>NW_026988519.1:0-10000000 GCF_030222135.1 Aotus nancymaae
GTGAGTTTAACTCTGTCAGTTGAATGCACACATTGACAACCATTCAGTTAGATAGCTCCGTTTTGGTTTTAGAAGCAGATATTTCTCTGTACAGCCTATGGTCCCATTCACTCGGGAATATCCCAACGCAGCTCCTAGAAGAAACGTGTTTCTGACTCGCTGAATCTCAACATAGATTCAACTCTCTTAGTTAAACAAACGCACAGCAGAGCAGTATCAAGGTAACGTTTCTCCTGAGTTTTTCACGAAGTTTACTGCGGTTTAGTACGTATGCCGGCATTGGGCTGGAAATACCGGTTTTGGGATTCTGCACAGAAAGGATTTGCAAACCGCTGAATCCACACTTGAGTTTAACTCTGTCAGTTGAATGCACACATTGACAACCATTCAGTTAGATAGCTCCGTTTTGGTTTTAGGAGCAGATATTCCTCTGCACAGCCTATGGTCCCTTTCACTCGGGAATATCCCAACGCAGCTCCTAGAAGAAACGTGTCTGACTCGCTGAATCTCAACATAGATTCAACTCTCTTAGGTGAACGAAGGCACAGAAGAGCAGTTTCAAGGAAACGTTTCTCCTGAGTTTTAGACGAAGTTTCCTGCTGTTTAGTACGTATGCCGGTATTGGGATTGAAATACCGGTTTTGGCATTCTGCACAGAAAGGGTTTGCAAACCGCTGAATCCACACGTGAGTTTAACTCTGTCAGTTGAATGCACACATTGACAACCATTCAGTTAGATTGCTCCGTTTTGATTTTAGAAGCAGATATTTCTCTGTACAGCCTATGGTCCCATTCACTCGGGAATATCCCAACGCAGCTCCTAGAAGAAACGTGATTCTGACTCGCTGAATCTCAACATAGATTCAACTCTCTTAGGTGAACGAATGCACAGCAGAGCAGTTTCAAGGAAACGTTTCTCCTGAGTCTTAGACGAAGTTTCCTGCTGTTTAGTACGGATGCCGGCATTGGGCTGGAAATACCGGTTTTGGTATTCTGCACAGAAAGGGTTTGCAAACCGCCTGAATCCAGACGTGAGTTTAACTCTGTCAGTTGAATGCCCACATTGACAACCATTCAGTTAGATAGCTCCGTTTTGGTTTTAGAAGCAGATATTTCTCTGTACAGCCTATGGTCCCATTCACTCGGGAATATCCCAACGCACCTCTTAGAAGAAACGTGTTTCTGACTCGCTGAATCTCAACATAGATTCAACTCTCTTAGGTGAACGAACGCACAGCAGAGCAGTTTCAAAGAAACGTTTCTCCTGAGTTTTAGACGAAGTTTCCTGCTGTTTAGTACGGATGCTGGCATTGGGCTGGACATACCGGTTTTGGGATTCTGCACAGAAATGGTTTGCAAACCGCTGAATCCACACGTGAGTTTAACTCTGTCATTTGAATGCACACATTGACAACCATTCAGTTAGATTGCTCCGTTTTGGTTTTAGAAGCAGATATTTCTCTGTACAGCCTATGATCCCATTCACTCGGGAATATCCCAACGCAGCTCCTAGAAGAAACGTGTTTCTGACTCGCTGAATCACAACGTAGATTCAACTCTCTTAGGTGATCGAACGCACAGCAGAGCAGTTTCAAGGAAACGTTTCTCCTGCGTTTTAGACGAAGTTTCCTGCTGTTTAGTACGTATGCCGGCATTGGGCTGGAAATACCGGTTTTGGGATTCTGCACAGAAAGGGTTTGAAAACCGCTGAATCCACACGTGAGTTTTACTCTGTCAGTTGAATGCACACATTGACAACCATTCAGTTAGATAGCTCCGTTTTGGTTTTAGAAGCAGATATTTCTCTGTACATCCTTTGGTCCCATTCACTCGGGAATATCCCAACGCAGCTCCTAGAAGAAACGTGTTTCTGACTCGCTGAATCTCAACATAGATTCAACTCTCTTAGGTGAACGAACGCATAGCAGAGCAGTTTCAAGGAAATGTTTCTCCTGAGTTTTAGACGAAGTTTCCTGCTGTTTAATACGTATGCCGGCATTGGGCTGGAAATACCGGTTTTGGGATTCTGCACAGAAAGGGTTTGCAAACCGCTGAATCCACACGTGAGTTTTACTCTGTCAGTTGAATGCACACATTGACAACCATTCAGTTAGATAGCTCCGTTTTGTTTTTAGAAGCAGATATTTCTCTGTACAGCCTATGGTCCCATTCACTCGGGAATATCCCAACGCAGCTCCTAGAAGAAACGTGTTTCTGACTCGCTGAATCTCAACATAGATTCAACTCTCTTAGGTGAACGAACGCACAGCAGAGCAGTTTCAAGGAAACGTTTCTCCTGAGTTTTAGACGAAGTTTCCTGCTGTTTAGTACGGATGCCGGCATTGGGCTGGAAATACCGGTTTTGGGATTCTGCACAGAAAGGGTTTGCAAACCGCTGAATCCACATGTGAGTTTAACTCTGTCAGTTGAATGCACACATTGACAACCATTCAGTTTGATAGCACACTTTTGGTTTTAGAAGCAGATATTTCTCTGTACAGCCTATGGTCCCATTCACTCGGGAATATCCCAATGCAGCTCCTAGAAGAAACGTGTTTCTGACTCGCTGAATCTCAACATAGATTCAACTCTCTTAGGTGAACGAACGCACAGCAGAGCAGTTTCAAGGAAACGTTTCTCCTGAGTTTTAGACGAAGTTTCCTGCTGTTTAGTACGGATGCCGGCATTGGGCTGGAAATACTGGTTTTTGGATTCTGCACCGAAAGGGTTTGCAAACCGCTGAATCCACACGTGAGTTTAACTCTGTCAGTTGAATGCACACATTGACACCCATTCAGTTTGATAGCACACTTTTGGTTTTAGAAGCAGATATTTCTCTGTACAGCCTATGGTCCCATTCACTCGGGAATATCCCAACGCAGCTCCTAGAAGAAACGTGTTTCTGACTCGCTGAATCTCAACATAGTTTCAACTCTCTTAGGTGAACGAAAGCACAGCAGAGCAGTTTCAAGGAAACGTTTCTCCTGAGTTTTAGAAGAAGTTTCCTGCTGTTTAGTACGGATGCCGGCATTGGGCTGGAAATACCGGTTTTGGGATTCTGCACAGAAAGGGTTTGCAAACCGCTGAATCCACACGTGAGTTTAACTCTGTCAGCTGAATGCACACATTGACAACCATTCAATTAGATAGCTCCGTTTTGGTTTTAGAAGCAGATATTTCTCTGTACAGCCTATGGTCCCATTCACTCGGGAATATCCCAACGCAGCTCCTAGAAGAAACGTGTTTCTGACTCGCTGAATCTCAACATAGATTCAACTCTCTTAGGTGAACGAACGCACAGCAGAGTAGTTTCAAGGAAACGTTTCTCCTGAGTTTTAGACGAAGTTTCCTGCTGTTTAGTACGGATGCCGGCATTGGGCTGGAAATACCGGTTTTGGGATTCTGCACAGAAAGGGTTTGCAAACCGCTGAATCCACACGTGAGTTTAACTCTGTCAGTTGAATGCACACATTGACAACCATTCAGTTAGATAGCTCCGTTTTGGTTTTAGAAGCAGATATTTCTCTGTACAGCCTACGGTCCCATTCACTCGGGAATATCCCAACGCAGCTCCTAGAAGAAACGTGTTTCTGACTCGCTGAATCTCAACATAGATTCAACTCTCTTAGGTGATCGAACGCACAGCAGAGCAGTTTCAAGGAAACGTTTCTCCTGAGTTTTAGACGAAGTTTCCTGCTGTTTAGTACGGATGCCGGCATTGGGCTGGAAATACCGGTTTTGGGATTCTGCACAGAAAGGGTTTGCAAACCGCTGAATCCACACGTGAGTTTAACTCTGTCAGTTGAATGCACACATTGACAACCATTCAGTTTGATAGCACACTTTTGGTTTTAGAAGCAGATATTTCTCTGTACAGCCTACGGTCCCATTCACTCGGGAATATCCCAACGCAGCTCCTAGAAGAAACGTGTTTCTGACTCGCTGAATCTCAACATAGATTCAACTCTCTTAGGTGATCGAACGCACAGCAGAGCAGTTTCAAGGAAACGTTTCTCCTGAGTTTTAGACGAAGTTTCCTGCTGTTTAGTACGGATGCCGGCATTGGGCTGGAAATACCGGTTTTGGGATTCTGCACAGAAAGTGTTTGCAAACCGCTGAATCCACACGTGAGTTTAACTCTGTCAGTTGAATGCACACATTGACAACCATTCAGTTTGATAGCACACTTTTGGTTTTAGAAGCAGATATTTCTCTGTACAGCCTATGGTCCCATTCACTCGGGAATATCCCAATGCAGTTCCTAGAAGAAACGTGTTTCTGACTCGCTGAATCTCAACATAGATTCAACTCTCTTAGGTGAACGAACGCACAGCAGAGCAGTTTCAAGGAAACGTTTCTCCTGAGTTTTAGACGAAGTTTCCTGCTGTTTAGTACGGATGCCGGCATTGGGCTGGAAATACTGGTTTTTGGATTCTGCACAGAAAGGGTTTGCAAACCGCTGAATCCACACGTGAGTTTAACTCTGTCAGTTGAATGCACACATTGACAACCATTCAGTTTGATAGCACACTTTTGGTTTTAGAAGCAGATATTTCTCTGTACAGCCTATGGTCCCATTCACTCGGGAATATCCCAACGCAGCTCCTAGAAGAAACGTGTTTCTGACTCGCTGAATCTCAACATAGTTTCAACTCTCTTAGGTGAACGAAAGCACAGCAGAGCAGTTTCAAGGAAACGTTTCTCCTGAGTTTTAGAAGAAGTTTCCTGCTGTTTAGTACGGATGCCGGCATTGGGCTGGAAACACCGGATTTGGGATTCTGCACAGAAAGGGTTTGCAAACCGCTGAATCCACACGTGAATTTAACTCTGTCAGTTGAATGCACACATTGACAACCATTCAATTAGATAGCTCCGTTTTGGTTTTAGAAGCAGATATTTCTCTGTACAGCCTATGGTCCCATTCACTCGGGAATATCCCAACGCAGCTCCTAGAAGAAACGTGTTTCTGACTCGCTGAATCTCAACATAGATTCAACTCTCTTAGGTGAACGAACGCACAGCAGAGCAGTTTCAAGGAAATGTTTCTCCTGAGTTTTAGACGAAGTTTCCTGCTGTTTAGTACGTATGCCGGCATTGGGCTGGAAATACCGGTTTTGGGATTCTGCACAGAAAGGGTTTGCAAACCGCTGAATCCACACGTGAGTTTAACTCTGTCAGTTGAATGCACACATTGACAACCATTCAGTTAGATAGCTCCGTTTTGGTTTTAGAAGCAGATATTTCTCTGTACAGCCTATGGTCCCATTCACTCGGGAATATCCCAACGCAGCTCCTAGAAGAAACGTGATTCTGACTCGCTGAATCTCAACATAGATTCAACTCTCTTAGGTGAACGAACGCACAGCAGAGCAGTTTCAAGGAAACGTTTCTCCTGAGTTTTAGACGAAGTTTCCTGCTGTTTAGTACGGATGCCGGCATTGGGCTGGAAATACCGGTTTTGGGATTCTGCACAGAAAGGGTTTGCAAACCGCTGAATCCACACGTGAGTTTAACTCTGTCAGTTGAATGCACACATTGACAACCATTCAGTTAGATAGCTCCGTTTTGGTTTTAGAAGCAGATATTTCTCTGTACAGCCTATGGTCCCATTCACTCGGGAATATCCCAACGCAGCTCCTAGCATAAACGTGTTTCTGACTCGCTGAATCTCAGCATAGTTTCAACTCTCTTAGGTGAACGAACGCACAGCAGAGCAGTTTCAAGGAAACATTTCTCCTGAGTTTTAGACGAAGTTTCCTGCTGTTTAGTACGGATGCCGGCATTGAGCTGGAATTACCGGTTTTGGGATTCTGCACAGAAAGGGTTTGTAAACCGCTGAATCCAAACGTGAGTTTAACTCTGTCAGTTGAATGCACACATTGACAACCATTCAGTTAGATACCACCCTTTTGGTTGTAGGAGCAGATATTTCTCTGTACAGCCTATGGTCCCATTCACTCGGGAATATCCCAACGCAGCTCCTAGAAGAAACGTGTTTCTGACTCGCTGAATCTCAACATAGATTCAACTCTCTTAGGTGAACGAACGCACAGCAGAGCAGTTTCAAGGAAACGTTTTTCCTGAGTTTTAGACGAAGTTTCCTGCTGTTTAGTACGGATGCCGGCATTGGGCTGGACATACCGGTTTTGGGATTCTGCACAGAAAGGGTTTGCAAACCGCTGAATCCACACGTGAGTTTAACTCTGTCAGTTGAATGCACACATTGACAACCATTCAGTTAGATAGCTCCGTTTTGGTTTTAGAAGCAGATATTTCTCTGTACAGCCTATGGTCCCATTCACTCGGGAATATCCCAACGCAGCTCCTAGAAGAAACGTGTTTCTGACTCGCTGAATCTCAACATAGATTCAACTCTCTTAGGTGAACGAACGCACAGCAGAGCAGTTTCAAGGAAATGTTTCTCCTGAGTTTTAGACGAAGTTTCCTGCTGTTTAGTACGGATGCCGGCATTGGGCTGGAAATACCAGTTTTGGGATTCTGCACAGAAATGGTTTGCAAACCGCTGAATCCACACGTGAGTTTAACTCTGTCAGTTGAATGCACACATTGACAACCATTCAGTTAGATAGCTCCGTTTTGGTTTTAGAAGCAGATATTTCTCTGTACAGCCTATGGTCCCATTCACTCGGGAATATCCCAACGCAGCTCCTAGAAGAAACGTGTTTCTGACTCGCTGAATCTCAACATAGATTCAACTCTCTTAGGTGAACGAACGCACAGCAGAGCAGTTTCAAGGAAACGTTTCTCCTGAGTTTTAGACGCAGTTTCCTGCTGTTTAGTACGGATGCCGGCATTGGGCTGGAAATACCGGTTTTGGGATTCTGCACAGAAAGGGTTTGCAAACCGCTGAATCCACACGTGAGTTTAACTCTGTCAGTTGAATGCACACATTGACAACCATTCAGTTAGATAGCTCCGTTTTGGTTTTAGAAGCAGATATTTCTCTGTACAGCCTTTGGTCCCATTCACTCGGGAATATCCCAATGCAGCTCCTAGAAGAAACGTGTTTCTGACTCGCTGAATCTCAACATAGATTCAACTCTCTTAGTTGAAGGAACGCACAGCAGAGCAGTTTCAAGGAAACGTTTCTACTGAGTTTTAGACGAAGTTTCCTGCTGTTTAGTACGGATGCCGGCATTGGGCTGGAAATACCGGATTTGGGATTCTGCACAGAAAGGGTTTGCAAACCGCTGAATCCACACGTGAATTTAACTCTGTCAGTTGAATGCACACATTGACAACCATTCAATTAGATAGCTCCGTTTTGGTTTTAGAAGCAGATATTTCTCTGTACAGCCTATGGTCCCATTCACTCGGGAATATCCCAACGCAGCTCCTAGAAGAAACGTGTTTCTGACTCGCTGAATCTCAACATAGATTCAACTCTCTTAGGTGAACGAACGCACAGCAGAGCAGTTTCAAGGAAATGTTTCTCCTGAGTTTTAGACGAAGTTTCCTGCTGTTTAGTACGTATGCCGGCATTGGGCTGGAAATACCGGTTTTGGGATTCTGCACAGAAAGGGTTTGCAAACCGCTGAATCCACACGTGAGTTTAACTCTGTCAGTTGAATGCACACATTGACAACCATTCAGTTAGATAGCTCCGTTTTGGTTTTAGAAGCAGATATTTCTCTGTACAGCCTATGGTCCCATTCACTCGGGAATATCCCAACGCAGCTCCTAGAAGAAACGTGATTCTGACTCGCTGAATCTCAACATAGATTCAACTCTCTTAGGTGAACGAACGCACAGCAGAGCAGTTTCAAGGAAACGTTTCTCCTGAGTTTTAGACGAAGTTTCCTGCTGTTTAGTACGGATGCCGGCATTGGGCTGGAAATACCGGTTTTGGGATTCTGCACAGAAAGGGTTTGCAAACCGCTGAATCCACACGTGAGTTTAACTCTGTCAGTTGAATGCACACATTGACAACCATTCAATTAGATAGCTCCGTTTTGGTTTTAGAAGCAGATATTTCTCTGTACAGCCTATGGTCCCATTCACTCGGGAATATCCCAACGCAGCTCCTAGCATAAACGTGTTTCTGACTCGCTGAATCTCAGCATAGTTTCAACTCTCTTAGGTGAACGAACGCACAGCAGAGCAGTTTCAAGGAAACATTTCTCCTGAGTTTTAGACGAAGTTTCCTGCTGTTTAGTACGGATGCCGGCATTGAGCTGGAATTACCGGTTTTGGGATTCTGCACAGAAAGGGTTTGTAAACCGCTGAATCCAAACGTGAGTTTAACTCTGTCAGTTGAATGCACACATTGACAACCATTCAGTTAGATACCACCCTTTTGGTTGTAGGAGCAGATATTTCTCTGTACAGCCTATGGTCCCATTCACTCGGGAATATCCCAACGCAGCTCCTAGAAGAAACGTGTTTCTGACTCGCTGAATCTCAACATAGATTCAACTCTCTTAGGTGAACGAACGCACAGCAGAGCAGTTTCAAGGAAACGTTTTTCCTGAGTTTTAGACGAAGTTTCCTGCTGTTTAGTACGGATGCCGGCATTGGGCTGGACATACCGGTTTTGGGATTCTGCACAGAAAGGGTTTGCAAACCGCTGAATCCACACGTGAGTTTAACTCTGTCAGTTGAATGCACACATTGACAACCATTCAGTTAGATAGCTCCGTTTTGGTTTTAGAAGCAGATATTTCTCTGTACAGCCTATGGTCCCATTCACTCGGGAATATCCCAACGCAGCTCCTAGAAGAAACGTGTTTCTGACTCGCTGAATCTCAACATAGATTCAACTCTCTTAGGTGAACGAACGCACAGCAGAGCAGTTTCAAGGAAATGTTTCTCCTGAGTTTTAGACGAAGTTTCCTGCTGTTTAGTACGGATGCCGGCATTGGGCTGGAAATACCGGTTTTGGGATTCTGCACAGAAATGGTTTGCAAACCGCTGAATCCACACGTGAGTTTAACTCTGTCAGTTGAATGCACACATTGACAACCATTCAGTTAGATAGCTCCGTTTTGGTTTTAGAAGCAGATATTTCTCTGTACAGCCTATGGTCCCATTCACTCGGGAATATCCCAACGCAGCTCCTAGAAGAAACGTGTTTCTGACTCGCTGAATCTCAACATAGATTCAACTCTCTTAGGTGAACGAACGCACAGCAGAGCAGTTTCAAGGAAACGTTTCTCCTGAGTTTTAGACGCAGTTTCCTGCTGTTTAGTACGGATGCCGGCATTGGGCTGGAAATACCGGTTTTGGGATTCTGCACAGAAAGGGTTTGCAAACCGCTGAATCCACACGTGAGTTTAACTCTGTCAGTTGAATGCACACATTGACAACCATTCAGTTAGATAGCTCCGTTTTGGTTTTAGAAGCAGATATTTCTCTGTACAGCCTTTGGTCCCATTCACTCGGGAATATCCCAATGCAGCTCCTAGAAGAAACGTGTTTCTGACTCGCTGAATCTCAACATAGATTCAACTCTCTTAGGTGAAGGAACGCACAGCAGAGCAGTTTCAAGGAAACGTTTCTACTGAGTTTTAGACGAAGTTTCCTGCTGTTTAGTACGGATGCCGGCATTGGGCTGGAAATACTGGTTTTGGGATTCTGCACAGAAAGGGTTTGCAAACCGCTGAATCCACACGTGAGTTTAACTCTGTCAGTTGAATGCACACATTGACAACCATTCAATTTGATAGCACACTTTTGGTTTTAGAAGCAGATATTTCTCTGTACAGCCTATGGTCCCATTCACTCGGGAATATCCCAACGCAGCTCCTAGAAGAAACGTGTTTCTGACTCGCTGAATCTCAACATAGTTTCAACTCTCTTAGGTGAACGAACGCACAGCAGAGCAGTTTCAAGGAAACGTTTCTCCTGAGTTTTAGACGAAGTTTCCTGATGTTTAGTACGGATGCCGGCATTGAGCTGGAAATACCGGTTTTGGGATCCTGCACAGAAAGGGTTTGCAAACCTCTGAATCCACACGTGAGTTTAACTCTGTCAGTTGAATGCACACATTGACAACCATTCAGTTTGATAGCACACTTTTGGTTTTAGAAGCAGATATTTCTCTGTACACCCTATGGTCCCATTCACTCGGGAATATCCCAACGCAGCTCCTAGAAGAAACGTGTTTCTGACTCGCTGAATCTCAACATAGATTCAACTCTCTTAGGTGAAGGAACGCACAGCAGAGCAGTTTCAAGGAAACGTTTCTCCTGAGTTTCAGACGAAGTTTCCTGCTGTTTAGTACGTATGCCGGCTTTGGGCTGGAAATACCGGTTTTGGGATTCTGCACAGAAAGGCTTTGCCAACAGCTGAATCCACACGTAAGTTTAACACTGTCAGTTGAATGCACACATTGACAACCATTCAGTTAAATAGATTCGTTTTGGTTTTAGGAGCAGATATTTTTCTTTACAGATTATGGTCCCATTCACTCGGGAATATCCCAACGCAGCTCCTAGAAGAAACGTGTTTCTGACTCGCTGAATCTCAACATAGATTCAACTCTCTTAGGTGAACGAAGGCACAGAAGAGCAGTTTCAAGGAAACGTTTCTCCTGAGTTTTAGACGAAGTTTCCTGCTGTTTAGTACGTATGCCGGTATTGGGATTGAAATACCGGTTTTGGCATTCTGCACAGAAAGGGTTTGCAAACCGCTGAATCCACACGTGAGTTTAACTCTGTCAGTTGAATGCACACATTGACAACCATTCAGTTAGATAGCTCCGTTTTGGTTTTAGAAGCAGATATTTCTCTGTACAGCCTATGGTCCCATTCACTCGGGAATATCCCAACGCAGCTCCTAGAAGAAACGTGTTTCTGACTCGCTGAATCTCAACATAGATTCAACTCTCTTAGGTGAAGGAACGCACAGCAGAGCAGTTTCAAGGAAACGTTTCTCCTGAGTTTTAGACGAAGTTTCCTGCTGTTTAGTACGTACGCCGGCATTGGGCTGGAAATACCGGTTTTGGGATTCTGCACAGAAAGGGTTTGTCAACCGCTGAATCCACACGTGAGTTTAACTCTGTCAGTTGAATGCACACATTGACAACCATTCAGTTAGATAGCTCCGTTTTGGTTTTAGAAGCAGATATTTCTCTGTACAGCCCATGGTCCCATTCACTCGGGAATATCCCAACGCAGCTCCTAGAAGAAACGTGTTTCTGACTCACTGAATCTCAACATAGATTCAACTCTCTTAGGTGAACGAACACACAGCAGAGCAGTTTCAAGGAAACGTTTCTCCTGAATTTCAGACGAAGTTTCCTGCTGTTTAGTACGTATGCCGGCTTTGGGCTCGAAATACCGGTTTTGGGATTCTGCACAGAAAGGCTTTGGCAACAGCTGAATCCACACGTAAGTTTAACTCTGTCAGTTGAATGCACACATTGACAACCATTCAGTTAGATAGATCCGTTTTGGTTTTAGAAGCAGATATTTCTCTGTACAGCCTATGGTCCCATTCACTCGGGAATATCCCAACGCAGCTCCTAGAAGAAACGTGTTTCTGACTCGCTGAATCTCAACATAGATTCAAGTCTGTTAGTTCAACGAACGCACAGCAGAGCAGTTTCAAGGAAACGTTTCTCCTGAGTTTTAGACGAAGTTTCCTGCTGTTTAGTACGTACGCCGGCAATGGGCTTGAAATACCGGTCTTGGGATTCTGCAATGAAAGGGTTTAAAAACCGCTGAATCCACACGTGAGTTTAACTCTGTCAGTTGAATGCACACTTTGACAACCATTCAGTTAGATAGCTCCGTTTTGGTTTTAGAAGCAGATATTTCTCTGTACAGTCTATGGTCCCATTCACTTGGGAATATCCCAAGGCAGCTCCTAGAAGAAACGTGTTTCTGACTCGCTGAATCTCAACAAAGATTCAACTCTCTTAGGTGAACGAAGTCACAGCAGATCAGTTTCAAGGTAACGTTTCTCCTGAGTTTCAGACGAAGTTTCCAGCTGTTTAGTACGTATGCCGGCATTGGGCTGGAAATACCGGTTTTGGGATTCTGCACAGAAAGGGTTTGCCAACCGCTGAATCCACACGTGAGTTTAACTCTGTCAGTTGAATGCACACATTGACACCCATTCAGTTAGAAAGATCCGTTTTGGTTTTAGGAGCAGATATTTCTCTGTACAGCCTATGGCCCCATTCACTCGGGAATATCCCAACGCATCTCCTAGAAGAAACGTGTTTCTGACTCGCTGAATCTCAACATAGATTCAACTCTCTGAGGTGAACGAAAGCACAGCAGAGCAGTTTAAAGGAAACGTTTCTCCTGAGTTTTAGACGAAGTTTCCTGCTGTTTAGTACGTATGCCGCCTTTGGGCTTGAAATACCGCTTTTGGGATTCTGCACAGAAAGAGTTTGAAAACCGCTGAATCCACACGTGAGTTTAACTCTGTCAGTTGAATGCACACATTGACAACCATTCAGTTAGATAGCTCCGTTTTGGTTTTAGAAGCAGATATTTCTCTGTACAGCCTATGGTCCCATTCACTCGGGAATATCCCAATGCAGCTCCTAGAAGAAACGTGTTTCTGACTCGCTGAATCTCAACATAGATTCAACTCTCTTAGTTAAACAAACGCACAGCAGAGCAGTATCAAGGTAACGTTTCTCCTGAGTTTTTCACGAAGTTTACTGCGGTTTAGTACGTATGCCGGCATTGGGCTGGAAATACCGGTTTTGGGATTCTGCACAGAAAGGATTTGCAAACCGCTGAATCCACACTTGAGTTTAACTCTGTCAGTTGAATGCACACATTGACAACCATTCAGTTAGATAGCTCCGTTTTGGTTTTAGGAGCAGATATTCCTCTGCACAGCCTATGGTCCCTTTCACTCGGGAATATCCCAACGCAGCTCCTAGAAGAAACGTGTCTGACTCGCTGAATCTCAACATAGATTCAACTCTCTTAGGTGAACGAAGGCACAGAAGAGCAGTTTCAAGGAAACGTTTCTCCTGAGTTTTAGACGAAGTTTCCTGCTGTTTAGTACGTATGCCGGTATTGGGATTGAAATACCGGTTTTGGCATTCTGCACAGAAAGGGTTTGCAAACCGCTGAATCCACACGTGAGTTTAACTCTGTCAGTTGAATGCACACATTGACAACCATTCAGTTAGATTGCTCCGTTTTGATTTTAGAAGCAGATATTTCTCTGTACAGCCTATGGTCCCATTCACTCGGGAATATCCCAACGCAGCTCCTAGAAGAAACGTGATTCTGACTCGCTGAATCTCAACATAGATTCAACTCTCTTAGGTGAACGAATGCACAGCAGAGCAGTTTCAAGGAAACGTTTCTCCTGAGTCTTAGACGAAGTTTCCTGCTGTTTAGTACGGATGCCGGCATTGGGCTGGAAATACCGGTTTTGGTATTCTGCACAGAAAGGGTTTGCAAACCGCTGAATCCAGACGTGAGTTTAACTCTGTCAGTTGAATGCCCACATTGACAACCATTCAGTTAGATAGCTCCGTTTTGGTTTTAGAAGCAGATATTTCTCTGTACAGCCTATGGTCCCATTCACTCGGGAATATCCCAAATCACCTCTTAGAAGAAACGTGTTTCTGACTCGCTGAATCTCAACATAGATTCAACTCTCTTAGGTGAACGAACGCACAGCAGAGCAGTTTCAAAGAAACGTTTCTCCTGAGTTTTAGACGAAGTTTCCTGCTGTTTAGTACGGATGCTGGCATTGGGCTGGACATACCGGTTTTGGGATTCTGCACAGAAATGGTTTGCAAACCGCTGAATCCACACGTGAGTTTAACTCTGTCATTTGAATGCACACATTGACAACCATTCAGTTAGATTGCTCCGTTTTGGTTTTAGAAGCAGATATTTCTCTGTACAGCCTATGATCCCATTCACTCGGGAATATCCCAACGCAGCTCCTAGAAGAAACGTGTTTCTGACTCGCTGAATCACAACGTAGATTCAACTCTCTTAGGTGATCGAACGCACAGCAGAGCAGTTTCAAGGAAACGTTTCTCCTGCGTTTTAGACGAAGTTTCCTGCTGTTTAGTACGTATGCCGGCATTGGGCTGGAAATACCGGTTTTGGGATTCTGCACAGAAAGGGTTTGAAAACCGCTGAATCCACACGTGAGTTTTACTCTGTCAGTTGAATGCACACATTGACAACCATTCAGTTAGATAGCTCCGTTTTGGTTTTAGAAGCAGATATTTCTCTGTACATCCTTTGGTCCCATTCACTCGGGAATATCCCAACGCAGCTCCTAGAAGAAACGTGTTTCTGACTCGCTGAATCTCAACATAGATTCAACTCTCTTAGGTGAACGAACGCATAGCAGAGCAGTTTCAAGGAAATGTTTCTCCTGAGTTTTAGACGAAGTTTCCTGCTGTTTAATACGTATGCCGGCATTGGGCTGGAAATACCGGTTTTGGGATTCTGCACAGAAAGGGTTTGCAAACCGCTGAATCCACACGTGAGTTTTACTCTGTCAGTTGAATGCACACATTGACAACCATTCAGTTAGATAGCTCCGTTTTGTTTTTAGAAGCAGATATTTCTCTGTACAGCCTATGGTCCCATTCACTCGGGAATATCCCAACGCAGCTCCTAGAAGAAACGTGTTTCTGACTCGCTGAATCTCAACATAGATTCAACTCTCTTAGGTGAACGAACGCACAGCAGAGCAGTTTCAAGGAAACGTTTCTCCTGAGTTTTAGACGAAGTTTCCTGCTGTTTAGTACGGATGCCGGCATTGGGCTGGAAATACCGGTTTTGGGATTCTGCACAGAAAGGGTTTGCAAACCGCTGAATCCACATGTGAGTTTAACTCTGTCAGTTGAATGCACACATTGACAACCATTCAGTTTGATAGCACACTTTTGGTTTTAGAAGCAGATATTTCTCTGTACAGCCTATGGTCCCATTCACTCGGGAATATCCCAATGCAGCTCCTAGAAGAAACGTGTTTCTGACTCGCTGAATCTCAACATAGATTCAACTCTCTTAGGTGAACGAACGCACAGCAGAGCAGTTTCAAGGAAACGTTTCTCCTGAGTTTTAGACGAAGTTTCCTGCTGTTTAGTACGGATGCCGGCATTGGGCTGGAAATACTGGTTTTTGGATTCTGCACCGAAAGGGTTTGCAAACCGCTGAATCCACACGTGAGTTTAACTCTGTCAGTTGAATGCACACATTGACACCCATTCAGTTTGATAGCACACTTTTGGTTTTAGAAGCAGATATTTCTCTGTACAGCCTATGGTCCCATTCACTCGGGAATATCCCAACGCAGCTCCTAGAAGAAACGTGTTTCTGACTCGCTGAATCTCAACATAGTTTCAACTCTCTTAGGTGAACGAAAGCACAGCAGAGCAGTTTCAAGGAAACGTTTCTCCTGAGTTTTAGAAGAAGTTTCCTGCTGTTTAGTACGGATGCCGGCATTGGGCTGGAAATACCGGTTTTGGGATTCTGCACAGAACGGGTTTGCAAACCGCTGAATCCACACGTGAGTTTAACTCTGTCAGCTGAATGCACACATTGACAACCATTCAATTAGATAGCTCCGTTTTGGTTTTAGAAGCAGATATTTCTCTGTACAGCCTATGGTCCCATTCACTCGGGAATATCCCAACGCAGCTCCTAGAAGAAACGTGTTTCTGACTCGCTGAATCTCAACATAGATTCAACTCTCTTAGGTGAACGAACGCACAGCAGAGTAGTTTCAAGGAAACGTTTCTCCTGAGTTTTAGACGAAGTTTCCTGCTGTTTAGTACGGATGCCGGCATTGGGCTGGAAATACCGGTTTTGGGATTCTGCACAGAAAGGGTTTGCAAACCGCTGAATCCACACGTGAGTTTAACTCTGTCAGTTGAATGCACACATTGACAACCATTCAGTTAGATAGCTCCGTTTTGGTTTTAGAAGCAGATATTTCTCTGTACAGCCTACGGTCCCATTCACTCGGGAATATCCCAACGCAGCTCCTAGAAGAAACGTGTTTCTGACTCGCTGAATCTCAACATAGATTCAACTCTCTTAGGTGATCGAACGCACAGCAGAGCAGTTTCAAGGAAACGTTTCTCCTGAGTTTTAGACGAAGTTTCCTGCTGTTTAGTACGGATGCCGGCATTGGGCTGGAAATACCGGTTTTGGGATTCTGCACAGAAAGGGTTTGCAAACCGCTGAATCCACACGTGAGTTTAATTCTGTCAGTTGAATGCACACATTGACAACCATTCAGTTTGATAGCACACTTTTGGTTTTAGAAGCAGATATTTCTCTGTACAGCCTACGGTCCCATTCACTCGGGAATATCCCAACGCAGCTCCTAGAAGAAACGTGTTTCTGACTCGCTGAATCTCAACATAGATTCAACTCTCTTAGGTGATCGAACGCACAGCAGAGCAGTTTCAAGGAAACGTTTCTCCTGAGTTTTAGACGAAGTTTCCTGCTGTTTAGTACGGATGCCGGCATTGGGCTGGAAATACCGGTTTTGGGATTCTGCACAGAAAGTGTTTGCAAACCGCTGAATCCACACGTGAGTTTAACTCTGTCAGTTGAATGCACACATTGACAACCATTCAGTTTGATAGCACACTTTTGGTTTTAGAAGCAGATATTTCTCTGTACAGCCTATGGTCCCATTCACTCGGGAATATCCCAATGCAGTTCCTAGAAGAAACGTGTTTCTGACTCGCTGAATCTCAACATAGATTCAACTCTCTTAGGTGAACGAACGCACAGCAGAGCAGTTTCAAGGAAACGTTTCTCCTGAGTTTTAGACGAAGTTTCCTGCTGTTTAGTACGGATGCCGGCATTGGGCTGGAAATACTGGTTTTTGGATTCTGCACAGAAAGGGTTTGCAAACCGCTGAATCCACACGTGAGTTTAACTCTGTCAGTTGAATGCACACATTGACAACCATTCAGTTTGATAGCACACTTTTGGTTTTAGAAGCAGATATTTCTCTGTACAGCCTATGGTCCCATTCACTCGGGAATATCCCAACGCAGCTCCTAGAAGAAACGTGTTTCTGACTCGCTGAATCTCAACATAGTTTCAACTCTCTTAGGTGAACGAAAGCACAGCAGAGCAGTTTCAAGGAAACGTTTCTCCTGAGTTTTAGAAGAAGTTTCCTGCTGTTTAGTACGGATGCCGGCATTGGGCTGGAAATACCGGTTTTGGGATTCTGCACAGAAAGGGTTTGCAAACCGCTGAATCCACACGTGAGTTTAACTCTGTCAGTTGAATGCACACATTGACAACCATTCAGTTAGATAGCTCCGTTTTGGTTTTAGAAGCAGATATTTCTCTGTACAGCCTATGGTCCCATTCACTCGGGAATATCCCAACGCAGCTCCTAGAAGAAACGTGATTCTGACTCGCTGAATCTCAACATAGACTCAACTCTCTTAGGTGAACGAACGCACAGCAGAGCAGTTTCAAGGAAACGTTTGTCCTGAGTCTTAGACGAAGTTTCCTGCTGTTTAGTACGGATGCCGGCATTGGGCTGGAAATACCGGTTTTGGGATTCTGCACAGAAAGTCTTTGCAAACCGCTGAATCCACACGTGAGTTTAACTCTGTCAGTTGAATGCACACATTGACAACCATTCAGTTAGATAGCTCCGTTTTGGTTTTAGAAGCAGATATTTCTCTGTACAGCCTATGGTCCCATTCACTCGGGAATATCCCAATGCAGCTCCTAGAAGAAGCGTGTTTCTGACTCGCTGAATCTCAACATAGATTCAACTCTCTTAGGTGAAGGAACGCACAGCAGAGCAGTTTCAAGGAAACGTTTCTCCTGAGTTTTAGACGAAGTTTCCTGATGTTTAGTACGGATGCCGGCATTGAGCTGGAATTACCGGTTTTGGGATTCTGCACAGAAAGGGTTTGCAAACCGCTGAATCCAAACGTGAGTTTAATTCTGTCACTTGAATGCACACATTGACAACCATTCAGTTATATACCACCCTTTTGGTTGTAGGAGTAGATATTTCTCTGTACAGCCTATGGTCTCATTCACTCGAGAATATCCCAACGCACCTCCTAGAAGAAACGTGTTTCTGACTCGCTGAATCTCAACATAGATTCAACTCTCTTAGGTGATCGAACGCACAGCAGAGCAGTTTCAAGGAAACGTTTCTCCTGTGTTTTAGACGAAGTTTCCTGCTGTTTAGTACGGATGCCGGCATTGGGCTGGAAATACCGGTTTTGGGATTCTGCACAGAAAGGGTTTGCAAACCGCTGAATCCACACGTGAGTTTAACTCTGTCAGTTGAATGCACACATTGACAACCATTCAGTTAGATAGCTCCGTTTTGGTTTTAGAAGCAGATATTTCTCTGTACAGCCTATGGTCCCATTCACTCGGGAATATCCCAACGCAGCTCCTAGAAGAAACGTGTTTCTGACTCGCTGAATCTCAACATAGATTCAACTCTCTTAGCTAAACAAACGCACAGCAGAGCAGTATCAATGTAACGTTTCTCCTGAGTTTTTCACGAAGTTTACTGCGGTTTAATACGTATGCCGGCATTGGACTGGAAATACCGGTTTTGTGATTCTGAACAGAAAGGATTTGCAAACCGCTGAATCCACACGTGAGTTTAACTCTGTCAGTTGAATGCACACATTGACAACCATTCAGTTAGATAGCTCCGTTTTGGTTTTAGAAGCAGATATTTCTCTGTACAGCCTATGGTCCCATTCACTCGGGAATATCCCAATGCAGCTCCTAGAAGAAACGTGTTTCTGACTCGCTGAATCTCAACATACATTCAACTCTCTTAGGTGAACGAACGCACAGCAGAGCAGTTTCAAGGAAACGTTTCTCCTAAGTTTTAGACGAAGTTTCCTGCTGTTTAGTACGGATGCCGGCATTGGGCTGGAAATACTGGTTTTTGGATTCTGCACAGAAAGGGTTTGCAAACCGCTGAATCCACACGTGAGTTTAACTCTGTCAGTTGAATGCACACATTGACAACCATTCAGTTTGATAGCACACTTTTGGTTTTAGAAGCAGATATTTCTCTGTACAGCCTATGGTCCCATTCACTCGGGAATATCCCAACGCAGCTCCTAGAAGAAACGTGTTTCTGACTCGCTGAATCTCAACATAGTTTCAACTCTCTTAGGTGAACGAAAGCACAGCAGAGCAGTTTCAAGGAAACGTTTCTCCTGAGTTTTAGACGAAGTTTCCTGATGTTTAGTACGTATGCCGGCATTGGGCTGGAAATACCGGTTTTGGGATTCTGCACAGAAAGGGTTTGCAAACCGCTGAATCCAAACGTGAGTTTAATTCTGTCACTTGAATGCACAAATTGACAACCATTCAGTTATATACCACTCTTTTGGTTGTAGGAGTAGACATTTCTCTGTACAGCCTATGGTCCCATTCACTCGAGAATATCCCAACGCACCTCCTAGAAGAAACGTGTTTCTGACTCGCTGAATCTCAACATAGATTCAACTCTCTTAGGTGATCGAACGCACAGCAGAGCAGTTTCAAGGAAACGTTTCTCCTGAGTTTTAGACGAAGTTTCCTGCTGTTTAGTACGGATGCCGGCATTGGGCTGGAAATACCGGTTTTGGGATTCTGCACAGAAAGGGTTTGCAAACCGCTGAATCCACACGTGAGTTTAACTCTGTCAGTTGAATGCACACATTGACAACCATTCAGTTAGATAGCTCCGTTTTGGTTTTAGAAGCAGATATTTCTCTGTACAGCCTATGGTCCCATTCACTCGAGAATATCCCAACGCAGCTCCTAGAAGAAACGTGTTTCTGACTCGCTGAAACTCAACATAGTTTCAACTCTCTTAGGTGAACGAAAGCACAGCAGAGCAGTTTCAAGGAAACGTTTCTCCTGAGTTTTAGACGAAGTTTCCTGATGTTTAGTACGGATGCCGGCATTGAGCTGGAATTACCGGTTTTGGGATTCTGCACAGAAAAGGTTTGCAAACCGCTGAATCCAAACGTGAGTTTAATTCTGTCACTTGAATGCACACATTGACAACCATTCAGTTATATACCACACTTTTGGTTGTAGGAGTAGATATTTCTCTGTACAGCCTATGGTCTCATTCACTCGAGAATATCCCAACGCACCTCCTAGAAGAAACGTGTTTCTGACTCGCTGAATCTCAACATAGATTCAACTCTCTTAGGTGATCGAACGCACAGCAGAGCAGTTTCAAGGAAACGTTTCTCCTGTGTTTTAGACGAAGTTTCCTGCTGTTTAGTACGGATGCCGGCATTGGGCTGGAAATACCGGTTTTGGGATTCTGCACAGAAAGGGTTTGCAAACCGCTGAATCCACACGTGAGTTTAACTCTGTCAGTTGAATGCACACATTGACAACCATTCAGTTAGATAGCTCCGTTTTGGTTTTAGAAGCAGATATTTCTCTGTACAGCCTATGGTCCCATTCACTCGGGAATATCCCAACGCAGCTCCTAGAAGAAACGTGTTTCTGACTCGCTGAATCTCAACATAGATTCAACTCTCTTAGTTAAACAAACGCACAGCAGAGCAGTATCAAGGTAACGTTTCTCCTGAGTTTTTCACGAAGTGTACTGCGGTTTAGTACGTATGCCGGCATTGGACTGGAAATACCGGTTTTGGGATTCTGCACAGAAAGGATTTGCAAACCGCTGAATCCACACTTGAGTTTAACTCTGTCAGTTGAATGCACACATTGACAACCATTCAGTTAGATAGCTCCGTTTTGGTTTTAGGAGCAGATATTCCTCTGTACAGCCTATGGTCCCATTCACTCGGGAATTTCCCAACGCAGCTCCTAGAAGAAACGTGTCTGACTCGCTGAATCTCAACATAGATTCAACTCTCTTAGGTGAACGAAGGCACAGAAGAGCAGTTTCAAGGAAACGTTTCTCCTAAGTTTTAGACGAAGTTTCCTGCTGTTTAGTACGTATGCCGGTATTGGGATTGAAATACCGGTTTTGGCATTCTGCACAGAAAGGGTTTGCAAACCGCTGAATCCACACGTGAGTTTAACTCTGTCAGTTGAATGCACACATTGACAACCATTTAGTTAGATAGCTCCGTTTTGGTTTTAGAAGCAGATATTTCTCTGTACAGCCTATGGTCCCATTCACTCGGGAATATCCCAACGCAGCTCCTAGAAGAAACGTGTTTCTGACTCGCTGAATCTCAACATAGATTCAACTCTCTTAGGTGAAGGAACGCACAGCAGAGCAGTTTCAAGGAAACGTTTCTCCTGAGTTTTAGACGAAGTTTCCTGCTGTTTAGTACGTACGCCGGCATTGGGCTGGAAATACCGGTTTTGGGATTCTGCACAGAAAGGGTTTGTCAACCGCTGAATCCACACGTGAGTTTAACTCTGTCAATTGAATGCACACATTGACAACCATTCAGTTAGATAGCTCCGTTTTGGTTTTAGAAGCAGATATTTCTCTGTACAGCCCATGGTCCCATTCACTCGGGAATATCCCAACGCAGGTCCTAGAAGAAACGTGTTTTTGACTCACTGAATATCAACATAGATTCAACTCTCTTAGGTGAACGAACACACAGCAGAGCAGTTTCAAGGAAACGTTTCTCCTGAATTTCAGACGAAGTTTCCTGCTGTTTAGTACGTATGCCGGCTTTGGGCTCGAAATACCGGTTTTGGGATTCTGCACAGAAAGGCTTTGCCAACAGCTGAATCCACACGTAAGTTTAATTCTGTCACTTGAATGCACACATTGACAACCATTCAGTTAGATAGATCCGTTTTGGTTTTAGGTGCAGATATTTCTCTTTACAGCCTATGGTCCCATTCACTCGGGAATATCCCAACGCAGCTCCTAGAAGAAACGTGTTTCTGACTCGCTGAATCTCAACATAGATTCAAGTCTCTTAGTTCAACGAACGCACAGCAGAGCAGTTTCAAGGAAACGTTTCTCCTGAGTTTTAGACGAAGTTTCCTGCTGTTTAGTACGTACGCCGGCAATGGGCTTGAAATACCGGTCTTGGGATTCTGCAAAGAAAGGGTTTGAAAACCGCTGAATCCACACGTGAGTTTAACTCTGTCAGTTGAAAGCACACTTTGACAACCATTCAGTTAGATAGTTCCGTTTTGGTTTTAGAAGCAGATATTTCTCTGTACAGTCTATGGTCCCATTCACTTGGGAATATCCCAAGGCAGCTCCTAGAAGAAACGTGTTTCTGACTCGCTGAATCTCAACAAAGATTCAACTCTCTTAGGTGAACGAAGTCACAGCAGATCAGTTTCAAGGTAACGTTTCTCCTGAGTTTCAGACGAAGTTACCAGCTGTTTAGTACGTATGCCGGCATTTGGCTGGAAATACCGGTTTTGGGATTCTGCACAGAAAGGGTTTGCCAACCGCTGAATCCACACGTGAGTTTACCTCTGTCAGTTGAATGCACACATTGACAACCATTCAGTTAGAAAGATCCGTTTTGGTTTTAGGAGCAGATATTTCTCTGTACAACCTATGGCCCCATTCACTCGGGAATATCCCAACGCAGCTCCTAGAAGAAACGTGTTCCTGACTCGCTGAATCTCAACATAGATTCAACTCTCTGAGGTGAACGAAAGCACAGCAGAGCAGTTTAAAGGAAACGTTTCTCCTGAGTTTTAGACGAAGTTTCCTGCTGTTTAGTACGTATGCCGCCTTTGGGCTTGAAATACCGCTTTTGGGATTCTGCACAGAAAGGGTTTGCAAACCGCTGAATCCACACGTGAGTTTAACTCTGTCAGTTGAATGCACACATTGACAACCATTCAGTTAGATAGCTCCGTTTTGGTTTTAGAAGCAGATATTTCTCTGTACAGCCTATGGTCCCATTCACTCGGGAATATCCCAACGCAGCTCCTAGAAGAAACGTGTTTCTGACTCGCTGAATCTCAACATAGATTCAACTCTCTTAGTTAAACTAACGCACAGCAGAGCAGTATCAAGGTAACGTTTCTCCTGAGTTTTTCACGAAGTTTACTGCGGTTTAGTACGTATACCGGCATTGGGCTGGAAATACCGGTTTTGTGATTCTGAACAGAAAGGATTTGCAAACCGCTGAATCCACACTTGAGTTTAACTCTGTCAGTTGAATGCACACATTGACAACCATTCAGTTAGATAGCTCCGTTTTGGTTTTAGGAGCAGATATTCCTCTGTACAGCCTATGGTCCCATTCACTCGGGAATATCCCAACGCAGCTCCTAGAAGAAACGTGTCTGACTCGCTGAATCTCAACATAGATTCAACTCTCTTAGGTGAACGAACGCACAGCAGAGCAGTTTCAAGGAAACGTTTCTCCTGAGTTTTAGACGAAGTTTCCCGCTGTTTAGTAAGTATGCCGGCATTGGGCTGGAAATACCGGTTTGGGGATTCTGCACAGAAAGGGTTTGCAAACCGCTGAATCCACACGTGAGTTTAACTCTGTCAGTTGAATGCACACATTGACAACCACTCAGTTAGATAGCTGCGTTTTGGTTTTAAGAGCAGATAATTCTCTGTACAGCCTATGGTCCCATTCACTCGGGAATATCCCAACGCAGCTCCTAGAAGAAACGTGTTTCTGACTCGCTGAATCTCAACATAGATTCAACTCTCTTCGGTGAACGAACGCACAGCAGAGCAGTTTCAAGGAAACGTTTCTCCTGAGTTTCAGACGAAGTTTCCTGCTGTTTAGTACGTATGCAGGCTTTGGGCTCGAAATACCGGTTTTGGGATTCTGCACAGAAAGGCTTTGCCAAGAGCTGAATCCACACGTAAGTTTAACTCTGTCAGTTGAATGCACACATTGACAACCATTCAGTTAGATATATCCGTTTTGGGTTTAGGTGCAGATATTTCTCTTTACAGCCTAAGGTCCCATTCACTCGGGAATATCCCAACGCAGCTCCTAGAAGAAACGTGTTTCTGACTCGCTGAATCTCAACATAGATTCAAGTCTCTTAGTTCAACGAACGCACAGCAGAGCAGTTTCAAGGAAACGTTTCTCCTGAGTTTTAGACGAAGTTTCCTGCTGTTTACTACGGATGCCGGCATTGGGCTGGAAATACCGGTTTTGGGATTCTGCACAGAAAGTGTTTGCAAACCGCTGAATCCACACGTGAGTTTAACTCTGTCAGTTGAATGCACACATTGACAACCATTCAGTTTGATAGCACACTTTTGGTTTTAGAAGCAGATATTTCTCTGTACAGCCTATGGTCCCATTCACTCGGGAATATCCCAATGCAGTTCCTAGAAGAAACGTGTTTCTGACTCGCTGAATCTCAACATAGATTCAACTCTCTTAGGTGAACGAACGCACAGCAGAGCAGTTTCAAGGAAACGTTTCTCCTGAGTTTTAGACGAAGTTTCCTGCTGTTTAGTACGGATGCCGGCATTGGGCTGGAAATACTGGTTTTTGGATTCTGCACAGAAAGGGTTTGCAAACCGCTGAATCCACACGTGAGTTTAACTCTGTCAGTTGAATGCACACATTGACAACCATTCAGTTTGATAGCACACTTTTGGTTTTAGAAGCAGATATTTCTCTGTACAGCCTATGGTCCCATTCACTCGGGAATATCCCAACGCAGCTCCTAGAAGAAACGTGTTTCTGACTCGCTGAATCTCAACATAGTTTCAACTCTCTTAGGTGAACGAAAGCACAGCAGAGCAGTTTCAAGGAAACGTTTCTCCTGAGTTTTAGAAGAAGTTTCCTGCTGTTTAGTACGGATGCCGGCATTGGGCTGGAAATACCGGTTTTGGGATTCTGCACAGAAAGGGTTTGCAAACCGCTGAATCCACACGTGAGTTTAACTCTGTCAGTTGAATGCACACATTGACAACCATTCAGTTAGATAGCTCCGTTTTGGTTTTAGAAGCAGATATTTCTCTGTACAGCCTATGGTCCCATTCACTCGGGAATATCCCAACGCAGCTCCTAGAAGAAACGTGATTCTGACTCGCTGAATCTCAACATAGACTCAACTCTCTTAGGTGAACGAACGCACAGCAGAGCAGTTTCAAGGAAACGTTTGTCCTGAGTCTTAGACGAAGTTTCCTGCTGTTTAGTACGGATGCCGGCATTGGGCTGGAAATACCGGTTTTGGGATTCTGCACAGAAAGTCTTTGCAAACCGCTGAATCCACACGTGAGTTTAACTCTGTCAGTTGAATGCACACATTGACAACCATTCAGTTAGATAGCTCCGTTTTGGTTTTAGAAGCAGATATTTCTCTGTACAGCCTATGGTCCCATTCACTCGGGAATATCCCAATGCAGCTCCTAGAAGAAGCGTGTTTCTGACTCGCTGAATCTCAACATAGATTCAACTCTCTTAGGTGAAGGAACGCACAGCAGAGCAGTTTCAAGGAAACGTTTCTCCTGAGTTTTAGACGAAGTTTCCTGATGTTTAGTACGGATGCCGGCATTGAGCTGGAATTACCGGTTTTGGGATTCTGCACAGAAAGGGTTTGCAAACCGCTGAATCCAAACGTGAGTTTAATTCTGTCACTTGAATGCACACATTGACAACCATTCAGTTATATACCACCCTTTTGGTTGTAGGAGTAGATATTTCTCTGTACAGCCTATGGTCTCATTCACTCGAGAATATCCCAACGCACCTCCTAGAAGAAACGTGTTTCTGACTCGCTGAATCTCAACATAGATTCAACTCTCTTAGGTGATCGAACGCACAGCAGAGCAGTTTCAAGGAAACGTTTCTCCTGTGTTTTAGACGAAGTTTCCTGCTGTTTAGTACGGATGCCGGCATTGGGCTGGAAATACCGGTTTTGGGATTCTGCACAGAAAGGGTTTGCAAACCGCTGAATCCACACGTGAGTTTAACTCTGTCAGTTGAATGCACACATTGACAACCATTCAGTTAGATAGCTCCGTTTTGGTTTTAGAAGCAGATATTTCTCTGTACAGCCTATGGTCCCATTCACTCGGGAATATCCCAACGCAGCTCCTAGAAGAAACGTGTTTCTGACTCGCTGAATCTCAACATAGATTCAACTCTCTTAGCTAAACAAACGCACAGCAGAGCAGTATCAATGTAACGTTTCTCCTGAGTTTTTCACGAAGTTTACTGCGGTTTAATACGTATGCCGGCATTGGACTGGAAATACCGGTTTTGTGATTCTGAACAGAAAGGATTTGCAAACCGCTGAATCCACACGTGAGTTTAACTCTGTCAGTTGAATGCACACATTGACAACCATTCAGTTAGATAGCTCCGTTTTGGTTTTAGAAGCAGATATTTCTCTGTACAGCCTATGGTCCCATTCACTCGGGAATATCCCAATGCAGCTCCTAGAAGAAACGTGTTTCTGACTCGCTGAATCTCAACATACATTCAACTCTCTTAGGTGAACGAACGCACAGCAGAGCAGTTTCAAGGAAACGTTTCTCCTAAGTTTTAGACGAAGTTTCCTGCTGTTTAGTACGGATGCCGGCATTGGGCTGGAAATACTGGTTTTTGGATTCTGCACAGAAAGGGTTTGCAAACCGCTGAATCCACACGTGAGTTTAACTCTGTCAGTTGAATGCACACATTGACAACCATTCAGTTTGATAGCACACTTTTGGTTTTAGAAGCAGATATTTCTCTGTACAGCCTATGGTCCCATTCACTCGGGAATATCCCAACGCAGCTCCTAGAAGAAACGTGTTTCTGACTCGCTGAATCTCAACATAGTTTCAACTCTCTTAGGTGAACGAAAGCACAGCAGAGCAGTTTCAAGGAAACGTTTCTCCTGAGTTTTAGACGAAGTTTCCTGATGTTTAGTACGTATGCCGGCATTGGGCTGGAAATACCGGTTTTGGGATTCTGCACAGAAAGGGTTTGCAAACCGCTGAATCCAAACGTGAGTTTAATTCTGTCACTTGAATGCACAAATTGACAACCATTCAGTTATATACCACTCTTTTGGTTGTAGGAGTAGACATTTCTCTGTACAGCCTATGGTCCCATTCACTCGAGAATATCCCAACGCACCTCCTAGAAGAAACGTGTTTCTGACTCGCTGAATCTCAACATAGATTCAACTCTCTTAGGTGATCGAACGCACAGCAGAGCAGTTTCAAGGAAACGTTTCTCCTGAGTTTTAGACGAAGTTTCCTGCTGTTTAGTACGGATGCCGGCATTGGGCTGGAAATACCGGTTTTGGGATTCTGCACAGAAAGGGTTTGCAAACCGCTGAATCCACACGTGAGTTTAACTCTGTCAGTTGAATGCACACATTGACAACCATTCAGTTAGATAGCTCCGTTTTGGTTTTAGAAGCAGATATTTCTCTGTACAGCCTATGGTCCCATTCACTCGAGAATATCCCAACGCAGCTCCTAGAAGAAACGTGTTTCTGACTCGCTGAAACTCAACATAGTTTCAACTCTCTTAGGTGAACGAAAGCACAGCAGAGCAGTTTCAAGGAAACGTTTCTCCTGAGTTTTAGACGAAGTTTCCTGATGTTTAGTACGGATGCCGGCATTGAGCTGGAATTACCGGTTTTGGGATTCTGCACAGAAAAGGTTTGCAAACCGCTGAATCCAAACGTGAGTTTAATTCTGTCACTTGAATGCACACATTGACAACCATTCAGTTATATACCACACTTTTGGTTGTAGGAGTAGATATTTCTCTGTACAGCCTATGGTCTCATTCACTCGAGAATATCCCAACGCACCTCCTAGAAGAAACGTGTTTCTGACTCGCTGAATCTCAACATAGATTCAACTCTCTTAGGTGATCGAACGCACAGCAGAGCAGTTTCAAGGAAACGTTTCTCCTGTGTTTTAGACGAAGTTTCCTGCTGTTTAGTACGGATGCCGGCATTGGGCTGGAAATACCGGTTTTGGGATTCTGCACAGAAAGGGTTTGCAAACCGCTGAATCCACACGTGAGTTTAACTCTGTCAGTTGAATGCACACATTGACAACCATTCAGTTAGATAGCTCCGTTTTGGTTTTAGAAGCAGATATTTCTCTGTACAGCCTATGGTCCCATTCACTCGGGAATATCCCAACGCAGCTCCTAGAAGAAACGTGTTTCTGACTCGCTGAATCTCAACATAGATTCAACTCTCTTAGTTAAACAAACGCACAGCAGAGCAGTATCAAGGTAACGTTTCTCCTGAGTTTTTCACGAAGTGTACTGCGGTTTAGTACGTATGCCGGCATTGGACTGGAAATACCGGTTTTGGGATTCTGCACAGAAAGGATTTGCAAACCGCTGAATCCACACTTGAGTTTAACTCTGTCAGTTGAATGCACACATTGACAACCATTCAGTTAGATAGCTCCGTTTTGGTTTTAGGAGCAGATATTCCTCTGTACAGCCTATGGTCCCATTCACTCGGGAATTTCCCAACGCAGCTCCTAGAAGAAACGTGTCTGACTCGCTGAATCTCAACATAGATTCAACTCTCTTAGGTGAACGAAGGCACAGAAGAGCAGTTTCAAGGAAACGTTTCTCCTAAGTTTTAGACGAAGTTTCCTGCTGTTTAGTACGTATGCCGGTATTGGGATTGAAATACCGGTTTTGGCATTCTGCACAGAAAGGGTTTGCAAACCGCTGAATCCACACGTGAGTTTAACTCTGTCAGTTGAATGCACACATTGACAACCATTTAGTTAGATAGCTCCGTTTTGGTTTTAGAAGCAGATATTTCTCTGTACAGCCTATGGTCCCATTCACTCGGGAATATCCCAACGCAGCTCCTAGAAGAAACGTGTTTCTGACTCGCTGAATCTCAACATAGATTCAACTCTCTTAGGTGAAGGAACGCACAGCAGAGCAGTTTCAAGGAAACGTTTCTCCTGAGTTTTAGACGAAGTTTCCTGCTGTTTAGTACGTACGCCGGCATTGGGCTGGAAATACCGGTTTTGGGATTCTGCACAGAAAGGGTTTGTCAACCGCTGAATCCACACGTGAGTTTAACTCTGTCAATTGAATGCACACATTGACAACCATTCAGTTAGATAGCTCCGTTTTGGTTTTAGAAGCAGATATTTCTCTGTACAGCCCATGGTCCCATTCACTCGGGAATATCCCAACGCAGGTCCTAGAAGAAACGTGTTTTTGACTCACTGAATATCAACATAGATTCAACTCTCTTAGGTGAACGAACACACAGCAGAGCAGTTTCAAGGAAACGTTTCTCCTGAATTTCAGACGAAGTTTCCTGCTGTTTAGTACGTATGCCGGCTTTGGGCTCGAAATACCGGTTTTGGGATTCTGCACAGAAAGGCTTTGCCAACAGCTGAATCCACACGTAAGTTTAATTCTGTCACTTGAATGCACACATTGACAACCATTCAGTTAGATAGATCCGTTTTGGTTTTAGGTGCAGATATTTCTCTTTACAGCCTATGGTCCCATTCACTCGGGAATATCCCAACGCAGCTCCTAGAAGAAACGTGTTTCTGACTCGCTGAATCTCAACATAGATTCAAGTCTCTTAGTTCAACGAACGCACAGCAGAGCAGTTTCAAGGAAACGTTTCTCCTGAGTTTTAGACGAAGTTTCCTGCTGTTTAGTACGTACGCCGGCAATGGGCTTGAAATACCGGTCTTGGGATTCTGCAAAGAAAGGGTTTGAAAACCGCTGAATCCACACGTGAGTTTAACTCTGTCAGTTGAAAGCACACTTTGACAACCATTCAGTTAGATAGTTCCGTTTTGGTTTTAGAAGCAGATATTTCTCTGTACAGTCTATGGTCCCATTCACTTGGGAATATCCCAAGGCAGCTCCTAGAAGAAACGTGTTTCTGACTCGCTGAATCTCAACAAAGATTCAACTCTCTTAGGTGAACGAAGTCACAGCAGATCAGTTTCAAGGTAACGTTTCTCCTGAGTTTCAGACGAAGTTACCAGCTGTTTAGTACGTATGCCGGCATTTGGCTGGAAATACCGGTTTTGGGATTCTGCACAGAAAGGGTTTGCCAACCGCTGAATCCACACGTGAGTTTACCTCTGTCAGTTGAATGCACACATTGACAACCATTCAGTTAGAAAGATCCGTTTTGGTTTTAGGAGCAGATATTTCTCTGTACAACCTATGGCCCCATTCACTCGGGAATATCCCAACGCAGCTCCTAGAAGAAACGTGTTCCTGACTCGCTGAATCTCAACATAGATTCAACTCTCTGAGGTGAACGAAAGCACAGCAGAGCAGTTTAAAGGAAACGTTTCTCCTGAGTTTTAGACGAAGTTTCCTGCTGTTTAGTACGTATGCCGCCTTTGGGCTTGAAATACCGCTTTTGGGATTCTGCACAGAAAGGGTTTGCAAACCGCTGAATCCACACGTGAGTTTAACTCTGTCAGTTGAATGCACACATTGACAACCATTCAGTTAGATAGCTCCGTTTTGGTTTTAGAAGCAGATATTTCTCTGTACAGCCTATGGTCCCATTCACTCGGGAATATCCCAACGCAGCTCCTAGAAGAAACGTGTTTCTGACTCGCTGAATCTCAACATAGATTCAACTCTCTTAGTTAAACTAACGCACAGCAGAGCAGTATCAAGGTAACGTTTCTCCTGAGTTTTTCACGAAGTTTACTGCGGTTTAGTACGTATACCGGCATTGGGCTGGAAATACCGGTTTTGTGATTCTGAACAGAAAGGATTTGCAAACCGCTGAATCCACACTTGAGTTTAACTCTGTCAGTTGAATGCACACATTGACAACCATTCAGTTAGATAGCTCCGTTTTGGTTTTAGGAGCAGATATTCCTCTGTACAGCCTATGGTCCCATTCACTCGGGAATATCCCAACGCAGCTCCTAGAAGAAACGTGTCTGACTCGCTGAATCTCAACATAGATTCAACTCTCTTAGGTGAACGAACGCACAGCAGAGCAGTTTCAAGGAAACGTTTCTCCTGAGTTTTAGACGAAGTTTCCCGCTGTTTAGTAAGTATGCCGGCATTGGGCTGGAAATACCGGTTTGGGGATTCTGCACAGAAAGGGTTTGCAAACCGCTGAATCCACACGTGAGTTTAACTCTGTCAGTTGAATGCACACATTGACAACCACTCAGTTAGATAGCTGCGTTTTGGTTTTAAGAGCAGATAATTCTCTGTACAGCCTATGGTCCCATTCACTCGGGAATATCCCAACGCAGCTCCTAGAAGAAACGTGTTTCTGACTCGCTGAATCTCAACATAGATTCAACTCTCTTCGGTGAACGAACGCACAGCAGAGCAGTTTCAAGGAAACGTTTCTCCTGAGTTTCAGACGAAGTTTCCTGCTGTTTAGTACGTATGCAGGCTTTGGGCTCGAAATACCGGTTTTGGGATTCTGCACAGAAAGGCTTTGCCAAGAGCTGAATCCACACGTAAGTTTAACTCTGTCAGTTGAATGCACACATTGACAACCATTCAGTTAGATATATCCGTTTTGGGTTTAGGTGCAGATATTTCTCTTTACAGCCTAAGGTCCCATTCACTCGGGAATATCCCAACGCAGCTCCTAGAAGAAACGTGTTTCTGACTCGCTGAATCTCAACATAGATTCAAGTCTCTTAGTTCAACGAACGCACAGCAGAGCAGTTTCAAGGAAACGTTTCTCCTGAGTTTTAGACGAAGTTTCCTGCTGTTTACTACGGATGCCGGCATTGGGCTGGAAATACCGGTTTTGGGATTCTGCACAGAAAGGGTTTGCAAACCGCTGAATCCACACGTGAGTTTAACTCTGTCAGTTGAATGCACACATTGACAACCATTCAGTTAGATAGCTCCGTTTTGGTTTTAGAAGCAGATATTTCTCTGTACAGCCTATGGTCCCATTCACTCGGGAATATCCCAACGCAGCTCCTAGAAGAAACGTGTTTCTGACTCGCTGAATCTCAACATAGTTTCAACTCTCTTAGGTGAACGAAAGCACAGCAGAGCAGTTTCAAGGAAACGTTTCTCCTGAGTTTTAGACGAAGTTTCCTGATGTTTAGTACGGATGCCGGCATTGAGCTGGAATTACCGGTTTTGGGATTCTGCACAGAAAGGGTTTGCAAACCGCTGAATCCAAACGTGAGTTTAATTCTGTCACTTGAATGCACACATTGACAACCATTCAGTTATATACCACCCTTTTGGTTGTAGGAGTAGATATTTCTCTGTACAGCCTATGGTCTCATTCACTCGAGAATATCCCAACGCACCTCCTAGAAGAAACGTGTTTCTGACTCGCTGAATCTCAACATAGATTCAACTCTCTTAGGTGATCGAACGCACAGCAGAGCAGTTTCAAGGAAACGTTTCTCCTGTGTTTTAGACGAAGTTTCCTGCTGTTTAGTACGGATGCCGGCATTGGGCTGGAAATACCGGTTTTGGGATTCTGCACAGAAAGGGTTTGCAAACCGCTGAATCCACACGTGAGTTTAACTCTGTCAGTTGAATGCACACATTGACAACCATTCAGTTAGATAGCTCCGTTTTGGTTTTAGAAGCAGATATTTCTCTGTACAGCCTATGGTCCCATTCACTCGGGAATATCCCAACGCAGCTCCTAGAAGAAACGTGTTTCTGACTCGCTGAATCTCAACATAGATTCAACTCTCTTAGTTAAACAAACGCACAGCAGAGCAGTATCAAGGTAACGTTTCTCCTGAGTTTTTCACGAAGTGTACTGCGGTTTAGTACGTATGCCGGCATTGGACTGGAAATACCGGTTTTGGGATTCTGCACAGAAAGGATTTGCAAACCGCTGAATCCACACTTGAGTTTAACTCTGTCAGTTGAATGCACACATTGACAACCATTCAGTTAGATAGCTCCGTTTTGGTTTTAGGAGCAGATATTCCTCTGTACAGCCTATGGTCCCATTCACTCGGGAATTTCCCAACGCAGCTCCTAGAAGAAACGTGTCTGACTCGCTGAATCTCAACATAGATTCAACTCTCTTAGGTGAACGAAGGCACAGAAGAGCAGTTTCAAGGAAACGTTTCTCCTAAGTTTTAGACGAAGTTTCCTGCTGTTTAGTACGTATGCCGGTATTGGGATTGAAATACCGGTTTTGGCATTCTGCACAGAAAGGGTTTGCAAACCGCTGAATCCACACGTGAGTTTAACTCTGTCAGTTGAATGCACACATTGACAACCATTTAGTTAGATAGCTCCGTTTTGGTTTTAGAAGCAGATATTTCTCTGTACAGCCTATGGTCCCATTCACTCGGGAATATCCCAACGCAGCTCCTAGAAGAAACGTGTTTCTGACTCGCTGAATCTCAACATAGATTCAACTCTCTTAGGTGAAGGAACGCACAGCAGAGCAGTTTCAAGGAAACGTTTCTCCTGAGTTTTAGACGAAGTTTCCTGCTGTTTAGTACGTACGCCGGCATTGGGCTGGAAATACCGGTTTTGGGATTCTGCACAGAAAGGGTTTGTCAACCGCTGAATCCACACGTGAGTTTAACTCTGTCAATTGAATGCACACATTGACAACCATTCAGTTAGATAGCTCCGTTTTGGTTTTAGAAGCAGATATTTCTCTGTACAGCCCATGGTCCCATTCACTCGGGAATATCCCAACGCAGGTCCTAGAAGAAACGTGTTTTTGACTCACTGAATATCAACATAGATTCAACTCTCTTAGGTGAACGAACACACAGCAGAGCAGTTTCAAGGAAACGTTTCTCCTGAATTTCAGACGAAGTTTCCTGCTGTTTAGTACGTATGCCGGCTTTGGGCTCGAAATACCGGTTTTGGGATTCTGCACAGAAAGGCTTTGCCAACAGCTGAATCCACACGTAAGTTTAATTCTGTCACTTGAATGCACACATTGACAACCATTCAGTTAGATAGATCCGTTTTGGTTTTAGGTGCAGATATTTCTCTTTACAGCCTATGGTCCCATTCACTCGGGAATATCCCAACGCAGCTCCTAGAAGAAACGTGTTTCTGACTCGCTGAATCTCAACATAGATTCAAGTCTCTTAGTTCAACGAACGCACAGCAGAGCAGTTTCAAGGAAACGTTTCTCCTGAGTTTTAGACGAAGTTTCCTGCTGTTTAGTACGTACGCCGGCAATGGGCTTGAAATACCGGTCTTGGGATTCTGCAAAGAAAGGGTTTGAAAACCGCTGAATCCACACGTGAGTTTAACTCTGTCAGTTGAAAGCACACTTTGACAACCATTCAGTTAGATAGTTCCGTTTTGGTTTTAGAAGCAGATATTTCTCTGTACAGTCTATGGTCCCATTCACTTGGGAATATCCCAAGGCAGCTCCTAGAAGAAACGTGTTTCTGACTCGCTGAATCTCAACAAAGATTCAACTCTCTTAGGTGAACGAAGTCACAGCAGATCAGTTTCAAGGTAACGTTTCTCCTGAGTTTCAGACGAAGTTACCAGCTGTTTAGTACGTATGCCGGCATTTGGCTGGAAATACCGGTTTTGGGATTCTGCACAGAAAGGGTTTGCCGACCGCTGAATCCACACGTGAGTTTACCTCTGTCAGTTGAATGCACACATTGACAACCATTCAGTTAGAAAGATCCGTTTTGGTTTTAGGAGCAGATATTTCTCTGTACAACCTATGGCCCCATTCACTCGGGAATATCCCAACGCAGCTCCTAGAAGAAACGTGTTCCTGACTCGCTGAATCTCAACATAGATTCAACTCTCTGAGGTGAACGAAAGCACAGCAGAGCAGTTTAAAGGAAACGTTTCTCCTGAGTTTTAGACGAAGTTTCCTGCTGTTTAGTACGTATGCCGCCTTTGGGCTTGAAATACCGCTTTTGGGATTCTGCACAGAAAGGGTTTGCAAACCGCTGAATCCACACGTGAGTTTAACTCTGTCAGTTGAATGCACACATTGACAACCATTCAGTTAGATAGCTCCGTTTTGGTTTTAGAAGCAGATATTTCTCTGTACAGCCTATGGTCCCATTCACTCGGGAATATCCCAACGCAGCTCCTAGAAGAAACGTGTTTCTGACTCGCTGAATCTCAACATAGATTCAACTCTCTTAGTTAAACTAACGCACAGCAGAGCAGTATCAAGGTAACGTTTCTCCTGAGTTTTTCACGAAGTTTACTGCGGTTTAGTACGTATACCGGCATTGGGCTGGAAATACCGGTTTTGTGATTCTGAACAGAAAGGATTTGCAAACCGCTGAATCCACACTTGAGTTTAACTCTGTCAGTTGAATGCACACATTGACAACCATTCAGTTAGATAGCTCCGTTTTGGTTTTAGGAGCAGATATTCCTCTGTACAGCCTATGGTCCCATTCACTCGGGAATATCCCAACGCAGCTCCTAGAAGAAACGTGTCTGACTCGCTGAATCTCAACATAGATTCAACTCTCTTAGGTGAACGAACGCACAGCAGAGCAGTTTCAAGGAAACGTTTCTCCTGAGTTTTAGACGAAGTTTCCCGCTGTTTAGTAAGTATGCCGGCATTGGGCTGGAAATACCGGTTTGGGGATTCTGCACAGAAAGGGTTTGCAAACCGCTGAATCCACACGTGAGTTTAACTCTGTCAGTTGAATGCACACATTGACAACCACTCAGTTAGATAGCTGCGTTTTGGTTTTAAGAGCAGATAATTCTCTGTACAGCCTATGGTCCCATTCACTCGGGAATATCCCAACGCAGCTCCTAGAAGAAACGTGTTTCTGACTCGCTGAATCTCAACATAGATTCAACTCTCTTCGGTGAACGAACGCACAGCAGAGCAGTTTCAAGGAAACGTTTCTCCTGAGTTTCAGACGAAGTTTCCTGCTGTTTAGTACGTATGCAGGCTTTGGGCTCGAAATACCGGTTTTGGGATTCTGCACAGAAAGGCTTTGCCAAGAGCTGAATCCACACGTAAGTTTAACTCTGTCAGTTGAATGCACACATTGACAACCATTCAGTTAGATATATCCGTTTTGGGTTTAGGTGCAGATATTTCTCTTTACAGCCTAAGGTCCCATTCACTCGGGAATATCCCAACGCAGCTCCTAGAAGAAACGTGTTTCTGACTCGCTGAATCTCAACATAGATTCAAGTCTCTTAGTTCAACGAACGCACAGCAGAGCAGTTTCAAGGAAACGTTTCTCCTGAGTTTTAGACGAAGTTTCCTGCTGTTTACTACGGATGCCGGCATTGGGCTGGAAATACCGGTTTTGGGATTCTGCACAGAAAGGGTTTGCAAACCGCTGAATCCACACGTGAGTTTAACTCTGTCAGTTGAATGCACACATTGACAACCATTCAGTTAGATAGCTCCGTTTTGGTTTTAGAAGCAGATATTTCTCTGTACAGCCTATGGTCCCATTCACTCGGGAATATCCCAACGCAGCTCCTAGAAGAAACGTGTTTCTGACTCGCTGAATCTCAACATAGTTTCAACTCTCTTAGGTGAACGAAAGCACAGCAGAGCAGTTTCAAGGAAACGTTTCTCCTGAGTTTTAGACGAAGTTTCCTGATGTTTAGTACGGATGCCGGCATTGAGCTGGAATTACCGGTTTTGGGATTCTGCACAGAAAGGGTTTGCAAACCGCTGAATCCAAACGTGAGTTTAATTCTGTCAGTTGAATGCACACATTGACAACCATTCAGTTATATACCACCCTTTTGGTTGTAGGAGTAGATATTTCTCTGTACAGCCTATGGTCCCATTCACTCGAGAATATCCCAACTCACCTCCTAGAAGAAACGTGTTTCTGACTCGCTGAATCTCAACATAGATTCAACTCTCTTAGGTGATCGAACGCACAGCAGAGCAGTTTCAAGGAAACGTTTCTCCTGAGTTTTAGACGAAGTTTCCTGCTGTTTAGTACGGATGCCGGCATTGGGCTGGAAATACCGGTTTTGGGATTCTGCACAGAAAGGGTTTGCAAACCGCTGAATCCACACGTGAGTTTAACACTGTCAGTTGAATGCACACATTGACAACCATTCAGTTAGATAGCTCCGTTTTGGTTTTAGAAGCAGATATTTCTCTGTACAGCCTATGGTCCCATTCACTCGGGAATATCCCAACGCAGCTCCTAGAAGAAACGTGTTTCTGACTCGCTGAATCTCAACATAGATTCAACTGTCTTAGGTGAAGGAACGCACAGCAGAGCAGTTTCAAGGAAACGTTTCTCCTGAGTTTTAGACGAAGTTTCCTGCTCTTTAGTACGGATGCCGGCATTGGGCTGGAAATACCGGTTTTGGGATTCTGCACAGAAAGGGTTTGCAAACCGCTGAATCCACACGTGAGTTTAACTCTGTCAGTTGAATGCACACATTGACAACCATTCAGTTAGATAGCTCCGTTTTGGTTTTAGAAGCAAATAATTCTCTGTACAGCCTATGGTCCCATTCACTCGGGAATATCCCAACGCAGCTCCTAGAAGAAACGTGTTTCTGACTCGCTGAATCTCAACATAGATTCAACTCTCTTAGGTGAACGAACGCACAGCAGAGCAGTTTCAAGGAAACGTTTCTCCTGAGTCTTAGACGAAGTTTCCTGCTGTTTAGTACGTATGCCGGCATTGGGCTGGAAATACCGGTTTTGGGATTCTGCACAGAAAGGGTTTGCAAACCGCTGAATCCATACGTGAGTTTAACTCTGTCAGTTGAATGCACACATTGACAACCATTCAGTTAGATAGCTCCGTTTTGGTTTTAGAAGCAGATATTTCTCTGTACAGCCTATGGTCCCATTCACTCGGGAATATCCCAACGCAGCTCCTAGAAGAAACGTGTTTCTGACTCGCTGAATCTCAACATAGATTCAACTCTCTTAGGTGAACGAACGCACAGCAGAGCAGTTTCAAGGAAACGTTTCTCCTGAGTTTTAGACGAAGTTTCCTGCTGTTTAGTACGGATGCCGGCATTGGGCTGGACATACCGGTTTTGGGATTCTGCACAGAAAGGGTTTGCAAACCGCTGAATCCACACGTGAGTTTAACTCTGTCAGTTGAATGCACACATTGACAACCATTCAGTTTGATAGCACACTTTTGGTTTTATAAGCAGATATTTCTCTGTACAGCCTATGGTCCCATTCACTCGGGAATATCCCAACGCACCTCCTAGAAGAAACGTGTTTCTGACTCGCTGAATCTCAACATAGATTCAACTCTCTTAGGTGATCGAACGCACAGCAGAGCAGTTTCAAGGAAACGTTTCTCCTGAGTTTTAGACGAAGTTTCCTGCTGTTTAGTACGGATGCCGGCATTGGGCTGGAAATACCGGTTTTGGGATTCTGCACAGAAAGGGTTTGCAAACCGCTGAATCCACACGTGAGTTTAACTCCGTCAGTTGAATGCACACATTGACAACCATTCAGTTAGATAGCTCCGTTTTGGTTTTAGAAGCAGATATTTCTCTGTACAGCCTATGGTCCCATTCACTCGGGAATATCCCAACGCAGCTCCTAGAAGAAACGTGTTTCTGACTCGCTGAATCTCAACATAGATTCAACTCTCTTAGGTGAACGAACGCACAGCAGAGCAGTTTCAAGGAAACGTTTCTCCTGAGTTTTAGACGAAGTTTCCTGCTGTTTAGTACGGATGCCGGCATTGGGCTGGAAATACCGGTTTTGGGATTCTGCACAGAAAGGGTTTGCAAACCGCTGAATCCACACGTGAGTTTAACTCTGTCAGTTGAATGCACAAATTGACAACCATTCAGTTTGATAGCACACTTTTGGTTTTAGAAGCAGATATTTCTCTGTACAGCCTATGGTCCCATTCACTCGGGAATATCCCAACGCAGCTCCTAGAAGAAACGTGTTTCTGACTCGCTGAATCTCAACATAGATTCAACTCTCTTAGGTGAACGAACGCACAGCAGAGCAGTTTCAAGGAAACGTTTCTCCTGAGTCTTAGACGAAGTTTCCTGCTGTTTAGTATGTATGCCGGCATTGGGCTGGAAATACCGGTTTTGGGATTCTGCACAGAAAGGGTTTGCAAACCGCTGAATCCAAACGTGAGTTTAATTCTGTCACTTGAATGCACACATTGACAACCATTCAGTTATATACCACCCTTTTGGTTGTAGGAGTAGATATTTCTCTGTACAGCCTATGGTCCCATTCACTCGAGAATATCCCAACGCACCTCCTAGAAGAAACGTGTTTCTGACTCGCTGAATCTCAACATAGATTCAACTCTCTTAGGTGATCGAACGCACAGCAGAGCAGTTTCAAGGAAACGTTTCTCCTGAGTTTTAGACGAAGTTTCCTGCTGTTTAGTACGGATGCCGGCATTGGGCTGGAAATACCGGTTTTGGGATTCTGCACAGAAAGGGTTTGCAAACCGCTGAATCCACACGTGAGTTTAACTCTGTCAGTTGAATGCACACATTGACAACCATTCAGTTAGATAGCTCCGTTTTGGTTTTAGAAGCAGATATTTCTCTGTACAGCCTATGGTCCCATTCACTCGGGAATATCCCAACGCAGCTCCTAGAAGAAACGTGTTTCTGACTCGCTGAATCTCAACATAGATTCAACTCTCTTAGGTGAAGGAACGCACAGCAGAGCAGTTTCAAGGAAACGTTTCTCCTGAGTTTTAGACGAAGTTTCCTGCTCTTTAGTACGTATGCCGGCATTGGGCTGGAAATACCGGTTTTGGGATTCTGCACAGAAAGGGTTTGCAAACCGCTGAATCCACACGTGAGTTTAACTCTGTCAGTTGAATGCACACATTGACAACCATTCAGTTAGATAGCTCCGTTTTGCTTTTAGAAGCAGATATTTCTCTGTACAGCCTATGGTCCCATTCACTCGGGAATATCCCAACGCAGCTCCTAGAAGAAACGTGTTTCTGACTCGCTGAATCTCAACATAGATTCAACTCTCTTAGGTGAACGAACGCACAGCAGAGCAGTTTCAAGGAAACGTTTCTCCTGAGTTTTAGACGAAGTTTCCTGCTGTTTAGTACGGATGCCGGCATTGGGCTGGAAATACCGGTTTTGGGATTCTGCACAGAAAGGGTTTGCAAACCGCTGAATCCACACGTGAGTTTAACTCTGTCAGTTGAATGCACACATTGACAACCATTCAGTTAGATAGCTCCGTTTTGGTTTTAGAAGCAGATATTTCTCTGTACAGCCTATGGTCCCATTCACTCGGGAATATCCCAACGCAGCTCCTAGAAGAAACGTGTTTCTGACTCGCTGAATCTCAACATAGTTTCAACTCTCTTAGGTGAACGAAAGCACAGCAGAGCAGTTTCAAGGAAACGTTTCTCCTGAGTTTTAGACGAAGTTTCCTGCTGTTTAGTACGGATGCCGGCATTGAGCTGGAATTACCGGTTTTGGGATTCTGCACAGAAAGGGTTTGCAAACCGCTGAATCCAAACGTGAGTTTAATTCTGTCAGTTGAATGCACACATTGACAACCATTCAGTTATATACCACCCTTTTGGTTGTAGGAGTAGATATTTCTCTGTACAACCTATGGTCCCATTCACTCGAGAATATACCAACTCACCTCCTAGAAGAAACGTGTTTCTGACTCGCTGAATCTCAACATAGATTCAACTCTCTTAGGTGATCGAACGCACAGCAGAGCAGTTTCAAGGAAACGTTTCTCCTGAGTTTTAGACGAAGTTTCCTGCTGTTTAGTACGGATGCCGGCATTGGGCTGGGCATACCGGTTTTGGGATTCTGCACAGAAAGGGTTTGCAAACCGCTGAATCCACACGTGAGTTTAACTCTGTCAGTTGAATGCACACATTGACAACCATTCAGTTAGATAGCTCCGTTTTGGTTTTAGAAGCAGATATTTCTCTGTACAGTCTATGGTCCCATTCACTCGGGAATATCCCAACGCAGCTCCTAGAAGAAACGTGTTTCTGACTCGCTGAATCTCAACATAGATTCAACTCTCTTAGGTGAAGGAACGCACAGCAGAGCAGTTTCAAGGAAACGCTTCTCCTGAGTTTTAGACGAAGTTTCCTGCTCTTTAGTACGGATGCCGGCATTGGGCTGGAAATACCGGTTTTGGGATTCTGCACAGAAAGGGTTTGCAAACCGCTGAATCCACACGTGAGTTTACCTCTGTCAGTTGAATGCACACATTGACAACCATTCAGTTAGATAGCTCCGTTTTGGTTTTAGAAGCAGATATTTCTCTGTACAGCCTATGGTCCCATTCACTCGGGAATATCCCAACGCAGCTCCTAGAAGAAACGTGTTTCTGACTCGCTGAATCTCAACATAGATTCAACTCTCTTAGGTGAACGAACGCACAGCAGAGCAGTTTCAAGGAAACGTTTCTCCTGAGTTTTAGACGACGTTTCCTTCTGTTTAGTACGGATGCCGGCATTGGGTTGGAAATACCGGTTTTGGGATCCTGCACAGAAAGGGTTTGCAAACCGCTGAATCCACACGTGAGTTTAACTCTGTCAGTTGAATGCACACATTGACAACCATTCAGTTTGATAGCACACTTTTGGTTTTAGAAGCAGATATTTCTCTGTACACCCTATGGTCCCATTCACTCGGGAATATCCCAACGCAGCTCCTAGAAGAAACGTGTTTCTGACTCGCTGAATCTCAACATAGATTCAACTCTCTTAGGTGAACGAACGCACAGCAGAGCAGTTTCAAGGAAATGTTTCTCCTGAGTTTTAGACGAAGTTTCCTGCTGTTTAGTACGTATGCCGGCATTGGGCTGGAAATACCGGTTTTGGGATTCTGCACAGAAAGGGTTTGCAAACCGCTGAATCCACACGTGAGTTTAACTCTGTCAGTTGAATGCACACATTGACAACCATTCAGTTAGATAGCTCCGTTTTGGTTTTAGAAGCAGATATTTCTCTGTACAGCCTATGGTCCCATTCACTCGGGAATATCCCAACGCAGCTCCTAGAAGAAACGTGTTTCTGACTCGCTGAATCTCAACATAGATTCAACTCTCTTAGGTGAACGAACACACAGCAGAGCAGTTTCAAGGAAACGTTTCTCCTGAGTTTTAGACGAAGTTTCCTTCTGTTTAGTACGGATGCCGGCATTGGGCTGGAAATACCGGTTTTGGGATCCTGCACAGAAAGGGTTTGCAAACCGCTGAATCCACACGTGAGTTTAACTCTGTCAGTTGAATGCACACATTGACAACCATTCAGTTTGATAGCACACTTTTGGTTTTAGAAGCAGATATTTCTCTGTACAGCCTATGGTCCCATTCACTCGGGAATATCCCAACGCAGCTCCTAGAAGAAACGTGTTTCTGACTCGCTGAATCTCAACATAGATTCAACTCTCTTAGGTGAACGAACGCACAGCAGAGCAGTTTCAAGGAAACGTTTCTCCTGAGTCTTAGACGAAGTTTCCTGCTGTTTAGTACGGATGCCGGCATTGGGCTGGAAATACCGGTTTTGGGATTCTGCACAGAAAGGGTTTGCAAACCGCTGAATCCACACGTGAGTTTAACTCTGTCAGTTGAATGCACACATTGACAACCATTCAGTTTGATAGCACACTTTTGGTTTTAGAAGCAGATATTTCTCTGTACAGCCTATGGTCCCATTCACTCGGGAATATCCCAACGCAGCTCCTAGAAGAAACGTGTTTCTGACTCGCTGAATCTCAACATAGATTCAACTCTCTTAGGTGAACGAACGCACAGCAGAGCAGTTTCAAGGAAACGTTTCTCCTGAGTCTTAGACGAAGTTTCCTGCTGTTTAGTACGTATGCCGGCATTGGGCTGGAAATACCGGTTTTGGGATCTGCACAGAAAGGGTTTGCAAACCGCTGAATCCAAACGTGAGTTTAATTCTGTCACTTGAATGCACACATTGACAACCATTCAGTTATATACCACCCTTTTGGTTGTAGGAGTAGATATTTCTCTGTACAGCCTATGGTCCCATTCACTCGAGAATATCCCAACGCACCTCCTAGAAGAAACGTGTTTCTGACTCGCTGAATCTCAACATAGATTCAACTCTCTTAGGTGATCGAACGCACAGCAGAGCAGTTTCAAGGAAACGTTTCTCCTGAGTTTTAGACGAAGTTTCCTGCTGTTTAGTACGGATGCCGGCATTGGGCTGGAAATACCGGTTTTGGGATTCTGCACAGAAAGGGTTTGCAAACCGCTGAATCCACACGTGAGTTTAACTCTGTCAGTTGAATGCACACATTGACAACCATTCAGTTAGATAGCTCCGTTTTGGTTTTAGAAGCAGATATTTCTCTGTACAGCCTATGGTCCCATTCACTCGGGAATATCCCAACGCAGCTCCTAGAAGAAACGTGTTTCTGACTCGCTGAATCTCAACATAGATTCAACTCTCTTAGGTGAAGGAACGCACAGCAGAGCAGTTTCAAGGAAACGTTTCTCCTGAGTTTTAGACGAAGTTTCCTGCTCTTTAGTACGTATGCCGGCATTGGGCTGGAAATACCGGTTTTGGGATTCTGCACAGAAAGGGTTTGCAAACCGCTGAATCCACACGTGAGTTTAACTCTGTCAGTTGAATGCACACATTGACAACCATTCAGTTAGATAGCTCCGTTTTGCTTTTAGAAGCAGATATTTCTCTGTACAGCCTATGGTCCCATTCACTCGGGAATATCCCAACGCAGCTCCTAGAAGAAACGTGTTTCTGACTCGCTGAATCTCAACATAGATTCAACTCTCTTAGGTGAACGAACGCACAGCAGAGCAGTTTCAAGGAAACGTTTCTCCTGAGTTTTAGACGAAGTTTCCTGCTGTTTAGTACGGATGCCGGCATTGGGCTGGAAATACCGGTTTTGGGATTCTGCACAGAAAGGGTTTGCAAACCGCTGAATCCACACGTGAGTTTAACTCTGTCAGTTGAATGCACACATTGACAACCATTCAGTTAGATAGCTCCGTTTTGGTTTTAGAAGCAGATATTTCTCTGTACAGCCTATGGTCCCATTCACTCGGGAATATCCCAACGCAGCTCCTAGAAGAAACGTGTTTCTGACTCGCTGAATCTCAACATAGTTTCAACTCTCTTAGGTGAACGAAAGCACAGCAGAGCAGTTTCAAGGAAACGTTTCTCCTGAGTTTTAGACGAAGTTTCCTGATGTTTAGTACGGATGCCGGCATTGAGCTGGAATTACCGGTTTTGGGATTCTGCACAGAAAGGGTTTGCAAACCGCTGAATCCAAACGTGAGTTTAATTCTGTCAGTTGAATGCACACATTGACAACCATTCAGTTATATACCACCCTTTTGGTTGTAGGAGTAGATATTTCTCTGTACAACCTATGGTCCCATTCACTCGAGAATATCCCAACTCACCTCCTAGAAGAAACGTGTTTCTGACTCGCTGAATCTCAACATAGATTCAACTCTCTTAGGTGATCGAACGCACAGCAGAGCAGTTTCAAGGAAACGTTTCTCCTGAGTTTTAGACGATGTTTCCTGCTGTTTAGTACGGATGCCGGCATTGGGCTGGGCATACCGGTTTTGGGATTCTGCACAGAAAGGGTTTGCAAACCGCTGAATCCACACGTGAGTTTAACTCTGTCAGTTGAATGCACACATTGACAACCATTCAGTTAGATAGCTCCGTTTTGGTTTTAGAAGCAGATATTTCTCTGTACAGTCTATGGTCCCATTCACTCGGGAATATCCCAACGCAGCTCCTAGAAGAAACGTGTTTCTGACTCGCTGAATCTCAACATAGATTCAACTCTCTTAGGTGAAGGAACGCACAGCAGAGCAGTTTCAAGGAAACGTTTCTCCTGAGTTTTAGACGAAGTTTCCTGCTGTTTAGTACGGATGCCGGAGTTGGGCTGGAAATACCGGTTTTGGGATTCTGCACAGAAAGGGTTTGCAAACCGCTGAATCCACACGTGAGTTTAACTCTGTCAGTTGAATGCACACATTGACAACCATTCAGTTAGATAGCTCCGTTTTGGTTTTAGAAGCAGATATTTCTCTGTACAGCCTATGGTCCCATTCACTCGGGAATATCCCAACGCAGCTCCTAGAAGAAACGTGTTTCTGACTCGCTGAATCTCAACATAGATTCAACTCTCTTAGGTGAACGAACGCACAGCAGAGCAGTTTCAAGGAAACGTTTCTCCTGAGTTTTAGACGAAGTTTCCTTCTGTTTAGTACGGATGCCGGCATTGGGCTGGAAATACCGGTTTTGGGATCCTGCACAGAAAGGGTTTGCAAACCGCTGAATCCACACGTGAGTTTAACTCTGTCAGTTGAATGCACACATTGACAACCATTCAGTTTGAGAGCACACTTTTGGTTTTAGAAGCAGATATTTCTCTGTACACCCTATGGTCCCATTCACTCGGGAATATCCCAACGCAGCTCCTAGAAGAAACGTGTTTCTGACTCGCTGAATCTCAACATAGATTCAACTCTCTTAGGTGAACGAACGCACAGCAGAGCAGTTTCAAGGAAATGTTTCTCCTGAGTTTTAGACGAAGTTTCCTGCTGTTTAGTACGTATGCCGGCATTGGGCTGGAAATACCGGTTTTGGGATTCTGCACAGAAAGGGTTTGCAAACCGCTGAATCCACACGTGAGTTTAACTCTGTCAGTTGAATGCACACATTGACAACCATTCAGTTAGATAGCTCCGTTTTGGTTTTAGAAGCAGATATTTCTCTGTACAGCCTATGGTCCCATTCACTCGGGAATATCCCAACGCAGCTCCTAGAAGAAACGTGTTTCTGACTCGCTGAATCTCAACATAGATTCAACTCTCTTAGGTGAACGAACGCACAGCAGAGCAGTTTCAAGGAAACGTTTCTCCTGAGTTTTAGACGAAGTTTCCTGCTGTTTAGTACGGATGCCGGCATTGGGCTGGAAATACCGGTTTTGGGATTCTGCACAGAAAGGGTTTGCAAACCGCTGAATCCACACGTGAGTTTAACTCTGTCAGTTGAATGCACACATTGACAACCATTCAGTTTGATAGCACAATTTTGGTTTTAGAAGCAGATATTTCTCTGTACAGCCTATGGTCCCATTCACTCGGGAATATCCCAACGCAGCTCCTAGAAGAAACGTGTTTCTGACTCGCTGAATCTCAACATAGATTCAACTCTCTTAGGTGAACGAACGCAAAGCAGAGCAGTTTCAAGGAAACGTTTCTCCTGAGTTTTAGACGAAATTTCCTGATGTTTAGTACGGATGCCGGCATTGAGCTGGAATTACCGGTTTTGGGATTCTGCACAGAAAGGGTTTGCAAACCGCTGAATCCAAACGTGAGTTTAATTCTGTCACTTGAATGCACACATTGACAACCATTCAGTTAGATAGCACCCTTTTGGTTGTAGGAGTAGATATTTCTCTGTACAGTCTATGGTCCCATTCACTCGAGAATATCCCAACGCACCTCCTAGAAGAAACGTGTTTCTGACTCGCTGAATCTCAACATAGATTCAACTCTCTTAGGTGATCGAACGCACAGCAGAGCAGTTTCAAGGAAACGTTTCTCCTGAGTTTTAGACGAAGTTTCCTGCTGTTTAGTACGGATGCCGGCATTGGGCTGGAAATACCGGTTTTGGGATTCTGCACAGAAAGGGTTTGCAAACCGCTGAATCCACAGGTGAGTTTAACTCTGTCAGTTGAATGCACACATTGACAACCATTCAGTTAGATAGCTCCGTTTTGGTTTTAGAAGCAGATATTTCTCTGTACAGCCTATGGTCCCATTCACTCGGGAATATCCCAACGCAGCTCCTAGAAGAAACGTGTTTCTGACTCGCTGAATCTCAACATAGATTCAACTCTCTTAGGTGAACGAACGCACAGCAGAGCAGTTTCAAGGAAACGTTTCTCCTGAGTTTTAGACGAAGTTTCCTGCTGTTTAGTACGGATGCCGGCATTGGGCTGGAAATACGGTTTTGGGATTCTGCACAGAAAGTGTTTGCAAACCGCTGAATCCACACGTGAGTTTAACTCTGTCAGTTGAATGCACACATTGACAACCATTCAGTTAGATAGCTCCGTTTTGGTTTTAGAAGCAGATATTTCTCTGTACAGCCTATGGTCCCATTCACTCGGGAATATCCCAACGCAGCTCCTAGAAGAAACGTGTTTCTGACTCGCTGAATCTCAACATAGTTTCAACTCTCTTAGGTGAACGAACGCACAGCAGAGCAGTTTCAAGGAAACGTTTCTCCTGAGTCTTAGACGAAGTTTCCTGCTGTTTAGTACGGATGCCGGCATTGGGCTGGAAATACCGGTTTTGGGATTCTGCACAGAAAGGGTTTGCAAACCGCTGAATCCACACGTGAGTTTAACTCTGTCAGTTGAATGCACACATTGACAACCATTCAGTTAGATAGCTCCGTTTTGGTTTTAGAAGCAGATATTTCTCTGTACAGCCTATGATCCCATTCACTCGGGAATATCCCAACGCAGCTCCTAGAAGAAACGTGTTTCTGACTCGCTGAATCTCAACATAGATTCAACTCTCTTAGTTGAACGAACGAACAGCAGAGAGGTTTCAAGGAAACGTTTCCCCTGAGTTTTAGACGAAGTTTCCTGCTGTTTAGTACGGATGCCGGCATTGGGCTGGAAATACTGGTTTTTGGATTCTGCACAGAAAGGGTTTGCAAACCGCTGAATCCACACGTGAGTTTAACTCTGTCAGTTGAATGCACCCATTGACAACCATTCAGTTTGATAGCACACTTTTGGTTTTAGAAGCAGATATTTCTCTGTACAGCCTATGGTCCCATTCACTCGGGAATATCCCAACGCAGCTCCTAGAAGAAACGTGTTTCTGACTCGCTGAATCTCAACATAGATTCAACTCTCTTAGGTGAACGAACGCACAGCAGAGCAGTTTCAAGGAAACGTTTCTCCTGAGTTTTAGACGAAGTTTCCTGATGTTTAGTACGGATGCCGGCATTGAGCTGGAATTACCGGTTTTGGGATTCTGCACAGAAAGGGTTTGCAAACCGCTGAATCCAAACGTGAGTTTAATTCTGTCACTTGAATGCACACATTGACAACCATTCAGTTAGATACCACCCTTTTGGTTGTAGGAGTAGATATTTCTCTGAACAGCCTATGGTCCCATTCACTCGAGAATATCCCAACGCACCTCCTAGAAGAAACGTGTTTCTGACTCGCTGAATCTCAACATAGATTCAACTCTCTTAGGTGATCGAAGGCACAGCAGAGCAGTTTCAAGGAAACGTTTCTCCTGAATTTTAGACGAAGTTTCCTGCTGTTTAGTACGGATGCCGGCATTGGGCTGGAAATACCGGTTTTGGGATTCTGCACAGAAAGGGTTTGCAAACCGCTGAATCCACACGTGAGTTTAACTCCGTCAGTTGAATGCACACATTGACAACCATTCAGTTAGATAGCTCCGTTTTGCTTTTAGAAGCAGATATTTCTCTGTACAGCCTATGGTCCCATTCACTCGGGAATATCCCAACGCAGCTCCTAGAAGAAACGTGTTTCTGACTCGCTGAATCTCAACATAGATTCAACTCTCTTAGGTGAACGAACGCACAGCAGAGCAGTTTCAAGGAAACGTTTCTCCTGAGTTTTAGACGAAGTTTCCTGCTGTTTAGTACGGATGCCGGCATTGGGCTGGAAATACCGGTTTTGGGATTCTGCACAGAAAGGGTTTGCAAACCGCTGAATCCACACGTGAGTTTAACTCTGTCAGTTGAATGCACACATTGACAACCATTCAGTTTGATAGCACACTTTTGGTTTTAGAAGCAGATATTTCTCTGTACAGCCTATGGTCCCATTCACTCGGGAATATCCCAACGCAGCTCCTAGAAGAAACGTGTTTCTGACTCGCTGAATCTCAACATAGATTCAACTCTCTTAGGTGAACGAACGCACAGCAGAGCAGTTTCAAGGAAACGTTTCTCCTGAGTCTTAGACGAAGTTTCCTGCTGTTTAGTACGTATGCCGGCATTGGGCTGGAAATACCGGTTTTGGGATTCTGCACAGAAAGGGTTTGCAAACCGCTGAATCCAAACGTGAGTTTAATTCTGTCACTTGAATGCACACATTGACAACCATTCAGTTATATACCACCCTTTTGGTTGTAGGAGTAGATATTTCTCTGTACAGCCTATGGTCCCATTCACTCGAGAATATCCCAACGCACCTCCTAGAAGAAACGTGTTTCTGACTCGCTGAATCTCAACATAGATTCAACTCTCTTAGGTGATCGAACGCACAGCAGAGCAGTTTCAAGGAAACGTTTCTCCTGAGTTTTAGACGACGTTTCCTGCTGTTTAGTACGGATGCCGGCATTGGGCTGGAAATACCGGTTTTGGGATTCTGCACAGAAAGGGTTTGCAAACCGCTGAATCCACACGTGAGTTTAACTCTGTCAGTTGAATGCACACATTGACAACCATTCAGTTAGATAGCTCCGTTTTGGTTTTAGAAGCAGATATTTCTCTGTACAGCCTATGGTCCCATTCACTCGGGAATATCCCAACGCAGCTCCTAGAAGAAACGTGTTTCTGACTCGCTGAATCTCAACATAGATTCAACTCTCTTAGGTGAAGGAACGCACAGCAGAGCAGTTTCAAGGAAACGTTTCTCCTGAGTTTTAGACGAAGTTTCCTGCTCTTTAGTATGTATGCCGGCATTGGGCTGGAAATACCGGTTTTGGGATTCTGCACAGAAAGGGTTTGCAAACCGCTGAATCCACACGTGAGTTTAACTCTGTCAGTTGAATGCACACATTGACAACCATTCAGTTAGATAGCTCCGTTTTGGTTTTAGAAGCAGATATTTCTCTGTACAGCCTATGGTCCCATTCACTCGGGAATATCCCAACGCAGCTCCTAGAAGAAACGTGTTTCTGACTCGCTGAATCTCAACATAGATTCAACTCTCTTAGGTGAACGAACGCACAGCAGAGCAGTTTCAAGGAAACGTTTCTCCTGAGTTTTAGACGAAGTTTCCTGCTGTTTAGTACGGATGCCGGCATTGGGCTGGAAATACGGTTTTGGGATTCTGCACAGAAAGTGTTTGCAAACCGCTGAATCCACACGTGAGTTTAACTCTGTCAGTTGAATGCACACATTGACAACCATTCAGTTAGATAGCTCCGTTTTGGTTTTAGAAGCAGATATTTCTCTGTACAGCCTATGGTCCCATTCACTCGGGAATATCCCAACGCACCTCTAGAAGAAACGTGTTTCTGACTCGCTGAATCTCAACATAGATTCAACTCTCTTAGGTGAACGAACGCACAGCAGAGCAGTTTCAAGGAAACGTTTCTCCTGAGTCTTAGACGAAGTTTCCTGCTGTTTAGTACGGATGCCGGCATTGGGCTGGAAATACCGGTTTTGGGATTCTGCACAGAAAGGGTTTGCAAACCGCTGAATCCACACGTGAGTTTAACTCTGTCAGTTGAATGCACACATTGACAACCATTCAGTTAGATAGCTCCGTTTTGGTTTTAGAAGCAGATATTTCTCTGTACAGCCTACGATCCCATTCACTCGGGAATATCCCAACGCAGCTCCTAGAAGAAACGTGTTTCTGACTCGCTGAATCTCAACATAGATTCAACTCTCTTAGTTGAACGAACGAACAGCAGAGAGGTTTCAAGGAAACGTTTCCCCTGAGTTTTAGACGAAGTTTCCTGCTGTTTAGTACGGATGCCGGCATTGGGCTGGAAATACTGGTTTTTGGATTCTGCACAGAAAGGGTTTGCAAACCGCTGAATCCACACGTGAGTTTAACTCTGTCAGTTGAATGCACCCATTGACAACCATTCAGTTTGATAGCACACTTTTGGTTTTAGAAGCAGATATTTCTCTGTACAGCCTATGGTCCCATTCACTCGGGAATATCCCAACGCAGCTCCTAGAAGAAACGTGTTTCTGACTCGCTGAATCTCAACATAGATTCAACTCTCTTAGGTGAACGAACGCACAGCAGAGCAGTTTCAAGGAAACGTTTCTCCTGAGTTTTAGACGAAGTTTCCTGATGTTTAGTACGGATGCCGGCATTGAGCTGGAATTACCGGTTTTGGGATTCTGCACAGAAAGGGTTTGCAAACCGCTGAATCCAAACGTGAGTTTAATTCTGTCACTTGAATGCACACATTGACAACCATTCAGTTAGATACCACCCTTTTGGTTGTAGGAGTAGATATTTCTCTGAACAGCCTATGGTCCCATTCACTCGAGAATATCCCAACGCACCTCCTAGAAGAAACGTGTTTCTGACTCGCTGAATCTCAACATAGATTCAACTCTCTTAGGTGATCGAAGGCACAGCAGAGCAGTTTCAAGGAAACGTTTCTCCTGAATTTTAGACGAAGTTTCCTGCTGTTTAGTACGGATGCCGGCATTGGGCTGGAAATACCGGTTTTGGGATTCTGCACAGAAAGGGTTTGCAAACCGCTGAATCCACACGTGAGTTTAACTCCGTCAGTTGAATGCACACATTGACAACCATTCAGTTAGATAGCTCCGTTTTGCTTTTAGAAGCAGATATTTCTCTGTACAGCCTATGGTCCCATTCACTCGGGAATATCCCAACGCAGCTCCTAGAAGAAACGTGTTTCTGACTCGCTGAATCTCAACATAGATTCAACTCTCTTAGGTGAACGAACGCACAGCAGAGCAGTTTCAAGGAAACGTTTCTCCTGAGTTTTAGACGAAGTTTCCTGCTGTTTAGTACGGATGCCGGCATTGGGCTGGAAATACCGGTTTTGGGATTCTGCACAGAAAGGGTTTGCAAACCGCTGAATCCACACGTGAGTTTAACTCTGTCAGTTGAATGCACACATTGACAACCATTCAGTTTGATAGCACACTTTTGGTTTTAGAAGCAGATATTTCTCTGTACAGCCTATGGTCCCATTCACTCGGGAATATCCCAACGCAGCTCCTAGAAGAAACGTGTTTCTGACTCGCTGAATCTCAACATAGATTCAACTCTCTTAGGTGAACGAACGCACAGCAGAGCAGTTTCAAGGAAACGTTTCTCCTGAGTCTTAGACGAAGTTTCCTGCTGTTTAGTACGTATGCCGGCATTGGGCTGGAAATACCGGTTTTGGGATTCTGCACAGAAAGGGTTTGCAAACCGCTGAATCCAAACGTGAGTTTAATTCTGTCACTTGAATGCACACATTGACAACCATTCAGTTATATACCACCCTTTTGGTTGTAGGAGTAGATATTTCTCTGTACAGCCTATGGTCCCATTCACTCGAGAATATCCCAACGCACCTCCTAGAAGAAACGTGTTTCTGACTCGCTGAATCTCAACATAGATTCAACTCTCTTAGGTGATCGAACGCACAGCAGAGCAGTTTCAAGGAAACGTTTCTCCTGAGTTTTAGACGACGTTTCCTGCTGTTTAGTACGGATGCCGGCATTGGGCTGGAAATACCGGTTTTGGGATTCTGCACAGAAAGGGTTTGCAAACCGCTGAATCCACACGTGAGTTTAACTCTGTCAGTTGAATGCACACATTGACAACCATTCAGTTAGATAGCTCCGTTTTGGTTTTAGAAGCAGATATTTCTCTGTACAGCCTATGGTCCCATTCACTCGGGAATATCCCAACGCAGCTCCTAGAAGAAACGTGTTTCTGACTCGCTGAATCTCAACATAGATTCAACTCTCTTAGGTGAAGGAACGCACAGCAGAGCAGTTTCAAGGAAACGTTTCTCCTGAGTTTTAGACGAAGTTTCCTGCTCTTTAGTATGTATGCCGGCATTGGGCTGGAAATACCGGTTTTGGGATTCTGCACAGAAAGGGTTTGCAAACCGCTGAATCCACACGTGAGTTTAACTCTGTCAGTTGAATGCACACATTGACAACCATTCAGTTAGATAGCTCCGTTTTGCTTTTAGAAGCAGATATTTCTCTGTACAACCTATGGTCCCATTCACTCGGGAATATCCCAACGCAGCTCCTAGAAGAAACGTGATTCTGACTCGCTGAATCTCAACATAGATTCAACTCTCTTAGGTGAACGAACGCACAGCAGAGCAGTTTCAAGGAAACGTTTCTACTGAGTTTTAGACGAAGTTTCCTGCTGTTTAGTACGGATGCCGGCATTGGGCTGGAAATACCGGTTTTGGGATTCTGCACAGAAAGGGTTTGCAAACCGCTGAATCCACACGTGAGTTTAACTCTGTCAGTTGAATGCACACATTGACAACCATTCAGTTAGATAGCTCCGTTTTGGTTTTAGAAGCAGATATTTCTCTGTACAGCCTATGGTCCCATTCACTCGGGAATATCCCAACGCAGCTCCTAGAAGAAACGTGTTTCTGACTCGCTGAATCTCAACATAGTTTCAACTCTCTTAGGTGAACGAAAGCACAGCAGAGCAGTTTCAAGGAAACGTTTCTCCTGAGTTTTAGACGAAGTTTCCTGATGTTTAGTACGGATGCCGGCATTGAGCTGGAATTACCGGTTTTGGGATTCTGCACAGAAAGGGTTTGCAAACCGCTGAATCCAAACGTGAGTTTAATTCTGTCAGTTGAATGCACACATTGACAACCATTCAGTTATATACCACCCTTTTGGTTGTAGGAGTAGATATTTCTCTGTACAGCCTATGGTCCCATTCACTCGAGAATATCCCAACTCACCTCCTAGAAGAAACGTGTTTCTGACTCGCTGAATCTCAACATAGATTCAACTCTCTTAGGTGATCGAACGCACAGCAGAGCAGTTTCAAGGAAACGTTTCTCCTGAGTTTTAGACGAAGTTTCCTGCTGTTTAGTACGGATGCCGGCATTGGGCTGGACATACCGGTTTTGGGATTCTGCACAGAAAGGGTTTGCAAACCGCTGAATCCACACGTGAGTTTAACTCTGTCAGTTGAATGCACACATTGACAACCATTCAGTTACATAGCTCCGTTTTGGTTTTAGAAGCAGATATTTCTCTGTACAGCCTATGGTCCCATTCACTCGGGAATATCCCAACGCAGCTCCTAGAAGAAACGTGTTTCTGACTCGCTGAATCTCAACATAGATTCAACTCTCTTAGGTGAAGGAACGCACAGCAGAGCAGTTTCAAGGAAACGTTTCTCCTGAGTTTTAGACGAAGTTTCCTGCTCTTTAGTACGGATGCCGACATTGGGCTGGAAATACCGGTTTTGGGATTCTGCACAGAAAGGGTTTGCAAACCGCTGAATCCACACGTGAGTTTAACTCTGTCAGTTGAATGCACACATTGACAACCATTCAGTTAGATAGCTCCGTTTTGGTTTTAGAAGCAGATATTTCTCTGTACAGCCTATGGTCCCATTCACTCGGGAATATCCCAACGCAGCTCCTAGAAGAAACGTGTTTCTGACTCGCTGAATCTCAACATAGATTCAACTCTCTTAGGTGAACGAACGCACAGCAGAGCAGTTTCAAGGAAACGTTTCTCCTGAGTTTTAGACGAAGTTTCCTTCTGTTTAGTACGGATGCCGGCATTGGGCTGGAAATACCGGTTTTGGGATCCTGCACAGAAAGGGTTTGCAAACCGCTGAATCCACACGTGAGTTTAACTCTGTCAGTTGACTGCACACATTGGCAACCATTCAGTTTGATAGCACACTTTTGGTTTTAGAAGCAGATATTTCTCTGTACAGCCTATGGTCCCATTCACTCGGGAATATCCCAACGCAGCTCCTAGAAGAAACGTGTTTCTGACTCGCTGAATCTCAACATAGATTCAACTCTCTTAGGTGAACGAACGCACAGCAGAGCAGTTTCAAGGAAACGTTTCTCCTGAGTCTTAGACGAAGTTTCCTGCTGTTTAGTACGGATGCCGGCATTGGGCTGGAAATACCGGTTTTGGGATTCTGCACAGAAAGGGTTTGCAAACCGCTGAATCCACACGTGAGTTTAACTCTGTCAGTTGAATGCACACATTGACAACCATTCAGTTAGATAGCTCCGTTTTGGTTTTAGAAGCAGATATTTCTCTGTACAGCCTATGATCCCATTCACTCGGGAATATCCCAACGCAGCTCCTAGAAGAAACGTGTTTCTGACTCGCTGAATCTCAACATAGATTCAACTCTCTTAGGTGAACGAACACACAGCAGAGGAGTTTCAAGGAAACGTTTCTCCTGAGTTTTAGACGAAGTTTCCTGCTGTTTAGTACGGATGCCGGCATTGGGCTGGAAATACCAGTTTTGGGATTCTGCACAGAAAGGGTTTGCAAACCGCTGAATCCACAAGTGAGTTTAACTCTGTCAGTTGAATGCACCCATTGACAACCATTCAGTTTGATAGCACACTTTTGGTTTTAGAAGCAGATATTTCTCTGTACAGCCTATGGTCCCATTCACTCGGGAATATCCCAACGCAGCTCCTAGAAGAAACGTGTTTCTGACTCGCTGAATCTCAACATAGATTCAACTCTCTTAGGTGAACGAACGCACAGCAGAGCAGTTTCAAGGAAACGTTTCTCCTGAGTCTTAGACGAAGTTTCCTGCTGTTTAGTACGTATGCCGGCATTGGGCTGGAAATACCGGTTTTGGGATTCTGCACAGAAAGGGTTTGCAAACCGCTGAATCCACACGTGAGTTTAACTCTGTCAGTTGAATGCACACATTGACAACCATTCAGTTTGATAGCACACTTTTGGTTTTATAAGCAGATATTTCTCTGTACAGCCTATGGTCCCATTCACTCGGGAATATCCCAACGCACCTCCTAGAAGAAACGTGTTTCTGACTCGCTGAATCTCAACATAGATTCAACTCTCTTAGGTGATCGAACGCACAGCAGAGCAGTTTCAAGGAAACGTTTCTCCTGAGTTTTAGACGAAGTTTCCTGCTGTTTAGTACGGATGCCGGCATTGGGCTGGAAATACCGGTTTTGGGATTCTGCACAGAAAGGGTTTGCAAACCGCTGAATCCACACGTGAGATTAACTCCGTCAGTTGAATGCACACATTGACAACCATTCAGTTAGATAGCTCCGTTTTGGTTTTAGAAGCAGATATTTCTCTGTACAGCCTATGGTCCCATTCACTCGGGAATATCCCAACGCAGCTCCTAGAAGAAACGTGTTTCTGACTCGCTGAATCTCAACATAGTTTCAACTCTCTTAGGTGAACGAAAGCACAGCAGAGCAGTTTCAAGGAAACGTTTCTCCTGAGTTTTAGACGAAGTTTCCTGATGTTTAGTACGGATGCCGGCATTGAGCTGGAATTACCGGTTTTGGGATTCTGCACAGAAAGGGTTTGCAAACCGCTGAATCCAAACGTGAGTTTAATTCTGTCAGTTGAATGCACACATTGACAACCATTCAGTTATATACCACCCTTTTGGTTGTAGGAGTAGATATTTCTCTGTACAGCCTATGGTCCCATTCACTCGAGAATATCCCAACTCACCTCCTAGAAGAAACGTGTTTCTGACTCGCTGAATCTCAACATAGATTCAACTCTCTTAGGTGATCGAAAGCACAGCAGAGCAGTTTCAAGGAAACGTTTCTCCTGAGTTTTAGACGAAGTTTCCTGCTGTTTAGTACGGATGCCGGCATTGGGCTGGACATACCGGTTTTGGGATTCTGCACAGAAAGGGTTTGCAAACCGCTGAATCCACACGTGAGTTTAACTCTGTCAGTTGAATGCACACATTGACAACCATTCAGTTAGATAGCTCCGTTTTGGTTTTAGAAGCAGATATTTCTCTGTACAGCCTATGGTCCCATTCACTCGGGAATATCCCAACGCAGCTCCTAGAAGAAACGTGTTTCTGACTCGCTGAATCTCAACATAGATTCAACTCTCTTAGGTGAAGGAACACACAGCAGAGCAGTTTCAAGGAAACGTTTCTCCTGAGTTTTAGACGAAGTTTCCTGCTCTTTAGTACGGATGCCGACATTGGGCTGGAAATACCGGTTTTGGGATTCTGCACAGAAAGGGTTTGCAAACCGCTGAATCCACACGTGAGTTTAACTCTGTCAGTTGAATGCACACATTGACAACCATTCAGTTAGATAGCTCCGTTTTGGTTTTAGAAGCAGATATTTCTCTGTACAGCCTATGGTCCCATTCACTCGGGAATATCCCAACGCAGCTCCTAGAAGAAACGTGTTTCTGACTCGCTGAATCTCAACATAGATTCAACTCTCTTAGGTGAACGAACGCACAGCAGAGCAGTTTCAAGGAAACGTTTCTCCTGAGTTTTAGACGAAGTTTCCTTCTGTTTAGTACGGATGCCGGCATTGGGCTGGAAATACCGGTTTTGGGATCCTGCACAGAAAGGGTTTGCAAACCGCTGAATCCACACGTGAGTTTAACTCTGTCAGTTGACTGCACACATTGACAACCATTCAGTTTGATAGCACACTTTTGGTTTTAGAAGCAGATATTTCTCTGTACAGCCTATGGTCCCATTCACTCGGGAATATCCCAACGCAGCTCCTAGAAGAAACGTGTTTCTGACTCGCTGAATCTCAACATAGATTCAACTCTCTTAGGTGAACGAACGCACAGCAGAGCAGTTTCAAGGAAACGTTTCTCCTGAGTCTTAGACGAAGTTTCCTGCTGTTTAGTACGGATGCCGGCATTGGGCTGGAAATACCGGTTTTGGGATTCTGCACAGAAAGGGTTTGCAAACCGCTGAATCCACACGTGAGTTTAACTCTGTCAGTTGAATGCACACATTGACAACCATTCAGTTAGATAGCTCCGTTTTGGTTTTAGAAGCAGATATTTCTCTGTACAGCCTATGATCCCATTCACTCGGGAATATCCCAACGCAGCTCCTAGAAGAAACGTGTTTCTGACTCGCTGAATCTCAACATAGATTCAACTCTCTTAGGTGAACGAACACACAGCAGAGGAGTTTCAAGGAAACGTTTCTCCTGAGTTTTAGACGAAGTTTCCTGCTGTTTAGTACGGATGCCGGCATTGGGCTGGAAATACCAGTTTTGGGATTCTGCACAGAAAGGGTTTGCAAACCGCTGAATCCACAAGTGAGTTTAACTCTGTCAGTTGAATGCACCCATTGACAACCATTCAGTTTGATAGCACACTTTTGGTTTTAGAAGCAGATATTTCTCTGTACAGCCTATGGTCCCATTCACTCGGGAATATCCCAACGCAGCTCCTAGAAGAAACGTGTTTCTGACTCGCTGAATCTCAACATAGATTCAACTCTCTTAGGTGAACGAACGCACAGCAGAGCAGTTTCAAGGAAACGTTTCTCCTGAGTCTTAGACGAAGTTTCCTGCTGTTTAGTACGTATGCCGGCATTGGGCTGGAAATACCGGTTTTGGTATTCTGCACAGAAAGGGTTTGCAAACCGCTGAATCCACACGTGAGTTTAACTCTGTCAGTTGAATGCACACATTGACAACCATTCAGTTAGATAGCACACTTTTGGTTTTAGAAGCAGATGTTTCTCTGTACAGCCTATGGTCCCATTCACTCGGGAATATCCCAACGCAGCTCCTAGAAGAAACGTGTTTCTGACTCGCTGAATCTCAACATAGATTCAACTCTCTTAGGTGAACGAACGCACAGCAGAGCAGTTTCAAGGAAACGTTTCTCCTGAGTCTTAGACGAAGTTTCCTGCTGTTTAGTACGTATGCCGGCATTGGGCTGGAAATACCGGTTTTGGGATTCTGCACAGAAAGGGTTTGCAAACCGCTGAATCCACACGTGAGTTTAACTCAGTCAGTTAAATGCACACATTGACAACCATTCAGTTAGATAGCTCCGTTTTGGTTTTAGAAGCAGATATTTCTCTGTACAGCCTATGGTCCCATTCACTCGGGAATATCCCAACGCAGCTCCTAGAAGAAACGTGTTTCTGACTCGCTGAATCTCAACATAGATTCAACTCTCTTAGGTGAACGAACGCACAGCAGAGCAGTTTCAAGGAAACGTTTCTCCTGAGTTTTAGACGAAGTTTCCTGCTGTTTAGTACGGATGCCGGCATTGGGCTGGACATACCGGTTTTGGGATTCTGCACAGAAAGGGTTTGCAAACCGCTGAATCCACACGTGAGTTTAACTCTGTCAGTTGAATGCACACATTGACAACCATTCAGTTTGATAGCACACTTTTGGTTTTAGAAGCAGATATTTCTCTGTACAGCCTATGGTCCCATTCACTCGGGAATATCCCAACGCACCTCCTAGAAGAAACGTGTTTCTGACTCGCTGAATCTCAACATAGATTCAACTCTCTTAGGTGATCGAACGCACAGCAGAGCAGTTTTAAGGAAACGTTTCTCCTGAGTTTTAGACGAAGTTTCCTGCTGTTTAGTACGGATGCCGGCATTGGGCTGGAAATACCGGTTTTGGGATTCTGCACAGAAAGGGTTTGCAAACCGCTGAATCCACACGTGAGTTTAACTCCGTCAGTTGAATGCACACATTGAAAACCATTCAGTTAGATAGCTCCGTTATGGTTTTAGAAGCAGATATTTCTCTGTACAGCCTATGGTCCCATTCACTCGGGAATATCCCAACGCAGCTCCTAGAAGAAACGTGTTTCTGACTCGCTGAATCTCAACATAGATTCAACTCTCTTAGGTGAACGAACGCACAGCAGAGCAGTTTCAAGGAAACGTTTCTCCTGAGTTTTAGACGAAGTTTCCTGCTGTTTAGTACGGATGCCGGCATTGGGCTGGAAATACCGGTTTTGGGATTCTGCACAGAAAGGGTTTGCAAACCGCTGAATCCACACGTGAGTTTAACTCTGTCAGTTGAATGCACACATTGACAACCATTCAGTTTGATAGCACACTTTTGGTTTTAGAAGCAGATATTTCTCTGTACAGCCTATGGTCCCATTCACTCGGGAATATCCCAACGCAGCTCCTAGAAGAAACGTGTTTCTGACTCGCTGAATCTCAACATAGATTCAACTCTCTTAGGTGAACGAACGCACAGCAGAGCAGTTTCAAGGAAACGTTTCTCCTGAGTTTTAGACGAAGTTTCCTGATGTTTAGTACGGATGCCGGCATTGAGCTGGAATTACCGGTTTTGGGATTCTGCACAGAAAGGGTTTGCAAACCGCTGAATCCAAACGTGAGTTTAATTCTGTCACTTGAATGCACACATTGACAACCATTCAGTTAGATAGCACCCTTTTGGTTGTAGGAGTAGATATTTCTCTGTACAGCCTATGGTCCCATTCACTCGAGAATATCCCAACGCACCTCCTAGAAGAAACGTGTTTCTGACTCGCTGAATCTCAACATAGATTCAACTCTCTTAGGTGATCGAACGCACAGCAGAGCAGTTTCAAGGAAACGTTTCTCCTGAGTTTTAGACGAAGTTTCCTGCTGTTTAGTACGGATGCCGGCATTGGGCTGGAAATACCGGTTTTGGGATTCTGCACAGAAAGGGTTTGCAAACCGCTGAATCCACAGGTGAGTTTAACTCTGTCAGTTGAATGCACACATTGACAACCATTCAGTTAGATAGCTCCGTTTTGGTTTTAGAAGCAGATATTTCTCTGTACAGCCTATGGTCCCATTCACTCGGGAATATCCCAACGCAGCTCCTAGAAGAAACGTGTTTCTGACTCGCTGAATCTCAACATAGATTCAACTCTCTTAGGTGAACGAACGCACAGCAGAGCAGTTTCAAGGAAACGTTTCTCCTGAGTTTTAGACGAAGTTTCCTGCTGTTTAGTACGGATGCCGGCATTGGGCTGGAAATACCGGTTTTGGGATTCTGCACAGAAAGGGTTTGCAAACCGCTGAATCCACACGTGAGTTTAACTCTGTCAGTTGAATGCACACATTGACAACCATTCAGTTAGATAGCTCCGTTTTGGTTTTAGAAGCAGATATTTCTCTGTACAGCCTATGGTCCCATTCACTCGGGAATATCCCAACGCACCTCCTAGAAGAAACGTGTTTCTGACTCGCTGAATCTCAACATAGATTCAACTCTCTTAGGTGAAGGAACGCACAGCAGAGCAGTTTCAAGGAAACGTTTCTCCTGAGTTTTAGACGAAGTTTCCTGCTCTTTAGTACGGATGCCGACATTGGGCTGGAAATACCGGTTTTGGGATTCTGCACAGAAAGGGTTTGCAAACCGCTGAATCCACACGTGAGTTTAACTCTGTCAGTTGAATGCACACATTGACAACCATTCAGTTAGATAGCTCCGTTTTGGTTTTAGAAGCAGATATTTCTCTGTACAGCCTATGGTCCCATTCACTCGGGAATATCCCAACGCAGCTCCTAGAAGAAACGTGTTTCTGACTCGCTGAATCTCAACATAGATTCAACTCTCTTAGGTGAACGAACGCACAGCAGAGCAGTTTCAAGGAAACGTTTCTCCTGAGTTTTAGACGAAGTTTCCTTCTGTTTAGTACGGATGCCGGCATTGGGCTGGAAATACCGGTTTTGGGATCCTGCACAGAAAGGGTTTGCAAACCGCTGAATCCACACGTGAGTTTAACTCTGTCAGTTGACTGCACACATTGACAACCATTCAGTTTGATAGCACACTTTTGGTTTTAGAAGCAGATATTTCTCTGTACAGCCTATGGTCCCATTCACTCGGGAATATCCCAACGCAGCTCCTAGAAGAAACGTGTTTCTGACTCGCTGAATCTCAACATAGATTCAACTCTCTTAGGTGAACGAACGCACAGCAGAGCAGTTTCAAGGAAACGTTTCTCCTGAGTCTTAGACGAAGTTTCCTGCTGTTTAGTACGGATGCCGGCATTGGGCTGGAAATACCGGTTTTGGGATTCTGCACAGAAAGGGTTTGCAAACCGCTGAATCCACACGTGAGTTTAACTCTGTCAGTTGAATGCACACATTGACAACCATTCAGTTAGATAGCTCCGTTTTGGTTTTAGAAGCAGATATTTCTCTGTACAGCCTTTGATCCCATTCACTCGGGAATATCCCAACGCAGCTCCTAGAAGAAACGTGTTTCTGACTCGCTGAATCTCAACATAGATTCAACTCTCTTAGGTGAACGAACACACAGCAGAGGAGTTTCAAGGAAACGTTTCTCCTGAGTTTTAGACGAAGTTTCCTGCTGTTTAGTACGGATGCCGGCATTGGGCTGGAAATACCAGTTTTGGGATTCTGCACAGAAAGGGTTTGCAAACCGCTGAATCCACAAGTGAGTTTAACTCTGTCAGTTGAATGCACCCATTGACAACCATTCAGTTTGATAGCACACTTTTGGTTTTAGAAGCAGATATTTCTCTGTACAGCCTATGGTCCCATTCACTCGGGAATATCCCAACGCAGCTCCTAGAAGAAACGTGTTTCTGACTCGCTGAATCTCAACATAGATTCAACTCTCTTAGGTGATCGAACGCACAGCAGAGCAGTTTCAAGGAAACGTTTCTCCTGAGTTTTAGACGAAGTTTACTGCTGTTTAGTACGGATGCCGGCATTGGGCTGGAAATACCGGTTTTGGGATTCTGGACAGAAAGGGTTTGCAAACCGCTGAATCCACACGTGAGATTAACTCCGTCAGTTGAATGCACACATTGACAACCATTCAGTTAGATAGCTCCGTTTTGGTTTTAGAAGCAGATATTTCTCTGTACAGCCTATGGTCCCATTCACTCGGGAATATCCCAACGCAGCTCCTAGAAGAAACGTGTTTCTGACTCGCTGAATCTCAACATAGATTCAACTCTCTTAGGTGAACGAACGCACAGCAGAGCAGTTTCAAGGAAACGTTTCTCCTGAGTTTTAGACGAAGTTTCCTGCTGTTTAGTACGGATGCCGGCATTGGGCTGGAAATACCGGTTTTGGGATTCTGCACAGAAAGGGTTTGCAAACCGCTGAATCCAGACGTGAGTTTAACTCTGTCAGTTGAATGCACACATTGACAACCATTCAGTTTGATAGCACACTTTTGGTTTTAGAAGCAGATATTTCTCTGTACAGCCTATGGTCCCATTCACTCGGGAATATCCCAACGCAGCTCCTAGAAGAAACGTGTTTCTGACTCGCTGAATCTCAACATAGATTCAACTCTCTTAGGTGAACGAACGCACAGCAGAACAGTTTCAAGGAAACGTTTCTCCTGAGTCTTAGACGAAGTTTCCTGCTGTTTAGTACGTATGCCGGCATTGGGCTGGAAATACCGGTTTTGGGATTCTGCACAGAAAGGGTTTGCAAACCGCTGAATCCAAACGTGAGTTTAATTCTGTCACTTGAATGCACACATTGACAACCATTCAGTTATATACCACCCTTTTGGTTGTAGGAGTAGATATTTCTCTGTACAGCCTATGGTCCCATTCACTCGAGAATATCCCAACGCACCTCCTAGAAGAAACGTGTTTCTGACTCGCTGAATCTCAACATAGATTCAACTCTCTTAGGTGATCGAACGCACAGCAGAGCAGTTTCAAGGAAACGTTTCTCCTGAGTTTTAGACGAAGTTTCCTGCTGTTTAGTACGGATGCCGGCATTGGGCTGGAAATACCGGTTTTGGGATTCTGCACAGAAAGGGTTTGCAAACCGCTGAATCCACACGTGAGTTTAACTCTGTCAGTTGAATGCACACATTGACAACCATTCAGTTAGATAGCTCCGTTTTGGTTTTAGAAGCAGATATTTCTCTGTACAGCCTATGGTCCCATTCACTCGGGAATATCCCAACGCAGCTCCTAGAAGAAACGTGTTTCTGACTCGCTGAATCTCAACATAGATTCAACTCTCTTAGGTGAAGGAACGCACAGCAGAGCAGTTTCAAGGAAACGTTTCTCCTGAGTTTTAGACGAAGTTTCCTGCTCTTTAGTACGTATGCCGGCATTGGGCTGGAAATACCGGTTTTGGGATTCTGCACAGAAAGGGTTTGCAAACCGCTGAATCCACACGTGAGTTTAACTCTGTCAGTTGAATGCACACATTGACAACCATTCAGTTAGATAGCTCCGTTTTGGTTTTAGAAGCAGATATTTCTCTGTACAGCCTATGGTCCCATTCACTCGGGAATATCCCAACGCAGCTCCTAGAAGAAACGTGTTTCTGACTCGCTGAATCTCAACATAGATTCAACTCTCTTAGGTGAACGAACGCACAGCAGAGCAGTTTCAAGGAAACGTTTCTCCTGAGTTTTAGACGAAGTTTCCTTCTGTTTAGTACGGATGCCGGCATTGGGCTGGAAATACCGGTTTTGGGATCCTGCACAGAAAGGGTTTGCAAACCGCTGAATCCACACGTGAGTTTAACTCTGTCAGTTGAATGCACACATTGACAACCATTCAGTTTGATAGCACACTTTTGGTTTTAGAAGCAGATATTTCTCTGTACACCCTATGGTCCCATTCACTCGGGAATATCCCAACGCAGCTCCTAGAAGAAACGTGTTTCTGACTCGCTGAATCTCAACATAGATTCAACTCTCTTAGGTGAACGAACGGACAGCAGAGCAGTTTCAAGGAAACGTTTCTCCTGAGTCTTAGACGAAGTTTCCTGCTGTTTAGTACGGATGCCGGCATTGGGCTGGAAATACCGGTTTTGGGATTCTGCACAGAAAGGGTTTGCAAACCGCTGAATCCACACGTGAGTTTAACTCTGTCAGTTGAATGCACACAATGACAACCATTCAGTTAGATAGCTCCGTTTTGGTTTTAGAAGCAGATATTTCTCTGTACAGCCTATGATCCCATTCACTCGGGAATATCCCAACGCAGCTCCTAGAAGAAACGTGTTTCTGACTCGCTGAATCTCAACATAGATTCAACTCTCTTAGGTGAACGAACACACAGCAGAGCAGTTTCAAGGAAACGTTTCTCCTGAGTTTTAGACGAAGTTTCCTGCTGTTTAGTACGGACGCCGGCATTGGGCTGGAAATACCAGTTTTGGGATTCTGCACAGAAAGGGTTTGCAAACCGCTGAATCCACAAGTGAGTTTAACTCTGTCAGTTGAATGCACACATTGACAACCATTCAGTTTGATAGCACACTTTTGGTTTTAGAAGCAGATATTTCTCTGTACAGCCTATGGTCCCATTCACTCGGGAATATCCCAACGCAGCTCCTAGAAGAAACGTGTTTCTGACTCGCTGAATCTCAACATAGATTCAACTCTCTTAGGTGATCGAACGCACAGCAGAGCAGTTTCAAGGAAACGTTTCTCCTGAGTTTTAGACGAAGTTTCCTGCTGTTTAGTACGGATGCCGGCATTGGGCTGGAAATACCGGTTTTGGGATTCTGCACAGAAAGGGTTTGCAAACCGCTGAATCCACACGTGAGTTTAACTCCGTCAGTTGAATGCACACATTGACAACCATTCAGTTAGATAGCTCCGTTTTGGTTTTAGAAGCAGATATTTCTCTGTACAGCCTATGGTCCCATTCACTCGGGAATATCCCAACGCAGCTCCTAGAACAAACGTGTTTCTGACTCGCTGAATCTCAACATAGATTCAACTCTCTTAGGTTAACGAACGCACAGCAGAGCAGTTTCAAGGAAACGTTTCTCCTGAGTTTTAGACGAAGTTTCCTGCTGTTTAGTACGGATGCCGGCATTGGGCTGGAAATACCGGTTTTGGGATTCTGCACAGAAAGGGTTTGCAAACCGCTGAATCCACACGTGAGTTTAACTCTGTCAGTTGAATGCACACATTGACAACCATTCAGTTTGATAGCACACTTTTGGTTTTAGAAGCAGATATTTCTCTGTACAGCCTATGGTCCCATTCACTCGGGAATATCCCAACGCAGCTCCTAGAAGAAACGTGTTTCTGACTCGCTGAATCTCAACATAGATTCAACTCTCTTAGGTGAACGAACGCACAGCAGAGCAGTTTCAAGGAAACGTTTCTCCTGAGTCTTAGACGAAGTTTCCTGCTGTTTAGTACGTATGCCGGCATTGGGCTGGAAATACCGGTTTTGGGATTCTGCACAGAAAGGGTTTGCAAACCGCTGAATCCAAACGTGAGTTTAATTCTGTCACTTGAATGCACACATTGACAACCATTCAGTTATATACCACCCTTTTGGTTGTAGGAGTAGATATTTCTCTGTACAGCCTATGGTCCCATTCACTCGAGAATATCCCAACGCACCTCCTAGAAGAAACGTGTTTCTGACTCGCTGAATCTCAACATAGATTCAACTCTCTTAGGTGATCGAACGCACAGCAGAGCAGTTTCAAGGAAACGTTTCTCCTGAGTTTTAGACGACGTTTCCTGCTGTTTAGTACGGATGCCGGCATTGGGCTGGAAATACCGGTTTTGGGATTCTGCACAGAAAGGGTTTGCAAACCGCTGAATCCACACGTGAGTTTAACTCTGTCAGTTGAATGCACACATTGACAACCATTCAGTTAGATAGCTCCGTTTTGGTTTTAGAAGCAGATATTTCTCTGTACAGCCTATGGTCCCATTCACTCGGGAATATCCCAACGCAGCTCCTAGAAGAAACGTGTTTCTGACTCGCTGAATCTCAACATAGATTCAACTCTCTTAGGTAAAGGAACGCACAGCAGAGCAGTTTCAAGGAAACGTTTCTCCTGAGTTTTAGACGAAGTTTCCTGCTCTTTAGTACGTATGCCGGCATTGGGCTGGAAATACCGGTTTTGGGATTCTGCACAGAAAGGGTTTGCAAACCGCTGAATCCACACGTGAGTTTAACTCTGTCAGTTGAATGCACACATTGACAACCATTCAGTTAGATAGCTCCGTTTTGCTTTTAGAAGCAGATATTTCTCTGTACAGCCTATGGTCCCATTCACTCGGGAATATCCCAACGCAGCTCCTAGAAGAAACGTGTTTCTGACTCGCTGAATCTCAACATAGATTCAACTCTCTTAGGTGAACGAACGCACAGCAGAGCAGTTTCAAGGTAACGTTTCTCCTGAGTTTTAGACGAAGTTTCCTTCTGTTTAGTACGGATGCCGGCATTGGGCTGGAAATAGCGGTTTTGGGATCCTGCACAGAAAGGGTTTGCAAACCGCTGAATCCACACGTGAGTTTAACTCTGTCAGTTGAATGCACACATTGACAACCATTCAGTTTGATAGCACACTTTTGGTTTTAGAAGCAGATATTTCTCTGTACAGCCTATGGTCCCATTCACTCGGGAATATCCCAACGCAGCTCCTAGAAGAAACGTGTTTCTGACTCGCTGAATCTCAACATAGATTCAACTCTCTTAGGTGAACGAACGCACAGCAGAGCAGTTTCAAGGAAACGTTTCTCCTGAGTCTTAGACGAAGTTTCCTGCTGTTTAGTACGTATGCCGGCATTGGGCTGGAAATACCGGTTTTGGGATTCTGCACAGAAAGGGTTTGCAAACCGCTGAATCCACACGTGAGTTTAACTCTGTCAGTTGAATGCACACATTGACAACCATTCAGTTTGATAGCACACTTTTGGTTTTATAAGCAGATATTTCTCTGTACAGCCTATGGTCCCATTCACTCGGGAATATCCCAACGCAGCTCCTAGAAGAAACGTGTTTCTGACTCGCTGAATCTCAACATAGATTCAACTCTCTTAGGTGAACGAACCCACAGCAGAGCAGTTTCAAGGAAACGTTTCTCCTGAGTTTTAGACGAAGTTTCCTGCTGTTTAGTACGGATGCCGGCATTGGGCTGGAAATACCGGTTTTGGGATTCTGCACAGAAAGGGTTTGCAAACCGCTGAATCCACACGTGAGTTTAACTCTGTCAGTTGAATGCACACATTGACAACCATTCCGTTTGATAGCACACTTTTGGTTTTAGAAGCAGATATTTCTCTGTACAGCCTATGGTCCCATTCACTCGGGAATATCCCAACGCAGCTCCTAGAAGAAACGTGTTTCTGACTCGCTGAATCTCAACATAGATTCAACTCTCTTAGGTGAACGAACGCACAGCAGAGCAGTTTCAAGGAAACGTTTCTCCTGAGTTTTAGACGAAGTTTCCTGATGTTTAGTACGGATGCCGGCATTGAGCTGGAATTACCGGTTTTGGGATTCTGCACAGAAAGGGTTTGCAAACCGCTGAATCCAAACGTGAGTTTAATTCTGTCACTTGAATGCACACATTGACAACCATTCAGTTAGATAGCACCCTTTTGGTTGTAGGAGTAGATATTTCTCTGTACAGCCTATGGTCCCATTCACTCGAGAATATCCCAACGCACCTCCTAGAAGAAACGTGTTTCTGACTCGCTGAATCTCAACATAGATTCAACTCTCTTAGGTGATCGAACGCACAGCAGAGCAGTTTCAAGGAAACGTTTCTCCTGAGTTTTAGACGAAGTTTCCTGCTGTTTAGTACGGATGCCGGCATTGGGCTGGAAATACCGGTTTTGGGATTCTGCACAGAAAGGGTTTGCAAACCGCTGAATCCACAGGTGAGTTTAACTCTGTCAGTTGAATGCACACATTGACAACCATTCAGTTAGATAGCTCCGTTTTGGTTTTAGAAGCAGATATTTCTCTGTACAGCCTATGGTCCCATTCACTCGGGAATATCCCAACGCAGCTCCTAGAAGAAACGTGTTTCTGACTCGCTGAATCTCAACATAGATTCAACTCTCTTAGGTGAAGGAACTCACAGCAGAGCAGTTTCAAGGAAACGTTTCTCCTGAGTTTTAGACGAAGTTTCCTGCTGTTTAGTACGGATGCCGGCATTGGGCTGGAAATACCGGTTTTGGGATTCTGCACAGAAAGGGTTTGCAAACCGCTGAATCCACACGTGAGTTTAACTCTGTCAGTTGAATGCACACATTGACAACCATTCAGTTAGATAGCTCCGTTTTGGTTTTAGAAGCAGATATTTCTCTGTACAGCCTATGGCCCCATTCACTCGGGAATATCCCAACGCAGCTCCTAGAAGAAACGTGTTTCTGACTCGCTGAATCTCAACATAGATTCAACTCTCTTAGGTGAACGAACGCACAGCAGAGCAGTTTCAAGGTAACGTTTCTCCTGAGTTTTAGACGAAGTTTCCTTCTGTTTAGTACGGATGCCGGCATTGGGCTGGAAATACCGGTTTTGCGATTCTGCACAGAAAGGGTTTGAAAACCGCTGAATCCACACGTGAGTTTAACTCTGTCAGTTGAATGCACACATTGACAACCATTCAGTTAGATAGCTCCGTTTTGGTTTTAGAAGCAGATATTTCTCTGTACAGCCTATGGTCCCATTCACTCGGGAATATCCCAACGCAGCTCCTAGAAGAAACGTGTTTCTGCCTCGCTGAATCTCAACATAGATTCAACTCTCTTAGGTGAACGAACGCACAGCAGAGCAGTTTCAAGGAAACGTTTCTCCTGAGTCTTAGACGAAGTTTCCTGCTGTTTAGTACGGATGCCGGCATTGGGCTGGAAATACCGGTTTTGGGATTCTGCACAGAAAGGGTTTGCAAACCGCTGAATCCACACGTGAGTTTAACTCTGTCAGTTGAATGCACACATTGACAACCATTCAGTTAGATAGCTCCGTTTTGGTTTTAGAAGCAGATATTTCTCTGTACAGCCTATGGTCCCATTCACTCGGGAATATCCCAACGCAGCTCCTAGAAGAAACGTGTTTCTGACTCGCTGAATCTCAACATAGATTCAACTCTCTTAGGTGAACGAACGCACAGCAGAGCAGTTTCAAGGAAACGTTTCTCCTGAGTTTTACACGAAGTTTCCTGCTGTTTAGTACGGATGCCGGCATTGGGCTGGAAATACCAGTTTTGGGATTCTGCACAGAAAGGGTTTGCAAACCGCTGAATCCACATGTGAGTTTAACTCTGTCAGTTGAATGCACACATTGACAACCATTCAATTTGATAGCACACTTTTGGTTTTAGAAGCAGATATTTCTCTGTACAGCCTATGGTCCCATTCACTCGGGAATATCCCAACGCAGCTCCTAGAAGAAACGTGTTTCTGACTCGCTGAATCTCAACATAGATTCAACTCTCTTAGGTGAACGAACGCACAGCAGAGCAGTTTCAAGGAAACGTTTCTCCTGAGTCTTAGACGAAGTTTCCTGCTGGTTAGTACGTATGCCGGCATTGGGCTGGAAATACCGGTTTTGGGATTCTGCACAGAAAGGGTTTGCAAACCGCTGAATCCACACGTGAGTTTAACTCTGTCAGTTGAATGCACACATTGACAACCATTCAGTTAGATAGCTCCGTTTTGGTTTTAGAAGCAGATATTTCTCTGTACAGCCTATGGTCCCATTTACTCGGGAATATCCCAACGCAGCTCCTAAAAGAAACGTGTTTCTGACTCGCTGAATCTCAACATAGATTCAACTCTCTTAGGTGAACGAACGCACAGCAGAGCAGCTTCAAGGAAACGTTTCTCCTGAGTTTTAGACGAAGTTTCCTGCTGTTTAGTACGGATGCCGGCATTGAGCTGGAATTACCAGTTTTGGGATTCTGCACAGAAAGGGTTTGCAAACCGCTGAATCCAAACGTGAGTTTAATTCTGTCACTTGAATGCACACATTGACAACCATTCAGTTAGATAGCACCCTTTTGGTTGTAGGAGTAGATATTTCCTTGTACAGCCTATGGTCCCATTCACTCGGGAATATCCCAACGCACCTCCTAGAAGAAACGTGTTTCTGACTCGCTGAATCTCAACATAGATTCAACTCTCTTAGGTGATCGAACGCACAGCAGAGCAGTTTCAAGGAAACGTTTCTCCTGAGTTTTAGACGAAGTTTCCTGCTGTTTAGTACGGATGCCGGCATTGGGCTGGAAATACCGGTTTTGGGATTCTGCACAGAAAGGGTTTGCAAACCGCTGAATCCACACGTGAGTTTAACTCGGTCAGTTGAATGCACACATTGACAACCATTCAGTTAGATAGCTCCGTTTTGGTTTTAGAAGCAGATATTTCTCTGTACAGCCTATGGTCCCATTCACTCGGGAATATCCCAACGCAGCTCCTAGAAGGAACGTGTTTCTGATTCGCTGAATCTCAACATAGATTCAACTCTCTTAGGTGAACGAACGCACAGCAGAGCAGTTTCAAGGAAACGTTTCTCCTGAGTTTTAGACGAAGTTTCCTGCTGTTTAGTACGGATGCCGGCATTGGGCTGGAAATACCGGTTTTGGGATTCTGCACAGAAAGGGTTTGCAAACCGCTGAATCCACACGTGAGTTTAACTCTGTCAGTTGAATGCACACATTGACAATCATTCAGTTTGATAGCACACTTTTGGTTTTAGAAGCAGATATTTCTCTGTACAGCCTATGGTCCCATTCACTCGGGAATATCCCAACGCAGCTCCTAGAAGAAACGTGTTTCTGACTCGCTGAATCTCAACATAGATTCAACTCTCTTAGGTGAACGAACGCACAGCAGAGCAGTTTCAAGGAAACGTTTCTCCTGAGTCTTAGACGAAGTTTCCTGCTGTTTAGTACGTATGCCGGCATTGGGCTGGAAATACCGGTTTTGGGATTCTGCACAGAAAGGGTTTGCAAACCGCTGAATCCAAACGTGAGTTTAATTCTGTCACTTGAATGCACACATTGACAACCATTCAGTTATATACCACCCTTTTGGTTGTAGGAGTAGATATTTCTCTGTACAGCCTATGGTCCCATTCACTCGAGAATATCCCAACGCACCTCCTAGAAGAAACGTGTTTCTGACTCGCTGAATCTCAACATAGATTCAACTCTCTTAGGTGATCGAACACACAGCAGAGCAGTTTCAAGGAAACGTTTCTCCTGAGTCTTAGACGAAGTTTCCTGCTGTTTAGTACGGATGCCGGCATTGGGCTGGAAATACCGGTTTTGGGATTCTGCACAGAAAGGGTTTGCAAACCGCTGAATCCACACGTGAGTTTAACTCTGTCAGTTGAATGCACACATTGACAACCATTCAGTTAGATAGCTCCGTTTTGGTTTTAGAAGCAGATATTTCTCTGTACAGCCTATGGTCCCATTCACTCGGGAATATCCCAACGCAGCTCCTAGAAGAAACGTGTTTCTGACTCGCTGAATCTCAACATAGATTCAACTCTCTTAGGTGAAGGAACGCACAGCAGAGCAGTTTCAAGGAAACGTTTCTCCTGAGTTTTAGACGAAGTTTCCTGCTCTTTAGTACGTATGCTGGCATTGGGCTGGAAATACCGGGTTTGGGATTCTGCACAGAAAGGGTTTGCAAACCGCTGAATCCACACGTGAGTTTAACTCTGTCAGTTGAATGCACACATTGACAACCATTCAGTTATATACCACCCTTTTGGTTGTAGGAGTAGATATTTCTCTGTACAGCCTATGGTCCCATTCACTCGAGAATATCCCAACGCACCTCCTAGAAGAAACGTGTTTCTGACTCGCTGAATCTCAACATAGATTCAACTCTCTTAGGTGATCGAACGCACAGCAGAGCAGTTTCAAGGAAACGTTTCTCCTGAGTTTTAGACGAAGTTTCCTGCTGTTTAGTACGGATGCCGGCATTGGGCTGGAAATACCGGTTTTGGGATTCTGCACAGAAAGGGTTTGCAAACCGCTGAATCCACACGTGAGTTTAACTCTGTCAGTTGAATGCACACATTGACAACCATTCAGTTAGATAGCTCCGTTTTGGTTTTAGAAGCAGATATTTCTCTGTACAGCCTATGGTCCCATTCACTCGGGAATATCCCAACGCAGCTCCTAGAAGAAACGTGTTTCTGACTCGCTGAATCTCAACATAGATTCAACTCTCTTAGGTGAAGGAACGCACAGCAGAGCAGTTTCAAGGAAACGTTTCTCCTGAGTTTTAGACGAAGTTTCCTGCTCTTTAGTACGTATGCCGGCATTGGGCTGGAAATACCGTTTTTGGGATTCTGCACAGAAAGGGATTGCAAACCGCTGAATCCACACGTGAGTTTAACTCTGTCACTTGAATGTACACATTGACAACCATTCAGTTAGATAGCTCCGTTTTGGTTTTAGAAGCAGATATTTCTCTGTACAGCCTATGGTCCCATTCACTCGGGAATATCCCAACGCAGCTCCTAGAAGAAACGTGTTTCTGACTCGCTGAATCTCAACATAGATTCAACTCTCTTAGGTGAACGAACGCACAGCAGAGCAGTTTCAAGGAAACGTTTCTCCTGAGTTTTAGACGAAGTTTCCTGCTGTTTAGTACGGATGCCGGCATTGGGCTGGAAATACCGGTTTTGGGATTCTGCACAGAAAGGGTTTGCAAACCGCTGAATCCACACGTGAGTTTAACTCTGTCAGTTGAATGCACACATTGACAACCATTCAGTTAGATAGCTCCGTTTTGGTTTTAGAAGCAGATATTTCTCTGTACAGCCTATGGTCCCATTCATTCGGGAATATCCCAACGCAGCTCCTAGAAGAAACGTGTTTCTGACTCGCTGAATCTCAACATAGTTTCAACTCTCTTAGGTGAACGAAAGCACAGCAGAGCAGTTTCAAGGAAACGTTTCTCCTGAGTTTTAGACGAAGTTTCCTGATGTTTAGTACGGATGCCGGCTTTGAGCTGGAATTACCGGTTTTGGGATTCTGCACAGAAAGGGTTTGCAAACCGCTGAATCCAAACGTGAGTTTAATTCTGTCACTTGAATGCACACATTGACAACCATTCAGTTAGATACCACCCTTTTGGTTGTAGGAGTAGATATTTCTCTGAACAGCCTATGGTCCCATTCACTCGAGAATATCCCAACGCACCTCCTAGAAGAAACGTGTTTCTGACTCGCTGAATCTCAACATAGATTCAACTCTCTTAGGTGATCGAACGCACAGCAGAGCAGTTTCAAGGAAACGTTTCTCCTGAGTTTTAGACGAAGTTTCCTGATGTTTAGTACGGATGCCGGCATTGAGCTGGAATTACCGGTTTTGGGATTCTGCACAGAAAGGGTTTGCAAACCGCTGAATCCAAACGTGAGTTTAATTCTGTCACTTGAATGCACACATTGACAACCATTCAGTTAGATACCACCCTTTTGGTTGTAGGAGTAGATATTTCTCTGAACAGCCTATGGTCCCATTCACTCGAGAATATCCCAACGCACCTCCTAGAAGAAACGTGTTTCTGACTCGCTGAATCTCAACATAGATTCAACTCTCTTAGGTGATCGAACGCACAGCAGAGCAGTTTCAAGCAAACGTTTCTCCTGAGTTTTAGACGAAGTTTCCTGCTGTTTAGTACGGATGCCGGCATTGGGCTGGACATACCGGTTTTGGGATTCTGCACAGAAAGGGTTTGCAAACCGCTGAATCCACACGTGAGTTTAACTCTGTCAGTTGAATGCACACATTGACAACCATTCAGATAGATAGCTCCGTTTTGGTTTTAGAAGCAGATATTTCTCTGTACAGCCTATGGTCCCATTCACTCGGGAATATCCCAACGCAGCTCCTAGAAGAAACGTGTTTCTGACTCGCTGAATCTCAACATAGATTCAACTCTCTTAGGTGAAGGAACGCACAGCAGAGCAGTTTCAAGGAAACGTTTCTCCTGAGTTTTAGACGAAGTTTCCTGCTCTTTAGTACGGATGCCGGCATTGGGCTGGAAATACCGGTTTTGGGATTCTGCACAGAAAGGGTTTGCAAACCGCTGAATCCACACGTGAGTTTAACTCTGTCAGTTGAATGCACACATTGACAACCATTCAGTTAGATAGCTCCGTTTTGGTTTTAGAAGCAGATATTTCTCTGTACAGCCTATGGTCCCATTCACTCGGGAATATCCCAACGCAGCTCCTAGAAGAAACGTGTTTCTGACTCGCTGAATCTCAACATAGATTCAACTCTCTTAGGTGAACGAACGCACAGCAGAGCAGTTTCAAGGAAACGTTTCTCCTGAGTTTTAGACGAAGTTTCCTTCTGTTTAGTACGGATGCCGGCATTGGGCTGGAAATACCGGTTTTGGGATCCTGCACAGAAAGGGTTTGCAAACCGCTGAATCCACACGTGAGTTTAACTCTGTCAGTTGAATGCACACATTGACAACCATTCAGTTTGATAGCACACTTTTGGTTTTAGAATCAGATATTTCTCTGTACACCCTATGGTCCCATTCACTCGGGAATATCCCAACGCAGCTCCTAGAAGAAACGTGTTTCTGACTCGCTGAATCTCAACATAGATTCAACTCTCTTAGGTGAACGAACGCACAGCAGAGCAGTTTCAAGGAAACGTTTCTCCTGAGTCTTAGACGAAGTTTCCTGCTGTTTAGTACGGATGCCGGCATTGGGCTGGAAATACCGGTTTTGGAATTCTGCACAGAAAGGGTTTGCAAACCGCTGAATCCACACGTGAGTTTAACTCTGTCAGTTGAATGCACACATTGACAACCATTCAGTTAGATAGCTCCGTTTTGGTTTTAGAAGCAGATATTTCTCTGTACAGACTATGATCCCATTCACTCGGGAATATCCCAACGCAGCTCCTAGAAGAAACGTGTTTCTGACTCGCTGAATCTCAACATAGATTCAACTCTCTTAGGTGAACGAACACACAGCAGAGCAGTTTCAAGGAAACGTTTCTCCTGAGTTTTAGACGAAGTTTCCTGCTGTTTAGTACGGATGCCGGCATTGGGCTGGAAATACCAGTTTTGGGATTCTGCACAGAAAGGGTTTGCAAACCGCTGAATCCACAAGTGAGTTTAACTCTGTCAGTTGAATGCACACATTGACAACCATTCAATTTGATAGCACACTTTTGGTTTTAGAAGCAGATATTTCTCTGTACAGCCTATGGTCCCATTCACTCGGGAATATCCCAACGCAGCTCCTAGAAGAAACGTGTTTCTGACTCGCTGAATCTCAACATAGATTCAACTCTCTTAGGTGAACGAACGCACAGCAGAGCAGTTTCAAGGAAACGTTTCTCCTGAGTCTTAGACGAAGTTTCCTGCTGTTTAGTACGTATGCCGGCATTGGGCTGGAAATACCGGTTTTGGGATTCTGCACAGAAAGGGTTTGCAAACCGCTGAATCCACACGTGAGTTTAACTCTGTCAGTTGAATGCACACATTGACAACCATTCAGTTAGATAGCTCCGTTTTGGTTTTAGAAGCAGATATTTCTCTGTACAGCCTATGGTCCCATTCATTCGGGAATATCCCAACGCAGCTCCTAGAAGAAACGTGTTTCTGACTCGCTGAATCTCAACATAGATTCAACTCTCTTAGGTGAACGAACGCACAGCAGAGCAGTTTCAAGGAAACGTTTCTCCTGAGTTTTAGACGAAGTTTCCTGCTGTTTAGTACGGATGCCGGCATTGGGCTGGACATACCGGTTTTGGGATTCTGCACAGAAAGGGTTTGCAAACCGCTGAATCCACACGTGAGTTTAACTCTGTCAGTTGAATGCACACATTGACAACCATTCAGTTTGATAGCACACTTTTGGTTTTATAAGCAGATATTTCTCTGTACAGCCTATGGTCCCATTCACTCGGGAATATCCCAACGCACCTCCTAGAAGAAACGTGTTTCTGACTCGCTGAATCTCAACATAGATTCACCTCTCTTAGGTGATCGAACGCACAGCAGAGCAGTTTTAAGGAAACGTTTCTCCTGAGTTTAGACGAAGTTTCCTGCTGTTTAGTACGGATGCCGGCATTGGGCTGGAAATACCGGTTTTGGGATTCTGCACAGAAAGGGTTTGCAAACCGCTGAATCCACACGTGAGTTTAACTCCGTCAGTTGAATGCACACATTGACAACCATTCAGTTAGATAGCTCCGTTATGGTTTTAGAAGCAGATATTTCTCCGTACAGCCTATGGTCCCATTCACTCGGGAATATCCCAACGCAGCTCCTAGAAGAAACGTGTTTCTGACTCGCTGAATCTCAACATAGATTCAACTCTCTTAGGTGAACGAACGCACAGCAGAGCAGTTTCAAGGAAACGTTTCTCCTGAGTTTTAGACGAAGTTTCCTGCTGTTTAGTACGGATGCCGGCATTGGGCTGGAAATACCGGTTTTGGGATTCTGCACAGAAAGGGTTTGCAAACCGCTGAATCCACACGTGAGTTTAACTCTGTCAGTTGAATGCAGACATTGACAACCATTCAGTTTGATAGCACACTTTTGGTTTTAGAAGCAGATATTTCTCTGTACAGCCTATGGTCCCATTCACTCGGGAATATCCCAAAGCAGCTCCTAGAAGAAACGTGTTTCTGACTCGCTGAATCTCAACATAGATTCAACTCTCTTAGGTGAACGAACGCACAGCAGAGCAGTTTCAAGGAAACGTTTCTCCTGAGTTTTAGACGAAGTTTCCTGATGTTTAGTACGGATGCCGGCATTGAGCTGGAATTACCGGTTTTGGGATTCTGCACAGAAAGGGTTTGCAAACCGCTGAATCCAAACGTGAGTTTAATTCTGTCACTTGAATGCACACATTGACAACCATTCAGTTAGATACCACCCTTTTGGTTGTAGGAGTAGATATTTCTCTGAACAGCCTATGGTCCCATTCACTCGAGAATATCCCAACGCACCTCCTAGAAGAAACGTGTTTCTGACTCGCTGAATCTCAACATAGATTCAACTCTCTTAGGTGATCGAACGCACAGCAGAGCAGTTTCAAGGAAACGTTTCTCCTGAGTTTTAGACGAAGTTTCCTGATGTTTAGTACGGATGCCGGCATTGAGCTGGAATTTCCGGTTTTGGGATTCTGCACAGAAAGGGTTTGCAAACCGCTGAATCCAAACGTGAGTTTAATTCTGTCACTTGAATGCACACATTGACAACCATTCAGTTAGATACCACCCTTTTGGTTGTAGGAGTAGATATTTCTCTGAACAGCCTATGGTCCCATTCACTCGAGAATATCCCAACGCACCTCCTAGAAGAAACGTGTTTCTGACTCGCTGAATCTCAACATAGATTCAACTCTCTTAGGTGATCGAAGGCACAGCAGAGCAGTTTCAAGGAAACGTTTCTCCTGAGTTTTAGACGAAGTTTCCTGCTGTTTAGTACGGATGCCGGCATTGGGCTGGAAATACCGGTTTTGGGATTCTGCACAGAAAGGGTTTGCAAACCGCTGAATCCACACGTGAGTTTAACTCTGTCAGTTGAATGCACACATTGACAACCATTCAGTTAGATAGCTCCGTTTTGGTTTTAGAAGCAGATATTTCTCTGTACAGCCTATGGTCCCATTCACTCGGGAATATCCCAACGCAGCTCCTAGAAGAAACGTGTTTCTGACTCGCTGAATCTCAACATAGATTCAACTCTCTTAGGTGAACGAACGCACAGCAGAGCAGTTTCAAGGAAACGTTTCTCCTGAGTTTTAGACGAAGTTTCCTGCTGTTTAGTACGGATGCCGGCATTGGGCTGGAAATACCGGTTTTGGGATTCTGCACAGAAAGGGTTTGCAAACCGCTGAATCCACACGTGAGTTTAACTCTGTCAGTTGAATGCACACATTGACAACCATTCAGTTAGATAGCTCCGTTTTGGTTTTAGAAGCAGATATTTCTCTGTACAGCCTATGGTCCCATTCACTCGGGAATATCCCAACGCAGCTCCTAGAAGAAACGTGTTTCTGACTCGCTGAATCTCAACATAGTTTCAACTCTCTTAGGTGAACGAAAGCACAGCAGAGCAGTTTCAAGGAAACGTTTCTCCTGAGTTTTAGACGAAGTTTCCTGATGTTTAGTACGGATGCCGGCTTTGAGCTGGAATTACCGGTTTTGGGATTCTGCACAGAAAGGGTTTGCAAACCGCTGTATCCAAACGTGAGTTTAATTCTGTCACTTGAATGCACACATTGACAACCATTCAGTTATATACCACCCTTTTGGTTGTAGGAGTAGATATTTCTCTGTACAGCCTATGGTCCCATTCACTCGGGAATATCCCAAAGCAGCTCCTAGAAGAAACGTGTTTCTGACTCGCTGAATCTCAACATAGATTCACCTCTCTTAGGTGATCGAACGCACAGCAGAGCAGTTTTAAGGAAACGTTTCTCCTGAGTTTTAGACGAAGTTTCCTGCTGTTTAGTACGGATGCCGGCATTGGGCTGGAAATACCGGTTTTGGGATTCTGCACAGAAAGGGTTTGCAAACCGCTGAATCCACACGTGAGTTTAACTCCGTCAGTTGAATGCACACATTGACAACCATTCAGTTAGATAGCTCCGTTATGGTTTTAGAAGCAGATATTTCTCCGTACAGCCTATGGTCCCATTCACTCGGGAATATCCCAACGCAGCTCCTAGAAGAAACGTGTTTCTGACTCGCTGAATCTCAACATAGATTCAACTCTCTTAGGTGAACGAACGCACAGCAGAGCAGTTTCAAGGAAACGTTTCTCCTGAGTTTTAGACGAAGTTTCCTGCTGTTTAGTACGGATGCCGGCATTGGGCTGGAAATACCGGTTTTGGGATTCTGCACAGAAAGGGTTTGCAAACCGCTGAATCCACACGTGAGTTTAACTCTGTCAGTTGAATGCACACATTGACAACCATTCAGTTTGATAGCACACTTTTGGTTTTAGAAGCAGATATTTCTCTGTACAGCCTATGGTCCCATTCACTCGGGAATATCCCAAAGCAGCTCCTAGAAGAAACGTGTTTCTGACTCGCTGAATCTCAACATAGATTCAACTCTCTTAGGTGAACGAACGCACAGCAGAGCAGTTTCAAGGAAACGTTTCTCCTGAGTTTTAGACGAAGTTTCCTGATGTTTAGTACGGATGCCGGCATTGAGCTGGAATTACCGGTTTTGGGATTCTGCACAGAAAGGGTTTGCAAACCGCTGAATCCAAACGTGAGTTTAATTCTGTCACTTGAATGCACACATTGACAACCATTCAGTTAGATACCACCCTTTTGGTTGTAGGAGTACATATTTCTCTGAACAGCCTATGGTCCAATTCACTCGAGAATATCCCAACGCACCTCCTAGAAGAAACGTGTTTCTGACTCGCTGAATCTCAACATAGATTCAACTCTCTTAGGTGATCGAACGCACAGCAGAGCAGTTTCAAGGAAACGTTTCTCCTGAGTTTTAGACGAAGTTTCCTGATGTTTAGTACGGATGCCGGCATTGAGCTGGAATTACCGGTTTTGGGATTCTGCACAGAAAGGGTTTGCAAACCGCTGAATCCAAACGTGAGTTTAATTCTGTCACTTGAATGCACACATTGACAACCATTCAGTTAGATACCACCCTTTTGGTTGTAGGAGTAGATATTTCTCTGAACAGCCTATGGTCCCATTCACTCGAGAATATCCCAACGCACCTCCTAGAAGAAACGTGTTTCTGACTCGCTGAATCTCAACATAGATTCAACTCTCTTAGGTGATCGAAGGCACAGCAGAGCAGTTTCAAGGAAACGTTTCTCCTGAGTTTTAGACGAAGTTTCCTGCTGTTTAGTACGGATGCCGGCATTGGACTGGAAATACCGGTTTTGGGATTCTGCACAGAAAGGGTTTGCAAACCGCTGAATCCACACGTGAGTTTAACTCTGTCAGTTGAATGCACACATTGACAACCATTCAGTTAGATAGCTCCGTTTTGGTTTTAGAAGCAGATATTTCTCTGTACAGCCTATGGTCCCATTCACTCGGGAATATCCCAACGCAGCTCCTAGAAGAAACGTGTTTCTGACTCGCTGAATCTCAACATAGATTCAACTCTCTTAGGTGAACGAACGCACAGCAGAGCAGTTTCAAGGTAACGTTTCTCCTGAGTTTTAGACGATGTTTCCTTCTGTTTAGTACGGATGCCGGCATTGGGCTGGAAATACCGGTTTTGCGATTCTGCACAGAAAGGGTTTGAAAACCGCTGAATCCACACGTGAGTTTAACTCTGTCAGTTGAATGCACACATTGACAACCATTCAGTTAGATAGCTCCGTTTTGGTTTTAGAAGCAGATATTTCTCTGTACAGCCTATGGTCCCATTCACTCGGGAATATCCCAACGCAGCTCCTAGAAGAAACGTGTTTCTGCCTCGCTGAATCTCAACATAGATTCAACTCTCTTAGGTGAACGAACGCACAGCAGAGCAGTTTCAAGGAAACGTTTCTCCTGAGTTTTAGACGAAGTTTCCTGCTGTTTAGTACGGATGCCGGCATTGGGCTGGAAATACCGGTTTTGGGATTCTGCACAGAAAGGGTTTGCAAACCGCTGAATCCACACGTGAGTTTAACTCTGTCAGTTGAATGCACACATTGACAACCATTCAGTTTGATAGCACACTTTTGGTTTTAGAAGCAGATATTTCTCTGTACAGCCTATGGTCCCATTCACTCGGGAATATCCCAACGCAGCTCCTAGAAGAAACGTGTTTCTGACTCGCTGAATCTCAACATAGATTCAACTCTCTTAGGTGAACGAACGCACAGCAGAGCAGTTTCAAGGAAACGTTTCTCCTGAGTCTTAGACGAAGTTTCCTGCTGTTTAGTACGTATGCCGGCATTGGGCTGGAAATACCGGTTTTGGGATTCTGCACAGAAAGGGTTTGCAAACCGCTGAATCCAAACGTGAGTTTAATTCTGTCACTTGAATGCACACATTGACAACCATTCAGTTATATACCACCCTTTTGGTTGTAGGAGTAGATATTTCTCTGTACAGCCTATGGTCCCATTCGCTCGAGAATATCCCAACGCACCTCCTAGAAGAAACGTGTTTCTGACTCGCTGAATCTCAACATAGATTCAACTCTCTTAGGTGATCGAACACACAGCAGAGCAGTTTCAAGGAAACGTTTCTCCTGAGTTTTAGACGAAGTTTCCTGCTGTTTAGTACGGATGCCGGCATTGGGCTGGAAATACCGGTTTTGGGATTCTGCACAGAAAGGGTTTGCAAACCGCTGAATCCACACGTGAGTTTAACTCTGTCAGTTGAATGCACACATTGACAACCATTCAGTTAGATAGCTCCGTTTTGGTTTTAGAAGCAGATATTTCTCTGTAAAGCCTATGGTCCCATTCACTCGGGAATATCCCAACGCAGCTCCTAGAAGAAACGTGTTTCTGACTCGGTGAATCTCAACATAGATTCAACTCTCTTAGGTGAAGGAACGCCCAGCAGAGCAGTTTCAAGGAAACGTTTCTCCTGAGTTTTAGACGAAGTTTCCTGCTCTTTAGTACGTATGCCGGCATTGGGCTGGAAATACCGGTTTTGGGATTCTGCACAGAAAGGGTTTGCAAACCGCTGAATCCACACGTGAGTTTAACTCTGTCAGTTGAATGCACACATTGACAACCATTCAGTTATATACCACCCTTTTGGTTGTAGGAGTAGATATTTCTCTGTACAGCCTATGGTCCCATTCACTCGAGACTATCCAAACGCACCTCCTAGAAGAAACGTGTTTCTGACTCGCTGAATCTCAACATAGATTCAACTCTCTTAGGTGATCGAACGCACAGCAGAGCAGTTTCAAGGAAACGTTTCTCCTGAGTTTTAGACGAAGTTTCCTGCTGTTTAGTACGGATGCCGGCATTGGGCTGGAAATACCGGTTTTGGGATTCTGCACAGAAAGGGTTTGCAAACCGCTGAATCCACACGTGAGTTTAACTCTGTCAGTTGAATGCACACATTGACAACCATTCAGTTAGATAGCTCCGTTTTGGTTTTAGAAGCAGATATTTCTCTGTACAGCCTATGGTCCCATTCACTCGGGAATATCCCAACGCAGCTCCTAGAAGAAACGTGTTTCTGACTCGCTGAATCTCAACATAGATTCAACTCTCTTAGGTGAAGGAACGCACAGCAGAGCAGTTTCAAGGAAACGTTTCTCCTGAGTTTTAGACGAAGTTTCCTGCTGTTTAGTACGTATGCCGGCATTGGGCTGGAAATACCGGTTTTGGGATTCTGCACAGAAAGGGTTTGCAAACCGCTGAATCCACACGTGAGTTTAACTCTGTCAGTTGAATGCACACATTGACAACCATTCAGTTAGATAGCTCCGTTTTGGTTTTAGAAGCAGATATTTCTCTGTACAGCCTATGGTCCCATTCACTCGGGAATATCCCAACGCAGCTCCTAGAAGAAACGTGTTTCTGACTCGCTGAATCTCAACATAGATTCAACTCTCTTAGGTGAACGAACGCACAGCAGAGCAGTTTCAAGGAAACGTTTCTCCTGAGTTTTAGACGAAGTTTCCTGCTGTTTAGTACGGATGCCGGCATTGGGCTGGAAATACCGGTTTTGGGATTCTGCACAGAAAGGGTTTGCAAACCGCTGAATCCACACGTGAGTTTAACTCTGTCAGTTGAATGCACACATTGACAACCATTCAGTTTGATAGCACACTTTTGGTTTTAGAAGCAGATATTTCTCTGTACAGCCTATGGTCCCCTTCACTCGGGAATATCCCAACGCAGCTCCTAGAAGAAACGTGTTTCTGACTCGCTGAATCTCAACATAGTTTCAACTCTCTTAGGTGAACGAAAGCACAGCAGAGCAGTTTCAAGGAAACGTTTCTCCTGAGTTTTAGACGAAGTTTCCTGCTGTTTAGTACGGATGCCGGCATTGGGCTGGACATACCGGTTTTGGGATTCTGCACAGAAAGGGTTTGCAAACCGCTGAATCCACACGTGAGTTTAACTCTGTCAGTTGAATGCACACATTGACAACCATTCAGATAGATAGCTCCGTTTTGGTTTTAGAAGCAGATATTTCTCTGTACAGCCTATGGTCCCATTCACTCGGGAATATCCCAACGCAGCTCCTAGAAGAAACGTGTTTCTGACTCGCTGAATCTCAACATAGATTCAACTCTCTTAGGTGAAGGAACGCACAGCAGAGCAGTTTCAAGGAAACGTTTCTCCTGAGTTTTAGACGAAGTTTCCTGCTCTTTAGTACGGATGCCGGCATTGGGCTGGAAATACCGGTTTTGGGATTCTGCACAGAAAGGGTTTGCAAACCGCTGAATCCACACGTGAGTTTAACTCTGTCAGTTGAATGCACACATTGACAACCATTCAGTTAGATAGCTCCGTTTTGGTTTTAGAAGCAGATATTTCTCTGTACAGCCTATGGTCCCATTCACTCGGGAATATCCCAACGCAGCTCCTAGAAGAAACGTGTTTCTGACTCGCTGAATCTCAACATAGATTCAACTCTCTTAGGTGAACGAACGCACAGCAGAGCAGTTTCAAGGAAACGTTTCTCCTGAGTTTTAGACGAAGTTTCCTTCTGTTTAGTACGGATGCCGGCATTGGGCTGGAAATACCGGTTTTGGGATCCTGCACAGAAAGGGTTTGCAAACCGCTGAATCCACACGTGAGTTTAACTCTGTCAGTTGAATGCACACATTGACAACCATTCAGTTTGATAGCACACTTTTGGTTTTAGAAGCAGATATTTCTCTGTACACCCTATGGTCCCATTCACTCGGGAATATCCCAACGCAGCTCCTAGAAGAAACGTGTTTCTGACTCGCTGAATCTCAACATAGATTCAACTCTCTTAGGTGAACGAACGCACAGCAGAGCAGTTTCAAGGAAACGTTTCTCCTGAGTCTTAGACGAAGTTTCCTGCTGTTTAGTACGGATGCCGGCATTGGGCTGGAAATACCGGTTTTGGGATTCTGCACAGAAAGGGTTTGCAAACCGCTGAATCCACACGTGAGTTTAACTCTGTCAGTTGAATGCACACATTGACAACCATTCAGTTAGATAGCTCCGTTTTGGTTTTAGAAGCAGATATTTCTCTGTACAGCCTATGATCCCATTCACACGGGAATATCCCAACGCAGCTCCTAGAAGAAACGTGTTTCTGACTCGCTGAATCTCAACATAGATTCAACTCTCTTAGGTGAACGAACACACAGCAGAGCAGTTTCAAGGAAACGTTTCTCCTGAGTTTTAGACGAAGTTTCCTGCTGTTTAGTACGGATGCCGGCATTGGGCTGGAAATACCAGTTTTGGGATTCTGCACAGAAAGGGTTTGCAAACCGCTGAATCCACAAGTGAGTTTAACTCTGTCAGTTGAATGCACACATTGACAACCATTCAGTTTGATAGCACACTTTTCGTTTTAGAAGCAGATATTTCTCTGTACAGCCTATGGTCCCATTCACTCGGGAATATCCCAACGCAGCTCCTAGAAGAAACGTGTTTCTGACTCGCTGAATCTCAACATAGATTCAACTCTCTTAGGTGAACGAACGCACAGCAGAGCAGTTTCAAGGAAACGTTTCTCCTGAGTCTTAGACGAAGTTTCCTGCTGTTTAGTACGTATGCCGGCATTGGGCTGGAAATACCGGTTTTGGGATTCTGCACAGAAAGGGTTTGCAAACCGCTGAATCCACACGTGAGTTTAACTCTGTCAGTTGAATGCACACATTGACAACCATTCAGTTAGATAGCTCCGTTTTGGTTTTAGAAGCAGATATTTCTCTGTACAGCCTATGGTCCCATTCACTCGGGAATATCCCAACGCAGCTCCTAGAAGAAACGTGTTTCTGACTCGCTGAATCTCAACATAGATTCAACTCTCTTAGGTGAACGAACGCACAGCAGAGCAGTTTCAAGGAAACGTTTCTCCTGAGTTTTAGACGAAGTTTCCTGCTGTTTAGTACGGATGCCGGCATTGGGCTGGACATACCGGTTTTGGGATTCTGCACAGAAAGGGTTTGCAAACCGCTGAATCCACACGTGAGTTTAACTCTGTCAGTTGAATGCACACATTGACAACCATTCAGTTTGATAGCACACTTTTGGTTTTATAAGCAGATATTTCTCTGTACAGCCTATCGTCCCATTCACTCGGGAATATCCCAACGCACCTCCTAGAAGAAACGTGTTTCTGACTCGCTGAATCTCAACATAGATTCAACTCTCTTAGGTGATCGAACGCACAGCAGAGCAGTTTTAAGGAAACGTTTCTCCTGAGTTTTAGACGAAGTTTCCTGATGTTTAGTACGGATGCCGGCATTGGGCTGGAAATACCGGTTTTGGGATTCTGCACAGAAAGGGTTTGCAAACCGCTGAATCCACACGTGAGTTTAACTCCGTCAGTTGAATGCACACATTGACAATCATTCAGTTAGATAGCTCCGTTATGGTTTTAGAAGCAGATATTTCTCTGTACAGCCTATGGTCCCATTCACTCGGGAATATCCCAACGCAGCTCCTAGAAGAAACGTGTTTCTGACTCGCTGAATCTCAACATAGATTCAACTCTCTTAGGTGAACGAACGCACAGCAGAGCAGTTTCAAGGAAACGTTTCTCCTGAGTTTTAGACGAAGTTTCCTGCTGTTTAGTACGGATGCTGGCATTGGGCTGGAAATACCGGTTTTGGGATTCTGCACAGAAATGGTTTGCAAACCGCTGAATCCACACGTGAGTTTAACTCTGTCAGTTGAATGCACACATTGACAACCATTCCGTTTGATAGCACACTTTTGGTTTTAGAAGCAGATATTTCTCTGTACAGCCTATGGTCCCATTCACTCGGGAATATCCCAAAGCAGCTCCTAGAAGAAACGTGTTTCTGACTCGCTGAATCTCAACATAGATTCAACTCTCTTAGGTGAACGAACGCACAGCAGAGCAGTTTCAAGGAAACGTTTCTCCTGAGTTTTAGACGAAGTTTCCTGATGTTTAGTACGGATGCCGGCATTGAGCTGGAATTACCGGTTTTGGGATTCTGCACAGAAAGGGTTTGCAAACCGCTGAATCCAAACGTGAGTTTAATTCTGTCACTTGAATGCACACATTGACAACCATTCAGTTAGATACCACCCTTTTGGTTGTAGGAGTAGATATTTCTCTGAACAGCCTATGGTCCCATTCACTCGAGAATATCCCAACGCACCTCCTAGAAGAAACGTGTTTCTGACTCGCTGAATCTCAACATAGATTCAACTCTCTTAGGTGATCGAACGCACAGCAGAGCAGTTTCAAGGAAACGTTTCTCCTGAGTTTTAGACGAAGTTTCCTGATGTTTAGTACGGATGCCGGTATTGAGCTGGAATTACCGGTTTTGGGATTCTGCACAGAAAGGGTTTGCAAACCGCTGAATCCAAACGTGAGTTTAATTCTGTCACTTGAATGCACACATTGACAACCATTCAGTTAGATACCACCCTTTTGGTTGTAGGAGTAGATATTTCTCTGAACAGCCTATGGTCCCATTCACTCGAGAATATCCCAACGCACCTCCTAGAAGAAACGTGTTTCTGACTCGCTGAATCTCAACATAGATTCAACTCTCTTAGGTGATCGAAGGCACAGCAGATCAGTTTCAAGGAAACGTTTCTCCTGAATTTTAGACGAAGTTTCCTGCTCTTTAGTACGGATGCCGGCATTGGGCTGGAAATACCGGTTTTGGGATTCTGCACAGAAAGGGTTTGCAAACCGCTGAATACACACGTGAGTTTAACTCTGTCAGTTGAATGCACACATTGACAACCATTCAGTTAGATAGCTCCGTTTTGGTTTTAGAAGCAGATATTTCTCTGTACAGCCTATGGTCCCATTCACTCGGGAATATCCCAACGCAGCTCCTAGAAGAAACGTGTTTTGACTCGCTGAATCTCAACATAGATTCAACTCTCTTAGGTGAACGAACGCACAGCAGAGCAGTTTCAAGGTAACGTTTCTCCTGAGTTTTAGACGATGTTTCCTTCTGTTTAGTACGGATGCCGGCATTGGGCTGGAAATACCGGTTTTGCGATTCTGCACAGAAAGGGTTTGAAAACCGCTGAATCCACACGTGAGTTTAACTCTGTCAGTTGAATGCACACATTGACAACCATTCAGTTAGATAGCTCCGTTTTGGTTTTAGAAGCAGATATTTCTCTGTACAGCCTATGGTCCCATTCACTCGGGAATATCCCAACGCAGCTCCTAGAAGAAACGTGTTTCTGCCTCGCTGAATCTCAACATAGATTCAACTCTCTTAGGTGAACGAACGCACAGCAGAGCAGTTTCAAGGAAACGTTTCTCCTGAGTCTTAGACGAAGTTTCCTGCTGTTTAGTACGGATGCCGGCATTGGGCTGGAAATACCGGTTTTGGGATTCTGCACAGAAAGGGTTTGCAAACCGCTGAATCCACACGTGAGTTTAACTCTGTCAGTTGAATGCACACATTGACAACCATTCAGTTAGATAGCTCCGTTTTGGTTTTAGAAGCAGATATTTCTCTGTACAGCCTATGGTCCCATTCACTCGGGAATATCCCAACGCAGCTCCTAGAAGAAACGTGTTTCTGACTCGCTGAATCTCAACATAGATTCAACTCTCTTAGGTGAACGAACGCACAGCAGAGCAGTTTCAAGGAAACGTTTCTCCTGAGTTTTACACGAAGTTTCCTGCTGTTTAGTACGGATGCCGGCATTGGGCTGGAAATACCGGTTTTGGGATTCTGCACAGAAAGGGTTTGCAAACCGCTGAATCCACACGTGAGTTTAACTCGGTCAGTTGAATGCACACATTGACAACCATTCAGTTAGATAGCTCCGTTTTGGTTTTAGAAGCAGATATTTCTCTGTACAGCCTATGGTCCCATTCACTCGGGAATATCCCAACGCAGCTCCTAGAAGGAACGTGTTTCTGACTCGCTGAATCTCAACATAGATTCAACTCTCTTAGGTGAACGAACGCACAGCAGAGCAGTTTCAAGGAAACGTTTCTCCTGAGTTTTAGACGAAGTTTCCTGCTCTTTAGTACGTATGCCGGCATTGGGCTGGAAATACCGGTTTTGGGATTCTGCACAGAAAGGGTTTGCAAACCGCTGAATCCACACGTGAGTTTAACTCTGTCAGTTGAATGCACACATTGACAACCATTCAGTTAGATAGCTCCGTTTTGGTTTTAGAAGCAGATATTTCTCTGTACAGCCTATGGTCCCATTCACTCGGTAATATCCCAACGCAGCTCCTAGAAGAAACGTGTTTCTGACTCGCTGAATCTCAACATAGATTCAACTCTCTTAGGTGAAAGAACGCACAGCAGAGCAATTTCAAGGAAACGTTTCTCCTGAGTTTTACACGAAGTTTCCTGCTGTTTAGTACGTATGCCGGCATTGGGCTGGAAATACCGGTTTTGGGATTCTGCACAGAAAGGGTTTGCAAACCGCTGAATCCACACGTGAATTTAACTCTGTCAGTTGAATGCACACATTGACAACCATTCAGTTTGATAGCACAATTTTGGTTTTAGAAGCAGATATTTCTCTGTACAGCCTATGGTCCCATTCACTCAGGAATATCCCAACGCAGCTCCTAGAAGAAACGTGTTTCTGACTCGCTGAATCTCAACATAGATTCAACTCTCTTAGGTGAACGAACGCACAGCAGAGCAGTTTCAAGGAAACGTTTCTCCTGAGTTTTACACGAAGTTTCCTGCTGTTTAATACGTATGCCGGCATTGGACTGGAAATACCGGTTTTAGGATTCTGCACAGAAAGGGTTTGCAAACCGCTGAATCCACACGTGAGTTTAACTCTGTCAGTTGAATGCACACATTGACAACCATTCAGTTTGATAGCACACTTTTGGATTTAGAAGCAGATATTTCTCTGTACAGCCTATGGTCCCATTCACTCGGGAATATCCCAACGCAGCTCCTAGAAGAAACGTGTTTCTGACTCGCTGAATCTCAACATAGATTCAACTCTCTTAGGTGAACGAACGCACAGGAGAGCAGTTTCAAGAAAACGTTTCTCCTGAGTTTTAGACGAAGTTTCCTGCTGTTTAGTATGGATGCCGGCATTGGGCTGGAAATACCGGTTTTGGGATTCTGCACAGAAAGGGTTTGCAAACCGCTGAATACACACGTGAGTTTAACTCTGTCAGTTGAATGCACATATTGACAACCATTCAGTTTGATAGCACACTTTTGGTTTTAGAAGCAGATATTTCTCTGTACAGCCTATGGTCCCATTCACTCGGGAATATCCCAAAGCAGCTCCTAGAAGAAACGTGTTTCTGACTCGCTGAATCTCAACATAGATTCAACTCTCTTAGGTGAACGAACGCACAGCAGAGCAGTTTCAAGGAAACGTTTCTCCTGATTCTTAGACGAAGTTTCCTGCTGTTTAGTACGGATGCCGGCATTGGGCTGGAAATACCAGTTTTGGGATTCTGCACAGAAAGGGTTTGCAAACCGCTGAATCCACACGTGAGTTTAACTCTGTCAGTTGAATGCACACATTGACAACCATTCACTTAGATAGCTCCGTTTTGGTTTTAGAAGCAGATATTTCTCTGTACAGCCTATGATCCCATTCACTCGGGAATATCCCAACGCAGCTCCTAGAAGAAACGTGTTTCTGACTCGCTGAATCTCAACATAGATTCAACTCTCTTAGGTGAACGAACACACAGCAGAGCAGTTTCAAGGAAACGTTTCTCCTGAGTTTTAGACGAAGTTTCCTGCTGTTTAGTACGGATGCCGGCATTGGGCTGGAAATACCAGTTTTGGGATTCTGCACAGAAAGGGTTTGCAAACCGCTGAATCCACAAGTGAGTTTACCTCTGTCAGTTGAATACAAACATTGACAACCATTCAGTTTGATAGCACCGTTTTGGTTTTAGAAGCAGATATTTCTCTGTACAGCCTATGGTCCCATTCACTCGGGAATATCCCAACGCAGCTCCTAGAAGAAACGTGTTTCTGACTCGCTGAATCTCAACATAGTTTCAACTCTCTTAGGTGAACGAAAGCACAGCAGAGCAGTTTCAAGGAAACGTTTCTCCTGAGTTTTAGACGAAGTTTCCTGATGTTTAGTACGGATGCCGGCTTTGAGCTGGAATTACCGGTTTTGGGATTCTGCACAGAAAGGGTTTGCAAACCGCTGAATCCAAACGTGAGTTTAATTCTGTCACTTGAATGCACACATTGACAACCATTCAGTTATATACCACCCTTTTGGTTGTAGGAGTAGATATTTCTCTGTACAGCCTATGGTCCCATTCACTCGAGAATATCCCAACTCACCTCCTAGAAGAAACGTGTTTCTGACTCGCTGAATCTCAACATAGATTCAACTCTCTTAGGTGATCGAACGCAAAGCAGAGCAGTTTCAAGGAAACGTTTCTCCTGAGTTTTAGTCGAAGTTTCCTGCTGTTTAGTACGGATGCCGGCATTGGGCTGGACATACCGGTTTTGGGATTCTGCACAGAAAGGGTTTGCAAACCGCTGAATCCACACGTGAGTTTAACTCTGTCAGTTGAATGCACACATTGGCAACCATTCAGATAGATAGCTCCGTTTTGGTTTTAGAAGCAGATATTTCTCTGTACAGCCTATGGTCCCATTCACTCGGGAATATCCCAACGCAGCTCCTAGAAGAAACGTGTTTCTGACTCGCTGAATCTCAACATAGATTCAACTCTCTTAGGTGAAGGAACGCACAGCAGAGCAGTTTCAAGGAAACGTTTCTCCTGAGTTTTAGACGAAGTTTCCTGCTCTTTAGTACGGATGCCGGCATTGGGCTGGAAATACCGGTTTTGGGATTCTGCACAGAAAGGGTTTGCAAACCGCTGAATCCACACGTGAGTTTAACTCTGTCAGTTGAATGCACACATTGACAACCATTCAGTTAGATAGCTCCGTTTTGGTTTTAGAAGCAGATATTTCTCTGTACAGCCTATGGTCCCATTCACTCGGGAATATCCCAACGCAGCTCCTAGAAGAAACGTGTTTCTGACTCGCTGAATCTCAACATAGATTCAACTCTCTTAGGTGAACGAACGCACAGCAGAGCAGTTTCAAGGAAACGTTTCTCCTGAGTTTTAGACGAAGTTTCCTGATGTTTAGTACGGATGCCGGCATTGGGCTGGAAATACCGGTTTTGGGATCCTGCACAGAAAGGGTTTGCAAACCGCTGAATCCACACGTGAGTTTAACTCTGTCAGTTGAATGCACACATTGACAACCATTCAGTTTGATAGCACACTTTTGGTTTTAGAAGCAGATATTTCTCTGTACAGCCTATGGTCCCATTCACTCGGGAATATCCCAACGCAGCTCCTAGAAGAAACGTGTTTCTGACTCGCTGAATCTCAACATAGATTCAACTCTCTTAGGTGAACGAACGCACAGCAGAGCAGTTTCAAGGAAACGTTTCTCCTGAGTCTTAGACGAAGTTTCCTGCTGTTTAGTACGGATGCCGGCATTGGGCTGGAAATACCGGTTTTGGGATTCTGCACAGAAAGGGTTTGCAAACCGCTGAATCCACACGTGAGTTTAACTCTGTCAGTTGAATGCACACATTGACAACCATTCAGTTAGATAGCTCCGTTTTGGTTTTAGAAGCAGATATTTCTCTGTACAGCCTATGATCCCATTCACTCGGGAATATCCCAACGCAGCTCCTAGAAGAAACGTGTTTCTGACTCGCTGAATCTCAACATAGATTCAACTCTCTTAGGTGAACGAACACACAGCAGAGCAGTTTCAAGGAAACGTTTCTCCTGAGTTTTAGACGAAGTTTCCTGCTGTTTAGTACGGATGCCGGCATTGGGCTGGAAATACCAGTTTTGGGATTCTGCACAGAAAGGGTTTGCAAACCGCTGAATCCACAAGTGAGTTTAACTCTGTCAGTTGAATGCACACATTGACAACCATTCAGTTTGATAGCACACTTTTGGTTTTAGAAGCAGATATTTCTCTGTACAGCCTATGGTCCCATTCACTCGGGAATATCCCAACGCAGCTCCTAGAAGAAACGTGTTTCTGACTCGCTGAATCTCAACATAGATTCAACTCTCTTAGGTGAACGAACGCACAGCAGAGCAGTTTCAAGGAAACGTTTCTCCTGAGTCTTAGACGAAGTTTCCTGCTGTTTAGTACGTATGCCGGCATTGGGCTGGAAATACCGGTTTTGGGATTCTGCACAGAAAGGGTTTGCAAACCGCTGAATCCACACGTGAGTTTAACTCTGTCAGTTGAATGCACACATTGACAACCATTCAGTTAGATAGCTCCGTTTTGGTTTTAGAAGCAGATATTTCTCTGTACAGCCTATGGTCCCATTCACTCGGGAATATCCCAACGCAGCTCCTAGAAGAAACGTGTTTCTGACTCGCTGAATCTCAACATAGATTCAACTCTCTTAGGTGAACGAACGCACAGCAGAGCAGTTTCAAGGAAACGTTTCTCCTGAGTTTTAGACGAAGTTTCCTGCTGTTTAGTACGGATGCCGGCATTGGGCTGGACATACCGGTTTTGGGATTCTGCACAGAAAGGGTTTGCAAACCGCTGAATCCACACGTGAGTTTAACTCTGTCAGTTGAATGCACACATTGACCACCATTCAGTTTGATAGCACACTTTTGGTTTTATAAGCAGATATTTCTCTGTACAGCCTATGGTCCCATTCACTCGGGAATATCCCAACGCACCTCCTAGAAGAAACGTGTTTCTGACTCGCTGAATCTCAACATAGATTCAACTCTCTTAGGTGATCGAACGCACAGCAGAGCAGTTTTAAGGAAACGTTTCTCCTGAGTTTTAGACGAAGTTTCCTGCTCTTTAGTACGGATGCCGGCATTGGGCTGGAAATACCGGTTTTGGGATTCTGCACAGAAAGGGTTTGCAAACCGCTGAATCCACACGTGAGTTTAACTCCGTCAGTTGAATGCACACATTGACAACCATTCAGTTAGATAGCTCCGTTATGGTTTTAGAAGCAGATATTTCTCTGTACAGCCTATGGTCCCATTCACTCGGGAATATCCCAACGCAGCTCCTAGAAGAAACGTGTTTCTGACTCGCTGAATCTCAACATAGATTCAACTCTCTTAGGTGAACGAACGCACAGCAGAGCAGTTTCAAGGAAACGTTTCTCCTGAGTTTTAGACGAAGTTTCCTGCTGTTTAGTACGGATGCCGGCATTGGGCTGGAAATACCGGTTTTGGGATTCTGCACAGAAAGGGTTTGCAAACCGCTGAATCCACACGTGAGTTTAACTCTGTCAGTTGAATGCACACATTGACAACCATTCAGTTTGATAGCACACTTTTGGTTTTAGAAGCAGATATTTCTCTGTACAGCCTATGGTCCCATTCACTCGGGAATATCCCAAAGCAGCTCCTAGAAGAAACGTGTTTCTGACTCGCTGAATCTCAACATAGATTCAACTCTCTTAGGTGAACGAACGCACAGCAGAGCAGTTTCAAGGAAACGTTTCTCCTGAGTTTTAGACGAAGTTTCCTGATGTTTAGTACGGATGCCGGCATTGAGCTGGAATTACCGGTTTTGGGATTCTGCACAGAAAGGGTTTGCAAACCGCTGAATCCAAACGTGAGTTTAATTCTGTCACTTGAATGCACACATTGACAACCATTCAGTTAGATACCACCCTTTTGGTTGTAGGAGTAGATATTTCTCTGAACAGCCTATGGTCCCATTCACTCGAGAATATCCCAACGCACCTCCTAGAAGAAACGTGTTTCTGACTCGCTGAATCTCAACATAGATTCAACTCTCTTAGGTGATCGAACGCACAGCAGAGCAGTTTCAAGGAAACGTTTCTCCTGAGTTTTAGACGAAGTTTCCTGCTGTTTAGTACGGATGCCGGCATTGAGCTGGAATTACCGGTTTTGGGATTCTGCACAGAAAGGGTTTGCAAACCGCTGAATCCAAACGTGAGTTTAATTCTGTCACTTGAATGCACACATTGACAACCATTCAGTTAGATACCACCCTTTTGGTTGTAGGAGTAGATATTTCTCTGAACAGCCTATGGTCCCATTCACTCGAGAATATCCCAACGCACCTCCTAGAAGAAACGTGTTTCTGACTCGCTGAATCTCAACATAGATTCAACTCTCTTAGGTGATCGAAGGCACAGCAGAGCAGTTTCAAGGAAACGTTTCTCCTGAGTTTTAGACGAAGTTTCCTGCTGTTTAGTACGGATGCCGGCATTGGGCTGGAAATACCGGTTTTGGGATTCTGCACAGAAAGGGTTTGCAAACCGCTGAATCCACACGTGAGTTTAACTCTGTCAGTTGAATGCACACATTGACAACCATTCAGTTAGATAGCTCCGTTTTGGTTTTAGAAGCAGATATTTCTCTGTACAGCCTATGGTCCCATTCACTCGGGAATATCCCAACGCAGCTCCTAGAAGAAACGTGTTTCTGACTCGCTGAATCTCAACATAGATTCAACTCTCTTAGGTGAACGAACGCACAGCAGAGCAGTTTCAAGGTAACGTTTCTCCTGAGTTTTAGACGATGTTTCCTTCTGTTTAGTACGGATGCCGGCATTGGGCTGGAAATACCGGTTTTGCGATTCTGCACAGAAAGGGTTTGAAAACCGCTGAATCCACACGTGAGTTTAACTCTGTCAGTTGAATGCACACATTGACAACCATTCAGTTAGATAGCTCCGTTTTGGTTTTAGAAGCAGATATTTCTCTGTACAGCCTATGGTCCCATTCACTCGGGAATATCCCAACGCAGCTCCTAGAAGAAACGTGTTTCTGCCTCGCTGAATCTCAACATAGATTCAACTCTCTTAGGTGAACGAACGCACAGCAGAGCAGTTTCAAGGAAACGTTTCTCCTGAGTCTTAGACGAAGGTTCCTGCTGTTTAGTACGGATGCCGGCATTGGGCTGGAAATACCGGTTTTGGGATTCTGCACAGAAAGGGTTTGCAAACCGCTGAATCCACACGTGAGTTTAACTCTGTCAGTTGAATGCACACATTGACAACCATTCAGTTAGATAGCTCCGTTTTGGTTTTAGAAGCAGATATTTCTCTGTACAGCCTATGGTCCCATTCACTCGGGAATATCCCAACGCAGCTCCTAGAAGAAACGTGTTTCTGACTCGCTGAATCTCAACATAGATTCAACTCTCTTAGGTGAAAGAACGCACAGCAGAGCAATTTCAAGGAAACGTTTCTCCTGAGTTTTACACGAAGTTTCCTGCTGTTTAGTACGTATGCCGGCATTGGGCTGGAAATACCGGTTTTGGGATTCTGCACAGAAAGGGTTTGCAAACCGCTGAATCCACACGTGAATTTAACTCTGTCAGTTGAATGCACACATTGACAACCATTCAGTTTGATAGCACACTTTTGGTTTTAGAAGCAGATATTTCTCTGTACAGCCTATGGTCCCATTCACTCAGGAATATCCCAACGCAGCTCCTAGAAGAAACGTGTTTCTGACTCGCTGAATCTCAACATAGATTCAACTCTCTTAGGTGAACGAACGCACAGCAGAGCAGTTTCAAGGAAACGTTTCTCCTGAGTTTTACACGAAGTTTCCTGCTGTTTAATACGTATGCCGGCATTGGACTGGAAATACCGGTTTTGGGATTCTGCACAGAAAGGGTTTGCAAACCGCTGAATCCACACGTGAGTTTAACTCTGTCAGTTGAATGCACACATTGACAACCATTCAGTTTGATAGCACACTTTTGGATTTAGAAGCAGATATTTCTCTGTACAGCCTATGGTCCCATTCACTCGGGAATATCCCAACGCAGCTCCTAGAAGAAACGTGTTTCTGACTCGCTGAATCTCAACATAGATTCAACTCTCTTAGGTGAACGAACGCACAGCAGAGCAGTTTCAAGAAAACGTTTCTCCTGAGTTTTAGACGAAGTTTCCTGCTGTTTAGTATGGATGCCGGCATTGGGCTGGAAATACCGGTTTTGGGATTCTGCACAGAAAGGGTTTGCAAACCGCTGAATACACACGTGAGTTTAACTCTGTCAGTTGAATGCACATATTGACAACCATTCAGTTTGATAGCACACTTTTGGTTTTAGAAGCAGATATTTCTCTGTACAGCCTATGGTCCCATTCACTCGGGAATATCCCAAAGCAGCTCCTAGAAGAAACGTGTTTCTGACTCGCTGAATCTCAACATAGATTCAACTCTCTTAGGTGAACGAACGCACAGCAGAGCAGTTTCAAGGAAACGTTTCTCCTGATTCTTAGACGAAGTTTCCTACTGTTTAGTACGGATGCCGGCATTGGGCTGGAAATACCAGTTTTGGGATTCTGCACAGAAAGGGTTTGCAAACCGCTGAATCCACACGTGAGTTTAACTCTGTCAGTTGAATGCACACATTGACAACCATTCACTTAGATAGCTCCGTTTTGGTTTTAGAAGCAGATATTTCTCTGTACAGCCTATGATCCCATTCACTCGGGAATATCCCAACGCAGCTCCTAGAAGAAACGTGTTTCTGACTCGCTGAATCTCAACATAGATTCAACTCTCTTAGGTGAACGAACACACAGCAGAGCAGTTTCAAGGAAACGTTTCTCCTGAGTTTTAGACGATGTTTCCTGCTGTTTAGTACGGATGCCGGCATTGGGCTGGAAATACCAGTTTTGGGATTCTGCACAGAAAGGGTTTGCAAACCGCTGAATCCACAAGTGAGTTTACCTCTGTCAGTTGAATGCACACATTGACAACCATTCAGTTTGATAGCACCGTTTTGGTTTTAGAAGCAGATATTTCTCTGTACAGCCTATGGTCCCATTCACTCGGGAATATCCCAACGCAGCTCCTAGAAGAAACGTGTTTCTGACTCGCTGAATCTCAACATAGTTTCAACTCTCTTAGGTGAACGAAAGCACAGCAGAGCAGTTTCAAGGAAACGTTTCTCCTGAGTTTTAGACGAAGTTTCCTGATGTTTAGTACGGATGCCGGCTTTGAGCTGGAATTACCGGTTTTGGGATTCTGCACAGAAAGGGTTTGCAAACCGCTGAATCCAAACGTGAGTTTAATTCTGTCACTTGAATGCACACATTGACAACCATTCAGTTATATACCACCCTTTTGGTTGTAGGAGTAGATATTTCTCTGTACAGCCTATGGTCCCATTCACTCGAGAATATCCCAACTCACCTCCTAGAAGAAACGTGTTTCTGACTCGCTGAATCTCAACATAGATTCAACTCTCTTAGGTGATCGAACGCACAGCAGAGCAGTTTCAAGGAAACGTTTCTCCTGAGTTTTAGTCGAAGTTTCCTGCTGTTTAGTACGGATGCCGGCATTGGGCTGGACATACCGGTTTTGGGATTCTGCACAGAAAGGGTTTGCAAACCGCTGAATCCACACGTGAGTTTAACTCTGTCAGTTGAATGCACACATTGGCAACCATTCAGATAGATAGCTCCGTTTTGGTTTTAGAAGCAGATATTTCTCTGTACAGCCTATGGTCCCATTCACTCGGGAATATCCCAACGCAGCTCCTAGAAGAAACGTGTTTCTGACTCGCTGAATCTCAACATAGATTCAACTCTCTTAGGTGAAGGAACGCACAGCAGAGCAGTTTCAAGGAAACGTTTCTCCTGAGTTTTAGACGAAGTTTCCTGCTCTTTAGTACGGATGCCGGCATTGGGCTGGAAATACCGGTTTTGGGATTCTGCACAGAAAGGGTTTGCAAACCGCTGAATCCACACGTGAGTTTAACTCTGTCAGTTGAATGCACACATTGACAACCATTCAGTTAGATAGCTCCGTTTTGGTTTTAGAAGCAGATATTTCTCTGTACAGCCTATGGTCCCATTCACTCGGGAATATCCCAACGCAGCTCCTAGAAGAAACGTGTTTCTGACTCGCTGAATCTCAACATAGATTCAACTCTCTTAGGTGAACGAACGCACAGCAGAGCAGTTTCAAGGAAACGTTTCTCCTGAGTTTTAGACGAAGTTTCCTGATGTTTAGTACGGATGCCGGCATTGGGCTGGAAATACCGGTTTTGGGATCCTGCACAGAAAGGGTTTGCAAACCGCTGAATCCACACGTGAGTTTAACTCTGTCAGTTGAATGCACACATTGACAACCATTCAGTTTGATAGCACACTTTTGGTTTTAGAAGCAGATATTTCTCTGTACAGCCTATGGTCCCATTCACTCGGGAATATCCCAACGCAGCTCCTAGAAGAAACGTGTTTCTGACTCGCTGAATCTCAACATAGATTCAACTCTCTTAGGTGAACGAACGCACAGCAGAGCAGTTTCAAGGAAACGTTTCTCCTGAGTCTTAGACGAAGTTTCCTGCTGTTTAGTACGGATGCCGGCATTGGGCTGGAAATACCGGTTTTGGGATTCTGCACAGAAAGGGTTTGCAAACCGCTGAATCCACACGTGAGTTTAACTCTGTCAGTTCAATGCACACATTGACAACCATTCAGTTAGATAGCTCCGTTTTGGTTTTAGAAGCAGATATTTCTCTGTACAGCCTATGATCCCATTCACTCGGGAATATCCCAACGCAGCTCCTAGAAGAAACGTGTTTCTGACTCGCTGAATCTCAACATAGATTCAACTCTCTTAGGTGAACGAACACACAGCAGAGCAGTTTCAAGGAAACGTTTCTCCTGAGTTTTAGACGAAGTTTCCTGCTGTTTAGTACGGATGCCGGCATTGGGCTGGAAATACCAGTTTTGGGATTCTGCACAGAAAGGGTTTGCAAACCGCTGAATCCACAAGTGAGTTTAACTCTGTCAGTTGAATGCACACATTGACAACCATTCAGTTTGATAGCACACTTTTGGTTTTAGAAGCAGATATTTCTCTGTACAGCCTATGGTCCCATTCACTCGGGAATATCCCAACGCAGCTCCTAGAAGAAACGTGTTTCTGACTCGCTGAATCTCAACATAGATTCAACTCTCTTAGGTGAACGAACGCACAGCAGAGCAGTTTCAAGGAAACGTTTCTCCTGAGTCTTAGACGAAGTTTCCTGCTGTTTAGTACGTATGCCGGCATTGGGCTGGAAATACCGGTTTTGGGATTCTGCACAGAAAGGGTTTGCAAACCGCTGAATCCACACGTGAGTTTAACTCTGTCAGTTGAATGCACACATTGACAACCATTCAGTTAGATAGCTCCGTTTTGGTTTTAGAAGCAGATATTTCTCTGTACAGCCTATGGTCCCATTCACTCGGGAATATCCCAACGCAGCTCCTAGAAGAAACGTGTTTCTGACTCGCTGAATCTCAACATAGATTCAACTCTCTTAGGTGAACGAACGCACAGCAGAGCAGTTTCAAGGAAACGTTTCTCCTGAGTTTTAGACGAAGTTTCCTGCTGTTTAGTACGGATGCCGGCATTGGGCTGGACATACCGGTTTTGGGATTCTGCACAGAAAGGGTTTGCAAACCGCTGAATCCACACGTGAGTTTAACTCTGTCAGTTGAATGCACACATTGACCACCATTCAGTTTGATAGCACACTTTTGGTTTTATAAGCAGATATTTCTCTGTACAGCCTATGGTCCCATTCACTCGGGAATATCCCAACGCACCTCCTAGAAGAAACGTGTTTCTGACTCGCTGAATCTCAACATAGATTCAACTCTCTTAGGTGATCGAACGCACAGCAGAGCAGTTTTAAGGAAACGTTTCTCCTGAGTTTTAGACGAAGTTTCCTGCTCTTTAGTACGGATGCCGGCATTGGGCTGGAAATACCGGTTTTGGGATTCTGCACAGAAAGGGTTTGCAAACCGCTGAATCCACACGTGAGTTTAACTCCGTCAGTTGAATGCACACATTGACAACCATTCAGTTAGATAGCTCCGTTATGGTTTTAGAAGCAGATATTTCTCTGTACAGCCTATGGTCCCATTCACTCGGGAATATCCCAACGCAGCTCCTAGAAGAAACGTGTTTCTGACTCGCTGAATCTCAACATAGATTCAACTCTCTTAGGTGAACGAACGCACAGCAGAGCAGTTTCAAGGAAACGTTTCTCCTGAGTTTTAGACGAAGTTTCCTGCTGTTTAGTACGGATGCCGGCATTGGGCTGGAAATACCGGTTTTGGGATTCTGCACAGAAAGGGTTTGCAAACCGCTGAATCCACACGTGAGTTTAACTCTGTCAGTTGAATGCACACATTGACAACCATTCAGTTTGATAGCACACTTTTGGTTTTAGAAGCAGATATTTCTCTGTACAGCCTATGGTCCCATTCACTCGGGAATATCCCAAAGCAGCTCCTAGAAGAAACGTGTTTCTGACTCGCTGAATCTCAACATAGATTCAACTCTCTTAGGTGAACGAACGCACAGCAGAGCAGTTTCAAGGAAACGTTTCTCCTGAGTTTTAGACGAAGTTTCCTGATGTTTAGTACGGATGCCGGCATTGAGCTGGAATTACCGGTTTTGGGATTCTGCACAGAAAGGGTTTGCAAACCGCTGAATCCAAACGTGAGTTTAATTCTGTCACTTGAATGCACACATTGACAACCATTCAGTTAGATACCACCCTTTTGGTTGTAGGAGTAGATATTTCTCTGAACAGCCTATGGTCCCATTCACTCGAGAATATCCCAACGCACCTCCTAGAAGAAACGTGTTTCTGACTCGCTGAATCTCAACATAGATTCAACTCTCTTAGGTGATCGAACGCACAGCAGAGCAGTTTCAAGGAAACGTTTCTCCTGAGTTTTAGACGAAGTTTCCTGATGTTTAGTACGGATGCCGGCATTGAGCTGGAATTACCGGTTTTGGGATTCTGCACAGAAAGGGTTTGCAAACCGCTGAATCCAAACGTGAGTTTAATTCTGTCACTTGAATGCACACATTGACAACCATTCAGTTAGATACCACCCTTTTGGTTGTAGGAGTAGATATTTCTCTGAACAGCCTATGGTCCCATTCACTCGAGAATATCCCAACGCACCTCCTAGAAGAAACGTGTTTCTGACTCGCTGAATCTCAACATAGATTCAACTCTCTTAGGTGATCGAAGGCACAGCAGAGCAGTTTCAAGGAAACGTTTCTCCTGAGTTTTAGACGAAGTTTCCTGCTGTTTAGTACGGATGCCGGCATTGGGCTGGAAATACCGGTTTTGGGATTCTGCACAGAAAGGGTTTGCAAACCGCTGAATCCACACGTGAGTTTAACTCTGTCAGTTGAATGCACACATTGACAACCATTCAGTTAGATAGCTCCGTTTTGGTTTTAGAAGCAGATATTTCTCTGTACAGCCTATGGTCCCATTCACTCGGGAATATCCCAACGCAGCTCCTAGAAGAAACGTGTTTCTGACTCGCTGAATCTCAACATAGATTCAACTCTCTTAGGTGAACGAACGCACAGCAGAGCAGTTTCAAGGTAACGTTTCTCCTGAGTTTTAGACGATGTTTCCTTCTGTTTAGTACGGATGCCGGCATTGGGCTGGAAATACCGGTTTTGCGATTCTGCACAGAAAGGGTTTGAAAACCGCTGAATCCACACGTGAGTTTAACTCTGTCAGTTGAATGCACACATTGACAACCATTCAGTTAGATAGCTCCGTTTTGGTTTTAGAAGCAGATATTTCTCTGTACTGCCTATGGTCCCATTCACTCGGGAATATCCCAACGCAGCTCCTAGAAGAAACGTGTTTCTGACTCGCTGAATCTCAACATAGATTCAACTCTCTTAGGTGAACGAACGCACAGCAGAGCAGTTTCAAGGAAACGTTTCTCCTGAGTCTTAGACGAAGGTTCCTGCTGTTTAGTACGGATGCCGGCATTGGGCTGGAAATACCGGTTTTGGGATTCTGCACAGAAAGGGTTTGCAAACCGCTGAATCCACACGTGAGTTTAACTCTGTCAGTTGAATGCACACATTGACAACCATTCAGTTAGATAGCTCCGTTTTGGTTTTAGAAGCAGATATTTCTCTGTACAGCCTATGGTCCCATTCACTCGGGAATATCCCAACGCAGCTCCTAGAAGAAACGTGTTTCTGACTCGCTGAATCTCAACATAGATTCAACTCTCTTAGGTGAACGAACGCACAGCAGAGCAGTTTCAAGGAAACGTTTCTCCTGAGTTTTACACGAAGTTTCCTGCTGTTTAGTACGGATGCCGGCATTGGGCTGGAAATACCGGTTTTGGGATTCTGCACAGAAAGGGTTTGCAAACCGCTGAATCCACACGTGAGTTTAACTCGGTCAGTTGAATGCACACATTGACAACCATTCAGTTAGATAGCTCCGTTTTGGTTTTAGAAGCAGATATTTCTCTGTACAGCCTATGGTCCCATTCACTCGGGAATATCCCAACGCAGCTCCTAGAAGGAACGTGTTTCTGACTCGCTGAATCTCAACATAGATTCAACTCTCTTAGGTGAACGAACGCACAGCAGAGCAGTTTCAAGGAAACGTTTCTCCTGAGTTTTAGACGAAGTTTCCTGCTCTTTAGTACGTATGCCGGCATTGGGCTGGAAATACCGGTTTTGGGATTCTGCACAGAAAGGGTTTGCAAACCGCTGAATCCACACGTGAGTTTAACTCTGTCAGTTGAATGCACACATTGACAACCATTCAGTTAGATAACTCCGTTTTGGTTTTAGAAGCAGATATTTCTCTGTACAGACTATGGTCCCATTCACTCGGTAATATCCCAACGCAGCTCCTAGAAGAAACGTGTTTCTGACTCGCTGAATCTCAACATAGATTCAACTCTCTTAGGTGAAAGAACGCACAGCAGAGCAATTTCAAGGAAACGTTTCTCCTGAGTTTTACACGAAGTTTCCTGCTGTTTAGTACGTATGCCGGCATTGGGCTGGAAATACCGGTTTTGGGATTCTGCACAGAAAGGGTTTGCAAACCGCTGAATCCACACGTGAATTTAACTCTGTCAGTTGAATGCACACATTGACAACCATTCAGTTTGATAGCACACTTTTGGTTTTAGAAGCAGATATTTCTCTGTACAGCCTATGGTCCCATTCACTCAGGAATATCCCAACGCAGCTCCTAGAAGAAACGTGTTTCTGACTCGCTGAATCTCAACATAGATTCAACTCTCTTAGGTGAACGAACGCACAGCAGAGCAGTTTCAAGGAAACGTTTCTCCTGAGTTTTACACGAAGTTTCCTGCTGTTTAATACGTATGCCGGCATTGGACTGGAAATACCGGTTTTGGGATTCTGCACAGAAAGGGTTTGCAAACCGCTGAATCCACACGTGAGTTTAACTCTGTCAGTTGAATGCACACATTGACAACCATTCAGTTTGATAGCACACTTTTGGATTTAGAAGCAGATATTTCTCTGTACAGCCTATGGTCCCATTCACTCGGGAATATCCGAACGCAGCTCCTAGAAGAAACGTGTTTCTGACTCGCTGAATCTCAACATAGATTCAACTCTCTTAGGTGAACGAACGCACAGCAGAGCAGTTTCAAGAAAACGTTTCTCCTGAGTTTTAGACGAAGTTTCCTGCTGTTTAGTATGGATGCCGGCATTGGGCTGGAAATACCGGTTTTGGGATTCTGCACAGAAAGGGTTTGCAAACCGCTGAATACACACGTGAGTTTAACTCTGTCAGTTGAATGCACACATTGACAACCATTCAGTTTGATAGCACACTTTTGGATTTAGAAGCAGATATTTCTCTGTACAGCCTATGGTCCCATTCACTCGGGAATATCCCAATGCAGCTCCTAGAAGAAACGTGTTTCTGATCGCTGAATCTCAACATAGATTCAACTCTCTTAGGTGAACGAACGCACAGCAGAGCAGTTTCAAGGAAACGTTTCTCCTGAGTTTTACACGAAGTTTCCTGCTGTTTAGTATGGATGCGGGCATTGGGCTGGAAATACTGGTTTGGGATTCTGCACAGAAAGGGTTTGCAAACCGCTGAATCCACACGTGAGTTTAACTCTGTCAGTTGAATGCACACATTGACAACCATTCAGTTTGATAGCACACTTTTGGTTTTAGAAAGCAGATATTTCTCTGTACAGCCTATGGTCCCATTCACTCGGGAATATCCCAACGCAGCTCCTATAAGAAACGTGTTTCTCACTCGCTGAATCTCAACATAGTTTCAACTCTCTTAGGTGAACGAAAGCACAGCAGAGCAGTTTCAACGAAACGTTTCTCCTGAGTTTTAGACGAAGTTTCCTGCTGTTTAGTACGGATGCCGGCATTGAGCTGGAATTACCAGTTTTGGGATTCTGCACAGAAAGGTTTTGCAAACCGCTGAATCCAAACGTGAGTTTAATTCTGTCACTTGAATGCACACATTGACAACCACTCAGTTAGATAGCACCCTTTTGGTTGTAGGAGTAGATATTTCTCTGTACAGCCTATGGTCCCATTCACTCGGGAATATCCCAACGCACCTCCTAGAAGAAACGTGTTTCTGACTCGCTGAATCTCAACATAGATTCAACTCTCTTAGGTGATCGAACGCACAGCAGAGCAGTTTCAAGGAAACGTTTCTCCTGAGTTTTAGACGAAGTTTCCTGCTGTTTAGTACGGATGCCGGCATTGGGCTGGAAATACTGGTTTTTGCATTCTGCACAGAAAGGGTTTGCAAACCGCTGAATCCACACGTGAGTTTAACTCCGTCAGTTGAATGCACACATTGACAACCATTCAGTTAGATAGCTCCGTTATGGTTTTAGAAGCAGATATTTCTCTGTACAGCCTATGGTCCCATTCACTCGGGAATATCCCAACGCAGCTCCTAGAAGAAACGTGTTTCTGACTCGCTGAATCTCAACATAGATTCAACTCTCTTAGGTGAACGAACGCACAGCAGAGCAGTTTCAAGGAAACGTTTCTCCTGAGTTTTAGACGAAGTTTCCTGATGTTTAGTACGGATGCCGGCATTGAGCAGGAATTACCGGTTTTGGGATTCTGCACAGAAAGGGTTTGCAAACCGCTCAATCCAAACGTGAGTTTAATTCTGTCACTTGAATGCACACATTGACAACCATTCAGTTAGATACCACCCTTTTGGTTGTAGGAGTAGATATTTCTCTGTACAGCCTATGGTCCCATTCACTTGATAATATCCCAACGCACCTCCTAGAAGAAACGTGTTTCTGACTCGCTGAATCTCAACATAGATTCAACTCTCTTAGGTGATCGAACGCACAGCAGAGCAGTTTCAAGGAAACGTTTCTCCTGAGTTTTAGACGAAGTTTCCTGCTGTTTAGTACGGATGCCGGCATTGGGCTGGAAATACCGGTTTTGGGATTCTGCACAGAAAGGGTTTGCAAACCGCTGAATCCACACGTGAGTTTAACTCTGTCAGTTGAATGCACACATTGAAAACCATTCAGTTAGGTAGCTCCGTTTTGGTTTTAGAAGCAGATATTTCTCTGTACAGCCTATGGTCCCATTCACTCGGGAATATCCCAACGCAGCTCCTAGAAGAAACGTGTTTCTGACTCGCTGAATCTCAACATAGATTCAACTCTCTTAGGTGAACGAACGCACAGCAGAGCAGTTTCAAGGAAACGTTTCTCCTGAGTCTTAGACGAAGTTTCCTGCTGTTTAGTACGGATGCCGGCATTGGGCTGGAAATACCGGTTTTGGGATTCTGCACAGAAAGGGTTTGCAAACCGCTGAATCCACACGTGAGTTTAACTCTGTCAGTTGAATGCACACATTGACAACCATTCTGTTAGATAGCTCCGTTTTGGTTTTAGAAGCAGATATTTCTCTGTACAGCCTATGGTCCCATTCACTCGGGAATATCCCAACGCAGCTCCTAGAAGAAACGTGTTTCTGACTCGCTGAATCTCAACATAGATTCAACTCTCTTAGGTGAACGAACGCACAGCAGAGCAGTTTCAAGGAAACGTTTCTCCTGAGTCTTAGACGAAGTTTCCTGCTGTTTAGTACGGATGCCGGCATTGGGCTGGAAATACCGGTTTTGGGATTCTGCACAGAAAGGGTTTGCAAACCGCTGAATCCACACGTGAGTTTAACTCTGTCAGTTGAATGCACACATTGACAACCATTCAGTTAGATAGCTCCGTTTTGGTTTTAGAAGCAGATGTTTCTCTGTACAGCCTATGGTCCCATTCACTCGGGAATATCCCAACGCAGCTCCTAGAAGAAACGTGTTTCTGACTCGCTGAATCTCAACATAGATTCAACTCTCTTAGGTGAACGAACGCACAGCAGAGCAGTTTCAAGGAAATGTTTCCCCTGAGTTTTCGACGAAGTTTCCTGCTGTTTAGTACGTATGCAAGCATTAGGGCGGAAATACCGGTTTTGGGATTCTGCACAGAAAGGGTTTGCAAACCGCTGAATCCACACGTGAGTTTAACTCTGTCAGTTGAATGCACACATTGACAACCATTCAGTTAGATAGCTCCGTTTTGGTTTTAGAAGCAGATATTTCTCTGTACAGCCTATGGTCCCATTCACTCGGGAATATCCCAATGCAGCTCCTAGAAGAAACGTGTTTCTGACTCGCTGAATCTCAACATAGATTCAACTCTCTTAGGTGAACGAACGCACAGCAGAGCAGTTTCAAGGAAACGTTTCTCCTGAGTTTTAGACGAAGTTTCCTGCTGTTTAGTACGGATGCCGGCATTGGGCTGGAAATACCGGTTTTGGGATTCTGCACAGAAAGGGTTTGCAAACCGCTGAATCCACACGTGAGTTTAACTCTGTCAGTTGAATGCACACATTGACAACCATTCAGTTTGATAGCACACTTTTGGTTTTAGAAGCAGATATTTCTCTGTACAGCCTATGGTCCCATTCACTCGGGAATATCCCAACGCAGCTCCTAGAAGAAACGTGTTTCTGACTCGCTGAATCTCAACATAGATTCAACTCTCTTAGGTGAACGAACGCACAGCAGAGCAGTTTCAAGGAAACGTTTCTCCTGAGTTTTACACGAAGTTTCCTGCTGTTTAGTACGGATGCGGGCATTGGGCTGGAAATACTGGTTTGGGATTCTGCACAGAAAGGGTTTGCAAACCGCTGAATCCACACGTGAGTTTAACTCTGTCAGTTGAATGCACACATTGAAAACCATTCAGTTTGATAGCACACATTTGGTTTTAGAAGCAGATATTTCTCTGTACAGTCTATGGTCCCATTCACTCGGGAATATCCCAACGCAGCTCCTATAAGAAACGTGTTTCTCACTCGCTGAATCTCAACATAGTTTCAACTCTCTTAGGTGAACGAAAGCACAGCAGAGCAGTTTCAACGAAACGTTTCTCCTGAGTTTTAGACGAAGTTTCCTGCTGTTTAGTACGGATGCCGGCATTGAGCTGGAATTGCCAGTTTTGGGATTCTGCACAGAAAGGGTTTGCAAACCGCTGAATCCACAAGTGAGTTTAACTCTGTCAGTTGAATGCACACATTGACAACCATTCAGTTTGATAGCACACTTTTGGTTTTAGAAGCAGATATTTCTCTGTACAGCCTATGGTCCCATTCACTCGGGAATATCCCAACGCAGCTCCTAGAAGAAACGTGTTTCTGACTCGCTGAATCTCAACATAGATTCAACTCTCTTAGGTGAACGAACGCACAGCAGAGCAGTTTCAAGGAAACGTTTCTCCTGAGTGTTAGACGATGTTTCCTGCTGTTTAGTACGTATGCCGGCATTGGGCTGGAAATACCGGTTTTGGGATTCTGCACAGAAAGGGTTTGCAAACCGCTGAATCCACACGTGAGTTTAACTCTGTCAGTTGAATGCACACATTGACAACCATTCAGTTAGATAGCTCCGTTTTGGTTTTAGAAGCAGATATTTCTCTGTACAGCCTATGGTCCAATTCACTCGGGAATATCCCAACGCAGCTCCTAGAAGAAACGTGTTTCTGACTCGCTGAATCTCAACATAGATTCAACTCTCTTAGGTGAACGAACGCACAGCAGAGCAGTTTCAAGGAAACGTTTCTCCTGAGTTTTAGACGAAGTTTCCTGCTGTTTAGTACGGATGCCGGCATTGAGCTGGAATTACCAGTTTTGGGATTCTGCACAGAAAGGGTTTGCAAACCGCTGAATCCAAACGTGAGTTTAATTCTGTCACTTGAATGCACACATTGACAACCATTCAGTTAGATAGCACCCTTTTGGTTGTAGGAGTAGATATTTCCTTGTACAGCCTATGGTCCCATTCACTCGGGAATATCCCAACTCACCTCCTAGAAGAAACGTGTTTCTGACTCCCTGAATCTCAACATAGATTCAACTCTCTTAGGTGATCGAACGCACAGCAGAGCAGTTTCAAGGAAACGTTTCTCCTGAGTTTTAGACGACGTTTCCTGCTGTTTAGTACGGATGCCGGCATTGGGCTGGAAATACCGGTTTTGGGATTCTGCACAGAAAGGGTTTGCAAACCGCTGAATCCACACGTGAGTTTAACTCTGTCAGTTGAATGCACACATTGACAACCATTCTGTTAGATAGCTCCGTTTTGGTTTTAGAAGCAGATATTTCTCTGTACAGCCTATGGTCCCATTCACTCGGGAATATCCCAATGCAGCTCCTAGAAGAAACGTGTTTCTGACTCGCTGAATCTCAACATAGATTCAACTCTCTTAGGTGAACGAACGCACAGCAGAGCAGTTTCAAGGAAACGTTTCTCCTGAGTTTTAGACGAAGTTTCCTGCTGTTTAGTACGGATGCCGGCATTGGGCTGGAAATACCGGTTTTGGGATTCTGCACAGAAAGGGTTTGCAAACCGCTGAATCCACACGTGAGTTTAACTCTGTCAGTTGAATGCACACATTGACAACCATTCAGTTTGATAGCACACTTTTGGTTTTAGAAGCAGATATTTCTCTGTACAGCCTATGGTCCCATTCACTCGGGAATATCCCAATGCAGCTCCTAGAAGAAACGTGTTTCTGACTCGCTGAATCTCAACATAGATTCAACTCTCTTAGGTGAACGAACGCACAGCAGAGCAGTTTCAAGGAAACGTTTCTCCTGAGTTTTACACGAAGTTTCCTGCTGTTTAGTATGGATGCGGGCATTGGGCTGGAAATACTGGTTTGGGATTCTGCACAGAAAGGGTTTGCAAACCGCTGAATCCACACGTGAGTTTAACTCTGTCAGTTGAATGCACACATTGACAACCATTCAGTTTGATAGCACACTTTTGGTTTTAGAAGCAGATATTTCTCTGTACAGCCTATGGTCCCATTCACTCGGGAATATCCCAACGCAGCTCCTATAAGAAACGTGTTTCTCACTCGCTGAATCTCAACATAGTTTCAACTCTCTTAGGTGAACGAAAGCACAGCAGAGCAGTTTCAACGAAACGTTTCTCCTGAGTTTTAGACGAAGTTTCCTGCTGTTTAGTACGGATGCCGGCATTGAGCTGGAATTACCAGTTTTGGGATTCTGCACAGAAAGGTTTTGCAAACCGCTGAATCCAAACGTGAGTTTAATTCTGTCACTTGAATGCACACATTGACAACCACTCAGTTAGATAGCACCCTTTTGGTTGTAGGAGTAGATATTTCTCTGTACAGCCTATGGTCCCATTCACTCGGGAATATCCCAACGCAGCTCCTAGAAGAAACGTGTTTCTGACTCGCTGAATCTCAACATAGATTCAACTCTCTTAGGTGATCGAACGCACAGCAGAGCAGTTTCAAGGAAACGTTTCTCCTGAGTTTTAGACGAAGTTTCCTGCTGTTTAGTACGGATGCCGGCATTGGGCTGGAAATACCGGTTTGGGATTCTGCACAGAAAGGGTTTGCAAACCGCTGAATCCACACGTGAGTTTAACTCTGTCAGTTGAATGCACACATTGACAACCATTCAGTTTGATAGCACACTTTTGGTTTTATAAGCAGATATTTCTCTGTACAGCCTATGGTCCCATTCACTCGGGAATATCCCAACGCACCTCCTAGAAGAAACGTGTTTCTGACTCGCTGAATCTCAACATAGATTCAACTCTCTTAGGTGATCGAACGCACAGCAGAGCAGTTTCAAGGAAACGTTTCTCCTGAGTTTTAGACGAAGTTTCCTGCTGTTTAGTACGGATGCCGGCATTGGGCTGGAAAAACCGGTTTTGGGATTCTGCACAGAAAGGGTTTGCAAACCGCTGAATCCACACGTGAGTTTAACTCTGTCAGTTGAATGCACACATTGACAACCATTCAGTTAGATAGCTCCGTTTTGGTTTTAGAAGCAGATATTTCTCTGTACAGCCTATGGTCCCATTCACTCGGGAATATCCCAACGCAGCTCCTAGAAGAAACGTGTTTCTGACTCGCTGAATCTCAACATAGATTCAACTCTCTTAGGTGAACGAACGCACAGCAGAGCAGTTTCAAGGAAATGTTTCTCCTGAGTTTTAGACGAAGTTTCCTGCTGTTTAGTACGTATGCAAGCATTGGGGCGGAAATACCGGTTTTGGGATTCTGCACAGAAAGGGTTTGCAAACCGCTGAATCCACACGTGAGTTTAACTCTGTCAGTTGAATGCACACATTGACAACCATTCAGTTAGATAGCTCCGTTTTGGTTTTAGAAGCAGATATTTCTCTGTACAGCCTATGGTCCCATTCACTCGGGAATATCCCAATGCAGCTCCTAGAAGAAACGTGTTTCTGACTCGCTGAATCTCAACATAGATTCAACTCTCTTAGGTGAACGAACGCACAGCAGAGCAGTTTCAAGGAAACGTTTCTCCTGAGTTTTACACGAAGTTTCCTGCTGTTTAGTACGGATGCGGGCATTGGGCTGGAAATACTGGTTTGGGATTCTGCACAGAAAGGGTTTGCAAACCGCTGAATCCACACGTGAGTTTAACTCTGTCAGTTGAATGCACACATTGACAACCATTCAGTTTGATAGCACACTTTTGGTTTTAGAAGCAGATATTTCTCTGTACAGCCTATGGTCCCATTCACTCGGGAATATCCCAACGCAGCTCCTAGAAGAAACGTGTTTCTGCCTCGCTGAATCTCAACATAGATTCAACTCTCTTAGGTGAACGAACGCACAGCAGAGCAGTTTCAAGGAAACGTTTATCCTGAGTCTTAGACGAAGTTTCCTGCTGTTTAGTACGGATGCCGCCATTGGGCTGGAAATACTGGTTTGGGATTCTGCACAGAAAGGGTTTGCAAACCGCTGAATTCACACGTGAGTTTAACTCTGTCAGTTGAATGCACACATTGACAACCATTCAGTTAGATAGCTCCGTTTTGGTTTTAGAAGCAGATATTTCTCTGTACAGCCTATGGTCCCATTCACTCGGGAATATCCCAACGCAGCTCCTAGAAGAAACGTGTTTCTGCCTCGCTGAATCTCAACATAGATTCAACTCTCTTAGGTGAACGAACGCACAGCAGAGCAGTTTCAAGGAAACGTTTCTCCTGAGTCTTAGACGAAGTTTCCTGCTGTTTAGTACGGATGCCGGCATTGGGCTGGAAATACCGGTTTTGGGATTCTGTACAGAAAGGGTTTGCAAACCGCTGAATCCACACGTGAGTTTAACTCTGTCAGTTGAATGCACACATTGACAACCATTCAGTTAGATAGCTCCGTTTTGGTTTTAGAAGCAGATATTTCTCTGTACAGCCTATGGTCCCATTCACTCGGGAATATCCCAACGCAGCTCCTAGAAGAAACGTGTTTCTGACTCGCTGAATCTCAACATAGATTCAACTCTCTTAGGTGAACGAACGCACAGCAGAGCAGTTTCAAGGAAACGTTTCTCCTGAGTTTTACACGAAGTTTCCTGCTGTTTAGTACGGATGCCGGCATTGGGCTGGAAATACCGGTTTTGGGATTCTGCACAGAAAGGGTTTGCAAACCGCTGAATACACACGTGAGTTTAACTCTGTCAGTTGAATGCACACATTGACAACCATTCAGTTAGATAGCTCCGTTTTGGTTTTAGAAGCAGATGTTTCTCTGTACAGCCTATGGTCCCATTCACTCGGGAATATCCCAAAGCAGCTCCTAGAAGAAACGTGTTTCTGACTCGCTGAATCTCAACATAGATTCAACTCTCTTAGGTGAACGAACGCACAGCAGAGCAGTTTCAAGGAAACGTTTCTCCTGAGTATTAGACGAAGTTTCCTGCTGTTTAGTACGGATGCCGGCATTGGGCTGGAAATACCGGTTTTGGGATTCTGCACAGAAAGGGTTTGCAAACCGCTGAATACACACGTGAGTTTAACTCTGTCAGTTGAATGCACACATTGACAACCATTCAGTTAGATAGCTCCGTTTTGGTTTTAGAAGCAGATGTTTCTCTGTACAGCCTATGGTCCCATTCACTCGGGAATATCCCAAAGCAGCTCCTAGAAGAAACGTGTTTCTGACTCGCTGAATCTCAACATAGATTCAACTCTCTTAGGTGAACGAACGCACAGCAGAGCAGTTTCAAGGAAACGTTTCTCCTGAGTTTTAGACGAAGTTTCCTGATGTTTAGTACGGATGCCGGCATTGAGCTGGAATTACCGGTTTTGGGATTCTGCACAGAAAGGGTTTGCAAACCGCTGAATCCAAACGTGAGTTTAATTCTGTCACTTGAATGCACACATTGACAACCATTCAGTTAGATACCACCCTTTTGGTTGTAGGAGTAGATATTTCTCTGAACAGCCTATGGTCCCATTCACTCGAGAATATCCCAACGCACCTCCTAGAAGAAACGTGTTTCTGACTCGCTGAATCTCAACATAGATTCAACTCTCTTAGGTGATCGAACGCACAGCAGAGCAGTTTCAAGGAAACGTTTCTCCTGAGTTTTAGACGAAGTTTCCTGATGTTTAGTACGGATGCCGGCATTGAGCTGGAATTACCGGTTTTGGGATTCTGCACAGAAAGGGTTTGCAAACCGCTGAATCCAAACGTGAGTTTAATTCTGTCACTTGAATGCACACATTGACAACCATTCAGTTAGATACCACCCTTTTGGTTGTAGGAGTAGATATTTCTCTGAACAGCCTATGGTCCCATTCACTCGAGAATATCCCAACGCACCTCCTAGAAGAAACGTGTTTCTGACTCGCTGAATCTCAACATAGATTCAACTCTCTTAGGTGATCGAAGGCACAGCAGAGCAGTTTCAAGGAAACGTTTCTCCTGAGTTTTAGACGAAGTTTCCTGCTGTTTAGTACGGATGCCGGCATTGGGCTGGAAATACCGGTTTTGGGATTCTGCACAGAAAGGGTTTGCAAACCGCTGAATCCACACGTGAGTTTAACTCTGTCAGTTGAATGCACACATTGACAACCATTCAGTTAGATAGCTCCGTTTTGGTTTTAGAAGCAGATATTTCTCTGTACAGCCTATGGTCCCATTCACTCGGGAATATCCCAACGCAGCTCCTAGAAGAAACGTGTTTCTGACTCGCTGAATCTCAACATAGATTCAACTCTCTTAGGTGAACGAACGCACAGCAGAGCAGTTTCAAGGTAACGTTTCTCCTGAGTTTTAGACGATGTTTCCTTCTGTTTAGTACGGATGCCGGCATTGGGCTGGAAATACCGGTTTTGCGATTCTGCACAGAAAGGGTTTGAAAACCGCTGAATCCACACGTGAGTTTAACTCTGTCAGTTGAATGCACACATTGACAACCATTCAGTTAGATAGCTCCGTTTTGGTTTTAGAAGCAGATATTTCTCTGTACTGCCTATGGTCCCATTCACTCGGGAATATCCCAACGCAGCTCCTAGAAGAAACGTGTTTCTGCCTCGCTGAATCTCAACATAGATTCAACTCTCTTAGGTGAACGAACGCACAGCAGAGCAGTTTCAAGGAAACGTTTCTCCTGAGTCTTAGACGAAGGTTCCTGCTGTTTAGTACGGATGCCGGCATTGGGCTGGAAATACCGGTTTTGGGATTCTGCACAGAAAGGGTTTGCAAACCGCTGAATCCACACGTGAGTTTAACTCTGTCAGTTGAATGCACACATTGACAACCATTCAGTTAGATAGCTCCGTTTTGGTTTTAGAAGCAGATATTTCTCTGTACAGCCTATGGTCCCATTCACTCGGGAATATCCCAACGCAGCTCCTAGAAGAAACGTGTTTCTGACTCGCTGAATCTCAACATAGATTCAACTCTCTTAGGTGAACGAACGCACAGCAGAGCAGTTTCAAGGAAACGTTTCTCCTGAGTTTTACACGAAGTTTCCTGCTGTTTAGTACGGATGCCGGCATTGGGCTGGAAATACCGGTTTTGGGATTCTGCACAGAAAGGGTTTGCAAACCGCTGAATCCACACGTGAGTTTAACTCGGTCAGTTGAATGCACACATTGACAACCATTCAGTTAGATAGCTCCGTTTTGGTTTTAGAAGCAGATATTTCTCTGTACAGCCTATGGTCCCATTCACTCGGGAATATCCCAACGCAGCTCCTAGAAGGAACGTGTTTCTGACTCGCTGAATCTCAACATAGATTCAACTCTCTTAGGTGAACGAACGCACAGCAGAGCAGTTTCAAGGAAACGTTTCTCCTGAGTTTTAGACGAAGTTTCCTGCTCTTTAGTACGTATGCCGGCATTGGGCTGGAAATACCGGTTTTGGGATTCTGCACAGAAAGGGTTTGCAAACCGCTGAATCCACACGTGAGTTTAACTCTGTCAGTTGAATGCACACATTGACAACCATTCAGTTAGATAACTCCGTTTTGGTTTTAGAAGCAGATATTTCTCTGTACAGACTATGGTCCCATTCACTCGGTAATATCCCAACGCAGCTCCTAGAAGAAACGTGTTTCTGACTCGCTGAATCTCAACATAGATTCAACTCTCTTAGGTGAAAGAACGCACAGCAGAGCAATTTCAAGGAAACGTTTCTCCTGAGTTTTACACGAAGTTTCCTGCTGTTTAGTACGTATGCCGGCATTGGGCTGGAAATACCGGTTTTGGGATTCTGCACAGAAAGGGTTTGCAAACCGCTGAATCCACACGTGAATTTAACTCTGTCAGTTGAATGCACACATTGACAACCATTCAGTTTGATAGCACACTTTTGGTTTTAGAAGCAGATATTTCTCTGTACAGCCTATGGTCCCATTCACTCAGGAATATCCCAACGCAGCTCCTAGAAGAAACGTGTTTCTGACTCGCTGAATCTCAACATAGATTCAACTCTCTTAGGTGAACGAACGCACAGCAGAGCAGTTTCAAGGAAACGTTTCTCCTGAGTTTTACACGAAGTTTCCTGCTGTTTAATACGTATGCCGGCATTGGACTGGAAATACCGGTTTTGGGATTCTGCACAGAAAGGGTTTGCAAACCGCTGAATCCACACGTGAGTTTAACTCTGTCAGTTGAATGCACACATTGACAACCATTCAGTTTGATAGCACACTTTTGGATTTAGAAGCAGATATTTCTCTGTACAGCCTATGGTCCCATTCACTCGGGAATATCCGAACGCAGCTCCTAGAAGAAACGTGTTTCTGACTCGCTGAATCTCAACATAGATTCAACTCTCTTAGGTGAACGAACGCACAGCAGAGCAGTTTCAAGAAAACGTTTCTCCTGAGTTTTAGACGAAGTTTCCTGCTGTTTAGTATGGATGCCGGCATTGGGCTGGAAATACCGGTTTTGGGATTCTGCACAGAAAGGGTTTGCAAACCGCTGAATACACACGTGAGTTTAACTCTGTCAGTTGAATGCACACATTGACAACCATTCAGTTTGATAGCACACTTTTGGATTTAGAAGCAGATATTTCTCTGTACAGCCTATGGTCCCATTCACTCGGGAATATCCCAATGCAGCTCCTAGAAGAAACGTGTTTCTGACTCGCTGAATCTCAACATAGATTCAACTCTCTTAGGTGAACGAACGCACAGCAGAGCAGTTTCAAGGAAACGTTTCTCCTGAGTTTTACACGAAGTTTCCTGCTGTTTAGTATGGATGCGGGCATTGGGCTGGAAATACTGGTTTGGGATTCTGCACAGAAAGGGTTTGCAAACCGCTGAATCCACACGTGAGTTTAACTCTGTCAGTTGAATGCACACATTGACAACCATTCAGTTTGATAGCACACTTTTGGTTTTAGAAGCAGATATTTCTCTGTACAGCCTATGGTCCCATTCACTCGGGAATATCCCAACGCAGCTCCTATAAGAAACGTGTTTCTCACTCGCTGAATCTCAACATAGTTTCAACTCTCTTAGGTGAACGAAAGCACAGCAGAGCAGTTTCAACGAAACGTTTCTCCTGAGTTTTAGACGAAGTTTCCTGCTGTTTAGTACGGATGCCGGCATTGAGCTGGAATTACCAGTTTTGGGATTCTGCACAGAAAGGTTTTGCAAACCGCTGAATCCAAACGTGAGTTTAATTCTGTCACTTGAATGCACACATTGACAACCACTCAGTTAGATAGCACCCTTTTGGTTGTAGGAGTAGATATTTCTCTGTACAGCCTATGGTCCCATTCACTCGGGAATATCCCAACGCACCTCCTAGAAGAAACGTGTTTCTGACTCGCTGAATCTCAACATAGATTCAACTCTCTTAGGTGATCGAACGCACAGCAGAGCAGTTTCAAGGAAACGTTTCTCCTGAGTTTTAGACGAAGTTTCCTGCTGTTTAGTACGGATGCCGGCATTGGGCTGGAAATACTGGTTTTTGCATTCTGCACAGAAAGGGTTTGCAAACCGCTGAATCCACACGTGAGTTTAACTCCGTCAGTTGAATGCACACATTGACAACCATTCAGTTAGATAGCTCCGTTATGGTTTTAGAAGCAGATATTTCTCTGTACAGCCTATGGTCCCATTCACTCGGGAATATCCCAACGCAGCTCCTAGAAGAAACGTGTTTCTGACTCGCTGAATCTCAACATAGATTCAACTCTCTTAGGTGAACGAACGCACAGCAGAGCAGTTTCAAGGAAACGTTTCTCCTGAGTTTTAGACGAAGTTTCCTGATGTTTAGTACGGATGCCGGCATTGAGCAGGAATTACCGGTTTTGGGATTCTGCACAGAAAGGGTTTGCAAACCGCTCAATCCAAACGTGAGTTTAATTCTGTCACTTGAATGCACACATTGACAACCATTCAGTTAGATACCACCCTTTTGGTTGTAGGAGTAGATATTTCTCTGTACAGCCTATGGTCCCATTCACTTGATAATATCCCAACGCACCTCCTAGAAGAAACGTGTTTCTGACTCGCTGAATCTCAACATAGATTCAACTCTCTTAGGTGATCGAACGCACAGCAGAGCAGTTTCAAGGAAACGTTTCTCCTGAGTTTTAGACGAAGTTTCCTGCTGTTTAGTACGGATGCCGGCATTGGGCTGGAAATACCGGTTTTGGGATTCTGCACAGAAAGGGTTTGCAAACCGCTGAATCCACACGTGAGTTTAACTCTGTCAGTTGAATGCACACATTGAAAACCATTCAGTTAGGTAGCTCCGTTTTGGTTTTAGAAGCAGATATTTCTCTGTACAGCCTATGGTCCCATTCACTCGGGAATATCCCAACGCAGCTCCTAGAAGAAACGTGTTTCTGACTCGCTGAATCTCAACATAGATTCAACTCTCTTAGGTGAACGAACGCACAGCAGAGCAGTTTCAAGGAAACGTTTCTCCTGAGTCTTAGACGAAGTTTCCTGCTGTTTAGTACGGATGCCGGCATTGGGCTGGAAATACCGGTTTTGGGATTCTGCACAGAAAGGGTTTGCAAACCGCTGAATCCACACGTGAGTTTAACTCTGTCAGTTGAATGCACACATTGACAACCATTCTGTTAGATAGCTCCGTTTTGGTTTTAGAAGCAGATATTTCTCTGTACAGCCTATGGTCCCATTCACTCGGGAATATCCCAACGCAGCTCCTAGAAGAAACGTGTTTCTGACTCGCTGAATCTCAACATAGATTCAACTCTCTTAGGTGAACGAACGCACAGCAGAGCAGTTTCAAGGAAACGTTTCTCCTGAGTCTTAGACGAAGTTTCCTGCTGTTTAGTACGGATGCCGGCATTGGGCTGGAAATACCGGTTTTGGGATTCTGCACAGAAAGGGTTTGCAAACCGCTGAATCCACACGTGAGTTTAACTCTGTCAGTTGAATGCACACATTGACAACCATTCAGTTAGATAGCTCCGTTTTGGTTTTAGAAGCAGATGTTTCTCTGTACAGCCTATGGTCCCATTCACTCGGGAATATCCCAACGCAGCTCCTAGAAGAAACGTGTTTCTGACTCGCTGAATCTCAACATAGATTCAACTCTCTTAGGTGAACGAACGCACAGCAGAGCAGTTTCAAGGAAATGTTTCCCCTGAGTTTTCGACGAAGTTTCCTGCTGTTTAGTACGTATGCAAGCATTAGGGCGGAAATACCGGTTTTGGGATTCTGCACAGAAAGGGTTTGCAAACCGCTGAATCCACACGTGAGTTTAACTCTGTCAGTTGAATGCACACATTGACAACCATTCAGTTAGATAGCTCCGTTTTGGTTTTAGAAGCAGATATTTCTCTGTACAGCCTATGGTCCCATTCACTCGGGAATATCCCAATGCAGCTCCTAGAAGAAACGTGTTTCTGACTCGCTGAATCTCAACATAGATTCAACTCTCTTAGGTGAACGAACGCACAGCAGAGCAGTTTCAAGGAAACGTTTCTCCTGAGTTTTAGACGAAGTTTCCTGCTGTTTAGTACGGATGCCGGCATTGGGCTGGAAATACCGGTTTTGGGATTCTGCACAGAAAGGGTTTGCAAACCGCTGAATCCACACGTGAGTTTAACTCTGTCAGTTGAATGCACACATTGACAACCATTCAGTTTGATAGCACACTTTTGGTTTTAGAAGCAGATATTTCTCTGTACAGCCTATGGTCCCATTCACTCGGGAATATCCCAACGCAGCTCCTAGAAGAAACGTGTTTCTGACTCGCTGAATCTCAACATAGATTCAACTCTCTTAGGTGAACGAACGCACAGCAGAGCAGTTTCAAGGAAACGTTTCTCCTGAGTTTTACACGAAGTTTCCTGCTGTTTAGTACGGATGCGGGCATTGGGCTGGAAATACTGGTTTGGGATTCTGCACAGAAAGGGTTTGCAAACCGCTGAATCCACACGTGAGTTTAACTCTGTCAGTTGAATGCACACATTGAAAACCATTCAGTTTGATAGCACACATTTGGTTTTAGAAGCAGATATTTCTCTGTACAGTCTATGGTCCCATTCACTCGGGAATATCCCAACGCAGCTCCTATAAGAAACGTGTTTCTCACTCGCTGAATCTCAACATAGTTTCAACTCTCTTAGGTGAACGAAAGCACAGCAGAGCAGTTTCAACGAAACGTTTCTCCTGAGTTTTAGACGAAGTTTCCTGCTGTTTAGTACGGATGCCGGCATTGAGCTGGAATTGCCAGTTTTGGGATTCTGCACAGAAAGGGTTTGCAAACCGCTGAATCCACAAGTGAGTTTAACTCTGTCAGTTGAATGCACACATTGACAACCATTCAGTTTGATAGCACACTTTTGGTTTTAGAAGCAGATATTTCTCTGTACAGCCTATGGTCCCATTCACTCGGGAATATCCCAACGCAGCTCCTAGAAGAAACGTGTTTCTGACTCGCTGAATCTCAACATAGATTCAACTCTCTTAGGTGAACGAACGCACAGCAGAGCAGTTTCAAGGAAACGTTTCTCCTGAGTGTTAGACGATGTTTCCTGCTGTTTAGTACGTATGCCGGCATTGGGCTGGAAATACCGGTTTTGGGATTCTGCACAGAAAGGGTTTGCAAACCGCTGAATCCACACGTGAGTTTAACTCTGTCAGTTGAATGCACACATTGACAACCATTCAGTTAGATAGCTCCGTTTTGGTTTTAGAAGCAGATATTTCTCTGTACAGCCTATGGTCCAATTCACTCGGGAATATCCCAACGCAGCTCCTAGAAGAAACGTGTTTCTGACTCGCTGAATCTCAACATAGATTCAACTCTCTTAGGTGAACGAACGCACAGCAGAGCAGTTTCAAGGAAACGTTTCTCCTGAGTTTTAGACGAAGTTTCCTGCTGTTTAGTACGGATGCCGGCATTGAGCTGGAATTACCAGTTTTGGGATTCTGCACAGAAAGGGTTTGCAAACCGCTGAATCCAAACGTGAGTTTAATTCTGTCACTTGAATGCACACATTGACAACCATTCAGTTAGATAGCACCCTTTTGGTTGTAGGAGTAGATATTTCCTTGTACAGCCTATGGTCCCATTCACTCGGGAATATCCCAACTCACCTCCTAGAAGAAACGTGTTTCTGACTCCCTGAATCTCAACATAGATTCAACTCTCTTAGGTGATCGAACGCACAGCAGAGCAGTTTCAAGGAAACGTTTCTCCTGAGTTTTAGACGACGTTTCCTGCTGTTTAGTACGGATGCCGGCATTGGGCTGGAAATACCGGTTTTGGGATTCTGCACAGAAAGGGTTTGCAAACCGCTGAATCCACACGTGAGTTTAACTCTGTCAGTTGAATGCACACATTGACAACCATTCTGTTAGATAGCTCCGTTTTGGTTTTAGAAGCAGATATTTCTCTGTACAGCCTATGGTCCCATTCACTCGGGAATATCCCAATGCAGCTCCTAGAAGAAACGTGTTTCTGACTCGCTGAATCTCAACATAGATTCAACTCTCTTAGGTGAACGAACGCACAGCAGAGCAGTTTCAAGGAAACGTTTCTCCTGAGTTTTAGACGAAGTTTCCTGCTGTTTAGTACGGATGCCGGCATTGGGCTGGAAATACCGGTTTTGGGATTCTGCACAGAAAGGGTTTGCAAACCGCTGAATCCACACGTGAGTTTAACTCTGTCAGTTGAATGCACACATTGACAACCATTCAGTTTGATAGCACACTTTTGGTTTTAGAAGCAGATATTTCTCTGTACAGCCTATGGTCCCATTCACTCGGGAATATCCCAATGCAGCTCCTAGAAGAAACGTGTTTCTGACTCGCTGAATCTCAACATAGATTCAACTCTCTTAGGTGAACGAACGCACAGCAGAGCAGTTTCAAGGAAACGTTTCTCCTGAGTTTTACACGAAGTTTCCTGCTGTTTAGTATGGATGCGGGCATTGGGCTGGAAATACTGGTTTGGGATTCTGCACAGAAAGGGTTTGCAAACCGCTGAATCCACACGTGAGTTTAACTCTGTCAGTTGAATGCACACATTGACAACCATTCAGTTTGATAGCACACTTTTGGTTTTAGAAGCAGATATTTCTCTGTACAGCCTATGGTCCCATTCACTCGGGAATATCCCAACGCAGCTCCTATAAGAAACGTGTTTCTCACTCGCTGAATCTCAACATAGTTTCAACTCTCTTAGGTGAACGAAAGCACAGCAGAGCAGTTTCAACGAAACGTTTCTCCTGAGTTTTAGACGAAGTTTCCTGCTGTTTAGTACGGATGCCGGCATTGAGCTGGAATTACCAGTTTTGGGATTCTGCACAGAAAGGTTTTGCAAACCGCTGAATCCAAACGTGAGTTTAATTCTGTCACTTGAATGCACACATTGACAACCACTCAGTTAGATAGCACCCTTTTGGTTGTAGGAGTAGATATTTCTCTGTACAGCCTATGGTCCCATTCACTCGGGAATATCCCAACGCAGCTCCTAGAAGAAACGTGTTTCTGACTCGCTGAATCTCAACATAGATTCAACTCTCTTAGGTGATCGAACGCACAGCAGAGCAGTTTCAAGGAAACGTTTCTCCTGAGTTTTAGACGAAGTTTCCTGCTGTTTAGTACGGATGCCGGCATTGGGCTGGAAATACCGGTTTGGGATTCTGCACAGAAAGGGTTTGCAAACCGCTGAATCCACACGTGAGTTTAACTCTGTCAGTTGAATGCACACATTGACAACCATTCAGTTTGATAGCACACTTTTGGTTTTATAAGCAGATATTTCTCTGTACAGCCTATGGTCCCATTCACTCGGGAATATCCCAACGCACCTCCTAGAAGAAACGTGTTTCTGACTCGCTGAATCTCAACATAGATTCAACTCTCTTAGGTGATCGAACGCACAGCAGAGCAGTTTCAAGGAAACGTTTCTCCTGAGTTTTAGACGAAGTTTCCTGCTGTTTAGTACGGATGCCGGCATTGGGCTGGAAAAACCGGTTTTGGGATTCTGCACAGAAAGGGTTTGCAAACCGCTGAATCCACACGTGAGTTTAACTCTGTCAGTTGAATGCACACATTGACAACCATTCAGTTAGATAGCTCCGTTTTGGTTTTAGAAGCAGATATTTCTCTGTACAGCCTATGGTCCCATTCACTCGGGAATATCCCAACGCAGCTCCTAGAAGAAACGTGTTTCTGACTCGCTGAATCTCAACATAGATTCAACTCTCTTAGGTGAACGAACGCACAGCAGAGCAGTTTCAAGGAAATGTTTCTCCTGAGTTTTAGACGAAGTTTCCTGCTGTTTAGTACGTATGCAAGCATTGGGGCGGAAATACCGGTTTTGGGATTCTGCACAGAAAGGGTTTGCAAACCGCTGAATCCACACGTGAGTTTAACTCTGTCAGTTGAATGCACACATTGACAACCATTCAGTTAGATAGCTCCGTTTTGGTTTTAGAAGCAGATATTTCTCTGTACAGCCTATGGTCCCATTCACTCGGGAATATCCCAATGCAGCTCCTAGAAGAAACGTGTTTCTGACTCGCTGAATCTCAACATAGATTCAACTCTCTTAGGTGAACGAACGCACAGCAGAGCAGTTTCAAGGAAACGTTTCTCCTGAGTTTTACACGAAGTTTCCTGCTGTTTAGTACGGATGCGGGCATTGGGCTGGAAATACTGGTTTGGGATTCTGCACAGAAAGGGTTTGCAAACCGCTGAATCCACACGTGAGTTTAACTCTGTCAGTTGAATGCACACATTGACAACCATTCAGTTTGATAGCACACTTTTGGTTTTAGAAGCAGATATTTCTCTGTACAGCCTATGGTCCCATTCACTCGGGAATATCCCAACGCAGCTCCTAGAAGAAACGTGTTTCTGCCTCGCTGAATCTCAACATAGATTCACCTCTCTTAGGTGAACGAACGCACAGCAGAGCAGTTTCAAGGAAACGTTTATCCTGAGTCTTAGACGAAGTTTCCTGCTGTTTAGTACGGATGCCGCCATTGGGCTGGAAATACTGGTTTGGGATTCTGCACAGAAAGGGTTTGCAAACCGCTGAATTCACACGTGAGTTTAACTCTGTCAGTTGAATGCACACATTGACAACCATTCAGTTAGATAGCTCCGTTTTGGTTTTAGAAGCAGATATTTCTCTGTACAGCCTATGGTCCCATTCACTCGGGAATATCCCAACGCAGCTCCTAGAAGAAACGTGTTTCTGCCTCGCTGAATCTCAACATAGATTCAACTCTCTTAGGTGAACGAACGCACAGCAGAGCAGTTTCAAGGAAACGTTTCTCCTGAGTCTTAGACGAAGTTTCCTGCTGTTTAGTACGGATGCCGGCATTGGGCTGGAAATACCGGTTTTGGGATTCTGTACAGAAAGGGTTTGCAAACCGCTGAATCCACACGTGAGTTTAACTCTGTCAGTTGAATGCACACATTGACAACCATTCAGTTAGATAGCTCCGTTTTGGTTTTAGAAGCAGATATTTCTCTGTACAGCCTATGGTCCCATTCACTCGGGAATATCCCAACGCAGCTCCTAGAAGAAACGTGTTTCTGACTCGCTGAATCTCAACATAGATTCAACTCTCTTAGGTGAACGAACGCACAGCAGAGCAGTTTCAAGGAAACGTTTCTCCTGAGTTTTACACGAAGTTTCCTGCTGTTTAGTACGGATGCCGGCATTGGGCTGGAAATACCAGTTTTGGGATTCTGCACAGAAAGGGTTTGCAAACCGCTGAATCCACAAGTGAGTTTAACTCTGTCAGTTCAATGCACACATTGACAACCATTCAGTTTGATAGCACACTTTTGGTTTTAGAAGCAGATATTTCTCTGTACAGCCTATGGTCCCATTCACTCGGGAATATCCCAACGCAGCTCCTAGAAGAAACGTGTTTCTGACTCGCTGAATCTCAACATAGATTCAACTCTCTTAGGTGAACGAACGCACAGCAGAGCAGTTTCAAGGAAACGTTTCTCCTGAGTATTAGACGAAGTTTCCTGCTGTTTAGTACGGATGCCGGCATTGGGCTGGAAATACCGGTTTTGGGATTCTGCACAGAAAGGGTTTGCAAACCGCTGAATACACACGTGAGTTTAACTCTGTCAGTTGAATGCACACATTGACAACCATTCAGTTAGATAGCTCCGTTTTGGTTTTAGAAGCAGATGTTTCTCTGTACAGCCTATGGTCCCATTTACTCGGGAAATTCCCAACGCAGCTCCTAGAAGAAACGTGTTTCTGACTCGCTGAATCTCAACATAGATTCAACTCTCTTAGGTGAACGAACGCACAGCAGAGCAGTTTCAAGGAAACGTTTCTCCTGAGTTTTAGACGAAGTTTCCTGCTGTTTAGTACGGATGCCGGCATTGAGCTGTAATTACCAGTTTTGGGATTCTGCACAGAAAGGGTTTGCAAACCGCTGAATCCAAACGTGAGTTTAATTCTGTCACTTGAATGCACACATTGACAACCATTCAGTTAGATAGCACCCTTTTGGTTGTAGGAGTAGATATTTCCTTGTACAGCCTATGGTCCCATTCACTCGGGAATATCCCAACGCACCTCCTAGAAGAAACGTGTTTCTGATTCGCTGAATCTCAACATAGATTCAACTCTCTTAGGTGATCGAACGCACAGCAGAGCAGTTTCAAGGAAACGTTTCTCCTGAGTTTTAGACGAAGTTTCCTGCTGTTTAGTACGGATGCCGGCATTGGGCTGGAAATACCGGTTTTGGGATTCTGCACAGAAAGGGTTTGCAAACCGCTGAATCCACACGTGAGTTTAACTCTGTCAGTTGAATGCACACATTGACAACCATTCTGTTAGATAGCTCCGTTTTGGTTTTAGAAGCAGATATTTCTCTGTACAGCCTATGGTCCCATTCACTCGGGAATATCCCATTGCAGCTCCTAGAAGAAACGTGTTTCTGACTCGCTGAATCTCAACATAGATTCAACTCTCTTAGGTGAACGAACGCACAGCAGAGCAGTTTCAAGGAAACGTTTCTCCTGAGTTTTAGACGAAGTTTCCTGCTGTTTAGTACGGATGCCGGCATTGGGCTGGAAATACCGGTTTTGGGATTCTGCACAGAAAGGGTTTGCAAACCGCTGAATCCACACGTGAGTTTAACTCTGTCAGTTGAATGCACACATTGACAACCATTCAGTTTGATAGCACACTTTTGGTTTTAGAAGCAGATATTTCTCTGTACAGCCTATGGTCCCATTCACTCGGGAATATCCCAATGCAGCTCCTAGAAGAAACGTGTTTCTGACTCGCTGAATCTCAACATAGATTCAACTCTCTTAGGTGAACGAACGCACAGCAGAGCAGTTTCAAGGAAACGTTTCTCCTGAGTTTTACACGAAGTTTCCTGCTGTTTAGTATGGATGCGGGCATTGGGATGGAAATACTGGTTTGGGATTCTGCACAGAAAGGGTTTGCAAACCGCTGAATCCACACGTGAGTTTAACTCTGTCAGTTGAATGCACACATTGACAACCATTCAGTTTGATAGCACACTTTTGGTTTTAGAAGCAGATATTTCTCTGTACAGCCTATGGTCCCATTCACTCGGGAATATCCCAACGCAGCTCCTATAAGAAACGTGTTTCTCACTCGCTGAATCTCAACATAGTTTCAACTCTCTTAGGTGAACGAAAGCACAGCAGAGAAGTTTCAACGAAACGTTTCTCCTGAGTTTTAGACGAAGTTTCCTGCTGTTTAGTACGGATGCCGGCATTGAGCTGGAATTACCAGTTTTGGGATTCTGCACAGAAAGGTTTTGCAAACCGCTGAATCCAAACGTGAGTTTAATTCTGTCACTTGAATGCACACATTGACAACCACTCAGTTAGATAGCACCCTTTTGGTTGTAGGAGTAGATATTTCTCTATACAGCCTATGGTCCCATTCACTCGGGAATATCCCAACGCAGCTCCTAGAAGAAACGTGTTTCTGACTCGCTGAATCTCAACATAGATTCAACTCTCTTAGGTGAACGAACGCACAGCAGAGCAGTTTCAAGAAAACGTTTCTCCTGAGTTTTAGACGAAGTTTCCTGCTGTTTAGTACGGATGCCGGCATTGGGCTGGAAATACCGGTTTTGGGATTCTGCACAGAAAGGGTTTGCAAACCGCTGAATCCACACGTGAGTTTAACTCCGTCAGTTGAATGCACACATTGACAACCATTCAGTTAGATAGCTCCGTTATGGTTTTAGAAGCAGATATTTCTCTGTACAGCCTATGGTCCCATTCACTCGGGAATATCCCAAGGCAGCTCCTAGAAGAAACGTGTTTCTGACTCGCTGAATCTCAACATAGATTCAACTCTCTTAGGTGAACGAACGCACAGCAGAGCAGTTTCAAGGAAACGTTTCTCCTGAGTTTTAGACGAAGTTTCCTGCTGTTTAGTACGGTTGCCGGCATTGGGCTGGAAATACTGGTTTTTGCATTCTGCACAGAAAGGGTTTGCAAACCGCTGAATCCACACGTGAGTTTAACTCCGTCAGTTGAATGCACACATTGACAACCATTCAGTTAGATAGCTCCGTTATGGTTTTAGAAGCAGATATTTCTCTGTACAGCCTATGGTCCCATTCACTCGGGAATATCCCAACGCAGCTCCTAGAAGAAACGTGTTTCTGACTCGCTGAATCTCAACATAGATTCAACTCTCTTAGGTGAACGAACGCACAGCAGAGCAGTTTCAAGGAAACGTTTCTCCTGAGTTTTAGACGAAGTTTCCTGATGTTTAGTACGGATGCCGGCATTGAGCTGGAATTACCGGTTTTGGGATTCTGCACAGAAAGGGTTTGCAAACCGCTGAATCCAAACGTGAGTTTAATTCTGTCACTTGAATGCACACATTGACAACCATTCAGTTAGATACCACCCTTTTGGTTGTAGGAGTAGATATTTCTCTGTACAGCCTATGGTCCCATTCACTCGAGAATATCCCAACGCACCTCCTAGAAGAAACGTGTTTCTGACTCGCTGAATCTCAACATAGATTCAACTCTCTTAGGTGATCGAACGCACAGCAGAGCAGTTTCAAGGAAACGTTTCTCCTGAGTTTTAGACGAAGTTTCCTGCTGTTTAGTACGGATGCCGGCATTGGGCTGGAAATACCGGTTTTGGGATTCTGCACAGAAAGGGTTTGCAAACCGCTGAATCCACACGTGAGTTTAACTCTGTCAGTTGAATGCACACATTGACAAGCATTCATTTAGATAGCTCCGTTTTGGTTTTAGAAGCAGATATTTCTCTGTACAGCCTATGGTCCCATTCACTCGGGAATATCCCAACGCAGCTCCTAGAAGAAACGTGTTTCTGACTCGCTGAATCTCAACATAGATTCAACTCTCTTAGGTGAACGAAGGCACAGCAGAGCAGTTTCAAGGAAAGGTTTCTCCTGAGTTTTAGACGAAGTTTCCTGCTCTTTAGTACGTATGCCGGCATTGGGCTGTAAATACCGGTTTTGGGATTCTGCACAGAAAGGTTTTGCAAACCGCTGAATCCACACCTGAGTTTAACTCTGTCAGTTGAATGCACACATTGACAACCATTCAGTTAGATAGCTCCGTTTTGGTTTTAGAAGCAGATATTTCTCTGTACAGCCTATGGTCCCATTCACTCGGGAATATCCCAACGCAGCTCCTAGAAGAAACGTGTTTCTGACTCGCTGAATCTCAACATAGATTCAACTCTCTTAGGTGAACGAACGCACAGCAGAGCAGTTTCAAGGAAACGTTTCTCCTGAGTTTTAGACGAAGTTTCCTTCTGTTTAGTACGGATGCCGGCATTGGGCTGGAAATACCGGTTTTGGGATTCTGCACAGAAAGGGTTTGCAAACCGCTGAATCCACACGTGAGTTTAACTCTGTCAGTTGAATGCACACATTGACAACCATTCAGTTAGGTAGCTCCGTTTTGGTTTTAGAAGCAGATATTTCTCTGTACAGCCTATGGTCCCATTCACTCGGGAATATCCCAACGCAGCTCCTAGAAGAAACGTGTTTCTGACTCGCTGAATCTCAACATAGATTCAACTCTCTTAGGTGAACGAACGCACAGCAGAGCAGTTTCAAGGAAACGTTTCTCCTGAGTCTTAGACGAAGTTTCCTGCTGTTTAGTACGGATGCCGGCATTGGGCTGGAAATACCGGTTTTGGGATTCTGCACAGAAAGGGTTTGCAAAACGCTGAATCCACACGTGAGTTTAACTCTGTCAGTTGAATGCACACATTGACAACCATTCAGTTAGATAGCTCCGTTTTGGTTTTAGAAGCAGATATTTCTCTGTACAGCCTATGGTCCCATTCACTCGGGAATATCCCAACGCAGCTCCTAGAAGAAACGTGTTTCTGACTCGCTGAATCTCAACATAGATTCAACTCTCTTAGGTGAACGAACGCACAGCAGAGCAGTTTCAAGGACACGTTTCTCCTGAGTCTTAGACGAAGTTTCCTGCTGTTTAGTACGGATGCCGGCATTGGGCTGGAAATACCGGTTTTGGGATTCTGCACAGAAAGGGTTTGCAAACCGCTGAATCCACACGTGAGTTTAACTCTGTCAGGTGAATGCACACATTGACAACCATTCAGTTAGATAGCTCCGTTTTGGTTTTAGAAGCAGATATTTCTCTGTACAGCCTATGATCCCATTCACTCGGGAATATCCCAACGCAGCTCCTAGAAGAAACGTGTTTCTGACTCGCTGAATCTCAACATAGATTCAACTCTCTTAGGTGAACGAACGCACAGCAGAGCAGTTTCAAGGAAACGTTTCTCCTGAGTTTTAGACGAAGTTTCCTGCTGTTTAGTACGGATGCCGGCATTGGGCTGGAAATACCAGTTTTGGGATTCTGCACAGAAAGGGTTTGCAAACCGCTGAATCCACAAGTGAGTTTAACTATGTCAGTTGAATGCACACATTGACAACCATTCAGTTTGATAGCACACTTTTGGTTTTAGAAGCAGATATTTCTCTGTACAGCCTATGGTCCCATTCACTCGGGAATATCCCAACGCAGCTCCTAGAAGAAACGTGTTTCTGACTCGCTGAATCTCAACATAGATTCAACTCTCTTAGGTGAACGAACGCACAGCAGAGCAGTTTCAAGGAAACGTTTCTCCTGAGTCTTTGACGAAGTTTCCTGCTGTTTAGTACGGATGCCGGCATTGGGCTGGAAATACCGGTTTTGGGATTCTGCACAGAAAGGGTTTGCAAACCGCTGAATCCACACGTGAGTTTAACTCTGTCAGGTGAATGCACACATTGACAACCATTCAGTTAGATAGCTCCGTTTTGGTTTTAGAAGCAGATATTTCTCTGTACAGCCTATGATCCCATTCACTCGGGAATATCCCAATGCAGCTCCTAGAAGAAACGTGTTTCTGACTCGCTGAATCTCAACATAGATTCAACTCTCTTAGGTGAACGAAAGCACAGCAGAGCAGTTCCAACGAAACGTTTCTCCTGAGTTTTAGACGAAGTTTCCTGCTGTTTAGTACGGATGCCGGCATTGAGCTGGAATTACCAGTTTTGGGATTCTGCACAGAAAGGTTTTGCAAACCGCTGAATCCAAACGTGAGTTTAGTTCTGTCACTTGAACGCACACATTGACAACCACTCAGTTAGATAGCACCCTTTTGGTTGTAGGAGTAGATATTTCTCTGTACAGCCTATGGTCCCATTCACTCGGGAATATCCCAACGCACCTCCTAGAAGAAACGTGTTTCTGACTCGCTGAATCTCAACATAGATTCAACTCTCTTAGGTGATCGAACGCACAGCAGAGCAGTTTCAAGGAAACGTTTCTCCTGAGTTTTAGACGAAGTTTCCTGCTGTTTAGTACGGATGCCGGCATTGGGCTGGAAATACCGGTTTTGGGATTCTGCACAGAAAGGGTTTGCAAACCGCTGAATCCACACGTGAGTTTAACTCTGTCAGTTGAATGCACACATTGACAACCATTCAGTTTGATAGCTCCGTTTTGGTTTTAGAAGCAGATATTTCTCTGTACAGCCTACGGTCCCATTCACTCGGGAATATCCCAACGCAGCTCCTAGAAGAAACGTGTTTCTGACTCGCTGAATCTCAACATAGATTCAACTCTCTTAGGTGAACGAACGCACAGCAGAGCAGTTTCAAGGAAACGTTTCTCCTGAGTTTTAGACGAAGTTTCCTGCTGTTTAGTACGGATGCCGGCATTGGGCTGGACATACCGGTTTTGGGATTCTGCACAGAAAGGGTTTGCAAACCGCTGAATCCACACGTGAGGTTAACTCTGTTAGTTGAATGCACACATTGACAACCATTCAGTTTGATAGCACACTTTTGGTTTTATAAGCAGATATTTCTCTGTACAGCCTATGGTCCCATTCACTCGGGAATATCCCAACGCACCTCCTAGAAGAAACGTGTTTCTGACTCGCTGAATCTCAATATAGATTCAACTCTCTTAGGTGAACGAACGCACAGCAGAGCAGTTTCAAGGAAACGTTTCTCCTGAGTTTTAGACGAAGTTTCCTGCTGTCTAGTACGGATGCCGGCATTGGGCTGGAAATACCGGTTTTGGGATTCTGCACAGAAAGGGTTTGCAAACCGCTGAATCCACACGTGAGTTTAACTCTGTCAGTTGAATGCACACATTGACAACCATTCAGTTTGATAGCACACTTTTGGTTTTAGAAGCAGATATTTCTCTGTACAGCCTATGGTCCCATTCACTCAGGAATATCCCAACGCAGCTCCAAGAAGAAACGTGTTTCTGACTCGCTGAATCTCAACATAGATTCAACTCTCTTAGGTGAACGAACGCACAGCACAGCAGTTTCAAGGAAACGTTTCTCCTGAGTTTTACACGAAGTTTCCTGCTGTTTAGCACGGATGCCGTCATTGGGCTGGAAATACCCGTTTTGGGATTCTGCACAGGAAGGGTTTGCAAACCGCTGAATCCACACGTGAGTTTAACTCTGTCAGTTGAATGCACACATTGACAACCATTCAGTTAGATAGCTCCGTTTTGGTTTTAGAAGCAGATATTTCTCTGTACAGCCTATGGTCCCATTCACTCGGGAATATCCAAACGCAGCTCCTAGAAGAAACGTGTTTCTGACTCGCTGAATCTCAACATAGATTCAACTCTCTTAGGTGATCGAACGCACAGCAGAGCAGTTTCAAGGAAACGTTTCTCCTGAGTTTTAGACGAAGGTTCCTGCTGTTTAGTACGGATGCCGGCATTGGGCTGGAAATACCGGTTTTGGGATTCTGCACAGAAAGGGTTTGCAAACCGCTGAATACACACGTGAGTTTAACTCTGTCAGTTGAATGCACACATTGACAACCATTCAGTTAGATAGCTCCGTTTTGGTTTTAGAAGCAGATATTTCTCTGTACAGCCTATGGTCCCATTTACTCGGGAAATTCCCAACGCAGCTCCTAGAAGAAACGTGTTTCTGACTCGCTGAATCTCAACATAGATTCAACTCTCTTAGGTGAACGAACGCACAGCAGAGCAGTTTCAAGGAAACGTTTCTCCTGAGTTTTAGACGAAGTTTCCTGCTGTTTAGTACGGATGCCGGCATTGAGCTGGAATTACCAGTTTTGGGATTCTGCACAGAAAGGGTTTGCAAACCGCTGAATCCAAACGTGAGTTTAATTCTGTCACTTGAATGCACACATTGACAACCATTCAGTTAGATAGCACCCTTTTGGTTGTAGGAGTAGATATTTCCTTGTACAGCCTATGGTCCCATTCACTCGGGAATATCCCAACGCACCTCCTAGAAGAAACGTGTTTCTGATTCGCTGAATCTCAACATAGATTCAACTCTCTTAGGTGATCGAACGCACAGCAGAGCAGTTTCAAGGAAACGTTTCTCCTGAGTTTTAGACGAAGTTTCCTGCTGTTTAGTACGGATGCCGGCATTGGGCTGGAAATACCGGTTTTGGGATTCTGCACAGAAAGGGTTTGCAAACCGCTGAATCCACACGTGAGTTTAACTCTGTCAGTTGAATGCACACATTGACAACCATTCTGTTAGATAGCTCCGTTTTGGTTTTAGAAGCAGATATTTCTCTGTACAGCCTATGGTCCCATTTACTCGGGAATATCCCAACGCAGCTCCTAGAAGAAAGGTGTTTCTGACTCGCTGAATCTCAACATAGATTCAACTCTCTTAGGTGAACGAACGCACAGCAGAGCAGTTTCAAGGAAACGTTTCTCCTGAGTTTTAGACGAAGTTTCCTGCTGTTTAGTACGGATGCCGGCATTGGGCTGGAAATACCGGTTTTGGGATTCTGCACAGAAAGGGTTTGCAAACCGCTGAATCCACACGTGAGTTTAACTCTGTCAGTTGAATGCACACATTGACAACCATTCAGTTTGATAGCACACTTTTGGTTTTAGAAGCAGATATTTCTCTGTACAGCCTATGGTCCCATTCACTCGGGAATATCCCAATGCAGCTCCTAGAAGAAACGTGTTTCTGACTCGCTGAATCTCAACATAGATTCAACTCTCTTAGGTGAACGAACGCACAGCAGAGCAGTTTCAAGGAAACGTTTCTCCTGAGTTTTACACGAAGTTTCCTGCTGTTTAATATGGATGCGGGCATTGGGATGGAAATACTGGTTTGGGATTCTGCACAGAAAGGGTTTGCAAACCGCTGAATCCACACGTGAGTTTAATTCTGTCAGTTGAATGCACACATTGACAACCATTCAGTTTGATAGCACACTTTTGGTTTTAGAAGCAGATATTTCTCTGTACAGCCTATGGTCCCATTCACTCGGGAATATCCCAACGCAGCTCCTATAAGAAACGTGTTTCTCACTCGCTGAATCTCAACATAGTTTCAACTCTCTTAGGTGAACGAAAGCACAGCAGAGAAGTTTCAACGAAACGTTTCTCCTGAGTTTTAGACGAAGTTTCCTGCTGTTTAGTACGGATGCCGGCATTGAGCTGGAATTACCAGTTTTGGGATTCTGCACAGAAAGGTTTTGCAAACCGCTGAATCCAAACGTGAGTTTAATTCTGTCACTTGAATGCACACATTGACAACCACTCAGTTAGATAGCACCCTTTTGGTTGTAGGAGTAGATATTTCTCTATACAGCCTATGGTCCCATTCACTCGGGAATATCCCAACGCAGCTCCTAGAAGAAACGTGTTTCTGACTCGCTGAATCTCAACATAGATTCAACTCTCTTAGGTGAACGAACGCACAGCAGAGCAGTTTCAAGGAAACGTTTCTCCTGAGTTTTAGACGAAGTTTCCTGCTGTTTAGTACGGATGCCGGCATTGGGCTGGAAATACCGGTTTTGGGATTCTGCACAGAAAGGGTTTGCAAACCGCTGAATCCACACGTGAGTTTAACTCCGTCAGTTGAATGCACACATTGACAACCATTCAGTTAGATAGCTCCGTTATGGTTTTAGAAGCAGATATTTCTCTGTACAGCCTATGGTCCCATTCACTCGGGAATATCCCAACGCAGCTCCTAGAAGAAACGTGTTTCTGACACGCTGAATCTCAACATAGATTCAACTCTCTTAGGTGAACGAACGCACAGCAGAGCAGTTTCAAGGAAACGTTTCTCCTGAGTTTTAGACGAAGTTTCCTGCTGTTTAGTACGGTTGCCGGCATTGGGCTGGAAATACTGGTTTTTGCATTCTGCACAGAAAGGGTTTGCAAACCGCTGAATCCACACGTGAGTTTAACTCCGTCAGTTGAATGCACACATTGACAACCATTCAGTTAGATAGCTCCGTTATGGTTTTAGAAGCAGATATTTCTCTGTACAGCCTATGGTCCCATTCACTCGGGAATATCCCAACGCAGCTCCTAGAAGAAACGTGTTTCTGACTCGCTGAATCTCAACATAGATTCAACTCTCTTAGGTGAACGAACGCACAGCAGAGCAGTTTCAAGGAAACGTTTCTCCTGAGTTTTAGACGAAGTTTCCTGCTGTTTAGTACGGATGCCGGCATTGGGCTGGAAATACCGGTTTTGGGATTCTGCACAGAAAGGGTTTGCAAACCGCTGAATCCACACGTGAGTTTAACTCTGTCAGTTGAATGCACACATTGACAACCATTCATTTAGATAGCTCCGTTTTGGTTTTAGAAGCAGATATTTCTCTGTACAGCCTATGGTCCCATTCACTCGGGAATATCCCAACGCAGCTCCTAGAAGAAACGTGTTTCTGACTCGCTGAATCTCAACATAGATTCAACTCTCTTAGGTGAACGAAGGCACAGCAGAGCAGTTTCAAGGAAAGGTTTCTCCTGAGTTTTAGACGAAGTTTCCTGCTCTTTAGTACGTATGCCGGCATTGGGCTGGAAATACCGGTTTTGGGATTCTGCACAGAAAGGTTTTGCAAACCGCTGAATCCACACCTGAGTTTAACTCTGTCAGTTGAATGCACACATTGACAACCATTCAGTTAGATAGCTCCGTTTTGGTTTTAGAAGCAGATATTTCTCTGTACAGCCTATGGTCCCATTCACTCGGGAATATCCCAACGCAGCTCCTAGAAGAAACGTGTTTCTGACTCGCTGAATCTCAACATAGATTCAACTCTCTTAGGTGAACGAACGCACAGCAGAGCAGTTTCAAGGAAACGTTTCTCCTGAGTTTTAGACGAAGTTTCCTTCTGTTTAGTACGGATGCCGGCATTGGGCTGGAAATACCGGTTTTGGGATTCTGCACAGAAAGGGTTTGCAAACCGCTGAATCCACACGTGAGTTTAACTCTGTCAGTTGAATGCACACATTGACAACCATTCAGTTAGGTAGCTCCGTTTTGGTTTTAGAAGCAGATATTTCTCTGTACAGCCTATGGTCCCATTCACTCGGGAATATCCCAACGCAGCTCCTAGAAGAAACGTGTTTCTGACTCGCTGAATCTCAACATAGATTCAACTCTCTTAGGTGAACGAACGCACAGCAGAGCAGTTTCAAGGAAACGTTTCTCCTGAGTCTTAGACGAAGTTTCCTGCTGTTTAGTACGGATGCCGGCATTGGGCTGGAAAAACCGGTTTTGGGATTCTGCACAGAAAGGGTTTGCAAAACGCTGAATCCACACGTGAGTTTAACTCTGTCAGTTGAATGCACACATTGACAACCATTCAGTTAGATAGCTCCGTTTTGGTTTTAGAAGCAGATATTTCTCTGTACAGCCTATGGTCCCATTCACTCGGGAATATCCCAACGCAGCTCCTAGAAGAAACGTGTTTCTGACTCGCTGAATCTCAACATAGATTCAACTCTCTTAGGTGAACGAACGCACAGCAGAGCAGTTTCAAGGAAACGTTTCTCCTGAGTCTTAGACGAAGTTTCCTGCTGTTTAGTACGGATGCCGGCATTGGGCTGGAAATACCGGTTTTGGGATTCTGCACAGAAAGGGTTTGCAAACCGCTGAATCCACACGTGAGTTTAACTCTGTCAGGTGAATGCACACATTGACAACCATTCAGTTAGATAGCTCCGTTTTGGTTTTAGAAGCAGATATTTCTCTGTACAGCCTATGATCCCATTCACTCGGGAATATCCCAACGCAGCTCCTAGAAGAAACGTGTTTCTGACTCGCTGAATCTCAACATAGATTCAACTCTCTTAGGTGAACGAACGCACAGCAGAGCAGTTTCAAGGAAACGTTTCTCCTGAGTTTTAGACGAAGTTTCCTGCTGTTTAGTACGGATGCCGGCATTGGGCTGGAAATACCAGTTTTGGGATTCTGCACAGAAAGGGTTTGCAAACCGCTGAATCCACAAGTGAGTTTAACTATGTCAGTTGAATGCACACATTGACAACCATTCAGTTTGATAGCACACTTTTGGTTTTAGAAGCAGATATTTCTCTGTACAGCCTATGGTCCCATTCACTCGGGAATATCCCAACGCAGCTCCTAGAAGAAACGTGTTTCTGACTCGCTGAATCTCAACATAGATTCAACTCTCTTAGGTGAACGAACGCACAGCAGAGCAGTTTCAAGGAAACGTTTCTCCTGAGTCTTTGACGAAGTTTCCTGCTGTTTAGTACGGATGCCGGCATTGGGCTGGAAATACCGGTTTTGGGATTCTGCACAGAAAGGGTTTGCAAACCGCTGAATCCACACGTGAGTTTAACTCTGTCAGGTGAATGCACACATTGACAACCATTCAGTTAGATAGCTCCGTTTTGGTTTTAGAAGCAGATATTTCTCTGTACAGCCTATGATCCCATTCACTCGGGAATATCCCAACGCAGCTCCTAGAAGAAACGTGTTTCTGACTCGCTGAATCTCAACATAGATTCAACTCTCTTAGGTGAACGAAAGCACAGCAGAGCAGTTCCAACGAAACGTTTCTCCTGAGTTTTAGACGAAGTTTCCTGCTGTTTAGTACGGATGCCGGCATTGAGCTGGAATTACCAGTTTTGGGATTCTGCACAGAAAGGTTTTGCAAACCGCTGAATCCAAACGTGAGTTTAGTTCTGTCACTTGAACGCACACATTGACAACCACTCAGTTAGATAGCACCCTTTTGGTTGTAGGAGTAGATATTTCTCTGTACAGCCTATGGTCCCATTCACTCGGGAATATCCCAACGCACCTCCTAGAAGAAACGTGTTTCTGACTCGCTGAATCTCAACATAGATTCAACTCTCTTAGGTGATCGAACGCACAGCAGAGCAGTTTCAAGGAAACGTTTCTCCTGAGTTTTAGACGAAGTTTCCTGCTGTTTAGTACGGATGCCGGCATTGGGCTGGAAATACCGGTTTTGGGATTCTGCACAGAAAGGGTTTGCAAACCGCTGAATCCACACGTGAGTTTAACTCTGTCAGTTGAATGCACACATTGACAACCATTCAGTTTGATAGCTCCGTTTTGGTTTTAGAAGCAGATATTTCTCTGTACAGCCTATGGTCCCATTCACTCGGGAATATCCCAACGCAGCTCCTAGAAGAAACGTGTTTCTGACTCGCTGAATCTCAACATAGATTCAACTCTCTTAGGTGAACGAACGCACAGCAGAGCAGTTTCAAGGAAACGTTTCTCCTGAGTTTTAGACGAAGTTTCCTGCTGTTTAGTACGGATGCCGGCATTGGGCTGGACATACCGGTTTTGGGATTCTGCACAGAAAGGGTTTGCAAACCGCTGAATCCACACGTGAGGTTAACTCTGTTAGTTGAATGCACACATTGACAACCATTCAGTTTGATAGCACACTTTTGGTTTTATAAGCAGATATTTCTCTGTACAGCCTATGGTCCCATTCACTCGGGAATATCCCAACGCACCTCCTAGAAGAAACGTGTTTCTGACTCGCTGAATCTCAACATAGATTCAACTCTCTTAGGTGAACGAACGCACAGCAGAGCAGTTTCAAGGAAACGTTTCTCCTGAGTTTTAGACGAAGTTTCCTGCTGTCTAGTACGGATGCCGGCATTGGGCTGGAAATACCGGTTTTGGGATTCTGCACAGAAAGGGTTTGCAAACCGCTGAATCCACACGTGAGTTTAACTCTGTCAGTTGAATGCACACATTGACAACCATTCAGTTTGATAGCACACTTTTGGTTTTAGAAGCAGATATTTCTCTGTACAGCCTATGGTCCCATTCACTCAGGAATATCCCAACGCAGCTCCTAGAAGAAACGTGTTTCTGACTCGCTGAATCTCAACATAGATTCAACTCTCTTAGGTGAACGAACGCACAGCACAGCAGTTTCAAGGAAACGTTTCTCCTGAGTTTTACACGAAGTTTCCTGCTGTTTAGCACGGATGCCGTCATTGGGCTGGAAATACCCGTTTTGGGATTCTGCACAGGAAGGGTTTGCAAACCGCTGAATCCACACGTGAGTTTAACTCTGTCAGTTGAATGCACACATTGACAACCATTCAGTTAGATAGCTCCGTTTTGGTTTTAGAAGCAGATATTTCTCTGTACAGCCTATGGTCCCATTCACTCGGGAATATCCAAACGCAGCTCCTAGAAGAAACGTGTTTCTGACTCGCTGAATCTCAACATAGATTCAACTCTCTTAGGTGATCGAACGCACAGCAGAGCAGTTTCAAGGAAACGTTTCTCCTGAGTTTTAGACGAAGTTTCCTGCTGTTTAGTACGGATGCCGGCATTGGGCTGGAAATACCGGTTTTGGGATTCTGCACAGAAATGGTTTGCAAACCGCTGAATCCACACGTGATTTTAACTCTGTCAGTTGAATGCACACATTGACAACCATTCAGTTAGATAGCTCCGTATTGGTTTTAGAAGCAGATATTTCTCTGTACAGCCTATGGTCCCATTCACTCGGGAATATCCCAACGCAGCTCCTAGAAGAAACGTGTTTCTGACTCGATGAATCTCAACATAGATTCAACTCTCTTAGGTGAACGAAGGCACAGCAGAGCAGTTTCAAGGAAACGTTTCTCCTGAGTTTTAGACGAAGTTTCCTGCTGTTTAGTACGGATGCCGGCATTGGGCTGGACATACCGGTTTTGGGATTCTGCACAGAAAGGGTTTGCAAACCGCTGAATCCACACGTGAGTTTAACTCTGTCAGTTGAATGCACACATTGACAACCATTCCGTTTGATAGCACACTTTTGGTTTTAGAAGCAGATATTTCTCTGTACAGCCTATGGTCCCATTCACTCAGGAATATCCCAACGCAGCTCCTAGAAGAAACGTGTTTCTGACTCGCTGAATCTCAACATAGATTCAACTCTCTTAGGTGAACGAACGCACAGCAGAGCAGTTTCAAGGAAACGTTTCTCCTGAGTTTTACACGAAGTTTCCTGCTGTTTAGTACGGATGCCGGCATTGGGCTGGAAATACCGGTTTTGGGATTCTGCACAGAAAGGGTTTGCAAACCGCTGAATCCACACGTGAATTTAACTCTGTCAGTTGAATGCACACATTGACAACCATTCAGTTTGATAGCTCCGTTTTGGTTTTAGAAGCAGATATTTCTCTGTACAGCCTATGGTCCCATTCACTCGGGAATATCCCAACGCAGCTCCTAGAAGAAACGTGTTTCTGACTCGCTGAATCTCAACATAGATTCAACTCTCTTAGGTGAACGAACGCACAGCAGAGCAGTTTCAAGGAAACGTTTCTCCTGAGTTTTAGACGAAGTTTCCTGCTGTTTAGTACGGATGCCGGCATTGGGCTGGACATACCGGTTTTGGGATTCTGCACAGAAAGGGTTTGCAAACCGCTGAATCCACACGTGAGTTTAACTCTGTTAGTTGAATGCACACATTGACAACCATTCAGTTTGATAGCACACTTTTGGTTTTATAAGCAGATATTTCTCTGTACAGCCTATGGTCCCATTCACTCGGGAATATCCCAACGCAGCTCCTAGAAGAAACGTGTTTCTGACTCGATGAATCTCAACATAGATTCAACTCTCTTAGGTGAACGAACGCACAGCAGAGCAGTTTCAAGGAAACGTTTCTCCTGAGTTTTAGACGAAGTTTCCTGCTGTCTAGTACGGATGCCGGCATTGGGCTGGAAATACCGGTTTTGGGATTCTGCACAGAAAGGGTTTGCAAACCGCTGAATCCACACGTGAGTTTAACTCTGTCAGTTGAATGCACACATTGACAACCATTCAGTTTGATAGCACACTTTTGGTTTTAGAAGCAGATATTTCTCTGTACAGCCTATGGTCCCATTCACTCAGGAATATCCCAACGCAGCTCCTAGAAGAAACGTGTTTCTGACTCGCTGAATCTCAACATAGATTCAACTCTCTTAGGTGAACGAACGCACAGCACAGCAGTTTCAAGGAAACGTTTCTCCTGAGTTTTACACGAAGTTTCCTGCTGTTTAGTACGGATGCCGGCATTGGGCTGGAAATACCCGTTTTGGGATTCTGCACAGGAAGGGTTTGCAAACCGCTGAATCCACACGTGAGTTTAACTCTGTCAGTTGAATGCACACATTGACAACCATTCAGTTAGATAGCTCCGTTTTGGTTTTAGAAGCAGATATTTCTCTGTACAGCCTATGGTCCCATTCACTCGGGAATATCCCAACGCAGCTCCTAGAAGAAACGTGTTTCTGACTCGCTGAATCTCAACATAGATTCAACTCTCTTAGGTGATCGAACGCACAGCAGAGCAGTTTCAAGGAAACGTTTCTCCTGAGTATTAGACGAAGTTTCCTGCTGTTTCGTACGGATGCCGGCATTGGGCTGGACATACCGGTTTTGGGATTCTGCACAGAAAGGGTTTTCAAACCGCTGAATCCACACGTGAGTTTAACTCTGTCAGTTGAATGCACACATTGACAACCATTCATTTTGATAGCACCCTTTTGGTTTTAGAAGCAGATATTTCTCTGTACAGCCTATGGTCCCATTCACTCGGGAATATCCCAACGCAGCTCCTAGAAGAAACGTGTTTCTGACTCGCTGAATCTCAACATAGATTCAACTCTCTTAGGTGAACGAACGCACAGCAGAGCAGTTTCAAGGAAACGTTTCTCCTGAGTTTTAGACGAAGTTTCCTGCTGTTTAGTATGTATGCCGGCATTGGGCTGGAAATACCGGTTTTGGGATTCTGCACAGAAAGGGTTTGCAAACCGCTGAATCCACACGTGAGTTTAACTCTGTCAGTTGAATGCACACATTGACAACCATTCCGTTTGATAGCACACTTTTGGTTTTAGAAGCAGATATTTCTCTGTACAGCCTATGGTCCCATTCACTCGGGAATATCCCAACGCAGCTCCTAGAAGAAACGTGTTTCTGACTCGCTGAATCTCAACATAGATTCAACTCTCTTAGGTGAACGAACGCACAGCAGAGCAGTTTCAAGGAAACGTTTCTCCTGAGTTTTACACGAAGTTTCCTGCTGTTTAGTACGGATGCCGGCATTGGGCTGGAAATACCGGTTTTGGGATTCTGCACAGAAAGGGTTTGCAAACCGCTGAATCCACACGTGAGTTTAACTCTGTCAGTTGAATGCACACATTGACAACCATTCAGTTAGATAGCTCCGTTTTGGTTTTAGAAGCAGATATTTCTCTGTACAGCCTATGGTCCCATTCACTCGGGAATATCCCAACGCAGCTCCTAGAAGAAACGTGTTTCTGACTCGCTGAATCTCAACATAGATTCAACTCTCTTAGGTGAACGAACGCACAGCAGAGCAGTTTCAAGGAAACGTTTCTCTTGAGTTTTAGACGAAGTTTCCTGCTGTTAAGTACGTATGCCGGCATTGGGCTGGAAATACCGGTTTTGGGATTCTGCACAGAAAGGGTTTGCAAACCGCTGAATCCACACGTGAGTTTAACTCTGTCAGTTGAATGCACACATTGACAACCATTCATTTAGATAGCTCCGTTTTGGTTTTAGAAGCAGATATTTCTCTGTACAGCCTATGGTCCCATTCACTCGGGAATATCCCAACGCAGTTCCTAGAAGAAACGTGTTTCTGACTCGCTGAATCTCAACATAGATTCAACTCTCTTAGGTGAACGAACGCACAGCAGAGCAGTTTCAAGGAAACGTTTCTCCTGAGTTTTAGACGAAGTTTCCTGCTGTTTAGTACGGATGCCGGCATTGGGCTGGACATACCGGTTTTGGGATTCTGCACAGAAAGGGTTTGCAAACCGCTGAATCCACACGTGAGTTTAACTCTGTCAGTTGAATGCACACATTGACAACCATTCCGTTTGATAGCACACTTTTGGTTTTAGAAGCAGATATTTCTCTGTACAGCCTATGGTCCCATTCACTCAGGAATATCCCAACGCAGCTCCTAGAAGAAACGTGTTTCTGACTCGCTGAATCTCAACATAGATTCAACTCTCTTAGGGGAACGAACGCACAGCAGAGCAGTTTCAAGGAAACGTTTCTCCTGAGTTTTACACGAAGTTTCCTGCTGTTTAGTACGGATGCCGGCATTGGGCTGGAAATACCCGTTTTGGGATTCTGCACAGAAAGGGTTTGCAAACCGCTGAATCCACACGTGAGTTTAACTCTGTCAGTTGAATGCACACATTGACAACCATTCAGTTAGATAGCACACTTTTGGTTTTAGAAGCAGATATTTCTCTGTACAGCCTATGGTCCCATTCACTCGGGAATATCCCAACGCAGCTCCTAGAAGAAACGTGTTTCTGACTCGCTGAATCTCAACATAGATTCAACTCTCTTAGGTGAACGAACGCACAGCAGAGCAGTTTCAAGGAAACGTTTCTCTTGAGTTTTAGACGAAGTTTCCTGCTGTTAAGTACGTATGCCGGCATTGGGCTGGAAATACCGGTTTTGGGATTCTGCACAGAAAGGGTTTGCAAACCGCTGAATCCACACGTGAGTTTAACTCTGTCAGTTGAATGCACACATTGACAACCATTCATTTTGATAGCACCCTTTTGGTTTTATATGCAGATATTTCTCTGTACAGCCTATGGTCCCATTCACTCGGGAATATCCCAACGCAGCTCCTAGAAGAAACGTGTTTCTGACTCGCTGAATCTCAACATAGATTCAACACTCTTAGGTGAACGAACGCACAGCAGAGCAGTTTCAAGGAAACGTTTCTCCTGAGTTTTAGACGAAGTTTCCTGCTGTTTAGTATGTATGCCGGCATTGGGCTGGAAATACCGGTTTTGGGATTCTGCACAGAAAGGGTTTGCAAACCGCTGAATCCACACGTAAGTTTAACTCTGTCAGTTGAATGCACACATTGACAACCATTCCGTTTGATAGCACACTTTTGGTTTTAGAAGCAGATATTTCTCTGTACAGCCTATGGTCCCATTCACTCAGGAATATCCCAACGCAGCTCCTAGAAGAAACGTGTTTCTGACTCGCTGAATCTCAACATAGATTCAACTCTCTTAGGTGAACGAACGCACAGCAGAGCAGTTTCAAGGAAACGTTTCTCCTGAGTTTTACACGAAGTTTCCTGCTGTTTAGTACGGATGCCGGCATTGGGCTGGAAATACCCGTTTTGGGATTCTGCACAGAAAGGGTTTGCAAACCGCTGAATCCACACGTGAGTTTAACTCTGTCAGTTGAATGCACACATTGACAACCATTCAGTTAGATAGCACACTTTTGGTTTTAGAAGCAGATATTTCTCTGTACAGCCTATGGTCCCATTCACTCGGGAATATCCCAACGCAGCTCCTAGAAGAAACGTGTTTCTGACTCGCTGAATCTCAACATAGATTCAACTCTCTTCGGTGAACGAACGCACAGCAGAGCAGTTTCAAGGAAACGTTTCTCTTGAGTTTTAGACGAAGTTTCCTGCTGTTAAGTACGTATGCCGGCATTGGGCTGGAAATACCGGTTTTGGGATTCTGCACAGAAAGGGTTTGCAAACCGCTGAATCCACACGTGAGTTTAACTCTGTCAGTTGAATGCACACATTGACAACCATTCATTTAGATAGCTCCGTTTTGGTTTTAGAAGCAGATATTTCTCTGTACAGCCTATGGTCCCATTCACTCGGGAATATCCCAACGCAGCTCCTAGAAGAAACGTGTTTCTGACTCGCTGAATCTCAACATAGATTCAACTCTCTTAGGTGAACGAACGCACAGCAGAGCAGTTTCAAGGAAACGATTCTCCTGAGTTTTAGACGAAGTTTCCTGCTGTTTAGTACGGATGCCGGCATTGGGCTGGACATACCGGTTTTGGGATTCTGCACAGAAAGGGTTTGCAAACCGCTGAATCCACACGTGAGTTTAACTCTGTCAGTTGAATGCACACATTGACAACCATTCAGTTTGATAGCACACTTTTGGTTTTAGAAGCAGATATTTCTCTGTACAGCCTATGGTCCCATTCACTCGGGAATATCCCAACGCAGCTCCTAGAAGAAACGTGTTTCTGACTCGCTGAATCTCAACATAGATTCAACTCTCTTAGGTGAACGAACGCACAGCAGACCAGTTTCAAGGAAACGTTTCTCCTGAGTTTTAGACGAAGTTTCCTGCTGTTTAGTACGTATGCCGGCATTGGGCTGGAAATACCGGTTTTGGGATTCTGCACAGAAAGGGTTTGCAAACCGCTGAATCCACACGTGAGTTTAACTCTGTCAGTTAAATGCACACATTGACAACCATTCAGTTTGATAGCACACTTTTGGTTTTAGAAGCAGATATTTCTCTGTACAGCCTATGGTCCCATTCACTCAGGAATATCCCAACGCAGCTCCTAGAAGAAACGTGTTTCTGACTCGCTGAATCTCAACATAGATTCAACTCTCTTAGGTGAACGAACGCACAGCAGAGCAGTTTCAAGGAAACGTTTCTCCTGAGTTTTACACGAAGTTTCCTGCTGTTTAGTACGGATGCCGGCATTGGGCTGGAAATACCAGTTTTGGGATTCTGCACAGAAAGGGTTTGCAAACCGCTGAATCCACACGTGAGTTTAACTCTGTCAGTTGAATGCACACATTGACAACCATTCAGTTTGATAGCACACTTTTGGTTTTAGAAGCAGATATTTCTCTGTACAGCCTATGGTCCCATTCACTCGGGAATATCCCAACGCAGCTCCTAGAAAAATCGTGTTTCTGACTCGCTGAATCTCAACATAGATTCAACTCTCTTAGGTGAACGAACGCACAGCAGAGCAGTTTCAAGGAAACGTTTCTCCTGAGTTTTAGACGAAGTTTCCTGCTGTTTAGTACGGATGCCGGCATTGGGCTGGAAATACCGGTTTTGGGATTCTGCACAGAAAGGGTTTGCAAACCGCTGAATCCACACGTGAGTTTAACTCTGTCAGTTGAATGCACACATTGACAACCATTCAGTTTGATAGCACACTTTTGGTTTTAGAAGCAGATATTTCTCTGTACAGCCTATGGTCCCTTTCACTCGGGAATATCCCAACGCAGCTCCTAGAAGAAACGTGTTTCTGACTCGCTGAATCTCAACATAGATTCAACTCTCTTAGGTGAACGAACGCACAGCAGAGCAGTTTCAAGGAAACGTTTCTCCTGAGTCTTAGACGAAGTTTCCTGCTGTTTAGTACGGATGCCGGCATTGGGCTGGAAATACCGGTTTTGGGATTCTGCACAGAAAGGGTTTGCAAACCGGTGAATCCACACGTGAGTTTAACTCTGTCAGTTGAATGCATACATTGACAACCATTCAGTTAGATAGCTCCGTTTTGGTTTTAGAAGCAGATATTTCTCTGTACAGCCTATGGTCCCATTCACTCGGGAATATCCCAACGCAGCTCCTAGAAGAAACGTGTTTCTGACTCGCTGAATCTCAACATAGATTCAGCTCTCTTAGGTGAACGAACGCACAGCAGAGCAGTTTCAAGGAAACGTTTCTCCTGAGTTTTAGACGAAGTTTCCTGCTGTTTAGTACGGATGCCGGCATTGAGCTGGAATTACCAGTTTTGGGATTCTGCACAGAAAGGGTTTGCAAACCGCTGAATCCAAACGTGAGTTTAATTCTGTCACTTGAATGCACACATTGACAACCATTCAGTTAGATAGCACCCTTTTGGTTGTAGGAGTAGATATTTCCTTGTACAGCCTATGGTCCCATTCACTCGGGAATATCCCAACGCACCTCCTAGAAGAAACGAGTTTCTGACTCGCTGAATCTCAACATAGATTCAAGTCTCTTAGGTGATCGAACGCACAGTAGAGCAGTTTCAAGGAAACGTTTCTCCTGAGTTTTAGACGAAGTTTCCTGCTGTTTAGTACGGATGCCGGCATTGGGCTGGAAATACCGGTTTTGGGATTCTGCACAGAAAGGGTTTGCAAACCGCTGAATCCACACGTGAGTTTAACTCTGTCAGTTGAATGCACACATTGACAACCATTCAGTTAGATAGCTCCGTTTTGGTTTTAGAAGCAGATATTTCTCTGTACAGCCTATGGTCCCATTCACTCGGGAATATCCCAACGCAGCTCCTAGAAGGAACGTGTTTCTGACTCGCTGAATCTCAACATAGATTCAACTCTCTTAGGTGAACGAACGCACAGCAGAGCAGTTTCAAGGAAACGTTTCTCCTGAGTTTTAGACGAAGTTTCCTGCTCTTTAGTACGTATGCCGGCATTGGGCTGGAAATACCGGTTTTAGGATTCTGCACAGAAAGGGTTTGCAAACCGCTGAATCCACACGTGAGTTTAACTCTGTCAGTTGAATGCACACATTGACAACCATTCAGTTAGATAGCACACTTTTGGTTTTAGAAGCAGATATTTCTCTGTACAGCCTATGGTCCCATTCACTCGGGAATATCCCAACGCAGCTCCTAGAAGAAACGTGTTTCTGACTCGCTGAATCTCAACATAGATTCAACTCTCTTAGGTGAACGAACGCACAGCAGAGCAGTTTCAAGGAAACGTTTCTCCTGAGTTTTAGACGACGTTTCCTGCTGTTAAGTACGTATGCCGGCATTGGGCTGGAAATACCGGTTTTGGAATTCTGCACAGAAAGGGTTTGCAAACCGCTGAATCCACACGTGAGTTTAACTCTGTCAGTTGAATGCACACTTTGACAACCATTCAGTTAGATAGCTCCGTTTTGGTTTTAGAAGCAGATATTTCTCTGTACAGCCTATGGTCCCATTCACTCGGGAATATCCCAACGCAGCTCCTAGAAGAAACGTGTTTCTGACTCGCTGAATCTCAACATAGATTCAACTCTCTTAGGTGAACGAACGCACAGCAGAGCAGTTTCAAGGAAACGTTTCTCCTGAGTTTTACACGAAGTTTCCTGCTGTTTAATACGTATGCCGGCATTGGACTGGAAATACCGGTTTTGGGATTCTGCACAGAAAGGGTTTGCACACCGCTGAATCCACACGTGAGTTTAACTCTGTCAGTTGAATGCACACATTGACAACCATTCAGTTTGATAGCACACTTTTGGTTTTAGAAGCAGATATTTCTCTGTACAGCCTATGGTCCCATTCACTCGGGAATATCCCAACGCAGCTCCTAGAAGAAACGTGTTTCTGACTCGCTGAATCTCAACATAGATTCAACTCTCTTAGGTGAACGAACGCACAGCAGAGCAGTTTCAAGAAAACGTTTCTCCTGAGTTTTAGACGAAGTTTCCTGCTGTTTAGTATGGATGCCGGCATTGGGCTGGAAATACCGGTTTTGGGATTCTGCACAGAAAGGGTTTGCAAACCGCTGAATACACACGTGAGTTTAACTCTGTCAGTTGAATGCACATATTGACAACCATTCAGTTTGATAGCACACTTTTGGTTTTAGAAACAGATATTTCTCTGTACAGCCTATGGTCCCATTCACTCGGGAATATCCCAAAGCAGCTCCTAGAAGAAACGTGTTTCTGACTCGCTGAATCTCAACATAGATTCAACTCTCTTAGGTGAACGAACGCACAGTAGAGCAGTTTCAAGGAAACGTTTCTCCTGAGTCTTAGACGAAGTTTCCTGCTGTTTAGTACGGATGCCGGCATTGGGCTGGAAATACCAGTTTTGGGATTCTGCACAGAAAGGGTTTGCAAACCGCTGAATCCACACGTGAGTTTAACTCTGTCAGTTGAATGCACACATTGACAACCATTCAGTTAGATAGCTCCGTTTTGGTTTTAGAAGCAGATATTTCTCTGTACAGCCTATGATCCCATTCACTCGGGAATATCCCAACGCAGCTCCTAGAAGAAACGTGTTTCTGACTCGCTGAATCTCAACATAGATTCAACTCTCTTAGGTGAACGAACACACAGCAGAGCAGTTTCAAGGAAACGTTTCTCCTGAGTTTTAGACGATGTTTCCTGCTGTTTAGTACGGATGCCGGCATTGGGCTGGAAATACCAGTTTTGGGATTCTGCACAGAAAGGGTTTGCAAACCGCTGAATCCACAAGTGAGTTTACCTCTGTCAGTTGAATGCACACATTGACAACCATTCAGTTTGATAGCACCCTTTTGGTTTTAGAAGCAGATATTTCTCTGTACAGCCTATGGTCCCATTCACTCGGGAATATCCCAACGCAGCTCCTAGAAGAAACGTGTTTCTGACTCGCTGAATCTCAACATAGATTCAACTCTCTTAGGTGAACGAACGCACAGCAGAGCAGTTTCAAGGAAACGTTTCTCCTGAGTCTTAGACGAAGTTTCCTGCTGTTTAGTACGTATGCCGGCATTGGCCTGGAAATACCGGTTTTGGGATTCTGCACAGAAAGGGTTTGCAAACCGCTGAATCCACACGTGAGTTTAACTCTGTCAGTTGAATGCACACATTGACAACCATTCAGTTAGATAGCTCCGTTTTGGTTTTAGAAGCAGATATTTCTCTGTACAGCCTATGGTCCCATTTACTCGGGAATATCCCAACGCAGCTCCTAGAAGAAACGTGTTTCTGACTCGCTGAATCTCAACATAGATTCAACTCTCTTAGGTGAACGAACGCACAGCAGAGCAGTTTCAAGGAAACGTTTCTCCTGAGTCTTTGACGAAGTTTCCTGCTGTTTAGTACGGATGCCGGCATTGGGCTGGAAATACCGGTTTTGGGATTCTGCACAGAAAGGGTTTGCAAACCGCTGAATCCACACGTGAGTTTAACTCTGTCAGTTGAATGCACACATTGACAACCATTCTGTTAGATAGCTCCGTTTTGGTTTTAGAAGCAGATATTTCTCTGTACAGCCTATGGTCCCATTCACTCGGGAATATCCCAATGCAGCTCCTAGAAGAAACGTGTTTCTGACTCGCTGAATCTCAACATAGATTCAACTCTCTTAGGTGAACGAACGGACAGCAGAGCAGTTTCAAGGAAACGTTTCTCCTGAGTTTTAGACGAAGTTTCCTGCTGTTTAGTACGGATGCCGGCATTGGGCTGGAAATACCGGTTTTGGGATTCTGCACAGAAAGGGTTTGCAAACCGCTGAATCCACACGTGAGTTTAACTCTGTCAGTTGAATGCACACATTGAAAACCATTCAGTTTGATAGCACACTTTTGGTTTTAGAAGCAGATATTTCTCTGTACAGCCTATGGTCCCATTCACTCGGGAATATCATAATGCAGCTCCTAGAAGAAACGTGTTTCTGACTCGCTGAATCTCAACATAGATTCAACTCTCTTAGGTGAACGAACGCACAGCAGAGCAGTTTCAAGGAAACGTTTCTCCTGAGTTTTACACGAAGTTTCCTGCTGTTTAGTATGGATGCGGGCATTGGGCTGGAAATACTGGTTTGGGATTCTGCACAGAAATGGTTTGCAAACCGCTGAATCCACACGTGAGTTTAACTCTGTCAGTTGAATGCACACATTGACAACCATTCAGTTTGATAGCACACTTTTGGTTTTAGAAGCAGATATTTCTCTGTACAGCCTATGGTCCCATTCACTCGGGAATATCCCAACGCAGCTCCTATAAGAAGCGTGTTTCTCACTCGCTGAATCTCAACATAGTTTCAACTCTCTTAGGTGAACGAAAGCACAGCAGAGCAGTTTCAACGAAACGTTTCTCCTGAGTTTTAGACGAAGTTTCCTGCTGTTTAGTACGGATGCCGGCATTGGGCTGGAATTTCCAGTTTTGGGATTCTGCACAGAAAGGTTTTGCAAACCGCTGAATCCAAACGTGAGTTTAATTCTGTCTCTTGAATGCACACATTGACAACCACTCAGTTAGATAGCACCCTTTTGGTTGTAGGAGTAGATATTTCTCTGTACAGCCTATGGTCCCATTCACTCGGGAATATCCCAACGCACCTCCTAGAAGAAACGTGTTTCTGACTCGCTGAATCTCAACATAGATTCAACTCTCTTAGGTGATCGAACGCACAGCAGAGCAGTTTCAAGGAAACGTTTCTCCTGAGTTTTAGACGACGTTTCCTGCTGTTTAGTACGGATGCCGGCATTGGGCTGGAAATACCGGTTTTGGGATTCTGCACAGAAAGGGTTTGCAAACCGCTGAATCCACACGTGAGTTTAACTCCGTCAGTTGAATGCACACATTGACAACCATTCAGTTAGATAGCTCCGTTATGGTTTTAGAAGCAGATATTTCTCTGTACAGCCTATGGTCCCATTCACTCGGGAATATCCCAACGCAGCTCCTAGAAGAAACGTGTTTCTGACTCGCTGAATCTCAACATAGATTCAACTCTCTTAGGTGAACGAACGCACAGCAGAGCAGTTTCAAGGAAACGTTTCTCCTGAGTTTTAGACGAAGTTTCCTGCTGTTTAGTACGGATGCCGGCATTGGGCTGGAAATACCAGTTTTGGGATTCTGCACAGAAAGGGTTTGCAAACCGCTGAATCCACACGTGAGTTTAACTCTGTCAGTTGAATGCACACATTGACAACCATTCAGTTAGATAGCTCCGTTTTGGTTTTAGAAGCAGATATTTCTCTGTACAGCCTATGATCCCATTCACTCGGGAATATCCCAACGCAGCTCCTAGAAGAAACGTGTTTCTGACTCGCTGAATCTCAACATAGATTCAACTCTCTTAGGTGAACGAACACACAGCAGAGCAGTTTCAAGGAAACGTTTCTCCTGAGTTTTAGACGATGTTTCCTGCTGTTTAGTACGGATGCCGGCATTGGGCTGGAAATACCAGTTTTGGGATTCTGCACAGAAAGGGTTTGCAAACCGCTGAATCCACAAGTGAGTTTACCTCTGTCAGTTGAATGCACACATTGACAACCATTCAGTTTGATAGCACCCTTTTGGTTTTAGAAGCAGATATTTCTCTGTACAGCCTATGGTCCCATTCACTCGGGAATATCCCAACGCAGCTCCTAGAAGAAACGTGTTTCTGACTCGCTGAATCTCAACATAGATTCAACTCTCTTAGGTGAACGAACGCACAGCAGAGCAGTTTCAAGGAAACGTTTCTCCTGAGTCTTAGACGAAGTTTCCTGCTGTTTAGTACGTATGCCGGCATTGGGATAGAAATACCGGTTTTGGGATTCTGCACAGAAAGGGTTTGCAAACCGCTGAATCCACACGTGAGTTTAACTCTGTCAGTTGAATGCACACATTGACAACCATTCAGTTAGATAGCTCCGTTTTGGTTTTAGAAGCAGATATTTCTCTGTACAGCCTATGGTCCCATTTACTCGGGAATATCCCAACGCAGCTCCTAGAAGAAACGTGTTTCTGACTCGCTGAATCTCAACATAGATTCAACTCTCTTAGGTGAACGAACGCACAGCAGAGCAGTTTCAAGGAAACGTTTCTCCTGAGTCTTTGACGAAGTTTCCTGCTGTTTAGTACGGATGCCGGCATTGGGCTGGAAATACCGGTTTTGGGATTCTGCACAGAAAGGGTTTGCAAACCGCTGAATCCACACGTGAGTTTAACTCTGTCAGTTGAATGCACACATTGACAACCATTCTGTTAGATAGCTCCGTTTTGGTTTTAGAAGCAGATATTTCTCTGTACAGCCTATGGTCCCATTCACTCGGGAATATCCCAATGCAGCTCCTAGAAGAAACGTGTTTCTGACTCGCTGAATCTCAACATAGATTCAACTCTCTTAGGTGAACGAAAGGACAGCAGAGCAGTTTCAAGGAAACGTTTCTCCTGAGTTTTAGACGAAGTTTCCTGCTGTTTAGTACGGATGCCGGCATTGGGCTGGAAATACCGGTTTTGGGATTCTGCACAGAAAGGGTTTGCAAACCGCTGAATCCACACGTGAGTTTAACTCTGTCAGTTGAATGCACACATTGACAACCATTCAGTTTGATAGCACACTTTTGGTTTTAGAAGCAGATATTTCTCTGTACAGCCTATGGTCCCATTCACTCGGGAATATCCCAACGCAGCTCCTATAAGAAGCGTGTTTCTCACTCGCTGAATCTCAACATAGTTTCAACTCTCTTAGGTGAACGAAAGCACAGCAGAGCAGTTTCAACGAAACGTTTCTCCTGAGTTTTAGACGAAGTTTCCTGCTGTTTAGTACGGATGCCGGCATTGGGCTGGAATTTCCAGTTTTGGGATTCTGCACAGAAAGGTTTTGCAAACCGCTGAATCCAAACGTGAGTTTAATTCTGTCACTTGAATGCACACATTGACAACCACTCAGTTAGATAGCACCCTTTTGGTTGTAGGAGTAGATATTTCTCTGTACAGCCTATGGTCCCATTCACTCGGGAATATCCCAACGCACCTCCTAGAAGAAACGTGTTTCTGACTCGCTGAATCTCAACATAGATTCAACTCTCTTAGGTGATCGAACGCACAGCAGAGCAGTTTCAAGGAAACGTTTCTCCTGAGTTTTAGACGAAGTTTCCTGCTGTTTAGTACGGATGCCGGCATTGGGCTGGAAATACCGGTTTTGGGATTCTGCACAGAAAGGGTTTGCAAACCGCTGAATCCACACGTGAGTTTAACTCCGTCAGTTGAATGCACACATTGACAACCATTCAGTTAGATAGCTCCGTTATGGTTTTAGAAGCAGATATTTCTCTGTACAGCCTATGGTCCCATTCACTCGGGAATATCCCAACGCAGCTCCTAGAAGAAACGTGTTTCTGACTCGCTGAATCTCAACATAGATTCAACTCTCTTAGGTGAACGAACGCACAGCAGAGCAGTTTCAAGGAAACGTTTCTCCTGAGTTTTAGACGAAGTTTCCTGCTGTTTAGTACGGATGCCGGCATTGGGCTGGACATACTGGTTTTTGCATTCTGCACAGAAAGGGTTTGCAAACCGCTGAATCCACACGTGAGTTTAACTCCGTCAGTTGAATGCACACATTGACAACCATTCAGTTAGATAGCTCCGATATGGTTTTAGAAGCAGATATTTCTCTGTACAGCCTATGGTCCCATTCACTCGGGAATATCCCAACGCAGCTCCTAGAAGAAACGTGTTTCTGACTCGCTGAATCTCAACATAGATTCAACTCTCTTAGGTGAACGAACGCACAGCATAGCAGTTTCAAGGAAACGTTTCTCCTGAGTTTTAGACGAAGTTTCCTGATGTTTAGTACGGATGCCGGCATTGAGCTGGAATTACCGGTTTTGGGATTCTGCACAGAAAGGGTTTGCAAACCGCTGAATCCACACGTGAGTTTAATTCTGTCACTTGAATGCACACATTGACAATCATTCAGTTAGATACCACCCTTTTGGTTGTAGAAGTAGATATTTCTCTGTACAGCCTATGGTCCCATTCACTCGAGAATATCCCAACGCACCTCCTAGAAGAAACGTGTTTCTGACTCGCTGAATCTCAACATAGATTCAACTCTCTTAGGTGAACGAACGCACAGCAGAGCAGTTTCAAGGAAACGTTTCTCCTGAGTTTTAGACGAAGTTTCCTGCTGTTTAGTACGGATGCCGGCATTGGGCTGGAAATACCGGTTTTGGGATTCTGCACAGAAAGGGTTTGCAAACCGCTGAATCCACACGTGAGTTTAACTCTGTCAGTTGAATGCACACATTGACAACCATTCAGTTAGATAGCTCCGTTTTGGTTTTAGAAGCAGATATTTCTCTGTACAGCCTATGGTCCCATTCACTCGGGAATATCCCAACGCAGCTCCTAGAAGAAACGTGTTTCTGACTCGCTGAATCTCAACATAGATTCAACTCTCTTAGGTGAACGAACGCACAGCAGAGCAGTTTCAAGGAAAGGTCTCTCCTGAGTTTTAGACGAAGTTTCCTGCTCTTTAGTACGTATGCCGGCATTGGGCTGGAAAAACCGGTTTTGGGATTCTGCACAGAAAGGGTTTGCAAACCGCTGAATCCACACCTGAGTTTAACTCTGTCAGTTGAATGCACACATTGACAACCATTCAGTTAGATAGCTCCGTTTTGGTTTTAGAAGCAGATATTTCTCTGTACAGCCTATGGTCCCATTCACTCGGGAATATCCCAACGCAGCTCCTAGAAGAAACGTGTTTCTGACTCGCTGAATCTCAACATAGATTCAACTCTCTTAGGTGAACGAACGCACAGCAGAGCAGTTTCAAGGAAACGTTTCTCCTGAGTCTTAGACGAAGTTTCCTGCTTTTTAGTACGGATGCCGGCATTGGGCTGGAAATACCGGTTTTGGGATTCTGCACAGAAAGGGTTTGCAAACCGCTGAATCCACACGTGAGTTTAACTCTGTCAGTTGAATGCACACATTGACAACCATTCAGTTAGATAGCTCCGTTTTGGTTTTAGAAGCAGATATTTCTCTGTACAGCCTATGGTCCCATTCACTCGGGAATATCCCAACGCAGCTCCTAGAAGAAACGTGTTTCTGACTCGCTGAATCTCAACATAGATTCAACTCTCTTAGGTGAACGAACGCACAGCAGAGCAGTTTCAAGGAAACGTTTCTCCTGAGTCTTAGACGAAGTTTCCTGCTGTTTAGTACGGATGCCGGCATTGGGCTGGAAATACCGGTTTTGGGATTCTGCACAGAAAGGGTTTGCAAACCGCTGAATCCACACGTGAGTTTAACTCTGTCAGTTGAATGCACACATTGACAACCATTCAGTTAGATAGCTCCGTTTTGGTTTTAGAAGCAGATATTTCTCTGTACAGCCTATGATCCCATTCACTCGGGAATATCCCAACGCAGCTCCTAGAAGAAACGTGTTTCTGACTCGCTGAATCTCAACATAGATTCAACTCTCTTAGGTGAACGAACGCACAGCAGAGCAGTTTCAAGGAAACGTTTCTCCTGAGTTTTAGACGAAGTTTCCTGCTGTTTAGTACGGATGCCGGCATTGGGCTGGAAATACCAGTTTTGGGATTCTGCACAGAAAGGGTTTGCAAACCGCTGAATCCACACGTGAGTTTAACTCTGTCAGTTGAATGCACACATTGACAACCATTCAGTTTGATAGCACACTTTTGGTTTTAGAAGCAGATATTTCTCTGTACAGCCTATGGTCCCATTCACTCGGGAATATCCCAACGCAGCTCCTAGAAGAAACGTGTTTCTGACTCGCTGAATCTCAACATAGATTCAACTCTCTTAGGTGAACGAACGCACAGCAGAGCAGTTTCAAGGAAACGTTTCTCCTGAGTCTTTGACGAAGTTTCCTGCTGTTTAGTACGGATGCCGGCATTGGGCTGGAAATACCGGTTTTGGGATTCTGCACAGAAAGGGTTTGCAAACCGCTGAATCCACACGTGAGTTTAACTCTGTCAGTTGAATGCACACATTGGCAACCATTCAGTTAGATAGCTCCGTTTTGGTTTTAGAAGCAGATATTTCTCTGTACAGCCTATGGTCCCATTTACTCGGGAATATCCCAACGCAGCTCCTAGAAGAAACGTGTTTCTGACTCGCTGAATCTCAACATAGATTCAACTCTCTTAGGTGAACGAACGCACAGCAGAGCAGTTTCAAGGAAACGTTTCTCCTGAGTTTTAGACGAAGTTTCCTGCTGTTTAGTACGGATGCCGGCATTGAGCTGGAATTACCAGTTTTGGGATTCTGCACAGAAAGGGTTTGCAAACCGCTGAATCCAAACGTGAGTTTAATTCTGTCACTTGAATGCACACATTGACAACCATTCAGTTTGATAGCACCCTTTTGGTTGTAGGTGTAGATATTTCCTTGTACAGCCTATGGTCCCATTCACTCGGGAATATCCCAACGCACCTCCTAGAAGAAACGTGTTTCTGACTCGCTGAATCTCAACATAGATTCAACTCTCTTAGGTGATCGAACGCACAGCAGAGCAGTTTCAAGGAAACGTTTCTCCTGAGTTTTAGACGAAGTTTCCTGCTGTTTAGTACGGATGCCGGCATTGGGCTGGAAATACCGGTTTTGGGATTCTGCACAGAAAGGGTTTGCAAACCGCTGAATCCACACGTGAGTTTAACTCGGTCAGTTGAATGCACACCTTGACAACCATTCAGTTAGATAGCTCCGTTTTGGTTTTAGAAGCGGATATTTCTCTGTACAGCCTATGGTCCCATTCACTTGGGAATATCCCAACGCAGCTCCTAGAAGGAACGTGTTTCTGACTCGCTGAATCTCAACATAGATTCAACTCTCTTAGGTGAACGAACGCACAGCAGAGCAGTTTCAAGGAAACGTTTCTCCTGAGTTTTAGACGAAGTTTCCTGCTCTTTAGTACGTATGCCGGCATTGGGCTGGAAATACCGGTTTTGGGATTCTGCACAGAAAGGGTTTGCAAACCGCTGAATCCACTCGTGAGTTTAACTCTGTCAGTTGAATGCACACATTGACAACCATTCAGTTAGATAGCTCCGTTTGGTTTTAGAAGCAGATATTTCTCTGTACAGCCTATGGTCCCATTCACTCGGTAATATCCCAACGCAGCTCCTAGAAGAAACGTGTTTCTGACTCGCTGAATCTCAACATAGATTCAACTCTCTTAGGTGAAAGAACGCACAGCAGAGCAGTTTCAAGGAAACGTTTCTCCTGAGTTTTACACGAAGTTTCCTGCTGTTTAGTACGTATGCCGGCATTGGGCTGGAAATACCGGTTTTGGGATTCTGCACAGAAAGGGTTTGCAAACCGCTGAATCCACACGTGAGTTTAACTCTGTCAGTTGAATGCACACATTGACAACCATTCAGTTTGATAGCACACTTTTGGTTTTAGAAGCAGATATTTCTCTGTACAGCCTATGGTCCCATTCACTCGGGAATATCCCAATGCAGCTCCTAGAAGAAACGTGTTTCTGACTCGCTGAATCTCAACATAGATTCAACTCTCTTAGGTGAACGAACGCACAGCAGAGCAGTTTCAAGGAAACGTTTCTCCTGAGTTTTAGACGAAGTTTCCTGATGTTTAGTACGGATGCCGGCATTGAGCTGGAATTACCGGTTTTGGGATTCTGCACAGAAAGGGTTTGCAAACCGCTGAATCCAAACGTGAGTTTAATTCTGTCACTTGAATGCACACATTGACAACCATTCAGTTAGATACCACCCTTTTGGTTGTAGGAGTAGATATTTCTCTGTACAGCCTATGGTCCCATTCACTCGGGAATATCCCAACGCAGCTCCTAGAAGAAACGTGTTTCTGACTCGCTGAATCTCAACATAGATTCAACTCTCTTAGGTGATCGAACGCACAGCAGAGCAGTTTCAAGGAAACGTTTCTCCTGAGTTTTAGACGAAGTTTCCTGCTGTTTAGTACGGATGCCGGCATTGGGCTGGAAATACCGGTTTTGGGATTCTGCACAGAAAGGGTTTGCAAACCGCTGAATCCACACGTGAGTTTAACTATGTCAGTTGAATGCACACATTGACAACCATTCAGTTAGATAGCTCCGTTTTGGTTTTAGAAGCAGATATTTCTCTGTACAGCCTATGGTCCCATTCACTCGGGAATATCCCAACGCAGCTCCTAGAAGAAACGTGTTTCTGACTCGCTGAATCTCAACATAGATTCAACTCTCTTAGGTGAACGAACGCACAGCAGAGCAGTTTCAAGGAAAGGTTTCTCCTGAGTTTTAGACGAAGTTTCCTGCTCTTTAGTACGTATGCCGGCATTGGGCTGGAAATACCGGTTTTGGGATTCTGCACAGAAAGGGTTTGCAAACCGCTGAATCCACACCTGAGTTTAACTCTGTCAGTTGAATGCACACATTGACAACCATTCAGTTAGATAGCTCCGTTTTGGTTTTAGAAGCAGATATTTCTCTGTACAGCCTATGGTCCCATTCACTCGGGAATATCCCAACGCAGCTCCTAGAAGAAACGTGTTTCTGACTCGCTGAATCTCAACATAGATTCAACTCTCTTAGGTGAACGAACGCACAGCAGAGCAGTTTCAAGGAAACGTTTCTCCTGAGTCTTAGACGAAGTTTCCTGCTGTTTAGTACGGATGCCGGCATTGGGCTGGAAATACCGGTTTTGGGATTCTGCACAGAAAGGGTTTGCAAACCGCTGAATCCACACGTGAGTTTAACTCTGTCAGTTGAATGCACACATTGACAACCATTCAGTTAGATAGCTCCGTTTTGGTTTTAGAAGCAGATATTTCTCTGTACAGCCTATGGTCCCATTCACTCGGGAATATCCCAACGCAGCTCCTAGAAGAAACGTGTTTCTGACTCGCTGAATCTCAACATAGATTCAACTCTCTTAGGTGAACGAACGCACAGCAGAGCAGTTTCAAGGAAACGTTTCTCCTGAGTCTTAGACGAAGTTTCCTGCTGTTTAGTACGGATGCCGGCATTGGGCTGGAAATACCGGTTTTGGGATTCTGCACAGAAAGTGTTTGCAAACCGCTGAATCCACACGTGAGTTTAACTCTGTCAGTTGAATGCACACATTGACAACCATTCAGTTAGATAGCTCCGTTTTGGTTTTAGAAGCAGATATTTCTCTGTACAGCCTATGGTCCCATTCACTCGGGAATATCCCAACGCAGCTCCTAGAAGAAACGTGTTTCTGACTCGCTGAATCTCAACATAGATTCAACTCTCTTAGGTGAACGAACGCACAGCAGAGCAGTTTCAAGGAAACGTTTCTCCTGAGTCTTAGACGAAGTTTCCTGCTGTTTAGTACGGATGCCGGCATTGGGCTGGAAATACCGGTTTTGGGATTCTGCACAGAAAGGGTTTGCAAACCGCTGAATCCACACGTGAGTTTAACTCTGTCAGTTGAATGCACACATTGACAACCATTCAGTTTGATAGCACACTTTTGGTTTTAGAAGCAGATATTTCTCTGTACAGCCTATGGTCCCTTTCACTCGGGAATATCCCAACGCAGCTCCTAGAAGAAACGTGTTTCTGACTCGCTGAATCTCAACATAGATTCAACTCTCTTAGGTGAACGAACGCACAGCAGAGCAGTTTCAAGGAAACGTTTCTCCTGAGTCTTAGACGAAGTTTCCTGCTGTTTAGTACGGATGCCGGCATTGGGCTGGAAATACCGGTTTTGGGATTCTGCACAGAAAGGGTTTGCAAACCGGTGAATCCACACGTGAGTTTAACTCTGTCAGTTGAATGCATACATTGACAACCATTCAGTTAGATAGCTCCGTTTTGGTTTTAGAAGCAGATATTTCTCTGTACAGCCTATGGTCCCATTCACTCGGGAATATCCCAACGCAGCTCCTAGAAGAAACGTGTTTCTGACTCGCTGAATCTCAACATAGATTCAGCTCTCTTAGGTGAACGAACGCACAGCAGAGCAGTTTCAAGGAAACGTTTCTCCTGAGTTTTAGACGAAGTTTCCTGCTGTTTAGTACGGATGCCGGCATTGAGCTGGAATTACCAGTTTTGGGATTCTGCACAGAAAGGGTTTGCAAACCGCTGAATCCAAACGTGAGTTTAATTCTGTCACTTGAATGCACACATTGACAACCATTCAGTTAGATAGCACCCTTTTGGTTGTAGGAGTAGATATTTCCTTGTACAGCCTATGGTCCCATTCACTCGGGAATATCCCAACGCACCTCCTAGAAGAAACGTGTTTCTGACTCGCTGAATCTCAACATAGATTCAAGTCTCTTAGGTGATCGAACGCACAGCAGAGCAGTTTCAAGGAAACGTTTCTCCTGAGTTTTAGACGAAGTTTCCTGCTGTTTAGTACGGATGCCGGCATTGGGCTGGAAATACCGGTTTTGGGATTCTGCACAGAAAGGGTTTGCAAACCGCTGAATCCACACGTGAGTTTAACTCTGTCAGTTGAATGCACACATTGACAACCATTCAGTTAGATAGCTCCGTTTTGGTTTTAGAAGCAGATATTTCTCTGTACAGCCTATGGTCCCATTCACTCGGGAATATCCCAACGCAGCTCCTAGAAGGAACGTGTTTCTGACTCGCTGAATCTCAACATAGATTCAACTCTCTTAGGTGAACGAACGCACAGCAGAGCAGTTTCAAGGAAACGTTTCTCCTGAGTTTTAGACGAAGTTTCCTGCTCTTTAGTACGTATGCCGGCATTGGGCTGGAAATACCGGTTTTAGGATTCTGCACAGAAAGGGTTTGCAAACCGCTGAATCCACACGTGAGTTTAACTCTGTCAGTTGAATGCACACATTGACAACCATTCAGTTAGATAGCTCCGTTTTGGTTTTAGAAGCAGATATTTCTCTGTACAGCCTATGGTCCCATTCACTCGGGAATATCCCAACGCAGCTCCTAGAAGAAACGTGTTTCTGACTCGCTGAATCTCAACATAGATTCAACTCTCTTAGGTGAACGAACGCACAGCAGAGCAGTTTCAAGGAAACGTTTCTCCTGAGTTTTAGACGACGTTTCCTGCTGTTAAGTACGTATGCCGGCATTGGGCTGGAAATACCGGTTTTGGAATTCTGCACAGAAAGGGTTTGCAAACCGCTGAATCCACACGTGAGTTTAACTCTGTCAGTTGAATGCACACTTTGACAACCATTCAGTTAGATAGCTCCGTTTTGGTTTTAGAAGCAGATATTTCTCTGTACAGCCTATGGTCCCATTCACTCGGGAATATCCCAACGCAGCTCCTAGAAGAAACGTGTTTCTGACTCGCTGAATCTCAACATAGATTCAACTCTCTTAGGTGAACGAACGCACAGCAGAGCAGTTTCAAGGAAACGTTTCTCCTGAGTTTTACACGAAGTTTCCTGCTGTTTAATACGTATGCCGGCATTGGACTGGAAATACCGGTTTTGGGATTCTGCACAGAAAGGGTTTGCAAACCGCTGAATCCACACGTGAGTTTAACTCTGTCAGTTGAATGCACACATTGACAACCATTCAGTTTGATAGCACACTTTTGGTTTTAGAAGCAGATATTTCTCTGTACAGCCTATGGTCCCATTCACTCGGGAATATCCCAACGCAGCTCCTAGAAGAAACGTGTTTCTGACTCGCTGAATCTCAACATAGATTCAACTCTCTTAGGTGAACGAACGCACAGCAGAGCAGTTTCAAGAAAACGTTTCTCCTGAGTTTTAGACGAAGTTTCCTGATGTTTAGTATGGATGCCGGCATTGGGCTGGAAATACCGGTTTTGGGATTCTGCACAGAAAGGGTTTGCAAACCGCTGAATACACACGTGAGTTTAACTCTGTCAGTTGAATGCACATATTGACAACCATTCAGTTTGATAGCACACTTTTGGTTTTAGAAACAGATATTTCTCTGTACAGCCTATGGTCCCATTCACTCGGGAATATCCCAAAGCAGCTCCTAGAAGAAACGTGTTTCTGACTCGCTGAATCTCAACATAGATTCAACTCTCTTAGGTGAACGAACGCACAGCAGAGCAGTTTCAAGGAAACGTTTCTCCTGAGTCTTAGACGAAGTTTCCTGCTGTTTAGTACGGATGCCGGCATTGGGCTGGAAATACCAGTTTTGGGATTCTGCACAGAAAGGGTTTGCAAACCGCTGAATCCACACGTGAGTTTAACTCTGTCAGTTGAATGCACACATTGACAACCATTCAGTTAGATAGCTCCGTTTTGGTTTTAGAAGCAGATATTTCTCTGTACAGCCTATGATCCCATTCACTCGGGAATATCCCAACGCAGCTCCTAGAAGAAACGTGTTTCTGACTCGCTGAATCTCAACATAGATTCAACTCTCTTAGGTGAACGAACACACAGCAGAGCAGTTTCAAGGAAACGTTTCTCCTGAGTTTTAGACGATGTTTCCTGCTGTTTAGTACGGATGCCGGCATTGGGCTGGAAATACCAGTTTTGGGATTCTGCACAGAAAGGGTTTGCAAACCGCTGAATCCACAAGTGAGTTTACCTCTGTCAGTTGAATGCACACATTGACAACCATTCAGTTTGATAGCACCCTTTTGGTTTTAGAAGCAGATATTTCTCTGTACAGCCTATGGTCCCATTCACTCGGGAATATCCCAACGCAGCTCCTAGTAGAAACGTGTTTCTGACTCGCTGAATCTCAACATAGATTCAACTCTCTTAGGTGAACGAACGCACAGCAGAGCAGTTTCAAGGAAACGTTTCTCCTGAGTCTTAGACGAAGTTTCCTGCTGTTTAGTACGTATGCCGGCATTGGGATAGAAATACCGGTTTTGGGATTCTGCACAGAAAGGGTTTGCAAACCGCTGAATCCACACGTGAGTTTAACTCTGTCAGTTGAATGCACACATTGACAACCATTCAGTTAGATAGCTCCGTTTTGGTTTTAGAAGCAGATATTTCTCTGTACAGCCTATGGTCCCATTTACTCGGGAATATCCCAACGCAGCTCCTAGAAGAAACGTGTTTCTGACTCGCTGAATCTCAACATAGATTCAACTCTCTTAGGTGAACGAACGCACAGCAGAGCAGTTTCAAGGAAACGTTTCTCCTGAGTTTTAGACGAAGTTTCCTGCTGTTTAGTACGGATGCCGGCATTGGGCTGGAAATACCGGTTTTGGGATTCTGCACAGAAAGGGTTTGCAAACCGCTGAATCCACACGTGAGTTTAACTCTGTCAGTTGAATGCACACATTGACAACCATTCTGTTAGATAGCTCCGTTTTGGTTTTAGAAGCAGATATTTCTCTGTACAGCCTATGGTCCCATTCACTCGGGAATATCCCAATGCAGCTCCTAGAAGAAACGTGTTTCTGACTCGCTGAATCTCAACATAGATTCAACTCTCTTAGGTGAACGAACGGACAGCAGAGCAGTTTCAAGGAAACGTTTCTCCTGAGTTTTAGACGAAGTTTCCTGCTGTTTAGTACGGATGCCGGCATTGGGCTGGAAATACCGGTTTTGGGATTCTGCACAGAAAGGGTTTGCAAACCGCTGAATCCACACGTGAGTTTAACTCTGTCAGTTGAATGCACACATTGACAACCATTCAGTTTGATAGCACACTTTTGGTTTTAGAAGCAGATATTTCTCTGTACAGCCTATGGTCCCATTCACTCGGGAATATCATAATGCAGCTCCTAGAAGAAACGTGTTTCTGACTCGCTGAATCTCAACATAGATTCAACTCTCTTAGGTGAACGAACGCACAGCAGAGCAGTTTCAAGGAAACGTTTCTCCTGAGTTTTACACGAAGTTTCCTGCTGTTTAGTATGGATGCGGGCATTGGGCTGGAAATACTGGTTTGGGATTCTGCACAGAAAGGGTTTGCAAACCGCTGAATCCACACGTGAGTTTAACTCTGTCAGTTGAATGCACACATTGACAACCATTCAGTTTGATAGCACACTTTTGGTTTTAGAAGCAGATATTTCTCTGTACAGCCTATGGTCCCATTCACTCGGGAATATCCCAACGCAGCTCCTATAAGAAGCGTGTTTCTCACTCGCTGAATCTCAACATAGTTTCAACTCTCTTAGGTGAACGAAAGCACAGCAGAGCAGTTTCAACGAAACGTTTCTCCTGAGTTTTAGACGAAGTTTCCTGCTGTTTAGTACGGATGCCGGCATTGGGCTGGAATTACCAGTTTTGGGATTCTGCACAGAAAGGTTTTGCAAACCGCTGAATCCAAACGTGAGTTTAATTCTGTCACTTGAATGCACACATTGACAACCACTCAGTTAGATAGCACCCTTTTGGTTGTAGGAGTAGATATTTCTCTGTACAGCCTATGGTCCCATTCACTCGGGAATATCCCAACGCACCTCCTAGAAGAAACGTGTTTCTGACTCGCTGAATCTCAACATAGATTCAACTCTCTTAGGTGATCGAACGCACAGCAGAGCAGTTTCAAGGAAACGTTTCTCCTGAGTTTTAGACGAAGTTTCCTGCTGTTTAGTACGGATGCCGGCATTGGGCTGGAAATACCGGTTTTGGGATTCTGCACAGAAAGGGTTTGCAAACCGCTGAATCCACACGTGAGTTTAACTCCGTCAGTTGAATGCACACATTGACAACCATTCAGTTAGATAGCTCCGTTATGGTTTTAGAAGCAGATATTTCTCTGTACAGCCTATGGTCCCATTCACTCGGGAATATCCCAACGCAGCTCCTAGAAGAAACGTGTTTCTGACTCGCTGAATCTCAACATAGATTCAACTCTCTTAGGTGAACGAACGCACAGCAGAGCAGTTTCAAGGAAACGTTTCTCCTGAGTTTTAGACGAAGTTTCCTGCTGTTTAGTACGGATGCCGGCATTGGGCTGGAAATACTGGTTTTTGCATTCTGCACAGAAAGGGTTTGCAAACCGCTGAATCCACACGTGAGTTTAACTCCGTCAGTTGAATGCACACATTGACAACCATTCAGTTAGATAGCTCCGTTATGGTTTTAGAAGCAGATATTTCTCTGTACAGCCTATGGTCCCATTCACTCGGGAATATCCCAACGCAGCTCCTAGAAGAAACGTGTTTCTGACTCGCTGAATCTCAACATAGATTCAACTCTCTTAGGTGAACGAACGCACAGCATAGCAGTTTCAAGGAAACGTTTCTCCTGAGTTTTAGACGAAGTTTCCTGATGTTTAGTACGGATGCCGGCATTGAGCTGGAATTACCGGTTTTGGGATTCTGCACAGAAAGGGTTTGCAAACCGCTGAATCCACACGTGAGTTTAATTCTGTCACTTGAATGCACACATTGACAATCATTCAGTTAGATACCACCCTTTTGGTTGTAGAAGTAGATATTTCTCTGTACAGCCTATGGTCCCATTCACTCGAGAATATCCCAACGCACCTCCTAGAAGAAACGTGTTTCTGACTCGCTGAATCTCAACATAGATTCAACTCTCTTAGGTGAACGAACGCACAGCAGAGCAGTTTCAAGGAAACGTTTCTCCTGAGTTTTAGACGAAGTTTCCTGCTGTTTAGTACGGATGCCGGCATTGGGCTGGAAATACCGGTTTTGGGATTCTGCACAGAAAGGGTTTGCAAACCGCTGAATCCACACGTGAGTTTAACTCTGTCAGTTGAATGCACACATTGACAACCATTCAGTTAGATAGCTCCGTTTTGGTTTTAGAAGCAGATATTTCTCTGTACAGCCTATGGTCCCATTCACTCGGGAATATCCCAACGCAGCTCCTAGAAGAAACGTGTTTCTGACTCGCTGAATCTCAACATAGATTCAACTCTCTTAGGTGAACGAACGCACAGCAGAGCAGTTTCAAGGAAAGGTCTCTCCTGAGTTTTAGACGAAGTTTCCTGCTCTTTAGTACGTATGCCGGCATTGGGCTGGAAAAACCGGTTTTGGGATTCTGCACAGAAAGGGTTTGCAAACCGCTGAATCCACACGTGAGTTTAACTCTGTCAGTTGAATGCACACATTGACAACCATTCAGTTAGATAGCTCCGTTTTGGTTTTAGAAGCAGATATTTCTCTGTACAGCCTATGGTCCCATTCACTCGGGAATATCCCAACGCAGCTCCTAGAAGAAACGTGTTTCTGACTCGCTGAATCTCAACATAGATTCAACTCTCTTAGGTGAACGAACGCACAGCAGAGCAGTTTCAAGGAAACGTTTCTCCTGAGTTTTAGACGAAGTTTCCTTCTGTTTAGTATGGATGCCGGCATTGGGCTGGAAATACCGGTTTTGGGATTCTGCACAGAAAGGGTTTGCAAACCGCTGAATCCACACGTGAGTTTAACTCTGTCAGTTGAATGCACACATTGACAACCATTCAGTTAGGTAGCTCCGTTTTGGTTTTAGAAGCAGATATTTCTCTGTACAGCCTATGGTCCCATTCACTCGGGAATATCCCAACGCAGCTCCTAGAAGAAACGTGTTTCTGACTCGCTGAATCTCAACATAGATTCAACTCTCTTAGGTGAACGAACGCACAGCAGAGCAGTTTCAAGGAAACGTTTCTCCTGAGTCTTAGACGAAGTTTCCTGCTTTTTAGTACGGATGCCGGCATTGGGCTGGAAATACCGGTTTTGGGATTCTGCACAGAAAGGGTTTGCAAACCGCTGAATCCACACGTGAGTTTAACTCTGTCAGTTGAATGCACACATTGACAACCATTCAGTTAGATAGCTCCGTTTTGGTTTTAGAAGCAGATATTTCTCTGTACAGCCTATGGTCCCATTCACTCGGGAATATCCCAACGCAGCTCCTAGAAGAAACGTGTTTCTGACTCGCTGAATCTCAACATAGATTCAACTCTCTTAGGTGAACGAACGCACAGCAGAGCAGTTTCAAGGAAACGTTTCTCCTGAGTCTTAGACGAAGTTTCCTGCTGTTTAGTACAGATGCCGGCATTGGGCTGGAAATACCGGTTTTGGGATTCTGCACAGAAAGGGTTTGCAAACCGCTGAATCCACACGTGAGTTTAACTCTGTCAGTTGAATGCACACATTGACAACCATTCAGTTAGATAGCTCCGTTTTGGTTTTAGAAGCAGATATTTCTCTGTACAGCCTATGATCCCATTCACTCGGGAATATCCCAACGCAGCTCCTAGAAGAAACGTGTTTCTGACTCGCTGAATCTCAACATAGATTCAACTCTCTTAGGTGAACGAACGCACAGCAGAGCAGTTTCAAGGAAACGTTTCTCCTGAGTTTTAGACGAAGTTTCCTGCTGTTTAGTACGGATGCCGGCATTGGGCTGGAAATACCAGTTTTGGGATTCTGCACAGAAAGGGTTTGCAAACCGCTGAATCCACACGTGAGTTTAACTCTGTCAGTTGAATGCACACATTGACAAGCATTCAGTTTGATAGCACACTTTTGGTTTTAGAAGCAGATATTTCTCTGTACAGCCTATGGTCCCATTCACTCGGGAATATCCCAACGCAGCGCCTAGAAGAAACGTGTTTCTGACTCGCTGAGTCTCAACATAGATTCAACTCTCTTAGGTGAACGAACGCACAGCAGAGCAGTTTCAAGGAAACGTTTCTCCTGAGTCTTTGACGAAGTTTCCTGCTGTTTAGTACGGATGCCGGCATTGGGCTGGAAATACCGGTTTTGGGATTCTGCACAGAAAGGGTTTGCAAACCGCTGAATCCACACGTGAGTTTAACTCTGTCAGTTGAATGCACACATTGGCAACCATTCAGTTAGATAGCTCCGTTTTGGTTTTAGAAGCAGATATTTCTCTGTACAGCCTATGGTCCCATTTACTCGGGAATATCCCAACGCAGCTCCTAGAAGAAACGTGTTTCTGACTCGCTGAATCTCAACATAGATTCAACTCTCTTAGGTGAACGAACGCACAGCAGAGCAGTTTCAAGGAAACGTTTCTCCTGAGTTTTAGACGAAGTTTCCTGCTGTTTAGTACGGATGCCGGCATTGAGCTGGAATTACCAGTTTTGGGATTCTGCACAGAAAGGGTTTGCAAACCGCTGAATCCAAACGTGAGTTTAATTCTGTCACTTGAATGCACACATTGACAACCATTCAGTTTGATAGCACCCTTTTGGTTGTAGGTGTAGATATTTCCTTGTACAGCCTATGGTCCCATTCACTCGGGAATATCCCAACGCACCTCCTAGAAGAAACGTGTTTCTGACTCGCTGAATCTCAACATAGATTCAACTCTCTTAGGTGATCGAACGCACAGCAGAGCAGTTTCAAGGAAACGTTTCTCCTGAGTTTTAGACGAAGTTTCCTGCTGTTTAGTACGGATGCCGGCATTGGGCTGGAAATACCGGTTTTGGGATTCTGCACAGAAAGGGTTTGCAAACCGCTGAATCCACACGTGAGTTTAACTCGGTCAGTTGAATGCACACCTTGACAACCATTCAGTTAGATAGCTCCGTTTTGGTTTTAGAAGCGGATATTTCTCTGTACAGCCTATGGTCCCATTCACTTGGGAATATCCCAACGCAGCTCCTAGAAGGAACGTGTTTCTGACTCGCTGAATCTCAACATAGATTCAACTCTCTTAGGTGAACGAACGCACAGCAGAGCAGTTTCAAGGAAACGTTTCTCCTGAGTTTTAGACGAAGTTTCCTGCTCTTTAGTACGTATGCCGGCATTGGGCTGGAAATACCGGTTTTGGGATTCTGCACAGAAAGGGTTTGCAAACCGCTGAATCCACTCGTGAGTTTAACTCTGTCAGTTGAATGCACACATTGACAACCATTCAGTTAGATAGCTCCGTTTGGTTTTAGAAGCAGATATTTCTCTGTACAGCCTATGGTCCCATTCACTCGGTAATATCCCAACGCAGCTCCTAGAAGAAACGTGTTTCTGACTCGCTGAATCTCAACATAGATTCAACTCTCTTAGGTGAACGAACGCACAGCAGAGCAGTTTCAAGGAAACGTTTCTCCTGAGTTTTAGACGAAGTTTCCTGATGTTTAGTACGGATGCCGGCATTGAGCTGGAATTACCGGTTTTGGGATTCTGCACAGAAAGGGTTTGCAAACCGCTGAATCCAAACGTGAGTTTAATTCTGTCACTTGAATGCACACATTGACAACCATTCAGTTAGATACCACCCTTTTGGTTGTAGGAGTAGATATTTCTCTGTACAGCCTATGGTCCCATTCACTCGGGAATATCCCAACGCAGCTCCTAGAAGAAACGTGTTTCTGACTCGCTGAATCTCAACATAGATTCAACTCTCTTAGGTGATCGAACGCACAGCAGAGCAGTTTCAAGGAAACGTTTCTCCTGAGTTTTAGACGAAGTTTCCTGCTGTTTAGTACGGATGCCGGCATTGGGCTGGAAATACCGGTTTTGGGATTCTGCACAGAAAGGGTTTGCAAACCGCTGAATCCACACGTGAGTTTAACTCTGTCAGTTGAATGCACACATTGACAACCATTCAGTTAGATAGCTCCGTTTTGGTTTTAGAAGCAGATATTTCTCTGTACAGCCTATGGTCCCATTCACTCGGGAATATCCCAACGCAGCTCCTAGAAGAAACGTGTTTCTGACTCGCTGAATCTCAACATAGATTCAACTCTCTTAGGTGAACGAACGCACAGCAGAGCAGTTTCAAGGAAAGGTTTCTCCTGAGTTTTAGACGAAGTTTCCTGCTCTTTAGTACGTATGCCGGCATTGGGCTGGAAATACCGGTTTTGGGATTCTGCACAGAAAGGGTTTGCAAACCGCTGAATCCACACCTGAGTTTAACTCTGTCAGTTGAATGCACACATTGACAACCATTCAGTTAGATAGCTCCGTTTTGGTTTTAGAAGCAGATATTTCTCTGTACAGCCTATGGTCCCATTCACTCGGGAATATCCCAACGCAGCTCCTAGAAGAAACGTGTTTCTGACTCGCTGAATCTCAACATAGATTCAACTCTCTTAGGTGAACGAACGCACAGCAGAGCAGTTTCAAGGAAACGTTTCTCCTGAGTCTTAGACGAAGTTTCCTGCTGTTTAGTACGGATGCCGGCATTGGGCTGGAAATACCGGTTTTGGGATTCTGCACAGAAAGGGTTTGCAAACCGCTGAATCCACACGTGAGTTTAACTCTGTCAGTTGAATGCACACATTGACAACCATTCAGTTAGATAGCTCCGTTTTGGTTTTAGAAGCAGATATTTCTCTGTACAGCCTATGGTCCCATTCACTCGGGAATATCCCAACGCAGCTCCTAGAAGAAACGTGTTTCTGACTCGCTGAATCTCAACATAGATTCAACTCTCTTAGGTGAACGAACGCACAGCAGAGCAGTTTCAAGGAAACGTTTCTCCTGAGTCTTAGACGAAGTTTCCTGCTGTTTAGTACGGATGCCGGCATTGGGCTGGAAATACCGGTTTTGGGATTCTGCACAGAAAGTGTTTGCAAACCGCTGAATCCACACGTGAGTTTAACTCTGTCAGTTGAATGCACACATTGACAACCATTCAGTTAGATAGCTCCGTTTTGGTTTTAGAAGCAGATATTTCTCTGTACAGCCTATGGTCCCATTCACTCGGGAATATCCCAACGCAGCTCCTAGAAGAAACGTGTTTCTGACTCGCTGAATCTCAACATAGATTCAACTCTCTTAGGTGAACGAACGCACAGCAGAGCAGTTTCAAGGAAACGTTTCTCCTGAGTCTTAGACGAAGTTTCCTGCTGTTTAGTACGGATGCCGGCATTGGGCTGGAAATACCGGTTTTGGGATTCTGCACAGAAAGGGTTTGCAAACCGCTGAATCCACACGTGAGTTTAACTCTGTCAGTTGAATGCACACATTGACAACCATTCAGTTTGATAGCACACTTTTGGTTTTAGAAGCAGATATTTCTCTGTACAGCCTATGGTCCCTTTCACTCGGGAATATCCCAACGCAGCTCCTAGAAGAAACGTGTTTCTGACTCGCTGAATCTCAACATAGATTCAACTCTCTTAGGTGAACGAACGCACAGCAGAGCAGTTTCAAGGAAACGTTTCTCCTGAGTCTTAGACGAAGTTTCCTGCTGTTTAGTACGGATGCCGGCATTGGGCTGGAAATACCGGTTTTGGGATTCTGCACAGAAAGGGTTTGCAAACCGGTGAATCCACACGTGAGTTTAACTCTGTCAGTTGAATGCATACATTGACAACCATTCAGTTAGATAGCTCCGTTTTGGTTTTAGAAGCAGATATTTCTCTGTACAGCCTATGGTCCCATTCACTCGGGAATATCCCAACGCAGCTCCTAGAAGAAACGTGTTTCTGACTCGCTGAATCTCAACATAGATTCAGCTCTCTTAGGTGAACGAACGCACAGCAGAGCAGTTTCAAGGAAACGTTTCTCCTGAGTTTTAGACGAAGTTTCCTGCTGTTTAGTACGGATGCCGGCATTGAGCTGGAATTACCAGTTTTGGGATTCTGCACAGAAAGGGTTTGCAAACCGCTGAATCCAAACGTGAGTTTAATTCTGTCACTTGAATGCACACATTGACAACCATTCAGTTAGATAGCACCCTTTTGGTTGTAGGAGTAGATATTTCCTTGTACAGCCTATGGTCCCATTCACTCGGGAATATCCCAACGCACCTCCTAGAAGAAACGTGTTTCTGACTCGCTGAATCTCAACATAGATTCAAGTCTCTTAGGTGATCGAACGCACAGCAGAGCAGTTTCAAGGAAACGTTTCTCCTGAGTTTTAGACGAAGTTTCCTGCTGTTTAGTACGGATGCCGGCATTGGGCTGGAAATACCGGTTTTGGGATTCTGCACAGAAAGGGTTTGCAAACCGCTGAATCCACACGTGAGTTTAACTCTGTCAGTTGAATGCACACATTGACAACCATTCAGTTAGATAGCTCCGTTTTGGTTTTAGAAGCAGATATTTCTCTGTACAGCCTATGGTCCCATTCACTCGGGAATATCCCAACGCAGCTCCTAGAAGGAACGTGTTTCTGACTCGCTGAATCTCAACATAGATTCAACTCTCTTAGGTGAACGAACGCACAGCAGAGCAGTTTCAAGGAAACGTTTCTCCTGAGTTTTAGACGAAGTTTCCTGCTCTTTAGTACGTATGCCGGCATTGGGCTGGAAATACCGGTTTTAGGATTCTGCACAGAAAGGGTTTGCAAACCGCTGAATCCACACGTGAGTTTAACTCTGTCAGTTGAATGCACACATTGACAACCATTCAGTTAGATAGCTCCGTTTTGGTTTTAGAAGCAGATATTTCTCTGTACAGCCTATGGTCCCATTCACTCGGGAATATCCCAACGCAGCTCCTAGAAGAAACGTGTTTCTGACTCGCTGAATCTCAACATAGATTCAACTCTCTTAGGTGAACGAACGCACAGCAGAGCAGTTTCAAGGAAACGTTTCTCCTGAGTTTTAGACGACGTTTCCTGCTGTTAAGTACGTATGCCGGCATTGGGCTGGAAATACCGGTTTTGGAATTCTGCACAGAAAGGGTTTGCAAACCGCTGAATCCACACGTGAGTTTAACTCTGTCAGTTGAATGCACACTTTGACAACCATTCAGTTAGATAGCTCCGTTTTGGTTTTAGAAGCAGATATTTCTCTGTACAGCCTATGGTCCCATTCACTCGGGAATATCCCAACGCAGCTCCTAGAAGAAACGTGTTTCTGACTCGCTGAATCTCAACATAGATTCAACTCTCTTAGGTGAACGAACGCACAGCAGAGCAGTTTCAAGGAAACGTTTCTCCTGAGTTTTACACGAAGTTTCCTGCTGTTTAATACGTATGCCGGCATTGGACTGGAAATACCGGTTTTGGGATTCTGCACAGAAAGGGTTTGCAAACCGCTGAATCCACACGTGAGTTTAACTCTGTCAGTTGAATGCACACATTGACAACCATTCAGTTTGATAGCACACTTTTGGTTTTAGAAGCAGATATTTCTCTGTACAGCCTATGGTCCCATTCACTCGGGAATATCCCAACGCAGCTCCTAGAAGAAACGTGTTTCTGACTCGCTGAATCTCAACATAGATTCAACTCTCTTAGGTGAACGAACGCACAGCAGAGCAGTTTCAAGAAAACGTTTCTCCTGAGTTTTAGACGAAGTTTCCTGATGTTTAGTATGGATGCCGGCATTGGGCTGGAAATACCGGTTTTGGGATTCTGCACAGAAAGGGTTTGCAAACCGCTGAATACACACGTGAGTTTAACTCTGTCAGTTGAATGCACATATTGACAACCATTCAGTTTGATAGCACACTTTTGGTTTTAGAAACAGATATTTCTCTGTACAGCCTATGGTCCCATTCACTCGGGAATATCCCAAAGCAGCTCCTAGAAGAAACGTGTTTCTGACTCGCTGAATCTCAACATAGATTCAACTCTCTTAGGTGAACGAACGCACAGCAGAGCAGTTTCAAGGAAACGTTTCTCCTGAGTCTTAGACGAAGTTTCCTGCTGTTTAGTACGGATGCCGGCATTGGGCTGGAAATACCAGTTTTGGGATTCTGCACAGAAAGGGTTTGCAAACCGCTGAATCCACACGTGAGTTTAACTCTGTCAGTTGAATGCACACATTGACAACCATTCAGTTAGATAGCTCCGTTTTGGTTTTAGAAGCAGATATTTCTCTGTACAGCCTATGATCCCATTCACTCGGGAATATCCCAACGCAGCTCCTAGAAGAAACGTGTTTCTGACTCGCTGAATCTCAACATAGATTCAACTCTCTTAGGTGAACGAACACACAGCAGAGCAGTTTCAAGGAAACGTTTCTCCTGAGTTTTAGACGATGTTTCCTGCTGTTTAGTACGGATGCCGGCATTGGGCTGGAAATACCAGTTTTGGGATTCTGCACAGAAAGGGTTTGCAAACCGCTGAATCCACAAGTGAGTTTACCTCTGTCAGTTGAATGCACACATTGACAACCATTCAGTTTGATAGCACCCTTTTGGTTTTAGAAGCAGATATTTCTCTGTACAGACTATGGTCCCATTCACTCGGGAATATCCCAACGCAGCTCCTAGTAGAAACGTGTTTCTGACTCGCTGAATCTCAACATAGATTCAACTCTCTTAGGTGAACGAACGCACAGCAGAGCAGTTTCAAGGAAACGTTTCTCCTGAGTCTTAGACGAAGTTTCCTGCTGTTTAGTACGTATGCCGGCATTGGGATAGAAATACCGGTTTTGGGATTCTGCACAGAAAGGGTTTGCAAACCGCTGAATCCACACGTGAGTTTAACTCTGTCAGTTGAATGCACACATTGACAACCATTCAGTTAGATAGCTCCGTTTTGGTTTTAGAAGCAGATATTTCTCTGTACAGCCTATGGTCCCATTTACTCGGGAATATCCCAACGCAGCTCCTAGAAGAAACGTGTTTCTGACTCGCTGAATCTCAACATAGATTCAACTCTCTTAGGTGAACGAACGCACAGCAGAGCAGTTTCAAGGAAACGTTTCTCCTGAGTTTTAGACGAAGTTTCCTGCTGTTTAGTACGGATGCCGGCATTGGGCTGGAAATACCGGTTTTGGGATTCTGCACAGAAAGGGTTTGCAAACCGCTGAATCCACACGTGAGTTTAACTCTGTCAGTTGAATGCACACATTGACAACCATTCTGTTAGATAGCTCCGTTTTGGTTTTAGAAGCAGATATTTCTCTGTACAGCCTATGGTCCCATTCACTCGGGAATATCCCAATGCAGCTCCTAGAAGAAACGTGTTTCTGACTCGCTGAATCTCAACATAGATTCAACTCTCTTAGGTGAACGAACGGACAGCAGAGCAGTTTCAAGGAAACGTTTCTCCTGAGTTTTAGACGAAGTTTCCTGCTGTTTAGTACGGATGCCGGCATTGGGCTGGAAATACCGGTTTTGGGATTCTGCACAGAAAGGGTTTGCAAACCGCTGAATCCACACGTGAGTTTAACTCTGTCAGTTGAATGCACACATTGACAACCATTCAGTTTGATAGCACACTTTTGGTTTTAGAAGCAGATATTTCTCTGTACAGCCTATGGTCCCATTCACTCGGGAATATCATAATGCAGCTCCTAGAAGAAACGTGTTTCTGACTCGCTGAATCTCAACATAGATTCAACTCTCTTAGGTGAACGAACGCACAGCAGAGCAGTTTCAAGGAAACGTTTCTCCTGAGTTTTACACGAAGTTTCCTGCTGTTTAGTATGGATGCGGGCATTGGGCTGGAAATACTGGTTTGGGATTCTGCACAGAAAGGGTTTGCAAACCGCTGAATCCACACGTGAGTTTAACTCTGTCAGTTGAATGCACACATTGACAACCATTCAGTTTGATAGCACACTTTTGGTTTTAGAAGCAGATATTTCTCTGTACAGCCTATGGTCCCATTCACTCGGGAATATCCCAACGCAGCTCCTATAAGAAGCGTGTTTCTCACTCGCTGAATCTCAACATAGTTTCAACTCTCTTAGGTGAACGAAAGCACAGCAGAGCAGTTTCAACGAAACGTTTCTCCTGAGTTTTAGACGAAGTTTCCTGCTGTTTAGTACGGATGCCGGCATTGGGCTGGAATTACCAGTTTTGGGATTCTGCACAGAAAGGTTTTGCAAACCGCTGAATCCAAACGTGAGTTTAATTCTGTCACTTGAATGCACACATTGACAACCACTCAGTTAGATAGCACCCTTTTGGTTGTAGGAGTAGATATTTCTCTGTACAGCCTATGGTCCCATTCACTCGGGAATATCCCAACGCACCTCCTAGAAGAAACGTGTTTCTGACTCGCTGAATCTCAACATAGATTCAACTCTCTTAGGTGATCGAACGCACAGCAGAGCAGTTTCAAGGAAACGTTTCTCCTGAGTTTTAGACGAAGTTTCCTGCTGTTTAGTACGGATGCCGGCATTGGGCTGGAAATACCGGTTTTGGGATTCTGCACAGAAAGGGTTTGCAAACCGCTGAATCCACACGTGAGTTTAACTCCGTCAGTTGAATGCACACATTGACAACCATTCAGTTAGATAGCTCCGTTATGGTTTTAGAAGCAGATATTTCTCTGTACAGCCTATGGTCCCATTCACTCGGGAATATCCCAACGCAGCTCCTAGAAGAAACGTGTTTCTGACTCGCTGAATCTCAACATAGATTCAACTCTCTTAGGTGAACGAACGCACAGCAGAGCAGTTTCAAGGAAACGTTTCTCCTGAGTTTTAGACGAAGTTTCCTGCTGTTTAGTACGGATGCCGGCATTGGGCTGGAAATACTGGTTTTTGCATTCTGCACAGAAAGGGTTTGCAAACCGCTGAATCCACACGTGAGTTTAACTCCGTCAGTTGAATGCACACATTGACAACCATTCAGTTAGATAGCTCCGTTATGGTTTTAGAAGCAGATATTTCTCTGTACAGCCTATGGTCCCATTCACTCGGGAATATCCCAACGCAGCTCCTAGAAGAAACGTGTTTCTGACTCGCTGAATCTCAACATAGATTCAACTCTCTTAGGTGAACGAACGCACAGCATAGCAGTTTCAAGGAAACGTTTCTCCTGAGTTTTAGACGAAGTTTCCTGATGTTTAGTACGGATGCCGGCATTGAGCTGGAATTACCGGTTTTGGGATTCTGCACAGAAAGGGTTTGCAAACCGCTGAATCCACACGTGAGTTTAATTCTGTCACTTGAATGCACACATTGACAATCATTCAGTTAGATACCACCCTTTTGGTTGTAGAAGTAGATATTTCTCTGTACAGCCTATGGTCCCATTCACTCGAGAATATCCCAACGCACCTCCTAGAAGAAACGTGTTTCTGACTCGCTGAATCTCAACATAGATTCAACTCTCTTAGGTGAACGAACGCACAGCAGAGCAGTTTCAAGGAAACGTTTCTCCTGAGTTTTAGACGAAGTTTCCTGCTGTTTAGTACGGATGCCGGCATTGGGCTGGAAATACCGGTTTTGGGATTCTGCACAGAAAGGGTTTGCAAACCGCTGAATCCACACGTGAGTTTAACTCTGTCAGTTGAATGCACACATTGACAACCATTCAGTTAGATAGCTCCGTTTTGGTTTTAGAAGCAGATATTTCTCTGTACAGCCTATGGTCCCATTCACTCGGGAATATCCCAACGCAGCTCCTAGAAGAAACGTGTTTCTGACTCGCTGAATCTCAACATAGATTCAACTCTCTTAGGTGAACGAACGCACAGCAGAGCAGTTTCAAGGAAAGGTCTCTCCTGAGTTTTAGACGAAGTTTCCTGCTCTTTAGTACGTATGCCGGCATTGGGCTGGAAATACCGGTTTTGGGATTCTGCACAGAAAGGGTTTGCAAACCGCTGAATCCACACCTGAGTTTAACTCTGTCAGTTGAATGCACACATTGACAACCATTCAGTTAGATAGCTCCGTTTTGGTTTTAGAAGCAGATATTTCTCTGTACAGCCTATGGTCCCATTCACTCGGGAATATCCCAACGCAGCTCCTAGAAGAAACGTGTTTCTGACTCGCTGAATCTCAACATAGATTCAACTCTCTTAGGTGAACGAACGCACAGCAGAGCAGTTTCAAGGAAACGTTCTCCTGAGTTTTAGACGAAGTTTCCTTCTGTTTAGTATGGATGCCGGCATTGGGCTGGAAATACCGGTTTTGGGATTCTGCACAGAAAGGGTTTGCAAACCGCTGAATCCACACGTGAGTTTAACTCTGTCAGTTGAATGCACACATTGACAACCATTCAGTTAGGTAGCTCCGTTTTGGTTTTAGAAGCAGATATTTCTCTGTACAGCCTATGGTCCCATTCACTCGGGAATATCCCAACGCAGCTCCTAGAAGAAACGTGTTTCTGACTCGCTGAATCTCAACATAGATTCAACTCTCTTAGGTGAACGAACGCACAGCAGAGCAGTTTCAAGGAAACGTTTCTCCTGAGTCTTAGACGAAGTTTCCTGCTTTTTAGTACGGATGCCGGCATGGGGCTGGAAATACCGGTTTTGGGATTCTGCACAGAAAGGGTTTGCAAACCGCTGAATCCACACGTGAGTTTAACTCTGTCAGTTGAATGCACACATTGACAACCATTCAGTTAGATAGCTCCGTTTTGGTTTTAGAAGCAGATATTTCTCTGTACAGCCTATGGTCCCATTCACTCGGGAATATCCCAACGCAGCTCCTAGAAGAAACGTGTTTCTGACTCGCTGAATCTCAACATAGATTCAACTCTCTTAGGTGAACGAACGCACAGCAGAGCAGTTTCAAGGAAACGTTTCTCCTGAGTCTTAGACGAAGTTTCCTGCTGTTTAGTACGGATGCCGGCATTGGGCTGGAAATACCGGTTTTGGGATTCTGCACAGAAAGGGTTTGCAAACCGCTGAATCCACACGTGAGTTTAACTCTGTCAGTTGAATGCACACATTGACAACCATTCAGTTAGATAGCTCCGTTTTGGTTTTAGAAGCAGATATTTCTCTGTACAGCCTATGATCCCATTCACTCGGGAATATCCCAACGCAGCTCCTAGAAGAAACGTGTTTCTGACTCGCTGAATCTCAACATAGATTCAACTCTCTTAGGTGAACGAACGCACAGCAGAGCAGTTTCAAGGAAACGTTTCTCCTGAGTTTTAGACGAAGTTTCCTGCTGTTTAGTACGGATGCCGGCATTGGGCTGGAAATACCAGTTTTGGGATTCTGCACAGAAAGGGTTTGCAAACCGCTGAATCCACACGTGAGTTTAACTCTGTCAGTTGAATGCACACATTGACAACCATTCAGTTTGATAGCACACTTTTGGTTTTAGAAGCAGATATTTCTCTGTACAGCCTATGGTCCCATTCACTCGGGAATATCCCAACGCAGCTCCTAGAAGAAACGTGTTTCTGACTCGCTGAATCTCAACATAGATTCAACTCTCTTAGGTGAACGAACGCACAGCAGAGCAGTTTCAAGGAAACGTTTCTCCTGAGTCTTTGACGAAGTTTCCTGCTGTTTAGTACGGATGCCGGCATTGGGCTGGAAATACCGGTTTTGGGATTCTGCACAGAAAGGGTTTGCAAACCGCTGAATCCACACGTGAGTTTAACTCTGTCAGTTGAATGCACACATTGACAACCATTCAGTTAGATAGCTCCGTTTTGGTTTTAGAAGCAGATATTTCTCTGTACAGCCTATGGTCCCATTTACTCGGGAATATCCCAACGCAGCTCCTAGAAGAAACGTGTTTCTGACTCGCTGAATCTCAACATAGATTCAACTCTCTTAGGTGAACGAACGCACAGCAGAGCAGTTTCAAGGAAACGTTTCTCCTGAGTTTTAGACGAAGTTTCCTGCTGTTTAGTACGGATGCCAGCATTGAGCTGGAATTACCAGTTTTGGGATTCTGCACAGAAAGGGTTTGCAAACCGCTGAATCCAAACGTGAGTTTAATTCTGTCACTTGAATGCACACATTGACAACCATTCAGTTTGATAGCACCCTTTTGGTTGTAGGTGTAGATATTTCCTTGTACAGCCTATGGTCCCATTCACTCGGGAATATCCCAACGCACCTCCTAGAAGAAACGTGTTTCTGACTCGCTGAATCTCAACATAGATTCAACTCTCTTAGGTGATCGAACGCACAGCAGAGCAGTTTCAAGGAAACGTTTCTCCTGAGTTTTAGACGAAGTTTCCTGCTGTTTAGTACGGATGCCGGCATTGGGCTGGAAATACCGGTTTTGGGATTCTGCACAGAAAGGGTTTGCAAACCGCTGAATCCACACGTGAGTTTAACTCGGTCAGTTGAATGCACACCTTGACAACCATTCAGTTAGATAGCTCCGTTTTGGTTTTAGAAGCAGATATTTCTCTGTACAGCCTATGGTCCCATTCACTTGGGAATATCCCAACGCAGCTCCTAGAAGGAACGTGTTTCTGACTCGCTGAATCTCAACATAGATTCAACTCTCTTAGGTGAACGAACGCACAGCAGAGCAGTTTCAAGGAAACGTTTCTCCTGAGTTTTAGACGAAGTTTCCTGCTCTTTAGTACGTATGCCGGCATTGGGCTGGAAATACCGGTTTTGGGATTCTGCACAGAAAGGGTTTGCAAACCGCTGAATCCACTCGTGAGTTTAACTCTGTCAGTTGAATGCACACATTGACAACCATTCAGTTAGATAGCTCCGTTTGGTTTTAGAAGCAGATATTTCTCTGTACAGCCTATGGTCCCATTCACTCGGTAATATCCCAACGCAGCTCCTAGAAGAAACGTGTTTCTGACTCGCTGAATCTCAACATAGATTCAACTCTCTTAGGTGAAAGAACGCACAGCAGAGCAGTTTCAAGGAAACGTTTCTCCTGAGTTTTACACGAAGTTTCCTGCTGTTTAGTACGTATGCCGGCATTGGGCTGGAAATACCGGTTTTGGGATTCTGCACAGAAAGGGTTTGCAAACCGCTGAATCCACACGTGAGTTTAACTCTGTCAGTTGAATGCACACATTGACAACCATTCAGTTTGATAGCACACTTTTGGTTTTAGAAGCAGATATTTCTCTGTACAGCCTATGGTCCCATTCACTCGGGAATATCCCAAAGCAGCTCCTAGAAGAAACGTGTTTCTGACTCGCTGAATCTCAACATAGATTCAACTCTCTTAGGTGAACGAACGCACAGCAGAGCAGTTTCAAGGAAACGTTTCTCCTGAGTTTTAGACGAAGTTTCCTGATGTTTAGTACGGATGCCGGCATTGAGCTGGAATTACCGGTTTTGGGATTCTGCACAGAAAGGGTTTACAAACCGCTGAATCCAAACGTGAGTTTAATTCTGTCACTTGAATGCACACATTGACAACCATTCAGTTAGATACCACCCTTTTGGTTGTAGGAGTAGATATTTCTCTGTACAGCCTATGGTCCCATTCACTCGGGAATATCCCAACGCAGCTCCTAGAAGAAACGTGTTTCTGACTCGCTGAATCTCAACATAGATTCAACTCTCTTAGGTGATCGAACGCACAGCAGAGCAGTTTCAAGGAAACGTTTCTCCTGAGTTTTAGACGAAGTTTCCTGCTGTTTAGTACGGATGCCGGCATTGGGCTGGAAATACCGGTTTTGGGATTCTGCACAGAAAGGGTTTGCAAACCGCTGAATCCACACGTGAGTTTAACTCTGTCAGTTGAATGCACACATTGACAACCATTCAGTTAGATAGCTCCGTTTTGGTTTTAGAAGCAGATATTTCTCTGTACAGACTATGGTCCCATTCACTCGGGAATATCCCAACGCAGCTCCTAGAAGAAACGTGTTTCTGACTCGCTGAATCTCAACATAGATTCAACTCTCTTAGGTGAACGAACGCACAGCAGAGCAGTTTCAAGGAAAGGTTTCTCCTGAGTTTTAGACGAAGTTTCCTGCTCTTTAGTACGTATGCCGGCATTGGGCTGGAAATACCGGTTTTGGGATTCTGCACAGAAAGGGTTTGCAAACCGCTGAATCCACACCTGAGTTTAACTCTGTCAGTTGAATGCACACATTGACAACCATTCAGTTAGATAGCTCCGTTTTGGTTTTAGAAGCAGATATTTCTCTGTACAGCCTATGGTCCCATTCACTCGGGAATATCCCAACGCAGCTCCTAGAAGAAACGTGTTTCTGACTCGCTGAATCTCAACATAGATTCAACTCTCTTAGGTGAACGAACGCACAGCAGAGCAGTTTCAAGGAAACGTTTCTCCTGAGTCTTAGACGAAGTTTCCTGCTGTTTAGTACGGATGCCGGCATTGGGCTGGAAATACCGGTTTTGGGATTCTGCACAGAAAGGGTTTGCAAACCGCTGAATCCACACGTGAGTTTAACTCTGTCAGTTGAATGCACACATTGACAACCATTCAGTTAGATAGCTCCGTTTTGGTTTTAGAAGCAGATATTTCTCTGTACAGCCTATGGTCCCATTCACTCGGGAATATCCCAACGCAGCTCCTAGAAGAAACGTGTTTCTGACTCGCTGAATCTCAACATAGATTCAACTCTCTTAGGTGAACGAACGCACAGCAGAGCAGTTTCAAGGAAACGTTTCTCCTGAGTCTTAGACGAAGTTTCCTGCTGTTTAGTACGGATGCCGGCATTGGGCTGGAAATACCGGTTTTGGGATTCTGCACAGAAAGGGTTTGCAAACCGCTGAATCCACACGTGAGTTTAACTCTGTCAGTTGAATGCACACATTGACAACCATTCAGTTAGATAGCTCCGTTTTGGTTTTAGAAGCAGATATTTCTCTGTACAGCCTATGGTCCCATTCACTCGGGAATATCCCAACGCAGCTCCTAGAAGAAACGTGTTTCTGACTCGCTGAATCTCAACATAGATTCAACTCTCTTAGGTGAACGAACGCACAGCAGAGCAGTTTCAAGGAAACGTTTCTCCTGAGTCTTAGACGAAGTTTCCTGCTGTTTAGTACGGATGCCGGCATTGGGCTGGAAATACCGGTTTTGGGATTCTGCACAGAAAGGGTTTGCAAACCGCTGAATCCACACGTGAGTTTAACTCTGTCAGTTGAATGCACACATTGACAACCATTCAGTTAGATAATTCCGTTTTGGTTTTAGAAGCAGATATTTCTCTGTACAGCCTATGATCCCATTCACTCGGGAATATCCCAACGCAGCTCCTAGAAGAAACGTGTTTCTGACTCGCTGAATCTCAACATAGATTCAACTCTCTTAGGTGAACGAACGCACAGCAGAGCAGTTTCAAGGAAACGTTTCTCCTGAGTTTTAGACGAAGTTTCCTGCTGTTTAGTACGGATGCCGGCATTGGGCTGGAAATACCAGTTTTGGGATTCTGCACAGAAAGGGTTTGCAAACCGCTGAATCCACACGTGAGTTTAACTCTGTCAGTTGAATGCACACATTGACAACCATTCAGTTTGATAGCACACTTTTGGTTTTAGAAGCAGATATTTCTCTGTACAGCCTATGGTCCCATTCACTCGGGAATATCCCAACGCAGCTCCTAGAAGAAACGTGTTTCTGACTCGCTGAATCTCAACATAGATTCAACTCTCTTAGGTGAACGAACGCACAGCAGAGCAGTTTCAAGGAAACGTTTCTCCTGAGTCTTTGACGAAGTTTCCTGCTGTTTAGTACGGATGCCGGCATTGGGCTGGAAATACCGGTTTTGGGATTCTGCACAGAAAGGGTTTGCAAACCGCTGAATCCACACGTGAGTTTAACTCTGTCAGTTGAATGCACACATTGACAACCATTCAGTTAGATAGCTCCGTTTTGGTTTTAGAAGCAGATATTTCTCTGTACAGCCTATGGTCCCATTTACTCGGGAATATCCCAACGCAGCTCCTAGAAGAAACGTGTTTCTGACTCGCTGAATCTCAACATAGATTCAACTCTCTTAGGTGAACGAACGCACAGCAGAGCAGTTTCAAGGAAACGTTTCTCCTGAGTTTTAGACGAAGTTTCCTGCTGTTTAGTACGGATGCCGGCATTGAGCTGGAATTACCAGTTTTGGGATTCTGCACAGAAAGGGTTTGCAAACCGCTGAATCCAAACGTGAGTTTAATTCTGTCACTTGAATGCACACATTGACAACCATTCAGTTTGATAGCACCCTTTTGGTTGTAGGTGTAGATATTTCCTTGTACAGCCTATGGTCCCATTCACTCGGGAATATCCCAACGCACCTCCTAGAAGAAACGTGTTTCTGACTCGCTGAATCTCAACATAGATTCAACTCTCTTAGGTGATCGAACGCACAGCAGAGCAGTTTCAAGGAAACGTTTCTCCTGAGTTTTAGACGAAGTTTCCTGCTGTTTAGTACGGATGCCGGCATTGGGCTGGAAATACCGGTTTTGGGATTCTGCACAGAAAGGGTTTGCAAACCGCTGAATCCACACGTGAGTTTAACTCGGTCAGTTGAATGCACACCTTGACAACCATTCAGTTAGATAGCTCCGTTTTGGTTTTAGAAGCAGATATTTCTCTGTACAGCCTATGGTCCCATTCACTCGGGAATATCCCAACGCAGCTCCTAGAAGGAACGTGTTTCTGACTCGCTGAATCTCAACATAGATTCAACTCTCTTAGGTGAACGAACGCACAGCAGAGCAGTTTCAAGGAAACGTTTCTCCTGAGTTTTAGACGAAGTTTCCTGCTCTTTAGTACGCATGCCGGCATTGGGCTGGAAATACCGGTTTTGGGATTCTGCACAGAAAGGGTTTGCAAACCGCTGAATCCACACGTGAGTTTAACTCTGTCAGTTGAATGCACACATTGACAACCATTCAGTTAGATAGCTCCGTTTGGTTTTAGAAGCAGATATTTCTCTGTACAGCCTATGGTCCCATTCACTCGGTAATATCCCAACGCAGCTCCTAGAAGAAACGTGTTTCTGACTCGCTAAATCTCAACATAGATTCAACTCTCTTAGGTGAAAGAACGCACAGCAGAGCAGTTTCAAGGAAACGTTTCTCCTGAGTTTTACACGAAGTTTCCTGCTGTTTAGTACGTATGCCGGCATTGGGCTGGAAATACCGGTTTTGGGATTCTGCACAGAAAGGGTTAGCAAACCGCTGAATCCACTCGTGAGTTTAACTCTGTCAGTTGAATGCACACATTGACAACCATTCAGTTTGATAGCACACTTTTGGTTTTAGAAGCAGATATTTCTCTGTACAGCCTATGGTCCCATTCACTCAGGAATATCCCAACGCAGCTCCTAGAAGAAACGTGTTTCTGACTCGCTGAATCTCAACATAGTTTCAACTCTCTTAGGTGAACGAACGCACAGCAGAGCAGTTTCAAGGAAACGTTTCTCCTGAGTTTTACACGAAGTTTCCTGCTGTTTAGTACGGATGCCGGCATTGGGCTGGAAATACCCGTTTTGGGATTCTGCACAGAAAGGGTTTGCAAACCGCTGAATCCACACGTGAGTTTAACTCTGTCAGTTGAATGCACACATTGACAACCATTCAGTTAGATAGCACACTTTTGGTTTTAGAAGCAGATATTTCTCTGTACAGCCTATGGTCCCATTCACTCGGGAATATCCCAACGCAGCTCCTAGAAGAAACGTGTTTCTGACTCCCTGAATCTCAACATAGATTCAACTCTCTTAGGTGAACGAACGCACAGCAGAGCAGTTTCAAGGAAACGTTTCTCCTGAGTTTTAGACGAAGTTTCCTGCTGTTTATTACGGATGCCGGCATTGGGCTGGAAATACTGGTTTTTGCATTCTGCACAGAAAGGGTTTGCAAACCGCTGAATCCACACGTGAGTTTAACTCCGTCAGTTGAATGCACACATTGACAACCATTCAGTTAGATAGCTCCGTTATGGTTTTAGAAGCAGATATTTCTCTGTACAGCCTATGGTCCCATTCACTCGGGAATATCCCAACGCAGCTCCTAGAAGAAACGTGTTTCTGACTCGCTGAATCTCAACATAGATTCAACTCTCTTAGGTGAACGAACGCACAGCAGAGCAGTTTCAAGGAAACGTTTCTCCTGAGTTTTAGACGAAGTTTCCTGATGTTTAGTACGGATGCCGGCATTGAGCTGGAATTACCGGTTTTGGGATTCTGCACAGAAAGGGTTTGCAAACCGCTGAATCCACACGTGAGTTTAATTCTGTCACTTGAATGCACACATTGACAATCATTCAGTTAGATACCACCCTTTTGGTTGTAGAAGTAGATATTTCTCTGTACAGCCTATGGTCCCATTCACTCGAGAATATCCCAACGCACCTCCTAGAAGAAACGTGTTTCTGACTCGCTGAATCTCAACATAGATTCAACTCTCTTAGGTGATCGAACGCACAGCAGAGCAGTTTCAAGGAAACGTTTCTCCTGAGTTTTAGACGAAGTTTCCTGCTGTTTAGTACGGATGCCGGCATTGGGCTGGAAATACCGGTTTTGGGATTCTGCACAGAAAGGGTTTGCAAACCGCTGAATCCACACGTGAGTTTAACTCTGTCAGTTGAATGCACACATTGACAACCATTCAGTTAGATAGCTCCGTTTTGGTTTTAGAAGCAGATATTTCTCTGTACAGCCTATGGTCCCATTCACTCGGGAATATCCCAACGCAGCTCCTAGAAGAAACGTGTTTCTGACTCGCTGAATCTCAACATAGATTCAACTCTCTTAGGTGAACGAACGCACAGCAGAGCAGTTTCAAGGAAAGGTCTCTCCTGAGTTTTAGACGAAGTTTCCTGCTCTTTAGTAGGTATGCCGGCATTGGGCTGGAAATACCGGTTTTGGGATTCTGCACAGAAAGGGTTTGCAAACCGCTGAATCCACACCTGAGTTTAACTCTGTCAGTTGAATGCACACATTGACAACCATTCAGTTAGATAGCTCCGTTTTGGTTTTAGAAGCAGATATTTCTCTGTACAGCCTATGGTCCCATTCACTCGGGAATATCCCAACGCAGCTCCTAGAAGAAACGTGTTTCTGACTCGCTGAATCTCAACATAGATTCAACTCTCTTAGGTGAACGAACGCACAGCAGAGCAGTTTCAAGGAAACGTTTCTCCTGAGTTTTAGACGAAGTTTCCTTCTGTTTAGTACGGATGCCGGCATTGGGCTGGAAATACCGGTTTTGGGATTCTGCACAGAAAGGGTTTGCAAACCGCTGAATCCACACGTGAGTTTAACTCTGTCAGTTGAATGCACGCATTGACAACCATTCAGTTAGGTAGCTCCGTTTTGGTTTTAGAAGCAGATATTTCTCTGTACAGCCTATGGTCCCATTCACTCGGGAATATCCCAACGCAGCTCCTAGAAGAAACGTGTTTCTGACTCGCTGAATCTCAACATAGATTCAACTCTCTTAGGTGAACGAACGCACAGCAGAGCAGTTTCAAGGAAACGTTTCTCCTGAGTCTTAGACGAAGTTTCCTGCTTTTTAGTACGGATGCCGGCATTGGGCTGGAAATACCGGTTTTGGGATTCTGCACAGAAAGGGTTTGCAAACCGCTGAATCCACACGTGAGTTTAACTCTGTCAGTTGAATGCACACATTGACAACCATTCAGTTAGATAGCTCCGTTTTGGTTTTAGAAGCAGATATTTCTCTGTACAGCCTATGGTCCCATTCACTCGGGAATATCCCAACGCAGCTCCTAGAAGAAACGTGTTTCTGACTCGCTGAATCTCAACATAGATTCAACTCTCTTAGGTGAACGAACGCACAGCAGAGCAGTTTCAAGGAAACGTTTCTCCTGAGTCTTAGACGAAGTTTCCTGCTGTTTAGTACGGATGCCGGCATTGGTTTGGAAATACCGGTTTTGGGATTCTGCACAGAAAGGGTTTGCAAACCGCTGAATCCACACGTGAGTTTAACTCTGTCAGTTGAATGCACACATTGACAACCATTCAGTTAGATAGCTCCGTTTTGGTTTTAGAAGCAGATATTTCTCTGTACAGCCTATGATCCCATTCACTCGGGAATATCCCAACGCAGCTCCTAGAAGAAACGTGTTTCTGACTCGCTGAATCTCAACATAGATTCAACTCTCTTAGGTGAACGAACGCACAGCAGAGTAGTTTCAAGGAAACGTTTCTCCTGAGTTTTAGACGAAGTTTCCTGCTGTTTAGTACGGATGCCGGCATTGGGCTGGAAATACCAGTTTTGGGATTCTGCACAGAAAGGGTTTGCAAACCGCTGAATCCACACGTGAGTTTAACTCTGTCAGTTGAATGCACACATTGACAACCATTCAGTTTGATAGCACACTTTTGGTTTTAGAAGCAGATATTTCTCTGTACAGCCTATGGTCCCATTCACTCGGGAATATCCCAACGCAGCTCCTAGAAGAAACGTGTTTCTGACTCGCTGAATCTCAACATAGATTCAACTCTCTTAGGTGAACGAACGCAGAGCAGAGCAGTTTCAAGGAAACGTTTCTCCTGAGTCTTTGACGAAGTTCCCTGCTGTTTAGTACGGATGCCGGCATTGGGCTGGAAATACCGGTTTTGGGATTCTGCACAGAAAGGGTTTGCAAACCGCTGAATCCACACGTGAGTTTAACTCTGTCAGTTGAATGCACACATTGACAACCATTCAGTTAGATAGCTCCGTTTTGGTTTTAGAAGCAGATATTTCTCTGTACAGCCTATGGTCCCATTTACTCGGGAATATCCCAACGCAGCTCCTAGAAGAAACGTGTTTCTGACTCGCTGAATCTCAACATAGATTCAACTCTCTTAGGTGAACGAACGCACAGCAGAGCAGTTTCAAGGAAACGTTTCTCCTGAGTTTTAGACGAAGTTTCCTGCTGTTTAGTACGGATGCCGGCATTGGGCTGGAAATACCGGTTTTGGGATTCTGCACAGAAAGGGTTTGCAAACCGCTGAATCCACACGTGAGTTTAACTCGGTCAGTTGAATGCACACCTTGACAACCATTCAGTTAGATAGCTCCGTTTTGGTTTTAGAAGCAGATATTTCTCTGTACAGCCTATGGTCCCATTCACTCGGGAATATCCCAACGCAGCTCCTAGAAGGAACGTGTTTCTGACTCGCTGAATCTCAACATAGATTCAACTCTCTTAGGTGAACGAACGCACAGCAGAGCAGTTTCAAGGAAACGTTTCTCCTGAGTTTTAGACGAAGTTTCCTGCTCTTTAGTACGTATGCCGGCATTGGGCTGGAAATACCGGTTTTGGGATTCTGCACAGAAAGGGTTTGCAAACCGCTGAATCCACACGTGAGTTTAACTCTGTCAGTTGAATGCACACATTGACAACCATTCAGTTAGATAGCTCCGTTTGGTTTTAGAAGCAGATATTTCTCTGTACAGCCTATGGTCCCATTCACTCGGTAATATCCCAACGCAGCTCCTAGAAGAAACGTGTTTCTGACTCGCTGAATCTCAACATAGATTCAACTCTCTTAGGTGAAAGAACGCACAGCAGAGCAGTTTCAAGGAAACGTTTCTCCTGAGTTTTACACGAAGTTTCCTGCTGTTTAGTACGTATGCCGGCATTGGACTGGAAATACCGGTTTTGGGATTCTGCACAGAAAGGGTTTGCAAACCGCTGAATCCACACGTGAGTTTAACTCTGTCAGTTGAATGCACACATTGACAACCATTCAGTTAGATAGCTCCGTTTTGGTTTTAGAAGCAGATATTTCTCTGTACAGCCTATGGTCCCATTCACTCGGGAATATCCCAACGCAGCTCCTAGAAGAAACGTGTTTCTGACTCGCTGAATCTCAACATAGATTCAACTCTCTTAGGTGAACGAACGCACAGCAGAGCAGTTTCAAGGAAACGTTTCTCCTGAGTTTTAGACGAAGTTTCCTGCTCTTTAGTACGTATGCCGGCATTGGGCTGGAAATACCGGTTTTGGGATTCTGCACAGAAAGGGTTTGCAAACCGGTGAATCCACACCTGAGTTTAACTCTGTCAGTTGAATGCACACATTGACAACCATTCAGTTAGATAGCTCCGTTTTGGTTTTAGAAGCAGATATTTCTCTGTACAGCCTATGGTCCCATTCACTCGGGAATATCCCAACGCAGCTCCTAGAAGAAACGTGTTTCTGACTCGCTGAATCTCAACATAGATTCAACTCTCTTAGGTGAACGAACGCACAGCAGAGCAGTTTCAAGGAAACGTTTCTCCTGAGTCTTAGACGAAGTTTCCTGCTGTTTAGTACGGATGCCGGCATTGGGCTGGAAATACCGGTTTTGGGATTCTGCACAGAAAGGGTTTGCAAACCGGTGAATCCACACGTGAGTTTAACTCTGTCAGTTGAATGCACACATTGACAACCATTCAGTTAGATAGCTCCGTTATGGTTTTAGAAGCAGATATTTCTCTGTACAGCCTATGGTCCCATTCACTCGGGAATATCCCAACGCAGCTCCTAGAAGAAACGTGTTTCTGACTCGCTGAATCTCAACATAGATTCAACTCTCTTAGGTGAACGAACGCACAGCAGAGCAGTTTCAAGGAAACGTTTCTCCTGAGTTTTAGACGAAGTTTCCTGATGTTTAGTACGGATGCCGGCATTGAGCTGGAATTACCGGTTTTGGGATTCTGCACAGAAAGGGTTTGCAAACCGCTGAATCCACACGTGAGTTTAATTCTGTCACTTGAATGCACACATTGACAATCATTCAGTTAGATACCACCCTTTTGGTTGTAGAAGTAGATATTTCTCTGTACAGCCTATGGTCCCATTCACTCGAGAATATCCCAACGCACCTCCTAGAAGAAACGTGTTTCTGACTCGCTGAATCTCAACATAGATTCAACTCTCTTAGGTGATCGAACGCACAGCAGAGCAGTTTCAAGGAAACGTTTCTCCTGAGTTTTAGACGAAGTTTCCTGCTGTTTAGTACGGATGCCGGCATTGGGCTGGAAATACCGGTTTTGGGATTCTGCACAGAAAGGGTTTGCAAACCGCTGAATCCACACGTGAGTTTAACTCTGTCAGTTGAATGCACACATTGACAACCATTCAGTTAGATAGCTCCGTTTTGGTTTTAGAAGCAGATATTTCTCTGTACAGCCTATGGTCCCATTCACTCGGGAATATCCCAACGCAGCTCCTAGAAGAAACGTGTTTCTGACTCGCTGAATCTCAACATAGATTCAACTCTCTTAGGTGAACGAACGCACAGCAGAGCAGTTTCAAGGAAAGGTCTCTCCTGAGTTTTAGACGAAGTTTCCTGCTCTTTAGTAGGTATGCCGGCATTGGGCTGGAAATACCGGTTTTGGGATTCTGCACAGAAAGGGTTTGCAAACCGCTGAATCCACACCTGAGTTTAACTCTGTCAGTTGAATGCACACATTGACAACCATTCAGTTAGATAGCTCCGTTTTGGTTTTAGAAGCAGATATTTCTCTGTACAGCCTATGGTCCCATTCACTCGGGAATATCCCAACGCAGCTCCTAGAAGAAACGTGTTTCTGACTCGCTGAATCTCAACATAGATTCAACTCTCTTAGGTGAACGAACGCACAGCAGAGCAGTTTCAAGGAAACGTTTCTCCTGAGTTTTAGACGAAGTTTCCTTCTGTTTAGTACGGATGCCGGCATTGGGCTGGAAATACCGGTTTTGGGATTCTGCACAGAAAGGGTTTGCAAACCGCTGAATCCACACGTGAGTTTAACTCTGTCAGTTGAATGCACGCATTGACAACCATTCAGTTAGGTAGCTCCGTTTTGGTTTTAGAAGCAGATATTTCTCTGTACAGCCTATGGTCCCATTCACTCGGGAATATCCCAACGCAGCTCCTAGAAGAAACGTGTTTCTGACTCGCTGAATCTCAACATAGATTCAACTCTCTTAGGTGAACGAACGCACAGCAGAGCAGTTTCAAGGAAACGTTTCTCCTGAGTCTTAGACGAAGTTTCCTGCTTTTTAGTACGGATGCCGGCATTGGGCTGGAAATACCGGTTTTGGGATTCTGCACAGAAAGGGTTTGCAAACCGCTGAATCCACACGTGAGTTTAACTCTGTCAGTTGAATGCACACATTGACAACCATTCAGTTAGATAGCTCCGTTTTGGTTTTAGAAGCAGATATTTCTCTGTACAGCCTATGGTCCCATTCACTCGGGAATATCCCAACGCAGCTCCTAGAAGAAACGTGTTTCTGACTCGCTGAATCTCAACATAGATTCAACTCTCTTAGGTGAACGAACGCACAGCAGAGCAGTTTCAAGGAAACGTTTCTCCTGAGTCTTAGACGAAGTTTCCTGCTGTTTAGTACGGATGCCGGCATTGGTTTGGAAATACCGGTTTTGGGATTCTGCACAGAAAGGGTTTGCAAACCGCTGAATCCACACGTGAGTTTAACTCTGTCAGTTGAATGCACACATTGACAACCATTCAGTTAGATAGCTCCGTTTTGGTTTTAGAAGCAGATATTTCTCTGTACAGCCTATGATCCCATTCACTCGGGAATATCCCAACGCAGCTCCTAGAAGAAACGTGTTTCTGACTCGCTGAATCTCAACATAGATTCAACTCTCTTAGGTGAACGAACGCACAGCAGAGTAGTTTCAAGGAAACGTTTCTCCTGAGTTTTAGACGAAGTTTCCTGCTGTTTAGTACGGATGCCGGCATTGGGCTGGAAATACCAGTTTTGGGATTCTGCACAGAAAGGGTTTGCAAACCGCTGAATCCACACGTGAGTTTAACTCTGTCAGTTGAATGCACACATTGACAACCATTCAGTTTGATAGCACACTTTTGGTTTTAGAAGCAGATATTTCTCTGTACAGCCTATGGTCCCATTCACTCGGGAATATCCCAACGCAGCTCCTAGAAGAAACGTGTTTCTGACTCGCTGAATCTCAACATAGATTCAACTCTCTTAGGTGAACGAACGCAGAGCAGAGCAGTTTCAAGGAAACGTTTCTCCTGAGTCTTTGACGAAGTTCCCTGCTGTTTAGTACGGATGCCGGCATTGGGCTGGAAATACCGGTTTTGGGATTCTGCACAGAAAGGGTTTGCAAACCGCTGAATCCACACGTGAGTTTAACTCTGTCAGTTGAATGCACACATTGACAACCATTCAGTTAGATAGCTCCGTTTTGGTTTTAGAAGCAGATATTTCTCTGTACAGCCTATGGTCCCATTTACTCGGGAATATCCCAACGCAGCTCCTAGAAGAAACGTGTTTCTGACTCGCTGAATCTCAACATAGATTCAACTCTCTTAGGTGAACGAACGCACAGCAGAGCAGTTTCAAGGAAACGTTTCTCCTGAGTTTTAGACGAAGTTTCCTGCTGTTTAGTACGGATGCCGGCATTGGGCTGGAAATACCGGTTTTGGGATTCTGCACAGAAAGGGTTTGCAAACCGCTGAATCCACACGTGAGTTTAACTCGGTCAGTTGAATGCACACCTTGACAACCATTCAGTTAGATAGCTCCGTTTTGGTTTTAGAAGCAGATATTTCTCTGTACAGCCTATGGTCCCATTCACTCGGGAATATCCCAACGCAGCTCCTAGAAGGAACGTGTTTCTGACTCGCTGAATCTCAACATAGATTCAACTCTCTTAGGTGAACGAACGCACAGCAGAGCAGTTTCAAGGAAACGTTTCTCCTGAGTTTTAGACGAAGTTTCCTGCTCTTTAGTACGTATGCCGGCATTGGGCTGGAAATACCGGTTTTGGGATTCTGCACAGAAAGGGTTTGCAAACCGCTGAATCCACACGTGAGTTTAACTCTGTCAGTTGAATGCACACATTGACAACCATTCAGTTAGATAGCTCCGTTTGGTTTTAGAAGCAGATATTTCTCTGTACAGCCTATGGTCCCATTCACTCGGTAATATCCCAACGCAGCTCCTAGAAGAAACGTGTTTCTGACTCGCTGAATCTCAACATAGATTCAACTCTCTTAGGTGAAAGAACGCACAGCAGAGCAGTTTCAAGGAAACGTTTCTCCTGAGTTTTACACGAAGTTTCCTGCTGTTTAGTACGTATGCCGGCATTGGACTGGAAATACCGGTTTTGGGATTCTGCACAGAAAGGGTTTGCAAACCGCTGAATCCACACGTGAGTTTAACTCTGTCAGTTGAATGCACACATTGACAACCATTCAGTTAGATAGCTCCGTTTTGGTTTTAGAAGCAGATATTTCTCTGTACAGCCTATGGTCCCATTCACTCGGGAATATCCCAACGCAGCTCCTAGAAGAAACGTGTTTCTGACTCGCTGAATCTCAACATAGATTCAACTCTCTTAGGTGAACGAACGCACAGCAGAGCAGTTTCAAGGAAAGGTTTCTCCTGAGTTTTAGACGAAGTTTCCTGCTCTTTAGTACGTATGCCGGCATTGGGCTGGAAATACCGGTTTTGGGATTCTGCACAGAAAGGGTTTGCAAACCGGTGAATCCACACCTGAGTTTAACTCTGTCAGTTGAATGCACACATTGACAACCATTCAGTTAGATAGCTCCGTTTTGGTTTTAGAAGCAGATATTTCTCTGTACAGCCTATGGTCCCATTCACTCGGGAATATCCCAACGCAGCTCCTAGAAGAAACGTGTTTCTGACTCGCTGAATCTCAACATAGATTCAACTCTCTTAGGTGAACGAACGCACAGCAGAGCAGTTTCAAGGAAACGTTTCTCCTGAGTCTTAGACGAAGTTTCCTGCTGTTTAGTACGGATGCCGGCATTGGGCTGGAAATACCGGTTTTGGGATTCTGCACAGAAAGGGTTTGCAAACCGGTGAATCCACACGTGAGTTTAACTCTGTCAGTTGAATGCACACATTGACAACCATTCAGTTAGATAGCTCCGTTTTGGTTTTAGAAGCAGATATTTCTCTGTACAGCCTATGGTCCCATTCACTCGGGAATATCCCAACGCAGCTCCTAGAAGAAACGTGTTTCTGACTCGCTGAATCTCAACATAGATTCAACTCTCTTAGGTGAACGAACGCACAGCAGAGCAGTTTCAAGGAAACGTTTCTCCTGAGTCTTAGACGAAGTTTCCTGCTGTTTAGTACGGATGCCGGCATTGAGCTGGAATTACCAGTTTTGGGATTCTGCACAGAAAGGGTTTGCAAACCGCTGAATCCAAACGTGAGTTTAATTCTGTCACTTGAATGCACACATTGACAACCATTCAGTTTGATAGCACCCTTTTGGTTGTAGGTGTAGATATTTCCTTGTACAGCCTATGGTCCCATTCACTCGGGAATATCCCAACGCACCTCCTAGAAGAAACGTGTTTCTGACTCGCTGAATCTCAACATAGATTCAACTCTCTTAGGTGATCGAACGCACAGCAGAGCAGTTTCAAGGAAACGTTTCTCCTGAGTTTTAGACGAAGTTTCCTGCTGTTTAGTACGGATGCCGGCATTGGGCTGGAAATACCGGTTTTGGGATTCTGCACAGAAAGGGTTTGCAAACCGCTGAATCCACAAGTGAGTTTAACTCGGTCAGTTGAATGCACACCTTGACAACCATTCAGTTAGATAGCTCCGTTTTGGTTTTAGAAGCAGATATTTCTCTGTACAGCCTATGGTCCCATTCACTTGGGAATATCCCAACGCAGCTCCTAGAAGGAACGTGTTTCTGACTCGCTGAATCTCAACATAGATTCAACTCTCTTAGGTGAACGAACGCACAGCAGAGCAGTTTCAAGGAAACGTTTCTCCTGAGTTTTAGACGAAGTTTCCTGCTCTTTAGTACGTATGCCGGCATTGGGCTGGAAATACCGGTTTTGGGATTCTGCACAGAAAGGGTTTGCAAACCGCTGAATCCACTCGTGAGTTTAACTCTGTCAGTTGAATGCACACATTGACAACCATTCAGTTAGATAGCTCCGTTTGGTTTTAGAAGCAGATAATTCTCTGTACAGCCTATGGTCCCATTCACTCGGTAATATCCCAACGCAGCTCCTAGAAGAAACGTGTTTCTGACTCGCTGAATCTCAACATAGATTCAACTCTCTTAGGTGAAAGAACGCACAGCAGAGCAGTTTCAAGGAAACGTTTCTCCTGAGTTTTACACGAAGTTTCCTGCTGTTTAGTACGTATGCCGGCATTGGGCTGGAAATACCGGTTTTGGGATTCTGCACAGAAAGGGTTTGCAAACCGCTGAATCCACACGTGAGTTTAACTCTGTCAGTTGAATGCACACATTGACAACCATTCAGTTTGATAGCACACTTTTGGTTTTAGAAGCAGATATTTCTCTGTACAGCCTATGGTCCCATTCACTCGGGAATATCCCAAAGCAGCTCCTAGAAGAAACGTGTTTCTGACTCGCTGAATCTCAACATAGATTCAACTCTCTTAGGTGAACGAACGCACAGCAGAGCAGTTTCAAGGAAACGTTTCTCCTGAGTTTTAGACGAAGTTTCCTGATGTTTAGTACGGATGCCGGCATTGAGCTGGAATTACCGGTTTTGGGATTCTGCACAGAAAGGGTTTGCAAACCGCTGAATCCAAACGTGAGTTTAATTCTGTCACTTGAATGCACACATTGACAACCATTCAGTTAGATACCACCCTTTTGGTTGTAGGAGTAGATATTTCTCTGTACAGCCTATGGTCCCATTCACTCGGGAATATCCCAACGCAGCTCCTAGAAGAAACGTGTTTCTGACTCGCTGAATCTCAACATAGATTCAACTCTCTTAGGTGATCGAACGCACAGCAGAGCAGTTTCAAGGAAACGTTTCTCCTGAGTTTTAGACGAAGTTTCCTGCTGTTTAGTACGGATGCCGGCATTGGGCTGGAAATACCGGTTTTGGGATTCTGCACAGAAAGGGTTTGCAAACCGCTGAATCCACACGTGAGTTTAACTCTGTCAGTTGAATGCACACATTGACAACCATTCAGTTAGATAGCTCCGTTTTGGTTTTAGAAGCAGATATTTCTCTGTACAGCCTATGGTCCCATTCACTCGGGAATATCCCAACGCAGCTCCTAGAAGAAACGTGTTTCTGACTCGCTGAATCTCAACATAGATTCAACTCTCTTAGGTGAACGAACGCACAGCAGAGCAGTTTCAAGGAAAGGTTTCTCCTGAGTTTTAGACGAAGTTTCCTGCTCTTTAGTACGTATGCCGGCATTGGGCTGGAAATACCGGTTTTGGGATTCTGCACAGAAAGGGTTTGCAAACCGCTGAATCCACACCTGAGTTTAACTCTGTCAGTTGAATGCACACATTGACAACCATTCAGTTAGATAGCTCCGTTTTGGTTTTAGAAGCAGATATTTCTCTGTACAGCCTATGGTCCCATTCACTCGGGAATATCCCAACGCAGCTCCTAGAAGAAACGTGTTTCTGACTCGCTGAATCTCAACATAGATTCAACTCTCTTAGGTGAACGAACGCACAGCAGAGCAGTTTCAAGGAAACGTTTCTCCTGAGTCTTAGACGAAGTTTCCTGCTGTTTAGTACGGATGCCGGCATTGGGCTGGAAATACCGGTTTTGGGATTCTGCACAGAAAGGGTTTGCAAACCGCTGAATCCACACGTGAGTTTAACTCTGTCAGTTGAATGCACACATTGACAACCATTCAGTTAGATAGCTCCGTTTTGGTTTTAGAAGCAGATATTTCTCTGTACAGCCTATGGTCCCATTCACTCGGGAATATCCCAACGCAGCTCCTAGAAGAAACGTGTTTCTGACTCGCTGAATCTCAACATAGATTCAACTCTCTTAGGTGAACGAACGCACAGCAGAGCAGTTTCAAGGAAACGTTTCTCCTGAGTCTTAGACGAAGTTTCCTGCTGTTTAGTACGGATGCCGGCATTGGGCTGGAAATACCGGTTTTGGGATTCTGCACAGAAAGGGTTTGCAAACCGCTGAATCCACACGTGAGTTTAACTCTGTCAGTTGAATGCACACATTGACAACCATTCAGTTAGATAGCTCCGTTTTGGTTTTAGAAGCAGATATTTCTCTGTACAGCCTATGGTCCCATTCACTCGGGAATATCCCAACGCAGCTCCTAGAAGAAACGTGTTTCTGACTCGCTGAATCTCAACATAGATTCAACTCTCTTAGGTGAACGAACGCACAGCAGAGCAGTTTCAAGGAAACGTTTCTCCTGAGTCTTAGACGAAGTTTCCTGCTGTTTAGTACGGATGCCGGCATTGGGCTGGAAATACCGGTTTTGGGATTCTGCACAGAAAGGGTTTGCAAACCGCTGAATCCACACGTGAGTTTAACTCTGTCAGTTGAATGCACACATTGACAACCATTCAGTTTGATAGCACACTTTTGGTTTTAGAAGCAGATATTTCTCTGTACAGCCTATGGTCCCTTTCACTCGGGAATATCCCAACGCAGCTCCTAGAAGAAACGTGTTTCTGACTCGCTGAATCTCAACATAGATTCAACTCTCTTAGGTGAACGAACGCACAGCAGAGCAGTTTCAAGGAAACGTTTCTCCTGAGTCTTAGACGAAGTTTCCTGCTGTTTAGTACGGATGCCGGCATTGGGCTGGAAATACCGGTTTTGGGATTCTGCACAGAAAGGGTTTGCAAACCGGTGAATCCGCACGTGAGTTTAACTCTGTCAGTTGAATGCATACATTGACAACCATTCAGTTAGATAGCTCCGTTTTGGTTTTAGAAGCAGATATTTCTCTGTACAGCCTATGGTCCCATTCACTCGGGAATATCCCAACGCAGCTCCTAGAATAAACGTGTTTCTGACTCGCTGAATCTCAACATAGATTCAGCTCTCTTAGGTGAACGAACGCACAGCAGAGCAGTTTCAAGGAAACGTTTCTCCTGAGTTTTAGACGAAGTTTCCTGCTGTTTAGTACGGATGCCGGCATTGAGCTGGAATTACCAGTTTTGGGATTCTGCACAGAAAGGGTTTGCAAACCGCTGAATCCAAACGTGAGTTTAATTCTGTCACTTGAATGCACACATTGACAACCATTCAGTTAGATAGCACCCTTTTGGTTGTAGGAGTAGATATTTCCTTGTACAGCCTATGGTCCCATTCACTCGGGAATATCCCAACGCACCTCCTAGAAGAAACGTGTTTCTGACTCGCTGAATCTCAACATAGATTCAAGTCTCTTAGGTGATCGAACGCACAGCAGAGCAGTTTCAAGGAAACGTTTCTCCTGAGTTTTAGACGAAGTTTCCTGCTGTTTATTACGGATGCCGGCATTGGGCTGGAAATACCGGTTTTGGGATTCTGCACAGAAAGGGTTTGCAAACCGCTGAATCCACACGTGAGTTTAACTCTGTCAGTTGAATGCACACATTGACAACCATTCAGTTAGATAGCTCCGTTTTGGTTTTAGAAGCAGATATTTCTCTGTACAGCCTATGGTCCCATTCACTCGGGAATATCCCAACGCAGCTCCTAGAAGGAACGTGTTTCTGACTCGCTGAATCTCAACATAGATTCAACTCTCTTAGGTGAACGAACGCACAGCAGAGCAGTTTCAAGGAAACGTTTCTCCTGAGTTTTAGACGAAGTTTCCTGCTCTTTAGTACGTATGCCGGCATTGGGCTGGAAATACCGGTTTTAGGATTCTGCACAGAAAGGGTTTGCAAACCGCTGAATCCACACGTGAGTTTAACTCTGTCAGTTGAATGCACACATTGACAACCATTCAGTTAGATAGCACACTTTTGGTTTTAGAAGCAGATATTTCTCTGTACAGCCTATGGTCCCATTCACTCGGGAATATCCCAACGCAGCTCCTAGAAGAAACGTGTTTCTGACTCGCTGAATCTCAACATAGATTCAACTCTCTTAGGTGAACGAACGCACAGCAGAGCAGTTTCAAGGAAACGTTTCTCCTGAGTTTTAGACGACGTTTCCTGCTGTTAAGTACGTATGCCGGCATTGGGCTGGAAATACCGGTTTTGGAATTCTGCACAGAAAGGGTTTGCAAACCGCTGAATCCACACGTGAGTTTAACTCTGTCAGTTGAATGCACACTTTGACAACCATTCAGTTAGATAGCTCCGTTTTGGTTTTAGAAGCAGATATTTCTCTGTACAGCCTATGGTCCCATTCACTCGGGAATATCCCAACGCAGCTCCTAGAAGAAACGTGTTTCTGACTCGCTGAATCTCAACATAGATTCAACTCTCTTAGGTGAACGAACGCACAGCAGAGCAGTTTCAAGGAAACGTTTCTCCTGAGTTTTACACGAAGTTTCCTGCTGTTTAATACGTATGCCGGCATTGGACTGGAAATACCGGTTTTGGGATTCTGCACAGAAAGGGTTTGCAAACCGCTGAATCCACACGTGAGTTTAACTCTGTCAGTTGAATGCACACATTGACAACCATTCAGTTTGATAGCACACTTTTGGTTTTAGAAGCAGATATTTCTCTGTACAGCCTATGGTCCCATTCACTCGGGAATATCCCAACGCAGCTCCTAGAAGAAACGTGTTTCTGACTCGCTGAATATCAACATAGATTCAACTCTCTTAGGTGAACGAACGCACAGCAGAGCAGTTTCAAGAAAACGTTTCTCCTGAGTTTTAGACGAAGTTTCCTGCTGTTTAGTATGGATGCCGGCATTGGGCTGGAAATACCGGTTTTGGGATTCTGCACAGAAAGGGTTTGCAAACCGCTGAATACACACGTGAGTTTAACTCTGTCAGTTGAATGCACATATTGACAACCATTCAGTTTGATAGCACACTTTTGGTTTTAGAAACAGATATTTCTCTGTACAGCCTATGGTCCCATTCACTCGGGAATATCCCAAAGCAGCTCCTAGAAGAAACGTGTTTCTGACTCGCTGAATCTCAACATAGATTCAACTCTCTTAGGTGAACGAACGCACAGCAGAGCAGTTTCAAGGAAACGTTTCTCCTGAGTCTTAGACGAAGTTTCCTGCTGTTTAGTACGGATGCCGGCATTGGGCTGGAAATACCAGTTTTGGGATTCTGCACAGAAAGGGTTTGCAAACCGCTGAATCCACACGTGAGTTTAACTCTGTCAGTTGAATGCACACATTGACAACCATTCAGTTAGATAGCTCCGTTTTGGTTTTAGAAGCAGATATTTCTCTGTACAGCCTATGGTCCCATTTACTCGGGAATATCCCAACGCAGCTCCTAGAAGAAACGTGTTTCTGACTCGCTGAATCTCAACATAGATTCAACTCTCTTAGGTGAACGAACGCACAGCAGAGCAGTTTCAAGGAAACGTTTCTCCTGAGTTTTAGACGAAGTTTCCTGCTGTTTAGTACGGATGCCGGCATTGGGCTGGAAATACCCGTTTTGGGATTCTGCACAGAAAGGGTTTGCAAACCGCTGAATCCACACGTGAGTTTAACTCTGTCAGTTGAATGCACACATTGACAACCATTCTGTTAGATAGCTCCGTTTTGGTTTTAGAAGCAGATATTTCTCTGTACAGCCTATGGTCCCATTCACTCGGGAATATCATAATGCAGCTCCTAGAAGAAACGTGTTTCTGACTCGCTGAATCTCAACATAGATTCAACTCTCTTAGGTGAACGAACGCACAGCAGAGCAGTTTCAAGGAAACGTTTCTCCTGAGTTTTACACGAAGTTTCCTGCTGTTTAGTATGGATGCGGGCATTGGGCTGGAAATACTGGTTTGGGATTCTGCACAGAAAGGGTTTGCAAACCGCTGAATCCACACGTGAGTTTAACTCTGTCAGTTGAATGCACACATTGACAACCATTCAGTTTGATAGCACACTTTTGGTTTTAGAAGCAGATATTTCTCTGTACAGCCTATGGTCCCATTCACTCGGGAATATCCCAACGCAGCTCCTATAAGAAGCGTGTTTCTCACTCGCTGAATCTCAACATAGTTTCAACTCTCTTAGGTGAACGAAAGCACAGCAGAGCAGTTTCAACGAAACGTTTCTCCTGAGTTTTAGACGAAGTTTCCTGCTGTTTAGTACGGATGCCGGCATTGGGCTGGAATTACCAGTTTTGGGATTCTGCACAGAAAGGTTTTGCAAACCGCTGAATCCAAACGTGAGTTTAATTCTGTCACTTGAATGCACACATTGACAACCATTCAGTTTGATAGCACCCTTTTGGTTGTAGGAGTAGATATTTCTCTGTACAGCCTATGGTCCCATTCACTCGGGAATATCCCAACGCACCTCCTAGAAGAAACGTGTTTCTGACTCGCTGAATCTCAACATAGATTCAACTCTCTTAGGTGATCGAACGCACAGCAGAGCAGTTTCAAGGAAACGTTTCTCCTGAGTTTTAGACGAAGTTTCCTGCTGTTTAGTACGGATGCCGGCATTGGGCTGGAAATACCGGTTTTGGGATTCTGCACAGAAAGGGTTTGCAAACCGCTGAATCCACACGTGAGTTTAACTCCGTCAGTTGAATGCACACATTGACAACCATTCAGTTAGATAGCTCCGTTATGGTTTTAGAAGCAGATATTTCTCTGTACAGCCTATGGTCCCATTCACTCGGGAATATCCCAACGCAGCTCCTAGAAGAAACGTGTTTCTGACTCGCTGAATCTCAACATAGATTCAACTCTCTTAGGTGAACGAACGCACAGCAGAGCAGTTTCAAGGAAACGTTTCTCCTGAGTTTTAGACGAAGTTTCCTGCTGTTTAGTACGGATGCCGGCATTGGGCTGGAAATACTGGTTTTTGCATTCTGCACAGAAAGGGTTTGCAAACCGCTGAATCCACACGTGAGTTTAACTCCGTCAGTTGAATGCACACATTGACAACCATTCAGTTAGATAGCTCCGTTATGGTTTTAGAAGCAGATATTTCTCTGTACAGCCTATGGTCCCATTCACTCGGGAATATCCCAACGCAGCTCCTAGAAGAAACGTGTTTCTGACTCGCTGAATCTCAACATAGATTCAACTCTCTTAGGTGAACGAACGCACAGCATAGCAGTTTCAAGGAAACGTTTCTCCTGAGTTTTAGACGAAGTTTCCTGATGTTTAGTACGGATGCCGGCATTGAGCTGGAATTACCGGTTTTGGGATTCTGCACAGAAAGGGTTTGCAAACCGCTGAATCCACACGTGAGTTTAATTCTGTCACTTGAATGCACACATTGACAATCATTCAGTTAGATACCACCCTTTTGGTTGTAGAAGTAGATATTTCTCTGTACAGCCTATGGTCCCATTCACTCGAGAATATCCCAACGCACCTCCTAGAAGAAACGTGTTTCTGACTCGCTGAATCTCAACATAGATTCAACTCTCTTAGGTGAACGAACGCACAGCAGAGCAGTTTCAAGGAAACGTTTCTCCTGAGTTTTAGACGAAGTTTCCTGCTGTTTAGTACGGATGCCCCCATTGGGCTGGAAATACCGGTTTTGGGATTCTGCACAGAAAGGGTTTGCAAACCGCTGAATCCACACGTGAGTTTAACTCTGTCAGTTGAATGCACACATTGACAACCATTCAGTTAGATAGCTCCGTTTTGGTTTTAGAAGCAGATATTTCTCTGTACAGCCTATGGTCCCATTCACTCGGGAATATCCCAACGCAGCTCCTAGAAGAAACGTGTTTCTGACTCGCTGAATCTCAACATAGATTCAACTCTCTTAGGTGAACGAACGCACAGCAGAGCAGTTTCAAGGAAAGGTCTCTCCTGAGTTTTAGACGAAGTTTCCTGCTCTTTAGTACGTATGCCGGCATTGGGCTGGAAATACCGGTTTTGGGATTCTGCACAGAAAGGGTTTGCAAACCGCTGAATCCACACCTGAGTTTAACTCTGTCAGTTGAATGCACACATTGACAACCATTCAGTTAGATAGCTCCGTTTTGGTTTTAGAAGCAGATATTTCTCTGTACAGCCTATGGTCCCATTCACTCGGGAATATCCCAACGCAGCTCCTAGAAGAAACGTGTTTCTGACTCGCTGAATCTCAACATAGATTCAACTCTCTTAGGTGAACGAACGCACAGCAGAGCAGTTTCAAGGAAACGTTCTCCTGAGTTTTAGACGAAGTTTCCTTCTGTTTAGTATGGATGCCGGCATTGGGCTGGAAATACCGGTTTTGGGATTCTGCACAGAAAGGGTTTGCAAACCGCTGAATCCACACGTGAGTTTAACTCTGTCAGTTGAATGCACACATTGACAACCATTCAGTTAGGTAGCTCCGTTTTGGTTTTAGAAGCAGATATTTCTCTGTACAGCCTATGGTCCCATTCACTCGGGAATATCCCAACGCAGCTCCTAGAAGAAACGTGTTTCTGACTCGCTGAATCTCAACATAGATTCAACTCTCTTAGGTGAACGAACGCACAGCAGAGCAGTTTCAAGGAAACGTTTCTCCTGAGTCTTAGACGAAGTTTCCTGCTTTTTAGTACGGATGCCGGCATTGGGCTGGAAATACCGGTTTTGGGATTCTGCACAGAAAGGGTTTGCAAACCGCTGAATCCACACGTGAGTTTAACTCTGTCAGTTGAATGCACACATTGACAACCATTCAGTTAGATAGCTCCGTTTTGGTTTTAGAAGCAGATATTTCTCTGTACAGCCTATGGTCCCATTCACTCGGGAATATCCCAACGCAGCTCCTAGAAGAAACGTGTTTCTGACTCGCTGAATCTCAACATAGATTCAACTCTCTTAGGTGAACGAACGCACAGCAGAGCAGTTTCAAGGAAACGTTTCTCCTGAGTCTTAGACGAAGTTTCCTGCTGTTTAGTACGGATGCCGGCATTGGGCTGGAAATACCGGTTTTGGGATTCTGCACAGAAAGGGTTTGCAAACCGCTGAATCCACACGTGAGTTTAACTCTGTCAGTTGAATGCACACATTGACAACCATTCAGTTAGATAGCTCCGTTTTGGTTTTAGAAGCAGATATTTCTCTGTACAGCCTATGATCCCATTCACTCGGGAATATCCCAACGCAGCTCCTAGAAGAAACGTGTTTCTGACTCGCTGAATCTCAACATAGATTCAACTCTCTTAGGTGAACGAACGCACAGCAGAGCAGTTTCAAGGAAACGTTTCTCCTGAGTTTTAGACGAAGTTTCCTGCTGTTTAGTACGGATGCCGGCATTGGGCTGGAAATACCAGTTTTGGGATTCTGCACAGAAAGGGTTTGCAAACCGCTGAATCCACACGTGAGTTTAACTCTGTCAGTTGAATGCACACATTGACAACCATTCAGTTTGATAGCACACTTTTGGTTTTAGAAGCAGATATTTCTCTGTACAGCCTATGGTCCCATTCACTCGGGAATATCCCAACGCAGCTCCTAGAAGAAACGTGTTTCTGACTCGCTGAATCTCAAAATAGATTCAACTCTCTTAGGTGAACGAACGCACAGCAGAGCAGTTTCAAGGAAACGTTTCTCCTGAGTCTTTGACGAAGTTTCCTGCTGTTTAGTACGGATGCCGGCATTGGGCTGGAAATACCGGTTTTGGGATTCTGCACAGAAAGGGTTTGCAAACCGCTGAATCCACACGTGAGTTTAACTCTGTCAGTTGAATGCACACATTGACAATCATTCAGTTAGATAGCTCCGTTTTGGTTTTAGAAGCAGATATTTCTCTGTACAGCCTATGGTCCCATTTACTCGGGAATATCCCAACGCAGCTCCTAGAAGAAACGTGTTTCTGACTCGCTGAATCTCAACATAGATTCAACTCTCTTAGGTGAACGAACGCACAGCAGAGCAGTTTCAAGGAAACGTTTCTCCTGAGTTTTAGACGAAGTTTCCTGCTGTTTAGTACGGATGCCGGCATTGAGCTGGAATTACCAGTTTTGGGATTCTGCACAGAAAGGGTTTGCAAACCGCTGAATCCAAACGTGAGTTTAATTCTGTCACTTGAATGCACACATTGACAACCATTCAGTTTGATAGCACCCTTTTGGTTGTAGGTGTAGATATTTCCTTGTACAGCCTATGGTCCCATTCACTCGGGAATATCCCAACGCACCTCCTAGAAGAAACGTGTTTCTGACTCGCTGAATCTCAACATAGATTCAACTCTCTTAGGTGATCGAACGCACAGCAGAGCAGTTTCAAGGAAACGTTTCTCCTGAGTTTTAGACGAAGTTTCCTGCTGTTTAGTACGGATGCCGGCATTGGGCTGGAAATACCGGTTTTGGGATTCTGCACAGAAAGGGTTTGCAAACCGCTGAATCCACACGTGAGTTTAACTCGGTCAGTTGAATGCACACCTTGACAACCATTCAGTTAGATAGCTCCGTTTTGGTTTTAGAAGCAGATATTTCTCTGTACAGCCTATGGTCCCATTCACTTGGGAATATCCCAACGCAGCTCCTAGAAGGAACGTGTTTCTGACTCGCTGAATCTCAACATAGATTCAACTCTCTTAGGTGAACGAACGCACAGCAGAGCAGTTTCAAGGAAACGTTTCTCCTGAGATTTAGACGAAGTTTCCTGCTCTTTAGTACGTATGCCGGCATTGGACTGGAAATACCGGTTTTGGGATTCTGCACAGAAAGGGTTTGCAAACCGCTGAATCCACTCGTGAGTTTAACTCTGTCAGTTGAATGCACACATTGACAACCATTCAGTTAGATAGCTCCGTTTGGTTTTAGAAGCAGATATTTCTCTGTACAGCCTATGGTCCCATTCACTCGGTAATATCCCAACGCAGCTCCTAGAAGAAACGTGTTTCTGACTCGCTGAATCTCAACATAGATTCAACTCTCTTAGGTGAAAGAACGCACAGCAGAGCAGTTTCAAGGAAACGTTTCTCCTGAGTTTTACACGAAGTTTCCTGCTGTTTAGTACGTATGCCGGCATTGGGCTGGAAATACCGGTTTTGGGATTCTGCACAGAAAGGGTTTGCAAACCGCTGAATCCACACGTGAGTTTAACTCTGTCAGTTGAATGCACACATTGACAACCATTCAGTTTGATAGCACACTTTTGGTTTTAGAAGCAGATATTTCTCTGTACAGCCTATGGTCCCATTCACTCGGGAATATCCCAAAGCAGCTCCTAGAAGAAACGTGTTTCTGACTCGCTGAATCTCAACATAGATTCAACTCTCTTAGGTGAACGAACGCACAGCAGAGCAGTTTCAAGGAAACGTTTCTCCTGAGTTTTAGACGAAGTTTCCTGATGTTTAGTACGGATGCCGGCATTGAGCTGGAATTACCGGTTTTGGGATTCTGCACAGAAAGGGTTTGCAAACCGCTGAATCCAAACGTGAGTTTAATTCTGTCACTTGAATGCACACATTGACAACCATTCAGTTAGATACCACCCTTTTGGTTGTAGGAGTAGATATTTCTCTGTACAGCCTATGGTCCCATTCACTCGGGAATATCCCAACGCAGCTCCTAGAAGAAACGTGTTTCTGACTCGCTGAATCTCAACATAGATTCAACTCTCTTAGGTGATCGAACGCACAGCAGAGCAGTTTCAAGGAAACGTTTCTCCTGAGTTTTAGACGAAGTTTCCTGCTGTTTAGTACGGATGCCGGCATTGGGCTGGAAATACCGGTTTTGGGATTCTTCACAGAAAGGGTTTGCAAACCGCTGAATCCACACGTGAGTTTAACTCTGTCAGTTGAATGCACACATTGACAACCATTCAGTTAGATAGCTCCGTTTTGGTTTTAGAAGCAGATATTTCTCTGTACAGCCTATGGTCCCATTCACTCGGGAATATCCCAACGCAGCTCCTAGAAGAAACGTGTTTCTGACTCGCTGAATCTCAACATAGATTCAACTCTCTTAGGTGAACGAACGCACAGCAGAGCAGTTTCAAGGAAAGGTTTCTCCTGAGTTTTAGACGAAGTTTCCTGCTCTTTAGTACGTATGCCGGCATTGGGCTGGAAATACCGGTTTTGGGATTCTGCACAGAAAGGGTTTGCAAACCGCTGAATCCACACCTGAGTTTAACTCTGTCAGTTGAATGCACACATTGACAACCATTCAGTTAGATAGCTCCGTTTTGGTTTTAGAAGCAGATATTTCTCTGTACAGCCTATGGTCCCATTCACTCGGGAATATCCCAACGCAGCTCCTAGAAGAAACGTGTTTCTGACTCGCTGAATCTCAACATAGATTCAACTCTCTTAGGTGAACGAACGCACAGCAGAGCAGTTTCAAGGAAACGTTTCTCCTGAGTCTTAGACGAAGTTTCCTGCTGTTTAGTACGGATGCCGACATTGGGCTGGAAATACCGGTTTTGGGATTCTGCACAGAAAGGGTTTGCAAACCGCTGAATCCACACGTGAGTTTAACTCTGTCAGTTGAATGCACACATTGACAACCATTCAGTTAGATAGCTCCGTTTTGGTTTTAGAAGCAGATATTTCTCTGTACAGCCTATGGTCCCATTCACTCGGGAATATCCCAACGCAGCTCCTAGAAGAAACGTGTTTCTGACTCGCTGAATCTCAACATAGATTCAACTCTCTTAGGTGAACGAACGCACAGCAGAGCAGTTTCAAGGAAACGTTTCTCCTGAGTCTTAGACGAAGTTTCCTGCTGTTTAGTACGGATGCCGGCATTGGGCTGGAAATACCGGTTTTGGGATTCTGCACAGAAAGGGTTTGCAAACCGCTGAATCCACAGGTGAGTTTAACTCTGTCAGTTGAATGCACACATTGACAACCATTCAGTTAGATAGCTCCGTTTTGGTTTTAGAAGCAGATATTTCTCTGTACAGCCTATGGTCCCATTCACTCGGGAATATCCCAACGCAGCTCCTAGAAGAAACGTGTTTCTGACTCGCTGAATCTCAACATAGATTCAACTCTCTTAGGTGAACGAACGCACAGCAGAGCAGTTTCAAGGAAACGTTTCTCCTGAGTCTTAGACGAAGTTTCCTGCTGTTTAGTACGGATGCCGGCATTGGGCTGGAAATACCGGTTTTGGGATTCTGCACAGAAAGGGTTTGCAAACCGCTGAATCCACACGTGAGTTTAACTCTGTCAGTTGAATGCACACATTGACAACCATTCAGTTAGATAATTCCGTTTTGGTTTTAGAAGCAGATATTTCTCTGTACAGCCTATGATCCCATTCACTCGGGAATATCCCAACGCAGCTCCTAGAAGAAACGTGTTTCTGACTCGCTGAATCTCAACATAGATTCAACTCTCTTAGGTGAACGAACGCACAGCAGAGCAGTTTCAAGGAAACGTTTCTCCTGAGTTTTAGACGAAGTTTCCTGCTGTTTAGTACGGATGCCGGCATTGGGCTGGAAATACCAGTTTTGGGATTCTGCACAGAAAGGGTTTGCAAACCGCTGAATCCACACGTGAGTTTAACTCTGTCAGTTGAATGCACACATTGACAACCATTCAGTTTGATAGCACACTTTTGGTTTTAGAAGCAGATATTTCTCTGTACAGCCTATGGTCCCATTCACTCGGGAATATCCCAACGCAGCTCCTAGAAGAAACGTGTTTCTGACTCGCTGAATCTCAACATAGATTCAACTCTCTTAGGTGAACGAACGCACAGCAGAGCAGTTTCAAGGAAACGTTTCTCCTGAGTCTTTGACGAAGTTTCCTGCTGTTTAGTACGGATGCCGGCATTGGGCTGGAAATACCGGTTTTGGGATTCTGCACAGAAAGGGTTTGCAAACCGCTGAATCCACACGTGAGTTTAACTCTGTCAGTTGAATGCACACATTGACAACCATTCAGTTAGATAGCTCCGTTTTGGTTTTAGAAGCAGATATTTCTCTGTACAGCCTATGGTCCCATTTACTCGGGAATATCCCAACGCAGCTCCTAGAAGAAACGTGTTTCTGACTCGCTGAATCTCAACATAGATTCAACTCTCTTAGGTGAACGAACGCACAGCAGAGCAGTTTCAAGGAAACGTTTCTCCTGAGTTTTAGACGAAGTTTCCTGCTGTTTAGTACGGATGCCGGCATTGAGCTGGAATTACCAGTTTTGGGATTCTGCACAGAAAGGGTTTGCAAACCGCTGAATCCAAACGTGAGTTTAATTCTGTCACTTGAATGCACACATTGACAACCATTCAGTTTGATAGCACCCTTTTGGTTGTAGGTGTAGATATTTCCTTGTACAGCCTATGGTCCCATTCACTCGGGAATATCCCAACGCACCTCCTAGAAGAAACGTGTTTCTGACTCGCTGAATCTCAACATAGATTCAACTCTCTTAGGTGATCGAACGCACAGCAGAGCAGTTTCAAGGAAACGTTTCTCCTGAGTTTTAGACGAAGTTTCCTGCTGTTTAGTACGGATGCCGGCATTGGGCTGGAAATACCGGTTTTGGGATTCTGCACAGAAAGGGTTTGCAAACCGCTGAATCCACACGTGAGTTTAACTCGGTCAGTTGAATGCACACCTTGACAACCATTCAGTTAGATAGCTCCGTTTTGGTTTTAGAAGCAGATATTTCTCTGTACAGCCTATGGTCCCATTCACTCGGGAATATCCCAACGCAGCTCCTAGAAGGAACGTGTTTCTGACTCGCTGAATCTCAACATAGATTCAACTCTCTTAGGTGAACGAACGCACAGCAGAGCAGTTTCAAGGAAACGTTTCTCCTGAGTTTTAGACGAAGTTTCCTGCTCTTTAGTACGTATGCCGTCATTGGGCTGGAAATACCGGTTTTGGGATTCTGCACAGAAAGGGTTTGCAAACCGCTGAATCCACACGTGAGTTTAACTCTGTCAGTTGAATGCACACATTGACAACCATTCAGTTAGATAGCTCCGTTTGGTTTTAGAAGCAGATATTTCTCTGTACAGCCTATGGTCCCATTCACTCGGTAATATCCCAACGCAGCTCCTAGAAGAAACGTGTTTCTGACTCGCTAAATCTCAACATAGATTCAACTCTCTTAGGTGAAAGAACGCACAGCAGAGCAGTTTCAAGGAAACGTTTCTCCTGAGTTTTACACGAAGTTTCCTGCTGTTTAGTACGTATGCCGGCATTGGGCTGGAAATACCGGTTTTGGGATTCTGCACAGAAAGGGTTAGCAAACCGCTGAATCCACTCGTGAGTTTAACTCTGTCAGTTGAATGCACACATTGACAACCATTCAGTTTGATAGCACACTTTTGGTTTTAGAAGCAGATATTTCTCTGTACAGCCTATGGTCCCATTCACTCAGGAATATCCCAACGCAGCTCCTAGAAGAAACGTGTTTCTGACTCGCTGAATCTCAACATAGTTTCAACTCTCTTAGGTGAACGAACGCACAGCAGAGCAGTTTCAAGGAAACGTTTCTCCTGAGTTTTACACGAAGTTTCCTGCTGTTTAGTACGGATGCCGGCATTGGGCTGGAAATACCCGTTTTGGGATTCTGCACAGAAAGGGTTTGCAAACCGCTGAATCCACACGTGAGTTTAACTCTGTCAGTTGAATGCACACATTGACAACCATTCAGTTTGATAGCACACTTTTGGTTTTAGAAGCAGATATTTCTCTGTACAGCCTATGGTCCCATTCACTCGGGAATATCCCAAAGCAGCTCCTAGAAGAAACGTGTTTCTGACTCGCTGAATCTCAACATAGATTCAACTCTCTTAGGTGAACGAACGCACAGCAGAGCAGTTTCAAGGAAACGTTTCTCCTGAGTTTTAGACGAAGTTTCCTGATGTTTAGTACGGATGCCGGCATTGAGCTGGAATTACCAGTTTTGGGATTCTGCACAGAAAGGGTTTGCAAACCGCTGAATCCAAACGTGAGTTTAATTCTGTCACTTGAATGCACACATTGACAACCATTCAGTTAGATACCACCCTTTTGGTTGTAGGAGTAGATATTTCTCTGTACAGCCTATGGTCCCATTCACTCGGGAATATCCCAACGCAGCTCCTAGAAGAAACGTGTTTCTGACTCGCTGAATCTCAACATAGATTCAACTCTCTTAGGTGATCGAACGCACAGCAGAGCAGTTTCAAGGAAACGTTTCTCCTGAGTTTTAGACGAAGTTTCCTGCTGTTTAGTACGGATGCCGGCATTGGGCTGGAAATACCGGTTTTGGGATTCTGCACAGAAAGGGTTTGCAAACCGCTGAATCCACACGTGAGTTTAACTCTGTCAGTTGAATGCACACATTGACAACCATTCAGTTAGATAGCTCCGTTTTGGTTTTAGAAGCAGATATTTCTCTGTACAGCCTATGGTCCCATTCACTCGGGAATATCCCAACGCAGCTCCTAGAAGAAACGTGTTTCTGACTCGCTGAATCTCAACATAGATTCAACTCTCTTAGGTGAACGAACGCACAGCAGAGCAGTTTCAAGGAAAGGTTTCTCCTGAGTTTTAGACGAAGTTTCCTGCTCTTTAGTACGTATGCCGGCATTGGGCTGGAAATACCGGTTTTGGGATTCTGCACAGAAAGGGTTTGCAAACCGCTGAATCCACACCTGAGTTTAACTCTGTCAGTTGAATGCACACATTGACAACCATTCAGTTAGATAGCTCCGTTTTGGTTTTAGAAGCAGATATTTCTCTGTACAGCCTATGGTCCCATTCACTCGGGAATATCCCAACGCAGCTCCTAGAAGAAACGTGTTTCTGACTCGCTGAATCTCAACATAGATTCAACTCTCTTAGGTGAACGAACGCACAGCAGAGCAGTTTCAAGGAAACGTTTCTCCTGAGTCTTAGACGAAGTTTCCTGCTGTTTAGTACGGATGCCGACATTGGGCTGGAAATACCGGTTTTGGGATTCTGCACAGAAAGGGTTTGCAAACCGCTGAATCCACACGTGAGTTTAACTCTGTCAGTTGAATGCACACATTGACAACCATTCAGTTAGATAGCTCCGTTTTGGTTTTAGAAGCAGATATTTCTCTGTACAGCCTATGGTCCCATTCACTCGGGAATATCCCAACGCAGCTCCTAGAAGAAACGTGTTTCTGACTCGCTGAATCTCAACATAGATTCAACTCTCTTAGGTGAACGAACGCACAGCAGAGCAGTTTCAAGGAAACGTTTCTCCTGAGTCTTAGACGAAGTTTCCTGCTGTTTAGTACGGATGCCGGCATTGGGCTGGAAATACCGGTTTTGGGATTCTGCACAGAAAGGGTTTGCAAACCGCTGAATCCACAGGTGAGTTTAACTCTGTCAGTTGAATGCACACATTGACAACCATTCAGTTAGATAGCTCCGTTTTGGTTTTAGAAGCAGATATTTCTCTGTACAGCCTATGGTCCCATTCACTCGGGAATATCCCAACGCAGCTCCTAGAAGAAACGTGTTTCTGACTCGCTGAATCTCAACATAGATTCAACTCTCTTAGGTGAACGAACGCACAGCAGAGCAGTTTCAAGGAAACGTTTCTCCTGAGTCTTAGACGAAGTTTCCTGCTGTTTAGTACGGATGCCGGCATTGGGCTGGAAATACCGGTTTTGGGATTCTGCACAGAAAGGGTTTGCAAACCGCTGAATCCACACGTGAGTTTAACTCTGTCAGTTGAATGCACACATTGACAACCATTCAGTTAGATAATTCCGTTTTGGTTTTAGAAGCAGATATTTCTCTGTACAGCCTATGATCCCATTCACTCGGGAATATCCCAACGCAGCTCCTAGAAGAAACGTGTTTCTGACTCGCTGAATCTCAACATAGATTCAACTCTCTTAGGTGAACGAACGCACAGCAGAGCAGTTTCAAGGAAACGTTTCTCCTGAGTTTTAGACGAAGTTTCCTGCTGTTTAGTACGGATGCCGGCATTGGGCTGGAAATACCAGTTTTGGGATTCTGCACAGAAAGGGTTTGCAAACCGCTGAATCCACACGTGAGTTTAACTCTGTCAGTTGAATGCACACATTGACAACCATTCAGTTTGATAGCACACTTTTGGTTTTAGAAGCAGATATTTCTCTGTACAGCCTATGGTCCCATTCACTCGGGAATATCCCAACGCAGCTCCTAGAAGAAACGTGTTTCTGACTCGCTGAATCTCAACATAGATTCAACTCTCTTAGGTGAACGAACGCACAGCAGAGCAGTTTCAAGGAAACGTTTCTCCTGAGTCTTTGACGAAGTTTCCTGCTGTTTAGTACGGATGCCGGCATTGGGCTGGAAATACCGGTTTTGGGATTCTGCACAGAAAGGGTTTGCAAACCGCTGAATCCACACGTGAGTTTAACTCTGTCAGTTGAATGCACACATTGACAACCATTCAGTTAGATAGCTCCGTTTTGGTTTTAGAAGCAGATATTTCTCTGTACAGCCTATGGTCCCATTTACTCGGGAATATCCCAACGCAGCTCCTAGAAGAAACGTGTTTCTGACTCGCTGAATCTCAACATAGATTCAACTCTCTTAGGTGAACGAACGCACAGCAGAGCAGTTTCAAGGAAACGTTTCTCCTGAGTTTTAGACGAAGTTTCCTGCTGTTTAGTACGGATGCCGGCATTGAGCTGGAATTACCAGTTTTGGGATTCTGCACAGAAAGGGTTTGCAAACCGCTGAATCCAAACGTGAGTTTAATTCTGTCACTTGAATGCACACATTGACAACCATTCAGTTTGATAGCACCCTTTTGGTTGTAGGTGTAGATATTTCCTTGTACAGCCTATGGTCCCATTCACTCGGGAATATCCCAACGCACCTCCTAGAAGAAACGTGTTTCTGACTCGCTGAATCTCAACATAGATTCAACTCTCTTAGGTGATCGAACGCACAGCAGAGCAGTTTCAAGGAAACGTTTCTCCTGAGTTTTAGACGAAGTTTCCTGCTGTTTAGTACGGATGCCGGCATTGGGCTGGAAATACCGGTTTTGGGATTCTGCACAGAAAGGGTTTGCAAACCGCTGAATCCACACGTGAGTTTAACTCGGTCAGTTGAATGCACACCTTGACAACCATTCAGTTAGATAGCTCCGTTTTGGTTTTAGAAGCAGATATTTCTCTGTACAGCCTATGGTCCCATTCACTCGGGAATATCCCAACGCAGCTCCTAGAAGGAACGTGTTTCTGACTCGCTGAATCTCAACATAGATTCAACTCTCTTAGGTGAACGAACGCACAGCAGAGCAGTTTCAAGGAAACGTTTCTCCTGAGTTTTAGACGAAGTTTCCTGCTCTTTAGTACGTATGCCTGCATTGGGCTGGAAATACCGGTTTTGGGATTCTGCACAGAAAGGGTTTGCAAACCGCTGAATCCACACGTGAGTTTAACTCTGTCAGTTGAATGCACACATTGACAACCATTCAGTTAGATAGCTCCGTTTGGTTTTAGAAGCAGATATTTCTCTGTACAGCCTATGGTCCCATTCACTCGGTAATATCCCAACGCAGCTCCTAGAAGAAACGTGTTTCTGACTCGCTAAATCTCAACATAGATTCAACTCTCTTAGGTGAAAGAACGCACAGCAGAGCAGTTTCAAGGAAACGTTTCTCCTGAGTTTTACACGAAGTTTCCTGCTGTTTAGTACGTATGCCGGCATTGGGCTGGAAATACCGGTTTTGGGATTCTGCACAGAAAGGGTTAGCAAACCGCTGAATCCACTCGTGAGTTTAACTCTGTCAGTTGAATGCACACATTGACAACCATTCAGTTTGATAGCACACTTTTGGTTTTAGAAGCAGATATTTCTCTGTACAGCCTATGGTCCCATTCACTCAGGAATATCCCAACGCAGCTCCTAGAAGAAACGTGTTTCTGACTCGCTGAATCTCAACATAGTTTCAACTCTCTTAGGTGAACGAACGCACAGCAGAGCAGTTTCAAGGAAACGTTTCTCCTGAGTTTTACACGAAGTTTCCTGCTGTTTAGTACGGATGCCGGCATTGGGCTGGAAATACCCGTTTTGGGATTCTGCACAGAAAGGGTTTGCAAACCGCTGAATCCACACGTGAGTTTAACTCTGTCAGTTGAATGCACACATTGACAACCATTCAGTTAGATAGCACACTTTTGGTTTTAGAAGCAGATATTTCTCTGTACAGCCTATGGTCCCATTCACTCGGGAATATCCCAACGCAGCTCCTAGAAGAAACGTGTTTCTGACTCCCTGAATCTCAACATAGATTCAACTCTCTTAGGTGAACGAACGCACAGCAGAGCAGTTTCAAGGAAACGTTTCTCCTGAGTTTTAGACGAAGTTTCCTGCTGTTTATTACGGATGCCGGCATTGGGCTGGAAATACTGGTTTTTGCATTCTGCACAGAAAGGGTTTGCAAACCGCTGAATCCACACGTGAGTTTAACTCCGTCAGTTGAATGCACACATTGACAACCATTCAGTTAGATAGCTCCGTTATGGTTTTAGAAGCAGATATTTCTCTGTACAGCCTATGGTCCCATTCACTCGGGAATATCCCAACGCAGCTCCTAGAAGAAACGTGTTTCTGACTCGCTGAATCTCAACATAGATTCAACTCTCTTAGGTGAACGAACGCACAGCAGAGCAGTTTCAAGGAAACGTTTCTCCTGAGTTTTAGACGAAGTTTCCTGATGTTTAGTACGGATGCCGGCATTGAGCTGGAATTACCGGTTTTGGGATTCTGCACAGAAAGGGTTTGCAAACCGCTGAATCCACACGTGAGTTTAATTCTGTCACTTGAATGCACACATTGACAATCATTCAGTTAGATACCACCCTTTTGGTTGTAGAAGTAGATATTTCTCTGTACAGCCTATGGTCCCATTCACTCGAGAATATCCCAACGCACCTCCTAGAAGAAACGTGTTTCTGACTCGCTGAATCTCAACATAGATTCAACTCTCTTAGGTGATCGAACGCACAGCAGAGCAGTTTCAAGGAAACGTTTCTCCTGAGTTTTAGACGAAGTTTCCTGCTGTTTAGTACGGATGCCGGCATTGGGCTGGAAATACCGGTTTTGGGATTCTGCACAGAAAGGGTTTGCAAACCGCTGAATCCACACGTGAGTTTAACTCTGTCAGTTGAATGCACACATTGACAACCATTCAGTTAGATAGCTCCGTTTTGGTTTTAGAAGCAGATATTTCTCTGTACAGCCTATGGTCCCATTCACTCGGGAATATCCCAACGCAGCTCCTAGAAGAAACGTGTTTCTGACTCGCTGAATCTCAACATAGATTCAACTCTCTTAGGTGAACGAACGCACAGCAGAGCAGTTTCAAGGAAACGTTTCTCCTGAGTTTTAGACGAAGTTTCCTGCTGTTTAGTACGGATGCCGGCATTGGGCTGGAAATACCAGTTTTGGGATTCTGCACAGAAAGGGTTTGCAAACCGCTGAATCCACACGTGAGTTTAACTCTGTCAGTTGAATGCACACATTGACAACCATTCAGTTTGATAGCACACTTTTGGTTTTAGAAGCAGATATTTCTCTGTACAGCCTATGGTCCCATTCACTCGGGAATATCCCAACGCAGCTCCTAGAAGAAACGTGTTTCTGACTCGCTGAATCTCAACATAGATTCAACTCTCTTAGGTGAACGAACGCACAGCAGAGCAGTTTCAAGGAAACGTTTCTCCTGAGTCTTTGACGAAGTTTCCTGCTGTTTAGTACGGATGCCGGCATTGGGCTGGAAATACCGGTTTTGGGATTCTGCACAGAAAGGGTTTGCAAACCGCTGAATCCACACGTGAGTTTAACTCTGTCAGTTGAATGCACACATTGACAACCATTCAGTTAGATAGCTCCGTTTTGGTTTTAGAAGCCGATATTTCTCTGTACAGCCTATGGTCCCATTTACTCGGGAATATCCCAACGCAGCTCCTAGAAGAAACGTGTTTCTGACTCGCTGAATCTCAACATAGATTCAACTCTCTTAGGTGAACGAACGCACAGCAGAGCAGTTTCAAGGAAACGTTTCTCCTGAGTTTTAGACGAAGTTTCCTGCTGTTTAGTACGGATGCCGGCATTGAGCTGGAATTACCAGTTTTGGGATTCTGCACAGAAAGGGTTTGCAAACCGCTGAATCCAAACGTGAGTTTAATTCTGTCACTTGAATGCACACATTGACAACCATTCAGTTTGATAGCACCCTTTTGGTTGTAGGTGTAGATATTTCCTTGTACAGCCTATGGTCCCATTCACTCGGGAATATCCCAACGCACCTCCTAGAAGAAACGTGTTTCTGACTCGCTGAATCTCAACATAGATTCAACTCTCTTAGGTGATCGAACGCACAGCAGAGCAGTTTCAAGGAAACGTTTCTCCTGAGTTTTAGACGAAGTTTCCTGCTGTTTAGTACGGATGCCGGCATTGGGCTGGAAATACCGGTTTTGGGATTCTGCACAGAAAGGGTTTGCAAACCGCTGAATCCACACGTGAGTTTAACTCGGTCAGTTGAATGCACACCTTGACAACCATTCAGTTAGATAGCTCCGTTTTGGTTTTAGAAGCAGATATTTCTCTGTACAGCCTATGGTCCCATTCACTCGGGAATATCCCAACGCAGCTCCTAGAAGGAACGTGTTTCTGACTCGCTGAATCTCAACATAGATTCAACTCTCTTAGGTGAACGAACGCACAGCAGAGCAGTTTCAAGGAAACGTTTCTCCTGAGTTTTAGACGAAGTTTCCTGCTCTTTAGTACGTATGCCGGCATTGGGCTGGAAATACCGGTTTTGGGATTCTGCACAGAAAGGGTTTGCAAACCGCTGAATCCACACGTGAGTTTAACTCTGTCAGTTGAATGCACACATTGACAACCATTCAGTTAGATAGCTCCGTTTGGTTTTAGAAGCAGATATTTCTCTGTACAGCCTATGGTCCCATTCACTCGGTAATATCCCAACGCAGCTCCTAGAAGAAACGTGTTTCTGACTCGCTAAATCTCAACATAGATTCAACTCTCTTAGGTGAAAGAACGCACAGCAGAGCAGTTTCAAGGAAACGTTTCTCCTGAGTTTTACACGAAGTTTCCTGCTGTTTAGTACGTATGCCGGCATTGGGCTGGAAATACCGGTTTTGGGATTCTGCACAGAAAGGGTTAGCAAACCGCTGAATCCACTCGTGAGTTTAACTCTGTCAGTTGAATGCACACATTGACAACCATTCAGTTTGATAGCACACTTTTGGTTTTAGAAGCAGATATTTCTCTGTACAGCCTATGGTCCCATTCACTCAGGAATATCCCAACGCAGCTCCTAGAAGAAACGTGTTTCTGACTCGCTGAATCTCAACATAGTTTCAACTCTCTTAGGTGAACGAACGCACAGCAGAGCAGTTTCAAGGAAACGTTTCTCCTGAGTTTTACACGAAGTTTCCTGCTGTTTAGTACGGATGCCGGCATTGGGCTGGAAATACCCGTTTTGGGATTCTGCACAGAAAGGGTTTGCAAACCGCTGAATCCACACGTGAGTTTAACTCTGTCAGTTGAATGCACACATTGACAACCATTCAGTTAGATAGCACACTTTTGGTTTTAGAAGCAGATATTTCTCTGTACAGCCTATGGTCCCATTCACTCGGGAATATCCCAACGCAGCTCCTAGAAGAAACGTGTTTCTGACTCGCTGAATCTCAACATAGATTCAACTCTCTTAGGTGAACGAACGCACAGCAGAGCAGTTTCAAGGAAACGTTTCTCCTGAGTTTTAGACGAAGTTTCCTGCTCTTTAGTACGTATGCCGGCATTGGGCTGGAAATACCGGTTTTGGGATTCTGCACAGAAAGGGTTTGCAAACCGCTGAATCCACACGTGAGTTTAACTCTGTCAGTTGAATGCACACATTGACAACCATTCAGTTAGATAGCTCCGTTTGGTTTTAGAAGCAGATATTTCTCTGTACAGCCTATGGTCCCATTCACTCGGTAATATCCCAACGCAGCTCCTAGAAGAAACGTGTTTCTGACTCGCTAAATCTCAACATAGATTCAACTCTCTTAGGTGAAAGAACGCACAGCAGAGCAGTTTCAAGGAAACGTTTCTCCTGAGTTTTACACGAAGTTTCCTGCTGTTTAGTACGTATGCCGGCATTGGGCTGGAAATACCGGTTTTGGGATTCTGCACAGAAAGGGTTAGCAAACCGCTGAATCCACTCGTGAGTTTAACTCTGTCAGTTGAATGCACACATTGACAACCATTCAGTTTGATAGCACACTTTTGGTTTTAGAAGCAGATATTTCTCTGTACAGCCTATGGTCCCATTCACTCAGGAATATCCCAACGCAGCTCCTAGAAGAAACGTGTTTCTGACTCGCTGAATCTCAACATAGTTTCAACTCTCTTAGGTGAACGAACGCACAGCAGAGCAGTTTCAAGGAAACGTTTCTCCTGAGTTTTACACGAAGTTTCCTGCTGTTTAGTACGGATGCCGGCATTGGGCTGGAAATACCCGTTTTGGGATTCTGCACAGAAAGGGTTTGCAAACCGCTGAATCCACACGTGAGTTTAACTCTGTCAGTTGAATGCACACATTGACAACCATTCAGTTAGATAGCACACTTTTGGTTTTAGAAGCAGATATTTCTCTGTACAGCCTATGGTCCCATTCACTCGGGAATATCCCAACGCAGCTCCTAGAAGAAACGTGTTTCTGACTCCCTGAATCTCAACATAGATTCAACTCTCTTAGGTGAACGAACGCACAGCAGAGCAGTTTCAAGGAAACGTTTCTCCTGAGTTTTAGACGAAGTTTCCTGCTGTTTATTACGGATGCCGGCATTGGGCTGGAAATACTGGTTTTTGCATTCTGCACAGAAAGGGTTTGCAAACCGCTGAATCCACACGTGAGTTTAACTCCGTCAGTTGAATGCACACATTGACAACCATTCAGTTAGATAGCTCCGTTATGGTTTTAGAAGCAGATATTTCTCTGTACAGCCTATGGTCCCATTCACTCGGGAATATCCCAACGCAGCTCCTAGAAGAAACGTGTTTCTGACTCGCTGAATCTCAACATAGATTCAACTCTCTTAGGTGAACGAACGCACAGCAGAGCAGTTTCAAGGAAACGTTTCTCCTGAGTTTTAGACGAAGTTTCCTGATGTTTAGTACGGATGCCGGCATTGAGCTGGAATTACCGGTTTTGGGATTCTGCACAGAAAGGGTTTGCAAACCGCTGAATCCACACGTGAGTTTAATTCTGTCACTTGAATGCACACATTGACAATCATTCAGTTAGATACCACCCTTTTGGTTGTAGAAGTAGATATTTCTCTGTACAGCCTATGGTCCCATTCACTCGAGAATATCCCAACGCACCTCCTAGAAGAAACGTGTTTCTGACTCGCTGAATCTCAACATAGATTCAACTCTCTTAGGTGATCGAACGCACAGCAGAGCAGTTTCAAGGAAACGTTTCTCCTGAGTTTTAGACGAAGTTTCCTGCTGTTTAGTACGGATGCCGGCATTGGGCTGGAAATACCGGTTTTGGGATTCTGCACAGAAAGGGTTTGCAAACCGCTGAATCCACACGTGAGTTTAACTCTGTCAGTTGAATGCACACATTGACAACCATTCAGTTAGATAGCTCCGTTTTGGTTTTAGAAGCAGATATTTCTCTGTACAGCCTATGGTCCCATTCACTCGGGAATATCCCAACGCAGCTCCTAGAAGAAACGTGTTTCTGACTCGCTGAATCTCAACATAGATTCAACTCTCTTAGGTGAACGAACGCACAGCAGAGCAGTTTCAAGGAAAGGTTTCTCCTGAGTTTTAGACGAAGTTTCCTGCTCTTTAGTACGTATGCCGGCATTGGGCTGGAAATACCGGTTTTGGGATTCTGCACAGAAAGGGTTTGCAAACCGCTGAATCCACACCTGAGTTTAACTCTGTCAGTTGAATGCACACATTGACAACCATTCAGTTAGATAGCTCCGTTTTGGTTTTAGAAGCAGATATTTCTCTGTACAGCCTATGGTCCCATTCACTCGGGAATATCCCAACGCAGCTCCTAGAAGAAACGTGTTTCTGACTCGCTGAATCTCAACATAGATTCAACTCTCTTAGGTGAACGAACGCACAGCAGAGCAGTTTCAAGGAAACGTTTCTCCTGAGTCTTAGACGAAGTTTCCTGCTGTTTAGTACGGATGCCGACATTGGGCTGGAAATACCGGTTTTGGGATTCTGCACAGAAAGGGTTTGCAAACCGCTGAATCCACACGTGAGTTTAACTCTGTCAGTTGAATGCACACATTGACAACCATTCAGTTAGATAGCTCCGTTTTGGTTTTAGAAGCAGATATTTCTCTGTACAGCCTATGGTCCCATTCACTCGGGAATATCCCAACGCAGCTCCTAGAAGAAACGTGTTTCTGACTCGCTGAATCTCAACATAGATTCAACTCTCTTAGGTGAACGAACGCACAGCAGAGCAGTTTCAAGGAAACGTTTCTCCTGAGTCTTAGACGAAGTTTCCTGCTGTTTAGTACGGATGCCGGCATTGGGCTGGAAATACCGGTTTTGGGATTCTGCACAGAAAGGGTTTGCAAACCGCTGAATCCACAGGTGAGTTTAACTCTGTCAGTTGAATGCACACATTGACAACCATTCAGTTAGATAGCTCCGTTTTGGTTTTAGAAGCAGATATTTCTCTGTACAGCCTATGGTCCCATTCACTCGGGAATATCCCAACGCAGCTCCTAGAAGAAACGTGTTTCTGACTCGCTGAATCTCAACATAGATTCAACTCTCTTAGGTGAACGAACGCACAGCAGAGCAGTTTCAAGGAAACGTTTCTCCTGAGTCTTAGACGAAGTTTCCTGCTGTTTAGTACGGATGCCGGCATTGGGCTGGAAATACCGGTTTTGGGATTCTGCACAGAAAGGGTTTGCAAACCGCTGAATCCACACGTGAGTTTAACTCTGTCAGTTGAATGCACACATTGACAACCATTCAGTTAGATAATTCCGTTTTGGTTTTAGAAGCAGATATTTCTCTGTACAGCCTATGATCCCATTCACTCGGGAATATCCCAACGCAGCTCCTAGAAGAAACGTGTTTCTGACTCGCTGAATCTCAACATAGATTCAACTCTCTTAGGTGAACGAACGCACAGCAGAGCAGTTTCAAGGAAACGTTTCTCCTGAGTTTTAGACGAAGTTTCCTGCTGTTTAGTACGGATGCCGGCATTGGGCTGGAAATACCAGTTTTGGGATTCTGCACAGAAAGGGTTTGCAAACCGCTGAATCCACACGTGAGTTTAACTCTGTCAGTTGAATGCACACATTGACAACCATTCAGTTTGATAGCACACTTTTGGTTTTAGAAGCAGATATTTCTCTGTACAGCCTATGGTCCCATTCACTCGGGAATATCCCAACGCAGCTCCTAGAAGAAACGTGTTTCTGACTCGCTGAATCTCAACATAGATTCAACTCTCTTAGGTGAACGAACGCACAGCAGAGCAGTTTCAAGGAAACGTTTCTCCTGAGTCTTTGACGAAGTTTCCTGCTGTTTAGTACGGATGCCGGCATTGGGCTGGAAATACCGGTTTTGGGATTCTGCACAGAAAGGGTTTGCAAACCGCTGAATCCACACGTGAGTTTAACTCTGTCAGTTGAATGCACACATTGACAACCATTCAGTTAGATAGCTCCGTTTTGGTTTTAGAAGCAGATATTTCTCTGTACAGCCTATGGTCCCATTTACTCGGGAATATCCCAACGCAGCTCCTAGAAGAAACGTGTTTCTGACTCGCTGAATCTCAACATAGATTCAACTCTCTTAGGTGAACGAACGCACAGCAGAGCAGTTTCAAGGAAACGTTTCTCCTGAGTTTTAGACGAAGTTTCCTGCTGTTTAGTACGGATGCCGGCATTGAGCTGGAATTACCAGTTTTGGGATTCTGCACAGAAAGGGTTTGCAAACCGCTGAATCCAAACGTGAGTTTAATTCTGTCACTTGAATGCACACATTGACAACCATTCAGTTTGATAGCACCCTTTTGGTTGTAGGTGTAGATATTTCCTTGTACAGCCTATGGTCCCATTCACTCGGGAATATCCCAACGCACCTCCTAGAAGAAACGTGTTTCTGACTCGCTGAATCTCAACATAGATTCAACTCTCTTAGGTGATCGAACGCACAGCAGAGCAGTTTCAAGGAAACGTTTCTCCTGAGTTTTAGACGAAGTTTCCTGCTGTTTAGTACGGATGCCGGCATTGGGCTGGAAATACCGGTTTTGGGATTCTGCACAGAAAGGGTTTGCAAACCGCTGAATCCACACGTGAGTTTAACTCGGTCAGTTGAATGCACACCTTGACAACCATTCAGTTAGATAGCTCCGTTTTGGTTTTAGAAGCAGATATTTCTCTGTACAGCCTATGGTCCCATTCACTCGGGAATATCCCAACGCAGCTCCTAGAAGGAACGTGTTTCTGACTCGCTGAATCTCAACATAGATTCAACTCTCTTAGGTGAACGAACGCACAGCAGAGCAGTTTCAAGGAAACGTTTCTCCTGAGTTTTAGACGAAGTTTCCTGCTCTTTAGTACGTATGCCTGCATTGGGCTGGAAATACCGGTTTTGGGATTCTGCACAGAAAGGGTTTGCAAACCGCTGAATCCACACGTGAGTTTAACTCTGTCAGTTGAATGCACACATTGACAACCATTCAGTTAGATAGCTCCGTTTGGTTTTAGAAGCAGATATTTCTCTGTACAGCCTATGGTCCCATTCACTCGGTAATATCCCAACGCAGCTCCTAGAAGAAACGTGTTTCTGACTCGCTAAATCTCAACATAGATTCAACTCTCTTAGGTGAAAGAACGCACAGCAGAGCAGTTTCAAGGAAACGTTTCTCCTGAGTTTTACACGAAGTTTCCTGCTGTTTAGTACGTATGCCGGCATTGGGCTGGAAATACCGGTTTTGGGATTCTGCACAGAAAGGGTTAGCAAACCGCTGAATCCACTCGTGAGTTTAACTCTGTCAGTTGAATGCACACATTGACAACCATTCAGTTTGATAGCACACTTTTGGTTTTAGAAGCAGATATTTCTCTGTACAGCCTATGGTCCCATTCACTCAGGAATATCCCAACGCAGCTCCTAGAAGAAACGTGTTTCTGACTCGCTGAATCTCAACATAGTTTCAACTCTCTTAGGTGAACGAACGCACAGCAGAGCAGTTTCAAGGAAACGTTTCTCCTGAGTTTTACACGAAGTTTCCTGCTGTTTAGTACGGATGCCGGCATTGGGCTGGAAATACCCGTTTTGGGATTCTGCACAGAAAGGGTTTGCAAACCGCTGAATCCACACGTGAGTTTAACTCTGTCAGTTGAATGCACACATTGACAACCATTCAGTTAGATAGCACACTTTTGGTTTTAGAAGCAGATATTTCTCTGTACAGCCTATGGTCCCATTCACTCGGGAATATCCCAACGCAGCTCCTAGAAGAAACGTGTTTCTGACTCCCTGAATCTCAACATAGATTCAACTCTCTTAGGTGAACGAACGCACAGCAGAGCAGTTTCAAGGAAACGTTTCTCCTGAGTTTTAGACGAAGTTTCCTGCTGTTTATTACGGATGCCGGCATTGGGCTGGAAATACTGGTTTTTGCATTCTGCACAGAAAGGGTTTGCAAACCGCTGAATCCACACGTGAGTTTAACTCCGTCAGTTGAATGCACACATTGACAACCATTCAGTTAGATAGCTCCGTTATGGTTTTAGAAGCAGATATTTCTCTGTACAGCCTATGGTCCCATTCACTCGGGAATATCCCAACGCAGCTCCTAGAAGAAACGTGTTTCTGACTCGCTGAATCTCAACATAGATTCAACTCTCTTAGGTGAACGAACGCACAGCAGAGCAGTTTCAAGGAAACGTTTCTCCTGAGTTTTAGACGAAGTTTCCTGATGTTTAGTACGGATGCCGGCATTGAGCTGGAATTACCGGTTTTGGGATTCTGCACAGAAAGGGTTTGCAAACCGCTGAATCCACACGTGAGTTTAATTCTGTCACTTGAATGCACACATTGACAATCATTCAGTTAGATACCACCCTTTTGGTTGTAGAAGTAGATATTTCTCTGTACAGCCTATGGTCCCATTCACTCGAGAATATCCCAACGCACCTCCTAGAAGAAACGTGTTTCTGACTCGCTGAATCTCAACATAGATTCAACTCTCTTAGGTGATCGAACGCACAGCAGAGCAGTTTCAAGGAAACGTTTCTCCTGAGTTTTAGACGAAGTTTCCTGCTGTTTAGTACGGATGCCGGCATTGGGCTGGAAATACCGGTTTTGGGATTCTGCACAGAAAGGGTTTGCAAACCGCTGAATCCACACGTGAGTTTAACTCTGTCAGTTGAATGCACACATTGACAACCATTCAGTTAGATAGCTCCGTTTTGGTTTTAGAAGCAGATATTTCTCTGTACAGCCTATGGTCCCATTCACTCGGGAATATCCCAACGCAGCTCCTAGAAGAAACGTGTTTCTGACTCGCTGAATCTCAACATAGATTCAACTCTCTTAGGTGAACGAACGCACAGCAGAGCAGTTTCAAGGAAACGTTTCTCCTGAGTTTTAGACGAAGTTTCCTGCTGTTTAGTACGGATGCCGGCATTGGGCTGGAAATACCAGTTTTGGGATTCTGCACAGAAAGGGTTTGCAAACCGCTGAATCCACACGTGAGTTTAACTCTGTCAGTTGAATGCACACATTGACAACCATTCAGTTTGATAGCACACTTTTGGTTTTAGAAGCAGATATTTCTCTGTACAGCCTATGGTCCCATTCACTCGGGAATATCCCAACGCAGCTCCTAGAAGAAACGTGTTTCTGACTCGCTGAATCTCAACATAGATTCAACTCTCTTAGGTGAACGAACGCACAGCAGAGCAGTTTCAAGGAAACGTTTCTCCTGAGTCTTTGACGAAGTTTCCTGCTGTTTAGTACGGATGCCGGCATTGGGCTGGAAATACCGGTTTTGGGATTCTGCACAGAAAGGGTTTGCAAACCGCTGAATCCACACGTGAGTTTAACTCTGTCAGTTGAATGCACACATTGACAACCATTCAGTTAGATAGCTCCGTTTTGGTTTTAGAAGCAGATATTTCTCTGTACAGCCTATGGTCCCATTTACTCGGGAATATCCCAACGCAGCTCCTAGAAGAAACGTGTTTCTGACTCGCTGAATCTCAACATAGATTCAACTCTCTTAGGTGAACGAACGCACAGCAGAGCAGTTTCAAGGAAACGTTTCTCCTGAGTTTTAGACGAAGTTTCCTGCTGTTTAGTACGGATGCCGGCATTGAGCTGGAATTACCAGTTTTGGGATTCTGCACAGAAAGGGTTTGCAAACCGCTGAATCCAAACGTGAGTTTAATTCTGTCACTTGAATGCACACATTGACAACCATTCAGTTTGATAGCACCCTTTTGGTTGTAGGTGTAGATATTTCCTTGTACAGCCTATGGTCCCATTCACTCGGGAATATCCCAACGCACCTCCTAGAAGAAACGTGTTTCTGACTCGCTGAATCTCAACATAGATTCAACTCTCTTAGGTGATCGAACGCACAGCAGAGCAGTTTCAAGGAAACGTTTCTCCTGAGTTTTAGACGAAGTTTCCTGCTGTTTAGTACGGATGCCGGCATTGGGCTGGAAATACCGGTTTTGGGATTCTGCACAGAAAGGGTTTGCAAACCGCTGAATCCACACGTGAGTTTAACTCGGTCAGTTGAATGCACACCTTGACAACCATTCAGTTAGATAGCTCCGTTTTGGTTTTAGAAGCAGATATTTCTCTGTACAGCCTATGGTCCCATTCACTCGGGAATATCCCAACGCAGCTCCTAGAAGGAACGTGTTTCTGACTCGCTGAATCTCAACATAGATTCAACTCTCTTAGGTGAACGAACGCACAGCAGAGCAGTTTCAAGGAAACGTTTCTCCTGAGTTTTAGACGAAGTTTCCTGCTCTTTAGTACGTATGCCGGCATTGGGCTGGAAATACCGGTTTTGGGATTCTGCACAGAAAGGGTTTGCAAACCGCTGAATCCACACGTGAGTTTAACTCTGTCAGTTGAATGCACACATTGACAACCATTCAGTTAGATAGCTCCGTTTGGTTTTAGAAGCAGATATTTCTCTGTACAGCCTATGGTCCCATTCACTCGGTAATATCCCAACGCAGCTCCTAGAAGAAACGTGTTTCTGACTCGCTAAATCTCAACATAGATTCAACTCTCTTAGGTGAAAGAACGCACAGCAGAGCAGTTTCAAGGAAACGTTTCTCCTGAGTTTTACACGAAGTTTCCTGCTGTTTAGTACGTATGCCGGCATTGGGCTGGAAATACCGGTTTTGGGATTCTGCACAGAAAGGGTTAGCAAACCGCTGAATCCACTCGTGAGTTTAACTCTGTCAGTTGAATGCACACATTGACAACCATTCAGTTTGATAGCACACTTTTGGTTTTAGAAGCAGATATTTCTCTGTACAGCCTATGGTCCCATTCACTCAGGAATATCCCAACGCAGCTCCTAGAAGAAACGTGTTTCTGACTCGCTGAATCTCAACATAGTTTCAACTCTCTTAGGTGAACGAACGCACAGCAGAGCAGTTTCAAGGAAACGTTTCTCCTGAGTTTTACACGAAGTTTCCTGCTGTTTAGTACGGATGCCGGCATTGGGCTGGAAATACCCGTTTTGGGATTCTGCACAGAAAGGGTTTGCAAACCGCTGAATCCACACGTGAGTTTAACTCTGTCAGTTGAATGCACACATTGACAACCATTCAGTTAGATAGCACACTTTTGGTTTTAGAAGCAGATATTTCTCTGTACAGCCTATGGTCCCATTCACTCGGGAATATCCCAACGCAGCTCCTAGAAGAAACGTGTTTCTGACTCCCTGAATCTCAACATAGATTCAACTCTCTTAGGTGAACGAACGCACAGCAGAGCAGTTTCAAGGAAACGTTTCTCCTGAGTTTTAGACGAAGTTTCCTGCTGTTTATTACGGATGCCGGCATTGGGCTGGAAATACTGGTTTTTGCATTCTGCACAGAAAGGGTTTGCAAACCGCTGAATCCACACGTGAGTTTAACTCCGTCAGTTGAATGCACACATTGACAACCATTCAGTTAGATAGCTCCGTTATGGTTTTAGAAGCAGATATTTCTCTGTACAGCCTATGGTCCCATTCACTCGGGAATATCCCAACGCAGCTCCTAGAAGAAACGTGTTTCTGACTCGCTGAATCTCAACATAGATTCAACTCTCTTAGGTGAACGAACGCACAGCAGAGCAGTTTCAAGGAAACGTTTCTCCTGAGTTTTAGACGAAGTTTCCTGATGTTTAGTACGGATGCCGGCATTGAGCTGGAATTACCGGTTTTGGGATTCTGCACAGAAAGGGTTTGCAAACCGCTGAATCCACACGTGAGTTTAATTCTGTCACTTGAATGCACACATTGACAATCATTCAGTTAGATACCACCCTTTTGGTTGTAGAAGTAGATATTTCTCTGTACAGCCTATGGTCCCATTCACTCGAGAATATCCCAACGCACCTCCTAGAAGAAACGTGTTTCTGACTCGCTGAATCTCAACATAGATTCAACTCTCTTAGGTGATCGAACGCACAGCAGAGCAGTTTCAAGGAAACGTTTCTCCTGAGTTTTAGACGAAGTTTCCTGCTGTTTAGTACGGATGCCGGCATTGGGCTGGAAATACCGGTTTTGGGATTCTGCACAGAAAGGGTTTGCAAACCGCTGAATCCACACGTGAGTTTAACTCTGTCAGTTGAATGCACACATTGACAACCATTCAGTTAGATAGCTCCGTTTTGGTTTTAGAAGCAGATATTTCTCTGTACAGCCTATGGTCCCATTCACTCGGGAATATCCCAACGCAGCTCCTAGAAGAAACGTGTTTCTGACTCGCTGAATCTCAACATAGATTCAACTCTCTTAGGTGAACGAACGCACAGCAGAGCAGTTTCAAGGAAAGGTCTCTCCTGAGTTTTAGACGAAGTTTCCTGCTCTTTAGTAGGTATGCCGGCATTGGGCTGGAAATACCGGTTTTGGGATTCTGCACAGAAAGGGTTTGCAAACCGCTGAATCCACACCTGAGTTTAACTCTGTCAGTTGAATGCACACATTGACAACCATTCAGTTAGATAGCTCCGTTTTGGTTTTAGAAGCAGATATTTCTCTGTACAGCCTATGGTCCCATTCACTCGGGAATATCCCAACGCAGCTCCTAGAAGAAACGTGTTTCTGACTCGCTGAATCTCAACATAGATTCAACTCTCTTAGGTGAACGAACGCACAGCAGAGCAGTTTCAAGGAAACGTTTCTCCTGAGTTTTAGACGAAGTTTCCTTCTGTTTAGTACGGATGCCGGCATTGGGCTGGAAATACCGGTTTTGGGATTCTGCACAGAAAGGGTTTGCAAACCGCTGAATCCACACGTGAGTTTAACTCTGTCAGTTGAATGCACACATTGACAACCATTCAGTTAGGTAGCTCCGTTTTGGTTTTAGAAGCAGATATTTCTCTGTACAGCCTATGGTCCCATTCACTCGGGAATATCCCAACGCAGCTCCTAGAAGAAACGTGTTTCTGACTCGCTGAATCTCAACATAGATTCAACTCTCTTAGGTGAACGAACGCACAGCAGAGCAGTTTCAAGGAAACGTTTCTCCTGAGTCTTAGACGAAGTTTCCTGCTTTTTAGTACGGATGCCGGCATTGGGCTGGAAATACCGGTTTTGGGATTCTGCACAGAAAGGGTTTGCAAACCGGTGAATCCACACGTGAGTTTAACTCTGTCAGTTGAATGCATACATTGACAACCATTCAGTTAGATAGCTCCGTTTTGGTTTTAGAAGCAGATATTTCTCTGTACAGCCTATGGTCCCATTCACTCGGGAATATCCCAACGCAGCTCCTAGAAGAAACGTGTTTCTGACTCGCTGAATCTCAACATAGATTCAGCTCTCTTAGGTGAACGAACGCACAGCAGAGCAGTTTCAAGGAAACGTTTCTCCTGAGTTTTAGACGAAGTTTCCTGCTGTTTAGTACGGATGCCGGCATTGAGCTGGAATTACCAGTTTTGGGATTCTGCACAGAAAGGGTTTGCAAACCGCTGAATCCAAACGTGAGTTTAATTCTGTCACTTGAATGCACACATTGACAACCATTCAGTTAGATAGCACCCTTTTGGTTGTAGGAGTAGATATTTCCTTGTACAGCCTATGGTCCCATTCACTCGGGAATATCCCAACGCACCTCCTAGAAGAAACGTGTTTCTGACTCGCTGAATCTCAACATAGATTCAAGTCTCTTAGGTGATCGAACGCACAGCAGAGCAGTTTCAAGGAAACGTTTCTCCTGAGTTTTAGACGAAGTTTCCTGCTGTTTATTACGGATGCCGGCATTGGGCTGGAAATACCGGTTTTGGGATTCTGCACAGAAAGGGTTTGCAAACCGCTGAATCCACACGTGAGTTTAACTCTGTCAGTTGAATGCACACATTGACAACCATTCAGTTAGATAGCTCCGTTTTGGTTTTAGAAGCAGATATTTCTCTGTACAGCCTATGGTCCCATTCACTCGGGAATATCCCAACGCAGCTCCTAGAAGGAACGTGTTTCTGACTCGCTGAATCTCAACATAGATTCAACTCTCTTAGGTGAACGAACGCACAGCAGAGCAGTTTCAAGGAAACGTTTCTCCTGAGTTTTAGACGAAGTTTCCTGCTCTTTAGTACGTATGCCGGCATTGGGCTGGAAATACCGGTTTTAGGATTCTGCACAGAAAGGGTTTGCAAACCGCTGAATCCACACGTGAGTTTAACTCTGTCAGTTGAATGCACACATTGACAACCATTCAGTTAGATAGCACACTTTTGGTTTTAGAAGCAGATATTTCTCTGTACAGCCTATGGTCCCATTCACTCGGGAATATCCCAACGCAGCTCCTAGAAGAAACGTGTTTCTGACTCGCTGAATCTCAACATAGATTCAACTCTCTTAGGTGAACGAACGCACAGCAGAGCAGTTTCAAGGAAACGTTTCTCCTGAGTTTTAGACGACGTTTCCTGCTGTTAAGTACGTATGCCGGCATTGGGCTGGAAATACCGGTTTTGGAATTCTGCACAGAAAGGGTTTGCAAACCGCTGAATCCACACGTGAGTTTAACTCTGTCAGTTGAATGCACACTTTGACAACCATTCAGTTAGATAGCTCCGTTTTGGTTTTAGAAGCAGATATTTCTCTGTACAGCCTATGGTCCCATTCACTCGGGAATATCCCAACGCAGCTCCTAGAAGAAACGTGTTTCTGACTCGCTGAATCTCAACATAGATTCAACTCTCTTAGGTGAACGAACGCACAGCAGAGCAGTTTCAAGGAAACGTTTCTCCTGAGTTTTACACGAAGTTTCCTGCTGTTTAATACGTATGCCGGCATTGGACTGGAAATACCGGTTTTGGGATTCTGCACAGAAAGGGTTTGCAAACCGCTGAATCCACACGTGAGTTTAACTCTGTCAGTTGAATGCACACATTGACAACCATTCAGTTTGATAGCACACTTTTGGTTTTAGAAGCAGATATTTCTCTGTACAGCCTATGGTCCCATTCACTCGGGAATATCCCAACGCAGCTCCTAGAAGAAACGTGTTTCTGACTCGCTGAATATCAACATAGATTCAACTCTCTTAGGTGAACGAACGCACAGCAGAGCAGTTTCAAGAAAACGTTTCTCCTGAGTTTTAGACGAAGTTTCCTGCTGTTTAGTATGGATGCCGGCATTGGGCTGGAAATACCGGTTTTGGGATTCTGCACAGAAAGGGTTTGCAAACCGCTGAATACACACGTGAGTTTAACTCTGTCAGTTGAATGCACATATTGACAACCATTCAGTTTGATAGCACACTTTTGGTTTTAGAAACAGATATTTCTCTGTACAGCCTATGGTCCCATTCACTCGGGAATATCCCAAAGCAGCTCCTAGAAGAAACGTGTTTCTGACTCGCTGAATCTCAACATAGATTCAACTCTCTTAGGTGAACGAACGCACAGCAGAGCAGTTTCAAGGAAACGTTTCTCCTGAGTCTTAGACGAAGTTTCCTGCTGTTTAGTACGGATGCCGGCATTGGGCTGGAAATACCAGTTTTGGGATTCTGCACAGAAAGGGTTTGCAAACCGCTGAATCCACACGTGAGTTTAACTCTGTCAGTTGAATGCACACATTGACAACCATTCAGTTAGATAGCTCCGTTTTGGTTTTAGAAGCAGATATTTCTCTGTACAGCCTATGATCCCATTCACTCGGGAATATCCCAACGCAGCTCCTAGAAGAAACGTGTTTCTGACTCGCTGAATCTCAACATAGATTCAACTCTCTTAGGTGAACGAACACACAGCAGAGCAGTTTCAAGGAAACGTTTCTCCTGAGTTTTAGACGATGTTTCCTGCTGTTTAGTACGGATGCTGGCATTGGGCTGGAAATACCAGTTTTGGGATTCTGCACAGAAAGGGTTTGCAAACCGCTGAATCCACAAGTGAGTTTACCTCTGTCAGTTGAATGCACACATTGACAACCATTCAGTTTGATAGCACCCTTTTGGTTTTAGAAGCAGATATTTCTCTGTACAGCCTATGGTCCCATTCACTCGGGAATATCCCAACGCAGCTCCTAGTAGAAACGTGTTTCTGACTCGCTGAATCTCAACATAGATTCAACTCTCTTAGGTGAACGAACGCACAGCAGAGCAGTTTCAAGGAAACGTTTCTCCTGAGTCTTAGACGAAGTTTCCTGCTGTTTAGTACGTATGCCGGCATTGGGATAGAAATACCGGTTTTGGGATTCTGCACAGAAAGGGTTTGCAAACCGCTGAATCCACACGTGAGTTTAACTCTGTCAGTTGAATGCACACATTGACAACCATTCAGTTAGATAGCTCCGTTTTGGTTTTAGAAGCAGATATTTCTCTGTACAGCCTATGGTCCCATTTACTCGGGAATATCCCAACGCAGCTCCTAGAAGAAACGTGTTTCTGACTCGCTGAATCTCAACATAGATTCAACTCTCTTAGGTGAACGAACGCACAGCAGAGCAGTTTCAAGGAAACGTTTCTCCTGAGTTTTAGACGAAGTTTCCTGCTGTTTAGTACGGATGCCGGCATTGGGCTGGAAATACCCGTTTTGGGATTCTGCACAGAAAGGGTTTGCAAACCGCTGAATCCACACGTGAGTTTAACTCTGTCAGTTGAATGCACACATTGACAACCATTCTGTTAGATAGCTCCGTTTTGGTTTTAGAAGCAGATATTTCTCTGTACAGCCTATGGTCCCATTCACTCGGGAATATCATAATGCAGCTCCTAGAAGAAACGTGTTTCTGACTCGCTGAATCTCAACATAGATTCAACTCTCTTAGGTGAACGAACGCACAGCAGAGCAGTTTCAAGGAAACGTTTCTCCTGAGTTTTACACGAAGTTTCCTGCTGTTTAGTATGGATGCGGGCATTGGGCTGGAAATACTGGTTTGGGATTCTGCACAGAAAGGGTTTGCAAACCGCTGAATCCACACGTGAGTTTAACTCTGTCAGTTGAATGCACACATTGACAACCATTCAGTTTGATAGCACACTTTTGGTTTTAGAAGCAGATATTTCTCTGTACAGCCTATGGTCCCATTCACTCGGGAATATCCCAACGCAGCTCCTATAAGAAGCGTGTTTCTCACTCGCTGAATCTCAACATAGTTTCAACTCTCTTAGGTGAACGAAAGCACAGCAGAGCAGTTTCAACGAAACGTTTCTCCTGAGTTTTAGACGAAGTTTCCTGCTGTTTAGTACGGATGCCGGCATTGGGCTGGAATTACCAGTTTTGGGATTCTGCACAGAAAGGTTTTGCAAACCGCTGAATCCAAACGTGAGTTTAATTCTGTCACTTGAATGCACACATTGACAACCACTCAGTTAGATAGCACCCTTTTGGTTGTAGGAGTAGATATTTCTCTGTACAGCCTATGGTCCCATTCACTCGGGAATATCCCAACGCACCTCCTAGAAGAAACGTGTTTCTGACTCGCTGAATCTCAACATAGATTCAACTCTCTTAGGTGATCGAACGCACAGCAGAGCAGTTTCAAGGAAACGTTTCTCTTGAGTTTTAGACGAAGTTTCCTGCTGTTTAGTACGGATGCCGGCATTGGGCTGGAAATACCGGTTTTGGGATTCTGCACAGAAAGGGTTTGCAAACCGCTGAATCCACACGTGAGTTTAACTCCGTCAGTTGAATGCACACATTGACAACCATTCAGTTAGATAGCTCCGTTATGGTTTTAGAAGCAGATATTTCTCTGTACAGCCTATGGTCCCATTCACTCGGGAATATCCCAACGCAGCTCCTAGAAGAAACGTGTTTCTGACTCGCTGAATCTCAACATAGATTCAACTCTCTTAGGTGAACGAACGCACAGCAGAGCAGTTTCAAGGAAACGTTTCTCCTGAGTTTTAGACGAAGTTTCCTGCTGTTTAGTACGGATGCCGGCATTGGGCTGGAAATACTGGTTTTTGCATTCTGCACAGAAAGGGTTTGCAAACCGCTGAATCCACACGTGAGTTTAACTCCGTCAGTTGAATGCACACATTGACAACCATTCAGTTAGATAGCTCCGTTATGGTTTTAGAAGCAGATATTTCTCTGTACAGCCTATGGTCCCATTCACTCGGGAATATCCCAACGCAGCTCCTAGAAGAAACGTGTTTCTGACTCGCTGAATCTCAACATAGATTCAACTCTCTTAGGTGAACGAACGCACAGCATAGCAGTTTCAAGGAAACGTTTCTCCTGAGTTTTAGACGAAGTTTCCTGATGTTTAGTACGGATGCCGGCATTGAGCTGGAATTACCGGTTTTGGGATTCTGCACAGAAAGGGTTTGCAAACCGCTGAATCCACACGTGAGTTTAATTCTGTCACTTGAATGCACACATTGACAATCATTCAGTTAGATACCACCCTTTTGGTTGTAGAAGTAGATATTTCTCTGTACAGCCTATGGTCCCATTCACTCGAGAATATCCCAACGCACCTCCTAGAAGAAACGTGTTTCTGACTCGCTGAATCTCAACATAGATTCAACTCTCTTAGGTGAACGAACGCACAGCAGAGCAGTTTCAAGGAAACGTTTCTCCTGAGTTTTAGACGAAGTTTCCTGCTGTTTAGTACGGATGCCGGCATTGGGCTGGAAATACCGGTTTTGGGATTCTGCACAGAAAGGGTTTGCAAACCGCTGAATCCACACGTGAGTTTAACTCTGTCAGTTGAATGCACACATTGACAACCATTCAGTTAGATAGCTCCGTTTTGGTTTTAGAAGCAGATATTTCTCTGTACAGCCTATGGTCCCATTCACTCGGGAATATCCCAACGCAGCTCCTAGAAGAAACGTGTTTCTGACTCGCTGAATCTCAACATAGATTCAACTCTCTTAGGTGAACGAACGCACAGCAGAGCAGTTTCAAGGAAAGGTCTCTCCTGAGTTTTAGACGAAGTTTCCTGCTCTTTAGTACGTATGCCGGCATTGGGCTGGAAATACCGGTTTTGGGATTCTGCACAGAAAGGGTTTGCAAACCGCTGAATCCACACCTGAGTTTAACTCTGTCAGTTGAATGCACACATTGACAACCATTCAGTTAGATAGCTCCGTTTTGGTTTTAGAAGCAGATATTTCTCTGTACAGCCTATGGTCCCATTCACTCGGGAATATCCCAACGCAGCTCCTAGAAGAAACGTGTTTCTGACTCGCTGAATCTCAACATAGATTCAACTCTCTTAGGTGAACGAACGCACAGCAGAGCAGTTTCAAGGAAACGTTCTCCTGAGTTTTAGACGAAGTTTCCTTCTGTTTAGTATGGATGCCGGCATTGGGCTGGAAATACCGGTTTTGGGATTCTGCACAGAAAGGGTTTGCAAACCGCTGAATCCACACGTGAGTTTAACTCTGTCAGTTGAATGCACACATTGACAACCATTCAGTTAGGTAGCTCCGTTTTGGTTTTAGAAGCAGATATTTCTCTGTACAGCCTATGGTCCCATTCACTCGGGAATATCCCAACGCAGCTCCTAGAAGAAACGTGTTTCTGACTCGCTGAATCTCAACATAGATTCAACTCTCTTAGGTGAACGAACGCACAGCAGAGCAGTTTCAAGGAAACGTTTCTCCTGAGTCTTAGACGAAGTTTCCTGCTTTTTAGTACGGATGCCGGCATTGGGCTGGAAATACCGGTTTTGGGATTCTGCACAGAAAGGGTTTGCAAACCGCTGAATCCACACGTGAGTTTAACTCTGTCAGTTGAATGCACACATTGACAACCATTCAGTTAGATAGCTCCGTTTTGGTTTTAGAAGCAGATATTTCTCTGTACAGCCTATGGTCCCATTCACTCGGGAATATCCCAACGCAGCTCCTAGAAGAAACGTGTTTCTGACTCGCTGAATCTCAACATAGATTCAACTCTCTTAGGTGAACGAACGCACAGCAGAGCAGTTTCAAGGAAACGTTTCTCCTGAGTCTTAGACGAAGTTTCCTGCTGTTTAGTACGGATGCCGGCATTGGGCTGGAAATACCGGTTTTGGGATTCTGCATAGAAAGGGTTTGCAAACCGCTGAATCCACACGTGAGTTTAACTCTGTCAGTTGAATGCACACATTGACAACCATTCAGTTAGATAGCTCCGTTTTGGTTTTAGAAGCAGATATTTCTCTGTACAGCCTATGATCCCATTCACTCGGGAATATCCCAACGCAGCTCCTAGAAGAAACGTGTTTCTGACTCGCTGAATCTCAACATAGATTCAACTCTCTTAGGTGAACGAACGCACAGCAGAGCAGTTTCAAGGAAACGTTTCTCCTGAGTTTTAGACGAAGTTTCCTGCTGTTTAGTACGGATGCCGGCATTGGGCTGGAAATACCAGTTTTGGGATTCTGCACAGAAAGGGTTTGCAAACCGCTGAATCCACACGTGAGTTTAACTCTGTCAGTTGAATGCACACATTGACAACCATTCAGTTTGATAGCACACTTTTGGTTTTAGAAGCAGATATTTCTCTGTACAGCCTATGGTCCCATTCACTCGGGAATATCCCAACGCAGCTCCTAGAAGAAACGTGTTTCTGACTCGCTGAATCTCAACATAGATTCAACTCTCTTAGGTGAACGAACGCACAGCAGAGCAGTTTCAAGGAAACGTTTCTCCTGAGTCTTTGACGAAGTTTCCTGCTGTTTAGTACGGATGCCGGCATTGGGCTGGAAATACCGGTTTTGGGATTCTGCACAGAAAGGGTTTGCAAACCGCTGAATCCACACGTGAGTTTAACTCTGTCAGTTGAATGCACACATTGACAACCATTCAGTTAGATAGCTCCGTTTTGGTTTTAGAAGCAGATATTTCTCTGTACAGCCTATGGTCCCATTTACTCGGGAATATCCCAACGCAGCTCCTAGAAGAAACGTGTTTCTGACTCGCTGAATCTCAACATAGATTCAACTCTCTTAGGTGAACGAACGCACAGCAGAGCAGTTTCAAGGAAACGTTTCTCCTGAGTTTTAGACGAAGTTTCCTGCTGTTTAGTACGGATGCCGGCATTGAGCTGGAATTACCAGTTTTGGGATTCTGCACAGAAAGGGTTTGCAAACCGCTGAATCCAAACGTGAGTTTAATTCTGTCACTTGAATGCACACATTGACAACCATTCAGTTTGATAGCACCCTTTTGGTTGTAGGTGTAGATATTTCCTTGTACAGCCTATGGTCCCATTCACTCGGGAATATCCCAACGCACCTCCTAGAAGAAACGTGTTTCTGACTCGCTGAATCTCAACATAGATTCAACTCTCTTAGGTGATCGAACGCACAGCAGAGCAGTTTCAAGGAAACGTTTCTCCTGAGTTTTAGACGAAGTTTCCTGCTGTTTAGTACGGATGCCGGCATTGGGCTGGAAATACCGGTTTTGGGATTCTGCACAGAAAGGGTTTGCAAACCGCTGAATCCACACGTGAGTTTAACTCGGTCAGTTGAATGCACACCTTGACAACCATTCAGTTAGATAGCTCCGTTTTGGTTTTAGAAGCAGATATTTCTCTGTACAGCCTATGGTCCCATTCACTTGGGAATATCCCAACGCAGCTCCTAGAAGGAACGTGTTTCTGACTCGCTGAATCTCAACATAGATTCAACTCTCTTAGGTGAACGAACGCACAGCAGAGCAGTTTCAAGGAAACGTTTCTCCTGAGTTTTAGACGAAGTTTCCTGCTCTTTAGTACGTATGCCGGCATTGGGCTGGAAATACCGGTTTTGGGATTCTGCACAGAAAGGGTTTGCAAACCGCTGAATCCACTCGTGAGTTTAACTCTGTCAGTTGAATGCACACATTGACAACCATTCAGTTAGATAGCTCCGTTTGGTTTTAGAAGCAGATATTTCTCTGTACAGCCTATGGTCCCATTCACTCGGTAATATCCCAACGCAGCTCCTAGAAGAAACGTGTTTCTGACTCGCTGAATCTCAACATAGATTCAACTCTCTTAGGTGAAAGAACGCACAGCAGAGCAGTTTCAAGGAAACGTTTCTCCTGAGTTTTACACGAAGTTTCCTGCTGTTTAGTACGTATGCCGGCATTGGGCTGGAAATACCGGTTTTGGGATTCTGCACAGAAAGGGTTTGCAAACCGCTGAATCCACACGTGAGTTTAACTCTGTCAGTTGAATGCACACATTGACAACCATTCAGTTTGATAGCACACTTTTGGTTTTAGAAGCAGATATTTCTCTGTACAGCCTATGGTCCCATTCACTCGGGAATATCCCAAAGCAGCTCCTAGAAGAAACGTGTTTCTGACTCGCTGAATCTCAACATAGATTCAACTCTCTTAGGTGAACGAACGCACAGCAGAGCAGTTTCAAGGAAACGTTTCTCCTGAGTTTTAGACGAAGTTTCCTGATGTTTAGTACGGATGCCGGCATTGAGCTGGAATTACCGGTTTTGGGATTCTGCACAGAAAGGGTTTGCAAACCGCTGAATCCAAACGTGAGTTTAATTCTGTCACTTGAATGCACACATTGACAACCATTCAGTTAGATACCACCCTTTTGGTTGTAGGAGTAGATATTTCTCTGTACAGCCTATGGTCCCATTCACTCGGGAATATCCCAACGCAGCTCCTAGAAGAAACGTGTTTCTGACTCGCTGAATCTCAACATAGATTCAACTCTCTTAGGTGATCGAACGCACAGCAGAGCAGTTTCAAGGAAACGTTTCTCCTGAGTTTTAGACGAAGTTTCCTGCTGTTTAGTACGGATGCCGGCATTGGGCTGGAAATACCGGTTTTGGGATTCTGCACAGAAAGGGTTTGCAAACCGCTGAATCCACACGTGAGTTTAACTCTGTCAGTTGAATGCACACATTGACAACCATTCAGTTAGATAGCTCCGTTTTGGTTTTAGAAGCAGATATTTCTCTGTACAGCCTATGGTCCCATTCACTCGGGAATATCCCAACGCAGCTCCTAGAAGAAACGTGTTTCTGACTCGCTGAATCTCAACATAGATTCAACTCTCTTAGGTGAACGAACGCACAGCAGAGCAGTTTCAAGGAAACGTTTCTCCTGAGTCTTAGACGAAGTTTCCTGCTGTTTAGTACGGATGCCGGCATTGGGCTGGAAATACCGGTTTTGGGATTCTGCACAGAAAGGGTTTGCAAACCGCTGAATCCACACGTGAGTTTAACTCTGTCAGTTGAATGCACACATTGACAACCATTCAGTTAGATAGCTCCGTTTTGGTTTTAGAAGCAGATATTTCTCTGTACAGCCTATGGTCCCATTCACTCGGGAATATCCCAACGCAGCTCCTAGAAGAAACGTGTTTCTGACTCGCTGAATCTCAACATAGATTCAACTCTCTTAGGTGAACGAACGCACAGCAGAGCAGTTTCAAGGAAACGTTTCTCCTGAGTCTTAGACGAAGTTTCCTGCTGTTTAGTACGGATGCCGGCATTGGGCTGGAAATACCGGTTTTGGGATTCTGCACAGAAAGGGTTTGCAAACCGCTGAATCCACACGTGAGTTTAACTCTGTCAGTTGAATGCACACATTGACAACCATTCAGTTAGATAGCTCCGTTTTGGTTTTAGAAGCAGATATTTCTCTGTACAGCCTATGGTCCCATTCACTCGGGAATATCCCAACGCAGCTCCTAGAAGAAACGTGTTTCTGACTCGCTGAATCTCAACATAGATTCAACTCTCTTAGGTGAACGAACGCACAGCAGAGCAGTTTCAAGGAAACGTTTCTCCTGAGTCTTAGACGAAGTTTCCTGCTGTTTAGTACGGATGCCGGCATTGGGCTGGAAATACCGGTTTTGGGATTCTGCACAGAAAGGGTTTGCAAACCGCTGAATCCACACGTGAGTTTAACTCTGTCAGTTGAATGCACACATTGACAACCATTCAGTTAGATAATTCCGTTTTGGTTTTAGAAGCAGATATTTCTCTGTACAGCCTATGATCCCATTCACTCGGGAATATCCCAACGCAGCTCCTAGAAGAAACGTGTTTCTGACTCGCTGAATCTCAACATAGATTCAACTCTCTTAGGTGAACGAACGCACAGCAGAGCAGTTTCAAGGAAACGTTTCTCCTGAGTTTTAGACGAAGTTTCCTGCTGTTTAGTACGGATGCCGGCATTGGGCTGGAAATACCAGTTTTGGGATTCTGCACAGAAAGGGTTTGCAAACCGCTGAATCCACACGTGAGTTTAACTCTGTCAGTTGAATGCACACATTGACAACCATTCAGTTTGATAGCACACTTTTGGTTTTAGAAGCAGATATTTCTCTGTACAGCCTATGGTCCCATTCACTCGGGAATATCCCAACGCAGCTCCTAGAAGAAACGTGTTTCTGACTCGCTGAATCTCAACATAGATTCAACTCTCTTAGGTGAACGAACGCACAGCAGAGCAGTTTCAAGGAAACGTTTCTCCTGAGTCTTTGACGAAGTTTCCTGCTGTTTAGTACGGATGCCGGCATTGGGCTGGAAATACCGGTTTTGGGATTCTGCACAGAAAGGGTTTGCAAACCGCTGAATCCACACGTGAGTTTAACTCTGTCAGTTGAATGCACACATTGACAACCATTCAGTTAGATAGCTCCGTTTTGGTTTTAGAAGCAGATATTTCTCTGTACAGCCTATGGTCCCATTTACTCGGGAATATCCCAACGCAGCTCCTAGAAGAAACGTGTTTCTGACTCGCTGAATCTCAACATAGATTCAACTCTCTTAGGTGAACGAACGCACAGCAGAGCAGTTTCAAGGAAACGTTTCTCCTGAGTTTTAGACGAAGTTTCCTGCTGTTTAGTACGGATGCCGGCATTGAGCTGGAATTACCAGTTTTGGGATTCTGCACAGAAAGGGTTTGCAAACCGCTGAATCCAAACGTGAGTTTAATTCTGTCACTTGAATGCACACATTGACAACCATTCAGTTTGATAGCACCCTTTTGGTTGTAGGTGTAGATATTTCCTTGTACAGCCTATGGTCCCATTCACTCGGGAATATCCCAACGCACCTCCTAGAAGAAACGTGTTTCTGACTCGCTGAATCTCAACATAGATTCAACTCTCTTAGGTGATCGAACGCACAGCAGAGCAGTTTCAAGGAAACGTTTCTCCTGAATTTTAGACGAAGTTTCCTGCTGTTTAGTACGGATGCCGGCATTGGGCTGGAAATACCGGTTTTGGGATTCTGCACAGAAAGGGTTTGCAAACCGCTGAATCCACACGTGAGTTTAACTCGGTCAGTTGAATGCACACCTTGACAACCATTCAGTTAGATAGCTCCGTTTTGGTTTTAGAAGCAGATATTTCTCTGTACAGCCTATGGTCCCATTCACTCGGGAATATCCCAACGCAGCTCCTAGAAGGAACGTGTTTCTGACTCGCTGAATCTCAACATAGATTCAACTCTCTTAGGTGAACGAACGCACAGCAGAGCAGTTTCAAGGAAACGTTTCTCCTGAGTTTTAGACGAAGTTTCCTGCTCTTTAGTACGTATGCCGGCATTGGGCTGGAAATACCGGTTTTGGGATTCTGCACAGAAAGGGTTTGCAAACCGCTGAATCCACACGTGAGTTTAACTCTGTCAGTTGAATGCACACATTGACAACCATTCAGTTAGATAGCTCCGTTTGGTTTTAGAAGCAGATATTTCTCTGTACAGCCTATGGTCCCATTCACTCGGTAATATCCCAACGCAGCTCCTAGAAGAAACGTGTTTCTGACTCGCTAAATCTCAACATAGATTCAACTCTCTTAGGTGAAAGAACGCACAGCAGAGCAGTTTCAAGGAAACGTTTCTCCTGAGTTTTACACGAAGTTTCCTGCTGTTTAGTACGTATGCCGGCATTGGGCTGGAAATACCGGTTTTGGGATTCTGCACAGAAAGGGTTAGCAAACCGCTGAATCCACTCGTGAGTTTAACTCTGTCAGTTGAATGCACACATTGACAACCATTCAGTTTGATAGCACACTTTTGGTTTTAGAAGCAGATATTTCTCTGTACAGCCTATGGTCCCATTCACTCAGGAATATCCCAACGCAGCTCCTAGAAGAAACGTGTTTCTGACTCGCTGAATCTCAACATAGTTTCAACTCTCTTAGGTGAACGAACGCACAGCAGAGCAGTTTCAAGGAAACGTTTCTCCTGAGTTTTACACGAAGTTTCCTGCTGTTTAGTACGGATGCCGGCATTGGGCTGGAAATACCCGTTTTGGGATTCTGCACAGAAAGGGTTTGCAAACCGCTGAATCCACACGTGAGTTTAACTCTGTCAGTTGAATGCACACATTGACAACCATTCAGTTAGATAGCACACTTTTGGTTTTAGAAGCAGATATTTCTCTGTACAGCCTATGGTCCCATTCACTCGGGAATATCCCAACGCAGCTCCTAGAAGAAACGTGTTTCTGACTCCCTGAATCTCAACATAGATTCAACTCTCTTAGGTGAACGAACGCACAGCAGAGCAGTTTCAAGGAAACGTTTCTCCTGAGTTTTAGACGAAGTTTCCTGCTGTTTATTACGGATGCCGGCATTGGGCTGGAAATACTGGTTTTTGCATTCTGCACAGAAAGGGTTTGCAAACCGCTGAATCCACACGTGAGTTTAACTCCGTCAGTTGAATGCACACATTGACAACCATTCAGTTAGATAGCTCCGTTATGGTTTTAGAAGCAGATATTTCTCTGTACAGCCTATGGTCCCATTCACTCGGGAATATCCCAACGCAGCTCCTAGAAGAAACGTGTTTCTGACTCGCTGAATCTCAACATAGATTCAACTCTCTTAGGTGAACGAACGCACAGCAGAGCAGTTTCAAGGAAACGTTTCTCCTGAGTTTTAGACGAAGTTTCCTGATGTTTAGTACGGATGCCGGCATTGAGCTGGAATTACCGGTTTTGGGATTCTGCACAGAAAGGGTTTGCAAACCGCTGAATCCACACGTGAGTTTAATTCTGTCACTTGAATGCACACATTGACAATCATTCAGTTAGATACCACCCTTTTGGTTGTAGAAGTAGATATTTCTCTGTACAGCCTATGGTCCCATTCACTCGAGAATATCCCAACGCACCTCCTAGAAGAAACGTGTTTCTGACTCGCTGAATCTCAACATAGATTCAACTCTCTTAGGTGATCGAACGCACAGCAGAGCAGTTTCAAGGAAACGTTTCTCCTGAGTTTTAGACGAAGTTTCCTGCTGTTTAGTACGGATGCCGGCATTGGGCTGGAAATACCGGTTTTGGGATTCTGCACAGAAAGGGTTTGCAAACCGCTGAATCCACACGTGAGTTTAACTCTGTCAGTTGAATGCACACATTGACAACCATTCAGTTAGATAGCTCCGTTTTGGTTTTAGAAGCAGATATTTCTCTGTACAGCCTATGGTCCCATTCACTCGGGAATATCCCAACGCAGCTCCTAGAAGAAACGTGTTTCTGACTCGCTGAATCTCAACATAGATTCAACTCTCTTAGGTGAACGAACGCACAGCAGAGCAGTTTCAAGGAAAGGTCTCTCCTGAGTTTTAGACGAAGTTTCCTGCTCTTTAGTAGGTATGCCGGCATTGGGCTGGAAATACCGGTTTTGGGATTCTGCACAGAAAGGGTTTGCAAACCGCTGAATCCACACCTGAGTTTAACTCTGTCAGTTGAATGCACACATTGACAACCATTCAGTTAGATAGCTCCGTTTTGGTTTTAGAAGCAGATATTTCTCTGTACAGCCTATGGTCCCATTCACTCGGGAATATCCCAACGCAGCTCCTAGAAGAAACGTGTTTCTGACTCGCTGAATCTCAACATAGATTCAACTCTCTTAGGTGAACGAACGCACAGCAGAGCAGTTTCAAGGAAACGTTTCTCCTGAGTTTTAGACGAAGTTTCCTTCTGTTTAGTACGGATGCCGGCATTGGGCTGGAAATACCGGTTTTGGGATTCTGCACAGAAAGGGTTTGCAAACCGCTGAATCCACACGTGAGTTTAACTCTGTCAGTTGAATGCACACATTGACAACCATTCAGTTAGGTAGCTCCGTTTTGGTTTTAGAAGCAGATATTTCTCTGTACAGCCTATGGTCCCATTCACTCGGGAATATCCCAACGCAGCTCCTAGAAGAAACGTGTTTCTGACTCGCTGAATCTCAACATAGATTCAACTCTCTTAGGTGAACGAACGCACAGCAGAGCAGTTTCAAGGAAACGTTTCTCCTGAGTCTTAGACGAAGTTTCCTGCTTTTTAGTACGGATGCCGGCATTGGGCTGGAAATACCGGTTTTGGGATTCTGCACAGAAAGGGTTTGCAAACCGCTGAATCCACACGTGAGTTTAACTCTGTCAGTTGAATGCACACATTGACAACCATTCAGTTAGATAGCTCCGTTTTGGTTTTAGAAGCAGATATTTCTCTGTACAGCCTATGGTCCCATTCACTCGGGAATATCCCAACGCAGCTCCTAGAAGAAACGTGTTTCTGACTCGCTGAATCTCAACATAGATTCAACTCTCTTAGGTGAACGAACGCACAGCAGAGCAGTTTCAAGGAAACGTTTCTCCTGAGTCTTAGACGAAGTTTCCTGCTGTTTAGTACGGATGCCGGCATTGGGTTGGAAATACCGGTTTTGGGATTCTGCACAGAAAGGGTTTGCAAACCGCTGAATCCACACGTGAGTTTAACTCTGTCAGTTGAATGCACACATTGACAACCATTCAGTTAGATAGCTCCGTTTTGGTTTTAGAAGCAGATATTTCTCTGTACAGCCTATGATCCCATTCACTCGGGAATATCCCAACGCAGCTCCTAGAAGAAACGTGTTTCTGACTCGCTGAATCTCAACATAGATTCAACTCTCTTAGGTGAACGAACGCACAGCAGAGTAGTTTCAAGGAAACGTTTCTCCTGAGTTTTAGACGAAGTTTCCTGCTGTTTAGTACGGATGCCGGCATTGGGCTGGAAATACCAGTTTTGGGATTCTGCACAGAAAGGGTTTGCAAACCGCTGAATCCACACGTGAGTTTAACTCTGTCAGTTGAATGCACACATTGACAACCATTCAGTTTGATAGCACACTTTTGGTTTTAGAAGCAGATATTTCTCTGTACAGCCTATGGTCCCATTCACTCGGGAATATCCCAACGCAGCTCCTAGAAGAAACGTGTTTCTGACTCGCTGAATCTCAACATAGATTCAACTCTCTTAGGTGAACGAACGCAGAGCAGAGCAGTTTCAAGGAAACGTTTCTCCTGAGTCTTTGACGAAGTTTCCTGCTGTTTAGTACGGATGCCGGCATTGGGCTGGAAATACCGGTTTTGGGATTCTGCACAGAAAGGGTTTGCAAACCGCTGAATCCACACGTGAGTTTAACTCTGTCAGTTGAATGCACACATTGACAACCATTCAGTTAGATAGCTCCGTTTTGGTTTTAGAAGCAGATATTTCTCTGTACAGCCTATGGTCCCATTTACTCGGGAATATCCCAACGCAGCTCCTAGAAGAAACGTGTTTCTGACTCGCTGAATCTCAACATAGATTCAACTCTCTTAGGTGAACGAACGCACAGCAGAGCAGTTTCAAGGAAACGTTTCTCCTGAGTTTTAGACGAAGTTTCCTGCTGTTTAGTACGGATGCCGGCATTGGGCTGGAAATACCGGTTTTGGGATTCTGCACAGAAAGGGTTTGCAAACCGCTGAATCCACACGTGAGTTTAACTCGGTCAGTTGAATGCACACCTTGACAACCATTCAGTTAGATAGCTCCGTTTTGGTTTTAGAAGCAGATATTTCTCTGTACAGCCTATGGTCCCATTCACTCGGGAATATCCCAACGCAGCTCCTAGAAGGAACGTGTTTCTGACTCGCTGAATCTCAACATAGATTCAACTCTCTTAGGTGAACGAACGCACAGCAGAGCAGTTTCAAGGAAACGTTTCTCCTGAGTTTTAGACGAAGTTTCCTGCTCTTTAGTACGTATGCCGGCATTGGGCTGGAAATACCGGTTTTGGGATTCTGCACAGAAAGGGTTTGCAAACCGCTGAATCCACACGTGAGTTTAACTCTGTCAGTTGAATGCACACATTGACAACCATTCAGTTAGATAGCTCCGTTTGGTTTTAGAAGCAGATATTTCTCTGTACAGCCTATGGTCCCATTCACTCGGTAATATCCCAACGCAGCTCCTAGAAGAAACGTGTTTCTGACTCGCTGAATCTCAACATAGATTCAACTCTCTTAGGTGAAAGAACGCACAGCAGAGCAGTTTCAAGGAAACGTTTCTCCTGAGTTTTACACGAAGTTTCCTGCTGTTTAGTACGTATGCCGGCATTGGGCTGGAAATACCGGTTTTGGGATTCTGCACAGAAAGGGTTTGCAAACCGCTGAATCCACACGTGAGTTTAACTCTGTCAGTTGAATGCACACATTGACAACCATTCAGTTTGATAGCACACTTTTGGTTTTAGAAGCAGATATTTCTCTGTACAGCCTATGGTCCCATTCACTCGGGAATATTCCAAAGCAGCTCCTAGAAGAAACGTGTTTCTGACTCGCTGAATCTCAACATAGATTCAACTCTCTTAGGTGAACGAACGCACAGCAGAGCAGTTTCAAGGAAACGTTTCTCCTGAGTTTTAGACGAAGTTTCCTGATGTTTAGTACGGATGCCGGCATTGAGCTGGAATTACCGGTTTTGGGATTCTGCACAGAAAGGGTTTGCAAACCGCTGAATCCAAACGTGAGTTTAATTCTGTCACTTGAATGCACACATTGACAACCATTCAGTTAGATACCACCCTTTTGGTTGTAGGAGTAGATATTTCTCTGTACAGCCTATGGTCCCATTCACTCGGGAATATCCCAACGCAGCTCCTAGAAGAAACGTGTTTCTGACTCGCTGAATCTCAACATAGATTCAACTCTCTTAGGTGATCGAACGCACAGCAGAGCAGTTTCAAGGAAACGTTTCTCCTGAGTTTTAGACGAAGTTTCCTGCTGTTTAGTACGGATGCCGGCATTGGGCTGGAAATACCGGTTTTGGGATTCTGCACAGAAAGGGTTTGCAAACCGCTGAATCCACACGTGAGTTTAACTCTGTCAGTTGAATGCACACATTGACAACCATTCAGTTAGATAGCTCCGTTTTGGTTTTAGAAGCAGATATTTCTCTGTACAGCCTATGGTCCCATTCACTCGGGAATATCCCAACGCAGCTCCTAGAAGAAACGTGTTTCTGACTCGCTGAATCTCAACATAGATTCAACTCTCTTAGGTGAACGAACGCACAGCAGAGCAGTTTCAAGGAAAGGTTTCTCCTGAGTTTTAGACGAAGTTTCCTGCTCTTTAGTACGTATGCCGGCATTGGGCTGGAAATACCGGTTTTGGGATTCTGCACAGAAAGGGTTTGCAAACCGCTGAATCCACACCTGAGTTTAACTCTGTCAGTTGAATGCACACATTGACAACCATTCAGTTAGATAGCTCCGTTTTGGTTTTAGAAGCAGATATTTCTCTGTACAGCCTATGGTCCCATTCACTCGGGAATATCCCAACGCAGCTCCTAGAAGAAACGTGTTTCTGACTCGCTGAATCTCAACATAGATTCAACTCTCTTAGGTGAACGAACGCACAGCAGAGCAGTTTCAAGGAAACGTTTCTCCTGAGTCTTAGACGAAGTTTCCTGCTGTTTAGTACGGATGCCGGCATTGGGCTGGAAATACCGGTTTTGGGATTCTGCACAGAAAGGGTTTGCAAACCGGTGAATCCACACGTGAGTTTAACTCTGTCAGTTGAATGCACACATTGACAACCATTCAGTTAGATAGCTCCGTTTTGGTTTTAGAAGCAGATATTTCTCTGTACAGCCTATGGTCCCATTCACTCGGGAATATCCCAACGCAGCTCCTAGAAGAAACGTGTTTCTGACTCGCTGAATCTCAACATAGATTCAACTCTCTTAGGTGAACGAACGCACAGCAGAGCAGTTTCAAGGAAACGTTTCTCCTGAGTCTTAGACGAAGTTTCCTGCTGTTTAGTACGGATGCCGGCATTGGGCTGGAAATACCGGTTTTGGGATTCTGCACAGAAAGGGTTTGCAAACCGCTGAATCCACACGTGAGTTTAACTCTGTCAGTTGAATGCACACATTGACAACCATTCAGTTAGATAGCTCCGTTTTGGTTTTAGAAGCAGATATTTCTCTGTACAGCCTATGGTCCCATTCACTCGGGAATATCCCAACGCAGCTCCTAGAAGAAACGTGTTTCTGACTCGCTGAATCTCAACATAGATTCAACTCTCTTAGGTGAACGAACGCACAGCAGAGCAGTTTCAAGGAAACGTTTCTCCTGAGTCTTAGACGAAGTTTCCTGCTGTTTAGTACGGATGCCGGCATTGGGCTGGAAATACCGGTTTTGGGATTCTGCACAGAAAGGGTTTGCAAACCGCTGAATCCACACGTGAGTTTAACTCTGTCAGTTGAATGCACACATTGACAACCATTCAGTTAGATAATTCCGTTTTGGTTTTAGAAGCAGATATTTCTCTGTACAGCCTATGATCCCATTCACTCGGGAATATCCCAACGCAGCTCCTAGAAGAAACGTGTTTCTGACTCGCTGAATCTCAACATAGATTCAACTCTCTTAGGTGAACGAACGCACAGCAGAGCAGTTTCAAGGAAACGTTTCTCCTGAGTTTTAGACGAAGTTTCCTGCTGTTTAGTACGGATGCCGGCATTGGGCTGGAAATACCAGTTTTGGGATTCTGCACAGAAAGGGTTTGCAAACCGCTGAATCCACACGTGAGTTTAACTCTGTCAGTTCAATGCACACATTGACAACCATTCAGTTTGATAGCACACTTTTGGTTTTAGAAGCAGATATTTCTCTGTACAGCCTATGGTCCCATTCACTCGGGAATATCCCAACGCAGCTCCTAGAAGAAACGTGTTTCTGACTCGCTGAATCTCAACATAGATTCAACTCTCTTAGGTGAACGAACGCACAGCAGAGCAGTTTCAAGGAAACGTTTCTCCTGAGTCTTTGACGAAGTTTCCTGCTGTTTAGTACGGATGCCGGCATTGGGCTGGAAATACCGGTTTTGGGATTCTGCACAGAAAGGGTTTGCAAACCGCTGAATCCACACGTGAGTTTAACTCTGTCAGTTGAATGCACACATTGACAACCATTCAGTTAGATAGCTCCGTTTTGGTTTTAGAAGCAGATATTTCTCTGTACAGCCTATGGTCCCATTTACTCGGGAATATCCCAACGCAGCTCCTAGAAGAAACGTGTTTCTGACTCGCTGAATCTCAACATAGATTCAACTCTCTTAGGTGAACGAACGCACAGCAGAGCAGTTTCAAGGAAACGTTTCTCCTGAGTTTTAGACGAAGTTTCCTGCTGTTTAGTACGGATGCCGGCATTGAGCTGGAATTACCAGTTTTGGGATTCTGCACAGAAAGGGTTTGCAAACCGCTGAATCCAAACGTGAGTTCAATTCTGTCACTTGAATGCACACATTGACAACCATTCAGTTTGATAGCACCCTTTTGGTTGTAGGTGTAGATATTTCCTTGTACAGCCTATGGTCCCATTCACTCGGGAATATCCCAACGCAGCTCCTAGAAGAAACGTGTTTCTGACTCGCTGAATCTCAACATAGATTCAACTCTCTTAGGTGATCGAACGCACAGCAGAGCAGTTTCAAGGAAACGTTTCTCCTGAGTTTTAGACGAAGTTTCCTGCTGTTTAGTACGGATGCCGGCATTGTCCTGGAAATACCGGTTTTGGGATTCTGCACAGAAAGGGTTTGCAAACCGCTGAATCCACACGTGAGTTTAACTCTGTCAGTTGAATGCACACATTGACAACCATTCAGTTAGATAGCTCCGTTTTGGTTTTAGAAGCAGATATTTCTCTGTACAGCCTATGGTCCCATTCACTCGGGAATATCCCAACGCAGCTCCTAGAAGAAACGTGTTTCTGACTCGCTGAATCTCAACATAGATTCAACTCTCTTAGGTGAACGAACGCACAGCAGAGCAGTTTCAAGGAAAGGTCTCTCCTGAGTTTTAGACGAAGTTTCCTGCTCTTTAGTACGTATGCCGGCATTGGGCTGGAAATACCGGTTTTGGGATTCTGCACAGAAAGGGTTTGCAAACCGCTGAATCCACACCTGAGTTTAACTCTGTCAGTTGAATGCACACATTGACAACCATTCAGTTAGATAGCTCCGTTTTGGTTTTAGAAGCAGATATTTCTCTGTACAGCCTATGGTCCCATTCACTCGGGAATATCCCAACGCAGCTCCTAGAAGAAACGTGTTTCTGACTCGCTGAATCTCAACATAGATTCAACTCTCTTAGGTGAACGAACGCACAGCAGAGCAGTTTCAAGGAAACGTTTCTCCTGAGTTTTAGACGAAGTTTCCTTCTGTTTAGTACGGATGCCGGCATTGGGCTGGAAATACCGGTTTTGGGATTCTGCACAGAAAGGGTTTGCAAACCGCTGAATCCACACGTGAGTTTAACTCTGTCAGTTGAATGCACACATTGACAACCATTCAGTTAGGTAGCTCCGTTTTGGTTTTAGAAGCAGATATTTCTCTGTACAGCCTATGGTCCCATTCACTCGGGAATATCCCAACGCAGCTCCTAGAAGAAACGTGTTTCTGACTCGCTGAATCTCAACATAGATTCAACTCTCTTAGGTGAACGAACGCACAGCAGAGCAGTTTCAAGGAAACGTTTCTCCTGAGTCTTAGACGAAGTTTCCTGCTTTTTAGTACGGATGCCGGCATTGGGCTGGAAATACCGGTTTTGGGATTCTGCACAGAAAGGGTTTGCAAACCGCTGAATCCACACGTGAGTTTAACTCGGTCAGTTGAATGCACACCTTGACAACCATTCACTTAGATAGCTCCGTTTTGGTTTTAGAAGCAGATATTTCTCTGTACAGCCTATGGTCCCATTCACTCGGGAATATCCCAACGCAGCTCCTAGAAGAAACGTGTTTCTGACTCGCTGAATCTCAACATAGATTCAACTCTCTTAGGTGAACGAACGCACAGCAGAGCAGTTTCAAGGAAACGTTTCTCCTGAGTCTTAGACGAAGTTTCCTGCTGTTTAGTACGGATGCCGGCATTGGGTTGGAAATACCGGTTTTGGGATTCTGCACAGAAAGGGTTTGCAAACCGCTGAATCCACACGTGAGTTTAACTCTGTCAGTTGAATGCACACATTGACAACCATTCAGTTAGATAGCTCCGTTTTGGTTTTAGAAGCAGATATTTCTCTGTACAGCCTATGATCCCATTCACTCGGGAATATCCCAACGCAGCTCCTAGAAGAAACGTGTTTCTGACTCGCTGAATCTCAACATAGATTCAACTCTCTTAGGTGAACGAACGCACAGCAGAGTAGTTTCAAGGAAACGTTTCTCCTGAGTTTTAGACGAAGTTTCCTGCTGTTTAGTACGGATGCCGGCATTGGGCTGGAAATACCAGTTTTGGGATTCTGCACAGAAAGGGTTTGCAAACCGCTGAATCCACACGTGAGTTTAACTCTGTCAGTTGAATGCACACATTGACAACCATTCAGTTTGATAGCACACTTTTGGTTTTAGAAGCAGATATTTCTCTGTACAGCCTATGGTCCCATTCACTCGGGAATATCCCAACGCACCTCCTAGAAGAAACGTGTTTCTGACTCGCTGAATCTCAACATAGATTCAACTCTCTTAGGTGAACGAACGCACAGCAGAGCAGTTTCAAGGAAACGTTTCTCCTGAGTCTTTGACGAAGTTTCCTGCTGTTTAGTACGGATGCCGGCATTGGGCTGGAAATACCGGTTTTGGGATTCTGCACAGAAAGGGTTTGCAAACCGCTGAATCCACACGTGAGTTTAACTCTGTCAGTTGAATGCACACATTGACAACCATTCAGTTAGATAGCTCCGTTTTGGTTTTAGAAGCAGATATTTCTCTGTACAGCCTATGGTCCCATTTACTCGGGAATATCCCAACGCAGCTCCTAGAAGAAACGTGTTTCTGACTCGCTGAATCTCAACATAGATTCAACTCTCTTAGGTGAACGAACGCACAGCAGAGCAGTTTCAAGGAAACGTTTCTCCTGAGTTTTAGACGAAGTTTCCTGCTGTTTAGTACGGATGCCGGCATTGAGCTGGAATTACCAGTTTTGGGATTCTGCACAGAAAGGGTTTGCAAACCGCTGAATCCAAACGTGAGTTTAATTCTGTCACTTGAATGCACACATTGACAACCATTCAGTTTGATAGCACCCTTTTGGTTGTAGGTGTAGATATTTCCTTGTACAGCCTATGGTCCCATTCACTCGGGAATATCCCAACGCACCTCCTAGAAGAAACGTGTTTCTGACTCGCTGAATCTCAACATAGATTCAACTCTCTTAGGTGATCGAACGCACAGCAGAGCAGTTTCAAGGAAACGTTTCTCCTGAGTTTTAGACGAAGTTTCCTGCTGTTTAGTACGGATGCCGGCATTGGGCTGGAAATACCGGTTTTGGGATTCTGCACAGAAAGGGTTTGCAAACCGCTGAATCCACACGTGAGTTTAACTCGGTCAGCTGAATGCACACCTTGACAACCATTCAGTTAGATAGCTCCGTTTTGGTTTTAGAAGCAGATATTTCTCTGTACAGCCTATGGTCCCATTCACTCGGGAATATCCCAACGCAGCTCCTAGAAGGAACGTGTTTCTGACTCGCTGAATCTCAACATAGATTCAACTCTCTTAGGTGAACGAACGCACAGCAGAGCAGTTTCAAGGAAACGTTTCTCCTGAGTTTTAGACGAAGTTTCCTGCTCTTTAGTACGTATGCCGGCATTGGGCTGGAAATACCGGTTTTGGGATTCTGCACAGAAAGGGTTTGCAAACCGCTGAATCCACACGTGAGTTTAACTCTGTCAGTTGAATGCACACATTGACAACCATTCAGTTAGATAGCTCCGTTTGGTTTTAGAAGCAGATATTTCTCTGTACAGCCTATGGTCCCATTCACTCGGTAATATCCCAACGCAGCTCCTAGAAGAAACGTGTTTCTGACTCGCTGAATCTCAACATAGATTCAACTCTCTTAGGTGAAAGAACGCACAGCAGAGCAGTTTCAAGGAAACGTTTCTCCTGAGTTTTACACGAAGTTTCCTGCTGTTTAGTACGTATGCCGGCATTGGGCTGGAAATACCGGTTTTGGGATTCTGCACAGAAAGGGTTTGCAAACCGCTGAATCCACACGTGAGTTTAACTCTGTCAGTTGAATGCACACATTGACAACCATTCAGTTTGATAGCACACTTTTGGTTTTAGAAGCAGATATTTCTCTGTACAGCCTATGGTCCCATTCACTCGGGAATATCCCAAAGCAGCTCCTAGAAGAAACGTGTTTCTGACTCGCTGAATCTCAACATAGATTCAACTCTCTTAGGTGAACGAACGCACAGCAGAGCAGTTTCAAGGAAACGTTTCTCCTGAGTTTTAGACGAAGTTTCCTGATGTTTAGTACGGATGCCGGCATTGAGCTGGAATTACCGGTTTTGGGATTCTGCACAGAAAGGGTTTGCAAACCGCTGAATCCAAACGTGAGTTTAATTCTGTCACTTGAATGCACACATTGACAACCATTCAGTTAGATACCACCCTTTTGGTTGTAGGAGTAGATATTTCTCTGTACAGCCTATGGTCCCATTCACTCGGGAATATCCCAACGCAGCTCCTAGAAGAAACGTGTTTCTGACTCGCTGAATCTCAACATAGTTTCAACTCTCTTAGGTGAACGAACGCACAGCAGAGCAGTTTCAAGGAAACGTTTCTCCTGAGTTTTAGACGAAGTTTCCTGCTGTTTAGTACGGATGCCGGCATTGGGCTGGAAATACCGGTTTTGGGATTCTGCACAGAAAGGGTTTGCAAACCGCTGAATCCACACGTGAGTTTAACTCTGTCAGTTGAATGCACACATTGACAACCATTCAGTTAGATAGCTCCGTTTTGGTTTTAGAAGCAGATATTTCTCTGTACAGCCTATGGTCCCATTCACTCGGGAATATCCCAACGCAGCTCCTAGAAGAAACGTGTTTCTGACTCGCTGAATCTCAACATAGATTCAACTCTCTTAGGTGAACGAACGCACAGCAGAGCAGTTTCAAGGAAAGGTTTCTCCTGAGTTTTAGACGAAGTTTCCTGCTCTTTAGTACGTATGCCGGCATTGGGCTGGAAATACCGGTTTTGGGATTCTGCACAGAAAGGGTTTGCAAACCGCTGAATCCACACCTGAGTTTAACTCTGTCAGTTGAATGCACACATTGACAACCATTCAGTTAGATAGCTCCGTTTTGGTTTTAGAAGCAGATATTTCTCTGTACAGCCTATGGTCCCATTCACTCGGGAATATCCCAACGCAGCTCCTAGAAGAAACGTGTTTCTGACTCGCTGAATCTCAACATAGATTCAACTCTCTTAGGTGAACGAACGCACAGCAGAGCAGTTTCAAGGAAACGTTTCTCCTGAGTCTTAGACGAAGTTTCCTGCTGTTTAGTACGGATGCCGGCATTGGGCTGGAAATACCGGTTTTGGGATTCTGCACAGAAAGGGTTTGCAAACCGGTGAATCCACACGTGAGTTTAACTCTGTCAGTTGAATGCACACATTGACAACCATTCAGTTAGATAGCTCCGTTTTGGTTTTAGAAGCAGATATTTCTCTGTACAGCCTATGGTCCCATTCACTCGGGAATATCCCAACGCAGCTCCTAGAAGAAACGTGTTTCTGACTCGCTGAATCTCAACATAGATTCAACTCTCTTAGGTGAACGAACGCACAGCAGAGCAGTTTCAAGGAAACGTTTCTCCTGAGTCTTAGACGAAGTTTCCTGCTGTTTAGTACGGATGCCGGCATTGGGCTGGAAATACCGGTTTTGGGATTCTGCACAGAAAGGGTTTGCAAACCGCTGAATCCACACGTGAGTTTAACTCTGTCAGTTGAATGCACACATTGACAACCATTCAGTTAGATAGCTCCGTTTTGGTTTTAGAAGCAGATATTTCTCTGTACAGCCTATGGTCCCATTCACTCGGGAATATCCCAACGCAGCTCCTAGAAGAAACGTGTTTCTGACTCGCTGAATCTCAACATAGATTGAACTCTCTTAGGTGAACGAACGCACAGCAGAGCAGTTCCAAGGAAACGTTTCTCCTGAGTCTTAGACGAAGTTTCCTGCTGTTTAGTACGGATGCCGGCATTGGGCTGGAAATACCGGTTTTGGGATTCTGCACAGAAAGGGTTTGCAAACCGCTGAATCCACACGTGAGTTTAACTCTGTCAGTTGAATGCACACATTGACAACCATTCAGTTAGATAATTCCGTTTTGGTTTTAGAAGCAGATATTTCTCTGTACAGCCTATGATCCCATTCACTCGGGAATATCCCAACGCAGCTCCTAGAAGAAACGTGTTTCTGACTCGCTGAATCTCAACATAGATTCAACTCTCTTAGGTGAACGAACGGACAGCAGAGCAGTTTCAAGGAAACGTTTCTCCTGAGTTTTAGACGAAGTTTCCTGCTGTTTAGTACGGATGCCGGCATTGGGCTGGAAATACCAGTTTTGGGATTCTGCACAGAAAGGGTTTGCAAACCGCTGAATCCACACGTGAGTTTAACTCTGTCAGTTGAATGCACACATTGACAACCATTCAGTTTGATAGCACACTTTTGGTTTTAGAAGCAGATATTTCTCTGTACAGCCTATGGTCCCATTCACTCGGGAATATCCCAACGCAGCTCCTAGAAGAAACGTGTTTCTGACTCGCTGAATCTCAACATAGATTCAACTCTCTTAGGTGAACGAACGCACAGCAGAGCAGTTTCAAGGAAACGTTTCTCCTGAGTCTTTGACGAAGTTTCCTGCTGTTTAGTACGGATGCCGGCATTGGGCTGGAAATACCGGTTTTGGGATTCTGCACAGAAAGGGTTTGCAAACCGCTGAATCCACACGTGAGTTTAACTCTGTCAGTTGAATGCACACATTGACAACCATTCAGTTAGATAGCTCCGTTTTGGTTTTAGAAGCAGATATTTCTCTGTACAGCCTATGGTCCCATTTACTCGGGAATATCCCAACGCAGCTCCTAGAAGAAACGTGTTTCTGACTCGCTGAATCTCAACATAGATTCAACTCTCTTAGGTGAACGAACGCACAGCAGAGCAGTTTCAAGGAAACGTTTCTCCTGAGTTTTAGACGAAGTTTCCTGCTGTTTAGTACGGATGCCGGCATTGAGCTGGAATTACCAGTTTTGGGATTCTGCACAGAAAGGGTTTGCAAACCGCTGAATCCAAACGTGAGTTTAATTCTGTCACTTGAATGCACACATTGACAACCATTCAGTTTGATAGCACCCTTTTGGTTGTAGGTGTAGATATTTCCTTGTACAGCCTATGGTCCCATTCACTCGGGAATATCCCAACGCAGCTCCTAGAAGAAACGTGTTTCTGACTCGCTGAATCTCAACATAGATTCAACTCTCTTAGGTGATCGAACGCACAGCAGAGCAGTTTCAAGGAAACGTTTCTCCTGAGTTTTAGACGAAGTTTCCTGCTGTTTAGTACGGATGCCGGCATTGGGCTGGAAATACCGGTTTTGGGATTCTGCACAGAAAGGGTTTGCAAACCGCTGAATCCACACGTGAGTTTAACTCTGTCAGTTGAATGCACACATTGACAACCATTCAGTTAGATAGCTCCGTTTTGGTTTTAGAAGCAGATATTTCTCTGTACAGCCTATGGTCCCATTCACTCGGGAATATCCCAACGCAGCTCCTAGAAGAAACGTGTTTCTGACTCGCTGAATCTCAACATAGATTCAACTCTCTTAGGTGAACGAACGCACAGCAGAGCAGTTTCAAGGAAAGGTTTCTCCTGAGTTTTAGACGAAGTTTCCTGCTCTTTAGTACGTATGCCGGCATTGGGCTGGAAATACCGGTTTTGGGATTCTGCACAGAAAGGGTTTGCAAACCGCTGAATCCACACCTGAGTTTAACTCTGTCAGTTGAATACACACATTGACAACCATTCAGTTAGATAGCTCCGTTTTGGTTTTAGAAGCAGATATTTCTCTGTACAGCCTATGGTCCCATTCACTCGGGAATATCCCAACGCAGCTCCTAGAAGAAACGTGTTTCTGACTCGCTGAATCTCAACATAGATTCAACTCTCTTAGGTGAACGAACGCACAGCAGAGCAGTTTCAAGGAAACGTTTCTCCTGAGTCTTAGACGAAGTTTCCTGCTGTTTAGTACGGATGCCGGCATTGGGCTGGAAATACCGGTTTTGGGATTCTGCACAGAAAGGGTTTGCAAACCGGTGAATCCACACGTGAGTTTAACTCTGTCAGTTGAATGCACACATTGACAACCATTCAGTTAGATAGCTCCGTTTTGGTTTTAGAAGCAGATATTTCTCTGTACAGCCTATGGTCCCATTCACTCGGGAATATCCCAACGCAGCTCCTAGAAGAAACGTGTTTCTGACTCGCTGAATCTCAACATAGATTCAACTCTCTTAGGTGAACGAACGCACAGCAGAGCAGTTTCAAGGAAACGTTTCTCCTGAGTCTTAGACGAAGTTTCCTGCTGTTTAGTACGGATGCCGGCATTGGGCTGGAAATACCGGTTTTGGGATTCTGCACAGAAAGGGTTTGCAAACCGCTGAATCCACACGTGAGTTTATCTCTGTCAGTTGAATGCACACATTGACAACCATTCAGTTAGATATTTCCGTTTTGGTTTTAGAAGCAGATATTTCTCTGTACAGCCTATGATCCCATTCACTCGGGAATATCCCAACGCAGCTCCTAGAAGAAACGTGTTTCTGACTCGCTGAATCTCAACATAGATTCAACTCTCTTAGGTGAACGAACGCACAGCAGAGCAGTTTCAAGGAAACGTTTCTCCTGAGTTTTAGACGAAGTTTCCTGCTGTTTAGTACGGATGCCGGCATTGGGCTGGAAATACCAGTTTTGGGATTCTGCACAGAAAGGGTTTGCAAACCGCTGAATCCACACGTGAGTTTAACTCTGTCAGTTGAATGCACACATTGACAACCATTCAGTTTGATAGCACACTTTTGGTTTTAGAAGCAGATATTTCTCTGTACAGCCTATGGTCCCATTCACTCGGGAATATCCCAACGCAGCTCCTAGAAGAAACGTGTTTCTGACTCGCTGAATCTCAACATAGATTCAACTCTCTTAGGTGAACGAACGCACAGCAGAGCAGTTTCAAGGAAACGTTTCTCCTGAGTCTTTGACGAAGTTTCCTGCTGTTTAGTACGGATGCCGGCATTGGGCTGGAAATACCGGTTTTGGGATTCTGCACAGAAAGGGTTTGCAAACCGCTGAATCCACACGTGAGTTTAACTCTGTCAGTTGAATGCACACATTGACAACCATTCAGTTAGATAGCTCCGTTTTGGTTTTAGAAGCAGATATTTCTCTGTACAGCCTATGGTCCCATTTACTCGGGAATATCCCAACGCAGCTCCTAGAAGAAACGTGTTTCTGACTCGCTGAATCTCAACATAGATTCAACTCTCTTAGGTGAACGAACGCACAGCAGAGCAGTTTCAAGGAAACGTTTCTCCTGAGTTTTAGACGAAGTTTCCTGCTGTTTAGTACGGATGCCGGCATTGAGCTGGAATTACCAGTTTTGGGATTCTGCACAGAAAGGGTTTGCAAACCGCTGAATCCAAACGTGAGTTTAATTCTGTCACTTGAATGCACACATTGACAACCATTCAGTTTGATAGCACCCTTTTGGTTGTAGGTGTAGATATTTCCTTGTACAGCCTATGGTCCCATTCACTCGGGAATATCCCAACGCACCTCCTAGAAGAAACGTGTTTCTGACTCGCTGAATCTCAACATAGATTCAACTCTCTTAGGTGAACGAACGCACAGCAGAGCAGTTTCAAGGAAACGTTTCTCCTGAGTTTTAGACGAAGTTTCCTGCTGTTTAGTACGGATGCCGGCTTTGGGCTGGAAATACCGGTTTTGGGATTCTGCACAGAAAGGGTTTGCAAACCGCTGAATCCACACGTGAGTTTACCTCGGTCAGTTGAATGCACACCTTGACAACCATTCAGTTAGATAGCTCCGTTTTGGTTTTAGAAGCAGATATTTCTCTGTACAGCCTATGGTCCCATTCACTCGGGAATATCCCAACGCAGCTCCTAGAAGGAACGTGTTTCTGACTCGCTGAATCTCAACATAGATTCAACTCTCTTAGGTGAACGAACGCACAGCAGAGCAGTTTCAAGGAAACGTTTCTCCTGAGTTTTAGACGAAGTTTCCTGCTCTTTAGTACGTATGCCGGCATTGGGCTGGAAATACCGGTTTTGGGATTCTGCACAGAAAGGTTTTGCAAACCGCTGAATCCACACGTGAGTTTAACTCTGTCAGTTGAATGCACACATTGACAACCATTCAGTTAGATAGCTCCGTTTGGTTTTAGAAGCAGATATTTCTCTGTACAGCCTATGGTCCCATTCACTCGGTAATATCCCAACGCAGCTCCTAGAAGAAACGTGTTTCTGACTCGCTAAATCTCAACATAGATTCAACTCTCTTAGGTGAAAGAACGCACAGCAGAGCAGTTTCAAGGAAACGTTTCTCCGGAGTTTTACACGAAGTTTCCTGCTGTTTAGTACGTATGCCGGCATTGGGCTGGAAATACCGGTTTTGGGATTCTGCACAGAAAGGGTTTGCAAACCGCTGAATCCACACGTGAGTTTAACTCTGTCAGTTGAATGCACACATTGACAACCATTCAGTTTGATAGCACACTTTTGGTTTTAGAAGCAGATATTTCTCTGTACAGCCTATGGTCCCATTCACTCAGGAATATCCCAACGCAGCTCCTAGAAGAAACGTGTTTCTGACTCGCTGAATCTCAACATAGATTCAACTCTCTTAGGTGAAAGAACGCACAGCAGAGCAGTTTCAAGGAAACGTTTCTCCTGAGTTTTACACGAAGTTTCCTGCTGTTTAGTACGGATGCCGGCATTGGGCTGGAAATACCCGTTTTGGGATTCTGCACAGAAAGGGTTTGCAAACCGCTGAATCCACACGTGAGTTTAACTCTGTCAGTTGAATGCACACATTGACAACCATTCAGTTAGATAGCACACTTTTGGTTTTAGAAGCAGATATTTCTCTGTACAGCCTATGGTCCCATTCACTCGGGAATATCCCAACGCAGCTCCTAGAAGAAACGTGTTTCTGACTAGCTGAATCTCAACATAGATTCAACTCTCTTAGGTGAACGAACGCACACCAGAGCAGTTTCAAGGAAACGTTTCTCCTGAGTTTTAGACGAAGTTTCCTGCTGTTAAGTACGGATGCCGGCATTGGGCTGGAAATACCGGTTTTGGGATTCTGCACAGAAAGGGTTTGCAAACCGCTGAATCCACACGTGAGTTTAACTCTGTCAGTTGAATGCACACTTTGACAACCATTCAGTTAGATAGCTCCGTTTTGGTTTTAGAAGCAGATATTTCTCTGTACAGCCTATGGTCCCATTCACTCGGGAATATCCCAACGCAGCTCCTAGAAGAAACGTGTTTCTGACTCGCTGAATCTCAACATAGATTCAACTCTCTTAGGTGAACGAACGCACAGCAGAGCAGTTTCAAGGAAACGTTTCTCCTGAGTTTTACACGAAGTTTCCTGCTGTTTAATACGTATGCCGGCATTGGACTGGAAATACCGGTTTTGGGATTCTGCACAGAAAGGGTTTGCAAACCGCTGAATCCACACGTGAGTTTAACTCGGTCAGTTGAATGCACACCTTGACAACCATTCAGTTTGATAGCACACTTTTGGTTTTAGAAGCAGATATTTCTCTGTACAGCCTATGGTCCCATTCACTCGGGAATATCCCAAAGCAGCTCCTAGAAGAAACGTGTTTCTGACTCGCTGAATCTCAACATAGATTCAACTCTCTTAGGTGAACGAAAGCACAGCTGAGCAGTTTCAAGGAAACGTTTCTCCTGAGTCTTAGACGAAGTTTCCTGCTGTTTAGTACGGATGCCGGCATTGGGCTGGAAATACCAGTTTTGGGATTCTGCACAGAAAGTGTTTGCAAACCGCTGAATCCACACGTGAGTTTAACTCTGTCAGTTGAATGCACACATTGACAACCATTCAGTTATATAGATCCGTTTTGGTTTTAGAAGCAGATATTTCTCTGTACAGCCTATGATACCATTCACTCGGGAATATCCCAACGCAGCTCCTAGAAGAAACGTGTTTCTGACTCGCTGAATCTCAACATAGATTCAACTCTCTTAGGTGAACAAACGCACAGCAGAGCAGTTTCAAGGAAACGTTTCTCCTGAGTTTTAGACGAAGTTTCCTGCTGTTTAGTACGGATGCCGGCATTGGGCTGGACATACCGGTTTTGGGATTCTGCACAGAAAGGGTTTGCAAACCGCTGAATCCACACGTGAGTTTAACTCTGTCAGTTGAATGCACACATTGACAACCATTCAGTTAGATAGCTCCGTTTTGGTTTTAGAAGCAGATATTTCTCTGTACAGCCTATGGTCCCATTCACTCGGGAATATCCCAATGCAGCTCCTAGAAGAAACGTGTTTCTGACTCGCTGAATCTCAACATAGATTCAACTCTCTTAGGTGAACGAACGCACAGCAGGGCAGTTTCAAGGAAACGTTTCTCCTGAGTTTTAGACGAAGTTTCCTGCTGTTTAGTACGGATGCCGGCATTGGGCTGGAAATACCGGTTTTGGGATTCTGCACAGAAAGGGTTTGCAAACCGCTGAATCCACACGTGAGTTTAACTCTGTCAGTTGAATGCACACATTGACAACCATTCAGTTTGATAGCACACTTTTGGTTTTAGAAGCAGATATTTCTCTGTACAGCCTATGGTCCCATTCACTCGGGAATATCCCAATGCAGCTCCTAGAAGAAACGTGTTTCTGACTCGCTGAATCTCAACATAGATTCAACTCTCTTAGGTGAACGAACGCACAGCAGAGCAGTTTCAAGGAAACGTTTCTCCTGAGTTTTACACGAAGTTTCCTGCTGTTTAGTACGGATGCGGGCATTGGGCTGGAAATACTGGTTTGGGATTCTGCACAGAAAGGGTTTGCAAACCGCTGAATCCACACGTGAGTTTAACTCTGTCAGTTGAATGCACACATTGACAACCATTCAGTTTGATAGCACACTTTTGGTTTTAGAAGCAGATATTTCTCTGTACAGCCTATGGTCCCATTCACTCGGGAATATCCCAACGCAGCTCCTATAAGAAACGTGTTTCTCACTCGCTGAATCTCAACATAGTTTCAACTCTCTTAGGTGAACGAAAGCACAGCAGAGCAGTTTCAACGAAACGTTTCTCCTGAGTTTTAGACGAAGTTTCCTGCTGTTTAGTACGGATGCCGGCATTGAGCTGGAATTGCCAGTTTTGGGATTCTGCACAGAAAGGGTTTGCAAACCGCTGAATCCACACGTGAGTTTAACTCTGTCAGTTGAATGCACACATTGACAACCACTCAGTTAGATAGCACCCTTTTGGTTGTAGGAGTAGATATTTCTCTGTACAGCCTATGGTCCCATTCACTCGGGAATATCCCAACGCACCTCCTAGAAGAAACGTGTTTCTGACTCGCTGAATCTCAACATAGATTCAACTCTCTTAGGTGATCGAACGCGCAGCAGAGCAGTTTCAAGGAAACGTTTCTCCTGAGTTTTAGACGAAGTTTCCTGCTGTTTAGTACGGATGCCGGCATTGGGCTGGAAATACCGGTTTTGGGATTCTGCACAGAAAGGGTTTGCAAACCGCTGAATCCACACGTGAGTTTAACCCTGTCAGTTGAATGCACACATTGACAACCATTCAGTTAGATAGCTCCGTTTTGGTTTTAGAAGCAGATATTTCTCTGTACAGCCTATGGTCCCATTCACTCGGGAATATCCCAACGCAGCTCCTAGAAGAAACGTGTTTCTGACTCGCTGAATCTCAACATAGATTCAACTCTCTTAGGTGAACGAACGCACAGCAGAGCAGTTTCAAGGAAACGTTTCTCCTGAGTTTTAGACGAAGTTTCCTGCTGTTTAGTACGGATGTCGGCATTGAGCTGGAATTACCAGTTTTGGGATTCTGCACAGAAAGGGTTTGCAAACCGCTGAATCCAAACGTGAGTTTAATTCTGTCACTTGAATGCACACATTGACAACCATTCAGTTTGATAGCACGCTTTTGGTTGTAGGTGTAGATATTTCCTTGTACAGCCTATGGTCCCATTCACTCGGGAATATCCCAACGCACCTCCTAGAAGAAACGTGTTTCTGACTCGCTGAATCTCAACATAGATACAACTCTCTTAGGTGATCGAACGCACAGCAGAGCAGTTTCAAGGAAACGTTTCTCCTGAGTTTTAGACGAAGTTTCCTGCTGTTTAGTACGGATGCCGGCATTGGGCTGGACATACCGGTTTTGGGATTCTGCACAGAAAGGGTTTGCAAACCGCTGAATCCACACGTGAGTTTAACTCTGTCAGTTGAATGCACACCTTGACAACCATTCAGTTAGATAGCTCCGTTTTGGTTTTAGAAGCAGATATTTCTCTGTACAGCCTATGGTCCCATTCACTCGGGAATATCCCAACGCACCTGCTAGAAGAAACGTGTTTCTGACTCGCTGAATCTCAACATAGATTCAACTCTCTTAGGTGAACGAACGCACAGCAGAGCAGTTTCAAGGAAACGTTTCTCCTGAGTTTTAGACGAAGTTTCCTGCTGTTAAGTACGGATGCCGGCATTGGGCTGGAAATACCGGTTTTGGGATGCTGCACAGAAAGGGTTTGCAAACCGCTGAATCCACACGTGAGTTTAACTCTGTCAGTTGAATGCACACTTTGACAACCATTCAGTTAGATAGCTCCGTTTTGGTTTTAGAAGCAGATATTTCTCTGTACAGCCTATGGTCCCATTCACTCGGGAATATCCCAACGCAGCTTCTAGAAGAAACGTGTTTCTGACTCGCTGAATCTCAACATAGATTCAACTCTCTTAGGTGAACGAACGCACAGCAGAGGGGTTTCAAGGAAACGTTTCTCCTGAGTCTTAGACGAAGTTTCCTGCTGTTTAATACATATGCCGGCATTGGACTGGAAATACCGGTTTTGGGATTCTGCACAGAAAGGGTTTGCAAACCGCTGAATCCACACGTGAGTTTAACTCTGTCAGTTGAATGCACACATTGACAACCATTCAGTTTGATAGCACACTTTTGGTTTTAGAAGCAGATATTTCTCTGTACAGCCTATGGTCCCATTCACTCGGGAATATCCCAAAGCAGCTCCTAGAAGAAACGTGTTTCTGACTCGCTGAATCTCAACATAGATTCAACTCTCTTAGGTGAACAAACGCACAGCAGAGCAGTTTCAAGGAAACGTTTCTCCTGAGTTTTAGACGAAGTTTCCTGCTGTTTAGTACGGATGCCGGCATTGGGCTGGACATACCGGTTTTGGGATTCTGCACAGAAAGGGTTTGCAAACCGCTGAATCCACACGTGAGTTTAACTCTGTCAGTTGAATGCACACATTGACAATCATTCAGTTAGATAGCTCCGTTTTGGTTTTAGAAGCAGATATTTCTCTGTACAGCCTATGGTCCCATTCACTCGGTAATATCCCAACGCAGCTCCTAGAAGAAACGTGTTTCTGACTCGCTGAATCTCAACATAGATTCAACTCTCTTAGGTGAAAGAACGCACAGCAGAGCAGTTTCAAGGAAACGTTTCTCCTGAGTTTTACACGAAGTTTCCTGCTGTTTAGTACGTATGCCGGCATTGGGCTGGAAATACCGGTTTTGGGATTCTGCACAGAAAGGGTTTGCAAACCGCTGAATCCACACGTGAGTTTAACTCTGTCAGTTGAATGCACACATTGACAACCATTCAGTTTGATAGCACACTTTTGGTTTTAGAAGCAGATATTTCTCTGTACAGCCTATGGTCCCATTCACTCGGGAATATCCCAAAGCAGCTCCTAGAAGAAACGTGTTTCTGACTCGCTGAATCTCAACATAGATTCAACTCTCTTAGGTGAACGAACGCACAGCAGAGCAGTTTCAAGGAAACGTTTCTCCTGAGTTTTAGACGAAGTTTCCTGATGTTTAGTACGGATGCCGGCATTGAGCTGGAATTACCGGTTTTGGGATTCTGCACAGAAAGGGTTTGCAAACCGCTGAATCCAAACGTGAGTTTAATTCTGTCACTTGAATGCACACATTGACAACCATTCAGTTAGATACCACCCTTTTGGTTGTAGGAGTAGATATTTCTCTGTACAGCCTATGGTCCCATTCACTCGGGAATATCCCAACGCAGCTCCTAGAAGAAACGTGTTTCTGACTCGCTGAATCTCAACATAGTTTCAACTCTCTTAGGTGAACGAACGCACAGCAGAGCAGTTTCAAGGAAACGTTTCTCCTGAGTTTTAGACGAAGTTTCCTGCTGTTTAGTACGGATGCCGGCATTGGGCTGGAAATACCGGTTTTGGGATTCTGCACAGAAAGGGTTTGCAAACCGCTGAATCCACACGTGAGTTTAACTCTGTCAGTTGAATGCACACATTGACAACCATTCAGTTAGATAGCTCCGTTTTGGTTTTAGAAGCAGATATTTCTCTGTACAGCCTATGGTCCCATTCACTCGGGAATATCCCAACGCAGCTCCTAGAAGAAACGTGTTTCTGACTCGCTGAATCTCAACATAGATTCAACTCTCTTAGGTGAACGAACGCACAGCAGAGCAGTTTCAAGGAAAGGTTTCTCCTGAGTTTTAGACGAAGTTTCCTGCTCTTTAGTACGTATGCCGGCATTGGGCTGGAAATACCGGTTTTGGGATTCTGCACAGAAAGGGTTTGCAAACCGCTGAATCCACACCTGAGTTTAACTCTGTCAGTTGAATGCACACATTGACAACCATTCAGTTAGATAGCTCCGTTTTGGTTTTAGAAGCAGATATTTCTCTGTACAGCCTATGGTCCCATTCACTCGGGAATATCCCAACGCAGCTCCTAGAAGAAACGTGTTTCTGACTCGCTGAATCTCAACATAGATTCAACTCTCTTAGGTGAACGAACGCACAGCAGAGCAGTTTCAAGGAAACGTTTCTCCTGAGTCTTAGACGAAGTTTCCTGCTGTTTAGTACGGATGCCGGCATTGGGCTGGAAATACCGGTTTTGGGATTCTGCACAGAAAGGGTTTGCAAACCGGTGAATCCACACGTGAGTTTAACTCTGTCAGTTGAATGCACACATTGACAACCATTCAGTTAGATAGCTCCGTTTTGGTTTTAGAAGCAGATATTTCTCTGTACAGCCTATGGTCCCATTCACTCGGGAATATCCCAACGCAGCTCCTAGAAGAAACGTGTTTCTGACTCGCTGAATCTCAACATAGATTCAACTCTCTTAGGTGAACGAACGCACAGCAGAGCAGTTTCAAGGAAACGTTTCTCCTGAGTCTTAGACGAAGTTTCCTGCTGTTTAGTACGGATGCCGGCATTGGGCTGGAAATACCGGTTTTGGGATTCTGCACAGAAAGGGTTTGCAAACCGCTGAATCCACACGTGAGTTTAACTCTGTCAGTTGAATGCACACATTGACAACCATTCAGTTAGATAGCTCCGTTTTGGTTTTAGAAGCAGATATTTCTCTGTACAGCCTATGGTCCCATTCACTCGGGAATATCCCAACGCAGCTCCTAGAAGAAACGTGTTTCTGACTCGCTGAATCTCAACATAGATTGAACTCTCTTAGGTGAACGAACGCACAGCAGAGCAGTTCCAAGGAAACGTTTCTCCTGAGTCTTAGACGAAGTTTCCTGCTGTTTAGTACGGATGCCGGCATTGGGCTGGAAATACCGGTTTTGGGATTCTGCACAGAAAGGGTTTGCAAACCGCTGAATCCACACGTGAGTTTAACTCTGTCAGTTGAATGCACACATTGACAACCATTCAGTTAGATAATTCCGTTTTGGTTTTAGAAGCAGATATTTCTCTGTACAGCCTATGATCCCATTCACTCGGGAATATCCCAACGCAGCTCCTAGAAGAAACGTGTTTCTGACTCGCTGAATCTCAACATAGATTCAACTCTCTTAGGTGAACGAACGGACAGCAGAGCAGTTTCAAGGAAACGTTTCTCCTGAGTTTTAGACGAAGTTTCCTGCTGTTTAGTACGGATGCCGGCATTGGGCTGGAAATACCAGTTTTGGGATTCTGCACAGAAAGGGTTTGCAAACCGCTGAATCCACACGTGAGTTTAACTCTGTCAGTTGAATGCACACATTGTCAACCATTCAGTTAGATAGCTCCGTTTTGGTTTTAGAAGCAGATATTTCTCTGTACAGCCTATGGTCCCATTTACTCGGGAATATCCCAACGCAGCTCCTAGAAGAAACGTGTTTCTGACTCGCTGAATCTCAACATAGATTCAACTCTCTTAGGTGAACGAACGCACAGCAGAGCAGTTTCAAGGAAACGTTTCTCCTGAGTTTTAGACGAAGTTTCCTGCTGTTTAGTACGGATGCCGGCATTGAACTGGAATTACCAGTTTTGGGATTCTGCACAGAAAGGGTTTGCAAACCGCTGAATCCAAACGTGAGTTTAATTCTGTCACTTGAATGCACACATTGACAACCATTCAGTTTGATAGCACCCTTTTGGTTGTAGGTGTAGATATTTCCTTGTACAGCCTATGGTCCCATTCACTCGGGAATATCCCAACGCAGCTCCTAGAAGAAACGTGTTTCTGACTCGCTGAATCTCAACATAGATTCAACTCTCTTAGGTGATCGAACGCACAGCAGAGCAGTTTCAAGGAAACGTTTCTCCTGAGTTTTAGACGAAGTTTCCTGCTGTTTAGTACGGATGCCGGCATTGGGCTGGAAATACCGGTTTTGGGATTCTGCACAGAAAGGGTTTGCACACCGCTGAATCCACACGTGAGTTTAACTCTGTCAGTTGAATGCACACATTGACAACCATTCAGTTAGATAGCTCCGTTTTGGTTTTAGAAGCAGATATTTCTCTGTACAGCCTATGGTCCCATTCACTCGGGAATATCCCAACGCAGCTCCTAGAAGAAACGTGTTTCTGACTCGCTGAATCTCAACATAGATTCAACTCTCTTAGGTGAACGAACGCACAGCAGAGCAGTTTCAAGGAAAGGTTTCTCCTGAGTTTTAGACGAAGTTTCCTGCTGTTTAGTACGTATGCCGGCATTGGGCTGGAAATACCGGTTTTGGGATTCTGCACAGAAAGGGTTTGCAAACCGCTGAATCCACACCTGAGTTTAACTCTGTCAGTTGAATACACACATTGACAACCATTCAGTTAGATAGCTCCGTTTTGGTTTTAGAAGCAGATATTTCTCTGTACAGCCTATGGTCCCATTCACTCGGGAATATCCCAACGCAGCTCCTAGAAGAAACGTGTTTCTGACTCGCTGAATCTCAACATAGATTCAACTCTCTTAGGTGAACGAACGCACAGCAGAGCAGTTTCAAGGAAACGTTTCTCCTGAGTCTTAGACGAAGTTTCCTGCTGTTTAGTACGGATGCCGGCATTGGGCTGGAAATACCGGTTTTGGGATTCTGCACAGAAAGGGTTTGCAAACCGGTGAATCCACACGTGAGTTTAACTCTGTCAGTTGAATGCACACATTGACAACCATTCAGTTAGATAGCTCCGTTTTGGTTTTAGAAGCAGATATTTCTCTGTACAGCCTATGGTCCCATTCACTCGGGAATATCCCAACGCAGCTCCTAGAAGAAACGTGTTTCTGACTCGCTGAATCTCAACATAGATTCAACTCTCTTAGGTGAACGAACGCACAGCAGAGCAGTTTCAAGGAAACGTTTCTCCTGAGTCTTAGACGAAGTTTCCTGCTGTTTAGTACGGATGCCGGCATTGGGCTGGAAATACCGGTTTTGGGATTCTGCACAGAAAGGGTTTGCAAACCGCTGAATCCACACGTGAGTTTAACTCTGTCAGTTGAATGCACACATTGACAACCATTCAGTTAGATATTTCCGTTTTGGTTTTAGAAGCAGATATTTCTCTGTACAGCCTATGATCCCATTCACTCGGGAATATCCCAACGCAGCTCCTAGAAGAAACGTGTTTCTGACTCGCTGAATCTCAACATAGATTCAACTCTCTTAGGTGAACGAACGCACAGCAGAGCAGTTTCAAGGAAACGTTTCTCCTGAGTTTTAGACGAAGTTTCCTGCTGTTTAGTACGGATGCCGGCATTGGGCTGGAAATACCAGTTTTGGGATTCTGCACAGAAAGGGTTTGCAAACCGCTGAATCCACACGTGAGTTTAACTCTGTCAGTTGAATGCACACATTGACAACCATTCAGTTTGATAGCACACTTTTGGTTTTAGAAGCAGATATTTCTCTGTACAGCCTATGGTCCCATTCACTCGGGAATATCCCAACGCAGCTCCTAGAAGAAACGTGTTTCTGACTCGCTGAATCTCAACATAGATTCAACTCTCTTAGGTGAACGAACGCACAGCAGAGCAGTTTCAAGGAAACGTTTCTCCTGAGTCTTTGACGAAGTTTCCTGCTGTTTAGTACGGATGCCGGCATTGGGCTGGAAATACCGGTTTTGGGATTCTGCACAGAAAGGGTTTGCAAACCGCTGAATCCACACGTGAGTTTAACTCTGTCAGTTGAATGCACACATTGACAACCATTCAGTTAGATAGCTCCGTTTTGGTTTTAGAAGCAGATATTTCTCTGTACAGCCTATGGTCCCATTTACTCGGGAATATCCCAACGCAGCTCCTAGAAGAAACGTGTTTCTGACTCGCTGAATCTCAACATAGATTCAACTCTCTTAGGTGAACGAACGCACAGCAGAGCAGTTTCAAGGAAACGTTTCTCCTGAGTTTTAGACGAAGTTTCCTGCTGTTTAGTACGGATGCCGGCATTGAGCTGGAATTACCAGTTTTGGGATTCTGCACAGAAAGGGTTTGCAAACCGCTGAATCCAAACGTGAGTTTAATTCTGTCACTTGAATGCACACATTGACAACCATTCAGTTTGATAGCACCCTTTTGGTTGTAGGTGTAGATATTTCCTTGTACAGCCTATGGTCCCATTCACTCGGGAATATCCCAACGCACCTCCTAGAAGAAACGTGTTTCTGACTCGCTGAATCTCAACATAGATTCAACTCTCTTAGGTGAACGAACGCACAGCAGAGCAGTTTCAAGGAAACGTTTCTCCTGAGTTTTAGACGAAGTTTCCTGCTGTTTAGTACGGATGACGGCTTTGGGCTGGAAATACCGGTTTTGGGATTCTGCACAGAAAGGGTTTGCAAACCGCTGAATCCACACGTGAGTTTACCTCGGTCAGTTGAATGCACACCTTGACAACCATTCAGTTAGATAGCTCCGTTTTGGTTTTAGAAGCAGATATTTCTCTGTACAGCCTATGGTCCCATTCACTCGGGAATATCCCAACGCAGCTCCTAGAAGGAACGTGTTTCTGACTCGCTGAATCTCAACATAGATTCAACTCTCTTAGGTGAACGAACGCACAGCAGAGCAGTTTCAAGGAAACGTTTCTCCTGAGTTTTAGACGAAGTTTCCTGCTCTTTAGTACGTATGCCGGCATTGGGCTGGAAATACCGGTTTTGGGATTCTGCACAGAAAGGTTTTGCAAACCGCTGAATCCACACGTGAGTTTAACTCTGTCAGTTGAATGCACACATTGACAACCATTCAGTTAGATAGCTCCGTTTGGTTTTAGAAGCAGATATTTCTCTGTACAGCCTATGGTCCCATTCACTCGGTAATATCCCAACGCAGCTCCTAGAAGAAACGTGTTTCTGACTCGCTAAATCTCAACATAGATTCAACTCTCTTAGGTGAAAGAACGCACAGCAGAGCAGTTTCAAGGAAACGTTTCTCCGGAGTTTTACACGAAGTTTCCTGCTGTTTAGTACGTATGCCGGCATTGGGCTGGAAATACCGGTTTTGGGATTCTGCACAGAAAGGGTTTGCAAACCGCTGAATCCACACGTGAGTTTAACTCTGTCAGTTGAATGCACACATTGACAACCATTCAGTTTGATAGCACACTTTTGGTTTTAGAAGCAGATATTTCTCTGTACAGCCTATGGTCCCATTCACTCAGGAATATCCCAACGCAGCTCCTAGAAGAAACGTGTTTCTGACTCGCTGAATCTCAACATAGATTCAACTCTCTTAGGTGAACGAACGCACAGCAGAGCAGTTTCAAGGAAACGTTTCTCCTGAGTTTTACACGAAGTTTCCTGCTGTTTAGTACGGATGCCGGCATTGGGCTGGAAATACCCGTTTTGGGATTCTGCACAGAAAGGGTTTGCAAACCGCTGAATCCACACGTGAGTTTAACTCTGTCAGTTGAATGCACACATTGACAACCATTCAGTTAGATAGCACACTTTTGGTTTTAGAAGCAGATATTTCTCTGTACAGCCTATGGTCCCATTCACTCGGGAATATCCCAACGCAGCTCCTAGAAGAAACGTGTTTCTGACTAGCTGAATCTCAACATAGATTCAACTCTCTTAGGTGAACGAACGCACAGCAGAGCAGTTTCAAGGAAACGTTTCTCCTGAGTTTTAGACGAAGTTTCCTGCTGTTAAGTACGGATGCCGGCATTGGGCTGGAAATACCGGTTTTGGGATTCTGCACAGAAAGGGTTTGCAAACCGCTGAATCCACACGTGAGTTTAACTCTGTCAGTTGAATGCACACTTTGACAACCATTCAGTTAGATAGCTCCGTTTTGGTTTTAGAAGCAGATATTTCTCTGTACAGCCTATGGTCCCATTCACTCGGGAATATCCCAACGCAGCTCCTAGAAGAAACGTGTTTCTGACTCGCTGAATCTCAACATAGATTCAACTCTCTTAGGTGAACGAACGCACAGCAGAGCAGTTTCAAGGAAACGTTTCTCCTGAGTTTTACACGAAGTTTCCTGCTGTTTAATACGTATGCCGGCATTGGACTGGAAATACCGGTTTTGGGATTCTGCACAGAAAGGGTTTGCAAACCGCTGAATCCACACGTGAGTTTAACTCGGTCAGTTGAATGCACACCTTGACAACCATTCAGTTTGATAGCACACTTTTGGTTTTAGAAGCAGATATTTCTCTGTACAGCCTATGGTCCCATTCACTCGGGAATATCCCAAAGCAGCTCCTAGAAGAAACGTGTTTCTGACTCGCTGAATCTCAACATAGATTCAACTCTCTTAGGTGAACGAAAGCACAGCTGAGCAGTTTCAAGGAAACGTTTCTCCTGAGTCTTAGACGAAGTTTCCTGCTGTTTAGTACGGATGCCGGCATTGGGCTGGAAATACCAGTTTTGGGATTCTGCACAGAAAGTGTTTGCAAACCGCTGAATCCACACGTGAGTTTAACTCTGTCAGTTGAATGCACACATTGACAACCATTCAGTTATATAGATCCGTTTTGGTTTTAGAAGCAGATATTTCTCTGTACAGCCTATGATACCATTCACTCGGGAATATCCCAACGCAGCTCCTAGAAGAAACGTGTTTCTGACTCGCTGAATCTCAACATAGATTCAACTCTCTTAGGTGAACAAACGCACAGCAGAGCAGTTTCAAGGAAACGTTTCTCCTGAGTTTTAGACGAAGTTTCCTGCTGTTTAGTACGGATGCCGGCATTGGGCTGGACATACCGGTTTTGGGATTCTGCACAGAAAGGGTTTGCAAACCGCTGAATCCACACGTGAGTTTAACTCTGTCAGTTGAATGCACACATTGACAACCATTCAGTTAGATAGCTCCGTTTTGGTTTTAGAAGCAGATATTTCTCTGTACAGCCTATGGTCCCATTCACTCGGGAATATCCCAATGCAGCTCCTAGAAGAAACGTGTTTCTGACTCGCTGAATCTCAACATAGATTCAACTCTCTTAGGTGAACGAACGCACAGCAGGGCAGTTTCAAGGAAACGTTTCTCCTGAGTTTTAGACGAAGTTTCCTGCTGTTTAGTACGGATGCCGGCATTGGGCTGGAAATACCGGTTTTGGGATTCTGCACAGAAAGGGTTTGCAAACCGCTGAATCCACACGTGAGTTTAACTCTGTCAGTTGAATGCACACATTGACAACCATTCAGTTTGATAGCACACTTTTGGTTTTAGAAGCAGATATTTCTCTGTACAGCCTATGGTCCCATTCACTCGGGAATATCCCAATGCAGCTCCTAGAAGAAACGTGTTTCTGACTCGCTGAATCTCAACATAGATTCAACTCTCTTAGGTGAACGAACGCACAGCAGAGCAGTTTCAAGGAAACGTTTCTCCTGAGTTTTACACGAAGTTTCCTGCTGTTTAGTACGGATGCGGGCATTGGGCTGGAAATACTGGTTTGGGATTCTGCACAGAAAGGGTTTGCAAACCGCTGAATCCACACGTGAGTTTAACTCTGTCAGTTGAATGCACACATTGACAACCATTCAGTTTGATAGCACACTTTTGGTTTTAGAAGCAGATATTTCTCTGTACAGCCTATGGTCCCATTCACTCGGGAATATCCCAACGCAGCTCCTATAAGAAACGTGTTTCTCACTCGCTGAATCTCAACATAGTTTCAACTCTCTTAGGTGAACGAAAGCACAGCAGAGCAGTTTCAACGAAACGTTTCTCCTGAGTTTTAGACGAAGTTTCCTGCTGTTTAGTACGGATGCCGGCATTGAGCTGGAATTGCCAGTTTTGGGATTCTGCACAGAAAGGGTTTGCAAACCGCTGAATCCACACGTGAGTTTAACTCTGTCAGTTGAATGCACACATTGACAACCACTCAGTTAGATAGCACCCTTTTGGTTGTAGGAGTAGATATTTCTCTGTACAGCCTATGGTCCCATTCACTCGGGAATATCCCAACGCACCTCCTAGAAGAAACGTGTTTCTGACTCGCTGAATCTCAACATAGATTCAACTCTCTTAGGTGATCGAACGCGCAGCAGAGCAGTTTCAAGGAAACGTTTCTCCTGAGTTTTAGACGAAGTTTCCTGCTGTTTAGTACGGATGCCGGCATTGGGCTGGAAATACCGGTTTTGGGATTCTGCACAGAAAGGGTTTGCAAACCGCTGAATCCACACGTGAGTTTAACCCTGTCAGTTGAATGCACACATTGACAACCATTCAGTTAGATAGCTCCGTTTTGGTTTTAGAAGCAGATATTTCTCTGTACAGCCTATGGTCCCATTCACTCGGGAATATCCCAACGCAGCTCCTAGAAGAAACGTGTTTCTGACTCGCTGAATCTCAACATAGATTCAACTCTCTTAGGTGAACGAACGCACAGCAGAGCAGTTTCAAGGAAACGTTTCTCCTGAGTCTTAGACGAAGTTTCCTGCTGTTTAGTACGGATGCCGGCATTGGGCTGGAAATACCGGTTTTGGGATTCTGCACAGAAAGGGTTTGCAAACCGGTGAATCCACACGTGAGTTTAACTCTGTCAGTTGAATGCACACATTGACAACCATTCAGTTAGATAGCTCCGTTTTGGTTTTAGAAGCAGATATTTCTCTGTACAGCCTATGGTCCCATTCACTCGGGAATATCCCAAAGCAGCTCCTAGAAGAAACGTGTTTCTGACTCGCTGAATCTCAACATAGATTCAACTCTCTTAGGTGAACGAAAGCACAGCTGAGCAGTTTCAAGGAAACGTTTCTCCTGAGTCTTAGACGAAGTTTCCTGCTGTTTAGTACGGATGCCGGCATTGGGCTGGAAATACCAGTTTTGGGATTCTGCACAGAAAGTGTTTGCAAACCGCTGAATCCACACGTGAGTTTAACTCTGTCAGTTGAATGCACACATTGACAACCATTCAGTTATATAGATCCGTTTTGGTTTTAGAAGCAGATATTTCTCTGTACAGCCTATGATACCATTCACTCGGGAATATCCCAACGCAGCTCCTAGAAGAAACGTGTTTCTGACTCGCTGAATCTCAACATAGATTCAACTCTCTTAGGTGAACAAACGCACAGCAGAGCAGTTTCAAGGAAACGTTTCTCCTGAGTTTTAGACGAAGTTTCCTGCTGTTTAGTACGGATGCCGGCATTGGGCTGGACATACCGGTTTTGGGATTCTGCACAGAAAGGGTTTGCAAACCGCTGAATCCACACGTGAGTTTAACTCTGTCAGTTGAATGCACACATTGACAACCATTCAGTTAGATAGCTCCGTTTTGGTTTTAGAAGCAGATATTTCTCTGTACAGCCTATGGTCCCATTCACTCGGGAATATCCCAATGCAGCTCCTAGAAGAAACGTGTTTCTGACTCGCTGAATCTCAACATAGATTCAACTCTCTTAGGTGAACGAACGCACAGCAGGGCAGTTTCAAGGAAACGTTTCTCCTGAGTTTTAGACGAAGTTTCCTGCTGTTTAGTACGGATGCCGGCATTGGGCTGGAAATACCGGTTTTGGGATTCTGCACAGAAAGGGTTTGCAAACCGCTGAATCCACACGTGAGTTTAACTCTGTCAGTTGAATGCACACATTGACAACCATTCAGTTTGATAGCACACTTTTGGTTTTAGAAGCAGATATTTCTCTGTACAGCCTATGGTCCCATTCACTCGGGAATATCCCAATGCAGCTCCTAGAAGAAACGTGTTTCTGACTCGCTGAATCTCAACATAGATTCAACTCTCTTAGGTGAACGAACGCACAGCAGAGCAGTTTCAAGGAAACGTTTCTCCTGAGTTTTACACGAAGTTTCCTGCTGTTTAGTACGGATGCGGGCATTGGGCTGGAAATACTGGTTTGGGATTCTGCACAGAAAGGGTTTGCAAACCGCTGAATCCACACGTGAGTTTAACTCTGTCAGTTGAATGCACACATTGACAACCATTCAGTTTGATAGCACACTTTTGGTTTTAGAAGCAGATATTTCTCTGTACAGCCTATGGTCCCATTCACTCGGGAATATCCCAACGCAGCTCCTATAAGAAACGTGTTTCTCACTCGCTGAATCTCAACATAGTTTCAACTCTCTTAGGTGAACGAAAGCACAGCAGAGCAGTTTCAACGAAACGTTTCTCCTGAGTTTTAGACGAAGTTTCCTGCTGTTTAGTACGGATGCCGGCATTGAGCTGGAATTGCCAGTTTTGGGATTCTGCACAGAAAGGGTTTGCAAACCGCTGAATCCACACGTGAGTTTAACTCTGTCAGTTGAATGCACACATTGACAACCACTCAGTTAGATAGCACCCTTTTGGTTGTAGGAGTAGATATTTCTCTGTACAGCCTATGGTCCCATTCACTCGGGAATATCCCAACGCACCTCCTAGAAGAAACGTGTTTCTGACTCGCTGAATCTCAACATAGATTCAACTCTCTTAGGTGATCGAACGCGCAGCAGAGCAGTTTCAAGGAAACGTTTCTCCTGAGTTTTAGACGAAGTTTCCTGCTGTTTAGTACGGATGCCGGCATTGGGCTGGAAATACCGGTTTTGGGATTCTGCACAGAAAGGGTTTGCAAACCGCTGAATCCACACGTGAGTTTAACCCTGTCAGTTGAATGCACACATTGACAACCATTCAGTTAGATAGCTCCGTTTTGGTTTTAGAAGCAGATATTTCTCTGCACAGCCTATGGTCCCATTCACTCGGGAATATCCCAACGCAGCTCCTAGAAGAAACGTGTTTCTGACTCGCTGAATCTCAACATAGATTCAACTCTCTTAGGTGAACGAACGCACAGCAGAGCAGTTTCAAGGAAACGTTTCTCCTGAGTCTTAGACGAAGTTTCCTGCTGTTTAGTACGGATGCCGGCATTGGGCTGGAAATACCGGTTTTGGGATTCTGCACAGAAAGGGTTTGCAAACCGGTGAATCCACACGTGAATTTAACTCTGTCAGTTGAATGCACACATTGACAACCATTCAGTTAGATAGCTCCGTTTTGGTTTTAGAAGCAGATATTTCTCTGTACAGCCTATGGTCCCATTCACTCGGGAATATCCCAACGCAGCTCCTAGAAGAAACGTGTTTCTGACTCGCTGAATCTCAACATAGATTCAACTCTCTTAGGTGAACGAACGCACAGCAGAGCAGTTTCAAGGAAACGTTTCTCCTGAGTCTTAGACGAAGTTTCCTGCTGTTTAGTACGGATGCCGGCATTGGGCTGGAAATACCGGTTTTGGGATTCTGCACAGAAAGGGTTTGCAAACCGCTGAATCCACACGTGAGTTTAACTCTGTCAGTTGAATGCACACATTGACAACCATTCAGTTAGATATTTCCGTTTTGGTTTTAGAAGCAGATATTTCTCTGTACAGCCTATGATCCCATTCACTCGGGAATATCCCAACGCAGCTCCTAGAAGAAACGTGTTTCTGACTCGCTGAATCTCAACATAGATTCAACTCTCTTAGGTGAACGAACGCACAGCAGAGCAGTTTCAAGGAAACGTTTCTCCTGAGTTTTAGACGAAGTTTCCTGCTGTTTAGTACGGATGCCGGCATTGGGCTGGAAATACCAGTTTTGGGATTCTGCACAGAAAGGGTTTGCAAACCGCTGAATCCACACGTGAGTTTAACTCTGTCAGTTGAATGCACACATTGACAACCATTCAGTTTGATAGCACACTTTTGGTTTTAGAAGCAGATATTTCTCTGTACAGCCTATGGTCCCATTCACTCGGGAATATCCCAACGCAGCTCCTAGAAGAAACGTGTTTCTGACTCGCTGAATCTCAACATAGATTCAACTCTCTTAGGTGAACGAACGCACAGCAGAGCAGTTTCAAGGAAACGTTTCTCCTGAGTCTTTGACGAAGTTTCCTGCTGTTTAGTACGGATGCCGGCATTGGGCTGGAAATACCGGTTTTGGGATTCTGCACAGAAAGGGTTTGCAAACCGCTGAATCCACACGTGAGTTTAACTCTGTCAGTTGAATGCACACATTGACAACCATTCAGTTAGATAGCTCCGTTTTGGTTTTAGAAGCAGATATTTCTCTGTACAGCCTATGGTCCCATTTACTCGGGAATATCCCAACGCAGCTCCTAGAAGAAACGTGTTTCTGACTCGCTGAATCTCAACATAGATTCAACTCTCTTAGGTGAACGAACGCACAGCAGAGCAGTTTCAAGGAAACGTTTCTCCTGAGTTTTAGACGAAGTTTCCTGCTGTTTAGTACGGATGCCGGCATTGAGCTGGAATTACCAGTTTTGGGATTCTGCACAGAAAGGGTTTGCAAACCGCTGAATCCAAACGTGAGTTTAATTCTGTCACTTGAATGCACACATTGACAACCATTCAGTTTGATAGCACCCTTTTGGTTGTAGGTGTAGATATTTCCTTGTACAGCCTATGGTCCCATTCACTCGGGAATATCCCAACGCACCTCCTAGAAGAAACGTGTTTCTGACTCGCTGAATCTCAACATAGATTCAACTCTCTTAGGTGAACGAACGCACAGCAGAGCAGTTTCAAGGAAACGTTTCTCCTGAGTTTTAGACGAAGTTTCCTGCTGTTTAGTACGGATGCCGGCTTTGGGCTGGAAATACCGGTTTTGGGATTCTGCACAGAAAGGGTTTGCAAACCGCTGAATCCACACGTGAGTTTACCTCGGTCAGTTGAATGCACACCTTGACAACCATTCAGTTAGATAGCTCCGTTTTGGTTTTAGAAGCAGATATTTCTCTGTACAGCCTATGGTCCCATTCACTCGGGAATATCCCAACGCAGCTCCTAGAAGGAACGTGTTTCTGACTCGCTGAATCTCAACATAGATTCAACTCTCTTAGGTGAACGAACGCACAGCAGAGCAGTTTCAAGGAAACGTTTCTCCTGAGTTTTAGACGAAGTTTCCTGCTCTTTAGTACGTATGCCGGCATTGGGCTGGAAATACCGGTTTTGGGATTCTGCACAGAAAGGTTTTGCAAACCGCTGAATCCACACGTGAGTTTAACTCTGTCAGTTGAATGCACACATTGACAACCATTCAGTTAGATAGCTCCGTTTGGTTTTAGAAGCAGATATTTCTCTGTACAGCCTATGGTCCCATTCACTCGGTAATATCCCAACGCAGCTCCTAGAAGAAACGTGTTTCTGACTCGCTAAATCTCAACATAGATTCAACTCTCTTAGGTGAAAGAACGCACAGCAGAGCAGTTTCAAGGAAACGTTTCTCCGGAGTTTTACACGAAGTTTCCTGCTGTTTAGTACGTATGCCGGCATTGGGCTGGAAATACCGGTTTTGGGATTCTGCACAGAAAGGGTTTGCAAACCGCTGAATCCACACGTGAGTTTAACTCTGTCAGTTGAATGCACACATTGACAACCATTCAGTTTGATAGCACACTTTTGGTTTTAGAAGCAGATATTTCTCTGTACAGCCTATGGTCCCATTCACTCAGGAATATCCCAACGCAGCTCCTAGAAGAAACGTGTTTCTGACTCGCTGAATCTCAACATAGATTCAACTCTCTTAGGTGAACGAACGCACAGCAGAGCAGTTTCAAGGAAACGTTTCTCCTGAGTTTTACACGAAGTTTCCTGCTGTTTAGTACGGATGCCGGCATTGGGCTGGAAATACCCGTTTTGGGATTCTGCACAGAAAGGGTTTGCAAACCGCTGAATCCACACGTGAGTTTAACTCTGTCAGTTGAATGCACACATTGACAACCATTCAGTTAGATAGCACACTTTTGGTTTTAGAAGCAGATATTTCTCTGTACAGCCTATGGTCCCATTCACTCGGGAATATCCCAACGCAGCTCCTAGAAGAAACGTGTTTCTGACTAGCTGAATCTCAACATAGATTCAACTCTCTTAGGTGAACGAACGCACAGCAGAGCAGTTTCAAGGAAACGTTTCTCCTGAGTTTTAGACGAAGTTTCCTGCTGTTAAGTACGGATGCCGGCATTGGGCTGGAAATACCGGTTTTGGGATTCTGCACAGAAAGGGTTTGCAAACCGCTGAATCCACACGTGAGTTTAACTCTGTCAGTTGAATGCACACTTTGACAACCATTCAGTTAGATAGCTCCGTTTTGGTTTTAGAAGCAGATATTTCTCTGTACAGCCTATGGTCCCATTCACTCGGGAATATCCCAACGCAGCTCCTAGAAGAAACGTGTTTCTGACTCGCTGAATCTCAACATAGATTCAACTCTCTTAGGTGAACGAACGCACAGCAGAGCAGTTTCAAGGAAACGTTTCTCCTGAGTTTTACACGAAGTTTCCTGCTGTTTAATACGTATGCCGGCATTGGACTGGAAATACCGGTTTTGGGATTCTGCACAGAAAGGGTTTGCAAACCGCTGAATCCACACGTGAGTTTAACTCGGTCAGTTGAATGCACACCTTGACAACCATTCAGTTTGATAGCACACTTTTGGTTTTAGAAGCAGATATTTCTCTGTACAGCCTATGGTCCCATTCACTCGGGAATATCCCAAAGCAGCTCCTAGAAGAAACGTGTTTCTGACTCGCTGAATCTCAACATAGATTCAACTCTCTTAGGTGAACGAAAGCACAGCTGAGCAGTTTCAAGGAAACGTTTCTCCTGAGTCTTAGACGAAGTTTCCTGCTGTTTAGTACGGATGCCGGCATTGGGCTGGAAATACCAGTTTTGGGATTCTGCACAGAAAGTGTTTGCAAACCGCTGAATCCACACGTGAGTTTAACTCTGTCAGTTGAATGCACACATTGACAACCATTCAGTTATATAGATCCGTTTTGGTTTTAGAAGCAGATATTTCTCTGTACAGCCTATGATACCATTCACTCGGGAATATCCCAACGCAGCTCCTAGAAGAAACGTGTTTCTGACTCGCTGAATCTCAACATAGATTCAACTCTCTTAGGTGAACAAACGCACAGCAGAGCAGTTTCAAGGAAACGTTTCTCCTGAGTTTTAGACGAAGTTTCCTGCTGTTTAGTACGGATGCCGGCATTGGGCTGGACATACCGGTTTTGGGATTCTGCACAGAAAGGGTTTGCAAACCGCTGAATCCACACGTGAGTTTAACTCTGTCAGTTGAATGCACACATTGACAACCATTCAGTTAGATAGCTCCGTTTTGGTTTTAGAAGCAGATATTTCTCTGTACAGCCTATGGTCCCATTCACTCGGGAATATCCCAATGCAGCTCCTAGAAGAAACGTGTTTCTGACTCGCTGAATCTCAACATAGATTCAACTCTCTTAGGTGAACGAACGCACAGCAGGGCAGTTTCAAGGAAACGTTTCTCCTGAGTTTTAGACGAAGTTTCCTGCTGTTTAGTACGGATGCCGGCATTGGGCTGGAAATACCGGTTTTGGGATTCTGCACAGAAAGGGTTTGCAAACCGCTGAATCCACACGTGAGTTTAACTCTGTCAGTTGAATGCACACATTGACAACCATTCAGTTTGATAGCACACTTTTGGTTTTAGAAGCAGATATTTCTCTGTACAGCCTATGGTCCCATTCACTCGGGAATATCCCAATGCAGCTCCTAGAAGAAACGTGTTTCTGACTCGCTGAATCTCAACATAGATTCAACTCTCTTAGGTGAACGAACGCACAGCAGAGCAGTTTCAAGGAAACGTTTCTCCTGAGTTTTACACGAAGTTTCCTGCTGTTTAGTACGGATGCGGGCATTGGGCTGGAAATACTGGTTTGGGATTCTGCAAAGAAAGGGTTTGCAAACCGCTGAATCCACACGTGAGTTTAACTCTGTCAGTTGAATGCACACATTGACAACCATTCAGTTTGATAGCACACTTTTGGTTTTAGAAGCAGATATTTCTCTGTACAGCCTATGGTCCCATTCACTCGGGAATATCCCAACGCAGCTCCTATAAGAAACGTGTTTCTCACTCGCTGAATCTCAACATAGTTTCAACTCTCTTAGGTGAACGAAAGCACAGCAGAGCAGTTTCAACGAAACGTTTCTCCTGAGTTTTAGACGAAGTTTCCTGCTGTTTAGTACGGATGCCGGCATTGAGCTGGAATTGCCAGTTTTGGGATTCTGCACAGAAAGGGTTTGCAAACCGCTGAATCCACACGTGAGTTTAACTCTGTCAGTTGAATGCACACATTGACAACCACTCAGTTAGATAGCACCCTTTTGGTTGTAGGAGTAGATATTTCTCTGTACAGCCTATGGTCCCATTCACTCGGGAATATCCCAACGCACCTCCTAGAAGAAACGTGTTTCTGACTCGCTGAATCTCAACATAGATTCAACTCTCTTAGGTGATCGAACGCGCAGCAGAGCAGTTTCAAGGAAACGTTTCTCCTGAGTTTTAGGCGAAGTTTCCTGCTGTTTAGTACGGATGCCGGCATTGGGCTGGAAATACCGGTTTTGGGATTCTGCACAGAAAGGGTTTGCAAACCGCTGAATCCACACGTGAGTTTAACCCTGTCAGTTGAATGCACACATTGACAACCATTCAGTTAGATAGCTCCGTTTTGGTTTTAGAAGCAGATATTTCTCTGTACAGCCTATGGTCCCATTCACTCGGGAATATCCCAACGCAGCTCCTAGAAGAAACGTGTTTCTGACTCGCTGAATCTCAACATAGATTCAACTCTCTTAGGTGAACGAACGCACAGCAGAGCAGTTTCAAGGAAACGTTTCTCCTGAGTTTTAGACGAAGTTTCCTGCTGTTTAGTACGGATGCCGGCATTGAGCTGGAATTACCAGTTTTGGGATTCTGCACAGAAAGGGTTTGCAAACCGCTGAATCCAAACGTGAGTTTAATTCTGTCACTTGAATGCACACATTGACAACCATTCAGTTTGATAGCACGCTTTTGGTTGTAGGTGTAGATATTTCCTTGTACAGCCTATGGTCCCATTCACTCGGGAATATCCCAACGCACCTCCTAGAAGAAACGTGTTTCTGACTCGCTGAATCTCAACATAGATACAACTCTCTTAGGTGATCGAACGCACAGCAGAGCAGTTTCAAGGAAACGTTTCTCCTGAGTTTTAGACGAAGTTTCCTGCTGTTTAGTACGGATGCCGGCATTGGGCTGGACATACCGGTTTTGGGATTCTGCACAGAAAGGGTTTGCAAACCGCTGAATCCACACGTGAGTTTAACTCTGTCAGTTGAATGCACACCTTGACAACCATTCAGTTAGATAGCTCCGTTTTGGTTTTAGAAGCAGATATTTCTCTGTACAGCCTATGGTCCCATTCACTCGGGAATATCCCAACGCACCTGCTAGAAGAAACGTGTTTCTGACTCGCTGAATCTCAACATAGATTCAACTCTCTTAGGTGAACGAACGCACAGCAGAGCAGTTTCAAGGAAACGTTTCTCCTGAGTTTTAGACGAAGTTTCCTGCTGTTAAGTACGGATGCCGGCATTGGGCTGGAAATACCGGTTTTGGGATGCTGCACAGAAAGGGTTTGCAAACCGCTGAATCCACACGTGAGTTTAACTCTGTCAGTTGAATGCACACTTTGACAACCATTCAGTTAGATAGCTCCGTTTTGGTTTTAGAAGCAGATATTTCTCTGTACAGCCTATGGTCCCATTCACTCGGGAATATCCCAACGCAGCTTCTAGAAGAAACGTGTTTCTGACTCGCTGAATCTCAACATAGATTCAACTCTCTTAGGTGAACGAACGCACAGCAGAGGGGTTTCAAGGAAACGTTTCTCCTGAGTCTTAGACGAAGTTTCCTGCTGTTTAATACATATGCCGGCATTGGACTGGAAATACCGGTTTTGGGATTCTGCACAGAAAGGGTTTGCAAACCGCTGAATCCACACGTGAGTTTAACTCTGTCAGTTGAATGCACACATTGACAACCATTCAGTTTGATAGCACACTTTTGGTTTTAGAAGCAGATATTTCTCTGTACAGCCTATGGTCCCATTCACTCGGGAATATCCCAAAGCAGCTCCTAGAAGAAACGTGTTTCTGACTCGCTGAATCTCAACATAGATTCAACTCTCTTAGGTGAACAACCGCACAGCAGAGCAGTTTCAAGGAAACGTTTCTCCTGAGTTTTAGACGAAGTTTCCTGCTGTTTAGTACGGATGCCGGCATTGGGCTGGACATACCGGTTTTGGGATTCTGCACAGAAAGGGTTTGCAAACCGCTGAATCCACACGTGAGTTTAACTCTGTCAGTTGAATGCACACATTGACAATCATTCAGTTAGATAGCTCCGTTTTGGTTTTAGAAGCAGATATTTCTCTGTACAGCCTATGGTCCCATTCACTCGGGAATATCCCAACGCAGCTCCTAGAAGAAACGTGTTTCTGACTCGCTGAATCTCAACATAGATTCAACTCTCTTAGGTGAACGAACGCACAGCAGAGCAGTTTCAAGGAAACGTTTCTCCTGAGTTTTAGACGAAGTTTCCTGCTGTTTAGTACGTATGCAAGCATTGGGGCGGAAATACCGGTTTTGGGATTCTGCACAGAAAGGGTTTGCAAACCGCTGAATCCACACGTGAGTTTAACTCTGTCAGTTGAATGCACACATTGACAACCATTCAGTTAGATAGCTCCGTTTTGGTTTTAGAAGCAGATATTTCTCTGTACAGCCTATGGTCCCATTCACTCGGGAATATCCCAATGCAGCTCCTAGAAGAAACGTGTTTCTGACTCGCTGAATCTCAACATAGATTCAACTCTCTTAGGTGAACGAACGCACAGCAGAGCAGTTTCAAGGAAACGTTTCTCCTGAGTTTTACACGAAGTTTCCTGCTGTTTAGTACGGATGCGGGCATTGTGCTGGAAATACTGGTTTGGGATTCTGCACAGAAAGGGTTTGCAAACCGCTGAATCCACACGTGAGTTTAACTCTGTCAGTTGAATGCACACATTGACAACCATTCAGTTTGATAGCACACTTTTGGTTTTAGAAGCAGATATTTCTCTGTACAGCCTATGGTCCCATTCACTCGGGAATATCCCAACGCAGCTCCTATAAGAAACGTGTTTCTCACTCGCTGAATCTCAACATAGTTTCAACTCTCTTAGGTGAACGAAAGCACAGCAGAGCAGTTTCAACGAAACGTTTCTCCTGAGTTTTAGACGAAGTTTCCTGCTGTTTAGTACGGATGCCGGCATTGAGCTGGAATTGCCAGTTTTGGGATTTTGCACAGAAAGGTTTTGCAAACCGCTGAATCCAAACGTGAGTTTAATTCTGTCACTTGAATGCACACATTGACAACCACTCAGTTAGATAGCACCCTTTTGGTTGTAGGAGTAGATATTTCTCTGTACAGCCTATGGTCCCATTCACTCGGGAATATCCCAACGCACCTCCTAGAACAAACGTGTTTCTGACTCGCTGAATCTCAACATAGATTCAACTCTCTTAGGTGATCGAACGCGCAGCAGAGCAGTTTCAAGGAAACGTTTCTCCTGAGTTTTAGACGAAGTTTCCTGCTGTTTAGTACGGATGCCGGCATTGGGCTGGAAATACCGGTTTTGGGATTCTGCACAGAAAGGGTTTGCAAACCGCTGAATCCACACGTGAGTTTAACTCTGTCAGTTGAATGCACACATTGACAACCATTCAGAATGATAGCACACTTTTGGTTTTAGAAGCAGATATTTCTCTGTACAGCCTATGGTCCCATTCACTCGGGAATATCCCAATGCAGCTCCTAGAAGAAACGTGTTTCTGACTCGCTGAATCTCAACATAGATTCAACTCTCTTAGGTGAACGAACGCACAGCAGAGCAGTTTCAAGGAAACGTTTCTCCTGAGTTTTAGACGAAGTTTCCTGCTGTTTAGTACGGATGCCGGCATTGGGCTGGAAATACCGGTTTTGGGATTCTGCACAGAAAGGGTTTGCAAACCGCTGAATCCACACGTGAGTTTAACTCTGTCAGTTGAATGCACACATTGACAACCATTCAGTTTGATAGCACACTTTTGGTTTTAGAAGCAGATATTTCTCTGTACAGCCTATGGTCCCATTCACTCGGGAATATCCCAATGCAGCTCCTAGAAGAAACGTGTTTCTGACTCGCTGAATCTCAACATAGATTCAACTCTCTTAGGTGAACGAACGCACAGCAGAGCAGTTTCAAGGAAACGTTTCTCCTGAGTTTTACACGAAGTTTCCTGCTGTTTAGTACGGATGCGGGCATTGGGCTGGAAATACTGGTTTGGGATTCTGCACAGAATGGGTTTGCAAACCGCTGAATCCACACGTGAGTTTAACTCTGTCAGTTGAATGCACACATTGACAACCATTCAGTTTGATAGCACACTATTGGTTTTAGAAGCAGATATTTCTCTGTACAGCCTATGGTCCCATTCACTCGGGAATATCCCAACGCAGCTCCTATAAGAAACGTGTTTCTCACTCGCTGAATCTCAACATAGTTTCAACTCTCTTAGGTGAACGAAAGCACAGCAGAGCAGTTTCAACGAAACGTTTGTCCTGAGTTTTAGACGAAGTTTCCTGCTGTTTAGTACGGATGCTGGCATTGAGCTGGAATTACCAGTTTTGGGATTCTGCACAGAAAGGTTTTGCAAACCGCTGAATCCAAACGTGAGTTTAGTTCTGTCACTTGAATGCACACATTGACAACCACTCAGTTAGATACCACCCTTTTGGTTGTAGGAGCAGATATTTCTCTGTACAGCCTATGGTCCCATTCACTCGGGAATATCCCAACGCAGCTCCTAGAAGAAACGTGTTTCTGACTCGCTGAATCTCAACATAGATTCAACTCTCTTAGGTGAACGAACGCACAGCAGAGCAGTTTCAAGGAAACGTTTCTCCTGAGTCTTAGACGAAGTTTCCTGCTGTTTAGTAGGGATGCCGGCATTGGGCTGGAAATACCGGTTTTGGGATTCTGCACAGAAAGGGTTTGCAAACCGCTGAATCCACACGTGAGTTTAACTCTGTCAGTTGAATGCACACATTGACAACCATTCAGTTTGATAGCACACTTTTGGTTTTATAAGCAGATATTTCTCTGTACAGCCTATGGTCCCATTCACTCGGGAATATCCCAACGCAGCTCCTAGAAGAAACGTGTTTCTGACTCGCTGAATCTCAACATAGATTCAACTCTCTTAGGTGAACGAACGCACAGCAGAGCAGTTTCAAGGAAACGTTTCTCCTGAGTCTTAGACGAAGTTTACTGCTGTTTAGTACGTATGCCGGCATTGGGCTGGAAATACCGGTTTTGGGATTCTGCACAGAAAGGATTTGCAAACCGCTGAATCCACACGTGAGTTTACCTCTGTCAGTTGAATGCACACATTGAGAACCATTCAGTTAGATAGCACACTTTTGGTTTTAGAAGCAGATATTTCTCTGTACAGCCTATGGTCCCATTCACTCGGGAATATCCCAACGCAGCTCCTAGAAGAAACGTGTTTCTGACTCGCTGAATCTCAACATAGATTCAACTCTCTTAGGTGAACGAACGCACAGCAGAGCAGTTTCAAGGAAACGTTTCTCTTGAGTTTTACACGAAGTTTCCTGCTGTTTAGTACGGATGCCGGCATTGGGCTGGAAATACCCGTTTTGGGATTCTGCACAGAAAGGGTTTGCAAACCGCTGAATCCACACGTGAGTTTAACTCTGTCAGTTGAATGCACACATTGAGAACCATTCAGTTAGATAGCACACTTTTGGTTTTAGAAGCAGATATTTCTCTGTACAGCCTATGGTCCCATTCACTCGGGAATATCCCAACGCAGCTCCTAGAAGAAACGTGTTTCTGACTCGCTGAATCTCAACATAGATTCAACTCTCTTAGGTGAACGAACGCACAGCAGAGCAGTTTCAAGGAAACGTTTCTCTTGAGTTTTAGACGACGTTTCCTGCTGTTAAGTACGTATGCCGGCATTGGGCTGGAAATACCGGTTTTGGGATTCTGCACAGAAAGGGTTTGCAAACCGCTGAATCCTCACGTGAGTTTAACTCTGTCAGTTGAATGCACACATTGACAACCATTCATTTAGATAGCTCCGTTTTGGTTTTAGAAGCAGATATTTCTCTGTACAGCCTATGGTCCCATTCACTCGGGAATATCCCAACGCAGCTCCTAGAAGAAACGTGTTTCTGACTCGGTGAATCTCAACATAGATTCAACTCTCTTAGGTGAACGAACGCACAGCAGAGCAGTTTCAAGGAAACGTTTCTCCTGAGTCTTAGACGAAGTTTCCTGCTGTTTAGTACGGATGCCGGCATTGGGCTGGAAATACCGGTTTTGGGATTCTGCACAGAAAGGGTTTGCAAACCGCTGAATCCACACGTGAGTTTAACTCTGTCAGTTGAATGCATACATTGACAACCATTCAGTTAGATAGCTCCGTTTTGGTTTTAGAAGCAGATATTTCTCTGTACAGCCTATGGTCCCATTCACTCGGGAATATCCCAACGCAGCTCCTAGAAGAAACGTGTTTCTGACTCGCTGAATCTCAACATAGATTCAGCTCTCTTAGGTGAACGAACACACAGCAGAGCAGTTTCAAGGAAACGTTTCTTCTGAGTTTTAGACGAAGTTTCCTGCTGTTTAGTACGGATGCCGGCATTGGGCTGGAAATACCAGTTTTAGGATTCTGCACAGAAAGGGTTTGCAAACCGCTGAATCCACAAGTGAGTTTAACTCTGTCAGTTGAATGCACACATTGACAACCATTCAGTTTGATAGCACACTTTTGGTTTTAGAAGCAGATATTTTTCTGTACAGCCTATGGTCCCATTCACTCGGGAATATCCCAACGCAGCTCCTAGAAGAAACGTGTTTCTGACTCGCTGAATCTCAACATAGATTCAACTCTCTTAGGTGAACGAACGCACAGCAGAGCAGTTTCAAGGAAACGTTTCTCCTGAGTCTTAGACGAAGTTTCCTGCTGTTTAGTACGTATGCCGGCATTGGGCTGGAAATACCGGTTTTGGGATTCTGCACAGAAAGGGTTTGCAAACCGCTGAATCCACACGTGAGTTTAACTCTGTCAGTTGAATGCACACATTGACAACCATTCAGTTAGATAGTTCCGTTTTGGTTTTAGAAGCAGATAATTCTCTGTACAGCCTATGGTCCCATTTACTCGGGAATATCCCAACGCAGCTCCTAGAAGAAACGTGTTTCTGACTCGCTGAATCTCAACATAGATTCAACTGTCTTAGGTGAACGAACGCACAGCAGAGCAGTTTCAAGGAAACGTTTCTCCTGAGTTTTAGACGAAGTTTCCTGCTGTTTAGTACGGATGCCGGCATTGGGCTGGACATACCGGTTTTGGGATTCTGCACAGAAAGGGTTTGCAAACCGCTGAATCCACACGTGAGTTTAACTCTGTCAGTTGAATGCACACATTGACAACCATTCAGTTTGATAGCACACTTTTGGTTTATAAGCAGATATTTCTCTGTACAGCCTATGGTCCCATTCACTCGGGAATATCCCAACGCACCTCCTAGAAGAAACGTGTTTCTGACTCGCTGAATCTCAACATAGATTCAACTCTCTTAGGTGAACGAACGCACAGCAGAGCAGTTTCAAGGAAACGTTTCTCTTGAGTTTTAGACGACGTTTCCTGCTGTTAAGTACGTATGCCGGCATTGGGCTGGAAATACCGGTTTTGGGATTCTGCACAGAAAGGGTTTGCAAACCGCTGAATCCTCACGTGAGTTTAACTCTGTCAGTTGAATGCACACATTGACAACCATTCATTTAGATAGCTCCGTTTTGGTTTTAGAAGCAGATATTTCTCTGTACAGCCTATGGTCCCATTCACTCGGGAATATCCCAACGCAGCTCCTAGAAGAAACGTGTTTCTGACTCGCTGAATCTCAACATAGATTCAACTCTCTTAGGTGAACGAACGCACCGCAGAGCAGTTTCAAGGAAACGTTTCTCCTGAGTTTTACACGAAGTTTCCTGTTGTTTAGTACGTATGCCGGCATTCGGCTGGAAATACCGGTTTTGGGATTCTGCACAGAAAGGGTTTGCAAACCGCTGAATCCACACGTGAGTTTAACTCTGTCAGTTGAATGCACACATTGACAACCATTCAGTTAGATAGCTCCGTTTTGGTTTTAGAAGCAGATATTTCTCTGTACAGCCTATGGTCCCATTCACTCGGGAATATCCCAACGCAGCTCCTAGAAAAAACGTGTTTCTGACTCGCTGAATCTCAACATAGATTCAACTCTCTTAGGTGAACGAACGCACAGCAGAGCAGTTTCAAGGAAACGTTTCTCCTGAGTTTTAGACGAAGTTTCCTGCTGTTTAGTACGGATGCCGGCATTGGGCTGGAAATACCGGTTTTGGGATTCTGCACAGAAAGGGTTTGCAAACCGCTGAATCCACACGTGAGTTTAACTCTGTCAGTTGAATGCACACATTGACAACCATTCAGTTTGATAGCACACTTTTGGTTTTAGAAGCAGATATTTCTCTGTACAGCCTATGGTCCCATTCACTCGGGAATATCCCAACGCAGCTCCTAGAAGAAACGTGTTTCTGACTCGGTGAATCTCAACATAGATTCAACTCTCTTAGGTGAACGAACGCACAGCAGAGCAGTTTCAAGGAAACGTTTCTCCTGAGTCTTAGACGAAGTTTCCTGCTGTTTAGTACGTATGCCGGCATTGGGCTGGAAATACCGGTTTTGGGATTCTGCACAGAAAGGGTTTGCAAACCGCTGAATCCACACGTGAGTTTAACTCTGTCAGTTGAATGCACACATTGACAACCATTCAGTTTGATAGCACACTTTTGGTTTTAGAAGCAGATATTTCTCTGTACAGCCTATGGTCCCATTCACTCAGGAATATCCCAACGCAGCTCCTAGAAGAAACGTGTTTCTGACTCGCTGAATCTCAACATAGATTCAACTCTCTTAGGTGAACGAACGCACAGCAGAGCAGTTTCAAGGAAACGTTTCTCCTGAGTTTTACACGAAGTTTCCTGCTGTTTAGTACGGATGCCGGCATTGGGCAGGAAATACCCGTTTTGGGATTCTGCACAGAAAGGGTTTGCAAACCGCTGAATCCACACGTGAGTTTAACTCTGTCAGTTGAATGCACACATTGACAACCATTCAGTTTGATAGCACACTTTTGGTTTTAGAAGCAGATATTTCTCTGTACAGCCTATGGTCCCTTTCACTCGAGAATATCCCAACGCAGCTCCTAGAAGAAACGTGTTTCTGACTCGCTGAATCTCAACATAGATTCAACTCTCTTAGGTGAACGAACGCACAGCAGAGCAGTTTCAAGGAAACGTTTCTCCTGAATCTTAGACGAAGTTTCCTGCTGTTTAGTACGGATGCCGGCATTGGGCTGGAAATACCGGTTTTGGGATTCTGCACAGAAAGGGTTTGCAAACCGCTGAATCCACACGTGAGTTTAACTCTGTCAGTTGAATGCATACATTGACAACCATTCAGTTAGATAGCTCCGTTTTGGTTTTAGAAGCAGATATTTCTCTGTACAGCCTATGGTCCCATTCACTCGGGAATATCCCAACGCAGCTCCTAGAAGAAACGTGTTTCTGACTCGCTGAATCTCAACATAGATTCAGCTCTCTTAGGTGAACGAACACACAGCAGAGCAGTTTCAAGGAAACGTTTCTCCTGAGTTTTAGACGGAGTTTCCTGCTGTTTAGTACGGATGCCGGCATTGGGCTGGAAATACCAGTTTTAGGATTCTGCACAGAAAGGGTTTGCAAACCGCTGAATCCACAAGTGAGTTTAACTCTGTCAGTTGAATGCACACATTGACAACCATTCAGTTTGATAGCACACTTTTGGTTTTAGAAGCAGATATTTCTCTGTACAGCCTATGGTCCCATTCACTCGGGAATATCCCAACGCAGCTCCTAGAAGAAACGTGTTTCTGACTCGCTGAATCTCAACATAGATTCAACTCTCTTAGGTGAACGAACGCACAGCAGAGCAGTTTCAAGGAAACGTTTCTCCTGAGTCTTAGACGAAGTTTCCTGCTGTTTAGTAGGGATGCCGGCATTGGGCTGGAAATACCGGTTTTGGGATTCTGCACAGAAAGGGTTTGCAAACCGCTGAATCCACACGTGAGTTTAACTCTGTCAGTTGAATGCACACATTGACAACCATTCAGTTTGATAGCACACTTTTGGTTTTATAAGCAGATATTTCTCTGTACAGCCTATGGTCCCATTCACTCGGGAATATCCCAACGCAGCTCCTAGAAGAAACGTGTTTCTGACTCGCTGAATCTCAACATAGATTCAACTCTCTTAGGTGAACGAACGCACAGCAGAGCAGTTTCAAGGAAACGTTTCTCCTGAGTCTTAGACGAAGTTTACTGCTGTTTAGTACGTATGCCGGCATTGGGCTGGAAATACCAGTTTTGGGATTCTGCACAGAAAGGATTTGCAAACCGCTGAATCCACACGTGAGTTTACCTCTGTCAGTTGAATGCACACATTGACAACCATTCAGTTTGATAGCACACTTTTGGTTTTAGAAGCAGATATTTCTCTGTACAGCCTATGGTCACATTCACTCAGGAATATCCCAACGCAGCTCCTAGAAGAAACGTGTTTCTGACTCGCTGAATCTCAACATAGATTCAACTCTCTTAGGTGAACGAACGCACAGCAGAGCAGTTTCAAGGAAACGTTTCTCCTGAGTTTTACACGAAGTTTCCTGCTGTTTAGTACGGATGCCGGCATTGGGCTGGAAATACCCGTTTTGGGATTCTGCACAGAAAGGGTTTGCAAACCGCTGAATCCACACGTGAGTTTAACTCTGTCAGTTGAATGCACACATTGAGAACCATTCAGTTAGATAGCACACTTTTGGTTTTAGAAGCAGATATTTCTCTGTACAGCCTATGGTCCCATTCACTCGGGAATATCCCAACGCAGCTCCTAGAAGAAACGTGTTTCTGACTCGCTGAATCTCAACATAGATTCAACTCTCTTAGGTGAACGAACGCACAGCAGAGCAGTTTCAAGGAAACGTTTCTCTTGAGTTTTAGACGACGTTTCCTGCTGTTAAGTACGTATGCCGGCATTGGGCTGGAAATACCGGTTTTGGGATTCTGCACAGAAAGGGTTTGCAAACCGCTGAATCCTCACGTGAGTTTAACTCTGTCAGTTGAATGCACACATTGACAACCATTCATTTAGATAGCTCCGTTTTGGTTTTAGAAGCAGATATTTCTCTGTACAGCCTATGGTCCCATTCACTCGGGAATATCCCAACGCAGCTCCTAGAAGAAACGTGTTTCTGACTCGCTGAATCTCAACATAGATTCAACTCTCTTAGGTGAACGAACGCACAGCAGAGCAGTTTCAAGGAAACGTTTCTCCTGAGTTTTACACGAAGTTTCCTGTTGTTTAGTACGTATGCCGGCATTGGGCTGGAAATACCGGTTTTGGGATTCTGCACAGAAAGGGTTTGCAAACCGCTGAATCCACACGTGAGTTTAACTCTGTCAGTTGAATGCACACATTGACAACCATTCAGTTTGATAGGACACTTTTGGATTTAGAAGCAGATATTTCTCTGTACAGCCTATGGTCCCATTCACTCGGGAATATCCCAACGGAGCTCCTAGAAGAAACGTGTTTCTGACTCGGTGAATCTCAACATAGATTCAACTCTCTTAGGTGAACGAACGCACAGCAGAGCAGTTTCAAGGAAACGTTTCTCCTGAGTCTTAGACGAAGTTTCCTGCTGTTTAGTACGGATGCCGGCATTGGGCTGGAAATACCGGTTTTGGGATTCTGCACAGAAAGGGTTTGCAAACCGCTGAATCCACACGTGAGTTTAACTCTGTCAGTTGAATGCATACATTGACAACCATTCAGTTAGATAGCTCCGTTTTGGTTTTAGAAGCAGATATTTCTCTGTACAGCCTATGGTCCCATTCACTCGGGAATATCCCAACGCAGCTCCTAGAAGAAACGTGTTTCTGACTCGCTGAATCTCAACATAGATTCAGCTCTCTTAGGTGAACGAACACACAGCAGAGCAGTTTCAAGGAAACGTTTCTTCTGAGTTTTAGACGAAGTTTCCTGCTGTTTAGTACGGATGCCGGCATTGGGCTGGAAATACCAGTTTTAGGATTCTGCACAGAAAGGGTTTGCAAACCGCTGAATCCACAAGTGAGTTTAACTCTGTCAGTTGAATGCACACATTGACAACCATTCAGTTTGATAGCACACTTTTGGTTTTAGAAGCAGATATTTTTCTGTACAGCCTATGGTCCCATTCACTCGGGAATATCCCAACGCAGCTCCTAGAAGAAACGTGTTTCTGACTCGCTGAATCTCAACATAGATTCAACTCTCTTAGGTGAACGAACGCACAGCAGAGCAGTTTCAAGGAAACGTTTCTCCTGAGTCTTAGACGAAGTTTCCTGCTGTTTAGTACGTATGCCGGCATTGGGCTGGAAATACCGGTTTTGGGATTCTGCACAGAAAGGGTTTGCAAACCGCTGAATCCACACGTGAGTTTAACTCTGTCAGTTGAATGCACACATTGACAACCATTCAGTTAGATAGTTCCGTTTTGGTTTTAGAAGCAGATAATTCTCTGTACAGCCTATGGTCCCATTTACTCGGGAATATCCCAACGCAGCTCCTAGAAGAAACGTGTTTCTGACTCGCTGAATCTCAACATAGATTCAACTGTCTTAGGTGAACGAACGCACAGCAGAGCAGTTTCAAGGAAACGTTTCTCCTGAGTTTTAGACGAAGTTTCCTGCTGTTTAGTACGGATGCCGGCATTGGGCTGGACATACCGGTTTTGGGATTCTGCACAGAAAGGGTTTGCAAACCGCTGAATCCACACGTGAGTTTAACTCTGTCAGTTGAATGCACACATTGACAACCATTCAGTTTGATAGCACACTTTTGGTTTATAAGCAGATATTTCTCTGTACAGCCTATGGTCCCATTCACTCGGGAATATCCCAACGCACCTCCTAGAAGAAACGTGTTTCTGACTCGCTGAATCTCAACATAGATTCAACTCTCTTAGGTGATCGAACGCACAGCAGAGCAGTTTCAAGGAAACGTTTCTCCTGAGTTTTACACGAAGTTTCCTGCTGTTTAGTAGGGATGCCGGCATTGGGCTGGAAATACCGGTTTTGGGATTCTGCACAGAAAGGGTTTGCAAACCGCTGAATCCACACGTGAGTTTAACTCTGTCAGTTGAATGCACACATTGACAACCATTCAGTTAGATAGCTCCCTTTTGGTTTTAGAAGCAGATATTTCTCTGTACAGCCTATGGTCCCATTCACTCGGGAATATCCCAACACAGCTCCTAGAAGAAACGTGTTTCTGACTCGCTGAATCTCAACATAGATTCAACTCTCTTAGGTGAACGAACGCACAGCAGTGCAGTTTCAAGGAAATGTTTCTCCTGAGTTTTAGACGAAGTTTCCTGCTGTTTAGTACGTATGCCGGCAATGGGCTGGAAATACCGGTTTTGGGATTCTGCACAAAAAGGGTTTGCAAACCGCTGAATCCACACGTGAGATTAACTCTGTCAGTTGAATGCACACATTGACAACCATTCAGTTAGATAGCTCCGTTTTGGTTTTAGAAGCAGATATTTCTCTGTACAGCCTATGGTCCCATTCACTCGGGAATATCCCAATGCAGCTCCTAGAAGAAACGTGTTTCTGACTCGCTGAATCTCAACATAGATTCAACTCTCTTAGGTGAACGAACGCACAGCAGAGCAGTTTCAAGGAAACGTTTCTCCTGAGTCTTAGACGAAGTTTCCTGCTGTTTAGTACGTATGCCGGCATTGGGCTGGAAATACCGGTTTTGGGATTCTGCACAGAAAGGGTTTGCAAACCGCTGAATCCACACTGGAGTTTAACTCTGTCAGTTGAATGCACACATTGACAACCATTCAGTTTGATAGCACACTTTTGGTTTTAGAAGCAGATATTGCTCTGTACAGCCTATGGTCCCATTCACTCGGGAATATCCCAATGCAGCTCCTAGAAGAAACGTGTTTCTGACTCGCTGAATCTCAACATAGATTCAACTCTCTTAGGTGAACGAACGCACAGCAGAGCAGTTTCAAGGAAACGTTTCTCCTGAGTTTTAGACGAAGTTTCCTGCTGTTTAGTACCCATGCCGGCATTGGGCTGGAAATACTGGTTTGGGATTCTGCACAGAAAGGGTTTGCAAACCGCTGAATCCACACGTGAGTTTAACTCTGTCAGTTGAATGCACACATTGACAACCATTCAGAATGATAGCACACTTTTGGTTTTAGAAGCAGATATTTCTCTGTACAGCCTATGGTCCCATTCACTCGGGAATATCCCAACGCAGCTCCTAGAAGAAACGTGTTTCTGACTCGCTGAATCTCAACATAGATTCAACTCTCTTAGGTGAACGAACGCACAGCAGAGCAGTTTCAAGGAAACGTTTCTCCTGAGTCTTAGACGAAGTTTCCTGCTGTTTAGTACGTATGCCGGCATTGGGCTGGAAATACCGGTTTTGGGATTCTGCACAGAAAGGGTTTGCAAACCGCTGAATCCACACTGGAGTTTAACTCTGTCAGTTGAATGCACACATTGACAACCATTCAGTTTGATAGCACACTTTTGGTTTTAGAAGCAGATATTGCTCTGTACAGCCTATGGTCCCATTCACTCGGGAATATCCCAATGCAGCTCCTAGAAGAAACGTGTTTCTGACTCGCTGAATCTCAACATAGATTCAACTCTCTTAGGTGAACGAACGCACAGCAGAGCAGTTTCAAGGAAACGTTTCTCCTGAGTTTTAGACGAAGTTTCCTGCTGTTTAGTACCCATGCCGGCATTGGGCTGGAAATACTGGTTTGGGATTCTGCACAGAAAGGGTTTGCAAACCGCTGAATCCACACGTGAGTTTAACTCTGTCAGTTGAATGCACACATTGACAACCATTCAGAATGATAGCACACTTTTGGTTTTAGAAGCAGATATTTCTCTGTACAGCCTATGGTCCCATTCACTCGGGAATATCCCAACGCAGCTCCTAGAAGAAACGTGTTTCTGACTCGCTGAATCTCAACATAGATTCAACTCTCTTAGGTGAACGAACGCACAGCAGAGCAGTTTCAAGGAAACGTTTCTCCTGAGTTTTAGACGAAGTTTCCTGCTGTTTAGTACGGATGCCGGCATTGGGCTGGAAATACCCGTTTTGGGATTCTGCACAGAAAGGGTTTGCAAACCGCTGAATCCACACGTGAGTTTAACTCTGTCAGTTGAATGCACACATTGACAACCATTCAGTTTGATAGCACACTTTTGGTTTTAGAAGCAGATATTTCTCTGTACAGCCTATGGTCCCATTCACTCGGGAATATCCCAACGCAGCTCCTAGAAGAAACGTGTTTCTGACTCGCTGAATCTCAACATAGATTCAACTCTCTTAGGTGAACGAACGCACAGCAGAGCAGTTTCAAGGAAACGTTTCTCCTGAGTTTTACACGAAGTTTCCTGCTGTTTAGTACGGATGCCGGCATTGGGCTGGAAATACCGGTTTTGGGATTCTGCACAGAAAGGGTTTGCAAACCGCTGAATCCACACGTGAGTTTAACTCTGTCAGTTGAATGCACACATTGACAACCATTCAGTTTTATAGCACACTTTTGGTTTTAGAAGCAGATATTTCTCTGTACAGCCTATGGTCCCATTCACTCGGGAATATCCCAACGCAGCTCCTAGAAGAAACGTGTTTCTGACTCGCTGAATCTCAACATAGATTCAACTCTCTTAGGTGAACGAACGCACAGCAGAGCAGTTTCAAGGAAACGTTTCTCCTGAGTTTTACACGAAGTTTCCTGCTGTTTAGTACGGATGCGGGCATTGGGCTGGAAATACTGGTTTGGGATTCTGCACAGAAAGGGTTTGCAAACCGCTGAATCCACACGTGAGTTTAACTCTGTCAGTTGAATGCACACATTGACAACCATTCAGTTTGATAGCACACTTTTGGTTTTAGAAGCAGATATTTCTCTGTACAGCCTATGGTCCCATTCACTCGGGAATATCCCAACGCAGCTCCTAGAAGAAACGTGTTTCTGACTCGCTGAATCTCAACATAGATTCAACTCTCTTAGGTGAACGAACGCACAGCAGAGCAGTTTCAAGGAAACGTTTCTCCTGAGTTTTAGACGAAGTTTCCTGCTGTTTAGTACGGATGCCGGCATTGGGCTGGAAATACCGGTTTTGGGATTCTGCACAGAAAGGGTTTGCAAACCGCTGAATCCACACGTGAGATTAACTCTGTCAGTTGAATGCATACATTGACAACCATTCAGTTAGATAGCTCCGTTTTGGTTTTAGAAGCAGATATTTCTCTGTACAGCCTATGGTCCCATTCACTCGGGAATATCCCAACGCAGCTCCTAGCATAAACGTGTTTCTGACTCGCTGAATCTCAACATGGTTTGAACTCCCTTAGGTGAACGAACTCACAGCAGAGCAGTTTCAAGGAAACGTTTCTCCTGAGTTTTAGACGAAGTTTCCTGCTGTTTAGTACGGATGCCGGCATTGAGCTGGAATTACCGGGTTTGGGATTCTGCACAGAAAGGGTTTGTAAACCGCTGAATCTAAACGTGAGTTTAACTCTGTCAGTTGAATGCACACATTGACAACCATTCAGTTAGATACCACCCTTTTGGTTGTAGGAGCAGATATTTCTCTGTAGAGCCTATGGTCCCATTCACTCGGGAATATCCCAACGCACGTTCTAGAAGAAACGTGTTTCTGACTCGCTGAATCTCAACATAGATTCAACTCTCTTAGATGATCGAATGCACAGCAGAGAAATTTCAAGGAAACGTTTCTCCTGAGTTTTAGACGAAGTTTCCTGCTGTTTAGTACGGATGCCGGCATTGGGCTGGAAATACCGGTTTTGGGATTCTGCACAGAAAGGGTTTGCAAACCGCTGAATCCACACGTGAGTTTAACTCTGTCAGTTGAATGCACACATTGACAACCATTCAGTTAGATAGCTCCGTTTTGGTTTTAGAAGCAGATATTTCTCTGTATAGCCTATGGTCCCATTCACTCGGGAATATCCCAACGCAGCTCCTAGAAGAAACGTGTTTCTGACTCGCTGAATCTCAACATAGATTCAACTCTCTTAGGTGAACGAACGCACAGCAGAGCAGTTTCAAGGAAACGTTTCTCCTGAGTTTTAGACGAAGTTTCCTGCTGTTTAGTACGTATGCCGGCATTGGGCTGGAAATACCGGTTTTGGGATTCTGCACAGAAAGGGTTTGTAAAGCGCTGAATCCACACGTGAGTTTAACTCTGTCAGTTGAATGCACACATTAACAACCATTCAGTTAGATAGCTCCGTTTTGGTTTTAGAAGCAGATATTTCTCTGTAGAGCCTATGGTCCCATTCACTCGGGAATATCCCAACGCACCTCCTAGAAGAAACGTGTTTCTGACTCGCTGAATCTCAACATAGATTCAACTCTCTTAGGTGAACGAACGCACAGCAGAGCAGTTTCAAGGAAACGTTTCTCCTGAGTTTTAGACGAAGTTTCCTGCTGTTTAGTACGGATGCCGGCATTGGGCTGGACATACCGGTTTTGGGATTCTGCACAGAAATGGTTTGCAAACCGCTGAATCCACACGTGAGTTTAACTCTGTCAGTTGAATGCACACATTGACAACCATTCAGTTTGATAGCACACTTTTGGTTTTAGAAGCAGATATTTCTCTGTACAGCCTATGGTCCCATTCACTCGGGAATATCCCAACGCAGCTCCTAGAAGAAACGTGTTTCTGACTCGCTGAATCTCAACATAGATTCACCTCTCTTAGGTGAACGAACGCACAGCAGAGCAGTTTCAAGGAAACGTTTCTCCTGAGTTTTAGACGAAGTTTCCTGCTGTTTAGTGCGTATGCCGGCATTGGGCTGGAAATACCGGTTTTGGGATTCTGCAAAGAAAGGGTTTGCAAACCGCTGAATCCACACGTGAGTTTAACTCTGTCAGTTGAATGCACACATTGACAACCATTCAGTTTGATAGCACACTTTTGGTTTTAGAAGCAGATATTTCTCTGTACAGCCTATGGTCCCATTCAATCGGGAATATCCCAACGCAGCTCCTAGAAGAAACGTGTTTCTGACTCGCTGAATCTCAACATAGATTCAACTCTCTTAGGTGATCGAACGCACAGCAGAGCAGTTTCAAGGAAACGTTTCTCCTGAGTTTTAGACGAAGTTTCCTGCTCTTTAGTACGGATGCCGGCATTGGGGTGGAAATACCGGTTTGGGGATTCTGCACAGAAAGGGTTTGCAAACCGCTGAATCCACACGTGAGTTTAACTCTGTCAGTTGAATGCACACATTGACAACCATTCAGTTAGATAGCTCCGTTTTGGTTTTAGAAGCAGATATTTCTCTGTACAGCCAATGGTCCCATTCACTCGGGAATATCCCAATGCAGCTCCTAGAAGAAACGTGTTTCTGACTCGCTGAATCTCAACATAGATTCAACTCTCTTAGGTGAACGAACGCACAGCAGAGCAGTTTCAAGGAAACGTTTCTCCTGAGTTTTACACGAAGTTTCCTGCTGTTTAGTACGTATGCCGGCATTGGGCTGGAAATACCGGTTTTGGGATTCTGCACAGAAAGGGTTTGCAAACCGCTGAATCCACACTTGAGTTTAACTCTGTCAGTTGAATGCACACATTGACAACCATTCAGTTAGATGGCTCCGTTTTGGTTTTAGAAGCAGATATTTCTCTGTACAGCCTATGGTCCCATTCACTCGGGAATATCCCAACGCAGCTCCTAGAAGAAACGTGTTTCTGACTCGCTGAATCTCAACATAGATTCAACTCTCTTAGGTGAACGAACGCACAGCAGAGCAGTTTCAAGGAAACGTTTCTCCTGAGTTTTACACGAAGTTTCCTGCTGTTTAGTACGGATGCCGGCATTGGGCTGGAAATACCCGTTTTGGGATTCTGCACAGAAAGGGTTTGCAAACCGCTGAATCCACACGTGACTTTAACTCTGTCAGTTGAATGCGCACATTGACAACCATTCAGTTAGATAGCTCCGTTTTGGTTTTAGAAGCAGATATTTCTCTGTACAGCCTATGGTCCCATTCACTCGGGAATATCCCAACGCAGCTCCTAGAAGAAACGTGTTTCTGACTCGCTGAATCTCAACATAGATTCAACTCTCTTAGGTGAACGAACGCACAGCAGAGCAGTTTCAAGGAAACGTTTCTCCTGAGTTTTAGACGAAGTTTCCTGCTGTTAAGTACGTATGCCGGCATTGGGCTGGACATACCGGTTTTGGGATTCTGCACAGAAAGGGTTTGCAAACCGCTGAATCCACACGTGAGTTTAACTCTGTCAGTTGAATGCACACATTGACAACCATTCAGTTAGATAGCTCCGTTTTGGTTTTAGAAGCAGATATTTCTCTGTACAGCCTATGGTCCCATTCACTCGGGAATATCCTAACGCAGCTCCTAGAAGAAACGTGTTTCTGACTCGCTGAATCTCAACATAGATTCAACTCTCTTAGGTGAACGAACGCACAGCAGAGCAGTTTCAAGGAAACGTTTCTCCTGAGTTTTAGACGAAGTTTCCTGCTGTTTAGTACGGATGCCGGCATTGGGCTGGACATACCGGTTTTGGGATTCTGCACAGAAATGGTTTGCAAACCGCTGAATCCACACGTGAGTTTAACTCTGTCAGTTGAATGCACACTTTGACAACCATTCAGTTATATAGCTCCGTTTTGGTTTTAGAAGCAGATATTTCTCTGTACAGCCTATGGTCCCATTCACTCGGGAATATCCCAACGCAGCTCCTAGCATAAACGTGTTTCTGACTCGCTGAATCTCAACATAGTTGCAACTCTCTTAGGTGAACGAACGCACAGCAGAGCAGTTTCAAGGAAACGTTTCTCCTGAGTTTTAGACGAAGTTTCCTGCTGTTTAGTACGGATGCCGGCATTGAGCTGGAGTTACCGGTTTTGGGATTCTGCACAGAAAGGGTTTGCAAACCGCTGAATCCACACGGGAGTTTAACTCTGTCAGTTGAATGCACACATTGACAACCATTCAGTTTGATAGCACACTTTTGGTTTTAGAAGCAGATATTTCTCTGTACAGCCTATGGTCCCATTCACTCGGGAATATCCCAACGCAGCTCCTAGAAGAAACGTGTTTCTGACTCGCTGAATCTCAACATAGATTCAACTCTCTTAGGTGAACGAACGCACAGCAGAGCAGTTTCAAGGAAACGTTTCTCCTGAGTTTTAGACGAAGTTTCCTGCTGTTTAGTACGGATGCCGGCATTGGGCTGGAAATACCGGTTTTGGGATTCTGCACAGAAAGGGTTTGCAAACCGCTGAATCCACACGTGAGTTTAACTCTGTCAGTTGAATGCACACATTGACAACCATTCAGTTAGATAGCTCCGTTTTGGTTTTAGAAGCAGATATTTCTCTGTAGAGCCTATGGTCCCATTCACTCGGGAATATCCCAACGCACCTCCTAGAAGAAACGTGTTTCTGACTCGCTGAATCTCAACATAGATTCAACTCTCTTAGGTGAACGAACGCACAGCAGAGCAGTTTCAAGGAAACGTTTCTCCTGAGTTTTACACGAAGTTTCCTGCTGTTTAGTACGGATGCCGGCATTGGGCTGGACATACCGGTTTTGGGATTCTGCACAGAAATGGTTTGCAAACCGCTGAATCCACACGTGAGTTTAACTCTGTCAGTTGAATGCACACATTGACAACCATTCAGTTTGATAGCACACTTTTGGTTTTAGAAGCAGATATTTCTCTGTACAGCCTATGGTCCCATTCAATCGGGAATATCCCAACGCAGCTCCTAGAAGAAACGTGTTTCTGACTCGCTGAATCTCAACATAGATTCAACTCTCTTAGGTGATCGAACGCACAGCAGAGCAGTTTCAAGGAAACGTTTCTCCTGAGTTTTAGACGAAGTTTCCTGCTCTTTAGTACGGATGCCGGCATTGGGCTGGAAATACCGGTTTGGGGATTCTGCACAGAAAGGGTTTGCAAACCGCTGAATCCACACGTGAGTTTAACTCTGTCAGTTGAATGCACACATTGACAACCATTCAGTTAGATAGCTCCGTTTTGGTTTTAGAAGCAGATATTTCTCTGTACAGCCAATGGTCCCATTCACTCGGGAATATCCCAATGCAGCTCCTAGAAGAAACGTGTTTCTGACTCGCTGAATCTCAACATAGATTCAACTCTCTTAGGTGAACGAACGCACAGCAGAGCAGTTTCAAGGAAACGTTTCTCCTGAGTTTTACACGAAGTTTCCTGCTGTTTAGTACGTATGCCGGCATGGGGCTGGAAATACCGGTTTTGGGATTCTGCACAGAAAGGGTTTGCAAACCGCTGAATCCACACTTGAGTTTAACTCTGTCAGTTGAATGCACACATTGACAACCATTCAGTTAGATGGCTCCGTTTTGGTTTTAGAAGCAGATATTTCTCTGTACAGCCTATGGTCCCATTCACTCGGGAATATCCCAACGCAGCTCCTAGAAGAAACGTGTTTCTGACTCGCTGAATCTCAACATAGATTCAACTCTCTTAGGTGAACGAACGCACAGCAGAGCAGTTTCAAGGAAACGTTTCTCCTGAGTTTTACACGAAGTTTCCTGCTGTTTAGTACGGATGCCGGCATTGGGCTGGAAATACCCGTTTTGGGATTCTGCACAGAAAGGGTTTGCAAACCGCTGAATCCACACGTGACTTTAACTCTGTCAGTTGAATGCGCACATTGACAACCATTCAGTTAGATAGCTCCGTTTTGGTTTTAGAAGCAGATATTTCTCTGTACAGCCTATGGTCCCATTCACTCGGGAATATCCCAACGCAGCTCCTAGAAGAAACGTGTTTCTGACACGCTGAATCTCAACATAGATTCAACTCTCTTAGGTGAACGAACGCACAGCAGAGCAGTTTCAAGGAAACGTTTCTCCTGAGTTTTAGACGAAGTTTCCTGCTGTTAAGTACGTATGCCGGCATTGGGCTGGACATACCGGTTTTGGGATTCTGCACAGAAAGGGTTTGCAAACCGCTGAATCCACACGTGAGTTTAACTCTGTCAGTTGAATGCACACATTGACAACCATTCAGTTAGATAGCTCCGTTTTGGTTTCAGAAGCAGATATTTCTCTGTACAGCCTATGGTCCCATTCACTCGGGAATATCCTAACGCAGCTCCTAGAAGAAACGTGTTTCTGACTCGCTGAATCTCAACATAGATTCAACTCTCTTAGGTGAACGAACGCACAGCAGAGCAGTTTCAAGGAAACGTTTCTCCTGAGTTTTAGACGAAGTTTCCTGCTGTTTAGTACGGATGCCGGCATTGGGCTGGACATACCGGTTTTGGGATTCTGCACATAAATGGTTTGCAAACCGCTGAATCCACACGTGAGTTTAACTCTGTCAGTTGAATGCACACTTTGACAACCATTCAGTTATATAGCTCCGTTTTGGTTTTAGAAGCAGATATTTCTCTGTACAGCCTATGGTCCCATTCACTCGGGAATATCCCAACGCAGCTCCTAGCATAAACGTGTTTCTGACTCGCTGAATCTCAACATAGTTGCAACTCTCTTAGGTGAACGAACGCACAGCAGAGCAGTTTCAAGGAAACGTTTCTCCTGAGTTTTAGACGAAGTTTCCTGCTGTTTAGTACGGATGCCGGCATTGAGCTGGAGTTACCGGTTTTGGGATTCTGCACAGAAAGGGATTGCAAACCGCTGAATCCACACGGGAGTTTACCTCTGTCAGTTGAATGCACACATTGACAACCATTCAGTTTGATAGCACACTTTTGGTTTTAGAAGCAGATATTTCTCTGTACAGCCTATGGTCCCATTCACTCGGGAATATCCCAACGCAGCTCCTAGAAGAAACGTGTTTCTGACTCGCTGAATCTCAACATAGATTCAACTCTCTTAGGTGAACGAACGCACAGCAGAGCAGTTTCAAGGAAACGTTTCTCCTGAGTTTTAGACGAAGTTTCCTGCTGTTTAGTACGGATGCCGGCATTGGGCTGGAAATACCGGTTTTGGGATTCTGCACAGAAAGGGTTTGCAAACCGCTGAATCCACACGTGAGTTTAACTCTGTCAGTTGAATGCACACATTGACAACCATTCAGTTAGATAGCTCCGTTTTGGTTTTAGAAGCAGATATTTCTCTGTACAGCCTATGGTCCCATTCACTCGGGAATATCCCAACGCAGCTCCTAGAAGAAACGTGTTTCTGACTCGCTGAATCTCAACATAGACTCAACTCTCTTAGGTGAACGAACGCACAGCAGAGCAGTTTCAAGGAAACGTTTCTCCTGAGTTTTAGACGAAGTTTCCTGCTGTTTAGTACGTATGCCGGCATTGGGCTGGAAATACCGGTTTTGGGATTCTGCACAGAAAGGGTTTGCAAACCGCTGAATCCACACGTGAGTTTAACTCTGTCAGTTGAATGCACACATTAACAACCATTCAGTTAGATAGCTCCGTTTTGGTTTTAGAAGCAGATATTTCTCTGTAGAGCCTATGGTCCCATTCACTCGGGAATATCCCAACGCACCTCCTAGAAGAAACGTGTTTCTGACTCGCTGAATCTCAACATAGATTCAACTCTCTTAGGTGAACGAACGCACAGCAGAGCAGTTTCAAGGAAACGTTTCTCCTGAGTTTTACACGAAGTTTCCTGCTGTTTAGTACGGATGCCGGCATTGGGCTGGACATACCAGTTTTGGGATTCTGCACAGAAATGGTTTGCAAACCGCTGAATCCACACGTGAGTTTAACTCTGTCAGTTGAATGCACACATTGACAACCATTCAGTTTGATAGCACACTTTTGGTTTTAGAAGCAGATATTTCTCTGTACAGCCTATGGTCCCATTCACTCGGGAATATCCCAACGCAGCTCCTAGAAGAAACGTGTTTCTGACTCGCTGAATCTCAACATAGATTCAACTCTCTTAGGTGAACAAACGCACAGCAGAGCAGTTTCAAGGAAACGTTTCTCCTGAGTTTTAGACGAAGTTTCCTGCTGTTTAGTGCGTATGCCGGCATTGGGCTGGAAATACCGGTTTTGGGATTCTGCAAAGAAAGGGTTTGCAAACCGCTGAATCCACACGTGAGTTTAACTCTGTCAGTTGAATGCACACATTGACAACCATTCAGTTTGATAGCACACTTTTGGTTTTAGAAGCAGATATTTCTCTGTACAGCCTATGGTCCCATTCAATCGGGAATATCCCAACGCAGCTCCTAGAAGAAACGTGTTTCTGACTCGCTGAATCTCAACATAGATTCAACTCTCTTAGATGATCGAATGCACAGCAGAGCAATTTCAAGGAAACGTTTCTCCTGAGTTTTAGACGAAGTTTCCTGCTGTTTAGTACGGATGCCGGCATTGGGCTGGAAATACCGGTTTTGGGATTCTGCACAGAAAGGGTTTGCAAACCGCTGAATCCACACGTGAGATTAACTCTGTCAGTTGAATGCATACATTGACAACCATTCAGTTAGATAGCTCCGTTTTGGTTTAAGAAGCAGATATTTCTCTGTACAGCCTATGGTCCCATTCACTCGGGAATATCCCAACGCAGCTCCTAGCATAAACGTGTTTCTGACTCGCTGAATCTCAACATGGTTTGAACTCCCTTAGGTGAACGAACTCACAGCAGAGCAGTTTCAAGGAAACGTTTCTCCTGAGTTTTAGACGAAGTTTCCTGCTGTTTAGTACGGATGCCGGCATTGAGCTGGAATTACCGGGTTTGGGATTCTGCACAGAAAGGGTTTGTAAACCGCTGAATCTAAACGTGAGTTTAACTCTGTCAGTTGAATGCACACATTGACAACCATTCAGTTAGATACCACCCTTTTGGTTGTAGGAGCAGATATTTCTCTGTACAGCCTATGGTCCCATTCACTCGGGAATATCCCAACGCACGTTCTAGAAGAAACGTGTTTCTGACTCGCTGAATCTCAACATAGATTCAACTCTCTTAGATGATCGAATGCACAGCAGAGCAATTTCAAGGAAACGTTTCTCCTGAGTTTTAGACGAAGTTTCCTGCTGTTTAGTACGGATGCCGGCATTGGGCTGGAAATACCGGTTTTGGGATTCTGCACAGAAAGGGTTTGCAAACCGCTGAATCCACACGTGAGTTTAACTCTGTCAGTTGAATGCACACATTGACAACCATTCAATTAGATAGCTCCGTTTTGGTTTTAGAAGCAGATATTTCTCTGTACAGCCTATGGTCCCATTCACTCGGGAATATCCCAACGCAGCTCCTAGAAGAAACGTGTTTCTGACTCGCTGAATCTCAACATAGATTCAACTCTCTTAGGTGAACGAACGCACAGCAGAGCAGTTTCAAGGAAACGTTTCTCCTGAGTTTTAGACGAAGTTTCCTGCTGTTTAGTACGTATGCCGGCATTGGGCTGGAAATACCGGTTTTGGGATTCTGCACAGAAAGGGTTTGTAAACCGCTGAATCCACACGTGAGTTTAACTCTGTCAGTTGAATGCACACATTAACAACCATTCAGTTAGATAGCTCCGTTTTGGTTTTAGAAGCAGATATTTCTCTGTAGAGCCTATGGTCCCATTCACTCGGGAATATCCCAACGCACCTCCTAGAAGAAACGTGTTTCTGACTCGCTGAATCTCAACATAGATTCAACTCTCTTAGGTGAACGAACGCACAGCAGAGCAGTTTCAAGGAAACGTTTCTCCTGAGTTTTAGACGAAGTTTCCTGCTGTTTAGTACGGATGCCGGCATTGGGCTGGACATACCGGTTTTGGGATTCTGCACAGAAATGGTTTGCAAACCGCTGAATCCACACGTGAGTTTAACTCTGTCAGTTGAATGCACACATTGACAACCATTCAGTTTGATAGCACACTTTTGGTTTTAGAAGCAGATATTTCTCTGTACAGCCTATGGTCCCATTCACTCGGGAATATCCCAACGCAGCTCCTAGAAGAAACGTGTTTCTGACTCGCTGAATCTCAACATAGACTCAACTCTCTTAGGTGAACGAACGCACAGCAGAGCAGTTTCAAGGAAACGTTTCTCCTGAGTTTTAGACGAAGTTTCCTGCTGTTTAGTACGTATGCCGGCATTGGGCTGGAAATACCGGTTTTGGGATTCTGCACAGAAAGGGTTTGCAAACCGCTGAATCCACACGTGAGTTTAACTCTGTCAGTTGAATGCACACATTAACAACCATTCAGTTAGATAGCTCCGTTTTGGTTTTAGAAGCAGATATTTCTCTGTAGAGCCTATGGTCCCATTCACTCGGGAATATCCCAACGCACCTCCTAGAAGAAACGTGTTTCTGACTCGCTGAATCTCAACATAGATTCAACTCTCTTAGGTGAACGAACGCACAGCAGAGCAGTTTCAAGGAAACGTTTCTCCTGAGTTTTACACGAAGTTTCCTGCTGTTTAGTACGGATGCCGGCATTGGGCTGGACATACCAGTTTTGGGATTCTGCACAGAAATGGTTTGCAAACCGCTGAATCCACACGTGAGTTTAACTCTGTCAGTTGAATGCACACATTGACAACCATTCAGTTTGATAGCACACTTTTGGTTTTAGAAGCAGATATTTCTCTGTACAGCCTATGGTCCCATTCACTCGGGAATATCCCAACGCAGCTCCTAGAAGAAACGTGTTTCTGACTCGCTGAATCTCAACATAGATTCAACTCTCTTAGGTGAACAAACGCACAGCAGAGCAGTTTCAAGGAAACGTTTCTCCTGAGTTTTAGACGAAGTTTCCTGCTGTTTAGTGCGTATGCCGGCATTGGGCTGGAAATACCGGTTTTGGGATTCTGCAAAGAAAGGGTTTGCAAACCGCTGAATCCACACGTGAGTTTAACTCTGTCAGTTGAATGCACACATTGACAACCATTCAGTTTGATAGCACACTTTTGGTTTTAGAAGCAGATATTTCTCTGTACAGCCTATGGTCCCATTCAATCGGGAATATCCCAACGCAGCTCCTAGAAGAAACGTGTTTCTGACTCGCTGAATCTCAACATAGATTCAACTCTCTTAGATGATCGAATGCACAGCAGAGCAATTTCAAGGAAACGTTTCTCCTGAGTTTTAGACGAAGTTTCCTGCTGTTTAGTACGGATGCCGGCATTGGGCTGGAAATACCGGTTTTGGGATTCTGCACAGAAAGGGTTTGCAAACCGCTGAATCCACACGTGAGATTAACTCTGTCAGTTGAATGCATACATTGACAACCATTCAGTTAGATAGCTCCGTTTTGGTTTAAGAAGCAGATATTTCTCTGTACAGCCTATGGTCCCATTCACTCGGGAATATCCCAACGCAGCTCCTAGCATAAACGTGTTTCTGACTCGCTGAATCTCAACATGGTTTGAACTCCCTTAGGTGAACGAACTCACAGCAGAGCAGTTTCAAGGAAACGTTTCTCCTGAGTTTTAGACGAAGTTTCCTGCTGTTTAGTACGGATGCCGGCATTGAGCTGGAATTACCGGGTTTGGGATTCTGCACAGAAAGGGTTTGTAAACCGCTGAATCTAAACGTGAGTTTAACTCTGTCAGTTGAATGCACACATTGACAACCATTCAGTTAGATACCACCCTTTTGGTTGTAGGAGCAGATATTTCTCTGTACAGCCTATGGTCCCATTCACTCGGGAATATCCCAACGCACGTTCTAGAAGAAACGTGTTTCTGACTCGCTGAATCTCAACATAGATTCAACTCTCTTAGATGATCGAATGCACAGCAGAGCAATTTCAAGGAAACGTTTCTCCTGAGTTTTAGACGAAGTTTCCTGCTGTTTAGTACGGATGCCGGCATTGGGCTGGAAATACCGGTTTTGGGATTCTGCACAGAAAGGGTTTGCAAACCGCTGAATCCACACGTGAGTTTAACTCTGTCAGTTGAATGCACACATTGACAACCATTCAATTAGATAGCTCCGTTTTGGTTTTAGAAGCAGATATTTCTCTGTACAGCCTATGGTCCCATTCACTCGGGAATATCCCAACGCAGCTCCTAGAAGAAACGTGTTTCTGACTCGCTGAATCTCAACATAGATTCAACTCTCTTAGGTGAACGAACGCACAGCAGAGCAGTTTCAAGGAAACGTTTCTCCTGAGTTTTAGACGAAGTTTCCTGCTGTTTAGTACGTATGCCGGCATTGGGCTGGAAATACCGGTTTTGGGATTCTGCACAGAAAGGGTTTGTAAACCGCTGAATCCACACGTGAGTTTAACTCTGTCAGTTGAATGCACACATTAACAACCATTCAGTTAGATAGCTCCGTTTTGGTTTTAGAAGCAGATATTTCTCTGTAGAGCCTATGGTCCCATTCACTCGGGAATATCCCAACGCACCTCCTAGAAGAAACGTGTTTCTGACTCGCTGAATCTCAACATAGATTCAACTCTCTTAGGTGAACGAACGCACAGCAGAGCAGTTTCAAGGAAACGTTTCTCCTGAGTTTTAGACGAAGTTTCCTGCTGTTTAGTACGGATGCCGGCATTGGGCTGGACATACCGCTTTTGGGATTCTGCACAGAAATGGTTTGCAAACCGCTGAATCCACACGTGAGTTTAACTCTGTCAGTTGAATGCACACATTGACAACCATTCAGTTTGATAGCACACTTTTGGTTTTAGAAGCAGATATTTCTCTGTACAGCCTATGGTCCCATTCACTCGGGAATATCCCAACGCAGCTCCTAGAAGAAACGTGTTTCTGACTCGCTGAATCTCAACATAGATTCACCTCTCTTAGGTGAACGAACGCACAGCAGAGCAGTTTCAAGGAAACGTTTCTCCTGAGTTTTAGACGAAGTTTCCTGCTCTTTAGTACGGATGCCGGCATTGGGCTGGAAATACCGGTTTGGGGATTCTGCACAGAAAGGGTTTGCAAACCGCTGAATCCACACGTGAGTTTAACTCTGTCAGTTGAATGCACACATTGACAACCATTCAGTTAGATAGCTCCGTTTTGGTTTTAGAAGCAGATATTTCTCTGTACAGCCAATGGTCCCATTCACTCGGGAATATCCCAACGCAGCTCCTAGAAGAAACGTGTTTCTGACTCGCTGAATCTCAACATAGATTCAACTCTCTTAGGTGAACGAACGCACAGCAGAGCAGTTTCAAGGAAACGTTTCTCCTGAGTTTTACACGAAGTTTCCTGCTGTTTAGTACGGATGCCGGCATTGGGCTGGAAATACCCGTTTTGGGATTCTGCACAGAAAGGGTTTGCAAACCGCTGAATCCACACGTGACTTTAACTCTGTCAGTTGAATGCGCACATTGACAACCATTCAGTTAGATAGCTCCGTTTTGGTTTTAGAAGCAGATATTTCTCTGTACAGCCTATGGTCCCATTCACTCGGGAATATCCCAACGCAGCTCCTAGAAGAAACGTGTTTCTGACTCGCTGAATCTCAACATAGATTCAACTCTCTTAGGTGAACGAACGCACAGCAGAGCAGTTTCAAGGAAACGTTTCTCCTGAGTTTTAGACGAAGTTTCCTGCTGTTAAGTACGTATGCCGGCATTGGGCTGGACATACCGGTTTTGGGATTCTGCACAGAAAGGGTTTGCAAACCGCTGAATCCACACGTGAGTTTAACTCTGTCAGTTGAATGCACACATTGACAACCATTCAGTTTGATAGCACACTTTTGGTTTTAGAAGCAGATATTTCTCTGTACAGCCTATGGTCCCATTCACTCGGGAATATCCTAACGCAGCTCCTAGAAGAAACGTGTTTCTGACTCGCTGAATCTCAACATAGATTCAACTCTCTTAGGTGAACGAACGCACAGCAGAGCAGTTTCAAGGAAACGTTTCTCCTGAGTTTTAGACGAAGTTTCCTGCTGTTTAGTACGGATGCCGGCATTGGGCTGGACATACCGGTTTTGGGATTCTGCACAGAAATGGTTTGCAAACCGCTGAATCCACACGTGAGTTTAACTCTGTCAGTTGAATGCACACTTTGACAACCATTCAGTTATATAGCTCCGTTTTGGTTTTAGAAGCAGATATTTCTCTGTACAGCCTATGGTCCCATTCACTCGGGAATATCCCAACGCAGCTCCTAGCATAAACGTGTTTCTGAGTCGCTGAATCTCAACATAGTTGCAACTCTCTTAGGTGAACGAACGCACAGCAGAGCAGTTTCAAGGAAACGTTTCTCCTGAGTTTTAGACGAAGTTTCCTGCTGTTTAGTACGGATGCCGGCATTGAGCTGGAGTTACCGGTTTTGGGATTCTGCACAGAAAGGGTTTGCAAACCGCTGAATCCACACGGGAGTTTAACTCTGTCAGTTGAATGCACACATTGAAAACCATTCAGTTTGATAGCACACTTTTGGTTTTAGAAGCAGATATTTCTCTGTACAGCCTATGGTCCCATTCACTCGGGAATATCCCAACGCAGCTCCTAGAAGAAACGTGTTTCTGACTCGCTGAATCTCAACATAGATTCAACTCTCTTAGGTGAACGAACGCACAGCAGAGCAGTTTCAAGGAAACGTTTCTCCTGAGTTTTAGACGAAGTTTCCTGCTGTTTAGTACGGATGCCGGCATTGGGCTGGAAATACCGGTTTTGGGATTCTGCACAGAAAGGGTTTGCAAACCGCTGAATCCACACGTGAGTTTAACTCTGTCAGTTGAATGCACACATTGACAACCATTCAGTTAGATAGCTCCGTTTTGGTTTTAGAAGCAGATATTTCTCTGTACAGCCTATGGTCCCATTCACTCGGGAATATCCCAACGCAGCTCCTAGAAGAAACGTGTTTCTGACTCGCTGAATCTCAACATAGACTCAACTCTCTTAGGTGAACGAACGCACAGCAGAGCAGTTTCAAGGAAACGTTTCTCCTGAGTTTTAGACGAAGTTTCCTGCTGTTTAGTACGTATGCCGGCATTGGGCTGGAAATACCGGTTTTGGGATTCTGCACAGAAAGGGTTTGCAAACCGCTGAATCCACACGTGAGTTTAACTCTGTCAGTTGAATGCACACATTAACAACCATTCAGTTAGATAGCTCCGTTTTGGTTTTAGAAGCAGATATTTCTCTGTAGAGCCTATGGTCCCATTCACTCGGGAATATCCCAACGCACCTCCTAGAAGAAACGTGTTTCTGACTCGCTGAATCTCAACATAGATTCAACTCTCTTAGGTGAACGAACGCACAGCAGAGCAGTTTCAAGGAAACGTTTCTCCTGAGTTTTAGACGAAGTTTCCTGCTGTTTAGTACGGATGCCGGCATTGGGCTGGACATACCGGTTTTGGGATTCTGCACAGAAATGGTTTGCAAACCGCTGAATCCACACGTGAGTTTCACTCTGTCAGTTGAATGCACACATTGACAACCATTCAGTTTGATAGCACACTTTTGGTTTTAGAAGCAGATATTTCTCTGTACAGCCTATGGTCCCATTCACTCGGGAATATCCCAACGCAGCTCCTAGAAGAAACGTGTTTCTGACTCGCTGAATCTCAACATAGATTCAACTCTCTTAGGTGAACAAACGCACAGCAGAGCAGTTTCAAGGAAACGTTTCTCCTGAGTTTTAGACGAAGTTTCCTGCTGTTTAGTGCGTATGCCGGCATTGGGCTGGAAATACCGGTTTTGGGATTCTGCAAAGAAAGGGTTTGCAAACCGCTGAATCCACACGTGAGTTTAACTCTGTCAGTTGAATGCACACATTGACAACCATTCAGTTTGATAGCACACTTTTGGTTTTAGAAGCAGATATTTCTCTGTACAGCCTATGGTCCCATTCAATCGGGAATATCCCAACGCAGCTCCTAGAAGAAACGTGTTTCTGACTCGCTGAATCTCAACATAGATTCAACTCTCTTAGGAGATCGAACGCACAGCAGAGCAGTTTCAAGGAAACGTTTCTCCTGAGTTTTAGACGAAGTTTCCTGCTCTTTAGTACGGATGCCGGCATTGGGCTGGAAATACCGGTTTGGGGATTCTGCACAGAAAGGGTTTGCAAACCGCTGAATCCACACGTGAGTTTAACTCTGTCAGTTGAATGCACACTTTGACAACCATTCAGTTATATAGCTCCGTTTTGGTTTTAGAAGCAGATATTTCTCTGTACAGCCTATGGTCCTATTCACTCGGGAATATCCCAACGCAGCTCCTAGCATAAACGTGTTTCTGACTCGCTGAATCTCAACATAGTTGCAACTCTCTTAGGTGAACGAACGCACAGCAGAGCAGTTTCAAGGAAACGTTTCTCCTGAGTTTTAGACGAAGTTTCCTGCTGTTTAGTACGGATGCCGGCATTGAGCTGGAGTTACCGGTTTTGGGATTCTGCACAGAAAGGGTTTGCAAACCGCTGAATCCACACGGGAGTTTAACTCTGTCAGTTGAATGCACACATTGACAACCATTCAGTTTGATAGCACACTTTTGGTTTTAGAAGCAGATATTTCTCTGTACAGCCTATGGTCCCATTCACTCGGGAATATCCCAACGCAGCTCCTAGAAGAAACGTGTTTCTGACTCGCTGAATCTCAACATAGATTCAACTCTCTTAGGTGAACGAACGCACAGCAGAGCAGTTTCAAGGAAACGTTTCTCCTGAGTTTTAGACGAAGTTTCCTGCTGTTAAGTACGTATGCCGGCATTGGGCTGGACATACCGGTTTTGGGATTCTGCACAGAAAGGGTTTGCAAACCGCTGAATCCACACGTGAGTTTAACTCTGTCAGTTGAATGCACACATTGACAACCATTCAGTTAGATAGCTCCGTTTTGGTTTTAGAAGCAGATATTTCTCTGTACAGCCTATGGTCCCATTCACTCGGGAATATCCTAACGCAGCTCCTAGAAGAAACGTGTTTCTGACTCGCTGAATCTCAACATAGATTCAACTCTCTTAGGTGAACGAACGCACAGCAGAGCAGTTTCAAGGAAACGTTTCTCCTGAGATTTAGACGAAGTTTCCTGCTGTTTAGTACGGATGCCGGCATTGGGCTGGACATACCGGTTTTGGGATTCTGCACAGAAATGGTTTGCAAACCGCTGAATCCACACGTGAGTTTAACTCTGTCAGTTGAATGCACACTTTGACAACCATTCAGTTATATAGCTCCGTTTTGGTTTTAGAAGCAGATATTTCTCTGTACAGCCTATGGTCCCATTCACTCGGGAATATCCCAACGCAGCTCCTAGCATAAACGTGTTTCTGACTCGCTGAATCTCAACATAGTTGCAACTCTCTTAGGTGAACGAACGCACAGCAGAGCAGTTTCAAGGAAACGTTTCTCCTGAGTTTTAGACGAAGTTTCCTGCTGTTTAGTACGGATGCCGGCATTGAGCTGGAGTTACCGGTTTTGGGATTCTGCATAGAAAGGGTTTGCAAACCGCTGAATCCACACGTGAGTTTAACTCTGTCAGTTGAATGCACACATTAACAACCATTCAGTTAGATAGCTCCGTTTTGGTTTTAGAAGCAGATATTTCTCTGTAGAGCCTATGGTCCCATTCACTCGGGAATATCCCAACGCACCTCCTAGAAGAAACGTGTTTCTGACTCGCTGAATCTCAACATAGATTCAACTCTCTTAGGTGAACGAACGCACAGCAGAGCAGTTTCAAGGAAACGTTTCTCCTGAGTTTTAGACGAAGTTTCCTGCTGTTTAGTACGGATGCCGGCATTGGGCTGGACATACCGGTTTTGGGATTCTGCACAGAAATGGTTTGCAAACCGCTGAATCCACACGTGAGTTTAACTCTGTCAGTTGAATGCACACATTGACAACCATTCAGTTTGATAGCACACTTTTGGTTTTAGAAGCAGATATTTCTCTGTACAGCCTATGGTCCCATTCACTCGGGAATATCCCAACGCAGCTCCTAGAAGAAACGTGTTTCTGACTCGCTGAATCTCAACATAGATTCAACTCTCTTAGGTGAACGAACGCACAGCAGAGCAGTTTCAAGGAAACGTTTCTCCTGAGTTTTAGACGAAGTTTCCTGCTGTTTAGTGCGTATGCCGGCATTGGGCTGGAAATACCGGTTTTGGGATTCTGCAAAGAAAGGGTTTGCAAACCGCTGAATCCACACGTGAGTTTAACTCTGTCAGTTGAATGCACACATTGACAACCATTCAGTTTGATAGCACACTTTTGGTTTTAGAAGCAGATATTTCTCTGTACAGCCTATGGTCCCATTCAATCGGGAATATCCCAACGCAGCTCCTAGAAGAAACGTGTTTCTGACTCGCTGAATCTCAACATAGATTCAACTCTCTTAGGTGATCGAACGCACAGCAGAGCAGTTTCAAGGAAACGTTTCTCCTGAGTTTTAGACGAAGTTTCCTGCTCTTTAGTACGGATGCCGGCATTGGGCTGGAAATACCGGTTTGGGGATTCTGCACAGAAAGGGTTTGCAAACCGCTGAATCCACACGTGAGTTTAACTCTGTCAGTTGAATTCACACATTGACAACCATTCAGTTAGATAGCTCCGTTTTGGTTTTAGAAGCAGATATTTCTCTGTACAGCCAATGGTCCCATTCACTCGGGAATATCCCAATGCAGCTCCTAGAAGAAACGTGTTTCTGACTCGCTGAATCTCAACATAGATTCAACTCTCTTAGGTGAACGAACGCACAGCAGAGCAGTTTCAAGGAAACGTTTCTCCTGAGTTTTACACGAAGTTTCCTGCTGTTTAGTACGTATGCCGGCATTGGGCTGGAAATACCGGTTTTGGGATTCTGCACAGAAAGGGTTTGCAAACCGCTGAATCCACACTTGAGTTTAACTCTGTCAGTTGAATGCACACATTGACAACCATTCAGTTAGATGGCTCCGTTTTGGTTTTAGAAGCAGATATTTCTCTGTAGAGCCTATGGTCCCATTCACTCGGGAATATCCCAACGCAGCTCCTAGAAGAAACGTGTTTCTGACTCGCTGAATCTCAACATAGATTCAACTCTCTTAGGTGAACGAACGCACAGCAGAGCAGTTTCAAGGAAACGTTTCTCCTGAGTTTTAGACGAAGTTTCCTGCTGTTTAGTACGGATGCCGGCATTGGGCTGGACATACCGGTTTTGGGATTCTGCACAGAAATGGTTTGCAAACCGCTGAATCCACACGTGAGTTTAACTCTGTCAGTTGAATGCACACTTTGACAACCATTCAGTTATATAGCTCCGTTTTGGTTTTAGAAGCAGATATTTCTCTGTACAGCCTATGGTCCTATTCACTCGGGAATATCCCAACGCAGCTCCTAGCATAAACGTGTTTCTGACTCGCTGAATCTCAACATAGTTGCAACTCTCTTAGGTGAACGAACGCACAGCAGAGCAGTTTCAAGGAAACGTTTCTCCTGAGTTTTAGACGAAGTTTCCTGCTGTTTAGTACGGATGCCGGCATTGAGCTGGAGTTACCGGTTTTGGGATTCTGCACAGAAAGGGTTTGCAAACCGCTGAATCCACACGGGAGTTTAACTCTGTCAGTTGAATGCACACATTGACAACCATTCAGTTTGATAGCACACTTTTGGTTTTAGAAGCAGATATTTCTCTGTACAGCCTATGGTCCCATTCACTCAGGAATATCCCAACGCAGCTCCTAGAAGAAACGTGTTTCTGACTCGCTGAATCTCAACATAGATTCAACTCTCTTAGGTTAACGAACGCACAGCAGAGCAGTTTCAAGGAAACGTTTCTCCTGAGTCTTAGACGAAGTTTCCTGCTGTTTAGTACGGATGCCGGCATTGGGCTGGAAATACCGGTTTTGGGATTCTGCACAGAAAGGGTTTGCAAACCGCTGAATCCACACGTGAGTTTAACTGTGTCAGTTGAATGCACACATTGACAACCATTCAGTTTGATAGCACACTTTTGGTTTTAGAAGCAGATATTTCTCTGTACAGTCTATGGTCCCATTCACTCGGGAATATCCTAACGCAGCTCCTAGAAGAAACGTGTTTCTGACTCGCTGAATCTCAACATAGATTCAACTCTCTTAGGTGAACGAACGCACAGCAGAGCAGTTTCAAGGAAACGTTTCTCCTGAGTTTTAGACGAAGTTTCCTGCTGTTTAGTACGGATGCCGGCATTGGGCTGGACATACCGGTTTTGGGATTCTGCACAGAAATGGTTTGCAAACCGCTGAATCCACACGTGAGTTTAACTCTGTCAGTTGAATGCACACTTTGACAACCATTCAGTTATATAGCTCCGTTTTGGTTTTAGAAGCAGATATTTCTCTGTACAGCCTATGGTCCCATTCACTCGGGAATATCCCAACGCAGCTCCTAGCATAAACGTGTTTCTGAGTCGCTGAATCTCAACATAGTTGCAACTCTCTTAGGTGAACGAACGCACAGCAGAGCAGTTTCAAGGAAACGTTTCTCCTGAGTTTTAGACGAAGTTTCCTGCTGTTTAGTACGGATGCCGGCATTGAGCTGGAGTTACCGGTTTTGGGATTCTGCACAGAAAGGGTTTGCAAACCGCTGAATCCACACGTGAGTTTAACTCTGTCAGTTGAATGCACACATTGACAACCATTCAGTTTGATAGCACACTTTTGGTTTTAGAAGCAGATATTTCTCTGTACAGCCTATGGTCCCATTCAATCGGGAATATCCCAACGCAGCTCCTAGAAGAAACGTGTTTCTGACTCGCTGAATCTCAACATAGATTCAACTCTCTTAGGAGATCGAACGCACAGCAGAGCAGTTTCAAGGAAACGTTTCTCCTGAGTTTTAGACAAAGTTTCCTGCTCTTTAGTACGGATGCCGGCATTGGGCTGGAAATACCGGTTTGGGGATTCTGCACAGAAAGGGTTTGCAAACCGCTGAATCCACACGTGAGTTTAACTCTGTCAGTTGAATGCACACTTTGACAACCATTCAGTTATATAGCTCCGTTTTGGTTTTAGAAGCAGATATTTCTCTGTACAGCCTATGGTCCTATTCACTCGGGAATATCCCAACGCAGCTCCTAGCATAAACGTGTTTCTGACTCGCTGAATCTCAACATAGTTGCAACTCTCTTAGGTGAACGAACGCACAGCAGAGCAGTTTCAAGGAAACGTTTCTCCTGAGTTTTAGACGAAGTTTCCTGCTGTTTAGTACGGATGCCGGCATTGAGCTGGAGTTACCGGTTTTGGGATTCTGCACAGAAAGGGTTTGCAAACCGCTGAATCCACACGGGAGTTTAACTCTGTCAGTTGAATGCACACATTGACAACCATTCAGTTTGATAGCACACTTTTGGTTTTAGAAGCAGATATTTCTCTGTACAGCCTATGGTCCCATTCACTCGGGAATATCCCAACGCAGCTCCTAGAAGAAACGTGTTTCTGACTCGCTGAATCTCAACATAGATTCAACTCTCTTAGGTGAACGAACGCACAGCAGATCAGTTTCAAGGAAACGTTTCTCCTGAGTTTTAGACGAAGTTTCCTGCTGTTAAGTACGTATGCCGGCATTGGGCTGGACATACCGGTTTTGGGATTCTGCACAGAAAGGGTTTGCAAACCGCTGAATCCACACGTGAGTTTAACTCTGTCAGTTGAATGCACACATTGACAACCATTCAGTTATATAGCTCCGTTTTGGTTTTAGAAGCAGATATTTCTCTGTACAGCCTATGGTCCCATTCACTCGGGAATATCCTAACGCAGCTCCTAGAAGAAACGTGTTTCTGACTCGCTGAATCTCAACATAGATTCAACTCTCTTAGGTGAACGAACGCACAGCAGAGCAGTTTCAAGGAAACGTTTCTCCTGAGTTTTAGACGAAGTTTCCTGCTGTTTAGTACGGATGCTGGCATTGAGCTGGAGTTACCGGTTTTGGGATTCTGCATAGAAAGGGTTTGCAAACCGCTGAATCCACACGGGAGTTTAACTCTGTCAGTTGAATGCACACATTGACAACCATTCAGTTTGATAGCACACTTTTGGTTTTAGAAGCAGATATTTCTCTGTACAGCCTATGGTCCCATTCACTCGGGAATATCCCAACGCAGCTCCTAGAAGAAACGTGTTTCTGACTCGCTGAATCTCAACATAGATTCAACTCTCTTAGGTGAACGAACGCACAGCAGAGCAGTTTCAAGGAAACGTTTCTCCTGAGTTTTACACGAAGTTTCCTGCTGTTTAGTACGGATGCCGGCATTGGGCTGGAAATACCGGTTTTGGGATTCTGCACAGAAAGGGTTTGCAAACCGCTGAATCCACACGTGAGTTTAACTCTGTCAGTTGAATGCACAAATTGACAACCATTCAGTTAGATAGCTCCGTTTTGGTTTTAGAAGCAGATATTTCTCTGTACAGCCTATGGTCCCATTCACTCGGGAATATCCCAACGCAGCTCCTAGAAGAAACGTGTTTCTGACTCGCTGAATCTCAACATAGACTCAACTCTCTTAGGTGAACGAACGCACAGCAGAGCAGTTTCAAGGAAACGTTTCTCCTGAGTTTTAGACGAAGTTTCCTGCTGTTTAGTACGTATGCCGGCATTGGGCTGGAAATACCGGTTTTGGGATTCTGCACAGAAAGGGTTTGCAAACCGCTGAATCCACACGTGAGTTTAACTCTGTCAGTTGAATGCACACATTAACAACCATTCAGTTAGATAGCTCCGTTTTGGTTTTAGAAGCAGATATTTCTCTGTAGAGCCTATGGTCCCATTCACTCGGGAATATCCCAACGCACCTCCTAGAAGAAACGTGTTTCTGACTCGCTGAATCTCAACATAGATTCAACTCTCTTAGGTGAACGAACGCACAGCAGAGCAGTTTCAAGGAAACGTTTCTCCTGAGTTTTAGACGAAGTTTCCTGCTGTTTAGTACGGATGCCGGCATTGGGCTGGACATACCGGTTTTGGGATTCTGCACAGAAATGGTTTGCAAACCGCTGAATCCACACGTGAGTTTAACTCTGTCAGTTGAATGCACACATTGACAACCATTCAGTTTGATAGCACACTTTTGGTTTTAGAAGCAGATATTTCTCTGTACAGCCTATGGTCCCATTCACTCGGGAATATCCCAACGCAGCTCCTAGAAGAAACGTGTTTCTGACTCGCTGAATCTCAACATAGATTCAACTCTCTTAGGTGAACGAACGCACAGCAGAGCAGTTTCAAGGAAACGTTTCTCCTGAGTTTTAGACGAAGTTTCCTGCTGTTTAGTGCGTATGCCGGCATTGGGCTGGAAATACCGGTTTTGGGATTCTGCAAAGAAAGGGTTTGCAAACCGCTGAATCCACACGTGAGTTTAACTCTGTCAGTTGAATGCACACATTGACAACCATTCAGTTTGATAGCACACTTTTGGTTTTAGAAGCAGATATTTCTCTGTACAGCCTATGGTCCCATTCAATCGGGAATATCCCAACGCAGCTCCTAGAAGAAACGTGTTTCTGACTCGCTGAATCTCAACAGAGATTCAACTCTCTTAGGTGATCGAACGCACAGCAGAGCAGTTTCAAGGAAACGTTTCTCCTGAGTTTTAGACGAAGTTTCCTGCTCTTTAGTACGGATGCCGGCATTGGGCTGGAAATACCGGTTTGGGGATTCTGCACAGAAAGGGTTTGCAAACCGCTGAATCCACACGTGAGTTTAACTCTGTCAGTTGAATTCACACATTGACAACCATTCAGTTAGATAGCTCCGTTTTGGTTTTAGAAGCAGATATTTCTCTGTACAGCCAATGGTCCCATTCACTCGGGAATATCCCAATGCAGCTCCTAGAAGAAACGTGTTTCTGACTCGCTGAATCTCAACATAGATTCAACTCTCTTAGGTGAACGAACGCACAGCAGAGCAGTTTCAAGGAAACGTTTCTCCTGAGTTTTACACGAAGTTTCCTGCTGTTTAGTACGTATGCCGGCATTGGGCTGGAAATACCGGTTTTGGGATTCTGCACAGAAAGGGTTTGCAAACCGCTGAATCCACACTTGAGTTCAACTCTGTCAGTTGAATGCACACATTGACAACCATTCAGTTAGATGGCTCCGTTTTGGTTTTAGAAGCAGATATTTCTCTGTAGAGCCTATGGTCCCATTCACTCGGGAATATCCCAACGCAGCTCCTAGAAGAAACGTGTTTCTGACTCGCTGAATCTCAACATAGATTCAACTCTCTTAGGTGAACGAACGCACAGCAGAGCAGTTTCAAGGAAACGTTTCTCCTGAGTTTTAGACGAAGTTTCCTGCTGTTTAGTACGGATGCCGGCATTGGGCTGGACATACCGGTTTTGGGATTCTGCACAGAAATGGTTTGCAAACCGCTGAATCCACACGTGAGTTTAACTCTGTCAGTTGAATGCACACTTTGACAACCATTCAGTTATATAGCTCCGTTTTGGTTTTAGAAGCAGATATTTCTCTGTACAGCCTATGGTCCTATTCACTCGGGAATATCCCAACGCAGCTCCTAGCATAAACGTGTTTCTGACTCGCTGAATCTCAACATAGTTGCAACTCTCTTAGGTGAACGAACGCACAGCAGAGCAGTTTCAAGGAAACGTTTCTCCTGAGTTTTAGACGAAGTTTCCTGCTGTTTAGTACGGATGCCGGCATTGAGCTGGAGTTACCGGTTTTGGGATTCTGCACAGAAAGGGTTTGCAAACCGCTGAATCCACACGGGAGTTTAACTCTGTCAGTTGAATGCACACATTGACAACCATTCAGTTTGATAGCACACTTTTGGTTTTAGAAGCAGATATTTCTCTGTACAGCCTATGGTCCCATTCACTCAGGAATATCCCAACGCAGCTCCTAGAAGAAACGTGTTTCTGACTCGCTGAATCTCAACATAGATTCAACTCTCTTAGGTTAACGAACGCACAGCAGAGCAGTTTCAAGGAAACGTTTCTCCTGAGTCTTAGACGAAGTTTCCTGCTGTTTAGTACGGATGCCGGCATTGGGCTGGAAATACCGGTTTTGGGATTCTGCACAGAAAGGGTTTGCAAACCGCTGAATCCACACGTGAGTTTAACTCTGTCAGTTGAATGCACACATGGACAACCATTCAGTTTGATAGCACACTTTTGGTTTTAGAAGCAGATATTTCTCTGTACAGCCTATGGTCCCATTCACTCGGGAATATCCCAACGCAGCTCCTAGAAGAAACGTGTTTCTGACTCGCTGAATCTCAACATAGATTCAACTCTCTTAGGTGAACGAACGCACAGCAGAGCAGTTTCAAGGAAACGTTTCTCCTGAGTTTTAGACGAAGTTTCCTGCTGCTTAGTGCGTATGCCGGCATTGGGCTGGAAATACCGGTTTTGGGATTCTGCAAAGAAAGGGTTTGCAAACCGCTGAATCCACACGTGAGTTTAACTCTGTCAGTTGAATGCACACATTGACAACCATTCAGTTAGATGGCTCCGTTTTGGTTTTAGAAGCAGATATTTCTCTGTAGAGCCTATGGTCCCATTCACTCGGGAATATCCCAACGCAGCTCCTAGAAGAAACGTGTTTCTGACTCGCTGAATCTCAACATAGATTCAACTCTCTTAGGTGAACGAACGCACAGCAGAGCAGTTTCAAGGAAACGTTTCTCCTGAGTTTTAGACGAAGTTTCCTGCTGTTTAGTACGGATGCCGGCATTGGGCTGGACATACCGGTTTTGGGATTCTGCACAGAAATGGTTTGCAAACCGCTGAATCCACACGTGAGTTTAACTCTGTCAGTTGAATGCACACTTTGACAACCATTCAGTTATATAGCTCGGTTTTGGTTTTAGAAGCAGATATTTCTCTGTACAGCCTATGGTCCTATTCACTCGGGAATATCCCAACGCAGCTCCTAGCATAAACGTGTTTCTGACTCGCTGAATCTCAACATAGTTGCAACTCTCTTAGGTGAACGAACGCACAGCAGAGCAGTTTCAAGGAAACGTTTCTCCTGAGTTTTAGACGAAGTTTCCTGCTGTTTAGTACGGATGCCGGCATTGAGCTGGAGTTACCGGTTTTGGGATTCTGCACAGAAAGGGTTTGCAAACCGCTGAATCCACACGGGAGTTTGACTCTGTCAGTTGAATGCACACATTGACAACCATTCAGTTTGATAGCACACTTTTGGTTTTAGAAGCAGATATTTCTCTGTACAGCCTATGGTCCCATTCACTCAGGAATATCCCAACGCAGCTCCTAGAAGAAACGTGTTTCTGACTCGCTGAATCTCAACATAGATTCAACTCTCTTAGGTGAACGAACGCACAGCAGAGCAGTTTCAAGGAAACGTTTCTCCTGAGTCTTAGACGAAGTTTCCTGCTGTTTAGTACGGATGCCGGCATTGGGCTGGAAATACCGGTTTTGGGATTCTGCACAGAAAGGGTTTGCAAACCGCTGAATCCACACGTGAGTTTAACTCTGTCAGTTGAATGCACACATTGACAACCATTCAGTTTGATAGCACACTTTTGGTTTTAGAAGCAGATATTTCTCTGTACAGCCTATGGTCCCATTCACTCGGGAATATCCCAACGCAGCTCCTAGAAGAAACGTGTTTCTGACTCGCTGAATCTCAACATAGATTCAACTCTCTTAGGTGAACGAACGCACAGCAGAGCAGTTTCAAGGAAACGTTTCTCCTGAGTTTTACACGAAGTTTCCTGCTGTTTAGTACGGATGCCGGCATTGGGCTGGAAATACCGGTTTTGGGATTCTGCACAGAAAGGGTTTGTAAACCGCTGAATCAAAACGTGAGTTTAACTCTGTCAGTTGAATGCACACATTGACAACCATTCAGTTAGATACCACCCTTTTGGTTGTAGGAGCAGATATTTCTCTGTACAGCCTATGGTCCCATTCACTCGGGAATATCCCAACGCAGCTCCTAGAAGAAACGTGTTTCTGACTCGCTGAATCTCAACATAGATTCAACTCTCTTAGGTGAACGAAAGCACAGCAGAGCAGTTTCAAGGAAACGTTTCTCCTGAGTTTTAGACGAAGTTTCCTGCTGTTTAGTACGGATGCCGGCATTGGGCTGGAAATACCGGTTTTGGGATTCTGCACAGAAAGGGTTTGCAAACCGCTGAATCCACAAGTGAGTTTAACTCTGTCAGTTGAATGCACACATTGACAACCATTCAGTTTGATAGCACACTTTTGGTTTTAGAAGCAGATATTTCTCTGTACAGCGTATGGTCCCATTCACTCGGGAATATCCCAACGCAGCTCCTAGAAGAAACGTGTTTCTGACTCGCTGAATCTCAACATAGATTCAACTCTCTTAGGTGAACGAAAGCACAGCAGAGCAGTTTCAAGGAAACGTTTCTCCTGAGTTTTAGACGAAGTTTCCTGCTGTTTAGTGTGTATGCCGGCATTGGGCTGGAAATACCGGTTTTGGGATTCTGCAAAGAAAGGGTTTGCAAACCGCTGAATCCAAACGTGAGTTTAACCCTGTCAGTTGAATGCACACATTGACAACCATTCAGTTTGATAGCACACTTTTGGTTTTAGAAGCAGATATTTCTCTGTAGAGCCTATGGTCCCATTCACTCGGGAATATCCCAACGCAGCTCCTAGAAGAAACGTGTTTCTGACTCGCTGAATCTCAACATAGATTCAACTCTCTTAGGCGAACGAACGCACAGCAGAGCAGTTTCAAGGAAACGTTTCTCCTGAGTCTTAGACGAAGTTTCCTGCTGTTTAGTACGTATGCCGGCATTGGGCTGGAAATACCGGTTTTTGGATTCTGCACAGAAAGGGTTTGCAAACCGCTGTATCCACACGTCAGTTTAACTCTGTCAGTTGAATGCACACTTGACAACCATTCAGTTAGATAGCTCCGTTTTGGTTTTAGAAGCAGATATTTCTCTGTACAGCCTATGGTCCCATTCACTCGGGAATATCCCAACGCAGCTCCTAGAAGAAACGTGTTTCTGACTCGCTGAATCTCAACATAGATTCAACTCTCTTAGGTGAACGAACTCACAGCAGAGCAGTTTCAAGGAAACGTTTCTCCTGAGTTTTAGACGAAGTTTCCTGCTGTTTAGTACGGATGCCGGCATTGGGCTGGACATACCGGTTTTGGGATTCTGCACAGAAATGGTTTGCAAACCGCTGAATCGACACGTGAGTTTAACTCCGTCAGTTGAATGCACACATTGACAACCATTCAGTTAGATAGCTCCGTTTTGGTTTTAGAAGCAGATATTTCTCTGTACAGCCTATGGTCCCATTCACTCGGGAATATCCCAACGCAGCTCCTAGCATAAACGCGTTTCTGACTCGCTGAATCTCAACATAGTTTCAACTCTCTTAGGTGAACGAACGCACAGAAGAGCAGTTTCAAGGAAACGTTTCTCCTGAGTTTTAGACGAAGTTTCCTGCTGTTTAGTACGTATGCCGGCATTGGGCTGGAAATACCGGTTTTGGGATTCTGCACAGAAAGGGTTTGCAAACCGCTGAATCCACACGTGAGTTTAACTCTGTCAGTTGAATGCACACATTGACAACCATTCAGTTAGATAGCTCCGTTTTGGTTTTAGAAGCAGATATTTCTCTGTACAGCCTATGGACCCATTCACTCGGGAATATCCCAACGCAGCTCCTAGAAGAAACGTGTTTCTGACTCGCTGAATCTCAACATAGATTCACCTCTCTTAGGTGAACGAGCGCACAGCAGAGCAGTTTCAAGGAAACGTTTCTCCTGAGTTTTAGACGAAGTTTCCTGCTGTTTAGTGCGTATGCCGGCATTGGGCTGGACATACCGGTTTTGGGATTCTGCACAGAAATGGTTTGCAAACCGCTGAATCCACACGTGAGTTTAACTCTGTCAGTTGAATGCACACATTGACAACCATTCAGTTTGATAGCACACTTTTGGTTTTAGAAGCAGATATTTCTCTGTACAGCCTATGGTCCCATTTAATCGGGAATATCCCAACGCAGCTCCTAGAAGAAACGTGTTTCTGACTCGCTGAATCTCAACATAGATTCAACTCTCTTAGGTGAACGAACGCACAGCAGAGCAGTTTCAAGGAAACGTTTCTCCTGAGTTTTACACGAAGTTTCCTGCTGTTAAGTACGTATGCCGGCATTGGGCTGGACATACCGGTTTTGGGATTCTGCACAGAAAGGGTTTGCAAACCGCTGAATCCACACGTGAGTTTAACTCTGTCAGTTGAATGCACACATTGACAACCATTCAGTTAGATAGCTCCGTTTTGGTTTTAGAAGCAGATATTTCTCTGTACAGCCTATGGTCCCATTCACTCGGGAATATCCTAACGCAGCTCCTAGAAGAAACGTGTTTCTGACTCGCTGAATCTCAACATAGATTCAACTCTCTTAGGTGAACGAACGCACAGCAGAGCAGTTTCAAGGAAACGTTTCTCCTGAGTTTTAGACGAAGTTTCCTGCTGTTTAGTACGGATGCCGGCATTGGGCTGGACATACCGGTTTTGGGATTCTGCACAGAAATGGTTTGCAAACCGCTGAATCCACACGTGAGTTTAACTCTGTCAGTTGAATGCACACTTTGACAACCATTCAGTTATATAGCTCCGTTTTGGTTTTAGAAGCAGATATTTCTCTGTACAGCCTATGGTCCCATTCACTCGGGAATATCCCAACGCAGCTCCTAGCATAAACGTGTTTCTGACTCGCTGAATCTCAACATAGTTGCAACTCTCTTAGGTGAACGAACGCACAGCAGAGCAGTTTCAAGGAAACGTTTCTCCTGAGTTTTAGACGAAGTTTCCTGCTGTTTAGTACGGATGCCGGCATTGAGCTGGAGTTACCGGTTTTGGGATTCTGCATAGAAAGGGTTTGCAAACCGCTGAATCCACACGGGAGTTTAACTCTGTCAGTTGAATGCACACATTGACAACCATTCAGTTTGATAGCACACTTTTGGTTTTAGAAGCAGATATTTCTCTGTACAGCCTATGGTCCCATTCACTCGGGAATATCCCAACGCAGCTCCTAGAAGAAACGTGTTTCTGACTCGCTGAATCTCAACATAGATTCAACTCTCTTAGGTGAACGAACGCACAGCAGAGCAGTTTCAAGGAAACGTTTCTCCTGAGTTTTACACGAAGTTTCCTGCTGTTTAGTACGGATGCCGGCATTGGGCTGGAAATACCGGTTTTGGGATTCTGCACAGAAAGGGTTTGCAAACCGCTGAATCCACACGTGAGTTTAACTCTGTCAGTTGAATGCACAAATTGACAACCATTCAGTTAGATAGCTCCGTTTTGGTTTTAGAAGCAGATATTTCTCTGTACAGCCTATGGTCCCATTCACTCGGGAATATCCCAACGCAGCTCCTAGAAGAAACGTGTTTCTGACTCGCTGAATCTCAACATAGACTCAACTCTCTTAGGTGAACGAACGCACAGCAGAGCAGTTTCAAGGAAACGTTTCTCCTGAGTTTTAGACGAAGTTTCCTGCTGTTTAGTACGTATGCCGGCATTGGGCTGGAAATACCGGTTTTGGGATTCTGCACAGAAAGGGTTTGCAAACCGCTGAATCCACACGTGAGTTTAACTCTGTCAGTTGAATGCACACATTAACAACCATTCAGTTAGATAGCTCCGTTTTGGTTTTAGAAGCAGATATTTCTCTGTAGAGCCTATGGTCCCATTCACTCGGGAATATCCCAACGCACCTCCTAGAAGAAACGTGTTTCTGACTCGCTGAATCTCAACATAGATTCAACTCTCTTAGGTGAACGAACGCACAGCAGAGCAGTTTCAAGGAAACGTTTCTCCTGAGTTTTAGACGAAGTTTCCTGCTGTTTAGTACGGATGCCGGCATTGGGCTGGACATACCGGTTTTGGGATTCTGCACAGAAATGGTTTGCAAACCGTTGAATCCACACGTGAGTTTAACTCTGTCAGTTGAATGCACACATTGACAACCATTCAGTTTGATAGCACACTTTTGGTTTTAGAAGCAGATATTTCTCTGTACAGCCTATGGTCCCATTCACTCGGGAATATCCCAACGCAGCTCCTAGAAGAAACGTGTTTCTGACTCGCTGAATCTCAACATAGATTCAACTCTCTTAGGTGAACGAACGCACAGCAGAGCAGTTTCAAGGAAACGTTTCTCCTGAGTTTTAGACGAAGTTTCCTGCTGTTTAGTGCGTATGCCGGCATTGGGCTGGAAATACCGGTTTTGGGATTCTGCAAAGAAAGGGTTTGCAAACCGCTGAATCCACACGTGAGTTTAACTCTGTCAGTTGAATGCACACATTGACAACCATTCAGTTTGATAGCACACTTTTGGTTTTAGAAGCAGATATTTCTCTGTACAGCCTATGGTCCCATTCAATCGGGAATATCCCAACGCAGCTCCTAGAAGAAACGTGTTTCTGACTCGCTGAATCTCAACATAGATTCAACTCTCTTAGGTGATCGAACGCACAGCAGAGCAGTTTCAAGGAAACGTTTCTCCTGAGTTTTAGACGAAGTTTCCTGCTCTTTAGTACGGATGCCGGCATTGGGCTGGAAATACCGGTTTGGGGATTCTGCACAGAAAGGGTTTGCAAACCGCTGAATCCACACGTGAGTTTAACTCTGTCAGTTGAATTCACACATTGACAACCATTCAGTTAGATAGCTCCGTTTTGGTTTTAGAAGCAGATATTTCTCTGTACAGCCAATGGTCCCATTCACTCGGGAATATCCCAATGCAGCTCCTAGAAGAAACGTGTTTCTGACTCGCTGAATCTCAACATAGATTCAACTCTCTTAGGTGAACGAACGCACAGCAGAGCAGTTTCAAGGAAACGTTTCTCCTGAGTTTTAGACGAAGTTTCCTGCTGTTTAGTACGTATGCCGGCATTGGGCTGGAAATACCGGTTTTGGGATTCTGCACAGAAAGGGTTTGCAAACCGCTGAATCCACACTTGAGTTTAACTCTGTCAGTTGAATGCACACATTGACAACCATTCAGTTAGATGGCTCCGTTTTGGTTTTAGAAGCAGATATTTCTCTGTAGAGCCTATGGTCCCATTCACTCGGGAATATCCCAACGCAGCTCCTAGAAGAAACGTGTTTCTGACTCGCTGAATCTCAACATAGATTCAACTCTCTTAGGTGAACGAACGCACAGCAGAGCAGTTTCAAGGAAACGTTTCTCCTGAGTTTTAGACGAAGTTTCCTGCTGTTTAGTACGGATGCCGGCATTGGGCTGGACATACCGGTTTTGGGATTCTGCACAGAAATGGTTTGCAAACCGCTGAATCCACACGTGAGTTTAACTCTGTCAGTTGAATGCACACTTTGACAACCATTCAGTTATATAGCTCCGTTTTGGTTTTAGAAGCAGATATTTCTCTGTACAGCCTATGGTCCTATTCACTCGGGAATATCCCAACGCAGCTCCTAGCATAAACGTGTTTCTGACTCGCTGAATCTCAACATAGTTGCAACTCTCTTAGGTGAACGAACGCACAGCAGAGCAGTTTCAAGGAAACGTTTCTCCTGAGTTTTAGACGAAGTTTCCTGCTGTTTAGTACGGATGCCGGCATTGAGCTGGAGTTACCGGTTTTGGGATTCTGCACAGAAAGGGTTTGCAAACCGCTGAATCCACACGGGAGTTTAACTCTGTCAGTTGAATGCACACATTGACAACCATTCAGTTTGATAGCACACTTTTGGTTTTAGAAGCAGATATTTCTCTGTACAGCCTATGGTCCCATTCACTCAGGAATATCCCAACGCAGCTCCTAGAAGAAACGTGTTTCTGACTCGCTGAATCTCAACATAGATTCAACTCTCTTAGGTTAACGAACGCACAGCAGAGCAGTTTCAAGGAAACGTTTCTCCTGAGTCTTAGACGAAGTTTCCTGCTGTTTAGTACGGATGCCGGCATTGGGCTGGAAATACCGGTTTTGGGATTCTGCACAGAAAGGGTTTGCAAACCGCTGAATCCACACGTGAGTTTAACTCTGTCAGTTGAATGCACACATTGACAACCATTCAGTTTGATAGCACACTTTTGGTTTTAGAAGCAGATATTTCTCTGTACAGCCTATGGTCCCATTCACTCGGGAATATCCCAACGCAGCTCCTAGAAGAAACGTGTTTCTGACTCGCTGAATCTCAACATAGATTCAACTCTCTTAGGTGAACGAACGCACAGCAGAGCAGTTTCAAGGAAACGTTTCTCCTGAGTTTTAGACGAAGTTTCCTGCTGCTTAGTGCGTATGCCGGCATTGGGCTGGAAATACCGGTTTTGGGATTCTGCAAAGAAATGGTTTGCAAACCGCTGAATCCACAGCTGAGTTTAACTCTGTCAGTTGAATGCACACATTGACAACCATTCAGTTTGATAGCACACTTTTGGTTTTAGAAGCAGATATTTCTCTGTAGAGCCTATGGTCCCATTCACTCGGGAATATCCCAACGCAGCTCCTAGAAGAAACGTGTTTCTGACTCGCTGAATCTCAACATAGATTCAACTCTCTTAGGTGATCAAACGCACAGCAGAGCAGTTTCAAGGAAACGTTTCTCCTGAGTTTTAGACGAAGTTTCCTGCTCTTTAGTACGGATGCCGGCATTGGGCTGGAAATACCGGTTTGGGGATTCTGCACAGAAAGGGTTTGCAAACCGCTGAATCCACACGTGAGTTTAACTCTGTCAGTTGAATTCACACATTGACAACCATTCAGTTAGATAGCTCCGTTTTGGTTTTAGAAGCAGATATTTCTCTGTACAGCCAATGGTCCCATTCACTCGGGAATATCCCAATGCAGCTCCTAGAAGAAACGTGTTTCTGACTCGCTGAATCTCAACATAGATTCAACTCTCTTAGGTGAACGAACGCACAGCAGAGCAGTTTCAAGGAAACGTTTCTCCTGAGTTTTACACGAAGTTTCCTGCTGTTTAGTACGTATGCCGGCATTGGGCTGGAAATACCGGTTTTGGGATTCTGCACAGAAAGGGTTTGCAAACCGCTGAATCCACACTTGAGTTTAACTCTGTCAGTTGAATGCACACATTGACAACCATTCAGTTAGATGGCTCCGTTTTGGTTTTAGAAGCAGATATTTCTCTGTAGAGCCTATGGTCCCATTCACTCGGGAATATCCCAACGCAGCTCCTAGAAGAAACGTGTTTCTGACTCGCTGAATCTCAACATAGATTCAACTCTCTTAGGTGAACGAACGCACAGCAGAGCAGTTTCAAGGAAACGTTTCTCCTGAGTTTTAGACGAAGTTTCCTGCTGTTTAGTACGGATGCCGGCATTGGGCTGGACATACCGGTTTTGGGATTCTGCACAGAAATGGTTTGCAAACCGCTGAATCCACACGTGAGTTTAACTCTGTCAGTTGAATGCACACTTTGACAACCATTCAGTTATATAGCTCCGTTTTGGTTTTAGAAGCAGATATTTCTCTGTACAGCCTATGGTCCTATTCACTCGGGAATATCCCAACGCAGCTCCTAGCATAAACGTGTTTCTGACTCGCTGAATCTCAACATAGTTGCAACTCTCTTAGGTGAACGAACGCACAGCAGAGCAGTTTCAAGGAAACGTTTCTCCTGAGTCTTAGACGAAGTTTCCTGCTGTTTAGTACGGATGCCGGCATTGGGCTGGAAATACCGGTTTTGGGATTCTGCACAGAAAGGGTTTGCAAACCGCTGAATCCACACGTGAGTTTAACTCTGTCAGTTGAATGCACACATTGACAACCATTCAGTTTGATAGCACACTTTTGGTTTTAGAAGCAGATATTTCTCTGTACAGCCTATGGTCCCATTCACTCGGGAATATCCCAATGCAGCTCCTAGAAGAAACGTGTTTCTGACTCGCTGAATCTCAACATAGATTCAACTCTCTTAGGTGAACGAACGCACAGCAGAGCAGTTTCAAGGAAACGTTTCTCCTGAGTTTTACACGAAGTTTCCTGCTGTTTAGTACGGATGCCGGCATTGGGCTGGAAATACCGGTTTTGGGATTCTGCACAGAAAGGGTTTGTAAACCGCTGAATCTAAACGTGAGTTTAACTCTGTCAGTTGAATGCACACATTGACAACCATTCAGTTAGATACCACCCTTTTGGTTGTAGGAGCAGATATTTCTCTGTACAGCCTATGGTCCCATTCACTCGGGAATATCCCAACGCAGCTCCTAGAAGAAACGTGTTTCTGACTCGCTGAATCTCAACATAGATTCAACTCTCTTAGGTGAACGAAAGCACAGCAGAGCAGTTTCAAGGAAACGTTTCTCCTGAGTTTTAGACGAAGTTTCCTGCTGTTTAGTACGGATGCCGGCATTGGGCTGGAAATACCGGTTTTGGGATTCTGCACAGAAAGGGTTTGCAAACCGCTGAATCCACAAGTGAGTTTAACTCTGTCAGTTGAATGCACACATTGACAACCATTCAGTTTGATAGCACACTTTTGGTTTTAGAAGCAGATATTTCTCTGTACAGCGTATGGTCCCATTCACTCGGGAATATCCCAACGCAGCTCCTAGAAGAAACGTGTTTCTGACTCGCTGAATCTCAACATAGATTCAACTCTCTTAGGTGAACGAAAGCACAGCAGAGCAGTTTCAAGGAAACGTTTCTCCTGAGTTTTAGACGAAGTTTCCTGCTGTTTAGTGTGTATGCCGGCATTGGGCTGGAAATACCGGTTTTGGGATTCTGCAAAGAAAGGGTTTGCAAACCGCTGAATCCAAACGTGAGTTTAACCCTGTCAGTTGAATGCACACATTGACAACCATTCAGTTTGATAGCACACTTTTGGTTTTAGAAGCAGATATTTCTCTGTAGAGCCTATGGTCCCATTCACTCGGGAATATCCCAACGCAGCTCCTAGAAGAAACGTGTTTCTGACTCGCTGAATCTCAACATAGATTCAACTCTCTTAGGCGAACGAACGCACAGCAGAGCAGTTTCAAGGAAACGTTTCTCCTGAGTCTTAGACGAAGTTTCCTGCTGTTTAGTACGGATGCCGGCATTGGGCTGGACATACCGGTTTTGGGATTCTGCACAGAAATGGTTTGCAAACCGCTGAATCGACACGTGAGTTTAACTCCGTCAGTTGAATGCACACATTGACAACCATTCAGTTAGATAGCTCCGTTTTGGTTTTAGAAGCAGATATTTCTCTGTACAGCCTATGGTCCCATTCACTCGGGAATATCCCAACGCAGCTCCTAGCATAAACGCGTTTCTGACTCGCTGAATCTCAACATAGTTTCAACTCTCTTAGGTGAACGAACGCACAGCAGAGCAGTTTCAAGGAAACGTTTCTCCTGAGTTTTAGACGAAGTTTCCTGCTGTTTAGTACGTATGCCGGCATTGGGCTGGAAATACCGGTTTTGGGATTCTGCACAGAAAGGGTTTGCAAACCGCTGAATCCACACTTGAGTTTAACTCTGTCAGTTGAATGCACACATTGACAACCATTCAGTTAGATGGCTCCGTTTTGGTTTTAGAAGCAGATATTTCTCTGTAGAGCCTATGGTCCCATTCACTCGGGAATATCCCAACGCAGCTCCTAGAAGAAACGTGTTTCTGACTCGCTGAATCTCAACATAGATTCAACTCTCTTAGGTGAACGAACGCACAGCAGAGCAGTTTCAAGGAAACGTTTCTCCTGAGTTTTAGACGAAGTTTCCTGCTGTTTAGTACGGATGCCGGCATTGGGCTGGACATACCGGTTTTGGGATTCTGCACAGAAATGGTTTGCAAACCGCTGAATCCACACGTGAGTTTAACTCTGTCAGTTGAATGCACACTTTGACAACCATTCAGTTATATAGCTCCGTTTTGGTTTTAGAAGCAGATATTTCTCTGTACAGCCTATGGTCCTATTCACTCGGGAATATCCCAACGCAGCTCCTAGCATAAACGTGTTTCTGACTCGCTGAATCTCAACATAGTTGCAACTCTCTTAGGTGAACGAACGCACAGCAGAGCAGTTTCAAGGAAACGTTTCTCCTGAGTTTTAGACGAAGTTTCCTGCTGTTTAGTACGGATGCCGGCATTGAGCTGGAGTTACCGGTTTTGGGATTCTGCACAGAAAGGGTTTGCAAACCGCTGAATCCACACGGGAGTTTAACTCTGTCAGTTGAATGCACACATTGACAACCATTCAGTTTGATAGCACACTTTTGGTTTTAGAAGCAGATATTTCTCTGTACAGCCTATGGTCCCATTCACTCAGGAATATCCCAACGCAGCTCCTAGAAGAAACGTGTTTCTGACTCGCTGAATCTCAACATAGATTCAACTCTCTTAGGTTAACGAACGCACAGCAGAGCAGTTTCAAGGAAACGTTTCTCCTGAGTCTTAGACGAAGTTTCCTGCTGTTTAGTACGGATGCCGGCATTGGGCTGGAAATACCGGTTTTGGGATTCTGCACAGAAAGGGTTTGCAAACCGCTGAATCCACACGTGAGTTTAACTCTGTCAGTTGAATGCACACATTGACAACCATTCAGTTTGATAGCACACTTTTGGTTTTAGAAGCAGATATTTCTCTGTACAGCCTATGGTCCCATTCACTCGGGAATATCCCAACGCAGCTCCTAGAAGAAACGTGTTTCTGACTCGCTGAATCTCAACATAGATTCAACTCTCTTAGGTGAACGAACGCACAGCAGAGCAGTTTCAAGGAAACGTTTCTCCTGAGTTTTAGACGAAGTTTCCTGCTGCTTAGTGCGTATGCCGGCATTGGGCTGGAAATACCGGTTTTGGGATTCTGCAAAGAAAGGGTTTGCAAACCGCTGAATCCACAGCTGAGTTTAACTCTGTCAGTTGAATGCACACATTGACAACCATTCAGTTTGATAGCACACTTTTGGTTTTAGAAGCAGATATTTCTCTGTAGAGCCTATGGTCCCATTCACTCGGGAATATCCCAACGCAGCTCCTAGAAGAAACGTGTTTCTGACTCGCTGAATCTCAACATAGATTCAACTCTCTTAGGTGATCGAACGCACAGCAGAGCAGTTTCAAGGAAACGTTTCTCCTGAGTTTTAGACGAAGTTTCCTGCTCTTTAGTACGGATGCCGGCATTGGGCTGGAAATACCGGTTTGGGGATTCTGCACAGAAAGGGTTTGCAAACCGCTGAATCCACACGTGAGTTTAACTCTGTCAGTTGAATTCACACATTGACAACCATTCAGTTAGATAGCTCCGTTTTGGTTTTAGAAGCAGATATTTCTCTGTACAGCCAATGGTCCCATTCACTCGGGAATATCCCAATGCAGCTCCTAGAAGAAACGTGTTTCTGACTCGCTGAATCTCAACATAGATTCAACTCTCTTAGGTGAACGAACGCACAGCAGAGCAGTTTCAAGGAAACGTTTCTCCTGAGTTTTAGACGAAGTTTCCTGCTGTTTAGTACGTATGCCGGCATTGGGCTGGAAATACCGGTTTTGGGATTCTGCACAGAAAGGGTTTGCAAACCGCTGAATCCACACTTGAGTTTAACTCTGTCAGTTGAATGCACACATTGACAACCATTCAGTTAGATGGCTCCGTTTTGGTTTTAGAAGCAGATATTTCTCTGTAGAGCCTATGGTCCCATTCACTCGGGAATATCCCAACGCAGCTCCTAGAAGAAACGTGTTTCTGACTCGCTGAATCTCAACATAGATTCAACTCTCTTAGGTGAACGAACTCACAGCAGAGCAGTTTCAAGGAAACGTTTCTCCTGAGTTTTAGACGAAGTTTCCTGCTGTTTAGTACGGATGCCGGCATTGGGCTGGACATACCGGTTTTGGGATTCTGCACAGAAATGGTTTGCAAACCGCTGAATCCACACGTGAGTTTAACTCTGTCAGTTGAATGCACACTTTGACAACCATTCAGTTATATAGCTCCGTTTTGGTTTTAGAAGCAGATATTTCTCTGTACAGCCTATGGTCCTATTCACTCGGGAATATCCCAACGCAGCTCCTAGCATAAACGTGTTTCTGACTCGCTGAATCTCAACATAGTTGCAACTCTCTTAGGTGAACGAACGCACAGCAGAGCAGTTTCAAGGAAACGTTTCTCCTGAGTCTTAGACGAAGTTTCCTGCTGTTTAGTACGGATGCCGGCATTGGGCTGGAAATACCGGTTTTGGGATTCTGCACAGAAAGGGTTTGCAAACCGCTGAATCCACACGTGAGTTTAACTCTGTCAGTTGAATGCACACATTGACAACCATTCAGTTTGATAGCACACTTTTGGTTTTAGAAGCAGATATTTCTCTGTACAGCCTATGGTCCCATTCACTCGGGAATATCCCAATGCAGCTCCTAGAAGAAACGTGTTTCTGACTCGCTGAATCTCAACATAGATTCAACTCTCTTAGGTGAACGAACGCACAGCAGAGCAGTTTCAAGGAAACGTTTCTCCTGAGTTTTACACGAAGTTTCCTGCTGTTTAGTACGGATGCCGGCATTGGGCTGGAAATACCGGTTTTGGGATTCTGCACAGAAAGGGTTTGTAAACCGCTGAATCTAAACGTGAGTTTAACTCTGTCAGTTGAATGCACACATTGACAACCATTCAGTTAGATACCACCCTTTTGGTTGTAGGAGCAGATATTTCTCTGTACAGCCTATGGTCCCATTCACTCGGGAATATCCCAACGCAGCTCCTAGAAGAAACGTGTTTCTGACTCGCTGAATCTCAACATAGATTCAACTCTCTTAGGTGAACGAAAGCACAGCAGAGCAGTTTCAAGGAAACGTTTCTCCTGAGTTTTAGACGAAGTTTCCTGCTGTTTAGTACGGATGCCGGCATTGGGCTGGAAATACCGGTTTTGGGATTCTGCACAGAAAGGGTTTGCAAACCGCTGAATCCACAAGTGAGTTTAACTCTGTCAGTTGAATGCACACATTGACAACCATTCAGTTTGATAGCACACTTTTGGTTTTAGAAGCAGATATTTCTCTGTACAGCGTATGGTCCCATTCACTCGGGAATATCCCAACGCAGCTCCTAGAAGAAACGTGTTTCTGACTCGCTGAATCTCAACATAGATTCAACTCTCTTAGGTGAACGAAAGCACAGCAGAGCAGTTTCAAGGAAACGTTTCTCCTGAGTTTTAGACGAAGTTTCCTGCTGTTTAGTGTGTATGCCGGCATTGGGCTGGAAATACCGGTTTTGGGATTCTGCAAAGAAAGGGTTTGCAAACCGCTGAATCCAAACGTGAGTTTAACCCTGTCAGTTGAATGCACACATTGACAACCATTCAGTTTGATAGCACACTTTTGGTTTTAGAAGCAGATATTTCTCTGTAGAGCCTATGGTCCCATTCACTCGGGAATATCCCAACGCAGCTCCTAGAAGAAACGTGTTTCTGACTCGCTGAATCTCAACATAGATTCAACTCTCTTAGGCGAACGAACGCACAGCAGAGCAGTTTCAAGGAAACGTTTCTCCTGAGTCTTAGACGAAGTTTCCTGCTGTTTAGTACGGATGCCGGCATTGGGCTGGACATACCGGTTTTGGGATTCTGCACAGAAATGGTTTGCAAACCGCTGAATCGACACGTGAGTTTAACTCCGTCAGTTGAATGCACACATTGACAACCATTCAGTTAGATAGCTCCGTTTTGGTTTTAGAAGCAGATATTTCTCTGTACAGCCTATGGTCCCATTCACTCGGGAATATCCCAACGCAGCTCCTAGCATAAACGCGTTTCTGACTCGCTGAATCTCAACATAGTTTCAACTCTCTTAGGTGAACGAACGCACAGAAGAGCAGTTTCAAGGAAACGTTTCTCCTGAGTTTTAGACGAAGTTTCCTGCTGTTTAGTACGTATGCCGGCATTGGGCTGGAAATACCGGTTTTGGGATTCTGCACAGAAAGGGTTTGCAAACCGCTGAATCCACACGTGAGTTTAACTCTGTCAGTTGAATGCACACATTGACAACCATTCAGTTAGATAGCTCCGTTTTGGTTTTAGAAGCAGATATTTCTCTGTACAGCCTATGGACCCATTCACTCGGGAATATCCCAACGCAGCTCCTAGAAGAAACGTGTTTCTGACTCGCTGAATCTCAACATAGATTCACCTCTCTTAGGTGAACGAGCGCACAGCAGAGCAGTTTCAAGGAAACGTTTCTCCTGAGTTTTAGACGAAGTTTCCTGCTGTTTAGTGCGTATGCCGGCATTGGGCTGGACATACCGGTTTTGGGATTCTGCACAGAAATGGTTTGCAAACCGCTGAATCCACACGTGAGTTTAACTCTGTCAGTTGAATGCACACATTGACAACCATTCAGTTTGATAGCACACTTTTGGTTTTAGAAGCAGATATTTCTCTGTACAGCCTATGGTCCCATTCAATCGGGAATATCCCAACGCAGCTCCTAGAAGAAACGTGTTTCTGACTCGCTGAATCTCAACATAGATTCAACTCTCTTAGGTGAACGAACGCACAGCAGAGCAGTTTCAAGGAAACGTTTCTCCTGAGTTTTACACGAAGTTTCCTGCTGTTTAGTACGGATGCCGGCATTGGGCTGGAAATACCCGTTTTGGGATTCTGCACAGAAAGGGTTTGCAAACCGCTGAATCCACACGTGACTTTAACTCTGTCAGTTGAATGCGCACATTGACAACCATTCAGTTAGATAGCTCCGTTTTGGTTTTAGAAGCAGATATTTCTCTGTACAGCCTATGGTCCCATTCACTCGGGAATATCCCAACGCAGCTCCTAGAAGAAACGTGTTTCTGACTCGCTGGATCTCAACATAGATTCAACTCTCTTAGGTGAACGAACGCACAGCAGAGCAGTTTCAAGGAAACGTTTCTCCTGAGTTTTAGACGAAGTTTCCTGCTGCTTAGTGCGTATGCCGGCATTGGGCTGGAAATACCGGTTTTGGGATTCTGCAAAGAAAGGGTTTGCAAACCGCTGAATCCACAGCTGAGTTTAACTCTGTCAGTTGAATGCACACATTGACAACCATTCAGTTTGATAGCACACTTTTGGTTTTAGAAGCAGATATTTCTCTGTAGAGCCTATGGTCCCATTCACTCGGGAATATCCCAACGCAGCTCCTAGAAGAAACGTGTTTCTGACTCGCTGAATCTCAACATAGATTCAACTCTCTTAGGTGATCAAACGCACAGCAGAGCAGTTTCAAGGAAACGTTTCTCCTGAGTTTTAGACGAAGTTTCCTGCTCTTTAGTACGGATGCCGGCATTGGGCTGGAAATACCGGTTTGGGGATTCTGCACAGAAAGGGTTTGCAAACCGCTGAATCCACACGTGAGTTTAACTCTGTCAGTTGAATTCACACATTGACAACCATTCAGTTAGATAGCTCCGTTTTGGTTTTAGAAGCAGATATTTCTCTGTACAGCCAATGGTCCCATTCACTCGGGAATATCCCAATGCAGCTCCTAGAAGAAACGTGTTTCTGACTCGCTGAATCTCAACATAGATTCAACTCTCTTAGGTGAACGAACGCACAGCAGAGCAGTTTCAAGGAAACGTTTCTCCTGAGTTTTACACGAAGTTTCCTGCTGTTTAGTACGTATGCCGGCATTGGGCTGGAAATACCGGTTTTGGGATTCTGCACAGAAAGGGTTTGCAAACCGCTGAATCCACACTTGAGTTTAACTCTGTCAGTTGAATGCACACATTGACAACCATTCAGTTAGATGGCTCCGTTTTGGTTTTAGAAGCAGATATTTCTCTGTAGAGCCTATGGTCCCATTCACTCGGGAATATCCCAACGCAGCTCCTAGAGGAAACGTGTTTCTGACTCGCTGAATCTCAACATAGATTCAACTCTCTTAGGTGAACGAACGCACAGCAGAGCAGTTTCAAGGAAACGTTTCTCCTGAGTTTTAGACGAAGTTTCCTGCTGTTTAGTACGGATGCCGGCATTGGGCTGGACATACCGGTTTTGGGATTCTGCACAGAAATGGTTTGCAAACCGCTGAATCCACACGTGAGTTTAACTCTGTCAGTTGAATGCACACTTTGACAACCATTCAGTTATATAGCTCCGTTTTGGTTTTAGAAGCAGATATTTCTCTGTACAGCCTATGGTCCTATTCACTCGGGAATATCCCAACGCAGCTCCTAGCATAAACGTGTTTCTGACTCGCTGAATCTCAACATAGTTGCAACTCTCTTAGGTGAACGAACGCACAGCAGAGCAGTTTCAAGGAAACGTTTCTCCTGAGTCTTAGACGAAGTTTCCTGCTGTTTAGTACGGATGCCGGCATTGGGCTGGAAATACCGGTTTTGGGATTCTGCACAGAAAGGGTTTGCAAACCGCTGAATCCACACGTGAGTTTAACTCTGTCAGTTGAATGCACACATTGACAACCATTCAGTTTGATAGCACACTTTTGGTTTTAGAAGCAGATATTTCTCTGTACAGCCTATGGTCCCATTCACTCGGGAATATCCCAATGCAGCTCCTAGAAGAAACGTGTTTCTGACTCGCTGAATCTCAACATAGATTCAACTCTCTTAGGTGAACGAACGCACAGCAGAGCAGTTTCAAGGAAACGTTTCTCCTGAGTTTTACACGAAGTTTCCTGCTGTTTAGTACGGATGCCGGCATTGGGCTGGAAATACCGGTTTTGGGATTCTGCACAGAAAGGGTTTGTAAACCGCTGAATCTAAACGTGAGTTTAACTCTGTCAGTTGAATGCACACATTGACAACCATTCAGTTAGATACCACCCTTTTGGTTGTAGGAGCAGATATTTCTCTGTACAGCCTATGGTCCCATTCACTCGGGAATATCCCAACGCAGCTCCTAGAAGAAACGTGTTTCTGACTCGCTGAATCTCAACATAGATTCAACTCTCTTAGGTGAACGAAAGCACAGCAGAGCAGTTTCAAGGAAACGTTTCTCCTGAGTTTTAGACGAAGTTTCCTGCTGTTTAGTACGGATGCCGGCATTGGGCTGGAAATACCGGTTTTGGGATTCTGCACAGAAAGGGTTTGCAAACCGCTGAATCCACAAGTGAGTTTAACTCTGTCAGTTGAATGCACACATTGACAACCATTCAGTTTGATAGCACACTTTTGGTTTTAGAAGCAGATATTTCTCTGTACAGCGTATGGTCCCATTCACTCGGGAATATCCCAACGCAGCTCCTAGAAGAAACGTGTTTCTGACTCGCTGAATCTCAACATAGATTCAACTCTCTTAGGTGAACGAAAGCACAGCAGAGCAGTTTCAAGGAAACGTTTCTCCTGAGTTTTAGACGAAGTTTCCTGCTGTTTAGTGTGTATGCCGGCATTGGGCTGGAAATACCGGTTTTGGGATTCTGCAAAGAAAGGGTTTGCAAACCGCTGAATCCAAACGTGAGTTTAACCCTGTCAGTTGAATGCACACATTGACAACCATTCAGTTTGATAGCACACTTTTGGTTTTAGAAGCAGATATTTCTCTGTAGAGCCTATGGTCCCATTCACTCGGGAATATCCCAACGCAGCTCCTAGAAGAAACGTGTTTCTGACTCGCTGAATCTCAACATAGATTCAACTCTCTTAGGCGAACGAACGCACAGCAGAGCAGTTTCAAGGAAACGTTTCTCCTGAGTTTTAGACGAAGTTTCCTGCTGTTTAGTACGGATGCCGGCATTGGGCTGGACATACCGGTTTTGGGATTCTGCACAGAAATGGTTTGCAAACCGCTGAATCGACACGTGAGTTTAACTCCGTCAGTTGAATGCACACATTGACAACCATTCAGTTAGATAGCTCCGTTTTGGTTTTAGAAGCAGATATTTCTCTGTACAGCCTATGGTCCCATTCACTCGGGAATATCCCAACGCAGCTCCTAGCATAAACGCGTTTCTGACTCGCTGAATCTCAACATAGTTTCAACTCTCTTAGGTGAACGAACGCACAGCAGAGCAGTTTCAAGGAAACGTTTCTCCTGAGTTTTAGACGAAGTTTCCTGCTGTTTAGTACGTATGCCGGCATTGGGCTGGAAATACCGGTTTTGGGATTCTGCACAGAAAGGGTTTGCAAACCGCTGAATCCACACTTGAGTTTAACTCTGTCAGTTGAATGCACACATTGACAACCATTCAGTTAGATGGCTCCGTTTTGGTTTTAGAAGCAGATATTTCTCTGTAGAGCCTATGGTCCCATTCACTCGGGAATATCCCAACGCAGCTCCTAGAAGAAACGTGTTTCTGACTCGCTGAATCTCAACATAGATTCAACTCTCTTAGGTGAACGAACGCACAGCAGAGCAGTTTCAAGGAAACGTTTCTCCTGAGTTTTAGACGAAGTTTCCTGCTGTTTAGTACGGATGCCGGCATTGGGCTGGACATACCGGTTTTGGGATTCTGCACAGAAATGGTTTGCAAACCGCTGAATCCACACGTGAGTTTAACTCTGTCAGTTGAATGCACACTTTGACAACCATTCAGTTATATAGCTCCGTTTTGGTTTTAGAAGCAGATATTTCTCTGTACAGCCTATGGTCCTATTCACTCGGGAATATCCCAACGCAGCTCCTAGCATAAACGTGTTTCTGACTCGCTGAATCTCAACATAGTTGCAACTCTCTTAGGTGAACGAACGCACAGCAGAGCAGTTTCAAGGAAACGTTTCTCCTGAGTTTTAGACGAAGTTTCCTGCTGTTTAGTACGGATGCCGGCATTGAGCTGGAGTTACCGGTTTTGGGATTCTGCACAGAAAGGGTTTGCAAACCGCTGAATCCACACGGGAGTTTAACTCTGTCAGTTGAATGCACACATTGACAACCATTCAGTTTGATAGCACACTTTTGGTTTTAGAAGCAGATATTTCTCTGTACAGCCTATGGTCCCATTCACTCAGGAATATCCCAACGCAGCTCCTAGAAGAAACGTGTTTCTGACTCGCTGAATCTCAACATAGATTCAACTCTCTTAGGTTAACGAACGCACAGCAGAGCAGTTTCAAGGAAACGTTTCTCCTGAGTCTTAGACGAAGTTTCCTGCTGTTTAGTACGGATGCCGGCATTGGGCTGGAAATACCGGTTTTGGGATTCTGCACAGAAAGGGTTTGCAAACCGCTGAATCCACACGTGAGTTTAACTCTGTCAGTTGAATGCACACATTGACAACCATTCAGTTTGATAGCACACTTTTGGTTTTAGAAGCAGATATTTCTCTGTACAGCCTATGGTCCCATTCACTCGGGAATATCCCAACGCAGCTCCTAGAAGAAACGTGTTTCTGACTCGCTGAATCTCAACATAGATTCAACTCTCTTAGGTGAACGAACGCACAGCAGAGCAGTTTCAAGGAAACGTTTCTCCTGAGTTTTAGACGAAGTTTCCTGCTGCTTAGTGCGTATGCCGGCATTGGGCTGGAAATACCGGTTTTGGGATTCTGCAAAGAAAGGGTTTGCAAACCGCTGAATCCACAGCTGAGTTTAACTCTGTCAGTTGAATGCACACATTGACAACCATTCAGTTTGATAGCACACTTTTGGTTTTAGAAGCAGATATTTCTCTGTAGAGCCTATGGTCCCATTCACTCGGGAATATCCCAACGCAGCTCCTAGAAGAAACGTGTTTCTGACTCGCTGAATCTCAACATAGATTCAACTCTCTTAGGTGATCGAACGCACAGCAGAGCAGTTTCAAGGAAACGTTTCTCCTGAGTTTTAGACGAAGTTTCCTGCTCTTTAGTACGGATGCCGGCATTGGGCTGGAAATACCGGTTTGGGGATTCTGCACAGAAAGGGTTTGCAAACCGCTGAATCCACACGTGAGTTTAACTCTGTCAGTTGAATTCACACATTGACAACCATTCAGTTAGATAGCTCCGTTTTGGTTTTAGAAGCAGATATTTCTCTGTACAGCCAATGGTCCCATTCACTCGGGAATATCCCAATGCAGCTCCTAGAAGAAACGTGTTTCTGACTCGCTGAATCTCAACATAGATTCAACTCTCTTAGGTGAACGAACGCACAGCAGAGCAGTTTCAAGGAAACGTTTCTCCTGAGTTTTAGACGAAGTTTCCTGCTGTTTAGTACGTATGCCGGCATTGGGCTGGAAATACCGGTTTTGGGATTCTGCACAGAAAGGGTTTGCAAACCGCTGAATCCACACTTGAGTTTAACTCTGTCAGTTGAATGCACACATTGACAACCATTCAGTTAGATGGCTCCGTTTTGGTTTTAGAAGCAGATATTTCTCTGTAGAGCCTATGGTCCCATTCACTCGGGAATATCCCAACGCAGCTCCTAGAAGAAACGTGTTTCTGACTCGCTGAATCTCAACATAGATTCAACTCTCTTAGGTGAACGAACTCACAGCAGAGCAGTTTCAAGGAAACGTTTCTCCTGAGTTTTAGACGAAGTTTCCTGCTGTTTAGTACGGATGCCGGCATTGGGCTGGACATACCGGTTTTGGGATTCTGCACAGAAATGGTTTGCAAACCGCTGAATCCACACGTGAGTTTAACTCTGTCAGTTGAATGCACACTTTGACAACCATTCAGTTATATAGCTCCGTTTTGGTTTTAGAAGCAGATATTTCTCTGTACAGCCTATGGTCCTATTCACTCGGGAATATCCCAACGCAGCTCCTAGCATAAACGTGTTTCTGACTCGCTGAATCTCAACATAGTTGCAACTCTCTTAGGTGAACGAACGCACAGCAGAGCAGTTTCAAGGAAACGTTTCTCCTGAGTCTTAGACGAAGTTTCCTGCTGTTTAGTACGGATGCCGGCATTGGGCTGGAAATACCGGTTTTGGGATTCTGCACAGAAAGGGTTTGCAAACCGCTGAATCCACACGTGAGTTTAACTCTGTCAGTTGAATGCACACATTGACAACCATTCAGTTTGATAGCACACTTTTGGTTTTAGAAGCAGATATTTCTCTGTACAGCCTATGGTCCCATTCACTCGGGAATATCCCAATGCAGCTCCTAGAAGAAACGTGTTTCTGACTCGCTGAATCTCAACATAGATTCAACTCTCTTAGGTGAACGAACGCACAGCAGAGCAGTTTCAAGGAAACGTTTCTCCTGAGTTTTACACGAAGTTTCCTGCTGTTTAGTACGGATGCCGGCATTGGGCTGGAAATACCGGTTTTGGGATTCTGCACAGAAAGGGTTTGTAAACCGCTGAATCTAAACGTGAGTTTAACTCTGTCAGTTGAATGCACACATTGACAACCATTCAGTTAGATACCACCCTTTTGGTTGTAGGAGCAGATATTTCTCTGTACAGCCTATGGTCCCATTCACTCGGGAATATCCCAACGCAGCTCCTAGAAGAAACGTGTTTCTGACTCGCTGAATCTCAACATAGATTCAACTCTCTTAGGTGAACGAAAGCACAGCAGAGCAGTTTCAAGGAAACGTTTCTCCTGAGTTTTAGACGAAGTTTCCTGCTGTTTAGTACGGATGCCGGCATTGGGCTGGAAATACCGGTTTTGGGATTCTGCACAGAAAGGGTTTGCAAACCGCTGAATCCACAAGTGAGTTTAACTCTGTCAGTTGAATGCACACATTGACAACCATTCAGTTTGATAGCACACTTTTGGTTTTAGAAGCAGATATTTCTCTGTACAGCGTATGGTCCCATTCACTCGGGAATATCCCAACGCAGCTCCTAGAAGAAACGTGTTTCTGACTCGCTGAATCTCAACATAGATTCAACTCTCTTAGGTGAACGAAAGCACAGCAGAGCAGTTTCAAGGAAACGTTTCTCCTGAGTTTTAGACGAAGTTTCCTGCTGTTTAGTGTGTATGCCGGCATTGGGCTGGAAATACCGGTTTTGGGATTCTGCAAAGAAAGGGTTTGCAAACCGCTGAATCCAAACGTGAGTTTAACCCTGTCAGTTGAATGCACACATTGACAACCATTCAGTTTGATAGCACACTTTTGGTTTTAGAAGCAGATATTTCTCTGTAGAGCCTATGGTCCCATTCACTCGGGAATATCCCAACGCAGCTCCTAGAAGAAACGTGTTTCTGACTCGCTGAATCTCAACATAGATTCAACTCTCTTAGGCGAACGAACGCACAGCAGAGCAGTTTCAAGGAAACGTTTCTCCTGAGTCTTAGACGAAGTTTCCTGCTGTTTAGTACGGATGCCGGCATTGGGCTGGACATACCGGTTTTGGGATTCTGCACAGAAATGGTTTGCAAACCGCTGAATCGACACGTGAGTTTAACTCCGTCAGTTGAATGCACACATTGACAACCATTCAGTTAGATAGCTCCGTTTTGGTTTTAGAAGCAGATATTTCTCTGTACAGCCTATGGTCCCATTCACTCGGGAATATCCCAACGCAGCTCCTAGCATAAACGCGTTTCTGACTCGCTGAATCTCAACATAGTTTCAACTCTCTTAGGTGAACGAACGCACAGAAGAGCAGTTTCAAGGAAACGTTTCTCCTGAGTTTTAGACGAAGTTTCCTGCTGTTTAGTACGTATGCCGGCATTGGGCTGGAAATACCGGTTTTGGGATTCTGCACAGAAAGGGTTTGCAAACCGCTGAATCCACACGTGAGTTTAACTCTGTCAGTTGAATGCACACATTGACAACCATTCAGTTAGATAGCTCCGTTTTGGTTTTAGAAGCAGATATTTCTCTGTACAGCCTATGGACCCATTCACTCGGGAATATCCCAACGCAGCTCCTAGAAGAAACGTGTTTCTGACTCGCTGAATCTCAACATAGATTCACCTCTCTTAGGTGAACGAGCGCACAGCAGAGCAGTTTCAAGGAAACGTTTCTCCTGAGTTTTAGACGAAGTTTCCTGCTGTTTAGTGCGTATGCCGGCATTGGGCTGGACATACCGGTTTTGGGATTCTGCACAGAAATGGTTTGCAAACCGCTGAATCCACACGTGAGTTTAACTCTGTCAGTTGAATGCACACATTGACAACCATTCAGTTTGATAGCACACTTTTGGTTTTAGAAGCAGATATTTCTCTGTACAGCCTATGGTCCCATTCAATCGGGAATATCCCAACGCAGCTCCTAGAAGAAACGTGTTTCTGACTCGCTGAATCTCAACATAGATTCAACTCTCTTAGGTGAACGAACGCACAGCAGAGCAGTTTCAAGGAAACGTTTCTCCTGAGTTTTACACGAAGTTTCCTGCTGTTTAGTACGGATGCCGGCATTGGGCTGGAAATACCCGTTTTGGGATTCTGCACAGAAAGGGTTTGCAAACCGCTGAATCCACACGTGACTTTAACTCTGTCAGTTGAATGCGCACATTGACAACCATTCAGTTAGATAGCTCCGTTTTGGTTTTAGAAGCAGATATTTCTCTGTACAGCCTATGGTCCCATTCACTCGGGAATATCCCAACGCAGCTCCTAGAAGAAACGTGTTTCTGACTCGCTGGATCTCAACATAGATTCAACTCTCTTAGGTGAACGAACGCACAGCAGAGCAGTTTCAAGGAAACGTTTCTCCTGAGTTTTAGACGAAGTTTCCTGCTGTTAAGTACGTATGCCGGCATTGGGCTGGAAATACCGGTTTTGGGATTCTGCACAGAAAGGGTTTGCAAACCGCTGAATCCACACGTGAGTTTAACTCTGTCAGTTGAATGCACACATTGACAACCATTCAGTTAGATAGCTCCGTTTTGGTTTTAGAAGCAGATATTTCTCTGTACAGCCTATGGTCCCATTCACTCGGGAATATCCTAACGCAGCTCCTAGAAGAAACGTGTTTCTGACTCGCTGAATCTCAACATAGATTCAACTCTCTTAGGTGAACGAACGCAGAGCAGAGCAGTTTCAAGGAAACGTTTCTCCTGAGTTTTAGACGAAGTTTCCTGCTGTTTAGTACGGATGCCGGCATTGGGCTGGAAATACCCGTTTTGGGATTCTGCACAGAAATGGTTTGCAAACCGCTGAATCCACACGTGAGTTTAACTCTGTCAGTTGAATGCACACTTTGACAACCATTCAGTTATATAGCTCCGTTTTGGTTTTAGAAGCAGATATTTCTCTGTACAGCCTATGGTCCCATTCACTCGGGAATATCCCAACGCAGCTCCTAGCATAAACGTGTTTCTGACTCGCTGAATCTCAACATAGTTGCAACTCTCTTAGGTGAACGAACGCACAGCAGAGCAGTTTCAAGGAAACGTTTCTCCTGAGTTTTAGACGAAGTTTCCTGCTGTTTAGTACGGATGCCGGCATTGAGCTGGAATTACCGGTTTTGGGATTCTGCACAGAAAGGGTTTGTAAACCGCTGAATCTAAACGTGAGTTTAACTCTGTCAGTTGAATGCACACATTGACAACCATTCAGTTAGATACCACCCTTTTGGTTGTAGGAGCAGATATTTCTCTGTACAGCCTATGGTCCCATTCACTCGGGAATATCCCATCGCACCTCCTAGAAGAAACGTGTTTCTGACTCGCTGAATCTCAACATAGATTCAACTCTCTTAGGTGATCGAACGCACAGCAGAGCAGTTTCAAGGAAACGTTTCTCCTGAGTTTTAGACGAAGTTACCTGCTGTTTAGTACGGATGCCGGCATTGGGCTGGAAATACCGGTTTTGGGATTCTGCACAGAAAGGGTTTGCAAACCGGTGAATCCACACGGGAGTTTAACTCTGTCAGTTGAATGCACACAATGACAACCATTCAGTTTGATAGCACACTTTTGGTTTTAGAAGCAGATATTTCTCTGTACAGCCTATGGTCCCATTCACTCGGGAATATCCCAACGCAGCTCCTAGAAGAAACGTGTTTCTGACTCGCTGAATCTCAACATAGATTCAACTCTCTTAGGTGAACGAACGCACAGCAGAGCAGTTTCAAGGAAACGTTTCTCCTGAGTCTTAGACGAAGTTTCCTGCTGTTTAGTACGTATGCCGGCATTGGGCTGGAAATACCGGTTTTTGGATTCTGCACAGAAAGGGTTTGCAAACCGCTGAATCCACACGTGAGTTTAACTCTGTCAGTTGAATGCACACATTGACAACCATTCAGTTAGATAGCTCCGTTTTGGTTTTAGAAGCAGATATTTCTCTGTACAGCCTATGGTCCCATTCACTCGGGAATATCCCAACGCAGCTCCTAGAAGAAACGTGTTTCTGACTCGCTGAATCTCAACATAGATTCAACTCTCTTAGGTGAACGAACTCACAGCAGAGCAGTTTCAAGGAAACGTTTCTCCTGAGTTTTAGACGAAGTTTCCTGCTGTTTAGTACGGATGCCGGCATTGGGCTGGACATACCGGTTTTGGGATTCTGCACAGAAATGGTTTGCAAACCGCTGAATCGACACGTGAGTTTAACTCCGTCAGTTGAATGCACACATTGACAACCATTCAGTTAGACAGCTCCGTTTTGGTTTTAGAAGCAGATATTTCTCTGTACAGCCTATGGTCCCATTCACTCGGGAATATCCCAACGCAGCTCCTAGCATAAACGCGTTTCTGACTCGCTGAATCTCAACATAGTTTCAACTCTCTTTGGTGAACGAACGCACAGAAGAGCAGTTTCAAGGAAACGTTTCTCCTGAGTTTTAGACGAAGTTTCCTGCTGTTTAGTACGGATGCCGGCATTGGGCTGGAAATACCGGTTTTGGGATTCTGCACAGAAAGGGTTTGCAAACCGCTGAATCCACACGTGAGTTTAACTCTGTCAGTTGAATGCACACATTGACAACCATTCAGTTAGATAGCTCCGTTTTGGTTTTAGAAGCAGATATTTCTCTGTACAGCCTATGGACCCATTCACTCGGGAATATCCCAACGCAGCTCCTAGAAGAAACGTGTTTCTGACTCGCTGAATCTCAACAAAGATTCACCTCTCTTAGGTGAACGAGCGCACAGCAGAGCAGTTTCAAGGAAACGTTTCTCCTGAGTTTTAGACGAAGTTTCCTGCTGTTTAGTGCGTATGCCGGCATTGGGCTGGACATACCGGTTTTGGGATTCTGCACAGAAAGGGTTTGCAAACCGCTGAATCCACACGTGAGTTTAACTCTGTCAGTTGAATGCACACATTGACAACCATTCAGTTTGATAGCACCCTTTTGGTTTTAGAAGCAGATATTTCTCTGTACAGCCTATGGTCCCATTCACTCGGGAATATCCCAACGCAGCTCCTAGAAGAAACGTGTTTCTGACTCGCTGGATCTCAACATAGATTCAACTCTCTTAGGTGAACGAACGCACAGCAGAGCAGTTTCAAGGAAACGTTTCTCCTGAGTTTTAGACGAAGTTTCCTGCTGTTAAGTACGTATGCCGGCATTGGGCTGGAAATACCGGTTTTGGGATTCTGCACAGAAAGGGTTTGCAAACCGCTGAATCCACACGTGAGTTTAACTCTGTCAGTTGAATGCACACATTGACAACCATTCAGTTAGATAGCTCCGTTTTGGTTTTAGAAGCAGATATTTCTCTGTACAGCCTATGGACCCATTCACTCGGGAATATCCCAACGCAGCTCCTAGAAGAAACGTGTTTCTGACTCGCTGAATCTCAACAAAGATTCACCTCTCTTAGGTGAACGAGCGCACAGCAGAGCAGTTTCAAGGAAACGTTTCTCCTGAGTTTTAGACGAAGTTTCCTGCTGTTTAGTGCGTATGCCGGCATTGGGCTGGACATACCGGTTTTGGGATTCTGCACAGAAATGGGTTGCAAACCGCTGAATCCACACGTGAGTTTAACTCTGTCAGTTGAATGCACACATTGACAACCATTCAGTTTGATAGCACACTTTTGGTTTTAGAAGCAGATATTTCTCTGTACAGCCTATGGTCCCATTCAATCGGGAATATCCCAACGCAGCTCCTAGAAGAAACGTGTTTCTGACTCGCTGAATCTCAACATAGATTCAACTCTCTTAGGTGAACGAACGCACAGCAGAGCAGTTTCAAGGAAACGTTTCTCCTGAGTTTTAGACGAAGTTTCCTGCTGTTTAGTACGGATGCCGGCATTGGGCTGGAAATACCGGTTTTGGGATTCTGCACAGAAAGGGTTTGCAAACCGCTGAATCCACACGTGACTTTAACTCTGTCAGTTGAATGCGCACATTGACAACCATTCAGTTAGATAGCTCCGTTTTGGTTTTAGAAGCAGATATTTCTCTGTACAGCCTATGGTCCCATTCACTCGGGAATATCCCAACGCAGCTCCTAGAAGAAACGTGTTTCTGACTCGCTGGATCTCAACATAGATTCAACTCTCTTAGGTGAACGAACGCACAGCAGAGCAGTTTCAAGGAAACGTTTCTCCTGAGTTTTAGACGAAGTTTCCTGCTGTTAAGTACGTATGCCGGCATTGGGCTGGAAATACCGGTTTTGGGATTCTGCACAGAAAGGGTTTGCAAACCGCTGAATACACACGTGAGTTTAACTCTGTCAGTTGAATGCACACATTGACAACCATTCAGTTAGATAGCTCCGTTTTGGTTTTAGAAGCAGATATTTCTCTGTACAGCCTATGGTCCCATTCACTCGGGAATATCCTAACGCAGCTCCTAGAAGAAACGTGTTTCTGACTCGCTGAATCTCAACATAGATTCAACTCTCTTAGGTGAACGAACGCACAGCAGAGCAGTTTCAAGGAAACGTTTCTCCTGAGTTTTAGACGAAGTTTCCTGCTGTTTAGTACGGATGCCGGCATTGGGCTGGACATACCGGTTTTGGGATTCTGCACAGAAATGGTTTGCAAACCGCTGAATCCACACGTGAGTTTAACTCTGTCAGTTGAATGCACACTTTGACAACCATTCAGTTATATAGCTCCGTTTTGGTTTTAGAAGCAGATATTTCTCTGTACAGCCTATGGTCCCATTCACTCGGGAATATCCCAACGCAGCTCCTAGCATAAACGTGTTTCTGACTCGCTGAATCTCAACATAGTTGCAACTCTCTTAGGTGAACGAACGCACAGCAGAGCAGTTTCAAGGAAACGTTTCTCCTGAGTTTTAGACGAAGTTTCCTGCTGTTTAGTACGGATGCCGGCATTGAGCTGGAATTACCGGTTTTGGGATTCTGCACAGAAAGGGTTTGTAAACCGCTGAATCTAAACGTGAGTTTAACTCTGTCAGTTGAATGCACACATTGACAACCATTCAGTTAGATACCACCCTTTTGGTTGTAGGAGCAGATATTTCTCTGTACAGCCTATGGTCCCATTCACTCGGGAATATCCCATCGCACCTCCTAGAAGAAACGTGTTTCTGACTCGCTGAATCTCAACATAGATTCAACTCTCTTAGGTGATCGAACGCACAGCAGAGCAGTTTCAAGGAAACGTTTCTCCTGAGTTTTAGACGAAGTTTCCTGCTGTTTAGTACGGATGCCGGCATTGGGCTGGAAATACCGGTTTTGGGATTCTGCACAGAAAGGGTTTGCAAACCGCTGAATCCACACGGGAGTTTAACTCTGTCAGTTGAATGCACACATTGACAACCATTCAGTTTGATAGCACACTTTTGGTTTTAGAAGCAGATATTTCTCTGTACAGCCTATGGTCCCATTCACTCGGGAATATCCCAACGCAGCTCCTAGAAGAAACGTGTTTCTGACTCGCTGAATCTCAACATAGATTCAACTGTCTTAGGTGAACGAACGCACAGCAGAGCAGTTTCAAGGAAACGTTTCTCCTGAGTTTTAGACGAAGTTTCCTGCTGTTTAGTGCGTATGCCGGCATTGGGCTGGAAATACCGGTTTTGGGATTCTGCAAAGAAAGGGTTTGCAAACCGCTGCATCCACACGTGAGTTTAACTCTGTCAGTTGAATGCACACATTGACAACCATTCAGTTTGATAGCACACTTTTGGTTTTAGAAGCAGATATTTCTCTGTAGAGCCTATGGTCCCATTCACTCGGGAATATCCCAACGCAGCTCCTAGAAGAAACGTGTTTATGACTCGCTGAATCTCAACATAGATTCAACTCTCTTAGGTGAACGAACGCACAGCAGAGCAGTTTCAAGGAAACGTTTCTCCTGAGTTTTAGACGAAGTTTCCTGCTGTTTAGTACGTATGCCGGCATAGGGCTGGAAATACCGGTTTTGGGATTCTGCAAAGAAAGGGTTTGCAAACCGCTGAATCCAAACGTGAGTTTAACCCTGTCAGTTGAATGCACACATTGACAACCATTCAGTTTGATAGCACACTTTTGGTTTTAGAAGCAGATATTTCTCTGTAGAGCCTATGGTCCCATTCACTCGGGAATATCCCAACGCAGCTCCTAGAAGAAACGTGTTTCTGACTCGCTGAATCTCAACATAGATTCAACTCTCTTAGGCGAACGAAAGCACAGCAGAGCAGTTTCAAGGAAACGTTTCTCCTGAGTCTTAGACGAAGTTTCCTGCTGTTTAGTACGTATGCCGGCATTGGGCTGGAAATACCGGTTTTTGGATTCTGCACAGAAAGGGTTTGCAAACCGCTGAATCCACACGTGAGTTTAACTCTGTCAGTTGAATGCACACATTGACAACCATTCAGTTAGATAGCTCCGTTTTGGTTTTAGAAGCAGATATTTCTCTGTACAGCCTATGGTCCCATTCACTCGGGAATATCCCAACGCAGCTCCTAGAAGAAACGTGTTTCTGACTCGCTGAATCTCAACATAGATTCAACTCTCTTAGGTGAACGAACGCACAGCAGAGCAGTTTCAAGGAAACGTTTCTCCTGAGTTTTACACGAAGTTTCCTGCTGTTTAGTACGGATGCCGGCATTGGGCTGGAAATACCCGTTTTGGGATTCTGCACAGAAAGGGTTTGCAAACCGCTGAATCCACACGTGACTTTAACTCTGTCAGTTGAATGCGCACATTGACAACCATTCACTTAGATAGCTCCGTTTTGGTTTTAGAAGCAGATATTTCTCTGTACAGCCTATGGTCCCATTCACTCGGGAATATCCCAACGCAGCTCCTAGAAGAAACGTGTTTCTGACTCGCTGGATCTCAACATAGATTCAACTCTCTTAGGTGAACGAACGCACAGCAGAGCAGTTTCAAGGAAACGTTTCTCCTGAGTTTTAGACGAAGTTTCCTGCTGTTTAGTACGGATGCCGGCATTAAGCTGGAATTACCGGTTTTGGGATTCTGCACAGAAAGGGTTTGTAAACCGCTGAATCTAAACGTGAGTTTAACTCTGTCAGTTGAATGCACACATTGACAACCATTCAGTTAGATAGCTCCGTTTTGGTTTTAGAAGCAGATATTTCTCTGTACAGCCTATGGACCCATTCACTCGGGAATATCCCAACGCAGCTCCTAGAAGAAACGTGTTTCTGACTCGCTGAATCTCAACATAGATTCACCTCTCTTAGGTGAACGAGCGCACAGCAGAGCAGTTTCAAGGAAACGTTTCTCCTGAGTTTTAGACGAAGTTTCCTGCTGTTTAGTGCGTATGCCGGCATTGGGCTGGAAATACGGGTTTCGGGATTCTGCAAAGAAAGGGTTTGCAAACCGCTGAATCCACACGTGAGTTTAACTCTGTCAGTTGAATGCACACATTGACAACCATTCAGTTTGATAGCACACTTTTGGTTTTAGAAGCAGATATTTCTCTGTACAGCCTATGGTCCCATTCAATCGGGAATATCCCAACGCAGCTCCTAGAAGAAACGTGTTTCTGACTCGCTGAATCTCAACATAGATTCAACTCTCTTAGGTGATCGAACGCACAGCAGAGCAGTTTCAAGGAAACGTTTCTCCTGAGTTTTAGACGAAGTTTCCTGCTCTTTAGTACGGATGCCGGCATTGGGCTGGAAATACCGGTTTGGGGATTCTGCACAGAAAGGGTTTGCAAACCGCTGAATCCACACGTGAGTTTACCTCTGTCAGTTGAATGCACACATTGACAACCATTCAGTTAGATGGCTCCGTTTTGGTTTTAGAAGCAGATATTTCTCTGTACAGCCTATGGTCCCATTCACTCGGGAATATCCCAACGCAGCTCCTAGAAGAAACGTGTTTCTGACTCGCTGAATCTCAACATAGATTCAACTCTCTTAGTTGAACGAACGCACAGCAGAGCAGTTTCAAGGAAACGTTTCTCCTGAGTTTTACACGAAGTTTCCTGCTGTTTAGTACGGATGCCGGCATTGGGCTGGAAATACCCGTTTTGGGATTCTGCACAGAAAGGGTTTGCAAACCGCTGAATCCACACGTGACTTTAACTCTGTCAGTTGAATGCGCACATTGACAACCATTCAGTTAGATAGCTCCGTTTTGGTTTTAGAAGCAGATATTTCTCTGTACAGCCTATGGTCCCATTCACTCGGGAATATCCCAACGCAGCTCCTAGAAGAAACGTGTTTCTGACTCGCTGAATCTCAACATAGATTCAACTCTCTTAGGTGAACGAACGCACAGCAGAGCAGTTTCAAGGAAACGTTTCTCCTGAGTTTTAGACGAAGTTTCCTGCTGTTAAGTACGTATGCCGGCATTGGGCTGGAAATACCGGTTTTGGGATTCTGCACAGAAAGGGTTTGCAAACCGCTGAATCCACACGTGAGTTTAACTCTGTCAATTGAATGCACACATTGACAACCATTCAGTTAGATAGCTCCGTTTTGGTTTTAGAAGCAGATATTTCTCTGTACAGCCTATGGTCCCATTCACTCGGGAATATCCTAACGCAGCTCCTAGAAGAAACGTGTTTCTGACTCGCTGAATCTCAACATAGATTCAACTCTCTTAGGTGAACGAACGCACAGCAGAGCAGTTTCAAGGAAACGTTTCTCCTGAGATTTTGACGAAGTTTCCTGCTGTTTAGTACGGATGCCGGCATTGGGCTGGACATACCGGTTTTGGGATTCTGCACAGAAATGGTTTGCAAACCGCTGAATCCACACGTGAGTTTAACTCTGTCAGTTGAATGCACACTTTGACAACCATTCAGTTATATAGCTCCGTTTTGGTTTTAGAAGCAGATATTTCTCTGTACAGCCTATGGTCCCATTCACTCGGGAATATCCCAACGCAGCTCCTAGCATAAACGTGTTTCTGACTCGCTGAATCTCAACATAGTTGCAACTCTCTTAGGTGAACGAACGCACAGCAGAGCAGTTTCAAGGAAACGTTTCTCCTGAGTTTTAGACGAAGTTTCCTGCTGTTTAGTACGGATGCCGGCATTGAGCTGGAATTACCGGTTTTGGGATTCTGCACAGAAAGGGTTTGTAAACCGCTGAATCTAAACGTGAGTTTCACTCTGTCAGTTGAATGCACACATTGACAACCATTCAGTTAGATACCACCCTTTTGGTTGTAGGAGCAGATATTTCTCTGTACAGCCTATGGTCCCATTCACTCGGGAATATCGCAATGCACCTCCTAGAAGAAACGTGTTTCTGACTCGCTGAATCTCAACATAGATTCAACTCTCTTAGGTGATCGAACGCACAGCAGAGCAGTTTCAAGGAAACGTTTCTCCTGAGTTTTAGACGAAGTTTCCTGCTGTTTAGTACGGATGCCGGCATTGGGCTGGAAATACCGGTTTTGGGATTCTGCACAGAAAGGGTTTGCAAACCGCTGAATCCACACGTGAGTTTAACTCTGTCAGTTGAATGCACACTTTGACAACCATTCAGTTAGATAGCTCCGTTTTGGTTTTAGAAGCAGATATTTCTCTGTACAGCCTATGGTCCCATTCACTCGGGAATATCCCAACGCAGCTCCTAGAAGAAACGTGTTTCTGACTCGCTGAATCTCAACATAGATTCAACTCTCTTAGGTGAACGAAAGCACAGCAGAGCAGTTTCAAGGAAACGTTTCTCCTGAGTTTTAGACGAAGTTTCCTGCTGTTTAGTACGGATGCCGGCATTGGGCTGGAAATACCGGTTTTGGGATTCTGCACAGAAAGGGTTTGCAAACCGCTGAATCCACAAGTGAGTTTAACTCTGTCAGTTGAATGCACACATTGACAACCATTCAGTTTGATAGCACACTTTTCGTTTTAGAAGCAGATATTTCTCTGTACAGAGTATGGTCCCATTCACTCGGGAATATCCCAACGCAGCTCCTAGAAGAAACGTGTTTCTGACTCGCTGAATCTCAACATAGATTCAACTCTCTTAGGTGAACGAACGCACAGCAGAGCAGTTTCAAGGAAACGTTTCTCCTGAGTTTTAGACGAAGTTTCCTGCTGTTTAGTGTGTATGCCGGCATTGGGCTGGAAATACCGGTTTTGGGATTCTGCAAAGAAAGGGTTTGCAAACCGCTGAATCCAAACGTGAGTTTAACCCTGTCAGTTGAATGCACACATTGACAACCATTCAGTTTGATAGCACACTTTTGGTTTTAGAAGCAGATATTTCTCTGTAGAGCCTATGGTCCCATTCACTCGGGAATATCCCAACGCAGCTCCTAGAAGAAACGTGTTTCTGACTCGCTGAATCTCAACATAGATTCAACTCTCTTAGGTGAACGAACTCACAGCAGAGCAGTTTCAAGGAAACGTTTCTCCTGAGTTTTAGACGAAGTTTCCTGCTGTTTAGTACGGATGCCGGCATTGGGCTGGACATACCAGTTTTGGGATTCTGCACAGAAATGGTTTGCAAACCGCTGAATCGACACGTGAGTTTAACTCCGTCAGTTGAATGCACACATTGACAACCATTCAGTTAGATAGCTCCGTTTTGGTTTTAGAAGCAGATATTTCTCTGTACAGCCTATGGTCCCATTCACTCGGGAATATCCCAACGCAGCTCCTAGCATAAACGCGTTTCTGACTCGCTGATTCTCAACATAGTTTCAACTCTCTTAGGTGAACGAACGCACAGAAGAGCAGTTTCAAGGAAACGTTTCTCCTGAGTTTTAGACGAAGTTTCCTGCTGTTTAGTACGGATGCCGGCATTGGGCTGGAAATACCGGTTTTGGGATTCTGCACAGAAAGGGTTTGCAAACCGCTGAATCCACACGTGAGTTTAACTCTGTCAGTTGAATGCACACATTGACAACCATTCTGTTAGATAGCTCCGTTTTGGTTTTAGAAGCAGATATTTCTCTGTACAGCCTATGGTCCCATTCACTCGGGAATATCCCAACGCAGTTCCTAGAAGAAACGCGTTTCTGACTCGCTGAGTCTCAACGTAGATTCAACTCTCTTAGGTGAACGAACGCACAGCAGAGCAGTTTCAAGGAAACGTTTCTCCTGAGTCTTAGACGAAGTTTCCTGCTGTTTAGTACGGATGCCGGCATTGGGCTGGAAATACCGGTTTTGGGATTCTGCACAGAAAGGGTTTGCAAACCGCTGAATCCACACGTGAGTTTAACTCTGTCAGTTGAATGCACACATTGACAACCATTCAGTTAGATAGCTCCGTTTTGGTTTTAGAAGCAGATATTTCTCTGTAGAGCCTATGGTCCCATTCACTCGGGAATATCCCAACGCAGCTCCTAGAAGAAACGTGTTTCTGACTCGCTGAATCTCAACATAGATTCAACTCTCTTAGGTGAACGAACGCACAGCAGAGCAGATTCAAGGAAATGATTCTCCTGAGTTTTAGACGAAGTTTCCTGCTGTTTAGTACGTATGCCGGCATTGGGCTGGAAATACCGGTTTTGGGATTCTGCACAGAAAGGGTTTGCAAACCGCTGAATCCACACTTGAGTTTAACTCTGTCAGTTGAATGCACACATTGACAACCATTCAGTTAGATAGCTCCGTTTTGGTTTTAGAAGCAGATATTTCTCTGTACAGCCTATGGTCCCATTCACTCGGGAATATCCCAATGCAGCTCCTAGAAGAAACGTGTTTTTGACTCGCTGAATCTCAACATAGATTCAACTCTCTTAGGTGAACGAACGCACAGCAGAGCAGTTTCAAGGAAACGTTTCTCCTGAGTTTTAGACGAAGTTTCCTGCTGTTTAGTATGGATGCCGGCATTGGGCTGGAAATACGGGTTTTGGGATTCTGCACAGAAAGGGTTTGCAAACCGCTGAATCCACACGTGAGTTTAGCTCTGTCAGTTGAATGCACACATTGACAACCATTCAGTTTGATAGCACACTTTTGGTTTTAGAAGCAGATATTTCTCTGTACAGCCTATTTTCCCATTCACTCGGGAATATCCCAACGCAGCTCCTAGAAGAAACGTGTTTCTGACTCGCTGAATCTCAACATAGTTTCAACTCTCTTAGGTGAACGAAAGCACAGCAGAGCAGTTTCAAGGAAACGTCTCTCCCGAGTTTTAGACGAAGTTTCCTGCTGTTTATTACGGATGCCGGCATTGAGCTGGAATTACCGGTTTTGGGATTCTGCACAGAAAGGGTTTGCAAACCGCTGAATCCAAACGTGAGTTTAATTCTGTCACTTGAATGCACACATTGACAACCATTCAGTTAGATACCACCCTTTTGGTTGTAGGAGTAGATATTTCTCTGTACAGCCTATGGTCCCATTCACTCGGGAATATCCCAACGCACCTCCTAGAAGAAACGTGTTTCTGACTCGCTGAATCTCAACATAGATTCAACTCTCTTAGGTGATCGAACGCACAGCAGAGCAGTTTCACGGAAACGTTTCTCCTGAGTTTTAGACGAAGTTTCCTGCTGTTTAGTACGGATGCCGGCATTGGGCTGGAAATACCGGTTTTGGGATTCTGCACAGAAAGGGTTTGCAAACCGCTGAATCCACACGTGAGTTTAACTCTGTCAGTTGAATGCACACATTGACAACCATTCAGTTTGATAGCACCCTTTTGGTTTTAGAAGCAGATATTTCTCTGTACAGCCTATGGTCCCATTCACTCGGGAATATCCCAACGCAGCTCCTAGAAGAAACGTGTTTCTGACTCGCTGAATCTCAACATAGATTCAACTCTCTTAGGTGAACGAACGCACAGCAGAGCAGTTTCAAGGAAACGTTTCTCCTGAGTTTTAGACGAAGTTTCCTGCTGTTTAGTACGGATGCCGGCATTGGGCTGGACATACCGGTTTTGGGATTCTGCACAGAAAGGGTTTGCAAACCGCTGAATCCACAGTGAGTTTAACTCTGTCAGTTGAATGCACACATTGACAACCATTCAGTTTGAAAGCACCCTTTTGGTTTTAGAAGCAGATATTTCTCTGTAAAGCCTATGGTCCCATTCACTCGGGAATATCCCAACGCACCTCCTAGAAGAAACGTGTTTCTGACTCGCTGAATCTCAACATAGATTCAACTCTCTTAGGTGAACGAACGCACAGCAGAGCAGTTTCAAGCAAACGTTTCTCCTGAGTCTTAGACGAAGTTTCCTGCTGTTTAGTACGTATGCCGGCATTGGGCTGGAAATACCGGTTTTGGGATTCTGCACAGAAAGGGTTTGCAAACCGCTGAATCCACACGTGAGTTTAACTCTGTCAGTTGAATGCACACATTGACAACCATTCAGTTAGATAGCTCCGTTTTGGTTTTAGAAGCAGATATTACTCTGTACAGCCTATGGTCCCATTCACTCGGGAATATCCCAACGCAGCTCCTAGAAGAAACGTGTTTCTGACTCGCTGAATCTCAACATAGATTCAACTCTCTTAGGTGAACGAAAGCACAGTAGAGCAGTTTCAAGGAAACGTTTCTCCTGAGTTTTAGACGAAGTTTCCTGCTGTTTAGTACGGATACCGGCATTGGGCTGGACATACCGGTTTTGGGATTCTGCACAGAAATGGTTTGCAAACCTCTGAATCCACACGTGAGTTTAACTCTGTCAGTTGAAAGCACACATTGACAACCATTCAGTTAGATAGCTCCGTTTTGGTTTTAGAAGCAGATATTTCTCTGTACAGCCTATGGTCCCATTCACTCGGGAATATCCCAACGCAGCTCCTAGAAGAAACGTGTTTCTGACTCGCTGAGTCTCAACATAGATTCAACTCTCTTAGGTGAACGAACGCACAGCAGAGCAGTTTCAAGGAAACGTTTCTCCTGAGTCTTAGACGAAGTTTCCTGCTGTTTAGTACGTACGCCAGCATTGGGCTGGAAATACCGGTTTTGGGATTCTGCACAGAAAGGGTTTGCAAACCGCTGAATCCACACGTGAGTTTAACTCTGTCAGTTGAATGCACACATTGACAACCATTCAGTTTGATAGCTCCGTTTTGGTTTTAGAAGCAGATATTTCTCTGTACAGCCTATGGTCCCATTCACTCGGGAATATCCCAACGCAGCTCCTAGAAGAAACGTGTTTCTGTCTCGCTGAATCTCAACATAGATTCAACTCTCTTAGGTGAACGAACGCACAGCAGAGCAGTTTCAAGGAAACGTTTCTCCTGAGTTTTAGACGAAGTTTTCTACTGTTTAGTACGGATGCCGGCATTGGGCTGGATATACCGGTTTTGGGATTCTGCACAGAAAGGGTTTGCAAACCGCTGAATCCACACGTGAGTTTAACTCTGTCAGTTGAATGCACACATTGACAACCATTCAGTTTGATTGCACCCTTTTGGTTTTAGAAGCAGATATTTCTCTGTACAGCCTATGGTCCCATTCACTCGGGAATATCCCAACGCAGCTCCTAGAAGAAACGTGTTTCTGACTCGCTGAATCTCAACATAGATTCAACTCTCTTAGGTGAACGAACGCACAGCAGAGCAGTTTCAAGCAAACGTTTCTCCTGAGTCTTAGACGAAGTTTCCTGCTGTTTAGTACGGATGCCGGCATTGGGCTGGAAATACCGGTTTGGGATTCTGCACAGAAAGGGTTTGCAAACCGCTGAATCCACACGTGAGTTTAACTCTGTCCGTTGAATGCACACATTGACAACCATTCAGTTAGATAGCTCCGTTTTGGTTTTAGAAGCAGATATTTCTCTGTACAGCCTATGGTCCCATTCACTCGGGAATATCCCAACGCAGCTCCTAGAAGAAACGTGTTTCTGACTCGCTGAATCTCAACATAGATTCAACTCTCTTAGGTGAACGAAAGCACAGCAGAGCAGTTTCAAGGAAACGTTTCTCCTGAGTTTTAGACGAAGTTTCCTGCTGCTTAGTACGGATACCGGCATTGGGCTGGACATACCGGTTTTGGGATTCTGCACAGAAATGTTTTGCAAACCTCTGAATCCACACGTGAGTTTAACTCTGTCAGTTGAATGCACACATTGACAACCATTCAGTTTGATAGCACACTTTTGGTTTTAGAAGCAGATATTTCTCTGTACAGCCTATGGTCCCATTCACTCGGGAATATCCCAACGCACCTCCTAGAAGAAACGTGTTTCTGACTCGCTGAATCTCAACATAGATTCAACTCTCTGAGGTGATCGAACGCACAACAGAGCAGTTTCAAGGAAACGTTTCTCCTGAGTTTTAGACGAAGTTTCCTGCTGTTTAGTACGGATGCCGGCATTGGGCTGGAAATACCGGTTTTGGGATTCTGCACAGAAAGGGTTTGCAAACCGCTAAATCCACACGTGAGTTTAACTCTGTCAGTTGAATGCACACATTGACAACCATTCAGTTAGATAGCTCCGTTTTGGTTTTAGAAGCAGATATTTCTCTGTACAGCCTATGGTCCCATTCACTCGGGAATATCCCAACGCAGCTCCTAGAAGAAACGTGTTTCTGACTCGTAGAATCTCAACATGGATTCAACTCTCTTAGGTGAACGAACGCACAGCAGAGCAGTTTCAAGGAAATGTTTCTCCTGAGTTTTAGACGAAGTTTCCTGCTGTTTAGTACGTATGCCGGCATTGGGCTGGAAATACCGGTTTTGGGATTCTGCACAGAAAGGGTTTGCAAACCGCTGAATCCACACGTGAGTTTAACTCTGTCAGTTGAATGCACACATTGACAACCATTCAGTTAGATAGCTCCGTTTTGGTTTTAGAAGCAGATATTTCTCTGTACAGCCTATGGTCCCATTCACTCGGGAATATCCCAATGCAGCTCCTAGAAGAAACGTGTTTCTGACTCGCTGAATCTCAACATAGATTCAACTCTCTTAGGTGAACGAACGCACAGCAGAGCAGTTTCAAGGAAACGTTTCTCCTGAGTTTTTGACGAAGTTTCCTGCTCTTTAGTACTTATGCCGGCATTGGGCTGGAAATACCGGTTTTGGGATTCTGCACAGAAAGGGTTTGCAAACCGCTGAATCCACACCTGAGTTTAACTCTCTCAGTTGAATGCACACATTGACAACCATTCAGTTTGATAGCACACTTTTGGTTTTAGAAGCAGATATTTCTCTGTAAAGCCTATGGTCCCATTCACTCGGGAATATCCCAACGCAGCTCCTAGAAGAAACGTGTTTCTGACTCGCTGAATCTCAACATAGATTCAACTCTCTTAGGTGAACGAAAGCACAGCAGAGCAGTTTCAAGGAAACGTTTCTCCTGAGTTTTAGACGAAGTTTCCTGCTGTTTAGTACGGATACCGGCATTGGGCTGGACATACCGGTTTTGGGATTCTGCACAGAAATGGTTTGCAAACCTCTGAATCCACACGTGAGTTTAACTCTGTCAGTTGAAAGCACACATTGACAACCATTCAGTTAGATAGCTCCGTTTTGGTTTTAGAAGCAGATATTTCTCTGTACAGCCTATGGTCCCATTCACTCGGGAATATCCCAACGCAGCTCCTAGAAGAAACGTGTTTCTGACTCGCTGAGTCTCAACATAGATTCAACTCTCTTAGGTGAACGAACGCACAGCAGAGCAGTTTCAAGGAAACGTTTCTCCTGAGTCTTAGACGAAGTTTCCTGCTGTTTAGTACGTACGCCAGCATTGGGCTGGAAATACCGGTTTTGGGATTCTGCACAGAAAGGGTTTGCAAACCGCTGAATCCACACGTGAGTTTAACTCTGTCAGTTGAATGCACACATTGACAACCATTCAGTTTGATAGCTCCGTTTTGGTTTTAGAAGCAGATATTTCTCTGTACAGCCTATGGTCCCATTCACTCGGGAATATCCCAACGCAGCTCCTAGAAGAAACGTGTTTCTGTCTCGCTGAATCTCAACATAGATTCAACTCTCTTAGGTGAACGAACGCACAGCAGAGCAGTTTCAAGGAAACGTTTCTCCTGAGTTTTAGACGAAGTTTTCTACTGTTTAGTACGGATGCCGGCATTGGGCTGGATATACCGGTTTTGGGATTCTGCACAGAAAGGGTTTGCAAACCGCTGAATCCACACGTGAGTTTAACTCTGTCAGTTGAATGCACACATTGACAACCATTCAGTTTGATAGCACCCTTTTGGTTTTAGAAGCAGATATTTCTCTGTACAGCCTATGGTCCCATTCACTCGGGAATATCCCAACGCAGCTCCTAGAAGAAACGTGTTTCTGACTCGCTGAATCTCAACATAGATTCAACTCTCTTAGGTGAACGAACGCACAGCAGAGCAGTTTCAAGCAAACGTTTCTCCTGAGTCTTAGACGAAGTTTCCTGCTGTTTAGTACGGATGCCGGCATTGGGCTGGACATACAGGTTTTGGGATTCTGCACAGAAAGGGTTTGCAAACCGCTGAATCCACACGTGAGTTTAACTCTCTCAGTTGAATGCACACATTGACAACCATTCAGTTTGATAGCACACTTTTGGTTTTAGAAGCAGATATTTCTCCGTACAGCCTATGGTCCCATTCACTCGGGAATATCCCAACGCAGCTCCTAGAAGAAACGTGTTTCTGACTCGCTGAATCTCAACATAGATTCAACTCTCTTAGGTGAACGAACACACAGCAGAGCAGTTTCAAGGAAACGTTTCTCCTGAGTTTTAGACGAAGTTTCCTGCTGTTTAGTACGGATGCCGGCATTGGGCTGGAAATACCGGTTTTGGGATTCTGCACAGAAAGGGTTTGCAAACCGCTGAATCCACACGTGAGTTTAACTCTGTCAGTTGAATGCACACATTGACAACCATTCAGTTAGATAGCTCCGTTTTGGTTTTAGAAGCAGATATTTCTCTGTACAGCCTATGGTCCCATTCACTCGGGAATATCCCAACGCAGCTCCTAGAAGAAACGTGTTTCTGACTCGCTGAATCTCAACATAGATTCAAGTATCTTAGGTGAACGAACGCACAGCAGAGGAGTTTCAAGGAAACGTTTCTCCTGAGTCTTAGACGAAGTTTCCTGCTGTTTAGTACGGATGCCGGCATTGGGCTGGACATACCGGTTTTGGGATTCTGCACAGAAAGGGTTTGCAAACCGCTGAATCCACACGTGAGTTTAACTCTCTCAGTTGAATGCACACATTGACAACCATTCAGTTTGATAGCACACTTTTGGTTTTAGAAGCAGATATTTCTCCGTACAGCCTATGGTCCCATTCACTCGGGAATATCCCAACGCAGCTCCTAGAAGAAACGTGTTTCTGACTCGCTGAATCTCAACATAGATTCAACTCTCTTAGGTGAACGAACACACAGCAGAGCAGTTTCAAGGAAACGTTTCTCCTGAGTTTTAGACGAAGTTTCCTGCTGTTTAGTACGGATGCCGGCATTGGGCTGGAAATACCGGTTTTGGGATTCTGCACAGAAAGGGTTTGCAAACCGCTGAATCCACACGTGAGTTTAACTCTGTCAGTTGAATGCACACATTGACAACCATTCAGTTAGATAGCTCCGTTTTGGTTTTAGAAGCAGATATTTCTCTGTACAGCCTATGGTCCCATTCACTCGGGAATATCCCAACGCAGCTCCTAGAAGAAACGTGTTTCTGACTCGCTGAATCTCAACATAGATTCAACTCTCTTAGGTGAACGAACGCACAGCAGAGCAGTTTCAAGGAAACGTTTCTCCTGAGTTTTAGACGAAGTTTCCTGCTGTTTAGTACGGATGCCGGCATTGGGCTGGAAATACCGGTTTTGGGATTCTGCACAGAAAGGGTTTGCAAACCGCTGAATCCACACGTGAGTTTAACTCTGTCAGTTGAATGCACACATTGACAACCATTCAGTTTGATAGCACACTTTTGGTTTTAGAAGCAGATATTTCTCTGTACAGCCTATGGTCTCATTCACTCGGGAATATCCCAACGCAGCTCCTAGAAGAAACGTGTTTCTGACTCGATGAATCTCAACATAGATTCAACTCTCTTAGGTGAACGAATGCACAGCAGAGCAGTTTCAAGGAAACGTTTCTCCTGAGTCTTAGAAGAAGTTTCCTGCTGTTTAGTACGTATGCCGGCATTGGGCTGGAAATACCGGTTTTGGGATTCTGCACAGAAAGGGTTTGCAAACCGCTGAATCCACACGTGAGTTTAACTCTGTCAGTTGAATGCACACATTGACAACCATTCAGTTTGATAGCTCCGTTTTGGTTTTAGAAGCAGATATTTCTCTGTACAGCCTATGGTCCCATTCACTCGGGAATATCCCAACGCAGCTCCTAGAAGAAACGTGTTTCTGACTCGCTGAATCTCAACATAGATTCAACTCTCTTAGGTGAACGAACGCACAGCAGAGCAGTTTCAAAGAAACGTTTCTCCTGAGTTTTAGACGAAGTTTCCTGCTGTTTAGTACGGATGCCGGCATTGGGCTGGACATACCGGTTTTGGGATTCTGCACAGAAATGGTTTGCAAACCGCTGAATCCACACGTGAGTTTAACTCTGTCAGTTGAATGCACACATTGACAACCATTCAGTTAGATAGCTCCGTTTTGGTTTTAGAAGCAGATATTTCTCTGTACAGCCTATGGTCCCATTCACTCGGGAATATCCCAACGCAGCTCCTAGAAGAAACGTGTTTCTGACTCGCTGAATCTCAACATAGATTCAACTCTCTTAGGTGAACGAACGCACAGCAGAGCAGTTTCAAGGAAACGTTTCTCCTGAGTTTTACACGAAGTTTCCTACTGTTTTGTATGGATGCCGGCATTGGGCTGGACATACCGGTTTTGGGATACTGCACAGAAATGGTTTGCAAACCGCTGAATCCACACGTGAGTTTAACTCTGTCAGTTGAATGCACACATTGACAACCAATCAGTTAGATAGCTCCGTTTTGGTATTAGAAGCAGATATTTCTCTGTACAGCCTATGGTCCCATTCACTCGGGAATATCCCAACGCAGCTCCTAGCATAAACGTGTTTCTGACTCGCTGAATCTCAGCATAGTTTCAACTCTCTTAGGTGTACGAACGCACAGCAGAGCAGTTTCAAGGAAACATTTCTCCTGAGTTTTAGACGAAGTTTCCTGCTGTTTAGTACGGATGCCGGCATTGAGCTGGAATTACCGGTTCTGGCATTCTGCACAGAAAGGGTTTGTAAACCGCTGAATCCAAACGTGAGTTTAACTCTGTCAGTTGAATGCACACATTGACAACCATTCAGTTAGATACCACCCTTTTGGTTTTAGAAGCAGATATTTCTCTGTACAGCCTATGGTCCCATTCACTCGGGAATATCCCAACGCAGCTCCTAGAAGAAACGTGTTTCTGACTCGCTGAATCTCAACATAGATTCAACTCTCTTAGGTGAACGAAGGCAAAGCAGAGCAGTTTCAAGGAAACGTTTCTCCTGAGTTTTAGACGAAGTTTCCTGCTGTTTAGTACGGATGCCGGCATTGGGCTGGAAATACCGGTTTTGGGATTCTGCACAGAAAGGGTTTGCAAACCGCTGAATCCACACGTGAGTTTAACTCTGTCAGTTGAATGCACACATTGACAACCATTCAGTTAGATAGCTCCGTTTTGGTTTTAGAAGCAGATATTTCTCTGTACAGCCTATGGTCCCATTCACTCGGGAATATCCCAACGCAGCTCCTAGAAGAAACGTGTTTCTGACTCGCTGAATCTCAACAAGGATTCAACTCTCTTAGGTGAACGAACGCACAGCAGAGCAGTTTCAAGGAAATGTTTCTCCTGAGTTTTAGACGAAGTTTCCTGCTGTTTAGTACGTATGCCGGCATTGGGCTGGAAATACCGGTTTTGGGATTCTGCACAGAAAGTGTTTGCAAACCGCTGAATCCACACGTGAGTTTAACTCTGTCAGTTGAATGCACATATTGACGACCATTCAGTTTCATAGCACACTTTTGGTTTTAGAAGCAGATATTTCTCTCTACAGCCTATGGTCCCATTCACTCGGGAATATCCCAATGCAGCTCCTAGAAGAAACGGGTTTCTGACTCGCTGAATCTCAACATAGTTTCAACTCTCTTAGGTGAACGAAAGCACAGCAGATCAGTTTCAAGGAAACGTTTCTCCTGAGTTTTAGACGAAGTTTCCTGCTGTTTAGTACGGATGCCGGCATTGGGCTGGAAATACCGGTTTTGGGATTCTGCACAGAAAGGGTTTGCAAACCGCTGAATCCACACGTGAGTTTAACTCTGTCTGTTGAATGCACACATTGACAACCATTCAGTTAGATAGCTCCGTTTTGGTTTTAGAAGCAGATATTTCTCTGTACAGACTATGGTCCCATTCACTCGGGAATATCCCAACGCAGCTCCTAGAAGAAACGTGTTTCTGACTCGCTGAATCTCAACATAGATTCAACTCTCTTAGGTGAACGAACGCACAGCAGAGCAGTTTCAAGGAAACGTTTCTCCTGAGTTTTAGACGAAGTTTCCTGCTGTTTAGTACGGATGCCGGCATTGGGCTGGAAATACCGGTTTTGGGATTCTGCACAGAAAGGGTTTGCAAACCGCTGAATCCACACGTGAGTTTAACTCTGTCTGTTGAATGCACACATTGACAACCATTCAGTTAGATAGCTCCGTTTTGGTTTTAGAAGCAGATATTTCTCTGTACAGACTATGGTCCCATTCACTCGGGAATATCCCAACGCAGCTCCTAGAAGAAACGTGTTTCTGACTCGCTGAATCTCAACATAGATTCAACTCTCTTAGGTGAACGAACGCACAGCAGAGCAGTTTCAAGGAAACGTTTCTCCTGAGTTTTAGACGAAGTTTCCTGCTGTTTAGTACGGATGCCGGCATTGGGCTGGAAATACCGGTTTTGGGATTCTGCACAGAAAGGGTTTACAAACCGCTGAATCCACACGTGAGTTTAACTCTGTCCGTTGAATGCACACATTGACAACCATTCAGTCTGATAGCACACTTTTGGTTTTAGAAGCAGATATTTCTCTGTACAGCCTATGGCCCCATTCACTCGGGAATATCCCAACGCAGCTCCTAGAAGAAACGTGTTTCTGACTCGCTGAATCTCAACATAGATTCAACTCTCTTAGGTGAACGAACGCACAGCAGAGCAGTTTCAAGGAAACGTTTCTCCTGAGTTTTAGACGAAGTTTCCTGCTGTTTAGTACGGATGCCGGCATTGGGCTGGAAATACCGGTTTTGGGATTCTGCACAGAAAGGGTTTGCAAACCGCTGAATCCACACGTGAGTTTAACTCTGTCAGTTGAATGCACACATTGACAACCATTCAGTTTGATAGCACACTTTTGGTTTTAGAAGCAGATATTTCTCTGTACAGCCTATGGTCCCATTCACTCGGGAATATCCGAACGCAGCTCCTAGAAGAAACGTGTTTCTGACTCGCTGAATCTCAACATAGATTCAACTCTCTTAGGTGAACGAAGGCACAGCAGAGCAGTTTCAAGGAAACGTTTCTCCTGAGTTTTAGACGAAGTTTCCTGCTGTTTAGTACGTATGCCGGCATTGGGCTGGAAATACCGGTTTTGGGATTCTGCACAGAAAGGGTTTGCAAACCGCTGAATCCACACGTGAGTTTAACTCTGTCAGTTGAATGCACACATTGACAACCATTCAGTTTGATAGCACCCTTTTGGTTTTAGAAGCAGATATTTCTCTGTACAGCCTATGGTCCCATTCACTCGGGAATATCCCAACGCAGCTCCTAGAAGAAACGTGTTTCTGACTCGCTGAATCTCAACATAGATTCAACTCTCTTAGGTGAACGAACGCACAGCAGAGCAGTTTCAAGGAAACGTTTCTCCTGAGTTTTAGACGAAGTTTCCTGCTGTTTAGTACGGATGCCGGCATTGGGCTGGAAATACCGGTTTTGGGATTCTGCACAGAAAGGGTTTGCAAACCGCTGAATCCACACGTGAGTTTAACTCTGTCAGTTGAATGCACACATTGACAACCATTCAGTTAGATAGCTCCGTTTTGGTATTAGAAGCAGATATTTCTCTGTACAGCCTATGGTCCCATTCACTCGGGAATATCCCAACGCAGCTCCTAGCATAAACGTGTTTCTGACTCGCTGAATCTCAGCATAGTTTCAACTCTCTTAGGTGAACGAACGCACAGCAGAGCAGTTTCAAGGAAACATTTCTCCTGAGTTTTAGACGAAGTTTCCTGCTGTTTAGTACGGATGCCGGCATTGAGCTGGAATTACCGGCTTTGGCATTCTGCACAGAAAGGGTTTGTAAACCCCTGAATCCAAACGTGAGTTTAACTCTGTCAGTTGAATGCACACATTGACAACCATTCAGTTAGATAGCTCCGTTTTGGTTTTAGAAGCAGATATTTCTCTGTACAGCCTATGGTCCCATTCACTCGGGAATATCCCAACGCAGCTCCTAGAAGAAACGTGTTTCTGACTCGCTGAATCTCAACATAGATTCAACTCTCTTAGGTGAACGAAAGCACAGCAGAGCAGTTTCAAGGAAACGTTTCTCCTGAGTTTTAGACGAAGTTTCCTGCTGTTTAGTACGTATGCCGGCATTGGGCTGGAAATACCGGTTTTGGGATTCTGCACAGAAAGGGTTTGCAAACCGCTGAATCCACACGTGAGTTTAACTCTGTCAGTTGAATGCACACATTGACAACCATTCAGTTAGATACCACCCTTTTGGTTGTAGGAGCAGATATTTCTCTGTACAGCCTATGGTCCCATTCACTCGGGAATATCCCAACGCAGCTCCTAGAAGAAACGTGTTTCTGACTCGCTGAATCTCAACATAGATTCAACTCTCTTAGGTGAACGAATGCACAGCAGAGCAGTTTCAAGGAAACGTTTCTCCTGAGTCTTAGAAGAAGTTTCCTGCTGTTTAGTACGTATGCCGGCATTGGGCTGGAAATACCGGTTTTGGGATTCTGCACAGAAAGGGTTTGCAAACCGCTGAATCCACACGTGAGTTTAACTCTGTCCGTTGAATGCACACATTGACAACCATTCAGTCTGATAGCACACTTTTGGTTTTAGAAGCAGATATTTCTCTGTACAGCCTATGGCACCATTCACTCGGAAATATCCCAACGCAGCTCCTAGAAGAAACGTGTTTCTGACTCGCTGAATCTCAACATAGATTCAACTCTCTTAGGTGAACGAACGCACAGCAGAGCAGTTTCAAGGAAACGTTTCTCCTGAGTTTTAGACGAAGTTTCCTGCTGTTTAGTACGGATGCCGGCATTGGGCTGGAAATACCGGTTTTGGGATTCTGCACAGAAAGGGTTTGCAAACCGCTGAATCCACACGTGAGTTTAACTCTGTCAGTTGAATGCACACATTGACAACCATTCAGTTTGACAGCACACTTTTGGTTTTAGAAGCAGATATTTCTCTGTACAGCCTATGGTCCCATTCACTCGGGAATATCCCAACGCAGCTCCTAGAAGAAACGTGTTTCTGACTCGCTGAATCTCAACATAGATTCAACTCTCTTAGGTGAACGAAGGCACAGCAGAGCAGTTTCAAGGAAACGTTTCTCCTGAGTTTTAGACGAAGTTTCCTGCTGTTTAGTACGTATGCCGGCATTGGGCTGGAAATACCGGTTTTGGGATTCTGCACAGAAAGGGTTTGCAAACCGCTGAATCCACACGTGAGTTTAACTCTGTCAGTTGAATGCACACATTGACAACCATTCAGTTTGATAGCACCCTTTTGGTTTTAGAAGCAGATATTTCTCTGTACAGCCTATGGTCCCATTCACTCGGGAATATCCCAACGCAGCTCCTAGAAGAAACGTGTTTCTGACTCGCTGAATCTCAACATAGATTCAACTCTCTTAGGTGAACGAACGCACAGCAGAGCAGTTTCAAGGAAACGTTTCTCCTGAGTTTTAGACGAAGTTTCCTGCTGTTTAGTACGGATGCCGGCATTGGGCTGGAAATACCGGTTTTGGGATTCTGCACAGAAAGGGTTTGCAAACCGCTGAATCCACACGTGAGTTTAACTCTGTCAGTTGAATGCACACATTGACAACCATTCAGTTAGATAGCTCCGTTTTGGTTTTAGAAGCAGATATTTCTCTGTACAGCCTATGGTCCCATTCACTCGGGAATATCCCAACGCAGCTCCTAGAAGAAACGTGTTTCTGACTCGCTGCATCTCAACATAGATTCAACTCTCTTAGGTGAACGAACGCACAGCAGAGCAGTTTCAAGGAAACGTTTCTCCTGAGTTTTAGACGAAGTTTCCTGCTGTTTAGTACGGATGCCGGCATTGGGCTGGAAATACCGGTTTTGGGATTCTGCACAGAAAGGGTTTGCAAACCGCTGAATCCACACGTGAGTTTAACTCTGTCTGTTGAATGCACACATTGACAACCATTCAGTTAGATAGCTCCGTTTTGGTTTTAGAAGCAGATATTTCTCTGTACAGCCTATGGTCCCATTCACTCGGGAGTATCCCAACGCAGCTCCTAGAAGAAACGTGTTTCTGACTCGCTGAATCTCAACATAGATTCAACTCTCTTAGGTGAACGAACGCACAGCAGAGCAGTTTCAAGGAAACGTTTCTCCTGAGTTTTAGACGAAGTTTCCTGCTGTTTAGTACGGATGCCGGCATTGGGCTGGAAATACCGGTTTTGGGATTCTGCACAGAAATGGTTTGCAAACCGCTGAATCCACACGTGAGTTTAACTCTGTCCGTTGAATGCACACATTGACAACCATTCAGTCTGATAGCACACTTTTGGTTTTAGAAGCAGATATTTCTCTGTACAGCCTATGGTCCCATTCACTCGGGAATATCCCAACGCAGCTCCTAGAAGAAACGTGTTTCTGACTCGCTGAATCTCAACATAGATTCAACTCTCTTAGGTGAACGAACGCACAGCAGAGCAGTTTCAAGGAAACGTTTCTCCTGAGTTTTAGACGAAGTTTCCTGCTGTTTAGTACGTATGCCGGCATTGGGCTGGAAATACCGGTTTTGGGATTCTGCACAGAAAGGGTTTGCAAACCGCTGAATCCACACGTGAGTTTAACTCTGTCAGTTGAATGCACACATTGACAACCATTCAGTTTGATAGCACCCTTTTGGTTTTAGAAGCAGATATTTCTCTCTACAGCCTATGGTCCCATTCACTCGGGAATATCCCAACGCAGCTCCTAGAAGAAACGTGTTTCTGACTCGCTGAATCTCAACATAGATTCAACTCTCTTAGGTGAACGAACGCACAGCAGAGCAGTTTCAAGGAAACGTTTCTCCTGAGTTTTAGACGAAGTTTCCTGCTGTTTAGTACGGATGCCGGCATTGGGCTGGAAATACCGGTTTTGGGATTCTGCACAGAAAGGGTTTGCAAACCGCTGAATCCACACGTGAGTTTAACTCTGTCAGTTGAATGCACACATTGACAACCATTCAGTTAGATAGCTCCGTTTTGGTATTAGAAGCAGATATTTCTCTGTACAGCCTATGGTCCCATTCACTCGGGAATATCCCAACGCAGTTCCTAGCATAAACGTGTTTCTGACTAGCTGAATCTCAGCATAGTTTCAACTCTCTTAGGTGAACGAACGCACAGCAGAGCAGTTTCAAGGAAACATTTCTCCTGAGTTTTAGACGAAGTTTCCTGCTGTTTAGTACGGATGCCGGCATTGAGCTGGAATTACCGGTTTTGGCATTCTGCACAGAAAGGGTTTGTAAACCCCTGAATCCACACGTAAGTTTAACTCTGTCAGTTGAATGCACACATTGACAACCATTCAGTTAGATACCACCCTTTTGGTTGTAGGAGCAGATATTTCTCTGTACAGTCTATGGTCCCATTCACTCGGGAATATCCCAACGCAGCTCCTAGAAGAAACGTGTTTCTGACTCGCTGAATCTCAACATAGATTCAACTCTCTTAGGTGAACGAATGCACAGCAGAGCAGTTTCAAGGAAACGTTTCTCCTGAGTCTTAGAAGAAGTTTCCTGCTGTTTAGTACGTATGCCGGCATTGGGCTGGAAATACCGGTTTTGGGATTCTGCACAGAAAGGGTTTGCAAACCGCTGAATCCACACGTGAGTTTAACTCTGTCAGTTGAATGCACACATTGACAACCATTCAGTTAGATAGCTCCGTTTTGGTTTTAGAAGCAGATATTTCTCTGTACAGCCTATGGTCCCATTCACTCGGGAATATCCCAACGCAGCTCCTAGAAGAAACGTGTTTCTGACTCGCTGAATCTCAACAAGGATTCAACTCTCTTAGGTGAACGAACGCACAGCAGAGCAGTTTCAAGGAAATGTTTCTCCTGAGTTTTAGACGAAGTTTCCTGCTGTTTAGTACGTATGCCGGCATTGGGCTGGAAATACCGGTTTTGGGATTCTGCACAGAAAGTGTTTGCAAACCGCTGAATCCACACGTGAGTTTAACTCTGTCAGTTGAATGCACATATTGACGACCATTCAGTTTGATAGCACACTTTTGGTTTTAGAAGCAGATATTTCTCTGTACAGCCTATGGTCCCATTCACTCGGGAATATCCCAATGCAGCTCCTAGAAGAAACGGGTTTCTGACTCGCTGAATCTCAACATAGTTTCAACTCTCTTAGGTGAACGAAAGCACAGCAGATCAGTTTCAAGGAAACGTTTCTCCTGAGTTTTAGACGAAGTTTCCTGCTGTTTAGTACGGATGCCGGCATTGGGCTGGAAATACCGGTTTTGGGATTCTGCACAGAAAGGGTTTGCAAACCGCTGAATCCACACGTGAGTTTAACTCTGTCTGTTGAATGCACACATTGACAACCATTCAGTTAGAGAGCTCCGTTTTGGTTTTAGAAGCAGATATTTCTCTGTACAGACTATGGTCCCATTCACTCGGGAATATCCCAACGCAGCTCCTAGAAGAAACGTGTTTCTGACTCGCTGAATCTCAACATTGATTCAACTCTCTTAGGTGAACGAACGCACAGCAGAGCAGTTTCAAGGAAACGTTTCTCCTGAGTTTTAGACGAAGTTTCCTGCTGTTTAGTACGGATGCCGGCATTGGGCTGGAAATACCGGTTTTGGGATTCTGCACAGAAAGGGTTTGCAAACCGCTGAATCCACACGTGAGTTTAACTCTGTCCGTTGAATGCACACATTGACAACCATTCAGTCTGATAGCACACTTTTGGTTTTAGAAGCAGATATTTCTCTGTACAGCCTATGGCCCCATTCACTCGGGAATATCCCAACGCAGCTCCTAGAAGAAACGTGTTTCTGACTCGCTGAATCTCAACATAGATTCAACTCTCTTAGGTGAACGAACGCACAGCAGAGCAGTTTCAAGGAAACGTTTCTCCTGAGTTTTAGACGAAGTTTCCTGCTGTTTAGTACGTATGCCGGCATTGGGCTGGAAATACCGGTTTTGGGATTCTGCACAGAAAGGGTTTGCAAACCCCTGAATCCACACGTGAGTTTAACTCTGTCAGTTGAATGCACACATTGACAACCATTCAGTTAGATAGCTCCGTTTTGTATTCAGAAGCAGATATTTCTCTGTACAGCCTATGGTCCAATTCACTCGGGAATATCCCAACGCAGCTCGTAGCATAAACGTGTTTCTGACTCGCTGAATCTCAGCATAGCTTCAACTCTCTTAGGTGATCGAACGCACAGCAGAGCAGTTTCAAGGAAACGTTTCTCCTGAGTTTTAGACGAAGTTTCCTGCTGTTTAGTACGGATGCCGGCATTGGGCTGGAAATACCGGTTTTGGGATTCTGCACAGAAAGGGTTTGCAAACCGCTGAATCCACACGTGAGTTTAACTCTGTCAGTTGAATGCACACATTGACAACCATTCAGTTTGATAGCACACTTTTGGTTATAGAAGCAGATATTTCTCTGTACAGCCTATGGTCTCATTCACTCGGGAATATCCCAACGCAGCTCCTAGAAGAAACGTGTTTCTGACTCGATGAATCTCAACATAGATTCAACTCTCTTAGGTGAACGAATGCACAGCAGAGCAGTTTCAAGGAAACGTTTCTCCTGAGTCTTAGAAGAAGTTTCCTGCTGTTTAGTACGTATGCCGGCATTGGGCTGGAAATACCGGTTTTGGGATTCTGCACAGAAAGGGTTTGCAAACCGCTGAATCCACACGTGAGTTTAACTCTGTCAGTTGAATGCACACATTGACAACCATTCAGTTTGATAGCTCCGTTTTGGTTTTAGAAGCAGATATTTCTCTGTACAGCCTATGGTCCCATTCACTCGGGAATATCCCAACGCAGCTCCTAGAAGAAACGTGTTTCTGACTCGCTGAATCTCAACATAGATTCAACTCTCTTAGGTGAACGAACGCACAGCAGAGCAGTTTCAAAGAAACGTTTCTCCTGAGTTTTAGACGAAGTTTCCTGCTGTTTAGTACGGATGCCGGCATTGGGCTGGACATACCGGTTTTGGGATTCTGCACAGAAATGGTTTGCAAACCGCTGAATCCACACGTGAGTTTAACTCTGTCAGTTGAATGCACACATTGACAACCATTCAGTTAGATAGCTCCGTTTTGGTTTTAGAAGCAGATATTTCTCTGTACAGCCTATGGTCCCATTCACTCGGGAATATCCCAACGCAGCTCCTAGAAGAAACGTGTTTCTGACTCGCTGAATCTCAACATAGATTCAACTCTCTTAGGTGAACGAACGCACAGCAGAGCAGTTTCAAGGAAACGTTTCTCCTGAGTTTTACACGAAGTTTCCTACTGTTTTGTACGGATGCCGGCATTGGGCTGGACATACCGGTTTTGGGATACTGCACAGAAATGGTTTGCAAACCGCTGAATCCACACGTGAGTTTAACTCTGTCAGTTGAATGCACACATTGACAACCAATCAGTTAGATAGCTCCGTTTTGGTTTTAGAAGCAGATATTTCTCTGTACAGCCTATGGTCCCATTCACTCGGGAATATCCCAACGCAGCTCCTAGAAGAAACGTGTTTCTGACTCGCTGAATCTCAACAAGGATTCAACTCTCTTAGGTGAACGAACGCACAGCAGAGCAGTTTCAAGGAAATGTTTCTCCTGAGTTTTAGACGAAGTTTCCTGCTGTTTAGTACGTATGCCGGCATTGGGCTGGAAATACCGGTTTTGGGATTCTGCACAGAAAGTGTTTGCAAACCGCTGAATCCACACGTGAGTTTAACTCTGTCAGTTGAATGCACATATTGACGACCATTCAGTTTGATAGCACACTTTTGGTTTTAGAAGCAGATATTTCTCTGTACAGCCTATGGTCCCATTCACTCGGGAATATCCCAATGCAGCTCCTAGAAGAAACGGGTTTCTGACTCGCTGAATCTCAACATAGTTTCAACTCTCTTAGGTGAACGAAAGCACAGCAGATCAGTTTCAAGGAAACGTTTCTCCTGAGTTTTAGACGAAGTTTCCTGCTGTTTAGTACGGATGCCGGCATTGGGCTGGAAATACCGGTTTTGGGATTCTGCACAGAAAGGGTTTGCAAACCGCTGAATCCACACGTGAGTTTAACTCTGTCTGTTGAATGCACACATTGACAACCATTCAGTTAGAGAGCTCCGTTTTGGTTTTAGAAGCAGATATTTCTCTGTACAGACTATGGTCCCATTCACTCGGGAATATCCCAACGCAGCTCCTAGAAGAAACGTGTTTCTGACTCGCTGAATCTCAACATAGATTCAACTCTCTTAGGTGAACGAACGCACAGCAGAGCAGTTTCAAGGAAACGTTTCTCCTGAGTTTTAGACGAAGTTTCCTGCTGTTTAGTACGGATGCCGGCATTGGGCTGGAAATACCGGTTTTGGGATTCTGCACAGAAAGGGTTTGCAAACCGCTGAATCCACACGTGAGTTTAACTCTGTCCGTTGAATGCACACATTGACAACCATTCAGTCTGATAGCACACTTTTGGTTTTAGAAGCAGATATTTCTCTGTACAGCCTATGGCCCCATTCACTCGGGAATATCCCAACGCAGCTCCTAGAAGAAACGTGTTTCTGACTCGCTGAATCTCAACATAGATTCAACTCTCTTAGGTGAACGAACGCACAGCAGAGCAGTTTCAAGGAAACGTTTCTCCTGAGTTTTAGACGAAGTTTCCTGCTGTTTAGTACGTATGCCGGAATTGGGCTGGAAATACCGGTTTTGGGATTCTGCACAGAAAGGGTTTGCAAACCGCTGAATCCACACGTGAGTTTAACTCTGTCAGTTGAATGCACACATTGACAACCATTCAGTTTGATAGCACCCTTTTGGTTTTAGAAGCAGATATTTCTCTGTACAGCCTATGGTCCCATTCACTCGGGAATATCCCAACGCAGCTCCTAGAAGAAACGTGTTTCTGACTCGCTGAATCTCAACATAGATTCAACTCTCTTAGGTGAACGAACGCACAGCAGAGCAGTTTCAAGGAAACGTTTCTCCTGAGTTTTAGACGAAGTTTCCTGCTGTTTAGTACGGATGCCGGCATTGGGCTGGAAATACCGGTTTTGGGATTCTGCACAGAAAGGGTTTGCAAACCGCTGAATCCACACGTGAGTTTAACTCTGTCAGTTGAATGCACACATTGACAACCATTCAGTTAGATAGCTCCGTTTTGGTATTAGAAGCAGATATTTCTCTGTACATCCTATGGTCCCATTCACTCGGGAATATCCCAACGCAGCTCCTAGCATAAACGTGTTTCTGACTCGCTGAATCTCAGCATAGTTTCAACTCTCTTAGGTGAACGAACGCACAGCAGAGCAGTTTCAAGGAAACATTTCTCCTGAGTTTTAGACGAAGTTTCCTGCTGTTTAGTACGGATGCCGGCATTGAGCTGGAATTACCGGTTTTGGCATTCTGCACAGAAAGGGTTTGTAAACCCCTGAATCCACACGTAAGTTTAACTCTGTCAGTTGAATGCACACATTGACAACCATTCAGTTAGATACCACCCTTTTGGTTGTAGGACCAGATATTTCTCTGTACAGTCTATGGTCCCATTCACTCGGGAATATCCCAACGCAGCTCCTAGAAGAAACGTGTTTCTGACTCGCTGAATCTCAACATAGATTCAACTCTCTTAGGTGAACGAATGCACAGCAGAGCAGTTTCAAGGAAACGTTTCTCCTGAGTCTTAGAAGAAGTTTCCTGCTGTTTAGTACGTATGCCGGCATTGGGCTGGAAATACCGGTTTTGGGATTCTGCACAGAAAGGGTTTGCAAACCGCTGAATCCACACGTGAGTTTAACTCTGTCAGTTGAATGCACACATTGACAACCATTCAGTTAGATAGCTCCGTTTTGGTTTTAGAAGCAGATATTTCTCTATACAGCCTATGGTCCCATTCACTCGGGAATATCCCAACGCAGATCCTAGAAGAAACGTGTTTCTGACTCGCTGAATCTCAACAAGGATTCAACTCTCTTAGGTGAACGAACGCACAGCAGAGCAGTTTCAAGGAAATGTTTCTCCTGAGTTTTAGACGAAGTTTCCTGCTGTTTAGTACGTATGCCGGCATTGGGCTGGAAATACCGGTTTTGGGATTCTGCACAGAAAGTGTTTGCAAACCGCTGAATCCACACGTGAGTTTAACTCTGTCAGTTGAATGCACACATTGACGACCATTCAGTTTGATAGCACACTTTTGGTTTTAGAAGCAGATATTTCTCTGTACAGCCTATGGTCCCATTCACTCGGGAATATCCCAACGCAGCTCCTAGAAGAAACGTGTTTTTGACTCGCTGAATCTCAACATAGATTCAACTCTCTTAGGTGAACGAACGCACAGCAGAGCAGTTTCAAGGAAACGTTTCTCCTGAGTCTTAGACGAAGTTTCCTGCTGTTTAGTACGGATGCCGGCATTGGGCTGGACATACCGGTTTTGGGATTCTGCACAGAAAGGGTTTGCAAACCGCTGAATCCACACGTGAGTTTAACTCTCGCAGTTGAATGCACACATTGACAACCATTCAGTTTGATAGCACACTTTTGGTTTTAGAAGCAGATATTTCTCTGTACAGCCTATGGTCCCATTCACTCGGGAATATCCCAACGCAGCTCCTAGAAGAATCGTGTTTCTGACTCGCTGAATCTCAACATAGATTCAACTCTCTTAGGTGAACGAACACACTGCAGAGCAGTTTCAAGGAAACGTTTCTCCTGAGTTTTAGACGAAGTTTCCTGCTGTTTAGTACGGATGCCGGCATTGGGCTGGAAATACCGGTTTTGGGATTCTGCACAGAAAGGGTTTGCAAACCGCTGAATCCACACGTGAGTTTAACTCTGTCAGTTGAATGCACACATTGACAACCATTCAGTTAGATAGCTCCGTTATGGTTTTAGAAGCAGATATTTCTCTGTACAGCCTATGGTCCCATTCACTCGGGAATATCCCAACGCAGCTCCTAGAAGAATCGTGTTTCTTACTCGCTGAATCTCAACATAGATTCAACTCTCTTAGGTGAACGAACGCACAGCAGAGCAGTTTCAAGGAAACGTTTCTCCTGAGTTTTAGACGAAGTTTCCTGCTGTTTAGTACGGATGCCGGCATTGGGCTGGAAATACCGGTTTTGGGATTCTGCACAGAAAGGGTTTGCAAACCCCTGAATCCACACGTGAGTTTAACTCTGCCAGTTGAATGCACACATTGACAACCATTCAGTTAGATAGCTCCGTTTTGGTTTCAGAAGCAGATATTTCTCTGTACAGCCTATGGTCCCATTCACTCGGGAATATCCCAACGCAGCTCCTAGCATAAACGTGTTTCTGACTCGCTGAATCTCAACATAGTTTCAACTCTCATCGGTGAACGAACGCACAGCAGAGCAGTTTCAAGGAAACGTTTCTCCTGAGTTTTAGACGAAGTTTCCTGCTGTTTAGTACGGATGCCGGCATTGAGCTGGAATTACCGGTTTTGGGATTCTGCACAGAAAGGGTTTGTAAACCGCTGAATCCACACGGGAGTTTAACTCTGTCAGTTGAATGCACACATTGACAACCATTCAGTTAGATAGCTCCGTTTTGGTTTTAGAAGCAGATATTTCTCTGTACAGCCTATGGTCCCATTCACTCGGGAATATCCCAACGCACCTCCTAGAAGAAACGTGTTTCTGACACGCTGAATCTCAACATAGTTTCAACTCTCTTAGGTGATCGAACGCACAGCAGAGCAGTTTCAAGGAAACGTTTCTCCTGAGTTTTAGACGAAGTTTCCTGCTGTATAGTACGGATGCCGGCATTGGGCTGGAAATACCGGTTTTGGGATTCTGCACAGAAAGGGTTTGCAAACCGCTGAATCCACATGTGAGTTTAACTCTGTCAGTTGAATGCACATATTGACAACCATTCAGTTAGATAGCTCCGTTTTGGTTTTAGAAGCAGATATTTCTCTGTACAGCCTATGGTCCCATTCACTCGGGAATATCCCAACGCAGCTCCTAGAAGGAAAGTGTTTCTGACTCGCTGAATCTCAACATAGATTCAACTCTCTTAGGTGAACGAACGCACAGCAGAGCAGTTTCAAGGAAACGTTTCTCCTGAGTTTTAGACGAAGTTTCCTGCTGTTTAGTACGGATGCCGGCATTGGGCTGGACATACCGGTTTTGGGAATCTGCACAGAAAGGGTTTGCAAACCGCTGAATCCACACGTGAGTTTAACTCTGTCTGTTGAATGCACACATTGACAACCATTCAGTTTGATAGCACCCTTTTGGTTTTAGAAGCAGATATTTCTCTGTACAGACTATGGTCCCATTCACTCGGGAATATCCCAACGCAGCTCCTAGAAGAAACGTGTTTCTGACTCGCTGAATCTCAACATAGATTCAACTCTCTTAGGTGAACGAACGCACAGCAGAGCAGTTTCAAGGAAACGTTTCTCCTGAGTTTTACACGAAGTTTCCTGTTGTTTAGTACGGATGCCGGCATTGAGCTGGAATTACCGGTTTTGGGATTCTGCACAGAAATGGTTTGTAAACCGCTGAATCCAAACGTGAGTTTAACTCTGTCAGTTGAATGCACACATTGAGAAGCATTCAGTTAGATACCACCCTATTGGTTGTAGGAGCAGATATTTCTCTGTACAGCCTATGGTCCCATTCACTCGGGAATATCCCAACTCAGCTCCTAGAAGAAACGTGTTTCTGACTCGCTGAATCTCAACATAGATTCAACTCTCTTAGGTGAACGAAGGCACAGCAGAGCAGTTTCAAGGAAACGTTTCTCCTGAGTTTTAGACGAAGTTTCCTGCTGTTTAGTACGCATGCCGGCATTGGGCTGGACATACCGGTTTTGGGATTCTGCACAGAAAGGGTTTGCAAACCGCTGAATCCACACGTGAATTTAACTCTGTCATTTGAATGCACACATTGACAATCATTCAGTTTGATAGCACAATTTTGGTTTTAGAAGCAGATATTTCTCTGTACAGCCTATGGTCCCATTCACTCGGGAATATCCCAACGCAGCTCCTAGAAGAAACGTGTTTCTGACTCGCTGAATCTCAACATAGATTCAACTCTCTTAGGTGAACGAACGCACAGCAGAGCAGTTTCAAGGAAACGTTTCTCCTGAGTCTTAGACGAAGTTTCCTGCTGTTTAGTACGGATGCCGGCATTGGGCTGGAAATACCGGTTTTGGGATTCTGCACAGAAAGGGTTTGCAAACCGCTGAATCCACACGTGAGTTTAACTCTGTCAGTTGAATGCACACATTGACAACCATTCAGTTAGATAGCTCCGTTATGGTTTTAGAAGCAGATATTTCTCTGTACAGCCTATGGTCCCATTCACTCGGGAATATCCCAACGCAGCTCCTCGAAGAAACGTGTTTCTGACTCGCTGAATCTCAACATAGATTCAACTCTCTTAGGTGAACGAACGCACAGCAGAGCAGTTTCAAGGAAACGTTTCTCCTGAGTTTTAGACGAAGTTTTCTACTGTTTAGTACGGATGCCGGCATTGGGCTGGATATACCGGTTTTGGGATTCTGCACAGAAAGGGTTTGCAAACCGCTGAATCCACACGTGAGTTTAACTCTGTCAGTTGAATGCACACATTGACAACCATTCAGTTTGATAGCACCCTTTTGGTTTTAGAAGCAGATATTTCTCTGTACAGCCTATGGTCCCATTCACTCGGGAGTATCCCAACGCAGCTCCTAGAAGAAACGTGTTTCTGACTCGCTGAGTCTCTACATAGATTCAACTCTCTTAGGTGAACGAACGCACAGCAGAGCAGTTTCAAGGAAACGTTTCTCCTGAATTTTAGACGAAGTTTCCTGCTGTTTAGTACGGATGCCGGCATTGGGCTGGAAATACCGGTTTTGGGATTCTGCACAGAAAGGGTTTGCAAACCGCTGAATCCACACGTGAGTTTACCTCTGTCAGTTGAATGCACACATTGACAACCATTCAGTTTGATAGCACCCTTTTGGTTTTAGAAGCAGATATTTCTCTCTACAGCCTATGGTCCCATTCACTCGGGAATATCCCAACGCAGCTCCTAGAAGAAACGTGTTTCTGACTCGCTGAATCTCAACATAGATTCAACTCTCTTAGATGAACGAACGCACAGCAGAACAGTTTCAAGGAAACGTTTCTCCTGAGTTTTAGACGAAGTTTCCTGCTGTTTAGTACGTATGCCGGCATTGGGCTGGAAATACCGGTTTTGGGATTCTGCACAGAAAGGGTTTGCAAACCGCTGAATCCACACGTGAGTTTAACTCTGTCAGTTGAATGCACACATTGACAACCATTCAGTTTGATAGCACCCTTTTGGTTTTAGAAGCAGATATTTCTCTCTACAGCCTATGGTCCCATTCACTCGGGAATATCCCAACCCAGCTCATAGAAGAAACGTGTTTCTGACTCGCTGAATCTCAACATAGATTCAACTCTCTTAGGTGAACGAACGCACAGCAGAGCAGTTTCAAGGAAACGTTTCTCCTGAGTTTTAGACGAAGTTTCCTGCTGTTTAGTACGGATGCCGGCATTGGGCTGGAAATACCGGTTTTGGGATTCTGCACAGAAAGGGTTTGCAAACCGCTGAATCCACACGTGAGTTTAACTCTGTCAGTTGAATGCACACATTGACAACCATTCAGTTAGATAGCTCCGTTTTGGTATTAGAAGCAGATATTTCTCTGTACAGCCTATGGTCCCATTCACTCGGGAATATCCCAACGCAGTTCCTAGCATAAACGTGTTTCTGACTCGCTGAATCTCAGCATAGTTTCAACTCTCTTAGGTGAACGAACGAACAGCAGAGCAGTTTCAAGGAAACATTTCTCCTGAGTTTTAGACGAAGTTTCCTGCTGTTTAGTACGGATGCCGGCATTGAGCTGGAATTACCGGTTTTGGCATTCTGCACAGAAAGGGTTTGTAAACCCCTGAATCCACACGTAAGTTTAACTCTGTCAGTTGAATGCACACATTGACAACCATTCAGTTAGATACCACCCTTTTGGTTGTAGGAGCAGATATTTCTCTGTACAGTCTATGGTCCCATTCACTCGGGAATATCCCAACGCAGCTCCTAGAAGAAACGTGTTTCTGACTCGCTGAATCTCAACATAGATTCAACTCTCTTAGGTGAACGAATGCACAGCAGATCAGTTTCAAGGAAACGTTTCTCCTGAGTCTTAGAAGAAGTTTCCTGCTGTTTAGTACGTATGCCGGCATTGGGCTGGAAATACCGGTTTTGGGATTCTGCACAGAAAGGGTTTGCAAACCGCTGAATCCACACGTGAGTTTAACTCTGTCAGTTGAATGCACACATTGACAACCATTCAGTTAGATAGCTCCGTTTTGGTTTTAGAAGCAGATATTTCTCTGTACAGCCTATGGTCCCATTCACTCGGGAATATCCCAACGCAGCTCCTAGAAGAAACGTGTTTCTGACTCGCTGAATCTCAACAAGGATTCAACTCTCTTAGGTGAACGAACGCACAGCAGAGCAGTTTCAAGGAAATGTTTCTCCTGAGTTTTAGACGAAGTTTCCTGCTGTTTAGTACGTATGCCGGCATTGGGCTGGAAATACCGGTTTTGGGATTCTGCACAGAAAGTGTTTGCAAACCGCTGAATCCACACGTGAGTTTAACTCTGTCAGTTGAATGCACATATTGACGACCATTCAGTTTCATAGCACACTTTTGGTTTTAGAAGCAGATATTTCTCTCTACAGCCTATGGTCCCATTCACTCGGGAATATCCCAATGCAGCTCCTAGAAGAAACGGGTTTCTGACTCGCTGAATCTCAACATAGTTTCAACTCTCTTAGGTGAACGAAAGCACAGCAGATCAGTTTCAAGGAAACGTTTCTCCTGAGTTTTAGACGAAGTTTCCTGCTGTTTAGTACGGATGCCGGCATTGGGCTGGAAATACCGGTTTTGGGATTCTGCACAGAAAGGGTTTGCAAACCGCTGAATCCACACGTGAGTTTAACTCTGTCTGTTGAATGCACACATTGACAACCATTCAGTTAGATAGCTCCGTTTTGGTTTTAGAAGCAGATATTTCTCTGTACAGACTATGGTCCCATTCACTCGGGAATATCCCAACGCAGCTCCTAGAAGAAACGTGTTTCTGACTCGCTGAATCTCAACATAGATTCAACTCTCTTAGGTGAACGAACGCACAGCAGAGCAGTTTCAAGGAAACGTTTCTCCTGAGTTTTAGACGAAGTTTCCTGCTGTTTAGTATGGATGCCGGCATTGGGCTGGAAATACCGGTTTTGGGATTCTGCACAGAAAGGGTTTGCAAACCGCTAAATCCACACGTGAGTTTAACTCTGTCTGTTGAATGCACACATTGACAACCATTCAGTTAGATAGCTCCGTTTTGGTTTTAGAAGCAGATATTTCTCTGTACAGACTATGGTCCCATTCACTCGGGAATATCCCAACGCAGCTCCTAGAAGAAACGTGTTTCTGACTCGCTGAATCTCAACATAGATTCAACTCTCTTAGGTGAACGAACGCACAGCAGAGCAGTTTCAAGGAAACGTTTCTCCTGAGTTTTAGACGAAGTTTCCTGCTGTTTAGTACGGATGCCGGCATTGGGCTGGAAATACCGGTTTTGGGATTCTGCACAGAAAGGGTTTACAAACCGCTGAATCCACACGTGAGTTTAACTCTGTCCGTTGAATGCACACATTGACAACCATTCAGTCTGATAGCACACTTTTGGTTTTAGAAGCAGATATTTCTCTGTACAGCCTATGGCCCCATTCACTCGGGAATATCCCAACGCAGCTCCTAGAAGAAACGTGTTTCTGACTCGCTGAATCTCAACATAGATTCAACTCTCTTAGGTGAACGAACGCACAGCAGAGCAGTTTCAAGGAAACGTTTCTCCTGAGTTTTAGACGAAGTTTCCTGCTGTTTAGTACGGATGCCGGCATTGGGCTGGAAATACCGGTTTTGGGATTCTGCACAGAAAGGGTTTGCAAACCGCTGAATCCACACGTGAGTTTAACTCTGTCAGTTGAATGCACACATTGACAACCATTCAGTTAGATAGCTCCGTTTTGGTATTAGAAGCAGATATTTCTCTGTACAGCCTATGGTCCCATTTACTCGGGAATATCCCAACGCAGCTCCTAGCATAAACGTGTTTCTGACTCGCTGAATCTCAGCATAGTTTCAACTCTCTTAGGTGAACGAACGCACAGCAGAGCAGTTTCAAGGAAACATTTCTCCTGAGTTTTAGACGAAGTTTCCTGCTGTTTAGTACGGATGCCGGCATTGAGCTGGAATTACCGGCTTTGGCATTCTGCACAGAAAGGGTTTGTAAACCCCTGAATCCAAACGTGAGTTTAACTCTGTCAGTTGAATGCACACATTGACAACCATTCAGTTAGATAGCTCCGTTTTGGTTTTAGAAGCAGATATTTCTCTGTACAGCCTATGGTCCCATTCACTCGGGAATATCCCAACGCAGCTCCTAGAAGAAACGTGTTTCTGACTCGCTGAATCTCAACATAGATTCAACTCTCTTAGGTGAACGAAAGCACAGCAGAGCAGTTTCAAGGAAACGTTTCTCCTGAGTTTTAGACGAAGTTTCCTGCTGTTTAGTACGTATGCCGGCATTGGGCTGGAAATACCGGTTTTGGGATTCTGCACAGAAAGGGTTTGCAAACCGCTGAATCCACACGTGAGTTTAACTCTGTCAGTTGAATGCACACATTGACAACCATTCAGTTAGATACCACCCTTTTGGTTGTAGGACCAGATATTTCTATGTACAGCCTATGGTCCCATTCACTCGGGAATATCCCAACGCAGCTCCTAGAAGAAACGTGTTTCTGACTCGCTGAATCTCAACATAGATTCAACTCTCTTAGGTGAACGAATGCACAGCAGAGCAGTTTCAAGGAAACGTTTCTCCTGAGTCTTAGAAGAAGTTTCCTGCTGTTTAGTACGTATGCCGGCATTGGGCTGGAAATACCGGTTTTGGGATTCTGCACAGAAAGGGTTTGCAAACCGCTGAATCCACACGTGAGTTTAACTATGTCCGTTGAATGCACACATTGACAACCATTCAGTCTGATAGCACACTTTTGGTTTTAGAAGCAGATATTTCTCTGTACAGCCTATGGCACCATTCACTCGGGAATATCCCAACGCAGCTCCTAGAAGAAACGTGTTTCTGACTCGCTGAATCTCAACATAGATTCAACTCTCTTAGGTGAACGAACGCACAGCAGAGCAGTTTCAAGGAAACGTTTCTCCTGAGTTTTAGACGAAGTTTCCTGCTGTTTAGTACGGATGCCGGCATTGGGCTGGAAATACCGGTTTTGGGATTCTGCACAGAAAGGGTTTGCAAACCGCTGAATCCACACGTGAGTTTAACTCTGTCAGTTGAATGCACACATTGACAACCATTCAGTTTGACAGCACACTTTTGGTTTTAGAAGCAGATATTTCTCTGTACAGCCTATGGTCCCATTCACTCGGGAATATCCCAACGCAGCTCCTAGAAGAAACGTGTTTCTGACTCGCTGAATCTCAACATAGATTCAACTCTCTTAGGTGAACGAAGGCACAGCAGAGCAGTTTCAAGGAAACGTTTCTCCTGAGTTTTAGACGAAGTTTCCTGCTGTTTAGTACGTATGCCGGCATTGGGCTGGAAATACCGGTTTTGGGATTCTGCACAGAAAGGGTTTGCAAACCGCTGAATCCACACGTGAGTTTAACTCTGTCAGTTGAATGCACACATTGACAACCATTCAGTTTGATAGCACCCTTTTGGTTTTAGAAGCAGATATTTCTCTGTACAGCCTATGGTCCCATTCACTCGGGAATATCCCAACGCAGCTCCTAGAAGAAACGTGTTTCTGACTCGCTGAATCTCAACATAGATTCAACTCTCTTAGGTGAACGAACGCACAGCAGAGCAGTTTCAAGGAAACGTTTCTCCTGAGTTTTAGACGAAGTTTCCTGCTGTTTAGTACGGATGCCGGCATTGGGCTGGAAATACCGGTTTTGGGATTCTGCACAGAAAGGGTTTGCAAACCGCTGAATCCACACGTGAGTTTAACTCTGTCAGTTGAATGCACACATTGACAACCATTCAGTTAGATAGCTCCGTTTTGGTTTTAGAAGCAGATATTTCTCTGTACAGCCTATGGTCCCATTCACTCGGGAATATCCCAACGCAGCTCCTAGAAGAAACGTGTTTCTGACTCGCTGCATCTCAACATAGATTCAACTCTCTTAGGTGAACGAACGCACAGCAGAGCAGTTTCAAGGAAACGTTTCTCCTGAGTTTTAGACGAAGTTTCCTGCTGTTTAGTACGGATGCCGGCATTGGGCTGGAAATACCGGTTTTGGGATTCTGCACAGAAAGGGTTTGCAAACCGCTGAATCCACACGTGAGTTTAACTCTGTCTGTTGAATGCACACATTGACAACCATTCAGTTAGATAGCTCCGTTTTGGTTTTAGAAGCAGATATTTCTCTGTACAGACTATGGTCCCATTCACTCGGGAATATCCCAACGCAGCTCCTAGAAGAAACGTGTTTCTGACTCGCTGAATCTCAACATAGATTCAACTCTCTTAGGTGAACGAACGCACAGCAGAGCAGTTTCAAGGAAACGTTTCTCCTGAGTTTTAGACGAAGTTTCCTGCTGTTTAGTACGGATGCCGGCATTGGGCTGGAAATACCGGTTTTGGGATTCTGCACAGAAATGGTTTGCAAACCGCTGAATCCACACGTGAGTTTAACTCTGTCCGTTGAATGCACACATTGACAACCATTCAGTCTGATAGCACACTTTTGGTTTTAGAAGCAGATATTTCTCTGTACAACCTATGGCCCCATTCACTCGGGAATATCCCAACGCAGCTCCTAGAAGAAACGTGTTTCTGACTCGCTGAATCTCAACATAGATTCAACTCTCTTAGGTGAACGAACGCACAGCAGAGCAGTTTCAAGGAAACGTTTCTCCTGAGTTTTAGACGAAGTTTCCTGCTGTTTAGTACGTATGCCGGCATTGGGCTGGAAATACCGGTTTTGGGATTCTGCACAGAAAGGGTTTGCAAACCGCTGAATCCACACGTGAGTTTAACTCTGTCAGTTGAATGCACACATTGACAACCATTCAGTTTGATAGCACCCTTTTGGTTTTAGAAGCAGATATTTCTCTCTACAGCCTATGGTCCCATTCACTCGGGAATATCCCAACGCAGCTCCTAGAAGAAACGTGTTTCTGACTCGCTGAATCTCAACATAGATTCAACTCTCTTAGGTGAACGAACGCACAGCAGAGCAGTTTCAAGGAAACGTTTCTCCTGAGTTTTAGACGAAGTTTCCTGCTGTTTAGTACGGATGCCGGCATTGGGCTGGAAATACCGGTTTTGGGATTCTGCACAGAAAGGGTTTGCAAACCGCTGAATCCACACGTGAGTTTAACTCTGTCAGTTGAATGCACACATTGACAACCATTCAGTTAGATAGCTCCGTTTTGGTATTAGAAGCAGATATTTCTCTGTACAGCCTATGGTCCCATTCACTCGGGAATATCCCAACGCAGTTCCTAGCATAAACGTGTTTCTGACTAGCTGAATCTCAGCATAGTTTCAACTCTCTTAGGTGAACGAACGCACAGCAGAGCAGTTTCAAGGAAACATTTCTCCTGAGTTTTAGACGAAGTTTCCTGCTGTTTAGTACGGATGCCGGCATTGAGCTGGAATTACCGGTTTTTGCATTCTGCACAGAAAGGGTTTGTAAACCCCTGAATCCACACGTAAGTTTAACTCTGTCAGTTGAATGCACACATTGACAACCATTCAGTTAGATACCACCCTTTTGGTTGTAGGAGCAGATATTTCTCTGTACAGTCTATGGTCCCATTCACTCGGGAATATCCCAACGCAGCTCCTAGAAGAAACGTGTTTCTGACTCGCTGAATCTCAACATAGATTCAACTCTCTTAGGTGAACGAATGCACAGCAGAGCAGTTTCAAGGAAACGTTTCTCCTGAGTCTTAGAAGAAGTTTCCTGCTGTTTAGTACGTATGCCGGCATTGGGCTGGAAATACCGGTTTTGGGATTCTGCACAGAAAGGGTTTGCAAACCGCTGAATCCACACGTGAGTTTAACTCTGTCAGTTGAATGCACACATTGACAACCATTCAGTTAGATAGCTCCGTTTTGGTTTTAGAAGCAGATATTTCTCTGTACAGCCTATGGTCCCATTCACTCGGGAATATCCCAACGCAGCTCCTAGAAGAAACGTGTTTCTGACTCGCTGAATCTCAACAAGGATTCAACTCTCTTAGGTGAACGAACGCACAGCAGAGCAGTTTCAAGGAAATGTTTCTCCTGAGTTTTAGACGAAGTTTCCTGCTGTTTAGTACGTATGCCGGCATTGGGCTGGAAATACCGGTTTTGGGATTCTGCACAGAAAGTGTTTGCAAACCGCTGAATCCACACGTGAGTTTAACTCTGTCAGTTGAATGCACATATTGACGACCATTCAGTTTGATAGCACACTTTTGGTTTTAGAAGCAGATATTTCTCTGTACAGCCTATGGTCCCATTCACTCGGGAATATCCCAATGCAGCTCCTAGAAGAAACGGGTTTCTGACTCGCTGAATCTCAACATAGTTTCAACTCTCTTAGGTGAACGAAAGCACAGCAGATCAGTTTCAAGGAAACGTTTCTCCTGAGTTTTAGACGAAGTTTCCTGCTGTTTAGTACGGATGCCAGCATTGGGCTGGAAATACCGGTTTTGGGATTCTGCACAGAAAGGGTTTGCAAACCGCTGAATCCACACGTGAGTTTAACTCTGTCTGTTGAATGCACACATTGACAACCATTCAGTTAGAGAGCTCCGTTTTGGTTTTAGAAGCAGATATTTCTCTGTACAGACTATCGTCCCATTCACTCGGGAATATCCCAACGCAGCTCCTAGAAGAAACGTGTTTCTGACTCGCTGAATCTCAACATTGATTCAACTCTCTTAGGTGAACGAACGCACAGCAGAGCAGTTTCAAGGAAACGTTTCTCCTGAGTTTTAGACGAAGTTTCCTGCTGTTTAGTACGGATGCCGGCATTGGGCTGGAAATACCGGTTTTGGGATTCTGCACAGAAAGGGTTTGCAAACCGCTGAATCCACACGTGAGTTTAACTCTGTCCGTTGAATGCACACATTGACAACCATTCAGTCTGATAGCACACTTTTGGTTTTAGAAGCAGATATTTCTCTGTACAGCCTATGGCCCCATTCACTCGGGAATATCCCAACGCAGCTCCTAGAAGAAACGTGTTTCTGACTCGCTGAATCTCAACATAGATTCAACTCTCTTAGGTGAACGAACGCACAGCAGAGCAGTTTCAAGGAAACGTTTCTCCTGAGTTTTAGACGAAGTTTCCTGCTGTTTAGTACGTATGCCGGCATTGGGCTGGAAATACCGGTTTTGGGATTCTGCACAGAAAGGGTTTGCAAACCCCTGAATCCACACGTGAGTTTAACTCTGTCAGTTGAATGCACACATTGACAACCATTCAGTTAGATAGCTCCGTTTTGTATTCAGAAGCAGATATTTCTCTGTACAGCCTATGGTCCAATTCACTCGGGAATATCCCAACGCAGCTCGTAGCATAAACGTGTTTCTGACTCGCTGAATCTCAGCATAGCTTCAACTCTCTTAGGTGATCGAACGCACAGCAGAGCAGTTTCAAGGAAACGTTTCTCCTGAGTTTTAGACGAAGTTTCCTGCTGTTTAGTACGGATGCCGGCATTGGGCTGGAAATACCGGTTTTGGGATTCTGCACAGAAAGGGTTTGCAAACCGCTGAATCCACACGTGAGTTTAACTCTGTCAGTTGAATGCACACATTGACAACCATTCAGTTTGATAGCACACTTTTGGTTTTAGAAGCAGATATTTCTCTGTACAGCCTATGGTCTCATTCACTCGGGAATATCCCAACGCAGCTCCTAGAAGAAACGTGTTTCTGACTCGATGAATCTCAACATAGATTCAACTCTCTTAGGTGAACGAATGCACAGCAGAGCAGTTTCAAGGAAACGTTTCTCCTGCGTCTTAGAAGAAGTTTCCTGCTGTTTAGTACGTATGCCGGCATTGGGCTGGAAATACCGGTTTTGGGATTCTGCACAGAAAGGGTTTGCAAACCGCTGAATCCACACGTGAGTTTAACTCTGTCAGTTGAATGCACACATTGACAACCATTCAGTTTGATAGCTCCGTTTTGGTTTTAGAAGCAGATATTTCTCTGTACAGCCTATGGTCCCATTCACTCGGGAATATCCCAACGCAGCTCCTAGAAGAAACGTGTTTCTGACTCGCTGAATCTCAACATAGATTCAACTCTCTTAGGTGAACGAACGCACAGCAGAGCAGTTTCAAAGAAACGTTTCTCCTGAGTTTTAGACGAAGTTTCCTGCTGTTTAGTACGGATGCCGGCATTGGGCTGGACATACCGGTTTTGGGATTCTGCACAGAAATGGTTTGCAAACCGCTGAATCCACACGTGAGTTTAACTCTGTCAGTTGAATGCACACATTGACAACCATTCAGTTAGATAGCTCCGTTTTGGTTTTAGAAGCAGATATTTCTCTGTACAGCCTATGGTCCCATTCACTCGGGAATATCCCAACGCAGCTCCTAGAAGAAACGTGTTTCTGACTCGCTGAATCTCAACAAGGATTCAACTCTCTTAGGTGAACGAACGCACAGCAGAGCAGTTTCAAGGAAATGTTTCTCCTGAGTTTTAGACGAAGTTTCCTGCTGTTTAGTACGTATGCCGGCATTGGGCTGGAAATACCGGTTTTGGGATTCTGCACAGAAAGTGTTTGCAAACCGCTGAATCCACACGTGAGTTTAACTCTGTCAGTTGAATGCACATATTGACGACCATTCAGTTTGATAGCACACTTTTGGTTTTAGAAGCAGATATTTCTCTGTACAGCCTATGGTCCCATTCACTCGGGAATATCCCAATGCAGCTCCTAGAAGAAACGGGTTTCTGACTCGCTGAATCTCAACATAGTTTCAACTCTCTTAGGTGAACGAAAGCACAGCAGATCAGTTTCAAGGAAACGTTTCTCCTGAGTTTTAGACGAAGTTTCCTGCTGTTTAGTACGGATGCCGGCATTGGGCTGGAAATACCGGTTTTGGGATTCTGCACAGAAAGGGTTTGCAAACCGCTGAATCCACACGTGAGTTTAACTCTGTCTGTTGAATGCACACATTGACAACCATTCAGTTAGAGAGCTCCGTTTTGGTTTTAGAAGCAGATATTTCTCTGTACAGACTATGGTCCCATTCACTCGGGAATATCCCCACGCAGCTCCTAGAAGAAACGTGTTTCTGACTCGCTGAATCTCAACAAGGATTCAACTCTCTTAGGTGAACGAACGCACAGCAGAGCAGTTTCAAGGAAACGTTTCTCCTGAGTTTTAGACGAAGTTTCCTGCTGTTTAGTACGGATGCCGGCATTGGGCTGGAAATACCGGTTTTGGGATTCTGCACAGAAAGGGTTTGCAAACCGCTGAATCCACACGTGAGTTTAACTCTGTCCGTTGAATGCACACATTGACAACCATTCAGTCTGATAGCACACTTTTGGTTTTAGAAGCAGATATTTCTCTGTACAGCCTATGGCCCCATTCACTCGGGAATATCCCAACGCAGCTCCTAGAAGAAACGTGTTTCTGACTCGCTGAATCTCAACATAGATTCAACTCTCTTAGGTGAACGAACGCACAGCAGAGCAGTTTCAAGGAAACGTTTCTCCTGAGTTTTAGACGAAGTTTCCTGCTGTTTAGTACGTATGCCGGAATTGGGCTGGAAATACCGGTTTTGGGATTCTGCACAGAAAGGGTTTGCAAACCGCTGAATCCACACGTGAGTTTAACTCTGTCAGTTGAATGCACACATTGACAACCATTCAGTTTGATAGCACCCTTTTGGTTTTAGAAGCAGATATTTCTCTGTACAGCCTATGGTCCCATTCACTCGGGAATATCCCAACGCAGCTCCTAGAAGAAACGTGTTTCTGACTCGCTGAATCTCAACATAGATTCAACTCTCTTAGGTGAACGAACGCACAGCAGAGCAGTTTCAAGGAAACGTTTCTCCTGAGTTTTAGACGAAGTTTCCTGCTGTTTAGTACGGATGCCGGCATTGGGCTGGAAATACCGGTTTTGGGATTCTGCACAGAAAGGGTTTGCAAACCGCTGAATCCACACGTGAGTTTAACTCTGTCAGTTGAATGCACACATTGACAACCATTCAGTTAGATAGCTCCGTTTTGGTATTAGAAGCAGATATTTCTCTGTACATCCTATGGTCCCATTCACTCGGGAATATCCCAACGCAGCTCCTAGCATAAACGTGTTTCTGACTCGCTGAATCTCAGCATAGTTTCAACTCTCTTAGGTGAACGAACGCACAGCAGAGCAGTTTCAAGGAAACATTTCTCCTGAGTTTTAGACGAAGTTTCCTGCTGTTTAGTACGGATGCCGGCATTGAGCTGGAATTACCGGTTTTGGCATTCTGCACAGAAAGGGTTTGTAAACCCCTGAATCCACACGTAAGTTTAACTCTGTCAGTTGAATGCACACATTGACAACCATTCAGTTAGATACCACCCTTTTGCTTGTAGGACCAGATATTTCTCTGTACAGTCTATGGTCCCATTCACTCGGGAATATCCCAACGCAGCTCCTAGAAGAAACGTGTTTCTGACTCGCTGAATCTCAACATAGATTCAACTCTCTTAGGTGAACGAATGCACAGCAGAGCAGTTTCAAGGAAACGTTTCTCCTGAGTCTTAGAAGAAGTTTCCTGCTGTTTAGTACGTATGCCGGCATTGGGCTGGAAATACCGGTTTTGGGATTCTGCACAGAAAGGGTTTGCAAACCGCTGAATCCACACGTGAGTTTAACTCTGTCAGTTGAATGCACACATTGACAACCATTCAGTTAGATAGCTCCGTTTTGGTTTTAGAAGCAGATATTTCTCTATACAGCCTATGGTCCCATTCACTCGGGAATATCCCAACGCAGATCCTAGAAGAAACGTGTTTCTGACTCGCTGAATCTCAACAAGGATTCAACTCTCTTAGGTGAACGAACGCACAGCAGAGCAGTTTCAAGGAAATGTTTCTCCTGAGTTTTAGACGAAGTTTCCTGCTGTTTAGTACGTATGCCGGCATTGGGCTGGAAATACCGGTTTTGGGATTCTGCACAGAAAGTGTTTGCAAACCGCTGAATCCACACGTGAGTTTAACTCTGTCAGTTGAATGCACACATTGACGACCATTCAGTTTGATAGCACACTTTTGGTTTTAGAAGCAGATATTTCTCTGTACAGCCTATGGTCCCATTCACTCGGGAATATCCCAACGCAGCTCCTAGAAGAAACGTGTTTTTGACTCGCTGAATCTCAACATAGATTCAACTCTCTTAGGTGAACGAACGCACAGCAGAGCAGTTTCAAGGAAACGTTTCTCCTGAGTCTTAGACGAAGTTTCCTGCTGTTTAGTACGGATGCCGGCATTGGGCTGGACATACCGGTTTTGGGATTCTGCACAGAAAGGGTTTGCAAACCGCTGAATCCACACGTGAGTTTAACTCTCGCAGTTGAATGCACACATTGACAACCATTCAGTTTGATAGCACACTTTTGGTTTTAGAAGCAGATATTTCTCTGTACAGCCTATGGTCCCATTCACTCGGGAATATCCCAACGCAGCTCCTAGAAGAATCGTGTTTCTGACTCGCTGAATCTCAACATAGATTCAACTCTCTTAGGTGAACGAACACACAGCAGAGCAGTTTCAAGGAAACGTTTCTCCTGAGTTTTAGACGAAGTTTCCTGCTGTTTAGTACGGATGCCGGCATTGGGCTGGAAATACCGGTTTTGGGATTCTGCACAGAAAGGGTTTGCAAACCGCTGAATCCACACGTGAGTTTAACTCTGTCAGTTGAATGCACACATTGACAACCATTCAGTTAGATAGCTCCGTTATGGTTTTAGAAGCAGATATTTCTCTGTACAGCCTATGGTCCCATTCACTCGGGAATATCCCAACGCAGCTCCTAGAAGAATCGTGTTTCTTACTCGCTGAATCTCAACATAGATTCAACTCTCTTAGGTGAACGAACGCACAGCAGAGCAGTTTCAAGGAAACGTTTCTCCTGAGTTTTAGACGAAGTTTCCTGCTGTTTAGTACGGATGCCGGCATTGGGCTGGAAATACCGGTTTTGGGATTCTGCACAGAAAGGGTTTGCAAACCCCTGAATCCACACGTGAGTTTAACTCTGCCAGTTGAATGCACACATTGACAACCATTCAGTTAGATAGCTCCGTTTTGGTTTCAGAAGCAGATATTTCTCTGTACAGCCTATGGTCCCATTCACTCGGGAATATCCCAACGCAGCTCCTAGCATAAACGTGTTTCTGACTCGCTGAATCTCAACATAGTTTCAACTCTCATCGGTGAACGAACGCACAGCAGAGCAGTTTCAAGGAAACGTTTCTCCTGAGTTTTAGACGAAGTTTCCTGCTGTTTAGTACGGATGCCGGCATTGAGCTGGAATTACCGGTTTTGGGATTCTGCACAGAAAGGGTTTGTAAACCGCTGAATCCACACGGGAGTTTAACTCTGTCAGTTGAATGCACACATTGACAACCATTCAGTTAGATAGCTCCGTTTTGGTTTTAGAAGCAGATATTTCTCTGTACAGCCTATGGTCCCATTCACTCGGGAATATCCCAACGCACCTCCTAGAAGAAACGTGTTTCTGACACGCTGAATCTCAACATAGTTTCAACTCTCTTAGGTGATCGAACGCACAGCAGAGCAGTTTCAAGGAAACGTTTCTCCTGAGTTTTAGACGAAGTTTCCTGCTGTTTAGTACGGATGCCGGCATTGGACTGGAAATACCGGTTTTGGGATTCTGCACAGAAAGGGTTTGCAAACCGCTGAATCCACACGTGAGTTTAACTCTGTCAGTTGAATGCACACATTGACAACCATTCAGTTTGATAGCTCCGTTTTGGTTTTAGAAGCAGATATTTCTCTGTACAGCCTATGGTCCCATTCACTCGGGAATATCCCAACGCAGCTCCTAGCATAAACGTGTTTCTGACTCGCTGAATCTCAACATAGTTTCAACTCTCTTAGGTGAACGAACGCACAGCAGAGCAGTTTCAAGGAAACGTTTGTCCTGAGTTTTAGACGAAGTTTCCTGCTGTTTAGTACGGATGCCGGCATTGAGCTGGAATTACCGGTTTTGGGATTCTGCACAGAAATGGTTTGTAAACCGCTGAATCCAAACGTGAGTTTAACTCTCTCAGTTGAATGCACACATTGACAAGCATTCAGTTAGATAGCTCCGTTTTGGTTTTAGAAGCAGATATTTCTCTGTACAGCCTATGGTCCCATTCACTCGGGAATATCCCAACGCAGCTCCTAGAAGAAACGTGTTTCTGACTCGCTGAATCTCAACATAGATTCAACTCTCTTAGGTGAACGAACGCACAGCAGAGCAGTTTCAAGGAAACGTTTCTCCTGAGTTTTAGACGAAGTTTCCTGCTGTATAGTACGGATGCCGGCATTGGGCTGGAAATACCGGTTTTGGGATTCTGCACAGAAAGGGTTTGCAAACCGCTGAATCCACATGTGAGTTTAACTCCGTCAGTTGAATGCACATATTGACAACCATTCAGTTAGATAGCTCCGTTTTGGTTTTAGAAGCAGATATTTCTCTGTACAGCCTATGGTCCCATTCACTCGGGAATATCCCAACGCAGCTCCTAGAAGGAAAGTGTTTCTGACTCGCTGAATCTCAACATAGATTCAACTCTCTTAGGTGAACGAACGCACAGCAGAGCAGTTTCAAGGAAACGTTTCTCCTGAGTTTTAGACGAAGTTTCCTGCTGTTTAGTACGGATGCCGGCATTGGGCTGGACATACCGGTTTTGGGAATCTGCACAGAAAGGGTTTGCAAACCGCTGAATCCACACGTGAGTTTAACTCTGTCTGTTGAATGCACACATTGACAACCATTCAGTTTGATAGCACCCTTTTGGTTTTAGAAGCAGATATTTCTCTGTACAGCCTATGGTCCCATTCACTCGGGAATATCCCAACGCAGCTCCTAGAAGAAACGTGTTTCTGACTCGCTGAATCTCAACATAGATTCAACTCTCTTAGGTGAACGAACGCACAGCAGAGCAGTTTCAAGGAAACGTTTCTCCTGAGTTTTACACGAAGTTTCCTGTTGTTTAGTACGGATGCCGGCATTGAGCTGGAATTACCGGTTTTGGGATTCTGCACAGAAATGGTTTGTAAACCGCTGAATCCAAACGTGAGTTTAACTCTGTCAGTTGAATGCACACATTGAGAAGCATTCAGTTAGATACCACCCTATTGGTTGTAGGAGCAGATATTTCTCTGTACAGCCTATGGTCCCATTCACTCGGGAATATCCCAACTCAGCTCCTAGAAGAAACGTGTTTCTGACTCGCTGAATCTCAACATAGATTCAACTCTCTTAGGTGAACGAAGGCACAGCAGAGCAGTTTCAAGGAAACGTTTCTCCTGAGTTTTAGACGAAGTTTCCTGCTGTTTAGTACGGATGCCGGCATTGGGCTGGACATACCGGTTTTGGGATTCTGCACAGAAAGGGTTTGCAAACCGCTGAATCCACACGTGAATTTAACTCTGTCATTTGAATGCACACATTGACAATCATTCAGTTTGATAGCACAATTTTGGTTTTAGAAGCAGATATTTCTCTGTACAGCCTATGGTCCCATTCACTCGGGAATATCCCAACGCAGCTCCTAGAAGAAACGTGTTTCTGACTCGCTGAATCTCAACATAGATTCAACTCTCTTAGGTGAACGAACGCACAGCAGAGCAGTTTCAAGGAAACGTTTCTCCTGAGTCTTAGACGAAGTTTCCTGCTGTTTAGTACGGATGCCGGCATTGGGCTGGAAATACCGGTTTTGGGATTCTGCACAGAAAGGGTTTGCAAACCGCTGAATCCACACGTGAGTTTAACTCTGTCAGTTGAATGCACACATTGACAACCATTCAGTTAGATAGCTCCGTTATGGTTTTAGAAGCAGATATTTCTCTGTACAGCCTATGGTCCCATTCACTCGGGAATATCCCAACGCAGCTCCTCGAAGAAACGTGTTTCTGACTCGCTGAATCTCAACATAGATTCAACTCTCTTAGGTGAACGAACGCACAGCAGAGCAGTTTCAAGGAAACGTTTCTCCTGAGTTTTAGACGAAGTTTTCTACTGTTTAGTACGGATGCCGGCATTGGGCTGGATATACCGGTTTTGGGATTCTGCACAGAAAGGGTTTGCAAACCGCTGAATCCACACGTGAGTTTAACTCTGTCAGTTGAATGCACACATTGACAACCATTCAGTTTGATAGCACCCTTTTGGTTTTAGAAGCAGATATTTCTCTGTACAGCCTATGGTCCCATTCACTCGGGAGTATCCCAACGCAGCTCCTAGAAGAAACGTGTTTCTGACTCGCTGAGTCTCTACATAGATTCAACTCTCTTAGGTGAACGAACGCACAGCAGAGCAGTTTCAAGGAAACGTTTCTCCTGAATTTTAGACGAAGTTTCCTGCTGTTTAGTACGGATGCCGGCATTGGGCTGGAAATACCGGTTTTGGGATTCTGCACAGAAAGGGTTTGCAAACCGCTGAATCCACACGTGAGTTTACCTCTGTCAGTTGAATGCACACATTGACAACCATTCAGTTTGATAGCACCCTTTTGGTTTTAGAAGCAGATATTTCTCTCTACAGCCTATGGTCCCATTCACTCGGGAATATCCCAACGCAGCTCCTAGAAGAAACGTGTTTCTGACTCGCTGAATCTCAACATAGATTCAACTCTCTTAGGTGAACGAACGCACAGCAGAGCAGTTTCAAGGAAACGTTTCTCCTGAGTTTTAGACGAAGTTTCCTGCTGTTTAGTACGGATGCCGGCATTGGGCTGGAAATACCGGTTTTGGGATTCTGCACAGAAAGGGTTTGCAAACCGCTGAATCCACACGTGAGTTTAACTCTGTCAGTTGAATGCACACATTGACAACCATTCAGTTTGATAGCTCCGTTTTGGTTTTAGAAGCAGATATTTCTCTGTACATCCTATGGTCCCATTCACTCGGGAATATCCCAACGCAGCTCCTAGCATAAACGTGTTTCTGACTCGCTGTATCTCAGCATAGTTTCAACTCTCTTAGGTGAACGAACGCACAGCAGAGCAGTTTCAAGGAAACATTTCTCCTGAGTTTTAGACGAAGTTTCCTGCTGTTTAGTACGGATGCCGGCATTGAGCTGGAATTACCGGTTTTGGCATTCTGCACAGAAAGGGTTTGTAAACCCCTGAATCCACACGTAAGTTTAACTCTGTCAGTTGAATGCACACATTGACAACCATTCAGTTAGATAGCTCCGTTTTGGTTTTAGAAGCAGATATTTCTCTGTACAGCCTATGGTCCCATTCACTCGGGAATATCCCAACGCAGATCCTAGAAGAAACGTGTTTCTGACTCGCTGAATCTCAACAAGGATTCAACTCTCTTAGGTGAACGAACGCACAGCAGAGCAGTTTCAAGGAAATGTTTCTCCTGAGTTTTAGACGAAGTTTCCTGCTGTTTAGTACGGATGCCGTCATTGGGCTGGAAATACCGGTTTTGGGATTCTGCACAGAAAGTGTTTGCAAACCGCTGAATCCACACGTGAGTTTAACTCTGTCAGTTGAATGCACACATTGACGACCATTCAGTTTGATAGCACACTTTTGGTTTTAGAAGCAGATATTTCTCTGTACAGCCTATGGTCCCATTCACTCGGGAATATCCCAACGCAGCTCCTAGAAGAAACGTGTTTTTGACTCGCTGAATCTCAACATAGATTCAACTCTCTTAGGTGAACGAACGCACAGCAGAGCAGTTTCAAGGAAACGTTTCTCCTGAGTCTTAGACGAAGTTTCCTGCTGTTTAGTACGGATGCCGGCATTGGGCTGGACATACCGGTTTTGGGATTCTGCACAGAAAGGGTTTGCAAACCGCTGAATCCACACGTGAGTTTAACTCTCGCAGTTGAATGCACACATTGACAACCATTCAGTTTGATAGCACACTTTTGGTTTTAGAAGCAGATATTTCTCTGTACAGCCTATGGTCCCATTCACTCGGGAATATCCCAACGCAGCTCCTAGAAGAATCGTGTTTCTGACTCGCTGAATCTCAACATAGATTCAACTCTCTTAGGTGAACGAACACACAGCAGAGCAGTTTCAAGGAAACGTTTCTCCTGAGTTTTAGACGAAGTTTCCTGCTGTTTAGTACGGATGCCGGCATTGGGCTGGAAATACCGGTTTTGGGATTCTGCACAGAAAGGGTTTGCAAACCGCTGAATCCACACGTGAGTTTAACTCTGTCAGTTGAATGCACACATTGACAACCATTCAGTTAGATAGCTCCGTTATGGTTTTAGAAGCAGATATTTCTCTGTACAGCCTATGGTCCCATTCACTCGGGAATATCCCAACGCAGCTCCTAGAAGAATCGTGTTTCTGACTCGCTGAATCTCAACATAGATTCAACTCTCTTAGGTGAACGAACGCACAGCAGAGCAGTTTCAAGGAAACGTTTCTCCTGAGTTTTAGACGAAGTTTCCTGCTGTTTAGTACGGATGCCGGCATTGGGCTGGAAATACCGGTTTTGGGATTCTGCACAGAAAGGGTTTGCAAACCGCTGAATCCACACGTGAGTTTAACTCTGTCAGTTGAATGCACACATTGACAACCATTCAGTTTGATAGCACCCTTTTGGTTTTAGAAGCAGATATTTCTCTGTACAGCCTATGGTCCCATTCACTCGGGAGTATCCCAACGCACCTCCTAGAAGAAACGTGTTTCTGACTCGCTGAGTCTCTACATAGATTCAACTCTCTTAGGTGAACGAACGCACAGCAGAGCAGTTTCAAGGAAACGTTTCTCCTGAGTTTTAGACGAAGTTTCCTACTGTTTAGTACGGATGCCGTCATTGGGCTGGAAATACCGGTTTTGGGATTCTGCACAGAAAGGGTTTGCAAACCGCTGAATCCACACGTGAGTTTAACTCTGTCAGTTGAATGCACACATTGACAACCATTCAGTTTGATAGCACCCTTTTGGTTTTAGAAGCAGATATTTCTCTCTACAGCCTATGGTCCCATTCACTCGGGAATATCCCAACGCAGCTCCTAGAAGAAACGTGTTTCTGACTCGCTGAATCTCAACATAGATTCAACTCTCTTAGATGAACGAACGCACAGCAGAGCAGTTTCAAGGAAACGTTTCTCCTGAGTTTTAGACGAAGTTTCCTGCTGTTTAGTACGTATGCCGGCATTGGGCTGGAAATACCGGTTTTGGGATTCTGCACAGAAAGGGTTTGCAAACCCCTGAATCCACACGTGAGTTTAACTCTGCCAGTTGAATGCACACATTGACAACCATTCAGTTAGATAGCTCCGTTTTGGTTTCAGAAACAGATATTTCTCTGTACAGCCTATGGTCCCATTCACTCGGGAATATCCCAACGCAGCTCCTAGCATAAACGTGTTTCTGACTCGCTGAATCTCAACATAGTTTCAACTCTCATCGGTGAACGAACGCACAGCAGAGCAGTTTCAAGGAAACGTTTCTCCTGAGTTTTAGACGAAGTTTCCTGCTGTTTAGTACGGATGCCGGCATTGAGCTGGAATTACCGGTTTTGGGATTCTGCACAGAAAGGGTTTGTAAACCGCTGAATCCACACGGGAGTTTAACTCTGTCAGTTGAATGCACACATTGACAACCATTCAGTTAGATAGCTCCGTTTTGGTTTTAGAAGCAGATATTTCTCTGTACAGCCTATGGTCCCATTCACTCGGGAATATCCCAACGCACCTCCTAGAAGAAACGTGTTTCTGACACGCTGAATCTCAACATAGTTTCAACTCTCTTAGGTGATCGAACGCACAGCAGAGCAGTTTCAAGGAAACGTTTCTCCTGAGTTTTAGACGATGTTTCCTGCTGTTTAGTACGGATGCCGGCATTGGACTGGAAATACCGGTTTTGGGATTCTGCACAGAAAGGGTTTGCAAACCGCTGAATCCACACGTGAGTTTAACTCTGTCAGTTGAATGCACACATTGACAACCATTCAGTTTGATAGCTCCGTTTTGGTTTTAGAAGCAGATATTTCTCTGTACAGCCTATGGTCCCATTCACTCGGGAATATCCCAACGCAGCTCCTAGCATAAACGTGTTTCTGACTCGCTGAATCTCAACATAGTTTCAACTCTCTTAGGTGAACGAACGCACAGCAGAGCAGTTTCAAGGAAACGTTTGTCCTGAGTTTTAGACGAAGTTTCCTGCTGTTTAGTACGGATGCCGGCATTGAGCTGGAATTACCGGTTTTGGGATTCTGCACAGAAATGGTTTGTAAACCGCTGAATACAAACGTGAGTTTAACTCTCTCAGTTGAATGCACACATTGACAAGCATTCAGTTAGATAGCTCCGTTTTGGTTTTAGAAGCAGATATTTCTCTGTACAGCCTATGGTCCCATTCACTCGGGAATATCCCAACGCAGCTCCTAGAAGAAACGTGTTTCTGACTCGCTGAATCTCAACATAGATTCAACTCTCTTAGGTGAACGAACGCACAGCAGAGCAGTTTCAAGGAAACGTTTCTCCTGAGTTTTAGACGAAGTTTCCTGCTGTATAGTACGGATGCCGGCATTGGGCTGGAAATACCGGTTTTGGGATTCTGCACAGAAAGGGTTTGCAAACCGCTGAATCCACATGTGAGTTTAACTCTGTCAGTTGAATGCACATATTGACAACCATTCAGTTAGATAGCTCCGTTTTGGTTTTAGAAGCAGATATTTCTCTGTACAGCCTATGGTCCCATTCACTCGGGAATATCCCAACGCAGCTCCTAGAAGGAAAGTGTTTCTGACTCGCTGAATCTCAACATAGATTCAACTCTCTTAGGTGAACGAACGCACAGCAGAGCAGTTTCAAGGAAACGTTTCTCCTGAGTTTTAGACGAAGTTTCCTGCTGTTTAGTACGGATGCCGGCATTGGGCTGGACATACCGGTTTTGGGATTCTGCACAGAAAGGGTTTGCAAACCGCTGAATCCACACGTGAGTTTAACTCTGTCTGTTGAATGCACACATTGACAACCATTCAGTTTGATAGCACCCTTTTGGTTTTAGAAGCAGATATTTCTCTGTACAGCCTATGGTCCCATTCACTCGGGAATATCCCAACGCAGCTCCTAGAAGAAACGTGTTTCTGACTCGCTGAATCTCAACATAGATTCAACTCTCTTAGGTGAACGAACGCACAGCAGAGCAGTTTCAAGGAAACGTTTCTCCTGAGTTTTACACGAAGTTTCCTGTTGTTTAGTACGGATGCCGGCATTGAGCTGGAATTACCGGTTTTGGGATTCTGCACAGAAATGGTTTGTAAACCGCTGAATCCACACGTGAATTTAACTCTGTCATTTGAATGCACACATTGACAATCATTCAGTTTGATAGCACAATTTTGGTTTTAGAAGCAGATATTTCTCTGTACAGCCTATGGTCCCATTCACTCGGGAATATCCCAACGCAGCTCCTAGAAGAAACGTGTTTCTGACTCGCTGAATCTCAACATAGATTCAACTCTCTTAGGTGAACGAACGCACAGCAGAGCAGTTTCAAGGAAACGTTTCTCCTGAGTCTTAGACGAAGTTTCCTGCTGTTTAGTACGGATGCCGGCATTGGGCTGGAAATACCGGTTTTGGGATTCTGCACAGAAAGGGTTTGCAAACCGCTGAATCCACACGTGAGTTTAACTCTGTCAGTTGAATGCACACATTGACAACCATTCAGTTAGATAGCTCCGTTATGGTTTTAGAAGCAGATATTTCTCTGTACAGCCTATGGTCCCATTCACTCGGGAATATCCCAACGCAGCTCCTCGAAGAAACGTGTTTCTGACTCGCTGAATCTCAACATAGATTCAACTCTCTTAGGTGAACGAACGCACAGCAGAGCAGTTTCAAGGAAACGTTTCTCCTGAGTTTTAGACGAAGTTTCCTGCTGTTTAGTACGGATGCCGGCATTGGGCTGGACATACCGGTTTTGGGATTCTGCACAGAAAGGGTTTGCAAACCGCTGAATCCACACGTGAGTTTAACTCTGTCAGTTGAATGCACACATTGACAACCATTCAGTTTGATAACACCCTTTTGGTTTTAGAAGCAGATATTTCTCTGTACAGCCTATGGTCCCATTCACTCGGGAGTATCCCAACGCAGCTCCTAGAAGAAACGTGTTTCTGACTCGCTGAGTCTCTACATAGATTCAACTCTCTTAGATGAACGAACGCACAGCAGAACAGTTTCAAGGAAACGTTTCTCCTGAGTTTTAGACGAAGTTTCCTGCTGTTTAGTACGTATGCCGGCATTGGGCTGGAAATACCGGTTTTGGGATTCTGCACAGAAAGGGTTTGCAAACCCCTGAATCCACACGTGAGTTTAACTCTGCCAGTTGAATGCACACATTGACAACCATTCAGTTAGATAGCTCCGTTTTGGTTTCAGAAGCAGATATTTCTCTGTACAGCCTATGGTCCCATTCACTCGGGAATATCCCAACGCAGCTCCTAGCATAAACGTGTTTCTGACTCGCTGAATCTCAACATAGTTTCAACTCTCATCGGTGAACGAACGCACAGCAGAGCAGTTTCAAGGAAACGTTTCTCCTGAGTTTTAGACGAAGTTTCCTGCTGTTTAGTACGGATGCCGGCATTGAGCTGGAATTACCGGTTTTGGGATTCTGCACAGAAAGGGTTTGTAAACCGCTGAATCCACACGGGAGTTTAACTCTGTCAGTTGAATGCACACATTGACAACCATTCAGTTAGATAGCTCCGTTTTGGTTTTAGAAGCAGATATTTCTCTGTACAGCCTATGGTCCCATTCACTCGGGAATATCCCAACGCACCTCCTAGAAGAAACGTGTTTCTGACACGCTGAATCTCAACATAGATTCAACTCTCTTAGGTGATCGAATGCACAGCAGAGCAGATTCAAGGAAACGTTTCTCCTGAGTTTTAGACGAAGTTTCCTGCTGTTTAGTACGGATGCCGGCATTGGGCTGGAAATACCGGTTTTGGGATTCTGCACAGAAAGGGTTTGCAAACCGCTGAATCCACACGTGAGTTTAACTCTGTCAGTTGAATGCACACATTGACAACCATTCAGTTTGATAGCTCCGTTTTGGTTTTAGAAGCAGATATTTCTCTGTACAGCCTATGGTCCCATTCACTCGGGAATATCCCAACGCAGCTCCTAGCATAAACGTGTTTCTGACTCGCTGAATCTCAACATAGTTTCAATTCTCTTAGGTGAACGAACGCACAGCAGAGCAGTTTCAAGGAAACGTTTGTCCTGAGTTTTAGACGAAGTTTCCTGCTGTTTAGTACGGATGCCGGCATTGAGCTGGAATTACCGGTTTTGGGATTCTGCACAGAAATGGTTTGTAAACCGCTGAATCCAAACGTGAGTTTAACTCTCTCAGTTGAATGCACACATTGACAAGCATTCAGTTAGATAGCTCCGTTTTGGTTTTAGAAGCAGATATTTCTCTGTACAGCCTATGGTCCCATTCACTCGGGAATATCCCAACGCAGCTCCTAGAAGAAACGTGTTTCTGACTCGCTGAATCTCAACATAGATTCAACTCTCTTAGGTGAACGAACGCACAGCAGAGCAGTTTCAAGGAAACGTTTCTCCTGAGTTTTAGACGAAGTTTCCTGCTGTATAGTACGGATGCCGGCATTGGGCTGGAAATACCGGTTTTGGGATTCTGCACAGAAAGGGTTTGCAAACCGCTGAATCCACACGTGAGTTTAACTCTGTCAGTTGAATGCACACATTGACAATCATTCAGTTTGATAGCACAATTTAGGTTTTAGAAGCAGATATTTCTCTGTACAGCCTATGGTCCCATTCACTCGGGAATATCCCAACGCAGCTCCTAGAAGAAACGTGTTTCTGACTCGCTGAATCTCAACATAGATTCAACTCTCTTAGGTGAACGAATGCACAGCAGAGCAGTTTCAAGGAAACGTTTCTCCTGAGTCTTAGAAGAAGTTTCCTGCTGTTTAGTACGGATGCCGGCATTGGGCTGGAAATACCGGTTTTGGATATTTCTCTGTACAGCCTATGGTCCCATTCACTCGGGAATATCCCAACGCAGCTCCTAGAAGGAAAGTGTTTCTGACTCGCTGAATCTCAACATAGATTCAACTCTCTTAGGTGAACGAACGCACAGCAGAGCAGTTTCAAGGAAACGTTTCTCCTGAGTTTTAGACGAAGTTTCCTGCTGTTTAGTACGGATGCCGGCATTGGGCTGGACATACCGGTTTTGGGATTCTACACAGAAATGGTTTGCAAACCGCTGAATCCACACGTGAGTTTAACTCTGTCAGTTGAATGCACACATTGAGAAGCATTCAGTTAGATACCACCCTATTGGTTGTAGGAGCAGATATTTCTCTGAACAGCCTATGGTCCCATTCACTCGGGAATATCCCAACTCAGCTCCTAGAAGAAACGTGTTTCTGACTCGCTGAATCTCAACATAGATTCAACTCTCTTAGGTGAACGAAGGCACAGCAGAGCAGTTTCAAGGAAACGTTTCTCCTGAGTTTTAGACGAAGTTTCCTGCTGTTTAGTACGGATGCCGGCATTGGGCTGGACATACCGGTTTTGGGATTCTGCACAGAAAGGGTTTGCAAACCGCTGAATCCACACGTGAATTTAACTCTGTCATTTGAATGCACACATTGACAATCATTCAGTTTGATAGCACAATTTTGGTTTTAGAAGCAGATATTTCTCTGTACAGCCTATGGTCCCATTCACTCGGGAATATCCCAACGCAGCTCCTAGAAGAAACGTGTTTCTGACTCGCTGAATCTCAACATAGATTCAACTCTCTTAGGTGAACGAACGCACAGCAGAGCAGTTTCAAGGAAACGTTTCTCCTGAGTCTTAGACGAAGTTTCCTGCTGTTTAGTACGGATGCCGGCATTGGGCTGGAAATACCGGTTTTGGGATTCTGCACAGAAAGGGTTTGCAAACCGCTGAATCCACACGTGAGTTTAACTCTGTCAGTTGAATGCACACATTGACAACCATTCAGTTAGATAGCTCCGTTATGGTTTTAGAAGCAGATATTTCTCTGTACAGCCTATGGTCCCATTCACTCGGGAATATCCCAACGCAGCTCCTCGAAGAAACGTGTTTCTGACTCGCTGAATCTCAACATAGATTCAACTCTCTTAGGTGAACGAACGCACAGCAGAGCAGTTTCAAGGAAACGTTTCTCCTGAGTTTTAGACGAAGTTTCCTGCTGTTTAGTACGGATGCCGGCATTGGGCTGGACATACCGGTTTTGGGATTCTGCACAGAAAGGGTTTGCAAACCGCTGAATCCACACGTGAGTTTAACTCTGTCAGTTGAATGCACACATTGACAACCATTCAGTTTGATAGCACCCTTTTGGTTTTAGAAGCAGATATTTCTCTGTACAGCCTATGGTCCCATTCACTCGGGAGTATCCCAACGCAGCTCCTAGAAGAAACGTGTTTCTGACTCGCTGAGTCTCTACATAGATTCAACTCTCTTAGGTGAACGAACGCACAGCAGAGCAGTTTCAAGGAAACGTTTCTCCTGAATTTTAGACGAAGTTTCCTGCTGTTTAGTACGGATGCCGGCATTGGGCTGGAAATACCGGTTTTGGGATTCTGCACAGAAAGGGTTTGCAAACCGCTGAATCCACACGTGAGTTTACCTCTGTCAGTTGAATGCACACATTGACAACCATTCAGTTTGATAGCACCCTTTTGGTTTTAGAAGCAGATATTTCTCTCTACAGCCTATGGTCCCATTCACTCGGGAATATCCCAACGCAGCTCCTAGAAGAAACGTGTTTCTGACTCGCTGAATCTCAACATAGATTCAACTCTCTTAGATGAACGAACGCACTGCAGAGCAGTTTCAAGGAAACGTTTCTCCTGAGTTTTAGACGAAGTTTCCTGCTGTTTAGTACGGATGCCGGCATTGAGCTGGAATTACCGGTTTTGGGATTCTGCACAGAAAGGGTTTGTAAACCGCTGAATCCACACGGGAGTTTAACTCTGTCAGTTGAATGCACACATTGACAACCATTCAGTTAGATAGCTCCGTTTTGGTTTTAGAAGCAGATATTTCTCTGTACAGCCTATGGTCCCATTCACTCGGGAATATCCCAACGCACCTCCTAGAAGAAACGTGTTTCTGACACGCTGAATCTCAACATAGATTCAACTCTCTTAGGTGATCGAATGCACAGCAGAGCAGTTTCAAGGAAACGTTTCTCCTGAGTTTTAGACGAAGTTTCCTGCTGTTTAGTACGGATGCCGGCATTGGGCTGGAAATACCGGTTTTGGGATTCTGCACAGAAAGGGTTTGCAAACCGCTGAATCCACACGTGAGTTTAACTCTGTCAGTTGAATGCACACATTGACAACCATTCAGTTTGATAGCTCCGTTTTGGTTTTAGAAGCAGATATTTCTCTGTACAGCCTATGGTCCCATTCACTCGGGAATATCCCAACGCAGCTCCTAGCATAAACGTGTTTCTGACTCGCTGAATCTCAACATAGTTTCAATTCTCTTAGGTGAACGAACGCACAGCAGAGCAGTTTCAAGGAAACGTTTGTCCTGAGTTTTAGACGAAGTTTCCTGCTGTTTAGTACGGATGCCGGCATTGAGCTGGAATTACCGGTTTTGGGATTCTGCACAGAAATGGTTTGTAAACCGCTGAATCCAAACGTGAGTTTAACTCTCTCAGTTGAATGCACACATTGACAAGCATTCAGTTAGATAGCTCCGTTTTGGTTTTAGAAGCAGATATTTCTCTGTACAGCCTATGGTCCCATTCACTCGGGAATATCCCAACGCAGCTCCTAGAAGAAACGTGTTTCTGACTCGCTGAATCTCAACATAGATTCAACTCTCTTAGGTGAACGAACGCACAGCAGAGCAGTTTCAAGGAAACGTTTCTCCTGAGTTTTAGACGAAGTTTCCTGCTGTATAGTACGGATGCCGGCATTGGGCTGGAAATACCGGTTTTGGGATTCTGCACAGAAAGGGTTTGCAAACCGCTGAATCCACACGTGAGTTTAACTCTGTCAGTTGAATGCACACATTGACAATCATTCAGTTTGATAGCACAATTTAGGTTTTAGAAGCAGATATTTCTCTGTACAGCCTATGGTCCCATTCACTCGGGAATATCCCAACGCAGCTCCTAGAAGAAACGTGTTTCTGACTCGCTGAATCTCAACATAGATTCAACTCTCTTAGGTGAACGAATGCACAGCAGAGCAGTTTCAAGGAAACGTTTCTCCTGAGTCTTAGAAGAAGTTTCCTGCTGTTTAGTACGGATGCCGGCATTGGGCTGGAAATACCGGTTTTGGATATTTCTCTGTACAGCCTATGGTCCCATTCACTCGGGAATATCCCAACGCAGCTCCTAGAAGGAAAGTGTTTCTGACTCGCTGAATCTCAACATAGATTCAACTCTCTTAGGTGAACGAACGCACAGCAGAGCAGTTTCAAGGAAACGTTTCTCCTGAGTTTTAGACGAAGTTTCCTGCTGTTTAGTACGGATGCCGGCATTGGGCTGGACATACCGGTTTTGGGATTCTGCACAGAAAGGGTTTGCAAACCGCTGAATCCACACGTGAGTTTAACTCTGTCTGTTGAATGCACACATTGACAACCATTCAGTTTGATAGCACCCTTTTGGTTTTAGAAGCAGATATTTCTCTGTACAGCCTATGGTCCCATTCACTCGGGAATATCCCAACGCAGCTCCTAGAAGAAATGTGTTTCTGACTCGCTGAATCTCAACATAGATTCAACTCTCTTAGGTGAACGAACGCACAGCAGAGCAGTTTCAAGGAAACGTTTCTCCTGAGTTTTACACGAAGTTTCCTGTTGTTTAGTACGGATGCCGGCATTGAGCTGGAATTACCGGTTTTGGGATTCTGCACAGAAATGGTTTGTAAACCGCTGAATCCAAACGTGAGTTTAACTCTGTCAGTTGAATGCACACATTGAGAAGCATTCAGTTAGATACCACCCTATTGGTTGTAGGAGCAGATATTTCTCTGTACAGCCTATGGTCCCATTCACTCGGGAATATCTCAACTCAGCTCCTAGAAGAAACGTGTTTCTGACTCGCTGAATCTCAACATAGATTCAACTCTCTTAGGTGAACGAAGGCACAGCAGAGCAGTTTCAAGGAAACGTTTCTTCTGAGTTTTAGACGAAGTTTCCTGCTGTTTAGTACGGATGCCGGCATTGGGCTGGACATACCGGTTTTGGGATTCTGCACAGAAAGGGTTTGCAAACCGCTGAATCCACACGTGAATTTAACTCTGTCATTTGAATGCACACATTGACAATCATTCAGTTTGATAGCACAATTTTGGTTTTAGAAGCAGATATTTCTCTGTACAGCCTATGGTCCCATTCACTCGGGAATATCCCAACGCAGCTCCTAGAAGAAACCTGTTTCTGACTCGCTGAATCTCAACATAGATTCAACTCTCTTAGGTGAACGAACGCACAGCAGAGCAGTTTCAAGGAAACGTTTCTCCTGAGTCTTAGACGAAGTTTCCTGCTGTTTAGTACGGATGCCGGCATTGGGCTGGAAATACCGGTTTTGGGATTCTGCACAGAAAGGGTTTGCAAACCGCTGAATCCACACGTGAGTTTAACTCTGTCATTGAATGCACACATTGACAACCATTCAGTTAAATAGCTCCGTTATGGTTTTAGAAGCAGATATTTCTCTGTACAGCCTATGGTCCCATTCACTCGGGAATATCCCAACGCAGCTCCTCGAAGAAACGTGTTTCTGACTCGCTGAATCTCAACATAGATTCAACTCTCTTAGGTGAACGAACGCACAGCAGAGCAGTTTCAAGGAAACGTTTCTCCTGAGTTTTAGACGAAGTTTCCTGCTGTTTAGTACGGATGCCGGCATTGGGCTGGACATACCGGTTTTGGGATTCTGCACAGAAAGGGTTTGCAAACCGCTGAATCCACACGTGAGTTTAACTCTGTCAGTTGAATGCACACATTGACAACCATTCAGTTTGATAGCACCCTTTTGGTTTTAGAAGCAGATATTTCTCTGTACAGCCTATGGTCCCATTCACTCGGGAGTATCCCAACGCAGCTCCTAGAAGAAACGTGTTTCTGACTCGCTGAGTCTCTACATAGATTCAACTCTCTTAGGTGAACGAACGCACAGCAGAGCAGTTTCAAGGAAACGTTTCTCCTGAATTTTAGACGAAGTTTCCTGCTGTTTAGTACGGATGCCGGCATTGAGCTGGAATTACCGGTTTTGGGATTCTGCACAGAAAGGGTTTGTAAACCGCTGAATCCACACGGGAGTTTAACTCTGTCAGTTGAATGCACACATTGACAACCATTCAGTTAGATAGCTCCGTTTTGGTTTTAGAAGCAGATATTTCTCAGTACAGCCTATGGTCCCATTCACTCGGGAATATCCCAACGCACCTCCTAGAAGAAACGTGTTTCTGACACGCTGAATCTCAACATAGATTCAACTCTCTTAGGTGATCGAATGCACAGCAGAGCAGTTTCAAGGAAACGTTTCTCCTGAGTTTTAGACGAAGTTTCCTGCTGTTTAGTACGGATGCCGGCATTGGGCTGGAAATACCGGTTTTGGGATTCTGCACAGAAAGGGTTTGCAAACCGCTGAATCCACACGTGAGTTTAACTCTGTCAGTTGAATGCACACATTGACAACCATTCAGTTTGATAGCTCCGTTTTGGTTTTAGAAGCAGATATTTCTCTGTACAGCCTATGGTCCCATTCACTCGGGAATATCCCAACGCAGCTCCTAGCATAAACGTGTTTCTGACTCGCTGAATCTCAACATAGTTTCAATTCTCTTAGGTGAACGAACGCACAGCAGAGCAGTTTCAAGGAAACGTTTGTCCTGAGTTTTAGACGAAGTTTCCTGCTGTTTAGTACGGATGCCGGCATTGAGCTGGAATTACCGGTTTTGGGATTCTGCACAGAAATGGTTTGTAAACCGCTGAATCCAAACGTGAGTTTAACTCTCTCAGTTGAATGCACACATTGACAAGCATTCAGTTAGATAGCTCCGTTTTGGTTTTAGAAGCAGATATTTCTCTGTACAGCCTATGGTCCCATTCACTCGGGAATATCCCAACGCAGCTCCTAGAAGAAACGTGTTTCTGACTCGCTGAATCTCAACATAGATTCAACTCTCTTAGGTGAACGAACGCACAGCAGAGCAGTTTCAAGGAAACGTTTCTCCTGAGTTTTAGACGAAGTTTCCTGCTGTATAGTACGGATGCCGGCATTGGGCTGGAAATACCGGTTTTGGGATTCTGCACAGAAAGGGTTTGCAAACCGCTGAATCCACACGTGAGTTTAACTCTGTCAGTTGAATGCACACATTGACAATCATTCAGTTTGATAGCACAATTTAGGTTTTAGAAGCAGATATTTCTCTGTACAGCCTATGGTCCCATTCACTCGGGAATATCCCAACGCAGCTCCTAGAAGAAACGTGTTTCTGACTCGCTGAATCTCAACATAGATTCAACTCTCTTAGGTGAACGAATGCACAGCAGAGCAGTTTCAAGGAAACGTTTCTCCTGAGTCTTAGAAGAAGTTTCCTGCTGTTTAGTACGGATGCCGGCATTGGGCTGGAAATACCGGTTTTGGATATTTCTCTGTACAGCCTATGGTCCCATTCACTCGGGAATATCCCAACGCAGCTCCTAGAAGGAAAGTGTTTCTGACTCGCTGAATCTCAACATAGATTCAACTCTCTTAGGTGAACGAACGCACAGCAGAGCAGTTTCAAGGAAACGTTTCTCCTGAGTTTTAGACGAAGTTTGCTGCTGTTTAGTACGGATGCCGGCATTGGGCTGGACATACCGGTTTTGGGATTCTGCACAGAAATGGTTTGCAAACCGCTGAATCCACACGTGAGTTTAACTCTGTCAGTTGAATGCACACATTGACAACCATTCAGTTAGATACCACCCTTTTGGTTGTAGGAGCAGATATTTCTCTGTACAGCCTATGGTCCCATTCACTCGGGAATATCCCAACGCACCTCCTAGAAGAAACGTGTTTCTGACACGCTGAATCTCAACATAGATTCAACTCTCTTAGGTGATCGAACGCACAGCAGAGCAGTTTCAAGGAAACGTTTCTCCTGAGTTTTAGACGAAGTTTCCTGCTGTTTAGTACGGATGCCGTCATTGGGCTGGAAATACCGGTTTTGGGATTCTGCACAGAAAGGGTTTGCAAACCGCTGAATCCACACGTGAGTTTAACTCTGTCAGTTGAATGCACACATTGACAACCATTCAGTTTGATAGCTTCGTTTTGGTTTTAGAAGCAGATATTTCTCTGTACAGCCTATGGTCCCATTCACTCGGGAATATCCCAACGCAGCTCCTAGCATAAACGTGTTTCTGACTCGCTGAATCTCAACATAGATTCAACTCTCTTAGGTGAACGAACGCACAGCAGAGCAGTTTCAAGGAAACGTTTCTCCTGAGTTTTAGACGAAGTTTCCTGCTGTTTAGTACGGATGCCGGCATTGAGCTGGAATTACCGGTTTTGGGATTCTGCACAGAAATGGTTTGTAAACCGCTGAATCCAAACGTGAGTTTAACTCTGTCAGTTGAATGCACACATTGAGAAGCATTCAGTTAGATACCACCCTATTGGTTGTTGGAGCAGATATTTCTCTGTACAGCCTATGGTCCCATTCACTCGGGAATATCCCAACTCAGCTCCTAGAAGAAACGTGTTTCTGACTCGCTGAATCTCAACATAGATTCAACTCTCTTAGGTGAACGAAGGCACAGCAGAGCAGTTTCAAGGAAACGTTTCTCCTGAGTTTTAGACGAAGTTTCCTGCTGTTTAGTACGGATGCCGGCATTGGGCTGGACATACCGGTTTTGGGATTCTGCACAGAAAGGGTTTGCAAACCGCTGAATCCACACGTGAATTTAACTCTGTCATTTGAATGCACACATTGACAATCATTCAGTTTGATAGCACAATTTTGGTTTTAGAAGCAGATATTTCTCTGTACAGCCTATGGTCCCATTCACTCGGGAATATCCCAACGCAGCTCCTAGAAGAAACGTGTTTCTGACTCGCTGAATCTCAACATAGATTCAACTCTCTTAGATGAACGAACGCACAGCAGAGCAGTTTCAAGGAAACGTTTCTCCTGAGTTTTAGACGAAGTTTCCTGCTGTTTAGTACGTATGCCGGCATTGGGCTGGAAATACCGGTTTTGGGATTCTGCACAGAAAGGCTTTGCAAACCCCTGAATCCACACGTGAGTTTAACTCTGCCAGTTGAATGCACACATTGACAACCATTCAGTTAGATAGCTCTGTTTTGGTTTCAGAAGCAGATATTTCTCTGTACAGCCTATGGTCCCATTCACTCGGGAATATCCCAACGCAGCTCCTAGCATAAACGTGTTTCTGACTCGCTGAATCTCAACATAGTTTCAACTCTCATCGGTGAACGAACGCACAGCAGAGCAGTTTCAAGGAAACGTTTCTCCTGAGTTTTAGACGAAGTTTCCTGCTGTTTAGTACGGATGCCGGCATTGAGCTGGAATTACCGGTTTTGGGATTCTGCACAGAAAGGGTTTGTAAACCGCTGAATCCACACGGGAGTTTAACTCTGTCAGTTGAATGCACACATTGACAACCATTCAGTTAGATAGCTCCGTTTTGGTTTTAGAAGCAGATATTTCTCTGTACAGCCTATGGTCCCATTCACTCGGGAATATCCCAACGCACCTCCTAGAAGAAACGTGTTTCTGACACGCTGAATCTCAACATAGTTTCAACTCTCTTAGGTGATCGAACGCACAGCAGAGCAGTTTCAAGGAAACGTTTCTCCTGAGTTTTAGACGAAGTTTCCTGCTGTTTAGTACGGATGCCGGCATTGGACTGGAAATACCGGTTTTGGGATTCTGCACAGAAAGGATTTGCAAACCGCTGAATCCACACGTGAGTTTAACTCTGTCAGTTGAATGCACACATTGACAACCATTCAGTTTGATAGCTCCGTTTTGGTTTTAGAAGCAGATATTTCTCTGTACAGCCTATGGTCCCATTCACTCGGGAATATCCCAACGCAGCTCCTAGCATAAACGTGTTTCTGACTCGCTGAATCTCAACATAGTTTCAACTCTCTTAGGTGAACGAACGCACAGCAGAGCAGTTTCAAGGAAACGTTTGTCCTGAGTTTTAGACGAAGTTTCCTGCTGTTTAGTACGGATGCCGGCATTGAGCTGGAATTACCGGTTTTGGGATTCTGCACAGAAATGGTTTGTAAACCGCTGAATCCAAACGTGAGTTTAACTCTCTCAGTTGAATGCACACATTGACAAGCATTCAGTTAGATAGCTCCGTTTTGGTTTTAGAAGCAGATATTTCTCTGTACAGCCTATGGTCCCATTCACTCGGGAATATCCCAACGCAGCTCCTAGAAGAAACGTGTTTCTGACTCGCTGAATCTCAACATAGATTCAACTCTCTTAGGTGAACGAACGCACAGCAGAGCAGTTTCAAGGAAACGTTTCTCCTGAGTTTTAGACGAAGTTTCCTGCTGTATAGTACGGATGCCGGCATTGGGCTGGAAATACCGGTTTTGGGATTCTGCACAGAAAGGGTTTGCAAACCGCTGAATCCACATGTGAGTTTAACTCTGTCAGTTGAATGCACATATTGACAACCATTCAGTTAGATAGCTCCGTTTTGGTTTTAGAAGCAGATATTTCTCTGTACAGCCTATGGTCCCATTCACTCGGGAATATCCCAACGCAGCTCCTAGAAGAAACGTGTTTCTGACTCGCTGAATCTCAACATAGATTCAACTCTCTTAGATGAACGAACGCACAGCAGAGCAGTTTCAAGGAAACGTTTCTCCTGAGTTTTAGACGAAGTTTCCTGCTGTTTAGTACCTATGCCGGCATTGGGCTGGAAATACCGGTTTTGGGATTCTGCACAGAAAGGCTTTGCAAACCCCTGAATCCACACGTGAGTTTAACTCTGCCAGTTGAATGCACACATTGACAACCATTCAGTTAGATAGCTCCGTTTTGGTTTCAGAAGCAGATATTTCTCTGTACAGCCTATGGTCCCATTCACTCGGGAATATCCCAACGCAGCTCCTAGCATAAACGTGTTTCTGACTCGCTGAATCTCAACATAGTTTCAACTCTCATCGGTGAACGAACGCACAGCAGAGCAGTTTCAAGGAAACGTTTCTCCTGAGTTTTAGACGAAGTTTCCTGCTGTTTAGTACGGATGCCGGCATTGAGCTGGAATTACCGGTTTTGGGATTCTGCACAGAAAGGGTTTGTAAACCGCTGAATCCACACGGGAGTTTAACTCTGTCAGTTGAATGCACACATTGACAACCATTCAGTTAGATAGCTCCGTTTTGGTTTTAGAAGCAGATATTTCTCTGTACAGCCTATGGTCCCATTCACTCGGGAATATCCCAACGCACCTCCTAGAAGAAACGTGTTTCTGACACGCTGAATCTCAACATAGTTTCAACTCTCTTAGGTGATCGAACGCACAGCAGAGCAGTTTCAAGGAAACGTTTCTCCTGAGTTTTAGACGAAGTTTCCTGCTGTTTAGTACGGATGCCGGCATTGGACTGGAAATACCGGTTTTGGGATTCTGCACAGAAAGGGTTTGCAAACCGCTGAATCCACACGTGAGTTTAACTCTGTCAGTTGAATGCACACATTGACAACCATTCAGTTTGATAGCTCCGTTTTGGTTTTAGAAGCAGATATTTCTCTGTACAGCCTATGGTCCCATTCACTCGGGAATATCCCAACGCAGCTCCTAGCATAAACGTGTTTCTGACTCGCTGAATCTCAACATAGTTTCAACTCTCTTAGGTGAACGAACGAACAGCAGAGCAGTTTCAAGGAAACGTTTGTCCTGAGTTTTAGACGAAGTTTCCTGCTGTTTAGTACGGATGCCGGCATTGAGCTGGAATTACCGGTTTTGGGATTCTGCACAGAAATGGTTTGTAAACCGCTGAATCCAAACGTGAGTTTAACTCTCTCAGTTGAATGCACACATTGACAAGCATTCAGTTAGATAGCTCCGTTTTGGTTTTAGAAGCAGATATTTCTCTGTACAGCCTATGGTCCCATTCACTCGGGAATATCCCAACGCAGCTCCTAGAAGAAACGTGTTTCTGACTCGCTGAATCTCAACATAGATTCAACTCTCTTAGGTGAACGAACGCACAGCAGAGCAGTTTCAAGGAAACGTTTCTCCTGAGTTTTAGACGAAGTTTCCTGCTGTATAGTACGGATGCCGGCATTGGGCTGGAAATACCGGTTTTGGGATTCTGCACAGAAAGGGTTTGCAAACCGCTGAATCCACATGTGAGTTTAACTCTGTCAGTTGAATGCACATATTGACAACCATTCAGTTAGATAGCTCCGTTTTGGTTTTAGAAGCAGATATTTCTCTGTACAGCCTATGGTCCCATTCACTCGGGAATATCCCAACGCAGCTCCTAGAAGGAAAGTGTTTCTGACTCGCTGAATCTCAACATAGATTCAACTCTCTTAGGTGAACGAACGCACAGCAGAGCAGTTTCAAGGAAACGTTTCTCCTGAGTTTTAGACGAAGTTTCCTGCTGTTTAGTACGGATGCCGGCATTGGGCTGGACATACCGGTTTTGGGATTCTGCACAGAAAGGGTTTGCAAACCGCTGAATCCACACGTGAGTTTAACTCTGTCTGTTGAATGCACACATTGACAACCATTCAGTTTGATAGCACCCTTTTGGTTTTAGAAGCAGATATTTCTCTGTACAGCCTATGGTCCCATTCACTCGGGAATATCCCAACGCAGCTCCTAGAAGAAACGTGTTTCTGACTCGCTGAATCTCAACATAGATTCAACTCTCTTAGGTGAACGAACGCACAGCAGAGCAGTTTCAAGGAAACGTTTCTCCTGAGTTTTACACGAAATTTCCTGTTGTTTAGTACGGATGCCGGCATTGAGCTGGAATTACCGGTTTTGGGATTCTGCACAGAAATGGTTTGTAAACCGCTGAATCCAAACGTGAGTTTAACTCTGTCAGTTGAATGCACACATTGAGAAGCATTCAGTTAGATACCACCCTATTGGTTGTAGGAGCAGATATTTCTCTGTACAGCCTATGGTCCCATTCACTCGGGAATATCCCAACTCAGCTCCTAGAAGAAACGTGTTTCTGACTCGCTGAATCTCAACATAGATTCAACTCTCTTAGGTGAACGAAGGCACAGCAGAGCAGTTTCAAGGAAACGTTTCTCCTGAGTTTTAGACGAAGTTTCCTGCTGTTTAGTACGGATGCCGGCATTGGGCTGGACATACCGGTTTTGGGATTCTGCACAGAAAGGGTTTGCAAACCGCTGAATCCACACGTGAATTTAACTCTGTCATTTGAATGCACACATTGACAATCATTCAGTTTGATAGCACAATTTTGGTTTTAGAAGCAGATATTTCTCTGTACAGCCTATGGTCCCATTCACTCGGGAATATCCCAACGCAGCTCCTAGAAGAAACGTGTTTCTGACTCGCTGAATCTCAACATAGATTCAACTCTCTTAGGTGAACGAACGCACAGCAGAGCAGTTTCAAGGAAACGTTTCTCCTGAGTCTTAGACGAAGTTTCCTGCTGTTTAGTACGGATGCCGGCATTGGGCTGGAAATACCGGTTTTGGGATTCTGCACAGAAAGGGTTTGCAAACCGCTGAATCCACACGTGAGTTTAACTCTGTCAGTTGAATGCACACATTGACAACCATTCAGTTAGATAGCTCCGTTATGGTTTTAGAAGCAGATATTTCTCTGTACAGCCTATGGTCCCATTCACTCGGGAATATCCCAACGCAGCTCCTCGAAGAAACGTGTTTCTGACTCGCTGAATCTCAACATAGATTCAACTCTCTTAGGTGAACGAACGCACAGCAGAGCAGTTTCAAGGAAACGTTTCTCCTGAGTTTTAGACGAAGTTTCCTGCTGTTTAGTACGGATGCCGGTATTGGGCTGGACATACCGGTTTTGGGATTCTGCACAGAAAGGGTTTGCAAACCGCTGAATCCACACGTGAGTTTAACTCTGTCAGTTGAATGCACACATTGACAACCATTCAGTTTGATAGCACCCTTTTGGTTTTAGAAGCAGATATTTCTCTGTACAGCCTATGGTCCCATTCACTCGGGAGTATCCCAACGCAGCTCCTAGAAGAAACGTGTTTCTGACTCGCTGAGTCTCTACATAGATTCAACTCTCTTAGGTGAACGAACGCACAGCAGAGCAGTTTCAAGGAAACGTTTCTCCTGAATTTTAGACGAAGTTTCCTGCTGTTTAGTACGGATGCCGGCATTGGGCTGGAAATACCGGTTTTGGGATTCTGCACAGAAAGGGTTTGCAAACCGCTGAATCCACACGTGAGTTTACCTCTGTCAGTTGAATGCACACATTGACAACCATTCAGTTTGATAGCACCCTTTTGGTTTTAGAAGCAGATATTTCTCTCTACAGCCTATGGTCCCATTCACTCGGGAATATCCCAACGCAGCTCCTAGCAGAAACGTGTTTCTGACTCGCTGAATCTCAACATAGTTTCAACTCTCTTAGGTGAACGAACGCACAGCAGAGCAGTTTCAAGGAAACGTTTGTCCTGAGTTTTAGACGAAGTTTCCTGCTGTTTAGTACGGATGCCGGCATTGAGCTGGAATTACCGGTTTTGGGATTCTGCACAGAAATGGTTTGTAAACCGCTGAATCCAAACGTGAGTTTAACTCTCTCAGTTGAATGCACACATTGACAAGCATTCAGTTAGATAGCTCCGTTTTGGTTTTAGAAGCAGATATTTCTCTGTACAGCCTATGGTCCCATTCACTCGGGAATATCCCAACGCAGCTCCTAGAAGAAACGTGTTTCTGACTCGCTGAATCTCAACATAGATTCAACTCTCTTAGGTGAACGAACGCACAGCAGAGCAGTTTCAAGGAAACGTTTCTCCTGAGTTTTAGACGAAGTTTCCTGCTGTATAGTACGGATGCCGGCATTGGGCTGGAAATACCGGTTTTGGGATTCTGCACAGAAAGGGTTTGCAAACCGCTGAATCCACATGTGAGTTTAACTCTGTCAGTTGAATGCACATATTGACAACCATTCAGTTAGATAGCTCCGTTTTGGTTTTAGAAGCAGATATTTCTCTGTACAGCCTATGGTCCCATTCACTCGGGAATATCCCAACGCAGCTCCTAGAAGGAAAGTGTTTCTGACTCGCTGAATCTCAACATAGATTCAACTCTCTTAGGTGAACGAACGCACAGCAGAGCAGTTTCAAGGAAACGTTTCTCCTGAGTTTTAGACGAAGTTTCCTGCTGTTTAGTACGGATGCCGGCATTGGGCTGGACATACCGGTTTTGGGATTCTGCACAGAAAGGGTTTGCAAACCGCTGAATCCACACGTGAGTTTAACTCTGTCTGTTGAATGCACACATTGACAACCATTCAGTTTGATAGCACCCTTTTGGTTTTAGAAGCAGATATTTCTCTGTACAGCCTATGGTCCCATTCACTCGGGAATATCCCAACGCAGCTCCTAGAAGAAACGTGTTTCTGACTCGCTGAATCTCAACATAGATTCAACTCTCTTAGGTGAACGAACGCACAGCAGAGCAGTTTCAAGGAAACGTTTCTCCTGAGTTTTACACGAAATTTCCTGTTGTTTAGTACGGATGCCGGCATTGAGCTGGAATTACCGGTTTTGGGATTCTGCACAGAAATGGTTTGTAAACCGCTGAATCCAAACGTGAGTTTAACTCTGTCAGTTGAATGCACACATTGAGAAGCATTCAGTTAGATACCACCCTATTGGTTGTAGGAGCAGATATTTCTCTGTACAGCCTATGGTCCCATTGACTCGGGAATATCCCAACTCAGCTCCTAGAAGAAACGTGTTTCTGACTCGCTGAATCTCAACATAGATTCAACTCTCTTAGGTGAACGAAGGCACAGCAGAGCAGTTTCAAGGAAACGTTTCTCCTGAGTTTTAGACGAAGTTTCCTGCTGTTTAGTACGGATGCCGGCATTGGGCTGGACATACCGGTTTTGGGATTCTGCACAGAAAGGGTTTGCAAACCGCTGAATCCACACGTGAATTTAACTCTGTCATTTGAATGCACACATTGACAATCATTCAGTTTGATAGCACAATTTTGGTTTTAGAAGCAGATATTTCTCTGTACAGCCTATGGTCCCATTCACTCGGGAATATCCCAACGCAGCTCCTAGAAGAAACGTGTTTCTGACTCGCTGAATCTCAACATAGATTCAACTCTCTTAGGTGAACGAACGCACAGCAGAGCAGTTTCAAGGAAACGTTTCTCCTGAGTCTTAGACGAAGTTTCCTGCTGTTTAGTACGGATGCCGGCATTGGGCTGGAAATACCGGTTTTGGGATTCTTCACAGAAAGGGTTTGCAAACGGCTGAATCCACACGTGAGTTTAACTCTGTCAGTTGAATGCACACATTGACAACCATTCAGTTAGATAGCTCCGTTATGGTTTTAGAAGCAGATATTTCTCTGTACAGCCTATGGTCCCATTCACTCGGGAATATCCCAACGCAGCTCCTCGAAGAAACGTGTTTCTGACTCGCTGAATCTCAACATAGATTCAACTCTCTTAGGTGAACGAACGCACAGCAGAGCAGTTTCAAGGAAACGTTTCTCCTGAGTTTTAGACGAAGTTTCCTGCTGTTTAGTACGGATGCCGGCATTGGGCTGGACATACCGGTTTTGGGATTCTGCACAGAAAGGGTTTGCAAACCGCTGAATCCACACGTGAGTTTAACTCTGTCAGTTGAATGCACACATTGACAACCATTCAGTTTGATAGCACCCTTTTGGTTTTAGAAGCAGATATTTCTCTGTACAGCCTATGGTCCCATTCACTCGGGAGTATCCCAACGCAGCTCCTAGAAGAAACGTGTTTCTGACTCGCTGAGTCTCTACATAGATTCAACTCTCTTAGGTGAACGAACGCACAGCAGAGCAGTTTCAAGGAAACGTTTCTCCTGAATTTTAGACGAAGTTTCCTGCTGTTTAGTACGTATGCCGGCATTGGGCTGGAAATACCGGTTTTGGGATTCTGCACAGAAAGGGTTTGCAAACCCCTGAATCCACACGTGAGTTTAACTCTGCCAGTTGAATGCACACATTGACAACCATTCAGTTAGATAGCTCCGTTTTGGTTTCAGAAGCAGATATTTCTCTGTACAGCCTATGGTCCCATTCACTCGGGAATATCCCAACGCAGCTCCTAGCATAAACGTGTTTCTGACTCGCTGAATCTCAACATAGTTTCAACTCTCATCGGTGAACGAACGCACAGCAGAGCAGTTTCAAGGAAACGTTTCTCCTGAGTTTTAGACGAAGTTTCCTGCTGTTTAGTACGGATGCCGGCATTGAGCTGGAATTACCGGTTTTGGGATTCTGCACAGAAAGGGTTTGTAAACCGCTGAATCCACACGGGAGTTTAACTCTGTCAGTTGAATGCACACATTGACAACCATTCAGTTAGATAGCTCCGTTTTGGTTTTAGAAGCAGATATTTCTCTGTACAGCCTATGGTCCCATTCACTCGGGAATATCCCAACGCACCTCCTAGAAGAAACGTGTTTCTGACACGCTGAATCTCAACATAGATTCAACTCTCTTAGGTGATCGAATGCACAGCAGAGCAGTTTCAAGGAAACGTTTCTCCTGAGTTTTAGACGAAGTTTCCTGCTGTTTAGTACGGATGCCGGCATTGGGCTGGAAATACCGGTTTTGGGATTCTGCACAGAAAGGGTTTGCAAACCGCTGAATCCACACGTGAGTTTAATTCTGTCAGTTGAATGCACACATTGACAACCATTCAGTTTGATAGCTCCGTTTTGGTTTTAGAAGCAGATATTTCTCTGTACAGCCTATGGTCCCATTCACTCGGGAATATCCCAACGCAGCTCCTAGCATAAACGTGTTTCTGACTCGCTGAATCTCAACATAGTTTCAATTCTCTTAGGTGAACGAACGCACAGCAGAGCAGTTTCAAGGAAACGTTTCTCCTGAGTTTTAGACGAAGTTTCCTGCTGTTTAGTACGGATGCCGGCATTGAGCTGGAATTACCGGTTTTGGGATTCTGCACAGAAATGGTTTGTAAACCGCTGAATCCAAACGTGAGTTTAACTCTCTCAGTTGAATGCACACATTGACAAGCATTCAGTTAGATAGCTCCGTTTTGGTTTTAGAAGTAGATATTTCTCTGTACAGCCTATGGTCCCATTCACTCGGGAATATCCCAACGCAGCTCCTAGAAGAAACGTGTTTCTGACTCGCTGAATCTCAACATAGATTCAACTCTCTTAGGTGAACGAACGCACAGCAGAGCAGTTTCAAGGAAACGTTTCTCCTGAGTTTTAGACGAAGTTTCCTGCTGTATAGTACGGATGCCGGCATTGGGCTGGAAATACCGGTTTTGGGATTCTGCACAGAAAGGGTTTGCAAACCGCTGAATCCACACGTGAGTTTAACTCTGTCAGTTGAATGCACACATTGACAATCATTCAGTTTGATAGCACAATTTAGGTTTTAGAAGCAGATATTTCTCTGTACAGCCAATGGTCCCATTCACTCGGGAATATCCCAACGCAGCTCCTAGAAGAAACGTGTTTCTGACTCGCTGAATCTCAACATAGATTCAACTCTCTTAGGTGAACGAATGCACAGCAGAGCAGTTTCAAGGAAACGTTTCTCCTGAGTCTTAGAAGAAGCTTCCTGCTGTTTAGTACGGATGCCGGCATTGGGCTGGAAATACCGGTTTTGGATATTTCTCTGTACAGCCTATGGTCCCATTCACTCGGGAATATCCCAACGCAGCTCCTAGAAGGAAAGTGTTTCTGACTCGCTGAATCTCAACATAGATTCAACTCTCTTAGGTGAACGAACGCACAGCAGAGCAGTTTCAAGGAAACGTTTCTCCTGAGTTTTAGACGAAGTTTCCTGCTGTTTAGTACGGATGCCGGCATTGGGCTGGACATACCGGTTTTGGGATTCTGCACAGAAATGGTTTGCAAACCGCTGAATCCACACGTGAGTTTAACTCTGTCAGTTGAATGCACACATTGACAACCATTCAGTTAGATACTACCCTTTTGGTTGTAGGAGCAGATATTTCTCTGTACAGCCTATGGTCCCATTCACTCGGGAATATCCCAACGCACCTCCTAGAAGAAACGTGTTTCTGACACGCTGAATCTCAACATAGATTCAACTCTCTTAGGTGATCGAACGCACAGCAGAGCAGTTTCAAGGAAACGTTTCTCCTGAGTTTTAGACGAAGTTTCCTGCTGTTTAGTACGGATGCCGGCATTGGGCTGGAAATACCGGTTTTGGGATTCTGCACAGAAAGGGTTTGCAAACCGCTGAATCCACACGTGAGTTTAACTCTGTCAGTTGAATGCACACATTGACAACCATTCAGTTTGATAGCTCCGTTTTGGTTTTAGAAGCAGATATTTCTCTGTACAGCCTATGGTCCCATTCACTCGGGAATATCCCAACGCAGCTCCTAGCATAAACGTGTTTCTGACTCGCTGAATCTCAACATAGATTCAACTCTCTTAGGTGAACGAACGCACAGCAGAGCAGTTTCAAGGAAACGTTTCTCCTGAGTTTTAGACGAAGTTTCCTGCTGTTTAGTACGGATGCCGGCATTGAGCTGGAATTACCGTTTTTGGGATTCTGCACAGAAATGGTTTGTAAACCGCTGAATCCAAACGTGAGTTTAACTCTGTCAGTTGAATGCACACATTGAGAAGCATTCAGTTAGATACCACCCTATTGGTTGTAGGAGCAGATATTTCTCTGTACAGCCTATGGTCCCATTCACTCGGGAATATCCCAACTCAGCTCCTAGAAGAAACGTGTTTCTGACTCGCTGAATCTCAACATAGATTCAACTCTCTTAGGTGAACGAAGGCACAGCAGAGCAGTTTCAAGGAAACGTTTCTCCTGAGTTTTAGACGAAGTTTCCTGCTGTTTAGTACGGATGCCGGCATTGGGCTGGACATACCGGTTTTGGGATTCTGCACAGAAAGGGTTTGCAAACCGCTGAATCCACACGTGAATTTAACTCTGTCATTTGAATGCACACATTGACAATCATTCAGTTTGATAGCACAATTTTGGTTTTAGAAGCAGATATTTCTCTGTACAGCCTATGGTCCCATTCACTCGGGAATATCCCAACGCAGCTCCTAGAAGAAACCTGTTTCTGACTCGCTGAATCTCAACATAGATTCAACTCTCTTAGGTGAACGAACGCACAGCAGAGCAGTTTCAAGGAAACGTTTCTCCTGAGTCTTAGACGAAGTTTCCTGCTGTTTAGTACGGATGCCGGCATTGGGCTGGAAATACCGGTTTTGGGATTCTGCACAGAAAGGGTTTGCAAACCGCTGAATCCACACGTGAGTTTAACTCTGTCAGTTGAATGCACATATTGACAACCATTCAGTTAGATAGCTCCGTTTTGGTTTTAGAAGCAGATATTTCTCTGTACAGCCTATGGTCCCATTCACTCGGGAATATCCCAACGCAGCTCCTAGCATAAACGTGTTTCTGACTCGCTGAATCTCAACATAGATTCAACTCTCTTAGGTGAACGAACGCACAGCAGAGCAGTTTCAAGGAAACGTTTCTCCTGAGTTTTAGACGAAGTTTCCTGCTGTTTAGTACGGATGCCGGCATTGGGCTGGACATACCGGTTTTGGGATTCTGCACAGAAAGGGTTTGCAAACCGCTGAATCCACACGGGAGTTTAACTCTGTCAGTTGAATGCACACATTGACAACCATTCAGTTTGATAGCACCCTTTTGGTTTTAGAAGCAGATATTTCTCTGTACAGCCTATGGTCCCATTCACTCGGGAATATCCCAACGCACCTACTAGAAGAAACGTGTTTCTGACACGCTGAATCTCAACATAGATTCAACTCTCTTAGGTGATTGAACGCACAGCAGAGCAGTTTCAAGGAAACGTTTCTCCTGAGTTTTAGACGAAGTTTCCTGCTGTTTAGTACGGATGCCGGCATTGGACTGGACATACCGGTTTTGGGATTCTGCACAGAAATGGTTTGCAAACCGCTGAATCCACACGTGAGTTTAACTCTGTCAGTTGAATGCACACATTGACAACCATTCAGTTTGATAGCTCCGTTTTGGATGTAGGAGCAGATATTTCTCTGTACAGCCTATGGTCCCATTCACTCGGGAATATCCCAACGCACCTCCTAGAAGAAACGTGTTTCTGACACGCTGAATCTCAACATAGATTCAACTCTCTTAGGTGATCGAACGCACAGCAGAGCAGTTTCAAGGAAACGTTTCTCCTGAGTTTTAGACGAAGTTTCCTGCTGTTTAGTACGGATGCCGGCATTGGGCTGGAAATACCGGTTTTGTGATTCTGCACAGAAAGGGTTTGCAAACCGCTGAATCCACACGTGAGTTTAACTCTGTCAGTTGAATGCACACATTGACAACCATTCAGTTTGATACTTCCGTTTTGGTTTTAGAAGCAGATATTTCTCTGTACAGCCTATGGTCCCATTCACTCGGGAATATCCCAACGCAGCTCCTAGAAGAAACGTGTTTCTGACTCGCTGAATCTCAACATAGATTCAACTCTCTTAGGTGAACGAACGCACAGCAGAGCAGTTTCAAGGAAACGTTTCTCCTGAGTTTTAGACGAAGTTTCCTGCTGTATAGTACGGATGCCGGCATTGGGCTGGAAATACCGGTTTTGGGATTCTGCACAGAAAGGGTTTGCAAACCGCTGAATCCACATGTGAGTTTAACTCTGTCAGTTGAATGCACATATTGACAACCATTCAGTTAGATAGCTCCGTTTTGGTTTTAGAAGCAGATATTTCTCTGTACAGCCTATGGTCCCATTCACTCGGGAATATCCCAACGCAGCTCCTAGAAGGAAAGTGTTTCTGACTCGCTGAATCTCAACATAGATTCAACTCTCTTAGGTGAACGAACGCACAGCAGAGCAGTTTCAAGGAAACGTTTCTCCTGAGTTTTAGACGAAGTTTCCTGCTGTTTAGTACGGATGCCGGCATTGGGCTGGAAATACCGGTTTTGGGATTCTGCACAGAAAGGGTTTGCAAACCGCTGAATCCACACGTGAGTTTAACTCTGTCTGTTGAATGCACACATTTACAACCATTCAGTTTGATAGCACCCTTTTGGTTTTAGAAGCAGATATTTCTCTGTACAGCCTATGGTCCCATTCACTCGGGAATATCCCAACGCAGCTCCTAGAAGAAACGTGTTTCTGACTCGCTGAATCTCAACATAGATTCAACTCTCTTAGGTGAACGAACGCACAGCAGAGCAGTTTCAAGGAAACGTTTCTCCTGAGTTTTACACGAAATTTCCTGTTGTTTAGTACGGATGCCGGCATTGAGCTGGAATTACCGGTTTTGGGATTCTGCACAGAAATGGTTTGTAAACCGCTGAATCCAAACGTGAGTTTAACTCTGTCAGTTGAATGCACACATTGAGAAGCATTCAGTTAGATACCACCCTATTGGTTGTAGGAGCAGATATTTCTCTGTACAGCCTATGGTCCCATTCACTCGGGAATATCCCAACTCAGCTCCTAGAAGAAACGTGTTTCTGACTCGCTGAATCTCAACATAGATTCAACTCTCTTAGGTGAACGAAGGCACAGCAGAGCAGTTTCAAGGAAACGTTTCTCCTGAGTTTTAGACGAAGTTTCCTGCTGTTTAGTACGGATGCCGGCATTGGGCTGGACATACCGGTTTTGGGATTCTGCACAGAAAGGGTTTGCAAACCGCTGAATCCACACGTGAATTTAACTCTGTCATTTGAATGCACACATTGACAATCATTCAGTTTGATAGCACAATTTTGGTTTTAGAAGCAGATATTTCTCTGTACAGCCTATGGTCCCATTCACTCGGGAATATCCCAACGCAGCTCCTAGAAGAAACGTGTTTCTGACTCGCTGAATCTCAACATAGATTCAACTCTCTTAGGTGAACGAACGCACAGCAGAGCAGTTTCAAGGAAACGTTTCTCCTGAGTCTTAGACGAAGTTTCCTGCTGTTTAGTACGGATGCCGGCATTGGGCTGGAAATACCGGTTTTGGGATTCTGCACAGAAAGGGTTTGCAAACCGCTGAATCCACACGTGAGTTTACCTCTGTCAGTTGAATGCACACATTGACAACCATTCAGTTAGATAGCTCCGTTATGGTTTTAGAAGCAGATATTTCTCTGTACAGCCTATGGTCCCATTCACTCGGGAATATCCCAACGCAGCTCCTCGAAGAAACGTGTTTCTGACTCGCTGAATCTCAACATAGATTCAACTCTCTTAGGTGAACGAACGCACAGCAGAGCAGTTTCAAGGAAACGTTTCTCCTGAGTTTTAGACGAAGTTTCCTGCTGTTTAGTACGGATGCCGGCATTGGGCTGGACATACCGGTTTTGGGATTCTGCACAGAAAGGGTTTGCAAACCGCTGAATCCACACGTGAGTTTAACTCTGTCAGTTGAATGCACACATTGACAACCATTCAGTTTGATAGCACCCTTTTGGTTTTAGAAGCAGATATTTCTCTGTACAGCCTATGGTCCCATTCACTCGGGAGTATCCCAACGCAGCTCCTAGAAGAAACGTGTTTCTGACTCGCTGAGTCTCTACATAGATTCAACTCTCTTAGGTGAACGAACGCACAGCAGAGCAGTTTCAAGGAAACGTTTCTCCTGAATTTTAGACGAAGTTTCCTGCTGTTTAGTACGTATGCCGGCATTGGGCTGGAAATACCGGTTTTGGGATTCTGCACAGAAAGGGTTTGCAAACCCCTGAATCCACACGTGAGTTTAACTCTGCCAGTTGAATGCACACATTGACAACCATTCAGTTAGATAGCTCCGTTTTGGTTTCAGAAGCAGATATTTCTCTGTACAGCCTATGGTCCCATTCACTCGGGAATATCCCAACGCAGCTCCTAGCATAAACGTGTTTCTGACTCGCTGAATCTCAACATAGTTTCAACTCTCATCGGTGAACGAACGCACAGCAGAGCAGTTTCAAGGAAACGTTTCTCCTGAGTTTTAGACGAAGTTTCCTGCTGTTTAGTACGGATGCCGGCATTGAGCTGGAATTACCGGTTTTGGGATTCTGCACAGAAAGGGTTTGTAAACCGCTGAATCCACACGGGAGTTTAACTCTGTCAGTTGAATGCACACATTGACAACCATTCAGTTAGATAGCTCCGTTTTGGTTTTAGAAGCAGATATTTCTCTGTACAGCCTATGGTCCCATTCACTCGGGAATATCCCAACGCACCTCCTAGAAGAAACGTGTTTCTGACACGCTGAATCTCAACATAGATTCAACTCTCTTAGGTGATCGAATGCACAGCAGAGCAGTTTCAAGGAAACGTTTCTCCTGAGTTTTAGACGAAGTTTCCTGCTGTTTAGTACGGATGCCGGCATTGGGCTGGAAATACCGGTTTTGGGATTCTGCACAGAAAGGGTTTGCAAACCGCTGAATCCACACGTGAGTTTAACTCTGTCAGTTGAATGCACACATTGACAACCATTCAGTTTGATAGCTCCGTTTTGGTTTTAGAAGCAGATATTTCTCTGTACAGCCTATGGTCCCATTCACTCGGGAATATCCCAACGCAGCTCCTAGCATAAACGTGTTTCTGACTCGCTGAATCTCAACATAGTTTCAATTCTCTTAGGTGAACGAACGCACAGCAGAGCAGTTTCAAGGAAACGTTTGTCCTGAGTTTTAGACGAAGTTTCCTGCTGTTTAGTACGGATGCCGGCATTGAGCTGGAATTACCGGTTTTGGGATTCTGCACAGAAATGGTTTGTAAACCGCTGAATCCAAACGTGAGTTTAACTCTCTCAGTTGAATGCACACATTGACAAGCATTCAGTTAGATAGCTCCGTTTTGGTTTTAGAAGTAGATATTTCTCTGTACAGCCTATGGTCCCATTCACTCGGGAATATCCCAACGCAGCTCCTAGAAGAAACGTGTTTCTGACTCGCTGAATCTCAACATAGATTCAACTCTCTTAGGTGAACGAACGCACAGCAGAGCAGTTTCAAGGAAACGTTTCTCCTGAGTTTTAGACGAAGTTTCCTGCTGTATAGTACGGATGCCGGCATTGGGCTGGAAATACCGGTTTTGGGATTCTGCACAGAAAGGGTTTGCAAACCGCTGAATCCACACGTGAGTTTAACTCTGTCAGTTGAATGCACACATTGACAATCATTCAGTTTGATAGCACAATTTAGGTTTTAGAAGCAGATATTTCTCTGTACAGCCAATGGTCCCATTCACTCGGGAATATCCCAACGCAGCTCCTAGAAGAAACGTGTTTCTGACTCGCTGAATCTCAACATAGATTCAACTCTCTTAGGTGAACGAATGCACAGCAGAGCAGTTTCAAGGAAACGTTTCTCCTGAGTCTTAGAAGAAGTTTCCTGCTGTTTAGTACGGATGCCGGCATTGGGCTGGAAATACCGGTTTTGGATATTTCTCTGTACAGCCTATGGTCCCATTCACTCGGGAATATCCCAACGCAGCTCCTAGAAGGAAAGTGTTTCTGACTCGCTGAATCTCAACATAGATTCAACTCTCTTAGGTGAACGAACGCACAGCAGAGCAGTTTCAAGGAAACGTTTCTCCTGAGTTTTAGACGAAGTTTCCTGCTGTTTAGTACGGATGCCGGCATTGGGCTGGACATACCGGTTTTGGGATTCTGCACAGAAATGGTTTGCAAACCGCTGAATCCACACGTGAGTTTAACTCTGTCAGTTGAATGTACACATTGACAACCATTCAGTTAGATACTACCCTTTTGGTTGTAGGAGCAGATATTTCTCTGTACAGCCTATGGTCCCATTCACTCGGGAATATCCCAACGCACCTCCTAGAAGAAACGTGTTTCTGACACGCTGAATCTCAACATAGATTCAACTCTCTTAGGTGATCGAACGCACAGCAGAGCAGTTTCAAGGAAACGTTTCTCCTGAGTTTTAGACGAAGTTTCCTGCTGTTTAGTACGGATGCCGGCATTGGGCTGGAAATACCGGTTTTGGGATTCTGCACAGAAAGGGTTTGCAAACCGCTGAATCCACACGTGAGTTTAACTCTGTCAGTTGAATGCACACATTGACAACCATTCAGTTTGATAGCTCCGTTTTGGTTTTAGAAGCAGATATTTCTCTGTACAGCCTATGGTCCCATTCACTCGGGAATATCCCAACGCAGCTCCTAGCATAAACGTGTTTCTGACTCGCTGAATCTCAACATAGATTCAACTCTCTTAGGTGAACGAACGCACAGCAGAGCAGTTTCAAGGAAACGTTTCTCCTGAGTTTTAGACGAAGTTTCCTGCTGTTTAGTACGGATGCCGGCATTGAGCTGGAATTACCGGTTTTGGGATTCTGCACAGAAATGGTTTGTAAACCGCTGAATCCAAACGTGAGTTTAACTCTGTCAGTTGAATGCACACATTGAGAAGCATTCAGTTAGATACCACCCTATTGGTTGTAGGAGCAGATATTTCTCTGTACAGCCTATGGTCCCATTCACTCGGGAATATCCCAACTCAGCTCCTAGAAGAAACGTGTTTCTGACTCGCTGAATCTCAACATAGATTCAACTCTCTTAGGTGAACGAAGGCACAGCAGAGCAGTTTCAAGGAAACGTTTCTCCTGAGTTTTAGACGAAGTTTCCTGCTGTTTAGTACGGATGCCGGCATTGGGCTGGACATACCGGTTTTGGGATTCTGCACAGAAAGGGTTTGCAAACCGCTGAATCCACACGTGAATTTAACTCTGTCATTTGAATGCACACATTGACAATCATTCAGTTTGATAGCACAATTTTGGTTTTAGAAGCAGATATTTCTCTGTACAGCCTATGGTCCCATTCACTCGGGAATATCCCAACGCAGCTCCTAGAAGAAACCTGTTTCTGACTCGCTGAATCTCAACATAGATTCAACTCTCTTAGGTGAACGAACGCACAGCAGAGCAGTTTCAAGGAAACGTTTCTCCTGAGTCTTAGACGAAGTTTCCTGCTGTTTAGTACGGATGCCGGCATTGGGCTGGAAATACCGGTTTTGGGATTCTGCACAGAAAGGGTTTGCAAACCGCTGAATCCACACGTGAGTTTAACTCTGTCAGTTGAATGCACATATTGACAACCATTCAGTTAGATAGCTCCGTTTTGGTTTTAGAAGCAGATATTTCTCTGTACAGCCTATGGTCCCATTCACTCGGGAATATCCCAACGCAGCTCCTAGCATAAACGTGTTTCTGACTCGCTGAATCTCAACATAGATTCAACTCTCTTAGGTGAACGAACGCACAGCAGAGCAGTTTCAAGGAAACGTTTCTCCTGAGTTTTAGACGAAGTTTCCTGCTGTTTAGTACGGATGCCGGCATTGGGCTGGACATACCGGTTTTGGGATTCTGCACAGAAAGGGTTTGCAAACCGCTGAATCCACACGGGAGTTTAACTCTGTCAGTTGAATGCACACATTGACAACCATTCAGTTTGATACTTCCGTTTTGGTTTTAGAAGCAGATATTTCTCTGTACAGCCTATGGTCCCATTCACTCGGGAATATCCCAACGCAGCTCCTAGCATAAACGTGTTTCTGACTCACTGAATCTCAACATAGATTCAACTCTCTTAGGTGAACGAACGCACAGCAGAGCAGTTTCAAGGAAACGTTTCTCCTGAGTTTTACACGAAGTTTCCTGTTGTTTAGTACGGATGCCGGCATTGAGCTGGAATTACCGGTTTTGGGATTCTGCACAGAAATGGTTTGTAAACCGCTGAATCCAAACGTGAGTTTAACTCTGTCAGTTGAATGCACACATTGAGAAGCATTCAGTTAGATACCACCCTATTGGTTGTAGGAGCAGATATTTCTCTGTACAGCCTATGGTCCCATTCACTCGGGAATATCCCAACTCAGCTCCTAGAAGAAACGTGTTTCTGACTCGCTGAATCTCAACATAGATTCAACTCTCTTAGGTGAACGAAGGCACAGCAGAGCAGTTTCAAGGAAACGTTTCTCCTGAGTTTTAGACGAAGTTTCCTGCTGTTTAGTACGGATGCCGGCATTGGGCTGGACATACCGGTTTTGGGATTCTGCACAGAAAGGGTTTGCAAACCGCTGAATCCACACGTGAATTTAACTCTGTCATTTGAATGCACACATTGACAATCATTCAGTTTGATAGCACAATTTTGGTTTTAGAAGCAGATATTTCTCTGTACAGCCTATGGTCCCATTCACTCGGGAATATCCCAACGCAGCTCCTAGAAGAAACGTGTTTCTGACTCGCTGAATCTCAACATAGATTCAACTCTCTTAGGTGAACGAACGCACAGCAGAGCAGTTTCAAGGAAACGTTTCTCCTGAGTCTTAGACGAAGTTTCCTGCTGTTTAGTACGGATGCCGGCATTGGGCTGGAAATACCGGTTTTGGGATTCTGCACAGAAAGGGTTTGCAAACCGCTGAATCCACACGTGAGTTTACCTCTGTCAGTTGAATGCACACATTGACAACCATTCAGTTAGATAGCTCCGTTATGGTTTTAGAAGCAGATATTTCTCTGTACAGCCTATGGTCCCATTCACTCGGGAATATCCCAACGCAGCTCCTCGAAGAAACGTGTTTCTGACTCGCTGAATCTCAACATAGATTCAACTCTCTTAGGTGAACGAACGCACAGCAGAGCAGTTTCAAGGAAACGTTTCTCCTGAGTTTTAGACGAAGTTTCCTGCTGTTTAGTACGGATGCCGGCATTGGGCTGGACATACCGGTTTTGGGATTCTGCACAGAAAGGGTTTGCAAACCGCTGAATCCACACGTGAGTTTAACTCTGTCAGTTGAATGCACACATTGACAACCATTCAGTTTGATAGCACCCTTTTGGTTTTAGAAGCAGATATTTCTCTGTACAGCGTATGGTCCCATTCACTCGGGAGTATCCCAACGCAGCTCCTAGAAGAAACGTGTTTCTGACTCGCTGAGTCTCTACATAGATTCAACTCTCTTAGGTGAACGAACGCACAGCAGAGCAGTTTCAAGGAAACGTTTCTCCTGAATTTTAGACGAAGTTTCCTGCTGTTTAGTACGGATGCCGGCATTGGGCTGGAAATACCGGTTTTGGGATTCTGCACAGAAAGGGTTTGCAAACCGCTGAATCCACACGTGAGTTTACCTCTGTCAGTTGAATGCACACATTGACAACCATTCAGTTTGATAGCACCCTTTTGGTTTTAGAAGCAGATATTTCTCTCTACAGCCTATGGTCCCATTCACTCGGGAATATCCCAACGCAGCTCCTAGAAGAAACGTGTTTCTGACACGCTGAATCTCAACATAGATTCAACTCTCTTAGGTGAACGAACGCACAGCAGAGCAGTTTCAAGGAAACGTTTCTCCTGAGTTTTAGACGAAGTTTCCTGCTGTATAGTACGGATGCCGGCATTGGGCTGGAAATACCGGTTTTGGGATTCTGCACAGAAAGGGTTTGCAAACCGCTGAATCCACACGTGAATTTAACTCTGTCATTTGAATGCACACATTGACAATCATTCAGTTTGATAGCACAATTTTGGTTTTAGAAGCAGATATTTCTCTGTACAGCCTATGGTCCCATTCACTCGGGAATATCCCAACGCAGCTCCTAGAAGAAACGTGTTTCTGACTCGCTGAATCTCAACATAGATTCAACTCTCTTAGGTGAACGAACGCACAGCAGAGCAGTTTCAAGGAAACGTTTCTCCTGAGTCTTAGACGAAGTTTCCTGCTGTTTAGTACGGATGCCGGCATTGGGCTGGAAATACCGGTTTTGGGATTCTGCACAGAAAGGGTTTGCAAACCGCTGAATCCACACGTGAGTTTAACTCTGTCAGTTGAATGCACATATTGACAACCATTCAGTTAGATAGCTCCGTTTTGGTTTTAGAAGCAGATATTTCTCTGTACAGCCTATGGTCCCATTCACTCGGCAATATCCCAACGCAGCTCCTAGCATAAACGTGTTTCTGACTCGCTGAATCTCAACATAGATTCAACTCTCTTAGGTGAACGAACGCACAGCAGAGCAGTTTCAAGGAAACGTTTCTCCTGAGTTTTAGACGAAGTTTCCTGCTGTTTAGTACGGATGCCGGCATTGGGCTGGACATACCGCTTTTGGGATTCTGCACAGAAAGGGTTTGCAAACCGCTGAATCCACACGCGAGTTTAACTCTGTCAGTTGAATGCACACATTGACAACCATTCAGTTTGATAGCACCCTTTTGGTTTTAGAAGCAGATATTTCTCTGTACAGCCTATGGTCCCATTCACTCGGGAATATCCCAACGCACCTCCTAGAAGAAACGTGTTTCTGACACGCTGAATCTCAACATAGATTCAACTCTCTTAGGTGATCGAACGCACAGCAGAGCAGTTTCAATGAAACGTTTCTCCTGAGTTTTAGACGAAGTTTCCTGCTGTTTAGTACGGATGCCGGCATTGGGCTGGAAATACCGGTTTTGGGATTCTGCACAGAAAGGGTTTGCAAACCGCTGAATCCACACGTGAGTTTAACTCTGTCAGTTGAATGCACATATTGACAACCATTCAGTTAGATAGCTCCGTTTTGGTTTTAGAAGCAGATATTTCTCTGTACAGCCTATGGTCCCATTCACTCGGGAATATCCCAACGCAGCTCCTAGCATAAACGTGTTTCTGACTCGCTGAATCTCAACATAGATTCAACTCTCTTAGGTGAACGAACGCACAGCAGAGCAGTTTCAAGGAAACGTTTCTCCTGAGTTTTAGACGAAGTTTCCTGCTGCTTAGTACGGATGCCGGCATTGGGCTGGACATACCGGTTTTGGGATTCTGCACAGAAAGGGTTTGCAAACCGCTGAATCCACACGTGAGTTTAACTCTGTCTGTTGAATGCACACATTGACAACCATTCAGTTTGATAGCACCCTTTTGGTTTTAGAAGCAGATATTTCTCTGTACAGCCTATGGTCCCATTCACTCGGGAATATCCCAACGCAGCTCCTAGAAGAAACGTGTTTCTGACTCGCTGAATCTCAACATAGATTCAACTCTCTTAGGTGAACGAACGCACAGCAGAGCAGTTTCAAGGAAACGTTTCTCCTGAGTTTTAGACGAAGTTTCCTGCTGTTTAGTACGGATGCCGGCATTGGGCTGGACATACCGGTTTTGGGATTCTGCACAGAAATGGTTTGCAAACCGCTGAATCCACACGTGAGTTTAACTCTGTCAGTTGAATGCACACATTGACAACCATTCAGTTTGATAGCTCCGTTTTGGTTGTAGGAGCAGATATTTCTCTGTACAGCCTATGGTCCCATTCACTCGGGAATATCCCAACGCACCTCCTAGAAGAAACGTGTTTCTGACACGCTGAATCTCAACATAGATTCAACTCTCTTAGGTGATCGAACGCACAGCAGAGCAGTTTCAAGGAAACGTTTCTCCTGAGTTTTAGACGAAGTTTCCTGCTGTTTAGTACGGATGCCGGCATTGGGCTGGAAATACCGGTTTTGGGATTCTGCACAGAAAGGGTTTGCAAACCGCTGAATCCACACGTGAGTTTAACTCTGTCAGTTGAATGCACACATTGACAACCATTCAGTTTGATACTTCCGTTTTGGTTTTAGAAGCAGATATTTCTCTGTACAGCCTATGGTCCCATTCACTCGGGAATATCCCAACGCAGCTCCTAGCATAAACGTGTTTCTGACTCACTGAATCTCAACATAGATTCAACTCTCTTAGGTGAACGAACGCACAGCAGAGCAGTTTCAAGGAAACGTTTCTCCTGAGTTTTACACGAAGTTTCCTGTTGTTTAGTACGGATGCCGGCATTGAGCTGGAATTACCGGTTTTGGGATACTGCACAGAAATGGTTTGTAAACCGCTGAATCCAAACGTGAGTTTAACTCTGTCAGTTGAATGCACACATTGAGAAGCATTCAGTTAGATACCACCCTATTGGTTGTAGGAGCAGATATTTCTCTGTACAGTCTATGGTCCCATTCACTCGGGAATATCCCAACTCAGCTCCTAGAAGAAACGTGTTTCTGACTCGCTGAATCTCAACATAGATTCAACTCTCTTAGGTGAACGAAGGCACAGCAGAGCAGTTTCAAGGAAACGTTTCTCCTGAGTCTTAGACGAAGTTTCCTGCTGTTTAGTACGGATGCCGGCATTGGGCTGGACATACCGGTTTTGGGATTCTGCACAGAAAGGGTTTGCAAACCGCTGAATCCACACGTGAATTTAACTCTGTCATTTGAATGCACACATTGACAATCATTCAGTTTGATAGCACAATTTTGGTTTTAGAAGCAGATATTTCTCTGTACAGCCTATGGTCCCATTCACTCGGGAATATCCCAACGCAGCTCCTAGAAGAAACGTGTTTCTGACTCGCTGAATCTCAACATAGATTCAACTCTCTTAGGTGAACGAACGCACAGCAGAGCAGTTTCAAGGAAACGTTTCTCCTGAGTCTTAGACGAAGTTTCCTGCTGTTTAGTACGGATGCCGGCATTGGGCTGGAAATACCGGTTTTGGGATTCTGCACAGAAAGGGTTTGCAAACCGCTGAATCCACACGTGAGTTTAACTCTGTCAGTTGAATGCACACATTGACAACCATTCAGTTAGATAGCTCCGTTATGGTTTTAGAAGCAGATATTTCTCTGTACAGCCTATGGTCCCATTCACTCGGGAATATCCCAATGCAGCTCCTCGAAGAAACGTGTTTCTGACTCGCTGAATCTCAACATAGATTCAACTCTCTTAGGTGAACGAACGCACAGCAGAGCAGTTTCAAGGAAACGTTTCTCCTGAGTTTTAGACGAAGTTTCCTGCTGTTTAGTACGGATGCCGGCATTGGGCTGGACATACCGGTTTTGGGATTCTGCACAGAAAGGGTTTGCAAACCGCTGAATCCACACGTGAGTTTAACTCTGTCAGTTGAATGCACACATTGACAACCATTCAGTTTGATAGCACCCTTTTGGTTTTAGAAGCAGATATTTCTCTGTACAGCCTATGGTCCCATTCACTCGGGAGTATCCCAACGCAGCTCCTAGAAGAAACGTGTTTCTGACTCGCTGAGTCTCTACATAGATTCAACTCTCTTAGGTGAACGAACGCACAGCAGAGCAGTTTCAAGGAAACGTTTCTCCTGAATTTTAGACGAAGTTTCCTGCTGTTTAGTACGGATGCCGGCATTGGGCTGGAAATACCGGTTTTGGGATTCTGCACAGAAAGGGTTTGCAAACCGCTGAATCCACACGTGAGTTTACCTCTGTCAGTTGAATGCACACATTGACAACCATTCAGTTTGATAGCACCCTTTTGGTTTTAGAAGCAGATATTTCTCTCTACAGCCTATGGTCCCATTCACTCGGGAATATCCCAACGCAGCTCCTAGAAGAAACGTGTTTCTGACTCGCTGAATCTCAACATAGATTCAACTCTCTTAGATGAACGAACGCACAGCAGAACAGTTTCAAGGAAACGTTTCTCCTGAGTTTTAGACGAAGTTTCCTGCTGTTTAGTACGTATGCCGGCATTGGGCTGGAAATACCGGTTTTGGGATTCTGCACAGAAAGGGTTTGCAAACCCCTGAATCCACACGTGAGTTTAACTCTTCCAGTTGAATGCACACATTGACAACCATTCAGTTAGATAGCTCCGTTTTGGTTTCAGAAGCAGATATTTCTCTGTACAGCCTATGGTCCCATTCACTCGGGAATATCCCAACGCAGCTCCTAGCATAAACGTGTTTCTGACTCGCTGAATCTCAACATAGTTTCAACTCTCATCGGTGAACGAACGCACAGCAGAGCAGTTTCAAGGAAACGTTTCTCCTGAGTTTTAGACGAAGTTTCCTGCTGTTTAGTACGGATGCCGGCATTGAGCTGGAATTACCGGTTTTGGGATTCTGCACAGAAAGGGTTTGTAAACCGCTGAATCCACACGGGAGTTTAACTCTGTCAGTTGAATGCACACATTGACAACCATTCAGTTAGATAGCTCCGTTTTGGTTTTAGAAGCAGATATTTCTCTGTACAGTCTATGGTCCCATTCACTCGGGAATATCCCAACGCACCTCCTAGAAGAAACGTGTTTCTGACACGCTGAATCTCAACATAGATTCAACTCTCTTAGGTGATCGAACGCACAGCAGAGCAGTTTCAAGGAAACGTTTCTCCTGAGTTTTAGACGAAGTTTCCTGCTGTTTAGTACGGATGCCGGCATTGGGCTGGAAATACCGGTTTTGGGATTCTGCACAGAAAGGGTTTGCAAACCGCTGAATCCACACGTGAGTTTAACTCTGTCAGTTGAATGCACACATTGACAACCATTCAGTTTGATAGCTCCGTTTTGGTTTTAGAAGCAGATATTTCTCTGTACAGCCTATGGTCCCATTCACTCGGGAATATCCCAACGCAGCTCCTAGCATAAACGTGTTTCTGACTCGCTGAATCTCAACATAGTTTCAATTCTCTTAGGTGAACGAACGCACAGCAGAGCAGTTTCAAGGAAACGTTTGTCCTGAGTTTTAGACGAAGTTTCCTGCTGTTTAGTACGGATGCCGGCATTGAGCTGGAATTACCGGTTTTGGGATTCTGCACAGAAATGGTTTGTAAACCGCTGAATCCAAACGTGAGTTTAACTCTGTCAGTTGAATGCACACATTGACAAGCATTCAGTTAGATAGCTCCGTTTTGGTTTTAGAAGCAGATATTTCTCTGTACAGCCTATGGTCCCATTCACTCGGGAATATCCCAACGCAGCTCCTAGAAGAAACGTGTTTCTGACTCGCTGAATCTCAACATAGATTCAACTCTCTTAGGTGAACGAACGCACAGCAGAGCAGTTTCAAGGAAACGTTTCTCCTGAGTTTTAGACGAAGTTTCCTGCTGTATAGTACGGATGCCGGCATTGGGCTGGAAATACCGGTTTTGGGATTCTGCACAGAAAGGGTTTGCAAACCGCTGAATCCACACGTGAGTTTAACTCTGTCAGTTGAATGCACACATTGACAATCATTCAGTTTGATAGCACAATTTAGGTTTTAGAAGCAGATATTTCTCTGTACAGCCTATGGTCCCATTCACTCGGGAATATCCCAACGCAGCTCCTAGAAGAAACGTGTTTCTGACTCGCTGAATCTCAACATAGATTCAACTCTCTTAGGTGAACGAATGCACAGCAGAGCAGTTTCAAGGAAACGTTTCTCCTGAGTCTTAGAAGAAGTTTCCTGCTGTTTAGTACGGATGCCGGCATTGGGCTGGAAATACCGGTTTTGGGATTCTGCACAGAAAGGGTTTGCAAACCGCTGAATCCACACGTGAGTTTAACTCTGTCAGTTGAATGCACATATTGACAACCATTCAGTTAGATAGCTCCGTTTTGGTTTTAGAAGCAGATATTTCTCTGTACAGCCTATGGTCCCATTCACTCGGGAATATCCCAACGCAGCTCCTAGAAGGAAAGTGTTTCTGACTCGCTGAATCTCAACATAGATTCAACTCTCTTAGGTGAACGAACGCACAGCAGAGCAGTTTCAAGGAAACGTTTCTCCTGAGTTTTAGACGAAGTTTCCTGCTGTTTAGTACGGATGCCGGCATTGGGCTGGACATACCGGTTTTGGGATTCTGCACAGAAAGGGTTTGCAAACCGCTGAATCCACACGTGAGTTTAACTCTGTCAGTTGAATGCACACATTGACAACCATTCAGTTTGATAGCACCCTTTTGGTTTTAGAAGCAGATATTTCTCTGTACAGCCTATGGTCCCATTCACTCGGGAATATCCCAACGCAGCTCCTAGCATAAACGTGTTTCTGACTCGCTGAATCTCAACATAGATTCAACTCTCTTAGGTGAACGAACGCACAGCAGAGCAGTTTCAAGGAAACGTTTCTCCTGAGTTTTAGACGAAGTTTCCTGCTGTTTAGTACGGATGCCGGCATTGGGCTGGACATACCGGTTTTGGGATTCTGCACAGAAATGGTTTGCAAACCGCTGAATCCACACGTGAGTTTAACTCTGTCAGTTGAATGCACACATTGACAACCATTCAGTTAGATACCACCCTTTTGGTTGTAGGAGCAGATATTTCTCTGTACAGCCTATGGTCCCATTCACTCGGGAATATCCCAACGCACCTCCTAGAAGAAACGTGTTTCTGACACGCTGAATCTCAACATAGATTCAACTCTCTTAGGTGATCGAACGCACAGCAGAGCAGTTTCAAGGAAACGTTTCTCCTGAGTTTTAGACGAAGTTTCCTGCTGTTTAGTACGGATGCCGGCATTGGGCTGGAAATACCGGTTTTGGGATTCTGCACAGAAAGGGTTTGCAAACCGCTGAATCCACACGTGAGTTTAACTCTGTCAGTTGAATGCACACATTGACAACCATTCAGTTTGATAGCTCCGTTTTGGTTTTAGAAGCAGATATTTCTCTGTACAGCCTATGGTCCCATTCACTCGGGAATATCCCAACGCAGCTCCTAGCATAAACGTGTTTCTGACTCGCTGAATCTCAACATAGATTCAACTCTCTTAGGTGAACGAACGCACAGCAGAGCAGTTTCAAGGAAACGTTTCTCCTGAGTTTTAGACGAAGTTTCCTGCTGTTTAGTACGGATGCCGGCATTGAGCTGGAATTACCGGTTTTGGGATTCTGCACAGAAATGGTTTGTAAACCGCTGAATCCAAACGTGAGTTTAACTCTGTCAGTTGAATGCACACATTGAGAAGCATTCAGTTAGATACCACCCTATTGGTTGTAGGAGCAGATATTTCTCTCTACAGCCTATGGTCCCATTCACTCGGGAATATCCCAACTCAGCTCCTAGAAGAAACGTGTTTCTGACTCGCTGAATCTCAACATAGATTCAACTCTCTTAGGTGAACGAAGGCACAGCAGAGCAGTTTCAAGGAAACGTTTCTCCTGAGTTTTAGACGAAGTTTCCTGCTGTTTAGTACGGATGCCGGCATTGGGCTGGACATACCGGTTTTGGGATTCTGCACAGAAAGGGTTTGCAAACCGCTGAATCCACACGTGAATTTAACTCTGTCATTTGAATGCACACATTGACAATCATTCAGTTTGATAGCACAATTTTGGTTTTAGAAGCAGATATTTCTCTGTACAGCCTATGGTCCCATTCACTCGGGAATATCCCAACGCAGCTCCTAGAAGAAACGTGTTTCTGACTCGCTGAATCTCAACATAGATTCAACTCTCTTAGGTGAACGAACGCACAGCAGAGCAGTTTCAAGGAAACGTTTCTCCTGAGTCTTAGACGAAGTTTCCTGCTGTTTAGTACGGATGCCGGCATTGGGCTGGAAATACCGGTTTTGGGATTCTGCACAGAAAGGGTTTGCAAACCGCTGAATCCACACGTGAGTTTAACTCTGTCAGTTGAATGCACACATTGACAACCATTCAGTTTGATACTTCCGTTTTGGTTTTAGAAGCAGATATTTCTCTGTACAGCCTATGGTCCCATTCACTCGGGAATATCCCAACGCAGCTCCTAGCATAAACGTGTTTCTGACTCACTGAATCTCAACATAGATTCAACTCTCTTAGGTGAACGAACGCACAGCAGAGCAGTTTCAAGGAAACGTTTCTCCTGAGTTTTACACGAAGTTTCCTGTTGTTTAGTACGGATGCCGGCATTGAGCTGGAATTACCGGTTTTGGGATACTGCACAGAAATGGTTTGTAAACCGCTGAATCCAAACGTGAGTTTAACTCTGTCAGTTGAATGCACACATTGAGAAGCATTCAGTTAGATACCACCCTATTGGTTGTAGGAGCAGATATTTCTCTGTACAGTCTATGGTCCCATTCACTCGGGAATATCCCAACTCAGCTCCTAGAAGAAACGTGTTTCTGACTCGCTGAATCTCAACATAGATTCAACTCTCTTAGGTGAACGAAGGCACAGCAGAGCAGTTTCAAGGAAACGTTTCTCCTGAGTCTTAGACGAAGTTTCCTGCTGTTTAGTACGGATGCCGGCATTGGGCTGGACATACCGGTTTTGGGATTCTGCATAGAAAGGGTTTGCAAACCGCTGAATCCACACGTGAATTTAACTCTGTCATTTGAATGCACACATTGACAATCATTCAGTTTGATAGCACAATTTTGGTTTTAGAAGCAGATATTTCTCTGTACAGCCTATGGTCCCATTCACTCGGGAATATCCCAACGCAGCTCCTAGAAGAAACGTGTTTCTGACTCGCTGAATCTCAACATAGATTCAACTCTCTTAGGTGAACGAACGCACAGCAGAGCAGTTTCAAGGAAACGTTTCTCCTGAGTCTTAGACGAAGTTTCCTGCTGTTTAGTACGGATGCCGGCATTGGGCTGGAAATACCGGTTTTGGGATTCTGCACAGAAAGGGTTTGCAAACCGCTGAATCCACACGTGAGTTTAACTCTGTCAGTTGAATGCACACATTGACAACCATTCAGTTAGATAGCTCCGTTATGGTTTTAGAAGCAGATATTTCTCTGTACAGCCTATGGTCCCATTCACTCGGGAATATCCCAACGCAGCTCCTCGAAGAAACGTGTTTCTGACTCGCTGAATCTCAACATAGATTCAACTCTCTTAGGTGAACGAACGCACAGCAGAGCAGTTTCAAGGAAACGTTTCTCCTGAGTTTTAGACGAAGTTTCCTGCTGTTTAGTACGGATGCCGGCATTGGGCTGGACATACCGGTTTTGGGATTCTGCACAGAAAGGGTTTGCAAACCGCTGAATCCACACGTGAGTTTAACTCTGTCAGTTGAATGCACACATTGACAACCATTCAGTTTGATAGCACCCTTTTGGTTTTAGAAGCAGATATTTCTCTGTACAGCCTATGGTCCCATTCACTCGGGAGTATCCCAACGCAGCTCCTAGAAGAAACGTGTTTCTGACTCGCTGAGTCTCTACATAGATTCAACTCTCTTAGGTGAACGAACGCACAGCAGAGCAGTTTCAAGGAAACGTTTCTCCTGAATTTTAGACGAAGTTTCCTGCTGTTTAGTACGGATGCCGGCATTGGGCTGGAAATACCGGTTTTGGGATTCTGCACAGAAAGGGTTTGCAAACCGCTGAATCCACACGTGAGTTTACCTCTGTCAGTTGAATGCACACATTGACAACCATTCAGTTTGATAGCACCCTTTTGGTTTTAGAAGCAGATATTTCTCTCTACAGCCTATGGTCCCATTCACTCGGGAATATCCCAACGCAGCTCCTAGCATAAACGTGTTTCTGACTCGCTGAATCTCAACATAGATTCAACTCTCTTAGATGAACGAACGCACAGCAGAACAGTTTCAAGGAAACGTTTCTCCTGAGTTTTAGACGAAGTTTCCTGCTGTTTAGTACGGATGCCGGCATTGGGCTGGACATACCGGTTTTGGGATTCTGCACAGAAATGGTTTGCAAACCGCTGAATCCACACGTGAGTTTAACTCTGTCAGTTGAATGCACACATTGACAACCATTCAGTTTGATAGCTCCGTTTTGGTTGTAGGAGCAGATATTTCTCTGTACAGCCTATGGTCCCATTCACTCGGGAATATCCCAACGCACCTCCTAGAAGAAACGTGTTTCTGACACGCTGAATCTCAACATAGATTCAACTCTCTTAGGTGATCGAACGCACAGCAGAGCAGTTTCAAGGAAACGTTTCTCCTGAGTTTTAGACGAAGTTTCCTGCTGTTTAGTACGGATGCCGGCATTGGGCTGGAAATACCGGTTTTGGGATTCTGCACAGAAAGGGTTTGCAAACCGCTGAATCCACACGTGAGTTTAACTCTGTCAGTTGAATGCACACATTGACAACCATTCAGTTTGATACTTCCGTTTTGGTTTTAGAAGCAGATATTTCTCTGTACAGCCTATGGTCCCATTCACTCGGGAATATCCCAACGCAGCTCCTAGCATAAACGTGTTTCTGACTCACTGAATCTCAACATAGATTCAACTCTCTTAGGTGAACGAACGCACAGCAGAGCAGTTTCAAGGAAACGTTTCTCCTGAGTTTTACACGAAGTTTCCTGCTGTTTAGTACGGATGCCGGCATTGAGCTGGAATTACCGGTTTTGGGATACTGCACAGAAATGGTTTGTAAACCGCTGAATCCAAACGTGAGTTTAACTCTGTCAGTTGAATGCACACATTGAGAAGCATTCAGTTAGATACCACCCTATTGGTTGTAGGAGCAGATATTTCTCTGTACAGTCTATGGTCCCATTCACTCGGGAATATCCCAACTCAGCTCCTAGAAGAAACGTGTTTCTGACTCGCTGAATCTCAACATAGATTCAACTCTCTTAGGTGAACGAAGGCACAGCAGAGCAGTTTCAAGGAAACGTTTCTCCTGAGTCTTAGACGAAGTTTCCTGCTGTTTAGTACGGATGCCGGCATTGGGCTGGACATACCGGTTTTGGGATTCTGCACAGAAAGGGTTTGCAAACCGCTGAATCCACACGTGAATTTAACTCTGTCATTTGAATGCACACATTGACAATCATTCAGTTTGATAGCACAATTTTGGTTTTAGAAGCAGATATTTCTCTGTACAGCCTATGGTCCCATTCACTCGGGAATATCCCAACGCAGCTCCTAGAAGAAACGTGTTTCTGACTCGCTGAATCTCAACATAGATTCAACTCTCTTAGGTGAACGAACGCACAGCAGAGCAGTTTCAAGGAAACGTTTCTCCTGAGTCTTAGACGAAGTTTCCTGCTGTTTAGTACGGATGCCGGCATTGGGCTGGAAATACCGGTTTTGGGATTCTGCACAGAAAGGGTTTGCAAACCGCTGAATCCACACGTGAGTTTAACTCTGTCAGTTGAATGCACACATTGACAACCATTCAGTTAGATAGCTCCGTTATGGTTTTAGAAGCAGATATTTCTCTGTACAGCCTATGGTCCCATTCACTCGGGAATATCCCAATGCAGCTCCTCGAAGAAACGTGTTTCTGACTCGCTGAATCTCAACATAGATTCAACTCTCTTAGGTGAACGAACGCACAGCAGAGCAGTTTCAAGGAAACGTTTCTCCTGAGTTTTAGACGAAGTTTCCTGCTGTTTAGTACGGATGCCGGCATTGGGCTGGACATACCGGTTTTGGGATTCTGCACAGAAAGGGTTTGCAAACCGCTGAATCCACACGTGAGTTTAACTCTGTCAGTTGAATGCACACATTGACAACCATTCAGTTTGATAGCACCCTTTTGGTTTTAGAAGCAGATATTTCTCTGTACAGCCTATGGTCCCATTCACTCGGGAGTATCCCAACACAGCTCCTAGAAGAAACGTGTTTCTGACTCGCTGAGTCTCTACATAGATTCAACTCTCTTAGGTGAACGAACGCACAGCAGAGCAGTTTCAAGGAAACGTTTCTCCTGAATTTTAGACGAAGTTTCCTGCTGTTTAGTACGGATGCCGGCATTGGGCTGGAAATACCGGTTTTGGGATTCTGCACAGAAAGGGTTTGCAAACCGCTGAATCCACACGTGAGTTTACCTCTGTCAGTTGAATGCACACATTGACAACCATTCAGTTTGATAGCACCCTTTTGGTTTTAGAAGCAGATATTTCTCTCTACAGCCTATGGTCCCATTCACTCGGGAATATCCCAACGCAGCTCCTAGAAGAAACGTGTTTCTGACTCGCTGAATCTCAACATAGATTCAACTCTCTTAGATGAACGAACGCACAGCAGAACAGTTTCAAGGAAACGTTTCTCCTGAGTTTTAGACGAAGTTTCCTGCTGTTTAGTACGTATGCCGGCATTGGGCTGGAAATACCGGTTTTGGGATTCTGCACAGAAAGGGTTTGCAAACCCCTGAATCCACACGTGAGTTTAACTCTTCCAGTTGAATGCACACATTGACAACCATTAAGTTAGATAGCTCCGTTTTGGTTTCAGAAGCAGATATTTCTCTGTACAGCCTATGGTCCCATTCACTCGGGAATATCCCAACGCAGCTCCTAGCATAAACGTGTTTCTGACTCGCTGAATCTCAACATAGTTTCAACTCTCATCGGTGAACGAACGCACAGCAGAGCAGTTTCAAGGAAACGTTTCTCCTGAGTTTTAGACGAAGTTTCCTGCTGTTTAGTACGGATGCCGGCATTGAGCTGGAATTACCGGTTTTGGGATTCTGCACAGAAAGGGTTTGTAAACCGCTGAATCCACACGGGAGTTTAACTCTGTCAGTTGAATGCACACATTGACAACCATTCAGTTAGATAGCTCCGTTTTGGTTTTAGAAGCAGATATTTCTCTGTACAGTCTATGGTCCCATTCACTCGGGAATATCCCAACGCACCTCCTAGAAGAAACGTGTTTCTGACACGCTGAATCTCAACATAGATTCAACTCTCTTAGGTGATCGAACGCACAGCAGAGCAGTTTCAAGGAAACGTTTCTCCTGAGTTTTAGACGAAGTTTCCTGCTGTTTAGTACGGATGCCGGCATTGGGCTGGAAATACCGGTTTTGGGATTCTGCACAGAAAGGGTTTGCAAACCGCTGAATCCACACGTGAGTTTAACTCTGTCAGTTGAATGCACACATTGACAACCATTCAGTTTGATAGCTCCGTTTTGGTTTTAGAAGCAGATATTTCTCTGTACAGCCTATGGTCCCATTCACTCGGGAATATCCCAACGCAGCTCCTAGCATAAACGTGTTTCTGACTCGCTGAATCTCAACATAGTTTCAATTCTCTTAGGTGAACGAACGCACAGCAGAGCAGTTTCAAGGAAACGTTTGTCCTGAGTTTTAGACGAAGTTTCCTGCTGTTTAGTACGGATGCCGGCATTGAGCTGGAATTACCGGTTTTGGGATTCTGCACAGAAATGGTTTGTAAACCGCTGAATCCAAACGTGAGTTTAACTCTGTCAGTTGAATGCACACATTGACAAGCATTCAGTTAGATAGCTCCGTTTTGGTTTTAGAAGCAGATATTTCTCTGTACAGCCTATGGTCCCATTCACTCGGGAATATCCCAACGCAGCTCCTAGAAGAAACGTGTTTCTGACTCGCTGAATCTCAACATAGATTCAACTCTCTTAGGTGAACGAACGCACAGCAGAGCAGTTTCAAGGAAACGTTTCTCCTGAGTTTTAGACGAAGTTTCCTGCTGTATAGTACGGATGCCGGCATTGGGCTGGAAATACCGGTTTTGGGATTCTGCACAGAAAGGGTTTGCAAACCGCTGAATCCACACGTGAGTTTAACTCTGTCAGTTGAATGCACACATTGACAATCATTCAGTTTGATAGCACAATTTAGGTTTTAGAAGCAGATATTTCTCTGTACAGCCTATGGTCCCATTCACTCGGGAATATCCCAACGCAGCTCCTAGAAGAAACGTGTTTCTGACTCGCTGAATCTCAACATAGATTCAACTCTCTTAGGTGAACGAATGCACAGCAGAGCAGTTTCAAGGAAACGTTTCTCCTGAGTCTTAGAAGAAGTTTCCTGCTGTTTAGTACGGATGCCGGCATTGGGCTGGAAATACCGGTTTTGGGATTCTGCACAGAAAGGGTTTGCAAACCGCTGAATCCACACGTGAGTTTAACTCTGTCAGTTGAATGCACATATTGACAACCATTCAGTTAGATAGCTCCGTTTTGGTTTTAGAAGCAGATATTTCTCTGTACAGCCTATGGTCCCATTCACTCGGGAATATCCCAACGCAGCTCCTAGAAGGAAAGTGTTTCTGACTCGCTGAATCTCAACATAGATTCAACTCTCTTAGGTGAACGAACGCACAGCAGAGCAGTTTCAAGGAAACGTTTCTCCTGAGTTTTAGACGAAGTTTCCTGCTGTTTAGTACGGATGCCGGCATTGGGCTGGACATACCGGTTTTGGGATTCTGCACAGAAAGGGTTTGCAAACCGCTGAATCCACACGTGAGTTTAACTCTGTCAGTTGAATGCACACATTGACAACCATTCAGTTTGATAGCACCCTTTTGGTTTTAGAAGCAGATATTTCTCTGTACAGCCTATGGTCCCATTCACTCGGGAATATCCCAACGCAGCTCCTAGAAGAAACGTGTTTCTGACTCGCTGAATCTCAACATAGATTCAACTCTCTTAGGTGAACGAACGCACAGCAGAGCAGTTTCAAGGAAACGTTTCTCCTGAGTTTTAGACGAAGTTTCCTGCTGTTTAGTACGGATGCCGGCATTGGGCTGGACATACCGGTTTTGGGATTCTGCACAGAAATGGTTTGCAAACCGCTGAATCCACACGTGAGTTTAACTCTGTCAGTTGAATGCACACATTGACAACCATTCAGTTAGATACCACCCTTTTGGTTGTAGGAGCAGATATTTCTCTGTACAGCCTATGGTCCCATTCACTCGGGAATATCCCAACGCACCTCCTAGAAGAAACGTGTTTCTGACACGCTGAATCTCAACATAGATTCAACTCTCTTAGGTGATCGAACGCACAGCAGAGCAGTTTCAAGGAAACGTTTCTCCTGAGTTTTAGACGAAGTTTCCTGCTGTTTAGTACGGATGCCGGCATTGGGCTGGAAATACCGGTTTTGGGATTCTGCACAGAAAGGGTTTGCAAACCGCTGAATCCACACGTGAGTTTAACTCTGTCAGTTGAATGCACACATTGACAACCATTCAGTTTGATAGCTCCGTTTTGGTTTTAGAAGCAGATATTTCTCTGTACAGCCTATGGTCCCATTCACTCGGGAATATCCCAACGCAGCTCCTAGCATAAACGTGTTTCTGACTCGCTGAATCTCAACATAGATTCAACTCTCTTAGGTGAACGAACGCACAGCAGAGCAGTTTCAAGGAAACGTTTCTCCTGAGTTTTAGACGAAGTTTCCTGCTGTTTAGTACGGATGCCGGCATTGAGCTGGAATTACCGGTTTTGGGATTCTGCACAGAAATGGTTTGTAAACCGCTGAATCCAAACGTGAGTTTAACTCTGTCAGTTGAATGCACACATTGAGAAGCATTCAGTTAGATACCACCCTATTGGTTGTAGGAGCAGATATTTCTCTCTACAGCCTATGGTCCCATTCACTCGGGAATATCCCAACTCAGCTCCTAGAAGAAACGTGTTTCTGACTCGCTGAATCTCAACATAGATTCAACTCTCTTAGGTGAACGAAGGCACAGCAGAGCAGTTTCAAGGAAACGTTTCTCCTGAGTTTTAGACGAAGTTTCCTGCTGTTTAGTACGGATGCCGGCATTGGGCTGGACATACCGGTTTTGGGATTCTGCACAGAAAGGGTTTGCAAACCGCTGAATCCACACGTGAATTTAACTCTGTCATTTGAATGCACACATTGACAATCATTCAGTTTGATAGCACAATTTTGGTTTTAGAAGCAGATATTTCTCTGTACAGCCTATGGTCCCATTCACTCGGGAATATCCCAACGCAGCTCCTAGAAGAAACGTGTTTCTGACTCGCTGAATCTCAACATAGATTCAACTCTCTTAGGTGAACGAACGCACAGCAGAGCAGTTTCAAGGAAACGTTTCTCCTGAGTCTTAGACGAAGTTTCCTGCTGTTTAGTACGGATGCCGGCATTGGGCTGGAAATACCGGTTTTGGGATTCTGCACAGAAAGGGTTTGCAAACCGCTGAATCCACACGTGAGTTTAACTCTGTCAGTTGAATGCACACATTGACAACCATTCAGTTTGATACTTCCGTTTTGGTTTTAGAAGCAGATATTTCTCTGTACAGCCTATGGTCCCATTCACTCGGGAATATCCCAACGCAGCTCCTAGCATAAACGTGTTTCTGACTCACTGAATCTCAACATAGATTCAACTCTCTTAGGTGAACGAACGCACAGCAGAGCAGTTTCAAGGAAACGTTTCTCCTGAGTTTTACACGAAGTTTCCTGTTGTTTAGTACGGATGCCGGCATTGAGCTGGAATTACCGGTTTTGGGATACTGCACAGAAATGGTTTGTAAACCGCTGAATCCAAACGTGAGTTTAACTCTGTCAGTTGAATGCACACATTGAGAAGCATTCAGTTAGATACCACCCTATTGGTTGTAGGAGCAGATATTTCTCTGTACAGTCTATGGTCCCATTCACTCGGGAATATCCCAACTCAGCTCCTAGAAGAAACGTGTTTCTGACTCGCTGAATCTCAACATAGATTCAACTCTCTTAGGTGAACGAAGGCACAGCAGAGCAGTTTCAAGGAAACGTTTCTCCTGAGTCTTAGACGAAGTTTCCTGCTGTTTAGTACGGATGCCGGCATTGGGCTGGACATACCGGTTTTGGGATTCTGCATAGAAAGGGTTTGCAAACCGCTGAATCCACACGTGAATTTAACTCTGTCATTTGAATGCACACATTGACAATCATTCAGTTTGATAGCACAATTTTGGTTTTAGAAGCAGATATTTCTCTGTACAGCCTATGGTCCCATTCACTCGGGAATATCCCAACGCAGCTCCTAGAAGAAACGTGTTTCTGACTCGCTGAATCTCAACATAGATTCAACTCTCTTAGGTGAACGAACGCACAGCAGAGCAGTTTCAAGGAAACGTTTCTCCTGAGTCTTAGACGAAGTTTCCTGCTGTTTAGTACGGATGCCGGCATTGGGCTGGAAATACCGGTTTTGGGATTCTGCACAGAAAGGGTTTGCAAACCGCTGAATCCACACGTGAGTTTAACTCTGTCAGTTGAATGCACACATTGACAACCATTCAGTTAGATAGCTCCGTTATGGTTTTAGAAGCAGATATTTCTCTGTACAGCCTATGGTCCCATTCACTCGGGAATATCCCAACGCAGCTCCTCGAAGAAACGTGTTTCTGACTCGCTGAATCTCAACATAGATTCAACTCTCTTAGGTGAACGAACGCACAGCAGAGCAGTTTCAAGGAAACGTTTCTCCTGAGTTTTAGACGAAGTTTCCTGCTGTTTAGTACGGATGCCGGCATTGGGCTGGACATACCGGTTTTGGGATTCTGCACAGAAAGGGTTTGCAAACCGCTGAATCCACACGTGAGTTTAACTCTGTCAGTTGAATGCACACATTGACAACCATTCAGTTTGATAGCACCCTTTTGGTTTTAGAAGCAGATATTTCTCTGTACAGCCTATGGTCCCATTCACTCGGGAGTATCCCAACGCAGCTCCTAGAAGAAACGTGTTTCTGACTCGCTGAGTCTCTACATAGATTCAACTCTCTTAGGTGAACGAACGCACAGCAGAGCAGTTTCAAGGAAACGTTTCTCCTGAATTTTAGACGAAGTTTCCTGCTGTTTAGTACGGATGCCGGCATTGGGCTGGAAATACCGGTTTTGGGATTCTGCACAGAAAGGGTTTGCAAACCGCTGAATCCACACGTGAGTTTACCTCTGTCAGTTGAATGCACACATTGACAACCATTCAGTTTGATAGCACCCTTTTGGTTTTAGAAGCAGATATTTCTCTCTACAGCCTATGGTCCCATTCACTCGGGAATATCCCAACGCAGCTCCTAGAAGAAACGTGTTTCTGACTCGCTGAATCTCAACATAGATTCAACTCTCTTAGATGAACGAACGCACAGCAGAACAGTTTCAAGGAAACGTTTCTCCTGAGTTTTAGACGAAGTTTCCTGCTGTTTAGTACGTATGCCGGCATTGGGCTGGAAATACCGGTTTTGGGATTCTGCACAGAAAGGGTTTGCAAACCCCTGAATCCACACGTGAGTTTAACTCTTCCAGTTGAATGCACACATTGACAACCATTCAGTTAGATAGCTCCGTTTTGGTTTCAGAAGCAGATATTTCTCTGTACAGCCTATGGTCCCATTCACTCGGGAATATCCCAACGCAGCTCCTAGCATAAACGTGTTTCTGACTCGCTGAATCTCAACATAGTTTCAACTCTCATCGGTGAACGAACGCACAGCAGAGCAGTTTCAAGGAAACGTTTCTCCTGAGTTTTAGACGAAGTTTCCTGCTGTTTAGTACGGATGCCGGCATTGAGCTGGAATTACCGGTTTTGGGATTCTGCACAGAAAGGGTTTGTAAACCGCTGAATCCACACGGGAGTTTAACTCTGTCAGTTGAATGCACACATTGACAACCATTCAGTTAGATAGCTCCGTTTTGGTTTTAGAAGCAGATATTTCTCTGTACAGTCTATGGTCCCATTCACTCGGGAATATCCCAACGCACCTCCTAGAAGAAACGTGTTTCTGACTCGCTGAATCTCAACATAGATTCAACTCTCTTAGGTGAACGAACGCACAGCAGAGCAGTTTCAAGGAAACGTTTCTCCTGAGTTTTAGACGAAGTTTCCTGCTGTTTAGTACGGATGCCGGCATTGGGCTGGAAATACCGGTTTTGGGATTCTGCACAGAAAGGGTTTGCAAACCGCTGAATCCACAAGTGAGTTTAACTCTGTCAGTTGAATGCACACATTGACAACCATTCAGTTTGATAGCTCCGTTTTGGTTTTAGAAGCAGATATTTCTCTGTACAGCCTATGGTCCCATTCACTCGGGAATATCCCAACGCAGCTCCTAGCATAAACGTGTTTCTGACTCGCTGAATCTCAACATAGATTCAACTCTCTTAGGTGAACGAACGCACAGCAGAGCAGTTTCAAGGAAACGTTTCTCCTGAGTTTTAGACGAAGTTTCCTGCTGTTTAGTACGGATGCCGGCATTGAGCTGGAATTACCGGTTTTGGGATACTGCACAGAAATGGTTTGTAAACCGCTGAATCCAAACGTGAGTTTAACTCTGTCAGTTGAATGCACACATTGAGAAGCATTCAGTTAGATACCACCCTATTGGTTGTAGGAGCAGATATTTCTCTCTACAGCCTATGGTCCCATTCACTCGGGAATATCCCAACTCAGCTCCTAGAAGAAACGTGTTTCTGACTCGCTGAATCTCAACATAGATTCAACTCTCTTAGGTGAACGAAGGCACAGCAGAGCAGTTTCAAGGAAACGTTTCTCCTGAGTTTTAGACGAAGTTTCCTGCTGTTTAGTACGGATGCCGGCATTGGGCTGGACATACCGGTTTTGGGATTCTGCACAGAAAGGGTTTGCAAACCGCTGAATCCACACGTGAATTTAACTCTGTCATTTGAATGCACACATTGACAATCATTCAGTTTGATAGCACAATTTTGGTTTTAGAAGCAGATATTTCTCTGTACAGCCTATGGTCCCATTCACTCGGGAATATCCCAACGCAGCTCCTAGAAGAAACGTGTTTCTGACTCGCTGAATCTCAACATAGATTCAACTCTCTTAGGTGAACGAACGCACAGCAGAGCAGTTTCAAGGAAACGTTTCTCCTGAGTCTTAGACGAAGTTTCCTGCTGTTTAGTACGGATGCCGGCATTGGGCTGGAAATACCGGTTTTGGGATTCTGCACAGAAAGGGTTTGCAAACCGCTGAATCCACACGTGAGTTTAACTCTGTCAGTTGAATGCACACATTGACAACCATTCAGTTTGATACTTCCGTTTTGGTTTTAGAAGCAGATATTTCTCTGTACAGCCTATGGTCCCATTCACTCGGGAATATCCCAACGCAGCTCCTAGCATAAACGTGTTTCTGACTCACTGAATCTCAACATAGATTCAACTCTCTTAGGTGAACGAACGCACAGCAGAGCAGTTTCAAGGAAACGTTTCTCCTGAGTTTTACACGAAGTTTCCTGTTGTTTAGTACGGATGCCGGCATTGAGCTGGAATTACCGGTTTTGGGATACTGCACAGAAATGGTTTGTAAACCGCTGAATCCAAACGTGAGTTTAACTCTGTCAGTTGAATGCACACATTGAGAAGCATTCAGTTAGATACCACCCTATTGGTTGTAGGAGCAGATATTTCTCTGTACAGTCTATGGTCCCATTCACTCGGGAATATCCCAACTCAGCTCCTAGAAGAAACGTGTTTCTGACTCGCTGAATCTCAACATAGATTCAACTCTCTTAGGTGAACGAAGGCACAGCAGAGCAGTTTCAAGGAAACGTTTCTCCTGAGTCTTAGACGAAGTTTCCTGCTGTTTAGTACGGATGCCGGCATTGGGCTGGACATACCGGTTTTGGGATTCTGCATAGAAAGGGTTTGCAAACCGCTGAATCCACACGTGAATTTAACTCTGTCATTTGAATGCACACATTGACAATCATTCAGTTTGATAGCACAATTTTGGTTTTAGAAGCAGATATTTCTCTGTACAGCCTATGGTCCCATTCACTCGGGAATATCCCAACGCAGCTCCTAGAAGAAACGTGTTTCTGACTCGCTGAATCTCAACATAGATTCAACTCTCTTAGGTGAACGAACGCACAGCAGAGCAGTTTCAAGGAAACGTTTCTCCTGAGTCTTAGACGAAGTTTCCTGCTGTTTAGTACGGATGCCGGCATTGGGCTGGAAATACCGGTTTTGGGATTCTGCACAGAAAGGGTTTGCAAACCGCTGAATCCACACGTGAGTTTAACTCTGTCAGTTGAATGCACACATTGACAACCATTCAGTTAGATAGCTCCGTTATGGTTTTAGAAGCAGATATTTCTCTGTACAGCCTATGGTCCCATTCACTCGGGAATATCCCAACGCAGCTCCTCGAAGAAACGTGTTTCTGACTCGCTGAATCTCAACATAGATTCAACTCTCTTAGGTGAACGAACGCACAGCAGAGCAGTTTCAAGGAAACGTTTCTCCTGAGTTTTAGACGAAGTTTCCTGCTGTTTAGTACGGATGCCGGCATTGGGCTGGACATACCGGTTTTGGGATTCTGCACAGAAAGGGTTTGCAAACCGCTGAATCCACACGTGAGTTTAACTCTGTCAGTTGAATGCACACATTGACAACCATTCAGTTTGATAGCACCCTTTTGGTTTTAGAAGCAGATATTTCTCTGTACAGCCTATGGTCCCATTCACTCGGGAGTATCCCAACGCAGCTCCTAGAAGAAACGTGTTTCTGACTCGCTGAGTCTCTACATAGATTCAACTCTCTTAGGTGAACGAACGCACAGCAGAGCAGTTTCAAGGAAACGTTTCTCCTGAATTTTAGACGAAGTTTCCTGCTGTTTAGTACGGATGCCGGCATTGGGCTGGAAATACCGGTTTTGGGATTCTGCACAGAAAGGGTTTGCAAACCGCTGAATCCACACGTGAGTTTACCTCTGTCAGTTGAATGCACACATTGACAACCATTCAGTTTGATAGCACCCTTTTGGTTTTAGAAGCAGATATTTCTCTCTACAGCCTATGGTCCCATTCACTCGGGAATATCCCAACGCAGCTCCTAGAAGAAACGTGTTTCTGACTCGCTGAATCTCAACATAGATTCAACTCTCTTAGATGAACGAACGCACAGCAGAACAGTTTCAAGGAAACGTTTCTCCTGAGTTTTAGACGAAGTTTCCTGCTGTTTAGTACGTATGCCGGCATTGGGCTGGAAATACCGGTTTTGGGATTCTGCACAGAAAGGGTTTGCAAACCCCTGAATCCACACGTGAGTTTAACTCTTCCAGTTGAATGCACACATTGACAACCATTCAGTTAGATAGCTCCGTTTTGGTTTCAGAAGCAGATATTTCTCTGTACAGCCTATGGTCCCATTCACTCGGGAATATCCCAACGCAGCTCCTAGCATAAACGTGTTTCTGACTCGCTGAATCTCAACATAGTTTCAACTCTCATCGGTGAACGAACGCACAGCAGAGCAGTTTCAAGGAAACGTTTCTCCTGAGTTTTAGACGAAGTTTCCTGCTGTTTAGTACGGATGCCGGCATTGAGCTGGAATTACCGGTTTTGGGATTCTGCACAGAAAGGGTTTGTAAACCGCTGAATCCACACGGGAGTTTAACTCTGTCAGTTGAATGCACACATTGACAACCATTCAGTTAGATAGCTCCGTTTTGGTTTTAGAAGCAGATATTTCTCTGTACAGTCTATGGTCCCATTCACTCGGGAATATCCCAACGCACCTCCTAGAAGAAACGTGTTTCTGACTCGCTGAATCTCAACATAGATTCAACTCTCTTAGGTGAACGAACGCACAGCAGAGCAGTTTCAAGGAAACGTTTCTCCTGAGTTTTAGACGAAGTTTCCTGCTGTTTAGTACGGATGCCGGCATTGGGCTGGAAATACCGGTTTTGGGATTCTGCACAGAAAGGGTTTGCAAACCGCTGAATCCACACGTGAGTTTAACTCTGTCAGTTGAATGCACACATTGACAACCATTCAGTTTGATAGCTCCGTTTTGGTTTTAGAAGCAGATATTTCTCTGTACAGCCTATGGTCCCATTCACTCGGGAATATCCCAACGCAGCTCCTAGCATAAACGTGTTTCTGACTCGCTGAATCTCAACATAGATTCAACTCTCTTAGGTGAACGAACGCACAGCAGAGCAGTTTCAAGGAAACGTTTCTCCTGAGTTTTAGACGAAGTTTCCTGCTGTTTAGTACGGATGCCGGCATTGAGCTGGAATTACCGGTTTTGGGATTCTGCACAGAAATGGTTTGTAAACCGCTGAATCCAAACGTGAGTTTAACTCTGTCAGTTGAATGCACACATTGAGAAGCATTCAGTTAGATACCACCCTATTGGTTGTAGGAGCAGATATTTCTCTCTACAGCCTATGGTCCCATTCACTCGGGAATATCCCAACTCAGCTCCTAGAAGAAACGTGTTTCTGACTCGCTGAATCTCAACATAGATTCAACTCTCTTAGGTGAACGAAGGCACAGCAGAGCAGTTTCAAGGAAACGTTTCTCCTGAGTTTTAGACGAAGTTTCCTGCTGTTTAGTACGGATGCCGGCATTGGGCTGGACATACCGGTTTTGGGATTCTGCACAGAAAGGGTTTGCAAACCGCTGAATCCACACGTGAATTTAACTCTGTCATTTGAATGCACACATTGACAATCATTCAGTTTGATAGCACAATTTTGGTTTTAGAAGCAGATATTTCTCTGTACAGCCTATGGTCCCATTCACTCGGGAATATCCCAACGCAGCTCCTAGAAGAAACGTGTTTCTGACTCGCTGAATCTCAACATAGATTCAACTCTCTTAGGTGAACGAACGCACAGCAGAGCAGTTTCAAGGAAACGTTTCTCCTGAGTCTTAGACGAAGTTTCCTGCTGTTTAGTACGGATGCCGGCATTGGGCTGGAAATACCGGTTTTGGGATTCTGCACAGAAAGGGTTTGCAAACCGCTGAATCCACACGTGAGTTTAACTCTGTCAGTTGAATGCACACATTGACAACCATTCAGTTTGATACTTCCGTTTTGGTTTTAGAAGCAGATATTTCTCTGTACAGCCTATGGTCCCATTCACTCGGGAATATCCCAACGCAGCTCCTAGCATAAACGTGTTTCTGACTCACTGAATCTCAACATAGATTCAACTCTCTTAGGTGAACGAACGCACAGCAGAGCAGTTTCAAGGAAACGTTTCTCCTGAGTTTTACACGAAGTTTCCTGTTGTTTAGTACGGATGCCGGCATTGAGCTGGAATTACCGGTTTTGGGATACTGCACAGAAATGGTTTCTAAACCGCTGAATCCAAACGTGAGTTTAACTCTGTCAGTTGAATGCACACATTGAGAAGCATTCAGTTAGATACCACCCTATTGGTTGTAGGAGCAGATATTTCTCTGTACAGTCTATGGTCCCATTCACTCGGGAATATCCCAACTCAGCTCCTAGAAGAAACGTGTTTCTGACTCGCTGAATCTCAACATAGATTCAACTCTCTTAGGTGAACGAAGGCACAGCAGAGCAGTTTCAAGGAAACGTTTCTCCTGAGTCTTAGACGAAGTTTCCTGCTGTTTAGTACGGATGCCGGCATTGGGCTGGACATACCGGTTTTGGGATTCTGCATAGAAAGGGTTTGCAAACCGCTGAATCCACACGTGAATTTAACTCTGTCATTTGAATGCACACATTGACAATCATTCAGTTTGATAGCACAATTTTGGTTTTAGAAGCAGATATTTCTCTGTACAGCCTATGGTCCCATTCACTCGGGAATATCCCAACGCAGCTCCTAGAAGAAACGTGTTTCTGACTCGCTGAATCTCAACATAGATTCAACTCTCTTAGGTGAACGAACGCACAGCAGAGCAGTTTCAAGGAAACGTTTCTCCTGAGTCTTAGACGAAGTTTCCTGCTGTTTAGTACGGATGCCGGCATTGGGCTGGAAATACCGGTTTTGGGATTCTGCACAGAAAGGGTTTGCAAACCGCTGAATCCACACGTGAGTTTAACTCTGTCAGTTGAATGCACACATTGACAACCATTCAGTTAGATAGCTCCGTTATGGTTTTAGAAGCAGATATTTCTCTGTACAGCCTATGGTCCCATTCACTCGGGAATATCCCAACGCAGCTCCTCGAAGAAACGTGTTTCTGACTCGCTGAATCTCAACATAGATTCAACTCTCTTAGGTGAACGAACGCACAGCAGAGCAGTTTCAAGGAAACGTTTCTCCTGAGTTTTAGACGAAGTTTCCTGCTGTTTAGTACGGATGCCGGCATTGGGCTGGACATACCGGTTTTGGGATTCTGCACAGAAAGGGTTTGCAAACCGCTGAATCCACACGTGAGTTTAACTCTGTCAGTTGAATGCACACATTGACAACCATTCAGTTTGATAGCACCCTTTTGGTTTTAGAAGCAGATATTTCTCTGTACAGCCTATGGTCCCATTCACTCGGGAGTATCCCAACGCAGCTCCTAGAAGAAACGTGTTTCTGACTCGCTGAGTCTCTACATAGATTCAACTCTCTTAGGTGAACGAACGCACAGCAGAGCAGTTTCAAGGAAACGTTTCTCCTGAATTTTAGACGAAGTTTCCTGCTGTTTAGTACGGATGCCGGCATTGGGCTGGAAATACCGGTTTTGGGATTCTGCACAGAAAGGGTTTGCAAACCGCTGAATCCACACGTGAGTTTACCTCTGTCAGTTGAATGCACACATTGACAACCATTCAGTTTGATAGCACCCTTTTGGTTTTAGAAGCAGATATTTCTCTCTACAGCCTATGGTCCCATTCACTCGGGAATATCCCAACGCAGCTCCTAGAAGAAACGTGTTTCTGACTCGCTGAATCTCAACATAGATTCAACTCTCTTAGATGAACGAACGCACAGCAGAACAGTTTCAAGGAAACGTTTCTCCTGAGTTTTAGACGAAGTTTCCTGCTGTTTAGTACGTATGCCGGCATTGGGCTGGAAATACCGGTTTTGGGATTCTGCACAGAAAGGGTTTGCAAACCCCTGAATCCACACGTGAGTTTAACTCTTCCAGTTGAATGCACACATTGACAACCATTCAGTTAGATAGCTCCGTTTTGGTTTCAGAAGCAGATATTTCTCTGTACAGCCTATGGTCCCATTCACTCGGGAATATCCCAACGCAGCTCCTAGCATAAACGTGTTTCTGACTCGCTGAATCTCAACATAGTTTCAACTCTCATCGGTGAACGAACGCACAGCAGAGCAGTTTCAAGGAAACGTTTCTCCTGAGTTTTAGACGAAGTTTCCTGCTGTTTAGTACGGATGCCGGCATTGAGCTGGAATTACCGGTTTTGGGATTCTGCACAGAAAGGGTTTGTAAACCGCTGAATCCACACGGGAGTTTAACTCTGTCAGTTGAATGCACACATTGACAACCATTCAGTTAGATAGCTCCGTTTTGGTTTTAGAAGCAGATATTTCTCTGTACAGTCTATGGTCCCATTCACTCGGGAATATCCCAACGCACCTCCTAGAAGAAACGTGTTTCTGACTCGCTGAATCTCAACATAGATTCAACTCTCTTAGGTGAACGAACGCACAGCAGAGCAGTTTCAAGGAAACGTTTCTCCTGAGTTTTAGACGAAGTTTCCTGCTGTTTAGTACGGATGCCGGCATTGGGCTGGAAATACCGGTTTTGGGATTCTGCACAGAAAGGGTTTGCAAACCGCTGAATCCACACGTGAGTTTAACTCTGTCAGTTGAATGCACACATTGACAACCATTCAGTTTGATAGCTCCGTTTTGGTTTTAGAAGCAGATATTTCTCTGTACAGCCTATGGTCCCATTCACTCGGGAATATCCCAACGCAGCTCCTAGCATAAACGTGTTTCTGACTCGCTGAATCTCAACATAGTTTCAATTCTCTTAGGTGAACGAACGCACAGCAGAGCAGTTTCAAGGAAACGTTTGTCCTGAGTTTTAGACGAAGTTTCCTGCTGTTTAGTACGGATGCCGGCATTGAGCTGGAATTACCGGTTTTGGGATTCTGCACAGAAATGGTTTGTAAACCGCTGAATCCAAACGTGAGTTTAACTCTGTCAGTTGAATGCACACATTGACAAGCATTCAGTTAGATAGCTCCGTTTTGGTTTTAGAAGCAGATATTTCTCTGTACAGCCTATGGTCCCATTCACTCGGGAATATCCCAACGCAGCTCCTAGAAGAAACGTGTTTCTGACTCGCTGAATCTCAACATAGATTCAACTCTCTTAGGTGAACGAACGCACAGCAGAGCAGTTTCAAGGAAACGTTTCTCCTGAGTTTTAGACGAAGTTTCCTGCTGTATAGTACGGATGCCGGCATTGGGCTGGAAATACCGGTTTTGGGATTCTGCACAGAAAGGGTTTGCAAACCGCTGAATCCACACGTGAGTTTAACTCTGTCAGTTGAATGCACACATTGACAATCATTCAGTTTGATAGCACAATTTAGGTTTTAGAAGCAGATATTTCTCTGTACAGCCTATGGTCCCATTCACTCGGGAATATCCCAACGCAGCTCCTAGAAGAAACGTGTTTCTGACTCGCTGAATCTCAACATAGATTCAACTCTCTTAGGTGAACGAATGCACAGCAGAGCAGTTTCAAGGAAACGTTTCTCCTGAGTCTTAGAAGAAGTTTCCTGCTGTTTAGTACGGATGCCGGCATTGGGCTGGAAATACCGGTTTTGGGATTCTGCACAGAAAGGGTTTGCAAACCGCTGAATCCACACGTGAGTTTAACTCTGTCAGTTGAATGCACATATTGACAACCATTCAGTTAGATAGCTCCGTTTTGGTTTTAGAAGCAGATATTTCTCTGTACAGCCTATGGTCCCATTCACTCGGGAATATCCCAACGCAGCTCCTAGCATAAACGTGTTTCTGACTCGCTGAATCTCAACATAGATTCAACTCTCTTAGGTGAACGAACGCACAGCAGAGCAGTTTCAAGGAAACGTTTCTCCTGAGTTTTAGACGAAGTTTCCTGCTGCTTAGTACGGATGCCGGCATTGGGCTGGACATACCGGTTTTGGGATTCTGCACAGAAAGGGTTTGCAAACCGCTGAATCCACACGTGAGTTTAACTCTGTCAGTTGAATGCACACATTGACAACCATTCAGTTTGATAGCTCCGTTTTGGTTTTAGAAGCAGATATTTCTCTGTACAGCCTATGGTCCCATTCACTCGGGAATATCCCAACGCAGCTCCTAGAAGAAACGTGTTTCTGACTCGCTGAATCTCAACATAGATTCAACTCTCTTAGGTGAACGAACGCACAGCAGAGCAGTTTCAAGGAAACGTTTCTCCTGAGTTTTAGACGAAGTTTCCTGCTGTTTAGTACGGATGCCGGCATTGGGCTGGACATACCGGTTTTGGGATTCTGCACAGAAAGGGTTTGCAAACCGCTGAATCCACACGTGAGTTTAACTCTGTCAGTTGAATGCACACATTGACAAGCATTCAGTTAGATACCACCCTTTTGGTTGTAGGAGCAGATATTTCTCTGTACAGCCTATGGTCCCATTCACTCGGGAATATCCCAACGCACCTCCTAGAAGAAACGTGTTTCTGACACGCTGAATCTCAACATAGATTCAACTCTCTTAGGTGATCGAACGCACAGCAGAGCAGTTTCAAGGAAACGTTTCTCCTGAGTTTTAGACGAAGTTTCCTGCTGTTTAGTACGGATGCCGGCATTGGGCTGGAAATACCGGTTTTGGGATTCTGCACAGAAAGGGTTTGCAAACCGCTGAATCCACACGTGAGTTTAACTCTGTCAGTTGAATGCACATATTGACAACCATTCAGTTAGATAGCTCCGTTTTGGTTTTAGAAGCAGATATTTCTCTGTACAGCCTATGGTCCCATTCACTCGGGAATATCCCAACGCAGCTCCTAGCATAAACGTGTTTCTGATTCGCTGAATCTCAACATAGATTCAACTCTCTTAGGTGAACGAACGCACAGCAGAGCAGTTTCAAGGAAACGTTTCTCCTGAGATTTAGACGAAGTTTCCTGCTGTTTAGTACGGATGCCGGCATTGGGCTGGACATACCGGTTTTGGGATTCTGCACAGAAAGGGTTTGCAAACCGCTGAATCCACACGTGAGTTTAACTCTGTCAGTTGAATGCACACATTGACAACCATTCAGTTTGATAGCACCCTTTTGGTTTTAGAAGCAGATATTTCTCTGTACAGCCTATGGTCCCATTCACTCGGGAATATCCCAACGCAGCTCCTAGAAGAAACGTGTTTCTGACTCGCTGAGTCTCAACATAGATTCAACTCTCTTAGGTGAACGAACGCACAGCAGAGCAGTTTCAAGGAATCGTTTCTCCTGAGTTTTAGACGAAGTTTCCTGCTGTTTAGTACGGATGCCGGCATTGGGCTGGACATACCGGTTTTGGGATTCTGCACAGAAATGGTTTGCAAACCGCTGAATCCACACGTGAGTTTAACTCTGTCAGTTGAATGCAAACATTGACAACCATTCAGTTAGATACCACCCTTTTGGTTGTAGGAGCAGATATTTCTCTGTACAGCCTATGGTCCCATTCACTCGGGAATATCCCAACGCACCTCCTAGAAGAAACGTGTTTCTGACACGCTGAATCTCAACATAGATTCAACTCTCTTAGGTGATCGAACGCACAGCAGAGCAGTTTCAAGGAAACGTTTCTCCTGAGTTTTAGACGAAGTCTCCTGCTGTTTAGTACGGATGCCGGCATTGGGCTGGAAATACCGGTTTTGGTATTCTGAACAGAAAGGGTTTGCAAACCGCTGAATCCACACGTGAGTTTAACTCTGTCAGTTGAATGCACACATTGACAACCATTCAGTTTGATAGCTCCGTTTTCGTTTTAGAAGCAGATATTTCTCTGTACAGCCTATGGTCCCATTCACTCGGGAATATCCCAACGCAGCTACTAGCATAAACGTGTTTCTGACTCGCTGAATCTCAACATAATTTCAACTCTCTTAGGTGAACGAACGCACAGCAGAGCAGTTTCAAGGAAACGTTTCTCCTGAGTTTTAGACGAAGTTTCCTGCTGTTTAGTACGGATGCCGGCATTGAGCTGGAATTACCGGTTTTGGGATTCTGCACAGAAAGGGTTTGTAAACCGCTGAATCCAAACGTGAGTTTAACTCTGTCAGTTGAATGCACACATTGACAAGCATTCAGTTAGATACCACCCTTTTGGTTGTAGGAGCAGATATTTCTCTGTACAGCCTATGGTCCCATTCACTCGGGAATATCCCAACGCAGCTCCTAGAAGAAACGTGTTTCTGAGTCGCTGAGTCTCAACATAGATTCAACTCTCTTAGTTGATCGAACGCACAGCAGAGCAGTTTCAAGGAAACGTTTCTCCTGAGTTTTAGACGAAGTTTCCTGCTGTTTAGTACGGATGCCGGCATTGGGCTGGACATACCGGTTTTGGGATTCTGCAAAGAAAGGGTTTGCAAACCGCTGAATCCACACGCGAGTTTAACTCTGTCAGTTGAATGCACACATTGACAACCATTCAGATTGATAGCACCCTTTTGGTTTTAGAAGCAGATATTTCTCTGTACAGCCTATGGTCCCATTCACTCGGGAATATCCCAACGCAGCTCCTAGAAGAAACGTGTTTCTGACTCGCTGAGTCTCAACATAGATTCAACTCTCTTAGGTGAACGAACGCACAGCAGAGCAGTTTCAAGGAAACGTTTCTCCTGAGTTTTAGACGAAGTTTCCTGCTGTTTAGTACGTATGCCGGCATTGGGCTGGAAATACCGGTTTTGGGATTCTGCACAGAAAGGGTTTGCAAACCGCTGAATCCACACGTGAGTTTAACTCTGTCAGTTGAATGCACACATTGACAACCATTCAGTTAGATAGCTCCGTTTTGGTTTTAGAAGCAGATATTTCTCTGTACAGCCTATGGTCCCATTCACTCGGGAATATCGCAACGCAGCTCCTAGAAGAAACGTGTTTCTGACTCGCTGAATCTCAACATAGATTCAACTCTCTTAGGTGAACGAACGCACAGCAGAGCAGTTTCAAGGAAACGTTTCTCCTGAGTTTTAGACGAAGTTTCCTGCTGTTTAGTACGGATGCCGGCATTGGGCTGGACATACCGGTTTTGGGATTCTGCACAGAAATGGTTTGCAAACCGCTGAATCCACACGGGAGTTTAACTCTGTCAGTTGAATGCACACATTGACAACCATTCAGTTAGATACCACCCTTTTGGTTGTAGGAGCAGATATTTCTCTGTACAGCCTATGGTCCCATTCACTCGGGAATATCCCAACGCACCTCCTAGAAGAAACGTGTTTCTGACACGCTGAATCTCAACATAGATTCAACTCTCTTAGGTGATCGAACGCACAGCAGAGCAGTTTCAAGGAAACGTTTCTCCTGAGTTTTAGACGAAGTTTCCTGCTGTTTAGTACGGATGCCGGCATTGGGCTGGAAATACCGGTTTTGGGATTCTGCACAGAAAGGGTTTGCAAACCGCTGAATCCACACGTGAGTTTAACTCTGTCAGTTGAATGCACATATTGACAACCATTCAGTTAGATAGCTCCGTTTTGGTTTTAGAAGCAGATATTTCTCTGTACCACCTATGGTCCCATTCACTCGGGAATATCCCAACGCAGCTCCTAGAAGAAACGTGTTTCTGACTCGCTGAGTCTCAACATAGATTCAACTCTCTTAGGTGAACGAACGCACAGCAGAGCAGTTTCAAGGAAACGTTTCTCCTGAGTTTTAGACGAAGTTTCCTGCTGCTTAGTACGGATGCCGGCATTGGGCTGGACATACCGGTTTTGGGATTCTGCACAGAAAGGGTTTGCAAACCGCTGAATCCACACGTGAGTTTAACTCTGTCAGTTGAATGCACACATTGACAACCATTCAGTTAGATACCACCCTTTTGGTTGTAGGAGCAGATATTTCTCTGTACAGCCTATGGTCCCATTCACTCGGGAATATCCCAACGCACCTCCTAGAAGAAACGTGTTTCTGACACGCTGAATCTCAACATAGATTCAACTCTCTTAGGTGATCGAACGCACAGCAGAGCAGTTTCAAGGAAACGTTTCTCCTGAGTTTTAGACGAAGTTTCCTGCTGTTTAGTACGGATGCCGGCATTGGGCTGGAAATACCGGTTTTGGGATTCTGCACAGAAAGGGTTTGCAAACCGCTGAATCCACACGTGAGTTTAACTCTGTCAGTTGAATGCACATATTGAGAACCATTCAGTTAGATAGCTCCGTTTTGGTTTTAGAAGCAGATATTTCTCTGTACAGCCTATGGTCCCATTCACTCGGGAATATCCCAACGCAGCTCCTAGCATAAACGTGTTTCTGATTCGCTGAATCTCAACATAGATTCAACTCTCTTAGGTGAACGAACGCACAGCAGAGCAGTTTCAAGGAAACGTTTCTCCTGAGATTTAGACGAAGTTTCCTGCTGTTTAGTACGGATGCCGGCATTGGGCTGGACATACCGGTTTTGGGATTCTGCACAGAAAGGGTTTGCAAACCGCTGAATCCACACGTGAGTTTAACTCTGTCAGTTGAATGCACACATTGACAACCATTCAGTTTGATATCACCCTTTTGGTTTTAGAAGCAGATATTTCTCTGTACAGCCTATGGTCCCATTCACTCGGGAATATCCCAACGCAGCTCCTAGAAGAAACGTGTTTCTGACTCGCTGAGTCTCAACATAGATTCAACTCTCTTAGGTGAACGAACGCACAGCAGAGCAGTTTCAAGGAATCGTTTCTCCTGAGTTTTAGACGAAGTTTCCTGCTGTTTAGTACGGATGCCGGCATTGGGCCGGACATACCGGTTTTGGGATTCTGCACAGAAATGGTTTGCAAACCGCTGAATCCACACGGGAATTTAACTCTGTCAGTTGAATGCACACATTGACAACCATTCAGTTAGATACCACCCTTTTGGTTGTAGGAGCAGATATTTCTCTGTACAGCCTATGGTCCCATTCACTCGGGAATATCCCAACGCACCTCCTAGAAGAAACGTGTTTCTGACACGCTGAATCTCAACATAGATTCAACTTTCTTAGGTGATCGAACGCACAGCAGAGCAGTTTCAAGGAAACGTTTCTCCTGAGTTTTAGACGAAGTTTCCTGCTGTTTAGTACGGATGCCGGCATTGGGCTGGAAATACCGGTTTTGGGATTCTGCACAGAAAGGGTTTGCAAACCGCTGAATCCACACGTGAGTTTAACTCTGTCAGTTGAATGCACACATTGACAACCATTCAGTTTGATAGCTCCGTTTTCGTTTTAGAAGCAGATATTTCTCTGTACAGCCTATGGTCCCATTCACTCGGGAATATCCCAACGCAGCTACTAGCATAAACGTGTTTCTGACTCGCTGAATCTCAACATAATTTCAACTCTCTTAGGTGAACGAACGCACAGCAGAGCAGTTTCAAGGAAACGTTTCTCCTGAGTTTTAGACGAAGTTTCCTGCTGTTTGGAACGGATGCCGGCATTGAGCTGGAATTACCGGTTTTGGGATTCTGCACAGAAAGGGTTTGTAAACCGCTGAATCCAAACGTGAGTTTAACTCTGTCAGTTGAATGCACACATTGACAAGCATTCAGTTAGATACCACCCTTTTGGTTGTAGGAGCAGATATTTCTCTGTACAGCCTATGGTCCCATTCACTCGGGAATATCCCAACGCAGCTCCTAGAAGAAACGTGTTTCTGAGTCGCTGAGTCTCAACATAGATTCAACTCTCTTAGGTGATCGAACGCACAGCAGAGCAGTTTCAAGGAAACGTTTCTCCTGAGTTTTAGACGAAGTTTCCTGCTGTTTAGTACGGATGCCGTCATTGGGCTGGAAATACCGGTTTTGGGATTCTGCACAGAAAGGGTTTGCAAACCGCTGAATCCACACGTGAGTTTAACTCTGTCAGTTGAATGCACATATTGACAACCATTCAGTTAGATAGCTCCGTTTTGGTTTTAGAAGCAGATATTTCTCTGTACAGCCTATGGTCCCATTCACTCGGGAATATCCCAACGCAGCTCCTAGCATAAACGTGTTTCTGATTCGCTGAATCTCAACATAGATTCAACTCTCTTAGGTGAACGAACGCACAGCAGAGCAGTTTCAAGGAAACGTTTCTCCTGAGATTTAGACGAAGTTTCCTGCTGTTTAGTACGGATGCCGGCATTGGGCTGGACATACCGGTTTTGGGATTCTGCACAGAAAGGGTTTGCAAACCGCTGAATCCACACGTGAGTTTAACTCTGTCAGTTGAATGCACACATTGACAACCATTCAGTTTGATAGCACCCTTTTGGTTTTAGAAGCAGATATTTCTCTGTACAGCCTATGGTCCCATTCACTCGGGAATATCCCAACGCAGCTCCTAGAAGAAACGTGTTTCTGACTCGCTGAGTCTCAACATAGATTCAACTCTCTTAGGTGAACGAACGCACAGCAGAGCAGTTTCAAGGAAACGTTTCTCCTGAGTTTTAGACGAAGTTTCCTGCTGTTTAGTACGTATGCCGGCATTGGGCTGGAAATACCGGTTTTGGGATTCTGCACAGAAAGGGTTTGCAAACCGCTGAATCCACACGTGAGTTTAACTCTGTCAGTTGAATGCACACATTGACAACCATTCAGTTAGATAGCTCCGTTTTGGTTTTAGAAGCAGATATTTCTCTGTACAGCCTATGGTCCCATTCACTCGGGAATATCGCAACGCAGCTCCTAGAAGAAACGTGTTTCTGACTCGCTGAATCTCAACATAGATTCAACTCTCTTAGGTGAACGAACGCACAGCAGAGCAGTTTCAAGGAAACGTTTCTCCTGAGTTTTAGACGAAGTTTCCTGCTGTTTAGTACGGATGCCGGCATTGGGCTGGACATACCGGTTTTGGGATTCTGCACAGAAATGGTTTGCAAACCGCTGAATCCACACGGGAGTTTAACTCTGTCAGTTGAATGCACACATTGACAACCATTCAGTTAGATACCACCCTTTTGGTTGTAGGAGCAGATATTTCTCTGTACAGCCTATGGTCCCATTCACTCGGGAATATCCCAACGCACCTCCTAGAAGAAACGTGTTTCTGACACGCTGAATCTCAACATAGATTCAACTCTCTTAGGTGATCGAACGCACAGCAGAGCAGTTTCAAGGAAACGTTTCTCCTGAGTTTTAGACGAAGTTTCCTGCTGTTTAGTACGGATGCCGGCATTGGGCTGGAAATACCGGTTTTGGGATTCTGCACAGAAAGGGTTTGCAAACCGCTGAATCCACACGTGAGTTTAACTCTGTCACTTGAATGCACATATTGACAACCATTCAGTTAGATAGCTCCGTTTTGGTTTTAGAAGCAGATATTTCTCTGTACAGCCTATGGTCCCATTCACTCGGGAATATCCCAACGCAGCTCCTAGCATAAACGTGTTTCTGACTCGCTGAATCTCAACATAGATTCAACTCTCTTAGGTGAACGAACGCGCAGCAGAGCAGTTTCAAGGAAACGTTTCTCCTGAGTTTTAGACGAAGTTTCCTGCTGCTTAGTACGTATGCCGGCATTGGGCTGGACATACCGGTTTTGGGATTCTGCACAGAAAGGGTTTGCAAACCGCTGAATCCACACGTGAGTTTAACTCTGTCAGTTGAATGCACACATTGACAACCATTCAGTTTGATAGCTCCGTTTTGGTTTTAGAAGCAGATATTTCTCTGTACAGCCTATGGTCCCATTCACTCGGGAATATCCCAACGCAGCTCCTAGAAGAAACGTGTTTCTGACTCGCTGAATCTCAACATAGATTCAACTCTCTTAGGTGATCGAACGCACAGCAGAGCAGTTTCAAGGAAACGTTTCTCCTGAGTTTTAGACGAAGTTTCCTGCTGTTTAGTACGGATGCCGGCATTGGGCTGGACATACCGGTTTTGGGATTCTGCACAGAAAGGGTTTGCAAACCGCTGAATCCACACGTGAGTTTAACTCTGTCAGTTGAATGCACACATTGACAACCATTCAGTTAGATACCACCCTTTTGGTTGTAGGAGCAGATATTTCTCTGTACAGCCTATGGTCCCATTCACTCGGGAATATCCCAAAGCACCTCCTAGAAGAAACGTGTTTCTGACACGCTGAATCTCAACATAGATTCAACTCTCTTAGGTGATCGAACGCACAGCAGAGCAGTTTCAAGGAAACGTTTCTCCTGAGTTTTAGACGAAGTTTCCTGCTGTTTAGTACGGATGCCGGCATTGGGCTGGAAATACCGGTTTTGGGATTCTGCACAGAAAGGGTTTGCAAACCGCTGAATCCACACGTGAGTTTAACTCTGTCAGTTGAATGCACATATTGAGAACCATTCAGTTAGATAGCTCCGTTTTGGTTTTAGAAGCAGATATTTCTCTGTACAGCCTATGGTCCCATTCACTCGGGAATATCCCAACGCAGCTCCTAGCATAAACGTGTTTCTGATTCGCTGAATCTCAACATAGATTCAACTCTCTTAGGTGAACGAACGCACAGCAGAGCAGTTTCAAGGAAACGTTTCTCCTGAGATTTAGACGAAGTTTCCTGCTGTTTAGTACGGATGCCGGCATTGGGCTGGACATACCGGTTTTGGGATTCTGCACAGAAAGGGTTTGCAAACCGCTGAATCCACACGTGAGTTTAACTCTGTCAGTTGAATGCACACATTGACAACCATTCAGTTTGATAGCACCCTTTTGGTTTTTGAAGCAGATATTTCTCTGTACAGCCTATGGTCCCATTCACTCGGGAATATCCCAACGCAGCTCCTAGAAGAAACGTGTTTCTGACTCGCTGAGTCTCAACATAGATTCAACTCTCTTAGGTGAACGAACGCACAGCAGATCAGTTTCAAGGAATCGTTTCTCCTGAGTTTTAGACGAAGTTTCCTGCTGTTTAGTACGGATGCCGGCATTGGGCCGGACATACCGGTTTTGGGATTCTGCACAGAAATGGTTTGCAAACCGCTGAATCCACACGGGAATTTAACTCTGTCAGTTGAATGCACACATTGACAACCATTCAGTTAGATACCACCCTTTTGGTTGTAGGAGCAGATATTTCTCTGTACAGCCTATGGTCCCATTCACTCGGGAATATCCCAACGCACCTCCTAGAAGAAACGTGTTTCTGACACGCTGAATCTCAACATAGATTCAACTCTCTTAGGTGATCGAACGCACAGTAGAGCAGTTTCAAGGAAACGTTTCTCCTGAGTTTTAGACGAAGTTTCCTGCTGTTTAGTACGGATGCCGGCATTGGGCTGGAAATACCGGTTTTGGGATTCTGCACAGAAAGGGTTTGCAAACCGCTGAATCCACACGTGAGTTTAACTCTGTCAGTTGAATGCACACATTGACAACCATTCAGTTTGATAGCTCCGTTTTCGTTTTAGAAGCAGATATTTCTCTGTACAGCCTATGGTCCCATTCACTCGGGAATATCCCAACGCAGCTACTAGCATAAACGTGTTTCTGACTCGCTGAATCTCAACATAATTTCAACTCTCTTAGGTGAACGAACGCACAGCAGAGCAGTTTCAAGGAAACGTTTCTCCTGAGTTTTAGACGAAGTTTCCTGCTGTTTGGAACGGATGCCGGCATTGAGCTGGAATTACCGGTTTTGGGATTCTGCACAGAAAGGGTTTGTAAACCGCTGAATCCAAACGTGAGTTTAACTCTGTCAGTTGAATGCACACATTGACAAGCATTCAGTTAGATACCACCTTTTTGGTTGTAGGAGCAGATATTTCTCTGTACAGCCTATGGTCCCATTCACTCGGGAATATCCCAACGCAGCTCCTAGAAGAAACGTGCTTCTGAGTCGCTGAGTCTCAACATAGATTCAACTCTCTTAGGTGATCGAACGCACAGCAGAGCAGTTTCAAGGAAACGTTTCTCCTGAGTTTTAGACGAAGTTTCCTGCTGTTTAGTACGGATGCCCTCATTGGGCTGGAAATACCGGTTTTGGGATTCTGCACAGAAAGGGTTTGCAAACCGCTGAATCCACACGTGAGTTTAACTCTGTCAGTTGAATGCACATATTGACAACCATTCAGTTAGATATCTCCGTTTTGGTTTTAGAAGCAGATATTTCTCTGTACAGCCTATGGTCCCATTCACTCGGGAATATCCCAACGCAGCTCCTAGCATAAACGTGTTTCTGATTCGCTGAATCTCAACATAGATTCAACTCTCTTAGGTGAACGAACGCACAGCAGAGCAGTTTCAAGGAAACGTTTCTCCTGAGATTTAGACGAAGTTTCCTGCTGTTTAGTACGGATGCCGGCATTGGGCTGGACATACCGGTTTTGGGATTCTGCACAGAAAGGGTTTGCAAACCGCTGAATCCACACGTGAGTTTAACTCTGTCAGTTGAATGCACACATTGACAACCATTCAGTTTGATAGCACCCTTTTGGTTGTAGGAGCAGATATTTCTCTGTACAGCCTATGGTCCCATTCACTCGGGAATATCCCAACGCAGCTCCTAGAAGAAACGTGTTTCTGAGTCGCTGAGTCTCAACATAGATTCAACTCTCTTAGGTGATCGAACGCACAGCAGAGCAGTTTCAAGGAAACGTTTCTCCTGAGTTTTAGACGAAGTTTCCTGCTGTTTAGTACGGATGCCGTCATTGGGCTGGAAATACCGGTTTTGGGATTCTGCACAGAAAGGGTTTGCAAACCGCTGAATCCACACGTGAGTTTAACTCTGTCAGTTGAATGCACATATTGACAACCATTCAGTTAGATATCTCCGTTTTGGTTTTAGAAGCAGATATTTCTCTGTACAGCCTATGGTCCCATTCACTCGGCAATATCCCAACGCAGCTCCTAGCATAAACGTGTTTCTGACTCGCTGAATCTCAACATAGATTCAACTCTCTTAGGTGAACGAACGCACAGCAGAGCAGTTTCAAGGAAACGTTTCTCCTGAGTTTTAGACGAAGTTTCCTGCTGTTTAGTATGGATGCCGGCATTGGGCTGGACATACCGGTTTTGGGATTCTGCACAGAAAGGGTTTGCAAACCGCTGAATCCACACGTGAGTTTAACTCTGTCAGTTGAATGCACACATTGACAACCATTCAGTTTGATAGCACCCTTTTGGTTTTAGAAGCAGATATTTCTCTGTACAGCCTATGGTCCCATTCACTCGGGAATATCCCAACGCAGCTCCTAGAAGAAACGTGTTTCTGACTCGCTGAGTCTCAACATAGATTCAACTCTCTTAGGTGAACGAACGCACAGCAGAGCAGTTTCAAGGAATCGTTTCTCCTGAGTTTTAGACGAAGTTTCCTGCTGTTTAGTACGGATGCCGGCATTGGGCTGGACATACCGGTTTTGGGATTCTGCACAGAAAGGGTTTGCAAACCGCTGAATCCACACGTGAGTTTAACTCTGTCTGTTGAATGCACACATTGACAACCATTCAGTTTGATAGCACCCTTTTGGTTTTAGAAGCAGATATTTCTCTGTACAGCCTATGGTCCCATTCACTCGGGAATATCCCAACGCAGCTCCTAGAAGAAACGTGTTTCTGACTCGCTGAATCTCAACATAGATTCAACTCTCTTAGGTGAACGAACGCACAGCAGAGCAGTTTCAAGGAAACGTTTCTCCTGAGTTTTACACGAAATTTCCTGTTGTTTAGTACGGATGCCGGCATTGAGCTGGAATTACCGGTTTTGGGATTCTGCACAGAAATGGTTTGTAAACCGCTGAATCCAAACGTGAGTTTAACTCTGTCAGTTGAATGCACACATTGAGAAGCATTCAGTTAGATACCACCCTATTGGTTGTAGGAGCAGATATTTCTCTGTACAGCCTATGGTCCCATTCACTCGGGAATATCCCAACTCAGCTCCTAGAAGAAACGTGTTTCTGACTCGCTGAATCTCAACATAGATTCAACTCTCTTAGGTGAACGAAGGCACAGCAGAGCAGTTTCAAGGAAACGTTTCTCCTGAGTTTTAGACGAAGTTTCCTGCTGTTTAGTACGGATGCCGGCATTGGGCTGGACATACCGGTTTTGGGATTCTGCACAGAAAGGGTTTGCAAACCGCTGAATCCACACGTGAATTTAACTCTGTCATTTGAATGCACACATTGACAATCATTCAGTTTGATAGCACAATTTTGGTTTTAGAAGCAGATATTTCTCTGTACAGCCTATGGTCCCATTCACTCGGGAATATCCCAACGCAGCTCCTAGAAGAAACGTGTTTCTGACTCGCTGAATCTCAACATAGATTCAACTCTCTTAGGTGAACGAACGCACAGCAGAGCAGTTTCAAGGAAACGTTTCTCCTGAGTCTTAGACGAAGTTTCCTGCTGTTTAGTACGGATGCCGGCATTGGGCTGGAAATACCGGTTTTGGGATTCTGCACAGAAAGGGTTTGCAAACCGCTGAATCCACACGTGAGTTTAACTCTGTCAGTTGAATGCACACATTGACAACCATTCAGTTAGATAGCTCCGTTATGGTTTTAGAAGCAGATATTTCTCTGTACAGCCTATGGTCCCATTCACTCGGGAATATCCCAACGCAGCTCCTCGAAGAAACGTGTTTCTGACTCGCTGAATCTCAACATAGATTCAACTCTCTTAGGTGAACGAACGCACAGCAGAGCAGTTTCAAGGAAACGTTTCTCCTGAGTTTTAGACGAAGTTTCCTGCTGTTTAGTACGGATGCCGGCATTGGGCTGGACATACCGGTTTTGGGATTCTGCACAGAAAGGGTTTGCAAACCGCTGAATCCACACGTGAGTTTAACTCTGTCAGTTGAATGCACACATTGACAACCATTCAGTTTGATAGCACCCTTTTGGTTTTAGAAGCAGATATTTCTCTGTACAGCCTATGGTCCCATTCACTCGGGAGTATCCCAACGCAGCTCCTAGAAGAAACGTGTTTCTGACTCGCTGAGACTCTACATAGATTCAACTCTCTTAGGTGAACGAACGCACAGCAGAGCAGTTTCAAGGAAACGTTTCTCCTGAATTTTAGACGAAGTTTCCTGCTGTTTAGTACGGATGCCGGCATTGGGCTGGAAATACCGGTTTTGGGATTCTGCACAGAAAGTGTTTGCAAACCGCTGAATCCACACGTGAGTTTACCTCTGTCAGTTGAATGCACACATTGACAACCATTCAGTTTGATAGCACCCTTTTGGTTTTAGAAGCAGATATTTCTCTCTACAGCCTATGGTCCCATTCACTCGGGAATATCCCAACGCAGCTCCTAGAAGAAACGTGTTTCTGACTCGCTGAATCTCAACATAGATTCAACTCTCTTAGATGAACGAACGCACAGCAGAACAGTTTCAAGGAAACGTTTCTCCTGAGTTTTAGACGAAGTTTCCTGCTGTTTAGTACGTATGCCGGCATTGGGCTGGAAATACCGGTTTTGGGATTCTGCACAGAAAGGGTTTGCAAACCCCTGAATCCACACGTGAGTTTAACTCTGCCAGTTGAATGCACACATTGACAACCATTCAGTTAGATAGCTCCGTTTTGGTTTCAGAAGCAGATATTTCTCTGTACAGCCTATGGTCCCATTCACTCGGGAATATCCCAACGCAGCTCCTAGCATAAACGTGTTTCTGACTCGCTGAATCTCAACATAGTTTCAACTCTCATCGGTGAACGAACGCACAGCAGAGCAGTTTCAAGGAAACGTTTCTCCTGAGTTTTAGACGAAGTTTCCTGCTGTTTAGTACGGATGCCGGCATTGAGCTGGAATTACCGGTTTTGGGATTCTGCACAGAAAGGGTTTGTAAACCGCTGAATCCACACGGGAGTTTAACTCTGTCAGTTGAATGCACACATTGACAACCATTCAGTTAGATAGCTCCGTTTTGGTTTTAGAAGCAGATATTTCTCTGTACAGCCTATGGTCCCATTCACTCGGGAATATCCCAACGCACCTCCTAGAAGAAACGTGTTTCTGACACGCTGAATCTCAACATAGATTCAACTCTCTTAGGTGATCGAACGCACAGCAGAGCAGTTTCAAGGAAACGTTTCTCCTGAGTTTTAGACGAAGTTTCCTGCTGTTTAGTACGGATGCCGGCATTGGGCTGGAAATACCGGTTTTGGGATTCTGCACAGAAAGGGTTTGCAAACCGCTGAATCCACACGTGAGTTTAACTCTGTCAGTTGAATGCACACATTGACAACCATTCAGTTTGATAGCTCCGTTTTGGTTTTAGAAGCAGATATTTCTCTGTACAGCCTATGGTCCCATTCACTCGGGAATATCCCAACGCAGCTCCTAGCATAAACGTGTTTCTGACTCGCTGAATCTCAACATAGTTTCAATTCTCTTAGGTGAACGAACGCACAGCAGAGCAGTTTCAAGGAAACGTTTGTCCTGAGTTTTAGACGAAGTTTCCTGCTGTTTAGTACGGATGCCGGCATTGAGCTGGAATTACCGGTTTTGGGATTCTGCACAGAAATGGTTTGTAAACCGCTGAATCCAAACGTGAGTTTAACTCTGTCAGTTGAATGCACACATTGAGAAGCATTCAGTTAGATACCACCCTATTGGTTGTAGGAGCAGATATTTCTCTGTACAGCCTATGGTCCCATTCACTCGGGAATATCCCAACTCAGCTCCTAGAAGAAACGTGTTTCTGACTCGCTGAATCTCAACATAGATTCAACTCTCTTAGGTGAACGAAGGCACAGCAGAGCAGTTTCAAGGAAACGTTTCTCCTGAGTTTTAGACGAAGTTTCCTGCTGTTTAGTACGGATGCCGGCATTGGGCTGGTCATACCGGTTTTGGGATTCTGCACAGAAAGGGTTTGCAAACCGCTGAATCCACACGTGAATTTAACTCTGTCATTTGAATGCACACATTGACAATCATTCAGTTTGATAGCACAATTTTGGTTTTAGAAGCAGATATTTCTCTGTACAGCCTATGGTCCCATTCACTCGGGAATATCCCAACGCAGCTCCTAGCATAAACGTGTTTCTGACTCGCTGAATCTCAACATAGATTCAACTCTCTTAGGTGAACGAACGCACAGCAGAGCAGTTTCAAGGAAACGTTTCTCCTGAGTCTTAGACGAAGTTTCCTGCTGTTTAGTACGGATGCCGGCATTGGGCTGGAAATACCGGTTTTGGGATTCTGCACAGAAAGGGTTTGCAAACCGCTGAATCCACACGTGAGTTTAACTCTGTCAGTTGAATGCACATATTGACAACCATTCAGTTAGATAGCTCCGTTTTGGTTTTAGAAGCAGATATTTCTCTGTACAGCCTATGGTCCCATTCACTCGGCAATATCCCAACGCAGCTCCTAGCATAAACGTGTTTCTGACTCGCTGAATCTCAACATAGATTCAACTCTCTTAGGTGAACGAACGCACAGCAGAGCAGTTTCAAGGAAACGTTTCTCCTGAGTTTTAGACGAAGTTTCCTGCTGTTTAGTACGTATGCCGGCATTGGGCTGGACATACCGGTTTTGGGATTCTGCACAGAAAGGGTTTGCAAACCCCTGAATCCACACGTGAGTTTAACTCTGCCAGTTGAATGCACACATTGACAACCATTCAGTTAGATAGCTCCGTTTTGGTTTCAGAAGCAGATATTTCTCTGTACAGCCTATGGTCCCATTCACTCGGGAATATCCCAACGCAGCTCCTAGCATAAACGTGTTTCTGACTCGCTGAATCTCAACATAGTTTCAATTCTCATCGGTGAACGAACGCACAGCAGAGCAGTTTCAAGGAAACGTTTCTCCTGAGTTTTAGACGAAGTTTCCTGCTGTTTAGTACGGATGCCGGCATTGAGCTGGAATTACCGGTTTTGGGATTCTGCACAGAAAGGGTTTGTAAACCGCTGAATCCACACGGGAGTTTAACTCTGTCAGTTGAATGCACACATTGACAACCATTCACTTAGATAGCTCCGTTTTGGTTTTAGAAGCAGATATTTCTCTGTACAGCCTATGGTCCCATTTCACTCGGGAATATCCCAACGCACCTCCTAGAAGAAACGTGTTTCTGACACGCTGAATCTCAACATAGATTCAACTCTCTTAGGTGATCGAACGCACAGCAGAGCAGTTTCAAGGAAACGTTTCTCCTGAGTTTTAGACGAAGTTTCCTGCTGTTTAGTACGGATGCCGGCATTGGGCTGGAAATACCGGTTTTGGGATTCTGCACAGAAAGGGTTTGCAAACCGCTGAATCCACACGTGAGTTTAACTCTGTCAGTTGAATGCACACATTGACAACCATTCAGTTTGATAGCTCCGTTTTGGTTTTAGAAGCAGATATTTCTCTGTACAGCCTATGGTCCCATTCACTCGGGAATATCCCAACGCAGCTCCTAGCATAAACGTGTTTCTGACTCGCTGAATCTCAACATAGTTTCAATTCTCTTAGGTGAACGAACGCACAGCAGAGCAGTTTCAAGGAAACGTTTGTCCTGAGTTTTAGACGAAGTTTCCTGCTGTTTAGTACGGATGCCGGCATTGAGCTGGAATTACCGGTTTTGGGATTCTGCACAGAAATGGTTTGTAAACCGCTGAATCCAAACGTGAGTTTAACTCTCTCAGTTGAATGCACACATTGACAAGCATTCAGTTAGATAGCTCCGTTTTGGTTTTAGAAGCAGATATTTCTCTGTACAGCCTATGGTCCCATTCACTCGGGAATATCCCAACGCAGCTCCTAGAAGAAACGTGTTTCTGACTCGCTGAATCTCAACATAGATTCAACTCTCTTAGGTGAACGAACGCACAGCAGAGCAGTTTCAAGGAAACGTTTCTCCTGAGTTTTAGACGAAGTTTCCTGCTGTATAGTACGGATGCCGGCATTGGGCTGGAAATACCGGTTTTGGGATTCTGCACAGAAAGGGTTTGCAAACCGCTGAATCCACACGTGAATTTAACTCTGTCATTTGAATGCACACATTGACAATCATTCAGTTTGATAGCACAATTTTGGTTTTAGAAGCAGATATTTCTCTGTACAGCCTATGGTCCCATTCACTCGGGAATATCCCAACGCAGCTCCTAGAAGAAACGTGTTTCTGACTCGCTGAATCTCAACATAGATTCAACTCTCTTAGGTGAACGAACGCACAGCAGAGCAGTTTCAAGGAAACGTTTCTCCTGAGTCTTAGACGAAGTTTCCTGCTGTTTAGTACGGATGCCGGCATTGAGCTGGAAATACCGGTTTTGGGATTCTGCACAGAAAGGGTTTGCAAACCGCTGAATCCACACGTGAGTTTAACTCTGTCAGTTGAATGCACATATTGACAACCATTCAGTTAGATAGCTCCGTTTTGGTTTTAGAAGCAGATATTTCTCTGTACAGCCTATGGTCCCATTCACTCGGCAATATCCCAACGCAGCTCCTAGCATAAACGTGTTTCTGACTCGCTGAATCTCAACATAGATTCAACTCTCTTAGGTGAACGAACGCACAGCAGAGCAGTTTCAAGGAAACGTTTCTCCTGAGTTTTAGACGAAGTTTCCTGCTGTTTAGTACGGATGCCGGCATTGGGCTGGACATACCGCTTTTGGGATTCTGCACAGAAAGGGTTTGCAAACCGCTGAATCCACACGCGAGTTTAACTCTGTCAGTTGAATGCACACATTGACAACCATTCAGTTTGATAGCACCCTTTTGGTTTTAGAAGCAGATATTTCTCTGTACAGCCTATGGTCCCATTCACTCGGGAATATCCCAACGCACCTCCTAGAAGAAACGTGTTTCTGACACGCTGAATCTCAACATAGATTCAACTCTCTTAGGTGATCGAACGCACAGCAGAGCAGTTTCAAGGAAACGTTTCTCCTGAGTTTTAGACGAAGTTTCCTGCTGTTTAGTACGGATGCCGGCATTGGGCTGGAAATACCGGTTTTGGGATTCTGCACAGAAAGGGTTTGCAAACCGCTGAATCCACACGTGAGTTTAACTCTGTCAGTTGAATGCACATATTGACAACCATTCAGTTAGATAGCTCCGTTTTGGTTTTAGAAGCAGATATTTCTCTGTACAGCCTATGGTCCCATTCACTCGGGAATATCCCAACGCAGCTCCTAGCATAAACGTGTTTCTGACTCGCTGAATCTCAACATAGATTCAACTCTCTTAGGTGAACGAACGCACAGCAGAGCAGTTTCAAGGAAACGTTTCTCCTGAGTTTTAGACGAAGTTTCCTGCTGCTTAGTACGGATGCCGGCATTGGGCTGGACATACCGGTTTTGGGATTCTGCACAGAAAGGGTTTGCAAACCGCTGAATCCACACGTGAGTTTAACTCTGTCTGTTGAATGCACACATTGACAACCATTCAGTTTGATAGCACCCTTTTGGTTTTAGAAGCAGATATTTCTCTGTACAGCCTATGGTCCCATTCACTCGGGAATATCCCAACGCAGCTCCTAGAAGAAACGTGTTTCCGACTCGCTGAATCTCAACATAGATTCAACTCTCTTAGGTGAACGAACGCACAGCAGAGCAGTTTCAAGGAAACGTTTCTCCTGAGTTTTAGACGAAGTTTCCTGCTGTTTAGTACGGATGCCGGCATTGGGCTGGACATACCGGTTTTGGGATTCTGCACAGAAATGGTTTGCAAACCGCTGAATCCACACGTGAGTTTAACTCTGTCAGTTGAATGCACACATTGACAACCATTCAGTTTGATAGCTCCGTTTTGGTTGTAGGAGCAGATATTTCTCTGTACAGCCTATGGTCCCATTCACTCGGGAATATCCCAACGCACCTCCTAGAAGAAACGTGTTTCTGACACGCTGAATCTCAACATAGATTCAACTCTCTTAGGTGATCGAACGCACAGCAGAGCAGTTTCAAGGAAACGTTTCTCCTGAGTTTTAGACGAAGTTTCCTGCTGTTTAGTACGGATGCCGGCATTGGGCTGGAAATACCGGTTTTGGGATTCTGCACAGAAAGGGTTTGCAAACCGCTGAATCCACACGTGAGTTTAACTCTGTCAGTTGAATGCACACATTGACAACCATTCAGTTTGATACTTCCGTTTTGGTTTTAGAGCAGATATTTCTCTGTACAGCCTATGGTCCCATTCACTCGGGAATATCCCAACGCAGCTCCTAGCATAAACGTGTTTCTGACTCACTGAATCTCAACATAGATTCAACTCTCTTAGGTGAACGAACGCACAGCAGAGCAGTTTCAAGGAAACGTTTCTCCTGAGTTTTACACGAAGTTTCCTGTTGTTTAGTACGGATGCCGGCATTGAGCTGGAATTACCGGTTTTGGGATACTGCACAGAAATGGTTTGTAAACCGCTGAATCCAAACGTGAGTTTAACTCTGTCAGTTGAATGCACACATTGAGAAGCATTCAGTTAGATACCACCCTATTGGTTGTAGGAGCAGATATTTCTCTGTACAGTCTATGGTCCCATTCACTCGGGAATATCCCAACTCAGCTCCTAGAAGAAACGTGTTTCTGACTCGCTGAATCTCAACATAGATTCAACTCTCTTAGGTGAACGAAGGCACAGCAGAGCAGTTTCAAGGAAACGTTTCTCCTGAGTTTTAGACGAAGTTTCCTGCTGTTTAGTACGGATGCCGGCATTGGGCTGGACATACCGGTTTTGGGATTCTGCACAGAAAGGGTTTGCAAACCGCTGAATCCACACGTGAATTTAACTCTGTCATTTGAATGCACACATTGACAATCATTCAGTTTGATAGCACAATTTTGGTTTTAGAAGCAGATATTTCTCTGTACAGCCTATGGTCCCATTCACTCGGGAATATCCCAACGCAGCTCCTAGAAGAAACGTGTTTCTGACTCGCTGAATCTCAACATAGATTCAACTCTCTTAGGTGAACGAACGCACAGCAGAGCAGTTTCAAGGAAACGTTTCTCCTGAGTCTTAGACGAAGTTTCCTGCTGTTTAGTACGGATGCCGGCATTGGGCTGGAAATACCGGTTTTGGGATTCTGCACAGAAAGGGTTTGCAAACCGCTGAATCCACACGTGAGTTTAACTCTGTCAGTTGAATGCACACATTGACAACCATTCAGTTAGATAGCTCCGTTACGGTTTTAGAAGCAGATATTTCTCTGTACAGCCTATGGTCCCATTCACTCGGGAATATCCCAACGCAGCTCCTCGAAGAAACGTGTTTCTGACTCGCTGAATCTCAACATAGATTCAACTCTCTTAGGTGAACGAACGCACAGCAGAGCAGTTTCAAGGAAACGTTTCTCCTGAGTTTTAGACGAAGTTTCCTGCTGTTTAGTACGGATGCCGGCATTGGGCTGGACATACCGGCTTTGGGATTCTGCACAGAAAGGGTTTGCAAACCGCTGAATCCACACGTGAGTTTAACTCTGCCAGTTGAATGCACACATTGACAACCATTCAGTTTGATAGCACCCTTTTGGTTTTAGAAGCAGATATTTCTCTGTACAGCCTATGGTCCCATTCACTCGGGAGTATCCCAACGCAGCTCCTAGAAGAAACGTGTTTCTGACTCGCTGAGTCTCTACATAGATTCAACTCTCTTAGGTGAACGAACGCACAGCAGAGCAGTTTCAAGGAAACGTTTCTCCTGAATTTTAGACGAAGTTTCCTGCTGTTTAGTACGGATGCCGGCATTGGGCTGGAAATACCGGTTTTGGGATTCTGCACAGAAAGGGTTTGCAAACCGCTGAATCCACACGTGAGTTTACCTCTGTCAGTTGAATGCACACATTGACAACCATTCAGTTTGATAGCACACTTTTGGTTTTAGAAGCAGATATTTCTCTCTACAGCCTATGGTCCCATTCACTCGGGAATATCCCAACGCAGCTCCTAGAAGAAACGTGTTTCTGACTCGCTGAATCTCAACATAGATTCAACTCTCTTAGATGAACGAACGCACAGCAGAACAGTTTCAAGGAAACGTTTCTCCTGAGTTTTAGACGAAGTTTCCTGCTGTTTAGTACGTATGCCGGCATTGGGCTGGAAATACCGGTTTTGGGATTCTGCACAGAAAGGGTTTGCAAACCCCTGAATCCACACGTGAGTTTAACTCTTCCAGTTGAATGCACACATTGACAACCATTCAGTTAGATAGCTCCGTTTTGGTTTCAGAAGCAGATATTTCTCTGTACAGCCTATGGTCCCATTCACTCGGGAATATCCCAACGCAGCTCCTAGCATAAACGTGTTTCTGACTCGCTGAATCTCAACATAGTTTCAACTCTCATCGGTGAACGAACGCACAGCAGAGCAGTTTCAAGGAAACGTTTCTCCTGAGTTTTAGACGAAGTTTCCTGCTGTTTAGTACGAATGCCGGCATTGAGCTGGAATTACCGGTTTTGGGATTCTGCACAGAAAGGGTTTGTAAACCGCTGAATCCACACGGGAGTTTAACTCTGTCAGTTGAATGCACACATTGACAACCATTCAGTTAGATAGCTCCGTTTTGGTTTTAGAAGCAGATATTTCTCTGTACAGTCTATGGTCCCATTCACTCGGGAATATCCCAACGCACCTCCTAGAAGAAACGTGTTTCTGACACGCTGAATCTCAACATAGATTCAACTCTCTTAGGTGATCGAACGCACAGCAGAGCAGTTTCAAGGAAACGTTTCTCCTGAGTTTTAGACGAAGTTTCCTGCTGTTTAGTACGGATGCCGGCATTGGGCTGGAAATACCGGTTTTGGGATTCTGCACAGAAAGGGTTTGCAAACCGCTGAATCCACACGTGAGTTTAACTCTGTCAGTTGAATGCACACATTGACAACCATTCAGTTTGATAGCTCCGTTTTGGTTTTAGAAGCAGATATTTCTCTGTACAGCCTATGGTCCCATTCACTCGGGAATATCCCAACGCAGCTCCTAGCATAAACGTGTTTCTGACTCGCTGAATCTCAACATAGTTTCAATTCTCTTAGGTGAACGAACGCACAGCAGAGCAGTTTCAAGGAAACGTTTGTCCTGAGTTTTAGACGAAGTTTCCTGCTGTTTAGTACGGATGCCGGCATTGAGCTGGAATTACCGGTTTTGGGATTCTGCACAGAAATGGTTTGTAAACCGCTGAATCCAAACGTGAGTTTAACTCTGTCAGTTGAATGCACACATTGACAAGCATTCAGTTAGATAGCTCCGTTTTGGTTTTAGAAGCAGATATTTCTCTGTACAGCCTATGGTCCCATTCACTCGGGAATATCCCAACGCAGCTCCTAGAAGAAACGTGTTTCTGACTCGCTGAATCTCAACATAGATTCAACTCTCTTAGGTGAACGAACGCACAGCAGAGCAGTTTCAAGGAAACGTTTCTCCTGAGTTTTAGACGAAGTTTCCTGCTGTATAGTACGGATGCCGGCATTGGGCTGGAAATACCGGTTTTGGGATTCTGCACAGAAAGGGTTTGCAAACCGCTGAATCCACACGTGAGTTTAACTCTGTCAGTTGAATGCACACATTGACAATCATTCAGTTTGATAGCACAATTTAGGTTTTAGAAGCAGATATTTCTCTGTACAGCCTATGGTCCCATTCACTCGGGAATATCCCAACGCAGCTCCTAGAAGAAACGTGTTTCTGACTCGCTGAATCTCAACATAGATTCAACTCTCTTAGGTGAACGAATGCACAGCAGAGCAGTTTCAAGGAAACGTTTCTCCTGAGTCTTAGAAGAAGTTTCCTGCTGTTTAGTACGGATGCCGGCATTGGGTTGGAAATACCGGTTTTGGGATTCTGCACAGAAAGGGTTTGCAAACCGCTGAATCCACACGTGAGTTTAACTCTGTCAGTTGAATGCACATATTGACAACCATTCAGTTAGATAGCTCCGTTTTGGTTTTAGAAGCAGATATTTCTCTGTACAGCCTATGGTCCCATTCACTCGGGAATATCCCAACGCAGCTCCTAGAAGGAAAGTGTTTCTGACTCGCTGAATCTCAACATAGATTCAACTCTCTTAGGTGAACGAACGCACAGCAGAGCAGTTTCAAGGAAACGTTTCTCCTGAGTTTTAGACGAAGTTTCCTGCTGTTTAGTACGGATGCCGGCATTGGGCTGGACATACCGGTTTTGGGATTCTGCACAGAAAGGGTTTGCAAACCGCTGAATCCACACGTGAGTTTAACTCTGTCAGTTGAATGCACACATTGACAACCATTCAGTTTGATAGCACCCTTTTGGTTTTAGAAGCAGATATTTCTCTGTACAGCCTATGGTCCCATTCACTCGGGAATATCCCAACGCAGCTCCTAGAAGAAACGTGTTTCTGACTCGCTGAATCTCAACATAGATTCAACTCTCTTAGGTGAACGAACGCACAGCAGAGCAGTTTCAAGGAAACGTTTCTCCTGAGTTTTAGACGAAGTTTCCTGCTGTTTAGTACGGATGCCGGCATTGGGCTGGACATACCGGTTTTGGGATTCTGCACAGAAATGGTTTGCAAACCGCTGAATCCACACGTGAGTTTAACTCTGTCAGTTGAATGCACACATTGACAACCATTCAGTTAGATACCACCCTTTTGGTTGTAGGAGCAGATATTTCTCTGTACAGCCTATGGTCCCATTCACTCGGGAATATCCCAACGCACCTCCTAGAAGAAACGTGTTTCTGACACGCTGAATCTCAACATAGATTCAACTCTCTTAGGTGATCGAACGCACAGCAGAGCAGTTTCAAGGAAACGTTTCTCCTGAGTTTTAGACGAAGTTTCCTGCTGTTTAGTACGGATGCCGGCATTGGGCTGGAAATACCGGTTTTGGGATTCTGCACAGAAAGGGTTTGCAAACCGCTGAATCCACACGTGAGTTTAACTCTGTCAGTTGAATGCACACATTGACAACCATTCAGTTTGATAGCTCCGTTTTGGTTTTAGAAGCAGATATTTCTCTGTACAGCCTATGGTCCCATTCACTCGGGAATATCCCAACGCAGCTCCTAGCATAAACGTGTTTCTGACTCGCTGAATCTCAACATAGATTCAACTCTCTTAGGTGAACGAACGCACAGCAGAGCAGTTTCAAGGAAACGTTTCTCATGAGTTTTAGACGAAGTTTCCTGCTGTTTAGTACGGATGCCGGCATTGAGCTGGAATTACCGGTTTTGGGATTATGCACAGAAATGGTTTGTAAACCGCTGAATCCAAACGTGAGTTTAACTCTGTCAGTTGAATGCACACATTGAGAAGCATTCAGTTAGATACCACCCTATTGGTTGTAGGAGCAGATATTTCTCTGTACAGCCTATGGTCCCATTCACTCGGGAATATCCCAACTCAGCTCCTAGAAGAAACGTGTTTCTGACTCGCTGAATCTCAACATAGATTCAACTCTCTTAGGTGAACGAAGGCACAGCAGAGCAGTTTCAAGGAAACGTTTCTCCTGAGTTTTAGACGAAGTTTCCTGCTGTTTAGTACGGATGCCGGCATTGGGCTGGACATACCGGTTTTGGGATTCTGCACAGAAAGGGTTTGCAAACCGCTGAATCCACACGCGAGTTTAACTCTGTCAGTTGAATGCACACATTGACAACCATTCAGTTTGATAGCACCCTTTTGGTTTTAGAAGCAGATATTTCTCTGTACAGCCTATGGTCCCATTCACTCGGGAATATCCCAACGCACCTCCTAGAAGAAACGTGTTTCTGACACGCTGAATCTCAACATAGATTCAACTCTCTTAGGTGATCGAACGCACAGCAGAGCAGTTTCAAGGAAACGTTTCTCCTGAGTTTTAGACGAAGTTTCCTGCTGTTTAGTACGGATGCCGGCATTGGGCTGGAAATACCGGTTTTGGGATTCTGCACAGAAAGGGTTTGCAAACCGCTGAATCCACACGTGAGTTTAACTCTGTCAGTTGAAAGCACATATTGACAACCATTCAGTTAGATAGCTCCGTTTTGGTTTTAGAAGCAGATATTTCTCTGTACAGCCTATGGTCCCATTCACTCGGGAATATCCCAACGCAGCTCCTAGCATAAACGTGTTTCTGACTCGCTGAATCTCAACATAGATTCAACTCTCTTAGGTGAACGAACGCACAGCAGAGCAGTTTCAAGGAAACGTTTCTCCTGAGTTTTAGACGAAGTTTCCTGCTGCTTAGTACGGATGCCGGCATTGGGCTGGACATACCGGTTTTGGGATTCTGCACAGAAAGGGTTTGCAAACCGCTGAATCCACACGTGAGTTTAACTCTGTCAGTTGAATGCACACATTGACAACCATTCAGTTTGATAGCTCCGTTTTGGTTTTAGAAGCAGATATTTCTCTGTACAGCCTATGGTCCCATTCACTCGGGAATATCCCAACGCAGCTCCTAGAAGAAACGTGTTTCTGACTCGCTGAATCTCAACATAGATTCAACTCTCTTAGGTGAACGAACGCACAGCAGAGCAGTTTCAAGGAAACGTTTCTCCTGAGTTTTAGACGAAGTTTCCTGCTGTTTAGTACGGATGCCGGCATTGGGCTGGACATACCGGTTTTGGGATTCTGCACAGAAAGGGTTTGCAAACCGCTGAATCCACACGTGAGTTTAACTCTGTCAGTTGAATGCACACATTGACAACCATTCAGTTAGATACCACCCTTTTGGTTGTAGGAGCAGATATTTCTCTGTACAGCCTATGGTCCCATTCACTCGGGAATATCCCAACGCACCTCCTAGAAGAAACGTGTTTCTGACACGCTGAATCTCAACATAGATTCAACTCTCTTAGGTGATCGAACGCACAGCAGAGCAGTTTCAAGGAAACGTTTCTCCTGAGTTTTAGACGAAGTTTCCTGCTGTTTAGTACGGATGCCGGCATTGGGCTGGAAATACCGGTTTTGGGATTCTGCACAGAAAGGGTTTGCAAACCGCTGAATCCACACGTGAGTTTAACTCTGTCAGTTGAATGCACATATTGACAACCATTCAGTTAGATAGCTCCGTTTTGGTTTTAGAAGCAGATATTTCTCTGTACAGCCTATGGTCCCATTCACTCGGGAATATCCCAACGCAGCTCCTAGCATAAACGTGTTTCTGATTCGCTGAATCTCAACATAGATTCAACTCTCTTAGGTGAACGAACGCACAGCAGAGCAGTTTCAAGGAAACGTTTCTCCTGAGATTTAGACGAAGTTTCCTGCTGTTTAGTACGGATGCCGGCATTGGGCTGGACATACCGGTTTTGGGATTCTGCACAGAAAGGGTTTCCAAACCGCTGAATCCACACGTGAGTTTAACTCTGTCAGTTGAATGCACACATTGACAACCATTCAGTTTGATAGCACCCTTTTGGTTTTAGAAGCAGATATTTCTCTGTACAGCCTATGGTCCCATTCACTCGGGAATATCCCAACGCAGCTCCTAGAAGAAACGTGTTTCTGACTCGCTGAGTCTCAACATAGATTCAACTCTCTTAGGTGAACGAACGCACAGCAGAGCAGTTTCAAGGAATCGTTTCTCCTGAGTTTTAGACGAAGTTTCCTGCTGTTTAGTACGGATGCCGGCATTGGGCTGGACATACCGGTTTTGGGATTCTGCACAGAAATGGTTTGCAAACCGCTGAATCCACACGTGAGTTTAACTCTGTCAGTTGAATGCACACATTGACAACCATTCAGTTAGATACCACCCTTTTGGTTGTAGGAGCAGATATTTCTCTGTACAGCCTATGGTCCCATTCACTCGGGAATATCCCAACGCACCTCCTAGAAGAAACGTGTTTCTGACACGCTGAATCTCAACATAGATTCAACTCTCTTAGGTGATCGAACGCACAGCAGAGCAGTTTCAAGGAAACGTTTCTCCTGAGTTTTAGACGAAGTTTCCTGCTGTTTAGTACGGATGCCGGCATTGGGCTGGAAATACCGGTTTTGGGATTCTGCACAGAAAGGGTTTGCAAACCGCTGAATCCACACGTGAGTTTAACTCTGTCAGTTGAATGCACACATTGACAACCATTCAGTTTGATAGCTCCGTTTTCGTTTTAGAAGCAGATATTTCTCTGTACAGCCTATGGTCCCATTCACTCGGGAATATCCCAACGCAGCTACTAGCATAAACGTGTTTCTGACTCGCTGAATCTCAACATAATTTCAACTCTCTTAGGTGAACGAACGCACAGCAGAGCAGTTTCAAGGAAACGTTTCTCCTGAGTTTTAGACGTAGTTTCCTGCTGTTTAGTACGGATGCCGGCATTGAGCTGGAATTACCGGCTTTGGGATTCTACACAGAAAGGGTTTGTAAACCGTTGAATCCAAACGTGAGTTTAACTCTGTCAGTTGAATGCACACATTGACAAGCATTCAGTTAGATACCACCCTTTTGGTTGTAGGAGCAGATATTTCTCTGTACAGCCTATGGTCCCATTCACTCGGGAATATCCCAACGCAGCTCCTAGAAGAAACGTGTTTCTGAGTCGCTGAGTCTCAACATAGATTCAACTCTCTTAGGTGATCGAACGCACAGCAGAGCAGTTTCAAGGAAACGTTTCTCCTGAGTTTTAGACGAAGTTTCCTGCTGTTTAGTACGGATGCCGGCATTGGGCTGGAAATACCGGTTTTGGGATTCTGCACAGAAAGGGTTTGCAAACCGCTGAATCCACACGTGAGTTTAACTCTGTCAGTTGAATGCACATATTGACAACCATTCAGTTAGATAGCTCCGTTTTGGTTTTAGAAGCAGATATTTCTCTGTACAGCCTATGGTCCCATTCACTCGGGAATATCCCAACGCAGCTCCTAGCATAAACGTGTTTCTGATTCGCTGAATCTCAACATAGATTCAACTCTCTTAGGTGAACGAACGCACAGCAGAGCAGTTTCAAGGAAACGTTTCTCCTGAGATTTAGACGAAGTTTCCTGCTGTTTAGTACGGATGCCGGCATTGGGCTGGACATACCGGTTTTGGGATTCTGCACAGAAAGGGTTTGCAAACCGCTGAATCCACACGTGAGTTTAACTCTGTCAGTTGAATGCACACATTGACAACCATTCAGTTTGATAGCACCCTTTTGGTTTTAGAAGCAGATATTTCTCTGTACAGCCTATGGTCCCATTCACTCGGGAATATCCCAACGCAGCTCCTAGAAGAAACGTGTTTCTGACTCGCTGAGTCTCAACATAGATTCAACTCTCTTAGGTGAACGAACGCACAGCAGAGCAGTTTCAAGGAATCGTTTCTCCTGAGTTTTAGACGAAGTTTCCTGCTGTTTAGTACGGATGCCGGCATTGGGCTGGACATACCGGTTTTGGGATTCTGCACAGAAATGGTTTGCAAACCGCTGAATCCACACGTGAGTTTAACTCTGTCAGTTGAATGCAAACATTGACAACCATTCAGTTAGATACCACCCTTTTGGTTGTAGGAGCAGATATTTCTCTGTACAGCCTATGGTCCCATTCACTCGGGAATATCCCAACGCACCTCCTAGAAGAAACGTGTTTCTGACACGCTGAATCTCAACATAGATTCAACTCTCTTAGGTGATCGAACGCACAGCAGAGCAGTTTCAAGGAAACGTTTCTCCTGAGTTTTAGACGAAGTTTCCTGCTGTTTAGTACGGATGCCGGCATTGGGCTGGAAATACCGGTTTTGGTATTCTGAACAGAAAGGGTTTGCAAACCGCTGAATCCACACGTGAGTTTAACTCTGTCAGTTGAATGCACACATTGACAACCATTCAGTTTGATAGCTCCGTTTTCGTTTTAGAAGCAGATATTTCTCTGTACAGCCTATGGTCCCATTCACTCGGGAATATCCCAACGCAGCTACTAGCATAAACGTGTTTCTGACTCGCTGAATCTCAACATAATTTCAACTCTCTTAGGTGAACGAACGCACAGCAGAGCAGTTTCAAGGAAACGTTTCTCCTGAGTTTTAGACGAAGTTTACTGCTATTTAGTACGGATGCCGGCATTGAGCTGGAATTACCGGTTTTGGGATTCTGCACAGAAAGGGTTTGTAAACCGCTGAATCCAAACGTGAGTTTAACTCTGTCAGTTGAATGCACACATTGACAAGCATTCAGTTAGATACCACCCTTTTGGTTGTAGGAGCAGATATTTCTCTGTACAGCCTATGGTCCCATTCACTCGGGAATATCCCAACGCAGCTCCTAGAAGAAACGTGTTTCTGAGTCGCTGAGTCTCAACATAGATTCAACTCTCTTAGTTGATCGAACGCACAGCAGAGCAGTTTCAAGGAAACGTTTCTCCTGAGTTTTAGACGAAGTTTCCTGCTGTTTAGTACGGATGCCGGCATTGGGCTGGACATACCGGTTTTGGGATTCTGCACAGAAAGGGTTTGCAAACCGCTGAATCCACACGCGAGTTTAACTCTGTCAGTTGAATGCACACATTGACAACCATTCAGATTGATAGCACCCTTTTGGTTTTAGAAGCAGATATTTCTCTGTACAGCCTATGGTCCCATTCACTCGGGAATATCCCAACGCAGCTCCTAGAAGAAACGTGTTTCTGACTCGCTGAGTCTCAACATAGATTCAACTCTCTTAGGTGAACGAACGCACAGCAGAGCAGTTTCAAGGAAACGTTTCTCCTGAGTTTTAGACGAAGTTTCCTGCTGTTTAGTACGTATGCCGGCATTGGGCTGGAAATACCGGTTTTGGGATTCTGCACAGAAAGGGTTTGCAAACCGCTGAATCCACACGTGAGTTTAACTCTGTCAGTTGAATGCACACATTGACAACCATTCAGTTAGATAGCTCCGTTTTGGTTTTAGAAGCAGATATTTCTCTGTACAGCCTATGGTCCCATTCACTCGGGAATATCGCAACGCAGCTCCTAGAAGAAACGTGTTTCTGACTCGCTGAATCTCAACATAGATTCAACTCTCTTAGGTGAACGAACGCACAGCAGAGCAGTTTCAAGGAAACGTTTCTCCTGAGTTTTAGACGAAGTTTCCTGCTGCTTAGTACGGATGCCGGCATTGGGCTGGACATACCGGTTTTGGGATTCTGCACAGAAAGGGTTTGCAAACCGCTGAATCCACACGTGAGTTTAACTCTGTCAGTTGAATGCACACATTGACAACCATTCAGTTAGATACCACCCTTTTGGTTGTAGGAGCAGATATTTCTCTGTACAGCCTATGGTCCCATTCACTCGGGAATATCCCAACGCACCTCCTAGAAGAAACGTGTTTCTGACACGCTGAATCTCAACATAGATTCAACTCTCTTAGGTGATCGAACGCACAGCAGAGCAGTTTCAAGGAAACGTTTCTCCTGAGTTTTAGACGAAGTTTCCTGCTGTTTAGTACGGATGCCGGCATTGGGCTGGAAATACCGGTTTTGGGATTCTGCACAGAAAGGGTTTGCAAACCGCTGAATCCACACGTGAGTTTAACTCTGTCAGTTGAATGCACATATTGAGAACCATTCAGTTAGATAGCTCCGTTTTGGTTTTAGAAGCAGATATTTCTCTGTACAGCCTATGGTCCCATTCACTCGGGAATATCCCAACGCAGCTCCTAGCATAAACGTGTTTCTGATTCGCTGAATCTCAACATAGATTCAACTCTCTTAGGTGAACGAACGCACAGCAGAGCAGTTTCAAGGAAACGTTTCTCCTGAGATTTAGACGAAGTTTCCTGCTGTTTAGTACGGATGCCGGCATTGGGCTGGACATACCGGTTTTGGGATTCTGCACAGAAAGGGTTTGCAAACCGCTGAATCCACACGTGAGTTTAACTCTGTCAGTTGAATGCACACATTGACAACCATTCAGTTTGATAGCACCCTTTTGGTTTTAGAAGCAGATATTTCTCTGTACAGCCTATGGTCCCATTCACTCGGGAATATCCCAACGCAGCTCCTAGAAGAAACGTGTTTCTGACTTGCTGAGTCTCAACATAGATTCAACTCTCTTAGGTGAACGAAAGCACAGCAGAGCAGTTTCAAGGAATCGTTTCTCCTGAGTTTTAGACGAAGTTTCCTGCTGTTTAGTACGGATGCCGGCATTGGGCCGGACATACCGGTTTTGGGATTCTGCACAGAAATGGTTTGCAAACCGCTGAATCCACACGGGAATTTAACTCTGTCAGTTGAATGCACACATTGACAACCATTCAGTTAGATACCACCCTTTTGGTTGTAGGAGCAGATATTTCTCTGTACAGCCTATGGTCCCATTCACTCGGGAATATCCCAACGCACCTCCTAGAAGAAACGTGTTTCTGACACGCTGAATCTCAACATAGATTCAACTCTCTTAGGTGATCGAACGCACAGCAGAGCAGTTTCAAGGAAACGTTTCTCCTGAGTTTTAGACGAAGTTTCCTGCTGTTTAGTACGGATGCCGGCATTGGTCTGGAAATACCGGTTTTGGGATTCTGCACAGAAAGGGTTTGCAAACCGCTGAATCCACACGTGAGTTTAACTCTGTCAGTTGAATGCACACATTGACAACCATTCAGTTTGATAGCTCCGTTTTCGTTTTAGAAGCAGATATTTCTCTGTACAGCCTATGGTCCCATTCACTCGGGAATATCCCAACGCAGCTCCTAGAAGAAACGTGTTTCTGACTCGCTGAATCTCAACATAATTTCAACTCTCTTAGGTGAACGAACGCACAGCAGAGCAGTTTCAAGGAAACGTTTCTCCTGAGTTTTAGACGAAGTTTCCTGCTGTTTGGAACGGATGCCGGCATTGAGCTGGAATTACCGGTTTTGGGATTCCGCACAGAAAGGGTTTGTAAACCGCTGAATCCAAACGTGAGTTTAACTCTGTCAGTTGAATGCACACATTGACAAGCATTCAGTTAGATACCACCCTTTTGGTTGTAGGAGCAGATATTTCTCTGTACAGCCTATGGTCCCATTCACTCGGGAATATCCCAACGCAGCTCCTAGAAGAAACGTGTTTCTGAGTCGCTGAGTCTCAACATAGATTCAACTCTCTTAGGTGATCGAACGCACAGCAGAGCAGTTTCAAGGAAACGTTTCTCCTGAGTTTTAGACGAAGTTTCCTGCTGTTTAGTACGGATGCCGTCATTGGGCTGGAAATACCGGTTTTGGGATTCTGCACAGAAAGGGTTTGCAAACCGCTGAATCCACACGTGAGTTTAACTCTGTCAGTTGAATGCACATATTGACAACCATTCAGTTAGATAGCTCCGTTTTGGTTTTAGAAGCAGATATTTCTCTGTACAGCCTATGGTCCCATTCACTCGGGAATATCCCAACGCAGCTCCTAGCATAAACGTGTTTCTGATTCGCTGAATCTCAACATAGATTCAACTCTCTTAGGTGAACGAACGCACAGCAGAGCAGTTTCAAGGAAACGTTTCTCCTGAGATTTAGACGAAGTTTCCTGCTGTTTAGTACGGATGCCGGCATTGGGCTGGACATACCGGTTTTGGGATTCTGCACAGAAAGGGTTTGCAAACCGCTGAATCCACACGTGAGTTTAACTCTGTCAGTTGAATGCACACATTGACAACCATTCAGTTTGATAGCACCCTTTTGGTTTTAGAAGCAGATATTTCTCTGTACAGCCTATGGTCCCATTCACTCGGGAATATCCCAACGCAGCTCCTAGAAGAAACGTGTTTCTGACTTGCTGAGTCTCAACATAGATTCAACTCTCTTAGGTGAACGAAAGCACAGCAGAGCAGTTTCAAGGAATCGTTTCTCCTGAGTTTTAGACGAAGTTTCCTGCTGTTTAGTACGGATGCCGGCATTGGGCCGGACATACCGGTTTTGGGATTCTGCACAGAAATGGTTTGCAAACCGCTGAATCCACACGGGAATTTAACTCTGTCAGTTGAATGCACACATTGACAACCATTCAGTTAGATACCACCCTTTTGGTTGTAGGAGCAGATATTTCTCTGTACAGCCTATGGTCCCATTCACTCGGGAATATCCCAACGCACCTCCTAGAAGAAACGTGTTTCTGACACGCTGAATCTCAACATAGATTCAACTCTCTTAGGTGATCGAACGCACAGCAGAGCAGTTTCAAGGAAACGTTTCTCCTGAGTTTTAGACGAAGTTTCCTTCTGTTTAGTACGGATGCCGGCATTGGGCTGGAAATACCGGTTTTGGGATTCTGCACAGAAAGGGTTTGCAAACCGCTGAATCCACACGTGAGTTTAACTCTGTCAGTTGAATGCACACATTGACAACCATTCAGTTTGATAGCTCCGTTTTCGTTTTAGAAGCAGATATTTCTCTGTACAGCCTATGGTCCCATTCACTCGGGAATATCCCAACGCAGCTACTAGCATAAACGTGTTTCTGACTCGCTGAATCTCAACATAATTTCAACTCTCTTAGGTGAACGAACGCACAGCAGAGCAGTATCAAGGAAACGTTTCTCCTGAGTTTTAGACGAAGTTTCCTGCTGTTTGGAACGGATGCCGGCATTGAGCTGGAATTACCGGTTTTGGGATTCCGCACAGAAAGGGTTTGTAAACCGCTGAATCCAAACGTGAGTTTAACTCTGTCAGTTGAATGCACACATTGACAAGCATTCAGTTAGATACCACCCTTTTGGTTGTAGGAGCAGATATTTCTCTGTACAGCCTATGGTCCCATTCACTCGGGAATATCCCAACGCAGCTCCTAGAAGAAACGTGTTTCTGAGTCGCTGAGTCTCAACATAGATTCAACTCTCTTAGGTGATCGAACGCACAGCAGAGCAGTTTCAAGGAAACGTTTCTCCTGAGTTTTAGACGAAGTTTCCTGCTGTTTAGTACGGATGCCGTCATTGGGCTGGAAATACCGGTTTTGGGATTCTGCACAGAAAGGGTTTGCAAACCGCTGAATCCACACGTGAGTTTAACTCTGTCAGTTGAATGCACATATTGACAACCATTCAGTTAGATAGCTCCGTTTTGGTTTTAGAAGCAGATATTTCTCTGTACAGCCTATGGTCCCATTCACTCGGGAATATCCCAACGCAGCTCCTAGCATAAACGTGTTTCTGATTCGCTGAATCTCAACATAGATTCAACTCTCTTAGGTGAACGAACGCACAGCAGAGCAGTTTCAAGGAAACGTTTCTCCTGAGATTTAGACGAAGTTTCCTGCTGTTTAGTACGGATGCCGGCATTGGGCTGGACATACCGGTTTTGGGATTCTGCACAGAAAGGGTTTGCAAACCGCTGAATCCACACGTGAGTTTAACTCTGTCAGTTGAATGCACACATTGACAACCATTCAGTTTGATAGCACCCTTTTGGTTTTAGAAGCAGATATTTCTCTGTACAGCCTATGGTCCCATTCACTCGGGAATATCCCAACGCAGCTCCTAGAAGAAACGTGTTTCTGACTCGCTGAGTCTCAACATAGATTCAACTCTCTTAGGTGAACGAACGCACAGCAGAGCAGTTTCAAGGAAACGTTTCTCCTGAGTTTTAGACGAAGTTTCCTGCTGTTTAGTACGGATGCCGGCATTGGCCTGGAAATACCGGTTTTGGGATTCTGCACAGAAAGGGTTTGCAAACCGCTGAATCCACACGTGAGTTTAACTCTGTCAGTTGAATGCACACATTGACAACCATTCAGTTAGATAGCTCCGTTTTGGTTTTAGAAGCAGATATTTCTCTGTACAGCCTATGGTCCCATTCACTCGGGAATATCGCAACGCAGCTCCTAGAAGAAACGTGTTTCTGACTCGCTGAATCTCAACATAGATTCAACTCTCTTAGGTGAACGAACGCACAGCAGAGCAGTTTCAAGGAAACGTTTCTCCTGAGTTTTAGACGAAGTTTCCTGCTGTTTAGTACGGATGCCGGCATTGGGCTGGACATACCGGTTTTGGGATTCTGCACAGAAATGGTTTGCAAACCGCTGAATCCACACGGGAGTTTAACTCTGTCAGTTGAATGCACACATTGACAACCATTCAGTTAGATACCACCCTTTTGGTTGTAGGAGCAGATATTTCTCTGTACAGCCTATGGTCCCATTCACTCGGGAATATCCCAACGCACCTCCTAGAAGAAACGTGTTTCTGACACGCTGAATCTCAACATAGATTCAACTCTCTTAGGTGATCGAACGCACAGCAGAGCAGTTTCAAGGAAACGTTTCTCCTGAGTTTTAGACGAAGTTTCCTGCTGTTTAGTACGGATGCCGGCATTGGGCTGGAAATACCGGTTTTGGGATTCTGCACAGAAAGGGTTTGCAAACCGCTGAATCCACACGTGAGTTTAACTCTGTCAGTTGAATGCACATATTGACAACCATTCAGTTAGATAGCTCCGTTTTGGTTTTAGAAGCAGATATTTCTCTGTACAGCCTATGGTCCCATTCACTCGGGAATATCCCAACGCAGCTCCTAGCATAAACGTGTTTCTGACTCGCTGAATCTCAACATAGATTCAACTCTCTTAGGTGAACGAACGCACAGCAGAGCAGTTTCAAGGAAACGTTTCTCCTGAGTTTTAGACGAAGTTTCCTGCTGCTTAGTACGGATGCCGGCATTGGGCTGGACATACCGGTTTTGGGATTCTGCACAGAAAGGGTATGCAAACCGCTGAATCCACACGTGAGTTTAACTCTGTCAGTTGAATGCACACATTGACAACCATTCAGTTTGATAGCTCCGTTTTGGTTTTAGAAGCAGATATTTCTCTGTACAGCCTATGGTCCCATTCACTCGGGAATATCCCAACGCAGCTCCTAGAAGAAACGTGTTTCTGACTCGCTGAGTCTCAACATAGATTCAACTCTCTTAGGTGAACGAACGCACAGCAGAGCAGTTTCAAGGAAACGTTTCTCCTGAGTTTTAGACGAAGTTTCCTGCTGTTTAGTACGGATGCCGGCATTGGGCTGGACATACCGGTTTTGGGATTCTGCACAGAAAGGGTTTGCAAACCGCTGAATCCACACGTGAGTTTAACTCTGTCAGTTGAATGCACACATTGACAACCATTCAGTTAGATACCACCCTTTTGGTTGTAGGAGCAGATATTTCTCTGTACAGCCTATGGTCCCATTCACTCGGGAATATCCCAAAGCACCTCCTAGAAGAAACGTGTTTCTGACACGCTGAATCTCAACATAGATTCAACTCTCTTAGGTGATCGAACGCACAGCAGAGCAGTTTCAAGGAAACGTTTCTCCTGAGTTTTAGACGAAGTTTCCTGCTGTTTAGTACGGATGCCGGCATTGGGCTGGAAATACCGGTTTTGGGATTCTGCACAGAAAGGGTTTGCAAACCGCTGAATCCACACGTGAGTTTAACTCTGTCAGTTGAATGCACATATTGACAACCATTCAGTTAGATAGCTCCGTTTTGGTTTTAGAAGCAGATATTTCTCTGTACAGCCTATGGTCCCATTCACTCGGGAATATCCCAACGCAGCTCCTAGCATAAACGTGTTTCTGACTCGCTGAATCTCAACATAGATTCAACTCTCTTAGGTGAACGAACGCACAGCAGAGCAGTTTCAAGGAAACGTTTCTCCTGAGTTTTAGACGAAGTTTCCTGCTGCTTAGTACGGATGCCGGCATTGGGCTGGACATACCGGTTTTGGGATTCTGCACAGAAAGGGTTTGCAAACCGCTGAATCCACACGTGAGTTTAACTCTGTCAGTTGAATGCACACATTGACAACCATTCAGTTTGATAGCTCCGTTTTGGTTTTAGAAGCAGATATTTCTCTGTACAGCCTATGGTCCCATTCACTCGGGAATATCCCAACGCAGCTCCTAGAAGAAACGTGTTTCTGACTCGCTGAATCTCAACATAGATTCAACTCTCTTAGGTGAACGAACGCACAGCAGATCAGTTTCAAGGAAACGTTTCTCCTGAGTTTTAGACGAAGTTTCCTGCTGTTTAGTACGGATGCCGGCATTGGGCTGGACATACCGGTTTTGGGATTCTGCACAGAAAGGGTTTGCAAACCGCTGAATCCACACGTGAGTTTAACTCTGTCAGTTGAATGCACACATTGACAACCATTCAGTTAGATACCACCCTTTTGGTTGTAGGAGCAGATATTTCTCTGTACAGCCTATGGTCCCATTCACTCGGGAATATCCCAACGCACCTCCTAGAAGAAACGTGTTTCTGACACGCTGAATCTCAACATAGATTCAACTCTCTTAGGTGATCGAACGCACAGCAGAGCAGTTTCAAGGAAACGTTTCTCCTGAGTTTTAGACGAAGTTTCCTGCTGTTTAGTACGGATGCCGGCATTGGGCTGGAAATACCGGTTTTGGGATTCTGCACAGAAAGGGTTTGCAAACCGCTGAATCCACACGTGAGTTTAACTCTGTCAGTTGAATGCACATATTGAGAACCATTCAGTTAGATAGCTCCGTTTTGGTTTTAGAAGCAGATATTTCTCTGTACAGCCTATGGTCCCATTCACTCGGGAATATCCCAACGCAGCTCCTAGCATAAACGTGTTTCTGATTCGCTGAATCTCAACATAGATTCAACTCTCTTAGGTGAACGAACGCACAGCAGAGCAGTTTCAAGGAAACGTTTCTCCTGAGATTTAGACGAAGTTTCCTGCTGTTTAGTACGGATGCCGGCATTGGGCTGGACATACCGGTTTTGGGATTCTGCACAGAAAGGGTTTGCAAACCGCTGAATCCACACGTGAGTTTAACTCTGTCAGTTGAATGCACACATTGACAACCATTCAGTTTGATAGCACCCTTTTGGTTTTAGAAGCAGATATTTCTCTGTACAGCCTATGGTCCCATTCACTCGGGAATATCCCAACGCAGCTCCTAGAAGAAACGTGTTTCTGACTCGCTGAGTCTCAACATAGATTCAACTCTCTTAGGTGAACGAACGCACAGCAGATCAGTTTCAAGGAATCGTTTCTCCTGAGTTTTAGACGAAGTTTCCTGCTGTTTAGTACGGATGCCGGCATTGGGCCGGACATACCGGTTTTGGGATTCTGCACAGAAATGGTTTGCAAACCGCTGAATCCACACGGGAATTTAACTCTGTCAGTTGAATGCACACATTGACAACCATTCAGTTAGATACCACCCTTTTGGTTGTAGGAGCAGATATTTCTCTGTACAGCCTATGGTCCCATTCACTCGGGAATATCCCAACGCACCTCCTAGAAGAAACGTGTTTCTGACACGCTGAATCTCAACATAGATTCAACTCTCTTAGGTGATCGAACGCACAGTAGAGCAGTTTCAAGGAAACGTTTCTCCTGAGTTTTAGACGAAGTTTCCTGCTGTTTAGTACGGATGCCGGCATTGGGCTGGAAATACCGGTTTTGGGATTCTGCACAGAAAGGGTTTGCAAACCGCTGAATCCACACGTGAGTTTAACTCTGTCAGTTGAATGCACACATTGACAACCATTCAGTTTGATAGCTCCGTTTTCGTTTTAGAAGCAGATATTTCTCTGTACAGCCTATGGTCCCATTCACTCGGGAATATCCCAACGCAGCTACTAGCATAAACGTGTTTCTGACTCGCTGAATCTCAACATAATTTCAACTCTCTTAGGTGAACGAACGCACAGCAGAGCAGTTTCAAGGAAACGTTTCTCCTGAGTTTTAGACGAAGTTTCCTGCTGTTTGGAACGGATGCCGGCATTGAGCTGGAATTACCGGTTTTGGGATTCTGCACAGAAAGGGTTTGTAAACCGCTGAATCCAAACGTGAGTTTAACTCTGTCAGTTGAATGCACACATTGACAAGCATTCAGTTAGATACCACCCTTTTGGTTGTAGGAGCAGATATTTCTCTGTACAGCCTATGGTCCCATTCACTCGGGAATATCCCAACGCAGCTCCTAGAAGAAACGTGCTTCTGAGTCGCTGAGTCTCAACATAGATTCAACTCTCTTAGGTGATCGAACGCACAGCAGAGCAGTTTCAAGGAAACGTTTCTCCTGAGTTTTAGACGAAGTTTCCTGCTGTTTAGTACGGATGCCCTCATTGGGCTGGAAATACCGGTTTTGGGATTCTGCACAGAAAGGGTTTGCAAACCGCTGAATCCACACGTGAGTTTAACTCTGTCAGTTGAATGCACATATTGACAACCATTCAGTTAGATATCTCCGTTTTGGTTTTAGAAGCAGATATTTCTCTGTACAGCCTATGGTCCCATTCACTCGGGAATATCCCAACGCAGCTCCTAGCATAAACGTGTTTCTGATTCGCTGAATCTCAACATAGATTCAACTCTCTTAGGTGAACGAACGCACAGCAGAGCAGTTTCAAGGAAACGTTTCTCCTGAGATTTAGACGAAGTTTCCTGCTGTTTAGTACGGATGCCGGCATTGGGCTGGACATACCGGTTTTGGGATTCTGCACAGAAAGGGTTTGCAAACCGCTGAATCCACACGTGAGTTTAACTCTGTCAGTTGAATGCACACATTGACAACCATTCAGTTTGATAGCACCCTTTTGGTTTTAGAAGCAGATATTTCTCTGTACAGCCTATGGTCCCATTCACTCGGGAATATCCCAACGCAGCTCCTAGAAGAAACGTGTTTCTGACTCGCTGAGTCTCAACATAGATTCAACTCTCTTAGGTGAACGAACGCACAGCAGAGCAGTTTCAAGGAATCGTTTCTCCTGAGTTTTAGACGAAGTTTCCTGCTGTTTAGTACGGATGCCGGCATTGGGCTGGACATACCGGTTTTGGGATTCTGCACAGAAAGGGTTTGCAAACCGCTGAATCCACACGTGAGTTTAACTCTGTCAGTTGAATGCACACATTGACAACCATTCAGTTAGATACCACCCTTTTGGTTGTAGGAGCAGATATTTCTCTGTACAGCCTATGGTCCCATTCACTCGGGAATATCCCAACGCACCTCCTAGAAGAAACGTGTTTCTGACACGCTGAATCTCAACATAGATTCAACTCTCTTAGGTGATCGAACGCACAGCAGAGCAGTTTCAAGGAAACGTTTCTCCTGAGTTTTAGACGAAGTTTCCTGCTGTTTAGTACGGATGCCGGCATTGGGCTGGAAATACCGGTTTTGGTATTCTGAACAGAAAGGGTTTGCAAACCGCTGAATCCACACGTGAGTTTAACTCTGTCAGTTGAATGCACACATTGACAACCATTCAGTTTGATAGCTCCGTTTTCGTTTTAGAAGCAGATATTTCTCTGTACAGCCTATGGTCCCATTCACTCGGGAATATCCCAACGCAGCTACTAGCATAAACGTGTTTCTGACTCGCTGAATCTCAACATAATTTCAACTCTCTTAGGTGAACGAACGCACAGCAGAGCAGTTTCAAGGAAACGTTTCTCCTGAGTTTTAGACGAAGTTTCCTGCTGTTTGGAACGGATGCCGGCATTGAGCTGGAATTACCGGTTTTGGGATTCTGCACAGAAAGGGTTTGTAAACCGCTGAATCCAAACGTGAGTTTAACTCTGTCAGTTGAATGCACACATTGACAAGCATTCAGTTAGATACCACCCTTTTGGTTGTAGGAGCAGATATTTCTCTGTACAGCCTATGGTCCCATTCACTCGGGAATATCCCATCGCAGCTCCTAGAAGAAACGTGTTTCTGAGTCGCTGAGTCTCAACATAGATTCAACTCTCTTAGGTGATCGAACGCACAGCAGAGCAGTTTCAAGGAAACGTTTCTCCTGAGTTTTAGACGAAGTTTCCTGCTGTTTAGTACGGATGCCGTCATTGGGCTGGAAATACCGGTTTTGGGATTCTGCACAGAAAGGGTTTGCAAACCGCTGAATCCACACGTGAGTTTAACTCTGTCAGTTGAATGCACATATTGACAACCATTCAGTTAGATAGCTCCGTTTTGGTTTTAGAAGCAGATATTTCTCTGTACAGCCTATGGTCCCATTCACTCGGGAATATCCCAACGCAGCTCCTAGCATAAACGTGTTTCTGACTCGCTGAATCTCAACATAGATTCAACTCTCTTAGGTGAACGAACGCACAGCAGAGCAGTTTCAAGGAAACGTTTCTCCTGAGTTTTAGACGAAGTTTCCTGCTGTTTAGCATGGATGCCGGCATTGGGCTGGACATACCGGTTTTGGGATTCTGCACAGAAAGGGTTTGCAAACCGCTGAATCCACACGTGAGTTTAACTCTGTCAGTTGAATGCACACATTGACAACCATTCAGTTTGATAGCACCCTTTTGGTTTTAGAAGCAGATATTTCTCTGTACAGCCTATGGTCCCATTCACTCGGGAATATCCCAACGCAGCTCCTAGAAGAAACGTGTTTCTGACTCGCTGAGTCTCAACATAGATTCAACTCTCTTAGGTGAACGAACGCACAGCAGAGCAGTTTCAAGGAATCGTTTCTCCTGAGTTTTAGACGAAGTTTCCTGCTGTTTAGTACGGATGCCGGCATTGGGCTGGACATACCGGTTTTGGGATTCTGCACAGAAATGGTTTGCAAACCGCTGAATCCACACGTGAGTTTAACTCTGTCAGTTGAATGCACACATTGACAACCATTCAGTTAGATACCACCCTTTTGGTTGTAGGAGCAGATATTTCTCTGTACAGCCTATGGTCCCATTCACTCGGGAATATCCCAACGCACCTCCTAGAAGAAACGTGTTTCTGACACGCTGAATCTCAACATAGATTCAACTCTCTTAGGTGATCGAACGCACAGCAGAGCAGTTTCAAGGAAACGTTTCTCCTGAGTTTTAGACGAAGTTTCCTGCTGTTTAGTACGGATGCCGGCATTGGGCTGGAAATACCGGTTTTGGTATACTGAACAGAAAGGGTTTGCAAACCGCTGAATCCACACGTGAGTTTAACTCTGTCAGTTGAATGCACACATTGACAACCATTCAGTTTGATAGCTCCGTTTTCGTTTTAGAAGCAGATATTTCTCTGTACAGCCTATGGTCCCATTCACTCGGGAATATCCCAACGCAGCTACTAGCATAAACGTGTTTCTGACTCGCTGAATCTCAACATAATTTCAACTCTCTTAGGTGAACGAACGCACAGCAGAGCAGTTTCAAGGAAACGTTTCTCCTGAGTTTTAGACGAAGTTTCCTGCTGTTTAGTACGGATGCCGGCATTGAACTGGAATTACCGGTTTTGGGATACTGCACAGAAAGGGTTTGTAAACCGCTGAATCCAAACGTGAGTTTAACTCTGTCAGTTGAATGCACACATTGACAAGCATTCAGTTAGATACCACCCTTTTGGTTGTAGGAGCAGATATTTCTCTGTACAGCCTATGGTCCCATTCACTCGGGAATATCCCAACGCAGCTCCTAGAAGAAACGTGTTTCTGAGTCGCTGAGTCTCAACATAGATTCAACTCTCTTAGGTGATCGAACGCACAGCAGAGCAGTTTCAAGGAAACGTTTCTCCTGAGTTTTAGACGAAGTTTCCTGCTGTTTAGTACGGATGCCGGCATTGGGCTGGAAATACCGGTTTTGGGATTCTGCACAGAAAGGGTTTGCAAACCGCTGAATCCACACGTGAGTTTAACTCTGTCAGTTGAATGCACATATTGACAACCATTCAGTTAGATAGCTCCGTTTTGGTTTTAGAAGCAGATATTTCTCTGTACAGCCTATGGTCCCATTCACTCGGGAATATCCCAACGCAGCTCCTAGCATAAACGTGTTTCTGACTCGCTGAATCTCAACATAGATTCAACTCTCTTAGGTGAACGAACGCACAGCAGAGCAGTTTCAAGGAAACGTTTCTCCTGAGTTTTAGACGAAGTTTCCTGCTGTTTAGTATGGATGCCGGCATTGGGCTGGACATACCGGTTTTGGGATTCTGCACAGAAAGGGTTTGCAAACCGCTGAATCCACACGTGAGTTTAACTCTGTCAGTTGAATGCACACATTGACAACCATTCAGTTTGATAGCACCCTTTTGGTTTTTAGAAGCAGATATTTCTCTGTACAGCCTATGGTCCCATTCACTCGGGAATATCCCAACGCAGCTCCTAGAAGAAACGTGTTTCTGACTCGCTGAGTCTCAACATAGATTCAACTCTCTTAGGTGAACGAACGCACAGCAGAGCAGTTTCAAGGAAACGTTTTTCCTGAGTTTTAGACGAAGTTTCCTGCTGTTTAGTACGGATGCCGGCATTGGGCTGGAAATACCGGTTTTGGGATTCTGCACAGAAAGGGTTTGCAAACCGCTGAATCCACACGTGAGTTTAACTCTGTCAGTTGAATGCACACATTGACAACCATTCAGTTAGATACCACCCTTTTGGTTGTAGGAGCAGATATTTCTCTGTACAGCCTATGGTCCCATTCACTCGGGAATATCCCAACGCACCTCCTAGAAGAAACGTGTTTCTGACACGCTGAATCTCAACATAGATTCAACTCTCTTAGATGATCGAACGCACAGCAGAGCAGTTTCAAGGAAACGTTTCTCCTGTGTTTTAGACGAAGTTTCCTGCTGTTTAGTACGGATGCCGGCATTGGGCTGGAAATACCGGTTTTGGGAATCTGCACAGAAAGGGTTTGCAAACCGCTGAATCCACACGTGAGTTTAACTCTGTCAGTTGAATGCACACATTGACAACCATTCCGTTTGATAGCACACTTTTGGTTTTAGAAGCAGATATTTCTCTGTACAGCCTATGGTCCCATTCACTCGGGAATATCCTAACGCAGCTCCTAGAAGAAACGTGTTTCTGACTCGCTGAATCTCAACATAGATTCAACTCTCTTAGGTGAACGAACGCACAGCAGAGCAGTTTCAAGGAAACGTTTCTCCTGAGTTTTAGACGAAGTTTCCTGCTGTTTAGTACGGATGCCGGCATTGGGCTGGACATACCCGTTTTGGGATTTTGCACAGAAAGGGTTTGCAAACCGCTGAATCCACACGTGAGTTTAACTCTGTCAGTTGAATGCACACATTGACAACCATTCAGTTTGATAGCTCCGTTTTGGATTTAGAAGCAGATATTTCTCTGAACAGCCTATGGTCCCATTCACTCGGGAGTATCCCAACGCAGCTCCTAGAAGAAACGTGTTTCTGACTCGCTGAGTCTCTACATAGATTCAACTCTCTTAGGTGAACGAACGCACAGCAGAGCAGTTTCAAGGAAACGTTTCTCCTGAGTTTTAGACGAAGTTTCCTGCTGTTTAGTACGGATGCCGGCATTGGGCTGGACATACCGGTTTTGGGATTCTGCACAGAAAGGGTTTGCAAACCGCTGAATCCACACGTGAGTTTAACTCGGTCAGTTGAATGCACATATTGACAACCATTCATTTTGATAGCACACTTTTGGTTTTAGAAGCAGATATTTCTCTGTACAGCCTATGGTCCAATTCACTCGGGAATATCCCAACGCAGCTCCTAGAAGAAACGTGTTTCTGACTCGCTGAATCTCAACATAGATTCAAGTATCTTAGGTGAACGAACGCACAGCAGAGCAGTTTCAAGGAAACGTTTCTCCTGAGTCTTAGACGAAGTTTCCTGCTGTTTAGTACGGATGCCGGCATTGGGCTGGACATACCGGTTTTGGGATTCTGCACAGAAAGGGTTTGCAAACCGCTGAATCCACACGTGAGTTTAACTCTCTCAGTTGAATGCACACATTGACAACCATTCAGTTTGATAGCACACTTTTGGTTTTAGAAGCAGATATTTCTCTGTACAGCCTATGGTCCCATTCACTCGGGAATATCCCAACGCACCTCCTAGAAGAAACGTGTTTCTGACACGCTGAATCTCAACATAGATTCAACTCTCTTAGATGATCGAACGCACAGCAGAGCAGTTTCAAGGAAACGTTTCTCCTGTGTTTTAGACGAAGTTTCCTGCTGTTTAGTACGGATGCCGGCATTGGGCTGGAAATACCGGTTTTGGGAATCTGCACAGAAAGGGTTTGCAAACCGCTGAATCCACACGTGAGTTTAACTCTGTCAGTTGAATGCACACATTGACAACCATTCCGTTTGATAGCACACTTTTGGTTTTAGAAGCAGATATTTCTCTGTACAGCCTATGGTCCCATTCACTCGGGAATATCCTAACGCAGCTCCTAGAAGAAACGTGTTTCTGACTCGCTGATTCTCAACATAGATTCAACTCTCTTAGGTGAACGAACGCACAGCAGAGCAGTTTCAAGGAAACGTTTCTCCTGAGTTTTAGACGAAGTTTCCTGCTGTTTAGTACGGATGCCGGCATTGGGCTGGAATTACCGGTTTTGGGATTCTGCACAGAAAGGGTTTGCAAACCGCTGAATCCACACGTGAGTTTATCTCTGTCAGTTGAATGCACACATTGACAACCATTCAGTTTGATAGCTCCGTTTTGGTTTTAGAAGCAGATATTTCTCTGTACAGCCTATGGTCCCATTCACTCGGGAATATCCCAACGCAGCTCCTAGAAGAAACGTGTTTCTGACTCGCTGAATCTCAACATAGATTCAACTCTCTTAGGTGAACGAACGCACAGCAGAGCAGTTTCAAAGAAACGTTTCTCCTGAGTTTTAGACGAAGTTTCCTGCTGTTTAGTACGGATGCCGGCATTGGGCTGGACATACCGGTTTTGGGATTCTGCACAGAAATGGTTTGCAAACCGCTGAATCCACACGTGAGTTTAACTCTGTCAGTTGAATGCACACATTGACAACCATTCAGTTAGATAGCTCCGTTTTGGTTTTAGAAGCAGATATTTCTCTGTACAGCCTATGGTCCCATTCACTCGGGAATATCCCAACGCAGCTCCTAGAAGAAACTTGTTTCTGACTCGCTGAATCTCAACATAGATTCAACTCTCTTAGGTGAACGAACGCACAGCAGAGCAGTTTCAAGGAAACGTTTCTCCTGAGTTTTAGACGAAGTTTCCTGCTGTTTAGTACGGATGCCGGCATTGGGCTGGAAATACCGGTTTTGGGATTCTGCACAGAAAGGGTTTGCAAACCGCTGAATCCACACGTGAGTTTAACTCTGTCAGTTGAATGCACACATTGACAACCATTCATTTTGATAGCACACTTTTGGTTTTAGAAGCAGATATTTCTCTGTACAGCCTATGGTCCCATTCACTCGGGAATATCCCAACGCAGCTCCTAGAAGAAACGTGTTTTTGACTCGCTAAATCTCAACATAGATTCAACTCTCTTAGGTGAACGAACGCACAGCAGAGCAGTTTCAAGGAAACGTTTCTCCTGAGTCTTAGACGAAGTTTCCTGCTGTTTAGTACTTATGCCGGCATTCGGCTGGAAATACCGGTTTTGGGATTCTGCACAGAAAGGGTTTGCAAACCGCTGAATCCACACGTGAGTTTAACTCTGTCAGTTGAATGCACACATTGAAAACCATTCAGTTAGATAGCTCCGTTTCGGTTTTAGAAGCAGATATTTCTCTGTACAGCCTATGGTCCCATTCACTCGGGAATATCCCAACGCAGCTCCTAGAAGAAACGTGTTTCTGACTCGCTGAATCTCAACATGGATTCAAGTATCTTAGGTGAACGAACGCACAGCAGAGCAGTTTCAAGGAAACGTTTCTCCTGAGTCTTAGACGAAGTTTCCTGCTGTTTAGTACGGATGCCGGCATTGGGCTGGACATACCGGTTTTGGGATTCTGCACAGAAAGGGTTTGCAAACCGCTGAATCCACACGTGAGTTTAACTCTCTCAGTTGAATGCACACATTGACAACCATTCAGTTTGATAGCACATTTTTGGTTTTAGAAGCAGATATTTCTCTGTACAGCCTATGGTCCCATTCACTCGGGAATATCCCAACGCAGCTCCTAGAAGAAACGTGTTTCTGACTCGCTGAATCTCAACATAGATTCAACTCTCTTAGGTGAACGAACACACAGCAGAGCAGTTTCAAGGAAACGTTTCTCCTGAGTTTTAGACGAAGTTTCCTGCTGTTTAGTACGGATGCCGGCATTGGCCTGGAAATACCGGTTTTGGGATTCTGCACAGAAAGGGTTTGCAAACCGCTGAATCCACACGTGAGTTTAACTCTGTCAGTTGAATGCACACATTGACAACCATTCAGTTTGATAGCACCCTTTTGGTTTTAGAAGCAGATATTTCTCTGTACAGCCTATGGTCCCATTCACTCGGGAATATCCCAACGCAGCTCCTAGCATAAACGTGTTTCTGACTCGCTGAATCTCAACATAGATTCAACTCTCTTAGGTGAACGAACGCACAGCAGAGCAGTTTCAAGGAAACGTTTCTCCTGAGTTTTAGACGAAGTTTCCTGCAGTTTAGTACGGATGCCGGCATTGGGCTGGAAATACCGGTTTTGGGATTCTGCACAGAAAGGGTTTGCAAACCGCTGAATCCACACGTGAGTTTAACTCTGTCAGTTGAATGCACACATTGACAACCATTCAGTTAGATACCACCCTTTTGGTTGTAGGAGCAGATATTTCTCTGTACAGCCTATGGTCCCATTCACTCGGGAATATCCCAACGCACCTCCTAGAAGAAACGTGTTTCTGATACGCTGAATCTCAACATAGATTCAACTCTCTTAGATGATCGAACGCACAGCAGAGCAGTTTCAAGGAAACGTTTCTCCTGTGTTTTAGACGAAGTTTCCTGCTGTTTAGTACGGATGCCGGCATTGGGCTGGAAATACCGGTTTTGGGAATCTGCACAGAAAGGGTTTGCAAACCGCTGAATCCACACGTGAGTTTAACTCTGTCAGTTGAATGCACACATTGACAACCATTCCGTTTGATAGCACACTTTTGGTTTTAGAAGCAGATATTTCTCTGTACAGACTATGGTCCCATTCACTCGGGAATATCCTAACGCAGCTCCTAGAAGAAACGTGTTTCTGACTCGCTGAATCTCAACATAGATTCAACTCTCTTAGGTGAACGAACGCACAGCAGAGCAGTTTCAAGGAAACGTTTCTCCTGAGTTTTAGACGAAGTTTCCTGCTGTTTAGTACGGATGCCGGCATTGGGCTGGACATACCGGTTTTGGGATTTTGCACAGAAAGGGTTTGCAAACCGCTGAATCCACACGTGAGTTTAACTCTGTCAGTTGAATGCACACATTGACAACCATTCAGTTTGATAGCTCCGTTTTGGATTTAGAAGCAGATATTTCTCTGAACAGCCTATGGTCCCATTCACTCGGGAGTATCCCAACGCAGCTCCTAGAAGAAACGTGTTTCTGACTCGCTGAGTCTCTACATAGATTCAACTCTCTTAGGTGAACGAACGCACAGCAGAGCAGTTTCAAGGAAACGTTTCTCCTGAGTTTTAGACGAAGTTTCCTGCTGTTTAGTACGGATGCTGGCATTGGGCTGGACATACCGGTTTTGGGATTCTGCACAGAAAGGGTTTGCAAACCGCTGAATCCACACGTGAGTTTAACTCGGTCAGTTGAATGCACATATTGACAACCATTCATTTTCATAGCACACTTTTGGTTTTAGAAGCAGATATTTCTCTGTACAGCCTATGGTCCAATTCACTCGGGAATATCCCAACGCAGCTCCTAGAAGAAACGTGTTTTTGACTCGCTGAATCTCAACATAGATTCAACTCTCTTAGGTGAACGAACGCACAGCAGAGCAGTTTCAAGGAAACGTTTCTCCTGAGTCTTAGACGAAGTTTCCTGCTGTTTAGTACGTATGCCGGCATTCGGCTGGAAATACCGGTTTTGGGATTCTGCACAGAAAGGGTTTGCAAACCGCTGAATCCACACGTGAGTTTAACTCTATCAGTTGAATGCACACATTGACAACCATTCAGTTAGATAGCTCCGTTTTGGTTTTAGAAGCAGATATTTCTCTGTACAGCCTATGGTCCCATTCACTCTGGAATATCCCAACGCAGCTCCTAGAAGAAACGTGTTTCTGACTCGCTGAATCTCAACATAGATTCAAGTATCTTAGGTGAACGAACGCACAGCAGAGCAGTTTCAAGGAAACGTTTCTCCTGAGTCTTAGACGAAGTTTCCTGCTGTTTAGTACGGATGCCGGCATTGGGCTGGACATACCGGTTTTGGGATTCTGCACAGAAAGGGTTTGCAAACCGCTGAATCCACACGTGAGTTTAACTCTCTCAGTTGAATGCACACATTGACAACCATTCAGTTTGATAGCACACTTTTGGTTTTAGAAGCAGATATTTCTCTGTACAGCCTATGGTCCCATTCACTCGGGAATATCCCAACGCACCTCCTAGAAGAAACGTGTTTCTGACACGCTGAATCTCAACATAGATTCAACTCTCTTAGATGATCGAACGCACAGCAGAGCAGTTTCAAGGAAACGTTTCTCCTGTGTTTTAGACGAAGTTTCCTGCTGTTTAGTACGGATGCCGGCATTGGGCTGGAAATACCGGTTTTGGGAATCTGCACAGAAAGGGTTTGCAAACCGCTGAATCCACACGTGAGTTTAACTCTGTCAGTTGAATGCACACATTGACAACCATTCCGTTTGATAGCACACTTTTGGTTTTAGAAGCAGATATTTCTCTGTACAGCCTATGGTCCCATTCACTCGGGAATATCCTAACGCAGCTCCTAGAAGAAACGTGTTTCTGACTCGCTGATTCTCAACATAGATTCAACTCTCTTAGGTGAACGAACGCACAGCAGAGCAGTTTCAAGGAAACGTTTCTCCTGAGTTTTAGACGAAGTTTCCTGCTGTTTAGTACGGATGCCGGCATTGGGCTGGAATTACCGGTTTTGGGATTCTGCACAGAAAGGGTTTGCAAACCGCTGAATCCACACGTGAGTTTATCTCTGTCAGTTGAATGCACACATTGACAACCATTCAGTTTGATAGCTCCGTTTTGGTTTTAGAAGCAGATATTTCTCTGTACAGCCTATGGTCCCATTCACTCGGGAATATCCCAACGCAGCTCCTAGAAGAAACGTGTTTCTGACTCGCTGAATCTCAACATAGATTCAACTCTCTTAGGTGAACGAACGCACAGCAGAGCAGTTTCAAAGAAACGTTTCTCCTGAGTTTTAGACGAAGTTTCCTGCTGTTTAGTACGGATGCCGGCATTGGGCTGGACATACCGGTTTTGGGATTCTGCACAGAAATGGTTTGCAAACCGCTGAATCCACACGTGAGTTTAACTCTGTCAGTTGAATGCACACATTGACAACCATTCAGTTAGATAGCTCCGTTTTGGTTTTAGAAGCAGATATTTCTCTGTACAGCCTATGGTCCCATTCACTCGGGAATATCCCAACGCAGCTCCTAGAAGAAACGTGTTTCTGACTCGCTGAATCTCAACATAGATTCAACTCTCTTAGGTGAACGAACGCACAGCAGAGCAGTTTCAAGGAAACGTTTCTCCTGAGTTTTAGACGAAGTTTCCTGCTGTTTAGTACGGATGCCGGCATTGGGCTGGAAATACCGGTTTTGGGATTCTGCACAGAAAGGGTTTGCAAACCGCTGAATCCACACGTGAGTTTAACTCTGTCAGTTGAATGCACACATTGACAACCATTCATTTTGATAGCACACTTTTGGTTTTAGAAGCAGATATTTCTCTGTACAGCCTATGGTCCCATTCACTCGGGAATATCCCAACGCAGCTCCTAGAAGAAACGTGTTTTTGACTCGCTAAATGTCAACATAGATTCAACTCTCTTAGGTGAACGAACGCACAGCAGAGCAGTTTCAAGGAAACGTTTCTCCTGAGTCTTAGACGAAGTTTCCTGCTGTTTAGTACTTATGCCGGCATTCGGCTGGAAATACCGGTTTTGGGATTCTGCACAGAAAGGGTTTGCAAACCGCTGAATCCACACGTGAGTTTAACTCTGTCAGTTGAATGCACACATTGACAACCATGCAGTTTGATAGCACCCTTTTGGTTTTAGAAGCAGATATTTCTCTGAACAGCCTATGGTCCCATTCACTCGGGAGTATCCCAACGCAGCTCCTAGAAGAAACGTGTTTCTGACTCGCTGAGTCTCTACATAGATTCAACTCTCTTAGGTGAACGAACGCACAGCAGAGCAGTTTCAAGGAAACGTTTCTCCTGAGTTTTAGACGAAGTTTCCTGCTGTTTAGTACGGATGCCGGCATTGGGCTGGACATACCGGTTTTGGGATTCTGCACAGAAAGGGTTTGCAAACCGCTGAATCCACACGTGAGTTTAACTCGGTCAGTTGAATGCACATATTGACAACCATTCATTTTGATAGCACACTTTTGGTTTTAGAAGCAGATATTTCTCTGTACAGCCTATGGTCCCATTCACTCGGGAATATCCCAACGCAGCTCCTAGAAGAAACGTGTTTTTGACTCGCTGAATCTCAACATAGATTCAACTCTCTTAGGTGAACGAACGCACAGCAGAGCAGTTTCAAGGAAACGTTTCTCCTGAGTCTTAGACGAAGTTTCCTGCTGTTTAGTACGTATGCCGGCATTCGGCTGGAAATACCGGTTTTGGGATTCTGCACAGAAAGGGTTTGCAAACCGCTGAATCCACACGTGAGTTTAACTCTGTCAGTTGAATGCACACATTGACAACCATTCAGTTAGATAGCTCCGTTTTCGTTTTAGAAGCAGATATTTCTCTGTACAGCCTATGGTCCCATTCACTCTGGAATATCCCAACGCAGCTCCTAGAAGAAACGTGTTTCTGACTCGCTGAATCTCAACATAGATTCAAGTATCTTAGGTGAACGAACGCACAGCAGAGCAGTTTCAAGGAAACGTTTCTCCTGAGTCTTAGACGAAGTTTCCTGCTGTTTAGTACGTATGCCGGCATTGGGCTGGACATACCGGTTTTGGGATTCTGCACAGAAAGGGTTTGCAAACCGCTGAATCCACACGTGATTTTAAATCTCTCAGTTGAATGCACACATTGACAACCATTCAGTTTGATAGCACACTTTTGGTTTTAGAAGCAGATATTTCTCTGTACAGCCTATGGTCCCATTCACTCGGGAATATCCCAACGCAGCTCCTAGAAGAAACGTGTTTCTGACTCGCTGAATCTCAACATATATTCAACTCTCTTAGGTGAACGAACACACAGCAGAGCAGTTTCAAGGAAACGTTTCTCCTGAGTTTTAGACGAAGTTTCCTGCTGTTTAGTACGGATGCCGGCATTGGGCTGGAAATACCGGTTTTGGGACTCTGCACAGAAAGGGTTTGCAAACCGCTGAATCCACACGTGAGTTTAACTCTGTCAGTTGAATGCACACATTGACAACCATTCAGTTAGATAGCTCCGTTTTGGTTTTAGAAGCAGATATTTCTCTGTACAGCCTATGGTCCCATTCACTCGGGAATATCCCAACGCAGCTCCCAGAAGAAACGTGTTTCTGACTCGCTGAATCTCAACATAGATTCAACTCTCTTAGGTGAACGAACGCACAGCAGAGCAGTTTCAAGGAAACGTTTCTCCTGAGTTTTAGACGAAGTTTCCTGCTGTTTAGTACGGATGCCGGCATTGGGCTGGACATACCGGTTTTGGGATTCTGCACAGAAAGGTTTTGCAAACCGCTGAATCCACACGTGAGTTTAACTCTGTCAGTTTAATGCACACATTGACAACCATTCAGTTTGATAGCACCCTTTTGGTTTTAGAAGAAGATATTTCTCTGAACAGCCTATGGTCCCATTCACTCGGGAGTATCCCAACGCAGCTCCTAGAAGAAACGTGTTTCTGACTCGCTGAGTCTCTACATAGATTCAACTCTCTTAGGTGAACGAACGCACAGCAGAGCAGTTTCAAGGAAACGTTTGTCCTGAGTTTTAGACGAAGTTTCCTGCTGTTTAGTACGGATGCCGGCATTGAGCTGGAATTACCGGTTTTGGGATTCTGCACAGAAATGGTTTCTAAACCGCTGAATCCAAACGTGAGTTTAACTCTGTCAGTTGAATGCACACATTGACAAGCTTTCAGTTAGATACCACCCTTTTGGTTGTAGGAGCAGATATTTCTCTGTACAGCCTATGGTCCCATTCACTCGGGAATATCCCAACGCAGCTCCTAGAAGAAACGTGTTTCTGACTCGCTGAATCTCAACATAGATTCAACTCTCTTAGGTGAACGAACGCACAGCAGAGCAGTTTCAAGGAAACGTTTCTCCTGAGTTTTAGACGAAGTTTCCTGCTGTTTAGTACGGATACCGGCATTGGGCTGGACATACCGGTTTTGGGATTCTGCACAGAAAGGGTTTGCAAACCGCTGAATCCACACGTGAGTTTAACTCTGTCAGTTGAATGCACATATTGACAACCATTCAGTTTGATAGCACACTTTTGGTTTTAGAAGCAGATATTTCTCTGTACAGCCTATGGTCCCATTCACTCGGGAATATCCCAACGCAGCTCCTAGAAGAAACGTGTTTCTGACTCGCTGAATCTCAACATAGATTCAACTCTCTTAGGTGAACGAATGCACAGCAGAGCAGTTTCAAGGAAACGTTTCTCCTGAGTCTTAGACGAAGTTTCCTGCTGTTTAGTACGGATGCCGGCATTGGGCTGGAAATACCGGTTTTGGGATTCTGCACAGAAAGGGTTTGCAAACCGCTGAATCCACACGTGAGTTTAACTCTGTCAGTTGAATGCACACATTGACAACCATTCAGTTAGATAGCTCCGTTTTGGTTTTAGAAGCAGATATTTCTCTGTACAGCCTATGGTCCCATTCACTCTGGAATATCCCAACGCAGCTCCCAGAAGAAACGTGTTTCTGACTCGCTGAATCTCAACATAGATTCAACTCTCTTAGGTGAACGAACGCACAGCAGAGCAGTTTCAAGGAAACGTTTCTCCTGAGTTTTAGACGAAGTTTCCTGCTGTTTAGTACGGATGCCGGCATTGGGCTGGACATACCGGTTTTGGGATTCTGCACAGAAAGGGTTTGCAAACCGCTGAATCCACACGTGAGTTTAACTCTGTCAGTTGAATGCACACATTGACAACCATTCAGTTTGATAGCACCCTTTTGGTTTTAGAAGCAGATATTTCTCTGAACAGCCTATGGTCCCATTCACTCGGGAGTATCCCAATGCAGCTCCTAGAAGAAACGTGTTTCTGACTCGCTGAGTCTCTACATAGATTCAACTCTCTTAGGTGAACGAACGCACAGCAGAGCAGTTTCAAGGAAACGTTTGTCCTGAGTTTTAGACGAAGTTTCCTGCTGTTTAGTACGGATGCCGGCATTGAGCTGGAATTACCGGTTTTGGGATTCTGCACAGAAATGGTTTCTAAACCGCTGAATCCAAACGTGAGTTTAACTCTGTCAGTTGAATGCACACATTGACAAGCATTCAGTTAGATACCACCCTTTTGGTTGTAGGAGCAGATATTTCTCTGTACAGCCTATGGTCCCATTCACTCGGGAATATCCCAACGCAGCTCCTAGAAGAAACGTGTTTCTGACTCGCTGAATCTCAACATAGATTCAACTCTCTTAGGTGAACGAACGCACAGCAGAGCAGTTTCAAGGAAACGTTTCTCCTGAGTTTTAGACGAAGTTTCCTGCTGTTTAGTACGGATACCGGCATTGGGCTGGACATACCGGTTTTGGGATTCTGCACAGAAAGGGTTTGCAAACCGCTGAATCCACACGTGAGTTTAACTCTGTCAGTTGAATGCACACATTGGCAACCATTCAGTTTGATAGCACACTTTTGGTTTTAGAAGCAGATATTTCTCTGTACAGCCTATGGTCCCATTCACTCGGGAATATCCCAACGCAGCTCCTAGAAGAAACGTGTTTCTGACTCGCTGAATCTCAACATAGATTCAACTCTCTTAGGTGAACGAATGCACAGCAGAGCAGTTTCAAGGAAACGTTTCTCCTGAGTCTTAGACGAAGTTTCCTGCTGTTTAGTACGGATGCCGGCATTGGGCTGGAAATACCGGTTTTGGGATTCTGCACAGAAAGGGTTTGCAAACCGCTGATTCCACACGTGAGTTTAACTCTGTCAGCTGAATGCACATATTGACAACCATTCAGTTAGATAGCTCCGTTTTGGTTTTAGAAGCAGATATTTCTCTGTACAATCTATGGTCCCATTCACTCGGGAATATCCCAACGCAGCTCCTAGAAGAAACGTGTTTCTGACTCGCTGAATCTCAACATAGATTCAACTCTCTTAGGTGAACGAACGCACAGCAGAGCAGTTTCATGGAAACGTTTCTCCTGAGTTTTAGACGAAGTTTCCTGCTGTTTAGTACGGATGCCGGCATTGGGCTGGACATACCGGTTTTGGGATTCTGCACAGAAAGGGTTTGCAAACCGCTGAATCCACACGTGAGTTTAACTCTGTCAGTTGAATGCACACATTGACAACCATTCAGTTTGATAGCACCCTTTTGGTTTTAGAAGCAGATATTTCTCTGTACAGCCTATGGTCCCATTCACTCGGGAATATCCCAACGCAGCTCCTAGCATAAACGTGTTTCTGACTCGCTGAGTCTCAACATAGATTCAACTCTCTTAGGTGAACGAACGCACAGCAGAGCAGTTTCAAGGAAACGTTTCTCCTGAGTTTTAGACGAAGTTTCCTGCTGTTTAGTACATATGCCGGCATTGGGCTGGAAATACCGGTTTTGGGATTCTGCACAGAAAGGGTTTGCAAACCGCTGAATCCACACGTGAGTTTAACTCTGTCAGTTGAATGCACACATTGACAACCATTCAGTTAGATAGCTCCGTTTTGGTTTTAGAAGCAGATATTTCTCTGTACAGCCTATGGTCCCATTCACTCGGGAATATCCCAACGCAGCTCCTAGAAGAAACGTGTTTCTGACACGCTGAATCTCAACATAGATTCAACTCTCTTAGGTGATCGAACGCACAGCAGAGCAGTTTCAAGGAAACGTTTCTCCTGAGTTTTAGACGAAGTTTCCTGCTGTTTAGTACGGATGCCGGCATTGGGCTGGAAATACCGGTTTTGGGATTCTGCACAGAAAGGGTTTGCAAACCGCTGAATCCACACGTGAGTTTAACTCTGTCAGTTGAATGCACACATTGACAACCATTCAGTTTGATAGCTCCGTTTTGGTTTTAGAAGCAGATATTTCTCTGTACAGCCTATGGTCCCATTCACTCGGGAATATCCCAACGCAGCTCCTAGCATAAACGTGTTTCTGACTCGCTGAATCTCAACATAGTTTCAACTCTCTTAGGTGAACGAACGCACAGCAGAGCAGTTTCAAGGAAACGTTTCTCCTGAGTTTTAGACGAAGTTTCCTGCTGTTTAGTACGGATGCCGGCATTGAGCTGGAATTACCGGTTTTGGGATTCTGCACAGAAATGGTTTGTAAACTGCTGAATCCAAACGTGAGTTTAACTCTGTCAGTTGAATGCACACATTGACAAGCATTCAGTTAGATACCACCCTATTGGTTGTAGGAGCAGATATTTCTCTGTACAGCCTATGGTCCCATTCACTCGGGAATATCCCAACGCAGCTCCTAGAAGAAACGTGTTTCTGACTCACTGAATCTCAACATAGATTCAACTCTCTTAGGTGAACGAACGCACAGCAGAGCAGTTTCAAGGAAACGTTTTTCCTGAGTTTTAGACGAAGTTTCCTGCTGTTTAGTACGGATGCCGGCATTGGGCTGGACATACCGGTTTTGGGATTCTGCACAGAAAGGGTTTGCAAACCGCTGAATCCACACGTGAGTTTAACTCTGTCAGTTGAATGCACATATTGACAACCATTCAGTTAGATAACTCCGTTTTGGTTTTAGAAGCAGATATTTCTCTGTACAGCCTATGGTCCCATTCACTCGGGAATATCCCAACGCAGCTCCTAGCATAAACGTGTTTCTGACTCGCTGAATCTCAACATAGATTCAACTCTCTTAGGTGAACGAACGCACAGCAGAGCAGTTTCAAGGAAACGTTTCTCCTGAGTTTTAGACGAAGTTTCCTGCTGTTTAGTACGGATGCCGGCATTGGGCTGGACATACCGGTTTTGGGATTCTGCACAGAAAGGGTTTGCAAACCGCTGAATCCACACGTGAGTTTAACTCTGTCAGTTGAATGCACACATTGACAACCATTCAGTTTGATAGCACCCTTTTGGTTTTAGAAGCAGATATTTCTCTGTACAGCCTATGGTCCCATTCACTCGGGAATATCCCAACGCAGCTCCTAGAAGAAACGTGTTTCTGACTCGCTGAGTCTCAACATAGATTCAACTCTCTTAGGTGAACGAACGCACAGCAGAGCAGTTTCAAGGAAACGTTTCTCCTGAGTTTTAGACGAAGTTTCCTGCTGTTTAGTACGTTTGCCGGCATTGGGCTGGAAATACCGGTTTTGGGATTCTGCACAGAAAGGGTTTGCAAACCGCTGAATCCACACGTGAGTTTACCTCTGTCAGTTGAATGCACACATTGACAACCATTCAGTTAGATAGCTCCGTTTTGGTTTTAGAAGCAGATATTTCTCTGTACAGCCTATGGTCCCATTCACTCGGGAATATCCCAACGCAGCTCCTAGAAGAAACGTGTTTCTGACTCGCTGAATCTCAACATAGATTCAACTCTCTTAGGTGAACGAACGCACAGCAGAGCAGTTTCAAGGAAACGTTTCTCCTGAGTTTTAGACGAAGTTTCCTGCTGTTTAGTACGGATGCCGGCATTGGGCTGGACATACCGGTTTTGGGATTCTGCACAGAAATGGTTTGCAAACCGCTGAATCCACACGGGAGTTTAACTCTGTCAGTTGAATGCACACATTGACAACCATTCAGTTAGATACCACCCTTTTGGTTGTAGGAGCAGATATTTCTCTGTACAGCCTATGGTCCCATTCACTCGGGAATATCCCAACGCACCTCCTAGAAGAAACGTGTTTCTGACACGCTGAATCTCAACATAGATTCAACTCTCTTAGGTGATCGAACGCACCCCAGAGCAGTTTCAAGGAAACGTTTCTCCTGAGTTTTAGACGAAGTTTCCTGCTGTTTAGTACGGATGCCGGCATTGGGCTGGAAATACCGGTTTTGGGATTCTGCACAGAAAGGGTTTGCAAACCGCTGAATCCACACGTGAGTTTAACTCTGTCAGTTGAATGCACACATTGACAACCATTCAGTTAGATAGCTCCGTTTTGGTTTTAGAAGCAGATATTTCTCTGTACAGCCTATGGTCCCATTCACTCGGGAATATCCCAACGCAGCACCTAGCATAAACGTGTTTCTGACTCGCTGAATCTCAACATAGATTCAACTCTCTTAGGTGAACGAACGCACAGCAGAGCAGTTTCAAGGAAACGTTTCTCCTGAGTTTTAGACGAAGTTTCCTGCTCTTTAGTACGGATGCCGGCATTGGGCTGGACATACCGGTTTTGGGATTCTGCACAGAAAGGGTTTGCAAACCGCTGAATCCACACGTGAGTTTAACTCTGTCAGTTGAATGCACACATTGACAACCATTCAGTTTGATAGCACCCTTTTGGTTTTAGAAGCAGATATTTCTCTGTACATCCTATGGTCCCATTCACTCGGGAATATCCCAACGCAGCTCCTAGAAGAAACGTGTTTCTGACTCGCTGAGTCTCAAAATAGATTCAAATCTCTTAGGTAAACGAACGCACAGCAGAGCAGTTTCAAGGAAACGTTTCTCCTGAGTTTTAGACGAAGTTTCCTGCTGTTTAGTACGTATGCCGGCATTGGGCTGGAAATACCGGTTTTGGGATTCTGCACAGAAAGGGTTTGCAAACCGCTAAATCCACACGTGAGTTTAACTCTGTCAGTTGAATGCACACATTGACAAGCATTCAGTTAGATAGCTCCGTTTTGGTTTTAGAAGCAGATATTTCTCTGTACAGCCTATGGTCCCATTCACTCGGGAATATCCCAACGCAGCTCCTATAAGAAACGTGTTTCTGACTCGCTGAATCTCAACATAGATTCAACTCTCTTAGGTGAACGAAGGCACAGCAGAGCAGTTTCAAGGAAACGTTTCTCCTGAGTTTTAGACGAAGTTTCCTGCTGTTTAGTACGGATGCCGGCATTGGGCTGGAAATACCGGTTTTGGGATTCTGCACAGAAAGGGTTTGCAAACCGCTGAATCCACACGTGAGTTTAACTCTGTCAGTTGAATGCACACATTGACAACCATTCAGTTTGATAGCACCCTTTTGGTTTTAGAAGCAGATATTTCTCTGTACAGCCTATGGTCCCATTCACTCGGGAATATCCCAACGCAGCTCCTAGAAGAAACGTGTTTCTGACTCGCTGAGTCTCAACATAGATTCAACTCTCTTAGGTGAACGAACGCACAGCAGAGCAGTTTCAAGGAAACGTTTCTCCTGAGTTTTAGACGAAGTTTCCTGCTGTTTAGTACGTATGCCGGCATTGGGCTGGAAATACCGGTTTTCGGATTCTGCACAGAAAGGGTTTGCAAACCGCTGAATCCACACGTGAGTTTAACTCTGTCAGTTGAATGCACATATTGACAACCATTCAGTTAGATAGCTCCGTTTTGGTTTTAGAAGCAGATATTTCTCTGTACAGCCTATGGTCCCATTCACTCGGGAATATCCCAACGCAGCTCCTAGCATAAACGTGTTTCTGATTCGCTGAATCTCAACATAGATTCAACTCTCTTAGGTGAACGAACGCACAGCAGAGCAGTTTCAAGGAAACGTTTCTCCTGAGTTTTAGACGAAGTTTCCTGCTGTTTAGTACGGATGCCGGCATTGGTCTGGACATGCCGGTTTTGGGATTCTGCACAGAAAGGGTTTGCAAACCGCTGAATCCACACGTGAGTTTAACTCTGTCAGTTGAATGCACACATTGACAACCATTCAGTTAGATAGCTCCGTTTTGGTTTTAGAAGCAGATATTTCTCTGTACAGCCTATGGTCCCATTCACTCGGGAATATCCCAACGCAGCTCCTAGCATAAACGTGTCTCTGACTCGCTGAATCTCAACATAATTTCAACTCTCTTAGGTGAACGAACGCACAGCAGAGCAGTTTCAAGGAAACGTTTCTCCTGAGTTTTAGACGAAGTTTCCTGCTGTTTAGTACGGATTCCGGCATTGAGCTGGAATTACCGGTTTTGGGATTCTGCACAGAAAGGGTTTGTAAACCGCTGAATCCAAACGTGAGTTTAACTCTGTCAGTTGAATGCACACATTGACAACCATTCAGTTAGATACCACCCTTTTGGTTGTAGGAGCAGATATTTCTCTGTACAGCCTATGGTCCCATTCACTCGGGAATATCCCAACGCAGCTCCTAGAAGAAACGTGTTTCTGACTCGCTGAATCTCAACATAGATTCAACTCTCTTAGGTGAACGAACGCACAGCAGAGCAGTTTCAAGGAAACGTTTCTCCTGAGTTTTAGACGAAGTTTCCTGCTGTTTAGTACGGATGCCGGCATTGGGCTGGACATACCGGTTTTGGGATTCTGCACAGAAAGGGTTTGCAAACCGCTGAATCCACACGTGAGTTTAACTCTGTCAGTTGAATGCACACATTGACAACCATTCAGTTTGATAGCACCCTTTTGGTTTTAGAAGCAGATATTTCTCTGTACAGCCTATGGTCCCATTCACTCGGGAATATCCCAACGCAGCTCCTAGAAGAAACGTGTTTCTGACTCGCTGAGTCTCAACGTAGATTCAACTCTCTTAGGTGAACGAACGCACAGCAGAGCAGTTTCAAGGAAACGTTTCTCCTGAGTTTTAGACGAAGTTTCCTGCTGTTTAGTACGGATGCCGGCATTGGGCTGGACATACCGGTTTTGGGAGTCTGCACAGAAAGGGTTTGCAAACCGCTGAATCCACACGTGAGTTTAACTCTGTCAGTTGAATGCACACATTGACAATCATTCAGTTTGATAGCACAATTTTGGTTTTAGAAGCAGATATTTCTCTGTACAGCCTATGGTCCCATTCACTCGGGAATATCCCAACGCAGCTCCTAGAAGAAACGTGTTTCTGACTCGCTGAATCTCAACATAGATTCAACTCTCTTAGGTGAACGAACGCACAGCAGAGCAGTTTCAAGGAAACGTTTCTCCTGAGTCTTAGACGAAGTTTCCTGCTGTTTAGTACGGATGCCGGCATTGGGCTGGAAATACCGGTTTTGGGATTCTGCACAGAAAGGGTTTGCAAACCGCTGAATCCACACGTGAGTTTAACTCTGTCAGTTGAATACACATATTGACAACCATTCAGTTAGATAGCTCCGTTTTGGTTTTAGAAGCAGATATTTCTCTGTACAGCCTATGGTCCCATTCACTCGGGAATATCCCAACGCAGCTCCTAGAAGAAACGTGTTTCTGACTCGCTGAATCTCAACATAGATTCAACTCTCTTAGGTGAACGAACGCACGGCAGAGCAGTTTCAAGGAAACGTTTCTCCTGAGTTTTAGACGAAGTTTCCTGCTGTTTAGTACGGATGCCGGCATTGGGCTGGACATGCCGGTTTTGGGATTCTGCACAGAAAGGGTTTGCAAACCGCTGAATCCACACGTGAGTTTAACTCTGTCAGTTGAATGCACACATTGACAACCATTCAGTTTGATAGCTCCGTTTTGGTTTTAGAAGCAGATATTTCTCTGTACAGCCTATGGTCCCATTCACTCGGGAATATCCCAACGCAGCTCCTAGAAGAAACGTGTTTCTGACTCGCTGAATCTCAGCATAGATTCAACTCTCTTAGGTGAACGAACGCACAGCAGAGCAGTTTCAAGGAAACGTTTCTCCTGAGTTTTAGACGAAGTTTCCTGCTGTTTAGTACGGATGCCGGCATTGGGCTGGACATACCGGTTTTGGGATTCTGCACAGAAAGGGTTTGCAAACCGCTGAATCCACACGTGAGTTTAACTCTGTCAGTTGAATGCACACATTGACAATCATTCAGTTTGATAGCACAATTTTGGTTTTAGAAGCAGATATTTCTCTGTACAGCCTATGGTCCCATTCACTCGGGAATATCCCAACGCAGCTCCTAGAAGAAACGTGTTTCTGACTCGCTGAATCTCAACATAGATTCAACTCTCTTAGGTGAACGAACGCACAGCAGAGCAGTTTCAAGGAAACGTTTCTCCTGAGTCTTAGACGAAGTTTCCTGCTGTTTAGTACGTATGCCGGCATTGGGCTGGAAATACCGGTTTTGGGATTCTGCACAGAAAGGGTTTGCAAACCGCTGAATCCACACGTGAGTTTAACTCTGTCAGTTGAATACACATATTGACAACCATTCAGTTAGATAGCTCCGTTTTGGTTTTAGAAGCAGATATTTCTCTGTACAGCCTATGGTCCCATTCACTCGGGAATATCCCAACGCAGCTCCTAGAAGAAACGTGTTTCTGACTCGCTGAATCTCAACATAGATTCAACTCTCTTAGGTGAACGAACGCACAGCAGAGCAGTTTCAAGGAAACGTTTCTCCTGAGTTTTAGAGGAAGTTTCCTGCTGTTTAGTACGGATGCCGGCATTGGGCTGGACATGCCGGTTTTGGGATTCTGCACAGAAAGGGTTTGCAAACCGCTGAATCCACACGTGAGTTTAACTCTGTCAGTTGAATGCACACATTGACAACCATTCAGTTAGATAGCTCCGTTTTGGTTTTAGAAGCAGATATTTCTCTGTACAGCCTATGGTCCCATTCACTCGGGAATATCCCAACGCAGCTCCTAGCATAAACGTGTTTCTGACTCGCTGAATCTCAACATAATTTCAACTCTCTTAGGTGAACGAACGCACAGCAGAGCAGTTTCAAGGAAACGTTTCTCCTGAGTTTTAGACGAAGTTTCCTGCTGTTTAGTACGGATGCCGTCATTGAGCTGGAATTACCGGTTTTGGGATTCTGCACAGAAAGGGTTTGTAAACCGCTGAATCCAAACGTGAGTTTAACTCTGTCAGTTGAATGCACACATTGACAAGCATTCAGTTAGATACCACCCTTTTGGTTGTAGGAGCAGATATTTCTCTGTACAGCCTATGGTCCCATTCACTCGGGAATATCCCAACGCAGCTCCTAGAAGAAACGTGTTTCTGACTCGCTGAATCTCAACATAGATTCAACTCTCTTAGGTGAACGAACGCACAGCAGAGCAGTTTCAAGGAAACGTTTCTCCTGAGTTTTAGACGAAGTTTCCTGCTGTTTAGTACGGATGCCGGCATTGGGCTGGACATACCGGTTTTGGGATTCTGCACAGAAAGGGTTTGCAAACCGCTGAATCCACACGTGAGTTTAACTCTGTCAGTTGAATGCACACATTGTCAATCATTCAGTTTGATAGCACAATTTTGGTTTTAGAAGCAGATATTTCTCTGTACAGCCTATGGTCCCATTCACTCGGGAATATCCCAACGCAGATCCTAGAAGAAACGTGTTTCTGACTCGCTGAATCTCAACATAGATTCAACTCTCTTAGGTGAACGAACGCACAGCAGAGCAGTTTCAAGGAAACGTTTGTCCTGAGTTTTAGACGAAGTTTCCTGCTGTTTAGTACGGATGCCGGCATTGAGCTGGAATTACCGGTTTTGGGATTCTGCACAGAAAGGGTTTGTAAACCGCTGAATCCAAACGTGAGTTTAACTCTGTCAGTTGAATGCACACATTGACAAGCATTCAGTTAGATACCACCCTTTTGGTTGTAGGAGCAGATATTTCTCTGTACAGCCTATGGTCCCATTCACTCGGGAATATCCCAACGCAGCTCCTAGAAGAAACGTGTTTCTGACTCGCTGAATCTCAACATAGATTCAACTCTCTTAGGTGAACGAACGCACAGCAGAGCAGTTTCAAGGAAACGTTTCTCCTGAGTTTTAGACGAAGTTTCCTGCTGTTTAGTACGGATGCCGGCATTGGGCTGGACATACCGGTTTTGGGATTCTGCACAGAAAGGGTTTGCAAACCGCTGAATCCACACGTGAGTTTAACTCTGTCAGTTGAATGCACACATTGACAACCATTCAGTTTGATAGCACCCTTTTGGTTTTAGAAGCAGATATTTCTCTGTACAGCCTATGGTCCCATTCACTCGGGAATATCCCAACGCAGCTCCTAGAAGAAACGTGTTTCTGACTCGCTGAGTCTCAATGTAGATTCAACTCTCTTAGGTGAACGAACGCACAGCAGAGCAGTTTCAAGGAAACGTTTCTCCTGAGTTTTAGACGAAGTTTCCTGCTGTTTAGTACGGATGCCGGCATTGGGCTGGACATACCGGTTTTGGGAGTCTGCACAGAAAGGCTTTGCAAACCGCTGAATCCACACGTGAGTTTAACTCTGTCAGTTGAATGCACACATTGACAATCATTCAGTTTGATAGCACAATTTTGGTTTTAGAAGCAGATATTTCTCTGTACAGCCTATGGTCCCATTCACTCGGGAATATCCCAACGCAGCTCCTAGAAGAAACGTGTTTCTGACTCGCTGAATCTCAACATAGATTCAACTCTCTTAGGTGAACGAACGCACAGCAGAGCAGTTTCAAGGAAACGTTTCTCCTGAGTCTTAGACGAAGTTTCCTGCTGTTTAGTACGGATGCCGGCATTGGGCTGGAAATACCGGTTTTGGGATTCTGCACAGAAAGGGTTTGCAAACCGCTGAATCCACACGTGAGTTTAACTCTGTCAGTTGAATACACATATTGACAACCATTCAGTTAGATAGCTCCGTTTTGGTTTTAGAAGCAGATATTTCTCTGTACAGCCTATGGTCCCATTCACTCGGGAATATCCCAACGCAGCTCCTAGAAGAAACGTGTTTCTGACTCGCTGAATCTCAACATAGATTCAACTCTCTTAGGTGAACGAACGCACAGCAGAGCAGTTTCAAGGAAACGTTTCTCCTGAGTTTTAGACGAAGTTTCCTGCTGTTTAGTACGGATGCCGGCATTGGGCTGGACATGCCGGTTTTGGGATTCTGCACAGAAAGGGTTTGCAAACCGCTGAATCCACACGTGAGTTTAACTCTGTCAGTTGAATGCACACATTGACAACCATTCAGTTAGATAGCTCCGTTTTGGTTTTAGAAGCAGATATTTCTCTGTACAGCCTATGGTCCCATTCACTCGGGAATATCCCAACGCAGCTCCTAGAAGAAACGTGTTTCTGACTCGCTGAATCTCAGCATAGATTCAACTCTCTTAGGTGAACGAACGCACAGCAGAGCAGTTTCAAGGAAACGTTTCTCCTGAGTTTTAGACGAAGTTTCCTGCTGTTTAGTACGGATGCCGGCATTGGGCTGGACATACCGGTTTTGGGATTCTGCACAGAAAGGGTTTGCAAACCGCTGAATCCACACGTGAGTTTAACTCTGTCAGTTGAATGCACACATTGACAATCATTCAGTTTGATAGCACAATTTTGGTTTTAGAAGCAGATATTTCTCTGTACAGCCTATGGTCCCATTCACTCGGGAATATCCCAACGCAGCTCCTAGAAGAAACGTGTTTCTGACTCGCTGAATCTCAACATAGATTCAACTCTCTTAGGTGAACGAACGCACAGCAGAGCAGTTTCAAGGAAACGTTTCTCCTGAGTCTTAGACGAAGTTTCCTGCTGTTTAGTACGTATGCCGGCATTGGGCTGGAAATACCGGTTTTGGGATTCTGCACAGAAAGGGTTTGCAAACCGCTGAATCCACACGTGAGTTTAACTCTGTCAGTTGAATACACATATTGACAACCATTCAGTTAGATAGCTCCGTTTTGGTTTTAGAAGCAGATATTTCTCTGTACAGCCTATGGTCCCATTCACTCGGGAATATCCCAACGCAGCTCCTAGAAGAAACGTGTTTCTGACTCGCTGAATCTCAACATAGATTCAACTCTCTTAGGTGAACGAACGCACAGCAGAGCAGTTTCAAGGAAACGTTTCTCCTGAGTTTTAGAGGAAGTTTCCTGCTGTTTAGTACGGATGCCGGCATTGGGCTGGACATGCCGGTTTTGGGATTCTGCACAGAAAGGGTTTGCAAACCGCTGAATCCACACGTGAGTTTAACTCTGTCAGTTGAATGCACACATTGACAACCATTCAGTTAGATAGCTCCGTTTTGGTTTTAGAAGCAGATATTTCTCTGTACAGCCTATGGTCCCATTCACTCGGGAATATCCCAACGCAGCTCCTAGCATAAACGTGTTTCTGACTCGCTGAATCTCAACATAATTTCAACTCTCTTAGGTGAACGAACGCACAGCAGAGCAGTTTCAAGGAAACGTTTCTCCTGAGTTTTAGACGAAGTTTCCTGCTGTTTAGTACGGATGCCGTCATTGAGCTGGAATTACCGGTTTTGGGATTCTGCACAGAAAGGGTTTGTAAACCGCTGAATCCAAACGTGAGTTTAACTCTGTCAGTTGAATGCACACATTGACAAGCATTCAGTTAGATACCACCCTTTTGGTTGTAGGAGCAGATATTTCTCTGTACAGCCTATGGTCCCATTCACTCGGGAATATCCCAACGCAGCTCCTAGAAGAAACGTGTTTCTGACTCGCTGAATCTCAACATAGATTCAACTCTCTTAGGTGAACGAACGCACAGCAGAGCAGTTTCAAGGAAACGTTTCTCCTGAGTTTTAGACGAAGTTTCCTGCTGTTTAGTACGGATGCCGGCATTGGGCTGGACATACCGGTTTTGGGATTCTGCACAGAAAGGGTTTGCAAACCGCTGAATCCACACGTGAGTTTAACTCTGTCAGTTGAATGCACACATTGTCAATCATTCAGTTTGATAGCACAATTTTGGTTTTAGAAGCAGATATTTCTCTGTACAGCCTATGGTCCCATTCACTCGGGAATATCCCAACGCAGATCCTAGAAGAAACGTGTTTCTGACTCGCTGAATCTCAACATAGATTCAACTCTCTTAGGTGAACGAACGCACAGCAGAGCAGTTTCAAGGAAACGTTTGTCCTGAGTTTTAGACGAAGTTTCCTGCTGTTTAGTACGGATGCCGGCATTGAGCTGGAATTACCGGTTTTGGGATTCTGCACAGAAAGGGTTTGTAAACCGCTGAATCCAAACGTGAGTTTAACTCTGTCAGTTGAATGCACACATTGACAAGCATTCAGTTAGATACCACCCTTTTGGTTGTAGGAGCAGATATTTCTCTGTACAGCCTATGGTCCCATTCACTCGGGAATATCCCAACGCAGCTCCTAGCATAAACGTGTTTCTGACTCGCTGAATCTCAACATAGATTCAACTCTCGTAGGTGAACGAACGCACAGCAGAGCAGTTTCAAGGAAACGTTTCTCCTGAGTTTTAGACGAAGTTTCCTGCTGTTTAGTACGGATGCCGGCATTGGGCTGGACATCCCGGTTTTGGGATTCTGCACAGAAATGGTTTGCAAACCGCTGAATCCACACGTGAGTTTAACTCTGTCAGTTGAATGCACACATTGACAACCATTCAGTTAGATAGCTCCGTTTTGGTTTTAGAAGCAGATATTTCTCTGTACAGCCTATGGTCCCATTCACTCGGGAATATCCCAACGCAGCTCCTAGAAGAAACGTGTTTCTGACTCGCTGAATCTCAACATAGATTCAACTCTCTTAGGTGAACGAACGCACAGCAGAGCAGTTTCAAGGAAACGTTTCTCCTGAGTTTTAGACGAAGTTTCCTGCTGTTTAGCACGGATGCCGGCATTGGGCTGGAAATACCGGTTTTGGGATTCTGCACAGAAAGTGTTTGCAAACCGCTGAATCCACACGTGAGTTTAACTCTGTCAGTTGAATGCACACATTGACAACCATTCAGTTAGATAGCTCCGTTTTGGTTTTAGAAGCAGATATTTCTCTGTACAGCCTATGGTCCCATTCACTCGGGAATATCCCAACGCAGCTCCTAGAAGAAACGTGTTTCTGACTCGCTGAATCTCAACATAGATTCAAGTATCTTAGGTGAACGAACGCACAGCAGAGCAGTTTCAAGGAAACGTTTCTCCTGAGTTTTAGACGAAGTTTCCTGCTGTTTAGTACGGATGCCGGCATTGGGCAGGACATACCGGTTTTGGGATTCTGCACAGAAAGGGTTTGCAAACCGCTGAATCCATACGTGAGTTTAACTCTGTCAGTTGAATGCACACATTGACAACCATTCAGTTTGATAGCACACTAATGGTTTTAGAAGCAGATATTTCTCTGTACAGCCTATGGTCCCATTCACTCGGGAATATCCCAACGCAGCTCCTAGAAGAAACGTGTTTCTGACTCGCTGAATCTCAACATAGATTCAACTCTCTTAGGTGAACGAACGCACAGCAGAGCAGTTTCAAGGAAACGTTTCTCCTGAGTTTTAGACGAAGTTTCCTGCTGTTTAGTACGGATGCCGGATTTGGGCTGGACATACCGGTTTTGGGATTCTGCACAGAAAGGGTTTGCAAACCGCTGAATCCACACGTGAGTTTAACTCTGTCAGTTGAATGCACACATTGACAACCATTCAGTTTGATAGCTCCGTTTTGGTTTTAGAAGCAGATATTTCTCTGTACAGCCTATGGTCCCATTCACTCGGGAATATCCCAACGCAGCTCCTAGAAGAAACGTATTTCTGACTCGCTGAATCTCAACATAGATTCAAGTATCTTAGGTGAACGAACGCACAGCAGAGCAGTTTCAAGGAAACGTTTCTCCTGAGTTTTAGACGAAGTTTCCTGCTGTTTAGTACGGATGCCGGCATTGGGCTGGACATACCGGTTTTGGGATTCTGCACAGAAAGGGTTTGCAAACCGCTGAATCCATACGTGAGTTTAACTCTGTCAGTTGAATGCACACATTGACAACCATTCAGTTTGATAGCACACTTTTGGTTTTAGAAGCAGATATTTCTCTGTACAGCCTATGGTCCCATTCACTCGGGAATATCCCAACGCAGCTCCTAGAAGAAACGTGTTTCTGACTCGCTGAATCTCAACATAGATTCAACTCTCTTAGGTGAACGAACGCACAGCAGAGCAGTTTCAAGGAAACGTTTCTCCTGAGTTTTAGACGAAGTTTCCTGCTGTTTAGTACGGATGCCGGCTTTGGGCTGGACATACCGGTTTTGGGATTCTGCACAGAAAGGGTTTGCAAACCGCTGAATCCACACGTGAGTTTAACTCTGTCATTTGAATGCACACATTGACAACCATTCAGTTTGATAGCACCATTTTGGTTTTAGAAGCAGATATTTCTCTGAACAGCCTATGGTCCCATTCACTCGGGAGTATCCCAACGCAGCTCCTAGAAGAAACGTGTTTCTGACTCGCTGAGTCTCTACATAGATTCAACTCTCTTAGGTGAACGAACGCACAGCAGAGCAGTTTCAAGGAAACGTTTCTCCTGAGTTTTAGACGAAGTTTCCTGCTGTTTAGTACGGATGCCGGCATTGGGCTGGACATACCGGTTTTGGGATTCTGCACAGAAAGGGTTTGCAAACCGCTGAATCCACACGTGAGTTTAACTCTGTCAGTTGAATGCACACATTGACAACCATTCATTTTGATAGCACCCTTTTGGTTTTAGAAGCAGATATTTCTCTGTACAGCCTATGGTCCCATTCACTCGGGAATATCCCAACGCAGCTCCTAGAAGAAACGTGTTTCTGACTCGCTGAATCTCAACATAGATTCAACTCTCTTAGGTGAACGAACGCAGAGCAGAGCAGTTTCAAGGAAACGTTTCTCCTGAGTTTTAGACGAAGTTTCCTGCTGTTTAGTACGGATGCCGGCATTGGGCTGGACATACCGGTTTTGGGATTCTGCACAGAAAGGGTTTGCAAACCGCTGAATCCATACGTGAGTTTAACTCTGTCAGTTGAATGCACACATTGACAACCATTCAGTTTGATAGCACACTTTTGGTTTTAGAAGCAGATATTTCTCTGTACAGCCTATGGTCCCATTCACTCGGGAATATCCCAACGCAGCTCCTAGAAGAAACGTGTTTCTTACTCGCTGAATCTCAACATAGATTCAACTCTCTTAGGTGAACGAACTCACAGCAGAGCAGTTTCAAGGAAACGTTTCTCCTGAGTTTTAGACGAAGTTTCCTGCTGTTTAGTACGGATGCCGGCATTGGGCTGGACATACCGGTTTTGGGATTCTGCACAGAAATGGTTTGCAAACCGCTGAAGCGACACGTGAGTTTAACTCCGTCAGTTGAATGCACACATTGACAACCATTCAGTTAGATAGCTCCGTTTTGGTTTTAGAAGCAGATATTTCTCTGTACAGCCTATGGTCCCATTCACTCGGGAATATCCCAACGCAGCTCCTAGCATAAACGCGTTTCTGACTCGCTGAATCTCAACATAGTTTCAACTCTCTTAGGTGAACGAACGCACAGAAGAGCAGTTTCAAGGAAACGTTTCTCCTGAGTTTTAGACGAAGTTTCCTGCTGTTTAGTACGTATGCCGGCATTGGGCTGGAAATACCGGTTTTGGGATTCTGCACAGAAAGGGTTTGCAAACCGCTGAATCCACACGTGAGTTTAACTCTGTCAGTTGAATGCACACATTGACAACCATTCAGTTAGATAGCTCCGTTTTGGTTTTAGAAGCAGATATTTCTCTGTACAGCCTATGGACCCATTCACTCGGGAATATCCCAACGCAGCTCCTAGAAGAAACGTGTTTCTGACTCGCTGAATCTCAACAAAGATTCACCTCTCTTAGGTGAACGAGCGCACAGCAGAGCAGTTTCAAGGAAACGTTTCTCCTGAGTTTTAGACGAAGTTTCCTGCTGTTTAGTGCGTATGCCGGCATTGGGCTGGACATACCGGTTTTGGGATTCTGCACAGAAATGGTTTGCAAACCGCTGAATCCACACGTGAGTTTAACTCTGTCAGTTGAATGCACACATTGACAACCATTCAGTTTGATAGCACACTTTTGGTTTTAGAAGCAGATATTTCTCTGTACAGCCTATGGTCCCATTCAATCGGGAATATCCCAACGCAGCTCCTAGAAGAAACGTGTTTCTGACTCGCTGAATCTCAACATAGATTCAACTCTCTTAGGTGAACGAACGCACAGCAGAGCAGTTTCAAGGAAACGTTTCTCCTGAGTTTTAGACGAAGTTTCCTGCTGTTTAGTACGGATGCCGGCATTGGGCTGGAAATACCGGTTTTGGGATTCTGCACAGAAAGGGTTTGCAAACCGCTGAATCCACACGTGACTTTAACTCTGTCAGTTGAATGCGCACATTGACAACCATTCAGTTAGATAGCTCCGTTTTGGTTTTAGAAGCAGATATTTCTCTGTACAGCCTATGGTCCCATTCACTCGGGAATATCCCAACGCAGCTCCTAGAAGAAACGTGTTTCTGACTCGCTGGATCTCAACATAGATTCAACTCTCTTAGGTGAACGAACGCACAGCAGAGCAGTTTCAAGGAAACGTTTCTCCTGAGTTTTAGACGAAGTTTCCTGCTGTTAAGTACGTATGCCGGCATTGGGCTGGAAATACCGGTTTTGGGATTCTGCACAGAAAGGGTTTGCAAACCGCTGAATACACACGTGAGTTTAACTCTGTCAGTTGAATGCACACATTGACAACCATTCAGTTAGATAGCTCCGTTTTGGTTTTAGAAGCAGATATTTCTCTGTACAGCCTATGGTCCCATTCACTCGGGAATATCCTAACGCAGCTCCTAGAAGAAACGTGTTTCTGACTCGCTGAATCTCAACATAGATTCAACTCTCTTAGGTGAACGAACGCACAGCAGAGCAGTTTCAAGGAAACGTTTCTCCTGAGTTTTAGACGAAGTTTCCTGCTGTTTAGTACGGATGCCGGCATTGGGCTGGACATACCGGTTTTGGGATTCTACACAGAAATGGTTTGCAAACCGCTGAATCCACACGTGAGTTTAACTCTGTCAGTTGAATGCACACTTTGACAACCATTCAGTTATATAGCTCCGTTTTGGTTTTAGAAGCAGATATTTCTCTGTACAGCCTATGGTCCCATTCACTCGGGAATATCCCAACGCAGCTCCTAGCATAAACGTGTTTCTGACTCGCTGAATCTCAACATAGTTGCAACTCTCTTAGGTGAACGAACGCACAGCAGAGCAGTTTCAAGGAAACGTTTCTCCTGAGTTTTAGACGAAGTTTCCTGCTGTTTAGTACGGATGCCGGCATTGAGCTGGAATTACCGGTTTTGGGATTCTGCACAGAAAGGGTTTGTAAACCGCTGAATCTAAACGTGAGTTTAACTCTGTCAGTTGAATGCACACATTGACAACCATTCAGTTAGATACCACCCTTTTGGTTGTAGGAGCAGATATTTCTCTGTACAGCCTATGGTCCCATTCACTCGGGAATATCCCATCGCACCTCCTAGAAGAAACGTGTTTCTGACTCGCTGAATCTCAACATAGATTCAACTCTCTTAGGTGATCGAACGAACAGCAGAGCAGTTTCAAGGAAACGTTTCTCCTGAGTTTTAGACGAAGTTTCCTGCTGTTTAGTACGGATGCCGGCATTGGGCTGGAAATACCGGTTTTGGGATTCTGCACAGAAAGGGTTTGCAAACCGCTGAATCCACACGGGAGTTTAACTCTGTCAGTTGAATGCACACATTGACAACCATTCAGTTTGATAGCACACTTTTGGTTTTAGAAGCAGATATTTCTCTGTACAGCCTATGGTCCCATTCACTCGGGAATATCCCAACGCAGCTCCTAGAAGAAACGTGTTTCTGACTCGCTGAATCTCAACATAGATTCAACTCTCTTAGGTGAACGAACGCACAGCAGAGCAGTTTCAAGGAAACGTTTCTCCTGAGTTTTAGACGAAGTTTCCTGCTGTTTAGTGCGTATGCCGGCATTGGGCTGGAAATACCGGTTTTGGGATTCGGCAAAGAAAGGGTTTGCAAACCGCTGCATCCACACGTGAGTTTAACTCTGTCAGTTGAATGCACACATTGAAAACCATTCAGTTTGATAGCACACTTTTGGTTTTAGAAGCAGATATTTCTCTGTAGAGCCTATTGTCCCATTCACTCGGGAATATCCCAACGCAGCTCCTAGAAGAAACGTGTTTCTGACTCGCTGAATCTCAACATAGATTCAACTCTCTTAGGTGAACGAACTCACAGCAGAGCAGTTTCAAGGAAACGTTTCTCCTGAGTTTTAGACGAAGTTTCCTGCTGTTTAGTACGGATGCCGGCATTGGGCTGGAAATACCGGTTTTGGGATTCTGCAAAGAAAGGGTTTGCAAACCGCTGAATCCAAACGTGAGTTTAACCCTGTCAGTTGAATGCACACATTGACAAACATTCAGTTTGATAGCACACTTTTGGTTTTAGAAGCAGATATTTCTCTGTAGAGCCTATGGTCCCATTCACTCGGGAATATCCCAACGCAGCTCCTAGAAGAAACGTGTTTCTGACTCGCTGAATCTCAACATAGATTCAACTCTCTTAGGCGAACGAAAGCACAGCAGAGCAGTTTCAAGGAAACGTTTCTCCTGAGTCTTAGACGAAGTTTCCTGCTGTTTAGTACGTATGCCGGCATTGGGCTGGAAATACCGGTTTTTGGATTCTGCACAGAAAGGGTTTGCAAACCGCTGAATCCACACGTGAGTTTAACTCTGTCAGTTGAATGCACACATTGACAACCATTCAGTTAGATAGCTCCGTTTTGGTTTTAGAAGCAGATATTTCTCTGTACAGCCTATGGTCCCATTCACTCGGGAATATCCCAACGCAGCTCCAAGAAGAAACGTGTTTCTGACTCGCTGAATCTCAACATAGATTCAACTCTCTTAGGTGAACGAACTCACAGCAGAGCAGTTTCAAGGAAACGTTTCTCCTGAGTTTTAGACGAAGTTTCCTGCTGTTTAGTACGGATGCCGGCATTGGGCTGGAAATACCCGTTTTGGGATTCTGCACAGAAATGGTTTGCAAACCGCTGAATCCACACGTGAGTTTAACTCTGTCAGTTGAATGCACACTTTGACAACCATTCAGTTATATAGCTCCGTTTTGGTTTTAGAAGCAGATATTTCTCTGTACAGCCTATGGTCCCATTCACTCGGGAATATCCCAACGCAGCTCCTAGCATAAACGTGTTTCTGACTCGCTGAATCTCAACATAGTTGCAACTCTCTTAGGTGAACGAACGCACAGCAGAGCAGTTTCAAGGAAACGTTTCTCCTGAGTTTTAGACGAAGTTTCCTGCTGTTTAGTACGTATGCCGGCATTGGGCTGGAAATACCGGTTTTGGGATTCTGCACAGAAAGGGTTTGCAAACCGCTGAATCCACACGTGAGTTTAACTCTGTCAGTTGAATGCACACATTGACAACCATTCAGTTAGATAGCTCCGTTTTGGTTTTAGAAGCAGATATTTCTCTGTACAGCCTATGGACCCATTCACTCGGGAATATCCCAACGCAGCTCCTAGAAGAAACGTGTTTCTGACTCGCTGAATCTCAACAAAGATTCACCTCTCTTAGGTGAACGAGCGCACAGCAGAGCAGTTTCAAGGAAACGTTTCTCCTGAGTTTTAGACGAAGTTTCCTGCTGTTTAGTGCGTATGCCGGCATTGGGCTGGACATACCGGTTTTGGGATTCTGCACAGAAATGGTTTGCAAACCGCTGAATCCACACGTGAGTTTAACTCTGTCAGTTGAATGCACACATTGACAACCATTCAGTTTGATAGCACACTTTTGGTTTTAGAAGCAGATATTTCTCTGTACAGCCTATGGTCCCATTCAATCGGGAATATCCCAACGCAGCTCCTAGAAGAAACGTGTTTCTGACTCGCTGAATCTCAACATAGATTCAACTCTCTTAGGTGAACGAACGCACAGCAGAGCAGTTTCAAGGAAACGTTTCTCCTGAGTTTTACACGAAGTTTCCTGCTGTTTAGTACGGATGCCGGCATTGGGCTGGAAATACCCGTTTTGGGATTCTGCACAGAAAGGGTTTGCAAACCCCTGAATCCACACGTGACTTTAACTCTGTCAGTTGAATGCGCACATTGACAACCATTCACTTAGATAGCTCCGTTTTGGTTTTAGAAGCAGATATTTCTCTGTACAGCCTATGGTCCCATTCACTCGGGAATATCCCAACGCAGCTCCTAGAAGAAACGTGTTTCTGACTCGCTGGATCTCAACATAGATTCAACTCTCTTAGGTGAACGAACGCACAGCAGAGCAGTTTCAAGGAAACGTTTCTCCTGAGTTTTAGACGAAGTTTCCTGCTGTTAAGTACGTATGCCGGCATTGGGCTGGAAATGCCGGTTTTGGGATTCTGCACAGAAAGGGTTTGCAAACCGCTGAATACACACGTGAGTTTAACTCTGTCAGTTGAATGCACACATTGACAACCATTCAGTTAGATAGCTCCGTTTTGGTTTTAGAAGCAGATATTTCTCTGTACAGCCTATGGTCCCATTCACTCGGGAATATCCTAACGCAGCTCCTAGAAGAAACGTGTTTCTGACTCGCTGAATCTCAACATAGATTCAACTCTCTTAGGTGAACGAACGCACAGCAGAGCAGTTTCAAGGAAACGTTTCTCCTGAGTTTTAGACGAAGTTTCCTGCTGTTTAGTACGGATGCCGGCATTGGGCTGGACATACCGGTTTTGGGATTCTGCACAGAAATGGTTTGCAAACCGCTGAATCCACACGTGAGTTTAACTCTGTCAGTTGAATGCACACTTTGACAACCATTCAGTTATATAGCTCCGTTTTGGTTTTAGAAGCAGATATTTCTCTGTACAGCCTATGGTCCCATTCACTCGGGAATATCCCAACGCAGCTCCTAGCATAAACGTGTTTCTGACTCGCTGAATCTCAACATAGTTGCAACTCTCTTAGGTGAACGAACGCACAGCAGAGCAGTTTCAAGGAAACGTTTCTCCTGAGTTTTAGACGAAGTTTCCTGCTGTTTAGTACGGATGCCGGCATTGAGCTGGAATTACCGGTTTTGGGATTCTGCACAGAAAGGGTTTGTAAACCGCTGAATCTAAACGTGAGTTTAACTCTGTCAGTTGAATGCACACATTGACAACCATTCAGTTAGATACCACCCTTTTGGTTGTAGGAGCAGATATTTCTCTGTACAGCCTATGGTCCCATTCACTCGGGAATATCCCATCGCACCTCCTAGAAGAAACGTGTTTCTGACTCGCTGGATCTCAACATAGATTCAACTCTCTTAGGTGAACGAACGCACAGCAGAGCAGTTTCAAGGAAACGTTTCTCCTGAGTTTTAGACGAAGTTTCCTGCTGTTTAGTACGTATGCCGGCATAGGGCTGGAAATACCGGTTTTGGGATTCTGCAAAGAAAGGGTTTGCAAACCGCTGAATCCAAACGTGAGTTTAACCCTGTCAGTTGAATGCACACATTGACAACCATTCAGTTTGATAGCACACTTTTGGTTTTAGAAGCAGATATTTCTCTGTACAGCCTATGGTCCCATTCACTCGGGAATATCCCAATGCAGCTCCTAGAAGAAACGTGTTTCTGACTCGCTGAATCTCAACATAGATTCAACTCTCTTAGGTGAACGAACGCACAGCAGAGCAGTTTCAAGGAAACGTTTCTCCTGAGTCTTAGACGAAGTTTCCTGCTGTTTAGTACGTATGCCGGCATTGGGCTGGAAATACCGGTTTTTGGATTCTGCACAGAAAGGGTTTGCAAACCGCTGAATCCACACGTGAGTTTAACTCTGTCAGTTGAATGCACACATTGACAACCATTCAGTTAGATAGCTCCGTTTTGGTTTTAGAAGCAGATATTTCTCTGTACAGCCTATGGTCCCATTCACTCGGGAATATCCCAACGCAGCTCCTAGAAGAAACGTGTTTCTTACTCGCTGAATCTCAACATAGATTCAACTCTCTTAGGTGAACGAACTCACAGCAGAGCAGTTTCAAGGAAACGTTTCTCCTGAGTTTTAGACGAAGTTTCCTGCTGTTTAGTACGGATGCCGGCATTGGGCTGGACATACCGGTTTTGGGATTCTGCACAGAAATGGTTTGCAAACCGCTGAATCGACACGTGAGTTTAACTCCGTCAGTTGAATGCACACATTGACAACCATTCAGTTAGATAGCTCCGTTTTGGTTTTAGAAGCAGATATTTCTCTGTACAGCCTATGGTCCCATTCACTCGGGAATATCCCAACGCAGCTCCTAGCATAAACGCGTTTCTGACTCGCTGAATCTCAACATAGTTTCAACTCTCTTAGGTGAACGAACGCACAGAAGAGCAGTTTCAAGGAAACGTTTCTCCTGAGTTTTAGACGAAGTTTCCTGCTGTTTAGTACGTATGCCGGCATTGGGCTGGAAATACCGGTTTTGGGATTCTGCACAGAAAGGGTTTGCAAACCGCTGAATCCACACGTGAGTTTAACTCTGTCAGTTGAATGCACACATTGACAACCATTCAGTTAGATAGCTCCGTTTTGGTTTTAGAAGCAGATATTTCTCTGTACAGCCTATGGACCCATTCACTCGGGAATATCCCAACGCAGCTCCTAGAAGAAACGTGTTTCTGACTCGCTGAATCTCAACAAAGATTCACCTCTCTTAGGTGAACGAGCGCACAGCAGAGCAGTTTCAAGGAAACGTTTCTCCTGAGTTTTAGACGAAGTTTCCTGCTGTTTAGTGCGTATGCCGGCATTGGGCTGGACATACCGGTTTTGGGATTCTGCACAGAAATGGTTTGCAAACCGCTGAATCCACACGTGAGTTTAACTCTGTCAGTTGAATGCACACATTGACAACCATTCAGTTTGATAGCACACTTTTGGTTTTAGAAGCAGATATTTCTCTGTACAGCCTATGGTCCCATTCAATCGGGAATATCCCAACGCAGCTCCTAGAAGAAACGTGTTTCTGACTCGCTGAATCTCAACATAGATTCAACTCTCTTAGGTGAACGAACGCACAGCAGAGCAGTTTCAAGGAAACGTTTCTCCTGAGTTTTAGACGAAGTTTCCTGCTGTTTAGTACGGATGCCGGCATTGGGCTGGAAATACCGGTTTTGGGATTCTGCACAGAAAGGGTTTGCAAACCGCTGAATCCACACGTGACTTTAACTCTGTCAGTTGAATGCGCACATTGACAACCATTCAGTTAGATAGCTCCGTTTTGGTTTTAGAAGCAGATATTTCTCTGTACAGCCTATGGTCCCATTCACTCGGGAATATCCCAACGCAGCTCCTAGAAGAAACGTGTTTCTGACTCGCTGGATCTCAACATAGATTCAACTCTCTTAGGTGAACGAACGCACAGCAGAGCAGTTTCAAGGAAACGTTTCTCCTGAGTTTTAGACGAAGTTTCCTGCTGTTAAGTACGTATGCCGGCATTGGGCTGGAAATACCGGTTTTGGGATTCTGCACAGAAAGGGTTTGCAAACCGCTGAATACACACGTGAGTTTAACTCTGTCAGTTGAATGCACACATTGACAACCATTCAGTTAGATAGCTCCGTTTTGGTTTTAGAAGCAGATATTTCTCTGTACAGCCTATGGTCCCATTCACTCGGGAATATCCTAACGCAGCTCCTAGAAGAAACGTGTTTCTGACTCGCTGAATCTCAACATAGATTCAACTCTCTTAGGTGAACGAACGCACAGCAGAGCAGTTTCAAGGAAACGTTTCTCCTGAGTTTTAGACGAAGTTTCCTGCTGTTTAGTACGGATGCCGGCATTGGGCTGGACATACCGGTTTTGGGATTCTGCACAGAAATGGTTTGCAAACCGCTGAATCCACACGTGAGTTTAACTCTGTCAGTTGAATGCACACTTTGACAACCATTCAGTTATATAGCTCCGTTTTGGTTTTAGAAGCAGATATTTCTCTGTACAGCCTATGGTCCCATTCACTCGGGAATATCCCAACGCAGCTCCTAGCATAAACGTGTTTCTGACTCGCTGAATCTCAACATAGTTGCAACTCTCTTAGGTGAACGAACGCACAGCAGAGCAGTTTCAAGGAAACGTTTCTCCTGAGTTTTAGACGAAGTTTCCTGCTGTTTAGTACGGATGCCGGCATTGAGCTGGAATTACCGGTTTTGGGATTCTGCACAGAAAGGGTTTGTAAACCGCTGAATCTAAACGTGAGTTTAACTCTGTCAGTTGAATGCACACATTGACAACCATTCAGTTAGATACCACCCTTTTGGTTGTAGGAGCAGATATTTCTCTGTACAGCCTATGGTCCCATTCACTCGGGAATATCCCATCGCACCTCCTAGAAGAAACGTGTTTCTGACTCGCTGAATCTCAACATAGATTCAACTCTCTTAGGTGATCGAACGCACAGCAGAGCAGTTTCAAGGAAACGTTTCTCCTGAGTTTTAGACGAAGTTTCCTGCTGTTTAGTACGGATGCCGGCATTGGGCTGGAAATACCGGTTTTGGGATTCTGCACAGAAAGGGTTTGCAAACCGCTGAATCCACACGGGAGTTTAACTCTGTCAGTTGAATGCACACATTGACAACCATTCAGTTTGATAGCACACTTTTGGTTTTAGAAGCAGATATTTCTCTGTACAGCCTATGGTCCCATTCACTCGGGAATATCCCAACGCAGCTCCTAGAAGAAACGTGTTTCTGACTCGCTGAATCTCAACATAGATTCAACTCTCTTAGGTGAACGAACGCACAGCAGAGCAGTTTCAAGGAAACGTTTCTCCTGAGTTTTAGACGAAGTTTCCTGCTGTTTAGTGCGTATGCCGGCATTGGGCTGGAAATACCGGTTTTGGGATTCTGCAAAGAAAGGGTTTGCAAACCGCTGCATCCACACGTGAGTTTAACTCTGTCAGTTGAATGCACACATTGACAACCATTCAGTTTGATAGCACACTTTTGGTTTTAGAAGCAGATATTTCTCTGTAGAGCCTATGGTCCCATTCACTCGGGAATATCCCAACGCAGCTCCTAGAAGAAACGTGTTTCTGACTCGCTGAATCTCAACATAGATTCAACTCTCTTAGGTGAACGAACGCACAGCAGAGCAGTTTCAAGGAAACGTTTCTCCTGAGTTTTAGACGAAGTTTCCTGCTGTTTAGTACGTATGCCGGCATAGGGCTGGAAATACCGGTTTTGGGATTCTGCAAAGAAAGGGTTTGCAAACCGCTGAATCCAAACGTGAGTTTAACCCTGTCAGTTGAATGCACACATTGACAACCATTCAGTTTGATAGCACACTTTTGGTTTTAGAAGCAGATATTTCTCTGTAGAGCCTATGGTCCCATTCACTCGGGAATATCCCAACGCAGCTCCTAGAAGAAACGTGTTTCTGACTCGCTGAATCTCAACATAGATTCAACTCTCTTAGGCGAACGAAAGCACAGCAGAGCAGTTTCACGGAAACGTTTCTCCTGAGTCTTAGACGAAGTTTCCTGCTGTTTAGTACGTATGCCGGCATTGGGCTGGAAATACCGGTTTTTGGATTCTGCACAGAAAGGGTTTGCAAACCGCTGAATCCACACGTGAGTTTAACTCTGTCAGTTGAATGCACACATTGACAACCATTCAGTTAGATAGCTCCGTTTTGGTTTTAGAAGCAGATATTTCTCTGTACAGCCTATGGTCCCATTCACTCGGGAATATCCCAACGCAGCTCCTAGAAGAAACGTGTTTCTGACTCGCTGAATCTCAACATAGATTCAACTCTCTTAGGTGAACGAACTCACAGCAGAGCAGTTTCAAGGAAACGTTTCTCCTGAGTTTTAGACGAAGTTTCCTGCTGTTTAGTACGGATGCCGGCATTGGGCTGGAAATAACCGTTTTGGGATTCTGCACAGAAATGGTTTGCAAACCGCTGAATCCACACGTGAGTTTAACTCTGTCAGTTGAATGCACACTTTGACAACCATTCAGTTATATAGCTCCGTTTTGGTTTTAGAAGCAGATATTTCTCTGTACAGCCTATGGTCCCATTCACTCGGGAATATCCCAACGCAGCTCCTAGCATAAACGTGTTTCTGACTCGCTGAATCTCAACATAGTTGCAACTCTCTTAGGTGAACGAACGCACAGCAGAGCAGTTTCAAGGAAACGTTTCTCCTGAGTTTTAGACGAAGTTTCCTGCTGTTTAGTACGGATGCCGGCATTGAGCTGGAATTACCGGTTTTGGGATTCTGCACAGAAAGGGTTTGTAAACCGCTGAATCTAAACGTGAGTTTAACTCTGTCAGTTGAATGCACACATTGACAACCATTCAGTTAGATACCACCCTTTTGGTTGTAGGAGCAGATATTTCTCTGTACAGCCTATGGTCCCATTCACTCGGGAATATCCCATCGCACCTCCTAGAAGAAACGTGTTTCTGACTCGCTGAATCTCAACATAGATTCAACTCTCTTAGGTGATCGAACGCACAGCAGAGCAGTTTCAAGGAAACGTTTCTCCTGAGTTTTAGACGAAGTTTCCTGCTCTTTAGTACGGATGCCGGCATTGGGCTGGAAATACCGGTTTTGGGATTCTGCACAGAAAGGGTTTGCAAACCGCTGAATCCACACGGGAGTTTAACTCTGTCAGTTGAATGCACACATTGACAACCATTCAGTTTGATAGCACACTTTTGGTTTTAGAAGCAGATATTTCTCTGTACAGCCTATGGTCCCATTCACTCGGGAATATCCCAACGCAGCTCCTAGAAGAAACGTGTTTCTGACTCGCTGAATCTCAACATAGATTCAACTCTCTTAGGTGAACGAACGCACAGCAGAGCAGTTTCAAGGAAACGTTTCTCCTGAGTCTTAGACGAAGTTTCCTGCTGTTTAGTACGTATGCCGGCATTGGGCTGGAAATACCGGTTTTTGGATTCTGCACAGAAAGGGTTTGCAAACCGCTGAATCCACACGTGAGTTTAACTCTGTCAGTTGAATGCACACATTGACAACCATTCAGTTAGATAGCTCCGTTTTGGTTTTAGAAGCAGATATTTCTCTGTACAGCCTATGGTCCCATTCACTCGGGAATATCCCAACGCAGCTCCTAGAAGAAACGTGTTTCTTACTCGCTGAATCTCAACATAGATTCAACTCTCTTAGGTGAACGAACTCACAGCAGAGCAGTTTCAAGGAAACGTTTCTCCTGAGTTTTAGACGAAGTTTCCTGCTGTTTAGTACGGATGCCGGCATTGGGCTGGACATACCGGTTTTGGGATTCTGCACAGAAATGGTTTGCAAACCGCTGAATCGACACGTGAGTTTAACTCCGTCAGTTGAATGCACACATTGACAACCATTCAGTTAGATAGCTCCGTTTTGGTTTTAGAAGCAGATATTTCTCTGTACAGCCTATGGTCCCATTCACTCGGGAATATCCCAACGCAGCTCCTAGCATAAACGCGTTTCTGACTCGCTGAATCTCAACATAGTTTCAACTCTCTTAGGTGAACGAACGCACAGAAGAGCAGTTTCAAGGAAACGTTTCTCCTGAGTTTTAGACGAAGTTTCCTGCTGTTTAGTACGTATGCCGGCATTGGGCTGGAAATACCGGTTTTGGGATTCTGCACAGAAAGGGTTTGCAAACCGCTGAATCCACACGTGAGTTTAACTCTGTCAGTTGAATGCACACATTGACAACCATTCAGTTAGATAGCTCCGTTTTGGTTTTAGAAGCAGATATTTCTCTGTACAGCCTATGGACCCATTCACTCGGGAATATCCCAACGCAGCTCCTAGAAGAAACGTGTTTCTGACTCGCTGAATCTCAACAAAGATTCACCTCTCTTAGGTGAACGAGCGCACAGCAGAGCAGTTTCAAGGAAACGTTTCTCCTGAGTTTTAGACGAAGTTTCCTGCTGTTTAGTGCGTATGCCGGCATTGGGCTGGACATACCGGTTTTGGGATTCTGCACAGAAATGGTTTGCAAACCGCTGAATCCACACGTGAGTTTAACTCTGTCAGTTGAATGCACACATTGACAACCATTCAGTTTGATAGCACACTTTTGGTTTTAGAAGCAGATATTTCTCTGTACAGCCTATGGTCCCATTCAATCGGGAATATCCCAACGCAGCTCCTAGAAGAAACGTGTTTCTGACTCGCTGAATCTCAACATAGATTCAACTCTCTTAGGTGAACGAACGCACAGCAGAGCAGTTTCAAGGAAACGTTTCTCCTGAGTTTTACACGAAGTTTCCTGCTGTTTAGTACGGATTCCGGCATTGGGCTGGAAATACCCGTTTTGGGATTCTGCACAGAAAGGGTTTGCAAACCGCTGAATCCACACGTGACTTTAACTCTGTCAGTTGAATGCGCACATTGACAACCATTCACTTAGATAGCTCCGTTTTGGTTTTAGAAGCAGATATTTCTCTGTACAGCCTATGGTCCCATTCACTCGGGAATATCCCAACGCAGCTCCTAGCATAAACGCGTTTCTGACTCGCTGGATCTCAACATAGATTCAACTCTCTTAGGTGAACGAACGCACAGCAGAGCAGTTTCAAGGAAACGTTTCTCCTGAGTTTTAGACGAAGTTTCCTGCTGTTAGGTACGTATGCCGGCATTGGGCTGGAAATGCCGGTTTTGGGATTCTGCACAGAAAGGGTTTGCAAACCGCTGAATACACACGTGAGTTTAACTCTGTCAGTTGAATGCACACATTGACAACCATTCAGTTAGATAGCTCCGTTTTGGTTTTAGAAGCAGATATTTCTCTGTACAGCCTATGGTCCCATTCACTCGGGAATATCCTAACGCAGCTCCTAGAAGAAACGTGTTTCTGACTCGCTGAATCTCAACATAGATTCAACTCTCTTAGGTGAACGAACGCACAGCAGAGCAGTTTCAAGGAAACGTTTCTCCTGAGTTTTAGACGAAGTTTCCTGCTGTTTAGTACGGATGCCGGCATTGGGCTGGACATACCGGTTTTGGGATTCTGCACAGAAAGGGTTTGCAAACCGCTGAATCCACACGTGAGTTTAACTCTGTCAGTTGAATGCACACTTTGACAACCATTCAGTTATATAGCTCCGTTTTGGTTTTAGAAGCAGATATTTCTCTGTACAGCCTATGGTCCCATTCACTCGGGAATATCCCAACGCAGCTCCTAGCATAAACGTGTTTCTGACTCGCTGAATCTCAACATAGTTGCAACTCTCTTAGGTGAACGAACGCACAGCAGAGCAGTTTCAAGGAAACGTTTCTCCTGAGTTTTAGACGAAGTTTCCTGCTGTTTAGTACGGATGCCGGCATTGAGCTGGAATTACCGGTTTTGGGATTCTGCACAGAAAGGGTTTGTAAACCGCTGAATCTAAACGTGAGTTTAACTCTGTCAGTTGAATGCACACATTGACAACCATTCAGTTAGATACCACCCTTTTGGTTGTAGGAGCAGATATTTCTCTGTACAGCCTATGGTCCCATTCACTCGGGAATATCCCATCGCACCTCCTAGAAGAAACGTGTTTCTGACTCGCTGGATCTCAACATAGATTCAACTCTCTTAGGTGAACGAACGCACAGCAGAGCAGTTTCAAGGAAACGTTTCTCCTGAGTTTTAGACGAAGTTTCCTGCTGTTTAGTACGTATGCCGGCATAGGGCTGGAAATACCGGTTTTGGGATTCTGCAAAGAAAGGGTTTGCAAACCGCTGAATCCAAACGTGAGTTTAACCCTGTCAGTTGAATGCACACATTGACAACCATTCAGTTTGATAGCACACTTTTGGTTTTAGAAGCAGATATTTCTCTGTAGAGCCTATGGTCCCATTCACTCGGGAATATCCCAACGCAGCTCCTAGAAGAAACGTGTTTCTGACTCGCTGAATCTCAACATAGATTCAACTCTCTTAGGCGAACGAACGCACAGCAGAGCAGTTTCAAGGAAACGTTTCTCCTGAGTCTTATACGAAGTTTCCTGCTGTTTAGTACGTATGCCGGCATTGGGCTGGAAATACCGGTTTTTGGATTCTGCACAGAAAGGGTTTGCAAACCGCTGAATCCACACGTGAGTTTAACTCTGTCAGTTGAATGCACACATTGACAACCATTCAGTTAGATAGCTCCGTTTTGGTTTTAGAAGCAGATATTTCTCTGTACAGCCTATGGTCCCATTCACTCGGGAATATCCCAACGCAGCTCCTAGAAGAAACGTGTTTCTGACTCGCTGAATCTCAACATAGATTCAACTCTCTTAGGTGAACGAACTCACAGCAGAGCAGTTTCAAGGAAACGTTTCTCCTGAGTTTTAGACGAAGTTTCCTGCTGTTTAGTACGTATGCCGGCATTGGGCTGGAAATACCGGTTTTGGGATTCTGCACAGAAATGGTTTGCAAACCGCTGAATCCACACGTGAGTTTAACTCTGTCAGTTGAATGCACACATTGACAACCATTCAGTTTGATAGCACACTTTTGGTTTTAGAAGCAGATATTTCTCTGTACAGCCTATGGTCCCATTCAATCGGGAATATCCCAACGCAGCTCCTAGAAGAAACGTGTTTCTGACTCGCTGAATCTCAACATAGATTCAACTCTCTTAGGTGATCGAACGCACAGCAGAGCAGTTTCAAGGAAACGTTTCTCCTGAGTTTTAGACGAAGTTTCCTGCTCTTTAGTACGGATGCCGGCATTGGGCTGGAAATACCGGTTTGGGGATTCTGCACAGAAAGGGTTTGCAAACCGCTGAATCCACACGTGAGTTTAACTCTGTCAGTTGAATGCACACATTGACAACCATTCAGTTAGATGGCTCCGTTTTGGTTTTAGAAGCAGATATTTCTCTGTAGAGCCTATGGTCCCATTCACTCGGGAATATCCCAACGCAGCTCCTAGAAGAAACGTGTTTCTGACTCGCTGAATCTCAACATAGATTCAACTCTCTTAGTTGAACGAACGCACAGCAGAGCAGTTTCAAGGAAACGTTTCTCCTGAGTTTTACACGAAGTTTCCTGCTGTTTAGTACGGATGCCGGCATTGGGCTGGAAATACCCGTTTTGGGATTCTGCACAGAAAGGGTTTGCAAACCGCTGAATCCACACGTGACTTTAACTCTGTCAGTTGAATGCGCACATTGACAACCATTCAGTTAGATAGCTCCGTTTTGGTTTTAGAAGCAGATATTTCTCTGTACAGCCTATGGTCCCATTCACTCGGGAATATCCCAACGCAGCTCCTAGAAGAAACGTGTTTCTGACTCGCTGAATCTCAACATAGATTCAACTCTCTTAGGTGAACGAACGCACAGCAGAGCAGTTTCAAGGAAACGTTTCTCCTGAGTTTTAGACGAAGTTTCCTGCTGTTAAGTACGTATGCCGGCATTGGGCTGGAAATACCGGTTTTGGGATTCTGCACAGAAAGGGTTTGCAAACCGCTGAATCCACACGTGAGTTTAACTCTGTCAATTGAATGCACACATTGACAACCATTCAGTTAGATAGCTCCGTTTTGGTTTTAGAAGCAGATATTTCTCTGTACAGCCTATGGTCCCATTCACTCGGGAATATCCTAACGCAGCTCCTAGAAGAAACGTGTTTCTGACTCGCTGAATCTCAACATAGATTCAACTCTCTTAGGTGAACGAACGCACAGCAGAGCAGTTTCAAGGAAACGTTTCTCCTGAGTTTTTGACGAAGTTTCCTGCTGTTTAGTACGAATGCCGGCATTGGGCTGGACATACCGGTTTTGGGATTCTGCACAGAAATGGTTTGCAAACCGCTGAATCCACACGTGAGTTTAACTCTGTCAGTTGAATGCACACTTTGACAACCATTCAGTTATATAGCTCCGTTTTGGTTTTAGAAGCAGATATTTCTCTGTACAGCCTATGGTCCCATTCACTCGGGAATATCCCAACGCAGCTCCTAGCATAAACGTGTTTCTGACTCGCTGAATCTCAACATAGTTGCAACTCTCTTAGGTGAACGAACGCACAGCAGAGCAGTTTCAAGGAAACGTTTCTCCTGAGTTTTAGACGAAGTTTCCTGCTGTTTAGTACGGATGCCGGCATTGAGCTGGAATTACCGGATTTGGGATTCTGCACAGAAAGGGTTTGTAAACCGCTGAATCTAAATGTGAGTTTAACTCTGTCAGTTGAATGCACACATTGACAACCATTCAGTTAGATACCACCCTTTTGGTTGTAGGAGCAGATATTTCTCTGTACAGCCTATGGTCCCATTCACTCGGAAATATCCCAATGCACCTCCTAGAAGAAACGTGTTTCTGACTCGCTGAATCTGAACATAGATTCAACTCTCTTAGGTGAACGAACGCACAGCAGAGCAGTTTCAAGGAAACGTTTCTCCTGAGTTTTAGACGAAGTTTCCTGCTGTTTAGTACGGATGCCGGCATTGAGCTGGAATTACCGGTTTTGGGATTCTGCACAGAAAGGGTTTGTAAACCGCTGAATCTAAACGTGAGTTTCACTCTGTCAGTTGAATGCACACATTGACAACCATTCAGTTAGATACCACCCTTTTGGTTGTAGGAGCAGATATTTCTCTGTACAGCCTATGGTCCCATTCACTCGGGAATATCGCAATGCACCTCCTAGAAGAAACGTGTTTCTGACTCGCTGAATCTCAACATAGATTCAACTCTCTTAGGTGATCGAACGCACAGCAGAGCAGTTTCAAGGAAACGTTTCTCCTGAGTTTTAGACGAAGTTTCCTGCTGTTTAGTACGGATGCCGGCATTGGGCTGGAAATACCGGTTTTGGGATTCTGCACAGAAAGGGTTTGCAAACCGCTGAATCCACACGTGAGTTTAACTCTGTCAGTTGAATGCACACATTGACAACCATTCAGTTAGATGGCTCCGTTTTGGTTTTAGAAGCAGATATTTCTCTGTAGAGCCTATGGTCCCATTCACTCGGGAATATCCCAACGCAGCTCCTAGAAGAAACGTGTTTCTGACTCGCTGAATCTCAACATAGATTCAACTCTCTTAGTTGAACGAACGCACAGCAGAGCAGTTTCAAGGAAACGTTTCTCCTGAGTTTTACACGAAGTTTCCTGCTGTTTAGTACGGATGCCGGCATTGGGCTGGAAATACCCGTTTTGGGATTCTGCACAGAAAGGGTTTGCAAACCGCTGAATCCACACGTGACTTTAACTCTGTCAGTTGAATGCGCACATTGACAACCATTCAGTTAGATAGCTCCGTTTTGGTTTTAGAAGCAGATATTTCTCTGTACAGCCTATGGTCCCATTCACTCGGGAATATCCCAACGCAGCTCCTAGAAGAAACGTGTTTCTGACTCGCTGAATCTCAACATAGATTCAACTCTCTTAGGTGAACGAACGCACAGCAGAGCAGTTTCAAGGAAACGTTTCTCCTGAGTTTTAGACGAAGTTTCCTGCTGTTAAGTACGTATGCCGGCATTGGGCTGGAAATACCGGTTTTGGGATTCTGCACAGAAAGGGTTTGCAAACCGCTGAATCCACACGTGAGTTTAACTCTGTCAATTGAATGCACACATTGACAACCATTCAGTTAGATAGCTCCGTTTTGGTTTTAGAAGCAGATATTTCTCTGTACAGCCTATGGTCCCATTCACTCGGGAATATCCTAACGCAGCTCCTAGAAGAAACGTGTTTCTGACTCGCTGAATCTCAACATAGATTCAACTCTCTTAGGTGAACGAACGCACAGCAGAGCAGTTTCAAGGAAACGTTTCTCCTGAGTTTTTGACGAAGTTTCCTGCTGTTTAGTACGAATGCCGGCATTGGGCTGGACATACCGGTTTTGGGATTCTGCACAGAAATGGTTTGCAAACCGCTGAATCCACACGTGAGTTTAACTCTGTCAGTTGAATGCACACTTTGACAACCATTCAGTTATATAGCTCCGTTTTGGTTTTAGAAGCAGATATTTCTCTGTACAGCCTATGGTCCCATTCACTCGGGAATATCCCAACGCAGCTCCTAGCATAAACGTGTTTCTGACTCGCTGAATCTCAACATAGTTGCAACTCTCTTAGGTGAACGAACGCACAGCAGAGCAGTTTCAAGGAAACGTTTCTCCTGAGTTTTAGACGAAGTTTCCTGCTGTTTAGTACGGATGCCGGCATTGAGCTGGAATTACCGGTTTTGGGATTCTGCACAGAAAGGGTTTGTAAACCGCTGAATCTAAATGTGAGTTTAACTCTGTCAGTTGAATGCACACATTGACAACCATTCAGTTAGATACCACCCTTTTGGTTGTAGGAGCAGATATTTCTCTGTACAGCCTATGGTCCCATTCACTCGGAAATATCCCAATGCACCTCCTAGAAGAAACGTGTTTCTGACTCGCTGAATCTCAACATAGATTCAACTCTCTTAGGTGAACGAACGCACAGCAGAGCAGTTTCAAGGAAACGTTTCTCCTGAGTTTTAGACGAAGTTTCCTGCTGTTTAGTACGGATGCCGGCATTGAGCTGGAATTACCGGTTTTGGGATTCTGCACAGAAAGGGTTTGTAAACCGCTGAATCTAAACGTGAGTTTCACTCTGTCAGTTGAATGCACACATTGACAACCATTCAGTTAGATACCACCCTTTTGGTTGTAGGAGCAGATATTTCTCTGTACAGCCTATGGTCCCATTCACTCGGGAATATCGCAATGCACCTCCTAGAAGAAACGTGTTTCTGACTCGCTGAATCTCAACATAGATTCAACTCTCTTAGGTGATCGAACGCACAGCAGAGCAGTTTCAAGGAAACGTTTCTCCTGAGTTTTAGACGAAGTTTCCTGCTGTTTAGTACGGATGCCGGCATTGGGCTGGAAATACCGGTTTTGGGATTCTGCACAGAAAGGGTTTGCAAACCGCTGAATCCACACGTGAGTTTAACTCTGTCAGTTGAATGCACACTTTGACAACCATTCAGTTAGATAGCTCCGTTTTGGTTTTAGAAGCAGATATTTCTCTGTACAGCCTATGGTCCCATTCACTCGGGAATATCCCAACGCAGCTCCTAGAAGAAACGTGTTTCTGACTCGCTGAATCTCAACATAGATTCAACTCTCTTAGGTGAACGAAAGCACAGCAGAGCAGTTTCAAGGAAACGTTTCTCCTGAGTTTTAGACGAAGTTTCCTGCTGTTTAGTACGGATGCCGGCATTGGGCTGGAAATACCGGTTTTGGGATTCTGCACAGAAAGGGTTTGCAAACCGCTGAATCCACAAGTGAGTTTAACTCTGTCAGTTGAATGCACACATTGACAACCATTCAGTTTGATAGCACACTTTTCGTTTTAGAAGCAGATATTTCTCTGTACAGCGTATGGTCCCATTCACTCGGGAATATCCCAACGCAGCTCCTAGAAGAAACGTGTTTCTGACTCGCTGAATCTCAACATAGATTCAACTCTCTTAGGTGAACGAACGCACAGCAGAGCAGTTTCAAGGAAACGTTTCTCCTGAGTTTTAGACGAAGTTTCCTGCTGTTTAGTGTGTATGCCGGCATTGGGCTGGAAATACCGGTTTTGGGATTCTGCAAAGAAAGGGTTTGCAAACCGCTGAATCCAAACGTGAGTTTAACCCTGTCAGTTGAATGCACACATTGACAACCATTCAGTTTGATAGCACACTTTTGGTTTTAGAAGCAGATATTTCTCTGTAGAGCCTATGGTCCCATTCACTCGGGAATATCCCAACGCAGCTCCTAGAAGACACGTGTTTCTGACTCGCTGAATCTCAACATAGATTCAACTCTCTTAGGTGAACGAACTCACAGCAGAGCAGTTTCAAGGAAACGTTTCTCCTGAGTTTTAGACGAAGTTTCCTGCTGTTTAGTACGGATGCCGGCATTGGGCTGGACATACCAGTTTTGGGATTCTGCACAGAAATGGTTTGCAAACCGCTGAATCGACACGTGAGTTTAACTCCGTCAGTTGAATGCACACATTGACAACCATTCAGTTAGATAGCTCCGTTTTGGTTTTAGAAGCAGATATTTCTCTGTACAGCCTATGGTCCCATTCACTCGGGAATATCCCAACGCAGCTCCTAGCATAAACGCGTTTCTGACTCGCTGATTCTCAACATAGTTTCAACTCTCTTAGGTGAACGAACGCACAGAAGAGCAGTTTCAAGGAAACGTTTCTCCTGAGTTTTAGACGAAGTTTCCTGCTGTTTAGTACGTATGCCGGCATTGGGCTGGAAATACCGGTTTTGGGATTCTGCACAGAAAGGGTTTGCAAACCGCTGAATCCACACGTGAGTTTAACTCTGTCAGTTGAATGCACACATTGACAACCATTCTGTTAGATAGCTCCGTTTTGGTTTTAGAAGCAGATATTTCTCTGTACAGCCTATGGTCCCATTCACTCGGGAATATCCCAACGCAGTTCCTAGAAGAAACGCGTTTCTGACTCGGTGAGTCTCAACGTAGATTCAACTCTCTTAGGTGAACGAACGCACAGCAGAGCAGTTTCAAGGAAACGTTTCTCCTGAGTCTTAGACGAAGTTTCCTGCTGTTTAGTACGGATGCCGGCATTGGGCTGGAAATACCGGTTTTGGGATTCTGCACAGAAAGGGTTTGCAAACCGCTGAATCCACACGTGAGTTTAACTCTGTCAGTTGAAAGCACACATTGACAACCATTCAGTTAGATAGCTCCGTTTTGGTTTTAGAAGCAGATATTTCTCTGTACAGCCTATGGTCCCATTCACTCGGGAATATCCCAACGCAGCTCCTAGAAGAAACGTGTTTCTGACTCGCTGAATCTCAACATAGATTCAACTCTCTTAGGTGAACGAAAGAACAGCAGAGCAGTTTCAAGGAAACGTTTCTCCTGAGTTTTAGACGAAGTTTCCTGCTGTTTAGTACGGATACCGGCATTGGGCTGGACATACCGGTTTTGGGATTCTGCACAGAAATGTTTTGCAAACCTCTGAATCCACACGTGAGTTTAACTCTGTCAGTTGAATGCACACATTGACAACCATTCAGTTAGATAGCTCCGTTTTGGTTTTAGAAGCAGATAATTCTCTGTACAGCCTATGGTCCCATTCACTCGGGAATATCCCAATGCAGCTCCTAGAAGAAACGTGTTTTTGACTCGCTGAATCTCAACATAGATTCAACTCTCTTAGCTGAACGAACGCACAGCAGAGCAGTTTCAAGGAAACGTTTCTCCTGAGTTTTAGACGAAGTTTCCTGCTGTTTAGTATGGATGCCGGCATTGGGCTGGAAATACGGGTTTTGGGATTCTGCACAGAAAGGGTTTGCAAACCGCTGAATCCACACGTGAGTTTAGCTCTGTCAGTTGAATGCACACATTGACAACCATTCAGTTTGATAGCACACTTTTGGTTTTAGAAGCAGATATTTCTCTGTACAGCCTATGGTCCCATTCACTCGGGAATATCCCAACGCAGCTCCTAGAAGAAACGTGTTTCTGACTCGCTGAATCTCAACATAGTTTCAACTCTCTTAGGTGAACGAAAGCACAGCAGAGCAGTTTCAAGGAAACGTCTCTCCCGAGTTTTAGACGAAGTTTCCTGCTGTTTATTACGGATGCCGGCATTGAGCTGGAATTACCGGTTTTGGGATTCTGCACAGAAAGGGTTTGCAAACCGCTGAATCCAAACGTGAGTTTAATTCTGTCACTTGAATGCACACATTGACAACCATTCAGTTAGATACCACCCTTTTGGTTGTAGGAGTAGATATTTCTCTGTACAGCCTATGGTCCCATTCACTCGGGAATATCCCAACGCACCTCCTAGAAGAAACGTGTTTCTGACTCGCTGAATCTCAACATAGATTCAACTCTCTTAGGTGATCGAACGCACAGCAGAGCAGTTTCACGGAAACGTTTCTCCTGAGTTTTAGACGAAGTTTCCTGCTGTTTAGTACGGATGCCGGCATTGGGCTGGAAATACCGGTTTTGGGATTCTGCACACAAAGGGTTTGCAAACCGCTGAATCCACACGTGAGTTTAACTCTGTCAGTTGAATGCACACATTGACAACCATTCAGTTAGATAGCTCCGTTTTGGTTTTAGAAGCAGATATTTCTCTGTACAGCCTATGGTCCCATTCACTTGGGAATATCCCAACGCAGCTCCTAGAAGAAACGTGTTTCTGACTCGCTGAATCTCAACATTGATTCAACTCTCTTAGGTGAACGAACGCACAGCAGAGCAGTTTCAAGGAAACGTTTCTCCTGAGTTTTAGACGAAGTTTCCTGCTGTTTAGTACGGATGCCGGCATTGGGCTGGACATACCGGTTTTGGGATTCTGCACAGAAAGGGTTTGCAAACCGCTGAATCCACACGTGAGTTTAACTCTGTCAGTTGAATGCACACATTGACAACCATTCAGTTTGATAGCACCATTTTGGTTTTAGAAGCAGATATTTCTCTGTACAGCCTATGGTCCCATTCACTCGGGAATATCCCAACGCAGCTCCTAGAAGAAACGTGTTTCTGACTCGCTGAATCTCAACATAGATTCAACTCTCTTAGGTGAACGAACGCACAGCAGAGCAGTTTCAAGGAAACGTTTCTCCTGAGTTTTAGACGAAGTTTCCTGCTGTTTAGTACGGATGCCGGCATTGGGCTGGACATACCGGTTTTGGGATTCTGCACAGAAAGGGTTTGCAAACCGCTGAATCCACAGTGAGTTTAACTCTGTCAGTTGAATGCACACATTGACAACCATTCAGTTTGAAAGCACCCTTTTGGTTTTAGAAGCAGATATTTCTCTGTAAAGCCTATGGTCCCATTCACTCGGGAATATCCCAACGCACCTCCTAGAAGAAACGTGTTTCTGACTCGCTGAATCTCAACATAGATTCAACTCTCTTAGGTGAACGAACGCACAGCAGAGCAGTTTCAAGCAAACGTTTCTCCTGAGTCTTAGACGAAGTTTCCTGCTGTTTAGTACGTATGCCGGCATTGGGCTGGAAATACCGGTTTTGGGATTCTGCACAGAAAGGGTTTGCAAACCGCTGAATCCACACGTGAGTTTAACTCTGTCAGTTGAATGCACACATTGACAACCATTCAGTTTGATAGCTCCGTTTTGGTTTTAGAAGCAGATATTACTCTGTACAGCCTATGGTCCCATTCACTCGGGAATATCCCAACGCAGCTCCTAGAAGAAACGTGTTTCTGACTCGCTGAATCTCAACATAGATTCAACTCTCTTAGTTGAACGAAAGCACAGCAGAGCAGTTTCAAGGAAACGTTTCTCCTGAGTTTTAGACGAAGTTTCCTGCTGTTTAGTACGGATACCGGCATTGGGCTGGACATACCGGTTTTGGGATTCTGCACAGAAATGGTTTGCAAACCTCTGAATCCACACGTGAGTTTAACTCTGTCAGTTGAAAGCACACATTGACAACCATTCAGTTAGATAGCTCCGTTTTGGTTTTAGAAGCAGATATTACTCTGTACAGCCTATGGTCCCATTCACTCGGGAATATCCCAACGCAGCTCCTAGAAGAAACGTGTTTCTGACTCGCTGAGTCTCAACATAGATTCAACTCTCTTAGGTGAACGAACGCACAGCAGAGCAGTTTCAAGGAAACGTTTCTCCTGAGTCTTAGACGAAGTTTCCTGCTGTTTAGTACGTACGCCAGCATTGGGCTGGAAATACCGGTTTTGGGATTCTGCACAGAAAGGGTTTGCAAACCGCTGAATCCACACGTGAGTTTAACTCTGTCAGTTGAATGCACACATTGAAAACCATTCAATTTGATAGCTCCGTTTTGGTTTTAGAAGCAGATATTTCTCTGTACAGCCTATGGTCCCATTCACTCGGGAATATCCCAACGCAGCTCCTAGAAGAAACGTGTTTCTCTCTCGCTGAATCTCAACATAGATTCAACTCTCTTAGGTGAACGAACGCACAGCAGAGCAGTTTCAAGGAAACGTTTCTCCTGAGTTTTAGACGAAGTTTTCTGCTGTTTAGTACGGATGCCGGCATTGGGCTGGATATACCGGTTTTGCGATTCTGCACAGAAAGGGTTTGCAAACCGCTGAATCCACACGTGAGTTTAACTCTGTCAGTTGAATGCACACATTGACAACCATTCAGTTTGATAGCACCCTTTTGGTTTTAGAAGCAGATATTTCTCTGTACAGCCTATGGTCCCATTCACTCGGGAATATCCCAACGCAGCTCCTAGAAGAAACGTGTTTCTGACTCGCTGAATCTGAACATAGATTCAACTCTCTTAGGTGAACGAACGCACAGCAGAGCAGTTTCAAGCAAACGTTTCTCCTGAGTCTTAGACGAAGTTTCCTGCTGTTTAGTACGGATGCCGGCATTGGGCTGGAAATACCGGTTTGGGATTCTGCACAGAAAGGGTTTGCAAACCGCTGAATCCACACGTGAGTTTAACTCTGTCCGTTGAATGCACACATTGACAACCATTCAGTTAGATAGCTCCGTTTTGGTTTTAGAAGCAGATATTTCTCTGTACAGCCTATGGTCCCATTCACTCGGGAATATCCCAACGCAGCTCCTAGAAGAAACGTGTTTCTGACTCGCTGAATCTCAACATAGATTCAACTCTCTTAGGTGAACGAAAGCACAGCAGAGCAGTTTCAAGGAAACGTTTCTCCTGAGTTTTAGACGAAGTTTCCTGCTGCTTAGTACGGATACCGGCATTGGGCTGGACATACCGGTTTTGGGATTCTGCACAGAAATGTTTTGCAAACCTCTGAATCCACACGTGAGTTTAACTCTGTCAGTTGAATGCACACATTGACAACCATTCAGTTTGATAGCACACTTTTGGTTTTAGAAGCAGATATTTCTCTGTACAGCCTATGGTCCCATTCACTCGGGAATATCCCAACGCACCTCCTAGAAGAAACGTGTTTCTGACTCGCTGAATCTCAACATAGATTCAACTCTCTGAGGTGATCGAACGCACAACAGAGCAGTTTCAAGGAAACGTTTCTCCTGAGTTTTAGACGAAGTTTCCTGCTGTTTAGTACGGATGCCGGCATTGGACTGGAAATACCGGTTTTGGGATTCTGCACAGAAAGGGTTTGCAAACCGCTAAATCCACACGTGAGTTTAACTCTGTCAGTTGAATGCACACATTGACAACCATTCAGTTAGATAGCTCCGTTTTGGTTTTAGAAGCAGATATTTCTCTGTACAGCCTATGGTCCCATTCACTCGGGAATATCCCAACGCAGCTCCTAGAAGAAACGTGTTTCTGACTCGTAGAATCTCAACATGGATTCAACTCTCTTAGGTGAACGAACGCACAGCAGAGCAGTTTCAAGGAAACGTTTCTCCTGAGTTTTTGACGAAGTTTCCTGCTCTTTAGTACTTATGCCGGCATTGGGCTGGAAATACCGGTTTTGGGATTCTGCACAGAAAGGGTTTGCAAACCGCTGAATCCACACCTGAGTTTAACTCTCTCAGTTGAATGCACACATTGACAACCATTCAGTTTGATAGCACACTTTTGGTTTTAGAAGCAGATATTTCTCTGTACAGCCTATGGTCCCATTCACTCGGGAATATCCCAACGCAGCTCCTAGAAGAAACGTGTTTCTGACTCGCTGAATCTCAACATAGATTCAACTCTCTTAGGTGAACGAACGCACAGCAGAGTAGTTAAAAGGAAACGTTTCTCCTGAGTTTTACACGAAGTTTCCTGCTGTTTAGTACGGATGCCGGCATTGGGCTGGACATACCGGTTTTGGGATTCTGCACAGAAAGGGTTTGCAAACCGCTGAATCCACACGTGAGTTTAACTCTGTCAGTTGAATGCACACATTGACAACCATTCAGTTTGATAGCACCCTTTTGGTTTTAGAAGCAGATATTTCTCTGTACATCCTATGGTCCCATTCACTCGGGAATATCCCAACGCAGCTCCTAGAAGAAACGTGTTTCTGACTCGCTGAATCTCAACATAGTTTCAACTCTCTTAGGTGAACGAAAGCACAGCAGAGCAGTTTCAAGGAAACGTTTCTCCCGAGTTTTAGACGAAGTTTCCTGCTGTTTATTACGGATGCCGGCATTGAGCTGGAATTACCGGTTTTGGGATTCTGCACAGAAAGGGTTTGCAAACCGCTGAATCCAAACGTGAGTTTAATTCTGTCACTTGAATGCACACATTGTGAACCATTCAGTTAGATACCACCCTTTTGGTTGTAGGAGTAGATATTTCTCTGTACAGCCTATGGTCCCATTCACTCGGGAATATCCCAACGCACCTCCTAGAAGAAACGTGTTTCTGACTCGCTGAATCTCAACATAGATTCAACTCTCTTAGGTGATCGAACGCACAGCAGAGCAGTTTCACGGAAACGTTTCTCCTGAGTTTTAGACGAAGTTTCCTGCTGTTTAGTACGGATGCCGGCATTGGGCTGGAAATACCGGTTTTGGGATTCTGCACAGAAAGGGTTTGCAAACCGCTGAATCCACACGTGAGTTTAACTCTGTCAGTTGAATGCACACATTGACAACCATTCAGTTAGATAGCTCCGTTTTGGTTTTAGAAGCAGATATTTCTCTGTACAGCCTATGGTCCCATTCACTCGGGAATATCCCAACGCAGCTCCTAGAAGAAACGTGTTTGTGACTCGCTGAATCTCAACATTGATTCAACTCTCTTAGGTGAACGAACGCACAGCAGAGCAGTTTCAAGGAAACGTTTCTCCTGAGTTTTAGACGAAGTTTCCTGCTGTTTAGTACGGATGCCGGCATTGGGCTGGACATACCGGTTTTGGGATTCTGCACAGAAAGGGTTTGCAAACCGCTGAATCCACACGTGAGTTTAACTCTTTCAATTGAATGCACACATTGACAACCATTCAGTTTGATAGCACCCTTTTGGTTTTAGAAGCAGATATTTCTCTGTACAGCCTATGGTCCCATTCACTCGGGAATATCCCAACGCAACTCCTAGAAGAAACGTGTTTCTGACTCGCTGAATCTCAACATAGATTCAACTCTCTTAGGTGAACGAACGCACAGCAGAGCAGTTTCAAGGAAACGTTTCTCCTGAGTTTTAGACGAAGTTTCCTGCTGTTTAGTACGGATGCCGGCATTGGGCTGGACATACCGGTTTTGGGATTCTGCACAGAAAGGGTTTGCAAACCGCTGAATCCACAGTGAGTTTAACTCTGTCAGTTGAATGCACACATTGACAACCATTCAGTTTGAAAGCACCCTTTTGGTTTTAGAAGCAGATATTTCTCTGTAAAGCCTATGGTCCCATTCACTCGGGAATATCCCAACGCAGCTCCTAGAAGAAACGTGTTTCTGACTCGCTGAATCTCAACATAGATTCAACTCTCTTAGGTGAACGAACGCACAGCAGAGCAGTTTCAAGCAAACGTTTCTCAAGAGTCTTAGACGAAGTTTCCTGCTGTTTAGTACGTATGCCGGCATTGGGCTGGAAATACCGGTTTTGGGATTCTGCACAGAAAGGGTTTGCAAACCGCTGAATCCACACGTGAGTTTAACTCTGTCAGTTGAATGCACACATTGACAACCATTCAGTTAGATAGCTCCGTTTTGGTTTTAGAAGCAGATATTACTCTGTACAGCCTATGGTCCCATTCACTCGGGAATATCCCAACGCAGCTCCTAGAAGAAACGTGTTTCTGTCTCGCTGAATCTCAACATAGATTCAACTCTCTTAGGTGAACGAACGCACAGCAGAGCAGTTTCAAGGAAACGTTTCTCCTGAATTTTAGACGAAGTTTTCTGCTGTTTAGTACGGATGCCGGCATTGGGCTGGATATACCGGTTTTGGGATTCTGCACAGAAAGGGTTTGCAAACCGCTGAATCCACACGTGAGTTTCACTCTGTCAGTTGAATGCACACATTGACAACCATTCAGTTTGATAGCACCCTTTTGGTTTTAGAAGCAGATATTTCTCTGTACAGCCTATGGTCCCATTCACTCGGGAATATTCCAACGCAGCTCCTAGAAGAAACGTGTTTCTGACTCGCTGAATCTGAACATAGATTCAACTCTCTTAGGTGAACGAACGCACAGCAGAGCAGTTTCAAGCAAACGTTTCTCCTGAGTCTTAGACGAAGTTTCCTGCTGTTTAGTACGGATGCCGGCATTGGGCTGGAAATACCGGTTTGGGATTCTGCACAGAAAGGGTTTGCAAACCGCTGAATCCACACGTGAGTTTAACTCTGTCCGTTGAATGCACACATTGACAACCATTCAGTTAGATAGCTCCGTTTTGGTTTTAGAAGCAGATATTTCTCTGTACAGCCTATGGTCCCATTCACTCGGGAATATCCCAACGCAGCTCCTAGAAGAAACGTGTTTCTGACTCGCTGAATCTCAACATAGATTCAACTCTCTTAGGTGAACGAAAGCACAGCAGAGCAGTTTCAAGGAAACGTTTCTCCTGAGTTTTAGACGAAGTTTCCTGCTGCTTAGTACGGATACCGGCATTGGGCTGGACATACCGGTTTTGGGATTCTGCACAGAAATGTTTTGCAAACCTCTGAATCCACACGTGAGTTTAACTCTGTCAGTTGAATGCACACATTGACAACCATTCAGTTTGATGGCACACTTTTGGTTTTAGAAGCAGATATTTCTCTGTACAGCCTATGGTCCCATTCACTCGGGAATATCCCAACGCACCTCCTAGAAGAAACGTGTTTCTGACTCGCTGAATCTCAACATAGATTCAACTCTCTGAGGTGATCGAACGCACAACAGAGCAGTTTCAAGGAAACGTTTCTCCTGAGTTTTAGACGAAGTTTCCTGCTGTTTAGTACGGATGCCGGCATTGGGCTGGAAATACCGGTTTTGGGATTCTGCACAGAAAGGGTTTGCAAACCGCTAAATCCACACGTGAGTTTAACTCTGTCAGTTGAATGCACACATTGACAACCATTCAGTTAGATAGCTCCGTTTTGGTTTTAGAAGCAGATATTTCTCTGTACAGCCTATGGTCCCATTCACTCGGGAATATCCCAACGCAGCTCCTAGAAGAAACGTGTTTCTGACTCGTAGAATCTCAACATGGATTCAACTCTCTTAGGTGAACGAACGCACAGCAGAGCAGTTTCAAGGAAATGTTTCTCCTGAGTTTTAGACGAAGTTTCCTGCTGTTTAGTACTTATGCCGGCATTGGGCTGGAAATACCGGTTTTGGGATTCTGCACAGAAAGTGTTTGCAAACCGCTGAATCCACACCTGAGTTTAACTCTCTCAGTTGAATGCACACATTGACAACCATTCAGTTTGATAGCACACTTTTGGTTTTAGAAGCAGATATTTCTCTGTACAGCCTATGGTCCCATTCACTCGGGAATATCCCAACGCAGCTCCTAGAAGAAACGTGTTTCTGACTCGCTGAATCTCAACATAGATTCAACTCTCTTAGGTGAACGAACGCACAGCAGAGTAGTTAAAAGGAAACGTTTCTCCTGAGTTTTACACGAAGTTTCCTGCTGTTTAGTACGGATGCCGGCATTGGGCTGGACATACCGGTTTTGGGATTCTGCACAGAAAGGGTTTGCAAACCGCTGAATCCACACGTGAGTTTAACTCTGTCAGTTGAATGCACACATTGACAACCATTCAGTTTGATAGCACCCTTTTGGTTTTAGAAGCAGATATTTCTCTGTACATCCTATGGTCCCATTCACTCGGGAATATCCCAACGCAGCTCCTAGAAGAAACGTGTTTCTGACTCGCTGAATCTCAACATAGTTTCAACTCTCTTAGGTGAACGAAAGCACAGCAGAGCAGTTTCAAGGAAACGTTTCTCCCGAGTTTTAGACGAAGTTTCCTGCTGTTTATTACGGATGCCGGCATTGAGCTGGAATTACCGGTTTTGGGATTCTGCACAGAAAGGGTTTGCAAACCGCTGAATCCAAACGTGAGTTTAATTCTGTCACTTGAATGCACACATTGACAACCATTCAGTTAGATACCACCCTTTTGGTTGTAGGAGTAGATATTTCTCTGTACAGCCTATGGTCCCATTCACTCGGGAATATCCCAACGCACCTCCTAGAAGAAACGTGTTTCTGACTCGCTGAATCTCAACATAGATTCAACTCTCTTAGGTGATCGAACGCACAGCAGAGCCGTTTCACGGAAACGTTTCTCCTGAGTTTTAGACGAAGTTTCCTGCTGTTTAGTACGGATGCCGGCATTGGGCTGGAAATACCGGTTTTGGGATTCTGCAAAGAAAGGGTTTGCAAACCGCTGAATCCACACGTGAGTTTAACTCTGTCAGTTGAATGCACACATTGACAACCATTCAGTTAGATAGCTCCGTTTTGGTTTTAGAAGCAGATATTTCTCTGTACAGCCTATGGTCCCATTCACTCGGGAATATCCCAACGCAGCTCCTAGAAGAAACGTGTTTCTGACTCGCAGAATCTCAACATTGATTCAACTCTCTTAGGTGAACGAACGCACAGCAGAGCAGTTTCAAGGAAACGTTTCTCCTGAGTTTTAGACGAAGTTTCCTGCTGTTTAGTACGGATGCCGGCATTGGGCTGGACATACCGGTTTTGGGATTCTGCACAGAAAGGGTTTGCAAACCGCTGAATCCACACGTGAGTTTAACTCTGTCAATTGAATGCACACATTGACAACCATTCAGTTTGATAGCACCCTTTTGGTTTTAGGAGCAGATATTTCTCTGTACAGCCTATGGTCCCATTCACTCGGGAATATCCCAACGCAACTCCTAGAAGAAACGTGTTTCTGACTCGCTGAATCTCAACATAGATTCAACTCTCTTAGGTGAACGAACGCACAGCAGAGCAGTTTCAAGGAAACGTTTCTCCTGAGTTTTAGACGAAGTTTCCTGCTGTTTAGTACGGATGCCGGCATTGGGCTGGACATACCGGTTTTGGGATTCTACACAGAAAGGGTTTGCAAACCGCTGAATCCACAGTGAGTTTAACTCTGTCAGTTGAATGCACACATTGACAACCATTCAGTTTGAAAGCACCCTTTTGGTTTTAGAAGCAGATATTTCTCTGTAAAGCCTATGGTCCCATTCACTCGGGAATATCCCAACGCAGCTCCTAGAAGAAACGTGTTTCTGACTCGCTGAATCTCAACATAGATTCAACTCTCTTAGGTGAACGAACGCACAGCAGAGCAGTTTCAAGCAAACGTTTCTCAAGAGTCTTAGACGAAGTTTCCTGCTGTTTAGTACGTATGCCGGCATTGGGCTGGAAATACCGGTTTTGGGATTCTGCACAGAAAGGGTTTGCAAACCGCTGAATCCACACGTGAGTTTAACTCTGTCAGTTGAATGCACACATTGACAACCATTCAGTTAGATAGCTCCGTTTTGGTTTTAGAAGCAGATATTACTCTGTACAGCCTATGGTCCCATTCACTCGGGAATATCCCAACGCAGCTCCTAGAAGAAACGTGTTTCTGACTCGCTGAATCTCAACATAGATTCAACTCTCTTAGGTGAACGAAAGCACAGCAGAGCAGTTTCAAGGAAACGTTTCTCCTGAGTTTTAGACGAAGTTTCCTGCTGTTTAGTACGGATACCGGCATTGGGCTGGACATACCGGTTTTGGGATTCTGCACAGAAATGGTTTGCAAACCTCTGAATCCACACGTGAGTTTAACTCTGTCAGTTGAAAGCACACATTGACAACCATTCAGTTAGATAGCTCCGTTTTGGTTTTAGAAGCAGATATTTCTCTGTACAGCCTATGGTCCCATTCACTCGGGAATATCCCAACGCAGCTCCTAGAAGAAACGTGTTTCTGACTCGCTGAGTCTCAACATAGATTCAACTCTCTTAGGTGAACGAACGCACAGCAGAGCAGTTTCAAGGAAACGTTTCTCCTGAGTCTTAGACGAAGTTTCCTGCTGTTTAGTACGTACGCCAGCATTGGGCTGGAAATACCGGTTTTGGGATTCTGCACAGAAAGGGTTTGCAAACCGCTGAATCCACACGTGAGTTTAACTCTGTCAGTTGAATGCACACATTGACAACCATTCAGTTTGATAGCTCCGTTTTGGTTTTAGAAGCAGATATTTCTCTGTACAGCCTATGGTCCCATTCACTCGGGAATATCCCAACGCAGCTCCTAGAAGAAACGTGTTTCTGTCTCGCTGAATCTCAACATAGATTCAACTCTCTTAGGTGAACGAACGCACAGCAGAGCAGTTTCAAGGAAACGTTTCTCCTGAGTTTTAGACGAAGTTTTCTGCTGTTTAGTACGGATGCCGGCATTGGGCTGGATATACCGGTTTTGGGATTCTGCACAGAAAGGGTTTGCAAACCGCTGAATCCACACGTGAGTTTAACTCTGTCAGTTGAATGCACACATTGACAACCATTCAGTTTGATAGCACCCTTTTGGTTTTAGAAGCAGATATTTCTCTGTACAGCCTATGGTCCCATTCACTCGGGAATATCCCAACGCAGCTCCTAGAAGAAACGTGTTTCTGACTCGCTGAATCTCAACATAGATTCAACTCTCTTAGGTGAACGAACGCACAGCAGAGCAGTTTCAAGCAAACGTTTCTCCTGAGTCTTAGACGAAGTTTCCTGCTGTTTAGTACGGATGCCGGCATTGGGCTGGAAATACCGGTTTGGGATTCTGCACAGAAAGGGTTTGCAAACCGCTGAATCCACACGTGAGTTTAACTCTGTCCGTTGAATGCACACATTGACAACCATTCAGTTAGATAGCTCCGTTTTGGTTTTAGAAGCAGATATTTCTCTGTACAGCCTATGGTCCCATTCACTCGGGAATATCCCAACGCAGCTCCTAGAAGAAACGTGTTTCTGACTCGCTGAATCTCAACATAGATTCAACTCTCTTAGGTGAACGAAAGCACAGCAGAGCAGTTTCAAGGAAACGTTTCTCCTGAGTTTTAGACGAAGTTCCCTGCTGCTTAGTACGGATACCGGCATTGGGCTGGACATACCGGTTTTGGGATTCTGCACAGAAATGTTTTGCAAACCTCTGAATCCACACGTGAGTTTAACTCTGTCAGTTGAATGCACACATTGACAACCATTCAGTTAGATAGCTCCGTTTTGGTTATATAAGCAGATATTTCTCTGTACAGCCTATGGTCCTATTCACTCGGGAATATCCCAACGCAGCTCCTAGAAGAAACGTGTTTCTGACTCGCTGAGTCTCAACATAGATTCAACTCTCTTAGGTGAACGAACGCACAGCAGAGCAGTTTCACGGAAACGTTTCTCCTGAGTTTTAGACGAAGTTTCCTGCTGTTTAGTACGGATGCCGGCATTGGGCTGGAAATACCGGTTTTGGGATTCTGCACAGAAAGGGTTTGCAAACCGCTGAATCCACACGTGAGTTTAACTCTGTCAGTTGAATGCACACATTGACAACCATTCAGTTAGATAGCTCCGTTTTGGTTTTAGAAGCAGATATTTCTCTGTACAGCCTATGGTCCCATTTACTCGGGAATATACCAACGCAGCTCCTAGAAGAAACGTGTTTCTGACTCGCTGAATCTCAACATAGATTCAACTCTCTTAGGTGAACGAACGCACAGCAGAGCAGTTTCAAGGAAACGTTTCTCCTGAGTTTTAGACGAAGTTTCCTGCTGTTTAGTACGGATGCCGGCATTGGGCTGGACATACAGGTTTTGGGATTCTGCACAGAAAGGGTTTGCAAACCGCTGAATCCACACGTGAGTTTAACTCTGTCAGTTGAATGCACACATTGACAACCATTCAGTTTGATAGCACACTTTTGGTTTTAGAAGCAGATATTTCTCTGTACAGCCTATGGTCCCATTCACTCGGGAATATCCCAACGCACCTCCTAGAAGAAACGTGTTTCTGACTCGCTGAATCTCAACATAGATTCAACTCTCTGAGGTGATCGAACGCACAACAGAGCAGTTTCAAGGAAACGTTTCTCCTGAGTTTTAGACGAAGTTTCCTGCTGTTTAGTACGGATGCCGGCATTGGGCTGGAAATACCGGTTTTGGGATTCTGCACAGAAAGGGTTTGCAAACCGCTAAATCCACACGTGAGTTTAACTCTGTCAGTTGAATGCACACATTGACAACCATTCAGTTAGATAGCTCCGTTTTGGTTTTAGAAGCAGATATTTCTCTGTACAGCCTATGGTCCCATTCACTCGGGAATATCCCAACGCACCTCCTAGAAGAAACGTGTTTCTGACTCGTAGAATCTCAACATGGATTCAGCTCTCTTAGGTGAACGAACGCACAGCAGAGCAGTTTCAAGGAAATGTTTCTTCTGAGTTTTAGACGAAGTTTCCTGCTGTTTAGTACGTATGCCGGCATTGGGCTGGAAATACCGCTTTTGGGATTCTGCACAGAAAGGGTTTGCAAACCGCTGAATCCACACGTGAGTTTAACTCTGTCAGTTGAATGCACACATTGACAACCATTCAGTTAGATAGCTCCGTTTTGGTTTTAGAAGCAGATATTTCTCTGTACAGCCTATGGTCCCATTCACTCGGGAATATCCCAATGCAGCTCCTAGAAGAAACGTGTTTCTGACTCGCTGAATCTCAACATAGATTCAACTCTCTTAGGTGAACGAACGCACAGCAGAGCAGTTTCAAGGAAACGTTTCTCCTGAGTTTTTGACGAAGTTTCCTGCTCTTTAGTACTTATGCCGGCATTGGGCTGGAAATACCGGTTTTGGGATTCTGCACAGAAAGGGTTTGCAAACCGCTGAATCCACACCTGAGTTTAACTCTCTCAGTTGAATGCACACATTGACAACCATTCAGTTTGATAGCACACTTTTGGTTTTAGAAGCAGATATTTCTCTGTACAGCCTATGGTCCCATTCACTCGGGAATATCCCAACGCAGCTCCTAGAAGAAACGTGTTTCTGCCTCGCTGAATCTCAACATAGATTCAACTCTCTTAGGTGAACGAACGCACAGCAGAGTAGTTAAAAGGAAACGTTTCTCCTGAGTTTTACACGAAGTTTCCTGCTGTTTAGTACGGATGCCGGCATTGGGCTGGACATACCGGTTTTGGGATTCTGCACAGAAAGGGTTTGCAAACCGCAGAATCCACACGTGAGTTTAACTCTGTCAGTTGAATGCACACATTGACAACCATTCAGTTTGATAGCACCCTTTTGGTTTTAGAAGCAGATATTTCTCTTTACATCCTATGGTCCCATTCACTCGGGAATATCCCAACGCAGCTCCTAGAAGAAACGTGTTTCTGACTCGCTGAATCTCAACATAGATTCAACTCTCTTAGGTGAACGAACGCACAGCAGAGCAGTTTCAAGGAAACGTTTCTCCTGAGTTTTACACGAAGTTTCCTGCTGTTTAGTACGGATGCCGGCATTTGGCTGGACATACCGGTTTTGGGATTCTGCCCAGAAAGGGTTTGCAAACCTCTGAATCCACACGTGAGTTTAACTCTGTCAGTTGAATGCACACATTGACAACCATTCAGTTTGATAGCACCCTTTTGGTTTTAGAAGCAGATATTTCTCTGTACAGCCTATGGTCCCATTCACTCGGGAATATCCCAACGCAGCTCCTAGAAGAAACGTGTTTCTGACTCGCTGAGTCTCAACATAGATTCAACTCTCTTAGGTGAACGAACGCACAGCAGAGCAGTTTCAAGGAAACGTTTCTCCTGAGTTTTAGACGAAGTTTCCTGCTGTTTAGTACGTATGCCGGCATTGGGCTGGAAATACCGGTTTTGGGATTCTGCACAGAAAGGGTTTGCAAACCGCTGAATCCAAACGTGAGTTTAATTCTGTCACTTGAATGCACACATTGACAACCATTCAGTTAGATACCACCCTTTTGGTTGTAGGAGTAGATATTTCTCTGTACAGCCTATGGTCCCATCCACTCGGGAATATCCCAACGCACCTCCTAGAAGAAACGTGTTTCTGACTCGCTGAATCTCAACATAGATTCAACTCTCTTAGGTGATCGAACGCACAGCAGAGTAGTTTCAAGGAAACGTTTCTCCGGAGTTTTAGACGAAGTTTCCTGCTGTTTAGTACGGATGCCGGCATTGGGCTGGAAATACCGGTTTTGGGATTCTGCACACAAAGGGTTTGCAAACCGCTGAATCCACACGTGAGTTTAACTCTGTCAGTTGAATGCACACATTGACAACCATTCAGTTTGATAGCACACTTTTGGTTTTAGAAGCAGATATTTCTCTGTACAGCCTATGGTCCCATTCACTCGGGAATATCCCAACGCAGCTCCTAGAAGAAACGTGTTTCTGACTCGCTGAATCTCAACATAGATTCAACTCTCTTAGGCGAACGAACGCACAGCAGAGTAGTTAAAAGGAAACGTTTCTCCTGAGTTTTAGACGAAGTTTCCTGCTGTTTAGTACGGATGCCGGCATTGGGCTGGACATACCGGTTTTGGGATTCTGCACAGAAAGTGTTTGCAAACCGCTGAATCCACACGTGAGTTTAACTCTGTCAGTTGAATGCACACATTGACAACCATTCACTTTGATAGCACCCTTTTGGTTTTAGAAGCAGATATTTCTCTGTACAGCCTATGGTCCCATTCACTCGGGAATATCCCAACGCAGCTCCTAGAAGAAACGTGTTTCTGACTCGCTGAGTCTCAACATAGATTCAACTCTCTTAGGTGAACGAACGCACAGCAGAGCAGTTTCAAGGAAACGTTTCTCCTGAGTTTTAGACGAAGTTTCCTGCTGTTTAGTACGTATGCCGGCATTGGGCTGGAAATACCGGTTTTGGGATTCTGCACAGAAAGGGTTTGCAAACCGCTGAATCCACACGTGAGTTTAACTCTGTCAGTTGAATGCACACATTGACAACCATTCAGTTAGATAGCTCCGTTTTGGTTTTGGAAGCAGATATTTCTCTGTACAGCCTATGGTCCCATTCACTCGGGAATATCCCAACGCAGCTCCTAGAAGAAACGTGTTTCTGACTCGCTGAGTCTCAACATAGATTCAACTCTCTTAGGTGAACGAACGCACAGCAGAGCAGTTTCAAGGAAACGTTTCTCCTGAGTTTTAGACGAAGTTTCCTGCTGTTTAGTACGGATGCCGGCATTGGGCTGGACATACCGGTTTTGGGATTCTGCACAGAAAGGGTTTGCAAACCGTTGATTCCACACGTGAGTTTAAATCTGTCAGTTGAATGCACACATTGACAACCATTCAGTTTGATAGCACACTTTTGGTTTTAGAAGCAGATATTTCTCTGTACAGCCTATGGTCCCATTCACTCGGGAATATCCCAACGCAGCTCCTAGAAGAAACGTGTTTCTGACTCGCTGAATCTCAACATGGATTCAACTCTCTTAGGTGAACTAACGCACAGCAGAGCAGTTTCAAGGAAATGTTTCTCCTGAGTTTTAGACGAAGTCTCCTGCTGTTTAGTACGTATGCCGGCATTGGGCTGGAAATACCGGTTTTGGGATTCTGCACAGAAAGGGTTTGCAAACCGCTGAATCCACACGTGAGTTTAACTCTGTCAGTTGAATGCACACATTGACAGCCATTCAGTTAGATAGCTCCGTTTTGGTTTTAGAAGCAGATATTTCTCTGTACAGCCTATGGTCCCATTCACTCGGGAATATCCCAATGCAGCTCCTAGAAGAAACGTGTTTCTGACTCGCTGAATCTCAACATAGATTCAACTCTCTTAGGTGAACGAACGCACAGCAGAGCAGTTTCAAGGAAACGTTTCTCCTGAGTTTTTGACGAAGTTTCCTGCTCTTTAGTACTTATGCCGGCATTGGGCTGGAAATACCGGTTTTGGGATTCTGCACAGAAAGGGTTTGCAAACCGCTGAATCCACACCTGAGTTTAACTCTCTCAGTTGAATACACACATTGACAACCATTCAGTTTGATAGCACACTTTTGGTTTTAGAAGCAGATATTTCTCTGTACAGCCTATGGTCCCATTCACTCGGGAATATCCCAACGCAGCTCCTAGAAGAAACGTGTTTCTGCCTCGCTGAATCTCAACATAGTTTCAACTCTCTTAGGTGAACGAAAGCACAGCAGAGCAGTTTCAAGGAAACGTTTCTCCTGAGTTTTAGACGAAGTTTCCTGCTGTTTAGTATGGATGCCGGCATTGAGCTGGAATTACCGGTTTTGGGATTCTGCACAGAAAGGGTTTGCAAACCGCTGAATCCAAACGTGAGTTTAATTCTGTCACTTAAATGCACACATTGACAACCATTCAGTTAGATACCACCCTTTTGGTTGTAGGAGTAGATATTTCTCTGTACAGCCTATGGTCCCATTCACTCGGGAATATCCCAACGCAGCTCCTAGAAGAAACGTGTTTCTGACTCGCTGAATCTCAACATAGATTCAACTCTCTTAGGTGATCGAACGCACAGCAGAGTAGTTTCAAGGAAACGTTTCTCCTGAGTTTTAGACGAAGTTTCCTGCTGTTTAGTACGGATGCCGGCATTGGGCTGGAAATACCGGTTTTGGGATTCTGCACAGAAAGGGTTTGCAAACCGCTGAATCCACACGTGAGTTTAACTCTGTCAGTTGAATGCACACATTGACAACCATTCAGTTTGATAGCACACTTTTGGTTTTAGAGGCAGATATTTCTCTGTACAGCCTATGGTCCCATTCACTCGGGAATATCCCAACGCAGCTCCTAGAAGAAACGTGTTTCTGACTCGCTGAATCTCAACATAGATTCAACTCTCTTAGGTGAACGAACGCACAGCAGAGTAGTTAAAAGGAAACGTTTCTCCTGAGTTTTACACGAAGTTTCCTGCTGTTTAGTACGGATGCCGGCATTGGGCTGGACATACCGGTTTTGGGATTCTGCACAGAAAGGGTTTGCAAACCGCTGAATCCACACGTGAGTTTAACTCTGTCAGTTGAATGCACACATTGACAACCATTCAGTTTGATAGCACCCTTTTGGTTTTAGAAGCAGATATTTCTCTGTACATCCTATGGTCCCATTCACTCGGGAATATCCCAACGCAGCTCCTAGAAGAAACGTGTTTCTGACTCGCTGAATCTCAACATAGATTCAACTCTCTTAGGTGAACGAACGCACAGCAGAGCAGTTTCAAGGAAACGTTTCTCCTGAGTTTTAGACGAAGTTTCCTGCTGTTTAGTACGTATGCCGGCATTGGGCTGGAAATACCGGTTTTGGGATTCTGCACACAAAGGGTTTGCAAACCGCTGAATCCACACGTGAGTTTAACTCTGTCAGTTGAATGCACACATTGACAACCATTCAGTTAGATAGCTCCGTTTTGGTTTTAGAAGCAGATATTTCTCTGTACAGCCTATGGTCCCATTCACTCGGGAATATCCCAACGCAGCTCCTAGAAGAAACGTGTTTCTGACTCGCTGAGTCTCAACATAGATTCAACTCTCTTAGGTGAACGAACGCACAGCAGAGCAGTTTCAAGGAAACGTTTCTCCTGAGTTTTAGACGAAGTTTCCTGCTGTTTAGTACGTATGCCGGCATTGGACTGGAAATACCGGTTTTGGGATTCTGCACAGAAAGGGTTTGCAAACCGTTGATTCCACAGGTGAGTTTACCTCTGTCAGTTGAATGCACACATTGACAACCATTCAGTTAGATAGCTCCGTTTTGGTTTTAGAAGCAGATATTTCTCTGTACAGCCTATGGTCCCATTCACTCGGGAATATCCCAACGCAGCTCCTAGAAGAAACGTGTTTCTGACTCGCTGAATCTCAACATGGATTCAACTCTCTTAGGTGAACTAACGCACAGCAGAGCAGTTTCAAGGAAATGTTTCTCCTGAGTTTTAGACGAAGTCTCCTGCTGTTTAGTACGTATGCCGGCATTGGGCTGGAAATACCGGTTTTGGGATTCTGCACAGAAAGGGTTTGCAAACCGCTGAATCCACACGTGAGTTTAACTCTGTCAGTTGAATGCACACATTGACAGCCATTCAGCTAGATAGCTCCGTTTTGGTTTTAGAAGCAGATATTTCTCTGTACAGCCTATGGTCCCATTCACTCGGGAATATCCCAATGCAGCTCCTAGAAGAAACGTGTTTCTGACTCGCTGAATCTCAACATAGATTCAACTCTCTTAGGTGAACGAACGCACAGCAGAGCAGTTTCAAGGAAACGTTTCTCCTGAGTTTTTGACGAAGTTTCCTGCTCTTTAGTACTTATGCCGCCATTGGGCTGGAAATACCGGTTTTGGGATTCTGCACAGAAAGGGTTTGCAAACCGCTGAATCCACACCTGAGTTTAACTCTCTCAGTTGAATGCACACATTGACAACCATTCAGTTTGATAGCACACTTTTGGTTTTAGAAGCAGATATTTCTCTGTACAGCCTATGGTCCCATTCACTCGGGAATATCCCAACGCAGCTCCTAGAAGAAACGTGTTTCTGACTCGCTGAATCTCAACATAGATTCAACTCTCTTAGGTGAACGAACGCACAGCAGAGTAGTTAAAAGGAAACGTTTCTCCTGAGTTTTACACGAAGTTTCCTGCTGTTTAGTACGGATGCCGGCATTGGGCTGGACATACCGGTTTTGGGATTCTGCACAGAAAGGGTTTGCAAACCGCAGAATCCACACGTGAGTTTAACTCTGTCAGTTGAATGCACACATTGACAACCATTCAGTTTGATAGCACCCTTTTGGTTTTAGAAGCAGATATTTCTCTGTACATCCTATGGTCCCATTCACTCGGGAATATCCCAACGCAGCTCCTAGAAGAAACGTGTTTCTGACTCGCTGAATCTCAACATAGATTCAACTCTCTTAGGTGAACGAACGCACAGCAGAGCAGTTTCAAGGAAACGTTTCTCCTGAGTTTTACACGAAGTTTCCTGCTGTTTAGTACGGATGCCGGCATTTGGCTGGACATACCGGTTTTGGGATTCTGCCCAGAAAGGGTTTGCAAACCTCTGAATCCACACGTGAGTTTAACTCTGTCAGTTGAATGCACACATTGACAACCATTCAGTTTGATAGCACCCTTTTGGTTTTAGAAGCAGATATTTCTCTGTACAGCCTATGGTCCCATTCACTCGGGAATATCCCAACGCAGCTCCTAGAAGAAACGTGTTTCTGACTCGCTGAGTCTCAACATAGATTCAACTCTCTTAGGTGAACGAACGCACAGCAGAGCAGTTTCAAGGAAACGTTTCTCCTGAGTTTTAGACGAAGTTTCCTGCTGTTTAGTACGTATGCCGGCATTGGGCTGGAAATACCGGTTTTGGGATTCTGCACAGAAAGGGTTTGCAAACCGCTGAATCCAAACGTGAGTTTAATTCTGTCACTTGAATGCACACATTGACAACCATTCAGTTAGATACCACCCTTTTGGTTGTAGGAGTAGATATTTCTCTGTACAGCCTATGGTCCCATTCACTCGGGAATATCCCAACGCACCTCCTAGAAGAAACGTGTTTCTGACTCGCTGAATCTCAACATAGATTCAACTCTCTTAGGTGATCGAACGCACAGCAGAGTAGTTTCAAGGAAACGTTTCTCCGGAGTTTTAGACGAAGTTTCCTGCTGTTTAGTACGGATGCCGGCATTGGGCTGGAAATACCGGTTTTGGGATTCTGCACAGAAAGGGTTTGCAAACCGCTGAATCCACACGTGAGTTTAACTCTGTCAGTTGAATGCACACATTGACAACCATTCAGTTTGATAGCACACTTTTGGTTTTAGAAGCAGATATTTCTCTGTACAGCCTATGGTCCCATTCACTCGGGAATATCCCAACGCAGCTCCTAGAAGAAACGTGTTTCTGACTCGCTGAATCTCAACATAGATTCAACTCTCTTAGGTGAACGAACGCACAGCAGAGTAGTTAAAAGGAAACGTTTCTCCTGAGTTTTAGACGAAGTTTCCTGCTGTTTAGTACGGATGCCGGCATTGGGCTGGACATACCGGTTTTGGGATTCTGCACAGAAAGTGTTTGCAAACCGCTGAATCCACACGTGAGTTTAACTCTGTCAGTTGAATGCACACATTGACAACCATTCAGTTTGATAGCACCCTTTTGGTTTTAGAAGCAGATATTTCTCTCTACAGCCTATGGTCCCATTCACTCGGGAATATCCCAACGCAGCTCCTAGAAGAAACGTGTTTCTGACTCGCTGAGTCTCAACATAGATTCAACTCTCTTAGGTGAACGAACGCACAGCAGAGCAGTTTCAAGGAAACGTTTCTCCTGAGTTTTAGACGAAGTTTCCTGCTGTTTAGTACGTATGCCGGCATTGGGCTGGAAATACCGGTTTTGGGATTCTGCACACAAAGGGTTTGCAAACCGCTGAATCCACACGTGAGTTTAACTCTGTCAGTTGAATGCACACATTGACAACCATTCAGTTAGATAGCTCCGTTTTGGTTTTGGAAGCAGATATTTCTCTGTACAGCCTATGGTCCCATTCACTCGGGAATATCCCAACGCAGCTCCTAGAAGAAACGTGTTTCTGACTCGCTGAGTCTCAACATAGATTCAACTCTCTTAGGTGAACGAACGCACAGCAGAGCAGTTTCAAGGAAACGTTTCTCCTGAGTTTTAGACGAAGTTTCCTGCTGTTTAGTACGGATGCCGGCATTGGGCTGGACATACCGGTTTTGGGATTCTGCACAGAAAGGGTTTGCAAACCGTTGATTCCACACGTGAGTTTAAATCTGTCAGTTGAATGCACACATTGACAACCATTCAGTTTGATAGCACACTTTTGGTTTTAGAAGCAGATATTTCTCTGTACAGCCTATGGTCCCATTCACTCGGGAATATCCCAACGCAGCTCCTAGAAGAAACGTGTTTCTGACTCGCTGAATCTCAACATGGATTCAACTCTCTTAGGTGAACTAACGCACAGCAGAGCAGTTTCAAGGAAATGTTTCTCCTGAGTTTTAGACGAAGTCTCCTGCTGTTTAGTACGTATGCCGGCATTGGGCTGGAAATACCGGTTTTGGGATTCTGCACAGAAAGGGTTTGCAAACCGCTGAATCCACACGTGAGTTTAACTCTGTCAGTTGAATGCACACATTGACAGCCATTCAGTTAGATAGCTCCGTTTTGGTTTTAGAAGCAGATATTTCTCTGTACAGCCTATGGTCCCATTCACTCGGGAATATCCCAATGCAGCTCCTAGAAGAAACGTGTTTCTGACTCGCTGAATCTCAACATAGATTCAACTCTCTTAGGTGAACGAACGCACAGCAGAGCAGTTTCAAGGAAACGTTTCTCCTGAGTTTTTGACGAAGTTTCCTGCTCTTTAGTACTTATGCCGGCATTGGGCTGGAAATACCGGTTTTGGGATTCTGCACAGAAAGGGTTTGCAAACCGCTGAATCCACACCTGAGTTTAACTCTCTCAGTTGAATACACACATTGACAACCATTCAGTTTGATAGCACACTTTTGGTTTTAGAAGCAGATATTTCTCTGTACAGCCTATGGTCCCATTCACTCGGGAATATCCCAACGCAGCTCCTAGAAGAAACGTGTTTCTGCCTCGCTGAATCTCAACATAGTTTCAACTCTCTTAGGTGAACGAAAGCACAGCAGAGCAGTTTCAAGGAAACGTTTCTCCTGAGTTTTAGACGAAGTTTCCTGCTGTTTAGTATGGATGCCGGCATTGAGCTGGAATTACCGGTTTTGGGATTCTGCACAGAAAGGGTTTGCAAACCGCTGAATCCAAACGTGAGTTTAATTCTGTCACTTAAATGCACACATTGACAACCATTCAGTTAGATACCACCCTTTTGGTTGTAGGAGTAGATATTTCTCTGTACAGCCTATGGTCCCATTCACTCGGGAATATCCCAACGCAGCTCCTAGAAGAAACGTGTTTCTGACTCGCTGAATCTCAACATAGATTCAACTCTCTTAGGTGATCGAACGCACAGCAGAGTAGTTTCAAGGAAACGTTTCTCCTGAGTTTTAGACGAAGTTTCCTGCTGTTTAGTACGGATGCCGGCATTGGGCTGGAAATACCGGTTTTGGGATTCTGCACAGAAAGGGTTTGCAAACCGCTGAATCCACACGTGAGTTTAACTCTGTCAGTTGAATGCACACATTGACAACCATTCAGTTTGATAGCACACTTTTGGTTTTAGAGGCAGATATTTCTCTGTACAGCCTATGGTCCCATTCACTCGGGAATATCCCAACGCAGCTCCTAGAAGAAACGTGTTTCTGACTCGCTGAATCTCAACATAGATTCAACTCTCTTAGGTGAACGAACGCACAGCAGAGTAGTTAAAAGGAAACGTTTCTCCTGAGTTTTACACGAAGTTTCCTGCTGTTTAGTACGGATGCCGGCATTGGGCTGGACATACCGGTTTTGGGATTCTGCACAGAAAGGGTTTGCAAACCGCTGAATCCACACGTGAGTTTAACTCTGTCAGTTGAATGCACACATTGACAACCATTCAGTTTGATAGCACCCTTTTGGTTTTAGAAGCAGATATTTCTCTGTACATCCTATGGTCCCATTCACTCGGGAATATCCCAACGCAGCTCCTAGAAGAAACGTGTTTCTGACTCGCTGAATCTCAACATAGATTCAACTCTCTTAGGTGAACGAACGCACAGCAGAGCAGTTTCAAGGAAACGTTTCTCCTGAGTTTTAGACGAAGTTTCCTGCTGTTTAGTACGTATGCCGGCATTGGGCTGGAAATACCGGTTTTGGGATTCTGCACACAAAGGGTTTGCAAACCGCTGAATCCACACGTGAGTTTAACTCTGTCAGTTGAATGCACACATTGACAACCATTCAGTTAGATAGCTCCGTTTTGGTTTTAGAAGCAGATATTTCTCTGTACAGCCTATGGTCCCATTCACTCGGGAATATCCCAACGCAGCTCCTAGAAGAAACGTGTTTCTGACTCGCTGAGTCTCAACATAGATTCAACTCTCTTAGGTGAACGAACGCACAGCAGAGCAGTTTCAAGGAAACGTTTCTCCTGAGTTTTAGACGAAGTTTCCTGCTGTTTAGTACGTATGCCGGCATTGGACTGGAAATACCGGTTTTGGGATTCTGCACAGAAAGGGTTTGCAAACCGTTGATTCCACACGTGAGTTTAACTCTGTCAGTTGAATGCACACATTGACAACCATTCAGTTAGATAGCTCCGTTTTGGTTTTAGAAGCAGATATTTCTCTGTACAGCCTATGGTCCCATTCACTCGGGAATATCCCAACGCAGCTCCTAGAAGAAACGTGTTTCTGACTCGCTGAATCTCAACATGGATTCAACTCTCTTAGGTGAACTAACGCACAGCAGAGCAGTTTCAAGGAAATGTTTCTCCTGAGTTTTAGACGAAGTCTCCTGCTGTTTAGTACGTATGCCGGCATTGGGCTGGAAATACCGGTTTTGGGATTCTGCACAGAAAGGGTTTGCAAACCGCTGAATCCACACGTGAGTTTAACTCTGTCAGTTGAATGCACACATTGACAGCCATTCAGCTAGATAGCTCCGTTTTGGTTTTAGAAGCAGATATTTCTCTGTACAGCCTATGGTCCCATTCACTCGGGAATATCCCAATGCAGCTCCTAGAAGAAACGTGTTTCTGACTCGCTGAATCTCAACATAGATTCAACTCTCTTAGGTGAACGAACGCACAGCAGAGCAGTTTCAAGGAAACGTTTCTCCTGAGTTTTTGACGAAGTTTCCTGCTCTTTAGTACTTATGCCGCCATTGGGCTGGAAATACCGGTTTTGGGATTCTGCACAGAAAGGGTTTGCAAACCGCTGAATCCACACCTGAGTTTAACTCTCTCAGTTGAATGCACACATTGACAACCATTCAGTTTGATAGCACACTTTTGGTTTTAGAAGCAGATATTTCTCTGTACAGCCTATGGTCCCATTCACTCGGGAATATCCCAACGCAGCTCCTAGAAGAAACGTGTTTCTGACTCGCTGAATCTCAACATAGATTCAACTCTCTTAGGTGAACGAACGCACAGCAGAGTAGTTAAAAGGAAACGTTTCTCCTGAGTTTTACACGAAGTTTCCTGCTGTTTAGTACGGATGCCGGCATTGGGCTGGACATACCGGTTTTGGGATTCTGCACAGAAAGGGTTTGCAAACCGCAGAATCCACACGTGAGTTTAACTCTGTCAGTTGAATGCACACATTGACAACCATTCAGTTTGATAGCACCCTTTTGGTTTTAGAAGCAGATATTTCTCTGTACATCCTATGGTCCCATTCACTCGGGAATATCCCAACGCAGCTCCTAGAAGAAACGTGTTTCTGACTCGCTGAATCTCAACATAGATTCAACTCTCTTAGGTGAACGAACGCACAGCAGAGCAGTTTCAAGGAAACGTTTCTCCTGAGTTTTACACGAAGTTTCCTGCTGTTTAGTACGGATGCCGGCATTTGGCTGGACATACCGGTTTTGGGATTCTGCCCAGAAAGGGTTTGCAAACCTCTGAATCCACACGTGAGTTTAACTCTGTCAGTTGAATGCACACATTGACAACCATTCAGTTTGATAGCACCCTTTTGGTTTTAGAAGCAGATATTTCTCTGTACAGCCTATGGTCCCATTCACTCGGGAATATCCCAACGCAGCTCCTAGAAGAAACGTGTTTCTGACTCGCTGAATCTCAACATAGATTCAACTCTCTTAGGTGAACGAACGCACAGCAGAGCAGTTTCAAGCAAACGTTTCTCCTGAGTCTTAGACGAAGTTTCCTGCTGTTTAGTACGGATGCCGGCATTGGGCTGGAAATACCGGTTTGGGATTCTGCACAGAAAGGGTTTGCAAACCGCTGAATCCACACGTGAGTTTAACTCTGTCCGTTGAATGCACACATTGACAACCATTCAGTTAGATAGCTCCGTTTTGGTTTTAGAAGCAGATATTTCTCTGTACAGCCTATGGTCCCATTCACTCGGGAATATCCCAACGCAGCTCCTAGAAGAAACGTGTTTCTGACTCGCTGAATCTCAACATAGATTCAACTCTCTTAGGTGAACGAAAGCACAGCAGAGCAGTTTCAAGGAAACGTTTCTCCTGAGTTTTAGACGAAGTTCCCTGCTGCTTAGTACGGATACCGGCATTGGGCTGGACATACCGGTTTTGGGATTCTGCACAGAAATGTTTTGCAAACCTCTGAATCCACACGTGAGTTTAACTCTGTCAGTTGAATGCACACATTGACAACCATTCAGTTAGATAGCTCCGTTTTGGTTATATAAGCAGATATTTCTCTGTACAGCCTATGGTCCTATTCACTCGGGAATATCCCAACGCAGCTCCTAGAAGAAACGTGTTTCTGACTCGCTGAGTCTCAACATAGATTCAACTCTCTTAGGTGAACGAACGCACAGCAGAGCAGTTTCACGGAAACGTTTCTCCTGAGTTTTAGACGAAGTTTCCTGCTGTTTAGTACGGATGCCGGCATTGGGCTGGAAATACCGGTTTTGGGATTCTGCACAGAAAGGGTTTGCAAACCGCTGAATCCACACGTGAGTTTAACTCTGTCAGTTGAATGCACACATTGACAACCATTCAGTTAGATAGCTCCGTTTTGGTTTTAGAAGCAGATATTTCTCTGTACAGCCTATGGTCCCATTTACTCGGGAATATACCAACGCAGCTCCTAGAAGAAACGTGTTTCTGACTCGCTGAATCTCAACATAGATTCAACTCTCTTAGGTGAACGAACGCACAGCAGAGCAGTTTCAAGGAAACGTTTCTCCTGAGTTTTAGACGAAGTTTCCTGCTGTTTAGTACGGATGCCGGCATTGGGCTGGACATACAGGTTTTGGGATTCTGCACAGAAAGGGTTTGCAAACCGCTGAATCCACACGTGAGTTTAACTCTGTCAGTTGAATGCACACATTGACAACCATTCAGTTTGATAGCACACTTTTGGTTTTAGAAGCAGATATTTCTCTGTACAGCCTATGGTCCCATTCACTCGGGAATATCCCAACGCACCTCCTAGAAGAAACGTGTTTCTGACTCGCTGAATCTCAACATAGATTCAACTCTCTGAGGTGATCGAACGCACAACAGAGCAGTTTCAAGGAAACGTTTCTCCTGAGTTTTAGACGAAGTTTCCTGCTGTTTAGTACGGATGCCGGCATTGGGCTGGAAATACCGGTTTTGGGATTCTGCACAGAAAGGGTTTGCAAACCGCTAAATCCACACGTGAGTTTAACTCTGTCAGTTGAATGCACACATTGACAACCATTCAGTTAGATAGCTCCGTTTTGGTTTTAGAAGCAGATATTTCTCTGTACAGCCTATGGTCCCATTCACTCGGGAATATCCCAACGCACCTCCTAGAAGAAACGTGTTTCTGACTCGTAGAATCTCAACATGGATTCAGCTCTCTTAGGTGAACGAACGCACAGCAGAGCAGTTTCAAGGAAATGTTTCTTCTGAGTTTTAGACGAAGTTTCCTGCTGTTTAGTACGTATGCCGGCATTGGGCTGGAAATACCGCTTTTGGGATTCTGCACAGAAAGGGTTTGCAAACCGCTGAATCCACACGTGAGTTTAACTCTGTCAGTTGAATGCACACATTGACAACCATTCAGTTAGATAGCTCCGTTTTGGTTTTAGAAGCAGATATTTCTCTGTACAGCCTATGGTCCCATTCACTCGGGAATATCCCAATGCAGCTCCTAGAAGAAACGTGTTTCTGACTCGCTGAATCTCAACATAGATTCAACTCTCTTAGGTGAACGAACGCACAGCAGAGCAGTTTCAAGGAAACGTTTCTCCTGAGTTTTTGACGAAGTTTCCTGCTCTTTAGTACTTATGCCGGCATTGGGCTGGAAATACCGGTTTTGGGATTCTGCACAGAAAGGGTTTGCAAACCGCTGAATCCACACCTGAGTTTAACTCTCTCAGTTGAATGCACACATTGACAACCATTCAGTTTGATAGCACACTTTTGGTTTTAGAAGCAGATATTTCTCTGTACAGCCTATGGTCCCATTCACTCGGGAATATCCCAACGCAGCTCCTAGAAGAAACGTGTTTCTGCCTCGCTGAATCTCAACATAGATTCAACTCTCTTAGGTGAACGAACGCACAGCAGAGTAGTTAAAAGGAAACGTTTCTCCTGAGTTTTAGACGAAGTTTCCTGCTGTTTAGTACGGATGCCGGCATTGGGCTGGACATACCGGTTTTGGGATTCTGCACAGAAAGGGTTTGCAAACCGCAGAATCCACACGTGAGTTTAACTCTGTCAGTTGAATGCACACATTGACAACCATTCAGTTTGATAGCACCCTTTTGGTTTTAGAAGCAGATATTTCTCTTTACATCCTATGGTCCCATTCACTCGGGAATATCCCAACGCAGCTCCTAGAAGAAACGTGTTTCTGACTCGCTGAATCTCAACATAGATTCAACTCTCTTAGGTGAACGAACGCACAGCAGAGCAGTTTCAAGGAAACGTTTCTCCTGAGTTTTACACGAAGTTTCCTGCTGTTTAGTACGGATGCCGGCATTTGGCTGGACATACCGGTTTTGGGATTCTGCCCAGAAAGGGTTTGCAAACCTCTGAATCCACACGTGAGTTTAACTCTGTCAGTTGAATGCACACATTGACAACCATTCAGTTTGATAGCACCCTTTTGGTTTTAGAAGCAGATATTTCTCTGTACAGCCTATGGTCCCATTCACTCGGGAATATCCCAACGCAGCTCCTAGAAGAAACGTGTTTCTGACTCGCTGAGTCTCAACATAGATTCAACTCTCTTAGGTGAACGAACGCACAGCAGAGCAGTTTCAAGGAAACGTTTCTCCTGAGTTTTAGACGAAGTTTCCTGCTGTTTAGTACGTATGCCGGCATTGGGCTGGAAATACCGGTTTTGGGATTCTGCACAGAAAGGGTTTGCAAACCGCTGAATCCAAACGTGAGTTTAATTCTGTCACTTGAATGCACACATTGACAACCATTCAGTTAGATACCACCCTTTTGGTTGTAGGAGTAGATATTTCTCTGTACAGCCTATGGTCCCATCCACTCGGGAATATCCCAACGCACCTCCTAGAAGAAACGTGTTTCTGACTCGCTGAATCTCAACATAGATTCAACTCTCTTAGGTGATCGAACGCACAGCAGAGTAGTTTCAAGGAAACGTTTCTCCGGAGTTTTAGACGAAGTTTCCTGCTGTTTAGTACGGATGCCGGCATTGGGCTGGAAATACCGGTTTTGGGATTCTGCACAGAAAGGGTTTGCAAACCGCTGAATCCACACGTGAGTTTAACTCTGTCAGTTGAATGCACACATTGACAACCATTCAGTTTGATAGCACACTTTTGGTTTTAGAAGCAGATATTTCTCTGTACAGCCTATGGTCCCATTCACTCGGGAATATCCCAACGCAGCTCCTAGAAGAAACGTGTTTCTGACTCGCTGAATCTCAACATAGATTCAACTCTCTTAGGCGAACGAACGCACAGCAGAGTAGTTAAAAGGAAACGTTTCTCCTGAGTTTTAGACGAAGTTTCCTGCTGTTTAGTACGGATGCCGGCATTGGGCTGGACATACCGGTTTTGGGATTCTGCACAGAAAGTGTTTGCAAACCGCTGAATCCACACGTGAGTTTAACTCTGTCAGTTGAATGCACACATTGACAACCATTCACTTTGATAGCACCCTTTTGGTTTTAGAAGCAGATATTTCTCTGTACAGCCTATGGTCCCATTCACTCGGGAATATCCCAACGCAGCTCCTAGAAGAAACGTGTTTCTGACTCGCTGAATCTCAACATAGATTCAACTCTCTTAGGTGAACGAACGCACAGCAGAGCAGTTTCAAGGAAACGTTTCTCCTGAGTTTTACACGAAGTTTCCTGCTGTTTAGTACGGATGCCGGCATTTGGCTGGACATACCGGTTTTGGGATTCTGCCCAGAAAGGGTTTGCAAACCTCTGAATCCACACGTGAGTTTAACTCTGTCAGTTGAATGCACACATTGACAACCATTCAGTTTGATAGCACCCTTTTGGTTTTAGAAGCAGATATTTCTCTGTACAGCCTATGGTCCCATTCACTCGGGAATATCCCAACGCAGCTCCTAGAAGAAACGTGTTTCTGACTCGCTGAATCTCAACATAGATTCAACTCTCTTAGGTGAACGAACGCACAGCAGAGCAGTTTCAAGCAAACGTTTCTCCTGAGTCTTAGACGAAGTTTCCTGCTGTTTAGTACGGATGCCGGCATTGGGCTGGAAATACCGGTTTGGGATTCTGCACAGAAAGGGTTTGCAAACCGCTGAATCCACACGTGAGTTTAACTCTGTCCGTTGAATGCACACATTGACAACCATTCAGTTAGATAGCTCCGTTTTGGTTTTAGAAGCAGATATTTCTCTGTACAGCCTATGGTCCCATTCACTCGGGAATATCCCAACGCAGCTCCTAGAAGAAACGTGTTTCTGACTCGCTGAATCTCAACATAGATTCAACTCTCTTAGGTGAACGAAAGCACAGCAGAGCAGTTTCAAGGAAACGTTTCTCCTGAGTTTTAGACGAAGTTCCCTGCTGCTTAGTACGGATACCGGCATTGGGCTGGACATACCGGTTTTGGGATTCTGCACAGAAATGTTTTGCAAACCTCTGAATCCACACGTGAGTTTAACTCTGTCAGTTGAATGCACACATTGACAACCATTCAGTTAGATAGCTCCGTTTTGGTTATATAAGCAGATATTTCTCTGTACAGCCTATGGTCCTATTCACTCGGGAATATCCCAACGCAGCTCCTAGAAGAAACGTGTTTCTGACTCGCTGAGTCTCAACATAGATTCAACTCTCTTAGGTGAACGAACGCACAGCAGAGCAGTTTCACGGAAACGTTTCTCCTGAGTTTTAGACGAAGTTTCCTGCTGTTTAGTACGGATGCCGGCATTGGGCTGGAAATACCGGTTTTGGGATTCTGCACAGAAAGGGTTTGCAAACCGCTGAATCCACACGTGAGTTTAACTCTGTCAGTTGAATGCACACATTGACAACCATTCAGTTAGATAGCTCCGTTTTGGTTTTAGAAGCAGATATTTCTCTGTACAGCCTATGGTCCCATTTACTCGGGAATATACCAACGCAGCTCCTAGAAGAAACGTGTTTCTGACTCGCTGAATCTCAACATAGATTCAACTCTCTTAGGTGAACGAACGCACAGCAGAGCAGTTTCAAGGAAACGTTTCTCCTGAGTTTTAGACGAAGTTTCCTGCTGTTTAGTACGGATGCCGGCATTGGGCTGGACATACAGGTTTTGGGATTCTGCACAGAAAGGGTTTGCAAACCGCTGAATCCACACGTGAGTTTAACTCTGTCAGTTGAATGCACACATTGACAACCATTCAGTTTGATAGCACACTTTTGGTTTTAGAAGCAGATATTTCTCTGTACAGCCTATGGTCCCATTCACTCGGGAATATCCCAACGCACCTCCTAGAAGAAACGTGTTTCTGACTCGCTGAATCTCAACATAGATTCAACTCTCTGAGGTGATCGAACGCACAACAGAGCAGTTTCAAGGAAACGTTTCTCCTGAGTTTTAGACGAAGTTTCCTGCTGTTTAGTACGGATGCCGGCATTGGGCTGGAAATACCGGTTTTGGGATTCTGCACAGAAAGGGTTTGCAATCCGCTAAATCCACACGTGAGTTTAACTCTGTCAGTTGAATGCACACATTGACAACCATTCAGTTAGATAGCTCCGTTTTGGTTTTAGAAGCAGATATTTCTCTGTACAGCCTATGGTCCCATTCACTCGGGAATATCCCAACGCACCTCCTAGAAGAAACGTGTTTCTGACTCGTAGAATCTCAACATGGATTCAGCTCTCTTAGGTGAACGAACGCACAGCAGAGCAGTTTCAAGGAAATGTTTCTTCTGAGTTTTAGACGAAGTTTCCTGCTGTTTAGTACGTATGCCGGCATTGGGCTGGAAATACCGCTTTTGGGATTCTGCACAGAAAGGGTTTGCAAACCGCTGAATCCACACGTGAGTTTAACTCTGTCAGTTGAATGCACACATTGACAACCATTCAGTTAGATAGCTCCGTTTTGGTTTTAGAAGCAGATATTTCTCTGTACAGCCTATGGTCCCATTCACTCGGGAATATCCCAATGCAGCTCCTAGAAGAAACGTGTTTCTGACTCGCTGAATCTCAACATAGATTCAACTCTCTTAGGTGAACGAACGCACAGCAGAGCAGTTTCAAGGAAACGTTTCTCCTGAGTTTTTGACGAAGTTTCCTGCTCTTTAGTACTTATGCCGGCATTGGGCTGGAAATACCGGTTTTGGGATTCTGCACAGAAAGGGTTTGCAAACCGCTGAATCCACACCTGAGTTTAACTCTCTCAGTTGAATGCACACATTGACAACCATTCAGTTTGATAGCACACTTTTGGTTTTAGAAGCAGATATTTCTCTGTACAGCCTATGGTCCCATTCACTCGGGAATATCCCAACGCAGCTCCTAGAAGAAACGTGTTTCTGCCTCGCTGAATCTCAACATAGATTCAACTCTCTTAGGTGAACGAACGCACAGCAGAGTAGTTAAAAGGAAACGTTTCTCCTGAGTTTTACACGAAGTTTCCTGCTGTTTAGTACGGATGCCGGCATTGGGCTGGACATACCGGTTTTGGGATTCTGCACAGAAAGGGTTTGCAAACCGCAGAATCCACACGTGAGTTTAACTCTGTCAGTTGAATGCACACATTGACAACCATTCAGTTTGATAGCACCCTTTTGGTTTTAGAAGCAGATATTTCTCTTTACATCCTATGGTCCCATTCACTCGGGAATATCCCAACGCAGCTCCTAGAAGAAACGTGTTTCTGACTCGCTGAATCTCAACATAGATTCAACTCTCTTAGGTGAACGAACGCACAGCAGAGCAGTTTCAAGGAAACGTTTCTCCTGAGTTTTACACGAAGTTTCCTGCTGTTTAGTACGGATGCCGGCATTTGGCTGGACATACCGGTTTTGGGATTCTGCCCAGAAAGGGTTTGCAAACCTCTGAATCCACACGTGAGTTTAACTCTGTCAGTTGAATGCACACATTGACAACCATTCAGTTTGATAGCACCCTTTTGGTTTTAGAAGCAGATATTTCTCTGTACAGCCTATGGTCCCATTCACTCGGGAATATCCCAACGCAGCTCCTAGAAGAAACGTGTTTCTGACTCGCTGAGTCTCAACATAGATTCAACTCTCTTAGGTGAACGAACGCACAGCAGAGCAGTTTCAAGGAAACGTTTCTCCTGAGTTTTAGACGAAGTTTCCTGCTGTTTAGTACGTATGCCGGCATTGGGCTGGAAATACCGGTTTTGGGATTCTGCACAGAAAGGGTTTGCAAACCGCTGAATCCAAACGTGAGTTTAATTCTGTCACTTGAATGCACACATTGACAACCATTCAGTTAGATACCACCCTTTTGGTTGTAGGAGTAGATATTTCTCTGTACAGCCTATGGTCCCATCCACTCGGGAATATCCCAACGCACCTCCTAGAAGAAACGTGTTTCTGACTCGCTGAATCTCAACATAGATTCAACTCTCTTAGGTGATCGAACGCACAGCAGAGTAGTTTCAAGGAAACGTTTCTCCGGAGTTTTAGACGAAGTTTCCTGCTGTTTAGTACGGATGCCGGCATTGGGCTGGAAATACCGGTTTTGGGATTCTGCACAGAAAGGGTTTGCAAACCGCTGAATCCACACGTGAGTTTATCTCTGTCAGTTGAATGCACACATTGACAACCATTCAGTTTGATAGCACACTTTTGGTTTTAGAAGCAGATATTTCTCTGTACAGCCTATGGTCCCATTCACTCGGGAATATCCCAACGCAGCTCCTAGAAGAAACGTGTTTCTGACTCGCTGAATCTCAACATAGATTCAACTCTCTTAGGCGAACGAACGCACAGCAGAGTAGTTAAAAGGAAACGTTTCTCCTGAGTTTTAGACGAAGTTTCCTGCTGTTTAGTACGGATGCCGGCATTGGGCTGGACATACCGGTTTTGGGATTCTGCACAGAAAGTGTTTGCAAACCGCTGAATCCACACGTGAGTTTAACTCTGTCAGTTGAATGCACACATTGACAACCATTCACTTTGATAGCACCCTTTTGGTTTTAGAAGCAGATATTTCTCTGTACAGCCTATGGTCCCATTCACTCGGGAATATCCCAACGCAGCTCCTAGAAGAAACGTGTTTCTGACTCGCTGAGTCTCAACATAGATTCAACTCTCTTAGGTGAACGAACGCACAGCAGAGCAGTTTCAAGGAAACGTTTCTCCTGAGTTTTAGACGAAGTTTCCTGCTGTTTAGTACGTATGCCGGCATTGGGCTGGAAATACCGGTTTTGGGATTCTGCACAGAAAGGGTTTGCAAACCGCTGAATCCACACGTGAGTTTAACTCTGTCAGTTGAATGCACACATTGACAACCATTCAGTTAGATAGCTCCGTTTTGGTTTTGGAAGCAGATATTTCTCTGTACAGCCTATGGTCCCATTCACTCGGGAATATCCCAACGCAGCTCCTAGAAGAAACGTGTTTCTGACTCGCTGAGTCTCAACATAGATTCAACTCTCTTAGGTGAACGAACGCACAGCAGAGCAGTTTCAAGGAAACGTTTCTCCTGAGTTTTAGACGAAGTTTCCTGCTGTTTAGTACGGATGCCGGCATTGGGCTGGACATACCGGTTTTGGGATTCTGCACAGAAAGGGTTTGCAAACCGTTGATTCCACACGTGAGTTTAAATCTGTCAGTTGAATGCACACATTGACAACCATTCAGTTTGATAGCACACTTTTGGTTTTAGAAGCAGATATTTCTCTGTACAGCCTATGGTCCCATTCACTCGGGAATATCCCAACGCAGCTCCTAGAAGAAACGTGTTTCTGACTCGCTGAATCTCAACATGGATTCAACTCTCTTAGGTGAACTAACGCACAGCAGAGCAGTTTCAAGGAAATGTTTCTCCTGAGTTTTAGACGAAGTCTCCTGCTGTTTAGTACGTATGCCGGCATTGGGCTGGAAATACCGGTTTTGGGATTCTGCACAGAAAGGGTTTGCAAACCGCTGAATCCACACGTGAGTTTAACTCTGTCAGTTGAATGCACACATTGACAGCCATTCAGTTAGATAGCTCCGTTTTGGTTTTAGAAGCAGATATTTCTCTGTACAGCCTATGGTCCCATTCACTCGGGAATATCCCAATGCAGCTCCTAGAAGAAACGTGTTTCTGACTCGCTGAATCTCAACATAGATTCAACTCTCTTAGGTGAACGAACGCACAGCAGAGCAGTTTCAAGGAAACGTTTCTCCTGAGTTTTTGACGAAGTTTCCTGCTCTTTAGTACTTATGCCGGCATTGGGCTGGAAATACCGGTTTTGGGATTCTGCACAGAAAGGGTTTGCAAACCGCTGAATCCACACCTGAGTTTAACTCTCTCAGTTGAATACACACATTGACAACCATTCAGTTTGATAGCACACTTTTGGTTTTAGAAGCAGATATTTCTCTGTACAGCCTATGGTCCCATTCACTCGGGAATATCCCAACGCAGCTCCTAGAAGAAACGTGTTTCTGCCTCGCTGAATCTCAACATAGTTTCAACTCTCTTAGGTGAACGAAAGCACAGCAGAGCAGTTTCAAGGAAACGTTTCTCCTGAGTTTTAGACGAAGTTTCCTGCTGTTTAGTATGGATGCCGGCATTGAGCTGGAATTACCGGTTTTGGGATTCTGCACAGAAAGGGTTTGCAAACCGCTGAATCCAAACGTGAGTTTAATTCTGTCACTTAAATGCACACATTGACAACCATTCAGTTAGATACCACCCTTTTGGTTGTAGGAGTAGATATTTCTCTGTACAGCCTATGGTCCCATTCACTCGGGAATATCCCAACGCAGCTCCTAGAAGAAACGTGTTTCTGACTCGCTGAATCTCAACATAGATTCAACTCTCTTAGGTGATCGAACGCACAGCAGAGTAGTTTCAAGGAAACGTTTCTCCTGAGTTTTAGACGAAGTTTCCTGCTGTTTAGTACGGATGCCGGCATTGGGCTGGAAATACCGGTTTTGGGATTCTGCACAGAAAGGGTTTGCAAACCGCTGAATCCACACGTGAGTTTAACTCTGTCAGTTGAATGCACACATTGACAACCATTCAGTTTGATAGCACACTTTTGGTTTTAGAGGCAGATATTTCTCTGTACAGCCTATGGTCCCATTCACTCGGGAATATCCCAACGCAGCTCCTAGAAGAAACGTGTTTCTGACTCGCTGAATCTCAACATAGATTCAACTCTCTTAGGTGAACGAACGCACAGCAGAGTAGTTAAAAGGAAACGTTTCTCCTGAGTTTTACACGAAGTTTCCTGCTGTTTAGTACGGATGCCGGCATTGGGCTGGACATACCGGTTTTGGGATTCTGCACAGAAAGGGTTTGCAAACCGCTGAATCCACACGTGAGTTTAACTCTGTCAGTTGAATGCACACATTGACAACCATTCAGTTTGATAGCACCCTTTTGGTTTTAGAAGCAGATATTTCTCTGTACATCCTATGGTCCCATTCACTCGGGAATATCCCAACGCAGCTCCTAGAAGAAACGTGTTTCTGACTCGCTGAATCTCAACATAGATTCAACTCTCTTAGGTGAACGAACGCACAGCAGAGCAGTTTCAAGGAAACGTTTCTCCTGAGTTTTAGACGAAGTTTCCTGCTGTTTAGTACGTATGCCGGCATTGGGCTGGAAATACCGGTTTTGGGATTCTGCACACAAAGGGTTTGCAAACCGCTGAATCCACACGTGAGTTTAACTCTGTCAGTTGAATGCACACATTGACAACCATTCAGTTAGATAGCTCCGTTTTGGTTTTAGAAGCAGATATTTCTCTGTACAGCCTATGGTCCCATTCACTCGGGAATATCCCAACGCAGCTCCTAGAAGAAACGTGTTTCTGACTCGCTGAGTCTCAACATAGATTCAACTCTCTTAGGTGAACGAACGCACAGCAGAGCAGTTTCAAGGAAACGTTTCTCCTGAGTTTTAGACGAAGTTTCCTGCTGTTTAGTACGTATGCCGGCATTGGACTGGAAATACCGGTTTTGGGATTCTGCACAGAAAGGGTTTGCAAACCGTTGATTCCACACGTGAGTTTAACTCTGTCAGTTGAATGCACACATTGACAACCATTCAGTTAGATAGCTCCGTTTTGGTTTTAGAAGCAGATATTTCTCTGTACAGCCTATGGTCCCATTCACTCGGGAATATCCCAACGCAGCTCCTAGAAGAAACGTGTTTCTGACTCGCTGAATCTCAACATGGATTCAACTCTCTTAGGTGAACTAACGCACAGCAGAGCAGTTTCAAGGAAATGTTTCTCCTGAGTTTTAGACGAAGTCTCCTGCTGTTTAGTACGTATGCCGGCATTGGGCTGGAAATACCGGTTTTGGGATTCTGCACAGAAAGGGTTTGCAAACCGCTGAATCCACACGTGAGTTTAACTCTGTCAGTTGAATGCACACATTGACAGCCATTCAGCTAGATAGCTCCGTTTTGGTTTTAGAAGCAGATATTTCTCTGTACAGCCTATGGTCCCATTCACTCGGGAATATCCCAATGCAGCTCCTAGAAGAAACGTGTTTCTGACTCGCTGAATCTCAACATAGATTCAACTCTCTTAGGTGAACGAACGCACAGCAGAGCAGTTTCAAGGAAACGTTTCTCCTGAGTTTTTGACGAAGTTTCCTGCTCTTTAGTACTTATGCCGCCATTGGGCTGGAAATACCGGTTTTGGGATTCTGCACAGAAAGGGTTTGCAAACCGCTGAATCCACACCTGAGTTTAACTCTCTCAGTTGAATGCACACATTGACAACCATTCAGTTTGATAGCACACTTTTGGTTTTAGAAGCAGATATTTCTCTGTACAGCCTATGGTCCCATTCACTCGGGAATATCCCAACGCAGCTCCTAGAAGAAACGTGTTTCTGACTCGCTGAATCTCAACATAGATTCAACTCTCTTAGGTGAACGAACGCACAGCAGAGTAGTTAAAAGGAAACGTTTCTCCTGAGTTTTACACGAAGTTTCCTGCTGTTTAGTACGGATGCCGGCATTGGGCTGGACATACCGGTTTTGGGATTCTGCACAGAAAGGGTTTGCAAACCGCAGAATCCACACGTGAGTTTAACTCTGTCAGTTGAATGCACACATTGACAACCATTCAGTTTGATAGCACCCTTTTGGTTTTAGAAGCAGATATTTCTCTGTACATCCTATGGTCCCATTCACTCGGGAATATCCCAACGCAGCTCCTAGAAGAAACGTGTTTCTGACTCGCTGAATCTCAACATAGATTCAACTCTCTTAGGTGAACGAACGCACAGCAGAGCAGTTTCAAGGAAACGTTTCTCCTGAGTTTTACACGAAGTTTCCTGCTGTTTAGTACGGATGCCGGCATTTGGCTGGACATACCGGTTTTGGGATTCTGCCCAGAAAGGGTTTGCAAACCTCTGAATCCACACGTGAGTTTAACTCTGTCAGTTGAATGCACACATTGACAACCATTCAGTTTGATAGCACCCTTTTGGTTTTAGAAGCAGATATTTCTCTGTACAGCCTATGGTCCCATTCACTCGGGAATATCCCAACGCAGCTCCTAGAAGAAACGTGTTTCTGACTCGCTGAGTCTCAACATAGATTCAACTCTCTTAGGTGAACGAACGCACAGCAGAGCAGTTTCAAGGAAACGTTTCTCCTGAGTTTTAGACGAAGTTTCCTGCTGTTTAGTACGTATGCCGGCATTGGGCTGGAAATACCGGTTTTGGGATTCTGCACAGAAAGGGTTTGCAAACCGCTGAATCCAAACGTGAGTTTAATTCTGTCACTTGAATGCACACATTGACAACCATTCAGTTAGATACCACCCTTTTGGTTGTAGGAGTAGATATTTCTCTGTACAGCCTATGGTCCCATTCACTCGGGAATATCCCAACGCACCTCCTAGAAGAAACGTGTTTCTGACTCGCTGAATCTCAACATAGATTCAACTCTCTTAGGTGATCGAACGCACAGCAGAGTAGTTTCAAGGAAACGTTTCTCCGGAGTTTTAGACGAAGTTTCCTGCTGTTTAGTACGGATGCCGGCATTGGGCTGGAAATACCGGTTTTGGGATTCTGCACAGAAAGGGTTTGCAAACCGCTGAATCCACACGTGAGTTTAACTCTGTCAGTTGAATGCACACATTGACAACCATTCAGTTTGATAGCACACTTTTGGTTTTAGAAGCAGATATTTCTCTGTACAGCCTATGGTCCCATTCACTCGGGAATATCCCAACGCAGCTCCTAGAAGAAACGTGTTTCTGACTCGCTGAATCTCAACATAGATTCAACTCTCTTAGGTGAACGAACGCACAGCAGAGTAGTTAAAAGGAAACGTTTCTCCTGAGTTTTAGACGAAGTTTCCTGCTGTTTAGTACGGATGCCGGCATTGGGCTGGACATACCGGTTTTGGGATTCTGCACAGAAAGTGTTTGCAAACCGCTGAATCCACACGTGAGTTTAACTCTGTCAGTTGAATGCACACATTGACAACCATTCAGTTTGATAGCACCCTTTTGGTTTTAGAAGCAGATATTTCTCTCTACAGCCTATGGTCCCATTCACTCGGGAATATCCCAACGCAGCTCCTAGAAGAAACGTGTTTCTGACTCGCTGAGTCTCAACATAGATTCAACTCTCTTAGGTGAACGAACGCACAGCAGAGCAGTTTCAAGGAAACGTTTCTCCTGAGTTTTAGACGAAGTTTCCTGCTGTTTAGTACGTATGCCGGCATTGGGCTGGAAATACCGGTTTTGGGATTCTGCACACAAAGGGTTTGCAAACCGCTGAATCCACACGTGAGTTTAACTCTGTCAGTTGAATGCACACATTGACAACCATTCAGTTAGATAGCTCCGTTTTGGTTTTGGAAGCAGATATTTCTCTGTACAGCCTATGGTCCCATTCACTCGGGAATATCCCAACGCAGCTCCTAGAAGAAACGTGTTTCTGACTCGCTGAGTCTCAACATAGATTCAACTCTCTTAGGTGAACGAACGCACAGCAGAGCAGTTTCAAGGAAACGTTTCTCCTGAGTTTTAGACGAAGTTTCCTGCTGTTTAGTACGGATGCCGGCATTGGGCTGGACATACCGGTTTTGGGATTCTGCACAGAAAGGGTTTGCAAACCGTTGATTCCACACGTGAGTTTAAATCTGTCAGTTGAATGCACACATTGACAACCATTCAGTTTGATAGCACACTTTTGGTTTTAGAAGCAGATATTTCTCTGTACAGCCTATGGTCCCATTCACTCGGGAATATCCCAACGCAGCTCCTAGAAGAAACGTGTTTCTGACTCGCTGAATCTCAACATGGATTCAACTCTCTTAGGTGAACTAACGCACAGCAGAGCAGTTTCAAGGAAATGTTTCTCCTGAGTTTTAGACGAAGTCTCCTGCTGTTTAGTACGTATGCCGGCATTGGGCTGGAAATACCGGTTTTGGGATTCTGCACAGAAAGGGTTTGCAAACCGCTGAATCCACACGTGAGTTTAACTCTGTCAGTTGAATGCACACATTGACAGCCATTCAGTTAGATAGCTCCGTTTTGGTTTTAGAAGCAGATATTTCTCTGTACAGCCTATGGTCCCATTCACTCGGGAATATCCCAATGCAGCTCCTAGAAGAAACGTGTTTCTGACTCGCTGAATCTCAACATAGATTCAACTCTCTTAGGTGAACGAACGCACAGCAGAGCAGTTTCAAGGAAACGTTTCTCCTGAGTTTTTGACGAAGTTTCCTGCTCTTTAGTACTTATGCCGGCATTGGGCTGGAAATACCGGTTTTGGGATTCTGCACAGAAAGGGTTTGCAAACCGCTGAATCCACACCTGAGTTTAACTCTCTCAGTTGAATACACACATTGACAACCATTCAGTTTGATAGCACACTTTTGGTTTTAGAAGCAGATATTTCTCTGTACAGCCTATGGTCCCATTCACTCGGGAATATCCCAACGCAGCTCCTAGAAGAAACGTGTTTCTGCCTCGCTGAATCTCAACATAGTTTCAACTCTCTTAGGTGAACGAAAGCACAGCAGAGCAGTTTCAAGGAAACGTTTCTCCTGAGTTTTAGACGAAGTTTCCTGCTGTTTAGTATGGATGCCGGCATTGAGCTGGAATTACCGGTTTTGGGATTCTGCACAGAAAGGGTTTGCAAACCGCTGAATCCAAACGTGAGTTTAATTCTGTCACTTAAATGCACACATTGACAACCATTCAGTTAGATACCACCCTTTTGGTTGTAGGAGTAGATATTTCTCTGTACAGCCTATGGTCCCATTCACTCGGGAATATCCCAACGCAGCTCCTAGAAGAAACGTGTTTCTGACTCGCTGAATCTCAACATAGATTCAACTCTCTTAGGTGATCGAACGCACAGCAGAGTAGTTTCAAGGAAACGTTTCTCCTGAGTTTTAGACGAAGTTTCCTGCTGTTTAGTACGGATGCCGGCATTGGGCTGGAAATACCGGTTTTGGGATTCTGCACAGAAAGGGTTTGCAAACCGCTGAATCCACACGTGAGTTTAACTCTGTCAGTTGAATGCACACATTGACAACCATTCAGTTTGATAGCACACTTTTGGTTTTAGAGGCAGATATTTCTCTGTACAGCCTATGGTCCCATTCACTCGGGAATATCCCAACGCAGCTCCTAGAAGAAACGTGTTTCTGACTCGCTGAATCTCAACATAGATTCAACTCTCTTAGGTGAACGAACGCACAGCAGAGTAGTTAAAAGGAAACGTTTCTCCTGAGTTTTACACGAAGTTTCCTGCTGTTTAGTACGGATGCCGGCATTGGGCTGGACATACCGGTTTTTTGATTCTGCACAGAAAGGGTTTGCAAACCGCTGAATCCACACGTGAGTTTAACTCTGTCAGTTGAATGCACACATTGACAACCATTCAGTTTGATAGCACCCTTTTGGTTTTAGAAGCAGATATTTCTCTGTACATCCTATGGTCCCATTCACTCGGGAATATCCCAACGCAGCTCCTAGAAGAAACGTGTTTCTGACTCGCTGAATCTCAACATAGATTCAACTCTCTTAGGTGAACGAACGCACAGCAGAGCAGTTTCAAGGAAACGTTTCTCCTGAGTTTTAGACGAAGTTTCCTGCTGTTTAGTACGTATGCCGGCATTGGGCTGGAAATACCGGTTTTGGGATTCTGCACACAAAGGGTTTGCAAACCGCTGAATCCACACGTGAGTTTAACTCTGTCAGTTGAATGCACACATTGACAACCATTCAGTTAGATAGCTCCGTTTTGGTTTTAGAAGCAGATATTTCTCTGTACAGCCTATGGTCCCATTCACTCGGGAATATCCCAACGCAGCTCCTAGAAGAAACGTGTTTCTGACTCGCTGAGTCTCAACATAGATTCAACTCTCTTAGGTGAACGAACGCACAGCAGAGCAGTTTCAAGGAAACGTTTCTCCTGAGTTTTAGACGAAGTTTCCTGCTGTTTAGTACGTATGCCGGCATTGGACTGGAAATACCGGTTTTGGGATTCTGCACAGAAAGGGTTTGCAAACCGTTGATTCCACACGTGAGTTTAACTCTGTCAGTTGAATGCACACATTGACAACCATTCAGTTAGATAGCTCCGTTTTGGTTTTAGAAGCAGATATTTCTCTGTACAGCCTATGGTCCCATTCACTCGGGAATATCCCAACGCAGCTCCTAGAAGAAACGTGTTTCTGACTCGCTGAATCTCAACATGGATTCAACTCTCTTAGGTGAACTAACGCACAGCAGAGCAGTTTCAAGGAAATGTTTCTCCTGAGTTTTAGACGAAGTCTCCTGCTGTTTAGTACGTATGCCGGCATTGGGCTGGAAATACCGGTTTTGGGATTCTGCACAGAAAGGGTTTGCAAACCGCTGAATCCACACGTGAGTTTAACTCTGTCAGTTGAATGCACACATTGACAGCCATTCAGCTAGATAGCTCCGTTTTGGTTTTAGAAGCAGATATTTCTCTGTACAGCCTATGGTCCCATTCACTCGGGAATATCCCAATGCAGCTCCTAGAAGAAACGTGTTTCTGACTCGCTGAATCTCAACATAGATTCAACTCTCTTAGGTGAACGAACGCACAGCAGAGCAGTTTCAAGGAAACGTTTCTCCTGAGTTTTTGACGAAGTTTCCTGCTCTTTAGTACTTATGCCGCCATTGGGCTGGAAATACCGGTTTTGGGATTCTGCACAGAAAGGGTTTGCAAACCGCTGAATCCACACCTGAGTTTAACTCTCTCAGTTGAATGCACACATTGACAACCATTCAGTTTGATAGCACACTTTTGGTTTTAGAAGCAGATATTTCTCTGTACAGCCTATGGTCCCATTCACTCGGGAATATCCCAACGCAGCTCCTAGAAGAAACGTGTTTCTGACTCGCTGAATCTCAACATAGATTCAACTCTCTTAGGTGAACGAACGCACAGCAGAGTAGTTAAAAGGAAACGTTTCTCCTGAGTTTTACACGAAGTTTCCTGCTGTTTAGTACGGATGCCGGCATTGGGCTGGACATACCGGTTTTGGGATTCTGCACAGAAAGGGTTTGCAAACCGCAGAATCCACACGTGAGTTTAACTCTGTCAGTTGAATGCACACATTGACAACCATTCAGTTTGATAGCACCCTTTTGGTTTTAGAAGCAGATATTTCTCTGTACATCCTATGGTCCCATTCACTCGGGAATATCCCAACGCAGCTCCTAGAAGAAACGTGTTTCTGACTCGCTGAATCTCAACATAGATTCAACTCTCTTAGGTGAACGAACGCACAGCAGAGCAGTTTCAAGGAAACGTTTCTCCTGAGTTTTACACGAAGTTTCCTGCTGTTTAGTACGGATGCCGGCATTTGGCTGGACATACCGGTTTTGGGATTCTGCCCAGAAAGGGTTTGCAAACCTCTGAATCCACACGTGAGTTTAACTCTGTCAGTTGAATGCACACATTGACAACCATTCAGTTTGATAGCACCCTTTTGGTTTTAGAAGCAGATATTTCTCTGTACAGCCTATGGTCCCATTCACTCGGGAATATCCCAACGCAGCTCCTAGAAGAAACGTGTTTCTGACTCGCTGAGTCTCAACATAGATTCAACTCTCTTAGGTGAACGAACGCACAGCAGAGCAGTTTCAAGGAAACGTTTCTCCTGAGTTTTAGACGAAGTTTCCTGCTGTTTAGTACGTATGCCGGCATTGGGCTGGAAATACCGGTTTTGGGATTCTGCACAGAAAGGGTTTGCAAACCGCTGAATCCAAACGTGAGTTTAATTCTGTCACTTGAATGCACACATTGACAACCATTCAGTTAGATACCACCCTTTTGGTTGTAGGAGTAGATATTTCTCTGTACAGCCTATGGTCCCATTCACTCGGGAATATCCCAACGCACCTCCTAGAAGAAACGTGTTTCTGACTCGCTGAATCTCAACATAGATTCAACTCTCTTAGGTGATCGAACGCACAGCAGAGTAGTTTCAAGGAAACGTTTCTCCGGAGTTTTAGACGAAGTTTCCTGCTGTTTAGTACGGATGCCGGCATTGGGCTGGAAATACCGGTTTTGGGATTCTGCACAGAAAGGGTTTGCAAACCGCTGAATCCACACGTGAGTTTAACTCTGTCAGTTGAATGCACACATTGACAACCATTCAGTTTGATAGCACACTTTTGGTTTTAGAAGCAGATATTTCTCTGTACAGCCTATGGTCCCATTCACTCGGGAATATCCCAACGCAGCTCCTAGAAGAAACGTGTTTCTGACTCGCTGAATCTCAACATAGATTCAACTCTCTTAGGTGAACGAACGCACAGCAGAGTAGTTAAAAGGAAACGTTTCTCCTGAGTTTTAGACGAAGTTTCCTGCTGTTTAGTACGGATGCCGGCATTGGGCTGGACATACCGGTTTTGGGATTCTGCACAGAAAGTGTTTGCAAACCGCTGAATCCACACGTGAGTTTAACTCTGTCAGTTGAATGCACACATTGACAACCATTCAGTTTGATAGCACCCTTTTGGTTTTAGAAGCAGATATTTCTCTCTACAGCCTATGGTCCCATTCACTCGGGAATATCCCAACGCAGCTCCTAGAAGAAACGTGTTTCTGACTCGCTGAGTCTCAACATAGATTCAACTCTCTTAGGTGAACGAACGCACAGCAGAGCAGTTTCAAGGAAACGTTTCTCCTGAGTTTTAGACGAAGTTTCCTGCTGTTTAGTACGTATGCCGGCATTGGGCTGGAAATACCGGTTTTGGGATTCTGCACACAAAGGGTTTGCAAACCGCTGAATCCACACGTGAGTTTAACTCTGTCAGTTGAATGCACACATTGACAACCATTCAGTTAGATAGCTCCGTTTTGGTTTTAGAAGCAGATATTTCTCTGTACAGCCTATGGTCCCATTCACTCGGGAATATCCCAACGCAGCTCCTAGAAGAAACGTGTTTCTGACTCGCTGAGTCTCAACATAGATTCAACTCTCTTAGGTGAACGAACGCACAGCAGAGCAGTTTCAAGGAAACGTTTCTCCTGAGTTTTAGACGAAGTTTCCTGCTGTTTAGTACGTATGCCGGCATTGGACTGGAAATACCGGTTTTGGGATTCTGCACAGAAAGGGTTTGCAAACCGTTGATTCCACACGTGAGTTTAACTCTGTCAGTTGAATGCACACATTGACAACCATTCAGTTAGATAGCTCCGTTTTGGTTTTAGAAGCAGATATTTCTCTGTACAGCCTATGGTCCCATTCACTCGGGAATATCCCAACGCAGCTCCTAGAAGAAACGTGTTTCTGACTCGCTGAATCTCAACATGGATTCAACTCTCTTAGGTGAACTAACGCACAGCAGAGCAGTTTCAAGGAAATGTTTCTCCTGAGTTTTAGACGAAGTCTCCTGCTGTTTAGTACGTATGCCGGCATTGGGCTGGAAATACCGGTTTTGGGATTCTGCACAGAAAGGGTTTGCAAACCGCTGAATCCACACGTGAGTTTAACTCTGTCAGTTGAATGCACACATTGACAGCCATTCAGCTAGATAGCTCCGTTTTGGTTTTAGAAGCAGATATTTCTCTGTACAGCCTATGGTCCCATTCACTCGGGAATATCCCAATGCAGCTCCTAGAAGAAACGTGTTTCTGACTCGCTGAATCTCAACATAGATTCAACTCTCTTAGGTGAACGAACGCACAGCAGAGCAGTTTCAAGGAAACGTTTCTCCTGAGTTTTAGACGAAGTTTCCTGCTGTTTAGTACGTATGCCGGCATTGGACTGGAAATACCGGTTTTGGGATTCTGCACAGAAAGGGTTTGCAAACCGCTGAATCCACACGTGAGTTTAACTCTGTCAGTTGAATGCACACATTGACAACCATTCAGTTTGATAGCACACTTTTGGTTTTAGAAGCAGATATTTCTCTGTACAGCCTATGGTCCCATTCACTCGGGAATATCCCAATGCAGCTCCTAGAAGAAACGTGTTTCTGACTCGCTGAATCTCAACATAGATTCAACTCTCTTAGGTGAACGAACGCACAGCAGAGCAGTTTCAAGGAAACGTTTCTCCTGAGTTTTAGACGAAGTTTCCTGCTGTTTAGTACGGATGCCGGCATTGAGCTGGAATTACCGGATTTGGGATTCTGCACAGAAAGGGTTTGTAAACCGCTGAATCCAAACGTGAGTTTAACTCTGTCAGTTGAATGCACACATTGACAAGCATTCAGTTAGATACCACCCTTTTGGTTGTAGGAGCAGATATTTCTCTGTACAGCCTATGGTCCCATTCACTCGGGAATATCCCAACGCAGCTCCTAGAAGAAACGTGTTTCTGACTCGCTGAATCTCAACATAGATTCAACTCTCTTAGGTGAACGAACGCACAGCAGAGTAGTTAAAAGGAAACGTTTCTCCTGAGTTTTAGACGAAGTTTCCTGCTGTTTAGTACAGATGCCGGCATTGGGCTGGACATACCGGTTTTGGGATTCTGCACAGAAAGGGTTTGCAAACCGCTGAATCCACACGTGAGTTTAACTCTGTCAGTTGAATGCACACATTGACAACCATTCAGTTTGATAGCACCCTTTTGGTTTTAGAAGCAGATATTTCTCTGTACAGCCTATGGTCCCATTCACTCGGGAATATCCCAACGCAGCTCCTAGAAGAAACGTGTTTCTGACTCGCTGAATCTCAACATAGATTCAACTCTCTTAGGTGAACGAACGCACAGCAGAGCAGTTTCAAGCAAACGTTTCTCCTGAGTTTTAGACGAAGTTTCCTGCTGTTTAGTACGGATGCCGGCATTGGGCTGGACATACCGGTTTTGGGATTCTGCACAGAAAGGGTTTGCAAACCGCTGAATCCACACGTGAGTTTAACTCTGTCAGTTGAATGCACACATTGACAACCATTCAGTTTGATAGCACCCTTTTGGTTTTAGAAGCAGATATTTCTCTGTACAGCCTATGGTCCCATTCACTCGGGAATATCCCAACGCAGCTCCTAGAAGAAACGTGTTTCTGACTCGCTGAGTCTCAACATGGATTCAACTCTCTTAGGTGAACGAACGCACAGCAGAGCAGTTTCAAGGAAACGTTTCTCCTGAGTTTTAGACGAAGTTTCCTGCTGTTTAGTACGTATGCCGGCATTCGGCTGGAAATACCGGTTTTGGGATTCTGCACAGAAAGGGTTTGCAAACCGCTGAATCCACACGTGAGTTTAACTCTGTCAGTTGAATGCACACATTGACAACCATTCAGTTAGATAGCTTCGTTTTTGTTTTAGAAGCAGATATTTCTCTGTACAGCCTATGGTCCCATTCACTCGGGAATATCCCAACGCACCTCCTAGAAGAAACGTGTTTCTGACTCGCTGAGTCTCAACATAGATTCAACTCTCTTAGGTGAACGAACGCACAGCAGAGCAGTTTCAAGGAAACGTTTCTCCTGAGTTTTAGACGAAGTTTCCTGCTGTTTAGTACGGATGCCGGCATTGGGCTGGACATACCGGTTTTGGGATTCTGCACAGAAAGGGTTTGCAAACCGCTGAATCCACACGTGAGTTTAACTCTGTCAGTTGAATGCTCACATTGACAACCATTCAGTTAGATAGCTCCGTTTTGGTTTTAGAAGCAGATATTTCTCTGTACAGCCTATGGTCCCATTTACTCGGGAATATACCAACGCAGCTCCTAGAAGAAACGTGTTTCTGACTCGCTGAATCTCAGCATAGATTGAACTCTCTTAGGTGAACGAACGCACAGCAGAGCAGTTTCAAGGAAACGTTTCTCCTGAGTTTTAGACCAAGTTTCCTGCTGTTTAGTACGGATGCCGGCATTGGGCTGGAAATACCGGTTTTGGGATTCTGCACAGAAAGGGTTTGCAAACCGCTGAATCCACACTTGAGTTTAACTCTGTCAGTTGAATGCACACATTGACAACCATTCAGTTTGATAGCACACTTTTGGTTTTAGAAGCAGATATTTCTCTGTACAGCCTATGGTCCCATTCACTCGGGAATATCCCAACGCAGCTCCTAGAAGAAACGTGTTTCTGACTCGCTGAATCTCAACATAGATTCAAGTATCTTAGGTGAACGAACGCACAGCAGAGGAGTTTCAAGGAAACGTTTCTCCTGAGTCTTAGACGAAGTTTCCTGCTGTTTAGTACGGATGCCGGCATTGGGCTGGACATACCGGTTTTGGGATTCTGCACAGAAAGGGTTTGCAAACCGCTGAATCCACACGTGAGTTTAACTCTCTCAGTTGAATGCACACATTGACAACCATTCAGTTTGATAGCACACTTTTGGTTTTAGAAGCAGATATTTCTCCGTACAGCCTATGGTCCCATTCACTCGGGAATATCCCAACGCAGCTCCTAGAAGAAACGTGTTTCTGACTCGCTGAATCTCAACATAGATTCAACTCTCTTAGGTGAACGAACACACAGCAGAGCAGTTTCAAGGAAACGTTTCTCCTGAGTTTTAGACGAAGTTTCCTGCTGTTTAGTACGGATGCCGGCATTGGGCTGGAAATACCGGTTTTGGGATTCTGCACAGAAAGGGTTTGCAAACCGCTGAATCCACACGTGAGTTTAACTCTGTCAGTTGAATGCACACATTGACAACCATTCAGTTAGATAGCTCCGTTTTGGTTTTAGAAGCAGATATTTCTCTGTACAGCCTATGGTCCCATTCACTCGGGAATATCCCAACGCAGCTCCTAGAAGAAACGTGTTTCTGACTCGCTGAATCTCAACATAGATTCAAGTATCTTAGGTGAACGAACGCACAGCAGAGGAGTTTCAAGGAAACGTTTCTCCTGAGTCTTAGACGAAGTTTCCTGCTGTTTAGTACGGATGCCGGCATTGGGCTGGACATACCGGTTTTGGGATTCTGCACAGAAAGGGTTTGCAAACCGCTGAATCCACACGTGAGTTTAACTCTCTCAGTTGAATGCACACATTGACAACCATTCAGTTTGATAGCACACTTTTGGTTTTAGAAGCAGATATTTCTCCGTACAGCCTATGGTCCCATTCACTCGGGAATATCCCAACGCAGCTCCTAGAAGAAACGTGTTTCTGACTCGCTGAATCTCAACATAGATTCAACTCTCTTAGGTGAACGAACACACAGCAGAGCAGTTTCAAGGAAACGTTTCTCCTGAGTTTTAGACGAAGTTTCCTGCTGTTTAGTACGGATGCCGGCATTGGGCTGGAAATACCGGTTTTGGGATTCTGCACAGAAAGGGTTTGCAAACCGCTGAATCCACACGTGAGTTTAACTCTGTCAGTTGAATGCACACATTGACAACCATTCAGTTAGATAGCTCCGTTTTGGTTTTAGAAGCAGATATTTCTCTGTACAGCCTATAGTCCCATTCACTCGGGAATATCCCAACGCAGCTCCTAGAAGAAACGTGTTTCTGACTCGCTGAATCTCAACATAGATTCAACTCTCTTAGGTGAACGAACGCACAGCAGAGCAGTTTCAAGGAAACGTTTCTCCTGAGTTTTAGACGAAGTTTCCTGCTGTTTAGTACGTATGCCGGCATTGGGCTGGACATACCGGTTTTGGGATTCTGCACAGAAAGGGTTTGCAAACCGCTGAATCCACACGTGAGTTTAACTCTGTCAGTTGAATGCACACATTGACAACCATTCAGTTTGATAGCACCCTTTTGGTTTTAGAAGCAGATATTTCTCTGTACAGCCTATGGTCCCATTCACTCGGGAGTATCCCAACGCAGCTCCTAGAAGAAACGTGTTTCTGACTCGCTGAGTCTCTACATAGATTCAACTCTCTTAGGTGATCGAACGCACAGCAGAGCAGTTTCAAGGAAACGTTTCTCCTGAGTTTTAGACGAAGTTTCCTGCTGTTTAGTACGTATGCCGGCATTGGGCTGGAAATACCGGTTTTGGGATTCTGCACAGAAAGGGTTTGCAAACCCCTGAATCCACACGTGAGTTTAACTCTGTCAGTTGAATGCACACATTGACAACCATTCAGTTAGATAGCTCCGTTTTGTATTCAGAAGCAGATATTTCTCTGTACAGCCTATGGTCCCATTCACTCGGGAATATCCCAACGCAGCTCGTAGCATAAACGTGTTTCTGACTCGCTGAATCTCAGCATAGTTTCAACTCTCTTAGGTGATCGAACGCACAGCAGAGCAGTTTCAAGGAAACGTTTCTCCTGAGTTTTAGACGAAGTTTCCTGCTGTTTAGTACGGATGCCGGCATTGGGCTGGAAATACCGGTTTTGGGATTCTGCACAGAAAGGGTTTGCAAACCGCTGAATCCACTCGTGAGTTTAACTCTGTCAGTTGAATGCACACATTGACAACCATTCAGTTTGATAGCACACTTTTGGTTTTAGAAGCAGATATTTCTCTGTACAGCCTATGGTCTCATTCACTCGGGAATATCCCAACGCAGCTCCTAGAAGAAACGTGTTTCTGACTCGATGAATCTCAACATAGATTCAACTCTCTTAGGTGAACGAATGCACAGCAGAGCAGTTTCATGGAAACGTTTCTCCTGAGTCTTAGAAGAAGTTTCCTGCTGTTTAGTACGTATGCCGGCATTGGGCTGGAAATACCGGTTTTGGGATTCTGCACAGAAAGGGTTTGCAAACCGCTGAATCCACACGTGAGTTTAACTCTGTCCGTTGAATGCACACATTGACAACCATTCAGTCTGATAGCACACTTTTGGTTTTAGAAGCAGATATTTCTCTGTACAGCCTATGGCCCCATTCACTCGGGAATATCCCAACGCAGCTCCTAGAAGAAACGTGTTTCTGACTCGCTGAATCTCAACATAGATTCAACTCTCTTAGGTGAACGAACGCACAGCAGAGCAGTTTCAAGGAAACGTTTCTCCTGAGTTTTAGACGAAGTTTCCTGCTGTTTAGTACGGATGCCGGCATTGGGCTGGAAATACCGGTTTTGGGATTCTGCACAGAAAGGGTTTGCAAACCGCTGAATCCACACGTGAGTTTAACTCTGTCAGTTGAATGCACACATTGACAACCATTCAGTTTGATAGCACACTTTTGGTTTTAGAAGCAGATATTTCTCTGTACAGCCTATGGTCCCATTCACTCGGGAATATCCGAACGCAGCTCCTAGAAGAAACGTGTTTCTGACTCGCTGAATCTCAACATAGATTCAACTCTCTTAGGTGAACGAAGGCACAGCAGAGCAGTTTCAAGGAAACGTTTCTCCTGAGTTTTAGACGAAGTTTCCTGCTGTTTAGTACGTATGCCGGCATTGGGCTGGAAATACCGGTTTTGGGATTCTGCACAGAAAGGGTTTGCAAACCGCTGAATCCACACGTGAGTTTAACTCTGTCAGTTGAATGCACACATTGACAACCATTCAGTTTGATAGCACCCTTTTGGTTTTAGAAGCAGATATTTCTCTGTACAGCCTATGGTCCCATTCACTCGGGAATATCCCAACGCAGCTCCTAGAAGAAACGTGTTTCTGCCTCGCTGAATCTCAACATAGATTCAACTCTCTTAGGTGAACGAACGCACAGCAGAGCAGTTTCAAGGAAACGTTTCTCCTGAGTTTTAGACGAAGTTTCCTGCTGTTTAGTACGGATGCCGGCATTGGGCTGGAAATACCGGTTTTGGGATTCTGCACAGAAAGGGTTTGCAAACCGCTGAATCCACACGTGAGTTTAACTCTGTCAGTTGAATGCACACATTGACAACCATTCAGTTAGATAGCTCCGTTTTGGTATTAGAAGCAGATATTTCTCTGTACAGCCTATGGTCCCATTCACTCGGGAATATCCCAACGCAGCTCCTAGCATAAACGTGTTTCTGACTCGCTGAATCTCAGCATAGTTTCAACTCTCTTAGGTGAACGAACGCACAGCAGAGCAGTTTCAAGGAAACATTTCTCCTGAGTTTTAGACGAAGTTTCCTGCTGTTTAGTACGGATGCCGGCATTGAGCTGGAATTACCGGCTTTGGCATTCTGCACAGAAAGGGTTTGTAAACCCCTGAATCCAAACGTGAGTTTAACTCTGTCAGTTGAATGCACAAATTGACAACCATTCAGTTAGATAGCTCCGTTTTGGTTTTAGAAGCAGATATTTCTCTGTACAGCCTATGGTCCCATTCACTCGGGAATATCCCAACGCAGCTCCTAGAAGAAACGTGTTTCTGACTCGCTGAATCTCAACATAGATTCAACTCTCTTAGGTGAACGAAAGCACAGCAGAGCAGTTTCAAGGAAACGTTTCTCCTGAGTTTTAGACGAAGTTTCCTGCTGTTTAGTACGTATGCCGGCATTGGGCTGGAAATACCGGTTTTGGGATTCTGCACAGAAAGGGTTTGCAAACCGCTGAATCCACACGTGAGTTTAACTCTGTCAGTTGAATGCACACATTGACAACCATTCAGTTAGATACCACCCTTTTGGTTGTAGGAGCAGATATTTCTCTGTACAGCCTATGGTCCCATTCACTCGGGAATATCCCAACGCAGCTCCTAGAAGAAACGTGTTTCTGACTCGCTGAATCTCAACATAGATTCAACTCTCTTAGGTGAACGAATGCACAGCAGAGCAGTTTCAAGGAAACGTTTCTCCTGAGTCTTAGAAGAAGTTTCCTGCTGTTTAGTACGTATGCCGGCATTGGGCTGGAAATACCGGTTTTGGGATTCTGCACAGAAAGGGTTTGCAAACCGCTGAATCCACACGTGAGTTTAACTCTGTCCGTTGAATGCACACATTGACAACCATTCAGTCTGATAGCACACTTTTGGTTTTAGAAGCAGATATTTCTCTGTACAGCCTATGGCCCCATTCACTCGGGAATATCCCAACGCAGCTCCTAGAAGAAACGTGTTTCTGACTCGCTGAATCTCAACATAGATTCAACTCTCTTAGGTGAACGAACGCACAGCAGAGCAGTTTCAAGGAAACGTTTCTCCTGAGTTTTAGACGAAGTTTCCTGCTGTTTAGTACGGATGCCGGCATTGGGCTGGAAATACCGGTTTTGGGATTCTGCACAGAAAGGGTTTGCAAACCGCTGAATCCACACGTGAGTTTAACTCTGTCAGTTGAATGCACACATTGACAACCATTCAGTTTGATAGCACACTTTTGGTTTTAGAAGCAGATATTTCTCTGTACAGCCTATGGTCCCATTCACTCGGGAATATCCCAACGCAGCTCCTAGAAGAAACGTGTTTCTGACTCGCTGAATCTCAACATAGATTCAACTCTCTTAGGTGAACGAAGGCACAGCAGAGCAGTTTCAAGGAAACGTTTCTCCTGAGTTTTAGACGAAGTTTCCTGCTGTTTAGTACGTATGCCGGCATTGGGCTGGAAATACCGGTTTTGGGATTCTGCACAGAAAGGGTTTGCAAACCGCTGAATCCACACGTGAGTTTAACTCTGTCAGTTGAATGCACACATTGACAACCATTCAGTTTGATAGCACCCTTTTGGTTTTAGAAGCAGATATTTCTCTGTACAGCCTATGGTCCCATTCACTCGGGAATATCCCAACGCAGCTCCTAGAAGAAACGTGTTTCTGACTCGCTGAATCTCAACATAGATTCAACTCTCTTAGGTGAACGAACGCACAGCAGAGCAGTTTCAAGGAAACGTTTCTCCTGAGTTTTAGACGAAGTTTCCTGCTGTTTAGTACGGATGCCGGCATTGGGCTGGAAATACCGGTTTTGGGATTCTGCACAGAAGGGGTTTGCAAACCGCTGAATCCACACGTGAGTTTAACTCTGTCTGTTGAATGCACACATTGACAACCATTCAGTTAGATAGCTCCGTTTTGGTTTTAGAAGCAGATATTTCTCTGTACAGCCTATGGTCCCATTCACTCGGGAATATCCCAACGCAGCTCCTAGAAGAAACGTGTTTCTGACTCGCTGCATCTCAACATAGATTCAACTCTCTTAGGTGAACGAACGCACAGCAGAGCAGATTCAAGGAAACGTTTCTCCTGAGTTTTAGACGAAGTTTCCTGCTGTTTAGTACGGATGCCGGCATTGAGCTGGAATTACCGGTTTTGGCATTCTGCACAGAAAGGGTTTGTAAACCCCTGAATCCACACGTAAGTTTAACTCTGTCAGTTGAATGCACACATTGACAACCATTCAGTTAGATACCACCCTTTTGGTTGTAGGAGCAGATATTTCTCTGTACAGTCTATGGTCCCATTCACTCGGGAATATCCCAACGCAGCTCCTAGAAGAAACGTGTTTCTGACTCGCTGAATCTCAACATAGATTCAACTCTCTTAGGTGAACGAATGCACAGCAGAGCAGTTTCAAGGAAACGTTTCTCCTGAGTCTTAGAAGAAGTTTCCTGCTGTTTAGTACGTATGCCGGCATTGGGCTGGAAATACCGGTTTTGGGATTCTGCACAGAAAGGGTTTGCAAACCGCTGAATCCACACGTGAGTTTAACTCTGTCAGTTGAATGCACACATTGACAACCATTCAGTTAGATAGCTCCGTTTTGGTTTTAGAAGCAGATATTTCTCTGTACAGCCTATGGTCCCATTCACTCGGGAATATCCCAACGCAGCTCCTAGAAGAAACGTGTTTCTGACTCGCTGAATCTCAACAAGGATTCAACTCTCTTAGGTGAACGAACGCACAGCAGAGCAGTTTCAAGGAAATGTTTCTCCTGAGTTTTAGACGAAGTTTCCTGCTGTTTAGTACGTATGCCGGCATTGGGCTGGAAATACCGGTTTTGGGATTCTGCACAGAAAGTGTTTGCAAACCGCTGAATCCACACGTGAGTTTAACTCTGTCAGTTGAATGCACATATTGACGACCATTCAGTTTGATAGCACACTTTTGGTTTTAGAAGCAGATATTTCTCTGTACAGCCTATGGTCCCATTCACTCGGGAATATCCCAATGCAGCTCCTAGAAGAAACGGGTTTCTGACTCGCTGAATCTCAACATAGTTTCAACTCTCTTAGGTGAACGAAAGCACAGCAGATCAGTTTCAAGGAAACGTTTCTCCTGAGTTTTAGACGAAGTTTCCTGCTGTTTAGTACGGATGCCGGCATTGGGCTGGAAATACCGGTTTTGGGATTCTGCACAGAAAGGGTTTGCAAACCGCTGAATCCACACGTGAGTTTAACTCTGTCTGTTGAATGCACACATTGACAACCATTCAGTTAGATAGCTCCGTTTTGGTTTTAGAAGCAGATATTTCTCTGTACAGACTATGGTCCCATTCACTCGGGAATATCCCAACGCAGCTCCTAGAAGAAACGTGTTTCTGACTCGCTGAATCTCAACATAGATTCAACTCTCTTAGGTGAACGAACGCACAGCAGAGCAGTTTCAAGGAAACGTTTCTCCTGAGTTTTAAACGAAGTTTCCTGCTGTTTAGTACGGATGCCGGCATTGGGCTGGAAATACCGGTTTTGGGATTCTGCACAGAAAGGGTTTGCAAACCGCTGAATCCACACGTGAGTTTAACTCTGTCCGTTGAATGCACACATTGACAACCATTCAGTCTGATAGCACACTTTTGGTTTTAGAAGCAGATATTTCTCTGTACAGCCTATGGCCCCATTCACTCGGGAATATCCCAACGCAGCTCCTAGAAGAAACGTGTTTCTGACTCGCTGAATCTCAACATAGATTCAACTCTCTTAGGTGAACGAACGCACAGCAGAGCAGTTTCAAGGAAACGTTTCTCCTGAGTTTTAGACGAAGTTTCCTGCTGTTTAGTACGTATGCCGGCATTGGGCTGGAAATACCGGTTTTGGGATTCTGCACAGAAAGGGTTTGCAAACCGCTGAATCCACACGTGAGTTTAACTCTGTCAGTTGAATGCACACATTGACAACCATTCAGTTTGATAGCACCCTTTTGATTTTAGAAGCAGATATTTCTCTGTACAGCCTATGGTCCCATTCACTCGGGAATATCCCAACGCAGCTCCTAGAAGAAACGTGTTTCTGACTCGCTGAATCTCAACATAGATTCAACTCTCTTAGGTGAACGAACGCACAGCAGAGCAGTTTCAAGGAAACGTTTCTCCTGAGTTTTAGACGAAGTTTCCTGCTGTTTAGTACGGATGCCGGCATTGGGCTGGAAATACCGGTTTTGGGATTCTGCACAGAAAGGGTTTGCAAACCGCTGAATCCACACGTGAGTTTAACTCTGTCAGTTGAATGCACACATTGACAACCATTCAGTTAGATAGCTCCGTTTTGGTATTAGAAGCAGATATTTCTCTGTACATCCTATGGTCCCATTCACTCGGGAATATCCCAACGCAGCTCCTAGCATAAACGTGTTTCTGACTCGCTGAATCTCAGCATAGTTTCAACTCTCTTAGGTGAACGAACGCACAGCAGAGCAGTTTCAAGGAAACATTTCTCCTGAGTTTTAGACGAAGTTTCCTGCTGTTTAGTACGGATGCCGGCATTGAGCTGGAATTACCGGTTTTGGCATTCTGCACAGAAAGGGTTTGTAAACCCCTGAATCCACACGTAAGTTTAACTCTGTCAGTTGAATGCACACATTGACAACCATTCAGTTAGATACCACCCTTTTGGTTGTAGGACCAGATATTTCTCTGTACAGTCTATGGTCCCATTCACTCGGGAATATCCCAACGCAGCTCCTAGAAGAAACGTGTTTCTGACTCGCTGAATCTCAACATAGATTCAACTCTCTTAGGTGAACGAATGCACAGCAGAGCAGTTTCAAGGAAACGTTTCTCCTGAGTCTTAGAAGAAGTTTCCTGCTGTTTAGTACGTATGCCGGCATTGGGCTGAAAATACCGGTTTTGGGATTCTGCACAGAAAGGGTTTGCAAACCGCTGAATCCACACGTGAGTTTAACTCTGTCAGTTGAATGCACACATTGACAACCATTCAGTTAGATAGCTCCGTTTTGGTTTTAGAAGCAGATATTTCTCTGTACAGCCTATGGTCCCATTCACTCGGGAATATCCCAACGCAGATCCTAGAAGAAACGTGTTTCTGACTCGCTGAATCTCAACAAGGATTCAACTCTCTTAGGTGAACGAACGCACAGCAGAGCAGTTTCAAGGAAATGTTTCTCCTGAGTTTTAGACGAAGTTTCCTGCTGTTTAGTACGTATGCCGGCATTGGGCTGGAAATACCGGTTTTGGGATTCTGCACAGAAAGTGTTTGCAAACCGCTGAATCCACACGTGAGTTTAACTCTGTCAGTTGAATGCACACATTGACGACCATTCAGTTTGATAGCACACTTTTGGTTTTAGAAGCAGATATTTCTCTGTACAGCCTATGGTCCCATTCACTCGGGAATATCCCAACGCAGCTCCTAGAAGAAACGTGTTTTTGACTCGCTGAATCTCAACATAGATTCAACTCTCTTAGGTGAACGAACGCACAGCAGAGCAGTTTCAAGGAAACGTTTCTCCTGAGTCTTAGACGAAGTTTCCTGCTGTTTAGTACGGATGCCGGCATTGGGCTGGACATACCGGTTTTGGGATTCTGCACAGAAAGGGTTTGCAAACCGCTGAATCCACACGTGAGTTTAACTCTGTCAGTTGAATGCACACATTGACAACCATTCAGTTAGATAGCTCCATTTTGGTTTTAGAAGCAGGTATTTCTCTGTACAGCCTATGGTCCCATTCACTCGGGAATATCCCAACGCAGCTCCTAGAAGAATCGTGTTTCTGACTCGCTGAATCTCAACATAGATTCAACTCTCTTAGGTGAACGAACGCACAGCAGAGCAGTTTCAAGGAAACGTTTCTCCTGAGTTTTAGACGAAGTTTCCTGCTGTTTAGTACGGATGCCGGCATTGGGCTGGACATACCGGTTTTGGGATTCTGCACAGAAAGGGTTTGCAAACCGCTGAATCCACACGTGAGTTTAACTCTGTCTGTTGAATGCACACATTGACAACCATTCAGTTTGATAGCACCCTTTTGGTTTTAGAAGCAGATATTTCTCTGTACAGCCTATGGTCCCATTCACTCGGGAATATCCCAACGCAGCTCCTAGAAGAAACGTGTTTCTGACTCGCTGAATCTCAACATAGATTCAACTCTCTTAGGTGAACGAACGCACAGCAGAGCAGTTTCAAGGAAACGTTTCTCCTGAGTTTTACACGAAGTTTCCTGTTGTTTAGTACGGATGCCGGCATTGAGCTGGAATTACCGGTTTTGGGATTCTGCACAGAAATGGTTTGTAAACCGCTGAATCCAAACGTGAGTTTAACTCTGTCAGTTGAATGCACACATTGAGAAGCATTCAGTTAGATACCACCCTATTGGTTGTAGGAGCAGATATTTCTCTGTACAGCCTATGGTCCCATTCACTCGGGAGTATCCCAACGCAGCTCCTAGAAGAAACGTGTTTCTGACTCGCTGAGTCTCTACATAGATTCAACTCTCTTAGGTGAACGAACGCACAGCAGAGCAGTTTCAAGGAAACGTTTCTCCTGAATTTTAGACGAAGTTTCCTGCTGTTTAGTACGGATGCCGGCATTGGGCTGGAAATACCGGTTTTGGGATTCTGCACAGAAAGGGTTTGCAAACCGCTGAATCCACACGTGAGTTTACCTCTGTCAGTTGAATGCACACATTGACAACCATTCAGTTTGATAGCACCCTTTTGGTTTTAGAAGCAGATATTTCTCTCTACAGCCTATGGTCCCATTCACTCGGGAATATCCCAACGCAGCTCCTAGAAGAAACGTGTTTCTGACTCGCTGAATCTCAACATAGATTCAACTCTCTTAGATGAACGAACGCACAGCAGAACAGTTTCAAGGAAACGTTTCTCCTGAGTTTTAGACGAAGTTTCCTGCTGTTTAGTACGTATGCCGGCATTGGGCTGGAAATACCGGTTTTGGGATTCTGCACAGAAAGGGTTTGCAAACCGCTGAATCCACACGTGAGTTTAACTCTGTCTGTTGAATGCACACATTGACAACCATTCAGTTAGATAGCTCCGTTTTGGTTTTAGAAGCAGATATTTCTCTGTACAGACTATGGTCCCATTCACTCGGGAATATCCCAACGCAGCTCCTAGAAGAAACGTGTTTCTGACTCGCTGAATCTCAACATAGATTCAACTCTCTTAGGTGAACGAACGCACAGCAGAGCAGTTTCAAGGAAACGTTTCTCCTGAGTTTTAGACGAAGTTTCCTGCTGTTTAGTACGGATGCCGGCATTGGGCTGGAAATACCGGTTTTGGGATTCTGCACAGAAAGGGTTTGCAAACCGCTGAATCCACACGTGAGTTTAACTCTGTCAGTTGAATGCACACATTGACAACCATTCAGTCTGATAGCACACTTTTGGTTTTAGAAGCAGATATTTCTCTGTACAGCCTATGGCCCCATTCACTCGGGAATATCCCAACGCAGCTCCTAGAAGAAACGTGTTTCTGACTCGCTGAATCTCAACATAGATTCAACTCTCTTAGGTGAACGAACGCACAGCAGAGCAGTTTCAAGGAAACGTTTCTCCTGAGTTTTAGACGAAGTTTCCTGCTGTTTAGTACGGATGCCGGCATTGGGCTGGAAATACCGGTTTTGGGATTCTGCACAGAAAGGGTTTGCAAACCGCTGAATCCACACGTGAGTTTAACTCTGTCAGTTGAATGCACACATTGACAACCATTCAGTTTGATAGCACCCTTTTGGTTTTAGAAGCAGATATTTCTCTCTACAGCCTATGGTCCCATTCACTCGGGAATATCCCAACGCAGCTCATAGAAGAAACGTGTTTCTGACTCGCTGAATCTCAACATAGATTCAACTCTCTTAGGTGAACGAACGCACAGCAGAGCAGTTTCAAGGAAACGTTTCTCCTGAGTTTTAGACGAAGTTTCCTGCTGTTTAGTACGGATGCCGGCATTGGGCTGGAAATACCGGTTTTGGGATTCTGCACAGAAAGGGTTTGTAAACCCCTGAATCCACACGTAAGTTTAACTCTGTCAGTTGAATGCACACATTGACAACCATTCAGTTAGATACCACCCTTTTGGTTGTAGGAGCAGATATTTCTCTGTACAGTCTATGGTCCCATTCACTCGGGAATATCCCAACGCAGCTCCTAGAAGAAACGTGTTTCTGACTCGCTGAATCTCAACATAGATTCAACTCTCTTAGGTGAACGAATGCACAGCAGAGCAGTTTCAAGGAAACGTTTCTCCTGAGTCTTAGAAGAAGTTTCCTGCTGTTTAGTACGTATGCCGGCATTGGGCTGGAAATACCGGTTTTGGGATTCTGCACAGAAAGGGTTTGCAAACCGCTGAATCCACACGTGAGTTTAACTCTGTCAGTTGAATGCACACATTGACAACCATTCAGTTAGATAGCTCCGTTTTGGTTTTAGAAGCAGATATTTCTCTGTACAGCCTATGGTCCCATTCACTCGGGAATATCCCAACGCAGCTCCTAGAAGAAACGTGTTTCTGACTCGCTGAATCTCAACAAGGATTCAACTCTCTTAGGTGAACGAACTCACAGCAGAGCAGTTTCAAGGAAATGTTTCTCCTGAGTTTTAGACGAAGTTTCCTGCTGTTTAGTACGTATGCCGGCATTGGGCTGGAAATACCGGTTTTGGGATTCTGCACAGAAAGTGTTTGCAAACCGCTGAATCCACACGTGAGTTTAACTCTGTCAGTTGAATGCACATATTGACGACCATTCAGTTTGATAGCACACTTTTGGTTTTAGAAGCAGATATTTCTCTGTACAGCCTATGGTCCCATTCACTCGGGAATATCCCAATGCAGCTCCTAGAAGAAACGGGTTTCTGACTCGCTGAATCTCAACATAGTTTCAACTCTCTTAGGTGAACGAAAGCCCAGCAGATCAGTTTCAAGTAAACGTTTCTCCTGAGTTTTAGACGAAGTTTCCTGCTGTTTAGTACGGATGCCGGCATTGGGCTGGAAATACCGGTTTTGGGATTCTGCACAGAAAGGGTTTGCAAACCGCTGAATCCACATGTGAGTTTAACTCTGTCTGTTGAATGCACACATTGAAAACCATTCAGTTAGATAGCTCCGTTTTGGTTTTAGAAGCAGATATTTCTCTGTACAGACTATGGTCCCATTCACTCGGGAATATCCCAACGCAGCTCCTAGAAGAAACGTGTTTCTGACTCGCTGAATCTCAACATAGATTCAACTCTCTTAGGTGAACGAACGCACAGCAGAGCAGTTTCAAGGAAACGTTTCTCCTGAGTTTTAGACGAAGTTTCCTGCTGTTTAGTACGGATGCCGGCATTGGGCTGGAAATACCGGTTTTGGGATTCTGCACAGAAAGGGTTTGCAAACCGCTGAATCCACACGTGAGTTTAACTCTGTCCGTTGAATGCACACATTGACAACCATTCAGTCTGATAGCACACTTTTGGTTTTAGAAGCAGATATTTCTCTGTACAGCCTATGGCCCCATTCACTCGGGAATATCCCAACGCAGCTCCTAGAAGAAACGTGTTTCTGACTCGCTGAATCTCAACATAGATTCAACTCTCTTAGGTGAACGAACGCACAGCAGAGCAGTTTCAAGGAAACGTTTCTCCTGAGTTTTAGACGAAGTTTCCTGCTGTTTAGTACGTATGCCGGCATTGGGCTGGAAATACCGGTTTTGGGATTCTGCACAGAAAGGGTTTGCAAACCGCTGAATCCACACGTGAGTTTAACTCTGTCATTTGAATGCACACATTGACAACCATTCAGTTTGATAGCACCCTTTTGGTTTTAGAAGCAGATATTTCTCTGTACAGCCTATGGTCCCATTCACTCGGGAATATCCCAACGCAGCTCCTAGAAGAAACGTGTTTCTGACTCGCTGAATCTCAACATAGATTCAACTCTCTTAGGTGAACGAACGCACAGCAGAGCAGTTTCAAGGAAACGTTTCTCCTGAGTTTTAGACGAAGTTTCCTGCTGTTTAGTACGGATGCCGGCATTGGGCTGGAAATACCGGTTTTGGGATTCTGCACAGAAAGGGTTTGCAAACCGCTGAATCCACACGTGAGTTTAACTCTGTCAGTTGAATGCACACATTGACAACCATTCAGTTAGATAGCTCCGTTTTGGTATTAGAAGCAGATATTTCTCTGTACATCCTATGGTCCCATTCACTCGGGAATATCCCAACGCAGCTCCTAGCATAAACGTGTTTCTGACTCGCTGAATCTCAGCATAGTTTCAACTCTCTTAGATGAACGAACGCACAGCAGAGCAGTTTCAAGGAAACATTTCTCCTGAGTTTTAGACGAAGTTTCCTGCTGTTTAGTACGGATGCCGGCATTGAGCTGGAATTACCGGTTTTGGCATTCTGCACAGAAAGGGTTTGTAAACCCCTGAATCCACACGTAAGTTTAACTCTGTCAGTTGAATGCACACATTGACAACCATTCAGTTAGATACCACCCTTTGGGTTGTAGGACCAGATATTTCTCTGTACAGTCTATGGTCCCATTCACTCGGGAATATCCCAACGCAGCTCCTAGAAGAAACGTGTTTCTGACTCGCTGAATCTCAACATAGATTCAACTCTCTTAGGTGAACGAATGCACAGCAGAGCAGTTTCAAGGAAACGTTTCTCCTGAGTCTTAGAAGAAGTTTCCTGCTGTTTAGTACGTATGCCGGCATTGGGCTGGACATACCGGTTTTGGGATTCTGCACAGAAAGGGTTTGCAAACCGCTGAATCCACACGTGAGTTTAACTCTGTCAGTTGAATGCACACATTGACAACCATTCAGTTAGATAGCTCCGTTTTGGTTTTAGAAGCAGATATTTCTCTGTACAGCCTATGGTCCCATTCACTCGGGAATATCCCAACGCAGATCCTAGAAGAAACGTGTTTCTGACTCGCTGAATCTCAACAAGGATTCAACTCTCTTAGGTGAACGAACGCACAGCAGAGCAGTTTCAAGGAAATGTTTCTCCTGAGTTTTAGACGAAGTTTCCTGCTGTTTAGTACGTATGCCGGCATTGGGCTGGAAATACCGGTTTTGGGATTCTGCACAGAAAGTGTTTGCAAACCGCTGAATCCACACGTGAGTTTAACTCTGTCAGATGAATGCACACATTGACGACCATTCAGTTTGATAGCACCCTTTTGGTTTTAGAAGCAGATATTTCTCTGTACAGCCTATGGTCCCATTCACTCGGGAATATCCCAACGCAGCTCCTAGAAGAAACGTGTTTTTGACTCGCTGAATCTCAACATAGATTCAACTCTCTTAGGTGAACGAACGCACAGCAGAGCAGTTTCAAGGAAACGTTTCTCCTGAGTCTTAGACGAAGTTTCCTGCTGTTTAGTACGGATGCCGGCATTGGGCTGGACATACCGGTTTTGGGATTCTGCACAGAAAGGGTTTGCAAACCGCTGAATCCACACGTGAGTTTAACTCTCGCAGTTGAATGCACATATTGACAACCATTCAGTTTGATAGCACACTTTTGGTTTTAGAAGCAGATATTTCTCTGTACAGCCTATGGTCCCATTCACTCGAGAATATCCCAACGCAGCTCCTAGAAGAATCGTGTTTCTGACTCGCTGAATCTCAACATAGATTCAACTCTCTTAGGTGAACGAACACACAGCAGAGCAGTTTCAAGGAAACGTTTCTCCTGAGTTTTAGACGAAGTTTCCTGCTGTTTAGTACGGATGCCGGCATTGGGCTGGAAATACCGGTTTTGGGATTCTGCACAGAAAGGGTTTGCAAACCGCTGAATCCACACGTGAGTTTAACTCTGTCAGTTGAATGCACACATTGACAACCATTCAGTTAGATAGCTCCGTTATGGTTTTAGAAGCAGATATTTCTCTGTACAGCCTATGGTCCCATTCACTCGGGAATATCCCAACGCAGCTCCTAGAAGAATCGTGTTTCTGACTCGCTGAATCTCAACATAGATTCAACTCTCTTAGGTGAACGAACGCACAGCAGAGCAGTTTCAAGGAAACGTTTCTCCTGAGTTTTAGACGAAGTTTCCTGCTGTTTAGTACGGATGCCGGCATTGGGCTGGAAATACCGGTTTTGGGATTCTGCACAGAAAGGGTTTGTAAACCGCTGAATCCACACGGGAGTTTAACTCTGTCAGTTGAATGCACACATTGACAACCATTCAGTTAGATAGCTCCGTTTTGGTTTTAGAAGCAGATATTTCTCTGTACAGCCTATCGTCCCATTCACTCGGGAATATCCCAACGCACCTCCTAGAAGAAACGTGTTTCTGACACGCTGAATCTCAACATAGTTTCAACTCTCTTAGGTGATCGAACGCACAGCAGAGCAGTTTCAAGGAAACGTTTCTCCTGAGTTTTAGACGAAGTTTCCTGCTGTTTAGTACGGATGCCGGCATTGGACTGGAAATACCGGTTTTGGGATTCTGCACAGAAAGGGTTTGCAAACCGCTGAATCCACACGTGAGTTTAACTCTGTCAGTTGAATGCACACATTGACAACCATTCAGTTTGATAGCTCCGTTTTGGTTTTAGAAGCAGATATTTCTCTGTACAGCCTATGGTCCCATTCACTCGGGAATATCCCAACGCAGCTCCTAGCATAAACGTGTTTCTGACTCGCTGAATCTCAACATAGTTTCAACTCTCTTAGGTGAACGAACGCACAGCAGAGCAGTTTCAAGGAAACGTTTGTCCTGAGTTTTAGACGAAGTTTCCTGCTGTTTAGTACGGATGCCGGCATTGAGCTGGAATTACCGGTTTTGGGATTCTGCACAGAAATGGTTTGTAAACCGCTGAATCCAAACGTGAGTTTAACTCTCTCAGTTGAATGCACACATTGACAAGCATTCAGTTAGATAGCTCCGTTTTGGTTTTAGAAGCAGATATTTCTCTGTACAGCCTATGGTCCCATTCACTCGGGAATATCCCAACTCAGCTCCTAGAAGAAACGTGTTTCTGACTCGCTGAATCTCAACATAGATTCAACTCTCTTAGGTGAACGAACGCACAGCAGAGCAGTTTCAAGGAAACGTTTCTCCTGAGTTTTAGACGAAGTTTCCTGCTGTATAGTACGGATGCCGGCATTGGGCTGGAAATACCGGTTTTGGGATTCTGCACAGAAAGGGTTTGCAAACCGCTGAATCCACATGTGAGTTTAACTCTGTCAGTTGAATGCACATATTGACAACCATTCAGTTAGATAGCTCCGTTTTGGTTTTAGAAGCAGATATTTCTCTGTACAGCCTATGGTCCCATTCACTCGGGAATATCCCAACGCAGCTCCTAGAAGGAAAGTGTTTCTGACTCGCTGAATCTCAACATAGATTCAACTCTCTTAGGTGAACGAACGCACAGCAGAGCAGTTTCAAGGAAACGTTTCTCCTGAGTTTTACACGAAGTTTCCTGTTGTTTAGTACGGATGCCGGCATTGAGCTGGAATTACCGGTTTTGGGATTCTGCACAGAAATGGTTTGTAAACCGCTGAATCCAAACGTGAGTTTAACTCTGTCAGTTGAATGCACACATTGAGAAGCATTCAGTTAGATACCACCCTATTGGTTGTAGGAGCAGATATTTCTCTGTACAGCCTATGGTCCCATTCACTCGGAAATATCCCAACTCAGCTCCTAGAAGAAACGTGTTTCTGATTCGCTGAATCTCAACATAGATTCAACTCTCTTAGGTGAACGAAGGCACAGCAGAGCAGTTTCAAGGAAACGTTTCTCCTGAGTTTTAGACGAAGTTTCCTGCTGTTTAGTACGGATGCCGGCATTGGGCTGGACATACCGGTTTTGGGATTCTGCACAGAAAGGGTTTGCAAACCGCTGAATCCACACGTGAATTTAACTCTGTCATTTGAATGCACACATTGACAATCATTCAGTTTGATAGCACAATTTTGGTTTTAGAAGCAGATATTTCTCTGTACAGCCTATGGTCCCATTCACTCGGGAATATCCCAACGCAGCTCCTAGAAGAAACGTGTTTCTGACTCGCTGAATCTCAACATAGATTCAACTCTCTTAGGTGAACGAACGCACAGCAGAGCAGTTTCAAGGAAACGTTTCTCCTGAGTCTTAGACGAAGTTTCCTGCTGTTTAGTACGGATGCCGGCATTGGGCTGGAAATACCGGTTTTGGGATTCTGCACAGAAAGGGTTTGCAAACCGCTGAATCCACACGTGAGTTTAACTCTGTCAGTTGAATGCACACATTGACAACCATTCAGTTAGATAGCTCCGTTATGGTTTTAGAAGCAGATATTTCTCTGTACAGCCTATGGTCCCATTCACTCGGGAATATCCCAACGCAGCTCCTCGAAGAAACGTGTTTCTGACTCGCTGAATCTCAACATAGATTCAACTCTCTTAGGTGAACGAACGCACAGCAGAGCAGTTTCAAGGAAACGTTTCTCCTGAGTTTTAGACGAAGTTTCCTGCTGTTTAGTACGGATGCCGGCATTGGGCTGGAAATACCGGTTTTGGGATTCTGCACAGAAAGGGTTTGCAAACCGCTGAATCCACACGTGAGTTTAACTCTGTCAGTTGAATGCACACATTGACAACCATTCAGTTTGATAGCACCCTTTTGGTTTTAGAAGCAGATATTTCTCTGTACAGCCTATGGTCCCATTCACTCGCGAGTATCCCAACGCAGCTCCTAGAAGAAACGTGTTTCTGACTCGCTGAGTCTCTACATAGATTCAACTCTCTTAGGTGAACGAACGCACAGCAGAGCAGTTTCAAGGAAACGTTTCTCCTGAATTTTAGACGAAGTTTCCTGCTGTTTAGTACGGATGCCGGCATTGGGCTGGAAATACCGGTTTTGGGATTCTGCACAGAAAGGGTTTGCAAACCGCTGAATCCACACGTGAGTTTACCTCTGTCAGTTGAATGCACACATTGACAACCATTCAGTTTGATAGCACCCTTTTGGTTTTAGAAGCAGATATTTCTCTCTACAGCCTATGGTCCCATTCACTCGGGAATATCCCAACGCAGCTCCTAGAAGAAACGTGTTTCTGACTCGCTGAATCTCAACATAGATTCAACTCTCTTAGATGAACGAACGCACAGCAGAACAGTTTCAAGGAAACGTTTCTCCTGAGTTTTAGACGAAGTTTCCTGCTGTTTAGTACGTATGCCGGCATTGGGCTGGAAATACCGGTTTTGGGATTCTGCACAGAAAGGGTTTGCAAACCCCTGAATCCACACGTGAGTTTAACTCTGCCAGTTGAATGCACACATTGACAACCATTCAGTTAGATAGCTCCGTTTTGGTTTCAGAAGCAGATATTTCTCTGTACAGCCTATGGTCCCATTCACTCGGGAATATCCCAACGCAGCTCCTAGCATAAACGTGTTTCTGACTCGCTGAATCTCAACATAGTTTCAACTCTCATCGGTGAACGAACGCACAGCAGAGCAGTTTCAAGGAAACGTTTCTCCTGAGTTTTAGACGAAGTTTCCTGCTGTTTAGTATGGATGCCGGCATTGAGCTGGAATTACCGGTTTTGGGATTCTGCACAGAAAGGGTTTGTAAACCGCTGAATCCACACGGGAGTTTAACTCTGTCAGTTGAATGCACACATTGACAACCATTCAGTTAGATAGCTCCGTTTTGGTTTTAGAAGCAGATATTTCTCTGTACAGCCTATGGTCCCATTCACTCGGGAATATCCCAACGCACCTCCTAGAAGAAACGTGTTTCTGACACGCTGAATCTCAACATAGATTCAACTCTCTTAGGTGATCGAATGCACAGCAGAGCAGTTTCAAGGAAACGTTTCTCCTGAGTTTTAGACGAAGTTTCCTGCTGTTTAGTACGGATGCCGGCATTGGGCTGGAAATACCGGTTTTGGGATTCTGCACAGAAAGGGTTTGCAAACCGCTGAATCCACACGTGAGTTTAACTCTGTCAGTTGAATGCACACATTGACAACCATTCAGTTTGATAGCTCCGTTTTGGTTTTAGAAGCAGATATTTCTCTGTACAGCCTATGGTCCCATTCACTCGGGAATATCCCAACGCAGCTCCTAGCATAAACGTGTTTCTGACTCGCTGAATCTCAACATAGTTTCAATTCTCTTAGGTGAACGAACGCACAGCAGAGCAGTTTCAAGGAAACGTTTGTCCTGAGTTTTAGACGAAGTTTCCTGCTGTTTAGTACGGATGCCGGCATTGAGCTGGAATTACCGGTTTTGGGATTCTGCACAGAAATGGTTTGTAAACCGCTGAATCCAAACGTGAGTTTAACTCTCTCAGTTGAATGCACACATTGACAAGCATTCAGTTAGATAGCTCCGTTTTGGTTTTAGAAGCAGATATTTCTCTGTACAGCCTATGGTCCCATTCACTCGGGAATATCCCAACGCAGCTCCTAGAAGAAACGTGTTTCTGACTCGCTGAATCTCAACATAGATTCAACTCTCTTAGGTGAACGAACGCACAGCAGAGCAGTTTCAAGGAAACGTTTCTCCTGAGTTTTAGACGAAGTTTCCTGCTGTATAGTACGGATGCCGGCATTGGGCTGGAAATACCGGTTTTGGGATTCTGCACAGAAAGGGTTTGCAAACCGCTGAATCCACACGTGAGTTTAACTCTGTCAGTTGAATGCACACATTGACAATCATTCAGTTTGATAGCACAATTTAGGTTTTAGAAGCAGATATTTCTCTGTACAGCCTATGGTCCCATTCACTCGGGAATATCCCAACGCAGCTCCTAGAAGAAACGTGTTTCTGACTCGCTGAATCTCAACATAGATTCAACTCTCTTAGGTGAACGAATGCACAGCAGAGCAGTTTCAAGGAAACGTTTCTCCTGAGTCTTAGAAGAAGTTTCCTGCTGTTTAGTACGGATGCCGGCATTGGGCTGGAAATACCGGTTTTGGATATTTCTCTGTACAGCCTATGGTCCCATTCACTCGGGAATATCCCAACGCAGCTCCTAGAAGGAAAGTGTTTCTGACTCGCTGAATCTCAACATAGATTCAACTCTCTTAGGTGAACGAACGCACAGCAGAGCAGTTTCAAGGAAACGTTTCTCCTGAGTTTTAGACGAAGTTTCCTGCTGTTTAGTACGGATGCCGGCATTGGGCTGGACATACCGGTTTTGGGATTCTGCACAGAAAGGGTTTGCAAACCGCTGAATCCACACGTGAGTTTAACTCTGTCTGTTGAATGCACACATTGACAACCATTCAGTTTGATAGCACCCTTTTGGTTTTAGAAGCAGATATTTCTCTGTACAGCCTATGGTCCCATTCACTCGGGAATATCCCAACGCAGCTCCTAGCATAAACGTGTTTCTGACTCGCTGAATCTCAACATAGATTCAACTCTCTTAGGTGAACGAACGCACAGCAGAGCAGTTTCAAGGAAACGTTTCTCCTGAGTTTTACACGAAGTTTCCTGTTGTTTAGTACGGATGCCGGCATTGAGCTGGAATTACCGGTTTTGGGATTCTGCACAGAAATGGTTTGTAAACCGCTGAATCCAAACGTGAGTTTAACTCTGTCAGTTGAATGCACACATTGAGAAGCATTCAGTTAGATACCACCCTATTGGTTGTAGGAGCAGATATTTCTCTGTACAGCCTATGGTCCCATTCACTCGGGAATATCCCAACTCAGCTCCTAGAAGAAACGTGTTTCTGACTCGCTGAATCTCAACATAGATTCAACTCTCTTAGGTGAACGAAGGCACAGCAGAGCAGTTTCAAGGAAACGTTTCTTCTGAGTTTTAGACGAAGTTTCCTGCTGTTTAGTACGGATGCCGGCATTGGGCTGGACATACCGGTTTTGGGATTCTGCACAGAAAGGGTTTGCAAACCGCTGAATCCACACGTGAATTTAACTCTGTCATTTGAATGCACACATTGACAATCATTCAGTTTGATAGCACAATTTTGGTTTTAGAAGCAGATATTTCTCTGTACAGCCTATGGTCCCATTCACTCGGGAATATCCCAACGCAGCTCCTAGAAGAAACGTGTTTCGGACTCGCTGAATCTCAACATAGATTCAACTCTCTTAGGTGAACGAACGCACAGCAGAGCAGTTTCAAGGAAACGTTTCTCCTGAGTCTTAAACGAAGTTTCCTGCTGTTTAGTACGGATGCCGGCATTGGGCTGGAAATACCGGTTTTGGGATTCTGCACAGAAAGGGTTTGCAAACCGCTGAATCCACACGTGAGTTTAACTCTGTCAGTTGAATGCACACATTGACAACCATTCAGTTAGATAGCTCCGTTATGGTTTTAGAAGCAGATATTTCTCTGTACAGCCTATGGTCCCATTCACTCGGGAATATCCCAACGCAGCTCCTCGAAGAAACGTGTTTCTGACTCGCTGAATCTCAACATAGATTCAACTCTCTTAGGTGAACGAACGCACAGGAGAGCATTTTCAAGGAAACGTTTCTCCTGAGTTTTAGACGAAGTTTCCTGCTGTTTAGTACGGATGCCGGCATTGGGCTGGACATACCGGTTTTGGGATTCTGCACAGAAAGGGTTTGCAAACCGCTGAATCCACACGTGAGTTTAACTCTGTCAGTTGAATGCACACATTGACAACCATTCAGTTTGATAGCACCCTTTTGGTTTTAGAAGCAGATATTTCTCTGTACAGCCTATGGTCCCATTCACTCGGGAGTATCCCAACGCAGCTCCTAGAAGAAACGTGTTTCTGACTCGCTGAGTCTCTACATAGATTCAACTCTCTTAGGTGAACGAACGCACAGCAGAGCAGTTTCAAGGAAACGTTTCTCCTGAATTTTAGACGAAGTTTCCTGCTGTTTAGTACGGATGCCGGCATTGGGCTGGAAATACCGGTTTTGGGATTCTGCACAGAAAGGGTTTGCAAACCGCTGAATCCACACGTGAGTTTACCTCTGTCAGTTGAATGCACACATTGACAACCATTCAGTTTGATAACACCCTTTTGGTTTTAGAAGCAGATATTTCTCTCTACAGCCTATGGTCCCATTCACTCGGGAATATCCCAACGCAGCTCCTAGAAGAAACGTGTTTCTGACTCGCTGAATCTCAACATAGATTCAACTCTCTTAGATGAACGAACGCACAGCAGAACAGTTTCAAGGAAACGTTTCTCCTGAGTTTTAGACGAAGTTTCCTGCTGTTTAGTACGTATGCCGGCATTGGGCTGGAAATACCGGTTTTGGGATTCTGCACAGAAAGGGTTTGCAAACCCCTGAATCCACACGTGAGTTTAACTCTGCCAGTTGAATGCACACATTGACAACCATTCAGTTAGATAGCTCCGTTTTGGTTTCAGAAGCAGATATTTCTCTGTACAGCCTATGGTCCCATTCACTCGGGAATATCCCAACGCAGCTCCTAGCATAAACGTGTTTCTGACTCGCTGAATCTCAACATAGTTTCAACTCTCATCGGTGAACGAACGCACAGCAGAGCAGTTTCAAGGAAACGTTTCTCCTGAGTTTTAGACGAAGTTTCCTGCTGTTTAGTACGGATGCCGGCATTGAGCTGGAATTACCGGTTTTGGGATTCTGCACAGAAAGGGTTTGTAAACCGCTGAATCCACACGGGAGTTTAACTCTGTCAGTTGAATGCACACATTGACAACCATTCAGTTAGATAGCTCCGTTTTGGTTTTAGAAGCAGATATTTCTCTGTACAGCCTATGGTCCCATTCACTCGGGAATATCCCAACGCACCTCCTAGAAGAAACGTGTTTCTGACACGCTGAATCTCAACATAGATTCAACTCTCTTAGGTGATCGAATGCACAGCAGTGCAGTTTCAAGGAAACGTTTCTCCTGAGTTTTAGACGAAGTTTCCTGCTGTTTAGTACGGATGCCGGCATTGGGCTGGAAATACCGGTTTTGGGATTCTGCACAGAAAGGGTTTGCAAACCGCTGAATCCACACGTGAGTTTAACTCTGTCAGTTCAATGCACACATTGACAACCATTCAGTTTGATAGCTCCGTTTTGGTTTTAGAAGCAGATATTTCTCTGTACAGCCTATGGTCCCATTCACTCGGGAATATCCCAACGCAGCTCCTAGCATAAACGTGTTTCTGACTCGCTGAATCTCAACATAGTTTCAATTCTCTTAGGTGAACGAACGCACAGCAGAGCAGTTTCAAGGAAACGTTTGTCCTGAGTTTTAGACGAAGTTTCCTGCTGTTTAGTACGGATGCCGGCATTGAGCTGGAATTACCGGTTTTGGGATTCTGCACAGAAATGGTTTGTAAACCGCTGAATCCAAACGTGAGTTTAACTCTCTCAGTTGAATGCACACATTGACAAGCATTCAGTTAGATAGCTCCGTTTTGGTTTTAGAAGCAGATATTTCTCTGTACAGCCTATGGTCCCATTCACTCGGGAATATCCCAACGCAGCTCCTCGAAGAAACGTGTTTCTGACTCGCTGAATCTCAACATAGATTCAACTCTCTTAGGTGAACGAACGCACAGCAGAGCAGTTTCAAGGAAACGTTTCTCCTGAGTTTTAGACGAAGTTTCCTGCTGTTTAGTACGGATGCCGGCATTGGGCTGGACATACCGGTTTTGGGATTCTGCACAGAAATGGTTTGTAAACCGCTGAATCCAAACGTGAGTTTAACTCTCTCAGTTGAATGCACACATTGACAAGCATTCAGTTAGATAGCTCCGTTTTGGTTTTAGAAGCAGATATATCTCTGTACAGCCTATGGTCCCATTCACTCGGGAATATCCCAACGCAGCTCCTAGAAGAAACGTGTTTCTGACTCGCTGAATCTCAACATAGATTCAACTCTCTTAGGTGAACGAACGCACAGCAGAGCAGTTTCAAGGAAACGTTTCTCCTGAGTTTTAGACGAAGTTTCCTGCTGTATAGTACGGATGCCGGCATTGGGCTGGAAATACCGGTTTTGGGATTCTGCACAGAAAGGGTTTGCAAACCGCTGAATCCACACGTGAGTTTAACTCTGTCAGTTGAATGCACACATTGACAATCATTCAGTTTGATAGCACAATTTAGGTTTTAGAAGCAGATATTTCTCTGTACAGCCTATGGTCCCATTCACTCGGGAATATCCCAACGCAGGTCCTAGAAGAAACGTGTTTCTGACTCGCTGAATCTCAACATAGATTCAACTCTCTTAGGTGAACGAATGCACAGCAGAGCAGTTTCAAGGAAACGTTTCTCCTGAGTCTTAGAAGAAGTTTCCTGCTGTTTAGTACGGATGCCGGCATTGGGCTGGAAATACCGGTTTTGGATATTTCTCTGTACAGCCTATGGTCCCATTCACTCGGGAATATCCCAACGCAGCTCCTAGAAGGAAAGTGTTTCTGACTCGCTGAATCTCAACATAGATTCAACTCTCTTAGGTGAACGAACGCACAGCAGAGCAGTTTCAAGGAAACGTTTCTCCTGAGTTTTAGACGAAGTTTCCTGCTGTTTAGTACGGATGCCGGCATTGGGCTGGACATACCGGTTTTGGGATTCTGCACAGAAATGGTTTGCAAACCGCTGAATCCACACGTGAGTTTAACTCTGTCAGTTGAATGCACACATTGACAACCATTCAGTTAGATACCACCCTTTTGGTTGTAGGAGCAGATATTTCTCTGTACAGCCTATGGTCCCATTCACTCGGGAATATCCCAACGCACCTCCTAGAAGAAACGTGTTTCTGACACGCTGAATCTCAACATAGATTCAACTCTCTTAGGTGATCGAACGCACAGCAGAGCAGTTTCAAGGAAACGTTTCTCCTGAGTTTTAGACGAAGTTTCCTGCTGTTTAGTACGGATGCCGGCATTGGGCTGGACATACCGGTTTTGGGATTCTGCACAGAAAGGGTTTGCAAACCGCTGAATCCACACGTGAGTTTAACTCTGTCAGTTGAATGCACACATTGACAATCATTCAGTTTGATAGCACAATTTTGGTTTTAGAAGCAGATATTTCTCTGTACAGCCTATGGTCCCATTCACTCGGGAATATCCCAACGCAGCTCCTAGAAGAAACGTGTTTCTGACTCGCTGAATCTCAACATAGATTCAACTCTCTTAGGTGAACGAACGCACAGCAGAGCAGTTTCAAGGAAACGTTTCTCCTGAGTCTTAGACGAAGTTTCCTGCTGTTTAGTACGGATGCCGGCATTGGGCTGGAAATACCGGTTTTGGGATCCTGCACAGAAAGGGTTTGCAAACCGCTGAATCCACACGTGAGTTTAACTCTGTCAGTTGAATGCACATATTGACAACCATTCAGTTAGATAGCTCCGTTTTGGTTTTAGAAGCAGATATTTCTCTGTACAGCCTATGGTCCCATTCACTCGGGAATATCCCAACGCACCTACTAGAAGAAACGTGTTTCTGACACGCTGAATCTCAACATAGATTCAACTCTCTTAGGTGATCGAACGCACAGCAGAGCAGTTTCAAGGAAACGTTTCTCCTGAGTTTTAGACGAAGTTTCCTGCTGTTTAGTACGGATGCCGGCATTGGGCTGGACATACCGGTTTTGGGATTCTGCACAGAAATGGTTTGCAAACCGCTGAATCCACACGTGAGTTTAACTCTGTCAGTTGAATGCACACATTGACAACCATTCAGTTTGATAGCTCCGTTTTGGATGTAGGAGCAGATATTTCTCTGTACAGCCTATGGTCCCATTCACTCGGGAATATCCCAACGCACCTCCTAGAAGAAACGTGTTTCTGACACGCTGAATCTCAACATAGATTCAACTCTCTTAGGTGATCGAACGCACAGCAGAGCAGTTTCAAGGAAACGTTTCTCCTGAGTTTTAGACGAAGTTTCCTGCTGTTTAGTACGGATGCCGGCATTGGGCTGGAAATACCGGTTTTGGGATTCTGCACAGAAAGGGTTTGCAAACCGCTGAATCCACACGTGAGTTTAACTCTGTCAGTTGAATGCACACATTGACAACCATTCAGTTTGATACTTCCGTTTTGGTTTTAGAAGCAGATATTTCTCTGTACAGCCTATGGTCCCATTCACTCGGGAATATCCCAACGCAGCTCCTAGCATAAACGTGTTTCTGACTCACTGAATCTCAACATAGATTCAACTCTCTTAGGTGAACGAACGCACAGCAGAGCAGTTTCAAGGAAACGTTTCTCCTGAGTTTTACACGAAGTTTCCTGTTGTTTAGTACGGATGCCGGCATTGAGCTGGAATTACCGGATTTGGGATTCTGCACAGAAATGGTTTGTAAACCGCTGAATCCAAACGTGAGTTTAACTCTGTCAGTTGAATGCACACATTGAGAAGCATTCAGTTAGATACCACCCTATTGGTTGTAGGAGCAGATATTTCTCTGTACAGCCTATGGTCCCATTCACTCGGGAATATCCCAACTCAGCTCCTAGAAGAAACGTGTTTCTGACTCGCTGAATCTCAACATAGATTCAACTCTCTTAGGTGAACGAAGGCACAGCAGAGCAGTTTCAAGGAAACGTTTCTCCTGAGTTTTAGACGAAGTTTCCTGCTGTTTAGTACGGATGCCGGCATTGGGCTGGACATACCGGTTTTGGGATTCTGCACAGAAAGGGTTTGCAAACCACTGAATCCACACGTGAATTTAACTCTGTCATTTGAATGCACACATTGACAATCATTCAGTTTGATAGCACAATTTTGGTTTTAGAAGCAGATATTTCTCTGTACAGCCTATGGTCCCATTCACTCGGGAATATCCCAACGCAGCTCCTAGAAGAAACGTGTTTCTGACTCGCTGAATCTCAACATAGATTCAACTCTCTTAGGTGAACGAACGCACAGCAGAGCAGTTTCAAGGAAACGTTTCTCCTGAGTCTTAGACGAAGTTTCCTGCTGTTTAGTACGGATGCCGGCATTGGGCTGGAAATACCGGTTTTGGGATTCTGCACAGAAAGGGTTTGCAAACCGCTGAATCCACACGTGAGTTTAACTCTGTCAGTTGAATGCACATATTGACAACCATTCAGTTAGATAGCTCCGTTTTGGTTTTAGAAGCAGATATTTCTCTGTGCAGCCTATGGTCCCATTCACTCGGCAATATCCCAACGCAGCTCCTAGCATAAACGTGTTTCTGACTCGCTGAATCTCAACATAGATTCAACTCTCTTAGGTGAACGAACGCACAGCAGAGCAGTTTCAAGGAAACGTTTCTCCTGAGTTTTAGACGAAGTTTCCTGCTGTTTAGTACGTATGCCGGCATTGGGCTGGACATACCGGTTTTGGGATTCTGCACAGAAAGGGTTTGCAAACCCCTGAATCCACACGTGAGTTTAACTCTGCCAGTTGAATGCACACATTGACAACCATTCAGTTAGATAGCTCCGTTTTGGTTTCAGAAGCAGATATTTCTCTGTACAGCCTATGGTCCCATTCACTCGGGAATATCCCAACGCAGCTCCTAGCATAAACGTGTTTCTGACTCGCTGAATCTCAACATAGTTTCAACTCTCATCGGTGAACGAACGCACAGCAGAGCAGTTTCAAGGAAACGTTTCTCCTGAGTTTTAGACGAAGTTTCCTGCTGTTTAGTACGGATGCCGGCATTGAGCTGGAATTACCGGTTTTGGGATTCTGCACAGAAAGGGTTTGTAAACCGCTGAATCCACACGGGAGTTTAACTCTGTCAGTTGAATGCACACATTGACAACCATTCACTTAGATAGCTCCGTTTTGGTTTTAGAAGCAGATATTTCTCTGTACAGCCTATGGTCCCTTTCACTCGGGAATATCCCAACGCACCTCCTAGAAGAAACGTGTTTCTGACACGCTGAATCTCAACATAGATTCAACTCTCTTAGGTGATCGAACGCACAGCAGAGCAGTTTCAAGGAAACGTTTCTCCTGAGTTTTAGACGAAGTTTCCTGCTGTTTAGTACGGATGCCGGCATTGGGCTGGAAATACCGGTTTTGGGATTCTGCACAGAAAGGGTTTGCAAACCGCTGAATCCACACGTGAGTTTAACTCTGTCAGTTGAATGCACACATTGACAACCATTCAGTTTGATAGCTCCGTTTTGGTTTTAGAAGCAGATATTTCTCTGTACAACCTATGGTCCCATTCACTCGGGAATATCCCAACGCAGCTCCTAGCATAAACGTGTTTCTGACTCGCTGAATCTCAACATAGTTTCAATTCTCTTAGGTGAACGAACGCACAGCAGAGCAGTTTCAAGGAAACGTTTGTCCTGAGTTTTAGACGAAGTTTCCTGCTGTTTAGTACGGATGCCGGCATTGAGCTGGAATTACCGGTTTTGGGATTCTGCACAGAAATGGTTTGTAAACCGCTGAATCCAAACGTGAGTTTAACTCTCTCAGTTGAATGCACACATTGACAAGCATTCAGTTAGATAGCTCCGTTTTGGTTTTAGAAGCAGATATTTCTCTGTACAGCCTATGGTCCCATTCACTCGGGAATATCCCAACGCAGCTCCTAGAAGAAACGTGTTTCTGACTCGCTGAATCTCAACATAGATTCAACTCTCTTAGGTGAACGAACGCACAGCAGAGCAGTTTCAAGGAAACGTTTCTCCTGAGTTTTAGACGAAGTTTCCTGCTGTATAGTACGGATGCCGGCATTGGGCTGGAAATACCGGTTTTGGGATTCTGCACAGAAAGGGTTTGCAAACCGCTGAATCCACACGTGAGTTTAACTCTGTCAGTTGAATGCACACATTGACAATCATTCAGTTTGATAGCACAATTTAGGTTTTAGAAGCAGATATTTCTCTGTACAGCCTATGGTCCCATTCACTCGGGAATATCCCAACGCACCTCCTAGAAGAAACGTGTTTCTGACTCGCTGAATCTCAACATAGATTCAACTCTCTTAGGTGAACGAATGCACAGCAGAGCAGTTTCAAGGAAACGTTTCTCCTGAGTCTTAGAAGAAGTTTCCTGCTGTTTAGTACGGATGCCGGCATTGGGCTGGAAATACCGGTTTTGGGATTCTGCACAGAAAGGGTTTGCAAACCGCTGAATCCACACGTGAGTTTAACTCTGTCAGTTGAATGCACATATTGACAACCATTCAGTTAGATAGCTCCGTTTTGGTTTTAGAAGCAGATATTTCTCTGTACAGCCTATGGTCCCATTCACTCGGGAATATCCCAACGCAGCTCCTAGAAGGAAAGTGTTTCTGACTCGCTGAATCTCAACATAGATTCAACTCTCTTAGGTGAACGAACGCACAGCAGAGCAGTTTCAAGGAAACGTTTCTCCTGAGTTTTAGACGAAGTTTCCTGCTGTTTAGTACGGATGCCGGCATTGGGCTGGACATACCGGTTTTGGGATTCTGCACAGAAAGGGTTTGCAAACCGCTGAATCCACACGTGAGTTTAACTCTGTCAGTTGAATGCACACATTGACAACCATTCAGTTTGATAGCACCCTTTTGGTTTTAGAAGCAGATATTTCTCTGTACAGCCTATGGTCCCATTCACTCGGGAATATCCCAACGCAGCTCCTAGAAGAAACGTGTTTCTGACTCGCTGAATCTCAACATAGATTCAACTCTCTTAGGTGAACGAACGCACAGCAGAGCAGTTTCAAGGAAACGTTTCTCCTGAGTTTTAGACGAAGTTTCCTGCTGTTTAGTACGGATGCCGGCATTGGGCTGGACATACCGGTTTTGGGATTCTGCACAGAAATGGTTTGCAAACCGCTGAATCCACACGTGAGTTTAACTCTGTCAGTTGAATGCACACATTGACAACCATTCAGTTAGATACCACCCTTTTGGTTGTAGGAGCAGATATTTCTCTGTACAGCCTATGGTCCCATTCACTCGGGAATATCCCAACGCACCTCCTAGAAGAAACGTGTTTCTGACACGCTGAATCTCAACATAGATTCAACTCTCTTAGGTGATCGAACGCACAGCAGAGCAGTTTCAAGGAAACGTTTCTCCTGAGTTTTAGACGAAGTTTCCTGCTGTTTAGTACGGATGCCGGCATTGGGCTGGAAATACCGGTTTTGGGATTCTGCACAGAAAGGGTTTGCAAACCGCTGAATCCACACGTGAGTTTAACTCTGTCAGTTGAATGCACACATTGACAACCATTCAGTTTGATAGCTCCGTTTTGGTTTTAGAAGCAGATATTTCTCTGTACAGCCTATGGTCCCATTCACTCGGGAATATCCCAACGCAGCTCCTAGCATAAACGTGTTTCTGACTCGCTGAATCTCAACATAGATTCAACTCTCTTAGGTGAACGAACGCACAGCAGAGCAGTTTCAAGGAAACGTTTCTCCTGAGTTTTAGACGAAGTTTCCTGCTGTTTAGTACGGATGCCGGCATTGAGCTGGAATTACCGGTTTTGGGATTCTGCACAGAAATGGTTTGTAAACCGCTGAATCCAAACGTGAGTTTAACTCTGTCAGTTGAATGCACACATTGAGAAGCATTCAGTTAGATACCACCCTATTGGTTGTAGGAGCAGATATTTCTCTGTACAGCCTATGGTCCCATTCACTCGGGAATATCCCAACTCAGCTCCTAGAAGAAACGTGTTTCTGACTCGCTGAATCTCAACATAGATTCAACTCTCTTAGGTGAACGAAGGCACAGCAGAGCAGTTTCAAGGAAACGTTTCTCCTGAGTTTTAGACGAAGTTTCCTGCTGTTTAGTACGGATGCCGGCATTGGGCTGGACATACCGGTTTTGGGATTCTGCACAGAAAGGGTTTGCAAACCGCTGAATCCACACGTGAATTTAACTCTGTCATTTGAATGCACACATTGACAATCATTCAGTTTGATAGCACAATTTTGGTTTTAGAAGCAGATATTTCTCTGTACAGCCTATGGTCCCATTCACTCGGGAATATCCCAACGCAGCTCCTAGAAGAAACGTGTTTCTGACTCGCTGAATCTCAACATAGATTCAACTCTCTTAGGTGAACGAACGCACAGCAGAGCAGTTTCAAGGAAACGTTTCTCCTGAGTCTTAGACGAAGTTTCCTGCTGTTTAGTACGGATGCCGGCATTGGGCTGGAAATACCGGTTTTGGGATTCTGCACAGAAAGGGTTTGCAAACCGCTGAATCCACACGTGAGTTTAACTCTGTCAGTTGAATGCACATATTGACAACCATTCAGTTAGATAGCTCCGTTTTGGTTTTAGAAGCAGATATTTCTCTGTACAGCCTATGGTCCCATTCACTCGGCAATATCCCAACGCAGCTCCTAGCATAAACGTGTTTCTGACTCGCTGAATCTCAACATAGATTGAACTCTCTTAGGTGAACGAACGCACAGCAGAGCAGTTTCAAGGAAACGTTTCTCCTGAGTTTTAGACGAAGTTTCCTGCTGTTTAGTACGGATGCCGGCATTGGGCTGGACATACCGCTTTTGGGATTCTGCACAGAAAGGGTTTGCAAACCGCTGAATCCACACGCGAGTTTAACTCTGTCAGTTGAATGCACACATTGACAACCATTCAGTTTGATAGCACCCTTTTGGTTTTAGAAGCAGATATTTCTCTGTACAGCCTATGGTCCCATTCACTCGGGAATATCCCAACGCACCTCCTAGAAGAAACGTGTTTCTGACACGCTGAATCTCAACATAGATTCAACTCTCTTAGGTGATCGAACGCACAGCAGAGCAGTTTCAAGGAAACGTTTCTCCTGAGTTTTAGACGAAGTTTCCTGCTGTTTAGTACGGATGCCGGCATTGGGCTGGAAATACCGGTTTTGGGATTCTGCACAGAAAGGGTTTGCAAACCGCTGAATCCACACGTGAGTTTAACTCTGTCAGTTGAATGCACATATTGACAACCATTCAGTTAGATAGCTCCGTTTTGGATTTAGATGCAGATATTTCTCTGTACAGCCTATGGTCCCATTCACTCGGGAATATCCCAACGCAGCTCCTAGCATAAACGTGTTTCTGACTCGCTGAATCTCAACATAGATTCAACTCTCTTAGGTGAACGAACGCACAGCAGAGCAGTTTCAAGGAAACGTTTCTCCTGAGTTTTAGACGAAGTTTCCTGCTGCTTAGTACGGATGCCGGCATTGGGCTGGACATACCGGTTTTGGGATTCTGCACAGAAAGGGTTTGCAAACCGCTGAATCCACACGTGAGTTTAACTCTGTCTGTTGAATGCACACATTGACAACCATTCAGTTTGATAGCACCCTTTTGGTTTTAGAAGCAGATATTTCTCTGTACAGCCTATGGTCCCATTCACTCGGGAATATCCCAACGCAGCTCCTAGAAGAAACGTGTTTCTGACTCGCTGAATCTCAACATAGATTCAACTCTCTTAGGTGAACGAACGCACAGCAGAGCAGTTTCAAGGAAACGTTTCTCCTGAGTTTTAGACGAAGTTTCCTGCTGTTTAGTACGGATGCCGGCATTGGGCTGGACATACCGGTTTTGGGATTCTGCACAGAAATGGTTTGCAAACCGCTGAATCCACACGTGAGTTTAACTCTGTCAGTTGAATGCACACATTGACAACCATTCAGTTTGATAGCTCCGTTTTGGTTGTAGGAGCAGATATTTCTCTGTACAGCCTATGGTCCCATTCACTCGGGAATATCCCAACGCACCTCCTAGAAGAAACGTGTTTCTGACACGCTGAATCTCAACATAGATTCAACTCTCTTAGGTGATCGAACGCACAGCAGAGCAGTTTCAAGGAAACGTTTCTCCTGAGTTTTAGACGAAGTTTCCTGCTGTTTAGTACGGATGCCGGCATTGGGCTGGAAATACCGGTTTTGGGATTCTGCACAGAAAGGGTTTGCAAACCGCTGAATCCACACGTGAGTTTCACTCTGTCAGTTGAATGCACACATTGACAACCATTCAGTTTGATACTTCCGTTTTGGTTTTAGAAGCAGATATTTCTCTGTACAGCCTATGGTCCCATTCACTCGGGAATATCCCAACGCAGCTCCTAGCATAAACGTGTTTCTGACTCACTGAATCTCAACATAGATTCAACTCTCTTAGGTGAACGGACGCACAGCAGAGCAGTTTCAAGGAAACGTTTCTCCTGAGTTTTACACGAAGTTTCCTGTTGTTTAGTACGGATGCCGGCATTGAGCTGGAATTACCGGTTTTGGGATTCTGCACAGAAATGGTTTGTAAACCGCTGAATCCAAACGTGAGTTTAACTCTGTCAGTTGAATGCACACTTTGAGAAGCATTCAGTTAGATACCACCCTACTGGTTGTAGGAGCAGATATTTCTCTGTACAGTCTATGGTCCCATTCACTCGGGAATATCCCAATTCAGCTCCTAGAAGAAACGTGTTTCTGACTCGCTGAATCTCAACATAGATTCAACTCTCTTAGGTGAACGAAGGCACAGCAGAGCAGTTTCAAGGAAACGTTTCTCCTGAGTTTTAGACGAAGTTTCCTGCTGTTTAGTACGGATGCCGGCATTGGGCTGGACATACCGGTTTTGGGATTCTGCACAGAAAGGGTTTGCAAACCGCTGAATCCACACGTGAATTTAACTCTGTCATTTGAATGCACACATTGACAATCATTCAGTTTGATAGCACAATTTTGGTTTTAGAAGCAGATATTTCTCTGTACAGCCTATGGTCCCATTCACTCGGGAATATCCCAACGCAGCTCCTAGAAGAAACGTGTTTCTGACTCGCTGAATCTCAACATAGATTCAACTCTCTTAGGTGAACGAACGCACAGCAGAGCAGTTTCAAGGAAACGTTTCTCCTGAGTCTTAGACGAAGTTTCCTGCTGTTTAGTACGGATGCCGGCATTGGGCTGGAAATACCGGTTTTGGGATTCTGCACAGAAAGGGTTTGCAAACCGCTGAATCCACACGTGAGTTTAACTCTGTCAGTTGAATGCACACATTGACAACCATTCAGTTAGATAGCTCCGTTATGGTTTTAGAAGCAGATATTTCTCTGTACAGCCTATGGTCCCATTCACTCGGGAATATCCCAACGCAGCTCCTCGAAGAAACGTGTTTCTGACTCGCTGAATCTCAACATAGATTCAACTCTCTTAGGTGAACGAACGCACAGCAGAGCAGTTTCAAGGAAACGTTTCTCCTGAGTTTTAGACGAAGTTTCCTGCTGTTTAGTACGGATGCCGGCATTGGGCTGGACATACCGGTTTTGGGATTCTGCACAGAAAGGGTTTGCAAACCGCTGAATCCACACGTGAGTTTAACTCTGTCAGTTGAATGCACACATTGACAACCATTCAGTTTGATAGCACCCTTTTGGTTTTAGAAGCAGATATTTCTCTGTACAGCCTATGGTCCCATTCACTCGGGAGTATCCCAACGCAGCTCCTAGAAGAAACGTGTTTCTGACTCGCTGAGTCTCTACATAGATTCAACTCTCTTAGGTGAACGAACGCACAGCAGAGCAGTTTCAAGGAAACGTTTCTCCTGAATTTTAGACGAAGTTTCCTGCTGTTTAGTACGGATGCCGGCATTGGGCTGGAAATACCGGTTTTGGGATTCTGCACAGAAAGGGTTTGCAAACCGCTGAATCCACACGTGAGTTTACCTCTGTCAGTTGAATGCACACATTGACAACCATTCAGTTTGATAGCACCCTTTTGGTTTTAGAAGCAGATATTTCTCTCTACAGCCTATGGTCCCATTCACTCGGGAATATCCCAACGCAGCTCCTAGAAGAAACGTGTTTCTGACTCGCTGAATCTCAACATAGATTCAACTCTCTTAGATGAACGAACGCACAGCAGAACAGTTTCAAGGAAACGTTTCTCCTGAGTTTTAGACGAAGTTTCCTGCTGTTTAGTACGTATGCCGGCATTGGGCTGGAAATACCGGTTTTGGGATTCTGCACAGAAAGGGATTGCAAACCCCTGAATCCACACGTGAGTTTAACTCTTCCAGTTGAATGCACACATTGACAACCATTCAGTTAGATAGCTCCGTTTTGGTTTCAGAAGCAGATATTTCTCTGTACAGCCTATGGTCCCATTCACTCGGGAATATCCCAACGCAGCTCCTAGCATAAACGTGTTTCTGACTCGCTGAATCTCAACATAGTTTCAACTCTCATCGGTGAACGAACGCACAGCAGAGCAGTTTCAAGGAAACGTTTCTCCTGAGTTTTAGACGAAGTTTCCTGCTGTTTAGTACGGATGCCGGCATTGAGCTGGAATTACCGGTTTTGGGATTCTGCACAGAAAGGGTTTGTAAACCGCTGAATCCACACGGGAGTTTAACTCTGTCAGTTGAATGCACACATTGACAACCATTCAGTTAGATAGCTCCGTTTTGGTTTTAGAAGCAGATATTTCTCTGTACAGCCTATGGTCCCATTCACTCGGGAATATCCCAACGCACCTCCTAGAAGAAACGTGTTTCTGACACGCTGAATCTCAACATAGATTCAACTCTCTTAGGTGATCGAACGCACAGCAGAGCAGTTTCAAGGAAACGTTTCTCCTGAGTTTTAGACGAAGTTTCCTGCTGTTTAGTACGGATGCCGGCCTTGGGCTGGAAATACCGGTTTTGGGATTCTGCACAGAAAGGGTTTGCAAACCGCTGAATCCACACGTGAGTTTAACTCTGTCAGTTGAATGCACACATTGACAACCATTCAGTTTGATAGCTCCGTTTTGGTTTTAGAAGCAGATATTTCTCTGTACAGCCTATGGTCCCATTCACTCGGGAATATCCCAACGCAGCTCCTAGCATAAACGTGTTTCTGACTCGCTGAATCTCAACATAGTTTCAATTCTCTTAGGTGAACGAACGCACAGCAGAGCAGTTTCAAGGAAACGTTTGTCCTGAGTTTTAGACGAAGTTTCCTGCTGTTTAGTACAGATGCCGGCATTGAGCTGGAATTACCGGTTTTGGGATTCTGCACAGAAATGGTTTGTAAACCGCTGAATCCAAACGTGAGTTTAACTCTCTCAGTTGAATGCACACATTGACAAGCATTCAGTTAGATAGCTCCGTTTTGGTTTTAGAAGCAGATATTTCTCTGTACAGCCTATGGTCCCATTCACTCGGGAATATCCCAACGCAGCTCCTAGAAGAAACGTGTTTCTGACTCGCTGAATCTCAACATAGATTCAACTCTCTTAGGTGAACGAACGCACAGCAGAGCAGTTTCAAGGAAACGTTTCTCCTGAGTTTTAGACGAAGTTTCCTGCTGTATAGTACGGATGCCGGCATTGGGCTGGAAATACCGGTTTTGGGATTCTGCACAGAAAGGGTTTGCAAACCGCTGAATCCACACGTGAGTTTAACTCTGTCAGTTGAATGCACACATTGACAATCATTCAGTTTGATAGCACAATTTAGGTTTTAGAAGCGGATATTTCTCTGTACATCCTATGGTCCCATTCACTCGGGAATATCCCAACGCACCTCCTAGAAGAAACGTGTTTCTGACTCGCTGAATCTCAACATAGATTCAACTCTCTTAGGTGAACGAATGCACAGCAGAGCAGTTTCAAGGAAACGTTTCTCCTGAGTCTTAGACGAAGTTTCCTGCTGTTTAGTACGGATGCCGGCATTGGGCTGGAAATACCGGTTTTGGGATTCTGCACAGAAAGGGTTTGCAAACCGCTGAATCCACACGTGAGTTTAACTCTGTCAGTTGAATGCACATATTGACAACCATTCAGTTAGATAGCTCCGTTTTGGTTTTAGAAGCAGATATTTCTCTGTACAGCCTATGGTCCCATTCACTCGGGAATATCCCAACGCAGCTCCTAGAAGGAAAGTGTTTCTGACTCGCTGAATCTCAACATAGATTCAACTCTCTTAGGTGAACGAACGCACAGCAGAGCAGTTTCAAGGAAACGTTTCTCCTGAGTTTTAGACGAAGTTTCCTGCTGTTTAGTACGGATGCCGGCATTGGGCTGGACATACCGGTTTTGGGATTCTGCACAGAAAGGGTTTGCAAACCGCTGAATCCACACGTGAGTTTAACTCTGTCAGTTGAATGCACACATTGACAACCATTCAGTTTGATAGCACCCTTTTGGTTTTAGAAGCAGATATTTCTCTGTACAGCCTATGGTCCCATTCACTCGGGAATATCCCAACGCAGCTCCTAGAAGAAACGTGTTTCTGACTCGCTGAATCTCAACATAGATTCAACTCTCTTAGGTGAACGAACGCACAGCAGAGCAGTTTCAAGGAAACGTTTCTCCTGAGTTTTAGACGAAGTTTCCTGCTGTTTAGTACGGATGCCGGCATTGGGCTGGACATACCGGTTTTGGGATTCTGCACAGAAATGGTTTGCAAACCGCTGAATCCACACGTGAGTTTAACTCTGTCAGTTGAATGCACACATTGACAACCATTCAGTTAGATACCACCCTTTTGGTTGTAGGAGCAGATATTTCTCTGTACAGCCTATGGTCCCATTCACTCGGGAATATCCCAACGCACCTCCTAGAAGAAACGTGTTTCTGACACGCTGAATCTCAACATAGATTCAACTCTCTTAGGTGATCGAACGCACAGCAGAGCAGTTTCAAGGAAACGTTTCTCCTGAGTTTTAGACGAAGTTTCCTGCTGTTTAGTACGGATGCCGGCATTGGGCTGGAAATACCGGTTTTGGGATTCTGCACAGAAAGGGTTTGCAAACCGCTGAATCCACACGTGAGTTTAACTCTGTCAGTTGAATGCACACATTGACAACCATTCAGTTTGATAGCTCCGTTTTGGTTTTAGAAGCAGATATTTCTCTGTACAGCCTATGGTCCCATTCACTCGGGAATATCCCAACGCAGCTCCTAGCATAAACGTGTTTCTGACTCGCTGAATCTCAACATAGATTCAACTCTCTTAGGTGAACGAAGGCACAGCAGAGCAGTTTCAAGGAAACGTTTCTCCTGAGTTTTAGACGAAGTTTCCTGCTGTTTAATACGGATGCCGGCATTGGGCTGGACATACCGGTTTTGGGATTCTGCACAGAAAGGGTTTGCAAACCGCTGAATCCACACGTGAATTTAACTCTGTCATTTGAATGCACACATTGACAATCATTCAGTTTGATAGCACAATTTTGGTTTTAGAAGCAGATATTTCTCTGTACAGCCTATGGTCCCATTCACTCGGGAATATCCCAACGCAGCTCCTAGAAGAAACGTGTTTCTGACTCGCTGAATCTCAACATAGATTCAACTCTCTTAGGTGAACGAACGCACAGCAGAGCAGTTTCAAGGAAACGTTTCTCCTGAGTCTTAGACGAAGTTTCCTGCTGTTTAGTACGGATGCCGGCATTGGGCTGGAAATACCGGTTTTGGGATTCTGCACAGAAAGGGTTTGCAAACCGCTGAATCCACACGTGAGTTTAACTCTGTCAGTTGAATGCACATATTGACAACCATTCAGTTAGATAGCTCCGTTTTGGTTTTAGAAGCAGATATTTCTCTGTACAGCCTATGGTCCCATTCACTCGGCAATATCCCAACGCAGCTCCTAGCATAAACGTGTTTCTGACTCGCTGAATCTCAACATAGATTCAACTCTCTTAGGTGAACGAACGCACAGCAGAGCAGTTTCAAGGAAACGTTTCTCCTGAGTTTTAGACGAAGTTTCCTGCTGTTTAGTACGGATGCCGGCATTGGGCTGGACATACCGGTTTTGGGATTCTGCACAGAAAGGGTTTGCAAACCGCTGAATCCACACGCGAGTTTAACTCTGTCAGTTGAATGCACACATTGACAACCATTCAGTTTGATAGCACCCTTTTGGTTTTAGAAGCAGATATTTCTCTGTACAGCCTATGGTCCCATTCACTCGGGAATATCCCAACGCACCTCCTAGAAGAAACGTGTTTCTGACACGCTGAATCTCAACATAGATTCAACTCTCTTAGGTGATCGAACGCACAGCAGAGCAGTTTCAAGGAAACGTTTCTCCTGAGTTTTAGACGAAGTTTCCTGCTGTTTAGTACGGATGCCGGCATTGGGCTGGACATACCGGTTTTGGGATTCTGCACAGAAAGGGTTTGCAAACCGCTGAATCCACACGTGAGTTTAACTCTGTCAGTTGAATGCACACATTGACAACCATTCAGTTAGATACCACCCTTTTGGTTGTAGGAGCAGATATTTCTCTGTACAGCCTATGGTCCCATTCACTCGGGAATATCCCAACGCACCTCCTAGAAGAAACGTGTTTCTGACACGCTGAATCTCAACATAGATTCAACTCTCTTAGGTGATCGAACGCACAGCAGAGCAGTTTCAAGGAAACGTTTCTCCTGAGTTTTAGACGAAGTTTCCTGCTGTTTAGTACGGATGCCGGCATTGGGCTGGAAATACCGGTTTTGGGATTCTGCACAGAAAGGGTTTGCAAACCGCTGAATCCACACGTGAGTTTAACTCTGTCAGTTGAATGCACATATTGACAACCATTCAGTTAGATAGCTCCGTTTTGGTTTTAGAAGCAGATATTTCTCTGTACAGCCTATGGTCCCATTCACTCGGGAATATCCCAACGCAGCTCCTAGCATAAACGTGTTTCTGACTCGCTGAGTCTCAACATAGATTCAACTCTCTTAGGTGAACGAACGCACAGCAGAGCAGTTTCAAGGAAACGTTTCTCCTGAGATTTAGACGAAGTTTCCTGCTGTTTAGTACGGATGCCGGCATTGGGCTGGACATACCGGTTTTGGGATTCTGCACAGAAAGGGTTTGCAAACCGCTGAATCCACACGTGAGTTTAACTCTGTCAGTTGAATGCACACATTGACAACCATTCAGTTTGATAGCACCCTTTTGGTTTTAGAAGCAGATATTTCTCTGTACAGCCTATGGTCCCATTCACTCGGGAATATCCCAACGCAGCTCCTAGAAGAAACGTGTTTCTGACTCGCTGAGTCTCAACATAGATTCAACTCTCTTAGGTGAACGAACGCACAGCAGAGCAGTTTCAAGGAATCGTTTCTCCTGAGTTTTAGACGAAGTTTCCTGCTGTTTAGTACGGATGCCGGCATTGGGCTGGACATACCGGTTTTGGGATTCTGCACAGAAATGGTTTGCAAACCGCTGAATCCACACGTGAGTTTAACTCTGTCAGTTGAATGCACACATTGACAACCATTCAGTTAGATACCACCCTTTTGGTTGTAGGAGCAGATATTTCTCTGTACAGCCTATGGTCCCATTCACTCGGGAATATCCCAACGCAGCTCCTAGAAGAAACGTGTTTCTGACACGCTGAATCTCAACATAGATTCAACTCTCTTAGGTGATCGAACGCACAGCAGAGCAGTTTCAAGGAAACGTTTCTCCTGAGTTTTAGACGAAGTTTCCTGCTGTTTAGTACGTATGCCGGCATTGGGCTGGAAATACCGGTTTTGGGATTCTGCACAGAAAGGGATTGCAAACCCCTGAATCCACACGTGAGTTTAACTCTTCCAGTTGAATGCACACATTGACAACCATTCAGTTAGATAGCTCCGTTTTGGTTTCAGAAGCAGATATTTCTCTGTACAGCCTATGGTCCCATTCACTCGGGAATATCCCAACGCAGCTCCTAGCATAAACGTGTTTCTGACTCGCTGAATCTCAACATAGTTTCAACTCTCATCGGTGAACGAACGCACAGCAGAGCAGTTTCAAGGAAACGTTTCTCCTGAGTTTTAGACGAAGTTTCCTGCTGTTTAGTACGGATGCCGGCATTGAGCTGGAATTACCGGTTTTGGGATTCTGCACAGAAAGGGTTTGTAAACCGCTGAATCCACACGGGAGTTTAACTCTGTCAGTTGAATGCACACATTGACAACCATTCAGTTAGATAGCTCCGTTTTGGTTTTAGAAGCAGATATTTCTCTGTACAGCCTATGGTCCCATTCACTCGGGAATATCCCAACGCACCTCCTAGAAGAAACGTGTTTCTGACACGCTGAATCTCAACATAGATTCAACTCTCTTAGGTGATCGAACGCACAGCAGAGCAGTTTCAAGGAAACGTTTCTCCTGAGTTTTAGACGAAGTTTCCTGCTGTTTAGTACGGATGCCGGCATTGGGCTGGAAATACCGGTTTTGGGATTCTGCACAGAAAGGGTTTGCAAACCGCTGAATCCACACGTGAGTTTAACTCTGTCAGTTGAATGCACACATTGACAACCATTCAGTTAGATAGCTCCGTTTTGGTTTTAGAAGCAGATATTTCTCTGTACAGCCTATGGTCCCATTCACTCGGGAATATCCCAACGCAGCTCCTAGCATAAACGTGTTTCTGACTCGCTGAATCTCAACATAGTTTCAATTCTCTTAGGTGAACGAACGCACAGCAGAGCAGTTTCAAGGAAACGTTTGTCCTGAGTTTTAGACGAAGTTTCCTGCTGTTTAGTACAGATGCCGGCATTGAGCTGGAATTACCGGTTTTGGGATTCTGCACAGAAATGGTTTGTAAACCGCTGAATCCAAACGTGAGTTTAACTCTCTCAGTTGAATGCACACATTGACAAGCATTCAGTTAGATAGCTCCGTTTTGGTTTTAGAAGCAGATATTTCTCTGTACAGCCTATGGTCCCATTCACTCGGGAATATCCCAACGCAGCTCCTAGAAGAAACGTGTTTCTGACTCGCTGAATCTCAACATAGATTCAACTCTCTTAGGTGAACGAACGCACAGCAGAGCAGTTTCAAGGAAACGTTTCTCCTGAGTTTTAGACGAAGTTTCCTGCTGTATAGTACGGATGCCGGCATTGGGCTGGAAATACCGGTTTTGGGATTCTGCACAGAAAGGGTTTGCAAACCGCTGAATCCACACGTGAGTTTAACTCTGTCAGTTGAATGCACACATTGACAATCATTCAGTTTGATAGCACAATTTAGGTTTTAGAAGCGGATATTTCTCTGTACAGCCTATGGTCCCATTCACTCGGGAATATCCCAACGCAGCTCCTAGAAGAAACGTGTTTCTGACTCGCTGAATCTCAACATAGATTCAACTCTCTTAGGTGAACGAATGCACAGCAGAGCAGTTTCAAGGAAACGTTTCTCCTGAGTCTTAGACGAAGTTTCCTGCTGTTTAGTACGGATGCCGGCATTGGGCTGGAAATACCGGTTTTGGGATTCTGCACAGAAAGGGTTTGCAAACCGCTGAATCCACACGTGAGTTTAACTCTGTCAGTTGAATGCACATATTGACAACCATTCAGTTAGATAGCTCCGTTTTGGTTTTAGAAGCAGATATTTCTCTGTACAGCCTATGGTCCCATTCACTCGGGAATATCCCAACGCAGCTCCTAGAAGGAAAGTGTTTCTGACTCGCTGAATCTCAACATAGATTCAACTCTCTTAGGTGAACGAACGCACAGCAGAGCAGTTTCAAGGAAACGTTTCTCCTGAGTTTTAGACGAAGTTTCCTGCTGTTTAGTACGGATGCCGGCATTGGGCTGGACATACCGGTTTTGGGATTCTGCACAGAAAGGGTTTGCAAACCGCTGAATCCACACGTGAGTTTAACTCTGTCAGTTGAATGCACACATTGACAACCATTCAGTTTGATAGCACCCTTTTGGTTTTAGAAGCAGATATTTCTCTGTACAGCCTATGGTCCCATTCACTCGGGAATATCCCAACGCAGCTCCTAGAAGAAACGTGTTTCTGACTCGCTGAATCTCAACATAGATTCAACTCTCTTAGGTGAACGAACGCACAGCAGAGCAGTTTCAAGGAAACGTTTCTCCTGAGTTTTAGACGAAGTTTCCTGCTGTTTAGTACGGATGCCGGCATTGGGCTGGACATACCGGTTTTGGGATTCTGCACAGAAATGGTTTGCAAACCGCTGAATCCACACGTGAGTTTAACTCTGTCAGTTGAATGCACACATTGACAACCATTCAGTTAGATACCACCCTTTTGGTTGTAGGAGCAGATATTTCTCTGTACAGCCTATGGTCCCATTCACTCGGGAATATCCCAACGCACCTCCTAGAAGAAACGTGTTTCTGACACGCTGAATCTCAACATAGATTCAACTCTCTTAGGTGATCGAACGCACAGCAGAGCAGTTTCAAGGAAACGTTTCTCCTGAGTTTTAGACGAAGTTTCCTGCTGTTTAGTACGGATGCCGGCATTGGGCTGGAAATACCGGTTTTGGGATTCTGCACAGAAAGGGTTTGCAAACCGCTGAATCCACACGTGAGTTTAACTCTGTCAGTTGAATGCACACATTGACAACCATTCAGTTTGATAGCTCCGTTTTGGTTTTAGAAGCAGATATTTCTCTGTACAGCCTATGGTCCCATTCACTCGGGAATATCCCAACGCAGCTCCTAGCATAAACGTGTTTCTGACTCGCTGAATCTCAACATAGATTCAACTCTCTTAGGTGAACGAACGCACAGCAGAGCAGTTTCAAGGAAACGTTTCTCCTGAGTTTTAGACGAAGTTTCCTGCTGTTTAGTACGGATGCCGGCATTGAGCTGGAATTACCGGTTTTGGGATTCTGCACAGAAATGGTTTGTAAACCGCTGAATCCAAACGTGAGTTTAACTCTGTCAGTTGAATGCACACATTGAGAAGCATTCAGTTAGATACCACCCTATTGGTTGTAGGAGCAGATATTTCTCTGTACAGCCTATGGTCCCATTCACTCGGGAATATCCCAACTCAGCTCCTAGAAGAAACGTGTTTCTGACTCGCTGAATCTCAACATAGATTCAACTCTCTTAGGTGAACGAAGGCACAGCAGAGCAGTTTCAAGGAAACGTTTCTCCTGAGTTTTAGACGAAGTTTCCTGCTGTTTAGTACGGATGCCGGCATTGGGCTGGACATACCGGTTTTGGGATTCTGCACAGAAAGGGTTTGCAAACCGCTGAATCCACACGTGAATTTAACTCTGTCATTTGAATGCACACATTGACAATCATTCAGTTTGATAGCACAATTTTGGTTTTAGAAGCAGATATTTCTCTGTACAGCCTATGGTCCCATTCACTCGGGAATATCCCAACGCAGCTCCTAGAAGAAACGTGTTTCTGACTCGCTGAATCTCAACATAGATTCAACTCTCTTAGGTGAACGAACGCACAGCAGAGCAGTTTCAAGGAAACGTTTCTCCTGAGTCTTAGACGAAGTTTCCTGCTGTTTAGTACGGATGCCGGCATTGGGCTGGAAATACCGGTTTTGGGATTCTGCACAGAAAGGGTTTGCAAACCGCTGAATCCACACGTGAGTTTAACTCTGTCAGTTGAATGCACATATTGACAACCATTCAGTTAGATAGCTCCGTTTTGGTTTTAGAAGCAGATATTTCTCTGTACAGCCTATGGTCCCATTCACTCGGCAATATCCCAACGCAGCTCCTAGCATAAACGTGTTTCTGACTCGCTGAATCTCAACATAGATTCAACTCTCTTAGGTGAACGAACGCACAGCAGAGCAGTTTCAAGGAAACGTTTCTCCTGAGTTTTAGACGAAGTTTCCTGCTGTTTAGTACGGATGTCGGCATTGGGCTGGACATACCGGTTTTGGGATTCTGCACAGAAAGGGTTTGCAAACCGCTGAATCCACACGCGAGTTTAACTCTGTCAGTTGAATGCACACATTGACAACCATTCAGTTTGATAGCACCCTTTTGGTTTTAGAAGCAGATATTTCTCTGTACAGCCTATGGTCCCATTCACTCGGGAATATCCCAACGCACCTCCTAGAAGAAACGTGTTTCTGACACGCTGAATCTCAACATAGATTCAACTCTCTTAGGTGATCGAACGCACAGCAGAGCAGTTTCAAGGAAACGTTTCTCCTGAGTTTTAGACGAAGTTTCCTGCTGTTTAGTACGGATGCCGGCATTGGGCTGGACATACCGGTTTTGGGATTCTGCACAGAAAGGGTTTGCAAACCGCTGAATCCACACGTGAGTTTAACTCTGTCAGTTGAATGCACACATTGACAACCATTCAGTTAGATACCACCCTTTTGGTTGTAGGAGCAGATATTTCTCTGTACAGCCTATGGTCCCATTCACTCGGGAATATCCCAACGCACCTCCTAGAAGAAACGTGTTTCTGACACGCTGAATCTCAACATAGATTCAACTCTCTTAGGTGATCGAACGCACAGCAGAGCAGTTTCAAGGAAACGTTTCTCCTGAGTTTTAGACGAAGTTTCCTGCTGTTTAGTACGGATGCCGGCATTGGGCTGGAAATACCGGTTTTGGGATTCTGCACAGAAAGGGTTTGCAAACCGCTGAATCCACACGTGAGTTTAACTCTGTCAGTTGAATGCACATATTGACAACCATTCAGTTAGATAGCTCCGTTTTGGTTTTAGAAGCAGATATTTCTCTGTACAGCCTATGGTCCCATTCACTCGGGAATATCCCAACGCAGCTCCTAGCATAAACGTGTTTCTGACTCGCTGAGTCTCAACATAGATTCAACTCTCTTAGGTGAACGAACGCACAGCAGAGCAGTTTCAAGGAAACGTTTCTCCTGAGATTTAGACGAAGTTTCCTGCTGTTTAGTACGGATGCCGGCATTGGGCTGGACATACCGGTTTTGGGATTCTGCACAGAAAGGGTTTGCAAACCGCTGAATCCACACGTGAGTTTAACTCTGTCAGTTGAATGCACACATTGACAACCATTCAGTTTGATAGCACCCTTTTGGTTTTAGAAGCAGATATTTCTCTGTACAGCCTATGGTCCCATTCACTCGGGAATATCCCAACGCAGCTCCTAGAAGAAACGTGTTTCTGACTCGCTGAGTCTCAACATAGATTCAACTCTCTTAGGTGAACGAACGCACAGCAGAGCAGTTTCAAGGAATCGTTTCTCCTGAGTTTTAGACGAAGTTTCCTGCTGTTTAGTACGGATGCCGGCATTGGGCTGGACATACCGGTTTTGGGATTCTGCACAGAAATGGTTTGCAAACCGCTGAATCCACACGTGAGTTTAACTCTGTCAGTTGAATGCACACATTGACAACCATTCAGTTAGATACCACCCTTTTGGTTGTAGGAGCAGATATTTCTCTGTACAGCCTATGGTCCCATTCACTCGGGAATATCCCAACGCACCTCCTAGAAGAAACGTGTTTCTGACACGCTGAATCTCAACATAGATTCAACTCTCTTAGGTGATCGAACGCACAGCAGAGCAGTTTCAAGGAAACGTTTCTCCTGAGTTTTAGACGAAGTTTCCTGCTGTTTAGTACGGATGCCGGCATTGGGCTGGAAATACCGGTTTTGGGATTCTGCACAGAAAGGGTTTGCAAACCGCTGAATCCACACGTGAGTTTAACTCTGTCAGTTGAATGCACACATTGACAACCATTCAGTTTGATAGCTCCGTTTTCGTTTTAGAAGCAGATATTTCTCTGTACAGCCTATGGTCCCATTCACTCGGGAATATCCCAACGCAGCTACTAGCATAAACGTGTTTCTGACTCGCTGAATCTCAACATAATTTCAACTCTCTTAGGTGAACGAACGCACAGCAGAGCAGTTTCAAGGAAACGTTTCTCCTGAGTTTTAGACGTAGTTTCCTGCTGTTTAGTACGGATGCCGGCATTGAGCTGGAATTACCGGTTTTGGGATTCTGCACAGAAAGGGTTTGTAAACCGCTGAATCCAAACGTGAGTTTAACTCTGTCAGTTGAATGCACACATTGACAAGCATTCAGTTAGATACCACCCTTTTGGTTGTAGGAGCAGATATTTCTCTGTACAGCCTATGGTCCCATTCACTCGGGAATATCCCAACGCACCTCCTAGAAGAAACGTGTTTCTGAGTCGCTGAGTCTCAACATAGATTCAACTCTCTTAGGTGATCGAACGCACAGCAGAGCAGTTTCAAGGAAACGTTTCTCCTGAGTTTTAGACGAAGTTTCCTGCTGTTTAGTACGGATGCCGGCATTGGGCTGGAAATACCGGTTTTGGGATTCTGCACAGAAAGGGTTTGCAAACCGCTGAATCCACACGTGAGTTTAACTCTGTCAGTTGAATGCACATATTGACAACCATTCAGTTAGATAGCTCCGTTTTGGTTTTAGAAGCAGATATTTCTCTGTACAGCCTATGGTCCCATTCACTCGGGAATATCCCAACGCAGCTCCTAGCATAAACGTGTTTCTGATTCGCTGAATCTCAACATAGATTCAACTCTCTTAGGTGAACGAACGCACAGCAGAGCAGTTTCAAGGAAACGTTTCTCCTGAGTTTTAGACGAAGTTTCCTGCTGTTTAGTACGTATGCCGGCATTGGGCTGGAAATACCGGTTTTGGGATTCTGCACAGAAAGGGTTTGCAAACCGCTGAATCCACACGTGAGTTTAACTCTGTCAGTTGAATGCACACATTGACAACCATTCAGTTAGATAGCTCCGTTTTGGTTTTAGAAGCAGATATTTCTCTGTACAGCCTATGGTCCCATTCACTCGGGAATATCGCAACGCAGCTCCTAGAAGAAACGTGTTTCTGACTCGCTGAATCTCAACATAGATTCAACTCTCTTAGGTGAACGAACGCACAGCAGAGCAGTTTCAAGGAAACGTTTCTCCTGAGTTTTAGACGAAGTTTCCTGCTGTTTAGTACGGATGCCGGCATTGTGCTGGACATACCGGTTTTGGGATTCTGCACAGAAATGGTTTGCAAACCGCTGAATCCACACGGGAGTTTAACTCTGTCAGTTGAATGCACACATTGACAACCATTCAGTTAGATACCACCCTTTTGGTTGTAGGAGCAGATATTTCTCTGTACAGCCTATGGTCCCATTCACTCGGGAATATCCCAACGCACCTCCTAGAAGAAACGTGTTTCTGACACGCTGAATCTCAACATAGATTCAACTCTCTTAGGTGATCGAACGCACAGCAGAGCAGTTTCAAGGAAACGTTTCTCCTGAGTTTTAGACGAAGTTTCCTGCTGTTTAGTACGGATGCCGGCATTGGGCTGGAAATACCGGTTTTGGGATTCTGCACAGAAAGGGTTTGCAAACCGCTGAATCCACACGTGAGTTTAACTCTGTCAGTTGAATGCACATATTGACAACCATTCAGTTAGATAGCTCCGTTTTGGTTTTAGAAGCAGATATTTCTCTGTACCACCTATGGTCCCATTCACTCGGGAATATCCCAACGCAGCTCCTAGAAGAAACGTGTTTCTGACTCGCTGAGTCTCAACATAGATTCAACTCTCTTAGGTGAACGAACGCACAGCAGAGCAGTTTCAAGGAAACGTTTCTCCTGAGTTTTAGACGAAGTTTCCTGCTGCTTAGTACGGATGCCGGCATTGGGCTGGACATACCGGTTTTGGGATTCTGCACAGAAAGGGTTTGCAAACCGCTGAATCCACACGTGAGTTTAACTCTGTCAGTTGAATGCACACATTGACAACCATTCAGTTAGATACCACCCTTTTGGTTGTAGGAGCAGATATTTCTCTGTACAGCCTATGGTCCCATTCACTCGGGAATATCCCAACGCACCTCCTAGAAGAAACGTGTTTCTGACACGCTGAATCTCAACATAGATTCAACTCTCTTAGGTGATCGAACGCACAGCAGAGCAGTTTCAAGGAAACGTTTCTCCTGAGTTTTAGACGAAGTTTCCTGCTGTTTAGTACGGATGCCGGCATTGGGCTGGAAATACCGGTTTTGGGATTCTGCACAGAAAGGGTTTGCAAACCGCTGAATCCACACGTGAGTTTAACTCTGTCAGTTGAATGCACATATTGAGAACCATTCAGTTAGATAGCTCCGTTTTGGTTTTAGAAGCAGATATTTCTCTGAACAGCCTATGGTCCCATTCACTCGGGAATATCCCAACGCAGCTCCTAGCATAAACGTGTTTCTGATTCGCTGAATCTCAACATAGATTCAACTCTCTTAGGTGAACGAACGCACAGCAGAGCAGTTTCAAGGAAACGTTTCTCCTGAGATTTAGACGAAGTTTCCTGCTGTTTAGTACGGATGCCGGCATTGGGCTGGACATACCGGTTTTGGGATTCTGCACAGAAAGGGTTTGCAAACCGCTGAATCCACACGTGAGTTTAACTCTGTCAGTTGAATGCACACATTGACAACCATTCAGTTTGATAGCACCCTTTTGGTTTTAGAAGCAGATATTTCTCTGTACAGCCTATGGTCCCATTCACTCGGGAATATCCCAACGCAGCTCCTAGAAGAAACGTGTTTCTGACTCGCTGAGTCTCAACATAGATTCAACTCTCTTAGGTGAACGAACGCACAGCAGAGCAATTTCAAGGAATCGTTTCTCCTGAGTTTTAGACGAAGTTTCCTGCTGTTTAGTACGGATGCCGGCATTGGGCCGGACATACCGGTTTTGGGATTCTGCACAGAAATGGTTTGCAAACCGCTGAATCCACACGGGAATTTAACTCTGTCAGTTGAATGCACACATTGACAACCATTCAGTTAGATACCACCCTTTTGGTTGTAGGAGCAGATATTTCTCTGTACAGCCTATGGTCCCATTCACTCGGGAATATCCCAACGCACCTCCTAGAAGAAACGTGTTTCTGACACGCTGAATCTCAACATAGATTCAACTCTCTTAGGTGATCGAACGCACAGCAGAGCAGTTTCAAGGAAACGTTTCTCCTGAGTTTTAGACGAAGTTTCCTGCTGTTTAGTACGGATGCCGGCATTGGGCTGGAAATACCGGTTTTGGGATTCTGCACAGAAAGGGTTTGCAAACCGCTGAATCCACACGTGAGTTTAACTCTGTCAGTTGAATGCACACATTGACAACCATTCAGTTTCATAGCTCCGTTTTCGTTTTAGAAGCAGATATTTCTCTGTACAGCCTATGGTCCCATTCACTCGGGAATATCCCAACGCAGCTACTAGCATAAACGTGTTTCTGACTCGCTGAATCTCAACATAATTTCAACTCTCTTAGGTGAACGAACGCACAGCAGAGCAGTTTCAAGGAAACGTTTCTCCTGAGTTTTAGACGAAGTTTCCTGCTGTTTGGAACGGATGCCGGCATTGAGCTGGAATTACCGGTTTTGGGATTCTGCACAGAAAGGGTTTGTAAACCGCTGAATCCAAACGTGAGTTTAACTCTGTCAGTTGAATGCACACATTGACAAGCATTCAGTTAGATACCACCCTTTTGGTTGTAGGAGCAGATATTTCTCTGTACAGCCTATGGTCCCATTCACTCGGGAATATCCCAACGCAGCTCCTAGAAGAAACGTGCTTCTGAGTCGCTGAGTCTCAACATAGATTCAACTCTCTTAGGTGATCGAACGCACAGCAGAGCAGTTTCAAGGAAACGTTTCTCCTGAGTTTTAGACGAAGTTTCCTGCTGTTTAGTACGGATGCCGTCATTGGGCTGGAAATACCGGTTTTGGGATTCTGCACAGAAAGGGTTTGCAAACCGCCGAATCCACACGTGAGTTTAACTCTGTCAGTTGAATGCACATATTGACAACCATTCAGTTAGATAGCTCCGTTTTGGTTTTAGAAGCAGATATTTCTCTGTACAGCCTATGGTCCCATTCACTCGGGAATATCCCAACGCAGCTCCTAGCATAAACGTGTTTCTGATTCGCTGAATCTCAACATAGATTCAACTCTCTTAGGTGAACGAACGCACAGCAGAGCAGTTTCAAGGAAACGTTTCTCCTGAGATTTAGACGAAGTTTCCTGCTGTTTAGTACGGATGCCGGCATTGGGCTGGACATACCGGTTTTGGGATTCTGCACAGAAAGGGTTTGCAAACCGCTGAATCCACACGTGAGTTTAACTCTGTCAGTTGAATGCACACATTGACAACCATTCAGTTTGATAGCACCCTTTTGGTTTTAGAAGCAGATATTTCTCTGTACAGCCTATGGTCCCATTCACTCGGGAATATCCCAACGCAGCTCCTAGAAGAAACGTGTTTCTGACTCGCTGAGTCTCAACATAGATTCAACTCTCTTAGGTGAACGAACGCACAGCAGAGCAGTTTCAAGGAAACGTTTCTCCTGAGTTTTAGACGAAGTTTCCTGCTGTTTAGTACGTATGCCGGCATTGGGCTGGAAATACCGGTTTTGGGATTCTGCACAGAAAGGGTTTGCAAACCGCTGAATCCACACGTGAGTTTAACTCTGTCAGTTGAATGCACACATTGACAACCATTCAGTTAGATAGCTCCGTTTTGGTTTTAGAAGCAGATATTTCTCTGTACAGCCTATGGTCCCATTCACTCGGGAATATCGCAACGCAGCTCCTAGAAGAAACGTGTTTCTGACTCGCTGAATCTCAACATAGATTCAACTCTCTTAGGTGAACGAACGCACAGCAGAGCAGTTTCAAGGAAACGTTTCTCCTGAGTTTTAGACGAAGTTTCCTGCTGTTTAGTACGGATGCCGGCATTGGGCTGGACATACCGGTTTTGGGATTCTGCACAGAAATGGTTTGCAAACCGCTGAATCCACACGGGAGTTTAACTCTGTCAGTTGAATGCACACATTGACAACCATTCAGTTAGATACCACCCTTTTAGTTGTAGGAGCAGATATTTCTCTGTACAGCCTATGGTCCCATTCACTCGGGAATATCCCAACGCACCTCCTAGAAGAAACGTGTTTCTGACACGCTGAATCTCAACATAGATTCAACTCTCTTAGGTGATCGAACGCACAGCAGAGCAGTTTCAAGGAAACGTTTCTCCTGAGTTTTAGACGAAGTTTCCTGCTGTTTAGTACGGATGCCGGCATTGGGCTGGAAATACCGGTTTTGGGATTCTGCACAGAAAGGGTTTGCAAACCGCTGAATCCACACGTGAGTTTAACTCTGTCAGTTGAATGCACATATTGACAACCATTCAGTTAGATAGCTCCGTTTTGGTTTTAGAAGCAGATATTTCTCTGTACATCCTATGGTCCCATTCACTCGGGAATATCCCAACGCAGCTCCTAGCATAAACGTGTTTCTGACTCGCTGAATCTCAACATAGATTCAACTCTCTTAGGTGAACGAACGCACAGCAGAGCAGTTTCAAGGAAACGTTTCTCCTGAGTTTTAGACGAAGTTTCCTGCTGCTAAGTACGGATGCCGGCATTGGGCTGGACATACCGGTTTTGGGATTCTGCACAGAAAGGGTTTGCAAACCGCTGAATCCACACGTGAGTTTAACTCTGTCAGTTGAATGCACACATTGACAACCATTCAGTTTGATAGCTCCGTTTTGGTTTTAGAAGCAGATATTTCTCTGTACAGCCTATGGTCCCATTCACTCGGGAATATCCCAACGCAGCTCCTAGAAGAAACGTGTTTCTGACTCGCTGAATCTCAACATAGATTCAACTCTCTTAGGTGAACGAACGCACAGCAGAGCAGTTTCAAGGAAACGTTTCTCCTGAGTTTTAGACGAAGTTTCCTGCTGTTTAGTACGGATGCCGGCATTGGGCTGGACATACCGGTTTTGGGATTCTGCACAGAAAGGGTTTGCAAACCGCTGAATCCACACGTGAGTTTAACTCTGTCAGTTGAATGCACATATTGACAACCATTCAGTTAGATACCACCCTTTTGGTTGTAGGAGCAGATATTTCTCTGTACAGCCTATGGTCCCATTCACTCGGGAATATCCCAAAGCACCTCCTAGAAGAAACGTGTTTCTGACACGCTGAATCTCAACATAGATTCAACTCTCTTAGGTGATCGAACGCACAGCAGAGCAGTTTCAAGGAAACGTTTCTCCTGAGTTTTAGACGAAGTTTCCTGCTGTTTAGTACGGATGCCGGCATTGGGCTGGAAATACCGGTTTTGGGATTCTGCACAGAAAGGGTTTGCAAACCGCTGAATCCACACGTGAGTTTAACTCTGTCAGTTGAATGCACATATTGAGAACCATTCAGTTAGATAGCTCCGTTTTGGTTTTAGAAGCAGATATTTCTCTGTACAGCCTATGGTCCCATTCACTCGGGAATATCCCAACGCAGCTACTAGCATAAACGTGTTTCTGATTCGCTGAATCTCAACATAGATTCAACTCTCTTAGGTGAACGAACGCACAGCAGAGCAGTTTCAAGGAAACGTTTCTCCTGAGATTTAGACGAAGTTTCCTGCTGTTTGGAACGGATGCCGGCATTGAGCTGGAATTACCGGTTTTGGGATTCTGCACAGAAAGGGTTTGTAAACCGCTGAATCCAAACGTGAGTTTAACTCTGTCAGTTGAATGCACACATTGACAAGCATTCAGTTAGATACCACCCTTTTGGTTGTAGGAGCAGATATTTCTCTGTACAGCCTATGGTCCCATTCACTCGGGAATATCCCAACGCAGCTCCTAGAAGAAACGTGTTTCTGAGTCGCTGAGTCTCAACATAGATTCAACTCTCTTAGGTGATCGAACGCACAGCAGAGCAGTTTCAAGGAAACGTTTCTCCTGAGTTTTAGACGAAGTTTCCTGCTGTTTAGTACGGATGCCCTCATTGGGCTGTAAATACCGGTTTTGGGATTCTGCACAGAAAGGGTTTGCAAACCGCTGAATCCACACGTGAGTTTAACTCTGTCAGTTGAATGCACATATTGACAACCATTCAGTTAGATATCTCCGTTTTGGTTTTAGAAGCAGATATTTCTCTGTACAGCCTATGGTCCCATTCACTCGGGAATATCCCAACGCAGCTCCTAGCATAAACGTGTTTCTGATTCGCTGAAGCTCAACATAGATTCAACTCTCTTAGGTGAACGAACGCACAGCAGAGCAGTTTCAAGGAAACGTTTCTCCTGAGATTTAGACGAAGTTTCCTGCTGTTTAGTACGGATGCCGGCATTGGGCTGGAAATACCGGTTTTGGGATTCTGCACAGAAAGGGTTTGCAAACCGCTGAATCCACACGTGAGTTTAACTCTGTCAGTTGAATGCACACATTGACAACCATTCAGTTTGATAGCACCCTTTTGGTTTTAGAAGCAGATATTTCTCTGTACAGCCTATGGTCCCATTCACTCGGGAATATCCCAACGCAGCTCCTAGAAGAAACGTGTTTCTGACTCGCTGAGTCTCAACATAGATTCAACTCTCTTAGCTGAACGAACGCACAGCAGAGCAGTTTCAAGGAATCGTTTCTCCTGAGTTTTAGACGAAGTTTCCTGCTGTTTAGTACGGATGCCGGCATTGGGCTGGACATACCGGTTTTGGGATTCTGCACAGAAATGGTTTGCAAACCGCTGAATCCACACGTGAGTTTAACTCTGTCAGTTGAATGCACACATTGACAACCATTCAGTTAGATACCACCCTTTTGGTTGTAGGAGCAGATATTTCTCTGTACAGCCTATGGTCCCATTCACTCGGGAATATCCCAACGCACCTCCTAGAAGAAACGTGTTTCTGACACGCTGAATCTCAACATAGATTCAACTCTCTTAGGTGATCGAACGCACAGCAGAGCAGTTTCAAGGAAACGTTTCTCCTGAGTTTTAGACGAAGTTTCCTGCTGTTTAGTACGGATGCCGGCATTGGGCTGGAAATACCGGTTTTGGTATTCTGAACAGAAAGGGTTTGCAAACCGCTGAATCCACACGTGAGTTTAACTCTGTCAGTTGAATGCACACATTGACAACCATTCAGTTTGATAGCTCCGTTTTCGTTTTAGAAGCAGATATTTCTCTGTACAGCCTATGGTCCCATTCACTCGGGAATATCCCAACGCAGCTACTAGCATAAACGTGTTTCTGACTCGCTGAATCTCAACATAATTTCAACTCTCTTAGGTGAACGAACGCACAGCAGAGCAGTTTCAAGGAAACGTTTCTCCTGAGTTTTAGACGAAGTTTCCTGCTGTTTGGAACGGATGCCGGCATTGAGCTGGAATTACCGGTTTTGGGATTCTGCACAGAAAGGGTTTGTAAACCGCTGAATCCAAACGTGAGTTTAACTCTGTCAGTTGAATGCACACATTGACAAGCATTCAGTTAGATACCACCCTTTTGGTTGTAGGAGCAGATATTTCTCTGTACAGCCTATGGTCCCATTCACTCGGGAATATCCCAACGCAGCTCCTAGAAGAAACGTGTTTCTGAGTCGCTGAGTCTCAACATAGATTCAACTCTCTTAGGTGATCGAACGCACAGCAGAGCAGTTTCAAGGAAACGTTTCTCCTGAGTTTTAGACGAAGTTTCCTGCTGTTTAGTACGGATGCCGTCATTGGGCTGGAAATACCGGTTTTGGGATTCTGCACAGAAAGGGTTTGCAAACCGCTGAATCCACACGTGAGTTTAACTCTGTCAGTTGAATGCACATATTGACAACCATTCAGTTAGATAGCTCCGTTTTGGTTTTAGAAGCAGATATTTCTCTGTACAGCCTATGGTCCCATTCACTCGGGAATATCCCAACGCAGTTCCTAGCATAAACGTGTTTCTGACTCGCTGAATCTCAACATAGATTCAACTCTCTTAGGTGAACGAACGCACAGCAGAGCAGTTTCAAGGAAACGTTTCTCCTGAGTTTTAGACGAAGTTTCCTGCTGTTTAGTATGGATGCCGGCATTGGGCTGGACATACCGGTTTTGGGATTCTGCACAGAAAGGGTTTGCAAACCGCTGAATCCACACGTGAGTTTAACTCTGTCAGTTGAATGCACACATTGACAACCATTCAGTTTGATAGCACCCTTTTGGTTTTAGAAGCAGATATTTCTCTGTACAGCCTATGGTCCCATTCACTCGGGAATATCCCAACGCAGCTCCTAGAAGAAACGTGTTTCTGACTCGCTGAGTCTCAACATAGATTCAACTCTCTTAGGTGAACGAACGCACAGCAGAGCAGTTTCAAGGAATCGTTTCTCCTGAGTTTTAGACGAAGTTTCCTGCTGTTTAGTACGGATGCCGGCATTGGGCTGGACATACCGGTTTTGGGATTCTGCACAGAAATGGTTTGCAAACCGCTGAATCCACACGTGAGTTTAACTCTGTCAGTTGAATGCACACATTGACAACCATTCAGTTAGATACCACCCTTTTGGTTGTAGGAGCAGATATTTCTCTGTACAGCCTATGGTCCCATTCACTCGGGAATATCCCAACGCACCTCCTAGAAGAAACGTGTTTCTGACACGCTGAATCTCAACATAGATTCAACTCTCTTAGGTGATCGAACGCACAGCAGAGCAGTTTCAAGGAAACGTTTCTCCTGAGTGTTAGACGAAGTTTCCTGCTGTTTAGTACGGATGCCGGCATTGGGCTGGAAATACCGGTTTTGGTATTCTGAACAGAAAGGGTTTGCAAACCGCTGAATCCACACGTGAGTTTAACTCTGTCAGTTGAATGCACACATTGACAACCATTCAGTTTGATAGCTCCGTTTTCGTTTTAGAAGCAGATATTTCTCTGTACAGCCTATGGTCCCATTCACTCGGGAATATCCCAACGCAGCTACTAGCATAAACGTGTTTCTGACTCGCTGAATCTCAACATAATTTCAACTCTCTTAGGTGAACGAACGCACAGCAGAGCAGTTTCAAGGAAACGTTTCTCCTGAGTTTTAGACGAAGTTTCCTGCTGTTTAGTACGGATGCCGGCATTGAGCTGGAATTACCGGTTTTGGGATTCTGCACAGAAAGGGTTTGTAAACCGCTGAATCCAAACGTGAGTTTAACTCTGTCAGTTGAATGCACACATTGACAAGCATTCAGTTAGATACCACCCTTTTGGTTGTAGGAGCAGATATTTCTCTGTACAGCCTATGGTCCCATTCACTCGGGAATATCCCAACGCAGCTCCTAGAAGAAACGTGTTTCTGAGTCGCTGAGTCTCAACATAGATTCAACTCTCTTAGGTGATCGAACGCACAGCAGAGCAGTTTCAAGGAAACGTTTCTCCTGAGTTTTAGACGAAGTTTCCTGCTGTTTAGTACGGATGCCGGCATTGGGCTGGAAATACCGGTTTTGGGATTGTGCACAGAAAGGGTTTGCAAACCGCTGAATCCACACGTGAGTTTAACTCTGTCAGTTGAATGCACATATTGACAACCATTCAGTTAGATAGCTCCGTTTTGGTTTTAGAAGCAGATATTTCTCTGTACAGCCTATGGTCCCATTCACTCGGGAATATCCCAACGCAGCTCCTAGCATAAACGTGTTTCTGACTCGCTGAATCTCAACATAGATTCAACTCTCTTAGGTGAACGAACGCACAGCAGAGCAGTTTCAAGGAAACGTTTCTCCTGAGTTTTAGACGAAGTTTCCTGCTGTTTAGTATGGATGCCGGCATTGGGCTGGACATACCGGTTTTGGGATTCTGCACAGAAAGGGTTTGCAAACCGCTGAATCCACACGTGAGTTTAACTCTGTCAGTTGAATGCACACATTGACAACCATTCAGTTTGATAGCACCCTTTTGGTTTTTAGAAGCAGATATTTCTCTGTACAGCCTATGGTCCCATTCACTCGGGAATATCCCAACGCAGCTCCTAGAAGAAACGTGTTTCTGACTCGCTGAGTCTCAACATAGATTCAACTCTCTTAGGTGAACGAACGCACAGCAGAGCAGTTTCAAGGAAACGTTTTTCCTGAGTTTTAGACGAAGTTTCCTGCTGTTTAGTACGGATGCCGGCATTGGGCTGGAAATACCGGTTTTGGGATTCTGCACAGAAAGGGTTTGCAAACCGCTGAATCCACACGTGAGTTTAACTCTGTCAGTTGAATGCACACATTGACAACCATTCAGTTAGATACCACCCTTTTGGTTGTAGGAGCAGATATTTCTCTGTACAGCCTATGGTCCCATTCACTCGGGAATATCCCAACGCACCTCATAGAAGAAACGTGTTTCTGACACGCTGAATCTCAACATAGATTCAACTCTCTTAGATGATCGAACGCACAGCAGAGCAGTTTCAAGGAAACGTTTCTCCTGTGTTTTAGACGAAGTTTCCTGCTGTTTAGTACGGATGCCGGCATTGGGCTGGAAATACCGGTTTTGGGAATCTGCACAGAAAGGGTTTGCAAACCGCTGAATCCACACGTGAGTTTAACTCTGTCAGTTGAATGCACACATTGACAACCATTCCGTTTGATAGCACACTTTTGGTTTTAGAAGCAGATATTTCTCTGTACAGCCTATGGTCCCATTCACTCGGGAATATCCTAACGCAGCTCCTAGAAGAAACGTGTTTCTGACTCGCTGAATCTCAACATAGATTCAACTCTCTTAGGTGAACGAACGCACAGCAGAGCAGTTTCAAGGAAACGTTTCTCCTGAGTTTTAGACGAAGTTTCCTGCTGTTTATTACGGATGCCGGCATTGGGCTGGACATACCGGTTTTGGGATTTTGCACAGAAAGGGTTTGCAAACCGCTGAATCCACACGTGAGTTTAACTCTGTCAGTTGAATGCACACATTGACAACCATTCAGTTTGATAGCTCCGTTTTGGATTTAGAAGCAGATATTTCTCTGAACAGCCTATGGTCCCATTCACTCGGGAGTATCCCAACGCAGCTCCTAGAAGAAACGTGTTTCTGACTCGCTGAGTCTCTACATAGATTCAACTCTCTTAGGTGAACGAACGCACAGCAGAGCAGTTTCAAGGAAACGTTTCTCCTGAGTTTTAGACGAAGTTTCCTGCTGTTTAGTACGGATGCCGGCATTGGGCTGGACATACCGGTTTTGGGATTCTGCACAGAAAGGGTTTGCAAACCGCTGAATCCACACGTGAGTTTAACTCGGTCAGTTGAATGCACATATTGACAACCATTCATTTTGATAGCACACTTTTGGTTTTAGAAGCAGATATTTCTCTGTACAGCCTATGGTCCAATTCACTCGGGAATATCCCAACGCAGCTCCTAGAAGAAACGTGTTTTTGACTCGCTGAATCTCAACATAGATTCAACTCTCTTAGGTGAACGAACGCACAGCAGAGCAGTTTCAAGGAAACGTTTCTCCTGAGTCTTAGACGAAGTTTCCTGCTGTTTAGTACGTATGCCGGCATTCGGCTGGAAATACCGGTTTTGGGATTCTGCACAGAAAGGGTTTGCAAACCGCTGAATCCACACGTGAGTTTAACTCTGTCAGTTGAATGCACACATTGACAACCATTCAGTTAGATAGCTCCGTTTTGGTTTTAGAAGCAGATATTTCTCTGTACAGCCTATGGTCCCATTCACTCTGGAATATCCCAACGCAGCTCCTAGAAGAAACGTGTTTCTGACTCGCTGAATCTCAACATAGATTCAAGTATCTTAGGTGATCGAACGCACAGCAGAGCAGTTTCAAGGAAACGATTCTCCTGAGTGTTAGACGAAGTTTCCTGCTGTTTAGTACGGATGCCGGCATTGGGCTGGAAATACCGGTTTTGGTATTCTGAACAGAAAGGGTTTGCAAACCGCTGAATCCACACGTGAGTTTAACTCTGTCAGTTGAATGCACACATTGACAACCATTCAGTTTGATAGCTCCGTTTTCGTTTTAGAAGCAGATATTTCTCTGTACAGCCTATGGTCCCATTCACTCGGGAATATCCCAACGCAGCTACTAGCATAAACGTGTTTCTGACTCGCTGAATCTCAACATAATTTCAACTCTCTTAGGTGAACGAACGCACAGCAGAGCAGTTTCAAGGAAACGTTTCTCCTGAGTTTTAGACGAAGTTTCCTGCTGTTTAGTACGGATGCCGGCATTGAGCTGGAATTACCGGTTTTGGGATTCTGCACAGAAAGGGTTTGTAAACCGCTGAATCCAAACGTGAGTTTAACTCTGTCAGTTGAATGCACACATTGACAAGCATTCAGTTAGATACCACCCTTTTGGTTGTAGGAGCAGATATTTCTCTGTACAGCCTATGGTCCCATTCACTCGGGAATATCCCAACGCAGCTCCTAGAAGAAACGTGTTTCTGAGTCGCTGAGTCTCAACATAGATTCAACTCTCTTAGGTGATCGAACGCACAGCAGAGCAGTTTCAAGGAAACGTTTCTCCTGAGTTTTAGACGAAGTTTCCTGCTGTTTAGTACGGATGCCGGCATTGGGCTGGAAATACCGGTTTTGGGATTGTGCACAGAAAGGGTTTGCAAACCGCTGAATCCACACGTGAGTTTAACTCTGTCAGTTGAATGCACATATTGACAACCATTCAGTTAGATAGCTCCGTTTTGGTTTTAGAAGCAGATATTTCTCTGTACAGCCTATGGTCCCATTCACTCGGGAATATCCCAACGCAGCTCCTAGCATAAACGTGTTTCTGACTCGCTGAATCTCAACATAGATTCAACTCTCTTAGGTGAACGAACGCACAGCAGAGCAGTTTCAAGGAAACGTTTCTCCTGAGTTTTAGACGAAGTTTCCTGCTGTTTAGTATGGATGCCGGCATTGGGCTGGACATACCAGTTTTGGGATTCTGCACAGAAAGGGTTTGCAAACCGCTGAATCCACACGTGAGTTTAACTCTGTCAGTTGAATGCACACATTGACAACCATTCAGTTTGATAGCACCCTTTTGGTTTTTAGAAGCAGATATTTCTCTGTACAGCCTATGGTCCCATTCACTCGGGAATATCCCAACGCAGCTCCTAGAAGAAACGTGTTTCTGACTCGCTGAGTCTCAACATAGATTCAACTCTCTTAGGTGAACGAACGCACAGCAGAGCAGTTTCAAGGAAACGTTTTTCCTGAGTTTTAGACGAAGTTTCCTGCTGTTTAGTACGGATGCCGGCATTGGGCTGGAAATACCGGTTTTGGGATTCTGCACAGAAAGGGTTTGCAAACCGCTGAATCCACACGTGAGTTTAACTCTGTCAGTTGAATGCACACATTGACAACCATTCAGTTAGATACCACCCTTTTGGTTGTAGGAGCAGATATTTCTCTGTACAGCCTATGGTCCCATTCACTCGGGAATATCCCAACGCACCTCCTAGAAGAAACGTGTTTCTGACACGCTGAATCTCAACATAGATTCAACTCTCTTAGATGATCGAACGCACAGCAGAGCAGTTTCAAGGAAACGTTTCTCCTGTGTTTTAGACGAAGTTTCCTGCTGTTTAGTACGGATGCCGGCATTGGGCTGGAAATACCGGTTTTGGGAATCTGCACAGAAAGGGTTTGCAAACCGCTGAATCCACACGTGAGTTTAACTCTGTCAGTTGAATGCACACATTGACAACCATTCCGTTTGATAGCACACTTTTGGTTTTAGAAGCAGATATTTCTCTGTACAGCCTATGGTCCCATTCACTCGGGAATATCCTAACGCAGCTCCTAGAAGAAACGTGTTTCTGACTCGCTGAATCTCAACATAGATTCAACTCTCTTAGGTGAACGAACGCACAGCAGAGCAGTTTCAAGGAAACGTTTCTCCTGAGTTTTAGACGAAGTTTCCTGCTGTTTAGTACGGATGCCGGCATTGGGCTGGACATACCGGTTTTGGGATTTTGCACAGAAAGGGTTTGCAAACCGCTGAATCCACACGTGAGTTTAACTCTGTCAGTTGAATGCACACATTGACAACCATTCAGTTTGATAGCTCCGTTTTGGATTTAGAAGCAGATATTTCTCTGAACAGCCTATGGTCCCATTCACTCGGGAGTATCCCAACGCAGCTCCTAGAAGAAACGTGTTTCTGACTCGCTGAGTCTCTACATAGATTCAACTCTCTTAGGTGAACGAACGCACAGCAGAGCAGTTTCAAGGAAACGTTTCTCCTGAGTTTTAGACGAAGTTTCCTGCTGTTTAGTACGGATGCCGGCATTGGGCTGGACATACCGGTTTTGGGATTCTGCACAGAAAGGGTTTGCAAACCGCTGAATCCACACGTGAGTTTAACTCGGTCAGTTGAATGCACATATTGACAACCATTCATTTTGATAGCACACTTTTGGTTTTAGAAGCAGATATTTCTCTGTACAGCCTATGGTCCAATTCACTCGGGAATATCCCAACGCAGCTCCTAGAAGAAACGTGTTTTTGACTCGCTGAATCTCAACATAGATTCAACTCTCTTAGGTGAACGAACGCACAGCAGAGCAGTTTCAAGGAAACGTTTCTCCTGAGTCTTAGACGAAGTTTCCTGCTGTTTAGTACGTATGCCGGCATTCGGCTGGAAATACCGGTTTTGGGATTCTGCACAGAAAGGGTTTGCAAACCGCTGAATCCACACGTGAGTTTAACTCTGTCAGTTGAATGCACACATTGACAACCATTCAGTTAGATAGCTCCGTTTTGGTTTTAGAAGCAGATATTTCTCTGTACAGCCTATGGTCCCATTCACTCTGGAATATCCCAACGCAGCTCCTAGAAGAAACGTGTTTCTGACTCGCTGAATCTCAACATAGATTCAAGTATCTTAGGTGAACGAACGCACAGCAGAGCAGTTTCAAGGAAACGTTTCTCCTGAGTCTTAGACGAAGTTTCCTGCTGCTTAGTACGGATGCCGGCATTGGGCTGGACATACCGGTTTTGGGATTCTGCACAGAAAGGGTTTGCAAACCGCTGAATCCACACGTGAGTTTAACTCTCTCAGTTGAATGCACACATTGACAACCATTCAGTTTGATAGCACACTTTTGGTTTTAGAAGCAGATATTTCTCTGTACAGCCTATGGTCCCATTCACTCGGGAATATCCCAACGCACCTCCTAGAAGAAACGTGTTTCTGACACGCTGAATCTCAACATCGATTCAACTCTCTTAGATGATCGAACGCACAGCAGAGCAGTTTCAAGGAAACGTTTCTCCTGTGTTTTAGACGAAGTTTCCTGCTGTTTAGTACGGATGCCGGCATTGGGCTGGAAATACCGGTTTTGGGAATCTGCACAGAAAGGGTTTGCAAAGCGCTGAATCCACACGTGAGTTTAACTCTGTCAGTTGAATGCACACATTGACAACCATTCCGTTTGATAGCACACTTTTGGTTTTAGAAGCAGATATTTCTCTGTACAGCCTATGGTCCCATTCACTCGGGAATATCCTAACGCAGCTCCTAGAAGAAACGTGTTTCTGACTCGCTGATTCTCAACATAGATTCAACTCTCTTAGGTGAACGAACGCACAGCAGAGCAGTTTCAAGGAAACGTTTCTCCTGAGTTTTAGACGAAGTTTCCTGCTGTTTAGTACGGATGCCGGCATTGGGCTGGAATTACCGGTTTTGGGATTCTGCACAGAAAGGGTTTGCAAACCGCTGAATCCACACGTGAGTTTATCTCTGTCAGTTGAATGCACACATTGACAACCATTCAGTTTGATAGCTCCGTTTTGGTTTTAGAAGCAGATATTTCTCTGTACAGCCTATGGTCCCATTCACTCGGGAATATCCCAACGCAGCTCCTAGAAGAAACGTGTTTCTGACTCGCTGAATCTCAACATAGATTCAACTCTCTTAGGTGAACGAACGCACAGCAGAGCAGTTTCAAAGAAACGTTTCTCCTGAGTTTTAGACGAAGTTTCCTGCTGTTTAGTACGGATGCCGGCATTGGGCTGGACATACCGGTTTTGGGATTCTGCACAGAAATGGTTTGCAAACCGCTGAATCCACACGTGAGTTTAACTCTGTCAGTTGAATGCACACATTGACAACCATTCAGTTAGATAGCTCCGTTTTGGTTTTAGAAGCAGATATTTCTCTGTACAGCCTATGGTCCCATTCACTCGGGAATATCCCAACGCAGCTCCTAGAAGAAACGTGTTTCTGACTCGCTGAATCTCAACATAGATTCAACTCTCTTAGGTGAACGAACGCACAGCAGAGCAGTTTCAAGGAAACGTTTCTCCTGAGTTTTAGACGAAGTTTCCTGCTGTTTAGTACGGATGCCGGCATTGGGCTGGAAATACCGGTTTTGGGATTCTGCACAGAAAGGGTTTGCAAACCGCTGAATCCACACGTGAGTTTAACTCTGTCAGTTGAATGCACACATTGACAACCATTCATTTTGATAGCACACTTTTGGTTTTAGAAGCAGATATTTCTCTGTACAGCCTATGGTCCCATTCACTCGGGAACATCCCAACGCAGCTCCTAGAAGAAACGTGTTTTTGACTCGCTAAATCTCAACATAGATTCAACTCTCTTAGGTGAACGAACGCACAGCAGAGCAGTTTCAAGGAAACGTTTCTCCTGAGTCTTAGACGAAGTTTCCTGCTGTTTAGTACTTATGCCGGCATTCGGCTGGAAATACCGGTTTTGGGATTCTGCACAGAAAGGGTTTGCAAACCGCTGAATCCACACGTGAGTTTAACTCTGTCAGTTGAATGCACACATTGACAACCATTCAGTTAGATAGCTCCGTTTCGGTTTTAGAAGCAGATATTTCTCTGTACAGCCTATGGTCCCATTCACTCGGGAATATCCCAACGCAGCTCCTAGAAGAAACGTGTTTCTGACTCGCTGAATCTCAACATAGATTCAAGTATCTTAGGTGAACGAACGCACAGCAGAGCAGTTTCAAGGAAACGTTTCTCCTGAGTCTTAGACGAAGTTTCCTGCTGTTTAGTACGGATGCCGGCATTGGGCTGGACATACCGGTTTTGGGATTCTGCACAGAAAGGGTTTGCAAACCGCTGAATCCACACGTGAGTTTAACTCTCTCAGTTGAATGCACACATTGACAACCATTCAGTTTGATAGCACATTTTTGGTTTTAGAAGCAGATATTTCTCTGTACAGCCTATGGTCCCATTCACTCGGGAATATCCCAACGCAGCTCCTAGAAGAAACGTGTTTCTGACTCGCTGAATCTCAACATAGATTCAACTCTCTTAGGTGAACGAACACACAGCAGAGCAGTTTCAAGGAAACGTTTCTCCTGAGTTTTAGACGAAGTTTCCTGCTGTTTAGTACGGATGCCGGCATTGGGCTGGAAATACCGGTTTTGGGATTCTGCACAGAAAGGGTTTGCAAACCGCTGAATCCACACGTGAGTTTAACTCTGTCAGTTGAATGCACACATTGACAACCATTCAGTTAGATAGCTCCGTTTTGGTTTTAGAAGCAGATATTTCTCTGTACAGCCTATGGTCCCATTCACTCGGGAATATCCCAACGCAGCTCCTAGCATAAACGTGTTTCTGACTCGCTGAATCTCAACATAGATTCAACTCTCTTAGGTGAACGAACGCACAGCAGAGCAGTTTCAAGGAAACGTTTCTCCTGAGTTTTAGACGAAGTTTCCTGCTGTTTAGTACGGATGCCGGCATTGGGCTGGACATACCGGTTTTGGGATTTTGCACAGAAAGGGTTTGCAAACCGCTGAATCCACACGTGAGTTTAACTCTGTCAGTTGAATGCACACATTGACAACCATGCAGTTTGATAGCACCCTTTTGGTTTTAGAAGCAGATATTTCTCTGAACAGCCTATGGTCCCATTCACTCGGGAGTATCCCAACGCAGCTCCTAGAAGAAACGTGTTTCTGAATCGCTGAGTCTCTACATAGATTCAACTCTCTTAGGTTAACGAACGCACAGCAGAGCAGTTTCAAGGAAACGTTTCTCCTGAGTTTTAGACGAAGTTTCCTGCTGCTTAGTACGGATGCCGGCATTGGGCTGGACATACCGGTTTTGGGATTCTGCACAGAAAGGGTTTGCAAACCGCTGAATCCACACGTGAGTTTAACTCGGTCAGTTGAATGCACATATTGACAACCATTCATTTTGATAGCACACTTTTGGTTTTAGAAGCAGATATTTCTCTGTACAGCCTATGGTCCCATTCACTCGGGAATATCCCAACGCAGCTCCTAGAAGAAACGTGTTTTTGACTCGCTGAATCTCAACATAGATTCAACTCTCTTAGGTGAACGAACGCACAGCAGAGCAGTTTCAAGGAAACGTTTCTCCTGAGTCTTAGACGAAGTTTCCTGCTGTTTAGTACGTATGCCGGCATTCGGCTGGAAATACCGGTTTTGGGATTCTGCACAGAAAGGGTTTGCAAACCGCTGAATCCACACGTGAGTTTAACTCTGTCAGTTGAATGCACACATTGACAACCATTCAGTTAGATAGCTCCGTTTTGGTTTTAGAAGCAGATATTTCTCTGTACAGCCTATGGTCCCATTCACTCTGGAATATCCCAACGCAGCTCCTAGAAGAAACGTGTTTCTGACTCGCTGAATCTCAACATAGATTCAAGTATCTTAGGTGAACGAACGCACAGCAGAGCAGTTTCAAGGAAACGTTTCTCCTGAGTCTTAGACGAAGTTTCCTGCTGTTTAGTACGGATGCCGGCATTGGGCTGGACATACCGGTTTTGGGATTCTGCACAGAAAGGGTTTGCAAACCGCTGAATCCACACGTGATTTTAAATCTCTCAGTTGAATGCACACATTGACAACCATTCAGTTTGATAGCACACTTTTGGTTTTAGAAGCAGATATTTCTCTGTACAGCCTATGGTCCCATTCACTCGGGAATATCCCAACGCAGCTCCTAGAAGAAACGTGTTTCTGACTCGCTGAATCTCAACATATATTCAACTCTCTTAGGTGAACGAGCACACAGCAGAGCAGTTTCAAGGAAACGTTTCTCCTGAGTTTTAGACGAAGTTTCCTGCTGTTTAGTACGGATGCCGGCATTGGGCTGGAAATACCGGTTTTGGGACTCTGCACAGAAAGGGTTTGCAAACCGCTGAATCCACACGTGAGTTTAACTCTGTCAGTTGAATGCACACATTGACAACCATTCAGTTAGATAGCTCCGTTTTGGTTTTAGAAGCAGATATTTCTCTGTACAGCCTATGGTCCCATTCACTCGGGAATATCCCAACGCAGCTCCCAGAAGAAACGTGTTTCTGACTCGCTGAATCTCAACATAGATTCAACTCTCTTAGGTGAACGAACGCACAGCAGAGCAGTTTCAAGGAAACGTTTCTCCTGAGTTTTAGACGAAGTTTCCTGCTGTTTAGTACGGATGCCGGCATTGGGCTGGACATACCGGTTTTGGGATTCTGCACAGAAAGGGTTTGCAAACCGCTGAATCCACACGTGAGTTTAACTCTGTCAGTTGAATGCACACATTGACAACCATTCAGTTTGATAGCACCCTTTTGGTTTTAGAAGAAGATATTTCTCTGAACAGCCTATGGTCCCATTCACTCGGGAGTATCCCAACGCAGCTCCTAGAAGAAACGTGTTTCTGACTCGCTGAGTCTCTACATAGATTCAACTCTCTTAGGTGAACGAACGCACAGCAGAGCAGTTTCAAGGAAACGTTTGTCCTGAGTTTTAGACGAAGTTTCCTGCTGTTTAGTACGGATGCCGGCATTGAGCTGGAATTACCGGTTTTGGGATTCTGCACAGAAATGGTTTCTAAACCGCTGAATCCAAACGTGAGTTTAACTCTGTCAGTTGAATGCACACATTGACAAGCTTTCAGTTAGATACCACCCTTTTGGTTGTAGGAGCAGATATTTCTCTGTACAGCCTATGGTCCCATTCACTCGGGAATATCCCAACGCAGCTCCTAGAAGAAACGTGTTTCTGACTCGCTGAATCTCAACATAGATTCAACTCTCTTAGGTGAACGAACGCACAGCAGAGCAGTTTCAAGGAAACGTTTCTCCTGAGTTTTAGACGAAGTTTCCTGCTGTTTAGTACGCATACCGGCATTGGGCTGGACATACCGGTTTTGGGATTCTGCACAGAAAGGGTTTGCAAACCGCTGAATCCACACGTGAGTTTAACTCTGTCAGTTGAATGCACATATTGACAACCATTCAGTTTGATAGCACACTTTTGGTTTTAGAAGCAGATATTTCTCTGTACAGCCTATGGTCCCATTCACTCGGGAATATCCCAACGCAGCTCCTAGAAGAAACGTGTTTCTGACTCGCTGAATCTCAACATAGATTCAACTCTCTTAGGTGAACGAATGCACAGCAGAGCAGTTTCAAGGAAACGTTTCTCCTGAGTCTTAGACGAAGTTTCCTGCTGTTTAGTACGGATGCCGGCATTGGGCTGGAAATACCGGTTTTGGGATTCTGCACAGAAAGGGTTTGCAAACCGCTGAATCCACACGTGAGTTTAACTCTGTCAGTTGAATGCACACATTGACAACCATTCAGTTAGATAGCTCCGTTTTGGTTTTAGAAGCAGATATTTCTCTGTACAGCCTATGGTCCCATTCACTCTGGAATATCCCAACGCAGCTCCCAGAAGAAACGTGTTTCTGACTCGCTGAATCTCAACATAGATTCAACTCTCTTAGGTGAACGAACGCACAGCAGAGCAGTTTCAAGGAAACGTTTCTCCTGAGTTTTAGACGAAGTTTCCTGCTGTTTAGTACGGATGCCGGCATTGGGCTGGACATACCGGTTTTGGGATTCTGCACAGAAAGGGTTTGCAAACCGCTGAATCCACACGTGAGTTTAACTCTGTCAGTTGAATGCACACATTGACAACCATTCAGTTTGATAGCACCCTTTTGGTTTTAGAAGCAGATATTTCTCTGAACAGCCTATGGTCCCATTCACTCGGGAGTATCCCAATGCAGCTCCTAGAAGAAACGTGTTTCTGACTCGCTGAGTCTCTACATAGATTCAACTCTCTTAGGTGAACGAACGCACAGCAGAGCAGTTTCAAGGAAACGTTTGTCCTGAGTTTTAGACGAAGTTTCCTGCTGTTTAGTACGGATGCCGGCATTGAGCTGGAATTACCGGTTTTGGGATTCTGCACAGAAATGGTTTCTAAACCGCTGAATCCAAACGTGAGTTTAACTCTGTCAGTTGAATGCACACATTGACAAGCATTCAGTTAGATACCACCCTTTTGGTTGTAGGAGCAGATATTTCTCTGTACAGCCTATGGTCCCATTCACTCGGGAATATCCCAACGCAGCTCCTAGAAGAAACGTGTTTCTGACTCGCTGAATCTCAACATAGATTCAACTCTCTTAGGTGAACGAACGCACAGCAGAGCAGTTTCAAGGAAACGTTTCTCCTGAGTTTTAGACGAAGTTTCCTGCTGTTTAGTACGGATGCCGGCATTGGGCTGGAAATACCGGTTTTGGGATTCTGCACAGAAAGGGTTTGCAAACCGCTGATTCCACACGTGAGTTTAACTCTGTCAGCTGAATGCACATATTGACAACCATTCAGTTAGATAGCTCCGTTTTGGTTTTAGAAGCAGATATTTCTCTGTACAATCTATGGTCCCATTCACTCGGGAATATCCCAACGCAGCTCCTAGAAGAAACGTGTTTCTGACTCGCTGAATCTCAACATAGATTCAACTCTCTTAGGTGAACGAACGCACAGCAGAGCAGTTTCATGGAAACGTTTCTCCTGAGTTTTAGACGAAGTTTCCTGCTGTTTAGTACGGATGCCGGCATTGGGCTGGACATACCGGTTTTGGGATTCTGCACAGAAAGGGTTTGCAAACCGCTGAATCCACACGTGAGTTTAACTCTGTCAGTTGAATGCACACATTGACAACCATTCAGTTTGATAGCACCCTTTTGGTTTTAGAAGCAGATATTTCTCTGTACAGCCTATGGTCCCATTCACTCGGGAATATCCCAACGCAGCTCCTAGAAGAAACGTGTTTCTGACTCGCTGAGTCTCAACATAGATTCAACTCTCTTAGGTGAACGAACGCACAGCAGAGCAGTTTCAAGGAAACGTTTCTCCTGAGTTTTAGACGAAGTTTCCTGCTGTTTAGTACATATGCCGGCATTGGGCTGGAAATACCGGTTTTGGGATTCTGCACAGAAAGGGTTTGCAAACCGCTGAATCCACACGTGAGTTTAACTCTGTCAGTTGAATGCACACATTGACAACCATTCAGTTTGATAGCTCCGTTTTGGTTTTAGAAGCAGATATTTCTCTGTACAGCCTATGGTCCCATTCACTCGGGAATATCCCAACGCAGCTCCTAGAAGAAACGTGTTTCTGACACGCTGAATCTCAACATAGATTCAACTCTCTTAGGTGATCGAACGCACAGCAGAGCAGTTTCAAGGAAACGTTTCTCCTGAGTTTTAGACGAAGTTTCCTGCTGTTTAGTACGGATGCCGGCATTGGGCTGGAAATACCGGTTTTGGGATTCTGCACAGAAAGGGTTTGCAAACCGCTGAATCCACACGTGAGTTTAACTCTGTCAGTTGAATGCACACATTGACAACCATTCAGTTTGATAGCTCCGTTTTGGTTTTAGAAGCAGATATTTCTCTGTACAGCCTATGGTCCCATTCACTCGGGAATATCCCAACGCAGCTCCTAGCATAAACGTGTTTCTGACTCGCTGAATCTCAACATAGTTTCAACTCTCTTAGGTGAACGAACGCACAGCAGAGCAGTTTCAAGGAAACGTTTCTCCTGAGTTTTAGACGAAGTTTCCTGCTGTTTAGTACGGATGCCGGCATTGGGCTGGACATACCGGTTTTGGGATTCTGCACAGAAATGGTTTGCAAACCGCTGAATCCACACGGGAGTTTAACTCTGTCAGTTGAATGCACACATTGACAACCATTCAGTTAGATACCACCCTTTTGGTTGTAGGAGCAGATATTTCTCTGTACAGCCTATGGTCCCATTCACTCGGGAATATCCCAACGCACCTCCTAGAAGAAACGTGTTTCTGACACGCTGAATCTCAACATAGATTCAACTCTCTTAGGTGATCGAACGCACCCCAGAGCAGTTTCAAGGAAACGTTTCTCCTGAGTTTTAGACGAAGTTTCCTGCTGTTTAGTACGGATGCCGGCATTGGGCTGGAAATACCGGTTTTGGGATTCTGCACAGAAAGGGTTTGCAAACCGCTGAATCCACACGTGAGTTTAACTCTGTCAGTTGAATGCACACATTGACAACCATTCAGTTAGATAGCTCCGTTTTGGTTTTAGAAGCAGATATTTCTCTGTACAGCCTATGGTCCCATTCACTCGGGAATATCCCAACGCAGCACCTAGCATAAACGTGTTTCTGACTCGCTGAATCTCAACATAGATTCAACTCTCTTAGGTGAACGAACGCACAGCAGAGCAGTTTCAAGGAAACGTTTCTCCTGAGTTTTAGACGAAGTTTCCTGCTCTTTAGTACGGATGCCGGCATTGGGCTGGACATACCGGTTTTGGGATTCTGCACAGAAAGGGTTTGCAAACCGCTGAATCCACACGTGAGTTTAACTCTGTCAGTTGAATGCACACATTGACAACCATTCAGTTTGATAGCACCCTTTTGGTTTTAGAAGCAGATATTTCTCTGTACATCCTATGGTCCCATTCACTCGGGAATATCCCAACGCAGCTCCTAGAAGAAACGTGTTTCTGACTCGCTGAGTCTCAACATAGATTCAAATCTCTTAGGTGAACGAACGCACAGCAGAGCAGTTTCAAGGAAACGTTTCTCCTGAGTTTTAGACGAAGTTTCCTGCTGTTTAGTACGTATGCCGGCATTGGGCTGAAAATACCGGTTTTGGGATTCTGCACAGAAAGGGTTTGCAAACCGCTAAATCCACACGTGAGTTTAACTCTGTCAGTTGAATGCACACATTGACAAGCATTCAGTTAGATAGCTCCGTTTTGGTTTTAGAAGCAGATATTTCTCTGTACAGCCTATGGTCCCATTCACTCGGGAATATCCCAACGCAGCTCCTATAAGAAACGTGTTTCTGACTCGCTGAATCTCAACATAGATTCAACTCTCTTAGGTGAACGAACGCACAGCAGAGCAGTTTCAAGGAAACGTTTCTCCTGAGTTTTAGACGAAGTTTCCTGCTGTTTAGTACGGATGCCGGCATTGGGCTGCACATACCGGTTTTGGGATTCTGCACAGAAATGGTTTGCAAACCGCTGAATCCACACGTGAGTTTAACTCTGTCAGTTGAATGCACACATTGACAACCATTCAGTTAGATACCACCCTTTTGGTTGTAGGAGCAGATATTTCTCTGTACAGCCTATGGTCCCATTCACTCGGGAATATCCCAACGCACCTCCTATAAGAAACGTGTTTCTGACACGCTGAATCTCAACATAGATTCAACTCTCTTAGGTGATCGAAAGCACAGCAGAGCAGTTTCAAGGAAACGTTTCTCCTGAGTTTTAGACGAAGTTTCCTGCTGTTTAGTACGTATGCCGGCATTGGGCTGGAAATACCGGTTTTCGGATTCTGCACAGAAAGGGTTTGCAAACCGCTGAATCCACACGTGAGTTTAACTCTGTCAGTTGAATGCACATATTGACAACCATTCAGTTAGATAGCTCCGTTTTGGTTTTAGAAGCAGATATTTCTCTGTACAGCCTATGGTCCCATTCACTCGGGAATATCCCAACGCAGCTCCTAGCATAAACGTGTTTCTGATTCGCTGAATCTCAACATAGATTCAACTCTCTTAGGTGAACGAACGCACAGCAGAGCAGTTTCAAGGAAACGTTTCTCCTGAGTTTTAGACGAAGTTTCCTGCTGTTTAGTACGGATGCCGGCATTGGTCTGGACATGCCGGTTTTGGGATTCTGCACAGAAAGGGTTTGCAAACCGCTGAATCCACACGTGAGTTTAACTCTGTCAGTTGAATGCACACATTGACAACCATTCAGTTACATAGCTCCGTTTTGGTTTTAGAAGCAGATATTTCTCTGTACAGCCTATGGTCCCATTCACTCGGGAATATCCCAACGCAGCTCCTAGCATAAACGTGTCTCTGACTCGCTGAATCTCAACATAATTTCAACTCTCTTAGGTGAACGAACGCACAGCAGAGCAGTTTCAAGGAAACGTTTCTCCTGAGTTTTAGACGAAGTTTCCTGCTGTTTAGTACGGATGCCGGCATTGAGCTGGAATTACCGGTTTTGGGATTCTGCACAGAAAGGGTTTGTAAACCGCTGAATCCAAACGTGAGTTTAACTCTGTCAGTTGAATGCACACATTGACAACCATTCAGTTAGATACCACCCTTTTGGTTGTAGGAGCAGATATTTCTCTGTACAGCCTATGGTCCCATTCACTCGGGAATATCCCAACGCAGCTCCTAGAAGAAACGTGTTTCTGACTCGCTGAATCTCAACATAGATTCAACTCTCTTAGGTGAACGAACGCACAGCAGAGCAGTTTCAAGGAAACGTTTCTCCTGAGTTTTAGACGAAGTTTCCTGCTGTTTAGTACGGATGCCGGCATTGGGCTGGACATGCCGGTTTTGGGATTCTGCACAGAAAGGGTTTGCAAACCGCTGAATCCACACGTGAGTTTAACTCTGTCAGTTGAATGCACACATTGACAACCATTCAGTTAGATAGCTCCGTTTTGGTTTTAGAAGCAGATATTTCTCTGTACAGCCTATGGTCCCATTCACTCGGGAATATCCCAACGCAGCTCCTAGAAGAAACGTGTTTCTGACTCGCTGAATCTCAGCATAGATTCAACTCTCTTAGGTGAACGAACGCACAGCAGAGCAGTTTCAAGGAAACGTTTCTCCTGAGTTTTAGACGAAGTTTCCTGCTGTTTAGTACGGATGCCGGCATTGGGCTGGACATACCGGTTTTGGGATTCTGCACAGAAAGGGTTTGCAAACCGCTGAATCCACACGTGAGTTTAACTCTGTCAGTTGAATGCACACATTGACAATCATTCAGTTTGGTAGCACAATTTTGGTTTTAGAAGCAGATATTTCTCTGTACAGCCTATGGTCCCATTCACTCGGGAATATCCCAACGCAGCTCCTAGAAGAAACGTGTTTCTGACTCGCTGAATCTCAACATAGATTCAACTCTCTTAGGTGAACGAACGCACAGCAGAGCAGTTTCAAGGAAACGTTTCTCCTGAGTCTTAGACGAAGTTTCCTGCTGTTTAGTACGTATGCCGGCATTGGGCTGGAAATACCGGTTTTGGGATTCTGCACAGAAAGGGTTTGCAAACCGCTGAATCCACACGTGAGTTTAACTCTGTCAGTTGAATACACATATTGACAACCATTCAGTTAGATAGCTCCGTTTTGGTTTTAGAAGCAGATATTTCTCTGTACAGCCTATGGTCCCATTCACTCGGGAATATCCCAACGCAGCTCCTAGAAGAAACGTGTTTCTGACTCGCTGAATCTCAACATAGATTCAACTCTCTTAGGTGAACGAACGCACAGCAGAGCAGTTTCAAGGAAACGTTTCTCCTGAGTTTTAGAGGAAGTTTCCTGCTGTTTAGTACGGATGCCGGCATTGGGCTGGACATGCCGGTTTTGGGATTCTGCACAGAAAGGGTTTGCAAACCGCTGAATCCACACGTGAGTTTAACTCTGTCAGTTGAATGCACACATTGACAACCATTCAGTCAGATAGCTCCGTTTTGGTTTTAGAAGCAGATATTTCTCTGTACAGCCTATGGTCCCATTCACTCGGGAATATCCCAACGCAGCTCCTAGCATAAACGTGTTTCTGACTCGCTGAATCTCAACATAATTTCAACTCTCTTAGGTGAACGAACGCACAGCAGAGCAGTTTCAAGGAAACGTTTCTCCTGAGTTTTAGACGAAGTTTCCTGCTGTTTAGTACGGATGCCGTCATTGAGCTGGAATTACCGGTTTTGGGATTCTGCACAGAAAGGGTTTGTAAACCGCTGAATCCAAACGTGAGTTTAACTCTGTCAGTTGAATGCACACATTGACAAGCATTCAGTTAGATACCACCCTTTTGGTTGTAGGAGCAGATATTTCTCTGTACAGCCTATGGTCCCATTCACTCGGGAATATCCCAACGCAGCTCCTAGAAGAAACGTGTTTCTGACTCGCTGAATCTCAACATAGATTCAACTCTCTTAGGTGAACGAACGCACAGCAGAGCAGTTTCAAGGAAACGTTTCTCCTGAGTTTTAGACGAAGTTTCCTGCTGTTTAGTACGGATGCCGGCATTGGGCTGGACATACCGGTTTTGGGATTCTGCACAGAAAGGGTTTGCAAACCGCTGAATCCACACGTGAGTTTAACTCTGTCAGTTGAATGCACACATTGACAATCATTCAGTTTGATAGCACAATTTTGGTTTTAGAAGCAGATATTTCTCTGTACTGCCTATGGTCCCATTCACTCGGGAATATCCCAACGCAGATCCTAGAAGAAACGTGTTTCTGACTCGCTGAATCTCAACATAGATTCAACTCTCTTAGGTGAACGAACGCACAGCAGAGCAGTTTCAAGGAAACGTTTGTCCTGAGTTTTAGACGAAGTTTCCTGCTGTTTAGTACGGATGCCGGCATTGAGCTGGAATTACCGGTTTTGGGATTCTGCACAGAAAGGGTTTGTAAACCGCTGAATCCAAACGTGAGTTTAACTCTGTCAGTTGAATGCACACATTGACAAGCATTCAGTTAGATACCACCCTTTTGGTTGTAGGAGCAGATATTTCTCTGTACAGCCTATGGTCCCATTCACTCGGGAATATCCCAACGCAGCTCCTAGCATAAACGTGTTTCTGACTCGCTGAATCTCAACATAGATTCAACTCTCTTAGGTGAACGAACGCACAGCAGAGCAGCTTCAAGGAAACGTTTCTCCTGAGTCTTAGACGAAGTTTCCTGCTGTTTAGTACGTATGCCGGCATTGGGCTGGACATACCGGTTTTGGGATTCTGCACAGAAAGGGTTTGCAAACCGCTGAATCCACACGTGAGTTTAACTCTGTCAGTTGAATGCACATATTGACAACCATTCAGTTAGATAGCTCCGTTTTGGTTTTAGAAGCAGATATTTCTCTGTACAGCCTATGGTCCCATTCACTCGGGAATATCCCAACGCAGCTCCTAGAAGAAACGTGTTTCTGACTCGCTGAATCTCAACATAGATTCAACTCTCGTAGGTGAACGAACGCACAGCAGAGCAGTTTCAAGGAAACGTTTCTCCTGAGTTTTAGACGAAGTTTCCTGCTGTTTAGTACGGATGCCGGCATTGGTCTGGACATCCCGGTTTTGGGATTCTGCACAGAAATGGTTTGCAAACCGCTGAATCCACACGTGAGTTTAACTCTGTCAGTTGAATGCACACATTGACAACCATTCAGTTAGATAGCTCCGTTTTGGTTTTAGAAGCAGATATTTCTCTGTACAGCCTATGGTCCCATTCACTCGGGAATATCCCAACGCAGCTCCTAGAAGAAACGTGTTTCTGACTCGCTGAATCTCAACATAGATTCAACTCTCTTAGGTGAACGAACGCACAGCAGAGCAGTTTCAAGGAAACGTTTCTCCTGAGTTTTAGACGAAGTTTCCTGCTGTTTAGTACGGATGCCGGCATTGGGCTGGAAATACCGGTTTTGGGATTCTGCACAGAAAGTGTTTGCAAACCGCTGAATCCACACGTGAGTTTAACTCTGTCAGTTGAATGCACACATTGACAACCATTCAGTTAGATAGCTCCGTTTTGGTTTTAGAAGCAGATATTTCTCTGTACAGCCTATGGTCCCATTCACTCGGGAATATCCCAACGCAGCTCCTAGAAGAAACGTGTTTCTGACTCGCTGAATCTCAACATAGATTCAAGTATCTTAGGTGAACGAACGCACAGCAGAGCAGTTTCAAGGAAACGTTTCTCCTGAGTTTTAGACGAAGTTTCCTGCTGTTTAGTACGGATGCCGGCATTGGGCTGGACATACCGGTTTTGGGATTCTGCACAGAAAGGGTTTGCAAACCGCTGAATCCATACGTGAGTTTAACTCTGTCAGTTGAATGCACACATTGACAACCATTCAGTTTGATAGCACACTAATGGTTTTAGAAGCAGATATTTCTCTGTACAGCCTATGGTCCCATTCACTCGGGAATATCCCAACGCAGCTCCTAGAAGAAACGTGTTTCTGACTCGCTGAATCTCAACATAGATTCAACTCTCTTAGGTGAACGAACGCACAGCAGAGCAGTTTCAAGGAAACGTTTCTCCTGAGTTTTAGACGAAGTTTCCTGCTGTTTAGTACGGATGCCGGCTTTGGGCTGGACATACCGGTTTTGGGATTCTGCACAGAAAGGGTTTGCAAACCGCTGAATCCACACGTGAGTTTAACTCTGTCAGTTGAATGCACACATTGACAACCATTCAGTTAGATAGCTCCGTTTTGGTTTTAGAAGCAGATATTTCTCTGTACAGCCTATGGTCCCATTCACTCGGGAATATCCCAACGCAGCTCCTTGAAGAAACGTATTTCTGACTCGCTGAATCTCAACATAGATTCAAGTATCTTAGGTGAACGAACGCACAGCAGAGCAGTTTCAAGGAAACGTTTCTCCTGAGTTTTAGACGAAGTTTCCTGCTATTTAGTACGGATGCCGGCATTGGGCTGGACATACCGGTTTTGGGATTCTGCACAGAAAGGGTTTGCAAACCGCTGAATCCATACGTGAGTTTATCTCTGTCAGTTGAATGCACACATTGACAACCATTCAGTTTGATAGCACACTTTTGGTTTTAGAAGCAGATATTTCTCTGTACAGCCTATGGTCCCATTCACTCGGGAATATCCCAACGCAGCTCCTAGAAGAAACGTGTTTCTGACTCGCTGAATCTCAACATAGATTCAACTCTCTTAGGTGAACGAACGCACAGCAGAGCTGTTTCAAGGAAACGTTTCTCCTGAGTTTTAGACGAAGTTTCCTGCTGTTTAGTACGGATGCCGGCTTTGGGCTGGACATACCGGTTTTGGGATTCTGCACAGAAAGGGTTTGCAAACCGCTGAATCCACACGTGAGTTTAACTCTGTCAGTTGAATGCACACATTGACAACCATTCAGTTTGATAGCACCCTTTTGGTTTTAGAAGCAGATATTTCTCTGAACAGCCTATGGTCCCATTCACTCGGGAGTATCCCAACGCAGCTCCTAGAAGAAACGTGTTTCTGACTCGCTGAGTCTCTACATAGATTCAACTCTCTTAGGTGAACGAACGCACAGCAGAGCAGTTTCAAGGAAACGTTTCTCCTGAGTTTTAGACGAAGTTTCCTGCTGTTTAGTACGGATGCCGGCATTGGGCTGGACATACCGGTTTTGGGATTCTGCACAGAAAGGGTTTGCAAACCGCTGAATCCACACGTGAGTTTAACTCTGTCAGTTGAATGCACACATTGACAACCATTCAGTTAGATAGCTCCGTTTTGGTTTTAGAAGCAGATATTTCTCTGTACAGCCTATGGTCCCATTCACTCGGGAATATCCCAACGCAGCTCCTAGAAGAAACGTGTTTCTGACTCGCTGAATCTCAACATAGATTCAAGTATCTTAGGTGAACGAACGCACAGCAGAGCAGTTTCAAGGAAACGTTTCTCCTGAGTTTTAGACGAAGTTTCCTGCTGTTTAGTACGGATGCCGGCATTGGGCTGGACATACCGGTTTTGGGATTCTGCACAGAAAGGGTTTGCAAACCGCTGAATCCACACGTGAGTTTAACTCTGTCAGGTGAATGCACACATTGACAACCATTCAGTTTGATAGCACCCTTTTGGTTTTAGAAGCAGATATTTCTCTGAACAGCCTATGGTCCCATTCACTCGGGAGTATCCCAACGCAGCTCCTAGAAGAAACGTGTTTCTGACTCGCTGAGTCTCTACATAGATTCAACTCTCTTAGGTGAACGAACGCACAGCAGAGCAGTTTCAAGGAAACGTTTCTCCTGAGTTTTAGACGAAGTTTCCTGCTGTTTAGTACGGATGCCGGCATTGGGCTGGACATACCGGTTTTGGGATTCTGCACAGAAAGGGTTTGCAAACCGCTGAATCCACACGTGAGTTTAACTCTGTCAGGTGAATGCACACATTGACAACCATTCAGTTTGATAGCACCCTTTTGGTTTTAGAAGCAGATATTTCTCTGAACAGCCTATGGTCCCATTCACTCGGGAGTATCCCAACGCAGCTCCTAGAAGAAACGTGTTTCTGACTCGCTGAGTCTCTACATAGATTCAACTCTCTTAGGTGAACGAACGCACAGCAGAGCAGTTTCAAGGAAACGTTTCTCCTGAGTTTTAGACGAAGTTTCCTGCTGTTTAGTACGGATGCCGGCATTGGGCTGGACATACCGGTTTTGGGATTCTGCACAGAAAGGGTTTGCAAACCGCTGAATCCACACGTGAGTTTAACTCTGTCAGTTGAATGCACACATTGACAACCATTCAGTTAGATAGCTCCGTTTTGGTTTTAGAAGCAGATATTTCTCTGTACAGCCTATGGTCCCATTCACTCGGGAATATCCCAACGCAGCTCCTAGAAGAAACGTGTTTCTGACTCGCTGAATCTCAACATAGATTCAACTCTCTTAGATAAACGAACGCACAGCAGAGCAGTTTCAAGGAAACGTTTCTCCTGAGTTTTAGACGAAGTTTCCTGCTGTTTAGTACGGATGCCGGCATTGGGCTGGACATACCGGTTTTGGGATTCTGCACAGAAAGGGTTTGCAAACCGCTGAATCCACACGTGAGTTTAACTCTGTCAGGTGAATGCACACATTGACAACCATTCAGTTAGATAGCTCCGTTTTGGTTTTAGAAGCAGATATTTCTCTGTACAGCCTATGGTCCCATTCACTCGGGAATATCCCAACGCAGCTCCTAGAAGAAACGTGTTTCTGACTCGCTGAAACTCAACATAGATTCAACTCTCTTAGTTGAACGAACGCACAGCAGAGCAGTTTCAAGGAAACGTTTCTCCTGAGTCTTAGACGAAGTTTCCTGCTGTTTAGTACGGATGCCGGCATTGGGCTGGACATACCGGTTTTGGGATTCTGCACAGAAATGGTTTGCAAACCGCTGAATCCACACGTGAGTTTAACTCTGTCAGTTGAATGCACACATTGACAACCATTCAGTTAGATACCACCCTTTTGGTTGTAGGAGCAGATATTTCTCTGTACAGCCTATGGTCCCATTCACTCGGGAATATCCCAACGCAGCTCCTAGCATAAACGTGTTTCTGACTCGCTGAATCTCAACATAGATTCAACTCTCTTAGGTGAACGAACGCACAGCAGAGCAGTTTCAAGGAAACGTTTCTCCTGAGTTTTAGACGAAATTTCCTGCTGTTTAGTACGGATGCCGGCATTGGGCTGGACATACCGGTTTTGGGATTCTGCACAGAAAGGGTTTGCAAACCGCTGAATCCACACGTGAGTTTAACTCTGTCAGTTGAATGCACACATTGACAACCATTAAGTTTGATAGCACCCTTTTGGTTTTAGAAGCAGATATTTCTCTGTACAGCCTATGGTCCCATTCACTCGGGAATATCCCAACGCAGCTCCTAGAAGAAACGTGTTTCTGACTCGCTGAGTCTCAACATAGATTCAACTCTCTTAGGTGAACGAACGCACAGCAGAGCAGTTTCAAGGAAACGTTTCTCCTGAGTTTTAGACGAAGTTTCCTGCTGTTTAGTACGGATGCCGGCATTGGGCTGGACATACCGGTTTTGGGATTCTGCACAGAAAGGGTTTGCAAACCGCTGAATCCACACGTGAGTTTAACTCTGTCAGTTGAATGCACATATTGACAACCATTCAGTTAGATAGCTCCGTTTTGGTTTTAGAAGCAGATATTTCTCTGTACAGCCTATGGTCCCATTCACTCGGGAATATCCCAACGCAGCTCCTAGCATAAACGTGTTTCTGACTCGCTGAATCTCAACATAGTTTCAACTCTCATCGGTGAACGAACGCACAGCAGAGCAGTTTCAAGGAAACGTTTCTCCTGAGTTTTAGACGAAGTTTCCTGCTGTTTAGTACGGATGCCGGCATTGGGCTGGACATACCGGTTTTGGGATTCTGCACAGAAAGGGTTTGCAAACCGCTGAATCCATACGTGAGTTTAACTTTGTCAGTTGAATGCACACATTGACAACCATTCAGTTTGATAGCACACTTTTGGTTTTAGAAGCAGATATTTCTCTGTACAGCCTATGGTCCCATTCACTCGGGAATATCCCAACGCAGCTCCTAGAAGAAACGTGTTTCTGACTCGCTGAATCTCAACATAGATTCAACTCTCTTAGGTGAACGAACGCACAGCAGAGCAGTTTCAAGGAAACGTTTCTCCTGAGTTTTAGACGAAGTTTCCTGCTGTTTAGTACGGATGCCGGCTTTGGGCTGGACATACCGGTTTTGGGATTCTGCACAGAAAGGGTTTGCAAACCGCTGAATCCACACGTGAGTTTAACTCTGTCAGTTGAATGCACACATTGACAACCATTCAGTTTGATAGCACCCTTTTGGTTTTAGAAGCAGATATTTCTCTGAACAGCCTATGGTCCCATTCACTCGGGAGTATCCCAACGCAGCTCCTAGAAGAAACGTGTTTCTGACTCGCTGAGTCTCTACATAGATTCAACTCTCTTAGGTGAACGAACGCACAGCAGAGCAGTTTCAAGGAAACGTTTCTCCTGAGTTTTAGACGAAGTTTCCTGCTGTTTAGTACGGATGCCGGCATTGGGCTGGACATACCGGTTTTGGGATTCTGCACAGAAAGGGTTTGCAAACCGCTGAATCCACACGTGAGTTTAACTCTGTCAGTTGAATGCACACATTGACAACCATTCAGTTAGATAGCTCCGTTTTGGTTTTAGAAGCAGATATTTCTCTGTACAGCCTATGGTCCCATTCACTCGGGAATATCCCAACGCAGCTCCTAGAAGAAACGTGTTTCTGACTCGCTGAATCTCAACATAGATTCAAGTATCTTAGGTGAACGAACGCACAGCAGAGCAGTTTCAAGGAAACGTTTCTCCTGAGTTTTAGACGAAGTTTCCTGCTGTTTAGTACGGATGCCGGCATTGGGCTGGACATACCGGTTTTGGGATTCTGCACAGAAAGGGTTTGCAAACCGCTGAATCCATACGTGAGTTTAACTCTGTCAGTTGAATGCACACATTGACAACCATTCAGTTTGATAGCACACTTTTGGTTTTAGAAGCAGATATTTCTCTGTACAGCCTATGGTCCCATTCACTCGGGAATATCCCAACGCAGCTCCTAGAAGAAACGTGTTTCTGACTCGCTGAATCTCAACATAGATTCAACTCTCTTAGGTGAACGAACGCACAGCAGAGCAGTTTCAAGGAAACGTTTCTCCTGAGTTTTAGACGAAGTTTCCTGCTGTTTAGTACGGATGCCGGCTTTGGGCTGGACATACCGGTTTTGGGATTCTGCACAGAAAGGGTGTGCAAACCGCTGAATCCACACGTGAGTTTAACTCTGTCAGTTGAATGCACACATTGAAAACCATTCAGTTAGATAGCTCCGTTTTGGTTTTAGAAGCAGATATTTCTCTGTACAGCCTATGGTCCCATTCACTCGGGAATATCCCATCGCAGCTCCTAGAAGAAACGTGTTTCTGACTCGCTGAATCTCAACATAGATTCAAGTATCTTAGGTGAACGAACGCACAGCAGAGCAGTTTCAAGGAAACGTTTCTCCTGAGTTTTAGACGAAGTTTCCTGCTGTTTAGTACGGATGCCGGCATTGGGCTGGACATACCGGTTTTGGGATTCTGCACAGAAAGGGTTTGCAAACCGCTGAATCCATACGTGAGTTTAACTTTGTCAGTTGAATGCACACATTGACAACCATTCAGTTTGATAGCACACTTTTGGTTTTAGAAGCAGATATTTCTCTGTACAGCCTATGGTCCCATTCACTCGGGAATATCCCAACGCAGCTCCTAGAAGAAACGTGTTTCTGACTCGCTGAATCTCAACATAGATTCAACTCTCTTAGGTGAACGAACGCACAGCAGAGCAGTTTCAAGGAAACGTTTCTCCTGAGTTTTAGACGAAGTTTCCTGCTGTTTAGTACGGATGCCGGCTTTGGGCTGGACATACCGGTTTTGGGATTCTGCACAGAAAGGGTTTGCAAACCGCTGAATCCACACGTGAGTTTAACTCTGTCAGTTGAATGCACACATTGACAACCATTCAGTTTGATAGCACCCTTTTGGTTTTAGAAGCAGATATTTCTCTGAACAGCCTATGGTCCCATTCACTCGGGAGTATCCCAACGCAGCTCCTAGAAGAAACGTGTTTCTGACTCGCTGAGTCTCTACATAGATTCAACTCTCTTAGGTGAACGAACGCACAGCAGAGCAGTTTCAAGGAAACGTTTCTCCTGAGTTTTAGACGAAGTTTCCTGCTGTTTAGTACGGATGCCGGCATTGGGCTGGACATACCGGTTTTGGGATTCTGCACAGAAAGGGTTTGCAAACCGCTGAATCCACACGTGAGTTTAACTCTGTCAGTTGAATGCACACATTGACAACCATTCAGTTAGATAGCTCCGTTTTGGTTTTAGAAGCAGATATTTCTCTGTACAGCCTATGGTCCCATTCACTCGGGAATATCCCAACGCAGCTCCTAGAAGAAACGTGTTTCTGACTCGCTGAATCTCAACATAGATTCAAGTATCTTAGGTGAACGAACGCACAGCAGAGCAGTTTCAAGGAAACGTTTCTCCTGAGTTTTAGACGAAGTTTCCTGCTGTTTAGTACGGATGCCGGCATTGGGCTGGACATACCGGTTTTGGGATTCTGCACAGAAAGGGTTTGCAAACCGCTGAATCCATACGTGAGTTTAACTCTGTCAGTTGAATGCACACATTGACAACCATTCAGTTTGATAGCACACTTTTGGTTTTAGAAGCAGATATTTCTCTGTACAGCCTATGGTCCCATTCACTCGGGAATATCCCAACGCAGCTCCTAGAAGAAACGTGTTTCTGACTCGCTGAATCTCAACATAGATTCAACTCTCTTAGGTGAACGAACGCACAGCAGAGCAGTTTCAAGGAAACGTTTCTCCTGAGTTTTAGACGAAGTTTCCTGCTGTTTAGTACGGATGCCGGCTTTGGGCTGGACATACCGGTTTTGGGATTCTGCACAGAAAGGGTGTGCAAACCGCTGAATCCACACGTGAGTTTAACTCTGTCAGTTGAATGCACACATTGAAAACCATTCAGTTAGATAGCTCCGTTTTGGTTTTAGAAGCAGATATTTCTCTGTACAGCCTATGGTCCCATTCACTCGGGAATATCCCAACGCAGCTCCTAGAAGAAACGTGTTTCTGACTCGCTGAATCTCAACATAGGTTCAAGTATCTTAGGTGAACGAACGCACAGCAGAGCAGTTTCAAGGAAACGTTTCTCCTGAGTTTTAGACGAAGTTTCCTGCTGTTTAGTACGGATGCCGGCATTGGGCTGGACATACCGGTTTTGGGATTCTGCACAGAAAGGGTTTGCAAACCGCTGAATCCATACGTGAGTTTAACTTTGTCAGTTGAATGCACACATTGACAACCATTCAGTTTGATAGCACACTTTTGGTTTTAGAAGCAGATATTTCTCTGTACAGCCTATGGTCCCATTCACTCGGGAATATCCCAACGCAGCTCCTAGAAGAAACGTGTTTCTGACTCGCTGAATCTCAACATAGATTCAACTCTCTTAGGTGAACGAACGCACAGCAGAGCAGTTTCAAGGAAACGTTTCTCCTGAGTTTTAGACGAAGTTTCCTGCTGTTTAGTACGGATGCCGGCTTTGGGCTGGACATACCGGTTTTGGGATTCTGCACAGAAAGGGTTTGCAAACCGCTGAATCCACACGTGAGTTTAACTCTGTCAGTTGAATGCACACATTGACAACCATTCAGTTTGATAGCACCCTTTTGGTTTTAGAAGCAGATATTTCTCTGAACAGCCTATGGTCCCATTCACTCGGGAGTATCCCAACGCAGCTCCTAGAAAAAACGTGTTTCTGACTCGCTGAGTCTCTACATAGATTCAACTCTCTTAGGTGAACGAACGCACAGCAGAGCAGTTTCAAGGAAACGTTTCTCCTGAGTTTTAGACGAAGTTTCCTGCTGTTTAGTACGGATGCCGGCATTGGGCTGGACATACCGGTTTTGGGATTCTGCACAGAAAGGGTTTGCAAACCGCTGAATCCACACGTGAGTTTAACTCTGTCAGTTGAATGCACACATTGACAACCATTCAGTTAGATAGCTCCGTTTTGGTTTTAGAAGCAGATATTTCTCTGTACAGCCTATGGTCCCATTCACTCGGGAATATCCCAACGCAGCTCCTAGAAGAAACGTGTTTCTGACTCGCTGAATCTCAACATAGATTCAACTCTCTTAGATAAACGAACGCACAGCAGAGCAGTTTCAAGGAAACGTTTCTCCTGAGTTTTAGACGAAGTTTCCTGCTGTTTAGTACGGATGCCGGCATTGAGCTAGAATTACCAGTTTTGGGATTCTGCACAGAAAGGGTTTGTAAACCGCTGAATCCAAACGTGAGTTTAACTCTGTCAGTTGAATGCACACATTGACAACCATTCAGTTTGATAGCACCCTTTTGGTTTTAGAAGCAGATATTTCTCTGTACAGCCTATGGTCCCATTCACTCGGGAATATCCCAACGCAGCTCCTAGAAGAAACGTCTTTCTGACTCGCTGAGTCTCAACATAGATTCAACTCTCTTAGGTGAATGAACGCACAGCAGAGCAGTTTCAAGGAAACGTTTCTCCTGAGTTTTAGACCAAGTTTCCTGCTGTTTAGTACATATGCCGGCATTGGGCTGGAAATACCGGTTTTGGGATTCTGCACAGAAAGGGTTTGCAAACCGCTGAATCCACACGTGAGTTTAACTCTGTCAGGTGAATGCACACATTGACAACCATTCAGTTAGATAGCTCCGTTTTGGTTTTAGAAGCAGATATTTCTCTGTACAGCCTATGGTCCCATTCACTCGGGAATATCCCAACGCAGCTCCTAGAAGAAACGTGTTTCTGACTCGCTGAAACTCAACATAGATTCAACTCTCTTAGTTGAACGAACGCACAGCAGAGCAGTTTCAAGGAAACGTTTCTCCTGAGTCTTAGACGAAGTTTCCTGCTGTTTAGTATGGATGCCGGCATTGGGCTGGACATACCGGTTTTGGGATTCTGCACAGAAATGGTTTGCAAACCGCTGAATCCACACGTGAGTTTAACTCTGTCAGTTGAATGCACACATTGACAACCATTCAGTTAGATACCACCCTTTTGGTTGTAGGAGCAGATATTTCTCTGTACAGCCTATGGTCCCATTCACTCGGGAATATCCCAACGCAGCTCCTAGCATAAACGTGTTTCTGACTCGCTGAATCTCAACATAGATTCAACTCTCTTAGGTGAACGAACGCACAGCAGAGCAGTTTCAAGGAAACGTTTCTCCTGAGTTTTAGACGAAATTTCCTGCTGTTTAGTACGGATGCCGGCATTGGGCTGGACATACCGGTTTTGGGATTCTGCACAGAAAGGGTTTGCAAACCGCTGAATCCACACGTGAGTTTAACTCTGTCAGTTGAATGCACACATTGACAACCATTAAGTTTGATAGCACCCTTTTGGTTTTAGAAGCAGATATTTCTCTGTACAGCCTATGGTCCCATTCACTCGGGAATATCCCAACGCAGCTCCTAGAAGAAACGTGTTTCTGACTCGCTGAGTCTCAACATAGATTCAACTCTCTTAGGTGAACGAACGCACAGCAGAGCAGTTTCAAGGAAACGTTTCTCCTGAGTTTTAGACGAAGTTTCCTGCTGTTTAGTACGGATGCCGGCATTGGGCTGGACATACCGGTTTTGGGATTCTGCACAGAAAGGGTTTGCAAACCGCTGAATCCACACGTGAGTTTAACTCTGTCAGTTGAATGCACATATTGACAACCATTCAGTTAGATAGCTCCGTTTTGGTTTTAGAAGCAGATATTTCTCTGTACAGCCTATGGTCCCATTCACTCGGAAATATCCCAACGCAGCTCCTAGAAGAAACGTGTTTCTGACTCGCTGAATCTCAACATAGATTCAACTCTCTTAGGTGAACGAACGCACAGCAGAGCAGTTTCAAGGAAACGTTTCTCCTGAGTTTTAGACGAAGTTTCCTGCTGTTTAGTACGGATGCCGGCATTGGGCTGGACATACCGGTTTTGGGATTCTGCACAGAAAGGGTTTGCAAACCGCTGAATCCATACGTGAGTTTAACTCTGTCAGTTGAATGCACACATTGACAACCATTCAGTTTGATAGCACACTTTTGGTTTTAGAAGCAGATATTTCTCTGTACAGCCTATGGTCCCATTCACTCGGGAATATCCCAACGCAGCTCCTAGAAGAAACGTGTTTCTGACTCGCTGAATCTCAACATAGATTCAACTCTCTTAGGTGAACGAACGCACAGCAGAGCAGTTTCAAGGAAACGTTTCTCCTGAGTTTTAGACGAAGTTTCCTGCTGTTTAGTACGGATGCCGGCTTTGGGCTGGACATACCGGTTTTGGGATTCTGCACAGAAAGGGTTTGCAAACCGCTGAATCCACACGTGAGTTTAACTCTGTCAGTTGAATGCACACATTGACAACCATTCAGTTTGATAGCACCCTTTTGGTTTTAGAAGCAGATATTTCTCTGAACAGCCTATGGTCCCATTCACTCGGGAGTATCCCAACGCAGCTCCTAGAAGAAACGTGTTTCTGACTCGCTGAGTCTCTACATAGATTCAACTCTCTTAGGTGAACGAACGCACAGCAGAGCAGTTTCAAGGAAACGTTTCTCCTGAGTTTTAGACGAAGTTTCCTGCTGTTTAGTACGGATGCCGGCATTGGGCTGGACATACCGGTTTTGGGATTCTGCACAGAAAGGGTTTGCAAACCGCTGAATCCACACGTGAGTTTAACTCTGTCAGTTGAATGCACACATTGACAACCATTCAGTTAGATAGCTCCGTTTTGGTTTTAGAAGCAGATATTTCTCTGTACAGCCTATGGTCCCATTCACTCGGGAATATCCCAACGCAGCTCCTAGAAGAAACGTGTTTCTGACTCGCTGAAACTCAACATAGATTCAACTCTCTTAGTTGAACGAACGCACAGCAGAGCAGTTTCAAGGAAACGTTTCTCCTGAGTCTTAGACGAAGTTTCCTGCTGTTTAGTACGGATGCCGGCATTGGGCTGGACATACCGGTTTTGGGATTCTGCACAGAAATGGTTTGCAAACCGCTGAATCCACACGTGAGTTTAACTCTGTCAGTTGAATGCACACATTGACAACCATTCAGTTAGATACCACCCTTTTGGTTGTAGGAGCAGATATTTCTCTGTACAGCCTATGGTCCCATTCACTCGGGAATATCCCAACGCAGCTCCTAGCATAAACGTGTTTCTGACTCGCTGAATCTCAACATAGATTCAACTCTCTTAGGTGAACGAACGCACAGCAGAGCAGTTTCAAGGAAACGTTTCTCCTGAGTTTTAGACGAAATTTCCTGCTGTTTAGTACGGATGCCGGCATTGGGCTGGACATACCGGTTTTGGGATTCTGCACAGAAAGGGTTTGCAAACCGCTGAATCCACACGTGAGTTTAACTCTGTCAGTTGAATGCACACATTGACAACCATTAAGTTTGATAGCACCCTTTTGGTTTTAGAAGCAGATATTTCTCTGTACAGCCTATGGTCCCATTCACTCGGGAATATCCCAACGCAGCTCCTAGAAGAAACGTGTTTCTGACTCGCTGAGTCTCAACATAGATTCAACTCTCTTAGGTGAACGAACGCACAGCAGAGCAGTTTCAAGGAAACGTTTCTCCTGAGTTTTAGACGAAGTTTCCTGCTGTTTAGTACGGATGCCGGCATTGGGCTGGACATACCGGTTTTGGGATTCTGCACAGAAAGGGTTTGCAAACCGCTGAATCCATACGTGAGTTTAACTCTGTCAGTTGAATGCACACATTGACAACCATTCAGTTTGATAGCACACTTTTGGTTTTAGAAGCAGATATTTCTCTGTACAGCCTATGGTCCCATTCACTCGGGAATATCCCAACGCAGCTCCTAGAAGAAACGTGTTTCTGACTCGCTGAATCTCAACATAGATTCAACTCTCTTAGGTGAACGAACGCACAGCAGAGCAGTTTCAAGGAAACGTTTCTCCTGAGTTTTAGACGAAGTTTCCTGCTGTTTAGTACGGATGCCGGCTTTGGGCTGGACATACCGGTTTTGGGATTCTGCACAGAAAGGGTTTGCAAACCGCTGAATCCACACGTGAGTTTAACTCTGTCAGTTGAATGCACACATTGACAACCATTCAGTTTGATAGCACCCTTTTGGTTTTAGAAGCAGATATTTCTCTGAACAGCCTATGGTCCCATTCACTCGGGAGTATCCCAACGCAGCTCCTAGAAGAAACCTGTTTCTGACTCGCTGAGTCTCTACATAGATTCAACTCTCTTAGGTGAACGAACGCACAGCAGAGCAGTTTCAAGGAAACGTTTCTCCTGAGTTTTAGACGAAGTTTCCTGCTGTTTAGTACGGATGCCGGCATTGGGCTGGACATACCGGTTTTGGGATTCTGCACAGAAAGGGTTTGCAAACCGCTGAATCCACACGTGAGTTTAACTCTGTCAGTTGAATGCACACATTGACAACCATTCAGTTAGATAGCTCCGTTTTGGTTTTAGAAGCAGATATTTCTCTGTACAGCCTATGGTCCCATTCACTCGGGAATATCCCAACGCAGCTCCTAGAAGAAACGTGTTTCTGACTCGCTGAATCTCAACATAGATTCAAGTATCTTAGGTGAACGAACGCACAGCAGAGCAGTTTCAAGGAAACGTTTCTCCTGAGTTTTAGACGAAGTTTCCTGCTGTTTAGTACGGATGCCGGCATTGGGCTGGACATACCGGTTTTGGGATTCTGCACAGAAAGGGTTTGCAAACCGCTGAATCCATACGTGAGTTTAACTCTGTCAGTTGAATGCACACATTGACAACCATTCAGTTTGATAGCACACTTTTGGTTTTAGAAGCAGATATTTCTCTGTACAGCCTATGGTCCCATTCACTCGGGAATATCCCAACGCAGCTCCTAGAAGAAACGTGTTTCTGACTCGCTGAATCTCAACATAGATTCAACTCTCTTAGGTGAACGAACGCACAGCAGAGCAGTTTCAAGGAAACGTTTCTCCTGAGTTTTAGACGAAGTTTCCTGCTGTTTAGTACGGATGCCGACTTTGGGCTGGACATACCGGTTTTGGGATTCTGCACAGAAAGGGTTTGCAAACCGCTGAATCCACACGTGAGTTTAACTCTGTCAGTTGAATGCACACATTGAAAACCATTCAGTTAGATAGCTCCGTTTTGGTTTTAGAAGCAGATATTTCTCTGTACAGCCTATGGTCCCATTCACTCGGGAATATCCCAACGCAGCTCCTAGAAGAAACGTGTTTCTGACTCGCTGAATCTCAACATAGATTCAAGTATCTTAGGTGAACGAACGCACAGCAGAGCAGTTTCAAGGAAACGTTTCTCCTGAGTTTTAGACGAAGTTTCCTGCTGTTTAGTACGGATGCCGGCATTGGGCTGGACATACCGGTTTTGGGATTCTGCACAGAAAGGGTTTGCAAACCGCTGAATCCATACGTGAGTTTAACTTTGTCAGTTGAATGCACACATTGACAACCATTCAGTTTGATAGCACACTTTTGGTTTTAGAAGCAGATATTTCTCTGTACAGCCTATGGTCCCATTCACTCGGGAATATCCCAACGCAGCTCCTAGAAGAAACGTGTTTCTGACTCGCTGAATCTCAACATAGATTCAACTCTCTTAGGTGAACGAACGCACAGCAGAGCAGTTTCAAGGAAACGTTTCTCCTGAGTTTTAGACGAAGTTTCCTGCTGTTTAGTATGGATGCCGGCTTTGGGCTGGACATACCGGTTTTGGGATTCTGCACAGAAAGGGTTTGCAAACCGCTGAATCCACACGTGAGTTTAACTCTGTCAGTTGAATGCACACATTGACAACCATTCAGTTTGATAGCACCCTTTTGGTTTTAGAAGCAGATATTTCTCTGAACAGCCTATGGTCCCATTCACTCGGGAGTATCCCAACGCAGCTACTAGAAGAAACGTGTTTCTGACTCGCTGAGTCTCTACATAGATTCAACTCTCTTAGGTGAACGAACGCACAGCAGAGCAGTTTCAAGGAAACGTTTCTCCTGAGTTTTAGACGAAGTTTCCTGCTGTTTAGTACGGATGCCGGCATTGGGCTGGACATACCGGTTTTGGGATTCTGCACAGAAAGGGTTTGCAAACCGCTGAATCCACACGTGAGTTTAACTCTGTCAGTTGAATGCACACATTGACAACCATTCAGTTAGATAGCTCCGTTTTGGTTTTAGAAGCAGATATTTCTCTGTACAGCCTATGGTCCCATTCACTCGGGAATATCCCAACGCAGCTCCTAGAAGAAACGTGTTTCTGACTCGCTGAATCTCAACATAGATTCAACTCTCTTAGATAAACGAACGCACAGCAGAGCAGTTTCAAGGAAACGTTTCTCCTGAGTTTTAGACGAAGTTTCCTGCTGTTTAGTACGGATGCCGGCATTGAGCTAGAATTACCAGTTTTGGGATTCTGCACAGAAAGGGTTTGTAAACCGCTGAATCCAAACGTGAGTTTAACTCTGTCAGTTGAATGCACACATTGACAACCATTCAGTTTGATAGCACCCTTTTGGTTTTAGAAGCAGATATTTCTCTGTACAGCCTATGGTCCCATTCACTCGGGAATATCCCAACGCAGCTCCTAGAAGAAACGTCTTTCTGACTCGCTGAGTCTCAACATAGATTCAACTCTCTTAGGTGAATGAACGCACAGCAGAGCAGTTTCAAGGAAACGTTTCTCCTGAGTTTTAGACCAAGTTTCCTGCTGTTTAGTACATATGCCGGCATTGGGCTGGAAATACCGGTTTTGGGATTCTGCACAGAAAGGGTTTGCAAACCGCTGAATCCACACGTGAGTTTAACTCTGTCAGGTGAATGCACACATTGACAACCATTCAGTTAGATAGCTCCGTTTTGGTTTTAGAAGCAGATATTTCTCTGTACAGCCTATGGTCCCATTCACTCGGGAATATCCCAACGCAGCTCCTAGAAGAAACGTGTTTCTGACTCGCTGAAACTCAACATAGATTCAACTCTCTTAGTTGAACGAACGCACAGCAGAGCAGTTTCAAGGAAACGTTTCTCCTGAGTCTTAGACGAAGTTTCCTGCTGTTTAGTACGGATGCCGGCATTGGGCTGGACATACCGGTTTTGGGATTCTGCACAGAAATGGTTTGCAAACCGCTGAATCCACACGTGAGTTTAACTCTGTCAGTTGAATGCACACATTGACAACCATTCAGTTAGATACCACCCTTTTGGTTGTAGGAGCAGATATTTCTCTGTACAGCCTATGGTCCCATTCACTCGGGAATATCCCAACGCAGCTCCTAGAAGAAACGTGTTTCTGACTCGCTGAGTCTCAACATAGATTCAACTCTCTTAGGTGAACGAACGCACAGCAGAGCAGTTTCAAGGAAACGTTTCTCCTGAGTTTTAGACGAAATTTCCTGCTGTTTAGTACGGATGCCGGCATTGGGCTGGACATACCGGTTTTGGGATTCTGCACAGAAAGGGTTTGCAAACCGCTGAATCCACACGTGAGTTTAACTCTGTCAGTTGAATGCACACATTGACAACCATTAAGTTTGATAGCACCCTTTTGGTTTTAGAAGCAGATATTTCTCTGTACAGCCTATGGTCCCATTCACTCGGGAATATCCCAACGCAGCTCCTAGAAGAAACGTGTTTCTGACTCGCTGAGTCTCAACATAGATTCAACTCTCTTAGGTGAACGAACGCACAGCAGAGCAGTTTCAAGGAAACGTTTCTCCTGAGTTTTAGACGAAGTTTCCTGCTGTTTAGTACGGATGCCGTCATTGAGCTGGAATTACCGGTTTTGGGATTCTGCACAGAAAGGGTTTGTAAACCGCTGAATCCAAACGTGAGTTTAACTCTGTCAGTTGAATGCACACATTGACAAGCATTCAGTTAGATACCACCCTTTTGGTTGTAGGAGCAGATATTTCTCTGTACAGCCTATGGTCCCATTCACTCGGGAATATCCCAACGCAGCTCCTAGAAGAAACGTGTTTCTGACTCGCTGAATCTCAACATAGATTCAACTCTCTTAGGTGAACGAACGCACAGCAGAGCAGTTTCAAGGAAACGTTTCTCCTGAGTTTTAGACGAAGTTTCCTGCTGTTTAGTACGGATGCCGGCATTGGGCTGGACATACCGGTTTTGGGATTCTGCACAGAAAGGGTTTGCAAACCGCTGAATCCACACGTGAGTTTAACTCTGTCAGTTGAATGCACACATTGACAATCATTCAGTTTGATAGCACAATTTTGGTTTTAGAAGCAGATATTTCTCTGTACAGCCTATGGTCCCATTCACTCGGGAATATCCCAACGCAGCTCCTAGAAGAAACGTGTTTCTGACTCGCTGAATCTCAACATAGTTTCAACTCTCTTAGGTGAACGAACGCACAGCAGAGCAGTTTCAAGGAAACGTTTGTCCTGAGTTTTAGACGAAGTTTCCTGCTGTTTAGTACGGATGCCGGCATTGAGCTGGAATTACCGGTTTTGGGATTCTGCACAGAAAGGGTTTGTAAACCGCTGAATCCAAACGTGAGTTTAACTCTGTCAGTTGAATGCACACATTGACAAGCATTCAGTTAGATACCACCCTTTTGGTTGTAGGAGCAGATATTTCTCTGTACAGCCTATGGTCCCATTCACTCGGGAATATCCCAACGCAGCTCCTAGCATAAACGTGTTTCTGACTCGCTGAATCTCAACATAGATTCAACTCTCTTAGGTGAACGAACGCACAGCAGAGCAGTTTCAAGGAAACGTTTCTCCTGAGTCTTAGACGAAGTTTCCTGCTGTTTAGTACGTATGCCGGCATTGGGCTGGACATACCGGTTTTGGGATTCTGCACAGAAAGGGTTTGCAAACCGCTGAATCCACACGTGAGTTTAACTCTGTCAGTTGAATGCACATATTGACAACCATTCAGTTAGATAGCTCCGTTTTGGTTTTAGAAGCAGATATTTCTCTGTACAGCCTATGGTCCCATTCACTCGGGAATATCCCAACGCAGCTCCTAGAAGAAACGTGTTTCTGATTCGCTGAATCTCAACATAGATTCAACTCTCGTAGGTGAACGAACGCACAGCAGAGCAGTTTCAAGGAAACGTTTCTCCTGAGTTTTAGACGAAGTTTCCTGCTGTTTAGTACGTATGCCGGCATTGGGCTGGACATACCGGTTTTGGGATTCTGCACAGAAATGGTTTGCAAACCGCTGAATCCACACGTGAGTTTAACTCTGTCAGTTGAATGCACACATTGACAACCATTCAGTTAGATAGCTCCGTTTTGGTTTTAGAAGCAGATATTTCTCTGTACAGCCTATGGTCCCATTCACTCGGGAATATCCCAACGCAGCTCCTAGCATAAACGTGTTTCTGACTCGCTGAATCTCAACATAGATTCAACTCTCTTAGGTGAACGAACGCACAGCAGAGCAGTTTCAAGGAAACGTTTCTCCTGAGTTTTAGACGAAGTTTCCTGCTGTTTAGTACGGATGCCGGCATTGGGCTGGAAATACCGGTTTTGGGATTCTGCACAGAAAGGGTTTGCAAACCGCTGAATCCACACGTGAGTTTAACTCTGTCAGTTGAATGCACACATTGACAACCATTCAGTTAGATAGCTCCGTTTTGGTTTTAGAAGCAGATATTTCTCTGTACAGCCTATGGTCCCATTCACTCGGGAATATCCCAACGCAGCTCCTAGAAGAAACGTGTTTCTGACTCGCTGAATCTCAACATAGATTCAAGTATCTTAGGTGAACGAACGCACAGCAGAGCAGTTTCAAGGAAACGTTTCTCCTGAGTTTTAGACGAAGTTTCCTGCTGTTTAGTACGGATGCCGGCATTGGGCTGGACATACCGGTTTTGGGATTCTGCACAGAAAGGGTTTGCAAACCGCTGAATCCATACGTGAGTTTAACTCTGTCAGTTGAATGCACACATTGACAACCATTCAGTTTGATAGCACACTTTTGGTTTTAGAAGCAGATATTTCTCTGTACAGCCTATGGTCCCATTCACTCGGGAATATCCCAACGCAGCTCCTAGAAGAAACGTGTTTCTGACTCGCTGAATCTCAACATAGATTCAACTCTCTTAGGTGAACGAACGCACAGCAGAGCAGTTTCAAGGAAACGTTTCTCCTGAGTTTTAGACGAAGTTTCCTGCTGTTTAGTACGGATGCCGGCTTTGGGCTGGACATACCGGTTTTAGGATTCTGCACAGAAAGGGTTTGCAAACCGCTGAATCCACACGTGAGTTTAACTCTGTCAGTTGAATGCACACATTGACAACCATTCAGTTTGATAGCACCCTTTTGGTTTTAGAAGCAGATATTTCTCTGAACAGCCTATGGTCCCATTCACTCGGGAGTATCCCAACGCAGCTCCTAGAAGAAACGTGTTTCTGACTCGCTGAGTCTCTACATAGATTCAACTCTCTTAGGTGAACGAACGCACAGCAGAGCAGTTTCAAGGAAACGTTTCTCCTGAGTTTTAGACGTAGTTTCCTGCTGTTTAGTACGGATGCCGGCATTGGGCTGGACATACCGGTTTTGGGATTCTGCACAGAAAGGGTTTGCAAACCGCTGAATCCACACGTGAGTTTAACTCTGTCAGTTGAATGCACACATTGACAACCATTCAGTTAGATACCACCCTTTTGGTTGTAGGAGCAGATATTTCTCTGTACAGCCTATGGTCCCATTCACTCGGGAATATCCCAACGCACCTCCTAGAAGAAACGTGTTTCTGACACGCTGAATCTCAACATAGATTCAACTCTCTTAGGTGATCGAACGCACAGCAGAGCAGTTTCAAGGAAACGTTTCTCCTGAGTTTTAGACGAAATTTCCTGCTGTTTAGTACGGATGCCAGCATTGGGCTGGACATACCGGTTTTGGGATTCTGCACAGAAAGGGTTTGCAAACCGCTGAATCCACACGTGAGTTTAACTCTGTCAGTTGAATGCACACATTGACAACCATTAAGTTTGATAGCACCCTTTTGGTTTTAGAAGCAGATATTTCTCTGTACAGCCTATGGTCCCATTCACTCGGGAATATCCCAACGCAGCTCCTAGAAGAAACGTGTTTCTGACTCGCTGAGTCTCAACATAGATTCAACTCTCTTAGGTGAACGAACGCACAGCAGAGCAGTTTCAAGGAAACGTTTCTCCTGAGTTTTAGACGAAGTTTCCTGCTGTTTAGTACGGATGCCGGCATTGGGCTGGACATACCGGTTTTGGGATTCTGCACAGAAAGGGTTTGCAAACCGCTGAATCCACACGTGAGTTTAACTCTGTCAGTTGAATGCACATATTGACAACCATTCAGTTAGATAGCTCCGTTTTGGTTTTAGAAGCAGATATTTCTCTGTACAGCCTATGGTCCCATTCACTCGGGAATATCCCAACGCAGCTCCTAGAAGAAACGTCTTTCTGACTCGCTGAGTCTCAACATAGATTCAACTCTCTTAGGTGAATGAACGCACAGCAGAGCAGTTTCAAGGAAACGTTTCTCCTGAGTTTTAGACCAAGTTTCCTGCTGTTTAGTACATATGCCGGCATTGGGCTGGAAATACCGGTTTTGGGATTCTGCACAGAAAGGGTTTGCAAACCGCTGAATCCACACGTGAGTTTAACTCTGTCAGTTGAATGCACACATTGACAACCATTCAGTTAGATAGCTCCGTTTTGGTTTTAGAAGCAGATATTTCTCTGTACAGCCTATGGTAACATTCACTCGGGAATATCCCAACGCAGCTCCTAGAAGAAACGTGTTTCTGACTCGATGAAACTCAACATAGATTCAACTCTCTTAGTTGAACGAATGCACAGCAGGGCAGTTTCAAGGAAACGTTTCTCCTGAGTCTTAGACGAAGTTTCCTGCTGTTTAGTACGGATGCCGGCATTGGGCTGGACATACCGGTTTTGGGATTCTGCACAGAAATGGTTTGCAAACCGCTGAATCCAAACGTGCGTTTAACTCTGTCAGTTGAATGCACACATTGACAACCATTCAGTTAGATACCACCCTTTTGGTTGTAGGAGCAGATATTTCTCTGTACAGCCTATGGTCCCATTCACTCGGGAATATCCCAACGCACCTCCTAGAAGAAAGGTGTTTCTGACACGCTGAATCTCAACATAGATTCAACTCTCTTAGGTGATCGAACGCACAGCAGAGCAGTTTCAAGGAAACGTTTCTCCTGAGTTTTAGACGAAGTTTCCTGCTGTTTAGTACGGATGCCGGCATTGGGCTGGAAATACCGGTTTTGGGATTCTGCACAGAAAGGGTTTGCAAACCGCTGAATCCACACGTGAGTTTAACTCTGTCAGTTGAATGCACATATTGACAACCATTCAGTTAGATAGCTCCATTTTGGTTTTAGAAGCAGGTATTTCTCTGTACAGCCTATGATCCCATTCACTCGGGAATATCCCAACGCAGCTCCTAGCATAAACGTGTTTCTGACTCGCTGAATCTCAACATAGATTCAACTCTCTTAGGTGAACGAACGCACAGCAGAGCAGTTTCAAGGAAACGTTTCTCCTGAGTTTTAGACGAAGTTTCCTGCTGTTTAGTACGGATGCCGGCATTGGGCTGGACATACCGGTTTTGGGATTCTGCACAGAAAGGGTTTGCAAACCGCTGAATCCACACGTGAGTTTAACTCTGTCAGTTGAATGCACACATTGACAACCATTCAGTTTGATAGCACCCTTTTGGTTTTAGAAGCAGATATTTCTCTGTACAGCCTATGGTCCCATTCACTCGGGAATATCCCAACGCAGCTCCTAGAAGAAACGTGTTTCTGACTCGCTGAGTCTCAACATAGATTCAACTCTCTTAGGTGAACGAACGCACAGCAGAGCAGTTTCAAGGAAACGTTTCTCCTGAGTTTTAGACGAAGTTTCCTGCTGTTTAGTACGGATGCCGGCATTGGGCTGGACATACCGGTTTTGGGATTCTGCACAGAAAGGGTTTGCAAACCGCTGAATCCACACGTGAGTTTAACTCTGTCAGTTGAATGCACATATTGACAACCATTCAGTTAGATAGCTCCGTTTTGGTTTTAGAAGCAGATATTTCTCTGTACAGCCTATGGTCCCATTCACTCGGGAATATCCCAACGCAGCTCCTAGAAGAAACGTCTTTCTGACTCGCTGAGTCTCAACATAGATTCAACTCTCTTAGGTGAATGAACGCACAGCAGAGCAGTTTCAAGGAAACGTTTCTCCTGAGTTTTAGACCAAGTTTCCTGCTGTTTAGTACATATGCCGGCATTGGGCTGGAAATACCGGTTTTGGGATTCTGCACAGAAAGGGTTTGCAAACCGCTGAATCCACACGTGAGTTTAACTCTCTCAGTTGAATGCACACATTGACAACCATTCAGTTTGATAGCACACTTTTGGTTTTAGAAGCAGATATTTCTCTGTACAGCCTATGGTCCCATTCACTCGGGAATATCCCAACGCAGCTCCTAGAAGAAACGTGTTTCCTACTCGCTGAGTCTCAACATAGATTCAACTCTCTTAGGTGAACGAACGCACAGCAGAGCAGTTTCAAGGAAACGTTTCTCCTGAGTTTTAGACGAAGTTTCCTGCTGTTTAGTACGGATGCTGGCATTGGGCTGGACATACCGGTATTGGGATTCTGCACAGAAATGGTTTGCAAACCGCTGAATCCACACGTGAGTTTAACTCTGTCAGTTGAATGCACATATTGACAACCATTCAGTTAGATAGCTCCGTTTTGGTTTTAGAAGCAGATATTTCTCTGTACAGCCTATGGTCCCATTCACTCGGGAATATCCCAACGCAGCTCCTAGAAGAAACGTGTTTCTGACTCGCTGAATCTCAACATAGATTCAACTCTCTTAGGTGAACGAACGCACAGCAGAGCAGTTTCAAGGAAACGTTTCTCCTGAGTTTTAGACGAAGTTTCCTGCTGTTTAGTACGGATGCCGTCATTGAGCTGGAATTACCGGTTTTGGGATTCTGCACAGAAAGGGTTTGTAAACCGCTGAATCCAAACGTGAGTTTAACTCTGTCAGTTGAATGCACACATTGACAAGCATTCAGTTAGATACCACCCTTTTGGTTGTAGGAGCAGATATTTCTCTGTACAGCCTATGGTCCCATTCACTCGGGAATATCCCAACGCAGCTCCTAGAAGAAACGTGTTTCTGACTCGCTGAATCTCAACATAGATTCAACTCTCTTAGGTGAACGAACGCACAGCAGAGCAGTTTCAAGGAAACGTTTCTCCTGAGTCTTAGTCGAAGTTTCCTGCTGTTTAGTACGTATGCCGGCATTGGGCTGGACATACCGGTTTTGGGATTCTGCACAGAAAGGGTTTGCAAACCGCTGAATCCACACGTGAGTTTAACTCTGTCAGTTGAATGCACATATTGACAACCATTCAGTTAGATAGCTCCGTTTTGGTTTTAGAAGCAGATATTTCTCTGTACAGCCTATGGTCCCATTCACTCGGGAATATCCCAACGCAGCTCCTAGAAGAAACGTGTTTCTGACTCGCTGAATCTCAACATAGATTCAACTCTCGTAGGTGAACGAACGCACAGCAGAGCAGTTTCAAGGAAACGTTTCTCCTGAGTTTTAGACGAAGTTTCCTGCTGTTTAGTACGTATGCCGGCATTGGGCTGGACATACCGGTTTTGGGATTCTGCACAGAAATGGTTTGCAAACCGCTGAATCCACACGTGAGTTTAACTCTGTCAGTTGAATGCACACATTGACAACCATTCAGTTAGATAGCTCCGTTTTGGTTTTAGAAGCAGATATTTCTCTGTACAGCCTATGGTCCCATTCACTCGGGAATATCCCAACGCAGCTCCTAGCATAAACGTGTTTCTGACTCGCTGAATCTCAACATAGATTCAACTCTCTTAGGTGAACGAACGCACAGCAGAGCAGTTTCAAGGAAACGTTTCTCCTGAGTTTTAGACGAAGTTTCCTGCTGTTTAGTACGGATGCCGGCATTGGGCTGGAAATACCGGTTTTGGGATTCTGCACAGAAAGTGTTTGCAAACCGCTGAATCCACACTTGAGTTTAACTCTGTCAGTTGAATGCACACATTGACAACCATTCAGTTAGATAGCTCCGTTTTGGTTTTAGAAGCAGATATTTCTCTGTACAGCCTATGGTCCCATTCACTCGGGAATATCCCAACGCAGCTCCTAGCATAAACGTGTTTCTGACTCGCTGAATCTCAACATAGATTCAACTCTCTTAGGTGAACGAACGCACAGCAGAGCAGTTTCAAGGAAACGTTTCTCCTGAGTTTTAGACGAAGTTTCCTGCTGTTTAGTACGGATGCCGGCATTGGGCTGGACATACCGGTTTTGGGATTCTGCACAGAAATGGTTTGCAAACCGCTGAATCCATACGTGAGTTTAACTCTGTCAGTTGAATGCACACATTGACAACCATTCAGTTTGATAGCACACTTTTGGTTTTAGAAGCAGATATTTCTCTGTACAGCCTATGGTCCCATTCACTCGGGAATATCCCAACGCAGCTCCTAGCATAAACGTGTTTCTCACTCGCTGAATCTCAACATAGATTCAACTCTCTTAGGTGAACGAACGCACAGCAGAGCAGTTTCAAGGAAACGTTTCTCCTGAGTTTTAGACGAAATTTCCTGCTGTTTAGTACGGATGCCAGCATTGGGCTGGACATACCGGTTTTGGGATTCTGCACAGAAAGGGTTTGCAAACCGCTGAATCCACACGTGAGTTTAACTCTGTCAGTTGAATGCACACATTGTCAACCATTAAGTTTGATAGCACCCTTTTGGTTTTAGAAGCAGATATTTCTCTGTACAGCCTATGGTCCCATTCACTCGGGAATATCCCAACGCAGCTCCTAGAAGAAACGTGTTTCTGACTCGCTGAGTCTCAACATAGATTCAACTCTCTTAGGTGAACGAACGCACAGCAGAGCAGTTTCAAGGAAACGTTTCTCCTGAGTTTTAGACGAAGTTTCCTGCTGTTTAGTACGGATGCCGGCATTGGGCTGGACATACCGGTTTTGGGATTCTGCACAGAAAGGGTTTGCAAACCGCTGAATCCACACGTGAGTTTAACTCTGTCAGTTGAATGCACATATTGACAACCATTCAGTTAGATAGCTCCGTTTTGGTTTTAGAAGCAGATATTTCTCTGTACAGCCTATGGTCCCATTCACTCGGGAATATCCCAACGCAGCTCCTAGAAGAAACGTCTTTCTGACTCGCTGAGTCTCAACATAGATTCAACTCTCTTAGGTGAATGAACGCACAGCAGAGCAGTTTCAAGGAAACGTTTCTCCTGAGTTTTAGACCAAGTTTCCTGCTGTTTAGTACATATGCCGGCATTGGGCTGGAAATACCGGTTTTGGGATTCTGCACAGAAAGGGTTTGCAAACCGCTGAATCCACACGTGAGTTTAACTCTGTCAGTTGAATGCACACATTGACAACCATTCAGTTAGATAGCTCCGTTTTGGTTTTAGAAGCAGATATTTCTCTGTACAGCCTATGGTAACATTCACTCGGGAATATCCCAACGCAGCTCCTAGAAGAAACGTGTTTCTGACTCGCTGAAACTCAACATAGATTCAACTCTCTTAGTTGAACGAACGCACAGCAGGGCAGTTTCAAGGAAACGTTTCTCCTGAGTCTTAGACGAAGTTTCCTGCTGTTTAGTACGGATGCCGGCATTGGGCTGGACATACCGGTTTTGGGATTCTGCACAGAAATGGTTTGCAAACCGCTGAATCCACACGTGCGTTTAACTCTGTCAGTTGAATGCACACATTGACAACCATTCAGTTAGATACCACCCTTTTGGTTGTAGGAGCAGATATTTCTCTGTACAGCCTATGGTCCCATTCACTCGGGAATATCCCAACGCACCTCCTAGAAGAAAGGTGTTTCTGACACGCTGAATCTCAACATAGATTCAACTCTCTTAGGTGATCGAACGCACAGCAGAGCAGTTTCAAGGAAACGTTTCTCCTGAGTTTTAGACGAAGTTTCCTGCTGTTTAGTACGGATGCCGGCATTGGGCTGGAAATACCGGTTTTGGGATTCTGCACAGAAAGGGTTTGCAAACCGCTGAATCCACACGTGAGTTTAACTCTGTCAGTTGAATGCACATATTGACAACCATTCAGTTAGATAGCTCCATTTTGGTTTTAGAAGCAGGTATTTCTCTGTACAGCCTATGATCCCATTCACTCGGGAATATCCCAACGCAGCTCCTAGAAGAAACGTGTTTCTGACTCGCTGAATCTCAACATAGATTCAACTCTCTTAGGTGAACGAACGCACAGCAGAGCAGTTTCAAGGAAACGTTTCTCCTGAGTTTTAGACGAAGTTTCCTGCTGTTTAGTACGGATGCCGGCATTGGGCTGGACATACCGGTTTTGGGATTCTGCACAGAAAGGGTTTGCAAACCGCTGAATCCACACGTGAGTTTAACTCTGTCAGTTGAATGCACACATTGACAACCATTCAGTTTGATAGCACCCTTTTGGTTTTAGAAGCAGATATTTCTCTGTACAGCCTATGGTCCCATTCACTCGGGAATATCCCAACGCAGCTCCTAGAAGAAACGTGTTTCTGACTCGCTGAGTCTCAACATAGATTCAACTCTCTTAGGTGAACGAACGCACAGCAGAGCAGTTTCAAGGAAACGTTTCTCCTGAGTTTTAGACGAAGTTTCCTGCTGTTTAGTACGGATGCCGGCATTGGGCTGGACATACCGGTTTTGGGATTCTGCACAGAAAGGGTTTGCAAACCGCTGAATCCACACGTGAGTTTAACTCTGTCAGTTGAATGCACATATTGACAACCATTCAGTTAGATAGCTCCGTTTTGGTTTTAGAAGCAGATATTTCTCTGTACAGCCTATGGTCCCATTCACTCGGGAATATCCCAACGCAGCTCCTAGAAGAAACGTCTTTCTGACTCGCTGAGTCTCAACATAGATTCAACTCTCTTAGGTGAATGAACGCACAGCAGAGCAGTTTCAAGGAAACGTTTCTCCTGAGTTTTAGACCAAGTTTCCTGCTGTTTAGTACATATGCCGGCATTGGGCTGGAAATACCGGTTTTGGGATTCTGCACAGAAAGGGTTTGCAAACCGCTGAATCCACACGTGAGTTTAACTCTGTCAGTTGAATGCACACATTGACAACCATTCAGTTAGATAGCTCCGTTTTGGTTTTAGAAGCAGATATTTCTCTGTACAGCCTATGGTCCCATTCACTCGGGAATATCCCAACGCAGCTCCTAGAAGAAACGTGTTTCTGACTCGCTGAGTCTCAACATAGATTCAACTCTCTTAGGTGAACGAACGCACAGCAGAGCAGTTTCAAGGAAACGTTTCTCCTGAGTTTTAGACGAAGTTTCCTGCTGTTTAGTACGGATGCTGGCATTGGGCTGGACATACCGGTTTTGGGATTCTGCACAGAAATGGTTTGCAAACCGCTGAATCCACACGTGAGTTTAACTCTGTCAGTTGAATGCACATATTGACAACCATTCAGTTAGATAGCTCCGTTTTGGTTTTAGAAGCAGATATTTCTCTGTACAGCCTATGGTCCCATTCACTCGGGAATATCCCAACGCAGCTCCTAGAAGAAACGTGTTTCTGACTCGCTGAATCTCAACATAGATTCAACTCTCTTAGGTGAACGAACGCACAGCAGAGCAGTTTCAAGGAAACGTTTCTCCTGAGTTTTAGACGAAGTTTCCTGCTGTTTAGTACGGATGCCGGCATTGGGCTGGACATACCGGTTTTGGGATTCTGCACAGAAAGGGTTTGCAAACCGCTGAATCCACACGTGAGTTTAACTCTGTCAGTTGAATGCACACATTGACAACCATTCAGTTAGATAGCTCCGTTTTGGTTTTAGAAGCAGATATTTCTCTGTACAGCCTATGGTCCCATTCACTCGGGAGTATCCCAACGCAGCTCCTAGAAGAAACGTGTTTCTGACTCGCTGAGTCTCTACATAGATTCAACTCTCTTAGGTGAACGAACGCACAGCAGAGCAGTTTCAAGGAAACGTTTCTCCTGAGTTTTAGACGAAGTTTCCTGCTGTTTAGTACGGATGCCGTCATTGGGCTGGACATACCGGTTTTGGGATTCTGCACAGAAAGGGTTTGCAAACCGCTGAATCCACACGTGAGTTTAACTCTGTCAGTTGAATGCACACATTGACAACCATTCAGTTAGATAGCTCCGTTTTGGTTTTAGAAGCAGATATTTCTCTGTACAGGCTATGGTCCCATTCACTCGGGAATATCCCAACGCAGCTCCTAGAAGAAACGTGTTTCTGACTCGCTGAATCTCAACATAGATTCAACTCTCTTAGATAAACGAACGCACAGCAGAGCAGTTTCAAGGAAACGTTTCTCCTGAGTTTTAGACGAAGTTTCCTGCTGTTTAGTACGTATGCCGGCATTGGGCTGGAAATATCGGTTTTGGAATTCTGCACAGAAAGGGTTTGCAAACCGCTGAATCCACACGTGAGTTTAACTCTGTCAGTTGAATGCACACATTGACAACCTTTCAGTTAGATAGCTCCGTTTTGGTTTTAGAAGCAGATATTTCTCTGTACAGCCTATGGTCCCATTTACTCGGGAATATCCCAACGCAGCTCCTAGCATAAACGTGTTTCTGACTCGCTGAGTCTCAACATAGTTTCAACTCTCTTAGTTGAACGAACGCACAGCAGAGCAGTTTCAAGGAAACGTTTCTCCTGAGTTTTAGACGAAGTTTCCTGCTGTTTAGTACGGATGCCGGCATTGAGCTAGAATTACCAGTTTTGGGATTCTGCACAGAAAGGGTTTGTAAACCGCTGAATCCAAACGTGAGTTTAACTCTGTCTGTTGAATGCACACATTGACAACCATTCAGTTTGATAGCACCCTTTTGGTTTTAGAAGCAGATACTTCTCTGTACAGCCTATGGTCCCATTCACTCGGGAATATCCCAACGCAGCTCCTAGAAGAAACGTCTTTCTGACTCGCTGAGTCTCAACATAGATTCAACTCTCTTAGGTGAATGAACGCACAGCAGAGCAGTTTCAAGGAAACGTTTCTCCTGAGTTTTAGACGAAGTTTCCTGCTGTTTAGTACATATGCCGGCATTGGGCTGGAAATACCGGTTTTGGGATTCTGCACAGAAAGGGTTTGCAAACCGCTGAATCCACACGTGAGTTTAACTCTGTCAGGTGAATGCACACATTGACAACCATTCAGTTAGATAGCTCCGTTTTGGTTTTAGAAGCAGATATTTCTCTGTACAGCCTATGGTCCCATTCACTCGGGAATATCCCAACGCAGCTCCTAGAAGAAACGTGTTTCTGACTCGCTGAAACTCAACATAGATTCAACTCTCTTAGTTGAACGAACGCACAGCAGAGCAGTTTCAAGGAAACGTTTCTCCTGAGTCTTAGACGAAGTTTCCTGCTGTTTAGTACGGATGCCGGCATTGGGCTGGACATACCGGTTTTGGGATTCTGCACAGAAATGGTTTGCAAACCGCTGAATCCACACGTGAGTTTAACTCTGTCAGTTGAATGCACACATTGACAACCATTCAGTTAGATACCACCCTTTTGGTTGTAGGAGCAGATATTTCTCTGTACAGCCTATGGTCCCATTCACTCGGGAATATCCCAACGCAGCTCCTAGAAGAAACGTGTTTCTGACTCGCTGAATCTCAACATAGATTCAACTCTCTTAGGTGATCGAACGCACAGCAGAGCAGTTTCAAGGAAACGTTTCTCCTGAGTTTTAGACGAAGTTTCCTGCTGTTTAGTACGGATGCCGGCATTGGGCTGGAAATACCGGTTTTGGGATTCTGCACAGAAAGGGTTTGCAAACCGCTGAATCCACACGTGAGTTTAACTCTGTCTGTTGAATGCACATATTGACAACCATTCAGTTAGATAGCTCCGTTTTGGTTTTAGAAGCAGGTATTTCTCTGTACAGCCTATGGTCCCATTCACTCGGGAATATCCCAACGCAGCTCCTAGCATAAACGTGTTTCTGACTCGCTGAATCTCAACATAGATTCAACTCCCTTAGGTGAACGAACGCACAGCAGAGCAGTTTCAAGGAAACGTTTCTCCTGAGTTTTAGACGAAATTTCCTGCTGTTTAGTACGGATGCCGGCATTGGGCTGGACATACCGGTTTTGGGATTCTGCACAGAAAGGGTTTGCAAACCGCTGAATCCACACGTGAGTTTAACTCTGTCAGTTGAATGCACACATTGACAACCATTAAGTTTGATAGCACCCTTTTGGTTTTAGAAGCAGATATTTCTCTGTACAGCCTATGGTCCCATTCACTCGGGAATATCCCAACGCAGCTCCTAGAAGAAACGTGTTTCTGACTCGCTGAGTCTCAACATAGATTCAACTCTCTTAGGTGAACGAACGCACAGCAGAGCAGTTTCAAGGAAACGTTTCTCCTGAGTTTTAGACGAAGTTTCCTGCTGTTTAGTACGGATGCCGGCATTGGGCTGGACATACCGGTTTTGGGATTCTGCACAGAAAGGGTTTGCAAACCGCTGAATCCACACGTGAGTTTACCTCTGTCAGTTGAATGCACATATTGACAACCATTCAGTTAGATAGCTCCGTTTTGGTTTTAGAAGCAGATATTTCTCTGTACAGCCTATGGTCCCATTCACTCGGGAATATCCCAACGCAGCTCCTAGAAGAAACGTCTTTCTGACTCGCTGAGTCTCAACATAGATTCAACTCTCTTAGGTGAATGAACGCACAGCAGAGCAGTTTCAAGGAAACGTTTCTCCTGAGTTTTAGACCAAGTTTCCTGCTGTTTAGTACATATGCCGGCATTGGGCTGGAAATACCGGTTTTGGGATTCTGCACAGAAAGGGTTTGCAAACCGCTGAATCCACACGTGAGGTTAACTCTGTCAGTTGAATGCATACATTGACAACCATTCAGTTAGATAGCTCCGTTTTGGTTTTAGAAGCAGATATTTCTCTGAACAGCCTATGGTCCCATTCACTCGGGAGTATCCCAATGCAGCTCCTAGAAGAAACGTGTTTCTGACTCGCTGAGTCTCTACATAGTTTCAACTCTCTTAGATGAACGAACGCACAGCAGAGCAGTTTCAAGGAAACGTTTCTCCTGAGTTTTAGACGAAGTTTCCTGCTGTTTAGTACGTATGCCGGCATTGGGCTGGAAATACCGGTTTTGGGATTCTGCACAGAAAGGGTTTGCAAACCGCTGAATCCACACGTGAGTTTAACTCTGTCAGTTGAATGCACACATTGACAACCATTCAGTTAGATAGCTCCGTTTTGGTTTTAGAAGCAGATATTTCTCTGTACAGCCTATGGTCCTATTCACTCGGGAATATCCCAACGCAGCTCCTAGAAGAAACGTGTTTCTGACTCGGTGAATCTCAACATAGATTCAACTCTCTTAGATAAACGAACGCACAGCAGAGCAGTTTCAAGGAAAGGTTTCTCCTGAGTTTTAGACGAAGTTTCCTGCTGTTTAGTACGGATGCCGGCATTGGGCTGGAAATACCGGTTTTGGGATTCTGCACAGAAAGGGTTTGCAAACCGCTGAATCCACACGTGAGTTTAACTCTGTCAGTTGAATGCACATATTGACAACCATTCAGTTAGATAGCTCCATTTTGGTTTTAGAAGCAGGTATTTCTCTGTACAGCCTATGATCCCATTCACTCGGGAATATCCCAACGCAGCTCCTAGCATAAACGTGTTTCTGACTCGCTGAATCTCAACATAGATTCAACTCTCTTAGGTGAACGAACGCACAGCAGAGCAGTTTCAAGGAAACATTTCTCCTGAGTTTTAGACGAAGTTTCCTGCTGTTTAGTACGGATGCCGGCATTGGGCTGGACATACCGGTTTTGGGATTCTGCACAGAAAGGGTTTGCAAACCGCTGAATCCACACGTGAGTTTAACTCTGTCAGTTGAATGCACACATTGACAACCATTCAGTTTGATAGCACCCTTTTGGTTTTAGAAGCAGATATTTCTCTGTACAGCCTATGGTCCCATTCACTCGGGAATATCCCAACGCAGCTCCTAGAAGAAACGTGTTTCTGACTCGCTGAGTCTCAACATAGATTCAACTCTCTTAGGTGAACGAACGCACAGCAGAGCAGTTTCAAGGAAACGTTTCTCCTGAGTTTTAGACGAAGTTTCCTGCTGTTTAGTACGGATGCCGGCATTGGGCTGGACATACCGGTTTTGGGATTCTGCACAGAAAGGGTTTGCAAACCGCTGAATCCACACGTGAGTTTAACTCTGTCAGTTGAATGCACATATTGACAACCATTCAGTTAGATAGCTCCGTTTTGGTTTTAGAAGCAGATATTTCTCTGTACAGCCTATGGTCCCATTCACTCGGGAATATCCCAACGCAGCTCCTAGAAGAAACGTCTTTCTGACTCGCTGAGTCTCAACATAGATTCAACTCTCTTAGGTGAATGAACGCACAGCAGAGCAGTTTCAAGGAAACGTTTCTCCTGAGTTTTAGACCAAGTTTCCTGATGTTTAGTACATATGCCGGCATTGGGCTGGAAATACCGGTTTTGGGATTCTGCACAGAAAGGGTTTGCAAACCGCTGAATCCACACGTGAGTTTAACTCTGTCAGTTGAATGCACACATTGACAACCATTCAGTTAGATAGCTCCGTTTTGGTTTTAGAAGCAGATATTTCTCTGTACAGCCTATGGTCCCATTCACTCGGGAATATCCCAACGCAGCTCCTAGAAGAAACGTGTTTCTGACTCGCTGAGTCTCAACATAGATTCAACTCTCTTAGGTGAACGAACGCACAGCAGAGCAGTTTCAAGGAAACGTTTCTCCTGAGTTTTAGACGAAGTTTCCTGCTGTTTAGTACGGATGCTGGCATTGGGCTGGACATACCTGTTTTGGGATTCTGCACAGAAATGGTTTGCAAACCGCTGAATCCACACGTGAGTTTAACTCTGTCAGTTGAATGCACATATTGACAACCATTCAGTTAGATAGCTCCGTTTTGGTTTTAGAAGCAGATATTTCTCTGTACAGTCTATGGTCCCATTCACTCGGGAATATCCCAACGCAGCTCCTAGAAGAAACGTGTTTCTGACTCGCTGAATCTCAACATAGATTCAACTCTCTTAGGTGAACGAACGCACAGCAGAGCAGTTTCAAGGAAACGTTTCTCCTGAGTTTTAGACGAAGTTTCCTGCTGTTTAGTACGGATGCCGGCATTGGGCTGGACATACCGGTTTTGGGATTCTGCACAGAAAGGGTTTGCAAACCGCTGAATCCACACGTGAGTTTAACTCTGTCAGTTGAATGCACACATTGACAACCATTCAGTTAGATAGCTCCGTTTTGGTTTTAGAAGCAGATATTTCTCTGTACAGCCTATGGTCCCATTCACTCGGGAATATCCCAACGCAGCTCCTAGAAGAAACGTGTTTCTGACTCGCTGAATCTCAACATAGATTCAACTCTCTTAGGTGAACGAACGCACAGCAGAGCAGTTTCAAGGAAACGTTTCTCCTGAGTTTTAGACGAAGTTTCCTGCTGTTTAGTACGGATGCCGGCATTGGGCTGGACATACCGGTTTTGGGATTCTGCACAGAAAGGGTTTGCAAACCGCTGAATCCACACGTGAGTTTAACTCTGTCAGTTGAATGCACACATTGACAACCATTCAGTTTGATAGAACCCTTTTGGTTTTAGAAGCAGATATTTCTCTGAACAGCCTATGGTCCCATTCACTCGGGAGTATCCCAATGCAGCTCCTAGAAGAAACGTGTTTCTGACTCGCTGAGTCTCTACATAGTTTCAACTCTCTTAGATGAACGAACGCACAGCAGAGCAGTTTCAAGGAAACGTTTCTCCTGAGTTTTAGACGAAGTTTCCTGCTGTTTAGTACGTATGCCGGCATTGGGCTGGAAATACCGGTTTTGGGATTCTGCACAGAAAGGGTTTGCAAACCGCTGAATCCACACGTGAGTTTAACTCTGTCAGTTGAATGCACACATTGACAACCATTCAGTTAGATAGCTCCGTTTTGGTTTTAGAAGCAGATATTTCTCTGTACAGCCTATGGTCCTATTCACTCGGGAATATCCCAACGCAGCTCCTAGAAGAAACGTGTTTCTGACTCGGTGAATCTCAACATAGATTCAACTCTCTTAGATAAACGAACGCACAGCAGAGCAGTTTCAAGGAAAGGTTTCTCCTGAGTTTTAGACGAAGTTTCCTGCTGTTTAGTACGTATGCCGGCATTGGGCTGGAAATATCGGTTTTGGAATTCTGCACAGAAAGGGTTTGCAAACCGCTGAATCCACACGTGAGTTTAACTCTGTCAGTTGAATGCACACATTGACAACCATTCAGTTAGATAGCTCCGTTTTGGTTTTAGAAGCAGATATTTCTCTGTACAGCCTATGGTCCCATTCACTCGGGAATATCCCAACGCAGCTCCTAGCATAAACGTGTTTCTGACTCGCTGAATCTCAACATAGTTTCAACTCTCTTAGGTGAACGAACGCACAGCAGAGCAGTTTCAAGGAAACGTTTCTCCTGAGCTTTAGACGAAGTTTCCTGCTGTTTAGTACGGATGCCGGCATTGGGCTGGACATACCGGTTTTGGGATTCTGCACAGAAAGGGTTTGCAAACCGCTGAATCCACACGTGAGTTTAACTCTGTCAGTTGAATGCACACATTGACAACCATTCAGTTTGATAGCACCCTTTTGGTTTTAGAAGCAGATATTTCTCTGTACAGCCTATGGTCCCATTCACTCGGGAATATCCCAACGCAGCTCCTAGAAGAAACGTCTTTCTGACTCGCTGAGTCTCAACATAGATTCAACTCTCTTAGGTGAACGAACGCACAGCAGAGCAGTTTCAAGGAAACGTTTCTTCTGAGTTTTAGACGAAGTTTCCTGCTGTTTAGTACGGATGCCGGCATTGGGCTGGACATACCGGATTTGGGATTCTGCACAGAAAGGGTTTGCAAACCGCTGAATCCACACGTGAGTTAAATTCTGTCAGTTGAATGCACACATTGACAATCATTCAGTTTGATAGCACAATTTTGGTTTTAGAAGCAGATATTTTCTGTACAGCCTATGGTCCCATTCACTCGGGAATATCCCAACGCAGCTCCTAGAAGAAACGTGTTTCTGACTCGCTGAATCTCAACATAGATTCAACTCTCTTAGGTGAACGAACGCACAGCAGAGCAGTTTCAAGGGAACGTTTCTCCTGAGTCTTAGACGAAGTTTCCTGCTGTTTAGTACGGATGCCGGCATTGGGCTGGAAATACCGGTTTTGGGATTCTGCACAGAAAGGGTTTGCAAACCGCTGAATCCACACGTGAGTTTAACTCTGTCAGTTGAATGCACATATTGACAACCATTTAGTTAGATAGCTCCGTTTTGGTTTTAGAAGCAGATATTTCTCTGTACAGCCTATGGTCCCATTCACTCGGGAATATCCCAACGCAGCTCCTAGAAGAAACGTCTTTCTGACTCGCTGAGTCTCAACATAGATTCAACTCTCTTAGGTGAATGAACGCACAGCAGAGCAGTTTCAAGGAAACGTTTCTCCTGAGTTTTAGACCAAGTTTCCTGCTGTTTAGTACATATGCCGGCATTGGGCTGGAAATACCGGTTTTGGGATTCTGCACAGAAAGGGTTTGCAAACCGCTGAATCCACACGTGAGTTTAACTCTGTCAGTTGAATGCACACATTGACAACCATTCAGTTAGATAGCTCCGTTTTGGTTTTAGAAGCAGATATTTCTCTGTACAGCCTATGGTCCCATTCACTCGGGAATATCCCAACGCAGCTCCTAGAAGAAACGTGTTTCTGACTCGCTGAGTCTCAACATAGATTCAACTCTCTTAGGTGAACGAACGCACAGTAGAGCAGTTTCAAGGAAACGTTTCTCCTGAGTTTTAGACCAAGTTTCCTGCTGTTTAGTACATATGCCGGCATTGGGCTGGAAATACCGGTTTTGGGATTCTGCACAGAAAGGGTTTGCAAACCGCTGAATCCACACGTGAGTTTAACTCTGTCAGTTGAATGCACACATTGACAACCATTCAGTTAGATAGCTCCGTTTTGGTTTTAGAAGCAGATATTTCCCTGTACAGCCTATGGTCCCATTCACTCGGGAATATCCCAACGCAGCTCCTAGAAGAAACGTGTTTCTGACTCGCAGAAACTCAACATAGATTCAACTCTCTTAGGTGAACGAACGCACAGCAGAGCAGTTTCAAGGAAACGTTTCTCCTGAGTTTTAGACGAAGTTTCCTGCTGTTTAGTACGGATGCCGGCATTGGGCTGGATATACCGGTTTTGGGATTCTGCACAGAAATGGTTTGCAAACCGCTGAATCCACACGGGAGTTTAACTCTGTCAGTTGAATGCACACATTGACAACCATTCAGTTAGATACCACCCTTTTGGTTGTAGGAGCAGATATTTCTCTGTACAGCCTATGGTCCCATTCACTCGGGAATATCCCAACGCACCTCCTAGAAGAAAGGTGTTTCTGACACGCTGAATCTCAACATAGATTCAACTCTCTTAGGTGATCGAACGCACAGCAGAGCAGTTTCAAGGAAACGTTTCTCCTGAGTTTTAGACGAAGTTTCCTGCTGTTTAGTACGGATGCCGGCATTGGGCTGGAAATACCGGTTTTGGGATTCTGCACAGAAAGGGTTTGCAAACCGCTGAATCCACACGTGAGTTTAACTCTGTCAGTTGAATGCACACATTGACAACCATTCAGTTAGATAGCTCCGTTTTGGTTTTAGAAGCAGATATTTCTCTGTACAGCCTATGGTCCCATTCACTCGGGAATATCCCAACGCAGCTCCTAGCATAAACGTGTTTCTGACTCGCTGAATCTCAACATAGTTTCAACTCTCTTAGGTGAACGAACGCACAGCAGAGCAGTTTCAAGGAAACGTTTCTCCTGAGCTTTAGACGAAGTTTCCTGCTGTTTAGTACGGATGCCGGCATTGGGCTGGACATACCGGTTTTGGGATTCTGCACAGAAAGGGTTTGCAAACCGCTGAATCCACACGTGAGTTTAACTCTGTCAGTTGAATGCACACATTGACAACCATTCAGTTTGATAGCACCCTTTTGGTTTTAGAAGCAGATATTTCTCTGTACAGCCTATGGTCCCATTCACTCGGGAATATCCCAACGCAGCTCCTAGAAGAAACGTCTTTCTGACTCGCTGAGTCTCAACATAGATTCAACTCTCTTAGGTGAACGAACGCACAGCAGAGCAGTTTCAAGGAAACGTTTCTTCTGAGTTTTAGACGAAGTTTCCTGCTGTTTAGTACGGATGCCGGCATTGGGCTGGACATACCGGATTTGGGATTCTGCACAGAAAGGGTTTGCAAACCGCTGAATCCACACGTGAGTTTAACTCTGTCAGTTGAATGCACACATTGACAATCATTCAGTTTGATAGCACAATTTTGGTTTTAGAAGCAGATATTTTCTGTACAGCCTATGGTCCCATTCACTCGGGAATATCCCAACGCAGCTCCTAGAAGAAACGTGTTTCTGACTCGCTGAATCTCAACATAGATTCAACTCTCTTAGGTGAACGAACGCACAGCAGAGCAGTTTCAAGGGAACGTTTCTCCTGAGTCTTAGACGAAGTTTCCTGCTGTTTAGTACGGATGCCGGCATTGGGCTGGAAATACCGGTTTTGGGATTCTGCACAGAAAGGGTTTGCAAACCGCTGAATCCACACGTGAGTTTAACTCTGTCAGTTGAATGCACATATTGACAACCATTTAGTTAGATAGCTCCGTTTTGGTTTTAGAAGCAGATATTTCTCTGTACAGCCTATGGTCCCATTCACTCGGGAATATCCCAACGCAGCTCCTAGAAGAAACGTCTTTCTGACTCGCTGAGTCTCAACATAGATTCAACTCTCTTAGGTGAATGAACGCACAGCAGAGCAGTTTCAAGGAAACGTTTCTCCTAAGTTTTAGACCAAGTTTCCTGCTGTTTAGTACATATGCCGGCATTGGGCTGGAAATACCGGTTTTGGGATTCTGCACAGAAAGGGTTTGCAAACCGCTGAATCCACACGTGAGTTTAACTCTGTCAGTTGAATGCACACATTGACAACCATTCAGTTAGATAGCTCCGTTTTGGTTTTAGAAGCAGATATTTCTCTGTACAGCCTATGGTCCCATTCACTCGGGAATATCCCAACGCAGCTCCTAGAAGAAACGTGTTTCTGACTCGCTGAGTCTCAACATAGATTCAACTCTCTTAGGTGAACGAACGCACAGTAGAGCAGTTTCAAGGAAACGTTTCTCCTGAGTTTTAGACCAAGTTTCCTGCTGTTTAGTACATATGCCGGCATTGGGCTGGAAATACCGGTTTTGGGATTCTGCACAGAAAGGGTTTGCAAACCGCTGAATCCACACGTGAGTTTAACTCTGTCAGTTGAATGCACACATTGACAACCATTCAGTTAGATAGCTCCGTTTTGGTTTTAGAAGCAGATATTTCTCTGTACAGCCTATGGTCCCATTCACTCGGGAATATCCCAACGCAGCTCCTAGAAGAAACGTGTTTCTGACTCGCAGAAACTCAACATAGATTCAACTCTCTTAGGTGAACGAACGCACAGCAGAGCAGTTTCAAGGAAACGTTTCTCCTGAGTTTTAGACGAAGTTTCCTGCTGTTTAGTACGGATGCCGGCATTGGGCTGGACATACCGGTTTTGGGATTCTGCACAGAAATGGTTTGCAAACCGCTGAATCCACACGGGAGTTTAACTCTGTCAGTTGAATGCACACATTGACAACCATTCAGTTAGATACCACCCTTTTGGTTGTAGGAGCAGATATTTCTCTGTACAGCCTATGGTCCCATTCACTCGGGAATATCCCAACGCACCTCCTAGAAGAAACGTGTTTCTGACACGCTGAATCTCAACATAGATTCAACTCTCTTAGGTGATCGAACGCACAGCAGAGCAGTTTCAAGGAAACGTTTCTCCTGAGTTTTAGACGAAGTTTCCTGCTGTTTAGTACGGATGCCGGCATTGGGCTGGAAATACCGGTTTTGGGATTCTGCACAGAAAGGGTTTGCAAACCGCTGAATCCACACGTGAGTTTAACTCTGTCAGTTGAATGCACATATTGACAACCATTCAGTTAGATAGCTCCGTTTTGGTTTTAGAAGCAGATATTTCTCTGTACAGCCTATGGTCCCATTCACTCGGGAATATCCCAACGCAGCTCCTAGCATAAACGTGTTTCTGACTCGCTGAATCTCAACATAGATTCAACTCTCTTAGGTGAACGAACGCACAGCAGAGCAGTTTCAAGGAAACGTTTCTCCTGAGTTTTAGACGAAGTTTCCTGCTGTTTAGTACGGATGCCGGCATTGGGCTGGACATACCGGTTTTGGGATTCTGAACAGAAAGGGTTTGCAAACCGCTGAATCCACACGTGAGTTTAACTCTGTCAGTTGAATGCACACATTGACAACCATTCAGTTTGATAGCACCCTTTTGGTTTTAGAAGCAGATATTTCTCTGTACAGCCTATGGTCCCATTCACTCGGGAATATCCCAACGCAGCTCCTAGCATAAACGTGTTTCTGACTCGCTGAGTCTCAACATAGATTCAACTCTCTTAGGTGAACGAACGCACAGCAGAGCAGTTTCAAGGAAACGTTTCTCCTGAGTTTTAGACGAAGTTTCCTGCTGTTTAGTACGGATGCCGGCATTGGGCTGGACATACCGGTTTTGGGATTCTGCACAGAAATGGTTTGCAAACCGCTGAATCCACACGGGAGTTTAACTCTGTCAGTTGAATGCACACATTGACAACCATTCAGTTAGATACCACCCTTTTGGTTGTAGGAGCAGATATTTCTCTGTACAGCCTATGGTCCCATTCACTCGGGAATATCCCAACGCACCTCCTAGAAGAAACGTGTTTCTGACACGCTGAATCTCAACATAGATTCAACTCTCTTAGGTGATCGAACGCACAGCAGAGCAGTTTCAAGGAAACGTTTCTCCTGAGTTTTAGACGAAGTTTCCTGCTGTTTAGTACGGATGCCGGCATTGGGCTGGAAATACCGGTTTTGGGATTCTGCACAGAAAGGGTTTGCAAACCGCTGAATCCACACGTGAGTTTAACTGTGTCAGTTGAATGCACACATTGACAACCATTCAGTTTGATAGCTCCGTTTTGGTTTTAGAAGCAGATATTTCTCTGTACAGCCTATGGTCCCATTCACTCGGGAATATCCCAACGCAGCTCCTAGCATAAACGTGTTTCTGACTCGCTGAATCTCAACATAATTTCACCTCTCTTAGGTGAACGAACGCACAGCAGAGCAGTTTCAAGGAAACGTTTCTCCTGAGTTTTAGACGAAGTTTCCTGCTGTTTAGTACGGATGCCGGCATTGGGCTGGACATACCGGATTTGGGATTCTGCACAGAAAGGGTTTGCAAACCGCTGAATCCACACGTGAGTTTAACTCTGTCAGTTGAATGCACACATTGACAATCATTCAGTTTGATAGCACAATTTTGGTTTTAGAAGCAGATATTTCTCTGTACAGCCTATGGTCCCATTCACTCGGGAATATCCCAACGCAGCTCCTAGAAGAAACGTGTTTCTGACTCGCTGAATCTCAACATAGTTTCAACTCTCTTAGGTGAACGAACGCACAGCAGAGCAGTTTCAAGGAAACGTTTCTCCTGAGTTTTAGACGAAGTTTCCTGCTGTTTAGTACGGATGCCGGCATTGAGCTGGAATTACCGGTTTTGGGATTCTGCACAGAAAGGGTTTGTAAACCGCTGAATCCAAACGTGAGTTTAATTCTGTCAGTTGAATGCACACATTGACAATCATTCAGTTAGATACCACCCTTTTGGTTGTAGGAGCAGATATTTCTCTGTACAGACTATGGTCCCATTCACTCGGGAATATCCCAACGCAGCTCCTAGAAGAAACGTGTTTCTGACTCGCTGAATCTCAACATAGATTCAACTCTCTTAGGTGAACGAACGCACAGCAGAGCAGTTTCAAGGAAACGTTTCTCCTGAGTTTTAGACGAAGTTTCCTGCTGTTTAGTACGGATGCCGTCATTGGGCTGGTCATACCGGTTTTGGGATTCTGCACAGAAAGGGTTTGCAAACCGCTGAATCCACACGTGAGTTTAACTCTGTCAGTTGAATGCACACATTGACAATCATTCAGTTTGATAGCACAATTTTGGCTTTAGAAGCAGATATTTCTCTGTACAGCCTATGGTCCCATTCACTCGGGAATATCCCAACGCAGCTCCTAGAAGAAACGTGTTTCTGACTCGCTGAATCTCAACATAGATTCAACTCTCTTAGGTGAACGAACGCACAGCAGAGCAGTTTCAAGGAAACGTTTCTCCTGAGTCTTAGACGAAGTTTCCTGCTGTTTAGTACGGATGCCGGCATTGGGCTGGACATACCGGTTTTGGGATTCTGCACAGAAAGGGTTTGCAAACCGCTGAATCCACACGTGAGTTTAACTCTGTCAGTTGAATGCACATATTGACAACCATTCAGTTAGATAGCTCCGTTTTGGTTTTAGAAGCAGATATTTCTCTGTACAGCCTATGGTCCCATTCACTCGGGAATATCCCAACGCAGCTCCTAGAAGAAACGTGTTTCTGACTCGCTGAATCTCAACATAGATTCAACTCTCTTAGGTGAACGAACGCACAGCAGAGCAGTTTCAAGGAAACGTTTCTCCTGAGTTTTAGACGAAGTTTCCTGCTGTTTAGTACGGATGCCGGCATTGGGCTGGACATACCGGTTTTGGGATTCTGCACAGAAATGGTTTGCAAACCGCTGAATCCACACGTGAGTTTAACTCTGTCAGTTGAATGCACACATTGACAACCATTCAGTTAGATAGCTCCGTTTTGGTTTTAGAAGCAGATATTTCTCTGTACAGCCTATGGTCCCATTCACTCGGGAATATCCCAATGCAGCTCCTAGCATAAACGTGTTTCTGACTCGCTGAATCTCAACATAGTTTCACCTCTCTTAGGTGAACGAACGCACAGCAGAGCAGTTTCAAGGAAACGTTTCTCCTGAGTTTTAGACGAAGTTTCCTGCTGTTTAGTACGGATGCCGGCATTGGGCTGGACATACCGGATTTGGGATTCTGCACAGAAAGGGTTTGCAAACCGCTGAATCCACACGTGAGTTTAACTCTGTCAGTTGAATGCACACATTGACAATCATTCAGTTTGATAGCACAATTTTGGTTTTAGAAGCAGATATTTTCTGTACAGACTATGGTACCATTCACTCGGGAATATCCCAACGCAGCTCCTAGAAGAAACGTGTTTCTGACTCGCTGAATCTCAACATAGATTCAACTCTCTTAGGTGAACGAACGCACAGCAGAGCAGTTTCAAGGGAACGTTTTTCCTGAGTCTTAGACGAAGTTTCCTGCTGTTTAGTACGGATGCCGGCATTGGGCTGGAAATACCGGTTTTGGGATTCTGCACAGAAAGGGTTTGCAAACCGCTGAATCCACACGTGAGTTTAACTCTGTCAGTTGAATGCACATATTGACAACCATTCAGTTAGATAGCTCCGTTTTGGTTTTAGAAGCAGATATTTCTCTGTACAGCCTATGGTCCCATTCACTCGGGAATATCCCAACGCAGCTCCTAGCATAAACGTGTTTCTGACTCGCTGAATCTCAACATAGTTTCAACTCTCTTAGGTGAACGAACGCACAGCAGAGCAGTTTCAAGGAAACGTTTCTCCTGAGTTTAGACGAAGTTTCCTGCTGTTTAGTACGGATGCCGGCATTGGGCTGGACATACCGGTTTTGGGATTCTGCACAGAAAGGGTTTGGAAACCGCTGAATCCACACGTGAGTTTAACTCTGTCAGTTGAATGCACACATTGACAACCATTCAGTTTGATAGCACCCTTTTGGTTTTAGAAGCAGATATTTCTCTGTACATCCTATGGTCCCATTCACTCGGGAATATCCCAACGCAGCTCCTAGAAGAAACGTGTTTCTGACTCGCTGAGTCTCTACATAGATTCAACTCTCTTAGGTGAACGAACGCACAGCAGAGCAGTTTCAAGGAAACGTTTCTCCTGAGTTTTAGACGAAGTTTCCTGCTGTTTAGTACGTATGCCGGCATTGGGCTGGAAATACCGGTTTTGGGATTCTGCACAGAAAGGGTTTGCAAACCGCTGAATCCACACGTGAGTTTAACTCTGTCAGTTGAATGCACACATTGACAACCATTCAGTTAGATAGCTCCGTTTTGGTTTTAGAAGCAGATATTTCTCTGTACAGCCTATGGTCCCATTCACTCGGGAATATCCCAACGCAGCTCCTAGAAGAAACGTGTTTCTGACTCGCTGAGTCTCAACATAGATTCAACTCTCTTAGGTGAACGAACGCACAGCAGAGCAGTTTCAAGGAAACGTTTCTCCTGAGTTTTAGACGAAGTTTCCTGCTGTTTAGTACGGATGCCGGCATTGGGCTGGACATACCGGTTTTGGGATTCTGCACAGAAATGGTTTGCAAACCGCTGAATCCACACGTGAGTTTAGCTCTGTCAGTTGAATGCACACATTGACAACCATTCAGTTAGGTACCAACCTTTTGGTTGTAGGAGCAGATATTTCTCTGTACAGACTATGGTCCCATTCACTCGGGAATATCCCAACGCACCTCCTAGAAGAAACGTGTTTCTGACACGCTGAAAATCAACATAGATTCAACTCTCTTAGGTGATCGAACGCACAGCAGAGCAGTTTCAAGGAAACGTTTCTCCTGAGTTTTAGACGAAGTTTCCTGCTGTTTAGTACGTATGCCGGCATTGGGCTGGAAATACCGGTTTTGGGATTCTGCACAGAAAGGGTTTGCAAACCGCTGAATCCACACGTGAGTTTAACTCTGTCAGTTGAATGCACACATTGTCCACCATTCAGTTTGATAGCTCCGTTTTGGTTTTAGAAGCAGATATTTCTCTGTACAGCCTATGGTCCCATTCACTCGGGAATATCCCAACGCAGCTCCTAGCATAAACGTGTTTCTGACTCGCTGAATCTCAACATAGTTTCAACTCTCTTAGGTGAACGAACGCACAGCAGAGCAGTTTCAAGGAAACGTTTCTCCTGAGTTTTAGACGAAGTTTCCTGCTGTTTAGTACGGATGCCGGCATTGAGCTGGAATTACCGGTTTTGGGATTCTGCACAGAAAGGGTTTGTAAACCGCTGAATCCAAACGTGAGTTTAATTCTGTCAGTTGAATGCACACATTGACAATCATTCAGTTAGATACCACCCTTTTGGTTGTAGGAGCAGATATTTCTCTGTACAGCCTATGGTCCCATTCACTCGGGAATATCCCAACGCAGCTCCTAGAAGAAACGTGTTTCTGACTCGCTGAATCTCAACATAGATTCAACTCTCTTAGGTGAACGAACGCACAGCAGAGCAGTTTCAAGGAAACGTTTCTCCTGAGTTTTAGACGAAGTTTCCTGCTGTTTAGTACGGATGCCGGCATTGGGCTGGACATACCGGTTTTGGGATTCTGCACAGAAAGGGTTTGCAAACCGCTGAATCCACACGTGAGTTTAACTCTGTCAGTTGAATGCACACATTGACAATCATTCAGTTTGATAGCACAATTTTGGTTTTAGAAGCAGATATTTCTCTGTACAGCCTATGGTCCCATTCACTCGGGAATATCCCAACGCAGCTCCTAGAAGAAACGTGTTTCTGACTCGCTGAATCTCAACATAGATTCAACTCTCTTAGGTGAACGAACGCACAGCAGAGCAGTTTCAAGGAAACGTTTCTCCTGAGTCTTAGACGAAGTTTCCTGCTGTTTAGTACGGATGCCGGCATTGGGCTGGAAATACCGGTTTTGGGATTCTGCACAGAAAGGGTTTGCAAACCGCTGAATCCACACGTGAGTTTAACTCTGTCAGTTGAATGCACATATTGACAACCATTCAGTAAGATAGCTCCGTTTTGGTTTTAGAAGCAGATATTTCTCTGTACAGCCTATGGTCCCATTCACTCGGGAATATCCCAACGCAGCTCCTAGAAGAAACGTGTTTCTGACTCGCTGAATCTCAACATAGATTCAACTCTCTTAGGTGAACGAACGCACAGCAGAGCAGTTTCAAGGAAACGTTTCTCCTGAGTTTTAGACGAAGTTTCCTGCTGTTTAGTACGGATGCCGGCATTGGGCTGGACATACCGGTTTTGGGATTCTGCACAGAAATGGTTTGCAAACCGCTGAATCCACACGTGAGTTTAAATCTGTCAGTTGAATGCACACATTGACAACCATTCAGTTAGATAGCTCCGTTTTGGTTTTAGAAGCAGATATTTCTCTGTACAGCCTATGGTCCCATTCACTCGGGAATATCCCAACGCAGCTCCTAGAAGAAACGTGTTTCTGACTCGCTGAGTCTCAACATAGATTCAACTCTCTGAGGTGAACGAACGCACAGCAGAGCAGTTTCAAGGAAACGTTTCTCCTGAGTTTTAGACGAAGTTTCCTGCTGTTTAGTACGGATGCCGGCATTGGGCTGGACATACCGGTTTTGGGATTCTGCACAGAAAGGGTTTGCAAACCGCTGAATCCACACGTGAGTTTAACTCTGTCAGTTGAATGCACACATTGACAACCATTCATTTTGATAGCACCCTTTTGGTTTTAGAAGCAGATATTTCTCTGTACAGCCTATGGTCCCATTCACTCGGGAATATCCCAACGCAGCTCCTAGAAGAAACGTGTTTCTGACTCGCTGAGTCTCAACATAGATTCAACTCTCTGAGGTGAACGAACGCACAGCAGAGCAGTTTCAAGGAAACGTTTCTCCTGAGTTTTAGACGAAGTTTCCTGCTGTTTAGTACGGATGCCGGCATTGGGCTGGACATACCGGTTTTGGGATTCTGCACAGAAATGGTTTGCAAACCGCTGAATCCACACGTGAGTTTAACTCTGTCAGTTGAATGCACACATTGACAACCATTCAGTTAGATACCACCCTTTTGGTTGTAGGAGCAGATATTTCTCTGTACAGCCTATGGTCCCATTCACTCGGGAATATCCCAACGCACCTCCTAGAAGAAACGTGTTTCTGACACGCTGAATCTCAACATAGATTCAACTCTCTTAGGTGATCGAACGCACAGCAGAGCAGTTTCAAGGAAACGTTTCTCCTGAGTTTTAGACGAAGTTTCCTGCTGTTTAGTACGGATGCCGGCATTGGGCTGGAAATACCAGTTTTGGGATTCTGCACAGAAAGGGTTTGCAAACCGCTGAATCCACACGTGAGTTTAACTCTGTCAGTTGAATGCACACATTGACAACCATTCAGTTAGATAGCTCCGTTTTGGTTTTAGAAGCAGATATTTCTCTGTACAGCCTATGGTCCCATTCACTCGGGAATATCCCAACGCAGCTCCTAGAAGAAACGTGTTTCTGACTCGCTGAATCTCAACATAGTTTCAACTCTCTTAGGTGAACGAACGCACAGCAGAGCAGTTTCAAGGAAACGATTCTCCTGAGTTTTAGACGAAGTTTCCTGCTGTTTAGTACGGATGCCGGCATTGAGCTGGAATTACCGGTTTTGGGATTCTGCACAGAAAGGGTTTGTAAACCGCTGAATCCACACGTGAGTTTAACTCTGTCAGTTGAATGCACAGATTGACAAGCATTCAGTTAGATACCACCCTTTTGGTTGTAGGAGCAGATATTTCTCTGTACAGCCTATGGTCCCATTCACTCGGGAATATCCCAACGCAGCTCCTAGAAGAAACGTGTTTCTGACTCGCTGAATCTCAACATAGATTCAACTCTCTTAGGTGAACGAACGCACAGCAGAGCAGTTTCAAGGAAACGTTTTTCCTGAGTCTTAGACGAAGTTTCCTGCTGTTTAGTACGGATGCCGGCATTGGGCTGGAAATACCAGTTTTGGGATTCTGCACAGAAAGGGTTTGCAAACCGCTGAATCCACACGTGAGTTTAACTCTGTCAGTTGAATGCACATATTGACAACCATTCAGTTAGATAGCTCCGTTTTGGTTTTAGAAGCAGATATTTCTCTGTACAGCCTATGGTCTCATTCACTCGGGAATATCCCAACGCAGCTCCTAGCACTAACGTGTTTCTGACTCGCTGAATCTCAACATAGATTCAACTCTCTTAGGTGAACGAACGCACAGCAGAGCAGTTTCAAGGAAACGTTTCTCCTGAGTTTTAGACGAAGTTTCCTGCTGTTTAGTACGGATGCCGGCATTGGGCTGGAAATACCGGTTTTGGGATTCTGCACAGAAAGGGTTTGCAAACCGCTGAATCCACACGTGAGTTTAACTCTGTCAGTTGAATGCACACATTGACAACCATTCAGTTTGATAGCACCCTTTTGGTTTTAGAAGCAGATATTTCTCTGTACAGCCTATGGTCCCATTCACTCGGGAATATCCCAACGCAGCTCCTAGAAGAAACGTGTTTCTGACTCGCTGAGTCTCAACATAGATTCAACTCTCTTAGGTGAACGAACGCACAGCAGAGCAGTTTCAAGGAAACGTTTCTCCTGAGTTTTAGACGAAGTTTCCTGCTGTTTAGTACGTATGCCGGCATTGGGCTGGAAATACCGGTTTTGGGATTCTGCACAGAAAGGGTTTGCAAACCGCTGAATCCACACGTGACTTTAACTCTGTCAGTTGAATGCACACATTGACAACCATTCAATTAGATACCACCCTTTTGGTTGTAGGAGCAGATATTTCTCTGTACAGCCTATGGTCCCATTCACTCGGGAATATCCCAACGCACCTCCTAGAAGAAACGTGTTTCTGACACGCTGAATCTCAACATAGATTCAACTCTCTTAGGTGATCGAACGCACAGCAGAGCAGTTTCAAGGAAACGTTTCTCCTGAGTTTTAGACGAAGTTTCCTGCTGTTTAGTACGGATGCCGGCATTGGGCTGGAAATACCGGTTTTGGGATTCTGCACAGAAAGGGTTTGCAAACCGCGGAATCCACACGTGAGTTTAACTCTGTCAATTGAATGCACATATTGACAACCATTCAGGTAGATAGCTCCGTTTTGGTTTTAGAAGCAGATATTTCTCTGTACAGCCTATGGTCCCATTCACTCGGGAATATCCCAACGCAGCTCCTAGCATAAACGTGTTTCTGACTCGCTGAATCTCAACATAGATTCAACTCTCTTAGGTGAACGAACGCACAGCAGAGCAGTTTCAAGGAAACGTTTCTCCTGAGTTTTAGACGAAGTTTCCTGCTGTTTAGTACGGATGCCGGCATTGGGCTGGACATACCGGTTTTGGGATTCTGCACAGAAAGGGTTTGCAAACCGCTGAATCCACACGTGAGTTTAACTCTGTCAGTTGAATGCACACATTGACAACCATTCAGTTTGATAGCACCCTTTTGGTTTTAGAAGCAGATATTTCTCTGTACATCCTATGGTCCCATTCACTCGGGAATATCCCAACGCAGCTCCTAGAAGAAACGTGTTTCTGACTCTCTGAGTCTCTACATAGATTCAACTCTCTTAGGTGAACGAACGCACAGCAGAGCAGTTTCAAGGAAACGTTTCTCCTGAGTTTTAGACGAAGTTTCCTGCTGTTTAGTACGTATGCCGGCATTGGGCTGGAAATACCGGTTTTGGGATTCTGCACAGAAAGGGTTTGCAAACCGCTGAATCCACACGTGAGTTTAACTCTGTCAGTTGAATGCACACATTGACAACCATTCAGTTAGATAGCTCCGTTTTGGTTTTAGAAGCAGATATTTCTCTGTACAGCCTATGGTCCCATTCACTCGGGAATATCCCAACGCAGCTCCTAGAAGAAACGTGTTTCTGACTCGCTGAGTCTCAACATAGATTCAACTCTCTTAGGTGAACGAACGCACAGCAGAGCAGTTTCAAGGAAACGTTTCTCCTGAGTTTTAGACGAAGTTTCCTGCTGTTTAGTACGGATGCCGGCATTGGGCTGGACATACCGGTTTTGGGATTCTGCACAGAAAGGGTTTGCAAACCGCTGAATCCACACGTGAGTTTAACTCTGTCAGTTGAATGCACACATTGACAACCATTCAGTTAGGTACCAACCTTTTGGTTGTAGGAGCAGATATTTCTCTGTACAGACTATGGTCCCATTCACTCGGGAATATCAAAACGCACCTCCTAGAAGAAACGTGTTTCTGACACGCTGAAAATCAACATAGATTCAACTCTCTTAGGTGATCGAACGCACAGCAGAGCAGTTTCAAGGAAACGTTTCTCCTGAGTTTTAGACGAAGTTTCCTGCTGTTTAGTACGGATGCCGGCATTGGGCTGGAAATACCGGTTTTGGGATTCTGCACAGAAAGGGTTTGCAAACCGCTGAATCCACACGTGAGTTTAACTCTGTCAGTTGAATGCACACATTGTCAACCATTCAGTTTGATAGCTCCGTTTTGGTTTTAGAAGCAGATATTTCTCTGTACAGCCTATGGTCCCATTCACTCGGGAATATCCCAACGCAGCTCCTAGCATAAACGTGTTTCTGACTCGCTGAATCTCAACATAGTTTCAACTCTCTTAGGTGAACGAACGCACAGCAGAGCAGTTTCAAGGAAACGTTTCTCCTGAGTTTTAGACGAAGTTTCCTGCTGTTTAGTACGGATGCCGGCATTGAGCTGGAATTACCGGTTTTGGGATTCTGCACAGAAAGGGTTTGTAAACCGCTGAATCCAAACGTGAGTTTAATTCTGTCAGTTGAATGCACACATTGACAATCATTCAGTTAGATACCACCCTTTTGGTTGTAGGAGCAGATATTTCTCTGTACAGCCTATGGTCCCATTCACTCGGGAATATCCCAACGCAGCTCCTAGAAGAAACGTGTTTCTGACTCGCTGAATCTCAACATAGATTCAATTCTCTTAGGTGAACGAACGCACAGCAGAGCAGTTTCAAGGAAACGTTTCTCCTGAGTTTTAGACGAAGTTTCCTGCTGTTTAGTACGGATGCCGGCATTGGGCTGGAAATACCAGTTTTGGGATTCTGCACAGAAAGGGTTTGCAAACCGCTGAATCCACACGTGAGTTTAACTCTGTCAGTTGAATGCACACATTGACAATCATTCAGTTTGATAGCACAATTTTGGTTTTAGAAGCAGATATTTCTCTGTACAGCCTATGGTCCCATTCACTCGGGAATATCCCAACGCAGCTCCTAGAAGAAACGTGTTTCTGACTCGCTGAATCTCAACATAGATTCAATTCTCTTAGGTGAACGAACGCACAGCAGAGCAGTTTCAAGGAAACGTTTCTCCTGAGTTTTAGACGAAGTTTCCTGCTGTTTAGTACGGATGCCGGCATTGGGCTGGAAATACCAGTTTTGGGATTCTGCACAGAAAGGGTTTGCAAACCGCTGAATCCACACGTGAGTTTAACTCTGTCAGTTGAATGCACACATTGACAATCATTCAGTTTGATAGCACAATTTTGGTTTTAGAAGCAGATATTTCTCTGTACAGCCTATGGTCCCATTCACTCGGGAATATCCCAACGCAGCTCCTAGAAGAAACGTGTTTCTGACTCGCTGAATCTCAACATAGATTCAACTCTCTTAGGTGAACGAACGCACAGCAGAGCAGTTTCAAGGAAACGTTTCTCCTGAGTCTTAGACGAAGTTTCCTGCTGTTTAGTACGGATGCCGGCATTGGGCTGGAAATACCGGTTTTGGGATTCTGCACAGAAAGGGTTTGCAAACCGCTGAATCCACACGTGAGTTTAACTCTGTCAGTTGAATGCACACATTGACAATCATTCAGTTTGATAGCACAATTTTGGCTTTAGAAGCAGATATTTCTCTGTACAGCCTATGGTCCCATTCACTCGGGAATATCCCAACGCAGCTCCTAGAAGAAACGTGTTTCTGACTCGCTGAATCTCAACATAGATTCAACTCTCTTAGGTGAACGAACGCACAGCAGAGCAGTTTCAAGGAAACGTTTCTCCTGAGTCTTAGACGAAGTTTCCTGCTGTTTAGTACGGATGCCGGCATTGGGCTGGACATACCGGTTTTGGGATTCTGCACAGAAAGGGTTTGCAAACCGCTGAATCCACACGTGAGTTTAACTCTGTCAGTTGAATGCACATATTGACAACCATTCAGTTAGATAGCTCCGTTTTGGTTTTAGAAGCAGATATTTCTCTGTACAGCCTATGGTCCCATTCACTCGGGAATATCCCAACGCAGCTCCTAGAAGAAACGTGTTTCTGACTCGCTGAATCTCAACATAGATTCAACTCTCTTAGGTGAACGAACGCACAGCAGAGCAGTTTCAAGGAAACGTTTCTCCTGAGTTTTAGACGAAGTTTCCTGCTGTTTAGTACGGATGCCGGCATTGGGCTGGACATACCGGTTTTGGGATTCTGCACAGAAATGGTTTGCAAACCGCTGAATCCACACGTGAGTTTAACTCTGTCAGTTGAATGCACACATTGACAACCATTCAGTTAGATAGCTCCGTTTTGGTTTTAGAAGCAGATATTTCTCTGTACAGCCTATGGTCCCATTCACTCGGGAATATCCCAATGCAGCTCCTAGCATAAACGTGTTTCTGACTCGCTGAATCTCAACATAGTTTCACCTCTCTTAGGTGAACGAACGCACAGCAGAGCAGTTTCAAGGAAACGTTTCTCCTGAGTTTTAGACGAAGTTTCCTGCTGTTTAGTACGGATGCCGGCATTGGGCTGGACATACCGGATTTGGGATTCTGCACAGAAAGGGTTTGCAAACCGCTGAATCCACACGTGAGTTTAACTCTGTCAGTTGAATGCACACATTGACAATCATTCAGTTTGATAGCACAATTTTGGTTTTAGAAGCAGATATTTTCTGTACAGACTATGGTACCATTCACTCGGGAATATCCCAACGCAGCTCCTAGAAGAAACGTGTTTCTGACTCGCTGAATCTCAACATAGATTCAACTCTCTTAGGTGAACGAACGCACAGCAGAGCAGTTTCAAGGGAACGTTTTTCCTGAGTCTTAGACGAAGTTTCCTGCTGTTTAGTACGGATGCCGGCATTGGGCTGGAAATACCGGTTTTGGGATTCTGCACAGAAAGGGTTTGCAAACCGCTGAATCCACACGTGAGTTTAACTCTGTCAGTTGAATGCACATATTGACAACCATTCAGTTAGATAGCTCCGTTTTGGTTTTAGAAGCAGATATTTCTCTGTACAGCCTATGGTCCCATTCACTCGGGAATATCCCAACGCAGCTCCTAGCATAAACGTGTTTCTGACTCGCTGAATCTCAACATAGTTTCAACTCTCTTAGGTGAACGAACGCACAGCAGAGCAGTTTCAAGGAAACGTTTCTCCTGAGTTTAGACGAAGTTTCCTGCTGTTTAGTACGGATGCCGGCATTGGGCTGGACATACCGGTTTTGGGATTCTGCACAGAAAGGGTTTGGAAACCGCTGAATCCACACGTGAGTTTAACTCTGTCAGTTGAATGCACACATTGACAACCATTCAGTTTGATAGCACCCTTTTGGTTTTAGAAGCAGATATTTCTCTGTACATCCTATGGTCCCATTCACTCGGGAATATCCCAACGCAGCTCCTAGAAGAAACGTGTTTCTGACTCGCTGAGTCTCTACATAGATTCAACTCTCTTAGGTGAACGAACGCACAGCAGAGCAGTTTCAAGGAAACGTTTCTCCTGAGTTTTAGACGAAGTTTCCTGCTGTTTAGTACGTATGCCGGCATTGGGCTGGAAATACCGGTTTTGGGATTCTGCACAGAAAGGGTTTGCAAACCGCTGAATCCACACGTGAGTTTAACTCTGTCAGTTGAATGCACACATTGACAACCATTCAGTTAGATAGCTCCGTTTTGGTTTTAGAAGCAGATATTTCTCTGTACAGCCTATGGTCCCATTCACTCGGGAATATCCCAACGCAGCTCCTAGAAGAAACGTGTTTCTGACTCGCTGAGTCTCAACATAGATTCAACTCTCTTAGGTGAACGAACGCACAGCAGAGCAGTTTCAAGGAAACGTTTCTCCTGAGTTTTAGACGAAGTTTCCTGCTGTTTAGTACGGATGCCGGCATTGGGCTGGACATACCGGTTTTGGGATTCTGCACAGAAATGGTTTGCAAACCGCTGAATCCACACGTGAGTTTAACTCTGTCAGTTGAATGCACACATTGACAACCATTCAGTTAGGTACCAACCTTTTGGTTGTAGGAGCAGATATTTCTCTGTACAGACTATGGTCCCATTCACTCGGGAATATCCCAACGCACCTCCTAGAAGAAACGTGTTTCTGACACGCTGAAAATCAACATAGATTCAACTCTCTTAGGTGATCGAACGCACAGCAGAGCAGTTTCAAGGAAACGTTTCTCCTGAGTTTTAGACGAAGTTTCCTGCTGTTTAGTACGTATGCCGGCATTGGGCTGGAAATACCGGTTTTGGGATTCTGCACAGAAAGGGTTTGCAAACCGCTGAATCCACACGTGAGTTTAACTCTGTCAGTTGAATGCACACATTGTCAACCATTCAGTTTGATAGCTCCGTTTTGGTTTTAGAAGCAGATATTTCTCTGTACAGCCTATGGTCCCATTCACTCGGGAATATCCCAACGCAGCTCCTAGCATAAACGTGTTTCTGACTCGCTGAATCTCAACATAGTTTCAACTCTCTTAGGTGAACGAACGCACAGCAGAGCAGTTTCAAGGAAACGTTTCTCCTGAGTTTTAGACGAAGTTTCCTGCTGTTTAGTACGGATGCCGGCATTGAGCTGGAATTACCGGTTTTGGGATTCTGCACAGAAAGGGTTTGTAAACCGCTGAATCCAAACGTGAGTTTAATTCTGTCAGTTGAATGCACACATTGACAATCATTCAGTTAGATACCACCCTTTTGGTTGTAGGAGCAGATATTTCTCTGTACAGCCTATGGTCCCATTCACTCGGGAATATCCCAACGCAGCTCCTAGTAGAAACGTGTTTCTGACTCGCTGAATCTCAACATAGATTCAACTCTCTTAGGTGAACGAACGCACAGCAGAGCAGTTTCAAGGAAACGTTTCTCCTGAGTTTTAGACGAAGTTTCCTGCTGTTTAGTACGGATGCCGGCATTGGGCTGGACATACCGGTTTTGGGATTCTGCACAGAAAGGGTTTGCAAACCGCTGAATCCACACGTGAGTTTAACTCTGTCAGTTGAATGCACACATTGACAATCATTCAGTTTGATAGCACAATTTTGGTTTTAGAAGCAGATATTTCTCTGTACAGCCTATGGTCCCATTCACTCGGGAATATCCCAACGCAGCTCCTAGAAGAAACGTGTTTCTGACTCGCTGAATCTCAACATAGATTCAACTCTCTTAGGTGAACGAACGCACAGCAGAGCAGTTTCAAGGAAACGTTTCTCCTGAGTCTTAGACGAAGTTTCCTGCTGTTTAGTACGGATGCCGGCATTGGGCTGGAAATACCGGTTTTGGGATTCTGCACAGAAAGGGTTTGCAAACCGCTGAATCCACACGTGAGTTTAACTCTGTCAGTTGAATGCACATATTGACAACCATTCAGTAAGATAGCTCCGTTTTGGTTTTAGAAGCAGATATTTCTCTGTACAGCCTATGGTCCCATTCACTCGGGAATATCCCAACGCAGCTCCTAGAAGAAACGTGTTTCTGACTCGCTGAATCTCAACATAGATTCAACTCTCTTAGGTGAACGAACGCACAGCAGAGCAGTTTCAAGGAAACGTTTCTCCTGAGTTTTAGACGAAGTTTCCTGCTGTTTAGTACGGATGCCGGCATTGGGCTGGACATACCGGTTTTGGGATTCTGCACAGAAATGGTTTGCAAACCGCTGAATCCACACGTGAGTTTAAATCTGTCAGTTGAATGCACACATTGACAACCATTCAGTTAGATAGCTCCGTTTTGGTTTTAGAAGCAGATATTTCTCTGTACAGCCTATGGTCCCATTCACTCGGGAATATCCCAATGCAGCTCCTAGCATAAACGTGTTTCTGACTCGCTGAATCTCAACATAGATTCAACTCTCTTAGGTGAACGAACGCACAGCAGAGCAGTTTCAAGGAAACGTTTCTCCTGAGTTTTAGACGAAGTTTCCTGCTGTTTAGTACGGATGCCGGCATTGGGCTGGACATACCGGTTTTGGGATTCTGCACAGAAAGGGTTTGCAAACCGCTGAATCCACACGTGAGTTTAACTCTGTCAGTTGAATGCACACATTGACAACCATTCATTTTGATAGCACCCTTTTGGTTTTAGAAGCAGATATTTCTCTGTACAGCCTATGGTCCCATTCACTCGGGAATATCCCAACGCAGCTCCTAGAAGAAACGTGTTTCTGACTCGCTGAGTCTCAACATAGATTCAACTCTCTTAGGTGAACGAACGCACAGCAGAGCAGTTTCAAGGAAACGTTTCTCCTGAGTTTTAGACGAAGTTTCCTGCTGTTTAGTACGGATGCCGGCATTGGGCTGGACATACCGGTTTTGGGATTCTGCACAGAAATGGTTTGCAAACCGCTGAATCCACACGTGAGTTTAACTCTGTCAGTTGAATGCACACATTGACAACCATTCAGTTAGATACCACCCTTTTGGTTGTAGGAGCAGATATTTCTCTGTACAGCCTATGGTCCCATTCACTCGGGAATATCCCAACGCACCTCCTAGAAGAAACGTGTTTCTGACACGCTGAATCTCAACATAGATTCAACTCTCTTAGGTGATCGAACGCACAGCAGAGCAGTTTCAAGGAAACGTTTCTCCTGAGTTTTAGACGAAGTTTCCTGCTGTTTAGTACGGATGCCGGCATTGGGCTGGAAATACCAGTTTTGGGATTCTGCACAGAAAGGGTTTGCAAACCGCTGAATCCACACGTGAGTTTAACTCTGTCAGTTGAATGCACACATTGACAACCATTCAGTTAGATAGCTCCGTTTTGGTTTTAGAAGCAGATATTTCTCTGTACAGCCTATGGTCCCATTCACTCGGGAATATCCCAACGCAGCTCCTAGAAGAAACGTGTTTCTGACTCGCTGAATCTCAACATAGTTTCAACTCTCTTAGGTGAACGAACGCACAGCAGAGCAGTTTCAAGGAAACGATTCTCCTGAGTTTTAGACGAAGTTTCCTGCTGTTTAGTACGGATGCCGGCATTGAGCTGGAATTACCGGTTTTGGGATTCTGCACAGAAAGGGTTTGTAAACCGCTGAATCCACACGTGAGTTTAACTCTGTCAGTTGAATGCACAGATTGACAAGCATTCAGTTAGATACCACCCTTTTGGTTGTAGGAGCAGATATTTCTCTGTACAGCCTATGGTCCCATTCACTCGGGAATATCCCAACGCAGCTCCTAGAAGAAACGTGTTTCTGACTCGCTGAATCTCAACATAGATTCAACTCTCTTAGGTGAACGAACGCACAGCAGAGCAGTTTCAAGGAAACGTTTTTCCTGAGTCTTAGACGAAGTTTCCTGCTGTTTAGTACGGATGCCGGCATTGGGCTGGAAATACCAGTTTTGGGATTCTGCACAGAAAGGGTTTGCAAACCGCTGAATCCACACGTGAGTTTAACTCTGTCAGTTGAATGCACATATTGACAACCATTCAGTTAGATAGCTCCGTTTTGGTTTTAGAAGCAGATATTTCTCTGTACAGCCTATGGTCTCATTCACTCGGGAATATCCCAACGCAGCTCCTAGCACTAACGTGTTTCTGACTCGCTGAATCTCAACATAGATTCAACTCTCTTAGGTGAACGAACGCACAGCAGAGCAGTTTCAAGGAAACGTTTCTCCTGAGTTTTAGACGAAGTTTCCTGCTGTTTAGTACGGATGCCGGCATTGGGCTGGAAATACCGGTTTTGGGATTCTGCACAGAAAGGGTTTGCAAACCGCTGAATCCACACGTGAGTTTAACTCTGTCAGTTGAATGCACACATTGACAACCATTCAGTTTGATAGCACCCTTTTGGTTTTAGAAGCAGATATTTCTCTGTACAGCCTATGGTCCCATTCACTCGGGAATATCCCAACGCAGCTCCTAGAAGAAACGTGTTTCTGACTCGCTGAGTCTCAACATAGATTCAACTCTCTTAGGTGAACGAACGCACAGCAGAGCAGTTTCAAGGAAACGTTTCTCCTGAGTTTTAGACGAAGTTTCCTGCTGTTTAGTACGTATGCCGGCATTGGGCTGGAAATACCGGTTTTGGGATTCTGCACAGAAAGGGTTTGCAAACCGCTGAATCCACACGTGACTTTAACTCTGTCATTTGAATGCACACATTGACAACCATTCAATTAGATACCACCCTTTTGGTTGTAGGAGCAGATATTTCTCTGTACAGCCTATGGTCCCATTCACTCGGGAATATCCCAACGCACCTCCTAGAAGAAACGTGTTTCTGACACGCTGAATCTCAACATAGATTCAACTCTCTTAGGTGATCGAACGCACAGCAGAGCAGTTTCAAGGAAACGTTTCTCCTGAGTTTTAGACGAAGTTTCCTGCTGTTTAGTACGGATGCCGGCATTGGGCTGGAAATACCGGTTTTGGGATTCTGCACAGAAAGGGTTTGCAAACCGCTGAATCCACACGTGAGTTTAACTCTGTCAATTGAATGCACATATTGACAACCATTCAGTTAGATAGCTCCGTTTTGGTTTTAGAAGCAGATATTTCTCTGTACAGCCTATGGTCCCATTCACTCGGGAATATCCCAACGCAGCTCCTAGCATAAACGTGTTTCTGACTCGCTGAATCTCAACATAGATTCAACTCTCTTAGGTGAACGAACGCACAGCAGAGCAGTTTCAAGGAAACGTTTCTCCTGAGTTTTAGACGAAGTTTCCTGCTGTTTAGTACGGATGCCGGCATTGGGCTGGACATACCGGTTTTGGGATTCTGCACAGAAAGGGTTTGCAAACCGCTGAATCCACACGTGAGTTTAACTCTGTCAGTTGAATGCACACATTGACAACCATTCAGTTTGATAGCACCCTTTTGGTTTTAGAAGCAGATATTTCTCTGTACATCCTATGGTCCCATTCACTCGGGAATATCCCAACGCAGCTCCTAGAAGAAACGTGTTTCTGACTCGCTGAGTCTCAACATAGATTCAACTCTCTTAGGTGAACGAACGCACAGCAGAGCAGTTTCAAGGAAACGTTTCTCCTGAGTTTTAGACGAAGTTTCCTGCTGTTTAGTACGTATGCCGGCATTGGGCTGGAAATACCGGTTTTGGGATTCTGCACAGAAAGGGTTTGCAAACCGCTGAATCCACACGTGAGTTTAACTCTGTCAGTTGAATGCACACATTGACAACCATTCAGTTAGATAGCTCCGTTTTGGTTTTAGAAGCAGATATTTCTCTGTACAGCCTATGGTCCCATTCACTCGGGAATATCCCAACGCAGCTCCTAGAAGAAACGTGTTTCTGACTCGCTGAGTCTCAACATAGATTCAACTCTCTTAGGTGAACGAACGCACAGCAGAGCAGTTTCAAGGAAACGTTTCTCCTGAGTTTTAGACGAAGTTTCCTGCTGTTTAGTACGGATGCCGGCATTGGGCTGGAAATACCGGTTTTGGGATTCTGCACAGAAAGGGTTTGCAAACCGCTGAATCCACACGTGAGTTTAACTCTGTCAGTTGAATGCACACATTGACAACCATTCAGTTTGATAGCACCCTTTTGGTTTTAGAAGCAGATATTTCTCTGTACAGCCTATGGTCCCATTCACTCGGGAATATCCCAACGCAGCTCCTAGAAGAAACGTGTTTCTGACTCGCTGAGTCTCAACATAGATTCAACTCTCTTAGGTGAACGAACGCACAGCAGAGCAGTTTCAAGGAAACGTTTCTCCTGAGTTTTAGACGAAGTTTCCTGCTGTTTAGTACGTATGCCGGCATTGGGCTGGAAATACCGGTTTTGGGATTCTGCACAGAAAGGGTTTGCAAACCGCTGAATCCACACGTGACTTTAACTCTGTCAGTTGAATGCACACATTGACAACCATTCAATTAGATACCACCCTTTTGGTTGTAGGAGCAGATATTTCTCTGTACAGCCTATGGTCCCATTCACTCGGGAATATCCCAACGCACCTCCTAGAAGAAACGTGTTTCTGACACGCTGAATCTCAACATAGATTCAACTCTCTTAGGTGATCGAACGCACAGCAGAGCAGTTTCAAGGAAACGTTTCTCCTGAGTTTTAGACGAAGTTTCCTGCTGTTTAGTACGGATGCCGGCATTGGGCTGGAAATACCGGTTTTGGGATTCTGCACAGAAAGGGTTTGCAAACCGCGGAATCCACACGTGAGTTTAACTCTGTCAATTGAATGCACATATTGACAACCATTCAGTTAGATAGCTCCGTTTTGGTTTTAGAAGCAGATATTTCTCTGTACAGCCTATGGTCCCATTCACTCGGGAATATCCCAACGCAGCTCCTAACATAAACGTGTTTCTGACTCGCTGAATCTCAACATAGATTCAACTCTCTTAGGTGAACGAACGCACAGCAGAGCAGTTTCAAGGAAACGTTTCTCCTGAGTTTTAGACGAAGTTTCCTGCTGTTTAGTACGGATGCCGGCATTGGGCTGGACATACCGGTTTTGGGATTCTGCACAGAAAGGGTTTGCAAACCGCTGAATCCACACGTGAGTTTAACTCTGTCAGTTGAATGCACACATTGACAACCATTCAGTTTGATAGCACCCTTTTGGTTTTAGAAGCAGATATTTCTCTGTACATCCTATGGTCCCATTCACTCGGGAATATCCCAACGCAGCTCCTAGAAGAAACGTGTTTCTGACTCTCTGAGTCTCTACATAGATTCAACTCTCTTAGGTGAACGAACGCACAGCAGAGCAGTTTCAAGGAAACGTTTCTCCTGAGTTTTAGACGAAGTTTCCTGCTGTTTAGTACGTATGCCGGCATTGGGCTGGAAATACCGGTTTTGGGATTCTGCACAGAAAGGGTTTGCAAACCGCTGAATCCACACGTGAGTTTAACTCTGTCAGTTGAATGCACACATTGACAACCATTCAGTTAGATAGCTCCGTTTTGGTTTTAGAAGCAGATATTTCTCTGTACAGCCTATGGTCCCATTCACTCGGGAATATCCCAACGCAGCTCCTAGAAGAAACGTGTTTCTGACTCGCTGAGTCTCAACATAGATTCAACTCTCTTAGGTGAACGAACGCACAGCAGAGCAGTTTCAAGGAAACGTTTCTCCTGAGTTTTAGACGAAGTTTCCTGCTGTTTAGTACGGATGCCGGCATTGGGCTGGACATACCGGTTTTGGGATTCTGCACAGAAAGGGTTTGCAAACCGCTGAATCCACACGTGAGTTTAACTCTGTCAGTTGAATGCACACATTGACAACCATTCAGTTAGGTACCAACCTTTTGGTTGTAGGAGCAGATATTTCTCTGTACAGACTATGGTCCCATTCACTCGGGAATATCCCAACGCACCTCCTAGAAGAAACGTGTTTCTGACACGCTGAAAATCAACATAGATTCAACTCTCTTAGGTGATCGAACGCACAGCAGAGCAGTTTCAAGGAAACGTTTCTCCTGAGTTTTAGACGAAGTTTCCTGCTGTTTAGTACGGATGCCGGCATTGGGCTGGAAATACCGGTTTTGGGATTCTGCACAGAAAGGGTTTGCAAACCGCTGAATCCACACGTGAGTTTAACTCTGTCAGTTGAATGCACACATTGTCAACCATTCAGTTTGATAGCTCCGTTTTGGTTTTAGAAGCAGATATTTCTCTGTACAGCCTATGGTCCCATTCACTCGGGAATATCCCAACGCAGCTCCTAGCATAAACGTGTTTCTGACTCGCTGAATCTCAACATAGTTTCAACTCTCTTAGGTGAACGAACGCACAGCAGAGCAGTTTCAAGGAAACGTTTCTCCTGAGTTTTAGACGAAGTTTCCTGCTGTTTAGTACGGATGCCGGCATTGAGCTGGAATTACCGGTTTTGGGATTCTGCACAGAAAGGGTTTGTAAACCGCTGAATCCAAGCGTGAGTTTAATTCTGTCAGTTGAATGCACACATTGACAATCATTCAGTTAGATACCACCCTTTTGGTTGTAGGAGCAGATATTTCTCTGTACAGCCTATGGTCCCATTCACTCGGGAATATCCCAACGCAGCTCCTAGAAGAAACGTGTTTCTGACTCGCTGAGTCTCAACATAGATTCAACTCTCTTAGGTGAACGAACGCACAGCAGAGCAGTTTCAAGGAAACGTTTCTCCTGAGTTTTAGACGAAGTTTCCTGCTGTTTAGTACGGATGCCGGCATTGGGCTGGAAATACCAGTTTTGGGATTCTGCACAGAAAGGGTTTGCAAACCGCTGAATCCACACGTGAGTTTAACTCTGTCAGTTGAATGCACACATTGACAATCATTCAGTTTGATAGCACAATTTTGGTTTTAGAAGCAGATATTTCTCTGTACAGCCTATGGTCCCATTCACTCGGGAATATCCCAACGCAGCTCCTAGAAGAAACGTGTTTCTGACTCGCTGAATCTCAACATAGATTCAACTCTCTTAGGTGAACGAACGCACAGCAGAGCAGTTTCAAGGAAACGTTTCTCCTGAGTCTTAGACGAAGTTTCCTGCTGTTTAGTACGGATGCCGGCATTGGGCTGGAAATACCGGTTTTGGGATTCTGCACAGAAAGGGTTTGCAAACCGCTGAATCCACACGTGAGTTTAACTCTGTCAGTTGAATGCACATATTGACAACCATTCAGTTAGATAGCTCCGTTTTGGTTTTAGAAGCAGATATTTCTCTGTACAGCCTATGGTCCCATTCACTCGGGAATATCCCAACGCAGCTCCTAGAAGAAACGTGTTTCTGACTCGCTGAATCTCAACATAGATTCAACTCTCTTAGGTGAACGAACGCACAGCAGAGCAGTTTCAAGGAAACGTTTCTCCTGAGTTTTAGACGAAGTTTCCTGCTGTTTAGTACGGATGCCGGCATTGGGCTGGACATACCGGTTTTGGGATTCTGCACAGAAATGGTTTGCAAACCGCTGAATCCACACGTGAGTTTAACTCTGTCAGTTGAATGCACACATTGACAACCATTCAGTTAGATAGCTCCGTTTTGGTTTTAGAAGCAGATATTTCTCTGTACAGCCTATGGTCCCATTCACTCGGGAATATCCCAATGCAGCTCCTAGCATAAACGTGTTTCTGACTCGCTGAATCTCAACATAGATTCAACTCTCTTAGGTGAACGAACGCACAGCAGAGCAGTTTCAAGGAAACGTTTCTCCTGAGTTTTAGACGAAGTTTCCTGCTGTTTAGTACGGATGCCGGCATTGGGCTGGACATACCGGTTTTGGGATTCTGCACAGAAAGGGTTTGCAAACCGCTGAATCCACACGTGAGTTTAACTCTGTCAGTTGAATGCACACATTGACAACCATTCATTTTGATAGCACCCTTTTGGTTTTAGAAGCAGATATTTCTCTGTACAGCCTATGGTCCCATTCACTCGGGAATATCCCAACGCAGCTCCTAGAAGAAACGTGTTTCTGACTCGCTGAATCTCAACATAGATTCAACTCTCTTAGGTGAACGAACGCAGAGCAGAGCAGTTTCAAGGAAACGTTTCTCCTGAGTTTTAGACGAAGTTTCCTGCTGTTTAGTGCGGATGCCGGCATTGGGCTGGACATACCGGTTTTGGGATTCTGCACAGAAATGGTTTGCAAACCGCTGAATCCACACGTGAGTTTAACTCTGTCAGTTGAATGCACACATTGACAACCATTCAGTTAGATACCACCCTTTTGGTTGTAGGAGCAGATATTTCTCTGTACAGCCTATGGTCCCATTCACTCGGGAATATCCCAACGCACCTCCTAGAAGAAACGTGTTTCTGACACGCTGAATCTCAACATAGATTCAACTCTCTTAGGTGATCGAACGCACAGCAGAGCAGTTTCAAGGAAACGTTTCTCCTGAGTTTTAGACGAAGTTTCCTGCTGTTTAGTACGGATGCCGGCATTGGGCTGGAAATACCGGTTTTGGGATTCTGCACGGAAAGGGTTTGCAAACCGCTGAATCCACACGTGAGTTTAACTCTGTCAGTTGAATGCACACATTGACAACCATTCAGTTAGATAGCTCCGTTTTGGTTTTAGAAGCAGATATTTCTCTGTACAGCCTATGGTCCCATTCACTCGGGAATATCCCAACGCAGCTCCTAGAAGAAACGTGTTTCTGACTCGCTGAATCTCAACATAGATTCAACTCTCTTAGGTGAACGAACGCACAGCAGAGCAGTTTCAAGGAAACGTTTCTCCTGAGTTTTAGACGAAGTTTCCTGCTGTTTAGTACGGATGCCGGCATTGGGCTGGAAATACCGGTTTTGGGATTCTGCACGGAAAGGGTTTGCAAACCGCTGAATCCACACGTGAGTTTAACTCTGTCAGTTGAATGCACACATTGACAACCATTCAGTTAGATAGCTCCGTTTTGGTTTTAGAAGCAGATATTTCTCTGTACAGCCTATGGTCCCATTCACTCGGGAATATCCCAACGCAGCTCCTAGAAGAAACGTGTTTCTGACTCGCTGAATCTCAACATAGATTCAACTCTCTTAGGTGAACGAACGCACAGCAGAGCAGTTTCAAGGAAACGTTTCTCCTGAGTTTTAGACGAAGTTTCCTGCTGTTTAGTACGGATGCCGGCATTGGGCCGGTCATACCGGTTTTGGGATTCTGCACAGAAAGGGTTTGCAAACCGCTGAATACACACGTGAGTTTAACTCTGTCAGTTGAATGCACACATTGACAATCATTCAGTTTGATAGCACAATTTTGGCTTTAGAAGCAGATATTTCTCTGTACAGCCTATGGTCCCATTCACTCGGGAATATCCCAACGCAGCTCCTAGAAGAAACGTGTTTCTGACTCGCTGAATCTCAACATAGATTCAACTCTCTTAGGTGAACGAACGCACAGCAGAGCAGTTTCAAGGAAACGTTTCTCCTGAGTCTTAGACGAAGTTTCCTGCTGTTTAGTACGGATGCCGGCATTGGGCTGGACATACCGGTTTTGGGATTCTGCACAGAAAGGGTTTGCAAACCGCTGAATCCACACGTGAGTTTAACTCTGTCAGTTGAATGCACATATTGACAACCATTCAGTTAGATAGCTCCGTTTTGGTTTTAGAAGCAGATATTTCTCTGTACAGCCTATGGTCCCATTCACTCGGGAATATCCCAACGCAGCTCCTAGAAGAAACGTGTTTCTGACTCGCTGAATCTCAACATAGATTCAACTCTCTTAGTTGAACGAACGCACAGCAGAGCAGTTTCAAGGAAACGTTTCTCCTGAGTTTTAGACGAAGTTTCCTGCTGTTTAGTACGGATGCCGGCATTGGGCTGGACATACCGGTTTTGGGATTCTGCACAGAAATGGTTTGCAAACCGCTGAATCCACACGTGAGTTTAACTCTGTCAGTTGAATGCACACATTGACAACCATTCAGTTAGATAGCTCCGTTTTGGTTTTAGAAGCAGATATTTCTCTGTACAGCCTATGGTCCCATTCACTCGGGAATATCCCAATGCAGCTCCTAGCATAAACGTGTTTCTGACTCGCTGAATCTCAACATAGTTTCACCTCTCTTAGGTGAACGAACGCACAGCAGAGCAGTTTCAAGGAAACGTTTCTCCTGAGTTTTAGACGAAGTTTCCTGCTGTTTAGTACGGATGCCGGCATTGGGCTGGACATACCGGATTTGGGATTCTGCACAGAAAGGGTTTGCAAACCGCTGAATCCACACGTGAGTTTAACTCTGTCAGTTGAATGCACACATTGACAATCATTCAGTTTGATAGCACAATTTTGGTTTTAGAAGCAGATATTTTCTGTACAGACTATGGTACCATTCACTCGGGAATATCCCAACGCAGCTCCTAGAAGAAACGTGTTTCTGACTCGCTGAATCTCAACATAGATTCAACTCTCTTAGGTGAACGAATGCACAGCAGAGCAGTTTCAAGGGAACGTTTTTCCTGAGTCTTAGACGAAGTTTCCTGCTGTTTAGTACGGATGCCGGCATTGGGCTGGAAATACCGGTTTTGGGATTCTGCACAGAAAGGGTTTGCAAACCGCTGAATCCACACGTGAGTTTAACTCTGTCAGTTGAATGCACATATTGACAACCATTCAGTTAGATAGCTCCGTTTTGGTTTTAGAAGCAGATATTTCTCTGTACAGCCTATGGTCCCATTCACTCGGGAATATCCCAACGCAGCTCCTAGCATAAACGTGTTTCTGACTCGCTGAATCTCAACATAGTTTCAACTCTCTTAGGTGAACGAACGCACAGCAGAGCAGTTTCAAGGAAACGTTTCTCCTGAGTTTAGACGAAGTTTCCTGCTGTTTAGTACGGATGCCGGCATTGGGCTGGACATACCGGTTTTGGGATTCTGCACAGAAAGGGTTTGGAAACCGCTGAATCCACACGTGAGTTTAACTCTGTCAGTTGAATGCACACATTGACAACCATTCAGTTAGATACCACCCTTTTGGTTGTAGGAGCAGATATTTCTCTGTACAGCCTATGGTCCCATTCACTCGGGAATATCCCAACGCACCTCCTAGAAGAAACGTGTTTCTGACACGCTGAATCTCAACATAGATTCAACTCTCTTAGGTGATCGAACGCACAGCAGAGCAGTTTCAAGGAAACGTTTCTCCTGAGTTTTAGACGAAGTTTCCTGCTGTTTAGTACGGATGCCGGCATTGGGCTGGAAATACCAGTTTTGGGATTCTGCACGGAAAGGGTTTGCAAACCGCTGAATCCACACGTGAGTTTAACTCTGTCAGTTGAATGCACACATTGACAACCATTCAGTTAGATAGCTCCGTTTTGGTTTTAGAAGCAGATATTTCTCTGTACAGCCTATGGTCCCATTCACTCGGGAATATCCCAACGCAGCTCCTAGAAGAAACGTGTTTCTGACTCGCTGAATCTCAACATAGTTTCAACTCTCTTAGGTGAACGAACGCACAGCAGAGCAGTTTCAAGGAAACGTTTCTCCTGAGTTTTAGACGAAGTTTCCTGCTGTTTAGTACGGATGCCGGCATTGAGCTGGAATTACCGGTTTTGGGATTCTGCACAGAAAGGGTTTGTAAACCGCTGAATCCAAACGTGAGTTTAATTCTGTCAGTTGAATGCACACATTGACAATCATTCAGTTAGATACCACCCTTTTGGTTGTAGGAGCAGATATTTCTCTGTACAGCCTATGGTCCCATTCACTCGGGAATATCCCAACGCAGCTCCTAGAAGAAACGTGTTTCTGACTCGCTGAGTCTCAACATAGATTCAACTCTCTTAGGTGAACGAACGCACAGCAGAGCAGTTTCAAGGAAACGTTTCTCCTGAGTTTTAGACGAAGTTTCCTGCTGTTTAGTACGGATGCCGGCATTGGGCTGGAAATACCAGTTTTGGGATTCTGCACAGAAAGGGTTTGCAAACCGCTGAATCCACACGTGAGTTTAACTCTGTCAGTTGAATGCACACATTGACAATCATTCAGTTTGATAGCACAATTTTGGTTTTAGAAGCAGATATTTCTCTGTACAGCCTATGGTCCCATTCACTCGGGAATATCCCAACGCAGCTCCTAGAAGAAACGTGTTTCTGACTCGCTGAATCTCAACATAGATTCAACTCTCTTAGGTGAACGAACGCACAGCAGAGCAGTTTCAAGGAAACGTTTCTCCTGAGTCTTAGACGAAGTTTCCTGCTGTTTAGTACGGATGCCGGCATTGGGCTGGAAATACCGGTTTTGGGATTCTGCACAGAAAGGGTTTGCAAACCGCTGAATCCACACGTGAGTTTAACTCTGTCAGTTGAATGCACATATTGACAACCATTCAGTTAGATAGCTCCGTTTTGGTTTTAGAAGCAGATATTTCTCTGTACAGCCTATGGTCCCATTCACTCGGGAATATCCCAACGCAGCTCCTAGAAGAAACGTGTTTCTGACTCGCTGAATCTCAACATAGATTCAACTCTCTTAGGTGAACGAACGCACAGCAGAGCAGTTTCAAGGAAACGTTTCTCCTGAGTTTTAGACGAAGTTTCCTGCTGTTTAGTACGGATGCCGGCATTGGGCTGGACATACCGGTTTTGGGATTCTGCACAGAAATGGTTTGCAAACCGCTGAATCCACACGTGAGTTTAACTCTGTCAGTTGAATGCACACATTGACAACCATTCAGTTAGATAGCTCCGTTTTGGTTTTAGAAGCAGATATTTCTCTGTACAGCCTATGGTCCCATTCACTCGGGAATATCCCAACGCAGCTCCTAGCATAAACGTGTTTCTGACTCGCTGAATCTCAACATAGATTCAACTCTCTTAGGTGAACGAACGCACAGCAGAGCAGTTTCAAGGAAACGTTTCTCCTGAGTTTTAGACGAAGTTTCCTGCTGTTTAGTACGGATGCCGGCATTGGGCTGGACATACCGGTTTTGGGATTCTGCACAGAAAGGGTTTGCAAACCGCTGAATCCACACGTGAGTTTAACTCTGTCAGTTGAATGCACACATTGACAACCATTCATTTTGATAGCACCCTTTTGGTTTTAGAAGCAGATATTTCTCTGTACAGCCTATGGTCCCATTCACTCGGGAATATCCCAACGCAGCTCCTAGAAGAAACGTGTTTCTGACACGCTGAATCTCAACATAGATTCAACTCTCTTAGGTGAACGAACGCAGAGCAGAGCAGTTTCAAGGAAACGTTTCTCCTGAGTTTTAGACGAAGTTTCCTGCTGTTTAGTACGGATGCCGGCATTGGGCTGGACATACCGGTTTTGGGATTCTGCACAGAAATGGTTTGCAAACCGCTGAATCCACACGTGAGTTTAACTCTGTCAGTTGAATGCACACATTGACAACCATTCAGTTAGATACCACCCTTTTGGTTGTAGGAGCAGATATTTCTCTGTACAGCCTATGGTCCCATTCACTCGGGAATATCCCAACGCACCTCCTAGAAGAAACGTGTTTCTGACACGCTGAATCTCAACATAGATTCAACTCTCTTAGGTGATCGAACGCACAGCAGAGCAGTTTCAAGGAAACGTTTCTCCTGAGTTTTAGACGAAGTTTCCTGCTGTTTAGTACGGATGCCGGCATTGGGCTGGAAATACCGGTTTTGGGATTCTGCACGGAAAGGGTTTGCAAACCGCTGAATCCACACGTGAGTTTAACTCTGTCAGTTGAATGCACACATTGACAACCATTCAGTTAGATAGCTCCGTTTTGGTTTTAGAAGCAGATATTTCTCTGTACAGCCTATGGTCCCATTCACTCGGGAATATCCCAACGCAGCTCCTAGAAGAAACGTGTTTCTGACTCGCTGAATCTCAACATAGATTCAACTCTCTTAGGTGAACGAACGCACAGCAGAGCAGTTTCAAGGAAACGTTTCTCCTGAGTTTTAGACGAAGTTTCCTGCTGTTTAGTACGGATGCCGGCATTGGGCTGGAAATACCGGTTTTGGGATTCTGCACGGAAAGGGTTTGCAAACCGCTGAATCCACACGTGAGTTTAACTCTGTCAGTTGAATGCACACATTGACAACCATTCAGTTAGATAGCTCCGTTTTGGTTTTAGAAGCAGATATTTCTCTGTACAGCCTATGGTCCCATTCACTCGGGAATATCCCAACGCAGCTCCTAGAAGAAACGTGTTTCTGACTCGCTGAATCTCAACATAGATTCAACTCTCTTAGGTGAACGAACGCACAGCAGAGCAGTTTCAAGGAAACGTTTCTCCTGAGTTTTAGACGAAGTTTCCTGCTGTTTAGTACGGATGCCGGCATTGGGCTGGACATACCGGTTTTGGGATTCTGCACAGAAAGGGTTTGCAAACCGCTGAATCCACACGTGAGTTTAACTCTGTCAGTTGAATGCACACATTGACAATCATTCAGTTTGATAGCACAATTTTGGCTTTAGAAGCAGATATTTCTCTGTACAGCCTATGGTCCCATTCACTCGGGAATATCCCAACGCAGCTCCTAGAAGAAACGTGTTTCTGACTCGCTGAATCTCAACATAGATTCAACTCTCTTAGGTGAACGAACGCACAGCAGAGCAGTTTCAAGGAAACGTTTCTCCTGAGTCTTAGACGAAGTTTCCTGCTGTTTAGTACGGATGCCGGCATTGGGCTGGACATACCGGTTTTGGGATTCTGCACAGAAAGGGTTTGCAAACCGCTGAATCCACACGTGAGTTTAACTCTGTCAGTTGAATGCACATATTGACAACCATTCAGTTAGATAGCTCCGTTTTGGTTTTAGAAGCAGATATTTCTCTGTACAGCCTATGGTCCCATTCACTCGGGAATATCCCAACGCAGCTCCTAGAAGAAACGTGTTTCTGACTCGCTGAATCTCAACATAGATTCAACTCTCTTAGGTGAACGAACGCACAGCAGAGCAGTTTCAAGGAAACGTTTCTCCTGAGTTTTAGACGAAGTTTCCTGCTGTTTAGTACGGATGCCGGCATTGGGCTGGACATACCGGTTTTGGGATTCTGCACAGAAATGGTTTGCAAACCGCTGAATCCACACGTGAGTTTAACTCTGTCAGTTGAATGCACACATTGACAACCATTCAGTTAGATAGCTCCGTTTTGGTTTTAGAAGCAGATATTTCTCTGTACAGCCTATGGTCCCATTCACTCGGGAATATCCCAATGCAGCTCCTAGCATAAACGTGTTTCTGACTCGCTGAATCTCAACATAGTTTCACCTCTCTTAGGTGAACGAACGCACAGCAGAGCAGTTTCAAGGAAACGTTTCTCCTGAGTTTTAGACGAAGTTTCCTGCTGTTTAGTACGGATGCCGGCATTGGGCTGGACATACCGGATTTGGGATTCTGCACAGAAAGGGTTTGCAAACCGCTGAATCCACACGTGAGTTTAACTCTGTCAGTTGAATGCACACATTGACAATCATTCAGTTTGATAGCACAATTTTGGTTTTAGAAGCAGATATTTTCTGTACAGACTATGGTACCATTCACTCGGGAATATCCCAACGCAGCTCCTAGAAGAAACGTGTTTCTGACTCGCTGAATCTCAACATAGATTCAACTCTCTTAGGTGAACGAACGCACAGCAGAGCAGTTTCAAGGGAACGTTTTTCCTGAGTCTTAGACGAAGTTTCCTGCTGTTTAGTACGGATGCCGGCATTGGGCTGGAAATACCGGTTTTGGGATTCTGCACAGAAAGGGTTTGCAAACCGCTGAATCCACACGTGAGTTTAACTCTGTCAGTTGAATGCACATATTGACAACCATTCAGTTAGATAGCTCCGTTTTGGTTTTAGAAGCAGATATTTCTCTGTACAGCCTATGGTCCCATTCACTCGGGAATATCCCAACGCAGCTCCTAGCATAAACGTGTTTCTGACTCGCTGAATCTCAACATAGTTTCAACTCTCTTAGGTGAACGAACGCACAGCAGAGCAGTTTCAAGGAAACGTTTCTCCTGAGTTTAGACGAAGTTTCCTGCTGTTTAGTACGGATGCCGGCATTGGGCTGGACATACCGGTTTTGGGATTCTGCACAGAAAGGGTTTGGAAACCGCTGAATCCACACGTGAGTTTAACTCTGTCAGTTGAATGCACACATTGACAACCATTCAGTTTGATAGCACCCTTTTGGTTTTAGAAGCAGATATTTCTCTGTACATCCTATGGTCCCATTCACTCGGGAATATCCCAACGCAGCTCCTAGAAGAAACGTGTTTCTGACTCGCTGAGTCTCTACATAGATTCAACTCTCTTAGGTGAACGAACGCACAGCAGAGCAGTTTCAAGGAAACGTTTCTCCTGAGTTTTAGACGAAGTTTCCTGCTGTTTAGTACGTATGCCGGCATTGGGCTGGAAATACCGGTTTTGGGATTCTGCACAGAAAGGGTTTGCAAACCGCTGAATCCACACGTGAGTTTAACTCTGTCAGTTGAATGCACACATTGACAACCATTCAGTTAGATAGCTCCGTTTTGGTTTTAGAAGCAGATATTTCTCTGTACAGCCTATGGTCCCATTCACTCGGGAATATCCCAACGCAGCTCCTAGAAGAAACGTGTTTCTGACTCGCTGAGTTTCAACATAGATTCAACTCTCTTAGGTGAACGAACGCACAGCAGAGCAGTTTCAAGGAAACGTTTCTCCTGAGTTTTAGACGAAGTTTCCTGCTGTTTAGTACGGATGCCGGCATTGGGCTGGACATACCGGTTTTGGGATTCTGCACAGAAATGGTTTGCAAACCGCTGAATCCACACGTGAGTTTAACTCTGTCAGTTGAATGCACACATTGACAACCATTCAGTTAGGTACCAACCTTTTGGTTGTAGGAGCAGATATTTCTCTGTACAGACTATGGTCCCATTCACTCGGGAATATCCCAACGCACCTCCTAGAAGAAACGTGTTTCTGACACGCTGAAAATCAACATAGATTCAACTCTCTTAGGTGATCGAACGCACAGCAGAGCAGTTTCAAGGAAACCTTTCTCCTGAGTTTTAGACGAAGTTTCCTGCTGTTTAGTACGTATGCCGGCATTGGGCTGGAAATACCGGTTTTGGGATTCTGCACAGAAAGGGTTTGCAAACCGCTGAATCCACACGTGAGTTTAACTCTGTCAGTTGAATGCACACATTGTCAACCATTCAGTTTGATAGCTCCGTTTTGGTTTTAGAAGCAGATATTTCTCTGTACAGCCTATGGTCCCATTCACTCGGGAATATCCCAACGCAGCTCCTAGCATAAACGTGTTTCTGACTCGCTGAATCTCAACATAGTTTCAACTCTCTTAGGTGAACGAACGCACAGCAGAGCAGTTTCAAGGAAACGTTTCTCCTGAGTTTTAGACGAAGTTTCCTGCTGTTTAGTACGGATGCCGGCATTGAGCTGGAATTACCGGTTTTGGGATTCTGCACAGAAAGGGTTTGTAAACCGCTGAATCCAAACGTGAGTTTAATTCTGTCAGTTGAATGCACACATTGACAATCATTCAGTTAGATACCACCCTTTTGGTTGTAGGAGCAGATATTTCTCTGTACAGCCTATGGTCCCATTCACTCGGGAATATCCCAACGCAGCTCCTAGAAGAAACGTGTTTCTGACTCGCTGAATCTCAACATAGATTCAACTCTCTTAGGTGAACGAACGCACAGCAGAGCAGTTTCAAGGAAACGTTTCTCCTGAGTCTTAGACGAAGTTTCCTGCTGTTTAGTACGGATGCCGGCATTGGGCTGGAAATACCGGTTTTGGGATTCTGCACAGAAAGGGTTTGCAAACCGCTGAATCCACACGTGAGTTTAACTCTGTCAGTTGAATGCACATATTGACAACCATTCAGTAAGATAGCTCCGTTTTGGTTTTAGAAGCAGATATTTCTCTGTACAGCCTATGGTCCCATTCACTCGGGAATATCCCAACGCAGCTCCTAGAAGAAACGTGTTTCTGACTCGCTGAATCTCAACATAGATTCAACTCTCTTAGGTGAACGAACGCACAGCAGAGCAGTTTCAAGGAAACGTTTCTCCTGAGTTTTAGACGAAGTTTCCTGCTGTTTAGTACGGATGCCGGCATTGGGCTGGACATACCGGTTTTGGGATTCTGCACAGAAATGGTTTGCAAACCGCTGAATCCACACGTGAGTTTAAATCTGTCAGTTGAATGCACACATTGACAACCATTCAGTTAGATAGCTCCGTTTTGGTTTTAGAAGCAGATATTTCTCTGTACAGCCTATGGTCCCATTCACTCGGGAATATCCCAATGCAGCTCCTAGCATAAACGTGTTTCTGACTCGCTGAATCTCAACATAGATTCAACTCTCTTAGGTGAACGAACGCACAGCAGAGCAGTTTCAAGGAAACGTTTCTCCTGAGTTTTAGACGAAGTTTCCTGCTGTTTAGTACGGATGCCGGCATTGGGCTGGACATACCGGTTTTGGGATTCTGCACAGAAAGGGTTTGCAAACCGCTGAATCCACACGTGAGTTTAACTCTGTCAGTTGAATGCACACATTGACAACCATTCATTTTGATAGCACCCTTTTGGTTTTAGAAGCAGATATTTCTCTGTACAGCCTATGGTCCCATTCACTCGGGAATATCCCAACGCAGCTCCTAGAAGAAACGTGTTTCTGACTCGCTGAGTCTCAACATAGATTCAACTCTCTTAGGTGAACGAACGCACAGCAGAGCAGTTTCAAGGAAACGTTTCTCCTGAGTTTTAGACGAAGTTTCCTGCTGTTTAGTACGGATGCCGGCATTGGGCTGGACATACCGGTTTTGGGATTCTGCACAGAAATGGTTTGCAAACCGCTGAATCCACACGTGAGTTTAACTCTGTCAGTAGAATGCACACATTGACAACCATTCAGTTAGATACCACCCTTTTGGTTGTAGGAGCAGATATTTCTCTGTACAGCCTATGGTCCCATTCACTCGGGAATATCCCAACGCACCTCCTAGAAGAAACGTGTTTCTGACACGCTGAATCTCAACATAGATTCAACTCTCTTAGGTGATCGAACGCACAGCAGAGCAGTTTCAAGGAAACGTTTCTCCTGAGTTTTAGACGAAGTTTCCTGCTGTTTAGTACGGATGCCGGCATTGGGCTGGAAATACCAGTTTTGGGATTCTGCACAGAAAGGGTTTGCAAACCGCTGAATCCACACGTGAGTTTAACTCTGTCAGTTGAATGCACACATTGACAACCATTCAGTTAGATAGCTCCGTTTTGGTTTTAGAAGCAGATATTTCTCTGTACAGCCTATGGTCCCATTCACTCGGGAATATCCCAACGCAGCTCCTAGAAGAAACGTGTTTCTGACTCGCTGAATCTCAACATAGTTTCAACTCTCTTAGGTGAACGAACGCACAGCAGAGCAGTTTCAAGGAAACGATTCTCCTGAGTTTTAGACGAAGTTTCCTGCTGTTTAGTACGGATGCCGGCATTGAGCTGGAATTACCGGTTTTGGGATTCTGCACAGAAAGGGTTTGTAAACCGCTGAATCCACACGTGAGTTTAACTCTGTCAGTTGAATGCACAGATTGACAAGCATTCAGTTAGATACCACCCTTTTGGTTGTAGGAGCAGATATTTCTCTGTACAGCCTATGGTCCCATTCACTCGGGAATATCCCAACGCAGCTCCTAGAAGAAACGTGTTTCTGACTCGCTGAATCTCAACATAGATTCAACTCTCTTAGGTGAACGAACGCACAGCAGAGCAGTTTCAAGGAAACGTTTTTCCTGAGTCTTAGACGAAGTTTCCTGCTGTTTAGTACGGATGCCGGCATTGGGCTGGAAATACCGGTTTTGGGATTCTGCACAGAAAGGGTTTGCAAACCGCTGAATCCACACGTGAGTTTAACTCTGTCAGTTGAATGCACATATTGACAACCATTCAGTTAGATAGCTCCGTTTTGGTTTTAGAAGCAGATATTTCTCTGTACAGCCTATGGTCTCATTCACTCGGGAATATCCCAACGCAGCTCCTAGCACAAACGTGTTTCTGACTCGCTGAATCTCAACATAGATTCAACTCTCTTAGGTGAACGAACGCACAGCAGAGCAGTTTCAAGGAAACGTTTCTCCTGAGTTTTAGACGAAGTTTCCTGCTGTTTAGTACGGATGCCGGCATTGGGCTGGACATACCGGTTTTGGGATTCTGCACAGAAAGGGTTTGCAAACCGCTGAATCCACACGTGAGTTTAACTCTGTCAGTTGAATGCACACATTGACAACCATTCAGTTTGATAGCACCCTTTTGGTTTTAGAAGCAGATATTTCTCTGTACAGCCTATGGTCCCATTCACTCGGGAATATCCCAACGCAGCTCCTAGAAGAAACGTGTTTCTGACTCGCTGAGTCTCAACATAGATTCAACTCTCTTAGGTGAACGAACGCACAGCAGAGCAGTTTCAAGGAAACGTTTCTCCTGAGTTTTAGACGAAGTTTCCTGCTGTTTAGTACGTTTGCCGGCATTGGGCTGGAAATACCGGTTTTGGGATTCTGCACAGAAAGGGTTTGCAAACCGCTGAATCCACACGTGACTTTAACTCTGTCAGTTGAATGCACACATTGACAACCATTCAATTAGATACCACCCTTTTGGTTGTAGGAGCAGATATTTCTCTGTACAGCCTATGGTCCCATTCACTCGGGAATATCCCAACGCACCTCCTAGAAGAAACGTGTTTCTGACACGCTGAATCTCAACATAGATTCAACTCTCTTAGGTGATCGAACGCACAGCAGAGCAGTTTCAAGGAAACGTTTCTCCTGAGTTTTAGACGAAGTTTCCTGCTGTTTAGTACGGATGCCGGCATTGGGCTGGAAATACCGGTTTTGGGATTCTGCACAGAAAGGGTTTGCAAACCGCGGAATCCACACGTGAGTTTAACTCTGTCAATTGAATGCACATATTGACAACCATTCAGTTAGATAGCTCCGTTTTGGTTTTAGAAGCAGATATTTCTCTGTACAGCCTATGGTCCCATTCACTCGGGAATATCCCAACGCAGCTCCTAGCATAAACGTGTTTCTGACTCGCTGAATCTCAACATAGATTCAACTCTCTTAGGTGAACGAACGCACAGCAGAGCAGTTTCAAGGAAACGTTTCTCCTGAGTTTTAGACGAAGTTTCCTGCTGTTTAGTACGGATGCCGGCATTGGGCTGGACATACCGGTTTTGGGATTCTGCACAGAAATGGTTTGCAAACCGCTGAATCCACACGTGAGTTTAACTCTGTCAGTTGAATGCACACATTGACAACCATTCAGTTTGATAGCACCCTTTTGGTTTTAGAAGCAGATATTTCTCTGTACATCCTATGGTCCCATTCACTCGGGAATATCCCAACGCAGCTCCTAGAAGAAACGTGTTTCTGACTCGCTGAGTCTCTACATAGATTCAACTCTCTTAGGTGAACGAACGCACAGCAGAGCAGTTTCAAGGAAACGTTTCTCCTGAGTTTTAGACGAAGTTTCCTGCTGTTTAGTACGTATGCCGGCATTGGGCTGGAAATACCGGTTTTGGGATTCTGCACAGAAAGGGTTTGCAAACCGCTGAATCCACACGTGAGTTTAACTCTGTCAGTTGAATGCACACATTGACAACCATTCAGTTAGATAGCTCCGTTTTGGTTTTAGAAGCAGATATTTCTCTGTACAGCCTATGGTCCCATTCACTCGGGAATATCCCAACGCAGCTCCTAGAAGAAACGTGTTTCTGACTCGCTGAGTCTCAACATAGATTCAACTCTCTTAGGTGAACGAACGCACAGCAGAGCAGTTTCAAGGAAACGTTTCTCCTGAGTTTTAGACGAAGTTTCCTGCTGTTTAGTACGGATGCCGGCATTGGGCTGGACATACCGGTTTTGGGATTCTGCACAGAAAGGGTTTGCAAACCGCTGAATCCACACGTGAGTTTAACTCTGTCAGTTGAATGCACACATTGACAACCATTCAGTTAGGTACCAACCTTTTGGTTGTAGGAGCAGATATTTCTCTGTACAGACTATGGTCCCATTCACTCGGGAATATCCCAACGCACCTCCTAGAAGAAACGTGTTTCTGACACGCTGAAAATCAACATAGATTCAACTCTCTTAGGTGATCGAACGCACAGCAGAGCAGTTTCAAGGAAACGTTTCTCCTGAGTTTTAGACGAAGTTTCCTGCTGTTTAGTACGGATGCCGGCATTGGGCTGGAAATACCGGTTTTGGGATTCTGCACAGAAAGGGTTTGCAAACCGCTGAATCCACACGTGAGTTTAACTCTGTCAGTTGAATGCACACATTGTCAACCATTCAGTTTGATAGCTCCGTTTTGGTTTTAGAAGCAGATATTTCTCTGTACAGCCTATGGTCCCATTCACTCGGGAATATCCCAACGCAGCTCCTAGCATAAACGTGTTTCTGACTCGCTGAATCTCAACATAGTTTCAACTCTCTTAGGTGAACGAACGCACAGCAGAGCAGTTTCAAGGAAACGTTTCTCCTGAGTTTTAGACGAAGTTTCCTGCTGTTTAGTACGGATGCCGGCATTGAGCTGGAATTACCGGTTTTGGGATTCTGCACAGAAAGGGTTTGTAAACCGCTGAATCCAAACGTGAGTTTAATTCTGTCAGTTGAATGCACACATTGACAATCATTCAGTTAGATACCACCCTTTTGGTTGTAGGAGCAGATATTTCTCTGTACAGCCTATGGTCCCATTCACTCGGGAATATCCCAACGCAGCTCCTAGAAGAAACGTGTTTCTGACTCGCTGAATCTCAACATAGATTCAACTCTCTTAGGTGAACGAACGCACAGCAGAGCAGTTTCAAGGAAACGTTTCTCCTGAGTTTTAGACGAAGTTTCCTGCTGTTTAGTACGGATGCCGGCATTGGGCTGGAAATACCAGTTTTGGGATTCTGCACAGAAAGGGTTTGCAAACCGCTGAATCCACACGTGAGTTTAACTCTGTCAGTTGAATGCACACATTGACAATCATTCAGTTTGATAGCACAATTTTGGTTTTAGAAGCAGATATTTCTCTGTACAGCCTATGGTCCCATTCACTCGGGAATATCCCAACGCAGCTCCTAGAAGAAACGTGTTTCTGACTCGCTGAATCTCAACATAGATTCAACTCTCTTAGGTGAACGAACGCACAGCAGAGCAGTTTCAAGGAAACGTTTCTCCTGAGTCTTAGACGAAGTTTCCTGCTGTTTAGTACGGATGCCGGCATTGGGCTGGAAATACCGGTTTTGGGATTCTGCACAGAAAGGGTTTGCAAACCGCTGAATCCACACGTGAGTTTAACTCTGTCAGTTGAATGCACATATTGACAACCATTCAGTTAGATACCACCCTTTTGGTTGTAGGAGCAGATATTTCTCTGTACAGCCTATGGTCCCATTCACTCGGGAATATCCCAACGCACCTCCTAGAAGAAACGTGTTTCTGACACACTGAATCTCAACATAGATTCAACTCTCTTAGGTGATCGAACGCACAGCAGAGCAGTTTCAAGGAAACGTTTCTCCTGAGTTTTAGACGAAGTTTCCTGCTGTTTAGTACGGATGCCGGCATTGGGCTGGAAATACCAGTTTTGGGATTCTGCACGGAAAGGGTTTGCAAACCGCTGAATCCACACGTGAGTTTAACTCTGTCAGTTGAATGCACACATTGACAACCATTCAGTTAGATAGCTCCGTTTTGGTTTTAGAAGCAGATATTTCTCTGTACAGCCTATGGTCCCATTCACTCGGGAATATCCCAACGCAGCTCCTAGAAGAAACGTGTTTCTGACTCGCTGAATCTCAACATAGTTTCAACTCTCTTAGGTGAACGAACGCACAGCAGAGCAGTTTCAAGGAAACGTTTCTCCTGAGTTTTAGACGAAGTTTCCTGCTGTTTAGTACGGATGCCGGCATTGAGCTGGAATTACCGGTTTTGGGATTCTGCACAGAAAGGGTTTGTAAACCGCTGAATCCAAACGTGAGTTTAATTCTGTCAGTTGAATGCACACATTGACAATCATTCAGTTAGATACCACCCTTTTGGTTGTAGGAGCAGATATTTCTCTGTACAGCCTATGGTCCCATTCACTCGGGAATATCCCAACGCAGCTCCTAGAAGAAACGTGTTTCTGACTCGCTGAATCTCAACATAGATTCAACTCTCTTAGGTGAACGAACGCACAGCAGAGCAGTTTCAAGGAAACGTTTCTCCTGAGTTTTAGACGAAGTTTCCTGCTGTTTAGTACGGATGCCGGCATTGGGCTGGAAATACCAGTTTTGGGATTCTGCACAGAAAGGGTTTGCAAACCGCTGAATCCACACGTGAGTTTAACTCTGTCAGTTGAATGCACACATTGACAATCATTCAGTTTGATAGCACAATTTTGGTTTTAGAAGCAGATATTTCTCTGTACAGCCTATGGTCCCATTCACTCGGGAATATCCCAACGCAGCTCCTAGAAGAAACGTGTTTCTGACTCGCTGAATCTCAACATAGATTCAACTCTCTTAGGTGAACGAACGCACAGCAGAGCAGTTTCAAGGAAACGTTTCTCCTGAGTCTTAGACGAAGTTTCCTGCTGTTTAGTACGGATGCCGGCATTGGGCTGGAAATACCGGTTTTGGGATTCTGCACAGAAAGGGTTTGCAAACCGCTGAATCCACACGTGAGTTTAACTCTGTCAGTTGAATGCACATATTGACAACCATTCAGTTAGATAGCTCCGTTTTGGTTTTAGAAGCAGATATTTCTCTGTACAGCCTATGGTCCCATTCACTCGGGAATATCCCAACGCAGCTCCTAGAAGAAACGTGTTTCTGACTCGCTGAATCTCAACATAGATTCAACTCTCTTAGGTGAACGAACGCACAGCAGAGCAGTTTCAAGGAAACGTTTCTCCTGAGTTTTAGACGAAGTTTCCTGCTGTTTAGTACGGATGCCGGCATTGGGCTGGACATACCGGTTTTGGGATTCTGCACAGAAAGGGTTTGCAAACCGCTGAATCCACACGTGAGTTTAACTCTGTCAGTTGAATGCACACATTGACAACCATTCAGTTAGATAGCTCCGTTTTGGTTTTAGAAGCAGATATTTCTCTGTACAGCCTATGGTCCCATTCACTCGGGAATATCCCAATGCAGCTCCTAGCATAAACGTGTTTCTGACTCGCTGAATCTCAACATAGATTCAACTCTCTTAGGTGAACGAACGCACAGCAGAGCAGTTTCAAGGAAACGTTTCTCCTGAGTTTTAGACGAAGTTTCCTGCTGTTTAGTACGGATGCCGGCATTGGGCTGGACATACCGGTTTTGGGATTCTGCACAGAAAGGGTTTGCAAACCGCTGAATCCACACGTGAGTTTAACTCTGTCAGTTGAATGCACACATTGACAACCATTCATTTTGATAGCACCCTTTTGGTTTTAGAAGCAGATATTTCTCTGTACAGCCTATGGTCCCATTCACTCGGGAATATCCCAACGCAGCTCCTAGAAGAAACGTGTTTCTGACTCGCTGAATCTCAACATAGATTCAACTCTCTTAGGTGAACGAACGCAGAGCAGAGCAGTTTCAAGGAAACGTTTCTCCTGAGTTTTAGACGAAGTTTCCTGCTGTTTAGTACGGATGCCGGCATTGGGCTGGACATACCGGTTTTGGGATTCTGCACAGAAATGGTTTGCAAACCGCTGAATCCACACGTGAGTTTAACTCTGTCAGTTGAATGCACACATTGACAACCATTCAGTTAGATACCACCCTTTTGGTTGTAGGAGCAGATATTTCTCTGTACAGCCTATGGTCCCATTCACTCGGGAATATCCCAACGCACCTCCTAGAAGAAACGTGTTTCTGACACGCTGAATCTCAACATAGATTCAACTCTCTTAGGTGATCGAACGCACAGCAGAGCAGTTTCAAGGAAACGTTTCTCCTGAGTTTTAGACGAAGTTTCCTGCTGTTTAGTACGGATGCCGGCATTGGGCTGGAAATACCGGTTTTGGGATTCTGCACGGAAAGGGTTTGCAAACCGCTGAATCCACACGTGAGTTTAACTCTGTCAGTTGAATGCACACATTGACAACCATTCAGTTAGATAGCTCCGTTTTGGTTTTAGAAGCAGATATTTCTCTGTACAGCCTATGGTCCCATTCACTCGGGAATATCCCAACGCAGCTCCTAGAAGAAACGTGTTTCTGACTCGCTGAATCTCAACATAGTTTCAACTCTCTTAGGTGAACGAACGCACAGCAGAGCAGTTTCAAGGAAACGATTCTCCTGAGTTTTAGACGAAGTTTCCTGCTGTTTAGTACGGATGCCGGCATTGAGCTGGAATTACCGGTTTTGGGATTCTGCACAGAAAGGGTTTGTAAACCGCTGAATCCACACGTGAGTTTAACTCTGTCAGTTGAATGCACAGATTGACAAGCATTCAGTTAGATACCACCCTTTTGGTTGTAGGAGCAGATATTTCTCTGTACAGCCTATGGTCCCATTCACTCGGGAATATCCCAACGCAGCTCCTAGAAGAAACGTGTTTCTGACTCGCTGAATCTCAACATAGATTCAACTCTCTTAGGTGAACGAACGCACAGCAGAGCAGTTTCAAGGAAACGTTTCTCCTGAGTCTTAGACGAAGTTTCCTGCTGTTTAGTACGGATGCCGGCATTGGGCTGGAAATACCGGTTTTGGGATTCTGCACAGAAAGGGTTTGCAAACCGCTGAATCCACACGTGAGTTTAACTCTGTCAGTTGAATGCGCATATTGACAACCATTCAGTTAGATAGCTCCGTTTTGGTTTTAGAAGCAGATATTTCTCTGTACAGCCTATGGTCCCATTCACTCGGGAATATCCCAACGCAGCTCCTAGCATAAACGTGTTTCTGACTCGCTGAATCTCAACATAGATTCAACTCTCTTAGGTGAACGAACGCACAGCAGAGCAGTTTCAAGGAAACGTTTCTCCTGAGTTTTAGACGAAGTTTCCTGCTGTTTAGTACGGATGCCGGCATTGGGCTGGATATACCGGTTTTGGGATTCTGCACAGAAATGGTTTGCAAACCGCTGAATCCACACGTGAGTTTAACTCTGTCAGTTGAATGCACACATTGACAACCATTCAGTTTGATAGCACCCTTTTGGTTTTAGAAGCAGATATTTCTCTGTACATCCTATGGTCCCATTCACTCGGGAATATCCCAACGCAGCTCCTAGAAGAAACTTGTTTCTGACTCGCTGAGTCTCTACATAGATTCAACTCTCTTAGGTGAACGAACGCACAGCAGAGCAGTTTCAAGGAAACGTTTCTCCTGAGTTTTAGACGAAGTTTCCTGCTGTTTAGTACGGATGCCGGCATTGGGCTGGACATACCGGTTTTGGGATTCTGCACAGAAAGGGTTTGCAAACCGCTGAATCCACACGTGAGTTTAACTCTGTCAGTTGAATGCACACATTGACAACCATTCAGTTTGATAGCTCCGTTTTGGTTTTAGAAGCAGATATTTCTCTGTACAGCCTATGGTCCCATTCACTCGGGAATATCCCAACGCAGCTCCTAGCATAAACGTGTTTCTGACTCGCTGAATCTCAACATAGTTTCAACTCTCTTAGGTGAACGAACGCACAGCAGAGCAGTTTCAAGGAAACGTTTCTCCTGAGTTTTAGACGAAGTTTCCTGCTGTTTAGTACGGATGCCGGCATTGAGCTGGAATTACCGGTTTTGGGATTCTGCACAGAAAGGGTTTGTAAACCGCTGAATCCAAACGTGAGTTTAATTCTGTCAGTTGAATGCACACATTGACAATCATTCAGTTAGATACCACCCTTTTGGTTGTAGGAGCAGATATTTCTCTGTACAGCCTATGGTCCCATTCACTCGGGAATATCCCAACGCAGCTCCTAGAAGAAACGTGTTTCTGACTCGCTGAATCTCAACATAGATTCAACTCTCTTAGGTGAACGAACGCACAGCAGAGCAGTTTCAAGGAAACGTTTCTCCTGAGTTTTAGACGAAGTTTCCTGCTGTTTAGTACGGATGCCGGCATTGGGCTGGAAATACCAGTTTTGGGATTCTGCACAGAAAGGGTTTGCAAACCGCTGAATCCACACGTGAGTTTAACTCTGTCAGTTGAATGCACACATTGACAATCATTCAGTTTGATAGCACAATTTTGGTTTTAGAAGCAGATATTTCTCTGTACAGCCTATGGTCCCATTCACTCGGGAATATCCCAACGCAGCTCCTAGAAGAAACGTGTTTCTGACTCGCTGAATCTCAACATAGATTCAACTCTCTTAGGTGAACGAACGCACAGCAGAGCAGTTTCAAGGAAACGTTTCTCCTGAGTCTTAGACGAAGTTTCCTGCTGTTTAGTACGGATGCCGGCATTGGGCTGGAAATACCGGTTTTGGGATTCTGCACAGAAAGGGTTTGCAAACCGCTGAATCCACACGTGAGTTTAACTCTGTCAGTTGAATGCACATATTGACAACCATTCAGTTAGATACCACCCTTTTGGTTGTAGGAGCAGATATTTCTCTGTACAGCCTATGGTCCCATTCACTCGGGAATATCCCAACGCACCTCCTAGAAGAAACGTGTTTCTGACACACTGAATCTCAACATAGATTCAACTCTCTTAGGTGATCGAACGCACAGCAGAGCAGTTTCAAGGAAACGTTTCTCCTGAGTTTTAGACGAAGTTTCCTGCTGTTTAGTACGGATGCCGGCATTGGGCTGGAAATACCAGTTTTGGGATTCTGCACGGAAAGGGTTTGCAAACCGCTGAATCCACACGTGAGTTTAACTCTGTCAGTTGAATGCACACATTGACAACCATTCAGTTAGATAGCTCCGTTTTGGTTTTAGAAGCAGATATTTCTCTGTACAGCCTATGGTCCCATTCACTCGGGAATATCCCAACGCAGCTCCTAGAAGAAACGTGTTTCTGACTCGCTGAATCTCAACATAGTTTCAACTCTCTTAGGTGAACGAACGCACAGCAGAGCAGTTTCAAGGAAACGTTTCTCCTGAGTTTTAGACGAAGTTTCCTGCTGTTTAGTACGGATGCCGGCATTGAGCTGGAATTACCGGTTTTGGGATTCTGCACAGAAAGGGTTTGTAAACCGCTGAATCCAAACGTGAGTTTAATTCTGTCAGTTGAATGCACACATTGACAATCATTCAGTTAGATACCACCCTTTTGGTTGTAGGAGCAGATATTTCTCTGTACAGCCTATGGTCCCATTCACTCGGGAATATCCCAACGCAGCTCCTAGAAGAAACGTGTTTCTGACTCGCTGAATCTCAACATAGATTCAACTCTCTTAGGTGAACGAACGCACAGCAGAGCAGTTTCAAGGAAACGTTTCTCCTGAGTTTTAGACGAAGTTTCCTGCTGTTTAGTACGGATGCCGGCATTGGGCTGGAAATACCAGTTTTGGGATTCTGCACAGAAAGGGTTTGCAAACCGCTGAATCCACACGTGAGTTTAACTCTGTCAGTTGAATGCACACATTGACAATCATTCAGTTTGATAGCACAATTTTGGTTTTAGAAGCAGATATTTCTCTGTACAGCCTATGGTCCCATTCACTCGGGAATATCCCAACGCAGCTCCTAGAAGAAACGTGTTTCTGACTCGCTGAATCTCAACATAGATTCAACTCTCTTAGGTGAACGAACGCACAGCAGAGCAGTTTCAAGGAAACGTTTCTCCTGAGTCTTAGACGAAGTTTCCTGCTGTTTAGTACGGATGCCGGCATTGGGCTGGAAATACCGGTTTTGGGATTCTGCACAGAAAGGGTTTGCAAACCGCTGAATCCACACGTGAGTTTAACTCTGTCAGTTGAATGCACATATTGACAACCATTCAGTTAGATAGCTCCGTTTTGGTTTTAGAAGCAGATATTTCTCTGTACAGCCTATGGTCCCATTCACTCGGGAATATCCCAACGCAGCTCCTAGAAGAAACGTGTTTCTGACTCGCTGAATCTCAACATAGATTCAACTCTCTTAGGTGAACGAACGCACAGCAGAGCAGTTTCAAGGAAACGTTTCTCCTGAGTTTTAGACGAAGTTTCCTGCTGTTTAGTACGGATGCCGGCATTGGGCTGGACATACCGGTTTTGGGATTCTGCACAGAAATGGTTTGCAAACCGCTGAATCCACACGTGAGTTTAACTCTGTCAGTTGAATGCACACATTGACAACCATTCAGTTAGATAGCTCCGTTTTGGTTTTAGAAGCAGATATTTCTCTGTACAGCCTATGGTCCCATTCACTCGGGAATATCCCAATGCAGCTCCTAGCATAAACGTGTTTCTGACTCGCTGAATCTCAACATAGATTCAACTCTCTTAGGTGAACGAACGCACAGCAGAGCAGTTTCAAGGAAACGTTTCTCCTGAGTTTTAGACGAAGTTTCCTGCTGTTTAGTACGGATGCCGGCATTGGGCTGGACATACCGGTTTTGGGATTCTGCACAGAAAGGGTTTGCAAACCGCTGAATCCACACGTGAGTTTAACTCTGTCAGTTGAATGCACACATTGACAACCATTCATTTTGATAGCACCCTTTTGGTTTTAGAAGCAGATATTTCTCTGTACAGCCTATGGTCCCATTCACTCGGGAATATCCCAACGCAGCTCCTAGAAGAAACGTGTTTCTGACTCGCTGAATCTCAACATAGATTCAACTCTCTTAGGTGAACGAACGCAGAGCAGAGCAGTTTCAAGGAAACGTTTCTCCTGAGTTTTAGACGAAGTTTCCTGCTGTTTAGTACGGATGCCGGCATTGGGCTGGACATACCGGTTTTGGGATTCTGCACAGAAATGGTTTGCAAACCGCTGAATCCACACGTGAGTTTAACTCTGTCAGTTGAATGCACACATTGACAACCATTCAGTTAGATACCACCCTTTTGGTTGTAGGAGCAGATATTTCTCTGTACAGCCTATGGTCCCATTCACTCGGGAATATCCCAACGCACCTCCTAGAAGAAACGTGTTTCTGACACGCTGAATCTCAACATAGATTCAACTCTCTTAGGTGATCGAACGCACAGCAGAGCAGTTTCAAGGAAACGTTTCTCCTGAGTTTTAGACGAAGTTTCCTGCTGTTTAGTACGGATGCCGGCATTGGGCTGGAAATACCGGTTTTGGGATTCTGCACGGAAAGGGTTTGCAAACCGCTGAATCCACACGTGAGTTTAACTCTGTCAGTTGAATGCACACATTGACAACCATTCAGTTAGATAGCTCCGTTTTGGTTTTAGAAGCAGATATTTCTCTGTACAGCCTATGGTCCCATTCACTCGGGAATATCCCAACGCAGCTCCTAGAAGAAACGTGTTTCTGACTCGCTGAATCTCAACATAGTTTCAACTCTCTTAGGTGAACGAACGCACAGCAGAGCAGTTTCAAGGAAACGATTCTCCTGAGTTTTAGACGAAGTTTCCTGCTGTTTAGTACGGATGCCGGCATTGAGCTGGAATTACCGGTTTTGGGATTCTGCACAGAAAGGGTTTGTAAACCGCTGAATCCACACGTGAGTTTAACTCTGTCAGTTGAATGCACAGATTGACAAGCATTCAGTTAGATACCACCCTTTTGGTTGTAGGAGCAGATATTTCTCTGTACAGCCTATGGTCCCATTCACTCGGGAATATCCCAACGCAGCTCCTAGAAGAAACGTGTTTCTGACTCGCTGAATCTCAACATAGATTCAACTCTCTTAGGTGAACGAACGCACAGCAGAGCAGTTTCAAGGAAACGTTTCTCCTGAGTCTTAGACGAAGTTTCCTGCTGTTTAGTACGGATGCCGGCATTGGGCTGGAAATACCGGTTTTGGGATTCTGCACAGAAAGGGTTTGCAAACCGCTGAATCCACACGTGAGTTTAACTCTGTCAGTTGAATGCGCATATTGACAACCATTCAGTTAGATAGCTCCGTTTTGGTTTTAGAAGCAGATATTTCTCTGTACAGCCTATGGTCCCATTCACTCGGGAATATCCCAACGCAGCTCCTAGCATAAACGTGTTTCTGACTCGCTGAATCTCAACATAGATTCAACTCTCTTAGGTGAACGAACGCACAGCAGAGCAGTTTCAAGGAAACGTTTCTCCTGAGTTTTAGACGAAGTTTCCTGCTGTTTAGTACGGATGCCGGCATTGGGCTGGACATACCGGTTTTGGGATTCTGCACAGAAATGGTTTGCAAACCGCTGAATCCACACGTGAGTTTAACTCTGTCAGTTGAATGCACACATTGACAACCATTCAGTTTGATAGCACCCTTTTGGTTTTAGAAGCAGATATTTCTCTGTACATCCTATGGTCCCATTCACTCGGGAATATCCCAACGCAGCTCCTAGAAGAAACTTGTTTCTGACTCGCTGAGTCTCTACATAGATTCAACTCTCTTAGGTGAACGAACGCACAGCAGAGCAGTTTCAAGGAAACGTTTCTCCTGAGTTTTAGACGAAGTTTCCTGCTGTTTAGTACGGATGCCGGCATTGGGCTGGACATACCGGTTTTGGGATTCTGCACAGAAAGGGTTTGCAAACCGCTGAATCCACACGTGAGTTTAACTCTGTCAGTTGAATGCACACATTGACAACCATTCAGTTTGATAGCTCCGTTTTGGTTTTAGAAGCAGATATTTCTCTGTACAGCCTATGGTCCCATTCACTCGGGAATATCCCAACGCAGCTCCAGAAGAAACGTGTTTCTGACTCGCTGAATCTCAACATAGATTCAACTCTCTTAGGTGAACGAACGCACAGCAGAGCAGTTTCAAGGAAACGTTTCTCCTGAGTTTTAGACGAAGTTTCCTGCTGTTTAGTACGGATGCCGGCATTGAGCTGGAATTACCGGTTTTGGGATTCTGCACAGAAAGGGTTTGTAAACCGCTGAATGCAAACGTGAGTTTAATTCTGTCAGTTGAATGCACACATTGACAATCATTCAGTTAGATACCACCCTTTTGGTTGTAGGAGCAGATATTTCTCTGTACAGCCTATGGTCCCATTCACTCGGGAATATCCCAACGCAGCTCCTAGAAGAAACGTGTTTCTGACTCGCTGAATCTCAACATAGATTCAACTCTCTTAGGTGAACGAACGCACAGCAGAGCAGTTTCAAGGAAACGTTTCTCCTGAGTTTTAGACGAAGTTTCCTGCTGTTTAGTACGGATGCCGGCATTGGGCTGGAAATACCAGTTTTGGGATTCTGCACAGAAAGGGTTTGCAAACCGCTGAATCCACACGTGAGTTTAACTCTGTCAGTTGAATGCACACATTGACAATCATTCAGTTTGATAGCACAATTTTGGTTTTAGAAGCAGATATTTCTCTGTACAGCCTATGGTCCCATTCACTCGGGAATATCCCAACGCAGCTCCTAGAAGAAACGTGTTTCTGACTCGCTGAATCTCAACATAGATTCAACTCTCTTAGGTGAACGAACGCACAGCAGAGCAGTTTCAAGGAAACGTTTCTCCTGAGTCTTAGACGAAGTTTCCTGCTGTTTAGTACGGATGCCGGCATTGGGCTGGAAATACCGGTTTTGGGATTCTGCACAGAAAGGGTTTGCAAACCGCTGAATCCACACGTGAGTTTAACTCTGTCAGTTGAATGCACATATTGACAACCATTCAGTTAGATAGCTCCGTTTTGGTTTTAGAAGCAGATATTTCTCTGTACAGCCTATGGTCCCATTCACTCGGGAATATCCCAACGCAGCTCCTAGAAGAAACGTGTTTCTGACTCGCTGAATCTCAACATAGATTCAACTCTCTTAGGTGAACGAACGCACAGCAGAGCAGTTTCAAGGAAACGTTTCTCCTGAGTTTTAGACGAAGTTTCCTGCTGTTTAGTACGGATGCCGGCATTGGGCTGGACATACCGGTTTTGGGATTCTGCACAGAAATGGTTTGCAAACCGCTGAATCCACACGTGAGTTTAACTCTGTCAGTTGAATGCACACATTGACAACCATTCAGTTAGATAGCTCCGTTTTGGTTTTAGAAGCAGATATTTCTCTGTACAGCCTATGGTCCCATTCACTCGGGAATATCCCAATGCAGCTCCTAGCATAAACGTGTTTCTGACTCGCTGAATCTCAACATAGATTCAACTCTCTTAGGTGAACGAACGCACAGCAGAGCAGTTTCAAGGAAACGTTTCTCCTGAGTTTTAGACGAAGTTTCCTGCTGTTTAGTACGGATGCCGGCATTGGGCTGGACATACCGGTTTTGGGATTCTGCACAGAAAGGGTTTGCAAACCGCTGAATCCACACGTGAGTTTAACTCTGTCAGTTGAATGCACACATTGACAACCATTCATTTTGATAGCACCCTTTTGGTTTTAGAAGCAGATATTTCTCTGTACAGCCTATGGTCCCATTCACTCGGGAATATCCCAACGCAGCTCCTAGAAGAAACGTGTTTCTGACTCGCTGAATCTCAACATAGATTCAACTCTCTTAGGTGAACGAACGCAGAGCAGAGCAGTTTCAAGGAAACGTTTCTCCTGAGTTTTAGACGAAGTTTCCTGCTGTTTAGTACGGATGCCGGCATTGGGCTGGACATACCGGTTTTGGGATTCTGCACAGAAATGGTTTGCAAACCGCTGAATCCACACGTGAGTTTAACTCTGTCAGTTGAATGCACACATTGACAACCATTCAGTTAGATACCACCCTTTTGGTTGTAGGAGCAGATATTTCTCTGTACAGCCTATGGTCCCATTCACTCGGGAATATCCCAACGCACCTCCTAGAAGAAACGTGTTTCTGACACGCTGAATCTCAACATAGATTCAACTCTCTTAGGTGATCGAACGCACAGCAGAGCAGTTTCAAGGAAACGTTTCTCCTGAGTTTTAGACGAAGTTTCCTGCTGTTTAGTACGGATGCCGGCATTGGGCTGGAAATACCGGTTTTGGGATTCTGCACGGAAAGGGTTTGCAAACCGCTGAATCCACACGTGAGTTTAACTCTGTCAGTTGAATGCACACATTGACAACCATTCAGTTAGATAGCTCCGTTTTGGTTTTAGAAGCAGATATTTCTCTGTACAGCCTATGGTCCCATTCACTCGGGAATATCCCAACGCAGCTCCTAGAAGAAACGTGTTTCTGACTCGCTGAATCTCAACATAGTTTCAACTCTCTTAGGTGAACGAACGCACAGCAGAGCAGTTTCAAGGAAACGATTCTCCTGAGTTTTAGACGAAGTTTCCTGCTGTTTAGTACGGATGCCGGCATTGAGCTGGAATTACCGGTTTTGGGATTCTGCACAGAAAGGGTTTGTAAACCGCTGAATCCACACGTGAGTTTAACTCTGTCAGTTGAATGCACAGATTGACAAGCATTCAGTTAGATACCACCCTTTTGGTTGTAGGAGCAGATATTTCTCTGTACAGCCTATGGTCCCATTCACTCGGGAATATCCCAACGCAGCTCCTAGAAGAAACGTGTTTCTGACTCGCTGAATCTCAACATAGATTCAACTCTCTTAGGTGAACGAACGCACAGCAGAGCAGTTTCAAGGAAACGTTTCTCCTGAGTCTTAGACGAAGTTTCCTGCTGTTTAGTACGGATGCCGGCATTGGGCTGGAAATACCGGTTTTGGGATTCTGCACAGAAAGGGTTTGCAAACCGCTGAATCCACACGTGAGTTTAACTCTGTCAGTTGAATGCGCATATTGACAACCATTCAGTTAGATAGCTCCGTTTTGGTTTTAGAAGCAGATATTTCTCTGTACAGCCTATGGTCCCATTCACTCGGGAATATCCCAACGCAGCTCCTAGCATAAACGTGTTTCTGACTCGCTGAATCTCAACATAGATTCAACTCTCTTAGGTGAACGAACGCACAGCAGAGCAGTTTCAAGGAAACGTTTCTCCTGAGTTTTAGACGAAGTTTCCTGCTGTTTAGTACGGATGCCGGCATTGGGCTGGACATACCGGTTTTGGGATTCTGCACAGAAATGGTTTGCAAACCGCTGAATCCACACGTGAGTTTAACTCTGTCAGTTGAATGCACACATTGACAACCATTCAGTTTGATAGCACCCTTTTGGTTTTAGAAGCAGATATTTCTCTGTACATCCTATGGTCCCATTCACTCGGGAATATCCCAACGCAGCTCCTAGAAGAAACTTGTTTCTGACTCGCTGAGTCTCTACATAGATTCAACTCTCTTAGGTGAACGAACGCACAGCAGAGCAGTTTCAAGGAAACGTTTCTCCTGAGTTTTAGACGAAGTTTCCTGCTGTTTAGTACGGATGCCGGCATTGGGCTGGACATACCGGTTTTGGGATTCTGCACAGAAAGGGTTTGCAAACCGCTGAATCCACACGTGAGTTTAACTCTGTCAGTTGAATGCACACATTGACAACCATTCAGTTTGATAGCTCCGTTTTGGTTTTAGAAGCAGATATTTCTCTGTACAGCCTATGGTCCCATTCACTCGGGAATATCCCAACGCAGCTCCAGAAGAAACGTGTTTCTGACTCGCTGAATCTCAACATAGATTCAACTCTCTTAGGTGAACGAACGCACAGCAGAGCAGTTTCAAGGAAACGTTTCTCCTGAGTTTTAGACGAAGTTTCCTGCTGTTTAGTACGGATGCCGGCATTGGGCTGGACATACCGGTTTTGGGATTCTGCACAGAAAGGGTTTGCAAACCGCTGAATCCACACGTGAGTTTAACTCTGTCAGTTGAATGCACATATTGACAACCATTCAGTTAGATAGCTCCGTTTTGGTTTTAGAAGCAGATATTTCTCTGTACAGCCTATGGTCCCATTCACTCGGGAATATCCCAACGCAGCTCCTAGAAGAAACGTGTTTCTGACTCGCTGAATCTCAACATAGATTCAACTCTCTTAGGTGAACGAACGCACAGCAGAGCAGTTTCAAGGAAACGTTTCTCCTGAGTTTTAGACGAAGTTTCCTGCTGTTTAGTACGGATGCCGGCATTGGGCTGGACATACCGGTTTTGGGATTCTGCACAGAAATGGTTTGCAAACCGCTGAATCCACACGTGAGTTTAACTCTGTCAGTTGAATGCACACATTGACAACCATTCAGTTAGATAGCTCCGTTTTGGTTTTAGAAGCAGATATTTCTCTGTACAGCCTATGGTCCCATTCACTCGGGAATATCCCAATGCAGCTCCTAGCATAAACGTGTTTCTGACTCGCTGAATCTCAACATAGATTCAACTCTCTTAGGTGAACGAACGCACAGCAGAGCAGTTTCAAGGAAACGTTTCTCCTGAGTTTTAGACGAAGTTTCCTGCTGTTTAGTACGGATGCCGGCATTGGGCTGGACATACCGGTTTTGGGATTCTGCACAGAAAGGGTTTGCAAACCGCTGAATCCACACGTGAGTTTAACTCTGTCAGTTGAATGCACACATTGACAACCATTCATTTTGATAGCACCCTTTTGGTTTTAGAAGCAGATATTTCTCTGTACAGCCTATGGTCCCATTCACTCGGGAATATCCCAACGCAGCTCCTAGAAGAAACGTGTTTCTGACTCGCTGAATCTCAACATAGATTCAACTCTCTTAGGTGAACGAACGCAGAGCAGAGCAGTTTCAAGGAAACGTTTCTCCTGAGTTTTAGACGAAGTTTCCTGCTGTTTAGTACGGATGCCGGCATTGGGCTGGACATACCGGTTTTGGGATTCTGCACAGAAATGGTTTGCAAACCGCTGAATCCACACGTGAGTTTAACTCTGTCAGTTGAATGCACACATTGACAACCATTCAGTTAGATACCACCCTTTTGGTTGTAGGAGCAGATATTTCTCTGTACAGCCTATGGTCCCATTCACTCGGGAATATCCCAACGCACCTCCTAGAAGAAACGTGTTTCTGACACACTGAATCTCAACATAGATTCAACTCTCTTAGGTGATCGAACGCACAGCAGAGCAGTTTCAAGGAAACGTTTCTCCTGAGTTTTAGACGAAGTTTCCTGCTGTTTAGTACGGATGCCGGCATTGGGCTGGAAATACCAGTTTTGGGATTCTGCACGGAAAGGGTTTGCAAACCGCTGAATCCACACGTGAGTTTAACTCTGTCAGTTGAATGCACACATTGACAACCATTCAGTTAGATAGCTCCGTTTTGGTTTTAGAAGCAGATATTTCTCTGTACAGCCTATGGTCCCATTCACTCGGGAATATCCCAACGCAGCTCCTAGAAGAAACGTGTTTCTGACTCGCTGAATCTCAACATAGTTTCAACTCTCTTAGGTGAACGAACGCACAGCAGAGCAGTTTCAAGGAAACGTTTCTCCTGAGTTTTAGACGAAGTTTCCTGCTGTTTAGTACGGATGCCGGCATTGAGCTGGAATTACCGGTTTTGGGATTCTGCACAGAAAGGGTTTGTAAACCGCTGAATCCAAACGTGAGTTTAATTCTGTCAGTTGAATGCACACATTGACAATCATTCAGTTAGATACCACCCTTTTGGTTGTAGGAGCAGATATTTCTCTGTACAGCCTATGGTCCCATTCACTCGGGAATATCCCAACGCAGCTCCTAGAAGAAACGTGTTTCTGACTCGCTGAATCTCAACATAGATTCAACTCTCTTAGGTGAACGAACGCACAGCAGAGCAGTTTCAAGGAAACGTTTCTCCTGAGTTTTAGACGAAGTTTCCTGCTGTTTAGTACGGATGCCGGCATTGGGCTGGAAATACCAGTTTTGGGATTCTGCACAGAAAGGGTTTGCAAACCGCTGAATCCACACGTGAGTTTAACTCTGTCAGTTGAATGCACAGATTGACAAGCATTCAGTTAGATACCACCCTTTTGGTTGTAGGAGCAGATATTTCTCTGTACAGCCTATGGTCCCATTCACTCGGGAATATCCCAACGCAGCTCCTAGAAGAAACGTGTTTCTGACTCGCTGAATCTCAACATAGATTCAACTCTCTTAGGTGAACGAACGCACAGCAGAGCAGTTTCAAGGAAACGTTTCTCCTGAGTCTTAGACGAAGTTTCCTGCTGTTTAGTACGGATGCCGGCATTGGGCTGGAAATACCGGTTTTGGGATTCTGCACAGAAAGGGTTTGCAAACCGCTGAATCCACACGTGAGTTTAACTCTGTCAGTTGAATGCGCATATTGACAACCATTCAGTTAGATAGCTCCGTTTTGGTTTTAGAAGCAGATATTTCTCTGTACAGCCTATGGTCCCATTCACTCGGGAATATCCCAACGCAGCTCCTAGCATAAACGTGTTTCTGACTCGCTGAATCTCAACATAGATTCAACTCTCTTAGGTGAACGAACGCACAGCAGAGCAGTTTCAAGGAAACGTTTCTCCTGAGTTTTAGACGAAGTTTCCTGCTGTTTAGTACGGATGCCGGCATTGGGCTGGACATACCGGTTTTGGGATTCTGCACAGAAATGGTTTGCAAACCGCTGAATCCACACGTGAGTTTAACTCTGTCAGTTGAATGCACACATTGACAACCATTCAGTTTGATAGCACCCTTTTGGTTTTAGAAGCAGATATTTCTCTGTACATCCTATGGTCCCATTCACTCGGGAATATCCCAACGCAGCTCCTAGAAGAAACTTGTTTCTGACTCGCTGAGTCTCTACATAGATTCAACTCTCTTAGGTGAACGAACGCACAGCAGAGCAGTTTCAAGGAAACGTTTCTCCTGAGTTTTAGACGAAGTTTCCTGCTGTTTAGTACGGATGCCGGCATTGGGCTGCACATACCGGTTTTGGGATTCTGCACAGAAAGGGTTTGCAAACCGCTGAATCCACACGTGAGTTTAACTCTGTCAGTTGAATGCACACATTGACAACCATTCAGTTTGATAGCTCCGTTTTGGTTTTAGAAGCAGATATTTCTCTGTACAGCCTATGGTCCCATTCACTCGGGAATATCCCAACGCAGCTCCAGAAGAAACGTGTTTCTGACTCGCTGAATCTCAACATAGATTCAACTCTCTTAGGTGAACGAACGCACAGCAGAGCAGTTTCAAGGAAACGTTTCTCCTGAGTTTTAGACGAAGTTTCCTGCTGTTTAGTACGGATGCCGGCATTGGGCTGGACATACCGGTTTTGGGATTCTGCACAGAAAGGGTTTGCAAACCGCTGAATCCACACGTGAGTTTAACTCTGTCAGTTGAATGCACATATTGACAACCATTCAGTTAGATAGCTCCGTTTTGGTTTTAGAAGCAGATATTTCTCTGTACAGCCTATGGTCCCATTCACTCGGGAATATCCCAACGCAGCTCCTAGAAGAAACGTGTTTCTGACTCGCTGAATCTCAACATAGATTCAACTCTCTTAGGTGAACGAACGCACAGCAGAGCAGTTTCAAGGAAACGTTTCTCCTGAGTTTTAGACGAAGTTTCCTGCTGTTTAGTACGGATGCCGGCATTGGGCTGGACATACCGGTTTTGGGATTCTGCACAGAAATGGTTTGCAAACCGCTGAATCCACACGTGAGTTTAACTCTGTCAGTTGAATGCACACATTGACAACCATTCAGTTAGATAGCTCCGTTTTGGTTTTAGAAGCAGATATTTCTCTGTACAGCCTATGGTCCCATTCACTCGGGAATATCCCAATGCAGCTCCTAGCATAAACGTGTTTCTGACTCGCTGAATCTCAACATAGATTCAACTCTCTTAGGTGAACGAACGCACAGCAGAGCAGTTTCAAGGAAACGTTTCTCCTGAGTTTTAGACGAAGTTTCCTGCTGTTTAGTACGGATGCCGGCATTGGGCTGGACATACCGGTTTTGGGATTCTGCACAGAAAGGGTTTGCAAACCGCTGAATCCACACGTGAGTTTAACTCTGTCAGTTGAATGCACACATTGACAACCATTCATTTTGATAGCACCCTTTTGGTTTTAGAAGCAGATATTTCTCTGTACAGCCTATGGTCCCATTCACTCGGGAATATCCCAACGCAGCTCCTAGAAGAAACGTGTTTCTGACTCGCTGAATCTCAACATAGATTCAACTCTCTTAGGTGAACGAACGCAGAGCAGAGCAGTTTCAAGGAAACGTTTCTCCTGAGTTTTAGACGAAGTTTCCTGCTGTTTAGTACGGATGCCGGCATTGGGCTGGACATACCGGTTTTGGGATTCTGCACAGAAATGGTTTGCAAACCGCTGAATCCACACGTGAGTTTAACTCTGTCAGTTGAATGCACACATTGACAACCATTCAGTTAGATACCACCCTTTTGGTTGTAGGAGCAGATATTTCTCTGTACAGCCTATGGTCCCATTCACTCGGGAATATCCCAACGCACCTCCTAGAAGAAACGTGTTTCTGACACACTGAATCTCAACATAGATTCAACTCTCTTAGGTGATCGAACGCACAGCAGAGCAGTTTCAAGGAAACGTTTCTCCTGAGTTTTAGACGAAGTTTCCTGCTGTTTAGTACGGATGCCGGCATTGGGCTGGAAATACCAGTTTTGGGATTCTGCACGGAAAGGGTTTGCAAACCGCTGAATCCACACGTGAGTTTAACTCTGTCAGTTGAATGCACACATTGACAACCATTCAGTTAGATAGCTCCGTTTTGGTTTTAGAAGCAGATATTTCTCTGTACAGCCTATGGTCCCATTCACTCGGGAATATCCCAACGCAGCTCCTAGAAGAAACGTGTTTCTGACTCGCTGAATCTCAACATAGTTTCAACTCTCTTAGGTGAACGAACGCACAGCAGAGCAGTTTCAAGGAAACGTTTCTCCTGAGTTTTAGACGAAGTTTCCTGCTGTTTAGTACGGATGCCGGCATTGAGCTGGAATTACCGGTTTTGGGATTCTGCACAGAAAGGGTTTGTAAACCGCTGAATCCAAACGTGAGTTTAATTCTGTCAGTTGAATGCACACATTGACAATCATTCAGTTAGATACCACCCTTTTGGTTGTAGGAGCAGATATTTCTCTGTACAGCCTATGGTCCCATTCACTCGGGAATATCCCAACGCAGCTCCTAGAAGAAACGTGTTTCTGACTCGCTGAATCTCAACATAGATTCAACTCTCTTAGGTGAACGAACGCACAGCAGAGCAGTTTCAAGGAAACGTTTCTCCTGAGTTTTAGACGAAGTTTCCTGCTGTTTAGTACGGATGCCGGCATTGGGCTGGAAATACCAGTTTTGGGATTCTGCACAGAAAGGGTTTGCAAACCGCTGAATCCACACGTGAGTTTAACTCTGTCAGTTGAATGCACACATTGACAATCATTCAGTTTGATAGCACAATTTTGGTTTTAGAAGCAGATATTTCTCTGTACAGCCTATGGTCCCATTCACTCGGGAATATCCCAACGCAGCTCCTAGAAGAAACGTGTTTCTGACTCGCTGAATCTCAACATAGATTCAACTCTCTTAGGTGAACGAACGCACAGCAGAGCAGTTTCAAGGAAACGTTTCTCCTGAGTCTTAGACGAAGTTTCCTGCTGTTTAGTACGGATGCCGGCATTGGGCTGGAAATACCGGTTTTGGGATTCTGCACAGAAAGGGTTTGCAAACCGCTGAATCCACACGTGAGTTTAACTCTGTCAGTTGAATGCACATATTGACAACCATTCAGTTAGATAGCTCCGTTTTGGTTTTAGAAGCAGATATTTCTCTGTACAGCCTATGGTCCCATTCACTCGGGAATATCCCAACGCAGCTCCTAGCATAAACGTGTTTCTGACTCGCTGAATCTCAACATAGATTCAACTCTCTTAGGTGAACGAACGCACAGCAGAGCAGTTTCAAGGAAACGTTTCTCCTGAGTTTTAGACGAAGTTTCCTGCTGTTTAGTACGGATGCCGGCATTGGGCTGGACATACCGGTTTTGGGATTCTGCACAGAAATGGTTTGCAAACCGCTGAATCCACACGTGAGTTTAACTCTGTCAGTTGAATGCACACATTGACAACCATTCAGTTAGATAGCTCCGTTTTGGTTTTAGAAGCAGATATTTCTCTGTACAGCCTATGGTCCCATTCACTCGGGAATATCCCAATGCAGCTCCTAGCATAAACGTGTTTCTGACTCGCTGAATCTCAACATAGATTCAACTCTCTTAGGTGAACGAACGCACAGCAGAGCAGTTTCAAGGAAACGTTTCTCCTGAGTTTTAGACGAAGTTTCCTGCTGTTTAGTACGGATGCCGGCATTGGGCTGGACATACCGGTTTTGGGATTCTGCACAGAAAGGGTTTGCAAACCGCTGAATCCACACGTGAGTTTAACTCTGTCAGTTGAATGCACACATTGACAACCATTCATTTTGATAGCACCCTTTTGGTTTTAGAAGCAGATATTTCTCTGTACAGCCTATGGTCCCATTCACTCGGGAATATCCCAACGCAGCTCCTAGAAGAAACGTGTTTCTGACTCGCTGAATCTCAACATAGATTCAACTCTCTTAGGTGAACGAACGCAGAGCAGAGCAGTTTCAAGGAAACGTTTCTCCTGAGTTTTAGACGAAGTTTCCTGCTGTTTAGTACGGATGCCGGCATTGGGCTGGACATACCGGTTTTGGGATTCTGCACAGAAATGGTTTGCAAACCGCTGAATCCACACGTGAGTTTAACTCTGTCAGTTGAATGCACACATTGACAACCATTCAGTTAGATACCACCCTTTTGGTTGTAGGAGCAGATATTTCTCTGTACAGCCTATGGTCCCATTCACTCGGGAATATCCCAACGCACCTCCTAGAAGAAACGTGTTTCTGACACGCTGAATCTCAACATAGATTCAACTCTCTTAGGTGATCGAACGCACAGCAGAGCAGTTTCAAGGAAACGTTTCTCCTGAGTTTTAGACGAAGTTTCCTGCTGTTTAGTACGGATGCCGGCATTGGGCTGGAAATACCGGTTTTGGGATTCTGCACGGAAAGGTTTTGCAAACCGCTGAATCCACACGTGAGTTTAACTCTGTCAGTTGAATGCACACATTGACAACCATTCAGTTAGATAGCTCCGTTTTGGTTTTAGAAGCAGATATTTCTCTGTACAGCCTATGGTCCCATTCACTCGGGAATATCCCAACGCAGCTCCTAGAAGAAACGTGTTTCTGACTCGCTGAATCTCAACATAGTTTCAACTCTCTTAGGTGAACGAACGCACAGCAGAGCAGTTTCAAGGAAACGATTCTCCTGAGTTTTAGACGAAGTTTCCTGCTGTTTAGTACGGATGCCGGCATTGAGCTGGAATTACCGGTTTTGGGATTCTGCACAGAAAGGGTTTGTAAACCGCTGAATCCACACGTGAGTTTAACTCTGTCAGTTGAATGCACAGATTGACAAGCATTCAGTTAGATACCACCCTTTTGGTTGTAGGAGCAGATATTTCTCTGTACAGCCTATGGTCCCATTCACTCGGGAATATCCCAACGCAGCTCCAGAAGAAACGTGTTTCTGACTCGCTGAATCTCAACATAGATTCAACTCTCTTAGGTGAACGAACGCACAGCAGAGCAGTTTCAAGGAAACGTTTCTCCTGAGTTTTAGACGAAGTTTCCTGCTGTTTAGTACGGATGCCGGCATTGGGCTGGACATACCGGTTTTGGGATTCTGCACAGAAAGGGTTTGCAAACCGCTGAATCCACACGTGAGTTTAACTCTGTCAGTTGAATGCACACATTGACAACCATTCAGTTTGATAACACACTTTTGGTTTTAGAAGCAGATATTTCTCTGTACAGCCTATGGTCCCATTCACTCGGGAATATCCCAACGCAGCTCCTAGCATAAACGTGTTTCTGACTCGCTGAATCTCAACATAGATTCAACTCTCTTAGGTGAACGAACGCACAGCAGAGCAGTTTCAAGGAAACGTTTCTCCTGAGTTTTAGACGAAGTTTCCTGCTGTTTAGTACGGATGCCGGCATTGGGCTGGACATACCGGTTTTGGGATTCTGCACAGAAATGGTTTGAAAACCGCTGAATCCACACGTGAGTTTAACTCTGTCAGTTGAATGCACACATTGACAACCATTCAGTTTGATAGCACCCTTTTGGTTTTAGAAGCAGATATTTCTCTGTACAGCCTATGGTCCCATTCACTCGGGAATATCCCAACGCAGCTCCTAGAAGAAACGTGTTTCTGACTCGCTGAATCTCAACATAGATTCAACTCTCTTAGGTGAACGAACGCACAGCAGAGCAGTTTCAAGGAAACGTTTCTCCTGAGTTTTAGACGAAGTTTCCTGCTGTTTAGTACGGATGCCGGCATTGGGCTGGAAATACCGGTTTTGGGATTCTGCACAGAAAGGGTTTGCAAACCGCTGAATCCACACGTGAGTTTAACTCTGTCAATTGAATGCACATATTGACAACCATTCACTTAGATAGCTCCGTTTTGGTTTTAGAAGCAGATATTTCTCTGTACAGCCTATGGTCCCATTCACTCGGGAATATCCCAACGCAGCTCCTAGCATAAACGTGTTTCTGACTCGCTGAATCTCAACATAGATTCAACTCTCTTAGGTGAACGAACGCACAGCAGAGCAGTTTCAAGGAAACGTTTCTCCTGAGTTTTAGACGAAGTTTCCTGCTGTTTAGTACGTATGCCGGCATTGGGCTGGAAATACCGGTTTTGGGATTCTGCACAGAAATGGTTTGCAAACCGCTGAATCCACACGTGAGTTTAACTCTGTCAGTTGAATGCACACATTGACAACCATTCAGTTAGATACCACCCTTTTGGTTGTAGGAGCAGATATTTCTCTGTACAGCCTATGGTCCCATTCACTCGGGAATATCCCAACGCACCTCCTAGAAGAAACGTGTTTCTGACACGCTGAATCTCAACATAGATTCAACTCTCTTAGGTGATCGAACGCACAGCAGAGCAGTTTCAAGGAAACGTTTCTCCTGAGTTTTAGACGAAGTTTCCTGCTGTTTAGTACGGATGCCGGCATTGGGCTGGACATACCGGTTTTGGGATTCTGCACAGAAAGGTTTTGCAAACCGCTGAATCCACACGTGAGTTTAACTCTGTCAGTTGAATGCACACATTGACAACCATTCAGTTTGATAGCTCCGTTTTGGTTTTAGAAGCAGATATTTCTCTGTACAGACTATGGTCCCATTCACTCGGGAATATCCCAACGCAGCTCCTAGAAGAAACGTGTTTCTGACTCGCTGAATCTCAACATAATTTCAACTCTCTTAGGTGAACGAACGCACAGCAGAGCAGTTTCAAGGAAACGTTTCTCCTGAGTTTTAGACGAAGTTTCCTGCTGTTTAGTACGGATGCCGGCATTGGGCTGGAAATACCGGTTTTGGGATTCTGCACAGAAAGGGTTTGCAAACCGCTGAATCCACACGTGAGTTTAACTCTGTCAATTGAATGCACATATTGACAACCATTCAGTTAGATAGCTCCGTTTTGGTTTTAGAAGCAGATATTTCTCTGTACAGCCTATGGTCCCATTCACTCGGGAATATCCCAACGCAGCTCCTAGCATAAACGTGTTTCTGACTCGCTGAATCTCAACATAGATTCAACTCTCTTAGGTGAACGAACGCACAGCAGAGCAGTTTCAAGGAAACGTTTCTCCTGAGTTTTAGACGAAGTTTCCTGCTGTTTAGTACGGATGCCGGCATTGGGCTGGACATACCGGTTTTGGGATTCTGCACAGAAATGGTTTGCAAACCGCTGAATCCACACGTGAGTTTAACTCTGTCAGTTGAATGCACACATTGACAACCATTCAGTTTGATAGCACCCTTTTGGTTTTAGAAGCAGATATTTCTCTGTACATCCTATGGTCCCATTCACTCGGGAATATCCCAACGCAGGTCCTAGAAGAAACGTGTTTCTGACTCGCTGAGTCTCTACATAGATTCAACTCTCTTAGGTGAACGAACGCACAGCAGAGCAGTTTCAAGGATACGTTTCTCCTGAGTTTTAGACGAAGTTTCCTGCTGTTTAGTACGTATGCCGGCATTGGGCTGGAAATACCGGTTTTGGGATTCTGCACAGAAAGGGTTTGCAAACCGCTGAATCCACACGTGAGTTTAACTCTGTCAGTTGAATGCACACATTGACAACCATTCAGTTAGCTAGCTCCGTTTTGGTTTTAGAAGCAGATATTTCTCTGTACAGCCTATGGTCCCATTCACTCGGGAATATCCCAACGCAGCTCCTAGAAGAAACGTGTTTCTGACTCGCTGAATCTCAACACAGATTCAACTCTCTTAGGTGAACGAACGCACAGCAGAGCAGTTTCAAGGAAACGTTTCTCCTGAGTTTTAGACGAAGTTTCCTGCTGTTTAGTACGGATGCCGGCATTGGGCTGGACATACCGGTTTTGGGATTCTGCACAGAAAGGGTTTGCAAACCGCTGAATCCACACGTGAGTTTAACTCTGTCAGTTGAATGCACACATTGACAACCATTCAGTTAGATACCACCCTTTTGGTTGGAGGAGCAGATATTTCTCTGTACAGCCTATGGTTCCATTCACTCGGGAATATCCCAACGCACCTCCTAGAAGAAACGTGTTTCTGACACGCTGAATCTCAACATAGATTCAACTCTCTTAGGTGATCGAACGCACAGCAGAGCAGTTTCAAGGAAACGTTTCTCCTGAGTTTTAGACGAAGTTTCCTGCTGTTTAGTACGGATGCGGGCATTGGGCTGGAAATACCGGTTTTGGGATTCTGCACAGAAAGGGTTTGCAAACCGCTGAATCCACACGTGAGTTTAACTCTGTCAGTTGAATGCACATATTGACAACCATTCAGTTAGATAGCTCCGTTTGGTTTTAGAAGCAGATATTTCTCTGTACAGCCTATGGTCCCATTCACTCGGGAATATCCCAACGCAGCTCTTAGCATAAACGTGTTTCTGATTCGCTGAATCTCAACATAGATTCAACTCTCTTAGGTGAACGAAGGCACAGCAGAGCAGTTTCAAGGAAACGTTTCTCCTGAGTTTTAGACGAAGTTTCCTGCTGTTTAGTACGGATGCCGGCATTGGGCTGGACATACCGGTTTTGGGATTCTGCACAGAAAGGGTTTGCAAACCGCTGAATCCACACGTGAGTTTAACTCTGTCAGTTGAATGCACACATTGACAACCATTCAGTTTGATAGCCCCGTTTTGGTTTTAGAAGCAGATATTTCTCTGTACAGCCTATGGTCCCATTCACTCGGGAATATCCCAACGCAGCTACTAGCATAAGCGTGTTTCTGACTCGCTGAATCTCAACATAATTTCAACTCTCTTAGGTGAACGAACGCACAGCAGAGCAGTTTCAAGGAAACGTTTCTCCTGAGTTTTAGACGAAGTTTCCTGCTGTTTAGTACGGATGCCGGCATTGAGCTGGAATTACCGGTTTTGGGATTCTGCACAGAAAGGGTTTGTAAACCGCTGAATCCAAACGTGAGTTTAACTCTGTCAGTTGAATGCACACATTGACAAGCATTCAGTTAGATACCACCCTTTTGGTTGTAGGAGCAGATATTTCTCTGTACAGCCTATGGTCCCATTCACTCGGGAATATCCCAACGCAGCTCCTAGAAGAAACGTGTTTCTGACTCGCTGAATCTCAACATAGATTCAACTCTCTTAGGTGAACGAACGCACAGCAGAGCAGTTTCAAGGAAACGTTTCTCCTGAGTTTTAGACGAAGTTTCCTGCTGTTTAGTACGGATGCCGGCATTGGGCTGGACATACCGGTTTTGGGATTCTGCACAGAAAGGGTTTGCAAACCGCTGAATCCACACGTGAGTTTAACTCTGTCAGTTGAATGCACACATTGACAATCATTCAGTTTGATAGCACAATTTTGGTTTTAGAAGCAGATATTTCTCTGTACAGCCTATGGTCCCATTCACTCGGGAATATCCCAACGCAGCTCCTAGAAGAAACGTGTTTCTGACTCGCTGAATCTCAACATAGTTTCAACTCTCTTAGGTTAACGAACGCACAGCAGAGCAGTTTCAAGGAAACGTTTCTCCTGAGTCTTAGACGAAGTTTCCTGCTGTTTAGTACGGATGCCGGCATTGGGCTGGAAATACCGGTTTTGGGATTCTGCACAGAAAGGGTTTGCAAACCGCTGAATCCACACGTGAGTTTAACTCTGTCAGTTGAATACACATATTGACAACCATTCAGTTAGATAGCTCCGTTTTGGTTTTAGAAGCAGATATTTCTCTGTACAGCCTATGGTCCCATTCACTCGGGAATATCCCAACGCAGCTCCAGAAGAAACGTGTTTCTGACTCGCTGAATCTCAACATAGATTCAACTCTCTTAGGTGAACGAACGCACAGCAGAGCAGTTTCAAGGAAACGTTTCTCCTGAGTTTTAGACGAAGTTTCCTGCTGTTTAGTACGGATGCCGGCATTGGGCTGGACATACCGGTTTTGGGATTCTGCACAGAAAGGGTTTGCAAACCGCTGAATCCACACGTGAGTTTAACTCCGTCAGTTGAATGCACACATTGACAACCATTCAGTTTGATAACACACTTTTGGTTTTAGAATCAGATATTTCTCTGTACAGACTTTGGTCCCATTCACTCGGGAATATCCCAACGCAGCTCCTAGCATAAACGTGTTTCTGACTCGCTGAATCTCAACATAGATTCAACTCTCTTAGGTGAACGAACGCACAGCAGAGCAGTTTCAAGGAAACGTTTCTCCTGAGTTTTAGACGAAGTTTCCTGCTGTTTAGTACGGATGCCGGCATTGGGCTGGACATACCGGTTTTGGGATTCTGCACAGAAATGGTTTGCAAACCGCTGAATCCACACGTGAGTTTAACTCTGTCAGTTGAATGCACACATTGACAACCATTCAGTTAGATACCACCCTTTTGGTTGTAGGAGCAGATATTTCTCTGTACAGCCTATGGTCCCATTCACTCGGGAATATCCCAACGCACCTCCTAGAAGAAACGTGTTTCTGACACGCTGAATCTCAACATAGATTCAACTCTCTTAGGTGATCGAACGCACAGCAGAGCAGTTTCAAGGAAACGTTTCTCCTGAGTTTTAGACGAAGTTTCCTGCTGTTTAGTACGGATGCCGGCATTGAGCTGGATTTACCGGTTTTGGGATTCTGCACAGAAAGGGTTTGTAAACCGCTGAATCCACACGTGAGTTTAACTCTGTCAGTTGAATGCACAGATTGACAAGCATTCAGTTAGATACCACCCTTTTGGTTGTAGGAGCAGATATTTCTCTGTACAGCCTATGGTCCCATTCACTCGGGAATATCCCAACGCAGCTCCTAGAAGAAACGTGTTTCTGACTCGCTGAATCTCAACATAGATTCAACTCTCTTAGGTGAACGAACGCACAGCAGAGCAGTTTCAAGGAAACGTTTCTCCTGAGTCTTAGACGAAGTTTCCTGCTGTTTAGTACGGATGCCGGCATTGGGCTGGAAATACCGGTTTTGGGATTCTGCACAGAAAGGGTTTGCAAACCGCTGAATCCACACGTGAGTTTAACTCTGTCAGTTGAATGCACATATTGACAACCATTCAGTTAGATAGCTCCGTTTTGGTTTTAGAAGCAGATATTTCTCTGTACAGCCTATGGTCTCATTCACTCGGGAATATCCCAACGCAGCTCCTAGCATAAACGTGTTTCTGACTCGCTGAATCTCAACATAGATTCAACTCTCTTAGGTGAACGAACGCACAGCAGAGCAGTTTCAAGGAAACGTTTCTCCTGAGTTTTAGACGAAGTTTCCTGCTGTTTAGTACGGATGCCGGCATTGGGCAGGACATACCGGTTTTGGGATTCTGCACAGAAAGGGTTTGCAAACCGCTGAATCCACACGTGAGTTTAACTCCGTCAGTTGAATGCACACATTGACAACCATTCAGTTTGATAACACACTTTTGGTTTTAGAAGCAGATATTTCTCTGTACAGCCTATGGTCCCATTCACTCGGGAATATCCCAACGCAGCTCCTAGCATAAACGTGTTTCTGACTCGCTGAATCTCAACATAGATTCAACTCTCTTAGGTGAACGAACGCACAGCAGAGCAGTTTCAAGGAAACGTTTCTCCTGAGTTTTAGACGAAGTTTCCTGCTGTTTAGTACGGATGCCGGCATTGGGCTGGACATACCGGTTTTGGGATTCTGCACAGAAATGGTTTGAAAACCGCTGAATCCACACGTGAGTTTAACTCTGTCAGTTGAATGCACACATTGACAACCATTCAGTTTGATAGCACCCTTTTGGTTTTAGAAGCAGATATTTCTCTGTACAGCCTATGGTCCCATTCACTCGGGAATATCCCAACGCAGCTCCTAGAAGAAACGTGTTTCTGACTCGCTGAGTCTCAACATAGATTCAACTCTCTTAGGTGAACGAACGCACAGCAGAGCAGTTTCAAGGAAACGTTTCTCCTGAGTTTTAGACGAAGTTTCCTGCTGTTTAGTACGGATGCCGGCATTGGGCTGGAAATACCGGTTTTGGGATTCTGCACAGAAAGGGTTTGCAAACCGCTGAATCCACACGTGAGTTTAACTCTGTCAATTGAATGCACATATTGACAACCATTCACTTAGATAGCTCCGTTTTGGTTTTAGAAGCAGATATTTCTCTGTACAGCCTATGGTCCCATTCACTCGGGAATATCCCAACGCAGCTCCTAGCATAAACGTGTTTCTGACTCGCTGAATCTCAACATAGATTCAACTCTCTTAGGTGAACGAACGCACAGCAGAGCAGTTTCAAGGAAACGTTTCTCCTGAGTTTTAGACGAAGTTTCCTGCTGTTTAGTACGGATGCCGGCATTGGGCTGGACATACCGGTTTTGGGATTCTGCACAGAAATGGTTTGCAAACCGCTGAATCCACACGTGAGTTTAACTCTGTCAGTTGAATGCACACATTGACCACCATTCAGTTAGATACCACCCTTTTGGTTGTAGGAGCAGATATTTCTCTGTACAGCCTATGGTCCCATTCACTCGGGAATATCCCAACGCACCTCCTAGAAGAAACGTGTTTCTGACACGCTGAATCTCAACATAGATTCAACTCTCTTAGGTGATCGAACGCACAGCAGAGCAGTTTCAAGGAAACGTTTCTCCTGAGTTTTAGACGAAGTTTCCTGCTGTTTAGTACGGATGCCGGCATTGGGCTGGACATACCGGTTTTGGGATTCTGCACAGAAAGGTTTTGCAAACCGCTGAATCCACACGTGAGTTTAACTCTGTCAGTTGAATGCACACATTGACAACCATTCAGTTTGATAGCTCCGTTTTGGTTTTAGAAGCAGATATTTCTCTGTACAGACTATGGTCCCATTCACTCGGGAATATCCCAACGCAGCTCCTAGAAGAAACGTGTTTCTGACTCGCTGAATCTCAACATAATTTCAACTCTCTTAGGTGAACGAACGCACAGCAGAGCAGTTTCAAGGATACGTTTCTCCTGAGTTTTAGACGAAGTTTCCTGCTGTTTAGTACGTATGCCGGCATTGGGCTGGAAATACCGGTTTTGGGATTCTGCACAGAAAGGGTTTGCAAACCGCTGAATCCACACGTGAGTTTAACTCTGTCAGTTGAATGCACACATTGACAACCATTCAGTTAGATAGCTCCGTTTTGGTTTTAGAAGCAGATATTTCTCTGTACAGCCTATGGTCCCATTCACTCGGGAATATCCCAACGCAGCTCCTAGAAGAAACGTGTTTCTGACTCGCTGAATCTCAACACAGATTCAACTCTCTTAGGTGAACGAACGCACAGCAGAGCAGTTTCAAGGAAACGTTTCTCCTGAGTTTTAGACGAAGTTTCCTGCTGTTTAGTACGGATGCCGGCATTGGGCTGGACATACCGGTTTTGGGATTCTGCACAGAAAGGGTTTGCAAACCGCTGAATCCACACGTGAGTTTAACTCTGTCAGTTGAATGCACACATTGACAACCATTCAGTTAGATACCACCCTTTTGGTTGTAGGAGCAGATATTTCTCTGTACAGCCTATGGTCCCATTCACTCGGGAATATCCCAACGCACCTCCTAGAAGAAACGTGTTTCTGACACGCTGAATCTCAACATAGATTCAACTCTCTTAGGTGATCGAACGCACAGCAGAGCAGTTTCAAGGAAACGTTTCTCCTGAGTTTTAGACGAAGTTTCCTGCTGTTTAGTACGGATGCGGGCATTGGGCTGGAAATACCGGTTTTGGGATTCTGCACAGAAAGGGTTTGCAAACCGCTGAATCCACACGTGAGTTTAACTCTGTCAGTTGAATGCACATATTGACAACCATTCAGTTAGATAGCTCCGTTTGGTTTTAGAAGCAGATATTTCTCTGTACAGCCTATGGTCCCATTCACTCGGGAATATCCCAACGCACCTCCTAGAAGAAACGTGTTTCTGATTCGCTGAATCTCAACATAGATTCAACTCTCTTAGGTGAACGAAGGCACAGCAGAGCAGTTTCAAGGAAACGTTTCTCCTGAGTTTTAGACGAAGTTTCCTGCTGTTTAGTACGGATGCCGGCATTGGGCTGGACATACCGGTTTTGGGATTCTGCACAGAAAGGGTTTGCAAACCGCTGAATCCACACGTGAGTTTAACTCTGTCAGTTGAATGCACACATTGACAACCATTCAGTTTGATAGCCCCGTTTTGGTTTTAGAAGCAGATATTTCTCTGTACAGCCTATGGTCCCATTCACTCGGGAATATCCCAACGCAGCTACTAGCATAAGCGTGTTTCTGACTCGCTGAATCTCAACATAATTTCAACTCTCTTAGGTGAACGAACGCACAGCAGAGCAGTTTCAAGGAAACGTTTCTCCTGAGTTTTAGACGAAGTTTCCTGCTGTTTAGTACGGATGCCGGCATTGAGCTGGAATTACCGGTTTTGGGATTCTGCACAGAAAGGGTTTGTAAACCGCTGAATCCAAACGTGAGTTTAACTCTGTCAGTTGAATGCACACATTGACAAGCATTCAGTTAGATACCACCCTTTTGGTTGTAGGAGCAGATATTTCTCTGTACAGCCTATGGTCCCATTCACTCGGGAATATCCCAACGCAGCTCCTAGAAGAAACGTGTTTCTGACTCGCTGAATCTCAACATAGATTCAACTCTCTTAGGTGAACGAACGCACAGCAGAGCAGTTTCAAGGAAACGTTTCTCCTGAGTTTTAGACGAAGTTTCCTGCTGTTTAGTACGGATGCCGGCATTGGGCTGGACATACCGGTTTTGGGATTCTGCACAGAAAGGGTTTGCAAACCGCTGAATCCACACGTGAGTTTAACTCTGTCAGTTGAATGCACACATTGACAATCATTCAGTTTGATAGCACAATTTTGGTTTTAGAAGCAGATATTTCTCTGTACAGCCTATGGTCCCATTCACTCGGGAATATCCCAACGCAGCTCCTAGAAGAAACGTGTTTCTGACTCGCTGAATCTCAACATAGTTTCAACTCTCTTAGGTTAACGAACGCACAGCAGAGCAGTTTCAAGGAAACGTTTCTCCTGAGTCTTAGACGAAGTTTCCTGCTGTTTAGTACGGATGCCGGCATTGGGCTGGAAATACCGGTTTTGGGATTCTGCACAGAAAGGGTTTGCAAACCGCTGAATCCACACGTGAGTTTAACTCTGTCAGTTGAATACACATATTGACAACCATTCAGTTAGATAGCTCCGTTTTGGTTTTAGAAGCAGATATTTCTCTGTACAGCCTATGGTCCCATTCACTCGGGAATATCCCAACGCAGCTCCAGAAGAAACGTGTTTCTGACTCGCTGAATCTCAACATAGATTCAACTCTCTTAGGTGAACGAACGCACAGCAGAGCAGTTTCAAGGAAACGTTTCTCCTGAGTTTTAGACGAAGTTTCCTGCTGTTTAGTACGGATGCCGGCATTGGGCTGGACATACCGGTTTTGGGATTCTGCACAGAAAGGGTTTGCAAACCGCTGAATCCACACGTGAGTTTAACTCCGTCAGTTGAATGCACACATTGACAACCATTCAGTTTGATAACACACTTTTGGTTTTAGAATCAGATATTTCTCTGTACAGACTATGGTCCCATTCACTCGGGAATATCCCAACGCAGCTCCTAGCATAAACGTGTTTCTGACTCGCTGAATCTCAACATAGATTCAACTCTCTTAGGTGAACGAACGCACAGCAGAGCAGTTTCAAGGAAACGTTTCTCCTGAGTTTTAGACGAAGTTTCCTGCTGTTTAGTACGGATGCCGGCATTGGGCTGGACATACCGGTTTTGGGATTCTGCACAGAAATGGTTTGCAAACCGCTGAATCCACACGTGAGTTTAACTCTGTCAGTTGAATGCACACATTGACAACCATTCAGTTAGATACCACCCTTTTGGTTGTAGGAGCAGATATTTCTCTGTACAGCCTATGGTCCCATTCACTCGGGAATATCCCAACGCACCTCCTAGAAGAAACGTGTTTCTGACACGCTGAATCTCAACATAGATTCAACTCTCTTAGGTGATCGAACGCACCACAGAGCAGTTTCAAGGAAACGTTTCTCCTGAGTTTTAGACGAAGTTTCCTGCTGTTTAGTACGGATGCCGGCATTGAGCTGGAATTACCGGTTTTGGGATTCTGCACAGAAAGGGTTTGTAAACCGCTGAATCCACACGTGAGTTTAACTCTGTCAGTTGAATGCACAGATTGACAAGCATTCAGTTAGATACCACCCTTTTGGTTGTAGGAGCAGATATTTCTCTGTACAGCCTATGGTCCCATTCACTCGGGAATATCCCAACGCAGCTCCTAGAAGAAACGTGTTTCTGACTCGCTGAATCTCAACATAGATTCAACTCTCTTAGGTGAACGAACGCACAGCAGAGCAGTTTCAAGGAAACGTTTCTCCTGAGTCTTAGACGAAGTTTCCTGCTGTTTAGTACGGATGCCGGCATTGGGCTGGAAATACCGGTTTTGGGATTCTGCACAGAAAGGGTTTGCAAACCGCTGAATCCACACGTGAGTTTAACTCTGTCAGTTGAATGCACATATTGACAACCATTCAGTTAGATAGCTCCGTTTTGGTTTTAGAAGCAGATATTTCTCTGTACAGCCTATGGTCTCATTCACTCGGGAATATCCCAACGCAGCTCCTAGCATAAACGTGTTTCTGACTCGCTGAATCTCAACATAGATTCAACTCTCTTAGGTGAACGAACGCACAGCAGAGCAGTTTCAAGGAAACGTTTCTCCTGAGTTTTAGACGAAGTTTCCTGCTGTTTAGTACGGATGCCGGCATTGGGCAGGACATACCGGTTTTGGGATTCTGCACAGAAAGGGTTTGCAAACCGCTGAATCCACACGTGAGTTTAACTCCGTCAGTTGAATGCACACATTGACAACCATTCAGTTTGATAGCACCCTTTTGGTTTTAGAAGCAGATATTTCTCTGTACAGCCTATGGTCCCATTCACTCGGGAATATCCCAACGCAGCTCCTAGAAGAAACGTGTTTCTGACTCGCTGAGTCTCAACATAGATTCAACTCTCTTAGGTGAACGAACGCACAGCAGAGCAGTTTCAAGGAAACGTTTCTCCTGAGTTTTAGACGAAGTTTCCTGCTGTTTAGTACGTATGCCGGCATTGGGCTGGAAATACCGGTTTTGGGATTCTGCACAGAAAGGGTTTGCAAACCGCTGAATACACACGTGAGTTTAACTCTGTCAGTTGAATGCACACATTGACAACCATTCAGTTACATAGCTCCGTTTTGGTTTTAGAAGCAGATATTTCTCTGTACAGCCTATGGTCCCATTCACTCGGGAATATCCCAACGCAGCTCCTAGAAGAAACGTGTTTCTGACTCGCTGAATCTCAACATAGATTCAACTCTCTTAGGTGAACGAACGCACAGCAGAGCAGTTTCAAGGAAACGTTTCTCCTGAGTTTTAGACGAAGTTTCCTGCTGTTTAGTACGGATGCCGGCATTGGGCTGGACATACCGGTTTTGGGATTCTGCACAGAAATGGTTTGCAAACCGCTGAATCCACACGGGAGTTTAACTCTGTCAGTTGAATGCACACATTGACAACCATTCAGTTAGATACCACCCTTTTGGTTGTAGGAGCAGATATTTCTCTGTACAGCCTATGGTCCCATTCACTCGGGAATATCCCAACGCACCTCCTAGAAGAAACGTGTTTCTGACACGCTGAATCTCAACATAGATTCAACTCTCTTAGGTGATCGAACGCACAGCAGAGCAGTTTCAAGGAAACGTTTCTCCTGAGTTTTAGACGAAGTTTCCTGCTGTTTAGTACGGATGCCGGCATTGGGCTGGAAATACCGGTTTTGGGATTCTGCACAGAAAGGGTTTGCAAACCGCTGAATCCACACGTGAGTTTAACTCTGTCAATTGAATGCACATATTGACAACCATTCAGTTAGATAGCTCCGTTTTGGTTTTAGAAGCAGATATTTCTCTGTACAGCCTATGGTCCCATTCACTCGGGAATATCCCAACGCAGCTCCTAGCATAAACGTGTTTCTGACTCGCTGAATCTCAACATAGATTCAACTCTCTTAGGTGAACGAACGCACAGCAGAGCAGTTTCAAGGAAACGTTTCTCCTGAGTTTTAGACGAAGTTTCCTGCTGTTTAGTACGGATGCCGGCATTGGGCTGGACATACCGGTTTTGGGATTCTGCACAGAAATGGTTTGCAAACCGCTGAATCCACACGTGAGTTTAACTCTGTCAGTTGAATGCACACATTGACAACCATTCAGTTTGATAGCACCCTTTTGGTTTTAGAAGCAGATATTTCTCTGTACATCCTATGGTCCCATTCACTCGGGAATATCCCAACGCAGCTCCTAGAAGAAACGTGTTTCTGACTCGCTGAGTCTCTACATAGATTCAACTCTCTTAGGTGAACGAACGCACAGCAGAGCAGTTTCAAGGAAACGTTTCTCCTGAGTTTTAGACGAAGTTTCCTGCTGTTTAGTACGGATGCCGGCATTGGGCTGGACATACCGGTTTTGGGATTCTGCACAGAAAGGGTTTGCAAACCGCTGAATCCACACGTGAGTTTAACTCTGTCAGTTGAATGCACACATTGACAACCATTCAGTTTGATAGCTCCGTTTTGGTTTTAGAAGCAGATATTTCTCTGTACAGCCTATGGTCCCATTCACTCGGGAATATCCCAACGCAGCTCCAGAAGAAACGTGTTTCTGACTCGCTGAATCTCAACATAGATTCAACTCTCTTAGGTGAACGAACGCACAGCAGAGCAGTTTCAAGGAAACGTTTCTCCTGAGTTTTAGACGAAGTTTCCTGCTGTTTAGTACGGATGCCGGCATTGGGCTGGACATACCGGTTTTGGGATTCTGCACAGAAAGGGTTTGCAAACCGCTGAATACACACGTGAGTTTAACTCTGTCAGTTGAATGCACACATTGACAACCATTCAGTTTGATAACACACTTTTGGTTTTAGAAGCAGATATTTCTCTGTACAGCCTATGGTCCCATTCACTCGGGAATATCCCAACGCAGCTCCTAGCATAAACGTGTTTCTGACTCGCTGAATCTCAACATAGATTCAACTCTCTTAGGTGAACGAACGCACAGCAGAGCAGTTTCAAGGAAACGTTTCTCCTGAGTTTTAGACGAAGTTTCCTGCTGTTTAGTACGGATGCCGGCATTGGGCTGGACATACCGGTTTTGGGATTCTGCACAGAAATGGTTTGAAAACCGCTGAATCCACACGTGAGTTTAACTCTGTCAGTTGAATGCACACATTGACAACCATTCAGTTTGATAGCACCCTTTTGGTTTTAGAAGCAGATATTTCTCTGTACAGCCTATGGTCCCATTCACTCGGGAATATCCCAACGCAGCTCCTAGAAGAAACGTGTTTCTGACTCGCTGAGTCTCAACATAGATTCAACTCTCTTAGGTGAACGAACGCACAGCAGAGCAGTTTCAAGGAAACGTTTCTCCTGAGTTTTAGACGAAGTTTCCTGCTGTTTAGTACGGATGTCGGCATTGGGCTGGAAATACCGGTTTTGGGATTCTGCACAGAAAGGGTTTGCAAACCGCTGAATCCACACGTGAGTTTAACTCTGTCAATTGAATGCACATATTGACAACCATTCACTTAGATAGCTCCGTTTTGGTTTTAGAAGCAGATATTTCTCTGTACAGCCTATGGTCCCATTCACTCGGGAATATCCCAACGCAGCTCCTAGCATAAACGTGTTTCTGACTCGCTGAATCTCAACATAGATTCAACTCTCTTAGGTGAACGAACGCACAGCAGAGCAGTTTCAAGGAAACGTTTCTCCTGAGTTTTAGACGAAGTTTCCTGCTGTTTAGTACGGATGCCGGCATTGGGCTGGACATACCGGTTTTGGGATTCTGCACAGAAATGGTTTGCAAACCGCTGAATCCACACGTGAGTTTAACTCTGTCAGTTGAATGCACACACTGACAACCATTCAGTTAGATACCACCCTTTTGGTTGTAGGAGCAGATATTTCTCTGTACAGCCTATGGTCCCATTCACTCGGGAATATCCCAACGCACCTCCTAGAAGAAACGTGTTTCTGACACGCTGAATCTCAACATAGATTCAACTCTCTTAGGTGATCGAACGCACAGCAGAGCAGTTTCAAGGAAACGTTTCTCCTGAGTTTTAGACGAAGTTTCCTGCTGTTTAGTACGGATGCCGGCATTGGGCTGGACATACCGGTTTTGGGATTCTGCACAGAAAGGTTTTGCAAACCGCTGAATCCACACGTGAGTTTAACTCTGTCAGTTGAATGCACACATTCACAACCATTCAGTTTGATAGCTCCGTTTTGGTTTTAGAAGCAGATATTTCTCTGTACAGACTATGGTCCCATTCACTCGGGAATATCCCAACGCAGCTCCTAGAAGAAACGTGTTTCTGACTCGCTGAATCTCAACATAGTTTCACCTCTCTTAGGTGAACGAACGCACAGCAGAGCAGTTTCAAGGAAACGTTTCTCCTGAGTTTTAGACGAAGTTTCCTGCTGTTTAGTACGGATGCCGGCATTGGGCTGGACATACCGGTTTTGGGATTCTGCACAGAAAGGGTTTGCAAACCGCTGAATCCACACGTGAGTTTAACTCTGTCAGTTGAATGCACACATTGACAACCATTCAGTTTGATAACACACTTTTGGTTTTAGAAGCAGATATTTCTCTGTACAGCCTATGGTCCCATTCACTCGGGAATATCCCAACGCAGCTCCTAGCATAAACGTGTTTCTGACTCGCTGAATCTCAACATAGATTCAACTCTCTTAGGTGAACGAACGCACAGCAGAGCAGTTTCAAGGAAACGTTTCTCCTGAGTTTTAGACGAAGTTTCCTGCTGTTTAGTACGGATGCCGGCATTGGGCTGGACATACCGGTTTTGGGATTCTGCACAGAAATGGTTTGAAAACCGCTGAATCCACACGTGAGTTTAACTCTGTCAGTTGAATGCACACATTGACAACCATTCAGTTTGATAGCACCCTTTTGGTTTTAGAAGCAGATATTTCTCTGTACAGCCTATGGTCCCATTCACTCGGGAATATCCCAACGCAGCTCCTAGAAGAAACGTGTTTCTGACTCGCTGAGTCTCAACATAGATTCAACTCTCTTAGGTGAACGAACGCACAGCAGAGCAGTTTCAAGGAAACGTTTCTCCTGAGTTTTAGACGAAGTTTCCTGCTGTTTAGTACGGATGCCGGCATTGGGCTGGAAATACCGGTTTTGGGATTCTGCACAGAAAGGGTTTGCAAACCGCTGAATCCACACGTGAGTTTAACTCTGTCAGTTGAATGCACATATTGACAACCATTCACTTAGATAGCTCCGTTTTGGTTTTAGAAGCAGATATTTCTCTGTACAGCCTATGGTCCCATTCACTCGGGAATATCCCAACGCAGCTCCTAGCATAAACGTGTTTCTGACTCGCTGAATCTCAACATAGATTCAACTCTCTTAGGTGAACGAACGCACAGCAGAGCAGTTTCAAGGAAACGTTTCTCCTGAGTTTTAGACGAAGTTTCCTGCTGTTTAGTACGGATGCCGGCATTGGGCTGGACATACCGGTTTTGGGATTCTGCACAGAAATGGTTTGCAAACCGCTGAATCCACACGTGAGTTTAACTCTGTCAGTTGAATTCACACACTGACAACCATTCAGTTAGATACCACCCTTTTGGTTGTAGGAGCAGATATTTCTCTGTACAGCCTATGGTCCCATTCACTCGGGAATATCCCAACGCACCTCCTAGAAGAAACGTGTTTCTGACACGCTGAATCTCAACATAGATTCAACTCTCTTAGGTGATCGAACGCACAGCAGAGCAGTTTCAAGGAAACGTTTCTCCTGAGTTTTAGACGAAGTTTCCTGCTGTTTAGTACGGATGCCGGCATTGGGCTGGACATACCGGTTTTGGGATTCTGCACAGAAAGGTTTTGCAAACCGCTGAATCCACACGTGAGTTTAACTCTTTCAGTTGAATGCACACATTGACAACCATTCAGATTGATAGCTCCGTTTTGGTTTTAGAAGCAGATATTTCTCTGTACAGACTATGGTCCCATTCACTCGGGAATATCCCAACGCAGCTCCTAGAAGAAACGTGTTTCTGACTCGCTGAATCTCAACATAATTTCAACTCTCTTAGGTGAACGAACGCACAGCAGAGCAGTTTCAAGGAAACGTTTCTCCTGAGTTTTAGACGAAGTTTCCTGCTGTTTAGTACGGATGCCGGCATTGGGCTGGAAATACCGGTTTTGGGATTCTGCACAGAAAGGGTTTGCAAACCGCTGAATCCACACGTGAGTTTAACTCTGTCAATTGAATGCACATATTGACAACCATTCAGTTAGATAGCTCCGTTTTGGTTTTAGAAGCAGATATTTCTCTGTACAGCCTATGGTCCCATTCACTCGGGAATATCCCAACGCAGCTCCTAGCATAAACGTGTTTCTGACTCGCTGAATCTCAACATAGATTCAACTCTCTTAGGTGAACGAACGCACAGCAGAGCAGTTTCAAGGAAACGTTTCTCCTGAGTTTTAGACGAAGTTTCCTGCTGTTTAGTACGGATGCCGGCATTGGGCTGGACATACCGGTTTTGGGATTCTGCACAGAAATGGTTTGCAAACCGCTGAATCCACACGTGAGTTTAACTCTGTCAGTTTAATGCACACATTGACAACCATTCAGTTTGATAGCACCCTTTTGGTTTTAGAAGCAGATATTTCTCTGTACATCCTATGGTCCCATTCACTCGGGAATATCCCAACGCAGCTCCTAGAAGAAACGTGTTTCTGACTCGCTGAGTCTCTACATAGATTCAACTCTCTTAGGTGAACGAACGCACAGCAGAGCAGTTTCAAGGATACGTTTCTCCTGAGTTTTAGACGAAGTTTCCTGCTGTTTAGTACGGATGCCGGCATTGGGCTGGAAATACCGGTTTTGGGATTCTGCACAGAAAGGGTTTGCAAACCGCTGAATCCACACGTGAGTTTAACTCTGTCAGTTGAATGCACACATTGACAACCATTCAGTTAGCTAGCTCCGTTTTGGTTTTAGAAGCAGATATTTCTCTGTACAGCCTATGGTCCCATTCACTCGGGAATATCCCAACGCAGCTCCTAGCATAAACGTGTTTTTGACTCGCTGAATCTCAACATAGATTCAACTCTCTTAGGTGAACGAACGCACAGCAGAGCAGTTTCAAGGAAACGTTTCTCCTGAGTTTTAGACGAAGTTTCCTGCTGTTTAGTACGGATGCGGGCATTGGGCTGGAAATACCGGTTTTGGGATTCTGCACAGAAAGGGTTTGCAAACCGCTGAATGCACACGTGAGTTTAACTCTGTCAGTTGAATGCACACATTGACAACCATTCAGTTTGATAGCTCCGTTTTGGTTTTAGAAGCAGATATTTCTCTGTACAGCCTATGGTCCCATTCACTCGGGAATATCCCAACGCAGCTCCTAGCATAAGCGTGTTTCTCACTCGCTGAATCTCAACATAATTTCAACTCTCTTAGGTGAACGAACGCACAGCAGAGCAATTTCAAGGAAACGTTTCTCCTGAGTTTTAGACGAAGTTTCCTGCTGTTTAGTACGGATGCCGGCATTGAGCTGGAATTACCGGTTTTGGGATTCTGCACAGAAAGGGTTTGTAAACCGCTGAATCCAAACGTGAGTTTAACTCTGTCAGTTGAATGCACACATTGACAAGCATTCAGTTAGATACCACCCTTTTGGTTGTAGGAGCAGATATTTCTCTGTACAGCCTATGGTCCCATTCACTCGGGAATATCCCAACGCAGCTCCTAGAAGAAACGTGTTTCTGACTCGCTGAATCTCAACATAGATTCAACTCTCTTAGGTGAACGAACGCACAGCAGAGCAGTTTCAAGGAAACGTTTCTCCTGAGTTTTAGACGAAGTTTCCTGCTGTTTAGTACGGATGCCGGCATTGGGCTGGACATACCGGTTTTGGGATTCTGCACAGAAAGGGTTTGCAAACCGCTGAATCCACACGTGAGTTTAACTCTGTCAGTTGAATGCACACATTGACAATCATTCAGTTTGATAGCACAATTTTGGTTTTAGAACAGATATTTCTCTGTACAGCCTATGGTCCCATTCACTCGGGAATATCCCAACGCAGCTCCTAGAAGAAACGTGTTTCTGACTCGCTGAATCTCAACATAGATTCAACTCTCTTAGGTTAACGAACGCACAGCAGAGCAGTTTCAAGGAAACGTTTCTCCTGAGTCTTAGACGAAGTTTCCTGCTGTTTAGCACGGATGCCGGCATTGGGCTGGAAATACCGGTTTTGGGATTCTGCACAGAAAGGGTTTGCAAACCGCTGAATCCACACGTGAGTTTAACTCTGTCAGTTGAATACACATATTGACAACCATTCAGTTAGATAGCTCCGTTTTGGTTTTAGAAGCAGATATTTCTCTGTACAGCCTATGGTCCCATTCACTCGGGAATATCCCAACGCAGCTCCAGAAGAAACGTGTTTCTGACTCGCTGAATCTCAACATAGATTCAACTCTCTTAGGTGAACGAACGCACAGCAGAGCAGTTTCAAGGAAACGTTTCTCCTGAGTTTTAGACGAAGTTTCCTGCTGTTTAGTACGGATGCCGGCATTGGGCTGGACATACCGGTTTTGGGATTCTGCACAGAAAGGGTTTGCAAACCGCTGAATCCACACGTGAGTTTAACTCCGTCAGTTGAATGCACACATTGACAACCATTCAGTTTGATAACACACTTTTGGTTTTAGAAGCAGATATTTCTCTGTACAGACTATGGTCCCATTCACTCGGGAATATCCCAACGCAGCTCCTAGCATAAACGTGTTTTTGACTCGCTGAATCTCAACATAGATTCAACTCTCTTAGGTGAACGAACGCACAGCAGAGCAGTTTCAAGGAAACGTTTCTCCTGAGTTTTAGACGAAGTTTCCTGCTGTTTAGTACGGATGCCGGCATTGGGCTGGACATACCGGTTTTGGGATTCTGCACAGAAATGGTTTGAAAACCGCTGAATCCACACGTGAGTTTAACTCTGTCAGTTGAATGCACACATTGACAACCATTCAGTTTGATAGCACCCTTTTGGTTTTAGAAGCAGATATTTCTCTGTACAGCCTATGGTCCCATTCACTCGGGAATATCCCAACGCAGCTCCTAGAAGAAACGTGTTTCTGACTCGCTGAGTCTCAACATAGATTCAACTCTCTTAGGTGAACGAACGCACAGCACAGCAGTTTCAAGGAAACGTTTCTCCTGAGTTTTAGACGAAGTTTCCTGCTGTTTAGTACGTATGCCGGCATTGGGCTGGAAATACCGGTTTTGGGATTCTGCACAGAAAGGGTTTGCAAACCGCTGAATCCACACGTGAGTTTAACTCTGTCAGTTGAATGCACACATTGACAACCATTCAGTTAGATAGCTCCGTTTTGGTTTTAGAAGCAGATATTTCTCTGTACAGCCTATGGTCCCATTCACTCGGGAATATCCCAACGCACCTCCTAGAAGAAACGTGTTTCTGACACGCTGAATCTCAACATATATTCAACTCTCTTAGGTGATCGAACGCACAGCAGAGCAGTTTCAAGGAAACGTTTCTCCTGAGTTTTAGACGAAGTTTCCTGCTGTTTAGTACGGATGCCGGCATTGGGCTGGAAATACCGGTTTTGGGATTCTGCACAGAAAGGGTTTGCAAACCGCTGAATCCACACGTGAGTTTAACTCTGTCAATTGAATGCACATATTGACAACCATTCACTTAGATAGCTCCGTTTTGGTTTTAGAAGCAGATATTTCTCTGTACAGCCTATGGTCCCATTCGCTCGGGAATATCCCAACGCAGCTCCTAGCATAAACGTGTTTCTGACTCGCTGAATCTCAACATAGATTCAACTCTCTTAGGTGAACGAACGCACAGCAGAGCAGTTTCAAGGAAACGTTTCTCCTGAGTTTTAGACGAAGTTTCCTGCTGTTTAGTACGGATGCCGGCATTGGGCTGGACATACCGGTTTTGGGATTCTGCACAGAAATGGTTTGCAAACCGCTGAATCCACACGTGAGTTTAACTCTGTCAGTTGAATGCACACACTGACAACCATACAGTTAGATACCACCCTTTTGGTTGTAGGAGCAGATATTTCTCTGTACAGCCTATGGTCCCATTCACTCGGGAATATCCCAACGCACCTCCTAGAAGAAACGTGTTTCTGACACGCTGAATCTCAACATAGATTCAACTCTCTTAGGTGATCGAACGCACAGCAGAGCAGTTTCAAGGAAACGTTTCTCCTGAGTTTTAGACGAAGTTTCCTGCTGTTTAGTACGGATGCCGGCATTGGGCTGGACATACCGGTTTTGGGATTCTGCACAGAAAGGTTTTGCAAACCGCTGAATCCACACGTGAGTTTAACTCTGTCAGTTGAATGCACACATTGACAACCATTCAGTTTGATAGCTCCGTTTTGGTTTTAGAAGCAGATATTTCTCTGTACAGACTATGGTCCCATTCACTCGGGAATATCCCAACGCAGCTCCTAGAAGAAACGTGTTTCTGACTCGCTGAATCTCAACATAATTTCAACTCTCTTAGGTGAACGAACGCACAGCAGAGCAGTTTCAAGGAAACGTTTCTCCTGAGTTTTAGACGAAGTTTCCTGCTGTTTAGTACGGATGCCGGCATTGGGCTGGAAATACCGGTTTTGGGATTCTGCACAGAAAGGGTTTGCAAACCGCTGAATCCACACGTGAGTTTAACTCTGTCAATTGAATGCACATATTGACAACCATTCAGTTAGATAGCTCCGTTTTGGTTTTAGAAGCAGATATTTCTCTGTACAGCCTATGGTCCCATTCACTCGGGAATATCCCAACGCAGCTCCTAGCATAAACGTGTTTCTGACTCGCTGAATCTCAACATAGATTCAACTCTCTTAGGTGAACGAACGCACAGCAGAGCAGTTTCAAGGAAACGTTTCTCCTGAGTTTTAGACGAAGTTTCCTGCTGTTTAGTACGGATGCCGGCATTGGGCTGGACATACCGGTTTTGGGATTCTGCACAGAAAGGGTTTGCAAACCGCTGAATCCACACGTGAGTTTAACTCTGTCAGTTGAATGCACACATTGACAACCATTCAGTTTGATAGCACCCTTTTGGTTTTAGAAGCAGATATTTCTCTGTACATCCTATGGTCCCATTCACTCGGGAATATCCCAACGCAGCTCCTAGAAGAAACGTGTTTCTGACTCGCTGAGTCTCTACATAGATTCAACTCTCTTAGGTGATCGAACGCACTGCAGAGCAGTTTCAAGGAAACGTTTCTCCTGAGTTTTAGACGAAGTTTCCTGCTGTTTAGTACGGATGCGGGCATTGGGCTGGAAATACCGGTTTTGGGATTCTGCACAGAAAGGGTTTGCAAACCGCTGAATCCACACGTGAGTTTAACTCTGTCAGTTGAATGCACACATTGACAACCATTCAGTTTGATAGCTCCGTTTTGGTTTTAGAAGCAGATATTTCTCTGTACAGCCTATGGTCCCATTCACTCGGGAATATCCCAACGCAGCTCCTAGCATAAGCGTGTTTCTGACTCGCTGAATCTCAACATAATTTCAACTCTCTTAGGTGAACGAACGCACAGCAGAGCAGTTTCAAGGAAACGTTTCTCCTGAGTTTTAGACGAAGTTTCCTGCTGTTTAGTACGGATGCCGGCATTGAGCTGGAATTACCGGTTTTGGGATTCTGCACAGAAAGGGTTTGTAAACCGCTGAATCCAAACGTGAGTTTAACTCTGTCAGTTGAATGCACACATTGACAAGCATTCAGTTAGATACCACCCTTTTGGTTGTAGGAGCAGATATTTCTCTGTACAGCCTATGGTCCCATTCACTCGGGAATATCCCAACGCAGCTCCTAGAAGAAACGTGTTTCTGACTCGCTGAATCTCAACATAGATTCAACTCTCTTAGGTGAACGAACGCACAGCAGAGCAGTTTCAAGGAAACGTTTCTCCTGAGTTTTAGACGAAGTTTCCTGCTGTTTAGTACGGATGCCGGCATTGGGCTGGACATACCGGTTTTGGGATTCTGCACAGAAAGGGTTTGCAAACCGCTGAATCAACACGTGAGTTTAACTCTGTCAGTTGAATGCACACATTGACAATCATTCAGTTTGATAGCACAATTTTGGTTTTAGAAGCAGATATTTCTCTGTACAGCCTATGGTCCCATTCACTCGGGAATATCCCAACGCAGCTCCTAGAAGAAACGTGTTTCTGACTCGCTGAATCTCAACATAGATTCAACTCTCTTAGGTTAACGAACGCACAGCAGAGCAGTTTCAAGGAAACGTTTCTCCTGAGTCTTAGACGAAGTTTCCTGCTGTTTAGTACGGATGCCGGCATTGGGCTGGAAATACCGGTTTTGGGATTCTGCACAGAAAGGGTTTGCAAACCGCTGAATCCACACGTGAGTTTAACTCTGTCAGTTGAATACACATATTGACAACCATTCAGTTAGATAGCTCCGTTTTGGTTTTAGAAGCAGATATTTCTCTGTACAGCCTATGGTCCCATTCACTCGGGAATATCCCAACGCAGCTCCAGAAGAAACGTGTTTCTGACTCGCTGAATCTCAACATAGATTCAACTCTCTTAGGTGAACGAACGCACAGCAGAGCAGTTTCAAGGAAACGTTTCTCCTGAGTTTTAGACGAAGTTTCCTGCTGTTTAGTACGGATGCCGGCATTGGGCTGGACATACCGGTTTTGGGATTCTGCACAGAAAGGGTTTGCAAACCGCTGAATCCACACGTGAGTTTAACTCCGTCAGTTGAATGCACACATTGACAACCATTCAGTTTGATAACACACTTTTGGTTTTAGAAGCAGATATTTCTCTGTACAGACTATGGTCCCATTCACTCGGGAATATCCCAACGCAGCTCCTAGCATAAACGTGTTTTTGACTCGCTGAATCTCAACATAGATTCAACTCTCTTAGGTGAACGAACGCACAGCAGAGCAGTTTCAAGGAAACGTTTCTCCTGAGTTTTAGACGAAGTTTCCTGCTGTTTAGTACGGATGCCGGCATTGGGCTGGACATACCGGTTTTGGGATTCTGCACAGAAATGGTTTGAAAACCGCTGAATCCACACGTGAGTTTAACTCTGTCAGTTGAATGCACACATTGACAACCATTCAGTTTGATAGCACCCTTTTGGTTTTAGAAGCAGATATTTCTCTGTACAGCCTATGGTCCCATTCACTCGGGAATATCCCAACGCAGCTCCTAGAAGAAACGTGTTTCTGACTCGCTGAGTCTCAACATAGATTCAACTCTCTTAGGTGAACGAACGCACAGCACAGCAGTTTCAAGGAAACGTTTCTCCTGAGTTTTAGACGAAGTTTCCTGCTGTTTAGTACGTATGCCGGCATTGGGCTGGAAATACCGGTTTTGGGATTCTGCACAGAAAGGGTTTGCAAACCGCTGAATCCACACGTGAGTTTAACTCTGTCAGTTGAATGCACACATTGACAACCATTCTGTTAGATAGCTCCGTTTTGGTTTTAGAAGCAGATATTTCTCTGTACAGCCTATGGTCCCATTCACTCGGGAATATCCCAACGCACCTCCTAGAAGAAACGTGTTTCTGACACGCTGAATCTCAACATATATTCAACTCTCTTAGGTGATTGAACGCACAGCAGAGCAGTTTCAAGGAAACGTTTCTCCTGAGTTTTAGACGAAGTTTCCTGCTGTTTAGTACGGATGCCGGCATTGGGCTGGAAATACCGGTTTTGGGATTCTGCACAGAAAGGGTTTGCAAACCGCTGAATCCACACGTGAGTTTAACTCTGTCAATTGAATGCACATATTGACAACCATTCACTTAGATAGCTCCGTTTTGGTTTTAGAAGCAGATATTTCTCTGTACAGCCTATGGTCCCATTCACTCGGGAATATCCCAACGCAGCTCCTAGCATAAACGTGTTTCTGACTCGCTGAATCTCAACATAGATTCAACTCTCTTAGGTGAACGAACGCACAGCAGAGCAGTTTCAAGGAAACGTTTCTCCTGAGTTTTAGACGAAGTTTCCTGCTGTTTAGTACGGATGCCGGCATTGGGATGGACATACCGGTTTTGGGATTCTGCACAGAAATGGTTTGCAAACCGCTGAATCCACACGTGAGTTTAACTCTGTCAGTTGAATGCACACATTGACAACCATTCAGTTAGATACCACCCTTTTGGTTGTAGGAGCAGATATTTCTCTGTACAGCCTATGGTCCCATTCACTCGGGAATATCCCAACGCACCTCCTAGAAGAAACGTGTTTCTGACACGCTGAATCTCAACATAGATTCAACTCTCTTAGGTGATCGAACGCACAGCAGAGCAGTTTCAAGGAAACGTTTCTCCTGAGTTTTAGACGAAGTTTCCTGCTGTTTAGTACGGATGCCGGCATTGGGCTGGACATTCCGGTTTTGGGATTCTGCACAGAAAGGTTTTGCAAACCGCCGAATCCACACGTGAGTTTAACTCTGTCAGTTGAATGCACACATTGACAACCATTCAGTTTGATAGCTCCGTTTTGGTTTTAGAAGCAGATATTTCTCTGTACAGCCTATGGTCCCATTCACTCGGGAATATCCCAACGCAGCTCCTAGCATTAACGTGTTTCTGACTCGCTGAATCTCAACATAATTTCAACTCTCTTAGGTGAACGAACGCACAGCAGAGCAGTTTCAAGGAAACGTTTCTCCTGAGTTTTAGACGAAGTTTCCTGCTGTTTAGTACGGATGCCGGCATTGAGCTGGAATTACCGGTTTTGGGATTCTGCACAGAAAGGGTTTGTAAACCGCTGAATCCAAACGTGAGTTTAACTCTGTCAGTTGAATGCACACATTGACAAGCATTCAGTTAGATACCACCCTTTTGGTTGTAGGAGCAGATATTTCTCTGTACAGCCTATGGTCCCATTCACTCGGGAATATCCCAACGCAGCTCCTAGAAGAAACGTGTTTCTGACTCGCTGAATCTCAACATAGATTCAACTCTCTTAGGTGAACGAACGCACAGCAGAGCAGTTTCAAGGAAACGTTTCTCCTGAGTTTTAGACGAAGTTTCCTGCTGTTTAGTACGGATGCCGGCATTGGGCTGGACATACCGGTTTTGGGATTCTGCACAGAAAGGGTTTGCAAACCGCTGAATCCACACGTGAGTTTAACTCTGTCAGTTGAATGAACACATTGACAATCATTCAGTTTGATAGCACAATTTTGGTTTTATAAGCAGATATTTCTCTGTACAGCCTATGGTCCCATTCACTCGGGAATATCCCAACGCAGCTCCTAGAAGAAACGTGTTTCTGACTCGCTGAATCTCAACATAGATTCAACTCTCTTAGGTTAACGAACGCACAGCAGAGCAGTTTCAAGGAAACGTTTCTCGTGAGTCTTAGACGAAGTTTCCTGCTGTTTAGTACGGATGCCGGCATTGTGCTGGAAATACCGGTTTTGGGATTCTGCACAGAAAGGGTTTGCAAACCGCTGAATCCACACGTGAGTTTAACTCTGTCAGTTGAATACACATATTGACAACCATTCAGTTAGATAGCTCCGTTTTGGTTTTAGAAGCAGATATTTCTCTGTACAGCCTATGGTCCCATTCACTCGGGAATATCCCAACGCAGCTCCTAGAAGAAACGTGTTTCTGACTCGCTGAATCTCAACATAGATTCAACTCTCTTAGGTTAACGAACGCACAGCAGAGCAGTTTCAAGGAAACATTTCTCCTGAGTTTTAGACGAAGTTTCCTGCTGTTTAGTACGGATGCCGGCATTGGGCTGGAAATACCGGTTTTGGGATTCTGCACAGAAAGGGTTTGCAAACCGCTGAATCCACACGTGAGTTTAACTCTGTCAGTTGAATACACATATTGACAACCATTCAGTTAGATAGCTCCGTTTTGGTTTTAGAAGCAGATATTTCTCTGTACAGCCTATGGTCCCATTCACTCGGGAATATCCCAACGCAGCTCCTAGAAGAAACGTGTTTCTGACTCGCTGAATCTCAACATAGATTCAACTCTCTTAGGTGAACGAACGCACAGCAGAGCAGTTTCAAGGAAACGTTTCTCCTGAGTTTTAGACGAAGTTTCCTGCTGTTTAGTACGGATGCCGGCATTGGGCTGGACATACCGGTTTTGGGATTCTGCACAGAAATGGTTTGCAAACCGCTGAATCCACACGTGAGTTTAACTCTGTCAGTTGAATGCACACATTGACAACCATTCAGTTAGATAGCTCCGTTTTGGTTTTAGAAGCAGATATTTCTCTGTACAGCCTATGGTCCCATTCACTCGGGAATATCCCAACGCAGCTCCTAGCATAAACGTGTTTCTGACTCGCTGAATCTCAACATAGATTCAACTCTCTTAGGTGAACGAACGCACAGCAGAGCAGTTTCAAGGAAACGTTTCTCCTGAGTTTTAGACGAAGTTTCCTGCTGTTTAGTACGGATGCCGGCATTGGGCTGGAAATACCGGTTTTGGGATTCTGCACAGAAAGGGTTTGCAAACCGCTGAATCCACACGTGAGTTTAACTCTGTCAGTTGAATGCACACATTGACAACCATTCAGTTAGATACCACCCTTTTGGTTGTAGGAGCAGATATTTCTCTGTACAGCCTATGGTCCCATTCACTCGGGAATATCCCAACGCACCTCCTAGAAGAAACGTGTTTCTGACACGCTGAATCTCAACATAGATTCAGCTCTCTTAGGTGATCGAACGCACAGCAGAGCAGTTTCAAGGAAACGTTTCTCCTGAGTTTTAGACGAAGTTTCCTGCTGTTTAGTACGGATGCCGGCATTGGGCTGGAAATACCGGTTTTGGGATTCTGCACAGAAAGGGTTTGCAAACCGCTGAATCCACACGTGAGTTTAACTCTGTCAGTTGAATGCACACATTGACAACCATTCAGTTAGATAGCTCCGTTTTGGTTTTAGAAGCAGATATTTCTCTGTACAGCCTATGGTCCCATTCACTCGGGAATATCCCAACGCAGCTCCTAGAAGAAACGTGTTTCTGACTCGCTGAATCTCAACATAGTTTCAACTCTCTTAGGTGAACGAACGCACAGCAGAGCAGTTTCAAGGAAACGTTTGTCCTGAGTTTTAGACGAAGTTTCCTGCTGTTTAGTACGGATGCCGGCATTGAGCTGGAATTACCGGTTTTAGGATTCTGCACAGAAAGGGTTTGTAAACCGCTGAATCCACACGTGAGTTTAACTCTGTCAGTTGAATGCACACATTGACAAGCATTCAGTTAGATACCACCCTTTTGATTGTAGGAGCAGATATTTCTCTGTACAGCCTATGGTCCCATGCACTCGGGAATATCCCAACGCAGCTCCTAGAAGAAACGTGTTTCTGACTCGCTGAATCTCAACATAGATTCAACTCTCTTAGGTGAACGAACGCACAGCAGAGCAGTTTCAAGGAAACGTTTCTCCTGAGTTTTAGACGAAGTTTCCTGCTGTTTAGTACGGATGCCGGCATTGGGCTGGACATACCGGTTTTGGGATTCTGCACAGAAAGGGTTTGCAAACCGCTGAATCCACACGTGAATTTAACTCTGTCAGTTGAATGCACACATTGACAATCATTCAGTTTGATAGCACAATTTTGGTTTTAGAAGCAGGTATTTCTCTGTGCAGCCTATGGTCCCATTCACTCGGGAATATCCCAACGCAGCTCCTAGCATAAACGTGTTTCTGACTCGCTGAATCTCAACATAGATTCAACTCTCTTAGGTGAACGAACGCACAGCAGAGCAGTTTCAAGGAAACGTTTCTCCTGAGTTTTAGACGAAGTTTCCTGCTGTTTAGTACGGATGCCGGCATTGGGCTGGACATACCGGTTTTGGGATTCTGCACAGAAAGGGTTTGCAAACCGCTGAATCCACACGTGAGTTTAACTCTGTCAGTTGAATGCACATATTGACAACCATTCAGTTAGATAGCTCCGTTTTGGTTTTAGAAGCAGATATTTCTCTGTACAGCCTATGGTCCCATTCACTCGGGAATATCCCAACGCAGCTCCTAGAAGAAACGTGTTTCTGACTCGCTGAATCTCAACATAGATTCAACTCTCTTAGGTGAACGAACGCACAGCAGAGCAGTTTCAAGGAAACGTTTCTCCTGAGTTTTAGAGGAAGTTTCCTGCTGTTTAGTACGGATGCCGGCATTGGGCTGGACATGCCGGTTTTGGGATTCTGCACAGAAAGGGTTTGCAAACCGCTGAATCCACACGTGAGTTTAACTCTGTCAGTTGAATGCACACATTGACAACCATTCAGTTAGATAGCTCCGTTTTGGTTTTAAAAGCAGATATTTCTCTGTACAGCCTATGGTCCCATTCACTCGGGAATATCCCAACGCAGCTCCTAGCATAAACGTGTTTCTGACTCGCTGAATCTCAACATAATTTCAACTCTCTTAGGTGAACGAACGCACAGCAGAGCAGTTTCAAGGAAACGTTTCTCCTGAGTTTTAGACGAAGTTTCCTGCTGCTTAGTACGGATGCCGTCATTGAGCTGGAATTACCGGTTTTGGGATTCTGCACAGAAAGGGTTTGTAAACCGCTGAATCCAAACGTGAGTTTAACTCTGTCAGTTGAATGCACACATTGACAAGCATTCAGTTAGATACCACCCTTTTGGTTGTAGGAGCAGATATTTCTCTGTACAGCCTATGGTCCCATTCACTCGGGAATATCCCAACGCAGCTCCTAGAAGAAACGTGTTTCTGACTCGCTGAATCTCAACATAGATTCAACTCTCTTAGGTGAACGAACGCACAGCAGAGCAGTTTCAAGGAAACGTTTCTCCTGAGTTTTAGACGAAGTTTCCTGCTGTTTAGTACGGATGCCGGCATTGGGCTGGACATACCGGTTTTGGGATTCTGCACAGAAAGGGTTTGCAAACCGCTGAATCCACACGTGAGTTTAACTCTGTCAGTTGAATGCACACATTGACAATCATTCAGTTTGATAGCACAATTTTGGTTTTAGAAGCAGATATTTCTCTGTACAGCCTATGGTCCCATTCACTCGGGAATATCCCAACGCAGCTCCTAGAAGAAACGTGTTTCTGACTCGCTGAATCTCAACATAGTTTCAACTCTCTTAGGTGAACGAACGCACAGCAGAGCAGTTTCAAGGAAACGTTTGTCCTGAGTTTTAGACGAAGTTTCCTGCTGTTTAGTACGGATGCCGGCATTGAGCTGGAATTACCGGTTTTGGGATTCTGCACAGAAAGGGTTTGTAAACCGCTGAATCCAAACGTGAGTTTAACTCTGTCAGTTGAATGCACACATTGACAAGCATTCAGTTAGATACCACCCTTTTGGTTGTAGGAGCAGATATTTCTCTGTACAGCCTATGGTCCCATTCACTCGGGAATATCCCAACGCAGCTCCTAGCATAAACGTGTTTCTGACTCGCTGAATCTCAACATAGATTCAACTCTCTTAGGTGAACGAACGCACAGCAGAGCAGTTTCAAGGAAACGTTTCTCCTGAGTCTTAGACGAAGTTTCCTGCTGTTTAGTACGTATGCCGGCATTGGGCTGGACATACCGGTTTTGGGATTCTGCACAGAAAGGGTTTGCAAACCGCTGAATCCACACGTGAGTTTAACTCTGTCAGTTGAATGCACATATTGACAACCATTCAGTTAGATAGCTCCGTTTTGGTTTTAGAAGCAGATATTTCTCTGTACAGCCTATGGTCCCATTCACTCGGGAATATCCCAACGCAGCTCCTAGAAGAAACGTGTTTCTGACTCGCTGAATCTCAACATAGATTCAACTCTCGTAGGTGAACGAACGCACAGCAGAGCAGTTTCAAGGAAACGTTTCTCCTGAGTTTTAGACGAAGTTTCCTGCTGTTTAGTACGGATGCCGGCATTGGGCTGGACATACCGGTTTTGGGATTCTGCACAGAAATGGTTTGCAAACCGCTGAATCCACACGTGAGTTTAACTCTGTCAGTTGAATGCACACATTGACAACCATTCAGTTAGATAGCTCCGTTTTGGTTTTAGAAGCAGATATTTCTCTGTACAGCCTATGGTCCCATTCACTCGGGAATATCCCAACGCAGCTCCTAGAAGAAACGTGTTTCTGACTCGCTGAATCTCAACATAGATTCAACTCTCGTAGGTGAACGAACGCACAGCAGAGCAGTTTCAAGGAAACGTTTCTCCTGAGTTTTAGACGAAGTTTCCTGCTGTTTAGTACGGATGCCGGCATTGGGCTGGACATACCGGTTTTGGGATTCTGCACAGAAAGTGTTTGCAAACCGCTGAATCCACACGTGAGTTTAACTCTGTCAGTTGAATGCACACATTGACAACCATTCAGTTAGATAGCTCCGTTTTGGTTTTAGAAGCAGATATATCTCTGTACAGCCTATGGTCCCATTCACTCGGGAATATCCCAACGCAGCTCCTAGAAGAAACGTGTTTCTGACTCGCTGAATCTCAACATAGATTCAAGTATCTTAGGTGAACGAACGCACAGCAGAGCAGTTTCAAGGAAACGTTTCTCCTGAGTTTTAGACGAAGTTTCCTGCTGTTTAGTACGGATGCCGGCATTGGGCTGGACATACCGGTTTTGGGATTATGCACAGAAAGGGTTTGCAAACCGCTGAATCCATACGTGAGTTTAACTCTGTCAGTTGAATGCACACATTGACAACCATTCAGTTTGATAGCACACTTTTGGTTTTAGAAGCAGATATTTCTCTGTACAGCCTATGGTCCCATTCACTCGGGAATATCCCAACGCAGCTCCTAGAAGAAACGTGTTTCTGACTCGCTGAATCTCAACATAGATTCAACTCTCTTAGATAAACGAACGCACAGCAGAGCAGTTTCAAGGAAACGTTTCTCCTGAGTTTTAGACGAAGTTTCCTGCTGTTTAGTACGGATGCCGGCATTGGGCTGGACATACCGGTTTTGGGATTCTGCACAGAAAGGGTTTGCAAACCGCTGAATCCACACGTGAGTTTAACTCTGTCAGTTGAATGCACACATTGACAACCATTCAGTTAGATAGCTCCGTTTTGGTTTTAGAAGCAGATATTTCTCTGTACAGCCTATGGTCCCATTCACTCGGGAATATCCCAACGCAGCTCCTAGAAGAAACGTGTTTCTGACTCGCTGAATCTCAACATAGATTCAACTCTCTTAGATAAACGAACGCACAGCAGAGCAGTTTCAAGGAAACGTTTCTCCTGAGTTTTAGACGAAGTTTCCTGCTGTTTAGTACGGATGCCGGCATTGGGCTGGAAATATCGGTTTTGGAATTCTGCACAGAAAGGGTTTGCAAACCGCTGAATCCACACGTGAGTTTAACTCTGTCAGTTGAATGCACACATTGACAACCATTCAGTTAGATAGCTCCGTTTTGGTTTTAGAAGCAGATATTTCTCTGTACAGCCTATGGTCCCATTTACTCGGGAATATCCCAACGCAGCTCCTAGCATAAACGTGTTTCTGACTCGCTGAATCTCAACATAGTTTCAACTCTCTTAGTTGAACGAACGCACAGCAGAGCAGTTTCAAGGAAACGTTTCTCCTGAGTTTTAGACGAAGTTTCCTGCTGTTTAGTACGGATGCCGGCATTGAGCTAGAATTACCAGTTTTGGGATTCTGCACAGAAAGGGTTTGTAAACCGCTGAATCCAAACGTGAGTTTAACTCTGTCAGTTGAATGCACACATTGACAACCATTCAGTTTGATAGCACCCTTTTAGTTTTAGAAGCAGATATTTCTCTGAACAGCCTATGGTCCCATTCACTCGGGAGTATCCCAACGCAGCTCCTAGAAGAAACGTGTTTCTGACTCGCTGAGTCTCTACATAGATTCAACTCTCTTAGGTGAACGAACGCACAGCAGAGCAGTTTCAAGGAAACGTTTCTCCTGAGTTTTAGACGAAGTTTCCTGCTGTTTAGTACGGATGCCGGCATTGGGCTGGACATACCGGTTTTGGGATTCTGCACAGAAAGTGTTTGCAAACCGCTGAATCCACACGTGAGTTTAACTCTGTCAGTTGAATGCACACATTGACAACCATTCAGTTAGATAGCTCCGTTTTGGTTTTAGAAGCAGATATATCTCTGTACAGCCTATGGTCCCATTCACTCGGGAATATCCCAACGCAGCTCCTAGAAGAAACGTGTTTCTGACTCGCTGAATCTCAACATAGATTCAAGTATCTTAGGTGAACGAACGCACAGCAGAGCAGTTTCAAGGAAACGTTTCTCCTGAGTTTTAGACGAAGTTTCCTGCTGTTTAGTACGGATGCCGGCATTGGGCTGGACATACCGGTTTTGGGATTATGCACAGAAAGGGTTTGCAAACCGCTGAATCCATACGTGAGTTTAACTCTGTCAGTTGAATGCACACATTGACAACCATTCAGTTTGATAGCACACTTTTGGTTTTAGAAGCAGATATTTCTCTGTACAGCCTATGGTCCCATTCACTCGGGAATATCCCAACGCAGCTCCTAGAAGAAACGTGTTTCTGACTCGCTGAATCTCAACATAGATTCAACTCTCTTAGATAAACGAACGCACAGCAGAGCAGTTTCAAGGAAACGTTTCTCCTGAGTTTTAGACGAAGTTTCCTGCTGTTTAGTACGTATGCCGGCATTGGGCTGGAAATATCGGTTTTGGAATTCTGCACAGAAAGGGTTTGCAAACCGCTGAATCCACACGTGAGTTTAACTCTGTCAGTTGAATGCACACATTGACAACCATTCAGTTAGATAGCTCCGTTTTGGTTTTAGAAGCAGATATTTCTCTGTACAGCCTATGGTCCCATTCACTCGGGAATATCCCAACGCAGCTCCTAGAAGAAACGTGTTTCTGACTCGCTGAATCTCAACATAGATTCAACTCTCTTAGATAAACGAACGCACAGCAGAGCAGTTTCAAGGAAACGTTTCTCCTGAGTTTTAGACGAAGTTTCCTGCTGTTTAGTACGTATGCCGGCATTGGTCTGGAAATATCGGTTTTGGAATTCTGCACAGAAAGGGTTTGCAAACCGCTGAATCCACACGTGAGTTTAACTCTGTCAGTTGAATGCACACATTGACAACCATTCAGTTAGATAGCTCCGTTTTGGTTTTAGAAGCAGATATTTCTCTGTACAGCCTATGGTCCCATTTACTCGGGAATATCCCAACGCAGCTCCTAGCATAAACGTGTTTCTGACTCGCTGAATCTCAACATAGTTTCAACTCTCTTAGTTGAACGAACGCACAGCAGAGCAGTTTCAAGGAAACGTTTCTCCTGAGTTTTAGACGAAGTTTCCTGCTGTTTAGTACGGATGCCGGCATTGAGCTAGAATTACCAGTTTTGGGATTCTGCACAGAAAGGGTTTGTAAACCGCTGAATCCAAACGTGAGTTTAACTCTGTCAGTTGAATGCACACATTGACAACCATTCAGTTTGATAGCACCCTTTTGGTTTTAGAAGCAGATATTTCTCTGTACAGCCTATGGTCCCATTCACTCGGGAATATCCCAACGCAGCTCCTAGAAGAAACGTCTTTCTGACTCGCTGAGTCTCAACATAGATTCAACTCTCTTAGGTGAATGAACGCACAGCAGAGCAGTTTCAAGGAAACGTTTCTCCTGAGTTTTAGACCAAGTTTCCTGCTGTTTAGTACATATGCCGGCATTGGGCTGGAAATGCCGGTTTTGGGATTCTGCACAGAAAGGGTTTGCAAACCGCTGAATCCACACGTGAGTTTAACTCTGTCAGTTGAATGCACACATTGACAACCATTCAGTTTGATAGCACCCTTTTAGTTTTAGAAGCAGATATTTCTCTGAACAGCCTATGGTCCCATTCACTCGGGAGTATCCCAACGCAGCTCCTAGAAGAAACGTGTTTCTGACTCGCTGAGTCTCTACATAGATTCAACTCTCTTAGGTGAACGAACGCACAGCAGAGCAGTTTCAAGGAAACGTTTCTCCTGAGTTTTAGACGAAGTTTCCTGCTGTTTAGTACGGATGCCGGCATTGGGCTGGACATACCGGTTTTGGGATTCTGCACAGAAAGGGTTTGCAAACCGCTGAATCCACACGTGAGTTTAACTCTGTCAGTTGAATGCACACATTGACAACCATTCAGTTAGATAGCTCCGTTTTGGTTTTAGAAGCAGATATTTCTCTGTACAGCCTATGGTCCCATTCACTCGGGAATATCCCAACGCAGCTCCTAGAAGAAACGTGTTTCTGACTCGCTGAATCTCAACATAGATTCAACTCTCTTAGATAAACGAACGCACAGCAGAGCAGTTTCAAGGAAACGTTTCTCCTGAGTTTTAGACGAAGTTTCCTGCTGTTTAGTACGGATGCCGGCATTGGGCTGGAAATATCGGTTTTGGAATTCTGCACAGAAAGGGTTTGCAAACCGCTGAATCCACACGTGAGTTTAACTCTGTCAGTTGAATGCACACATTGACAACCATTCAGTTAGATAGCTCCGTTTTGGTTTTAGAAGCAGATATTTCTCTGTACAGCCTATGGTCCCATTTACTCGGGAATATCCCAACGCAGCTCCTAGCATAAACGTGTTTCTGACTCGCTGAATCTCAACATAGTTTCAACTCTCTTAGTTGAACGAACGCACAGCAGAGCAGTTTCAAGGAAACGTTTCTCCTGAGTTTTAGACGAAGTTTCCTGCTGTTTAGTACGGATGCCGGCATTGAGCTAGAATTACCAGTTTTGGGATTCTGCACAGAAAGGGTTTGTAAACCGCTGAATCCAAACGTGAGTTTAACTCTGTCAGTTGAATGCACACATTGACAACCATTCAGTTTGATAGCACCCTTTTAGTTTTAGAAGCAGATATTTCTCTGAACAGCCTATGGTCCCATTCACTCGGGAGTATCCCAACGCAGCTCCTAGAAGAAACGTGTTTCTGACTCGCTGAGTCTCTACATAGATTCAACTCTCTTAGGTGAACGAACGCACAGCAGAGCAGTTTCAAGGAAACGTTTCTCCTGAGTTTTAGACGAAGTTTCCTGCTGTTTAGTACGGATGCCGGCATTGGGCTGGACATACCGGTTTTGGGATTCTGCACAGAAAGGGTTTGCAAACCGCTGAATCCACACGTGAGTTTAACTCTGTCAGTTGAATGCACACATTGACAACCATTCAGTTAGATAGCTCCGTTTTGGTTTTAGAAGCAGATATTTCTCTGTACAGCCTATGGTCCCATTCACTCGGGAATCTCCCAACGCAGCTCCTAGAAGAAACGTGTTTCTGACTCGCTGGATCTCAACATAGATTCAACTCTCTTAGATAAACGAACGCACAGCAGAGCAGTTTCAAGGAAACGTTTCTCCTGAGTTTTAGACGAAGTTTCCTGCTGTTTAGTACGGATGCCGGCATTGGGCTGGAAATATCGGTTTTGGAATTCTGCACAGAAAGGGTTTGCAAACCGCTGAATCCACACGTGAGTTTAACTCTGTCAGTTGAATGCACACATTGACAACCATTCAGTTAGATAGCTCCGTTTTGGTTTTAGAAGCAGATATTTCTCTGTACAGCCTATGGTCCCATTTACTCGGGAATATCCCAACGCAGCTCCTAGCATAAACGTGTTTCTGACTCGCTGAATCTCAACATAGTTTCAACTCTCTTAGTTGAACGAACGCACAGCAGAGCAGTTTCAAGGAAACGTTTCTCCTGAGTTTTAGACGAAGTTTCCTGCTGTTTAGTACGGATGCCGGCATTGAGCTAGAATTACCAGTTTTGGGATTCTGCACAGAAAGGGTTTGTAAACCGCTGAATCCAAACGTGAGTTTAACTCTGTCAGTTGAATGCACACATTGACAACCATTCAGTTTGATAGCACCCTTTTAGTTTTAGAAGCAGATATTTCTCTGAACAGCCTATGGTCCCATTCACTCGGGAGTATCCCAACGCAGCTCCTAGAAGAAACGTGTTTCTGACTCGCTGAGTCTCTACATAGATTCAACTCTCTTAGGTGAACGAACGCACAGCAGAGCAGTTTCAAGGAAACGTTTCTCCTGAGTTTTAGACGAAGTTTCCTGCTGTTTAGTACGGATGCCGGCATTGGGCTGGACATACCGGTTTTGGGATTCTGCACAGAAAGGGTTTGCAAACCGCTGAATCCACACGTGAGTTTAACTCTGTCAGTTGAATGCACACATTGACAACCATTCAGTTAGATAGCTCCGTTTTGGTTTTAGAAGCAGATATTTCTCTGTACAGCCTATGGTCCCATTCACTCGGGAATATCCCAACGCAGCTCCTAGAAGAAACGTGTTTCTGACTCGCTGAATCTCAACATAGATTCAACTCTCTTAGATAAACGAACGCACAGCAGAGCAGTTTCAAGGAAACGTTTCTCCTGAGTTTTAGACGAAGTTTCCTGCTGTTTAGTACGTATGCCGGCATTGGGCTGGAAATATCGGTTTTGGAATTCTGCACAGAAAGGGTTTGCAAACCGCTGAATCCACACGTGAGTTTAACTCTGTCAGTTGAATGCACACATTGACAACCATTCAGTTAGATAGCTCCGTTTTGGTTTTAGAAGCAGATATTTCTCTGTACAGCCTATGGTCCCATTTACTCGGGAATATCCCAACGCAGCTCCTAGCATAAACGTGTTTCTGACTCGCTGAATCTCAACATAGTTTCAACTCTCTTAGTTGAACGAACGCACAGCAGAGCAGTTTCAAGGAAACGTTTCTCCTGAGTTTTAGACGAAGTTTCCTGCTGTTTAGTACGGATGCCGGCATTGAGCTAGAATTACCAGTTTTGGGATTCTGCACAGAAAGGGTTTGTAAACCGCTGAATCCAAACGTGAGTTTAACTCTGTCAGTTGAATGCACACATTGACAACCATTCAGTTTGATAGCACCCTTTTGGTTTTAGAAGCAGATATTTCTCTGTACAGCCTATGGTCCCATTCACTCGGGAATATCCCAACGCAGCTCCTAGAAGAAACGTCTTTCTGACTCGCTGAGTCTCAACATAGATTCAACTCTCTTAGGTGAATGAACGCACAGCAGAGCAGTTTCAAGGAAACGTTTCTCCTGAGTTTTAGACCAAGTTTCCTGCTGTTTAGTACATATGCCGGCATTGGGCTGGAAATGCCGGTTTTGGGATTCTGCACAGAAAGGGTTTGCAAACCGCTGAATCCACACGTGAGTTTAACTCTGTCAGGTGAATGCACACATTGACAACCATTCAGTTAGATAGCTCCGTTTTGGTTTTAGAAGCAGATATTTCTCTGTACAGCCTATGGTCCCATTCACTCGGGAATATCCCAACGCAGCTCCTAGAAGAAACGTGTTTCTGACTCGCTGAAACTCAACATAGATTCAACTCTCTTAGTTGAACGAACGCACAGCAGAGCAGTTTCAAGGAAACGTTTCTCCTGAGTCTTAGACGAAGTTTCCTGCTGTTTAGTACGGATGCCGGCATTGGGCTGGACATACCGGTTTTGGGATTCTGCACAGAAATGGTTTGCAAACCGCTGAATCCACACGGGAGTTTAACTCTGTCAGTTGAATGCACACATTGACAAGCATTCAGTTAGATACCACCCTTTTGATTGTAGGAGCAGATATTTCTCTGTACAGCCTATGGTCCCATGCACTCGGGAATATCCCAACGCAGCTCCTAGAAGAAACGTGTTTCTGACTCGCTGAATCTCAACATAGATTCAACTCTCTTAGGTGAACGAACGCACAGCAGAGCAGTTTCAAGGAAACGTTTCTCCTGAGTTTTAGACGAAGTTTCCTGCTGTTTAGTACGGATGCCGGCATTGGGCTGGACATACCGGTTTTGGGATTCTGCACAGAAAGGGTTTGCAAACCGCTGAATTCACACGTGAATTTAACTCTGTCAGTTGAATGCACACATTGACAACCATTCAGTTTGATAGCACCCTTTTGGTTTTAGAAGCAGATATTTCTCTGTACAGCCTATGGTCCCATTCACTCGGGAATATTCCAACGCAGCTCCTAGAAGAAACGTGTTTCTGACTCGCTGAGTCTCAACATAGATTCAACTCTCTTAGGTGAACGAACGCACAGCAGAGCAGTTTCAAGGAAACGTTTCTCCTGAGTTTTAGACGAAGTTTCCTGCTGTTTAGTACGGATGCCGGCATTGGGCTGGACATACCGGTTTTGGGATTCTGCACAGAAAGGGTTTGCAAACCGCTGAATCCACACGTGAGTTTAACTCTGTCAGTTGAATGCACATATTGACAACCATTCAGTTAGATAGCTCCGTTTTGGTTTTAGAAGCAGATATTTCTCTGTACAGCCTATGGTCCCATTCACTCGGGAATATCCCAACGCAGCTCCTAGAAGAAACGTGTTTCTGACTCGCTGAATCTCAACATAGATTCAACTCTCTTAGGTGAACGAACGCACAGCAGAGCAGTTTCAAGGAAACGTTTCTCCTGAGTTTTAGAGGAAGTTTCCTGCTGTTTAGTACGGATGCCGGCATTGGGCTGGACATGCCGGTTTTGGGATTCTGCACAGAAAGGGTTTGCAAACCGCTGAATCCACACGTGAGTTTAACTCTGTCAGTTGAATGCACACATTGACAACCATTCAGTTAGATAGCTCCGTTTTGGTTTTAAAAGCAGATATTTCTCTGTACAGCCTATGGTCCCATTCACTCGGGAATATCCCAACGCAGCTCCTAGCATAAACGTGTTTCTGACTCGCTGAATCTCAACATAATTTCAACTCTCTTAGGTGAACGAACGCACAGCAGAGCAGTTTCAAGGAAACGTTTCTCCTGAGTTTTAGACGAAGTTTCCTGCTGTTTAGTACGGATGCCGTCATTGAGCTGGAATTACCGGTTTTGGGATTCTGCACAGAAAGGGTTTGCAAACCGCTGAATCCACACGTGAGTTTAACTCTGTCAGTTGAATGCACACATTGACAATCATTCAGTTTGAAAGCACAATTTTGGTTTTAGAAGCAGATATTTCTCTGTACAGCCTATGGTCCCATTCACTCGGGAATATCCCAACGCAGCTCCTAGAAGAAACGTGTTTCTGACTCGCTGAATCTCAACATAGTTTCAACTCTCTTAGGTGAACGAACGCACAGCAGAGCAGTTTCAAGGAAACGTTTGTCCTGAGTTTTAGACGAAGTTTCCTGCTGTTTAGTACGGATGCCGGCATTGAGCTGGAATTACCGGTTTTGGGATTCTGCACAGAAAGGGTTTGTAAACCGCTGAATCCAAACGTGAGTTTAACTCTGTCAGTTGAATGCACACATTGACAAGCATTCAGTTAGATACCACCCTTTTGGTTGTAGGAGCAGATATTTCTCTGTACAGCCTATGGTCCCATTCACTCGGGAATATCCCAACGCAGCTCCTAGCATAAACGTGTTTCTGACTCGCTGAATCTCAACATAGATTCAACTCTCTTAGGTAAACGAACGCACAGCAGAGCAGTTTCAAGGAAACGTTTCTCCTGAGTCTTAGACGAAGTTTCCTGCTGTTTAGTACGTATGCCGGCATTGGGCTGGACATACCGGTTTTGGGATTCTGCACAGAAAGGGTTTGCAAACCGCTGAATCCACACGTGAGTTTAACTCTGTCAGTTGAATGCACATATTGACAACCATTCAGTTAGATAGCTCCGTTTTGGTTTTAGAAGCAGATATTTCTCTGTACAGCCTATGGTCCCATTCACTCGGGAATATCCCAACGCAGCTCCTAGAAGAAACGTGTTTCTGACTCGCTGAATCTCAACATAGATTCAACTCTCGTAGGTGAACGAACGCACAGCAGAGCAGTTTCAAGGAAACGTTTCTCCTGAGTTTTAGACGAAGTTTCCTGCTGTTTAGTACGGATGCCGGCATTGGGCTGGACATACCGGTTTTGGGATTCTGCACAGAAATGGTTTGCAAACCGCTGAATCCACACGTGAGTTTAACTCTGTCAGTTGAATGCACACATTGACAACCATTCAGTTAGATAGCTCCGTTTTGGTTTTAGAAGCAGATATTTCTCTGTACAGCCTATGGTCCCATTCACTCGGGAATATCCCAACGCAGCTCCTAGAAGAAACGTGTTTCTGACTCGCTGAATCTCAACATAGATTCAACTCTCTTAGGTGAACGAACGCACAGCAGAGCAGTTTCAAGGAAACGTTTCTCCTGAGTTTTAGACGAAGTTTCCTGCTGTTTAGTACGGATGCCGGCATTGGGCTGGACATACCGGTTTTGGGATTCTGCACAGAAAGTGTTTGCAAACCGCTGAATCCACACGTGAGTTTAACTCTGTCAGTTGAATGCACACATTGACAACCATTCAGTTAGATAGCTCCGTTTTGGTTTTAGAAGCAGATATATCTCTGTACAGCCTATGGTCCCATTCACTCGGGAATATCCCAACGCAGCTCCTAGAAGAAACGTGTTTCTGACTCGCTGAATCTCAACATAGATTCAAGTATCTTAGGTGAACGAACGCACAGCAGAGCAGTTTCAAGGAAACGTTTCTCCTGAGTTTTAGACGAAGTTTCCTGCTGTTTAGTACGGATGCCGGCATTGGGCTGGACATACCGGTTTTGGGATTCTGCACAGAAAGGGTTTGCAAACCGCTGAATCCATACGTGAGTTTAACTCTGTCAGTTGAATGCACACATTGACAACCATTCAGTTTGATAGCACACTTTTGGTTTTAGAAGCAGATATTTCTCTGTACAGCCTATGGTCCCATTCACTCGGGAATATCCCAACGCAGCTCCTAGAAGAAACGTGTTTCTGACTCGCTGAATCTCAACATAGATTCAACTCTCTTAGGTGAACGAACGCACAGCAGAGCAGTTTCAAGGAAACGTTTCTCCTGAGTTTTAGACGAAGTTTCCTGCTGTTTAGTACGGATGCCGGCTTTGGGCTGGACATACCGGTTTTGGGATTCTGCACAGAAAGGGTTTGCAAACCGCTGAATCCACACGTGAGTTTAACTCTGTCAGTTGAATGCACACATTGACAACCATTCAGTTTGATAGCACCCTTTTAGTTTTAGAAGCAGATATTTCTCTGAACAGCCTATGGTCCCATTCACTCGGGAGTATCCCAACGCAGCTCCTAGAAGAAACGTGTTTCTGACTCGCTGAGTCTCTACATAGATTCAACTCTCTTAGGTGAACGAACGCACAGCAGAGCAGTTTCAAGGAAACGTTTCTCCTGAGTTTTAGACGAAGTTTCCTGCTGTTTAGTACGGATGCCGGCATTGGGCTGGACATACCGGTTTTGGGATTCTGCACAGAAAGGGTTTGCAAACCGCTGAATCCACACGTGAGTTTACCTCTGTCAGTTGAATGCACACATTGACAACCATTCAGTTAGATAGCTCCGTTTTGGTTTTAGAAGCAGATATTTCTCTGTACAGCCTATGGTCCCATTCACTCGGGAATATCCCAACGCAGCTCCTAGAAGAAACGTGTTTCTGACTCGCTGAATCTCAACATAGATTCAACTCTCTTAGATAAACGAACGCACAGCAGAGCAGTTTCAAGGAAACGTTTCTCCTGAGTTTTAGACGAAGTTTCCTGCTGTTTAGTACGTATGCCGGCATTGGGCTGGAAATATCGGTTTTGGAATTCTGCACAGAAAGGGTTTGCAAACCGCTGAATCCACACGTGAGTTTAACTCTGTCAGTTGAATGCACACATTGACAACCATTCAGTTAGATAGCTCCGTTTTGGTTTTAGAAGCAGATATTTCTCTGTACAGCCTATGGTCCCATTTACTCGGGAATATCCCAACGCAGCTCCTAGCATAAACGTGTTTCTGACTCGCTGAATCTCAACATAGTTTCAACTCTCTTAGTTGAACGAACGCACAGCAGAGCAGTTTCAAGGAAACGTTTCTCCTGAGTTTTAGACGAAGTTTCCTGCTGTTTAGTACGGATGCCGGCATTGAGCTAGAATTACCAGTTTTGGGATTCTGCACAGAAAGGGTTTGTAAACCGCTGAATCCAAACGTGAGTTTAACTCTGTCAGTTGAATGCACACATTGACAACCATTCAGTTTGATAGCACCCTTTTGGTTTTAGAAGCAGATATTTCTCTGTACAGCCTATGGTCCCATTCACTCGGGAATATCCCAACGCAGCTCCTAGAAGAAACGTCTTTCTGACTCGCTGAGTCTCAACATAGATTCAACTCTCTTAGGTGAATGAACGCACAGCAGAGCAGTTTCAAGGAAACGTTTCTCCTGAGTTTTAGACCAAGTTTCCTGCTGTTTAGTACATATGCCGGCATTGGGCTGGAAATGCCGGTTTTGGGATTCTGCACAGAAAGGGTTTGCAAACCGCTGAATCCACACGTGAGTTTAACTCTGTCAGGTGAATGCACACATTGACAACCATTCAGTTAGATAGCTCCGTTTTGGTTTTAGAAGCAGATATTTCTCTGTACAGCCTATGGTCCCATTCACTCGGGAATATCCCAACGCAGCTCCTAGAAGAAACGTGTTTCTGACTCGCTGAATCTCAACATAGATTCAACTCTCTTAGGTGAACGAACGCACAGCAGAGCAGTTTCAAGGAAACGTTTCTCCTGAGTTTTAGACGAAGTTTCCTGCTGTTTAGTACGGATGCCGGCTTTGGGCTGGACATACCGGTTTTGGGATTCTGCACAGAAAGGGTTTGCAAACCGCTGAATCCACACGTGAGTTTAACTCTGTCAGTTGAATGCACACATTGACAACCATTCAGTTTGATAGCACCCTTTTAGTTTTAGAAGCAGATATTTCTCTGAACAGCCTATGGTCCCATTCACTCGGGAGTATCCCAACGCAGCTCCTAGAAGAAACGTGTTTCTGACTCGCTGAGTCTCTACATAGATTCAACTCTCTTAGGTGAACGAACGCACAGCAGAGCAGTTTCAAGGAAACGTTTCTCCTGAGTTTTAGACGAAGTTTCCTGCTGTTTAGTACGGATGCCGGCATTGGGCTGGACATACCGGTTTTGGGATTCTGCACAGAAAGGGTTTGCAAACCGCTGAATCCACACGTGAGTTTAACTCTGTCAGTTGAATGCACACATTGACAACCATTCAGTTAGATAGCTCCGTTTTGGTTTTAGAAGCAGATATTTCTCTGTACAGCCTATGGTCCCATTCACTCGGGAATATCCCAACGCAGCTCCTAGAAGAAACGTGTTTCTGACTCGCTGAATCTCAACATAGATTCAACTCTCTTAGATAAACGAACGCACAGCAGAGCAGTTTCAAGGAAACGTTTCTCCTGAGTTTTAGACGAAGTTTCCTGCTGTTTAGTACGTATGCCGGCATTGGGCTGGAAATATCGGTTTTGGAATTCTGCACAGAAAGGGTTTGCAAACCGCTGAATCCACACGTGAGTTTAACTCTGTCAGTTGAATGCACACATTGACAACCATTCAGTTAGATAGCTCCGTTTTGGTTTTAGAAGCAGATATTTCTCTGTACAGCCTATGGTCCCATTTACTCGGGAATATCCCAACGCAGCTCCTAGCATAAACGTGTTTCTGACTCGCTGAATCTCAACATAGTTTCAACTCTCTTAGTTGAACGAACGCACAGCAGAGCAGTTTCAAGGAAACGTTTCTCCTGAGTTTTAGACGAAGTTTCCTGCTGTTTAGTACGGATGCCGGCATTGAGCTAGAATTACCAGTTTTGGGATTCTGCACAGAAAGGGTTTGTAAACCGCTGAATCCAAACGTGAGTTTAACTCTGTCAGTTGAATGCACACATTGACAACCATTCAGTTTGATAGCACCCTTTTGGTTTTAGAAGCAGATATTTCTCTGTACAGCCTATGGTCCCATTCACTCGGGAATATCCCAACGCAGCTCCTAGAAGAAACGTCTTTCTGACTCGCTGAGTCTCAACATAGATTCAACTCTCTTAGGTGAATGAACGCACAGCAGAGCAGTTTCAAGGAAACGTTTCTCCTGAGTTTTAGACCAAGTTTCCTGCTGTTTAGTACATATGCCGGCATTGGGCTGGAAATGCCGGTTTTGGGATTCTGCACAGAAAGGGTTTGCAAACCGCTGAATCCACACGTGAGTTTAACTCTGTCAGGTGAATGCACACATTGACAACCATTCAGTTAGATAGCTCCGTTTTGGTTTTAGAAGCAGATATTTCTCTGTACAGCCTATGGTCCCATTCACTCGGGAATATCCCAACGCAACTCCTAGAAGAAACGTGTTTCTGACTCGCTGAAACTCAACATAGATTCAACTCTCTTAGTTGAACGAACGCACAGCAGAGCAGTTTCAAGGAAACGTTTCTCCTGAGTCTTAGACGAAGTTTCCTGCTGTTTAGTACGGATGCCGGCATTGGGCTGGACATACCGGTTTTGGGATTCTGCACAGAAATGGTTTGCAAACCGCTGAATCCACACGGGAGTTTAACTCTGTCAGTTGAATGCACACATTGACAACCATTCAGTTAGATACCACCCTTTTGGTTGTAGGAGCAGATATTTCTCTGTACAGCCTATGGTCCCATTCACTCGGGAATATCCCAACGCACCTCCTAGAAGAAAGGTGTTTCTGACACGCTGAATCTCAACATAGATTCAACTCTCTTAGGTGATCGAATGCACAGCAGAGCAGTTTCAAGGAAACGTTTCTCCTGAGTTTTAGACGAAGTTTCCTGCTGTTTAGTACGGATGCCGGCATTGGACTGGAAATACCGGTTTTGGGATTCTGCACAGAAAGGGTTTGCAAACCGCTGAATCCACACGTGAGTTTAACTCTGTCAGTTGAATGCACATATTGACAACCATTCAGTTAGATAGCTCCGTTTTGGTTTTAGAAGCAGGTATTTCTCTGTACAGCCTATGGTCCCATTCACTCGGGAATATCCCAACGCAGCTCCTAGAAGAAACGTGTTTCTGACTCGCTGAATCTCAACATAGATTCAACTCTCTTAGGTGAACGAACGCACAGCAGAGCAGTTTCAAGGAAACGTTTCTCCTGAGTTTTAGACGAAGTTTCCTGCTGTTTAGTACGGATGCCGGCATTGGGCTGGACATACCGGTTTTGGGATTCTGCACAGAAAGGGTTTGCAAACCGCTGAATCCACACGTGAGTTTAACTCTGTCAGTTGAATGCACACATTGACAACCATTCAGTTTGATAGCACCCTTTTGGTTTTAGAAGCAGATATTTCTCTGTACAGCCTATGGTCCCATTCACTCGGGAATATCCCAACGCAGCTCCTAGAAGAAACGTGTTTCTGACTCGCTGAGTCTCAACATAGATTCAACTCTCTTAGGTGAACGAACGCACAGCAGAGCAGTTTCAAGGAAACGTTTCTCCTGAGTTTTAGACGAAGTTTCCTGCTGTTTAGTACGGATGCCGGCATTGGGCTGGAAATACCGGTTTTGGGATTCTGCACAGAAAGGGTTTGAAAACCGCTGAATCCACTCGTGAGTTTAACTCTGTCAGTTGAATGCACACATTGACAACCATTCAGTTAGATAGCTCCGTTTTGGTTTTAGAAGCAGATATTTCTCTGTACAGCCTATGGTCCCATTCACTCGGGAATATCCCAACGCAGCTCCTAGAAGAAACGTGTTTCTGACTCGCTGAGTCTCAACATAGATTCAACTCTCTTAGGTGAACGAACGCACAGCAGAGCAGTTTCAAGGAAACGTTTCTCCTGAGTTTTAGACGAAGTTTCCTGCTGTTTAGTACGGATGCTGGCATTGGGCTGGACATACCGGTTTTGGGATTCTGCACAGAAATGGTTTGCAAACCGCTGAATCCACACGTGAGTTTAACTCTGTCAGTTGAATGCACATATTGACAACCATTCAGTTAGATAGCTCCGTTTTGGTTTTAGAAGCAGATATTTCTCTGTACAGCCTATGGTCCCATTCACTCGGGAATATCCCAACGCAGCTCCTAGAAGAAACGTGTTTCTGACTCGCTGAATCTCAACATAGATTCAACTCTCTTAGGTGAATGAACGCACAGCAGAGCAGTTTCAAGGAAACGTTTCTCCTGAGTTTTAGACCAAGTTTCCTGCTGTTTAGTACATATGCCGGCATTGGGCTGGAAATGCCGGTTTTGGGATTCTGCACAGAAAGGGTTTGCAAACCGCTGAATCCACACGTGAGTTTAACTCTGTCAGTTGAATGCACACATTGACAACCATTCAGTTTGATAGCACCCTTTTAGTTTTAGAAGCAGATATTTCTCTGAACAGCCTATGGTCCCATTCACTCGGGAGTATCCCAACGCAGCTCCTAGAAGAAACGTGTTTCTGACTCGCTGAGTCTCTACATAGATTCAACTCTCTTAGGTGAACGAACGCACAGCAGAGCAGTTTCAAGGAAACGTTTCTCCTGAGTTTTAGACGAAGTTTCCTGCTGTTTAGTACGGATGCCGGCATTGGGCTGGACATACCGGTTTTGGGATTCTGCACAGAAAGGGTTTGCAAACCGCTGAATCCACACGTGAGTTTACCTCTGTCAGTTGAATGCACACATTGACAACCATTCAGTTAGATAGCTCCGTTTTGGTTTTAGAAGCAGATATTTCTCTGTACAGCCTATGGTCCCATTCACTCGGGAATATCCCAACGCAGCTCCTAGAAGAAACGTGTTTCTGACTCGCTGAATCTCAACATAGATTCAACTCTCTTAGATAAACGAACGCACAGCAGAGCAGTTTCAAGGAAACGTTTCTCCTGAGTTTTAGACGAAGTTTCCTGCTGTTTAGTACGTATGCCGGCATTGGGCTGGAAATATCGGTTTTGGAATTCTGCACAGAAAGGGTTTGCAAACCGCTGAATCCACACGTGAGTTTAACTCTGTCAGTTGAATGCACACATTGACAACCATTCAGTTAGATAGCTCCGTTTTGGTTTTAGAAGCAGATATTTCTCTGTACAGCCTATGGTCCCATTTACTCGGGAATATCCCAACGCAGCTCCTAGCATAAACGTGTTTCTGACTCGCTGAATCTCAACATAGTTTCAACTCTCTTAGTTGAACGAACGCACAGCAGAGCAGTTTCAAGGAAACGTTTCTCCTGAGTTTTAGACGAAGTTTCCTGCTGTTTAGTACGGATGCCGGCATTGAGCTAGAATTACCAGTTTTGGGATTCTGCACAGAAAGGGTTTGTAAACCGCTGAATCCAAACGTGAGTTTAACTCTGTCAGTTGAATGCACACATTGACAACCATTCAGTTTGATAGCACCCTTTTGGTTTTAGAAGCAGATATTTCTCTGTACAGCCTATGGTCCCATTCACTCGGGAATATCCCAACGCAGCTCCTAGAAGAAACGTCTTTCTGACTCGCTGAGTCTCAACATAGATTCAACTCTCTTAGGTGAATGAACGCACAGCAGAGCAGTTTCAAGGAAACGTTTCTCCTGAGTTTTAGACCAAGTTTCCTGCTGTTTAGTACATATGCCGGCATTGGGCTGGAAATGCCGGTTTTGGGATTCTGCACAGAAAGGGTTTGCAAACCGCTGAATCCACACGTGAGTTTAACTCTGTCAGGTGAATGCACACATTGACAACCATTCAGTTAGATAGCTCCGTTTTGGTTTTAGAAGCAGATATTTCTCTGTACAGCCTATGGTCCCATTCACTCGGGAATATCCCAACGCAGCTCCTAGAAGAAACGTGTTTCTGACTCGCTGAATCTCAACATAGATTCAACTCTCTTAGGTGAACGAACGCACAGCAGAGCAGTTTCAAGGAAACGTTTCTCCTGAGTTTTAGACGAAGTTTCCTGCTGTTTAGTACGGATGCCGGCTTTGGGCTGGACATACCGGTTTTGGGATTCTGCACAGAAAGGGTTTGCAAACCGCTGAATCCACACGTGAGTTTAACTCTGTCAGTTGAATGCACACATTGACAACCATTCAGTTTGATAGCACCCTTTTAGTTTTAGAAGCAGATATTTCTCTGAACAGCCTATGGTCCCATTCACTCGGGAGTATCCCAACGCAGCTCCTAGAAGAAACGTGTTTCTGACTCGCTGAGTCTCTACATAGATTCAACTCTCTTAGGTGAACGAACGCACAGCAGAGCAGTTTCAAGGAAACGTTTCTCCTGAGTTTTAGACGAAGTTTCCTGCTGTTTAGTACGGATGCCGGCATTGGGCTGGACATACCGGTTTTGGGATTCTGCACAGAAAGGGTTTGCAAACCGCTGAATCCACACGTGAGTTTAACTCTGTCAGTTGAATGCACACATTGACAACCATTCAGTTAGATAGCTCCGTTTTGGTTTTAGAAGCAGATATTTCTCTGTACAGCCTATGGTCCCATTCACTCGGGAATATCCCAACGCAGCTCCTAGAAGAAACGTGTTTCTGACTCGCTGAATCTCAACATAGATTCAACTCTCTTAGATAAACGAACGCACAGCAGAGCAGTTTCAAGGAAACGTTTCTCCTGAGTTTTAGACGAAGTTTCCTGCTGTTTAGTACGTATGCCGGCATTGGGCTGGAAATATCGGTTTTGGAATTCTGCACAGAAAGGGTTTGCAAACCGCTGAATCCACACGTGAGTTTAACTCTGTCAGTTGAATGCACACATTGACAACCATTCAGTTAGATAGCTCCGTTTTGGTTTTAGAAGCAGATATTTCTCTGTACAGCCTATGGTCCCATTTACTCGGGAATATCCCAACGCAGCTCCTAGCATAAACGTGTTTCTGACTCGCTGAATCTCAACATAGTTTCAACTCTCTTAGTTGAACGAACGCACAGCAGAGCAGTTTCAAGGAAACGTTTCTCCTGAGTTTTAGACGAAGTTTCCTGCTGTTTAGTACGGATGCCGGCATTGAGCTAGAATTACCAGTTTTGGGATTCTGCACAGAAAGGGTTTGTAAACCGCTGAATCCAAACGTGAGTTTAACTCTGTCAGTTGAATGCACACATTGACAACCATTCAGTTTGATAGCACCCTTTTGGTTTTAGAAGCAGATATTTCTCTGTACAGCCTATGGTCCCATTCACTCGGGAATATCCCAACGCAGCTCCTAGAAGAAACGTCTTTCTGACTCGCTGAGTCTCAACATAGATTCAACTCTCTTAGGTGAATGAACGCACAGCAGAGCAGTTTCAAGGAAACGTTTCTCCTGAGTTTTAGACCAAGTTTCCTGCTGTTTAGTACATATGCCGGCATTGGGCTGGAAATGCCGGTTTTGGGATTCTGCACAGAAAGGGTTTGCAAACCGCTGAATCCACACGTGAGTTTAACTCTGTCAGGTGAATGCACACATTGACAACCATTCAGTTAGATAGCTCCGTTTTGGTTTTAGAAGCAGATATTTCTCTGTACAGCCTATGGTCCCATTCACTCGGGAATATCCCAACGCAGCTCCTAGAAGAAACGTGTTTCTGACTCGCTGAAACTCAACATAGATTCAACTCTCTTAGTTGAACGAACGCACAGCAGAGCAGTTTCAAGGAAACGTTTCTCCTGAGTCTTAGACGAAGTTTCCTGCTGTTTAGTACGGATGCCGGCATTGGGCTGGACATACCGGTTTTGGGATTCTGCACAGAAATGGTTTGCAAACCGCTGAATCCACACGTGAGTTTAACTCTGTCAGTTGAATGCACACATTGACAACCATTCAGTTAGATACCACCCTTTTGGTTGTAGGAGCAGATATTTCTCTGTACAGCCTATGGTCCCATTCACTCGGGAATATCCCAACGCACCTCCTAGAAGAAAGGTGTTTCTGACACGCTGAATCTCAACATAGATTCAACTCTCTTAGGTGATCGAATGCACAGCAGAGCAGTTTCAAGGAAACGTTTCTCCTGAGTTTTAGACGAAGTTTCCTGCTGTTTAGTACGGATGCCGGCATTGGACTGGAAATACCGGTTTTGGGATTCTGCACAGAAAGGGTTTGCAAACCGCTGAATCCACACGTGAGTTTAACTCTGTCAGTTGAATGCACATATTGACAACCATTCAGTTAGATAGCTCCGTTTTGGTTTTAGAAGCAGGTATTTCTCTGTACAGCCTATGGTCCCATTCACTCGGGAATATCCCAACGCAGCTCCTAGAAGAAACGTGTTTCTGACTCGCTGAATCTCAACATAGATTCAACTCTCTTAGGTGAACGAACGCACAGCAGAGCAGTTTCAAGGAAACGTTTCTCCTGAGTTTTAGACGAAGTTTCCTGCTGTTTAGTACGGATGCCGGCATTGGGCTGGACATACCGGTTTTGGGATTCTGCACAGAAAGGGTTTGCAAACCGCTGAATCCACACGTGAGTTTAACTCTGTCAGTTGAATGCACACATTGACAACCATTCAGTTTGATAGCACCCTTTTGGTTTTAGAAGCAGATATTTCTCTGTACAGCCTATGGTCCCATTCACTCGGGAATATCCCAACGCAGCTCCTAGAAGAAACGTGTTTCTGACTCGCTGAGTCTCAACATAGATTCAACTCTCTTAGGTGAACGAACGCACAGCAGAGCAGTTTCAAGGAAACGTTTCTCCTGAGTTTTAGACGAAGTTTCCTGCTGTTTAGTACGGATGCCGGCATTGGGCTGGAAATACCGGTTTTGGGATTCTGCACAGAAAGGGTTTGAAAACCGCTGAATCCACTCGTGAGTTTAACTCTGTCAGTTGAATGCACACATTGACAACCATTCAGTTAGATAGCTCCGTTTTGGTTTTAGAAGCAGATATTTCTCTGTACAGCCTATGGTCCCATTCACTCGGGAATATCCCAACGCAGCTCCTAGAAGAAACGTGTTTCTGACTCGCTGAGTCTCAACATAGATTCAACTCTCTTAGGTGAACGAACGCACAGCAGAGCAGTTTCAAGGAAACGTTTCTCCTGAGTTTTAGACGAAGTTTCCTGCTGTTTATTACGGATGCTGGCATTGGGCTGGACATACCGGTTTTGGGATTCTGCACAGAAATGGTTTGCAAACCGCTGAATCCACACGTGAGTTTAACTCTGTCAGTTGAATGCACATATTGACAACCATTCAGTTAGATAGCTCCGTTTTGGTTTTAGAAGCAGATATTTCTCTGTACAGCCTATGGTCCCATTCACTCGGGAATATCCCAACGCAGCTCCTAGAAGAAACGTGTTTCTGACTCGCTGAATCTCAACATAGATTCAACTCTCTTAGGTGAACGAACGCACAGCAGAGCAGTTTCAAGGAAACGTTTCTCCTGAGTTTTAGACGAAGTTTCCTGCTGTTTAGTACGGATGCCGGCATTGGGCTGGACATACCGGTTTTGGGATTCTGCACAGAAAGGGTTTGCAAACCGCTGAATCCATACGTGAGTTTAACTCTGTCAGTTGAATGCACACATTGACAACCATTCAGTTTGATAGCACACTTTTGGTTTTAGAAGCAGATATTTCTCTGTACAGCCTATGGTCCCATTCACTCGGGAATATCCCAACGCAGCTCCTAGCATAAACGTGTTTCTGACTCGCTGAATCTCAACATAGATTCAACTCTCTTAGGTGAACGAACACACAGCAGAGCAGTTTCAAGGAAACGTTTCTCCTGAGTTTTAGACGAAGTTTCCTGCTGTTTAGTACGGATGCCGGCATTGGGCTGGACATACCGGTTTTGGGATTCTGCACAGAAAGGGTTTGCAAACCGCTGAATCCACACGTGAGTTTAACTCTGTCAGTTGAATGCACACATTGACAACCATTCAGTTAGATAGCTCCGTTTTGGTTTTAGAAGCAGATATTTCTCTGTACAGACTATGGTCCCATTCACTCGGGAATATCCCAACGCAGCTCCTAGAAGAAACGTGTTTCTGACTCGCTGAATCTCAACATAGATTCAACTCTCTTAGGTGAACGAACGCACAGCAGAGCAGTTTCAAGGAAACGTTTCTCCTGAGTTTTAGACGAAGTTTCCTGCTGTTTAGTACGGATGCCGGCATTGGGCTGGACATACCGGTTTTGGGATTCTGCACAGAAAGGGTTTGCAAACCGCTGAATCCACACGTGAGTTTAACTCTGTCAGTTGAATGCACACATTGACAACCATTCAGTTTGATAGCACCCTTTTGGTTTTAGAAGCAGATATTTCTCTGAACAGCCTATGGTCCCATTCACTCGGGAGTATCCCAATGCAGCTCCTAGAAGAAACGTGTTTCTGACTCGCTGAGTCTCTACATAGTTTCAACTCTCTTAGATGAACGAACGCACAGCAGAGCAGTTTCAAGGAAACGTTTCTCCTGAGTTTTAGACGAAGTTTCCTGCTGTTTAGTACGTATGCCGGCATTGGGCTGGAAATACCGGTTTTGGGATTCTGCACAGAAAGGGTTTGCAAACCGCTGAATCCACACGTGAGTTTAACTCTGTCAGTTGAATGCACACATTGACAACCATTCAGTTAGATAGCTCCGTTTTGGTTTTAGAAGCAGATATTTCTCTGTACAGCCTATGGTCCCATTCACTCGGGAATATCCCAACGCAGCTCCTAGCATAAACGTGTTTCTGACTCGCTGAATCTCAACATAGTTTCAACTCTCTTAGGTGAACGAACGCACAGCAGAGCAGTTTCAAGGAAACGTTTCTCCTGAGCTTTAGACGAAGTTTCCTGCTGTTTAGTACGGATGCCGGCATTGGGCTGGACATACCGGTTTTGGGATTCTGCACAGAAAGGGTTTGCAAACCGCTGAATCCACACGTGAGTTTAACTCTGTCAGTTGAATGCACACATTGACAACCATTCAGTTTGATAGCACCCTTTTGGTTTTAGAAGCAGATATTTCTCTGTACAGCCTATGGTCCCATTCACTCGGGAATATCCCAACGCAGCTCCTAGAAGAAACGTCTTTCTGACTCGCTGAGTCTCAACATAGATTCAACTCTCTTAGGTGAACGAACGCACAGCAGAGCAGTTTCAAGGAAACGTTTCTCCTGAGTTTTAGACCAAGTTTCCTGCTGTTTAGTACGGATGCCGGCATTGGGCTGGAAATACCGGTTTTGGGATTCTGCACAGAAAGGGTTTGCAAACCGCTGAATCCACACGTGAGTTTAACTCTGTCAGTTGAATGCACATATTGACAACCATTCAGTTAGATAGCTCCGTTTTGGTTTTAGAAGCAGATATTTCTCTGTACAGCCTATGGTCCCATTCACTCGGGAATATCCCAACGCAGCTCCTAGCATAAACGTGTTTCTGACTCGCTGAATCTCAACATAGATTCAACTCTCTTAGGTGAACGAACGCACAGCAGAGCAGTTTCAAGGAAACGTTTCTCCTGAGTTTTAGACGAAGTTTCCTGCTGTTTAGTACGGATGCCGGCATTGGGCTGGACATACCGGTTTTGGGATTCTGCACAGAAAGGGTTTGCAAACCGCTGAATCCACACGTGAGTTTAACTCTGTCAGTTGAATGCACACATTGACAACCATTCAGTTTGATAGCACCCTTTTGGTTTTAGAAGCAGATATTTCTCTGTACAGCCTATGGTCCCATTCACTCGGGAATATCCCAACGCAGCTCCTAGAAGAAACGTCTTTCTGACTCGCTGAGTCTCAACATAGATTCAACTCTCTTAGGTGATCGAACGCACAGCAGAGCAGTTTCAAGGAAACGTTTCTCCTGAGTTTTAGACGAAGTTTCCTGCTGTTTAGTACGGATGCCGGCATTGGGCTGGAATTACCGGTTTTGGGATTCTGCACAGAAAGGGTTTGTAAACCGCTGAATCCAAACGTGAGTTTAACTCTGTCAGTTGAATGCACACATTGACAAGCATTCAGTTAGATACCACCCTTTTGGTTGTAGGAGCAGATATTTCTCTGTACAGCCTATGGTCCCATTCACTCGGGAATATCCCAACGCAGCTCCTAGCATAAACGTGTTTCTGACTCGCTGAATCTCAACATAGATTCAACTCTCTTAGGTGAACGAACGCACAGCAGAGCAGTTTCAAGGAAACGTTTCTCCTGAGTCTTAGACGAAGTTTCCTGCTGTTTAGTACGTATGCCGGCATTGGGCTGGACATACCGGTTTTGGGATTCTGCACAGAAAGGGTTTGCAAACCGCTGAATCCACACGTGAGTTTAACTCTGTCAGTTGAATGCACATATTGACAACCATTCAGTTAGATAGCTCCGTTTTGGTTTTAGAAGCAGATATTTCTCTGTACAGCCTATGGTCCCATTCACTCGGGAATATCCCAACGCAGCTCCTAGAAGAAACGTGTTTCTGACTCGCTGAATCTCAACATAGATTCAACTCTCGTAGGTGAACGAACGCACAGCAGAGCAGTTTCAAGGAAACGTTTCTCCTGAGTTTTAGACGAAGTTTCCTGCTGTTTAGTACGGATGCCGGCATTGGGCTGGACATACCGGTTTTGGGATTCTGCACAGAAATGGTTTGCAAACCGCTGAATCCACACGTGAGTTTAACTCTGTCAGTTGAATGCACACATTGACAACCATTCAGTTAGATAGCTCCGTTTTGGTTTTAGAAGCAGATATTTCTCTGTACAGCCTATGGTCCCATTCACTCGGGAATATCCCAACGCAGCTCCTAGAAGAAACGTGTTTCTGACTCGCTGAATCTCAACATAGATTCAACTCTCTTAGGTGAACGAACGCACAGCAGAGCAGTTTCAAGGAAACGTTTCTCCTGAGTTTTAGACGAAGTTTCCTGCTGTTTAGTACGGATGCCGGCATTGGGCTGGACATACCGGTTTTGGGATTCTGCACAGAAAGTGTTTGCAAACCGCTGAATCCACACGTGAGTTTAACTCTGTCAGTTGAATGCACACATTGACAACCATTCAGTTAGATAGCTCCGTTTTGGTTTTAGAAGCAGATATATCTCTGTACAGCCTATGGTCCCATTCACTCGGGAATATCCCAACGCAGCTCCTAGAAGAAACGTGTTTCTGACTCGCTGAATCTCAACATAGATTCAAGTATCTTAGGTGAACGAACGCACAGCAGAGCAGTTTCAAGGAAACGTTTCTCCTGAGTTTTAGACGAAGTTTCCTGCTGTTTAGTACGGATGCCGGCATTGGGCTGGACATACCGGTTTTGGGATTATGCACAGAAAGGGTTTGCGAACCGCTGAATCCATACGTGAGTTTAACTCTGTCAGTTGAATGCACACATTGACAACCATTCAGTTTGATAGCACACTTTTGGTTTTAGAAGCAGATATTTCTCTGTACAGCCTATGGTCCCATTCACTCGGGAATATCCCAACGCAGCTCCTAGAAGAAACGTGTTTCTGACTCGCTGAATCTCAACATAGATTCAACTCTCTTAGATAAACGAACGCACAGCAGAGCAGTTTCAAGGAAACGTTTCTCCTGAGTTTTAGACGAAGTTTCCTGCTGTTTAGTACGTATGCCGGCATTGGGCTGGAAATATCGGTTTTGGAATTCTGCACAGAAAGGGTTTGCAAACCGCTGAATCCACACGTGAGTTTAACTCTGTCAGTTGAATGCACACATTGACAACCATTCAGTTAGATAGCTCCGTTTTGGTTTTAGAAGCAGATATTTCTCTGTACAGCCTATGGTCCCATTCACTCGGGAATATCCCAACGCAGCTCCTAGAAGAAACGTGTTTCTGACTCGCTGAATCTCAACATAGATTCAACTCTCTTAGATAAACGAACGCACAGCAGAGCAGTTTCAAGGAAACGTTTCTCCTGAGTTTTAGACGAAGTTTCCTGCTGTTTAGTACGTATGCCGGCATTGGTCTGGAAATATCGGTTTTGGAATTCTGCACAGAAAGGGTTTGCAAACCGCTGAATCCACACGTGAGTTTAACTCTGTCAGTTGAATGCACACATTGACAACCATTCAGTTAGATAGCTCCGTTTTGGTTTTAGAAGCAGATATTTCTCTGTACAGCCTATGGTCCCATTTACTCGGGAATATCCCAACGCAGCTCCTAGCATAAACGTGTTTCTGACTCGCTGAATCTCAACATAGTTTCAACTCTCTTAGTTGAACGAACGCACAGCAGAGCAGTTTCAAGGAAACGTTTCTCCTGAGTTTTAGACGAAGTTTCCTGCTGTTTAGTACGGATGCCGGCATTGAGCTAGAATTACCAGTTTTGGGATTCTGCACAGAAAGGGTTTGTAAACCGCTGAATCCAAACGTGAGTTTAACTCTGTCAGTTGAATGCACACATTGACAACCATTCAGTTTGATAGCACCCTTTTGGTTTTAGAAGCAGATATTTCTCTGTACAGCCTATGGTCCCATTCACTCGGGAATATCCCAACGCAGCTCCTAGAAGAAACGTCTTTCTGACTCGCTGAGTCTCAACATAGATTCAACTCTCTTAGGTGAATGAACGCACAGCAGAGCAGTTTCAAGGAAACGTTTCTCCTGAGTTTTAGACCAAGTTTCCTGCTGTTTAGTACATATGCCGGCATTGGGCTGGAAATGCCGGTTTTGGGATTCTGCACAGAAAGGGTTTGCAAACCGCTGAATCCACACGTGAGTTTAACTCTGTCAGTTGAATGCACACATTGACAACCATTCAGTTTGATAGCACCCTTTTAGTTTTAGAAGCAGATATTTCTCTGAACAGCCTATGGTCCCATTCACTCGGGAGTATCCCAACGCAGCTCCTAGAAGAAACGTGTTTCTGACTCGCTGAGTCTCTACATAGATTCAACTCTCTTAGGTGAACGAACGCACAGCAGAGCAGTTTCAAGGAAACGTTTCTCCTGAGTTTTAGACGAAGTTTCCTGCTGTTTAGTACGGATGCCGGCATTGGGCTGTACATACCGGTTTTGGGATTCTGCACAGAAAGGGTTTGCAAACCGCTGAATCCACACGTGAGTTTAACTCTGTCAGTTGAATGCACACATTGACAACCATTCAGTTAGATAGCTCCGTTTTGGTTTTAGAAGCAGATATTTCTCTGTACAGCCTATGGTCCCATTCACTCGGGAATATCCCAACGCAGCTCCTAGAAGAAACGTGTTTCTGACTCGCTGAATCTCAACATAGATTCAACTCTCTTAGATAAACGAACGCACAGCAGAGCAGTTTCAAGGAAACGTTTCTCCTGAGTTTTAGACGAAGTTTCCTGCTGTTTAGTACGGATGCCGGCATTGGGCTGGAAATATCGGTTTTGGAATTCTGCACAGAAAGGGTTTGCAAACCGCTGAATCCACACGTGAGTTTAACTCTGTCAGTTGAATGCACACATTGACTACCATTCAGTTAGATAGCTCCGTTTTGGTTTTAGAAGCAGATATTTCTCTGTACAGCCTATGGTCCCATTTACTCGGGAATATCCCAACGCAGCTCCTAGCATAAACGTGTTTCTGACTCGCTGAATCTCAACATAGTTTCAACTCTCTTAGTTGAACGAACGCACAGCAGAGCAGTTTCAAGGAAACGTTTCTCCTGAGTTTTAGACGAAGTTTCCTGCTGTTTAGTACGGATGCCGGCATTGAGCTAGAATTACCAGTTTTGGGATTCTGCACAGAAAGGGTTTGTAAACCGCTGAATCCAAACGTGAGTTTAACTCTGTCAGTTGAATGCACACATTGACAACCATTCAGTTTGATAGCACCCTTTTAGTTTTAGAAGCAGATATTTCTCTGAACAGCCTATGGTCCCATTCACTCGGGAGTATCCCAACGCAGCTCATAGAAGAAACGTGTTTCTGACTCGCTGAGTCTCTACATAGATTCAACTCTCTTAGGTGAACGAACGCACAGCAGAGCAGTTTCAAGGAAACGTTTCTCCTGAGTTTTAGACGAAGTTTCCTGCTGTTTAGTACGGATGCCGGCATTGGGCTGGACATACCGGTTTTGGGATTCTGCACAGAAAGGGTTTGCAAACCGCTGAATCCACACGTGAGTTTAACTCTGTCAGTTGAATGCACACATTGACAACCATTCAGTTAGATAGCTCCGTTTTGGTTTTAGAAGCAGATATTTCTCTGTACAGCCTATGGTCCCATTCACTCGGGAATCTCCCAACGCAGCTCCTAGAAGAAACGTGTTTCTGACTCGCTGGATCTCAACATAGATTCAACTCTCTTAGATAAACGAACGCACAGCAGAGCAGTTTCAAGGAAACGTTTCTCCTGAGTTTTAGACGAAGTTTCCTGCTGTTTAGTACGTATGCCGGCATTGGGCTGGAAATATCGGTTTTGGAATTCTGCACAGAAAGGGTTTGCAAACCGCTGAATCCACACGTGAGTTTAACTCTGTCAGTTGAATGCACACATTGACAACCATTCAGTTAGATAGCTCCGTTTTGGTTTTAGAAGCAGATATTTCTCTGTACAGCCTATGGTCCCATTTACTCGGGAATATCCCAACGCAGCTCCTAGCATAAACGTGTTTCTGACTCGCTGAATCTCAACATAGTTTCAACTCTCTTAGTTGAACGAACGCACAGCAGAGCAGTTTCAAGGAAACGTTTCTCCTGAGTTTTAGACGAAGTTTCCTGCTGTTTAGTACGGATGCCGGCATTGAGCTAGAATTACCAGTTTTGGGATTCTGCACAGAAAGGGTTTGTAAACCGCTGAATCCAAACGTGAGTTTAACTCTGTCAGTTGAATGCACACATTGACAACCATTCAGTTTGATAGCACCCTTTTAGTTTTAGAAGCAGATATTTCTCTGAACAGCCTATGGTCCCATTCACTCGGGAGTATCCCAACGCAGCTCCTAGAAGAAACGTGTTTCTGACTCGCTGAATCTCAACATAGATTCAAGTATCTTAGGTGAACGAACGCACAGCAGAGCAGTTTCAAGGAAACGTTTCTCCTGAGTTTTAGACGAAGTTTCCTGCTGTTTAGTACGGATGCCGGCATTGGGCTGGACATACCGGTTTTGGGATTATGCACAGAAAGGGTTTGCGAACCGCTGAATCCATACGTGAGTTTAACTCTGTCAGTTGAATGCACACATTGACAACCATTCAGTTTGATAGCACACTTTTGGTTTTAGAAGCAGATATTTCTCTGTACAGCCTATGGTCCCATTCACTCGGGAATATCCCAACGCAGCTCCTAGAAGAAACGTGTTTCTGACTCGCTGAATCTCAACATAGATTCAACTCTCTTAGATAAACGAACGCACAGCAGAGCAGTTTCAAGGAAACGTTTCTCCTGAGTTTTAGACGAAGTTTCCTGCTGTTTAGTACGTATGCCGGCATTGGGCTGGAAATATCGGTTTTGGAATTCTGCACAGAAAGGGTTTGCAAACCGCTGAATCCACACGTGAGTTTAACTCTGTCAGTTGAATGCACACATTGACAACCATTCAGTTAGATAGCTCCGTTTTGGTTTTAGAAGCAGATATTTCTCTGTACAGCCTATGGTCCCATTCACTCGGGAATATCCCAACGCAGCTCCTAGAAGAAACGTGTTTCTGACTCGCTGAATCTCAACATAGATTCAACTCTCTTAGATAAACGAACGCACAGCAGAGCAGTTTCAAGGAAACGTTTCTCCTGAGTTTTAGACGAAGTTTCCTGCTGTTTAGTACGTATGCCGGCATTGGTCTGGAAATATCGGTTTTGGAATTCTGCACAGAAAGGGTTTGCAAACCGCTGAATCCACACGTGAGTTTAACTCTGTCAGTTGAATGCACACATTGACAACCATTCAGTTAGATAGCTCCGTTTTGGTTTTAGAAGCAGATATTTCTCTGTACAGCCTATGGTCCCATTTACTCGGGAATATCCCAACGCAGCTCCTAGCATAAACGTGTTTCTGACTCGCTGAATCTCAACATAGTTTCAACTCTCTTAGTTGAACGAACGCACAGCAGAGCAGTTTCAAGGAAACGTTTCTCCTGAGTTTTAGACGAAGTTTCCTGCTGTTTAGTACGGATGCCGGCATTGAGCTAGAATTACCAGTTTTGGGATTCTGCACAGAAAGGGTTTGTAAACCGCTGAATCCAAACGTGAGTTTAACTCTGTCAGTTGAATGCACACATTGACAACCATTCAGTTTGATAGCACCCTTTTGGTTTTAGAAGCAGATATTTCTCTGTACAGCCTATGGTCCCATTCACTCGGGAATATCCCAACGCAGCTCCTAGAAGAAACGTCTTTCTGACTCGCTGAGTCTCAACATAGATTCAACTCTCTTAGGTGAATGAACGCACAGCAGAGCAGTTTCAAGGAAACGTTTCTCCTGAGTTTTAGACCAAGTTTCCTGCTGTTTAGTACATATGCCGGCATTGGGCTGGAAATGCCGGTTTTGGGATTCTGCACAGAAAGGGTTTGCAAACCGCTGAATCCACACGTGAGTTTAACTCTGTCAGTTGAATGCACACATTGACAACCATTCAGTTTGATAGCACCCTTTTAGTTTTAGAAGCAGATATTTCTCTGAACAGCCTATGGTCCCATTCACTCGGGAGTATCCCAACGCAGCTCCTAGAAGAAACGTGTTTCTGACTCGCTGAGTCTCTACATAGATTCAACTCTCTTAGGTGAACGAACGCACAGCAGAGCAGTTTCAAGGAAACGTTTCTCCTGAGTTTTAGACGAAGTTTCCTGCTGTTTAGTACGGATGCCGGCATTGGGCTGTACATACCGGTTTTGGGATTCTGCACAGAAAGGGTTTGCAAACCGCTGAATCCACACGTGAGTTTAACTCTGTCAGTTGAATGCACACATTGACAACCATTCAGTTAGATAGCTCCGTTTTGGTTTTAGAAGCAGATATTTCTCTGTACAGCCTATGGTCCCATTCACTCGGGAATATCCCAACGCAGCTCCTAGAAGAAACGTGTTTCTGACTCGCTGAATCTCAACATAGATTCAACTCTCTTAGATAAACGAACGCACAGCAGAGCAGTTTCAAGGAAACGTTTCTCCTGAGTTTTAGACGAAGTTTCCTGCTGTTTAGTACGGATGCCGGCATTGGGCTGGAAATATCGGTTTTGGAATTCTGCACAGAAAGGGTTTGCAAACCGCTGAATCCACACGTGAGTTTAACTCTGTCAGTTGAATGCACACATTGACTACCATTCAGTTAGATAGCTCCGTTTTGGTTTTAGAAGCAGATATTTCTCTGTACAGCCTATGGTCCCATTTACTCGGGAATATCCCAACGCAGCTCCTAGCATAAACGTGTTTCTGACTCGCTGAATCTCAACATAGTTTCAACTCTCTTAGTTGAACGAACGCACAGCAGAGCAGTTTCAAGGAAACGTTTCTCCTGAGTTTTAGACGAAGTTTCCTGCTGTTTAGTACGGATGCCGGCATTGAGCTAGAATTACCAGTTTTGGGATTCTGCACAGAAAGGGTTTGTAAACCGCTGAATCCAAACGTGAGTTTAACTCTGTCAGTTGAATGCACACATTGACAACCATTCAGTTTGATAGCACCCTTTTAGTTTTAGAAGCAGATATTTCTCTGAACAGCCTATGGTCCCATTCACTCGGGAGTATCCCAACGCAGCTCATAGAAGAAACGTGTTTCTGACTCGCTGAGTCTCTACATAGATTCAACTCTCTTAGGTGAACGAACGCACAGCAGAGCAGTTTCAAGGAAACGTTTCTCCTGAGTTTTAGACGAAGTTTCCTGCTGTTTAGTACGGATGCCGGCATTGGGCTGGACATACCGGTTTTGGGATTCTGCACAGAAAGGGTTTGCAAACCGCTGAATCCACACGTGAGTTTAACTCTGTCAGTTGAATGCACACATTGACAACCATTCAGTTAGATAGCTCCGTTTTGGTTTTAGAAGCAGATATTTCTCTGTACAGCCTATGGTCCCATTCACTCGGGAATCTCCCAACGCAGCTCCTAGAAGAAACGTGTTTCTGACTCGCTGGATCTCAACATAGATTCAACTCTCTTAGATAAACGAACGCACAGCAGAGCAGTTTCAAGGAAACGTTTCTCCTGAGTTTTAGACGAAGTTTCCTGCTGTTTAGTACGTATGCCGGCATTGGGCTGGAAATATCGGTTTTGGAATTCTGCACAGAAAGGGTTTGCAAACCGCTGAATCCACACGTGAGTTTAACTCTGTCAGTTGAATGCACACATTGACAACCATTCAGTTAGATAGCTCCGTTTTGGTTTTAGAAGCAGATATTTCTCTGTACAGCCTATGGTCCCATTTACTCGGGAATATCCCAACGCAGCTCCTAGCATAAACGTGTTTCTGACTCGCTGAATCTCAACATAGTTTCAACTCTCTTAGTTGAACGAACGCACAGCAGAGCAGTTTCAAGGAAACGTTTCTCCTGAGTTTTAGACGAAGTTTCCTGCTGTTTAGTACGGATGCCGGCATTGAGCTAGAATTACCAGTTTTGGGATTCTGCACAGAAAGGGTTTGTAAACCGCTGAATCCAAACGTGAGTTTAACTCTGTCAGTTGAATGCACACATTGACAACCATTCAGTTTGATAGCACCCTTTTAGTTTTAGAAGCAGATATTTCTCTGAACAGCCTATGGTCCCATTCACTCGGGAGTATCCCAACGCAGCTCCTAGAAGAAACGTGTTTCTGACTCGCTGAGTCTCTACATAGATTCAACTCTCTTAGGTGAACGAACGCACAGCAGAGCAGTTTCAAGGAAACGTTTCTCCTGAGTTTTAGACGAAGTTTCCTGCTGTTTAGTACGGATGCCGGCATTGGGCTGGACATACCGGTTTTGGGATTCTGCACAGAAAGGGTTTGCAAACCGCTGAATCCACACGTGAGTTTAACTCTGTCAGTTGAATGCACACATTGACAACCATTCAGTTAGATAGCTCCGTTTTGGTTTTAGAAGCAGATATTTCTCTGTACAGCCTATGGTCCCATTCACTCGGGAATATCCCAACGCAGCTCCTAGAAGAAACGTGTTTCTGACTCGCTGAATCTCAACATAGATTCAACTCTCTTAGATAAACGAACGCACAGCAGAGCAGTTTCAAGGAAACGTTTCTCCTGAGTTTTAGACGAAGTTTCCTGCTGTTTAGTACGTATGCCGGCATTGGGCTGGAAATATCGGTTTTGGAATTCTGCACAGAAAGGGTTTGCAAACCGCTGAATCCACACGTGAGTTTAACTCTGTCAGTTGAATGCACACATTGACAACCATTCAGTTAGATAGCTCCGTTTTGGTTTTAGAAGCAGATATTTCTCTGTACAGCCTATGGTCCCATTTACTCGGGAATATCCCAACGCAGCTCCTAGCATAAACGTGTTTCTGACTCGCTGAATCTCAACATAGTTTCAACTCTCTTAGTTGAACGAACGCACAGCAGAGCAGTTTCAAGGAAACGTTTCTCCTGAGTTTTAGACGAAGTTTCCTGCTGTTTAGTACGGATGCCGGCATTGAGCTAGAATTACCAGTTTTGGGATTCTGCACAGAAAGGGTTTGTAAACCGCTGAATCCAAACGTGAGTTTAACTCTGTCAGTTGAATGCACACATTGACAACCATTCAGTTTGATAGCACCCTTTTGGTTTTAGAAGCAGATATTTCTCTGTACAGCCTATGGTCCCATTCACTCGGGAATATCCCAACGCAGCTCCTAGAAGAAACGTCTTTCTGACTCGCTGAGTCTCAACATAGATTCAACTCTCTTAGGTGAATGAACGCACAGCAGAGCAGTTTCAAGGAAACGTTTCTCCTGAGTTTTAGACCAAGTTTCCTGCTGTTTAGTACATATGCCGGCATTGGGCTGGAAATGCCGGTTTTGGGATTCTGCACAGAAAGGGTTTGCAAACCGCTGAATCCACACGTGAGTTTAACTCTGTCAGGTGAATGCACACATTGACAACCATTCAGTTAGATAGCTCCGTTTTGGTTTTAGAAGCAGATATTTCTCTGTACAGCCTATGGTCCCATTCACTCGGGAATATCCCAACGCAGCTCCTAGAAGAAACGTGTTTCTGACTCGCTGAAACTCAACATAGATTCAACTCTCTTAGTTGAACGAACGCACAGCAGAGCAGTTTCAAGGAAACGTTTCTCCTGAGTCTTAGACGAAGTTTCCTGCTGTTTAGTACGGATGCCGGCATTGGGCTGGACATACCGGTTTTGGGATTCTGCACAGAAATGGTTTGCAAACCGCTGAATCCACACGGGAGTTTAACTCTGTCAGTTGAATGCACACATTGACAAGCATTCAGTTAGATACCACCCTTTTGATTGTAGGAGCAGATATTTCTCTGTACAGCCTATGGTCCCATGCACTCGGGAATATCCCAACGCAGCTCCTAGAAGAAACGTGTTTCTGACTCGCTGAATCTCAACATAGATTCAACTCTCTTAGGTGAACGAACGCACAGCAGAGCAGTTTCAAGGAAACGTTTCTCCTGAGTTTTAGACGAAGTTTCCTGCTGTTTAGTACGGATGCCGGCATTGGGCTGGACATACCGGTTTTGGGATTCTGCACAGAAAGGGTTTGCAAACCGCTGAATCCACACGTGAATTTAACTCTGTCAGTTGAATGCACACATTGACAACCATTCAGTTTGATAGCACCCTTTTGGTTTTAGAAGCAGATATTTCTCTGTACAGCCTATGGTCCCATTCACTCGGGAATATTCCAACGCAGCTCCTAGAAGAAACGTGTTTCTGACTAGCTGAGTCTCAACATAGATTCAACTCTCTTAGGTGAACGAACGCACAGCAGAGCAGTTTCAAGGAAACGTTTCTCCTGAGTTTTAGACGAAGTTTCCTGCTGTTTAGTACGGATGCCGGCATTGGGCTGGACATACCGGTTTTGGGATTCTGCACAGAAAGGGTTTGCAAACCGCTGAATCCACACGTGAGTTTAACTCTGTCAGTTGAATGCACATATTGACAACCATTCAGTTAGATAGCTCCGTTTTGGTTTTAGAAGCAGATATTTCTCTGTACAGCCTATGGTCCCATTCACTCGGGAATATCCCAACGCAGCTCCTAGAAGAAACGTGTTTCTGACTCGCTGAATCTCAACATAGATTCAACTCTCTTAGGTGAACGAACGCACAGCAGAGCAGTTTCAAGGAAACGTTTCTCCTGAGTTTTAGAGGAAGTTTCCTGCTGTTTAGTACGGATGCCGGCATTGGGCTGGACATGCCGGTTTTGGGATTCTGCACAGAAAGGGTTTGCAAACCGCTGAATCCACACGTGAGTTTAACTCTGTCAGTTGAATGCACACATTGACAACCATTCAGTTAGATAGCTCCGTTTTGGTTTTAAAAGCAGATATTTCTCTGTACAGCCTATGGTCCCATTCACTCGGGAATATCCCAACGCAGCTCCTAGCATAAACGTGTTTCTGACTCGCTGAATCTCAACATAATTTCAACTCTCTTAGGTGAACGAACGCACAGCAGAGCAGTTTCAAGGAAACGTTTCTCCTGAGTTTTAGACGAAGTTTCCTGCTGTTTAGTACGGATGCCGTCATTGAGCTGGAATTACCGGTTTTGGGATTCTGCACAGAAAGGGTTTGCAAACCGCTGAATCCACACGTGAGTTTAACTCTGTCAGTTGAATGCACACATTGACAATCATTCAGTTTGAAAGCACAATTTTGGTTTTAGAAGCAGATATTTCTCTGTACAGCCTATGGTCCCATTCACTCGGGAATATCCCAACGCAGCTCCTAGAAGAAACGTGTTTCTGACTCGCTGAATCTCAACATAGTTTCAACTCTCTTAGGTGAACGAACGCACAGCAGAGCAGTTTCAAGGAAACGTTTGTCCTGAGTTTTAGACGAAGTTTCCTGCTGTTTAGTACGGATGCCGGCATTGAGCTGGAATTACCGGTTTTGGGATTCTGCACAGAAAGGGTTTGTAAACCGCTGAATCCAAACGTGAGTTTAACTCTGTCAGTTGAATGCACACATTGACAAGCATTCAGTTAGATACCACCCTTTTGGTTGTAGGAGCAGATATTTCTCTGTACAGCCTATGGTCCCATTCACTCGGGAATATCCCAACGCAGCTCCTAGCATAAACGTGTTTCTGACTCGCTGAATCTCAACATAGATTCAACTCTCTTAGGTGAACGAACGCACAGCAGAGCAGTTTCAAGGAAACGTTTCTCCTGAGTCTTAGACGAAGTTTCCTGCTGTTTAGTACGTATGCCGGCATTGGGCTGGACATACCGGTTTTGGGATTCTGCACAGAAAGGGTTTGCAAACCGCTGAATCCACACGTGAGTTTAACTCTGTCAGTTGAATGCACATATTGACAACCATTCAGTTAGATAGCTCCGTTTTGGTTTTAGAAGCAGATATTTCTCTGTACAGCCTATGGTCCCATTCACTCGGGAATATCCCAACGCAGCTCCTAGAAGAAACGTGTTTCTGACTCGCTGAATCTCAACATAGATTCAACTCTCGTAGGTGAACGAACGCACAGCAGAGCAGTTTCAAGGAAACGTTTCTCCTGAGTTTTAGACGAAGTTTCCTGCTGTTTAGTACGTATGCCGGCATTGGGCTGGACATACCGGTTTTGGGATTCTGCACAGAAATGGTTTGCAAACCGCTGAATCCACACGTGAGTTTAACTCTGTCAGTTGAATGCACACATTGACAACCATTCAGTTAGATAGCTCCGTTTTGGTTTTAGAAGCAGATATTTCTCTGTACAGCCTATGGTCCCATTCACTCGGGAATATCCCAACGCAGCTCCTAGAAGAAACGTGTTTCTGACTCGCTGAATCTCAACATAGATTCAACTCTCTTAGGTGAACGAACGCACAGCAGAGCAGTTTCAAGGAAACGTTTCTCCTGAGTTTTAGACGAAGTTTCCTGCTGTTTAGTACGGATGCCGGCATTGGGCTGGACATACCGGTTTTGGGATTCTGCACAGAAAGTGTTTGCAAACCGCTGAATCCACACGTGAGTTTAACTCTGTCAGTTGAATGCACACATTGACAACCATTCAGTTAGATAGCTCCGTTTTGGTTTTAGAAGCAGATATATCTCTGTACAGCCTATGGTCCCATTCACTCGGGAATATCCCAACGCAGCTCCTAGAAGAAACGTGTTTCTGACTCGCTGAATCTCAACATAGATTCAAGTATCTTAGGTGAACGAACGCACAGCAGAGCAGTTTCAAGGAAACGTTTCTCCTGAGTTTTAGACGAAGTTTCCTGCTGTTTAGTACGGATGCCGGCATTGGGCTGGACATACCGGTTTTGGGATTCTGCACAGAAAGGGTTTGCAAACCGCTGAATCCATACGTGAGTTTATCTCTGTCAGTTGAATGCACACATTGACAACCATTCAGTTTGATAGCACACTTTTGGTTTTAGAAGCAGATATTTCTCTGTACAGCCTATGGTCCCATTCACTCGGGAATATCCCAACGCAGCTCCTAGAAGAAACGTGTTTCTGACTCGCTGAATCTCAACATAGATTCAACTCTCTTAGGTGAACGAACGCACAGCAGAGCAGTTTCAAGGAAACGTTTCTCCTGAGTTTTAGACGAAGTTTCCTGCTGTTTAGTACGGATGCCGGCTTTGGGCTGGACATACCGGTTTTGGGATTCTGCACAGAAAGGGTTTGCAAACCGCTGAATCCACACGTGAGTTTAACTCTGTCAGTTGAATGCACACATTGACAACCATTCAGTTTGATAGCACCCTTTTAGTTTTAGAAGCAGATATTTCTCTGAACAGCCTATGGTTCCATTCACTCGGGAGTATCCCAACGCAGCTCCTAGAAGAAACGTGTTTCTGACTCGCTGAGTCTCTACATAGATTCAACTCTCTTAGGTGAACGAACGCACAGCAGAGCAGTTTCAAGGAAACGTTTCTCCTGAGTTTTAGACGAAGTTTCCTGCTGTTTAGTACGGATGCCGGCATTGGGCTGGACATACCGGTTTTGGGATTCTGCACAGAAAGGGTTTGCAAACCGCTGAATCCACACGTGAGTTTAACTCTGTCAGTTGAATGCACACATTGACAACCATTCAGTTAGATAGCTCCGTTTTGGTTTTAGAAGCAGATATTTCTCTGTACAGCCTATGGTCCCATTCACTCGGGAATATCCCAACGCAGCTCCTAGAAGAAACGTGTTTCTGACTCGCTGAATCTCAACATAGATTCAACTCTCTTAGATAAACGAACGCACAGCAGAGCAGTTTCAAGGAAACGTTTCTCCTGAGTTTTAGACGAAGTTTCCTGCTGTTTAGTACGTATGCCGGCATTGGGCTGGAAATATCGGTTTTGGAATTCTGCACAGAAAGGGTTTGCAAACCGCTGAATCCACACGTGAGTTTAACTCTGTCAGTTGAATGCACACATTGACAACCATTCAGTTAGATAGCTCCGTTTTGGTTTTAGAAGCAGATATTTCTCTGTACAGCCTATGGTCCCATTTACTCGGGAATATCCCAACGCAGCTCCTAGCATAAACGTGTTTCTGACTCGCTGAATCTCAACATAGTTTCAACTCTCTTAGTTGAACGAACGCACAGCAGAGCAGTTTCAAGGAAACGTTTCTCCTGAGTTTTAGACGAAGTTTCCTGCTGTTTAGTACGGATGCCGGCATTGAGCTAGAATTACCAGTTTTGGGATTCTGCACAGAAAGGGTTTGTAAACCGCTGAATCCAAACGTGAGTTTAACTCTGTCAGTTGAATGCACACATTGACAACCATTCAGTTTGATAGCACCCTTTTGGTTTTAGAAGCAGATATTTCTCTGTACAGCCTATGGTCCCATTCACTCGGGAATATCCCAACGCAGCTCCTAGAAGAAACGTCTTTCTGACTCGCTGAGTCTCAACATAGATTCAACTCTCTTAGGTGAATGAACGCACAGCAGAGCAGTTTCAAGGAAACGTTTCTCCTGAGTTTTAGACCAAGTTTCCTGCTGTTTAGTACATATGCCGGCATTGGGCTGGAAATGCCGGTTTTGGGATTCTGCACAGAAAGGGTTTGCAAACCGCTGAATCCACACGTGAGTTTAATTCTGTCAGGTGAATGCACACATTGACAACCATTCAGTTAGATAGTTCCGTTTTGGTTTTAGAAGCAGATATTTCTCTGTACAGCCTATGGTCCCATTCACTCGGGAATATCCCAACGCAGCTCCTAGAAGAAACGTGTTTCTGACTCGCTGAATCTCAACATAGATTCAACTCTCTTAGGTGAACGAACGCACAGCAGAGCAGTTTCAAGGAAACGTTTCTCCTGAGTTTTAGACGAAGTTTCCTGCTGTTTAGTACGGATGCCGGCTTTGGGCTGGACATACCGGTTTTGGGATTCTGCACAGAAAGGGTTTGCAAACCGCTGAATCCACACGTGAGTTTAACTCTGTCAGTTGAATGCACACATTGACAACCATTCAGTTTGATAGCACCCTTTTAGTTTTAGAAGCAGATATTTCTCTGAACAGCCTATGGTCCCATTCACTCGGGAGTATCCCAACGCAGCTCCTAGAAGAAACGTGTTTCTGACTCGCTGAGTCTCTACATAGATTCAACTCTCTTAGGTGAACGAACGCACAGCAGAGCAGTTTCAAGGAAACGTTTCTCCTGAGTTTTAGACGAAGTTTCCTGCTGTTTAGTACGGATGCCGGCATTGGGCTGGACATACCGGTTTTGGGATTCTGCACAGAAAGGGTTTGCAAACCGCTGAATCCACACGTGAGTTTAACTCTGTCAGTTGAATGCACACATTGACAACCATTCAGTTAGATAGCTCCGTTTTGGTTTTAGAAGCAGATATTTCTCTGTACAGCCTATGGTCCCATTCACTCGGGAATATCCCAACGCAGCTCCTAGAAGAAACGTGTTTCTGACTCGCTGAATCTCAACATAGATTCAACTCTCTTAGATAAACGAACGCACAGCAGAGCAGTTTCAAGGAAACGTTTCTCCTGAGTTTTAGACGAAGTTTCCTGCTGTTTAGTACGTATGCCGGCATTGGGCTGGAAATATCGGTTTTGGAATTCTGCACAGAAAGGGTTTGCAAACCGCTGAATCCACACGTGAGTTTAACTCTGTCAGTTGAATGCACACATTGACAACCATTCAGTTAGATAGCTCCGTTTTGGTTTTAGAAGCAGATATTTCTCTGTACAGCCTATGGTCCCATTTACTCGGGAATATCCCAACGCAGCTCCTAGCATAAACGTGTTTCTGACTCGCTGAATCTCAACATAGTTTCAACTCTCTTAGTTGAACGAACGCACAGCAGAGCAGTTTCAAGGAAACGTTTCTCCTGAGTTTTAGACGAAGTTTCCTGCTGTTTAGTACGGATGCCGGCATTGAGCTAGAATTACCAGTTTTGGGATTCTGCACAGAAAGGGTTTGTAAACCGCTGAATCCAAACGTGAGTTTAACTCTGTCAGTTGAATGCACACATTGACAACCATTCAGTTTGATAGCACCCTTTTGGTTTTAGAAGCAGATATTTCTCTGTACAGCCTATGGTCCCATTCACTCGGGAATATCCCAACGCAGCTCCTAGAAGAAACGTCTTTCTGACTCGCTGAGTCTCAACATAGATTCAACTCTCTTAGGTGAATGAACGCACAGCAGAGCAGTTTCAAGGAAACGTTTCTCCTGAGTTTTAGACCAAGTTTCCTGCTGTTTAGTACATATGCCGGCATTGGGCTGGAAATGCCGGTTTTGGGATTCTGCACAGAAAGGGTTTGCAAACCGCTGAATCCACACGTGAGTTTAACTCTGTCAGGTGAATGCACACATTGACAACCATTCAGTTAGATAGATCCGTTTTGGTTTTAGAAGCAGATATTTCTCTGTACAGCCTATGGTCCCATTCACTCGGGAATATCCCAACGCAGCTCCTAGAAGAAACGTGTTTCTGACTCGCTGAAACTCAACATAGATTCAACTCTCTTAGTTGAACGAACGCACAGCAGAGCAGTTTCAAGGAAACGTTTCTCCTGAGTCTTAGACGAAGTTTCCTGCTGTTTAGTACGGATGCCGGCATTGGGCTGGACATACCGGTTTTGGGATTCTGCACAGAAATGGTTTGCAAACCGCTGAATCCACACGGGAGTTTAACTCTGTCAGTTGAATGCACACATTGACAACCATTCAGTTAGATACCACCCTTTTGGTTGTAGGAGCAGATATTTCTCTGTACAGCCTATGGTCCCATTCACTCGGGAATATCCCAACGCACCTCCTAGAAGAAAGGTGTTTCTGACACGCTGAATCTCAACATAGATTCAACTCTCTTAGGTGAACGAACGCACAGCAGAGCAGTTTCAAGGAAACGTTTCTCCTGAGTTTTAGACGAAGTTTCCTGCTGTTTAGTACGGATGCCGGCATTGGGCTGGAAATACCGGTTTTGGGATTCTGCACAGAAAGGGTTTGAAAACCGCTGAATCCACTCGTGAGTTTAACTCTGTCAGTTGAATGCACACATTGACAACCATTCAGTTAGATAGCTCCGTTTTGGTTTTAGAAGCAGATATTTCTCTGTACAGCCTATGGTCCCATTCACTCGGGAATATCCCAACGCAGCTCCTAGAAGAAACGTGTTTCTGACTCGCTGAGTCTCAACATAGATTCAACTCTCTTAGGTGAACGAACGCACAGCAGAGCAGTTTCAAGGAAACGTTTCTCCTGAGTTTTAGACGAAGTTTCCTGCTGTTTAGTACGGATGCCGGCATTGGGCTGGACATACCGGTTTTGGGATTCTGCACAGAAATGGTTTGCAAACCGCTGAATCCACACGTGAGTTTAACTCTGTCAGTTGAATGCACATATTGACAACCATTCAGTTAGATAGCTCCGTTTTGGTTGTAGAAGCAGATATTTCTCTGTACAGCCTATGGTCCCATTCACTCGGGAATATCCCAACGCAGCTCCTAGAAGAAACGTGTTTCTGACTCGCTGAATCTCAACATAGATTCAACTCTCTTAGGTGAACGAACGCACAGCAGAGCAGTTTCAAGGAAACGTTTCTCCTGAGTTTTAGACGAAGTTTCCTGCTGTTTAGTACGGATGCCGGCATTGGGCTGGACATACCGGTTTTGGGATTCTGCACAGAAAGGGTTTGCAAACCGCTGAATCCATACGTGAGTTTAACTCTGTCAGTTGAATGCACACATTGACAACCATTCAGTTTGATAGCACACTTTTGGTTTTAGAAGCAGATATTTCTCTGTACAGCCTATGGTCCCATTCACTCGGGAATATCCCAACGCAGCTCCTAGCATAAACGTGTTTCTGACTCGCTGAATCTCAACATAGATTCAACTCTCTTAGGTGAACGAACACACAGCAGAGCAGTTTCAAGGAAACGTTTCTCCTGAGTTTTAGACGAAGTTTCCTGCTGTTTAGTACGGATGCCGGCATTGGGCTGGACATACCGGTTTTGGGATTCTGCACAGAAAGGGTTTGCAAACCGCTGAATCCACACGTGAGTTTAACTCTGTCAGTTGAATGCACACATTGACAACCATTCAGTTAGATAGCTCCGTTTTGGTTTTAGAAGCAGATATTTCTCTGTACAGCCTATGGTCCCATTCACTCGGGAATATCCCAACGCAGCTCATAGAAGAAACGTGTTTCTGACTCGCTGAATCTCAACATAGATTCAACTCTCTTAGGTGAACGAACGCACAGCAGAGCAGTTTCAAGGAAACGTTTCTCCTGAGTTTTAGACGAAGTTTCCTGCTGTTTAGTACGGATGCCGGCATTGGGCTGGACATACCGGTTTTGGGATTCTGCACAGAAAGGGTTTGCAAACCGCTGAATCCACACGTGAGTTTAACTCTGTCAGTTGAATGCACACATTGACAACCATTCAGTTTGATAGCACCCTTTTGGTTTTAGAAGCAGATATTTCTCTGAACAGCCTATGGTCCCATTCACTCGGGAGTATCCCAATGCAGCTCCTAGAAGAAACGTGTTTCTGACTCGCTGAGTCTCTACATAGTTTCAACTCTCTTAGATGAACGAACGCACAGCAGAGCAGTTTCAAGGAAACGTTTCTCCTGAGTTTTAGACGAAGTTTCCTGCTGTTTAGTACGTATGCCGGCATTGGGCTGGAAATACCGGTTTTGGGATTCTGCACAGAAAGGGTTTGCAAACCGCTGAATCCACACGTGAGTTTAACTCTGTCAGTTGAATGCACACATTGACAACCATTCAGTTAGATAGCTCCGTTTTGGTTTTAGAAGCAGATATTTCTCTGTACAGCCTATGGTCCCATTCACTCGGGAATATCCCAACGCAGCTCCTAGCATAAACGTGTTTCTGACTCGCTGAATCTCAACATAGTTTCAACTCTCTTAGGTGAACGAACGCACAGCAGAGCAGTTTCAAGGAAACGTTTCTCCTGAGCTTTAGACGAAGTTTCCTGCTGTTTAGTACGGATGCCGGCATTGGGCTGGACATACCGGTTTTGGGATTCTGCACAGAAAGGGTTTGCAAACCGCTGAATCCACACGTGAGTTTAACTCTGTCAGTTGAATGCACACATTGACAACCATTCAGTTTGATAGCACCCTTTTGGTTTTAGAAGCAGATATTTCTCTGTACAGCCTATGGTCCCATTCACTCGGGAATATCCCAACGCAGCTCCTAGAAGAAACGTCTTTCTGACTCGCTGAGTCTCAACATAGATTCAACTCTCTTAGGTGAACGAACGCACAGCAGAGCAGTTTCAAGGAAACGTTTCTCCTGAGTTTTAGACCAAGTTTCCTGCTGTTTAGTACGGATGCCGGCATTGGGCTGGAAATACCGGTTTTGGGATTCTGCACAGAAAGGGTTTGCAAACCGCTGAATCCACACATGAGTTTAACTCTGTCAGTTGAATGCACATATTGACAACCATTCAGTTAGATAGCTCCGTTTTGGTTTTAGAAGCAGATATTTCTCTGTACAGCCTTTGGTCCCATTCACTCGGGAATATCCCAACGCAGCTCCTAGCATAAACGTGTTTCTGACTCGCTGAATCTCAACATAGATTCAACTCTCTTAGGTGAACGAACGCACAGCAGAGCAGTTTCAAGGAAACGTTTCTCCTGAGTTTTAGACGAAGTTTCCTGCTGTTTAGTACGGATGCCGGCATTGGGCTGGACATACCGGTTTTGGGATTCTGCACAGAAAGGGTTTGCAAACCGCTGAATCCACACGTGAGTTTAACTCTGTCAGTTGAATGCACACATTGACAACCATTCAGTTTGATAGCACCCTTTTGGTTTTAGAAGCAGATATTTCTCTGTACAGCCTATGGTCCCATTCACTCGGGAATATCCCAACGCAGCTCCTAGAAGAAACGTCTTTCTGACTCGCTGAGTCTCAACATAGATTCAACTCTCTTAGGTGATCGAACGCACAGCAGAGCAGTTTCAAGGAAACGTTTCTCCTGAGTTTTAGACGAAGTTTCCTGCTGTTTAGTACGGATGCCGGCATTGGGCTGGAAATACCGGTTTTGGGATTCTGCACAGAAAGGGTTTGCAAACCGCTGAATCCATACGTGAGTTTAACTCTGTCAGTTGAATGCACACATTGACAACCATTCAGTTTGATAGCACACTTTTGGTTTTAGAAGCAGATATTTCTCTGTACAGCCTATGGTCCCATTCACTCGGGAATATCCCAACGCAGCTCCGAGAAGAAACGTGTTTCTGACTCGCTGAATCTCAACATAGATTCAACTCTCTTAGGTGAACGAACACACAGCAGAGCAGTTTCAAGGAAACGTTTCTCCTGAGTTTTAGACGAAGTTTCCTGCTGTTTAGTACGGATGCCGGCATTGGGCTGGACATACCGGTTTTGGGATTCTGCACAGAAAGGGTTTGCAAACCGCTGAATCCACACGTGAGTTTAACTCTGTCAGTTGAATGCACACATTGACAACCATTCAGTTAGATAGCTCCGTTTTGGTTTTAGAAGCAGATATTTCTCTGTACAGCCTATGGTCCCATTCACTCGGGAATATCCCAACGCAGCTCATAGAAGAAACGTGTTTCTGACTCGCTGAATCTCAACATAGATTCAACTCTCTTAGGTGAACGAACGCACAGCAGAGCAGTTTCAAGGAAACGTTTCTCCTGAGTTTTAGACGAAGTTTCCTGCTGTTTAGTACGGATGCCGGCATTGGGCTGGACATACCGGTTTTGGGATTCTGCACAGAAAGGTTTTGCAAACCGCTGAATCCACACGTGAGTTTAACTCTGTCAGTTGAATGCACACATTGACAACCATTCAGTTTGATAGCACCCTTTTGGTTTTAGAAGCAGATATTTCTCTGAACAGCCTATGGTCCCATTCACTCGGGAGTATCCCAATGCAGCTCCTAGAAGAAACGTGTTTCTGACTCGCTGAGTCTCTACATAGTTTCAACTCTCTTAGATGAACGAACGCACAGCAGAGCAGTTTCAAGGAAACGTTTCTCCTGAGTTTTAGACGAAGTTTCCTGCTGTTTAGTACGTATGCCGGCATTGGGCTGGAAATACCGGTTTTGGGATTCTGCACAGAAAGGGTTTGCAAACCGCTGAATCCACACGTGAGTTTAACTCTGTCAGTTGAATGCACACATTGACAACCATTCAGTTAGATAGCTCCGTTTTGGTTTTAGAAGCAGATATTTCTCTGTACAGCCTATGGTCCCATTCACTCGGGAATATCCCAACGCAGCTCCTAGCATAAACGTGTTTCTGACTCGCTGAATCTCAACATAGTTTCAACTCTCTTAGGTGAACGAACGCACAGCAGAGCAGTTTCAAGGAAACGTTTCTCCTGAGCTTTAGACGAAGTTTCCTGCTGTTTAGTACGGATGCCGGCATTGGGCTGGACATACCGGTTTTGGGATTCTGCACAGAAAGGGTTTGCAAACCGCTGAATCCACACGTGAGTTTAACTCTGTCAGTTGAATGCACACATTGACAACCATTCAGTTTGATAGCACCCTTTTGGTTTTAGAAGCAGATATTTCTCTGTACAGCCTATGGTCCCATTCACTCGGGAATATCCCAACGCAGCTCCTAGAAGAAACGTCTTTCTGACTCGCTGAGTCTCAACATAGATTCAACTCTCTTAGGTGAACGAACGCACAGCAGAGCAGTTTCAAGGAAACGTTTCTCCTGAGTTTTAGACCAAGTTTCCTGCTGTTTAGTACGGATGCCGGCATTGGGCTGGAAATACCGGTTTTGGGATTCTGCACAGAAAGGGTTTGCAAACCGCTGAATCCACACGTGAGTTTAACTCTGTCAGTTGAATGCACATATTGACAACCATTCAGTTAGATAGCTCCGTTTTGGTTTTAGAAGCAGATATTTCTCTGTACAGCCTATGGTCCCATTCACTCGGGAATATCCCAACGCAGCTCCTAGCATAAACGTGTTTCTGACTCGCTGAATCTCAACATAGATTCAACTCTCTTAGGTAAACGAACGCACAGCAGAGCAGTTTCAAGGAAACGTTTCTCCTGAGTTTTAGACGAAGTTTCCTGCTGTTTAGTACGGATGCCGGCATTGGGCTGGACATACCGGTTTTGGGATTCTGCACAGAAAGGGTTTGCAAACCGCTGAATCCACACGTGAGTTTAACTCTGTCAGTTGAATGCACACATTGACAACCATTCAGTTTGATAGCACCCTTTTGGTTTTAGAAGCAGATATTTCTCTGTACAGCCTATGGTCCCATTCACTCGGGAATATCCCAACGCAGCTCCTAGAAGAAACGTCTTTCTGACTCGCTGAGTCTCAACATAGATTCAACTCTCTTAGGTGATCGAACGCACAGCAGAGCAGTTTCAAGGAAACGTTTCTCCTGAGTTTTAGACGAAGTTTCCTGCTGTTTAGTACGGATGCCGGCATTGGGCTGGACATACCGGTTTTGGGATTCTGCACAGAAAGGGTTTGCAAACCGCTGAATCCACACGTGAGTTTAACTCTGTCAGTTGAATGCACATATTGACAACCATTCAGTTAGATAGCTCCCTTTTGGTTTTAGAAGCAGATATTTCTCTGTACAGCCTATGGTCCCATTCACTCGGGAATATCCCAACGCAGCTCCTAGCATAAACGTGTTTCTGACTCGCTGAATCTCAACATAGATTCAACTCTCTTAGGTGAACGAACGCACAGCAGAGCAGTTTCAAGGAAACGTTTCTCCTGAGTTTTAGACGAAGTTTCCTGCTGTTTAGTACGGATGCCGGCATTGGGCTGGACATACCGGTTTTGGGATTCTGCACAGAAAGGGTTTGCAAACCGCTGAATCCACACGTGAGTTTAACTCTGTCAGTTGAATGCACACATTGACAACCATTCAGTTTGATAGCACCCTTTTGGTTTTAGAAGCAGATATTTCTCTGTACAGCCTATGGTCCCATTCACTCGGGAATATCCCAACGCAGCTCCTAGAAGAAACGTGTTTCTGACTCGCTGAGTCTCAACATAGATTCAACTCTCTTAGGTGAACGAACGCACAGCAGAGCAGTTTCAAGGAAACGTTTCTCCTGAGTTTTAGACGAAGTTTCCTGCTGTTTAGTACGGATGCCGGCATTGGGCTGGACATACCGGTTTTGGGATTCTGCACAGAAATGGTTTGCAAACCGCTGAATCCACACGGGAGTTTAACTCTGTCAGTTGAATGCACACATTGACAACCATTCAGTTAGATACCACCCTTTTGTTTGTAGGAGCAGATATTTCTCTGTACAGCCTATGGTCCCATTCACTCGGGAATATCCCAACGCAGCTCCTAGCATAAACGTGTTTCTGACACGCTGAATCTCAACATAGATTCAACTCTCTTAGGTGATCGAACGCACAGCAGAGCAGTTTCAAGGAAACGTTTCTCCTGAGTTTTAGACGAAGTTTCCTGCTGTTTAGTACGGATGCCGGCATTGGGCTGGAAATACCGGTTTTGGGATTCTGCACAGAAAGGGTTTGCAAACCGCTGAATCCACACGTGAGTTTAACTGTGTCAGTTGAATGCACACATTGACAACCATTCAGTTTGATAGCTCCGTTTTGGTTTTAGAAGCAGATATTTCTCTGTACAGCCTATGGTCCCATTCACTCGGGAATATCCCAACGCAGCTCCTAGCATAAACGTGTTTCTGACTCGCTGAATCTCAACATAATTTCACCTCTCTTAGGTAAACGAACGCACAGCAGAGCAGTTTCAAGGAAACGTTTCTCCTGAGTTTTAGACGAAGTTTCCTGCTGTTTAGTACGGATGCCGGCATTGGCCTGGACATACCGGATTTGGGATTCTGCACAGAAAGGGTTTGCAAACCGCTGAATCCACACGTGAGTTTAACTCTGTCAGTTGAATGCACACATTGACAATCATTCAGTTTGATAGCACAATTTTGGTTTTAGAAGCAGATATTTTCTGTACAGCCTATGGTCACATTCACTCGGGAATATCCCAACGCACCTCCTAGAAGAAACGTGTTTCTGACACGCTGAATCTCAACATAGATTCAACTCTCTTAGGTGATCGAACGCACAACAGAGCAGTTTCAAGGAAACGTTTCTCCTGAGTTTTAGACGAAGTTTCCTGCTGTTTAGTACGGATGCCGGCATTGGGCTGGAAATACCGGTTTTGGGATTCTGCACAGAAAGGGTTTGCAAACCGCTGAATCCACACTTGAGTTTAACTCTGTCAGTTGAATGCACATATTGACAACCATTCAGTTAGATAGCTCCGTTTTGGTTTTAGAAGCAGATATTTCTCTGTACAGCCTATGGTCCCATTCACTCGGGAATATCCCAACGCAGCTCCTAGCATAAACGTGTTTCTGACTCGCTGAGTCTCAACATAGATTCAACTCTCTTAGGTGAACGAACGCACAGCAGAGCAGTTTCAAGGAAACGTTTCTCCTGAGTTTTAGACGAAGTTTCCTGCTGTTTAGTACGTATGCCGGCATTGGGCTGGAAATACCGGTTTTGGGATTCTGCACAGAAAGGGTTTGCAAACCGCTGAATCCACACGTGAGTTTAACTCTGTCAGTTGAATGCACACATTGACAACCATTCAGTTAGATAGCTCCGTTTTGGTTTTAGAAGCAGATATTTCTCTGTACAGCCTATGGTCCCATTCACTCGGGAATATCCCAACGCAGCTCCTAGCATAAACGTGTTTCTGACTCGCTGAATCTCAACATAGATTCAACTCTCTTAGGTGAACGAACGCACAGCAGAGCAGTTTCAAGGAAACGTTTCTCCTGAGTTTTAGACGAAGTTTCCTGCTGTTTAGTACGGATGCCGGCATTGGGCTGGAAATACCGGTTTTGGGATTCTGCACAGAAAGGGTTTGCAAACCGCTGAATCCACACGTGAGTTTAACTCTGTCAGTTGAATGCACACATTGACAACCATTCAGTTAGATAGCTCCGTTTTGGTTTTAGAAGCAGATATTTCTCTGTACAGCCTATGGTCCTATTCACTCGGGAATATCCCAACGCAGCTCCTAGAAGAAACGTGTTTCTGACTCGGTGAATCTCAACATAGATTCAACTCTCTTAGATAAACGAACGCACAGCAGAGCAGTTTCAAGGAAAGGTTTCTCCTGAGTTTTAGACGAAGTTTCCTGCTGTTTAGTACGTATGCCGGCATTGGGCTGGAAATATCGGTTTTGGAATTCTGCACAGAAAGGGTTTGCAAACCGCTGAATCCACACGTGAGTTTAACTCTGTCAGTTGAATGCACACATTGACAACCATTCAGTTAGATAGCTCCGTTTTGGTTTTAGAAGCAGATATTTCTCTGTACAGCCTATGGTCCCATTCACTCGGGAATATCCCAACGCAGCTCCTAGCATAAACGTGTTTCTGACTCGCTGAATCTCAACATAGTTTCAACTCTCTTAGGTGAACGAACGCACAGCAGAGCAGTTTCAAGGAAACGTTTCTCCTGAGCTTTAGACGAAGTTTCCTGCTGTTTAGTACGGATGCCGGCATTGGGCTGGACATACCGGTTTTGGGATTCTGCACAGAAAGGGTTTGCAAACCGCTGAATCCACACGTGAGTTTAACTCTGTCAGTTGAATGCACACATTGACAACCATTCAGTTTGATAGCACCCTTTTGGTTTTAGAAGCAGATATTTCTCTGTACAGCCTATGGTCCCATTCACTCGGGAATATCCCAACGCAGCTCCTAGAAGAAACGTCTTTCTGACTCGCTGAGTCTCAACATAGATTCAACTCTCTTAGGTGAACGAACGCACAGCAGAGCAGTTTTAAGGAAACGTTTCTCCTGAGTTTTAGACCAAGTTTCCTGCTGTTTAGTACGGATGCCGGCATTGGGCTGGAAATACCGGTTTTGGGATTCTGCACAGAAAGGGTTTGCAAACCGCTGAATCCACACGTGAGTTTAACTCTGTCAGTTGAATGCACATATTGACAACCATTCAGTTAGATAGCTCCGTTTTGGTTTTAGAAGCAGATATTTCTCTGTACAGCCTATGGTCCCATTCACTCGGGAATATCCCAACGCAGCTCCTAGCATAAACGTGTTTCTGACTCGCTGAATCTCAACATAGATTCAACTCTCTTAGGTGAACGAACGCACAGCAGAGCAGTTTCAAGGAAACGTTTCTCCTGAGTTTTAGACGAAGTTTCCTGCTGTTTAGTACGGATGCCGGCATTGGGCTGGACATACCGGTTTTGGGATTCTGCACAGAAAGGGTTTGCAAACCGCTGAATCCACACGTGAGTTTAACTCTGTCAGTTGAATGCACACATTGACAACCATTCAGTTTGATAGCACCCTTTTGGTTTTAGAAGCAGATATTTCTCTGTACAGCCTATGGTCCCATTCACTCGGGAATATCCCAACGCAGCTCCTAGAAGAAACGTGTTTCTGACTCGCTGAATCTCAACATAGATTCAACTCTCTTAGGTGAACGAACGCACAGCAGAACAGTTTCAAGGAAACGTTTCTCCTGAGTTTTAGACGAAGTTTCCTGCTGTTTAGTACGGATGCCGGCATTGGGCTGGACATACCGGTTCTGGGATTCTGCACAGAAATGGTTTGCAAACCGCTGAATCCACACGTGAGTTTAACTCTGTCAGTTGAATGCACACATTGACAATCATTCAGTTTGATAGCACAATTTTGGTTTTAGAAGCAGATATTTTCTGTACAGCCTATGGTCCCATTCACTCGGGAATATCCCAACGCAGCTCCTAGAAGAAACGTGTTTCTGACTCGCTGAATCTCAACATAGATTCAACTCTCTTAGGTGAACGAACGCACAGCAGAGCAGTTTCAAGGGAACGTTTCTCCTGAGTCTTAGACGAAGTTTCCTGCTGTTTGGTACGGATGCCGGCATTGGGCTGGAATTACCGGTTTTGGGATTCTGCACAGAAAGGGTTTGCAAACCGCTGAATCCACACGTGAGTTTAACTCTGTCAGTTGAATGCACATATTGACAACCATTCAGTTAGATAGCTCCGTTTTGGTTTTAGAAGCAGATATTTCTCTGTACAGCCTATGGTCCCATTCACTCGGGAATATCCCAACGCAGCTCCTAGAAGAAACGTCTTTCTGACTCGCTGAGTCTCAACATAGATTCAACTCTCTTAGGTGAATGAACGCACAGCAGAGCAGTTTCAAGGAAACGTTTCTCCTGAGTTTTAGACCAAGTTTCCTGCTGTTTAGTACATATGCCGGCATTGGGCTGGAAATACCGGTTTTGGGATTCTGCACAGAAAGGGTTTGCAAACCGCTGAATCCACACGTGAGTTTAACTCTGTCAGTTGAATGCACACATTGACAACCATTCAGTTAGATAGCTCCGTTTTGGTTTTAGAAGCAGATATTTCTCTGTACAGCCTATGGTCCCATTCACTCGGGAATATCCCAACGCAGCTCCTAGAAGAAACGTGTTTCTGACTCGCTGAGTCTCAACATAGATTCAACTCTCTTAGGTGAACGAACGCACAGTAGAGCAGTTTCAAGGAAACGTTTCTCCTGAGTTTTAGACCAAGTTTCCTGCTGTTTAGTACATATGCCGGCATTGGGCTGGAAATACCGGTTTTGGGATTCTGCACAGAAAGGGTTTGCAAACCGCTGAATCCACACGTGAGTTTAACTCTGTCAGTTGAATGCACACATTGACAACCATTCAGTTATATAGCTCCGTTTTGGTTTTAGAAGCAGATATTTCTCTGTACAGCCTATGGTCCCATTCACTCGGGAATATCCCAACGCAGCTCCTAGAAGAAACGTGTTTCTGACTCGCAGAAACTCAACATAGATTCAACTCTCTTAGGTGAACGAACGCACAGCAGAGCAGTTTCAAGGAAACGTTTCTCCTGAGTTTTAGACGAAGTTTCCTGCTGTTTAGTACGGATGCCGGCATTGGGCTGGACATACCGGTTTTGGGATTCTGCACAGAAATGGTTTGCAAACCGCTGAATCCACACGGGAGTTTAACTCTGTCAGTTGAATGCACACATTGACAACCATTCAGTTAGATACCACCCTTTTGGTTGTAGGAGTAGATATTTCTCTCTACAGCCTATGGTCCCATTCACTCGGGAATATCCCAACGCACCTCCTAGAAGAAAGGTGTTTCTGACACGCTGAATCTCAACATAGATTCAACTCTCTTAGGTGATCGAACGCACAGCAGAGCAGTTTCAAGGAAACGTTTCTCCTGAGTTTTAGACGAAGTTTCCTGCTGTTTAGTACGTATGCCGGCATTGGGCTGGAAATACCGGTTTTGGGATTCTGCACAGAAAGGGTTTGCAAACCGCTGAATCCACACGTGAGTTTAACTCTGTCAGTTGAATGCACATATTGACAACCATTCAGTTAGATAGCTCCGTTTTGGTTTTAGAAGCAGATATTTCTCTGTACAGCCTATGGTCCCATTCACTCGGGAATATCCCAACGCAGCTCCTAGCATAAACGTGTTTCTGACTCGCTGAATCTCAACATAGATTCAACTCTCTTAGGTGAACGAACGCACAGCAGAGCAGTTTCAAGGAAACGTTTCTCCTGAGTTTTAGACGAAGTTTCCTGCTGTTTAGTACGGATGCCGGCATTGGGCTGGACATACCGGTTTTGGGATTCTGCACAGAAAGGGTTTGCAAACCGCTGAATCCACACGTGAGTTTAACTCTGTCAGTTGAATGCACACATTGACAACCATTCAGTTTGATAGCACCCTTTTGGTTTTAGAAGCAGATATTTCTCTGTACAGCCTATGGTCCCATTCACTCGGGAATATCCCAACGCAGCTTTTAGAAGAAACGTGTTTCTGACTCGCTGAGTCTCAACATAGATTCAACTCTCTTAGGTGAACGAACGCACAGCAGAGCAGTTTCAAGGAAACGTTTCTCCTGAGTTTTAGACGAAGTTTCCTGCTGTTTAGTACGGATGCCGGCATTGGGCTGGACATACCGGTTTTGGGATTCTGCACAGAAATGGTTTGCAAACCGCTGAATCCACACGGGAGTTTAACTCTGTCAGTTGAATGCACACATTGACAACCATTCAGTTAGATACCACCCTTTTGTTTGTAGGAGCAGATATTTCTCTGTACAGCCTATGGTCCCATTCACTCGGGAATATCCCAACGCAGCTCCTAGCATAAACGTGTTTCTGACTCGCTGAATCTCAACATAGATTCAACTCTCTTAGGTGAACGAACGCACAGCAGAGCAGTTTCAAGGAAACGTTTCTCCTGAGTTTTAGACGAAGTTTCCTGCTGTTTAGTACGGATGCCGGCATTGGACTGGACATACCGGTTTTGGGATTCTGCACAGAAAGGGTTTGCAAACCGCTGAATCCACACGTGAGTTTAACTGTGTCAGTTGAATGCACACATTGACAACCATTCAGTTAGATACCACACTTTTGGTTGTAGGAGCAGATATTTCTCTGTACAGCCTATGGTCCCATTCACTCGGGAATATCCCAACGCAGCTCCTAGAAGAAACGTCTTTCTGACTCGCTGAAAATCAACATAGATTCAACTCTCTTAGGTGATCGAACGCACAGCAGAGCAGTTTCAAGGAAACGTTTCTCCTGAGTTTTAGACGAAGTTTCCTGCTGTTTAGTACGGATGCCGGCATTGGGCTGGAAATACCGGTTTTGGGATTCTGCACAGAAAGGGTTTGCAAACCGCTGAATCCACACGTGAGTTTAACTCTGTCAGTTGAATGCACACATTGTCAACCATTCAGTTTGATAGCTCCGTTTTGGTTTTAGAAGCAGATATTTCTCTGTACAGCCTTTGGTCCCATTCACTCGGGAATATCCCAACGCAGCTCCTAGCATAAACGTGTTTCTGACTCGCTGAATCTCAACATAGTTTCAACTCTCTTAGGTGAACGAACGCACAGCAGAGCAGTTTCAAGGAAACGTTTCTCCTGAGTCTCAGACGAAGTTTCCTGCTGTTTAGTACGGATGCCGGCATTGAGCTGGAAATACCGGTTTTGGGATTCTGCACAGAAAGGGTTTGTAAACCGCTGAATCCAAACGTGAGTTTAACTCTGTCAGTTGAATGCACACATTGACAATCATTCAGTTAGATACCACCCTTTTGGTTGTAGGAGCAGATATTTCTCTGTACAGCCTATGGTCCCATTCACTCGGGAATATCCCAACGCAGCTCCTAGAAGAAACGTGTTTCTGACTCGCTGAATCTCAACATAGATTCAACTCTCTTAGGTGAACGAACGCACAGCAGAGCAGTTTCAAGGAAACGTTTCTCCTGAGTTTTAGACGAAGATTCCTGCTGTTTAGTACGGATGCCGGCATTGGGCTGGAAATACCGGTTTTGGGATTCTGCACAGAAAGGGTTTGCAAACCGCTGAATCCACACGTGAGTTTAACTCTGTCAGTTGAATGCACACATTGACAACCATTCAGTTAGATAGCTCCGTTTTGGTTTTAGAAGCAGATATTTCTCTGTACAGCCTATGGTCCCATTCACTCGGGAATATCCCAACGCAGCTCCTAGAAGAAACGTGTTTCTGACTCGCTGAGTCTCAACATAGATTCAACTCTCTTAGGTGAACGAACGCACAGCAGAGCAGTTTCAAGGAAACGTTTCTCCTGAGTTTTAGACGAAGTTTCCTGCTGTTTAGTACGGATGCCGGCATTGGGCTGGACATACCGGTTTTGGGATTCTGCACAGAAATGGTTTGCAAACCGCTGAATCCACACGGGAGTTTAACTCTGTCAGTTGAATGCACACATTGAAAACCATTCAGTTTGATAGCACGCTTTTGGTTTTAGAAGCAGATATTTCTCTGTACAGCCTATGGTCCCATTCACTCGGGAATATCCCAACGCAGCTCCTAGCATAAACGTGTTTCTGACTCGCTGAATCTCAACATAGTTTCACCTCTCTTAGGTGAACGAACGCACAGCAGAGCAGTTTCAAGGAAACGTTTCTCCTGAGTTTTAGACGAAGTTTCCTGCTGTTTAGTACGGATGCCGGCATTGGGCTGGACATACCGGATTTGGGATTCTGCACAGAAAGGGTTTGCAAACCGCTGAATCCACACGTGAGTTTAACTCTGTCAGTTGAATGCACACATTGACAATCATTCAGTTTGATAGTACAATTTTGGTTTTAGAAGCAGATATTTTCTGTACAGCCTATGGTCCCATTCACTCGGGAATATCCCAACGCAGCTCCTAGAAGAAACGTGTTTCTGACTCGCTGAATCTCAACATAGATTCAACTCTCTTAGGTGAACGAACGCACAGCAGAGCAGTTTCAAGGGAACGTTTTTCCTGAGTCTTAGACGAAGTTTCCTGCTGTTTAGTACGGATGCCGGCATTGGGCTGGAAATACCGGTTTTGGGATTCTGCACAGAAAGGGTTTGCAAACCGCTGAATCCACACGTGAGTTTAACTCTGTCAGTTGAATGCACATATTGACAACCATTCAGTTAGATAGCTCCGTTTTGGTTTTAGAAGCAGATATTTCTCTGTACAGCCTATGGTCCCATTCACTCGGGAATATCCCAACGCAGCTCCTAGCATAAACGTGTTTCTGACTCGCTGAATCTCAACATAGTTTCAACTCTCTTAGGTGAACGAACGCACAGCAGAGCAGTTTCAAGGAAACGTTTCTCCTGAGTTTAGACGAAGTTTCCTGCTGTTTAGTACGGATGCCGGCATTGGGCTGGACATACCGGTTTTGGGATTCTGCACAGAAAGGGTTTGGAAACCGCTGAATCCACACGTGAGTTTAACTCTGTCAGTTGAATGCACACATTGACAATCATTCAGTTAGATACCACCCTTTTGGTTGTAGGAGCAGATATTTCTCTGTACAGACTATGGTCCCATTCACTCGGGAATATCCCAACGCACCTCCTAGAAGAAACGTGTTTCTGACACGCTGAATCTCAACATAGATTCAACTCTCTTAGGTGATCGAACGCACAGCAGAGCAGTTTCAAGGAAACGTTTCTCCTGAGTTTTAGACGAAGTTTCCTGCTGTTTAGTACGGATGCCGGCATTGGGCTGGAAATACCGGTTTTGGGATTCTGCACAGAAAGGGTTTGCAAACCGCTGAATCCACACTTGAGTTTAACTCTGTCAGTTGAATGCACATATTGACAACCATTCAGTTAGATAGCTCCGTTTTGGTTTTAGAAGCAGATATTTCTCTGTACAGCCTTTGGTCCCATTCACTCGGGAATATCCCAACGCAGCTCCTAGCATAAACGTGTTTCTGACTCGCTGAGTCTCAACATAGATTCAACTCTCTTAGGTGAACGAACGCACAGCAGAGCAGTTTCAAGGAAACGTTTCTCCTGAGTTTTAGACGAAGTTTCCTGCTGTTTAGTACGTATGCCGGCATTGGGCTGGAAATACCGGTTTTGGGATTCTGCACAGAAAGGGTTTGCAAACCGCTGAATCCACACGTGAGTTTAACTCTGTCAGTTGAATGCACACATTGACAACCATTCAGTTAGATAGCTCCGTTTTGGTTTTAGAAGCAGATATTTCTCTGTACAGCCTATGGTCCCATTCACTCGGGAATATCCCAACGCAGCTCCTAGAAGAAACGTGTTTCTGACTCGCTGAATCTCAACATAGATTCAACTCTCTTAGGTGAAAGAACGCACAGCAGAGCAGTTTCAAGGAAACGTTTCTCCTGAGTTTTAGACGAAGTTTCCTGCTGTTTAGTACGGATGCCGGCATTGGGCTGGACATACCGGTTTTGGGATTCTGCACAGAAAGGGTTTGCAAACCGCTGAATCCACTCGTGAGTTTAACTCTGTCAGTTGAATGCACACTTTGACAACCATTCAGTTAGATAGCTCCGTTTTGGTTTTAGAAGCAGATATTTCTCTGTACAGCCTATGGTCCCATTCACTCGGGAATATCCCAACGCAGCTCCTAGAAGAAACGTGTTTCTGACTCGCTGAGTCTCAACATAGATTCAACTCTCTTAGGTGAACGAACGCACAGCAGAGCAGTTTCAAGGAAACGTTTCTCCTGAGTTTTAGACGAAGTTTCCTGCTGTTTAGTACGGATGCCGGCATTGGGCTGGAAATACCGGTTTTGGGATTCTGCACAGAAAGGGTTTGCAAACCGCTGAATCCACACGTGAGTTTAACTCTGTCAGTTGAATGCACACATTGACAACCATTCAGTTTGATAGCTCCGTTTTGGTTTTAGAAGCAGATATTTCTCTGTACAGCCTATGGTCCCATTCACTCGGGAATATCGCAACGCAGCTCCTAGCATAAACGTGTTTCTGACTCGCTGAATCTCAACATAGTTTCACCTCTCTTAGGTGAACGAACGCACAGCAGAGCAGTTTCAAGGAAACGTTTCTCCTGAGTTTTAGACGAACTTTCCTGCTGTTTAGTACGGATGCCGGCATTGGGCTGGACATACCGGATTTGGGATTCTGCACAGAAAGGGTTTGCAAACCGCTGAATCCACACGTGAGTTTAACTCTGTCAGTTGAATGCACACATTGACAATCATTCAGTTTGATAGCACAATTTTGGTTTTAGAAGCAGATATTTTCTGTACAGCCTATGGTCCCATTCACTCGGGAATATCCCAACGCAGCTCCTAGAAGAAACGTGTTTCTGACTCGCTGAATCTCAACATAGATTCAACTCTCTTAGGTGAACGAACGCACAGCAGAGCAGTTTCAAGGGAACGTTTTTCCTGAGTCTTAGACGAAGTTTCCTGCTGTTTAGTACGGATGCCGGCATTGGGCTGGAAATACCGGTTTTGGGATTCTGCACAGAAAGGGTTTGCAAACCGCTGAATCCACACGTGAGTTTAACTCTGTCAGTTGAATGCACATATTGACAACCATTCAGTTAGATAGCTCCGTTTTGGTTTTAGAAGCAGATATTTCTCTGTACAGCCTATGGTCCCATTCACTCGGGAATATCCCAACGCAGCTCCTAGCATAAACGTGTTTCTGACTCGCTGAATCTCAACATAGTTTCAACTCTCTTAGGTGAACGAACGCACAGCAGAGCAGTTTCAAGGAAACGTTTCTCCTGAGTTTAGACGAAGTTTCCTGCTGTTTAGTACGGATGCCGGCATTGGGCTGGACATACCGGTTTTGGGATTCTGCACAGAAAGGGTTTGGAAACCGCTGAATCCACACGTGAGTTTAACTCTGTCAGTTGAATGCACACATTGACAACCATTCAGTTTGATAGCACCCTTTTGGTTTTAGAAGCAGATATTTCTCTGTACAGCCTATGGTCCCATTCACTCGGGAATATCCCAACGCAGCTCCTAGAAGAAACGTGTTTCTGACTCGCTGAGTCTCAACATATATTCAACTCTCTTAGGTGAACGAACGCACAGCAGAGCAGTTTCAAGGAAACGTTTCTCCTGAGTTTTAGACGAAGTTTCCTGCTGTTTAGTACGTATGCCGGCATTGGGCTGGAAATACCGGTTTTGGGATTCGGCACAGAAAGGGTTTGCAAACCGCTGAATCCACACGTGAGTTTAACTTTGTCAGTTGAATGCACACATTGACAACCATTCAGTTAGATAGCTCCGTTTTGGTTTTAGAAGCAGATATTTCTCTATACAGCCTATGGTCCCATTCACTCGGGAATATCCCAACGCAGCTCCTAGAAGAAACGTGTTTCTGACTCGCTGAATCTCAACATAGATTCAACTCTCTTAGGTGAACGAACGCACAGCAGAGCAGTTTCAAGGAAACGTTTCTCCTGAGTTTTAGACGAAGTTTCCTGCTGTTTAGTACGGATGCCGGCATTGGGCTGGACATACCGGTTTTGGGATTCTGCACAGAAATGGTTTGCAAACCGCTGAATCCACACGTGAGTTTAACTCTGTCAGTTGAATGCACACATTGACAACCATTCAGTTAGATACCACCCTTTTGGTTGTAGGAGCAGATATTTCTCTGTACAGACTATGGTCCCATTCACTCGGGAATATCCCAACGCAGCTCCTAGCATAAACGTGTTTCTGACACGCTGAATCTCAACATAGATTCAACTCTCTTAGGTGATCGAACGCACAGCAGAGCAGTTTCAAGGAAACGTTTCTCCTGAGTTTTAGACGAAGTTTCCTGCTGTTTAGTACGGATGCCGGCATTGGGCTGGAAATACCGGTTTTGGGATTCTGCACAGAAAGGGTTTGCAAACCGCTGAATCCACACTTGAGTTTAACTCTGTCAGTTGAATGCACATATTGACAAACATTCAGTTAGATAGCTCCGTTTTGGTTTTAGAAGCAGATATTTCTCTGTACAGCCTATGGTCCCATTCACTCGGGAATATCCCAACGCAGCTCCTAGCATAAACGTGTTTCTGACTCGCTGAGTCTCAACATAGATTCAACTCTCTTAGGTGAACGAACGCACAGCAGAGCAGTTTCAAGGAAACGTTTCTCCTGAGTTTTAGACGAAGTTTCCTGCTGTTTAGTACGTATGCCGGCATTGGGCTGGAAATACCGGTTTTGGGATTCTGCACAGAAAGGGTTTGCAAACCACTGAATCCACACGTGAGTTTAACTCTGTCAGTTGAATGCACACATTGACAACCATTCAGTTAGATAGCTCCGTTTTGGTTTTAGAAGCAGATATTTCTCTGTACAGCCTATGGTCCCATTCACTCGGGAATATCCCAACGCAGCTCCTAGCATAAACGTGTTTCTGACTCGCTGAATCTCAACATAGATTCAACTCTCTTAGGTGAACGAACGCACAGCAGAGCAGTTTCAAGGAAACGTTTCTCCTGAGTTTTAGACGAAGTTTCCTGCTGTTTAGTACGGATGCCGGCATTGGGCTGGACATACCGGTTTTGGGATTCTGCACAGAAAGGGTTTGCAAACCGCTGAATCCACACGTGAGTTTAACTCTGTCAGTTGAATGCACACATTGACAACCATTCAGTTTGATAGCACCCTTTTGGTTTTAGAAGCAGATATTTCTCTGTACAGCCTATGGTCCCATTCACTCGGGAATATCCCAACGCAGCTCCTAGAAGAAACGTGTTTGTGACTCGCTGAGTCTCAACATAGATTCAACTCTCTTAGGTGAACGAACGCACAGCAGAGCAGTTTCAAGGAAACGTTTCTCCTGAGTTTTAGACGAAGTTTCCTGCTGTTTAGTACGGATGCCGGCATTGGGCTGGACATACCGGTTTTGGGATTCTGCACAGAAATGGTTTGCAAACCGCTGAATCCACACGTGAGTTTAACTCTGTCAGTTGAATGCACACATTGACAACCATTCAGTTAGATACCACACTTTTGGTTGTAGGAGCAGATATTTCTCTGTACAGCCTATGGTCCCATTCACTCGGGAATATCCCAACGCACCTCCTAGAAGAAACGTGTTTCTGACACGCTGAATCTCAACATAGATTCAACTCTCTTAGGTGATCGAACGCACAGCAGAGCAGTTTCAAGGAAACGTTTCTCCTGAGCTTTAGACGAAGTTTCCTGCTGTTTAGTACGGATGCCGGCATTGGGCTGGAAATACCGGTTTTGGGATTCTGCACAGAAAGGGTTTGCAAACCGCTGAATCCACACGTGAATTTAACTCTGTCAGTTGAATGCACACATTGTCAACCATTCAGTTTGATAGCTCCGTTTTGGTTTTAGAAGCAGATATTTCTCTGTACAGCCTATGGTCCCATTCACTCGGGAATATCCCAACGCAGCTCCTAGCATAAACGTGTTTCTGACTCGCTGAATCTCAACATAGTTTCAACTCTCTTAGGTGAACGAACGCACAGCAGAGCAGTTTCAAGGAAACGTTTCTCCTGAGTTTTAGACGAAGTTTCCTGCTGTTTAGTACGGATGCCGGCATTGAGCTGGAATTACCGGTTTTGGGATTCTGCACAGAAAGGGTTTGTAAACCGCTGAATCCAAACGTGAGTTTAATTCTGTCAGTTGAATGCACACATTGACAATCATTCAGTTAGATACCACCCTTTTGGTTGTAGGAGCAGATATTTCTCTGTACAGCCTATGGTCCCATTCACTCGGGAATATCCCAACGCACCTCCTAGAAGAAAGGTGTTTCTGACACGCTGAATCTCAACATAGATTCAACTCTCTTAGGTGATCGAACGCACAGCAGAGCAGTTTCAAGGAAACGTTTCTCCTGAGTTTTAGACGAAGTTTCCTGCTGTTTAGTACGGATGCCGGCATTGGGCTGGACATACCGGTTTTGGGATTCTGCACAGAAAGGGTTTGAAAACCGCTGAATCCACACGTGAGTTTAACTCAGTCAGTTGAATGCACATATTGACAACCATTCAGTTAGATAGCTCCGTTTTGGTTTTAGAAGCAGATATTTCTCTGTACAGCCTATGGTCCCATTCACTCGGGAATATCCCAACGCAGCTCCTAGCATAAACGTGTTTCTGACTCGCTGAATCTCAACATAGATTCAACTCTCTTAGGTGAACGAACGCACAGCAGAGCAGTTTCAAGGAAACGTTTCTCCTGAGTTTTAGACGAAGTTTCCTGCTGTTTAGTACGGATGCCGGCATTGGGCTGGACATACCGGTTTTGGGATTCTGCACAGAAAGGGTTTGCAAACCGCTGAATCCACACGTGAGTTTAACTCTGTCAGTTGAATGCACACATTGACAACCATTCAGTTTGATAGCACCCTTTTGGTTTTAGAAGCAGATATTTCTCTGTACAGCCTATGGTCCCATTCACTCGGGAATATCCCAACGCAGCTCCTAGAAGAAACGTGTTTCTGACTCGCTGAGTCTCAACATAGATTCAACTCTCTTAGGTGAACGAACGCACAGCAGAGCAGTTTCAAGGAAACGTTTCTCCTGAGTTTTAGACGAAGTTTCCTGCTGTTTAGTACGGATGCCGGCATTGGGCTGGACATACCGGTTTTGGGATTCTGCACAGAAATGGTTTGCAAACCGCTGAATCCACACGGGAGTTTAACTCTGTCAGTTGAATGCACACATTGACAACCATTCAGTTAGATACCACCCTTTTGGTTGTAGGAGCAGATATTTCTCTGTACAGCCTATGGTCCCATTCACTCGGGAATATCCCAACGCACCTCCTAGAAGAAAGGTGTTTCTGACACGCTGAATCTCAACATAGATTCAACTCTCTTAGGTGATCGAACGCACAGCAGAGCAGTTTCAAGGAAACGTTTCTCCTGAGTTTTAGACGAAGTTTCCTGCTGTTTAGTACGGATGCCGGCATTGGGCTGGAAATACCGGTTTTGGGATTCTGCACAGAAAGGGTTTGCAAACCGCTGAATCCACACGTGAGTTTAACTGTGTCAGTTGAATGCACACATTGTCAACCATTCAGTTTGATAGCTCCGTTTTGGTTTTAGAAGCAGATATTTCTCTGTACAGCCTATGGTCCCATTCACTCGGGAATATCCCAACGCAGCTCCTAGCATAAACGTGTTTCTGACTCGCTGAATCTCAACATAGTTTCAACTCTCTTAGGTGAACGAACGCACAGCAGAGCAGTTTCAAGGAAACGTTTCTCCTGAGTTTTAGACGAAGTTTCCTGCTGTTTAGTATGGATGCCGGCATTGAGCTGGAATTACCGGTTTTGGGATTCTGCACAGAAAGGGTTTGTAAACCGCTGAATCCAAACGTGAGTTTAATTCTGTCAGTTGAATGCACACATTGACAATCATTCAGTTAGATACCACCCTTTTGGTTGTAGGAGCAGATATTTCTCTGTACAGCCTATGGTCCCATTCACTCGGGAATATCCCAACGCACCTCCTAGAAGAAAGGTGTTTCTGACACGCTGAATCTCAACATAGATTCAACTCTCTTAGGTGATCGAACGCACAGCAGAGCAGTTTCAAGGAAACGTTTCTCCTGAGTTTTAGACGAAGTTTCCTGCTGTTTAGTACGGATGCCGGCATTGGGCTGGAAATACCGGTTTTGGGATTCTGCACAGAAAGGGTTTGAAAACCGCTGAATCCACACGTGAGTTTAACTCTGTCAGTTGAATGCACATATTGACAACCATTCAGTTAGATAGCTCCGTTTTGGTTTTAGAAGCAGATATTTCTCTGTACAGCCTATGGTCCCATTCACTCGGGAATATCCCAACGCAGCTCCTAGAAGAAACGTGTTTCTGACTCGCTGAGTCTCAACATAGATTCAACTCTCTTAGGTGAACGAACGCACAGCAGAGCAGTTTCAAGGAAACGTTTCTCCTGAGTTTTAGACGAAGTTTCCTGCTGTTTAGTACGGATGCCGGCATTGGGCTGGACATACCGGTTTTGGGATTCTGCACAGAAATGGTTTGCAAACCGCTGAATCCACACGGGAGTTTAACTCTGTCAGTTGAATGCACACATTGACAACCATTCAGTTAGATACCACCCTTTTGGTTGTAGGAGCAGATATTTCTCTGTACAGCCTATGGTCCCATTCACTCGGGAATATCCCAACGCACCTCCTAGAAGAAAGGTGTTTCTGACACGCTGAATCTCAACATAGATTCAACTCTCTTAGGTGATCGAACGCACAGCAGAGCAGTTTCAAGGAAACGTTTCTCCTGAGTTTTAGACGAAGTTTCCTGCTGTTTAGTACAGATGCCGGCATTGGGCTGGAAATACCGGTTTTGGGATTCTGCACAGAAAGGGTTTGCAAACCGCTGAATCCACACGTGAGTTTAACTGTGCCAGTTGAATGCACACATTGTCAACCATTCAGTTTGATAGCTCCGTTTTGGTTTTAGAAGCAGATATTTCTCTGTACAGCCTATGGTCCCATTCACTCGGGAATATCCCAACGCAGCTCCTAGCATAAACGTGTTTCTGACTCGCTGAATCTCAACATAGTTTCAACTCTCTTAGGTGAACGAACGCACAGCAGAGCAGTTTCAAGGAAACGTTTCTCCTGAGTTTTAGACGAAGTTTCCTGCTGTTTAGTATGGATGCCGGCATTGAGCTGGAATTACCGGTTTTGGGATTCTGCACAGAAAGGGTTTGTAAACCGCTGAATCCAAACGTGAGTTTAATTCTGTCAGTTGAATGCACACATTGACAATCATTCAGTTAGATACCACCCTTTTGGTTGTAGGAGCAGATATTTCTCTGTACAGCCTATGGTCCCATTCACTCGGGAATATCCCAACGCACCTCCTAGAAGAAAGGTGTTTCTGACACGCTGAATCTCAACATAGATTCAACTCTCTTAGGTGATCGAACGCACAGCAGAGCAGTTTCAAGGAAACGTTTCTCCTGAGTTTTAGACGAAGTTTCCTGCTGTTTAGTACGGATGCCGGCATTGGGCTGGAAATACCGGTTTTGGGATTCTGCACAGAAAGGGTTTGAAAACCGCTGAATCCACACGTGAGTTTAACTCTGTCAGTTGAATGCACATATTGACAACCATTCAGTTAGATAGCTCCGTTTTGGTTTTAGAAGCAGATATTTCTCTGTACAGCCTATGGTCCCATTCACTCGGGAATATCCCAACGCAGCTCCTAGCATAAACGTGTTTCTGACTCGCTGAATCTCAACATAGATTCAACTCTCTTAGGTGAACGAACGCACAGCAGAGCAGTTTCAAGGAAACGTTTCTCCTGAGTTTTAGACGAAGTTTCCTGCTGTTTAGTACGGATGCCGGCATTGGGCTGGACATACCGGTTTTGGGATTCTGCACAGAAAGGGTTTGCAAACCGCTGAATCCACACGTGAGTTTAACTCTGTCAGTTGAATGCACACATTGACAACCATTCAGTTTGATAGCACCCTTTTGGTTTTAGAAGCAGATATTTCTCTGTACAGCCTATGGTCCCATTCACTCGGGAATATCCCAACGCAGCTCCTAGAAGAAACGTGTTTCTGACTCGCTGAGTCTCAACATAGATTCAACTCTCTTAGGTGAACGAACGCACAGCAGAGCAGTTTCAAGGAAACGTTTCTCCTGAGTTTTAGACGACGTTTCCTGCTGTTTAGTACGGATGCCGGCATTGGGCTGGACATACCGGTTTTGGGATTCTGCACAGAAATGGTTTGCAAACCGCTGAATCCACACGGGAGTTTAACTCTTTCAGTTGAATGCACACATTGACAACCATTCAGTTAGATACCACCCTTTTGGTTGTAGGAGCAGATATTTCTCTGTACAGCCTATGGTCCCATTCACTCGGGAATATCCCAACGCACCTCCTAGAAGAAACGTGTTTCTGACACGCTGAATCTCAACATAGATTCAACTCTCTTAGGTGATCGAACGCACAGCAGAGCAGTTTCAAGGAAACGTTTCTCCTGAGTTTTAGACGAAGTTTCCTGCTGTTTAGTACGTATGCCGGCATTGGGCTGGAAATACCGGTTTTGGGATTCGGCACAGAAAGGGTTTGCAAACCGCTGAATCCACACGTGAGTTTAACTTTGTCAGTTGAATGCACACATTGACAACCATTCAGTTAGATAGCTCCGTTTTGGTTTTAGAAGCAGATATTTCTCTGTACAGCCTATGGTCCCATTCACTCGGGAATATCCCAACGCAGCTCCTAGAAGAAACGTGTTTCTGACTCGCTGAATCTCAACATAGATTCAACTCTCTTAGGTGAACGAACGCACAGCAGAGCAGTTTCAAGGAAACGTTTCTCCTGAGTTTTAGACGAAGTTTCCTGCTGTTTAGTACGGATGCCGGCATTGGGCTGGACATACCGGTTTTGGGATTCTGCACAGAAATGGTTTGCAAACCGCTGAATCCACACGTGAGTTTAACTCTGTCAGTTGAATGCACACATTGACAACCATTCAGTTAGATACCACCCTTTTGGTTGTAGGAGCAGATAGTTCTCTGTACAGACTATGGTCCCATTCACTCGGGAATATCCCAACGCACCTCCTAGAAGAAACGTGTTTCTGACACGCTGAATCTCAACATAGATTCAACTCTCTTAGGTGATCGAACGCACAGCAGAGCAGTTTCAAGGAAACGTTTCTCCTGAGTTTTAGACGAAGTTTCCTGCTGTTTAGTACGGATGCCGGCATTGGGCTGGAAATACCGGTTTTGGGATTCTGCACAGAAAGGGTTTGCAAACCGCTGAATCCACACTTGAGTTTAACTCTGTCAGTTGAATGCACATATTGACAACCATTCAGTTAGATAGCTCCGTTTTGGTTTTAGAAGCAGATATTTCTCTGTACAGCCTATGGTCCCATTCACTCGGGAATATCCCAACGCAGCTCCTAGCATAAACGTGTTTCTGACTCGCTGAGTCTCAACATAGATTCAACTCTCTTAGGTGAACGAACGCACAGCAGAGCAGTTTCAAGGAAACGTTTCTCCTGAGTTTTAGACGAAGTTTCCTGCTGTTTAGTATGGATGCCGGCATTGAGCTGGAATTACCGGTTTTGGGATTCTGCACAGAAAGGGTTTGTAAACCGCTGAATCCAAACGTGAGTTTAATTCTGTCAGTTGAATGCACACATTGACAATCATTCAGTTAGATACCACCCTTTTGGTTGTAGGAGCAGATATTTCTCTGTACAGTCTATGGTCCCATTCACTCGGGAATATCCCAACGCACCTCCTAGAAGAAAGGTGTTTCTGACACGCTGAATCTCAACATAGATTCAACTCTCTTAGGTGATCGAACGCACAGCAGAGCAGTTTCAAGGAAACGTTTCTCCTGATTTTAGACGAAGTTTCCTGCTGTTTAGTACGGATGCCGGCATTGGGCTGGAAATACCGGTTTTGGGATTCTGCACAGAAAGGGTTTGAAAACCGCTGAATCCACACGTGAGTTTAACTCTGTCAGTTGAATGCACACATTGACAACCATTCAGTTAGATAGCTCCGTTTTGGTTTTAGAAGCAGATATTTCTCTGTACAGCCTATGGTCCCATTCACTCGGGAATATCCCAACGCAGCTCCTAGAAGAAACGTGTTTCTGACTCGCTGAGTCTCAACATAGATTCAACTCTCTTAGGTGAACGAACGCACAGCAGAGCAGTTTCAAGGAAACGTTTCTCCTGAGTTTTAGACGAAGTTTCCTGCTGTTTAGTACGGATGCCGGCATTGGGCTGGACATACCAGTTTTGGGATGCTGCACAGAAAGGGTTTGCAAACCGCTGAATCCACACGTGAGTTTAACTCTGTCAGTTGAATGCACACATTGACAACCATTCAGTTTGATAGCACCCTTTTGGTTTTAGAAGCAGATATTTCTCTGTACAGCCTATGGTCCCATTCACTCGGGAATATCCCAACGCAGCTCCTAGAAGAAACGTGTTTCTGACTCGCTGAGTCTCAACATAGATTCAACTCTCTTAGGTGAACGAACGCACAGCAGAGCAGTTTCAAGGAAACGTTTCTCCTGAGTTTTAGACGAAGTTTCCTGCTGTTTAGTACGGATGCCGGCATTGGGCTGGACATACCGGTTTTGGGATTCTGCACAGAAATGGTTTGCAAACCGCTGAATCCACACGTGAGTTTAACTCTGTCAGTTGAATGCACACATTGACAACCATTCAGTTAGATACCACACTTTTGGTTGTAGGAGCAGATATTTCTCTGTACAGCCTATGGTCCCATTCACTCGGGAATATCCCAACGCACCTCCTGGAAGAAACGTGTTTCTGACACGCTGAAAATCAACATAGATTCAACTCTCTTAGGTGATCGAACGCACAGCAAACCAGTTTCAAGGAAACGTTTCTCCTGAGTTTTAGACGAAGTTTCCTGCTGTTTAGTTCGGATGCCGGCATTGGGCTGGAAATACCGGTTTTGGGATTCTGCACAGAAAGGGTTTGCAAACCGCTGAATCCACACGTGAGTTTAACTCTGTCAGTTGAATTCACACATTGTCAACCATTCAGTTTGATAGCTCCGTTTTGGTTTTAGAAGCAGATATTTCTCTGTACAGCCTATGGTCCCATTCACTCGAGAATATCCCAACGCAGCTCCTAGCATAAACGTGTTTCTGACTCGCTGAATCTCAACATAGTTTCAACTCTCTTAGGTGAACGAACGCACAGCAGAGCAGTTTCAAGGAAACGTTTCTCCTGAGTTTTAGACGAAGTTTCCTGCTGTTTAGTACGGATGCCGGCATTGAGCTGGAATTACCGGTTTTGGGATTCTGCACAGAAAGGGTTTGTAAACCGCTGAATCCAAACGTGAGTTTAATTCTGTCAGTTGAATGCACACATTGACAATCATTCAGTTAGATACCACCCTTTTGGTTGTAGGAGCAGATATTTCTCTGTACAGCCTATGGTCCCATTCACTCGGGAATATCCCAACGCAGCTCCTAGAAGAAACGTGTTTCTGACTCGCTGAATCTCAACATAGATTCAACTCTCTTAGGTGAACGAACGCACAGCAGAGCAGTTTCAAGGAAACGTTTCTCCTGAGTTTTAGACGAAGTTTCCTGCTGTTTAGTACGGATGCCGGCATTGGGCTGGACATACCGGTTTTGGGATTCTGCACAGAAATGGTTTGCAAACCGCTGAATCCACACGTGAGTTTAACTCTGTCAGTTGAATGCACACATTGACAACCATTCAGTTAGATAGCTCCGTTTTGGTTTTAGAAGCAGATATTTCTCTGTACAGCCTATGGTCCCATTCACTCGGGAATATCCCAATGCAGCTCCTAGCATAAACGTGTTTCTGACTCGCTGAATCTCAACATAGATTCAACTCTCTTAGGTGAACGAACGCACAGCAGAGCAGTTTCAAGGAAACGTTTCTCCTGAGTTTTAGACGAAGTTTCCTGCTGTTTAGTACGGATGCCGGCATTGGGCTGGACATACCGGTTTTGGGATTCTGCACAGAAATGGTTTGCAAACCGCTGAATCCACACGTGAGTTTAACTCTGTCAGTTGAATGCACACATTGACAACCATTCAGTTAGATAGCTCCGTTTTGGTTTTAGAAGCAGATATTTCTCTGTACAGCCTATGGTCCCATTCACTCGGGAATATCCCAATGCAGCTCCTAGCATAAACGTGTTTCTGACTCGCTGAATCTCAACATAGATTCAACTCTCTTAGGTGAACGAACGCACAGCAGAGCAGTTTCAAGGAAACGTTTCTCCTGAGTTTTAGACGAAGTTTCCTGCTGTTTAGTACGGATGCCGGCATTGGGCTGGACATACCGGTTTTGGGATTCTGCACAGAAATGGTTTGCAAACCGCTGAATCCACACGTGAGTTTAACTCTGTCAGTTGAATGCACACATTGACAACCATTCAGTTAGATACCACCCTTTTGGTTGTAGGAGCAGATATTTCTCTGTACAGCCTATGGTCCCATTCACTCGGGAATATCCCAACGCACCTCCTAGAAGAAACGTGTTTCTGACACGCTGAATCTCAACATAGATTCAACTCTCTTAGGTGATCGAACGCACAGCAGAGCAGTTTCAAGGAAACGTTTCTCCTGAGTTTTAGACGAAGTTTCCTGCTGTTTAGTACGGATGCCGGCATTGGGCTGGAAATACCAGTTTTGGGATTCTGCACAGAAAGGGTTTGCAAACCGCTGAATCCACACGTGAGTTTAACTCTGTCAGTTGAATGCACACATTGACAACCATTCAGTTAGATAGCTCCGTTTTGGTTTTAGAAGCAGATATTTCTCTGTACAGCCTATGGTCCCATTCACTCGGGAATATCCCAACGCAGCTCCTAGAAGAAACGTGTTTCTGACTCGCTGAATCTCAACATAGTTTCAACTCTCTTAGGTGAACGAACGCACAGCAGAGCAGTTTCAAGGAAACGATTCTCCTGAGTTTTAGACGAAGTTTCCTGCTGTTTAGTACGGATGCCGGCATTGAGCTGGAATTACCGGTTTTGGGATTCTGCACAGAAAGGGTTTGCAAACCGCTGAATCCACACGTGAGTTTAACTCTGTCAGTTGAATGCACACATTGACAAGCATTCAGTCAGATACCACCCTTTTGGTTGTAGGAGCAGATATTTCTCTGTACAGCCTATGGTCCCATTCACTCGGGAATATCCCAACGCAGCTCCTAGAAGAAACGTGTTTCTGACTCGCTGAATCTCAACATAGATTCAACTCTCTTAGGTGAACGAACGCACAGCAGAGCAGTTTCAAGGAAACGTTTCTCCTGAGTCTTAGACGAAGTTTCCTGCTGTTTAGTACGGATGCCGGCATTGGGCTGGAAATACCGGTTTTGGGATTCTGCACAGAAAGGGTTTGCAAACGGCTGAATCCACACGTGAGTTTAACTCTGTCAGTTGAATGCACATATTGACAACCATTCAGTTAGATAGCTCCGTTTTGGTTTTAGAAGCAGATATTTCTCTGTACAGCCTATGGTCTCATTCACTCGGGAATATCCCAACGCAGCTCCTAGCATAAACGTGTTTCTGACTCGCTGAATCTCAACATAGATTCAACTCTCTTAGGTGAACGAACGCACAGCAGAGCAGTTTCAAGGAAACGTTTCTCCTGAGTTTTAGACGAAGTTTCCTGCTGTTTAGTACGGATGCCGGCATTGGGCTGGACATACCGGTTTTGGGATTCTGCATAGAAAGGGTTTGCAAACCGCTGAATCCACACGTGAGTTTAACTCTGTCAGTTGAATGCACACATTGACAACCATTCAGTTTGATAGCACCCTTTTGGTTTTAGAAGCAGATATTTCTCTGTACAGCCTATGGTCCCATTCACTCGGGAATATCCCAACGCAGCTCCTAGAAGAAACGTGTTTCTGACTCGCTGAGTCTCAACATAGATTCAACTCTCTTAGGTGAACGAACACACTGCAGAGCAGTTTCAAGGAAACGTTTCTCCTGAGTTTTAGACGAAGTTTCCTGCTGTTTAGTACGTATGCCGGCATTGGGCTGGAAATACCGGTTTTGGGATTCTGCACAGAAAGGGTTTGCAAACCGCTGAATCCACACGTGAGTTTAACTCTGTCAGTTGAATGCACACATTGACAACCATTCAGTTAGATAGCTCCGTTTTGGTTTTAGAAGCAGATATTTCTCTGTACAGCCTATGGTCCCATTCACTCGGGAATATCCCAACGCAGCTCCTAGAAGAAACGTGTTTCTGACTCGCTGAATCTCAACATAGATTCAACTCTCTTAGGTGAACGAACGCACAGCAGAGCAGTTTCAAGGAAACGTTTCTCCTGAGTTTTAGACGAAGTTTCCTGCTGTTTAGTACGGATGCCGGCATTGGGCTGGACATACCGGTTTTGGGATTCTGCACAGAAATGGTTTGCAAACCGCTGAATCCACACGTGAGTTTAACTCTGTCAGTTGAATGCACACATTGACAACCATTCAGTTAGATACCACCCTTTTGGTTGTAGGAGCAGATATTTCTCTGTACAGCCTATGGTCCCATTCACTCGGGAATATCCCAACGCACCTCCTAGAAGAAACGTGTTTCTGACACGCTGAATCTCAACATAGATTCAACTCTCTTAGGTGATCGAACGCACAGCAGAGCAGTTTCAAGGAAACGTTTCTCCTGAGTTTTAGACGAAGTTTCCTGCTGTTTAGTACGGATGCCGGCATTGGGCTGGAAATACCAGTTTTGGGATTCTGCACAGAAAGGGTTTGCAAACCGCTGAATCCACACGTGAGTTTAACTCTGTCAGTTGAATGCACACATTGACAACCATTCAGTTAGATAGCTCCGTTTTGGTTTTAGAAGCAGATATTTCTCTGTACAGCCTATGGTCCCATTCACTCGGGAATATCCCAACGCAGCTCCTAGAAGAAACGTGTTTCTGACTCGCTGAATCTCAACATAGTTTCAACTCTCTTAGGTGAACGAACGCACAGCAGAGCAGTTTCAAGGAAACGATTCTCCTGAGTTTTAGACGAAGTTTCCTGCTGTTTAGTACGGATGCCGGCATTGAGCTGGAATTACCGGTTTTGGGATTCTGCACAGAAAGGGTTTGCAAACCGCTGAATCCACACGTGAGTTTAACTCTGTCAGTTGAATGCACACATTGACAAGCATTCAGTCAGATACCACTCTTTTGGTTGTAGGAGCAGATATTTCTCTGTACAGCCTATGGTCCCATTCACTCGGGAATATCCCAACGCAGCTCCTAGAAGAAACGTGTTTCTGACTCGCTGAATCTCAACATAGATTCAACTCTCTTAGGTGAACGAACGCACAGCAGAGCAGTTTCAAGGAAACGTTTCTCCTGAGTCTTAGACGAAGTTTCCTGCTGTTTAGTACGGATGCCGGCATTGGGCTGGAAATACCGGTTTTGGGATTCTGCACAGAAAGGGTTTGCAAACGGCTGAATCCACACGTGAGTTTAACTCTGTCAGTTGAATGCACATATTGACAACCATTCAGTTAGATAGCTCCGTTTTGGTTTTAGAAGCAGATATTTCTCTGTACAGCCTATGGTCTCATTCACTCGGGAATATCCCAACGCAGCTCCTAGCATAAACGTGTTTCTGACTCGCTGAATCTCAACATAGATTCAACTCTCTTAGGTGAACGAACGCACAGCAGAGCAGTTTCAAGGAAACGTTTCTCCTGAGTTTTAGACGAAGTTTCCTGCTGTTTAGTACGGATGCCGGCATTGGGCTGGACATACCGGTTTTGGGATTCTGCATAGAAAGGGTTTGCAAACCGCTGAATCCACACGTGAGTTTAACTCTGTCAGTTGAATGCACACATTGACAACCATTCAGTTTGATAGCACCCTTTTGGTTTTAGAAGCAGATATTTCTCTGTACAGCCTATGGTCCCATTCACTCGGGAATATCCCAACGCAGCTCCTAGAAGAAACGTGTTTCTGACTCGCTGAGTCTCAACATAGATTCAACTCTCTTAGGTGAACGAACACACTGCAGAGCAGTTTCAAGGAAACGTTTCTCCTGAGTTTTAGACGAAGTTTCCTGCTGTTTAGTACGTATGCCGGCATTGGGCTGGAAATACCGGTTTTGGGATTCTGCACAGAAAGGGTTTGCAAACCGCTGAATACACACCTGAGTTTAACTCTGTAAGTTGAATGCACACATTGACAACCATTCAGTTAGATAGCTCCGTTTTGGTTTTAGAAGCAGATATTTCTCTGTACAGCCTATGGTCCCATTCACTCGGGAATATCCCAACGCAGCTCCTAGAAGAAACGTGTTTCTGACTCGCTGAATCTCAACATAGATTCAACTCTCTTAGGTGAACGAACGCACAGCAGAGCAGTTTCAAGGAAACGTTTCTCCTGAGTTTTAGACGAAGTTTCCTGCTGTTTAGTACGGATGCCGGCATTGGGCTGGACATACCGGTTTTGGGATTCTGCACAGAAATGGTTTGCAAACCGCTGAATCCACACGTGAGTTTAACTCTGTCAGTTGAATGCACACATTGACAACCATTCAGTTAGATACCACCCTTTTGGTTGTAGGAGCAGATATTTCTCTGTACAGCCTATGGTCCCATTCACTCGGGAATATCCCAACGCACCTCCTAGAAGAAACGTGTTTCTGACACGCTGAATCTCAACATAGATTCAAATCTCTTAGGTGATCGAACGCACAGCAGAGCAGTTTCAAGGAAACGTTTCTCCTGAGTTTTAGACGAAGTTTCCTGCTGTTTAGTACGGATGCCGGCATTGGGCTGGAAATACCGGTTTGGGGATTCTGCACAGAAAGGGTTTGCAAACCGCTGAATCCACACGTGAGTTTAACTCTGTCAATTGAATGCACATATTGACAACCATTCAGTTAGATAGCTCCGTTTTGGTTTTAGAAGCAGATATTTCTCTGTACAGCCTATGGTCCCATTCACTCGGGAATATCCCAACGCAGCTCCTAGAAGAAACGTGTTTCTGACTCGCTGAATCTCAACATAGTTTCAACTCTCTTAGGTGAACGAACGCACAGCAGAGCAGTTTCAAGGAAACGATTCTCCTGAGTTTTAGACGAAGTTTCCTGCTGTTTAGTACGGATGCCGGCATTGAGCTGGAATTACCGGTTTTGGGATTCTGCACAGAAAGGGTTTGCAAACCGCTGAATCCACACGTGAGTTTAACTCTGTCAGTTGAATGCACACATTGACAAGCATTCAGTCAGATACCACCCTTTTGGTTGTAGGAGCAGATATTTCTCTGTACAGCCTATGGTCCCATTCACTCGGGAATATCCCAACGCAGCTCCTAGAAGAAACGTGTTTCTGACTCGCTGAATCTCAACATAGATTCAACTCTCTTAGGTGAACGAACGCACAGCAGAGCAGTTTCAAGGAAACGTTTCTCCTGAGTCTTAGACGAAGTTTCCTGCTGTTTAGTACGTATGCCGGCATTGGGCTGGAAATAGCGGTTTTGGGATTCTGCACAGAAAGGGTTTGCAAACCGCTGAATCCACACGTGAGTTTAACTCTGTCAGTTGAATGCACACATTGACAACCATTCAGTTAGAGAGCTCCGTTTTGGTTTTAGAAGCAGATATTTCTCTGTACAGCCTATGGTCCCATTCTCTCGGGAATATCCCAACGCAGCTCCTAGAAGAAACGTGTTTCTGACTCGCTGAGTCTCTACATAGATTCAACTCTCTTAGGTGAACGAACGCACAGCAGAGCAGTTTCAAGGAAACGTTTCTCCTGAGTTTGAGACGAAGTTTCCTGCTGTTTAGTACGTATGCCGGCATTGGGCTGGAAATACCGGTTTTGGGATTCTGCACAGAAAGGGTTTGCAAACCGCTGAATCCACACGTGAGTTTAACTCTGTCAGTTGAATGCACACATTGACAACCATTCAGTTAGATAGCTCCGTTTTGGTTTTAGAAGCAGATATTTCTCTGTACAGCCTATGGTCCCATTCACTCGGGAATATCCCAACGCAGCTCCTAGAAGAAACGTGTTTCTGACTCGCTGAATCTCAACATAGATTCAACTCTCTTAGGTGAACGAACGCACAGCAGAGCAGTTTCAAGGAAACGTTTCTCCTGAGTTTTAGACGAAGTTTCCTGCTGTTTATTACGGATGCCGGCATTGGGCTGGACATACCGGTTTTGGGATTCTGCACAGAAATGGTTTGCAAACCGCTGAATCCACACGTGAGTTTAACTCTGTCAGTTGAATGCACACATTGACAACCATTCAGTTAGATAGCTCCGTTTTGGTTTCAGAAGCAGATATTTCTCTGTACAGCCTATGGTCCCATTCACTCGGGAATATCCCAACGCAGCTCCTAGCATAAACGTGTTTCTGACTCGCTGAATCTCAACATAGTTTCAACTCTCTTAGGTGAACGAACGCACAGCAGAGCAGTTTCAAGGAAACGTTTCTCCTGAGTTTTAGACGAAGTTTCCTGCTGTTCAGTACGGATGCCGGCATTGAGCTGGAATTACCGGTTTTGGGATTCTGCACAGAAAGGGTTTGTAAACCGCTGAATCCACACGTGAGTTTAACTCTGTCAGTTGAATGCACACATTGACAAGCATTCAGTTAGATACCACCCTTTTGGTTGTAGGAGCAGATATTTCTCTGTACAGCCTATGGTCCCATTCACTCGGGAATATCCCAACGCAGCTCCTAGAAGAAACGTGTTTCTGACTCGCTGAATCTCAACATAGATTCAACTCTCTTAGGTGAACGAACGCACAGCAGAGCAGTTTCAAGGAAACGTTTCTCCTGAGTTTTAGACGAAGTTTCCTGCTGTTTAGTACGGATGCCGGCATTGGGCTGGACATACCGGTTTTGGGATTCTGCACAGAAAGTGTTTGCAAACCGCTGAATCCACACGTGAGTTTAACTCTGTCAGTTGAATGCACACATTGACAATCATTCAGTTTGATAGCACAATTTTGGTTTCAGAAGCAGATATTTCTCTGTACAGCCTATGGTCCCAATCACTCGGGAGTATCCCAACGGAGCTCCTAGAAGAAACGTGTTTCTGACTCCCTGAATGTCAACATAGATTCAACTCTCTTAGGTGAACGAACGCACAGCAGAGCAGTTTCAAGGAAACGTTTCTCCTGAGTCTTAGACGAAGTTTCCTGCTGTTTAGTACGTATGCCGGTATTGGGCTGGAAATAGCGGTTTTGGGATTCTGCACAGAAAGGGTTTGCAAACCGCTGAATCCACACGTGAGTTTAACTCTGTCAGTTGAATGCACACATTGACAACCATTCAGTTAGATAGCTCCGTTTTGGTTTTAGAAGCAGATATTTCTCTGTACAGCCTATGGTCCCATTCACTTGGGAATATCCCAACGCAGCTCCTAGAAGAAACGTGTTTCTGACTCGCTGAGTCTCTACATAGATTCAACTCTCTTAGGTGAACGAACGCACAGCAGAGCAGTTTCAAGGAAACGTTTCTCCTGAGTTTGAGACGAAGTTTCCTGCTGTTTAGTACGTATGCCGGCATTGGGCTGGAAATACCGGTTTTGGGATTCTGCACAGAAAGGGTTTGCAAACCGCTGAATCCACACGTGAGTTTAACTCTGTCAGTTGAATGCACACATTGACAACCATTCAGTTAGATACCACCCTTTTGGTTGTAGGAGCAGATATTTCTCTGTACAGCCTATGGTCCCATTCACTCGGGAATATCCCAACGCACCTCCTAGAAGAAACGTGTTTCTGACACGCTGAATCTCAACATAGATTCAACTCTCTTAGGTGATCGAACGCACAGCAGAGCAGTTTCAAGGAAACGTTTCTCCTGAGTTTTAGACGAAGTTTCCTGCTGTTTAGTACGGATGCCGGCATTGGGCTGGAAATACCGGTTTTGGGATTCTGCACAGAAAGGGTTTGCAAACCGCTGAATCCACACGTGAGTTTAACTCTGTCAGTTGAATGCACACATTGACAACCATTCAGTTTGATAGCTCCGTTTTGGTTTTAGAAGCAGATATTTCTCTGTACAGCCTATGGTCCCATTCACTCGGGAATATCCCAACGCAACTCCTAGCATAAACGTGTTTCTGACTCGCTGAATCTCAACATAGATTCAACTCTCTTAGGTGAACGAACGCACAGCAGAGCAGTTTCAAGGAAACGTTTCTCCTGAGTTTTAGACGAAGTTTCCTGCTGTTTAGTACGGATTCCGGCATTGGGCTGGACATACCGGTTTTGGGATTCTGCACAGAAAGGGTTTGCAAACCGCTGAATCCACACGTGAGTTTAACTCTGTCAGTTGAATGCACATATTGACAACCATTCAGTCAGATAGCTCCGTTTTGGTTTTAGAAGCAGATATTTCTCTGTAGAGCCTATGGTCCCATTCACTCGGGAATATCCCAACGCAGCTCCTGGAAGAAACGTGTTTCTGACTCGCTGAATCTCAACATAGATTCAACTCTCTTAGGTGAACGAACGCACAGCAGAGCAGTTTCAAGGAAACGTTTCTCCTGAGTTTTAGACGAAGTTTCCTGCTGTTTAGTACGGATGCCGGCATTGGGCTGGACATACCGGTTTTGGGATTCTGCACAGAAATGGTTTGCAAACCGCTGAATCCACACGTGAGTTTAACTCTGTCAGTTGAATGCACACATTGACAACCATTCAGTTAGATACCACCCTTTTGGTTGTAGGAGCAGATATTTCTCTGTACAGCCTATGGTCCCATTCACTCGGGAATATCCCAACGCACCTCCTAGAAGAAACGTGTTTCTGACACGCTGAATCTCAACATAGATTCAACTCTCTTAGGTGATCGAACGCACAGCAGAGCAGTTTCAAGGAAACGTTTCTCCTGAGTTTTAGACGAAGTTTCCTTCTGTTTAGTACGGATGCCGGCATTGGGCTGGAAATACCGGTTTTGGGATTCTGCACAGAAAGGGTTTGCAAACCGCTGAATCCACACGTGAGTTTAACTGTGTCAGTTGAATGCACACATTGACAACCATTCAGTTTGATAGCTCCGTTTTGGTTTTAGAAGCAGATATTTCTCTGTACAGCCTATGGTCCCATTCACTCGGGAATATCCCAACGCAGCTCCTAGAAGAAACGTGTTTCTGACTCGCTGAATCTCAACATAGATTCAACTCTCTTAGGTGAACGAACGCACAGCAGAGCAGTTTCAAGGAAACGTTTCTCCTGAGTTTTAGACGAAGTTTCCTGCTGTTTAGTACGGATTCCGGCATTGGGCTGGACATACCGGTTTTGGGATTCTGCACAGAAAGGGTTTGCAAACCGCTGAATCCACACGTGAGTTTAACTCTGTCAGTTGAATGCACATATTGACAACCATTCAGTCAGATAGCTCCGTTTTGGTTTTAGAAGCAGATATTTCTCTGTACAGCCTATGGTCCCATTCACTCGGGAATATCCCAACGCAGCTCCTAGAAGAAACGTGTTTCTGACTCGCTGAATCTCAACATAGATTCAACTCTCTTAGGTGAACGAAAGCACAGCAGAGCAGTTTCAAGGAAACGTTTCTCCTGAGTTTTAGACGAAGTTTCCTGCTGTTTAGTACGGATGCCGGCATTGGGCTGGACATACCGGTTTTGGGATTCTGCACAGAAATGGTTTGCAAACCGCTAAATCCACACGTGAGTTTAACTCTGTCAGTTGAATGCACATATTGACAACCATTCAGTTTGATAGCTCCGTTTTGGTTTTAGAAGCAGATATTTCTCTGTACAGCCTATGGTCCCATTCACTCGGGAATATCCCAACGCAGCTCCTAGAAGAAACGTGTTTCTGACTCGCTGAATCTCAACATAGATTCAACTCTCTTAGGTGAACGAACGCACAGCAGAGCAGTTTCAAGGAAACGTTTCTCCTGAGTTTTAGACGAAGTTTCCTGCTGTTTAGTACGGATTCCGGCATTGGGCTGGACATACCGGTTTTGGGATTCTGCACAGAAAGGGTTTGCAAACCGCTGAATCCACACGTGAGTTTAACTCTGTCAGTTGAATGCACATATTGACAACCATTCAGTCAGATAGCTCCGTTTTGGTTTCAGAAGCAGATATTTCTCTGTACAGCCTATGGTCCCATTCACTCGGGAATATCCCAACGCAGCTCCTAGCATAAACGTGTTTCTGACTCGCTGAATCTCAACATAGTTTCAAATCTCTTAGGTGAACGAACGCACAGCAGAGCAGTTTCAAGGAAACGTTTCTCCTGAGTTTTAGACGAAGTTTCCTGCTGTTTAGTACGGATGCCGGCATTGAGCTGGAATTACCGGTTTTGGGATTCTGCACAGAAAGGGTTTGTAAACCGCTGAATCCAAACGTGAGTTTAACTCTGTCAGTTGAATGCACACATTGACAACCATTCAGTTAGATACCACCCTTTTGGTTGTAGGAGCAGATATTTCTCTGTACAGCCTATGGTCCCATTCACTCGGGAATATCCCAACGCACCTCCTAGAAGAAACGTGTTTCTGACACGCTGAATCTCAACATAGATTCAACTCTCTTAGGTGATCGAACGCACAGCAGAGCAGTTTCAAGGAAACGTTTCTCCTGAGTTTTAGACGAAGTTTCCTGCTGTTTAGTACGGATGCCGGCATTGGGCTGGAAATACCGGTTTTGGGATTCTGCACAGAAAGGGTTTGCAAACCGCTGAATCCACACGTGAGTTTAACTCTGTCAGTTGAATGCACACATTGACAATCATTCATTTTGATAGCACAATTTTGATTTTAGAAGCAGATATTTCTCTGTACAGCCTATGGTCCCATTCACTCGGGAATATCCCAACGCAGCTCCTAGAAGAAACGTGTTTCTGACTCGCTGAATCTCAACATAGATTCAACTCTCTTAGGTGAACGAACGCACAGCAGAGCAGTTTCAAGGAAACGTTTCTCCTGAGTCTTAGACGAAGTTTCCTGCTGTTTAGTATGGATGCCGGCATTGGGCTGGAAATACCGGTTTTGGGATTCTGCACAGAAAGGGTTTGCAAACCGCTGAATCCACACGTGAGTTTAACTCTGTCAGTTGAATGCACATATTGACAACCATTCAGTTAGATAGCTCCGTTTTGGTTTTAGAAGCAGATATTTCTCTGTACAGCCTATGGTCCCATTCACTCGGGAATATCCCAACGCAGTTCCTAGAAGAAACGTGTTTCTGACTCGCTGAATCTCAACATAGATTCAACTCTCTTAGGTGAACGAACGGACAGCAGAGCAGTTTCAAGGAAACGTTTCTCCTGAGTTTTAGACGAAGTTTCCTGCTGTTTAGTATGGATGCCGGCATTGGGCTGGAAATACCGGTTTTGGGATTCTGCACAGAAAGGGTTTGCAAACCGCTGAATCCACACGTGAGTTTAACTCTGTCAGTTGAATGCACACATTGACAACCATTCAGTTTGATAGCACCCTTTTGGTTTTAGAAGCAGATATTTCTCTGAACAGCCTACGGTCCCATTCACTCGGGAGTATCCCAACGCAGCTCCTAGAAGAAACGTGTTTCTGACTCCCTGAATGTCAACATAGATTCAACTCTCTTAGGTGAACGAACGCACAGCAGAGCAGTTTCAAGGAAACGTTTCTCCTGAGTCTTAGACGAAGTTTCCTGCTGTTTAGTACGTATGCCGGCATTGGGCTGGAAATACCGGTTTTGGGATTCTGCACAGAAAGGGTTTGCAAACCGCTGAATCCACACGTGAGTTTAAATCTGTCAATTGAATGCACACATTGACAACCTTTCAGTTAGATAGCTCCGTTTTTGTTTTAGAAGCAGATATTTCTCTGTACAGCCTATGGTCCCATTCACTCGGGAATATCCCAACGCAGCTCCTAGAAGAAACGTGTTTCTGACTCGCTGAATCTCAACATAGATTCAACTCTCTTAGTTGAACGAAAGCACAGCAGAGCAGTTTCAAGGAAACGTTTCTCCTGAGTTTTAGACGAAGTTTCCTGCTGTTTAGTACGGATACCGGCATTGGGCTGGACATACCGGTTTTGGGATTCTGCACAGAAATGGTTTCCAAACCGCTGAATCCACACGTGAGTTTAACTCTGTCAGTTGAATGCACATATTGACAACCATTCAGTTAGATAGCTCCGTTTTGGTTTTAGAAGCAGATATTTCTCTGTACAGCCTATGGTCCCATTCACTCGGGAATATCCCAACGCAGCTCCTAGAAGAAACCTGTTTCTGACTCGCTGAGTCTCTACATAGATTCAACTCTCTTAGGTGAACGAACGCACAGCAGAGCAGTTTCAAGGAAACGTTTCTCCTGAGTTTGAGACGAAGTTTCCTGCTGTTTAGTACGGATGCCGGCATTGGGCTGGAAATCCCGGTTTTGGGATTCTGCACAGAAAGGGTTTGCAAACCGCTGAATCCACACGTGAGTTTAACTCTGTCAGTTGAATGCACACATTGACAAGCATTCAGTTAGATAGCTCCGTTTTGGTTTTAGAAGCAGATATTTCTCTGTACAGCCTATGGTCCCATTCACTCGGGAATATCCCAACGCAGCTCCTAGAAGAAACGTGTTTCTGACTCGCTGAATATCAACATAGATTCAACTCTCTTAGGTGAATGAACGCAGAGCAGAGCAGTTTCAAGGAAACGTTTCTCCTGAGTTTTAGACGAAGTTTCCTGCTGTTTAGTACGGATGCCGGCATTGGGCTGGACATACCGGTTTTGGGATTCTGCACAGAAAGGGTTTGCAAACCGCTGAATCCACACGTGAATTTAACTCTGTCAGTTGAATGCACACATTGACAACCATTCAGTTTGATAGCACCCTTTTGGTTTTAGAAGCAGATATTTCTCTGAACAGCCTATGGTCCCATTCACTCGGGAGTATCCCAACGCAGCTCCTAGAAGAAACGTGTTTCTGACTCCCTGAATGTCAACATAGATTCAACTCTCTTAGGTGAACGAACGCACAGCAGAGCAGTTTCTAGGAAACGTTTCTCCTGAGTCTTAGACGAAGTTTCCTGCTGTTTAGTACGTATGCCGGCATTGGGCTGGAAATAGCGGTTTTGGGATTCTGCACAGAAAGGGTTTGCAAACCGCTGAATCCACACGTGAGTTTAACTCTGTCAGTTGAATGCACACATTGACAACCATTCAGTTAGAGAGCTCCGTTTTGGTTTTAGAAGCAGATATTTCTCTGTACAGCCTATGGTCCCATTCTCTCGGGAATATCCCAACGCAGCTCCTAGAAGAAACGTGTTTCTGACTCGCTGAGTCTCTACATAGATTCAACTCTCTTAGGTGAACGAACGCACAGCAGAGCAGTTTCAAGGAAACGTTTCTCCTGAGTTTGAGACGAAGTTTCCTGCTGTTTAGTACGTATGCCGGCATTGGGCTGGAAATACCGGTTTTGGGATTCTGCACAGAAAGGGTTTGCAAACCGCTGAATCCACACGTGAGTTTAACTCTGTCAGTTGAATGCACACATTGACAACCATTCAGTTAGATAGCTCCGTTTTGGTTTTAGAAGCAGATATTTCTCTGTACAGCCTATGGTCCCATTCACTCGGGAATATCCCAACGCAGCTCCTAGAAGAAACGTGTTTCTGACTCGCTGAATCTCAACATAGATTCAACTCTCTTAGGTGAACGAACGCACAGCAGAGCAGTTTCAAGGAAACGTTTCTCCTGAGTTTTAGACGAAGTTTCCTGCTGTTTATTACGGATGCCGGCATTGGGCTGGATATACCGGTTTTGGGATTCTGCACAGAAATGGTTTGCAAACCGCTGAATCCACACGTGAGTTTAACTCTGTCAGTTGAATGCACACATTGACAACCATTCAGGTAGATAGCTCCGTTTTGGTTTCAGAAGCAGATATTTCTCTGTACAGCCTATGGTCCCATTCACTCGGGAATATCCCAACGCAGCTCCTAGCATAAACGTGTTTCTGACTCGCTGAATCTCAACATAGTTTCAACTCTCTTAGGTGAACGAACGCACAGCAGAGCAGTTTCAAGGAAACGTTTCTCCTGAGTTTTAGACGAAGTTTCCTGCTGTTTAGTACGGATGCCAGCATTGGGCTGGAAATACCGGTTTTGGGATTCTGCACAGAAAGGGTTTGCAAACCGCTGTATCCACACGTGAGTTTAACTCTGTCAGTTGAATGCACACATTGACAACCATTCAGTTTGATAGCTCCGTTTTGGTTTTAGAAGCAGATATTTCTCTGTACAGCCTATGGTCCCATTCACTCGGGAATATCCCAACACAGCTCCTAGCATAAACGTGTTTCTGACTCGCTGAATCTCAACATAGATTCAACTCTCTTAGGTGAACGAACGCACAGCAGAGCAGTTTCAAGGAAACGTTTCTCCTGAGTTTTAGACGAAGTTTCCTGCTGTTTAGTACGGATGCCGGCATTGAGCTGGAATTACCGGTTTTGGGATTATGCACAGAAAGGGTTTGTAAACCGCTGAATCCAAACGTGAGTTTAACTCTGTCAGTTGAATGCACACATTGACAAGCATTCAGTTAGATACCACCCTTTTGGTTGTAGGAGCAGATATTTCTCTGTACAGCCTATGGTCCCATTCACTCGGGAATATCCCAACGCAGCTCCTAGAAGAAACGTGTTTCTGACTCGCTGAATCTCAACATAGATTCAACTCTCTTAGGTGAACGAACGCACAGCAGAGCAGTTTCAAGGAAACGTTTCTCCTGAGTTTTAGACGAAGTTTCCTGCTGTTTAGTACGGATGCCGGCATTGGGCTGGACATACCGGTTTTGGGATTCTGCACAGAAAGGGTTTGCAAACCGCTGAATCCACACGTGAGTTTAACTCTGTCAATTGAATGCACATATTGACAACCATTCAGTTAGATAGCTCCGTTTTGGTTTTAGAAGCAGATATTTCTCTGTACAGCCTATGGTCCCATTCACTCGGGAATATCCCAACGCAGCTCCTAGCATAAACGTGTTTCTGACTCGCTGAATCTCAACATAGATTCAACTCTCTTAGGTGAACGAACGCACAGCAGAGCAGTTTCAAGGAAACGTTTCTCCTGAGTTTTAGACGAAGTTTCCTGCTGTTTAGTACGGATGCCGGCATTGGGCTGGACATACCGGATTTGGGATTCTGCACAGAAATGCTTTGCAAACCGCTGAATCCACACGTGAGTTTAACTCTGTCAGTTGAATGCACACATTGACAACCATTCAGTTTGATAGCACCCTTTTGGTTTTAGAAGCAGATATTTCTCTGTACATCCTATGGTCCCATTCACTCGGGAATATCCCAACGCAGCTCCTAGAAGAAACGTGTTTCTGACTCGCTGAGTCTCTACATAGATTCAACTCTCTTAGGTGAACGAACGCACAGCAGAGCAGTTTCAAGGAAACGTTTCTCCTGAGTTTTAGACGAAGTTTCCTGCTGTTTAGTACGTATGCCGGAATTGGGCTGGAAATACCGGTTTTGGGATTCTGCACAGAAAGGGTTTGCAAACCGCTGAATCCACACGTGAGTTTAACTCTGTCAGTTGAATGCACACATTGACAACCATTCAGTTAGATAGCTCCGTTTTGGTTTTAGAAGCAGATATTTCTCTGTACAGCCTATGGTCCCATTCACTCGGGAATATCCCAACGCAGCTCCTAGAAGAAACGTGTTTCTGACTCGCTGAATCTCAACATAGATTCAACTCTCTTAGGTGAACGAACGCACAGCAGAGCAGTTTCAAGGAAACGTTTCTCCTGAGTTTTAGACGAAGTTTCCTGCTGTTTAGTACGGATGCCGGCATTGGGCTGGACATACCGGTTTTGGGATTCTGCACAGAAATGGTTTGCAAACCGCTGAATCCACACGTGAGTTTAACTCTGTCAGTTGAATGCACACATTGACAACCATTCAGTTAGATACCACCCTTTTGGTTGTAGGAGCAGATATTTCTCTGTACAGCCTATGGTCCCATTCACTCGGGAATATCCCAACGCAGCTCCTAGAAGAAACGTGTTTCTGACTCGCTGAGTCTCAACATAGATTCAACTCTCTTAGGTGAACGAACGCACAGCAGAGCAGTTTCAAGGAAACGTTTCTCCTGAGTTTCAGACGAAGTTTCCTGCTGTTTAGTACGTATGCCGGCATTGGGCTGGAAATACCGGTTTTGGGATTCTGCACAGAAAGGGTTTGCAAACCGCTGAATCCACACGTGAGTTTAACTCTGTCAGTTGAATGCACACATTGACAACCATTCATTTAGATAGCTCCGTTTTGGTTTTAGAAGCAGATATTTCTCTGTACAGCCTATGGTCCCATTCACTCGGGAATATCCCAACGCAGCTCCTAGAAGAAACGTGTTTCTGACTCGCTGAATCTCAACATAGATTCAACTCTCTTAGGTGAACGAACGCACAGCAGAGCAGTTTCAAGGAAACGTTTCTCCTGAGTTTTAGACGAAGTTTCCTGCTGTTTAGTACGGATGCCGGCATTCGGCTGGACATACCGGTTTTGGGATTCTGCACAGAAATGGTTTGCAAACCGCTGAATCCACACGGGAGTTTAACTCTGTCAGTTGAATGCACACATTGACAACCATTCAGTTAGATACCACCCTTTTGGTTGTAGGAGCAGATATTTCTCTGTACAGCCTATGGTCCCATTCACTCGGGAATATCCCAACGCACCTCCTAGAAGAAACGTGTTTCTGACACGCTGAATCTCAACATAGATTCAACTCTCTTAGGTGATCGAACGCACAGCAGAGCAGTTTCAAGGAAACGTTTCTCCTGAGTTTTAGACGAAGTTTCCTGCTGTTTAGTACGGATGCCGGCATTGGGCTGGAAATACCGGTTTTGGGATTCTGCACAGAGAGGGTTTGCAAACCGCTGAATCCACACGTGAGTTTAACTCTGTCAATTGAATGCACATATTGACAACCATTCAGTTAGATAGCTCCGTTTTGGTTTTAGAAGCAGATATTTCTCTGTACAGCCTATGGTCCCATTCACTCGGGAATATCCCAACGCAGCTCCTAGCATAAACGTGTTTCTGACTCGCTGAATCTCAACATAGATTCAACTCTCTTAGGTGAACGAACGCACAGCAGAGAAGTTTCAAGGAAACCTTTCTCCTGAGTTTTAGACGAAGTTTCCTGCTGTTTAGTACGGATGCCGGCATTGGGCTGGACATACCGGTTTTGGGATTCTGCACAGAAATGGTTTGCAAACCGCTGAATCCACACGTGAGTTTAACTCTGTCAGTTGAATGCACACATTGACAACCATTCAGTTTGATAGCACCCTTTTGGTTTTAGAAGCAGATATTTCTCTGTACATCCTATGGTCCCATTCACTCGGGAATATCCCAACGCAGCTCCTAGAAGAAACGTGTTTCTGACTCGCTGAGTCTCTACATAGATTCAACTCTCTTAGGTGAACGAACGCACAGCAGAGCAGTTTCAAGGAAACGTTTCTCCTGAGTTTTAGACGAAGTTTCCTGCTGTTTAGTTCGTATGCCGCCATTGGGCTGGAAATACCGGTTTTGGGATTCTGCACAGAAAGGGTTTGCAAACCGCTGAATCCACACGTGAGTTTAACTCTGTCAGTTGAATGCACACATTGACAACCATTCAGTTAGATAGCTCCGTTTTGGTTTTAGAAGCAGATATTTCTCTGTACAGCCTATGGTCCCATTCACTCGGGAATATCCCAATGCAGCTCCTAGAAGAAACGTGTTTCTGACTCGCTGAGTCTCAACATAGATTCAACTCTCTTAGTTGAACGAACGCACAGCAGAGCAGTTTCAAGGAAACGTTTCTCCTGAGTTTTAGACGAAGTTTCCTGCTGTTTAGTACGGATGCCGGCATTGGGCTGGACATACAGGTTTTGGGATTCTGCACAGAAATGGTTTGCAAACCGCTGAATCCACACGTGAGTTTAACTCTGTCAGTTGAATGCACACATTGACAACCATTCAGTTAGATACCACACTTTTGGTTGTAGGAGCAGATATTTCTCTGTACAGCCTATGGTCCCATTCACTCGGGAATATCCCAACGCACCTCCTAGAAGAAACGTGTTTCTGACACGCTGAAAATCAACATAGATTCAACTCTCTTAGGTGATCGAACGCACAGCAGAGCAGTTTCAAGGAAACGTTTCTGCTGAGTTTTAGACGAAGTTTCCTGCTGTTTAGTACGGATGCCGGCATTGGGCTGGAAATACCGGTATTGGGATTCTGCACAGAAAGGGTTTGCAAACCGCTGAATCCACACGTGAGTTTAACTCTGTCAGTTGAATGCACACATTGTCAACCATTCAGTTTGATAGCTCCGTTTTGGTTTTAGAAGCAGATATTTCTCTGTACAGCCTATGGTCCCATTCACTCGGGAATATCCCAACGCAGCTCCTAGCATAAACGTGTTTCTGACTCGCTGAATCTCAACATAGTTTCAACTCTCTTAGGTGAACGAACGCACAGCAGAGCAGTTTCAAGGAAACGTTTCTCCTGAGTTTTAGACGAAGTTTCCTGCTGTTTAGTACGGATGCCGGCATTGAGCTGGAATTACCGGTTTTGGGATTCTGCACAGAAAGGGTTTGTAAACCGCTGAATCCAAACGTGAGTTTAATTCTGTCAGTTGAATGCACACATTGACAATCATTCACTTAGATACCACCCTTTTGGTTGTAGGAGCAGATATTTCTCTGTACAGCCTATGGTCCAATTCACTCGGGAATATCCCAACGCAGCTCCTAGAAGAAACGTGTTTCTGACTCGCTGAATCTCAACATAGATTCAACTCTCTTAGGTGAACGAACGCACAGCAGAGCAGTTTCAAGGAAACGTTTCTCCTGAGTTTTAGACGAAGTTTCCTGCTGTTTAGTACGGATGCCGGCATTGGGCTGGACATACCGGTTTTGGGATTCTGCACAGAAAGGGTTTGCAAACCGCTGAATCCACACGTGAGTTTAACTCTGTCAGTTGAATGCACACATTGACAATCATTCAGTTTGATAGCACAATTTTGGTTTTAGAAGCAGATATTTCTCTGTACAGCCTATGGTCCCATTCACTCGGGAATATCCCAACGCAGCTCCTAGAAGAAACGTGTTTCTGACTCGCTGAATCTCAACATAGATTCAACTCTCTTAGGTGAACGAACGCACAGCAGAGCAGTTTCAAGGAAACGTTTCTCCTGAGTCTTAGACGAAGTTTCCTGCTGTTTAGTACGGATGCCGGCATTGGGCTGAAAATACCGGTTTTGGGATTCTGCACAGAAAGGGTTTGCAAACCGCTGAATCCACACGTGAGTTTAACTCTGTCAGTTGAATACACATATTGACAACCATTCAGTTAGATAGCTCCGTTTTGGTTTTAGAAGCAGATATTTCTCTGTACAGCCTATGGTCCCATTCACTCGGGAATATCCCAACGCAGCTCCTAGAAGAAACGTGTTTCTGACTCGCTGAATCTCAACATAGATTCAACTCTCTTAGGTGAACGAACGCACAGCAGAGCAGTTTCAAGGAAACGTTTCTCCTGAGTTTTAGACGAAGTTTCCTGCTGTTTAGTACGGATGCCGGCACTGGGCTGGACATACCGGTTTTGGGATTCTGCACAGAAATGATTTGCAAACCGCTGAATCCACACGTGAGTTTAACTCTGTCAGTTGAATGCACACATTGACAACCATTCAGTTAGATAGCTCCGTTTTGGTTTTAGAAGCAGATATTTCTCTGTACAGCCTATGGTCCCATTCACTCGGGAATATCCCAATGCAGCTCCTAGCATAAACGTGTTTCTGACTCGCTGAATCTCAACATAGATTCAACTCTCTTAGGTGAACGAACGCACAGCAGAGCAGTTTCAAGGAAACGTTTCTCCTGAGTTTTAGACGAAGTTTCCTGCTGTTTAGTACGGATGCCGGCATTGGGCTGGACATACCGGTTTTGGGATTCTGCACAGAAATGGTTTGCAAACCGCTGAATCCACACGTGAGTTTAACTCTGTCAGTTGAATGCACACATTGACAACCATTCAGTTAGATACCACCCTTTTGGTTGTAGGAGCAGATATTTCTCTGTACAGCCTATGGTCCCATTCACTCGGGAATATCCCAACGCAGCTCCTAGAAGAAACGTGTTTCTGACACGCTGAATCTCAACATAGATTCAACTCTCTTAGGTGATCGAACGCACAGCAGAGCAGTTTCAAGGAAACGTTTCTCCTGAGTTTTAGACGAAGTTTCCTGCTGTTTAGTACGGATGCCGGCATTGGGCTGGAAATACCAGTTTTGGGATTCTGCACAGAAAGCGTTTGCAAACCGCTGAATCCACACGTGAGTTTAACTCTGTCAGTTGAATGCACACATTGACAACCATTCAGTTAGATAGCTCCGTTTTGGTTTTAGAAGCAGATATTTCTCTGTACAGCCTATGGTCCCATTCACTCGGGAATATCCCAACGCAGCTCCTAGAAGAAACGTGTTTCTGACTCGCTGAATCTCAACATAGTTTCAACTCTCTTAGGTGAACGAACGCACAGCAGAGCAGTTTCAAGGAAACGATTCTCCTGAGTTTTAGACGAAGTTTCCTGCTGTTTAGTACGGATGACGGCATTGAGCTGGAATTACCGGTTTTGGGATTCTGCACAGAAAGGGTTTGTAAACCGCTGAATCCACACGTGAGTTTAACTCTGTCAGTTGAATGCACACATTGACAAGCATTCAGTTAGATACCACCCTTTTGGTTGTAGGAGCAGATATTTCTCTGTACAGCCTATGGTCCCATTCACTCGGGAATATCCCAACGCAGCTCCTAGAAGAAACGTGTTTCTGACTCGCTGAATCTCAACATAGATTCAACTCTCTTAGGTGAACGAACGCACAGCAGAGCAGTTTCAAGGAAACGTTTCTCCTGAGTCTTAGACGAAGTTTCCTGCTGTTTAGTACGGATGCCGGCATTGGGCTGGAAATACCGGTTTTGGGATTCTGCACAGAAAGGGTTTGCAAACCGCTGAATACACACGTGAGTTTAACTCTGTCAGTTGAATGCACACATTGACAACCATTCAGTTAGATAGCTCCGTTTTGGTTTTAGAAGCAGATATTTCTCTGTACAGCCTATGGTCCCATTCACTCGGGAATATCCCAACGCAGCTACTAGCATAAACGTGTTTCTGATTCGCTGAATCTCAACATAGATTCAACTCTCTTAGGTGAACGAACGCACAGCAGAGCAGTTTCAAGGAAACGTTTCTCCTGAGTTTTAGACGAAGTTTCCTGCTGTTTAGTACGGATGCCGGCATTGGGCTGGACATACCGGTTTTGGGATTCTGCACAGAAATGGTTTGAAAACCGCTGAATCCACACGTGAGTTTAACTCTGTCAGTTGAATGCACACAATGACAACCATTCAGTTTGATAGCACCCTTTTGGTTTTAGAAGCAGATATTTCTCTGTACAGCCTATGGTCCCATTCACTCGGGAATATCCCAACGCAGCTCCTAGAAGAAACGTGTTTCTGACTCGCTGAGTCTCAACATAGATTCAACTCTCTTAGGTGAACGAACGCACAGCAGAGCAGTTTCAAGGAAACGTTTCTCCTGAGTTTCAGACGAAGTTTCCTGCTGTTTAGTACGTATGCCGGCATTGGGCTGGAAATACCGGTTTTGGGATTCTGCACAGAAAGGGTTTGCAAACCGCTGAATCCACATGTGAGTTTAACTCTGTCAGTTGAATGCACACATTGACAACCATTCAGTTAGATAGCTCCGTTTTGGTTTTAGAAGCAGATATTTCTCTGTACAGCCTATGGTCCCATTCACTCGGGAATATCCCAACGCAGCTCCTAGAAGAAACGTGTTTCTGACTCGCTGAATCTCAACATAGATTCAACTCTCTTAGGTGAACGAACGCACAGCAGAGCAGTTTCAAGGAAACGTTTCTCCTGAGTTTTAGACGAAGTTTCCTGCTGTTTAGTACGGATGCCGGCATTGGGCTGGACATACCGGTTTTGGGATTCTGCACAGAAATGGTTTGCAAACCGCTGAATCCACACGGGAGTTTAACTCTGTCAGTTGAATGCACACATTGACAACCATTCAGTTAGATACCACCCTTTTGGTTGTAGGAGCAGATATTTCTCTGTACAGCCTATGGTCCCATTCACTCGGGAATATCCCAACGCACCTCCTAGAAGAAACGTGTTTCTGACACGCTGAATCTCAACATAGATTCAACTCTCTTAGGTGATCGAACGCACAGCAGAGCAGTTTCAAGGAAACGTTTCTCCTGAGTTTTAGACGAAGTTTCCTGCTGTTTAGTACGGATGCCGGCATTGGGCTGGAAATACCGGTTTTGGGATTCTGCACAGAGAGGGTTTGCAAACCGCTGAATCCACACGTGAGTTTAACTCTGTCAATTGAATGCACATATTGACAACCATTCAGTTAGATAGCTCCGTTTTGGTTTTAGAAGCAGATATTTCTCTGTACAGCCTATGGTCCCATTCACTCGGGAATATCCCAACGCAGCTCCTAGCATAAACGTGTTTCTGACTCGCTGAATCTCAACATAGATTCAACTCTCTTAGGTGAACGAACGCACAGCAGAGCAGTTTCAAGGAAACCTTTCTCCTGAGTTTTAGACGAAGTTTCCTGCTGTTTAGTACGGATGCCGGCATTGGGCTGGACATACCGGTTTTGGGATTCTGCACAGAAATGGTTTGCAAACCGCTGAATCCACACGTGAGTTTAACTCTGTCAGTTGAATGCACACATTGACAACCATTCAGTTTGATAGCACCCTTTTGGTTTTAGAAGCAGATATTTCTCTGTACATCCTATGGTCCCATTCACTCGGGAATATCCCAACGCAGCTCCTAGAAGAAACGTGTTTCTGACTCGCTGAGTCTCTACATAGATTCAACTCTCTTAGGTGAACGAACGCACAGCAGAGCAGTTTCAAGGAAACGTTTCTCCTGTGTTTTAGACGAAGTTTCCTGCTGTTTGGTTCGTATGCCGCCATTGGGCTGGAAATACCGGTTTTGGGATTCTGCACAGAAAGGGTTTGCAAACCGCTGAATCCACACGTGAGTTTAACTCTGTCAGTTGAATGCACACATTGACAACCATTCAGTTAGATAGCTCCGTTTTGGTTTTAGAAGCAGATATTTCTCTGTACAGCCTATGGTCCCATTCACTCGGGAATATCCCAACGCAGCTCCTAGAAGAAACGTGTTTCTGACTCGCTGAGTCTCAACATAGATTCAACTCTCTTAGTTGAACGAACGCACAGCAGAGCAGTTTCAAGGAAACGTTTCTCCTGAGTTTTAGACGAAGTTTCCTGCGGTTTAGTACGGATGCCGGCATTGGGCTGGAAATACCGGTTTTGGGATTCTGCACAGAAATGGTTTGCAAACCGCTGAATCCACACGTGAGTTTAACTCTGTCAGTTGAATGCACACATTGACAACCATTCAGTTAGATACCACACTTTTGGTTGTAGGAGCAGATATTTCTCTGTACAGCCTATGGTCCCATTCACTCGGGAATATCCCAACGCACCTCCTAGAAGAAACGTGTTTCTGACACGCTGAAAATCAACATAGATTCAACTCTCTTAGGTGATCGAACGCACAGCAGAGCAGTTTCAAGGAAACGTTTCTCCTGAGTTTTAGACGAAGTTTCCTGCTGTTTAGTACGGATGCCGGCATTGGGCTGGAAATACCGGTTTTGGGATTCTGCACAGAAAGGGTTTGCAAACCGCTGAATCCACACGTGAGTTTAACTCTGTCAGTTGAATGCACACATTGTCAACCATTCAGTTTGATAGCTCCGTTTTGGTTTTAGAAGCAGATATTTCTCTGTACAGCCTATGGTCCCATTCACTCGGGAATATCCCAACGCAGCTCCTAGCATAAACGTGTTTCTGACTCGCTGAATCTCAACATAGTTTCAACTCTCTTAGGTGAACGAACGCACAGCAGAGCAGTTTCAAGGAAACGTTTCTCCTGAGTTTTAGACGAAGTTTCCTGCTGTTTAGTACGGATGCCGGCATTGAGCTGGAATTACCGGTTTTGGGATTCTGCACAGAAAGGGTTTGTAAACCGCTGAATCCAAACGTGAGTTTAATTCTGTCAGTTGAATGCACACATTGACAATCATTCACTTAGATACCACCCTTTTGGTTGTAGGAGCAGATATTTCTCTGTACAGCCTATGGTCCAATTCACTCGGGAATATCCCAACGCAGCTCCTAGAAGAAACGTGTTTCTGACTCGCTGAATCTCAACATAGATTCAACTCTCTTAGGTGAACGAACGCACAGCAGAGCAGTTTCAAGGAAACGTTTCTCCTGAGTTTTAGACGAAGTTTCCTGCTGTTTAGTACGGATGCCGGCATTGGGCTGGACATACCGGTTTTGGGATTCTGCACAGAAAGGGTTTGCAAACCGCTGAATCCACACGTGAGTTTAACTCTGTCAGTTGAATGCACACATTGACAATCATTCAGTTTGATAGCACAATTTTGGTTTTAGAGGCAGATATTTCTCTGTACAGCCTATGGTCCCATTCACTCGGGAATATCCCAACGCAGCTCCTAGAAGAAACGTGTTTCTGACTCGCTGAATCTCAACATAGATTCAACTCTCTTAGGTGAACGAACGCACAGCAGAGCAGTTTCAAGGAAACGTTTCTCCTGAGTCTTAGACGAAGTTTCCTGCTGTTTAGTACGGATGCCGGCATTGGGCTGGAAATACCGGTTTTGGGATTCTGCACAGAAAGGGTTTGCAAACCGCTGAATCCACACGTGAGTTTAACTCTGTCAGTTGAATACACATATTGACAACCATTCAGTTAGATAGCTCCGTTTTGGTTTTAGAAGCAGATATTTCTCTGTACAGCCTATGGTCCCATTCACTCGGGAATATCCCAACGCAGCTCCTAGAAGAAACGTGTTTCTGACTCGCTGAATCTCAACATAGATTCAACTCTCTTAGGTGAACGAACGCACAGCAGAGCAGTTTCAAGGAAACGTTTCTCCTGAGTTTTAGACGAAGTTTCCTGCTGTTTAGTACGGATGCCGGCATTGGGCTGGACATACCGGTTTTGGGATTCTGCACAGAAATGATTTGCAAACCGCTGAATCCACACGTGAGTTTAACTCTGTCAGTTGAATGCACACATTGACAACCATTCAGTTAGATAGCTCCGTTTTGGTTTTAGAAGCAGATATTTCTCTGTACAGCCTATGGTCCCATTCACTCGGGAATATCCCAATGCAGCTCCTAGCATAAACGTGTTTCTGACTCGCTGAATCTCAACATAGATTCAACTCTCTTAGGTGAACGAACGCACAGCAGAGCAGTTTCAAGGAAACGTTTCTCCTGAGTTTTAGACGAAGTTTCCTGCTGTTTAGTACGGATGCCGGCATTGGGCTGGACATACCGGTTTTGGGATTCTGCACAGAAAGGGTTTGCAAATCGCTGAATCCACACGTGAGTTTAACTCTGTCAGTTGAATGCACACATTGACAACCATTCATTTTGATAGGACCCTTTTGGTTTTAGAAGCAGATATTTCTCTGTACAGCCTATGGTCCCATTCACTCGGGAATATCCCAACGCAGCTCCTAGAAGAAACGTGTTTCTGACTCGCTGAATCTCAACATAGATTCAACTCTCTTAGGTGAACGAACGCAGAGCAGAGCAGTTTCAAGGAAACGTTTCTCCTGAGTTTTAGACGAAGTTTCCTGCTGTTTAGTACGGATGCCGGCATTGGGCTGGACATACCGGTTTTGGGATTCTGCACAGAAATGGTTTGCAAACCGCTGAATCCACACGTGAGTTTAACTCTGTCAGTTGAATGCACACATTGACAACCATTCAGTTAGATACCACCCTTTTGGTTGTAGGAGCAGATATTTCTCTGTACAGCCTATGGTCCCATTCACTCGGGAATATCCCAACGCACCTCCTAGAAGAAACGTGTTTCTGACACGCTGAATCTCAACATAGATTCAACTCTCTTAGGTGATCGAACGCACAGCAGAGCAGTTTCAAGGAAACGTTTCTCCTGAGTTTTAGACGAAGTTTCCTGATGTTTAGTACGGATGCCGGCATTGGGCTGGAAATACCAGTTTTGGGATTCTGCACAGAAAGCGTTTGCAAACCGCTGAATCCACACGTGAGTTTAACTCTGTCAGTTGAATGCACACATTGACAACCATTCAGTTAGATAGCTCCGTTTTGGTTTTAGAAGCAGATATTTCTCTGTACAGCCTATGGTCCCATTCACTCGGGAATATCCCAACGCAGCTCCTAGAAGAAACGTGTTTCTGACTCGCTGAGTCTCTACATAGATTCAACTCTCTTAGGTGAACGAACGCACAGCAGAGCAGTTTCAAGGAAACGTTTCTCCTGAGTTTTAGACGAAGTTTCCTGCTGTTTAGTACGTATGCCGGCATTGGGCTGGAAATACCGGTTTTGGGATTCTGCACAGAAAGGGTTTGCAAACCGCTGAATCCACACGTGAGTTTAACTCTGTCAGTTGAATGCACACATTGACAACCATTCAGTTAGATAGCTCCGTTTTGGTTTTAGAAGCAGATATTTCTCTGTACAGCCTATGGTCCCATTCACTCGGGAATATCCCAACGCAGCTCCTAGAAGAAACGTGTTTCTGACTCGCTGAATCTCAACATAGATTCAACTCTCTTAGGTGAACGAACGCACAGCAGAGCAGTTTCAAGGAAACGTTTCTCCTGAGTTTTAGACGAAGTTTCCTGCTGTTTAGTACGGATGCCGGCATTGGGCTGGACATACCGGTTTTGGGATTCTGCACAGAAAGGGTTTGCAAACCGCTGAATCCACACGTGAGTTTAACTCTGTCAGTTGAATGCACACATTGACAACCATTCAGTTAGATACCACCCTTTTGGTTGTAGGAGCACATATTTCTCTGTACAGCCTATGGTCCCATTCACTCGGGAATATCCCAACGCACCTCCTAGAAGAAACGTGTTTCTGACACGCTGAATCTCAACATAGATTCAACTCTCTTAGGTGATCGAATGCACAGCAGAGCAGTTTCAAGGAAACGTTTCTCCTGAGTTTTAGACGTAGTTTCCTGCTGTTTAGTACGGATGCCGGCATTGGGCTGGAAATACCGGTTTTGGGATTCTGCACAGAAAGGGTTTGCAAACCGCTGAATCCACACGTGAGTTTAACTCTGTCAGTTGAATGCACATATTGACAACCATTCAGTTAGATAGCTCCGTTTTGGTTTTAGAAGCAGATATTTCTCTGTACAGCCTATGGTCCCATTCACTCGGGAATATCCCAACGCAGCTACTAGCATAAACGTGTTTCTGATTCGCTGAATCTCAACATAGATTCAACTCTCTTAGGTGAACGAACGCACAGCAGAGCAGTTTCAAGGAAACGTTTCTCCTGAGTTTTAGACGAAGTTTCCTGCTGTTTAGTACGGATGCCGGCATTGGGCTGGACATACCGGTTTTGGGATTCTGCACAGAAATGGTTTGAAAACCGCTGAATCCACACGTGAGTTTAACTCTGTCAGTTGAATGCACACATTGACAACCATTCAGTTTGATAGCACCCTTTTGGTTTTAGAAGCAGATATTTCTCTGTACAGCCTATGGTCCCATTCACTCGGGAATATCCCAACGCAGCTCCTAGAAGAAACGTGTTTCTGACTCGCTGAGTCTCAACATAGATTCAACTCTCTTAGGTGAACGAACGCACAGCAGAGCAGTTTCAAGGAAACGTTTCTCCTGAGTTTCAGACGAAGTTTCCTGCTGTTTAGTACGTATGCCGGCATTGGGCTGGAAATACCGGTTTTGGGATTCTGCACAGAAAGGGTTTGCAAACCGCTGAATCCACACGTGAGTTTAACTCTGTCAGTTGAATGCACACATTGACAACCATTCAGTTAGATAGCTCCGTTTTGGTTTTAGAAGCAGATATTTCTCTGTACAGCCTATGGTCCCATTCACTCGGGAATATCCCAACGCAGCTCCTAGAAGAAACGTGTTTCTGACTCGCTGAATCTCAACATAGATTCAACTCTCTTAGGTGAACGAACGCACAGCAGAGCAGTTTCAAGGAAACGTTTCTCCTGAGTTTTAGACGAAGTTTCCTGCTGTTTAGTCCGGATGCCGGCATTGGGCTGGACATACCGGTTTTGGGATTCTGCACAGAAATGGTTTGCAAACCGCTGAATCCACACGTGAGTTTAACTGTCAGTTGAATGCACACATTGACAACCATTCAGTTTGATAGCACCCTTTTGGTTTTAGAAGCAGATATTTCTCTGTACATCCTATGGTCCCATTCACTCGGGAATATCCCAACGCAGCTCCTAGAAGAAACGTGTTTCTGACTCGCTGAGTCTCTACATAGATTCAACTCTCTTAGGTGAACGAACGCACAGCAGAGCAGTTTCAAGGAAACGTTTCTCCTGAGTTTTAGACGAAGTTTCCTGCTGTTTAGTACGTATGCCGGCATTGGGCTGGACATACCGGTTTTGGGATTCTGCACAGAAAGGGTTTGCAAACCGCTGAATCCACACGTGAGTTTAACTCTGTCAGTTGAATGCACACATTGACAACCATTCAGTTAGATAGCTCCGTTTTGGTTTTAGAAGCAGATATTTCTCTGTACAGCCTATGGTCCCATTCACTCTGGAATATCCCAACGCAGCTCCTAGAAGAAACGTGTTTCTGACTCGCTGAATCTCAACATAGATTCAACTCTCTTAGGTGAACGAACGCGCAGCAGAGCAGTTTCAAGGAAACGTTTCTCCTGAGTTTTAGACGAAGTTTCCTGCTGTTTAGTACGGATGCCGGCATTGGGCTGGACATACCGGTTTTGGGATTCTGCACAGAAATGGTTTGCAAACCGCTGAATCCACACGTGAGTTTAACTCTGTCAGTTGAATGCACACATTGACAACCATTCAGTTAGATACCACCCTTTTGGTTGTAGGAGCAGATATTTCTCTGTACAGCCTATGGTCCCATTCACTCGGGAATATCCCAACGCACCTCCTAGAAGAAACGTGTTTCTGACACGCTGAATCTCAACATAGATTCAACTCTCTTAGGTGATCGAACGCACAGCAGAGCAGTTTCAAGGAAACGTTTCTCCTGAGTTTTAGACGAAGTTTCCTGCTGTTTAGTACGGATGCCGGCATTGGGCTGGAAATACCGGTTTTGGGATTCTGCACAGAAAGGGTTTGCAAACCGCTGAATCCACACGTGAGTTTAACTCTGTCAGTTGAATGCACATATTGACAACCATTCAGTTAGATAGCTCCGTTTTGGTTTTAGAAGCAGATATTTCTCTGTACAGCCTATGGTCCCATTCACTCGGGAATATCCCAACGCAGCTACTAGCATAAAGGTGTTTCTGATTCGCTGAATCTCAACATAGATTCAACTCTCTTAGGTGAACGAACGCACAGCAGAGCAGTTTCAAGGAAACGTTTCTCCTGAGTTTTAGACGAAGTTTCCTGCTGTTTAGTACGGATGCCGGCATTGGGCTGGACATACCGGTTTTGGGATTCTGCACAGAAATGGTTTGAAAACCGCTGAATCCACACGTGAGTTTAACTCTGTCAGTTGAATGCACACATTGACAACCATTCAGTTTGATAGCACCCTTTTGGTTTTAGAAGCAGATATTTCTCTGTACAGCCTATGGTCCCATTCACTCGGGAATATCCCAACGCAGCTCCTAGAAGAAACGTGTTTCTGACTCGCTGAGTCTCAACATAGATTCAAATCTCTTAGGTGAACGAACGCACAGCAGAGCAGTTTCAAGGAAACGTTTCTCCTGAGTTTCAGACGAAGTTTCCTGCTGTTTAGTACGTATGCCGGCATTGGGCTGGAAATACCGGTTTTGGGATTCTGCACAGAAAGGGTTTGCAAACCGCTGAATCCACACGTGAGTTTAACTCTGTCAGTTGAATGCACACATTGACAACCATTCAGTTAGATAGCTCCGTTTTGGTTTTAGAAGCAGATATTTCTCTGTACAGCCTATGGTCCCATTCACTCGGGAATATCCCAACGCAGCTCCTAGAAGAAACGTGTTTCTGACTCGCTGAATCTCAACATAGATTCAACTCTCTTAGGTGAACGAACGCACAGCAGAGCAGTTTCAAGGAAACGTTTCTCCTGAGTTTTAGACGAAGTTTCCTGCTGTTTAGCACGGATGCCGGCATTGGGCTGGACATACCGGTTTTGGGATTCTGCACAGAAATGGTTTGCAAACCGCTGAATCCACACGGGAGTTTAACTCTGTCAGTTGAATGCACACATTGACAACCATTCAGTTAGATACCACCCTTTTGGTTGTAGGAGCAGATATTTCTCTGTACAGCCTATGGTCCCATTCACTCGGGAATATCCCAACGCACCTCCTAGAAGAAACGTGTTTCTGACACGCTGAATCTCAACATAGATTCAACTCTCTTAGGTGATCGAACGCACAGCAGAGCAGTTTCAAGGAAACGTTTCTCCTGAGTTTTAGACGAAGTTTCCTGCTGTTTAGTACGGATGCCGGCATTGGGCTGGAAATACCGGTTTTGGGATTCTGCACAGAAAGGGTTTGCAAACCGCTGAATCCACACGTGAGTTTAACTCTGTCAGTTGAATGCACATATTGACAACCATTCAGTTAGATAGCTCCGTTTTGGTTTTAGAAGCAGATATTTCTCTGTACAGCCTATGGTCCCATTCACTCGGGAATATCCCAACGCAGCTCCTAGCATAAACGTGTTTCTGACTCGCTGAATCTCAACATAGATTCAACTCTCTTAGGTGAACGAACGCACAGCAGAGCAGTTTCAAGGAAACGTTTCTCCTGAGTTTTAGACGAAGTTTCCTGCTGTTTAGTACGGATGCCGGCATTGGGCTGGACATACCGGTTTTGGGATTCTGCACAGAAAGGGTTTGCAAACCGCTGAATCCACACGTGAGTTTAACTCTGTCAGTTGAATGCACACATTGACAACCATTCAGTTTGATAGCACCCTTTTGGTTTTAGAAGCAGATATTTCTCTGTACATCCTATGGTCCCATTCACTCGGGAATATCCCAACGCAGCTCCTAGAAGAAACGTGTTTCTGACTCGCTGAGTCTCTACATAGATTCAACTCTCTTAGGTGAACGAACGCACAGCAGAGCAGTTTCAAGGAAACGTTTCTCCTGAGTTTTAGACGAAGTTTCCTGCTGTTTAGTACGTATGCCGGCATTGGGCTGGAAATACCGGTTTTGGGATTCTGCACAGAAAGGGTTTGCAAACCGCTGAATCCACACGTGAGTTTAACTCTGTCAGTTGAATGCACACATTGACAACCATTCAGTTAGATAGCTCCGTTTTGGTTTTAGAAGCAGATATTTCTCTGTACAGCCTATGGTCCCATTCACTCGGGAATATCCCAACGCAGCTCCTAGAAGAAACGTGTTTCTGACTCGCTGAATCTCAACATAGATTCAACTCTCTTAGGTGAACGAACGCACAGCAGAGCAGTTTCAAGGAAACGTTTCTCCTGAGTTTTAGACGAAGTTTCCTGCTGTTTAGTACGGATGCTGGCATTGGGCTGGACATACCGGTTTTGGGATTCTGCACAGAAATGGTTTGTAAACCGCTGAATCCACACGTGAGTTTAACTCTGTCAGTTGAATGCACACATTGACAACCATTCAGTTAGATACCACCCTTTTGGTTGTAGGAGCAGATATTTCTCTGTACAGCCTATGGTCCCATTCACTCGGGAATATCCCAACGCACCTCCTAGAAGAAACGTGTTTCTGACACGCTGAATCTCAACATAGATTCAACTCTCTTAGGTGATCGAACGCACAGCAGAGCAGTTTCAAGGAAACGTTTCTCCTGAGTTTTAGACGAAGTTTCCTGCTGTTTAGTACGGATGCCGGCATTGGGCTGGACATACCGGTTTTGGGATTCTGCACAGAAAGGGTTTGCAAACCGCTGAATCCACACGTGAGTTTAACTCTGTCAGTTGAATGCACATATTGACAACCATTCAGTTAGATAGCTCCGTTTTGGTTTTAGAAGCAGATATTTCTCTGTACAGACTATGGTCCCATTCACTCGGGAATATCCCAACGCAGCTCCTAGCAAAAACGTGTTTCTGATTCGCTGAATCTCAACATAGATTCAACTCTCTTAGGTTAACGAACGCACAGCAGAGCAGTTTCAAGGAAACGTTTCTCCTGAGTTTTAGACGAAGTTTCCTGCTGTTTAGTACGGATGCCGGCATTGGGCTGGACATACCGGTTTTGGGATTCTGCACAGAAAGGGTTTGCAAACCGCTGAATCCACACGTGAGTTTAACTCTGTCAGTTGAATGCACACATTGACAACCATTCAGTTTGATAGCTCCGTTTTGGTTTTAGAAGCAGATATTTCTCTGTACAGCCTATGGTCCCATTCACTCGGGAATATCCCAACGCAGCTCCAGAAGAAACGTGTTTCTGACTCGCTGAATCTCAACATAGATTCAACTCTCTTAGGTGAACGAACGCACAGCAGAGCAGTTTCAAGGAAACGTTTCTCCTGAGTTTTAGACGAAGTTTCCTGCTGTTTAGTACGGATGCCGGCATTGGGCTGGACATACCGGTTTTGGGATTCTGCACAGAAAGGGTTTGCAAACCGCTGAATCCACACGTGAGTTTAACTCTGTCAGTTGAATGCACACATTGACAACCATTCAGTTTGATAACACACTTTTGGTTTTAGAAGCAGATACTTCTCTGTACAGACTATGGTCCCATTCACTCGGGAATATCCCAACGCAGCTCCTAGCATAAACGTGTTTCTGACTCGCTGAATCTCAACATAGATTCAACTCTCTTAGGTGAACGAACGCACAGCAGAGCAGTTTCAAGGAAACGTTTCTCCTGAGTTTTAGACGAAGTTTCCTGCTGTTTAGTACGGATGCCGGCATTGGGCTGGACATACCGGTTTTGGGATTCTGCACAGAAATGGCTTGAAAACCGCTGAATCCACACGTGAGTTTAACTCTGTCAGTTGAATGCACACATTGACAACCATTCAGTTTGATAGCACCCTTTTGGTTTTAGAAGCAGATATTTCTCTGTACAGCCTATGGTCCCATTCACTCGGGAATATCCCAACGCAGCTCCTAGAAGAAACGTGTTTCTGACTCGCTGAGTCTCAACATAGATTCAACTCTCTTAGGTGAACGAACGCACAGCAGAGCAGTTTCAAGGAAACGTTTCTCCTGAGTTTTAGACGAAGTTTCCTGCTGTTTAGTACGTATGCCGGCATTGGGCTGGAAATACCGGTTTTGGGATTCTGCACAGAAAGGGTTTGCAAACCGCTGAATCCACACGTGAGTTTAACTCTGTCAGTTGAATGCACACATTGACAACCATTCAGTTAGATAGCTCCGTTTTGGTTTTAGAAGCAGATATTTCTCTGTACAGCCTATGGTCCCATTCACTCGGGAATATCCCAACGCACCTCCTAGAAGAAACGTGTTTCTGACACGCTGAATCTCAACATAGATTCAACTCTCTTAGGTGATCGAACGCACAGCAGAGCAGTTTCAAGGAAACGTTTCTCCTGAGTTTTAGACGAAGTTTCCTGCTGTTTAGTACGGATGCCGGCATTGGGCTGGAAATACCGGTTTTGGGATTCTGCACAGAAAGGGTTTGCAAACCGCTGAATCCACACGTGAGTTTAACTCTGTCAATTGAATGCACATATTGACAACCATTCACTTAGATAGCTCCGTTTTGGTTTTAGAAGCAGATATTTCTCTGTACAGCCTATGGTCCCATTCACTCGGGAATATCCCAACGCAGCTCCTAGCATAAACGTGTTTCTGACTCGCTGAATCTCAACATAGATTCAACTCTCTTAGGTGAACGAACGCACAGCAGAGCAGTTTCAAGGAAACGTTTCTCCTGAGTTTTAGACGAAGTTTCCTGCTGTTTAGTACGGATGCCGGAATTGGGCTGGACATACCGGTTTTGGGATTCTGCACAGAAATGGTTTGCAAACCGCTGAATCCACACGTGAGTTTAACTCTGTCAGTTGAATGCACACATTGACAACCATTCAGTTAGATACCACCCTTTTGGTTGTAGGAGCAGATATTTCTCTGTACAGCCTATGGTCCCATTCACTCGGGAATATCCCAACGCACCTCCTAGAAGAAACGTGTTTCTGACACGCTGAATCTCAACATAGATTCAACTCTCTTAGGTGATCGAACGCACAGCAGAGCAGTTTCAAGGAAACGTTTCTCCTGAGTTTTAGACGAAGTTTCCTGCTGTTTAGTACGGATGCCGGCATTGGGCTGGACATACCGGTTTTGGGATTCTGCACAGAAAGGTTTTGCAAACCGCTGAATCCACACGTGAGTTTAACTCTGTCAGTTGAATGCACACATTGACAACCATTCAGTTTGATAGCTCCGTTTTGGTTTTAGAAGCAGATATTTCTCTGTACAGACTATGGTCCCATTCACTCGGGAATATCCCAACGCAGCTCCTAGCATAAACGTGTTTCTGACTCGGTGAATCTCAACATAATTTCAACTCTCTTAGGTGAACGAACGCACAGCAGAGCAGTTTCAAGGAAACGTTTCTCCTGAGTTTTAGACGAAGTTTCCTGCTGTTTAGTACGGATGCCGGCATTGGGCTGGAAATACCGGTTTTGGGATTCTGCACAGAAAGGGTTTGCAAACCGCTGAATCCACACGTGAATTTAACTCTGTCAATTGAATGCACATATTGACAACCATTCAGTTAGATAGCTCCGTTTTGGTTTTAGAAGCAGATAATTCTCTGTACAGCCTATGGTCCCATTCACTCGGGAATATCCCAACGCAGCTCCTAGCATAAACGTGTTTCTGACTCGCTGAATCTCAACATAGATTCAACTCTCTTAGGTGAACGAACGCACAGCAGAGCAGTTTCAAGGAAACGTTTCTCCTGAGTTTTAGACGAAGTTTCCTGCTGTTTAGTACGGATGCCGGCATTGGGCTGGACATACCGGTTTTGGGATTCTGCACAGAAATGGTTTGAAAACCGCTGAATCCACACGTGAGTTTAACTCTGTCAGTTGAATGCACACATTGACAACCATTCAGTTTGATAGCACCCTTTTGGTTTTAGAAGCAGATATTTCTCTGTACATCCTATGGTCCCATTCACTCGGGAATATCCCAACGCAGCTCCTAGAAGAAACGTGTTTCTGACTCGCTGAGTCTCTACATAGATTCAACTCTCTTAGGTGAACGAACGCACAGCAGAGCAGTTTCAAGGATACGTTTCTCCTGAGTTTTAGACGAAGTTTCCTGCTGTTTAGTACGTATGCCGGCATTGGGCTGGAAATACCGGTTTTGGGATTCTGCACAGAAAGGGTTTGCAAACCGCTGAATCCACACGTGAGTTTAACTCTGTCAGTTGAATGCACACATTGACAACCATTCAGTTAGATAGCTCCGTTTTGGTTTTAGAAGCAGATATTTCTCTGTACAGCCTATGGTCCCATTCACTCGGGAATATCCCAACGCAGCTCCTAGAAGAAACGTGTTTCTGACTCGCTGAATCTCAACATAGATTCAACTCTCTTAGGTGAACGAACGCACAGCAGAGCAGTTTCAAGGAAACGTTTCTCCTGAGTTTTAGACGAAGTTTCCTGCTGTTGAGTACGGATGCCGGCATTGGGCTGGACATACCGGTTTTGGGATTCTGCACAGAAAGGGTTTGCAAACCGCTGAATCCACACGTGAGTTTAACTCTGTCAGTTGAATGCACACATTGACAACCATTCAGTTAGATACCACCCTTTTGGTTGTAGGAGCAGATATTTCTCTGTACAGCCTATGGTCCCATTCACTCGGGAATATAGCAACGCACCTCCTAGAAGAAACGTGTTTCTGACACGCTGAATCTCAACATAGATTCAACTCTCTTAGGTGATCGAACGCACAGCAGAGCAGTTTCAAGGAAACGTTTCTCCTGAGTTTTAGACGAAGTTTCCTGCTGTTTAGTACGGATGCCGGCATTGGGCTGGAAATACCGGTTTTGGGATTCTGCACAGAAAGGGTTTGCAAACCGCTGAATCCACACGTGAGTTTAACTCTGTCAGTTGAATGCACATATTGACAACCATTCAGTTAGATAGCTCCGTTTTGGTTTTAGAAGCAGATATTTCTCTGTACAGCCTATGGTCCCATTCACTCGGGAATATCCCAACGCAGCTCCTAGCATAAACGTGTTTCTGATTCGCTGAATCTCAACATAGATTCAACTCTCTTAGGTGAACGAACGCACAGCAGAGCAGTTTCAAGGAAACGTTTCTCCTGAGTTTTAGACGAAGTTTCCTGCTTTTTAGTACGGATGCCGGCATTGGGCTGGACATACCGGTTTTGGGATTCTGCACAGAAAGGGTTTGCAAACCGCTGAATCCACACGTGAGTTTAACTCTGTCAGTTGAATGCAGACATTGACAACCATTCAGTTAGATAGCTCCGTTTTGGTTTTAGAAGCAGATATTTCTCTGTACAGCCTATGGTCCCATTCACTCGGGAATATCCCAACGCAGCCCCTAGCATAAACGTGTTTCTGACTCGCTGAATCTCAACATAATTTCAACTCTCTTAGGTGAACGAACGCACAGCAGAGCAGTTTCAAGGAAACGTTTCTCCTGAGTTTTAGACGAAGTTTCCTGCTGTTTAGTACGGATGCCGGCATTGAGCTGGAATTACCGGTTTTGGGATTCTGCACAGAAAGGGTTTGTAAACCGCTGAATCCAAACGTGAGTTTAACTCTGTCAGTTGAATGCACACATTGACAACCATTCAGTTAGATACCACCCTTTTGGTTGTAGGAGCAGATATTTCTCTGTACAGCCTATGGTCCCATTCACTCGGGAATATCCCAACGCAGCTCCTAGAAGAAACGTGTTTCTGACTCGCTGAATCTCAACATAGATTCAACTCTCTTAGGTGAACGAACGCACAGCAGAGCAGTTTCAAGGAAACGTTTCTCCTGAGTTTTAGACGAAGTTTCCTGCTGTTGAGTACGGATGCCGGCATTGGGCTGGACATACCGGTTTTGGGATTCTGCACAGAAAGGGTTTGCAAACCGCTGAATCCACACGTGAGTTTAACTCTGTCAGTTGAATGCACACATTGACAATCATTCAGTTTGATAGCACAATTTTGGTTTTAGAAGCAGATATTTCTCTGTACAGCCTATGGTCCCATTCACTCGGGAATATCCCAACGCAGCTCCTAGAAGAAACGTGTTTCTGACTCGCTGAATCTCAACATAGATTCAACTCTCTTAGGTTAACGAACGCACAGCAGAGCAGTTTCAAGGAAACGTTTCTCGTGAGTCTTAGACGAAGTTTCCTGCTGTTTAGTACGGATGCCGGCATTGGGCTGGAAATACCGGTTTTGGGATTCTGCACAGAAAGGGTTTGCAAACCGCTGAATCCACACGTGAGTTTAACTCTGTCAGTTGAATACACATATTGACAACCATTCAGTTAGATAGCTCCGTTTTGGTTTTAGAAGCAGATATTTCTCTGTACAGCCTATGGTCCCATTCACTCGGGAATATCCCAACGCAGCTCCTAGAAGAAACGTGTTTCTGACTCGCTGAATCTCAACATAGATTCAACTCTCTTAGGTGAACGAACGCACAGCAGAGCAGTTTCAAGGAAACGTTTCTCCTGAGTTTTAGACGAAGTTTCCTGCTGTTTAGTACGGATGCCGGCATTGGGCTGGACATACCGGTTTTGGGATTCTGCACAGAAAGGGTTTGCAAACCGCTGAATCCACACGTGAGTTTAACTCTGTCAGTTGAATGCACACATTGACAACCATTCAGTTAGATAGCTCCGTTTTGGTTTTAGAAGCAGATATTTCTCTGTACAGCCTATGGTCCCATTCACTCGGGAATATCCCAACGCAGCTCCTAGCATAAACGTGTTTCTGACTCGCTGAATCTCAACATAGATTCAACTCTCTTAGGTGAACGAACGCACAGCAGAGCAGTTTCAAGGAAACGTTTCTCCTGAGTTTTAGACGAAGTTTCCTGCTGTTTAGTACGGATGCCGGCATTGGGCTGGACATACCGGTTTTGGGATTCTGCACAGAAATGGTTTGAAAACCGCTGAATTCACACGTGAGTTTAACTCTGTCAGTTGAATGCACACATTGACAACCATTCAGTTAGATACCACCCTTTTGGTTGTAGGAGCAGATATTTCTCTGTACAGCCTATGGTCCCATTCACTCGGGAATATCCCAACGCACCTCCTAGAAGAAACGTGTTTCTGACACGCTGAATCTCAACATAGATTCAACTCTCTTAGGTGATCGAACGCACAGCAGAGCAGTTTCAAGGAAACGTTTCTCCTGAGTTTTAGACGAAGTTTCCTGCTGTTTAGTACGGATGCCGGCATTGGGCTGGACATACCGGTTTTGGGATTCTGCACAGAAAGGTTTTGCAAACCGCCGAATCCACACGTGAGTTTAACTCTGTCAGTTGAATGCACACATTGACAACCATTCAGTTTGATAGCTCCGTTTTGGTTTTAGAAGCAGATATTTCTCTGTACAGCCTATGGTCCCATTCACTCGGGAATATCCCAACGCAGCTCCTAGCATTAACGTGTTTCTGACTCGCTGAATCTCAACATAATTTCAACTCTCTTAGGTGAACGAACGCACAGCAGAGCAGTTTCAAGGAAACGTTTCTCCTGAGTTTTAGACGAAGTTTCCTACTGTTTAGTACGGATGCCGGCATTGAGCTGGAATTACCGGTTTTGGGATTCTGCACAGAAAGGGTTTGTAAACCGCTGAATCCAAACGTGAGTTTAACTCTGTCAGTTGAATGCACACATTGACAAGCATTCAGTTAGATACCACCCTTTTGGTTGTAGGAGCAGATATTTCTCTGTACAGCCTATGGTCCCATTCACTCGGGAATATCCCAACGCAGCTCCTAGAAGAAACGTGTTTCTGACTCGCTGAATCTCAACATAGATTCAACTCTCTTAGGTGAACGAACGCACAGCAGAGCAGTTTCAAGGAAACGTTTCTCCTGAGTTTTAGACGAAGTTTCCTGCTGTTTAGTACGGATGCCGGCATTGGGCTGGACATACCGGTTTTGGGATTCTGCACAGAAAGGGTTTGCAAACCGCTGAATCCACACGTGAGTTTAACTCTGTCAGTTGAATGCACACATTGACAATCATTCAGTTTGATAGCACAATTTTGGTTTTAGAAGCAGATATTTCTCTGTACAGCCTATGGTCCCATTCACTCGGGAATATCCCAACGCAGCTCCTAGAAGAAACGTGTTTCTGACTCGCTGAATCTCAACATAGATTCAACTCTCTTAGGTTAACGAACGCACAGCAGAGCAGTTTCAAGGAAACGTTTCTCGTGAGTCTTAGACGAAGTTTCCTGCTGTTTAGTACGGATGCCGGCATTGGGCTGGAAATACCGGTTTTGGGATTCTGCACAGAAAGGGTTTGCAAACCGCTGAATCCACACGTGAGTTTAACTCTGTCAGTTGAATGCACACATTGACAACCATTCAGTTAGATAGCTCCGTTTTGGTTTTAGAAGCAGATATTTCTCTGTACAGCCTATGGTCCCATTCACTCGGGAATATCCCAACGCAGCTCCTAGCATAAACGTGTTTCTGACTCGCTGAATCTCAACATAGATTCAACTCTCTTAGGTGAACGAACGCACAGCAGAGCAGTTTCAAGGAAACGTTTCTCCTGAGTTTTAGACGAAGTTTCCTGCTGTTTAGTACGGATGCCGGCATTGGGCTGGACATACCGGTTTTGGGATTCTGCACAGAAATGGTTTGAAAACCGCTGAATTCACACGTGAGTTTAACTCTGTCAGTTGAATGCACACATTGACAACCATTCAGTTAGATACCACCCTTTTGGTTTTAGAAGCAGATATTTCTCTGTACAGCCTATGGTCCCATTCACTCGGGAATATCCCAACGCACCTCCTAGAAGAAACGTGTTTCTGACACGCTGAATCTCAACATAGATTCAACTCTCTTAGGTGATCGAACGCACAGCAGAGCAGTTTCAAGGAAACGTTTCTCCTGAGTTTTAGACGAAGTTTCCTGCTGTTTAGTACGGATGCCGGCATTGGGCTGGAAATACCGGTTTTGGGATTCTGCACAGAAAGGGTTTGCAAACCGCTGAATCCACACGTGAGTTTAACTCTGTCAGTTGAATGCACACATTGACAAGCATTCAGTTAGATAGCTCCGTTTTGGTTTTAGAAGCAGATATTTCTCTGTACAGCCTATGGTCCCATTCACTCGGGAATATCCCAACGCAGCTCCTAGAAGAAACGTGTTTCTGACTCGCTGAATCTCAACATAGTTTCAACTCTCTTAGGTGAACGAACGCACAGCAGAGCAGTTTCAAGGAAACGATTCTCCTGAGTTTTAGACGAAGTTTCCTGCTGTTTAGTACGGATGCCGGCATTGAGCTGGAATTACCGGTTTTGGGATTCTGCACAGAAAGGGTTTGTAAACCGCTGAATCCACACGTGAGTTTAACTCTGTCAGTTGAATGCACACATTGACAAGCATTCAGTTAGATACCACCCTTTTGATTGTAGGAGCAGATATTTCTCTGTACAGCCTATGGTCCCATTCACTCGGGAATATCCCAACGCAGCTCCTAGAAGAAACGTGTTTCTGACTCGCTGAATCTCAACATAGATTCAACTCTCTTAGGTGAACGAACGCACAGCAGAGCAGTTTCAAGGAAACGTTTCTCCTGAGTTTTAGACGAAGTTTCCTGCTGTTTAGTACGGATGCCGGCATTGGGCTGGACATACCGGTTTTGGGATTCTGCACAGAAAGGGTTTGCAAACCGCTGAATCCACACGTGAATTTAACTCTGTCAGTTGAATGCACACATTGACAATCATTCAGTTTGATAGCACAATTTTGGTTTTAGAAGCAGATATTTCTCTGTACAGCCTATGGTCCCATTCACTCGGGAATATCCCAACGCAGCTCCTAGAAGAAACGTGTTTCTGACTCGCTGAATCTCAACATAGATTCAACTCTCTTAGGTGAACGAACGCACAGCAGAGCAGTTTCAAGGAAACGTTTCTCCTGAGTCTTAGACGAAGTTTCCTGCTGTTTAGTACGGATGCCGGCATTGGGCTGGAAATACCGGTTTTGGGATTCTGCACAGAAAGGGTTTGCAAACCGCTGAATCCACACGTGAGTTTAACTCTGTCAGTTGAATGCACATATTGACAACCATTCAGTTAGATAGGTCCGTTTTGGTTTTAGAAGCAGATATTTCTCTGTACAGCCTATGGTCTCATTCACTCGGGAATATCCCAACGCAGCTCCTAGCATAAACGTGTTTCTGACTCGCTGAATCTCAACATAGATTCAACTCTCTTAGGTGAACGAACGCACAGCAGAGCAGTTTCAAGGAAACGTTTCTCCTGAGTTTTAGACGAAGTTTCCTGCTGTTTAGTACGGATGCCGGCATTGGGCTGGACATATCGGTTTTGGGATTCTGCACAGAAAGGGTTTGCAAACCGCTGAATCCACACGTGAGTTTAACTCTGTCAGTTGAATGCACACATTGACAACCATTCAGTTTGATAGCACCCTTTTGGTTTTAGAAGCAGATATTTCTCTGTACAGCCTATGGTCCCATTCACTCGGGAATATCCCAACGCAGCTCCTAGCATAAACGTGTTTCTGACTCGCTGAATCTCAACATAGATTCAACTCTCTTAGGTGAACGAACGCACAGCAGAGCAGTTTCAAGGAAACGTTTCTCCTGAGTTTTAGACGAAGTTTCCTGCTGTTTAGTACGGATGCCGGCATTGGGCTGGACATACCGGTTTTGGGATTCTGCACAGAAAGGGTTTGCAAACCGCTGAATCCACACGTGAGTTTAACTCTGTCAGTTGAATGCACACATTGACAACCATTCAGTTTGATAGCACCCTTTTGGTTTTAGAAGCAGATATTTCTCTGTACATCCTATGGTCCCATTCACTCGGGAATATCCCAACGCAGCTCCTAGAAGAAACGTGTTTCTGACTCGCTGAGTCTCTACATAGATTCAACTCTCTTAGGTGAACGAACGCACAGCAGAGCAGTTTCAAGGAAACGTTTCTCCTGAGTTTTAGACGAAGTTTCCTGCTGTTTAGTACGGATGCCGGCATTGGGCTGGACATACCGGTTTTGGGATTCTGCACAGAAATGGTTTGCAAACCGCTGAATCCACACGTGAGTTTAACTCTGTCAGTTGAATGCACACATTGACAACCATTCAGTTAGATACCACCCTTTTGGTTGTAGGAGCAGATATTTCTCTGTACAGCCTATGGTCCCATTCACTCGGGAATATCCCAACGCACCTCCTAGAAGAAACGTGTTTCTGACACGCTGAATCTCAACATAGATTCAACTCTCTTAGGTGATCGAACGCACAGCAGAGCAGTTTCAAGGAAACGTTTCTCCTGAGTTTTAGACGAAGTTTCCTGCTGTTTAGTACGGATGCCGGCATTGGGCTGGACATACCGGTTTTGGGATTCTGCACAGAAAGGTTTTGCAAACCGCCGAATCCACACGTGAGTTTAACTCTGTCAGTTGAATGCACACATTGACAACCATTCAGTTTGATAGCTCCGTTTTGGTTTTAGAAGCAGATATTTCTCTGTACAGCCTATGGTCCCATTCACTCGGGAATATCCCAACGCAGCTCCTAGCATTAACGTGTTTCTGACTCGCTGAATCTCAACATAGATTCAACTCTCTTAGGTGAACGAACGCACAGCAGAGCAGTTTCAAGGAAACGTTTCTCCTGAGTTTTAGACGAAGTTTCCTGCTGTTTAGTACGGATGCCGGCATTGGGCTGGACATACCGGTTTTGGGATTCTGCACAGAAATGGTTTGCAAACCGCTGAATCCACACGTGAGTTTAACTCTGTCAGTTGAATGCACACATTGACAACCATTCAGTTAGATAGCTCCGTTTTGGTTTTAGAAGCAGATATTTCTCTGTACAGCCTATGGTCCCATTCACTCGGGAATATCCCAACGCAGCTCCTAGCATAAACGTGTTTCTGACTCGCTGAATCTCAACATAGATTCAACTCTCTTAGGTGAACGAACGCACAGCAGAGCAGTTTCAAGGAAACGTTTCTCCTGAGTTTTAGACGAAGTTTCCTGCTGTTTAGTACGGATGCCGGCATTGGGCTGGACATACCGGTTTTGGGATTCTGCACAGAAATGGTTTGAAAACCGCTGAATTCACACGTGAGTTTAACTCTGTCAGTTGAATGCACACATTGACAACCATTCAGTTAGATACCACCCTTTTGGTTTTAGAAGCAGATATTTCTCTGTACAGCCTATGGTCCCATTCACTCGGGAATATCCCAACGCACCTCCTAGAAGAAACGTGTTTCTGACACGCTGAATCTCAACATAGATTCAACTCTCTTAGGTGATCGAACGCACAGCAGAGCAGTTTCAAGGAAACGTTTCTCCTGAGTTTTAGACGAAGTTTCCTGCTGTTTAGTACGGATGCCGGCATTGGGCTGGAAATACCGGTTTTGGGATTCTGCACAGAAAGGGTTTGCAAACCGCTGAATCCACACGTGAGTTTAACTCTGTCAGTTGAATGCACACATTGACAAGCATTCAGTTAGATAGCTCCGTTTTGGTTTTAGAAGCAGATATTTCTCTGTACAGCCTATGGTCCCATTCACTCGGGAATATCCCAACGCAGCTCCTAGAAGAAACGTGTTTCTGACTCGCTGAATCTCAACATAGTTTCAACTCTCTTAGGTGAACGAACGCACAGCAGAGCAGTTTCAAGGAAACGATTCTCCTGAGTTTTAGACGAAGTTTCCTGCTGTTTAGTACGGATGCCGGCATTGAGCTGGAATTACCGGTTTTGGGATTCTGCACAGAAAGGGTTTGTAAACCGCTGAATCCACACGTGAGTTTAACTCTGTCAGTTGAATGCACACATTGACAAGCATTCAGTTAGATACCACCCTTTTGATTGTAGGAGCAGATATTTCTCTGTACAGCCTATGGTCCCATTCACTCGGGAATATCCCAACGCAGCTCCTAGAAGAAACGTGTTTCTGACTCGCTGAATCTCAACATAGATTCAACTCTCTTAGGTGAACGAACGCACAGCAGAGCAGTTTCAAGGAAACGTTTCTCCTGAGTTTTAGACGAAGTTTCCTGCTGTTTAGTACGGATGCCGGCATTGGGCTGGACATACCGGTTTTGGGATTCTGCACAGAAAGGGTTTGCAAACCGCTGAATCCACACGTGAATTTAACTCTGTCAGTTGAATGCACACATTGACAATCATTCAGTTTGATAGCACAATTTTGGTTTTAGAAGCAGATATTTCTCTGTACAGCCTATGGTCCCATTCACTCGGGAATATCCCAACGCAGCTCCTAGAAGAAACGTGTTTCTGACTCGCTGAATCTCAACATAGATTCAACTCTCTTAGGTGAACGAACGCACAGCAGAGCAGTTTCAAGGAAACGTTTCTCCTGAGTCTTAGACGAAGTTTCCTGCTGTTTAGTACGGATGCCGGCATTGGGCTGGAAATACCGGTTTTGGGATTCTGCACAGAAAGGGTTTGCAAACCGCTGAATCCACACGTGAGTTTAACTCTGTCAGTTGAATGCACATATTGACAACCATTCAGTTAGATAGGTCCGTTTTGGTTTTAGAAGCAGATATTTCTCTGTACAGCCTATGGTCTCATTCACTCGGGAATATCCCAACGCAGCTCCTAGCATAAACGTGTTTCTGACTCGCTGAATCTCAACATAGATTCAACTCTCTTAGGTGAACGAACGCACAGCAGAGCAGTTTCAAGGAAACGTTTCTCCTGAGTTTTAGACGAAGTTTCCTGCTGTTTAGTACGGATGCCGGCATTGGGCTGGACATATCGGTTTTGGGATTCTGCACAGAAAGGGTTTGCAAACCGCTGAATCCACACGTGAGTTTAACTCTGTCAGTTGAATGCACACATTGACAACCATTCAGTTTGATAGCACCCTTTTGGTTTTAGAAGCAGATATTTCTCTGTACAGCCTATGGTCCCATTCACTCGGGAATATCCCAACGCAGCTCCTAGCATAAACGTGTTTCTGACTCGCTGAATCTCAACATAGATTCAACTCTCTTAGGTGAACGAACGCACAGCAGAGCAGTTTCAAGGAAACGTTTCTCCTGAGTTTTAGACGAAGTTTCCTGCTGTTTAGTACGGATGCCGGCATTGGGCTGGACATACCGGTTTTGGGATTCTGCACAGAAAGGGTTTGCAAACCGCTGAATCCACACGTGAGTTTAACTCTGTCAGTTGAATGCACACATTGACAACCATTCAGTTTGATAGCACCCTTTTGGTTTTAGAAGCAGATATTTCTCTGTACATCCTATGGTCCCATTCACTCGGGAATATCCCAACGCAGCTCCTAGAAGAAACGTGTTTCTGACTCGCTGAGTCTCTACATAGATTCAACTCTCTTAGGTGAACGAACGCACAGCAGAGCAGTTTCAAGGAAACGTTTCTCCTGAGTTTTAGACGAAGTTTCCTGCTGTTTAGTACGGATGCCGGCATTGGGCTGGACATACCGGTTTTGGGATTCTGCACAGAAATGGTTTGCAAACCGCTGAATCCACACGTGAGTTTAACTCTGTCAGTTGAATGCACACATTGACAACCATTCAGTTAGATACCACCCTTTTGGTTGTAGGAGCAGATATTTCTCTGTACAGCCTATGATCCCATTCACTCGGGAATATCCCAACGCACCTCCTAGAAGAAACGTGTTTCTGACACGCTGAATCTCAACATAGATTCAACTCTCTTAGGTGATCGAACGCACAGCAGAGCAGTTTCAAGGAAACGTTTCTCCTGAGTTTTAGACGAAGTTTCCTGCTGTTTAGTACGGATGCCGGCATTGGGCTGGAAATACCGGTTTTGGGATTCTGCACAGAAAGGGTTTGCAAACCGCTGAATCCACACGTGAGTTTAACTCTGTCAGTTGAATGCACATATTGACAACCATTCAGTTAGATAGCTCCGTTTTGGTTTTAGAAGCAGATATTTCTCTGTACAGCCTATGGTCCCATTCACTCGGGAATATCCCAACGCAGCTCCTAGCATAAACGTGTTTCTGATTCGCTGAATCTCAACATAGATTCAACTCTCTTAGGTGAACGAACGCACAGCAGAGCAGTTTCAAGGAAACGTTTCTCCTGAGTTTTAGACGAAGTTTCCTGCTGTTTAGTACGGATGCCGGCATTGGGCTGGACATACCGGTTTTGGGATTCTGCACAGAAAGGGTTTGCAAACCGCTGAATCCACACGTGAGTTTAACTCTGTCAGTTGAATGCACACATTGACAACCATTCAGTTAGATAGCTCCGTTTTGGTTTTAGAAGCAGATATTTCTCTGTACAGCCTATGGTCCCATTCACTCGGGAATATCCCAACGCAGCTCCTAGCATAAACGTGTTTCTGACTCGCTGAATCTCAACATAATTTCAACTCTCTTAGGTGAACGAACGCACAGCAGAGCAGTTTCAAGGAAACGTTTCTCCTGAGTTTTAGACGAAGTTTCCTGCTGTTTAGTATGGATGCCGGCATTGAGCTGGAATTACCGGTTTTGGGATTCTGCACAGAAAGGGTTTGTAAACCGCTGAATCCAAACGTGAGTTTAACTCTGTCAGTTGAATGCACACATTGACAAGCATTCAGTTAGATACCACCCTTTTGGTTGTAGGAGCAGATATTTCTCTGTACAGCCTATGGTCCCATTCACTCGGGAATATCCCAACGCAGCTCCTAGAAGAAACGTGTTTCTGACTCGCTGAATCTCCACATAGATTCAACTCTCTTAGGTGAACGAACACACAGCAGAGCAGTCTCAAGGAAACGTTTCTCCTGAGTTTTAGACGAAGTTTCCTGCTGTTTAGTACGGATGCCGGCATTGGGCTGGAAATACCGGTTTTGGGATTCTGCACAGAAAGGGTTTGCAAACCGCTGAATCCACACGTGAGTTTAACTCTGTCAGTTGAATGCACACATTGACAATCATTCAGTTTGATAGCACAATTTTGGTTTTAGAAGCAGATATTTCTCTGTACAGCCTATGGTCCCATTCACTAGGGAATATCCCAACGCAGCTCCTAGAAGAAACGTGTTTCTGACTCGCTGAATCTCAACATAGATTCAACTCTCTTAGGTTAACGAACGCACAGCAGAGCAGTTTCAAGGAAACGTTTCTCCTGAGTCTTAGACGAAGTTTCCTGCTGTTTAGTACGGATGCCGGCATTGGGCTGGAAATACCGGTTTTGGGATTCTGCACAGAAAGGGTTTGCAAACCGCTGAATCCACACGTGAGTTTAACTCTGTCAGTTGAATACACATATTGACAACCATTCAGTTAGATAGCTCCGTTTTGGTTTTAGAAGCAGATATTTCTCTGTACAGCCTATGGTCCCATTCACTCGGGAATATCCCAACGCAGCTCCTAGAAGAAACGTGTTTCTGACTCGCTGAATCTCAACATAGATTCAACTCTCTTAGGTGAACGAACGCACAGCAGAGCAGTTTCAAGGAAACGTTTCTCCTGAGTTTTAGACGAAGTTTCCTGCTGTTTAGTACGGATGCCGGCATTGGGCTGGACATACCGGTTTTGGGATTCTGCACAGAAAGGGTTTGCAAACCGCTGAATCCACACGTGAGTTTAACTCTGTCAGTTGAATGCACACATTGACAACCATTCAGTTTGATAGCACCCTTTTGGTTTTAGAAGCAGATATTTCTCTGTACATCCTATGGTCCCATTCACTCGGGAATATCCCAACGCAGCTCCTAGAAGAAACGTGTTTCTGACTCGCTGAGTCTCTACATAGATTCAACTCTCTTAGGTGAACGAACGCACAGCAGAGCAGTTTCAAGGAAACGTTTCTCCTGGGTTTTAGACGAAGTTTCCTGCTGTTTAGTACGTATGCCGGCATTGGGCTGGAAATACCGGTTTTGGGATTCTGCACAGAAAGGGTTTGCAAACCGCTGAATCCACACGTGAGTTTAACTCTGTCAGTTGAATGCACACATTGACAACCATTCAGTTAGATAGCTCCGTTTTGGTTTTAGAAGCAGATATTTCTCTGTACAGCCTATGGTCCCATTCACTCGGGAATATCCCAACGCAGCTCCTAGAAGAAACGTGTTTCTGACTCGCTGAATCTCAACATAGATTCAACTCTCTTAGGTGAACGAACGCACAGCAGAGCAGTTTCAAGGAAACGTTTCTCCTGAGTTTTAGACGAAGTTTCCTGCTGTTTAGTACGGATGCCGGCATTGGGCTGGACATACCGGTTTTGGGATTCTGCACAGAAATGGTTTGCAAACCGCTGAATCCACACGTGAGTTTAACTCTGTCAGTTGAATGCACACATTGACAACCATTCAGTTAGATACCACCCTTTTGGTTGTAGGAGCAGATATTTCTCTGTACAGCCTATGGTCCCATTCACTCGGGAATATCCCAACGCACCTCCTAGAAGAAACGTGTTTCTGACACGCTGAATCTCAACATAGATTCAACTCTCTTAGGTGATCGAACGCACAGCAGAGCAGTTTCAAGGAAACGTTTCTCCTGAGTTTTAGACGAAGTTTCCTGCTGTTTAGTACAGATGCCGGCATTGGGCTGGAAATACCGGTTTTGGGATTCTGCACAGAAAGGGTTTGCAAACCGCTGAATCCACACGTGAGTTTAACTCTGTCAGTTGAATGCACATATTGACAACCATTCACTTAGATAGCTCGGTTTTGGTTTTAGAAGCAGATATTTCTCTGTACAGCCTATGGTCCCATTCACTCGGGAATATCCCAACGCAGCTCCTAGCATAAACGTGTTTCTGATTCGCTGAATCTCAACATAGATTCAACTCTCTTAGGTGAACGAACGCACAGCAGAGCAGTTTCAAGGAAACGTTTCTCCTGAGTTTTAGACGAAGTTTCCTGCTGTTTAGTACGGATGCCGGCATTGGGCTGGACATACCGGTTTTGGGATTCTGCACAGAAAGGGTTTGCAAACCGCTGAATCCACACGTGAGTTTAACTCTGTCAGTTGAATGCACACATTGACAACCATTCAGTTTGAAAGCTCCGTTTTGGTTTTAGAAGCAGATATTTCTCTGTACAGCCTATGGTCCCATTCTCTCGGGAATATCCCAACGCAGCTCCTAGCATAAACGTGTTTCTGACTCGCTGAATCTCAACATAATTTCAACTCTCTTAGGTGAACGAACGCACAGCAGAGCAGTTTCAAGGAAACGTTTCTCCTGAGTTTTAGACGAAGTTTCCTGCTGTTTAGTATGGATGCCGGCATTTAGCTGGAATTACCGGTTTTGGGATTCTGCACAGAAAGGGTTTGAAAACCGCTGAATCCAAACGTGAGTTTAACTCTGTCAGTTGAATGCACACATTGACAAGCATTCAGTTAGATACCACCCTTTTGGTTGTAGGAGCAGATATTTCTCTGTACAGCCTATGGTCCCATTCACTCGGGAATATCCCAACGCAGCTCCTAGAAGAAACGTGTTTCTGACTCGCTGAATCTCCACATAGATTCAACTCTCTTAGGTGAACGAACACACAGCAGAGCAGTTTCAAGGAAACGTTTCTCCTGAGTTTTAGACGAAGTTTCCTGCTGTTTAGTACGGATGCCGGCATTGGGCTGGACATACCGGTTTTGGGATTCTGCACAGAAAGGGTTTGCAAACCGCTGAATCCACACGTGAGTTTAACTCTGTCAGTTGAATGCACACATTGACAATCATTCAGTTTGATAGCACAATTTTGGTTTTAGAAGCAGATATTTCTCTGTACAGCCTATGGTCCCATTCACTAGGGAATATCCCAACGCAGCTCCTAGAAGAAACGTGTTTCTGACTCGCTGAATCTCAACATAGATTCAACTCTCTTAGGTTAACGAACGCACAGCAGAGCAGTTTCAAGGAAACGTTTCTCCTGAGTCTTAGACGAAGTTTCCTGCTGTTTAGTACGGATGCCGGCATTGGGCTGGAAATACCGGTTTTGGGATTCTGCACAGAAAGGGTTTGCAAACCGCTGAATCCACACGTGAGTTTAACTCTGTCAGTTGAATACACATATTGACAACCATTCAGTTAGATAGCTCCGTTTTGGTTTTAGAAGCAGATATTTCTCTGTACAGCCTATGGTCCCATTCACTCGGGAATATCCCAACGCAGCTCCTAGAAGAAACGTGTTTCTGACTCGCTGAATCTCAACATAGATTCAACTCTCTTAGGTGAACGAACGCACAGCAGAGCAGTTTCAAGGAAACGTTTCTCCTGAGTTTTAGACGAAGTTTCCTGCTGTTTAGTACGGATGCCGGCATTGGGCTGGACATACCGGTTTTGGGATTCTGCACAGAAATGGTTTGCAAACCGCTGAATCCACACGTGAGTTTAACTCTGTCAGTTGAATGCACACATTGAAAACCATTCAGTTAGATAGCTCCGTTTTGGTTTTAGAAGCAGATATTTCTCTGTACAGCCTATGGTCCCATTCACTCGGGAATATCCCAACGCAGCTCCTAGAAGAAACGTGTTTCTGACTCGCTGAATCTCAACATAGATTCAACTCTCTTAGGTGAACGAACGCACAGCAGAGCAGTTTCAAGGAAACGTTTCTCCTGAGTTTTAGACGAAGTTTCCTGCTGTTTAGTACGGATGCCGGCATTGGGCTGGACATACCGGTTTTGGGATTCTGCACAGAAAGGGTTTGCAAACCGCTGAATCCACACGTGAGTTTAACTCTGTCAGTTGAATGCACACATTGACAATCATTCAGTTTGATAGCACAATTTTGGTTTTAGAAGCAGATATTTCTCTGTACAGCCTATGGTCCCATTCACTCGGGAATATCCCAACGCAGCTCCTAGCATAAACGTGTTTCTGACTCGCTGAATCTCAACATAGATTCAACTCTCTTAGGTGAACGAACGCACAGCAGAGCAGTTTCAAGGAAACGTTTCTCCTGAGTTTTAGACGAAGTTTCCTGCTGTTTAGTACGGATGCCGGCATTGGGCTGGACATACCGGTTTTGGGATTCTGCACAGAAAGTGTTTGCAAACCGCTGAATCCACACGTGAGTTTAACTCTGTCAGTTGAATGCACACATTGACAACCATTCAGTTAGATAGCTCCGTTTTGGTTTTAGAAGCAGATATTTCTCTGTACAGCCTATGGTCCCATTCACTCGGGAATATCCCAACGCAGCTCCTAGAAGAAACGTGTTTCTGACTCGCTGAATCTCAATATAGATTCAAGTATCTTAGGTGAACGAACGCACAGCAGAGCAGTTTCAAGGAAACGTTTCTCCTGAGTTTTAGACGAAGTTTCCTGCTGTTTAGTACGGATGCCGGCATTGGGCTGGACATACCGGTTTGGGATTCTGCACAGAAAGGGTTTGCAAACCGCTGAATCCACACGTGAGTTTAACTCTGTCAGTTGAATGCACACATTGACAACCATTCAGTTTGATAGCACACTTTTGTTTTTAGAAGCAGATATTTCTCTGTACAGACTATGGTCCCATTCACTCGGGAATATCCCAACGCAGCTCCTAGAAGAAACGTGTTTCTGACTCGCTGAATCTCAACATAGATTCAACTCTCTTAGGTGAACGAACACACAGCAGAGCAGTTTCAAGGAAACGTTTCTCCTGAGTTTTAGACGAAGTTTCCTGCTGTTTAGTACGGATGCCGGCATGGAGCTGGAATTACCGGTTTTGGGATTCTGCACAGAAAGGGTTTGTAAACCGCTGAATCCAAACGTGAGTTTAACTCTGTCAGTTGAATGCACACATTGACAAGCATTCAGTTAGATACCACCCTTTTGGTTGTAGGAGCAGATATTTCTCTGTACAGCCTATGGTCCCATTCACTCGGGAATATCCCAACGCAGCTCCTAGAAGAAACGTGTTTCTGACTCGCTGAATCTCAACATAGATTCAACTCTCTTAGGTGAACGAACGCACAGCAGAGCAGTTTCAAGGAAACGTTTCTCCTGAGTCTTAGACGAAGTTTCCTGCTGTTTAGTACGGATGCCGGCATTGGGCTGGAAATACCGGTTTTGGGATTCTGCACAGAAAGGGTTTGCAAACCGCTGAATCCACACGTGAGTTTAACTCTGTCAGTTGAATACACATGTTGACAACCATTCAGTTAGATAGCTCCGTTTTGGTTTTAGAAGCAGATATTTCTCTGTACAGCCTATGGTCCCATTCACTCGGGAATATCCCAACGCAGCTCGTAGAAGAAACGTGTTTCTGACTCGCTGAATCTCAACATAGATTCAACTCTCTTAGGTGAACGAACGCACAGCAGAGCAGTTTCAAGGAAACGTTTCTCCTGAGTTTTAGACGAAGTTTCCTGCTGTTTAGTACGGATGCCGGCATTGGGCTGGACATACCGGTTTTGGGATTCTGCACAGAAATGGTTTGCAAACCGCTGAATCCACACGTGAGTTTAACTCTGTCAGTTGAATGCACACATTGAAAACCATTCAGTTAGATAGCTCCGTTTTGGTTTTAGAAGCAGATATTTCTCTGTACAGCCTATGGTCCCATTCACTCGGGAATATCCCAACGCAGCTCCTAGAAGAAACGTGTTTCTGACTCGCTGAATCTCAACATAGATTCAACTCTCTTAGGTGAACGAACGCACAGCAGAGCAGTTTCAAGGAAACGTTTCTCCTGAGTTTTAGACGAAGTTTCCTGCTGTTTAGTACGGATGCCGGCATTGGGCTGGACATACCGGTTTTGGGATTCTGCACAGAAAGGGTTTGCAAACCGCTGAATCCACACGTGAGTTTAACTCTGTCAGTTGAATGCACACATTGACAATCATTCAGTTTGATAGCACAATTTTGGTTTTAGAAGCAGATATTTCTCTGTACAGCCTATGGTCCCATTCACTCGGGAATATCCCAACGCAGCTCCTAGAAGAAACGTGTTTCTGACTCGCTGAATCTCAACATAGATTCAACTCTCTTAGGTGAACGAACGCACAGCAGAGCAGTTTCAAGGAAACGTTTCTCCTGAGTTTTAGACGAAGTTTCCTGCTGTTTAGTACGGATGCCGGCATTGGGCTGGACATACCGGTTTTGGGATTCTGCACAGAAAGTGTTTGCAAACCGCTGAATCCACACGTGAGTTTAACTCTGTCAGTTGAATGCACACATTGACAACCATTCAGTTAGATTGCTCCGTTTTGTTTTTACAAGCAGATATTTCTCTGTACAGCCTATGGTCCCATTCACTCGGGAATATCCCAACGCAGCTCCTAGAAGAAACGTGTTTCTGACTCGCTGAATCTCAACATAGATTCAAGTATCTTAGGTGAACGAACGCACAGCAGAGCAGTTTCAAGGAAACGTTTCTCCTGAGTTTTAGACGAAGTTTCCTGCTGTTTAGTACGGATGCCGGCATTGGGCTGGACATACCGGTTTTGGGATTCTGCACAGAAAGGGTTTGCAAACCGCTGAATCCACACGTGAGTTTAACTCTGTCAGTTGAATGCACACATTGACAACCATTCAGTTTGATAGCACACTTTTGTTTTTAGAAGCAGATATTTCTCTGTACAGACTATGGTCCCATTCACTCGGGAATATCCCAACGCAGCTCCTAGAAGAAACGTGTTTCTGACTCGCTGAATCTCAACATAGATTCAACTCTCTTAGGTGAACGAACACACAGCAGAGCAGTTTCAAGGAAACGTTTCTCCTGAGTTTTAGACGAAGTTTCCTGCTGTTTAGTACGGATGCCGGCATTGAGCTGGAATTACCGGTTTTGGGATTCTGCACAGAAAGGGTTTGTAAACCGCTGAATCCAAACGTGAGTTTAACTCTGTCAGTTGAATGCACACATTGACAAGCATTCAGTTAGATACCACCCTTTTGGTTGTAGGAGCAGATATTTCTCTGTACAGCCTATGGTCCCATTCACTCGGGAATATCCCAACGCAGCTCCTAGAAGAAACGTGTTTCTGACTCGCTGAATCTCAACATAGATTCAAGTATCTTAGGTGAACGAACGCACAGCAGAGCAGTTTCAAGGAAACGTTTCTCCTGAGTTTTAGACGAAGTTTCCTGCTGTTTAGTACGGATGCCGGCATTGGGCTGGACATACCGGTTTTGGGATTCTGCACAGAAAGGGTTTGCAAACCGCTGAATCCACACGTGAGTTTAACTCTGTCAGTTGAATGCACACATTGACAACCATTCAGTTTGATAGCACACTTTTGTTTTTAGAAGCAGATATTTCTCTGTACAGACTATGGTCCCATTCACTCGGGAATATCCCAACGCAGCTCCTAGAAGAAACGTGTTTCTGACTCGCTGAATCTCAACATAGATTCAACTCTCTTAGGTGAACGAACGCAGAGCAGAGCAGTTTCAAGGAAACGTTTCTCCTGAGTTTTAGACGAAGTTTCCTGCTGTTTAGTACGGATGCCGGCATTGAGCTGGAATTACCGGTTTTGGGATTCTGCACAGAAAGGGTTTGTAAACCGCTGAATCCAAACGTGAGTTTAACTCTGTCAGTTGAATGCACACATTGACAAGCATTCAGTTAGATACCACCCTTTTGGTTGTAGGAGCAGATATTTCTCTGTACAGCCTATGGTCCCATTCACTCGGGAATATCCCAACGCAGCTCCTAGAAGAAACGTGTTTCTGACTCGCTGAATCTCAACATAGATTCAACTCTCTTAGGTGAACGAACGCACAGCAGAGCAGTTTCAAGGAAACGTTTCTCCTGAGTTTTAGACGAAGTTTCCTGCTGTTTAGTACGGATGCCGGCATTGGGCTGGAAATACCGGTTTTGGGATTCTGCACAGAAAGGGTTTGCAAACCGCTGAATCCACACGTGGGTTTAACTCTGTCAGTTGAATGCACACATTGACAACCATTCAGTTAGATAGCTCCGTTTTGGTTTTAGAAGCAGATATTTCTCTGTACAGCCTATGGTCCCATTCACTCGGGAATATCCCAACGCAGCTCCTAGAAGAAACGTGTTTCTGACTCGCTGAATCTCAACATAGATTCAACTCTCTTAGGTGAACGAACGCACAGCAGAGCAGTTTCAAGGAAACGTTTCTCCTGAGTTTTAGACGAAGTTTCCTGCTGTTTAGTACGGATGCCGGCATTGGGCTGGACATACCGGTTTTGGGATTCTGCACAGAAAGGGTTTGCAAACCGCTGAATCCACACGTGAGTTTAACTCTGTCAGTTGAATGCACACATTGACAACCATTCAGTTTGATGGCACCCTTTTGGTTTTAGAAGCAGATATTTCTCTGTACAACCTATGGTCCCATTCACTCGGTAATATCCCAACGCAGCTCCTAGCATAAACGTGTTTCTGACTCGCTGAATCTCAACATAGTTTCAACTCTCTTAGGTGAACGAACGCACAGCAGAGCAGTTTCAAGGAAACGTTTGTCCTGAGTTTTAGACGAAGTTTCCTGCTGTTTAGTACGGATGCCGGCATTGAGCTGGAATTACCGGTTTTGGGATTCTGCACAGAAAGGGTTTGTAAACGGCTGAATCCAAACGTGAGTTTAACTCTGTCAGTTGAATGCACACATTGACAAGCATTCAGTTAGATACCACCCTTTTGGTTGGAGGAGCAGATATTTCTCTGTACAGCCTATGGTCCCATTCACTCGGGAATATCCCAATGCAGCTCCTAGAAGAAACGTGTTTCTGACTCGCTGAATCTCAACATAGATTCAACTCTCTTAGGTGAACGAACGCACAGCAGAGCAGTTTCAAGGAAACGTTTCTCCTGAGTTTTAGACGAAGTTTCCTGCTGTTTAGTACGGATGCCGGCATTGGGCTGGACATACCGGTTTTGGGATTCTGCACAGAAAGGGTTTGCAAACCGCTGAATCCACACGTGAGTTTAACTCTGTCAGTTGAATGCACACATTGACAATCATTCAGTTTGATAGCACAATTTTGGTTTTAGAAGCAGATATTTCTCTGTACAGCCTATGGTCCCATTCACTCGGGAATATCCCAACGCAGCTCCTAGAAGAAACGTGTTTCTGACTCGCTGAGTCTCAACATAGATTCAACTCTCTTAGGTGAACGAACGCACAGCAGAGCAGTTTCAAGGAAACGTTTCTCCTGAGTCTTAGACGAAGTTTCCTGCTGTTTAGTACGTATGCCGGCATTGGGCTGGAAATACCGGTTTTGGGATTCTGCACAGAAAGGGTTTGCAAACCGCTGAATCCACACGTGAGTTTAACTCTGTCAGTTGAATGCACATATTGACAACCATTCAGTTAGATAGCTCCGTTTTGGTTTTAGAAGCAGATATTTCTCTGTACAGCCTATGGTCCCATTCACTCGGGAATATCCCAACGCAGCTCCTAGAAGAAACGTGTTTCTGACTCGCTGAATCTCAACATAGATTCAACTCTCTTAGGTGAACGAACGCACAGCAGAGCAGTTTCAAGGAAACGTTTCTCCTGAGTTTTAGACGAAGTTTCCTGCTGTTTAGTACGGATGCCGGCATTGGGCTGGACATACCGGTTTTGGGATTCTGCACAGAAAGGGTTTGCAAACCGCTGAATCCACACGTGAGTTTAACTCTGTCAGTTGAATGCACACATTGACAACCATTCAGTTAGATAGCTCCGTTTTGGTTTTAGAAGCAGATATTTCTCTGTACAGCCTATGGTCCCATTCACTCGGGAATATCCCAACGCAGCTCCTAGAAGAAACGTGTTTCTGACTCGCTGAATCTCAACATAGATTCAACTCTCTTAGGTGAACGAACGCACAGCAGAGCAGTTTCAAGGAAACGTTTCTCCTGAGTTTTAGACGAAGTTTCCTGCTGTTTAGTACGGATGCCGGCATTGGGCTGGACATACCGGTTTTGGGATTCTGCACAGAAAGTTTTTGCAAACCGCTGAATCCACACGTGAGTTTAACTCTGTCAGTTGAATGCACACATTGACAACCATTCAGTTAGATAGCTCCGTTTTGGTTTTAGAAGCAGATATTTCTCTGTACAGCCTATGGTCCCATTCACTCGGGAATATCCCAACGCAGCTCCTAGAAGAAACGTGTTTCTGACTCGCTGAATCTCAACATAGATTCAAGTATCTTAGGTGAACGAACGCACAGCAGAGCAGTTTCAAGGAAACGTTTCTCCTGAGTTTTAGACGAAGTTTCCTGCTGTTTAGTACGGATGCCGGCATTGGGCTGGACATACCGGTTTTGGGATTCTGCACAGAAAGGGTTTGCAAACCGCTGAATCCACACGTGAGTTTAACTCTGTCAGTTGAATGCACACATTGACAACCATTCAGTTTGATAGCACACTTTTGTTTTTAGAAGCAGATATTTCTCTGTACAGACTATGGTCCCATTCACTCGGGAATATCCCAACGCAGCTCCTAGAAGAAACGTGTTTCTGACTCGCTGAATCTCAACATAGATTCAACTCTCTTAGGTGAACGAACACACAGCAGAGCAGTTTCAAGGAAACGTTTCTCCTGAGTTTTAGACGAAGTTTCCTGCTGTTTAGTACGGATGCCGGCATTGAGCTGGAATTACCGGTTTTGGGATTCTGCACAGAAAGGGTTTGTAAACCGCTGAATCCAAACGGGACTTTAACTCTGTCAGTTGAATGCACACATTGACAAGCATTCAGTTAGATACCACCCTTTTGGTTGTAGGAGCAGATATTTCTCTGTACAGCCTATGGTCCCATTCACTCGGGAATATCCCAACGCAGCTCCTAGAAGAAACGTGTTTCTGACTCGCTGAATCTCAACATAGATTCAACTCTCTTAGGTGAACGAACGCACAGCAGAGCAGTTTCAAGGAAACGTTTCTCCTGAGTTTTAGACGAAGTTTCCTGCTGTTTAGTACAGATGCCGGCATTGGGCTGGACATACCGGTTTTGGGATTCTGCACAGAAAGGGTTTGCAAACCGCTGAATCCACACGTGAGTTTAACTCTGTCAGTTGAATGCACACATTGACAATCATTCAGTTTGATAGCACAATTTTGGTTTTAGAAGCAGATATTTCTCTGTACAGCCTCTGGTCCCATTCACTCGGGAATATCCCAACGCAGCTCCTAGCATAAACGTGTTTCTGACGCGCTGAATCTCAACATAGATTCACCTCTCTTAGGTGAACGAACGCACAGCAGAGCAGTTTCAAGGAAACGTTTCTCCTGAGTCTTAGACGAAGTTTCCTGCTGTTTAGTACGTATGCCGGCATTGGGCTGGAAATACCGGTTTTGGGATTCTGCACAGAAAGGGTTTGCAAACCGCTGAATCCACACGTGAGTTTAACTCTGTCAGTTGAATGCACATATTGACAACCATTCAGTTAGATAGCTCCGTTTTGGTTTTAGAAGCAGATATTTCTCTGTACAGCCTATGGTCCCATTCACTCGGGAATATCCCAACGCAGCTCCTAGAAGAAACGTGTTTCTGACTCGCTGAATCTCAACATAGATTCAACTCTCTTAGGTGAACGAACGCACAGCAGAGCAGTTTCAAGGAAACGTTTCTCCTGAGTTTTAGACGAAGTTTCCTGCTGTTTAGTACGGATGCCGGCATTGGGCTGGACATACCGGTTTTGGGATTCTGCACAGAAAGTGTTTGCAAACCGCTGAATCCACACGTGAGTTTAACTCTGTCAGTTGAATGCACACATTGACAACCATTCAGTTAGATAGCTCCGTTTTGGTTTTAGAAGCAGATATTTCTCTGTACAGCCTATGGTCCCATTCACTCGGGAATATCCCAACGCAGCTCCTAGAAGAAACGTGTTTCTGACTCGCTGAATCTCAACATAGATTCAAGTATCTTAGGTGAACGAACGCACAGCAGAGCAGTTTCAAGGAAACGTTTCTCCTGAGTTTTAGACGAAGTTTCCTGCTGTTTAGTACGGATGCCGGCATTGGGCTGGACATACCGGTTTTGGGATTCTGCACAGAAAGGGTTTGCAAACCGCTGAATCCACACGTGAGTTTAACTCTGTCAGTTGAATGCACACATTGACAACCATTCAGTTTGATAGCACACTTTTGGTTTTAGAAGCAGATATTTCTCTGTACAGCCTATGGTCCCATTCACTCGGGAATATCCCAACGCAGCTCCTAGAAGAAACGTGTTTCTGACTCGCTGAATCTCAACATAGATTCAACTCTCTTAGGTGAACGAACGCACAGCAGAGCAGTTTCAAGGAAACGTTTCTCCTGAGTTTTAGACGAAGTTTCCTGCTGTTTAGTACGGATGCCGGCATTGGGCTGGACATACCGGTTTTGGGATTCTGCACAGAAAGTGTTTGCAAACCGCTGAATCCACACGTGAGTTTAACTCTGTCAGTTGAATGCACACATTGACAACCATTCAGTTTGATGGCACCCTTTTGGTTTTAGAAGCAGATATTTCTCTGTACAACCTATGGTCCCATTCAGTCGGTAATATCCCAACGCAGCTCCTAGCATAAACGTGTTTCTGACTCGCTGAATCTCAACATAGTTTCAACTCTCTTAGTTGAACGAACGCACAGCAGAGCAGTTTCAAGGAAACGTTTGTCCTGAGTTTTAGACGAAGTTTCCTGCTGTTTAGTACGTATGCCGGCATTGAGCTGGAATTACCGGTTTTGGGATTCTGCACAGAAAGGTTTTGTAAACCGCTGAATCCAAACGTGAGTTTAACTCTGTCAGTTGAATGCACACATTGACAAGCATTCAGTTAGATACCACCCTTTTGGTTGTAGGAGCAGATATTTCTCTGTACAGCCTATGGTCCCATTCACTCGGGAATATCCCAACGCAGCTCCTAGAAGAAACGTGTTTCTGACTCGCTGAATCTCAACATAGATTCAACTCTCTTAGGTGAACGAACGCACAGCAGAGCAGTTTCAAGGAAACGTTTCTCCTGAGTTTTAGACGAAGTTTCCTGCTGTTTAGTACGGATGCCGGCATTGGGCTGGACATACCGGTTTTGGGATTCTGCACAGAAAGGGTTTGCAAACCGCTGAATCCACACGTGAGTTTAACTCTGTCAGTTGAATGCACACATTGACAATCATTCAGTTTGATAGCACAATTTTGGTTTTAGAAGCAGATATTTCTCTGTACAGCCTATGGTCCCATTCACTCGGGAATATCCCAACGCAGCTCCTAGCATAAACGTGTTTCTGACGCGCTGAATCTCAACATAGATTCACCTCTCTTAGGTGAACGAACGCACAGCAGAGCAGTTTCAAGGAAACGTTTCTCCTGAGTCTTAGACGAAGTTTCCTGCTGTTTAGTACGTATGCCGGCATTGGGCTGGAAATACCGGTTTTGGGATTCTGCACAGAAAGGGTTTGCAAACCGCTGAATCCACACGTGAGTTTAACTCTGTCAGTTGAATGCACATATTGACAACCATTCAGTTAGATAGCTCCGTTTTGGTTTTAGAAGCAGATATTTCTCTGTACAGCCTATGGTCCCATTCACTCGGGAATATCCCAACGCAGCTCCTAGAAGAAACGTGTTTCTGACTCGCTGAATCTCAACATAGATTCAACTCTCTTAGGTGAACGAACGCACCGCAGAGCAGTTTCAAGGAAACGTTTCTCCTGAGTTTTAGACGAAGTTTCCTGCTGTTTAGTACGGATGCCGGCATTGGGCTGGACATACCGGTTTTGGGATTCTGCACAGAAAGGGTTTGCAAACCGCTGAATCCACACGTGAGTTTAACTCTGTCAGTTGAATGCACACATTGACAACCGTTCAGTTTGATAGCACACTTTTGGTTTTAGAAGCAGATATTTCTCTGTACAGACTATGGTCCCATTCACTCGGGAATATCCCAACGCAGCTCCTAGAAGAAACGTGTTTCTGACTCGCTGAATCTCAACATAGATTCAACTCTCTTAGGTGAACGAACACACAGCAGAGCAGTTTCAAGGAAACGTTTCTCCTGAGTTTTAGACGAAGTTTCCTGCTGTTTAGTACGGATGCCGGCATTGAGCTGGAATTACCGGGTTTGGGATTCTGCACAGAAAGGGTTTGTAAACCGCTGAATCCAAACGTGAGTTTAACTCTGTCAGTTGAATGCACACATTGACAAGCATTCAGTTAGATACCACCCTTTTGGTTGTAGGAGCAGATATTTCTCTGTACAGCCTATGGTCCCATTCACTCGGGAATATCCCAACGCAGCTCCTAGAAGAAACGTGTTTCTGACTCGCTGATTCTCAACATAGATTCAAGTATCTTAGGTGAACGAACGCACAGCAGAGCAGTTTCAAGGAAACGTTTCTCCTGAGTTTTAGACGAAGTTTCCTGCTGTTTAGTACGGATGCCGGCATTGGGCTGGACATACCGGTTTTGGGATTCTGCACAGAAAGGGTTTGCAAACCGCTGAATCCACACGTGAGTTTAATTCTGTCAGTTGAATGCACACATTGACAACCATTCAGTTTGATAGCACACTTTTGGTTTTAGAAGCAGATATTTCTCTGTACAGACTATGGTCCCATTCACTCGGGAATATCCCAACGCAGCTCCTAGAAGAAACGTGTTTCTGACTCGCTGAATCTCAACATAGATTCAACTCTCTTAGGTGAACGAACACACAGCAGAGCAGTTTCAAGGAAACGTTTCTCCTGAGTTTTAGACGAAGTTTCCTGCTGTTTAGTACGGATGCCGGCATTGAGCTGGAATTACCGGTTTTGGGATTCTGCACAGAAAGGGTTTGTAAACCGCTGAATCCAAACGTGAGTTTAACTCTGTCAGTTGAATGCACACATTGACAAGCATTCAGTTAGATACCACCCTTTTGGTTGTAGGAGCAGATATTTCTCTGTACAGCCTATGGTCCCATTCACTGGGAATATCCCAACGCAGCTCCTAGAAGAAACGTGTTTCTGACTCGCTGAATCTCAACATAGATTCAACTCTCTTAGGTGAACGAACGCACAGCAGAGCAGTTTCAAGGAAACGTTTCTCCTGAGTTTTAGACGAAGTTTCCTGCTGTTTAGTACGGATGCCGGCATTGGGCTGGACATACCGGTTTTGGGATTCTGCACAGAAAGGGTTTGCAAACCGCTGAATCCACACGTGAGTTTAACTCTGTCAGTTGAATGCACACATTGACAACCATTCAGTTAGATAGCTCCGTTTTGGTTTTAGAAGCAGATATTTCTCTGTACAGCCTATGGTCCCATTCACTCGGGAATATCCCAACGCAGCTCCTAGAAGAAACGTGTTTCTGACTCGCTGAATCTCAACATAGATTCAAGTATCTTAGGTGAACGAACGCACAGCAGAGCAGTTTCAAGGAAACGTTTCTCCTGAGTTTTAGACGAAGTTTCCTGCTGTTTAGTACGGATGCCGGCATTGGGCTGGACATACCGGTTTTGGGATTCTGCACAGAAAGGGTTTGCAAACCGCTGAATCCACACGTGAGTTTAACTCTGTCAGTTGAATGCACACATTGACAACCATTCAGTTTGATGGCACCCTTTTGGTTTTAGAAGCAGATATTTCTCTGTACAACCTATGGTCCCATTCAGTCGGTAATATCCCAACGCAGCTCCTAGCATAAACGTGTTTCTGACTCGCTGAATCTCAACATAGATTCATCTCTCTTAGGTGAACGAACGCACAGCAGAGCAGTTTCAAGGAAACGTTTGTCCTGAGTTTTAGACGAAGTTTCCTGCTGTTTAGTACGTATGCCGGCATTGAGCTGGAATTACCGGTTTTGGGATTCTGCACAGAAAGGTTTTGTAAACCGCTGAATCCAACCGTGAGTTTAACTCTGTCAGTTGAATGCACACATTGACAAGCATTCAGTTAGATACCACCCTTTTGGTTGTAGGAGCAGATATTTCTCTGTACAGCCTATGGTCCCATTCACTCGGGAATATCCCAACGCAGCTCCTAGAAGAAACGTGTTTCTGACTCGCTGAATCTCAACATAGATTCAACTCTCTTAGGTGAACGAACGCACAGCAGAGCAGTTTCAAGGAAACGTTTCTCCTGAGTTTTAGACGAAGTTTCCTGCTGTTTAGTACGGATGCCGGCATTGGGCTGGACATACCGGTTTTGGGATTCTGCACAGAAAGGGTTTGCAAACCGCTGAATCCACACGTGAGTTTAACTCTGTCAGTTGAATGCACACATTGACAATCATTCAGTTTGATAGCACAATCTTGGTTTTAGAAGCAGATATTTCTCTGTACAGCCTATGGTCCCATTCACTCGGGAATATCCCAACGCAGCTCCTAGAAGAAACGTGTTTCTGACGCGCTGAATCTCAACATAGATTCAACTCTCTTAGGTGAACGAACGCACAGCAGAGCAGTTTCAAGGAAACGTTTCTCCTGAGTCTTAGACGAAGTTTCCTGCTGTTTAGTACGTATGCCGGCATTGGGCTGGAAATACCGGTTTTGGGATTCTGCACAGAAAGGGTTTGCAAACCGCTGAATCCACACGTGAGTTTAACTCTGTCAGTTGAATGCACATATTGACAACCATTCAGTTAGATAGCTCCGTTTTGGTTTTAGAAGCAGATATTTCTCTGTACAGCCTATGGTCCCATTCACTCGGGAATATCCCAACGCAGCTCCTAGAAGAAACGTGTTTCTGACTCGCTGAATCTCAACATAGATTCAACTCTCTTAGGTGAACGAACGCACAGCAGAGCAGTTTCAAGGAAACGTTTCTCCTGAGTTTTAGACGAAGTTTCCTGCTGTTTAGTACGGATGCCGGCATTGGGCTGGACATACCGGTTTTGGGATTCTGCACAGAAATGGTTTGCAAACCGCTGAATCCACACGTGAGTTTAACTCTGTCAGTTGAAAGCACACATTGACAACCATTCAGTTAGATAGCTCCGTTTTGGTTTTAGAAGCAGGTATTTATCTGTACAGCCTATGGTCCCATTCACTCGGGAATATCCCAACGCAGCTCCTAGAAGAAACGTGTTTCTGACTCGCTGAATCTCAACATAGATTCAACTCTCTTAGGTGAACGAACGCACAGCAGAGCAGTTTCAAGGAAACGTTTCTCCTGAGTTTTAGACGAAGTTTCCTGCTGTTTAGTACGGATGCCGGCATTGGGCTGGACATACCGGTTTTGGGATTCTGCACAGAAAGGGTTTGCAAACCGCTGAATCCACACGTGAGTTTAACTCTGTCAGTTGAATGCACACATTGACAACCATTCAGTTAGATAGCTCCGTTTTGGTTTTAGAAGCAGATATTTCTCTGTACAGCCTATGGTCCCATTCACTCGGGAATATCCCAACGCAGCTCCTAGAAGAAACGTGTTTCTGACTCGCTGAATCTCAACATAGATTCAAGTATCTTAGGTGAACGAACGCACAGCAGAGCAGTTTCAAGGAAACGTTTCTCCTGAGTTTTAGACGAAGTTTCCTGCTGTTTAGTACGGATGCCGGCATTGGGCTGGACATACCGGTTTTGGGATTCTGCACAGAAAGGGTTTGCAAACCGCTGAATCCACACGTGAGTTTAACTCTGTCAGTTGAATGCACACATTGACAACCATTCAGTTTGATAGCACCCTTTTGGTTTTAGAAGCAGATATTTCTCTGTACAGACTATGGTCCCATTCACTCGGGAATATCCCAACGCAGCTCCTAGAAGAAACGTGTTTCTGACTCGCTGAATCTCAACATAGATTCAACTCTCTTAGGTGAACGAACACACAGCAGAGCAGTTTCAAGGAAACGTTTCTCCTGAGTTTTAGACGAAGTTTCCTGCTGTTTAGTACGGATGCCTGCATTGGGCTGGAAATACCGGTTTTGGGATTCTGCACAGAAAGGGTTTGCAAACCGCTGAATCCACACGTGAGTTTAACTCTGTCAGTTGAATGCACACATTGACAACCATCCAGTTAGATAGCTCCGTTTTGGTTTTAGAAGCAGATATTTCTCTGTACAGCCTATGGTCCCATTCACTCGGGAATATCCCAACGCAGCTCCTAGAAGAAACGTGTTTCTGACTCGCTGAATCTCAACATAGATTCAAGTATCTTAGGTGAACGAACGCACAGCAGAGCAGTTTCAAGGAAACGTTTCTCCTGAGTTTTAGACGAAGTTTCCTGCTGTTTAGTACGGATGCCGGCATTGAGCTGGGATTACCGGTTTTGGGATTCTGCACAGAAAGGGTTTGTAAACCGCTGAATCCAAACGTGAGTTTAACTCTGTCAGTTGAATGCACACATTGACAAGCATTCAGTTAGATACCACCCTTTTGGTTGTAGGAGCAGATATTTCTCTGTACAGCCTATGGTCCCATTCACTCGGGAATATCCCAACGCAGCTCCTAGAAGAAACGTGTTTCTGACTCGCTGAATCTCAGCATAGATTCAACTCTCTTAGGTGAACGAACGCACAGCAGAGCAGTTTCAAGGAAACGTTTCTCCTGAGTTTTAGACGAAGTTTCCTGCTGTTTAGTACGGATGCCGGCATTGGGCTGGACATACCGGTTTTGGGATTCTGCACAGAAAGGGTTTGCAAACCGCTGAATCCACACGTGAGTTTAACTCTGTCAGTTGAATGCACACATTGACAATCATTCAGTTTGATAGCACAATTTTGGTTTTAGAAGCAGATATTTCTCTGTACAGCCTATGGTCCCATTCACTCGGGAATATCCCAACGCAGCTCCTAGCATAAACGTGTTTCTGACGCGCTGAATCTCAACATAGATTCACCTCTCTTAGGTGAACGAACGCACAGCAGAGCAGTTTCAAGGAAACGTTTCTCCTGAGTCTTAGACGAAGTTTCCTGCTGTTTAGTACGTATGCCGGCATTGGGCTGGAAATACCGGTTTTGGGATTCTGCACAGAAAGGGTTTGCAAACCGCTGAATCCACACGTGAGTTTAACTCTGTCAGTTGAATGCACATATTGACAACCATTCAGTTAGATAGCTCCGTTTTGGTTTTAGAATCAGATATTTCTCTGTACAGCCTATGGTCCCATTCACTCGGGAATATCCCAACGCAGCTCCTAGAAGAAACGTGTTTCTGACTCGCTGAATCTCAACATAGATTCAACTCTCTTAGGTGAACGAACGCACAGCAGAGCAGTTTCAAGGAAACGTTTCTCCTGAGTTTTAGACGAAGTTTCCTGCTGTTTAGTACGGATGCCGGCATTGGGCTGGACATACCGGTTTTGGGATTCTGCACAGAAATGGTTTGCAAACCGCTGAATCCACACGTGAGTTTAACTCTGTCAGTTGAATGCACACATTGACAACCATTCAGTTAGATAGCTCCGTTTTGGTTTTAGAAGCAGATATTTCTCTGTACAGCCTATGGTCCCATTCACTCGGGAATATCCCAACGCAGCTCCTAGCATAAACGTGTTTCTGACTCGCTGAATCTCAACATAGATTCAACTCTCTTAGGTGAACGAACGCACAGCAGAGCAGTTTCAAGGAAACGTTTCTCCTGAGTTTTAGACGAAGTTTCCTGCTGTTTAGTACGGATGCCGGCATTGGGCTGGACATACCGGTTTTGGGATTCTGCACAGAAAGTGTTTGCAAACCGCTGAATCCACACGTGAGTTTAACTCTGTCAGTTGAATGCACACATTGACAACCATTCAGTTAGATAGCTCCGTTTTGGTTTTAGAAGCAGATATTTCTCTGTACAGCCTATGGTCCCATTCACTCGGGAATATCCCAACGCAGCTCCTAGAAGAAACGTGTTTCTGACTCGCTGAATCTCAACATAGATCCAAGTATCTTAGGTGAACGAACGCACAGCAGAGCAGTTTCAAGGAAACGTTTCTCCTGAGTTTTAGACGAAGTTTCCTGCGGTTTAGTACGGATGCCGGCATTGGGCTGGACATACCGGTTTTGGGATTCTGCACAGAAAGGGTTTGCAAACCGCTGAATCCACACCTGAGTTTAACTCTGTCAGTTGAATGCACACATTGACAACCATTCAGTTTGATAGCACACTTTTGGTTTTAGAAGCAGATATTTCTCTGTACAGACTATGGTCCCATTCACTCGGGAATATCCCAACGCAGCTCCTAGAAGAAACGTGTTTCTGACTCGCTGAATCTCAACATAGATTCAACTCTCTTAGGTGAACGAACACACAGCAGAGCAGTTTCAAGGAAACGTTTCTCCTGAGTTTTAGACGAAGTTTCCTGCTGTTTAGTACGGATGCCGGCATTGGGCTGGAAATACCGGTTTTGGGTTTCTGCACAGAAAGGGTTTGCAAACCGCTGAATCCACACGTGAGTTTAACTCTGTCAGTTGAATGCACACATTGACAACCATTCAGTTAGATAGCTCCGTTTTGGTTTTAGAAGCAGATATTTCTCTGTACAGCCTATGGTCCCATTCACTCGGGAATATCCCAACGCAGCTCCTAGAAGAAACGTGTTTCTGACTCGCTGAATCTCAGCATAGATTCAACTCTCTTAGGTGAACGAACGCACAGCAGAGCAGTTTCAAGGATACGTTTCTCCTGAGTTTTAGACGAAGTTTCCTGCTGTTTAGTATGGATGCCGGCATTGGGCTGGACATACCGGTTTTGGGATTCTGCACAAAAGGGTTTGCAAACCGCTGAATCCACACGTGAGCTTAACTCTGTCAGTTGAATGCACACATTAACAACCATTCAGTTTGATAGCACCCTTTTGGTTTTAGAAGCAGATATTTCTCTGAACAGCCTATGGTCCCATTCACTCGGGAGTATCCCAACGCAGCTCCTAGAAGAAACGTGTTTCTGACTCGCTGAGTCTCTACATAGATTCAACTCTCTTAGGTGAACGAACGCACAGCAGAACAGTTTCAAGGAAACGTTTCTCCTGAGTTTTAGACGAAGTTTCCTGCTGTTTAGTACGGATGCCGGCATTGGGCTGGACATACCGGTTTTGGGATTCTGCACAGAAATGGTTTGCAAACCGCTGAATCCACACGTGAGTTTAACTCTGTCAGTTGAATGCACACATTGACAACCATTCAGTTAGATAGCTCCGTTTTGGTTTTAGAAGCAGGTATTTCTCTGTACAGCCTATGGTCCCATTCACTCGGGAATATCCCAACGCAGCTCCTAGAAGAAACGTGTTTCTGACTCGCTGAATCTCAACATAGATTCAACTCTCTTAGGTGAACGAACGCACAGCAGAGCAGTTTCAAGGAAACGTTTCTCCTGAGTTTTAGACGAAGTTTCCTGCTGTTTAGTACGGATGCCGGCATTGGGCTGGACATACCGGTTTTGGGATTCTGCACAGAAAGTGTTTGCAAACCGCTGAATCCACACGTGAGTTTAACTCTGTCAGTTGAATGCACACATTGACAACCATTCAGTTAGATAGCTCCGTTTTGGTTTTAGAAGCAGATATTTCTCTGTACAGCCTATGGTCCCATTCACTCGGGAATATCCCAACGCAGCTCCTAGAAGAAACGTGTTTCTGACTCGCTGAATCTCAACATAGATTCAAGTATCTTAGGTGAACGAACGCACAGCAGAGCAGTTTCAAGGAAACGTTTCTCCTGAGTTTTAGACGAAGTTTCCTGCTGTTTAGTACGGATGCCGGCATTGGGCTGGACATACCGGTTTTGGGATTCTGCACAGAAAGGGTTTGCAAACCGCTGAATCCACACGTGAGTTTAACTCTGTCAGTTGAATGCACACATTGACAACCATTCAGTTTGATAGCACCCTTTTGGTTTTAGAAGCAGATATTTCTCTGTACAGACTATGGTCCCATTCACTCGGGAATATCCCAACGCAGCTCCTAGAAGAAACGTGTTTCTGACTCGCTGAATCTCAACATAGATTCAACTCTCTTAGGTGAACGAACACACAGCAGAGCAGTTTCAAGGAAACGTTTCTCCTGAGTTTTAGACGAAGTTTCCTGCTGTTTAGTACGGATGCCGGCATTGGGCTGGACATACCGGTTTTGGGATTCTGCACAGAAAGGGTTTGCAAACCGCTGAATCCACACGTGAGTTTAACTCTGTCAGTTGAATGCACACATTGACAACCATCCAGTTAGATAGCTCCGTTTTGGTTTTAGAAGCAGATATTTCTCTGTACAGTCTATGGTCCCATTCACTCGGGAATATCCCAACGCAGCTCCTAGAAGAAACGTGTTTCTGACTCGCTGAATCTCAACATAGATTCAACTCTCTTAGGTGAACGAACGCACAGCAGAGCAGTTTCAAGGAAACGTTTCTCCTGAGTTTTAGACGAAGTTTCCTGCTGTTTAGTACGGATGCCGGCATTGAGCTGGAATTACCGGTTTTGGGATTCTGCACAGAAAGGGTTTGTAAACCGCTGAATCCAAACGTGAGTTTAACTCTGTCAGTTGAATGCACACATTGACAAGCATTCAGTTAGATACCACCCTTTTGGTTGTAGGAGCAGATATTTCTCTGTACAGCCTATGGTCCCATTCACTCGGGAATATCCCAACGCAGCTCCTAGAAGAAACGTGTTTCTGACTCGCTGAATCTCAGCATAGATTCAACTCTCTTAGTTGAACGAACGCACAGCAGAGCAGTTTCAAGGAAACGTTTCTCCTGAGTTTTAGACGAAGTTTCCTGCTGTTTAGTACGGATGCCGGCATTGGGCTGGACATACCGGTTTTGGGATTCTGCACAGAAAGGGTTTGCAAACCGCTGAATCCACACGTGAGTTTAACTCTGTCAGTTGAATGCACACATTGACAATCATTCAGTTTGATAGCACAATTTTGGTTTTAGAAGCAGATATTTCTCTGTACAGCCTATGGTCCCATTCACTCGGGAATATCCCAACGCAGCTCCTAGCATAAACGTGTTTCTGACGCGCTGAATCTCAACATAGATTCACCTCTCTTAGGTGAACGAACGCACAGCAGAGCAGTTTCAAGGAAACGTTTCTCCTGAGTCTTAGACGAAGTTTCCTGCTGTTTAGTACGTATGCCGGCATTGGGCTGGAAATACCGGTTTTGGGATTCTGCACAGAAAGGGTTTGCAAACCGCTGAATCCACACGTGAGTTTAACTCTGTCAGTTGAATGCACATATTGACAACCATTCAGTTAGATAGCTCCGTTTTGGTTTTAGAAGCAGATATTTCTCTGTACAGCCTATGGTCCCATTCACTCGGGAATATCCCAACGCAGCTCCTAGAAGAAACGTGTTTCTGACTCGCTGAATCTCAACATAGATTCAAGTATCTTAGGTGAACGAACGCACAGCAGAGCAGTTTCAAGGAAACGTTTCTCCTGAGTTTTAGACGAAGTTTCCTGCTGTTTAGTACGGATGCCGGCATTGGGCTGGACATACCGGTTTTGGGATTCTGCACAGAAAGGGTTTGCAAACCGCTGAATCCACACGTGAGTTTAACTCTGTCAGTTGAATGCACACATTGACAACCATTCAGTTTGATAGCACCCTTTTGGTTTTAGAAGCAGATATTTCTCTGTACAGACTATGGTCCCATTCACTCGGGAATATCCCAACGCAGCTCCTAGAAGAAACGTGTTTCTGACTCGCTGAATCTCAACATAGATTCAACTCTCTTAGGTGAACGAACACACAGCAGAGCAGTTTCAAGGAAACGTTTCTCCTGAGTTTTAGACGAAGTTTCCTGCTGTTTAGTACGGATGCCGGCATTGGGCTGGACATACCGGTTTTGGGATTCTGCACAGAAAGGGTTTGCAAACCGCTGAATCCACACGTGAGTTTAACTCTGTCAGTTGAATGCACACATTGACAACCATCCAGTTAGATAGCTCCGTTTTGGTTTTAGAAGCAGATATTTCTCTGTACAGCCTATGGTCCCATTCACTCGGGAATATCCCAACGCAGCTCCTAGAAGAAACGTGTTTCTGACTCGCTGAATCTCAACATAGATTCAACTCTCTTAGGTGAACGAACGCACAGCAGAGCAGTTTCAAGGAAACGTTTCTCCTGAGTTTTAGACGAAGTTTCCTGCTGTTTAGTACGGATGCCGGCATTGAGCTGGAATTACCGGTTTTGGGATTCTGCACAGAAAGGGTTTGTAAACCGCTGAATCCAAACGTGAGTTTAACTCTGTCAGTTGAATGCACACATTGACAAGCATTCAGTTAGATACCACCCTTTTGGTTGTAGGAGCAGATATTTCTCTGTACAGCCTATGGTCCCATTCACTCGGGAATATCCCAACGCAGCTCCTAGAAGAAACGTGTTTCTGACTCGCTGAATCTCAGCATAGATTCAACTCTCTTAGGTGAACGAACGCACAGCAGAGCAGTTTCAAGGAAACGTTTCTCCTGAGTTTTAGACGAAGTTTCCTGCTGTTTAGTACGGATGCCGGCATTGGGCTGGACATACCGGTTTTGGGATTCTGCACAGAAAGGGTTTGCAAACCGCTGAATCCACACGTGAGTTTAACTCTGTCAGTTGAATGCACACATTGACAATCATTCAGTTTGATAGCACAATTTTGGTTTTAGAAGCAGATATTTCTCTGTACAGCCTATGGTCCCATTCACTCGGGAATATCCCAACGCAGCTCCTAGCATAAACGTGTTTCTGACGCGCTGAATCTCAACATAGATTCACCTCTCTTAGGTGAACGAACGCACAGCAGAGCAGTTTCAAGGAAACGTTTCTCCTGAGTCTTAGACGAAGTTTCCTGCTGTTTAGTACGTATGCCGGCATTGGGCTGGAAATACCGGTTTTGGGATTCTGCACAGAAAGGGTTTGCAAACCGCTGAATCCACACGTGAGTTTAACTCTGTCAGTTGAATGCACATATTGACAACCATTCAGTTAGATAGCTCCGTTTTGGTTTTAGAAGCAGATATTTCTCTGTACAGCCTATGGTCCCATTCACTCGGGAATATCCCAACGCAGCTCCTAGAAGAAACGTGTTTCTGACTCGCTGAATCTCAACATAGATTCAACTCTCTTAGGTGAACGAACGCACAGCAGAGCAGTTTCAAGGAAACGTTTCTCCTGAGTTTTAGACGAAGTTTCCTGCTGTTTAGTACGGATGCCGGCATTGGGCTGGACATACCGGTTTTGGGATTCTGCACAGAAATGGTTTGCAAACCGCTGAATCCACACGTGAGTTTAACTCTGTCAGTTGAATGCACACATTGACAACCATTCAGTTAGATAGCTCCGTTTTGGTTTTAGAAGCAGATATTTCTCTGTACAGCCTATGGTCCCATTCACTCGGGAATATCCCAACGCAGCTCCTAGAAGAAACGTGTTTCTGACTCGCTGAATCTCAACATAGATTCAACTCTCTTAGGTGAACGAACGCACAGCAGAGCAGTTTCAAGGAAACGTTTCTCCTGAGTTTTAGACGAAGTTTCCTGCTGTTTAGTACGGATGCCGGCATTGGGCTGGACATACCGGTTTTGGGATTCTGCACAGAAAGTGTTTGCAAACCGCTGAATCCACACGTGAGTTTAACTCTGTCAGTTGAATGCACACATTGACAACCATTCAGTTAGACAGCTCCGTTTTGGTTTTAGAAGCAGATATTTCTCTGTACAGCCTATGGTCCCATTCACTCGGGAATATCCCAACGCAGCTCCTAGCATAAACGTGTTTCTGACTCGCTGAATCTCAACATAGATTCATCTCTCTTAGGTGAACGAACGCACAGCAGAGCAGTTTCAAGGAAACGTTTGTCCTGAGTTTTAGACGAAGTTTCCTGCTGTTTAGTACGTATGCCGGCATTGAGCTGGAATTACCGGTTTTGGGATTCTGCACAGAAAGGGTTTGTAAACCGCTGAATCCAACCGTGAGTTTAACTCTGTCAGTTGAATGCACACATTGACAAGCATTCAGTTAGATACCACCCTTTTGGTTGTAGGAGCAGATATTTCTCTGTACAGCCTATGGTCCCATTCACTCGGGAATATCCCAACGCAGCTCCTAGAAGAAACGTGTTTCTGACTCGCTGAATCTCAACATAGATTCAACTCTCTTAGGTGAACGAACGCACAGCAGAGCAGTTTCAAGGAAACGTTTCTCCTGAGTTTTAGACGAAGTTTCCTGCTGTTTAGTACGGATGCCGGCATTGGGCTGGACATACCGGTTTTGGGATTCTGCACAGAAAGGGTTTGCAAACCGCTGAATCCACACGTGAGTTTAACTCTGTCAGTTGAATGCACACATTGACAATCATTCAGTTTGATAGCACAATTTTGGTTTTAGAAGCAGATATTTCTCTGTACAGCCTATGGTCCCATTCACTCGGGAATATCCCAACGCAGCTCCTAGAAGAAACGTGTTTCTGACGCGCTGAATCTCAACATAGATTCAACTCTCTTAGGTGAACGAACGCACAGCAGAGCAGTTTCAAGGAAACGTTTCTCCTGAGTCTTAGACAAAGTTTCCTGCTGTTTAGTACGTATGCCGGCATTGGGCTGGAAATACCGGTTTTGGGATTCTGCACAGAAAGGGTTTGCAAACCGCTGAATCCACACGTGAGTTTAACTCTGTCAGTTGAATGCACATATTGACAACCATTCAGTTAGATAGCTCCGTTTTGGTTTTAGAAGCAGATATTTCTCTGTACAGCCTATGGTCCCATTCACTCGGGAATATCCCAACGCAGCTCCTAGAAGAAACGTGTTTCTGACTCGCTGAATCTCAACATAGATTCAACTCTCTTAGGTGAACGAACGCACAGCAGAGCAGTTTCAAGGAAACGTTTCTCCTGAGTTTTAGACGAAGTTTCCTGCTGTTTAGTACGGATGCCGGCATTGGGCTGGACATACCGGTTTTGGGATTCTGCACAGAAATGGTTTGCAAACCGCTGAATCCACACGTGAGTTTAACTCTGTCAGTTGAATGCACACATTGACAACCATTCAGTTAGATAGCTCCGTTTTGGTTTTAGAAGCAGATATTTCTCTGTACAGCCTATGGTCCCATTCACTCGGGAATATCCCAACGCAGCTCCTAGAAGAAACGTGTTTCTGACTCGCTGAATCTCAACATAGATTCAACTCTCTTAGGTGAACGAACGCACAGCAGAGCAGTTTCAAGGAAACGTTTCTCCTGAGTTTTAGACGAAGTTTCCTGCTGTTTAGTACGGATGCCGGCATTGGGCTGGACATACCGGTTTTGGGATTCTGCACAGAAAGTGTTTGCAAACCGCTGAATCCACACGTGAGTTTAACTCTGTCAGTTGAATGCACACATTGACAACCATTCAGTTAGACAGCTCCGTTTTGGTTTTAGAAGCAGATATTTCTCTGTACAGCCTATGGTCCCATTCACTCGGGAATATCCCAACGCAGCTCCTAGCATAAACGTGTTTCTGACTCGCTGAATCTCAACATAGATTCATCTCTCTTAGGTGAACGAACGCACAGCAGAGCAGTTTCAAGGAAACGTTTGTCCTGAGTTTTAGACGAAGTTTCCTGCTGTTTAGTACGTATGCCGGCATTGAGCTGGAATTACCGGTTTTGGGATTCTGCACAGAAAGGGTTTGTAAACCGCTGAATCCAACCGTGAGTTTAACTCTGTCAGTTGAATGCACACATTGACAAGCATTCAGTTAGATACCACCCTTTTGGTTGTAGGAGCAGATATTTCTCTGTACAGCCTATGGTCCCATTCACTCGGGAATATCCCAACGCAGCTCCTAGAAGAAACGTGTTTCTGACTCGCTGAATCTCAACATAGATTCAACTCTCTTAGGTGAACGAACGCACAGCAGAGCAGTTTCAAGGAAACGTTTCTCCTGAGTTTTAGACGAAGTTTCCTGCTGTTTAGTACGGATGCCGGCATTGGGCTGGACATACCGGTTTTGGGATTCTGCACAGAAAGGGTTTGCAAACCGCTGAATCCACACGTGAGTTTAACTCTGTCAGTTGAATGCACACATTGACAATCATTCAGTTTGATAGCACAATTTTGGTTTTAGAAGCAGATATTTCTCTGTACAGCCTATGGTCCCATTCACTCGGGAATATCCCAACGCAGCTCCTAGAAGAAACGTGTTTCTGACGCGCTGAATCTCAACATAGATTCAACTCTCTTAGGTGAACGAACGCACAGCAGAGCAGTTTCAAGGAAACGTTTCTCCTGAGTCTTAGACAAAGTTTCCTGCTGTTTAGTACGTATGCCGGCATTGGGCTGGAAATACCGGTTTTGGGATTCTGCACAGAAAGGGTTTGCAAACCGCTGAATCCACACGTGAGTTTAACTCTGTCAGTTGAATGCACATATTGACAACCATTCAGTTAGATAGCTCCGTTTTGGTTTTAGAAGCAGATATTTCTCTGTACAGCCTATGGTCCCATTCACTCGGGAATATCCCAACGCAGCTCCTAGAAGAAACGTGTTTCTGACTCGCTGAATCTCAACATAGATTCAACTCTCTTAGGTGAACGAACGCACAGCAGAGCAGTTTCAAGGAAACGTTTCTCCTGAGTTTTAGACGAAGTTTCCTGCTGTTTAGTACGGATGCCGGCATTGGGCTGGACATACCGGTTTTGGGATTCTGCACAGAAATGGTTTGCAAACCGCTGAATCCATACGTGAGTTTAACTCTGTCAGTTGAATGCACACATTGACAACCATTCAGTTAGATAGCTCCGTTTTGGTTTTAGAAGCAGGTATTTCTCTGTACAGCCTATGGTCCCGTTCACTCGGGAATATCCCAACGCAGCTCCTAGAAGAAACGTGTTTCTGACTCGCTGAATCTCAACATAGATTCAACTCTCTTAGGTGAACGAACGCACAGCAGAGCAGTTTCAAGGAAACGTTTCTCCTGAGTTTTAGACGAAGTTTCCTGCTGTTTAGTACGGATGCCGGCATTGGGCTGGACATACCGGTTTTGGGATTCTGCACAGAAAGTGTTTGCAAACTGCTGAATCCACACGTGAGTTTAACTCTGTCAGTTGAATGCACACATTGACAACCATTCAGTTAGATAGCTCCGTTTTGGTTTTAGAAGCAGATATTTCTCTGTACAGCCTATGGTCCCATTCACTCGGGAATATCCCAACGCAGCTCCTAGAAGAAACGTGTTTCTGACTCGCTGAATCTCAACATAGATTCAAGTATCTTAGGTGAACGAACGCACAGCAGAGCAGTTTCAAGGAAACGTTTCTCCTGAGTTTTAGACGAAGTTTCCTGCTGTTTAGTACGGATGCCGGCATTGGGCTGGACATACCGGTTTTGGGATTCTGCACAGAAAGGGTTTGCAAACCGCTGAATCCACACGTGAGTTTAACTCTGTCAGTTGAATGCACACATTGACAACCATCCAGTTAGATAGCTCCGTTTTGGTTTTAGAAGCAGATATTTCTCTGTACAGCCTATGGTCCCATTCACTCGGGAATATCCCAACGCAGCTTCTAGAAGAAACGTGTTTCTGACTCGCTGAATCTCAACATAGATTCAACTCTCTTAGGTGAACGAACGCACAGCAGAGCAGTTTAAAGGAAACGTTTCTCCTGAGTTTTAGACGAAGTTTCCTGCTGTTTAGTACGGATGCCGGCATTGAGCTGGAATTACCGGTTTTGGGATTCTGCACAGAAAGGGTTTGCAAACCGCTGAATCCACACGTGAGTTTAACTCTGTCAGTTGAATGCACACATTGACAAGCATTCAGTTAGATACCACCCTTTTGGTTGTAGGAGCAGATATTTCTCTGTACAGCCTATGGTCCCATTCACTCGGGAATATCCCAACGCAGCTCCTAGAAGAAACGTGTTTCTGACTCGCTGAATCTCAGCATAGATTCAACTCTCTTAGGTGAACGAACGCACAGAAGAGCAGTTTCAAGGAAACGTTTCTCCTGAGTTTTAGACGAAGTTTCCTGCTGTTTAGTACGGATGCCGGCATTGGGCTGGACATACCGGTTTTGGGATTCTGCACAGAAAGGGTTTGCAAACCGCTGAATCCACACGTGAGTTTAACTCTGTCAGTTGAATGCACACATTGACAATCATTCAGTTTGATAGCACAATTTTGGTTTTAGAAGCAGATATTTCTCTGTACAGCCTATGGTCCCATTCACTCGGGAATATCCCAACGCAGCTCCTAGCATAAACGTGTTTCTGACGCGCTGAATCTCAACATAGATTCACCTCTCTTAGGTGAACGAACGCACAGCAGAGCAGTTTCAAGGAAACGTTTCTCCTGAGTCTTAGACGAAGTTTCCTGCTGTTTAGTACGTATGCCGGCATTGGGCTGGAAATACCGGTTTTGGGATTCTGCACAGAAAGGGTTTGCAAACCGCTGAATCCACACGTGAGTTTAACTCTGTCAGTTGAATTCACATATTGACAACCATTCAGTTACATAGCTCCGTTTTGGTTTTAGAAGCAGATATTTCTCTGTACAGCCTATGGTCCCATTCACTCGGGAATATCCCAACGCAGCTCCTAGAAGAAACGTGTTTCTGACTCGCTGAATCTCAACATAGATTCAACTCTCTTAGGTGAACGAACGCACAGCAGAGCAGTTTCAAGGAAACGTTTCTCCTGAGTTTTAGACGAAGTTTCCTGCTGTTTAGTACGGATGCCGGCATTGGGCTGGACATACCGGTTTTGGGATTCTGCACAGAAATGGTTTGCAAACCGCTGAATCCACACGTGAGTTTAACTCTGTCAGTTGAATGCACACATTGACAACCATTCAGTTAGATAGCTCCGTTTTGGTTTTAGAAGCAGATATTTCTCTGTACAGCCTATGGTCCCATTCACTCGGGAATATCCCAACGCAGCTCCTAGAAGAAACGTGTTTCTGACTCGCTGAATCTCAACATAGATTCAACTCTCTTAGGTGAACGAACGCACAGCAGAGCAGTTTCAAGGAAACGTTTCTCCTGAGTTTTAGACGAAGTTTCCTGCTGTTTAGTACGGATGCCGGCATTGGGCTGGACATACCGGTTTTGGGATTCTGCACAGAAAGTGTTTGCAAACCGCTGAATCCACACGTGAGTTTAACTCTGTCAGTTGAATGCACACATTGACAACCATTCAGTTAGATAGCTCCGTTTTGGTTTTAGAAGCAGATATTTCTCTGTACAGCCTATGGTCCCATTCACTCGGGAATATCCCAACGCAGCTCCTAGAAGAAACGTGTTTCTGACTCGCTGAATCTCAACATAGATTCAAGTATCTTAGGTGAACGAACGCACAGCAGAGCAGTTTCAAGGAAACGTTTCTCCTGAGTTTTAGACGAAGTTTCCTGCTGTTTAGTACGGATGCCGGCATTGGGCTGGACATACCGGTTTTGGGATTCTGCACAGAAAGGGTTTGCAAACCGCTGAATCCACACGTGAGTTTAACTCTGTCAGTTGAATGCACACATTGACAACCATTCAGTTTGATAGCACACTTTTGGTTTTAGAAGCAGATATTTCTCTGTACAGCCTATGGTCCCATTCACTCGGGAATATCCCAACGCAGCTCCTAGAAGAAACGTGTTTCTGACTCGCTGAATCTCAACATAGATTCAAATCTCTTAGGTGAACGAACACACAGCAGAGCAGTTTCAAGGAAACGTTTCTCCTGAGTTTTAGACGAAGTTTCCTGCTGTTTAGTACGGATGCCGGCATTGGGCTGGAAATACCGGTTTTGGGATTCTGCACAGAAAGGGTTTGCAAACCGCTGAATCCACACGTGAGTTTAACTCTGTCAGTTGAATGCACACATTGACAACCATTCAGTTAGATAGCTCCGTTTTGGTTTTAGAAGCAGATATTTCTCTGTACAGCCTATGGTCCCATTCACTCGGGAATATCCCAACGCAGCTCCTAGAAGAAACGTGTTTCTGACTCGCTGAATCTCAGCATAGATTCAACTCTCTTAGGTGAACGAACGCACAGCAGAGCAGTTTCAAGGAAACGTTTCTCCTGAGTTTTAGACGAAGTTTCCTGCTGTTTAGTATGGATGCCGGCATTGGGCTGGACATACCGGTTTTGGGATTCTGCACAAAAGGGTTTGCAAACCGCTGAATCCACACGTGAGCTTAACTCTGTCAGTTGAATGCACACATTAACAACCATTCAGTTTGATAGCACCCTTTTGGTTTTAGAAGCAGATATTTCTCTGAACAGCCTATGGTCCCATTCACTCGGGAGTATCCCAACGCAGCTCCTAGAAGAAACGTGTTTCTGACTCGCTGAGTCTCTACATAGATTCAACTCTCTTAGGTGAACGAACGCACAGCAGAGCAGTTTCAAGGAAACGTTTCTCCTGAGTTTTAGACGAAGTTTCCTGCTGTTTAGTACGGATGCCGGCATTGGGCTGGACATACCGGTTTTGGGATTCTGCACAGAAATGGTTTGCAAACCGCTGAATCCACACGTGAGTTTAACTCTGTCAGTTGAATGCACACATTGACAACCATTCAGTTAGATAGCTCCGTTTTGGTTTTAGAAGCAGGTATTTCTCTGTACAGCCTATGGTCCCATTCACTCGGGAATATCCCAACGCAGCTCCTAGAAGAAACGTGTTTCTGACTCGCTGAATCTCAACATAGATTCAACTCTCTTAGGTGAACGAACGCACAGCAGAGCTGTTTCAAGGAAACGTTTCTCCTGAGTTTTAGACGAAGTTTCCTGCTGTTTAGTACGGATGCCGGCATTGGGCTGGACATACCGGTTTTGGGATTCTGCACAGAAATGGTTTGCAAACCGCTGAATCCACACGTGAGTTTAACTCTGTCAGTTGAATGCACACATTGACAACCATTCAGTTAGATAGCTCCGTTTTGGTTTTAGAAGCAGATATTTCTCTGTACAGCCTATGGTCCCATTCACTCGGGAATATCCCAACGCAGCTCCTAGAAGAAACGTGTTTCTGACTCGCTGAATCTCAACATAGATTCAAGTATCTTAGGTGAACGAACGCACAGCAGAGCAGTTTCAAGGAAACGTTTCTCCTGAGTTTTAGACGAAGTTTCCTGCTGTTTAGTACGGATGCCGGCATTGGGCTGGAATTACCGGTTTTGGGATTCTGCACCGAAAGGGTTTGCAAAACGCTGAATCCACACGTGAGTTTAACTCTGTCAGTTGAATGCACACATTGACAACCATTCAGTTTGATAGCACCCTTTTGGTTTTAGAAGCAGATATTTCTCTGTACAGACTATGGTCCCATTCACTCGGGAATATCCCAACGCAGCTCCTAGAAGAAACGTGTTTCTGACTCGCTGAATCTCAACATAGATTCAACTCTCTTAGGTGAACGAACACACAGCAGAGCAGTTTCAAGGAAACGTTTCTCCTGAGTTTTAGACGAAGTTTCCTGCTGTTTAGTACGGATGCCGGCATTGGGCTGGACATACCGGTTTTGGGATTCTGCACAGAAAGGGTTTGCAAACCGCTGAATCCACACGTGAGTTTAACTCTGTCAGTTGAATGCACACATTGACAACCATCCAGTTAGATAGCTCCGTTTTGGTTTTAGAAGCAGATATTTCTCTGTACAGCCTATGGTCCCATTCACTCGGGAATATCCCAACGCAGCTCCTAGAAGAAACGTGTTTCTGACTCGCTGAATCTCAACATAGATTCAACTCTCTTAGGTGAACGAACGCACAGCAGAGCAGTTTCAAGGAAACGTTTCTCCTGAGTTTTAGACGAAGTTTCCTGCTGTTTAGTACGGATGCCGGCATTGAGCTGGAATTACCGGTTTTGGGATTCTGCACAGAAAGGGTTTGTAAACCGCTGAATCCAAACGTGAGTTTAACTCTGTCAGTTGAATGCACACATTGACAAGCATTCAGTTAGATACCACCCTTTTGGTTGTAGGAGCAGATATTTCTCTGTACAGCCTATGGTCCCATTCACTCGGGAATATCCCAACGCAGCTCCTAGAAGAAACGTGTTTCTGACTCGCTGAATCTCAGCATAGATTCAACTCTCTTAGGTGAACGAACGCACAGCAGAGCAGTTTCAAGGAAACGTTTCTCCTGAGATTTAGACGAAGTTTCCTGCTGTTTAGTACGGATGCCGGCATTGGGCTGGACATACCGGTTTTGGGATTCTGCACAGAAAGGGTTTGCAAACCGCTGAATCCACACGTGAGTTTAACTCTGTCAGTTGAATGCACACATTGACAATCATTCAGTTTTATAGCACAATTTTGGTTTTAGAAGCAGATATTTCTCTGTACAGCCTATGGTCCCATTCACTCGGGAATATCCCAACGCAGCTCCTAGCATAAACGTGTTTCTGACGCGCTGAATCTCAACATAGATTCACCTCTCTTAGGTGAACGAACGCACAGCAGAGCAGTTTCAAGGAAACGTTTCTCCTGAGTCTTAGACGAAGTTTCCTGCTGTTTAGTACGTATGCCGGCATTGGGCTGGAAATACCGGTTTTGGGATTCTGCACAGAAAGGGTTTGCAAACCGCTGAATCCACACGTGAGTTTAACTCTGTCAGTTGAATGCACATATTGACAACCATTCAGTTAGATAGCTCCGTTTTGGTTTTAGAAGCAGATATTTCTCTGTACAGCCTATGGTCCCATTCACTCGGGAATATCCCAACGCAGCTCCTAGAAGAAACGTGTTTCTGACTCGCTGAATCTCAACATAGATTCAATTCTCTTAGGTGAACGAACGCACAGCAGAGCAGTTTCAAGGAAACGTTTCTCCTGAGTTTTAGACGAAGTTTCCTGCTGTTTAGTACGGATGCCGGCATTGGGCTGGACATACCGGTTTTGGGATTCTGCACAGAAAGTGTTTGCAAACCGCTGAATCCACACGTGAGTTTAACTCTGTCAGTTGAATGCACACATTGACAACCATTCAGTTAGATAGCTCCGTTTTGGTTTTAGAAGCAGGTATTTCTCTGTACAGCCTATGGTCCCATTCACTCGGGAATATCCCAACGCAGCTCCTAGAAGAAACGTGTTTCTGACTCGCTGAATCTCAACATAGATTCAACTCTCTTAGGTGAACGAACGCACAGCAGAGCAGTTTCAAGGAAACGTTTCTCCTGAGTTTTAGACGAAGTTTCCTGCTGTTTAGTACGGATGCCGGCATTGGGCTGGACATACCGGTTTTGGGATTCTGCACAGAAAGTGTTTGCAAACCGCTGAATCCACACGTGAGTTTAACTCTGTCAGTTGAATGCACACATTGACAACCATTCAGTTAGATAGCTCCGTTTTGGTTTTAGAAGCAGATATTTCTCTGTACAGCCTATGGTCCCATTCACTCGGGAATATCCCAACGCAGCTCCTAGAAGAAACGTGTTTCTGACTCGCTGAATCTCAACATAGATTCAAGTATCTTAGGTGAACGAACGCACAGCAGAGCAGTTTCAAGGAAACGTTTCTCCTGAGTTTTAGACGAAGTTTCCTGCTGTTTAGTACGGATGCCGGCATTGGGCTGGACATACCGGTTTTGGGATTCTGCACAGAAAGGGTTTGCAAACCGCTGAATCCACACGTGAGTTTAACTCTGTCAGTTGAATGCACACATTGACAACCATTCAGTTTGATAGCACCCTTTTGGTTTTAGAAGCAGATATTTCTCTGTACAGACTATGGTCCCATTCACTCGGGAATATCCCAACGCAGCTCCTAGAAGAAACGTGTTTCTGACTCGCTGAATCTCAACATAGATTCAACTCTCTTAGGTGAACGAACACACAGCAGAGCAGTTTCAAGGAAACGTTTCTCCTGAGTTTTAGACGAAGTTTCCTGCTGTTTAGTACGGATGCCGGCATTGGGCTGGACATACCGGTTTTGGGATTCTGCACAGAAAGGGTTTGCAAACCGCTGAATCCACACGTGAGTTTAACTCTGTCAGTTGAATGCACACATTGACAACCATCCAGTTAGATAGCTCCGTTTTGGTTTTAGAAGCAGATATTTCTCTGTACAGTCTATGGTCCCATTCACTCGGGAATATCCCAACGCAGCTCCTAGAAGAAACGTGTTTCTGACTCGCTGAATCTCAACATAGATTCAACTCTCTTAGGTGAACGAACACACAGCAGAGCAGTTTCAAGGAAACGTTTGTCCTGAGTTTTAGACGAAGTTTCCTGCTGTTTAGTACGGATGCCGGCATTGGGCTGGAAATACCGGTTTTGGGATTCTGCACAGAAAGGGTTTGCAAACCGCTGAATCCACACGTGAGTTTAACTCTGTCAGTTGAATGCACACATTGACAACCATTCAGTTAGATAGCTCCGTTTTGGTTTTAGAAGCAGATATTTCTCTGTACAGCCTATGGTCCCATTCACTCGGGAATATCCCAACGCAGCTCCTAGAAGAAACGTGTTTCTGACTCGCTGAATCTCAGCATAGATTCAACTCTCTTAGGTGAACGAACGCACAGCAGAGCAGTTTCAAGGAAACGTTTCTCCTGAGTTTTAGACGAAGTTTCCTGCTGTTTAGTATGGATGCCGGCATTGGGCTGGACATACCGGTTTTGGGATTCTGCACAAAAGGGTTTGCAAACCGCTGAATCCACACGTGAGCTTAACTCTGTCAGTTGAATGCACACATTAACAACCATTCAGTTTGATAGCACCCTTTTGGTTTTAGAAGCAGATATTTCTCTGAACAGCCTATGGTCCCATTCACTCGGGAGTATCCCAACGCAGCTCCTAGAAGAAACGTGTTTCTGACTCGCTGAGTCTCTACATAGATTCAACTCTCTTAGGTGAACGAACGCACAGCAGAGCAGTTTCAAGGAAACGTTTCTCCTGAGTTTTAGACGAAGTTTCCTGCTGTTTAGTACGTATGCCGGCATTGGGCTGGAAATACCGGTTTTGGGATTCTGCACAGAAATGGTTTGAAAACCGCTGAATCCACACGTGAGTTTAACTCTGTCAGTTGAATGCACACATTGACAACCATTCAGTTAGATAGCTCCGTTTTGGTTTTAGAAGCAGATATTTCTCTGTACAGCCTATGGTCCCATTCACTCGGGAATATCCCAACGCAGCTCCTAGAAGAAACGTGTTTCTGACTCGCTGAATCTCAACATAGATTCAACTCTCTTAGATAAACGAACGCACAGCAGAGCAGTTTCAAGGAAACGTTTCTCCTGAGTTTTAGACGAAGTTTCCGGCTGTTTAGTACGGATGCCGGCATTGAGCTAGAATTACCGGTTTTGGGATTCTGCACAGAAAGGGTTTGTAAACCGCTGAATCCAAACGTGAGTTTAACTCTGTCAGTTGAATGCACACATTGACAACCATTCAGTTAGATACCACCCTTTTGGTTGTAGGAGCAGATATTTCTCTGTACAGCCTATGGTCCCATTCACTCGGGAATATCCCAGCGCACCTCCTAGAAGAAACGTGTTTCTGACACGCTGAATCTCAACATAGATTCAACTCTCTTAGGTGATCGAACGCACAGCAGAGCAGTTTCAAGGTAACGTTTCTCCTGAGTTTTAGACGAAGTTTCCTGCTGTTTAGTACGGATGCCGGCATTGGGCTGGAAATACCGGTTTTGGGATTCTGCACAGAAAGGGTTTGCAAACCGCTGAATCCACACGTGAGTTTAACTCTGTCAGTTGAATGCACATATTGACAACCATTCAGTTAGATAGCTCCGTTTTGGTTTTAGAAGTAGATATTTCTCTGTACAGCCTATGGTCCCATTCACTCGGGAATATCCCAACGCAGCTCCTAGAAGAAACGTGTTTCTGACTCGCTGAATCTCAACATAGTTTCAACTCTCTTAGGTGAACGAACGCACAGCAGAGCAGTTTCAAGGAAACGTTTCTCCTGAGTTTTAGACGAAGTTTCCCCTGTTTAGTACGGATGCCGGCATTGAGCTAGAATTACCGGTTTTGGGATTCTGCACAGAAAGGGTTTGTAAACCGCTGAATCCAAACGTGAGTTTAACTCTGTCAGTTGAATGCACACATTGACAACCATTCAGTTAGATACCACCCTTTTGGTTGTAGGAGCAGATATTTCTCTGTACAGCCTATGGTCCCATTCACTCGGGAATATCCCAACGCACCTCCTAGAAGAAACGTGTTTCTGACACGCTGAATCTCAACATAGATTCAACTCTCTTAGGTGATCGAACGCACAGCAGAGCAGCTTCAAGGAAACGTTTCTCCTGAGTTTTAGACGAAGTTTCCTGCTGTTTAGTACGGATGCCGGCATTGGGCTGGAAATACCGGTTTTGGGATTCTGCACAGAAAGGGTTTGCAAACCGCTGAATCCACACGTGAGTTTAACTCTGTCAGTTGAATGCACATATTGACAACCATTCAGTTAGATAGCTCCGTTTTGGTTTTAGAAGCAGATATTTCTCTGTACAGCCTATGGTCCCATTCACTCGGGAATATCCCAACGCAGCTCCTAGCATAAACGTGTTTCTGACTCGCTGAATCTCAACATAGATTCAACTCTCTTCGGTGAACGAACGCACAGCAGAGCAGTTTCAAGGAAACGTTTCTCCTGAGCTTTAGACGAAGTTTCCTGCTGTTTAGTACAGATGCCGGCATTGGGCTGGACATACCGGTTTTGGGATTCTGCACAGAAAGGGTTTGCAAACCGCTGAATCCACACGTGAGTTTAACTCTGTCAGTTGAATGCACACATTGACAACCATTCAGTTTGATAGCACCCTTTTGGTTTTAGAAGCAGATATTTCTCTGTACAGCCTATGGTCCCATTCACTCGGGAATATCCCAACGCAGCTCCTAGAAGAAACGTGTTTCTGACTCGCTGAATCTCAACATAGATTCAACTCTCTTAGGTGAACGAACGCACAGCAGAGCAGTTTCAAGGAAACGTTTCTCCTGAGTTTTAGACGAAGTTTCCTGCTGTTTAGTACATATGCCGGCATTGGGCTGGAAATACCGGTTTTGGGATTCTGCACAGAAAGGGTTTGCAAACCGCTGAATCCACACGTGAGTTTAACTCTGTCAGTTGAATGCACACATTGACAACCATTCAGTTAGATAGCTCCGTTTTGGTTTTAGGAGCAGATATTTCTCTGTACAGCCTATGGTCCCATTCACTCGGGAATATCCCAACGCAGCTCCTAGAAGAAACGTGTTTCTGACTCGCTGAAACTCAACATAGATTCAACTCTCTTAGTTGAACGAACGCACAGCAGAGCAGTTTCAAGGAAACGTTTCTCCTGAGTTTTAGACGAAGTTTCCTGCTGTTTAGTACGGATGCCGGCATTGGGCTGGACATACCGGTTTTGGGATTCTGCACAGAAATGGTTTGCAAACCGCTGAATCCACACGTGAGTTTAACTCTGTCAGTTGAATGCACACATTGACAACCATTCAGTTAGATACCACCCTTTTGGTTGTAGGAGCAGATATTTCTCTGTACAGCCTATGGTCCCATTCACTCGGGAATATCCCAACGCACCTCCTAGAAGAAAGGTGTTTCTCACACGCTGAATCTCAACATAGATTCAACTCTCTTAGGTGATCGAACGCACAGCAGAGCAGTTTCAAGGAAACGTTTCTCCTGAGTTTTAGACGAAGTTTCCTGCTGTTTAGTACGGATGCCGGCATTGGGCTGGAAATACCGGTTTTGGGATTCTGCACAGAAAGGGTTTGCAAACCGCTGAATCCACACGTGAGTTTAACTCTGTCAGTTGAATGCACATATTGACAACCATTCAGTTAGATAGCTCCGTTTTGGTTTTAGAAGCAGATATTTCTCTGTACAGCCTATGGTCCCATTCACTCGGGAATATCCCAACGCAGCTCCTAGCATAAACGTGTTTCTGACTCGCTGAATCTCAACATAGATTCAACTCTCTTAGGTGAACGAACGCACAGCAGAGCAGTTTCAAGGAAACGTTTCTCCTGAGTTTTAGACGAAGTTTCCTGCTGTTTAGTACATATGCCGGCATTGGGCTGGACATACCGGTTTTGGGATTCTGCACAGAAAGGGTTTGCAAACCGCTGAATCCACACGTGAGTTTAACTCTGTCAGTTGAATGCACACATTGACAACCATTCAGTTTGATAGCACCCTTTTGGTTTTAAAAGCAGATATTTCTCTGTACAGCCTATGGTCCCATTCACTCGGGAATATCCCAACGCAGCTCCTTGAAGAAACGTGTTTCTGACTCGCTGAGTCTCAACATAGATTCAACTCTCTTAGGTGAACGAACGCACAGCAGAGCAGTTTCAAGGAAACGTTTCTCCTGAGTTTTAGACGAAGTTTCCTGCTGTTTAGTACATATGCCGGCATTGGGCTGGACATACCGGTTTTGGGATTCTGCACAGAAATGGTTTGCAAACCGCTGAATCCACACGTGAGTTTAACTCTGTCAGTTGAATGCACACATTGACAACCATTCAGTTAGATACCACCCTTTTGGTTGTAGGAGCAGATATTTCTCTGTACAGCCTATGGTCCCATTCACTCGGGAATATCCCAACGCACCTCCTAGAAGAAACGTGTTTCTGACACGCTGAATCTCAACATAGATTCATCTCTCTTAGGTGATCGAACACACAGCAGAGCAGTTTCAAGGAAACGTTTCTGCTGAGTTTTAGACGAAGTTTCCTGCTGTTTAGTACGGATGCAGGCATTGGGCTGGACATACCGGATTTGGGATTCTGCACAGAAAGGGTTTGCAAACCGCTGAATCCACACGTGAGTTTAACTCTGTCAGTTGAATGCACACATTGACAATCATTCAGTTTGATAGCACAATTTTGGTTTTAGAAGCAGATATTTTCTGTACAGCCTATGGTCCCATTCACTCGGGAATATCCCAACGCAGCTCCTAGAAGAAACGTGTTTCTGACTCGCTGAATCTCAACATAGATTCAACTCTCTTAGGTGAATGAACGCACAGCAGAGCAGTTTCAAGGAAACGTTTCTCCTGAGTCTTAGACGAAGTTTCCTGCTGTTTAGTACGGATGCCGGCATTGGGCTGGACATACCGGATTTGGGATACTGCACAGAAAGGGTTTGCAAACCGCTGAATCCACACGTGAGTTTAACTCTGTCAGTTGAATGCACACATTGACAATCATTCAGTTTGATAGCACAATTTTGGTTTTAGAAGCAGATATTTTCTGTACAGCCTATGGTCCCATTCACTCGGGAATATCCCAACGCAGCTCCTAGAAGAAACGTGTTTCTGACTCGCTGAATCTCAACATAGATTCAACTCTCTTAGGTGAACGAACACACAGCAGATCAGTTTCAAGGAAACGTTTCTCCTGAGTTTTAGACGAAGTTTCCTGCTGTTTAGTACGGATGCCGGCATTGGGCTGGAAATACCGGTTTTGGGATTCTGCACAGAAAGGGTTTGTAAACCGCTGAATCCAAACGTGAGTTTAACTCTGTCAGTTGAATGCACACATTGACAACCATTCAGTTAGATACCACCCTTTTGGTTGTAGGAGCAGATATTTCTCTGTACAGCCTATGGTCCCATTCACTCGGGAATATCCCAGCGCACCTCCTAGAAGAAACGTGTTTCTGACACGCTGAATCTCAACATAGATTCAACTCTCTTAGGTGATCGAACGCACAGCAGAGCAGTTTCAAGGAAACGTTTCTCCTGAGTTTTAGACGAAGTTTCCTGCTGTTTAGTACGGATGCCGGCATTGGGCTGGAAATACCGGTTTTGGGATTCTGCACAGAAAGGGTTTGCAAACCGCTGAATCCACACGTGAGTTTAACTCTGTCAGTTGAATGCACACATTGACAACCATTCAGTTAGATAGCTCCGTTTTGGTTTTAGAAGCAGATATTTCTCTGTACAGCCTATGGTCCCATTCACTCGGGAATATCGCAACGCAGCTCCTAGAAGAAACGTGTTTCTGACTCGCTGAATCTCAACATAGATTCAACTCTCTTAGATAAACGAACGCACAGCAGAGCAGTTTCAAGGAAACGTTTCTCCTGAGTTTTAGACGAAGTTTCCTGCTGTTTAGTACGTATGCCGGCATTGGGCTGGAAATATCGGTTTTGGCATTCTGCACAGAAAGGGTTTGCAAACCGCTGAATCCACACGTGAGTTTAACTCTGTCAGTTGAATGCACACATTGACAACCATTCAGTTAGATACCACCCTTTAGGTTGTAGGAGCAGATATTTCTCTGTACAGCCTATGGTTCCATTCACTCGGGAATATCCCAACGCAGCTCCTAGCATAAACGTGTTTCTGACTCGCTGAATCTCAACATAGTTTCAACTCTCTTAGGTGAACGAACGCACAGCAGAGCAGTTTCAAGGAAACGTTTCTCCTGAGTTTTAGACGAAGTTTCCTGCTGTTTAGTACGGATGCCGGCATTGAGCTAGAATTACCGGTTTTGGGATTCTGCACAGAAAGGGTTTGTAAACCGCTGAATCCAAACGTGAGTTTAACTCTGTCAGTTGAATGCACACATTGACAACCATTCAGTTTGATAGCACCCTTTTGGTTGTAGGAGCAGATATTTCTCTGTACAGCCTATGGTCCCATTCACTCAGGAATATCCCAACGCAGCTCCTAGAAGAAACGTGTTTCTGACTCGCTGAGTCTCGACATAGATTCAACTCTCTTAGGTGAACGAACGCACAGCAGAGCAGTTTCAAGGAAACGTTTCTCCTGAGTTTTAGACGAAGTTTCCTGCTGTTTAGTACATATGCCGGTATTGGGCTGGAAATACGGGTTTTGGGATTCTGCACAGAAAGGGTTTGCAAACCGCTGAATCCACACGTGAGTTTAACTCTGTCAGTTGAATGCACACATTGACAACCATTCAGTTAGATAGCTCCGTTTTGGTTTTAGAAGCAGATATTTCTCTGTACAGCCTATGGTCCCATTCACTCGGGAATATCCCAACGCAGCTCCTAGAAGAAACGTGTTTCTGACTCGCTGAAACTCAACATAGATTCAACTCTCTTAGTTGAACGAACGCACAGCAGAGCAGTTTCAAGGAAACGTTTCTCCTGAGTTTTAGACGAAGTTTCCTGCTGTTTAGTACAGATGCCGGCATTGGGCTGGACATACCGGTTTTGGGATTCTGCACAGAAATGGTTTGCAAACCGCTGAATCCACACGTGAGTTTAACTCTGTCAGTTGAATGCACACATTGACAACCATTCAGTTAGATACCACCCTTTTGGTTGTAGGAGCAGATATTTCTCTGTACAGCCTATGGTCCCATTCACTCGGGAATATCCCAACGCACCTCCTAGAAGAAAGGTGTTTCTGACACGCTGAATCTCAACATAGATTCAACTCTCTTAGGTGATCGAACGCACAGCAGAGCAGTTTCAAGGAAACGTTTCTCCTGAGTTTTAGACGAAGTTTCCTGCTGTTTAGTACGGATGCCGGCATTGGGCTGGAAATACCGGTTTTGGGATTCTGCACAGAAAGGGTTTGCAAACCGCTGAATCCACACGTGAGTTTAACTCTGTCAGTTGAATGCACATATTGACAACCATTCAGTTAGATAGCTCCGTTTTGGTTTTAGAAGCAGATATTTCTCTGTACAGCCTATGGTCCCATTCACTCGGGAATATCCCAACGCAGCTCCTAGCATAAACGTGTTTCTGACTCGCTGAATCTCAACATAGATTCAACTCACTTAGGTGAACGAACGCACAGCAGAGGAGTTTCAAGGAAACGTTTCTCCTGAGTTTTAGACGAAGTTTCCTGCTGTTTAGTACATATGCCGGCATTGGGCTGGACATACCGGTTTTGGGATTCTGCACAGAAAGGGATTGCAAACCGCTGAATCCACACGTGAGTTTAACTCTGTCAGTTGAATGCACACATTGACAACCATTCAGTTAGATAGCTCCGTTTTGGTTTTAGAAGCAGATATTTCTCTGTACAGCCTATGGTCCCATTCACTCGGGAATATCCCAACGCAGCTCCTAGCATAAACGTGTTTCTGACTCGCTGAATCTCAACATAGTTTCAACTCTCTTAGGTGAACGAACGCACAGCAGAGCAGTTTCAAGCAAACGTTTCTCCTGAGTTTTAGACGAAGTTTCCTGCTGTTCAGTACGGATGCCGGAATTGAGCTAGAATTACCGGTTTTGGGATTCTGCACAGAAAGGGTTTGTAAACCGCTGAATCCAAACGTGAGTTTAACTCTGTCAGTTGAATGCACACATTGACAACCATTCAGTTAGATACCACCCTTTTGGTTTTAGGAGCAGATATTTCTCTGTACAGCCTATGGTCCCATTCACTCGGGAATATCCCAACGCACGTCCTAGAAGAAACGTGTTTCTGACACGCTGAATCTCAACATAGATTCAACTCTCTTAGGTGATCGAACGCACAGCAGAGCAGTTTCAAGGAAACGTTTCTCCTGAGTTTTAGACGAAGTTTCCTGCTGTTTAGTACGGATGCCGGCATTGGGCTGGAAATACCGGTTTTGGGATTCTGCACAGAAAGGGTTTGCAAACCGCTGAATCCACACGTGAGTTTAACTCTGTCAGTTGAATGCACATATTGACAACCATTCAGTTAGATAGCTCCGTTTTGGTTTTAGAAGCAGATATTTCTCTGTACAGCCTATGGTCCCATTCACTCGGGAATATCCCAACGCAGCTCCTATCATAAACGTGTTTCTGACTCGCTGAATCTCAACATAGATTCAACTCTCTTAGGTGAACGAACGCACAGCAGAGCAGTTTCAAGGAAACGTTTCTCCTGAGTTTTAGACGAAGTTTCCTGCTGTTTAGTACATATGCCGGCATTGGGCTGGAAATACCGGTTTTGGGATTCTGCACAGAAAGGGTTTGCAAACCGCTGAATCCACACGTGAGTTTAACTCTGTCAGTTGAATGCACACATTGACAACCATTCAGTTAGATAGCTCCGTTTTGGTTTTAGAAGCAGATATTTCTCTGTACAGCCTATGGTCCCATTCACTCGGGAATATCCCAACGCAGCTCCTAGAAGAAACGTGTTTCTGACTCGCTGAAACTCAACATACATTCAACTCTCTTAGTTGAACGAACGCACAGCAGAGCAGTTTCAAGGAAACGTTTCTCCTGAGTTTTAGACGAAGTTTCCTGCTGTTTAGTACGGATGCCGGCATTGGGCTGGACATACCGGTTTTGGGATTCTGCACAGAAATGGTTTGCAAACCGCTGAATCCACACGTGAGTTTAACTCTGTCAGTTGAATGCACACATTGACAACCATTCAGTTAGATACCACCCTTTTGGTTGCAGGAGCAGATATTTCTCTGTACAGCCTATGGTCCCATTCACTCGGGAATATCCCAACGCACCTCCTAGAAGAAAGGTGTTTCTGACACGCTGAATCTCAACATAGATTCAACTCTCTTAGGTGATCGAACGCACAGCAGAGCAGTTTCAAGGAAACGTTTCTCCTGAGTTTTAGACGAAGTTTCCTGCTGTTTAGTACGGATGCCGTCATTGGGCTGGAAATACCGGTTTTGGGATTCTGCACAGAAAGGGTTTGCAAACCGCTGAATCCACACGTGAGTTTAACTCTGTCAGTTGAATGCACATATTGAGAACCATTCAGTTAGATAGCTCCGTTTTGGTTTTAGAAGCAGATATTTCTCTGTACAGCCTATGGTCCCATTCACTCGGGAATATCCCAACGCAGCTCCTAGCATAAACGTGTTTCTGACTCGCTGAATCTCAACATAGTTTCAACTCTCTTAGGTGAACGAACGCACAGCAGAGCAGTTTCAAGGAAACGTTTCTCCTGAGTTTTAGACGAAGTTTCCTGCTGTTTAGTACATATGCCGGCATTGGGCTGGACATACCGGTTTTGGGATTCTGCACAGAAAGGGTTTGCAAACCGCTGAATCCACACGTGAGTTTAACTCTGTCAGTTGAATGCACACATTGACAACCATTCAGTTTGATAGCACCCTTTTGGTTTTAAAAGCAGATATTTCTCTGTACAGCCTATGGTCCCATTCACTCGGGAATATCCCAACGCAGCTCCTTGAAGAAACGTGTTTCTGACTCGCTGAGTCTCAACATAGATTCAACTCTCTTAGGTGAACGAACGCACAGCAGAGCAGTTTCAAGGAAACGTTTCTCCTGAGTTTTAGACGAAGTTTCCTGCTGTTTAGTACATATGCCGGCATTGGGCTTGAAATACCGGTTTTGGGATTCTGCACAGAAAGGGTTTGCAAACCGCTGAATCCACACGTGAGTTTAACTGTGTCAGTTGAATGCACACATTGACAACCATTCAGTTTGATATCTCCGTTTTGGTTTTAGAAGCAGATATTTCTCTGTACAGCCTATGGTCCCATTCACTCGGGAATATCCCAACGCAGCTCCTAGCATAAACGTGTTTCTGACTCGCTGAATCTCAACATAGTTTCAACTCTCTTAGGTGAACGAACGCACAGCAGAGCAGTTTCAAGGAAACGTTTCTCCTGAGTTTTAGACGAAGTTTCCTGCTGTTTAGTACGGATGCCGGCATTGGGCTGGACATACCGGTTTTGGGATTCTGCACAGAAAGGGTTTGCAAACCGCTGAATCCAAACGTGAGTTTAACTCTGTCAGTTGAATGCACACATTGACAACCATTCAGTTTGATAGCACCCTTTTGGTTTTAAAAGCAGATATTTCTCTGTACAGCCTATGGTCCCATTCACTCGGGAATATCCCAACGCAGCTCCTTGAAGAAACGTGTTTCTGACTCGCTGAGTCTCAACATAGATTCAACTCTCTTAGGTGAACGAACGCATAGCAGAGCAGTTTCAAGGAAACGTTTCTCCTGAGTTTTAGACGAAGTTTCCTGCTGTTTAGTACATATGCCGGCATTGGGCTGGAAATACCGGTTTTGGGATTCTGCACAGAAAGGGTTTGCAAACCGCTGAATCCACACGTGAGTTTAACTGTGTCAGTTGAATGCACACATTGACAACCATTCAGTTTGATAGCTCCGTTTTGGTTTTAGAAGCAGATATTTCTCTGTACAGCCTATGGTCCCATTCACTCGGGAATATCCCAACGCAGCTCCTTGAAGAAACGTGTTTCTGACTCGCTGAATCTCAACATAGTTTCAACTCTCTTAGGTGAACGAACGCACAGCAGAGCAGTTTCAAGGAAACGTTTCTGCTGAGTTTTTGACGAAGTTTCCTGCTGTTTAGTACGGATGCCGGCATTGGGCTGGACATACCGGATTTGGGATTTTGCACAGAAAAGGTTTGCAAACCGCTGAATCCACACGTGAGTTTAACTCTGTCAGTTGAATGCACACATTGACAATCATTCAGTTTGATAGCACAATTTTGGTTTTAGAAGCAGATATTTTCTGTACAGCCTATGGTCCCATTCACTCGGGAATATCCCAACGCAGCTCCTAGAAGAAACGTGTTTCTGACTCGCTGAATCTCAACATAGATTCAACTCTCTTAGGTGAATGAACGCACAGCAGAGCAGTTTCAAGGAAACGTTTCTCCTGAGTCTTAGACGAAGTTTCCTGCTGTTTAGTACGGATGCCGGCATTGGGCTGGACATACCGGATTTGGGATACTGCACAGAAAGGGTTTGCAAACCGCTGAATCCACACGTGAGTTTAACTCTGTCAGTTGAATGCACACATTGACAATCATTCAGTTTGATAGCACAATTTTGGTTTTAGAAGCAGATATTTTCTGTACAGTCTATGGTCCCATTCACTCGGGAATATCCCAACGCAGCTCCTAGAAGAAACGTGTTTCTGACTCGCTGAATCTCAACATAGATTCAACTGTCTTAGGTGAACGAACGCACAGCAGAGCAGTTTCAAGGAAACGTTTCTCCTGAGTCTTAGACGAAGTTTCCTGCTGTTTAGTACGGATGCCGGCATTGGGCTGGAAATACCGGTTTTGGGATTCTGCACAGAAAGGGTTTGCAAACCGCTGAATCCACACGTGAGTTTAACTCTGTCAGTTGAATGCACATATTGACAACCATTCAGTTAGATAGCTCCGTTTTGGTTTTAGAAGCAGATATTTCTCTGTACAGCCTATGGTCCCATTCACTCGGGAATATCCCAACGCAGCTCCTAGCATAAACGTGTATCTGACTCGCTGAATCTCAACATAGATTCAACTCTCTTAGGTGAACGAACGCACAGCAGAGCAGTTTCAAGGAAACGTTTCTCCTGAGTTTTAGACGAAGTTTCCTGCTGTTTAGTACGGATGCCGGCATTGGGCTGGACATACCGGTTTTGGGATTCTGCACAGAAAGGGTTTGCAAACCGCTGAATCCACACGTGAGTTTAACTCTGTCAGTTGAATGCACACATTGACAACCATTCAGTTTGATAGCACCCTTTTGGTTTTAAAAGCAGATATTTCTCTGTACAGCCTATGGTCCCATTCACTCGGGAATATCCCAGCGCACCTCCTAGAAGAAACGTGTTTCTGACACGCTGAATCTCAACATAGATTCAACTCTCTTAGGTGATCGAACGCACAGCAGAGCAGTTTCAAGGAAACGTTTCTCCTGAGTTTTAGACGAAGTTTCCTGCTGTTTAGTACGGATGCCGGCATTGGGCTGGAAATACCGGTTTTGGGATTCTGCACAGAAAGGGTTTGCAAACCGCTGAATCCACACGTGAGTTTAACTCTGTCAGTTGAATGCACACATTGACATCCCTTCAGTTAGATAGCTCCGTTTTGGTTTTAGAAGCAGATATTTCTCTGTACAGCCTATGGTCCCATTCACTCGGGAATATCCCAACGCAGCTCCTAGAAGAAACGTGTTTCTGACTCGCTGAGTCTCAACATAGATTCAACTCTCTTAGGTGAACGAACGCACAGCAGAGCAGTTTCAAGGAAACGTTTCTCCTGAGTTTTAGACGAAGTTTCCTGCTGTTTAGTACATATGCCGGCATTGGGCTGGAAATACCGGTTTTGGGATTCTGCACAGAAAGGGTTTGCAAACCGCTGAATCCACACGTGAGTTTAACTCTGTCAGTTGAATGCACACATTGACATCCCTTCAGTTAGATAGCTCCGTTTTGGTTTTAGAAGCAGAAATTTCTCTGTACAGCCTATGGTCCCATTCACTCGGGAATATCCCAACGCAGCTCCTAGAAGAAACGTGTTTCTGACTCGCTGAAACTCAACATAGATTCAACTCTCTTATTTGAACGAACGCACAGCAGAGCAGTTTCAAGGAAACGTTTCTCCTGAGTTTTAGACGAAGTTTCCTGCTGTTTAGTACGGATGCCGGCATTGGGCTGGACATACCGGTTTTGGGATTCTGCACAGAAATGGTTTGCAAACCGCTGAATCCACACGTGAGTTTAACTCTGTCAGTTGAATGCACACATTGACAACCATTCAGTTAGATACCACCCTTTTGGTTGTAGGAGCAGATATTTCTCTGTACAGCCTATGGTCCCATTCACTCGGGAATATCCCAACGCACCTCCTAGAAGAAAGGTGTTTCTGACACGCTGAATCTCAACATAGATTCAACTCTCTTAGGTGATCGAACGCACAGCAGAGCAGTTTCAAGGAAACGTTTCTCCTGAGTTTTAGACGAAGTTTCCTGCTGTTTAGTACGGATGCCGGCATTGGGCTGGAAATACCGGTTTTGGGATTCTGCACAGAAAGGGTTTGCAAACCGCTGAATCCACACGTGAGTTTAACTCTGTCAGTTGAATGCACATATTGACAACCATTCAGTTAGATAGCTCCGTTTTGGTTTTAGAAGCAGATATTTCTCTGTACAGCCTATGGTCCCATTCACTCGGGAATATCCCAACGCAGCTCCTAGCATAAACGTGTTTCTGACTCGCTGAATCTCAACATAGATTCAACTCTCTTAGGTGAACGAACGCACAGCAGAGCAGTTTCAAGGAAACGTTTCTCCTGAGTTTTAGACGAAGTTTCCTGCTGTTTAGTACATATGCCGGCATTGGGCTGGACATACCGGTTTTGGGATTCTGCACAGAAAGGGTTTGCAAACCGCTGAATCCACACGTGAGTTTAACTCTGTCAGTTGAATGCACACATTGACAACCATTCAGTTTGATAGCACCCTTTTGGTTTTAAAAGCAGATATTTCTCTGTACAGCCTATGGTCCCATTCACTCGGGAATATCCCAACGCAGCTCCTTGAAGAAACGTGTTTCTGACTCGCTGAGTCTCAACATAGATTCAAGTATCTTAGGTGAACGAACGCACAGCAGAGCAGTTTCAAGGAAACGTTTCTCCTGAGTTTTAGACGAAGTTTCCGGCTGTTTAGTACGGATGCCGGCATTGAGCTAGAATTACCGGTTTTGGGATTCTGCACAGATAGGGTTTGTAAACCGCTGAATCCAAACGTGAGTTTAACTCTGTCAGTTGAATGCACACATTGACAACCATTCAGTTAGATACCACCCTTTTGGTTGTAGGAGCAGATATTTCTCTGTACAGCCTATGGTCCCATTCACTCGGGAATATCCCAGCGCACCTCCTAGAAGAAACGTGTTTCTGACACGCTGAATCTCAACATAGATTCAACTCTCTTAGGTGATCGAACGCACAGCAGAGCAGTTTCAAGGAAACGTTTCTCCTGAGTTTTAGACGAAGTTTCCTGCTGTTTAGTACGGATGCCGGCATTGGGCTGGAAATACCGGTTTTGGGATTCTGCACAGAAAGGGTTTGCAAACCGCTGAATCCACACGTGAGTTTAACTCTGTCAGTTGAATGCACACATTGACATCCCTTCAGTTAGATAGCTCCGTTTTGGTTTTAGAAGCAGATATTTCTCTGTACAGCCTATGGTCCCATTCACTCGGGAATATCCCAACGCAGCTCCTAGAAGAAACGTGTTTCTGACTCGCTGAGTCTCAACATAGATTCAACTCTCTTAGGTGAACGAACGCACAGCAGAGCAGTTTCAAGGAAACGTTTCTCCTGAGTTTTAGACGAAGTTTCCTGCTGTTTAGTACATATGCCGGCATTGGGCTGGAAATACCGGTTTTGGGATTCTGCACAGAAAGGGTTTGCAAACCGCTGAATCCACACGTGAGTTTAACTCTGTCAGTTGAATGCACACATTGACAACCATTCAGTTAGATAGCTCCGTTTTGGTTTTAGAAGCAGAAATTTCTCTGTACAGCCTATGGTCCCATTCACTCGGGAATATCCCAACGCAGCTCCTAGAAGAAACGTGTTTCTGACTCGCTGAAACTCAACATAGATTCAACTCTCTTAGTTGAACGAACGCACAGCAGAGCAGTTTCAAGGAAACGTTTCTCCTGAGTTTTAGACGAAGTTTCCTGCTGTTTAGTACGGATGCCGGCATTGGGCTGGACATACCGGTTTTGGGATTCTGCACAGAAATGGTTTGCAAACCGCTGAATCCACACGTGAGTTTAACTCTGTCAGTTGAATGCACACATTGACAACCATTCAGTTAGATACCACCCTTTTGGTTGTAGGAGCAGATATTTCTCTGTACAGCCTATGGTCCCATTCACTCGGGAATATCCCAACGCACCTCCTAGAAGAAAGGTGTTTCTGACACGCTGAATCTCAACATAGATTCAACTCTCTTAGGTGATCGAACGCACAGCAGAGCAGTTTCAAGGAAACGTTTCTCCTGAGTTTTAGACGAAGTTTCCTGCTGTTTAGTACGGATGCCGGCATTGGGCTGGAAATACCGGTTTTGGGATTCTGCACAGAAAGGGTTTGCAAACCGCTGAATCCACACGTGAGTTTAACTCTGTCAGTTGAATGCACATATTGACAACCATTCAGTTAGATAGCTCCGTTTTGGTTTTAGAAGCAGATATTTCTCTGTACAGCCTATGGTCCCATTCCCTCGGGAATATCCCAACGCAGCTCCTAGAAGAAACGTGTTTCTGACTCGCTGAGTCTCAACATAGATTCAACTCTCTTAGGTGAACGAACGCACAGCAGAGCAGTTTCAAGGAAACGTTTCTCCTGAGTTTTAGACGAAGTTTCCTGCTGTTTAGTACGGATGCCGGCATTGAGCTAGAATTACCGGTTTTGGGATTCTGCACAGAAAGGGTTTGTAAACCGCTGAATCCAAACGTGAGTTTAACTCTGTCAGTTGAATGCACACATTGACAACCATTCAGTTAGATACCACCCTTTTGGTGGTAGGAGCAGATATTTCTCTGTACAGCCTATGGTCCCATTCACTCGGGAATATCCTAACGCACCTCCTAGAAGAAACGTGTTTCTGACACGCTGAATGTCAACATAGATTCAACTCTCTTAGGTGATCGAACGCACAGCAGAGCAGTTTCAAGGAAACGTTTCTCCTGAGTTTTAGACGAAGTTTCCTGCTGTTTAGTACGGATGCCAGCATTGGGCTGGACATACCGGTTTTGGGATTCTGCACAGAAAGGGTTTGCAAACCGCTGAATCCACACGTGAGTTTAACTCTGTCAGTTGAATGCACACATTGACAACCATTCAGTTTGATAGCACCCTTTTGGTTTTAGAAGCAGATATTTCTCTGTACAGCCTATGGTCCCATTCACTCGGGAATATCCCAACGCAGCTCCTAGAAGAAACGTGTTTCTGACTCGCTGAGTCTCAACATAGATTCAACTCTCTTAGGTGATCGAACGCACAGCAGAGCAGTTTCAAGGAAACGTTTCTCCTGAGTTTTAGACGAAGTTTCCTGCTGTTTAGTACGGATGCCGGCATTGGGCTGGAAATACCGGTTTTGGGATTCTGCACAGAAAGGGTTTGCAAACCGCTGAATCCACACGTGAGTTTAACTCTGTCAGTTGAATGCACACATTGACAACCATTCAGTTTGATAGCACCCTTTTGGTTTTAAAAGCAGATATTTCTCTGTACAGCCTATGGTCCCATTCACTCGGGAATATCCCAACGCAGCTCCTTGAAGAAACGTGTTTCTGACTCGCTGAGTCTCAACATAGATTCAACTCTCTTAGGTGAACGAACGCACAGCAGAGCAGTTTCAAGGAAACGTTTCTCCTGAGTTTTAGACGAAGTTTCCGGCTGTTTAGTACGGATGCCGGCATTGAGCTAGAATTACCGGTTTTGGGATTCTGCACAGATAGGGTTTGTAAACCGCTGAATCCAAACGTGAGTTTAACTCTGTCAGTTGAATGCACACATTGACAACCATTCAGTTAGATACCACCCTTTTGGTTGTAGGAGCAGATATTTCTCTGTACAGCCTATGGTCCCATTCACTCGGGAATATCCCAGCGTACCTCCTAGAAGAAACGTGTTTCTGACACGCTGAATCTCAACATAGATTCAACTCTCTTAGGTGATCGAACGCACAGCAGAGCAGTTTCAAGGAAACGTTTCTCCTGAGTTTTAGACGAAGTTTCCTGCTGTTTAGTACGGATGCCGGCATTGGGCTGGAAATACCGGTTTTGGGATTCTGCACAGAAAGGGTTTGCAAACCGCTGAATCCACACGTGAGCTTAACTATGTCAGTTGAATGCACACATTGACAACCCTTCAGTTAGATAGCTCCGTTTTGGTTTTAGAAGCAGATATTTCTCTGTACAGCCTATGGTCCCATTCACTCGGGAATATCCCAACGCAGCTCCTAGCATAAACGTGTTTCTGACTCGCTGAATCTCAACATAGTTTCAACTCTCTTAGGTGAACGAACGCACAGCAGAGCAGTTTCAAGGAAACGTTTCTCCTGAGTTTTAGACGAAGTTTCCTGCTGTTTAGTACGGATGCCGGCATTGAGCTAGAATTACCGGTTTTGGGATTCTGCACAGAAAGGGTTTGTAAACCGCTGAATCCAAACGTGAGTTTAACTCTGTCAGTTGAATGCAGACATTGACAAGCATTCAGTTAGATACCACCCTTTTGGTTGTAGGAGCAGATATTTCTCTGAACGGCCTATGGTCCCATTCACTCGGGAATATCCCAACGCACCTCCTAGAAGAAACGTGTTTCTGACACGCTGAATCTCAACATAGATTCAACTCTCTTAGGTGATCGAACGCACAGCAGAGCAGTTTCAAGGAAACGTTTCTCCTGAGTTTTAGACGAAGTTTCCTGCTGTTTAGTACGGATGCCGGCATTGGGCTGGACATACCGGTTTTGGGATTCTGCACAGAAAGGGTTTGCAAACCGCTGAATCCACACGTGAGTTTAACTCTGTCAGTTGAATGCACACATTGACAACCATTCAGTTAGATAGCTCCGTTTTGGTTTTAGAAGCAGATATTTCTCTGTACAGCCTATGGTCCCATTCACTCGGGAATATCCCAACGCAGCTCCTAGAAGAAACGTGTTTCTGACTCGCTGAAACTCAACATAGATTCAACTCTCTTAGTTGAACGAACGCACAGCAGAGCAGTTTCAAGGAAACGTTTCTCCTGAGTTTTAGACGAAGTTTCCTGCTGTTTAGTACGGATGCCGGCATTGGGCTGGACATACCGGTTTTGGGATTCTGCACAGAAATGGTTTGCAAACCGCTGAATCCACACGTGAGTTTAACTCTGTCAGTTGAATGCACACATTGACAACCATTCAGTTAGATACCACCCTTTTGGTTTTAGGAGCAGATATTTCTCTGTACAGCCTATGGTCCCATTCACTCGGGAATATCCCAACGCACCTCCTAGAAGAAAGGTGTTTCTGACACGCTGAATCTCAACATAGATTCAACTCTCTTAGGTGATCGAACGCACAGCAGAGCAGTTTCAAGGAAACGTTTCTCCTGAGTTTTAGACGAAGTTTCCTGCTGTTTAGTACGGATGCCGGCATTGGGCTGGAAATACCGGTTTTGGGATTCTGCACAGAAAGGGTTTGCAAACCGCTGAATCCACACGTGAGTTTAACTCTGTCAGTTGAATGCACACATTGACAATCATTCAGTTTGATAGCACAATTTTGGTTTTAGAAGCAGATATTTTCTGTACAACCTATGGTCCCATTCACTCGGGAATATCCCAACGCAGCTCCTAGAAGAAACGTGTTTCTGACTCGCTGAATCTCAACATAGATTCAACTCTCTTAGGTGAACGAACGCACAGCAGAGCAGTTTCAAGGAAACGTTTCTCCTGAGTTTTAGACGAAGTTTCCTGCTGTTTAGTACGGATGCCGGCATTGGGCTGGACATACCGGTTTTGGGATTCTGCACAGAAAGGGTTTGCAAACCGCTGAATCCACACGTGAGTTTAACTCTGTCAGTTGAATGCACACATTGACAACCATTCAGTTTGATAGCACCCTTTTGGTTTTAAAAGCAGATATTTCTCTGTACAGCCTATGGTCCCATTCACTCGGGAATATCCCAACGCAGCTCCTAGAAGAAACGTGTTTCTGACTCGCTGAGTCTCAACATAGAATCAACTCTCTTAGGTGAACGACCGCACAGCAGAGCAGTTTCAAGGAAACGTTTCTCCTGAGTTTTAGACGAAGTTTCCTGCTGTTTAGTACGTATGCCGGCATTGGGCTGGAAATACCGGTTTTGGGATTCTGCACAGAAAGGATTTTCAAACCGCTGAATCCACACGTGAGTTTAACTTTGTCAGTTGAATGCACACACTGACAACCATTCAGTTAGATAGCTCCGTTTTGGTTTTAGAAGCAGATATTTCTCTGTACAGCCTATGGTCCCATTCACTCGGGAATATCCCAACGCAGCTCCTGGAAGAAACGTGTTTCTGACTCGCTGAGTCTCAACATAGATTCAACTCTCTTAGGTGAACGAACGCACAGCAGACCAGTTTCAAGGAAACGTTTCTCCTGAGTTTTAGACGAAGTTTCCTGCTGTTTAGTACGTATGCCGGCATTGGGCTGGAAATACCGGTTTTGGGATTCTGCACAGAAAGGGTTTGCAAACCGCTGAATCCACACGTGAGTTTAACTTTGTCAGTTGAATGCACACATTGACAACCATTCAGCTGGATAGCTCCGTTTTGGTTTTAGAAGCAGATATTTCTCTGTACAGCCTATGGTCCCATTCACTCGGGAATATCCCAACGCAGCTCCTAGCATAAACGTGTTTCTGACTCGCTGAATCTCAACATAGATTCAACTCTCTTAGGTGAACTAACGCACAGCAGAGCAGTTTCAAGGAAACGTTTCTCCTGAGTTTTAGACGAAGTTTCCTGCTGTTTAGTACGGATGCCGGCATTGGGCTGGACATACCGGTTTTGGGATTCTGCACAGAAAGGGTTTGCAAACCGCTGAATCCACACGTGAGTTTAACTCTGTCAGTTGAATGCACACATTGACAGCCATTCAATTTGATAGCACCCTTTTGGTTTTAGAAGCAGATATTTCTCTGTACAGCCTATGGTCCCATTCACTCGGGAATATCCCAACGCAGCTCCTAGAAGAAACGTGTTTCTGACTCGCTGAGTCTCAACATAGATTCAACTCTCTTAGGTGAACGAACGCACAGCAGAGCAGTTTCAAGGAAACGTTTCTCCTGAGTTTTAGACGAAGTTTCCTGCTGTTTAGTACGGATGCCGGCATTGGGCTGGACATACCGGTTTTGGGATTCTGCACAGAAAGGGTTTGCAAACCGCTGAATCCACACGTGAGTTTAACTCTGTCAGTTGAATGCACACATTGACAACCATTCAGTTAGATACCACACTTTTGGTTGTAGGAGCAGATATTTCTCTGTACAGCCTATGGTCCCATTCACTCGGGAATATCCCAACGCAGCTCCTAGCATAAACGTGTTTCTGACTCGCTGAGTCTCAACATAGATTCAACTCTCTTAGGTGAACGAACGCACAGCAGAGCAGTTTCAAGGAAACGTTTCTCCTGAGTTTTAGACGAAGTTTCCTGCTGTTTAGTACGGATGCCGGCATTGGGCTGGACATACCGGTTTTGGGATTCTGCACAGAAATGGTTTGCAAACCGCTGAATCCACACGTGAGTTTAACTCTGTCAGTTGAATGCACACATTGACAACCATTCAGTTAGATACCACACTTTTGGTTGTAGGAGCAGATATTTCTCTGTACAGCCTATGGTCCCATTCACTCGGGAATATCCCAACGCAGCTCCTAGCATAAACGTGTTTCTGACTCGCTGAGTCTCAACATAGATTCAACTCTCTTAGGTGAACGAACGCACAGCAGAGCAGTTTCAAGGAAACGTTTCTCCTGAGTTTTAGACGAAGTTTCCTGCTGTTTAGTACGTATGCCGGCATTGGGCTGGAAATACCGGTTTTGGGATTCTGCACAGAAAGGGTTTGCAAACCGCTGAATCCACACGTGAGTTTAACTCTGTCAGTTGAATGCACACATTGACAACCATTCAGTTAGATAGCTCCGTTTTGGTTTTAGAAGCAGATATTTCTCTGTACAGCCTATGGTCCCATTCACTCGGGAATATCCCAACGCAGCTCCTAGAAGAAACGTGTTTCTGACTCGCTGAAACTCAACATAGATTCAACTCTCTTAGTTGAACGAACGCACAGCAGAGCAGTTTCAAGGAAACGTTTCTCCTGAGTTTTAGACGAAGTTTCCTGCTGTTTAGTACGGATGCCGGCATTGGGCTGGACATACCGGTTTTGGGATTCTGCACAGAAATGGTTTGCAAACCGCTGAATCCACACGTGAGTTTAACTCTGTCAGTTGAATGCACACATTGACAACCATTCAGTTAGATACCACCCTTTTGGTTTTAGGAGCAGATATTTCTCTGTACAGCCTATGGTCCCATTCACTCGGGAATATCCCAACGCACCTCCTAGAAGAAAGGTGTTTCTGACACGCTGAATCTCAACATAGATTCAACTCTCTTAGGTGATCGAACGCACAGCAGAGCAGTTTCAAGGAAACGTTTCTCCTGAGTTTTAGACGAAGTTTCCTGCTGTTTAGTACGGATGCCGGCATTGGGCTGGAAATACCGGTTTTGGGATTCTGCACAGAAAGGGTTTGCAAACCGCTGAATCCACACGTGAGTTTAACTCTGTCAGTTGAATGCACACATTGACAATCATTCAGTTTGATAGCACAATTTTGGTTTTAGAAGCAGATATTTTCTGTACAACCTATGGTCCCATTCACTCGGGAATATCCCAACGCAGCTCCTAGAAGAAACGTGTTTCTGACTCGCTGAATCTCAACATAGATTCAACTCTCTTAGGTGAACGAACGCACAGCAGAGCAGTTTCAAGGAAACGTTTCTCCTGAGTTTTAGACGAAGTTTACTGCTGTTTAGTACGGATGCCGGCATTGGGCTGGACATACCGGTTTTGGGATTCTGCACAGAAAGGGTTTGCAAACCGCTGAATCCACACGTGAGTTTAACTCTGTCAGTTGAATGCACACATTGACAACCATTCAGTTTGATAGCACCCTTTTGGTTTTAAAAGCAGATATTTCTCTGTACAGCCTATGGTCCCATTCACTCGGGAATATCCCAACGCAGCTCCTAGAAGAAACGTGTTTCTGACTCGCTGAGTCTCAACATAGATTCAACTCTCTTAGGTGAACGAAAGCACAGCAGAGCAGTTTCAAGGAAACGTTTCTCCTGAGTTTTAGACGAAGTTTCCTGCTGTTTAGTACGGATGCCGGCATTGGGCTGGACATACCGGTTTTGGGATTCTGCACAGAAAGGGTTTGCAAACCGCTGAATCCACACGTGAGTTTAACTTTGTCAGTTGAATGAACACATTGACAACCATTCAGTTAGATAGCTCCGTTTTGGTTTTAGAAGCAGATATTTCTCTGTACAGCCTATGGTCCCATTCCCTCGGGAATATCCCAACGCAGCTCCTAGAAGAAACGTGTTTCTGACTCGCTGAGTCTCAACATAGAATCAACTCTCTTAGGTGAACGACCGCACAGCAGAGCAGTTTCAAGGAAACGTTTCTCCTGAGTTTTAGACGAAGTTTCCTGCTGTTTAGTACGTATGCCGGCATTGGGCTGGAAATACCGGTTTTGGGATTCTGCACAGAAAGGATTTTCAAACCGCTGAATCCACACGTGAGTTTAACTTTGTCAGTTGAATGCACACACTGACAACCATTCAGTTAGATAGCTCCGTTTTGGTTTTAGAAGCAGATATTTCTCTGTACAGCCTATGGTCCCATTCACTCGGGAATATCCCAACGCAGCTCCTGGAAGAAACGTGTTTCTGACTCGCTGAGTCTCAACATAGATTCAACTCTCTTAGGTGAACGAACGCACAGCAGACCAGTTTCAAGGAAACGTTTCTCCTGAGTTTTAGACGAAGTTTCCTGCTGTTTAGTACGTATGCCGGCATTGGGCTGGAAATACCGGTTTTGGGATTCTGCACAGAAAGGGTTTGCAAACCGCTGAATCCACACGTGAGTTTAACTTTGTCAGTTGAATGCACACATTGACAACCATTCAGCTGGATAGCTCCGTTTTGGTTTTAGAAGCAGATATTTCTCTGTACAGCCTATGGTCCCATTCACTCGGGAATATCCCAACGCAGCTCCTAGCATAAACGTGTTTCTGACTCGCTGAATCTCAACATAGATTCAACTCTCTTAGGTGAACTAACGCACAGCAGAGCAGTTTCAAGGAAACGTTTCTCCTGAGTTTTAGACGAAGTTTCCTGCTGTTTAGTACGGATGCCGGCATTGGGCTGGACATACCGGTTTTGGGATTCTGCACAGAAAGGGTTTGCAAACCGCTGAATCCACACGTGAGTTTAACTCTGTCAGTTGAATGCACACATTGACAGCCATTCAATTTGATAGCACCCTTTTGGTTTTAGAAGCAGATATTTCTCTGTACAGCCTATGGTCCCATTCACTCGGGAATATCCCAACGCAGCTCCTAGAAGAAACGTGTTTCTGACTCGCTGAGTCTCAACATAGATTCAACTCTCTTAGGTGAACGAACGCACAGCAGAGCAGTTTCAAGGAAACGTTTCTCCTGAGTTTTAGACGAAGTTTCCTGCTGTTTAGTACGGATGCCGGCATTGGGCTGGACATACCGGTTTTGGGATTCTGCACAGAAAGGGTTTGCAAACCGCTGAATCCACACGTGAGTTTAACTCTGTCAGTTGAATGCACACATTGACAACCATTCAGTTAGATACCACACTTTTGGTTGTAGGAGCAGATATTTCTCTGTACAGCCTATGGTCCCATTCACTCGGGAATATCCCAACGCAGCTCCTAGCATAAACGTGTTTCTGACTCGCTGAGTCTCAACATAGATTCAACTCTCTTAGGTGAACGAACGCACAGCAGAGCAGTTTCAAGGAAACGTTTCTCCTGAGTTTTAGACGAAGTTTCCTGCTGTTTAGTACGGATGCCGGCATTGGGCTGGACATACCGGTTTTGGGATTCTGCACAGAAATGGTTTGCAAACCGCTGAATCCACACGTGAGTTTAACTCTGTCAGTTGAATGCACACATTGACAACCATTCAGTTAGATACCACACTTTTGGTTGTAGGAGCAGATATTTCTCTGTACAGCCTATGGTCCCATTCACTCGGGAATATCCCAACGCAGCTCCTAGCATAAACGTGTTTCTGACTCGCTGAGTCTCAACATAGATTCAACTCTCTTAGGTGAACGAACGCACAGCAGAGCAGTTTCAAGGAAACGTTTCTCCTGAGTTTTAGACGAAGTTTCCTGCTGTTTAGTACGGATGCCGGCATTGAGCTGGAATTACCGGTTTTGGGATTCTGCACAGAAAGGGTTTGTAAACCGCTGAATCCAAACGTGAGTTTAACTCTGTCAGTTGAATGCACACATTGACAATCATTCAGTTAGATACCACCCTTTTGGTTGTAGGAGCAGATATTTCTCTGTACAGCCTATGGTCCCATTCACTCGGGAATATCCCAACGCAGCTCCTAGCATAAACGTGTTTCTGACTCGCTGAATCTCAACATAGATTCAACTCTCTTAGGTGAACGAACGCACAGCAGAGCAGTTTCAAGGAAACGTTTCTCCTGAGTTTTGGACGAAGTTTCCTGCTGTTTAGTACGGATGCCGGCATTGGGCTGGACATACCGGTTTTGGGATTCTGCACAGAAAGGGTTTGCAAACCGCTGAATCCACACGTGAGTTTAACTCTGTCAGTTGAATGCACACATTGACAACCATTCAGTTTGATAGCACCCTTTTGGTTTTAGAAGCAGATATTTCTCTGTACAGCCTATGGTCCCATTCACTCGGGAATATCCCAACGCAGCTCCTAGAAGAAACGTGTTTCTGACTCGCTGAGTCTCAACATAGATTCAACTCTCTTAGGTGAACGAACGCACAGCAGAGCAGTTTCAAGGAAACGTTTCTCCTGAGTTTTAGACGAAGTTTCCTGCTGTTTAGTACGGATGCCGGCATTGGGCTGGACATACCGGTTTTGGGATTCTGCACAGAAAGGGTTTGCAAACCGCTGAATCCACACGTGAGTTTAACTCTGTCAGTTGAATGCACACATTGACAACCATTCAGTTAGATACCACACTTTTGGTTGTAGGAGCAGATATTTCTCTGTACAGCCTATGGTCCCATTCACTCGGGAATATCCCAACGCAGCTCCTAGCATAAACGTGTTTCTGACTCGCTGAGTCTCAACATAGATTCAACTCTCTTAGGTGAACGAACGCACAGCAGAGCAGTTTCAAGGAAACGTTTCTCCTGAGTTTTAGACGAAGTTTCCTGCTGTTTAGTACGGATGCCGGCATTGGGCTGGACATACCGGTTTTGGGATTCTGCACAGAAAGGGTTTGCAAACCGCTGAATCCACACGTGAGTTTAACTCTGTCAGTTGAATGCACACATTGACAACCATTCAGTTTGATAGCACCCTTTTGGTTTTAGAAGCAGATATTTCTCTGTACAGCCTATGGTCCCATTCACTCGGGAATATCCCAACGCAGCTCCTAGAAGAAACGTGTTTCTGACTCGCTGAGTCTCAACATAGATTCAACTCTCTTAGGTGAACGAACGCACAGCAGAGCAGTTTCAAGGAAACGTTTCTCCTGAGTTTTAGACGAAGTTTCCTGCTGTTTAGTACGGATGCCGGCATTGGGCTGGACATACCGGTTTTGGGATTCTGCACAGAAAGGGTTTGCAAACCGCTGAATCCACACGTGAGTTTAACTCTGTCAGTTGAATGCACACATTGACAACCATTCAGTTAGATACCACACTTTTGGTTGTAGGAGCAGATATTTCTCTGTACAGCCTATGGTCCCATTCACTCGGGAATATCCCAACGCAGCTCCTAGCATAAACCTGTTTCTGACTCGCTGAGTCTCAACATAGATTCAACTCTCTTAGGTGAACGAACGCACAGCAGAGCAGTTTCAAGGAAACGTTTCTCCTGAGTTTTAGACGAAGTTTCCTGCTGTTTAGTACGTATGCCGGCATTGGGCTGGAAATACCGGTTTTGGGATTCTGCACAGAAAGGGTTTGCAAACCGCTGAATCCACACGTGAGTTTAACTCTGTCAGTTGAATGCACACATTGACAACCATTCAGTTAGATAGCTCCGTTTTGGTTTTAGAAGCAGATATTTCTCTGTACAGCCTATGGTCCCAATCACTCGGGAATATCCCAACGCAGCTCCTAGCATAAACGTGTTTCTGACTCGCTGAATCTCAACATAGATTCAACTCTCTTAGGTGAACGAACGCACAGCAGAGCAGTTTCAAGGAAACGTTTCTCCTGAGTTTTAGACGAAGTTTCCTGCTGTTTAGTACGGATGCTGGCATTGGGCTGGACATACCGGTTTTGGGATTCTGCACAGAAAGGTTTTGCAAACCGCTGAATCCACACGTGAGTTTAACTCTGTCAGTTGAATGCACACATTGACAACGATTCAGTTTGATAGCACCCTTTTGGTTTTAGAAGCAGATATTTCTCTGTACCACCTATGGTCCCATTCACTCGGGAATATCCCAACGCAGCTCCTAGAAGAAACGTGTTTCTGACTCGCTGAGTCTCAACATAGATTCAACTCTCTTAGGTGAACGAACGCACAGCAGAGCAGTTTCAAGGAAACGTTTCTCCTGAGTTTTAGACGAAGTTTCCTGCTGTTTAGTACGGATGCCGGCATTGGGCTGGAAATACCGGTTTTGGGATTCTGCACAGAAAGGGTTTGCAAACCGCTGAATCCACACGTGAGTTTAACTCTGTCAGTTGAATGCACACATTGACAACCATTCAGTTTGATAGCTCCGTTTTGGTTTTAGAAACAGATATTTCTCTGTACAGCCTATGGTCCCGTTCACTCGGGAATATCCCAACGCAGCTCCTAGCATAAACGTGTTTCTGACTCGCTGAATCTCAACATAGTTTCAACTCTCTTAGGTGAACGAACGCACAGCAGAGCAGTTTCAAGGAAACGTTTCTCCTGAGTTTTAGACGAAGTTTCCTGCTGTTTAGTACGGATGCCGGCATTGAGCTGGAATTACCGGTTTTGGGATTCTGCACAGAAAGGGTTTGTAAACCGCTGAATCCAAACGTGAGTTTAACTCTGTCAGTTGAATGCACACATTGACAATCATTCAGTTAGATACCACCCTTTTGGTTGTAGGAGCAGATATTTCTCTGTACAGCCTATGGTCCCATTCACTCGGGAATATCCCAACGCAGCTCCTAGAAGAAACGTGTTTCTGACTCGCTGAATCTCAACATAGATTCAACTCTCTTAGGTGAACGAACGCACAGCAGAGCAGTTTCAAGGAAACGTTTCTCCTGAGTTTTAGACGAAGTTTCCTGCTGTTTAGTACGGATGCCGGCATTGGGCTGGAAATACCGGTTTTGGGATTCTGCACAGAAAGGGTTTGCAAACCGCTGAATCCACACGTGAGTTTAACTTTGTCAGTTGAATGCACATATTGACAACCATTCAGTTAGATAGCTCCGTTTTGGTTTTAGAAGCAGATATTTCTCTGTACAGCCTATGGTCCCATTCACTCGGGAATATCCCAACGCAGCTCCTAGCATAAACGTGTTTCTGACTCGCTGAGTCTCAACATAGATTCAACTCTCTTAGGTGAACGAACGCACAGCAGAGCAGTTTCAAGGAAACGTTTCTCCTGAGTTTTAGACGAAGTTTCCTGCTGTTTAGTACGGATGCCGGCATTGGGCTGGACATACCGGTTTTGGGATTCTGCACAGAAATGGTTTGCAAACCGCTGAATCCACACGTGAGTTTAACTCTGTCAGTTGAATGCACACATTGACAACCATTCAGTTAGATACCACACTTTTGGTTGTAGGAGCAGATATTTCTCTGTACAGCCTATGGTCCCATTCACTCGGGAATATCCCAACGCAGCTCCTAGCATAAACCTGTTTCTGACTCGCTGAGTCTCAACATAGATTCAACTCTCTTAGGTGAACGAACGCACAGCAGAGCAGTTTCAAGGAAACGTTTCTCCTGAGTTTTAGACGAAGTTTCCTGCTGTTTAGTACGTATGCCGGCATTGGGCTGGAAATACCGGTTTTGGGATTCTGCACAGAAAGGGTTTGCAAACCGCTGAATCCACACGTGAGTTTAACTCTGTCAGTTGAAGGCACACATTGACAACCATTCAGTTAGATAGCTCCGTTTTGGTTTTAGAAGCAGATATTTCTCTGTACAGCCTATGGTCCCAATCACTCGGGAATATCCCAACGCAGCTCCTAGCATAAACGTGTTTCTGACTCGCTGAATCTCAACATAGATTCAACTCTCTTAGGTGAACGAACGCACAGCAGAGCAGTTTCAAGGAAACGTTTCTCCTGAGTTTTAGACGAAGTTTCCTGCTGTTTAGTACGGATGCCGGCATTGGGCTGGACATACCGGTTTTGGGATTCTGCACAGAAAGGTTTTGCAAACCGCTGAATCCACACGTGAGTTTAACTCTGTCAGTTGAATGCACACATTGACAACCATTCAGTTTGATAGCACCCTTTTGGTTTTAGAAGCAGATATTTCTCTGTACCACCTATGGTCCCATTCACTCGGGAATATCCCATCGCAGCTCCTAGAAGAAACGTGTTTCTGACTCGATGAGTCTCAACATAGATTCAACTCTCTTAGGTGAACGAACGCACAGCAGAGCAGTTTCAAGGAAACGTTTCTCCTGAGTTTTAGACGAAGTTTCCTGCTGTTTAGTACGGATGCCGGCATTGGGCTGGACATACCGGTTTTGGGATTCTGCACAGAAATCGTTTGCAAACCGCTGAATCCACACGTGAGTTTAACTCTGTCAGTTGAATGCACACATTGACAACCATTCAGTTAGATACCACACTTTTGGTTGTAGGAGCAGATATTTCTCTGTACAGCCTATGGTCCCATTCACTCGGGAATATCCCAACGCACCTCCTAGAAGAAACGTGTTTCTGACACGCTGAAAATCAACATAGATTCAACTCTCTTAGGTGATCGAACGCACAGCAGAGCAGTTTCAAGGAAACGTTTCTCCTGAGTTTTAGACGAAGTTTCCTGCTGTTTAGTACGTATGCCGGCATTGGGCTGGAAATACCGGTTTTGGGATTCTGCACAGAAATTGTTTGCAAACCGCTGAATCCACACGTGAGTTTAACTCTGTCAGTTGAATGCACACATTGACAACCATTCAGTTTGATAGCTCCGTTTTGGTTTTAGAAACAGATATTTCTCTGTACAGCCTATGGTCCCATTCACTCGGGAATATCCCAACGCAGCTCCTAGCATAAACGTGTTTCTGACTCGCTGAATCTCAACATAGTTTCAACTCTCTTAGGTGAACGAACGCACAGCAGAGCAGTTTCAAGGAAACGTTTCTCCTGAGTTTTAGACGAAGTTTCCTGCTGTTTAGTACGGATGCCGGCATTGAGCTGGAATTAACGGTTTTGGGATTCTGCACAGAAAGGGTTTGTAAACCGCTGAATCCAAACGTGAGTTTAACTCTGTCAGTTGAATGCACACATTGACAATCATTCAGTTAGATACCACCCTTTTGGTTGTAGGAGCAGATATTTCTCTGTACAGCCTATGGTCCCATTCACTCGGGAATATCCCAACGCAGCTCCTAGAAGAAACGTGTTTCTGACTCGCTGAATCTCAACATAGATTCAACTCTCTTAGGTGAACGAACGCACAGCAGAGCAGTTTCAAGGAAACGTTTCTCCTGAGTTTTAGACGAAGTTTCCTGCTGTTTAGTACGGATGCCGGCATTGGGCTGGAAATACCGGTTTTGGGATTCTGCACAGAAAGGGTTTGCAAACCGCTGAATCCACACGTGAGTTTAACTTTGTCAGTTGAATGCACATATTGACAACCATTCAGTTAGATAGCTCCGTTTTGGTTTTAGAAGCAGATATTTCTCTGTACAGCCTATGGTCCCATTCACTCGGGAATATCCCAACGCAGCTCCTAGCATAAACGTGTTTCTGACTCGCTGAGTCTCAACATAGATTCAACTCTCTTAGTTGAACGAACGCACAGCAGAGCAGTTTCAAGGAAACGTTTCTCCTGAGTTTTGGACGAAGTTTCCTGCTGTTTAGTACGTATGCCGGCATTGGGCTGGACATACCGGTTTTGGGATTCTGCACAGAAAGGGTTTGCAAACCGCTGAATCCACACGTGAGTTTAACTCTGTCAGTTGAATGCACACATTGACAACCATTCAGTTTGATAGCACCCTTTTGGTTTTAGAAGCAGATATTTCTCTGTACAGCCTATGGTCCCATTCACTCGGGAATATCCCAACGCAGCTCCTAGAAGAAACGTGTTTCTGACTCGCTGAGTCTCAACATAGATTCAACTCTCTTAGGTGAACGAACGCACAGCAGAGCAGTTTCAAGGAAACGTTTCTCCTGAGTTTTAGACGAAGTTTCCTGCTGTTTAGTACGGATGCCGGCATTGGGCTGGACATACCGGTTTTGGGATTCTGCACAGAAAGGGTTTGCAAACCGCTGAATCCACACGTGAGTTTAACTCTGTCAGTTGAATGCACACATTGACAACCATTCAGTTAGATACCACACTTTTGGTTGTAGGAGCAGATATTTCTCTGTACAGCCTATGGTCCCATTCACTCGGGAGTATCCCAACGCAGCTCCTAGCATAAACGTGTTTCTGACTCGCTGAGTCTCAACATAGATTCAACTCTCTTAGGTGAACGAACGCACAGCAGAGCAGTTTCAAGGAAACGTTTCTCCTGAGTTTTAGACGAAGTTTCCTGCTGTTTAGTACGGATGCCGGCATTGGGCTGGACATACCGGTTTTGGGATTCTGCACAGAAATGGTTTGCAAACCGCTGAATCCACACGTGAGTTTAACTCTGTCAGTTGAATGCACACATTGACAACCATTCAGTTAGATACCACACTTTTGGTTGTAGGAGCAGATATTTCTCTGTACAGCCTATGGTCCCATTCACTCCGGAATATCCCAACGCAGCTCCTAGCATAAACGTGTTTCTGACTCGCTGAGTCTCAACATAGATTCAACTCTCTTAGGTGAACGAACGCACAGAAGAGCAGTTTCAAGGAAACGTTTCTCCTGAGTTTTAGACGAAGTTTCCTGCTGTTTAGTACGTATGCCGGCATTGGGCTGGAAATACCGGTTTTGGGATTCTGCACAGAAAGGGTTTGCAAACCGCTGAATCCACACGTGAGTTTAACTCTCTCAGTTGAATGCACACATTGACAACCATTCAGTTAGATAGCTCCGTTTTGGTTTTAGAAGCAGATATTTCTCTGTACAGCCTATGGTCCCATTCACTCGGGAATATCCCAACGCAGCTCCTAGCATAAACGTGTTTCTGACTCGCTGAATCTCAACATAGATTCAACTCTCTTAGGTGAACGAACGCACAGCAGAGCAGTTTCAAGGAAACGTTTCTCCTGAGTTTTAGACGAAGTTTCCTGCTGTTTAGTATGGATGCCGGCATTGGGCTGGACATACCGGTTTTGGGATTCTGCACAGAAAGGTTTTGCAAACCGCTGAATCCACACGTGAGTTTAACTCTGTCAGTTGAATGCACACATTGACAACCATTCAGTTTGATAGCACCCTTTTGGTTTTAGAAGCAGATATTTCTCTGTACCACCTATGGTCCCATTCACTCGGGAATATCCCAACGCAGCTCCTGGAAGAAACGTGTTTCTGACTCGCTGAGTCTCAACATAGATTCAACTCTCTTAGGTGAACGAACGCACAGCAGAGCAGTTTCAAGGAAACGTTTCTCCTGAGTTTTAGACGAAGTTTCCTGCTGTTTAGTACGGATGCCGGCATTGGGCTGGACATACCGGTTTTGGGATTCTGCACAGAAATGGTTTGCAAACCGCTGAATCCACACGTGAGTTTAACTCTGTCAGTTGAATGCACACATTGACAACCATTCAGTTAGATACCACACTTTTGGTTGTAGGAGCAGATATTTCTCTGTACAGCCTATGGTCCCATTCACTCGGGAATATCCCAACGCAGCTCCTAGCATAAACGTGTTTCTGACTCGCTGAATCTCAACATAGATTCAACTCTCTTAGGTGAACGAACGCACAGCAGAGCAGTTTCAAGGAAACGTTTCTCCTGAGTTTTAGACGAAGTTTCCTGCTGTTTAGTACGGATGCCGGCATTGGGCTGGACATACCGGTTTTGGGATTCTGCACAGAAAGGGTTTGCAAACCGCTGAATCCACACGTGAGTTTAACTCTGTCAGTTGAATGCACACATTGACAACCATTCAGTTTGATAGCTCCGTTTTGGTTTTAGAAACAGATATTTCTCTGTACAGCCTATGGTCCCATTCACTCGGGAATATCCCAACGCAGCTCCTAGCATAAACGTGTTTCTGACTCGCTGAATCTCAACATAGTTTCAACTCTCTTAGGTGAACGAACGCACAGCAGAGCAGTTTCAAGGAAACGTTTCTCCTGAGTTTTAGACGAAGTTTCCTGCTGTTTAGTACGGATGCCGGCATTGAGCTGGAATTACCGGTTTTGGGATTCTGCACAGAAAGGGTTTGTAAACCGCTGAATCCAAACGTGAGTTTAACTCTGTCAGTTGAATGCACACATTGACAATCATTCAGTTAGATACCACCCTTTTGGTTGTAGGAGCAGATATTTCTCTGTACAGCCTATGGTCCCATTCACTCGGGAATATCCCAACGCAGCTCCTAGAAGAAACGTGTTTCTGACTCGCTGAATCTCAACATAGATTCAACTCTCTTAGGTGAACGAACGCACAGCAGAGCAGTTTCAAGGAAACGTTTCTCCTGAGTTTTAGACGAAGTTTCCTGCTGTTTAGTACGGATGCCGGCATTGGGCTGGAAATACCGGTTTTGGGATTCTGCACAGAAAGGGTTTGCAAACCGCTGAATCCACACGTGAGTTTAACTTTGTCAGTTGAATGCACATATTGACAACCATTCAGTTAGATAGCTCCGTTTTGGTTTTAGAAGCAGATATTTCTCTGTACAGCCTATGGTCCCATTCACTCGGGAATATCCCAACGCAGCTCCTAGCATAAACGTGTTTCTGACTCGCTGAGTCTCAACATAGATTCAACTCTCTTAGTTGAACGAACGCACAGCAGAGCAGTTTCAAGGAAACGTTTCTCCTGAGTTTTAGACGAAGTTTCCTGCTGTTTAGTACGTATGCCGGCATTGGGCTGGAAATACCGGTTTTGGGATTCTGCACAGAAAGGGTTTGCAAACCGCTGAATCCACACGTGAGTTTAACTTTGTCAGTTGAATGCACGCATTGACAACCATTCAGTTAGATAGCTCCGTTTTGGTTTTAGAAGCAGATATTTCTCTGTACAGCCTATGGTCCCATTCACTCGGGAATATCCCAACGCAGCTCCTAGCATAAACGTGTTTCTGACTCGCTGAATCTCAACATAGATTCAACTCTCTTAGGTGAACGAACGCACAGCAGAGCAGTTTCAAGGAAACGTTTCTCCTGAGTTTTAGACGAAGTTTCCTGCTGTGTAGTACGGATGCCGGCATTGGGCTGGACATACCGGTTTTGGGATTCTGCACAGAAAGGGTTTGCAAACCGCTGAATCCACACGTGAGATTAACTCTGTCAGTTGAATGCACACATTGACAACCATTCAGTTTGATAGCACCCTTTTGGTTTTAGAAGCAGATATTTCTCTGTACAGCCTATGGTCCCATTCACTCGGGAATATCCCAACGCAGCTCCTAGAAGAAACGTGTTTCTGACTCGCTGAGTCTCAACATAGATTCAACTCTCTTAGGTGAACGAACGCACAGCAGAGCAGTTTCAAGGAAACGTTTCTCCTGAGTTTTAGACGAAGTTTCCTGCTGTTTAGTACGGATGCCGGCATTGGGCTGGACATACCGGTTTTGGGATTCTGCACAGAAAGGGTTTGCAAACCGCTGAATCCACACGTGAGTTTAACTCTGTCAGTTGAATGCACACATTGACAACCATTCAGTTAGATACCACACTTTTGGTTGTAGGAGCAGATATTTCTCTGTACAGCCTATGGTCCCATTCACTCGGGAGTATCCCAACGCAGCTCCTAGCATAAACGTGTTTCTGACTCGCTGAGTCTCAACATAGATTCAACTCTCTTAGGTGAACGAACGCACAGCAGAGCAGTTTCAAGGAAACGTTTCTCCTGAGTTTTAGACGAAGTTTCCTGCTGTTTAATACGGATGCCGGAATTGGGCTGGACATACCGGTTTTGGGATTCTGCACAGAAATGGTTTGCAAACCGCTGAATCCACACGTGAGTTTAACTCTGTCAGTTGAATGCACACATTGACAACCATTCAGTTAGATACCACACTTTTGGTTGTAGGAGCAGATATTTCTCTGTACAGCCTATGGTCCCATTCACTCGGGAATATCCCAACGCAGCTCCTAGCATAAACGTGTTTCTGACTCGCTGAGTCTCAACATAGATTCAACTCTCTTAGGTGAACGAACGCACAGAAGAGCAGTTTCAAGGAAACGTTTCTCCTGAGTTTTAGACGAAGTTTCCTGCTGTTTAGTACGTATGCCGGCATTGGGCTGGAAATACCGGTTTTGGGATTCTGCACAGAAAGGGTTTGCAAACCGCTGAATCCACACGTGAGTTTAACTCTGTCAGTTGAATGCACACATTGACAACCATTCAGTTAGATAGCTCCGTTTTGGTTTTAGAAGCAGATATTTCTCTGTACAGCCTATGGTCCCATTCACTCGGGAATATCCCAACGCAGCTCCTAGCATAAACGTGTTTCTGACTCGCTGAATCTCAACATAGATTCAACTCTCTTAGGTGAACGAACGCACAGCAGAGCAGTTTCAAGGAAACGTTTCTCCTGAGTTTTAGACGAAGTTTCCTGCTGTTTAGTACGGATGCCGGCATTGGGCTGGACATACCGGTTTTGGGATTCTGCACAGAAAGGTTTTGCAAACCGCTGAATCCACACGTGAGTTTAACTCTGTCAGTTGAATGCACACATTGACAACCATTCAGTTTGATAGCACCCTTTTGGTTTTAGAAGCAGATATTTCTCTGTACCACCTATGGTCCCATTCACTCGGGAATATCCCAACGCAGCTCCTGGAAGAAACGTGTTTCTGACTCGCTGAGTCTCAACATAGATTCAACTCTCTTAGGTGAACGAACGCACAGCAGAGCAGTTTCAAGGAAACGTTTCTCCTGAGTTTTAGACGAAGTTTCCTGCTGTTTAGTACGGATGCCGGCATTGGGCTGGACATACCGGTTTTGGGATTCTGCACAGAAATGGTTTGCAAACCGCTGAATCCACACGTGAGTTTAACTCTGTCAGTTGAATGCACACATTGACAACCATTCAGTTAGATACCACACTTTTGGTTGTAGGAGCAGATATTTCTCTGTACAGCCTATGGTCCCATTCACTCGGGAATATCCCAACGCAGCTCCTAGCATAAACGTGTTTCTGACTCGCTGAATCTCAACATAGATTCAACTCTCTTAGGTGAACGAACGCACAGCAGAGCAGTTTCAAGGAAACGTTTCTCCTGAGTTTTAGACGAAGTTTCCTGCTGTTTAGTACGGATGCCGGCATTGGGCTGGACATACCGGTTTTGGGATTCTGCACAGAAAGGGTTTGCAAACCGCTGAATCCACACGTGAGTTTAACTCTGTCAGTTGAATGCACACATTGACAACCATTCAGTTTGATAGCACCCTTTTGGTTTTAGAAGCAGATATTTCTCTGTACAGCCTATGGTCCCATTCACTCGGGAATATCCCAACGCAGCTCCTAGAAGAAACGTGTTTCTGACTCGCTGAGTCTCAACATAGATTCAACTCTCTTAGGTGAACGAACGCACAGCAGAGCAGTTTCAAGGAAACGTTTCTCCTGAGTTTTAGACGAAGTTTCCTGCTGTTTAGTACGGATGCCGGCATTGGGCTGGACATACCGGTTTTGGGATTCTGCACAGAATGGGTTTGCAAACCGCTGAATCCACACGTGAGTTTAACTCTGTCAGTTGAATGCACACATTGACAACCATTAAGTTAGATACCACACTTTTGGTTGTAGGAGCAGATATTTCTCTGTACAGCCTATGGTCCCATTCACTCGGGAGTATCCCAACGCAGCTCCTAGCATAAACGTGTTTCTGACTCGCTGAGTCTCAACATAGATTCAACTCTCTTAGGTGAACGAACGCACAGCAGAGCAGTTTCAAGGAAACGTTTCTCCTGAGTTTTAGACGAAGTTTTCTGCTGTTTAGTACGTATGCCGGCATTGGGCTGGAAATACCGGTTTTGGGATTCTGCACAGAAAGGGTTTGCAAACCGCTGAATCCACACGTGAGTTTAACTCTGTCAGTTGAATGCACACATTGACAACCATTCAGTTAGATAGCTCCGTTTTGGTTTTAGAAGCAGATATTTCTCTGTACAGCCTATGGTCCCATTCACTCGGGAATATCCCAACGCAGCTCCTAGCATAAACGTGTTTCTGACTCGCTGAATCTCAACATAGATTCAACTCTCTTAGGTGAACGAACGCACAGCAGAGCAGTTTCAAGGAAACGTTTCTCCTGAGTTTTAGACGAAGTTTCCTGCTGTTTAGTACGGATGCCGGCATTGGGCTGGACATACCGGTTTTGGGATTCTGCACAGAAAGGTTTTGCAAACCGCTGAATCCACACGTGAGTTTAACTCTGTCAGTTGAATGCACACATTGACAACCATTCAGTTTGATAGCACCCTTTTGGTTTTAGAAGCAGATATTTCTCTGTACCACCTATGGTCCCATTCACTCGGGAATATCCCAACGCAGCTCCTGGAAGAAACGTGTTTCTGACTCGCTGAGTCTCAACATAGATTCAACTCTCTTAGGTGAACGAACGCACAGCAGAGCAGTTTCAAGGAAACGTTTCTCCTGAGTTTTAGACGAAGTTTCCTGCTGTTTAGTACGGATGCCGGCATTGGGCTGGACATACCGGTTTTGGGATTCTGCACAGAAATGGTTTGCAAACCGCTGAATCCACACGTGAGTTTAACTCTGTCAGTTGAATGCACACATTGACAACCATTCAGTTAGATACCACACTTTCGGTTGTAGGAGCAGATATTTCTCTGTACAGCCTATGGTCCCATTCACTCGGGAATATCCCAACGCAGCTCCTAGAAGAAACGTGTTTCTGACTCGCTGAATCTCAACATAGATTCAACTCTCTTAGGTGAACGAACGCACAGCAGAGCAGTTTCAAGGAAACGTTTCTCCTGAGTTTTAGACGAAGTTTCCTGCTGTTTAGTACGGATGCCGGCATTGGGCTGGACATACCGGTTTTGGGATTCTGCACAGAAAGGGTTTGCAAACCGCTGAATCCACACGTGAGTTTAACTCTGTCAGTTGAAAGCACACATTGACAACCATTCTGTTTGATAGCACCCTTTTGGTTTTAGAAGCAGATATTTCTCTGTACAGCCTATGGTCCCATTCACTCGGGAATATCCCAACGCAGCTCCTAGAAGAAACGTGTTTCTGACTCGCTGAGTCTCAACATAGATTCAACTCTCTTAGGTGAACGAACGCACAGCAGAGCAGTTTCAAGGAAACGTTTCTCCTGAGTTTTAGACGAAGTTTCCTGCTGTTTAGTACGGATGCCGGCATTGGGCTGGACATACCGGTTTTGGGATTCTGCACAGAAAGGGTTTGCAAACCGCTGAATCCACACGTGAGTTTAACTCTGTCAGTTGAATGCACACATTGACAACCATTCAGTTAGATACCACACTTTTGGTTGTAGGAGCAGATATTTCTCTGTACAGCCTATGGTCCCATTCACTCGGGAGTATCCCAACGCAGCTCCTAGCATAAACGTGTTTCTGACTCGCTGAGTCTCAACATAGATTCAACTCTCTTAGGTGAACGAACGCACAGCAGAGCAGTTTCAAGGAAACGTTTCTCCTGAGTTTTAGACGAAGTTTCCTGCTGTTTAATACGGATGCCGGCATTGGGCTGGACATACCGGTTTTGGGATTCTGCACAGAAATGGTTTGCAAACCGCTGAATCCACACGTGAGTTTAACTCTGTCAGTTGAATGCACACATTGACAACCATTCAGTTAGATACCACACTTTTGGTTGTAGGAGCAGATATTTCTCTGTACAGCCTATGGTCCCATTCACTCGGGAATATCCCAACGCAGCTCCTAGCATAAACGTGTTTCTGACTCGCTGAGTCTCAACATAGATTCAACTCTCTTAGGTGAACGAACGCACAGAAGAGCAGTTTCAAGGAAACGTTTCTCCTGAGTTTTAGACGAAGTTTCCTGCTGTTTAGTACGTATGCCGGCATTGGGCTGGAAATACCGGTTTTGGGATTCTGCACAGAAAGGGTTTGCAAACCGCTGAATCCACACGTGAGTTTATCTCTGTCAGTTGAATGCACACATTGACAACCATTCAGTTAGATAGCTCCGTTTTGGTTTTAGAAGCAGATATTTCTCTGTACAGCCTATGGTCCCATTCACTCGGGAATATCCCAACGCAGCTCCTAGCATAAACGTGTTTCTGACTCGCTGAATCTCAACATAGATTCAACTCTCTTAGGTGAACGAACGCACAGCAGAGCAGTTTCAAGGAAACGTTTCTCCTGAGTTTTAGACGAAGTTTCCTGCTGTTTAGTACGGATGCCGGCATTGGGCTGGACATACCGGTTTTGGGATTCTGCACAGAAAGGTTTTGCAAACCGCTGAATCCACACGTGAGTTTAACTCTGTCAGTTGAATGCACACATTGACAACCATTCAGTTTGATAGCACCCTTTTGGTTTTAGAAGCAGATATTTCTCTGTACCACCTATGGTCCCATTCACTCGGGAATATCCCAACGCAGCTCCTGGAAGAAACGTGTTTCTGACTCGCTGAGTCTCAACATAGATTCAACTCTCTTAGGTGAACGAACGCACAGCAGAGCAGTTTCAAGGAAACGTTTCTCCTGAGTTTTAGACGAAGTTTCCTGCTGTTTAGTACGGATGCCGGCATTGGGCTGGACATACCGGTTTTGGGATTCTGCACAGAAATGGTTTGCAAACCGCTGAATCCACACGTGAGTTTAACTCTGTCAGTTGAATGCACACATTGACAACCATTCAGTTAGATACCACACTTTTGGTTGTAGGAGCAGATATTTCTCTGTACAGCCTATGGTCCCATTCACTCGGGAATATCCCAACGCAGCTCCTAGCATAAACGTGTTTCTGACTCGCTGAATCTCAACATAGATTCAACTCTCTTAGGTGAACGAACGCACAGCAGAGCAGTTTCAAGGAAACGTTTCTCCTGAGTTTTAGACGAAGTTTCCTGCTGTTTAGTACGGATGCCGGCATTGGGCTGGACATACCGGTTTTGGGATTCTGCACAGAAAGGGTTTGCAAACCGCTGAATCCACACGTGAGTTTAACTCTGTCAGTTGAATGCACACATTGACAACCATTCAGTTTGATAGCACCCTTTTGGTTTTAGAAGCAGATATTTCTCTGTACAGCCTATGGTCCCATTCACTCGGGAATATCCCAACGCAGCTCCTAGAAGAAACGTGTTTCTGACTCGCTGAGTCTCAACATAGATTCAACTCTCTTAGGTGAACGAACGCACAGCAGAGCAGTTTCAAGGAAACGTTTCTCCTGAGTTTTAGACGAAGTTTCCTGCTGTTTAGTACGGATGCCGGCATTGGGCTGGACATACCGGTTTTGGGATTCTGCACAGAAAGGGTTTGCAAACCGCTGAATCCACACGTGAGTTTAACTCTGTCAGTTGAATGCACACATTGACAACCATTAAGTTAGATACCACACTTTTGGTTGTAGGAGCAGATATTTCTCTGTACAGCCTATGGTCCCATTCACTCGGGAGTATCCCAACGCAGCTCCTAGCATAAACGTGTTTCTGACTCGCTGAGTCTCAACATAGATTCAACTCTCTTAGGTGAACGAACGCACAGCAGAGCAGTTTCAAGGAAACGTTTCTCCTGAGTTTTAGACGAAGTTTCCTGCTGTTTAGTACGGATGCCGGCATTGGGCTGGACATACCGGTTTTGGGATTCTGCACAGAAATGGTTTGCAAACCGCTGAATCCACACGTGAGTTTAACTCTGTCAGTTGAATGCACACATTGACAACCATTCAGTTAGATACCACACTTTTGGTTGTAGGAGCAGATATTTCTCTGTACAGCCTATGGTCCCATTCACTCGGGAATATCCCAACGCAGCTCCTAGCATAAACGTGTTTCTGACTCGCTGAGTCTCAACATAGATTCAACTCTCTTAGGTGAACGAACGCACAGCAGAGCAGTTTCAAGGAAACGTTTCTCCTGAGTTTTAGACGAAGTTTTCTGCTGTTTAGTACGTATGCCGGCATTGGGCTGGAAATACCGGTTTTGGGATTCTGCACAGAAAGGGTTTGCAAACCGCTGAATCCACACGTGAGTTTAACTCTGTCAGTTGAATGCACACATTGACAACCATTCAGTTAGATAGCTCCGTTTTGGTTTTAGAAGCAGATATTTCTCTGTACAGCCTATGGTCCCATTCACTCGGGAATATCCCAACGCAGCTCCTAGCATAAACGTGTTTCTGACTCGCTGAATCTCAACATAGATTCAACTCTCTTAGGTGAACGAACGCACAGCAGAGCAGTTTCAAGGAAACGTTTCTCCTGAGTTTTAGACGAAGTTTCCTGCTGTTTAGTACGGATGCCGGCATTGGGCTGGACATACCGGTTTTGGGATTCTGCACAGAAAGGTTTTGCAAACCGCTGAATCCACACGTGAGTTTAACTCTGTCAGTTGAATGCACACATTGACAACCATTCAGTTTGATAGCACCCTTTTGGTTTTAGAAGCAGATATTTCTCTGTACCACCTATGGTCCCATTCACTCGGGAATATCCCAACGCAGCTCCTGGAAGAAACGTGTTTCTGACTCGCTGAGTCTCAACATAGATTCAACTCTCTTAGGTGAACGAACGCACAGCAGAGCAGTTTCAAGGAAACGTTTCTCCTGAGTTTTAGACGAAGTTTCCTGCTGTTTAGTACGGATGCCGGCATTGGGCTGGACATACCGGTTTTGGGATTCTGCACAGAAATGGTTTGCAAACCGCTGAATCCACACGTGAGTTTAACTCTGTCAGTTGAATGCACACATTGACAACCATTCAGTTAGATACCACACTTTCGGTTGTAGGAGCAGATATTTCTCTGTACAGCCTATGGTCCCATTCACTCGGGAATATCCCAACGCAGCTCCTAGCATAAACGTGTTTCTGACTCGCTGAATCTCAACATAGATTCAACTCTCTTAGGTGAACGAACGCACAGCAGAGCAGTTTCAAGGAAACGTTTCTCCTGAGTTTTAGACGAAGTTTCCTGCTGTTTAGTACGGATGCCGGCATTGGGCTGGACATACCGGTTTTGGGATTCTGCACAGAAAGGGTTTGCAAACCGCTGAATCCACACGTGAGTTTAACTCTGTCAGTTGAAAGCACACATTGACAACCATTCAGTTTGATAGCACCCTTTTGGTTTTAGAAGCAGATATTTCTCTGTACAGCCTATGGTCCCATTCACTCGGGAATATCCCAACGCAGCTCCTAGAAGAAACGTGTTTCTGACTCGCTGAGTCTCAACATAGATTCAACTCTCTTAGGTGAACGAACGCACAGCAGAGCAGTTTCAAGGAAACGTTTCTCCTGAGTTTTAGACGAAGTTTCCTGCTGTTTAGTACGGATGCCGGCATTGGGCTGGACATACCGGTTTTGGGATTCTGCACAGAAAGGGTTTGCAAACCGCTGAATCCACACGTGAGTTTAACTCTGTCAGTTGAATGCACACATTGACAACCATTCAGTTAGATACCACACTTTTGGTTGTAGGAGCAGATATTTCTCTGTACAGCCTATGGTCCCATTCACTCGGGAATATCCCAACGCACCTCCTAGAAGAAACGTGTTTCTGACTCGCTGAATCTCAACATAGATTCAACTCTCTTAGGTGAACGAACGCACAGCAGAGCAGTTTCAAGGAAACGTTTCTCCTGAGTTTTAGACCAAGTTTCCTGCTGTTTAGTACATATGCCGGCATTGGGCTGGACATACCGGTTTTGGGATTCTGCATAGAAAGGGATTGCAAACCGCTGAATCCACACGTGAGTTTAACTCTGTCAGTTGAATGCACACATTGACAACCATTCATTTTGATAGCACCCTTTTGGTTTTAGAAGCAGATATTTCTCTGTACAGCCTATGGTCCCATTCACTCGGGAATATCCCAACGCAGCTCCTAGAAGAAACGTGTTTCTGACTCGCTGAATCTCAACATAGATTCAACTCTCTTAGGTGAACGAACGCAGAGCAGAGCAGTTTCAAGGAAACGTTTCTCCTGAGTTTTAGACGAAGTTTCCTGCTGTTTAGTACGGATGCCGGCATTGGGCTGGAAATACCAGTTTTGGGATTCTGCACAGAAAGAGTTTGCAAACCGCTGAATCCACACGTGAGTTTAACTCTTTCAGTTGAATGCACACATTGACAACCATTCAGTTAGATAGCTCCGTTTTGGTTTTAGAAGCAGATATTTCTCTGTACAGCCTATGGTCCCATTCACTCGGGAATATCCCAACGCAGCTCCTAGAAGAAACGTGTTTCTGACTCGCTGAATCTCAACATAGATTCAACTCTCTTAGGTGAACGAACGCACAGCAGAGCAGTTTCAAAGAAACGTTTCTCCTGAGTTTTAGACGAAGTTTCCTGCTGTTTAGTACGGATGCCGGCATTGGGCTGGACATACCGGTTTTGGGATTCTGCACAGAAATGGTTTGCAAACCGCTGAATCCACACGTGAGTTTAACTCTGTCAGTTGAATGCACACATTGACAACCATTCAGTTAGATACCACACTTTTGGTTGTAGGAGCAGATATTTCTCTGTACAGCCTATGGTCCCATTCACTCGGGAATATCCCAACGCAGCTCCTAGAAGAAACGTGTTTCTGACTCGCTGAGTCTCAACATAGATTCAACTCTCTTAGGTGAACGAACGCACAGCAGAGCAGTTTCAAGGAAACGTTTCTCCTGAGTTTTAGACGAAGTTTCCTGCTGTTTAGTACGGATGCCGGCATTGGGCTGGAAATACCGGTTTTGGGATTCTGCACAGAAAGGGTTTGCAAACCGCTGAATCCACACGTGAGTTTAACTCTGTCAGTTGAATGCACATATTGACAACCATTCAGTTAGATAGCTCCGTTTTGGTTTTAGAAGCAGATATTTCTCTGTACAGCCTATGGTCCCATTCACTCGGGAATATCCCAACGCAGCTCCTAGCATAAACGTGTTTCTGACTCGCTGAATCTCAACATAGATTCAACTCTCTTAGGTGAACGAACGCACAGCAGAGCAGTTTCAAGGAAACGTTTCTCCTGAGTTTTAGACGAAGTTTCCTGCTGTTTAGTACGGATTCCGTCATTGGGCTGGACATACCGGTTTTGGGATTCTGCACAGAAAGGGTTTGCAAACCGCTGAATCCACACGTGAGTTTAACTCTGTCAGTTGAATGCACATATTGACAACCATTCAGTTAGATAGCTCCGTTTTGGTTTTAGAAGCAGATATTTCTCTGTACAGCCTATTGTCCCATTCACTCGGGAATATCCCAACGCAGCTCCTAGATGAAACGTGTTTCTGACTCGCTGAATCTCAACATAGATTCCACTCTCTTAGGTGAACGAACGCACAGCAGAGCAGTTTCAAGGAAACGTTTCTCCTGAGTCTTAGACGAAGTTTCCTGCTGTTTAGTACGGATGCCGGCATTGGGCTGGACATACCGGTTTTGGGATTCTGCACAGAAAGGGTTTGCAAACCGCTGAATCCACACGTGAGTTTAACTCTGTCAGTTGAATGCACATATTGACAACATTCAGTTAGATAGCTCCGTTTTGGTTTTAGAAGCAGATATTTCTCTGTACAGCCTATGGTCCCATTCACTCGGGAATATCCCAACGCAGCTCCTAGCATAAACGAGTTTCTGACTCGCTGAATCTCAACATAGATTCAACTCTCTTAGCTGAACGAACGCACATCAGAGCAGTTTCAAGGAAACGTTTCTCCTGAGTTTTAGACGAAGTTTCCTGCTGTTTAGTACGGATGCCGGCATTGGGCTGGACATACCGGTTTTGGGATTCTGCACAGAAAGGGTTTGCAAACCGCTGAATCCACACGTGAGTTTAACTCTGTCAGTTGAATGCACACATTGACAACCATTCAGTTTGATAGCACCCTTTTGGTTTTAGAAGCAGATATTTCTCTGTACAGCCTATGGTCCCATTCACTCGGGAATATCCCAACGCAGCTCCTAGAAGAAACGTGTTTCTGACTCGCTGAGTCTCAACATAGATTCAACTCTCTTAGGTGAACGAACGCACAGCAGAGCAGTTTCAAGGAAACGTTTCTCCTGAGTTTTAGACGAAGTTTCCTGCTGTTTAGTACGTATGCCGGCATTGGGCTGGAAATACCGGTTTTGGGATTCTGCACAGAAAGGGTTTGCAAACCGCTGAATCGACACGTGAGTTTAACTCTGTCAGTTGAATGCACACATTGACAACCATTCAGTTAGATAGCTCCGTTTTGGTTTTAGAAGCAGATATTTCTCTGTACAGCCTATGGTCCCATTCACTCGGGAATATCCCAACGCAGCTCCTAGAAGAAACGTGTTTCTGACTCGCTGAATCTCAACATAGATTCAACTCTCTTAGGTGAACGAAAGCACAGCAGAGCAGTTTCAAGGAAACGTTTCTCCTGAGTTTTAGACGAAGTTTCCTGCTGTTTAGTACGGATGCCGGCATTGGCCTGGACATTCCGGTTTTGGGATTCTGCATAGAAATGGTTTGCAAACCGCTGAATCCACACGTGAGTTTAACTCTGTCAGTTGAATGCACACATTGACAACCATTCAGTTAGATACCACCCTTTTGGTTGTAGGAGCAGATATTTCTCTGTACAGCCTATGGTCCCATTCACTCGGGAATATCCCAACGCACCTCCTAGAAGAAACGTGTTTCTGACACGCTGAATCTCAACATAGATTCAACTCTCTTAGGTGATCGAACGCACAGCAGAGCAGTTTCACGGAAACGTTTCTCCTGAGTTTTAGACGAAGTTTTCTGCTGTTTAGTACGGATGCCGCATTGGGCTGGAAATACCGGTTTTGGGATTCTGCACAGAAAGGGTTTGCAAACCGCTGAATCCACACGTGAGTTTAACTCTGTCAGTTGAATGCACACATTGACAACCATTCAGTTTGATAACTCCGTTTTGGTTTTTGAAGCAGATATTTCTCTGTACAGCCTATGGTCCCATTCACTCGGGAATATCCCAACGCAGCTCCTAGCATAAACGTGTTTCTGACTCGCTGAATCTCAACATAGTTTCAACTCTCTTAGGTGAACGAACGCACAGCAGAGCAGTTTCAAGGAAACGTTTCTCCTGAGTTTTAGACGAAGTTTCCTGCTGTTTAGTACGGATGCCGGCATTGAGCTGGAATTACCGGTTTTGGGATTCTGCACAGAAAGGGTTTGTAAACCGCTGAATCCACACGTGAGTTTAACTCTGTCAGTTGTATGCACACATTGACAACCATTCAGTTTGATAGCACAATTTTGGTTTTAGAAGCAGATATTTCTCTGTACAGCCTATGGTCCCATTCAATCGGGAATATCCCAACGCAGCTCCTAGAAGAAACGTGTTTCTGACTCGCTGAATCTCAACATAGATTCAACTCTCTTAGGTGAACGAACGCACAGCAGAGCAGTTTCAAGGAAACGTTTCTCCTGAGTCTTAGACGAAGTTTCCTGCTGTTTAGTACGGATGCCGGCATTGGGCTGGAAATACCGGTTTTGGGATTCTGCACAGAAAGGGTTTGCAAACCGCTGAATCCACACGTGAGTTTAACTCTGTCAGTTGAATGCACACATTGACAACCATTCAGTTAGATAGCTCCGTTTTGGTTTTAGAAGCAGATATTTCTCTGTACAGCCTATGGTCCCATTCACTCGGGAATATCCCAACGCAGCTCCTAGCATAAACGTGTTTCTGACTCGCTGAGTCTCAACATAGTTTCAACTCTCTTAGGTGAACGAACGCACAGCAGAGCAGTTTCAAGGAAACGTTTCTCCTGAGTTTTAGACGAAGTTTCCTGCTGTTTAGTACGGATGCCGGCATTGGGCTGGACATACCGGTTTTGGGATTCTGCACAGAAAGGGTTTGCAAACCGCTGAATCCACACGTGAGTTTAACTCTGTCAGTTGAAAGCACACATTGACAACCATTCAGTTTGATAGCACCCTTTTGGTTTTAGAAGCAGATATTTCTCTGTACAGCCTATGGTCCCATTCACTCGGGAATATCCCAACGCAGCTCCTAGAAGAAACGTGTTTCTGACTCGCTGAGTCTCAACATAGATTCAACTCTCTTAGGTGAACGAACGCACAGCAGAGCAGTTTCAAGGAAACGTTTCTCCTGAGTTTTAGACGAAGTTTCCTGCTGTTTAGTACGGATGCCGGCATTGGGCTGGACATACCGGTTTTGGGATTCTGCACAGAAAGGGTTTGCAAACCGCTGAATCCACACGTGAGTTTAACTCTGTCAGTTGAATGCACACATTGACAACCATTCAGTTAGATACCACACTTTTGGTTGTAGGAGCAGATATTTCTCTGTACAGCCTATGGTCCCATTCACTCGGGAATATCCCAACGCACCTCCTAGAAGAAACGTGTTTCTGACACGCTGAATCTCAACATAGATTCAACTCTCTTAGGTGATCGAACGCACAGCAGAGCAGTTTCACGGAAACGTTTCTCCTGAGTTTTAGACGAAGTTTCCTGCTGTTTAGTACGGATGCCGCATTGGGCTGGAAATACCGGTTTTGGGATTCTGCACAGAAAGGGTTTGCAAACCGCTGAATCCACACGTGAGTTTAACTCTGTCAGTTGAATGCACACATTGACAACCATTCAGTTTGATAACTCCGTTTTGGTTTTTGAAGCAGATATTTCTCTGTACAGCCTATGGTCCCATTCACTCGGGAATATCCCAACGCAGCTCCTAGCATAAACGTGTTTCTGACTCGCTGAATCTCAACATAGTTTCAACTCTCTTAGGTGAACGAACGCACAGCAGAGCAGTTTCAAGGAAACGTTTCTCCTGAGTTTTAGACGAAGTTTCCTGCTGTTTAGTACGGATGCCGGCATTGAGCTGGAATTACCGGTTTTGGGATTCTGCACAGAAAGGGTTTGTAAACCGCTGAATCCACACGTGAGTTTAACTCTGTCAGTTGTATGCACACATTGACAACCATTCAGTTTGATAGCACAATTTTGGTTTTAGAAGCAGATATTTCTCTGTACAGCCTATGGTCCCATTCAATCGGGAATATCCCAACGCAGCTCCTAGAAGAAACGTGTTTCTGACTCGCTGAATCTCAACATAGATTCAACTCTCTTAGGTGAACGAACGCACAGCAGAGCAGTTTCAAGGAAACGTTTCTCCTGAGTTTTAGACCAAGTTTCCTGCTGTTTAGTACATATGCCGGCATTGGGCTGGACATACCGGTTTTGGGATTCTGCATAGAAAGGGATTGCAAACCGCTGAATCCACACGTGAGTTTAACTCTGTCAGTTGAATGCACACATTGACAACCATTCATTTTGATAGCACCCTTTTGGTTTTAGAAGCAGATATTTCTCTGTACAGCCTATGGTCCCATTCACTCGGGAATATCCCAACGCAGCTCCTAGAAGAAACGTGTTTCTGACTCGCTGAATCTCAACATAGATTCAACTCTCTTAGGTGAACGAACGCAGAGCAGAGCAGTTTCAAGGAAACGTTTCTCCTGAGTTTTAGACGAAGTTTCCTGCTGTTTAGTACGGATGCCGGCATTGGGCTGGAAATACCAGTTTTGGGATTCTGCACAGAAAGAGTTTGCAAACCGCTGAATCCACACGTGAGTTTAACTCTGTCAGTTGAATGCACACATTGACAACCATTCAGTTAGATAGCTCCGTTTTGGTTTTAGAAGCAGATATTTCTCTGTACAGCCTATGGTCCCATTCACTCGGGAATATCCCAACGCAGCTCCTAGAAGAAACGTGTTTCTGACTCGCTGAATCTCAACATAGATTCAACTCTCTTAGGTGAACGAACGCACAGCAGAGCAGTTTCAAAGAAACGTTTCTCCTGAGTTTTAGACGAAGTTTCCTGCTGTTTAGTACGGATGCCGGCATTGGGCTGGACATACCGGTTTTGGGATTCTGCACAAAAATGGTTTGCAAACCGCTGAATCCACACGTGAGTTTAACTCTGTCAGTTGAATGCACACATTGACAACCATTCAGTTAGATACCACACTTTTGGTTGTAGGAGCAGATATTTCTCTGTACAGCCTATGGTCCCATTCACTCGGGAATATCCCAACGCAGCTCCTAGAAGAAACGTGTTTCTGACTCGCTGAGTCTCAACATAGATTCAACTCTCTTAGGTGAACGAACGCACAGCAGAGCAGTTTCAAGGAAACGTTTCTCCTGAGTTTTAGACGAAGTTTCCTGCTGTTTAGTACGGATGCCGGCATTGGGCTGGAAATACCGGTTTTGGGATTCTGCACAGAAAGGGTTTGCAAACCGCTGAATCCACACGTGAGTTTAACTCTGTCAGTTGAATGCACATATTGACAACCATTCAGTTAGATAGCTCCGTTTTGGTTTTAGAAGCAGATATTTCTCTGTACAGCCTATGGTCCCATTCACTCGGGAATATCCCAACGCAGCTCCTAGCATAAACGTGTTTCTGACTCGCTGAATCTCAACATAGATTCAACTCTCTTAGGTGAACGAACGCACAGCAGAGCAGTTTCAAGGAAACGTTTCTCCTGAGTTTTAGACGAAGTTTCCTGCTGTTTAGTACGGATTCCGTCATTGGGCTGGACATACCGGTTTTGGGATTCTGCACAGAAAGGGTTTGCAAACCGCTGAATCCACACGTGAGTTTAACTCTGTCAGTTGAATGCACATATTGACAACCATTCAGTTAGATAGCTCCGTTTTGGTTTTAGAAGCAGATATTTCTCTGTACAGCCTATTGTCCCATTCACTCGGGAATATCCCAACGCAGCTCCTAGATGAAACGTGTTTCTGACTCGCTGAATCTCAACATAGATTCCACTCTCTTAGGTGAACGAACGCACAGCAGAGCAGTTTCAAGGAAACGTTTCTCCTGAGTCTTAGACGAAGTTTCCTGCTGTTTAGTACGGATGCCGGCATTGGGCTGGAAATACCGGTTTTGGGATTCTGCACAGAAAGGGTTTGCAAACCGCTGAATCCACACGTGAGTTTAACTCTGTCAGTTGAATGCACATATTGACAACATTCAGTTAGATAGCTCCGTTTTGGTTTTAGAAGCAGATATTTCTCTGTACAGCCTATGGTCCCATTCACTCGGGAATATCCCAACGCAGCTCCTAGCATAAACGAGTTTCTGACTCGCTGAATCTCAACATAGATTCAACTCTCTTAGCTGAACGAACGCACATCAGAGCAGTTTCAAGGAAACGTTTCTCCTGAGTTTTAGACGAAGTTTCCTGCTGTTTAGTACGGATGCCGGCATTGGGCTGGACATACCGGTTTTGGGATTCTGCACAGAAAGGGTTTGCAAACCGCTGAATCCACACGTGAGTTTAACTCTGTCAGTTGAATGCACACATTGACAACCATTCAGTTTGATAGCACCCTTTTGGTTTTAGAAGCAGATATTTCTCTGTACAGCCTATGGTCCCATTCACTCGGGAATATCCCAACGCAGCTCCTAGAAGAAACGTGTTTCTGACTCGCTGAGTCTCAACATAGATTCAACTCTCTTAGGTGAACGAACGCACAGCAGAGCAGTTTCAAGGAAACGTTTCTCCTGAGTTTTAGACGAAGTTTCCTGCTGTTTAGTACGTATGCCGGCATTGGGCTGGAAATACCGGTTTTGGGATTCTGCACAGAAAGGGTTTGCAAACCGCTGAATCGACACGTGAGTTTAACTCTGTCAGTTGAATGCACACATTGACAACCATTCAGTTAGATAGCTCCGTTTTGGTTTTAGAAGCAGATATTTCTCTGTACAGCCTATGGTCCCATTCACTCGGGAATATCCCAACGCAGCTCCTAGAAGAAACGTGTTTCTGACTCGCTGAATCTCAACATAGATTCAACTCTCTTAGGTGAACGAAAGCACAGCAGAGCAGTTTCAAGGAAACGTTTCTCCTGAGTTTTAGACGAAGTTTCCTGCTGTTTAGTACGGATGCCGGCATTGGCCTGGACATTCCGGTTTTGGGATTCTGCATAGAAATGGTTTGCAAACCGCTGAATCCACACGTGAGTTTAACTCTGTCAGTTGAATGCACACATTGACAACCATTCAGTTAGATACCACCCTTTTGGTTGTAGGAGCAGATATTTCTCTGTACAGCCTATGGTCCCATTCACTCGGGAATATCCCAACGCACCTCCTAGAAGAAACGTGTTTCTGACACGCTGAATCTCAACATAGATTCAACTCTCTTAGGTGATCGAACGCACAGCAGAGCAGTTTCACGGAAACGTTTCTCCTGAGTTTTAGACGAAGTTTCCTGCTGTTTAGTACGGATGCCGCATTGGGCTGGAAATACCGGTTTTGGGATTCTGCACAGAAAGGGTTTGCAAACCGCTGAATCCACACGTGAGTTTAACTCTGTCAGTTGAATGCACACATTGACAACCATTCAGTTTGATAACTCCGTTTTGGTTTTTGAAGCAGATATTTCTCTGTACAGCCTATGGTCCCATTCACTCGGGAATATCCCAACGCAGCTCCTAGCATAAACGTGTTTCTGACTCGCTGAATCTCAACATAGTTTCAACTCTCTTAGGTGAACGAACGCACAGCAGAGCAGTTTCAAGGAAACGTTTCTCCTGAGTTTTAGACGAAGTTTCCTGCTGTTTAGTACGGATGCCGGCATTGAGCTGGAATTACCGGTTTTGGGATTCTGCACAGAAAGGGTTTGTAAACCGCTGAATCCACACGTGAGTTTAACTCTGTCAGTTGTATGCACACATTGACAACCATTCAGTTTGATAGCACAATTTTGGTTTTAGAAGCAGATATTTCTCTGTACAGCCTATGGTCCCATTCAATCGGGAATATCCCAACGCAGCTCCTAGAAGAAACGTGTTTCTGACTCGCTGAATCTCAACATAGATTCAACTCTCTTAGGTGAACGAACGCACAGCAGAGCAGTTTCAAGGAAACGTTTCTCCTGAGTCTTAGACGAAGTTTCCTGCTGTTTAGTACGGATGCCGGCATTGGGCTGGAAATACCGGTTTTGGGATTCTGCACAGAAAGGGTTTGCAAACCGCTGAATCCACACGTGAGTTTAACTCTGTCAGTTGAATGCACACATTGACAACCATTCAGTTAGATAGCTCCGTTTTGGTTTTAGAAGCAGATATTTCTCTGTACAGCCTATGGTCCCATTCACTCGGGAATATCCCAACGCAGCTCCTAGCATAAACGTGTTTCTGACTCGCTGAGTCTCAACATAGTTTCAACTCTCTTAGGTGAACGAACGCACAGCAGAGCAGTTTCAAGGAAACGTTTCTCCTGAGTTTTAGACGAAGTTTCCTGCTGTTTAGTACGGATGCCGGCATTGGGCTGGACATACCGGTTTTGGGATTCTGCACAGAAAGGGTTTGCAAACCGCTGAATCCACACGTGAGTTTAACTCTGTCAGTTGAATGCAGACATTGACAATCATTCAGTTTGATAGCACAATTTTGGTTTTAGAAGCAGATATTTCTCTGTACAGCCTATGGTCCCATTCACTCGGGAATATCCCAACGCAGCTCCTAGAAGAAACGTGTTGCTGACTCGTTGAATCTCAACATAGATTCAACTCTCTTAGGTGAACGAACGCACAGCAGAGCAGTTTCAAGGAAACGTTTCTCCTGAGTCTTAGACGAAGTTTCCTGCTGTTTAGTACGGATGCCTGCATTGGGCTGGAAATACCGGTTTTGGGATTCTGCACAGAAAGGGTTTGCAAACCGCTGAATCCACACGTGAGTTTAACTCTGTCAGTTGAATGCACATATTGACAACCATTCAGTTAGATAGCTCCGTTTTGGTTTTAGAAGCAGATATTTCTCTGTACAGCCTATGGTCCCATTCACTCGGGAATATCCCAATGCAGCTCCTAGCATAAACGTGTTTCTGACTCGCTGAATCTCAACATAGATTCAACTCTCTTAGGTGAACGAACGCACAGCAGAGCAGTTTCAAGGAAACGTTTCTCCTGAGTTTTAGACGAAGTTTCCTGCTGTTTAGTACGGATGCCGGCATTGGGCTGGACATACCGGTTTTGGGATTCTGCACAGAAAGGGTTTGCAAACCGCTGAATCCACACGTGAGTTTAACTCTGTCAGTTGAATGCACACATTGACAAACATTCATTTTGATAGCACCCTTTTGGTTTTAGAAGCAGATATTTCTCTGTACAGTCTATGGTCCCATTCACTCGGGAATATCCCAACGCAGCTCCTAGAAGAAACGTGTTTCTGACTCGCTCAATCTCAACATAGATTCAACTCTCTTAGGTGAACGAACGCACAGCAGAGCAGTTTCAAGGAAACGTTTCTCCTGAGATTTAGACGAAGTTTCCTGCTGTTTAGTACGGATGCCGGCATTGGGCTGGACATACCGGTTTTGGGATTCTGCACAGAAATGGTTTGCAAACCGCTGAATCCACACGTGAGTTTAACTCTGTCAGTTGAATGCACACATTGACAACCATTCAGTTAGATACCACACTTTTGGTTGTAGGAGCAGATATTTCTCTGTACAGCCTATGGTCCCATTCACTCGGGAATATCCCAACGCAGCTCCTAGAAGAAACGTGTTTCTGACTCGCTGAATCTCAACATAGATTCAACTCTCTTAGGTGAACGAACGCACAGCAGAGCAGTTTCAAGGAAACGTTTCTCCTGAGTCTTAGACGAAGTTTCCTGCTGTTTAGTACGGATGCCGGCATTGGGCTGGAAATACCGGTTTTGGGATTCTGCACAGAAAGGGTTTGCAAACCGCTGAATCCACACGTGAGTTTAACTCTGTCAGTTGAATGCACATATTGACAACCATTCAGTTAGATAGCTCCGTTTTGGTTTTAGAAGCAGATATTTCTCTGTACAGCCTATGGTCCCATTCACTCGGGAATATCCCAACGCAGCTCCTAGCATAAACGTGTTTCTGACTCGCTGAATCTCAACATAGATTCAACTCTCTTAGGTGAACGAACGCACAGCAGAGCAGTTTCAAGGAAACGTTTCTCCTGAGTTTTAGACGAAGTTTCCTGCTGTTTAGTACGGATGCCGGCATTGGGCTGGACATACCGGTTTTGGGATTCTGCACAGAAAGGGATTGCAAACCGCTGAATCCACACGTGAGTTTAACTCTGTCAGTTGAATGCACATATTGACAACCATTCAGTTAGATAGCTCCGTTTTGGTTTTAGAAGCAGATATTTCTCTGTACAGCCTATGGTCCCATTCACTCGGGAATATCCCAACGCAGCTCCTAGAAGAAACGTGTTTCTGACTCGCTGAATCTCAACATAGATTCAACTCTCTTAGGTGAACGAACGCACAGCAGAGCAGTTTCAAGGAAACGTTTCTCCTGAGTTTTAGACGAAGTTTCCTGCTGTTTAGTACGGATGCCGGCATTGGGCTGGACATACCGGTTTTGGGATTCTGCACAGAAATGGTTTGCAAACCGCTGAATCCACACGTGAGTTTAACTCTGTCAGTTGAATGCACACATTGACAACCATTCAGTTAGATAGCTCCGTTTTGGTTTTAGAAGCAGATATTTCTCTGTACAGCCTATGGTCCCATTCACTCGGGAATATCCCAACGCAGCTCCTAGAAGAAACGTGTTTCTGACTCGCTGAATCTCAACATAGATTCAACTCTCTTAGGTGAACGAACGCACAGCAGAGCAGTTTCAAGGAAACGTTTCTCCTGAGTTTTAGACGAAGTTTCCTGCTGTTTAGTACGGATGCCGGCATTGGGCTGGACATACCGGTTTTGGGATTCTGCACAGAAAGTTTTTGCAAACCGCTGAATCCACACGTGAGTTTAACTCTGTCAGTTGAATGCACACATTGACAACCATTCAGTTAGATAGCTCCGTTTTGGTTTTAGAAGCAGATATTTCTCTGTACAGCCTATGGTCCCATTCACTCGGGAATATCCCAACGCAGCTCCTAGAAGAAACGTGTTTCTGACTCGCTGAATCTCAACATAGATTCAAGTATCTTAGGTGAACGAACGCACAGCAGAGCAGTTTCAAGGAAACGTTTCTCCTGAGTTTTAGACGAAGTTTCCTGCTGTTTAGTACGGATGCCGGCATTGGGCTGGACATACCGGTTTTGGGATTCTGCACAGAAAGGGTTTGCAAACCGCTGAATCCACACGTGAGTTTAACTCTGTCAGTTGAATGCACACATTGACAACCATTCAGTTTGATAGCACACTTTTGTTTTTAGAAGCAGATATTTCTCTGTACAGACTATGGTCCCATTCACTCGGGAATATCCCAACGCAGCTCCTAGAAGAAACGTGTTTCTGACTCGCTGAATCTCAACATAGATTCAACTCTCTTAGGTGAACGAACACACAGCAGAGCAGTTTCAAGGAAACGTTTCTCCTGAGTTTTAGACGAAGTTTCCTGCTGTTTAGTACGGATGCCGGCATTGAGCTGGAATTACCGGTTTTGGGATTCTGCACAGAAAGGGTTTGTAAACCGCTGAATCCAAACGGGACTTTAACTCTGTCAGTTGAATGCACACATTGACAAGCATTCAGTTAGATACCACCCTTTTGGTTGTAGGAGCAGATATTTCTCTGTACAGCCTATGGTCCCATTCACTCGGGAATATCCCAACGCAGCTCCTAGAAGAAACGTGTTTCTGACTCGCTGAATCTCAACATAGATTCAACTCTCTTAGGTGAACGAACGCACAGCAGAGCAGTTTCAAGGAAACGTTTCTCCTGAGTTTTAGACGAAGTTTCCTGCTGTTTGGTACAGATGCCGGCATTGGGCTGGACATACCGGTTTTGGGATTCTGCACAGAAAGGGTTTGCAAACCGCTGAATCCACACGTGAGTTTAACTCTGTCAGTTGAATGCACACATTGACAATCATTCAGTTTGATAGCACAATTTTGGTTTTAGAAGCAGATATTTCTCTGTACAGCCTCTGGTCCCATTCACTCGGGAATATCCCAACGCAGCTCCTAGCATAAACGTGTTTCTGACGCGCTGAATCTCAACATAGATTCACCTCTCTTAGGTGAACGAACGCACAGCAGAGCAGTTTCAAGGAAACGTTTCTCCTGAGTCTTAGACGAAGTTTCCTGCTGTTTAGTACGTATGCCGGCATTGGGCTGGAAATACCGGTTTTGGGATTCTGCACAGAAAGGGTTTGCAAACCGCTGAATCCACACGTGAGTTTAACTCTGTCAGTTGAATGCACATATTGACAACCATTCAGTTAGATAGCTCCGTTTTGGTTTTAGAAGCAGATATTTCTCTGTACAGCCTATGGTCCCATTCACTCGGGAATATCCCAACGCAGCTCCTAGAAGAAACGTGTTTCTGACTCGCTGAATCTCAACATAGATTCAACTCTCTTAGGTGAACGAACGCACAGCAGAGCAGTTTCAAGGAAACGTTTCTCCTGAGTTTTAGACGAAGTTTCCTGCTGTTTAGTACGGATGCCGGCATTGGGCTGGACATACCGGTTTTGGGATTCTGCACAGAAAGTGTTTGCAAACCGCTGAATCCACACGTGAGTTTAACTCTGTCAGTTGAATGCACACATTGACAACCATTCAGTTAGATAGCTCCGTTTTGGTTTTAGAAGCAGATATTTCTCTGTACAGCCTATGGTCCCATTCACTCGGGAATATCCCAACGCAGCTCCTAGAAGAAACGTGTTTCTGACTCGCTGAATCTCAACATAGATTCAAGTATCTTAGGTGAACGAACGCACAGCAGAGCAGTTTCAAGGAAACGTTTCTCCTGAGTTTTAGACGAAGTTTCCTGCTGTTTAGTACGGATGCCGGCATTGGGCTGGACATACCGGTTTTGGGATTCTGCACAGAAAGGGTTTGCAAACCGCTGAATCCACACGTGAGTTTAACTCTGTCAGTTGAATGCACACATTGACAACCATTCAGTTTGATAGCACACTTTTGGTTTTAGAAGCAGATATTTCTCTGTACAGCCTATGGTCCCATTCACTCGGGAATATCCCAACGCAGCTCCTAGAAGAAACGTGTTTCTGACTCGCTGAATCTCAACATAGATTCAACTCTCTTAGGTGAACGAACGCACAGCAGAGCAGTTTCAAGGAAACGTTTCTCCTGAGTTTTAGACGAAGTTTCCTGCTGTTTAGTACGGATGCCGGCATTGGGCTGGACATACCGGTTTTGGGATTCTGCACAGAAAGTGTTTGCAAACCGCTGAATCCACACGTGAGTTTAACTCTGTCAGTTGAATGCACACATTGACAACCATTCAGTTTGATGGCACCCTTTTGGTTTTAGAAGCAGATATTTCTCTGTACAACCTATGGTCCCATTCAGTCGGTAATATCCCAACGCAGCTCCTAGCATAAACGTGTTTCTGACTCGCTGAATCTCAACATAGTTTCAACTCTCTTAGTTGAACGAACGCACAGCAGAGCAGTTTCAAGGAAACGTTTGTCCTGAGTTTTAGACGAAGTTTCCTGCTGTTTAGTACGTATGCCGGCATTGAGCTGGAATTACCGGTTTTGGGATTCTGCACAGAAAGGGTTTGTAAACCGCTGAATCCAAACGTGAGTTTAACTCTGTCAGTTGAATGCACACATTGACAAGCATTCAGTTAGATACCACCCTTTTGGTTGTAGGAGCAGATATTTCTCTGTACAGCCTATGGTCCCATTCACTCGGGAATATCCCAACGCAGCTCCTAGAAGAAACGTGTTTCTGACTCGCTGAATCTCAACATAGATTCAACTCTCTTAGGTGAACGAACGCACAGCAGAGCAGTTTCAAGGAAACGTTTCTCCTGAGTCTTAGACGAAGTTTCCTGCTGTTTAGTACGGATGCCGGCATTGGGCTGGAAATACCGGTTTTGGGATTCTGCACAGAAAGGGTTTGCAAACCGCTGAATCCACACGTGAGTTTAACTCTGTCAGTTGAATGCACATATTGACAACCATTCAGTTAGATATCTCCGTTTTGGTTTTAGAAGCAGATATTTCTCTGTACAGCCTATGGTCCCATTCACTCGGGAATATCCCAACGCAGCTCCTAGCATAAACGTGTTTCTGACTCGCTGAATCTCAACATAGATTCAACTCTCTTAGGTGAACGAACGCACAGCAGAGCAGTTTCAAGGAAACGTTTCTCCTGAGTTTTAGACGAAGTTTCCTGCTGTTTAGTACGGATGCCGGCATTGGGCTGGACATACCGGTTTTGGGATTCTGCACAGAAAGGGTTTGTAAACCGCTGAATCCACACGTGAGTTTAACTCTGTCAGTTGAATGCACACATTGACAACCATTCAGTTTGATAGCACCCTTTTGGTTTTAGAAGCAGATATTTCTCTGTACAGCCTATGGTCCCATTCACTCGGGAATATCCCAACGCAGCTCCTAGCATAAACGTGTTTCTGACTCGCTGAGTCTCAACATAGATTCAACTCTCTTAGGTGAACGAACGCAGAGCAGAGCAGTTTCAAGGAAACGTTTCTCCTGAGTTTTAGACGAAGTTTCCTGCTGTTTAGTACGTATGCCGGCATTGGGCTGGAAATACCGGTTTTGGGATTCTGCACAGAAAGGGTTTGCAAACCGCTGAATCCACACGTGAGTTTAACTCTGTCAGTTGAATGCACACATTGACAACCATTCAGTTAGATAGCTCCGTTTTGGTTTTAGAAGCAGATATTTCTCTGTACAGCCTATGGTCCCATTCACTCGGGAATATCCCAACGCAGCTCCTAGCATAAACGTGTTTCTGACTCGCTGAGTCTCAACATAGATTCAACTCTCTTAGGTGAACGAACGCACAGCAGAGCAGTTTCAAGGAAACGTTTCTCCTGAGTTTTAGACGAAGTTTCCTGCTGTTTAGTACGGATGCCGGCATTGGGCTGGACATACCGGTTTTGGGATTCTGCACTGAAAGGGTTTGCAAACCGCTGAATCCACACGTGAGTTTAACTCTGTCAGTTGAATGCACACATTGACAACCATTCAGTTTGATAGCACCCTTTTGGTTTTAGAAGCAGATATTTCTCTGTACAGCCTATGGTCCCATTCACTCGGGAATATCCCAACGCAGCTCCTAGAAGAAACGTGTTTCTGACTCGCTGAGTCTCAACATAGATTCAACTCTCTTAGGTGAACGAACGCACAGCAGAGCAGTTTCAAGGAAACGTTTCTCCTGAGTTTTAGACGAAGTTTCCAGCTGTTTAGTACGGATGCCGGCATTGGGCTGGACATACCGGTTTTGGGATTCTGCACAGAAATGGTTTGCAAACCGCTGAATCCACACGTGAGTTTAACTCTGTCAGTTGAATGCACACATTGACAACCATTCAGTTAGATACCACCCTTTTGGTTGTAGGAGCAGATATTTCTCTGTACAGCCTATGGTCCCATTCACTCGGGAATATCCCAACGCAGCTCCTAGAAGAAACGTGTTTCTGACTCGCTGAATCTCAACATAGATTCAACTCTCTTAGGTGAACGAACGCACAGCAGAGCAGTTTCAAGGAAACGTTTCTCCTGAGTTTTAGACGAAGTTTCCTGCTGTTTAGTACGGATGCCGGCATTGGGCTGGACATACCGGTTTTGGGATTCTGCACAGAAATGGTTTGCAAACCGCTGAATCCACACGTGAGTTTAACTCTGTCAGTTGAATGCACACATTGACAACCATTCAGTTAGATAACACACTTTTGGTTGTAGGAGCAGATATTTCTCTGTACAGCCTATGGTCCCATTCACTCGGGAATATCCCAACGCACCTCCTAGAAGAAACGTGTTTCTGACACGCTGAAAATCAACATAGATTCAACTCTCTTAGGTGATCGAACGCACAGCAGAGCAGTTTCAAGGAAACGTTTCTCCTGAGTTTTAGACGAAGTTTCCTGCTGTTTAGTACGGATGCCGGCATTGGGCTGGAAATACCGGTTTTGGGATTCTGCACAGAAAGGGTTTGCAAACCGCTGAATCCACACGTGAGTTTAACTCTGTAAGTTGAATGCACACATTGACAACCATTCAGTTTGATAGCTCCGTTTTGGTTTTAGAAGCAGATATTTCTCTGTACAGCCTATGGTCCCATTCACTCGGGAATATCCCAACGCAGCTCCTAGCATAAACGTGTTTCTGACTCGCTGAATCTCAACATAGTTTCAACTCTCTTAGGTGAACGAACGCACATCAGAGCAGTTTCAAGGAAACGTTTCTCCTGAGTTTTAGACGAAGTTTCCTGCTGTTTAGTACGGATGCCGGCATTGAGCTGGAATTACCGGTTTTGGGATTCTGCACAGAAAGGGTTTGTAAACCGCTGAATCCAAACGTGAGTTTAACTCTGTCAGTTGAATGCACACATTGACAATCATTCAGTTAGATACCACCCTTTTGGTTGTAGGAGCAGATATTTCTCTGTACAGCCTATGGTCCCATTCACTCGGGAATATCCCAACGCAGCTCCTAGAAGAAACGTGTTTCTGACTCGCTGAATCTCAACATAGATTCAACTCTCTTAGGTGAACGAACGCACAGCAGAGCAGTTTCAAGGAAACGTTTCTCCTGAGTTTTAGACGAAGTTTCCTGCTGTTTAGTACGGATGCCGGCATTGGGCTGGACATACCGGTTTTGGGATTCTGCACAGAAAGGGTTTGCAAACCGCTGAATCCACACGTGAGTTTAACTCTGTCAGTTGAATGCACACATTGACAATCATTCAGTTTGATAGCACAATTTTGGTTTTAGAAGCAGATATTTCTCTGTACAGCCTATGGTCCCATTCACTCGGGAATATCCCAACGCAGCTCCTAGAAGAAACGTGTTTCTGACTCGCTGAATCTCAACATAGATTCAACTCTCTTAGGTGAACGAACGCACAGCAGAGCAGTTTCAAGGAAACGTTTCTCCTGAGTCTTAGACGAAGTTTCCTGCTGTTTAGTACGGATGCCGGCATTGGGCTGGAAATACCGGTTTTGGGATTCTGCACAGAAAGGGTTTGCAAACCGCTGAATCCACACGTGAGTTTAACTCTGTCAGTTGAATGCACACATTGACAACCATTCAGTTAGATAGCTCCGTTTTGGTTTTAGAAGCAGATATTTCTCTGTACAGCCTATGGTCCCATTCACTCGGGAATATCCCAACGCAGCTCCTAGAAGAAACGTGTTTCTGACTCGCTGAATCTCAACATAGATTCAACTCTCTTAGGTGAACGAACGCACAGCAGAGCAGTTTCAAGGAAACGTTTCTCCTGAGTTTTAGACGAAGTTTCCTGCTGTTTAGTACGGATGCCGGCATTGGGCTGGACATACCGGTTTTGGGATTCTGCACAAAATTGGTTTGCAAACCGCTGAATCCACACGTGAGTTTAACTCTGTCAGTTGAATGCACACATTGACAAGCATTCAGTTAGATACCACCCTTTTGGTTGTAGGAGCAGATATTTCTCTGTACAGCCTATGGTCCCATTCACTCGGGAATATCCCAACGCAGCTCCTAGAAGAAACGTGTTTCTGACTCGCTGAGTCTCAACATAGATTCAACTCTCTTAGGTGAACGAACGCACAGCAGAGCAGTTTCAAGGAAACGTTTCTCCTGAGTTTTAGACGAAGTTTCCTGCTGTTTAGTACGGATGCCGGCATTGGGCTGGACATACCGGTTTTGGGATTCTGCACAGAAATGGTTTGCAAACCGCTGAATCCACACGTGAGTTTAACTCTGTCAGTTGAATGCACACATTGACAACCATTCAGTTAGATACCAAACTTTTGGTTGTAGGAGCAGATAATTCTCTGTACAGCCTATGGTCCCATTCACTCGGGAATATCCCAACGCACCTCCTAGAAGAAACGTGTTTCTGACACGCTGAAAATCAACATAGATTCAACTCTCTTAGGTGATCGAACGCACAGCAGAGCAGTTTCAAGGAAACGTTTCTCCTGAGTTTTAGACGAAGTTTCCTGCTGTTTAGTACGGATGCCGGCATTGGGCTGGAAATACCGGTTTTGGGATTCTGTACAGAAAGGGTTTGCAAACCGCTGAATCCACACGTGAGTTTAACTCTGTAAGTTGAATGCACACATGGACAACCATTCAGTTTGATAGCTCCGTTTTGGTTTTAGAAGCAGATATTTCTCTGTACAGCCTATGGTCCCATTCACTCGGGAATATCCCAACGCAGCTCCTAGAAGAAACGTGTTTCTGACTCGCTGAATCTCAACATAGTTTCAACTCTCTTAGGTGAACGAACGCACAGCAGAGCAGTTTCAAGGAAACGTTTCTCCTGAGTTTTAGACGAAGTTTCCTGCTGTTTAGTACCGATGCCGGCATTGAGCTGGAATTACCGGTTTTGGGATTCTGCACAGAAAGGGTTTGTAAACCGCTGAATCCAAACGTGAGTTTAACTCTGTCAGTTGAATGCACACATTGACAATCATTCAGTTAGATACCACCCTTTTGGTTGTAGGAGCAGATATTTCTCTGTACAGCCTATGGTCCCATTCACTCGGGAATATCCCAACGCAGCTCCTAGAAGAAACGTGTTTCTGACTCGCTGAGTCTCAACATAGATTCAAGTATCTTAGGTGAACGAACGCACAGCAGAGCAGTTTCAAGGAAACGTTTCTCCTGAGTCTTAGACGAAGTTTCCTGCTGTTTAGTACGGATGCCGGCATTGGGCTGGAAATACCGGTTTTGGGATTCTGCACAGAAAGGGTTTGCAAACCGCTGAATCCACACGTGAGTTTAACTCTGTCAGTTGAATGCACATATTGACAACCATTCAGTTAGATAGCTCCGTTTTGGTTTTAGAAGCAGATATTTCTCTGTACAGCCTATGGTCCCATTCACTCGGGAATATCCCAACGCAGCTCCTAGCATAAACGTGTTTCTGACTCGCTGAATCTCAACATAGATTCAACTCTCTTAGGTGAACGAACGCACAGCAGAGCAGTTTCAAGGAAACGTTTCTCCTGAGTTTTAGACGAAGTTTCCTGCTGTTTAGTACGGATGCCGGCATTGGGCTGGACATACCGGTTTTGGGATTCTGCACAGAAAGGGATTGCAAACCGCTGAATCCACACGTGAGTTTAACTCTGTCAGTTGAATGCACACATTGACAACCATTCAGTTTGATAGCACCCTTTTGGTTTTAGAAGCAGATATTTCTCTGTACAGCCTATGGTCCCATTCACTCGGGAATATCCCAACGCAGCTCCTAGCATAAACGTGTTTCTGACTCGCTGAGTCTCAACATAGATTCAACTCTCTTAGGTGAACGAACGCAGAGCAGAGCAGTTTCAAGGAAACGTTTCTCCTGAGTTTTAGACGAAGTTTCCTGCTGTTTAGTACGTATGCCGGCATTGGGCTGGAAATACCGGTTTTGGGATTCTGCACAGAAAGGGTTTGCAAACCGCTGAATCCACACGTGAGTTTAACTCTGTCAGTTGAATGCACACATTGACAACCATTCAGTTAGATAGCTCCGTTTTGGTTTTAGAAGCAGATATTTCTCTGTACAGCCTATGGTCCCATTCACTCGGGAATATCCCAACGCAGCTCCTAGCATAAACGTGTTTCTGACTCGCTGAGTCTCAACATAGATTCAACTCTCTTAGGTGAACGAACGCACAGCAGAGCAGTTTCAAGGAAACGTTTCTCCTGAGTTTTAGACGAAGTTTCCTGCTGTTTAGTACGGATGCCGGCATTGGGCTGGACATACCGGTTTTGGGATTCTGCACAGAAAGGGTTTGCAAACCGCTGAATCCACACGTGAGTTTAACTCTGTCAGTTGAATGCACACATTGACAACCATTCAGTTTGATAGCACCCTTTTGGTTTTAGAAGCAGATATTTCTCTGTACAGCCTATGGTCCCATTCACTCGGGAATATCCCAACGCAGCTCCTAGAAGAAACGTGTTTCTGACTCGCTGAGTCTCAACATAGATTCAACTCTCTTAGGTGAACGAACGCACAGCAGAGCAGTTTCAAGGAAACGTTTCTCCTGAGTTTTAGACGAAGTTTCCAGCTGTTTAGTACGGATGCCGGCATTGGGCTGGACATACCGGTTTTGGGATTCTGCACAGAAATGGTTTGCAAACCGCTGAATCCACACGTGAGTTTAACTCTGTCAGTTGAATGCACACATTGACAACCATTCAGTTAGATACCACCCTTTTGGTTGTAGGAGCAGATATTTCTCTGTACAGCCTATGGTCCCATTCACTCGGGAATATCCCAACGCACCTCCTAGAAGAAACGTGTTTCTGACACGCTGAAAATCAACATAGATTCAACTCTCTTAGGTGATCGAACGCACAGCAGAGCAGTTTCAAGGAAACGTTTCTCCTGAGTTTTAGACGAAGTTTCCTGCTGTTTAGTACGGATGCCGGCATTGGGCTGGAAATACCGGTTTTGGGATTCTGTACAGAAAGGGTTTGCAAACCGCTGAATCCACACGTGAGTTTAACTCTGTAAGTTGAATGCACACATTGACAACCATTCAGTTTGATAGCTCCGTTTTGGTTTTAGAAGCAGATATTTCTCTGTACAGCCTATGGTCCCATTCACTCGGGAATATCCCAACGCAGCTCCTAGCATAAACGTGTTTCTGACTCGCTGAATCTCAACATAGATTCAACTCTCTTAGGTGAACGAACGCACAGCAGAGCAGTTTCAAGGAAACGTTTCTCCTGAGTTTTAGACGAAGTTTCCTGCTGTTTAGTACGGATGCCGGCATTGGGCTGGACATACCGGTTTTGGGATTCTGCACAGAAAGGGATTGCAAACCGCTGAATCCACACGTGAGTTTAACTCTGTCAGTTGAATGCACACATTGACAACCATTCAGTTTGATAGCACCCTTTTGGTTTTAGAAGCAGATATTTCTCTGTACAGCCTATGGTCCCATTCACTCGGGAATATCCCAACGCAGCTCCTAGCATAAACGTGTTTCTGACTCGCTGAGTCTCAACATAGATTCAACTCTCTTAGGTGAACGAACGCAGAGCAGAGCAGTTTCAAGGAAACGTTTCTCCTGAGTTTTAGACGAAGTTTCCTGCTGTTTAGTACGTATGCCGGCATTGGGCTGGAAATACCGGTTTTGGGATTCTGCACAGAAAGGGTTTGCAAACCGCTGAATCCACACGTGAGTTTAACTCTGTCAGTTGAATGCACACATTGACAACCATTCAGTTAGATAGCTCCGTTTTGGTTTTAGAAGCAGATATTTCTCTGTACAGCCTATGGTCCCATTCACTCGGGAATATCCCAACGCAGCTCCTAGCATAAACGTGTTTCTGACTCGCTGAGTCTCAACATAGATTCAACTCTCTTAGGTGAACGAACGCACAGCAGAGCAGTTTCAAGGAAACGTTTCTCCTGAGTTTTAGACGAAGTTTCCTGCTGTTTAGTACGGATGCCGGCATTGGGCTGGACATACCGGTTTTGGGATTCTGCACAGAAAGGGTTTGCAAACCGCTGAATCCACACGTGAGTTTAACTCTGTCAGTTGAATGCACACATTGACAACCATTCAGTTTGATAGCACCCTTTTGGTTTTAGAAGCAGATATTTCTCTGTACAGCCTATGGTCCCATTCACTCGGGAATATCCCAACGCAGCTCCTAGAAGAAACGTGTTTCTGACTCGCTGAGTCTCAACATAGATTCAACTCTCTTAGGTGAACGAACGCACAGCAGAGCAGTTTCAAGGAAACGTTTCTCCTGAGTTTTAGACGAAGTTTCCAGCTGTTTAGTACGGATGCCGGCATTGGGCTGGACATACCGGTTTTGGGATTCTGCACAGAAATGGTTTGCAAACCGCTGAATCCACACGTGAGTTTAACTCTGTCAGTTGAATGCACACATTGACAACCATTCAGTTAGATACCACCCTTTTGGTTGTAGGAGCAGATATTTCTCTGTACAGCCTATGGTCCCATTCACTCGGGAATATCCCAACGCAGCTCCTAGAAGAAACGTGTTTCTGACTCGCTGAATCTCAACATAGATTCAACTCTCTTAGGTGAACGAACGCACAGCAGAGCAGTTTCAAGGAAACGTTTCTCCTGAGTTTTAGACGAAGTTTCCTGCTGTTTAGTACGGATGCCGGCATTGGGCTGGACATACCGGTTTTGGGATTCTGCACAGAAAGGGTTTGCAAACCGCTGAATCCACACGTGAGTTTAACTCTGTCAGTTGAATGCACACATTGACAACCATTCAGTTTGATAGCACCCTTTTGGTTTTAGAAGCAGATATTTCTCTGTACAGCCTATGGTCCCATTCACTCGGGAATATCCCAACGCAGCTCCTAGAAGAAACGTGTTTCTGACTCGCTGAGTCTCAACATAGATTCAACTCTCTTAGGTGAACGAACGCACAGCAGAGCAGTTTCAAGGAAACGTTTCTCCTGAGTTTTAGACGAAGTTTCCTGCTGTTTAGTACGGATGCCGGCATTGGGCTGGACATACCGGTTTTGGGATTCTGCACAGAAATGGTTTGCAAACCGCTGAATCCACACGTGAGTTTAACTCTGTCAGTTGAATGCACACATTGACAACCATTCAGTTAGATAACACACTTTTGGTTGTAGGAGCAGATATTTCTCTGTACAGCCTATGGTCCCATTCACTCGGGAATATCCCAACGCACCTCCTAGAAGAAACGTGTTTCTGACACGCTGAAAATCAACATAGATTCAACTCTCTTAGGTGATCGAACGCACAGCAGAGCAGTTTCAAGGAAACGTTTCTCCTGAGTTTTAGACGAAGTTTCCTGCTGTTTAGTACGGATGCCGGCATTGGGCTGGAAATACCGGTTTTGGGATTCTGTACAGAAAGGGTTTGCAAACCGCTGAATCCACACGTGAGTTTAACTCTGTAAGTTGAATGCACACATTGACAACCATTCAGTTTGATAGCTCCGTTTTGGTTTTAGAAGCAGATATTTCTCTGTACAGCCTATGGTCCCATTCACTCGGGAATATCCTAACGCAGCTCCTAGCATAAACGTGTTTCTGACTCGCTGAATCTCAACATAGTTTCAACTCTCTTAGGTGAACGAACGCACATCAGAGCAGTTTCAAGGAAACGTTTCTCCTGAGTTTTAGACGAAGTTTCCTGCTGTTTAGTACGGATGCCGGCATTGAGCTGGAATTACCGGTTTTGGGATTCTGCACAGAAAGGGTTTGTAAACCGCTGAATCCAAACGTGAGTTTAACTCTGTCAGTTGAATGCACACATTGACAATCATTCAGTTAGATACCACCCTTTTGGTTGTAGGAGCAGATATTTCTCTGTACAGCCTATGGTCCCATTCACTCGGGAATATCCCAACGCAGCTCCTAGAAGAAACGTGTTTCTGACTCGCTGAATCTCAACATAGATTCAACTCTCTTAGGTGAACGAACGCACAGCAGAGCAGTTTCAAGGAAACGTTTCTCCTGAGTTTTAGACGAAGTTTCCTGCTGTTTAGTACGGATGCCGGCATTGGGCTGGACATACCGGTTTTGGGATTCTGCACAGAAAGGGTTTGCAAACCGCTGAATCCACACGTGAGTTTAACTCTGTCAGTTGAATGCACACATTGACAATCATTCAGTTTGATAGCACAATTTTGGTTTTAGAAGCAGATATTTCTCTGTACAGCCTATGGTCCCATTCACTCGGGAATATCCCAACGCAGCTCCTAGAAGAAACGTGTTTCTGACTCGCTGAATCTCAACATAGATTCAACTCTCTTAGGTGAACGAACGCACAGCAGAGCAGTTTCAAGGAAACGTTTCTCCTGAGTCTTAGACGAAGTTTCCTGCTGTTTAGTACGGATGCCGGCATTGGGCTGGAAATACCGGTTTTGGGATTCTGCACAGAAAGGGTTTGCAAACCGCTGAATCCACACGTGAGTTTAACTCTGTCAGTTGAATGCACACATTGACAACCATTCAGTTAGATAGCTCCGTTTTGGTTTTAGAAGCAGATATTTCTCTGTACAGCCTATGGTCCCATTCACTCGGGAATATCCCAACGCAGCTCCTAGAAGAAACGTGTTTCTGACTCGCTGAATCTCAACATAGATTCAACTCTCTTAGGTGAACGAACGCACAGCAGAGCAGTTTCAAGGAAACGTTTCTCCTGAGTTTTAGACGAAGTTTCCTGCTGTTTAGTACGGATGCCGGCATTGGGCTGGACATACCGGTTTTGGGATTCTGCACAGAAATGGTTTGCAAACCGCTGAATCCACACGTGAGTTTAACTCTGTCAGTTGAATGCACACATTGACAAGCATTCAGTTAGATACCACCCTTTTGGTTGTAGGAGCAGATATTTCTCTGTACAGCCTATGGTCCCATTCACTCGGGAATATCCCAACGCAGCTCCTAGAAGAAACGTGTTTCTGACTCGCTGAGTCTCAACATAGATTCAACTCTCTTAGGTGAACGAACGCACAGCAGAGCAGTTTCAAGGAAACGTTTCTCCTGAGTTTTAGACGAAGTTTCCTGCTGTTTAGTACGGATGCCGGCATTGGGCTGGACATACCGGTTTTGGGATTCTGCACAGAAATGGTTTGCAAACCGCTGAATCCACACGTGAGTTTAACTCTGTCAGTTGAATGCACACATTGACAACCATTCAGTTAGATACCAAACTTTTGGTTGTAGGAGCAGATATTTCTCTGTACAGCCTATGGTCCCATTCACTCGGGAATATCCCAACGCACCTCCTAGAAGAAACGTGTTTCTGACACGCTGAAAATCAACATAGATTCAACTCTCTTAGGTGATCGAACGCACAGCAGAGCAGTTTCAAGGAAACGTTTCTCCTGAGTTTTAGACGAAGTTTCCTGCTGTTTAGTACGGATGCCGGCATTGGGCTGGAAATACCGGTTTTGGGATTCTGTACAGAAAGGGTTTGCAAACCGCTGAATCCACACGTGAGTTTAACTCTGTAAGTTGAATGCACACATGGACAACCATTCAGTTTGATAGCTCCGTTTTGGTTTTAGAAGCAGATATTTCTCTGTACAGCCTATGGTCCCATTCACTCGGGAATATCCCAACGCAGCTCCTAGCATAAACGTGTTTCTGACTCGCTGAATCTCAACATAGTTTCAACTCTCTTAGGTGAACGAACGCACAGCAGAGCAGTTTCAAGGAAACGTTTCTCCTGAGTTTTAGACGAAGTTTCCTGCTGTTTAGTACGGATGCCGGCATTGAGCTGGAATTACCGGTTTTGGGATTCTGCACAGAAAGGGTTTGTAAACCGCTGAATCCAAACGTGAGTTTAACTCTGTCAGTTGAATGCACACATTGACAATCATTCAGTTAGATACCACCCTTTTGGTTGTAGGAGCAGATATTTCTCTGTACAGCCTATGGTCCCATTCACTCGGGAATATCCCAACGCAGCTCCTAGAAGAAACGTGTTTCTGACTCGCTGAATCTCAACATAGATTCAAGTATCTTAGGTGAACGAACGCACAGCAGAGCAGTTTCAAGGAAACGTTTCTCCTGAGTTTTAGACGAAGTTTCCTGCTGTTTTGTACGGATGCCGGCATTGGGCTGGACATACCGGTTTTGGGATTCTGCACAGAAAGGGTTTGCAAACCGCTGAATCCACACGTGAGTTTAACTCTGTCAGTTGAATGCACACATTGACAATCATTCAGTTTGATAGCACAATTTTGGTTTTAGAAGCAGATATTTCTCTGTACAGCCTATGGTCCCATTCACTCGGGAATATCCCAACGCAGCTCCTAGCATAAACGTGTTTCTGACTCGCTGAATCTCAACATAGATTCAACTCTCTTAGGTGAACGAACGCACAGCAGAGCAGTTTCAAGGAAACGTTTCTCCTGAGTTTTAGACGAAGTTTCCTGCTGTTTAGTACGGATGCCGGCATTGGGCTGGAAATACCGGTTTTGGGATTCTGCACAGAAAGGGTTTGCAAACCGCTGAATCCACACGTGAGTTTAACTCTGTCAGTTGAATGCACACATTGACAACCATTCAGTTAGATAGCTCCGTTTTGGTTTTAGAAGCAGATATTTCTCTGTACAGCCTATGGTCCCATTCACTCGGGAATATCCCAACGCAGCTCCTAGAAGAAACGTGTTTCTGACTCGCTGAATCTCAACATAGTTTCAAATCTCTTAGGTGAACGAACGCACAGCAGAGCAGTTTCAAGGAAACGTTTCTCCTGAGTTTTAGACGAAGTTTCCTGCTGTTTAGTACGGATGCCGGCATTGGGCTGGACATACCGGTTTTGGGATTCTGCACAGAAATGGTTTGCAAACCGCTGAATCCACACGTGAGTTTAACTCTGTCAGTTGAATGCACACATTGACAACCATTCAGTTAGATAGCTCCGTTTTGGTTTTAGGAGCAGATATTTCTCTGTACAGCCTATGGTCCCATTCACTCGGGAATATCCCAACGCAGCTCCTAGAAGAAACGTGTTTCTGACTCGCTGAATCTCAACATAGATTCAACTCTCTTAGGTGAACGAACGCACAGCAGAGCAGTTTCAAGGAAACGTTTCTCCTGAGTTTTAGACGAAGTTTCCTGCTGTTTAGTACGGATGCCGGCATTGGGCTGGACATACCGGTTTTGGGATTCTGCACAGAAAGGGTTTGCAAACCGCTGAATCCACACGTGAGTTTAACTCTGTCAGTTGAATGCACACATTGACAACCATTCATTTTGATAGCACCCTTTTGGTTTTAGAAGCAGATATTTCTCTGTACAGCCTATGGTCCCATTCACTCGGGAATATCCCAACGCAGCTCCTAGAAGAAACGTGTTTCTGACTCGCTGAATCTCAACATAGATTCAACTCTCTTAGGTGAACGAACGCAGAGCAGAGCAGTTTCAAGGAAACGTTTCTCCTGAGTTTTAGACGAAGTTTCCTGCTGTTTAGTACGGATGCCGGCATTGGGCTGGACATACCGGTTTTGGGATTCTGCACAGAAATGGTTTGAAAACCGCTGAATCCACACGTGAGTTTAACTCTGTCAGTTGAATGCACACATTGACAACCAGTCAGTTAGATACCACACTTTTGGTTGTAGGAGCAGATATTTCTCTGTACTGCCTATGGTCCCATTCACTCGGGAATATCCCAACGCACCTCCTAGAAGAAACGTGTTTCTGACACGCTGAATCTCAACATAGATTCAACTCTCTTAGGTGATCGAACGCACAGCAGAGCTGTTTCAAGGAAACGTTTCTCCTGAGTTTTAGACGAAGTTTCCTGCTGTTTAGTACGGATGCCGGCATTGGGCTGGATATACCAGTTTTGGGATTCTGCACAGAAAGGGTTTGCAAACCGCTGAATCCACACGTGAGTTTAACTCTGTCAGTTGAATGCACACATTGACAACCATTCAGTTAGATAGCTCCGTTTTGGTTTTAGAAGCAGATATTTCTCTGTACAGCCTATGGTCCCATTCACTCGGGAATATCCCAACGCACCTCCTAGAAGAAACGTGTTTCTGACTCGCTGAATCTCAACATAGTTTCAACTCTCTTAGGTGAACGAACGCACAGCAGAGCAGTTTCAAGGAAACGATTCTCCTGAGTTTTAGACGAAGTTTCCTGCTGTTTAGTACGGATGCCGGCATTGAGCTGGAATTAACGGTTTTGGGATTCTGCACAGAAAGGGTTTGTAAACCGCTGAATCCACACGTGAGTTTAACTCTGTCAGTTGAATGCACACATTGACAAGCATTCAGTTAGATACCACCCTTTTGGTTGTAGGAGCAGATATTTCTCTGTACAGCCTATGGTCCCATTCACTCGGGAATATCCCAACGCAGCTCCTAGAAGAAACGTGTTTCTGACTCGCTGAATCTCAACATAGATTCAACTCTCTTAGGTGAACGAACACACAGCAGAGCAGTTTCAAGGAAACGTTTCTCCTGAGTTTTAGACGAAGTTTCCTGCTGTTTAGTACGGATGCCGGCATTGGGCTGGAAATACCGGTTTTGGGATTCTGCACAGAAAGGGTTTGCAAACCGCTGAATCCACACGTGAGTTTAACTCTGTCAGTTGAATGCACACATTGACAACCATTCAGTTAGATAGCTCCGTTTTGGTTTTAGAAGCAGATATTTCTCTGTACAGCCTATGGTCCCATTCACTCGGGAATATCCCAACGCAGCTCCTAGAAGAAACGTGTTTCTGACTCGCTGAATCTCAACATAGATTCAACTCTCTTAGGTGAACGAACGCACAGCAGAGCAGTTTCAAGGAAACGTTTCTCCTGAGTTTTAGACGAAGTTTCCTGCTGTTTAGTACGGATGCCGGCAATGGGCTGGACATACCGGTTTTGGGATTCTGCACAGAAATGGTTTGCAAACCGCTGAATCCACACGTGAGTTTAACTCTGTCAGTTGAATGCACACATTGACAACCATTCAGTTAGATACCACACTTTTGGTTGTAGGAGCAGATATTTCTCTGTACAGCCTATGGTCCCATTCACTCGGGAATATCCCAACGCACCTCCTAGAAGAAACGTGTTTCTGACACGCTGAATCTCAACATAGATTCAACTCTCTTAGGTGATCGAACGCACAGCAGAGCAGTTTCAAGGAAACGTTTCTCCTGAGTTTTAGACGAAGTTTCCTGCTGTTTAGTACGGATGCCGGCATTGGGCTGGAAATACCGGTTTTGGGATTCTGCACAGAAAGGGTTTGCAAACCGCTGAATCCACACGTGAGTTTAACTCTGTCAGTTGAATGCACACATTGACAACCATTCAGTTTGATAGCTCCGTTTTGGTTTTAGAAGCAGATATTTCTCTGTACAGCCTATGGTCCCATTCACTCGGGAATATCCCAACGCAGCTCCTAGCATAAACGTGTTTCTGACTCGCTGAATCTCAACATAGATTCAACTCTCTTAGGTGAACGAACGCACAGCAGAGCAGTTTCAAGGAAACGTTTCTCCTGAGTTTTAGACGAAGTTTCCTGCTGTTTAGTACGGATGCCGGCATTGGGCTGGACATACCGGTTTTGGGATTCTGCACAGAAAGGGTGTGCAAACCGCTGAATCCACACGTGAGTTTAACTCTGTCAGTTGAATGCACACATTGACAATCATTCAGTTTGATAGCTCCGTTTTGGTTTTAGAAGCAGATATTTCTCTGTACAGCCTATGGTCCCATTCACTCGGGAATATCCCAACGCAGCTCCTAGAAGAAACGTGTTTCTGACTCGCTGAATCTCAACATAGATTCAACTCTCTTCGGTGAACGAAGGCACAGCAGAGCAGTTTCAAGGAAACGTTTCTCCTGAGTTTTAGACGAAGTTTCCTGCTGCTTAGTACGGATGCCGGCATTGGGCTGGACATACCGGTTTTGGGTTTCTGCACAGAAAGGGTTTGCAAACCGCTGAATCCACACGTGAGTTTAACTCTGTCAGTTGAATGCACACATTGACAACCATTCATTTTGATAGCACCCTTTTGGTTTTAGAAGCAGATATTTCTCTGTACAGCCTATGGTCCCATTCACTCGGGAATATCCCAACGCAGCTCCTAGAAGAAACGTGTTTCTGACTCGCTGAATCTCAACATAGATTCAACTCTCTTAGGTGAACGAACACACAGCAGAGCAGTTTCAAGGAAACGTTTCTCCTGAGTTTTAGACGAAGTTTCCTGGTGTTTAGTACGGATGCCGGCATTGGACTGGAAATACCGGTTTTGGGATTCTGCACAGAAAGGGTTTGCAAACCGCTGAATCCACACGTGAGTTTAACTCTGTCAGTTGAATGCACACATTGACAACCATTCAGTTAGATAGCTCCGTTTTGGTTTTAGAAGCAGATATTTCTCTGTACAGCCTATGGTCCCATTCACTCGGGAATATCCCAACGCAGCTCCTAGAAGAAACGTGTTTCTGACTCGCTGAATCTCAACATAGATTCAACTCTCTTAGGTGAACGAACGCACAGCAGAGCAGTTTCAAGGAAACGTTTCTCCTGAGTTTTAGACGAAGTTTCCTGCTGTTTAGTACGGATGCCGGCAATGGGCTGGACATACCGGTTTTGGGATTCTGCACAGAAATGGTTTGAAAACCGCTGAATCCACACGTGAGTTTAACTCTGTCAGTTGAATGCACACATTGACAACCATTCAGTTAGATACCACACTTTTGGTTGTAGGAGCAGATATTTCTCTGTACAGCCTATGGTCCCATTCACTCGGGAATATCCCAACGCACCTCCTAGAAGAAACGTGTTTCTGACACGCTGAATCTCAACATAGATTCAACTCTCTTAGGTGATCGAACGTACAGCAGAGCAGTTTCAAGGAAACGTTTCTCCTGAGTTTTAGACGAAGTTTCCTGCTGTTTAGTACGGATGCCGGCATTGGGCTGGAAATACCGGTTTTGGGATTCTGCACAGAAAGGGTTTGCAAACCGCTGAATCCACACGTGAGTTTAACTCTGTCAGTTGAATGCACACATTGACAACCATTCAGTTTGATAGCTCCGTTTTGGCTTTAGAAGCAGATATTTCTCTGTACAGCCTATGGTCCCATTCACTCGGGAATATCCCAACGCAGCTCCTAGCATAAACGTGTTTCTGACTCGCTGAATCTCAACATAGATTCAACTCTCTTAGGTGAACGAACGCACAGCAGAGCAGTTTCAAGGAAACGTTTCTCCTGAGTTTTAGACGAAGTATCCTGCTGTTTAGTACGGATGCCGGCATTGGGCTGGACATACCGGTTTTGGGATTCTGCACAGAAATGGTTTGAAAACCGCTGAATCCACACGTGAGTTTAACTCTGTCAGTTGAATGCACACATTGACAACCATTCAGTTAGATACCACCCTTTTGGTTGTAGGAGCAGATATTTCTCTGTACAGCCTATGGTCCCATTCACTCGGGAATATCCCAACGCAGCTCCTAGAAGAAACGTGTTTCTGACTCGCTGAAACTCAACATAGATTCAACTCTCTTAGTTGAACGAACGCACAGCAGAGCAGTTTCAAGGAAACGTTTCTCCTGAGTTTTAGACGAGGTTTCCTGCTGTTTAGTATGGATGCCGGCATTGGGCTGGACATACCGGTTTTGGGATTCTGCACAGAAATGGTTTGCAAACCGCTGAATCCACACGTGAGTTTAACTCTGTCAGTTGAATGCACACATTGACAACCATTCAGTTAGATACCACACTTTTGGTTGTAGGAGCAGATATTTCTCTGTACAGCCTATGGTCCCATTCACTCGGGAATATCCCAACGCAGCTCCTAGAAGAAACGTGTTTCTGACTCGCTGAATCTCAACATAGATTCAACTCTCTTAGGTGAACGAACGCACAGCAGAGCTGTTTCAAGGAAACGTTTCTCCTGAGTCTTAGACGAAGTTTCCTGCTGTTTAGTACGGATGCCGGCATTGGGCTGGAAATACCGGTTTTGGGATTCTGCACAGATAGGGTTTGCAAACCGCTGAATCCACACGTGAGTTTATCTCTGCCAGTTGAATGCACATACTGACAACCATTCAGTTAGATAGCTCCGTTTTGGTTTTAGAAGCAGATATTTCTCTGTACAGCCTATGGTCCCATTCACTCGGGAATATCCCAACGCAGCTCCTAGCATAAACGTGTTTCTGACTCGCTGAATCTCAACATAGATTCAACTCTCTTAGGTGAACGAACGCACAGCAGAGCAGTTTCAAGGAAACGTTTCTCCTGAGTTTTAGACGAAGTGTCCTGCTGTTTAGTACGGATGCCGGCATTGGGCTGGACATACCGGTTTTGGGATTCTGCACAGAAAGGGTTTGCAAACCGCTGAATCCACACGTGAGTTTAACTCTGTCAGTTGAATGCACACATTGACAACCATTCAGTTTGATAGCACCCTTTTGGTTTTAGAAGCAGATATTTCTCTGTACAGCCTATGGTCCCATTCACTCGGGAATATCCCAACGCAGCTCCTAGAAGAAACGTGTTTCTGACTCGCTGAGTCTCAACATAGATTCAACTCTCTTAGGTGAACGAACGCACAGCAGAGCAGTTTCAAGGAAACGTTTCTCCTGAGTTTTAGACGAAGTTTCCTGCTGTTTAGTACGGATTCCGGCATTGGGCTGGAAATACCGGTTTTGGGATTCTGCACAGAAAGGGTTTGCAAACCGCTGAATCCACACGTGAGTTTAACTTTGTCAGTTGAATGCACACATTGACAACCATTCAGTGAGATAGCTCCGTTTTGGTTTTAGAAGCAGATATTTCTCTGTACAGCCTATGGTCCCATTCACTCGGGAATATCCCAACGCAGCTCCTAGAAGAAACGTGTTTCTGACTCGCTGAATCTCAACATAGATTCAACTCTCTTAGGTGAACGAACGCACAGCAGAGCAGTTTCAAGGAAACGTTTCTCCTGAGTTTTAGACGAAGTTTCCTGCTGTTTAGTACGGATGCCGGCATTGGGCTGGACATACCGGTTTTGGGATTCTGCACAGAAATGGTTTGCAAACCGCTGAATCCACACGTGAGTTTAACTCTGTCAGTTGAATGCACACATTGACAACCATTCAGTAAGATAGCTCCGTTTTGGTTTTAGAAGCAGATATTTCTCTGTACAGCCTATGGTCCCATTCACTCGGGAATATCCCAACGCAGCTCCTAGCATAAACGTGTTTCTGACTCGCTGAATCTCAACATAGATTCAACTCTCTTAGGTGAACGAACGCACAGCAGAGCAGTTTCAAGGAAACGTTTCTCCTGAGTTTTAGACGAAGTTTCCTGCTGTTTAGTACGGATGCCGGCATTGGGCTGGACATACCGGTTTTGGGATTCTGCACAGAAAGGGTTTGCAAACCGCTGAATCCACACGTGAGTTTAACTCTGTCAGTTGAATGCACACATTGACAACCATTCAGTTTGATAGCACCCTTTTGGTTTTAGAAGCAGATATTTCTCTGTACAGCCTATGGTCCCATTCACTCGGGAATATCCCAACGCAGCTCCTAGAAGAAACGTGTTTCTGACTCGCTGAGTCTCAACATAGATTCAACTCTCTTAGGTGAACGAACGCACAGCAGAGCAGTTTCAAGGAAACGTTTCTCCTGAGTTTTAGACGAAGTTTCCTGCTGTTTAGTACGGATGCCGGCATTGGGCTGGACATACCGGTTTTGGGATTCTGCACAGAAATGGTTTGCAAACCGCTGAATCCACACGTGAGTTTAACTCTGTCAGTTGAATGCACACATTGACAACCATTCAGTTAGATACCACACTTTTGGTTGTAGGAGCAGATATTTCTCTGTACAGCCTATGGTCCCATTCACTCGGGAATATCCCAACGCAGCTCCTAGCATAAACGTGTTTCTGACTCGCTGAATCTCAACATAGATTCAACTCTCTTAGGTGAACGAACGCACAGCAGAGCAGTTTCAAGGAAACGTTTCTCCTGAGTTTTAGACGAAGTTTCCTGCTGTTTAGTACGGATGCCGGCATTGGGCTGGACATACCGGTTTTGGGATTCTGCACAGAAAGGGTTTGCAAACCGCTGAATCCACACGTGAGTTTAACTCTGTCAGTTGAATGCACACGTTGAAAACCATTCAGTTTGATAGCACCCTTTTGGTTTTAGAAGCAGATATTTCTCTGTACAGCCTATGGTCCCATTCACTTGGGAATATCCCAACGCAGCTCCTAGAAGAAACGTGTTTCTGACTCGCTGAGTCTCAACATAGATTCAACTCTCTTAGGTGAACGAACGCACAGCAGAGCAGTTTCAAGGAAACGTTTCTCCTGAGTTTTAGACGAAGTTTCCTGCTGTTTAGTACGGATGCCGGCATTGGGCTGGACATACCGGTTTTGGGATTCTGCACAGAAATGGTTTGCAAACCGCTGAATCCACACGTGAGTTTAACTCTGTCAGTTGAATGCACACATTGACAACCATTCAGTTAGATACCACACTTTTGGTTGTAGGAGCAGATATTTCTCTGTACAGCCTATGGTCCCATTCACTCGGGAATATCCCAACGCAGCTCCTAGCATAAACGTGTTTCTGACTCGCTGAATCTCAACATAGATTCCACTCTCTTAGGTGAACGAACGCACAGCAGAGCAGTTTCAAGGAAACGTTTCTCCTGAGTTTTAGACGAAGTTTCCTGCTGTTTAGTACGGATGCCGGCATTGGGCTGGACATACCGGTTTTGGGATTCTGCACAGAAAGGGTTTGCAAACCGCTGAATCCACACGTGAGTTTAACTCTGTCAGTTGAATGCACACGTTGAAAACCATTCAGTTTGATAGCACCCTTTTGGTTTTAGAAGCAGATATTTCTCTGTACAGCCTATGGTCCCATTCACTCGGGAATATCCCAACGCAGCTCCTAGCATAAACGTGTTTCTGACTCGCTGAGTCTCAACATAGATTCAACTCTCTTAGGTGAACGAACGCACAGCAGAGCAGTTTCAAGGAAACGTTTCTCCTGAGTTTTAGACGAAGTTTCCTGCTGTTTAGTACGGATGCCGGCATTGGGCTGGACATACCGGTTTTGGGATTCTGCACAGAAATGGTTTGCAAACCGCTGAATCCACACGTGAGTTTAACTCTGTCAGTTGAATGCACACATTGACAACCATTCAGTTAGATACCACCCTTTTGGTTGTAGGAGCAGATATTTCTCTGTACAGCCTATGGTCCCATTCACTCGGGAATATCCCAACGCAGCTCCTAGAAGAAACGTGTTTCTGACTCGCTGAATCTCAACATAGATTCAACTCTCTTAGGTGAACGAACGCACAGCAGAGCAGTTTCAAGGAAACGTTTCTCCTGAGTTTTAGACGAAGTTTCCTGCTGTTTAGTACGGATGCCGGCATTGGGCTGGACATACCGGTTTTGGGATTCTGCACAGAAATGGTTTGCAAACCGCTGAATCCACACGTGAGTTTAACTCTGTCAGTTGAATGCACACATTGACAAGCATTCAGTTAGATACCACCCTTTTGGTTGTAGGAGCAGATATTTCTCTGTACAGCCTACGGTCCCATTCACTCGGGAATATCCCAACGCAGCTCCTAGAAGAAACGTGTTTCTGACTCGCTGAATCTCAACATAGATTCAACTCTCTTAGGTGAACGAACGCACAGCAGAGCAGTTTCAAGGAAACGTTTCTCCTGAGTCTTAGACGAAGTTTCCTGCTGTTTAGTACGGATGCCGGCATTGGGCTGGAAATACCGGTTTTGGGATTCTGCACAGAAAGGGTTTGCAAACCGCTGAATCCACACGTGAGTTTAACTCTGTCAGTTGAATGCACACATTGACAACCATTCAGTTAGATAGCTCCGTTTTGGTTTTAGAAGCAGATATTTCTCTGTACAGCCTATGGTCCCATTCACTCGGGAATATCCCAACGCAGCTCCTAGAAGAAACGTGTTTCTGACTCGCTGAATCTCAACATAGATTCAACTCTCTTAGGTGAACGAACGCACAGCAGAGCAGTTTCAAGGAAACGTTTCTCCTGAGTTTTAGACGAAGTTTCCTGCTGTTTAGTACGGATGCCGGCATTGGGCTGGACATACCGGTTTTGGGATTCTGCACAGAAATGGTTTGCAAACCGCTGAATCCACACGTGAGTTTAACTCTGTCAGTTGAATGCACACATTGACAAGCATTCAGTTAGATACCACCCTTTTGGTTGTAGGAGCAGATATTTCTCTGTACAGCCTATGGTCCCATTCACTCGGGAATATCCCAACGCAGCTCCTAGAAGAAACGTGTTTCTGACTCGCTGAGTCTCAACATAGATTCAACTCTCTTAGGTGAACGAACGCACAGCAGAGCAGTTTCAAGGAAACGTTTCTCCTGAGTTTTAGACGAAGTTTCCTGCTGTTTAGTACGGATGCCGGCATTGGGCTGGACATACCGGTTTTGGGATTCTGCACAGAAATGGTTTGCAAACCGCTGAATCCACACGTGAGTTTAACTCTGTCAGTTGAATGCACACATTGACAACCATTCAGTTAGATACCACACTTTTGGTTGTAGGAGCAGATATTTCTCTGTACAGCCTATGGTCCCATTCACTCGGGAATATCCCAACGCACCTCCTAGAAGAAGCGTGTTTCTGACACGCTGAAAATCAACATAGATTCAACTCTCTTAGGTGATCGAACGCACAGCAGAGCAGTTTCAAGGAAACGTTTCTCCTGAGTTTTAGACGAAGTTTCCTGCTGTTTAGTACGGATGCCGGCATTGGGCTGGAAATACCGGTTTTGGGATTCTGTACAGAAAGGGTTTGCAAACCGCTGAATCCACACGTGAGTTTAACTCTGTAAGTTGAATGCACACATGGACAACCATTCAGTTTGATAGCACCCTTTTGGTTTTAGAAGCAGATATTTCTCTGTACAGCCTATGGTCCCATTCACTCGGGAATATCCCAACGCAGCTCCTAGCATAAACGTGTTTCTGACTCGCTAAATCTCAACATAGTTTCAACTCTCTTAGGTGAACGAACGCACAGCAGAGCAGTTTCAAGGAAACGTTTCTCCTGAGTTTTAGACGAAGTTTCCTGCTGTTTAGTACGGATGCCGGCATTGAGCTGGAATTACCGGTTTTGGGATTCTGCACAGAAAGGGTTTGTAAACCGCTGAATCCAAACGTGAGTTTAACTCTGTCAGTTGAATGCACACATTGACAATCATTCAGTTAGATACCACCCTTTTGGTTGTAGGTGCAGATATTTCTCTGTACAGCCTATGGTCCCATTCACTCGGGAATATCCCAACGCAGCTCCTAGAAGAAACGTGTTTCTGACTCGCTGAATCTCAACATAGATTCAAGTATCTTAGGTGAACGAACGCACAGCAGAGCAGTTTCAAGGAAACGTTTCTCCTGAGTTTTAGACGAAGTTTCCTGCTGTTTTGTACGGATGCCGGCATTGGGCTGGACATACCGGTTTTGGGATTCTGCACAGAAAGGGTTTGCAAACCGCTGAATCCACACGTGAGTTTAACTCTGTCAGTTGAATGCACACATTGACAACCATTCAGTTAGATAGCTCCGTTTTGGTTTTAGAAGCAGATATTTCTCTGTACAGCCTATGGTCCCATTCACTCGGGAATATCCCAACGCAGCTCCTAGAAGAAACGTGTTTCTGACTCGCTGAATCTCAACATAGATTCAACTCTCTTAGGTGAACGAACGCACAGCAGAGCAGTTTCAAGGAAACGTTTCTCCTGAGTTTTAGACGAAGTTTCCTGCTGTTTAGTACGGATGCCGGCATTGGGCTGGACATACCGGTTTTGGGATTCTGCACAGAAATGGTTTGCAAACCGCTGAATCCACACGTGAGTTTAACTCTGTCAGTTGAATGCACACATTGACAACCATTCAGTTAGATAGCTCCGTTTTGGTTTTAGGAGCAGATATTTCTCTGTACAGCCTATGGTCCCATTCACTCGGGAATATCCCAACGCAGCTCCTAGAAGAAACGTGTTTCTGACTCGCTGAATCTCAACATAGATTCAACTCTCTTAGGTGAACGAACGCACAGAAGAGCAGTTTCAAGGAAACGTTTCTCCTGAGTTTTAGACGAAGTTTCCTGCTGTTTAGTACGGATGCCGGCATTGGGCAGGACATACCGGTTTTGGGATTCTGCACAGAAAGGGTTTGCAAACCGCTGAATCCACACGTGAGTTTAACTCTGTCAGTTGAATGCACACATTGACAACCATTCATTTTGATAGCACCCTTTTGGTTTTAGAAGCAGATATTTCTCTGTACAGCCTATGGTCCCATTCACTCGGGAATATCCCAACGCAGCTCCTAGAAGAAACGTGTTTCTGACTCGCTGAATCTCAACATAGATTCAACTCTCTTAGGTGAACGAACGCACAGCAGAGCAGTTTCAAGGAAACGTTTCTCCTGAGTTTTAGACGAAGTTTCCTGCTGTTTAGTACGGATGCCGGCATTGGGCTGGACATACCGGTTTTGGGATTCTGCACAGAAATGGTTTGAAAACCGCTGAATCCACACGTGAGTTTAACTCTGTCAGTTGAATGCACACATTGACAACCAGTCAGTTAGATACCACACTTTTGGTTGTAGGAGCAGATATTTCTCTGTACAGCCTATGGTCCCATTCACTCGGGAATATCCCAACGCACCTCCTAGAAGAAACGTGTTTCTGACACGCTGAATCTCAACATAGATTCAACTCTCTTAGGTGATCGAACGCACAGCAGAGCTGTTTCAAGGAAACGTTTCTCCTGAGTTTTAGACGAAGTTTCCTGCTGTTTAGTACGGATGCCGGCATTGGGCTGGATATACCAGTTTTGGGATTCTGCACAGAAAGGGTTTGCAAACCGCTGAATCCACACGTGAGTTTAACTCTGTCAGTTGAATGCACACATTGACAACCATTCAGTTAGATAGCTCCGTTTTGGTTTTAGAAGCAGATATTTCTCTGTACAGCCTATGGTCCCATTCACTCGGGAATATCCCAACGCACCTCCTAGAAGAAACGTGTTTCTGACTCGCTGAATCTCAACATAGTTTCAACTCTCTTAGGTGAACGAACGCACAGCAGAGCAGTTTCAAGGAAACGATTCTCCTGAGTTTTAGACGAAGTTTCCTGCTGTTTAGTACGGATGCCGGCATTGAGCTGGAATTAACGGTTTTGGGATTCTGCACAGAAAGGGTTTGTAAACCGCTGAATCCACACGTGAGTTTAACTCTGTCAGTTGAATGCACACATTGACAAGCATTCAGTTAGATACCACCCTTTTGGTTGTAGGAGCAGATATTTCTCTGTACAGCCTATGGTCCCATTCACTCGGGAATATCCCAACGCAGCTCCTAGAAGAAACGTGTTTCTGACTCGCTGAATCTCAACATAGATTCAACTCTCTTAGGTGAACGAACACACAGCAGAGCAGTTTCAAGGAAACGTTTCTCCTGAGTTTTAGACGAAGTTTCCTGCTGTTTAGTACGGATGCCGGCATTGGGCTGGAAATACCGGTTTTGGGATTCTGCACAGAAAGGGTTTGCAAACCGCTGAATCCACACGTGAGTTTAACTCTGTCAGTTGAATGCACACATTGACAACCATTCAGTTAGATAGCTCCGTTTTGGTTTTAGAAGCAGATATTTCTCTGTACAGCCTATGGTCCCATTCACTCGGGAATATCCCAACGCAGCTCCTAGAAGAAACGTGTTTCTGACTCGCTGAATCTCAACATAGATTCAACTCTCTTAGGTGAACGAACGCACAGCAGAGCAGTTTCAAGGAAACGTTTCTCCTGAGTTTTAGACGAAGTTTCCTGCTGTTTAGTACGGATGCCGGCAATGGGCTGGACATACCGGTTTTGGGATTCTGCACAGAAATGGTTTGCAAACCGCTGAATCCACACGTGAGTTTAACTCTGTCAGTTGAATGCACACATTGACAACCATTCAGTTAGATACCACACTTTTGGTTGTAGGAGCAGATATTACTCTGTACAGCCTATGGTCCCATTCACTCGGGAATATCCCAACGCACCTCCTAGAAGAAACGTGTTTCTGACACGCTGAATCTCAACATAGATTCAACTCTCTTAGGTGATCGAACGCACAGCAGAGCAGTTTCAAGGAAACGTTTCTCCTGAGTTTTAGACGAAGTTTCCTGCTGTTTAGTACGGATGCCGGCATTGGGCTGGAAATACCGGTTTTGGGATTCTGCACAGAAAGGGTTTGCAAACCGCTGAATCCACACGTGAGTTTAACTCTGTCAGTTGAATGCACACATTGACAACCATTCAGTTTGATAGCTCCGTTTTGGTTTTAGAAGCAGATATTTCTCTGTACAGCCTATGGTCCCATTCACTCGGGAATATCCCAACGCAGCTCCTAGCATAAACGTGTTTCTGACTCGCTGAATCTCAACATAGATTCAACTCTCTTAGGTGAACGAACGCACAGCAGAGCAGTTTCAAGGAAACGTTTCTCCTGAGTTTTAGACGAAGTTTCCTGCTGTTTTGTACGGATGCCGGCATTGGGCTGGACATACCGGTTTTGGGATTCTGCACAGAAAGGGTTTGCAAACCGCTGAATCCACACGTGAGTTTAACTCTGTCAGTTGAATGCACACATTGACAATCATTCAGTTTGATAGCACAATTTTGGTTTTAAAAGCAGATATTTCTCTGTACAGCCTATGGTCCCATTCACTCGGGAATATCCCAACGCAGCTCCTAGAAGAAACGTGTTTCTGACTCGCTGAATCTCAACATAGATTCAACTCTCTTAGGTGAACGAACGCACAGCAGAGCAGTTTCAAGGAAACGTTTCTCCTGAGTCTTAGACGAAGTTTCCTGCTGTTTAGTACGGATGCCGGCATTGGGCTGGAAATACCGGTTTTGGGATTCTGCACAGAAAGGGTTTGCAAACCGCTGAATCCACACGTGAGTTTAACTCTGTCAGTTGAATGCACACATTGACAACCATTCAGTTAGATAGCTCCGTTTTGGTTTTAGAAGCAGATATTTCTCTGTACAGCCTATGGTCCCATTCACTCGGGAATATCCCAACGCAGCTCCTAGAAGAAACGTGTTTCTGACTCGCTGAATCTCAACATAGATTCAACTCTCTTAGGTGAACGAACGCACAGCAGAGCAGTTTCAAGGAAACGTTTCTCCTGAGTTTTAGACGAAGTTTCCTGCTGTTTAGTACGGATGCCGGCATTGGGCTGGACATACCGGTTTTGGGATTCTGCACAGAAATGGTTTGCAAACCGCTGAATCCACACGTGAGTTTAACTCTGTCAGTTGAATGCACACATTGACAAGCATTCAGTTAGATACCACCCTTTTGGTTGTAGGAGCAGATATTTCTCTGTACAGCCTATGGTCCCATTCACTCGGGAATATCCCAACGCAGCTCCTAGAAGAAACGTGTTTCTGACTCGCTGAGTCTCAACACAGATTCAACTCTCTTAGGTGAACGAACGCACAGCAGAGCAGTTTCAAGGAAACGTTTCTCCTGAGTTTTAGACGAAGTTTCCTGCTGTTTAGTACGGATGCCGGCATTGGGCTGGACATACCGGTTTTGGGATTCTGCACAGAAATGGTTTGCAAACCGCTGAATCCACACGTGAGTTTAACTCTGTCAGTTGAATGCACACATTGACAACCATTCAGTTAGATACCACACTTTTGGTTGTAGGAGCAGATATTTCTCTGTACAGCCTATGGTCCCATTCACTCGGGAATATCCCAACGCACCTCCTAGAAGAAACGTGTTTCTGACACGCTGAAAATCAACATAGATTCAACTCTCTTAGGTGATCGAACGCACAGCAGAGCAGTTTCAAGGAAACGTTTCTCCTGAGTTTTAGACGAAGTTTCCTGCTGTTTAGTACGGATGCCGGCATTGGGCTGGAAATACCGGTTTTGGGATTCTGTACAGAAAGGGTTTGCAAACCGCTGAATCCACACGTGAGTTTAACTCTGTAAGTTGAATGCACACATGGACAACCATTCAGTTTGATAGCTCCGTTTTGGTTTTAGAAGCAGATATTTCTCTGTACACCCTATGGTCCCATTCACTCGGGAATATCCCAACGCAGCTCCTAGCATAAACGTGTTTCTGACTCGCTGAATCTCAACATAGTTTCAACTCTCTTAGGTGAACGAACGCACAGCAGAGCAGTTTCAAGGAAACGTTTCTCCTGAGTTTTAGACGAAGTTTCCTGCTGTTTAGTACGGATGCCGGCATTGAGCTGGAATTACCGGTTTTGGGATTCTGCACAGAAAGGGTTTGTAAACCGCTGAATCCAAACGTGAGTTTAACTCTGTCAGTTGAATGCACACATTGACAATCATTCAGTTAGATACCACCCTTTTGGTTGTAGGTGCAGATATTTCTCTGTACAGCCTATGGTCCCATTCATTCGGGAATATCCCAACGCAGCTCCTAGAAGAAACGTGTTTCTGACTCGCTGAATCTCAACATAGATTCAAGTATCTTAGGTGAACGAACGCACAGCAGAGCAGTTTCAAGGAAACGTTTCTCCTGAGTTTTAGACGAAGTTTCCTGCTGTTTTGTACGGATGCCGGCATTGGGCTGGACATACCGGTTTTGGGATTCTGCACAGAAAGGGTTTGCAAACCGCTGAATCCACACGTGAGTTTAACTCTGTCAGTTGAATGCACACATTGACAACCATTCAGTTAGATAGCTCCGTTTTGGTTTTAGAAGCAGATATTTCTCTGTACAGCCTATGGTCCCATTCACTCGGGAATATCCCAACGCAGCTCCTAGAAGAAACGTGTTTCTGACTCGCTGAATCTCAACATAGATTCAACTCTCTTAGGTGAACGAACGCACAGCAGAGCAGTTTCAAGGAAACGTTTCTCCTGAGTTTTAGACGAAGTTTCCTGCTGTTTAGTACGGATGCCGGCATTGGGCTGGACATACCGGTTTTGGGATTCTGCACAGAAATGGTTTGCAAACCGCTGAATCCACACGTGAGTTTAACTCTGTCAGTTGAATGCACACATTGACAACCATTCAGTTAGATAGCTCCGTTTTGGTTTTAGGAGCAGATATTTCTCTGTACAGCCTATGGTCCCATTCACTCGGGAATATCCCAACGCAGCTCCTAGAAGAAACGTGTTTCTGACTCGCTGAATCTCAACATAGATTCAACTCTCTTAGGTGAACGAACGCACAGAAGAGCAGTTTCAAGGAAACGTTTCTCCTGAGTTTTAGACGAAGTTTCCTGCTGTTTAGTACGGATGCCGGCATTGGGCTGGACATACCGGTTTTGGGATTCTGCACAGAAAGGGTTTGCAAACCGCTGAATCCACACGTGAGTTTAACTCTGTCAGTTGAATGCACACATTGACAACCATTCATTTTGATAGCACCCTTTTGGTTTTAGAAGCAGATATTTCTCTGTACAGCCTATGGTCCCATTCACTCGGGAATATCCCAACGCAGCTCCTAGAAGAAACGTGTTTCTGACTCGCTGAATCTCAACATAGATTCAACTCTCTTAGGTGAACGAACGCAGAGCAGAGCAGTTTCAAGGAAACGTTTCTCCTGAGTTTTAGACGAAGTTTCCTGCTGTTTAGTACGGATGCCGGCATTGGGCTGGACATACCGGTTTTGGGATTCTGCACAGAAATGGTTTGAAAACCGCTGAATCCACACGTGAGTTTAACTCTGTCAGTTGAATGCACACATTGACAACCAGTCAGTTAGATACCACACTTTTGGTTGTAGGAGCAGATATTTCTCTGTACAGCCTATGGTCCCATTCACTCGGGAATATCCCAACGCACCTCCTAGAAGAAACGTGTTTCTGACACGCTGAATCTCAACATAGATTCAACTCTCTTAGGTGATCGAACGCACAGCAGAGCTGTTTCAAGGAAACGTTTCTCCTGAGTTTTAGACGAAGTTTCCTGCTGTTTAGTACGGATGACGGCATTGGGCTGGATATACCAGTTTTGGGATTCTGCACAGAAAGGATTTGCAAACCGCTGAATCCACACGTGAGTTTAACTCTGTCAGTTGAATGCACACATTGACAACCATTCAGTTAGATAGCTCCGTTTTGGTTTTAGAAGCAGATATTTCTCTGTACAGCCTATGGTCCCATTCACTCGGGAATATCCCAACGCACCTCCTAGAAGAAACGTGTTTCTGACTCGCTGAATCTCAACATAGTTTCAACTCTCTTAGGTGAACGAACGCACAGCAGAGCAGTTTCAAGGAAACGATTCTCCTGAGTTTTAGACGAAGTTTCCTGCTGTTTAGTACGGATGCCGGCATTGAGCTGGAATTAACGGTTTTGGGATTCTGCACAGAAAGGGTTTGTAAACCGCTGAATCCACACGTGAGTTTAACTCTGTCAGTTGAATGCACACATTGACAAGCATTCAGTTAGATACCACCCTTTTGGTTGTAGGAGCAGATATTTCTCTGTACAGCCTATGGTCCCATTCACTCGGGAATATCCCAACGCAGCTCCTAGAAGAAACGTGTTTCTGACTCGCTGAATCTCAACATAGATTCAACTCTCTTAGGTGAACGAACACACAGCAGAGCAGTTTCAAGGAAACGTTTCTCCTGAGTTTTAGACGAAGTTTCCTGCTGTTTAGTACGGATGCCGGCATTGGGCTGGAAATACCGGTTTTGGGATTCTGCACAGAAAGGGTTTGCAAACCGCTGAATCCACACGTGAGTTTAACTCTGTCAGTTGAATGCACACATTGACAACCATTCAGTTAGATAGCTCCGTTTTGGTTTTAGAAGCAGATATTTCTCTGTACAGCCTATGGTCCCATTCACTCGGGAATATCCCAACGCAGCTCCTAGAAGAAACGTGTTTCTGACTCGCTGAATCTCAACATAGATTCAACTCTCTTAGGTGAACGAACGCACAGCAGAGCAGTTTCAAGGAAACGTTTCTCCTGAGTTTTAGACGAAGTTTCCTGCTGTTTAGTACGGATGCCGGCAATGGGCTGGACATACCGGTTTTGGGATTCTGCACAGAAATGGTTTGCAAACCGCTGAATCCACACGTGAGTTTAACTCTGTCAGTTGAATGCACACATTGACAACCATTCAGTTTGATAGCTCCGTTTTGGTTTTAGAAGCAGATATTTCTCTGTACAGCCTATGGTCCCATTCACTCGGGAATATCCCAACGCAGCTCCTAGCATAAACGTGTTTCTGACTCGCTGAATCTCAACATAGATTCAACTCTCTTAGGTGAACGAACGCACAGCAGAGCAGTTTCAAGGAAACGTTTCTCCTGAGTTTTAGACGAAGTTTCCTGCTGTTTAGTACGGATGCCGGCATTGGGCTGGACATACCGGTTTTGGGATTCTGCACAGAAAGGGTTTGCAAACCGCTGAATCCACACGTGAGTTTAACTCTGTCAGTTGAATGCACACATTGACAATCATTCAATTTGATAGCTCCGTTTTGGTTTTAGAAGCAGATATTTCTCTGTACAGCCTATGGTCCCATTCACTCGGGAATATCCCAACGCAGCTCCTAGAAGAAACGTGTTTCTGACTCGCTGAATCTCAACATAGATTCAACTCTCTTAGGTGAACGAACGCACAGCAGAGCAGTTTCAAGGAAACGTTTCTCCTGAGTTTTAGACGAAGTTTCCTGCTGCTTAGTACGGATGCCGGCATTGTGCTGGACATACCGGTTTTGGGTTTCTGCACAGAAAGGGTTTGCAAACCGCTGAATCCACACGTGAGTTTAACTCTGTCAGTTGAATGCACACATTGACAACCATTCATTTTGATAGCACCCTTTTGGTTTTAGAAGCACATATTTCTCTGTACAGCCTATGGTCCCATTCACTCGGGAATATCCCAACGCAGCTCCTAGAAGAAACGTGTTTCTGACTCGCTGAGTCTCAACATAGATTCAACTCTCTTAGGTGAACGAACGCACAGCAGAGCAGTTTCAAGGAAACGTTTCTCCTGAGTGTTAGACGAAGTTTCCTGCTGTTTAGTACGGATGCCGGCATTAGGCTGGACATACCGGCTTTGGGATTCTGCACAGAAATGGTTTGAAAACCGCTGAATCCACACGTGAGTTTAACTCTGTCAGTTGAATGCACACATTGACAACCATTCAGTTAGATACCACACTTTTGGTTGTAGGAGCAGATATTTCTCTGTACAGCCTATGGTCCCATTCACTCGGGAATATCCCAACGCACCTCCTAGAAGAAACGTGTTTCTGACACGCTGAATCTCAACATAGATTCAACTCTCTTAGGTGATCGAACGCACAGCAGAGCAGTTTCAAGGAAACGTTTCTCCTGAGTTTTAGACGAAGTTTCCTGCTGTTTAGTACGGATGCCGGCATTGGGCTGGATATACCAGTTTTGGGATTCTGCACAGAAAGGGTTTGCAAACCGCTGAATCCACACGTGAGTTTAACTCTGTCAGTTGAATGCACACGTTGAAAACCATTCAGTTAGATAGCTCCGTTTTGGTTTTAGAAGCAGATATTTCTCTGTACAGCCTATGGTCCCATTCACTCGGGAATATCCCGACGCAGCTCCTAGAAGAAACGTGTTTCTGACTCGCTGAATCTCAACATAGTTTCAACTCTCTTAGGTGAACGAACGCACAGCAGAGCAGTTTCAAGGAAACGATTCTCCTGAGTTTTAGACGAAGTTTCCTGCTGTTTAGTACGGATGCCGGCAATGGGCTGGACATACCGGTTTTGGGATTCTGCACAGAAATGGTTTGAAAACCGCTGAATCCACACGTGAGTTTAACTCTGTCAGTTGAATGCACACATTGACAACCATTCAGTTAGATACCACCCTTTTGGTTGTAGGAGCAGATATTTCTCTGTACAGCCTATGGTCCCATTCACTCGGGAATATCCCAACGCACCTCCTAGAAGAAACGTGTTTCTGACACGCTGAATCTCAACATAGATTCAACTCTCTTAGGTGATCGAACGCACAGCAGAGCAGTTTCAAGGAAACGTTTCTCCTGAGTTTTAGACGAAGTTTCCTGCTGTTTAGTACGGATGCCGGCATTGGGCTGGAAATACCGGTTTTGGGATTCTGCACAGAAAGGGTTTGCAAACCGCTGAATCCACACGTGAGTTTAACTCTGTCAGTTGAATGCACACATTGACAACCATTCAGTTTGATAGCTCCGTTTTGGTTTTAGAAGCAGATATTTCTCTGTACAGCCTATGGTCCCATTCACTCGGGAATATCCCAACGCAGCTCCTAGAATAAACGTGTTTCTGACTCGCTGAATCTCAACATAGATTCAACTCTCTTAGGTGAACGAACGCACAGCAGAGCAGTTTCAAGGAAACGTTTCTCCTGAGTTTTAGACGAAGTATCCTGCTGTTTAGTACGGATGCCGGCATTGGGCTGGACATACCGGTTTTGGGATTCTGCACAGAAATGGTTTGAAAACCGCTGAATCCACACGTGAGTTTAACTCTGTCAGTTGAATGCACACATTGACAACCATTCAGTTAGATACCACCCTTTTCGTTGTAGGAGCAGATATTTCTCTGTACAGCCTATGGTCCCATTCACTCGGGAATATCCCAACGCAGCTCCTAGAAGAAACGTGTTTCTGACTCGCTGAAATTCAACATAGATTCAACTCTCTTAGTTGAACGAACGCACAGCAGAGCAGTTTCAAGGAAACGTTTCTCCTGAGTTTTAGACGAGGTTTCCTGCTGTTTAGTATGGATGCCGGCATTGGGCTGGACATACCGGTTTTGGGATTCTGCACAGAAATGGTTTGCAAACCGCTGAATCCACACGTGAGTTTAACTCTGTCAGTTGAATGCACACATTGACAACCATTCAGTTAGATACCACACTTTTGGTTGTAGGAGCAGATATTTCTCTGTACAGCCTATGGTCCCATTCACTCGGGAATATCCCAACGCAGCTCCTAGCATAAACGTGTTTCTGACTCGCTGAATCTCAACATAGATTCAACTCTCTTAGGTGAACGAACGCACAGCAGAGCAGTTTCAAGGAAACGTTTCTCCTGAGTCTTAGACGAAGTTTCCTGCTGTTTAGTACGGATGCCGGCATTGGGCTGGAAATACCGGTTTTGGGATTCTGCACAGAAAGGGTTTGCAAACCGCTGAATCCACACGTGAGTTTATCTCTGTCAGTTGAATGCACATACTGACAACCATTCAGTTAGATAGCTCCGTTTTGGTTTTAGAAGCAGATATTTCTCTGTACAGCCTATGGTCCCATTCACTCGGGAATATCCCAACGCAGCTCCTAGCATAAACGTGTTTCTGACTCGCTGAATCTCAACATAGATTCAACTCTCTTAGGTGAACGAACGCACAGCAGAGCAGTTTCAAGGAAACGTTTCTCCTGAGTTTTAGACGAAGTTTCCTGCTGTTTAGTACGGATGCCGGCATTGGGCTGGACATACCGGTTTTGGGATTCTGCACAGAAAGGGTTTGCAAACCGCTGAATCCACACGTGAGTTTAACTCTGTCAGTTGAATGCACACATTGACAACCATTCAGTTAGATAGCTCCGTTTTGGTTGTAGGAGCAGATATTTCTCTGTACAGCCTATGGTCCCATTCACTCGGGAATATCCCAACGCAGCTCCTAGCATAAACGTGTTTCTGACTCGCTGAATCTCAACATAGATTCAACTCTCTTAGGTGAACGAACGCACAGCAGAGCAGTTTCAAGGAAACGTTTCTCCTGAGTTTTAGACGAAGTTTCCTGCTGTTTAGTACGGATGCCGGCATTGGGCTGGACATACCGGTTTTGGGATTCTGCACAGAAAGGGTTTGCAAACCGCTGAATCCACACGTGAGTTTAACTCTGTCAGTTGACTGCACACGTTGAAAACCATTCAGTTTGATAGCACCCTTTTGGTTTTAGAAGCAGATATTTCTCTGTACAGCCTATGGTCCCATTCACTCGGGAATATCCCAACGCAGCTCCTAGAAGAAACGTGTTTCTGACTCGCTGAGTCTCAACATAGATTCAACTCTCTTAGGTGAACGAACGCACAGCAGAGCAGTTTCAAGGAAACGTTTCTCCTGAGTTTTAGACGAAGTTTCCTGCTGTTTAGTACGGATGCCGGCATTGGGCTGGACATACCGGTTTTGGGATTCTGCACAGAAATGGTTTGCAAACCGCTGAATCCACACGTGAGTTTAACTCTGTCAGTTGAATGCACACATTGACAACCATTCAGTTAGATACCACACTTTTGGTTGTAGGAGCAGATATTTCTCTGTACAGCCTATGGTCCCATTCACTCGGGAATATCCCAACGCAGCTCCTAGCATAAACGTGTTTCTGACTCGCTGAATCTCAACATAGATTCAACTCTCTTAGGTGAACGAACGCACAGCAGAGCAGTTTCAAGGAAACGTTTCTCCTGAGTTTTAGACGAAGTTTCCTGCTGTTTAGTACGGATGCCGGCATTGGGCTGGACATACCGGTTTTGGGATTCTGCACAGAAAGGGTTTGCAAACCGCTGAATCCACACGTGAGTTTAACTCTGTCAGTTGAATGCACACGTTGAAAACCATTCAGTTTGATAGCACCCTTTTGGTTTTAGAAGCAGATATTTCTCTGTACAGCCTATGGTCCCATTCACTCGGGAATATCCCAACGCAGCTCCTAGAAGAAACGTGTTTCTGACTCGCTGAGTCTCAACATAGATTCAACTCTCTTAGGTGAACGAACGCACAGCAGAGCAGTTTCAAGGAAACGTTTCTCCTGAGTTTTAGACGAAGTTTCCTGCTGTTTAGTACGGATGCCGGCATTGGGCTGGACATACCGGTTTTGGGATTCTGCACAGAAATGGTTTGCAAACCGCTGAATCCACACGTGAGTTTAACTCTGTCAGTTGAATGCACACATTGACAACCATTCAGTTATATACCACCCTTTTGGTTGTAGGAGCAGATATTTCTCTGTACAGCTTATGGTCCCATTCACTCGGGAATATCCCAACGCAGCTCCTAGAAGAAACGTGTTTCTGACTCGCTGAATCTCAACATAGATTCAACTCTCGTAGGTGAACGAACACACAGCAGAGCAGTTTCAAGGAAACGTTTCTCCTGAGTTTTAGACGAAGTTTCCTGCTGTTTAGTACGGATGCCGGCATTGGGCTGGAAATACCGGTTTTGGGATTCTGCACAGAAAGGGTTTGCAAACCGCTGAATCCACACGTGAGTTTAACTCTGTCAGTTGAATGCACACATTGACAACCATTCAGTTAGATAGCTCCGTTTTGGTTTTAGAAGCAGATATTTCTCTGTACAGCCTATGGTCCCATTCACTCGGGAATATCCCAACGCAGCTCCTAGAAGAAACGTGTTTCTGACTCGCTGAATCTCAACATAGATTCAACTCTCTTAGGTGAACGAACGCACAGCAGAGCAGTTTCAAGGAAACGTTTCTCCTGAGTTTTAGACGAAGTTTCCTGCTGTTTAGTACGGATGCCGGCAATGGGCTGGACATACCGGTTTTGGGATTCTGCACAGAAATGGTTTGCAAACCGCTGAATCCACACGTGAGTTTAACTCTGTCAGTTGAATGCACACATTGACAACCATTCAGTTAGATACCACACTTTTGGTTGTAGGAGCAGATATTTCTCTGTACAGCCTATGGTCCCATTCACTCGGGAATATCCCAACGCACCTCCTAGAAGAAACGTGTTTCTGACACGCTGAATCTCAACATAGATTCAACTCTCTTAGGTGATCGAACGCACAGCAGAGCAGTTTCAAGGAAACGTTTCTCCTGAGTTTTAGACGAAGTTTCCTGCTGTTTAGTACGGATGCCGGCATTGGGCTGGAAATACCGGTTTTGGGATTCTGCACAGAAAGGGTTTGCAAACCGCTGAATCCACACGTGAGTTTAACTCTGTCAGTTGAATGCACACATTGACAACCATTCAGTTTGATAGCTCCGTTTTGGTTTTAGAAGCAGATATTTCTCTGTACAGCCTATGGTCCCATTCACTCGGGAATATCCCAACGCAGCTCCTAGCATAAACGTGTTTCTGACTCGCTGAATCTCAACATAGATTCAACTCTCTTAGGTGAACGAACGCACAGCAGAGCAGTTTCAAGGAAACGTTTCTCCTGAGTTTTAGACGAAGTTTCCTGCTGTTTAGTACGGATGCCAGCATTGGGCTGGAAATACCGGTTTTGGGATTCTGCACAGAAAGGGTTTGCAAACCGCTGAATCCACACGTGAGTTTAACTCTGTCAGTTGAATGCACACATTGACAATCATTCAGTTTGATAGCTCCGTTTTGGTTTTAGAAGCAGATATTTCTCTGTACAGCCTATGGTCCCATTCACTCGGGAATATCCCAACGCAGCTCCTAGAAGAAACGTGTTTCTGACTCGCTGAATCTCAACATAGATTCAACTCTCTTAGGTGAACGAACGCACAGCAGAGCAGTTTCAAGGAAACGTTTCTCCTGAGTTTTAGACGAAGTTTCCTGCTGTTTAGTACGGATGCCAGCATTGGGCTGGAAATACCGGTTTTGGGATTCTGCACAGAAAGGGTTTGCAAACCGCTGAATCCACACGTGAGTTTAACTCTGTCAGTTGAATGCACACATTGACAATCATTCAGTTTGATAGCTCCGTTTTGGTTTTAGAAGCAGATATTTCTCTGTACAGCCTATGGTCCCATTCACTCGGGAATATCCCAACGCAGCTCCTAGAAGAAACGTGTTTCTGACTCGCTGAATCTCAACATAGATTCAACTCTCTTAGGTGAACGAACGCACAGCAGAGCAGTTTCAAGGAAACGTTTCTCCTGAGTTTTAGACGAAGTTTCCTGCTGTTTAGTACGGATGCCGGCATTGGGCTGGAAATACCGGTTTTGTGATTCTGCACAGAAAGGGTTTGCAAACCGCTGAATCCACACGTGAGTTTAACTCTGTCAGTTGAATGCACATATTGACAACCATTCAGTTAGATAGCTCCGTTTTGGTTTTAGAAGCAGATATTTCTCTGTACAGCCTATGGTCCCATTCACTCGGGAATATCCCAACGCAGCTCCTAGAAGAAACGTGTTTCTGACTCGCTGAATCTAAACATAGATTCAACTCTCTTAGGTGAACGAACGCACAGCAGAGCAGTTTCAAGGAAACGTTTCTCCTGAGTTTTAGACGAAGTTTCCTGCTGTTTAGTACGGATGCCGGCATAGGGCTGGACATACCGGTTTTGGGATTCTGCACAGAAATGGTTTGCAAACCGCTGAATCCACACGTGAGTTTAACTCTGTCAGTTGAATGCACACATTGACAACCATTCAGTTAGATAGCTCCGTTTTGGTTTTAGGAGCAGATATTTCTCTGTACAGCCTATGGTCCCATTCACTCGGGAATATCCCAACGCAGCTCCTAGAAGAAACGTGTTTCTGACTCGCTGAATCTCAACATAGATTCAACTCTCTTAGGTGAACGAACGCACAGAAGAGCAGTTTCAAGGAAACGTTTCTCCTGAGTTTTAGACGAAGTTTCCTGCTGTTTAGTACGGATGCCGGCATTGGGCTGGACATACCGGTTTTGGGATTCTGCACAGAAAGGGTTTGCAAACCGCTGAATCCACACGTGAGTTTAACTCTGTCAGTTGAATGCACACATTGACAACCATTCATTTTGATAGCACCCTTTTGGTTTTAGAAGCAGATATTTCTCTGTACAGCCTATGGTCCCATTCACTCGGGAATATCCCAACGCAGCTCCTAGCATAAACGTGTTTCTGACTCGCTGAATCTCAACATAGATTCAACTCTCTTAGGTGAACGAACGCACAGCAGAGCAGTTTCAAGGAAACGTTTCTCCTGAGTTTTAGACGAAGTTTCCTGCTGTTTAGTACGGATGCCGGCATTGGGCTGGACATACCGGTTTTGGGATTCTGCACAGAAATGGTTTGAAAACCGCTGAATCCACACGTGAGTTTAACTCTGTCAGTTGAATGCACACATTGACAACCATTCAGTTAGATACCACACTTTTGGTTGTAGGAGCAGATATTTCTCTGTACAGCCTATGGTCCCATTCACTCGGGAATATCCCAACGCACCTACTAGAAGAAACGTGTTTCTGACACGCTGAATCTCAACATAGATTCAACTCTCTTAGGTGATCGAACGCACAGCAGAGCAGTTTCAAGGAAACGTTTCTCCTGAGTTTTAGACGAAGTTTCCTGCTGTTTAGTACGGATGCCGGCATTGGGCTGGATATACCGGTTTTGGGATTCTGCACAGAAAGGGTTTGCAAACCGCTGAATCCACACGTGAGTTTAACTCTGTCAGTTGAATGCACACATTGACAACCATTCAGTTAGATAGCTCCGTTTTGGTTTTAGAAGCAGATATTTCTCTGTACAGCCTATGGTCCCATTCACTCGGGAATATCCCGACGCAGCTCCTAGAAGAAACGTGTTTCTGACTCGCTGAATCTCAACATAGTTTCAACTCTCTTAGGTGAACGAACGCACAGCAGAGCAGTTTCAAGGAAACGATTCTCCTGAGTTTTAGACGAAGTTTCCTGCTGTTTAGTACGGATGCCGGCATTGAGCTGGAATTACCGGTTTTGGGATTCTGCACAGAAAGGGTTTGTAAACCGCTGAATCCACACGTGAGTTTAACTCTGTCAGTTGAATGCACACATTGACAAGCATTCAGTTAGATACCACCCTTTTGGTTGTAGGAGCAGATATTTCTCTGTACAGCCTATGGTCCCATTCACTCGGGAATATCCCAACGCAGCTCCTAGAAGAAACGTGTTTCTGACTCGCTGAATCTCAACATAGATTCAACTCTCTTAGGTGAACGAACACACAGCAGAGCAGTTTCAATGAAACGTTTCTCCTGAGTTTTAGACGAAGTTTCCTGGTGTTTAGTACGGATGCCGGCATTGGGCTGGAAATACCGGTTTTGGGATTCTGCACAGAAAGGGTTTGCAAACCGCTGAATCCACACGTGAGTTTAACTCTGTCAGTTGAATGCACACATTGACAACCATTCAGTTAGATAGCTCCGTTTTGGTTTTAGAAGCAGATATTTCTCTGTACAGCCTATGGTCCCATTCACTCGGGAATATCCCAACGCAGCTCCTAGAAGAAACGTGTTTCTGACTCGCTGAATCTCAACATAGATTCAACTCTCTTAGGTGAACGAACGCACAGCAGAGCAGTTTCAAGGAAACGTTTCTCCTGAGTTTTAGACGAAGTTTCCTGCTGTTTAGTACGGATGCCGGCATTGGGCTGGACATACCGGTTTTGGGATTCTGCACAGAAAGGGTTTGCAAACCGCTGAATCCACACGTGAGTTTAACTCTGTCAGTTGAATGCACACATTGACAACCATTCAGTTTGATAGCACCCTTTTGGTTTTAGAAGCAGATATTTCTCTGTACAGCCTATGGTCCCATTCACTCGGGAATATCCCAACGCAGCTCCTAGAAGAAACGTGTTTCTGACTCGCTGAGTCTCAACATAGATTCAACTCTCTTAGGTAAACGAACGCACAGCAGAGCAGTTTCAAGGAAACGTTTCCCCTGAGTTTTAGACGAAGTTTCCTGCTGTTTAGTACGTATGCCGGCATTGGGCTGGAAATTCCGGTTTTGGGATTCTTCACAGAAAGGGTTTGCAAACCGCTGAATCCACACGTGAGTTTAACTTTGTCAGTTGAATGCACACATTGACAACCATTCGGTGAGATAGCTCCGTTTTGGTTTTAGAAGCAGATATTTCTCTGTACAGCCTATGGTCCCATTCACTCGGGAATATCCCAACGCAGCTCCTAGAAGAAACGTGTTTCTGACTCGCTGAATCTCAACATAGATTCAACTCTCTTAGGTGAACGAACGCACAGCAGAGCAGTTTCAAGGAAACGTTTCTCCTGAGTTTTAGACGAAGTTTCCTGCTGTTTAGTACGGATGCCGGCATTGGGCTGGACATACCGGTTTTGGGATTCTGCACAGAAATGGTTTGCAAACCGCTGAATCCACACGTGAGTTTAACTCTGTCAGTTGAATGCACACATTGACAACCATTCAGTTAGATACCACCCTTTTGGTTGTAGGAGCAGATATTTCTCTGTACAGCCTATGGTCCGATTCACTCGGGAATATCCCAACGCACCTCCTAGAAGAAACGTGTTTCTGACACGTTGAATCTCAACATAGATTCAACTCTCTTAGGTGATCGAAAGCACGGCAGAGCAGTTTCAAGGAAACGTTTCTCCTGAGTTTTAGACGAAGTTTCCTGCTGTTTAGTACGGATGCCGGCATTGGGCTGGAAATACCGGTTTTGGGGTTCTGCACAGAAAGGGTTTGCAAACCGCTGAATCCACACGTGAGTTTAACTCTGTCAGTTGAATGCACATATTGACAACCATTCAGTTAGATAGCTCCGTTTTGGTTTTAGAAGCAGATATTTCTCTGTACAGCCTATGGTCCCATTCACTCGGGAATATCCCAACGCAGCTCCTAGCATAAACGTGTTTCTGACTCGTTGAGTCTCAACATAGATTCAACTCTCTTAGGTGAACGAACGCACAGCAGAGCAGTTTCAAGGAAACGTTTCTCCTGAGTTTTAGAGGAAGTTTCCTGCTGTTTAGTACGTATGCCGGCATTGGGCTGGAAATACCGGTTTTGGGATTCTGCACAGAAAGGTTTTGCAAACCGCTGAATCCACACGTGAGTTTAACTCTGTCAGTTGAATGCACACATTGACAACCATTCAGTTAGATAGCTCCGTTTTGGTTTTAGAAGCAGATATTTCTCTGTACAGCCTATGGTCCCATTCACTCGGGAATATCCCAACGCAGCTCCTAGCATAAACGTGTTTCTGACTCGCTGAATCTCAACATAGATTCGACTCTCGTAGGTGAACGAACGCACAGCAGAGCAGTTTCAAGGAAACGTTTCTCCTGAGTTTTAGACGAAGTTTCCTGCTGTTTAGTACAGATGCCGGCATTGGGCTGGACATACCGGTTTTGGGATTCTGCACAGAAAGGGTTTGCAAACCGCTGAAACCACACGTGAGTTTAACTCTGTCAGTTGAATGCACACATTGACAACCATTCAGTTTGATAGCACCCTTTTGGTTTTAGAAGCAGATATTTCTCTGTACAGCCTATGGTCCCATTCACTCGGGAATATCCCAACGCAGCTCCTAGAAGAAACGTGTTTCTGACTCGCTGAGTCTCAACATATATTCAACTCTCTTAGGTGAACGAACGCACAGCAGAGCAGTTTCAAGGAAACGTTTCTCCTGAGTTTTAGACGAAGTTTCCTGCTGTTTAGTACGGATGCCGGCATTGGGCTGGACATACCGGTTTTGGGATTCTGCACAGAAAGGGTTTGCAAACCGCTGAATCCACACGTGAGTTTAACTCTGTCAGTTGAATGCACACATTGACAACCATTCAGTTTGATAGCACCCTTTTGGTTTTAGAAGCAGATATTTCTCTGTACAGCCTATGGTCCCATTCACTCGGGAATATCCCAACGCAGCTCCTAGAAGAAACGTGTTTCTGACTCGCTGAGTCTCAACATAGATTCAACTCTCTTAGGTGAGCGAACGCACAGCAGAGCAGTTTCAAGGAAACGTTTCTCCTGAGTTTTAGACGAAGTTTCCTGCTGTTTAGTACGGATGCCGGCATTGGGCTGGACATACCGGTTTTGGGATTCTGCACAGAAAAGGTTTGCAAACCGCTGAATCCACACGTGAGTTTAACTCTGTCAGTTGAATGCACACATTGACAACCATTCAGTTTGATAGCACCCTTTTGGTTTTAGAAGCAGATATTTCTCTGTACAGCCTATGGTCCCATTCACTCGGGAATATCCCAACGCAGCTCCTAGAAGAAACGTGTTTCTGACTCGCTGAGTCTCAACATAGATTCAACTCTCTTAGGTGAACGAACGCACAGCAGAGCAGTTTCAAGGAAACGTTTCTCCTGAGTTTTAGACGAAGTTTCCTGCTGTTTAGTACGGATGCCGGCATTGGGCTGGACATACCGGTTTTGGGATTCTGCACAGAAATGGTTTGCAAACCGCTGAATCCACACGTGAGTTTAACTCTGTCAGTTGAATGCACACATTGACAACCATTCAGTTAGATACCACCCTTTTGGTTGTAGGAGCAGATATTTCTCTGTACAGCCTATGGTCCGATTCACTCGGGAATATCCCAACGCACCTCCTAGAAGAAACGTGTTTCTGCCACGCTGAATCTCAACATAGATTCAACTCTCTTAGGTGATCGAAAGCACGGCAGAGCAGTTTCAAGGAAACGTTTCTCCTGAGTTTTAGACGAAGTTTCCTGCTGTTTAGTACGGATGCCGGCATTGGGCTGGAAATACCGGTTTTGGGATTCTGCACAGAAAGGGTTTGCAAACCTCTGAATCCACACGTGAGTTTAACTCTGTCAGTTGAATGCACATATTGACAACCATTCAGTTAGATAGCTCCGTTTTGGTTTTAGAAGCAGATATTTCTCTGTACAGCCTATGGTCCCATTCACTCGGGAATATCCCAACGCAGCTCCTAGCATAAACGTGTTTCTGACTCGTTGAGTCTCAACATAGATTCAACTCTCTTAGGTGAACGAACGCACAGCAGAGCAGTTTCAAGGAAACGTTTCTCCTGAGTTTTAGAGGAAGTTTCCTGCTGTTTAGTACGTATGCCGGCATTGGGCTGGAAATACCGGTTTTGGGATTCTGCACAGAAAGGTTTTGCAAACCGCTGAATCCACACGTGAGTTTAACTCTGTCAGTTGAATGCACACATTGACAACCATTCAGTTAGATAGCTCCGTTTTGGTTTTAGAAGCAGATATTTCTCTGTACAGCCTATGGTCCCATTCACTCGGGAATATCCCAACGCAGCTCCTAGCATAAACGTGTTTCTGACTCGCTGAATCTCAACATAGATTCAACTCTCTTAGGTGAACGAACGCACAGCAGAGCAGTTTCAAGGAAACGTTTCTCCTGAGTTTTAGACGAAGTTTCCTGCTGTTTAGTACAGATGCCGGCATTGGGCTGGACATACCGGTTTTGGGATTCTGCACAGAAAGGGTTTGCAAACCGCTGAATCCACACGTGAGTTTAACTCTGTCAGTTGAATGCACACATTGACAACCATTCAGTTTGATAGCACCCTTTTGGTTTTAGAAGCAGATATTTCTCTGTACAGCCTATGGTCCCATTCACTCGGGAATATCCCAACGCAGCTCCTAGAAGAAACGTGTTTCTGACTCGCTGAGTCTCAACATATATTCAACTCTCTTAGGTGAACGAACGCACAGCAGAGCAGTTTCAAGGAAACGTTTCTCCTGAGTTTTAGACGAAGTTTCCTGCTGTTTAGTACGGATGCCGGCATTGGGCTGGACATACCGGTTTTGGGATTCTGCACAGAAAGGGTTTGCAAACCGCTGAATCCACACGTGAGTTTAACTCTGTCAGTTGAATGCACACATTGACAACCATTCAGTTTGATAGCACCCTTTTGGTTTTAGAAGCAGATATTTCTGTGTACAGCCTATGGTCCCATTCACTCGGGAATATCCCAACGCAGCTCCTAGAAGAAACGTGTTTCTGACTCGCTGAGTCTCAACATAGATTCAACTCTCTTAGGTGAACGAACGCACAGCAGAGCAGTTTCAAGGAAACGTTTCTCCTGAGTTTTAGACGAAGTTTCCTGCTGTTTAGTACGGATGCCGGCATTGGGCTGGACATACCGGTTTTGGGATTCTGCACAGAAAAGGTTTGCAAACCGCTGAATCCACACGTGAGTTTAACTCTGTCAGTTGAATGCACACATTGACAACCATTCAGTTTGATAGCACCCTTTTGGTTTTAGAAGCAGATATTTCTCTGTACAGCCTATGGTCCCATTCACTCGAGAATATCCCAACGCAGCTCCTAGAAGAAACGTGTTTCTGACTCGCTGAGTCTCAACATAGATTCAACTCTCTTAGGTGAACGAACGCACAGCAGAGCAGTTTCAAGGAAACGTTTCTCCTGAGTTTTAGACGAAGTTTCCTGCTGTTTAGTACGGATGCCGGCATTGGGCTGGACATACCGGTTTTGGGATTCTGCACAGAAATGGTTTGCAAACCGCTGAATCCACACGTGAGTTTAACTCTGTCAGTTGAATGCACACATTGACAACCATTCAGTTAGATAACACACTTTTGGTTGTAGGAGCAGATATTTCTCTGTACAGCCTATGGTCCCATTCACTCGGGAATATCCCAACGCAGCTCCTAGAAGAAACGTGTTTCTGACTCGCTGAATCTCAACATAGATTCAACTATCTTAGGTGAACGAACGCAGAGCAGAGCAGTTTCAAGGAAACGTTTCTCCTGAGTTTTAGACGAAGTTTCCTGCTGTTTAGTACGGATGCCGGCATTGGGCTGGACATACCGGTTTTGGGATTCTGCACAGAAATGGTTTGAAAACCGCTGAATCCACACGTGAGTTTAACTCTGTCAGTTGAATGCACACATTGACAACCATTCAGTTAGATACCACACTTTTGGTTGTAGGAGCAGATATTTCTCTGTACAGCCTATGGTCCCATTCACTCGGGAATATCCCAACGCACCTCCAAGAAGAAACGTGTTTCTGACACGCTGAATCTCAACATAGATTCAACTCTCTTAGGTGATCGAACGCACAGCAGAGCAGTTTCAAGGAAACGTTTCTCCTGAGTTTTAGACGAAGTTTCCTGCTGTTTAGTACAGATGCCGGCATTGGGCTGGATATACCAGTTTTGGGATTCTGCACAGAAAGGGTTTGCAAACCGCTGAATCCACACGTGAGTTTAACTCTGTCAGTTGAATGCACACATTGACAACCATTCAGTTAGATAGCTCCGTTTTGGTTTTAGAAGCAGATATTTCTCTGTACAGCCTATGGTCCCATTCACTCGGGAATATCCCGACGCAGCTCCTAGAAGAAACGTGTTTCTGACTCGCTGAATCTCAACATAGTTTCAACTCTCTTAGGTGAACGAACGCACAGCAGAGCAGTTTCAAGGAAACGATTCTCCTGAGTTTTAGACGAAGTTTCCTGCTGTTTAGTACGGATGCCGGCATTGAGCTGGAATTACCGGTTTTGGGATTCTGCACAGAAAGGGTTTGTAAACCGCTGAATCCACACGTGAGTTTAACTCTGTCAGTTGAATGCACACATTGACAAGCATTCTGTTAGATACCACCCTTTTGGTTGTAGGAGCAGATATTTCTCTGTACAGCCTATGGTCCCATTCACTCGGGAATATCCCAACGCAGCTCCTAGAAGAAACGTGTTTCTGACTCGCTGAATCTCAACATAGAATCAACTCTCTTAGGTGAACGAACACACAGCAGAGCAGTTTCAAGGAAACGTTTCTCCTGAGTTTTAGAAGAAGTTTCCTGCTGTTTAGTACGGATGCCGGCATTGGGCTTGAAATACCGGTTTTGGGATTCTGCACAGAAAGGGTTTGCAAACCGCTGAATCCACACGTGAGTTTAACTCTGTCAGTTGAATGCACACATTGACAACCATTCAGTTAGATATCTCCGTTTTGGTTTTAGAAGCAGATATTTCTCTGTACAGCCTATGGTCCCATTCACTCGGGAATATCCCAACGCAGCTCCTAGAAGAAACGTGTTTCTGACTCGCTGAATCTCAACATAGATTCAACTCTCTTAGGTGAACGAACGCACAGAAGAGCAGTTTCAAGGAAACGTTTCTCCTGAGTTTTAGACGAAGTTTCCTGCTGTTTAGTACGGATGCCGGCAATGGGCTGGACATACCGGTTTTGGGATTCTGCACAGAAATGGTTTGCAAACCGCTGAATCCACACGTGAGTTTAACTCTGTCAGTTGAATGCACACATTTACAACCATTCAGTTAGATACCACACTTTTGGTTGTAGGAGCAGATATTTCTCTGTACAGCCTATGGTCCCATTCACTCGGGAATATCCCAACGCACCTCCTAGAAGAAACGTGTTTCTGACACGCTGAATCTCAACATAGATTCAACTCTCTTAGGTGAACGAACGCACAGCAGAGCAGTTTCAAGGAAACGTTTCTCCTGAGTTTTAGACGAAGTTTCCTGCTGTTTAGTACGGATGCCGGCATTGAGCTGGAATTACCGGTTTTGGGATTCTGCACAGAAAGGGTTTGTAAACCGCTGAATCCAAACGTGAGTTTAACTCTGTCAGTTGAATGCACACATTGACAAGCATTCAGTTAGATACCACCCTTTTGGTTGTAGGAGCAGATATTCTCTGTACAACCTATGGTCCCATTCACTCCGGAATATCCCAACGCAGCTCCTAGATGAAACGTGTTTCTGACTCGCTGAATCTCAACATAGATTCAACTCTCTTAGCTGAACGATCGCACAGCAGAGCAGTTTCAAGGAAACGTTTCTCCTGAGTTTTAGACGAAGTTTCCTGCTGTTTAGTACGGATGCCGGCATTAGGCTGGACATACCTGTTTTGGGATTCTGCACAAACAGGGTTTGCAAACCGCTGAATCCACACGTGAGTTTAACTCTGTCAGTTGAATGCACACATTGACAACCATTCAGTTAGATAGCTCCGTTTTGGTTTTAGAAGCAGATATTTCTCTGTACAGCCTATGGTCCCATTCACTCGGGAATATCCCAACGCAGCTCCTAGAAGAAACGTGTTTCTGACTCGCTGAGTCTCAACATAGATTCAACTCTCTTAGGTGAACGAACGCACAGCAGAGCAGTTTCATGGAAACGTTTCTCCTGAGTTTTAGACGAAGTTTCCTGCTGTTTAGTACGGATGCCGGCATTGGACTGGAAATACCGGTTTTGGGATTCTGCACAGAAAGGGTTTGCAAACCGCTGAATCCACACGTGAGTTTAACTCTGTCAGTTGAATGCACACATTGACAAGCATTCAGTTAGATACCACCCTTTTGGTTGTAGGAGCAGATATTCTCTGTACAGCCTATGGTCCCATTCACTCCGGAATATCCCAACGCAGCTCCTAGATGAAACGTGTTTCTGACTCGCTGAATCTCAACATAGATTCAACTCTCTTAGCTGAACGATCGCACAGCAGAGCAGTTTCAAGGAAACGTTTCTCCTGAGTTTTAGACGAAGTTTCCTGCTGTTTAGTACGGATGCCGGCATTGGGCTGGACATACCGGTTTTGGGATTCTGCACAAAAAGGGTTTGCAAACCGCTGAATCCACACGTGAGTTTAACTCTGTCAGTTGAATGCACACATTGACAACCATTCAGTTAGATAGCTCCGTTTTGGTTTTAGAAGCAGATATTTCTCTGTACAGCCTATGGTCCCATTCACTCGGGAATATCCCAACGCAGCTCCTAGAAGAAACGTGTTTCTGACTCGCTGAGTCTCAACATAGATTCAACTCTCTTAGGTGAACGAACGCACAGCAGAGCAGTTTCAAGGAAACGTTTCTCCTGAGTTTTAGAAGAAGTTTCCTGCTGTTTAGTACGGATGCCGGCATTGGGCTGGAAATACCGGTTTTGGGATTCTGCACAGAAAGGGTTTGCAAACCGCTGAATCCACACGTGAGTTTAACTCTGTCAGTTGAATGCACATATTGACAACCATTCAGTTAGATAGCTCCGTTTTGGTTTTAGAAGCAGATATTTCTCTGTACAGCCTATGGTCCCATTCACTCGGGAATATCCCAACGCAGCTCCTAGAAGAAACGTGTTTCTGACTCGCTGAATCTCAACATAGATTCAACTCTCTTAGGTGAACGAACGCACAGCAGAGCAGTTTCAAGGAAACGTTTCTCCTGAGTTTTAGACGAAGTTTCCTGCTGTTTAGTACGGATGCCGGCATTGGGCTGTACATACCAGTTTTGGGATTCTGCACAGAAATGGTTTGCAAACCGCTGAATCCACACGTGAGTTTAATTCTGTCAGTTGAATGCACACATTGACAACCATTCAGTTAGATAGCTCCGTTTTGGTTTTAGGAGCAGATATTTCTCTGTACAGCCTATGGTCCCATTCACTCGGGAATATCCCAACGCAGCTCCTAGAAGAAACGTGTTTCTGACTCGCTGAATCTCAACATAGATTCAACTCTCTTAGGTGAATGAACGCACAGAAGAGCAGTTTCAAGGAAACGTTTCTCCTGAGTTTTAGACGAAGTTTCCTGCTGTTTAGTACGGATGCCGGCATTGGGCTGGACATACCGGTTTTGGGATTCTGCACAGAAAGGGTTTGCAAACCGCTGAATCCACACGTGAGTTTAACTCTGTCAGTTGAATGCACACATTGACAACCATTCATTTTGATAGCACCCTTTTGGTTTTAGAAGCAGATATTTCTCTGTACAGCCTATGGTCCCATTCACTCGGGAATATCCCAACGCAGCTCCTAGAAGAAACGTGTTTCTGACTCGCTGAATCTCAACATAGATTCAACTATCTTAGGTGAACGAACGCAGAGCAGAGCAGTTTCAAGGAAACGTTTCTCCTGAGTTTTAGACGAAGTTTCCTGCTGTTTAGTACGGATGCCGGCATTGGGCTGGACATACCGGTTTTGGGATTCTGCACAGAAATGGTTTGAAAACCGCTGAATCCACACGTGAGTTTAACTCTGTCAGTTGAATGCACACATTGACAACCATTCAGTTAGATACCACACTTTTGGTTGTAGGAGCAGATATTTCTCTGTACAGCCTATGGTCCCATTCACTCGGGAATATCCCAACGCACCTCCAAGAAGAAACGTGTTTCTGACACGCTGAATCTCAACATAGATTCAACTCTCTTAGGTGATCGAACGCACAGCAGAGCAGTTTCAAGGAAACGTTTCTCCTGAGTTTTAGACGAAGTTTCCTGCTGTTTAGTACAGATGCCGGCATTGGGCTGGATATACCAGTTTTGGGATTCTGCACAGAAAGGGTTTGCAAACCGCTGAATCCACACGTGAGTTTAACTCTGTCAGTTGAATGCACACATTGACAACCATTCAGTTAGATAGCTCCGTTTTGGTTTTAGAAGCAGATATTTCTCTGTACAGCCTATGGTCCCATTCACTCGGGAATATCCCGACGCAGCTCCTAGAAGAAACGTGTTTCTGACTCGCTGAATCTCAACATAGTTTCAACTCTCTTAGGTGAACGAACGCACAGCAGAGCAGTTTCAAGGAAACGATTCTGCTGAGTTTTAGACGAAGTTTCCTGCTGTTTAGTACGGATGCCGGCATTGAGCTGGAATTACCGGTTTTGGGATTCTGCACAGAAAGGGTTTGTAAACCGCTGAATCCACACGTGAGTTTAACTCTGTCAGTTGAATGCACACATTGACAAGCATTCTGTTAGATACCACCCTTTTGGTTGTAGGAGCAGATATTTCTCTGTACAGCCTATGGTCCCATTCACTCGGGAATATCCCAACGCAGCTCCTAGAAGAAACGTGTTTCTGACTCGCTGAATCTCAACATAGAATCAACTCTCTTAGGTGAACGAACACACAGCAGAGCAGTTTCAAGGAAACGTTTCTCCTGAGTTTTAGACGAAGTTTCCTGCTGTTTAGTACGGATGCCGGCATTGGGCTTGAAATACCGGTTTTGGGATTCTGCACAGAAAGGGTTTGCAAACTGCTGAATCCACACGTGAGTTTAACTCTGTCAGTTGAATGCACACATTGACAACCATTCAGTTAGATATCTCCGTTTTGGTTTTAGAAGCAGATATTTCTCTGTACAGCCTATGGTCCCATTCACTCGGGAATATCCCAACACAGCTCCTAGAAGAAACGTGTTTCTGACTCGCTGAATCTCAACATAGATTCAACTCTCTTAGGTGAACGAACGCACAGAAGAGCAGTTTCAAGGAAACGTTTCTCCTGAGTTTTAGACGAAGTTTCCTGCTGTTTAGTACGGATGCCGGCAATGGGCTGGACATACCGGTTTTGGGATTCTGCACAGAAATGGTTTGCAAACCGCTGAATCCACACGTGAGTTTAACTCTGTCAGTTGAATGCACACATTTACAACCATTCAGTTAGATACCACACTTTTGGTTGTAGGAGCAGATATTTCTCTGTACAGCCTATGGTCCCATTCACTCGGGAATATCCCAACGCACCTCCTAGAAGAAACGTGTTTCTGACACGCTGAATCTCAACATAGATTCAACTCTCTTAGGTGATCGAACGCACAGCAGAGCAGTTTCAAGGAAACGTTTCTCCTGAGTTTTAGACGAAGTTTCCTGCTGTTTAGTACGGATGCCGGCATTGGGCTGGAAATACCGGTTTTGGGATTCTGCACAGAAAGGGTTTGCAAACCGCTGAATCCACACGTGAGTTTAACTCTGTCAGTTGAATGCACACATTGACAACCATTCAGTTTGATAGCTCCGTTTTGGTTTTAGAAGCAGATATTTCTCTGTACAGCCTATGGTCCCATTCACTCGGGAATATCCCAATGCAGCTCCTAGCATAAACGTGTTTCTGACTCGCTGAATCTCAACATAGATTCAACTCTCTTAGGTGAACGAACGCACAGCAGAGCAGTTTCAAGGAAACGTTTCTCCTGAGTTTTAGACGAAGTTTCCTGCTGTTTAGTACCGATGCCGGCATTGAGCTGGAATTACCGGTTTTGGGATTCTGCACAGAAAGGGTTTGCAAACCGCTGAATCCACACGTGAGTTTAACTCTGTCAGTTGAATGCACACATTGACAAGCATTCAGTTAGATACCACCCTTTTGGTTGTAGGAGCAGATATTCTCTGTACAGCCTATGGTCCCATTCACTCCGGAATATCCCAACGCAGCTCCTAGATGAAACGTGTTTCTGACTCGCTGAATCTCAACATAGATTCAACTCTCTTAGCTGAACGATCGCACAGCAGAGCAGTTTCAAGGAAACGTTTCTCCTGAGTTTTAGACGAAGTTTCCTGCTGTTTAGTACGGATGCCGGCATTGGGCTGGACATACCGGTTTTGGGATTCTGCACAAAAAGGGTTTGCAAACCGCTGAATCCACACGTGAGTTTAACTCTGTCAGTTGAATGCACACATTGACAACCATTCAGTTAGATAGCTCCGTTTTGGTTTTAGAAGCAGATATTTCTCTGTACAGCCTATGGTCCCATTCACTCGGGAATATCCCAACGCAGCTCCTAGAAGAAACGTGTTTCTGACTCGCTGAGTCTCAACATAGATTCAACTCTCTTAGGTGAACGAACGCACAGCAGAGCAGTTTCAAGGAAACGTTTCTCCTGAGTTTTAGACGAAGTTTCCTGCTGTTTAGTACGGATGCCGGCATTGGGCTGGAAATACCGGTTTTGGGATTCTGCACAGAAAGGGTTTGCAAACCGCTGAATCCACACGTGAGTTTAACTCTGTCAGTTGAATGCACATATTGACAACCATTCAGTTAGATAGCTCCGTTTTGGTTTTAGAAGCAGATATTTCTCTGTACAGCCTATGGTCCCATTCACTCGGGAATATCCCAACGCAGCTCCTAGCATAAACGTGTTTCTGACTCGCTGAATCTCAACATAGATTCAACTCTCTTAGGTGAACGAACGCACAGCAGAGCAGTTTCAAGGAAACGTTTCTCCTGAGTTTTAGACGAAGTTTCCTGCTGTTTAGTACGGATGCCGGCATTGGGCTGGACATACCGGTTTTGGGATTCTGCACAGAAAGGGTTTGCAAACCGCTGAATCCACACGTGAGTTTAACTCTGTCAGTTGAATGCACACATTGACAAACATTCAGTTTGATAGCACCCTTTTGGTTTTAGAAGCAGATATTTCTCTGTACAGCCTATGGTCCCATTCACTCGGGAATATCCCAACGCACCTCCTAGAAGAAACGTGTTTCTGACTCGCTGAGTCTCAACATAGATTCAACTCTCTTAGGTGAACGAACGCACAGCAGAGCAGTTTCAAGGAAACGTTTCTCCTGAGTTTTAGACAAAGTTTCCTGCTGTTTAGTACGTATGCCGGCATTGGGCTGGAAATACCGGTTTTGGGATTCTGCACAGAAAGGGTTTGCAAACCGCTGAATCGACACGTGAGTTTAACTCTGTCAGTTGAATGCACACATTGACAACCATTCAGTTAGATAGCTCCGTTTTGGTTTTAGAAGCAGATATTTCTCTGTACAGCCTATGGTCCCATTCACTCGGGAATATCCCAACGCAGCTCCTAGAAGAAACGTGTTTCTGACTCGCTGAATCTCAACATAGATTCAACTCTCTTAGGTGAACGAACGCACAGAAGAGCAGTTTCAAGGAAACGTTTCTCCTGAGTTTTAGACGAAGTTTCCTGCTGTTTAGTACGGATGCCGGCATTGGGCTGGACATACCGGTTTTGGGATTCTGCACAGAAAGGGTTTGCAAACCGCTGAATCCACACGTGAGTTTAACTCTGTCAGTTGAATGCACACATTGACAACCATTCATTTTGATAGCACCCTTTTGGTTTTAGAAGCAGATATTTCTCTGTACAGCCTATGGTCCCATTCACTCGGGAATATCCCAACGCAGCTCCTAGAAGAAACGTGTTTCTGACTCGCTGAATCTCAACATAGATTCAACTATCTTAGGTGAACGAACGCAGAGCAGAGCAGTTTCAAGGAAACGTTTCTCCTGAGTTTTAGACGAAGTTTCCTGCTGTTTAGTACGGATGCCGGCATTGGGCTGGACATACCGGTTTTGGGATTCTGCACAGAAATGGTTTGAAAACCGCTGAATCCACACGTGAGTTTAACTCTGTCAGTTGAATGCACACATTGACAACCATTCAGTTAGATACCACACTTTTGGTTGTAGGAGCAGATATTTCTCTGTACAGCCTATGGTCCCATTCACTCGGGAATATCCCAACGCACCTCCAAGAAGAAACGTGTTTCTGACACGCTGAATCTCAACATAGATTCAACTCTCTTAGGTGATCGAACGCACAGCAGAGCAGTTTCAAGGAAACGTTTCTCCTGAGTTTTAGACGAAGTTTCCTGCTGTTTAGTACAGATGCCGGCATTGGGCTGGATATACCAGTTTTGGGATTCTGCACAGAAAGGGTTTGCAAACCGCTGAATCCACACGTGAGTTTAACTCTGTCAGTTGAATGCACACATTGACAACCATTCAGTTAGATAGCTCCGTTTTGGTTTTAGAAGCAGATATTTCTCTGTACAGCCTATGGTCCCATTCACTCGGGAATATCCCGACGCAGCTCCTAGAAGAAACGTGTTTCTGACTCGCTGAATCTCAACATAGTTTCAACTCTCTTAGGTGAACGAACGCACAGCAGAGCAGTTTCAAGGAAACGATTCTCCTGAGTTTTAGACGAAGTTTCCTGCTGTTTAGTACGGATGCCGGCATTGAGCTGGAATTACCGGTTTTGGGATTCTGCACAGAAAGGGTTTGTAAACCGCTGAATCCACACGTGAGTTTAACTCTGTCAGTTGAATGCACACATTGACAAGCATTCTGTTAGATACCACCCTTTTGGTTGTAGGAGCAGATATTTCTCTGTACAGCCTATGGTCCCATTCACTCGGGAATATCCCAACGCAGCTCCTAGAAGAAACGTGTTTCTGACTCGCTGAATCTCAACATAGAATCAACTCTCTTAGGTGAACGAACACACAGCAGAGCAGTTTCAAGGAAACGTTTCTCCTGAGTTTTAGACGAAGTTTCCTGCTGTTTAGTACGGATGCCGGCATTGGGCTTGAAATACCGGTTTTGGGATTCTGCACAGAAAGGGTTTGCAAACCGCTGAATCCACACGTGAGTTTAACTCTGTCAGTTGAATGCACACATTGACAACCATTCAGTTAGATATCTCCGTTTTGGTTTTAGAAGCAGATATTTCTCTGTACAGCCTATGGTCCCATTCACTCGGGAATATCCCAACGCAGCTCCTAGAAGAAACGTGTTTCTGACTCGCTGAATCTCAACATAGATTCAACTCTCTTAGGTGAACGAACGCACAGAAGAGCAGTTTCAAGGAAACGTTTCTCCTGAGTTTTAGACGAAGTTTCCTGCTGTTTAGTACGGATGCCGGCAATGGGCTGGACATACCGGTTTTGGGATTCTGCACAGAAATGGTTTGCAAACCGCTGAATCCACACGTGAGTTTGACTCTGTCAGTTGAATGCACACATTGACAACCATTCAGTTAGATACCACACTTTTGGTTGTAGGAGCAGATATTTCTCTGTACAGACTATCGTCCCATTCACTCGGGAATATCCCAACGCACCTCCTAGAAGAAACGTGTTTCTGACACGCTGAATCTCAACATAGATTCAACTCTCTTAGGTGATCGAACGCACAGCAGAGCAGTTTCAAGGAAACGTTTCTCCTGAGTTTTAGACGAAGTTTCCTGCTGTTTAGTACGGATGCCGGCATTGGGCTGGAAATACCGGTTTTGGGATTCTGCACAGAAAGGGTTTGCAAACCGCTGAATCCACACGTGAGTTTAACTCTGTCAGTTGAATGCACACATTGACAACCATTCAGTTTGATAGCTCCGTTTTGGTTTTAGAAGCAGATATTTCTCTGTACAGCCTATGGTCCCATTCACTCGGGAATATCCCAATGCAGCTCCTAGCATAAACGTGTTTCTGACTCGCTGAGTCTCAACATAGATTCAACTCTCTTAGGTGAACGAACGCACAGCAGAGCAGTTTCATGGAAACGTTTCTCCTGAGTTTTAGACGAAGTTTCCTGCTGTTTAGTACGGATGCCGGCATTGGGCTGGAAATACCGGTTTTGGGATTCTGCACAGAAAGGGTTTGCAAACCGCTGAATCCACACGTGAGTTTAACTCTGTCAGTTGAATGCACACATTGACAAGCATTCAGTTAGATACCACCCTTTTGGTTGTAGGAGCAGATATTCTCTGTACAGCCTATGGTCCCATTCACTCCGGAATATCCCAACGCAGCTCCTAGATGAAACGTGTTTCTGACTCGCTGAATCTCAACATGGATTCAACTCTCTTACCTGAACGATCGCACAGCAGAGCAGTTTCAAGGAAACGTTTCTCCTGAGTTTTAGACGAAGTTTCCTGCTGTTTAGTACGGATGCCGGCATTGGGCTGGACATACCGGTTTTGGGATTCTGCACAAAAAGGGTTTGCAAACCGCTGAATCCACACGTGAGTTTAACTCTGTCAGTTGAATGCACACATTGACAACCATTCAGTTAGATAGCTCCGTTTTGGTTTTAGAAGCAGATATTTCTCTGTACAGCCTATGGTCCCATTCACTCGGGAATATCCCAACGCAGCTCCTAGAAGAAACGTGTTTCTGACTCGCTGAGTCTCAACATAGATTCAACTCTCTTAGGTGAACGAACGCACAGCAGAGCAGTTTCAAGGAAACGTTTCTCCTGAGTTTTAGACGAAGTTTCCTGCTGTTTAGTACGGATGCCGGCATTGGGCTGGACATACCGGTTTTGGGATTCTGCACAGAAAGGGTTTGCAAACCGCTGAATCCACACGTGAGTTTAACTCTGTCAGTTGAATGCACATATTGACAACCATTCAGTTAGATAGCTCCGTTTTGGTTTTAGAAGCAGATATTTCTCTGTACAGCCTATGGTCCCATTCACTCGGGAATATCCCAACGCAGCTCCTAGCATAAACGTGTTTCTGACTCGCTGAATCTCAACATACATTCAACTCTCTTAGGTGAACGAACGCACAGCAGAGCAGTTTCAAGGAAACGTTTCTCCTGAGTTTTAGACGAAGTTTCCTGCTGTTTAGTACGGATGCCGGCATTGGGCTGGACATACCGGTTTTGGGATTCTGCACAGAAAGGGTTTGCAAACCGCTGAATCCACACGTGAGTTTAACTCTGTCAGTTGAATGCACACATTGACAAACATTCAGTTTGATAGCACCCTTTTGGTTTTAGAAGCAGATATTTCTCTGTACAGCCTATGGTCCCATTCACTCGGGAATATCCCAACGCAGCTCCTAGAAGAAACGTGTTTCTGACTCGCTGAGTCTCAACATAGATTCAACTCTCTTAGGTGAACGAACGCACAGCAGAGCAGTTTCAAGGAAACGTTTCTCCTGAGTTTTAGACAAAGTTTCCTGCTGTTTAGTACGTATGCCGGCATTGGGCTGGAAATACCGGTTTTGGGATTCTGCACAGAAAGGGTTTGCAAACCGCTGAATCGACACGTGAGTTTAACTCTGTCAGTTGAATGCACACATTGACAACCATTCAGTTAGATAGCTCCGTTTTGGTTTTAGAAGCAGATATTTCTCTGTACAGCCTATGGTCCCATTCACTCGGGAATATCCCAACGCAGCTCCTAGAAGAAACGTGTTTCTGACTCGCTGAATCTCAACATAGATTCAACTCTCTTAGGTGAACGAAAGCACAGCAGAGCAGTTTCAAGGAAACGTTTCTCCTGAGTTTTAGACGAAGTTTCCTGCTGTTTAGTACGGATGCCGGCATTGGGCTGGACATACCGGTTTTGGGATTCTGCACAGAAATGGTTTGCAAACCGCTAAATCCACACCTGAGTTTAACTCTGTCAGTTGAATGCACACATTGACAACCATTCAGTTAGATACCACCCTTTTGGTTGTAGGAGCAGATATTTCTCTGTACAGCCTATGGTCCCATTCACTCGGGAATATCCCAACGCACCTCCTAGAAGAAACGTGTTTCTGACACGCTGAATCTCAACATAGATTCAACTCTCTTAGGTGATCGAACGCACAGCAGAGCAGTTTCAAGGAAACGTTTCTCCTGAGTTTTAGACGAAGTTTCCTGCTGTTTAGTACGGATGCCGGCATTGGGCTGGAAATACCGGTTTTGGGATTCTGCACAGAAAGGGTTTGCAAACCGCTGAATCCACACGTGAGTTTAACTCTGTCAGTTGAATGCACACATTGACAACCATTCAGTTTGATAGCTCCTTTTTGGTTTTAGAAGCAGATATTTCTCTGTACAGCCTATGGTCCCATTCACTCGGGAATATCCCAACGCAGCTCCTAGCATAAACGTGTTTCCGACTCGCTGAATCTCAACATAGTTTCAACTCTCTTAGGTGAACGAACGCACAGCAGAGCAGTTTCAAGGAAACGTTTCTCCTGAGTTTTAGACGAAGCTTCCTGCTGTTTAGTACGGATGCCGGCATTGAGCTGGAATTACCGGTTTTGGGATTCTGCACAGAAAGGGTTTGTAAACCGCTGAATCCACACGTGAGTTTAACTCTGTCAGTTGAATGCACACATTGACAACCATTCAGTTTGATAGCACAATTTTGGTTTTAGAAGCAGATATTTCTCTGTACAGCCTATGGTCCCATTCACTCGGGAATATCCCAACGCAGCTCCTAGAAGAAACGTGTTTCTGACTCGCTGAATCTCAACATAGATTCAACTCTCTTAGGTGAACGAACGCACAGCAGAGCAGTTTCAAGGAAACGTTTCTCCTGAGTCTTAGACGAAGTTTCCTGCTGTTTAGTACGGATGCCGGCATTGGGCTGGAAATACCGGTTTTGGGATTCTGCACAGAAAGGGTTTGCAAACCGCTGAATCCACACGTGAGTTTAACTCTGTCAGTTGAATGCACACATTGACAACCATTCAGTTAGATAGCTCCGTTTTGGTTTTAGAAGCAGATATTTCTCTGTATAGCCTATGGTCCCATTCACTCGGGAATATCCCAACGCAGCTCCTAGCATAAACGTGTTTCTGACTCGCTAAATCTCAACATAGTTTCAACTCTCTTAGGTGAACGAACGCACAGCAGAGCAGTTTCAAGGAAACGTTTCTCCTGAGTTTTAGACGAAGTTTCCTGCTGTTTAGTACGGATGCCGGCATTGAGCTGGAATTACCGGTTTTGGGATTCTGCACAGAAAGGGATTGTAAACCGCTGAATCCAAACGTGAGTTTAACTCTGTCAGTTGAATGCACACATTGACAACCATTCAGTTTGATAGCACAATTTTGGTTTTAGAAGCAGATATTTCTCTGTACAGCCTATGGTCCCATTCACTCGGGAATATCCCAACGCAGCTCCTAGAAGAAACGTGTTTCTGACTCGCTGAATCTCAACATAGATCCAACTCTCTTAGGTGAACGAACGCACAGCAGAGCAGTTTCAAGGAAACGTTTCTCCTGAGTCTTAGACGAAGTTTCCTGCTGTTTAGTACGGATGCCGGCATTGGGCTGGACATACCGGTTTTGGGATTCTGCACAGAAAGGGTTTGCAAACCGCTGAATCCACACGTGAGTTTTACTCTGTCAGTTGAATGCACATATTGACAACCATTCAGTTAGATAGCTCCGTTTTGGTTTTAGAAGCAGATATTTCTCTGTACAGCCTATGGTCCCATTCACTCGGGAATATCCCAACGCAGCTCCTAGAAGAAACGTGTTTCTGACTCGCTGAATCTCAACATAGATTCAACTCTCTTAGGTGAACGAACGCACAGCAGAGCAGTTTCAAGGAAACGTTTCTCCTGAGTCTTAGACGAAGTTTCCTGCTGTTTAGTACGGATGCCGGCATTGGGCTGGAAATAACGGTTTTGGGATTCTGCACATAAAGGGTTTGCAAACCGCTGAATCCACACGTGAGTTTAACTCTGTCAGTTGAATGCACACATTGACAACCATTCAGTTAGATAGCTCCGTTTTGGTTTTAGAAGCAGATATTTCTCTGTACAGCCTATGGTCCCATTCACTAGGGAATATCCCAACGCAGCTCCTAGCATAAACGTGTTTCTGACTCGCTAAATCTCAACATAGTTTCAACTCTCTTAGGGGAACGAACGCACAGCAGAGCAGTTTCAAGGAAACGTTTCTCCTGAGTTTTAGACGAAGTTTCCTGCTGTTTAGTACGGATGCCGGCATTGAGCAGGAATTACCGGTTTTGGGATTCTGCACAGAAAGGGTTTGTAAACCGCTGAATCCAAACGTGAGTTTAACTCTGTCAGTTGAATGCACACATTGACAACCATTCAGTTTGATAGCACAATTTTGGTTTTAGAAGCAGATATTTCTCTGTACAGCCTATGGTCCCATTCACTCGGGAATATCCCAACGCAGCTCCTAGAAGAAACGTGTTTCTGACTCGCTGAATCTCAACATACATCCAACTCTCTTAGGTGAACGAACGCACAGCAGAGCAGTTTCAAGGAAACGTTTCTCCTGAGTCTTAGACGAAGTTTCCTGCTGTTTAGTACGGATGCCGGCATTGGGCTGGAAATAACGGTTTTGGGATTCTGCACAGAAAGGGTTTGCAAACCGCTGAATCCACACGTGAGTTTAACTCTGTCAGTTGAATGCACATATTGACAACCATTCAGTTAGATAGCTCCGTTTTGGTTTTAGAAGCAGATATTTCTCTGTACAGCCTATGGTCCCATTCACTCGGGAATATCCCAACGCAGCTCCTAGAAGAAACGTGTTTCTGACTCGCTGAATCTCAACATAGATTCAACTCTCTTAGGTGAACGAACGCACAGCAGAGCAGTTTCAAGGAAACGTTTCTCCTGAGTTTTAGACGAAGTTTCCTGCTGTTTAGTACGGATGCCGGCATTGGGCTGGACATACCGGTTTTGGGATTCTGCACAGAAATGGTTTGCAAACCGCTGAATCCACACGTGAGTTTAACTCTGTCAGTTGAATGCACACATTGACAACCATTCAGTTTGATAGCTCCGTTTTGGTTTTAGAAGCAGATATTTCTCTGTACAGCCTATGGTCCCATTCACTCGGGAATATCCCAACGAAGCTCCTAGCATAAACGTGTTTCTGACTCGCTGAATCTCAACATAGATTCAACTCTCTTAGGTGAACGAACGCACAGCAGAGCAGTTTCAAGGAAACGTTTCTCCTGAGTTTTAGACGAAGTTTCCTGCTGTTTAGTATGGATGCCGGCATTGGGCTGGACATACCGGTTTTGGGATTCTGCACAGAAAGGGTTTGCAAACCGCTGAATCCACACGTGAGTTTAACTCTGTCAGTTGAATGCACACATTGACAACCATTCATTTTGATAGCACCCTTTTGGTTTTAGAAGCAGATATTTCTCTGTACAGCCTATGGTCCCATTCACTCGGGAATATCCCAACGCAGCTCCTAGAAGAAACGTGTTTCTGACTCGCTGAATCTCAACATAGATTCAACTCTCTTAGGTTGAACGAACGCAGAGCAGAGCAGTTTCAAGGAAACGTTTCTCCTGAGTTTTAGACGAAGTTTCCTGCTGTTTAGTACGGATGCCGGCATTGGGCTGGAAATACCGGTTTTGGGATTCTGCACAGAAAGGGTTTGTAAACCGCTGAATCCACACGTGAGTTTAACTCTGTCAGTTGAATGCACACATTGACAATCATTCAGTTAGATACCACCCTTTTGGTTGTAGTAGCAGATATTTCTCTGTACAGCCTATGGTCCCATTCACTCGGGAATATCCCAACGCAGCTCCTAGAAGAAACGTGTTTCTGACTCGCTGAATCTCAACATAGATTCAACTCTCTTAGGTGAACAAACGCACAGCAGAGCAGTTTCAAGGAAACGTTTCTCCTGAGTTTTAGACGAAGTTTCCTGCTGTTTAGTACGGATGCCGGCATTGGGCTGGACATACCGGTTTTGGGATTCTGCACAGAAAGGGTTTGCAAACCGCTGAATCCACACGTGAGTTTAACTCTGTCAGTTGAATGCACACATTGACAACCATTCAGTTAGATAGCTCCGTTTTGGTTTTAGAAGCAGATATTTCTCTGTACAGCCTATGGTCCCATTCACTCGGGAATATCCCAACGCAGCTCCTAGCATAAACGTGTTTCTGACTCGCTAAATCTCAACATAGTTTCAACTCTCTTAGTTGAACGAACGCACAGCAGAGCAGTTTCAAGGAAACGTTTCTCCTGAGTTTTAGACGAAGTTTCCTGCTGTTTAGTACGGATGCCGGCATTGAGCTGGAATTACCGGTTTTGGGATTCTGCACAGAAAGGGTTTGTAAACCGCTGAATCCAAACGTGAGTTTAACTCTGTCAGTTGAATGCACACATTGACAACCATTCAGTTTGATAGCACAATTTTGGTTTTAGAAGCAGATATTTCTCTGTACAGCCTATGGTCCCATTCACTCGGGAATATCCCAACGCAGCTCCTAGAAGAAACGTGTTTCTGACTCGCTGAATCTCAACATAGATCCAACTCTCTTAGGTGAACGAACGCACAGCAGAGCAGTTTCAAGGAAACGTTTCTCCTGAGTCTTAGACGAAGTTTCCTGCTCTTTAGTACGGATGCCGGCATTGGGCTGGACATACCGGTTTTGGGATTCTGCACAGAAAGGGTTTGCAAACCGCTGAATCCACACGTGAGTTTAACTCTGTCAGTTGAATGCACACATTGACAACCATTCAGTTTGATAGCTCCGTTTTGGTTTTAGAAGCAGATATTTCTCTGTACAGCCTATGGTCCCATTCACTCGGGAATATCCCAACGCAGCTCCTAGCATAAACGTGTTTCTGACTCGCTGAATCTCAACATAGATTCAACTCTCTTAGGTGAACGAACGCACAGCAGAGCAGTTTCAAGGAAACGTTTCTCCTGAGTTTTAGACGAAGTTTCCTGCTGTTTAGTACGGATGCCGGCATTGGGCTGGACATACCGGTTTTGGGATTCTGCACAGAAAGGGTTTGCAAACCGCTGAATCCACACGTGAGTTTAACTCTGTCAGTTGAATGCACACATTGACAACCATTCAGTTAGATAGCTCCGTTTTGGTTTTAGAAGCAGATATTTCTCTGTACAGCCTATGGTCCCATTCACTCGGGAATATCCCAACGCAGCTCCTAGAAGAAACGTGTTTCTGACTCGCTGAATCTCAACATAGATTCAACTCTCTTAGGTGAACGAACGCAGAGCAGAGCAGTTTCAAGGAAACGTTTCTCCTGAGTTTTAGACGAAGTTTCCTGCTGTTTAGTACGGATGCCGGCATTGGGCTGGACATACCGGTTTTGGGATTCTGCACAGAAATGGTTTGAAAACCGCTGAATCCACACGTGAGTTTAACTCTGTCAGTTGAATGCACACATTGACAACCATTCAGTTAGATACCACCCTTTTGGTTGTAGGAGCAGATATTTCTCTGTACAGCCTATGGTCCCATTCACTCGGGAATATCCCAACGCACCTCCTAGAAGAAACGTGTTTCTGACACGCTGAATCTCAACATAGATTCAACTCTCTTAGGTGATCGAACGCACAGCAGAGCAGTTTCAAGGAAACGTTTCTCCTGAATTTTAGACGAAGTTTCCTGCTGTTTAGTACGGATGCCGGCATTGGGCTGGAAATACCAGTTTTGGGATTCTGCACAGAAAGGGTTTGCAAACCGCTGAATCCACACGTGAGTTTAACTCTGTCAGTTGAATGCACACATTGACAAGCATTCAGTTAGATAGCTCCGTTTTGGTTTTAGAAGCAGATATTTCTCTGTACAGCCTATGGTCCCATTCACTCGGGAATATCCCAACGCAGCTCCTAGAAGAAACGTGTTTCTGACTCGCTGAATCTCAACATAGTTTCAACTCTCTTAGGTGAACGAACGCACAGCAGAGCAGTTTCAAGGAAACGATTCTCCTGAGTTTTAGACGAAGTTTCCTGCTGTTTAGTACGGATGCCGGCATTGAGCTGGAATTACCAGTTTTGGGATTCTGCACAGAAAGGGTTTGTAAACCGCTGAATCCACACGTGAGTTTAACTCTGTCAGTTGAATGCACACATTGACAAGCATTCAGTTAGATACCACCCTTTTGGTTGTAGGAGCAGATATTTCTCTGTACAGCCTATGGTCCCATTCACTCGGGAATATCCCAACGCAGCTCCTAGAAGAAACGTGTTTCTGACTCGCTGAATCTCAACATAGATTCAACTCTCTTAGGTGAACGAACACATAGCAGAGCAGTTTCACGGAAACGTTTCTCCTGAGTTTTAGACGAAGTTTCCTGCTGTTTAGTACGGATGCCGGCATTGGGCTGGACATACCGGTTTTGGGATTCTGCACAGAAATGGTTTGAAAACCGCTGAATCCACACGTGAGTTTAACTCTGTCAGTTGAATGCACACATTGACAACCATTCAGTTAGATTCCACCCTTTTGGTTGTAGGAGCAGATATTTCTCTGTACAGCCTATGGTCCCATTCACTCGGGAATATCCCAACGCACCTCCTAGAAGAAACGTGTTTCTGACACGCTGAATCTGAACATAGATTCAACTCTCTTAGGTGATCGAACGCACAGCAGAGCAGTTTCAAGGAAACGTTTCTCCTGAGTTTTAGACGAAGTTTCCTGCTGTTTAGTACGGATGCCGGCATTGGGCTGGATATACCAGTTTTGGGATTCTGCACAGAAAGGGTTTGCAAACCGCTGAATCCACACGTGAGTTTAACTCTGTCAGTTGAATGCACACATTGACAAGCATTCAGTTAGATAGCTCCGTTTTGGTTTTAGAAGCAGATATTTCTCTGTACAGCCTATGGTCCCATTCACTCGGGAATATCCCAACGCAGCTCCTAGAAGAAACGTGTTTCTGACTCGCTGAATCTCAACATAGTTTCAACTCTCTTAGGTGAACGAACGCACAGCAGAGCAGTTTCAAGGAAACGATTCTCCTGAGTTTTAGACGAAGTTTCCTGCTGTTTAGTACGGATGCCGGCATTGAGCTGGAATTACCGGTTTTGGGATTCTGCACAGAAAGGGTTTGCAAACCGCTGAATCCACACGTGAGTTTAACTCTGTCAGTTGAATGCACACATTGACAAGCATTCAGTTAGATACCACCCTTTTGGTTTTAGAAGCAGATATTTCTCTGTACATCCTATGGTCCCATTCACTCGGGAATATCCCAACGCAGCTCCTAGAAGAAACGTGTTTCTGACTCGCTGAATCTCAACATAGATTCAACTCTCTTAGGTGAACGAACGCAGAGCAGAGCAGATTCAAGGAAACGTTTCTCCTGAGTTTTAGACGAAGTTTCCTGCTGTTTAGTACGGATGCCGGCATTGGGCTGGACATACCGGTTTTGGGATTCTGCACAGAAATGGTTTGAAAACCGCTGAATCCACACGTGAGTTTAACTCTGTCAGTTGAATGCACACATTGACAACCATTCAGTTAGATACCACCCTTTTGGTTGTAGGAGCAGATATTTCTCTGTACAGCCTATGGTCCCATTCACTCGGGAATATCCCAACGCACCTCCTAGAAGAAACGTGTTTCTGACACGCTGAATCTGAACATAGATTCAACTCTCTTAAGTGATCGAACGCAGAGCAGAGCAGTTTCAAGGAAACGTTTCTCCTGAGTTTTAGACGAAGTTTCCTGCTGTTTCGTACGGATGCCGGCATTGGGCTGGATATACCAGTTTTGGGATTCTGCACAGAAAGGGTTTGCAAACCGCTGAATCCACACGTGAGTTTAACTCTGTCAGTTGAATGCACACATTGACAACCATTCAGTTAGATAGCTCCGTTTTGGTTTTAGAAGCAGATATTTCTCTGTACAGCCTATGGTCCCATTCACTCGGGAATATCCCAACGCAGCTCCTAGAAGAAACGTGTTTCTGACTCGCTGAATCTCAACATAGTTTCAACTCTCTTAGGTGAACGAACGCACAGCAGAGCAGTTTCAAGGAAACGATTCTCCTGAGTTTTAGACGAAGTTTCCTGCTGTTTAGTACGGATGCCGGCATTGAGCTGGACATACCGGTTTTGGGATTCTGCACAGAAAGGGTTTGCAAACCGCTGAATCCCCACGTGAGTTTAACTCTGTCAGTTGAATGCACACATTGACAACCATTCATTTTGATAGCACCCTTTTGGTTTTAGAAGCAGATATTTCTCTGTACATCCTATGGTCCCATTCACTCGGGAATATCCCAACGCAGCTCCTAGAAGAAACGTGTTTCTGACTCGCTGAATCTCAACATAGATTCAACTCTCTTAGGTGAACGAACGCAGAGCAGAGCAGTTTCAAGGAAACGTTTCTCCTGAGTTTTAGACGAAGTTTCCTGCTGTTTAGTACGGATGCCGGCATTGGGCTGGACATACCGGTTTTGGGATTCTGCACAGAAATGGTTTGAAAACCGCTGAATCCACACGTGAGTTTAACTCTGTCAGTTGAATGCACACATTGACAACCATTCAGTTAGATACCACCCTTTTGGTTGTAGGAGCAGATATTTCTCTGTACAGCCTATGGTCCCATTCACTCGGGAATATCCCAACGCACCTCCTAGAAGAAACGTGTTTCTGACACGCTGAATCTGAACATAGATTCAACTCTCTTAGGTGATCGAACGCACAGCAGAGCAGTTTCAAGGAAACGTTTCTCCTGAGTTTTAGACGAAGTTTCCTGCTGTTTAGTACGGATGCCGGCATTGGGCTGGATATACCAGTTTTGGGATTCTGCACAGAAAGGGTTTGCAAACCGCTGAATCCACACGTGAGTTTAACTCTGTCAGTTGAATGCACACATTGACAAGCATTCAGTTAGATAGCTCCGTTTTGGTTTTAGAAGCAGATATTTCTCTGTACAGCCTATGGTCCCATTCACTCGGGAATATCCCAACGCAGCTCCTAGAAGAAACGTGTTTCTGACTCGCTGAATCTCAACATAGTTTCAACTCTCTTAGGTGAACGAACGCACAGCAGAGCAGTTTCAAGGAAACGATTCTCCTGAGTTTTAGACGAAGTTTCCTGCTGTTTAGTACGGATGCCGGCATTGAGCTGGAATTACCGGTTTTGGGATTCTGCACAGAAAGGGTTTGCAAACCGCTGAATCCACACGTGAGTTTAACTCTGTCAGTTGAATGCACACATTGACAAGCATTCAGTTAGATACCACCCTTTTGGTTGTAGGAGCAGATATTTCTCTGTACAGCCTATGGTCCCATTCACTCGGGAATATCCCAACGCAGCTCCTAGAAGAAACGTGTTTCTGACTCGCTGAATCTCAACATAGATTCAACTCTCTTAGGTGAACGAACACACAGCAGAGCAGTTTCAAGGAAACGTTTCTCCTGAGTTTTAGACGAAGTTTCCTGCTGTTTAGTACGGATGCCGGCATTGGGCTGGAAATACCGGTTTTGGGATTCTGCACAGAAAGGGTTTGCAAACCGCTGAATCCACACGTGAGTTTAACTCTGTCAGTTGAATGCACACATTGACAACCATTCAGTTAGATAGCTCCGTTTTGGTTTTAGAAGCAGATATTTCTCTGTACAGCCTATGGTCCCATTCACTCGGGAATATCCCAACGCAGCTCCTAGAAGAAACGTGTTTCTGACTCGCTGAATCTCAACATAGATTCAACTCTCTTAGGTGAACCAACGCACAGCAGAGCAGTTTCAAGGAAACGTTTCTCCTGAGTTTTAGACGAAGTTTCCTGCTGTTTAGTACGTATGCCGGCATTGGGCTGGACATACCGGTTTTGGGATTCTGCACAGAAAGGGTTTGCAAACCGCTGAATCCACACGTGAGTTTAACTCTGTCAGTTGAATGCACACATTGACAACCATTCAGTTAGATAGCTCCGTTTTGGTTTTAGAAGCAGATATTTCTCTGTACAGCCTATGGTCCCATTCACTCGGGAATATCCCAACGCAGCTCCTAGCATAAACGTGTTTCTGACTCGCTAAATCTCAACATAGTTTCAACTCTCTTAGGTGAACGAACGCACAGCAGAGCAGTTTCAAGGAAACGTTTCTCCTGAGTTTTAGACGAAGTTTCCTGCTGTTTAGTACGGATGCCGGCATTGAGCTGGAATTACCGGTTTTGGGATTCTGCACAGAAAGGGTTTGTAAACCGCTGAATCCAAACGTGAGTTTAACTCTGTCAGTTGAATGCACACATTGACAACCATTCAGTTTGATAGCACAATTTTGGTTTTAGAAGCAGATATTTCTCTGTACAGCCTATGGTCCCATTCACTCGGGAATATCCCAACGCAGCTCCTAGAAGAAACGTGTTTCTGACTCGCTGAATCTCAACATAGATCCAACTCTCTTAGGTGAACGAACGCACAGCAGAGCAGTTTCAAGGAAACGTTTCTCCTGAGTCTTAGACGAAGTTTCCTGCTGTTTAGTACGGATGCCGGCATTGGGCTGGACATACCGGTTTTGGGATTCTGCACAGAAAGGGTTTGCAAACCGCTGAATCCACACGTGAGTTTAACTCTGTCAGTTGAATGCACATATTGACAACCATTCAGTTAGATAGCTCCGTTTTGGTTTTAGAAGCAGATATTTCTCTGTACAGCCTATGGTCCCATTCACTCGGGAATATCCCAACGCAGCTCCTAGAAGAAACGTGTTTCTGACTCGCTGAATCTCAACATAGATTCAACTCTCTTAGGTGAACGAACGCACAGCAGAGCAGTTTCAAGGAAACGTTTCTCCTGAGTTTTAGACGAAGTTTCCTGCTGTTTAGTACGGATGCCGGCATTGGGCTGGACATACCGGTTTTGGGATTCTGCAAAGAAATGGTTTGCAAACCGCTGAATCCACACGTGAGTTTAACTCTGTCAGTTGAATGCACACATTGACAACCATTCAGTTTGATAGCTCCGTTTTGGTTTTAGAAGCAGATATTTCTCTGTACAGCCTATGGTCCCATTCACTCGGGAATATCCCAACGCAGCTCCTAGCATAAACGTGTTTCTGACTCGCTGAATCTCAACATAGATTCAACTCTCTTAGGTGAACGAACGCACAGCAGAGCAGTTTCAAGGAAACGTTTCTCCTGAGTTTTAGACGAAGTTTCCTGCTGTTTAGTACGGATGCCGGCATTGGGCTGGACATACCGGTTTTGGGATTCTGCACAGAAAGGGTTTGCAAACCGCTGAATCCACACGTGAGTTTAACTCTGTCAGTTGAATGCACACATTGACAACCATTCAGTTAGATAGCTCCGTTTTGGTTTTAGAAGCAGATATTTCTCTGTACAGCCTATGGTCCCATTCACTCGGGAATATCCCAACGCAGCTCCTAGAAGAAACGTGTTTCTGACTCGCTGAATCTCAACATAGATTCAACTCTCTTAGGTGAACGAACGCAGAGCAGAGCAGTTTCAAGGAAACGTTTCTCCTGAGTTTTAGACGAAGTTTCCTGCTGTTTAGTACGGATGCCGGCATTGGGCTGGACATACCGGTTTTGGGATTCTGCACAGAAATGGTTTGAAAACCGCTGAATCCACACGTGAGTTTAACTCTGTCAGTTGAATGCACACATTGACAACCATTCAGTTAGATACCACCCTTTTGGTTGTAGGAGCAGATATTTCTCTGTACAGCCTATGGTCCCATTCACTCGGGAATATCCCAACGCACCTCCTAGAAGAAACGTGTTTCTGACACGCTGAATCTCAACATAGATTCAACTCTCTTAGGTGATCGAACGCACAGCAGAGCAGTTTCAAGGAAACGTTTCTCCTGAATTTTAGACGAAGTTTCCTGCTGTTTAGTACGGATGCCGGCATTGGGCTGGAAATACCAGTTTTGGGATTCTGCACAGAAAGGGTTTGCAAACCGCTGAATCCACACGTGAGTTTAGCTCTGTCAGTTGAATGCACACATTGACAAGCATTCAGTTAGATAGCTCCGTTTTGGTTTTAGAAGCAGATATTTCTCTGTACAGCCTATGGTCCCATTCACTCGGGAATATCCCAACGCAGCTCCTAGAAGAAACGTGTTTCTGACTCGCTGAATCTCAACATAGTTTCAACTCTCTTAGGTGAACGAACGCACAGCAGAGCAGTTTCAAGGAAACGATTCTCCTGAGTTTTAGACGAAGTTTCCTGCTGTTTAGTACGGATGCCGGCATTGAGCTGGAATTACCGGTTTTGGGATTCTGCACAGAAAGGGTTTGTAAACCGCTGAATCCACACGTGAGTTTAACTCTGTCAGTTGAATGCACACATTGACAAGCATTCAGTTAGATACCACCCTTTTGGTTGTAGGAGCAGATATTTCTCTGTACAGCCTATGGTCCCATTCACTCGGGAATATCCCAACGCAGCTCCTAGAAGAAACGTGTTTCTGACTCGCTGAATCTCAACATAGATTCAACTCTCTTAGGTGAACGAACACACAGCAGAGCAGTTTCACGGAAACGTTTCTCCTGAGTTTTAGACGAAGTTTCCTGCTGTTTAGTACGGATGCCGGCATTGGGCTGGACATACCGGTTTTGGGATTCTGCACAGAAATGGTTTGAAAACCGCTGAATCCACACGTGAGTTTAACTCTGTCAGTTGAATGCACACATTGACAACCATTCAGTTAGATACCACCCTTTTGGTTGTAGGAGCAGATATTTCTCTGTACAGCCTATGGTCCCATTCACTCGGGAATATCCCAACGCACCTCCTAGAAGAAACGTGTTTCTGACACGCTGAATCTGAACATAGATTCAACTCTCTTAGGTGATCGAACGCACAGCAGAGCAGTTTCAAGGAAACGTTTCTCCTGAGTTTTAGACGAAGTTTCCTGCTGTTTAGTACGGATGCCGGCATTGGGCTGGATATACCAGTTTTGGGATTCTGCACAGAAAGGGTTTGCAAACCGCTGAATCCACACGTGAGTTTAACTCTGTCAGTTGAATGCACACATTGACAACCATTCAGTTAGATAGCTCCGTTTTGGTTTTAGAAGCAGATATTTCTCTGTACAGCCTATGGTCCCATTCACTCGGGAATATCCCAACGCAGCTCCTAGAAGAAACGTGTTTCTGACTCGCTGAATCTCAACATAGTTTCAACTCTCTTAGGTGAACGAACGCACAGCAGAGCAGTTTCAAGGAAACGATTCTCCTGAGTTTTAGACGAAGTTTCCTGCTGTTTAGTACGGATGCCGGCATTGAGCTGGAATTACCGGTTTTGGGATTCTGCACAGAAAGGGTTTGCAAACCGCTGAATCCACACGTGAGTTTAACTCTGTCAGTTGAATGCACACATTGACAAGCATTCAGTTAGATACCACCCTTTTGGTTTTAGAAGCAGATATTTCTCTGTACATCCTATGGTCCCATTCACTCGGGAATATCCCAACGCAGCTCCTAGAAGAAACGTGTTTCTGACTCGCTGAATCTCAACATAGATTCAACTCTCTTAGGTGAACGAACGCAGTGCAGAGCAGATTCAAGGAAACGTTTCTCCTGAGTTTTAGACGAAGTTTCCTGCTGTTTAGTACGGATGCCGGCATTGGGCTGGACATACCGGTTTTGGGATTCTGCACAGAAATGGTTTGAAAACCGCTGAATCCACACGTGAGTTTAACTCTGTCAGTTGAATGCACACATTGACAACCATTCAGTTAGATACCACCCTTTTGGTTGTAGGAGCAGATATTTCTCTGTACAGCCTATGGTCCCATTCACTCGGGAATATCCCAACGCACCTCCTAGAAGAAACGTGTTTCTGACACGCTGAATCTGAACATAGATTCAACTCTCTTAGGTGATCGAACGCAGAGCAGAGCAGTTTCAAGGAAACGTTTCTCCTGAGTTTTAGACGAAGTTTCCTGCTGTTTAGTACGGATGCCGGCATTGGGCTGGATATACCAGTTTTGGGATTCTGCACAGAAAGGGTTTGCAAACCGCTGAATCCACACGTGAGTTTAACTCTGTCAGTTGAATGCACACATTGACAACCATTCAGTTAGATAGCTCCGTTTTGGTTTTAGAAGCAGATATTTCTCTGTACAGCCTATGGTCCCATTCACTCGGGAATATCCCAACGCAGCTCCTAGAAGAAACGTGTTTCTGACTCGCTGAATCTCAACATAGTTTCAACTCTCTTAGGTGAACGAACGCACAGCAGAGCAGTTTCAAGGAAACGATTCTCCTGAGTTTTAGACGAAGTTTCCTGCTGTTTAGTACGGATGCCGGCATTGAGCTGGACATACCGGTTTTGGGATTCTGCACAGAAAGGGTTTGCAAACCGCTGAATCCCCACGTGAGTTTAACTCTGTCAGTTGAATGCACACATTGACAACCATTCATTTTGATAGCACCCTTTTGGTTTTAGAAGCAGATATTTCTCTGTACATCCTATGGTCCCATTCACTCGGGAATATCCCAACGCAGCTCCTAGAAGAAACGTGTTTCTGACTCGCTGAATCTCAACATAGATTCAACTCTCTTAGGTGAACGAACGCAGAGCAGAGCAGTTTCAAGGAAACGTTTCTCCTGAGTTTTAGACGAAGTTTCCTGCTGTTTAGTACGGATGCCGGCATTGGGCTGGACATACCGGTTTTGGGATTCTGCACAGAAATGGTTTGAAAACCGCTGAATCCACACGTGAGTTTAACTCTGTCAGTTGAATGCACACATTGACAACCATTCAGTTAGATACCACCCTTTTGGTTGTAGGAGCAGATATTTCTCTGTACAGCCTATGGTCCCATTCACTCGGGAATATCCCAACGCACCTCCTAGAAGAAACGTGTTTCTGACACGCTGAATCTGAACATAGATTCAACTCTCTTAGGTGATCGAACGCACAGCAGAGCAGTTTCAAGGAAACGTTTATCCTGAGTTTTAGACGAAGTTTCCTGCTGTTTAGTACGGATGCCGGCATTGGGCTGGATATACCAGTTTTGGGATTCTGCACAGAAAGGGTTTGCAAACCGCTGAATCCACACGTGAGTTTAACTCTGTCAGTTGAATGCACACATTGACAAGCATTCAGTTAGATAGCTCCGTTTTGGTTTTAGAAGCAGATATTTCTCTGTACAGCCTATGGTCCCATTCACTCGGGAATATCCCAACGCAGCTCCTAGAAGAAACGTGTTTCTGACTCGCTGAATCTCAACATAGTTTCAACTCTCTTAGGTGAACGAACGCACAGCAGAGCAGTTTCAAGGAAACGATTCTCCTGAGTTTTAGACGAAGTTTCCTGCTGTTTAGTACGGATGCCGGCATTGAGCTGGAATTACCGGTTTTGGGATTCTGCACAGAAAGGGTTTGCAAACCGCTGAATCCACACGTGAGTTTAACTCTGTCAGTTGAATGCACACATTGACAAGCATTCAGTTAGATACCACCCTTTTGGTTGTAGGAGCAGATATTTCTCTGTACAGCCTATGGTCCCATTCACTCGGGAATATCCCAACGCAGCTCCTAGAAGAAACGTGTTTCTGACTCGCTGAATCTCAACATAGATTCAACTCTCTTAGGTGAACGAACACACAGCAGAGCAGTTTCAAGGAAACGTTTCTCCTGAGTTTTAGACGAAGTTTCCTGCTGTTTAGTACGGATGCCGGCATTGGGCTGGAAATACCGGTTTTGGGATTCTGCACAGAAAGGGTTTGCAAACCGCTGAATCCACACGTGAGTTTAACTCTGTCAGTTGAATGCACACATTGACAACCATTCAGTTAGATAGCTCCGTTTTGGTTTTAGAAGCAGATATTTCTCTGTACAGCCTATGGTCCCATTCACTCGGGAATATCCCAACGCAGCTCCTAGAAGAAACGTGTTTCTGACTCGCTGAATCTCAACATAGATTCAACTCTCTTAGGTGAACCAACGCACAGCAGAGCAGTTTCAAGGAAACGTTTCTCCTGAGTTTTAGACGAAGTTTCCTGCTGTTTAGTACGGATGCCGGCAATGGGCTGGACATACCGGTTTTGGGATTCTGCACAGAAATGGTTTGCAAACCGCTGAATCCACACGTGAGTTTAACTCTGTCAGTTGAATGCACACATTGACAACCATTCAGTCAGATAGCTCCGTTTTGGTTTTAGAAGCAGATATTTCTCTGTACAGCCTATGGTCCCATTCACTCGGGAATATCCCAACGCAGCTCCTAGAAGAAACGTGTTTCTGACTCGCTGAATCTCAACATAGATTCAACTCTCTTAGGTGAACGAACGCACAGCAGAGCAGTTTCAAGGAAACGTTTCTCCTGAGTCTTAGACGAAGTTTCCTGCTGTTTAGTACGGATGCCGGCATTGGCCTGGAAATACCGGTTTTGGGATTCTGCACAGAAAGGGTTTGCAAACCGCTGAATCCACACGTGAGTTTAACTCTGTCAGTTGAATGCACATATTGACAACCATTCAGTTAGATAGCTCCGTTTTGGTTTTAGAAGCAGATATTTCTCTGTACAGCCTATGGTCCCATTCACTCGGGAATATCCCAACGCAGCTCCTAGCATAAACGTGTTTCTGACTCGCTGAATCTCAACATAGATTCAACTCTCTTAGCTGAACGAACGCACATCAGAGCAGTTTCAAGGAAACGTTTCTCCTGAGTTTTAGACGAAGTTTCCTGCTGTTTAGTACGGATGCCGGCATTTGGCTGGAAATACCGGTTTTGGGATTCTGCACAGAAAGGGTTTGCAAACCGCTGAATCCACACGTGAGTTTAACTGTGTCAGTTGAATGCACACATTGACAACCATTCAGTTTGATAGCTCCGTTTTGGTTTTAGAAGCAGATATTTCTCTGTACAGCCTATGGTCCCATTCACTCGGGAATATCCCAACGCAGCTCCTAGCATAAACGTGTTTCTGACTCGCTGAATCTCAACATAGTTTCAACTCTCTTAGGTGAACGAACGCACAGCAGAGCAGTTTCAAGGAAACGTTTCTCCTGAGTTTTAGACGAAGTTTCCTGCTGTTTAGTACGGATGCCGGCATTGAGCTGGAATTACCGGTTTTGGGATTCTGCACAGAAATGGTTTGCAAACCGCTGAATCCACACGTGAGTTTAACTCTATCAGTTGAATGCACACATTGACAACCATTCAGTTAGATAGCTCCGTTTTGGTTTTAGAAGTAGATATTTCTCTGTACAGCCTATGGTCCCATTCACTCGGGAATATCCCAACGCAGCTCCTAGCATAAACGTGTTTCTGACTCGCTGAATCTCAACATAGATTCAACTCTCTTAGGTGAACGAACGCACAGCAGAGCAGTTTCAAGGAAACGTTTCTCCTGAGTTTTAGACGAAGTTTCCTGCTGTTTAGTACGGATGCCGGCATTGGGCTGGACATACCGGTTTTGGGATTCTGCACAGAAAGGGTTTGCAAACCGCTGAATCCACACGTGAGTTTAACTCTGTCAGTTGAATGCACACATTGACAACCATTCAGTTAGATAGCTCCGTTTTGGTTTTAGAAGCAGATATTTCTCTGTACAGCCTATGGTCCCATTCACTCGGGAATATCCCAACGCAGCTCCTAGAAGAAACGTGTTTCTGACTCGCTGAATCTCAACATAGTTTCAACTCTCTTAGGTGAACGAACGCACAGCAGAGCAGTTTCAAGGAAACGATTCTCCTGAGTTTTAGACGAAGTTTCCTGCTGTTTAGTACGGATGCCGGCATTGACCTGGAATTACCGGTTTTGGGATTCTGCACAGAAAGGGTTTGTAAACCGCTGAATCCACACGTGAGTTTAACTCTGTCAGTTGAATGCACACATTGACAACCATTCAGTTAGATACCACCCTTTTGGTTGTAGGAGCAGATATTTCTCTGTACAGCCTATGGTCCCATTCACTCGGGAATATCCCAACGCAGCTCCTAGAAGAAACGTGTTTCTGACTCGCTGAATCTCAACATAGATTCAACTCTCTTAGGTGAACGAACACACAGCAGAGCAGTTTCAAGGAAACGTTTCTCCTGAGTTTTAGACGAAGTTTCCTGCTGTTTAGTACGGATGCCGGCATTGGGCTGGAAATACCGGTTTTGGGATTCTGCACAGAAAGGGTTTGCAAACCGCTGAATCCACACGTGAGTTTAACTCTGTCAGTTGAATGCACACATTGACAACCATTCAGTTTGATAGCACACTTTTGGTTTTAGAAGCAGATATTTCTCTGTACAGCCTATGGTCCCATTCACTCGGGAATATCCCAACGCAGCTCCTAGAAGAAACGTGTTTCTGACTCGCTGAATCTCAACATAGATTCATCTCTCTTCGGTGAACGAACGCACAGCAGAGCAGTTTCAAGGAAACGTTTCTCCTGAGTTTGAGACGAAGTTTCCTGATGTTTAGTACGTATGCCGGCATTGGGCTGGAAATACCGGTTTTGGGATTCTGCACAGAAAGGGTTTGCAAACCGCTGAATCCACACGTGAGTTTAACTCTGTCAGTTGAATGCACACATTGACAACCATTCAGTTAGATAGCTCCGTTTTGGTTTTAGAAGCAGATATTTCTCTGTACAGCCTATGGTCCCATTCACTCGGGAATATCCCAACGCAGCTCCTAGCATAAACGTGTTTCTGACTCGCTGAATCTCAACATAGATTCAACTCTCTTAGGTGAACGAACGCACAGCAGAGCAGTTTCAAGGAAACGTTTCTCCTGAGTTTTAGACGAAGTTTCCTGCTGTTTAGTACGGATGCCGGCATTGGGCTGGACATACCGGTTTTGGGATTCTGCACAGAAAGGGTTTGCAAACCGCTGAATCCACACGTGAGTTTAACTCTGTCAGTTGAATGCACACATTGACAACCATTCAGTTTGATAGCACCCTTTTGGTTTTAAAAGCAGATATTTCTCTGAACAGCCTATGGTCCCATTCACTCGGGAGTATCCCAACGCAGCTCCTAGAAGAAACGTGTTTCTGACTCCCTGAATGTCAACATAGATTCAACTCTCTTAGGTGAACGAACGCACAGCAGAGCAGTTTCAAGGAAACGTTTCTCCTGAGTCTTAGACGAAGTTTCCTGCTGTTTAGTACGTATGCCGGCCTTGGGCTGGAAATACCGGTTTTGGGATTCTGCACAGAAAGGGTTTGCAAACCGCTGAATCCACACGTGAGTTTAACTCTGTCAGTTGAATGCACACATTGACAACCATTCAGTTAGATAGCTCCGTTTTGGTTTTAGAAGCAGATATTTCTCTGTACAGCCTATGGTCCCATTCACTCGGGAATATCCCAACGCAGCTCCTAGAAGAAACGTGTTTCTGACTCGCTGAATCTCAACATAGATTCAACTCTCTTAGGTGAACGAACGCACAGCAGAGCAGTTTCAAGGAAACGTTTCTCCTGAGTTTTAGACGAAGTTTCCTGCTGTTTAGTACGGATTCCGGCATTGGGCTGGACATACCGGTTTTGGGATTCTGCACAGAAATGGTTTGCAAACCGCTGAATCCACACGTGAGTTAAACTCTGTCAGTTGAATGCACACATTGACAATCATTCATTTTGATAGCACAATTTTGGTTTTAGAAGCAGATATTTCTCTGTACAGCCTATGGTCCCATTCACTCGGGAATATCCCAACGCAGCTCCTAGAAGAAACGTGTTTCTGACTCGCTGAATCTCAACATAGATTCAACTCTCTTAGGTGAACGAACGCACAGCAGAGCAGTTTCAAGGAAACGTTTCTCCTGAGTCTTAGTCGAAGTTTCCTGCTGTTTAGTACGGATGCCGGCATTGGGCTGGAAATACCGGTTTTGGGATTCTGCACAGAAAGGGTTTGCAAACCGCTGAATCCACACGTGAGTTAAACTCTGTCAGTTGAATGCACATATTGACAACCATTCAGTTAGATAGCTCCGTTTTGGTTTTAGAAGCAGATATTTCTCTGTACAGCCTATGGTCCCATTCACTCGGGAATATCCCAATGCAGCTCCTAGAAGAAACGTGTTTCTGACTCGCTGAATCTCAACATAGATTCAACTCTCTTAGGTGAACGAACGCACAGCAGAGCAGTTTCAAGGAAACGTTTCTCCTGAGTTTTAGACGACGTTTCCTGCTGTTTAGTACGGATGCCGGCATTGGGCTGGAAATACCGGTTTTGGGATTCTGCACAGAAAGGGTTTGCAAACCGCTGAATCCACACGTGAGTTTAACTCTGTCAGTTGAATGCACACATTGACAACCATTCAGTTAGATAGCTCCGTTTTGGTTTTAGAAGCAGATATTTCTCTGTACAGCCTATGGTCCCATTCACTCGGGAATATCCCAACGCAGGTCCTAGAAGAAACGTGTTTCTGACTCGCTGAATCTCAACATAGATTCAACTCTCTTAGGTGAACGAACACACAGCAGAGCAGTTTCAAGGAAACGTTTCTCCTGAGTTTTAGACGAAGTTTCCTGCTGTTTAGTACGGATGCCGGCATTGGGCTGGAAATACCGGTTTTGGGATTCTGCACAGAAAGGGTTTGCAAACCGCTGAATCCACACGTGAGTTTAACTCTGTCAGTTGAATGCACACATTGACAACTATTCAGTTTGATAGCACCCTTTTGGTTTTAGAAGCAGATATTTCTCTGTACAGCCTATGGTCCCATTCACTCGGGAATATCCCAACGCAGCTCCTAGAAGAAACGTGTTTCTGACTCGCTGAATCTCAACATAGATTCAACTCTCTTAGGTGAACGAACGCACAGCAGAGCAGTTTCAAGGAAACGTTTCTCCTGAGTTTTAGACGAAGTTTCCTGCTGTTTAGTACGGATGCCGGCATTGGGCTGGACATACCGGTTTTGGGATTCTGCACAAAAATGGTTTGAAAACCGCTGAATCCACACGGGAGTTTAACTCTGTCAGTTCAATGCACACATTGACAACCATTCAGTTAGATACCACCCTTTTGGTTGTAGGAGCAGATATTTCTCTGTACAGCCTATGGTCCCATTCACTCGGGAATATCCCAACGCACCTCCTAGAAGAAACGTGTTTCTGACACGCTGAATCTCAACATAGATTCAACTCTCTTAGGTGATCGAACGCACAGCAGAGCAGTTTCAAGGAAACGTTTCTCCTGAGTTTTAGACGAAGTTTCCTGCTGTGTAGTACGGATGCCGGCATTGGGCTGGAAATACCGGTTTTGGGATTCTGCACAGAAAGGGTTTGCAAACCGCTGAATCCACACGTGAGTTTAACTCTGTCAGTTGAATGCACACATTGACAACCATTCAGTTAGATAGCTCCGTTTTGGTTTTAGAAGCAGATATTTCTCTGTACAGCCTATGGTCCCATTCACTCGGGAATATCCCAACGCAGCTCCTAGCATAAACGTGTTTCTGACTCGCTGAATCTCAACATAGTTTCAACTCTCTTAGGTGAACGAACGCACAGCAGAGCAGTTTCAAGGAAACGTTTCTCCTGAGTTTGAGACGAAGTTTCCTGCTGTTTAATACGTATGCCGGCATTGGGCTGGAAATACCGGTTTTGGGATTCTGCACAGAAAGGGTTTGCAAACCGCTGAATCCACACGTGAGTTTAACTCTGTCAGTTGAATGCACACATTGACAACCATTCAGTTAGATAGCTCCGTTTTGGTTTTAGAAGCAGATATTTCTCTGTACAGCCTATGGTCCCATTCACTCGGGAATATCCCAACGCAGCTCCTAGAAGAAACGTGTTTCTGATTCGCTGAATCTCAACATAGATTCAACTCTCTTAGGTGAACGAACGCACAGCAGAGCAGTTTCAAGGAAACGTTTCTCCTGAGTTTTAGACGAAGTTTCCTGCTGTTTAATACGTATGCCGGCATTGGGCTGGAAATACCGGTTTTGGGATTCTGCACAGAAAGGGTTTGCAAACCGCTGAATCCACACGTGAGTTTAACTCTGTCAGTTGAATGCACACATTGACAACCATTCAGTTAGATAGCTCCGTTTTGGTTTTAGAAGAAGATATTTCTCTGTACAGCCTATGGTCCCATTCACTCGGGAATATCCCAACGCAGCTCCTAGAAGAAACGTGTTTCTGACTCGCTGAATCTCAACATAGATTCAACTCTCTTAGGTGAACGAACGCACAGCAGAGCAGTTTCAAGGAAACGGTTCTCCTGAGTCTTAGACGAAGTTTCCTGCTGTTTAGTACGGATGCCGGCATTGGGCTGGAAATACCGGTTTTGGGATTCTGCACAGAAAGGGTTTGCAAACCGCTGAATCCACACGTGAGTTTAACTCTGTCAGTTGAATGCACATATTGACAACCATTCAGTTAGATAGCTCCGTTTTGGTTTTAGAAGCAGATATTTCTCTGTACAGCCTATGGTCCCATTCACTCGGGAATATCCCAACGCAGCTCCTAGAAGAAACGTGTTTCTGACTCGCTGAATCTCAACATAGATTCAACTCTCTTAGGTGAACGAACGCACAGCAGAGCAGTTTCAAGGAAACGTTTCTCCTGAGTTTTAGACGACGTTTCCTGCTGTTTAGTACGGATGCCGGCATTGGGCTGGAAATACCGGTTTTGGGATTCTGCACAGAAAGGGTTTGCAAACCGCTGAATCCACACGTGAGTTTAACTCTGTCAGTTGAATGCACACATTGACAACCATTCAGTTAGATAGCTCCTTTTTGGTTTTAGAAGCAGATATTTCTCTGTACAGCCTATGGTTCCATTCACTCGGGAATATCCCAACGCAGCTCCTAGAAGAAACGTGTTTCTGACACGCTGAATCTCAACATAGATTCAACTCTCTTAGGTGATCGAACGCACAGCAGAGCAGTTTCAAGGAAACGTTTCTCCTGAGTTTTAGACGAAGTTTCCTGCTGTTTAGTACGGATGCCGGCATTGGGCTGGAAATACCGGTTTTGGGATTCTGCACAGAAAGGGTTTGCAAACCGCTGAATCCACACGTGAGTTTAACTATGTCAGTTGAATGCACACATTGACAACCATTCAGTTAGATAGCTCCGTTTTGGTTTTAGAAGCAGATATTTCTCTGTACAGCCTATGGTCCCATTCACTCGGGAATATCCCAACGCAGCTCCTAGCATAAACGTGTTTCTGACTCGCTGAATCTCAACATAGTTTCAACTCTCTTAGGTGAACGAACGCACAGCAGAGCAGTTTCAAGGAAACGTTTCTCCTGAGTTTTAGACGAAGTTTCCTGCTGTTTAGTACGGATGCCGGCATTGAGCTGGAATTACCGGATTTGGGATTCTGCACAGAAAGGGTTTGTAAACCGCTGAATCCACACGTGAGTTTAACTCTGTCAGTTGAATGCACACATTGACAAGCATTCAGTTAGATACCACCCTTTTGGTTGTAGGAGCAGATATTTCTCTGTACAGCCTATGGTCCCATTCACTCGGGAATATCCCAACGCACCTCCTAGAAGAAACGTGTTTCTGACACGCTGAATCTCAACATAGATTCAACTCTCTTAGGTGATCGAACGCACAGCAGAGCAGTTTCAAGGAAACGTTTCTCCTGAGTTTGAGACGAAGTTTCCTGCTGTTTAATACGTATGCCGGCATTGGGCTGGAAATACCGGTTTTGGGATTCTGCACAGAAAGGGTTTGCAAACCGCTGAATCCACACGTGAGTTTAACTCTGTCAGTTGAATGCACACATTGACAACCATTCAGTTAGATAGCTCCGTTTTGGTTTTAGAAGCAGATATTTCTCTGTACAGCCTATGGTCCCATTCACTCGGGAATATCCCAACGCAGCTCCTAGAAGAAACGTGTTTCTGACTCGCTGAATCTCAACATAGATTCAACTCTCTTAGGTGAACGAACGAACAGCAGAGCAGTTTCAAGGAAACGTTTCTCCTGAGTTTTAGACGAAGTTTCCTGCTGTTTAGTACGGATGCCGGCATTGGGCTGGACATACTGGTTTTGGGATTCTGCACAGAAATGGTTTGCAAACCGCTGAATCCACACGTGAGTTTAACTCTGTCAGTTGAATGCACACATTGACAACCATTCAGTTAGATAGCTCCGTTTTGGTTTTAGAAGCAGATATTTCTCTGTACAGCCTATGGTCCCATTCACTCGGGAATATCCCAACGCAGCTCCTAGAAGAAACGTGTTTCTGACTCGCTGAATCTCAACATAGTTTCAACTCTCTTAGGTGAACGAACGCACAGCAGAGCAGTTTCAAGGAAACGTTTCTCCTGAATTTTAGACGAAGTTTCCTGCTGTTTAGTACGGATGCCGGCATTGAGCTGGAATTACCGGTTTTGGGATTCTGCACAGAAAGGGTTTGTAAACCGCTGAATCCAAACGTGAGTTTAACTCTGTCAGTTGAATGCACACATTGACAACCATTCAGTTAGATACCACCCTTTTGGTTGTAGGAGCAGATATTTCTCTGTACAGCCTATGGTCCCATTCACTCGGGAATATCCCAACGCAGCTCCTAGAAGAAACGTGTTTCTGACTCGCTGAATATCAACATAGATTCAACTCTCTTAGGTGAACGAACGCAGAGCAGAGCAGTTTCAAGGAAACGTTTCTCCTGAGTTTTAGACGAAGTTTCCTGCTGTTTAGTACGGATGCCGGCATTGGGCTGGACATACCGGTTTTGGGATTCTGCACAGAAAGGGTTTGCAAACCGCTGAATCCACACGTGAATTTAACTCTGTCAGTTGAATGCACACATTGACAACCATTCAGTTTGATAGCACCCTTTTGGTTTTAGAAGCAGATATTTCTCTGAACAGCCTATGGTCCCATTCACTCGGGAGTATCCCAACGCAGCTCCTAGAAGAAACGTGTTTCTGACTCCCTGAATGTCAACATAGATTCAACTCTCTTAGGTGAACGAACGCACAGCAGAGCAGTTTCAAGGAAACGTTTCTCCTGAGTCTTAGACGAAGTTTCCTGCTGTTTAGTACGTATGCCGGCATTGGGCTGGAAATAGCGGTTTTGGGATTCTGCACAGAAAGGGTTTGCAAACCGCTGAATCCACACGTGAGTTTAACTCTGTCAGTTGAATGCACACATTGACAACCATTCAGTTAGAGAGCTCCGTTTTGGTTTTAGAAGCAGATATTTCTCTGTACAGCCTATGGTCCCATTCTCTCGGGAATATCCCAACGCAGCTCCTAGAAGAAACGTGTTTCTGACTCGCTGAGTCTCTACATAGATTCAACTCTCTTAGGTGAACGAACGCACAGCAGAGCAGTTTCAAGGAAACGTTTCTCCTGAGTTTGAGACGAAGTTTCCTGCTGTTTAGTACGTATGCCGGCATTGGGCTGGAAATACCGGTTTTGGGATTCTGCACAGAAAGGGTTTGCAAACCGCTGAATCCACACGTGAGTTTAACTCTGTCAGTTGAATGCACACATTGACAACCATTCAGATAGATAGCTCCGTTTTGGTTTTAGAAGCAGATATTTCTCTGTACAGCCTATGGTCCCATTCACTCGGGAATATCCCAACGCAGCTCCTAGAAGAAACGTGCTTCTGACTCGCTGAATCTCAACATAGATTCAACTCTCTTAGGTGAACGAACGCACAGCAGAGCAGTTTCAAGGAAACGTTTCTCCTGAGTTTTAGACGAAGTTTCCTGCTGTTTATTACGGATGCCGGCATTGGGCTGGACATACCGGTTTTGGGATTCTGCACAGAAATGGTTTGCAAACCGCTGAATCCACACGTGAGTTTAACTCTGTCAGTTGAATGCACACATTGACAACCATTCAGTTAGATAGCTCCGTTTTGGTTTCAGAAGCAGATATTTCTCTGTACAGCCTATGGTCCCATTCACTCGGGAATATCCCAACGCAGCTCCTAGCATAAACGTGTTTCTGACTCGCTGAATCTCAACATAGATTCAACTCTCTTAGGTGAACGAACGCACAGCAGAGCAGTTTCAAGGAAACGTTTCTCCTGAGTTTCAGACGAAGTTTCCTGCTGTTTAGTACGGATGCCGGCATTGAGCTGGAATTACCGGTTTTGGGATTATGCACAGAAAGGGTTTGTAAACCGCTGAATCCAAACGTGAGTTTAACTCTGTCAGTTGAATGCACACATTGACAAGCATTCAGTTAGATACCACCCTTTTGGTTGTAGGAGCAGATATTTCTCTGTACAGCCTATGGTCCCATTCACTCGGGAATATCCCAACGCAGCTCCTAGAAGAAACGTGTTTCTGACTCGCTGAATCTCAACATAGATTCAACTCTCTTAGGTGAACGAACGCACAGCAGAGCAGTTTCAAGGAAACGTTTCTCCTGAGTTTTAGACGAAGTTTCCTGCTGTTTAGTACGGATGCCGGCATTGGGCTGGACATACCGGTTTTGGGATTCTGCACAGAAAGGGTTTGCAAACCGCTGAATCCACACGTGAGTTTAACTCTGTCAGTTGAATGCACACATTGACAATCATTCAGTTTGATAGCACAATTTTGGTTTCAGAAGCAGATATTTCTCTGTACAGCCTATGGTCCCAATCACTCGGGAGTATCCCAACGCAGCTCCTAGAAGAAACGTGTTTCTGACTCCCTGAATGTCAACATAGATTCAACTCTCTTAGGTGAACGAACGCACAGCAGAGCAGTTTCAAGGAAACGTTTCTCCTGAGTCTTAGACGAAGTTTCCTGCTGTTTAGTACGTATGCCGGTATTGGGCTGGAAATAGCGGTTTTGGGATTCTGCACAGAAAGGGTTTGCAAACCGCTGAATCCACACGTGAGTTTAACTCTGTCAGTTGAATGCACACATTGACAACCATTCAGTTAGATAGCTCCGTTTTGGTTTTAGAAGCAGATATTTCTCTGTACAGCCTATGGTCCCATTCACTCGGGAATATCCCAACGCAGCTCCTAGAAGAAACGTGTTTCTGACTCGCTGAGTCTCTACATAGATTCAACTCTCTTAGGTGAACGAACGCACAGCAGAGCAGTTTCAAGGAAACGTTTCTCCTGAGTTTGAGACGAAGTTTCCTGCTGTTTAGTACGTATGCCGGCATTGGGCTGGAAATACCGGTTTTGGGATTCTGCACAGAAAGGGTTTGCAAACCGCTGAATCCACACGTGAGTTTAACTCTGTCAGTTGAATGCACACATTGACAACCATTCAGTTAGATAGCTCCGTTTTGGTTTTAGAAGCAGATATTTCTCTGTACAGCCTATGGTCCCATTCACTCGGGAATATCCCAACGCAGCTCCTAGAAGAAACGTGTTTCTGACTCGCTGAATCTCAACATAGATTCAACTCTCTTAGGTGAACGAACGCACAGCAGAGCAGTTTCAAGGAAACGTTTCTCCTGAGTTTTAGACGAAATTTCCTGCTGTTTAGTACGGATGCCGGCATTGGGCTGGACATACCTGTTTTGGGATTCTGCACAGAAATGGTTTGCAAACCGCTGAATCCACACGTGAGTTTAACTCTGTCAGTTGAATGCACACATTGACAACAATTCAGTTAGATAGCTCCGTTTTGGTTTCAGAAGCAGATATTTCTCTGTACAGCCTATGGTCCCATTCACTCGGGAATATCCCAACGCAGCTCCTAGCATAAACGTGTTTCTGACTCGCTGAATCTCAACATAGATTCAACTCTCTTAGGTGAACGAACGCACAGCAGAGCAGTTTCAAGGAAACGTTTCTCCTGAGTTTTAGACGAAGTTTCCTGCTGTTTAGTACGGATGCCGGCATTGGGATGGACATACCGGTTTTGGGATTCTGCACAGAAAGGGTTTGCAAACCGCTGAATCCACACGTGAGTTTAACTCTGTCAGTTGAATGCACACATTGACAACCATTCAGTTAGATAGCACCCTTTTGGTTTTAGAAGCAGATATTTCTCTGAACAGCCTATGGTCCCATTCACTCAGGAGTATCCCAACGCAGCTCCTAGAAGAAACGTGTTTCTGACTCCCTGAATGTCAACATAGGTTCAACTCTCTTAGGTGAACGAACGCACAGCAGAGCAGTTTCAAGGAAACGTTTCTCCTGAGTCTTAGACGAAGTTTCCTGCTGTTTAGTACGTATGCCGGCATTGGGCTGGAAATAGCGGTTTTGGGATTCTGCACAGAAAGGGTTTGCAAACCGCTGAATCCACACGTGAGTTTAACTCTGTCAGTTGAATGCACACATTGACAACCATTCAGTTAGAGAGCTCCGTTTTGGTTTTAGAAGCAGATATTTCTCTGTACAGCCTATGGTCCCATTCTCTCGGGAATATCCCAACGCAGCTCCTAGAAGAAACGTGTTTCTGACTCGCTGAGTCTCTACATAGATTCAACTCTCTTAGGTGAACGAACGCACAGCAGAGCAGTTTCAAGGAAACGTTTCTCCTGAGTTTGAGACGAAGTTTCCTGCTGTTTAGTACGTATGCCGGCATTGGGCTGGAAATACCGGTTTTGGGATTCTGCACAGAAAGGGTTTGCAAACCGCTGAATCCACACGTGAGTTTAACTCTGTCAGTTGAATGCACACATTGACAACCATTCAGTTAGATAGCTCCGTTTTGGTTTTAGAAGCAGATATTTCTCTGTACAGCCTATGGTCCCATTCACTCGGGAATATCCCAACGCAGCTCCTAGAAGAAACGTGTTTCTGACTCGCTGAATCTCAACATAGATTCAACTCTCTTAGGTGAACGAACGCACAGCAGAGCAGTTTCAAGGAAACGTTTCTCCTGAGTTTTAGACGAAGTTTCCTGCTGTTTATTACGGATGCCGGCATTGGGCTGGACATACCGGTTTTGGGATTCTGCACAGAAATGGTTTGCAAACCGCTGAATCCACACGTGAGTTTAACTCTGTCAGTTGAATGCACACATTGACAACCATTCAGTTAGATAGCTCCGTTTTGGTTTCAGAAGCAGATATTTCTCTGTACAGCCTATGGTCCCATTCACTCGGGAATATCCCAACGCAGCTCCTAGCATAAACGTGTTTCTGACTCGCTGAATCTCAACATAGTTTCAACTCTCTTAGGTGAACGAACGCACAGCAGAGCAGTTTCAAGGAAACGTTTCTCCTGAGTTTTAGACGAAGTTTCCTGCTGTTCAGTACGGATGCCGGCATTGAGCTGGAATTACCGGTTTTGGGATTCTGCACAGAAAGGGTTTGTAAACCGCTGAATCCACACGTGAGTTTAACTCTGTCAGTTGAATGCACACATTGACAAGCATTCAGTTAGATACCACCCTTTTGGTTGTAGGAGCAGATATTTCTCTGTACAGCCTATGGTCCCATTCACTCGGGAATATCCCAACGCAGCTCCTAGAAGAAACGTGTTTCTGACTCGCTGAATCTCAACATAGATTCAACTCTCTTAGGTGAACGAACGCACAGCAGAGCAGTTTCAAGGAAACGTTTCTCCTGAGTTTTAGACGAAGTTTCCTGCTGTTTAGTACGGATGCCGGCATTGGGCTGGACATACCGGTTTTGGGATTCTGCACAGAAAGTGTTTGCAAACCGCTGAATCCACACGTGAGTTTAACTCTGTCAGTTGAATGCACACATTGACAATCATTCAGTTTGATAGCACAATTTTGGTTTCAGAAGCAGATATTTCTCTGTACAGCCTATGGTCCCAATCACTCGGGAGTATCCCAACGGAGCTCCTAGAAGAAACGTGTTTCTGACTCCCTGAATGTCAACATAGATTCAACTCTCTTAGGTGAACGAACGCACAGCAGAGCAGTTTCAAGGAAACGTTTCTCCTGAGTCTTAGACGAAGTTTCCTGCTGTTTAGTACGTATGCCGGTATTGGGCTGGAAATAGCGGTTTTGGGATTCTGCACAGAAAGGGTTTGCAAACCGCTGAATCCACACGTGAGTTTAACTCTGTCAGTTGAATGCACACATTGACAACCATTCAGTTAGATAGCTCCGTTTTGGTTTTAGAAGCAGATATTTCTCTGTACAGCCTATGGTCCCATTCACTTGGGAATATCCCAACGCAGCTCCTAGAAGAAACGTGTTTCTGACTCGCTGAGTCTCTACATAGATTCAACTCTCTTAGGTGAACGAACGCACAGCAGAGCAGTTTCAAGGAAACGTTTCTCCTGAGTTTGAGACGAAGTTTCCTGCTGTTTAGTACGTATGCCGGCATTGGGCTGGAAATACCGGTTTTGGGATTCTGCACAGAAAGGGTTTGCAAACCGCTGAATCCACACGTGAGTTTAACTCTGTCAGTTGAATGCACACATTGACAACCATTCAGTTAGATAGCTCCGTTTTGGTTTTAGAAGCAGATATTTCTCTGTACAGCCTATGGTCCCATTCACTCGGGAATATCCCAACGCAGCTCCTAGAAGAAACGTGTTTCTGACTCGCTGAATCTCAACATAGATTCAACTCTCTTAGGTGAACGAACGCACAGCAGAGCAGTTTCAAGGAAACGTTTCTCCTGAGTTTTAGACGAAGTTTCCTGCTGTTTAGTACGGATGCCGGCATTGGGCTGGACATACCTGTTTTGGGATTCTGCACAGAAATGGTTTGCAAACCGCTGAATCCACACGTGAGTTTAACTCTGTCAGTTGAATGCACACATTGACAACAATTCAGTTAGATAGCTCCGTTTTGGTTTCAGAAGCAGATATTTCTCTGTACAGCCTATGGTCCCATTCACTCGGGAATATCACAACGCAGCTCCTAGCATAAACGTGTTTCTGACTCGCTGAATCTCAACATAGATTCAACTCTCTTAGGTGAACGAACGCACAGCAGAGCAGTTTCAAGGAAACGTTTCTCCTGAGTTTTAGACGAAGTTTCCTGCTGTTTAGTACGGATGCCGGCATTGAGCTGGAATTACCGGTTTTGGGATTCTGCACAGAAAGGGTTTGCAAACCGCTGAATCCACACGTGAGTTTAACTCTGTCAGTTGAATGCACACATTGACAACCATTCAGTTAGATACCACCCTTTTGGTTGTAGGAGCAGATATTTCTCTGTACAGCCTATGGTCCCATTCACTCGGGAATATCCCAACGCACCTCCTAGAAGAAACGTGTTTCTGACACGCTGAATCTCAACATAGATTCAACTCTCTTAGGTGATCGAACGCACAGCAGAGCAGTTTCAAGGAAACGTTTCTCCTGAGTTTTAGACGAAGTTTCCTGCTGTTTAGTACGGATGCCGGCATTGGGCTGGAAATACCGGTTTTGGGATTCTGCACAGAAAGGGTTTGCAAACCGCTGAATCCACACGTGAGTTTAACTCTGTCAGTTGAATGCACACATTGACAACCATTCAGTTTGATAGCTCCGTTTTGGTTTTAGAAGCAGATATTTCTCTGTACAGCCTATGGTCCCATTCACTCGGGAATATCCCAACGCAACTCCTAGCATAAACGTGTTTCTGACTCGCTGAATCTCAACATAGATTCAACTCTCTTAGGTGAACGAACGCACAGCAGAGCAGTTTCAAGGAAACGTTTCTCCTGAGTTTTAGACGAAGTTTCCTGCTGTTTAGTACGGATTCCGGCATTGGGCTGGACATACCGGTTTTGGGATTCTGCACAGAAAGGGTTTGCAAACCGCTGAATCCACACGTGAGTTTAACTCTGTCAGTTGAATGCACATATTGACAACCATTCAGTCAGATAGCTCCGTTTTGGTTTTAGAAGCAGATATTTCTCTGTAGAGCCTATGGTCCCATTCACTCGGGAATATCCCAACGCAGCTCCTGGAAGAAACGTGTTTCTGACTCGCTGAATCTCAACATAGATTCAACTCTCTTAGGTGAACGAACGCACAGCAGAGCAGTTTCAAGGAAACGTTTCTCCTGAGTTTTAGACGAAGTTTCCTGCTGTTTAGTACGGATGCCGGCATTGGGCTGGACATACCGGTTTTGGGATTCTGCACAGAAATGGTTTGCAAACCGCTGAATCCACACGTGAGTTTAACTCTGTCAGTTGAATGCACACATTGACAACCATTCAGTTAGATACCACCCTTTTGGTTGTAGGAGCAGATATTTCTCTGTACAGCCTATGGTCCCATTCACTCGGGAATATCCCAACGCACCTCCTAGAAGAAACGTGTTTCTGACACGCTGAATCTCAACATAGATTCAACTCTCTTAGGTGATCGAACGCACAGCAGAGCAGTTTCAAGGAAACGTTTCTCCTGAGTTTTAGACGAAGTTTCCTTCTGTTTAGTACGGATGCCGGCATTGGGCTGGAAATACCGGTTTTGGGATTCTGCACAGAAAGGGTTTGCAAACCGCTGAATCCACACGTGAGTTTAACTGTGTCAGTTGAATGCACACATTGACAACCATTCAGTTTGATAGCTCCGTTTTGGTTTTAGAAGCAGATATTTCTCTGTACAGCCTATGGTCCCATTCACTCGGGAATATCCCAACGCAGCTCCTAGAAGAAACGTGTTTCTGACTCGCTGAATCTCAACATAGATTCAACTCTCTTAGGTGAACGAACGCACAGCAGAGCAGTTTCAAGGAAACGTTTCTCCTGAGTTTTAGACGAAGTTTCCTGCTGTTTAGTACGGATTCCGGCATTGGGCTGGACATACCGGTTTTGGGATTCTGCACAGAAAGGGTTTGCAAACCGCTGAATCCACACGTGAGTTTAACTCTGTCAGTTGAATGCACATATTGACAACCATTCAGTCAGATAGCTCCGTTTTGGTTTTAGAAGCAGATATTTCTCTGTACAGCCTATGGTCCCATTCACTCGGGAATATCCCAACGCAGCTCCTAGAAGAAACGTGTTTCTGACTCGCTGAATCTCAACATAGATTCAACTCTCTTAGGTGAACGAAAGCACAGCAGAGCAGTTTCAAGGAAACGTTTCTCCTGAGTTTTAGACGAAGTTTCCTGCTGTTTAGTACGGATGCCGGCATTGGGCTGGACATACCGGTTTTGGGATTCTGCACAGAAATGGTTTGCAAACCGCTAAATCCACACGTGAGTTTAACTCTGTCAGTTGAATGCACATATTGACAACCATTCAGTTTGATAGCTCCGTTTTGGTTTTAGAAGCAGATATTTCTCTGTACAGCCTATGGTCCCATTCACTCGGGAATATCCCAACGCAGCTCCTAGAAGAAACGTGTTTCTGACTCGCTGAATCTCAACATAGATTCAACTCTCTTAGGTGAACGAACGCACAGCAGAGCAGTTTCAAGGAAACGTTTCTCCTGAGTTTTAGACGAAGTTTCCTGCTGTTTAGTACGGATTCCGGCATTGGGCTGGACATACCGGTTTTGGGATTCTGCACAGAAAGGGTTTGCAAACCGCTGAATCCACACGTGAGTTTAACTCTGTCAGTTGAATGCACATATTGACAACCATTCAGTCAGATAGCTCCGTTTTGGTTTCAGAAGCAGATATTTCTCTGTACAGCCTATGGTCCCATTCACTCGGGAATATCCCAACGCAGCTCCTAGCATAAACGTGTTTCTGACTCGCTGAATCTCAACATAGTTTCAAATCTCTTAGGTGAACGAACGCACAGCAGAGCAGTTTCAAGGAAACGTTTCTCCTGAGTTTTAGACGAAGTTTCCTGCTGTTTAGTACGGATGCCGGCATTGAGCTGGAATTACCGGTTTTGGGATTCTGCACAGAAAGGGTTTGTAAACCGCTGAATCCAAACGTGAGTTTAACTCTGTCAGTTGAATGCACACATTGACAACCATTCAGTTAGATACCACCCTTTTGGTTGTAGGAGCAGATATTTCTCTGTGCAGCCTATGGTCCCATTCACTCGGGAATATCCCAACGCACCTCCTAGAAGAAACGTGTTTCTGACACGCTGAATCTCAACATAGATTCAACTCTCTTAGGTGATCGAACGCACAGCAGAGCAGTTTCAAGGAAACGTTTCTCCTGAGTTTTAGACGAAGTTTCCTGCTGTTTAGTACGGATGCCGGCATTGGGCTGGAAATACCGGTTTTGGGATTCTGCACAGAAAGGGTTTGCAAACCGCTGAATCCACACGTGAGTTTAACTCTGTCAGTTGAATGCACACATTGACAATCATTCATTTTGATAGCACAATTTTGATTTTAGAAGCAGATATTTCTCTGTACAGCCTATGGTCCCATTCACTCGGGAATATCCCAACGCAGCTCCTAGAAGAAACGTGTTTCTGACTCGCTGAATCTCAACATAGATTCAACTCTCTTAGGTGAACGAACGCACAGCAGAGCAGTTTCAAGGAAACGTTTCTCCTGAGTCTTAGACGAAGTTTCCTGCTGTTTAGTATGGATGCCGGCATTGGGCTGGAAATACCGGTTTTGGGATTCTGCACAGAAAGGGTTTGCAAACCGCTGAATCCACACGTGAGTTTAACTCTGTCAGTTGAATGCACATATTGACAACCATTCAGTTAGATAGCTCCGTTTTGGTTTTAGAAGCAGATATTTCTCTGTACAGCCTATGGTCCCATTCACTCGGGAATATCCCAACGCAGTTCCTAGAAGAAACGTGTTTCTGACTCGCTGAATCTCAACATAGATTCAACTCTCTTAGGTGAACGAACGGACAGCAGAGCAGTTTCAAGGAAACGTTTCTCCTGAGTTTTAGACGAAGTTTCCTGCTGTTTAGTATGGATGCCGGCATTGGGCTGGAAATACCGGTTTTGGGATTCTGCACAGAAAGGGTTTGCAAACCGCTGAATCCACACGTGAGTTTAACTCTGTCAGTTGAATGCACACATTGACAACCATTCAGTTTGATAGCACCCTTTTGGTTTTAGAAGCAGATATTTCTCTGAACAGCCTACGGTCCCATTCACTCGGGAGTATCCCAACGCAGCTCCTAGAAGAAACGTGTTTCTGACTCCCTGAATGTCAACATAGATTCAACTCTCTTAGGTGAACGAACGCACAGCAGAGCAGTTTCAAGGAAACGTTTCTCCTGAGTCTTAGACGAAGTTTCCTGCTGTTTAGTACGTATGCCGGCATTGGGCTGGAAATACCGGTTTTGGGATTCTGCACAGAAAGGGTTTGCAAACCGCTGAATCCACACGTGAGTTTAAATCTGTCAATTGAATGCACACATTGACAACCTTTCAGTTAGATAGCTCCGTTTTTGTTTTAGAAGCAGATATTTCTCTGTACAGCCTATGGTCCCATTCACTCGGGAATATCCCAACGCAGCTCCTAGAAGAAACGTGTTTCTGACTCGCTGAATCTCAACATAGATTCAACTCTCTTAGTTGAACGAAAGCACAGCAGAGCAGTTTCAAGGAAACGTTTCTCCTGAGTTTTAGACGAAGTTTCCTGCTGTTTAGTACGGATACCGGCATTGGGCTGGACATACCGGTTTTGGGATTCTGCACAGAAATGGTTTCCAAACCGCTGAATCCACACGTGAGTTTAACTCTGTCAGTTGAATGCACATATTGACAACCATTCAGTTAGATAGCTCCGTTTTGGTTTTAGAAGCAGATATTTCTCTGTACAGCCTATGGTCCCATTCACTCGGGAATATCCCAACGCAGCTCCTAGAAGAAACCTGTTTCTGACTCGCTGAGTCTCTACATAGATTCAACTCTCTTAGGTGAACGAACGCACAGCAGAGCAGTTTCAAGGAAACGTTTCTCCTGAGTTTGAGACGAAGTTTCCTGCTGTTTAGTACGGATGCCGGCATTGGGCTGGAAATCCCGGTTTTGGGATTCTGCACAGAAAGGGTTTGCAAACCGCTGAATCCACACGTGAGTTTAACTCTGTCAGTTGAATGCACACATTGACAAGCATTCAGTTAGATAGCTCCGTTTTGGTTTTAGAAGCAGATATTTCTCTGTACAGCCTATGGTCCCATTCACTCGGGAATATCCCAACGCAGCTCCTAGAAGAAACGTGTTTCTGACTCGCTGAATATCAACATAGATTCAACTCTCTTAGGTGAATGAACGCAGAGCAGAGCAGTTTCAAGGAAACGTTTCTCCTGAGTTTTAGACGAAGTTTCCTGCTGTTTAGTACGGATGCCGGCATTGGGCTGGACATACCGGTTTTGGGATTCTGCACAGAAAGGGTTTGCAAACCGCTGAATCCACACGTGAATTTAACTCTGTCAGTTGAATGCACACATTGACAACCATTCAGTTTGATAGCACCCTTTTGGTTTTAGAAGCAGATATTTCTCTGAACAGCCTATGGTCCCATTCACTCGGGAGTATCCCAACGCAGCTCCTAGAAGAAACGTGTTTCTGACTCCCTGAATGTCAACATAGATTCAACTCTCTTAGGTGAACGAACGCACAGCAGAGCAGTTTCTAGGAAACGTTTCTCCTGAGTCTTAGACGAAGTTTCCTGCTGTTTAGTACGTATGCCGGCATTGGGCTGGAAATAGCGGTTTTGGGATTCTGCACAGAAAGGGTTTGCAAACCGCTGAATCCACACGTGAGTTTAACTCTGTCAGTTGAATGCACACATTGACAACCATTCAGTTAGAGAGCTCCGTTTTGGTTTTAGAAGCAGATATTTCTCTGTACAGCCTATGGTCCCATTCTCTCGGGAATATCCCAACGCAGCTCCTAGAAGAAACGTGTTTCTGACTCGCTGAGTCTCTACATAGATTCAACTCTCTTAGGTGAACGAACGCACAGCAGAGCAGTTTCAAGGAAACGTTTCTCCTGAGTTTGAGACGAAGTTTCCTGCTGTTTAGTACGTATGCCGGCATTGGGCTGGAAATACCGGTTTTGGGATTCTGCACAGAAAGGGTTTGCAAACCGCTGAATCCACACGTGAGTTTAACTCTGTCAGTTGAATGCACACATTGACAACCATTCAGTTAGATAGCTCCGTTTTGGTTTTAGAAGCAGATATTTCTCTGTACAGCCTATGGTCCCATTCACTCGGGAATATCCCAACGCAGCTCCTAGAAGAAACGTGTTTCTGACTCGCTGAATCTCAACATAGATTCAACTCTCTTAGGTGAACGAACGCACAGCAGAGCAGTTTCAAGGAAACGTTTCTCCTGAGTTTTAGACGAAGTTTCCTGCTGTTTATTACGGATGCCGGCATTGGGCTGGATATACCGGTTTTGGGATTCTGCACAGAAATGGTTTGCAAACCGCTGAATCCACACGTGAGTTTAACTCTGTCAGTTGAATGCACACATTGACAACCATTCAGGTAGATAGCTCCGTTTTGGTTTCAGAAGCAGATATTTCTCTGTACAGCCTATGGTCCCATTCACTCGGGAATATCCCAACGCAGCTCCTAGCATAAACGTGTTTCTGACTCGCTGAATCTCAACATAGTTTCAACTCTCTTAGGTGAACGAACGCACAGCAGAGCAGTTTCAAGGAAACGTTTCTCCTGAGTTTTAGACGAAGTTTCCTGCTGTTTAGTACGGATGCCAGCATTGGGCTGGAAATACCGGTTTTGGGATTCTGCACAGAAAGGGTTTGCAAACCGCTGTATCCACACGTGAGTTTAACTCTGTCAGTTGAATGCACACATTGACAACCATTCAGTTTGATAGCTCCGTTTTGGTTTTAGAAGCAGATATTTCTCTGTACAGCCTATGGTCCCATTCACTCGGGAATATCCCAACACAGCTCCTAGCATAAACGTGTTTCTGACTCGCTGAATCTCAACATAGATTCAACTCTCTTAGGTGAACGAACGCACAGCAGAGCAGTTTCAAGGAAACGTTTCTCCTGAGTTTTAGACGAAGTTTCCTGCTGTTTAGTACGGATGCCGGCATTGAGCTGGAATTACCGGTTTTGGGATTATGCACAGAAAGGGTTTGTAAACCGCTGAATCCAAACGTGAGTTTAACTCTGTCAGTTGAATGCACACATTGACAAGCATTCAGTTAGATACCACCCTTTTGGTTGTAGGAGCAGATATTTCTCTGTACAGCCTATGGTCCCATTCACTCGGGAATATCCCAACGCAGCTCCTAGAAGAAACGTGTTTCTGACTCGCTGAATCTCAACATAGATTCAACTCTCTTAGGTGAACGAACGCACAGCAGAGCAGTTTCAAGGAAACGTTTCTCCTGAGTTTTAGACGAAGTTTCCTGCTGTTTAGTACGGATGCCGGCATTGGGCTGGACATACCGGTTTTGGGATTCTGCACAGAAAGGGTTTGCAAACCGCTGAATCCACACGTGAGTTTAACTCTGTCAGTTGAATGCACACATTGACAATCATTCAGTTTGATAGCACAATTTTGGTTTCAGAAGCAGATATTTCTCTGTACAGCCTATGGTCCCAATCACTCGGGAGTATCCCAACGCAGCTCCTAGAAGAAACGTGTTTCTGCCTCCCTGAATGTCAACATAGATTCAACTCTCTTAGGTGAACGAACGCACAGCAGAGCAGTTTCAAGGAAACGTTTCTCCTGAGTCTTAGACGAAGTTTCCTGCTGTTTAGTACGTATGCCGGTATTGGGCTGGAAATAGCGGTTTTGGGATTCTGCACAGAAAGGGTTTGCAAACCGCTGAATCCACACGTGAGTTTAACTCTGTCAGTTGAATGCACACATTGACAACCATTCAGTTAGATAGCTCCGTTTTGGTTTTAGAAGCAGATATTTCTCTGTACAGCCTATGGTCCCATTCACTTGGTAATATCCCAACGCAGCTCCTAGAAGAAACGTGTTTCTGACTCGCTGAGTCTCTACATAGATTCAACTCTCTTAGGTGAACGAACGCACAGCAGAGCAGTTTCAAGGAAACGTTTCTCCTGAGTTTGAGACGAAGTTTCCTGCTGTTTAGTACGTATGCCGGCATTGGGCTGGAAATACCGGTTTTGGGATTCTGCACAGAAAGGGTTTGCAAACCGCTGAATCCACACGTGAGTTTAACTCTGTCAGTTGAATGCACACATTGACAACCATTCAGTTAGATAGCTCCGTTTTGGTTTTAGAAGCAGATATTTCTCTGTACAGCCTATGGTCCCATTCACTCGGGAATATCCCAACGCAGCTCCTAGAAGAAACGTGTTTCTGACTCGCTGAATCTCAACATAGATTCAACTCTCTTAGGTGAACGAACGCACAGCAGAGCAGTTTCAAGGAAACGTTTCTCCTGAGTTTTAGACGAAGTTTCCTGCTGTTTAGTACGGATGCCGGCATTGGGCTGGACATACCTGTTTTGGGATTCTGCACAGAAATGGTTTGCAAACCGCTGAATCCACACGTGAGTTTAACTCTGTCAGTTGAATGCACACATTGACAACCATTCAGTTAGAGAGCTCCGTTTTGGTTTTAGAAGCAGATATTTCTCTGTACAGCCTATGGTCCCATTCTCTCGGGAATATCCCAACGCAGCTCCTAGAAGAAACGTGTTTCTGACTCGCTGAGTCTCTACATAGATTCAACTCTCTTAGGTGAACGAACGCACAGCAGAGCAGTTTCAAGGAAACGTTTCTCCTGAGTTTGAGACGAAGTTTCCTGCTGTTTAGTACGTATGCCGGCATTGGGCTGGAAATACCGGTTTTGGGATTCTGCACAGAAAGGGTTTGCAAACCGCTGAATCCACACGTGAGTTTAACTCTGTCAGTTGAATGCACACATTGACAACCATTCAGTTAGATAGCTCCGTTTTGGTTTTAGAAGCAGATATTTCTCTGTACAGCCTATGGTCCCATTCACTCGGGAATATCCCAACGCAGCTCCTAGAAGAAACGTGTTTCTGACTCGCTGAATCTCAACATAGATTCAACTCTCTTAGGTGAACGAACGCACAGCAGAGCAGTTTCAAGGAAACGTTTCTCCTGAGTTTTAGACGAAGTTTCCTGCTGTTTATTACGGATGCCGGCATTGGGCTGGATATACCGGTTTTGGGATTCTGCACAGAAATGGTTTGCAAACCGCTGAATCCACACGTGAGTTTAACTCTGTCAGTTGAATGCACACATTGACAACCATTCAGTTAGATAGCTCCGTTTTGGTTTCAGAAGCAGATATTTCTCTGTACAGCCTATGGTCCCATTCACTCGGGAATATCCCAACGCAGCTCCTAGCATAAACGTGTTTCTGACTCGCTGAATCTCAACATAGTTTCAACTCTCTTAGGTGAACGAACGCACAGCAGAGCAGTTTCAAGGAAACGTTTCTCCTGAGTTTTAGACGAAGTTTCCTGCTGTTTAGTACGGATGCCGGCATTGAGCTGGAATTACCGGTTTTGGGATTCTGCACAGAAAGGGTTTGTAAACCGCTGAATCCACACGTGAGTTTAACTCTGTCAGTTGAATGCACACATTGACAACCATTCAGTTAGATACCACCCTTTTGGTTGTAGGAGCAGATATTTCTCTGTACAGCCTATGGTCCCATTCACTCGGGAATATCCCAACGCACCTCCTAGAAGAAACGTGTTTCTGACACGCTGAATCTCAACATAGATTCAACTCTCTTAGGTGATCGAACGCACAGCAGAGCAGTTTCAAGGAAACGTTTCTCCTGAGTTTTAGACGAAGTTTCCTGCTGTTTAGTACGGATGCCAGCATTGGGCTGGAAATACCGGTTTTGGGATTCTGCACAGAAAGGGTTTGCAAACCGCTGTATCCACTCGTGAGTTTAACTCTGTCAGTTGAATGCACACATTGACAACCATTCAGTTTGATAGCTCCGTTTTGGTTTTAGAAGCAGATATTTCTCTGTACAGCCTATGGTCCCATTCACTCGGGAATATCCCAACACAGCTCCTAGCATAAACGTGTTTCTGACTCGCTGAATCTCAACATAGATTCAACTCTCTTAGGTGAACGAACGCACAGCAGAGCAGTTTCAAGGAAACGTTTCTCCTGAGTTTTAGACGAAGTTTCCTGCTGTTTAGTACGGATGCCGGCATTGAGCTGGAATTACCGGTTTTGGGATTATGCACAGAAAGGGTTTGTAAACCGCTGAATCCAAACGTGAGTTTAACTCTGTCAGTTGAATGCACACATTGACAAGCATTCAGTTAGATACCACCCTTTTGGTTGTAGGAGCAGATATTTCTCTGTACAGCCTATGGTCCCATTCACTCGGGAATATCCCACCGCAGCTCCTAGAAGAAACGTGTTTCTGACTCGCTGAATCTCAACATAGATTCAACTCTCTTAGGTGAACGAACGCACAGCAGAGCAGTTTCAAGGAAACGTTTCTCCTGAGTTTTAGACGAAGTTTCCTGCTGTTTAGTACGGATGCCGGCATTGGGCTGGACATACCGGTTTTGGGATTCTGCACAGAAAGGGTTTGCAAACCGCTGAATCCACACGTGAGTTTAACTCTGTCAGTTGAATGCACACATTGACAATCATTCAGTTTGATAGCACAATTTTGGTTTCAGAAGCAGATATTTCTCTGTACATCCTATGGTCCCAATCACTCGGGAGTATCCCAACGCAGCTCCTAGAAGAAACGTGTTTCTGACTCCCTGAATGTCAACATAGATTCAACTCTCTTAGGTGAACGAACGCACAGCAGAGCAGTTTCAAGGAAAGGTTTCTCCTGAGTCTTAGACGAAGTTTCCTGCTGTTTAGTACGTATGCCGGTATTGGGCTGGAAATAGCGGTTTTGGGATTCTGCACAGAAAGGGTTTGCAAACCGCTGAATCCACACGTGAGTTTAACTCTGTCAGTTGAATGCACACATTGACAACCATTCAGTTAGATAGCTCCGTTTTGGTTTTAGAAGCAGATATTTCTCTGTACAGCCTATGGTCCCATTCACTTGGGAATATCCCAACGCAGCTCCTAGAAGAAACGTGTTTCTGACTCGCTGAGTCTCTACATAGATTCAACTCTCTTAGGTGAACGAACGCACAGCAGAGCAGTTTCAAGGAAACGTTTCTCCTGAGTTTGAGACGAAGTTTCCTGCTGTTTAGTACGTATGCCGGCATTGGGCTGGAAATACCGGTTTTGGGATTCTGCACAGAAAGGGTTTGCAAACCGCTGAATCCACACGTGAGTTTAACTCTGTCAGTTGAATGCACACATTGACAACCATTCAGTTAGATAGCTCCGTTTTGGTTTTAGAAGCAGATATTTCTCTGTACAGCCTATGGTCCCATTCACTCGGGAATATCCCAACGCAGATCCTAGAAGAAACGTGTTTCTGACTCGCTGAATCTCAACATAGATTCAACTCTCTTAGGTGAACGAACGCACAGCAGAGCAGTTTCAAGGAAACGTTTCTCCTGAGTTTTAGACAAAGTTTCCTGCTGTTTAGTACGGATGCCGGCATTGGGCTGGACATACCTGTTTTGGGATTCTGCACAGAAATGGTTTGCAAACCGCTGAATCCACACGTGAGTTTAACTCTGTCAGTTGAATGCACACATTGACAACAATTCAGTTAGATAGCTCCGTTTTGGTTTCAGAAGCAGATATTTCTCTGTACAGCCTATGGTCCCATTCACTCGGGAATATCCCAACGCAGCTCCTAGCATAAACGTGTTTCTGACTCGCTGAATCTCAACATAGATTCAACTCTCTTAGGTGAACGAACGCACAGCAGAGCAGTTTCAAGGAAACGTTTCTCCTGAGTTTTAGACGAAGTTTCCTGCTGTTTAGTACGGATTCCGGCATTGGGCTGGACATACCGGTTTTGGGATTCTGCACAGAAAGGGTTTGCAAACCGCTGAATCCACACGTGAGTTTAACTCTGTCAGTTGAATGCACACATTGACAACCATTCAGTTTGATAGCACCCTTTTGGTTTTAGAAGCAGATATTTCTCTGAACAGCCTATGGTCCCATTCACTCGGGAGTATCCCAACGCAGCTCCTAGAAGAAACGTGTTTCTGACTCCCTGAATGTCAACATAGATTCAACTCTCTTAGGTGAACGAACGCACAGCAGAGCAGTTTCAAGGAAACGTTTCTCCTGAGTCTTAGACGAAGTTTCCTGCTGTTTAGTACGTATGCCGGCATTGGGCTGGAAATACCGGTTTTGGGATTCTGCACAGAAAGGGTTTGCAAACCGCTGAATCCACACGTGAGTTTAAATCTGTCAATTGAATGCACACATTGACAACCTTTCAGTTAGATAGCTCCGTTTTGGTTTTAGAAGCAGATATTTCTCTGTACAGCCTATGGTCCCATTCACTCGGGAATATCCCAACGCAGCTCCTAGAAGAAACGTGTTTCTGACTCGCTGAATCTCAACATAGATTCAACTCTCTTAGGTGAACGAAAGCACAGCAGAGCAGTTTCAAGGAAACGTTTCTCCTGAGTTTTAGACGAAGTTTCCTGCTGTTTAGTACGGATACCGGCATTGGGCTGGACATACCGGTTTTGGGATTCTGCACAGAAATGGTTTGCAAACCGCTGAATCCACACGTGAGTTTAACTCTGTCAGTTGAATGCACATATTGACAACCATTCAGTTAGATAGCTCCGTTTTGGTTTTAGAAGCAGATATTTCTCTGTACAGCCTATGGTCCCATTCACTCGGGAATATCCCAACGCAGCTCCTAGAAGAAACCTGTTTCTGACTCGCTGAGTCTCTACATAGATTCAACTCTCTTAGGTGAACGAACGCACAGCAGAGCAGTTTCAAGGAAACGTTTCTCCTGAGTTTGAGACGAAGTTTCCTGCTGTTTAGTACGGATGCCGGCATTGGGCTGGAAATACCGGTTTTGGGATTCTGCACAGAAAGGGTTTGCAAACCGCTGAATCCACACGTGAGTTTAACTCTGTCAGTTGAATGCACACATTGACAAGCATTCAGTTAGATAGCTCCGTTTTGGTTTTAGAAGCAGATATTTCTCTGTACAGCCTATGGTCCCATTCACTCGGGAATATCCCAACGCAGCTCCTAGAAGAAACGTGTTTCTGACTCGCTGAATATCAACATAGATTCAACTCTCTTAGGTGAACGAACGCAGAGCAGAGCAGTTTCAAGGAAACGTTTCTCCTGAGTTTTAGACGAAGTTTCCTGCTGTTTAGTACGGATGCCAGCATTGGGCTGGACATACCGGTTTTGGGATTCTGCACAGAAAGGGTTTGCAAACCGCTGAATCCACACGTGAATTTAACTCTGTCAGTTGAATGCACACATTGACAACCATTCAGTTTGATAGCACCCTTTTGGTTTTAGAAGCAGATATTTCTCTGAACAGCCTATGGTCCCATTCACTCGGGAGTATCCCAACGCAGCTCCTAGAAGAAACGTGTTTCTGACTCCCTGAATGTCAACATAGATTCAACTCTCTTAGGTGAACGAACGCACAGCAGAGCAGTTTCAAGGAAACGTTTCTCCTGAGTCTTAGACGAAGTTTCCTGCTGTTTAGTACGTATGCCGGCATTGGGCTGGAAATAGCGGTTTTGGGATTCTGCACAGAAAGGGTTTGCAAACCGCTGAATCCACACGTGAGTTTAACTCTGTCAGTTGAATGCACACATTGACAACCATTCAGTTAGAGAGCTCCGTTTTGGTTTTAGAAGCAGATATTTCTCTGTACAGCCTATGGTCCCATTCTCTCGGGAATATCCCAACGCAGCTCCTAGCATAAACGTGTTTCTGACTCGCTGAGTCTCTACATAGATTCAACTCTCTTAGGTGAACGAACGCACAGCAGAGCAGTTTCAAGGAAACGTTTCTCCTGAGTTTGAGACGAAGTTTCCTGCTGTTTAGTACGTATGCCGGCATTGGGCTGGAAATACCGGTTTTGGGATTCTGCACAGAAAGGGTTTGCAAACCGCTGAATCCACACGTGAGTTTAACTCTGTCAGTTGAATGCACACATTGACAACCATTCAGTTAGATAGCTCCGTTTTGGTTTTAGAAGCAGATATTTCTCTGTACAGCCTATGGTCCCATTCACTCGGGAATATCCCAACGCAGCTCCTAGAAGAAACGTGTTTCTGACTCGCTGAATCTCAACATAGATTCAACTCTCTTAGGTGAACGAACGCACAGCAGAGCAGTTTCAAGGAAACGTTTCTCCTGAGTTTTAGACGAAGTTTCCTGCTGTTTATTACGGATGCCGGCATTGGGCTGGACATACCGGTTTTGGGATTCTGCACAGAAATGGTTTGCAAACCGCTGAATCCACACGTGAGTTTAACTCTGTCAGTTGAATGCACACATTGACAACCATTCAGTTAGAAAGCTCCGTTTTGGTTTCAGAAGCAGATATTTCTCTGTACAGCCTATGGTCCCATTCACTCGGGAATATCCCAACGCAGCTCCTAGCATAAACGTGTTTCTGACTCGCTGAATCTCAACATAGTTTCAACTCTCTTAGGTGAACGAACGCACAGCAGAGCAGTTTCAAGGAAACGTTTCTCCTGAGTTTTAGACGAAGTTTCCTGCTGTTTAGTACGGATGCCGGCATTGAGCTGGAATTACCGGTTTTGGGATTCTGCACAGAAAGGGTTTGTAAACCGCTGAATCCACACGTGAGTTTAACTCTGTCAGTTGAATGCACACATTGACAACCATTCAGTTAGATACCACCCTTTTGGTTGTAGGAGCAGATATTTCTCTGTACAGCCTATGGTCCCATTCACTCGGGAATATCCCAACGCACCTCCTAGAAGAAACGTGTTTCTGACACGCTGAATCTCAACATAGATTCAACTCTCTTAGGTGATCGAACGCACAGCAGAGCAGTTTCAAGGAAACGTTTCTCCTGAGTTTTAGACGAAGTTTCCTGCTGTTTAGTACGGATGCCAGCATTGGGCTGGAAATACCGGTTTTGGGATTCTGCACAGAAAGGGTTTGCAAACCGCTGTATCCACACGTGAGTTTAACTCTGTCAGTTGAATGCACACATTGACAACCATTCAGTTTGATAGCTCCGTTTTGGTTTTAGAAGCAGATATTTCTCTGTACAGCCTATGGTCCCATTCACTCGGGAATATCCCAACGCAGCTCCTAGCATAAACGTGTTTCTGACTCGCTGAATCTCAACATAGATTCAACTCTCTTAGGTGAACGAACGCACAGCAGAGCAGTTTCAAGGAAACGTTTCTCCTGAGTTTTAGACGAAGTTTCCTGCTGTTTAGTACGGATGCCGGCATTGAGCTGGAATTACCGGTTTTGGGATTCTGCACAGAAAGGGTTTGTAAACCGCTGAATCCAAACGTGAGTTTAACTCTGTCAGTTGAATGCACACATTGACAAGCATTCAGTTAGATACCACCCTTTTGGTTGTAGGAGCAGATATTTCTCTGTACAGCCTATGGTCCCATTCACTCGGGAATATCCCAACACAGCTCCTAGAAGAAACGTGTTTCTGACTCGGTGAATCTCAACATAGATTCAACTCTCTTAGGTGAACGAACGCACAGCAGAGCAGTTTCAAGGAAACGTTTCTCCTGAGTTTTAGACGAAGTTTCCTGCTGTTTAGTACGGATGCCGGCATTGGGCTGGAAATACCGGTTTTGGGATTCTGCACAGAAAGGGTTTGCAAACCGCTGAATCCACACGTGAGTTTAACTCTGTCAGTTGAATGCACACATTGACAACCATTCAGTTAGATAGCTCCGATTTGGTTTTAGAAGCAGATATTTCTCTGTACAGCCTCTGGTCCCATTCACTCGGGAATATCCCAACGCAGCTCCTAGAAGAAACGTGTTTCTGACTCGCTGAATCTCAACATAGATTCAACTCTCTTAGGTGAACGAACGCACAGCAGAGCAGTTTCAAGGAAACGTTTCTCCTGAGTCTTAGACGAAGTTTCCTGCTGTTTAGTACGTATGCCGGCATTGGGCTGGACATACCGGTTTTGGGATTCTGCACAGAAAGGGTTTGCAAACCGCTGAATCCACACGTGAGTTTAAATCTGTCAATTGAATGCACACATTGACAACCTTTCAGTTAGATAGCTCCGTTTTGGTTTTAGAAGCAGATATTTCTCTGTACAGCCTATGGTCCCATTCACTCGGGAATATCCCAACGCAGCTCCTAGAAGAAACGTGTTTCTGACTCGCTGAATCTCAACATAGATTCAACTCTCTTAGGTGAACGAAAGCACAGCAGAGCAGTTTCAAGGAAACGTTTCTCCTGAGTTTTAGACGAAGTTTCCTGCTGTTTAGTACGGATACCGGCATTGGGCTGGACATACCGGTTTTGGGATTCTGCACAGAAATGGTTTGCAAACCGCTGAATCCACACGTGAGTTTAACTCTGTCAGTTGAATGCACATATTGACAACCATTCAGTTAGATAGCTCCGTTTTGGTTTTAGAAGCAGATATTTCTCTGTACAGCCTATGGTCCCATTCACTCGGGAATATCCCAACGCAGCTCCTAGAAGAAACGTGTTTCTGACTCCCTGAATGTCAACATAGATTCAACTCTCTTAGGTGAACGAACGCACAGCAGAGCAGTTTCAAGGAAACGTTTCTCCTGAGTCTTAGACGAAGTTTCCTGCTGTTTAGTACGTATGCCGGCATTGGGCTGGAAATAGCGGTTTTGGGATTCTGCACAGAAAGGGTTTGCAAACCGCTGAATCCACACGTGAGTTTAACTCTGTCAGTTGAATGCACACATTGACAACCATTCAGTTAGAGAGCTCCGTTTTGGTTTTAGAAGCAGATATTTCTCTGTACAGCCTATGGTCCCATTCTCTCGGGAATATCCCAACGCAGCTCCTAGCATAAACGTGTTTCTGACTCGCTGAGTCTCTACATAGATTCAACTCTCTTAGGTGAACGAACGCACAGCAGAGCAGTTTCAAGGAAACGTTTCTCCTGAGTTTGAGACGAAGTTTCCTGCTGTTTAGTACGTATGCCGGCATTGGGCTGGAAATACCGGTTTTGGGATTCTGCACAGAAAGGGTTTGCAAACCGCTGAATCCACACGTGAGTTTAACTCTGTCAGTTGAATGCACACATTGACAACCATTCAGTTGGATAGCTCCGTTTTGGTTTTAGAAGCAGATATTTCTCTGTACAGCCTATGGTCCCATTCACTCGGGAATATCCCAACGCAGCTCCTAGAAGAAACGTGTTTCTGACTCGCTGAATCTCAACATAGATTCAACTCTCTTAGGTGAACGAACGCACAGCAGAGCAGTTTCAAGGAAACGTTTCTCCTGAGTTTTAGACGAAGTTTCCTGCTGTTTATTACGGATGCCGGCATTGGGCTGGACATACCGGTTTTGGGATTCTGCACAGAAATGGTTTGCAAACCGCTGAATCCACACGTGAGTTTAACTCTGTCAGTTGAATGCACACATTGACAACCATTCAGTTAGAAAGCTCCGTTTTGGTTTCAGAAGCAGATATTTCTCTGTACAGCCTATGGTCCCATTCACTCGGGAATATCCCAACGCAGCTCCTAGCATAAACGTGTTTCTGACTCGCTGAATCTCAACATAGTTTCAACTCTCTTAGGTGAACGAACGCACAGCAGAGCAGTTTCAAGGAAACGTTTCTCCTGAGTTTTAGACGAAGTTTCCTGCTGTTTAGTACGGATGCCGGCATTGAGCTGGAATTACCGGTTTTGGGATTCTGCACAGAAAGGGTTTGTAAACCGCTGAATCCACACGTGAGTTTAACTCTGTCAGTTGAATGCACACATTGACAACCATTCAGTTAGATACCACCCTTTTGGTTGTAGGAGCAGATATTTCTCTGTACAGCCTATGGTCCCATTCACTCGGGAATATCCCAACGCACCTCCTAGAAGAAACGTGTTTCTGACACGCTGAATCTCAACATAGATTCAACTCTCTTAGGTGATCGAACGCACAGCAGAGCAGTTTCAAGGAAACGTTTCTCCTGAGTTTTAGACGAAGTTTCCTGCTGTTTAGTACGGATGCCAGCATTGGGCTGGAAATACCGGTTTTGTGATTCTGCACAGAAAGGGTTTGCAAACCGCTGTATCCACACGTGAGTTTAACTCTGTCAGTTGAATGCACACATTGACAACCATTCAGTTTGATAGCTCCGTTTTGGTTTTAGAAGCAGATATTTCTCTGTACAGCCTATGGTCCCATTCACTCGGGAATATCCCAACGCAGCTCCTAGCATAAACGTGTTTCTGACTCGCTGAATCTCAACATAGATTCAACTCTCTTAGGTGAACGAACGCACAGCAGAGCAGTTTCAAGGAAACGTTTCTCCTGAGTTTTAGACGAAGTTTCCTGCTGTTTAGTACGGATGCCGGCATTGAGCTGGAATTACCGGTTTTGGGATTCTGCACAGAAAGGGTTTGTAAACCGCTGAATCCAAACGTGAGTTTAACTCTGTCAGTTGAATGCACACATTGACAAGCATTCAGTTAGATACCACCCTTTTGGTTGTAGGAGCAGATATTTCTCTGTACAGCCTATGGTCCCATTCACTCGGGAATATCCCAACACAGCTCCTAGAAGAAACGTGTTTCTGACTCGGTGAATCTCAACATAGATTCAACTCTCTTAGGTGAACGAACGCACAGCAGAGCAGTTTCAAGGAAACGTTTCTCCTGAGTTTTAGACGAAGTTTCCTGCTGTTTAGTACGGATGCCGGCATTGGGCTGGAAATACCGGTTTTGGGATTCTGCACAGAAAGGGTTTGCAAACCGCTGAATCCACACGTGAGTTTAACTCTGTCAGTTGAATGCACACATTGACAACCATTCAGTTAGATAGCTCCGATTTGGTTTTAGAAGCAGATATTTCTCTGTACAGCCTCTGGTCCCATTCACTCGGGAATATCCCAACGCAGCTCCTAGAAGAAACGTGTTTCTGACTCGCTGAATCTCAACATAGATTCAACTCTCTTAGGTGAACGAACGCACAGCAGAGCAGTTTCAAGGAAACGTTTCTCCTGAGTCTTAGACGAAGTTTCCTGCTGTTTAGTACGTATGCCGGCATTGGGCTGGACATACCGGTTTTGGGATTCTGCACAGAAAGGGTTTGCAAACCGCTGAATCCACACGTGAGTTTAAATCTGTCAATTGAATGCACACATTGACAACCTTTCAGTTAGATAGCTCCGTTTTGGTTTTAGAAGCAGATATTTCTCTGTACAGCCTATGGTCCCATTCACTCGGGAATATCCCAACGCAGCTCCTAGCATAAACGTGTTTCTGACTCGCTGAATCTCAACATAGTTTCAACTCTCTTAGGTGAACGAACGCACAGCAGAGCAGTTTCAAGGAAACGATTCTCCTGAGTTTTAGACGAAGTTTCCTGCTGTTTAGTACGGATGCCGGCATTGAGCTGGAATTACCGGTTTTGGGATTCTGCACAGAAAGGGTTTGTAAACCGCTGAATCCACACGTGAGTTTAACTCTGTCAGTTGAATGCACACATTGACAAGCATTCAGTTAGATACCACCCTTTTGGTTGTAGGAGCAGATATTTCTCTGTACAGCCTATGGTCCCATTCACTCGGGAATATCCCAACGCAGCTCCTAGCATAAACGTGTTTCTGACTCGCTGAATCTCAACATAGATTCAACTCTCTTAGGTGAACGAACGCACAGCAGAGCAGTTTCAAGGAAACGTTTCTCCTGAGTTTTAGACGAAGTTTCCTGCTGTTTAGTACGGATGCCGGCATTGGGCTGGAAATACCGGTTTTGGGATTCTGCACAGAAAGGGTTTGCAAACCGCTGAATCCACACGTGAGTTTAACTCTGTCAGTTGAATGCACACATTGACAACCATTCATTTTGATAGCACCCTTTTGGTTTTAGAAGCAGATATTTCTCTGTACAGCCTATGGTCCCATTCACTCGGGAATATCCCAACGCAGCTCCTAGAAGAAACGTGTTTCTGACTCGCTGAATCTCAACATAGATTCAACTCTCTTAGGTGAACGAACGCAGAGCAGAGCAGTTTCAAGGAAACGTTTCTCCTGAGTTTTAGACGAAGTTTCCTGCTGTTTAGTACGGATGCCGGCATTGGGCTGGACATACCGGTTTTGGGATTCTGCACAGAAATGGTTTGAAAACCGCTGAATCCACACGTGAGTTTAACTCTGTCAGTTGAATGCACACATTGACAACCATTCAGTTAGATACCACCCTTTTGGTTGTAGGAGCAGATATTTCTCTGTACAGCCTATGGTCCCATTCACTCGGGAATATCCCAACGCACCTCCTAGAAGAAACCTGTTTCTGACACGCTGAATCTAATCATAGATTCAACTCTCTTAGGTGATCGAACGCACAGCAGAGCAGTTTCAAGGAAACGTTTCTCCTGAGTTTTAGACGAAGTTTCCTGCTGTTTAGTACGGATGCCGGCATTGGGCTGGAAATACCGGTTTTGGGATTCTGCACAGAAAGGGTTTGCAAACCGCTGAATCCACACGTGAGTTTAACTCTGTCAGGTGAATGCACACATTGACAACCATTCAGTTAGATAGCTCCGTTTTGGTTTTAGAAGCAGATATTTCTCTGTACAGCCTATGGTCCCATTCACTCGGGAATATCCCAACGCAGCTCCTAGCATAAACGTGTTTCTGACTCGCTGAATCTCAACATAGTTTCAACTCTCTTAGGTGAACGAACGCACAGCAGAGCAGTTTCAAGGAAACGATTCTCCTGAGTTTTAGACGAAGTTTCCTGCTGTTTAGTACGGATGCCGGCATTGAGCTGGAATTACCGGTTTTGGGATTCTGCACAGAAAGGGTTTGTAAACCGCTGAATCCAAACGTGAGTTTAACTGTGTCAGTTGAATGCACACATTGACAAGCATTCAGTTAGATACCACCCTTTTGGTTGTAGGAGCAGATATTTCTCTGTACAGCCTATGGTCCCATTCACTCGGGAATATCCCAACGCAGCTCCTAGCATAAACGTGTTTCTGACTCGGTGAATCTCAACATAGATTCAACTCTCTTAGGTGAACGAACGCACAGCAGAGCAGTTTCAAGGAAACGTTTCTCCTGAGTTTTAGACGAAGTTTCCTGCTGTTTAGTACGGATGCCGGCATTGGGCTGGAAATACCGGTTTTGGGATTCTGCACAGAAAGGGTTTGCAAACCGCTGAATCCACACGTGAGTTTAACTCTGTCAGTTGAATGCACACATTGACAAGCATTCAGTTAGATACCACCCTTTTGGTTGTAGGAGCAGATATTTCTCTGTACAGCCTATGGTCCCATTCACTCGGGAATATCCCAACGCAGCTCCTAGAAGAAACGTGTTTCTGACTCGCTGAATCTCAACATAGATTCAACTCTCTTAGGTGAACGAACGCACAGCAGAGCAGTTTCAAGGAAACGTTTCTCCTGAGTTTGAGACGAAGTTTCCTGCTGTTTAGTACGGATGCCGGCATTGGGCTGGAAATACCGGTTTTGGGATTCTGCACAGAAAGGGTTTGCAAACCGCTGAATCCACACGTGAGTTTAACTCTGTCAGTTGAATGCACACATTGACAAGCATTCAGTTAGATAGCTCCGTTTTGGTTTTAGAAGCAGATATTTCTCTGTACAGCCTATGGTCCCATTCACTCGGGAATATCCCAACGCAGCTCCTAGAAGAAACGTGTTTCTGACTCGCTGAATATCAACATAGATTCAACTCTCTTAGGTGAACGAACGCAGAGCAGAGCAGTTTCAAGGAAACGTTTCTCCTGAGTTTTAGACGAAGTTTCCTGCTGTTTAGTACGGATGCCAGCATTGGGCTGGACATACCGGTTTTGGGATTCTGCACAGAAAGGGTTTGCAAACCGCTGAATCCACACGTGAATTTAACTCTGTCAGTTGAATGCACACATTGACAACCATTCAGTTTGATAGCACCCTTTTGGTTTTAGAAGCAGATATTTCTCTGAACAGCCTATGGTCCCATTCACTCGGGAGTATCCCAACGCAGCTCCTAGAAGAAACGTGTTTCTGACTCCCTGAATGTCAACATAGATTCAACTCTCTTAGGTGAACGAACGCACAGCAGAGCAGTTTCAAGGAAACGTTTCTCCTGAGTCTTAGACGAAGTTTCCTGCTGTTTAGTACGTATGCCGGCATTGGGCTGGAAATAGCGGTTTTGGGATTCTGCACAGAAAGGGTTTGCAAACCGCTGAATCCACACGTGAGTTTAACTCTGTCAGTTGAATGCACACATTGACAACCATTCAGTTAGAGAGCTCCGTTTTGGTTTTAGAAGCAGATATTTCTCTGTACAGCCTATGGTCCCATTCTCTCGGGAATATCCCAACGCAGCTCCTAGCATAAACGTGTTTCTGACTCGCTGAGTCTCTACATAGATTCAACTCTCTTAGGTGAACGAACGCACAGCAGAGCAGTTTCAAGGAAACGTTTCTCCTGAGTTTGAGACGAAGTTTCCTGCTGTTTAGTACGTATGCCGGCATTGGGCTGGAAATACCGGTTTTGGGATTCTGCACAGAAAGGGTTTGCAAACCGCTGAATCCACACGTGAGTTTAACTCTGTCAGTTGAATGCACACATTGACAACCATTCAGTTAGATAGCTCCGTTTTGGTTTTAGAAGCAGATATTTCTCTGTACAGCCTATGGTCCCATTCACTCGGGAATATCCCAACGCAGCTCCTAGAAGAAACGTGTTTCTGACTCGCTGAATCTCAACATAGATTCAACTCTCTTAGGTGAACGAACGCACAGCAGAGCAGTTTCAAGGAAACGTTTCTCCTGAGTTTTAGACGAAGTTTCCTGCTGTTTATTACGGATGCCGGCATTGGGCTGGACATACCGGTTTTGGGATTCTGCACAGAAATGGTTTGCAAACCGCTGAATCCACACGTGAGTTTAACTCTGTCAGTTGAATGCACACATTGACAACCATTCAGTTAGAAAGCTCCGTTTTGGTTTCAGAAGCAGATATTTCTCTGTACAGCCTATGGTCCCATTCACTCGGGAATATCCCAACGCAGCTCCTAGCATAAACGTGTTTCTGACTCGCTGAATCTCAACATAGTTTCAACTCTCTTAGGTGAACGAACGCACAGCAGAGCAGTTTCAAGGAAACGTTTCTCCTGAGTTTTAGACGAAGTTTCCTGCTGTTTAGTACGGATGCCGGCATTGAGCTGGAATTACCGGTTTTGGGATTCTGCACAGAAAGGGTTTGTAAACCGCTGAATCCACACGTGAGTTTAACTCTGTCAGTTGAATGCACACATTGACAACCATTCAGTTAGATACCACCCTTTTGGTTGTAGGAGCAGATATTTCTCTGTACAGCCTATGGTCCCATTCACTCGGGAATATCCCAACGCACCTCCTAGAAGAAACGTGTTTCTGACACGCTGAATCTCAACATAGATTCAACTCTCTTAGGTGATCGAACGCACAGCAGAGCAGTTTCAAGGAAACGTTTCTCCTGAGTTTTAGACGAAGTTTCCTGCTGTTTAGTACGGATGCCAGCATTGGGCTGGAAATACCGGTTTTGGGATTCTGCACAGAAAGGGTTTGCAAACCGCTGTATCCACACGTGAGTTTAACTCTGTCAGTTGAATGCACACATTGACAACCATTCAGTTTGATAGCTCCGTTTTGGTTTTAGAAGCAGATATTTCTCTGTACAGCCTATGGTCCCATTCACTCGGGAATATCCCAACGCAGCTCCTAGCATAAACGTGTTTCTGACTCGCTGAATCTCAACATAGATTCAACTCTCTTAGGTGAACGAACGCACAGCAGAGCAGTTTCAAGGAAACGTTTCTCCTGAGTTTTAGACGAAGTTTCCTGCTGTTTAGTACGGATGCCGGCATTGAGCTGGAATTACCGGTTTTGGGATTCTGCACAGAAAGGGTTTGTAAACCGCTGAATCCAAACGTGAGTTTAACTCTGTCAGTTGAATGCACACATTGACAAGCATTCAGCTAGATACCACCCTTTTGGTTGTAGGAGCAGATATTTCTCTGTACAGCCTATGGTCCCATTCACTCGGGAATATCCCAACACAGCTCCTAGAAGAAACGTGTTTCTGACTCGGTGAATCTCAACATAGATTCAACTCTCTTAGGTGAACGAACGCACAGCAGAGCAGTTTCAAGGAAACGTTTCTCCTGAGTTTTAGACGAAGTTTCCTGCTGTTTAGTACGGATGCCGGCATTGGGCTGGAAATACCGGTTTTGGGATTCTGCACAGAAAGGGTCTGCAAACCGCTGAATCCACACGTGAGTTTAACTCTGTCAGTTGAATGCACACATTGACAACCATTCAGTTAGATAGCTCCGATTTGGTTTTAGAAGCAGATATTTCTCTGTACAGCCTCTGGTCCCATTCACTCGGGAATATCCCAACGCAGCTCCTAGAAGAAACGTGTTTCTGACTCGCTGAATCTCAACATAGATTCAACTCTCTTAGGTGAACGAACGCACAGCAGAGCAGTTTCAAGGAAACGTTTCTCCTGAGTCTTAGACGAAGTTTCCTGCTGTTTAGTACGGATGCCGGCATTGGGCTGGACATACCGGTTTTGGGATTCTGCACAGAAAGGGTTTGCAAACCGCTGAATCCACATGTGAGTTTAACTCTGTCAGTTGAATGCACATATTGACAACCATTCAGTTAGATGGCTCCGTTTTGGTTTTAGAAGCAGATATTTCTCTGTACAGCCTATGGTCCCATTCACTCGGGAATATCCCAACGCAGCTCCTAGCATAAACGTGTTTCTGACTCGCTGAATCTCAACATAGTTTCAACTCTCTTAGGTGAACGAACGCACAGCAGAGCAGTTTCAAGGAAACGATTCTCCTGAGTTTTAGACGAAGTTTCCTGCTGTTTAGTACGGATGCCGGCATTGAGCTGGAATTACCGGTTTTGGGATTCTGCACAGAAAGGGTTTGTAAACCGCTGAATCCACACGTGAGTTTAACTCTGTCAGTTGAATGCACACATTGACAAGCATTCAGTTAGATACCACCCTTTTGGTTGTAGGAGCAGATATTTCTCTGTACAGCCTATGGTCCCATTCACTCGGGAATATCCCAACGCAGCTCCTAGCATAAACGTGTTTCTGACTCGGTGAATCTCAACATAGATTCAACTCTCTTAGGTGAACGAACGCACAGCAGAGCAGTTTCAAGGAAACGTTTCTCCTGAGTTTTAGACGAAGTTTCCTGCTGTTTAGTACGGATGCCGGCATTGGGCTGGAAATACCGGTTTTGGGATTCTGCACAGAAAGGGTTTGCAAACCGCTGAATCCACACGTGAGTTTAACTCTGTCAGTTGAATGCACACATTGACAAGCATTCAGTTAGATACCACCCTTTTGGTTGTAGGAGCAGATATTTCTCTGTACAGCCTATGGTCCCATTCACTCGGGAATATCCCAACGCAGCTCCTAGAAGAAACGTGTTTCTGACTCGCTGAATCTCAACATAGATTCAACTCTCTTAGGTGAACGAACGCACAGCAGAGCAGTTTCAAGGAAACGTTTCTCCTGAGTTTTAGACGAAGTTTCCTGCTGTTTAGTACGGATGCCGGCATTGGGCTGGACATACCGGTTTTGGGATTCTGCACGGAAAGGGTTTGCAAACCGCTGAATCCACACGTGAGTTTAACTCTGTCAGTTGAATGCACACATTGACAATCATTCAGTTTGATAGCACAATTTTGGTTTTAGAAGCAGATATTTCTCTGTACTGCCTATGGTCCCATTCACTCGGGAATATCCCAACGCAGCTCCTAGCATAAACGTGTTTCTGACTCGCTGAATCTCAACATAGATTCAACTCTCTTAGGTGAACGAACGCACAGCAGAGCAGTTTCAAGGAAACGTTTCTCCTGAGTCTTAGACGAAGTTTCCTGCTGTTTAGTACGGATGCCGGCATTGGGCTGGAAATACCGGTTTTGGGATTCTGCACAGAAAGGGTTTGCAAACCGCTGAATCCACACGTGAGTTTAACTCTGTCAGTTGAATGCACATATTGACAACCATTCAGTTAGATAGCTCCGTTTTGGTTTTAGAAGCAGATATTTCTCTGTACAGCCTATGGTCCCATTCACTCGGGAATATCCCAACGCAGCTCCTAGAAGAAACGTGTTTCTGACTCGCTGAATCTCAACATAGATTCAACTCTCTTAGGTGAACGAACGCACACCAGAGCAGTTTCAAGGAAACGTTTCTCCTGAGTTTTAGACGAAGTTTTCTGCTGTTTAGTACGGATGCCGGCATTGGGCTGGACATATCGGTTTTGGGATTCTGCACAGAAATGGTTTGCAAAGCGCTGAATCCACACGTGAGTTTAACTCTGTCAGTTGAATGCACACATTGACAACCATTCAGTTAGATAGCTCCGTTTTGGTTTTAGAAGCAGATATTTCTCTGTACAGCCTATGGTCCCATTCACTCGGGAATATCCCAACGCAGCTCCTAGCATAAACGTGTTTCTGACTCGCTGAATCTCAACATAGATTCAACTCTCTTAGGTGAACGAACGCAGAGCAGAGCAGTTTCAAGGAAATGTTTCTCCTGAGTTTTAGACGAAGTTTCCTGCTGTTTAGTACGGATGCCGGCATTGGGCTGGACATACCGGTTTTGGGATTCTGCACAGAAATGGTTTGAAAACCGCTGAATCCACACGTGAGTTAAACTCTGTCAGTTGAATGCACACATTGACAACCATTCAGTTAGATACCACCCTTTTGGTTGTAGGAGCAGATATTTCTCTGTACAGCCTATGGTCCCATTCACTCGGGAATATCCCAACGCACCTCCTAGAAGAAACGTGTTTCTGACACGCTGAATCTCAACATAGATTCAACTCTCTTAGGTGATCGAACGCACAGCAGAGCAGTTTCAAGGAAACGTTTCTCCTGAGTCTTAGACGAAGTTTCCTGCTGTTTAGTACGGATGCCAGCATTGGGCTGGAAATACCGGTTTTGGGATTCTGCACAGAAAGGGTTTGCAAACCGCTGAATCCACACGTGAGTTTAACTCTGTCAGTTGAATGCACACATTGACAACCATTCAGTTAGATAGCTCCGTTTTGGTTTTAGAAGCAGATATTTCTCTGTACAGCCTATGGTCCCATTCACTCGGGAATATCCCAACGCAGCTCGTAGCATAAACGTGTTTCTGACTCGCTGAATCTCAACATAGTTTCAACTCTCTTAGGTGAACGAACGCACAGCAGAGCAGTTTCAAGGAAACGATTCTCCTGAGTTTTAGACGAAGTTTCCTGCTGTTTAGTACGGATGCCGGCATTGAGCTGGAATTACCGGTTTTGGGATTCTGCACAGAAAGGGTTTGTAAACCGCTGAATCCAAACGTGAGTTTAACTCTGTCAGTTGAATGCACACATTGACAAGCATTCAGTTAGATACCACCCTTTTGGTTGTAGGAGCAGATATTTCTCTGTACAGCCTATGGTCCCATTCACTCGGGAATATCCCAACGCAGCTCCTAGAAGAAACGTGTTTCTGACTCGCTGAATCTCAATATAGATTCAACTCTCTTAGGTGAACGAACGCACAGCAGAGCAGTTTCAAGGAAACGTTTCTCCTGAGTTTTAGACGAAGTTTCCTGCTGTTTAGTACGGATGCCGGCATTGGGCTGGACATACCGGTTTTGGGATTCTGCACAGAAATGGTTTGAAAACCGCTGAATCCACACGTGAGTTTAACTCTGTCAGTTGAATGCACACATTGAAAACCATTCAGTTAGATACCACCCTTTTGGTTGTAGGAGCAGATATTTCTCTGTACAGCCTATGGTCCCATTCACTCGGGAATATCCCAACGCACCTCCTAGAAGAAACGTGTTTCTGACACGCTGAATCTCAACATAGATTCAACTCTCTTAGGTGATCGAACGGACAGCAGAGCAGTTTCAAGGAAACGTTTCTCCTGAGCCTTAGACGAAGTTTCCTGCTGTTTAGTACGGATGCCAGCATTGGGCTGGAAATACCGGTTTTGGGATTCTGCACAGAAAGGGTTTGCAAACCGCTGAATCCACACGTGAGTTTAACTCTGTCAGTTGAATGCACACATTGACAACCATTCAGTTAGATAGCTCCGTTTTGGTTTTAGAAGCAGATATTTCTCTGTACAGCCTATGGTCCCATTCACTCGGGAATATCCCAACGCAGCTCCTAGAAGAAACGTGTTTCTGACTCGCTGAATCTCAACATAGATTCAACTCTCTTAGGTGAACGAACGCACAGCAGAGCAGTTTCAAGGAAACGTTTCTCCTGAGTTTTAGACGAAGTTTCCTGCTGTTTAGTACGGATGCCGGCATTGGGCTGGACATACCGGTTTTGGGATTCTGCACAGAAAGGGTTTGCAAACCGCTGAATCCACACGTGAGTTTAACTGTGTCAGTTGAATGCACACATTGACAAGCATTCAGTTAGATACCACCCTTTTGGTTGTAGGAGCAGATATTTCTCTGTACAGCCTATGGTCCCATTCACTCGGGAATATCCCAACGCAGCTCCTAGCATAAACGTGTTTCTGACTCGCTGAATCTCAACATAGATTCAACTCTCTTAGGTGAACGAACGCACAGCAGAGCAGTTTCAAGGAAACGTTTCTCCTGAGTTTTAGACGAAGTTTCCTGCTGTTTAGTACGGATGCCGGCATTGGGCTGGAAATACCGGTTTTGGGATTCTGCACAGAAAGGGTTTGCAAACCGCTGAATCCACACGTGAGTTTAACTCTGTCAGTTGAATGCACACATTGACAAGCATTCAGTTAGATACCACCCTTTTGGTTGTAGGAGCAGATATTTCTCTGTACAGCCTATGGTCCCATTCACTCGGGAATATCCCAACGCAGCTCCTAGAAGAAACGTGTTTCTGACTCGGTGAATCTCAACATAGATTCAACTCTCTTAGGTGAACGAACGCACAGCAGAGCAGTTTCTAGGAAACGTTTCTCCTGAGTTTTAGACGAAGTTTCCTGCTGTTTAGTACGGATGCCGGCATTGGGCTGGACATACCGGTTTTGGGATTCTGCACGGAAAGGGTTTGCAAACCGCTGAATCCACACGTGAGTTTAACTCTGTCAGTTGAATGCACACATTGACAATCATTCAGTTTGATAGCACAATTTTGGTTTTAGAAGCAGATATTTCTCTGTACAGCCTATGGTCCCATTCACTCGGGAATATCCCAACGCAGCTCCTAGCATAAACGTGTTTCTGACTCGCTGTATCTCAACATAGATTCAACTCTCTTAGGTGAACGAACGCACAGCAGAGCAGTTTCAAGGAAACGTTTCTCCTGAGTCTTAGACGAAGTTTCCTGCTGTTTAGTACGGATGCCGGCATTGGGCTGGAAATACCGGTTTTGGGATTCTGCACAGATAGGGTTTGCAAACCGCTGAATCCACACGTGAGTTTAACTCTGTCAGTTGAATGCACATATTGACAACCATTCAGTTAGATAGCTCCGTTTTGGTTTTAGAGGCAGATATTTCTCTGTACAGCCTATGGTCCCATTCACTCGGGAATATCCCAACGCAGCTCCTAGAAGAAACGTGTTTCTGACTCGCTGAATCTCAACATAGATTCAACTCTCTTAGGTGAACGAACGCACAGCAGAGCAGTTTCAAGGAAACGTTTCTCCTGAGTTTTAGACGAAGTTTCCTGCTGTTTAGTACGGATGCCGGCATTGGGCTGGACATATCGGTTTTGGGATTCTGCACAGAAATGGTTTGCAAAGCGCTGAATCCACACGTGAGTTTAACTCTGTCAGTTGAATGCACACATTGACAACCATTCAGTTAGATAGCTCCGTTTTGGTTTTAGAAGCAGATATTTCTCTGTACAGCCTATGGTCCCATTCACTCGGGAATATCCCAACGCAGCTCCTAGCATAAACGTGTTTCTGACACGCTGAATCTCAACATAGATTCAACTCTCTTAGGTGATCGAACGCACAGCAGAGCAGTTTCAAGGAAACGTTTCTCCTGAGTCTTAGACGAAGTTTCCTGCTGTTTAGTACGGATGCCAGCATTGGGCTGGAAATACCGGTTTTGGGATTCTGCACAGAAAGGGTTTGCAAACCGCTGAATCCACACGTGAGTTTAACTCTGTCAGTTGAATGCACACATTGACAACCATTCAGTTAGATAGCTCCGTTTTGGTTTTAGAAGCAGATATTTCTCTGTACAGCCTATGGTCCCATTCACTCGGGAATATCCCAGCGCAGCTCCTAGAAGAAACGTGTTTCTGACTCGCTGAATCTCAACATAGTTACAACTCTCTTAGGTGAACGATCGCACAGCAGAGCAGTTTCAAGGAAACGATTCTCCTGAGTTTTAGACGAAGTTTCCTGCTGTTTAGTACGGATGCCGGCATTGAGCTGGAATTACCGGTTTTGGGATTCTGCACAGAAAGGGTTTGTAAACCGCTGAATCCAAACGTGAGTTTAACTCTGTCAGTTGAATGCACACATTGACAAGCATTCAGTTAGATACCACCCTTTTGGTTGTAGGAGCAGATATTTCTCTGTACAGCCTATGGTCCCATTCACTCGGGAATATCCCAACGCAGCTCCTAGAAGAAACGTGTTTCTGACTCGCTGAATCTCAACATAGATTCAACTCTCTTAGGTGAACGAACGCACAGCAGAGCAGTTTCAAGGAAACGTTTCTCCTGAGTTTTAGACGAAGTTTCCTGCTGTTTAGTACGGATGCCGGCATTGGGCTGGACATACCGGTTTTGGGATTCTGCACAGAAATGGTTTGAAAACCGCTGAATCCACACGTGAGTTAAACTCTGTCAGTTGAATGCACACATTGACAACCATTCAGTTAGATACCACCCTTTTGGTTGTAGGAGCAGATATTTCTCTGTACAGCCTATGGTCCCATTCACTCGGGAATATCCCAACGCACCTCCTAGAAGAAACGTGTTTCTGACACGCTGAATCTCAACATAGATTCAACTCTCTTAGGTGATCGAACGCACAGCAGAGCAGTTTCAAGGAAACGTTTCTCCTGAGTCTTAGACGAAGTTTCCTGCTGTTTAGTACGGATGCCAGCATTGGGCTGGAAATACCGGTTTTGGGATTCTGCACAGAAAGGGTTTGCAAACCGCTGAATCCACACGTGAGTTTAACTCTGTCAGTTGAATGCACACATTGACAACCATTCAGTTAGATAGCTCCGTTTTGGTTTTAGAAGCAGATATTTCTCTGTACAGCCTATGGTCCCATTCACTCGGGAATATCCCAACGCAGCTCGTAGCATAAACGTGTTTCTGACTCGCTGAATCTCAACATAGTTTCAACTCTCTTAGGTGAACGAACGCACAGCAGAGCAGTTTCAAGGAAACGATTCTCCTGAGTTTTAGACGAAGTTTCCTGCTGTTTAGTACGGATGCCGGCATTGAGCTGGAATTACCGGTTTTGGGATTCTGCACAGAAAGGGTTTGTAAACCGCTGAATCCAAACGTGAGTTTAACTCTGTCAGTTGAATGCACACATTGACAAGCATTCAGTTAGATACCACCCTTTTGGTTGTAGGAGCAGATATTTCTCTGTACAGCCTATGGTCCCATTCACTCGGGAATATCCCAACGCAGCTCCTAGAAGAAACGTGTTTCTGACTCGCTGAATCTCAATATAGATTCAACTCTCTTAGGTGAACGAACGCACAGCAGAGCAGTTTCAAGGAAACGTTTCTCCTGAGTTTTAGACGAAGTTTCCTGCTGTTTAGTACGGATGCCGGCATTGGGCTGGACATACCGGTTTTGGGATTCTGCACAGAAATGGTTTGAAAACCGCTGAATCCACACGTGAGTTTAACTCTGTCAGTTGAATGCACACATTGACAACCATTCAGTTAGATACCACCCTTTTGGTTGTAGGAGCAGATATTTCTCTGTACAGCCTATGGTCCCATTCACTCGGGAATATCCCAACGCACCTCCTAGAAGAAACGTGTTTCTGACACGCTGAATCTCAACATAGATTCAACTCTCTTAGGTGATCGAACGGACAGCAGAGCAGTTTCAAGGAAACGTTTCTCCTGAGGCTTAGACGAAGTTTCCTGCTGTTTAGTACGGATGCCAGCATTGGGCTGGAAATACCGGTTTTGGGATTCTGCACAGAAAGGGTTTGCAAACCGCTGAATCCACACGTGAGTTTAACTCTGTCAGTTGAATGCACACATTGACAACCATTCAGTTAGATAGCTCCGTTTTGGTTTTAGAAGCAGATATTTCTCTGTACAGCCTATGGTCCCATTCACTCGGGAATATCCCAACGCAGCTCCTAGCATAAACGTGTTTCTGACTCGCCGAATCTCAACATAGTTTCAACTCTCTTAGGTGAACGAACGCACAGCAGAGCAGTTTCAAGGAAACGATTCTCCTGAGTTTTAGACGAAGTTTCCTGCTGTTTAGTACGGATGCCGGCTTTGAGCTGGAATTACCGGTTTTGGGATTCTGCACAGAAAGGCTTTGTAAACCGCTGAACCCAAACGTGAGTTTAACTCTGTCAGTTGAATGCACACATTGACAACCATTCAGTTAGATAGCTCCGTTTGGTTTTAGAAGCAGATATTTCTCTGTACAGCCTATGGTCCCATTCACTCGGGAATATCCCAACGCAGCTCCTAGAAGAAACGTGTTTCTGACTCGCTGCATCTCAACATAGATTCAACTCTCTTAGGTGAACGAACGCACAGCAGAGCAGTTTCAAGGAAACGTTTCTCCTGAGTTTTAGACGAAGTTTCCTGCTGTTTAGTACGGATGCCGGCATTGGGCTGGACATACCGGTTTTGGGATTCTGCACAGAAAGGGTTTGCAAACCGCTGAATCCACACGTGAGTTTAACTGTGTCAGTTGAATGCACACATTGACAAGCATTCAGTTAGATACCACCCTTTTGGTTGTAGGAGCAGATATTTCTCTGTACAGCCTATGGTCCCATTCACTCGGGAATATCCCAACGCAGCTCCTAGCATAAACGTGTTTCTGACTCGCTGAATCTCAACATAGATTCAACTCTCTTAGGTGAACGAACGCACAGCAGAGCAGTTTCAAGGAAACGTTTCTCCTGAGTTTTAGACGAAGTTTCCTGCTGTTTAGTACGGATGCCGGCATTGGGCTGGAAATACCGGTTTTGGGATTCTGCACAGAAAGGGTTTGCAAACCGCTGAATCCACACGTGAGTTTAACTCTGTCAGTTGAATGCACACATTGACAAGCATTCAGTTAGATACCACCCTTTTGGTTGTAGGAGCAGATATTTCTCTGTACAGCCTATGGTCCCATTCACTCGGGAATATCCCAACGCAGCTCCTAGAAGAAACGTGTTTCTGACTCGGTGAATCTCAACATAGATTCAACTCTCTTAGGTGAACGAACGCACAGCAGAGCAGTTTCTAGGAAACGTTTCTCCTGAGTTTTAGACGAAGTTTCCTGCTGTTTAGTACGGATGCCGGCATTGGGCTGGACATACCGGTTTTGGGATTCTGCACGGAAAGGGTTTGCAAACCGCTGAATCCACACGTGAGTTTAACTCTGTCAGTTGAATGCACACATTGACAATCATTCAGTTTGATAGCACAATTTTGGTTTTAGAAGCAGATATTTCTCTGTACTGCCTATGGTCCCATTCACTCGGGAATATCCCAACGCAGCTCCTAGCATAAACGTGTTTCTGACTCGCTGTATCTCAACATAGATTCAACTCTCTTAGGTGAACGAACGCACAGCAGAGCAGTTTCAAGGAAACGTTTCTCCTGAGTCTTAGACGAAGTTTCCTGCTGTTTAGTACGGATGCCGGCATTGGGCTGGAAATACCGGTTTTGGGATTCTGCACAGATAGGGTTTGCAAACCGCTGAATCCACACGTGAGTTTAACTCTGTCAGTTGAATGCACATATTGACAGCCATTCAGTTAGATAGCTCCGTTTTGGTTTTAGAGGCAGATATTTCTCTGTACAGCCTATGGTCCCATTCACTCGGGAATATCCCAACGCAGCTCCTAGAAGAAACGTGTTTCTGACTCGCTGAATCTCAACATAGATTCAACTCTCTTAGGTGAACGAACGCACAGCAGAGCAGTTTCAAGGAAACGTTTCTCCTGAGTTTTAGACGAAGTTTCCTGCTGTTTAGTACGGATGCCGGCATTGGGCTGGACATATCGGTTTTGGGATTCTGCACAGAAATGGTTTGCAAAGCGCTGAATCCACACGTGAGTTTAACTCTGTCAGTTGAATGCACACATTGACAACCATTCAGTTAGATAGCTCCGTTTTGGTTTTAGAAGCAGATATTTCTCTGTACAGCCTATGGTCCCATTCACTCGGGAATATCCCAACGCAGCTCCTAGCATAAACGTATTTCTGACACGCTGAATCTCAACATAGATTCAACTCTCTTAGGTGATCGAACGCACAGCAGAGCAGTTTCAAGGAAACGTTTCTCCTGAGTCTTAGACGAAGTTTCCTGCTGTTTAGTACGGATGCCAGCATTGGGCTGGAAATACCGGTTTTGGGATTCTGCACAGAAAGGGTTTGCAAACCGCTGAATCCACACGTGAGTTTAACTCTGTCAGTTGAATGCACACATTGACAACCATTCAGTTAGATAGCTCCGTTTTGGTTTTAGAAGCAGATATTTCTCTGTACAGCCTATGGTCCCATTCACTCGGGAATATCCCAACGCAGCTCCTAGAAGAAACGTGTTTCTGACTCGCTGAATCTCAACATAGTTACAACTCTCTTAGGTGAACGATCGCACAGCAGAGCAGTTTCAAGGAAACGATTCTCCTGAGTTTTAGACGAAGTTTCCTGCTGTTTAGTACGGATGCCGGCATTGAGCTGGAATTACCGGTTTTGGGATTCTGCACAGAAAGGGTTTGTAAACCGCTGAATCCAAACGTGAGTTTAACTCTGTCAGTTGAATGCACACATTGACAAGCATTCAGTTAGATACCACCCTTTTGGTTGTAGGAGCAGATATTTCTCTGTACAGCCTATGGTCCCATTCACTCGGGAATATCCCAACGCAGCTCCTAGAAGAAACGTGTTTCTGACTCGCTGAATCTCAACATATATTCAACTCTCTTAGGTGAACGAACGCACAGCAGAGCAGTTTCAAGGAAACGTTTCTCCTGAGTTTTAGACGAAGTTTCCTGCTGTTTAGTACGGATGCCGGCATTGGGCTGGACATACCGGTTTTGGGATTCTGCACAGAAATGGTTTGAAAACCGCTGAATCCACACGTTAGTTTAACTCTGTCAGTTGAATGCACACATTCACAACCATTCAGTTAGATACCACCCTTTTGGTTGTAGGAGCAGACATTTCTCTGTACAGCCTATGGTCCCATTCACTCGGGAATATCCCAACGCACCTCCTAGAAGAAACGTGTTTATGACACGCTGAATCTCAACATAGATTCAACTCTCTTAGGTGATCGAACGGACAGCAGAGCAGTTTCAAGGAAACGTTTCTCCTGAGTCTTAGACGAAGTTTCCTGCTGTTTAGTACGGATGCCAGCATTGGGCTGGAAATACCGGTTTTGGGATTCTGCACAGAAAGGGTTTGCAAACCGCTGAATCCACACGTGAGTTTAACTCTGTCAGTTGAATGCACACATTGACAACCATTCAGTTAGATAGCTCCGTTTTGGTTTTAGAAGCAGATATTTCTCTGTACAGCCTATGGTCCCATTCACTCGGGAATATCCCAACGCAGCTCCTAGCATAAACGTGTTTCTGACTCGCTGAATCTCAACATAGTTTCAACTCTCTTAGGTGAACGAACGCACAGCAGAGCAGTTTCAAGGAAACGATTCTCCTGAGTTTTAGACGAAGTTTCCTGCTGTTTAGTACGGATGCCGACATTGAGCTGGAATTACCGGTTTTGGGATTCTGCACAGAAAGGGTTTGTAAACCGCTGAATCCAAACGTGAGTTTAACTCTGTCAGTTGAATGCACACATTGACAAGCATTCAGTTAGATACCACCCTTTTGGTTGTAGGAGCAGATATTTCTCTGTACAGCCTATGGTCCCATTCACTCGGGAATATCCCAACGCAGCTCCTAGAAGAAACGTGTTTCTGACTCGCTGAATCTCAACATAGATTCAACTCTCTTAGGTGAACGAACGCACAGCAGAGCAGTTTCAAGGAAACGTTTCTCCTGAGTCTTAGACGAAGTTTCCTGCTGTTTAGTACGTATGCCGGCATTGGGCTGGAAATACCGGTTTTGGGATTCTGCACAGAAAGGGTTTGCAAACCGCTGAATCCACACGTGAGTTTAACTCTGTCAGTTGAATGCACACATTGACAACCATTCAGTTAGATAGCTCCGTTTTGGTTTTAGAAGCAGATATTTCTCTGTACAGCCTATGGTCCCATTCACTCGGGAATATCCCAACGCAGCTCCTAGCATAAACGTGTTTCTGACTCGCTGAATCTCAACATAGTTTCAACTCTCTTAGGTGAACGAACGCACAGCAGAGCAGTTTCAAGGAAACGATTCTCCTGAGTTTTAGACGAAGTTTCCTGCTGTATAGTACGGATGCCTGCATTGAGCTGGAATTACCGGTTTTTGGATTCTGCACAGAAAGGGTTTGTAAACCGCTGAATCCAAACGTGAGTTTAACTCTGTCAGTTGAATGCACACATTGACAAGCATTCAGTTAGATACCACCGGTTTGGTTGTAGGAGCAGATATTTCTCTGTACAGCCTATGGTCCCATTCACTCGGGAATATCCCAACGCAGCTCCTAGAAGAAACGTGTTTCTGACTCGCTGAATCTCAACATAGATTCAACTCTCTTAGGTGAACGAACGCACAGCAGAGCAGTTTCAAGGAAACGTTTCTCCTGAGTTTAAGACGAAGTTTCCTGCTGTTTAGTACGGATGCCGGCATTGGGCTGGAAATACCGGTTTTGGGATTCTGCACAGAAAGGGTTTGCAAACCGCTGAATCCACACGTGAGTTTAACTCTGTCAGTTGAATGCACACATTGACAACCATTCAGTTAGATAGCTCCGTTTTGGTTTTAGAAGCAGATATTTCTCTGTACAGCCTATGGTCCCATTCACTCGGGAATATCCCAACGCAGCTCCTAGAAGAAACGTGTTTCTGACTCGCTGAATCTCAACATAGATTCAACTCTCTTAGGTGAACGAACGCACAGCAGAGCAGTTTCAAGGAAACGATTCTCCTGAGTTTTGGACGAAGTTTCCTGCTGTTTAGTACGGATGCCGGCATTGGGCTGGACATACCGGTTTTGGGATTCTGCACAGAAAGGGTTTGCAAACCGCTGAATCCACACGTGAGTTTAACTCTGTCAGTTGAATGCACACATTGACAACCATTCAGTTTGATAGCACCCTTTTGGTTTTAGAAGCAGATATTTCTCTGAACAGCCTATGGTCCCATTCACTGGGGAGTATCCCAACGCAGCTCCTAGAAGAAACGTGTTTCTGACTCCCTGAATGTCAACATAGATTCAACTCTCTTAGGTGAACGAACGCACAGCAGAGCAGTTTCAAGGAAACGTTTCTCCTGAGTCTTAGACGAAGTTTCCTGCTGTTTAGTACGTATGCCGGCATTGGGCTGGAAATACCGGTTTTGGGATTCTGCACAGAAAGGGTTTGCAAACCGCTGAATCCACACGTGAGTTTAACTCTGTCAGTTGAATGCACACATTGACAAGCATTCAGTTAGATACCACCCTTTTGGTTGTAGGAGCAGATATTTCTCTGTACAGCCTATGGTCCCATTCACTCGGGAATATCCCAACACAGCTCCTAGAAGAAACGTGTTTCTGACTCGGTGAATCTCAACATAGATTCAACTCTCTTAGGTGAACGAACGCACAGCAGAGCAGTTTCAAGGAAACGTTTCTCCTGAGTTTTAGACGAAGTTTCCTGCTGTTTAGTACGGATGCCGGCATTGGGCTGGAAATACCGGTTTTGGGATTCTGCACAGAAAGGGTTTGCAAACCGCTGAATCCACACGTGAGTTTAACTCTGTCAGTTGAATGCACACATTGACAACCATTCAGTTAGATAGCTCCGATTTGGTTTTAGAAGCAGATATTTCTCTGTACAGCCTCTGGTCCCATTCACTCGGGAATATCCCAACGCAGCTCCTAGAAGAAACGTGTTTCTGACTCGCTGAATCTCAACATAGATTCAACTCTCTTAGGTGAACGAACGCACAGCAGAGCAGTTTCAAGGAAACGTTTCTCCTGAGTCTTAGACGAAGTTTCCTGCTGTTTAGTACGGATGCCGGCATTGGGCTGGAAATACCGGTTTTGGGATTCTGCACAGAAAGGGTTTGCAAACCGCTGAATCCACATGTGAGTTTAACTCTGTCAGTTGAATGCACATATTGACAACCATTCAGTTAGATGGCTCCGTTTTGGTTTTAGAAGCAGATATTTCTCTGTACAGCCTATGGTCCCATTCACTCGGGAATATCCCAACGCAGCTCCTAGCATAAACGTGTTTCTGACTCGCTGAATCTCAACATAGTTTCAACTCTCTTAGGTGAACGAACGCACAGCAGAGCAGTTTCAAGGAAACGATTCTCCTGAGTTTTAGACGAAGTTTCCTGCTGTTTAGTACGGATGCCGGCATTGAGCTGGAATTACCGGTTTTGGGATTCTGCACAGAAAGGGTTTGTAAACCGCTGAATCCACACGTGAGTTTAACTCTGTCAGTTGAATGCACACATTGACAAGCATTCAGTTAGATACCACCCTTTTGGTTGTAGGAGCAGATATTTCTCTGTACAGCCTATGGTCCCATTCACTCGGGAATATCCCAACGCAGCTCCTAGCATAAACGTGTTTCTGACTCGCTGAATCTCAACATAGATTCAACTCTCTTAGGTGAACGAACGCACAGCAGAGCAGTTTCAAGGAAACGTTTCTCCTGAGTTTTAGACGAAGTTTCCTGCTGTTTAGTACGGATGCCGGCATTGGGCTGGAAATACCGGTTTTGGGATTCTGCACAGAAAGGGTTTGCAAACCGCTGAATCCACACGTGAGTTTAACTCTGTCAGTTGAATGCACACATTGACAACCATTCATTTTGATAGCACCCTTTTGGTTTTAGAAGCAGATATTTCTCTGTACAGCCTATGGTCCCATTCACTCGGGAATATCCCAACGCAGCTCCTAGAAGAAACGTGTTTCTGACTCGCTGAAGCTCAACATAGATTCAACTCTCTTAGGTGAACGAACGCACAGCAGAGCAGTTTCAAGGAAACGTTTCTCCTGAGTTTTAGACGAAGTTTCCTGCTGTTTAGTACGGATGCCGGCATTGGGCTGGACATACCGGTTTTGGGATTCTGCACAGAAATGGTTTGAAAACCGCTGAATCCACACGTGAGTTTAACTCTGTCAGTTGAATGCACACATTGACAAGCATTCAGTTAGATACCACCCTTTTGGTTGTAGGAGCAGATATTTCTCTGTACAGCCTATGGTCCCATTCACTCGGGAATATCCCAACGCACCTCCTAGAAGAAACCTGTTTCTGACACGCTGAATCTAATCATAGATTCAACTCTCTTAGGTGATCGAACGCACAGCAGAGCAGTTTCAAGGAAACGTTTCTCCTGAGTTTTAGACGAAGTTTCCTGCTGTTTAGTACGGATGCCGGCATTGGGCTGGAAATACCGGTTTTGGGATTCTGCACAGAAAGGGTTTGCAAACCGCTGAATCCACACGTGAGTTTAACTCTGTCAGGTGAATGCACACATTGACAACCATTCAGTTAGATAGCTCCGTTTTGGTTTTAGAAGCAGATATTTCTCTGTACAGCCTATGGTCCCATTCACTCGGGAATATCCCAACGCAGCTCGTAGCATAAACGTGTTTCTGACTCGCTGAATCTCAACATAGTTTCAACTCTCTTAGGTGAACGAACGCACAGCAGAGCAGTTTCAAGGAAACGATTCTCCTGAGTTTTAGACGAAGTTTCCTGCTGTTTAGTACGGATGCCGGCATTGAGCTGGAATTACCGGTTTTGGGATTCTGCACAGAAAGGGTTTGTAAACCGCTGAATCCAAACGTGAGTTTAACTGTGTCAGTTGAATGCACACATTGACAAGCATTCAGTTAGATACCACCCTTTTGGTTGTAGGAGCAGATATTTCTCTGTACAGCCTATGGTCCCATTCACTCGGGAATATCCCAACGCAGCTCCTAGCATAAACGTGTTTCTGACTCGGTGAATCTCAACATAGATTCAACTCTCTTAGGTGAACGAACGCACAGCAGAGCAGTTTCAAGGAAACGTTTCTCCTGAGTTTTAGACGAAGTTTCCTGCTGTTTAGTACGGATGCCGGCATTGGGCTGGAAATACCGGTTTTGGGATTCTGCACAGAAAGGGTTTGCAAACCGCTGAATCCACACGTGAGTTTAACTCTGTCAGTTGAATGCACACATTGACAAGCATTCAGTTAGATACCACCCTTTTGGTTGTAGGAGCAGATATTTCTCTGTACAGCCTATGGTCCCATTCACTCGGGAATATCCCAACGCAGCTCCTAGAAGAAACGTGTTTCTGACTCGCTGAATCTCAACATAGATTCAACTCTCTTAGGTGAACGAACGCACAGCAGAGCAGTTTCAAGGAAACGTTTCTCCTGAGTTTTAGACGAAGTTTCCTGCTGTTTAGTACGGATGCCGGCATTGGGCTGGACATACCGGTTTTGGGATTCTGCACGGAAAGGGTTTGCAAACCGCTGAATCCACACGTGAGTTTAACTCTGTCAGTTGAATGCACACATTGACAATCATTCAGTTTGATAGCACAATTTTGGTTTTAGAAGCAGATATTTCTCTGTACTGCCTATGGTCCCATTCACTCGGGAATATCCCAACGCAGCTCCTAGCATAAACGTGTTTCTGACTCGCTGAATCTCAACATAGATTCAACTCTCTTAGGTGAACGAACGCACAGCAGAGCAGTTTCAAGGAAACGTTTCTCCTGAGTCTTAGACGAAGTTTCCTGCTGTTTAGTACGGATGCCGGCATTGGGCTGGAAATACCGGTTTTGGGATTCTGCACAGAAAGGGTTTGCAAACCGCTGAATCCACACGTGAGTTTAACTCTGTCAGTTGAATGCACATATTGACAACCATTCAGTTAGATAGCTCCGTTTTGGTTTTAGAAGCAGATATTTCTCTGTACAGCCTATGGTCCCATTCACTCGGGAATATCCCAACGCAGCTCCTAGAAGAAACGTGTTTCTGACTCGCTGAATCTCAACATAGATTCAACTCTCTTAGGTGAACGAACGCACACCAGAGCAGTTTCAAGGAAACGTTTCTCCTGAGTTTTAGACGAAGTTTTCTGCTGTTTAGTACGGATGCCGGCATTGGGCTGGACATATCGGTTTTGGGATTCTGCACAGAAATGGTTTGCAAAGCGCTGAATCCACACGTGAGTTTAACTCTGTCAGTTGAATGCACATATTGACAACCATTCAGTTAGATAGCTCCGTTTTGGTTTTAGAAGCAGATATTTCTCTGTACAGCCTATGGTCCCATTCACTCGGGAATATCCCAACGCAGCTCCTAGCATAAACGTGTTTCTGACTCGCTGAATCTCAACATAGATTCAACTCTCTTAGGTGAACGAACGCAGAGCAGAGCAGTTTCAAGGAAATGTTTCTCCTGAGTTTTAGACGAAGTTTCCTGCTGTTTAGTACGGATGCCGGCATTGGGCTGGACATACCGGTTTTGGGATTCTGCACAGAAATGGTTTGAAAACCGCTGAATCCACACGTGAGTTAAACTCTGTCAGTTGAATGCACACATTGACAACCATTCAGTTAGATACCACCCTTTTGGTTGTAGGAGCAGATATTTCTCTGTACAGCCTATGGTCCCATTCACTCGGGAATATCCCAACGCACCTCCTAGAAGAAACGTGTTTCTGACACGCTGAATCTCAACATAGATTCAACTCTCTTAGGTGATCGAACGCACAGCAGAGCAGTTTCAAGGAAACGTTTCTCCTGAGTCTTAGACGAAGTTTCCTGCTGTTTAGTACGGATGCCAGCATTGGGCTGGAAATACCGGTTTTGGGATTCTGCACAGAAAGGGTTTGCAAACCGCTGAATCCACACGTGAGTTTAACTCTGTCAGTTGAATGCACACATTGACAACCATTCAGTTAGATAGCTCCGTTTTGGTTTTAGAAGCAGATATTTCTCTGTACAGCCTATGGTCCCATTCACTCGGGAATATCCCAACGCAGCTCGTAGCATAAACGTGTTTCTGACTCGCTGAATCTCAACATAGTTTCAACTCTCTTAGGTGAACGAACGCACAGCAGAGCAGTTTCAAGGAAACGATTCTCCTGAGTTTTAGACGAAGTTTCCTGCTGTTTAGTACGGATGCCGGCATTGAGCTGGAATTACCGGTTTTGGGATTCTGCACAGAAAGGGTTTGTAAACCGCTGAATCCAAACGTGAGTTTAACTCTGTCAGTTGAATGCACACATTGACAAGCATTCAGTTAGATACCACCCTTTTGGTTGTAGGAGCAGATATTTCTCTGTACAGCCTATGGTCCCATTCACTCGGGAATATCCCAACGCAGCTCCTAGAAGAAACGTGTTTCTGACTCGCTGAATCTCAATATAGATTCAACTCTCTTAGGTGAACGAACGCACAGCAGAGCAGTTTCAAGGAAACGTTTCTCCTGAGTTTTAGACGAAGTTTCCTGCTGTTTAGTACGGATGCCGGCATTGGGCTGGACATACCGGTTTTGGGATTCTGCACAGAAATGGTTTGAAAACCGCTGAATCCACACGTGAGTTTAACTCTGTCAGTTGAATGCACACATTGAAAACCATTCAGTTAGATACCACCCTTTTGGTTGTAGGAGCAGATATTTCTCTGTACAGCCTATGGTCCCATTCACTCGGGAATATCCCAACCCACCTCCTAGAAGAAACGTGTTTCTGACACGCTGAATCTCAACATAGATTCAACTCTCTTAGGTGATCGAACGGACAGCAGAGCAGTTTCAAGGAAACGTTTCTCCTGAGCCTTAGACGAAGTTTCCTGCTGTTTAGTACGGATGCCAGCATTGGGCTGGAAATACCGGTTTTGGGATTCTGCACAGAAAGGGTTTGCAAACCGCTGAATCCACACGTGAGTTTAACTCTGTCAGTTGAATGCACACATTGACAACCATTCAGTTAGATAGCTCCGTTTTGGTTTTAGAAGCAGATATTTCTCTGTACAGCCTATGGTCCCATTCACTCGGGAATATCCCAACGCAGCTCCTAGCATAAACGTGTTTCTGACTCGCCGAATCTCAACATAGTTTCAACTCTCTTAGGTGAACGAACGCACAGCAGAGCAGTTTCAAGGAAACGATTCTCCTGAGTTTTAGACGAAGTTTCCTGCTGTTTAGTACGGATGCCGGCATTGAGCTGGAATTACCGGTTTTGGGATTCTGCACAGAAAGGGTTTGTAAACCGCTGAACCCAAACGTGAGTTTAACTCTGTCAGTTGAATGCACACATTGACAACCATTCAGTTAGATAGCTCCGTTTTGGTTTTAGAAGCAGATATTTCTCTGTACAGCCTATGGTCCCATTCACTCGGGAATATCCCAACGCAGCTCCTAGAAGAAACGTGTTTCTGACTCGCTGAATCTCAACATAGATTCAACTCTCTTAGGTGAACGAACGCACAGCAGAGCAGTTTCAAGGAAACGTTTCTCCTGAGTTTTAGACGAAGTTTCCTGCTGTTTAGTACGGATGCCGGCATTGGGCTGGACATACCGGTTTTGGGATTCTGCACAGAAAGGGTTTGCAAACCGCTGAATCCACACGTGAGTTTAACTGTGTCAGTTGAATGCACACATTGACAAGCATTCAGTTAGATACCACCCTTTTGGTTGTAGGAGCAGATATTTCTCTGTACAGCCTATGGTCCCATTCACTCGGGAATATCCCAACGCAGCTCCTAGCATAAACGTGTTTCTGACTCGCTGAATCTCAACATAGATTCAACTCTCTTAGGTGAACGAACGCACAGCAGAGCAGTTTCAAGGAAACGTTTCTCCTGAGTTTTAGACGAAGTTTCCTGCTGTTTAGTACGGATGCCGGCATTGGGCTGGAAATACCGGTTTTGGGATTCTGCACAGAAAGGGTTTGCAAACCGCTGAATCCACACGTGAGTTTAACTCTGTCAGTTGAATGCACACATTGACAAGCATTCAGTTAGATACCACCCTTTTGGTTGTAGGAGCAGATATTTCTCTGTACAGCCTATGGTCCCATTCACTCGGGAATATCCCAACGCAGCTCCTAGAAGAAACGTGTTTCTGACTCGGTGAATCTCAACATAGATTCAACTCTCTTAGGTGAACGAACGCACAGCAGAGTAGTTTCTAGGAAACGTTTCTCCTGAGTTTTAGACGAAGTTTCCTGCTGTTTAGTACGGATGCCGGCATTGGGCTGGACATACCGGTTTTGGGATTCTGCACGGAAAGGGTTTGCAAACCGCTGAATCCACACGTGAGTTTAACTCTGTCAGTTGAATGCACACATTGACAATCATTCAGTTTGATAGCACAATTTTGGTTTTAGAAGCAGATATTTCTCTGTACAGCCTATGGTCCCATTCACTCGGGAATATCCCAACGCAGCTCCTAGCATAAACGTGTTTCTGACTCGCTGTATCTCAACATAGATTCAACTCTCTTAGGTGAACGAACGCACAGCAGAGCAGTTTCAAGGAAACGTTTCTCCTGAGTCTTAGACGAAGTTTCCTGCTGTTTAGTACGGATGCCGGCATTGGGCTGGAAATACCGGTTTTGGGATTCTGCACAGAAAGGGTTTGCAAACCGCTGAATCCACACGTGAGTTTAACTCTGTCAGTTGAATGCACACATTGACAAGCATTCAGTTAGATACCACCCTTTTGGTTGTAGGAGCAGATATTTCTCTGTACAGCCTATGGTCCCATTCACTCGGGAATATCCCAACGCAGCTCCTAGAAGAAACGTGTTTCTGACTCGCTGAAGCTCAACATAGATTCAACTCTCTTAGGTGAACGAACGCACAGCAGAGCAGTTTCAAGGAAACGTTTCTCCTGAGTTTTAGACGAAGTTTCCTGCTGTTTAGTACGGATGCCGGCATTGGGCTGGACATACCGGTTTTGGGATTCTGCACAGAAATGGTTTGAAAACCGCTGAATCCACACGTGAGTTTAACTCTGTCAGTTGAATGCACACATTGACAAGCATTCAGTTAGATACCACCCTTTTGGTTGTAGGAGCAGATATTTCTCTGTACAGCCTATGGTCCCATTCACTCGGGAATATCCCAACGCACCTCCTAGAAGAAACCTGTTTCTGACACGCTGAATCTAATCATAGATTCAACTCTCTTAGGTGATCGAACGCACAGCAGAGCAGTTTCAAGGAAACGTTTCTCCTGAGTTTTAGACGAAGTTTCCTGCTGTTTAGTACGGATGCCGGCATTGGGCTGGAAATACCGGTTTTGGGATTCTGCACAGAAAGGGTTTGCAAACCGCTGAATCCACACGTGAGTTTAACTCTGTCAGGTGAATGCACACATTGACAACCATTCAGTTAGATAGCTCCGTTTTGGTTTTAGAAGCAGATATTTCTCTGTACAGCCTATGGTCCCATTCACTCGGGAATATCCCAACGCAGCTCGTAGCATAAACGTGTTTCTGACTCGCTGAATCTCAACATAGTTTCAACTCTCTTAGGTGAACGAACGCACAGCAGAGCAGTTTCAAGGAAACGATTCTCCTGAGTTTTAGACGAAGTTTCCTGCTGTTTAGTACGGATGCCGGCATTGAGCTGGAATTACCGGTTTTGGGATTCTGCACAGAAAGGGTTTGTAAACCGCTGAATCCAAACGTGAGTTTAACTGTGTCAGTTGAATGCACACATTGACAAGCATTCAGTTAGATACCACCCTTTTGGTTGTAGGAGCAGATATTTCTCTGTACAGCCTATGGTCCCATTCACTCGGGAATATCCCAACGCAGCTCCTAGCATAAACGTGTTTCTGACTCGGTGAATCTCAACATAGATTCAACTCTCTTAGGTGAACGAACGCACAGCAGAGCAGTTTCAAGGAAACGTTTCTCCTGAGTTTTAGACGAAGTTTCCTGCTGTTTAGTACGGATGCCGGCATTGGGCTGGAAATACCGGTTTTGGGATTCTGCACAGAAAGGGTTTGCAAACCGCTGAATCCACACGTGAGTTTAACTCTGTCAGTTGAATGCACACATTGACAAGCATTCAGTTAGATACCACCCTTTTGGTTGTAGGAGCAGATATTTCTCTGTACAGCCTATGGTCCCATTCACTCGGGAATATCCCAACGCAGCTCCTAGAAGAAACGTGTTTCTGACTCGCTGAATCTCAACATAGATTCAACTCTCTTAGGTGAACGAACGCACAGCAGAGCAGTTTCAAGGAAACGTTTCTCCTGAGTTTTAGACGAAGTTTCCTGCTGTTTAGTACGGATGCCGGCATTGGGCTGGACATACCGGTTTTGGGATTCTGCACGGAAAGGGTTTGCAAACCGCTGAATCCACACGTGAGTTTAACTCTGTCAGTTGAATGCACACATTGACAATCATTCAGTTTGATAGCACAATTTTGGTTTTAGAAGCAGATATTTCTCTGTACTGCCTATGGTCCCATTCACTCGGGAATATCCCAACGCAGCTCCTAGCATAAACGTGTTTCTGACTCGCTGAATCTCAACATAGATTCAACTCTCTTAGGTGAACGAACGCACAGCAGAGCAGTTTCAAGGAAACGTTTCTCCTGAGTCTTAGACGAAGTTTCCTGCTGTTTAGTACGGATGCCGGCATTGGGCTGGAAATACCGGTTTTGGGATTCTGCACAGAAAGGGTTTGCAAACCGCTGAATCCACACGTGAGTTTAACTCTGTCAGTTGAATGCACATATTGACAACCATTCAGTTAGATAGCTCCGTTTTGGTTTTAGAAGCAGATATTTCTCTGTACAGCCTATGGTCCCATTCACTCGGGAATATCCCAACGCAGCTCCTAGAAGAAACGTGTTTCTGACTCGCTGAATCTCAACATAGATTCAACTCTCTTAGGTGAACGAACGCACACCAGAGCAGTTTCAAGGAAACGTTTCTCCTGAGTTTTAGACGAAGTTTTCTGCTGTTTAGTACGGATGCCGGCATTGGGCTGGACATATCGGTTTTGGGATTCTGCACAGAAATGGTTTGCAAAGCGCTGAATCCACACGTGAGTTTAACTCTGTCAGTTGAATGCACATATTGACAACCATTCAGTTAGATAGCTCCGTTTTGGTTTTAGAAGCAGATATTTCTCTGTACAGCCTATGGTCCCATTCACTCGGGAATATCCCAACGCAGCTCCTAGCATAAACGTGTTTCTGACTCGCTGAATCTCAACATAGATTCAACTCTCTTAGGTGAACGAACGCAGAGCAGAGCAGTTTCAAGGAAATGTTTCTCCTGAGTTTTAGACGAAGTTTCCTGCTGTTTAGTACGGATGCCGGCATTGGGCTGGACATACCGGTTTTGGGATTCTGCACAGAAATGGTTTGAAAACCGCTGAATCCACACGTGAGTTAAACTCTGTCAGTTGAATGCACACATTGACAACCATTCAGTTAGATACCACCCTTTTGGTTGTAGGAGCAGATATTTCTCTGTACAGCCTATGGTCCCATTCACTCGGGAATATCCCAACGCACCTCCTAGAAGAAACGTGTTTCTGACACGCTGAATCTCAACATAGATTCAACTCTCTTAGGTGATCGAACGCACAGCAGAGCAGTTTCAAGGAAACGTTTCTCCTGAGTCTTAGACGAAGTTTCCTGCTGTTTAGTACGGATGCCAGCATTGGGCTGGAAATACCGGTTTTGGGATTCTGCACAGAAAGGGTTTGCAAACCGCTGAATCCACACGTGAGTTTAACTCTGTCAGTTGAATGCACACATTGACAACCATTCAGTTAGATAGCTCCGTTTTGGTTTTAGAAGCAGATATTTCTCTGTACAGCCTATGGTCCCATTCACTCGGGAATATCCCAACGCAGCTCGTAGCATAAACGTGTTTCTGACTCGCTGAATCTCAACATAGTTTCAACTCTCTTAGGTGAACGAACGCACAGCAGAGCAGTTTCAAGGAAACGATTCTCCTGAGTTTTAGACGAAGTTTCCTGCTGTTTAGTACGGATGCCGGCATTGAGCTGGAATTACCGGTTTTGGGATTCTGCACAGAAAGGGTTTGTAAACCGCTGAATCCAAACGTGAGTTTAACTCTGTCAGTTGAATGCACACATTGACAAGCATTCAGTTAGATACCACCCTTTTGGTTGTAGGAGCAGATATTTCTCTGTACAGCCTATGGTCCCATTCACTCGGGAATATCCCAACGCAGCTCCTAGAAGAAACGTGTTTCTGACTCGCTGAATCTCAATATAGATTCAACTCTCTTAGGTGAACGAACGCACAGCAGAGCAGTTTCAAGGAAACGTTTCTCCTGAGTTTTAGACGAAGTTTCCTGCTGTTTAGTACGGATGCCGGCATTGGGCTGGACATACCGGTTTTGGGATTCTGCACAGAAATGGTTTGAAAACCGCTGAATCCACACGTGAGTTTAACTCTGTCAGTTGAATGCACACATTGAAAACCATTCAGTTAGATACCACCCTTTTGGTTGTAGGAGCAGATATTTCTCTGTACAGCCTATGGTCCCATTCACTCGGGAATATCCCAACCCACCTCCTAGAAGAAACGTGTTTCTGACACGCTGAATCTCAACATAGATTCAACTCTCTTAGGTGATCGAACGGACAGCAGAGCAGTTTCAAGGAAACGTTTCTCCTGAGCCTTAGACGAAGTTTCCTGCTGTTTAGTACGGATGCCAGCATTGGGCTGGAAATACCGGTTTTGGGATTCTGCACAGAAAGGGTTTGCAAACCGCTGAATCCACACGTGAGTTTAACTCTGTCAGTTGAATGCACACATTGACAACCATTCAGTTAGATAGCTCCGTTTTGGTTTTAGAAGCAGATATTTCTCTGTACAGCCTATGGTCCCATTCACTCGGGAATATCCCAACGCAGCTCCTAGCATAAACGTGTTTCTGACTCGCCGAATCTCAACATAGTTTCAACTCTCTTAGGTGAACGAACGCACAGCAGAGCAGTTTCAAGGAAACGATTCTCCTGAGTTTTAGACGAAGTTTCCTGCTGTTTAGTACGGATGCCGGCATTGAGCTGGAATTACCGGTTTTGGGATTCTGCACAGAAAGGGTTTGTAAACCGCTGAACCCAAACGTGAGTTTAACTCTGTCAGTTGAATGCACACATTGACAACCATTCAGTTAGATAGCTCCGTTTTGGTTTTAGAAGCAGATATTTCTCTGTACAGCCTATGGTCCCATTCACTCGGGAATATCCCAACGCAGCTCCTAGAAGAAACGTGTTTCTGACTCGCTGAATCTCAACATAGATTCAACTCTCTTAGGTGAACGAACGCACAGCAGAGCAGTTTCAAGGAAACGTTTCTCCTGAGTTTTAGACGAAGTTTCCTGCTGTTTAGTACGGATGCCGGCATTGGGCTGGACATACCGGTTTTGGGATTCTGCACAGAAAGGGTTTGCAAACCGCTGAATCCACACGTGAGTTTAACTGTGTCAGTTGAATGCACACATTGACAAGCATTCAGTTAGATACCACCCTTTTGGTTGTAGGAGCAGATATTTCTCTGTACAGCCTATGGTCCCATTCACTCGGGAATATCCCAACGCAGCTCCTAGCATAAACGTGTTTCTGACTCGCTGAATCTCAACATAGATTCAACTCTCTTAGGTGAACGAACGCACAGCAGAGCAGTTTCAAGGAAACGTTTCTCCTGAGTTTTAGACGAAGTTTCCTGCTGTTTAGTACGGATGCCGGCATTGGGCTGGAAATACCGGTTTTGGGATTCTGCACAGAAAGGGTTTGCAAACCGCTGAATCCACACGTGAGTTTAACTCTGTCAGTTGAATGCACACATTGACAAGCATTCAGTTAGATACCACCCTTTTGGTTGTAGGAGCAGATATTTCTCTGTACAGCCTATGGTCCCATTCACTCGGGAATATCCCAACGCAGCTCCTAGAAGAAACGTGTTTCTGACTCGGTGAATCTCAACATAGATTCAACTCTCTTAGGTGAACGAACGCACAGCAGAGTAGTTTCTAGGAAACGTTTCTCCTGAGTTTTAGACGAAGTTTCCTGCTGTTTAGTACGGATGCCGGCATTGGGCTGGACATACCGGTTTTGGGATTCTGCACGGAAAGGGTTTGCAAACCGCTGAATCCACACGTGAGTTTAACTCTGTCAGTTGAATGCACACATTGACAATCATTCAGTTTGATAGCACAATTTTGGTTTTAGAAGCAGATATTTCTCTGTACAGCCTATGGTCCCATTCACTCGGGAATATCCCAACGCAGCTCCTAGCATAAACGTGTTTCTGACTCGCTGTATCTCAACATAGATTCAACTCTCTTAGGTGAACGAACGCACAGCAGAGCAGTTTCAAGGAAACGTTTCTCCTGAGTCTTAGACGAAGTTTCCTGCTGTTTAGTACGGATGCCGGCATTGGGCTGGAAATACCGGTTTTGGGATTCTGCACAGATAGGGTTTGCAAACCGCTGAATCCACACGTGAGTTTAACTCTGTCAGTTGAATGCACATATTGACAACCATTCAGTTAGATAGCTCCGTTTTGGTTTTAGAGGCAGATATTTCTCTGTACAGCCTATGGTCCCATTCACTCGGGAATATCCCAACGCAGCTCCTAGAAGAAACGTGTTTCTGACTCGCTGAATCTCAACATAGATTCAACTCTCTTAGGTGAACGAACGCACAGCAGAGCAGTTTCAAGGAAACGTTTCTCCTGAGTTTTAGACGAAGTTTCCTGCTGTTTAGTACGGATGCCGGCATTGGGCTGGACATATCGGTTTTGGGATTCTGCACAGAAATGGTTTGCAAAGCGCTGAATCCACACGTGAGTTTAACTCTGTCAGTTGAATGCACACATTGACAACCATTCAGTTAGATAGCTCCGTTTTGGTTTTAGAAGCAGATATTTCTCTGTACAGCCTATGGTCCCATTCACTCGGGAATATCCCAACGCAGCTCCTAGCATAAACGTGTTTCTGACACGCTGAATCTCAACATAGATTCAACTCTCTTAGGTGATCGAACGCACAGCAGAGCAGTTTCAAGGAAACGATTCTCCTGAGTCTTAGACGAAGTTTCCTGCTGTTTAGTACGGATGCCAGCATTGGGCTGGAAATACCGGTTTTGGGATTCTGCACAGAAAGGGTTTGCAAACCGCTGAATCCACACGTGAGTTTAACTCTGTCAGTTGAATGCACACATTGACAACCATTCAGTTAGATAGCTCCGTTTTGGTTTTAGAAGCAGATATTTCTCTGTACAGCCTATGGTCCCATTCACTCGGGAATATCCCAACGCACCTCCTAGAAGAAACGTGTTTCTGACTCGCTGAATCTCAACATAGTTACAACTCTCTTAGGTGAACGATCGCACAGCAGAGCAGTTTCAAGGAAACGATTCTCCTGAGTTTTAGACGAAGTTTCCTGCTGTTTAGTACGGATGCCGGCATTGAGCTGGAATTACCGGTTTTGGGATTCTGCACAGAAAGGGTTTGTAAACCGCTGAATCCAAACGTGAGTTTAACTCTGTCAGTTGAATGCACACATTGACAAGCATTCAGTTAGATACCACCCTTTTGGTTGTAGGAGCAGATATTTCTCTGTACAGCCTATGGTCCCATTCACTCGGGAATATCCCAACGCAGCTCCTAGAAGAAACGTGTTTCTGACTCGCTGAATCTCAACATAGATTCAACTCTCTTAGGTGAACGAACGCACAGCAGAGCAGTTTCAAGGAAACGTTTCTCCTGAGTTTTAGACGAAGTTTCCTGCTGTTTAGTACGGATGCCGGCATTGGGCTGGACATACCGGTTTTGGGATTCTGCACAGAAATGGTTTGAAAACCGCTGAATCCACACGTGAGTTAAACTCTGTCAGTTGAATGCACACATTGACAACCATTCAGTTAGATACCACCCTTTTGGTTGTAGGAGCAGATATTTCTCTGTACAGCCTATGGTCCCATTCACTCGGGAATATCCCAACGCACCTCCTAGAAGAAACGTGTTTCTGACACGCTGAATCTCAACATAGATTCAACTCTCTTAGGTGATCGAACGCACAGCAGAGCAGTTTCAAGGAAACGTTTCTCCTGAGTCTTAGACGAAGTTTCCTGCTGTTTAGTACGGATGCCAGCATTGGGCTGGAAATACCGGTTTTGGGATTCTGCACAGAAAGGGTTTGCAAACCGCTGAATCCACACGTGAGTTTAACTCTGTCAGTTGAATGCACACATTGACAACCATTCAGTTAGATAGCTCCGTTTTGGTTTTAGAAGCAGATATTTCTCTGTACAGCCTATGGTCCCATTCACTCGGGAATATCCCAACGCAGCTCGTAGCATAAACGTGTTTCTGACTCGCTGAATCTCAACATAGTTTCAACTCTCTTAGGTGAACGAACGCACAGCAGAGCAGTTTCAAGGAAACGATTCTCCTGAGTTTTAGACGAAGTTTCCTGCTGTTTAGTACGGATGCCGGCATTGAGCTGGAATTACCGGTTTTGGGATTCTGCACAGAAAGGGTTTGTAAACCGCTGAATCCAAACGTGAGTTTAACTCTGTCAGTTGAATGCACACATTGACAAGCATTCAGTTAGATACCACCCTTTTGGTTGTAGGAGCAGATATTTCTCTGTACAGCCTATGGTCCCATTCACTCGGGAATATCCCAACGCAGCTCCTAGAAGAAACGTGTTTCTGACTCGCTGAATCTCAATATAGATTCAACTCTCTTAGGTGAACGAACGCACAGCAGAGCAGTTTCAAGGAAACGTTTCTCCTGAGTTTTAGACGAAGTTTCCTGCTGTTTAGTACGGATGCCGGCATTGGGCTGGACATACCGGTTTTGGGATTCTGCACAGAAATGGTTTGAAAACCGCTGAATCCACACGTGAGTTTAACTCTGTCAGTTGAATGCACACATTGACAACCATTCAGTTAGATACCACCCTTTTGGTTGTAGGAGCAGATATTTCTCTGTACAGCCTATGGTCCCATTCACTCGGGAATATCCCAACGCAGCTCCTAGAAGAAACGTGTTTCTGACACGCTGAATCTCAACATAGATTCAACTCTCTTAGGTGATCGAACGGACAGCAGAGCAGTTTCAAGGAAACGTTTCTCCTGAGCCTTAGACGAAGTTTCCTGCTGTTTAGTACGGATGCCAGCATTGGGCTGGAAATACCGGTTTTGGGATTCTGCACAGAAAGGGTTTGCAAACCGCTGAATCCACACGTGAGTTTAACTCTGTCAGTTGAATGCACACATTGACAACCATTCAGTTAGATAGCTCCGTTTTGGTTTTAGAAGCAGATATTTCTCTGTACAGCCTATGGTCCCATTCACTCGGGAATATCCCAACGCAGCTCCTAGCATAAACGTGTTTCTGACTCGCCGAATCTCAACATAGTTTCAACTCTCTTAGGTGAACGAACGCACAGCAGAGCAGTTTCAAGGAAACGATTCTCCTGAGTTTTAGACGAAGTTTCCTGCTGTTTAGTACGGATGCCGGCATTGAGCTGGAATTACCGGTTTTGGGATTCTGCACAGAAAGGGTTTTTAAACCGCTGAACCCAAACGTGAGTTTAACTCTGTCAGTTGAATGCACACATTGACAACCATTCAGTTAGATAGCTCCGTTTGGTTTTAGAAGCAGATATTTCTCTGTACAGCCTATGGTCCCATTCACTCGGGAATATCCCAACGCAGCTCCTAGAAGAAACGTGTTTCTGACTCGCTGAATCTCAACATAGATTCAACTCTCTTAGGTGAACGAACGCACAGCAGAGCAGTTTCAAGGAAACGTTTCTCCTGAGTTTTAGACGAAGTTTCCTGCTGTTTAGTACGGATGCCGGCATTGGGCTGGACATACCGGTTTTGGGATTCTGCACAGAAAGGGTTTGCAAACCGCTGAATCCACACGTGAGTTTAACTGTGTCAGTTGAATGCACACATTGACAAGCATTCAGTTAGATACCACCCTTTTGGTTGTAGGAGCAGATATTTCTCTGTACAGCCTATGGTCCCATTCACTCGGGAATATCCCAACGCAGCTCCTAGAAGAAACGTGTTTCTGACTCGCTGAATCTCAACATAGATTCAACTCTCTTAGGTGAACGAACGCACAGCAGAGCAGTTTCAAGGAAACGTTTCTCCTGAGTTTTAGACGAAGTTTCCTGCTGTTTAGTACGGATGCCGGCATTGGGCTGGAAATACCGGTTTTGGGATTCTGCACAGAAAGGGTTTGCAAACCGCTGAATCCACACGTGAGTTTAACTCTGTCAGTTGAATGCACACATTGACAAGCATTCAGTTAGATACCACCCTTTTGGTTGTAGGAGCAGATATTTCTCTGTACAGCCTATGGTCCCATTCACTCGGGAATATCCCAACGCAGCTCCTAGAAGAAACGTGTTTCTGACTCGGTGAATCTCAACATAGATTCAACTCTCTTAGGTGAACGAACGCACAGCAGAGCAGTTTCTAGGAAACGTTTCTCCTGAGTTTTAGACGAAGTTTCCTGCTGTTTAGTACGGATGCCGGCATTGGGCTGGACATACCGGTTTTGGGATTCTGCACGGAAAGGGTTTGCAAACCGCTGAATCCACACGTGAGTTTAACTCGGTCAGTTGAATGCACACATTGACAATCATTCAGTTTGATAGCACAATTTTGGTTTTAGAAGCAGATATTTCTCTGTACTGCCTATGGTCCCATTCACTCGGGAATATCCCAACGCAGCTCCTAGCATAAACGTGTTTCTGACTCGCTGTATCTCAACATAGATTCAACTCTCTTAGGTGAACGAACGCACAGCAGAGCAGTTTCAAGGAAACGTTTCTCCTGAGTCTTAGACGAAGTTTCCTGCTGTTTAGTACGGATGCCGGCATTGGGCTGGAAATACCGGTTTTGGGATTCTGCACAGATAGGGTTTGCAAACCGCTGAATCCACACGTGAGTTTAACTCTGTCAGTTGAATGCACATATTGACAACCATTCAGTTAGATAGCTCCGTTTTGGTTTTAGAGGCAGATATTTCTCTGTACAGCCTATGGTCCCATTCACTCGGGAATATCCCAACGCAGCTCCTAGAAGAAACGTGTTTCTGACTCGCTGAATCTCAACATAGATTCAACTCTCTTAGGTGAACGAACGCACAGCAGAGCAGTTTCAAGGAAACGTTTCTCCTGAGTTTTAGACGAAGTTTCCTGCTGTTTAGTACGGATGCCGGCATTGGGCTGGACATATCGGTTTTGGGATTCTGCACAGAAATGGTTTGCAAAGCGCTGAATCCACACGTGAGTTTAACTCTGTCAGTTGAATGCACACATTGACAACCATTCAGTTAGATAGCTCCGTTTTGGTTTTAGAAGCAGATATTTCTCTGTACAGCCTATGGTCCCATTCACTCGGGAATATCCCAACGCAGCTCCTAGCATAAACGTGTTTCTGACACGCTGAATCTCAACATAGATTCAACTCTCTTAGGTGATCGAACGCACAGCAGAGCAGTTTCAAGGAAACGTTTCTCCTGAGTCTTAGACGAAGTTTCCTGCTGTTTAGTACGGATGCCAGCATTGGGCTGGAAATACCGGTTTTGGGATTCTGCACAGAAAGGGTTTGCAAACCGCTGAATCCACACGTGAGTTTAACTCTGTCAGTTGAATGCACACATTGACAACCATTCAGTTAGATAGCTCCGTTTTGGTTTTAGAAGCAGATATTTCTCTGTACAGCCTATGGTCCCATTCACTCGGGAATATCCCAACGCAGCTCCTAGAAGAAACGTGTTTCTGACTCGCTGAATCTCAACATAGTTACAACTCTCTTAGGTGAACGATCGCACAGCAGAGCAGTTTCAAGGAAACGATTCTCCTGAGTTTTAGACGAAGTTTCCTGCTGTTTAGTACGGATGCCGGCATTGAGCTGTAATTACCGGTTTTGGGATTCTGCACAGAAAGGGTTTGTAAACCGCTGAATCCAAACGTGAGTTTAACTCTGTCAGTTGAATGCACACATTGACAAGCATTCAGTTCGATACCACCCTTTTGGTTGTAGGAGCAGATATTTCTCTGTACAGCCTATGGTCCCATTCACTCGGGAATATCCCAACGCAGCTCCTAGAAGAAACGTGTTTCTGACTCGCTGAATCTCAACGTAGATTCAACTCTCTTAGGTGAACGAACGCACAGCAGAGCAGTTTCAAGGAAACGTTTCTCCTGAGTTTTAGACGAAGTTTCCTGCTGTTTAGTACGGATGCCGGCATTGGGCTGGACATACCGGTTTTGGGATTCTGCACAGAAATGGTTTGAAAACCGCTGAATCCACACGTGAGTTAAACTCTGTCAGTTGAATGCACACATTGACAACCATTCAGTTAGATACCACCCTTTTGGTTGTAGGAGCAGATATTTCTCTGTACAGCCTATGGTCCCATTCACTCGGGAATATCCCAACGCACCTCCTAGAAGAAACGTGTTTCTGACACGCTGAATCTCAACATAGATTCAACTCTCTTAGGTGATCGAACGCACAGCAGAGCAGTTTCAAGGAAACGTTTCTCCTGAGTCTTAGACGAAGTTTCCTGCTGTTTAGTACGGATGCCAGCATTGGGCTGGAAATACCGGTTTTGGGATTCTGCACAGAAAGGGTTTGCAAACCGCTGAATCCACACGTGAGTTTAACTCTGTCAGTTGAATGCACACATTGACAACCATTCAGTTAGATAGCTCCGTTTTGGTTTTAGAAGCAGATATTTCTCTGTACAGCCTATGGTCCCATTCACTCGGGAATATCCCAACGCAGCTCGTAGCATAAACGTGTTTCTGACTCGCTGAATCTCAACATAGTTTCAACTCTCTTAGGTGAACGAACGCACAGCAGAGCAGTTTCAAGGAAACGATTCTCCTGAGTTTTAGACGAAGTTTCCTGCTGTTTAGTACGGATGCCGGCATTGAGCTGGAATTACCGGTTTTGGGATTCTGCACAGAAAGGGTTTGTAAACCGCTGAATCCAAACGTGAGTTTAACTCTGTCAGTTGAATGCACACATTGACAAGCATTCAGTTAGATACCACCCTTTTGGTTGTAGGAGCAGATATTTCTCTGTACAGCCTATGGTCCCATTCACTCGGGAATATCCCAACGCAGCTCCTAGAAGAAACGTGTTTCTGACTCGCTGAATCTCAATATAGATTCAACTCTCTTAGGTGAACGAACGCACAGCAGAGCAGTTTCAAGGAAACGTTTCTCCTGAGTTTTAGACGAAGTTTCCTGCTGTTTAGTACGGATGCCGGCATTGGGCTGGACATACCGGTTTTGGGATTCTGCACAGAAATGGTTTGCAAACCGCTGAATCCACACGTGAGTTTAACTCTGTCAGTTGAATGCACACATTGACAAGCATTCAGTTAGATACCACCCTTTTGGTTGTAGGAGCAGATATTTCTCTGTACAGCCTATGGTCCCATTCACTCGGGAATATCCCAACGCAGCTCCTAGCATAAACGTGTTTCTGACTCGGTGAATCTCAACATAGATTCAACTCTCTTAGGTGAACGAACGCACAGCAGAGCAGTTTCAAGGAAACGTTTCTCCTGAGTTTTAGACGAAGTTTCCTGCTGTTTAGTACGGATGCCGGCATTGGGCTGGAAATACCGGTTTTGGGATTCTGCACAGAAAGGGTTTGCAAACCGCTGAATCCACACGTGAGTTTAACTCTGTCAGTTGAATGCACACATTGACAAGCATTCAGTTAGATACCACCCTTTTGGTTGTAGGAGCAGATATTTCTCTGTACAGCCTATGGTCCCATTCACTCGGGAATATCCCAACGCAGCTCCTAGAAGAAACGTGTTTCTGACTCGGTGAATCTCAACATAGATTCAACTCTCTTAGGTGAACGAACGCACAGCAGAGCAGTTTCTAGGAAACGTTTCTCCTGAGTTTTAGACGAAGTTTCCTGCTGTTTAGTACGGATGCCGGCATTGGGCTGGACATACCGGTTTTGGGATTCTGCACGGAAAGGGTTTGCAAACCGCTGAATCCACACGTGAGTTTAACTCTGTCAGTTGAATGCACACATTGACAATCATTCAGTTTGATAGCACAATTTTGGTTTTAGAAGCAGATATTTCTCTGTACTGCCTATGGTCCCATTCACTCGGGAATATCCCAACGCAGCTCCTAGCATAAACGTGTTTCTGACTCGCTGTATCTCAACATAGATTCAACTCTCTTAGGTGAACGAACGCACAGCAGAGCAGTTTCAAGGAAACGTTTCTCCTGAGTCTTAGACGAAGTTTCCTGCTGTTTAGTACGGATGCAGGCATTGGGCTGGAAATACCGGTTTTGGGATTCTGCACAGATAGGGTTTGCAAACCGCTGAATCCACACGTGAGTTTAACTCTGTCAGTTGAATGCACATATTGACAACCATTCAGTTAGATAGCTCCGTTTTGGTTTTAGAGGCAGATATTTCTCTGTACAGCCTATGGTCCCATTCACTCGGGAATATCCCAACGCAGCTCCTAGAAGAAACGTGTTTCTGACTCGCTGAATCTCAACATAGATTCAACTCTCTTAGGTGAACGAACGCACAGCAGAGCAGTTTCAAGGAAACGTTTCTCCTGAGTTTTAGACGAAGTTTCCTGCTGTTTAGTACGGATGCCGGCATTGGGCTGGACATATCGGTTTTGGGATTCTGCACAGAAATGGTTTGCAAAGCGCTGAATCCACACGTGAGTTTAACTCTGTCAGTTGAATGCACACATTGACAACCATTCAGTTAGATAGCTCCGTTTTGGTTTTAGAAGCAGATATTTCTCTGTACAGCCTATGGTCCCATTCACTCGGGAATATCCCAACGCAGCTCCTAGCATAAACGTGTTTCTGACACGCTGAATCTCAACATAGATTCAACTCTCTTAGGTGATCGAACGCACAGCAGAGCAGTTTCAAGGAAACGTTTCTCCTGAGTCTTAGACGAAGTTTCCTGCTGTTTAGTACGGATGCCAGCATTGGGCTGGAAATACCGGTTTTGGGATTCTGCACAGAAAGGGTTTGCAAACCGCTGAAACCACACGTGAGTTTAACTCTGTCAGTTGAATGCACACATTGACAACCATTCAGTTAGATAGCTCCGTTTTGGTTTTAGAAGCAGATATTTCTCTGTACAGCCTATGGTCCCATTCACTCGGGAATATCCCAACGCAGCTCCTAGAAGAAACGTGTTTCTGACTCGCTGAATCTCAACATAGTTACAACTCTCTTAGGTGAACGATCGCACAGCAGAGCAGTTTCAAGGAAACGATTCTCCTGAGTTTTAGACGAAGTTTCCTGCTGTTTAGTACGGATGCCGGCATTGAGCTGGAATTACCGGTTTTGGGATTCTGCACAGAAAGGGTTTGTAAACCGCTGAATCCAAACGTGAGTTTAACTCTGTCAGTTGAATGCACACATTGACAAGCATTCAGTTAGATACCACCCTTTTGGTTGTAGGAGCAGATATTTCTCTGTACAGCCTATGGTCCCATTCACTCGGGAATATCCCAACGCAGCTCCTAGAAGAAACGTGTTTCTGACTCGCTGAATCTCAACATATATTCAACTCTCTTAGGTGAACGAACGCACAGCAGAGCAGTTTCAAGGAAACGTTTCTCCTGAGTTTTAGACGAAGTTTCCTGCTGTTTAGTACGGATGCCGGCATTGGGCTGGACATACCGGTTTTGGGATTCTGCACAGAAATGGTTTGAAAACCGCTGAATCCACACGTTAGTTTAACTCTGTCAGTTGAATGCACACATTGACAACCATTCAGTTAGATACCACCCTTTTGGTTGTAGGAGCAGACATTTCTCTGTACAGCCTATGGTCCCATTCACTCGGGAATATCCCAACGCACCTCCTAGAAGAAACGTGTTTATGACACGCTGAATCTCAACATAGATTCAACTCTCTTAGGTGATCGAACGGACAGCAGAGCAGTTTCAAGGAAACGTTTCTCCTGAGTCTTAGACGAAGTTTCCTGCTGTTTAGTACGGATGCCAGCATTGGGCTGGAAATACCGGTTTTGGGATTCTGCACAGAAAGGGTTTGCAAACCGCTGAATCCACACGTGAGTTTAACTCTGTCAGTTGAATGCACACATTGACAACCATTCAGTTAGATAGCTCCGTTTTGGTTTTAGAAGCAGATATTTCTCTGTACAGCCTATGGTCCCATTCACTCGGGAATATCCCAACGCAGCTCCTAGCATAAACGTGTTTCTGACTCGCTGAATCTCAACATAGTTTCAACTCTCTTAGGTGAACGAACGCACAGCAGAGCAGTTTCAAGGAATCGATTCTCCTGAGTTTTAGACGAAGTTTCCTGCTGTTTAGTACGGATGCCGACATTGAGCTGGAATTACCGGTTTTGGGATTCTGCACAGAAAGGGTTTGTAAACCGCTGAATCCAAACGTGAGTTTAACTCTGTCAGTTGAATGCACACATTGACAAGCATTCAGTTAGATGCCACCCTTTTGGTTGTAGGAGCAGATATTTCTCTGTACAGCCTATGGTCCCATTCACTCGGGAATATCCCAACGCAGCTCCTAGAAGAAACGTGTTTCTGACTCGCTGAATCTCAACATAGATTCAACTCTCTTAGGTGAACGAACGCACAGCAGAGCAGTTTCAAGGAAACGTTTCTCCTGAGTCTTAGACGAAGTTTCCTGCTGTTTAGTACGTATGCCGGCATTGGGCTGGAAATACCGGTTTTGGGATTCTGCACAGAAAGGGTTTGCAAACCGCTGAATCCACACGTGAGTTTAACTCTGTCAGTTGAATGCACACATTGACAACCATTCAGTTAGATAGCTCCGTTTTGGTTTTAGAAGCAGATATTTCTCTGTACAGCCTATGGTCCCATTCACTCGGGAATATCCCAACGCAGCTCCTAGCATAAACGTGTTTCTGACTCGCTGAATCTCAACATAGTTTCAACTCTCTTAGGTGAACGAACGCACAGCAGAGCAGTTTCAAGGAAACGATTCTCCTGAGTTTTAGACGAAGTTTCCTGCTGTATAGTACGGATGCCTGCATTGAGCTGGAATTACCGGTTTTGGGATTCTGCACAGAAAGGGTTTGTAAACCGCTGAATCCAAACGTGAGTTTAACTCTGTCAGTTGAATGCACACATTGACAAGCATTCAGTTAGATACCACCCGTTTGGTTGTAGGAGCAGATATTTCTCTGTACAGCCTATGGTCCCATTCACTCGGGAATATCCCAACGCAGCTCCTAGAAGAAACGTGTTTCTGACTCGCTGAATCTCAACATAGATTCAACTCTCTTAGGTGAACGAACGCACAGCAGAGCAGTTTCAAGGAAACGTTTCTCCTGAGTTTTAGACGAAGTTTCCTGCTGTTTAGTACGGATGCCGGCATTGGGCTGGAAATACCGGTTTTGGGATTCTGCACAGAAAGGGTTTGCAAACCGCTGAATCCACACGTGAGTTTAACTCTGTCAGTTGAATGCACACATTGACAACCATTCAGTTAGATAGCTCCGTTTTGGTTTTAGAAGCAGATATTTCTCTGTACAGCCTATGGTCCCATTCACTCGGGAATATCCCAACGCAGCTCCTAGAAGAAACGTGTTTCTGACTCGCTGAATCTCAACATAGATTCAACTCTCTTAGGTGAACGAACGCACAGCAGAGCAGTTTCAAGGAAACGATTCTCCTGAGTTTTGGACGAAGTTTCCTGCTGTTTAGTACGGATGCCGGCATTGGGCTGGACATACCGGTTTTGGGATTCTGCACAGAAAGGGTTTGCAAACCGCTGAATCCACACGTGAGTTTAACTCTGTCAGTTGAATGCACACATTGACAACCATTCAGTTTGATAGCACCCTTTTGGTTTTAGAAGCAGATATTTCTCTGAACAGCCTATGGTCCCATTCACTGGGGAGTATCCCAACGCAGCTCCTAGAAGAAACGTGTTTCTGACTCCCTGAATGTCAACATAGATTCAACTCTCTTAGGTGAACGAACGCACAGCAGAGCAGTTTCAAGGAAACGTTTCTCCTGAGTCTTAGACGAAGTTTCCTGCTGTTTAGTACGTATGCCGGCATTGGGCTGGAAATACCGGTTTTGGGATTCTGCACAGAAAGGGTTTGCAAACCGCTGAATCCACACGTGAGTTTAACTCTGTCAGTTGAATGCACACATTGACAACCATTCAGTTAGATAGCTCCGTTTTGGTTTTAGAAGCAGATATTTCTCTGTACAGCCTATGGTCCCATTCACTCGGGAATATCCCAACGCAGCTCCTAGAAGAAACGTGTTTCTGACTCGCTGATTCTCAACATAGATTCAACTCTCTTAGGTGAACGAACGCACAGCAGAGCAGTTTCAAGGAAACGTTTCTCCTGAGTTTTAGACGAAGTTTCCTGCTGTTTAGTACGGATGCCGGCATTGGGCTGGACATACCGGTTTTGGGATTCTGAACAGAAAGGGTTTGCAAACCGCTGAATCCACACGTGAGTTTAACTCTGTCAGTTGAATGCACACATTGACAACCATTCAGTTAGATAGCTCCGTTTTGGTTTCAGAAGCAGATATTTCTCTGTACAGCCTATGGTCCCATTCACTCGGGAATATCCCAACGCAGCTCCTAGCATAAACGTGTTTCTGACTCGCTGAATCTCAACATAGTTTCAACTCTCTTAGGTGAACGAACGCACAGCAGAGCAGTTTCAAGGAAACGTTTCTCCTGAGTTTTAGACGAAGTTTCCTGCTGTTTAGTACGGATGCCGGCATTGTGCTGGAATTACCGGTTTTGGGATTCTGCACAGAAAGGGTTTGTAAACCGCTGAATCCAAACGTGAGTTTAACTCTGTCAGTTGAATGTACACATTGACAACCATTCAGTTAGATACCACCCTTTTGGTTGTAGGAGCAGATATTTCTCTGTACAGCCTATGGTCCCATTCACTCGGGAATATCCCAACGCACCTCCTAGAAGAAACGTGTTTCTGACACGCTGAATCTCAACATAGATTCAACTCCCTTAGGTGATCGAACGCACAGCAGAGCAGTTTCAAGGAAACGTTTCTCCTGAGTTTTAGACGAAGTTTCCTGCTGTTTAGTACGGATGCCGGCATTGGGCTGGAAATACCGGTTTTGGGATTCTGCACAGAAAGGGTTTGCAAACCGCTGAATCCACACGTGAGTTCAACTCTGTCAGTTGAATGCACACATTGACAACCACTCAGTTTGATAGCTCCGTTTTGGTTTTAGAAGCAGATATTTCTCTGTACAGCCTATGGTCCCATTCACTCGGGAATATCCCAACGCAGCTCCTAGAAGAAACGTGTTTCTGACTCGCTGAATCTCAACATAGATTCAACTCTCTTAGGTGAACGAAAGCACAGCAGAGCAGTTTCAAGGAAACGTTTCTCCTGAGTTTTAGACGAAGTTTCCTGCTGTTTAGTACGGATACCGGCATTGGGCTGGACATACCGGTTTTGGGATTCTGCACAGAAATGGTTTGCAAACCGCTGAATCCACACGTGAGTTTAACTCTGTCAGTTGAATGCACACATTGACAACCATTCAGTTAGATAGCTCCGTTTTGGTTTTAGAAGCAGATATTTCTCTGTACAGCCTATGGTCCCATTCACTCGGGAATATCCCAACGCAGCTCCTAGAAGAAACGTGTTTCTGACTCGCTGAGTCTCTACATAGATTCAACTCTCTTAGGTGAACGAAAGCACAGCAGAGCAGTTTCAAGGAAACGTTTCTCCTGAGTTTGAGACGAAGTTTCCTGCTGTTTAGTACGTATGCCGGCATTGGGCTGGAAATACCGGTTTTGGGATTCTGCACAGAAAGGGTTTGCAAACCGCTGAATCCACACGTGAGTTTAACTCTGTCAGTTGAATGCACACATTGACAACCATTCAGTTAGATAGCTCCGTTTTGGTTTCAGAAGCAGATATTTCTCTGTACAGCCTATGGTCCCATTCACTCGGGAATATCCCAACGCAGCTCCTAGCATAAACGTGTTTCTGACTCGCTGAATCTCAACATAGTTTCAACTCTCTTAGGTGAACGAACGCACAGCAGAGCAGTTTCAAGGAAACGTTTCTCCTGAGTTTTAGACGAAGTTTCCTGCTGTTTAGTACGGATGCCGGCATTGTGCTGGAATTACCGGTTTTGGGATTCTGCACAGAAAGGGTTTGTAAACCGCTGAATCCAAACGTGAGTTTAACTCTGTCAGTTGAATGTACACATTGACAACCATTCAGTTAGATACCACCCTTTTGGTTGTAGGAGCAGATATTTCTCTGTACAGCCTATGGTCCCATTCACTCGGGAATATCCCAACGCACCTCCTAGAAGAAACGTGTTTCTGACACGCTGAATCTCAACATAGATTCAACTCTCTTAGGTGATCGAACGCACAGCAGAGCAGTTTCAAGGAAACGTTTCTCCTGAGTTTTAGACGAAGTTTCCTGCTGTTTAGTACGGATGCCGGCATTGGGCTGGAAATACCGGTTTTGGGATTCTGCACAGAAAGGGTTTGAAAACCGCTGAATCCACACGTGAGTTCAACTCTGTCAGTTGAATGCACACATTGACAACCATTCAGTTTGATAGCTCCGTTTTGGTTTTAGAAGCAGATATTTCTCTGTACAGCCTATGGTCCCATTCACTCGGGAATATCCCAACGCAGCTCCTAGAAGAAACGTGTTTCTGACTCGCTGAATCTCAACATAGATTCAACTCTCTTAGGTGAACGAAAGCACAGCAGAGCGGTTTCAAGGAAACGTTTCTCCTGAGTTTTAGACGAAGTTTCCTGCTGTTTAGTACGGATACCGGCATTGGGCTGGACATACCGGTTTTGGGATTCTGCACAGAAATGGTTTGCAAACCGCTGAATCCACACGTGAGTTTAACTCTGTCAGTTGAATGCACACATTGACAACCATTCAGTTAGATAGCTCCGTTTTGGTTTTAGAAGCAGATATTTCTCTGTACAGCCTATGGTCCCATTCACTCGGGAATATCCCAACGCAGCTCCTAGAAGAAACGTGTTTCTGACTCGCTGAGTCTCTACATAGATTCAACTCTCTTAGGTGAACGAACGCACAGCAGAGCAGTTTCAAGGAAACGTTTCTCCTGAGTTTTAGACGAAGTTTCCTGCTGTTTAGTACGGATGCCGGCATTGAACTGGAATTACCGGTTTTGGGATTCTGCACAGAAAGGGTTTGTAAACCGCTGAATCCAAACGTGAGTTTAACTCTGTCAGTTGAATGCACACATTGACAACCATTCAGTTAGATACCAACCTTTTGGTTATAGGAGCAGATATTTCTCTGTACAGCCTATGGTCCCATTCACTCGGGAATATCCCAACGCACCTCCTAGAAGAAACGTGTTTCTGACACGCTGAATCTCAACATAGATTCAACTCTCTTAGGTGATCGAACGCACAGCAGAGCAGTTTCAAGGAAACGTTTCTCCTGAGTTTTAGACGAAGTTTCCTGCTGTTTAGTACGGATGCCGGCATTGGGCTGGACATACCGGTTTTGGGATTCTGCACAGAAAGGGTTTGCAAACCGCTGAATCCACACGTGAGTTTAACTCTGTCAGTTGAATGCACACATTGACAATCATTCTGTTTGATAGCACAATTTTGGTTGTAGAAGCAGATATTTCTCTGTACAGCCTATGGTCCCATTCACTCGGGAATATCCCAACGCAGCTCCTAGAAGAAACGTGTTTCTGACTCGCTGAATCTCAACATAGATTCAACTCTCTTAGGTGAACGAACGCACAGCAGAGCAGTTTCAAGGAAACGTTTCTCCTGAGTCTTAGACGAAGTTTCCTGCTGTTTAGTACGGATGCCGGCATTGGGCTGGAAATACCGGTTTTGGGATTCTGCACAGAAAGGGTTTGCAAACCGCTGAATCCACACGTGAGTTTAACTCTGTCAGTTGAATGCACACATTGACAACCATTCATTTTGATAGCACCCTTTTGGTTTTAGAAGCAGATATTTCTCTGTACAGCCTATGGTCCATTCACTCGGGAATATCCCAACGCAGCTCCTAGAAGAAACGTGTTTCTGACTCGCTGAATCTCAACATAGATTCAACTCTCTTAGGTGAACGAACGCAGAGCAGAGCAGTTTCAAGGAAACGTTTCTCCTGAGTTTTAGACGAAGTTTCCTGCTGTTTAGTACGTATGCCGGCATTGGGCTGGAAATACCGGTTTTGGGATTCTGCACAGAAAGGGTTTGCAAACCGCTGAATCCACACGTGAGTTTAACTCTGTCAGTTGAATGCACACATTGACAACCATTCAGTTAGATAGCTCCGTTTTGGTTTCAGAAGCAGATATTTCTCTGTACAGCCTATGGTCCCATTCACTCGGGAATATCCCAACGCAGCTCCTAGCATAAACGTGTTTCTGACTCGCTGAATCTCAACATAGTTTCAACTCTCTTAGGTGAACGAACGCACAGCAGAGCAGTTTCAAGGAAACGTTTCTCCTGAGTTTTAGACGAAGTTTCCTGCTGTTTAGTACGGATGCCGGCATTGTGCTGGAATTACCGGTTTTGGGATTCTGCACAGAAAGGGTTTGTAAACCGCTGAATCCCAACGTGAGTTTAACTCTGTCAGTTGAATGTACACATTGACAACCATTCAGTTAGATACCACCCTTTTGGTTGTAGGAGCAGATATTTCTCTGTACAGCCTATGGTCCCATTCACTCGGGAATATCCCAACGCACCTCCTAGAAGAAACGTGTTTCTGACACGCTGAATCTCAACATAGATTCAACTCTCTTAGGTGATCGAACGCACAGCAGAGCAGTTTCAAGGAAACGTTTCTCCTGAGTTTTAGACGAAGTTTCCTGCTGTTTAGTACGGATGCCGGCATTGGGCTGGAAATACCGGTTTTGGGATTCTGCACAGAAAGGGTTTGCAAACCGCTGAATCCACACGTGAGTTCAACTCTGTCAGTTGAATGCACACATTGACAACCATTCAGTTTGATAGCTCCGTTTTGGTTTTAGAAGCAGATATTTCTCTGTACAGCCTATGGTCCCATTCACTCGGGAATATCCCAACGCAGCTCCTAGAAGAAACGTGTTTCTGACTCGCTGAATCTCAACATAGATTCAACTCTCTTAGGTGAACGAACGCAGAGCAGGGCAGTTTCAAGGAAACGTTTCTCCTGAGTTTTAGACGAAGTTTCCTGCTGTTTAGTACGGATACCGGCATTGGGCTGGACATACTGGTTTTGGGATTCTGCACAGAAATGGTTTGCAAACCGCTGAATCCACACGTGAGTTTAACTCTGTCAGTTGAATGCACACATTGACAACCATTCAGTTAGATAGCTCCGTTTTGGTTTTAGAAGCAGATATTTCTCTGTACAGCCTATGGTCCCATTCACTCGGGAATATCCCAACGCAGCTCCTAGAAGAAACGTGTTTCTGACTCGATGAGTCTCTACATAGATTCAACTCTCTTAGGTGAACGAACGCACAGCAGAGCAGTTTCAAGGAAACGTTTCTCCTGAGTTTTAGACGAAGTTTCCTGCTGTTTAGTACGGATGCCGGCATTGAACTGGAATTACCGGTTTTGGGATTCTGCCAGAAAGGGTTTGTAAACCGCTGAATCCAAACGTGAGTTTAACTCTGTCAGTTGAATGCAAACATTGACAACCATTCAGTTAGATACCAACCTTTTGGTTGTAGGAGCAGATATTTCTCTGTACAGCCTATGGTCCCATTCACTCGGGAATATCCCAACGCACCTCCTAGAAGAAACGTGTTTCTGACACGCTGAATCTCAACATAGATTCAACTCTCTTAGGTGATCGAACGCACAGCAGAGCAGTTTCAAGGAAACGTTTCTCCTGAGTTTTAGACGAAGTTTCCTGCTGTTTAGTACGGATGCCGGCATTGGGCTGGACATACCGGTTTTGGGATTCTGCACAGAAAGGGTTTGCAAACCGCTGAATCCACACGTGAGTTTAACTCTGTCAGTTGAATGCACACATTGACAATCATTCTGTTTGATAGCACAATTTTGGTTTTAGAAGCAGATATTTCTCTGTACAGCCTATGGTCCCATTCACTCGGTAATATCCCAACGCAGCTCCTAGAAGAAACGTGTTTCTGACTCGCTGAATCTCAACATAGATTCAACTCTCTTAGGTGAACGAACGCACAGCAGAGCAGTTTCAAGGAAACGTTTCTCCTGAGTCTTAGACGAAGTTTCCTGCTGTTTAGTACGGATGCCGGCATTGGGCTGGAAATACCGGTTTTGGGATTCTGCACAGAAAGGGTTTGCAAACCGCTGAATCCACACGTGAGTTTAACTCTGTCAGTTGAATGCACATATTGATAACCATTCAGTTAGATAGCTCCGTTTTGGTTTTAGAAGCAGATATTTCTCTGTACAGCCTATGGTCCCATTCACTCGGGAATATCCCAACGCAGCTCCTAGAAGAAACGTGTTTCTGACTCGCTGAATCTCAACATAGATTCAACTCTCTTAGGTGAACGAACGCACAGCAGAGCAGTTTCAAGGAAACGTTTCTCCTGAGTTTTAGACGAAGTTTCCTGCTGTTTAGTACGGATGCCGGCATTGGGCTGGACATACCGGTTTTGGGATTCTGCACAGAAATGGTTTGCAAACCGCTGAATCCACACGTGAGTTTAACTCTGTCAGTTGAATGCACACATTGACAACCATTCAGTTGGATAGCTCCGTTTTGGTTTTAGAAGCAGATATTTCTCTGTACAGCCTATGGTCCCATTCACTCGGGAATATCCCAACGCAGCTCCTAGAAGAAACGTGTTTCTGACTCGCTGAATCTCAACATAGATTCAACTCTCTTAGGTGAACGAACGCACAGCAGAGCAGTTTCAAGGAAACGTTTCTCCTGAGTTTTAGACGAAGTTTCCTGCTGTTTAGTACGGATGCCGGCATTGGGCTGGACATACCGGTTTTGGGATTCTGCACAGAAAGGGTTTGCAAACCGCTGAATCCACACGTGAGTTTAACTCTGTCAGTTGAATGCACACATTGACAACCATTCATTTTGATAGCACCCTTTTGGTTTTAGAAGCAGATATTTCTCTGTACAGCCTATGGTCCATTCACTCGGGAATATCCCAACGCAGCTCCTAGAAGAAACGTGTTTCTGACTCGCTGAATCTCAACATAGATTCAACTCTCTTAGGTGAACGAACGCAGAGCAGAGCACTTTCAAGGAAACGTTTCTCCTGAGTTTTAGACGAAGTTTCCTGCTGTTTAGTACGGATGACGGCAATGGGCTGGACATACCGGTTTTGGGATTCTGCACAGAAATGGTTTGAAAACCGCTGAATCCACACGTGAGTTTAACTCTGTCAGTTGAATGCACACATTGACAACCATTCAGTTAGATACCACCCTTTTGGTTGTAGGAGCAGATATTTCTCTGTACAGCCTATGGTCCCTTTCACTCGGGAATATCCCAACGCACCTCCTAGAAGAAACGTGTTTCTGACACGCTGAATCTCAACAAAGATTCAACTCTCTTAGGTGATCGAACGCACAGCAGAGCAGTTTCAAGGAAACGTTTCTCCTGAGTTTTAGACGAAGTTTCCTGCTGTTTAGTACGGATGCCGGCATTGGGCTGGACATACCGGTTTTGGGATTCTGCACAGAAAGGGTTTGCAAACCGCTGAATCCACACGTGAGTTTAACTCTGTCAGTTGAATGCACACATTGACAACCATTCAGTTAGATAGCTCCGTTTTGGTTTTAGAAGCAGATATTTCTCTGTACAGTCTATGGTCCCATTCACTCGGGAATATCCCAACGCAGCTCCTAGCATAAACGTGTTTCTGACTCGCTGAATCTCAACATAGTTTCAACTCTCTTAGGTGAACGAACGCACAGCAGAGCAGTTTCAAGGAAACGATTCTCCTGAGTTTTAGACGAAGTTTCCTGCTGTTTAGTACGGATGCCGGCATTGAGCTGGAATTACCGGTTTTGGGATTCTGCACACAAAGGGTTTGTAAACCGCTGAATCCAAACGTGAGTTTAACTCTGTCAGTTGAATGCACACATTGACAAGCATTCAGTTAGATACCACCCTTTTGGTTGTAGGAGCAGATATTTCTCTGTACAGCCTATGGTCCCATTCACTCGGGAATATCCCAACGCAGCTCCTAGAAGAAACGTGTTTCTGACTCGCTGAATCTCAACATAGATTCAACTCTCTTAGGTGAACGAACGCACAGCAGAGCAGTTTCAAGGAAACGTTTCTCCTGAGTTTTAGACGAAGTTTCCTGCTGTTTAGTACGGATGCCGGCATTGGGCTGGAAATACCGGTTTTGGGATTCTGCACAGAAAGGGTTTGCAAACCGCTGAATCCACACGTGAGTTTAACTCTGTCAGTTGATTGCACACATTGACAACCATTCAGTTAGATAGCTCCGTTTTGGTTTTAGAAGCAGATATTTCTCTGTACAGCCTATGGTCCCATTCACTCGGGAATATACCAACGCAGCTCCTAGAAGAAACGTGTTTCTGACTCGCTGAATCTCAACATAGATTCAACTCTCTTAGGTGAACGAACGCACAGCAGAGCAGTTTCAAGGAAACGTTTCTCCTGAGTTTTAGACGAAGTTTCCTGCTGTTTAGTACGGATGCCGGCATTGGGCTGGACATACCGGTTTTGGGATTCTGCACAGAAAGGGTTTGCAAACCGCTGAATCCACACGTGAGTTTAACTCTGTCAGTTGAATGCACACATTGACAACCATTCAGTTTGATAGCACCCTTTTGGTTTTAGAAGACGATATTTCTCTGAACAGCCAATGGTCCCATTCACTCGGGAGTATCCCAACGCAGCTCCTAGAAGAAACGTGTTTCTGACTCCCTGAATGTCAACATAGATTCAACTCTCTTAGGTGAACGAACGCACAGCAGAGCAGTTTCAAGGAAACGTTTCTCCTGAGTCTTAGACGAAGTTTCCTGCTGTTTAGTACGTATGCCGGCATTGGGCTGGAAATACCGGTTTTGGGATTCTGCACAGAAAGGGTTTGCAAACCGCTGAATCCACAGGGGAGTTTAACTCTGTCAGTTGAATGCACACATTGACAACCATTCAGTTAGATAGCTCCGTTTTGGTTTTAGAAGCAGATATTTCTCTGTACAGCCTATGGTCCCATTCACTCGGGAATATCCCAACGCAGCTCCTAGAAGAAACGTGTTTCTGACTCGCTGAATCTCAACATAGATTCAACTCTCTTAGGTGAACGAACGCACAGCAGAGCAGTTTCAAGGAAACGTTTCTCCTGAGTTTTAGACGAAGTTTCCTGCTGTTTAGTACGGATACCGGCATTGGGCTGGACATATCGGTTTTGGGATTCTGCACAGAAATGGTTTGCAAACCGCTGAATCCACACGTGAGTTTAACTCTGTCAGTTGAATGCACACATTGACAACCATTCAGTTAGATAGCTCCGTTTTGGTTTTAGAAGCAGATATTTCTCTGTACAGCCTATGGTCCCATTCACTCGGGAATATCCCAACGCAGCTCCTAGAAGAAACGTGTTTCTGACTCGCTGAGTCTCTACATAGATTCAACTCTCTTAGGTGAACGAACGCACAGCAGAGCAGTTTCAAGGAAACGTTTCTCCTGAGTTTGAGACGAAGTTTCCTGCTGTTTAGTACGTATGCCGGCATTGGGCTGGAAATACCGGTTTTGGGATTCTGCACAGAAAGGGTTTGCAAACCGCTGAATCCACACGTGAGTTTAACTCTGTCAGTTGAATGCACACTTTGACAACCATTCAGTTAGATAGCTCCGTTTTGGTTTTAGAAGCAGATATTTCTCTGTACAGCCTATGGTCCCATTCACTCGGGAATATCCCAACGCAGCTCCTAGAAGAAACGTGTTTCTGACTCGCTGAATCTCAACATAGATTCAACTCTCTTAGTTGAACGAACGCACAGCAGAGCAGTTTCAAGGAAACGTTTCTCCTGAATTTTAGACGAAGTTTCCTGCTGTTTAGTACGGATGCCGGCATTGGGCTGGACATACCGGTTTTGGGATTCTGCACAGAAATGGTTTGCAAACCGCTGAATCCACACGTGAGTTTAACTCTGTCAGTTGAATGCACACATTGACAACCATTCAGTTAGATAGCTTCGTTTTGGTTTCAGAAGCAGATATTTCTCTGTACAGCCTATGGTCCCATTCACTCGGGAATATCCCATCGCACCTCCTAGAAGAAACGTGTTTCTGACACGCTGAATCTCAACATAGATTCAACTCTCTTAGGTGATCGAACGCACAGCAGAGCAGTTTCAAGGAAACGTTTCTCCTGAATTTTAGACGAAGTTTCCTGCTCTTTAGTATGGATGCCGGCATTGGGCTGGAAATACCGGTTTTGGGATTCTGCACAGAAAGGGTTTGCAAACCGCTGAATCCACACGTGAGTTTAACTCTGTTAGTTGAATGCACACATTGACAACCATTCAGTTTGATAGCTCCGTTTTGGTTTTAGAAGCAGATATTTCTCTGTACAGCCTATGGTCCCATTCACTCGGGAATATCCCAACGCAGCTCCTAGAAGAAACGTGTTTCTGACTCGCTGAATCTCAACATAGTTTCAACTCTCTTAGGTGAACGAACGCACAGCAGAGCAGTTTCAAGGAAACGTTTCTCCTGAGTTTTAGACGAAGTTTCCTGCTGTTTAGTACGGATGCCGGCATTGAGCTGGAATTACCGGTTTTGGGATTCTGCACAGAAAGGGTTTGTAAACCGCTGAATCCATACGTGAGTTTAACTCTGTCAGTTGAATGCACACATTGACAAGCATTCAGTTAGATACCACCCTTTTGGTTGTAGGAGCAGATATTTCTCTGTACAGCCTATGGTCCCATTCACTCGGGAATATCCCAACGCAGCTCCTAGAAGAAACGTGTTTCTGACTCGCTGAATCTCAACATAGATTCAACTCTCTTAGGTGAACGAACGCACAGCAGAGCAGTTTCAAGGAAACCTTTCTACTGAGTCTTAGACGAAGTTTCCTGCTGTTTAGTACGGATGCCGGCATTGGGCTGGAAATACCGGTTTTGGGATTCTGCACAGAAAGGGTTTGCAAACCGCTGAATCCACACGTGAGTTTAAGTCTGTCAGTTGAATGCACATATTGACAACCATTCAGTTAGATAGTTCCGTTTTGGTTTTAGAAGCAGATAGTTCTCTGTACAGCCTATGGTCCCATTCACTCGGGAATATCCCAACGCAGCTCCTAGAAGAAACGTGTTTCTGATTCGCTGAGTCTCAACATAGATTCAACTCTGTTAGCTGAACGAAGGCACAGCAGAGCAGTTTCAAGGAAACGTTTCTCCTGAGTTTTAGACGAAGTTTCCTGCTGTTTAGTACGGATGCCGGCATTGGGCTGGACATACCGGTTTTGGGATTCTGCACAGAAATGGTTTGCAAACCGCTGAATCCACACGTGAGTTTAACTCTGTCAGTTGAATGCACACATTGACAACCATTCAGTTAGATAGCTCCGTTTTGGTTTTAGAAGCAGATATTTCTCTGTACAGCCTATGGTCCCATTCACTCGGGAATATCCCAACGCAGCTCCTAGAAGAAACGTGTTTCTGACTCGCTGAATCTCAACATAGATTCAACTCTCTTAGGTGAACGAACGCACAGCAGAGCAGTTTCAAGGAAACGTTTCTCCTGAGTTTTAGACGAAGTTTCCTGCTGTTTAGTACGGATGCCGGCATTGGGCTGGACATACCGGTTTTGGGATTCTGCACAGAAAGGGTTTGCAAACCGCTGAATCCACACGTGAGTTTAACTCTGTCAGTTGAATGCACACATTGACAACCATTCATTTTGATAGCACCCTTTTGGTTTTAGAAGCAGATATTTCTCTGTACAGCCTATGGTCCCTTTCACTCGGGAATATCCCAACGCACCTCCTAGGAGAAACGTGTTTCTGACTCGCTGAATCTCAACATAGATTCAACTCTCTTAGGTGAACGAACGCAGAGCAGAGCAGTTTCAAGGAAACGTTTCTCCTGAGTTTTAGACGAAATTTCCTGCTGTTTAGTACGGATGCCGGCATTGGGCTGGACATACCGGTTTTGGGATTCTGCACAGAAAGGGTTTGCAAACCGCTGAATCCACACGTGAGTTTAACTCTGTCAGTTGAATGCACACATTGACAACCATTCAGTTTGATAGCACCCTTTTGGTTTTAGAAGCAGATATTTCTCTGTACAGCCTATGGGCCCATTCACTCGGGAATATCCCAACGCAGCTCCTAGAAGAAACGTGTTTCTGACTCGCTGAGTCTCAACATAGATTCAACTCTCTTAGATGAACGAACGCACAGCAGAGCAGTTTCAAGGAAACGTTTCTCCTGAGTTTTAGACGAAGTTTCCTGCTGCTTAGTACGTATGCCCGCATTGGGCTGGAAATACCGGTTTTGGGATTCTGCACAGAAAGGGTTTGCAAACCGCTGAATCCACACGTGAGTTTAACTCTGTCAGTTGAATGCACACATTGACAACCATTAGTTAGATAGCTCCGTTTGGGTTTTAGAAGCAGATATTTCTCTGTACAGCCTATGGTCCCATTCACTCGGGAATATCCCAACGCAGCTCCTACAAGAAACGTGTTTCGGACTCGCTGAATCTCAACATAGATTCAACTCTCTTAGGTGAACGAACGCACAGCAGAGCAGTTTCAAGGAAACGTTTCTCCTGAGTTTTAGACGAAGTTTCCTGCTGTTTAGTACGGATGCCGGCATTGGGCTGGACATACCGGTTTTGGGATTCTGCACAGAAATGGTTTGCAAACCGCTGAATCCACACGTGAGTTTAACTCTGTCATTTGAATGCACACATTGACAACCATTCAGTTAGATACCACCCTTCTGGTTGTATGAGCAGATATTTCTCTGTACAGCCTATGGTCCCATTCACTCGGGAATATCCCAACGCACCTCCTAGAAGAAACGTGTTTCTGACACGCTGAATCTCAACATAGATTCAACTCTCTTAGGTGATCGAACGCACAGCAGAGCAGTTTCAAGGAAACGTTTCTCCTGAGTTTTAGACGAAGTTTCCTGCTGTTTAGTACGGATGCCAGCATTGGGCTGGAAATACCGGTTTTGGGATTCTGCACAGAAAGGGTTTGAAAACCGCTGAATCCACACGTGAGTTTAACTCTGTCAGTTGAATGCACACATTGACAACCATTCAGTTAGATAGCTCCGTTTTGGTTTTAGAAGCAGATATTTCTCTGTACAGCCTATGGTCCCATTCACTCGGGAATATCCCAACGCAGCTCCTAGAAGAAACGTGTTTCTGACTCGCTGAATCTCAACATAGATTCAACTCTCTTAGGTGAACGAACGCACAGCAGAGCAGTTTCAAGGAAACGTTTCTCCTGAGTTTTAGACGAAGTTTCCTGCTGTTTAGTACGGATGCCGGCATTGGGCTGGACATACCGGTTTTGGGATTCTGCACAGAAAGGGTTTACAAACCGCTGAATCCACACGTGAGTTTAACTCTGTCAGTTGAATGCACACATTGACAACCATTCATTTTGATAGCACCCTTTTGGTTTTAGAAGCAGATATTTCTCTGTACAGCCTATGGTCCCATTCACTCGGGAATATCCCAACGCAGCTCCTAGGAGAAACGTGTTTCTGACTCGCTGAATCTCAACATAGATTCAACTCTCTTAGGTGAACGAACGCAGAGCAGAGCAGTTTCAAGGAAACGTTTCTCCTGAGTTTTAGACGAAATTTCCTGCTGTTTAGTACGGATGCCGGCATTGGGCTGGACATACCGGTTTTGGGATTCTGCACAGAAAGGGTTTGCAAACCGCTGAATCCACACGTGAGTTTAACTCTGTCAGTTGAATGCACACATTGACAACCATTCAGTTAGATAGCTCCGTTTTGGTTTTAGAAGCAGATATTTCTCTGTACAGCCTATGGTCCCATTCACTCGGGAATATCCCAACGCAGCTCCTAGAAGAAACGTGTTTCTGACTCGCTGAGTCTCAACATAGATTCAACTCTCTTAGGTGAACGAACGCACAGCAGAGCAGTTTCAAGGAAACGTTTCTCCTGAGTTTTAGACGAAGTTTCCTGCTGTTTAGTACGGATGCCGGCATTGGGCTGGAAATACCGGTTTGGGGATTCTGAACAGAAAGGGTTTGCAAACCGCTGAATCCACACGTGAGTTTAAGTCTGTCAGTTGAATGCACACATTGACAACCATTCAGTTAGATAGCTCCGTTTTGGTTTTAGAAGCAGATATTTCTCTGTACAGCCTATGGTCCCATTCACTCGGGAATATCCCAACGCAGCTCCTAGAAGAAACGTGTTTCTGACTCGCTGAATCTCAACACAGATTCAACTCTCTTAGGTGAAAGAACGCACAGCAGAGCAGTTTCAAGGAAACGTTTCTCCTGAGTTTTAGACGAAGTTTCCTGCTGTTTAGTACGGATGCCGGCATTGGGCTGGAAATACCGGTTTTGGGATTCTGCACAGAAAGGGTTTGAAAACCGCTGAATCCACACGTGAGTTTAACTCTGTCAGTTGAATGCACACATTGACAACCATTCAGTTAGATAGCTCCGTTTTGGTTTTAGAAGCAGATATTTCTCTGTACAGCCTATGGTCCCATTCACTCGGGAATATCCCAACGCAGCTCCTAGAAGAAACGTGTTTCTGACTCGCTGAATCTCAACATAGATTCAACTCTCTTAGGTGAACGAACGCACAGCAGAGCAGTTTCAAGGAAACGTTTCTCCTGAGTCTTAGACGAAGTTTCCTGCTGTTTAGTACGGATGCCGGCATTGGGCTGGACATACCGGTTTTGGGATTCTGCACAGAAAGGGTTTACAAACCGCTGAATCCACACGTGAGTTTAACTCTGTCAGTTGAATGCACACATTGACAACCATTCATTTTGATAGCACCCTTTTGGTTTTAGAAGCAGATATTTCTCTGTACAGCCTATGGTCCCATTCACTCGGGAATATCCCAACGCAGCTCCTAGGAGAAACGTGTTTCTGACTCGCTGAATCTCAACATAGATTCAACTCTCTTAGGTGAACGAACGCAGAGCAGAGCAGTTTCAAGGAAACGTTTCTCCTGAGTTTTAGACGAAATTTCCTGCTGTTTAGTACGGATGCCGGCATTGGGCTGGACATACCGGTTTTGGGATTCTGCACAGAAAGTGTTTGCAAACCGCTGAATACACACGTGAGTTTAACTCTGTCAGTTGAATGCACACATTGACAACCATTCAGTTAGATAGCTCCGTTTTGGTTTTAGAAGCAGATATTTCTCTGTACAGCCTATGGTCCCATTCACTCGGGAATATCCCAACGCAGCTCCTAGAAGAAACGTGTTTCTGACTCGCTGAGTCTCAACATAGATTCAACTCTCTTAGGTGAACGAACGCACAGCAGAGCAGTTTCAAGGAAACGTTTCTCCTGAGTTTTAGACGAAGTTTCCTGCTGTTTAGTACGTATGCCGGCATTGGGCTGGAAATACCGGTTTTGGGATTCTGCACAGAAAGGGTTTGCAAACCGCTGAATCCACACGTGAGTTTAACTCTGTCAGTTGAATGCACACATTGACAACCATTCAGTTAGATAGCTCCGTTTTGGTTTTAGAAGCAGATATTTCTCTGTACAGCCTATGGTCCCATTCACTCGGGAATATCCCAACGCAGCTCCTAGAAGAAACGTGTTTCTGACTCGCTGAATCTCAACATAGTTTCAACTCTCTTAGGTGAACGAACGCACAGCAGAGCAGTTTCAAGGAAACGTTTCTCCTGAGTTTTAGACGAAGTTTCCTGCTGTTTAGTACGGATGCCGGCATTGAGCTGGAATTACCGGTTTTGGGATTCTGCACAGAAAGGGTTTGTAAACCGCTGAATCCAAACGTGAGTTTAACTCTGTCAGTTGAATGCACACATTGACAAGCATTCAGTTAGATACCACCCTTTTGGTTGTAGGAGCAGATATTTCTCTGTACAGCCTATGGTCCCATTCACTCGGGAATATCCCAACGCAGCTCCTAGAAGAAACGTGTTTCTGACTCGCTGAATCTCAACATAGATTCAACTCTCTTAGGTGAACGAACGCACAGCAGAGCAGTTTCAAGGAAACGTTTCTCCTGAGTTTTAGACGAAATTTCCTGCTGTTTAGTACGGATGCCGGCATTGGGCTGGACATACCGGTTTTGGGATTCTGCACAGAAAGGGTTTGCAAACCGCTGAATCCACACGTGAGTTTAACTCTGTCAGTTGAATGCACACATTGACAACCATTCAGTTTGATAGCACCCTTTTGGTTTTAGAAGCAGATATTTCTCTGTACAGCCTATGGGCCCATTCACTCGGGAATATCCCAACGCAGCTCCTAGAAGAAACGTGTTTCTGACTCGCTGAGTCTCAACATAGATTCAACTCTCTTAGGTGAACGAACGCACAGCAGAGCAGTTTCAAGGAAACGTTTCTCCTGAGTTTTAGACGAAGTTTCCTGCTGCTTAGTACGTATGCCCGCATTGGGCTGGAAATACCGGTTTTGGGATTCTGCACAGAAAGGGTTTGCAAACCGCTGAATCCACACGTGAGTTTAACTCTGTCAGTTGAATGCACACATTGACAACCATTAGTTAGATAGCTCCGTTTGGGTTTTAGAAGCAGATATTTCTCTGTACAGCCTATGGTCCCATTCACTCGGGAATATCCCAACGCAGCTCCTACAAGAAACGTGTTTCGGACTCGCTGAATCTCAACATAGATTCAACTCTCTTAGGTGAACGAACGCACAGCAGAGCAGTTTCAAGGAAACGTTTCTCCTGAGTTTTAGACGAAGTTTCCTGCTGTTTAGTACGGATGCCGGCATTGGGCTGGACATACCGGTTTTGGGATTCTGCACAGAAATGGTTTGCAAACCGCTGAATCCACACGTGAGTTTAACTCTGTCATTTGAATGCACACATTGACAACCATTCAGTTAGATACCACCCTTCTGGTTGTATGAGCAGATATTTCTCTGTACAGCCTATGGTCCCATTCACTCGGGAATATCCCAACGCACCTCCTAGAAGAAACGTGTTTCTGACACGCTGAATCTCAACATAGATTCAACTCTCTTAGGTGATCGAACGCACAGCAGAGCAGTTTCAAGGAAACGTTTCTCCTGAGTTTTAGACGAAGTTTCCTGCTGTTTAGTACGGATGCCAGCATTGGGCTGGAAATACCGGTTTTGGGATTCTGCACAGAAAGGGTTTGAAAACCGCTGAATCCACACGTGAGTTTAACTCTGTCAGTTGAATGCACACATTGACAACCATTCAGTTAGATAGCTCCGTTTTGGTTTTAGAAGCAGATATTTCTCTGTACAGCCTATGGTCCCATTCACTCGGGAATATCCCAACGCAGCTCCTAGAAGAAACGTGTTTCTGACTCGCTGAATCTCAACATAGATTCAACTCTCTTAGGTGAACGAACGCACAGCAGAGCAGTTTCAAGGAAACGTTTCTCCTGAGTTTTAGACGAAGTTTCCTGCTGTTTAGTACGGATGCCGGCATTGGGCTGGACATACCGGTTTTGGGATTCTGCACAGAAAGGGTTTACAAACCGCTGAATCCACACGTGAGTTTAACTCTGTCAGTTGAATGCACACATTGACAACCATTCATTTTGATAGCACCCTTTTGGTTTTAGAAGCAGATATTTCTCTGTACAGCCTATGGTCCCATTCACTCGGGAATATCCCAACGCAGCTCCTAGGAGAAACGTGTTTCTGACTCGCTGAATCTCAACATAGATTCAACTCTCTTAGGTGAACGAACGCAGAGCAGAGCAGTTTCAAGGAAACGTTTCTCCTGAGTTTTAGACGAAATTTCCTGCTGTTTAGTACGGATGCCGGCATTGGGCTGGACATACCGGTTTTGGGATTCTGCACAGAAAGGGTTTGCAAACCGCTGAATCCACACGTGAGTTTAACTCTGTCAGTTGAATGCACACATTGACAACCATTCAGTTAGATAGCTCCGTTTTGGTTTTAGAAGCAGATATTTCTCTGTACAGCCTATGGTCCCATTCACTCGGGAATATCCCAACGCAGCTCCTAGAAGAAACGTGTTTCTGACTCGCTGAGTCTCAACATAGATTCAACTCTCTTAGGTGAACGAACGCACAGCAGAGCAGTTTCAAGGAAACGTTTCTCCTGAGTTTTAGACGAAGTTTCCTGCTGTTTAGTACGGATGCCGGCATTGGGCTGGAAATACCGGTTTTGGGATTCTGAACAGAAAGGGTTTGCAAACCGCTGAATCCACACGTGAGTTTAAGTCTGTCAGTTGAATGCACACATTGACAACCATTCAGTTAGATAGCTCCGTTTTGGTTTTAGAAGCAGATATTTCTCTGTACAGCCTATGGTCCCATTCACTCGGGAATATCCCAACGCAGCTCCTAGAAGAAACGTGTTTCTGACTCGCTGAATCTCAACACAGATTCAACTCTCTTAGGTGAAAGAACGCACAGCAGAGCAGTTTCAAGGAAACGTTTCTCCTGAGTTTTAGACGAAGTTTCCTGCTGTTTAGTACGGATGCCGGCATTGGGCTGGAAATACCGGTTTTGGGATTCTGCACAGAAAGGGTTTGAAAACCGCTGAATCCACACGTGAGTTTAACTCTGTCAGTTGAATGCACACATTGACAACCATTCAGTTAGATAGCTCCGTTTTGGTTTTAGAAGCAGATATTTCTCTGTACAGCCTATGGTCCCATTCACTCGGGAATATCCCAACGCAGCTCCTAGAAGAAACGTGTTTCTGACTCGCTGAATCTCAACATAGATTCAACTCTCTTAGGTGAACGAACGCACAGCAGAGCAGTTTCAAGGAAACGTTTCTCCTGAGTCTTAGACGAAGTTTCCTGCTGTTTAGTACGGATGCCGGCATTGGGCTGGACATACCGGTTTTGGGATTCTGCACAGAAAGGGTTTACAAACCGCTGAATCCACACGTGAGTTTAACTCTGTCAGTTGAATGCACACATTGACAACCATTCATTTTGATAGCACCCTTTTGGTTTTAGAAGCAGATATTTCTCTGTACAGCCTATGGTCCCATTCACTCGGGAATATCCCAACGCAGCTCCTAGGAGAAACGTGTTTCTGACTCGCTGAATCTCAACATAGATTCAACTCTCTTAGGTGAACGAACGCAGAGCAGAGCAGTTTCAAGGAAACGTTTCTCCTGAGTTTTAGACGAAATTTCCTGCTGTTTAGTACGGATGCCGGCATTGGGCTGGACATACCGGTTTTGGGATTCTGCACAGAAAGTGTTTGCAAACCGCTGAATACACACGTGAGTTTAACTCTGTCAGTTGAATGCACACATTGACAACCATTCAGTTAGATAGCTCCGTTTTGGTTTTAGAAGCAGATATTTCTCTGTACAGCCTATGGTCCCATTCACTCGGGAATATCCCAACGCAGCTCCTAGAAGAAACGTGTTTCTGACTCGCTGAGTCTCAACATAGATTCAACTCTCTTAGGTGAACGAACGCACAGCAGAGCAGTTTCAAGGAAACGTTTCTCCTGAGTTTTAGACGAAGTTTCCTGCTGTTTAGTACGTATGCCGGCATTGGGCTGGAAATACCGGTTTTGGGATTCTGCACAGAAAGGGTTTGCAAACCGCTGAATCCACACGTGAGTTTAACTCTGTCAGTTGAATGCACACATTGACAACCATTCAGTTAGATAGCTCCGTTTTGGTTTTAGAAGCAGATATTTCTCTGTACAGCCTATGGTCCCATTCACTCGGGAATATCCCAACGCAGCTCCTAGAAGAAACGTGTTTCTGACTCGCTGAATCTCAACATAGTTTCAACTCTCTTAGGTGAACGAACGCACAGCAGAGCAGTTTCAAGGAAACGTTTCTCCTGAGTTTTAGACGAAGTTTCCTGCTGTTTAGTACGGATGCCGGCATTGAGCTGAAATTACCGGTTTTGGGATTCTGCACAGAAAGGGTTTGTAAACCGCTGAATCCAAACGTGAGTTTAACTCTGTCAGTTGAATGCACACATTGACAAGCATTCAGTTAGATACCACCCTTTTGGTTGTAGGAGCAGATATTTCTCTGTACAGCCTATGGTCCCATTCACTCGGGAATATCCCAACGCAGCTCCTAGAAGAAACGTGTTTCTGACTCGCTGAATCTCAACATAGATTCAACTCTCTTAGGTGAACGAACGCACAGCAGAGCAGTTTCAAGGAAACGTTTCTCCTGAGTTTTAGACGAAGTTTCCTGCTGTTTAGTACGGATGCCGGCATTGGGCTGGAAATACCGGTTTTGGGATTCTGCACAGAAAGGGTTTGCAAACCGCTGAATCCACACGTGAGTTTAACTCTGTCAGTTGAATGCACACATTGACAACCATTCAGTTAGATAGCTCCGTTTTGGTTTTAGAAGCAGATATTTCTCTGTACAGCCTATGGTCCCATTCACTCGGGAATATCCCAACGCACCTCCTAGAAGAAACGTGTTTCTGACACGCTGAATCTCAACATACATTCAACTCTCTTTGGTGATCGAACGCACAGCAGAGCAGTTTCAAGGAAACGTTTCTCCTGAGTTTTAGACGAAGTTTCCTGCTGTTTAGTACGGATGCCGGCATTGGGCTGGAAATACCGGTTTTGGGATTCTGCACAGAAAGGGTTTGCAAACCGCTGAATCCACACGTGAGTTTAACTCTGTCAGTTGAATGCACACATTGACAACCATTCAGTTAGATAGCTCCGTTTTGGTTTTAGAAGCAGATATTTCTCTGTACAGCCTATGGTCCCATTCACTCGGGAATATCCTAACGCAGCTCCTAGCATAAGCGTGTTTCTGACTCGCTGAATCTCAACATAGTTTCAACTCTCTTAGGTGAACGAACGCACAGCAGAGCAGTTTCAAGGAAACGTTTCTCCTGAGTTTTAGACGAAGTTTCCTGCTGTTTAGTACGGATGCCGGCATTGAGCTGGAATTACCGGTTTTGGGATTCTGCACAGAAAGGGTTTGTAAACCGCTGAATCCAAACGTGAGTTTAACTCTGTCAGTTGAATGCACACATTGACAAGCATTCAGTTAGATACCACCCTTTTGGTTGTAGGAGCAGATATTTCTCTGTACAGCCTATGGTCCCATTCACTCGGGAATATCCCAACGCAGCTCCTAGAAGAAACGTGTTTCTGACTCGCTGAATCTCAACATAGATTCAACTCTCTTAGGTGAACGAACGCACAGCAGAGCAGTTTCAAGGAAACGTTTCTCCTGAGTTTTAGACGAAGTTTCCTGCTGTTTAGTACGGATGCCGGCATTGGGCTGGAAATACCAGTTTTGGGATTCTGCACAGAAAGGGTTTGCAAACCGCTGAATCCACACGTGAGTTTAACTCTGTCAGTTGAATGCACACATTGACAACCATTCAGTTAGATAGCTCCGTTTTGGTTTTAGAAGCAGATATTTCTCTGTACAGCCTATGGTCCCATTCACTCGGGAATATCCCAACGCACCTCCTAGAAGAAACGTGTTTCTGACACGCGGAATCTCAACATAGATTCAACTCTCTTAGGTGATCGAACGCACAGCAGAGCAGTTTCAAGGAAACGTTTCTCCTGAGTTTTAGACGAAGTTTCCTGCTGTTTAGTACGGATGCCGGCATTGGGCTGGAAATACCGGTTTTGGGATTCTGCACAGAAAGGGTTTGTAAACCGCTGAATCCAAACGTGAGTTTAACTCTGTCAGTTGAATGCACACATTGACAAGCATTCAGTTAAATACCACCCTTTTGGTTGTAGGAGCAGATATTTCTCTGTACAGCCTATGGTCTCATTCACTCGGGAATATCCCAACGCAGCTCCTAGAAGAAACGTGTTTCTGACTCGCTGAATCTCAACATAAATTCAAGTATCTTAGGTGAACGAACGCACAGCAGAGCAGTTTCAAGGAAACGTTTCTCCTGAGTTTTAGACGAAGTTTCCTGCTGTTTAGTTCGGATGCCGGCATTGGGCTGGAAATACCGGTTTTGGGATTCTGCACAGAAAGGGTTTGCAAACCGCTGAATCCACACGTGAGTTTAACTCTGTCAGTTGAATGCACACATTGACAACCATTCAGTTAGATAGCTCCGTTTTGGTTTTAGAAGCAGATATTTCTCTGTACAGCCTATGGTCCCATTCACTCGGGAATATCCCAACGCAGCTCCTAGAAGAAACGTGTTTCTGACTCGCTGAATCTCAACACAGATTCAACTCTCTTAGGTCAAAGAACGCACAGCAGAGCAGTTTCAAGGAAACGTTTCTCCTGAGTTTTAGACGAAGTTTCCTGCTGTTTAGTACGGATGCCGGCATTGGGCTGGAAATACCGGTTTTGGGATTCTGCACAGAAAGGGTTTGCAAACCGCTGAATCCACACGTGAGTTTAACTCTGTCAGTTGAATGCACACATTGACAACCATTCAGTTAGATAGCTCCGTTTTGGTTTTAGAAGCAGATATTTCTCTGTACAGCCTATGGTCCCATTCACTCGGGAATATCCCAACGCACCTCCTAGAAGAAACGTGTTTCTGACACGCGGAATCTCAACATAGATTCAACTCTCTTAGGTGATCGAACGCACAGCAGAGCAGTTTCAAGGAAACGTTTCTCCTGAGTTTTAGACGAAGTTTCCTGCTGTTTAGTACGGATGCCGGCATTGGGCTGGAAATACCGGTTTTGGGATTCTGCACAGAAAGGGTTTGTAAACCGCTGAATCCAAACGTGAGTTTAACTCTGTCAGTTGAATGCACACATTGACAAGCATTCAGTTAGATACCACCCTTTTGGTTGTAGGAGCAGATATTTCTCTGTACAGCCTATGGTCTCATTCACTCGGGAATATCCCAACGCAGCTCCTAGAAGAAACGTGTTTCTTACTCGCTGAATCTCAACATAGATTCAAGTATCTTAGGTGAACGAACGCACAGCAGAGCAGTTTCAAGGAAACGTTTCTCCTGAGTTTTAGACGAAGTTTCCTGCTGTTTAGTACGGATGCCGGCATTGGGCTGGAAATACCGGTTTTGGGATTCTGCACAGAAAGGGTTTGCAAACCGCTGAATCCACACGTGAGTTTAACTCTGTCAGTTGAATGCACACATTGACAACCATTCAGTTAGATAGCTCCGTTTTGGTTTTAGAAGCAGATATTTCTCTGTACAGCCTATGGTCCCATTCACTCGGGAATATCGCAACGCAGCTCCTAGAAGAAACGTGTTTCTGACTCGCTGAATCTCAACACAGATTCAACTCTCTTAGGTCAAAGAACGCACAGCAGAGCAGTTTCAAGGAAACGTTTCTCCTGAGTTTTAGACGAAGTTTCCTGCTGTTTAGTACGGATGCCAGCATTGGGCTGGAAATACCGGTTTTGGGATTCTGCACAGAAAGGGTTTGCAAACCGCTGAATCCACACGTGAGTTTAACTCTGTCAGTTGAATGCACACATTGACAACCATTCAGTTAGATAGCTCCGTTTTGGTTTTAGAAGCAGATATTTCTCTGTACAGCCTATGGTCCCATTCACTCGGGAATATCCCAACGCACCTCCTAGAAGAAACGTGTTTCTGACACGCTGAATCTCAACATAGATTCAACTCTCTTTGGTGATCGAACGCACAGCAGAGCAGTTTCAAGGAAACGTTTCTCCTGAGTTTTAGACGAAGTTTCCTGCTGTTTAGTACGGATGCCGGCATTGGGCTGGAAATACCGGTTTTGGGATTCTGCACAGAAAGGGTTTGCAAACCGCTGAATCCACACGTGAGTTTAACTCTGTCAGTTGAATGCACACATTGACAACCATTCAGTTAGATAGCTCCGTTTTGGTTTTAGAAGCAGATATTTCTCTGTACAGCCTATGGTCCCATTCACTCGGGAATATCCCAACGCAGCTCCTAGCATAAACGTGTTTCTGACTCGCTGAATCTCAACATAGTTTCAACTCTCTTAGGTGAACGAACGCACAGCAGAGCAGTTTCAAGGAAACGTTTCTCCTGAGTTTTAGACGAAGTTTCCTGCTGTTTAGTACGGATGCCGGCATTGAGCTGGAATTACCGGTTTTGGGATTCTGCACAGAAAGGGTTTGTAAACCGCTGAATCCAAACGTGAGTTTAACTCTGTCAGTTGAATGCACACATTGACAAGCATTCAGTTAGATACCACCCTTTTGGTTGTAGGAGCAGATATTTCTCTGTACAGCCTATGGTCCCATTCACTCGGGAATATCCCAACGCAGCTCCTAGAAGAAACGTGTTTCTGACTCGCTGAATCTCAACATAGATTCAACTCTCTTAGGTGAACGAACGCACAGCAGAGCAGTTTCAAGGAAACGTTTCTCCTGAGTTTTAGACGAAGTTTCCTGCTGTTTAGTACGGATGCCGGCATTGGGCTGGAAATACCGGTTTTGGGATTCTGCACAGAAAGGGGTTGCAAACCGCTGAATCCACACGTGAGTTTAACTCTGTCAGTTGAATGCACACATTGACAACCATTCAGTTAGATAGCTCCGTTTTGGTTTTAGAAGCAGATATTTCTCTGTACAGCCTATGGTCCCATTCACTCGGGAATATCCCAACGCACCTCCTAGAAGAAACGTGTTTCTGACACGCTGAATCTCAACATACATTCAACTCTCTTTGGTGATCGAACGCACAGCAGAGCAGTTTCAAGGAAACGTTTCTCCTGAGTTTTAGACGAAGTTTCCTGCTGTTTAGTACGGATGCCGGCATTGGGCTGTACATACCGGTTTTGGGATTCTGCACAGAAAGGGTTTGCAAACCGCTGAATCCACACGTGAGTTTAACTCTGTCAGTTGAATGCACACATTGACAACCATTCAGTTAGATAGCTCCGTTTTGGTTTTAGAAGCAGATATTTCTCTGTACAGCCTATGGTCCCATTCACTCGGGAATATCCCAACGCAGCTCCTAGCATAAGCGTGTTTCTGACTCGCTGAATCTCAACATAGTTTCAAGTCTCTTAGGTGAACGAACGCACAGCAGAGCAGTTTCAAGGAAACGTTTCTCCTGAGTTTTAGACGAAGTTTCCTGCTGTTTAGTACGGATGCCGGCATTGAGCTGGAATTACCGGTTTTGGGATTCTGCACAGAAAGGGTTTGTAAACCGCTGAATCCAAACGTGAGTTTAACTCTGTCAGTTGAATGCACACATTGACAAGCATTCAGTTAGATACCACCCTTTTGGTTGTAGGAGCAGATATTTCTCTGTACAGCCTATGGTCCCATTCACTCGGGAATATCCCAACGCAGCTCCTAGAAGAAACGTGTTTCTGACTCGCTGAATCTCAACATAGATTCAACTCTCTTAGGTGAACGAACGCACAGCAGAGCAGTTTCAAGGAAACGTTTCTCCTGAGTTTTAGACGAAGTTTCCTGCTGTTTAGTACGGATGCCGGCATTGGGCTGGAAATACCGGTTTTGGGATTCTGCACAGAAATGGTTTGCAAACCGCTGAATCCACACGTGAGTTTAACTCTGTCAGTTGAATGCACACATTGACAACCATTCAGTTAGATAGCTCCGTTTTGGTTTTAGAAGCAGATATTTCTCTGTACAGCCTATGGTCCCATTCACTCGGGAATATCCCAACGCACCTCCTAGAAGAAACGTGTTTCTGACACGCTGAATCTCAACATAGATTCAACTCTCTTAGGTGAACGAACGCACAGCAGAGCAGTTTCAAGGAAACGTTTCTCCTGAGTTTTAGACGAAGTTTCCTGCTGTTTAGTACGTATGCCGGCATTGGGCTGGAAATACCGGTTTTGGGATTCTGCACAGAAAGGGTTTGCAAACCGCTGAATCCACACGTGAGTTTAACTCTGTCAGTTGAATGCACACATTGACAACCATTCAGTTAGATAGCTCCGTTTTGGTTTTAGAAGCAGATATTTCTCTGTACAGCCTATGGTCCCATTCACTCGGGAATATCCCAACGCAGCTCCTAGCATAAACGTGTTTCTGACTCGCTGAATCTCAACATAGTTTCAACTCTCTTAGGTGAACGAACGCACAGCAGAGCAGTTTCAAGGAAACGTTTCTCCTGAGTTTTAGACGAAGTTTCCTGCTGTTTAGTACGGATGCCGGCATTGAGCTGGAATTACCGGTTTTGGGATTCTGCACAGAAAGGGTTTGTAAACCGCTGAATCCAAACGTGAGTTTAACTCTGTCAGTTGAATGCACACATTGACAAGCATTCAGTTAGATAACACCCTTTTGGTTGTAGGAGCAGATATTACTCTGTACAGCCTAAGGTCCCATTCACTCGGGAATATCCCAACGCAGCTCCTAGAAGAAACGTGTTTCTGACTCGCTGAATCTCAACATAGATTCAACTCTCTTAGGTGAACGAACGCACAGCAGAGCAGTTTCAAGGAAACGTTTCTCCTGAGTTTTAGACGAAGTTTCCTGCTGTTTAGTACGGATGCCGGCATTGGGCTGGAAATACCGGTTTTGGGATTCTGCACAGAAAGGGTTTGCAAACCGCTGAATCCACACGTGAGTTTAACTCTGTCAGTTGAATGCACACATTGACAACCATTCAGTTAGATAGCTCCGTTTTGGTTTTAGAAGCAGATATTTCTCTGTACAGCCTATGGTCCCATTCACTCGGGAATATCCCAACGCACCTCCTAGAAGAAACGTGTTTCTGACACGCTGAATCTCAACATAGATTCAACTCTCTTTGGTGATCGAACGCACAGCAGAGCAGTTTCAAGGAAACGTTTCTCCTGAGTTTTAGACGAAGTTTCCTGCTGTTTAGTACGGATGCCGGCATTGGGCTGTACATACCGGTTTTGGGATTCTGCACAGAAAGGGTTTGCAAACCGCTGAATCCACACGTGAGTTTAACTCTGTCAGTTGAATGCACACATTGACAACCATTCAGTTAGATAGCTCCGTTTTGGTTTTAGAAGCAGATATTTCTCTGTACAGCCTATGGTCCCATTCACTCGGGAATATCCCAACGCAGCTCCTAGCATAAGCGTGTTTCTGACTCGCTGAATCTCAACATAGTTTCAACTCTCTTAGGTGAACGAACGCACAGCAGAGCAGTTTCAAGGAAACGTTTCTCCTGAGTTTTAGACGAAGTTTCCTGCTGTTTAGTACGGATGCCGGCATTGAGCTGGAATTACCGGTTTTGGGATTCTGCACAGAAAGGGTTTGTAAACCGCTGAATCCAAACGTGAGTTTAACTCTGTCAGTTGAATGCACACATTGACAACCATTCAGTTAGATAGCTCCGTTTTGGTTTTAGAAGCAGATATTTCTCTGTACAGCCTATGGTCCCATTCACTCGGGAATATCCCAACGCAGCTCCTAGAAGAAACGTGTTTCTGACTCGCTGAATCTCAACATAGATTCAACTCTCTTAGGTGAACGAACGCACAGCAGAGCAGTTTCAAGGAAACGTTTCTCCTGAGTTTTAGACGAAGTTTCCTGCTGTTTAGTACGGATGCCGGCATTGGGCTGGAAATACCGGTTTTGGGATTCTGCACAGAAAGGGTTTGCAAACCGCTGAATCCACACGTGAGTTTAACTCTGTCAGTTGAATGCACACATTGACAAACATTCAGTTAGATAGCTCCGTTTTGGTTTTAGAAGCAGATATTTCTCTGTACAGCCTATGGTCCCATTCACTCGGGAATATCCCAACGCACCTCCTAGAAGAAACGTGTTTCTGACACGCGGAATCTCAACATAGATTCAACTCTCTTAGGTGATCGAACGCACAGCAGAGCAGTTTCAAGGAAACGTTTCTCCTGAGTCTTAGACGAAGTTTCCTGCTGTTTAGTATGGATGCCGGCATTGGGCTGGAAATACCGGTTTTGGGATTCTGCACAGAAAGGGTTTGTAAACCGCTGAATCCAAACGTGAGTTTAACTCTGTCAGTTGAATGCACACATTGACAAGCATTCAGTTAGATACCACCCTTTTGGTTGTAGGAGCAGATATTTCTCTGTACAGCCTATGGTCCCATTCACTCGGGAATATCCCAACGCAGCTCCTAGAAGAAACGTGTTTCTGACTCGCTGAATCTCAACATAGATTCAAGTATCTTAGGTGAACGAACGCACAGCAGAGCAGTTTCAAGGAAACGTTTCTCCTGAGTTTTAGACGAAGTTTCCTGCTGTTTAGTACGGATGCCGGCATTGGGCTGGAAATACCGGTTTTGGGATTCTGCACAGAAAGGGTTTGCAAACCGCTGAATCCCCACGTGAGTTTAACTCTGTCAGTTGAATGCACACATTGACAACCATTCAGTTAGATAGCTCCGTTTTGGTTTTAGAAGCAGATATTTCTCTGTACAGCCTATGGTCCCATTCACTCGGGAATATCCCAACGCAGCTCCTAGAAGAAACGTGTTTCTGACTCGCTGAATCTCAACACAGATTCAACTCTCTTAGGTCAAAGAACGCACAGCAGAGCAGTTTCAAGGAAACGTTTCTCCTGAGTTTTAGACGAAGTTTCCTGCTGTTTAGTACGGATGCCGGCATTGGGCTGGAAATACCGGTTTTGGGATTCTGCACAGAAAGGGTTTGCAAACCGCTGAATCCACACGTGAGTTAAACTCTGTCAGCTGAATGCACACATTGACAACCATTCAGTTAGATAGCTCCGTTTTGGTTTTAGAAGCAGATATTTCTCTGTACAGCCTATGGTCCCATTCACTCGGGAATATCCCAACGCAGCTCCTAGCATAAACGTGTTTCTGACTCGCTGAATCTCAACATAGTTTCAACTCTCTTAGGTGAACGAACGCACAGCAGAGCAGTTTCAAGGAAACGTTTCTCCTGAGTTTTAGACGAAGTTTCCTGCTGTTTAGTACGGATGCCGGCATTGAGCTGGAATTACCGGTTTTGGGATTCTGCACAGAAAGGGTTTGTAAACCGCTGAATCCAAACGTGAGTTTAACTCCGTCAGTTGAATGCACACATTGACAAGCATTCAGTTAGATACCACCCTTTTGGTTGTAGGAGCAGATATTTCTCTGTACAGCCTATGGTCCCATTCACTCGGGAATATCCCAACGCAGCTCCTAGAAGAAACGTGTTTCTGACTCGCTGAATCTCAACATAGATTCAACTCTCTTAGGTGAACGAACGCACAGCAGAGCAGTTTCAAGGAAACGTTTCTCCTGAGTTTTAGACGAAGTTTCCTGCTGTTTAGTACGGATGCCGGCATTGGGCTGGAAATACCGGTTTTGGGATTCTGCACAGAAAGGGTTTGCAAACCGATGAATCCACACGTGAGTTTAACTCTGTCAGTTGAATGCACACATTGACAAGCATTCAGTTAGATACCACCCTTTTGGTTGTAGGAGCAGATATTTCTCTGTACAGCCTATGGTCCCATTCACTCGGGAATATCCCAACGCAGCTCCTAGAAGAAACGTGTTTCTGACTCGCTGAATCTCAACATATATTCAACTCTCTTAGGTGAACGAACGCACAGCAGAGCAGTTTCAAGGAAACGTTTCTCCTGAGTTTTAGACGAAGTTTCCTGCTGTTTAGTGCGTATGCCGGCATTGGGCTGGAAATACCGGTTTTGGGATTCTGCACAGAAAGGGTTTGCAAACCGCTGAATCCACACGTGAGTTTAACTCTGTCAGTTGAATGCACACATTGACAACCATTCAGTTAGATAGCTCCGTTTTGGTTTTAGAAGCAGATATTTCTCTGTACAGCCTATGGTCCCATTCACTCGGGAATATCCCAACGCAGCTCCTAGAAGAAACGTGTTTCTGACTCGCTGAATCTCAACACAGATTCAACTCTCTTAGGTGAAAGAACGCACAGCAGAGCAGTTTCAAGGAAACGTTTCTCCTGAGTTTTAGACGAAGTTTCCTGCTGTTTAGTACGGATGCCGGCATTGGGCTGGAAATACCGGTTTTGGGATTCTGCACAGAAAGGGTTTGCAAACCGCTGAATCCACACGTGAGTTTAACTCTGTCAGTTGAATGCACACATTGACAAGCATTCAGTTAGATACCACCCTTTTGGTTGTAGGAGCAGATATTTCTCTGTACAGCCTATGGTCCCGTTCACTCGGGAATATCCCAACGCAGCTCCTAGAAGAAACGTGTTTCTGACTCGCTGAATCTCAACACAGATTCAACTCTCTTAGGTCAAAGAACGCACAGCAGAGCAGTTTCAAGGAAACGTTTCTCCTGAGTTTTAGACGAAGTTTCCTGCTGTTTAGTACGGATGCCGGCATTGGGCTGGAAATACCGGTTTTGGGATTCTGCACAGAAAGGGTTTGCAAACCGCTGAATCCACACGTGAGTTTAACTCTGTCAGTTGAATGCACACATTGACAACCATTCAGTTAGATAGCTCCGTTTTGGTTTTAGAAGCAGATATTTCTCTGTACAGCCTATGGTCCCATTCACTCGGGAATATCCCAACGCAGCTCCTAGAAGAAACGTGTTTCTGACTCGCTGAATCTCAACATAGATTCAAGTATCTTAGGTGAACGAACGCACAGCAGAGCAGTTTCAAGGAAACGTTTCTCCTGAGTTTTAGACGAAGTTTCCTGCTGTTTAGTACGGATGCCGGCATTGGGCTGGAAATACCGGTTTTGGGATTCTGCACAGAAAGGGGTTGCAAACCGCTGAATCCACACGTGAGTTTAACTCTGTCAGTTGAATGCACACATTGACAACCATTCAGTTAGATAGCTCCGTTTTGGTTTTAGAAGCAGATATTTCTCTGTACAGCCTATGGTCCCATTCACTCGGGAATATCCCAACGCACCTCCTAGAAGAAACGTGTTTCTGACACGCTGAATCTCAACATACATTCAACTCTCTTTGGTGAACGAACGCACAGCAGAGCAGTTTCAAGGAAACGTTTCTCCTGAGTTTTAGACGAAGTTTCCTGCTGTTTAGTACGGATGCCCTCATTGAGCTGGAATTACCGGTTTTGGGATTCTGCACAGAAAGGGTTTGTAAACCGCTGAATCCACACGTGAGTTTAACTCTGTCAGTTGAATGCACACATTGACAACCATTCAGTTAGATACCTCCGTTTTGGTTTTAGAAGCAGATATTTCTCTGTACAGCCTATGGTCCCATTCACTGGGGAATATCCCAACGCAGCTCCTAGCATAAACGTGCTTCTGACTCGCTGAATCTCAACATAGTTTCAACTCTCTTAGGTGAACGAACGCACAGCAGAGCAGTTTCAAGGAAACGTTTCTCCTGAGATTTAGACGAAGTTTCCTGCTGTTTAGTACGTATGCCGGCATTGGGCTGGAAATACCGGTTTTGGGATTCTGCACAGAAATTGTTTGCAAACCGCTGAATCCACACGTGAGTTTAACTCTGTCAGTTGAATGCACACATTGACAACCATTCAGTTAGATAGCTCCGTTTTGGTTTTAGAAGCAGATATTTCTCTGTACAGCCTATGGTCCCATTCACTCGGGAATATCCAAACACAGCTCCTAGCATAAACGTGTTTCTGACTCGCTGAATCTCAACATAGTTTCAACTCTCTTAGGTGAACGAACGCACAGCAGAGCAGTTTCAAGGAAACGTTTCTCCTGAGTTTTAGACGAAGTTTCCTGCTGTTTAGTACGTATGCTGGCATTGGGCTGGAAATACCGGTTTTGGGATTCTGCACAGAAAGGGTTTGCAAACCGCTGAATCCACACGTGAGTTTAACTCTGTCAGTTGAATGCACACATTGACAACCATTCAGTTAGATAGCTCCGTTTTGGTTTTAGAAGCAGATATTTCTCTGTACAGCCTATGGTCCCATTCACTCGGGAATATCCCAACGCAGCTCCTAGAAAAAACGTGTTTCTGACTCGCTGAATCTCAACATAGATTCACCTCTCTTAGGTGAACGAACCCACAGCAGAGCAGTTTCAAGGAAACGTTTCTCCTGAGTTTTAGACGAAGTTTCCTGCTGTTTAGTACGTATGCCGGCATTAGGCTGGAAATACCTGTTTTGTGATTCTGCACAGAAAGGGTTTGCAAACCGCTGAATCCACACGTGAGTTTAACTCTGTCAGTTGAATGCACACATTGACAACCATTCAGTTAGATAGCTCCGTTTTGGTTTCAGAAGCAGATATTTCTCTGTACAGCCTATGGTCCCATTCACTCGGGAATATCCCAACGCAGCTCCTAGAAGAAACGTGTTTCTGACTCGCTGAATCTCAACATAGATTCAACTCTCTTAGGTGAAAGAACGCACAGCAGAGCTGTTTCAAGGAAACGTTTCTCCTGAGTTTTAGACGAAGTTTCCTGCTGTTTAGTACGTATGCCGGCATTGGGCTGGAAATACCGGTTTTGGGATTCTGCACAGAAAGGTTTTGCAAACCGCTGAATCCACACGTGAGTTTAACTCTGTCAGTTGAATGCACACATTGACAACCATTCAGTTTGATAGCACACTTTTGGTTTTAGAAGCAGATATTTCTCTGTACAGCCTATGGTCCCATTCACTCGGGAATATCCCAACGCAGCTCCTAGGAGAAACGTGTTTCTGACTCCCTGAATCTCAACATAGATTCAACTCTCTTAGGTGAACGAACGCACAGCAGAGCAGTTTCAAGGAAACGTTTCTCCTGAGTTTTAGACGAAGTTTCCTGCTGTTTAGTACGGATGCAGGCATTGGGCTGGAAATACCGGTTTTGCGATTCTGCACAGAAAGGGTGTGCAAACCGCTGAATCCACACGTGAGTTTAACTCTGTCAGTTGAATGCACACATTGACAACCATTCAGTTAGATAGCTCCGTTTTGGTTTTAGAAGCAGATATTTCTCTGTACAGCCTATGGTCCCATTCACTCGGGAATATCCCAACGCAGCTCCTAGAAAAAACGTGTTTCTGACTCGCTGAATCTCAACATAGATTCACCTCTCTTAGGTGAACGAACGCACAGCAGAGCAGTTTCAAGGAAACGTTTCTCCTGAGTTTTAGACGAAGTTTCCTGCTGTTTAGTACGTATGCCGGCATTAGGCTGGAAATACCTGTTTTGGGATTCTGCACAGAAAGGGTTTGCAAACCGCTGAATCCACACGTGAGTTTAACTCTGTCAGTTGAATGCACACATTGACAACCATTCAGTTAGATAGCTCCGTTTTGGTTTCAGAAGCAGATATTTCTCTGTACAGCCTATGGTCCCATTCACTCGGGAATATCCCAACGCAGCTCCTAGAAGAAACGTGTTTCTGACTCGCTGAATCTCAACATAGATTCAACTCTCTTAGGTGAAAGAACGCACAGCAGAGCTGTTTCAAGGAAACGTTTCTCCTGAGTTTTAGACGAAGTTTCCTGCTGTTTAGTACGTATGCCGGCATTGGGCTGGAAATACCGGTTTTGGGATTCTGCACAGAAAGGTTTTGCAAACCGCTGAATCCACACGTGAGTTTAACTCTGTCAGTTGAATGCACACATTGACAACCATTCAGTTTGATAGCACACTTTTGGTTTTAGAAGCAGATATTTCTCTGTACAGCCTATGGTCCCATTCACTCGGGAATATCCCAACGCAGCTCCTAGGAGAAACGTGTTTCTGACTCCCTGAATCTCAACATAGATTCAACTCTCTTAGGTGAACGAACGCACAGCAGAGCAGTTTCAAGGAAACGTTTCTCCTGAGTTTTAGACGAAGTTTCCTGCTGTTTAGTACGGATGCAGGCATTGGGCTGGAAATACCGGTTTTGCGATTCTGCACAGAAAGGGTGTGCAAACCGCTGAATCCACACGTGAGTTTAACTCTGTCAGTTGAATGCACACATTGACAACCATTCAGTTAGATAGCTCCGTTTTGGTTTTAGAAGCAGATATTTCTCTGTACAGCCTATGGTCCCATTCACTCGGGAATATCCCAACGCAGCTCGTAGAAAAAACGTGTTTCTGACTCGCTGAATCTCAACATAGATTCACCTCTCTTAGGTGAACGAACGCACAGCAGAGCAGTTTCAAGGAAACGTTTCTCCTGAGTTTTAGACGAAGTTTCCTGCTGTTTAGTACGTATGCCGGCATTAGGCTGGAAATACCTGTTTTGGGATTCTGCACAGAAAGGGTTTGCAAACCGCTGAATCCACACGTGAGTTTAACTCTGTCAGTTGAATGCACACATTGACAACCATTCAGTTAGATAGCTCCGTTTTGGTTTCAGAAGCAGATATTTCTCTGTACAGCCTATGGTCCCATTCACTCGGGAATATCCCAACGCAGCTCCTAGAAGAAACGTGTTTCTGACTCGCTGAATCTCAACATAGATTCAACTCTCTTAGGTGAAAGAACGCACAGCAGAGCTGTTTCAAGGAAACGTTTCTCCTGAGTTTTAGACGAAGTTTCCTGCTCTTTAGTACGTATGCCGGCATTGGGCTGGAAATACCGGTTTTGGGATTCTGCACAGAAAGGTTTTGCAAACCGCTGAATCCACACGTGAGTTTAACTCTGTCAGTTGAATGCACACATTGACAACCATTCAGTTTGATAGCACACTTTTGGTTTTAGAAGCAGATATTTCTCTGTACAGCCTATGGTCCCATTCACTCGGGAATATCCCAACGCAGCTCCTAGGAGAAACGTGTTTCTGACTCCCTGAATCTCAACATAGATTCAACTCTCTTAGGTGAACGAACGCACAGCAGAGCAGTTTCAAGGAAACGTTTCTCCTGAGTTTTAGACGAAGTTTCCTGCTGTTTAGTACGGATGCAGGCATTGGGCTGGAAATACCGGTTTTGCGATTCTGCACAGAAAGGGTGTGCAAACCGCTGAATCCACACGTGAGTTTAACTCTGTCAGTTGAATGCACACATTGACAACCATTCAGTTTGATAGCACACTTTTGGTTTTAGAAGCAGATATTTCTCTGTACAGCCTATGGTCCCATTCACTCGGGAATATCCCAACGCAGCTCCTAGAAGAAACGTGTTTCTGACTCGCTGAATCTCAACATAGATTCAACTCTCTTAGGTGAACGAACGCACAGCAGAGCAGTTTCAAGGAAACATTTCTCCTGAGTCTTAGACGAAGTTTCCTGCTGTTTAGTACGGATGCCGGCATTGGGCTGGACATACCGGTTTTGGGATTCTGCACAGAAAGGGTTTGCAAACCGCTGAATCCACACGTGAGTTTAACTCTGTCAGTTGAATGCACACATTGACAACCATTCAGTTAGATAGCTCCGTTTTGGTTTTAGAAGCAGATATTTCTCTGTACAGCCTATGGTCCCATTCACTCGGGAATATCCCAACGCAGCTCCTAGAAGAAACGTGTTTCTGACTCGCTGAATCTCAACATAGATTCAACTCTCTTAGGTGAACGAACGCACAGCAGAGCAGTTTCAAGGAAACGTTTCTCCTGAGTTTTAGACGAAGTTTCCTGCTGTTTAGTACGGATGCCGGCATTGGGCTGGACATACCGGTTTTGGGATTCTGCACAGAAATGGTTTGCAAACCGCTGAATCCACACGTGAGTTTAACTCTGTCAGTTGAATGCACACATTGACAACCATTCAGTTTGATAGCACACTTTTGGATTTAGAAGCAGATATTTCTCTGTACAGCCTATGGTCCCATTCACTCGGGAATATCCCAACGCAGCTCCTAGAAGAAACGTGTTTCTGACTCGCTGAATCTCAACATAGATTCAACTCTCTTAGGTGAAAGAACGCACAGCAGAGCTGTTTCAAGGAAACGTTTCTCCTGAGTTTTAGACGAAGTTTCCTGCTGTTTAGTACGTATGCCGGCATTGGGCTGAAAAAACCGGTTTTGGGATTCTGCACAGAAAGGTTTTGCAAACCGCTGAATCCACACGTGAGTTTAACTCTGTCAGTTGAATGCACACATTGACAACCATTCAGTTTGATAGCACACTTTTGGTTTTAGAAGCAGATATTTCTCTGTACAGCCTATGGTCCCATTCACTCGGGAATATCCCAACGCAGCTCCTAGGAGAAACGTGTTTCTGACTCCCTGAATCTCAACATAGATTCAACTCTCTTAGGTGAACGAACGCACAGCAGAGCAGTTTCAAGGAAACGTTTCTCCTGAGTTTTAGACGAAGTTTCCTGCTGTTTAGTACGGATGCAGGCATTGGGCTGGAAATACCGGTTTTGCGATTCTGCACAGAAAGGGTGTGCAAACCGCTGAATCCACACGTGAGTTTAACTCTGTCAGTTGAATGCACACATTGACAACCATTCAGTTAGATAGCTCCGTTTTGGTTTTAGAAGCAGATATTTCTCTGTACAGCCTATGGTCCCATTCACTCGGGAATATCCCAACGCAGCTCCTAGAAAAAACGTGTTTCTGACTCGCTGAATCTCAACATAGATTCACCTCTCTTAGGTGAACGAACGCACAGCAGAGCAGTTTCAAGGAAACGTTTCTCCTGAGTTTTAGACGAAGTTTCCTGCTGTTTAGTACGTATGCCGGCATTAGGCTGGAAATACCTGTTTTGGGATTCTGCACAGAAAGGGTTTGCAAACCGCTGAATCCACACGTGAGTTTAACTCTGTCAGTTGAATGCACACATTGACAACCATTCAGTTAGATAGCTCCGTTTTGGTTTCAGAAGCAGATATTTCTCTGTACAGCCTATGGTCCCATTCACTCGGGAATATCCCAACGCAGCTCCTAGAAGAAACGTGTTTCTGACTCGCTGAATCTCAACATAGATTCAACTCTCTTAGGTGAAAGAACGCACAGCAGAGCTGTTTCAAGGAAACGTTTCTCCTGAGTTTTAGACGAAGTTTCCTGCTGTTTAGTACGTATGCCGGCATTGGGCTGGAAATACCGGTTTTGGGATTCTGCACAGAAAGGGTTTGCAAACCGCTGAATCCACACGTGAGTTTAACTCTGTCAGTTGAATGCACACATTGACAACCATTCAGTTTGATAGCACACTTTTGGTTTTAGAAGCAGATATTTCTCTGTACAGCCTATGGTCCCATTCACTCGGGAATATCCCAACGCAGCTCCTAGGAGAAACGTGTTTCTGACTCCCTGAATCTCAACATAGATTCAACTCTCTTAGGTGAACGAACGCACAGCAGAGCAGTTTCAAGGAAACGTTTCTCCTGAGTTTTAGACGAAGTTTCCTGCTGTTTAGTACGGATGCAGGCATTGGACTGGAAATACCGGTTTTGCGATTCTGCACAGAAAGGGTGTGCAAACCGCTGAATCCACACGTGAGTTTAACTCTGTCAGTTGAATGCACACATTGACAACCATTCAGTTTGATAGCACACTTTTGGTTTTAGAAGCAGATATTTCTCTGTACAGCCTATGGTCCCATTCACTCGGGAATATCCCAACGCAGCTCCTAGAAGAAACGTGTTTCTGACTCGCTGAATCTCAACATAGATTCAACTCTCTTAGGTGAACGAACGCACAGCAGAGCAGTTTCAAGGAAACGTTTCTCCTGAGTTTTAGACGAAGTTTCCTGCTGTTTAGTACGGATGCCGGCATTGGGCTTGACATACCGGTTTTGGGATTCTGCACAGAAATGGTTTGCAAACCGCTGAATCCACACGTGAGTTTAACTCTGTCAGTTGAATGCACACATTGACAACCATTCAGTTTGATAGCACACTTTTGGATTTAGAAGCAGATATTTCTCTGTACAGCCTATGGTCCCATTCACTCGGGAATATCCCAACGCAGCTCCTAGAAGAAACGTGTTTCTGACTCGCTGAATCTCAACATAGTTTCAACTCTCTTAGGTGAACGAACGCACAGCAGAGCAGTTTCAAGGAAACGTTTCTCCTGAGTTTTAGACGAAGTTTCCTGCTGTTTAGTACGGATGCCCTCATTGAGCTGGAATTACCGGTTTTGGGATTCTGCACAGAAAGGGTTTGTAAACCGCTGAATCCACACGTGAGTTTAACTCTGTCAGTTGAATGCACACATTGACAACCATTCAGTTAGATACCTCCGTTTTGGTTTTAGAAGCAGATATTTCTCTGTACAGCCTATGGTCCCATTCACTGGGGAATATCCCAACGCAGCTCCTAGCATAAACGTGCTTCTGACTCGCTGAATCTCAACATAGTTTCAACTCTCTTAGGTGAACGAACGCACAGCAGAGCAGTTTCAAGGAAACGTTTCTCCTGAGTTTTAGACGAAGTTTCCTGCTGTTTAGTACGTATGCCGGCATTGGGCTGGAAATACCGGTTTTGGGATTCTGCACAGAAATTGTTTGCAAACCGCTGAATCCACACGTGAGTTTAACTCTGTCAGTTGAATGCACACATTGACAACCATTCAGTTAGATAGCTCCGTTTTGGTTTTAGAAGCAGATATTTCTCTGTACAGCCTATGGTCCCATTCACTCGGGAATATCCAAACACAGCTCCTAGCATAAACGTGTTTCTGACTCGCTGAATCTCAACATAGTTTCAACTCTCTTAGGTGAACGAACGCACAGCAGAGCAGTTTCAAGGAAACGTTTCCCCTGAGTTTTAGACGAAGTTTCCTGCTGTTTAGTACGTATGCTGGCATTGGGCTGGAAATACCGGTTTTGGGATTCTGCACAGAAAGGGTTTGCAAACCGCTGAATCCACACGTGAGTTTAACTCTGTCAGTTGAATGCACACATTGACAACCATTCAGTTAGATAGCTCCGTTTTGGTTTTAGAAGCAGATATTTCTCTGTACAGCCTATGGTCCCATTCACTCGGGAATATCCCAACGCAGCTCCTAGAAAAAACGTGTTTCTGACTCGCTGAATCTCAACATAGATTCACCTCTCTTAGGTGAACGAACGCACAGCAGAGCAGTTTCAAGGAAACGTTTCTCCTGAGTTTTAGACGAAGTTTCCTGCTGTTTAGTACGTATGCCGGCATTAGGCTGGAAATACCTGTTTTGGGATTCTGCACAGAAAGGGTTTGCAAACCGCTGAATCCACACGTGAGTTTAACTCTGTCAGTTGAATGCACACATTGACAACCATTCAGTTAGATAGCTCCGTTTTGGTTTCAGAAGCAGATATTTCTCTGTACAGCCTATGGTCCCATTCACTCGGGAATATCCCAACGCAGCTCCTAGAAGAAACGTGTTTCTGACTCGCTGAATCTCAACATAGATTCAACTCTCTTAGGTGAAAGAACGCACAGCAGAGCTGTTTCAAGGAAACGTTTCTCCTGAGTTTTAGACGAAGTTTCCTGCTGTTTAGTACGTATGCCGGCATTGGGCTGGAAATACCGGTTTTGGGATTCTGCACAGAAAGGTTTTGCAAACCGCTGAATCCACACGTGAGTTTAACTCTGTCAGTTGAATGCACACATTGACAACCATTCAGTTTTATAGCACACTTTTGGTTTTAGAAGCAGATATTTCTCTGTACAGCCTATGGTCCCATTCACTCGGGAATATCCCAACGCAGCTCCTAGAAGAAACGTGTTTCTGACTCGCTGAATCTCAACATAGATTCAACTCTCTTAGGTGAACGAACGCACAGCAGAGCAGTTTCAAGGAAACATTTCTCCTGAGTCTTAGACGAAGTTTCCTGCTGTTTAGTACGGATGCCGGCATTGGGCTGGACATACCGGTTTTGGGATTCTGCACAGAAAGGGTTTGCAAACCGCTGAATCCACACGTGAGTTTAACTCTGTCAGTTGAATGCACACATTGACAACCATTCAGTTAGATAGCTCCGTTTTGGTTTTAGAAGCAGATATTTCTCTGTACAGCCTATGGTCCCATTCACTCGGGAATATCCCAACGCAGCTCCTAGAAGAAACGTGTTTCTGACTCGCTGAATCTCAACATAGATTCAACTCTCTTAGGTGAACGAACGCACAGCAGAGCAGTTTCAAGGAAACGTTTCTCCTGAGTTTTAGACGAAGTTTCCTGCTGTTTAGTACGGATGCCGGCATTGGGCTGGACATACCGGTTTTGGGATTCTGCACAGAAATGGTTTGCAAACCGCTGAATCCACACGTGAGTTTAACTCTGTCAGTTGAATGCACACATTGACAACCATTCAGTTTGATAGCACACTTTTGGATTTAGAAGCAGATATTTCTCTGTACAGCCTATGGTCCCATTCACTCGGGAATATCCCAACGCAGCTCCTAGAAGAAACGTGTTTCTGACTCGCTGAATCTCAACATAGTTTCAACTCTCTTAGGTGAACGAACGCACAGCAGAGCAGTTTCAAGGAAACGTTTCTCCTGAGTTTTAGACGAAGTTTCCTGCTGTTTAGTACGGATGCCCTCATTGAGCTGGAATTACCGGTTTTGGGATTCTGCACAGAAAGGGTTTGTAAACCGCTGAATCCACACGTGAGTTTAACTCTGTCAGTTGAATGCACACATTGACAACCATTCAGTTAGATACCTCCGTTTTGGTTTTAGAAGCAGATATTTCTCTGTACAGCCTATGGTCCCATTCACTGGGGAATATCCCAACGCAGCTCCTTGCATAAACGTGCTTCTGACTCGCTGAATCTCAACATAGTTTCAACTCTCTTAGGTGAACGAACGCACAGCAGAGCAGTTTCAAGGAAACGTTTCTCCTGAGTTTTAGACGAAGTTTCCTGCTGTTTAGTACGTATGCCGGCATTGGGCTGGAAATACCGGTTTTGGGATTCTGCACAGAAATTGTTTGCAAACCGCTGAATCCACACGTGAGTTTAACTCTGTCAGTTGAATGCACACATTGACAACCATTCAGTTAGATAGCTCCGTTTTGGTTTTAGAAGCAGATATTTCTCTGTACAGCCTATGGTCCCATTCACTCGGGAATATCCAAACACAGCTCCTAGCATAAACGTGTTTCTGACTCGCTGAATCTCAACATAGTTTCAACTCTCTTAGGTGAACGAACGCACAGCAGAGCAGTTTCAAGGAAACGTTTCTCCTGAGTTTTAGACGAAGTTTCCTGCTGTTTAGTACGTATGCTGGCATTGGGCTGGAAATACCGGTTTTGGGATTCTGCACAGAAAGGGTTTGCAAACCGCTGAATCCACACGTGAGTTTAACTCTGTCAGTTGAATGCACACATTGACAACCATTCAGTTAGATAGCTCCGTTTTGGTTTTAGAAGCAGATATTTCTCTGTACAGCCTATGGTCCCATTCACTCGGGAATATCCCAACGCAGCTCCTAGAAAAAACGTGTTTCTGACTCGCTGAATCTCAACATAGATTCACCTCTCTTAGGTGAACGAACGCACAGCAGAGCAGTTTCAAGGAAACGTTTCTCCTGAGTTTTAGACGAAGTTTCCTGCTGTTTAGTACGTATGCCGGCATTAGGCTGGAAATACCTGTTTTGGGATTCTGCACAGAAAGGGTTTGCAAACCGCTGAATCCACACGTGAGTTTAACTCTGTCAGTTGAATGCACACATTGACAACCATTCAGTTAGATAGCTCCGTTTTGGTTTCAGAAGCAGATATTTCTCTGTACAGCCTATGGTCCCATTCACTCGGGAATATCCCAACGCAGCTCCTAGAAGAAACGTGTTTCTGACTCGCTGAATCTCAACATAGATTCAACTCTCTTAGGTGAAAGAACGCACAGCAGAGCTGTTTCAAGGAAACGTTTCTCCTGAGTTTTAGACGAAGTTTCCTGCTGTTTAGTACGTATGCCGGCATTGGGCTGGAAATACCGGTTTTGGGATTCTGCACAGAAAGGTTTTGCAAACCGCTGAATCCACACGTGAGTTTAACTCTGTCAGTTGAATGCACACATTGACAACCATTCAGTTTGATAGCACACTTTTGGTTTTAGAAGCAGATATTTCTCTGTACAGCCTATGGTCCCATTCACTCGGGAATATCCCAACGCAGCTCCTAGGAGAAACGTGTTTCTGACTCCCTGAATCTCAACATAGATTCAACTCTCTTAGGTGAACGAACGCACAGCAGAGCAGTTTCAAGGAAACGTTTCTCCTGAGTTTTAGACGAAGTTTCCTGCTGTTTAGTACGGATGCAGGTATTGGGCTGGAAATACCGGTTTTGCGATTCTGCACAGAAAGGGTGTGCAAACCGCTGAATCCACACCTGAGTTTAACTCTGTCAGTTGAATGCACACATTGACAACCATTCAGTTAGATAGCTCCGTTTTGGTTTTAGAAGCAGATATTTCTCTGTACAGCCTATGGTCCCATTGACTCGGGAATATCCCAACGCAGCTCCTAGAAAAAACGTGTTTCTGACTCGCTGAATCTCAACATAGATTCACCTCTCTTAGGTGAACGAACGCACAGCAGAGCAGTTTCAAGGAAACGTTTCTCCTGAGTTTTAGACGAAGTTTCCTGCTGTTTAGTACGCATGCCGGCATTAGGCTGGAAATACCTGTTTTGGGATTCTGCACAGAAAGGGTTTGCAAACCGCTGAATCCACACGTGAGTTTAACTCTGTCAGTTGAATGCACACATTGACAACCATTCAGTTAGATAGCTCCGTTTTGGTTTCAGAAGCAGATATTTCTCTGTACAGCCTATGGTCCCATTCACTCGGGAATATCCCAACGCAGCTCCTAGAAGAAACGTGTTTCTGACTCGCTGAATCTCAACATAGATTCAACTCTCTTAGGTGAAAGAACGCACAGCAGAGCTGTTTCAAGGAAACGTTTCTCCTGAGTTTTAGACGAAGTTTCCTGCTGTTTAGTACGTATGCCGGCATTGGGCTGGAAATACCGGTTTTGGGATTCTGCACAGAAAGGTTTTGCAAACCGCTGAATCCACACGTGAGTTTAACTCTGTCAGTTGAATGCACACATTGACAACCATTCAGTTTGATAGCACACTTTTGGTTTTAGAAGCAGATATTTCTCTGTACAGCCTATGGTCCCATTCACTCGGGAATATCCCAACGCAGCTCCTAGGAGAAACGTGTTTCTGACTCCCTGAATCTCAACATAGATTCAACTCTCTTAGGTGAACGAACGCACAGCAGAGCAGTTTCAAGGAAACGTTTCTCCTGAGTTTTAGACGAAGTTTCCTGCTGTTTAGTACGGATGCAGGCATTGGGCTGGAAATACCGGTTTTGCGATTCTGCACAGAAAGGGCGTGCAAACCGCTGAATCCACACGTGAGTTTAACTCTGTCAGTTGAATGCACACATTGACAACCATTCAGTTTGATAGCACACTTTTGGTTTTAGAAGCAGATATTTCTCTGTACAGCCTATGGTCCCATTCACTCGGGAATATCCCAACGCAGCTCCTAGAAGAAACGTGTTTCTGACTCGCTGAATCTCAACATAGATTCAACTCTCTTAGGTGAACGAACGCACAGCAGAGCAGTTTCAAGGAAACATTTCTCCTGAGTCTTAGACGAAGTTTCCTGCTGTTTAGTACGGATGCCGGCATTGGGCTGGACATACCGGTTTTGGGATTCTGCACAGAAAGGGTTTGCAAACCGCTGAATCCACACGTGAGTTTAACTCTGTCAGTTGAATGCACACATTGACAACCATTCAGTTAGATAGCTCCGTTTTGGTTTTAGAAGCAGATATTTCTCTGTACAGCCTATGGTGCCATTCACTCGGGAATATCCCAACGCAGCTCCTAGAAGAAACGTGTTTCTGACTCGCTGAATCTCAACATAGATTCAACTCTCTTAGGTGAACGAACGCACAGCAGAGCAGTTTCAAGGAAACGTTTCTCCTGAGTTTTAGACGAAGTTTCCTGCTGTTTAGTACGTATGCCGGCATTGGGCTGGAAATACCGGTTTTGGGATTCTGCACAGAAAGGTTTTGCAAACCGCTGAATCCACACGTGAGTTTAACTCTGTCAGTTGAATGCACACATTGACAACCATTCAGTTTGATAGCACACTTTTGGTTTTAGAAGCAGATATTTCTCTGTACAGCCTATGGTCCCATTCACTCGGGAATATCCCAACGCAGCTCCTAGGAGAAACGTGTTTCTGACTCCCTGAATCTCAACATAGATTCAACTCTCTTAGGTGAACGAACGCACAGCAGAGCAGTTTCAAGGAAACGTTTCTCCTGAGTTTTAGACGAAGTTTCCTGCTGTTTAGTACGGATGCAGGTATTGGGCTGGAAATACCGGTTTTGCGATTCTGCACAGAAAGGGTGTGCAAACCGCTGAATCCACACCTGAGTTTAACTCTGTCAGTTGAATGCACACATTGACAACCATTCAGTTAGATAGCTCCGTTTTGGTTTTAGAAGCAGATATTTCTCTGTACAGCCTATGGTCCCATTGACTCGGGAATATCCCAACGCAGCTCCTAGAAAAAACGTGTTTCTGACTCGCTGAATCTCAACATAGATTCACCTCTCTTAGGTGAACGAACGCACAGCAGAGCAGTTTCAAGGAAACGTTTCTCCTGAGTTTTAGACGAAGTTTCCTGCTGTTTAGTACGTATGCCGGCATTAGGCTGGAAATACCTGTTTTGGGATTCTGCACAGAAAGGGTTTGCAAACCGCTGAATCCACACGTGAGTTTAACTCTGTCAGTTGAATGCACACATTGACAACCATTCAGTTAGATAGCTCCGTTTTGGTTTCAGAAGCAGATATTTCTCTGTACAGCCTATGGTCCCATTCACTCGGGAATATCCCAACGCAGCTCCTAGAAGAAACGTGTTTCTGACTCGCTGAATCTCAACATAGATTCAACTCTCTTAGGTGAACGAACGCACAGCAGAGCAGTTTCAAGGAAACATTTCTCCTGAGTCTTAGACGAAGTTTCCTGCTGTTTAGTACGGATGCCGGCATTGGGCTGGACATACCGGTTTTGGGATTCTGCACAGAAAGGGTTTGCAAACCGCTGAATCCACACGTGAGTTTAACTCTGTCAGTTGAATGCACACATTGACAACCATTCAGTTAGATAGCTCCGTTTTGGTTTTAGAAGCAGATATTTCTCTGTACAGCCTATGGTCCCATTCACTCGGGAATATCCCAACGCAGCTCCTAGAAGAAACGTGTTTCTGACTCGCTGAATCTCAACATAGATTCAACTCTCTTAGGTGAACGAACGCACAGCAGAGCAGTTTCAAGGAAACGTTTCTCCTGAGTTTTAGACGAAGTTTCCTGCTGTTTAGTACGTATGCCGGCATTGGGCTGGAAATACCGGTTTTGGGATTCTGCACAGAAAGGTTTTGCAAACCGCTGAATCCACACGTGAGTTTAACTCTGTCAGTTGAATGCACACATTGACAACCATTCAGTTTGATAGCACACTTTTGGTTTTAGAAGCAGATATTTCTCTGTACAGCCTATGGTCCCATTCACTCGGGAATATCCCAACGCAGCTCCTAGGAGAAACGTGTTTCTGACTCCCTGAATCTCAACATAGATTCAACTCTCTTAGGTGAACGAACGCACAGCAGAGCAGTTTCAAGGAAACGTTTCTCCTGAGTTTTAGACGAAGTTTCCTGCTGTTTAGTACGGATGCAGGTATTGGGCTGGAAATACCGGTTTTGCGATTCTGCACAGAAAGGGTGTGCAAACCGCTGAATCCACACCTGAGTTTAACTCTGTCAGTTGAATGCACACATTGACAACCATTCAGTTTGATAGCACACTTTTGGTTTTAGAAGCAGATATTTCTCTGTACAGCCTATGGTCCCATTCACTCGGGAATATCCCAACGCAGCTCCTAGGAGAAACGTGTTTCTGACTCCCTGAATCTCAACATAGATTCAACTCTCTTAGGTGAACGAACGCACAGCAGAGCAGTTTCAAGGAAACGTTTCTCCTGAGTTTTAGACGAAGTTTCCTGCTGTTTAGTACGGATGCAGGCATTGGGCTGGAAATACCGGTTTTGCGATTCTGCACAGAAAGGGCGTGCAAACCGCTGAATCCACACGTGAGTTTAACTCTGTCAGTTGAATGCACACATTGACAACCATTCAGTTTGATAGCACACTTTTGGTTTTAGAAGCAGATATTTCTCTGTACAGCCTATGGTCCCATTCACTCGGGAATATCCCAACGCAGCTCCTAGAAGAAACGTGTTTCTGACTCGCTGAATCTCAACATAGATTCAACTCTCTTAGGTGAACGAACGCACAGCAGAGCAGTTTCAAGGAAACATTTCTCCTGAGTCTTAGACGAAGTTTCCTGCTGTTTAGTACGGATGCCGGCATTGGGCTGGACATACCGGTTTTGGGATTCTGCACAGAAAGGGTTTGCAAACCGCTGAATCCACACGTGAGTTTAACTCTGTCAGTTGAATGCACACATTGACAACCATTCAGTTAGATAGCTCCGTTTTGGTTTTAGAAGCAGATATTTCTCTGTACAGCCTATGGTCCCATTCACTCGGGAATATCCCAACGCAGCTCCTAGAAGAAACGTGTTTCTGACTCGCTGAATCTCAACATAGATTCAACTCTCTTAGGTGAACGAACGCACAGCAGAGCAGTTTCAAGGAAACGTTTCTCCTGAGTTTTAGACGAAGTTTCCTGCTGTTTAGTACGTATGCCGGCATTGGGCTGGAAATACCGGTTTTGGGATTCTGCACAGAAAGGTTTTGCAAACCGCTGAATCCACACGTGAGTTTAACTCTGTCAGTTGAATGCACACATTGACAACCATTCAGTTTGATAGCACACTTTTGGTTTTAGAAGCAGATATTTCTCTGTACAGCCTATGGTCCCATTCACTCGGGAATATCCCAACGCAGCTCCTAGGAGAAACGTGTTTCTGACTCCCTGAATCTCAACATAGATTCAACTCTCTTAGGTGAACGAACGCACAGCAGAGCAGTTTCAAGGAAACGTTTCTCCTGAGTTTTAGACGAAGTTTCCTGCTGTTTAGTACGGATGCAGGTATTGGGCTGGAAATACCGGTTTTGCGATTCTGCACAGAAAGGGTGTGCAAACCGCTGAATCCACACCTGAGTTTAACTCTGTCAGTTGAATGCACACATTGACAACCATTCAGTTAGATAGCTCCGTTTTGGTTTTAGAAGCAGATATTTCTCTGTACAGCCTATGGTCCCATTGACTCGGGAATATCCCAACGCAGCTCCTAGAAAAAACGTGTTTCTGACTCGCTGAATCTCAACATAGATTCACCTCTCTTAGGTGAACGAACGCACAGCAGAGCAGTTTCAAGTAAACGTTTCTCCTGAGTTTTAGACGAAGTTTCCTGCTGTTTAGTACGTATGCCGGCATTAGGCTGGAAATACCTGTTTTGGGATTCTGCACAGAAAGGGTTTGCAAACCGCTGAATCCACACGTGAGTTTAACTCTGTCAGTTGAATGCACACATTGACAACCATTCAGTTAGATAGCTCCGTTTTGGTTTCAGAAGCAGATATTTCTCTGTACAGCCTATGGTCCCATTCACTCGGGAATATCCCAACGCAGCTCCTAGAAGAAACGTGTTTCTGACTCGCTGAATCTCAACATAGATTCAACTCTCTTAGGTGAACGAACGCACAGCAGAGCAGTTTCAAGGAAACATTTCTCCTGAGTCTTAGACGAAGTTTCCTGCTGTTTAGTACGGATGCCGGCATTGGGCTGGACATACCGGTTTTGGGATTCTGCACAGAAAGGGTTTGCAAACCGCTGAATCCACACGTGAGTTTAACTCTGTCAGTTGAATGCACACATTGACAACCATTCAGTTAGATAGCTCCGTTTTGGTTTTAGAAGCAGATATTTCTCTGTACAGCCTATGGTCCCATTCACTCGGGAATATCCCAACGCAGCTCCTAGAAGAAACGTGTTTCTGACTCGCTGAATCTCAACATAGATTCAACTCTCTTAGGTGAACGAACGCACAGCAGAGCAGTTTCAAGGAAACGTTTCTCCTGAGTTTTAGACGAAGTTTCCTGCTGTTTAGTACGTATGCCGGCATTGGGCTGGAAATACCGGTTTTGGGATTCTGCACAGAAAGGTTTTGCAAACCGCTGAATCCACACGTGAGTTTAACTCTGTCAGTTGAATGCACACATTGACAACCATTCAGTTTGATAGCACACTTTTGGTTTTAGAAGCAGATATTTCTCTGTACAGCCTATGGTCCCATTCACTCGGGAATATCCCAACGCAGCTCCTAGGAGAAACGTGTTTCTGACTCCCTGAATCTCAACATAGATTCAACTCTCTTAGGTGAACGAACGCACAGCAGAGCAGTTTCAAGGAAACGTTTCTCCTGAGTTTTAGACGAAGTTTCCTGCTGTTTAGTACGGATGCAGGTATTGGGCTGGAAATACCGGTTTTGCGATTCTGCACAGAAAGGGTGTGCAAACCGCTGAATCCACACCTGAGTTTAACTCTGTCAGTTGAATGCACACATTGACAACCATTCAGTTAGATAGCTCCGTTTTGGTTTTAGAAGCAGATATTTCTCTGTACAGCCTATGGTCCCATTGACTCGGGAATATCCCAACGCAGCTCCTAGAAAAAACGTGTTTCTGACTCGCTGAATCTCAACATAGATTCACCTCTCTTAGGTGAACGAACGCACAGCAGAGCAGTTTCAAGGAAACGTTTCTCCTGAGTTTTAGACGAAGTTTCCTGCTGTTTAGTACGTATGCCGGCATTAGGCTGGAAATACCTGTTTTGGGATTCTGCACAGAAAGGGTTTGCAAACCGCTGAATCCACACGTGAGTTTAACTCTGTCAGTTGAATGCACACATTGACAACCATTCAGTTAGATAGCTCCGTTTTGGTTTCAGAAGCAGATATTTCTCTGTACAGCCTATGGTCCCATTCACTCGGGAATATCCCAACGCAGCTCCTAGAAGAAACGTGTTTCTGACTCGCTGAATCTCAACATAGATTCAACTCTCTTAGGTGAAAGAACGCACAGCAGAGCTGTTTCAAGGAAACGTTTCTCCTGAGTTTTAGACGAAGTTTCCTGCTGTTTAGTACGTATGCCGGCATTGGGCTGGAAATACCGGTTTTGGGATTCTGCACAGAAAGGTTTTGCAAACCGCTGAATCCACACGTGAGTTTAACTCTGTCAGTTGAATGCACACATTGACAACCATTCAGTTTGATAGCACACTTTTGGTTTTAGAAGCAGATATTTCTCTGTACAGCCTATGGTCCCATTCACTCGGGAATATCCCAACGCAGCTCCTAGGAGAAACGTGTTTCTGACTCCCTGAATCTCAACATAGATTCAACTCTCTTAGGTGAACGAACGCACAGCAGAGCAGTTTCAAGGAAACGTTTCTCCTGAGTTTTAGACGAAGTTTCCTGCTGTTTAGTACGGATGCAGGCATTGGGCTGGAAATACCGGTTTTGCGATTCTGCACAGAAAGGGCGTGCAAACCGCTGAATCCACACGTGAGTTTAACTCTGTCAGTTGAATGCACACATTGACAACCATTCAGTTTGATAGCACACTTTTGGTTTTAGAAGCAGATATTTCTCTGTACAGCCTATGGTCCCATTCACTCGGGAATATCCAAACACAGCTCCTAGCATAAACGTGTTTCTGACTCGCTGAATCTCAACATAGTTTCAACTCTCTTAGGTGAACGAACGCACAGCAGAGCAGTTTCAAGGAAACGTTTCTCCTGAGTTTTAGACGAAGTTTCCTGCTGTTTAGTACGTATGCTGGCATTGGGCTGGAAATACCGGTTTTGGGATTCTGCACAGAAAGGGTTTGCAAACCGCTGAATCCACACGTGAGTTTAACTCTGTCAGTTGAATGCACACATTGACAACCATTCAGTTAGATAGCTCCGTTTTGGTTTTAGAAGCAGATATTTCTCTGTACAGCCTATGGTCCCATTCACTCGGGAATATCCCAACGCAGCTCCTAGAAAAAACGTGTTTCTGACTCGCTGAATCTCAACATAGATTCACCTCTCTTAGGTGAACGAACGCACAGCAGAGCAGTTTCAAGGAAACGTTTCTCCTGAGTTTTAGACGAAGTTTCCTGCTGTTTAGTACGTATGCCGGCATTAGGCTGGAAATACCTGTTTTGGGATTCTGCACAGAAAGGGTTTGCAAACCGCTGAATCCACACGTGAGTTTAACTCTGTCAGTTGAATGCACACATTGACAACCATTCAGTTAGATAGCTCCGTTTTGGTTTCAGAAGCAGATATTTCTCTGTACAGCCTATGGTCCCATTCACTCGGGAATATCCCAACGCAGCTCCTAGAAGAAACGTGTTTCTGACTCGCTGAATCTCAACATAGATTCAACTCTCTTAGGTGAAAGAACGCACAGCAGAGCTGTTTCAAGGAAACGTTTCTCCTGAGTTTTAGACGAAGTTTCCTGCTGTTTAGTACGTATGCCGGCATTGGGCTGGAAATACCGGTTTTGGGATTCTGCACAGAAAGGTTTTGCAAACCGCTGAATCCACACGTGAGTTTAACTCTGTCAGTTGAATGCACACATTGACAACCATTCAGTTTGATAGCACACTTTTGGTTTTAGAAGCAGATATTTCTCTGTACAGCCTATGGTCCCATTCACTCGGGAATATCCCAACGCAGCTCCTAGGAGAAACGTGTTTCTGACTCCCTGAATCTCAACATAGATTCAACTCTCTTAGGTGAACGAACGCACAGCAGAGCAGTTTCAAGGAAACGTTTCTCCTGAGTTTTAGACGAAGTTTCCTGCTGTTTAGTACGGATGCAGGTATTGGGCTGGAAATACCGGTTTTGCGATTCTGCACAGAAAGGGTGTGCAAACCGCTGAATCCACACCTGAGTTTAACTCTGTCAGTTGAATGCACACATTGACAACCATTCAGTTAGATAGCTCCGTTTTGGTTTTAGAAGCAGATATTTCTCTGTACAGCCTATGGTCCCATTGACTCGGGAATATCCCAACGCAGCTCCTAGAAAAAACGTGTTTCTGACTCGCTGAATCTCAACATAGATTCACCTCTCTTAGGTGAACGAACGCACAGCAGAGCAGTTTCAAGGAAACGTTTCTCCTGAGTTTTAGACGAAGTTTCCTGCTGTTTAGTACGTATGCCGGCATTAGGCTGGAAATACCTGTTTTGGGATTCTGCACAGAAAGGGTTTGCAAACCGCTGAATCCACACGTGAGTTTAACTCTGTCAGTTGAATGCACACATTGACAACCATTCAGTTAGATAGCTCCGTTTTGGTTTCAGAAGCAGATATTTCTCTGTACAGCCTATGGTCCCATTCACTCGGGAATATCCCAACGCAGCTCCTAGAAGAAACGTGTTTCTGACTCGCTGAATCTCAACATAGATTCAACTCTCTTAGGTGAAAGAACGCACAGCAGAGCTGTTTCAAGGAAACGTTTCTCCTGAGTTTTAGACGAAGTTTCCTGCTGTTTAGTACGTATGCCGGCATTGGGCTGGAAATACCGGTTTTGGGATTCTGCACAGAAAGGTTTTGCAAACCGCTGAATCCACACGTGAGTTTAACTCTGTCAGTTGAATGCACACATTGACAACCATTCAGTTTGATAGCACACTTTTGGTTTTAGAAGCAGATATTTCTCTGTACAGCCTATGGTCCCATTCACTCGGGAATATCCCAACGCAGCTCCTAGGAGAAACGAGTTTCTGACTCCCTGAATCTCAACATAGATTCAACTCTCTTAGGTGAACGAACGCACAGCAGAGCAGTTTCAAGGAAACGTTTCTCCTGAGTTTTAGACGAAGTTTCCTGCTGTTTAGTACGGATGCAGGCATTGGGCTGGAAATACCGGTTTTGCGATTCTGCACAGAAAGGGCGTGCAAACCGCTGAATCCACACGTGAGTTTAACTCTGTCAGTTGAATGCACACATTGACAACCATTCAGTTTGATAGCACACTTTTGGTTTTAGAAGCAGATATTTCTCTGTACAGCCTATGGTCCCATTCACTCGGGAATATCCCAACGCAGCTCCTAGAAGAAACGTGTTTCTGACTCGCTGAATCTCAACATAGATTCAACTCTCTTAGGTGAACGAACGCACAGCAGAGCAGTTTCAAGGAAACATTTCTCCTGAGTCTTAGACGAAGTTTCCTGCTGTTTAGTACGGATGCCGGCATTGGGCTGGACATACCGGTTTTGGGATTCTGCACAGAAAGGGTTTGCAAACCGCTGAATCCACACGTGAGTTTAACTCTGTCAGTTGAATGCACACATTGACAACCATTCAGTTAGATAGCTCCGTTTTGGTTTTAGAAGCAGATATTTCTCTGTACAGCCTATGGTCCCATTCACTCGGGAATATCCCAACGCAGCTCCTAGAAGAAACGTGTTTCTGACTCGCTGAATCTCAACATAGATTCAACTCTCTTAGGTGAACGAACGCACAGCAGAGCAGTTTCAAGGAAACGTTTCTCCTGAGTTTTAGACGAAGTTTCCTGCTGTTTAGTACGGATGCCGGCATTGGGCTGGACATACCGGTTTTGGGATTCTGCACAGAAATGGTTTGCAAACCGCTGAATCCACACGTGAGTTTAACTCTGTCAGTTGAATGCACACATTGACAACCATTCAGTTTGATAGCACACTTTTGAATTTAGAAGCAGATATTTCTCTGTACAGCCTATGGTCCCATTCACTCGGGAATATCCCCACGCAGCTCCTAGAAGAAACGTGTTTCTGACTCGCTGAATCTCAACATAGTTTCAACTCTCTTAGGTGAACGAACGCACAGCAGAGCAGTTTCAAGGAAACGTTTCTCCTGAGTTTTAGACGAAGTTTCCTGCTGTTTAGTACGGATGCCCTCATTGAGCTGGAATTACCGGTTTTGGGATTCTGCACAGAAAGGGTTTGTAAACCGCTGAATCCACACGTGAGTTTAACTCTGTCAGTTGAATGCACACATTAACAACCATTCAGTTAGATACCTCCGTTTTGGTTTTAGAAGCAGATATTTCTCTGTACAGCCTATGGTCCCATTCACTGGGGAATATCCCAACGCAGCTCCTAGCATAAACGTGCTTCTGACTCGCTGAATCTCAACATAGTTTCAACTCTCTTAGGTGAACGAACGCACAGCAGAGCAGTTTCAAGGAAACGTTTCTCCTGAGTTTTAGACGAAGTTTCCTGCTGTTTAGTACGTATGCCGGCATTGGGCTGGAAATACCGGTTTTGGGATTCTGCACAGAAATTGTTTGCAAACCGCTGAATCCACACGTGAGTTTAACTCTGTCAGTTGAATGCACACATTGACAACCATTCAGTTAGATAGCTCCGTTTTGGTTTTAGAAGCAGATATTTCTCTGTACAGCCTATGGTCCCATTCACTCGGGAATATCCCAACGCAGCTCCTAGAAGCAACGTGTTTCTGACTCGCTGAATCTCAACATAGATTCAACTCTCTTAGGTGAACTTACGCACAGCAGAGCAGTTTCAAGGAAACGTTTCTCCTGAGTCTTAGACGAAGTTTCCTGCTGTTTAGTACGTATGCCGGCATTGGGCTGGAAATACAGGTTTTGGGATTCTGCACAGAAAGGGTTTGCAAACCGCTGAATCCACACGTGAGTTTAACTCTGTCAGTTGAATGCACACATTGACAACCATTCAGTTAGATAGCTCCGTTTTGGTTTTAGAAGCAGATATTTCTCTGTACAGCCTATGGTCCCATTCACTCGGGAATATCCCAACGCAGCTCCTAGAAGAAACGTGTTTCTGACTCGCTGAATCTCAACATAGATTCAACTCTCTTAGGTGAACGAACGCACAGCAGAGCAGTTTCAAGGAAACGTTTCTCCTGAGTTTTAGACGAAGTTTCCTGCTGTTTAGTACGGATGCCGGCATTGGGCTGGAAATACCGGTTTTGGGATTCTGCACAGAAAGGGTTTGCAAACCGCTGAATCCACACGTGAGTTTAACTCTGTCAGTTGAATGCACACATTGACAACCATTCAGTTTGATAGCACACTTTTGGTTTTAGAAGCAGATATTTCTCTGTACAACCTATGGTCCCATTCACTCGGGAATATCCCAACGCAGCTCCTAGGAGAAACGTGTTTCTGACTCGCTGAATCTCAACATAGATTCAACTCTCTTAGGTGAACGAACGCACAGCAGAGCAGTTTCAAGGAAACGTTTCTCCTGAGTTTTAGACGAAGTTTCCTGCTGTTTAGTACGGATGCCGGCATTGAGCTGGAATTACCGGTTTTCGGATTCTGCACAGAAAGGGTTTGTAAACCGCTGAATCCAAACGTGAGTTTAACTCTGTCAGTTGAATGCACACATTGACAACCATTCAGTTAGATACCACCCTTTTGGTTGTAGGAGCAGATATTTCTCAGTACAGCCTATGGTCCTATTCACTCGGGAATATCCCAACGCAGCTCCTAGAAGAAACGTGTTTCTGACTCGCTGAATCTCAACATAGATTCAACTGTCTTAGGTGAACGAACGCACAGCAGAGCAGTTTCAAGGAAACGTTTCTCCTGAGTCTTAGACGAAGTTTCCTGCTGTTTAGTACGTATGCCGGCATTGGGCTGGAAATACAGGTTTTGGGATTCTGCACAGAAAGGGTTTGCAAACCGCTGAATCCACACGTGAGTTTAACTCTGTCAGTTGAATGCACACATTGACAACCATTCAGTTAGATAGCTCCGTTTTGGTTTTAGAAGCAGATATTTCTCTGTACAGCCTTTGGTCCCATTCACTCGGGAATATCCCAACGCAGCTCCTAGAAGAAACGTGTTTCTGACTCGCTGAATCTCAACATAGATTCAACTCTCTTAGGTGAACGAACGCACAGCAGAGCAGTTTCAAGGAAACGTTTCTCCTGAGTTTTAGACGAAGTTTCCTGCTGTTTAGTACGGATGCCGGCATTGGGCTGGAAATACCGGTTTTGGGATTCTGCACAGAAAGGGTTTGCAAACCGCTGAATCCACACGTGAGTTTAACTCTGTCAGTTGAATGCACACATTGACAACCATTCAGTTTGATAGCACACTTTTGGTTTTAGAAGCAGATATTTCTCTGTACAACCTATGGTCCCATTCACTCGGGAATATCCCAACGCAGCTCCTAGGAGAAACGTGTTTCTGACTCGCTGAATCTCAACATAGATTCAACTCTCTTAGGTGAACGAACGCACAGCAGAGCAGTTTCAAGGAAACGTTTCTCCTGAGTTTTAGACGAAGTTTCCTGCTGTTTAGTACGGATGCCGGCATTGAGCTGGAATTACCGGTTTTCGGATTCTGCACAGAAAGGGTTTGTAAACCGCTGAATCCAAACGTGAGTTTAACTCTGTCAGTTGAATGCACACATTGACAACCATTCAGTTAGATACCACCCTTTTGGTTGTAGGAGCAGATATTTCTCAGTACAGCCTATGGTCCTATTCACTCGGGAATATCCCAACGCAGCTCCTAGAAGAAACGTGTTTCTGACTCGCTGAATCTCAACATAGATTCAACTGTCTTAGGTGAACGAACGCACAGCAGAGCAGTTTCAAGGAAACGTTTCTCCTGAGTTTTAGACGAAGTTTCCTGCTGTTTAGTACGTATGCCGACATTGGGCTGGAAATACCTGTTTTGGGATTCTGCACAGAAAGGGTTTGCAAACCGCTGAATCCACACGTGAGTTTAACTCTGTCAGTTGAATGCACACATTGACAACCATTCAGTTAGATAGCTCCGTTTTGGTTTCAGAAGCAGATATTTCTCTGTACAGCCTATGGTCCCATTCACTCGGGAATATCCCAACGCAGCTCCTAGAAGAAACGTGTTTCTGACTCGCTGAATCTCAACATAGATTCAACTCTCTTAGGTGAAAGAACGCACAGCAGAGCTGTTTCAAGGAAACGTTTCTCCTGAGTTTTAGACGAAGTTTCCTGCTGTTTAGTACGTATGCCGACATTGGGCTGGAAATACCGGTTTTGGGATTCTGCACAGAAAGGGTTTGCAAACCGCTGAATCCACACGTGAGTTTAACTCTGTCAGTTGAATGCACACATTGACAACCATTCAGTTTGATAGCACACTTTTGGTTTTAGAAGCAGATATTTCTCTGTACAGCCTATGGTCCCATTCACTCGGGTATATCCCAACGCAGCTCCTAGGAGAAACGTGTTTCTGACTCCCTGAATCTCAACATAGATTCAACTCTCTTAGGTGAACGAACGCACAGCAGAGCAGTTTCAAGGAAACGTTTCTCCTGAGTTTTAGACGAAGTTTCCTGCTGTTTAGTACGGATGCAGGCATTGGACTGGAAATACCGGTTTTGCGATTCTGCACAGAAAGGGTGTGCAAACCGCTGAATCCACACGTGAGTTTAACTCTGTCAGTTGAATGCACACATTGACAACCATTCAGTTTGATAGCACACTTTTGGTTTTAGAAGCAGATATTTCTCTGTACAGCCTATGGTCCCATTCACTCGGGAATATCCCAACGCAGCTCCTAGAAGAAACGTGTTTCTGACTCGCTGAATCTCAACATAGATTCAACTCTCTTAGGTGAACGAACGCACAGCAGAGCAGTTTCAAGGAAACATTTCTCCTGAGTCTTAGACGAAGTTTCCTGCTGTTTAGTACGGATGCCGGCATTGGGCTGGACATACCGGTTTTCGGATTCTGCACAGAAAGGGTTTGCAAACCGCTGAATCCACACGTGAGTTTAACTCTGTCAGTTGAATGCACACATTGACAACCATTCAGTTAGATAGCTCCGTTTTGGTTTTAGAAGCAGATATTTCTCTGTACAGCCTATGGTCCCATTCACTCGGGAATATCCCAACGCAGCTCCTAGAAGAAACGTGTTTCTGACTCGCTGAATCTCAACATAGATTCAACTCTCTTAGGTGAACGAACGCACAGCAGAGCAGTTTCAAGGAAACGTTTCTCCTGAGTTTTAGACGAAGTTTCCTGCTGTTTAGTACGGATGCCGGCATTGGGCTGGACATACCGGTTTTGGGATTCTGCACAGAAATGGTTTGCAAACCGCTGAATCCACACGTGAGTTTAACTCTGTCAGTTGAATGCACACATTGACAACCATTCAGTTTGATAGCACACTTTTGGATTTAGAAGCAGATATTTCTCTGTACAGCCTATGGTCCCATTCACTCGGGAATATCCCAACGCAGCTCCTAGAAGAAACGTGTTTCTGACTCGCTGAATCTCAACATAGTTTCAACTCTCTTAGGTGAACGAACGCACAGCAGAGCAGTTTCAAGGAAACGTTTCTCCTGAGTTTTAGACGAAGTTTCCTGCTGTTTAGTACGGATGCCCTCATTGAGCTGGAATTACCGGTTTTGGGATTCTGCACAGAAAGGGTTTGTAAACCGCTGAATCCACACGTGAGTTTAACTCTGTCAGTTGAATGCACACATTGACAACCATTCAGTTAGATACCTCCGTTTTGGTTTTAGAAGCAGATATTTCTCTGTACAGCCTATGGTCCCATTCACTGGGGAATATCCCAACGCAGCTCCTAGCATAAACGTGCTTCTGACTCGCTGAATCTCAACATAGTTTCAACTCTCTTAGGTGAACGAACGCACAGCAGAGCAGTTTCAAGGAAACGTTTCTCCTGAGATTTAGACGAAGTTTCCTGCTGTTTAGTACGTATGCCGGCATTGGGCTGGAAATACCGGTTTTGGGATTCTGCACAGAAATTGTTTGCAAACCGCTGAATCCACACGTGAGTTTAACTCTGTCAGTTGAATGCACACATTGACAACCATTCAGTTAGATAGCTCCGTTTTGGTTTTAGAAGCAGATATTTCTCTGTACAGCCTATGGTCCCATTCACTCGGGAATATCCAAACACAGCTCCTAGCATAAACGTGTTTCTGACTCGCTGAATCTCAACATAGTTTCAACTCTCTTAGGTGAACGAACGCACAGCAGAGCAGTTTCAAGGAAACGTTTCTCCTGAGTTTTAGACGAAGTTTCCTGCTGTTTAGTACGTATGCTGGCATTGGGCTGGAAATACCGGTTTTGGGATTCTGCACAGAAAGGGTTTGCAAACCGCTGAATCCACACGTGAGTTTAACTCTGTCAGTTGAATGCACACATTGACAACCATTCAGTTAGATAGCTCCGTTTTGGTTTTAGAAGCAGATATTTCTCTGTACAGCCTATGGTCCCATTCACTCGGGAATATCCCAACGCAGCTCCTAGAAAAAACGTGTTTCTGACTCGCTGAATCTCAACATAGATTCACCTCTCTTAGGTGAACGAACGCACAGCAGAGCAGTTTCAAGGAAACGTTTCTCCTGAGTTTTAGACGAAGTTTCCTGCTGTTTAGTACGTATGCCGGCATTAGGCTGGAAATACCTGTTTTGTGATTCTGCACAGAAAGGGTTTGCAAACCGCTGAATCCACACGTGAGTTTAACTCTGTCAGTTGAATGCACACATTGACAACCATTCAGTTAGATAGCTCCGTTTTGGTTTCAGAAGCAGATATTTCTCTGTACAGCCTATGGTCCCATTCACTCGGGAATATCCCAACGCAGCTCCTAGAAGAAACGTGTTTCTGACTCGCTGAATCTCAACATAGATTCAACTCTCTTAGGTGAAAGAGCGCACAGCAGAGCTGTTTCAAGGAAACGTTTCTCCTGAGTTTTAGACGAAGTTTCCTGCTGTTTAGTACGTATGCCGGCATTGGGCTGGAAATACCGGTTTTGGGATTCTGCACAGAAAGGTTTTGCAAACCGCTGAATCCACACGTGAGTTTAACTCTGTCAGTTGAATGCACACATTGACAACCATTCAGTTTGATAGCACACTTTTGGTTTTAGAAGCAGATATTTCTCTGTACAGCCTATGGTCCCATTCACTCGGGAATATCCCAACGCAGCTCCTAGGAGAAACGTGTTTCTGACTCCCTGAATCTCAACATAGATTCAACTCTCTTAGGTGAACGAACGCACAGCAGAGCAGTTTCAAGGAAACGTTTCTCCTGAGTTTTAGACGAAGTTTCCTGCTGTTTAGTACGGATGCAGGCATTGGGCTGGAAATACCGGTTTTGCGATTCTGCACAGAAAGGGTGTGCAAACCGCTGAATCCACACGTGAGTTTAACTCTGTCAGTTGAATGCACACATTGACAACCATTCAGTTAGATAGCTCCGTTTTGGTTTTAGAAGCAGATATTTCTCTGTACAGCCTATGGTCCCATTCACTCGGGAATATCCCAACGCAGCTCGTAGAAAAAACGTGTTTCTGACTCGCTGAATCTCAACATAGATTCACCTCTCTTAGGTGAACGAACGCACAGCAGAGCAGTTTCAAGGAAACGTTTCTCCTGAGTTTTAGACGAAGTTTCCTGCTGTTTAGTACGTATGCCGGCATTAGGCTGGAAATACCTGTTTTGGGATTCTGCACAGAAAGGGTTTGCAAACCGCTGAATCCACACGTGAGTTTAACTCTGTCAGTTGAATGCACACATTGACAACCATTCAGTTAGATAGCTCCGTTTTGGTTTCAGATGCAGATATTTCTCTGTACAGCCTATGGTCCCATTCACTCGGGAATATCCCAACGCAGCTCCTAGAAGAAACGTGTTTCTGACTCGCTGAATCTCAACATAGATTCAACTCTCTTAGGTGAAAGAACGCACAGCAGAGCTGTTTCAAGGAAACGTTTCTCCTGAGTTTTAGACGAAGTTTCCTGCTGTTTAGTACGTATGCCGGCATTGGGCTGGAAATACCGGTTTTGGGATTCTGCACAGAAAGGTTTTGCAAACCGCTGAATCCACACGTGAGTTTAACTCTGTCAGTTGAATGCACACATTGACAACCATTCAGTTTGATAGCACACTTTTGGTTTTAGAAGCAGATATTTCTCTGTACAGCCTATGGTCCCATTCACTCGGGAATATCCCAACGCAGCTCCTAGGAGAAACGTGTTTCTGACTCCCTGAATCTCAACATAGATTCAACTCTCTTAGGTGAACGAACGCACAGCAGAGCAGTTTCAAGGAAACGTTTCTCCTGAGTTTTAGACGAAGTTTCCTGCTGTTTAGTACGGATGCAGGCATTGGGCTGGAAATACCGGTTTTGCGATTCTGCACAGAAAGTGTGTGCAAACCGCTGAATCCACACGTGAGTTTAACTCTGTCAGTTGAATGCACACATTGACAACCATTCAGTTTGATAGCACACTTTTGGTTTTAGAAGCAGATATTTCTCTGTACAGCCTATGGTCCCATTCACTCGGGAATATCCCAACGCAGCTCCTAGAAGAAACGTGTTTCTGACTCGCTGAATCTCAACATAGATTCAACTCTCTTAGGTGAACGAACGCACAGCAGAGCAGTTTCAAGGAAACATTTCTCCTGAGTCTTAGACGAAGTTTCCTGCTGTTTAGTACGGATGCCGGCATTGGGCTGGACATACCGGTTTTGGGATTCTGCACAGAAAGGGTTTGCAAACCGCTGAATCCACACGTGAGTTTAACTCTGTCAGTTGAATGCACACATTGACAACCATTCAGTTAGATAGCTCCGTTTTGGTTTTAGAAGCAGATATTTCTCTGTACAGCCTATGGTCCCATTCACTCGGGAATATCCCAACGCAGCTCCTAGAAGAAACGTGTTTCTGACTCGCTGAATCTCAACATAGATTCAACTCTCTTAGGTGAACGAACGCACAGCAGAGCAGTTTCAAGGAAACGTTTCTCCTGAGTTTTAGACGAAGTTTCCTGCTGTTTAGTACGGATGCCGGCATTGGGCTGGACATACCGGTTTTGGGATTCTGCACAGAAATGGTTTGCAAACCGCTGAATCCACACGTGAGTTTAACTCTGTCAGTTGAATGCACACATTGACAACCATTCAGTTTGATAGCACACTTTTGGATTTAGAAGCAGATATTTCTCTGTACAGCCTATGGTCCCATTCACTCGGGAATATCCCAACGCAGCTCCTAGAAGAAACGTGTTTCTGACTCGCTGAATCTCAACATAGTTTCAACTCTCTTAGGTGAACGAACGCACAGCAGAGCAGTTTCAAGGAAACGTTTCTCCTGAGTTTTAGACGAAGTTTCCTGCTGTTTAGTACGGATGCCCTCATTGAGCTGGAATTACCGGTTTTGGGATTCTGCACAGAAAGGGTTTGTAAACCGCTGAATCCACACGTGAGTTTAACTCTGTCAGTTGAATGCACACATTGACAACCATTCAGTTAGATACCTCCGTTTTGGTTTTAGAAGCAGATATTTCTCTGTACAGCCTATGGTCCCATTCACTGGGGAATATCCCAACGCAGCTCCTAGCATAAACGTGCTTCTGACTCGCTGAATCTCAACATAGTTTCAACTCTCTTAGGTGAACGAACGCACAGCAGAGCAGTTTCAAGGAAACGTTTCTCCTGAGATTTAGACGAAGTTTCCTGCTGTTTAGTACGTATGCCGGCATTGGGCTGGAAATACCGGTTTTGGGATTCTGCACAGAAATTGTTTGCAAACCGCTGAATCCACACGTGAGTTTAACTCTGTCAGTTGAATGCACACATTGACAACCATTCAGTTAGATAGCTCCGTTTTGGTTTTAGAAGCAGATATTTCTCTGTACAGCCTATGGTCCCATTCACTCGGGAATATCCCAACGCAGCTCCTAGAAGCAACGTGTTTCTGACTCGCTGAATCTCAACATAGATTCAACTCTCTTAGGTGAACGAACGCACAGCAGAGCAGTTTCAAGGAAACGTTTCTCCTGAGTTTTAGACGAAGTTTCCTGCTGTTTAGTACGGATGCCGGCATTGGGCTGGACATACCGGTTTTGGGATTCTGCACAGAAAGGGTTTGCAAAGCGCTGAATCAACACGTGAGTTTAACTCTGTCAGTTGAATGCACACATTGACAACCATTCAGTTAGATAGCTCCGTTTTGGTTTTAAAGCAGATATTTCTCTGTACAGCCTATGGTCCCATTCACTCGGGAATATCCCAACGCAGCTCCTAGAAGAAACGTGTTTCTGACTCGCTGAATCTCAACATAGATTCAACTCTCTTAGGTGAACGAACGCACAGCAGAGCAGTTTCAAGGAAACGTTTCTCCTGAGTCTTAGACGAAGTTTCCTGCTGTTTAGTACGTATGCCGGCATTGGGCTGGAAATACAGGTTTTGGGATTCTGCACAGAAAGGGTTTGCAAACCGCTGAATCCACACGTGAGTTTAACTCTGTCAGTTGAATGCACACATTGACAACCATTCAGTTAGATAGCTCCGTTTTGGTTTTAGAAGCAGATATTTCTCTGTACAGCCTATGGTCCCATTCACTCGGGAATATCCCAACGCAGCTCCTAGAAGAAACGCGTTTCTGACTCGCTGAATCTCAACATAGTTTCAACTCTCTTAGGTGAACGAACGCACAGCAGAGCAGTTTCAAGGAAACGTTTCTCCTGAGTTTTAGACGAAGTTTCCTGCTGTTTAGTACGGATGCCGGCATTGAGCTGGAATTACCGGTTTTGGGATTCTGCACAGAAAGGGTTTGTAAACCGCTGAATCCAAACGTGAGTTTAACTCTGTCAGTTGAATGCACACATTGACAACCATTCAGTTAGATACCACCCTTTTGGTTGTAGGAGCAGATATTTCTCAGTACAGCCTATGGTCCTATTCACTCGGGAATATCCCAACGCAGCTCCTAGAAGAAACGTGTTTCTGACTCGCTGAATCTCAACATAGATTCAACTGTCTTAGGTGAACGAACGCACAGCAGAGCAGTTTCAAGGAAACGTTTCTCCTGAGTTTTAGACGAAGTTTCCTGCTGTTTAGTACGTATGCCGACATTGGGCTGGAAATACCTGTTTTGGGATTCTGCACAGAAAGGGTTTGCAAACCGCTGAATCCACACGTGAGTTTAACTCTGTCAGTTGAATGCACACATTGACAACCATTCAGTTAGATAGCTCCGTTTTGGTTTTAGAAGCAGATATTTCTCTGTACAGCCTATGGTCCCATTCACTTGGGAATATCCCAACGCAGCTCCTAGAAGAAACGTGTTTCTGACTCGCTGAATGTCAACATAGTTTCAACTCTCTTAGGTGAACGAACGCACAGCAGAGCAGTTTCAAGGAAACGTTTCTCCTGAGTTTTAGACGAAGTTTCCTGCTGTTTAGTACGTATGCCGGCATTGGGCTGGAAATACCGGTTTTGGGATTCTGCACAGAAAGGGTTTGCAAACCGCTGAATCCACACGTGAGTTTAACTCTGTCAGTTGAATGCACACATTGACAACCATTCAGTTTGATAGCACACTTTTGGTTTTAGAAGCAGATATTTCTCTGTACAACCTATGGTCCCATTCACTCGGGAATATCCCAACGCAGCTCCTAGGAGAAACGTGTTTCTGACTCGCTGAATCTCAACATAGATTCAACTCTCTTAGGTGAACGAACGCACAGCAGAGCAGTTTCAAGGAAACGTTTCTCCTGAGTTTTAGACGAAGTTTCCTGCTGTTTAGTACGGATGCCGGCATTGGGCTGGAAATACCGGTTTTGGGATTCTGCACAGAAAGGGTGTGCAAACCGCTGAATCCACACGTGAGTTTAACTCTGTCAGTTGAATGCACACATTGACAACCATTCAGTTTGATAGCACACTTTTGGTTTTAGAAGCAGATATTTCTCTGTACAGCCTATGGTCCCATTCACTCGGGAATATCCCAACGCAGCTCCTAGAAGAAACGTGTTTCTGACTCGCTGAATCTCAACATAGATTCAACTGTCTTAGGTGAACGAACGCACAGCAGAGCAGTTTCAAGGAAACGTTTCTCCTGAGTTTTAGACGAAGTTTCCTGCTGTTTAGTACGGATGCCGGCATTGGGCTGGACATACCAGTTTTGGGATTCTGCACAGAAATGGTTTGCAAACCGCTGAATCCACACGTGAGTTTATCTCTGTCAGTTGAATGCACACATTGACAACCATTCAGTTTGATAGCACACTTTTGGTTTTAGAAGCAGATATTTCTCTGTACAGCCTATGGTCCCATTCACTCGGGAATATCCCAACGCAGCTCCTAGCATAAACGCGTTTCTGACTCGCTGAATCTCAACATAGTTTCAACTCTCTTAGGTGAACGAACGCACAGCAGAGCAGTTTCAAGGAAACGTTTCTCCTGAGTTTTAGACGTAGTTTCCTGCTGTTTAGTACGGATGCCGGCATTGAGCTGGAATTACCGGTTTTGGGATTCTGCACAGAAAGGGTTTGTAAACCGCTGAATCCAAACGTGAGTTTAACTCTGTCAGTTGAATGCACACATTGACAACCATTCAGTTAGATACCACCCTTTTGGTTGTAGGAGCAGATATTTCTCAGTACAGCCTATGGTCCTATTCACTCGGGAATATCCCAACGCAGCTCCTAGAAGAAACGTGTTTCTGACTCGCTGAATCTCAACGTAGATTCAACTGTCTTAGGTGAACGAACGAACAGCAGAGCAGTTTCAAGGAAACGTTTCTCCTGAGTTTTAGACGAAGTTTCCTGCTGTTTAGTACGTATGCCGACATTGGGCTGGAAATACCTGTTTTGGGATTCTGCACAGAAAGGGTTTGCAAACCGCTGAATCCACACGTGAGTTTAACTCTGTCAGTTGAATGCACACATTGACAACCATTCAGTTAGATAGCTCCGTTTTGGTTTTAGAAGCAGATATTTCTCTGTACAGCCTATGGTCCCATTCACTCGGGAATATCCCAACGCAGCTCCTAGAAGAAACGTGTTTCTGACTCGCTGAATGTCAACATAGATTCAACTCTCTTAGGTGAACGAAAGCACAGCAGAGCAGTTTCAAGGAAACGTTTATCCTGAGTTTTAGACGAAGTTTCCTGCTGTTTAGTACGTATGCCGGCATTGGGCTGGAAATACCGGTTTTGGGATTCTGCACAGAAAGCGTTTGCAAACCGCTGAATCCACACGTGAGTTTAACTCTGTCAGTTGAATGCACACATTGACAACCATTCAGTTTGATAGCACACTTTTGGTTTTAGAAGCAGATATTTCTCTGTACAACCTATGGTCCCATTCACTCGGGAATATCCCAACGCAGCTCCTAGGAGAAACGTGTTTCTGACTCGCTGAATCTCAACATAGATTCAACTCTCTTAGGTGAACGAACGCACAGCAGAGCAGTTTCAAGGAAATGTTTCTCCTGAGTTTTAGACGAAGTTTCCTGCTGTTTAGTACGGATGCCGGCTTTGGGCTGGAAATACCGGTTTTGGGATTCTGCACAGAAAGGGTGTGCAAACCGCTGAATACACACGTGAGTTTAACTCTGTCAGTTGAATGCACACATTGACAACCATTCAGTTTGATAGCACACTTTTGGTTTTAGAAGCAGATATTTCTCTGTACAGCCTATGGTCCCATTCACTCGGGAATATCCCAACGCAGCTCCTAGCATAAACGCGTTTCTGACTCGCTGAATCTCAACATAGTTTCAACTCTCTTAGGTGAACGAACGCACAGCAGAGCAGTTTCAAGGAAACGTTTCTCCTGAGTTTTAGACGAAGTTTCCTGCTGTTTAGTACGGATGCCGGCATTGAGCTGGAATTACCGGTTTTGGGATTCTGCACAGAAAGGGTTTGTAAACCGCTGAATCCAAACGTGAGTTTAACTCTGTCAGTTGAATGCACACATTGACAACCATTCAGTTAGATACCACCCTTTTGGTTGTAGGAGCAGATATTTCTCAGTACAGCCTATGGTCCTATTCACTCGGGAATATCCCAACGCAGCTCCTAGAAGAAACGTGTTTCTGACTCGCTGAATCTCAACATAGATTCAACTGTCTTAGGTGAACGAACGCACAGCAGAGCAGTTTCAAGGAAACGTTTCTCCTGAGTTTTAGACGATGTTTCCTGCTGTTTAGTACGTATGCCGACATTGGGCTGGAAATACCTGTTTTGGGATTCTGCACAGAAAGGGTTTGCAAACCGCTGAATCCACACGTGAGTTTAACTCTGTCAGTTGAATGCACACATTGACAACCATTCAGTTAGATAGCTCCGTTTTGGTTTTAGAAGCAGATATTTCTCTGTACAGCCTATGGTCCCATTCACTTGGGAATATTCCAACGCAGCTCCTAGAAGAAACGTGTTTCTGACTCGCTGAATGTCAACATAGATTCAACTCTCTTAGGTGAACGAACGCACAGCAGAGCAGTTTCAAGGAAACGTTTCTCCTGAGTTTTAGACGAAGTTTCCTGCTGTTTAGTACGTATGCCGGCATTGGGCTGGAAATACCGGTTTTGGGATTCTGCACAGAAAGGGTTTGCAAACCGCTGAATCCACACGTGAGTTTAACTCTGTCAGTTGAATGCACACATTGACAACCATTCAGTTTGATAGCACACTTTTGGTTTTAGAAGCAGATATTTCTCTGTACAACCTATGGTCCCATTCACTCGGGAATATCCCAACGCAGCTCCTAGGAGAAACGTGTTTCTGACTCGCTGAATCTCAACATAGATTCACCTCTCTTAGGTGAACGAACGCACAGCAGAGCAGTTTCAAGGAAACGTTTCTCCTGAGTTTTAGACGAAGTTTCCTGCTGTTTAGTACGGATGCCGGCATTGGGCTGGAAATACCGGTTTTGGGATTCTGCACAGAAAGGGTGTGCAAACCGCTGAATCCACACGTGAGTTTAACTCTGTCAGTTGAATGCACACATTGACAACCATTCAGTTTGATAGCACACTTTTGGTTTTAGAAGCAGATATTTCTCTGTACAGCCTATGGTCCCATTCACTCGGGAATATCCCAACGCAGCTCCTAGAAGAAACGTGTTTCTGACTCGCTGAATCTCAACATAGATTCAACTGTCTTAGGTGAACGAACGCACAGCAGAGCAGTTTCAAGGAAACGTTTCTCCTGAGTTTTAGACGAAGTTTCCTGCTGTTTAGTACGGATGCCGGCATTGGGCTGGACATACCGGTTTTGGGATTCTGCACAGAAATGGTTTGCAAACCGCTGAATCCACACGTGAGTTTATCTCTGTCAGTTGAATGCACACATTGACAACCATTCAGTTTGATAGCACACTTTTGGTTTTAGAAGCAGATATTTCTCTGTACAGCCTATGGTCCCATTCACTCGGGAATATCCCAACGCAGCTCCTAGCATAAACGCGTTTCTGACTCGCTGAATCTCAACATAGTTTCAACTCTCTTAGGTGAACGAACGCACAGCAGAGCAGTTTCAAGGAAACGTTTCTCCTGAGTTTTAGACGTAGTTTCCTGCTGTTTAGTACGGATGCCGGCATTGAGCTGGAATTACCGGTTTTGGGATTCTGCACAGAAAGGGTTTGTAAACCGCTGAATCCAAACGTGAGTTTAACTCTGTCAGTTGAATGCACACATTGACAACCATTCAGTTAGATACCACCCTTTTGGTTGTAGGAGCAGATATTTCTCAGTACAGCCTATGGTCCTATTCACTCGGGAATATCCCAACGCAGCTCCTAGAAGAAACGTGTTTCTGACTCGCTGAATCTCAACGTAGATTCAACTGTCTTAGGTGAACGAACGAACAGCAGAGCAGTTTCAAGGAAACGTTTCTCCTGAGTTTTAGACGAAGTTTCCTGCTGTTTAGTACGTATGCCGGCATTCGGCTGGAAATACCGGTTTTGGGATTCTGCACAGAAAGGGTTTGCAAACCGCTGAATCCACACGTGAGTTTAACTCTGTCAGTTGAATGCACACATTGACAACCATTCAGTTTGATAGCACACTTTTGGTTTTAGAAGCAGATATTTCTCTGTACAACCTATGGTCCCATTCACTCGGGAATATCCCAACGCAGCTCCTAGGAGAAACGTGTTTCTGACTCGCTGAATCTCAACATAGATTCAACTCTCTTAGGTGAACGAACGCACAGCAGAGCAGTTTCAAGGAAACGTTTCTCCTGAGTTTTAGACGAAGTTTCCTGCTGTTTAGTACGGATGCCGGCATTGAGCTGGAATTACCGGTTTTGGGATTCTGCACAGAAAGGGTTTGTAAACCGCTGAATCCACACGTGAGTTTAACTCTGTCAGTTGAATGCACACATTGACAACCATTCAGTTAGATAGCTCCGTTTTGGTTTTAGAAGCAGATATTTCTCTGTACAGCCTATGGTCCCATTCACTCGGGAATATCCAAACACAGCTCCTAGCATAAACGTGTTTCTGACTCGCTGAATCTCAACATAGTTTCAACTCTCTTAGGTGAACGAACGCACAGCAGAGCAGTTTCAAGGAAACGTTTCTCCTGAGTTTTAGACGAAGTTTCCTGCTGTTTAGTACGTATGCCGGCATTGGGCTGGAAATACCGGTTTTGGGATTCTGCACAGAAAGGTTTTGCAAACCGCTGAATCCACACGTGAGTTTAACTCTGTCAGTTGAATGCACACATTGACAACCATTCAGTTAGATAGCTTCGTTTTGGTTTTAGAAGCAGATATTTCTCTGTACAGCCTATGGTCCCATTCACTCGGGAATATCCCAACGCAGCTCCTAGAAAAAACGTGTTTCTGACTCGCTGAATCTCAACATAGATTCAACTCTCTTAGGTGAACGAACGCACAGCAGAGCAGTTTCAAGGAAACGTTTCTCCTGAGTTTTAGACGAAGTTTCCTGCTGTTTAGTACGTATGCCGGCATTGGGCTGGAAATACCTGTTTTGGGATTCTGCACAGAAAGGGTTTGCAAACCGCTGAATCCACACGTGAGTTTAACTCTGTCAGTTGAATGCACACATTGACAACCATTCAGTTAGATAGCTCCGTTTTGGTTTCAGAAGCAAATATTTCTCTGTACAGCCTATGGTCCCATTCACTCGGGAATATCCCAACGCAGCTCCTAGAAGAAACGTGTTTCTGACTCGCTGAATCTCAACATAGATTCAACTGTCTTAGGTGAACGAACGCACAGCAGAGCAGTTTCAAGGAAACGTTTCTCCTGAGTTTTAGACGAAGTTTCCTGCTGTTTAGTACGGATGCCGGCATTGGGCTGGACATACCGGTTATGGGATTCTGCACAGAAATGGTTTGCAAACCGCTGAATCCACACGTGAGTTTATCTCTGTCAGTTGAATGCACACATTGACAACCATTCAGTTTGATAGCACACTTTTGGTTTTAGAAGCAGATATTTCTCTGTACAGCCTATGGTCCCATTCACTCGGGAATATCCCAACGCAGCTCCTAGCATAAACCCGTTTCTGACTCGCTGAATCTCAACATAGTTTCAACTCTCTTAGGTGAACGAACGCACAGCAGAGCAGTTTCAAGGAAACGTTTCTCCTGAGTTTTAGACGTAGTTTCCTGCTGTTTAGTACGGATGCCGGCATTGAGCTGGAATTACCGGTTTTGGGATTCTGCACAGAAAGGGTTTGTAAACCGCTGAATCCAAACGTGAGTTTAACTCTGTCAGTTGAATGCACACATTGACAACCATTCAGTTAGATACCACCCTTTTGGTTGTAGGAGCAGATATTTCTCAGTACAGCCTATGGTCCTATTCACTCGGGAATATCCCAACGCAGCTCCTAGAAGAAACGTGTTTCTGACTCGCTGAATCTCAACGTAGATTCAACTGTCTTAGGTGAACGAACGAACAGCAGAGCAGTTTCAAGGAAACGTTTCTCCTGAGTTTTAGACGAAGTTTCCTGCTGTTTAGTACGTATGCCGACATTGGGCTGGAAATACCTGTTTTGGGATTCTGCACAGAAAGGGTTTGCAAACCGCTGAATCCACACGTGAGTTTAACTCTGTCAGTTGAATGCACACATTGACAACCATTCAGTTAGATAGCTCCGTTTTGGTTTTAGAAGCAGATATTTCTCTGTACAGCCTATGGTCCCATTCACTCGGGAATATCCCAACGCAGCTCCTAGAAGAAACGTGTTTCTGACTCGCTGAATCTCAACATAGATTCAACTCTCTTAGGTGAACGAAAGCACAGCAGAGCAGTTTCAAGGAAACGTTTATCCTGAGTTTTAGACGAAGTTTCCTGCTGTTTAGTACGTATGCCGGCATTGGGCTGGAAATACCGGTTTTGGGATTCTGCACAGAAAGGGTGTGCAAACCGCTGAATCCACACGTGAGTTTAACTCTGTCAGTTGAATGCACACATTGACAACCATTCAGTTTGATAGCACACTTTTGGTTTTAGAAGCAGATATTTCTCTGTACAACCTATGGTCCCATTCACTCTGGAATATCCCAACGCAGCTCCTAGGAGAAACGTGTTTCTGACTCGCTGAATCTCAACATAGATTCAACTCTCTTAGGTGAACGAACGCACAGCAGAGCAGTTTCAAGGAAACGTTTCTCCTGAGTTTTAGACGAAGTTTCCTGCTGTTTAGTACGGATGCCGGCTTTGGGCTGGAAATACCGGTTTTGGGATTCTGCACAGAAAGGGTGGGCAAACCGCTGAATCCACACGTGAGTTTAACTCTGTCAGTTGAATGCACACATTGACAACCATTCAGTTAGATAGCTCCGTTTTGGTTTCAGAAGCAAATATTTCTCTGTACAGCCTATGGTCCCATTCACTCGGGAATATCCCAACGCAGCTCCTAGAAGAAACGTGTTTCTGACTCGCTGAATCTCAACATAGATTCAACTCTCTTAGGTGAAAGAACGCACAGCAGAGCAGTTTCAAGGAAACGTTTCTCCTGAGTTTTAGACGAAGTTTCCTGCTGTTTAGTACGTATGCCGGCATTGGGCTGGAAATACCGGTTTTGGGATTCTGCACAGAAAGGTTTTGCAAACCGCTGAATCCACACGTGAGTTTAACTCTGCCAGTTGAATGCACACATTGACAACCATTCAGTTTGATAGCACACTTTTGGTTTTAGAAGCAGATATTTCTCTGTACAGCCTATGGTCCCATTCACTCGGGAATATCCCAACGCAGCTCCTAGGAGAAACGTGTTTCTGACTCGCTGAATCTCAACATAGATTCAACTCTCTTAGGTGAACGAACGCACAGCAGAGCAGTTTCAAGGAAAAGTTTCTCCTGAGTTTTAGACGAAGTTTCCTGCTGTTTAGTACGGATGCCGGCATTGGGCTGGAAATACCGGTTTTGGGATTCTGAACAGAAAGGGTGTGCAAACCGCTGAATCCACACGTGAGTTTAACTCTGTCAGTTGAATGCACACATTGACAACCATTCAGTTTGATAGCACACTTTTGGATTTAGAAGCAGATATTTCTCTGTACAGCCTATGGTCCCATTCACTCGGGAATATCCCAACGCAGCTCCTAGAAGAAACGTGTTTCTGACTCGCTGAATCTCAACATAGTTTCAACTCTCTTAGGTGAACGAACGCACAGCAGAGCAGTTTCAAGGAAAGGTTTCTCCTGAGTCTTAGACGAAGTTTCCTGCTGTTTAGTTCGGATGCCGGCTTTGAGCTGGAATTACCGGTTTTGGGATTCTGCACAGAAAGGGTTTGTAAACCGCTGAATCCAAACGTGAGTTTAACTCTGTCAGTTGAATGCACACATTGACAACCATTCAGTTAGATAGCTCCGTTTTGGTTTTAGAAGCAGATATTTCTCTGTACAGCCTATGGTCCCATTCACTCGGGAATATCCCAACGCAGCTCCTAGAAGAAACGTGTTTCTGACTCGCTGAATCTCAACATAGATTCAACTGTCTTAGGTGAACGAACGCACAGCAGAGCAGTTTCAAGGAAACGTTTCTCCTGAGTTTTAGACGAAGTTTCCTGCTGTTTAGTACGGATGCCGGCATTGGGCTGGACATACCGGTTATGGGATTCTGCACAGAAATGGTTTGCAAACCGCTGAATCCACACGTGAGTTTATCTCTGTCAGTTGAATGCACACATTGACAACCATTCAGTTTGATAGCACACTTTTGGTTTTAGAAGCAGATATTTCTCTGTACAGCCTATGGTCCCATTCACTCGGGAATATCCCAACGCAGCTCCTAGCATAAACCCGTTTCTGACTCGCTGAATCTCAACATAGTTTCAACTCTCTTAGGTGAACGAACGCACAGCAGAGCAGTTTCAAGGAAACGTTTCTCCTGAGTTTTAGACGTAGTTTCCTGCTGTTTAGTACGGATGCCGGCATTGAGCTGGAATTACCGGTTTTGGGATTCTGCACAGAAAGGGTTTGTAAACCGCTGAATCCAAACGTGAGTTTAACTCTGTCAGTTGAATGCACACATTGACAACCATTCAGTTAGATACCACCCTTTTGGTTGTAGGAGCAGATATTTCTCAGTACAGCCTATGGTCCTATTCACTCGGGAATATCCCAACGCAGCTCCTAGAAGAAACGTGTTTCTGACTCGCTGAATCTCAACGTAGATTCAACTGTCTTAGGTGAACGAACGAACAGCAGAGCAGTTTCAAGGAAACGTTTCTCCTGAGTTTTAGACGAAGTTTCCTGCTGTTTAGTACGTATGCCGACATTGGGCTGGAAATACCTGTTTTGGGATTCTGCACAGAAAGGGTTTGCAAACCGCTGAATCCACACGTGAGTTTAACTCTGTCAGTTGAATGCACACATTGACAACCATTCAGTTAGATAGCTCCGTTTTGGTTTTAGAAGCAGATATTTCTCTGTACAGCCTATGGTCCCATTCACTCGGGAATATCCCAACGCAGCTCCTAGAAGAAACGTGTTTCTGACTCGCTGAATCTCAACATAGATTCAACTCTCTTAGGTGAACGAAAGCACAGCAGAGCAGTTTCAAGGAAACGTTTATCCTGAGTTTTAGACGAAGTTTCCTGCTGTTTAGTACGTATGCCGGCATTGGGCTGGAAATACCGGTTTTGGGATTCTGCACAGAAAGGGTTTGCAAACCGCTGAATCCACACGTGAGTTTAACTCTGTCAGTTGAATGCACACATTGACAACCATTCAGTTTGATAGCACACTTTTGGTTTTAGAAGCAGATATTTCTCTGTACAGCCTATGGTCCCATTCACTCGGGAATATCCCAACGCAGCTCCTAGGAGAAACGTGTTTCTGACTCGCTGAATCTCAACATAGATTCAACTCTCTTAGGTGAACGAACGCACAGCAGAGCAGTTTCAAGGAAACGTTTCTCCTGAGTTTTAGACGAAGTTTCCTGCTGTTTAGTACGGATGCCGGCTTTGGGCTGGAAATACCGGTTTTGGGATTCTGCACAGAAAGGGTGGGCAAACCGCTGAATCCACACGTGAGTTTAACTCTGTCAGTTGAATGCACACATTGACAACCATTCAGTTAGATAGCTCCGTTTTGGTTTCAGAAGCAAATATTTCTCTGTACAGCCTATGGTCCCATTCACTCGGGAATATCCCAACGCAGCTCCTAGAAGAAACGTGTTTCTGACTCGCTGAATCTCAACATAGATTCAACTCTCTTAGGTGAAAGAACGCACAGCAGAGCAGTTTCAAGGAAACGTTTCTCCTGAGTTTTAGACGAAGTTTCCTGCTGTTTAGTACGTATGCCGGCATTGGGCTGGAAATACCGGTTTTGGGATTCTGCACAGAAAGGTTTTGCAAACCGCTGAATCCACACGTGAGTTTAACTCTGCCAGTTGAATGCACACATTGACAACCATTCAGTTTGATAGCACACTTTTGGTTTTAGAAGCAGATATTTCTCTGTACAGCCTATGGTCCCATTCACTCGGGAATATCCCAACGCAGCTCCTAGGAGAAACGTGTTTCTGACTCGCTGAATCTCAACATAGATTCAACTCTCTTAGGTGAACGAACGCACAGCAGAGCAGTTTCAAGGAAACGTTTCTCCTGAGTTTTAGACGAAGTTTCCTGCTGTTTAGTACGGATGCCGGCATTGGGCTGGAAATACCGGTTTTGGGATTCTGAACAGAAAGGGTGTGCAAACCGCTGAATCCACACGTGAGTTTAACTCTGTCAGTTGAATGCACACATTGACAACCATTCAGTTTGATAGCACACTTTTGGATTTAGAAGCAGATATTTCTCTGTACAGCCTATGGTCCCATTCACTCGGGAATATCCCAACGCAGCTCCTAGAAGAAACGTGTTTCTGACTCGCTGAATCTCAACATAGTTTCAACTCTCTTAGGTGAACGAACGCACAGCAGAGCAGTTTCAAGGAAAGGTTTCTCCTGAGTCTTAGACGAAGTTTCCTGCTGTTTAGTTCGGATGCCGGCTTTGAGCTGGAATTACCGGTTTTGGGATTCTGCACAGAAAGGGTTTGTAAACCGCTGAATCCAAACGTGAGTTTAACTCTGTCAGTTGAATGCACACATTGACAACCATTCAGTTAGATAGCTCCGTTTTGGTTTTAGAAGCAGATATTTCTCTGTACAGCCTATGGTCCCATTCACTCGGGAATATCCCAACGCAGCTCCTAGAAGAAACGTGTTTCTGACTCGCTGAATCTCAACATAGATTCAACTGTCTTAGGTGAACGAACGCACAGCAGAGCAGTTTCAAGGAAACGTTTCTCCTGAGTTTTAGACGAAGTTTCCTGCTGTTTAGTACGGATGCCGGCATTGGGCTGGACATACCGGTTATGGGATTCTGCACAGAAATGGTTTGCAAACCGCTGAATCCACACGTGAGTTTATCTCTGTCAGTTGAATGCACACATTGACAACCATTCAGTTTGATAGCACACTTTTGGTTTTAGAAGCAGATATTTCTCTGTACAGCCTATGGTCCCATTCACTCGGGAATATCCCAACGCAGCTCCTAGCATAAACGCGTTTCTGACTCGCTGAAATTCAACATAGTTTCAACTCTCTTAGGTGAACGAACGCACAGCAGAGCAGTTTCAAGGAAACGTTTCTCCTGAGTTTTAGACGTAGTTTCCTGCTGTTTAGTACGGATGCCGGCATTGAGCTGGAATTACCGGTTTTGGGATTCTGCACAGAAAGGGTTTGTAAACCGCTGAATCCAAACGTGAGTTTAACTCTGTCAGTTGAATGCACACATTGACAACCATTCAGTTAGATACCACCCTTTTGGTTGTAGGAGCAGATATTTCTCAGTACAGCCTATGGTCCTATTCACTCGGGAATATCCCAACGCAGCTCCTAGAAGAAACGTGTTTCTGACTCGCTGAATCTCAACGTAGATTCAACTGTCTTAGGTGAACGAACGAACAGCAGAGCAGTTTCAAGGAAACGTTTCTCCTGAGTTTTAGACGAAGTTTCCTGCTGTTTAGTACGTATGCCGACATTGGGCTGGAAATACCTGTTTTGGGATTCTGCACAGAAAGGGTTTGCAAACCGCTGAATCCACACGTGAGTTTAACTCTGTCAGTTGAATGCACACATTGACAACCATTCAGTTAGATAGCTCCGTTTTGGTTTTAGAAGCAGATATTTCTCTGTACAGCCTATGGTCCCATTCACTCGGGAATATCCCAACGCAGCTCCTAGAAGAAACGTGTTTCTGACTCGCTGAATGTCAACATAGATTCAACTCTCTTAGGTGAACGAAAGCACAGCAGAGCAGTTTCAAGGAAACGTTTATCCTGAGTTTTAGACGAAGTTTCCTGCTGTTTAGTACGTATGCCGGCATTGGGCTGGAAATACCGGTTTTGGGATTCTGCACAGAAAGGGTTTGCAAACCGCTGAATCCACACGTGAGTTTAACTCTGTCAGTTGAATGCACACATTGACAACCATTCAGTTTGATAGCACACTTTTGGTTTTAGAAGCAGATATTTCTCTGTACAACCTATGGTCCCATTCACTCGGGAATATCCCAACGCAGCTCCTAGGAGAAACGTGTTTCTGACTCGCTGAATCTCAACATAGATTCAACTCTCTTAGGTGAACGAACGCACAGCAGAGCAGTTTCAAGGAAACGTTTCTCCTGAGTTTTAGACGAAGTTTCCTGCTGTTTAGTACGGATGCCGGCTTTGGGCTGGAAATACCGGTTTTGGGATTCTGCACAGAAAGGGTGTGCAAACCGCTGAATCCACACGTGAGTTTAACTCTGTCAGTTGAATGCACACATTGACAACCATTCAGTTAGATAGCTCCGTTTTGGTTTCAGAAGCAAATATTTCTCTGTACAGCCTATGGTCCCATTCACTCGGGAATATCCCAACGCAGCTCCTAGAAGAAACGTGTTTCTGACTCGCTGAATCTCAACATAGATTCAACTCTCTTAGGTGAAAGAACGCACAGCAGAGCAGTTTCAAGGAAACGTTTCTCCTGAGTTTTAGACGAAGTTTCCTGCTGTTTAGTACGTATGCCGGCATTGGGCTGGAAATACCGGTTTTGGGATTCTGCACAGAAAGGTTTTGCAAACCGCTGAATCCACACGTGAGTTTAACTCTGTCAGTTGAATGCACACATTGACAACCATTCAGTTTGATAGCACACTTTTGGTTTTAGAAGCAGATATTTCTCTGTACAGCCTATGGTCCCATTCACTCGGGAATATCCCAACGCAGCTCCTAGGAGAAACGTGTTTCTGACTCGCTGAATCTCAACATAGATTCAACTCTCTTAGGTGAACGAACGCACAGCAGAGCAGTTTCAAGGAAACGTTTCTCCTGAGTTTTAGACGAAGTTTCCTGCTGTTTAGTACGGATGCCGGCATTGGGCTGGAAATACCGGTTTTGGGATTCTGCACAGAAAGGGTGTGCAAACCGCTGAATCCACACGTGAGTTTAACTCTGTCAGTTGAATGCACACATTGACAACCATTCAGTTTGATAGCACACTTTTGGTTTTAGAAGCAGATATTTCTCTGTACAGCCTATGGTCCCATTCACTCGGGAATATCCCAACGCAGCTCCTAGAAGAAACGTGTTTCTGACTCGCTGAATCTCAACATAGATTCAACTCTCTTAGGTGAACGAACGCACAGCAGAGCAGTTTCAAGGAAACATTTCTCCTGAGTCTTAGACGAAGTTTCCTGCTGTTTAGTACGGATGCCGGCATTGGGCTGGAAATACCGGTTTTGGGATTCTGCACAGAAAGGGTTTGCAAACCGCTGAATCCACACGTGAGTTTAACTCTGTCAGTTGAATGCACACATTGACAACCATTCAGTTAGATAGCTCCGTTTTGGTTTTAGAAGCAGATATTTCTCTGTACAGCCTATGGTCCCATTCACTCGGGAATATCCCAACGCAGCTCCTAGAAGAAACGTGTTTCTGACTCGCTGAATCTCAACATAGATTCAACTCTCTTAGGTGAACGAACGCACAGCAGAGCAGTTTCAAGGAAACGTTTCTCCTGAGTTTTAGACGAAGTTTCCTGCTGTTTAGTACGGATGCCGGCATTGGGCTGGACATACCGGTTTTGGGATTCTGCACAGAAATGGTTTGCAAACCGCTGAATCCACACGTGAGTTTAACTCTGTCAGTTGAATGCACACATTGACAACCATTCAGTTTGATAGCACACTTTTGGATTTAGAAGCAGATATTTCTCTGTACAACCTATGGTCCCATTCACTCGGGCATATCCCAACGCAGCTCCTAGAAGAAACGTGTTTCTGACTCGCTGAATCTCAACATAGTTTCAACTCTCTTAGGTGAACGAACGCACAGCAGAGCAGTTTCAAGGAAACGTTTCTCCTGAGTTTTAGACGAAGTTTCCTGCTGTTTAGTACGGATGCCCTCATTGAGCTGGAATTACCGGTTTTGGGATTCTGCACAGAAAGGGTTTGTAAACCGCTGAATCCAAACGTGAGTTTAACTCTGTCAGTTGAATGCACACATTGACAACCATTCAGTTAGATAGCTCCGTTTTGGTTTTAGAAGCAGATATTTCTCTGTACAGCCTATGGTCCCATTCACTGGGGAATATCCCAACGCAGCTCCTAGCATAAACGTGCTTCTGACTCGCTGAATCTCAACATAGTTTCAACTCTCTTAGGTGAACGAACGCACAGCAGAGCAGTTTCAAGGAAACGTTTCTCCTGAGTTTTAGACGAAGTTTCCTGCTGTTTAGTACGGATGCCGGCATTGGGCTGGACATACCGGTTTTGGGATTCTGCACAGAAAGGGTTTGCAAACCGCTGAATCCACACGTGAGTTTAACTCTGTCAGTTGAATGCACACATTGACAACCATTCAGTTTGATAGCACACTTTTGGATTTAGAAGCAGATATTTCTCTGTACAGCCTATGGTCCCATTCACTCGGGAATATCCCAACGCAGCTCCTAGAAGAAACGTGTTTCTGACTCGCTGAATCTCAACATAGTTTCAACTCTCTTAGGTGAACGAACGCACAGCAGAGCAGTTTCAAGGAAAGGTTTCTCCTGAGTCTTAGACGAAGTTTCCTGCTGTTTAGTACGGATGCCGGCTTTGAGCTGGAATTACCGGTTTTGGGATTCTGCACAGAAAGGGTTTGTAACCCGCTGAATCCAAACGTGAGTTTAACTCTGTCAGTTGAATGCACACATTGACAACCATTCAGTTAGATAGCTCCGTTTTGGTTTTAGAAGCAGATATTTCTCTGTACAGCCTATGGTCCCATTCACTCGGGAATATCCCAACGCAGCTCCTAGAAGAAACGTGTTTCTGACTCGCTGAATCTCAACATAGATTCAACTGTCTTAGGTGAACGAACGCACAGCAGAGCAGTTTCAAGGAAACGTTTCTCCTGAGTTTTAGACGAAGTTTCCTGCTGTTTAGTACGGATGCCGGCATTGGGCTGGACATACCGGTTATGGGATTCTGCACAGAAATGGTTTGCAAACCGCTGAATCCACACGTGAGTTTATCTCTGTCAGTTGAATGCACACATTGACAACCATTCAGTTTGATAGCACACTTTTGGTTTTAGAAGCAGATATTTCTCTGTACAGCCTATGGTCCCATTCACTCGGGAATATCCCAACGCAGCTCCTAGCATAAACGCGTTTCTGACTCGCTGAATCTCAACATAGTTTCAACTCTCTTAGGTGAACGAACGCACAGCAGAGCAGTTTCAAGGAAACGTTTCTCCTGAGTTTTAGACGTAGTTTCCTGCTGTTTAGTACGGATGCCGGCATTGAGCTGGAATTACCGGTTTTGGGATTCTGCACAGAAAGGGTTTGTAAACCGCTGAATCCAAACGTGAGTTTAACTCTGTCAGTTGAATGCACACATTGACAACCATTCAGTTAGATACCACCCTTTTGGTTGTAGGAGCAGATATTTCTCAGTACAGCCTATGGTCCTATTCACTCGGGAATATCCCAACGCAGCTCCTAGAAGAAACGTGTTTCTGACTCGCTGAATCTCAACGTAGATTCAACTGTCTTAGGTGAACGAACGAACAGCAGAGCAGTTTCAAGGAAACGTTTCTCCTGAGTTTTAGACGAAGTTTCCTGCTGTTTAGTACGTATGCCGACATTGGGCTGGAAATACCTGTTTTGGGATTCTGCACAGAAAGGGTTTGCAAACCGCTGAATCCACACGTGAGTTTAACTCTGTCAGTTGAATGCACACATTGACAACCATTCAGTTAGATAGCTCCGTTTTGGTTTTAGAAGCAGATATTTCTCTGTACAGCCTATGGTCCCATTCACTCGGGAATATCCCAACGCAGCTCCTAGAAGAAACGTGTTTCTGACTCGCTGAATGTCAACATAGATTCAACTCTCTTAGGTGAACGAAAGCACAGCAGAGCAGTTTCAAGGAAACGTTTATCCTGAGTTTTAGACGAAGTTTCCTGCTGTTTAGTACGTATGCCGGCATTGGGCTGGAAATACCGGTTTTGGGATTCTGCACAGAAAGGGTTTGCAAACCGCTGAATCCACACGTGAGTTTAACTCTGTCAGTTGAATGCACACATTGACAACCATTCAGTTTGATAGCACACTTTTGGTTTTAGAAGCAGATATTTCTCTGTACAACCTATGGTCCCATTCACTCGGGAATATCCCAACGCAGCTCCTAGGAGAAACGTGTTTCTGACTCGCTGAATCTCAACATAGATTCAACTCTCTTAGGTGAACGAACGCACAGCAGAGCAGTTTCAAGGAAACGTTTCTCCTGAGTTTTAGACGAAGTTTCCTGCTGTTTAGTACGGATGCCGTCTTTGGGCTGGAAATACCGGTTTTGGGATTCTGCACAGAAAGGGTGTGCAAACCGCTGAATCCACACGTGAGTTTAACTCTGTCAGTTGAATGCACACATTGACAACCATTCAGTTTGATAGCACACTTTTGGTTTTAGAAGCAGATATTTCTCTGTACAGCCTATGGTCCCATTCACTCGGGAATATCCCAACGCAGCTCCTAGGAGAAACGTGTTTCTGACTCGCTGAATCTCAACATAGATTCAACTCTCTTAGGTGAACGAACGCACAGCAGAGCAGTTTCAAGGAAACATTTCTCCTGAGTCTTAGACGAAGTTTCCTGCTGTTTAGTACGGATGCCGGCATTGGGCTGGAAATACCGGTTTTGGGATTCTGCACAGAAAGGGTTTGCAAACCGCTGAATCCACACGTGAGTTTAACTCTGTCAGTTGAATGCACACATTGACAACCATTCAGTTAGATAGCTCCGTTTTGGTTTTAGAAGCAGATATTTCTCTGTACAGCCTATGGTCCCATTCACTCGGGAATATCCCAACGCAGCTCCTAGAAGAAACGTGTTTCTGACTCGCTGAATCTCAACATAGTTTCAACTCTCTTAGGTGAACGAACGCACAGCAGAGCAGTTTCAAGGAAACGTTTCTCCTGAGTTTTAGACGAAGTTTCCTGCTGTTTAGTACGGATGCCCTCATTGAGCTGGAATTACCGGTTTTGGGATTCTGCACAGAAAGGGTTTGTAAACCGCTGAATCCAAACGTGAGTTTAACTCTGTCAGTTGAATGCACACATTGACAACCATTCAGTTAGATAGCTCCGTTTTGGTTTTAGAAGCAGATATTTCTCTGTACAGCCTATGGTCCCATTCACTGGGGAATATCCCAACGCAGCTCCTAGCATAAACGTGCTTCTGACTCGCTGAATCTCAACATAGTTTCAACTCTCTTAGGTGAACGAACGCACAGCAGAGCAGTTTCAAGGAAACGTTTCTCCTGAGTTTTAGACGAAGTTTCCTGCTGTTTAGTACGGATGCCGGCATTGGGCTGGACATACCGGTTTTGGGATTCTGCACAGAAATGGTTTGGAAACCGCTGAATCCACACGTGAGTTTAACTCTGTCAGTTGAATGCACACATTGACAACCATTCAGTTTGATAGCACACTTTTGGATTTAGAAGCAGATATTTCTCTGTACAGCCTATGGTCCCATTCACTCGGGAATATCCCAACGCAGCTCCTAGAAGAAACGTGTTTCTGACTCGCTGAATCTCAACATAGTTTCAACTCTCTTAGGTGAACGAACGCACAGCAGAGCAGTTTCAAGGAAAGGTTTCTCCTGAGTCTTAGACGAAGTTTCCTGCTGTTTAGTACGGATGCCGGCTTTGAGCTGGAATTACCGGTTTTGGGATTCTGCACAGAAAGGGTTTGTAAACCGCTGAATCCAAACGTGAGTTTAACTCTGTCAGTTGAATGCACACATTGACAACCATTCAGTTAGATAGCTCCGTTTTGGTTTTAGAAGCAGATATTTCTCTGTACAGACTATGGTCCCATTCACTCGGGAATATCCCAACGCAGCTCCTAGAAGAAACGTGTTTCTGACTCGCTGAATCTCAACATAGATTCAACTGTCTTAGGTGAACGAACGCACAGCAGAGCAGTTTCAAGGAAACGTTTCTCCTGAGTTTTAGACGAAGTTTCCTGCTGTTTAGTACGGATGCCGGCATTGGGCTGGACATACCGGTTATGGGATTCTGCACAGAAATGGTTTGCAAACCGCTGAATCCACACGTGAGTTTATCTCTGTCAGTTGAATGCACACATTGACAACCATTCAGTTTGATAGCACACTTTTGGTTTTAGAAGCAGATATTTCTCTGTACAGCCTATGGTCCCATTCACTCGGGAATATCCCAACGCAGCTCCTAGCATAAACGCGTTTCTGACTCGCTGAATCTCAACATAGTTTCAACTCTCTTAGGTGAACGAACGCACAGCAGAGCAGTTTCAAGGAAACGTTTCTCCTGAGTTTTAGACGTAGTTTCCTGCTGTTTAGTACGGATGCCGGCATTGAGCTGGAATTACCGGTTTTGGGATTCTGCACAGAAAGGGTTTGTAAACCGCTGAATCCAAACGTGAGTTTAACTCTGTCAGTTGAATGCACACATTGACAACCATTCAGTTAGATACCACCCTTTTGGTTGTAGGAGCAGATATTTCTCAGTACAGCCTATGGTCCTATTCACTCGGGAATATCCCAACGCAGCTCCTAGAAGAAACGTGTTTCTGACTCGCTGAATCTCAACGTAGATTCAACTGTCTTAGGTGAACGAACGAACAGCAGAGCAGTTTCAAGGAAACGTTTCTCCTGAGTTTTAGACGAAGTTTCCTGCTGTTTAGTACGTATGCCGACATTGGGCTGGAAATACCTGTTTTGGGATTCTGCACAGAAAGGGTTTGCAAACCGCTGAATCCACACGTGAGTTTAACTCTGTCAGTTGAATGCACACATTGACAACCATTCAGTTAGATAGCTCCGTTTTGGTTTTAGAAGCAGATATTTCTCTGTACAGCCTATGGTCCCATTCACTCGGGAATATCCCAACGCAGCTCCTAGAAGAAACGTGTTTCTGACTCGCTGAATGTCAACATAGATTCAACTCTCTTAGGTGAACGAAAGCACAGCAGAGCAGTTTCAAGGAAACGTTTATCCTGAGTTTTAGACGAAGTTTCCTGCTGTTTAGTACGTATGCCGGCATTGGGCTGGAAATACCGGTTTTGGGATTCTGCACAGAAAGGGTTTGCAAACCGCTGAATCCACACGTGAGTTTAACTCTGTCAGTTGAATGCACACATTGACAACCATTCAGTTTGATAGCACACTTTTGGTTTTAGAAGCAGATATTTCTCTGTACAACCTATGGTCCCATTCACTCGGGAATATCCCAACGCAGCTCCTAGGAGAAACGTGTTTCTGACTCGCTGAATCTCAACATAGATTCAACTCTCTTAGGTGAACGAACGCACAGCAGAGCAGTTTCAAGGAAACGTTTCTCCTGAGTTTTAGACGAAGTTTCCTGCTGTTTAGTACGGATGCCGGCTTTGGGCTGGAAATACCGGTTTTGGGATTCTGCACAGAAAGGGTGTGCAAACCGCTGAATCCACACGTGAGTTTAACTCTGTCAGTTGAATGCACACATTGACAACCATTCAGTTAGATAGCTCCGTTTTGGTTTCAGAAGCAAATATTTCTCTGTACAGCCTATGGTCCCATTCACTCGGGAATATCCCAACGCAGCTCCTAGAAGAAACGTGTTTCTGACTCGCTGAATCTCAACATAGATTCAACTCTCTTAGGTGAAAGAACGCACAGCAGAGCAGTTTCAAGGAAACGTTTCTCCTGAGTTTTAGACGAAGTTTCCTGCTGTTTAGTACGTATGCCGGCATTGGGCTGGAAATACCGGTTTTGGGATTCTGCACAGAAAGGTTTTGCAAACCGCTGAATCCACACGTGAGTTTAACTCTGTCAGTTGAATGCACACATTGACAACCATTCAGTTTGATAGCATACTTTTGGTTTTAGAAGCAGATATTTCTCTGTACAGCCTATGGTCCCATTCACTCGGGAATATCCCAACGCAGCTCCTAGGAGAAACGTGTTTCTGACTCGCTGAATCTCAACATAGATTCAACTCTCTTAGGTGAACGAACGCACAGCAGAGCAGTTTCAAGGAAACGTTTCTCCTGAGTTTTAGACGAAGTTTCCTGCTGTTTAGTACGGATGCCGGCATTGGGCTGGAAATACCGGTTTTGGGATTCTGCACAGAAAGGGTGTGCAAACCGCTGAATCCACACGTGAGTTTAACTCTATCAGTTGAATGCACACATTGACAACCATTCAGTTTGATAGCACACTTTTGGTTTTAGAAGCAGATATTTCTCTGTACAACCTATGGTCCCATTCACTCGGGAATATCCCAACGCAGCTCCTAGGAGAAACGTGTTTCTGACTCGCTGAATCTCAACATAGATTCAACTCTCTTAGGTGAACGAACGCACAGCAGAGCAGTTTCAAGGAAACGTTTCTCCTGAGTTTTAGACGAAGTTTCCTGCTGTTTAGTACGGATGCCGGCTTTGGGCTGGAAATACCGGTTTTGGGATTCTGCACAGAAAGGGTGTGCAAACCGCTGAATCCACACGTGAGTTTAACTCTGTCAGTTGAATGCACACATTGACAACCATTCAGTTAGATAGCTCCGTTTTGGTTTCAGAAGCAAATATTTCTCTGTACAGCCTATGGTCCCATTCACTCGGGAATATCCCAACGCAGCTCCTAGAAGAAACGTGTTTCTGACTCGCTGAATCTCAACATAGATTCAACTCTCTTAGGTGAAAGAACGCACAGCAGAGCAGTTTCAAGGAAACGTTTCTCCTGAGTTTTAGACGAAGTTTCCTGCTGTTTAGTACGTATGCCGGCATTGGGCTGGAAATACCGGTTTTGGGATTCTGCACAGAAAGGTTTTGCAAACCGCTGAATCCACACGTGAGTTTAACTCTGTCAGTTGAATGCACACATTGACAACCATTCAGTTTGATAGCACACTTTTGGTTTTAGAAGCAGATATTTCTCTGTACAGCCTATGGTCCCATTCACTCGGGAATATCCCAACGCAGCTCCTAGGAGAAACGTGTTTCTGACTCGCTGAATCTCAACATAGATTCAACTCTCTTAGGTGAACGAACGCACAGCAGAGCAGTTTCAAGGAAACGTTTCTCCTGAGTTTTAGACGAAGTTTCCTGCTGTTTAGTACGGATGCCGGCATTGGGCTGGAAATACCGGTTTTGGGATTCTGCACAGAAAGGGTGTGCAAACCGCTGAATCCACACGTGAGTTTAACTCTGTCAGTTGAATGCACACATTGACAACCATTCAGTTTGATAGCACACTTTTGGTTTTAGAAGCAGATATTTCTCTGTACAGCCTATGGTCCCATTCACTCGGGAATATCCCAACGCAGCTCCTAGAAGAAACGTGTTTCTGACTCGCTGAATCTCAACATAGATTCAACTCTCTTAGGTGAACGAACGCACAGCAGAGCAGTTTCAAGGAAACATTTCTCCTGAGTCTTAGACGAAGTTTCCTGCTGTTTAGTACGGATGCCGGCATTGGGCTGGACATACCGGTTATGGGATTCTGCACAGAAATGGTTTGCAAACCGCTGAATCCACACGTGAGTTTATCTCTGTCAGTTGAATGCACACATTGACAACCATTCAGTTTGATAGCACACTTTTGGTTTTAGAAGCAGATATTTCTCTGTACAGCCTATGGTCCCATTCACTCGGGAATATCCCAACGCAGCTCCTAGCATAAACGCGTTTCTGACTCGCTGAATCTCAACATAGTTTCAACTCTCTTAGGTGAACGAACGCACAGCAGAGCAGTTTCAAGGAAACGTTTCTCCTGAGTTTTAGACGTAGTTTCCTGCTGTTTAGTACGGATGCCGGCATTGAGCTGGAATTACCGGTTTTGGGATTCTGCACAGAAAGAGTTTGTAAACCGCTGAATCCAAACGTGAGTTTAACTCTGTCAGTTGAATGCACACATTGACAACCATTCAGTTAGATACCACCCTTTTGGTTGTAGGAGCAGATATTTCTCAGTACAGCCTATGGTCCTATTCACTCGGGAATATCCCAACGCAGCTCCTAGAAGAAACGTGTTTCTGACTCGCTGAATCTCAACGTAGATTCAACTGTCTTAGGTGAACGAACGAACAGCAGAGCAGTTTCAAGGAAACGTTTCTCCTGAGTTTTAGACGAAGTTTCCTGCTGTTTAGTACGTATGCCGACATTGGGCTGGAAATACCTGTTTTGGGATTCTGCACAGAAAGGGTTTGCAAACCGCTGAATCCACACGTGAGTTTAACTCTGTCAGTTGAATGCACACATTGACAACCATTCAGTTAGAGAGCTCCGTTTTGGTTTTAGAAGCAGATATTTCTCTGTACAGCCTATGGTCCCATTCACTCGGGAATATCCCAACGCAGCTCCTAGAAGAAACGTGTTTCTCACTCGCTGAATGTCAACATAGATTCAACTCTCTTAGGTGAACGAAAGCACAGCAGAGCAGTTTCAAGGAAACGTTTATCCTGAGTTTTAGACGAAGTTTCCTGCTGTTTAGTACGTATGCCGGCATTGGGCTGGAAATACCGGTTTTGGGATTCTGCACAGAAAGGTTTTGCAAACCGCTGAATCCACACGTGAGTTTAACTCTGTCAGTTGAATGCACACATTGACAACCATTCAGTTTGATAGCACACTTTTGGTTTTAGAAGCAGATATTTCTCTGTACAGCCTATGGTCCCATTCACTCGGGAATATCCCAACGCAGCTCCTAGGAGAAACGTGTTTCTGACTCGCTGAATCTCAACATAGATTCAACTCTCTTAGGTGAACGAACGCACAGCAGAGCAGTTTCAAGGAAACGTTTCTCCTGAGTTTTAGACGAAGTTTCCTGCTGTTTAGTACGGATGCCGGCTTTGGGCTGGAAATACCGGTTTTGGGATTCTGCACAGAAAGGGTGTGCAAACCGCTGAATCCACACGTGAGTTTAACTCTGTCAGTTGAATGCACACATTGACAACCATTCAGTTAGATAGCTCCGTTTTGGTTTCAGAAGCAAATATTTCTCTGTACAGCCTATGGTCCCATTCACTCGGGAATATCCCAACGCAGCTCCTAGAAGAAACGTGTTTCTGACTCGCTGAATCTCAACATAGATTCAACTCTCTTAGGTGAAAGAACGCACAGCAGAGCAGTTTCAAGGAAACGTTTCTCCTGAGTTTTAGACGAAGTTTCCTGCTGTTTAGTACGTATGCCGGCATTGGGCTGGAAATACCGGTTTTGGGATTCTGCACAGAAAGGTTTTGCAAACCGCTGAATCCACACGTGAGTTTAACTCTGTCAGTTGAATGCACACATTGACAACCATTCAGTTTGATAGCACACTTTTGGTTTTAGAAGCAGATATTTCTCTGTACAGCCTATGGTCCCATTCACTCGGGAATATCCCAACGCAGCTCCTAGGAGAAACGTGTTTCTGACTCGCTGAATCTCAACATAGATTCAACTCTCTTAGGTGAACGAACGCACAGCAGAGCAGTTTCAAGGAAACGTTTCTCCTGAGTTTTAGACGAAGTTTCCTGCTGTTTAGTACGGATGCCGGCATTGGGCTGGAAATACCGGTTTTGGGATTCTGCACAGAAAGGGTGTGCAAACCGCTGAATCCACACGTGAGTTTAACTCTGTCAGTTGAATGCACACATTGACAACCATTCAGTTAGATAGCTCCGTTTTGGTTTTAGAAGCAGATATTTCTCGGTACAGCCTATGGTCCCATTCACTCGGGAATATCCCAACGCAGCTCCTAGAAGAAACGTGTTTCTGACTCGCTGAATCTCAACATAGATTCAACTCTCTTAGGTGAACGAACGCACAGCAGAGCAGTTTCAAGGAAACGTTTCTCCTGAGTTTTAGACGAAGTTTCCTGCTGTTTAGTACGGATGCCGGCATTGGGCTGGACATACCGGTTTTGGGATTCTGCACAGAAATGGTTTGCAAACCGCTGAATCCACACGTGAGTTTAACTCTGTCAGTTGAATGCACACATTGACAACCATTCAGTTTGATAGCACACTTTTGGATTTAGAAGCAGATATTTCTCTGTACAACCTATGGTCCCATTCACTCGGGAATATCCCAACGCAGCTCCTAGAAGAAACGTGTTTCTGACTCGCTGAATCTCAACATAGTTTCAACTCTCTTAGGTGAACGAACGCACAGCAGAGCAGTTTCAAGGAAACGTTTCTCCTGAGTTTTAGACGAAGTTTCCTGCTGTTTAGTACGGATGCCCTCATTGAGCTGGAATTACCGGTTTTGGGATTCTGCACAGAAAGGGTTTGTAAACCGCTGAATCCAAACGTGAGTTTAACTCTGTCAGTTGAATGCACACATTGACAACCATTCAGTTAGATAGCTCCGTTTTGGTTTTAGAAGCAGATATTTCTCTGTACAGCCTATGGTCCCATTCACTGGGGAATATCCCAACGCAGCTCCTAGCATAAACGTGCTTCTGACTCGCTGAATCTCAACATAGTTTCAACTCTCTTAGGTGAACGAACGCACAGCAGAGCAGTTTCAAGGAAACGTTTCTCCTGAGTTTTAGACGAAGTTTCCTGCTGTTTAGTACGTATGCCGGCATTGGGCTGGAAATACCGGTTTTGGGATTCTGCACAGAAATTGTTTGCAAACCGCTGAATCCACACGTGAGTTTAACTCTGTCAGTTGAATGCACACATTGACAACCATTCAGTTAGATAGCTCCGTTTTGGTTTTAGAAGCAGATATTTCTCTGTACAGCCTATGGTCCCATTCACTCGTGAATATCCCAACGCAGCTCCTAGAAGAAACGTGTTTCTGACTCGCTGAATCTCAACATAGATTCAACTCTCTTAGGTGAACGAACGCACAGCAGAGCAGTTTCAAGGAAACGTTTCTCCTGAGTCTTAGACGAAGTTTCCTGCTGTTTAGTACGTATGCCGGCATTGGGCTGGAAATACCGGTTTTGGGATTCTGCACAGAAAGGGTTTGCAAACCGCTGAATCCACACGTGAGTTTAACTCTGTCAGTTGAATGCACACATTGACAACCATTCAGTTAGATAGCTCCGTTTTGGTTTTAGAAGCAGATATTTCTCTGTACAGCCTATGGTCCCATTCACTCGGGAATATCCCAACGCAGCTCCTAGAAGAAACGTGTTTCTGACTCGCTGAATCTCAACATAGATTCAACTCTCTTAGGTGAACGAACGCACAGCAGAGCAGTTTCAAGGAAACGTTTCTCCTGAGTCTTAGACGAAGTTTCCTGCTGTTTAGTACGTATGCCGGCATTGGGCTGGAAATACCGGTTTTGGGATTCTGCACAGAAAGGGTTTGCAAACCGCTGAATCCACACGTGAGTTTAACTCTGTCAGTTGAATGCACACATTGACAACCATTCAGTTAAATAGCTCCGTTTTGGTTTTAGAAGCAGATATTTCTCTGTACAGCCTATGGTCCCATTCACTCGGGAATATCCCAACGCAGCTCCTAGAAGAAACGTGTTTCTGACTCGCTGAATCTCAACATAGATTCAACTCTCTTAGGTGAACGAACGCACAGCAGAGCAGTTTCAAGGAAACATTTCGCCTGAGTCTTAGACGAAGTTTCCTGCTGTTTAGTACGGATGCCGGCATTGGGCTGGAAATACCGGTTTTGGGATTCTGCACAGAAAGGGTTTGCAAACCGCTGAATCCACACGTAAGTTTAACTCTGTCAGTTGAATGCACACATTGACAACCATTCAGTTAGATAGCTCCGTTTTGGTTTTAGAAGCAGATATTTCTCTGTACAGCCTATGGTCCCATTCACTCGGGAATATCCCAACGCAGCTCCTAGAAGAAACGTGTTTCTGACTCGCTGAATCTCAACATAGATTCAACTCTCTTAGGTGAACGAACGCACAGCAGAGCAGTTTCAAGGAAACGTTTCTCCTGAGTTTTAGACGAAGTTTCCTGCTGTTTACTACGGATGCCGGCATTGGGCTGGACATACCTGTTTTGGGATTCTGCACAGAAAGGGTTTGCAAACCGCTGAATCCACACGTGAGTTTAACTCTGTCAGTTGAATGCACACATTGACAACCATTCAGTTAGATAGCTCCGTTTTGGTTTTAGAAGCAGATATTTCTCTGTACAGCCTATGGTCCCATTCACTCGGGAATATCCCAACGCAGCTCCTAGAAGAAACGTGTTTCTGACTCGCTGAATCTCAACATAGATTCAACTCTCTTAGGTGAACGAACGCACAGCAGAGCAGTTTCAAGGAAACGTTTCTCCTGAGTTTTAGACGAAGTTTCCTGCTGTTTAGTACGTATGCCGGCATTGGGCTGGAAATACCGGTTTTGGGATTCTGCACAGAAAGGGTTTGCAAACCGCTGAATCCACACGTGAGTTTAACTCTGTCAGTTGAATGCACACTTTGACAACCATTCAGTTTGATAGCACACTTTTGGTTTTAGAAGCAGATATTTCTCTGTACAACCTATGGTCCCATTCACTCGGGAATATCCCAACGCAGCTCCTAGGAGAAACGTGTTTCTGACTCGCTGAATCTCAACATAGATTCAACTCTCTTAGGTGAACGAACGCACAGCAGAGCAGTTTCAAGGAAACGTTTCTCCTGAGTTTTAGACGAAGTTTCCTGCTGTTTAGTACGGATGCCGGCATTGGGCTGGAAATACCGGTTTTGGGATTCTGCACAGAAAGGGTGTGCAAACCGCTGAATCCACACGTGAGTTTAACTCTGTCAGTTGAATGCACACATTGAGAACCATTCAGTTTGATAGCACACTTTTGGTTTTAGAAGCAGATATTTCTCTGTACAGCCTATGGTCCCATTCACTCGGGAATATCCCAACGCAGCTCCTAGCATAAACGCGTTTCTGACTCGCTGAATCTCAACATAGTTTCAACTCTCTTAGGTGAACGAACGCACAGCAGAGCAGTTTCAAGGAAACGTTTCTCCTGAGTTTTAGACGAAGTTTCCTGCTGTTTAGTATGGATGCCGGCATTGAGCTGGAATTACCGGTTTTGGGATTCTGCACAGAAAGGGTTTGTAAACCGCTGAATCCACACGTGAGTTTAACTCTGTCAGTTGAATGCACACATTGACAACCATTCAGTTAGATAGCTCCGTTTTGGTTTTAGAAGCAGATATTTCTCTGTACAGCCTATGGTCCCATTCACTCGGGAATATCCAAACACAGCTCCTAGCATAAACGTGTTTCTGACTCGCTGAATCTCAACATAGTTTCAACTCTCTTAGGTGAACGAACGCACAGCAGAGCAGTTTCAAGGAAACGTTTCTCCTGAGTTTTAGACGAAGTTTCCTGCTGTTTAGTACGTATGCCGACATTGGGCTGGAAATACCGGTTTTGGGATTCTGCACAGAAAGGGTTTGCAAACCGCTGAATCCACACGTGAGTTTAACTCTGTCAGTTGAATGCACACATTGACAACCATTCAGTTAGATAGCTCCGTTTTGGTTTTAGAAGCAGATATTTCTCTGTACAGCCTATGGTCCCATTCACTCGGTAATATACCAACGCAGCTCCTAGAAAAAACGTGTTTCTGACTCGCTGAATCTCAACATAGATTCAACTCTCTTAGGTGAACGAACGCACAGCAGAGCAGTTTCAAGGAAACGTTTCTCCTGAGTTTTAGACGAAGTTTCCTGCTGTTTAGTACGGATGCCGGCATTGGGCTGGAAATACCAGTTTTGGGATTCTGCACAGAAAGGGTTTGCAAACCGCTGAATCCACACGTGAGTTTAACTCTGTAGGTTGAATGCACACATTGACAACCATTCAGTTTGATAGCACACTTTTGGTTTTAGAAGCAGATATTTCTCTGTACAGCCTATGGTCCCATTCACTCGGGAATATCCCAACGCAGCTCCTAGGAGAAACGTGTTTCTGACTCGCTGAATCTCAACATAGATTCAACTCTCTTAGGTGAACGAACGCACAGCAGAGCAGTTTCAAGGAAACGTTTCTCCTGAGTTTTAGACGAAGTTTCCTGCTGTTTAGTACGGATGCCGGCTTTGGGCTGGAAATACCGGTTTTGGGATTCTGCACAGAAAGGGTGTGCAAACCGCTGAATCCACACGTGAGTTTAACTCTGTCAGTTGAATGCACACATTGACAACCATTCAGTTAGATAGCTCCGTTTTGGTTTCAGAAGCAAATATTTCTCTGTACAGCCTATGGTCCCATTCACTCGGGAATATCCCAACGCAGCTCCTAGAAGAAACGTGTTTCTGACTCGCTGAATCTCAACATAGATTCAACTCTCTTAGGTGAAAGAACGCACAGCAGAGCAGTTTCAAGGAAACGTTTCTCCTGAGTTTTAGACGAAGTTTCCTGCTGTTTAGTACGTATGCCGGCATTGGGCTGGAAATACCGGTTTTGGGATTCTGCACAGAAAGGTTTTGCAAACCGCTGAATCCACACGTGAGTTTAACTCTGTCAGTTGAATGCACACATTGACAACCATTCAGTTTGATAGCACACTTTTGGTTTTAGAAGCAGATATTTCTCTGTACAGCCTATGGTCCCATTCACTCGGGAATATCCCAACGCAGCTCCTAGGAGAAACGTGTTTCTGACTCGCTGAATCTCAACATAGATTCAACTCTCTTAGGTGAACGAACGCACAGCAGAGCAGTTTCAAGGAAACGTTTCTCCTGAGTTTTAGACGAAGTTTCCTGCTGTTTAGTACGGATGCCGGCATTGGGCTGGAAATACCGGTTTTGGGATTCTGCACAGAAAGGGTGTGCAAACCGCTGAATCCACACGTGAGTTTAACTCTGTCAGTTGAATGCACACATTGACAACCATTCAGTTAGATAGCTCCGTTTTGGTTTTAGAAGCAGATATTTCTCGGTACAGCCTATGGTCCCATTCACTCGGGAATATCCCAACGCAGCTCCTAGAAGAAACGTGTTTCTGACTCGCTGAATCTCAACATAGATTCAACTCTCTTAGGTGAACGAACGCACAGCAGAGCAGTTTCAAGGAAACGTTTCTCCTGAGTTTTAGACGAAGTTTCCTGCTGTTTAGTACGGATGCCGGCATTGGGCTGGACATACCGGTTTTGGGATTCTGCACAGAAATGGTTTGCAAACCGCTGAATCCACACGTGAGTTTAACTCTGTCAGTTGAATGCACACATTGACAACCATTCAGTTTGATAGCACACTTTTGGATTTAGAAGCAGATATTTCTCTGTACAACCTATGGTCCCATTCACTCGGGAATATCCCAACGCAGCTCCTAGAAGAAACGTGTTTCTGACTCGCTGAATCTCAACATAGTTTCAACTCTCTTAGGTGAACGAACGCACAGCAGAGCAGTTTCAAGGAAACGTTTCTCCTGAGTTTTAGACGAAGTTTCCTGCTGTTTAGTACGGATGCCCTCATTGAGCTGGAATTACCGGTTTTGGGATTCTGCACAGAAAGGGTTTGTAAACCGCTGAATCCAAACGTGAGTTTAACTCTGTCAGTTGAATGCACACATTGACAACCATTCAGTTAGATAGCTCCGTTTTGGTTTTAGAAGCAGATATTTCTCTGTACAGCCTATGGTCCCATTCACTGGGGAATATCCCAACGCAGCTCCTAGCATAAACGTGCTTCTGACTCGCTGAATCTCAACATAGTTTCAACTCTCTTAGGTGAACGAACGCACAGCAGAGCAGTTTCAAGGAAACGTTTCTCCTGAGTTTTAGACGAAGTTTCCTGCTGTTTAGTACGTATGCCGGCATTGGGCTGGAAATACCGGTTTTGGGATTCTGCACAGAAATTGTTTGCAAACCGCTGAATCCACACGTGAGTTTAACTCTGTCAGTTGAATGCACACATTGACAACCATTCAGTTAGATAGCTCCGTTTTGGTTTTAGAAGCAGATATTTCTCTGTACAGCCTATGGTCCCATTCACTCGGGAATATCCCAACGCAGCTCCTAGAAGAAACGTGTTTCTGACTCGCTGAATCTCAACATAGATTCAACTCTCTTAGGTGAACGAACGCACAGCAGAGCAGTTTCAAGGAAACGTTTCTCCTGAGTCTTAGACGAAGTTTCCTGCTGTTTAGTACGTATGCCGGCATTGGGCTGGAAATACCGGTTTTGGGATTCTGCACAGAAAGGGTTTGCAAACCGCTGAATCCACACGTGAGTTTAACTCTGTCAGTTGAATGCACACATTGACAACCATTCAGTTAGATAGCTCCGTTTTGGTTTTAGAAGCAGATATTTCTCTGTACAGCCTATGGTCCCATTCACTCGGGAATATCCCAACGCAGCTCCTAGAAGAAACGTGTTTCTGACTCGCTGAATCTCAACATAGATTCAACTCTCTTAGGTGAACGAACGCACAGCAGAGCAGTTTCAAGGAAACGTTTCTCCTGAGTCTTAGACGAAGTTTCCTGCTGTTTAGTACGTATGCCGGCATTGGGCTGGAAATACCGGTTTTGGGATTCTGCACAGAAAGGGTTTGCAAACCGCTGAATCCACACGTGAGTTTAACTCTGTCAGTTGAATGCACACATTGACAACCATTCAGTTAAATAGCTCCGTTTTGGTTTTAGAAGCAGATATTTCTCTGTACAGCCTATGGTCCCATTCACTCGGGAATATACCAACGCAGCTCCTAGAAGAAACGTGTTTCTGACTCGCTGAATCTCAACATAGATTCAACTCTCTTAGGTGAACGAACGCACAGCAGAGCAGTTTCAAGGAAACATTTCGCCTGAGTCTTAGACGAAGTTTCCTGCTGTTTAGTACGGATGCCGGCATTGGGCTGGAAATACCGGTTTTGGGATTCTGCACAGAAAGGGTTTGCAAACCGCTGAATCCACACGTGAGTTTAACTCTGTCAGTTGAATGCACACATTGACAACCATTCAGTTAGATAGCTCCGTTTTGGTTTTAGAAGCAGATATTTCTCTGTACAGCCTATGGTCCCATTCACTCGGGAATATCCCAACGCAGCTCCTAGAAGAAACGTGTTTCTGACTCGCTGAATCTCAACATAGATTCAACTCTCTTAGGTGAACGAACGCACAGCAGAGCAGTTTCAAGGAAACGTTTCTCCTGAGTTTTAGACGAAGTTTCCTGCTGTTTACTACGGATGCCGGCATTGGGCTGGACATACCGGTTTTGGGATTCTGCACAGAAATGGTTTGCAAACCGCTGAATCCACACGTGAGTTTAACTCTGTCAGTTGAATGCACACATTGACAACCATTCAGTTTGATAGCACACTTTTGGATTTAGAAGCAGATATTTGTCTGTACAGCCTATGGTCCCATTCACTCGGGAATATCCCAACGCAGCTCCTAGAAGAAACGTGTTTCTGACTCGCTGAATCTCAACATAGTTTCAACTCTCTTAGGTGAACGAACGCACAGCAGAGCAGTTTCAAGGAAACGTTTCTCCTGAGTTTTAGACGAAGTTTCCTGCTGTTTAGTACGGATGCCCTCATTGAGCTGGAATTACCGGTTTTGGGATTCTGCACAGAAAGGGTTTGTAAACCGCTGAATCCACACGTGAGTTTAACTCTGTCAGTTGAATGCACACATTGACAACCATTCAGTTAGATAGCTCCGTTTTGGTTTTAGAAGCAGATATTTCTCTGTACAGCCTATGGTCCCATTCACTGGGGAATATCCCAACGCAGCTCCTAGCATAAACGTGCTTCTGACTCGCTGAATCTCAACATAGTTTCAACTCTCTTAGGTGAACGAACGCACAGCAGAGCAGTTTCAAGGAAACGTTTCTCCTGAGTTTTAGACGAAGTTTCCTGCTGTTTAGTACGTATGCCGGCATTGGGCTGGAAATACCGGTTTTGGGATTCTGCACAGAAATTGTTTGCAAACCGCTGAATCCACACGTGAGTTTAACTCTGTCAGTTGAATGCACACATTGACAACCATTCAGTTTGATAGCACACTTTTGGTTTTAGAAGCAGATATTTCTCTGTACAGCCTATGGTCCCATTCACTCGGGAATATCCCAACGCAGCTCCTAGCATAAACGCGTTTCTGACTCGCTGAATCTCAACATAGTTTCAACTCTCTTAGGTGAACGAACGCACAGCAGAGCAGTTTCAAGGAAACGTTTCTCCTGAGTTTTAGACGAAGTTTCCTGCTTTTTAGTACGGATGCCGGCATTGAGCTGGAATTACCGGTTTTGGGATTCTGCACAGAAAGGGTTTGTAAACCGCTGAATCCAAACGTGAGTTTAACTCTGTCAGTTGAATGCACACATTGACAACCATTCAGTTAGATACCACCCTTTTGGTTGTAGGAGCAGATATTTCTCAGTACAACCTATGGTCCTATTCACTCGGGAATATCCCAACGCAGCTCCTAGAAGAAACGTGTTTCTGACTCGCTGAATCTCAACATAGATTCAACTGTCTTAGGTGAACGAACGCACAGCAGAGCAGTTTCAAGGAAACGTTTCTCCTGAGTTTTAGACGAAGTTTCCTGCTGTTTAGTACGTATGCCGACATTGGGCTGGAAATACCTGTTTTGGGATTCTGCACAGAAAGGGTTTGCAAACCGCTGAATCCACACGTGAGTTTAACTCTGTCAGTTGAATGCACACATTGACAACCATTCAGTTAGATAGCTCCGTTTTGGTTTTAGAAGCAGATATTTCTCTGTACAGCCTATGGTCCCATTCACTCGGGAATATCCCAACGCAGCTCCTAGAAGAAACGTGTTTCTGACTCGCTGAATGTCAACATAGATTCAACTCTCTTAGGTGAACGAACGCACAGCAGAGCAGTTTCAAGGAAACGTTTCTCCTGAGTTTTAGACGAAGTTTCCTGCTGTTTAGTACGTATGCCGGCATTGGGCTGGAAATACCGGTTTTGGGATTCTGCACAGAAAGGGTTTGCAAACCGCTGAATCCACACGTGAGTTTAACTCTGTCAGTTGAATGCACACTTTGACAACCATTCAGTTTGATAGCACACTTTTGGTTTTAGAAGCAGATATTTCTCTGTACAACCTATGATCCCATTCACTCGGGAATATCCCAACGCAGCTCCTAGGAGAAACGTGTTTCTGACTCGCTGAATCTCAACATAGATTCAACTCTCTTAGGTGAACGAACGCACAGCAGAGCAGTTTCAAGGAAACGTTTCTCCTGAGTTTTAGACGAAGTTTCCTGCTGTTTAGTACGGATGCCGGCATTGGGCTGGAAATACCGGTTTTGGGATTCTGCACAGAAAGGGTGTGCAAACCGCTGAATCCACACGTGAGTTTAACTCTGTCAGTTGAATGCACACATTGAGAACCATTCAGTTTGATAGCACACTTTTGGTTTTAGAAGCAGATATTTCTCTGTACAGCCTATGGTCCCATTCACTCGGGAATATCCCAACGCAGCTCCTAGCATAAACGCGTTTCTGACTCGCTGAATCTCAACATAGTTTCAACTCTCTTAGGTGAACGAACGCACAGCAGAGCAGTTTCAAGGAAACGTTTCTCCTGAGTTTTAGACGAAGTTTCCTGCTGTTTAGTATGGATGCCGGCATTGAGCTGGAATTACCGGTTTTGGGATTCTGCACAGAAAGGGTTTGTAAACCGCTGAATCCACACGTGAGTTTAACTCTGTCAGTTGAATGCACACATTGACAACCATTCAGTTAGATAGCTCCGTTTTGGTTTTAGAAGCAGATATTTCTCTGTACAGCCTATGGTCCCATTCACTCGGGAATATCCAAACACAGCTCCTAGCATAAACGTGTTTCTGACTCGCTGAATCTCAACATAGTTTCAACTCTCTTAGGTGAACGAACGCACAGCAGAGCAGTTTCAAGGAAACGTTTCTCCTGAGTTTTAGACGAAGTTTCCTGCTGTTTAGTACGTATGCCGACATTGGGCTGGAAATACCGGTTTTGGGATTCTGCACAGAAAGGGTTTGCAAACCGCTGAATCCACACGTGAGTTTAACTCTGTCAGTTGAATGCACACATTGACAACCATTCAGTTAGATAGCTCCGTTTTGGTTTTAGAAGCAGATATTTCTCTGTACAGCCTATGGTCCCATTCACTCGGTAATATCCCAACGCAGCTCCTAGAAAAAACGTGTTTCTGACTCGCTGAATCTCAACATAGATTCAACTCTCTTAGGTGAACGAACGCACAGCAGAGCAGTTTCAAGGAAACGTTTCTCCTGAGTTTTAGACGAAGTTTCCTGCTGTTTAGTACGGATGCCGGCATTGGGCTGGAAATACCAGTTTTGGGATTCTGCACAGAAAGGGTTTGCAAACCGCTGAATCCACACGTGAGTTTAACTCTGTAGGTTGAATGCACACATTGACAACCATTCAGTTAGATAGCTCCGTTTTGGTTTCAGAAGCAGATATTTCTCTGTACAGCCTATGGTCCCATTCACTCGGGAATATCCCAACGCAGCTCCTAGAAGAAACGTGTTTCTGACTCGCTGAATCTCAACATAGATTCAACTCTCTTAGGTGAAAGAACGCACAGCAGAGCAGTTTCAAGGAAACGTTTCTCCTGAGTTTTAGACGAAGTTTCCTGCTGTTTAGTACGTATGCCGGCATTGGGCTGGAAATACCGGTTTTGGGATTCTGCACAGAAAGGGTTTGCAAACCGCTGAATCCACACGTGAGTTTAACTCTGTCAGTTGAATGCACACATTGACAACCATTCAGTTAGATAGCTCCGTTTTGGTTTTAGAAGCAGATATTTCTCTGTACAGCCTATGGTCCCATTCACTCGGGAATATCCCAACGCAGCTCCTAGAAAAAACGTGTTTCTGACTCGCTGAATCTCAACATAGATTCAACTCTCTTAGGTGAACGAACGCACAGCAGAGCAGTTTCAAGGAAACGTTTCTCCTGAGTTTTAGACGAAGTTTCCTGCTGTTTAGTACGTATGCCGGCATTGGGCTGGAAATACCTGTTTTGGGATTCTGCACAGAAAGGGTTTGCAAACCGCTGAATCCACACGTGAGTTTAACTCTGTCAGTTGAATGCACACATTGACAACCATTCAGTTAGATAGCTCCGTTTTGGTTTCAGAAGCAGATATTTGTCTGTACAGCCTATGGTCCCATTCACTCGGGAATATCCCAACGCAGCTCCTAGAAGAAACGTGTTTCTGACTCGCTGAATCTCAACATAGATTCAACTCTCTTAGGTGAAAGAACGCACAGCAGAGCAGTTTCAAGGAAACGTTTCTCCTGAGTTTTAGACGAAGTTTCCTGCTGTTTAGTACGTATGCCGGCATTGGGCTGGAAATACCGGTTTTGGGATTCTGCACAGAAAGGGTTTGCAAACCGCTGAAACCACACGTGAGTTTAACTCTGTCAGTTGAATGCACACATTGACAACCATTCAGTTTGATAGCACACTTTTGGTTTTAGAGGCAGATATTTCTCTGTACAGCCTATGGTCCCATTCACTCGGGAATATCCCAACGCAGCTCCTAGGAGAAACGTGTTTCTGACTCGCTGAATCTCAACATAGATTCAACTCTCTTAGGTGAACGAACGCACAGCAGAGCAGTTTCAAGGAAACGTTTCTCCTGAGTTTTAGACGAAGTTTCCTGCTGTTTAGTACTGATGCCGGCATTGGGCTGGAAATACCGGTTTTGGGATTCTGCACAGAAAGGGTGTGCAAACCGCTGAATCCACACGTGAGTTTAACTCTGTCAGTTGAATGCACACATTGACAACCATTCAGTTTGATAGCACACTTTTGGTTTTAGAAGCAGATATTTCTCTGTACAGCCTATGGTCCCATTCACTCGGGAATATCCCAACGCAGCTCCTAGAAGAAACGTGTTTCTGACTCGCTGAATCTCAACATAGATTCAACTCTCTTAGGTGAACGAACGCACAGCAGAGCAGTTTCAAGGAAACATTTCTCCTGAGTCTTAGACGAAGTTTCCTGCTGTTTAGTACGGATGCCGGCATTGGGCTGGAAATACCGGTTTTGGGATTCTGCACAGAAAGGGTTTGCAAACCGCTGAATCCACACGTGAGTTTAACTCTGCCAGTTGAATGCACACATTGACAACCATTCAGTTAGATAGCTCCGTTTTGGTTTTAGAAGCAGATATTTCTCTGTACAGCCTATGGTCCCATTCACTCGGGAATATCCCAACGCAGCTCCTAGAAGAAACGTGTTTCTGACTCGCTGAATCTCAACATAGATTCAACTGTCTTAGGTGAACGAACGCACAGCAGAGCAGTTTCAAGGAAACGTTTCTCCTGAGTTTTAGACGAAGTTTCCTGCTGTTTAGTACGGATGCCGGCATTGGGCTGGACATACCGGTTTTGGGATTCTGCACAGAAATGGTTTGCAAACCGCTGAATCCACACGTGAGTTTATCTCTGTCAGTTGAATGCACACATTGACAACCATTCAGTTTGATAGCACACTTTTGGTTTTAGAAGCAGATATTTCTCTGTACAGCCTATGGTCCCATTCACTCGGGAATATCCCAACGCAGCTCCTAGCATAAACGCGTTTCTGACTCGCTGAATCTCAACATAGTTTCAACTCTCTTAGGTGAACGAACGCACAGCAGAGCAGTTTCAAGGAAACGTTTCTCCTGAGTTTTAGACGAAGTTTCCTGCTGTTTAGTACGGATGCCGGCATTGAGCTGGAATTACCGGTTTTGGGATTCTGCACAGAAAGGGTTTGTAAACCGCTGAATCCAAACGTGAGTTTAACTCTGTCAGTTGAATGCACACATTGACAACCATTCAGTTAGATACCACCCTTTTGGTTGTAGGAGCAGATATTTCTCAGTACAGCCTATGGTCCTATTCACTCGGGAATATCCCAACGCAGCTCGTAGAAGAAACGTGTTTCTGACTCGCTGAATCTCAACATAGATTCAACTGTCTTAGGTGAACGAACGCACAGCAGAGCAGTTTCAAGGAAACGTTTCTCCTGAGTTTTAGACGAAGTTTCCTGCTGTTTAGTACGTATGCCGACATTGGGCTGGAAATACCTGTTTTGGGATTCTGCACAGAAAGGGTTTGCAAACCGCTGAATCCACACGTGAGTTTAACTCTGTCAGTTGAATGCACACATTGACAACCATTCAGTTAGATAGCTCCGTTTTGGTTTTAGAAGCAGATATTTCTCTGTACAGCCTATGGTCCCATTCACTCGGGAATATCCCAACGCAGCTCCTAGAAGAAACGTGTTTCTGACTCGCTGAATGTCAACATAGATTCAACTCTCTTAGGTGAACGAACGCACAGCAGAGCAGTTTCAAGGAAACGTTTATCCTGAGTTTTAGACGAAGTTTCCTGCTGTTTAGTACGTATGCCGGCATTGGGCTGGAAATACCGGTTTTGGGATTCTGCACAGAAAGGGTTTGCAAACCGCTGAATCCACACGTGAGTTTAACTCTGTCAGTTGAATGCACACATTGACAACCATTCAGTTTGATAGCACACTTTTGGTTTTAGATGCAGATATTTCTCTGTACAACCTATGGTCCCATTCACTCGGGAATATCCCAACGCAGCTCCTAGGAGAAACGTGTTTCTGACTCGCTGAATCTCAACATAGATTCAACTCTCTTAGGTGAACGAACGCACAGCAGAGCAGTTTCAAGGAAACGTTTCTCCTGAGTTTTGGACGAAGTTTCCTGCTGTTTAGTACGGATGCCGGCATTGGGCTGGACATACCGGTTTTGGGATTCTGCACAGAAAGGGTTTGCAAACCGCTGAATCCACACCTGAGTTTAACTCTGTCAGTTCAATGCACACATTGACAACCATTCAGTTTGATAGCACACTTTTGGTTTTAGAAGCAGATATTTCTCTGTACAACCTATGGTCCCATTCACTCGGGAATATCCCAACGCAGCTCCTAGGAGAAACGTGTTTCTGACTCGCTGAATCTCAACATAGATTCAACTCTCTTAGGTGAACGAACGCACAGCAGAGCAGTTTCAAGGAAACGTTTCTCCTGAGTTTTAGACGAAGTTTCCTGCTGTTTAATACGGATGCCGGCATTGGGCTGGAAATACCGGTTTTGGGATTCTGCACAGAAAGGGTGTGCAAACCGCTGAATCCACACGTGAGTTTAACTCTGTCAGTTGAATGCACACATTGACAACCATTCAGTTTGATAGCACACTTTTGGTTTTAGAAGCAGATATTTCTCTGTACAGCCTATGGTCCCATTCACTCGGGAATATCCCAACGCAGCTCCTAGAAGAAACGTGTTTCTGACTCGCTGAATCTCAACATAGATTCAACTCTCTTAGGTGAACGAACGCACAGCAGAGCAGTTTCAAGGAAAGGTTTCTCCTGAGTCTTAGACGAAGTTTCCTGCTGTTTAGTACGGATGCCGGCTTTGAGCTGGAATTACCGGTTTTGGGATTCTGCACAGAAAGGGTTTGTAAACCGCTGAATCCAAACGTGAGTTTAACTCTGTCAGTTGAATGCATACATTGACAACCATTCAGTTAGATAGCTCCGTTTTGGTTTTAGAAGCAGATATTTCTCAGTACAGCCTATGGTCCCATTCACTCGGGAATATCCCAACGCAGCTCCTAGAAGAAACGTGTTTCTGACTCGCTGAATCTCAACATAGTTTCAACTCTCTTAGGTGAAAGAACGCACAGCAGAGCAGTTTCAAGGAAACGTTTCTCCTGAGTTTTAGACGAAGTTTCCTGCTGTTTAGTACGGATGCCGGCATTGAGCTGGAATTACCGGTTTTGGGATTCTGCACAGAAAGGGTTTGTAAACCGCTGAATCCACACGTGAGTTTAACTCTGTCAGTTGAATGCACACATTGACAACCATTCAGTTAGATAGCTCCGTTTTGGTTTTAGAAGCAGATATTTCTCTGTACAGCCTATGGTCCCATTCACTCAGGAATATCCCAACGCAGCTCCTAGAAGAAACGTGTTTCTGACTCGCTGAATCTCAACATAGATTCAACTCTCTTAGGTGAACGAACGCACAGCAGAGCAGTTTCAAGGAAACGTTTATCCTCAGTTTTAGACGAAGTTTCCTGCTGTTTAGTACGTATGCGGGCATTGGGCTGGAAATACCGGTTTTGGGATTCTGCACAGAAAGGGTTTGCAAACCGCTGAATCCACACGTGAGTTTAACTCTGTCAGTTGAATGCACACATTGACAACCATTCAGTTTGATAGCACACTTTTGGTTTTAGATGCAGATATTTCTCTGTACAACCTATGGTCCCATTCACTCGGGAATATCCCAACGCAGCTCCTAGGAGAAACGTGTTTCTGACTCGCTGAATCTCAACATAGATTCAACTCTCTTAGGTGAACGAACGCACAGCAGAGCAGTTTCAAGGAAACGTTTCTCCTGAGTTTTAGACGAAGTTTCCTGCTGTTTAGTACGGATGCCGGCATTGGGCTGGAAATACCGGTTTTGGGATTCTGCACAGAAAGGGTGTGCAAACCGCTGAATCCACACGTGAGTTTAACTCTGTCAGTTGAATGCACACATTGAAAACGATTCAGTTTGATAGTACACTTTTGGTTTTAGAAGCAGATATTTCTCTGTACAGCCTATGGTCCCATTCACTCGGCAATATCCCAACGCAGCTCCTAGCATAAACGCGTTTCTGACTCGCTGAATCTCAACATAGTTTCAACTCTCTTAGGTGAACGAAGGCACAGCAGAGCAGTTTCAAGGAAACATTTCTCCTGAGTTTTAGACGAAGTTTCCTGCTGTTTAGTACGGATGCCGGCATTGAGCTGGAATTACCGGTTTGGGGATTCTGCACAGAAAGGGTTTGTAAACCGCTGAATCCACACGTGAGTTTAACTCTGTCAGTTGAATGCACACATTGACAACCATTCAGTTAGATAGCTCCGTTTTGGTTTTAGAAGCAGATATTTCTCTGTACAGCCTATGGTCCCATTCACTCGGGAATATCCCAACGCAGCTCCTAGAAGAAACGTGTTTCTGACTCGCTGAATCTCAACATAGATTCAACTCTCTTAGGTGAACGGACGCACAGCAGAGCAGTTTCAAGGAAACGTTTCTCCTGAGTCTTAGACGAAGTTTCCTGCTGTTTAGTACGGATGCCGGCATTGGGCTGGAAATACCGGTTTTGGGATTCTGCACAGAAAGGGTTTGCAAACCGCTGAATCCACACGTGAGTTTAACTCTGTCAGTTGAATGCACACATTGACAACCATTCAGTTTGATGGCACACTTTTGGTTTTAGAAGCAGATATTTCTCTGTACAACCTATGGTCCCATTCACTCGGGAATATCCCAACGCAGCTCCTAGGAGAAACGTGTTTCTGACTCGCTGAATCTCAACATAGATTCAACTCTCTTAGGTGAACGAACGCACAGCAGAGCAGTTTCAAGGAAACGTTTCTCCTGAGTTTTAGACGAAGTTTCCTGCTGTTTAGTACGGATGCCGGCATTGGGCTGGAAATACCGGTTTTGGGATTCTGCACAGAAAGGGTTTGCAAACCGCTGAATCCACACGTGAGTTTAACTCTGTCAGTTGAATGCACACATTGACAACCATTCAGTTTGATAGCACACTTTTGGTTTTAGAAGCAGATATTTCTCTGTACAGCCTATGGTCCCATTCACTCGGGAATATCCCAATGCAGCTCCTAGAAGAAACGTGTTTCTGACTCGCTGAATCTCAACATAGATTCAACTCTCTTAAGTGAACGAACGCACAGCAGAGCAGTTTCAAGGAAAGGTTTCTCCTGAGTCTTAGACGAAGTTTCCTGCTGTTTAGTACGGATGCCGGCTTTGAGCTGGAATTACCGGTTTTGGGATTCTGCACAGAAAGGGTTTGTAAACCGCTGAATCCAAACGTGAGTTTAACTCTGTCAGTTGAATGCACACATTGACAACCATTCAGTTAGATAGCTCCGTTTTGGTTTTAGAAGCAGATGTTTCTCTGTACAGCCTATGGTCCCATTCACTCGGGAATATCCCAACGCAGCTCCTAGAAGAAACGTGTTTCTGACTCGCTGAATCTCAACATAGATTCAACTGTCTTAGGTGAACGAACGCACAGCAGAGCAGTTTCAAGGAAACGTTTCTCCTGAGTTTTAGACGAAGTTTCCTGCTGTTTAGTACGGATGCCGGCATTGGGCTGGACATACCGGTTTTGGGATTCTGCACAGAAATGGTTTGCAAACCGCTGAATCCACACGTGAGTTTATCTCTGTCAGTTGAATGCACACATTGACAACCATTCAGTTAGATAGCTTCGTTTTGGTTTTAGAAGCAGATATTTCTCTGTACAGCCTATGGTCCCATTCACTCGGGAATATCCCAACGCAGCTCCTAGCATAAACGTGTTTCTGACTCGCTGAATCTCAACATAGTTTCAACTCTCTTAGGTGAAAGAACGCACAGCAGAGCAGTTTCAAGGAAACGTTTCTCCTGAGTTTTAGACGAAGTTTCCTGCTGTTTAGTACGGATGCCGGCATTGAGCTGGAATTACCGGTTTTGGGATTCTGCACAGAAAGGGTTTGTAAACCGCTGAATCCAAACGTGAGTTTAACTCTGTCAGTTGAATGCACACATTGACAACCAATCAGGTAGATACCACCCTTTTGGTTGTAGGAGCAGATATTTCTCAGTACAGCCTATGGTCCCATTCACTCGGGAATATCCCAACGCAGCTCCTAGAAGAAACGTGTTTCTGACTCGCTGAATCTCAACATAGATTCAACTCTCTGAGGTGAACGAACGCACAGCAGAGCAGTTTCAAGGAAAAGTTTCTCCTGAGTTTTAGACGAAGTTTCCTGCTGTTTAGTACGGATGCCGGCATTGGGCTGGACATACCGGTTTTGGGATTCTGCACAGAAAGGGTTTGCAAACCGCTGAATCAACACGTGAGTTTAACTCTGTCAGTTGAATGCACACATTGACAACCATTCAGTTAGATAGCTCCGTTTTGGTTTTAGAAGCAGATATTTCTCTGTACTGCCTATGGTCCCATTCACTCGGGAATATCCCAACGCAGCTCCTAGAAGAAACGTGTTTCTGACTCGCTGAATCTCAACATAGATTCAACTCTCTTAGGTGAACGAACGCACAGCAGAGCCGTTTCAAGGAAACGTTTCTCCTGAGTTTTAGACGAAGTTTCCTGCTGTTTAGTACGTATGCCGGCATTGGGCTGGAAATACCGGTTTTGGGATTCTGCACAGAAAGGGTTTGCAAACCGCTGAATCCACACGTGAGTTTAACTCTGTCAGTTGAATGCACACATTGACAACCATTCAGTTTGATAGCACACTTTTGGTTTTAGAAGCAGATATTTCTCTGTACAACCTATGGTCCCATTCACTCGGGAATATCCCAACGCAGCTCCTAGGAGAAACGTGTTTCTGACTCGCTGAATCTCAACATAGATTCAACTCTCTTAGGTGAACGAACGCACAGCAGAGCAGTTTCAAGGAAACGTTTCTCCTGAGTTTTAGACGAAGTTTCCTGCTGTTTAGTACGGATGCCGGCATTGGGCTGGAAATACCGGTTTTGGGATTCTGCACAGAAAGGGTGTGCAAACCGCTGAATCCACACGTGAGTTTAACTCTGTCAGTTGAATGCACACATTGACAACCATTCAGTTTGATAGCACACTTTTGGTTTTAGATGCAGATATTTCTCTGTACAGCCTATGGTCCCATTCACTCGGGAATATCCCAATGCAGCTCCTAGAAGAAACGTGTTTCTGACTCGCTGAATCTCAACATAGAATCAACTCTCTTAGGTGAACGAACGCACAGCAGAGCAGTTTCAAGGAAAGGTTTCTCCTGAGTCTTAGACGAAGTTTCCTGCTGTTTAGTACGGATGCCGGCTTTGAGCTGGAATTACCGGTTTTGGGATTCTGCACAGAAAGGGTTTGTAAACCGCTGAATCCAAACGTGAGTTTAACTCTGTCAGTTGAATGCACACATTGACAACCATTCAGTTAGATAGCTCCGTTTTGGTTTTAGAAGCAGATATTTCTCTGTACAGCCTATGGTCCCATTCACTCGGGAATATCCCAACGCAGCTCCTAGAAGAAACGTGTTTCTGACTCGCTGAATCTCAACATAGATTCAACTGTCTTAGGTGAACGAACGCACAGCAGAGCAGTTTCAAGGAAACGTTTCTCCTGAGTTTTAGACGAAGTTTCCTGCTGTTTAGTACGGATGCCGGCATTGGGCTGGACATACCGGTTTTGGGGTTCTGCACAGAAATGGTTTGCAAACCGCTGAATCCACACGTGAGTTTATCTCTGTCAGTTGAATGCACACATTGACAACCATTCAGTTAGATAGCTCCGTTTTGGTTTTAGAAGCATATATTTGTCTGTACAGCCTATGGTCCCATTCACTCGGGAATATCCCAACGCAGCTCCTAGCGTAAACGTGTTTCTGACTCGCTGAATCTCAACATAGATTCAACTCTCTTAGGTGAACGAACGCACAGCAGAGCAGTTTCAAGGAAACATTTCTCCTGAGTCTTAGACGACGTTTCCTGCTGTTTAGTACGGATGCCGGCATTGGGCTGGAAATACCGGTTTTGGGATTCTGCACAGAAAGGGTTTGCAAACCGCTGAATCCACACGTGAGTTTAACTCTGTCAGTTGAATGCACACATTGACAACCATTCAGTTAGATAGCTCCGTTTTGGTTTTAGAAGCAGATATTTCTCTGTACAGCCTATGGTCCCATTCACTCGGGAATATCCCAACGCAGCTCCTAGAAGAAACGTGTTTCTGACTCGCTGAATCTCAACATAGATTCAACTCTCTTAGGTGAACGAACGCACAGCAGAGCAGTTTCAAGGAAACGTTTCTCCTGAGTTTTAGACGAAGTTTCCTGCTGTTTAGTACGTATGCCGGCATTGGGCTGGAAATACCGGTTTTGGGATTCTGCACAGAAAGGGTTTGCAAACCGCTGAATCCACACGTGAGTTTAACTCTGTCAGTTGAATGCACACATTGACAACCATTCAGTTAGATAGCTCCGTTTTGGTTTTAGAAGCAGATATTTCTCTGTACAGCCTATGGTCCCATTCACTCGGGAATATCCCAACGCAGCTCCTAGAAGAAACGTGTTTCTGACTCGCTGAATCTCAACATAGATTCAACTCTCTTAGGTGAACGAACGCACAGCAGAGCAGTTTCAAGGAAACGTTTCTCCTGAGTTTTAGACGAAGTTTCCTGCTGTTTAGTACGTATGCCGGCATTGGGCTGGAAATACCGGTTTTGGGATTCTGCACAGAAAGGGTTTGCAAACCGCTGAATCCACACGTGAGTTTAACTCTGTCAGTTGAATGCACACATTGACAACCATTCAGTTAAATAGCTCCGTTTTGGTTTTAGAAGCAGATATTTATCTGTACAGCCTATGGTCCCATTCACTCGGGAATATCCCAACGCAGCTCCTAGAAGAAACGTGTTTCTGACTCGCTGAATCTCAACATAGATTCAACTCTCTTAGGTGAACGAACGCACAGCAGAGCAGTTTCAAGGAAACGTTTCTCCTGAGTTTTAGACGAAGTTTCCTGCTGTTTAGTACGGATGCCGGCATTGGGCTGGAAATACCTGTTTTGGGATTCTGCACAGAAAGGGTTTGCAAACCGCTGAATCCACACGTGAGTTTAACTCTGTCAGTTGAATGCACACATTGACAACCATTCAGTTAGATAGCTCCGTTTTGCTTTTAGAAGCAGATATTTCTCTGTACAGCCTATGGTCCCATTCACTCGGGAATATCCCAACGCAGCTCCTGGAAGAAACGTGTTTCTGACTCGCTGAATCTCAACATAGATTCAACTCTCTTAGGTGAACGAACGCACAGCAGAGCAGTTTCAAGGAAACGTTTCTCCTGAGTTTTAGACGAAGTTTCCTGCTGTTTAGTACGGATGCCGGCATTGGGCTGGAAATACCGGTTTTGGGATTCTGCACAGAAAGGGTGTGCAAACCGCTGAATCCACACGTGAGTTTAACTCTGTCAGTTGAATGCACACATTGACAACCATTCAGTTTGATAGCACACTTTTGGTTTTAGAAGCAGATATTTCTCTGTACAGCCTATGGTCCCATTCACTCGGGAATATCCCAACGCAGCTCCTAGCATAAACGTGTTTCTGACTCGCTGAATCTCAACATAGATTCAACTCTCTTAGGTGAACGAACGCACAGCAGAGCAGTTTCAAGGAAAGGTTTCTCCTGAGTCTTAGACGAAGTTTCCTGCTGTTTAGTACGGATGCCGGCTTTGAGCTGGAATTACCGGTTTTGGGATTCTGCACAGAAAGGGTTTGTAAACCGCTGAATCCAAACGTGAGTTTAACTCTGTCAGTTGAATGCACACATTGACAACCATTCAGTTAGATAGCTCCGTTTTGGTTTTAGAAGCAGATATTTCTCTGTACAGCCTATGGTCCCATTCACTCGGGAATATCCCAACGCAGCTCCTAGAAGAAACGTGTTTCTGACTCGCTGAATCTCAACATAGTTTCAACTCTCTTAGGTGAAAGAACGCACAGCAGAGCAGTTTCAAGGAAACGTTTCTCCTGAGTTTTAGACGAAGTTTCCTGCTGTTTAGTACGGATGCCGGCATTGAGCTGGAATTACCGGTTTTGGGATTCTGCACAGAAAGGGTTTGCAAACCGCTGAATACACATGTGAGTTTAACTCTGTCAGTTGAATGCACACATTGACAACCATTCAGTTAGATAGCTCCGTTTTGGTTTTAGAAGCAGATATTTCTCTGTACAGCCTATGGTCCCATTCACTCAGGAATATCCCAACGCAGCTCCTAGAAGAAACGTGTTTCTGACTCGCTGAATCTCAACATAGATTCAACTCTCTTAGGTGAACGAACGCACAGCAGAGCAGTTTCAAGGAAACGTTTCTCCTGAGTCTTAGACGAAGTTTCCTGCTGTTTAATACGTATGCCGGCATTGGGCTGGAAATACCGGTTTTGGGATTCTGCACAGAAAGGGTTTGCAAACCGCTGAATCCACACGTGAGTTTAACTCTGTCAGTTGAATGCACACATTGACAACCATTCAGTTTGATAGCACACTTTTGGTTTTAGATGCAGATATTTCTCTGTACAACCTATGGTCCCATTCACTCGGGAATATCCCAACGCAGCTCCTAGGAGAAACGTGTTTCTGACTCGCTGAATCTCAACATAGATTCAACTCTCTTAGGTGAACGAACGCACAGCAGAGCAGTTTCAAGGAAACGTTTCTCCTGAGTTTTAGACGAAGTTTCCTGCTGTTTAGTACGGATGCCGGCATTGGGCTGGAAATACCGGTTTTGGGATTCTGCACAGAAAGGGTGTGCAAACCGCTGAATCCACACGTGAGTTTAACTCTGTCAGTTGAATGCACACATTGAAAACCATTCAGTTTGATAGTACACTTTTGGTTTTAGAAGCAGATATTTCTCTGTACAGCCTATGGTCCCATTCACTCGGCAATATCCCAACGCAGCTCCTAGCATAAACGCGTTTCTGACTCGCTGAATCTCAACATAGTTTCAACTCTCTTAGGTGAACGAAGGCACAGCAGAGCAGTTTCAAGGAAACATTTCTCCTGAGTTTTAGACGAAGTTTCCTGCTGTTTAGTACGGATGCCGGCATTGAGCTGGAATTACCGGTTTTGGGATTCTGCACAGAAAGGGTTTGTAAACCGCTGAATCCAAACGTGAGTTTAACTCTGTCAGCTGAATGCACACATTGACAACCATTCAGTTAGATAGCTCCGTTTTGGTTTTAGAAGCAGATATTTCTCTGTACAGCCTATGGTCCCATTCACTCGGGAATATCCCAACGCAGCTCCTAGAAGAAACGTGTTTCTGACTCGCTGAATCTCAACATAGATTCAACTCTCTTAGGTGAACGGACGCACAGCAGAGCAGTTTCAAGGAAACGTTTCTCCTGAGTTTTAGACGAAGTTTCCTGCTGTTTAGTACGGATGCCGGCATTGGGCTGGAAATACCGGTTTTGGGATTCTGCACAGAAAGGGTTTGCAAACCGCTGAATCCACACGTGAGTTTAACTCTGTCAGTTGAATGCACACATTGACAACCATTCAGTTTGATAGCACACTTTTGGTTTTAGAAGCAGATATTTCTCTGTACAACCTATGGTCCCATTCACTCGGGAATATCCCAACGCAGCTCCTAGGAGAAACGTGTTTCTGACTCGCTGAATCTCAACATAGATTCAACTCTCTTAGGTGAACGAACGCACAGCAGAGCAGTTTCAAGGAAACGTTTCTCCTGAGTTTTAGACGAAGTTTCCTGCTGTTTAGTACGGATGCCGGCATTGGGCTGGAAATACCGGTTTTGGGATTCTGCACAGAAAGGGTGTGCAAACCGCTGAATCCACACGTGAGTTTAACTCTGTCAGTTGAATGCACACATTGACAACCATTCAGTTTGATAGCACACTTTTGGTTTTAGAAGCAGATATTTCTCTGTACAGCCTATGGTCCCATTCACTCGGGAATATCCCAATGCAGCTCCTAGAAGAAACGTGTTTCTGACTCGCTGAATCTCAACATAGATTCAACTCTCTTAGGTGAACGAACGCACAGCAGAGCAGTTTCAAGGAAAGGTTTCTCCTGAGTCTTAGACGAAGTTTCCTGCTGTTTAGTACGGATGCCGGCTTTGAGCTGGAATTACCGGTTTTGGGATTCTGCACAGAAAGGGTTTGTAAACCGCTGAATCCAAACGTGAGTTTAACTCTGTCAGTTGAATGCACACATTGACAACCATTCAGTTAGATAGCTCCGTTTTGGTTTTAGAAGCAGATATTTCTCTGTACAGCCTATGGTCCCATTCACTCGGGAATATCCCAACGCAGCTCCTAGAAGAAACGTGTTTCTGACTCGCTGAATCTCAACATAGATTCAACTGTCTTAGGTGAACGAACGCACAGCAGAGCAGTTTCAAGGAAACGTTTCTCCTGAGTTTTAGACGAAGTTTCCTGCTGTTTAGTACGGATGCCGGCATTGGGCTGGACATACCGGTTTTGGGATTCTGCACAGAAATGGTTTGCAAACCGCTGAATCCACACGTGAGTTTATCTCTGTCAGTTGAATGCACACATTGACAACCATTCAGTTAGATAGCTCCGTTTTGGTTTTAGAAGCAGATATTTCTCTGTACAGCCTATGGTCCCATTCACTCGGGAATATCCCAACGCAGCTCCTAGAAGAAACGTGTTTCTGACTCGCTGAATCTCAACATAGTTTCAACTCTCTTAGGTGAAAGAACGCACAGCAGAGCAGTTTCAAGGAAACGTTTCTCCTGAGTTTTAGACGAAGTTTCCTGCTGTTTAGTACGGATGCCGGCATTGAGCTGGAATTACCGGTTTTGGGATTCTGCACAGAAAGGGTTTGTAAACCGCTGAATCCAAACGTGAGTTTAACTCTGTCAGTTGAATGCACACATTGACAACCATTCAGTTAGATACCACCCTTTTGGTTGTAGGAGCAGATATTTCTCAGTACAGCCTATGGCCCATTCACTCGGGAATATCCCAACGCAGCTCCTAGAAGAAACGTGTTTCTGACTCGCTGAATCTCAACATAGATTCAACTCTCTTAGGTGAACGAAGGCACAGCAGAGCAGTTTCAAGGAAACGTTTCTCCTGAGTTTTAGACGAAGTTTCCTGCTGTTTAGTACGGATGCCGGCATTGGGCTGGAGATACCGGTTTTGGGATTCTGCACAGAAAGGGTTTGCAAACCGCTGAATCAACACGTGAGTTTAACTCTGTCAGTTGAATGCACACATTGACAACCATTCAGTTAGATAGCTCCGTTTTGGTTTTAGAAGCAGATATTTCTCTGTACAGCCTATGGTCCCATTCACTCGGGAATATCCCAACGCAGCTCCTAGAAGAAACGTGTTTCTGACTCGCTGAATCTCAACATAGATTCAACTCTCTTAGGTGAACGAACGCACAGCAGAGCCGTTTCAAGGAAACGTTTCTCCTGAGTTTTAGACGAAGTTTCCTGCTGTTTAGTACGTATGCCGGCATTGGGCTGGAAATACCGGTTTTGGGATTCTGCACAGAAAGGGTTTGCAAACCGCTGAATCCACACGTGAGTTTAACTCTGTCAGTTGAATGCACACATTGACAACCATTCAGTTTGATAGCACACTTTTGGTTTTAGAAGCAGATATTTCTCTGTACAACCTATGGTCCCATTCACTCGGGAATATCCCAACGCAGCTCCTAGGAGAAACGGGTTTCTGACTCGCTGATTCTCAACATAGATTCAACTCTCTTAGGTGAACGAACGCACAGCAGAGCAGTTTCAAGGAAACGTTTCTCCTGAGTTTTAGACGAAGTTTCCTGCTGTTTAGTACGGATGCCGGCATTGGGCTGGAAATACCGGTTTTGGGATTCTGCACAGAAAGGGTGTGCAAACCGCTGAATCCACACGTGAGTTTAACTCTGTCAGTTGAATGCACACATTGACAACCATTCAGTTTGATAGCACACTTTTGGTTTTAGAAGCAGATATTTCTCTGTACAGCCTATGGTCCCATTCACTCGGGAATATCCCAATGCAGCTCCTAGAAGAAACGTGTTTCTGACTCGCTGAATCTCAACATAGAATCAACTCTCTTAGGTGAACGAAGGCACAGCAGAGCAGTTTCAAGGAAAGGTTTCTCCTGAGTCTTAGACGAAGTTTCCTGCTGTTTAGTACGGATGCCGGCTTTGAGCTGGAATTACCGGTTTTGGGATTCTGCACAGAAAGGGTTTGTAAACCGCTGAATCCAAACGTCAGTTTAACTCTGTCAGTTGAATGCACACATTGACAACCATTCAGTTAGATAGCTCCGTTTTGGTTTTAGAAGCAGATATTTCTCTGTACAGCCTATGGTCCCATTCACTCGGGAATATCCCAACGCAGCTCCTAGAAGAAACGTGTTTCTGACTCGCTGAATCTCAACATAGATTCAACTGTCTTAGGTGAACGAACGCACAGCAGAGCAGTTTCAAGGAAACGTTTCTCCTGAGTTTTAGACGAAGTTTCCTGCTGTTTAGTACGGATGGCGGCATTGGGCTGGACATACCGGTTTTGGGATTCTGCACAGAAATGGTTTGCAAACCGCTGAATCCACACGTGAGTTTATCTCTGTCAGTTGAATGCACACATTGACAACCATTCAGTTAGATAGCTCCGTTTTGGTTTTAGAAGCAGATATTTCTCTGTACAGCCTATGGTCCCATTCACTCGGGAATATCCCAACGCAGCTCCTAGCATAAACGTGTTTCTGACTCGCTGAATCTCAACATAGTTTCAACTCTCTTAGGTGAAAGAACGCACAGCAGAGCAGTTTCAAGGAAACGTTTCTCCTGAGTTTTAGACGAAGTTTCCTGCTGTTTAGTACGGATGCCGGCATTGACCTGGAATTATCGGTTTTGGGATTCTGCACAGAAAGGGTTTGTAAACCGCTGAATCCAAACGTGAGTTTAACTCTGTCAGTTGAATGCACACATTGACAACCATTCAGTTAGATACCACCCTTTTGGTTGTAGGAGCAGATATTTCTCAGTACAGCCTATGGTCCCATTCACTCGGGAATATCCCAACTCAGCTCCTAGAAGAAACGTGTTTCTGACTCGCTGAATCTCAACATAGTTTCAACTCTCTTAGGTGAACGAAGGCACAGCAGAGCAGTTTCAAGGAAACGTTTCTCCTGAGTTTTAGACGAAGTTTCCTGCTGTTTAGTACGGATGCCGGCATTGGGCTGGACATACCGGTTTTGGGATTCTGCACAGAAAGGGTTTGCAAACCGCTGAATCAACACGTGAGTTTAACTCTGTCAGTTGAATGCACACATTGACAACCATTCAGTTAGATAGCTCCGTTTTGGTTTTAGAAGCAGATATTTCTCTGTACAGCCTATGGTCCCATTCACTCGGGAATATCCCAACGCAGCTCCTAGAAGAAACGTGTTTCTGACTCGCTGAATCTCAACATAGATTCAACTCTCTTAGGTGAACGAACGCACAGCAGAGCCGTTTCAAGGAAACGTTTCTCCTGAGTTTTAGACGAAGTTTCCTGCTGTTTAGTACGTATGCCGGCATTGGGCTGGAAATACCGGTTTTGGGATTCTGCACAGAAAGGGTTTGCAAACCGCTGAATCCACACGTGAGTTTAACTCTGTCAGTTGAATGCACACATTGACAACCATTCAGTTTGATAGCACACTTTTGGTTTTAGAAGCAGATATTTCTCTGTACAACCTATGGTCCCATTCACTCGGGAATATCCCAACGCAGCTCCTAGGAGAAACGGGTTTCTGACTCGCTGATTCTCAACATAGATTCAACTCTCTTAGGTGAACGAACGCACAGCAGAGCAGTTTCAAGGAAACGTTTCTCCTGAGTTTTAGACGAAGTTTCCTGCTGTTTAGTACGGATGCCGGCATTGGGCTGGAAATACCGGTTTTGGGATTCTGCACAGAAAGGGTGTGCAAACCGCTGAATCCACACGTGAGTTTAACTCTGTCAGTTGAATGCACACATTGACAACCATTCAGTTTGATAGCACACTTTTGGTTTTAGAAGCAGATATTTCTCTGTACAGCCTATGGTCCCATTCACTCGGGAATATCCCAATGCAGCTCCTAGAAGAAACGTGTTTCTGACTCGCTGAATCTCAACATAGAATCAACTCTCTTAGGTGAACGAACGCACAGCAGAGCAGTTTCAAGGAAAGGTTTCTCCTGAGTCTTAGACGAAGTTTCCTGCTGTTTAGTACGGATGCCGGCTTTGAGCTGGAATTACCGGTTTTGGGATTCTGCACAGAAAGAGTTTGTAAACCGCTGAATCCAAACGTGAGTTTAACTCTGTCAGTTGAATGCACACATTGACAACCATTCAGTTAGATAGCTCCGTTTTGGTTTTAGAAGCAGATATTTCTCTGTACAGCCTATGGTCCCATTCACTCGGGAATATCCCAACGCAGCTCCTAGAAGAAACGTGTTTCTGACTCGCTGAATCTCAACCTAGATTCAACTGTCTTAGGTGAACGAACGCACAGCAGAGCAGTTTCAAGGAAACGTTTCTCCTGAGTTTTAGACGAAGTTTCCTGCTGTTTAGTACGGATGGCGGCATTGGGCTGGACATACCGGTTTTGGGATTCTGCACAGAAATGGTTTGCAAACCGCTGAATCCACACGTGAGTTTATCTCTGTCAGTTGAATGCACACATTGACAACCATTCAGTTAGATAGCTCCGTTTTGGTTTTAGAAGCAGATATTTCTCTGTACAGCCTATGGTCCCATTCACTCGGGAATATCCCAACGCAGCTCCTAGCATAAACGTGTTTCTGACTCGCTGAATCTCAACATAGTTTCAACTCTCTTAGGTGAAAGAACGCACAGCAGAGCAGTTTCAAGGAAACGTTTCTCCTGAGTTTTAGACGAAGTTTCCTGCTGTTTAGTACGGATGCCGGCATTGAGCTGGAATTATCGGTTTTGGGATTCTGCACAGAAAGGGTTTGTAAACCGCTGAATCCAAACGTGAGTTTAACTCTGTCAGTTGAATGCACACATTGACAACCATTCAGTTAGATACCACCCTTTTGGTTGTAGGAGCAGATATTTCTCAGTACAGCCTATGGTCCCATTCACTCGGGAATATCCCAACTCAGCTCCTAGAAGAAACGTGTTTCTGACTCGCTGAATCTCAACATAGATTCAACTCTCTTAGGTGAACGAACGCACAGCAGAGCAGTTTCAAGGAAACGTTTCTCCTGAGTTTTAGACGAAGTTTCCTGCTGTTTAGTACGGATGCCGGCATTGGGCTGGACATACCGGTTTTGGGATTCTGCACAGAAAGGGTTTGCAAACCGCTGAATCAACACGTGAGTTTAACTCTGTCAGTTGAATGCACACATTGACAACCATTCAGTTAGATAGCTCCGTTTTGGTTTTAGAAGCAGATATTTCTCTGTACAGCCTATGGTCCCATTCACTCGGGAATATCCCAACGCAGCTCCTAGAAGAAACGTGTTTCTGACTGGCTGAATCTCAACATAGATTCAACTCTCTTAGGTGAACGAACGCACAGCAGAGCCGTTTCAAGGAAACGTTTCTCCTGAGTTTTAGACGAAGTTTCCTGCTGTTTAGTACGTATGCCGGCATTGGGCTGGAAATACCGGTTTTGGGATTCTGCACAGAAAGGGTTTGCAAACCGCTGAATCCACACGTGAGTTTAACTCTGTCAGTTGAATGCACACATTGACAACCATTCAGTTAGATAGCTCCGTTTTGGTTTTAGAAGCAGATATTTCTCTGTACAGCCTATGGTCCCATTCACTCGGGAATATCCCAACGCAGCTCCTAGAAGAAACGTGTTTCTGACTCGCTGAATCTCAACATAGATTCAACTCTCTTAGGTGAACGAACGCACAGCAGAGCAGTTTCAAGGAAACGTTTCTCCTGAGTTTTAGACGAAGTTTCCTGCTGTTTAGTACGGATGCCGGCATTGGGCTGGAAATACCGGTTTTGGGATTCTGCACAGAAAGGGTTTGCAAACCGCTGAATCCACACGTGAGTTTAACTCTGTCAGTTGAATGCACACATTGACAACCATTCAGTTAGATAGCTCCGTTTTGGTTTTAGAAGCAGATATTTCTCTGTACAGCCTGTGGTCCCATTCACTCGGGAATATCCCAACGCAGCTCCTAGCATAAACGTGCTTCTGACTCGCTGAATCTCAACATAGTTTCAACTCTCTTAGGTGAACGAACGCACAGCAGAGCAGTTTCAAGGAAACGTTTCTCCTGAGTTTTAGACGAAGTTTCCTGCTGTTTAGTACGTATGCCGGCATTGGGCTGGAAATACCGGTTTTGGTATTCTGCACAGAAATTGTTTGCAAACCGCTGAATCCACACGTGAGTTTAACTCTGTCAGTTGAATGCACACATTGACAACCATTCAGTTAGATAGCTCCGTTTTGGTTTTAGAAGCAGATATTTCTCTGTACAGCCTATGGTCCCATTCACTCGGGAATATCCCAACGCAGCTCCTAGAAGAAACTTGTTTCTGACTCGCTGAATCTCAACATAGATTCAACTCTCTTAGGTGAACGAACGCACAGCAGAGCAGTTTCAAGGAAACGTTTCTCCTGAGTCTTAGACGAAGTTTCCTGCTGTTTAGTACGTATGCCGGCATTGGGCTGGAAATACCGGATTTGGGATTCTGCACAGAAAGGGTTTGCAAACCGCTGAATCCACACGTGAGTTTAACTCTGTCAGTTGAATGCACACATTGACAACCATTCAGTTAGATAGCTCCGTTTTGGTTTTAGAAGCAGATATTTCTCTGTACAGCCTATGGTCCCATTCACTCGGGAATATCCCAACGCAGCTCCTAGCATAAACGTGTTTCTGACTCGGTGAATCTCAACATAGATTCAACTCTCTTAGGTGAACGAACGCACAGCAGAGCAGTTTCAAGGAAACGTTTCTCCTGAGTTTTAGACGAAGTTTCCTGCTGTTTAGTACGGATGCCGGCATTGGGCTGGACATACCGGTTTTGGGATTCTGCACAGAAATGGTTTGCAAACCGCTGAATCCACACGTGAGTTTAACTCTGTCAGTTGAATGCACACATTGACAACCATTCAGTTTGATAGCACACTTTTGGTTTTAGAAGCAGATATCTCTCTGTACAGCCTATGGTCCCATTCACTCGGGAATATCCCAACGCAGCTCCTAGAAGAAACGTGTTTCTGACTCGCTGAATCTCAACATAGTTTCAACTCTCTTAGGTGAACGAACGCACAGCAGAGCAGTTTCAAGGAAACGTTTCTCCTGAGTTTTAGACGAAGTTTCCTGCTGTTTAGTACGGATGCCGGCATTGAGCTGGAATTACCGGTTTTGGGATTCTGCACAGAAAGGGTTTGTAAACCGCTGAATCCACACGTGAGTTTAACTCTGTCAGTTGAATGCACACATTGACAACCATTCAGTTAGATAGCTCCGTTTTGGTTTTAGAAACAGATATTTCTCTGTACAGCCTATGGTCCCATTCACTGGGGAATATCCCAACGCAGCTCCTAGCATAAACGTGCTTCTGACTCGCTGAATCTCAACATAGTTTCAACTCTCTTAGGTGAACGAACGCACAGCAGAGCAGTTTCAAGGAAACGTTTCTCCTGAGTTTTAGACGAAGTTTCCTGCTGTTTAGTACGGATGCCGGCATTGGGCTGGACATACCGGGTTTGGGATTCTGCACAGAAAGGGTTTGCAAACCGCTGAATCAACACGTGAGTTTAACTCTGTCAGTTGAATGCACACATTGACAACCATTCAGTTAGATAGCTCCGTTTTGGTTTTAGAAGCAGATATTTCTCTGTACAGCCTATGGTCCCATTCACTCGGGAATATCCCAACGCAGCTCCTAGAAGAAACGTGTTTCTGACTCGCTGAATCTCAACATAGATTCAACTCTCTTAGGTGAACGAACGCACAGCAGAGCAGTTTCAAGGAAACGTTTCTCCTGAGTGTTAGACGAAGTTTCCTGCTGTTTAGTACGTATGCCGGCATTGGGCTGGAAATACCGGTTTTGGGATTCTGCACAGAAAGCGTTTGCAAACCGCTGAATCCACACGTGAGTTTAACTCTGTCAGTTGATTGCACACATTGACAACCATTCAGTTAGATAGCTCCGTTTTGGTTTTAGAAGCAGATATTTCTCTGTACAGCCTATGGTCCCATTCACTCGGGAATATCCCAACGCAGCTCCTAGCATAAACGTGTTTCTGACTCGCTGAATCTCAACATAGTTTCAACTCTCTTAGGTGAACGAACGCACAGCAGAGCAGTTTCAAGGAAACGTTTCTCCTGAGTTTTAGACGAAGTTTCCTGCTGTTTAGTACGGATGCCGGCATTGAGCTGGAATTACCGGTTTTGGGATTCTGCACAGAAAGGGTTTGTAAACCGCTGAATCCACACGTGAGTTTAACTCTGTCAGTTGAATGCACACATTGACAACCATTCAGTTAGATAGCTCCGTTTTGGTTTTAGAAGCAGATATTTCTCTGTACAGCCTATGGTCCCATTCACTCGGGAATATCCCAACGCAGCTCCTAGAAGAAACGTGTTTCTGACTCGCTGAATCTCAACATAGATTCAACTCTCTTAGGTGAACGAACGCACAGCAGAGCAGTTTCAAGGAAACGTTTCTCCTGAGTTTTAGACGAAGTTTCCTGCTGTTTAGTACGGATGCCGGCATTGGGCTGGAAATACCGGTTTTGGGATTCTGCACAGAAAGGGTGTGCAAACCGCTGAATCCACACGTGAGTTTAACTCTGTCAGTTGAATGCACACATTGAAAACGATTCAGTTTGATAGTACACTTTTGGTTTTAGAAGCAGATATTTCTCTGTACAGCCTATGGTCCCATTCACTCGGCAATATCCCAACGCAGCTCCTAGCATAAACGCGTTTCTGACTCGCTGAATCTCAACATAGTTTCAACTCTCTTAGGTGAACGAAGGCACAGCAGAGCAGTTTCAAGGAAACATTTCTCCTGAGTTTTAGACGAAGTTTCCTGCTGTTTAGTACGGATGCCGGCATTGAGCTGGAATTACCGGTTTGGGGATTCTGCACAGAAAGGGTTTGTAAACCGCTGAATCCACACGTGAGTTTAACTCTGTCAGTTGAATGCACACATTGACAACCATTCAGTTAGATAGCTCCGTTTTGGTTTTAGAAGCAGATATTTCTCTGTACAGCCTATGGTCCCATTCACTCGGGAATATCCCAACGCAGCTCCTAGAAGAAACGTGTTTCTGACTCGCTGAATCTCAACATAGATTCAACTCTCTTAGGTGAACGGACGCACAGCAGAGCAGTTTCAAGGAAACGTTTCTCCTGAGTCTTAGACGAAGTTTCCTGCTGTTTAGTACGGATGCCGGCATTGGGCTGGAAATACCGGTTTTGGGATTCTGCACAGAAAGGGTTTGCAAACCGCTGAATCCACACGTGAGTTTAACTCTGTCAGTTGAATGCACACATTGAAAACCATTCAGTTTGATGGCACACTTTTGGTTTTAGAAGCAGATATTTCTCTGTACAACCTATGGTCCCATTCACTCGGGAATATCCCAACGCAGCTCCTAGGAGAAACGTGTTTCTGACTCGCTGAATCTCAACATAGATTCAACTCTCTTAGGTGAACGAACGCACAGCAGAGCAGTTTCAAGGAAACGTTTCTCCTGAGTTTTAGACGAAGTTTCCTGCTGTTTAGTACGGATGCCGGCATTGGGCTGGAAATACCGGTTTTGGGATTCTGCACAGAAAGGGTGTGCAAACCGCTGAATCCACACGTGAGTTTAACTCTGTCAGTTGAATGCACACATTGACAACCATTCAGTTTGATAGCACACTTTTGGTTTTAGAAGCAGATATTTCTCTGTACAGCCTATGGTCCCATTCACTCGGGAATATCCCAATGCAGCTCCTAGAAGAAACGTGTTTCTGACTCGCTGAATCTCAACATAGATTCAACTCTCTTAAGTGAACGAACGCACAGCAGAGCAGTTTCAAGGAAAGGTTTCTCCTGAGTCTTAGACGAAGTTTCCTGCTGTTTAGTACGGATGCCGGCTTTGAGCTGGAATTACCGGTTTTGGGATTCTGCACAGAAAGGGTTTGTAAACCGCTGAATCCAAACGTGAGTTTAACTCTGTCAGTTGAATGCACACATTGACAACCATTCAGTTAGATAGCTCCGTTTTGGTTTTAGAAGCAGATATTTCTCTGTACAGCCTATGGTCCCATTCACTCGGGAATATCCCAACGCAGCTCCTAGAAGAAACGTGTTTCTGACTCGCTGAATCTCAACATAGATTCAACTGTCTTAGGTGAACGAACGCACAGCAGAGCAGTTTCAAGGAAACGTTTCTCCTGAGTTTTAGACGAAGTTTCCTGCTGTTTAGTACGGATGCCGGCATTGGGCTGGACATACCGGTTTTGGGATTCTGCACAGAAATGGTTTGCAAACCGCTGAATCCACACGTGAGTTTATCTCTGTCAGTTGAATGCACACATTGACAACCATTCAGTTAGATAGCTTCGTTTTGGTTTTAGAAGCAGATATTTCTCTGTACAGCCTATGGTCCCATTCACTCAGGAATATCCCAACGCAGCTCCTAGCATAAACGTGTTTCTGACTCGCTGAATCTCAACATAGTTTCAACTCTCTTAGGTGAAAGAACGCACAGCAGAGCAGTTTCAAGGAAACGTTTCTCCTGAGTTTTAGACGAAGTTTCCTGCTGTTTAGTACGGATGCCGGCATTGAGCTGGAATTACCGGTTTTGGGATTCTGCACAGAAAGGGTTTGTAAACCGCTGAATCCAAACGTGAGTTTAACTCTGTCAGTTGAATGCACACATTGACAACCAATCAGGTAGATACCACCCTTTTGGTTGTAGGAGCAGATATTTCTCAGTACAGCCTATGGTCCCATTCACTCGGGAATATCCCAACGCAGCTCCTAGAAGAAACGTGTTTCTGACTCGCTGAATCTCAACATAGATTCAACTCTCTGAGGTGAACGAACGCACAGCAGAGCAGTTTCAAGGAAACGTTTCTCCTGAGTTTTAGACGAAGTTTCCTGCTGTTTAGTACGGATGCCGGCATTGGGCTGGACATACCGGTTTTGGGATTCTGCACAGAAAGGGTTTGCAAACCGCTGAATCAACACGTGAGTTTAACTCTGTCAGTTGAATGCACACATTGACAACCATTCAGTTAGATAGCTCCGTTTTGGTTTTAGAAGCAGATATTTCTCTGTACTGCCTATGGTCCCATTCACTCGGGAATATCCCAACGCAGCTCCTAGAAGAAACGTGTTTCTGACTCGCTGAATCTCAACATAGATTCAACTCTCTTAGGTGAACGAACGCACAGCAGAGCCGTTTCAAGGAAACGTTTCTCCTGAGTTTTAGACGAAGTTTCCTGCTGTTTAGTACGTATGCCGGCATTGGGCTGGAAATACCGGTTTTGGGATTCTGCACAGAAAGGGTTTGCAAACCGCTGAATCCACACGTGAGTTTAACTCTGTCAGTTGAATGCACACATTGACAACCATTCAGTTTGATAGCACACTTTTGGTTTTAGAAGCAGATATTTCTCTGTACAACCTATGGTCCCATTCACTCGGGAATATCCCAACGCAGCTCCTAGGAGAAACGTGTTTCTGACTCGCTGAATCTCAACATAGATTCAACTCTCTTAGGTGAACGAACGCACAGCAGAGCAGTTTCAAGGAAACGTTTCTCCTGAGTTTTAGACGAAGTTTCCTGCTGTTTAGTACGGATGCCGGCATTGGGCTGGAAATACCGGTTTTGGGATTCTGCACAGAAAGGGTGTGCAAACCGCTGAATCCACACGTGAGTTTAACTCTGTCAGTTGAATGCACACATTGACAACCATTCAGTTTGATAGCACACTTTTGGTTTTAGATGCAGATATTTCTCTGTACAGCCTATGGTCCCATTCACTCGGGAATATCCCAATGCAGCTCCTAGAAGAAACGTGTTTCTGACTCGCTGAATCTCAACATAGAATCAACTCTCTTAGGTGAACGAACGCACAGCAGAGCAGTTTCAAGGAAAGGTTTCTCCTGAGTCTTAGACGAAGTTTCCTGCTGTTTAGTACGGATGCCGGCTTTGAGCTGGAATTACCGGTTTTGGGATTCTGCACAGAAAGGGTTTGTAAACCGCTGAATCCAAACGTGAGTTTAACTCTGTCAGTTGAATGCACACATTGACAACCATTCAGTTAGATAGCTCCGTTTTGGTTTTAGAAGCAGATATTTCTCTGTACAGCCTATGGTCCCATTCACTCGGGAATATCCCAACGCAGCTCCTAGAAGAAACGTGTTTCTGACTCGCTGAATCTCAACATAGATTCAACTGTCTTAGGTGAACGAACGCACAGCAGAGCAGTTTCAAGGAAACGTTTCTCCTGAGTTTTAGACGAAGTTTCCTGCTGTTTAGTACGGATGCCGGCATTGGGCTGGACATACCGGTTTTGGGGTTCTGCACAGAAATGGTTTGCAAACCGCTGAATCCACACGTGAGTTTATCTCTGTCAGTTGAATGCACACATTGACAACCATTCAGTTAGATAGCTCCGTTTTGGTTTTAGAAGCATATATTTGTCTGTACAGCCTATGGTCCCATTCACTCGGGAATATCCCAACGCAGCTCCTAGCGTAAACGTGTTTCTGACTCGCTGAATCTCAACATAGATTCAACTCTCTTAGGTGAACGAACGCACAGCAGAGCAGTTTCAAGGAAACATTTCTCCTGAGTCTTAGACGACGTTTCCTGCTGTTTAGTACGGATGCCGGCATTGGGCTGGAAATACCGGTTTTGGGATTCTGCACAGAAAGGGTTTGCAAACCGCTGAATCCACACGTGAGTTTAACTCTGTCAGTTGAATGCACACATTGACAACCATTCAGTTAGATAGCTCCGTTTTGGTTTTAGAAGCAGATATTTCTCTGTACAGCCTATGGTCCCATTCACTCGGGAATATCCCAACGCAGCTCCTAGAAGAAACGTGTTTCTGACTCGCTGAATCTCAACATAGATTCAACTCTCTTAGGTGAACGAACGCACAGCAGAGCAGTTTCAAGGAAACGTTTCTCCTGAGTTTTAGACGAAGTTTCCTGCTGTTTAGTACGTATGCCGGCATTGGGCTGGAAATACCGGTTTTGGGATTCTGCACAGAAAGGATTTGCAAACCGCTGAATCCACACGTGAGTTTAACTCTGTCAGTTGAATGCACACATTGACAACCATTCAGTTAGATAGCTCCGTTTTGGTTTTAGAAGCAGATATTTCTCTGTACAGCCTATGGTCCCATTCACTCGGGAATATCCCAACGCAGCTCCTAGAAGAAACGTGTTTCTGACTCGCTGAATCTCAACATAGATTCAACTCTCTTAGGTGAACGAACGCACAGCAGAGCAGTTTCAAGGAAAGGTTTCTCCTGAGTCTTAGACGAAGTTTCCTGCTGTTTAGTACGGATGCCGGCTTTGAGCTGGAATTACCGGTTTTGGGATTCTGCACAGAAAGGGTTTGTAAACCGCTGAATCCAAACGTGAGTTTAACTCTGTCAGTTGAATGCACACATTGACAACCATTCAGTTAGATAGCTCCGTTTTGGTTTTAGAAGCAGATATTTCTCTGTACAGCCTATGGTCCCATTCACTCGGGAATATCCCAACGCAGCTCCTAGAAGAAACGTGTTTCTGACTCGCTGAATCTCAACATAGTTTCAACTCTCTTAGGTGAAAGAACGCACAGCAGAGCAGTTTCAAGGAAACGTTTCTCCTGAGTTTTAGACGAAGTTTCCTGCTGTTTAGTACGGATGCCGGCATTGAGCTGGAATTACCGGTTTTGGGATTCTGCACAGAAAGGGTTTGCAAACCGCTGAATACACATGTGAGTTTAACTCTGTCAGTTGAATGCACACATTGACAACCATTCAGTTAGATAGCTCCGTTTTGGTTTTAGAAGCAGATATTTCTCTGTACAGCCTATGGTCCCATTCACTCAGGAATATCCCAACGCAGCTCCTAGAAGAAACGTGTTTCTGACTCGCTGAATCTCAACATAGATTCAACTCTCTTAGGTGAACGAACGCACAGCAGAGCAGTTTCAAGGAAACGTTTATCCTGAGTTTTAGACGAAGTTTCCTGCTGTTTAGTACGTATGCGGGCATTGGGCTGGAAATACCGGTTTTGGGATTCTGCACAGAAAGGGTTTGCAAACCGCTGAATCCACACGTGAGTTTAACTCTGTCAGTTGAATGCACACATTGACAACCATTCAGTTTGATAGCACACTTTTGGTTTTAGATGCAGATATTTCTCTGTACAACCTATGGTCCCATTCACTCGGGAATATCCCAACGCAGCTCCTAGGAGAAACGTGTTTCTGACTCGCTGAATCTCAACATAGATTCAACTCTCTTAGGTGAACGAACGCACAGCAGAGCAGTTTCAAGGAAACGTTTCTCCTGAGTTTTAGACGAAGTTTCCTGCTGTTTAGTACGGATGCCGGCATTGGGCTGGAAATACCGGTTTTGGGATTCTGCACAGAAAGGGTGTGCAAACCGCTGAATCCACACGTGAGTTTAACTCTGTCAGTTGAATGCACACATTGAAAACCATTCAGTTTGATAGTACACTTTTGGTTTTAGAAGCAGATATTTCTCTGTACAGCCTATGGTCCCATTCACTCGGCAATATCCCAACGCAGCTCCTAGCATAAACGCGTTTCTGACTCGCTGAATCTCAACATAGTTTCAACTCTCTTAGGTGAACGAAGGCACAGCAGAGCAGTTTCAAGGAAACATTTCTCCTGAGTTTTAGACGAAGTTTCCTGCTGTTTAGTACGGATGCCGGCATTGAGCTGGAATTACCGGTTTTGGGATTCTGCACAGAAAGGGTTTGTAAACCACTGAATCCAAACGTGAGTTTAACTCTGTCAGCTGAATGCACACATTGACAACCATTCAGTTTGATAGCACACTTTTGGTTTTAGAAGCAGATATTTCTCTGTACAACCTATGGTCCCATTCACTCGGGAATATCCCAACGCAGCTCCTAGGAGAAACGTGTTTCTGACTCGCTGAATCTCAACATAGATTCAACTCTCTTAGGTGAACGAACGCACAGCAGAGCAGTTTCAAGGAAACGTTTCTCCTGAGTTTTAGACGAAGTTTCCTGCTGTTTAGTACGGATGCCGGCATTGGGCTGGAAATACCGGTTTTGGGATTCTGCACAGAAAGGGTGTGCAAACCGCTGAATCCACACGTGAGTTTAACTCTGTCAGTTGAATGCACACATTGACAACCATTCAGTTTGATAGCACACTTTTGGTTTTAGAAGCAGATATTTCTCTGTACAGCCTATGGTCCCATTCACTCGGGAATATCCCAATGCAGCTCCTAGAAGAAACGTGTTTCTGACTCGCTGAATCTCAACATAGATTCAACTCTCTTAGGTGAACGAACGCACAGCAGAGCAGTTTCAAGGAAAGGTTTCTCCTGAGTCTTAGACGATGTTTCCTGCTGTTTAGTACGGATGCCGGCTTTGAGCTGGAATTACCGGTTTTGGGATTCTGCACAGAAAGGGTTTGTAAACCGCTGAATCCAAACGTGAGTTTAACTCTGTCAGTTGAATGCACACATTGACAACCATTCAGTTAGATAGCTCCGTTTTGGTTTTAGAAGCAGATATTTCTCTGTACAGCCTATGGTCCCATTCACTCGGGAATATCCCAACGCAGCTCCTAGAAGAAACGTGTTTCTGACTCGCTGAATCTCAACATAGATTCAACTGTCTTAGGTGAACGAACGCACAGCAGAGCAGTTTCAAGGAAACGTTTCTCCTGAGTTTTAGACGAAGTTTCCTGCTGTTTAGTACGGATGCCGGCATTGGGCTGGACATACCGGTTTTGGGATTCTGCACAGAAATGGTTTGCAAACCGCTGAATCCACACGTGAGTTTATCTCTGTCAGTTGAATGCACACATTGACAACCATTCAGTTAGATAGCTCCGTTTTGGTTTTAGAAGCAGATATTTCTCTGTACAGCCTATGGTCCCATTCACTCGGGAATATCCCAACGCAGCTCCTAGCATAAACGTGTTTCTGACTCGCTGAATCTCAACATAGTTTCAACTCTCTTAGGTGAAAGAACGCACAGCAGAGCAGTTTCAAGGAAACGTTTCTCCTGAATTTTAGACGAAGTTTCCTGCTGTTTAGTACGGATGCCGGCATTGAGCTGGAATTACCGGTTTTGGGATTCTGCACAGAAAGGGTTTGTAAACCGCTGAATCCAAACGTGAGTTTAACTCTGTCAGTTGAATGCACACATTGACAACCATTCAGTTAGATACCACCCTTTTGGTTGTAGGAGCAGATATTTCTCAGTACAGCCTATGGCCCATTCACTCGGGAATATCCCAACGCAGCTCCTAGAAGAAACGTGTTTCTGACTCGCTGAATCTCAACATAGATTCAACTCTCTTAGGTGAACGAAGGCACAGCAGAGCAGTTTCAAGGAAACGTTTCTCCTGAGTTTTAGACGAAGTTTCCTGCTGTTTAGTACGGATGCCGGCATTGGGCTGGAGATACCGGTTTTGGGATTCTGCACAGAAAGGGTTTGCAAACCGCTGAATCAACACGTGAGTTTAACTCTGTCAGTTGAATGCACACATTGACAACCATTCAGTTAGATAGCTCCGTTTTGGTTTTAGAAGCAGATATTTCTCTGTACAGCCTATGGTCCCATTCACTCGGGAATATCCCAACGCAGCTCCTAGAAGAAACGTGTTTCTGACTCGCTGAATCTCAACATAGATTCAACTCTCTTAGGTGAACGAACGCACAGCAGAGCCGTTTCAAGGAAACGTTTCTCCTGAGTTTTAGACGAAGTTTCCTGCTGTTTAGTACGTATGCCGGCATTGGGCTGGAAATACCGGTTTTGGGATTCTGCACAGAAAGGGTTTGCAAACCGCTGAATCCACACGTGAGTTTAACTCTGTCAGTTGAATGCACACATTGACAACCATTCAGTTTGATAGCACACTTTTGGTTTTAGAAGCAGATATTTCTCTGTACAACCTATGGTCCCATTCACTCGGGAATATCCCAACGCAGCTCCTAGGAGAAACGGGTTTCTGACTCGCTGATTCTCAACATAGATTCAACTCTCTTAGGTGAACGAACGCACAGCAGAGCAGTTTCAAGGAAACGTTTCTCCTGAGTTTTAGACGAAGTTTCCTGCTGTTTAGTACGGATGCCGGCATTGGGCTGGAAATACCGGTTTTGGGATTCTGCACAGAAAGGGTGTGCAAACCGCTGAATCCACACGTGAGTTTAACTCTGTCAGTTGAATGCACACATTGACAACCATTCAGTTTGATAGCACACTTTTGGTTTTAGAAGCAGATATTTCTCTGTACAGCCTATGGTCCCATTCACTCGGGAATATCCCAATGCAGCTCCTAGAAGAAACGTGTTTCTGACTCGCTGAATCTCAACATAGAATCAACTCTCTTAGGTGAACGAAGGCACAGCAGAGCAGTTTCAAGGAAAGGTTTCTCCTGAGTCTTAGACGAAGTTTCCTGCTGTTTAGTACGGATGCCGGCTTTGAGCTGGAATTACCGGTTTTGGGATTCTGCACAGAAAGGGTTTGTAAACCGCTGAATCCAAACGTCAGTTTAACTCTGTCAGTTGAATGCACACATTGACAACCATTCAGTTAGATAGCTCCGTTTTGGTTTTAGAAGCAGATATTTCTCTGTACAGCCTATGGTCCCATTCACTCGGGAATATCCCAACGCAGCTCCTAGAAGAAACGTGTTTCTGACTCGCTGAATCTCAACATAGATTCAACTGTCTTAGGTGAACGAACGCACAGCAGAGCAGTTTCAAGGAAACGTTTCTCCTGAGTTTTAGACGAAGTTTCCTGCTGTTTAGTACGGATGGCGGCATTGGGCTGGACATACCGGTTTTGGGATTCTGCACAGAAATGGTTTGCAAACCGCTGAATCCACACGTGGGTTTATCTCTGTCAGTTGAATGCACACATTGACAACCATTCAGTTAGATAGCTCCGTTTTGGTTTTAGAAGCAGATATTTCTCTGTACAGCCTATGGTCCCATTCACTCGGGAATATCCCAACGCAGCTCCTAGCATAAACGTGTTTCTGACTCGCTGAATCTCAACATAGTTTCAACTCTCTTAGGTGAAAGAACGCACAGCAGAGCAGTTTCAAGGAAACGTTTCTCCTGAGTTTTAGACGAAGTTTCCTGCTGTTTAGTACGGATGCCGGCATTGAACTGGAATTATCGGTTTTGGGATTCTGCACAGAAAGGGTTTGTAAACCGCTGAATCCAAACGTGAGTTTAACTCTGTCAGTTGAATGCACACATTGACAACCATTCAGTTAGATACCACCCTTTTGGTTGTAGGAGCAGATATTTCTCAGTACAGCCTATGGTCCCATTCACTCGGGAATATCCCAACTCAGCTCCTAGAAGAAACGTGTTTCTGACTCGCTGAATCTCAACATAGTTTCAACTCTCTTAGGTGAACGAAGGCACAGCAGAGCAGTTTCAAGGAAACGTTTCTCCTGAGTTTTAGACGAAGTTTCCTGCTGTTTAGTACGGATGCCGGCATTGGGCTGGACATACCGGTTTTGGGATTCTGCACAGAAAGGGTTTGCAAACCGCTGAATCAACACGTGAGTTTAACTCTGTCAGTTGAATGCACACATTGACAACCATTCAGTTAGATAGCTCCGTTTTGGTTTTAGAAGCAGATATTTCTCTGTACAGCCTATGGTCCCATTCACTCGGGAATATCCCAACGCAGCTCCTAGAAGAAACGTGTTTCTGACTCGCTGAATCTCAACATAGATTCAACTCTCTTAGGTGAACGAACGCACAGCAGAGCCGTTTCAAGGAAACGTTTCTCCTGAGTTTTAGACGAAGTTTCCTGCTGTTTAGTACGTATGCCGGCATTGGGCTGGAAATACCGGTTTTGGGATTCTGCACAGAAAGGGTTTGCAAACCACTGAATCCACACGTGAGTTTAACTCTGTCAGTTGAATGCACACATTGACAACCATTCAGTTTGATAGCACACTTTTGGTTTTAGAAGCAGATATTTCTCTGTACAACCTATGGTCCCATTCACTCGGGAATATCCCAACGCAGCTCCTAGGAGAAACGGGTTTCTGACTCGCTGATTCTCAACATAGATTCAACTCTCTTAGGTGAACGAACGCACAGCAGAGCAGTTTCAAGGAAACGTTTCTCCTGAGTTTTAGACGAAGTTTCCTGCTGTTTAGTACGGATGCCGGCATTGGGCTGGAAATACCGGTTTTGGGATTCTGCACAGAAAGGGTGTGCAAACCGCTGAATCCACACGTGAGTTTAACTCTGTCAGTTGAATGCACACATTGACAACCATTCAGTTTGATAGCACACTTTTGGTTTTAGAAGCAGATATTTCTCTGTACAGCCTATGGTCCCATTCACTCGGGAATATCCCAATGCAGCTCCTAGAAGAAACGTGTTTCTGACTCGCTGAATCTCAACATAGAATCAACTCTCTTAGGTGAACGAACGCACAGCAGAGCAGTTTCAAGGAAAGGTTTCTCCTGAGTCTTAGACGAAGTTTCCTGCTGTTTAGTACGGATGCCGGCTTTGAGCTGGAATTACCGGTTTTGGGATTCTGCACAGAAAGAGTTTGTAAACCGCTGAATCCAAACGTGAGTTTAACTCTGTCAGTTGAATGCACACATTGACAACCATTCAGTTAGATAGCTCCGTTTTGGTTTTAGAAGCAGATATTTCTCTGTACAGCCTATGGTCCCATTCACTCGGGAATATCCCAACGCAGCTCCTAGAAGAAACGTGTTTCTGACTCGCTGAATCTCAACATAGATTCAACTGTCTTAGGTGAACGAACGCACAGCAGAGCAGTTTCAAGGAAACGTTTCTCCTGAGTTTTAGACGAAGTTTCCTGCTGTTTAGTACGGATGGCGGCATTGGGCTGGACATACCGGTTTTGGGATTCTGCACAGAAATGGTTTGCAAACCGCTGAATCCACACGTGAGTTTATCTCTGTCAGTTGAATGCACACATTGACAACCATTCAGTTAGATAGCTCCGTTTTGGTTTTAGAAGCAGATATTTCTCTGTACAGCCTATGGTCCCATTCACTCGGGAATATCCCAACGCAGCTCCTAGCATAAACGTGTTTCTGACTGGCTGAATCTCAACATAGATTCAACTCTCTTAGGTGAACGAACGCACAGCAGAGCCGTTTCAAGGAAACGTTTCTCCTGAGTTTTAGACGAAGTTTCCTGCTGTTTAGTACGTATGCCGGCATTGGGCTGGAAATACCGGTTTTGGGATTCTGCACAGAAAGGGTTTGCAAACCGCTGAATCCACACGTGAGTTTAACTCTGTCAGTTGAATGCACACATTGACAACCATTCAGTTAGATAGCTCCGTTTTGGTTTTAGAAGCAGATATTTCTCTGTACAGCCTATGGTCCCATTCACTCGGGAATATCCCAACGCAGCTCCTAGAAGAAACGTGTTTCTGACTCGCTGAATCTCAACATAGATTCAACTCTCTTAGGTGAACGAACGCACAGCAGAGCAGTTTCAAGGAAACGTTTCTCCTGAGTTTTAGACGAAGTTTCCTGCTGTTTAGTACGGATGCCGGCATTGGGCTGGAAATACCGGTTTTGGGATTCTGCACAGAAAGGGTTTGCAAACCGCTGAATCCACACGTGAGTTTAACTCTGTCAGTTGAATGCACACATTGACAACCATTCAGTTAGATAGCTCCGTTTTGGTTTTAGAAGCAGATATTTCTCTGTACAGCCTATGGTCCCATTCACTCGGGAATATCCCAACGCAGCTCCTAGCATAAACGTGCTTCTGACTCGCTGAATCTCAACATAGTTTCAACTCTCTTAGGTGAACGAACGCACAGCAGAGCAGTTTCAAGGAAACGTTTCTCCTGAGTTTTAGACGAAGTTTCCTGCTGTTTAGTACGTATGCCGGCATTGGGCTGGAAATACCGGTTTTGGGATTCTGCACAGAAATTGTTTGCAAACCGCTGAATCCACACGTGAGTTTAACTCTGTCAGTTGAATGCACACATTGACAACCATTCAGTTAGATAGCTCCGTTTTGGTTTTAGAAGCAGATATTTCTCTGTACAGCCTATGGTCCCATTCACTCGGGAATATCCCAACGCAGCTCCTAGAAGAAACTTGTTTCTGACTCGCTGAATCTCAACATAGATTCAACTCTCTTAGGTGAACGAACGCACAGCAGAGCAGTTTCAAGGAAACGTTTCTCCTGAGTCTTAGACGAAGTTTCCTGCTGTTTAGTACGTATGCCGGCATTGGGCTGGAAATACCGGATTTGGGATTCTGCACAGAAAGGGTTTGCAAACCGCTGAATCCACACGTGAGTTTAACTCTGTCAGTTGAATGCACACATTGACAACCATTCAGTTAGATAGCTCCGTTTTGGTTTTAGAAGCAGATATTTCTCTGTACAGCCTATGGTCCCATTCACTCGGGAATATCCCAACGCAGCTCCTAGCATAAACGTGTTTCTGACTCGGTGAATCTCAACATAGATTCAACTCTCTTAGGTGAACGAACGCACAGCAGAGCAGTTTCAAGGAAACGTTTCTCCTGAGTTTTAGACGAAGTTTCCTGCTGTTTAGTACGGATGCCGGCATTGGGCTGGACATACCGGTTTTGGGATTCTGCACAGAAATGGTTTGCAAACCGCTGAATCCACACGTGAGTTTAACTCTGTCAGTTGAATGCACACATTGACAACCATTCAGTTTGATAGCACACTTTTGGTTTTAGAAGCAGATATCTCTCTGTACAGCCTATGGTCCCATTCACTCGGGAATATCCCAACGCAGCTCCTAGAAGAAACGTGTTTCTGACTCGCTGAATCTCAACATAGTTTCAACTCTCTTAGGTGAACGAACGCACAGCAGAGCAGTTTCAAGGAAACGTTTCTCCTGAGTTTTAGACGAAGTTTCCTGCTGTTTAGTACGGATGCCGGCATTGAGCTGGAATTACCGGTTTTGGGATTCTGCACAGAAAGGGTTTGTAAACTGCTGAATCCACACGTGAGTTTAACTCTGTCAGTTGAATGCACACATTGACAACCATTCAGTTAGATAGCTCCGTTTTGGTTTTAGAAACAGATATTTCTCTGTACAGCCTATGGTCCCATTCACTGGGGAATATCCCAACGCAGCTCCTAGCATAAACGTGCTTCTGACTCGCTGAATCTCAACATAGTTTCAACTCTCTTAGGTGAACGAACGCACAGCAGAGCAGTTTCAAGGAAACGTTTCTCCTGAGTTTTAGACGAAGTTTCCTGCTGTTTAGTACGGATGCCGGCATTGGGCTGGACATACCGGGTTTGGGATTCTGCACAGAAAGGGTTTGCAAACCGCTGAATCAACACGTGAGTTTAACTCTGTCAGTTGAATGCACACATTGACAACCATTCAGTTAGATAGCTCCGTTTTGGTTTTAGAAGCAGATATTTCTCTGTACAGCCTATGGTCCCATTCACTCGGGAATATCCCAACGCAGCTCCTAGAAGAAACGTGTTTCTGACTCGCTGAATCTCAACATAGATTCAACTCTCTTAGGTGAACGAACGCACAGCAGAGCAGTTTCAAGGAAACGTTTCTCCTGAGTGTTAGACGAAGTTTCCTGCTGTTTAGTACGTATGCCGGCATTGGGCTGGAAATACCGGTTTTGGGATTCTGCACAGAAAGGGTTTGCAAACCGCTGAATCCACACGTGAGTTTAACTCTGTCAGTTGATTGCACACATTGACAACCATTCAGTTAGATAGCTCCGTTTTGGTTTTAGAAGCAGATATTTCTCTGTACAGCCTATGGTCCCATTCACTCGGGAATATCCCAACGCAGCTCCTAGCATAAACGTGTTTCTGACTCGCTGAATCTCAACATAGTTTCAACTCTCTTAGGTGAACGAACGCACAGCAGAGCAGTTTCAAGGAAACGTTTCTCCTGAGTTTTAGACGAAGTTTCCTGCTGTTTAGTACGGATGCCGGCATTGAGCTGGAATTACCGGTTTTGGGATTCTGCACAGAAAGGGTTTGTAAACCGCTGAATCCACACGTGAGTTTAACTCTGTCAGTTGAATGCACACATTGACAACCATTCAGTTAGATAGCTCCGTTTTGGTTTTAGAAGCAGATATTTCTCTGTACAGCCTATGGTCCCATTCACTCGGGAATATCCCAACGCAGCTCCTAGAAGAAACGTGTTTCTGACTCGCTGAATCTCAACATAGATTCAACTCTCTTAGGTGAACGAACGCACAGCAGAGCAGTTTCAAGGAAACGTTTCTCCTGAGTTTTAGACGAAGTTTCCTGCTGTTTAGTATGGATGCCGGCATTGGGCTGGACATACCGGTTTTGGGATTCTGCACAGAAATGGTTTGCAAACCGCTGAATCCGCACGTGAGTTTATCTCTGTCAGTTGAATGCACACATTGACAACCATTCAGTTAGATAGCTCCGTTTTGGTTTTAGAAGCAGATATTTCTCTGTACAGCCTATGGTCCCATTCACTCGGGAATATCCCAACGCAGATCCTAGCATAAACGTGTTTCTGACTCGCTGAATCTCAACATAGTTTCAACTCTCTTAGGTGAACGAACGCACAGCAGAGTCGTTTCAAGGAAACGTTTCTCCTGAGTTTTAGACGAAGTTTCCTGCTGTTTAGTACGGATGCCGGCAGTGAGCTGGAATTACCGGTTTTGGGATTCTGCACAGAAAGGGTTTGTAAACCGCTGAATCCAAACGTGAGTTTAACTCTGTCAGTTGAATGCACACATTGACAACCATTCAGTTAGATACCACCCTTTTGGTTGTAGGAGTAGATATTTCTCAGTACAGCCTATGGTCCCATTCACTCGGGAATATCCCAACGCACCTCCTTGAAGAAACGTGTTTCTGACTCGCTGAATCTCAACATAGATTCAACTCTCTTAGGTGATCGAACGCACAGCAAAGCAGTTTCAAGGAAACGTTTCTCCTGAGTTTTAGACGAAGTTTCCTGCTGTTTAGTACGTATGCCGGCATTGGGCTGGAAATACCGGTTTTGGGATTCTGCACAGAAAGGGTTTGCAAACCGCTGAATCCACACGTGAGTTTAACTCTGTGAGTTGAATGCACACATTGACAACCATTCAGTTAGATAGCTCCGTTTTGGTTTTAGAAGCAGATATTTCTCTGTACAGCCTATGGTCCCATTCACTCGGGAATATCCCAACGCAGCTCCTAGAAGAAACGTGTTTCTGACTCGCTGAATCTCAACATAGTTTCAACTCTCTTAGGTGAACGATCGCACAGCAGAGCAGTTTCAAGGAAACGTTTCTCCTGAGTTTTAGACGAAGTTTCCTGCTGTTTAGTACGGATGCCGGCATTGAGCTGGAATTACCGGTTTTGGGATTCTGCACAGAAAGGGTTTGTAAACCGCTGAATCCACACGTGAGTTTAACTCTGTCAGTTGAATGCACACATTGACAACCATTCAGTTAGATAGCTCCGTTTTGGTTTTAGAAGCAGATATTTCTCTGTACAGCCTATGGTCCCATTCACTGGGGAATATCCCAACGCAGCTCCTAGCATAAACGTGCTTCTGACTCGCTGAATCTCAACATAGTTTCAACTCTCTTAGGTGAACGAACGCACAGCAGAGCAGTTTCAAGGAAACGTTTCTCCTGAGTTTTAGACGAAGTTTCCTGCTGTTTAGTACGTATGCCGGCATTGGGCTGGAAATACCGGTTTTGGGATTCTGCACAGAAATTGTTTGCAAACCGCTGAATCCACACGTGAGTTTAACTCTGTCAGTTGAATGCACACATTGACAACCATTCAGTTAGATAGCTCCGTTTTGGTTTTAGAAGCAGATATTTCTCTGTACAGCCTATGGTCCCATTCACTCGGGAATATCCCAACGCAGCTCCTAGAAGAAACTTGTTTCTGACTCGCTGAATCTCAACATAGATTCAACTCTCTTAGGTGAACGAACGCACAGCAGAGCAGTTTCAAGGAAACGTTTCTCCTGAGTCTTAGACGAAGTTTCCTGCTGTTTAGTACGTATGCCGGCATTGGGCTGGAAATACCGGATTTGGGATTCTGCACAGAAAGGGTTTGCAAACCGCTGAATCCACACGTGAGTTTAACTCTGTCAGTTGAATGCACACATTGACAACCATTCAGTTAGATAGCTCCGTTTTGGTTTTAGAAGCAGATATTTCTCTGTACAGCCTATGGTCCCATTCACTCGGGAATATCCCAACGCAGCTCCTAGCATAAACGTGTTTCTGACTCGGTGAATCTCAACATAGATTCAACTCTCTTAGGTGAACGAACGCACAGCAGAGCAGTTTCAAGGAAACGTTTCTCCTGAGTTTTAGACGAAGTTTCCTGCTGTTTAGTACGGATGCCGGCATTGGGCTGGACATACCGGTTTTGGGATTCTGCACAGAAATGGTTTGCAAACCGCTGAATCCACACGTGAGTTTAACTCTGTCAGTTGAATGCACACATTGACAACCATTCAGTTTGATAGCACACTTTTGGTTTTAGAAGCAGATATCTCTCTGTACAGCCTATGGTCCCATTCACTCGGGAATATCCCAACGCAGCTCCTAGAAGAAACGTGTTTCTGACTCGCTGAATCTCAACATAGTTTCAACTCTCTTAGGTGAACGAACGCACAGCAGAGCAGTTTCAAGGAAACGTTTCTCCTGAGTTTTAGACGAAGTTTCCTGCTGTTTAGTACGGATGCCGGCATTGAGCTGGAATTACCGGTTTTGGGATTCTGCACAGAAAGGGTTTGTAAACCGCTGAATCCACACGTGAGTTTAACTCTGTCAGTTGAATGCACACATTGACAACCATTCAGTTAGATAGCTCCGTTTTGGTTTTAGAAACAGATATTTCTCTGTACAGCCTATGGTCCCATTCACTGGGGAATATCCCAACGCAGCTCCTAGCATAAACGTGCTTCTGACTCGCTGAATCTCAACATAGTTTCAACTCTCTTAGGTGAACGAACGCACAGCAGAGCAGTTTCAAGGAAACGTTTCTCCTGAGTTTTAGACGAAGTTTCCTGCTGTTTAGTACGGATGCCGGCATTGGGCTGGACATACCGGGTTTGGGATTCTGCACAGAAAGGGTTTGCAAACCGCTGAATCAACACGTGAGTTTAACTCTGTCAGTTGAATGCACACATTGACAACCATTCAGTTAGATAGCTCCGTTTTGGTTTTAGAAGCAGATATTTCTCTGTACAGCCTATGGTCCCATTCACTCGGGAATATCCCAACGCAGCTCCTAGAAGAAACGTGTTTCTGACTCGCTGAATCTCAACATAGATTCAACTCTCTTAGGTGAACGAACGCACAGCAGAGCAGTTTCAAGGAAACGTTTCTCCTGAGTGTTAGACGAAGTTTCCTGCTGTTTAGTACGTATGCCGGCATTGGGCTGGAAATACCGGTTTTGGGATTCTGCACAGAAAGGGTTTGCAAACCGCTGAATCCACACGTGAGTTTAACTCTGTCAGTTGATTGCACACATTGACAACCATTCAGTTAGATAGCTCCGTTTTGGTTTTAGAAGCAGATATTTCTCTGTACAGCCTATGGTCCCATTCACTCGGGAATATCCCAACGCAGCTCCTAGCATAAACGTGTTTCTGACTCGCTGAATCTCAACATAGTTTCAACTCTCTTAGGTGAACGAACGCACAGCAGAGCAGTTTCAAGGAAACGTTTCTCCTGAGTTTTAGACGAAGTTTCCTGCTGTTTAGTACGGATGCCGGCATTGAGCTGGAATTACCGGTTTTGGGATTCAGCACAGAAAGGGTTTGTAAACCGCTGAATCCACACGTGAGTTTAACTCTGTCAGTTGAATGCACACATTGACAACCATTCAGTTAGATAGCTCCGTTTTGGTTTTAGAAGCAGATATTTCTCTGTACAGCCTATGGTCCCATTCACTCGGGAATATCCCAACGCAGCTCCTAGAAGAAACGTGTTTCTGACTCGCTGAATCTCAACATAGATTCAACTCTCTTAGGTGAACGAACGCACAGCAGAGCAGTTTCAAGGAAACGTTTCTCCTGAGTTTTAGACGAAGTTTCCTGCTGTTTAGTATGGATGCCGGCATTGGGCTGGACATACCGGTTTTGGGATTCTGCACAGAAATGGTTTGCAAACCGCTGAATCCACACGTGAGTTTATCTCTGTCAGTTGAATGCACACATTGACAACCATTCAGTTAGATAGCTCCGTTTTGGTTTTAGAAGCAGATATTTCTTTGTACAGCCTATGGTCCCATTCACTCGGGAATATCCCAACGCAGATCCTAGCATAAACGTGTTTCTGACTCGCTGAATCTCAACATAGTTTCAACTCTCTTAGGTGAACGAACGCACAGCAGAGCCGTTTCAAGGAAACGTTTCTCCTGAGTTTTAGACGAAGTTTCCTGCTGTTTAGTACGGATGCCGGCAGTGAGCTGGAATTACCGGTTTTGGGATTCTGCACAGAAAGGGTTTGTAAACCGCTGAATCCAAACGTGAGTTTAACTCTGTCAGTTGAATGCACACATTGACAACCATTCAGTTAGATACCACCCTTTTGGTTGTAGGAGTAGATATTTCTCAGTACAGCCTATGGTCCCATTCACTCGGGAATATCCCAACGCACCTCCTTGAAGAAACGTGTTTCTGACTCGCTGAATCTCAACATAGATTCAACTCTCTTAGGTGATCGAACGCACAGCAAAGCAGTTTCAAGGAAACGTTTCTCCTGAGTTTTAGACGAAGTTTCCTGCTGTTTAGTACGTATGCCGGCATTGGGCTGGAAATACCGGTTTTGGGATTCTGCACAGAAAGGGTTTGCAAACCGCTGAATCCACACGTGAGTTTAACTCTGTGAGTTGAATGCACACATTGACAACCATTCAGTTAGATAGCTCCGTTTTGGTTTTAGAAGCAGATATTTCTCTGTACAGCCTATGGTCCCATTCACTCGGGAATATCCCAACGCAGCTCCTAGAAGAATCGTGTTTCTGACTCGCTGAATCTCAACATAGTTTCAACTCTCTTAGGTGAACGATCGCACAGCAGAGCAGTTTCAAGGAAACGTTTCTCCTGAGTTTTAGACGAAGTTTCCTGCTGTTTAGTACGGATGCCGGCATTGAGCTGGAATTACCGGTTTTGGGATTCTGCACAGAAAGGGTTTGTAAACCGCTGAATCCACACGTGAGTTTAACTCTGTCAGTTGAATGCACACATTGACAACCATTCAGTTAGATAGCTCCGTTTTGGTTTTAGAAGCAGATATTTCTCTGTACAGCCTATGGTCCCATTCACTGGGGAATATCCCAACGCAGCTCCTAGCATAAACGTGCTTCTGACTCGCTGAATCTCAACATAGTTTCAACTCTCTTAGGTGAACGAACGCACAGCAGAGCAGTTTCAAGGAAACGTTTCTCCTGAGTTTTAGACGAAGTTTCCTGCTGTTTAGTACGTATGCCGGCATTGGGCTGGAAATACCGGTTTTGGGATTCTGCACAGAAATTGTTTGCAAACCGCTGAATCCACACGTGAGTTTAACTCTGTCAGTTGAATGCACACATTGACAACCATTCAGTTAGATAGCTCCGTTTTGGTTTTAGAAGCAGATATTTCTCTGTACAGCCTATGGTCCCATTCACTCGGGAATATCCCAACGCAGCTCCTAGAAGAAACTTGTTTCTGACTCGCTGAATCTCAACATAGATTCAACTCTCTTAGGTGAACGAACGCACAGCAGAGCAGTTTCAAGGAAACGTTTCTCCTGAGTCTTAGACGAAGTTTCCTGCTGTTTAGTACGTATGCCGGCATTGGGCTGGAAATACCGGATTTGGGATTCTGCACAGAAAGGGTTTGCAAACCGCTGAATCCACACGTGAGTTTAACTCTGTCAGTTGAATGCACACATTGACAACCATTCAGTTAGATAGCTCCGTTTTGGTTTTAGAAGCAGATATTTCTCTGTACAGCCTATGGTCCCATTCACTCGGGAATATCCCAACGCAGCTCCTAGAAGAAACGTGTTTCTGACTCGCTGAATCTCAACATAGTTTCAACTCTCTTAGGTGAACGAACGCACAGCAGAGCAGTTTCAAGGAAACGTTTCTCCTGAGTTTTAGACGAAGTTTCCTGCTGTTTAGTACGGATGCCGGCATTGAGCTGGAATTACCGGTTTTGGGATTCTGCACAGAAAGGGTTTGTAAACCGCTGAATCCACACGTGAGTTTAACTCTGTCAGTTGAATGCACACATTGACAACCATTCAGTTAGATAGCTCCGTTTTGGTTTTAGAAGCAGATATTTCTCTGTACAGCCTATGGTCCCATTCACTCGGGAATATCCCAACGCAGCTCCTAGAAGAAACTTGTTTCTGACTCGCTGAATCTCAACATAGATTCAACTCTCTTAGGTGAACGAACGCACAGCAGAGCAGTTTCAAGGAAACGTTTCTCCTGAGTCTTAGACGAAGTTTCCTGCTGTTTAGTACGTATGCCGGCATTGGGCTGGAAATACCGGATTTGGGATTCTGCACAGAAAGGGTTTGCAAACCGCTGAATCCACACGTGAGTTTAACTCTGTCAGTTGAATGCACACATTGACAACCATTCAGTTAGATAGCTCCGTTTTGGTTTTAGAAGCAGATATTTCTCTGTACAGCCTATGGTCCCATTCACTCGGGAATATCCCAACGCAGCTCCTAGAAGAAACGTGTTTCTGACTCGCTGAATCTCAACATAGATTCAACTCTCTTAGGTGAACGAACGCACAGCAGAGCAGTTTCAAGGAAACGTTTCTCCTGAGTTTTAGACGAAGTTTCCTGCTGTTTAGTACGTATGCCGGCATTGGGCTGGAAATACCGGTTTTGGGATTCTGCACAGAAAGGGTTTGCAAACCGCTGAATCCACACGTGAGTTTAACTCTGTCAGTTGAATGCACACATTGACAACCATTCAGTTAGATAGCTCCGTTTTGGTTTTAGAAGCAGATATTTCTCTGTACAGCCTATGGTCCCATTCACTCGGGAATATCCCAACGCAGCTCCTAGCATAAACGTGTTTCTGACTCGCTGAATCTCAACATAGTTTCAACTCTCTTAGGTGAACGAACGCACAGCAGAGCCGTTTCAAGGAAACGTTTCTCCTGAGTTTTAGACGAAGTTTCCTGCTGTTTAGTACGGATGCCGGCAGTGAGCTGGAATTACCGGTTTTGGGATTCTGCACAGAAAGGGTTTGTAAACCGCTGAATCCAAACGTGAGTTTAACTCTGTCAGTTGAATGCACACATTGACAACCATTCAGTTAGATACCACCCTTTTGGTTGTAGGAGTAGATATTTCTCAGTACAGCCTATGGTCCCATTCACTCGGGAATATCCCAACGCACCTCCTTGAAGAAACGTGTTTCTGACTCGCTGAATCTCAACATAGATTCAACTCTCTTAGGTGATCGAACGCACAGCAGAGCAGTTTCAGGGAAACGTTTCTCCTGAGTTTTAGACGAAGTTTCCTGCTGTTTAGTACGTATGCCGGCATTGGGCTGGAAATACCGGTTTTGGGATTCTGCACAGAAAGGGTTTGCAAACCGCTGAATCCACACGTGAGTTTAACTCTGTGAGTTGAATGCACACATTGACAACCATTCAGTTAGATAGCTCCGTTTTGGTTTTAGAAGCAGATATTTCTCTGTACAGCCTATGGTCCCATTCACTCGGGAATATCCCAACGCAGCTCCTGGAAAAAACGTGTTTCTGACTCGCTGAATCTCAACATAGATTCAACTCTCTTAGGTGAACGAACGCACAGCAGAGCAGTTTCAAGGAAACGTTTCTCCTGAGTTTTAGAAGAAGTTTCCTGCTGTTTAGTACGTATGCCGGCATTGGGCTGGAAATACCTGTTTTGGGATTCTGCACAGAAAGGGTTTGCAAACCGCTGAATCCACACGTGAGTTTAACTCTGTCAGTTGAATGCACACATTGACAACCATTCAGTTAGATAGCTCCGTTTTGGTTTTAGAAGCAGATATTTCTCTGTACAGCCTATGGTCCCATTCACTCGGGAATATCCCAACGCAGCTCCTAGAAGAAACTTGTTTCTGACTCGCTGAATCTCAACATAGATTCAACTCTCTTAGGTGAACGAACGCACAGCAGAGCAGTTTCAAGGAAACGTTTCTCCTGAGTTTTAGACGAAGTTTCCTGCTGTTTAGTACGTATGCCGGCATTGGGCTGGAAATACCGGTTTTGGGATTCTGCACAGAAAGGTTTTGCAAACCGCTGAATCCACACGTGAGTTTAACTCTGTCAGTTGAATGCACACATTGACAACCATTCAGTTTGATAGCACACTTTTGGTTTTAGAAGCAGATATTTCTCTGTACAGCCTATGGTCCCATTCACTCGGGAATATCCCAACGCAGCTCCTAGGAGAAACGTGTTTCTGACTCGCTGAATCTCAACATAGATTCAACTCTCTTAGGTGAACGAACGCACAGCAGAGCAGTTTCAAGGAAACGTTTCTCCTGAGTTTTAGAAGAAGTTTCCTGCTGTTTAGTACGGATGCCGGCATTGGGCTGGAAATACCGGTTTTGGGATTCTGCACAGAAAGGGTTTGCAAACCGCTGAATCCACACGTGAGTTTAACTCTGTCAGTTGAATGCACACATTGACAACCATTCAGTTAGATAGCTCCGTTTTGGTTTTAGAAGCAGATATTTCTCTGTACAGCCTATGGTCCCATTCACTCGGGAATATCCCAACGCAGCTCCTAGAAGAAACGTGTTTCTGACTCGCTGAATGTCAACATAGATTCAACTCTCTTAGGTGAACGAACGCACAGCAGAGCAGTTTCAAGGAAACGTTTCTCCTGAGTCTTAGACGAAGTTTCCTGCTGTTTAGTACGTATGCCGGCATTGGGCTGGAAATACCGGTTTTGGGATTCTGCACAGAAAGGGTTTGCAAACCGCTGAATCCACACGTGAGTTTAACTCTGTCAGTTGAATGCACACATTGACAACCATTCAGTTAGATAGCTCCGTTTTGGTTTTAGAAGCAGATATTTCTCTGTACAGCCTATGGTCCCATTCACTCGGGAATATCCCAACGCAGCTCCTAGAAGAAACGTGTTTCTGACTCGCTGAATCTCAACATAGATTCAACTCTCTTAGGTGAACGAACGCACAGCAGAGCAGTTTCAAGGAAACGTTTCTCCTGAGTTTTAGACGAAGTTTCCTGCTGTTTAGTACGTATGCCGGCATTGGGCTGGAAATACCGGTTTTGGGATTCTGCACAGAAAGGTTTTGCAAACCGCTGAATCCACACGTGAGTTTAACTCTGTCAGTTGAATGCACACATTGACAACCATTCAGTTAGATAGCTCCGTTTTGGTTTTAGAAGCAGATATTTCTCTGTACAGCCTATGGTCCCATTCACTCGGGAATATCCCAACGCAGCTCCTAGCATAAACGTGTTTCTGACTCGCTGAGTCTCAACATAGTTTCAACTCTCTTAGGTGAACGAACGCACAGCAGAGCCGTTTCAAGGAAACGTTTCTCCTGAGTTTTAGACGAAGTTTCCTGCTGTTTAGTACGGATGCCGGCAGTGAGCTGGAATTACCGGTTTTGGGATTCTGCACAGAAAGGGTTTGTAAACCGCTGAATCCAAACGTGAGTTTAACTCTGTCAGTTGAATGCACACATTGACAACCATTCAGTTAGATACCACCCTTTTGGTTGTAGGAGTAGATACTTCTCAGTACAGCCTATGGTCCCATTCACTCGGGAATATCCCAACGCACCTCCTTGAAGAAACGTGTTTCTGACTCGCTGAATCTCAACATAGATTCAAATCTCTTAGGTGAACGAACGCACAGCAGAGCTGTTTCAAGGAAACGTTTCTCCTGAGTTTTAGACGAAGTTTCCTGCTGTTTAGTACGGATGCCGGCATTGGGCTGGAAATACCGGTTTTGGGATTCTGCACAGAAAGGGTTTGCAAACCGCTGAATCCACACGTGAGTTTAACTCTGTCAGTTGAATGCACACATTGACAACCATTCAGTTTGATGGCACACTTTTGGTTTTAGAAGCAGATATTTCTCTGTACAACCTATGGTCCCATTCACTCGGGAATATCCCAACGCAGCTCCTAGGAGAAACGTGTTTCTGACTCGCTGAATCTCAACATAGATTCAACTCTCTTAGGTGAACGAACGCACAGCAGAGCAGTTTCAAGGAAACGTTTCTCCTGAGTTTTAGACGAAGTTTCCTGCTGTTTAGTACGGATGCCGGCATTGGCCTGGAAATACTGGTTTTGGGATTCTGCACAGAAAGGGTGTGCAAACCCCTGAATCCACACGTGAGTTTAACTCTGTCAGTTGAATGCACACATTGACAACCATTCAGTTTGATAGCACACTTTTGGTTTTAGAAGCAGATATTTCTCTGTACAGCCTATGGTCCCATTCACTCGGGAATATCCCAACGCAGCTCCTAGAAGAAACGTGTTTCTGACTCGCTGAATCTCAACATAGATTCAACTCTCTTAGGTGAACGAACGCACAGCAGAGCAGTTTCAAGGAAAGGTTTCTCCTGAGTCTTAGACGAAGTTTCCTGCTGTTTAGTACGGATGCCGGCTTTGAGCTGGAATTACCGGTTTTGGGATTCTGCACAGAAAGGGTTTGTAAACCGCTGAATCGAAACGTGAGTTTAACTCTGTCAGTTGAATGCACACATTGACAACCATTCAGTTAGATAGCTCCGTTTTGGTTTTAGAAGCAGATATTTCTCTGTACAGCCTATGGTCCCATTCACTCGGGAATATCCCAACGCAGCTCCTAGAAGAAACGTGTTTCTGACTCGCTGAATCTCAACATAGTTTCAACTCTCTTAGGTGAACGAACGCACAGCAGAGCAGTTTCAAGGAAACGTTTCTCCTGAGTTTTAGACGAAGTTTCCTGCTGTTTAGTACGGATGCCCTCATTGAGCTGGAATTACCGGTTTTGGGATTCTGCACAGAAAGGGTTTGTAAACCGCTGAATCCACACGTGAGTTTAACTCTGTCAGTTGAATGCACACATTGACAATCATTCAGTTAGATAGCTCCGTTTTGGTTTTAGAAGCAGATATTTCTCTGTACAGCCTATGGTCCCATTCACTGGGGAATATCCCAACGCAGCTCCTAGCATAAACGTGCTTCTGACTCGCTGAATCTCAACATAGATTCAACTCTCTTAGGTGAACGAACGCACAGCAGAGCAGTTTCAAGGAAACGTTTCTCCTGAGTCTTAGACGAAGTTTCCTGCTGTTTAGTACGTATGCCGGCATTGGGCTAGAAATACCGGTTTTGGGATTCTGCACAGAAAGGGTTTGCAAACCGCTGAATCCACACGTGAGTTTAACTCTGTCAGTTGAATGCACACATTGACAACCATTCAGTTAGATAGCTCCGTTTTGGTTTTAGAAGCAGATATTTCTCTGTACAGCCTATGGTCCCATTCACTCGGGAATATCCCAACGCAGCTCCTAGAAGAAACGTGTTTCTGACTCGCTGAATCTCAACATAGATTCAACTGTCTTAGGTGAACGAACGCACAGCAGAGCAGTTTCAAGGAAACGTTTCTCCTGAGTTTTAGACGAAGTTTCCTGCTGTTTAGTACGGATGCCGGCATTGGGCTGTACATACCGGTTTTGGGATTCTGCACAGAAATGGTTTGCAAACCGCTGAATCCACACGTGAGTTTAACTCTGTCAGTTGAATGCACACATTGACAACCATTCAGTTAGATAGCTCCGTTTTGGTTTTAGAAGCAGATATTTCTCTGTACAGCCTATGGTCCCATTCACTCGGGAATATCCCAACGCAGCTCCTAGAAGAAACGTGTTTCTGACTCGCTGAATCTCAACATAGATTCAACTCTCTTAGGTGAACGAACGCACAGCAGAGCAGTTTCAAGGAAACGTTTATCCTGAGTTTTAGACGAAGTTTCCTGCTGTTTAGTACGAATGCCGGCATTGGGCTGGAAATACCGGTTTTGGGATTCTGCACAGAAAGGGTTTGCAAACCGCTGAATCCACACGTGAGTTTAACTCTGTCAGTTGAATGCACACATTGACAACCATTCAGTTAGATAGCTCCGTTTTGGTTTTAGAAGCAGATATTTCTCTGTACAGCCTATGGTCCCATTCACTCGGGAATATCCCAACGCAGCTCCTAGAAGAAACTTGTTTCTGACTCGCTGAATCTCAACATAGATTCAACTCTCTTAGGTGAACGAACGCACAGCAGAGCAGTTTCAAGGAAACGTTTCTCCTGAGTTTTAGACGAAGTTTCCTGCTGTTTAGTACGGATGCCGGCATTGGGCTGGAAATACCGGTTTTGGGATTCTGCACAGAAAGGTTTTGCAAACCGCTGAATCCACACGTGAGTTTAACTCTGTCAGTTGAATGCACACATTGACAACCATTCAGTTTGATAGCACACTTTTGGTTTTAGAAGCAGATATTTCTCTGTACAGCCTATGGTCCCATTCACTCGGGAATATCCCAACGCAGCTCCTAGGAGAAACGTGTTTCTGACTCGCTGAATCTCAACATAGATTCAACTCTCTTAGGTGAACGAACGCACAGGAGAGCAGTTTCAAGGAAACGTTTCTCCTGAGTTTTAGAAGAAGTTTCCTGCTGTTTAGTACGGATGCCGGCATTGGGCTGGAAATACCGGTTTTGGGATTCTGCACAGAAAGGGTTTGCAAACCGCTGAATCCACACGTGAGTTTAACTCTGTCAGTTGAATGCACACATTGACAACCATTCAGTTAGATAGCTCCGTTTTGGTTTTAGAAGCAGATATTTCTCTGTACAGCCTATGGTCCCATTCACTCGGGAATATCCCAACGTAGCTCCTAGAAGAAACGTGTTTCTGACTCGCTGAATGTCAACATAGATTCAACTCTCTTAGGTGAACGAACGCACAGCAGAGCAGTTTCAAGGAAACGTTTATCCTGAGTTTTAGACGAAGTTTCCTGCTGTTTAGTACGTATGCCGGCATTGGGCTGGAAATACCGGTTTTGGGATTCTGCACAGAAAGGGTTTGCAAACCGCTGAATCCACACGTGAGTTTAACTCTGTCAGTTGAATGCACACATTGACAACCATTCAGTTTGATAGCACACTTTTGGTTTTAGAAGCAGATATTTCTCTGTACAACCTATGGTCCCATTCACTCGGGAATATCCCAACGCAGCTCCTAGGAGAAACGTGCTTCTGACTCGCTGAATCTCAACATAGATTCAACTCTCTTAGGTGAACGAACGCACAGCAGAGCAGTTTCAAGGAAACGTTTCTCCTGAGTTTTAGACGAAGTTTCCTGCTGTTTAGTACGGATGCCGGCGTTGGGCTGGAAATACCGGTTTTGGGATTCTGCACAGAAAGGGTGTGCAAACCGCTGAATCCACACGTGAGTTTAACTCTGTCAGTTGAATGCACACATTGACAACCATTCAGTTTGAGAGCACACTTTTGGTTTTAGAAGCAGATATTTCTCTGTACAGCCTATGGTCCCATTCACTCGGGAATATCCCAACGCAGCTCCTAGCATAAACGCGTTTCTGACTCGCTGAATCTCAACATAGATTCAACTCTCTTAGGTGAACGAACGCACAGCAGAGCAGTTTCAAGGAAACGTTTCTCCTGAGTTTTAGACGAAGTTTCCTGCTGTTTAGTACGGATGCCGGCATTGAGCTGGAATTACCGGTTTTGGGATTCTGCACAGAAAGGGTTTGTAAACCGCTGAATCCAAACGTGAGTTTAACTCTCTCAGTTGAATGCACACATTGACAACCATTCAGTTAGATACCACCCTTTTGGTTGTAGGAGCAGATATTTCTCAGTACAGCCTATGGTCCCATTCACTCGGGAATATCCCAACGCAGCTCCTAGAAGAAACGTGTTTCTGACTCGCTGAATCTCAACATAGATTCAACTGTCTTAGGTGAACGAACGCACAGCAGAGCAGTTTCAAGGAAACGTTTCTCCTGAGTTTTAGACGAAGTTTCCTGCTGTTTAGTACGTATGCCGACTTTGGGCTGGAAATACCTGTTTTGGGATTCTGCACAGAAAGGGTTTGCAAACCGCTGAATCCACACGTGAGTTTAACTCTGTCAGTTGAATGCACACATTGACAACCATTCAGTTAGATAGCTCCGTTTTGGTTTTAGAAGCAGATATTTCTCTGTACAGCCTATGGTCCCATTCACTCGGGAATATCCCAACGCAGCTCCTAGAAGAAACGTGTTTCTGACTCGCTGAATCTCAACATAGATTCAACTCTCTTAGGTGAACGAACGCACAGCAGAGCAGTTTCAAGGAAACGTTTATCCTGAGTTTTAGACGAAGTTTCCTGCTCTTTAGTACGTATGCCGGCATTGGGCTGGAAATACCGGTTTTGGGATTCTGCACAGAAAGGGTTTGCAAACCGCTGAATCCACACGTGAGTTTAACTCTGTCAGTTGAATGCACACATTGACAACCATTCAGTTTGATAGCACACTTTTGGTTTTAGAAGCAGATATTTCTCTGTACAACCTATGGTCCCATTCACTCGGGAATATCCCAACGCAGCTCCTAGGAGAAACGTGTTTCTGACTCGCTGAATCTCAACATAGATTCAACTCTCTTAGGTGAACGAACGCACAGCAGAGCAGTTTCAAGGAAACGTTTCTCCTGAGTTTTAGACGAAGTTTCCTGCTGTTTAGTACGTATGCCGGCATTGGGCTGGAAATACCGGTTTTGGGATTCTGCACAGAAAGGGTGTGCAAACCGCTGAATCCACACGTGAGTTTAACTCTGTCAGTTGAATGCACACATTGACAACCATTCAGTTTGATAGCACACTTTTGGTTTTAGAAGCAGATATTTCTCTGTACAGCCTATGGTCCCATTCACTCGGGAATATCCCAACGCAGCTCCTAGCATAAACGCGTTTCTGACTCGCTGAATCTCAACATAGTTTCAACTCTCTTAGGTGAACGAACGCACAGCAGAGCAGTTTCAAGGAAACGTTTCTCCTGAGTTTTAGACGAAGTTTCCTGCTGTTTAGTACGGATGCCGGCATTGGGCTGGAAATACCGGTTTTGGGATTCTGCACAGAAATGGTTTGCAAACCGCTGAATCCACACGTGAGTTTAACTCTGTCAGTTGAATGCACACATTGACAACCATTCAGTTAGATAGCTCCGTTTTGGTTTTAGAAGCAGATATTTCTCTGTACAGCCTATGGTCCCATTCACTCGGGAATATCCCAACGCAGCTCCTAGAAGAAACGTGTTTCTGACTCGCTAAATCTCAACATAGATTCAACTCTCTTAGGTGAACGAACGCACAGCAGAGCAGTTTCAAGGAAACGTTTCTCCTGAGTTTTAGACGAAGTTTCCTGCTGTTTAGTACGGATGCCGGCATTGGGCTGGACATACCGGTTTTGGGATTCTGCACAGAAAGGGTTTGCAAACCGCTGAATCAACACGTGAGTTTAACTCTGTCAGTTGAATGCACACATTGACAACCATTCAGTTAGATAGCTCCGTTTTGGTTTTAGAAGCAGATATTTCTCTGTACAGCCTATGGTCCCATTCACTCGGGAATATCCCAACGCAGCTCCTAGAAGAAACGTGTTTCTGACTCGCTGAATCTCAACATAGATTCAACTCTCTTAGGTGAACGAACGCACAGCAGAGCAGTTTCAAGGAAACGTTTCTCCTGAGTCTTAGACGAAGTTTCCTGCTGTTTAGTACGTATGCCGGCATTGGGCTGGACATACCGGATTTGGGATTCTGCACAGAAAGGGTTTGCAAACCGCTGAATCCACACGTGAGTTTAACTCTGTCAGTTGAATGCACACATTGACAACCATTCAGTTAGATAGCTCCGTTTTGGTTTTAGAAGCAGATATTTCTCTGTACAGCCTATGGTCCCATTCACTCGGGAATATCCCAACGCAGCTTTTAGAAGAAACGTGTTTCTGACTCGCTGAATCTCAACATAGATTCAACTCTCTTAGGTGAACGAACGCACAGCAGAGCAGTTTCAAGGAAACGTTTCTCCTGAGTTTTAGACGAAGTTTCCTGCTGTTTAGTACGTATGCCGGCATTGGGCTGGAAATACCGGTTTTGGGATTCTGCACAGAAAGGGTTTGCAAACCGCTGAATCCACACGTGAGTTTAACTCTGTCAGTTGAATGCACACATTGACAACCATTCAGTTAGATAGCTCCGTTTTGGTTTTAGAAGCAGATATTTCTCTGTACAGCCTATGGTCCCATTCACTCGGGAATATCCCAACGCAGCTCCTAGAAGAAACGTGTTTCTGACTCGCTGAGTCTCAACATAGTTTCAACTCTCTTAGGTGAACGAACGCACAGCAGAGCCGTTTCAAGGAAACGTTTCTCCTGAGTTTTAGACGAAGTTTCCTGCTGTTTAGTACGGATGCCGGCAGTGAGCTGGAATTACCGGTTTTGGGATTCTGCACAGAAAGGGTTTGTAAACCGCTGAATCCAAACGTGAGTTTAACTCTGTCAGTTGAATGCACACATTGACAACCATTCAGTTAGATACCACCCTTTTGATTGTAGGAGTAGATATTTCTCAGTACAGCCTATGGTCCCATTCACTCGGGAATATCCCAACGCACCTCCTTGAAGAAACGTGTTTCTGACTCGCTGAATCTCAACATAGATTCAACTCTCTTAGGTGAACGAACGCACAGCAGAGCTGTTTCAAGGAAACGTTTCTCCTGAGTTTTAGACGAAGTTTCCTGCTGTTTAGTACGGATGCCGGCATTGGGCTGGAAATACCGGTTTTGGGATTCTGCACAGAAAGGGTTTGCAAACCGCTGAATCCACACGTGAGTTTAACTCTGTCAGTTGAATGCACACATTGACAACCATTCAGTTTGATGGCACACTTTTGGTTTTAGAAGCAGATGTTTCTCTGTACAACCTATGGTCCCATTCACTCGGGAATATCCCAACGCAGCTCCTAGGAGAAACGTGTTTCTGACTTGCTGAATCTCAACATAGATTCAACTCTCTTAGGTGAACGAACGCACAGCAGAGCAGTTTCAAGGAAACGTTTCTCCTGAGTTTTAGACGAAGTTTCCTGCTGTTTAGTACGGATGCCGGCATTGGGCTGGAAATACCGGTTTTGGGATTCTGCACAGAAAGGGTGTGCAAACCCCTGAATCCACACGTGAGTTTAACTCTGTCAGTTGAATGCACACATTGACAACCATTCAGTTTGATAGCACACTTTTGGTTTTAGAAGCAGATATTTCTCTGTACAGCCTATGGTCCCATTCACTCGGGAATATCCCAACGCAGCTCCTAGAAGAAACGTGTTTCTGACTCGCTGAATCTCAACATAGATTCAACTCTGTTAGGTGAACGAACGCACAGCAGAGCAGTTTCAAGGAAAGGTTTCTCCTGAGTCTTAGACGAAGTTTCCTGCTGTTTAGTACGGATGCCGGCTTTGAGCTGGAATTACCGGTTTTGGGATTCTGCACAGAAAGGGTTTGTAAACCGCTGAATCGAAACGTGAGTTTAACTCTGTCAGTTGAATGCACACATTGACAACCATTCAGTTAGATAGCTCCGTTTTGGTTTTAGAAGCAGATATTTCTCTGTACAGCCTATGGTCCCATTCACTCGGGAATATCCCAACGCAGCTCCTAGAAGAAACGTGTTTCTGACTCGCTGAATCTCAACATAGTTTCAACTCTCTTAGGTGAACGAACGCACAGCAGAGCAGTTTCAAGGAAACGTTTCTCCTGAGTTTTAGACGAAGTTTCCTGCTGTTTAGTACGTATGCCGGCATTGGGCTAGAAATACCGGTTTTGGGATTCTGCACAGAAAGGGTTTGCAAACCGCTGAATCCACACGTGAGTTTAACTCTGTCAGTTGAATGCACACATTGACAACCATTCAGTTAGATAGCTCCGTTTTGGTTTTAGAAGCAGATATTTCTCTGTACAGCCTATGGTCCCATTCACTCGGGAATATCCCAACGCAGCTCCTAGGAGAAACGTGTTTCTGACTCGCTGAATCTCAACATAGATTCAACTCTCTTAGGTGAACGAACGCACAGCAGAGCAGTTTCAAGGAAACGTTTCTCCTGAGTCTTAGACGAAGTTTCCTGCTGTTTAGTACGTATGCCGGCATTGGGCTGGAAATACCGGTTTTGGGATTCTGCACAGAAAGGGTTTGCAAACCGCTGAATCCACACGTGAGTTTAACTCTGTCAGTTGAATGCACACATTGACAACCATTCAGTTAGATAGCTCCGTTTTGGTTTTAGAAGCAGATATTTCTCTGTACAGCCTATGGTCCCATTCACTCGGGAATATCCCAACGCAGCTCCTAGAAGAAACGTGTTTCTGACTCGCTGAATCTCAACATAGATTCAACTCTCTTAGGTGAACGAACGCACAGCAGAGCAGTTTCAAGGAAACGTTTATCCTGAGTTTTAGACGAAGTTTCCTGCTGTTTAGTACGTATGCCGGCATTGGGCTGGAAATACCGGTTTTGGGATTCTGCACAGAAAGGGTTTGCAAACCGCTGAATCCACACGTGAGTTTAACTCTGTCAGTTGAATGGACACATTGACAACCATTCAGTTTGATAGCACACTTTTGGTTTTAGAAGCAGATATTTCTCTGTACAACCTATGGTCCCATTCACTCGGGAATATCCCAACGCAGCTCCTAGGAGAAACGTGCTTCTGACTCGCTGAATCTCAACATAGATTCAACTCTCTTAGGTGAACGAACGCACAGCAGAGCAGTTTCAAGGAAACGTTTCTCCTGAGTTTTAGACGAAGTTTCCTGCTGTTTAGTACGGATGCCGGCGTTGGGCTGGAAATACCGGTTTTGGGATTCTGCACAGAAAGGGTGTGCAAACCGCTGAATCCACACGTGAGTTTAACTCTGTCAGTTGAATGCACACATTGACAACCATTCAGTTTGAGAGCACACTTTTGGTTTTAGAAGCAGATATTTCTCTGTACAGCCTATGGTCCCATTCACTCGGGAATATCCCAACGCAGCTCCTAGCATAAACGCGTTTCTGACTCGCTGAATCTCAACATAGTTTCAACTCTCTCAGGTGAACGAACGCACAGCAGAGCAGTTTCAAGGAAACGTTTCTCCTGAGTTTTAGACGAAGTTTCCTGCTGTTTAGTACGGATGCCGGCATTGAGCTGGAATTACCGGTTTTGGGATTCTGCACAGAAAGGGTTTGTAAACCGCTGAATCCAAACGTGAGTTTAACTCTGTCAGTTGAATGCACACATTGACAACCATTCAGTTAGATACCACCCTTTTGGTTGTAGGAGCAGATATTTCTCAGTACAGCCTATGGTCCCATTCACTCGGGAATATCCCAACGCAGCTCCTAGAAGAAACGTGTTTCTGACTCGCTGAATCTCAACATAGATTCAACTGTCTTAGGTGAACGAACGCACAGCAGAGCAGTTTCAAGGAAACGTTTCTCCTGAGTTTTAGACGAAGTTTCCTGCTGTTTAGTACGTATGCCGACTTTGGGCTGGAAATACCTGTTTTGGGATTCTGCACAGAAAGGGTTTGCAAACCGCTGAATCCACACGTGAGTTTAACTCTGTCAGTTGAATGCACACATTGACAACCATTCAGTTAGATAGCTCCGTTTTGGTTTTAGAAGCAGATATTTCTCTGTACAGCCTATGGTCCCATTCACTCGGGAATATCCCAACGCAGCTCCTAGAAGAAACGTGTTTCTGACTCGCTGAATGTCAACATAGATTCAACTCTCTTAGGTGAACGAACGCACAGCAGAGCAGTTTCAAGGAAACGTTTATCCTGAGTTTTAGACGAAGTTTCCTGCTCTTTAGTACGTATGCCGGCATTGGGCTGGAAATACCGGTTTTGGGATTCTGCACAGAAAGGGTTTGCAAACCGCTGAATCCACACGTGAGTTTAACTCTGTCAGTTGAATGCACACATTGACAACCATTCAGTTTGATAGCACACTTTTGGTTTTAGAAGCAGATATTTCTCTGTACAACTATGGTCCCATTCACTCGGGAATATCCCAACGCAGCTCCTAGGAGAAACGTGTTTCTGACTCGCTGAATCTCAACATAGATTCAACTCTCTTAGGTGAACGAACGCACAGCAGAGCAGTTTCAAGGAAACGTTTCTCCTGAGTTTTAGACGAAGTTTCCTGCTGTTTAGTACGTATGCCGGCATTGGGCTGGAAATACCGGTTTTGGGATTCTGCACAGAAAGGGTGTGCAAACCGCTGAATCCACACGTGAGTTTAACTCTGTCAGTTGAATGCACACATTGACAACCATTCAGTTTGATAGCACACTTTTGGTTTTAGAAGCAGATATTTCTCTGTACAGCCTATGGTCCCATTCACTCGGGAATATCCCAACGCAGCTCCTAGCATAAACGCGTTTCTGACTCGCTGAATCTCAACATAGTTTCAACTCTCTTAGGTGAACGAACGCACAGCAGAGCAGTTTCAAGGAAACGTTTCTCCTGAGTTTTAGACGAAGTTTCCTGCTGTTTAGTACGGATGCCGGCATTGAGCTGGAATTACCGGTTTTGGGATTCTGCACAGAAAGGGTTTGTAAACCGCTGAATCCACACGTGAGTTTAACTCTGTCAGTTGAATGCACACGTTGACAACCATTCAGTTAGATAGCTCCGTTTTGGTTTTAGAAGCAGATATTTCTCTGTACAGCCTATGGTCCCATTCACTCGGGAATATCCCAACGCAGCTCCTAGAAGAAACGTGTTTCTGACTCGCTGAATCTCAACATAGATTCAACTCTCTTAGGTGAACGAACGCACAGCAGAGCAGTTTCAAGGAAACGTTTCTCCTGAGTTTTAGACGAAGTTTCCTGCTGTTTAGTACGGATGCCGGCATTGAGCTGGAATTACCGGTTTTGGGATTCTGCACAGAAAGGGTTTGTAAACCGCTGAATCCAAACGTGAGTTTAACTCTGTCAGTTGAATGCACACATTGACAACCATTCAGTTAGATACCACCCTTTTGGTTGTAGGAGCAGATATTTCTCAGTACAGCCTATGGTCCCATTCACTCGGGAATATCCCAACGCAGCTCCTAGAAGAAACGTGTTTCTGACTCGCTGAATCTCAACATAGATTCAACTGTCTTAGGTGAACGAACGCACAGCAGAGCAGTTTCAAGGAAACGTTTCTCCTGAGTTTTAGACGAAGTTTCCTGCTGTTTAGTACGTATGCCGACTTTGGGCTGGAAATACCTGTTTTGGGATTCTGCACAGAAAGGGTTTGCAAACCGCTGAATCCACACGTGAGTTTAACTCTGTCAGTTGAATGCACACATTGACAACCATTCAGTTAGATAGCTCCGTTTTGGTTTTAGAAGCAGATATTTCTCTGTACAGCCTATGGTCCCATTCACTCGGGAATATCCCAACGCAGCTCCTAGAAGAAACGTGTTTCTGACTCGCTGAATGTCAACATAGATTCAACTCTCTTAGATGAACGAACGCACAGCAGAGCAGTTTCAAGGAAACGTTTATCCTGAGTTTTAGACGAAGTTTCCTGCTCTTTAGTACGTATGCCGGCATTGGGCTGGAAATACCGGTTTTGGGATTCTGCACAGAAAGGGTTTGCAAACCGCTGAATCCACACGTGAGTTTAACTCTGTCAGTTGAATGCACACATTGACAACCATTCAGTTTGATAGCACACTTTTGGTTTTAGAAGCAGATATTTCTCTGTACAACCTATGGTCCCATTCACTCGGGAATATCCCAACGCAGCTCCTAGGAGAAACGTGTTTCTGACTCGCTGAATCTCAACATAGATTCAACTCTCTTAGGTGAACGAACGCACAGCAGAGCAGTTTCAAGGAAACGTTTCTCCTGAGTTTTAGACGAAGTTTCCTGCTGTTTAGTACGGATGCCGGCATTGGGCTGGAAATACCGGTTTTGGGATTCTGCACAGAAAGGGTGTGCAAACCGCTGAATCCACACGTGAGTTTAACTCTGTCAGTTGAATGCACACATTGACAACCATTCAGTTTGATAGCACACTTTTGGTTTTAGAAGCAGATATTTCTCTGTACAGCCTATGGTCCCATTCACTCGGGAATATCCCAACGCAGCTCCTAGCATAAACGCGTTTCTGACTCGCTGAATCTCAACATAGTTTCAACTCTCTTAGGTGAACGAACGCACAGCAGAGCAGTTTCAAGGAAACGTTTCTCCTGAGTTTTAGACGAAGTTTCCTGCTGTTTAGTACGGATGCCGGCATTGAGCTGGAATTACCGGTTTTGGGATTCTGCACAGAAAGGGTTTGTAAACCGCTGAATCCACACGTGAGTTTAACTCTGTCAGTTGAATGCACACGTTGACAACCATTCAGTTAGATAGCTCCGTTTTGGTTTTAGAAGCAGATATTTCTCTGTACAGCCTATGGTCCCATTCACTCGGGAATATCCCAACGCAGCTCCTAGAAGAAACGTGTTTCTGACTCGCTGAATCTCAACATAGATTCAACTCTCTTAGGTGAGCGAACGCACAGCAGAGCAGTTTCAAGGAAACGTTTCTCCTGAGTTTTAGACGAAGTTTCCTGCTGTTTAGTACGGATGCCGGCATTGGGCTGGACATACCGGTTTTGGGATTCTGCACAGAAATGGTTTGCAAACCGCTGAATCCACACGTGAGTTTAACTCTGTCAGTTGAATGCACACATTGACAACCATTCAGTTTGATAGCACACTTTTGGTTTTAGAAGCAGATATTTCTCTGTACAGCCTATGGTCCCATTCACTCGGGAATATCCCAACGCAGCTCCTAGAAGAAACGTGTTTCTGACTCGCTGAATCTCAACATAGTTTCAACTCTCTTAGGTGAACGAACGCACAGCAGAGCAGTTTCAAGGAAACGTTTCTCCCGAGTTTTAGACGAAGTTTCCTGCTGTTTAGTACGGATGCCCTCATTGAGCTGGAATTACCGGTTTTGGGATTCTGCACAGAAAGGGTTTGTAAACCGCTGAATCCACACGTGAGTTTAACTCTGTCAGTTGAATGCACACATTGACAATCATTCAGTTAGATAGCTCCGTTTTGGTTTTAGAAGCAGATATTTCTCTGTACAGCCTATGGTCCCATTCACTGGGGAATATCCCAACGCAGCTCCTAGCATAAACGTGCTTCTGACTCGCTGAATCTCAACATAGTTTCAACTCTCTTAGGTGAACGAACGCACAGCAGAGCAGTTTCAAGGAAACGTTTCTCCTGAGTTTTAGACGAAGTTTCCTGCTGTTTAGTACGTATGCCGGCATTGGGCTGGAAATACCGGTTTTGGGATTCTGCACAGAAATTGTTTGCAAACCGCTGAATCCACACGTGAGTTTAACTCTGTCAGTTGAATGCACACATTGACAACCATTCAGTTAGATAGCTCCGTTTTGGTTTTAGAAGCAGATATTTCTCTGTACAGCCTATGGTCCCATTCACTCGGGAATATCCCAACGCAGCTCCTAGAAGCAACGTGTTTCTGACTCGCTGAATCTCAACATAGATTCAACTCTCTTAGGTGAACGAACGCACAGCAGAGCAGTTTCAAGGAAACGTTTCTCCTGAGTTTTAGACGAAGTTTCCTGCTGTTTAGTACGGATGCCGGCATTGGGCTGGACATACCGGTTTTGGGATTCTGCACAGAAAGGGTTTGCAAACCGCTGAATCAACACGTGAGTTTAACTCTGTCAGTTGAATGCACACATTGACAACCATTCAGTTAGATAGCTCCGTTTTTGTTTTAGAAGCAGATATTTCTCTGTACAGCCTATGGTCCCATTCACTCGGGAATATCCCAACGCAGCTCCTAGAAGCAACGTGCTTCTGACTCGCTGAATCTCAACATAGATTCAACTCTCTTAGGTGAACGAACGCACAGCAGAGCAGTTTCAAGGAAACGTTTCTCCTGAGTCTTAGACGAAGTTTCCTGCTGTTTAGTACGGATGCCGGCATTGGGCTGGAAATACCGGTTTTGGGATTCTGCACAGAAAGGGTTTGCAAACCGCTGAATCCACACGTGAGTTTAACTCTGTCAGTTGAATGCACACATTGACAACCATTCAGTTAGATAGCTCCGTTTTGGTTTTAGAAGCAGATATTTCTCTGTACAGCCTATGGTCCCATTCACTCGGGAATATCCCAACGCAGCTCCTAGAAGAAACGTGTTTCTGACTCTCTGAATCTCAACATAGATTCAACTCTCTTAGGTGAACGAACGCACAGCAGAGCAGTTTCAAGGAAACGTTTCTCCTGAGTCTTAGACGAAGTTTCCTGCTGTTTAGTACGTATGCCGGCATTGGGCTGGAAATAAAGGTTTTGGGATTCTGCACAGAAAGGGTTTGCAAACCGCTGAATCCACACGTGAGTTTAACTCTGTCAGTTGAATGCACACATTGACAACCATTCAGTTAGATAGCTCCGTTTTGGTTTTAGAAGCAGATATTTCTCTGTACAGCCTATGGTCCCATTCACTCGGGAATATCCCAACGCACCTCCTAGAAGAAACGTGTTTCTGACTCGCTGAATGTCAACATAGATTCAACTCTCTTAGGTGAACGAACGCACAGCAGAGCAGTTTCAAGGAAACGTTTATCCTGAGTTTTAGACGAAGTTTCCTGCTGTTTAGTACGTATGCCGGCATTGGGCTGGAAATACCGGTTTTGGGATTCTGCACAGAAAGGGTTTGCAAACCGCTGAATCCACACGTGAGTTTAATTCTGTCAGTTGAATGCACACATTGACAACCATTCAGTTTGATGGCACACTTTTGGTTTTAGAAGCAGATATTTCTCTGTACAACCTATGGTCCCATTCACTCGGGAATATCCCAACGCAACTCCTAGGAGAAACCTGTTTCTGACTCGCTGAATCTCAACATAGATTCAACTCTCTTAGGTGAACGAACGCACAGCAGAGCAGTTTCAAGGAAACGTTTCTCCTGAGTTTTAGACGAAGTTTCCTGCTGTTTAGTACGGATGCCGGCATTGGGCTGGAAATACCAGTTTTGGGATTCTGCACAGAAAGGGTGTGCAAACCGCTGAATCCACACGTGAGTTTAACTCTGTCAGTTGAATGCACACATTGACAACCATTCAGTTTGATAGCACACTTTTGGTTTTAGAAGCAGATATTTCTCTGTACAGCCTATGGTCCCATTCACTCGGGAATATCCCAACGCAGCTCCTAGAAGAAACGTGTTTCTGACTCGCTGAATCTCAACATAGATTCAACTCTCTTAGGTGAACGAACGCACAGCAGAGCAGTTTCAAGGAAAGGTTTCTCCTGAGTCTTAGACGAAGTTTCCTGCTGTTTAGTACGGATGCCGGCTTTGAGCTGGAATTACCGGTTTTGGGATTCTGCACAGAAAGGGTTTGTAAACCGCTGAATCGAAACGAGAGTTTAACTCTGTCAGTTGAATGCACACATTGACAACCATTCAGTTAGATAGCTCCGTTTTGGTTTTAGAAGCAGATATTTCTCTGTACAGCCTATGGTCCCATTCACTCGGGAATATCCCAACGCAGCTCCTAGAAGAAACGTGTTTCTGACTCGCTGAATCTCAACATAGATTCAACTGTCTTAGGTGAACGAACGCACAGCAGAGCAGTTTCAAGGAAACGTTTCTCCTGAGTTTTAGACGAAGTTTCCTGCTGTTTAGTACGGATGCCGGCATTGGGCTGGATATACCGGTTTTGGGATTCTGCACAGAAATGGTTTGCAAACCGCTGAATCCACACGTGAGTTTATCTCTTTCAGTTGAATGCACACATTGACAACCATTCAGTTAGATAGCTCCGTTTTGGTTTTAGAAGCAGATATTTCTCTGTACAGCCTATGGTCCCATTCACTCGGGAATATCCCAACGCAGCTCCTAGCATAAACGTGTTTCTGACTCGCTGAATCTCAACATAGTTTCAACTCTCTTAGGTGAAAGAACGCACAGCAGAGCAGTTTCAAGGAAACGTTTCTCCTGAGTTTTAGACGAAGTATCCTGCTGTTTAGTACGTATGCCGGCATTGGGCTGGAAATACCGGTTTTGGGATTCTGCACAGAAAGGGTTTGCAAACCGCTGAATCCACACGTGAGTTTAACTCTGTCAGTTGAATGCACACATTGACAACCATTCAGTTAGATAGCTCCGTTTTGGTTTTAGAAGCAGATATTTCTCTGTACAGCCTATGGTCCCATTCACTCGGGAATATCCCAACGCAGCTCCTAGAAGAAACGTGTTTCTGACTCGCTGAATCTCAACATAGATTCAACTCTCTTAGGTGAACGAACGCACAGCAGAGCAGTTTCAAGGAAACGTTTCTCCTGAGTCTTAGACGAAGTTTCCTGCTGTTTAGTACGTATGCCGGCATTGGGCTGGAAATACCGGTTTTGGGATTCTGCACAGAAAGGGTTTGCAAACCGCTGAATCCACACGTGAGTTTAACTCTGTCAGTTGAATGCACACATTGACAACCATTCAGTTAGATAGCTCCGTTTTGGTTTTAGAAGCAGATATTTCTCTGTACAGCCTATGGTCCCATTCACTCGGGAATATCCCAACGCAGCTCCTAGAAGAAACGTGTTTCTGACTCGCTGAATCTCAACATAGATTCAACTCTCTTAGGTGAACGAACGCACAGCAGAGCAGTTTCAAGGAAACGTTTCTCCTGAGTTTTAGACGAAGTTTCCTGCTGTTTAGTACGTATGCCGGCATTGGGCTGGAAATACCGGTTTTGGGATTCTGCACAGAAAGGGTTTGCAAACCGCTGAATCCACACGTGAGTTTAACTCTGTCAGTTGAATGCACACATTGACAACCATTCAGTTAAATAGCTCCGTTTTGGTTTTAGAAGCAGATATTTCTCTGTACAGCCTATGGTCCCATTCACTCGGGAATATCCCAACGCAGCTCCTAGACGAAACGTGTTTCTGACTCGCTGAATCTCAACATAGATTCAACTCTCTTAGGTGAACGAACGCACAGCAGAGCAGTTTCAAGGAAACGTTTCTCCTGAGTTTTAGACGAAGTTTCCTGCTGTTTAGTACGTATGCCGGCATTGGGCTGGAAATACCTGTTTTGGGATTCTGCACAGAAAGGGTTTGCAAACCGCTGAATCCACACGTGAGTTTAACTCTGTCAGTTGAATGCACACATTGACAACCATTCAGTTAGATAGCTCCGTTTTGGTTTTAGAAGCAGATATTTCTCTGTACAGCCTATGGTCCCATTCACTCGGGAATATCCCAACGCAGCTCCTAGAAGAAACGTGTTTCTGACTCGCTGAATCTCAACATAGATTCAACTCTCTTAGGTGAACGAACGCACAGCAGAGCAGTTTCAAGGAAACGTTTCTCCTGAGTTTTAGACGAAGTTTCCTGCTGTTTAGTACGGATGCCGGCAATGAGCTGGAATTACCGGTTTTGGGGTTCTGCACAGAAAGGGTTTGTAAACCGCTGAATCCAAATGTGAGTTTAACTCTGTCAGTTGAATGCACACATTGACAACCATTCAGTTAGATACCACCCTTTTGGTTGTAGGAGCAGATATTTCTCAGTACAGCCTATGGTCCCATTCACTCGGGAATATCCCAACGCAGCTCCTAGAAGAAACGTGTTTCTGACTCGCTGAATCTCAACATAGATTCAACTCTCTTAGATGAACGAACGCACAGCAGAGCAGTTTCAAGGAAACGTTTCTCCTGAGTTTTAGACGAAGTTTCCTGCTGTTTAGTACGTATGCCGGCATTGGGCTGGAAATACCTGTTTTGGGATTCTGCACAGAAAGGGTTTGCAAGCCGCTGAATCCACACGTGAGTTTAACTCTGTCAGTTGAATGCACACATTGACAACCATTCAGTTAGATAGCTCCGTTTTGGTTTTAGAAGCAGATATTTCTCTGTACAGCCTATGGTCCCATTCACTCGGGAATATCCCAACGCAGCTCCTAGAAGAAACGTGTTTCTGACTCGCTGAATCTCAACATAGATTCAACTCTCTTAGGTGAACGAACGCACAGCAGAGCAGTTTCAAGGAAACGTTTATCCTGAGTTTTAGACGAAGTTTCCTGCTGTTTAGTACGTATGCCGGCATTGGGCTGGAAATACCGGTTTTGGGATTCTGCACAGAAAGGGTTTGCAAACCGCTGAATCCACACGTGAGTTTAACTCTGTCAGTTGAATGCACACATTGACAACCATTCAGTTTGATAGCACACTTTTGGTTTTAGAAGCAGATATTTCTCTGTACAACCTATGGTCCCATTCACTCGGGAATATCCCAACGCAGCTCCTAGGAGAAACGTGTTTCTGACTCGCTGAATCTCAACATAGATTCAACTCTCTTAGGTGAACGAACGCACAGCAGAGCAGTTTCAAGGAAACGTTTCTCCTGAGTTTTAGACGAAGTTTCCTGCTGTTTAGTACGGATGCCGGCATTGGGCTGGAAATACCGGTTTTGGGATTCTGCACAGAAAGGGTGTGCAAACCGCTGAATCCACACGTGAGTTTAACTCTGTCAGTTGAATGCACACATTGACAACCATTCAGTTTGATAGCACACTTTTGGTTTTAGAAGCAGATATTTCTCTGTACAGCCTATGGTCCCATTCACTCGGGAATATCCCAACGCAGCTCCTAGAAGAAACGTGTTTCTGACTCGCTGAATCTCAACATAGATTCAACTCTCTTAGGTGAACGAACGCACAGCAGAGCAGTTTCAAGGAAAGGTTTCTCCTGAGTCTTAGACGAAGTTTCCTGCTGTTTAGTACGGATGCCGGCTTTGAGCTGGAATTACCGGTTTTGGGATTCTGCACAGAAAGGGTTTGTAAACCGCTGAATCGAAACGAGAGTTTAACTCTGTCAGTTGAATGCACACATTGACAACCATTCAGTTAGATAGCTCCGTTTTGGTTTTAGAAGCAGATATTTCTCTGTACAGCCTATGGTCCCATTCAATCGGGAATATCCCAACGCAGCTCCTAGAAGAAACGTGTTTCTGACTCGCTGAATCTCAACATAGATTCAACTCTCTTAGGTGAACGAACGCACAGCAGAGCAGTTTCAAGGAAACGTTTCTCCTGAGTTTTAGACGAAGTTTCCTGCTGTTTAGTACGGATGCCGGCATTGGGCTGGACATACCGGTTTTGGGATTCTGCACAGAAATGGTTTGCAAACCGCTGAATCCACACGTGAGTTTATCTCTGTCAGTTGAATGCACACATTGACAACCATTCAGTTAGATAGCTCCGTTTTGGTTTTAGAAGCAGATATTTCTCTGTACAGCCTATGGTCCCATTCACTCGGGAATATCCCAACGCAGCTCCTAGAAGAAACGTGTTTCTGACTCGCTGAATCTCAACATAGTTTCAACTCTCTTAGGTGAAAGAACGCACAGCAGAGCAGTTTCAAGGAAACGTTTCTCCTGAGTTTTAGACGAAGTATCCTGCTGTTTAGTACGTATGCCGGCATTGGGCTGGAAATACCGGTTTTGGGATTCTGCACAGAAAGGGTGTGCAAACCGCTGAATCCACACGTGAGTTTAACTCTGTCAGTTGAATGCACACATTGACAACCATTCAGTTAGATAGCTCCGTTTTGGTTTTAGAAGCAGATATTTCTCTGTACAGCCTATGGTCCCATTCACTCGGGAATATCCCAACGCAGCTCCTAGAAGAAACGTGTTTCTGACTCGCTGAATCTCAACATAGATTCAACTCTCTTAGGTGAACGAACGCACAGCAGAGCAGTTTCAAGGAAACGTTTCTCCTGAGTCTTAGACGAAGTTTCCTGCTGTTTAGTACGTATGCCGGCATTGGGCTGGAAATACCGGTTTTGGGATTCTGCACAGAAAGGGTTTGCAAACCGCTGAATCCACACGTGAGTTTAACTCTTTCAGTTGAATGCACACATTGACAACCATTCAGTTAGATAGCTCCGTTTTGGTTTTAGAAGCAGATATTTCTCTGTACAGCCTATGGTCCCATTCACTCGGGAATATCCCAACGCAGCTCCTAGAAGAAACGTGTTTCTGACTCGCTGAATCTCAACATAGATTCAACTCTCTTAGGTGAACGAACGCACAGCAGAGCAGTTTCAAGGAAACGTTTCTCCTGAGTTTTAGACGAAGTTTCCTGCTGTTTAGTACGTATGCCGGCATTGGGCTGGAAATACCGGTTTTGGGATTCTGCACAGAAAGGGTTTGCAAACCGCTGAATCCACACGTGAGTTTAACTCTGTCAGTTGAATGCACACATTGACAACCATTCAGTTAAATAGCTCCGTTTTGGTTTTAGAAGCAGATATTTCTCTGTACAGCCTATGGTCCCATTCACTCGGGAATATCCCAACGCAGCTCCTAGACGAAACGTGTTTCTGACTCGCTGAATCTCAACATAGATTCAACTCTCTTAGGTGAACGAACGCACAGCAGAGCAGTTTCAAGGAAACGTTTCTCCTGAGTTTTAGACGAAGTTTCCTGCTGTTTAGTACGTATGCCGGCATTGGGCTGGAAATACCTGTTTTGGGATTCTGCACAGAAAGGGTTTGCAAACCGCTGAATCCACACGTGAGTTTAACTCTGTCAGTTGAATGCACACATTGACAACCATTCAGTTAGATAGCTCCGTTTTGGTTTTAGAAGCAGATATTTCTCTGTACAGCCTATGGTCCCATTCACTCGGGAATATCCCAACGCAGCTCCTAGAAGAAACGTGTTTCTGACTCGCTGAATCTCAACATAGATTCAACTCTCTTAGGTGAACGAACGCACAGCAGAGCAGATTCAAGGAAACGTTTCTCCTGAGTTTTAGACGAAGTTTCCTGCTGTTTAGTACGGATGCCGGCAATGAGCTGGAATTACCGGTTTTGGGGTTCTGCACAGAAAGGGTTTGTAAACCGCTGAATCCAAATATGAGTTTAACTCTGTCAGTTGAATGCACACATTGACAACCATTCAGTTAGATACCACCCTTTTGGTTGTAGGAGCAGATATTTCTCAGTACAGCCTATGGTCCCATTCACTCGGGAATATCCCAACGCAGCTCCTAGAAGAAACGTGCTTCTGACTCGCTGAATCTCAACATAGATTCAACTCTCTTAGATGAACGAACGCACAGCAGAGCAGTTTCAAGGAAACGTTTCTCCTGAGTTTTAGACGAAGTTTCCTGCTGTTTAGTACGTATGCCGACATTGGGCTGGAAATACCTGTTTTGGGATTCTGCACAGAAAGGGTTTGCAAACCGCTGAATCCACACGTGAGTTTAACTCTGTCAGTTGAATGCACACATTGACAACCATTCAGTTAGATAGCTCCGTTTTGGTTTTAGAAGCAGATATTTCTCTGTACAGCCTATGGTCCCATTCACTCGGGAATATCCCAACGCAGCTCCTAGAAGAAACGTGTTTCTGACTCGCTGAATCTCAACATAGATTCAACTCTCTTAGGTGAACGAACGCACAGCAGAGCAGTTTCAAGGAAACGTTTCTCCTGAGTTTTAGACGAAGTTTCCTTCTGTTTAGTACGGATGCCGGCATTGGGCTGGAAATACCGGTTTTGGGATTCTGCACAGAAAGGGTTTGCAAACCGCTGAATCCACACGTGAGTTTAACTCTGTCAGTTGAATGCACACATTGACAACCATTCAGTTTGATAGCACACTTTTGGTTTTAGAAGCAGATATTTCTCTGTGCAACCTATGGTCCCATTCACTCGGGAATATCCCAACGCAGCTCCTAGGAGAAACGTGTTTCTGACTCGCTGAATCTCAACATAGATTCAACTCCCTTAGGTGAACGAACGCACAGCAGAGCAGTTTCAAGGAAACGTTTCTCCTGAATTTTAGACGAAGTTTCCTGCTGTTTAGTACGGATGCCGGCATTGGGCTGGAAATACCGGTTTTGGGATTCTGCACAGAAAGGGTTTGCAAACCGCTGAATCCACACGTGAGTTTAACTCTGTCAGTTGAATGCACACATTGACAACCATTCAGTTAGATAGCTCCGTTTTGGTTTTAGAAGCAGATATTTCTCTGTACAGCCTATGGTCCCATTCACTCGGGAATATCCCAACGCAGCTCCTAGAAGAAACGTGTTTCTGACTCGCTGAATCTCAACATAGATTCAACTCTCTTAGATGAACGAACGCACAGCAGAGCAGTTTCAAGGAAAGGTTTCTCCTGAGTCTTAGACGAAGTTTCCTGCTGTTTAGTACAGATGCCGGCTTTGAGCTGGAATTACCGGTTTTGGGATTCTGCACAGAAAGGGTTTGTAAACCGCTGAATCCAAACGTGAGTTTAACTCTGTCAGTTGAATGCACACATTGACAACCATTCAGTTAGATACCACCCTTTTGGTTGTAGGAGCAGATATTTCTCTGTACAGCCTATGGTCCCATTCACTCGGGAATATCCCAACGCAGCTCCTAGAAGAAACGTGTTTCTGACTCGCTGAATCTCAACATAGATTCAACTCTCTTAGGTGAACGAACGCACAGCAGAGCAGTTTCAAGGAAACGTTTCTCCTGAGTTTTAGACGAAGTTTCCTGCTGTTTAGTACGTATGCCGGCATTGGGCTGGAAATACCGGTTTTGGGATTCTGCACAGAAAGGGTTTGCAAACCGCTGAATCCACACGTGAGTTGATCTCTGTCAGTTGAATGCACACATTGACAACCATTCAGTTAGATAGCTCCGTTTTGGTTTTAGAAGCAGATATTTCTCTGTACAGCCTATGGTCCCATTCACTCGGGAATATCCCAACGCAGCTCCTAGCATAAACGTGTTTCTGACTCGCTGAATCTCAACATAGTTTCAACTCTCTTAGGTGAAAGAACGCACAGCAGAGCAGTTTCAAGGAAACGTTTCTCCTGAGTTTTAGACGAAGTTTCCTGCTGTTTAGTACGGATGCCGGCATTGAGCTGGAATTACCGGTTTTGGGATTCTGCACAGAAAGGGTTTGTAAACCGCTGAATCCACACGTGAGTTTAACTCTGTCAGTTGAATGCACACATTGACAACCATTCAGTTAGATACCACCCTTTTGGTTGTAGGAGCAGATATTTCTCTGGACAGCCTATGGTCCCATTCACTCGGGAATATCCCAACGCAGCTCCTAGAAGAAACGTGTTTCTGACTCGCTGAATCTCAACATAGATTCAACTCTCTTAGGTGAACGAACGCACAGCAGAGCAGTTTCAAGGAAACGTTTCTCCTGAGTTTTAGACGAAGTTTCCTGCTGTTTAGTACGTATGCCGGCATTGGGCTGGAAATACCGGTTTTGGGATTCTGCACAGAAAGGGTTTGCAAACCGCTGAATCCACACGTGAGTTTAACTCTGTCAGTTGAATGCACACGTTGACAACCATTCAGTTTGATAGCACACTTTTGGTTTTAGAAGCAGATACTTCTCTGTACAGCCTATGGTCCCATTCACTCGGGAATATCCCAACGCAGCTCCTAGAAGAAACGTGTTTCTGACTCGCTAAGTCTCAACATAGATTCAACTCTCTTAGGTGAACGAACGCACAGCAGAGCAGTTTCAAGGAAACGTTTCTCCTGAGTTTTAGACGAAGTTTCCTGCTGTTTAGTACGTATGCCGGCATTGGGCTGGAAATACCGGTTTTGGGATTCTGCACAGAAAGGGTTTGCAAACCGCTGAATCCACACGTGAGCTTAACTCTGTCAGTTGAATGCACACATTGACAACCATTCAGTTTGATTGCACCCTTTTGGTTTTAGAAGCAGATATTTCTCTGTACAGCCTATGGTCCCATTCACTCGGGAATATCCCAACGCAGCTCCTAGAAGAAACGTGTTTCTGACTCGCTGAGTCTCAACATAGATTCAACTCTCTTAGGTGAACGAACGCACAGCAGAGCAGTTTCAAGGAAACGTTTCTCCTGAGTTTTAGACGAAGTTTCCTGCTGTTTAGTACGGATGCCGGCATTGGGCTGGAAATACCGGTTTTGGGATTCTGCACAGAAAGGGTTTGCAAACCGCTGAATCCACACGTGAGTTTAACTCTGTCAGTTGAATGCACACATTGACAACCATTCAGTTTGATAGCACACTTTTGGTTTTAGAAGCAGAATATTCTCTATACAGCCTATGGTCCCATTCACTCGGGAATATCCCAACGCAGCTCCTAGAAGAAACGTGTTTCTGACTCGCTGAATCTCAACATAGATTCAACTCTCTTAGGTGAACGAACGCACAGCAGAGCAGTTTCAAGGAAACGTTTCTCCTGAGTTTTAGACGAAGTTTCCTGCTGTTTAGTACGGATGCCGGCATTGGGCTGTACATACCGGTTTTGGGATTCTGCACAGAAATGGTTTGCAAACCGCTGAATCCACACGTGAGTTTAACTCTGTCAGTTGAATGCACACATTGACAACCATTCAGTTAGATAGCTCCGTTTTGGTTTTAGAAGCAGATATTTCTCTGTACAGCCTATCGTCTCATTCACTCGGGAATATCCCAACGCAGCTCCTAGCATAAACGTGTTTCTGACTCGCTGAATCTCAACATAGTTTCAACTCTCTTGGGTGAACGAACGCACAGCAGAGCAGTTTCAAGGAAACGTTTCTCCTGAGTTTTAGACGAAGTTTCCTGCTGTTTAGTACGGATGCCGGCATTGAGCTGGAATTACCGGTTTTGGGATTCTGCACAGAAAGGGTTTGTAAACCGCTGAATCCAAACGTGAGTTTAACTCTGTCAGTGAATGCACACATTGACAACCATTCAGTTAGATACCACCCTTTTGGTTGTAGGAGGAGATATTTCTTTGTACAGCCTATGGTCCCATTCACTCGGGAATATCCCAACGCACCTTCTAGAAGAAACGTGTTTCTGACTCGCTCAATCTCAACATAGATTCAACTCTCTTAGGTGATCGAACGCACAGCAGAGCAGTTTCAAGGAAACGTTTCTCCTGAGTTTTAGACGAAGTTTCCTGCTGTTTAGTACGGATGCCGGCATTGGGCTGGAAATACCGGTTTTGGGATTCTGCACAGAAAGGGTTTGCAAACCGCTGAATCCACACGTGAGTTTAACTCTGTCAGTTGAATGCACACGTTGACAACCATTCAGTTAGATAGCTCCGTTTTGGTTTTAGAAGCAGATATTTCTCTGTACAGCCTATGGTCCCATTCACTCGGGAATATCCCAACGCAGCTACTAGAAGAAACGTGTTTCTGACTCGCTGAATCTCAACATAGATTCAACTCTCTTAGGTGAACGAACTCACAGCAGAGCAGTTTCAAGGAAACGTTTCTCCTGAGTTTTAGACGAAGTTTCCTGCTGTTTAGTACGGATGCCGGCATTGGGCTGGAAATACCGGTTTTGGGATTCTGCACAGAAAGGGTTTGCAAACCGCTGAATCCACACGTGAGTTTAACTCTGTCAGTTGAATGCACACGTTGACAACCATTCAGTTTGATAGCACACTTTTGGTTTTAGAAGCAGATATTTCTCTGTACAGCCTATGGTCCCATTCACTCGGGAATATCCCAACGCAGCTCCTAGAAGAAACGTGTTTCTGACTCGCTGAATCTCAACATAGATTCAACTCTCTTAGGTGAAAGAACGCACAGCAGAGCAGTTTCAAGGAAACGTTTATCCTGAGTTTTAGACGAAGTTTCCTGCTGTTTAGTACGTATGCCGGCATTGGGCTGGAAATACCGGTTTTGGGATTCTGCACAGAAAGGGTTTGCAAACCGCTGAATCCACACGTGAGTTTAACTCTGTCAGTTGAATGCACACATTGACAACCATTCAGTTAGATAGCTCCGTTTTGGTTTTAGAAGCAGATATTTCTCTGTACAGCCTATGGTCCCATTCACTCGGGAATATCCCAACGCAGCTCCTAGAAGAAAAGTGTTCTGACTCGCTTAATCTCAACATAGATTCAACTCTCTTAGGTGAACGAACGCACAGCAGAGCAGTTTCAAGGAAACGTTTATCCTGAGTTTTAGACGAAGTTTCCTGCTGTTTAGTATGTATGCCGGCATTGGGCTGGAAATACCGGTTTTGGGATTCTGCACAGAAAGGGTTTGCAAACCGCTGAATCCACACGTGAGTTTAACTCTGTCAGTTGAATGCACACATTGACAACCATTCAGTTTGATAGCACACTTTTGGTTTTAGAAGCAGATATTTCTCTGTACAACCTATGGTCCCATTCACTCAGGAATATCCCAACGCAGCTCCTAGGAGAAACGTGTTTCTGACTCGCTGAATCTCAACATAGATTCAACTCTCTTAGGTGAACGAACGCACAGCAGAGCAGTTTCAAGGAAACGTTTCTCCTGAGTTTTAGACGAAGTTTCCTGCTGTTTAGTACGGATGCCGGCATTGAGCTGGAATTACCGGTTTTGGGATTCTGCACAGAAAGGGTGTGCAAACCGCTGAATCCACACGTGAGTTTAACTCTGTCAGTTGAATGCACACAGTGAAAACCATTCAGTTTGATAGCACACTTTTGGTTTTAGAAGCAGATATTTCTCTGTACAGCCTATGGTCCCATTCACTCGGCAATATCCCAACGCAGCTCCTAGCATAAGCGCGTTTCTGACTCGCTGAATCTCAACATAGTTTCAACTCTCTTAGGTGAACGAAGGCACAGCAGAGCAGTTTCAAGGAAACGTTTCTCCTGAGTTTTAGACGAAGTTTCCTGCTGTTTAGTACGGATGCCGGCATTGAGCTGGAATTACCGGTTTTGGGATTCTGCACAGAAAGGGTTTGTAAACCGCTGAATCTACACGTGAGTTTAACTCTGTCAGTTGAATGCACACATTGACAACCATTCAGGTAGATAGCTCCGTTTTGGTTTTAGAATCAGATATTTCTCTGTACAGCCTATGGTCCCATTCACTCGGGAATATCCCAACGCAGCTCCTAGAAGAAACGTGTTTCTGACTCGCTGAATCTCAACATAGATTCAACTCTCTTAGGTGAACGAACGCACAGCAGAGCAGTTTCAAGGAAACGTTTCTCCTGAGTTTTAGACGAAGTTTCCTGCTGTTTAGTACGGATGACGGCATTGGGCTGGAAAAACCGGTTTTGGGATTCTGCACAGAAAGGGTTTGCAAACCGCTGAATCCACACGTGAGTTTAACTCTGTCAGTTGAATGCACACATTGACAACCATTCAGTTAGATAGCTCCGTTTTGGTTTTAGAAGCAGATATTTCTCTGTACAGCCTATGGTCCCATTCACTCGGGAATATCCCAACGCAGCTCCTAGAAGAAACGTGTTTCTGACTCGCTGAATCTCAACATAGATTCAACTCTCTTAGGTGAACGAACGCACAGCAGAGCAGTTTCAAGGAACCGCTTCTCCTGAGTTTCAGACGAAGTTTCCTGCTGTTTAGTACGTATGCCGGCATTGGGCTGGAAATACCGGTTTTGGGATTCTGCACAGAAAGGGTTTGCAAACCGCTGAATCCACACGTGAGTTTAACTCTGTCAGTTGAATGCACACATTGACAACCATTCAGTTAGATAGCTACGTTTTGGTTTTAGAAGCAGATATTTCTCTGTACAGCCTATGGTCCCATTCACTCGGGAATATCCCAACGCAGCTCCTAGAAGAAACGTGTTTCTGACTCGCTGAATCTCAACATAGATTCAACTCTCTTAGGTGAACGAACGCACAGCAGAGCAGTTTCAAGGAAACGTTTCTCCTGAGTTTTAGACGAAGTTTCCTGCTGTTTAGTACGTATGCCGGCATTGGGCTGGAAATACCGGTTTTGGGATTCTGCACAGAAAGGGTTTGCAAACCGCTGAATCCACACGTGAGCTTAACTCTGTCAGTTGAATGCACACATTGACAACCATTCAGTTTGATTGCACCCTTTTGGTTTTAGAAGCAGATATTTCTCTGTACAGCCTATGGTCCCATTCACTCGGGAATATCCCAACGCAGCTCCTAGAAGAAACGTGTTTCTGACTCGCTGAGTCTCAACATAGATTCAACTCTCTTAGGTGAACGAACGCACAGCAGAGCAGTTTCAAGGAAACGTTTCTCCTGAGTTTTAGACGAAGTTTCCTGCTGTTTAGTACGGATGCCGGCATTGGGCTGGAAATACCGGTTTTGGGATTCTGCACAGAAAGGGTTTGCAAACCGCTGAATCCACACGTGAGTTTAACTCTGTCAGTTGAATGCACACATTGACAACCATTCATTTTGATAGCACACTTTTGGTTTTAGAAGCAGATATTTCTCTGTACAGCCTATGGTCCCATTCACTCGGGAATATCCCAACGCAGCTCCTAGAAGAAACGTGTTTCTGACTCGCTGAATCTCAACATAGATTCAACTGTCTTAGGTGAACGAACGCACAGCAGAGCAGTTTCAAGGAAACGTTTCTCCTGAGTTTTAGACGAAGTTTCCTGCTGTTTAGTACGGATGCCGGCATTGGGCTGTACATACCGGTTTTGGGATTCTGCACAGAAATGGTTTGCAAACCGCTGAATCCACACGTGAGTTTAACTCTGTCAGTTGAATGCACACATTGACAACCATTCAGTTAGATAGCTCCGTTTCGGTTTTAGAAGCAGATATTTCTCTGTACAGCCTATCGTCTCATTCACTCGGGAATATCCCAACGCAGCTCCTAGCATAAACGTGTTTCTGACTCGCTGAATCTCAACATAGTTTCAACTCTCTTAGGTGAACGAACGCACAGCAGAGCAGTTTCAAGGAAACGTTTCTCCTGAGTTTTAGACGAAGTTTCCTGCTGTTTAGTACGGATGCCGGCATTGAGCTGGAATTACCGGTTTTGGGATTCTGCACAGAAAGGGTTTGTAAACCGCTGAATCCAAACGTGAGTTTAACTCTGTCAGTGAATGCACACATTGACAACCATTCAGTTAGATACCACCCTTTTGGTTGTAGGAGGAGATATTTCTTTGTACAGCCTATGGTCCCATTCACTCGGGAATATCCCAACGCACCTTCTAGAAGAAACGTGTTTCTGACTCGCTCAATCTCAACATAGATTCAACTCTCTTAGGTGATCGAACGCACAGCAGAGCAGTTTCAAGGAAACGTTTCTCCTGAGTTTTAGACGAAGTTTCCTGCTGTTTAGTACGGATTCCGGCATTGGGCTGGAAATACCGGTTTTGGGATTCTGCACAGAAAGGGTTTGCAAACCGCTGAATCCACACGTGAGTTTAACTCTGTCAGTTGAATGCACACGTTGACAACCATTCAGTTATATAGCTCCGTTTTGGTTTTAGAAGCAGATATTTCTCTGTACAGCCTATGGTCCCATTCACTCGGGAATATCCCAACGCAGCTCCTAGAAGAAACGTGTTTCTGACTCGCTGAATCTCAACATAGATTCAACTCTCTTAGGTGAACGAACGCACAGCAGAGCAGTTTCAAGGAAACGTTTCTCCTGAGTTTTAGACGAAGTTTCCTGCTGTTTAGTACGTATGCCGGCATTGGGCTGGAAATACCGGTTTTGGGATACTGCACAGAAAGGGTTTGCAAACCGCTGAATCCACACGTGAGTTTAACTCTGTCAGTTGAATGCACACATTGACAACCATTCAGTTAGATAGCTCCGTTTTGGTTTTAGAAGCAGATATTTCTCTGTACAGCCTATGGTCCCATTCACTCGGGAATATCCCAACGCAGCTCCTAGAAGAAACGTGTTTCTGACTCGCTGAATCTCAACATAGATTCAACTCTCTTAGGTGAACGAACGCACAGCAGAGCAGTTTCAAGGAAACGTTTCTCCTGAGTTTTAGACGAAGTTTCCTGCTGTTTAGTAAGGATGCCGGCATTGGGCTGGAAATACCGGTTTTGGGATTCTGCACAGAAAGGGTTTGCAAACCGCTGAATCCACACGTGAGCTTAACTCTGTCAGTTGAATGAACACATTGACAACCATTCAGTTTGATTGCACCCTTTTGGTTTTAGAAGCAGATATTTCTCTGTACAGCCTATGGTCCCATTCACTCGGGAATATCCCAACGCAGCTCCTAGAAGAAACGTGTTTCTGACTCGCTGAGTCTCAACATAGATTCAACTCTCTTAGGTGAACGAACGCACAGCAGAGCAGTTTCAAGGAAACGTTTCTCCTGAGTTTTAGACGAAGTTTCCTGCTGTTTAGTACGGATGCCGGCATTGGGCTGGAAATACCGGTTTTGGGATTCTGCACAGAAAGGGTTTGCAAACCGCTGAATCCACACGTGAGTTTAACTCTGTCAGTTGAATGCACACATTGACAACCATTCATTTTGATAGCACACTTTTGGTTTTAGAAGCAGATATTTCTCTGTACAGCCTATGGTCCCATTCACTCGGGAATATCCCAACGCAGCTCCTAGAAGAAACGTGTTTCTGACTCGCTGAATCTCAACATAGATTCAACTGTCTTAGGTGAACGAACGCACAGCAGAGCAGTTTCAAGGAAACGTTTCTCCTGAGTTTTAGACGAAGTTTCCTGCTGTTTAGTACGGATGCCGGCATTGGGCTGTACATACCGGTTTTGGGATTCTGCACAGAAATGGTTTGCAAACCGCTGAATCCACACGTGAGTTTAACTCTGTCAGTTGAATGCACACATTGACAACCATTCAGTTAGATAGCTCCGTTTCGGTTTTAGAAGCAGATATTTCTCTGTACAGCCTATCGTCTCATTCACTCGGGAATATCCCAACGCAGCTCCTAGCATAAACGTGTTTCTGACTCGCTGAATCTCAACATAGTTTCAACTCTCTTAGGTGAACGAACGCACAGCAGAGCAGTTTCAAGGAAACGTTTATCCTGAGTTTTAGACGAAGTTTCCTGCTGTTTAGTACGTATGCCGGCATTGGGCTGGAAATACCGGTTTTGGGATACTGCACAGAAAGGGTTTGCAAACCGCTGAATCCACACGTGAGTTTAACTCTGTCAGTTGAATGCACACATTGACAACCATTCAGTTAGATAGCTCGTTTTGGTTTTAGAAGCAGATATTTCTCTGTACAGCCTATGGTCCCATTCACTCGGGAATATCCCAACGCAGCTCCTAGAAGAAACGTGTTTCTGACTCGCTGAATCTCAACATAGATTCAACTCTCTTAGGTGAACGAACGCACAGCAGAGCAGTTTCAAGGAAACGTTTCTCCTGAGTTTTAGACGAAGTTTCCTGCTGTTTAGTATGTATGCCGGCATTGGGCTGGAAATACCGGTTTTGGGATTCTGCACAGAAAGGGTTTGCAAACCGCTGAATCCACACGTGAGTTTAACTCTGTCAGTTGAATGCACACATTGACAACCATTCAGTTTGATAGCACACTTTTGGTTTTAGAAGCAGATATTTCTCTGTACAACCTATGGTCCCATTCACTCAGGAATATCCCAACGCAGCTCCTAGGAGAAACGTGTTTCTGACTCGCTGAATCTCAACATAGATTCAACTCTCTTAGGTGAACGAACGCACAGCAGAGCAGTTTCAAGGAAACGTTTCTCCTGAGTTTTAGACGAAGTTTCCTGCTGTTTAGTACGGATGCCGGCATTGGGCTGGAAATACCGGTTTTGGGATTCTGCACAGAAAGGGTGTGCAAACCGCTGAATCCACACGTGAGTTTAACTCTGTCAGTTGAATGCACACATTGAAAACCATTCAGTTTGATAGCACACTTTTGGTTTTAGAAGCAGATATTTCTCTGTACAGCCTATGGTCCCATTCACTCGGCAATATCCCAACGCAGCTCCTAGCATAAGCGCGTTTCTGACTCGCTGAATCTCAACATAGTTTCAACTCTCTTAGGTGAACGAAGGCACAGCAGAGCAGTTTCAAGGAAACGTTTCTCCTGAGTTTTAGACGAAGTTTCCTGCTGTTTAGTACGGATGCCGGCATTGAGCTGGAATTACCGGTTTTGGGATTCTGCACAGAAAGGGTTTGTAAACCGCTGAATCCACACGTGAGTTTAACTCTGTCAGTTGAATGCACACATTGACAACCATTCAGTTAGATAGCTCCGTTTTGGTTTTAGAAGCAGATATTTCTCTGTACAGCCTATGGTCCCATTCACTCGGGAATATCCCAACGCAGCTCCTAGATGAAACGTGTTTCTGACTCGCTGAATCTCAACATAGATTCAACTCTCTTAGGTGAACGAACGCACAGCAGAGCAGTTTCAAGGAAACGTTTCTCCTGAGTTTTAGACGAAGTTTCCTGCTGTTTAGTACGGATGCCGGCATTGAGCTGGAATTACCGGTTTTGGGATTCTGCACAGAAAGGGTGTGCAAACCGCTGAATCCACACGTGAGTTTAACTCTGTCAGTTGAATGCACACATTGAAAACCATTCAGTTTGATAGCACACTTTTGGTTTTAGAAGCAGATATTTCTCTGTACAGCCTATGGTCCCATTCACTCGGCAATATCCCAACGCAGCTCCTAGCATAAGCGCGTTTCTGACTCGCTGAATCTCAACATAGTTTCAACTCTCTTAGGTGAAGGAAGGCACAGGAGAGCAGTTTCAAGGAAACGTTTCTCCTGAGTTTTAGACGAAGTTTCCTGCTGTTTAGTACGGATGCCGGCATTGAGCTGGAATTACCGGTTTTGGGATTCTGCACAGAAAGGGTTTGTAAACCGCTGAATCTACACGTGAGTTTAACTCTGTCAGTTGAATGCACACATTGACAACCATTCAGGTAGATAGCTCCGTTTTGGTTTTAGAAGCAGATATTTCTCTGTACAGCCTATGGTCCCATTCACTCGGGAATATCCAAACGCAGCTCCTAGCATAAACGTGTTTCTGACTCGCTGAATCTCAACATAGATTCAACTCTCTTAGGTGAACGAACGCACAGCAGAGCAGTTTCAAGGAAACGTTTCTCCTGAGTTTTAGACGAAGTTTCCTGCTGTTTAGTACGTATGCCGGCATTGGGCTGGAAATAGCGGTTTTGGGATTCTGCACAGAAAGGGTTTGCAAACCGCTGAATCCACACGTGAGTTTAACTCTGTCAGTTGAATGCACACATTGACAACCATTCAGTTAGATAGCTCCGTTTTGGTTTTAGAAGCAGATATTTCTCTGTACAGCCTATGGTCCCATTCACTCGGGAATATCCCAACGCAGCTCCTAGAAGCAACGTGTTTCTGACTCGCTGAATCTCAACATAGATTAAACTCTCTTAGGTGAACGAACGCACAGCAGAGCAGTTTCAAGGAAACGTTTCTCCTGAGTTTTAGACGAAGTTTCCTGCTGTTTAGTACGTATGCCGGCATTGGGCTGGAAATACCATTTTTGGGATTCTGCACAGAAATTGTTTGCAAACCGCTGAATCCACACGTGAATTTAACTCTGTCAGTTGAATGCACACATTGACAACCATTCAGTTAGATAGCTCCGTTTTGGTTTTAGAAGCAGATATTTCTCTGTACAGCCTATGGTCCCATTCACTCGGGAATATCCCAACGCAGCTCCTAGAAGAAACGTGTTTCTGACTCGCTGAATCTCAACATAGATTCAACTCTCTTAGGTGAACGAACGCACAGCAGAGCAGTTTCAAGGAAACGTTTCTCCTGAGTTTTAGACGAAGTTTCCTGCTGTTTAGTACGTATGCCGGCATTGGGCTGGACATACCGGTTTTGGGATTCTGCACAGAAAGGGTTTGCAAACCGCTGAATCCACACGTGAGTTTAACTCTGTCAGTTGAATGCACACATTGACAACCATTCAGTTAGATAGCTCCGTTTCGGTTTTAGAAGCAGATATTTCTCTGTACAGCCTATGGTCCCATTCACTCGGGAATATCCCAACGCAGCTCCTAGAAGAAACGTGTTTCTGACTCGCTGAATCTCAACATAGATTCAACTCTCTTAGGTGAACGAACGCACAGCAGAGCAGTTTCAAGGAAACGTTTCTCCTGAGTCTTAGACGAAGTTTCCTGCTGTTTAGTACGTATGCCGGCATTGGGCTGGAAATACCGGTTTTGGGATTCTGCACAGAAAGGGTTTGCAAACCGCTGAATCCACACGTGAGTTTAACTCTGTCAGTTGAATGCACACATTGACAACCATTCAGTTAGATAGCTCCGTTTTGGTTTTAGAAGCAGATATTTCTCTGTACAGCCTATCTTCCCATTCACTCGGGAATATCCCAACGCAGCTCCTAGAAGAAACGTGTTTCTGACTCGCTGAATCTCAACATAGATTCAACTCTCTTAGGTGAACGAACGCACAGCAGAGCAGTTTCAAGGAAACGTTTCTCCTGAGTCTTAAACGAAGTTTCCTGCTGTTTAGTACGGATGCCGGCATTGGGCTGGAAATACCGGTTTTGGGATTCTGCACAGAAATGGTTTGCAAACCGCTGAATCCACACGCGAGTTTAACTCTGTCAGTTGAATGCACACATTGACAACCATTCACTTAGATAGCTCCGTTTTGGTTTTAGAAGCAGATATTTCTCTGTACAGCCTATGGTCCCATTCACTCGGGAATATCCCAACGCAGCTCCTAGCATAAACGCGTTTCTGACTCGCTGAATCTCAACATAGTTTCAACTCTCTTAGGTGAACGAACGCACAGCAGAGCAGTTTCAAGGAAACGTTTCTCCTGAGTTTTAGACGAAGTTTCCTGCTGTTTAGTACGGATGCCGGCATTGAGCTGGAATTACCGGTTTTGGGATTCTGCACAGAAAGGGTTTGCAAACCGCTGAATCCACACGTGAGTTTAACTCTGTCAGTTGAATGCACACATTGACAACCATTCAGTTAGATAGCTCCGTTTTGGTTTTAGAAGCAGATATTTCTCTGTACAGCCTATGGTCCCATTCACTCGGGAGTATCCCAACACAGCTCCTAGCATAAACGTGTTTCTGACTCGCTGAATCTCAACATAGATTCAACTCTCTTAGGTGAACAAACGCACAGCAGAGCAGTTTCAAGGAAACGTTTCTCCTGAGTTTTAGACGAAGTTTCCTGCTGTTTAGTACGGATGCCGGCATTGGGCTGGACATACCGGTTTTGGGATTCTGCACAGAAAGGGTTTGCAAACCGCTGAATCCACACGTGAGTTTAACTCTGTCAGTTGAATGCACAGATTGACAACTATTCAGTTAGATAGCTCCGTTTTGGTTTTAGAAGCAGATATTTCTCTGTACAGCCTATGGTCCCATTCACTCGGAATATCCCAACGCAGCTCCTAGCATAAGCGCGTTTCTGACTCGCTGAATCTCAACATAGTTTCAACTCTCTTAGGTGAACGAAGGCACAGCAGAGCAGTTTCAAGGAAACGTTTCTCCTGAGTTTTAGACGAAGTTTCCTGCTGTTTAGTACGGATGCCGGCATTGAGCTGGAATTACCGGTTTTGGGATTCTGCACAGAAAGGGTTTATAAACCGCTGAATCCACACGTGAGTTTAACTCTGTCAGTTGAATGCACACATTGACAACCATTCAGTTAGATAGCTCCGTTTTGGTTTTAGAAGCAGATATTTCTCTGTACAGCCTATGGTCCCATTCACTCGGGAATATCCCAACGCAGCTCCTAGATGAAACGTGTTTCTGACTCGCTGAATCTCAACATAGATTCAACTCTCTTAGGTGAACGAACGCACAGCAGAGCAGTTTCAAGGAAACGTTTCTCCTGAGTTTTAGACGAAGTTTCCTGCTGTTTAGTACGGATGCCGGCATTGGGCTGGAAATACCGGTTTTGGGATTCTGCACAGAAAGGGTTTGCAAACCGCTGAATCCACACGTGAGTTTAACTCTGTCAGTTGAATGCACACATTGACAACCATTCAGTTAGATAGCACACTTTTGGTTTTAGAAGCAGATATTTCTCTGTACAGCCTATGGTCCCATTCACTCGGGAATATCCCAACGCAGCTCCCAGCATAAACGCGTTTCTGACTCGCTGAATCTCAACATAGTTTCAACTCTCTTAGGTGAACGAACGCACAGCAGAGCAGTTTCAAGGAAACGTTTCTCCTGAGTTTTAGACGAAGTTTCCTGCTGTTTAGTACGGATGCCGGCATTGAGCTGGAATTACCGGTTTTGGGATTCTGCACAGAAAGGGTTTGTAAACCGCTGAATCCACACGTGAGTTTAACTCTGTCAGTTGAATGCACACATTGACAACCATTCAGTTAGATAGCTCCGTTTTGGTTTTAGAAGCAGATATTTCTCTGTACAGCCTATGGTCCCATTCACTCGGGAATATCCAAACACAGCTCCTAGCATAAACGTGTTTCTGACTCGCTGAATCTCAACATAGATTCAACTCTCTTAGGTGAACGAACGCACAGCAGAGCAGTTTCAAGGAAACGTTTCTCCTGAGTTTTAGACGAAGTTTCCTGCTGTTTAGTACGTATGCCGGCATTGGGCTGGAAATAGCGGTTTTGGGATTCTGCACAGAAAGGGTTTGCAAACCGCTGAATCCACACGTGAGTTTAACTCTGTCAGTTGAATGCACACATTGACAACCATTCAGTTAGATAGCTCCGTTTTGGTTTTAGAAGCAGATATTTCTCTGTACAGCCTATGGTCCCATTCACTCGGGAATATCCCAACGCAGCTCCTAGAAGCAACGTGTTTCTGACTCGCTGAATCTCAACATAGATTAAACTCTCTTAGGTGAACGAACGCACAGCAGAGCAGTTTCAAGGAAACGTTTCTCCTGAGTTTTAGACGAAGTTTCCTGCTGTTTAGTACGTATGCCGGCATTGGGCTGGAAATACCATTTTTGGGATTCTGCACAGAAATTGTTTGCAAACCGCTGAATCCACACGTGAATTTAACTCTGTCAGTTGAATGCACACATTGACAACCATTCAGTTAGATAGCTCCGTTTTGGTTTTAGAAGCAGATATTTCTCTGTACAGCCTATGGTCCCATTCACTCGGGAATATCCCAACGCAGCTCCTAGAAGAAACGTGTTTCTGACTCGCTGAATCTCAACATAGATTCAACTCTCTTAGGTGAACGAACGCACAGCAGAGCAGTTTCAAGGAAACGTTTCTCCTGAGTTTTAGACGAAGTTTCCTGCTGTTTAGTACGTATGCCGGCATTGGGCTGGACATACCGGTTTTGGGATTCTGCACAGAAAGGGTTTGCAAACCGCTGAATCCACACGTGAGTTTAACTCTGTCAGTTGAATGCACACATTGACAACCATTCAGTTAGATAGCTCCGTTTTGGTTTTAGAAGCAGATATTTCTCTGTACAGCCTATGGTCCCATTCACTCGGGAATATCCCAACGCAGCTCCTAGAAGAAACGTGTTTCTGACTCGCTGAATCTCAACATAGATTCAACTCTCTTAGGTGAACGAACGCACAGCAGAGCAGTTTCAAGGAAACGTTTCTCCTGAGTCTTAGACGAAGTTTCCTGCTGTTTAGTACGTATGCCGGCATTGGGCTGGAAATACCGGTTTTGGGATTCTGCACAGAAAGGGTTTGCAAACCGCTGAATCCACACGTGAGTTTAACTCTGTCAGTTGAATGCACACATTGACAACCATTCAGTTAGATAGCTCCGTTTTGGTTTTAGAAGCAGATATTTCTCTGTACAGCCTATCTTCCCATTCACTCGGGAATATCCCAACGCAGCTCCTAGAAGAAACGTGTTTCTGACTCGCTGAATCTCAACATAGATTCAACTCTCTTAGGTGAACGAACGCACAGCAGAGCAGTTTCAAGGAAACGTTTCTCCTGAGTCTTAAACGAAGTTTCCTGCTGTTTAGTACGGATGCCGGCATTGGGCTGGGAATACCGGTTTTGGGATTCTGCACAGAAATGGTTTGCAAACCGCTGAATCCACACGTGAGTTTAACTCTGTCAGTTGAATGCACACATTGACAACCATTCAGTTAGATAGCTCCGTTTTGGTTTTAGAAGCAGATATTTCTCTGTACAGCCTATGGTCCCATTCACTCGGGAATATCCCAACGCAGCTCCTAGCATAAACGCGTTTCTGACTCGCTGAATCTCAACATAGTTTCAACTCTCTTAGGTGAACGAACGCACAGCAGAGCAGTTTCAAGGAAACGTTTCTCCTGAGTTTTAGACGAAGTTTCCTGCTGTTTAGTACGGATGCCGGCATTGAGCTGGAATTACCGGTTTTGGGATTCTGCACAGAAAGGGTTTGCAAACCGCTGAATCCACACGTGAGTTTAACTCTGTCAGTTGAATGCACACATTGACAACCATTCAGTTAGATAGCTCCGTTTTGGTTTTAGAAGCAGATATTTCTCTGTACAGCCTATGGTCCCATTCACTCGGGAATATCCCAACACAGCTCCTAGCATAAACGTGTTTCTGACTCGCTGAATCTCAACATAGATTCAACTCTCTTAGGTGAACGAACGCACAGCAGAGCAGTTTCAAGGAAACGTTTCTCCTGAGTTTTAGACGAAGTTTCCTGCTGTTTAGTACGGATGCCGGCATTGGGCTGGACATACCGGTTTTGGGATTCTGCACAGAAAGGGTTTGCAAACCGCTGAATCCACACGTGAGTTTAACTCTGTCAGTTGAATGCACACATTGACAACTATTCAGTTAGATAGCTCCGTTTTGGTTTTAGAAGCAGATATTTCTCTGTACAGCCTATGGTCCCATTCATTCGGGAATATCCCAACGCAGCTCTTAGCATAAACGTGTTTCTGACTCGCTGAACCTCAACATAGATTCAACTCTCTTAGGTGAACAAACGCACAGCAGAGCAGTTTCAAGGAAACATTTCTCCTGAGTCTTAGACGAAGTTTCCTGCTGTTTAGTACGGATGCCGGCATTGAGCTGGAATTACCGGTTATGGGATTCTGCACAGAAAGGGTTTGTAAACTGCTGAATCCAAACGTGAGTTTAATCTGTCAGTTGAATGCACACATTGACAACCATTCAGGTAGATAGCTCCGTTTTGGTTTTAGAAGCAGATATTTCTCTGTACAGCCTATGGTCCCATTCACTCGGGAATATCCCAACGCAGCTCCTAGAAGAAACGTGTTTCTGACTCGCTGAATCTCAACATAGATTCAACTCTCTTAGGTGAACGAACGCACAGCAGAGCAGTTTCAAGGAAACGTTTCTCCTGAGTTTTAGACGAAGTTACCTGCTGTTTAGTACGGATGCCGGCATTGGGCTGGAAATACCGGTTTTGGGATTCTGCACAGAAAGGGTTTGCAAACCGCTGAATCCACACGTGAGTTTAACTCTGTCAGTTGAATGCACACATTGACAACCATTCAGTTAGATAGCTCCGTTTTGGTTTTAGAAGCAGATATTTCTCTGTACAGCCTATGGTCCCATTCACTCGGGAATATCCCAACGCAGCTCCTAGAAGAAACGTGTTTCTGACTCGCTGAGTCTCAACATAGATTCAACTCTCTTAGGTGATCGAACGCACAGCAGAGCAGTTTCAAGGAAACGTTTCTCCTGAGTTTTAGACGAAGTTTCCTGCTGTTTAGTACGGATGCCGGCATTGGGCTGGAAATACCGGTTTTGGGATTCTGCACAGAAAGGGTTTGCAAACCGCTGAATCCACACGTGAGTTTAACTCTGTCAGTTGAATGCACACGTTGACAACCATTCAGTTAGATAGCTCCGTTTTGGTTTTAGAAGCAGATATTTCTCTGTACAGCCTATGGTCCCATTCACTCGGGAATATCCCAACGCAGCTCCTAGAAGAAACGTGTTTCTGACTCGCTGAATCTCAACATAGATTCAACTCTCTTAGGTGAACGAACGCACAGCAGAGCAGTTTCAAGGAAACGTTTCTCCTGAGTTTTAGACGAAGTTTCCTGCTGTTTAGTACGGATGCCGGCATTGGGCTGGAAATACCGGTTTTGGGATTCTGCACAGAAAGGGTTTGCAAACCGCTGAATCCACACGTGAGTTTACCTCTGTCAGTTGAATGCACACGTTGACAACCATTCAGTTTGATAGCACACTTTTGGTTTTAGAAGCAGATATTTCTCTGTACAGCCTATGGTCCCATTCACTCGGGAATATCCCAACGCAGCTCCTAGAAGAAACGTGTTTCTGACTCGCTGAATCTCAACATAGATTCAACTCTCTTAGGTGAACGAACGCACAGCAGAGCAGTTTCAAGGAAACGTTTCTCCTGAGTTTTAGACGAAGTTTCCTGCTGTTTAGTACGTATGCCGGCATTGGGCTGGAAATACCGGTTTTGGGATTCTGCACAGAAAGGGTTTGCAAACCGCTGAATCCACACGTGAGTTTAACTCTGTCAGTTGAATGCACACATTGACAACCATTCAGTTTGATAGCACACTTTTGGTTTTAGAAGCAGATATTTCTCTGTACAGCCTATGGTCCCATTCACTCGGGAATATCCCAACGCAGCTCCTAGAAGAAACGTGTTTCTGACTCGCTGAATCTCAACATAGATTCAACTCTCTTAGGTGAACGAACGCACAGCAGAGCAGTTTCAAGGAAACGTTTCTCCTGAGTTTTAGGCGAAGTTTCCTGCTGTTTAGTACGGATGCCGGCATTGGGCTGGAAATACCGGTTTTGGGATTCTGCACAGAAAGGGTTTGCAAACCGCTGAATCCACACGTGAGTTTAACTCTGTCAGTTGAATGCACACATTGACAACCATTCAGTTAGATAGCTCCGTTTTGGTTTTAGAAGCAGATATTTCTCTGTACAGCCTATGGTCCCATTCATTCGGGAATATCCCAACGCAGCTCTTAGCATAAACGTGTTTCTGACTCGCTGAACCTAAACATAGATTCAACTCTCTTAGGTGAACAAACGCACAGCAGAGCAGTTTCAAGGAAACATTTCTCCTGAGTCTTAGACGAAGTTTCCTGCTGTTTAGTACGGATGCCGGCATTGAGCTGGAATTACCGGTTTTGGGATTCTGCACAGAAAGGGTTTGTAAACTGCTGAATCCAAACGTGAGTTTAATCTGTCAGTTGAATGCACACATTGACAACCATTCAGTTAGATAGCTCCGTTTTGGTTTTAGAAGCAGATATTTCTCTGTACAGTCTATGGTCCCATTCACTCGGGAATATCCCAACGCAGCTCCTAGAAGAAACGTGTTTCTGACTCGCTGAATCTCAACATAGATTCAACTCTCTTAGGTGAACGAACGCACAGCAGAGCAGTTTCAAGGAAACGTTTCTCCTGAGTTTTAGACGAAGTTTCCTGCTGTTTAGTACGGATGCCGGCATTGGGCTGGAAATACCGGTTTTGGGATTCTGCACAGAAAGGGTTTGCAAACCGCTGAATCCACACGTGAGTTTAACTCTGTCAGTTGAATGCACACATTGACAACCATTCATTTAGATAGCTCCGTTTTGGTTTTAGAAGCAGATATTTCTCTGTACAGCCTATGGTCCCATTCACTCGGGAATATCCCAACGCAGCTCCTAGAAGAAACGTGTTTCTGACTCGCTGAATCTCAACATAGATTCAACTCTCTTAGGTGAACGAACGCACAGCAGAGCAGTTTCAAGGAAACGTTTATCCTGAGTTTTAGACGAAGTTTCCTGCTGTTTAGTACGTATGCCGGCATTGGGCTGGAAATACCGGTTTTGGGATTCTGCACAGAAAGGGTTTGCAAACCGCTGAATCCACACGTGAGTTTAACTCTGTCAGTTGAATGCACACATTGACAACCATTCAGTTAGATAGCTCCGTTTTGGTTTTAGAAGCAGATATTTCTCTGTACAGCCTATGGTCCCATTCACTCGGGAATATCCCAACGCAGCTCCTAGAAGAAACGTGTTTCTGACTCGCTGAATCTCCACATAGATTCAACTCTCTTAGGTGAACGAACGCACAGCAGAGCAGTTTCAAGGAAACGTTTCTCCTGAGTTTTAGACGAAGTTTCCTGCTGTTTAGTACGTATGCCGGCATTGGGCTGGACATACCGGTTTTGGGATTCTGCACAGAAAGGGTTTGCAAACCGCTGAATCCACACGTGAGTTTAACTCTGTCAGTTGAATGCACACATTGACAACCATTCAGTTAGATAGCTCCGTTTTGGTTTTAGAAGCAGATATTTCTCTGTACAGCCTATGGTCCCATTCACTCGGGAATATCCCAACGCAGCTCCTAGAAGAAACGTGTTTCTGACTCGCTGAATCTCAACATAGTTTCAACTCTCTTAGGTGAACGAACGCACAGCAGAGCAGTTTCAAGGAAACGTTTCTCCTGAGTTTTAGACGAAGTTTCCTGCTGTTTAGTACGGATGCCGGCATTGAGCTGGAATTACCGGTTTTGGGATTCTGCACAGAAAGGGTTTGTAAACCGCTGAATCCGTACGTGAGTTTAATCTGTCAGTTGAATGCACACATTGACAACCATTCAGTTAGATAGCTCCGTTTTGGTTTTAGAAGCAGATATTTCTCTGTACAGCCTATGGTCCCATTCACTCGGGAATATCCCAACGCAGCTCCTAGAAGAAACGTGTTTCTGACTCGCGGAATCTCAACATAGATTCAACTCTCTTAGGTGAACGAACGCACAGCAGAGCAGTTTCAAGGAAACGTTTCTCCTGAGTTTTAGACGAAGTTTCCTGCTGTTTAGTACGGATGCCGGCATTGGGCTGGAAATACCAGTTTTGGGATTCTGCACAGAAAGGGTTTGCAAACCGCTGAATCCACACGTGAGTTTAACTCTGTCAGTTGAATGCACACATTGACAACCATTCAGTTAGATAGCTCCGTTTTGGTTTTAGAAGCAGATATTTCTCTGTACAGCCTATGGTCCCATTCACTCGGGAATATCCCAACGCAGCTCCTAGAAGAAACGTGTTTCTGACTCGCTGAATCTCAACATAGATTCAACTCTCTTAGGTGAACGAACGCACAGCAGAGCAGTTTCAAGGAAACGTTTCTCCAGAGATTCAGACGAAGTTTCCTGCTGTTTAGTACGTATGCCGGCATTGGGCTGGAAATACCGGTTTTGGGATTCTGCACAGAAAGGGTTTGCAAACCGGTGAATCCACACGTGAGTTTAACTCTGTCAGTTGAATGCACACATTGACAACCATTCAGTTTGATTGCACCCTTTTGGTTTTAGAAGCAGATATTTCTCTGTACAGCCTATGGTCCCATTCACTCGGGAATATCCCAACGCAGCTCCTAGAAGAAACGTGTTTCTGACTCGCTGAGTCTCAACATAGATTCAACTCTCTTAGGTGAACGAACGCACAGCAGAGCAGTTTCAAGGAAACGTTTCTCCTGAGTTTTAGACGAAGTTTCCTGCTGTTTAGTACTGATGCCGGCATTGGGCTGAAAATACCGGTTTTGTGATTCTGCACAGAAAGGGTTTGCAAACCGCTGAATCCACACGTGACTTTAACTCTGTCAGTTGAATGCACACATTGACAACCATTCAGTTAGATAGCTCCGTTTTGGTTTTAGAAGCAGATATTTCTCTGTACAGCCTATGGTCCCATTCACTCGGGAATATCCCAACGCAGCTCCTAGAAGAAACGTGTTTCTGACTCGCTGAATCTCAACATAGATTCAACTCTCTTAGGTGAACGAACGCACAGCAGAACAGTTTCAAGGAAACGTTTCTCCTGAGTTTTAGACGAAGTTTCCTGTTGTTTAGTAAGGATGCCGGCATTGGGCTGGAAATACCGGTTTTGGGATTCTGCACAGAAAGTGTTTGCAAACCGCTGAATCCACACGTGAGTTTAACTCTGTCAGTTGAATACACACATTGACAACCATTCAGTTTGATAGCACACTTTTGGTTTTAGAAGCAGATATTTCTCTGTACAGCCTATGGTCCCATTCACTCGGGAATATCCCAACGCAGCTCCTAGAAGAAACGTGTTTCTGACTCGCTGAATCTCAACATAGATTCAACTCTCTTAGGTGAACGAACGCACAGCAGAGCAGTTTCAAGGAAACGTTTCTCCTGAGTTTTAGACGAAGTTTCCTGCTGTTTAGTACGGATGCCGGCATTGGCCTGGACATACCGGTTTTGGGATTCTGCACAGAAATGGTTTGCAAACCGCTGAATCCACACGTGAGTTTAACTCTGTCAGTTGAATGCACACATTGACAACCATTCATTTAGATAGCTCCGTTTTGGTTTTAGAAGCAGATATTTCTCTGTACAGCCTATGGTCCCATTCACTCGGGAATATCCCAACGCAGCTCCTAGAAGAAACGTGTTTCTGACTCGCTGAATCTCAACATAGTTTCAACTCTCTTAGGTGAACGAACGCACAGCAGAGCAGTTTCAAGGAAACGTTTCTCCTGAGTTTTAGACGAAGTTTCCTGCTGTTTAGTACGGATGCCGGCATTGAGCTGAAATTACCGGTTTTGAGATTCTGCACAGAAAGGGTTTGTAAACCGCTGAATCCACACGTGAGTTTAACTCTGTCAGTTGAATGCACACATTGACAACCATTCAGTTAGATAGCTCCGTTTTGGTTTTAGAAGCAGATATTTCTCTGTACACCCTATGGTCCCATTCACCTTGAATATCCCAACGCACCTCCTAGAAGAAACGTGTTTCTGACTCGCTGAATCTCAACATAGATTCAACTCTCTTAGGTGAACGAACGCACAGCAGAGCAGTTTCAAGGAAACGTTTCTCCTGAGTTTTAGACGAAGTTTCCTGCTGTTTAGTACGGATGCCGGCATTGGGCTGGAAATACCGGTTTTGGGATTCTGCACAGAAGGGGTTTGCAAACCGCTGAATCCACACGTGAGTTTAACTCTGTCAGTTGAATGCACACATTGACAACCATTCAGTTAGGTAGCTCCGTTTTGGTTTTAGAAGCAGATATTTCTCTGTACAGCCTATGGTCCCATTCACTCGGGAATATCCCAACGCAGCTCCTAGAAGAAACGTGTTTCTGACTCGCTGAATCTCCACATAGATTCAACTCTCTTAGGTGAACGAACGCACAGCAGAGCAGTTTCAAGGAAACGTTTCTCCTGAGTTTTAGACGAAGTTTCCTGCTGTTTAGTACGGATGCCGGCATAGGGCTGGACATACCGGTTTTGGGATTCTGCACAGAAAGGGTTTGCAAACCGCTGAATCCACACGTGAGTTTAACTCTGTCAGTTGAATGCACACGTTGACAACCATTCAGTTAGATAGCTCCGTTTTGGTTTTAGAAGCAGATATTTCTCTGTACAGCCTATGGTCCCATTCACTCGGGAATATCCCAACGCAGCTCCTAGAAGAAACGTGTTTCTGACTCGCTGAATCTCAACATAGATTCAACTCTCTTAGGTGAACGAACGCACAGCAGAGCAGTTTCAAGGAAACGTTTCTCCTGAGTCTTAGACGAAGTTTCCTGCTGTTTAGTACGTATGCTGACATTGGGCTGGAAATACCGGTTTTGGGATTCTGCACAGAAAGGGTTAGCAAACCGCTGAATCCACACGTGAGAGTAACTCTGTCAGTTGAATGCACACGTTGACAACCATTCAGTTTGATAGCACACTTTTGGTTTTAGAAGCAGATATTTCTCTGTACAGCCTATGGTCCCATTCACTCGGGAATATCCCAACGCAGCTCCTAGAAGAAACGTGTTTCTGACTCGCTGAATCTCAACATAGATTCAACTCTCTTAGGTGAACGAACGCACAGCAGAGCAGTTTCAAGGAAACGTTTCTCCTGAGTTTTAGACGAAGTTTCCTGCTGTTTAGTACGGATGCCGGCATTGGGCTGGAAATACCGGTTTTGGGATTCTGCACAGAAAGGGTTTGCAAACCGCTGAATCCACACGTGAGTTTTACTCTGTCAGTTGAATACACACATTGACAACCTTTCAGTTTGATAGCACACTTTTGGTTTTAGAAGCAGATATTTCTCTGTACAGCCTATGGTCCCATTCACTCGGGAATATCCCAACGCAGCTCCTAGAAGAAACGAGTTTCTGACTCGCTGAATCTCAACATAGATTCAACTCTCTTAGGTGAACGAACGCACAGCAGAGCAGTTTCAAGGAAACGTTTCTCCTGAGTTTTAGACGAAGTTTCTTGCTGTTTAGTACGGATGCCGGCATTGTGCTGGACATACCGGTTTTGGGATTCTGCACAGAAAGGGTTTGTAAACCGCTGAATCCACAAGTGAGTTTAACTCTGTCAGTTGAATGCACACATTGACAACCATTCAGTTAGATAGCTCCGTTTTGGTTTTAGAAGCAGATATTTCTCTGTACAGCCTATGGTCCCATTCACTCGGTAATATCCCAACGCAGCTCCTAGAAGAAACGTGTTTCTGACTCGCTGAATCTCAACATAGATTCAACTCTCTTAGGTGAACGAACGCACAGCAGAGCAGTTTCAAGGAAACGTTTCTCCTGAGTTTTAGACGAAGTTTCCTGTTGTTTAGTAAGGATGCCGGCATTGGGCTGGAAATACCGGTTTTGGGATTCTGCACAGAAAGGGTTTGCAAACCGCTGAATCCACACGTGAGCTTAACTCTGTCAGTTGAATGCACACATTGACAACCATTCAGTTTGATTGCACCCTTTTGGTTTTAGAAGCAGATATTTCTCTGTACAGCCTATGGTCCCATTCACTCGGGAATATCCCAACGCAGCTCCTAGAAGAAACGTGTTTCTGACTCGCTGAGTCCCAACATAGATTCAACTCTCTTAGGTGAACGAACGCACAGCAGAGCAGTTTCAAGGAAACGTTTCTCCTGAGTTTTAGACGAAGTTTCCTGCTGTTTAGTACGTATGCCGGCATTGGGCTGGAAATACCGGTTTTGGGATTCTGCACAGAAAGGGTTTGCAAACCGCTGAATCCACACGTGAGTTTAACTCTGTCAGTTGAATGCACACGTTGACAACCATTCAGTTAGATAGCTCCGTTTTGGTTTTAGAAGCAGATATTTCTCTGTACAGCCTATGGTCCCATTCACTCGGGAATATCCCAACGCAGCTCCTAGAAGAAACGTGTTTCTGACTCGCTGAATCTCAACATAGATTCAACTCTCTTAGGTGAACGAACGCACAGCAGAGCAGTTTCAAGGAAACGTTTCTCCTGAGTTTTAGACGAAGTTTCCTGCTGTTTAGTACGGATGCCGGCATTGGGCTGGAAATACCGGTTTTGGGATTCTGCACAGAAAGGGTTTGCAAACCGCTGAATCCACACGTGAGTTTAACTCTGTCAGTTGAATGCACACATTGACAACCATTCAGTTTGATAGCACACTTTTGGTTTTAGAAGCAGATATTTCTCTGTACAGCCTATGGTCCCATTCACTCGGGAATATCCCAACGCAGCTCCTAGAAGAAACGTGTTTCTGACTCGCTGAATCTAAACATAGATTCAACTCTCTTAGGTGAACGAACGCACAGCAGAGCAGTTTCAAGGAAACGTTTCTCCTGAGTCTTAGACGAAGTTTCCTGCTGTTTAGTACGTATGCCGACATTGGGCTGGAAATACCGGTTTTGGGATTCTGCACAGAAAGGGTTTGCAAACCGCTGAATCCACACGTGAGAGTAACTCTGTCAGTTGAATGCACACGTTGACAACCATTCAGTTTGATAGCACACTTTTGGTTTTAGAAGCAGATATTTCTCTGTACAGCCTATGGTCCCATTCACTTGGGAATATCCCAACGCAGCTCCTAGAAGAAACGTGTTTCTGACTCGCTGAATCTCAACATAGATTCAACTCTCTTAGGTGAACGAACGCACAGCAGAGCAGTTTCAAGGAAACGTTTCTCCTGAGTTTTAGACGAAGTTTCCTGCTGTTTAGTACGGATGCCGGCATTGGGCTGGAAATACCGGTTTTGGGATTCTGCACAGAAAGGGTTTGCAAACCGCTGAATCCACACGTGAGTTTAACTCTGTCAGTTGAATACACACATTGACAACCATTCAGTTTGATAGCACCCTTTTGGTTTTAGAAGCAGATATTTCTCTGTACAGCCTATGGTCCCATTCACTCGGGAATATCCCAACGCAGCTCCTAGAAGAAACGTGTTTCTGACTCGCTGAATCTCAACATAGATTCAACTCTCTTAGGTGAACGAACGCACAGCAGAGCAGTTTCAAGGAAACGTTTCTCCTGAGTTTTAGACGAAGTTTCTTGCTGTTTAGTACGTATGCCGGCATTGGGCTGGACATACCGGTTTTGGGATTCTGCACAGAAATGGTTTGCAAACCGCTGAATCCACACGTGAGTTTAACTCTGTCAGTTGAATGCACACATTGACAACCATTCATTTAGATATCTCCGTTTTGGTTTTACAAGCAGATATTTCTCTGTACAGCCTATGGTCCCATTCACTCGGGAATATCCCAACGCAGCTCCTAGCATAAACGTGTTTCTGTCTCGCTGAATCTCAACATAGTTTCAACTCTCTTAGGTGAACGAACGCACAGCAGAGCAGTTTCAAGGAAACGTTTCTCCTGAGTTTTAGACGAAGTTTCCTGCTGTTTAGTACGGATGCCGGCATTGAGCTGAAATTACCGGTTTTGAGATTCTGCACAGAAAGGGTTTGTAAACCGCTGAATCCACACCTGAGTTTAACTCTGTCAGTTGAATGCACACATTGACAACCATTCAGTTAGATAGCTCCGTTTTGGTTTTAGAAGCAGATATTTCTCTGTACACCCTATGGTCCCATTCACCTTGAATATCCCAACGCACCTCCTAGAAGAAACGTGTTTCTGACTCGCTGAATCTCAACATAGATTCAACTCTCTTAGGTGAACGAACGCACAGCAGAGCAGTTTCAAGGAAACGTTTCTCCTGAGTTTTAGACGAAGTTTCCTGCTGTTTAGTACGGATGCCGGCATTGGGCTGGAAATACCGGTTTTGGGATTCTGCACAGAAAGGGTTTGCAAACCGCTGAATCCACACGTGAGTTTAACTCTGTCAGTTGAATGCACACATTGACAACCATTCAGTTAGATAGCTCCGTTTTGGTTTTAGAAGCAGATATTTCTCTGGACAGCCTATGGTCCCATTCACTCGGGAATATCCCAACGCAGCTCCTAGAAGAAACGTGTTTCTGACTCGCTGAATCTCCACATAGATTCAACTCTCTTAGGTGAACGAACGCACAGCAGAGCAGTTTCAAGGAAACGTTTCTCCTGAGTTTTAGACGAAGTTTCCTGCTGTTTAGTATGGATGCCGGCATTGGGCTGGACATACCGGTTTTGGGATTCTGCACAGAAAGGGTTTGCAAACCGCTGAATCCACACGTGAGTTTAACTGTGTCAGTTGAATGCACACATTGACAACCATTCAGTTAGATAGCTCCGTTTTGGTTTTAGAAGCAGATATTTCTCTGTACAGCCTATGGTCCCATTCACTCGGGAATATCCCAACGCAGCTCCTAGAAGAAACGTGTTTCTGACTCGCTGAATCTCAACATAGATTCAACTCTCTTAGGTGAACGAACGCACAGCAGAGCAGTTTCAAGGAAACGTTTCTCCTGAGTTTTAGACGAAGTTTCCTGCTGTTTAGTACGGATGCCGGCATTGAGCTGAAATTACCGGTTTTGAGATTCTGCACAGAAAGGGTTTGTAAACCGCTGAATCCACACGTGAGTTTAACTCTGTCAGTTGAATGCACACATTGACAACCATTCAGTTAGATAGCTCCGTTTTGGTTTTAGAAGCAGATATTTCTCTGTACACCCTATGGTCCCATTCACCTTGAATATCCCAACGCACCTCCTAGAAGAAACGTGTTTCTGACTCGCTGAATCTCAACATAGATTCAACTCTCTTAGGTGAACGAACGCACAGCAGAGCAGTTTCAAGGAAACGTTTCTCCTGAGTTTTAGACGAAGTTTCCTGCTGTTTAGTACGGATGCCGGCATTGGGCTGGAAATACCGGTTTTGGGATTCTGCACAGAAAGGGTTTGCAAACCACTGAATCCACACGTGAGTTTAACTCTGTCAGTTGAATGCACACATTGACAACCATTCAGTTAGATAGCTCCGTTTTGGTTTTAGAAGCAGATATTTCTCTGTACAGCCTATGGTCCCATTCACTCGGGAATATCCCAACGCAGCTCCTAGAAGAAACGTGTTTCTGACTCGCTGAATCTCCACATAGATTCAACTCTCTTAGGTGAACGAACGCACAGCAGAGCAGTTTCAAGGAAACGTTTCTCCTGAGTTTTAGACGAAGTTTCCTGCTGTTTAGTACGGATGCCGGCATTGGGCTGGACATACCGGTTTTGGGATTCTGCACAGAAAGGGTTTGCAAACCGCTGAATCCACACGTGAGTTTAACTCTGTCAGTTGAATGCACACATTGACAACCATTCAGTTAGATAGCTCCGTTTTGGTTTTAGAAGCAGATATTTCTCTGTACAGCCTATGGTCCCATTCACTCGGGAATATCCCAACGCAGCTCCTAGAAGAAACGTGTTTCTGACTCGCTGAATCTCAACATAGATTCAACTCTCTCAGGTGAACGAACGCACAGCAGAGCAGTTTCAAGGAAACGTTTCTCCTGAGTTTTAGACGAAGTTTCCTGCTGTTTAGTACGGATGCCGGTATTGGGCTGGACATACCGGTTTTGGGATTCTGCACAGAAAGGGTTTGCAAACCGCTGAATCCACACGTGAGTTTAACTCTGTCAGTTGAATGCACACATTGACAACCATTCAGTTTAATAGCACACTTTTGGTTTTAGAAGCAGATATTTCTCTGTACAACCTATGGTCCCATTGACTCGGGAATATCCCAACGCAGCTCCTAGAAGAAACGTGTTTCTGACTCGCTGAATCTCAACATAGATTCAACTCTCTTAGGTGAACGAACGCACAGCAGAGCAGTTTCAAGGAAACTTTTCTCCTGAGTCTTAGACGAAGTTTCCTGCTGTTTAGTACGTATGCCGGCATTGGGCTGGAAATACCGGTTTTGGGATTCTGCACAGAAAGGGTTTGCAAACCGCTGAATCCACACGTGAGTTTAACTCTGTCAGTTGAATGCACACATTGACAACCATTCAGTTAGATACCACCTTTTTGGTTGTAGGAGCAGATATTTCTCTGTACAGCCTATGGTCCCATTCATTCGGGAATATCCCAACGCACCTCCTAGAAGAAACGTGTTTCTGACTCGCTGAATCTCAACATAGATTCAACTCTCTTAGGTGAACGAACGCACAGCAGAGCAGTTTCAAGGAAACGTTTCTCCTGAGTTTAAGACGAAGTTTCCTGCTGTTTAGTACGGATGCCGGCATTGGGCTGGAAATACCGGTTTTGGGATTCTGCACAGAAAGGGTTTGCAAACCGCTGAATCCACACGTGAGTTTAACTCTGTCAGTTGAATGCACACATTGACAACCATTCAGTTAGATAGCTCCGTTTTGGTTTTAGAAGCAGATATTTCTCTGTACAGCCTATGGTCCCATTCACTCGGGAATATCCCAACGCAGCTCCTAGAAGAAACGTGTTTCTGACTCGCTGAATCTCAACATAGATTCAACTCTCTTAGGTGAACGAACGCACAGCAGAGCAGTTTCAAGGAAACGTTTCTCCTGAGTTTTAGACGAAGTTTCCTGCTGTTTAGTACGGATGCCGGCATTGGGCTGGAAATACCGGTTTTGGGATTCTGCACAGAAAGGGTTTGCAAACCGCTGAATCCACACGTGAGTTTAACTCTGTCAGTTGAATGCACACATTGACAACCATTCAATTAGATAGCTCCGTTTTGGTTTTAGAAGCAGATATTTCTCTGTACAGCCTATGGTCCCATTCACTCGGGAATATCCCAACGCAGCTCCTATGAGAAACGTGTTTCTGACTCGCTGAATCTCAACATAGATTCAACTCTCTTAGGTGAACGAACGCACAGCAGAGCAGTTTCAAGGAAACTTTTCTCCTGAGTTTTAGACTAAGTTTCCTGCTGTTTAGTACGTATGCCGGCATTGGGCTGGAAATACCGGTTTTGGGATTCTGCACAGAAAGGGTTTGCAAACCGCTGAATCCACACGTGAGTTTAACTCTGTCAGTTGAATGCACACGTTGACAACCATTCAGTTTGATAGCACACTTTTGGTTTTAGAAGCAGATATTTCTCTGTACAGCCTATGGTCCAATTCACTCGGGAATATCCCAACGCAGCTCCTAGAAGAAACGTGTTTCTGACTCGCTGAATCTCAACATAGATTCAACTCTCTCAGGTGAACGAACGCACAGCAGAGCAGTTTCAAGGAAACTTTTCTCCTGAGTTTTAGACGAAGTTTCCTGCTATTTAGTACGGATGCCGGCATTGGGCTGGAAATACCGGTTTTGGGATTCTGCACAGAAAGGGTTTGCAAACCGCTGAATCCACACGTGAGTTTAACTCTGTCAGTTGAATACACACATTGACAACCATTCAGTTTGATAGCACACTTTTGGTTTTAGAAGCAGATATTTCTCTGTACAGCCTATGGTCCCATTCACTCGGGAATATCCCAACGCAGCTCCTAGAAGAAACGTGTTTCTGACTCGCTGAATCTAAACATAGATTCAACTCTCTTAGGTGAACGAACGCACAGCAGAGCAGTTTCAAGGAAACGTTTCTCCTGAGTCTTAGACGAAGTTTCCTGCTGTTTAGTACGTATGCCGGCATTGGGCTGGAAATACCGGTTTTGGGATTCTGCACAGAAAGGGTTTGCAAACCGCTGAATCCACACGTGAGATTAACTCTGTCAGTTGAATGCACACGTTGACAACCATTCAGTTTGATAGCACACTTTTGGTTTTAGAAGCAGATATTTCTCTGTACAGCCTATGGTCCAATTCACTCGGGAATATCCCAACGCAGCTCCTAGAAGAAACGTGTTTCTGACTCGCTGAATCTCAACATAGTTTCAACTCTCTTAGGTGAACGAACGCACAGCAGAGCAGTTTCAAGGAAACGTTTCTCCTGAGTTTTAGACGAAGTTTCCTGCTGTTTAGTACGGATGCCGGCATTGAGCTGGAATTACCGGTTTTGGGATTCTGCACAGAAAGGGTTTGTAAACCGCTGAATCCGTACGTGAGTTTAATCTGTCAGTTGAATGCACACATTGACAACCATTCAGTTAGATAGCTCCGTTTTGGTTTTAGAAGCAGATATTTCTCTGTACAGCCTATGGTCCCATTCACTCGGGAATATCCCAACGCAGCTCCTAGAAGAAACGTGTTTCTGACTCGCGGAATCTCAACATAGATTCAACTCTCTTAGGTGAACGAACGCACAGCAGAGCAGTTTCAAGGAAACGTTTCTCCTGAGTTTTAGACGAAGTTTCCTGCTGTTTAGTACGGATGCCGGCATTGGGCTGGAAATACCAGTTTTGGGATTCTGCACAGAAAGGGTTTGCAAACCGCTGAATCCACACGTGAGTTTAACTCTGTCAGTTGAATGCACACATTGACAACCATTCAGTTAGATAGCTCCGTTTTGGTTTTAGAAGCAGATATTTCTCTGTACAGCCTATGGTCCCATTCACTCGGGAATATCCCAACGCAGCTCCTAGAAGAAACGTGTTTCTGACTCGCTGAATCTCAACATAGATTCAACTCTCTTAGGTGAACGAACGCACAGCAGAGCAGTTTCAAGGAAACGTTTCTCCAGAGTTTCAGACGAAGTTTCCTGCTGTTTAGTACGTATGCCGGCATTGGGCTGGAAATACCGGTTTTGGGATTCTGCACAGAAAGGGTTTGCAAACCGGTGAATCCACACGTGAGTTTAACTCTGTCAGTTGAATGCACACATTGACAACCATTCAGTTTGATTGCACCCTTTTGGTTTTAGAAGCAGATATTTCTCTGTACAGCCTATGGTCCCATTCACTCGGGAATATCCCAACGCAGCTCCTAGAAGAAACGTGTTTCTGACTCGCTGAGTCTCAACATAGATTCAACTCTCTTAGGTGAACGAACGCACAGCAGAGCAGTTTCAAGGAAACGTTTCTCCTGAGTTTTAGACGAAGTTTCCTGCTGTTTAGTACTGATGCCGGCATTGGGCTGGAAATACCGGTTTTGGGATTCTGCACAGAAAGGGTTTGCAAACCGCTGAATCCACACGTGAGTTTAACTCTGTCAGTTGAATGCACACATTGACAACCATTCAGTTAGATAGCTCCGTTTTGGTTTTAGAAGCAGATATTTCTCTGTACAGCCTATGGTCCCATTCACTCGGGAATATCCCAACGCAGCTCCTAGAAGAAACGTGTTTCTGACTCGCTGAATCTCAACATAGATTCAACTCTCTTAGGTGAACGAACGCACAGCAGAACAGTTTCAAGGAAACGTTTCTCCTGAGTTTTAGACGAAGTTTCCTGTTGTTTAGTAAGGATGCCGGCATTGGGCTGGAAATACCGGTTTTGGGATTCTGCACAGAAAGGGTTTGCAAACCGCTGAATCCACACGTGAGTTTAACTCTGTCAGTTGAATACACACATTGACAACCATTCAGTTTGATAGCACACTTTTGGTTTTAGAAGCAGATATTTCTCTGTACAGCCTATGGTCCCATTCACTCGGGAATATCCCAACGCAGCTCCTAGAAGAAACGTGTTTCTGACTCGCTGAATCTCAACATAGATTCAACTCTCTTAGGTGAACGAACGCACAGCAGAGCAGTTTCAAGGAAACGTTTCTCCTGAGTTTTAGACGAAGTTTCCTGCTGTTTAGTACGGATGCCGGCATTGGGCTGGACATACCGGTTTTGGGATTCTGCACAGAAATGGTTTGCAAACCGCTGAATCCACACGTGAGTTTAACTCTGTCAGTTGAATGCACACATTGACAACCATTCATTTAGATAGCTCCGTTTTGGTTTTAGAAGCAGATATTTCTCTGTACAGCCTATGGTCCCATTCACTCGGGAATATCCCAACGCAGCTCCTAGAAGAAACGTGTTTCTGACTCGCTGAATCTCAACATAGTTTCAACTCTCTTAGGTGAACGAACGCACAGCAGAGCAGTTTCAAGGAAACGTTTCTCCTGAGTTTTAGACGAAGTTTCCTGCTGTTTAGTACGGATGCCGGCATTGAGCTGAAATTACCGGTTTTGAGATTCTGCACAGAAAGGGTTTGTAAACCGCTGAATCCACACGTGAGTTTAACTCTGTCAGTTGAATGCACACATTGACAACCATTCAGTTAGATAGCTCCGTTTTGGTTTTAGAAGCAGATATTTCTCTGTACACCCTATGGTCCCATTCACCTTGAATATCCCAACGCACCTCCTAGAAGAAACGTGTTTCTGACTCGCTGAATCTCAACATAGATTCAACTCTCTTAGGTGAACGAACGCACAGCAGAGCAGTTTCAAGGAAACGTTTCTCCTGAGTTTTAGACGAAGTTTCCTGCTGTTTAGTACGGATGCCGGCATTGGGCTGGAAATACCGGTTTTGGGATTCTGCACAGAAGGGGTTTGCAAACCGCTGAATCCACACGTGAGTTTAACTCTGTCAGTTGAATGCACACATTGACAACCATTCAGTTAGGTAGCTCCGTTTTGGTTTTAGAAGCAGATATTTCTCTGTACAGCCTATGGTCCCATTCACTCGGGAATATCCCAACGCAGCTCCTAGAAGAAACGTGTTTCTGACTCGCTGAATCTCCACATAGATTCAACTCTCTTAGGTGAACGAACGCACAGCAGAGCAGTTTCAAGGAAACGTTTCTCCTGAGTTTTAGACGAAGTTTCCTGCTGTTTAGTACGGATGCCGGCATAGGGCTGGACATACCGGTTTTGGGATTCTGCACAGAAAGGGTTTGCAAACCGCTGAATCCACACGTGAGTTTAACTCTGTCAGTTGAATGCACACGTTGACAACCATTCAGTTAGATAGCTCCGTTTTGGTTTTAGAAGCAGATATTTCTCTGTACAGCCTATGGTCCCATTCACTCGGGAATATCCCAACGCAGCTCCTAGAAGAAACGTGTTTCTGACTCGCTGAATCTCAACATAGATTCAACTCTCTTAGGTGAACGAACGCACAGCAGAGCAGTTTCAAGGAAACGTTTCTCCTGAGTCTTAGACGAAGTTTCCTGCTGTTTAGTACGTATGCTGACATTGGGCTGGAAATACCGGTTTTGGGATTCTGCACAGAAAGGGTTAGCAAACCGCTGAATCCACACGTGAGAGTAACTCTGTCAGTTGAATGCACACGTTGACAACCATTCAGTTTGATAGCACACTTTTGGTTTTAGAAGCAGATATTTCTCTGTACAGCCTATGGTCCCATTCACTCGGGAATATCCCAACGCAGCTCCTAGAAGAAACGTGTTTCTGACTCGCTGAATCTCAACATAGATTCAACTCTCTTAGGTGAACGAACGCACAGCAGAGCAGTTTCAAGGAAACGTTTCTCCTGAGTTTTAGACGAAGTTTCCTGCTGTTTAGTACGGATGCCGGCATTGGGCTGGAAATACCGGTTTTGGGATTCTGCACAGAAAGGGTTTGCAAACCGCTGAATCCACACGTGAGTTTTACTCTGTCAGTTGAATACACACATTGACAACCATTCAGTTTGATAGCACACTTTTGGTTTTAGAAGCAGATATTTCTCTGTACAGCCTATGGTCCCATTCACTCGGGAATATCCCAACGCAGCTCCTAGAAGAAACGTGTTTCTGACTCGCTGAATCTCAACATAGATTCAACTCTCTTAGGTGAACGAACGCACAGCAGAGCAGTTTCAAGGAAACGTTTCTCCTGAGTTTTAGACGAAGTTTCTTGCTGTTTAGTACGGATGCCGGCATTGGGCTGGACATACCGGTTTTGGGATTCTGCACAGAAAGGGTTTGTAAACCGCTGAATCCACACGTGAGTTTAACTCTGTCAGTTGAATGCACACATTGACAACCATTCAGTTAGATAGCTCCGTTTTGGTTTTAGAAGCAGATATTTCTCTGTACAGCCTATGGTCCCATTCACTCGGGAATATCCCAACGCAGCTCCTAGAAGAAACGTGTTTCTGACTCGCTGAATCTCAACATAGATTCAACTCTCTTAGGTGAACGAACGCACAGCAGAGCAGTTTCAAGGAAACGTTTCTCCTGAGTTTTAGACGAAGTTTCCTGTTGTTTAGTAAGGATGCCGGCATTGGGCTGGAAATACCGGTTTTGGGATTCTGCACAGAAAGGGTTTGCAAACCGCTGAATCCACACGTGAGCTTAACTCTGTCAGTTGAATGCACACATTGACAACCATTCAGTTTGATTGCACCCTTTTGGTTTTAGAAGCAGATATTTCTCTGTACAGCCTATGGTCCCATTCACTCGGGAATATCCCAACGCAGCTCCTAGAAGAAACGTGTTTCTGACTCGCTGAGTCCCAACATAGATTCAACTCTCTTAGGTGAACGAACGCACAGCAGAGCAGTTTCAAGGAAACGTTTCTCCTGAGTTTTAGACGAAGTTTCCTGCTGTTTAGTACGGATGCCGGCATTGAGCTGAAATTACCGGTTTTGAGATTCTGCACAGAAAGGGTTTGTAAACCGCTGAATCCACACGTGAGTTTAACTCTGTCAGTTGAATGCACACATTGACAACCATTCAGTTAGATAGCTCCGTTTTGGTTTTAGAAGCAGATATTTCTCTGTACACCCTATGGTCCCATTCACCTTGAATATCCCAACGCACCTCCTAGAAGAAACGTGTTTCTGACTCGCTGAATCTCAACATAGATTCAACTCTCTTAGGTGAACGAACGCACAGCAGAGCAGTTTCAAGGAAACGTTTCTCCTGAGTTTTAGACGAAGTTTCCTGCTGTTTAGTACGGATGCCGGCATTGGGCTGGAAATACCGGTTTTGGGATTCTGCACAGAAGGGGTTTGCAAACCGCTGAATCCACACGTGAGTTTAACTCTGTCAGTTGAATGCACACATTGACAACCATTCAGTTAGATAGCTCCGTTTTGGTTTTAGAAGCAGATATTTCTCTGTACAGCCTATGGTCCCATTCACTCGGGAATATCCCAACGCAGCTCCTAGAAGAAACGTGTTTCTGACTCGCTGAATCTCCACATAGATTCAACTCTCTTAGGTGAACGAACGCACAGCAGAGCAGTTTCAAGGAAACGTTTCTCCTGAGTTTTAGACGAAGTTTCCTGCTGTTTAGTACGGATGCCGGCATAGGGCTGGACATACCGGTTTTGGGATTCTGCACAGAAAGGGTTTGCAAACCGCTGAATCCACACGTGAGTTTAACTCTGTCAGTTGAATGCACACATTGACAACCATTCAGTTAGATAGCTCCGTTTTGGTTTTAGAAGCAGATATTTCTCTGTACAGCCTATGGTCCCATTCACTCGGGAATATCCCAACGCAGCTCCTAGAAGAAACGTGTTTCTGACTCGCTGAATCTCAACATAGATTCAACTCTCTTAGGTGAACGAACGCACAGCAGAGCAGTTTCAAGGAAACGTTTCTCCTGAGTCTTAGACGAAGTTTCCTGCTGTTTAGTACGTATGCTGACATTGGGCTGGGAATACCGGTTTTGGGATTCTGCACAGAAAGGGTTTGCAAACCGCTGAATCCACACGTGAGAGTAACTGTGTCAGTTGAATGCACACGTTGACAACCATTCAGTTTGATAGCACACTTTTGGTTTTAGAAGCAGATATTTCTCTGTACAGCCTATGGTCCCATTCACTCGGGAATATCCCAACGCAGCTCCTAGAAGAAACGTGTTTCTGACTCGCTGAATCTCAACATAGATTCAACTCTCTTAGGTGAACGAACGCACAGCAGAGCAGTTTCAAGGAAACGTTTCTCCTGAGTTTTAGACGAAGTTTCCTGCTGTTTAGTACGGATGCCGGCATTGGGCTGGAAATACCGGTTTTGGGATTCTGCACAGAAAGGGTTTGCAAACCGCTGAATCCACACGTGAGTTTTACTCTGTCAGTTGAATACACACATTGACAACCATTCAGTTTGATAGCACACTTTTGGTTTTAGAAGCAGATATTTCTCTGTACAGCCTATGGTCCCATTCACTCGGGAATATCCCAACGCAGCTCCTAGAAGAAACGTGTTTCTGACTCGCTGAATCTCAACATAGATTCAACTCTCTTAGGTGAACGAACGCACAGCAGAGCAGTTTCAAGGAAACGTTTCTCCTGAGTTTTAGACGAAGTTTCTTGCTGTTTAGTACGGATGCCGGCATTGGGCTGGACATACCGGTTTTGGGATTCTGCACAGAAAGGGTTTGTAAACCGCTGAATCCACACGTGAGTTTAACTCAGTCAGTTGAATGCACACATTGACAACCATTCAGTTAGATAGCTCCGTTTCGGTTTTAGAAGCAGATATTTCTCTGTACAGCCTATGGTCCCATTCACTCGGGAATATCCCAACGCAGCTCCTAGAAGAAACGTGTTTCTGACTCGCTGAATCTCAACATAGATTCAACTCTCTTAGGTGAACGAACGCACAGCAGAGCAGTTTCAAGGAAACGTTTCTCCTGAGTTTTAGACGAAGTTTCCTGTTGTTTAGTAAGGATGCCGGCATTGGGCTGGAAATACCGGTTTTGGGATTCTGCACAGAAAGGGTTTGCAAACCGCTGAATCCACACGTGAGCTTAACTCTGTCAGTTGAATGCACACATTGACAACCATTCAGTTTGATTGCACCCTTTTGGTTTTAGAAGCAGATATTTCTCTGTACAGCCTATGGTCCCATTCACTCGGGAATATCCCAACGCAGCTCCTAGAAGAAACGTGTTTCTGACTCGCTGAGTCCCAACATAGATTCAACTCTCTTAGGTGAACGAACGCACAGCAGAGCAGTTTCAAGGAAACGTTTCTCCTGAGTTTTAGACGAAGTTTCCTGCTGTTTAGTACGGATGCCGGCATTGAGCTGAAATTACCGGTTTTGAGATTCTGCACAGAAAGGGTTTGTAAACCGCTGAATCCACACGTGAGTTTAACTCTGTCAGTTGAATGCACACATTGACAACCATTCAGTTAGATAGCTCCGTTTTGGTTTTAGAAGCAGATATTTCTCTGTACACCCTATGGTCCCATTCACCTTGAATATCCCAACGCACCTCCTAGAAGAAACGTGTTTCTGACTCGCTGAATCTCAACATAGATTCAACTCTCTTAGGTGAACGAACGCACAGCAGAGCAGTTTCAAGGAAACGTTTCTCCTGAGTTTTAGACGAAGTTTCCTGCTGTTTAGTACGGATGCCGGCATTGGGCTGGAAATACCGGTTTTGGGATTCTGCACAGAAGGGGTTTGCAAACCGCTGAATCCACACGTGAGTTTAACTCTGTCAGTTGAATGCACACATTGACAACCATTCAGTTAGATAGCTCCGTTTTGGTTTTAGAAGCAGATATTTCTCTGTACAGCCTATGGTCCCATTCACTCGGGAATATCCCAACGCAGCTCCTAGAAGAAACGTGTTTCTGACTCGCTGAATCTCCACATAGATTCAACTCTCTTAGGTGAACGAACGCACAGCAGAGCAGTTTCAAGGAAACGTTTCTCCTGAGTTTTAGACGAAGTTTCCTGCTGTTTAGTACGGATGCCGGCATAGGGCTGGACATACCGGTTTTGGGATTCTGCACAGAAAGGGTTTGCAAACCGCTGAATCCACACGTGAGTTTAACTCTGTCAGTTGAATGCACACATTGACAACCATTCAGTTAGATAGCTCCGTTTTGGTTTTAGAAGCAGATATTTCTCTGTACAGCCTATGGTCCCATTCACTCGGGAATATCCCAACGCAGCTCCTAGAAGAAACGTGTTTCTGACTCGCTGAATCTCAACATAGATTCAACTCTCTTAGGTGAACGAACGCACAGCAGAGCAGTTTCAAGGAAACGTTTCTCCTGAGTCTTAGACGAAGTTTCCTGCTGTTTAGTACGTATGCTGACATTGGGCTGGGAATACCGGTTTTGGGATTCTGCACAGAAAGGGTTTGCAAACCGCTGAATCCACACGTGAGAGTAACTGTGTCAGTTGAATGCACACGTTGACAACCATTCAGTTTGATAGCACACTTTTGGTTTTAGAAGCAGATATTTCTCTGTACAGCCTATGGTCCCATTCACTCGGGAATATCCCAACGCAGCTCCTAGAAGAAACGTGTTTCTGACTCGCTGAATCTCAACATAGATTCAACTCTCTTAGGTGAACGAACGCACAGCAGAGCAGTTTCAAGGAAACGTTTCTCCTGAGTTTTAGACGAAGTTTCCTGCTGTTTAGTACGGATGCCGGCATTGGGCTGGAAATACCGGTTTTGGGATTCTGCACAGAAAGGGTTTGCAAACCGCTGAATCCACACGTGAGTTTTACTCTGTCAGTTGAATACACACATTGACAACCATTCAGTTTGATAGCACACTTTTGGTTTTAGAAGCAGATATTTCTCTGTACAGCCTATGGTCCCATTCACTCGGGAATATCCCAACGCAGCTCCTAGAAGAAACGTGTTTCTGACTCGCTGAATCTCAACATAGATTCAACTCTCTTAGGTGAACGAACGCACAGCAGAGCAGTTTCAAGGAAACGTTTCTCCTGAGTTTTAGACGAAGTTTCTTGCTGTTTAGTACGGATGCCGGCATTGGGCTGGACATACCGGTTTTGGGATTCTGCACAGAAAGGGTTTGTAAACCGCTGAATCCACACGTGAGTTTAACTCAGTCAGTTGAATGCACACATTGACAACCATTCAGTTAGATAGCTCCGTTTCGGTTTTAGAAGCAGATATTTCTCTGTACAGCCTATGGTCCCATTCACTCGGGAATATCCCAACGCAGCTCCTAGAAGAAACGTGTTTCTGACTCGCTGAATCTCAACATAGATTCAACTCTCTTAGGTGAACGAACGCACAGCAGAGCAGTTTCAAGGAAACGTTTCTCCTGAGTTTTAGACGAAGTTTCCTGTTGTTTAGTAAGGATGCCGGCATTGGGCTGGAAATACCGGTTTTGGGATTCTGCACAGAAAGGGTTTGCAAACCGCTGAATCCACACGTGAGCTTAACTCTGTCAGTTGAATGCACACATTGACAACCATTCAGTTTGATTGCACCCTTTTGGTTTTAGAAGCAGATATTTCTCTGTACAGCCTATGGTCCCATTCACTCGGGAATATCCCAACGCAGCTCCTAGAAGAAACGTGTTTCTGACTCGCTGAGTCCCAACATAGATTCAACTCTCTTAGGTGAACGAACGCACAGCAGAGCAGTTTCAAGGAAACGTTTCTCCTGAGTTTTAGACGAAGTTTCCTGCTGTTTAGTACGTATGCCGGCATTGGGCTGGAAATACCGGTTTTGGGATTCTGCACAGAAAGGGTTTGCAAACCGCTGAATCCACACGTGAGTTTAACTCTGTCAGTTGAATGCACACGTTGACAACCATTCAGTTAGATAGCTCCGTTTTGGTTTTAGAAGCAGATATTTCTCTGTACAGCCTATGGTCCCATTCACTCGGGAATATCCCAACGCAGCTCCTAGAAGAAACGTGTTTCTGACTCGCTGAATCTCAACATAGATTCAACTCTCTTAGGTGAACGAACGCACAGCAGAGCAGTTTCAAGGAAACGTTTCTCCTGAGTTTTAGACGAAGTTTCCTGCTGTTTAGTACGGATGCCGGCATTGGGCTGGAAATACCGGTTTTGGGATTCTGCACAGAAAGGGTTTGCAAACCGCTGAATCCACACGTCAGTTTAACTCTGTCAGTTGAATGCACACATTGACAACCATTCAGTTTGATAGCACACTTTTGGTTTTAGAAGCAGATATTTCTCTGTACAGCCTATGGTCCCATTCACTCGGGAATATCCCAACGCAGCTCCTAGAAGAAACGTGTTTCTGACTCGCTGAATCTAAACATAGATTCAACTCTCTTAGGTGAACGAACGCACAGCAGAGCAGTTTCAAGGAAACGTTTCTCCTGAGTCTTAGACGAAGTTTCCTGCTGTTTAGTACGTATGCCGACATTGGGCTGGAAATACCGGTTTTGGGATTCTGCACAGAAAGGGTTTGCAAACCGCTGAATCCACACGTGAGAGTAACTCTGTCAGTTGAATGCACACGTTGACAACCATTCAGTTTGATAGCACACTTTTGGTTTTAGAAGCAGATATTTCTCTGTACAGCCTATGGTCCCATTCACTTGGGAATATCCCAACGCAGCTCCTAGAAGAAACGTGTTTCTGACTCGCTGAATCTCAACATAGATTCAACTCTCTTAGGTGAACGAACGCACAGCAGAGCAGTTTCAAGGAAACGTTTCTCCTGAGTTTTAGACGAAGTTTCCTGCTGTTTAGTACGGATGCCGGCATTGGGCTGGAAATACCGGTTTTGGGATTCTGCACAGAAAGGGTTTGCAAACCGCTGAATCCACACGTGAGTTTAACTCTGTCAGTTGAATACACACATTGACAACCATTCAGTTTGATAGCACCCTTTTGGTTTTAGAAGCAGATATTTCTCTGTACAGCCTATGGTCCCATTCACTCGGGAATATCCCAAGGCAGCTCCTAGAAGAAACGTGTTTCTGACTCGCTGAATCTCAACATAGATTCAACTCTCTTAGGTGAACGAACGCACAGCAGAGCAGTTTCAAGGAAACGTTTCTCCTGAGTTTTAGACGAAGTTTCCTGCTGTTTAGTACGGATGCCGGCATTGGGCTGGACATACCGGTTTTGGGATTCTGCACAGAAATGGATTGCAAACCGCTGAATCCACACGTGAGTTTAACTCTGTCAGTTGAATGCACACATTGACAACCATTCATTTAGATAGCTCCGTTTTGGTTTTAGAAGCAGATATTTCTCTGTACAGCCTATGGTCCCATTCACTCGGGAATATCCCAACGCAGCTCCTAGAAGAAACGTGTTTCTGACTCGCTGAATCTCAACATAGTTTCAACTCTCTTAGGTGAACGAACGCACAGCAGAGCAGTTTCAAGGAAACGTTTCTCCTGAGTTTTAGACGAAGTTTCCTGCTGTTTAGTACGGATGCCGGCATTGAGCTGAAATTACCGGTTTTGAGATTCTGCACAGAAAGGGTTTGTAAACCGCTGAATCCACACGTGAGTTTAACTCTGTCAGTTGAATGCACACATTGACAACCATTCAGTTAGATAGCTCCGTTTTGGTTTTAGAAGCAGATATTTCTCTGTACACCCTATGGTCCCATTCACCTTGAATATCCCAACGCACCTCCTAGAAGAAACGTGTTTCTGACTCGCTGAATCTCAACGTAGATTCAACTCTCTTAGGTGAACGAACGCACAGCAGAGCAGTTTCAAGGAAACGTTTCTCCTGAGTTTTAGACGAAGTTTCCTGCTGTTTAGTACGGATGCCGGCATTGGGCTGGAAATACCGGTTTTGGGATTCTGCACAGAAGGGGTTTGCAAACCGCTGAATCCACACGTGAGTTTAACTCTGTCAGTTGAATGCACACATTGACAACCATTCAGTTAGATAGCTCCGTTTTGGTTTTAGAAGCAGATATTTCTCTGTACAGCCTATGGTCCCATTCACTCGGGAATATCCCAACGCAGCTCCTAGAAGAAACGTGTTTCTGACTCGCTGAATCTCCACATAGATTCAACTCTCTTAGGTGAACGAACGCACAGCAGAGCAGTTTCAAGGAAACGTTTCTCCTGAGTTTTAGACGAAGTTTCCTGCTGTTTAGTACGGATGCCGGCATTGGGCTGGACATACCGGTTTTGGGATTCTGCACAGAAATGGATTGCAAACCGCTGAATCCACACGTGAGTTTAACTCTGTCAGTTGAATGCACACATTGACAACCATTCATTTAGATAGCTCCGTTTTGGTTTTAGAAGCAGATATTTCTCTGTACAGCCTATGGTCCCATTCACTCGGGAATATCCCAACGCAGCTCCTAGAAGAAACGTGTTTCTGACTCGCTGAATCTCAACATAGTTTCAACTCTCTTAGGTGAACGAACGCACAGCAGAGCAGTTTCAAGGAAACGTTTCTCCTGAGTTTTAGACGAAGTTTCCTGCTGTTTAGTACGGATGCCGGCATTGAGCTGAAATTACCGGTTTTGAGATTCTGCACAGAAAGGGTTTGTAAACCGCTGAATCCACACGTGAGTTTAACTCTGTCAGTTGAATGCACACATTGACAACCATTCAGTTAGATAGCTCCGTTTTGGTTTTAGAAGCAGATATTTCTCTGTACACCCTATGGTCCCATTCAACTTGAATATCCCAACGCACCTCCTAGAAGAAACGTGTTTCTGACTCGCTGAATCTCAACGTAGATTCAACTCTCTTAGGTGAACGAACGCACAGCAGAGCAGTTTCAAGGAAACGTTTCTCCTGAGTTTTAGACGAAGTTTCCTGCTGTTTAGTACGGATGCCGGCATTGGGCTGGAAATACCGGTTTTGGGATTCTGCACAGAAGGGGTTTGCAAACCGCTGAATCCACACGTGAGTTTAACTCTGTCAGTTGAATGCACACATTGACAACCATTCAGTTAGATAGCTCCGTTTTGGTTTTAGAAGCAGATATTTCTCTGTACAGCCTATGGTCCCATTCACTCGGGAATATCCCAACGCAGCTCCTAGAAGAAACGTGTTTCTGACTCGCTGAATCTCCACATAGATTCAACTCTCTTAGGTGAACGAACGCACAGCAGAGCAGTTTCAAGGAAACGTTTCTCCTGAGTTTTAGACGAAGTTTCCTGCTGTTTAGTACGGATGCCGGCATAGGGCTGGACATACCGGTTTTGGGATTCTGCACAGAAAGGGTTTGCAAACCGCTGAATCCACACGTGAGTTTAACTCTGTCAGTTGAATGCACACATTGACAACCATTCAGTTAGATAGCTCCGTTTTGGTTTTAGAAGCAGATATTTCTCTGTACAGCCTATGGTCCCATTCACTCGGGAATATCCCAACGCAGCTCCTAGAAGAAACGTGTTTCTGACTCGCTGAATCTCAACATAGATTCAACTCTCTTAGGTGAACGAACGCACAGCAGAGCAGTTTCAAGGAAACGTTTCTCCTGAGTCTTAGACGAAGTTTCCTGCTGTTTAGTACGTATGCTGACATTGGGCTGGAAATACCGGTTTTGGGATTCTGCACAGAAAGGGTTTGCAAACCGCTGAATCCACACGTGAGAGTAACTCTGTCAGTTGAATGCACACGTTGACAACCATTCAGTTTGATAGCACACTTTTGGTTTTAGAAGCAGATATTTCTCTGTACAGCCTATGGTCCCATTCACTCGGGAATATCCCAACGCAGCTCCTAGAAGAAACGTGTTTCTGACTCGCTGAATCTCAACATAGATTCAACTCTCTTAGGTGAACGAACGCACAGCAGAGCAGTTTCAAGGAAACGTTTCTCCTGAGTTTTAGACGAAGTTTCTTGCTGTTTAGTACGTATGCCGGCATTGGGCTGGACATACCGGTTTTGGGATTCTGCACAGAAATGGTTTGCAAACAGCTGAATCCACACGTGAGTTTAACTCTGTCAGTTGAATGCACACATTGACAACCATTCATTTAGATAGCTCCGTTTTGGTTTTAGAAGCAGATATTTCTCTGTACAGCCTATGGTCCCATTCACTCGGGAATATCCCAACGCAGCTCCTAGCATAAACGTGTTTCTGTCTCGCTGAATCTCAACATAGTTTCAACTCTCTTAGGTGAACGAACGCACAGCAGAGCAGTTTCAAGGAAACGTTTCTCCTGAGTTTTAGACGAAGTTTCCTGCTGTTTAGTACGGATGCCGGCATTGAGCTGAAATTACCGGTTTTGAGATTCTGCACAGAAAGGGTTTGTAAACCGCTGAATCCACACGTGAGTTTAACTCTGTCAGTTGAATGCACACATTGACAACCATTCAGTTAGATAGCTCCGTTTTGGTTTTAGAAGCAGATATTTCTCTGTACACCCTATGGTCCCATTCACCTTGAATATCCCAACGCACCTCCTAGAAGAAACGTGTTTCTGACTCGCTGAATCTCAACATAGATTCAACTCTCTTAGGTGAACGAACGCACAGCAGAGCAGTTTCAAGGAAACGTTTCTCCTGAGTTTTAGACGAAGTTTCCTGCTGTTTAGTACGGATGCCGGCATTGGGCTGGAAATACCGGTTTTGGGATTCTGCACAGAAAGGGTTTGCAAACCGCTGAATCCACACGTGAGTTTAACTCTGTCAGTTGAATGCACACATTGACAACCATTCAGTTAGATAGCTCCGTTTTGGTTTTAGAAGCAGATATTTCTCTGTACAGCCTATGGTCCCATTCACTCGGGAATATCCCAACGCAGCTCCTAGAAGAAACGTGTTTCTGACTCGCTGAATCTCCACATAGATTCAACTCTCTTAGGTGAACGAACGCACAGCAGAGCAGTTTCAAGGAAACGTTTCTCCTGAGTTTTAGACGAAGTTTCCTGCTGTTTAGTACGGATGCCGGCATTGGGCTGGACATACCGGTTTTGGGATTCTGCACAGAAAGGGTTTGCAAACCGCTGAATCCACACGTGAGTTTAACTGTGTCAGTTGAATGCACACATTGACAACCATTCAGTTAGATAGCTCCGTTTTGGTTTTAGAAGCAGATATTTCTCTGTACAGCCTATGGTCCCATTCAATCGGGAATATCCCAACGCAGCTCCTAGAAGAAACGTGTTTCTGACTCGCTGAATCTCAACATAGATTCAACTCTCTTAGGTGAACGAACGCACAGCAGAGCAGTTTCAAGGAAACGTTTCTCCTGAGTTTTAGACGAAGTTTCCTGCTGTTTAGTACGGATGCCGGCATTGAGCTGAAATTACCGGTTTTGAGATTCTGCACAGAAAGGGTTTGTAAACCGCTGAATCCACACGTGAGTTTAACTCTGTCAGTTGAATGCACACATTGACAACCATTCAGTTAGATAGCTCCGTTTTGGTTTTAGAAGCAGATATTTCTCTGTACACCCTATGGTCCCATTCACCTTGAATATCCCAACGCACCTCCTAGAAGAAACGTGTTTCTGACTCGCTGAATCTCAACATAGATTCAACTCTCTTAGGTGAACGAACGCACAGCAGAGCAGTTTCAAGGAAACGTTTCTCCTGAGTTTTAGACGAAGTTTCCTGCTGTTTAGTACGGATGCCGGCATTGGGCTGGAAATACCGGTTTTGGGATTCTGCACAGAAAGGGTTTGCAAACCACTGAATCCACACGTGAGTTTAACTCTGTCAGTTGAATGCACACATTGACAACCATTCAGTTAGATAGCTCCGTTTTGGTTTTAGAAGCAGATATTTCTCTGTACAGCCTATGGTCCCATTCACTCGGGAATATCCCAACGCAGCTCCTAGAAGAAACGTGTTTCTGACTCGCTGAATCTCCACATAGATTCAACTCTCTTAGGTGAACGAACGCACAGCAGAGCAGTTTCAAGGAAACGTTTCTCCTGAGTTTTAGACGAAGTTTCCTGCTGTTTAGTACGGATGCCGGCATTGGGCTGGACATACCGGTTTTGGGATTCTGCACAGAAAGGGTTTGCAAACCGCTGAATCCACACGTGAGTTTAACTCTGTCAGTTGAATGCACACATTGACAACCATTCAGTTAGATAGCTCCGTTTTGGTTTTAGAAGCAGATATTTCTCTGTACAGCCTATGGTCCCATTCACTCGGGAATATCCCAACGCAGCTCCTAGAAGAAACGTGTTTCTGACTCGCTGAATCTCAACATAGATTCAACTCTCTCAGGTGAACGAACGCACAGCAGAGCAGTTTCAAGGAAACGTTTCTCCTGAGTTTTAGACGAAGTTTCCTGCTGTTTAGTACGGATGCCGGTATTGGGCTGGACATACCGGTTTTGGGATTCTGCACAGAAAGGGTTTGCAAACCGCTGAATCCACACGTGAGTTTAACTCTGTCAGTTGAATGCACACATTGACAACCATTCAGTTTAATAGCACACTTTTGGTTTTAGAAGCAGATATTTCTCTGTACAACCTATGGTCCCATTGACTCGGGAATATCCCAACGCAGCTCCTAGAAGAAACGTGTTTCTGACTCGCTGAATCTCAACATAGATTCAACTCTCTTAGGTGAACGAACGCACAGCAGAGCAGTTTCAAGTAAACTTTTCTCCTGAGTCTTAGACGAAGTTTCCTGCTGTTTAGTACGTATGCCGGCATTGGGCTGGAAATACCGGTTTTGGGATTCTGCACAGAAAGGGTTTGCAAACCGCTGAATCCACACGTGAGTTTAACTCTGTCAGTTGAATGCACACATTGACAACCATTCAGTTAGATACCACCTTTTTGGTTGTAGGAGCAGATATTTCTCTGTACAGCCTATGGTCCCATTCATTCGGGAATATCCCAACGCACCTCCTAGAAGAAACGTGTTTCTGACTCGCTGAATCTCAACATAGATTCAACTCTCTTAGGTGAACGAACGCACAGCAGAGCAGTTTCAAGGAAACGTTTCTCCTGAGTTTAAGACGAAGTTTCCTGCTGTTTAGTACGGATGCCGGCATTGGGCTGGAAATACCGGTTTTGGGATTCTGCACAGAAAGGGTTTGCAAACCGCTGAATCCACACGTGAGTTTAACTCTGTCAGTTGAATGCACACATTGACAACCATTCAGTTAGATAGCTCCGTTTTGGTTTTAGAAGCAGATATTTCTCTGTACAGCCTATGGTCCCATTCACTCGGGAATATCCCAACGCAGCTCCTAGAAGAAACGTGTTTCTGACTCGCTGAATCTCAACATAGATTCAACTCTCTTAGGTGAACGAACGCACAGCAGAGCAGTTTCAAGGAAACGTTTCTCCTGAGTTTTAGACGAAGTTTCCTGCTGTTTAGTACGGATGCCGGCATTGGGCTGGAAATACCGGTTTTGGGATTCTGCACAGAAAGGGTTTGCAAACCGCTGAATCCACACGTGAGTTTAACTCTGTCAGTTGAATGCACACATTGACAACCATTCAATTAGATAGCTCCGTTTTGGTTTTAGAAGCAGATATTTCTCTGTACAGCCTATGGTCCCATTCACTCGGGAATATCCCAACGCAGCTCCTATGAGAAACGTGTTTCTGACTCGCTGAATCTCAACATAGATTCAACTCTCTTAGGTGAACGAACGCACAGCAGAGCAGTTTCAAGGAAACTTTTCTCCTGAGTTTTAGACTAAGTTTCCTGCTGTTTAGTACGTATGCCGGCATTGGGCTGGAAATACCGGTTTTGGGATTCTGCACAGAAAGGGTTTGCAAACCGCTGAATCCACACGTGAGTTTAACTCTGTCAGTTGAATGCACACGTTGACAACCATTCAGTTTGATAGCACACTTTTGGTTTTAGAAGCAGATATTTCTCTGTACAGCCTATGGTCCAATTCACTCGGGAATATCCCAACGCAGCTCCTAGAAGAAACGTGTTTCTGACTCGCTGAATCTCAACATAGATTCAACTCTCTCAGGTGAACGAACGCACAGCAGAGCAGTTTCAAGGAAACTTTTCTCCTGAGTTTTAGACGAAGTTTCCTGCTATTTAGTACGGATGCCGGCATTGGGCTGGAAATACCGGTTTTGGGATTCTGCACAGAAAGGGTTTGCAAACCGCTGAATCCACACGTGAGTTTAACTCTGTCAGTTGAATACACACATTGACAACCATTCAGTTTGATAGCACACTTTTGGTTTTAGAAGCGGATATTTCTCTGTACAGCCTATGGTCCCATTCACTCGGGAATATCCCAACGCAGCTCCTAGAAGAAACGTGTTTCTGACTCGCTGAATCTAAACATAGATTCAACTCTCTTAGGTGAACGAACGCACAGCAGAGCAGTTTCAAGGAAACGTTTCTCCTGAGTCTTAGACGAAGTTTCCTGCTGTTTAGTACGTATGCCGGCATTGGGCTGGAAATACCGGTTTTGGGATTCTGCACAGAAAGGGTTTGCAAACCGCTGAATCCACACGTGAGACTAACTCTGTCAGTTGAATGCACACGTTGACAACCATTCAGTTTGATAGCACACTTTTGGTTTTAGAAGCAGATATTTCTCTGTACAGCCTATGGTCCAATTCACTCGGGAATATCCCAACGCAGCTCCTAGAAGAAACGTGTTTCTGACTCGCTGAATCTCAACATAGATTCAACTCTCTCAGGTGAACGAACGCACAGCAGAGCAGTTTCAAGGAAACTTTTCTCCTGAGTTTTAGACGAAGTTTCCTGCTATTTAGTACGGATGCCGGCATTGGGCTGGAAATACCGGTTTTGGGATTCTGCACAGAAAGGGTTTGCAAACCGCTGAATCCACACGTGAGTTTAACTCTGTCAGTTGAATACACACATTGACAACCATTCAGTTTGATAGCACACTTTTGGTTTTAGAAGCGGATATTTCTCTGTACAGCCTATGGTCCCATTCACTCGGGAATATCCCAACGCAGCTCCTAGAAGAAACGTGTTTCTGACTCGCTGAATCTAAACATAGATTCAACTCTCTTAGGTGAACGAACGCACAGCAGAGCAGTTTCAAGGAAACGTTTCTCCTGAGTCTTAGACGAAGTTTCCTGCTGTTTAGTACGTATGCCGGCATTGGGCTGGAAATACCGGTTTTGGGATTCTGCACAGAAAGGGTTTGCAAACCGCTGAATCCACACGTGAGATTAACTCTGTCAGTTGAATGCACACGTTGACAACCATTCAGTTTGATAGCACACTTTTGGTTTTAGAAGCAGATATTTCTCTGTACAGCCTATGGTCCCATTCACTTGGGAATATCCCAACGCAGCTCCTAGAAGAAACGTGTTTCTGACTCGCTGAATCTCAACATAGTTTCAACTCTCTTAGGTGAACGAACGCACAGCAGAGCAGTTTCAAGGAAACGTTTCTCCTGAGTTTTAGACGAAGTTTCCTGCTGTTTAGTACGGATGCCGGCATTGAGCTGAAATTACCGGTTTTGAGATTCTGCACAGAAAGGGTTTGTAAACCGCTGAATCCACACGTGAGTTTAACTCTGTCAGTTGAATGCACACATTGACAACCATTCAGTTAGATAGCTCCGTTTTGGTTTTAGAAGCAGATATTTCTCTGTACACCCTATGGTCCCATTCACCTTGAATATCCCAACGCAGCACCTAGAAGAAACGTGTTTCTGACTCGCTGAATCTCAACATAGATTCAACTCTCTTAGGTGAACGATCGCACAGCAGAGCAGTTTCAAGGAAACGTTTCTCCTGAGTTTTAGACGAAGTTTCCTGCTGTTTAGTACGTATGCCGGCATTGGGCTGGAAATACCGGTTTTGGGATTCTGCACAGAAAGGGTTTGCAAACCGCTGAATCCACACGTGAGTTTAACTCTGTCAGTTGAATGCACACATTGACAACCATTCAGTTAGATAGCTCCGTTTTGGTTTTAGAAGCAGATATTTCTCTGTACAGCCTATGGTCCCATTGGCTCGGGAATATCCAAACGCAGCTCCTAGAAGAAACGTGTTTCTGACTCGCTGAATCTCAACATAGATTCAACTCTCTTAGGTGAACGACCGCACAGCAGAGCAGTTTCAAGGAAACGTTTCTCCTGAGTTTTAGAGGAAGTTTCCTGCTGTTTAGTACGTATGCCGGCATTGGGCTGGAAATACCGGTTTTGGGATTCTGCACAGAAAGGGTTTGCAAACCGCTGAATCCACACGTGAGTTTAACTCTGTCAGTTGAATGCACACATTGACAACCATTCAGTTAGATAGCTCCGTTTTGGTTTTAGAAGCAGATATTTCTCTGTACAGCCTATGGTCCCATTCACTCGGGAATATCCCAACGCAGCTCCTAGAAGAAACGTGTTTCTGACTCGCTGAATCTCAACATAGATTCAACTCTCTTAGGTGAACGAACGCACAGCAGAGCAGTTTCAAGGAAACGTTTCTCCTGAGTTTTAGACGAAGTTTCCTGCTGTTTAGTACGGATGCCGTCATTGAGCTGGAAATACCGGTTTTGGGATTCTGCACAGAAAGGGTTTGCAAACCGCTGAATCCACACGTGAGTTTAACTCTGTCAGTTGAATGCACACATTGACAACCATTCAGTTTGATAGCGCACTTTTGGTTTTAGAAGCAGATATTTCTCTGTACAGCCTATGGTCCCATTCACTCGGGAATATACCAACGCAGCTCCTAGAAGAAACGTGTTTCTGACTCGCTGAATCTCAACATAGATTCAACTCTCTTAGGTGAACGAACGCACAACAGAGCAGTTTCAAGGAAACGTTTCTCCTGAGTTTTAGCCGAAGTTTCCTACTGTTTAGTACGTATGCCGGCATTGGGCTGGAAATACCGGTTTTGGGATTCTGCACAGAAAGGGTTTGCAAACCGCTGAATCCACACGTGAGTTTAACTCTGTCAGTTGAATGCACACATTGACAACCATTCCGTTAGATAGCTCCGTTTTGGTTTTAGAAGCAGATATTTCTCTGTACAGCCTATGGTCCCATTCACTCGGGAATATCCCAACGCAGGTCCTAGAAGAAACGTGTTTCTAACTCGCTGAATCTCAACATAGATTCAACTCTCTTAGGTGAACGAACGCGCAGCAGAGCAGTTTCAAGGAAACGTTTCTCCTGAGTTTTAGACGAAGTTTCCTGCTGTTTAGTACGGATGCCGGCATTGGGCTGGACATACCGGTTTTGGGATTCTGCACAGAAATGGTTCGCAAACCGCTGAATCCACACGTGAGTTTAACTCTGTCAGTTGAATGCACACATTGACAACCATTCAGTTAGATAGCTCCGTTTTGGTTTTAGAAGCAGATATTTCTCTGTACAGCCTATGGTCCCATTCACTCGGGAATATCCCAACGCAGCTCCTAGAAGAAACGTGTTTCTGACTCGCTGAATCTCAACATAGATTCAACTCTCTTAGGTGAACGAACGCACAGCAGAGCAGTTTCAAGGAAACGTTTCTCCTGAGTTTTAGACGAAGTTTCCTGCTGTTTAGTACGGATGCCGGCATTGGGCTGGAAATACCGGTTTTGGGATTCTGCACAGAAAGGGTTTGCAAACCGCTGAATCCACACGTGAGTTTAACTCTGTCAGTTGAATGCACACATTGACAACCATTCAGTTAGATAGCTCCGTTTTGGTTTTAGAAGCAGATATTTCTCTGTACAGCCTATGGTCCCATTCACTCGGGAATATCCCAACTCAGCTCCTATGAGAAACGTGTTTCTGACTCGCTGAATCTCAACATAGATTCAACTCTCTTAGGTGAACGAACGCACAGCAGAGCAGTTTCAAGGAAACTTTTCTCCTGAGTTTTAGACTAAGTTTCCTGCTGTTTAGTACGTATGCCGGCATTGGGCTGGAAATACCGGTTTTGGGATTCTGCACAGAAAGGGTTTGCAAACCGCTGAATCCACACGTGAGTTTAACTCTGTCAGTTGAATGCACACCTTGACAACCATTCAGTTTGATAGCACACTTTTGGTTTTAGAAGCAGATATTTCTCTGTACAGCCTATGGTCCAATTCACTCGGGAATATCCCAACGCAGCTCCTAGAAGAAACGTGTTTCTGACTCGCTGAATCTCAACATAGATTCAACTCTCTCAGGTGAACGAACGCACAGCAGAGCAGTTTCAAGGAAACTTTTCTCCTGAGTTTTAGACGAAGTTTCCTGCTATTTAGTACGGATGCCGGCATTGGGCTGGAAATACCGGTTTTGGAATTCTGCACAGAAAGGGTTTGCAAACCGCTGAATCCACACGTGAGTTTAGCTCTGTCAGTTGAATACACACATTGACAACCATTCAGTTTGATAGCACACTTTTGGTTTTAGAAGCGGATATTTCTCTGTACAGCCTATGGTCCCATTCACTCGGGAATATCCCAACGCAGCTCCTAGAAGAAACGTGTTTCTGACTCGCTGAATCTAAACATAGATTCAACTCTCTTAGGTGAACGAACGCACAGCAGAGCAGTTTCAAGGAAACGTTTCTCCTGAGTCTTAGACGAAGTTTCCTGCTGTTTAGTACGTATGCCGGCATTGGGCTGGAAATACCGGTTTTGGGATTCTGCACAGAAAGGGTTTGCAAACCGCTGAATCCACACGTGAGATTAACTCTGTCAGTTGAATGCACACGTTGACAACCATTCAGTTTGATAGCACACTTTTGGTTTTAGAAGCAGATATTTCTCTGTACAGCCTATGGTCCCATTCACTCGGGAATATCCCAACGCAGCTCCTAGAAGAAACGTGTTTCTGACTCGCTGAATCTCAACATAGTTTCAACTCTCTTAGGTGAACGAACGCACAGCAGAGCAGTTTCAAGGAAACGTTTCTCCTGAGTTTTAGACGAAGTTTCCTGCTGTTTAGTACGGATGCCGGCATTGAGCTGAAATTACCGGTTTTGAGATTCTGCACAGAAAGGGTTTGTAAACCGCTGAATCCACACGTGAGTTTAACTCTGTCAGTTGAATGCACACATTGACAACCATTCAGTTAGATAGCTCCGTTTTGGTTTTAGAAGCAGATATTTCTCTGTACACCCTATGGTCCCATTCACCTTGAATATCCCAACGCAGCACCTAGAAGAAACGTGTTTCTGACTCGCTGAATCTCAACATAGATTCAACTCTCTTAGGTGAACGATCGCACAGCAGAGCAGTTTCAAGGAAACGTTTCTCCTGAGTTTTAGACGAAGTTTCCTGCTGTTTAGTACGTATGCCGGCATTGGGCTGGAAATACCGGTTTTGGGATTCTGCACAGAAAGGGTTTGCAAACCGCTGAATCCACACGTGAGTTTAACTCTGTCAGTTGAATGCACACATTGACAACCATTCAGTTAGATAGCTCCGTTTTGGTTTTAGAAGCAGATATTTCTCTGTACAGCCTATGGTCCCATTGACTCGGGAATATCCCAACGCAGCTCCTAGAAGAAACGTGTTTCTGACTCGCTGAATCTAAACATAGATTCAACTCTCTTAGGTGAACGAACGCACAGCAGAGCAGTTTCAAGGAAACGTTTCTCCTGAGTCTTAGACGAAGTTTCCTGCTGTTTAGTACGTATGCCGGCATTGGGCTGGAAATACCGGTTTTGGGATTCTGCACAGAAAGGGTTTGCAAACCGCTGAATCCACACGTGAGTTTAACTCTGTCAGTTGAATGCACACATTGACAACCATTCAGTTAGATACCACCTTTTTGGTTGTAGGAGCAGATATTTCTCTGTACAGCCTATGGTCCCATTCATTCGGGAATATCCCAACGCACCTCCTAGAAGAAACGTGTTTCTGACTCGCTGAATCTCAACATAGATTCAACTCTCTTAGGTGATCGAACGCACAGCAGAGCAGTTTCAAGGAAACGTTTCTCCTGAGTTTTAGACGAAGTTTCCTGCTGTTTAGGACGGATGCCGGCATTGGGCTGGAAATACCGGTTTTGGGATTCTGCACAGAAAGGGTTTGCAAACCGCTGAATCCACACCTGAGTTTAACTCTGTCAGTTGAATGCACACATTGACAACCATTCAGTTAGATAGCTCCGTTTGGGTTTTAGAAGCAGATATTTCTCTGTACAGCCTATGGTCCCATTCACTCGGGAATATCCCAACGCAGCTCCTAGAATAAACGTGTTTCTGACTCGCTGAATCTCAACATAGATTCAACTCTCTTAGGTGAACGACCGCACAGCAGAGCAGTTTCAAGGAAACGTTTCTCCTGAGTTTTAGAGGAAGTTTCCTGCTGTTTAGTACGTATGCCGGCATTGGGCTGAAAATACCGGTTTTGGGATTCTGCACAGAAAGGGTTTGCAAACCGCTGAATCCACACGTGAGTTTAACTCTGTCAGTTGAATGCACACATTGACAACCATTCAGTTAGATAGCTCCGTTTTGGTTTTAGAAGCAGATATTTCTCTGTACAGCCTATGGTCCCATACACTCGGGAATATCCCAACGCAGCTCCTAGAAGAAACGTGTTTCTGACTCGCTGAATCTCAACATAGATTCAACTCTCTTAGGTGAACGAACGCACAGCAGAGCAGTTTCAAGGAAACGTTTCTCCTGAGTTTTAGACGAAGTTTCCTGCTGTTTAGTACGGATGCCGTCATTGAGCTGGAAATACCGGTTTTGGGATTCTGCACAGAAAGGGTTTGCAAACCGCTGAATCCACACGTGAGTTTAACTCTGTCAGTTGAATGCACACATTGACAACCATTCAGTTTGATAGCGCACTTTTGGTTTTAGAAGCAGATATTTCTCTGTACAGCCTATGGTCCCATTCACTCGGGAATATACCAACGCAGCTCCTAGAAGAAACGTGTTTCTGACTCGCTGAATCTCAACATAGATTCAACTCTCTTAGGTGAACGAACGCACAGCAGAGCAGTTTCAAGGAAACGTTTCTCCTGAGTTTTAGCCGAAGTTTCCTACTGTTTAGTACGTATGCCGGCATTGGGCTGGAAATACCGGTTTTGGGATTCTGCACAGAAAGGGTTTGCAAACCGCTGAATCCACACGTGAGTTTAACTCTGCCAGTTGAATGCACACATTGACAACCATTCCGTTAGATAGCTCCGTTTTGGTTTTAGAAGCAGATATTTCTCTGTACAGCCTATGGTCCCATTCACTCGGGAATATCCCAACGCAGCTCCTAGAAGAAACGTGTTTCTAACTCGCTGAATCTCAACATAGATTCAACTCTCTTAGGTGAACGAACGCGCAGCAGAGCAGTTTCAAGGAAACGTTTCTCCTGAGTTTTAGACGAAGTTTCCTGCTGTTTAGTACGGATGCCGGCTTTGGGCTGGACATACCGGTTTTGGGATTCTGCACAGAAATGGTTCGCAAACCGCTGAATCCACACGTGAGTTTAACTCTGTCAGTTGAATGCACACATTGACAACCATTCAGTTAGATACCACCTTTTTGGTTGTAGGAGCAGATATTTCTCTGTACAGCCTATGGTCCCATTCATTCGGGAATATCCCAACGCAGCTCCTAGAAGAAACGTGTTTCTGACTCGCTGAATCTCAACATAGATTCAACTCTCTTAGGTGATCGAACGCACAGCAGAGCAGTTTCAAGGAAACGTTTCTCCTGAGTTTTAGACGAAGTTTCCTGCTGTTTAGGACGGATGCCAGCATTGGGCTGGAAATACCGGTTTTGGGATTCTGCACAGAAAGGGTTTGCAAACCGCTGAATCCACACGTGAGTTTAACTCTGTCAGTTGAATGCACACATTGACAACCATTCAGTTAGATAGCTCCGTTTTGGTTTTAGAAGCAGATATTTCTCTGTACAGCCTATGGTCCCATTCACTCGGGAATATCCCAACGCAGCTCCTAGAAGAAACGTGTTTCTGACTCGCTGAATCTAAACATACATTCAACTCTCTTAGGTGAACGAATGCACAGCAGAGCAGTTTCAAGGAAACGTTTCTCCTGAGTTTTAGACAAAGTTTCCTGCTGTTTAGTACGTATGCCGGCATTGGGCTGGAAATACCGGTTTTGGGATTCTGCACAGAAAGGTTTTGCAAACCGCTGAATCCACACGTGAGTTTAACTCTGTCAGTTGAATGCACACGTTGACAACCATTCAGTTTGATAGCACGCTTTTGGTTTTAGAAGCAGATATTTCTCTGTACAGCCTATGGTCCCATTCACTCGGGAATATCCCAACGCAGCTCCTAGAAGAAACGTGTTTCTGACTCGCTGAATCTCCACATAGATTCAACTCTCTTAGGTGAACGAACGCACAACAGAGCAGTTTCAAGGAAACGTTTCTCCTGAGTTTTAGACGAAGTTTCCTGCTGTTTAGTACGGATGCCGGCATTGGGCTGGAAATACCGGTTTTGTGATTCTGCACAGAAATGGTTTGCAAACCGCTGAATCCACACGTGAGTTTAACTATGTCAGTTGAATGCACACATTGACAACCATTCATTTAGATAGCTCCGTTTTGGTTTTAGAAGCAGATATTTCTCTGTACAGCCTATGGTCCCATTCACTCGGGAATATCCCAACGCAGCTCCTAGCATAAACGTGTTTCTGACTCGCTGAATCTCAACATAGATTCAACTCTCTTAGATGAACGAACGCACAGCGAGCAGTTTCAAAGAAACGTTTCTCCTGAGTCTTAGACGAAGTTTCCTGCTGTTTAGTACGTATGCCGGCATTGGGCTGGAAATACCGGTTTGGGGATTCTGCACAGAAAGGGTTTGCAAACCGCTGAATCCACACGTGAGTTTAACTCTGTCAGTTGAATGCACACGTTGACAACCATTCAGTTAGATAGCTCCGTTTTGGTTTTAGAAGCAGATATTTCTCTGTACAGCCTATGGTCCCATTCACTCGGGAATATCCCAACGCAGCTCCTAGAAGAAACGTGTTTCTGACTCGCTGAATCTCAACATAGATTCAACTCTCTTAGGTGAACGAACGCACAGCAGAGCAGTTTCAAGGAAACGTTTCTCCTGAGTTTTAGACGAAGTTTCCTGCTGTTTAGTACAGATGCCGGCATTGGGCTGGACATACCGGTTTTGGGATTCTGCACAGAAATGGATTGCAAACCGCTGAATCCACAGGTGAGTTTAACTCTGTCAGTTGAATGCACACATTGACAACCATTCATTTAGATAGCTCCGTTTTGGTTTTAGAAGCAGATATTTCTCTGTACAGCCTATGGTCCCATTCACTCGGGAATATCCCAACGCAGCTCCTAGAAGAAACGTGTTTCTGACTCGCTGAATCTCAACATAGTTTCAACTCTCTTAGGTGAACGAACGCACAGCAGAGCAGTTTCAAGGAAACGTTTCTCCTGAGTTTTAGACGAAGTTTCCTGCTGTTTAGTACGGATGCCGGCATTGAGCTGAAATTACCGGTTTTGAGATTCTGCACAGAAAGGGTTTGTAAACCGCTGAATCCACACGTGAGTTTAACTCTGTCAGTTGAATGCACACATTGACAACCATTCAGTTAGATAGCTCCGTTTTGGTTTTAGAAGCAGATATTTCTCTGTACACCCTATGGTCCCATTCACCTTGAATATCCCAACGCACCTCCTAGAAGAAACGTGTTTCTGACTCGCTGAATCTCAACATAGATTCAACTCTCTTAGGTGAACGAACGCACAGCAGAGCAGTTTCAAGGAAACGTTTCTCCTGAGTTTTAGACGAAGTTTCCTGCTGTTTAGTACGGATGCCGGCATTGGGCTGGAAATACCGGTTTTGGGATTCTGCACAGAAGGGGTTTGCAAACCGCTGAATCCACACGTGAGTTTAACTCTGTCAGTTGAATGCACACATTGACAACCATTCAGTTAGATAGCTCCGTTTTGGTTTTAGAAGCAGATATTTCTCTGTACAGCCTATGGTCCCATTCACTCGGGAATATCCCAACGCAGCTCCTAGAAGAAACGTGTTTCTGACTCGCTGAATCTCCACATAGATTCAACTCTCTTAGGTGAACGAACGCACAGCAGAGCAGTTTCAAGGAAACGTTTCTCCTGAGTTTTAGACGAAGTTTCCTGCTGTTTAGTACGGATGCCGGCATAGGGCTGGACATACCGGTTTTGGGATTCTGCACAGAAAGGGTTTGCAAACCGCTGAATCCACACGTGAGTTTAACTCTGTCAGTTGAATGCACACATTGACAACCATTCAGTTAGATAGCTCCGTTTTGGTTTTAGAAGCAGATATTTCTCTGTACAGCCTATGGTCCCATTCACTCGGGAATATCCCAACGCAGCTCCTAGAAGAAACGTGTTTCTGACTCGCTGAATCTCAACATAGATTCAACTCTCTTAGGTGAACGAACGCACAGCAGAGCAGTTTCAAGGAAACGTTTCTCCTGAGTCTTAGACGAAGTTTCCTGCTGTTTAGTACGTATGCTGACATTGGGCTGGAAATACCGGTTTTGGGATTCTGCACAGAAAGGGTTTGCAAACCGCTGAATCCACACGTGAGAGTAACTCTGTCAGTTGAATGCACACGTTGACAACCATTCAGTTTGATAGCACACTTTTGGTTTTAGAAGCAGATATTTCTCTGTACAGCCTATGGTCCCATTCACTCGGGAATATCCCAACGCAGCTCCTAGAAGAAACGTGTTTCTGACTCGCTGAATCTCAACATAGATTCAACTCTCTTAGGTGAACGAACGCACAGCAGAGCAGTTTCAAGGAAACGTTTCTCCTGAGTTTTAGACGAAGTTTCCTGCTGTTTAGTACGGATGCCGGCATTGGGCTGGAAATATCGGTTTTGGGATTCTGCACAGAAAGGGTTTGCAAACCGCTGAATCCACACGTGAGTTTTACTCTGTCAGTTGAATACACACATTGACAACCATTCAGTTTGATAGCACACTTTTGGTTTTAGAAGCAGATATTTCTCTGTACAGCCTATGGTCCCATTCACTCGGGAATATCCCAACGCAGCTCCTAGAAGAAACGTGTTTCTGACTCGCTGAATCTCCACATAGATTCAACTCTCTTAGGTGAACGAACGCACAGCAGAGCAGTTTCAAGGAAACGTTTCTCCTGAGTTTTAGACGAAGTTTCCTGCTGTTTAGTACGGATGCCGGCATTGGGCTGGACATACCGGTTTTGGGATTCTGCACAGAAAGGGTTTGCAAACCGCTGAATCCACACGTGAGTTTAACTGTGTCAGTTGAATGCACACATTGACAACCATTCAGTTAGATAGCTCCGTTTTGGTTTTAGAAGCAGATATTTCTCTGTACAGCCTATGGTCCCATTCACTCGGGAATATCCCAACGCAGCTCCTAGAAGAAACGTGTTTCTGACTCGCTGAATCTCAACATAGATTCAACTCTCTTAGGTGAACGAACGCACAGCAGAGCAGTTTCAAGGAAACGTTTCTCCTGAGTTTTAGACGAAGTTTCCTGCTGTTTAGTACGGATGCCGGCATTGGGCTGGACATACCGGTTTTGGGATTCTGCACAGAAATGGTTTGCAAACCGCTGAATCCTCACGTGAGTATAACTCTGTGAGTTGAATGCACACATTGACAACCATTCAGTTAGATAGCTCCGTTTTGGTTTTAGAAGCAGATATTTCTCTGTACAGCCTATGGTCCCATTCACTCGGGAATATCCCAACGCAGCTCCTAGCATAAACGTGTTTCTGACTCGCTGAATCTCAACATAGTTTCAACTCTCTTAGGTGAACGAACGCACAGCAGAGCAGTTTCAAGGAAACGTTTCTCCTGAGTTTTAGACGAAGTTTCCTGCTGTTTATTACGGATGCCGGCATTGGGCTGGACATACCGGTTTTGGGATTCTGCACAGAAATGGTTTGCAAACCGCTGAATCCACACGTGAGTTTAACTCTGTGAGTTGAATGCACACATTGACAACCATTCAGTTAGATAGCTCCGTTTTGGTTTTAGAAGCAGATATTTCTCTGTACAGCCTATGGTCCCATACACTCGGGAATATCCCAACGCAGCTCCTAGAAGAAACGTGTTTCTGACTCGCTGAATCTCAACATAGATTCAACTCTCTTAGGTGAACGAACGCACAGCAGAGCAGTTTCAAGGAAACGTTTCTCCTGAGTTTTAGACGAAGTTTCCTGCTGTTTAGTACGGATGCCGTCATTGAGCTGGAAATACCGGTTTTGGGATTCTGCACAGAAAGGGTTTGCAAACCGCTGAATCCACACGTGAGTTTAACTCTGTCAGTTGAATGCACACATTGACAACCATTCAGTTTGATAGCGCACTTTTGGTTGTAGAAGCAGATATTTCTCTGTACAGCCTATGGTCCCATTCACTCGGGAATATACCAACGCAGCTCCTAGAAGAAACGTGTTTCTGACTCGCTGAATCTCAACATAGATTCAACTCTCTTAGGTGAACGAACGCACAGCAGAGCAGTTTCAAGGAAACGTTTCTCCTGAGTTTTAGCCGAAGTTTCCTACTGTTTAGTACGTATGCCGGCATTGGGCTGGAAATACCGGTTTTGGGATTCTGCACAGAAAGGGTTTGCAAACCGCTGAATCCACACGTGAGTTTAACTCTGTCAGTTGAATGCACACATTGACAACCATTCCGTTAGATAGCTCCGTTTTGGTTTTAGAAGCAGATATTTCTCTGTACAGCCTATGGTCCCATTCACTCGGGAATATCCCAACGCAGCTCCTAGAAGAAACGTGTTTCTAACTCGCTGAATCTCAACATAGATTCAACTCTCTTAGGTGAACGAACGCGCAGCAGAGCAGTTTCAAGGAAACGTTTCTCCTGAGTTTTAGACGAAGTTTCCTGCTGTTTAGTACGGATGCCGGCTTTGGGCTGGACATACCGGTTTTGGGATTCTGCACAGAAATGGTTCGCAAACCGCTGAATCCACACGTGAGTTTAACTCTGTCAGTTGAATGCACACATTGACAACCATTCAGTTAGATACCACCTTTTTGGTTGTAGGAGCAGATATTTCTCTGTACAGCCTATGGTCCCATTCATTCGGGAATATCCCAACGCAGCTCCTAGAAGAAACGTGTTTCTGACTCGCTGAATCTCAACATAGATTCAACTCTCTTAGGTGATCGAACGCACAGCAGAGCAGTTTCAAGGAAACGTTTCTCCTGAGTTTTAGACGAAGTTTCCTGCTGTTTAGGACGGATGCCAGCATTGGGCTGGAAATACCGGTTTTGGGATTCTGCACAGAAAGGGTTTGCAAACCGCTGAATCCACACGTGAGTTTAACTCTGTCAGTTGAATGCACACATTGACAACCATTCAGTTAGATAGCTCCGTTTTGGTTTTAGAAGCAGATATTTCTCTGTACAGCCTATGGTCCCATTCACTCGGGAATATCCCAACGCAGCTCCTAGAAGAAACGTGTTTCTGACTCGCTGAATCTAAACATACATTCAACTCTCTTAGGTGAACGAATGCACAGCAGAGCAGTTTCAAGGAAACGTTTCTCCTGAGTTTTAGACAAAGTTTCCTGCTGTTTAGTACGTATGCCGGCATTGGGCTGGAAATACCGGTTTTGGGATTCTGCACAGAAAGGTTTTGCAAACCGCTGAATCCACACGTGAGTTTAACTCTGTCAGTTGAATGCACACGTTGACAACCATTCAGTTTGATAGCACGCTTTTGGTTTTAGAAGCAGATATTTCTCTGTACAGCCTATGGTCCCATTCACTCGGGAATATCCCAACGCAGCTCCTAGAAGAAACGTGTTTCTGACTCGCTGAATCTCCACATAGATTCAACTCTCTTAGGTGAACGAACGCACAACAGAGCAGTTTCAAGGAAACGTTTCTCCTGAGTTTTAGACGAAGTTTCCTGCTGTTTAGTACGGATGCCGGCATTGGGCTGGAAATACCGGTTTTGTGATTCTGCACAGAAATGGTTTGCAAACCGCTGAATCCACACGTGAGTTTAACTATGTCAGTTGAATGCACACATTGACAACCATTCATTTAGATAGCTCCGTTTTGGTTTTAGAAGCAGATATTTCTCTGTACAGCCTATGGTCCCATTCACTCGGGAATATCCCAACGCAGCTCCTAGCATAAACGTGTTTCTGACTCGCTGAATCTCAACATAGATTCAACTCTCTTAGATGAACGAACGCACAGCGAGCAGTTTCAAAGAAACGTTTCTCCTGAGTCTTAGACGAAGTTTCCTGCTGTTTAGTACGTATGCCGGCATTGGGCTGGAAATACCGGTTTGGGGATTCTGCACAGAAAGGGTTTGCAAACCGCTGAATCCACACGTGAGTTTAACTCTGTCAGTTGAATGCACACGTTGACAACCATTCAGTTAGATAGCTCCGTTTTGGTTTTAGAAGCAGATATTTCTCTGTACAGCCTATGGTCCCATTCACTCGGGAATATCCCAACGCAGCTCCTAGAAGAAACGTGTTTCTGACTCGCTGAATCTCAACATAGATTCAACTCTCTTAGGTGAACGAACGCACAGCAGAGCAGTTTCAAGGAAACGTTTCTCCTGAGTTTTAGACGAAGTTTCCTGCTGTTTAGTACAGATGCCGGCATTGGGCTGGACATACCGGTTTTGGGATTCTGCACAGAAATGGATTGCAAACCGCTGAATCCACACGTGAGTTTAACTCTGTCAGTTGAATGCACACATTGACAACCATTCATTTAGATAGCTCCGTTTTGGTTTTAGAAGCAGATATTTCTCTGTACAGCCTATGGTCCCATTCACTCGGGAATATCCCAACGCAGCTCCTAGAAGAAACGTGTTTCTGACTCGCTGAATCTCAACATAGTTTCAACTCTCTTAGGTGAACGAACGCACAGCAGAGCAGTTTCAAGGAAACGTTTCTCCTGAGTTTTAGACGAAGTTTCCTGCTGTTTAGTACGGATGCCGGCATTGAGCTGAAATTACCGGTTTTGAGATTCTGCACAGAAAGGGTTTGTAAACCGCTGAATCCACACGTGAGTTTAACTCTGTCAGTTGAATGCACACATTGACAACCATTCAGTTAGATAGCTCCGTTTTGGTTTTAGAAGCAGATATTTCTCTGTACACCCTATGGTCCCATTCACCTTGAATATCCCAACGCACCTCCTAGAAGAAACGTGTTTCTGACTCGCTGAATCTCAACATAGATTCAACTCTCTTAGGTGAACGAACGCACAGCAGAGCAGTTTCAAGGAAACGTTTCTCCTGAGTTTTAGACGAAGTTTCCTGCTGTTTAGTACGGATGCCGGCATTGGGCTGGAAATACCGGTTTTGGGATTCTGCACAGAAGGGGTTTGCAAACCGCTGAATCCACACGTGAGTTTAACTCTGTCAGTTGAATGCACACATTGACAACCATTCAGTTAGATAGCTCCGTTTTGGTTTTAGAAGCAGATATTTCTCTGTACAGCCTATGGTCCCATTCACTCGGGAATATCCCAACGCAGCTCCTAGAAGAAACGTGTTTCTGACTCGCTGAATCTCCACATAGATTCAACTCTCTTAGGTGAACGAACGCACAGCAGAGCAGTTTCAAGGAAACGTTTCTCCTGAGTTTTAGACGAAGTTTCCTGCTGTTTAGTACGGATGCCGGCATAGGGCTGGACATACCGGTTTTGGGATTCTGCACAGAAAGGGTTTGCAAACCGCTGAATCCACACGTGAGTTTAACTCTGTCAGTTGAATGCACACATTGACAACCATTCAGTTAGATAGCTCCGTTTTGGTTTTAGAAGCAGATATTTCTCTGTACAGCCTATGGTCCCATTCACTCGGGAATATCCCAACGCAGCTCCTAGAAGAAACGTGTTTCTGACTCGCTGAATCTCAACATAGATTCAACTCTCTTAGGTGAACGAACGCACAGCAGAGCAGTTTCAAGGAAACGTTTCTCCTGAGTCTTAGACGAAGTTTCCTGCTGTTTAGTACGTATGCTGACATTGGGCTGGAAATACCGGTTTTGGGATTCTGCACAGAAAGGGTTTGCAAACCGCTGAATCCACACGTGAGAGTAACTCTGTCAGTTGAATGCACACGTTGACAACCATTCAGTTTGATAGCACACTTTTGGTTTTAGAAGCAGATATTTCTCTGTACAGCCTATGGTCCCATTCACTCGGGAATATCCCAACGCAGCTCCTAGAAGAAACGTGTTTCTGACTCGCTGAATCTCAACATAGATTCAACTCTCTTAGGTGAACGAACGCACAGCAGAGCAGTTTCAAGGAAACGTTTCTCCTGAGTTTTAGACGAAGTTTCCTGCTGTTTAGTACGGATGCCGGCATTGGGCTGGAAATATCGGTTTTGGGATTCTGCACAGAAAGGGTTTGCAAACCGCTGAATCCACACGTGAGTTTTACTCTGTCAGTTGAATACACACATTGACAACCATTCAGTTTGATAGCACACTTTTGGTTTTAGAAGCAGATATTTCTCTGTACAGCCTATGGTCCCATTCACTCGGGAATATCCCAACGCAGCTCCTAGAAGAAACGTGTTTCTGACTCGCTGAATCTCCACATAGATTCAACTCTCTTAGGTGAACGAACGCACAGCAGAGCAGTTTCAAGGAAACGTTTCTCCTGAGTTTTAGACGAAGTTTCCTGCTGTTTAGTACGGATGCCGGCATTGGGCTGGACATACCGGTTTTGGGATTCTGCACAGAAAGGGTTTGCAAACCGCTGAATCCACACGTGAGTTTAACTGTGTCAGTTGAATGCACACATTGACAACCATTCAGTTAGATAGCTCCGTTTTGGTTTTAGAAGCAGATATTTCTCTGTACAGCCTATGGTCCCATTCACTCGGGAATATCCCAACGCAGCTCCTAGAAGAAACGTGTTTCTGACTCGCTGAATCTCAACATAGATTCAACTCTCTTAGGTGAACGAACGCACAGCAGAGCAGTTTCAAGGAAACGTTTCTCCTGAGTTTTAGACGAAGTTTCCTGCTGTTTAGTACGGATGCCGGCATTGGGCTGGACATACCGGTTTTGGGATTCTGCACAGAAATGGTTTGCAAACCGCTGAATCCTCACGTGAGTATAACTCTGTGAGTTGAATGCACACATTGACAACCATTCAGTTAGATAGCTCCGTTTTGGTTTTAGAAGCAGATATTTCTCTGTACAGCCTATGGTCCCATTCACTCGGGAATATCCCAACGCAGCTCCTAGCATAAACGTGTTTCTGACTCGCTGAATCTCAACATAGTTTCAACTCTCTTAGGTGAACGAACGCACAGCAGAGCAGTTTCAAGGAAACGTTTCTCCTGAGTTTTAGACGAAGTTTCCTGCTGTTTATTACGGATGCCGGCATTGGGCTGGACATACCGGTTTTGGGATTCTGCACAGAAATGGTTTGCAAACCGCTGAATCCACACGTGAGTTTAACTCTGTGAGTTGAATGCACACATTGACAACCATTCAGTTAGATAGCTCCGTTTTGGTTTTAGAAGCAGATATTTCTCTGTACAGCCTATGGTCCCATTCACTCGGGAATATCCCAACGTAGCTCCTAGCATAAACGTGTTTCTGACTCGCTGAATCTCAACATAGTTTCAACTCTCTTAGGTGAACGAACGCACAGCAGAGCAGTTTCAAGGAAACGTTTCTCCTGAGTTTTAGACGAAGTTTCCTGCTGTTTAGTACGGATGCCGGCATTGAGCTGAAATTACCGGTTTTGAGATTCTGCACAGAAAGGGTTTGTAAACCGCTGAATCCACACGTGAGTTTAACTCTGTCAGTTGAATGCACACATTGACAACCATTCAGTTAGATAGCTCCGTTTTGGTTTTAGAAGCAGATATTTCTCTGTACACCCTATGGTCCCATTCACCTTGAATATCCCAACGCACCTCCTAGAAGAAACGTGTTTCTGACTCGCTGAATCTCAACATAGATTCAACTCTCTTAGGTGAACGAACGCACAGCAGAGCAGTTTCAAGGAAACGTTTCTCCTGAGTTTTAGACGAAGTTTCCTGCTGTTTAGTACGGATGCCGGCATTGGGCTGGACATACCGGTTTTGGGATTCTGCACAGAAATGGTTTGCAAACCGCTGAATCCACACGTGAGTTTAACTCTGTGAGTTGAATGCACACATTGACAACCATTCAGTTAGATAGCTCCGTTTTGGTTTTAGAAGCAGATATTTCTCTGTACAGCCTATGGTCCCATTGACTCGGGAATATCCCAACGCAGCTCCTAGAAGAAACGTGTTTCTGACTCGCTGAATCTCAACATAGATTCAACTCTCTTAGGTGAACGAACGCACAGCAGAGCAGTTTCAAGGAAACTTTTCTCCTGAGTCTTAGACGAAGTTTCCTGCTGTTTAGTACGTATGCCGGCATTGGGCTGGAAATACCGGTTTTGGGATTCTGCACAGAAAGGGTTTGCAAACCGCTGAATCCACACGTGAGTTTAACTCTGTCAGTTGAATGCACACATTGACAACCATTCAGTTAGATACCACCTTTTTGGTTGTAGGAGCAGATATTTCTCTGTACAGCCTATGGTCCCATTCATTCGGGAATATCCCAACGCACCTCCTAGAAGAAACGTGTTTCTGACTCGCTGAATCTCAACATAGATTCAACTCTCTTAGGTGAACGAACGCACAGCAGAGCAGTTTCAAGGAAACGTTTCTCCTGAGTTTAAGACGAAGTTTCCTGCTGTTTAGTACGGATGCCGGCATTGGGCTGGAAATACCGGTTTTGGGATTCTGCACAGAAAGGGTTTGCAAACCTTTGAATCCACACGTGAGTTTAACTCTGTCAGTTGAATGCACACATTGACAACCATTCAGTTAGATAGCTCCGTTTTGGTTTTAGAAGCAGATATTTCTCTGTACAGCCTATGGTCCCATTCACTCGGGAATATCCCAACGCAGCTCCTAGAAGAAACGTGTTTCTGACTCGCTGAATCTCAACATAGATTCAACTCTCTTAGGTGAACGAACGCACAGCAGAGCAGTTTCAAGGAAACGTTTCTCCTGAGTTTTAGACGAAGTTTCCTGCTGTTTAGTACGGATGCCGGCATTGGGCTGTACATACCGGTTTTGGGATTCTGCACAGAAATGGTTTGCAAACCGCTGAATCCACACGTGAGTTTAACTCTGTCAGTTGAATGCACACATTGACAACCATTCAGTTAGATAGCTCCGTTTTGGTTTTAGAAGCAGATATTTCTCTGTAAAGCCTATGGTCTCATTCACTCGGGAATATCCCAACGCAGCTCCTAGCATAAACGTGTTTCTGACTCGCTGAATCTCAACATAGTTTCAACTCTCTTAGGTGAACGAACGCACAGCAGAGCAGTTTCAAGGAAACGTTTCTCCTGAGTTTTAGACGAAGTTTCCTGCTGTTTAGTACGGATGCCGGCATTGAGCTGGAATTACCGGTTTTGGGATTCTGCACAGAAAGGGTTTGTAAACCGCTGAATCCAAACGTGAGTTTAACTCTGTCAGTGAATGCACACATTGACAACCATTCAGTTAGATACCACCGTTTTGGTTGTAGGAGCAGATATTTCTCTGTACAGCCTATGGTCCCATTCACTCGGGAATATCCCAACGCACCTTCTAGAAGAAAAGTGTTTCTGACTCGCTCAATCTCAACATAGATTCAACTCTCTTAGGTGATCGAACGCACAGCAGAGCAGTTTCAAGGAAACGTTTCTCCTGAGTTTTAGACGAAGTTTCCTGCTGTTTAGTACGGATGCCGGCATTGGGCTGGAAATACCGGTTTTGGGATTCTGCACAGAAAGGGTTTGCAAACCGCTGAATCCACACGTGAGTTTAACTCTGTCAGTTGAATGCACACATTGACAACCATTCAGTTAGATAGCTCCCTTTTGGTTTTAGAAGCAGATATTTCTCTGTACAGCCTATGGTCCCATTCACTCGGGAATATCCCAACGCAGCTCCTAGAAGAAACGTGTTTCTGACTCGCTGAATCTCAACATAGATTCAACTCTCTTAGGTGAACGAACGCACAGCAGAGCAGTTTCAAGGAAACGTTTCTCCTGAGTTTTAGACGAAGTTTCCTGCTGTTTAGTACGGATGCCGGCATTGGGCTGGAAATACCGGTTTTGTGATTCTGCACAGAAATGGTTTGCAAACCGCTGAATCCACACGTGAGTTTAACTCTGTCAGTTGAATGCACACATTGACAACCATTCATTTAGATAGCTCCGTTTTGGTTTTAGAAGCAGATATTTCTCTGTACAGCCTATGGTCCCATTCACTCGGGAATATCCCAACGCAGCTCCTAGCATAAACGTGTTTCTGACTCGCTGAATCTCAACATAGATTCAACTCTCTTAGATGAACGAACGCACAGCGAGCAGTTTCAAAGAAACGCTTCTCCTGAGTCTTAGACGAAGTTTCCTGCTGTTTAGTACGTATGCCGGCATTGGGCTGGAAATACCGGTTTGGGGATTCTGCACAGAAAGGGTTTGCAAACCGCTGAATCCACACGTGAGTTTAACTCTGTCAGTTGAATGCACACGTTGACAACCATTCAGTTAGATAGCTCCGTTTTGGTTTTAGAAGCAGATATTTCTCTGTACAGCCTATGGTCCCATTCACTCGGGAATATCCCAACGCAGCTCCTAGAAGAAACGTGTTTCTGACTCGCTGAATCTCAACATAGATTCAACTCTCTTAGGTGAACGAACGCACAGCAGAGCAGTTTCAAGGAAACGTTTCTCCTGAGTCTTAGACGAAGTTTCCTGCTGTTTAGTACGTATGCCGGCATTGGGCTGGAAATACCGGTTTTGGGATTCTGCACAGAAAGGGTTTGCAAACCGCTGAATCCACACGTGAGATTAATTCTGTCAGTTGAATGCACACATTGACAACCATTCAGTTAGATAGCTCCGTTTTGGTTTTAGAAGCAGATATTTCTCTGTACAGCCTATGGTCCCATTCACTCGGGAATATCCCAACGCAGCTCCTAGAAGAAACGTGTTTCTGACTCTCTGAATCTCAACATAGATTCAACTCTCTTAGGTGAACGAACGCACAGCAGAGCAGTTTCAAGGAAACGTTTCTCCTGAGTTTTAGACGAAGTTTCCTGCTGTTTAGTACGTATGCCGGCATTGGTCTGGAAATACCGGTTTTGGGATTCTGCACAGAAAGGGTTTGCAAACCGCTGAATCCACACGTGAGTTTAACTCTGTCAGTTGAATGCACACATTGACAACCATTCAGTTAGATAGCTCCGTTTTGGTTTTAGAAGCAGATATTTCTCTGTACAGCCTATGGTCCCATTGACTCGGGAATATCCCAACGCAGCTCCTAGAAGAAACGTGTTTCTGACTCGCTGAATCTCAACATAGATTCAACTCTCTTAGGTGAACGAACGCACAGCAGAGCAGTTTCAAGGAAACGTTTCTCCTGAGTCTTAGACGAAGTTTCCTGCTGTTTAATACGTATGCCGGCATTGGGCTGGAAATACCGGTTTTGGGATTCTGCACAGAAAGGGTTTGCAAACCGCTGAATCCACACGTGAGTTTAACTCTGTCAGTTGAATGCACACATTGACAACCATTCAGTTAGATAGCTCCGTTTTGGTTTTAGAAGCAGATATTTCTCTGTACAGCCTATGGTCCCATTCACTCGGGAATATCCCAACGCAGCTCCTAGAAGAAACGTGTTTCTGACTCGCTGAATCTCAACATAGTTTCAACTCTCTTAGGTGAACGAACGCACAGCAGAGCAGTTTCAAGGAAACGTTTCTCCTGAGTTTTAGACGAAGTTTCCTGCTGTTTAGTACGTATGCCGGCATTGGGCTGGAAATACCGGTTTTGGGATTCTGCACAGAAAGGGTTTGCAAATCGCTGAATCCATACGTGAGTTTAACTCTGTCAGTTGAATGTACACATTGACAACCATTCAATTTGATAGCACCCTTTTGGTTTTAGAAGCAGATATTTCTCTGTACAGCCTATGGTCCCATTCACTCGGGAATATCCCAACGCAGCTCCTAGAAGAAACGTGTTTCTGACTCGCTGAATCTCAACATAGATTCAACTCTCTTAGATGAACGAACGCACACCAGAGCAGTTTCAAGGAAACGTTTCTCCTGAGTTTTAGACGAAGTTTCCTGCTGTTTAGTACGGATGCCGGCATTGGGCTGGAAATACCGGTTTTGGGATTCTGCACAGAAAGGGTTTGCAAACCGCTGAATCCACACGTGGGATTAACTCTGTCAGTTGAATGCACACATTGACAACCATTCAGTTAGATAGCTCCGTTTTGGTTTTAGAAGCAGATATTTCTCTGTACAGCCTATGGTCCCATTCACTCGGGAATATCCCAACGCAGCTCCTAGAAGAAACGTGTTTCTGACTCGCTGAATCTCAACATAGATTCAACTCTCTTAGGTGAACGAACGCACAGCAGAGCAGTTTCAAGGAATCGTTTCTCCTGAGTTTTAGACGAAGTTTCCTGCTGTTTAGTATGGATGCCGGCATTGGGCTGGACATACCGGTTTTGTGATTCTGCACAGAAAGGGTTTGCAAACCGCTGAATCCACACGTGAGTTTAACTCTGTCAGTTGAATGCACACATTGACAACCATTCAGTTAGATAGCTCCGTTTTGGTTTTAGAAGCAGATATTTCTCTGTACAGCCTATGTTCCCATTCACTCGGGAATATCCCAACGCAGCTCCTAGCATAAACGTGTTTCTGACTCGCTGAATCTCAACATAGTTTCAACTCTCTTAGGTGAACGAACGCACAGCAGAGCAGTTTCAAGGAAACGTTTCTCCTGAGTTTTAGACGAAGTTTCCTGCTGTTTAGTACGGATGCCGGCATTGAGCTGAAATTACCGGTTTTGGGATTCTGCACAGAAAGGGTTTGTAAACCGCTGAATCCACACGTGAGCTTAACTCTGTCAGTTGAATGCACACATTGACAACCATTCAGTTAGATAGCTCCGTTTTGGTTTTAGAAGCAGATATTTCTCTGTACAGCCTATGGTCCCATTCACCTTGAATATCCCAACGCAGCTCCTAGAAGAAACGTGTTTCTGACTCGCTGAATCTCAACATAGATTCAACTCTCTTAGGTGAACGAACGCACAGCAGAGCAGTTTCAAGGAAACGTTTCTCCTGAGTTTTAGACGAAGTTTCCTGCTGTTTAGTACGGATGCCGGCATTGGGCTGGAAATACCGGTTTTGGGATTCTGCACAGAAAGGGTTTGCAAACCGCTGAATCCACACGTGAGTTTAAATCTGTCAGTTGAATGCACACATTGACAACCATTCAGTTAGATAGCTCCGTTTTGGTTGTAGAAGCAGATATTTCTCTGTACAGCCTATGGTCCCATTCACTCGGGAATATCCCAACGCAGCTCCTAGAAGAAACGTGTTTCTGACTCGCTGAATCTCAACATAGATTCAACTCTCTTAGGTGAACGAACGCACAGCAGAGCAGTTTCAAGGAAACGTTTCTCCTGAGTCTTAGACGAAGTTTCCTGCTGTTTAGTACGTATGCCGGCATTGGGCTGGAAATACCGGTTTTGGGATTCTGCACAGAAAGGGTTTGCAAACCGCTGAATCCACACGTGAGTTTAACTCTGTCAGTTGAATGCACACATTGACAACCATTCAGTTAGATAGCTCCGTTTTGGTTTTAGAAGCAGATATTTCTCTGTACAGCCTATGGTCCCATTCACTCGGGAATATCCCAACGCAGCTCCTAGAAGAAACGTGTTTCTGACTCGCTGAATCTCAACATAGATTCAATTCTCTTAGGTGAACGGACGCACAGCAGAGCAGTTTCAAGGAAACGTTTCTCCTGAGTTTTAGACGAAGTTTCCTGCTGTTTAGTACGTATGCCGGCATTGGGCTGGAAATACCGGTTTTGGGATTCTGCACAGAAAGGGTTTGCAAACCGCTGAATCCACACGTGAGTTTAACTCTGTCAGTTGAATGCACACATTGACAACCATACAGTTTGATAGCACACTTTTGGTTTTAGAAGCAGATATTTCTCTGTACAGCCTATGGTCCCATTCACTCGGGAATATCCCAACGCAGCTCCTAGAAGAAACGTGTTTCTGACTCGCTGAATCTCAACATAGATTCAACTCTCTTAGGTGAACGAACGCACAGCAGAGCAGTTTCAAGGAAACGTTTCTCCTGAGTTTTAGACGAAGTTTCCTGCTGTTTAGTACGGATGCCGGCATTGGGCTGGAAATACCGGTTTTGGGATTCTGCACAGAAAGGGTGTGCAAACCGCTGAATCCACACGTGAGTTTAACTCTGTCAGTTGAATGCACACGTTGACAACCATTCAGTTAGATAGCTCCGTTTTGGTTTTAGAAGCAGATATTTCTCTGTACAGCCTATGGTCCCATTCACTCGGGAATATCCCAACGCAGCTCCTAGAAGAAACGTGTTTCTGACTCGCTGAATCTCAACATAGATTCAACTCTCTTAGGTGAACGAACGCACAGCAGAGCAGTTTCAAGGAAACGTTTCTCCTGAGTTTTAGACGAAGTTTCCTGCTGTTTAGTACGGATGCCGGCATTGGGCTGGAAATACCGGTTTTGGGATTCTGCACAGAAAGGGTTTGCAAACCGCTGAATCCACACGTGAGTTTAACTCTGTCAGTTGAATACACACATTGACAACCATTCAGTTTGATAGCACACTTTTGGTTTTAGAAGCAGATATTTCTCTGTACAGCCTATGGTCCCATTCACTCGGGAATATCCCAACGCAGCTCCTAGAAGAAACGTGTTTCTGACTCGCTGAATCTCAACATAGATTCAACTCTCTTAGGTGAACGAACGCACAGCAGAGCAGTTTCAAGGAAACGTTTCTCCTGAGTCTTAGACGAAGTTTCCTGCTGTTTAGTACGTATGCTGGCATTGGGCTGGAAATACCGGTTTTGGGATTCTGCACAGAAAGGGTTTGCAAACCGCTGAATCCACACGTGAGATTAACTCTGTCAGTTGAATGCACACATTGACAACCATTCAGTTAGATAGCTCGGTTTTGGTTTTAGAAGCAGATATTTCTCTGTACAGCCTATGGTCCCATTCACTCGGGAATATCCCAACGCAGCTCCTAGCATAAACGTGTTTCTGACTCGCTGAATCTCAACATAGTTTCAACTCTCTTAGGTGAACGAACGCACAGCAGAGCAGTTTCAAGGAAACGTTTCTCCTGAGTTTTAGACGAAGTTTCCTGCTGTTTAGTACGGATGCCGGCATTGAGCTGAAATTACCGGTTTTGGGATTCTGCACAGAAAGGGTTTGTAAACCGCTGAATCCACACGTGAGTTTAAGTCTGTCAGTTGAATGCACACATTGACAACCATTCAGTTAGATAGCTCCGTTTTGGTTTTAGAAGCAGATATTTCTCTGTACAGCCTATGGTCCCATTCACTCGGGAATATCCCAACGCAGCTCCTAGAAGAAACGTGTTTCTGACTCGCTGAATCTCAACATAGATTCACCTCTCTTAGGTGAACGAACGCACAGCAGAGCAGTTTCAAGGAAACGTTTCTCCTGAGTCTTAGACGAAGTTTCCTGCTGTTTAGTACGTATGCCGGCATTGGGCTGGAAATACCGGTTTTGGGATTCTGCACAGAAAGGTTTTACAAACCGCTGAATCCACACGTGAGATTAACTCTGTCAGTTGAATGCACACATTGACAACCATTCAGTTAGATAGCTCCGTTTTGGTTTTAGAAGCAGATATTTCTCTGTACAGCCTATGGTCCCATTCACTCGGGAATATCCCAACGCAGCTCCTAGAAGAAACGTGTTTCTGACTCGCTGAAACTCCACATAGATTCAACTCTCTTAGGTGAACGAACGCATAGCAGATCAGTTTCAAGGAAACGTTTCTCCTGAGTTTTAGACGAAGTTTCCTGCTGTTTAGTACGTATGCCGGCATTGGGCTGGAAATACCGGTTTTGGGATTCTGCACAGAAAGGGTTTGCAAACCGCTGAATCCAAACGTGAGTTTTTTTTTTTTTTTTTTTTTTTTTTGAGACGGAGTTTCGCTCTTGATACCCAGGCTGGAGCGCAATGGCGTGATCTCTGCTCACCGCAATCTCCGCCTCCTGGGTTCAGGCAATTCTCCTGCCTCAGCCTCCAGAGTAGCTGGGATTACAGGCACGCGCCACCGTGCCCAGCTAATTTTTTGTATTAGTAGAGACGGGGTTTCACCATGTTGACCAGAATGGTCTCGATCTCTTGACCTCGTGATCCACCAGCCTCGGCCTCCCAAAGTGCTGGGATTACAGGCTTGAGCCACCGCGCCCGGCCCGCACATGAGTTTAACTCTGTCAGTTGAATGCACACATTGACAACCATTCAGTTTGATAGCACCCTTTTGGTTTTAGAAGCAGATATTTCTCTGTACAGCCTATGGTCCCATTGACTCGGTAATATCCCAACGCAGCTCCTAGAAGAAACGTGTTTCTGACTCGCTGAATCTCAACATAGATTCAACTCTCTTAGGTGAACGAACGCACAGCAGAGCAGTTTCAAGGAAACGTTTCTCCTGAGTTTTAGACGAAGTTTCCTGCTGTTTAGTACGTATGCCGGCATTGGGCTGGAAATACCGGTTTTGGGATTCTGCACAGAAAGGGTTTGCAAATCGCTGAATCCACACGTGAGTTTAACTCTGTCAGTTGAATGTACACATTGACAACCATTCAATTTGATAGCACCCTTTTGGTTTTAGAAGCAGATATTTCTCTGTACAGCCTATGGTCCCATTCACTCGGGAATATCCCAACGCAGCTCCTAGAAGAAACGTGTTTCTGACTCGCTGAATCTCAACATAGATTCAACTCTCTTAGATGAACGAACGCACAGCAGAGGAGTTTCAAGGAAACGTTTCTCCTGAGTTTTAGACGAAGTTTCCTGCTGTTTAGTACGGATGCCGGCATTGGGCTGGAAATACCGGTTTTGGGATTCTGCACAGAAAGGGTTTGCAAACCGCTGAATCCACACGTGAGATTAACTCTGTCAGTTGAATGCACACATTGACAACCATTCAGTTAGATAGCTCCGTTTTGGTTTTAGAAGCAGATATTTCTCTGTACAGCCTATGGTCCCATTCACTCGGGAATATCCCAACGCAGCTCCTAGAAGAAACGTGTTTCTGACTCGCTGAATCTCAACATAGATTCAACTCTCTTAGGTGAACGAACGCACAGCAGAGCAGTTTCAAGGAAACGTTTCTCCTGAGTTTTAGACGAAGTTTCCTGCTGTTTAGTACGGATGCCGGCATTGGGCTGGAAATACCGGTTTTGGGATTCTGCACAGAAAGGGTGTGCAAACCGCTGAATCCACACGTGAGTTTAACTCTGTCAGTTGAATGCACACGTTGACAACCATTCAGTTAGATAGCTCCGTTTTGGTTTTAGAAGCAGATATTTCTCTGTACAGCCTATGGTCCCATTCACTCGGGAATATCCCAACGCAGCTCCTAGAAGAAACGTGTTTCTGACTCGCTGAATCTCAACATAGATTCAACTCTCTTAGGTGAACGAACGCACAGCAGAGCAGTTTCAAGGAAACGTTTCTCCTGAGTTTTAGACGAAGTTTCCTGCTGTTTAGTACGCATGCCGGCATTGGGCTGGAAATACCGGTTTTGGGATTCTGCACAGAAAGGGTTTGCAAATCGCTGAATCCACACGTGAGTTTAACTCTGTCAGTTGAATGTACATATTGACAACCATTCAATTTGATAGCACCCTTTTGGTTTTAGAAGCAGATATTTCTCTGTACAGCCTATGGTCCCATTCACTCGGGAATATCCCAACGCAGCTCCTAGAAGAAACGTGTTTCTGACTCGCTGAATCTCAACATAGATTCAACTCTCTTAGATGAACGAACGCACAGCAGAGCAGTTTCAAGGAAACGTTTCTCCTGAGTCTTAGACAAAGTTTCCTGCTGTTTAGTACGTATGCTGGCATTGGGCTGGAAATACCGGTTTTGGGATTCTGCACAGAAAGGGTTTGCAAACCGCTGAATCCACACGTGAGATTAACTCTGTCAGTTGAATGCACACATTGACAACCATTCAGTTAGATAGCTCGGTTTTGGTTTTAGAAGCAGATATTTCTCTGTACAGCCTATGGTCCCATTCACTCGGGAATATCCCAACGCAGCTCCTAGCATAAACGTGTTTCTGACTCGCTGAATCTCAACATAGTTTCAACTCTCTTAGGTGAACGAACGCACAGCAGAGCAGTTTCAAGGAAACGTTTCTCCTGAGTTTTAGACGAAGTTTCCTGCTGTTTAGTACGGATGCCGGCATTGAGCTAAAATTACCGGTTTTGGGATTCTGCACAGAAAGGGTTTGTAAACCTCCGAATCCACACGTGAGTTTAAGTCTGTCAGTTGAATGCACACATTGACAACCATTCAGTTAGATAGCTCCGTTTCGGTTTTAGAAGCAGATATTTCTCTGTACAGCCTATGGTCCCATTCACTTGGGAATATCCCAACGCAGCTCCTAGAAGAAACGTGTTTCTGACTCGCTGAATCTCAACATAGATTCAACTCTCTTAGGTGAACGAACGCACAGCAGAGCAGTTTCAAGGAAACGTTTCTCCTGAGTCTTAGACGAAGTTTCCTGCTGTTTAGTAAGGATGCCGGCATTGGGCTGGAAATACCGGTTTTGGGATTCTGCACAGAAAGGTTTTACAAACCGCTGAATCCACACGTGAGATTAACTCTGTCAGTTGAATGCACACATTGACAACCATTCAGTTAGATAGCTCCGTTTTGGTTTCAGAAGCAGATATTTCTCTGTACAGCCTATGGTCCCATTCACTCGGGAATATCCCAACGCAGCTCCTAGAAGAAACGTGTTTCTGACTCGCTGAATCTCAACATAGATTCAACTCTCTTAGGTGAACGAACGCACAGCAGAGCAGTTTCAAGGAAACGTTTCTCCTGAGTTTTAGACGAAGTTTCCTGCTGTTTAGTACGTATGCCGGCATTGGGCTGGAAATACCGGTTTTGGGATTCTGCACAGAAAGGGTTTGCAAACCGCTGAATCCACACGTGAGTTTAACTCTGTCAGTTGAATGCACACATTGACAACCATTCAGTTAGATAGCTCCGTTTTGGTTTTAGAAGCAGATATTTCTCTGTACAGCCTATGGTCCCATTCACTCGGGAATATCCCAACGCAGCTCCTAGAAGAAACGTGTTTCTGACTCGCTGAATCTCAACATAGATTCAACTCTCTTAGGTGAACGAACGCACAGCAGAGCAGTTTCAAGGAAACGTTTCTCCTGAGTTTTAGACGAAGTTTCCTGCTGTTTAGTACGGATGCCGTCATTGAGCTGGAAATACCGGTTTTGGGATTCTGCACAGAAAGGGTTTGCAAACCGCTGAATCCACACGTGAGTTTAACTCTGTCAGTTGAATGCACACATTGACAACCATTCAGTTTGATAGCGCACTTTTGGTTTTAGAAGCAGATATTTCTCTGTACAGCCTATGGTCCCATTCACTCGGGAATATACCAACGCAGCTCCTAGAAGAAACGTGTTTCTGACTCGCTGAATCTCAACATAGATTCAACTCTCTTAGGTGAACGAACGCACAGCAGAGCAGTTTCAAGGAAACGTTTGTCCTGAGTTTTAACCGAAGTTTCCTACTGTTTAGTACGTATGCCGGCATTGGGCTGGAAATACCGGTTTTGGGATTCTGCACAGAAAGGGTTTGCAAACCGCTGAATCCACACGTGAGTTTAACTCTGTCAGTTGAATGCACACATTGACAACCATTCCGTTAGATAGCTCCGTTTTGGTTTTAGAAGCAGATATTTCTCTGTACAGCCTATGGTCCCATTCACTCGGGAATATCCCAACGCAGCTCCTAGAAGAAACGTGTTTCTAACTCGCTGAATCTCAACATAGATTCAACTCTCTTAGGTGAACGAACGCGCAGCAGAGCAGTTTCAAGGAAACGTTTCTCCTGAGTTTTAGACGAAGTTTCCTGCTGTTTAGTACGGATGCCGGCATTGGGCTGGACATACCGGTTTTGGGATTCTGCACAGAAATGGTTCGCAAACCGCTGAATCCACACGTGAGTTTAACTCTGTCAGTTGAATGCACACATTGACAACCATTCAGTTAGATACCACCTTTTTGGTTGTAGGAGCAGATATTTCTCTGTACAGCCTATGGTCCCATTCATTCGGGAATATCCCAACGCAGCTCCTAGAAGAAACGTGTTTCTGACTCGCTGAATCTCAACATAGATTCAACTCTCTTAGGTGATCGAACGCACAGCAGAGCAGTTTCAAGGAAACGTTTCTCCTGAGTTTTAGACGAAGTTTCCTGCTGTTTAGGACGGATGCCAGCATTGGGCTGGAAATACCGGTTTTGGGATTCAGCACAGAAAGGGTTTGCAAACCGCTGAATCCACACGTGAGTTTAACTCTGTCAGTTGAATGCACACATTGACAACCATTCAGTTAGATAGCTCCGTTTTGGTTTTAGAAGCAGATATTTCTCTGTACAGCCTATGGTCCCATTCACTCGGGAATATCCCAACGCAGCTCCTAGAAGAAACGTGTTTCTGACTCGCTGAATCTAAACATACATTCAACTCTCTTAGGTGAACGAATGCACAGCAGAGCAGTTTCAAGGAAACGTTTCTCCTGAGTTTTAGACAAAGTTTCCTGCTGTTTAGTACGTATGCCGGCATTGGGCTGGAAATACCGGTTTTGGGATTCTGCACAGAAAGGTTTTGCAAACCGCTGAATCCACACGTGAGTTTAACTCTGTCAGTTGAATGCACACGTTGACAACCATTCAGTTTGATAGCACGCTTTTGGTTTTAGAAGCAGATATTTCTCTGTACAGCCTATGGTCCCATTCACTCGGGAATATCCCAACGCAGCTCCTAGAAGAAACGTGTTTCTGACTCGCTGAATCTCAACATAGATTCAACTCTCTTAGGTGAACGAACGCACAGCAGAGCAGTTTCAAGGAAACGTTTCTCCTGAGTTTTAGACGAAGTTTCCTGCTGTTTAGTACGGATGCCGGCATTGGGCTGGAAATACCGGTTTTGTGATTCTGCACAGAAATGGTTTGCAAACCGCTGAATCCACACGTGAGTTTAACTATGTCAGTTGAATGCACACATTGACAACCATTCATTTAGATAGCTCCGTTTTGGTTTTAGAAGCAGATATTTCTCTGTACAGCCTATGGTCCCATTCACTCGGGAATATCCCAACGCAGCTACTAGCATAAACGTGTTTCTGACTCGCTGAATCTCAACATAGATTCAACTCTCTTAGATGAACGAACGCACAGCGAGCAGTTTCAAAGAAACGTTTCTCCTGAGTCTTAGACGAAGTTTCCTGCTGTTTAGTACGTATGCCGGCATTGGGCTGGAAATACCGGTTTGGGGATTCTGCACAGAAAGGGTTTGCAAACCGCTGAATCCACACGTGAGTTTAACTCTGTCAGTTGAATGCACACGTTGACAACCATTCAGTTAGATAGCTCCGTTTTGGTTTTAGAAGCAGATATTTCTCTGTACAGCCTATGGTCCCATTCACTCGGGAATATCCCAACGCAGCTCCTAGAAGAAACGTGTTTCTGACTCGCTGAATCTCAACATAGATTCAACTCTCTTAGGTGAACGAACGCACAGCAGAGCAGTTTCAAGGAAACGTTTCTCCTGAGTTTTAGACGAAGTTTCCTGCTGTTTAGTACGGATGCCGGCATTGGGCTGGACATACCGGTTTTGGGATTCTGCACAGAAATGGATTGCAAACCGCTGAATCCACACGTGAGTTTAACTCTGTCAGTTGAATGCACACATTGACAACCATTCATTTAGATAGCTCCGTTTTGGTTTTAGAAGCAGATATTTCTCTGTACAGCCTATGGTCCCATTCACTCGGGAATATCCCAACGCAGCTCCTAGAAGAAACGTGTTTCTGACTCGCTGAATCTCAACATAGTTTCAACTCTCTTAGGTGAACGAACGCACAGCAGAGCAGTTTCAAGGAAACGTTTCTCCTGAGTTTTAGACGAAGTTTCCTGCTGTTTAGTACGGATGCCGGCATTGAGCTGAAATTACCGGTTTTGAGATTCTGCACAGAAAGGGTTTGTAAACCGCTGAATCCACACGTGAGTTTAACTCTGTCAGTTGAATGCACACATTGACAACCATTCAGTTAGATAGCTCCGTTTTGGTTTTAGAAGCAGATATTTCTCTGTACACCCTATGGTCCCATTTACCCTGAATATCCCAACGCACCTCCTAGAAGAAACGTGTTTCTGACTCGCTGAATCTCAACATAGATTCAACTCTCTTAGGTGAACGAACGCACAGCAGAGCAGTTTCAAGGAAACGTTTCTCCTGAGTTTTAGACGAAGTTTCCTGCTGTTTAGTACGGATGCCGGCATTGGGCTGGAAATACCGGTTTTGGGATTCTGCACAGAAGGGGTTTGCAAACCGCTGAATCCACACGTGAGTTTAACTCTGTCAGTTGAATGCACACATTGACAACCATTCAGTTAGATAGCTCCGTTTTGGTTTTAGAAGCAGATATTTCTCTGTACAGCCTATGGTCCCATTCACTCGGGAATATCCCAACGCAGCTCCTAGAAGAAACGTGTTTCTGACTCGCTGAATCTCCACATAGATTCAACTCTCTTAGGTGAACGAACGCACAGCAGAGCAGTTTCAAGGAAACGTTTCTCCTGAGTTTTAGACGAAGTTTCCTGCTGTTTAGTACGGATGCCGGCATAGGGCTGGACATACCGGTTTTGGGATTCTGCACAGAAAGGGTTTGCAAACCGCTGAATCCACACGTGAGTTTAACTCTGTCAGTTGAATGCACACATTGACAACCATTCAGTTAGATAGCTCCGTTTTGGTTTTAGAAGCAGATATTTCTCTGTACAGCCTATGGTCCCATTCACTCGGGAATATCCCAACGCAGCTCCTAGAAGAAACGTGTTTCTGACTCGCTGAATCTCAACATAGATTCAACTCTCTTAGGTGAACGAACGCACAGCAGAGCAGTTTCAAGGAAACGTTTCTCCTGAGTCTTAGACGAAGTTTCCTGCTGTTTAGTACGTATGCTGACATTGGGCTGGAAATACCGGTTTTGGGATTCTGCACAGAAAGGGTTTGCAAACCGCTGAATCCACACGTGAGAGTAACTCTGTCAGTTGAATGCACACGTTGACAACCATTCAGTTTGATAGCACACTTTTGGTTTTAGAAGCAGATATTTCTCTGTACAGCCTATGGTCCCATTCACTCGGGAATATCCCAACGCAGCTCCTAGAAGAAACGTGTTTCTGACTCGCTGAATCTCAACATAGATTCAACTCTCTTAGGTGAACGAACGCACAGCAGAGCAGTTTCAAGGAAACGTTTCTCCTGAGTTTTAGACGAAGTTTCCTGCTGTTTAGTACGGATGCCGGCATTGGGCTGGAAATACCGGTTTTGGGATTCTGCACAGAAAGGGTTTGCAAACCGCTGAATCCACACGTGAGTTTTACTCTGTCAGTTGAATACACACATTGACAACCATTCAGTTTGATAGCACACTTTTGGTTTTAGAAGCAGATATTTCTCTGTACAGCCTATGGTCCCATTCACTCGGGAATATCCCAACGCAGCTCCTAGAAGAAACGTGTTTCTGACTCGCTGAATCTCAACATAGATTCAACTCTCTTAGGTGAACGAACGCACAGCAGAGCAGTTTCAAGGAAACGTTTCTCCTGAGTTTTAGACGAAGTTTCCTGCTGTTTAGTACGGATGCCGGCATTGGGCTGGAAATACCGGTTTTGGGATTCTGCACAGAAAGGGTTTGCAAACCGCTGAATCCACACGTGAGTTTAACTCTGTCAGTTGAATGCACACATTGACAACCATTCAGTTAGATAGCTCCGTTTTGGTTTTAGAAGCAGATATTTCTCTGTACAGCCTATGGTCCCATTCACTCGGGAATATCCCAACGCAGCTCCTAGAAGAAACGTGTTTCTGACTCGCTGAATCTCCACATAGATTCAACTCTCTTAGGTGAACGAACGCACAGCAGAGCAGTTTCAAGGAAACGTTTCTCCTGAGTTTTAGACGAAGTTTCCTGCTGTTTAGTACGGATGCCGGCATTGGGCTGGACATACCGGTTTTGGGATTCTGCACAGAAAGGGTTTGCAAACCGCTGAATCCACACGTGAGTTTAACTGTGTCAGTTGAATGCACACATTGACAACCATTCAGTTAGATAGCTCCGTTTTGGTTTTAGAAGCAGATATTTCTCTGTACAGCCTATGGTCCCATTCACTCGGGAATATCCCAACGCAGCTCCTAGAAGAAACGTGTTTCTGACTCGCTGAATCTCAACATAGATTCAACTCTCTTAGGTGAACGAACGCACAGCAGAGCAGTTTCAAGGAAACGTTTCTCCTGAGTTTTAGACGAAGTTTCCTGCTGTTTAGTACGGATGCCGGCATTGGGCTGGACATACCGGTTTTGGGATTCTGCACAGAAATGGTTTGCAAACCGCTGAATCCTCACGTGAGTATAACTCTGTGAGTTGAATGCACACATTGACAACCATTCAGTTAGATAGCTCCGTTTTGGTTTTAGAAGCAGATATTTCTCTGTACAGCCTATGGTCCCATTCACTCGGGAATATCCCAACGCAGCTCCTAGCATAAACGTGTTTCTGACTCGCTGAATCTCAACATAGTTTCAACTCTCTTAGGTGAACGAACGCACAGCAGAGCAGTTTCAAGGAAACGTTTCTCCTGAGTTTTAGACGAAGTTTCCTGCTGTTTATTACGGATGCCGGCATTGGGCTGGACATACCGGTTTTGGGATTCTGCACAGAAATGGTTTGCAAACCGCTGAATCCACACGTGAGTTTAACTCTGTGAGTTGAATGCACACATTGACAACCATTCAGTTAGATAGCTCCGTTTTGGTTTTAGAAGCAGATATTTCTCTGTACAGCCTATGGTCCCATTCACTCGGGAATATCCCAACGTAGCTCCTAGCATAAACGTGTGTCTGACTCGCTGAATCTCAACATAGTTTCAACTCTCTTAGGTGAACGAACGCACAGCAGAGCAGTTTCAAGGAAACGTTTCTCCTGAGTTTTAGACGAAGTTTCCTGCTGTTTAGTACGGATGCCGGCATTGAGCTGAAATTACCGGTTTTGAGATTCTGCACAGAAAGGGTTTGTAAACCGCTGAATCCACACGTGAGTTTAACTCTGTCAGTTGAATGCACACATTGACAACCATTCAGTTAGATAGCTCCGTTTTGGTTTTAGAAGCAGATATTTCTCTGTACACCCTATGGTCCCATTCACCTTGAATATCCCAACGCACCTCCTAGAAGAAACGTGTTTCTGACTCGCTGAATCTCAACATAGATTCAACTCTCTTAGGTGAACGAACGCACAGCAGAGCAGTTTCAAGGAAACGTTTCTCCTGAGTTTTAGACGAAGTTTCCTGCTGTTTAGTACGGATGCCGGCATTGGGCTGGAAATACCGGTTTTGGGATTCTGCACAGAAAGGGTTTGCAAACCACTGAATCCACACGTGAGTTTAACTCTGTCAGTTGAATGCACACATTGACAACCATTCAGTTAGATAGCTCCGTTTTGGTTTTAGAAGCAGATATTTCTCTGTACAGCCTATGGTCCCATTCACTCGGGAATATCCCAACGCAGCTCCTAGAAGAAACGTGTTTCTGACTCGCTGAATCTCCACATAGATTCAACTCTCTTAGGTGAACGAACGCACAGCAGAGCAGTTTCAAGGAAACGTTTCTCCTGAGTTTTAGACGAAGTTTCCTGCTGTTTAGTACGGATGCCGGCATTGGGCTGGACATACCGGTTTTGGGATTCTGCACAGAAAGGGTTTGCAAACCGCTGAATCCACACGTGAGTTTAACTCTGTCAGTTGAATGCACACATTGACAACCATTCAGTTAGATAGCTCCGTTTTGGTTTTAGAAGCAGATATTTCTCTGTACAGCCTATGGTCCCATTCACTCGGGAATATCCCAACGCAGCTCCTAGCATAAACGTGTTTCTGACTCGCTGAATCTCAACATAGTTTCAACTCTCTTAGGTGAACGAACGCACAGCAGAGCAGTTTCAAGGAAACGTTTCTCCTGAGTTTTAGACGAAGTTTCCTGCTGTTTAGTACGGATGCCGGCATTGGGCTGGACATACCGGTTTTGGGATTCTGCACAGAAATGGTTTGCAAACCGCTGAATCCACACGTGAGTTTAACTCTGTGAGTTGAATGCACACATTGACAACCATTCAGTTAGATAGCTCCGTTTTGGTTTTAGAAGCAGATATTTCTCTGTACAGCCTATGGTCCCATTCACTCGGGAATATCCCAACGTAGCTCCTAGCATAAACGAGTGTCTGACTCGCTGAATCTCAACATAGTTTCAACTCTCTTAGGTGAACGAACGCACAGCAGAGCAGTTTCAAGGAAACGTTTCTCCTGAGTTTTAGACGAAGTTTCCTGCTGTTTAGTACGGATGCCGGCATTGAGCTGAAATTACCGGTTTTGAGATTCTGCACAGAAAGGGTTTGTAAACCGCTGAATCCACACGTGAGTTTAACTCTGTCAGTTGAATGCACACATTGACAACCATTCAGTTAGATAGCTCCGTTTTGGTTTTAGAAGCAGATATTTCTCTGTACACCCTATGGTCCCATTCACCTTGAATATCCCAACGCACCTCCTAGAAGAAACGTGTTTCTGACTCGCTGAATCTCAACATAGATTCAACTCTCTTAGGTGAACGAACGCACAGCAGAGCAGTTTCAAGGAAACGTTTCTCCTGAGTTTTAGACGAAGTTTCCTGCTGTTTAGTACGTATGCCGGCATTGGGCTGGAAATACCGGTTTTGGGATTCTGCACAGAAAGGGTTTGCAAACCGCTGAATCCACACGTGAGTTTAACTCTGTCAGTTGAATGCACACATTGACAACCATTCAGTTAGATAGCTCCGTTTTGGTTTTAGAAGCAGATATTTCTCTGTACAGCCTATGGTCCCATTCACTCGGGAATATCCCAACGCAGCTCCTAGAAGAAACGTGTTTCTGACTCGCTGAATCTCCACATAGATTCAACTCTCTTAGGTGAACGAACGCACAGCAGAGCAGTTTCAAGGAAACGTTTCTCCTGAGTTTTAGACGAAGTTTCCTGCTGTTTAGTACGGATGCCGGCATTGGGCTGGACATACCGGTTTTGGGATTCTGCACAGAAAGGGTTTGCAAACCGCTGAATCCACACGTGAGTTTAACTCTGTCAGTTGAATGCACAAATTGACAACCATTCAGTTAGATAGCTCCGTTTTGGTTTTAGAAGCAGATATTTCTCTGTACAGCCTATGGTCCCATTCACTCGGGAATATCCCAACGCAGCTCCTAGAAGAAACGTGTTTCTGACTCGCTGAATCTCAACATAGATTCAACTCTCTCAGGTGAACGAACGCACAGCAGAGCAGTTTCAAGGAAACGTTTCTCCTGAGTTTTAGACGAAGTTTCCTGCTGTTTAGTACGGATGCCGGCATTGGGCTGGAAATACCGGTTTTGGGATTCTGCACAGAAAGGGTTTGCAAACCACTGAATCCACACGTGAGTTTAACTCTGTCAGTTGAATGCACACATTGACAACCATTCAGTTAGATAGCTCCGTTTTGGTTTTAGAAGCAGATATTTCTCTGTACAGCCTATGGTCCCATTCACTCGGGAATATCCCAACGCAGCTCCTAGAAGAAACGTGTTTCTGACTCGCTGAATCTCAACATAGATTCAACTCTCTTAGGTGAACGAACGCACAGCAGAGCAGTTTCAAGGAAACGTTTCTCCTGAGTTTTAGACGAAGTTTCCTGCTGTTTAGTACGGATGCCGGCATTGGGCTGGAAATACCGGTTTTGGGATTCTGCACAGAAAGGGTTTGCAAACCACTGAATCCACACGTGAGTTTAACTCTGTCAGTTGAATGCGCACATTGACAACCATTCAGTTAGATAGCTCCGTTTTGGTTTTAGAAGCAGATATTTCTCTGTACAGCCTATGGTCCCATTCACTCGGGAATATCCCAACGCAGCTCCTAGAAGAAACGTGTTTCTGACTCGCTGAATCTCCACATAGATTCAACTCTCTTAGGTGAACGAACGCACAGCAGAGCAGTTTCAAGGAAACGTTTCTCCTGAGTTTTAGACGAAGTTTCCTGCTGTTTAGTACGGATGCCGGCATTGGGCTGGACATACCGGTTTTGGGATTCTGCACAGAAAGGGTTTGCAAACCGCTGAATCCACACGTGAGTTTAACTCTGTCAGTTGAATGCACACATTGACAACCATTCAGTTAGATAGCTCCGTTTTGGTTTTAGAAGCAGATATTTCTCTGTACAGCCTATGGTCCCATTCACTCGGGAATATCCCAACGCAGCTCCTAGAAGAAACGTGTTTCTGACTCGCTGAATCTCAACATAGATTCAACTCTCTCAGGTGAACGAACGCACAGCAGAGCAGTTTCAAGGAAACGTTTCTCCTGAGTTTTAGACGAAGTTTCCTGCTGTTTAGTACGGATGCCGGCATTGGGCTGGACATACCGGTTTTGGGATTCTGCACAGAAATGGTTTGCAAACCGCTGAATCCACACGTGAGTTTAACTCTGTGAGTTGAATGCACACATTGACAACCATTCAGTTAGATAGCTCCGTTTTGGTTTTAGAAGCAGATATTTCTCTGTTCAGCCTATGGTCCCATTGACTCGGGAATATCCCAACGCAGCTCCTAGAAGAAACGTGTTTCTGACTCGCTGAATCTCAACATAGATTCAACTCTCTTAGGTGAACGAACGCACAGCACAGCAGTTTCAAGGAAACTTTTCTCCTGAGTCTTAGACGAAGTTTCCTGCTGTTTAGTACGTATGCCGGCATTGGGCTGGAAATACCGGTTTTGGGATTCTGCACAGAAAGGGTTTGCAAACCGCTGAATCCACACGTGAGTTTAACTCTGTCAGTTGAATGCACACATTGACAACCAGTTAGATACCACCTTTTTGGTTGTAGGAGCAGATATTTCTCTGTACAGCCTATGGTCCCATTCATTCGGGAATATCCCAACGCACCTCCTAGAAGAAACGTGTTTCTGACTCGCTGAATCTCAACATAGATTCAACTCTCTTAGGTGAACGAACGCACAGCAGAGCAGTTTCAAGGAAACGTTTCTCCTGAGTTTTAGACGAAGTTTCCTGCTGTTTAGTACGGATGCCGGCATTGGGCTGTACATACCGGTTTTGGGATTCTGCACAGAAATGGTTTGCAAACCGCTGAATCCACACGTGAGTTTAACTCTGTCAGTTGAATGCACACATTGACAACCATTCAGTTAGATAGCTCCGTTTTGGTTTTAGAAGCAGATATTTCTCTGTACAGCCTATGGTCTCATTCACTCGGGAATATCCCAACGCAGCTCCTAGCATAAACGTGTTTCTGACTCGCTGAATCTCAACATAGTTTCAACTCTCTTAGGTGAACGAACGCACAGCAGAGCAGTTTCAAGGAAACGTTTCTCCTGAGTTTTAGACGAAGTTTCCTGCTGTTTAGTACGGATGCCGGCATTGAGCTGGAATTACCGGTTTTGGGATTCTGCACAGAAAGGGTTTGTAAACCGCTGAATCCAAACGTGAGTTTAACTCTGTCAGTGAATGCACACATTGACAACCATTCAGTTAGATACCACCGTTTTGGTTGTAGGAGCAGATATTTCTCTGTACAGCCTATGGTCCCATTCACTCGGGAATATCCCAACGCACCTTCTAGAAGAAAAGTGTTTCTGACTCGCTCAATCTCAACATAGATTCAACTCTCTTAGGTGATCGAACGCACAGCAGAGCAGTTTCAAGGAAACGTTTCTCCTGAGTTTTAGACGAAGTTTCCTGCTGTTTAGTACGGATGCCGGCATTGGGCTGGAAATACCGGTTTTGGGATTCTGCACAGAAAGGGTTTGCAAACCGCTGAATCCACACGTGAGTTTAACTCTGTCAGTTGAATGCACACATTGACAACCATTCAGTTAGATAGCTCCCTTTTGGTTTTAGAAGCAGATATTTCTCTGTACAGCCTATGGTCCCATTCACTCGGGAATATCCCAACGCAGCTCCTAGAAGAAACGTGTTTCTGACTCGCTGAATCTCAACATAGATTCAACTCTCTAAGGTGAACGAACGCACAGCAGAGCAGTTTCAAGGAAACGTTTCTCCTGAGTTTTACACGAAGTTTCCTGCTGTTTAGTACGGATGCCGGCATTGGGCTGGAAATACCGGTTTTGTGATTCTGCACAGAAATGGTTTGCAAACCGCTGAATCCACACGTGAGTTTAACTCTGTCAGTTGAATGCACACATTGACAACCATTCATTTAGATAGCTCCGTTTTGGTTTTAGAAGCAGATATTTCTCTGTACAGCCTATGGTCCCATTCACTCGGGAATATCCCAACGCAGCTCCTAGCATAAACGTGTTTCTGACTCGCTGAATCTCAACATAGATTCAACTCTCTTAGCTGAACGAACGCACAGCGAGCAGTTTCAAAGAAACGTTTCTCCTGAGTCTTAGACGAAGTTTCCTGCTGTTTAGTACGTATGCCGGCATTGGGCTGGAAATACCGGTTTGGGGATTCTGCACAGAAAGGGTTTGCAAACCGCTGAATCCACACGTGAGTTTAACTCTGTCAGTTGAATGCACACGTTGACAACCATTCAGTTAGATAGCTCCGTTTTGGTTTTAGAAGCAGATATTTCTCTGTACAGCCTATGGTCCCATTCACTCGGGAATATCCCAACGCAGCTCCTAGAAGAAACGTGTTTCTGACTCGCTGAATCTCAACATAGATTCAACTCTCTTAGGTGAACGAACGCACAGCAGAGCAGTTTCAAGGAAACGTTTCTCCTGAGTCTTAGACGAAGTTTCCTGCTGTTTAGTACGTATGCCGGCATTGGGCTGGAAATACCGGTTTTGGGATTCTGCACAGAAAGGGTTTGCAAACCGCTGAATCCACACGTGAGATTAATTCTGTCAGTTGAATGCACACATTGACAACCATTCAGTTAGATAGCTCCGTTTTGGTTTTAGAAGCAGATATTTCTCTGTACAGCCTATGGTCCCATTCACTCGGGAATATCCCAACGCAGCTCCTAGAAGAAACGTGTTTCTGACTCTCTGAATCTCAACATAGATTCAACTCTCTTAGGTGAACGAACGCACAGCAGAGCAGTTTCAAGGAAACGTTTCTCCTGAGTTTTAGACGAAGTTTCCTGCTGTTTAGTACGTATGCCGGCATTGGTCTGGAAATACCGGTTTTGGGATTCTGCACAGAAAGGGTTTGCAAACCGCTGAATCCACACGTGAGTTTAACTCTGTCAGTTGAATGCACACATTGACAACCATTCAGTTAGATAGCTCCGTTTTGGTTTTAGAAGCAGATATTTCTCTGTACAGCCTATGGTCCCATTGACTCGGGAATATCCCAACGCAGCTCCTAGAAGAAACGTGTTTCTGACTCGCTGAATCTCAACATAGATTCAACTCTCTTAGGTGAACGAACGCACAGCAGAGCAGTTTCAAGGAAACGTTTCTCCTGAGTTTTAGACGAAGTTTCCTGCTGTTTAGTACGTATGCCGGCATTGGGCTGGAAATACCGGTTTTGGGATTCTGCACAGAAAGGGTTTGCAAACCGCTGAATCCACACGTGAGTTTAACTCTGTCAGTTGAATGCACACATTGACAACCATTCAGTTAGATAGCTCCGTTTTGGTTTTAGAAGCAGATATTTCTCTGTACAGCCTATGGTCCCATTCACTCGGGAATATCCCAACGCAGCTCCTAGAAGAAACGTGTTTCTGACTCGCTGAATCTCAACATAGTTTCAACTCTCTTAGGTGAACGAACGCACAGCAGAGCAGTTTCAAGGAAACGTTTCTCCTGAGTTTTAGACGAAGTTTCCTGCTGTTTAGTACGGATGCCGGCATTGGGCTGGAAATACCGGTTTTGGGATTCTGCACAGAAAGGGTTTGCAAATCGCTGAATCCACACGTGAGTTTAACTCTGTCAGTTGAATGTACACATTGACAACCATTCAATTTGATAGCACCCTTTTGGTTTTAGAAGCAGATATTTCTCTGTACAGCCTATGGTCCCATTCACTCGGGAATATCCCAACGCAGCTCCTAGAAGAAACGTGTTTCTGACTCGCTGAATCTCAACATAGATTCAACTCTCTTAGATGAACGAACGCACAGCAGAGCAGTTTCATTGAAACGTTTCTCCTGAGTTTTAGACGAAGTTTCCTGCTGTTTAGTACGGATGCCGGCATTGGGCTGGAAATACCGGTTTTGGGATTCTGCACAGAAAGGGTTTGCAAACCGCTGAATCCACACGTGAGATTAACTCTGTCAGTTGAATGCACACATTGACAACCATTCAGTTAGATAGCTCCGTTTTGGTTTTAGAAGCAGATATTTCTCTGTACAGCCTATGGTCCCATTCACTCGGGAATATCCCAACGCAGCTCCTAGAAGAAACGTGTTTCTGACTCGCTGAATCTCAACATAGATTCAACTCTCTTAGGTGAACGAACGCACAGCAGAGCAGTTTCAAGGAATCGTTTCTCCTGAGTTTTAGACGAAGTTTCCTGCTGTTTAGTATGGATGCCGGCATTGGGCTGGACATACCGGTTTTGTGATTCTGCACAGAAATGGTTTGCAAACCGCTGAATCCACACGTGAGTTTAACTCTGTCAGTTGAATGCACACATTGACAACCATTCAGTTAGATAGCTCCGTTTTGGTTTTAGAAGCAGATATTTCTCTGTACAGCCTATGTTCCCATTCACTCGGGAATATCCCAACGCAGCTCCTAGCATAAACGTGTTTCTGACTCGCTGAATCTCAACATAGTTTCAACTCTCTTAGGTGAACGAACGCACAGCAGAGCAGTTTCAAGGAAACGTTTCTCCTGAATTTTAGACGAAGTTTCCTGCTGTTTAGTACGGATGCCGGCATTGAGCTGAAATTACCGGTTTTGGGATTCTGCACAGAAAGGGTTTGTAAACCGCTGAATCCACACGTGAGTTTAACTCTGTCAGTTGAATGCACACATTGACAACCATTCAGTTAGATAGCTCCGTTTTGGTTTTAGAAGCAGATATTTCTCTGTACAGCCTATGGTCCCATTCACCTTGAATATCCCAACGCAGCTCCTAGAAGAAACGTGTTTCTGACTCGCTGAATCTCAACATAGATTCAACTCTCTTAGGTGAACGAACGCACAGCAGAGCAGTTTCAAGGAAACGTTTCTCCTGAGTTTTAGACGAAGTTTCCTGCTGTTTAGTACGGATGCCGGCATTGGGCTGGAAATACCGGTTTTGGGATTCTGCACAGAAAGGGTTTGCAAACCGCTGAATCCACACGTGAGTTTAAATCTGTCAGTTGAATGCACACATTGACAACCATTCAGTTAGATAGCTCCGTTTTGGTTGTAGAAGCAGATATTTCTCTGTACAGCCTATGGTCCCATTGACTCGGGAATATCCCAACGCAGCTCCTAGAAGAAACGTGTTTCTGACTCGCTGAATCTCAACATAGATTCAACTCTCTTAGGTGAACGAACGCACAGCAGAGCAGTTTCAAGGAAACGTTTCTCCTGAGTCTTAGACGAAGTTTCCTGCTGTTTAGTACGTATGCCGGCATTGGGCTGGAAATACCGGTTTTGGGATTCTGCACAGAAAGGGTTTGCAAACCGCTGAATCCACACGTGAGTTTAACTCTGTCAGTTGAATGCACACATTGACAACCATTCAGTTAGATAGCTCCGTTTTGGTTTTAGAAGCAGATATTTCTCTGTACAGCCTATGGTCCCATTCACTCGGGAATATCCCAACGCAGCTCCTAGAAGAAACGTGTTTCTGACTCGCTGAATCTCAACATAGATTCAATTCTCTTAGGTGAACGGACGCACAGCAGAGCAGTTTCAAGGAAACGTTTCTCCTGAGTTTTAGACGAAGTTTCCTGCTGTTTAGTACGTATGCCGGCATTGGGCTGGAAATACCGGTTTTGGGATTCTGCACAGAAAGGGTTTGCAAACCGCTGAATCCACACGTGAGTTTAACTCTGTCAGTTGAATGCACACATTGACAACCATACAGTTTGATAGCACACTTTTGGTTTTAGAAGCAGATATTTCTCTGTACAGCCTATGGTCCCATTCACTCGGGAATATCCCAACGCAGCTCCTAGAAGAAACGTGTTTCTGATTCGCTGAATCTCAACATAGATTCAACTCTCTTAGGTGAACGAATGCACAGCAGAGCAGTTTCAAGGAAACGTTTCTCCTGAGTTTTAGACGAAGTTTCCTGCTGTTTAGTACGGATGCCGGCATTGGGCTGGAAATACCGGTTTTGGGATTCTGCACAGAAAGGGTGTGCAAACCGCTGAATCCACACGTGAGTTTAACTCTGTCAGTTGAATGCACACGTTGACAACCATTCAGTTAGATAGCTCCGTTTTGGTTTTAGAAGCAGATATTTCTCTGTACAGCCTATGGTCCCATTCACTCGGGAATATCCCAACGCAGCTCCTAGAAGAAACGTGTTTCTGACTCGCTGAATCTCAACATAGATTCAACTCTCTTAGGTGAACGAACGCACAGCAGAGCAGTTTCAAGGAAACGTTTCTCCTGAGTTTTAGACGAAGTTTCCTGCTGTTTAGTACGGATGCCGGCATTGGGCTGGAAATACCGGTTTTGGGATTCTGCACAGAAAGGGTTTGCAAACCGCTGAATCCACACGTGAGTTTAACTCTGTCAGTTGAATACACACATTGACAACCATTCAGTTTGATAGCACACTTTTGGTTTTAGAAGCAGATATTTCTCTGTACAGCCTATGGTCCCATTCACTCGGGAATATCCCAACGCAGCTCCTAGAAGAAACGTGTTTCTGACTCGCTGAATCTCAACATAGATTCAACTCTCTTAGGTGAACGAACGCACAGCAGAGCAGTTTCAAGGAAACGTTTCTCCTGAGTTTTAGACGAAGTTTCCTGCTGTTTAGTACGGATGCCGGCATTGAGCTGAAATTACCGGTTTTGGGATTCTGCACAGAAAGGGTTTGTAAACCGCCGAATCCACACGTGAGTTTAAGTCTGTCAGTTGAATGCACACATTGACAACCATTCAGTTAGATGGCTCCGTTTTGGTTTTAGAAGCAGATATTTCTCTGTACAGCCTATGGTCCCATTCACTCGGGAATATCCCAACGCAGCTCCTAGAAGAAACGTGTTTCTGACTCGCTGAATCTCAACATAGATTCAACTCTCTTAGGTGAACGAACGCACAGCAGAGCAGTTTCAAGGAAACGTTTCTCCTGAGTCTTAGACGAAGTTTCCTGCTGCTTAGTACGTATGCCGGCATTGGGCAGGAAATACCGGTTTTGGGATTCTGCACAGAAAGGTTTTACAAACCGCTGAATCCACACGTGAGATTAACTCTGTCAGTTGAATGCACACATTGACAACCATTCAGTTAGATAGCTCCGTTTTGGTTTCAGAAGCAGATATTTCTCTGTACAGCCTATGGTCCCATTCACTCGGGAATATCCCAACGCAGCTCCTAGAAGAAACGTGTTTCTGACTCGCTGAATCTCAACATAGATTCAACTCTCTTAGGTGAACGAACGCACAGCAGAGCAGTTTCAAGGAAACGTTTCTCCTGAGTTTTAGACGAAGTTTCCTGCTGTTTAGTACGTATGCCGGCATTGGGCTGGAAATACCGGTTTTGGGATTCTGCACAGAAAGGGTTTGCAAACCGCTGAATCCACACGTGAGTTTAACTCTGTCAGTTGAATGCACACATTGACAACCATTCAGTTAGATAGCTCCGTTTTGGTTTTAGAAGCAGATATTTCTCTGTACAGCCTATGGTCCCATTCACTCGGGAATATCCCAACGCAGCTCCTAGAAGAAACGTGTTTCTGACTCGCTGAATCTCAACATAGATTCAACTCTCTTAGGTGAACGAACGCACAGCAGAGCAGTTTCAAGGAAACGTTTCTCCTGAGTTTTAGACGAAGTTTCCTGCTGTTTAGTACGTATGCCGGCATTGGGCTGGAAATACCGGTTTTGAGATTCTGCACAGAAAGGGTTTGCAAACCGCTGAATCCACACGTGAGTTTAACTCTGTCAGTTGAATGCACACATTGACAACCATTCAGTTAGATAGCTCCGTTTTGGTTTTAGAAGCAGATATTTCTCTGTACAGCCTATGGTCCCATTCACTCGGGAATATCCCAACGCAGCTCCTAGAAGAAACGTGTTTCTGACTCGCTGAAACTCCACATAGATTCAACTCTCTTAGGTGAACGAACGCATAGCAGATCAGTTTCAAGGAAACGTTTCTCCTGAGTTTTAGACGAAGTTTCCTGCTGTTTAGTACGTATGCCGGCATTGGGCTGGAAATACCGGTTTTGGGATTCTGCACAGAAAGGGTTTGCAAACCGCTGAATCCAAACGTGAGTTTTTTTTTTTTTTTTTTTTTTTTTTTGAGACGGAGTTTCGCTCTTGATACCCAGGCTGGAGCGCAATGGCGCGATCTCTGCTCACCGCAATCTCCGCCTCCTGGGTTCAGGCAATTCTCCTGCCTCAGCCTCCAGAGTAGCTGGGATTACAGGCACGCGCCACCGTGCCCAGCTAATTTTTTGTATTAGTAGAGACGGGGTTTCACCATGTTGACCAGAATGGTCTCGATCTCTTGACCTCGTGATCCACCAGCCTCGGCCTCCCAAAGTGCTGGGATTACAGGCTTGAGCCACCGCGCCCGGCCCGCACATGAGTTTAACTCTGTCAGTTGAATGCACACATTGACAACCATTCAGTTTGATAGCACCCTTTTGGTTTTAGAAGCAGATATTTCTCTGTACAGCCTATGGTCCCATTGACTCGGGAATATCCCAACGCAGCTCCTAGAAGAAACGTGTTTCTGACTCGCTGAATCTCAACATAGATTCAACTCTCTTAGGTGAACGAACGCACAGCAGAGCAGTTTCAAGGAAACGTTTCTCCTGAGTTTTAGACGAAGTTTCCTGCTGTTTAGTACGTATGCCGGCATTGGGCTGGAAATACCGGTTTTGGGATTCTGCACAGAAAGGGTTTGCAAATCGCTGAATCCACACGTGAGTTTAACTCTGTCAGTTGAATGTACACATTGACAACCATTCAATTTGATAGCACCCTTTTGGTTTTAGAAGCAGATATTTCTCTGTACAGCCTATGGTCCCATTCACTCGGGAATATCCCAACGCAGCTCCTAGAAGAAACGTGTTTCTGACTCGCTGAATCTCAACATAGATTCAACTCTCTTAGATGAACGAACGCACAGCAGAGCAGTTTCAAGGAAACGTTTCTCCTGAGTTTTAGACGAAGTTTCCTGCTGTTTAGTACGGATGCCGGCATTGGGCTGGAAATACCGGTTTTGGGATTCTGCACAGAAAGGGTTTGCAAACCGCTGAATCCACACGTGAGATTAACTCTGTCAGTTGAATGCACACATTGACAACCATTCAGTTAGATAGCTCCGTTTTGGTTTTAGAAGCAGATATTTCTCTGTACAGCCTATGGTCCCATTCACTCGGGAATATCCCAACGCAGCTCCTAGAAGAAACGTGTTTCTGACTCGCTGAATCTCAACATAGATTCAACTCTCTTAGGTGAACGAACGCACAGCAGAGCAGTTTCAAGGAAACGTTTCTCCTGAGTTTTAGACGAAGTTTCCTGCTGTTTAGTACGGATGCCGGCATTGGGCTGGAAATACCGGTTTTGGGATTCTGCACAGAAAGGGTGTGCAAACCGCTGAATCCACACGTGAGTTTAACTCTGTCAGTTGAATGCACACGTTGACAACCATTCAGTTAGATAGCTCCGTTTTGGTTTTAGAAGCAGATATTTCTCTGTACAGCCTATGGTCCCATTCACTCGGGAATATCCCAACGCAGCTCCTAGAAGAAACGTGTTTCTGACTCGCTGAATCTCAACATAGATTCAACTCTCTTAGGTGAACGAACGCACAGCAGAGCAGTTTCAAGGAAACGTTTCTCCTGAGTTTTAGACGAAGTTTCCTGCTGTTTAGTACGGATGCCGGCATTGGGCTGGAAATACCGGTTTTGGGATTCTGCACAGAAAGGGTTTGCAAATCGCTGAATCCACACGTGAGTTTAACTCTGTCAGTTGAATGTACACATTGACAACCATTCAATTTGATAGCACCCTTTTGGTTTTAGAAGCAGATATTTCTCTGTACAGCCTATGGTCCCATTCACTCGGGAATATCCCAACGCAGCTCCTAGAAGAAACGTGTTTCTGACTCGCTGAATCTCAACATAGATTCAACTCTCTTAGATGAACGAACGCACAGCAGAGCAGTTTCAAGGAAACGTTTCTCCTGAGTCTTAGACGAAGTTTCCTGCTGTTTAGTACGTATGCTGGCATTGGGCTGGAAATACCGGTTTTGGGATTCTGCACAGAAAGGGTTTGCAAACCGCTGAATCCACACGTGAGATTAACTCTGTCAGTTGAATGCACACATTGACAACCATTCAGTTAGATAGCTCGGTTTTGGTTTTAGAAGCAGATATTTCTCTGTACAGCCTATGGTCCCATTCACTCGGGAATATCGCAACGCAGCTCCTAGCATAAACGTGTTTCTGACTCGCTGAATCTCAACATAGTTTCAACTCTCTTAGGTGAACGAACGCACAGCAGAGCAGTTTCAAGGAAACGTTTCTCCTGAGTTTTAGACGAAGTTTCCTGCTGTTTAGTACGGATGCCGGCATTGAGCTGAAATTACCGGTTTTGGGATTCTGCACAGAAAGGGTTTGTAAACCGCCGAATCCACACGTGAGTTTAAGTCTGTCAGTTGAATGCACACATTGACAACCATTCAGTTAGATAGCTCCGTTTTGGTTTTAGAAGCAGATATTTCTCTGTACAGCCTATGGTCCCATTCACTCGGGAATATCCCAACGCAGCTCCTAGAAGAAACGTGTTTCTGACTCGCTGAATCTCAACATAGATTCAACTCTCTTAGGTGAACGAACGCACAGCAGAGCAGTTTCAAGGAAACGTTTCTCCTGAGTCTTAGACGAAGTTTCCTGCTGTTTAGTACGTATGCCGGCATTGGGCTGGAAATACCGGTTTTGGGATTCTGCACAGAAAGGGTTTGCAAACCGCTGAATCCAAACGTGAGTTTTTTTTTTTTTTTTTTTTTTTTTTTGAGACGGAGTTTCGCTCTTGATACCCAGGCTGGAGCGCAATGGCGCGATCTCTGCTCACCGCAATCTCCGCCTCCTGGGTTCAGGCAATTCTCCTGCCTCAGCCTCCAGAGTAGCTGGGATTACAGGCACGCGCCACCGTGCCCAGCTAATTTTTTGTATTAGTAGAGACGGGGTTTCACCATGTTGACCAGAATGGTCTCGATCTCTTGACCTCGTGATCCACCAGCCTCGGCCTCCCAAAGTGCTGGGATTACAGGCTTGAGCCACCGCGCCCGGCCCGCACATGAGTTTAACTCTGTCAGTTGAATGCACACATTGACAACCATTCAGTTTGATAGCACCCTTTTGGTTTTAGAAGCAGATATTTCTCTGTACAGCCTATGGTCCCATTGACTCGGGAATATCCCAACGCAGCTCCTAGAAGAAACGTGTTTCTGACTCGCTGAATCTCAACATAGATTCAACTCTCTTAGGTGAACGAACGCACAGCAGAGCAGTTTCAAGGAAACGTTTCTCCTGAGTTTTAGACGAAGTTTCCTGCTGTTTAGTACGTATGCCGGCATTGGGCTGGAAATACCGGTTTTGGGATTCTGCACAGAAAGGGTTTGCAAATCGCTGAATCCACACGTGAGTTTAACTCTGTCAGTTGAATGTACACATTGACAACCATTCAATTTGATAGCACCCTTTTGGTTTTAGAAGCAGATATTTCTCTGTACAGCCTATGGTCCCATTCACTCGGGAATATCCCAACGCAGCTCCTAGAAGAAACGTGTTTCTGACTCGCTGAATCTCAACATAGATTCAACTCTCTTAGATGAACGAACGCACAGCAGAGCAGTTTCAAGGAAACGTTTCTCCTGAGTTTTAGACGAAGTTTCCTGCTGTTTAGTACGGATGCCGGCATTGGGCTGGAAATACCGGTTTTGGGATTCTGCACAGAAAGGGTTTGCAAACCGCTGAATCCACACGTGAGATTAACTCTGTCAGTTGAATGCACACATTGACAACCATTCAGTTAGATAGCTCCGTTTTGGTTTTAGAAGCAGATATTTCTCTGTACAGCCTATGGTCCCATTCACTCGGGAATATCCCAACGCAGCTCCTAGAAGAAACGTGTTTCTGACTCGCTGAATCTCAACATAGATTCAACTCTCTTAGGTGAACGAACGCACAGCAGAGCAGTTTCAAGGAAACGTTTCTCCTGAGTTTTAGACGAAGTTTCCTGCTGTTTAGTACGGATGCCGGCATTGGGCTGGAAATACCGGTTTTGGGATTCTGCACAGAAAGGGTGTGCAAACCGCTGAATCCACACGTGAGTTTAACTCTGTCAGTTGAATGCACACGTTGACAACCATTCAGTTAGATAGCTCCGTTTTGGTTTTAGAAGCAGATATTTCTCTGTACAGCCTATGGTCCCATTCACTCGGGAATATCCCAACGCAGCTCCTAGAAGAAACGTGTTTCTGACTCGCTGAATCTCAACATAGATTCAACTCTCTTAGGTGAACGAACGCACAGCAGAGCAGTTTCAAGGAAACGTTTCTCCTGAGTTTTAGACGAAGTTTCCTGCTGTTTAGTACGGATGCCGGCATTGGGCTGGAAATACCGGTTTTGGGATTCTGCACAGAAAGGGTTTGCAAATCGCTGAATCCACACGTGAGTTTAACTCTGTCAGTTGAATGTACACATTGACAACCATTCAATTTGATAGCACCCTTTTGGTTTTAGAAGCAGATATTTCTCTGTACAGCCTATGGTCCCATTCACTCGGGAATATCCCAACGCAGCTCCTAGAAGAAACGTGTTTCTGACTCGCTGAATCTCAACATAGATTCAACTCTCTTAGATGAACGAACGCACAGCAGAGCAGTTTCAAGGAAACGTTTCTCCTGAGTCTTAGACGAAGTTTCCTGCTGTTTAGTACGTATGCTGGCATTGGGCTGGAAATACCGGTTTTGGGATTCTGCACAGAAAGGGTTTGCAAACCGCTGAATCCACACGTGAGATTAACTCTGTCAGTTGAATGCACACATTGACAACCATTCAGTTAGATAGCTCGGTTTTGGTTTTAGAAGCAGATATTTCTCTGTACAGCCTATGGTCCCATTCACTCGGGAATATCGCAACGCAGCTCCTAGCATAAACGTGTTTCTGACTCGCTGAATCTCAACATAGTTTCAACTCTCTTAGGTGAACGAACGCACAGCAGAGCAGTTTCAAGGAAACGTTTCTCCTGAGTTTTAGACGAAGTTTCCTGCTGTTTAGTACGGATGCCGGCATTGAGCTGAAATTACCGGTTTTGGGATTCTGCACAGAAAGGGTTTGTAAACCGCCGAATCCACACGTGAGTTTAAGTCTGTCAGTTGAATGCACACATTGACAACCATTCAGTTAGATAGCTCCGTTTTGGTTTTAGAAGCAGATATTTCTCTGTACAGCCTATGGTCCCATTCACTCGGGAATATCCCAACGCAGCTCCTAGAAGAAACGTGTTTCTGACTCGCTGAATCTCAACATAGATTCAACTCTCTTAGGTGAACGAACGCACAGCAGAGCAGTTTCAAGGAAACGTTTCTCCTGAGTCTTAGACGAAGTTTCCTGCTGTTTAGTAAGGATGCCGGCATTGGGCTGGAAATACCGGTTTTGGGATTCTGCACAGAAAGGTTTTACAAACCGCTGAATCCACACGTGAGATTAACTCTGTCAGTTGAATGCACACATTGACAACCATTCAGTTAGATAGCTCCGTTTTGGTTTCAGAAGCAGATATTTCTCTGTACAGCCTATGGTCCCATTCACTCGGGAATATCCCAACGCAGCTCCTAGAAGAAACGTGTTTCTGACTCGCTGAATCTCAACATAGATTCAACTCTCTTAGGTGAACGAACGCACAGCAGAGCAGTTTCAAGGAAACGTTTCTCCTGAGTTTTAGACGAAGTTTCCTGCTGTTTAGTACGTATGCCGGCATTGGGCTGGAAATACCGGTTTTGGGATTCTGCACAGAAAGGGTTTGCAAACCGCTGAATCCACACGTGAGTTTAACTCTGTCAGTTGAATGCACACATTGACAACCATTCAGTTAGATAGCTCCGTTTTGGTTTTAGAAGCAGATATTTCTCTGTACAGCCTATGGTCCCATTCACTCGGGAATATCCCAACGCAGCTCCTAGAAGAAACGTGTTTCTGACTCGCTGAATCTCAACATAGATTCAACTCTCTTAGGTGAACGAACGCACAGCAGAGCAGTTTCAAGGAAACGTTTCTCCTGAGTTTTAGACGAAGTTTCCTGCTGTTTAGTACGTATGCCGGCATTGGGCTGGAAATACCGGTTTTGAGATTCTGCACAGAAAGGGTTTGCAAACCGCTGAATCCACACGTGAGTTTAACTCTGTCAGTTGAATGCACACATTGACAACCATTCAGTTAGATAGCTCCGTTTTGGTTTTAGAAGCAGATATTTCTCTGTACAGCCTATGGTCCCATTCACTCGGGAATATCCCAACGCAGCTCCTAGAAGAAACGTGTTTCTGACTCGCTGAAACTCCACATAGATTCAACTCTCTTAGGTGAACGAACGCATAGCAGATCAGTTTCAAGGAAACGTTTCTCCTGAGTTTTAGACGAAGTTTCCTGCTGTTTAGTACGTATGCCGGCATTGGGCTGGAAATACCGGTTTTGGGATTCTGCACAGAAAGGGTTTGCAAACCGCTGAATCCAAACGTGAGTTTTTTTTTTTTTTTTTTTTTTTTTTGAGACGGAGTTTCGCTCTTGATACCCAGGCTGGAGCGCAATGGCGCGATCTCTGCTCACCACAGTCTCCGCCTCCTGGGTTCAGGCAATTCTCCTGCCTCAGCCTCCTGAGTAGCTGGGATTACAGGCACGCGCCACCGTGCCCAGCTAATTTTTTGTATTAGTAGAGACGGGGTTTCACCATGTTGACCAGGATGGTCTCGATCTCTTGACCTCGTGATCCACCAGCCTCGGCCTCCCAAAGTGCTGGGATTACAGGCTTGAGCCACCGCGCCCGGCCCGCACATGAGTTTAACTCTGTCAGTTGAATGCACACATTGACAACCATTCAGTTTGATAGCACCATTTTGGTTTTAGAAGCAGATATTTCTCTGTACAGCCTATGGTCCCATTGACTCGGGAATATCCCAACGCAGCTCCTAGAAGAAACGTGTTTCTGACTCGCTGAATCTCAACATAGATTCAACTCTCTTAGGTGAACGAACGCACAGCAGAGCAGTTTCAAGGAAACGTTTCTCCTGAGTTTTAGACGAAGTTTCCTGCTGTTTAGTACGTATGCCGGCATTGGGCTGGAAATACCGGTTTTGGGATTCTGCACAGAAAGGGTTTGCAAATCGCTGAATCCACACGTGAGTTTAACTCTGTCAGTTGAATGTACACATTGACAACCATTCAATTTGATAGCACCCTTTTGGTTTTAGAAGCAGATATTTCTCTGTACAGCCTATGGTCCCATTCACTCGGGAATATCCCAACGCAGCTCCTAGAAGAAACGTGTTTCTGACTCGCTGAATCTCAACATAGATTCAACTCTCTTAGATGAACGAACGCGCAGCAGAGCAGTTTCAAGGAAACGTTTCTCCTGAGTTTTAGACGAAGTTTCCTGCTGTTTAGTACGGATGCCGGCATTGGGCTGGAAATACCGGTTTTGGGATTCTGCACAGAAAGGGTTTGCAAACCGCTGAATCCACACGTGAGATTAACTCTGTCAGTTGAATGCACACATTGACAACCATTCAGTTAGATAGCTCCGTTTTGGTTTTAGAAGCAGATATTTCTCTGTACAGCCTATGGTCCCATTCACTCGGGAATATCCCAACGCAGCTCCTAGAAGAAACGTGTTTCTGACTCGCTGAATCTCAACATAGATTCAACTCTCTTAGGTGAACGAACGCACAGCAGAGCAGTTTCAAGGAAACGTTTCTCCTGAGTTTTAGACGAAGTTTCCTGCTGTTTAGTACGGATGCCGGCATTGGGCTGGACATACCGGTTTTGTGATTCTGCACAGAAATGGTTTGCAAACCGCTGAATCCACAAGTGAGTTTAACTCTGTCAGTTGAATGCACACATTGACAACCATTCATTTAGATAGCTCCGTTTTGGTTTTAGAAGCAGATATTTCTCTGTACAGCCTATGGTCCCATTCACTCGGGAATATCCCAACGCAGCTCCTAGAAGAAACGTGTTTCTGACTCGCTGAATCTCAACATAGATTCAACTCTCTTAGGTGAACGAACGCACAGCAGAGCAGTTTCAAGGAAACGTTTCTCCTGAGTTTTAGACGAAGTTTCCTGCTGTTTAGTACGGATGCCGGCTTTGGGCTGGAAATACCGGTTTTGGGATTCTGCACAGAAAGGGTGTGCAAACCGCTGAATCCACACGTGAGTTTAACTCTGTCAGTTGAATGCACACGTTGACAACCATTCAGTTAGATAGCTCCGTTTTGGTTTTAGAAGCAGATATTTCTCTGTACAGCCTATGGTCCCATTCACTCGGGAATATCCCAACGCAGCTCCTAGAAGAAACGTGTTTCTGACTCGCTGAATCTCAATATAGATTCAACTCTCTTAGGTGAACGAACGCACAGCAGAGCAGTTTCAAGGAAACGTTTCTCCTGAGTTTTAGACGAAGTTTCCTGCTGTTTAGTACGGATGCCGGCATTGGGCTGGAAATACCGGTTTTGGGATTCTGCACAGAAAGGGTTTGCAAACCGCTGAATCCACACGTGAGTTTAACTCTGTCAGTTGAATACACACATTGACAACCATTCAGTTTGATAGCACACTTTTGGTTTTAGAAGCAGATATTTCTCTGTACAGCCTATGGTCCCATTCACTCGGGAATATCCCAACGCAGCTCCTAGAAGAAACGTGTTTCTGACTCGCTGAATCTCAACATAGATTCAACTCTCTTAGGTGAACGAACGCACAGCAGAGCAGTTTCAAGGAAACGTTTCTCCTGAGTCTTAGACGAAGTTTCCTGCTGTTTAGTACGTATGCTGGCATTGGGCTGGAAATACCGGTTTTGGGATTCTGCACAGAAAGGGTTTGTAAACCGCTGAATCCACACGTGAGATTAACTCTGTCAGTTGAATGCACACATTGACAACCATTCAGTTAGATAGCTCGGTTTTGGTTTTAGAAGCAGATATTTCTCTGTACAGCCTATGGTCCCATTCACTCGGGAATATCCCAACGCAGCTCCTAGCATAAACGTGTTTCTGACTCGGTGAATCTCAACATAGTTTCAACTCTCTTAGGTGAACGAACGCACAGCAGAGCAGTTTCAAGGAAACGTTTCTCCTGAGTTTTAGACGAAGTTTCCTGCTGTTTAGTACGGATGCCGGCATTGAGCTGAAATTACCGGTTTTGGGATTCTGCACAGAAAGGGTTTGTAAACCGCCGAATCCACACGTGAGTTTAAGTCTGTCAGTTGAATGCACACATTGACAACCATTCATTTAGATAGCTCCGTTTTGGTTTTAGAAGCAGATATTTCTCTGTACAGCCTATGGTCCCATTCACTCGGGAATATCCCAACGCAGCTCCTAGAAGAAACGTGTTTCTGACTCGCTGAATCTCAACATAGATTCAACTCTCTTAGGTGAACGAACGCACAGCAGAGCAGTTTCAAGGAAACGTTTCTCCTGAGTTTTAGACGAAGTTTCCTGCTGTTTAGTACGTATGCCGGCATTGGGCTGGAAATACCGGTTTTGGGATTCTGCACAGAAAGGGTTTGCAAACCGCTGAATCCACACGTGAGATTAACTCTGTCAGTTGAATGCACACATTGACAACCATTCAGTTAGATATCTCCGTTTTGGTTTTAGAAGCAGATATTTCTCTGTACAGCCTATGGTCCCATTCACTCGGGAATATCCCAACGCAGCTCCTAGAAGAAACGTGTTTCTGACTCGCTGAATCTCAACATAGATTCAACTCTCTTAGGTGAACGAACGCACAGCAGAGCAGTTTCAAGGAAACGTTTCTCCTGAGTTTTAGACGAAGTTTCCTGCTGTTTAGTACGTATGCCGGCATTGGGCTGGAAATACCGGTTTTGGGATTCTGCACAGAAAGGGTTTGCAAACCGCTGAATCCACACGTGAGTTTAACTCTGTCAGTTGAATGCACACATTGACAACCATTCAGTTAGATAGCTCCGTTTTCGTTTTAGAAGCAGATATTTCTCTGTACAGCCTATGGTCCCATTCACTCGGGAATATCCCAACGCAGCTCCTAGAAGAAACGTGTTTCTGACTCGCTGAATCTCAACATAGATTCAACTCTCTTAGGTGAACGAACGCACAGCAGAGCAGTTTCAAGGAAACGTTTCTCCTGAGTTTTAGACGAAGTTTCCTGCTGTTTAGTACGTATGCCGGCATTGGGCTGGAAATACCGGCTTTGAGATTCCGCACAGAAAGGGTTTGCAAACCGCTGAATCCACACGTGAGTTTAACTCTGTCAGTTGAATGCACACATTGACAACCATTCAGTTAGATAGCTCCGTTTTGGTTTTAGAAGCAGATATTTCTCTGTACAGCCTATGGTCCCATTCACTCGGGAATATCCCAACGCAGCTCCTAGAAGAAACGTGTTTCTGACTCGCTGAAACTCCACATAGATTCAACTCTCTTAGGTGAACGAACGCATAGCAGATCAGTTTCAAGGAAACGTTTCTCCTGAGTTTTAGACGAAGTTTCCTGCTGTTTAGTACGTATGCCCGCATTGGGCTGGAAATACCGGTTTTGGGATTCTGCACAGAAAGGGTTTGCAAACCGCTGAATCCAAACGTGAGTTTTTTTTTTTTTTTTATTTTTTTTGAGACGGAGTTTCGCTCTTGATACCCAGGCTGGAGCGCAATGGCGCGATCTCTGCTCACCGCAATCTCCGCCTCCTGGGTTCAGGCAATTCTCGTGCCTCAGCCTCCTGAGTAGCTGGGATTACAGGCACGCGCCACCGTGCCCAGCTAATTTTTTGTATTAGTAGAGACGGGGTTTCACCATGTTGACCAGGATGGTCTCGATCTCTTGACCTCGTGATCCACCTGCCTCGGCCTCCCAAAGTGCTGGGATTACAGGCTTGAGCCACCGCGCCCGGCCCGCACGTGAGTTTAACTCTGTCAGTTGAATGCACACATTGACAACCATTCAGTTTGATAGCACCCTTTTGGTTTTAGAAGCAGATATTTCTCTGTACAGCCTATGGTCCCATTGACTCGGGAATATCCCAACGCAGCTCCTAGAAGAAACGTGTTTCTGACTCGCTGAATCTCAACATAGATTCAACTCTCTTAGGTGAACGAACGCACAGCAGAGCAGTTTCAAGGAAACGTTTCTCCTGAGTTTTAGACGAAGTTTCCTGCTGTTTAGTACGTATGCCGGCATTGGGCTGGAAATACCGGTTTTGGGATTCTGCACAGAAAGGGTTTGAAAACCGCTGAATCCACACGTGAGTTTAACTCTGTCAGTTGAATGCACACATTGACAACCATTCAGTTAGATAGCTCCGTTTTGGTTTTAGAAGCAGATATTTCTCTGTACAGCCTATGGTCCCATTCACTCGGGAATATCCCAACGCAGCTCCTAGAAGAAACGTGTTTCTGACTCGCTGAATCTCAACATAGATTCAACTCTCTTAGGTGAACGGACGCACAGCAGAGCAGTTTCAAGGAAACGTTTCTCCTGAGTTTTAGACGAAGTTTCCTGCTGTTTAGTACGGATGCCGGCATTGAGCTGGAATTACCGGTTTTGGGATTCTTCACAGAAACGGTTTGTAAACCGCTGAATCCATACGTGAGTTTAATCTGTCAGTTGAATGCACACATTGACAACCATTCAGTTAGATAGCTCCGTTTTGGTTTTAGAAGCAGATATTTCTCTGTACAGCCTATGGTCCCATTCACTCGGGAATATCCCAACGTAGCTCCTAGAAGAAACGTGTTTCTGACTCGCTGAATCTCAACATAGATTCAACTCTCTTAGGTGAACGAACGCACAGCAGAGCAGTTTCAAGGAAACGTTTCTCCTGAGTTTTAGACGAAGTTTCCTGCTGTTTAGTACGGATGCCGGCATTGGGCTGGAAATACCGGTTTTGGGATTCTGCACAGAAAGGGTTTGCAAACCGCTGAATCCACACGTGAGTTTAACTCTGTCAGTTGAATACACACATTGACAACCATTCAGTTTGATAGCACACTTTTGGTTTTACTAGCAGATATTTCTCTGTACAGCCTATGGTCCCATTCACTCAGGAATATCCCAACGCAGCTCCTAGAAGAAACGTGTTTCTGACTCGCTGAATCTCAACATAGATTCAACTCTCTTAGGTGAACGAACGCACAGCAGAGCAGTTTCAAGGAAACGTTTCTCCTGAGTCTTAGACGAAGTTTCCTGCTGTTTAGTACGTATGCCGGCATTGGGCTGGAAATACCGGTTTTGGGATTCTGCACAGAAAGGGTTTGCAAACCGCTGAATCCACACGTGAGATTAACTCTGTCAGTTGAATGCACACATTGACAACCATTCAGTTAGATAGCTCGGTTTTGGTTTTAGAAGCAGATATTTCTCTGTACAGCCTATGGTCCCATTCACTCGGGAATATCCCAACGCAGCTCCTAGCATAAACGTGTTTCTGACTCGCAGAATCTCAACATAGTTTCAACTCTCTTAGGTGAACGAACGCACAGCAGAGCAGTTTCAAGGAAACGTTTCTCCTGAGTTTTAGACGAAGTTTCCTGCTGTTTAGTACGGATGCCGGCATTGAGCTGAAATTACCGGTTTTGGGATTCTGCACAGAAAGGGTTTGTAAACCGCCGAATCCACACGTGAGTTTAAGTCTGTCAGTTGAATGCACACATTGACAACCATTCAGTTAGATAGCTCCGTTTTGGTTTTAGAAGCAGATATTTCTCTGTACAGCCTATGGTCCCATTCACCTTGAATATCCGAACGCAGCTCCTAGAAGAAACGTGTTTCTGACTCGCTGAATCTCAACATAGATTCAACTCTCTTAGGTGAACGGACGCACAGCAGAGCAGTTTCAAGGAAACGTTTCTCCTGAGTTTTAGACGAAGTTTCCTGCTGTTTAGTACGGATGCCGGCATTGAGCTGGAATTACCGGTTTTGGGATTCTGCACAGAAAGGGTTTGTAAACCGCTGAATCCATACGTGAGTTTAATCTGTCAGTTGAATGCACACATTGACAACCATTCAGTTAGATAGCTCCGTTTTGGTTTTAGAAGCAGATATTTCTCTGTACAGCCTATGGTCCCATTCACTCGGGAATATCCCAACGCAGCTCCTAGAAGAAACGTGTTTCTGACTCGCTGAATCTCAACATAGATTCAACTCTCTTAGGTGAACGAACGCCCAGCAGAGCAGTTTCAAGGAAACGTTTCTCCTGAGTTTCAGACGAAGTTTCCTGCTGTTTAGTACGTATGCCGGCATTGGGCTGGAAATACCGGTTTTGGGATTCTGCACAGAAAGGGTTTGCAAACCGCTGAATCCACACGTGAGTTTAACTCTGTCAGTTGAATGCACACATTGACAACCATTCAGTTAGATAGCTCCGTTTTGGTTTTAGAAGCAGATATTTCTCTGTACAGCCTATGGTCCCATTCACTCGGGAATATCCCAACGCAGCTCCTAGAAGAAACGTGTTTCTGACTCGTTGAATCTCAACATAGATTCAACTCTCTTAGGTGATCGAACGCACAGCAGAGCAGTTTCAAGGAAACGTTTCTCCTGAGTTTTAGACGAAGTTTCCTGCTGTTTAGTACGGATGCAGGCATTGGGCTGGAAATACCGGTTTTGAGATTCTGCACAGAAAGGGTTTGCAAACCGCTGAATCCACACGTGAGTTTAACTCTGTCAGTTGAATGCACACATTGACAACCATTCAGTTAGATAGCTCCGTTTTGGTTTTAGAAGCAGATATTTCTCTGTACAGCCTATGGTCCCATTCACCTTGAATATCCCAACGCAGCTCCTAGAAGAAACGTGTTTCTGACTCGCTGAATCTCAACATAGATTCAACTCTCTTAGGTGAACGAACGCACATCAGAGCAGTTTCAAGGAAACGTTTCTCCTGAGTTTTAGACGAAGTTTCCTGCTGTTTAGTACGTATGCCGGCATTGGGCTGGAAATACCGGTTTTGAGATTCTGCACAGAAAGGGTTTGCAAACCGCTGAATCCACACGTGAGTTTAACTCTGTCAGTTGAATGCACACATTGACAACCATTCAGTTAGATAGCTCCGTTTTGGTTTTAGAAGCAGATATTTCTCTGTACAGCCTATGGTCCCATTGACTCGGGAATATCCCAACGCAGCTCCTAGAAGAAACGTGTTTCTGACTCGCTGAATCTCAACATAGATTCAACTCTCTTAGGTGAACGAACGCACAGCAGAGCAGTTTCAAGGAAACGTTTCTCCTGAGTCTTAGACGAAGTTTCCTGCTGTTTAGTACGTATGCCGGCATTGGGCTGGAAATACCGGTTTTGGGATTCTGCACAGAAAGGGTTTCCAAACCGCTGAATCCACACGTGAGTTTAACTCTGTCAGTTGAATGCACACATTGACAACCATTCAGTTAGATATCTCCGTTTTGGTTTTAGAAGCAGATATTTCTCTGTACAGCCTATGGTCCCATTCACTCGGGAATATCCCAACGCAGCTCCTAGAAGAAACGTGTTTCTGACTCGCTGAATCTCAACATAGATTCAACTCTCTTAGGTGAACGGACGCACAGCAGAGCAGTTTCAAGGAAACGTTTCTCCTGAGTCTTAGACGAAGTTTCCTGCTGTTTAGTACGTATGCCGGCATTGGGCTGGAAATACCGGTTTGGGATTCTGCACAGAAAGGGTTTGCAAACCGCTGAATCCACACGTGAGTTTAACTCTGTCAGTTGAATGCACACGTTGACAACCATTCAGTTAGATAGCTCCGTTTTGGTTTTAGAAGCAGATATTTCTCTGTACAGCCTATGGTCCCATTCACTCGGGAATATCCCAACGCAGCTCCTAGAAGAAACGTGTTTCTGACTCGCTGAATCTCAACATAGATTCAACTCTCTTAGGTGAACGAACGCACAGCAGAGCAGTTTCAAGGAAGCGTTTCTCCTGAGTCTTAGACGAAGTTTCCTGCTGTTTAGTACGTATGCCGGCATTGGGCTGGAAATACCGGTTTTGGGATTCTGCACAGAAAGGGTTTGCAAACCGCTGAATCCACACGTGAGATTAACTCTGTCAGTTGAATGCACACATTAACAACCATTCAGTTAGATAGCTCCGTTTTGGTTTTAGAAGCAGATATTTCTCTGTACAGCCTATGGTCCCATTCACCTTGAATATCCCAACGCAGCTCCTAGAAGAAACGTGTTTCTGACTCGCTGAATCTCAACATAGATTCAACTCTCTTAGGTGAACGAACGCACAGCAGAGCAGTTTCAAGGAAACGTTTCTCCTGAGTTTTAGACGAAGTTTCCTGCTGTTTAGTACGTATGCCGGCATTGGGCTGGAAATACCGGTTTTGAGATTCTGCACAGAAAGGGTTTGCAAACCGCTGAATCCACACGTGAGTTTAACTCTGTCAGTTGAATGCACACATTGACAACAATTCAGTTAGATAGCTCCGTTTTGGTTTTAGAAGCAGATATTTCTCTGTACAGCCTATGGTCCCATTGACTCGGGAATATCCCAACGCAGCTCCTAGAAGAAACGTGTTTCTGACTCGCTGAATCTCAACATAGATTCAACTCTCTTAGGTGAACGAACGCACAGCAGAGCAGTTTCAAGGAAACGTTTCTCCTGAGTCTTAGACGAAGTTTCCTGCTGTTTAGTACGTATGCCGGCATTGGGCTGGAAATACCGGTTTTGGGATTCTGCACAGAAAGGGTTTGCAAACCGCTGAATCCACACGTGAGTTTAACTCTGTCAGTTGAATGCACACATTGACAACCATTCAGTTAGATAGCTCCGTTTTGGTTTTAGAAGCAGATATTTCTCTGTACAGCCTATGGTCCCATTCACTCGGGAATATCCCAACGCAGCTCCTAGAAGAAACGTGTTTCTGACTCGCTGAATCTCAACATAGATTCAACTCTCTTAGGTGAACGGACGCACAGCAGAGCAGTTTCAAGGAAACGTTTCTCCTGAGTTTTAGACGAAGTTTCCTGCTGTTTAGTACGTATGCCGGCATTGGTCTGGAAATACCGGTTTTGGGATTCTGCACAGAAAGGGTTTGCAAACCGCTGAATCCACACGTGAGTTTAACTCGGTCAGTTGAATGCACACATTGACAACCATTCAGTTAGATAGCTCCGTTTTGGTTTTAGAAGCAGATATTTCTCTGTACAGCCTATGGTCCCATTCACTCGGGAATATCCCAACGCAGCTCCTAGAAGAAACGTGTTTCTGACTCTCTGAATCTCAACATAGATTCAACTCTCTTAGGTGATCGAACGCACAGCAGAGCAGTTTCAAGGAAACGTTTCTCCTGAGTTTTAGACGAAGTTTCCTGCTGTTTAGTACGTATGCCGGCATTGGGCTGGAAATACCGGTTTTGGGATTCTGCACAGAAAGGGTTTGCAAACCGCTGAATCCACACGTGAGTTTAACTCTGTCAATTGAATGTACACATTGACAACCATTCAATTTGATACCCCCCTTTTGGTTTTAGAAGCAGATATTTCTCTGTACAGCCTGTGGTCCCATTCACTCGGGAATATCCCAACGCAGCTCCTAGAAGAAACGTGTTTCTGACTCGCTGAATCTCAACATAGATTCAACTCTCTTAGATGAACGAGCGCACAGCAGAGCAGTTTCAAGGAAACGTTTCTCCTGAGTTTTAGACGAAGTTTCCTGCTGTTTAGTACGTATGCCGGCATTGGGCTGGAAATACCGGTTTTGGGATTCTGCACAGAAAGGGTTTGCAAACCGCTGAATCCACACGTGAGTTTAACTCTGTCAGTTGAATGCACACATTGACAACCATTCAGTTAGATAGCTCCGTTTTGGTTTTAGAAGCAGATATTTCTCTGTACAGCCTATGGTCCCATTCACTCGGGAATATCCCAACGCAGCTCCTAGAAGAAACGTGTTTCTGACTCGCTGAATCTCAACATAGATTCAACTCTCTTAGGTGAACGAACGCACAGCAGAGCACTTTCAAAGAAACGTTTCTCCTGAGTCTTAGACGAAGTTTCCTGCTCTTTAGTACGTATGCCGGCATTGGGCTGGAAATACCGGTTTGGGGATTCTGCACAGAAAGGGTTTGCAAACCGCTGAATCCACACGTGAGTTTAACTCTGTCAGTTGAATGCACACGTTGACAACCATTCAGTTAGATAGCTCCGTTTTGGTTTTAGAAGCAGATATTTCTCTGTACAGCCTATGGTCCCATTCACTCGGGAATATCCCAACGCAGCTCCTAGAAGAAACGTGTTTCTGACTCGCTGAATCTCAACATAGATTCAACTCTCTTAGGTGATCGAACGCACAGCAGAGCAGTTTCAAGGAAGCGTTTCTCCTGAGTCTTAGACGAAGTTTCCTGCTGTTTAGTACGTATGCCGGCATTGGGCTGGAAATACCGGTTTTGGGATTCTGCACAGAAAGGGTTTGCAAACCGCTGAATCCACACGTGAGATTAACTCTGTCAGTTGAATGCACACATTGACAACCATTCAGTTAGATAGCTCCGTTTTGGTTTTAGAAGCAGATATTTCTCTGTACAGCCTATGGTCCCATTCACCTTGAATATCCCAACGCAGCTCCTAGAAGAAACGTGTTTCTGACTCGCTGAATCTCAACATAGATTCAACTCTCTTAGGTGAACGAACGCACAGCAGAGGAGTTTCAAGGAAACGTTTCTCCTGAGTTTTAGACGAAGTTTCCTGCTGTTTAGTACGTATGCCGGCATTGGGCTGGAAATACCGGTTTTGAGATTCTGCACAGAAAGGGTTTGCAAACCGCTGAATCCACACGTGAGTTTAACTCTGTCAGTTGAATGCACACATTGACAACAATTCAGTTAGATAGCTCCGTTTTGGTTTTAGAAGCAGATATTTCTCTGTACAGCCTATGGTCCCATTGACTCGGGAATATCCCAACGCAGCTCCTAGAAGAAACGTGTTTCTGACTCGCTGAATCTCAACATAGATTCAACTCTCTTAGGTGAACGAACGCACAGCAGAGCAGTTTCAAGGAAACGTTTCTCCTGAGTCTTAGACGAAGTTTCCTGCTGTTTAGTACGTATGCCGGCATTGGGCTGGAAATACCGGTTTTGGGATTCTGCACAGAAAGGGTTTGCAAACCGCTGAATCCACACGTGAGTTTAACTCTGTCAGTTGAATGCACACATTGACAACCATTCAGTTAGATATCTCCGTTTTGGTTTTAGAAGCAGATATTTCTCTGTACAGCCTATGGTCCCATTCACTCGGGAATATCCCAACGCAGCTCCTAGAAGAAACGTGTTTCTGACTCGCTGAATCTCAACATAGATTCAACTCTCTTAGGTGAACGGACGCACAGCAGAGCAGTTTCAAGGAAACGTTTCTCCTGAGTTTTAGACGAAGTTTCCTGCTGTTTAGTACGTATGCCGGCATTGGTCTGGAAATACCGGTTTTGGGATTCTGCACAGAAAGGGTTTGCAAACCGCTGAATCCACACGTGAGTTTAACTCGGTCAGTTGAATGCACACATTGACAACCATTCAGTTAGATAGCTCCGTTTTGGTTTTAGAAGCAGATATTTCTCTGTACAGCCTATGGTCCCATTCACTCGGGAATATCCCAACGCAGCTCCTAGAAGAAACGTGTTTCTGACTCGCTGAATCTCAACATAGATTCAACTCTCTTAGGTGATCGAACGCACAGCAGAGCAGTTTCAAGGAAACGTTTCTCCTGAGTTTTAGACGAAGTTTCCTGCTGTTTAGTACGTATGCCGGCATTGGGCTGGAAATACCGGTTTTGGGATTCTGCACAGAAAGGGTTTGCAAACCGCTGAATCCACACGTGAGTTTAACTCTGTCAGTTGAATGTACACATTGACAACCATTCAATTTGATAGCACCCTTTTGGTTTTAGAAGCAGATATTTCTCTGTACAGCCTGTGGTCCCATTCACTCGGGAATATCCCAACGCAGCTCCTAGAAGAAACGTGTTTCTGACTCGCTGAATCTCAACATAGATTCAACTCTCTTAGATGAACGAACGCACAGCAGAGCAGTTTCAAGGAAACGTTTCTCCTGAGTTTTAGACGAAGTTTCCTGCTGTTTAGTACGTATGCCGGCATTGGGCTGGAAATACCGGTTTTGGGATTCTGCACAGAAAGGGTTTGCAAACCGCTGAATCCACACGTGAGTTTAACTCTGTCAGTTGAATGCACACATTGACAACCATTCAGTTAGATAGCTCCGTTTTGGTTTTAGAAGCAGATATTTCTCTGTACAGCCTATGGTCCCATTCACTCGGGAATATCCCAACGCAGCTCCTAGAAGAAACGTGTTTCTGACTCGCTGAATCTCAACATAGATTCAACTCTCTTAGGTGAACGAACGCACAGCAGAGCAGTTTCAAGGAAACGTTTCTCCTGAGTTTTAGACGAAGTTTCCTGCTGTTTAGTACGTATGCCGGCATTGGGCTGGAAATACCGGTTTTGGGATTCTGCACAGAAAGGGTTTGCAAACCGCTGAATCCACACGTGAGTTTAACTCTGTCAGTTGAATGCACACATTGACAACCATTCAGTTTGATAGCACACTTTTGGTTTTAGAAGCAGATATTTCTCTGTACAGCCTATGGTCCCATTCACTCGGGAATATCCCAACGCAGCTCCTAGAAGAAACGTGTTTCTGACTCGCTGAATCTCAATATAGATTCAACTCTCTTAGGTGAACGAACGCACAGCAGAGCAGTTTCAAGGAAACGTTTCTCCTGAGTTTTAGACGAAGTTTCCTGCTGTTTAGTACGTATGCCGGCATTGGGCTGGAAATACCGGTTTTGAGATTCTGCACAGAAAGGGTTTGCAAACCGCTGAATCCACACGTGAGTTTAACTCTGTCAGTTGAATGTACACATTGACAACCATTCAATTTGATAGCACCCTTTTGGTTTTAGAAGCAGATATTTCTCTGTACAGCCTGTGGTCCCATTCACTCGGGAATATCCCAACGCAGCTCCTAGAAGAAACGTGTTTCTGACTCGCTGAATCTCAACATAGATTCAACTCTCTTAGATGAACGAACGCACAGCAGAGCAGTTTCAAGGAAACGTTTCTCCTGAGTTTTAGACGAAGTTTCCTGCTGTTTAGTACGTATGCCGGCATTGGGCTGGAAATACCGGTTTTGGGATTCTGCACAGAAAGGGTTTGCAAACCGCTGAATCCACACGTGAGTTTAACTCTGTCAGTTGAATGCACACATTGACAACCATTCAGTTAGATAGCTCCGTTTTGGTTTTAGAAGCAGATATTTCTCTGTACAGCCTATGGTCCCATTCACTCGGGAATATCCCAACGCAGCTCCTAGAAGAAACGTGTTTCTGACTCGCTGAATCTCAACATAGATTCAACTCTCTTAGGTGAACGAACGCACAGCAGAGCACTTTCAAGGAAACGTTTCTCCTGAGTTTTAGACGAAGTTTCCTGCTGTTTAGTACGTATGCCGGCATTGGGCTGGAAATACCGGTTTTGGGATTCTGCACAGAAAGGGTTTGCAAACCGCTGAATCCACACGTGAGTTTAACTCTGTCAGTTGAATGCACACATTGACAACCATTCAGTTTGATAGCACACTTTTGGTTTTAGAAGCAGATATTTCTCTGTACAGCCTATGGTCCCATTCACTCGGGAATATCCCAACGCAGCTCCTAGAAGAAACGTGTTTCTGACTCGCTGAATCTCAATATAGATTCAACTCTCTTAGGTGAACGAACGCACAGCAGAGCAGTTTCAAGGAAACGTTTCTCCTGAGTTTTAGACGAAGTTACCTGCTGTTTAGTACGTATGCCGGCATTGGGCTGGAAATACCGGTTTTGAGATTCTGCACAGAAAGGGTTTGCAAACCGCTGAATCCACACGTGAGTTTAACTCTGTCAGTTGAATGCACACATTGACAACCATTCAGTTAGATAGCTCCGTTTTGGTTTTAGAAGCAGATATTTCTCTGTACAGCCTATGGTCCCATTCACTCGGGAATATCCCAACGCAGCTCCTAGAAGAAACGTGTTTCTGACTCGCTGAATCTCAACATAGATTCAACTCTCTTAGGTGATCGAACGCACAGCAGAGCAGTTTCAAGGAAACGTTTCTCCTGAGTTTTAGACGAAGTTTCCTGCTGTTTAGTACGGATGCAGGCATTGGGCTGGAAATACCGGTTTTGAGATTCTGCACAGAAAGGGTTTGCAAACCGCTGAATCCACACGTGAGTTTAACTCTGTCAGTTGAATGCACACATTGACAACCATTCAGTTAGATAGCTCCGTTTTGGTTTTAGAAGCAGATATTTCTCTGTACAGCCTATGGTCCCATTCACTCGGGAATATCCCAACGCAGCTCCTAGAAGAAACGTGTTTCTGACTCGCTGAATCTCAACATAGATTCAACTCTCTTAGGTGAACGGACGCACAGCAGAGCAGTTTCAAGGAAACGTTTCTCCTGAGTTTTAGACGAAGTTTCCTGCTGTTTAGTACGTATGCCGGCATTGGGCTGGAAATACCGGTTTTGGGATTCTGCACAGAAAGGGTTTGCAAACCGCTGAATCCACACGTGAGTTTAACTCGGTCAGTTGAATGCACACATTGACAACCATTCAGTTAGATAGCTCCGTTTTGGTTTTAGAAGCAGATATTTCTCTGTACAGCCTATGGTCCCATTCACTCGGGAATATCCCAACGCAGCTCCTAGAAGAAACGTGTTTCTGACTCGCTGAATCTCAACATAGATTCAACTCTCTTAGGTGATCGAACGCACAGCAGAGCAGTTTCAAGGAAACGTTTCTCCTGAGTTTTAGACGAAGTTTCCTGCTGTTTAGTACGGATGCAGGCATTGGGCTGGAAATACCGGTTTTGAGATTCTGCACAGAAAGGGTTTGCAAACCGCTGAATCCACACGTGAGTTTAACTCTGTCAGTTGAATGCACACATTGACAACCATTCAGTTTGATAGCACCCTTTTGGTTTTAGAAGCAGATATTTCTCTGTACAGCCTATGGTCCCATTCACTCGGGAATATCCCAACGCAGCTCCTAGAAGAAACGTGTTTCTGACTCGCTGAGTCTCAACATAGATTCAACTCTCTTAGATGAACGAACGCACAGCAGAGCAGTTTCAAGGAAACGTTTCTCCTGAGTTTTAGACGAAGTTTCCTGCTGTTTAGTACGGATGCCGGCATTGGGCTGGAAATACCGGTTTTGAGATTCTGCACAGAAAGGGTTTGCAAACCGCTGAATCCACACGTGAGTTTAACTCTGTCAGTTGAATGCACACATTGACAACCATTCAGTTAGATAGCTCCGTTTTGGTTTTAGAAGCAGATATTTCTCTGTACAGCCTATGGTCCCATTCACTCGGGAATATCCCAACGCAGCTCCTAGAAGAAACGTGTTTCTGACTCGCTGAATCTCAACATAGATTCAACTCTATTAGGTGAACGAACGCACAGCAGAGCAGTTTCAAGGAAACGTTTCTCCTGAGTTTTAGACGAAGTTTCCTGCTGTTTAGTACGTATGCCGGCATTGGGCTGGAAATACCGGTTTTGGGATTCTGCACAGAAAGGGTTTGCAAACCGCTGAATCCACACGTGAGTTTAACTCTGTCAGTTGAATGTACACATTGACAACCATTCAATTTGATAGCACCCTTTTGGTTTTAGAAGCAGATATTTCTCTGTACAGCCTGTGGTCCCATTCACTCGGGAATATCCCAACGCAGCTCCTAGAAGAAACGTGTTTCTGACTCGCTGAATCTCAACATAGATTCAACTCTCTTAGATGAACGAACGCACAGCAGAGCAGTTTCAAGGAAACGTTTCTCCTGAGTTTTAGACGAAGTTTCCTGCTGTTTAGTACGGATGCCGGCATTGGGCTGGAAATACCGGTTTTGGGATTCTGCACAGAAAGGGTTTACAAACCGCTGAATCCACACGTGAGTTTAACTCTGTCAGTTGAATGCACACATTGACAACCATTCAGTTAGATAGCTCCGTTTTGGTTTTAGAAGCAGATATTTCTCTGTACAGCCTATGGTCCCATTCACTCGGGAATATCCCAACGCAGCTCCTAGAAGAAACGTGTTTCTGACTCGCTGAATCTCAACATAGATTCAACTCTCTTAGGTGAACGAACGCACAGCAGAGCACTTTCAAAGAAACGTTTCTCCTGAGTCTTAGACGAAGTTTCCTGCTGTTTAGTACGTATGCCGGCATTGGGCTGGAAATACCGGTTTGGGGATTCTGCACAGAAAGGGTTTGCAAACCGCTGAATCCACACGTGAGTTTAACTCTGTCAGTTGAATGCACACGTTGACAACCATTCAGTTAGATAGCTCCGTTTTGGTTTTAGAAGCAGATATTTCTCTGTACAGCCTATGGTCCCATTCACTCGGGAATATCCCAACGCAGCTCCTAGAAGAAACGTGTTTCTGACTCGCTGAATCTCAACATAGATTCAACTCTCTTAGGTGAACGAACGCACAGCAGAGCAGTTTCAAGGAAACGTTTCTCCTGAGTCTTAGACGAAGTTTCCTGCTGTTTAGTACGTATGCCGGCATTGGGCTGGAAATACCGGTTTTGGGATTCTGCACAGAAAGGGTTTGCAAACCGCTGAATCCACACGTGAGATTAACTCTGTCAGTTGAATGCACACATTGACAACCATTCAGTTAGATAGCTCCGTTTTGGTTTTAGAAGCAGATATTTCTCTGTACAGCCTATGGTCCCATTCACTCGGGAATATCCCAACGCAGCTCCTAGAAGAAACGTGTTTCTGACTCGCTGAATCTCAACATAGATTCAACTCTCTTAGGTGAACGAACGCACAGCAGAGCAGTTTCAAGGAAACGTTTCTCCTGAGTTTTAGACGAAGTTTCCTGCTGTTTAGTACGTATGCCGGCATTGGGCTGGAAATACCGGTTTTGGGATTCTGCACAGAAAGGTTTTGCAAACCGCTGAATCCACACGTGAGTTTAACTCTGTCAGTTGAATGCACACATTGACAACCATTCAGTTAGATAGCTCCGTTTTGGTTTTAGAAGCAGATATTTCTCTGTACAGCCTATGGTCCCATTCACTCGGGAATATCCCAACGCAGCTCCTAGAAGAAACGTGTTTCTGACTCGCTGAATCTCAACATAGATTCAACTCTCTTAGGTGAACGAACGCACAGCAGAGCAGTTTCAAGGAAACGTTTCTCCTGAGTTTTAGACGAAGTTTCCTGCTGTTTAGTACGGATGCCGGCATTGGGCTGGAAATACCGGTTTTGAGATTCTGCACAGAAAGGGTTTGCAAACCGCTGAATCCACACGTGAGTTTAACTCTGTCAGTTGAATGCACACATTGACAACCATTCAGTTAGATAGCTCCGTTTTGGTTTTAGAAGCAGATATTTCTCTGTACAGCCTATGGTCCCATTCACTCGGGAATATCCCAACGCAGCTCCTAGAAGAAACGTGTTTCTGACTCGCTGAATCTCAACATAGATTCAACTCTCTTAGGTGATCGAACGCACAGCAGAGCAGTTTCAAGGAAACGTTTCTCCTGAGGTTTAGACGAAGTTTCCTGCTGTTTAGTACGGATGCAGGCATTGGGCTGGAAATACCGGTTTTGAGATTCTGCACAGAAAGGGTTTGCAAACCGCTGAATCCACACGTGAGTTTAACTCTGTCAGTTGAATGCACACATTGACAACCATTCAGTTAGATAGCTCCGTTTTGGTTTTAGAAGCAGATATTTCTCTGTACAGCCTATGGTCCCATTCACTCGGGAATATCCCAACGCAGCTCCTAGAAGAAACGTGTTTCTGACTCGCTGAATCTCAACATAGATTCAACTCTCTTAGGTGAACGAACGCACAGCAGAGCAGTTTCAAGGAAACGTTTCTCCTGAGTTTTAGCCGAAGTTTCCTGCTGTTTAGTACGTATGCCGGCATTGGGCTGGAAACACCGGTTTTGGGATTCTGCTCAGAAAGGGTTTGCAAACCGCTGAATCCACACGTGAATTTAACTCTGTCAGTTGAATGTACACATTGACAACCATTCAGTTTGATAGCACCCTTTTGGTTTTAGAAGCAGATATTTCTCTGTACAGCCTATGGTCCCATTCACTCGGGAATATCCCAACGCAGCTCCTAGAAGAAACGTGTTTCTGACTCGCTGAATCTCCACATAGATTCAACTCTCTTAGGTGAACGAACGCACAGCAGAGCAGTTTCAAGGAAACGTTTCTCCTGAGTTTTAGACGAAGTTTCCTGCTGTTTAGTACGGATGCCGGCATTGGGCTGGAAATACCGGTTTTGGGATTCTGCACAGAAAGGGTTTGCAAACCGCTGAATCCACACGTGAGTTTAACTCTGTCAGTTGAATGCACACATTGACAACCATTCAGTTAGATAGCTCCGTTTTGGTTTTAGAAGCAGATATTTCTCTGTACAGCCTATGGTCCCATTCACTCGGTAATATCCCAACGCAGCTCCTAGAAGAAACGTGTTTCTGACTCGCTGAATCTCAACATAGATTCAACTCTCTTAGGTGAACGAACGCACAGCAGAGCACTTTCAAAGAAACGTTTCTCCTGAGTCTTAGACGAAGTTTCCTGCTGTTTAGTACGTATGTCAGCATTGGGCTGGAAATACCGGTTTGGGATTCTGCACAGAAAGGGTTTGCAAACCGCTGAATCCACACGTGAGTTTAACTCTGTCAGTTGAATGCACACGTTGACAACCATTCAGTTAGATAGCTCCGTTTTGGTTTTAGAAGCAGATATTTCTCTGTACAGCCTATGGTCCCATTCACTCGGGAATATCCCAACGCAGCTCCTAGAAGAAACGTGTTTCTGACTCGCTGAATCTCAACATAGATTCAACTCTCTTAGGTGAACGAACGCACAGCAGAGCAGTTTCAAGGAAACGTTTCTCCTGAGTCTTAGACGAAGTTTCCTGCTGTTTAGTACGTATGCCGGCATTGGGCTGGAAATACCGGTTGTGGGATCTGCACAGAAAGGGTTTGCAAACCGCTGAATCCACACGTGAGATTAACTCTGTCAGTTGAATGCACACATTGACAACCATTCAGTTAGATAGCTCAGTTTTGGTTTTAGAAGCAGATATTTCTCTGTACAGCCTATGGTCCCATTCACCTTGAATATCCCAACGCAGCTGCTAGAAGAAACGTGTTTCTGACTCGCTGAATCTCAACATAGATTCAACTCTCTTAGGTGAACGAACGCACAGCAGAGCAGTTTCAAGGAAACGTTTCTCCTGAGTTTTAGACGAAGTTTCCTGCTGTTTAGTACGTATGCCGGCATTGGGCTGGAAATACCGGTTTTGAGATTCTGCACAGAAAGGGTTTGCAAACCGCTGAATCCACACGTGAGTTTAACTCTGTCAGTTGAATGCACACAATGACAACCATTCAGTTAGATAGCTCCGTTTTGGTTTTAGAAGCAGATATTTCTCTGTACAGCCTATGGTCCCATTGACTCGGGAATATCCCAACGCAGCTCCTAGAAGAAACGTGTTTCTGACTCGCTGAATCTCAACATAGATTCAACTCTCTTAGGTGAACGAACGCACAGCAGAGCAGTTTCAAGGAAACGTTTCTCCTGAGTCTTAGACGAAGTTTCCTGCTGTTTAGTACGTATGCCGGCATTGGGCTGGAAATACCGGTTTTGGGATTCTGCACAGAAAGGGTTTGCAAACCGCTGAATCCACACGTGAGTTTAACTCGGTCAGTTGAATGCACACATTGACAACCATTCAGTTAGATAGCTCCGTTTTGGTTTTAGAAGCAGATATTTCTCTGTACAGCCTATGGTCCCATTCACTCGGGAATATCCCAACGCAGCTCCTAGAAGAAACGTGTTTCTGACTCGCTGAATCTCAACATAGATTCAACTCTCTTAGGTGATCGAACGCACAGCAGAGCAGTTTCAAGGAAACGTTTCTCCTGAGTTTTAGACGAAGTTTCCTGCTGTTTAGTACGGATGCAGGCATTGGGCTGGAAATACCGGTTTTGAGATTCTGCACAGAAAGGGTTTGCAAACCGCTGAATCCACACGTGAGTTTAACTCTGTCAGTTGAATGCACACATTGACAACCATTCAGTTTGATAGCACCCTTTTGGTTTTAGAAGCAGATATTTCTCTGTACAGCCTATGGTCCCATTCACTCGGGAATATCCCAACGCAGCTCCTAGAAGAAACGTGTTTCTGACTCGCTGAGTCTCAACATAGATTCAACTCTCTTAGATGAACGAACGCACAGCAGAGCAGTTTCAAGGAAACGTTTCTCCTGAGTTTTAGACGAAGTTTCCTGCTGTTTAGTACGGATGCCGGCATTGGGCTGGAAATACCGGTTTTGAGATTCTGCACAGAAAGGGTTTGCAAACCGCTGAATCCACACGTGAGTTTAACTCTGTCAGTTGAATGCACACATTGACAACCATTCAGTTAGATAGCTCCGTTTTGGTTTTAGAAGCAGATATTTCTCTGTACAGCCTATGGTCCCATTCACTCGGGAATATCCCAACGCAGCTCCTAGAAGAAACGTGTTTCTGACTCGCTGAATCTCAACATAGATTCAACTCTATTAGGTGAACGAACGCACAGCAGAGCAGTTTCAAGGAAACGTTTCTCCTGAGTTTTAGACGAAGTTTCCTGCTGTTTAGTACGTATGCCGGCATTGGGCTGGAAATACCGGTTTTGGGATACTGCACAGAAAGGGTTTGCAAACCGCTGAATCCACACGTGAGTTTAACTCTGTCAGTTGAATGTACACATTGACAACCATTCAATTTGATAGCACCCTTTTGGTTTTAGAAGCAGATATTTCTCTGTACAGCCTGTGGTCCCATTCACTCGGGAATATCCCAACGCAGCTCCTAGAAGAAACGTGTTTCTGACTCGCTGAATCTCAACATAGATTCAACTCTCTTAGATGAACGAACGCACAGCAGAGCAGTTTCAAGGAAACGTTTCTCCTGAGTTTTAGACGAAGTTTCCTGCTGTTTAGTACGGATGCCGGCATTGGGCTGGAAATACCGGTTTTGGGATTCTGCACAGAAAGGGTTTGCAAACCGCTGAATCCACACGTGAGTTTAACTCTGTCAGTTGAATGCACACATTGACAACCATTCAGTTAGATAGCTCCGTTTTGGTTTTAGAAGCAGATATTTCTCTGTACAGCCTATGGTCCCATTCACTCGGGAATATCCCAACGCAGCTCCTAGAAGAAACGTGTTTCTGACTCGCTGAATCTCAACATAGATTCAACTCTCTTAGGTGAACGAACGCACAGCAGAGCACTTTCAAGGAAGCGTTTCTCCTGAGTCTTAGACGAAGTTTCCTGCTGTTTAGTACGTATGCCGGCATTGGGCTGGAAATACCGGTTTTGGGATTCTGCACAGAAAGGGTTTGCAAACCGCTGAATCCACACGTGAGTTTAACTCTGTCAGTTGAATGCACACGTTGACAACCATTCAGTTAGATAGCTCCGTTTTGGTTTTAGAAGCAGATATTTCTCTGTACAGCCTATGGTCCCATTCACTCGGGAATATCCCAACGCAGCTCCTAGAAGAAACGTGTTTCTGACTCGCTGAATCTCAACATAGATTCAACTCTCTTAGGTGATCGAACGCACAGCAGAGCAGTTTCAAGGAAACGTTTCTCCTGAGTTTTAGACGAAGTTTCCTGCTGTTTAGTACGGATGCAGGCATTGGGCTGGAAATACCGGTTTTGGGATACTGCACAGAAAGGGTTTGCAAACCGCTGAATCCACACGTGAGTTTAACTCTGTCAGTTGAATGTACACATTGACAACCATTCAATTTGATAGCACCCTTTTGGTTTTAGAAGCAGATATTTCTCTGTACAGCCTGTGGTCCCATTCACTCGGGAATATCCCAACGCAGCTCCTAGAAGAAACGTGTTTCTGACTCGCTGAATCTCAACATAGATTCAACTCTCTTAGATGAACGAACGCACAGCAGAGCAGTTTCAAGGAAACGTTTCTCCTGAGTTTTAGACGAAGTTTCCTGCTGTTTAGTACGGATGCCGGCATTGGGCTGGAAATACCGGTTTTGGGATTCTGCACAGAAAGGGTTTGCAAACCGCTGAATCCACACGTGAGTTTAACTCTGTCAGTTGAATGCACACATTGACAACCATTCAGTTAGATAGCTCCGTTTTGGTTTTAGAAGCAGATATTTCTCTGTACAGCCTATGGTCCCATTCACTCGGGAATATCCCAACGCAGCTCCTAGAAGAAACGTGTTTCTGACTCGCTGAATCTCAACATAGATTCAACTCTCTTAGGTGAACGAACGCACAGCAGAGCACTTTCAAGGAAGCGTTTCTCCTGAGTCTTAGACGAAGTTTCCTGCTGTTTAGTACGTATGCCGGCATTGGGCTGGAAATACCGGTTTTGGGATTCTGCACAGAAAGGGTTTGCAAACCGCTGAATCCACACGTGAGTTTAACTCTGTCAGTTGAATGCACACGTTGACAACCATTCAGTTAGATAGCTCCGTTTTGGTTTTAGAAGCAGATATTTCTCTGTACAGCCTATGGTCCCATTCACTCGGGAATATCCCAACGCAGCTCCTAGAAGAAACGTGTTTCTGACTCGCTGAATCTCAACATAGATTCAACTCTCTTAGGTGAACGAACGCACAGCAGAGCAGTTTCAAGGAAACGTTTCTCCTGAGTCTTAGACGAAGTTTCCTGCTGTTTAGTACGTATGCCGGCATTGGGCTGGAAATACCGGTTTTGGGATTCTGCACAGAAAGGGTTTGCAAACCGCTGAATCCACACGTGAGATTAACTCTGTCAGTTGAATGCACACATTGACAACCATTCAGTTAGATAGCTCCGTTTTGGTTTTAGAAGCAGATATTTCTCTGTACAGCCTATGGTCCCATTCACTCGGGAATATCCCAACGCAGCTCCTAGAAGAAACGTGTTTCTGACTCGCTGAATCTCAACATAGATTCAACTCTCTTAGGTGAACGAACGCACAGCAGAGCAGTTTCAAGGAAACGTTTCTCCTGAGTTTTAGATGAAGTTTCCTGCTGTTTAGTACGGATGCCGGCATTGGGCTGGAAATACCGGTTTTGGGATTCTGCACAGAAAGGGTTTGCAAACCGCTGAATCCACACGTGAGTTTAACTCTGTCAGTTGAATGCACACATTGACAACCATTCAGTTAGATAGCTCCGTTTTGGTTTTAGAAGCAGATATTTCTCTGTACAGCCTATGGTCCCATTCACTCGGGAATATCCCAACGCAGCTCCTAGAAGAAACGTGTTTCTGACTCGCTGAATCTCAACATAGATTCAACTCTCTTAGGTGAACGAACGCACAGCAGAGCAGTTTCAAGGAAACGTTTCTCCTGAGTTTTAGACGAAGTTTCCTGCTGTTTAGTACGTATGCCGGCATTGGGCTGGAAATACCGGTTTTGAGATTCTGCACAGAAAGGGTTTGCAAACCGCTGAATCCACACGTGAGTTTAACTCTGTCAGTTGAATGCACACATTGACAACCATTCAGTTAGATAGCTACGTTTTGGTTTTAGAAGCAGATATTTCTCTGTACAGCCTATGGTCCCATTCACTCGGGAATATCCCAACGCAGCTCCTAGAAGAAACGTGTTTCTGACTCGCTGAATCTCAACATAGATTCAACTCTATTAGGTGAACGAACGCACAGCAGAGCAGTTTCAAGGAAACGTTTCTCCTGAGTTTTAGACGAAGTTTCCTGCTGTTTAGTACGTATGCCGGCATTGGGCTGGAAATACCGGTTTTGGGATACTGCACAGAAAGGGTTTGCAAACCGCTGAATCCACACGTGAGTTTAACTCTGTCAGTTGAATGTACACATTGACAACCATTCAATTTGATAGCACCCTTTTGGTTTTAGAAGCAGATATTTCTCTGTACAGCCTGTGGTCCCATTCACTCGGGAATATCCCAACGCAGCTCCTAGAAGAAACGTGTTTCTGACTCGCTGAATCTCAACATAGATTCAACTCTCTTAGATGAACGAACGCACAGCAGAGCAGTTTCAAGGAAACGTTTCTCCTGAGTTTTAGACGAAGTTTCCTGCTGTTTAGTACGGATGCCGGCATTGGGCTGGAAATACCGGTTTTGGGATTCTGCACAGAAAGGGTTTGCAAACCGCTGAATCCACACGTGAGTTTAACTCTGTCAGTTGAATGCACACATTGACAACCATTCAGTTAGATAGCTCCGTTTTGGTTTTAGAAGCAGATATTTCTCTGTACAGCCTATGGTCCCATTCACTCGGGAATATCCCAACGCAGCTCCTAGAAGAAACGTGTTTCTGACTCGCTGAATCTCAACATAGATTCAACTCTCTTAGGTGAACGAACGCACAGCAGAGCACTTTCAAGGAAGCGTTTCTCCTGAGTCTTAGACGAAGTTTCCTGCTGTTTAGTACGTATGCCGGCATTGGGCTGGAAATACCGGTTTTGGGATTCTGCACAGAAAGGGTTTGCAAACCGCTGAATCCACACGTGAGTTTAACTCTGTCAGTTGAATGCACACGTTGACAACCATTCAGTTAGATAGCTCCGTTTTGGTTTTAGAAGCAGATATTTCTCTGTACAGCCTATGGTCCCATTCACTCGGGAATATCCCAACGCAGCTCCTAGAAGAAACGTGTTTCTGACTCGCTGAATCTCAACATAGATTCAACTCTCTTAGGTGATCGAACGCACAGCAGAGCAGTTTCAAGGAAACGTTTCTCCTGAGTTTTAGACGAAGTTTCCTGCTGTTTAGTACGGATGCAGGCATTGGGCTGGAAATACCGGTTTTGGGATACTGCACAGAAAGGGTTTGCAAACCGCTGAATCCACACGTGAGTTTAACTCTGTCAGTTGAATGTACACATTGACAACCATTCAATTTGATAGCACCCTTTTGGTTTTAGAAGCAGATATTTCTCTGTACAGCCTGTGGTCCCATTCACTCGGGAATATCCCAACGCAGCTCCTAGAAGAAACGTGTTTCTGACTCGCTGAATCTCAACATAGATTCAACTCTCTTAGATGAACGAACGCACAGCAGAGCAGTTTCAAGGAAACGTTTCTCCTGAGTTTTAGACGAAGTTTCCTGCTGTTTAGTACGGATGCCGGCATTGGGCTGGAAATACCGGTTTTGGGATTCTGCACAGAAAGGGTTTGCAAACCGCTGAATCCACACGTGAGTTTAACTCTGTCAGTTGAATGCACACATTGACAACCATTCAGTTAGATAGCTCCGTTTTGGTTTTAGAAGCAGATATTTCTCTGTACAGCCTATGGTCCCATTCACTCGGGAATATCCCAACGCAGCTCCTAGAAGAAACGTGTTTCTGACTCGCTGAATCTCAACATAGATTCAACTCTCTTAGGTGAACGAACGCACAGCAGAGCACTTTCAAGGAAGCGTTTCTCCTGAGTCTTAGACGAAGTTTCCTGCTGTTTAGTACGTATGCCGGCATTGGGCTGGAAATACCGGTTTTGGGATTCTGCACAGAAAGGGTTTGCAAACCGATGAATCCACACGTGAGTTTAACTCTGTCAGTTGAATGCACACGTTGACAACCATTCAGTTAGATAGCTCCGTTTTGGTTTTAGAAGCAGATATTTCTCTGTACAGCCTATGGTCCCATTCACTCGGGAATATCCCAACGCAGCTCCTAGAAGAAACGTGTTTCTGACTCGCTGAATCTCAACATAGATTCAACTCTCTTAGGTGAACGAACGCACAGCAGAGCAGTTTCAAGGAAACGTTTCTCCTGAGTCTTAGACGAAGTTTCCTGCTGTTTAGTACGTATGCCGGCATTGGGCTGGAAATACCGGTTTTGGGATTCTGCACAGAAAGGGTTTGCAAACCGCTGAATCCACACGTGAGATTAACTCTGTCAGTTGAATGCACACATTGACAACCATTCAGTTAGATAGCTCCGTTTTGGTTTTAGAAGCAGATATTTCTCTGTACAGCCTATGGTCCCATTCACTCGGGAATATCCCAACGCAGCTCCTAGAAGAAACGTGTTTCTGACTCGCTGAATCTCAACATAGATTCAACTCTCTTAGGTGAACGAACGCACAGCAGAGCAGTTTCAAGGAAACGTTTCTCCTGAGTTTTAGATGAAGTTTCCTGCTGTTTAGTACGTATGCCGGCATTGGGCTGGAAATACCGGTTTTGGGATTCTGCACAGAAAGGGTTTGCAAACCGCTGAATCCACACGTGAGTTTAACTCTGTCAGTTGAATGCACACATTGACAACCATTCAGTTAGATAGCTCCGTTTTGGTTTTAGAAGCAGATATTTCTCTGTACAGCCTATGGTCCCATTCACTCGGGAATATCCCAACGCAGCTCCTAGAAGAAACGTGTTTCTGACTCGCTGAATCTCAACATAGATTCAACTCTCTTAGGTGAACGAACGCACAGCAGAGCAGTTTCAAGGAAACGTTTCTCCTGAGTTTTAGACGAAGTTTCCTGCTGTTTAGTACGTATGCCGGCATTGGGCTGGAAATACCGGTTTTGAGATTCTGCACAGAAAGGGTTTGCAAACCGCTGAATCCACACGTGAGTTTAACTCTGTCAGTTGAATGCACACATTGACAACCATTCAGTTAGATAGCTACGTTTTGGTTTTAGAAGCAGATATTTCTCTGTACAGCCTATGGTCCCATTCACTCGGGAATATCCCAACGCAGCTCCTAGAAGAAACGTGTTTCTGACTCGCTGAATCTCAACATAGATTCAACTCTCTTAGGTGAACGGACGCACAGCAGAGCAGTTTCAAGGAAACTTTTCTCCTGAGTTTTAGACGAAGTTTCCTGCTGTTTAGTACGTATGCCGCCATTGGGCTGGAAATACCGGTTTTGGGATTCTGCACAGAAAGGGTTTGCAAACCGCTGAATCCACACGTGAGTTTAACTCGGTCAGTTGAATGCACACATTGACAACCATTCAGTTAGATAGCTCCGTTTTGGTTTTAGAAGCAGATATTTCTCTGTACAGCCTATGGTCCCATTCACTCGGGAATATCCCAACGCAGCTCCTAGAAGAAACGTGTTTCTGACTCGCTGAATCTCAACATAGATTCAACTCTCTTAGGTGATCGAACGCACAGCAGAGCAGTTTCAAGGAAACGTTTCTCCTGAGTTTTAGACGAAGTTTCCTGCTGTTTAGTACGGATGCAGGCATTGGGCTGGAAATACCGGTTTTGGGATTCTGCACAGAAAGGGTTTGCAAACCGCTGAATCCACACGTGAGTTTAACTCTGTCAGTTGAATGCACACATTGACAACCATTCAGTTAGATAGCTCCGTTTTGGTTTTAGAAGCAGATATTTCTCTGTACAGCCTATGGTCCCATTCACTCGGGAATATCACAACGCAGCTCCTAGAAGAAACGTGTTTCTGACTCGCTGAATCTCAACATAGATTCAACTCTCTTAGGTGAACGAACGCACAGCAGAGCACTTTCAAAGAAACGTTTCTCCTGAGTCTTAGACGAAGTTTCCTGCTGTTTAGTACGTATGTCGGCATTGGGCTGGAAATACCGGTTTGGGATTCTGCACAGAAAGGGTTTGCAAACCGCTGAATCCACACGTGAGTTTAACTCTGTCAGTTGAATGCACACGTTGACAACCATTCAGTTAGATAGCTCCGTTTTGGTTTTAGAAGCAGATATTTCTCTGTACAGCCTATGGTCCCATTCACTCCGGAATATCCCAACGCAGCTCCTAGAAGAAACGTGTTTCTGACTCGCTGAATCTCAACATAGATTCAACTCTCTTAGGTGAACGAACGCACAGCAGAGCAGTTTCAAGGAAACGTTTCTCCTGAGTCTTAGACGAAGTTTCCTGCTGTTTAGTACGTATGCCGGCATTGGGCTGGAAATACCGGTTGTGGGATCTGCACAGAAAGGGTTTGCAAACCGCTGAATCCACACGTGAGATTAACTCTGTCAGTTGAATGCAAACATTGACAACCATTCAGTTAGATAGCTCAGTTTTGGTTTTAGAAGCAGATATTTCTCTGTACAGCCTATGGTCCCATTCACCTTGAATATCCCAACGCAGCTGCTAGAAGAAACGTGTTTCTGACTCGCTGAATCTCAACATAGATTCAACTCTCTTAGGTGAACGAACGCACAGCAGAGCAGTTTCAAGGAAACGTTTCTCCTGAGTTTTAGACGAAGTTTCCTGCTGTTTAGTACGTATGCCGGCATTGGGCTGGAAATACCGGTTTTGAGATTCTGCACAGAAAGGGTTTGCAAACCGCTGAATCCACACGTGAGTTTAACTCTGTCAGTTGAATGCACACAATGACAACCATTCAGTTAGATAGCTCCGTTTTGGTTTTAGAAGCAGATATTTCTCTGTACAGCCTATGGTCCCATTGACTCGGGAATATCCCAACGCAGCTCCTAGAAGAAACGTGTTTCTGACTCGCTGAATCTCAACATAGATTCAACTCTCTTAGGTGAACGAACGCACAGCAGAGCAGTTTCAAGGAAACGTTTCTCCTGAGTCTTAGACGAAGTTTCCTGCTGTTTAGTACGTATGCCGGCATTGGGCTGGAAATACCGGTTTTGGGATTCTGCACAGAAAGGGTTTGCAAACCGCTGAATCCACACGTGAGTTTAACTCGGTCAGTTGAATGCACACATTGACAACCATTCAGTTAGATAGCTCAGTTTTGGTTTTAGAAGCAGATATTTCTCTGTACAGCCTATGGTCCCATTCACTCGGGAATATCCCAACGCAGCTCCTAGAAGAAACGTGTTTCTGACTCGCTGAATCTCAACATAGATTCAACTCTCTTAGGTGATCGAACGCACAGCAGAGCAGTTTCAAGGAAACGTTTCTCCTGAGTTTTAGACGAAGTTTCCTGCTGTTTAGTACGGATGCAGGCATTGGGCTGGAAATACCGGTTTTGAGATTCTGCACAGAAAGGGTTTGCAAACCGCTGAATCCACACGTGAGTTTAACTCTGTCAGTTGAATGCACACATTGACAACCATTCAGTTTGATAGCACCCTTTTGGTTTTAGAAGCAGATATTTCTCTGTACAGCCTATGGTCCCATTCACTCGGGAATATCCCAACGCAGCTCCTAGAAGAAACGTGTTTCTGACTCGCTGAGTCTCAACATAGATTCAACTCTCTTAGATGAACGAACGCACAGCAGAGCAGTTTCAAGGAAACGTTTCTCCTGAGTTTTAGACGAAGTTTCCTGCTGTTTAGTACGGATGCCGGCATTGGGCTGGAAATACCGGTTTTGAGATTCTGCACAGAAAGGGTTTGCAAACCGCTGAATCCACACGTGAGTTTAACTCTGTCAGTTGAATGCACACATTGACAACCATTCAGTTAGATAGCTCCGTTTTGGTTTTAGAAGCAGATATTTCTCTGTACAGCCTATGGTCCCATTCACTCGGGAATATCCCAACGCAGCTCCTAGAAGAAACGTGTTTCTGACTCGCTGAATCTCAACATAGATTCAACTCTATTAGGTGAACGAACGCACAGCAGAGCAGTTTCAAGGAAACGTTTCTCCTGAGATTTAGACGAAGTTTCCTGCTGTTTAGTACGTATGCCGGCATTGGGCTGGAAATACCGGTTTTGGGATACTGCACAGAAAGGGTTTGCAAACCGCTGAATCCACACGTGAGTTTAACTCTGTCAGTTGAATGTACACATTGACAACCATTCAATTTGATAGCACCCTTTTGGTTTTAGAAGCAGATATTTCTCTGTACAGCCTGTGGTCCCATTCACTCGGGAATATCCCAACGCAGCTCCTAGAAGAAACGTGTTTCTGACTCGCTGAATCTCAACATAGATTCAACTCTCTTAGATGAACGAACGCACAGCAGAGCAGTTTCAAGGAAACGTTTCTCCTGAGTTTTAGACGAAGTTTCCTGCTGTTTAGTACGGATGCCGGCATTGGGCTGGAAATACCGGTTTTGGGATTCTGCACAGAAAGGGTTTGCAAACCGCTGAATCCACACGTGAGTTTAACTCTGTCAGTTGAATGCACACATTGACAACCATTCAGTTAGATAGCTCCGTTTTGGTTTTAGAAGCAGATATTTCTCTGTACAGCCTATGGTCCCATTCACTCGGGAATATCCCAACGCAGCTCCTAGAAGAAACGTGTTTCTGACTCGCTGAATCTCAACATAGATTCAACTCTCTTAGGTGAACGAACGCACAGCAGAGCACTTTCAAGGAAGCGTTTCTCCTGAGTCTTAGACGAAGTTTCCTGCTGTTTAGTACGTATGCCGGCATTGGGCTGGAAATACCGGTTTTGGGATTCTGCACAGAAAGGGTTTGCAAACCGCTGAATCCACACGTGAGTTTAACTCTGTCAGTTGAATGCACACGTTGACAACCATTCAGTTAGATAGCTCCGTTTTGGTTTTAGAAGCAGATATTTCTCTGTACAGCCTATGGTCCCATTCACTCGGGAATATCCCAACGCAGCTCCTAGAAGAAACGTGTTTCTGACTCGCTGAATCTCAACATAGATTCAACTCTCTTAGGTGAACGAACGCACAGCAGAGCAGTTTCAAGGAAACGTTTCTCCTGAGTCTTAGACGAAGTTTCCTGCTGTTTAGTACGTATGCCGGCATTGGGCTGGAAATACCGGTTTTGGGATTCTGCACAGAAAGGGTTTGCAAACCGCTGAATCCACACGTGAGATTAACTCTGTCAGTTGAATGCACACATTGACAACCATTCAGTTAGATAGCTCCGTTTTGGTTTTAGAAGCAGATATTTCTCTGTACAGCCTATGGTCCCATTCACTCGGGAATATCCCAACGCAGCTCCTAGAAGAAACGTGTTTCTGACTCGCTGAATCTCAACATAGATACAACTCTCTTAGGTGAACGAACGCACAGCAGAGCAGTTTCAAGGAAACGTTTCTCCTGAGTTTTAGATGAAGTTTCCTGCTGTTTAGTACGTATGCCGGCATTGGGCTGGAAATACCGGTTTTGGGATTCTGCACAGAAAGGGTTTGCAAACCGCTGAATCCACACGTGAGTTTAACTCTGTCAGTTGAATGCACACATTGACAACCATTCAGTTAGATAGCTCCGTTTTGGTTTTAGAAGCAGATATTTCTCTGTACAGCCTATGGTCCCATTCACTCGGGAATATCCCAACGCAGCTCCTAGAAGAAACGTGTTTCTGACTCGCTGAATCTCAACATAGATTCAACTCTCTTAGGTGAACGAACGCACAGCAGAGCAGTTTCAAGGAAACGTTTCTCCTGAGTTTTAGACGAAGTTTCCTGCTGTTTAGTACGTATGCCGGCATTGGGCTGGAAATACCGGTTTTGAGATTCTGCACAGAAAGGGTTTGCAAACCGCTGAATCCACACGTGAGTTTAACTCTGTCAGTTGAATGCACACATTGACAACCATTCAGTTAGATAGCTCCGTTTTGGTTTTAGAAGCAGATATTTCTCTGTACAGCCTATGGTCCCATTCACTCGGGAATATCCCAACGCAGCTCCTAGAAGAAACGTGTTTCTGACTCGCTGAATCTCAACATAGATTCAACTCTCTTAGGTGAACGGACGCACAGCAGAGCAGTTTCAAGGAAACTTTTCTCCTGAGTTTTAGACGAAGTTTCCTGCTGTTTAGTACGTATGCCGGCATTGGGCTGGAAATACCGGTTTTGGGATTCTGCACAGAAAGGGTTTGCAAACCGCTGAATCCACACGTGAGTTTAACTCGGTCAGTTGAATGCACACATTGACAACCATTCAGTTAGATAGCTCCGTTTTGGTTTTAGAAGCAGATATTTCTCTGTACAGCCTATGGTCCCATTCACTCGGGAATATCCCAACGCAGCTCCTAGAAGAAACGTGTTTCTGACTCGCTGAATCTCAACATAGATTCAACTCTCTTAGGTGATCGAACACACAGCAGAGCAGTTTCAAGGAAACGTTTCTCCTGAGTTTTAGACGAAGTTTCCTGCTGTTTAGTACGGATGCAGGCATTGGGCTGGAAATACCGGTTTTGAGATTCTGCACAGAAAGGGTTTGCAAACCGCTGAATCCACACGTGAGTTTAACTCTGTCAGTTGAATGCACACATTGACAACCATTCAGTTTGATAGCACCCTTTTGGTTTTAGAAGCAGATATTTCTCTGTACAGCCTATGGTCCCATTCACTCGGGAATATCCCAACGCAGCTCCTAGAAGAAACGTGTTTCTGACTCGCTGAGTCTCAACATAGATTCAACTCTCTTAGATGAACGAACGCACAGCAGAGCAGTTTCAAGGAAACGTTTCTCCTGAGTTTTAGACGAAGTTTCCTGCTGTTTAGTACGGATGCCGGCATTGGGCTGGAAATACCGGTTTTGAGATTCTGCACAGAAAGGGTTTGCAAACCGCTGAATCCACACGTGAGTTTAACTCTGTCAGTTGAATGCACACATTGACAACCATTCAGTTAGATAGCTCCGTTTTGGTTTTAGAAGCAGATATTTCTCTGTACAGCCTATGGTCCCATTCACTCGGGAATATCCCAACGCAGCTCCTAGAAGAAACGTGTTTCTGACTCGCTGAATCTCAACATAGATTCAACTCTATTAGGTGAACGAACGCACAGCAGAGCAGTTTCAAGGAAACGCTTCTCCTGAGTTTTAGACGAAGTTTCCTGCTGTTTAGTACGTATGCCGGCATTGGGCTGGAAATACCGGTTTTGGGATTCTGCACAGAAAGGGTTTGCAAACCGCTGAATCCACACGTGAGTTTAACTCTGTCAGTTGAATGTACACATTGACAACCATTCAATTTGATAGCACCCTTTTGGTTTTAGAAGCAGATATTTCTCTGTACAGCCTGTGGTCCCATTCACTCGGGAATATCCCAACGCAGCTCCTAGAAGAAACGTGTTTCTGACTCGCTGAATCTCAACATAGATTCAACTCTCTTAGATGAACGAACGCACAGCAGAGCAGTTTCAAGGAAACGTTTCTCCTGAGTTTTAGACGAAGTTTCCTGCTGTTTAGTACGGATGCCGGCATTGGGCTGGAAATACCGGTTTTGGGATTCTGCACAGAAAGGGTTTGCAAACCGCTGAATCCACACGTGAGTTTAACTCTGTCAGTTGAATGCACACATTGACAACCATTCAGTTAGATAGCTCCGTTTTGGTTTTAGAAGCAGATATTTCTCTGTACAGCCTATGGTCCCATTCACTCGGGAATATCCCAACGCAGCTCCTAGAAGAAACGTGTTTCTGACTCGCTGAATCTCAACATAGATTCAACTCTCTTAGGTGAACGAACGCACAGCAGAGCACTTTCAAAGAAACGTTTCTCCTGAGTCTTAGACGAAGTTTCCTGCTGTTTAGTACGTATGCCGGCATTGGGCTGGAAATACCGGTTTGGGGATTCTGCACAGAAAGGGTTTGCAAACCGCTGAATCCACACGTGAGTTTAACTCTGTCAGTTGAATGCACACGTTGACAACCATTCAGTTAGATAGCTCCGTTTTGGTTTTAGAAGCACATATTTCTCTGTACAGCCTATGGTCCCATTCACTCGGGAATATCCCAACGCAGCTCCTAGAAGAAACGTGTTTCTGACTCGCTGAATCTCAACATAGATTCAACTCTCTTAGGTGAACGAACGCACAGCAGAGCAGTTTCAAGGAAACGTTTCTCCTGAGTCTTAGACGAAGTTTCCTGCTGTTTAGTACGTATGCCGGCATTGGGCTGGAAATACCGGTTTTGGGATTCTGCACAGAAAGGGTTTGCAAACCGCTGAATCCACACGTGAGATTAACTCTGTCAGTTGAATGCACACATTGACAACCATTCAGTTAGATAGCTCCGTTTTGGTTTTAGAAGCAGATATTTCTCTGTACAGCCTATGGTCCCATTCACTCGGGAATATCCCAACGCAGCTCCTAGAAGAAACGTGTTTCTGACTCGCTGAATCTCAACATAGATTCAACTCTCTTAGGTGAACGAACGCACAGCAGAGCAGTTTCAAGGAAACGTTTCTCCTGAGTTTTAGACGAAGTTTCCTGCTGTTTAGTACGTATGCCGGCATTGGGCTGGAAATACCGGTTTTGAGATTCTGCACAGAAAGGGTTTGCAAACCGCTGAATCCACACGTGAGTTTAACTCTGTCAGTTGAATGCACACATTGACAACCATTCAGTTAGATAGCTCCGTTTTGGTTTTAGAAGCAGATATTTCTCTGTACAGCCTATGGTCCCATTCACTCGGGAATATCCCAACGCAGCTCCTAGAAGAAACGTGTTTCTGACTCGCTGAATCTCAACATAGATTCAACTCTCTTAGGTGAACGAACGCACAGCAGAGCAGTTTCAAGGAAACGTTTCTCCTGAGTTTTAGACGAAGTTTCCTGCTGTTTAGTACGTATGCCGGCATTGGGCTGGAAATACCGGTTTTGAGATTCTGCACAGAAAGGGTTTGCAAACCGCTGAATCCACACGTGAGTTTAACTCTGTCAGTTGAATGCACACATTGACAACCATTCAGTTAGATAGCTCCGTTTTGGTTTTAGAAGCAGATATTTCTCTGTACAGCCTATGGTCCCATTCACTCGGGAATATCCCAACGCAGCTCCTAGAAGAAACGTGTTTCTGACTCGCTGAATCTCAACATAGATTCAACTCTCTTAGGTGATCGAACGCACAGCAGAGCAGTTTCAAGGAAACGTTTCTCCTGAGGTTTAGACGAAGTTTCCTGCTGTTTAGTACGGATGCAGGCATTGGGCTGGAAATACCGGTTTTGAGATTCTGCACAGAAAGGGTTTGCAAACCGCTGAATCCACACGTGAGTTTAACTCTGTCAGTTGAATGCACACATTGACAACCATTCAGTTAGATAGCTCCGTTTTGGTTTTAGAAGCAGATATTTCTCTGTACAGCCTATGGTCCCATTCACTCGGGAATATCCCAACGCAGCTCCTAGAAGAAACGTGTTTCTGACTCGCTGAATCTCAACATAGATTCAACTCTCTTAGGTGAACGAACGCACAGCAGAGCAGTTTCAAGGAAACGTTTCTCCTGAGTTTTAGACGAAGTTTCCTGCTGTTTAGTACGTATGCCGGCATTGGGCTGGAAACACCGGTTTTGGGATTCTGCACAGAAAGGGTTTGCAAACCGCTGAATCCACACGTGAATTTAACTCTGTCAGTTGAATGTACACATTGACAACCATTCAGTTTGATAGCACCCTTTTGGTTTTAGAAGCAGATATTTCTCTGTACAGCCTATGGTCCCATTCACTCGGGAATATCCCAACGCAGCTCCTAGAAGAAACGTGTTTCTGACTCGCTGAATGTCCACATAGATTCAACTCTCTTAGGTGAACGAACGCACAGCAGAGCAGTTTCAAGGAAACGTTTCTCCTGAGTTTTAGACGAAGTTTCCTGCTGTTTAGTACGGATGCCGGCATTGGGCTGGAAATACCGGTTTTGGGATTCTGCACAGAAAGGGTTTGCAAACCGCTGAATCCACACGTGAGTTTAACTCTGTCAGTTGAATGCACACATTGACAACCATTCAGTTAGATAGCTCCGTTTTGGTTTTAGAAGCAGATATTTCTCTGTACAGCCTATGGTCCCATTCACTCGGTAATATCCCAACGCAGCTCCTAGAAGAAACGTGTTTCTGACTCGCTGAATCTCAACATAGATTCAACTCTCTTAGGTGAACGAACGCACAGCAGAGCACTTTCAAAGAAACGTTTCTCCTGAGTCTTAGACGAAGTTTCCTGCTGTTTAGTACGTATGTCGGCATTGGGCTGGAAATACCGGTTTGGGATTCTGCACAGAAAGGGTTTGCAAACCGCTGAATCCACACGTGAGTTTAACTCTGTCAGTTGAATGCACACGTTGACAACCATTCAGTTAGATAGCTCCGTTTTGGTTTTAGAAGCAGATATTTCTCTGTACAGCCTATGGTCCCATTCACTCCGGAATATCCCAACGCAGCTCCTAGAAGAAACGTGTTTCTGACTCGCTGAATCTCAACATAGATTCAACTCTCTTAGGTGAACGAACGCACAGCAGAGCAGTTTCAAGGAAACGTTTCTCCTGAGTCTTAGACGAAGTTTCCTGCTGTTTAGTACGTATGCCGGCATTGGGCTGGAAATACCGGTTTTGGGATTCTGCACAGAAAGGGTTTGCAAACCGCTGAATCCACACGTGAGATTAACTCTGTCAGTTGAATGCACACATTGACAACCATTCAGTTAGATAGCTCCGTTTTGGTTTTAGAAGCAGATATTTCTCTGTACAGCCTATGGTCCCATTCACTCGGGAATATCCCAACGCAGCTCCTAGAAGAAACGTGTTTCTGACTCGCTGAATCTCAACATAGATTCAACTCTCTTAGGTGAACGAACGCACAGCAGAGCAGTTTCAAGGAAACGTTTCTCCTGAGTTTTAGACGAAGTTTCCTGCTGTTTAGTACGTATGCCGGCATTGGGCTGGAAATACCGGTTTTGAGATTCTGCACAGAAAGGGTTTGCAAACCGCTGAATCCACACGTGAATTTAACTCTGTCAGTTGAATGCACACATTGACAACCATTCAGTTAGATAGCTCCGTTTTGGTTTTAGAAGCAGATATTTCTCTGTACAGCCTATGGTCCCATTCACTCGGGAATATCCCAACGCAGCTCCTAGAAGAAACGTGTTTCTGACTCGCTGAATCTCAACATAGATTCAACTCTCTTAGGTGAACGAACGCACAGCAGAGCAGTTTCAAGGAAACGTTTCTCCTGAGTTTTAGACGAAGTTTCCTGCTGTTTAGTACGTATGCCGGCATTGGGCTGGAAATACCGGTTTTGAGATTCTGCACAGAAAGGGTTTGCAAACCGCTGAATCCACACGTGAGTTTAACTCTGTCAGTTGAATGCACACATTGACAACCATTCAGTTAGATAGCTCCGTTTTGGTTTTAGAAGCAGATATTTCTCTGTACAGCCTATGGTCCCATTCACTCGGGAATATCCCAACGCAGCTCCTAGAAGAAACGTGTTTCTGACTCGCTGAATCTCAACATAGATTCAACTCTCTTAGGTGATCGAACGCACAGCAGAGAAGTTTCAAGGAAACGTTTCTCCTGAGGTTTAGACGAAGTTTCCTGCTGTTTAGTACGGATGCAGGCATTGGGCTGGAAATACCGGTTTTGAGATTCTGCACAGAAAGGGTTTGCAAACCGCTGAATCCACACGTGAGTTTAACTCTGTCAGTTGAATGCACACATTGACAACCATTCAGTTAGATAGCTCCGTTTTGGTTTTAGAAGCAGATATTTCTCTGTACAGCCTATGGTCCCATTCACTCGGGAATATCCCAACGCAGCTCCTAGAAGAAACGTGTTTCTGACTCGCTGAATCTCAACATAGATTCAACTCTCTTAGGTGAACGAACGCACAGCAGAGCAGTTTCAAGGAAACGTTTCTCCTGAGTTTTAGACGAAGTTTCCTGCTGTTTAGTACGTATGCCGGCATTGGGCTGGAAACACCGGTTTTGGGATTCTGCACAGAAAGGGTTTGCAAACCGCTGAATCCACACGTGAATTTAACTCTGTCAGTTGAATGTACACATTGACAACCATTCAGTTTGATAGCACCCTTTTGGTTTTAGAAGCAGATATTTCTCTGTACAGCCTATGGTCCCATTCACTCGGGAATATCCCAACGCAGCTCCTAGAAGAAACGTGTTTCTGACTCGCTGAATCTCCACATAGATTCAACTCTCTTAGGTGAACGAACGCACAGCAGAGCAGTTTCAAGGAAACGTTTCTCCTGAGTTTTAGACGAAGTTTCCTGCTGTTTAGTACGGATGCCGGCATTGGGCTGGAAATACCGGTTTTGGGATTCTGCACAGAAAGGGTTTGCAAACCGCTGAATCCACACGTGAGTTTAACTCTGTCAGTTGAATGCACACATTGACAACCATTCAGTTAGATAGCTCCGTTTTGGTTTTAGAAGCAGATATTTCTCTGTACAGCCTATGGTCCCATTCACTCGGTAATATCCCAACGCAGCTCCTAGAAGAAACGTGTTTCTGACTCGCTGAATCTCAACATAGATTCAACTCTCTTAGGTGAACGAACGCACAGCAGAGCACTTTCAAAGAAACGTTTCTCCTGAGTCTTAGACGAAGTTTCCTGCTGTTTAGTACGTATGTCGGCATTGGGCTGGAAATACCGGTTTGGGATTCTGCACAGAAAGGGTTTGCAAACCGCTGAATCCACACGTGAGTTTAACTCTGTCAGTTGAATGCACACGTTGACAACCATTCAGTTAGATAGCTCCGTTTTGGTTTTAGAAGCAGATATTTCTCTGTACAGCCTATGGTCCCATTCACTCCGGAATATCCCAACGCAGCTCCTAGAAGAAACGTGTTTCTGACTCGCTGAATCTCAACATAGATTCAACTCTCTTAGGTGAACGAACGCACAGCAGAGCAGTTTCAAGGAAACGTTTCTCCTAAGTCTTAGACGAAGTTTCCTGCTGTTTAGTACGTATGCCGGCATTGGGCTGGAAATACCGGTTGTGGGATCTGCACAGAAAGGGTTTGCAAACCGCTGAATCCACACGTGAGATTAACTCTGTCAGTTGAATGCACACATTGACAACCATTCAGTTAGATAGCTCAGTTTTGGTTTTAGAAGCAGATATTTCTCTGTACAGCCTATGGTCCCATTCACCTTGAATATCCCAACGCAGCTGCTAGAAGAAACGTGTTTCTGACTCGCTGAATCTCAACATAGATTCAACTCTCTTAGGTGAACGAACGCACAGCAGAGCAGTTTCAAGGAAACGTTTCTCCTGAGTCTTAGACGAAGTTTCCTGCTGTTTAATACGTATGCCGGCATTGGGCTGGAAATACCGGTTTTGAGATTCTGCACAGAAAGGGTTTGCAAACCGCTGAATCCACACGTGAGTTTAACTCTGTCAGTTGAATGCACACAATGACAACCATTCAGTTAGATAGCTCCGTTTTGGTTTTAGAAGCAGATATTTCTCTGTACAGCCTATGGTCCCATTGACTCGGGAATATCCCAACGCAGCTCCTAGAAGAAACGTGTTTCTGACTCGCTGAATCTCAACATAGATTCAACTCTCTTAGGTGAACGAACGCACAGCAGAGCAGTTTCAAGGAAACGTTTCTCCTGAGTCTTAGACGAAGTTTCCTGCTGTTTAGTACGTATGCCGGCATTGGGCTGGAAATACCGGTTTTGGGATTCTGCACAGAAAGGGTTTGCAAACCGCTGAATCCACACGTGAGTTTAACTCGGTCAGTTGAATGCACACATTGACAACCATTCAGTTAGATAGCTCCGTTTTGGTTTTAGAAGCAGATATTTCTCTGTACAGCCTATGGTCCCATTCACTCGGGAATATCCCAACGCAGCTCCTAGAAGAAACGTGTTTCTGACTCGCTGATCTCAACATAGATTCAACTCTCTTAGGTGATCGAACGCACAGCAGAGCAGTTTCAAGGAAACGTTTCTCCTGAGTTTTAGACGAAGTTTCCTGCTGTTTAGTACGGATGCAGGCATTGGGCTGGAAATACCGGTTTTGAGATTCTGCACAGAAAGGGTTTGCAAACCGCTGAATCCACACGTGAGTTTAACTCTGTCAGTTGAATGCACACGTTGACAACCATTCAGTTAGATAGCTCCGTTTTGGTTTTAGAAGCAGATATTTCTCTGTACAGCCTATGGTCCCATTCACTCGGGAATATCCCAACGCAGCTCCTAGAAGAAACGTGTTTCTGACTCGCTGAATCTCAACATAGATTCAACTCTCTTAGGTGATCGAACGCACAGCAGAGCAGTTTCAAGGAAACGTTTCTCCTGAGTTTTAGACGAAGTTTCCTGCTGTTTAGTACGGATGCCGGCATTGGGCTGGAAATACCGGTTTTGGGATTCTGCACAGAAAGGGTTTGCAAACCGCTGAATCCACACGTGAGTTTAACTCTGTCAGTTGAATGCACACATTGACAACCATTCATTTAGATAGCTCCGTTTTGGTTTTAGAAGCAGATATTTCTCTGTACAGCCTATGGTCCCATTCACTCGGGAATATCCCAACGCAGCTCCTAGAAGAAACGTGTTTCTGACTCGCTGAATCTCAACATAGATTCAACTCTCTTAGGTGAACGAACGCACAGCAGATCAGTTTCAAGGAAATGTTTCTCCTGAGTTTTAGACGAAGTTTCCTGCTGTTTAGTACGTATGCCGGCATTGGGCTGGAAATACCGGTTTTGGGAGTCTGCACAGAAAGGGTTTGCAAACCGCTGAATCCACACGTGAGTTTAACTCTGTCAGTTGAATGCACACATTGACAACCATTCAGTTAGATAGCTCCGTTTTGGTTTTAGAAGCAGATATTTCTCTGTACAGCCTATGGTCCCATTCACTCGGGAATATCCCAACGCAGCTCCTAGAAGAAACGTGTTTCTGACTCGCTGAATCTCCACATAGATTCAACTCTCTTAGGTGAACGAACGCACAGCAGAGCAGTTTCAAGGAAACGTTTCTCCTGAGTTTTATACGAAGTTTCCTGCTGTTTAGTACGTATGCCGGCATTGGGCTGGACATACCGGTTTTGGGATTCTGCACAGAAAGGGTTTGCAAACCGCTGAATCCACACGTGAGTTTAACTCTGTCAGTTGAATGCACACATTGACAACCATTCAGTTAGATAGCTCCGTTTTGGTTTTAGAAGCAGATATTTCTCTGTACAGCCTATGGTCCCATTCACTCGGGAATATCCCAACGCAGCTCCTAGAAGAAACGTGTTTCTGACTCGCTGAATCTCAACATAGTTTCAACTCTCTTAGGTGAACGAACGCACAGCAGAGCAGTTTCAAGGAAACGTTTCTCCTGAGTTTTAGACGAAGTTTCCTGCTGTTTAGTACGGATGCCGGCATTGAGCTGGAATTACCGGTTTTGGGATTCTGCACAGAAAGGGTTTGTAAACCGCTGAATCCGTACGTGAGTTTAATCTGTCAGTTGAATGCACACATTGACAACCATTCAGTTAGATAGCTCCGTTTTGGTTTTAGAAGCAGATATTTCTCTGTACAGCCTATGGTCCCATTCACTCGGGAATATCCCAACGCAGCTCCTAGAAGAAACGTGTTTCTGACTCGCGGAATCTCAACATAGATTCAACTCTCTTAGGTGAACGAACGCACAGCAGAGCAGTTTCAAGGAAACGTTTCTCCTGAGTTTTAGACGAAGTTTCCTGCTGTTTAGTACGGATGCCGGCATTGGGCTGGAAATACCAGTTTTGGGATTCTGCACAGAAAGGGTTTGCAAACCGCTGAATCCACACGTGAGTTTAACTCTGTCAGTTGAATGCACACATTGACAACCATTCAGTTAGATAGCTCCGTTTTGGATTTAGAAGCAGATATTTCTCTGTACAGCCTATGGTCCCATTCACTCGGGAATATCCCAACGCAGCTCCTAGAAGAAACGTGTTTCTGACTCGCTGAATCTCAACATAGATTCAACTCTCTTAGGTGAACGAACGCACAGCAGAGCAGTTTCAAGGAAACGTTTCTCCAGAGTTTCAGACGAAGTTTCCTGCTGTTTAGTACGTATGCCGGCATTGGGCTGGAAATACCGGTTTTGGGATTCTGCACAGAAAGGGTTTGCAAACCGGTGAATCCACACGTGAGTTTAACTCTGTCAGTTGAATGCACACATTGACAACCATTCAGTTTGATTGCACCCTTTTGGTTTTAGAAGCAGATATTTCTCTGTACAGCCTATGGTCCCAATCACTCGGGAATATCCCAACGCAGCTCCTAGAAGAAACGTGTTTCTGACTCGCTGAGTCTCAACATAGATTCAACTCTCTTAGGTGAACGAACGCACAGCAGAGCAGTTTCAAGGAAACGTTTCTCCTGAGTTTTAGACGAAGTTTCCTGCTGTTTAGTACTGATGCCGGCATTGGGCTGGAAATACCGGTTTTGGGATTCTGCACAGAAAGGGTTTGCAAACCGCTGAATCCACACGTGAGTTTAACTCTGTCAGTTGAATGCACACATTGACAACCATTCAGTTAGATAGCTCCGTTTTGGTTTTAGAAGCAGATATTTCTCTGTACAGCCTATGGTCCCATTCACTCGGGAATATCCCAACGCAGCTCCTAGAAGAAACGTGTTTCTGACTCGCTGAATCTCAACATAGATTCAACTCTCTTAGGTGAACGAACGCACAGCAGAACAGTTTCAAGGAAACGTTTCTCCTGAGTTTTAGACGAAGTTTCCTGTTGTTTAGTAAGGATGCCGGCATTGGGCTGGAAATACCGGTTTTGGGATTCTGCACAGAAAGGGTTTGCAAACCGCTGAATCCACACGTGAGTTTAACTCTGTCAGTTGAATACACACATTGACAACCATTCAGTTTGATAGCACATTTTTGGTTTTAGAAGCAGATATTTCTCTGTACAGCCTATGGTCCCATTCACTCGGGAATATCCCAACGCAGCTCCTAGAAGAAACGTGTTTCTGACTCGCTGAATCTCAACATAGATTCAACTCTCTTAGGTGAATGAACGCACAGCAGAGCAGTTTCAAGGAAACGTTTCTCCTGAGTTTTAGACGAAGTTTCCTGCTGTTTAGTACGGATGCCGGCATAGGGCTGGACATACCGGTTTTGGGATTCTGCACAGAAAGGGTTTGCAAACCGCTGAATCCACACGTGAGTTTAACTCTGTCAGTTGAATGCACACGTTGACAACCATTCAGTTAGATAGCTCCGTTTTGGTTTTAGAAGCAGATATTTCTCTGTACAGCCTATGGTCCCATTCACTCGGGAATATCCCAACGCAGCTCCTAGAAGAAACGTGTTTCTGACTCGCTGAATCTCAACATAGATTCAACTCTCTTAGGTGAACGAACGCACAGCAGAGCAGTTTCAAGGAAACGTTTCTCCTGAGTCTTAGACGAAGTTTCCTGCTGTTTAGTACGTATGCTGACATTGGGCTGGAAATACCGGTTTTGGGATTCTGCACAGAAAGGGTTTGCAAACCGCTGAATCCACACGTGAGAGTAACTCTGTCAGTTGAATGCACACGTTGACAACCATTCAGTTTGATAGCACACTTTTGGTTTTAGAAGCAGATATTTCTCTGTACAGCCTATGGTCCCATTCACTCGGGAATATCCCAACGCAGCTCCTAGAAGAAACGTGTTTCTGACTCGCTGAATCTCAACATAGATTCAACTCTCTTAGGTGAACGAACGCACAGCAGAGCAGTTTCAAGGAAACGTTTCTCCTGAGTTTTAGACGAAGTTTCCTGCTGTTTAGTACGGATGCCGGCATTGGGCTGGAAATACCGGTTTTGGGATTCTGCACAGAAAGGGTTTGCAAACCGCTGAATCCACACGTGAGTTTTACTCTGTCAGTTGAATACACACATTGACAACCATTCAGTTTGATAGCACACTTTTGGTTTTAGAAGCAGATATTTCTCTGTACAGCCTATGGTCCCATTCACTCGGGAATATCCCAACGCAGCTCCTAGAAGAAACGTGTTTCTGACTCGCTGAATCTCAACATAGATTCAACTCTCTTAGGTGAACGAACGCACAGCAGAGCAGTTTCAAGGAAACGTTTCTCCTGAGTTTTAGACGAAGTTTCTTGCTGTTTAGTACGGATGCCGGCATTGGGCTGGACATACCGGTTTTGGGATTCTGCACAGAAAGGGTTTGTAAACCGCTGAATCCACACGTGAGTTTAACTCTGTCAGTTGAATGCACACATTGACAACCATTCAGTTAGATAGCTCCGTTTTGGTTTTAGAAGCAGATATTTCTCTGTACAGCCTATGGTCCCATTCACTCGGGAATATCCCAACGCAGCTCCTAGAAGAAACGTGTTTCTGACTCGCTGAATCTCAACATAGGTTCAACTCTCTTAGGTGAACGAACGAACAGCAGAGCAGTTTCAAGGAAACGTTTCTCCTGAGTTTTAGACGAAGTTTCCTGTTGTTTAGTAAGGATGCCGGCATTGGGCTGGAAATACCGGTTTTGGGATTCTGCACAGAAAGGGTTTGCAAACCGCTGAATCCACACGTGAGCTTAACTCTGTCAGTTGAATGCACACATTGACAACCATTCAGTTTGATTGCACCCTTTTGGTTTTAGAAGCAGATATTTCTCTGTACAGCCTATGGTCCCATTCACTCGGGAATATCCCAACGCAGCTCCTAGAAGAAACGTGTTTCTGACTCGCTGAGTCCCAACATAGATTCAACTCTCTTAGGTGAACGAACGCACAGCAGAGCAGTTTCAAGGAAACGTTTCTCCTGAGTTTTAGACGAAGTTTCCTGCTGTTTAGTACGGATGCCGGCATTGAGCTGAAATTACCGGTTTTGAGATTCTGCACAGAAAGGGTTTGTAAACCGCTGAATCCACACGTGAGTTTAACTCTGTCAGTTGAATGCACACATTGACAACCATTCAGTTAGATAGCTCCGTTTTGGTTTTAGAAGCAGATATTTCTCTGTACACCCTATGGTCCCATTCACCTTGAATATCCCAACGCACCTCCTAGAAGAAACGTGTTTCTGACTCGCTGAATCTCAACATAGATTCAACTCTCTTAGGTGAATGAACGCACAGCAGAGCAGTTTCAAGGAAACGTTTCTCCTGAGTTTTAGACGAAGTTTCCTGCTGTTTAGTACGGATGCCGGCATTGGGCTGGAAATACCGGTTTTGGGATTCTGCACAGAAGGGGTTTGCAAACCGCTGAATCCACACGTGAGTTTAACTCTGTCAGTTGAATGCACACATTGACAACCATTCAGTTAGATAGCTCCGTTTTGGTTTTAGAAGCAGATATTTCTCTGTACAGCCTATGGTCCCATTCACTCGGGAATATCCCAACGCAGCTCCTAGAAGAAACGTGTTTCTGACTCGCTGAATCTCCACATAGATTCAACTCTCTTAGGTGAACGAACGCACAGCAGAGCAGTTTCAAGGAAACGTTTCTCCTGAGTTTTAGACGAAGTTTCCTGCTGTTTAGTACGGATGCCGGCATAGGGCTGGACATACCGGTTTTGGGATTCTGCACAGAAAGGGTTTGCAAACCGCTGAATCCACACGTGAGTTTAACTCTGTCAGTTGAATGCACACATTGACAACCATTCAGTTAGATAGCTCCGTTTTGGTTTTAGAAGCAGATATTTCTCTGTACAGCCTATGGTCCCATTCACTCGGGAATATCCCAACGCAGCTCCTAGAAGAAACGTGTTTCTGACTCGCTGAATCTCAACATAGATTCAACTCTCTTAGGTGAACGAACGCACAGCAGAGCAGTTTCAAGGAAACGTTTCTCCTGAGTCTTAGACGAAGTTTCCTGCTGTTTAGTACGTATGCTGACATTGGGCTGGAAATACCGGTTTTGGGATTCTGCACAGAAAGGGTTTGCAAACCGCTGAATCCACACGTGAGAGTAACTGTGTCAGTTGAATGCACACGTTGACAACCATTCAGTTTGATAGCACACTTTTGGTTTTAGAAGCAGATATTTCTCTGTACAGCCTATGGTCCCATTCACTCGGGAATATCCCAACGCAGCTCCTAGAAGAAACGTGTTTCTGACTCGCTGAATCTCAACATAGATTCAACTCTCTTAGGTGAACGAACGCACAGCAGAGCAGTTTCAAGGAAACGTTTCTCCTGAGTTTTAGACGAAGTTTCCTGCTGTTTAGTACGGATGCCGGCATTGGGCTGGAAATACCGGTTTTGGGATTCTGCACAGAAAGGGTTTGCAAACCGCTGAATCCACACGTGAGTTTTACTCTGTCAGTTGAATACACACATTGACAACCATTCAGTTTGATAGCACACTTTTGGTTTTAGAAGCAGATATTTCTCTGTACAGCCTATGGTCCCATTCACTCGGGAATATCCCAACGCAGCTCCTAGAAGAAACGTGTTTCTGACTCGCTGAATCTCAACATAGATTCAACTCTCTTAGGTGAACGAACGCACAGCAGAGCAGTTTCAAGGAAACGTTTCTCCTGAGTTTTAGACGAAGTTTCTTGCTGTTTAGTACGGATGCCGGCATTGGGCTGGACATACCGGTTTTGGGATTCTGCACAGAAAGGGTTTGTAAACCGCTGAATCCACACGTGAGTTTAACTCAGTCAGTTGAATGCACACATTGACAACCATTCAGTTAGATAGCTCCGTTTTGGTTTTAGAAGCAGATATTTCTCTGTACAGCCTATGGTCCCATTCACTCGGGAATATCCCAACGCAGCTCCTAGAAGAAACGTGTTTCTGACTCGCTGAATCTCAACATAGATTCAACTCTCTTAGGTGAACGAACGCACAGCAGAGCAGTTTCAAGGAAACGTTTCTCCTGAGTTTTAGACGAAGTTTCCTGCTGTTTAGTACGTATGCCGGCATTGGGCTGGAAATACCGGTTTTGGGATTCTGCACAGAAAGGGTTTGCAAACCGCTGAATCCACACGTGAGTTTAACTCTGTCAGTTGAATGCACACGTTGACAACCATTCAGTTAGATAGCTCCGTTTTGGTTTTAGAAGCAGATATTTCTCTGTACAGCCTATGGTCCCATTCACTCGGGAATATCCCAACGCAGCTCCTAGAAGAAACGTGTTTCTGACTCGCTGAATCTCAACATAGATTCAACTCTCTTAGGTGAACGAACGCACAGCAGAGCAGTTTCAAGGAAACGTTTCTCCTGAGTTTTAGACGAAGTTTCCTGCTGTTTAGTACGGATGCCGGCATTGGGCTGGAAATACCGGTTTTGGGATTCTGCACAGAAAGGGTTTGCAAACCGCTGAATCCACACGTGAGTTTAACTCTGTCAGTTGAATGCACACATTGACAACCATTCAGTTTGATAGCACACTTTTGGTTTTAGAAGCAGATATTTCTCTGTACAGCCTATGGTCCCATTCACTCGGGAATATCCCAACGCAGCTCCTAGAAGAAACGTGTTTCTGACTCGCTGAATCTAAACATAGATTCAACTCTCTTAGGTGAACGAACGCACAGCAGAGCAGTTTCAAGGAAACGTTTCTCCTGAGTCTTAGACGAAGTTTCCTGCTGTTTAGTACGTATGCCGACATTGGGCTGGAAATACCGGTTTTGGGATTCTGCACAGAAAGGGTTTGCAAACCGCTGAATCCACACGTGAGAGTAACTCTGTCAGTTGAATGCACACGTTGACAACCATTCAGTTTGATAGCACACTTTTGGTTTTAGAAGCAGATATTTCTCTGTACAGCCTATGGTCCCATTCACTTGGGAATATCCCAACGCAGCTCCTAGAAGAAACGTGTTTCTGACTCGCTGAATCTCAACATAGATTCAACTCTCTTAGGTGAACGAACGCACAGCAGAGCAGTTTCAAGGAAACGTTTCTCCTGAGTTTTAGACGAAGTTTCCTGCTGTTTAGTACGGATGCCGGCATTGGGCTGGAAATACCGGTTTTGGGATTCTGCACAGAAAGGGTTTGCAAACCGCTGAATCCACACGTGAGTTTAACTCTGTCAGTTGAATACACACATTGACAACCATTCAGTTTGATAGCACCCTTTTGGTTTTAGAAGCAGATATTTCTCTGTACAGCCTATGGTCCCATTCACTCGGGAATATCCCAACGCAGCTCCTAGAAGAAACGTGTTTCTGACTCGCTGAATCTCAACATAGATTCAACTCTCTTAGGTGAACGAACGCACAGCAGAGCAGTTTCAAGGAAACGTTTCTCCTGAGTTTTAGACGAAGTTTCCTGCTGTTTAGTACGGATGCCGGCATTGGGCTGGACATACCGGTTTTGGGATTCTGCACAGAAATGGATTGCAAACCGCTGAATCCACACGTGAGTTTAACTCTGTCAGTTGAATGCACACATTGACAACCATTCATTTAGATAGCTCCGTTTTGGTTTTAGAAGCAGATATTTCTCTGTACAGCCTATGGTCCCATTCACTCGGGAATATCCCAACGCAGCTCCTAGAAGAAACGTGTTTCTGACTCGCTGAATCTCAACATAGTTTCAACTCTCTTAGGTGAACGAACGCACAGCAGAGCAGTTTCAAGGAAACGTTTCTCCTGAGTTTTAGACGAAGTTTCCTGCTGTTTAGTACGGATGCCGGCATTGAGCTGAAATTACCGGTTTTGAGATTCTGCACAGAAAGGGTTTGTAAACCGCTGAATCCACACGTGAGTTTAACTCTGTCAGTTGAATGCACACATTGACAACCATTCAGTTAGATAGCTCCGTTTTGGTTTTAGAAGCAGATATTTCTCTGTACACCCTATGGTCCCATTCACCTTGAATATCCCAACGCACCTCCTAGAAGAAACGTGTTTCTGACTCGCTGAATCTCAACGTAGATTCAACTCTCTTAGGTGAACGAACGCACAGCAGAGCAGTTTCAAGGAAACGTTTCTCCTGAGTTTTAGACGAAGTTTCCTGCTGTTTAGTACGGATGCCGGCATTGGGCTGGAAATACCGGTTTTGGGATTCTGCACAGAAGGGGTTTGCAAACCGCTGAATCCACACGTGAGTTTAACTCTGTCAGTTGAATGCACACATTGACAACCATTCAGTTAGATAGCTCCGTTTTGGTTTTAGAAGCAGATATTTCTCTGTACAGCCTATGGTCCCATTCACTCGGGAATATCCCAACGCAGCTCCTAGAAGAAACGTGTTTCTGACTCGCTGAATCTCCACATAGATTCAACTCTCTTAGGTGAACGAACGCACAGCAGAGCAGTTTCAAGGAAACGTTTCTCCTGAGTTTTAGACGAAGTTTCCTGCTGTTTAGTACGGATGCCGGCATAGGGCTGGACATACCGGTTTTGGGATTCTGCACAGAAAGGGTTTGCAAACCGCTGAATCCACACGTGAGTTTAACTCTGTCAGTTGAATGCACACATTGACAACCATTCAGTTAGATAGCTCCGTTTTGGTTTTAGAAGCAGATATTTCTCTGTACAGCCTATGGTCCCATTCACTCGGGAATATCCCAACGCAGCTCCTAGAAGAAACGTGTTTCTGACTCGCTGAATCTCAACATAGATTCAACTCTCTTAGGTGAACGAACGCACAGCAGAGCAGTTTCAAGGAAACGTTTCTCCTGAGTCTTAGACGAAGTTTCCTGCTGTTTAGTACGTATGCTGACATTGGGCTGGAAATACCGGTTTTGGGATTCTGCACAGAAAGGGTTTGCAAACCGCTGAATCCACACGTGAGAGTAACTCTGTCAGTTGAATGCACACGTTGACAACCATTCAGTTTGATAGCACACTTTTGGTTTTAGAAGCAGATATTTCTCTGTACAGCCTATGGTCCCATTCACTCGGGAATATCCCAACGCAGCTCCTAGAAGAAACGTGTTTCTGACTCGCTGAATCTCAACATAGATTCAACTCTCTTAGGTGAACGAACGCACAGCAGAGCAGTTTCAAGGAAACGTTTCTCCTGAGTTTTAGACGAAGTTTCCTGCTGTTTAGTACGGATGCCGGCATTGGGCTGGACATACCGGTTTTGGGATTCTGCACAGAAATGGATTGCAAACCGCTGAATCCACACGTGAGTTTAACTCTGTCAGTTGAATGCACACATTGACAACCATTCATTTAGATAGCTCCGTTTTGGTTTTAGAAGCAGATATTTCTCTGTACAGCCTATGGTCCCATTCACTCGGGAATATCCCAACGCAGCTCCTAGAAGAAACGTGTTTCTGACTCGCTGAATCTCAACATAGTTTCAACTCTCTTAGGTGAACGAACGCACAGCAGAGCAGTTTCAAGGAAACGTTTCTCCTGAGTTTTAGACGAAGTTTCCTGCTGTTTATTACGGATGCCGGCATTGAGCTGAAATTACCGGTTTTGAGATTCTGCACAGAAAGGGTTTGTAAACCGCTGAATCCACACGTGAGTTTAACTCTGTCAGTTGAATGCACACATTGACAACCATTCAGTTAGATAGCTCCGTTTTGGTTTTAGAAGCAGATATTTCTCTGTACACCCTATGGTCCCATTCACCTTGAATATCCCAACGCACCTCCTAGAAGAAACGTGTTTCTGACTCGCTGAATCTCAACGTAGATTCAACTCTCTTAGGTGAACGAACGCACAGCAGAGCAGTTTCAAGGAAACGTTTCTCCTGAGTTTTAGACGAAGTTTCCTGCTGTTTAGTACGGATGCCGGCATTGGGCTGGAAATACCGGTTTTGGGATTCTGCACAGAAGGGGTTTGCAAACCGCTGAATCCACACGTGAGTTTAACTCTGTCAGTTGAATGCACACATTGACAACCATTCAGTTAGATAGCTCCGTTTTGGTTTTAGAAGCAGATATTTCTCTGTACAGCCTATGGTCCCATTCACTCGGGAATATCCCAACGCAGCTCCTAGAAGAAACGTGTTTCTGACTCGCTGAATCTCCACATAGATTCAACTCTCTTAGGTGAACGAACGCACAGCAGAGCAGTTTCAAGGAAACGTTTCTCCTGAGTTTTAGACGAAGTTTCCTGCTGTTTAGTACGGATGCCGGCATAGGGCTGGACATACCGGTTTTGGGATTCTGCACAGAAAGGGTTTGCAAACCGCTGAATCCACACGTGAGTTTAACTCTGTCAGTTGAATGCACACATTGACAACCATTCAGTTAGATAGCTCCGTTTTGGTTTTAGAAGCAGATATTTCTCTGTACAGCCTATGGTCCCATTCACTCGGGAATATCCCAACGCAGCTCCTAGAAGAAACGTGTTTCTGACTCGCTGAATCTCAACATAGATTCAACTCTCTTAGGTGAACGAACGCACAGCAGAGCAGTTTCAAGGAAACGTTTCTCCTGAGTCTTAGACGAAGTTTCCTGCTGTTTAGTATGTATGCTGACATTGGGCTGGAAATACCGGTTTTGGGATTCTGCACAGAAAGGGTTTGCAAACCGCTGAATCCACACGTGAGAGTAACTCTGTCAGTTGAATGCACACGTTGACAACCATTCAGTTTGATAGCACACTTTTGGTTTTAGAAGCAGATATTTCTCTGTACAGCCTATGGTCCCATTCACTCGGGAATATCCCAACGCAGCTCCTAGAAGAAACGTGTTTCTGACTCGCTGAATCTCAACATAGATTCAACTCTCTTAGGTGAACGAACGCACAGCAGAGCAGTTTCAAGGAAACGTTTCTCCTGAGTTTTAGACGAAGTTTCTTGCTGTTTAGTACGTATGCCGGCATTGGGCTGGACATACCGGTTTTGGGATTCTGCACAGAAATGGTTTGCAAACCGCTGAATCCACACGTGAGTTTAACTCTGTCAGTTGAATGCAGACATTGACAACCATTCATTTAGATAGCTCCGTTTTGGTTTTAGAAGCAGATATTTCTCTGTACAGCCTATGGTCCCATTCACTCGGGAATATCCCAACGCAGCTCCTAGCATAAACGTGTTTCTGTCTCGCTGAATCTCAACATAGTTTCAACTCTCTTAGGTGAACGAACGCACAGCAGAGCAGTTTCAAGGAAACGTTTCTCCTGAGTTTTAGACGAAGTTTCCTGCTGTTTAGTACGGATGCCGGCATTGAGCTGAAATTACCGGTTTTGAGATTCTGCACAGAAAGGGTTTGTAAACCGCTGAATCCACACGTGAGTTTAACTCTGTCAGTTGAATGCACACATTGACAACCATTCAGTTAGATAGCTCCGTTTTGGTTTTAGAAGCAGATATTTCTCTGTACACCCTATGGTCCCATTCACCTTGAATATCCCAACGCACCTCCTAGAAGAAACGTGTTTCTGACTCGCTGAATCTCAACATAGATTCAACTCTCTTAGGTGAACGAACGCACAGCAGAGCAGTTTCAAGGAAACGTTTCTCCTGAGTTTTAGACGAAGTTTCCTGCTGTTTAGTACGGATGCCGGCATTGGGCTGGAAATACCGGTTTTGGGATTCTGCACAGAAAGGGTTTGCAAACCGCTGAATCCACACGTGAGTTTAACTCTGTCAGTTGAATGCACACATTGACAACCATTCAGTTAGATAGCTCCGTTTTGGTTTTAGAAGCAGATATTTCTCTGTACAGCCTATGGTCCCATTCACTCGGGAATATCCCAACGCAGCTCCTAGAAGAAACGTGTTTCTGACTCGCTGAATCTCCACATAGATTCAACTCTCTTAGGTGAACGAACGCACAGCAGAGCAGTTTCAAGGAAACGTTTCTCCTGAGTTTTAGACGAAGTTTCCTGCTGTTTAGTATGGATGCCGGCATTGGGCTGGACATACCGGTTTTGGGATTCTGCACAGAAATGGATTGCAAACCGCTGAATCCACACGTGAGTTTAACTGTGTCAGTTGAATGCACACATTGACAACCATTCAGTTAGATAGCTCCGTTTTGGTTTTAGAAGCAGATATTTCTCTGTACAGCCTATGGTCCCATTCACTCGGGAATATCCCAACGCAGCTCCTAGAAGAAACGTGTTTCTGACTCGCTGAATCTCAACATAGATTCAACTCTCTTAGGTGAACGAACGCACAGCAGAGCAGTTTCAAGGAAACGTTTCTCCTGAGTTTTAGACGAAGTTTCCTGCTGTTTAGTACGGATGCCGGCATTGAGCTGAAATTACCGGTTTTGAGATTCTGCACAGAAAGGGTTTGTAAACCGCTGAATCCACACGTGAGTTTAACTCTGTCAGTTGAATGCACACATTGACAACCATTCAGTTAGATAGCTCCGTTTTGGTTTTAGAAGCAGATATTTCTCTGTACACCCTATGGTCCCATTCACCTTGAATATCCCAACGCACCTCCTAGAAGAAACGTGTTTCTGACTCGGTGAATCTCAACATAGATTCAACTCTCTTAGGTGAACGAACGCACAGCAGAGCAGTTTCAAGGAAACGTTTCTCCTGAGTTTTAGACGAAGTTTCCTGCTGTTTAGTACGGATGCCGGCATTGGGCTGGAAATACCGGTTTTGGGATTCTGCACAGAAAGGGTTTGCAAACCACTGAATCCACACGTGAGTTTAACTCTGTCAGTTGAATGCACACATTGACAACCATTCAGTTAGATAGCTCCGTTTTGGTTTTAGAAGCAGATATTTCTCTGTACAGCCTATGGTCCCATTCACTCGGGAATATCCCAACGCAGCTCCTAGAAGAAACGTGTTTCTGACTCGCTGAATCTCCACATAGATTCAACTCTCTTAGGTGAACGAACGCACAGCAGAGCAGTTTCAAGGAAACGTTTCTCCTGAGTTTTAGACGAAGTTTCCTGCTGTTTAGTACGGATGCCGGCATTGGGCTGGACATACCGGTTTTGGGATTCTGCACAGAAAGGGTTTGCAAACCGCTGAATCCACACGTGAGTTTAACTCTGTGAGTTGAATGCACACATTGACAACCATTCAGTTAGATAGCTCCGTTTTGGTTTTAGAAGCAGATATTTCTCTGTACAGCCTATGGTCCCATTGACTCGGGAATATCCCAACGCAGCTCCTAGAAGAAACGTGTTTCTGACTCGCTGAATCTCAACATAGATTCAACTCTCTCAGGTGAACGAACGCACAGCAGAGCAGTTTCAAGGAAACGTTTCTCCTGAGTTTTAGACGAAGTTTCCTGCTGTTTAGTACGGATGCCGGTATTGGGCTGGACATACCGGTTTTGGGATTCTGCACAGAAAGGGTTTGCAAACCGCTGAATCCACACGTGAGTTTAACTCTGTCAGTTGAATGCACACATTGACAACCATTCAGTTTAATAGCACACTTTTGGTTTTAGAAGCAGATATTTCTCTGTAAAACCTATGGTCCCATTGACTCGGGAATATCCCAACGCAGCTCCTAGAAGAAACGTGTTTCTGACTCGCTGAATCTCAACATAGATTCAACTCTCTTAGGTGAACGAACGCACAGCAGAGCAGTTTCAAGGAAACTTTTCTCCTGAGTCTTAGACGAAGTTTCCTGCTGTTTAGTACGTATGCCGGCATTGGGCTGGAAATACCGGTTTTGGGATTCTGCACAGAAAGGGTTTGCAAACCGCTGAATCCACACGTGAGTTTAACTCTGTCAGTTGAATGCACACATTGACAACCATTCAGTTAGATACCACCTTTTTGGTTGTAGGAGCAGATATTTCTCTGTACAGCCTATGGTCCCATTCATTCGGGAATATCCCAACGCACCTCCTAGAAGAAACGTGTTTCTGACTCGCTGAATCTCAACATAGATTCAACTCTCTTAGGTGAACGAACGCACAGCAGAGCAGTTTCAAGGAAACGTTTCTCCTGAGTTTAAGACGAAGTTTCCTGCTGTTTAGTACGGATGCCGGCATTGGGCTGGAAATTCCGGTTTTGGGATTCTGCACAGAAAGGGTTTGCAAACCGCTGAATCCACACGTGAGTTTAACTCTGTCAGTTGAATGCACACATTGACAACCATTCAGTTAGATAGCTCCGTTTTGGTTTTAGAAGCAGAGATTTCTCTGTACAGCCTATGGTCCCATTCACTCGGGAATATCCCAACGCAGCTCCTAGAAGAAACGTGTTTCTGACTCGCTGAATCTCAACATAGATTCAACTCTCTTAGGTGAACGAACGCACAGCAGAGCAGTTTCAAGGAAACGTTTCTCCTGAGTTTTAGACGAAGTTTCCTGCTGTTTAGTACGGATGCCGGCATTGGGCTGGAAATACCGGTTTTGGGATTCTGCACAGAAAGGGTTTGCAAACCGCTGAATCCACACGTGAGTTTAACTCTGTCAGTTGAATGCACACGTTGACAACCATTCAGTTTGATAGCACACTTTTGGTTTTAGAAGCAGATATTTCTCTGTACAGCCTATGGTCCAATTCGCTCGGGAATATCCCAACGCAGCTCCTAGAAGAAACGTGTTTCTGACTCGCTGAATCTCAACATAGATTCAACTCTCTCAGGTGAACGAACGCACAGCAGAGCAGTTTCAAGGAAACTTTTCTCCTGAGTTTTAGACGAAGTTTCCTGCTATTTAGTACGGATGCCGGCATTGGGCTGGAAATACCGGTTTTGGGATTCTGCACAGAAAGGGTTTGCAAACCGCTGAATCCACACGTGAGTTTAACTCTGTCAGTTGAATACACACATTGACAACCATTCAGTTTGATAGCACACTTTTGGTTTTAGAAGCGGATATTTCTCTGTACAGCCTATGGTCCCATTCACTCGGGAATATCCCAACGCAGCTCCTAGAAGAAACGTGTTTCTGACTCGCTGAATCTAAACATAGATTCAACTCTCTTAGGTGAACGAACGCACAGCAGAGCAGTTTCAAGGAAACGTTTCTCCTGAGTCTTAGACGAAGTTTCCTGCTGTTTAGTACGTATGCCGGCATTGGGCTGGAAATACCGGTTTTGGGATTCTGCACAGAAAGGGTTTGCAAACCGCTGAATCCACACGTGAGATTAACTCTGTCAGTTGAATGCACACGTTGACAACCATTCAGTTTGATAGCACACTTTTGTTTTTAGAAGCAGATATTTCTCTGTACAGCCTATGGTCCAATTCACTCGGGAATATCCCAACGCAGCTCCTAGAAGAAACGTGTTTCTGACTCGCTGAATCTCAACATAGATTCAACTCTCTCAGGTGAACGAACGCACAGCAGAGCAGTTTCAAGGAAACTTTTCTCCTGAGTTTTAGACGAAGTTTCCTGCTATTTAGTACGGATGCCGGCATTGGGCTGGAAATACCGGTTTTGGGATTCTGCACAGAAAGGGTTTGCAAACCGCTGAATCCACACGTGAGTTTAACTCTGTCAGTTGAATACACACATTGACAACCATTCAGTTTGATAGCACACTTTTGGTTTTAGAAGCGGATATTTCTCTGTACAGCCTATGGTCCCATTCACTCGGGAATATCCCAACGCAGCTCCTAGAAGAAACGTGTTTCTGACTCGCTGAATCTAAACATAGATTCAACTCTCTTAGGTGAACGAACGCACAGCAGAGCAGTTTCAAGGAAACGTTTCTCCTGAGTCTTAGACGAAGTTTCCTGCTGTTTAGTACGTATGCCGGCATTGGGCTGGAAATACCGGTTTTGGGATTCTGCACAGAAAGGGTTTGCAAACCGCTGAATCCACACGTGAGATTAACTCTGTCAGTTGAATGCACACGTTGACAACCATTCAGTTTGATAGCACACTTTTGGTTTTAGAAGCAGATATTTCTCTGTACAGCCTATGGTCCCATTCACTCGGGAATATCCCAACGCAGCTCCTAGAAGAAACGTGTTTCTGACTCGCTGAATCTCAACATAGTTTCAACTCTCTTAGGTGAACGAACGCACAGCAGAGCAGTTTCAAGGAAACGTTTCTCCTGAGTTTTAGACGAAGTTTCCTGCTGTTTAGTACGGATGCCGGCAATGAGCTGAAATTACCGGTTTTGAGATTCTGCACAGAAAGGGTTTGTAAACCGCTGAATCCACACGTGAGTTTAACTCTGTCAGTTGAATGCACACATTGACAACCATTCAGTTAGATAGCTCCGTTTTGGTTTTAGAAGCAGATATTTCTCTGTACACCCTATGGTCCCATTCACCTTGAATATCCCAACGCAGCACCTAGAAGAAACGTGTTTCTGACTCGCTGAATCTCAACATAGATTCAACTCTCTTAGGTGAACGATCGCACAGCAGAGCAGTTTCAAGGAAGCGTTTCTCCTGAGTTTTAGACGAAGTTTCCTGCTGTTTAGTACGTATGCCGGCATTGGGCTGGAAATACCGGTTTTGGGATTCTGCACAGAAAGGGTTTGCAAACCGCTGAATCCACACGTGAGTTTAACTCTGTCAGTTGAATGCACACATTGACAACCATTCAGTTAGATAGCTCCGTTTTGGTTTTAGAAGCAGATATTTCTCTGTACAGCCTATGGTCCCATTCACTCGGGAATATCCCAACGCAGCTCCTAGAAGAAACGTGTTTCTGACTCGCTGAATCTCAACATAGATTCAACTCTCTTAGGTGAACGAACGCACAGCAGAGCAGTTTCAAGGAAACGTTTCTCCTGAGTTTTAGACGAAGTTTCCTGCTGTTTAGTACGGATGCCGGCATTGGGCTGGAAATACCGGTTTTGGGATTCTGCACAGAAAGGGTTTGCAAACCGCTGAATCCACACGTGAGTTTAACTCTGTCAGTTGAATGCACACATTGACAACCATTCAATTAGATAGCTCTGTTTTGGTTTTAGAAGCAGATATTTCTCTGTACAGCCTATGGTCCCATTCACTCGGGAATATCCCAACGCAGCTCCTATGAGAAACGTGTTTCTGACTCGCTGAATCTCAACATAGATTCAACTCTCTTAGGTGAACGAACGCACAGCAGAGCAGTTTCAAGGAAACTTTTCTCCTGAGTTTTAGACTAAGTTTCCTGCTGTTTAGTACGTATGCCGGCATTGGGCTGGAAATACCGGTTTTGGGATTCTGCACAGAAAGGGTTTGCAAACCGCTGAATCCACACGTGAGTTTAACTCTGTCAGTTGAATGCACACGTTGACAACCATTCAGTTTGATAGCACACTTTTGGTTTTAGAAGCAGATATTTCTCTGTACAGCCTATGGTCCAATTCACTCGGGAATATCCCAACGCAGCTCCTAGAAGAAACGTGTTTCTGACTCGCTGAATCTCAACATAGATTCAACTCTCTCAGGTGAACGAACGCACAGCAGAGCAGTTTCAAGGAAACTTTTCTCCTGAGTTTTAGACGAAGTTTCCTGCTATTTAGTACGTATGCTGACATTGGGCTGGAAATACCGGTTTTGGGATTCTGCACAGAAAGGGTTTGCAAACCGCTGAATCCACACGTGAGTTTAACTCTGTCAGTTGAATACACACATTGACAACCATTCAGTTTGATAGCACACTTTTGGTTTTAGAAGCGGATATTTCTCTGTACAGCCTATGGTCCCATTCACTCGGGAATATCCCAACGCAGCTCCTAGAAGAAACGTGTTTCTGACTCGCTGAATCTAAACATAGATTCAACTCTCTTAGGTGAACGAACGCACAGCAGAGCAGTTTCAAGGAAACGTTTCTCCTGAGTCTTAGACGAAGTTTCCTGCTGTTTAGTACGTATGCCGGCATTGGGCTGGAAATACCGGTTTTGGGATTCTGCACAGAAAGGGTTTGCAAACCGCTGAATCCACACGTGAGATTAACTCTGTCAGTTGAATGCACACGTTGACAACCATTCAGTTTGATAGCACACTTTTGGTTTTAGAAGCAGATATTTCTCTGTACAGCCTATGGTCCAATTCACTCGGGAATATCCCAACGCAGCTCCTAGAAGAAACGTGTTTCTGACTCGCTGAATCTCAACATAGATTCAACTCTCTCAGGTGAACGAACGCACAGCAGAGCAGTTTCAAGGAAACTTTTCTCCTGAGTTTTAGACGAAGTTTCCTGCTATTTAGTACGGATGCCGGCATTGGGCTGGAAATACCGGTTTTGGGATTCTGCACAGAAAGGGTTTGCAAACCGCTGAATCCACACGTGAGTTTAACTCTGTCAGTTGAATACACACATTGACAACCATTCAGTTTGATAGCACACTTTTGGTTTTAGAAGCGGATATTTCTCTGTACAGCCTATGGTCCCATTCACTCGGGAATATCCCAACGCAGCTCCTAGAAGAAACGTGTTTCTGACTCGCTGAATCTAAACATAGATTCAACTCTCTTAGGTGAACGAACGCACAGCAGAGCAGTTTCAAGGAAACGTTTCTCCTGAGTCTTAGACGAAGTTTCCTGCTGTTTAGTACGTATGCCGGCATTGGGCTGGAAATACCGGTTTTGGGATTCTGCACAGAAAGGGTTTGCAAACCGCTGAATCCACACGTGAGATTAACTCTGTCAGTTGAATGCACACGTTGACAACCATTCAGTTTGATAGCACACTTTTGGTTTTAGAAGCAGATATTTCTCTGTACAGCCTATGGTCCCATTCACTCGGGAATATCCCAACGCAGCTCCTAGAAGAAACGTGTTTCTGACTCGCTGAATCTCAACATAGTTTCAACTCTCTTAGGTGAACGAACGCACAGCAGAGCAGTTTCAAGGAAACGTTTCTCCTGAGTTTTAGACGAAGTTTCCTGCTGTTTAGTACGGATGCCGGCAATGAGCTGAAATTACCGGTTTTGAGATTCTGCACAGAAAGGGTTTGTAAACCGCTGAATCCACACGTGAGTTTAACTCTGTCAGTTGAATGCACACATTGACAACCATTCAGTTAGATAGCTCCGTTTTGGTTTTAGAAGCAGATATTTCTCTGTACACCCTATGGTCCCATTCACCTTGAATATCCCAACGCAGCACCTAGAAGAAACGTGTTTCTGACTCGCTGAATCTCAACATAGATTCAACTCTCTTAGGTGAACGATCGCACAGCAGAGCAGTTTCAAGGAAGCGTTTCTCCTGAGTTTTAGACGAAGTTTCCTGCTGTTTAGTACGTATGCCGGCATTGGGCTGGAAATACCGGTTTTGGGATTCTGCACAGAAAGGGTTTGCAAACCGCTGAATCCACACGTGAGTTTAACTCTGTCAGTTGAATGCACACATTGACAACCATTCAGTTAGATAGCTCCGTTTTGGTTTTAGAAGCAGATATTTCTCTGTACAGCCTATGGTCCCATTGACTCGGGAATATCCAAACGCAGCTCCTAGAAGAAACGTGTTTCTGACTCGCTGAATCTAAACATAGATTCAACTCTCTTAGGTGAACGAATGCACAGCAGAGCAGTTTCAAGGAAACGTTTCTCTTGAGTCTTAGACGAAGTTTCCTGCTGTTTAGTACGTATGCCGGCATTGGGCTGGAAATACCGGTTTTGGGATTCTGCACAGAAAGGGTTTGCAAACCGCTGAATCCACACGTGAGTTTAACTCTGTCAGTTGAATGCACACATTGACAACCATTCAGTTTGATAGCGCACTTTTGGTTTTAGAAGCAGATATTTCTCTGTACAGCCTATGGTCCCATTCACTCGGGAATATACCAACGCAGCTCCTAGAAGAAACGTGTTTCTGACTCGCTGAATCTCAACATAGATTCAACTCTCTTAGGTGAACGAACGCACAGCAGAGCAGTTTCAAGGAAACGTTTCTCCTGAGTTTTAGCCGAAGTTTCCTACTGTTTAGTACGTATGCCGGCATTGGGCTGGAAATACCGGTTTTGGGATTCTGCACAGAAAGGGTTTGCAAACCGCTGAATCCACACGTGAGTTTAACTCTGTCAGTTGAATGCACACATTGACAACCATTCCGTTAGATAGCTCCGTTTTGGTTTTAGAAGCAGATATTTCTCTGTACAGCCTATGGTCCCATTCACTCGGGAATATCCCAACGCAGGTCCTAGAAGAAACGTGTTTCTAACTCGCTGAATCTCAACATAGATTCAACTCTCTTAGGTGAACGAACGCGCAGCAGAGCAGTTTCAAGGAAACGTTTCTCCTGAGTTTTAGACGAAGTTTCCTGCTGTTTAGTACGGATGCCGGCATTGGGCTGGACATACCGGTTTTGGGATTCTGCACAGAAATGGTTCGCAAACCGCTGAATCCACACGTGAGTTTAACTCTGTCAGTTGAATGCACACATTGACAACCATTCAGTTAGATAGCTCCGTTTTGGTTTTAGAAGCAGATGTTTCTCTGTACAGCCTATGGTCCCATTCACTCGGGAATATCCCAACGCAGCTCCTAGAAGAAACGTGTTTCTGACTCGCTGAATCTCAACATAGATTCAACTCTCTTAGGTGAACGAACGCACAGCAGAGCAGTTTCAAGGAAACGTTTCTCCTGAGTTTTAGACGAAGTTTCCTGCTGTTTAGTACGGATGCCGGCATTGGGCTGGAAATACCGGTTTTGGGATTCTGCACAGAAAGGGTTTGCAAACCGCTGAATCCACACGTGAGTTTAACTCTGTCAGTTGAATGCACACATTGACAACCATTCAGTTAGATAGCTCCGTTTTGGTTTTAGAAGCAGATATTTCTCTGTACAGCCTATGGTCCCATTCACTCGGGAATATCCCAACGCAGCTCCTATGAGAAACGTGTTTCTGACTCGCTGAATCTCAACATAGATTCAACTCTCTTAGGTGAACGAACGCACAGCAGAGCAGTTTCAAGGAAACTTTTCTCCTGAGTTTTAGACTAAGTTTCCTGCTGTTTAGTACGTATGCCGGCATTGGGCTGGAAATACCGGTTTTGGGATTCTGCACAGAAAGGGTTTGCAAACCGCTGAATCCACACGTGAGTTTAACTCTGTCAGTTGAATGCACACGTTGACAACCATTCAGTTTGATAGCACACTTTTGGTTTTAGAAGCAGATATTTCTCTGTACAGCCTATGGTCCAATTCACTCGGGAATATCCCAACGCAGCTCCTAGAAGAAACGTGTTTCTGACTCGCTGAATCTCAACATAGATTCAACTCTCTCAGGTGAACGAACGCACAGCAGAGCAGTTTCAAGGAAACTTTTCTCCTGAGTTTTAGACGAAGTTTCCTGCTATTTAGTACGGATGCCGGCATTGGGCTGGAAATACCGGTTTTGGGATTCTGCACAGAAAGGGTTTGCAAACCGCTGAATCCACACGTGAGTTTAGCTCTGTCAGTTGAATACACACATTGACAACCATTCAGTTTGATAGCACACTTTTGGTTTTAGAAGCGGATATTTCTCTGTACAGCCTATGGTCCCATTCACTCGGGAATATCCCAACGCAACTCCTAGAAGAAACGTGTTTCTGACTCGCTGAATCTAAACATAGATTCAACTCTCTTAGGTGAACGAACGCACAGCAGAGCAGTTTCAAGGAAACGTTTCTCCTGAGTCTTAGACGAAGTTTCCTGCTGTTTAGTACGTATGCCGGCATTGGGCTGGAAATACCGGTTTTGGGATTCTGCACAGAAAGGGTTTGCAAACCGCTGAATCCACACGTGAGATTAACTCTGTCAGTTGAATGCACACGTTGACAACCATTCAGTTTGATAGCACACTTTTGGTTTTAGAAGCAGATATTTCTCTGTACAGCCTATGGTCCCATTCACTCGGGAATATCCCAACGCAGCTCCTAGAAGAAACGTGTTTCTGACTCGCTGAATCTCAACATAGTTTCAACTCTCTTAGGTGAACGAACGCACAGCAGAGCAGTTTCAAGGAAACGTTTCTCCTGAGTTTTAGACGAAGTTTCCTGCTGTTTAGTACGGATGCCGGCATTGAGCTGAAATTACCGGTTTTGAGATTCTGCACAGAAAGGGTTTGTAAACCGCTGAATCCACACGTGAGTTTAACTCTGTCAGTTGAATGCACACATTGACAACCATTCAGTTAGATAGCTCCGTTTTGGTTTTAGAAGCAGATATTTCTCTGTACACCCTATGGTCCCATTCACCTTGAATATCCCAACGCAGCACCTAGAAGAAACGTGTTTCTGACTCGCTGAATCTCAACATAGATTCAACTCTCTTAGGTGAACGATCGCACAGCAGAGCAGTTTCAAGGAAACGTTTCTCCTGAGTTTTAGACGAAGTTTCCTGCTGTTTAGTACGTATGCCGGCATTGGGCTGGAAATACCGGTTTTGGGATTCTGCACAGAAAGGGTTTGCAAACCGCTGAATCCACACGTGAGTTTAACTCTGTCAGTTGAATGCACACATTGACAACCATTCAGTTAGATAGCTCCGTTTTGGTTTTAGAAGCAGATATTTCTCTGTACAGCCTATGGTCCCATTCACTCGGGAATATCCCAACGCAGCTCCTAGAAGAAACGTGTTTCTGACTCGCTGAATCTAAACATAGATTCAACTCTCTTAGGTGAACGAATGCACAGCAGAGCAGTTTCAAGGAAACGTTTCTCCTGAGTCTTAGACGAAGTTTCCTGCTGTTTAGTACGTATGCCGGCATTGGGCTGGAAATACCGGTTTTGGGATTCTGCACAGAAAGGGTTTGCAAACCGCTGAATCCACACGTGAGTTTAACTCTGTCAGTTGAATGCACACATTGACAACCATTCAGTTAGATACCACCTTTTTGGTTGTAGGAGCAGATATTTCTCTGTACAGCCTATGGTCCCATTCATTCGGGAATATCCCAACGCACCTCCTAGAAGAAACGTGTTTCTGACTCGCTGAATCTCAACATAGATTCAACTCTCTTAGGTGATCGAACGCACAGCAGAGCAGTTTCAAGGAAACGTTTCTCCTGAGTTTTAGACGAAGTTTCCTGCTGTTTAGGACGGATGCCGGCATTGGGCTGGAAATACCGGTTTTGGGATTCTGCACAGAAAGGGTTTGCAAACCGCTGAATCCACACGTGAGTTTAACTCTGTCAGTTGAATGCACACATTGACAACCATTCAGTTAGATAGCTCCGTTTGGGTTTTAGAAGCAGATATTTCTCTGTACAGCCTATGGTCCCATTCACTCGGGAATATCCCAACGCAGCTCCTAGAAGAAACGTGTTTCTGACTCGCTGAATCTCAACATAGATTCAACTCTCTTAGGTGAACGACCGCACAGCAGAGCAGTTTCAAGGAAACGTTTCTCCTGAGTTTTAGAGGAAGTTTCCTGCTGTTTAGTACGTATGCCGGCATTGGGCTGAAAATACCGGTCTTGGGATTCTGCACAGAAAGGGTTTGCAAACCGCTGAATCCACACGTGAGTTTAACTCTGTCAGTTGAATGCACACATTGACAACCATTCAGTTAGATAGCTCCGTTTTGGTTTTAGAAGCAGATATTTCTCTGTACAGCCTATGGTCCCATTCACTCGGGAATATCCCAACGCAGCTCCTAGAAGAAACGTGTTTCTGACTCGCTGAATCTCAACATAGATTCAACTCTCTTAGGTGAACGAACGCACAGCAGAGCAGTTTCAAGGAAACGTTTCTCCTGAGTTTTAGACGAAGTTTCCTGCTGTTTAGTACGGATGCCGTCATTGAGCTGGAAATACCGGTTTTGGGATTCTGCACAGAAAGGGTTTGCAAACCGCTGAATCCACACGTGAGTTTAACTCTGTCAGTTGAATGCACACATTGACAACCATTCAGTTTGATAGCGCACTTTTGGTTTTAGAAGCAGATATTTCTCTGTACAGCCTATGGTCCCATTCACTCGGGAATATACCAACGCAGCTCCTAGAAGAAACGTGTTTCTGACTCGCTGAATCTCAACATAGATTCAACTCTCTTAGGTGAACGAACGCACAGCAGAGCAGTTTCAAGGAAACGTTTCTCCTGAGTTTTAGCCGAAGTTTCCTACTGTTTAGTACGTATGCCGGCATTGGGCTGGAAATACCGGTTTTGGGATTCTGCACAGAAAGGGTTTGCAAACCGCTGAATCCACACGTGAGTTTAACTCTGTCAGTTGAATGCACACATTGACAACCATTCCGTTAGATAGCTCCGTTTTGGTTTTAGAAGCAGATATTTCTCTGTACAGCCTATGGTCCCATTCACTCGGGAATATCCCAACGCAGCTCCTAGAAGAAACGTGTTTCTAACTCGCTGAATCTCAACATAGATTCAACTCTCTTAGGTGAATGAACGCGCAGCAGAGCAGTTTCAAGGAAACGTTTCTCCTGAGTTTTAGACGAAGTTTCCTGCTGTTTAGTACGGATGCCGGCATTGGGCTGGACATACCGGTTTTGGGATTCTGCACAGAAATGGTTCGCAAACCGCTGAATCCACACGTGAGTTTAACTCTGTCAGTTGAATGCACACATTGACAACCATTCAGTTAGATACCACCTTTTTGGTTGTAGGAGCAGATATTTCTCTGTACAGCCTATGGTTCCATTCATTCGGGAATATCCCAACGCAGCTCCTAGAAGAAACGTGTTTCTGACTCGCTGAATCTCAACATAGATTCAACTCTCTTAGGTGATCGAACGCACAGCAGAGAAGTTTCAAGGAAACGTTTCTCCTGAGTTTTAGACGAAGTTTCCTGCTGTTTAGGACGGATGCCAGCATTGGGCTGGAAATACCGGTTTTGGGATTCTGCACAGAAAGGGTTTGCAAACCGCTGAATCCACACGTGAGTTTAACTCTGTCAGTTGAATGCACACATTGACAACCATTCAGTTAGATAGCTCCGTTTTGGTTTTAGAAGCAGATATTTCTCTGTACAGCCTATGGTCCCATTCACTCGGGAATATCCCAACGCAGCTCCTAGAAGAAACGTGTTTCTGACTCGCTGAATCTAAACATACATTCAACTCTCTTAGGTGAACGAATGCACAGCAGAGCAGTTTCAAGGAAACGTTTCTCCTGAGTTTTAGACAAAGTTTCCTGCTGTTTAGTACGTATGCCGGCATTGGGCTGGAAATACCGGTTTTGGGATTCTGCACAGAAAGGTTTTGCAAACCGCTGAATCCACACGTGAGTTTAACTCTGTCAGTTGAATGCACACGTTGACAACCATTCAGTTTGATAGCACGCTTTTGGTTTTAGAAGCAGATATTTCTCTGTACAGCCTATGGTCCCATTCACTCGGGAATATCCCAACGCAGCTCCTAGAAGAAACGTGTTTCTGACTCGCTGAATCTCAACATAGATTCAACTCTCTTAGGTGAACGAACGCACAGCAGAGCAGTTTCAAGGAAACGTTTCTCCTGAGTTTTAGACGAAGTTTCCTGCTGTTTAGTACGGATGCCGGCATTGGGCTGGAAATACCGGTTTTGTGATTCTGCACAGAAATGGTTTGCAAACCGCTGAATCCACACGTGAGTTTAACTATGTCAGTTGAATGCACACATTGACAACCATTCATTTAGATAGCTCCGTTTTGGTTTTAGAAGCAGATATTTCTCTGTACAGCCTATGGTCCCATTCACTCGGGAATATCCCAACGCAGCTCCTAGCATAAACGTGTTTCTGACTCGCTGAATCTCAACATAGATTCAACTCTCTTAGATGAACGAACGCACAGCGAGCAGTTTCAAAGAAACGTTTCTCCTGAGTCTTAGACGAAGTTTCCTGCTGTTTAGTACGTATGCCGGCATTGGGCTGGAAATACCGGTTTGGGGATTCTGCACAGAAAGGGTTTGCAAACCGCTGAATCCACACGTGAGTTTAACTCTGTCAGTTGAATGCACACGTTGACAACCCTTCAGTTAGATAGCTCCGTTTTGGTTTTAGAAGCAGATATTTCTCTGTACAGCCTATGGTCCCATTCACTCGGGAATATCCCAACGCAGCTCCTAGAAGAAACGTGTTTCTGACTCGCTGAATCTCAACATAGATTCAACTCTCTTAGGTGAACGAACGCACAGCAGAGCAGTTTCAAGGAAACGTTTCTCCTGAGTTTTAGACGAAGTTTCCTGCTGTTTAGTACGGATGCCGGCATTGGGCTGGACATACCGGTTTTGGGATTCTGCACAGAAATGGATTGCAAACCGCTGAATCCACACGTGAGTTTAACTCTGTCAGTTGAATGCACACATTGACAACCATTCATTTAGATAGCTCCGTTTTGGTTTTAGAAGCAGATATTTCTCTGTACAGCCTATGGTCCCATTCACTCGGGAATATCCCAACGCAGCTCCTAGAAGAAACGTGTTTCTGACTCGCTGAATCTCAACATAGTTTCAACTCTCTTAGGTGAACGAACGCACAGCAGAGCAGTTTCAAGGAAACGTTTCTCCTGAGTTTTAGACGAAGTTTCCTGCTGTTTAGTACGGATGCCGGCATTGAGCTGAAATTACCGGTTTTGAGATTCTGCACAGAAAGGGTTTGTAAACCGCTGAATCCACACGTGAGTTTAACTCTGTCAGTTGAATGCACACATTGACAACCATTCAGTTAGATAGCTCCGTTTTGGTTTTAGAAGCAGATATTTCTCTGTACACCCTATGGTCCCATTCACCTTGAATATCCCAACGCACCTCCTAGAAGAAACGTGTTTCTGACTCGCTGAATCTCAACATAGATTCAACTCTCTTAGGTGAACGAACGCACAGCAGAGCAGTTTCAAGGAAACGTTTCTCCTGAGTTTTAGACGAAGTTTCCTGCTGTTTAGTACGGATGCCGGCATTGGGCTGGAAATACCGGTTTTGGGATTCTGCACAGAAGGGGTTTGCAAACCGCTGAATCCACACGTGAGTTTAACTCTGTCAGTTGAATGCACACATTGACAACCATTCAGTTAGATAGCTCCGTTTTGGTTTTAGAAGCAGATATTTCTCTGTACAGCCTATGGTCCCATTCACTCGGGAATATCCCAACGCAGCTCCTAGAAGAAACGTGTTTCTGACTCGCTGAATCTCCACATAGATTCAACTCTCTTAGGTGAACGAACGCACAGCAGAGCAGTTTCAAGGAAACGTTTCTCCTGAGTTTTAGACGAAGTTCCCTGCTGTTTAGTACGGATGCCGGCATAGGGCTGGACATACCGGTTTTGGGATTCTGCACAGAAAGGGTTTGCAAACCGCTGAATCCACACGTGAGTTTAACTCTGTCAGTTGAATGCACACATTGACAACCATTCAGTTAGATAGCTCCGTTTTGGTTTTAGAAGCAGATATTTCTCTGTACAGCCTATGGTCCCATTCACTCGGGAATATCCCAACGCAGCTCCTAGAAGAAACGTGTTTCTGACTCGCTGAATCTCAACATAGATTCAACTCTCTTAGGTGAACGAACGCACAGCAGAGCAGTTTCAAGGAAACGTTTCTCCTGAGTCTTAGACGAAGTTTCCTGCTGTTTAGTACGTATGCTGACATTGGGCTGGAAATACCGGTTTTGGGATTCTGCACAGAAAGGGTTTGCAAACCGCTGAATCCACACGTGAGAGTAACTCTGTCAGTTGAATGCACACGTTGACAACCATTCAGTTTGATAGCACACTTTTGGTTTTAGAAGCAGATATTTCTCTGTACAGCCTATGGTCCCATTCACTCGGGAATATCCCAACGCAGCTCCTAGAAGAAACGTGTTTCTGACTCGCTGAATCTCAACATAGATTCAACTCTCTTAGGTGAACGAACGCACAGCAGAGCAGTTTCAAGGAAACGTTTCTCCTCAGTTTTAGACGAAGTTTCCTGCTGTTTAGTACGGATGCCGGCATTGGGCTGGAAATACCGGTTTTGGGATTCTGCACAGAAAGGGTTTGCAAACCGCTGAATCCACACGTGAGTTTTACTCTGTCAGTTGAATACACACATTGACAACCATTCAGTTTGATAGCACACTTTTGGTTTTAGAAGCAGATATTTCTCTGTACAGCCTATGGTCCCATTCACTCGGGAATATCCCAACGCAGCTCCTAGAAGAAACGTGTTTCTGACTCGCTGAATCTCAACATAGATTCAACTCTCTTAGGTGAACGAACGCACAGCAGAGCAGTTTCACGGAAACGTTTCTCCTGAGTTTTAGACGAAGTTTCCTGCTGTTTAGTACGGATGCCGGCATTGGGCTGGAAATACCGGTTTTGGGATTCTGCACAGAAAGGGTTTGCAAACCGCTGAATCCACACGTGAGTTTAACTCTGTCAGTTGAATGCACACATTGACAACCATTCAGTTAGATAGCTCCGTTTTGGTTTTAGAAGCAGATATTTCTCTGTACAGCCTATGGTCCCATTCACTCGGGAATATCCCAACGCAGCTCCTAGAAGAAACGTGTTTTTGACTCGCTGAATCTCCACATAGATTCAACTCTCTTAGGTGAACGAACGCACAGCAGAGCAGTTTCAAGGAAACGTTTCTCCTGAGTTTTAGACGAAGTTTCCTGCTGTTTAGTACGGATGCCGGCATTGGGCTGGACATACCGGTTTTGGGATTCTGCACAGAAAGGGTTTGCAAACCGCTGAATCCACACGTGAGTTTAACTGTGTCAGTTGAATGCACACATTGACAACCATTCAGTTAGATAGCTCCGTTTTGGTTTTAGAAGCAGATATTTCTCTGTACAGCCTATGGTCCCATTCACTCGGGAATATCCCAACGCAGCTCCTAGAAGAAACGTGTTTCTGACTCGCTGAATCTCAACATAGATTCAACTCTCTTAGGTGAACGAACGCACAGCAGAGCAGTTTCAAGGAAACGTTTCTCCTGAGTTTTAGACGAAGTTTCCTGCTGTTTAGTACGGATGCCGGCATTGGGCTGGACATACCGGTTTTGGGATTCTGCACAGAAATGGTTTGCAAACCGCTGAATCCTCACGTGAGTATAACTCTGTGAGTTGAATGCACACATTGACAACCATTCAGTTAGATAGCTCCGTTTTGGTTTTAGAAGCAGATATTTCTCTGTACAGCCTATGGTCCCATTCACTCGGGAATATCCCAACGCAGCTCCTAGCATAAACGTGTTTCTGACTCGCTGAATCTCAACATAGTTTCAACTCTCTTAGGTGAACGAACGCACAGCAGAGCAGTTTCAAGGAAACGTTTCTCCTGAGTTTTAGACGAAGTTTCCTGCTGTTTATTACGGATGCCGGCATTGGGCTGGACATACCGGTTTTGGGATTCTGCACAGAAATGGTTTGCAAACCGCTGAATCCACACGTGAGTTTAACTCTGTGAGTTGAATGCACACATTGACAACCATTCAGTTAGATAGCTCCGTTTTGGTTTTAGAAGCAGATATTTCTCTGTACAGCCTATGGTCCCATTCACTCGGGAATATCCCAACGTAGCTCCTAGCATAAACGTGTTTCTGACTCGCTGAATCTCAACATAGTTTCAACTCTCTTAGGTGAACGAACGCACAGCAGAGCAGTTTCAAGGAAACGTTTCTCCTGAGTTTTAGACGAAGTTTCCTGCTGTTTAGTACGGATGCCGGCATTGAGCTGAAATTACCGGTTTTGAGATTCTGCACAGAAAGGGTTTGTAAACCGCTGAATCCACACGTGAGTTTAACTCTGTCAGTTGAATGCACACATTGACAACCATTCAGTTAGATAGCTCCGTTTTGGTTTTAGAAGCAGATATTTCTCTGTACACCCTATGGTCCCATTCACCTTGAATATCCCAACGCACCTCCTAGAAGAAACGTGTTTCTGACTCGCTGAATCTCAACATAGATTCAACTCTCTTAGGTGAACGAACGCACAGCAGAGCAGTTTCAAGGAAACGTTTCTCCTGAGTTTTAGACGAAGTTTCCTGCTGTTTAGTACGGATGCCGGCATTGGGCTGGAAATACCGGTTTTGGGATTCTGCACAGAAAGGGTTTGCAAACCGCTGAATCCACACGTGAGTTTAACTCTGTCAGTTGAATGCACACATTGACAACCATTCAGTTAGATAGCTCCGTTTTGGTTTTAGAAGCAGATATTTCTCTGTACAGCCTATGGTCCCATTCACTCGGGAATATCCCAACGCAGCTCCTAGAAGAAACGTGTTTCTGACTCGCTGAATCTCAACATAGATTCAACTCTCTCAGGTGAACGAACGCACAGGAGAGCAGTTTCAAGGAAACGTTTCTCCTGAGTTTTAGACGAAGTTTCCTGCTGTTTAGTACGGATGCCGGCATTGGGCTGGACATACCGGTTTTGGGATTCTGCACAGAAATGGTTTGCAAACCGCTGAATCCTCACGTGAGTATAACTCTGTGAGTTGAATGCACACATTGACAACCATTCAGTTAGATAGCTCCGTTTTGGTTTTAGAAGCAGATATTTCTCTGTACAGCCTATGGTCCCATTCACTCGGGAATATCCCAACGCAGCTCCTAGCATAAACGTGTTTCTGACTCGCTGAATCTCAACATAGTTTCAACTCTCTTAGGTGAACGAACGCACAGCAGAGCAGTTTCAAGGAAACGTTTCTCCTGAGTTTTAGACGAAGTTTCCTGCTGTTTATTACGGATGCCGGCATTGGGCTGGACATACCGGTTTTGGGATTCTGCACAGAAATGGTTTGCAAACCGCTGAATCCACACGTGAGTTTAACTCTGTGAGTTGAATGCACACATTGACAACCATTCAGTTAGATAGCTCCGTTTTGGTTTTAGAAGCAGATATTTCTCTGTACAGCCTATGGTCCCATTCACTCGGGAATATCCCAACGTAGCTCCTAGCATAAACGTGTTTCTGACTCGCTGAATCTCAACATAGTTTCAACTCTCTTAGGTGAACGAACGCACAGCAGAGCAGTTTCAAGGAAACGTTTCTCCTGAGTTTTAGACGAAGTTTCCTGCTGTTTAGTACGGATGCCGGCATTGGGCTGGAAATACCGGTTTTGTGATTCTGCACAGAAATGGTTTGCAAACCGCTGAATCCACACGTGAGTTTAACTCTGTCAGTTGAATGCACACATTGACAACCATTCATTTAGATAGCTCCGTTTTGGTTTTAGAAGCAGATATTTCTCTGTACAGCCTATGGTCCCATTCACTCGGGAATATCCCAACGCAGCTCCTAGCATAAACGTGTTTCTGACTCGCTGAATCTCAACATAGATTCAACTCTCTTAGATGAACGAACGCACAGCGAGCAGTTTCAAAGAAACGCTTCTCCTGAGTCTTAGACGAAGTTTCCTGCTGTTTAGTACGTATGCCGGCATTGGGCTGGAAATACCGGTTTGGGGATTCTGCACAGAAAGGGTTTGCAAACCGCTGAATCCACACGTGAGTTTAACTCTGTCAGTTGAATGCACACGTTGACAACCATTCAGTTAGATAGCTCCGTTTTGGTTTTAGAAGCAGATATTTCTCTGTACAGCCTATGGTCCCATTCACTCGGGAATATCCCAACGCAGCTCCTAGAAGAAACGTGTTTCTGACTCGCTGAATCTCAACATAGATTCAACTCTCTTAGGTGAACGAACGCACAGCAGAGCAGTTTCAAGGAAACGTTTCTCCTGAGTCTTAGACGAAGTTTCCTGCTGTTTAGTACGTATGCCGGCATTGGGCTGGAAATACCGGTTTTGGGATTCTGCACAGAAAGGGTTTGCAAACCGCTGAATCCACACGTGAGATTAATTCTGTCAGTTGAATGCACACATTGACAACCATTCAGTTAGATAGCTCCGTTTTGGTTTTAGAAGCAGATATTTCTCTGTACAGCCTATGGTCCCATTCACTCGGGAATATCCCAACGCAGCTCCTAGAAGAAACGTGTTTCTGACTCTCTAAATCTCAACATAGATTCAACTCTCTTAGGTGAACGAACGCACAGCAGAGCAGTTTCAAGGAAACGTTTCTCCTGAGTTTTAGACGAAGTTTCCTGCTGTTTAGTACGTATGCCGGCATTGGTCTGGAAATACCGGTTTTGGGATTCTGCACAGAAAGGGTTTGCAAACCGCTGAATCCACACGTGAGTTTAACTCTGTCAGTTGAATGCACACATTGACAACCATTCAGTTAGATAGCTCCGTTTTGGTTTTAGAAGCAGATATTTCTCTGTACAGCCTATGGTCCCATTCACTCGGGAATATCCCAACGCAGCTCCTAGAAGAAACGTGTTTCTGACTCGCTGAATCTCAACATAGATTCAACTCTCTTAGGTGAACGAACGCACAGCAGAGCAGTTTCAAGGAAACGTTTCTCCTGAGTTTTAGAAGAAGTTTCCTGCTGTTTAGTACGGATGCCGGCATTGGGCTGGAAATACCGGTTTTGGGATTCTGCACAGAAAGGGTGTGCAAACCGCTGAATCCACACGTGAGTTTAACTCTGTCAGTTGAATGCACACGTTGACAACCATTCAGTTAGATAGCTCCGTTTTGGTTTTAGAAGCAGATATTTCTCTGTACAGCCTATGGTCCCATTCACTCGGGAATATCCCAACGCAGCTCCTAGAAGAAACGTGTTTCTGACTCGCTGAATCTCAACATAGATTCAACTCTCTTAGGTGAACGAACGCACAGCAGAGCAGTTTCAAGGAAACGTTTCTCCTGAGTTTTAGACGAAGTTTCCTGCTGTTTAGTACGGATGCCGGCATTGGGCTGGAAATACCGGTTTTGGGATTCTGCACAGAAAGGGTTTGCAAACCGCTGAATCCACACGTGAGTTTAACTCTGTCAGTTGAATACACACATTGACAACCATTCAGTTTGATAGCACACTTTTGGTTTTAGAAGCAGATATTTCTCTGTACAGCCTATGGTCCCATTCACTCGGGAATATCCCAACGCAGCTCCTAGAAGAAACGTGTTTCTGACTCGCTGAATCTCAACATAGATTCAACTCTCTTAGGTGAACGAACGCACAGCAGAGCAGTTTCAAGGAAACGTTTCTCCTGAGTCTTAGACGAAGTTTCCTGCTGTTTAGTACGTATGCTGGCATTGGGCTGGAAATACCGGTTTTGGGATTCTGCACAGAAAGGGTTTGCAAACCGCTGAATCCACACGTGAGATTAACTCTGTCAGTTGAATGCACACATTGACAACCATTCAGTTAGATAGCTCGGTTTTGGTTTTAGAAGCAGATATTTCTCTGTACAGCCTATGGTCCCATTCACTCGGGAATATCCCAACGCAGCTCCTAGCATAAACGTGTTTCTGACTCGCTGAATCTCAACATAGTTTCAACTCTCTTAGGTGAACGAACGCACAGCAGAGCAGTTTCAAGGAAACGTTTCTCCTGAGTTTTAGACGAAGTTTCCTGCTGTTTAGTACGGATGCCGTCATTGAGCTGAAATTACCGGTTTTGGGATTCTGCACAGAAAGGGTTTGTAAACCGCTGAATCCACACGTGAGTTTAAGTCTGTCAGTTGAATGCACACATTGACAACCATTCAGTTAGATAGCTCCGTTTTGGTTTTAGAAGCAGATATTTCTCTGTACAGCCTATGGTCCCATTCACTCGGGAATATCCCAACGCAGCTCCTAGAAGAAACGTGTTTCTGACTCGCTGAATCTCAACATAGATTCAACTCTCTTAGGTGAACGAACGCACAGCAGAGCAGTTTCAAGGAAACGTTTCTCCTGAGTCTTAGACGAAGTTTCCTGCTGTTTAGTACGTATGCCGGCATTGGGCTGGAAATACCGGTTTTGGGATTCTGCACAGAAAGGTTTTACAAACCGCTGAATCCACACGTGAGATTAACTCTGTCAGTTGAATGCACACATTGACAACCATTCAGTTAGATAGCTCCGTTTTGGTTTCAGAAGCAGATATTTCTCTGTACAGCCTATGGTCCCATTCACTCGGGAATATCCCAACGCAGCTCCTAGAAGAAACGTGTTTCTGACTCGCTGAATCTCAACATAGATTCAACTCTCTTAGGTGAACGAACGCACAGCAGAGCAGTTTCAAGGAAACGTTTCTCCTGAGTTTTAGACGAAGTTTCCTGCTGTTTAGTACGTATGCCGGCATTGGGCTGGAAATACCGGTTTTGGGATTCTGCACAGAAAGGGTTTGCAAACCGCTGAATCCACACGTGAGTTTAACTCTGTCAGTTGAATGCACACATTGACAACCATTCAGTTAGATAGCTCCGTTTTCGTTTTAGAAGCAGATATTTCTCTGTACAGCCTATGGTCCCATTCACTCGGGAATATCCCAACGCAGCTCCTAGAAGAAACGTGTTTCTGACTCGCTGAATCTCAACATAGATTCAACTCTCTTAGGTGAACGAACGCACAGCAGAGCAGTTTCAAGGAAACGTTTCTCCTGAGTTTTAGACGAAGTTTCCTGCTGTTTAGTACGTATGCCGGCATTGGGCTGGAAATACCGGTTTTGAGATTCTGCACAGAAAGGGTTTGCAAACCGCTGAATCCACACGTGAGTTTAACTCTGTCAGTTGAATGCACACATTGACAACCATTCAGTTAGATAGCTCCGTTTTGGTTTTAGAAGCAGATATTTCTCTGTACAGCCTATGGTCCCATTCACTCGGGAATATCCCAACGCAGCTCCTAGAAGAAACGTGTTTCTGACTCGCTGAAACTCCACATAGATTCAACTCTCTTAGGTGAACGAACGCATAGCAGATCAGTTTCAAGGAAACGTTTCTCCTGAGTTTTAGACGAAGTTTCCTGCTGTTTAGTACGTATGCCGGCATTGGGCTGGAAATACCGGTTTTGGGATTCTGCACAGAAAGGGTTTGCAAACCGCTGAATCCAAACGTGAGTTTTTTTTTTTTTTTTTTTTTTTTTTGAGACGGAGTTTCGCTCTTGATACCCAGGCTGGAGCGCAATGGCGCGATCTCTGCTCACCGCAATCTCCGCCTCCTGGGTTCAGGCAATTCTCCTGCCTCAGCCTCCAGAGTAGCTGGGATTACAGGCACGCGCCACCGTGCCCAGCTAATTTTTTGTATTAGTAGAGACGGGGTTTCACCATGTTGACCAGAATGGTCTCGATCTCTTGACCTCGTGATCCACCAGCCTCGGCCTCCCAAAGTGCTGGGATTACAGGCTTGAGCCACCGCGCCCGGCCCGCACATGAGTTTAACTCTGTCAGTTGAATGCACACATTGACAACCATTCAGTTTGATAGCACCCTTTTGGTTTTAGAAGCAGATATTTCTCTGTACAGCCTATGGTCCCATTGACTCGGGAATATCCCAACGCAGCTCCTAGAAGAAACGTGTTTCTGACTCGCTGAATCTCAACATAGATTCAACTCTCTTAGGTGAACGAACGCACAGCAGAGCAGTTTCAAGGAAACGTTTCTCCTGAGTTTTAGACGAAGTTTCCTGCTGTTTAGTACGTATGCCGGCATTGGGCTGGAAATACCGGTTTTGGGATTCTGCACAGAAAGGGTTTGCAAATCGCTGAATCCACACGTGAGTTTAACTCTGTCAGTTGAATGTACACATTGACAACCATTCAATTTGATAGCACCCTTTTGGTTTTAGAAGCAGATATTTCTCTGTACAGCCTATGGTCCCATTCACTCGGGAATATCCCAACGCAGCTCCTAGAAGAAACGTGTTTCTGACTCGCTGAATCTCAACATAGATTCAACTCTCTTAGATGAACGAACGCACAGCAGAGGAGTTTCAAGGAAACGTTTCTCCTGAGTTTTAGACGAAGTTTCCTGCTGTTTAGTACGGATGCCGGCATTGGGCTGGAAATACCGGTTTTGGGATTCTGCACAGAAAGGGTTTGCAAACCGCTGAATCCACACGTGAGATTAACTCTGTCAGTTGAATGCACACATTGACAACCATTCAGTTAGATAGCTCCGTTTTGGTTTTAGAAGCAGATATTTCTCTGTACAGCCTATGGTCCCATTCACTCGGGAATATCCCAACGCAGCTCCTAGAAGAAACGTGTTTCTGACTCGCTGAATCTCAACATAGATTCAACTCTCTTAGGTGAACGAACGCACAGCAGAGCAGTTTCAAGGAAACGTTTCTCCTGAGTTTTAGACGAAGTTTCCTGCTGTTTAGTACGGATGCCGGCATTGGGCTGGAAATACCGGTTTTGGGATTCTGCACAGAAAGGGTGTGCAAACCGCTGAATCCACACGTGAGTTTAACTCTGTCAGTTGAATGCACACGTTGACAACCATTCAGTTAGATAGCTCCGTTTTGGTTTTAGAAGCAGATATTTCTCTGTACAGCCTATGGTCCCATTCACTCGGGAATATCCCAACGCAGCTCCTAGAAGAAACGTGTTTCTGACTCGCTGAATCTCAACATAGATTCAACTCTCTTAGGTGAACGAACGCACAGCAGAGCAGTTTCAAGGAAACGTTTCTCCTGAGTTTTAGACGAAGTTTCCTGCTGTTTAGTACGGATGCCGGCATTGGGCTGGAAATACCGGTTTTGGGATTCTGCACAGAAAGGGTTTGCAAATCGCTGAATCCACACGTGAGTTTAACTCTGTCAGTTGAATGTACACATTGACAACCATTCAATTTGATAGCACCCTTTTGGTTTTAGAAGCAGATATTTCTCTGTACAGCCTATGGTCCCATTCACTCGGGAATATCCCAACGCAGCTCCTAGAAGAAACGTGTTTCTGACTCGCTGAATCTCAACATAGATTCAACTCTCTTAGATGAACGAACGCACAGCAGAGCAGTTTCAAGGAAACGTTTCTCCTGAGTCTTAGACGAAGTTTCCTGCTGTTTAGTACGTATGCTGGCATTGGGCTGGAAATACCGGTTTTGGGATTCTGCACAGAAAGGGTTTGCAAACCGCTGAATCCACACGTGAGATTAACTCTGTCAGTTGAATGCACACATTGACAACCATTCAGTTAGATAGCTCGGTTTTGGTTTTAGAAGCAGATATTTCTCTGTACAGCCTATGGTCCCATTCACTCGGGAATATCCCAACGCAGCTCCTAGCATAAACGTGTTTCTGACTCGCTGAATCTCAACATAGTTTCAACTCTCTTAGGTGAACGAACGCACAGCAGAGCAGTTTCAAGGAAACGTTTCTCCTGAGTCTTAGACGAAGTTTCCTGCTGTTTAGTAAGGATGCCGGCATTGGGCTGGAAATACCGGTTTTGGGATTCTGCACAGAAAGGTTTTACAAACCGCTGAATCCACACGTGAGATTAACTCTGTCAGTTGAATGCACACATTGACAACCATTCAGTTAGATAGCTCCGTTTTGGTTTCAGAAGCAGATATTTCTCTGTACAGCCTATGGTCCCATTCACTCGGGAATATCCCAACGCAGCTCCTAGAAGAAACGTGTTTCTGACTCGCTGAATCTCAACATAGATTCAACTCTCTTAGGTGAACGAACGCACAGCAGAGCAGTTTCAAGGAAACGTTTCTCCTGAGTTTTAGACGAAGTTTCCTGCTGTTTAGTACGTATGCCGGCATTGGGCTGGAAATACCGGTTTTGGGATTCTGCACAGAAAGGGTTTGCAAACCGCTGAATCCACACGTGAGTTTAACTCTGTCAGTTGAATGCACACATTGACAACCATTCAGTTAGATAGCTCCGTTTTGGTTTTAGAAGCAGATATTTCTCTGTACAGCCTATGGTCCCATTCACTCGGGAATATCCCAACGCAGCTCCTAGAAGAAACGTGTTTCTGACTCGCTGAATCTCAACATAGATTCAACTGTCTTAGGTGAACGAACGCACAGCAGAGCAGTTTCAAGGAAACGTTTCTCCTGAGTTTTAGACGAAGTTTCCTGCTGTTTAGTACGGATGCCGTCATTGAGCTGGAAATACCGGTTTTGGGATTCTGCACAGAAAGGGTTTGCAAACCGCTGAATCCACACGTGAGTTTAACTCTGTCAGTTGAATGCACACATTGACAACCATTCAGTTTGATAGCGCACTTTTGGTTTTAGAAGCAGATATTTCTCTGTACAGCCTATGGTCCCATTCACTCGGGAATATACCAACGCAGCTCCTAGAAGAAACGTGTTTCTGACTCGCTGAATCTCAACATAGATTCAACTCTCTTAGGTGAACGAACGCACAGCAGAGCAGTTTCAAGGAAACGTTTCTCCTGAGTTTTAGCCGAAGTTTCCTACTGTTTAGTACGTATGCCGGCATTGGGCTGGAAATACCGGTTTTGGGATTCTGCACAGAAAGGGTTTGCAAACCGCTGAATCCACACGTGAGTTTAACTCTGTCAGTTGAATGCACACATTGACAACCATTCCGTTAGATAGCTCCGTTTTGGTTTTAGAAGCAGATATTTCTCTGTACAGTCTATGGTCCCATTCACTCGGGAATATCCCAACGCAGCTCCTAGAAGAAACGTGTTTCTAACTCGCTGAATCTCAACATAGATTCAACTCTCTTAGGTGAACGAACGCGCAGCAGAGCAGTTTCAAGGAAACGTTTCTCCTGAGTTTTAGACGAAGTTTCCTGCTGTTTAGTACGGATGCCGGCATTGGGCTGGACATACCGGTTTTGGGATTCTGCACAGAAATGGATTGCAAACCGCTGAATCCACACGTGAGTTTAACTCTGTCAGTTGAATGCACACATTGACAACCATTCATTTAGATAGCTCCGTTTTGGTTTTAGAAGCAGATATTTCTCTGTACAGCCTATGGTCCCATTCACTCGGGAATATCCCAACGCAGCTCCTAGAAGAAACGTGTTTCTGACTCGCTGAATCTCAACATAGTTTCAACTCTCTTAGGTGAACGAACGCACAGCAGAGCAGTTTCAAGGAAACGTTTCTCCTGAGTTTTAGACGAAGTTTCCTGCTGTTTAGTACGGATGCCGGCATTGAGCTGAAATTACCGGTTTTGAGATTCTGCACAGAAAGGGTTTGTAAACCGCTGAATCCACACGTGAGTTTAACTCTGTCAGTTGAATGCACACATTGACAACCATTCAGTTAGATAGCTCCGTTTTGGTTTTAGAAGCAGATATTTCTCTGTACACCCTATGGTCCCATTCACCTTGAATATCCCAACGCACCTCCTAGAAGAAACGTGTTTCTGACTCGCTGAATCTCAACATAGATTCAACTCTCTTAGGTGAACGAACGCACAGCAGAGCAGTTTCAAGGAAACGTTTCTCCTGAGTTTTAGACGAAGTTTCCTGCTGTTTAGTACGGATGCCGGCTTTGGGCTGGAAATACCGGTTTTGGGATTCTGCACAGAAGGGGTTTGCAAACCGCTGAATCCACACGTGAGTTTAACTCTGTCAGTTGAATGCACACATTGACAACCATTCAGTTAGATAGCTCCGTTTTGGTTTTAGAAGCAGATATTTCTCTGTACAGCCTATGGTCCCATTCACTCGGGAATATCCCAACGCAGCTCCTAGAAGAAACGTGTTTCTGACTCGCTGAATCTCCACATAGATTCAACTCTCTTAGGTGAACGAACGCACAGCAGAGCAGTTTCAAGGAAACGTTTCTCCTGAGTTTTAGACGAAGTTTCCTGCTGTTTAGTACGGATGCCGGCATAGGGCTGGACATACCGGTTTTGGGATTCTGCACAGAAAGGGTTTGCAAACCGCTGAATCCACACGTGAGTTTAACTCTGTCAGTTGAATGCACACATTGACAACCATTCAGTTAGATAGCTCCGTTTTGGTTTTAGAAGCAGATATTTCTCTGTACAGCCTATGGTCCCATTCACTCGGGAATATCCCAACGCAGCTCCTAGAAGAAACGTGTTTCTGACTCGCTGAATCTCAACATAGATTCAACTCTCTTAGGTGAACGAACGCACAGCAGAGCAGTTTCAAGGAAACGTTTCTCCTGAGTCTTAGACGAAGTTTCCTGCTGTTTAGTACGTATGCTGACAATGGGCTGGAAATACCGGTTTTGGGATTCTGCACAGAAAGGGTTTGCAAACCGCTGAATCCACACGTGAGAGTAACTCTGTCAGTTGAATGCACACGTTGACAACCATTCAGTTTGATAGCACACTTTTGGTTTTAGAAGCAGATATTTCTCTGTACAGCCTATGGTCCCATTCACTCGGGAATATCCCAACGCAGCTCCTAGAAGAAACGTGTTTCTGACTCGCTGAATCTCAACATAGATTCAACTCTCTTAGGTGAACGAACGCACAGCAGAGCAGTTTCAAGGAAACGTTTCTCCTGAGTTTTAGACGAAGTTTCCTGCTGTTTAGTACGGATGCCGGCATTGGGCTGGAAATACCGGTTTTGGGATTCTGCACAGAAAGGGTTTGCAAACCGCTGAATCCACACGTGAGTTTTACTCTGTCAGTTGAATACACACATTGACAACCATTCAGTTTGATAGCACACTTTTGGTTTTAGAAGCAGATATTTCTCTGTACAGCCTATGGTCCCATTCACTCGGGAATATCCCAACGCAGCTCCTAGAAGAAACGTGTTTCTGACTCGCTGAATCTCAACATAGATTCAACTCTCTTAGGTGAACGAACGCACAGCAGAGCAGTTTCAAGGAAACGTTTCTCCTGAGTTTTAGACGAAGTTTCCTGCTGTTTAGTACGGATGCCGGCATTGGGCTGGAAATACCGGTTTTGGGATTCTGCACAGAAAGGGTTTGCAAACCGCTGAATCCACACGTGAGATTAACTCTGTCAGTTGAATGCACACATTGACAACCATTCAGTTAGATAGCTCCGTTTTGGTTTTAGAAGCAGATATTTCTCTGTACAGCCTATGGTCCCATTCACTCGGGAATATCCCAACGCAGCTCCTAGAAGAAACGTGTTTCTGACTCGCTGAATCTCCACATAGATTCAACTCTCTTAGGTGAACGAACGCACAGCAGAGCAGTTTCAAGGAAACGTTTCTCCTGAGTTTTAGACGAAGTTTCCTGCTGTTTAGTACGGATGCCGGCATTGGGCTGGACATACCGGTTTTGGGATTCTGCACAGAAAGGGTTTGCAAACCGCTGAATCCACACGTGAGTTTAACTGTGTCAGTTGAATGCACACATTGACAACCATTCAGTTAGATAGCTCCGTTTTGGTTTTAGAAGCAGATATTTCTCTGTACAGCCTATGGTCCCATTCACTCGGGAATATCCCAACGCAGCTCCTAGAAGAAACGTGTTTCTGACTCGCTGAATCTCAACATAGATTCAACTCTCTTAGGTGAACGAACGCACAGCAGAGCAGTTTCAAGGAAACGTTTCTCCTGAGTTTTAGACGAAGTTTCCTGCTGTTTAGTACGGATGCCGGCATTGGGCTGGACATACCGGTTTTGGGATTCTGCACAGAAATGGTTTGCAAACCGCTGAATCCTCACGTGAGTATAACTCTGTGAGTTGAATGCACACATTGACAACCATTCAGTTAGATAGCTCCGTTTTGGTTTTAGAAGCAGATATTTCTCTGTACAGCCTATGGTCCCATTCACTCGGGAATATCCCAACGCAGCTCCTAGCATAAACGTGTTTCTGACTCGCTGAATCTCAACATAGTTTCAACTCTCTTAGGTGAACGAACGCACAGCAGAGCAGTTTCAAGGAAACGTTTCTCCTGAGTTTTAGACGAAGTTTCCTGCTGTTTATTACGGATGCCGGCATTGGGCTGGACATACCGGTTTTGGGATTCTGCACAGAAATGGTTTGCAAACCGCTGAATCCACACGTGAGTTTAACTCTGTGAGTTGAATGCACACATTGACAACCATTCAGTTAGATAGCTCCGTTTTGGTTTTAGAAGCAGATATTTCTCTGTACAGCCTATGGTCCCATTCACTCGGGAATATCCCAACGTAGCTCCTAGCATAAACGTGTTTCTGACTCGCTGAATCTCAACATAGTTTCAACTCTCTTAGGTGAACGAACGCACAGCAGAGCAGTTTCAAGGAAACGTTTCTCCTGAGTTTTAGACGAAGTTTCCTGCTGTTTAGTACGGATGCCGGCATTGAGCTGAAATTACCGGTTTTGAGATTCTGCACAGAAAGGGTTTGTAAACCGCTGAATCCACACGTGAGTTTAACTCTGTCAGTTGAATGCACACATTGACAACCATTCAGTTAGATAGCTCCGTTTTGGTTTTAGAAGCAGATATTTCTCTGTACACCCTATGGTCCCATTCACCTTGAATATCCCAACGCACCTCCTAGAAGAAACGTGTTTCTGACTCGCTGAATCTCAACATAGATTCAACTCTCTTAGGTGAACGAACGCACAGCAGAGCAGTTTCAAGGAAACGTTTCTCCTGAGTTTTAGACGAAGTTTCCTGCTGTTTAGTACGGATGCCGGCATTGGGCTGGAAATACCGGTTTTGGGATTCTGCACAGAAAGGGTTTGCAAACCACTGAATCCACACGTGAGTTTAACTCTGTCAGTTGAATGCACACATTGACAACCATTCAGTTAGATAGCTCCGTTTTGGTTTTAGAAGCAGATATTTCTCTGTACAGCCTATGGTCCCATTCACTCGGGAATATCCCAACGCAGCTCCTAGAAGAAACGTGTTTCTGACTCGCTGAATCTCCACATAGATTCAACTCTCTTAGGTGAACGAACGCACAGCAGAGCAGTTTCAAGGAAACGTTTCTCCTGAGTTTTAGACGAAGTTTCCTGCTGTTTAGTACGGATGCCGGCATTGGGCTGGACATACCGGTTTTGGGATTCTGCACAGAAAGGGTTTGCAAACCGCTGAATCCACACGTGAGTTTAACTCTGTCAGTTGAATGCACACATTGACAACCATTCAGTTAGATAGCTCCGTTTTGGTTTTAGAAGCAGATATTTCTCTGTACAGCCTATGGTCCCATTCACTCGGGAATATCCCAACGCAGCTCCTAGAAGAAACGTGTTTCTGACTCGCTGAATCTCAACATAGATTCAACTCTCTCAGGTGAACGAACGCACAGCAGAGCAGTTTCAAGGAAACGTTTCTCCTGAGTTTTAGACGAAGTTTCCTGCTGTTTAGTACGGATGCCGGCATTGGGCTGGACATACCGGTTTTGGGATTCTGCACAGAAATGGTTTGCAAACCGCTGAATCCACACGTGAGTTTAACTCTGTGAGTTGAATGCACACATTGACAACCATTCAGTTAGATAGCTCCGTTTTGGTTTTAGAAGCAGATATTTCTCTGTACAGCCTATGGTCCCATTGACTCGGGAATATCCCAACGCAGCTCCTAGAAGAAACGTGTTTCTGACTCGCTGAATCTCAACATAGATTCAACTCTCTTAGGTGAACGAACGCACAGCAGAGCAGTTTCAAGGAAACTTTTCTCCTGAGTCTTAGACGAAGTTTCCTGCTGTTTAGTACGTATGCCGGCATTGGGCTGGAAATACCGGTTTTGGGATTCTGCACAGAAAGGGTTTGCAAACCGCTGAATCCACACGTGAGTTTAACTCTGTCAGTTGAATGCACACATTGACAACCAGTTAGATACCACCTTTTTGGTTGTAGGAGCAGATATTTCTCTGTACAGCCTATGGTCCCATTCATTCGGGAATATCCCAACGCACCTCCTAGAAGAAACGTGTTTCTGACTCGCTGAATCTCAACATAGATTCAACTCTCTTAGGTGAACGAACGCACAGCAGAGCAGTTTCAAGGAAACGTTTCTCCTGAGTTTAAGACGAAGTTTCCTGCTGTTTAGTACGGATGCCGGCATTGGGCTGGAAATACCGGTTTTGGGATTCTGCACAGAAAGGGTTTGCAAACCGCTGAATCCACACGTGAGTTTAACTCTGTCAGTTGAATGCACACATTGACAACCATTCAGTTAGATAGCTCCGTTTTGGTTTTAGAAGCAGATATTTCTCTGTACAGCCTATGGTCCCATTCACTCGGGAATATCCCAACGCAGCTCCTAGAAGAAACGTGTTTCTGACTCGCTGAATCTCAACATAGATTCAACTCTCTTAGGTGAACGAACGCACAGCAGAGCAGTTTCAAGGAAACGTTTCTCCTGAGTTTTAGACGAAGTTTCCTGCTGTTTAGTACGGATGCCGGCATTGGGCTGTACATACCGGTTTTGGGATTCTGCACAGAAATGGTTTGCAAACCGCTGAATCCACACGTGAGTTTAACTCTGTCAGTTGAATGCACACATTGACAACCATTCAGTTAGATAGCTCCGTTTTGGTTTTAGAAGCAGATATTTCTCTGTACAGCCTATGGTCTCATTCACTCGGGAATATCCCAACGCAGCTCCTAGCATAAACGTGTTTCTGACTCGCTGAATCTCAACATAGTTTCAACTCTCTTAGGTGAACGAACGCACAGCAGAGCAGTTTCAAGGAAACGTTTCTCCTGAGTTTTAGACGAAGTTTCCTGCTGTTTAGTACGGATGCCGGCATTGAGCTGGAATTTCCGGTTTTGGGATTCTGCACAGAAAGGGTTTGTAAACCGCTGAATCCAAACGTGAGTTTAACTCTGTCAGTGAATGCACACATTGACAACCATTCAGTTAGATACCACCGTTTTGGTTGTAGGAGCAGATATTTCTCTGTACAGCCTATGGTCCCATTCACTCGGGAATATCCCAACGCACCTTCTAGAAGAAAAGTGTTTCTGACTCGCTCAATCTCAACATAGATTCAACTCTCTTAGGTGATCGAACGCACAGCAGAGCAGTTTCAAGGAAACGTTTCTCCTGAGTTTTAGACGAAGTTTCCTGCTGTTTAGTACGGATGCCGGCATTGGGCTGGAAATACCGGTTTTGGGATTCTGCACAGAAAGGGTTTGCAAACCGCTGAATCCACACGTGAGTTTAACTCTGTCAGTTGAATGCACACATTGACAACCATTCAGTTAGATAGCTCCCTTTTGGTTTTAGAAGCAGATATTTCTCTGTACAGCCTATGGTCCCATTCACTCGGGAATATCCCAACGCAGCTCCTAGAAGAAACGTGTTTCTGACTCGCTGAATCTCAACATAGATTCAACTCTCTAAGGTGAACGAACGCACAGCAGAGCAGTTTCAAGGAAACGTTTCTCCTGAGTTTTAGACGAAGTTTCCTGCTGTTTAGTACGGATGCCGGCATTGGGCTGGAAATACCGGTTTTGTGATTCTGCACAGAAATGGTTTGCAAACCGCTGAATCCACACGTGAGTTTAACTCTGTCAGTTGAATGCACACATTGACAACCATTCATTTAGATAGCTCCGTTTTGGTTTTAGAAGCAGATATTTCTCTGTACAGCCTATGGTCCCATTCACTCGGGAATATCCCAACGCAGCTCCTAGCATAAACGTGTTTCTGACTCGCTGAATCTCAACATAGATTCAACTCTCTTAGATGAACGAACGCACAGCGAGCAGTTTCAAAGAAACGTTTCTCCTGAGTCTTAGACGAAGTTTCCTGCTGTTTAGTACGTATGCCGGCATTGGGCTGGAAATACCGGTTTGGGGATTCTGCACAGAAAGGGTTTGCAAACCGCTGAATCCACACGTGAGTTTAACTCTGTCAGTTGAATGCACACGTTGACAACCATTCAGTTAGATAGCTCCGTTTTGGTTTTAGAAGCAGATATTTCTCTGTACAGCCTATGGTCCCATTCACTCGGGAATATCCCAACGCAGCTCCTAGAAGAAACGTGTTTCTGACTCGCTGAATCTCAACATAGATTCAACTCTCTTAGGTGAACGAACGCACAGCAGAGCAGTTTCAAGGAAACGTTTCTCCTGAGTCTTAGACGAAGTTTCCTGCTGTTTAGTACGTATGCCGGCATTGGGCTGGAAATACCGGTTTTGGGATTCTGCACAGAAAGGGTTTGCAAACCGCTGAATCCACACGTGAGATTAATTCTGTCAGTTGAATGCACACATTGACAACCATTCAGTTAGATAGCTCCGTTTTGGTTTTAGAAGCAGATATTTCTCTGTACAGCCTATGGTCCCATTCACTCGGGAATATCCCAACGCAGCTCCTAGAAGAAACGTGTTTCTGACTCTCTGAATCTCAACATAGATTCAACTCTCTTAGGTGAACGAACGCACAGCAGAGCAGTTTCAAGGAAACGTTTCTCCTGAGTTTTAGACGAAGTTTCCTGCTGTTTAGTACGTATGCCGGCATTGGTCTGGAAATACCGGTTTTGGGATTCTGCACAGAAAGGGTTTGCAAACCGCTGAATCCACACGTGAGTTTAACTCTGTCAGTTGAATGCACACATTGACAACCATTCAGTTAGATAGCTCCGTTTTGGTTTTAGAAGCAGATATTTCTCTGTACAGCCTATGGTCCCATTGACTCGGGAATATCCCAACGCAGCTCCTAGAAGAAACGTGTTTCTGACTCGCTGAATCTCAACATAGATTCAACTCTCTTAGGTGAACGAACGCACAGCAGAGCAGTTTCAAGGAAACGTTTCTCCTGAGTCTTAGACGAAGTTTCCTGCTGTTTAATACGTATGCCGGCATTGGGCTGGAAATACCGGTTTTGGGATTCTGCACAGAAAGGGTTTGCAAACCGCTGAATCCACACGTGAGTTTAACTCTGTCAGTTGAATGCACACATTGACAACCATTCAGTTAGATAGCTCCGTTTTGGTTTTAGAAGCAGATATTTCTCTGTACAGCCTATGGTCCCATTCACTCGGGAATATCCCAACGCAGCTCCTAGAAGAAACGTGTTTCTGACTCGCTGAATCTCAACATAGTTTCAACTCTCTTAGGTGAACGAACGCACCGCAGAGCAGTTTCAAGGAAACGTTTCTCCTGAGTTTTAGACGAAGTTTCCTGCTGTTTAGTACGTATGCCGGCATTGGGCTGGAAATACCGGTTTTGGGATTCTGCACAGAAAGGGTTTGCAAATCGCTGAATCCACACGTGAGTTTAACTCTGTCAGTTGAATGTACACATTGACAACCATTCAATTTGATAGCACCCTTTTGGTTTTAGAAGCAGATATTTCTCTGTACAGCCTATGGTCCCATTCACTCGGGAATATCCCAACGCAGCTCCTAGAAGAAACGTGTTTCTGACTCGCTGAATCTCAACATAGATTCAACTCTCTTAGATGAACGAACGCACAGCAGAGCAGTTTCAAGGAAACGTTTCTCCTGAGTTTTAGACGAAGTTTCCTGCTGTTTAGTACGGATGCCGGCATTGGGCTGGAAATACCGGTTTTGGGATTCTGCACAGAAAGGGTTTGCAAACCGCTGAATCCACACGTGAGATTAACTCTGTCAGTTGAATGCACACATTGACAACCATTCAGTTAGATAGCTCCGTTTTGGTTTTAGAAGCAGATATTTCTCTGTACAGCCTATGGTCCCATTCACTCGGGAAAATCCCAACGCAGCTCCTAGAAGAAACGTGTTTCTGACTCGCTGAATCTCAACATAGATTCAACTCTCTTAGGTGAACGAACGCACAGCAGAGCAGTTTCAAGGAATCGTTTCTCCTGAGTTTTAGACGAAGTTTCCTGCTGTTTAGTATGGATGCCGGCATTGGGCTGGACATACCGGTTTTGTGATTCTGCACAGAAATGGTTTGCAAACCGCTGAATCCACACGTGAGTTTAACTCTGTCAGTTGAATGCACACATTGACAACCATTCAGTTAGATAGCTCCGTTTTGGTTTTAGAAGCAGATATTTCTCTGTACAGCCTATGTTCCCATTCACTCGGGAATATCCCAACGCAGCTCCTAGCATAAACGTGTTTCTGACTCGCTGAATCTCAACATAGTTTCAACTCTCTTAGGTGAACGAACGCACAGCAGAGCAGTTTCAAGGAAACGTTTCTCCTGAGTTTTAGACGAAGTTTCCTGCTGTTTAGTACGGATGCCGGCATTGAGCTGAAATTACCGGTTTTGGGATTCTGCACAGAAAGGGTTTGTAAACCGCTGAATCCACACGTGAGTTTAACTCTGTCAGTTGAATGCACACATTGACAACCATTCAGCTAGATAGCTCCGTTTTGGTTTTAGAAGCAGATATTTCTCTGTACAGCCTATGGTCCCATTCACCTTGAATATCCCAACGCAGCTCCTAGAAGAAACGTGTTTCTGACTCGCTGAATCTCAACATAGATTCAACTCTCTTAGGTGAACGAACGCACAGCAGAGCAGTTTCAAGGAAACGTTTCTCCTGAGTTTTAGACGAAGTTTCCTGCTGTTTAGTACGGATGCCGGCATTGGGCTGGAAATACCGGTTTTGGGATTCTGCACAGAAAGGGTTTGCAAACCGCTGAATCCACACGTGAGTTTAAATCTGTCAGTTGAATGCACACATTGACAACCATTCAGTTAGATAGCTCCGTTTTGGTTGTAGAAGCAGATATTTCTCTGTACAGCCTATGGTCCCATTGACTCGGGAATATCCCAACGCAGCTCCTAGAAGAAACGTGTTTCTGACTCGCTGAATCTCAACATAGATTCAACTCTCTTAGGTGAACGAACGCACAGCAGAGCAGTTTCAAGGAAACGTTTCTCCTGAGTCTTAGACGAAGTTTCCTGCTGTTTAGTACGTATGCCGGCATTGGGCTGGAAATACCGGTTTTGGGATTCTGCACAGAAAGGGTTTGCAAACCGCTGAATCCACACGTGAGTTTAACTCTGTCAGTTGAATGCACACATTGACAACCATTCAGTTAGATAGCTCCGTTTTGGTTTTAGAAGCAGATATTTCTCTGTACAGCCTATGGTCCCATTCACTCGGGAATATCCCAACGCAGCTCCTAGAAGAAACGTGTTTCTGACTCGCTGAATCTCAACATAGATTCAATTCTCTTAGGTGAACGGACGCACAGCAGAGCAGTTTCAAGGAAACGTTTCTCCTGAGTTTTAGACGAAGTTTCCTGCTGTTTAGTACGTATGCCGGCATTGGGCTGGAAATACCGGTTTTGGGATTCTGCACAGAAAGGGTTTGCAAACCGCTGAATCCACACGTGAGTTTAACTCTGTCAGTTGAATGCACACATTGACAACCATACAGTTTGATAGCACACTTTTGGTTTTAGAAGCAGATATTTCTCTGTACAGCCTATGGTCCCATTCACTCGGGAATATCCCAACGCAGCTCCTAGAAGAAACGTGTTTCTGATTCGCTGAATCTCAACATAGATTCAACTCTCTTAGGTGAACGAACGCACAGCAGAGCAGTTTCAAGGAAACGTTTCTCCTGAGTTTTAGACGAAGTTTCCTGCTGTTTAGTACGGATGCCGGCATTGGGCTGGAAATACCGGTTTTGGGATTCTGCACAGAAAGGGTGTGCAAACCGCTGAATCCACACGTGAGTTTAACTCTGTCAGTTGAATGCACACGTTGACAACCATTCAGTTAGATAGCTCCGTTTTGGTTTTAGAAGCAGATATTTCTCTGTACAGCCTATGGTCCCATTCACTCGGGAATATCCCAACGCAGCTCCTAGAAGAAACGTGTTTCTGACTCGCTGAATCTCAACATAGATTCAACTCTCTTAGGTGAACGAACGCACAGCAGAGCAGTTTCAAGGAAACGTTTCTCCTGAGTTTTAGACGAAGTTTCCTGCTGTTTAGTACGGATGCCGGCATTGGGCTGGAAATACCGGTTTTGGGATTCTGCACAGAAAGGGTTTGCAAACCGCTGAATCCACACGTGAGTTTAACTCTGTCAGTTGAATACACACATTGACAACCATTCAGTTTGATAGCACACTTTTGGTTTTAGAACCAGATATTTCTCTGTACAGCCTATGGTCCCATTCACTCGGGAATATCCCAACGCAGCTCCTAGAAGAAACGTGTTTCTGACTCGCTGAATCTCAACATAGATTCAACTCTCTTAGGTGAACGAACGCACAGCAGAGCAGTTTCAAGGAAACGTTTCTCCTGAGTTTTAGACGAAGTTTCCTGCTGTTTAGTACGTATGCTGGCATTGGGCTGGAAATACCGGTTTTGGGATTCTGCACAGAAAGGGTTTGCAAACCGCTGAATCCACACGTGAGATTAACTCTGTCAGTTGAATGCACACATTGACAACCATTCAGTTAGATAGCTCGGTTTTGGTTTTAGAAGCAGATATTTCTCTGTACAGCCTATGGTCCCATTCACTCGGGAATATCCCAACGCAGCTCCTAGCATAAACGTGTTTCTGACTCGCTGAATCTCAACATAGTTTCAACTCTCTTAGGTGAACGAACGCACAGCAGAGCAGTTTCAAGGAAACGTTTCTCCTGAGTTTTAGACGAAGTTTCCTGCTGTTTAGTACGGATGCCGGCATTGAGCTGAAATTACCGGTTTTGGGATTCTGCACAGAAAGGGTTTGTAAACCGCCGAATCCACACGTGAGTTTAAGTCTGTCAGTTGAATGCACACATTGACAACCATTCAGTTAGATAGCTCCGTTTTGGTTTTAGAAGCAGATATTTCTCTGTACAGCCTATGGTCCCATTCACTCGGGAATATCCCAACGCAGCTCCTAGAAGAAATGTGTTTCTGACTCGCTGAATCTCAACATAGATTCAACTCTCTTAGGTGAACGAACGCACAGCAGAGCAGTTTCAAGGAAACGTTTCTCCTGAGTCTTAGACGAAGTTTCCTGCTGTTTAGTACGTATGCCGGCATTGGGCTGGAAATACCGGTTTTGGGATTCTGCACAGAAAGGTTTTACAAACCGCTGAATCCACACGTGAGATTAACTCTGTCAGTTGAATGCACACATTGACAACCATTCAGTTAGATAGCTCCGTTTTGGTTTCAGAAGCAGATATTTCTCTGTACAGCCTATGGTCCCATTCACTCGGGAATATCCCAACGCAGCTCCTAGAAGAAACGTGTTTCTGACTCGCTGAATCTCAACATAGATTCAACTCTCTTAGGTGAACGAACGCACAGCAGAGCAGTTTCAAGGAAACGTTTCTCCTGAGTTTTAGACGAAGTTTCCTGCTGTTTAGTACGTATGCCGGCATTGGGCTGGAAATACCGGTTTTGGGATTCTGCACAGAAAGGGTTTGCAAACCGCTGAATCCACACGTGAGTTTAACTCTGTCAGTTGAATGCACACATTGACAACCATTCAGTTAGATAGCTCCGTTTTGGTTTTAGAAGCAGATATTTCTCTGTACAGCCTATGGTCCCATTCACTCGGTAATATCCCAACGCAGCTCCTAGAAGAAACGTGTTTCTGACTCGCTGAATCTCAACATAGATTCAACTCTCTTAGGTGAACGAACGCACAGCAGAGCAGTTTCAAGGAAACGTTTCTCCTGAGTTTTAGACGAAGTTTCCTGCTGTTTAGTACGTATGCCGGCATTGGGCTGGAAATACCGGTTTTGAGATTCTGCACAGAAAGGGTTTGCAAACCGCTGAATCCACACGTGAGTTTAACTCTGTCAGTTGAATGCACACATTGACAACCATTCAGTTAGATAGCTCCGTTTTGGTTTTAGAAGCAGATATTTCTCTGTACAGCCTATGGTCCCATTCACTCGGGAATATCCCAACGCAGCTCCTAGAAGAAACGTGTTTCTGACTCGCTGAAACTCCACATAGATTCAACTCTCTTAGGTGAACGAACGCATAGCAGATCAGTTTCAAGGAAACGTTTCTCCTGAGTTTTAGACGAAGTTTCCTGCTGTTTAGTACGTATGCCGGCATTGGGCTGGAAATACCGGTTTTGGGATTCTGCACAGAAAGGGTTTGCAAACCGCTGAATCCAAACGTGAGTTTTTTTTTTTTTTTTTTTTTTTTTTTGAGACGGAGTTTCGCTCTTGATACCCAGGCTGGAGCGCAATGGTGCGATCTCTGCTCACCGCAATCTCCGCCTCCTGGGTTCAGGCAATTCTCCTGCCTCAGCCTCCAGAGTAGCTGGGATTACAGGCACGCGCCACCGTGCCCAGCTAATTTTTTGTATTAGTAGAGACGGGGTTTCACCATGTTGACCAGAATGGTCTCGATCTCTTGACCTCGTGATCCACCAGCCTCGGCCTCCCAAAGTGCTGGGATTACAGGCTTGAGCCACCGCGCCCGGCCCGCACATGAGTTTAACTCTGTCAGTTGAATGCACACATTGACAACCATTCAGTTTGATAGCACCCTTTTGGTTTTAGAAGCAGATATTTCTCTGTACAGCCTATGGTCCCATTGACTCGGGAATATCCCAACGCAGCTCCTAGAAGAAACGTGTTTCTGACTCGCTGAATCTCAACATAGATTCAACTCTCTTAGGTGAACGAACGCACAGCAGAGCAGTTTCAAGGAAACGTTTCTCCTGAGTTTTAGACGAAGTTTCCTGCTGTTTAGTACGTATGCCGGCATTGGGCTGGAAATACCGGTTTTGGGATTCTGCACAGAAAGGGTTTGCAAATCGCTGAATCCACACGTGAGTTTAACTCTGTCAGTTGAATGTACACATTGACAACCATTCAATTTGATAGCACCCTTTTGGTTTTAGAAGCAGATATTTCTCTGTACAGCCTATGGTCCCATTCACTCGGGAATATCCCAACGCAGCTCCTAGAAGAAACGTGTTTCTGACTCGCTGAATCTCAACATAGATTCAACTCTCTTAGATGAACGAACGCACAGCAGAGCAGTTTCAAGGAAACGTTTCTCCTGAGTTTTAGACGAAGTTTCCTGCTGTTTAGTACGGATGCCGGCATTGGGCTGGAAATACCGGTTTGGGGATTCTGCACAGAAAGGGTTTGCAAACCGCTGAATCCACACGTGAGATTAACTCTGTCAGTTGAATGCACACATTGACAACCATTCAGTTAGATAGCTCCGTTTTGGTTTTAGAAGCAGATATTTCTCTGTACAGCCTATGGTCCCATTCACTCGGGAATATCCCAACGCAGCTCCTAGAAGAAACGTGTTTCTGACTCGCTGAATCTCAACATAGATTCAACTCTCTTAGGTGAACGAACGCACAGCAGAGCAGTTTCAAGGAAACGTTTCTCCTGAGTTTTAGACGAAGTTTCCTGCTGTTTAGAACGGATGCCGGCATTGGGCTGGAAATACCGGTTTTGGGATTCTGCACAGAAAGGGTGTGCAAACCGCTGAATCCACACGTGAGTTTAACTCTGTCAGTTGAATGCACACGTTGACAACCATTCAGTTAGATAGCTCCGTTTTGGTTTTAGAAGCAGATATTTCTCTGTACAGCCTATGGTCCCATTCACTCGGGAATATCCCAACGCAGCTCCTAGAAGAAACGTGTTTCTGACTCGCTGAATCTCAACATAGATTCAACTCTCTTAGGTGAACGAACGCACAGCAGAGCAGTTTCAAGGAAACGTTTCTCCTGAGTTTTAGACGAAGTTTCCTGCTGTTTAGTACGGATGCCGGCATTGGGCTGGAAATACCGGTTTTGGGATTCTGCACAGAAAGGGTTTGCAAATCGCTGAATCCACACGTGAGTTTAACTCTGTCAGTTGAATGTACACATTGACAACCATTCAATTTGATAGCACCCTTTTGGTTTTAGAAGCAGATATTTCTCTGTACAGCCTATGGTCCCATTCACTCGGGAATATCCCAACGCAGCTCCTAGAAGAAACGTGTTTCTGACTCGCTGAATCTCAACATAGATTCAACTCTCTTAGATGAACGAACGCACAGCAGAGCAGTTTCAAGGAAACGTTTCTCCTGAGTCTTAGACGAAGTTTCCTGCTGTTTAGTACGTATGCTGGCATTGGGCTGGAAATACCGGTTTTGGGATTCTGCACAGAAAGGGTTTGCAAACCGCTGAATCCACACGTGAGATTAACTCTGTCAGTTGAATGCACACATTGACAACCATTCAGTTAGATAGCTCGGTTTTGGTTTTAGAAGCAGATATTTCTCTGTACAGCCTATGGTCCCATTCACTCGGGAATATCGCAACGCAGCTCCTAGCATAAACGTGTTTCTGACTCGCTGAATCTCAACATAGTTTCAACTCTCTTAGGTGAACGAACGCACAGCAGAGCAGTTTCAAGGAAACGTTTCTCCTGAGTTTTAGACGAAGTTTCCTGCTGTTTAGTACGGATGCCGGCATTGAGCTGAAATTACCGGTTTTGGGATTCTGCACAGAAAGGGTTTGTAAACCGCCGAATCCACACGTGAGTTTAAGTCTGTCAGTTGAATGCACACATTGACAACCATTCAGTTAGATAGCTCCGTTTTGGTTTTAGAAGCAGATATTTCTCTGTACAGCCTATGGTCCCATTCACTCGGGAATATCCCAACGCAGCTCCTAGAAGAAAGGTGTTTCTGACTCGCTGAATCTCAACATAGATTCAACTCTCTTAGGTGAACGAACGCACAGCAGAGCAGTTTCAAGGAAACGTTTCTCCTGAGTCTTAGACGAAGTTTCCTGCTGTTTAGTAAGGATGCCGGCATTGGGCTGGAAATACCGGTTTTGGGATTCTGCACAGAAAGGTTTTACAAACCGCTGAATCCACACGTGAGATTAACTCTGTCAGTTGAATGCACACATTGACAACCATTCAGTTAGATAGCTCCGTTTTGGTTTCAGAAGCAGATATTTCTCTGTACAGCCTATGGTCCCATTCACTCGGGAATATCCCAACGCAGCTCCTAGAAGAAACGTGTTTCTGACTCGCTGAATCTCAACATAGATTCAACTCTCTTAGGTGAACGAACGCACAGCAGAGCAGTTTCAAGGAAACGTTTCTCCTGAGTTTTAGACGAAGTTTCCTGCTGTTTAGTACGTATGCCGGCATTGGGCTGGAAATACCGGTTTTGGGATTCTGCACAGAAAGGGTTTGCAAACCGCTGAATCCACACGTGAGTTTAACTCTGTCAGTTGAATGCACACATTGACAACCATTCAGTTAGATAGCTCCGTTTTGGTTTTAGAAGCAGATATTTCTCTGTACAGCCTATGGTCCCATTCACTCGGGAATATCCCAACGCAGCTCCTAGAAGAAACGTGTTTCTGACTCGCTGAATCTCAACATAGATTCAACTCTCTTAGGTGAACGAACGCACAGCAGAGCAGTTTCAAGGAAACGTTTCTCCTGAGTTTTAGACGAAGTTTCCTGCTGTTTAGTACGTATGCCGGCATTGGGCTGGAAATACCGGTTTTGAGATTCTGCACAGAAAGGGTTTGCAAACCGCTGAATCCACACGTGAGTTTAACTCTGTCAGTTGAATGCACACATTGACAACCATTCAGTTAGATAGCTCCGTTTTGGTTTTAGAAGCAGATATTTCTCTGTACAGCCTATGGTCCCATTCACTCGGGAATATCCCAACGCAGCTCCTAGAAGAAACGTGTTTCTGACTCGCTGAAACTCCACATAGATTCAACTCTCTTAGGTGAACGAACGCATAGCAGATCAGTTTCAAGGAAACGTTTCTCCTGAGTTTTAGACGAAGTTTCCTGCTGTTTAGTACGTATGCCGGCATTGGGCTGGAAATACCGGTTTTGGGATTCTGCACAGAAAGGGTTTGCAAACCGCTGAATCCAAACGTGAGTTTTTTTTTTTTTTTTTTTTTTTTTTTGAGACGGAGTTTCGCTCTTGATACCCAGGCTGGAGCGCAATGGCGCGATCTCTGCTCACCGCAATCTCCGCCTCCTGGGTTCAGGCAATTCTCCTGCCTCAGCCTCCTGAGTAGCTGGGATTACAGGCACGCGCCACCGTGCCCAGCTAATTTTTTGTATTAGTAGAGACGGGGTTTCACCATGTTGACCAGGATGGTCTCGATCTCTTGACCTCGTGATCCACCAGCCTCGGCCTCCCAAAGTGCTGGGATTACAGGCTTGAGCCACCGCGCCCGGCCCGCACATGAGTTTAACTCTGTCAGTTGAATGCACACATTGACAACCATTCAGTTTGATAGCACCCTTTTGGTTTTAGAAGCAGATATTTCTCTGTACAGCCTATGGTCCCATTGACTCGGGAATATCCCAACGCAGCTCCTAGAAGAAACGTGTTTCTGACTCGCTGAATCTCAACATAGATTCAACTCTCTTAGGTGAACGAACGCACAGCAGAGCAGTTTCAAGGAAACGTTTCTCCTGAGTTTTAGACGAAGTTTCCTGCTGTTTAGTACGTATGCCGGCATTGGGCTGGAAATACCGGTTTTGGGATTCTGCACAGAAAGGGTTTGCAAATCGCTGAATCCACACGTGAGTTTAACTCTGTCAGTTGAATGTACACATTGACAACCATTCAATTTGATAGCACCCTTTTGGTTTTAGAAGCAGATATTTCTCTGTACAGCCTATGGTCCCATTCACTCGGGAATATCCCAACGCAGCTCCTAGAAGAAACGTGTTTCTGACTCGCTGAATCTCAACATAGATTCAACTCTCTTAGATGAACGAACGCGCAGCAGAGCAGTTTCAAGGAAACGTTTCTCCTGAGTTTTAGACGAAGTTTCCTGCTGTTTAGTACGGATGCCGGCATTGGGCTGGAAATACCGGTTTTGGGATTCTGCACAGAAAGGGTTTGCAAACCGCTGAATCCACACGTGAGATTAACTCTGTCAGTTGAATGCACACATTGACAACCATTCAGTTAGATAGCTCCGTTTTGGTTTTAGAAGCAGATATTTCTCTGTACAGCCTATGGTCCCATTCACTCGGGAATATCCCAACGCAGCTCCTAGAAGAAACGTGTTTCTGACTCGCTGAATCTCAACATAGATTCAACTCTCTTAGGTGAACGAACGCACAGCAGAGCAGTTTCAAGGAAACGTTTCTCCTGAGTTTTAGACGAAGTTTCCTGCTGTTTAGTACGGATGCCGGCATTGGGCTGGACATACCGGTTTTGTGATTCTGCACAGAAATGGTTTGCAAACCGCTGAATCCACACGTGAGTTTAACTCTGTCAGTTGAATGCACACATTGACAACCATTCATTTAGATAGCTCCGTTTTGGTTTTAGAAGCAGATATTTCTCTGTACAGCCTATGGTCCCATTCACTCGGGAATATCCCAACGCAGCTCCTAGCATAAACGTGTTTCTGACTCGCTGAATCTCAACAAAGTTTCAACTCTCTTAGGTGAACGAACGCACAGCAGAGCAGTTTCAAGGAAACGTTTCTCCTGAGTTTTAGACGAAGTTTCCTGCTGTTTAGTACGGATGCCGGCATTGAGCTGAAATTACCGGTTTTGGGATTCTGCACAGAAAGGGTTTGTAAACCGCTGAATCCACGCGTGAGTTTAACTCTGTCAGTTGAATGCACACATTGACAACCATTCAGTTAGATAGCTCCGTTTTGGTTTTAGAAGCAGATATTTCTCTGTACAGCCTATGGTCCCATTCACCTTGAATATCCCAACGCAGCTCCTAGAAGAAACGTGTTTCTGACTCGCTGAATCTCAACATAGATTCAACTCTCTTAGGTGAACGAACGCACAGCAGAGCAGTTTCAAGGAAACGTTTCTCCTGAGTTTTAGACGAAGTTTCCTGCTGTTTAGTACGGATGCCGGCATTGGGCTGGAAATACCGGTTTTGGGATTCTGCACAGAAAGGGTTTGCAAACCGCTGAATCCACACGTGAGTTTAAATCTGTCAGTTGAATGCACACATTGACAACCATTCAGTTAGATAGCTCCGTTTTGGTTGTAGAAGCAGATATTTCTCTGTACAGCCTATGGTCCCATTGACTCGGGAATATCCCAACGCAGCTCCTAGAAGAAACGTGTTTCTGACTCGCTGAATCTCAACATAGATTCAACTCTCTTAGGTGAACGAACGCACAGCAGAGCAGTTTCAAGGAAACGTTTCTCCTGAGTCTTAGACGAAGTTTCCTGCTGTTTAGTACGTATGCCGGCATTGGGCTGGAAATACCGGTTTTGGGATTCTGCACAGAAAGGGTTTGCAAACCGCTGAATCCACACGTGAGTTTAACTCTGTCAGTTGAATGCACACATTGACAACCATTCAGTTAGATAGCTCCGTTTTGGTTTTAGAAGCAGATATTTCTCTGTACAGCCTATGGTCCCATTCACTCGGGAATATCCCAACGCAGCTCCTAGAAGAAACGTGTTTCTGACTCGCTGAATCTCAACATAGATTCAACTCTCTTAGGTGAACGGACGCACAGCAGAGCAGTTTCAAGGAAACGTTTCTCCTGAGTTTTAGACGAAGTTTCCTGCTGTTTAGTACGTATGCCGGCATTGGGCTGGAAATACCGGTTTTGGGATTCTGCAGAGAAAGGGTTTGCAAACCGCTGAATCCACACGTGAGTTTAACTCTGTCAGTTGAATGCACACATTGACAACCATTCAGTTTGATAGCACCCTTTTGGTTTTAGAAGCAGATATTTCTCTGTACAGCCTATGGTCCCATTCACTCGGGAATATCCCAACGCAGCTCCTAGAAGAAACGTGTTTCTGACTCGCTGAATCTCAACATAGATTCAACTCTCTTAGGTGAACGAACGCACAGCAGAGCAGTTTCAAGGAAACGTTTCTCCTGAGTTTTAGACGAAGTTTCCTGCTGTTTAGTACGGATGCCGGCTTTGGGCTGGAAATACCGGTTTTGGGATTCTGCACAGAAAGGGTGTGCAAACCGCTGAATCCACACGTGAGTTTAACTCTGTCAGTTGAATGCACACGTTGACAACCATTCAGTTAGATAGCTCCGTTTTGGTTTTAGAAGCAGATATTTCTCTGTACAGCCTATGGTCCCATTCACTCGGGAATATCCCAACGCAGCTCCTAGAAGAAACGTGTTTCTGACTCGCTGAATCTCAACATAGATTCAACTCTCTTAGGTGAACGAACGCACAGCAGAGCAGTTTCAAGGAAACGTTTCTCCTGAGTTTTAGACGAAGTTTCCTGCTGTTTAGTACGGATGCCGGCATTGGGCTGGAAATACCGGTTTTGGGATTCTGCACAGAAAGGGTTTGCAAACCGCTGAATCCACACGTGAGTTTAACTCTGTCAGTTGAATACACACATTGACAACCATTCAGTTTGATAGCACACTTTTGGTTTTAGAAGCAGATATTTCTCTGTACAGCCTATGGTCCCATTCACTCGGGAATATCCCAACGCAGCTCCTAGAAGAAACGTGTTTCTGACTCGCTGAATCTCAACATAGATTCAACTCTCTTAGGTGAACGAACGCACAGCAGAGCAGTTTCAAGGAAACGTTTCTCCTGAGTCTTAGACGAAGTTTCCTGCTGTTTAGTACGTATGCTGGCATTGGGCTGGAAATACCGGTTTTGGGATTCTGCACAGAAAGGGTTTGTAAACCGCTGAATCCACACGTGAGATTAACTCTGTCAGTTGAATGCACACATTGACAACCATTCAGTTAGATAGCTCGGTTTTGGTTTTAGAAGCAGATATTTCTCTGTACAGCCTATGGTCCCATTCACTCGGGAATATCCCAACGCAGCTCCTAGCATAAACGTGTTTCTGACTCGGTGAATCTCAACATAGTTTCAACTCTCTTAGGTGAACGAACGCACAGCAGAGCAGTTTCAAGGAAACGTTTCTCCTGAGTTTTAGACGAAGTTTCCTGCTGTTTAGTACGGATGCCGGCATTGAGCTGAAATTACCGGTTTTGGGATTCTGCACAGAAAGGGTTTGTAAACCGCCGAATCCACACGTGAGTTTAAGTCTGTCAGTTGAATGCACACATTGACAACCATTCAGTTAGATAGCTCCGTTTTGGTTTTAGAAGCAGATATTTCTCTGTACAGCCTATGGTCCCATTCACTCGGGAATATCCCAACGCAGCTCCTAGAAGAAACGTGTTTCTGACTCGCTGAATCTCAACATAGATTCAACTCTCTTAGGTGAACGAACGCACAGCAGAGCAGTTTCAAGGAAACGTTTCTCCTGAGTTTTAGACGAAGTTTCCTGCTGTTTAGTACGTATGCCGGCATTGGGCTGGAAATACCGGTTTTGGGATTCTGCACAGAAAGGGTTTGCAAACCGCTGAATCCACACGTGAGATTAACTCTGTCAGTTGAATGCACACATTGACAACCATTCAGTTAGATATCTCCGTTTTGGTTTTAGAAGCAGATATTTCTCTGTACAGCCTATGGTCCCATTCACTCGGGAATATCCCAACGCAGCTCCTAGAAGAAACGTGTTTCTGACTCGCTGAATCTCAACATAGATTCAACTCTCTTAGGTGAACGAACGCACAGCAGAGCAGTTTCAAGGAAACGTTTCTCCTGAGTTTTAGACGAAGTTTCCTGCTGTTTAGTACGTATGCCGGCATTGGGCTGGAAATACCGGTTTTGGGATTCTGCACAGAAAGGGTTTGCAAACCGCTGAATCCACACGTGAGTTTAACTCTGTCAGTTGAATGCACACATTGACAACCATTCAGTTAGATAGCTCCGTTTTGGTTTTAGAAGCAGATATTTCTCTGTACAGCCTATGGTCCCATTCACTCGGGAATATCCCAACGCAGCTCCTAGAAGAAACGTGTTTCTGACTCGCTGAATCTCAACATAGATTCAACTCTCTTAGGTGAACGAACGCACAGCAGAGCAGTTTCAAGGAAACGTTTCTCCTGAGTTTTAGACGAAGTTTCCTGCTGTTTAGTACGTATGCCGGCATTGGGCTGGAAATACCGGTTTTGAGATTCTGCACAGAAAGGGTTTGCAAACCGCTGAATCCACACGTGAGTTTAACTCTGTCAGTTGAATGCACACATTGACAACCATTCAGTTAGATAGCTCCGTTTTGGTTTTAGAAGCAGATATTTCTCTGTACAGCCTATGGTCCCATTCACTCGGGAATATCCCAACGCAGCTCCTAGAAGAAACGTGTTTCTGACTCGCTGAAACTCCACATAGATTCAACTCTCTTAGGTGAACGAACGCATAGCAGATCAGTTTCAAGGAAACGTTTCTCCTGAGTTTTAGACGAAGTTTCCTGCTGTTTAGTACGTATGCCCGCATTGGGCTGGAAATACCGGTTTTGGGATTCTGCACAGAAAGGGTTTGCAAACCGCTGAATCCAAACGTGAGTTTTTTTTTTTTTTTTTTTTTTTTTTTGAGACGGAGTTTCGCTCTTGATACCCAGGCTGGAGCGCAATGGCGCGATCTCTGCTCACCGCAATCTCCGCCTCCTGGGTTCAGGCAATTCTCCTGCCTCAGCCTCCTGAGTAGCTGGGATTACAGGCACGCGCCACCGTGCCCAGCTAATTTTTTGTATTAGTAGAGACGGGGTTTCACCATGTTGACCAGGATGGTCTCGATCTCTTGACCTCGTGATCCACCTGCCTCGGCCTCCCAAAGTGCTGGGATTACAGGCTTGAGCCACCGCGCCCGGCCCGCACGTGAGTTTAACTCTGTCAGTTGAATGCACACATTGACAACCATTCAGTTTGATAGCACCCTTTTGGTTTTAGAAGCAGATATTTCTCTGTACAGCCTATGGTCCCATTGACTCGGGAATATCCCAACGCAGCTCCTAGAAGAAACGTGTTTCTGACTCGCTGAATCTCAACATAGATTCAACTCTCTTAGGTGAACGAACGCACAGCAGAGCAGTTTCAAGGAAACGTTTCTCCTGAGTTTTAGACGAAGTTTCCTGCTGTTTAGTACGGATGCCGGCATTGGGCTGGAAATACCGGTTTTGGGATTCTGCACAGAAAGGGTGTGCAAACCGCTGAATCCACACGTGAGTTTAACTCTGTCAGTTGAATGCACACGTTGACAACCATTCAGTTAGATAGCTCCGTTTTGGTTTTAGAAGCAGATATTTCTCTGTACAGCCTATGGTCCCATTCACTCGGGAATATCCCAACGCAGCTCCTAGAAGAAACGTGTTTCTGACTCGCTGAATCTCAACATAGATTCAACTCTCTTAGGTGAACGAACGCACAGCAGAGCAGTTTCAAGGAAACGTTTCTCCTGAGTTTTAGACGAAGTTTCCTGCTGTTTAGTACGGATGCCGGCATTGGGCTGGAAATACCGGTTTTGGGATTCTGCACAGAAAGGGTTTGCAAACCGCTGAATCCACACGTGAGTTTAACTCTGTCAGTTGAATACACACATTGACAACCATTCAGTTTGATAGCACACTTTTGGTTTTACTAGCAGATATTTCTCTGTACAGCCTATGGTCCCATTGACTCGGGAATATCCCAACGCATCTCCTAGAAGAAACGTGTTTCTGACTCGCTGAATCTCAACATAGATTCAACTCTCTTAGGTGAACGAACGCACAGCAGAGCAGTTTCAAGGAAACGTTTCTCCTGAGTCTTAGACGAAGTTTCCTGCTGTTTAGTATGTATGCCGGCATTGGGCTGGAAATACCGGTTTTGGGATTCTGCACAGAAAGGGTTTGCAAACCGCTGAATCCACACGTGAGATTAACTCTGTCAGTTGAATGCACACATTGACAACCATTCAGTTAGATAGCTCGGTTTTGGTTTTAGAAGCAGATATTTCTCTGTACAGCCTATGGTCCCATTCACTCGGGAATATCCCAACGCAGCTCCTAGCATAAACGTGTTTCTGACTCGCTGAATCTCAACATAGTTTCAACTCTCTTAGGTGAACGAACGCACAGCAGAGCAGTTTCAAGGAAACGTTTCTCCTGAGTTTTAGACGAAGTTTCCTGCTGTTTAGTACGGATGCCGGCATTGAGCTGAAATTACCGGTTTTGGGATTCTGCACAGAAAGGGTTTGTAAACCGCCGAATCCACACGTGAGTTTAAGTCTGTCAGTTGAATGCACACATTGACAACCATTCAGTTAGATAGCTCCGTTTTGGTTTTAGAAGCAGATATTTCTCTGTACAGCCTATGGTCCCATTCACCTTGAATATCCGAACGCAGCTCCTAGAAGAAACGTGTTTCTGACTCGCTGAATCTCAACATAGATTCAACTCTCTTAGGTGAACGAACGCACAGCAGAGCAGTTTCAAGGAAACGTTTCTCCTGAGTTTTAGACGAAGTTTCCTGCTGTTTAGTACGTATGCCGGCATTGGGCTGGAAATACCGGTTTTGGGATTCTGCACAGAAAGGGTTTGAAAACCGCTGAATCCACACGTGAGTTTAACTCTGTCAGTTGAATGCACACATTGACAACCATTCAGTTAGATAGCTCCGTTTTGGTTTTAGAAGCAGATATTTCTCTGTACAGCCTATGGTCCCATTCACTCGGGAATATCCCAACGCAGCTCCTAGAAGAAACGTGTTTCTGACTCGCTGAATCTCAACATAGATTCAACTCTCTTAGGTGAACGGACGCACAGCAGAGCAGTTTCAAGGAAACGTTTCTCCTGAGTTTTAGACGAAGTTTCCTGCTGTTTAGTACGGATGCCGGCATTGAGCTGGAATTACCGGTTTTGGGATTCTTCACAGAAAGGGTTTGTAAACCGCTGAATCCATACGTGAGTTTAATCTGTCAGTTGAATGCACACATTGACAACCATTCAGTTAGATAGCTCCGTTTTGGTTTTAGAAGCAGATATTTCTCTGTACAGCCTATGGTCCCATTCACTCGGGAATATCCCAACGCAGCTCCTAGAAGAAACGTGTTTCTGACTCGCTGAATCTCAACATAGATTCAACTCTCTTAGGTGAACGAACGCACAGCAGAGCAGTTTCAAGGAAACGTTTCTCCTGAGTTTTAGACGAAGTTTCCTGCTGTTTAGTACGGATGCCGGCATTGGGCTGGAAATACCGGTTTTGGGATTCTGCACAGAAAGGGTTTGCAAACCGCTGAATCCACACGTGAGTTTAACTCTGTCAGTTGAATACACACATTGACAACCATTCAGTTTGATAGCACACTTTTGGTTTTACTAGCAGATATTTCTCTGTACAGCCTATGGTCCCATTCACTCGGGAATATCCCAACGCAGCTCCTAGAAGAAACGTGTTTCTGACTCGCTGAATCTCAACATAGATTCAACTCTCTTAGATGAACGAACGCACAGCAGAGCAGTTTCAAGGAAACGTTTCTCCTGAGTCTTAGACGAAGTTTCCTGCTGTTTAGTACGTATGCCGGCATTGGGCTGGAAATACCGGTTTTGGGATTCTGCACAGAAAGGGTTTGCAAACCGCTGAATCCACACGTGAGATTAACTCTGTCAGTTGAATGCACACATTGACAACCATTCAGTTAGATAGCTCGGTTTTGGTTTTAGAAGCAGATATTTCTCTGTACAGCCTATGGTCCCATTCACTCGGGAATATCCCAACGCAGCTCCTAGCATAAACGTGTTTCTGACTCGCTGAATCTCAACATAGTTTCAACTCTCTTAGGTGAACGAACGCACAGCAGAGCAGTTTCAAGGAAACGTTTCTCCTGAGTTTTAGACGAAGTTTCCTGCTGTTTAGTACGGATGCCGGCATTGAGCTGAAATTACCGGTTTTGGGATTCTGCACAGAAAGGGTTTGTAAACCGCCGAATCCACACGTGAGTTTAAGTCTGTCAGTTGAATGCACACATTGACAACCATTCAGTTAGATAGCTCCGTTTTGGTTTTAGAAGCAGATATTTCTCTGTACAGCCTATGGTCCCATTCACCTTGAATATCCGAACGCAGCTCCTAGAAGAAACGTGTTTCTGACTCGCTGAATCTCAACATAGATTCAACTCTCTTAGGTGAACGAACGCACAGCAGAGCAGTTTCAAGGAAACGTTTCTCCTGAGTTTCAGACGAAGTTTCCTGCTGTTTAGTACGTATGCCGGCATTGGGCTGGAAATACCGGTTTTGGGATTCTGCACAGAAAGGGTTTGCAAACCGCTGAATCCACACGTGAGTTTAACTCTGTCAGTTGAATGCACACATTGACAACCATTCAGTTAGATAGCTCCGTTTTGGTTTTAGAAGCAGATATTTCTCTGTACAGCCTATGGTCCCATTCACTCGGGAATATCCCAACGCAGCTCCTAGAAGAAACGTGTTTCTGACTCGCTGAATCTCAACATAGATTCAACTCTCTTAGGTGATCGAACGCACAGCAGAGCAGTTTCAAGGAAACGTTTCTCCTGAGTTTTAGACGAAGTTTCCTGCTGTTTAGTACGGATGCAGGCATTGGGCTGGAAATACCGGTTTTGAGATTCTGCACAGAAAGGGTTTGCAAACCGCTGAATCCACACGTGAGTTTAACTCTGTCAGTTGAATGCACACATTGACAACCATTCAGTTAGATAGCTCCGTTTTGGTTTTAGAAGCAGATATTTCTCTGTACAGCCTATGGTCCCATTCACTCAGGAATATCCCAACGCAGCTCCTAGAAGAAACGTGTTTCTGACTCGCTGAATCTCAACATAGATTCAACTCTCTTAGGTGAACGAACGCACAGCAGAGCAGTTTCAAGGAAACGTTTCTCCTGAGTTTTAGACGAAGTTTCCTGCTGTTTAGTACGTATGCCGGCATTGGGCTGGAAATACCGGTTTTGGGATTCTGCACAGAAAGGGTTTGCAAACCGCTGAATCCACACGTGAGTTTAACTCTGTCAGTTGAATGTACACATTGACAACCATTCAGTTTGATCGCACCCTTTTGGTTTTAGAAGCAGATATTTCTCTGTACAGTCTATGGTCCCATTCACTCGGGAACATCCCAACGCAGCTCCTAGAAGAAACGTGTTTCTGACTCGCTGAGTCTCCACATAGATTCAACTCTCTTAGGTGAACGAACGCACAGCAGAGCAGTTTCAAGGAAACGTTTCTCCTGAGTTTTAGACGAAGTTTCCTGCTCTTTAGTACGGATGCCGGCATTGGGCTGGAAATACCGGTTTTGGGATTCTGCACAGAAAGGGTTTGCAAACCGCTGAATGCACACGTGAGTTTAACTCTGTCTGTTGAATGCACACATTGACAACCATTCATTTAGATAGCTCCGTTTTGGTTTTAGAAGCAGATATTTCTCTGTACAGCCTATGGTCCCATTCACTCGGGAATATCCCAACGCAGCTCCTAGAAGAAACGTGTTTCTGACTCGCTGAATCTCAACATAGATTCAACTCTCTTAGGTGAACGAACGCACAGCAGAGCACTTTCAAAGAAACGTTTCTCCTGAGTCTTAGACGAAGTTTCCAGCTGTTTAGTACGTATGCCGGCATTAGGCTGGAAATACCGGTTTGGGATTCTGCACAGAAAGGGTTTGCAAACCGCTGAATCCACACGTGAGTTTAACTCTGTCAGTTGAATGCACACGTTGACAACCATTCAGTTAGATAGCTCCGTTTTGGTTTTAGAAGCAGATATTTCTCTGTACAGCCTATGGTCCCATTCACTCGGGAATATCCCAACGCAGCTCCTAGAAGAAACGTGTTTCTGACTCGCTGAATCTCAACATAGATTCAACTCTCTTAGGTGAAGGAACGCACAGCAGAGCAGTTTCAAGGAAGCGTTTCTCCTGAGTCTTAGACGAAGTTTCCTGCTGTTTAGTACGTATGCCGGCATTGGGCTGGAAATACCGGTTTTGGGATTCTGCACAGAAAGGGTTTGCAAACCGCTGAATCCACACGTGAGATTAACTCTGTCAGTTGAATGCACACATTGACAACCATTCAGTTAGATAGCTCCGTTTTGGTTTTAGAAGCAGATATTTCTCTGTACAGCCTATGGTCCCATTCACCTTGAATATCCCAACGCAGCTCCTAGAAGAAACGTGTTTCTGACTCGCTGAATCTCAACATAGATTCAACTCTCTTAGGTGAACGAACGCACAGCAGAGCAGTTTCAAGGAAACGTTTCTCCTGAGTTTTAGACGAAGTTTCCTGCTGTTTAGTACGTATGCCGGCATTGGGCTGGAAATACCGGTTTTGAGATTCTGCACAGAAAGGGTTTGCAAACCGCTGAATCCACACGTGAGTTTAACTCTGTCAGTTGAATGCACACATTGACAACCATTCAGTTAGATAGCTCCGTTTTGGTTTTAGAAGCAGATATTTCTCTGTACAGCCTATGGTCCCATTGACTCGGGAATATCCCAACGCAGCTCCTAGAAGAAACGTGTTTCTGACTCGCTGAATCTCAACATAGATTCAACTCTCTTAGGTGAACGAACGCACAGCAGAGCAGTTTCAAGGAAACGTTTCTCCTGAGTCTTAGACGAAGTTTCCTGCTGTTTAGTACGTATGCCGGCATTGGGCTGGAAATACCGGTTTTGGGATTCTGCACAGAAAGGGTTTGCAAACCGCTGAATCCACACGTGAGTTTAACTCTGTCAGTTGAATGCACACATTGACAACCATTCAGTTAGATAGCTCCGTTTTGGTTTTAGAAGCAGATATTTCTCTGTACAGCCTATGGTCCCATTCACTCGGGAATATCCCAACGCAGCTCCTAGAAGAAACGTGTTTCTGACTCGCTGAATCTCAACATAGATTCAACTCTCTTAGGTGAACGGACGCACAGCAGAGCAGTTTCAAGGAAACGTTTCTCCTGAGTCTTAGACGAAGTTTCCTGCTGTTTAGTACGTATGCCGGCATTGGGCTGGAAATACCGGTTTGGGATTCTGCACAGAAAGGGTTTGCAAACCGCTGAATCCACACGTGAGTTTAACTCTGTCAGTTGAATGCACACGTTGACAACCATTCAGTTAGATAGCTCCGTTTTGGTTTTAGAAGCAGATATTTCTCTGTACAGCCTATGGTCCCATTCACTCGGGAATATCCCAACGCAGCTCCTAGAAGAAACGTGTTTCTGACTCGCTGAATCTCAACATAGATTCAACTCTCTTAGGTGAACGAACGCACAGCAGAGCAGTTTCAAGGAAGCGTTTCTCCTGAGTCTTAGACGAAGTTTCCTGCTGTTTAGTACGTATGCCGGCATTGGGCTGGAAATACCGGTTTTGGGATTCTGCACAGAAAGGGTTTGCAAACCGCTGAATCCACACGTGAGATTAACTCTGTCAGTTGAATGCACACATTGACAACCATTCAGTTAGATAGCTCCGTTTTGGTTTTAGAAGCAGATATTTCTCTGTACAGCCTATGGTCCCATTCACCTTGAATATCCCAACGCAGCTCCTAGAAGAAACGTGTTTCTGACTCGCTGAATCTCAACATAGATTCAACTCTCTTAGGTGAACGAACGCACAGCAGAGCAGTTTCAAGGAAACGTTTCTCCTGAGTTTTAGACGAAGTTTCCTGCTGTTTAGTACGTATGCCGGCATTGGGCTGGAAATACCGGTTTTGAGATTCTGCACAGAAAGGGTTTGCAAACCGCTGAATCCACACGTGAGTTTAACTCTGTCAGTTGAATGCACACATTGACAACAATTCAGTTAGATAGCTCCGTTTTGGTTTTAGAAGCAGATATTTCTCTGTACAGCCTATGGTCCCATTGACTCGGGAATATCCCAACGCAGCTCCTAGAAGAAACGTGTTTCTGACTCGCTGAATCTCAACATAGATTCAACTCTCTTAGGTGAACGAACGCACAGCAGAGCAGTTTCAAGGAAACGTTTCTCCTGAGTCTTAGACGAAGTTTCCTGCTGTTTAGTACGTATGCCGGCATTGGGCTGGAAATACCGGTTTTGGGATTCTGCACAGAAAGGGTTTGCAAACCGCTGAATCCACACGTGAGTTTAACTCTGTCAGTTGAATGCACACATTGACAACCATTCAGTTAGATATCTCCGTTTTGGTTTTAGAAGCAGATATTTCTCTGTACAGCCTATGGTCCCATTCACACGGGAATATCCCAACGCAGCTCCTAGAAGAAACGTGTTTCTGACTCGCTGAATCTCAACATAGATTCAACTCTCTTAGGTGAACGGACGCACAGCAGAGCAGTTTCAAGGAAACGTTTCTCCTGAGTTTTAGACGAAGTTTCCTGCTGTTTAGTACGTATGCCGGCATTGGTCTGGAAATACCGGTTTTGGGATTCTGCACAGAAAGGGTTTGCAAACCGCTGAATCCACACGTGAGTTTAACTCGGTCAGTTGAATGCACACATTGACAACCATTCAGTTAGATAGCTCCGTTTTGGTTTTAGAAGCAGATATTTCTCTGTACAGCCTATGGTCCCATTCACTCGGGAATATCCCAACGCAGCTCCTAGAAGAAACGTGTTTCTGACTCGCTGAATCTCAACATAGATTCAACTCTCTTAGGTGATCGAACGCACAGCAGAGCAGTTTCAAGGAAACGTTTCTCCTGAGTTTTAGACGAAGTTTCCTGCTGTTTAGTACGTATGCCGGCATTGGGCTGGAAATACCGGTTTTGGGATTCTGCACAGAAAGGGTTTGCAAACCGCTGAATCCACACGTGAGTTTAACTCTGTCAGTTGAATGTACACATTGACAACCATTCAATTTGATAGCACCCTTTTGGTTTTAGAAGCAGATATTTCTCTGTACAGCCTGTGGTCCCATTCACTCGGGAATATCCCAACGCAGCTCCTAGAAGAAACGTGTTTCTGACTCGCTGAATCTCAACATAGATTCAACTCTCTTAGATGAACGAACGCACAGCAGAGCAGTTTCAAGGAAACGTTTCTCCTGAGTTTTAGACGAAGTTTCCTGCTGTTTAGTACGTATGCCGGCATTGGGCTGGAAATACCGGTTTTGGGATTCTGCACAGAAAGGGTTTGCAAACCGCTGAATCCACACGTGAGTTTAACTCTGTCAGTTGAATGCACACATTGACAACCATTCAGTTAGATAGCTCCGTTTTGGTTTTAGAAGCAGATATTTCTCTGTACAGCCTATGGTCCCATTCACTCGGGAATATCCCAACGCAGCTCCTAGAAGAAACGTGTTTCTGACTCGCTGAATCTCAACATAGATTCAACTCTCTTAGGTGAACGAACGCACAGCAGAGCACTTTCAAAGAAACGTTTCTCCTGAGTCTTAGACGAAGTTTCCTGCTCTTTAGTACGTATGCCGGCATTGGGCTGGAAATACCGGTTTGGGGATTCTGCACAGAAAGGGTTTGCAAACCGCTGAATCCACACGTGAGTTTAACTCTGTCAGTTGAATGCACACGTTGACAACCATTCAGTTAGATAGCTCCGTTTTGGTTTTAGAAGCAGATATTTCTCTGTACAGCCTATGGTCCCATTCACTCGGGAATATCCCAACGCAGCTCCTAGAAGAAACGTGTTTCTGACTCGCTGAATCTCAACATAGATTCAACTCTCTTAGGTGAACGAACGCACAGCAGAGCAGTTTCAAGGAAACGTTTCTCCTGAGTTTTAGACGAAGTTTCCTGCTGTTTAGTACGTATGCCGGCATTGGGCTGGAAATACCGGTTTTGGGATTCTGCACAGAAAGGGTTTGCAAACCGCTGAATCCACACGTGAGTTTAACTCTGTCAGTTGAATGCACACATTGACAACCATTCAGTTTGATAGCACACTTTTGGTTTTAGAAGCAGATATTTCTCTGTACAGCCTATGGTCCCATTCACTCGGGAATATCCCAACGCAGCTCCTAGAAGAAACGTGTTTCTGACTCGCTGAATCTCAACATAGATTCAACTCTCTTAGGTGAACGAACGCACAGCAGAGCAGTTTCAAGGAAACGTTTCTCCTGAGTTTTAGACGAAGTTTCCTGCTGTTTAGTACGTATGCCGGCATTGGGCTGGAAATACCGGTTTTGAGATTCTGCACAGAAAGGGTTTGCAAACCGCTGAATCCACACGTGAGTTTAACTCTGTCAGTTGAATGCACACATTGACAACCATTCAGTTAGATAGCTCCGTTTTGGTTTTAGAAGCAGATATTTCTCTGTACAGCCTATGGTCCCATTCACTCGGGAATATCCCAACGCAGCTCCTAGAAGAAACGTGTTTCTGACTCGCTGAATCTCAACATAGATTCAACTCTCTTAGGTGATCGAACGCACAGCAGAGCAGTTTCAAGGAAACGTTTCTCCTGAGGTTTAGACGAAGTTTCCTGCTGTTTAGTACGGATGCAGGCATTGGGCTGGAAATACCGGTTTTGAGATTCTGCACAGAAAGGGTTTGCAAACCGCTGAATCCACACGTGAGTTTAACTCTGTCAGTTGAATGCACACATTGACAACCATTCAGTTAGATAGCTCCGTTTTGGTTTTAGAAGCAGATATTTCTCTGTACAACCTATGGTCCCATTTACTCGGGAATATCCCAACGCAGCTCCTAGAAGAAACGTGTTTCTGACTCGCTGAATCTCAACATAGATTCAACTCTCTTAGGTGAACGAACGCACAGCAGAGCAGTTTCAAGGAAACGTTTCTCCTGAGTTTTAGCCGAAGTTTCCTGCTGTTTAGTACGTATGCCGGCATTGGGCTGGAAACACCGGTTTTGGGATTCTGCTCAGAAAGGGTTTGCAAACCGCTGAATCCACACGTGAATTTAACTCTGTCAGTTGAATGTACACATTGACAACCATTCAGTTTGATAGCACCCTTTTGGTTTTAGAAGCAGATATTTCTCTGTACAGCCTATGGTCCCATTCACTCGGGAATATCCCAACGCAGCTCCTAGAAGAAACGTGTTTCTGACTCGCTGAATCTCCACATAGATTCAACTCTCTTAGGTGAACGAACGCACAGCAGAGCAGTTTCAAGGAAACGTTTCTCCTGAGTTTTAGACGAAGTTTCCTGCTGTTTAGTACGGATGCCGGCATTGGGCTGGAAATACCGGTTTTGGGATTCTGCACAGAAAGGGTTTGCAAACCGCTGAATCCACACGTGAGTTTAACTCTGTCAGTTGAATGCACACATTGACAACCATTCAGTTAGATAGCTCCGTTTTGGTTTTAGAAGCAGATATTTCTCTGTACAGCCTATGGTCCCATTCACTCGGGAATATCCCAACGCAGCTCCTAGAAGAAACGTGTTTCTGACTCGCTGAATCTCAACATAGATTCAACTCTCTTAGGTGAACGAACGCACAGCAGAGCAGTTTCAAGGAAACGTTTCTCCTGAGTTTTAGACGAAGTTTCCTGCTGTTTAGTACGTATGCCGGCATTGGGCTGGAAATACCGGTTTTGAGATTCTGCACAGAAAGGGTTTGCAAACCGCTGAATCCACACGTGAGTTTAACTCTGTCAGTTGAATGCACACAATGACAACCATTCAGTTAGATAGCTCCGTTTTGGTTTTAGAAGCAGATATTTCTCTGTACAGCCTATGGTCCCATTGACTCGGGAATATCCCAACGCAGCTCCTAGAAGAAACGTGTTTCTGACTCGCTGAATCTCAACATAGATTCAACTCTCTTAGGTGAACGAACGCACAGCAGAGCAGTTTCAAGGAAACGTTTCTCCTGAGTCTTAGACGAAGTTTCCTGCTGTTTAGTACGTATGCCGGCATTGGGCTGGAAATACCGGTTTTGGGATTCTGCACAGAAAGGGTTTGCAAACCGCTGAATCCACACGTGAGTTTAACTCGGTCAGTTGAATGCACACATTGACAACCATTCAGTTAGATAGCTCCGTTTTGGTTTTAGAAGCAGATATTTCTCTGTACAGCCTATGGTCCCATTCACTCGGGAATATCCCAACGCAGCTCCTAGAAGAAACGTGTTTCTGACTCGCTGAATCTCAACATAGATTCAACTCTCTTAGGTGATCGAACGCACAGCAGAGCAGTTTCAAGGAAACGTTTCTCCTGAGTTTTAGACGAAGTTTCCTGCTGTTTAGTACGGATGCAGGCATTGGGCTGGAAATACCGGTTTTGAGATTCTGCACAGAAAGGGTTTGCAAACCGCTGAATCCACACGTGAGTTTAACTCTGTCAGTTGAATGCACACATTGACAACCATTCAGTTTGATAGCACCCTTTTGGTTTTAGAAGCAGATATTTCTCTGTACAGCCTATGGTCCCATTCACTCGGGAATATCCCAACGCAGCTCCTAGAAGAAACGTGTTTCTGACTCGCTGAGGCTCAACATAGATTCAACTCTCTTAGATGAACGAACGCACAGCAGAGCAGTTTCAAGGAAACGTTTCTCCTGAGTTTTAGACGAAGTTTCCTGCTGTTTAGTACGGATGCCGGCATTGGGCTGGAAATACCGGTTTTGAGATTCTGCACAGAAAGGGTTTGCAAACCGCTGAATCCACACGTGAGTTTAACTCTGTCAGTTGAATGCACACATTGACAACCATTCAGTTAGATAGCTCCGTTTTGGTTTTAGAAGCAGATATTTCTCTGTACAGCCTATGGTCCCATTCACTCGGGAATATCCCAACGCAGCTCCTAGAAGAAACGTGTTTCTGACTCGCTGAATCTCAACATAGATTCAACTCTATTAGGTGAACGAACGCACAGCAGAGCAGTTTCAAGGAAACGTTTCTCCTGAGTTTTAGACGAAGTTTCCTGCTGTTTAGTACGTATGCCGGCATTGGGCTGGAAATACCGGTTTTGGGATACTGCACAGAAAGGGTTTGCAAACCGCTGAATCCACACGTGAGTTTAACTCTGTCAGTTGAATGTACACATTGACAACCATTCAATTTGATAGCACCCTTTTGGTTTTAGAAGCAGATATTTCTCTGTACAGCCTGTGGTCCCATTCACTCGGGAATATCCCAACGCAGCTCCTAGAAGAAACGTGTTTCTGACTCGCTGAATCTCAACATAGATTCAACTCTCTTAGATGAACGAACGCACAGCAGAGCAGTTTCAAGGAAACGTTTCTCCTGAGTTTTAGACGAAGTTTCCTGCTGTTTAGTACGGATGCCGGCATTGGGCTGGAAATACCGGTTTTGGGATTCTGCACAGAAAGGGTTTGCAAACCGCTGAATCCACACGTGAGTTTAACTCTGTCAGTTGAATGCACACATTGACAACCATTCAGTTAGATAGCTCCGTTTTGGTTTTAGAAGCAGATATTTCTCTGTACAGCCTATGGTCCCATTCACTCGGGAATATCCCAACGCAGCTCCTAGAAGAAACGTGTTTCTGACTCGCTGAATCTCAACATAGATTCAACTCTCTTAGGTGAACGAACGCACAGCAGAGCACTTTCAAGGAAGCGTTTCTCCTGAGTCTTAGACGAAGTTTCCTGCTGTTTAGTACGTATGCCGGCATTGGGCTGGAAATACCGGTTTTGGGATTCTGCACAGAAAGGGTTTGCAAACCGCTGAATCCACACGTGAGTTTAACTCTGTCAGTTGAATGCACACGTTGACAACCATTCAGTTAGATAGCTCCGTTTTGGTTTTAGAAGCAGATATTTCTCTGTACAGCCTATGGTCCCATTCACTCGGGAATATCCCAACGCAGCTCCTAGAAGAAACGTGTTTCTGACTCGCTGAATCTCAACATAGATTCAACTCTCTTAGGTGAACGAACGCACAGCAGAGCAGTTTCAAGGAAACGTTTCTCCTGAGTCTTAGACGAAGTTTCCTGCTGTTTAGTACGTATGCCGGCATTGGGCTGGAAATACCGGTTTTGGGATTCTGCACAGAAAGGGTTTGCAAACCGCTGAATCCACACGTGAGATTAACTCTGTCAGTTGAATGCACACATTGACAACCATTCAGTTAGATAGCTCCGTTTTGGTTTTAGAAGCAGATATTTCTCTGTACAGCCTATGGTCCCATTCACTCGGGAATATCCCAACGCAGCTCCTAGAAGAAACGTGTTTCTGACTCGCTGAATCTCAACATAGATTCAACTCTCTTAGGTGAACGAACGCACAGCAGAGCAGTTTCAAGGAAACGTTTCTCCTGAGTTTTAGATGAAGTTTCCTGCTGTTTAGTACGTATGCCGGCATTGGGCTGGAAATACCGGTTTTGGGATTCTGCACAGAAAGGGTTTGCAAACCGCTGAATCCACACGTGAGTTTAACTCTGTCAGTTGAATGCACACATTGACAACCATTCAGTTAGATAGCTCCGTTTTGGTTTTAGAAGCAGATATTTCTCTGTACAGCCTATGGTCCCATTCACTCGGGAATATCCCAACGCAGCTCCTAGAAGAAACGTGTTTCTGACTCGCTGAATCTCAACATAGATTCAACTCTCTTAGGTGAACGAACGCACAGCAGAGCAGTTTCAAGGAAACGTTTCTCCTGAGTTTTAGACGAAGTTTCCTGCTGTTTAGTACGTATGCCGGCATTGGGCTGGAAATACCGGTTTTGAGATTCTGCACAGAAAGGGTTTGCAAACCGCTGAATCCACACGTGAGTTTAACTCTGTCAGTTGAATGCACACATTGACAACCATTCAGTTAGATAGCTCCGTTTTGGTTTTAGAAGCAGATATTTCTCTGTACAGCCTATGGTCCCATTCACTCGGGAATATCCCAACGCAGCTCCTAGAAGAAACGTGTTTCTGACTCGCTGAATCTCAACATAGATTCAACTCTCTTAGGTGAACGGACGCACAGCAGAGCAGTTTCAAGGAAACTTTTCTCCTGAGTTTTAGACGAAGTTTCCTGCTGTTTAGTACGTATGCCGGCATTGGGCTGGAAATACCGGTTTTGGGATTCTGCACAGAAAGGGTTTGCAAACCGCTGAATCCACACGTGAGTTTAACTCGGTCAGTTGAATGCACACATTGACAACCATTCAGTTAGATAGCTCCGTTTTGGTTTTAGAAGCAGATATTTCTCTGTACAGCCTATGGTCCCATTCACTCGGGAATATCCCAACGCAGCTCCTAGAAGAAACGTGTTTCTGACTCGCTGAATCTCAACATAGATTCAACTCTCTTAGGTGATCGAACGCACAGCAGAGCAGTTTCAAGGAAACGTTTCTCCTGAGTTTTAGACGAAGTTTCCTGCTGTTTAGTACGGATGCAGTCATTGGGCTGGAAATACCGGTTTTGAGATTCTGCACAGAAAGGGTTTGCAAACCGCTGAATCCACACGTGAGTTTAACTCTGTCAGTTGAATGCACACATTGACAACCATTCAGTTTGATAGCACCCTTTTGGTTTTAGAAGCAGATATTTCTCTGTACAGCCTATGGTCCCATTCACTCGGGAATATCCCAACGCAGCTCCTAGAAGAAACGTGTTTCTGACTCGCTGAGTCTCAACATAGATTCAACTCTCTTAGATGAACGAACGCACAGCAGAGCAGTTTCAAGGAAACGTTTCTCCTGAGTTTTAGACGAAGTTTCCTGCTGTTTAGTACGGATGCCGGCATTGGGCTGGAAATACCGGTTTTGAGATTCTGCACAGAAAGGGTTTGCAAACCGCTGAATCCACACGTGAGTTTAACTCTGTCAGTTGAATGCACACATTGACAACCATTCAGTTAGATAGCTCCGTTTTGGTTTTAGAAGCAGATATTTCTCTGTACAGCCTATGGTCCCATTCACTCGGGAATATCCCAACGCAGCTCCTAGAAGAAACGTGTTTCTGACTCGCTGAATCTCAACATAGATTCAACTCTATTAGGTGAACGAACGCACAGCAGAGCAGTTTCAAGGAAACGCTTCTCCTGAGTTTTAGACGAAGTTTCCTGCTGTTTAGTACGTATGCCGGCATTGGGCTGGAAATACCGGTTTTGGGATTCTGCACAGAAAGGGTTTGCAAACCGCTGAATCCACACGTGAGTTTAACTCTGTCAGTTGAATGTACACATTGACAACCATTCAATTTGATAGCACCCTTTTGGTTTTAGAAGCAGATATTTCTCTGTACAGCCTGTGGTCCCATTCACTCGGGAATATCCCAACGCAGCTCCTAGAAGAAACGTGTTTCTGACTCGCTGAATCTCAACATAGATTCAACTCTCTTAGATGAACGAACGCACAGCAGAGCAGTTTCAAGGAAACGTTTCTCCTGAGTTTTAGACGAAGTTTCCTGCTGTTTAGTACGGATGCCGGCATTGGGCTGGAAATACCGGTTTTGGGATTCTGCACAGAAAGGGTTTGCAAACCGCTGAATCCACACGTGAGTTTAACTCTGTCAGTTGAATGCACACATTGACAACCATTCAGTTAGATAGCTCCGTTTTGGTTTTAGAAGCAGATATTTCTCTGTACAGCCTATGGTCCCATTCACTCGGGAATATCCCAACGCAGCTCCTAGAAGAAACGTGTTTCTGACTCGCTGAATCTCAACATAGATTCAACTCTCTTAGGTGAACGAACGCACAGCAGAGCACTTTCAAAGAAACGTTTCTCCTGAGTCTTAGACGAAGTTTCCTGCTGTTTAGTACGTATGCCGGCATTGGGCTGGAAATACCGGTTTTGGGATTCTGCACAGAAAGGGTTTGCAAACCGCTGAATCCACACGTGAGTTTAACTCTGTCAGTTGAATGCACACATTGACAACCATTCAGTTAGATAGCTCCGTTTTGGTTTTAGAAGCAGATATTTCTCTGTACAGCCTATGGTCCCATTCACTCGGTAATATCCCAACGCAGCTCCTAGAAGAAACGTGTTTCTGACTCGCTGAATCTCAACATAGATTCAACTCTCTTAGGTGAACGAACGCACAGCAGAGCACTTTCAAAGAAACGTTTCTCCTGAGTCTTAGACGAAGTTTCCTGCTGTTTAGTACGTATGTCGGCATTGGGCTGGAAATACCGGTTTGGGATTCTTCACAGAAAGGGTTTGCAAACCGCTGAATCCACACGTGAGTTTAACTCTGTCAGTTGAATGCACACGTTGACAACCATTCAGTTAGATAGCTCCGTTTTGGTTTTAGAAGCAGATATTTCTCTGTACAGCCTATGGTCCCATTCACTCCGGAATATCCCAACGCAGCTCCTAGAAGAAACGTGTTTCTGACTCGCTGAATCTCAACATAGATTCAACTCTCTTAGGTGAACGAACGCACAGCAGAGCAGTTTCAAGGAAACGTTTCTCCTAAGTCTTAGACGAAGTTTCCTGCTGTTTAGTACGTATGCCGGCATTGGGCTGGAAATACCGGTTGTGGGATCTGCACAGAAAGGGTTTGCAAACCGCTGAATCCACACGTGAGATTAACTCTGTCAGTTGAATGCACACATTGACAACCATTCAGTTAGATAGCTCAGTTTTGGTTTTAGAAGCAGATATTTCTCTGTACAGCCTATGGTCCCATTCACCTTGAATATCCCAACGCAGCTGCTAGAAGAAACGTGTTTCTGACTCGCTGAATCTCAACATAGATTCAACTCTCTTAGGTGAACGAACGCACAGCAGAGCAGTTTCAAGGAAACGTTTCTCCTGAGTTTTAGACGAAGTTTCCTGCTGTTTAGTACGTATGCCGGCATTGGGCTGGAAATACCGGTTTTGAGATTCTGCACAGAAAGGGTTTGCAAACCGCTGAATCCACACGTGAGTTTAACTCTGTCAGTTGAATGCACACAATGACAACCATTCAGTTAGATAGCTCCGTTTTGGTTTTAGAAGCAGATATTTCTCTGTACAGCCTATGGTCCCATTGACTCGGGAATATCCCAACGCAGCTCCTAGAAGAAACGTGTTTCTGACTCGCTGAATCTCAACATAGATTCAACTCTCTTAGGTGAACGAACGCACAGCAGAGCAGTTTCAAGGAAACGTTTCTCCTGAGTCTTAGACGAAGTTTCCTGCTGTTTAGTACGTATGCCGGCATTGGGCTGGAAATACCGGTTTTGGGATTCTGCACAGAAAGGGTTTGCAAACCGCTGAATCCACACGTGAGTTTAACTCTGTCAGTTGAATGCACACATTGACAACCATTCAGTTAGATATCTCCGTTTTGGTTTTAGAAGCAGATATTTCTCTGTACAGCCTATGGTCCCATTCACACGGGAATATCCCAACGCAGCTCCTAGAAGAAACGTGTTTCTGACTCGCTGAATCTCAACATAGATTCAACTCTCTTAGGTGAACGGACGCACAGCAGAGCAGTTTCAAGGAAACGTTTCTCCTGAGTTTTAGACGAAGTTTCCTGCTGTTTAGTACGTATGCCGGCTTTGGTCTGGAAATACCGGTTTTGGGATTCTGCACAGAAAGGGTTTGCAAACCGCTGAATCCACACGTGAGTTTAACTCGGTCAGTTGAATGCACACATTGACAACCATTCAGTTAGATAGCTCCGTTTTGGTTTTAGAAGCAGATATTTCTCTGTACAGCCTATGGTCCCATTCACTCGGGAATATCCCAACGCAGCTCCTAGAAGAAACGTGTTTCTGACTCGCTGAATCTCAACATAGATTCAACTCTCTTAGGTGATCGAACGCACAGCAGAGCAGTTTCAAGGAAACGTTTCTCCTGAGTTTTAGACGAAGTTTCCTGCTGTTTAGTACGTATGCCGGCATTGGGCTGGAAATACCGGTTTTGGGATTCTGCACAGAAAGGGTTTGCAAACCGCTGAATCCACACGTGAGTTTAACTCTGTCAGTTGAATGTACACATTGACAACCATTCAATTTGATAGCACCCTTTTGGTTTTAGAAGCAGATATTTCTCTGTACAGCCTGTGGTCCCATTCACTCGGGAATATCCCAACGCAGCTCCTAGAAGAAACGTGTTTCTGACTCGCTGAATCTCAACATAGATTCAACTCTCTTAGATGAACGAACGCACAGCAGAGCAGTTTCAAGGAAACGTTTCTCCTGAGTTTTAGACGAAGTTTCCTGCTGTTTAGTACGTATGCCGGCATTGGGCTGGAAATACCGGTTTTGGGATTCTGCACAGAAAGGGTTTGCAAACCGCTGAATCCACACGTGAGTTTAACTCTGTCAGTTGAATGCACACATTGACAACCATTCAGTTAGATAGCTCCGTTTTGGTTTTAGAAGCAGATATTTCTCTGTACAGCCTATGGTCCCATTCACTCGGGAATATCCCAACGCAGCTCCTAGAAGAAACGTGTTTCTGACTCGCTGAATCTCAACATAGATTCAACTCTCTTAGGTGAACGAACGCACAGCAGAGCACTTTCAAAGAAACGTTTCTCCTGAGTCTTAGACGAAGTTTCCTGCTCTTTAGTACGTATGCCGGCATTGGGCTGGAAATACCGGTTTGGGGATTCTGCACAGAAAGGGTTTGCAAACCGCTGAATCCACACGTGAGTTTAACTCTGTCAGTTGAATGCACACGTTGACAACCATTCAGTTAGATAGCTCCGTTTTGGTTTTAGAAGCAGATATTTCTCTGTACAGCCTATGGTCCCATTCACTCGGGAATATCCCAACGCAGCTCCTAGAAGAAACGTGTTTCTGACTCGCTGAATCTCAACATAGATTCAACTCTCTTAGGTGAACGAACGCACAGCAGAGCAGTTTCAAGGAAACGTTTCTCCTGAGTTTTAGACGAAGTTTCCTGCTGTTTAGTACGTATGCCGGCATTGGGCTGGAAATACCGGTTTTGGGATTCTGCACAGAAAGGGTTTGCAAACCGCTGAATCCACACGTGAGTTTAACTCTGTCAGTTGAATGCACACATTGACAACCATTCAGTTTGATAGCACACTTTTGGTTTTAGAAGCAGATATTTCTCTGTACAGCCTATGGTCCCATTCACTCGGGAATATCCCAACGCAGCTCCTAGAAGAAACGTGTTTCTGACTCGCTGAATCTCAACATAGATTCAACTCTCTTAGGTGAACGAACGCACAGCAGAGCAGTTTCAAGGAAACGTTTCTCCTGAGTTTTAGACGAAGTTTCCTGCTGTTTAGTACGTATGCCGGCATTGGGCTGGAAATACCGGTTTTGAGATTCTGCACAGAAAGGGTTTGCAAACCGCTGAATCCACACGTGAGTTTAACTCTGTCAGTTGAATGCACACATTGACAACCATTCAGTTAGATAGCTCCGTTTTGGTTTTAGAAGCAGATATTTCTCTGTACAGCCTATGGTCCCATTCACTCGGGAATATCCCAACGCAGCTCCTAGAAGAAACGTGTTTCTGACTCGCTGAATCTCAACATAGATTCAACTCTCTTAGGTGATCGAACGCACAGCAGAGCAGTTTCAAGGAAACGTTTCTCCTGAGGTTTAGACGAAGTTTCCTGCTGTTTAGTACGGATGCAGGCATTGGGCTGGAAATACCGGTTTTGAGATTCTGCACAGAAAGGGTTTGCAAACCGCTGAATCCACACGTGAGTTTAACTCTGTCAGTTGAATGCACACATTGACAACCATTCAGTTAGATAGCTCCGTTTTGGTTTTAGAAGCAGATATTTCTCTGTACAACCTATGGTCCCATTCACTCGGGAATATCCCAACGCAGCTCCTAGAAGAAACGTGTTTCTGACTCGCTGAATCTCAACATAGATTCAACTCTCTTAGGTGAACGAACGCACAGCAGAGCAGTTTCAAGGAAACGTTTCTCCTGAGTTTTAGCCGAAGTTTCCTGCTGTTTAGTACGTATGCCGGCATTGGGCTGGAAACACCGGTTTTGGGATTCTGCTCAGAAAGGGTTTGCAAACCGCTGAATCCACACGTGAATTTAACTCTGTCAGTTGAATGTACACATTGACAACCATTCAGTTTGATAGCACCCTTTTGGTTTTAGAAGCAGATATTTCTCTGTACAGCCTATGGTCCCATTCACTCGGGAATATCCCAACGCAGCTCCTAGAAGAAACGTGTTTCTGACTCGCTGAATCTCCACATAGATTCAACTCTCTTAGGTGAACGAACGCACAGCAGAGCAGTTTCAAGGAAACGTTTCTCCTGAGTTTTAGACGAAGTTTCCTGCTGTTTAGTACGGATGCCGGCATTGGGCTGGAAATACCGGTTTTGGGATTCTGCACAGAAAGGGTTTGCAAACCGCTGAATCCACACGTGAGTTTAACTCTGTCAGTTGAATGCACACATTGACAACCATTCAGTTAGATAGCTCCGTTTTGGTTTTAGAAGCAGATATTTCTCTGTACAGCCTATGGTCCCATTCACTCGGGAATATCCCAACGCAGCTCCTAGAAGAAACGTGTTTCTGACTCGCTGAATCTCAACATAGATTCAACTCTCTTAGGTGAACGAACGCACAGCAGAGCAGTTTCAAGGAAACGTTTCTCCTGAGTTTTAGACGAAGTTTCCTGCTGTTTAGTACGTATGCCGGCATTGGGCTGGAAATACCGGTTTTGAGATTCTGCACAGAAAGGGTTTGCAAACCGCTGAATCCACACGTGAGTTTAACTCTGTCAGTTGAATGCACACAATGACAACCATTCAGTTAGATAGCTCCGTTTTGGTTTTAGAAGCAGATATTTCTCTGTACAGCCTATGGTCCCATTGACTCGGGAATATCCCAACGCAGCTCCTAGAAGAAACGTGTTTCTGACTCGCTGAATCTCAACATAGATTCAACTCTCTTAGGTGAACGAACGCACAGCAGAGCAGTTTCAAGGAAACGTTTCTCCTGAGTCTTAGACGAAGTTTCCTGCTGTTTAGTACGTATGCCGGCATTGGGCTGGAAATACCGGTTTTGGGATTCTGCACAGAAAGGGTTTGCAAACCGCTGAATCCACACGTGAGTTTAACTCGGTCAGTTGAATGCACACATTGACAACCATTCAGTTAGATAGCTCCGTTTTGGTTTTAGAAGCAGATATTTCTCTGTACAGCCTATGGTCCCATTCACTCGGGAATATCCCAACGCAGCTCCTAGAAGAAACGTGTTTCTGACTCGCTGAATCTCAACATAGATTCAACTCTCTTAGGTGATCGAACGCACAGCAGAGCAGTTTCAAGGAAACGTTTCTCCTGAGTTTTAGACGAAGTTTCCTGCTGTTTAGTACGGATGCAGGCATTGGGCTGGAAATACCGGTTTTGAGATTGTGCACAGAAAGGGTTTGCAAACCGCTGAATCCACACGTGAGTTTAACTCTGTCAGTTGAATGCACACATTGACAACCATTCAGTTTGATAGCACCCTTTTGGTTTTAGAAGCAGATATTTCTCTGTACAGCCTATGGTCCCATTCACTCGGGAATATCCCAACGCAGCTCCTAGAAGAAACGTGTTTCTGACTCGCTGAGGCTCAACATAGATTCAACTCTCTTAGATGAACGAACGCACAGCAGAGCAGTTTCAAGGAAACGTTTCTCCTGAGTTTTAGACGAAGTTTCCTGCTGTTTAGTACGGATGCCGGCATTGGGCTGGAAATACCGGTTTTGAGATTCTGCACAGAAAGGGTTTGCAAACCGCTGAATCCACACGTGAGTTTAACTCTGTCAGTTGAATGCACACATTGACAACCATTCAGTTAGATAGCTCCGTTTTGGTTTTAGAAGCAGATATTTCTCTGTACAGCCTATGGTCCCATTCACTCGGGAATATCCCAACGCAGCTCCTAGAAGAAACGTGTTTCTGACTCGCTGAATCTCAACATAGATTCAACTCTATTAGGTGAACGAACGCACAGCAGAGCAGTTTCAAGGAAACGTTTCTCCTGAGTTTTAGACGAAGTTTCCTGCTGTTTAGTACGTATGCCGGCATTGGGCTGGAAATACCGGTTTTGGGATACTGCACAGAAAGGGTTTGCAAACCGCTGAATCCACACGTGAGTTTAACTCTGTCAGTTGAATGTACACATTGACAACCATTCAATTTGATAGCACCCTTTTGGTTTTAGAAGCAGATATTTCTCTGTACAGCCTGTGGTCCCATTCACTCGGGAATATCCCAACGCAGCTCCTAGAAGAAACGTGTTTCTGACTCGCTGAATCTCAACATAGATTCAACTCTCTTAGATGAACGAACGCACAGCAGAGCAGTTTCAAGGAAACGTTTCTCCTGAGTTTTAGACGAAGTTTCCTGCTGTTTAGTACGGATGCCGGCATTGGGCTGGAAATACCGGTTTTGGGATTCTGCACAGAAAGGGTTTGCAAACCGCTGAATCCACACGTGAGTTTAACTCTGTCAGTTGAATGCACACATTGACAACCATTCAGTTAGATAGCTCCGTTTTGGTTTTAGAAGCAGATATTTCTCTGTACAGCCTATGGTCCCATTCACTCGGGAATATCCCAACGCAGCTCCTAGAAGAAACGTGTTTCTGACTCGCTGAATCTCAACATAGATTCAACTCTCTTAGGTGAACGAACGCACAGCAGAGCACTTTCAAGGAAGCGTTTCTCCTGAGTCTTAGACGAAGTTTCCTGCTGTTTAGTACGTATGCCGGCATTGGGCTGGAAATACCGGTTTTGGGATTCTGCACAGAAAGGGTTTGCAAACCGCTGAATCCACACGTGAGTTTAACTCTGTCAGTTGAATGCACACGTTGACAACCATTCAGTTAGATAGCTCCGTTTTGGTTTTAGAAGCAGATATTTCTCTGTACAGCCTATGGTCCCATTCACTCGGGAATATCCCAACGCAGCTCCTAGAAGAAACGTGTTTCTGACTCGCTGAATCTCAACATAGATTCAACTCTCTTAGGTGAACGAACGCACAGCAGAGCAGTTTCAAGGAAACGTTTCTCCTGAGTCTTAGACGAAGTTTCCTGCTGTTTAGTACGTATGCCGGCATTGGGCTGGAAATACCGGTTTTGGGATTCTGCACAGAAAGGGTTTGCAAACCGCTGAATCCACACGTGAGATTAACTCTGTCAGTTGAATGCACACATTGACAACCATTCAGTTAGATAGCTCCGTTTTGGTTTTAGAAGCAGATATTTCTCTGTACAGCCTATGGTCCCATTCACTCGGGAATATCCCAACGCAGCTCCTAGAAGAAACGTGTTTCTGACTCGCTGAATCTCAACATAGATTCAACTCTCTTAGGTGAACGAACGCACAGCAGAGCAGTTTCAAGGAAACGTTTCTCCTGAGTTTTAGATGAAGTTTCCTGCTGTTTAGTACGTATGCCGGCATTGGGCTGGAAATACCGGTTTTGGGATTCTGCACAGAAAGGGTTTGCAAACCGCTGAATCCACACGTGAGTTTAACTCTGTCAGTTGAATGCACACATTGACAACCATTCAGTTAGATAGCTCCGTTTTGGTTTTAGAAGCAGATATTTCTCTGTACAGCCTATGGTCCCATTCACTCGGGAATATCCCAACGCAGCTCCTAGAAGAAACGTGTTTCTGACTCGCTGAATCTCAACATAGATTCAACTCTCTTAGGTGAACGAACGCACAGCAGAGCAGTTTCAAGGAAACGTTTCTCCTGAGTTTTAGACGAAGTTTCCTGCTGTTTAGTACGTATGCCGGCATTGGGCTGGAAATACCGGTTTTGAGATTCTGCACAGAAAGGGTTTGCAAACCGCTGAATCCACACGTGAGTTTAACTCTGTCAGTTGAATGCACACATTGACAACCATTCAGTTAGATAGCTCCGTTTTGGTTTTAGAAGCAGATATTTCTCTGTACAGCCTATGGTCCCATTCACTCGGGAATATCCCAACGCAGCTCCTAGAAGAAACGTGTTTCTGACTCGCTGAATCTCAACATAGATTCAACTCTCTTAGGTGAACGGACGCACAGCAGAGCAGTTTCAAGGAAACTTTTCTCCTGAGTTTTAGACGAAGTTTCCTGCTGTTTAGTACGTATGCCGGCATTGGGCTGGAAATACCGGTTTTGGGATTCTGCACAGAAAGGGTTTGCAAACCGCTGAATCCACACGTGAGTTTAACTCGGTCAGTTGAATGCACACATTGACAACCATTCAGTTAGATAGCTCCGTTTTGGTTTTAGAAGCAGATATTTCTCTGTACAGCCTATGGTCCCATTCACTCGGGAATATCCCAACGCAGCTCCTAGAAGAAACGTGTTTCTGACTCGCTGAATCTCAACATAGATTCAACTCTCTTAGGTGATCGAACGCACAGCAGAGCAGTTTCAAGGAAACGTTTCTCCTGATTTTAGACGAAGTTTCCTGCTGTTTAGTACGGATGCAGTCATTGGGCTGGAAATACCGGTTTTGAGATTCTGCACAGAAAGGGTTTGCAAACCGCTGAATCCACACGTGAGTTTAACTCTGTCAGTTGAATGCACACATTGACAACCATTCAGTTTGATAGCACCCTTTTGGTTTTAGAAGCAGATATTTCTCTGTACAGCCTATGGTCCCATTCACTCGGGAATATCCCAACGCAGCTCCTAGAAGAAACGTGTTTCTGACTCGCTGAGTCTCAACATAGATTCAACTCTCTTAGATGAACGAACGCACAGCAGAGCAGTTTCAAGGAAACGTTTCTCCTGAGTTTTAGACGAAGTTTCCTGCTGTTTAGTACGGATGCCGGCATTGGGCTGGAAATACCGGTTTTGAGATTCTGCACAGAAAGGGTTTGCAAACCGCTGAATCCACACGTGAGTTTAACTCTGTCAGTTGAATGCACACATTGACAACCATTCAGTTAGATAGCTCCGTTTTGGTTTTAGAAGCAGATATTTCTCTGTACAGCCTATGGTCCCATTCACTCGGGAATATCCCAACGCAGCTCCTAGAAGAAACGTGTTTCTGACTCGCTGAATCTCAACATAGATTCAACTCTATTAGGTGAACGAACGCACAGCAGAGCAGTTTCAAGGAAACGCTTCTCCTGAGTTTTAGACGAAGTTTCCTGCTGTTTAGTACGTATGCCGGCATTGGGCTGGAAATACCGGTTTTGGGATTCTGCACAGAAAGGGTTTGCAAACCGCTGAATCCACACGTGAGTTTAACTCTGTCAGTTGAATGTACACATTGACAACCATTCAATTTGATAGCACCCTTTTGGTTTTAGAAGCAGATATTTCTCTGTACAGCCTGTGGTCCCATTCACTCGGGAATATCCCAACGCAGCTCCTAGAAGAAACGTGTTTCTGACTCGCTGAATCTCAACATAGATTCAACTCTCTTAGATGAACGAACGCACAGCAGAGCAGTTTCAAGGAAACGTTTCTCCTGAGTTTTAGACGAAGTTTCCTGCTGTTTAGTACGGATGCCGGCATTGGGCTGGAAATACCGGTTTTGGGATTCTGCACAGAAAGGGTTTGCAAACCGCTGAATCCACACGTGAGTTTAACTCTGTCAGTTGAATGCACACATTGACAACCATTCAGTTAGATAGCTCCGTTTTGGTTTTAGAAGCAGATATTTCTCTGTACAGCCTATGGTCCCATTCACTCGGGAATATCCCAACGCAGCTCCTAGAAGAAACGTGTTTCTGACTCGCTGAATCTCAACATAGATTCAACTCTCTTAGGTGAACGAACGCACAGCAGAGCACTTTCAAAGAAACGTTTCTCCTGAGTCTTAGACGAAGTTTCCTGCTGTTTAGTACGTATGCCGGCATTGGGCTGGAAATACCGGTTTTGGGATTCTGCACAGAAAGGGTTTGCAAACCGCTGAATCCACACGTGAGTTTAACTCTGTCAGTTGAATGCACACATTGACAACCATTCAGTTAGATAGCTCCGTTTTGGTTTTAGAAGCAGATATTTCTCTGTACAGCCTATGGTCCCATTCACTCGGTAATATCCCAACGCAGCTCCTAGAAGAAACGTGTTTCTGACTCGCTGAATCTCAACATAGATTCAACTCTCTTAGGTGAACGAACGCACAGCAGAGCACTTTCAAAGAAACGTTTCTCCTGAGTCTTAGACGAAGTTTCCTGCTGTTTAGTACGTATGTCGGCATTGGGCTGGAAATACCGGTTTGGGATTCTTCACAGAAAGGGTTTGCAAACCGCTGAATCCACACGTGAGTTTAACTCTGTCAGTTGAATGCACACGTTGACAACCATTCAGTTAGATAGCTCCGTTTTGGTTTTAGAAGCAGATATTTCTCTGTACAGCCTATGGTCCCATTCACTCCGGAATATCCCAACGCAGCTCCTAGAAGAAACGTGTTTCTGACTCGCTGAATCTCAACATAGATTCAACTCTCTTAGGTGAACGAACGCACAGCAGAGCAGTTTCAAGGAAACGTTTCTCCTAAGTCTTAGACGAAGTTTCCTGCTGTTTAGTACGTATGCCGGCATTGGGCTGGAAATACCGGTTGTGGGATCTGCACAGAAAGGGTTTGCAAACCGCTGAATCCACACGTGAGATTAACTCTGTCAGTTGAATGCACACATTGACAACCATTCAGTTAGATAGCTCAGTTTTGGTTTTAGAAGCAGATATTTCTCTGTACAGCCTATGGTCCCATTCACCTTGAATATCCCAACGCAGCTGCTAGAAGAAACGTGTTTCTGACTCGCTGAATCTCAACATAGATTCAACTCTCTTAGGTGAACGAACGCACAGCAGAGCAGTTTCAAGGAAACGTTTCTCCTGAGTTTTAGACGAAGTTTCCTGCTGTTTAGTACGTATGCCGGCATTGGGCTGGAAATACCGGTTTTGAGATTCTGCACAGAAAGGGTTTGCAAACCGCTGAATCCACACGTGAGTTTAACTCTGTCAGTTGAATGCACACAATGACAACCATTCAGTTAGATAGCTCCGTTTTGGTTTTAGAAGCAGATATTTCTCTGTACAGCCTATGGTCCCATTGACTCGGGAATATCCCAACGCAGCTCCTAGAAGAAACGTGTTTCTGACTCGCTGAATCTCAACATAGATTCAACTCTCTTAGGTGAACGAACGCACAGCAGAGCAGTTTCAAGGAAACGTTTCTCCTGAGTCTTAGACGAAGTTTCCTGCTGTTTAGTACGTATGCCGGCATTGGGCTGGAAATACCGGTTTTGGGATTCTGCACAGAAAGGGTTTGCAAACCGCTGAATCCACACGTGAGTTTAACTCGGTCAGTTGAATGCACACATTGACAACCATTCAGTTAGATAGCTCCGTTTTGGTTTTAGAAGCAGATATTTCTCTGTACAGCCTATGGTCCCATTCACTCGGGAATATCCCAACGCAGCTCCTAGAAGAAACGTGTTTCTGACTCGCTGAATCTCAACATAGATTCAACTCTCTTAGGTGATCGAACGCACAGCAGAGCAGTTTCAAGGAAACGTTTCTCCTGAGTTTTAGACGAAGTTTCCTGCTGTTTAGTACGGATGCAGGCATTGGGCTGGAAATACCGGTTTTGAGATTCTGCACAGAAAGGGTTTGCAAACCGCTGAATCCACACGTGAGTTTAACTCTGTCAGTTGAATGCACACATTGACAACCATTCAGTTTGATAGCACCCTTTTGGTTTTAGAAGCAGATATTTCTCTGTACAGCCTATGGTCCCATTCACTCGGGAATATCCCAACGCAGCTCCTAGAAGAAACGTGTTTCTGACTCGCTGAGGCTCAACATAGATTCAACTCTCTTAGATGAACGAACGCACAGCAGAGCAGTTTCAAGGAAACGTTTCTCCTGAGTTTTAGACGAAGTTTCCTGCTGTTTAGTACGGATGCCGGCATTGGGCTGGAAATACCGGTTTTGAGATTCTGCACAGAAAGGGTTTGCAAACCGCTGAATCCACACGTGAGTTTAACTCTGTCAGTTGAATGCACACATTGACAACCATTCAGTTAGATAGCTCCGTTTTGGTTTTAGAAGCAGATATTTCTCTGTACAGCCTATGGTCCCATTCACTCGGGAATATCCCAACGCAGCTCCTAGAAGAAACGTGTTTCTGACTCGCTGAATCTCAACATAGATTCAACTCTATTAGGTGAACGAACGCACAGCAGAGCAGTTTCAAGGAAACGTTTCTCCTGAGTTTTAGACGAAGTTTCCTGCTGTTTAGTACGTATGCCGGCATTGGGCTGGAAATACCGGTTTTGGGATACTGCACAGAAAGGGTTTGCAAACCGCTGAATCCACACGTGAGTTTAACTCTGTCAGTTGAATGTACACATTGACAACCATTCAATTTGATAGCACCCTTTTGGTTTTAGAAGCAGATATTTCTCTGTACAGCCTGTGGTCCCATTCACTCGGGAATATCCCAACGCAGCTCCTAGAAGAAACGTGTTTCTGACTCGCTGAATCTCAACATAGATTCAACTCTCTTAGATGAACGAACGCACAGCAGAGCAGTTTCAAGGAAACGTTTCTCCTGAGTTTTAGACGAAGTTTCCTGCTGTTTAGTACGGATGCCGGCATTGGGCTGGAAATACCGGTTTTGGGATTCTGCACAGAAAGGGTTTGCAAACCGCTGAATCCACACGTGAGTTTAACTCTGTCAGTTGAATGCACACATTGACAACCATTCAGTTAGATAGCTCCGTTTTGGTTTTAGAAGCAGATATTTCTCTGTACAGCCTATGGTCCCATTCACTCGGGAATATCCCAACGCAGCTCCTAGAAGAAACGTGTTTCTGACTCGCTGAATCTCAACATAGATTCAACTCTCTTAGGTGAACGAACGCACAGCAGAGCACTTTCAAGGAAGCGTTTCTCCTGAGTCTTAGACGAAGTTTCCTGCTGTTTAGTACGTATGCCGGCATTGGGCTGGAAATACCGGTTTTGGGATTCTGCACAGAAAGGGTTTGCAAACCGCTGAATCCACACGTGAGTTTAACTCTGTCAGTTGAATGCACACGTTGACAACCATTCAGTTAGATAGCTCCGTTTTGGTTTTAGAAGCAGATATTTCTCTGTACAGCCTATGGTCCCATTCACTCGGGAATATCCCAACGCAGCTCCTAGAAGAAACGTGTTTCTGACTCGCTGAATCTCAACATAGATTCAACTCTCTTAGGTGAACGAACGCACAGCAGAGCAGTTTCAAGGAAACGTTTCTCCTGAGTCTTAGACGAAGTTTCCTGCTGTTTAGTACGTATGCCGGCATTGGGCTGGAAATACCGGTTTTGGGATTCTGCACAGAAAGGGTTTGCAAACCGCTGAATCCACACGTGAGATTAACTCTGTCAGTTGAATGCACACATTGACAACCATTCAGTTAGATAGCTCCGTTTTGGTTTTAGAAGCAGATATTTCTCTGTACAGCCTATGGTCCCATTCACTCGGGAATATCCCAACGCAGCTCCTAGAAGAAACGTGTTTCTGACTCGCTGAATCTCAACATAGATTCAACTCTCTTAGGTGAACGAACGCACAGCAGAGCAGTTTCAAGGAAACGTTTCTCCTGAGTTTTAGATGAAGTTTCCTGCTGTTTAGTACGTATGCCGGCATTGGGCTGGAAATACCGGTTTTGGGATTCTGCACAGAAAGGGTTTGCAAACCGCTGAATCCACACGTGAGTTTAACTCTGTCAGTTGAATGCACACATTGACAACCATTCAGTTAGATAGCTCCGTTTTGGTTTTAGAAGCAGATATTTCTCTGTACAGCCTATGGTCCCATTCACTCGGGAATATCCCAACGCAGCTCCTAGAAGAAACGTGTTTCTGACTCGCTGAATCTCAACATAGATTCAACTCTCTTAGGTGAACGAACGCACAGCAGAGCAGTTTCAAGGAAACGTTTCTCCTGAGTTTTAGACGAAGTTTCCTGCTGTTTAGTACGTATGCCGGCATTGGGCTGGAAATACCGGTTTTGAGATTCTGCACAGAAAGGGTTTGCAAACCGCTGAATCCACACGTGAGTTTAACTCTGTCAGTTGAATGCACACATTGACAACCATTCAGTTAGATAGCTCCGTTTTGGTTTTAGAAGCAGATATTTCTCTGTACAGCCTATGGTCCCATTCACTCGGGAATATCCCAACGCAGCTCCTAGAAGAAACGTGTTTCTGACTCGCTGAATCTCAACATAGATTCAACTCTCTTAGGTGAACGGACGCACAGCAGAGCAGTTTCAAGGAAACTTTTCTCCTGAGTTTTAGACGAAGTTTCCTGCTGTTTAGTACGTATGCCGGCATTGGGCTGGAAATACCGGTTTTGGGATTCTGCACAGAAAGGGTTTGCAAACCGCTGAATCCACACGTGAGTTTAACTCGGTCAGTTGAATGCACACATTGACAACCATTCAGTTAGATAGCTCCGTTTTGGTTTTAGAAGCAGATATTTCTCTGTACAGCCTATGGTCCCATTCACTCGGGAATATCCCAACGCAGCTCCTAGAAGAAACGTGTTTCTGACTCGCTGAATCTCAACATAGATTCAACTCTCTTAGGTGATCGAACGCACAGCAGAGCAGTTTCAAGGAAACGTTTCTCCTGAGTTTTAGACGAAGTTTCCTGCTGTTTAGTACGGATGCAGTCATTGGGCTGGAAATACCGGTTTTGAGATTCTGCACAGAAAGGGTTTGCAAACCGCTGAATCCACACGTGAGTTTAACTCTGTCAGTTGAATGCACACATTGACAACCATTCAGTTTGATAGCACCCTTTTGGTTTTAGAAGCAGATATTTCTCTGTACAGCCTATGGTCCCATTCACTCGGGAATATCCCAACGCAGCTCCTAGAAGAAACGTGTTTCTGACTCGCTGAGTCTCAACATAGATTCAACTCTCTTAGATGAACGAACGCACAGCAGAGCAGTTTCAAGGAAACGTTTCTCCTGAGTTTTAGACGAAGTTTCCTGCTGTTTAGTACGGATGCCGGCATTGGGCTGGAAATACCGGTTTTGAGATTCTGCACAGAAAGGGTTTGCAAACCGCTGAATCCACACGTGAGTTTAACTCTGTCAGTTGAATGCACACATTGACAACCATTCAGTTAGATAGCTCCGTTTTGGTTTTAGAAGCAGATATTTCTCTGTACAGCCTATGGTCCCATTCACTCGGGAATATCCCAACGCAGCTCCTAGAAGAAACGTGTTTCTGACTCGCTGAATCTCAACATAGATTCAACTCTATTAGGTGAACGAACGCACAGCAGAGCAGTTTCAAGGAAACGCTTCTCCTGAGTTTTAGACGAAGTTTCCTGCTGTTTAGTACGTATGCCGGCATTGGGCTGGAAATACCGGTTTTGGGATTCTGCACAGAAAGGGTTTGCAAACCGCTGAATCCACACGTGAGTTTAACTCTGTCAGTTGAATGTACACATTGACAACCATTCAATTTGATAGCACCCTTTTGGTTTTAGAAGCAGATATTTCTCTGTACAGCCTGTGGTCCCATTCACTCGGGAATATCCCAACGCAGCTCCTAGAAGAAACGTGTTTCTGACTCGCTGAATCTCAACATAGATTCAACTCTCTTAGATGAACGAACGCACAGCAGAGCAGTTTCAAGGAAACGTTTCTCCTGAGTTTTAGACGAAGTTTCCTGCTGTTTAGTACGGATGCCGGCATTGGGCTGGAAATACCGGTTTTGGGATTCTGCACAGAAAGGGTTTGCAAACCGCTGAATCCACACGTGAGTTTAACTCTGTCAGTTGAATGCACACATTGACAACCATTCAGTTAGATAGCTCCGTTTTGGTTTTAGAAGCAGATATTTCTCTGTACAGCCTATGGTCCCATTCACTCGGGAATATCCCAACGCAGCTCCTAGAAGAAACGTGTTTCTGACTCGCTGAATCTCAACATAGATTCAACTCTCTTAGGTGAACGAACGCACAGCAGAGCACTTTCAAAGAAACGTTTCTCCTGAGTCTTAGACGAAGTTTCCTGCTGTTTAGTACGTATGCCGGCATTGGGCTGGAAATACCGGTTTTGGGATTCTGCACAGAAAGGGTTTGCAAACCGCTGAATCCACACGTGAGTTTAACTCTGTCAGTTGAATGCACACATTGACAACCATTCAGTTAGATAGCTCCGTTTTGGTTTTAGAAGCAGATATTTCTCTGTACAGCCTATGGTCCCATTCACTCGGTAATATCCCAACGCAGCTCCTAGAAGAAACGTGTTTCTGACTCGCTGAATCTCAACATAGATTCAACTCTCTTAGGTGAACGAACGCACAGCAGAGCACTTTCAAAGAAACGTTTCTCCTGAGTCTTAGACGAAGTTTCCTGCTGTTTAGTACGTATGTCGGCATTGGGCTGGAAATACCGGTTTGGGATTCTTCACAGAAAGGGTTTGCAAACCGCTGAATCCACACGTGAGTTTAACTCTGTCAGTTGAATGCACACGTTGACAACCATTCAGTTAGATAGCTCCGTTTTGGTTTTAGAAGCAGATATTTCTCTGTACAGCCTATGGTCCCATTCACTCCGGAATATCCCAACGCAGCTCCTAGAAGAAACGTGTTTCTGACTCGCTGAATCTCAACATAGATTCAACTCTCTTAGGTGAACGAACGCACAGCAGAGCAGTTTCAAGGAAACGTTTCTCCTAAGTCTTAGACGAAGTTTCCTGCTGTTTAGTACGTATGCCGGCATTGGGCTGGAAATACCGGTTGTGGGATCTGCACAGAAAGGGTTTGCAAACCGCTGAATCCACACGTGAGATTAACTCTGTCAGTTGAATGCACACATTGACAACCATTCAGTTAGATAGCTCAGTTTTGGTTTTAGAAGCAGATATTTCTCTGTACAGCCTATGGTCCCATTCACCTTGAATATCCCAACGCAGCTGCTAGAAGAAACGTGTTTCTGACTCGCTGAATCTCAACATAGATTCAACTCTCTTAGGTGAACGAACGCACAGCAGAGCAGTTTCAAGGAAACGTTTCTCCTGAGTTTTAGACGAAGTTTCCTGCTGTTTAGTACGTATGCCGGCATTGGGCTGGAAATACCGGTTTTGAGATTCTGCACAGAAAGGGTTTGCAAACCGCTGAATCCACACGTGAGTTTAACTCTGTCAGTTGAATGCACACAATGACAACCATTCAGTTAGATAGCTCCGTTTTGGTTTTAGAAGCAGATATTTCTCTGTACAGCCTATGGTCCCATTGACTCGGGAATATCCCAACGCAGCTCCTAGAAGAAACGTGTTTCTGACTCGCTGAATCTCAACATAGATTCAACTCTCTTAGGTGAACGAACGCACAGCAGAGCAGTTTCAAGGAAACGTTTCTCCTGAGTCTTAGACGAAGTTTCCTGCTGTTTAGTACGTATGCCGGCATTGGGCTGGAAATACCGGTTTTGGGATTCTGCACAGAAAGGGTTTGCAAACCGCTGAATCCACACGTGAGTTTAACTCGGTCAGTTGAATGCACACATTGACAACCATTCAGTTAGATAGCTCCGTTTTGGTTTTAGAAGCAGATATTTCTCTGTACAGCCTATGGTCCCATTCACTCGGGAATATCCCAACGCAGCTCCTAGAAGAAACGTGTTTCTGACTCGCTGAATCTCAACATAGATTCAACTCTCTTAGGTGATCGAACGCACAGCAGAGCAGTTTCAAGGAAACGTTTCTCCTGAGTTTTAGACGAAGTTTCCTGCTGTTTAGTACGGATGCAGGCATTGGGCTGGAAATACCGGTTTTGAGATTCTGCACAGAAAGGGTTTGCAAACCGCTGAATCCACACGTGAGTTTAACTCTGTCAGTTGAATGCACACATTGACAACCATTCAGTTTGATAGCACCCTTTTGGTTTTAGAAGCAGATATTTCTCTGTACAGCCTATGGTCCCATTCACTCGGGAATATCCCAACGCAGCTCCTAGAAGAAACGTGTTTCTGACTCGCTGAGTCTCAACATAGATTCAACTCTCTTAGATGAACGAACGCGCAGCAGAGCAGTTTCAAGGAAACGTTTCTCCTGAGTTTTAGACGAAGTTTCCTGCTGTTTAGTACGGATGCCGGCATTGGGCTGGAAATACCGGTTTTGAGATTCTGCACAGAAAGGGTTTGCAAACCGCTGAATCCACACGTGAGTTTAACTCTGTCAGTTGAATGCACACATTGACAACCATTCAGTTAGATAGCTCCGTTTTGGTTTTAGAAGCAGATATTTCTCTGTACAGCCTATGGTCCCATTCACTCGGGAATATCCCAACGCAGCTCCTAGAAGAAACGTGTTTCTGACTCGCTGAATCTCAACATAGATTCAACTCTCTTAGGTGAACGAACGCACAGCAGAGCACTTTCAAAGAAACGTTTCTCCTGAGTCTTAGACGAAGTTTCCTGCTCTTTAGTACGTATGCCGGCATTGGGCTGGAAATACCGGTTTGGGGATTCTGCACAGAAAGGGTTTGCAAACCGCTGAATCAACACGTGAGTTTAACTCTGTCAGTTGAATGCACACGTTGACAACCATTCAGTTAGATAGCTCCGTTTTGGTTTTAGAAGCAGATATTTCTCTGTACAGCCTATGGTCCCATTCACTCGGGAATATCCCAACGCAGCTCCTAGAAGAAACGTGTTTCTGACTCGCTGAATCTCAACATAGATTCAACTCTCTTAGGTGAACGAACGCACAGCAGAGCAGTTTCAAGGAAACGTTTCTCCTGAGTTTTAGACGAAGTTTCCTGCTGTTTAGTACGTATGCCGGCATTGGGCTGGAAATACCGGTTTTGGGATTCTGCACAGAAAGGGTTTGCAAACCGCTGAATCCACACGTGAGTTTAACTCTGTCAGTTGAATGCACACATTGACAACCATTCAGTTTGATAGCACACTTTTGGTTTTAGAAGCAGATATTTCTCTGTACAGCCTATGGTCCCATTCACTCGGGAATATCCCAACGCAGCTCCTAGAAGAAACGTGTTTCTGACTCGCTGAATCTCAATATAGATTCAACTCTCTTAGGTGAACGAACGCACAGCAGAGCAGTTTCAAGGAAACGTTTCTCCTGAGTTTTAGACGAAGTTTCCTGCTGTTTAGTACGTATGCCGGCATTGGGCTGGAAATACCGGTTTTGAGATTCTGCACAGAAAGGGTTTGCAAACCGCTGAATCCACACGTGAGTTTAACTCTGTCAGTTGAATGCACACATTGACAACCATTCAGTTAGATAGCTCCGTTTTGGTTTTAGAAGCAGATATTTCTCTGTACAGCCTATGGTCCCATTCACTCGGGAATATCCCAACGCAGCTCCTAGAAGAAACGTGTTTCTGACTCGCTGAATCTCAACATAGATTCAACTCTCTTAGGTGATCGAACGCACAGCAGAGCAGTTTCAAGGAAACGTTTCTCCTGAGTTTTAGACGAAGTTTCCTGCTGTTTAGTACGGATGCAGGCATTGGGCTGGAAATACCGGTTTTGAGATTCTGCACAGAAAGGGTTTGCAAACCGCTGAATCCACACGTGAGTTTAACTCTGTCAGTTGAATGCACACATTGACAACCATTCAGTTAGATAGCTCCGTTTTGGTTTTAGAAGCAGATATTTCTCTGTACAGCCTATGGTCCCATTCACTCGGGAATATCCCAACGCAGCTCCTAGAAGAAACGTGTTTCTGACTCGCTGAATCTCAACATAGATTCAACTCTCTTAGGTGAACGGACGCACAGCAGAGCAGTTTCAAGGAAACGTTTCTCCTGAGTTTTAGACGAAGTTTCCTGCTGTTTAGTACGTATGCCGGCATTGGGCTGGAAATACCGGTTTTGGGATTCTGCACAGAAAGGGTTTGCAAACCGCTGAATCCACACGTGAGTTTAACTCTGTCAGTTGAATGCACACATTGACAACCATTCAGTTAGATAGCTCCGTTTTGGTTTTAGAAGCAGATATTTCTCTGTACAGCCTATGGTCCCATTCACTCGGGAATATCCCAACGCAGCTCCTAGAAGAAACGTGTTTCTGACTCGCTGAATCTCAACATAGATTCAACTCTCTTAGGTGATCGAACGCACAGCAGAGCAGTTTCAAGGAAACGTTTCTCCTGAGGTTTAGACGAAGTTTCCTGCTGTTTAGTACGGATGCAGGCATTGGGCTGGAAATACCGGTTTTGAGATTCTGCACAGAAAGGGTTTGCAAACCGCTGAATCCACACGTGAGTTTAACTCTGTCAGTTGAATGCACACATTGACAACCATTCAGTTTGATAGCACCCTTTTGGTTTTAGAAGCAGATATTTCTCTGTACAGCCTATGGTCCCATTCACTCGGGAATATCCCAACGCAGCTCCTAGAAGAAACGTGTTTCTGACTCGCTGAGTCTCAACATAGATTCAACTCTCTTAGATGAACGAACGCACAGCAGAGCAGTTTCAAGGAAACGTTTCTCCTGAGTTTTAGACGAAGTTTCCTGCTGTTTAGTACGGATGCCGGCATTGGGCTGGAAATACCGGTTTTGAGATTCTGCAAAGAAAGGGTTTGCAAACCGCTGAATCCACACGTGAGTTTAACTCTGTCAGTTGAATGCACACATTGACAACCATTCAGTTAGATAGCTCCGTTTTGGTTTTAGAAGCAGATATTTCTCTGTACAGCCTATGGTCCCATTCACTCGGGAATATCCCAACGCAGCTCCTAGAAGAAACGTGTTTCTGACTCGCTGAATCTCAACATAGATTCAACTCTATTAGGTGAACGAACGCACAGCAGAGCAGTTTCAAGGAAACGTTTCTCCTGAGTTTTAGACGAAGTTTCCTGCTGTTTAGTACGTATGCCGGCATTGGGCTGGAAATACCGGTTTTGGGATTCTGCACAGAAAGGGTTTGCAAACCGCTGAATCCACACGTGAGTTTAACTCTGTCAGTTGAATGTACACATTGACAACCATTCAATTTGATAGCACCCTTTTGGTTTTAGAAGCAGATATTTCTCTGTACAGCCTGTGGTCCCATTCACTCGGGAATATCCCAACGCAGCTCCTAGAAGAAACGTGTTTCTGACTCGCTGAATCTCAACATAGATTCAACTCTCTTAGATGAACGAACGCACAGCAGAGCAGTTTCAAGGAAACGTTTCTCCTGAGTTTTAGACGAAGTTTCCTGCTGTTTAGTACGGATGCCGGCATTGGGCTGGAAATACCGGTTTTGGGATTCTGCACAGAAAGGGTTTACAAACCGCTGAATCCACACGTGAGTTTAACTCTGTCAGTTGAATGCACACATTGACAACCATTCAGTTAGATAGCTCCGTTTTGGTTTTAGAAGCAGATATTTCTCTGTACAGCCTATGGTCCCATTCACTCGGGAATATCCCAACGCAGCTCCTAGAAGAAACGTGTTTCTGACTCGCTGAATCTCAACATAGATTCAACTCTCTTAGGTGAACGAACGCACAGCAGAGCACTTTCAAAGAAACGTTTCTCCTGAGTCTTAGACGAAGTTTCCTGCTGTTTAGTACGTATGCCGGCATTGGGCTGGAAATACCGGTTTGGGGATTCTGCACAGAAAGGGTTTGCAAACCGCTGAATCCACACGTGAGTTTAACTCTGTCAGTTGAATGCACACGTTGACAACCATTCAGTTAGATAGCTCCGTTTTGGTTTTAGAAGCAGATATTTCTCTGTACAGCCTATGGTCCCATTCACTCGGGAATATCCCAACGCAGCTCCTAGAAGAAACGTGTTTCTGACTCGCTGAATCTCAACATAGATTCAACTCTCTTAGGTGAACGAACGCACAGCAGAGCAGTTTCAAGGAAACGTTTCTCCTGAGTCTTAGACGAAGTTTCCTGCTGTTTAGTACGTATGCCGGCATTGGGCTGGAAATACCGGTTTTGGGATTCTGCACAGAAAGGGTTTGCAAACCGCTGAATCCACACGTGAGATTAACTCTGTCAGTTGAATGCACACATTGACAACCATTCAGTTAGATAGCTCCGTTTTGGTTTTAGAAGCAGATATTTCTCTGTACAGCCTATGGTCCCATTCACTCGGGAATATCCCAACGCAGCTCCTAGAAGAAACGTGTTTCTGACTCGCTGAATCTCAACATAGATTCAACTCTCTTAGGTGAACGAACGCACAGCAGAGCAGTTTCAAGGAAACGTTTCTCCTGAGTTTTAGACGAAGTTTCCTGCTGTTTAGTACGTATGCCGGCATTGGGCTGGAAATACCGGTTTTGGGATTCTGCACAGAAAGGTTTTGCAAACCGCTGAATCCACACGTGAGTTTAACTCTGTCAGTTGAATGCACACATTGACAACCATTCAGTTAGATAGCTCCGTTTTGGTTTTAGAAGCAGATATTTCTCTGTACAGCCTATGGTCCCATTCACTCGGGAATATCCCAACGCAGCTCCTAGAAGAAACGTGTTTCTGACTCGCTGAATCTCAACATAGATTCAACTCTCTTAGGTGAACGAACGCACAGCAGAGCAGTTTCAAGGAAACGTTTCTCCTGAGTTTTAGACGAAGTTTCCTGCTGTTTAGTACGTATGCCGGCATTGGGCTGGAAATACCGGTTTTGAGATTCTGCACAGAAAGGGTTTGCAAACCGCTGAATCCACACGTGAGTTTAACTCTGTCAGTTGAATGCACACATTGACAACCATTCAGTTAGATAGCTCCGTTTTGGTTTTAGAAGCAGATATTTCTCTGTACAGCCTATGGTCCCATTCACTCGGGAATATCCCAACGCAGCTCCTAGAAGAAACGTGTTTCTGACTCGCTGAATCTCAACATAGATTCAACTCTCTTAGGTGATCGAACGCACAGCAGAGCAGTTTCAAGGAAACGTTTCTCCTGAGGTTTAGACGAAGTTTCCTGCTGTTTAGTACGGATGCAGGCATTGGGCTGGAAATACCGGTTTTGAGATTCTGCACAGAAAGGGTTTGCAAACCGCTGAATCCACACGTGAGTTTAACTCTGTCAGTTGAATGCACACATTGACAACCATTCAGTTAGATAGCTCCGTTTTGGTTTTAGAAGCAGATATTTCTCTGTACAACCTATGGTCCCATTCACTCGGGAATATCCCAACGCAGCTCCTAGAAGAAACGTGTTTCTGACTCGCTGAATCTCAACATAGATTCAACTCTCTTAGGTGAACGAACGCACAGCAGAGCAGTTTCAAGGAAACGTTTCTCCTGAGTTTTAGCCGAAGTTTCCTGCTGTTTAGTACGTATGCCGGCATTGGGCTGGAAACACCGGTTTTGGGATTCTGCTCAGAAAGGGTTTGCAAACCGCTGAATCCACACGTGAATTTAACTCTGTCAGTTGAATGTACACATTGACAACCATTCAGTTTGATAGCACCCTTTTGGTTTTAGAAGCAGATATTTCTCTGTACAGCCTATGGTCCCATTCACTCGGGAATATCCCAACGCAGCTCCTAGAAGAAACGTGTTTCTGACTCGCTGAATCTCCACATAGATTCAACTCTCTTAGGTGAACGAACGCACAGCAGAGCAGTTTCAAGGAAACGTTTCTCCTGAGTTTTAGACGAAGTTTCCTGCTGTTTAGTACGGATGCCGGCATTGGGCTGGAAATACCGGTTTTGGGATTCTGCACAGAAAGGGTTTGCAAACCGCTGAATCCACACGTGAGTTTAACTCTGTCAGTTGAATGCACACATTGACAACCATTCAGTTAGATAGCTCCGTTTTGGTTTTAGAAGCAGATATTTCTCTGTACAGCCTATGGTCCCATTCACTCGGTAATATCCCAACGCAGCTCCTAGAAGAAACGTGTTTCTGACTCGCTGAATCTCAACATAGATTCAACTCTCTTAGGTGAACGAACGCACAGCAGAGCAGTTTCAAGGAAACGTTTCTCCTGAGTTTTAGACGAAGTTTCCTGCTGTTTAGTACGTATGCCGGCATTGGGCTGGAAATACCGGTTTTGAGATTCTGCACAGAAAGGGTTTGCAAACCGCTGAATCCACACGTGAGTTTAACTCTGTCAGTTGAATGCACACAATGACAACCATTCAGTTAGATAGCTCCGTTTTGGTTTTAGAAGCAGATATTTCTCTGTACAGCCTATGGTCCCATTGACTCGGGAATATCCCAACGCAGCTCCTAGAAGAAACGTGTTTCTGACTCGCTGAATCTCAACATAGATTCAACTCTCTTAGGTGAACGAACGCACAGCAGAGCAGTTTCAAGGAAACGTTTCTCCTGAGTCTTAGACGAAGTTTCCTGCTGTTTAGTACGTATGCCGGCATTGGGCTGGAAATACCGGTTTTGGGATTCTGCACAGAAAGGGTTTGCAAACCGCTGAATCCACACGTGAGTTTAACTCGGTCAGTTGAATGCACACATTGACAACCATTCAGTTAGATAGCTCCGTTTTGGTTTTAGAAGCAGATATTTCTCTGTACAGCCTATGGTCCCATTCACTCGGGAATATCCCAACGCAGCTCCTAGAAGAAACGTGTTTCTGACTCGCTGAATCTCAACATAGATTCAACTCTCTTAGGTGATCGAACGCACAGCAGAGCAGTTTCAAGGAAACGTTTCTCCTGAGTTTTAGACGAAGTTTCCTGCTGTTTAGTACGGATGCAGGCATTGGGCTGGAAATACCGGTTTTGAGATTCTGCACAGAAAGGGTTTGCAAACCGCTGAATCCACACGTGAGTTTAACTCTGTCAGTTGAATGCACACATTGACAACCATTCAGTTTGATAGCACCCTTTTGGTTTTAGAAGCAGATATTTCTCTGTACAGCCTATGGTCCCATTCACTCGGGAATATCCCAACGCAGCTCCTAGAAGAAACGTGTTTCTGACTCGCTGAGGCTCAACATAGATTCAACTCTCTTAGATGAACGAACGCACAGCAGAGCAGTTTCAAGGAAACGTTTCTCCTGAGTTTTAGACGAAGTTTCCTGCTGTTTAGTACGGATGCCGGCATTGGGCTGGAAATACCGGTTTTGAGATTCTGCACAGAAAGGGTTTGCAAACCGCTGAATCCACACGTGAGTTTAACTCTGTCAGTTGAATGCACACATTGACAACCATTCAGTTAGATAGCTCCGTTTTGGTTTTAGAAGCAGATATTTCTCTGTACAGCCTATGGTCCCATTCACTCGGGAATATCCCAACGCAGCTCCTAGAAGAAACGTGTTTCTGACTCGCTGAATCTCAACATAGATTCAACTCTATTAGGTGAACGAACGCACAGCAGAGCAGTTTCAAGGAAACGTTTCTCCTGAGTTTTAGACGAAGTTTCCTGCTGTTTAGTACGTATGCCGGCATTGGGCTGGAAATACCGGTTTTGGGATACTGCACAGAAAGGGTTTGCAAACCGCTGAATCCACACGTGAGTTTAACTCTGTCAGTTGAATGTACACATTGACAACCATTCAATTTGATAGCACCCTTTTGGTTTTAGAAGCAGATATTTCTCTGTACAGCCTGTGGTCCCATTCACTCGGGAATATCCCAACGCAGCTCCTAGAAGAAACGTGTTTCTGACTCGCTGAATCTCAACATAGATTCAACTCTCTTAGATGAACGAACGCACAGCAGAGCAGTTTCAAGGAAACGTTTCTCCTGAGTTTTAGACGAAGTTTCCTGCTGTTTAGTACGGATGCCGGCATTGGGCTGGAAATACCGGTTTTGGGATTCTGCACAGAAAGGGTTTGCAAACCGCTGAATCCACACGTGAGTTTAACTCTGTCAGTTGAATGCACACATTGACAACCATTCAGTTAGATAGCTCCGTTTTGGTTTTAGAAGCAGATATTTCTCTGTACAGCCTATGGTCCCATTCACTCGGGAATATCCCAACGCAGCTCCTAGAAGAAACGTGTTTCTGACTCGCTGAATCTCAACATAGATTCAACTCTCTTAGGTGAACGAACGCACAGCAGAGCACTTTCAAGGAAGCGTTTCTCCTGAGTCTTAGACGAAGTTTCCTGCTGTTTAGTACGTATGCCGGCATTGGGCTGGAAATACCGGTTTTGGGATTCTGCACAGAAAGGGTTTGCAAACCGCTGAATCCACACGTGAGTTTAACTCTGTCAGTTGAATGCACACGTTGACAACCATTCAGTTAGATAGCTCCGTTTTGGTTTTAGAAGCAGATATTTCTCTGTACAGCCTATGGTCCCATTCACTCGGGAATATCCCAACGCAGCTCCTAGAAGAAACGTGTTTCTGACTCGCTGAATCTCAACATAGATTCAACTCTCTTAGGTGAACGAACGCACAGCAGAGCAGTTTCAAGGAAACGTTTCTCCTGAGTCTTAGACGAAGTTTCCTGCTGTTTAGTACGTATGCCGGCATTGGGCTGGAAATACCGGTTTTGGGATTCTGCACAGAAAGGGTTTGCAAACCGCTGAATCCACACGTGAGATTAACTCTGTCAGTTGAATGCACACATTGACAACCATTCAGTTAGATAGCTCCGTTTTGGTTTTAGAAGCAGATATTTCTCTGTACAGCCTATGGTCCCATTCACTCGGGAATATCCCAACGCAGCTCCTAGAAGAAACGTGTTTCTGACTCGCTGAATCTCAACATAGATTCAACTCTCTTAGGTGAACGAACGCACAGCAGAGCAGTTTCAAGGAAACGTTTCTCCTGAGTTTTAGATGAAGTTTCCTGCTGTTTAGTACGTATGCCGGCATTGGGCTGGAAATACCGGTTTTGGGATTCTGCACAGAAAGGGTTTGCAAACCGCTGAATCCACACGTGAGTTTAACTCTGTCAGTTGAATGCACACATTGACAACCATTCAGTTAGATAGCTCCGTTTTGGTTTTAGAAGCAGATATTTCTCTGTACAGCCTATGGTCCCATTCACTCGGGAATATCCCAACGCAGCTCCTAGAAGAAACGTGTTTCTGACTCGCTGAATCTCAACATAGATTCAACTCTCTTAGGTGAACGAACGCACAGCAGAGCAGTTTCAAGGAAACGTTTCTCCTGAGTTTTAGACGAAGTTTCCTGCTGTTTAGTACGTATGCCGGCATTGGGCTGGAAATACCGGTTTTGAGATTCTGCACATAAAGGGTTTGCAAACCGCTGAATCCACACGTGAGTTTAACTCTGTCAGTTGAATGCACACATTGACAACCATTCAGTTAGATAGCTCCGTTTTGGTTTTAGAAGCAGATATTTCTCTGTACAGCCTATGGTCCCATTCACTCGGGAATATCCCAACGCAGCTCCTAGAAGAAACGTGTTTCTGACTCGCTGAATCTCAACATAGATTCAACTCTCTTAGGTGAACGGACGCACAGCAGAGCAGTTTCAAGGAAACTTTTCTCCTGAGTTTTAGACGAAGTTTCCTGCTGTTTAGTACGTATGCCGGCATTGGGCTGGAAATACCGGTTTTGGGATTCTGCACAGAAAGGGTTTGCAAACCGCTGAATCCACACGTGAGTTTAACTCGGTCAGTTGAATGCACACATTGACAACCATTCAGTTAGATAGCTCCGTTTTGGTTTTAGAAGCAGATATTTCTCTGTACAGCCTATGGTCCCATTCACTCGGGAATATCCCAACGCAGCTCCTAGAAGAAACGTGTTTCTGACTCGCTGAATCTCAACATAGATTCAACTCTCTTAGGTGATCGAACGCACAGCAGAGCAGTTTCAAGGAAACGTTTCTCCTGAGTTTTAGACGAAGTTTCCTGCTGTTTAGTACGGATGCAGGCATTGGGCTGGAAATACCGGTTTTGAGATTCTGCACAGAAAGGGTTTGCAAACCGCTGAATCCACACGTGAGTTTAACTCTGTCAGTTGAATGCACACATTGACAACCATTCAGTTTGATAGCACCCTTTTGGTTTTAGAAGCAGATATTTCTCTGTACAGCCTATGGTCCCATTCACTCGGGAATATCCCAACGCAGCTCCTAGAAGAAACGTGTTTCTGACTCGCTGAGTCTCAACATAGATTCAACTCTCTTAGATGAACGAACGCACAGCAGAGCAGTTTCAAGGAAACGTTTCTCCTGAGTTTTAGACGAAGTTTCCTGCTGTTTAGTACGGATGCCGGCATTGGGCTGGAAATACCGGTTTTGAGATTCTGCACAGAAAGGGTTTGCAAACCGCTGAATCCACACGTGAGTTTAACTCTGTCAGTTGAATGCACACATTGACAACCATTCAGTTAGATAGCTCCGTTTTGGTTTTAGAAGCAGATATTTCTCTGTACAGCCTATGGTCCCATTCACTCGGGAATATCCCAACGCAGCTCCTAGAAGAAACGTGTTTCTGACTCGCTGAATCTCAACATAGATTCAACTCTATTAGGTGAACGAACGCACAGCAGAGCAGTTTCAAGGAAACGCTTCTCCTGAGTTTTAGACGAAGTTTCCTGCTGTTTAGTACGTATGCCGGCATTGGGCTGGAAATACCGGTTTTGGGATTCTGCACAGAAAGGGTTTGCAAACCGCTGAATCCACACGTGAGTTTAACTCTGTCAGTTGAATGTACACATTGACAACCATTCAATTTGATAGCACCCTTTTGGTTTTAGAAGCAGATATTTCTCTGTACAGCCTGTGGTCCCATTCACTCGGGAATATCCCAACGCAGCTCCTAGAAGAAACGTGTTTCTGACTCGCTGAATCTCAACATAGATTCAACTCTCTTAGATGAACGAACGCACAGCAGAGCAGTTTCAAGGAAACGTTTCTCCTGAGTTTTAGACGAAGTTTCCTGCTGTTTAGTACGGATGCCGGCATTGGGCTGGAAATACCGGTTTTGGGATTCTGCACAGAAAGGGTTTGCAAACCGCTGAATCCACACGTGAGTTTAACTCTGTCAGTTGAATGCACACATTGACAACCATTCAGTTAGATAGCTCCGTTTTGGTTTTAGAAGCAGATATTTCTCTGTACAGCCTATGGTCCCATTCACTCGGGAATATCCCAACGCAGCTCCTAGAAGAAACGTGTTTCTGACTCGCTGAATCTCAACATAGATTCAACTCTCTTAGGTGAACGAACGCACAGCAGAGCACTTTCAAAGAAACGTTTCTCCTGAGTCTTAGACGAAGTTTCCTGCTGTTTAGTACGTATGCCGGCATTGGGCTGGAAATACCGGTTTTGGGATTCTGCACAGAAAGGGTTTGCAAACCGCTGAATCCACACGTGAGTTTAACTCTGTCAGTTGAATGCACACATTGACAACCATTCAGTTAGATAGCTCCGTTTTGGTTTTAGAAGCAGATATTTCTCTGTACAGCCTATGGTCCCATTCACTCGGTAATATCCCAACGCAGCTCCTAGAAGAAACGTGTTTCTGACTCGCTGAATCTCAACATAGATTCAACTCTCTTAGGTGAACGAACGCACAGCAGAGCACTTTCAAAGAAACGTTTCTCCTGAGTCTTAGACGAAGTTTCCTGCTGTTTAGTACGTATGTCGGCATTGGGCTGGAAATACCGGTTTGGGATTCTGCACAGAAAGGGTTTGCAAACCGCTGAATCCACACGTGAGTTTAACTCTGTCAGTTGAATGCACACGTTGACAACCATTCAGTTAGATAGCTCCGTTTTGGTTTTAGAAGCAGATATTTCTCTGTACAGCCTATGGTCCCATTCACTCCGGAATATCCCAACGCAGCTCCTAGAAGAAACGTGTTTCTGACTCGCTGAATCTCAACATAGATTCAACTCTCTTAGGTGAACGAACGCACAGCAGAGCAGTTTCAAGGAAACGTTTCTCCTAAGTCTTAGACGAAGTTTCCTGCTGTTTAGTACGTATGCCGGCATTGGGCTGGAAATACCGGTTGTGGGATCTGCACAGAAAGGGTTTGCAAACCGCTGAATCCACACGTGAGATTAACTCTGTCAGTTGAATGCACACATTGACAACCATTCAGTTAGATAGCTCAGTTTTGGTTTTAGAAGCAGATATTTCTCTGTACAGCCTATGGTCCCATTCACCTTGAATATCCCAACGCAGCTGCTAGAAGAAACGTGTTTCTGACTCGCTGAATCTCAACATAGATTCAACTCTCTTAGGTGAACGAACGCACAGCAGAGCAGTTTCAAGGAAACGTTTCTCCTGAGTTTTAGACGAAGTTTCCTGCTGTTTAGTACGTATGCCGGCATTGGGCTGGAAATACCGGTTTTGAGATTCTGCACAGAAAGGGTTTGCAAACCGCTGAATCCACACGTGAGTTTAACTCTGTCAGTTGAATGCACACAATGACAACCATTCAGTTAGATAGCTCCGTTTTGGTTTTAGAAGCAGATATTTCTCTGTACAGCCTATGGTCCCATTGACTCGGGAATATCCCAACGCAGCTCCTAGAAGAAACGTGTTTCTGACTCGCTGAATCTCAACATAGATTCAACTCTCTTAGGTGAACGAACGCACAGCAGAGCAGTTTCAAGGAAACGTTTCTCCTGAGTCTTAGACGAAGTTTCCTGCTGTTTAGTACGTATGCCGGCATTGGGCTGGAAATACCGGTTTTGGGATTCTGCACAGAAAGGGTTTGCAAACCGCTGAATCCACACGTGAGTTTAACTCGGTCAGTTGAATGCACACATTGACAACCATTCAGTTAGATAGCTCCGTTTTGGTTTTAGAAGCAGATATTTCTCTGTACAGCCTATGGTCCCATTCACTCGGGAATATCCCAACGCAGCTCCTAGAAGAAACGTGTTTCTGACTCGCTGAATCTCAACATAGATTAAACTCTCTTAGGTGATCGAACGCACAGCAGAGCAGTTTCAAGGAAACGTTTCTCCTGAGTTTTAGACGAAGTTTCCTGCTGTTTAGTACGGATGCAGGCATTGGGCTGGAAATACCGGTTTTGAGATTCTGCACAGAAAGGGTTTGCAAACCGCTGAATCCACACGTGAGTTTAACTCTGTCAGTTGAATGCACACATTGACAACCATTCAGTTTGATAGCACCCTTTTGGTTTTAGAAGCAGATATTTCTCTGTACAGCCTATGGTCCCATTCACTCGGGAATATCCCAACGCAGCTCCTAGAAGAAACGTGTTTCTGACTCGCTGAGTCTCAACATAGATTCAACTCTCTTAGATGAACGAACGCACAGCAGAGCAGTTTCAAGGAAACGTTTCTCCTGAGTTTTAGACGAAGTTTCCTGCTGTTTAGTACGGATGCCGGCATTGGGCTGGAAATACCGGTTTTGAGATTCTGCACAGAAAGGGTTTGCAAACCGCTGAATCCACACGTGAGTTTAACTCTGTCAGTTGAATGCACACATTGACAACCATTCAGTTAGATAGCTCCGTTTTGGTTTTAGAAGCAGATATTTCTCTGTACAGCCTATGGTCCCATTCACTCGGGAATATCCCAACGCAGCTCCTAGAAGAAACGTGTTTCTGACTCGCTGAATCTCAACATAGATTCAACTCTCTTAGGTGAACGAACGCACAGCAGAGCAGTTTCAAGGAAACGTTTCTCCTGAGTTTTAGACGAAGTTTCCTGCTGTTTAGTACGTATGCCGGCATTGGGCTGGAAATACCGGTTTTGGGATACTGCACAGAAAGGGTCTGCAAACCGCTGAATCCACACGTGAGTTTAACTCTGTCAGTTGAATGTACACATTGACAACCATTCAATTTGATAGCACCCTTTTGGTTTTAGAAGCAGATATTTCTCTGTACAGCCTGTGGTCCCATTCACTCGGGAATATCCCAACGCAGCTCCTAGAAGAAACGTGTTTCTGACTCGCTGAATCTCAACATAGATTCAACTCTCTTAGATGAACGAACGCACAGCAGAGCAGTTTCAAGGAAACGTTTCTCCTGAGTTTTAGACGAAGTTTCCTGCTGTTTAGTACGGATGCCGGCATTGGGCTGGAAATACCGGTTTTGGGATTCTGCACAGAAAGGGTTTGCAAACCGCTGAATCCACACGTGAGTTTAACTCTGTCAGTTGAATGCACACATTGACAACCATTCAGTTAGATAGCTCCGTTTTGGTTTTAGAAGCAGATATTTCTCTGTACAGCCTATGGTCCCATTCACTCGGGAATATCCCAACGCAGCTCCTAGAAGAAACGTGTTTCTGACTCGCTGAATCTCAACATAGATTCAACTCTCTTAGGTGAACGAACGCACAGCAGAGCACTTTCAAAGAAACGTTTCTCCTGAGTCTTAGACGAAGTTTCCTGCTGTTTAGTACGTATGCCGGCATTGGGCTGGAAATACCGGTTTGGGGATTCTGCACAGAAAGGGTTTGCAAACCGCTGAATCCACACGTGAGTTTAACTCTGTCAGTTGAATGCACACGTTGACAACCATTCAGTTAGATAGCTCCGTTTTGGTTTTAGAAGCAGATATTTCTCTGTACAGCCTATGGTCCCATTCACTCGGGAATATCCCAACGCAGCTCCTAGAAGAAACGTGTTTCTGACTCGCTGAATCTCAACATAGATTCAACTCTCTTAGGTGATCGAACGCACAGCAGAGCAGTTTCAAGGAAACGTTTCTCCTGAGTTTTAGACGAAGTTTCCTGCTGTTTAGTACGGATGCAGGCATTGGGCTGGAAATACCGGTTTTGAGATTCTGCACAGAAAGGGTTTGCAAACCGCTGAATCCACACGTGAGTTTAACTCTGTCAGTTGAATGCACACATTGACAACCATTCAGTTTGATAGCACCCTTTTGGTTTTAGAAGCAGATATTTCTCTGTACAGCCTATGGTCCCATTCACTCGGGAATATCCCAACGCAGCTCCTAGAAGAAACGTGTTTCTGACTCGCTGAATCTCAACATAGATTCAACTCTCTTAGGTGAACGAACGCACAGCAGAGCAGTTTCAAGGAAACGTTTCTCCTGAGTTTTAGACGAAGTTTCCTGCTGTTTAGTACGTATGCCGGCATTGGGCTGGAAATACCGGTTTTGGGATACTGCACAGAAAGGGTCTGCAAACCGCTGAATCCACACGTGAGTTTAACTCTGTCAGTTGAATGTACACATTGACAACCATTCAATTTGATAGCACCCTTTTGGTTTTAGAAGCAGATATTTCTCTGTACAGCCTGTGGTCCCATTCACTCGGGAATATCCCAACGCAGCTCCTAGAAGAAACGTGTTTCTGACTCGCTGAATCTCAACATAGATTCAACTCTCTTAGATGAACGAACGCACAGCAGAGCAGTTTCAAGGAAACGTTTCTCCTGAGTTTTAGACGAAGTTTCCTGCTGTTTAGTACGGATGCCGGCATTGGGCTGGAAATACCGGTTTTGGGATTCTGCACAGAAAGGGTTTGCAAACCGCTGAATCCACACGTGAGTTTAACTCTGTCAGTTGAATGCACACATTGACAACCATTCAGTTAGATAGCTCCGTTTTGGTTTTAGAAGCAGATATTTCTCTGTACAGCCTATGGTCCCATTCACTCGGGAATATCCCAACGCAGCTCCTAGAAGAAACGTGTTTCTGACTCGCTGAATCTCAACATAGATTCAACTCTCTTAGGTGAACGAACGCACAGCAGAGCACTTTCAAAGAAACGTTTCTCCTGAGTCTTAGACGAAGTTTCCTGCTGTTTAGTACGTATGCCGGCATTGGGCTGGAAATACCGGTTTGGGGATTCTGCACAGAAAGGGTTTGCAAACCGCTGAATCCACACGTGAGTTTAACTCTGTCAGTTGAATGCACACGTTGACAACCATTCAGTTAGATAGCTCCGTTTTGGTTTTAGAAGCAGATATTTCTCTGTACAGCCTATGGTCCCATTCACTCGGGAATATCCCAACGCAGCTCCTAGAAGAAACGTGTTTCTGACTCGCTGAATCTCAACATAGATTCAACTCTCTTAGGTGAACGAACGCACAGCAGAGCAGTTTCAAGGAAACGTTTCTCCTGAGTCTTAGACGAAGTTTCCTGCTGTTTAGTACGTATGCCGGCATTGGGCTGGAAATACCGGTTTTGGGATTCTGCACAGAAAGGGTTTGCAAACCGCTGAATCCACACGTGAGATTAACTCTGTCAGTTGAATGCACACATTGACAACCATTCAGTTAGATAGCTCCGTTTTGGTTTTAGAAGCAGATATTTCTCTGTACAGCCTATGGTCCCATTCACTCGGGAATATCCCAACGCAGCTCCTAGAAGAAACGTGTTTCTGACTCGCTGAATCTCAACATAGATTCAACTCTCTTAGGTGAACGAACGCACAGCAGAGCAGTTTCAAGGAAACGTTTCTCCTGAGTTTTAGACGAAGTTTCCTGCTGTTTAGTACGTATGCCGGCATTGGGCTGGAAATACCGGTTTTGGGATTCTGCACAGAAAGGGTTTGCAAACCGCTGAATCCACACGTGAGTTTAACTCTGTCAGTTGAATGCACACATTGACAACCATTCAGTTAGATAGCTCCGTTTTGGTTTTAGAAGCAGATATTTCTCTGTACAGCCTATGGTCCCATTCATTCGGGAATATCCCAACGCAGCTCCTAGAAGAAACGTGTTTCTGACTCGCTGAATCTCAACATAGATTCAACTCTCTTAGGTGAACGAACGCACAGCAGAGCAGTTTCAAGGAAGCGTTTCTCCTGAGTTTTAGACGAAGTTTCCTGCTGTTTAGTACGTATGCCGGCATTGGGCTGGAAATACCGGTTTTGGGATTCTGCACAGAAAGGGTTTGCAAACCGCTGAATCCACACGTGAGTTTAACTCTGTCAGTTGAATGCACACATTGACAACCATTCAGTTAGATAGCTCCGTTTTGGTTTTAGAAGCAGATATTTCTCTGTACAGCCTATGGTCCCATTCACTCGGGAATATCCCAACGCAGCTCCTAGAAGAAACGTGTTTCTGACTCGCTGAATCTCAACATAGATTCAACTCTCTTAGGTGATCGAACGCACAGCAGAGCAGTTTCAAGGAAACGTTTCTCCTGAGGTTTAGACGAAGTTTCCTGCTGTTTAGTACGGATGCAGGCATTGGGCTGGAAATACCGGTTTTGAGATTCTGCACAGAAAGGGTTTGCAAACCGCTGAATCCACACGTGAGTTTAACTCTGTCAGTTGAATGCACACATTGACAACCATTCAGTTAGATAGCTCCGTTTTGGTTTTAGAAGCAGATATTTCTCTGTACAGCCTATGGTCCCATTCACTCGGGAATATCCCAACGCAGCTCCTAGAAGAAACGTGTTTCTGACTCGCTGAATCTCAACATAGATTCAACTCTCTTAGGTGAACGAACGCACAGCAGAGCAGTTTCAAGGAAACGTTTCTCCTGAGTTTTAGACGAAGTTTCCTGCTGTTTAGTACGTATGCCGGCATTGGGCTGGAAACACCGGTTTTGGGATTCTGCACAGAAAGGGTTTGCAAACCGCTGAATCCACACGTGAATTTAACTCTGTCAGTTGAATGTACACATTGACAACCATTCAGTTTGATAGCACCCTTTTGGTTTTAGAAGCAGATATTTCTCTGTACAGCCTATGGTCCCATTCACTCGGGAATATCCCAACGCAGCTCCTAGAAGAAACGTGTTTCTGACTCGCTGAATCTCCACATAGATTCAACTCTCTTAGGTGAACGAACGCACAGCAGAGCAGTTTCAAGGAAACGTTTATCCTGAGTTTTAGACGAAGTTTCCTGCTGTTTAGTACGGATGCCGGCATTGGGCTGGAAATACCGGTTTTGGGATTCTGCACAGAAAGGGTTTGCAAACCGCTGAATCCACACGTGAGTTTAACTCTGTCAGTTGAATGCACACATTGACAACCATTCAGTTAGATAGCTCCGTTTTGGTTTTAGAAGCAGATATTTCTCTGTACAGCCTATGGTCCCATTCACTCGGTAATATCCCAACGCAGCTCCTAGAAGAAACGTGTTTCTGACTCGCTGAATCTCAACATAGATTCAACTCTCTTAGGTGAACGAACGCACAGCAGAGCACTTTCAAAGAAACGTTTCTCCTGAGTCTTAGACGAAGTTTCCTGCTGTTTAGTACGTATGTCGGCATTGGGCTGGAAATACCGGTTTGGGATTCTGCACAGAAAGGGTTTGCAAACCGCTGAATCCACACGTGAGTTTAACTCTGTCAGTTGAATGCACACGTTGACAACCATTCAGTTAGATAGCTCCGTTTTGGTTTTAGAAGCAGATATTTCTCTGTACAGCCTATGGTCCCATTCACTCCGGAATATCCCAACGCAGCTCCTAGAAGAAACGTGTTTCTGACTCGCTGAATCTCAACATAGATTCAACTCTCTTAGGTGAACGAACGCACAGCAGAGCAGTTTCAAGGAAACGTTTCTCCTGAGTCTTAGACGAAGTTTCCTGCTGTTTAGTACGTATGCCGGCATTGGGCTGGAAATACCGGTTTTGGGATCTGCACAGAAAGGGTTTGCAAACCGCTGAATCCACACGTGAGATTAACTCTGTCAGTTGAATGCACACATTGACAACCATTCATTTAGATAGCTCAGTTTTGGTTTTAGAAGCAGATATTTCTCTGTACAGCCTATGGTCCCATTCACCTTGAATATCCCAACGCAGCTGCTAGAAGAAACGTGTTTCTGACTCGCTGAGTCTCAACATAGATTCAACTCTCTTAGGTGAACGAACGCGCAGCAGAGCAGTTTCAAGGAAACGTTTCTCCTGATTTTTAGACGAAGTTTCCTGCTGTTTAGTACGTATGCCGGCATTGGGCTGGAAATACCGGTTTTGAGATTCTGCACAGAAAGGGTTTGCAAACCGCTGAATCCACACGTGAGTTTAACTCTGTCAGTTGAATGCACACATTGACAACCATTCAGTTAGATAGCTCCGTTTTGGTTTTAGAAGCAGATATTTCTCTGTACAGCCTATGGTCCCATTGACTCGGGAATATCCCAACGCAGCTCCTAGAAGAAACGTGTTTCTGACTCGCTGAATCTCAACATAGATTCAACTCTCTTAGGTGAACGAACGCACAGCAGAGCAGTTTCAAGGAAACGTTTCTCCTGAGTCTTAGACGAAGTTTCCTGCTGTTTAGTACGTATGCCGGCATTGGGCTGGAAATACCGGTTTTGGGATTCTGCACAGAAAGGGTTTGCAAACCGCTGAATCCACACGTGAGTTTAACTCTGTCAGTTGAATGCACACATTGACAACCATTCAGTTAGATATCTCCGTTTTGGTTTTAGAAGCAGATATTTCTCTGTACAGCCTATGGTCCCATTCACTCGGGAATATCCCAACGCAGCTCCTAGAAGAAACGTGTTTCTGACTCGCTGAATCTCAACATAGATTCAACTCTCTTAGGTGAACGGACGCACAGCAGAGCAGTTTCAAGGAAACGTTTCTCCTGAGTTTTAGACGAAGTTTCCTGCTGTTTAGTACGTATGCCGGCATTGGGCTGGAAATACCGGTTTTGGGATTCTGCACAGAAAGGGTTTGCAAACCGCTGAATCCACACGTGAGTTTAACTCTGTCAGTTGAATGCACACATTGACAACCATTCAGTTAGATAGCTCCGTTTTGGTTTTAGAAGCAGATATTTCTCTGTACAGCCTATGGTCCCATTCACTCGGGAATATCCCAACGCAGCTCCTAGCATAAACGTGTTTCTGACTCGCTGAATCTCAACATAGATTCAACTCTCTTAGGTGATCGAACGCACAGCAGAGCAGTTTCAAGGAAACGTTTCTCCTGAGTTTTAGACGAAGTTTCCTGCTGTTTAGTACGGATGCAGGCATTGGGCTGGAAATACCGGTTTTGAGATTCTGCACAGAAAGGGTTTGCAAACCGCTGAATCCACACGTGAGTTTAACTCTGTCAGTTGAATGCACACATTGACAACCATTCAGTTAGATAGCTCCGTTTTGGTTTTAGAAGCAGATATTTCTCTGTACAGCCTATGGTCCCATTCACTCGGTAATATCCCAACGCAGCTCCTAGAAGAAACGTGTTTCTGACTCGCTGAATCTCAACATAGATTCAACTCTCTTAGGTGAACGAACGCACAGCAGAGCACTTTCAAAGAAACGTTTCTCCTGAGTCTTAGACGAAGTTTCCTGCTGTTTAGTACGTATGTCGGCATTGGGCTGGAAATACCGGTTTGGGATTCTGCACAGAAAGGGTTTTCAAACCGCTGAATCCACACGTGAGTTTAACTCTGTCAGTTGAATGCACACGTTGACAACCATTCAGTTAGATAGCTCCGTTTTGGTTTTAGAAGCAGATATTTCTCTGTACAGCCTATGGTCCCATTCACTCCGGAATATCCCAACGCAGCTCCTAGAAGAAACGTGTTTCTGACTCGCTGAATCTCAACATAGATTCAACTCTCTTAGGTGAACGAACGCACAGCAGAGCAGTTTCAAGGAAACGTTTCTCCTGAGTCTTAGACGAAGTTTCCTGCTGTTTAGTACGTATGCCGGCATTGGGCTGGAAATACCGGTTTTGGGATCTGCACAGAAAGGGTTTGCAAACCGCTGAATCCACACGTGAGATTAACTCTGTCAGTTGAATGCACACATTGACAACCATTCAGTTAGATAGCTCAGTTTTGGTTTTAGAAGCAGATATTTCTCTGTACAGCCTATGGTCCCATTCACCTTGAATATCCCAACGCAGCTGCTAGAAGAAACGTGTTTCTGACTCGCTGAATCTCAACATAGATTCAACTCTCTTAGGTGAACGAACGCACAGCAGAGCAGTTTCAAGGAAACGTTTCTCCTGAGTTTTAGACGAAGTTTCCTGCTGTTTAGTACGTATGCCGGCATTGGGCTGGAAATACCGGTTTTGAGATTCTGCACAGAAAGGGTTTGCAAACCGCTGAATCCACACGTGAGTTTAACTCTGTCAGTTGAATGCACACATTGACAACCATTCAGTTAGATAGCTCCGTTTTGGTTTTAGAAGCAGATATTTCTCTGTACAGCCTATGGTCCCATTGACTCGGGAATATCCCAACGCAGCTCCTAGAAGAAACGTGTTTCTGACTCGCTGAATCTCAACATAGATTCAACTCTCTTAGGTGAACGAACGCACAGCAGAGCAGTTTCAAGGAAACGTTTCTCCTGAGTCTTAGACGAAGTTTCCTGCTGTTTAGTACGTATGCCGGCATTGGGCTGGAAATACCGGTTTTGGGATTCTGCACAGAAAGGGTTTGCAAACCGCTGAATCCACACGTGAGTTTAACTCTGTCAGTTGAATGCACACATTGACAACCATTCAGTTAGATAGCTCCGTTTTGGTTTTAGAAGCAGATATTTCTCTGTACAGCCTATGGTCCCATTCACTCGGGAATATCCCAACGCAGCTCCTAGCATAAACGTGTTTCTGACTCGCTGAATCTCAACATAGATTCAACTCTCTTAGGTGATCGAACGCACAGCAGAGCAGTTTCAAGGAAACGTTTCTCCTGAGTTTTAGACGAAGTTTCCTGCTGTTTAGTACGGATGCAGGCATTGGGCTGGAAATACCGGTTTTGAGATTCTGCACAGAAAGGGTTTGCAAACCGCTGAATCCACACGTGAATTTAACTCTGTCAGTTGAATGTACACATTGACAACCATTCAGTTTGATAGCACCCTTTTGGTTTTAGAAGCAGATATTTCTCTGTACAGCCTATGGTCCCATTCACTCGGGAATATCCCAACGCAGCTCCTAGAAGAAACGTGTTTCTGACTCGCTGAATCTCCACATAGATTCAACTCTCTTAGGTGAACGAACGCACAGCAGAGCAGTTTCAAGGAAACGTTTCTCCTGAGTTTTAGACGAAGTTTCCTGCTGTTTAGTACGGATGCCGGCATTGGGCTGGAAATACCGGTTTTGGGATTCTGCACAGAAAGGGTTTGCAAACCGCTGAATCCACACGTGAGTTTAACTCTGTCAGTTGAATGCACACATTGACAACCATTCAGTTAGATAGCTCCGTTTTGGTTTTAGAAGCAGATATTTCTCTGTACAGCCTATGGTCCCATTCACTCGGTAATATCCCAACGCAGCTCCTAGAAGAAACGTGTTTCTGACTCGCTGAATCTCAACATAGATTCAACTCTCTTAGGTGAACGAACGCACAGCAGAGCACTTTCAAAGAAACGTTTCTCCTGAGTCTTAGACGAAGTTTCCTGCTGTTTAGTACGTATGTCGGCATTGGGCTGGAAATACCGGTTTGGGATTCTGCACAGAAAGGGTTTGCAAACCGCTGAATCCACACGTGAGTTTAACTCTGTCAGTTGAATGCACACGTTGACAACCATTCAGTTAGATAGCTCCGTTTTGGTTTTAGAAGCAGATATTTCTCTGTACAGCCTATGGTCCCATTCACTCCGGAATATCCCAACGCAGCTCCTAGAAGAAACGTGTTTCTGACTCGCTGAATCTCAACATAGATTCAACTCTCTTAGGTGAACGAACGCACAGCAGAGCAGTTTCAAGGAAACGTTTCTCCTGAGTCTTAGACGAAGTTTCCTGCTGTTTAGTACGTATGCCGGCATTGGGCTGGAAATACCGGTTTTGGGATCTGCACAGAAAGGGTTTGCAAACCGCTGAATCCACACGTGAGATTAACTCTGTCAGTTGAATGCACACATTGACAACCATTCAGTTAGATAGCTCAGTTTTGGTTTTAGAAGCAGATATTTCTCTGTACAGCCTATGGTCCCATTCACCTTGAATATCCCAACGCAGCTGCTAGAAGAAACGTGTTTCTGACTCGCTGAATCTCAACATAGATTCAACTCTCTTAGGTGAACGAACGCACAGCAGAGCAGTTTCAAGGAAACGTTTCTCCTGAGTTTTAGACGAAGTTTCCTGCTGTTTAGTACGTATGCCGGCATTGGGCTGGAAATACCGGTTTTGAGATTCTGCACAGAAAGGGTTTGCAAACCGCTGAATACACACGTGAGTTTAACTCTGTCAGTTGAATGCACACATTGACAACCATTCAGTTAGATAGCTCCGTTTTGGTTTTAGAAGCAGATATTTCTCTGTACAGCCTATGGTCCCATTGACTCGGGAATATCCCAACGCAGCTCCTAGAAGAAACGTGTTTCTGACTCGCTGAATCTCAACATAGATTCAACTCTCTTAGGTGAACGAACGCACAGCAGAGCAGTTTCAAGGAAACGTTTCTCCTGAGTCTTAGACGAAGTTTCCTGCTGTTTAGTACGTATGCCGGCATTGGGCTGGAAATACCGGTTTTGGGATTCTGCACAGAAAGGGTTTGCAAACCGCTGAATCCACACGTGAGTTTAACTCTGTCAGTTGAATGCACACATTGACAACCATTCAGTTAGATATCTCCGTTTTGGTTTTAGAAGCAGATATTTCTCTGTACAGCCTATGGTCCCATTCACTCGGGAATATCCCAACGCAGCTCCTAGAAGAAACGTGTTTCTGACTCGCTGAATCTCAACATAGATTCAACTCTCTTAGGTGAACGGACGCACAGCAGAGCAGTTTCAAGGAAACGTTTCTCCTGAGTTTTAGACGAAGTTTCCTGCTGTTTAGTACGTATGCCGGCATTGGGCTGGAAATACCGGTTTTGGGATTCTGCACAGAAAGGGTTTGCAAACCGCTGAATCCACACGTGAGTTTAACTCTGTCAGTTGAATGCACACATTGACAACCATTCAGTTAGATAGCTCCGTTTTGGTTTTAGAAGCAGATATTTCTCTGTACAGCCTATGGTCCCATTCACTCGGGAATATCCCAACGCAGCTCCTAGAAGAAACGTGTTTCTGACTCGCTGAATCTCAACATAGATTCAACTCTCTTAGGTGATCGAACGCACAGCAGAGCAGTTTCAAGGAAACGTTTCTCCTGAGTTTTAGACGAAGTTTCCTGCTGTTTAGTACGGATGCAGGCATTGGGCTGGAAATACCGGTTTTGAGATTCTGCACAGAAAGGGTTTGCAAACCGCTGAATCCACACGTGAGTTTAACTCTGTCAGTTGAATGCACACATTGACAACCATTCAGTTAGATAGCTCCGTTTTGGTTTTAGAAGCAGATATTTCTCTGTACAGCCTATGGTCCCATTGACTCGGGAATATCCCAACGCAGCTCCTAGAAGAAACGTGTTTCTGACTCGCTGAATCTCAACATAGATTCAACTCTCTTAGGTGAACGAACGCACAGCAGAGCAGTTTCAAGGAAACGTTTCTCCTGAGTCTTAGACGAAGTTTCCTGCTGTTTAGTACGTATGCCGGCATTGGGCTGGAAATACCGGTTTTGGGATTCTGCACAGAAAGGGTTTGCAAACCGCTGAATCCACACGTGAGTTTAACTCTGTCAGTTGAATGCACACATTGACAACCATTCAGTTAGATATCTCCGTTTTGGTTTTAGAAGCAGATATTTCTCTGTACAGCCTATGGTCCCATTCACTCGGGAATATCCCAACGCAGCTCCTAGAAGAAACGTGTTTCTGACTCGCTGAATCTCAACATAGATTCAACTCTCTTAGGTGAACGGACGCACAGCAGAGCAGTTTCAAGGAAACGTTTCTCCTGAGTTTTAGACGAAGTTTCCTGCTGTTTAGTACGGATGCCGGCATTGGGCTGGAAATACCGGTTTTGGGATTCTGCACAGAAAGGGTTTGCAAACCGCTGAATCCACACGTGAGTTTAACTCTGTCAGTTGAATGCACACATTGACAACCATTCAGTTAGATAGCTCCGTTTTGGTTTTAGAAGCAGATATTTCTCTGTACAGCCTATGGTCCCATTCACTCGGGAATATCCCAACGCAGCTCCTAGAAGAAACGTGTTTCTGACTCGCTGAATCTCAACATAGATTCAACTCTCTTAGGTGAACGAACGCACAGCAGAGCACTTTCAAAGAAACGTTTCTCCTGAGTCTTAGACGAAGTTTCCTGCTGTTTAGTACGTATGCCGGCATTGGGCTGGAAATACCGGTTTGGGGATTCTGCACAGAAAGGGTTTGCAAACCGCTGAATCCACACGTGAGTTTAACTCTGTCAGTTGAATGCACACGTTGACAACCATTCAGTTAGATAGCTCCGTTTTGGTTTTAGAAGCAGATATTTCTCTGTACAGCCTATGGTCCCATTCACTCGGGAATATCCCAACGCAGCTCCTAGAAGAAACGTGTTTCTGACTCGCTGAATCTCAACATAGATTCAACTCTCTTAGGTGATCGAACGCACAGCAGAGCAGTTTCAAGGAAACGTTTCTCCTGAGTTTTAGACGAAGTTTCCTGCTGTTTAGTACGGATGCAGGCATTGGGCTGGAAATACCGGTTTTGAGATTCTGCACAGAAAGGGTTTGCAAACCGCTGAATCCACACGTGAATTTAACTCTGTCAGTTGAATGTACACATTGACAACCATTCAGTTTGATAGCACCCTTTTGGTTTTAGAAGCAGATATTTCTCTGTACAGCCTATGGTCCCATTCACTCGGGAATATCCCAACGCAGCTCCTAGAAGAAACGTGTTTCTGACTCGCTGAATCTCAACATAGATTCAACTCTCTTAGGTGAACGAACGCACAGCAGAGCACTTTCAAAGAAACGTTTCTCCTGAGTCTTAGACGAAGTTTCCTGCTGTTTAGTACGTATGTCGGCATTGGGCTGGAAATACCGGTTTGGGATTCTGCACAGAAAGGGTTTGCAAACCGCTGAATCCACACGTGAGTTTAACTCTGTCAGTTGAATGCACACGTTGACAACCATTCAGTTAGATAGCTCCGTTTTGGTTTTAGAAGCAGATATTTCTCTGTACAGCCTATGGTCCCATTCACTCCGGAATATCCCAACGCAGTTCCTAGAAGAAACGTGTTTCTGACTCGCTGAATCTCAACATAGATTCAACTCTCTTAGGTGAACGAACGCACAGCAGAGCAGTTTCAAGGAAACGTTTCTCCTGAGTCTTAGACGAAGTTTCCTGCTGTTTAGTACGTATGCCGGCATTGGGCTGGAAATACCGGTTTTGGGATCTGCACAGAAAGGGTTTGCAAACCGCTGAATCCACACGTGAGATTAACTCTGTCAGTTGAATGCACACATTGACAACCATTCAGTTAGATAGCTCAGTTTTGGTTTTAGAAGCAGATATTTCTCTGTACAGCCTATGGTCCCATTCACCTTGAATATCCCAACGCAGCTGCTAGAAGAAACGTGTTTCTGACTCGCTGAATCTCAACATAGATTCAACTCTCTTAGGTGAACGAACGCACAGCAGAGCAGTTTCAAGGAAACGTTTCTCCTGAGTTTTAGACGAAGTTTCCTGCTGTTTAGTACGTATGCCGGCATTGGGCTGGAAATACCGGTTTTGAGATTCTGCACAGAAAGGGTTTGCAAACCGCTGAATCCACACGTGAGTTTAACTCTGTCAGTTGAATGCACACATTGACAACCATTCAGTTAGATAGCTCCGTTTTGGTTTTAGAAGCAGATATTTCTCTGTACAGCCTATGGTCCCATTGACTCGGGAATATCCCAACGCAGCTCCTAGAAGAAACGTGTTTCTGACTCGCTGAATCTCAACATAGATTCAACTCTCTTAGGTGAACGAACGCACAGCAGAGCAGTTTCAAGGAAACGTTTCTCCTGAGTCTTAGACGAAGTTTCCTGCTGTTTAGTACGTATGCCGGCATTGGGCTGGAAATACCGGTTTTGGGATTCTGCACAGAAAGGGTTTGCAAACCGCTGAATCCACACGTGAGTTTAACTCTGTCAGTTGAATGCACACATTGACAACCATTCAGTTAGATATCTCCGTTTTGGTTTTAGAAGCAGATATTTCTCTGTACAGCCTATGGTCCCATTCACTCGGGAATATCCCAACGCAGCTCCTAGAAGAAACGTGTTTCTGACTCGCTGAATCTCAACATAGATTCAACTCTCTTAGGTGAACGGACGCACAGCAGAGCAGTTTCAAGGAAACGTTTCTCCTGAGTTTTAGACGAAGTTTCCTGCTGTTTGGTACGGATGCCGGCATTGGGCTGGAAATACCGGTTTTGGGATTCTGCACAGAAAGGGTTTGCAAACCGCTGAATCCACACGTGAGTTTAACTCTGTCAGTTGAATGCACACATTGACAACCATTCAGTTAGATAGCTCCGTTTTGGTTTTAGAAGCAGATATTTCTCTGTACAGCCTATGGTCCCATTCACTCGGGAATATCCCAACGCAGCTCCTAGAAGAAACGTGTTTCTGACTCGCTGAATCTCAACATAGATTCAACTCTCTTAGGTGATCGAACGCACAGCAGAGCAGTTTCAAGGAAACGTTTCTCCTGAGTTTTAGACGAAGTTTCCTGCTGTTTAGTACGGATGCAGGCATTGGGCTGGAAATACCGGTTTTGAGATTCTGCACAGAAAGGGTTTGCAAACCGCTGAATCCACACGTGAGTTTAACTCTGTCAGTTGAATGCACACATTGACAACCATTCAGTTTGATAGCACCCTTTTGGTTTTAGAAGCAGATATTTCTCTGTACAGCCTATGGTCCCATTCACTCGGGAATATCCCAACGCAGCTCCTAGAAGAAACGTGTTTCTGACTCGCTGAATCTCAACATAGATTCAACTCTCTTAGGTGAACGAACGCACAGCAGAGCACTTTCAAAGAAACGTTTCTCCTGAGTCTTAGACGAAGTTTCCTGCTGTTTAGTACGTATGTCGGCATTGGGCTGGAAATACCGGTTTGGGATTCTGCACAGAAAGGGTTTGCAAACCGCTGAATCCACACGTGAGTTTAACTCTGTCAGTTGAATGCACACGTTGACAACCATTCAGTTAGATAGCTCCGTTTTGGTTTTAGAAGCAGATATTTCTCTGTACAGCCTATGGTCCCATTCACTCCGGAATATCCCAACGCAGCTCCTAGAAGAAACGTGTTTCTGACTCGCTGAATCTCAACATAGATTCAACTCTCTTAGGTGAACGAACGCACAGCAGAGCAGTTTCAAGGAAACGTTTCTCCTGAGTCTTAGACGAAGTTTCCTGCTGTTTAGTACGTATGCCGGCATTGGGCTGGAAATACCGGTTTTGGGATCTGCACAGAAAGGGTTTGCAAACCGCTGAATCCACACGTGAGATTAACTCTGTCATTTGAATGCACACATTGACAACCATTCAGTTAGATAGCTCAGTTTTGGTTTTAGAAGCAGATATTTCTCTGTACAGCCTATGGTCCCATTCACCTTGAATATCCCAACGCAGCTCCTAGAAGAAACGTGTTTGTGACTCGCTGAATCTCAACATAGATTCAACTCTCTTAGGTGAACGAACGCACAGCAGAGCAGTTTCAAGGAAACGTTTCTCCTGAGTTTTAGACGAAGTTTCCTGCTGTTTAGTACGTATGCCGGCATTGGGCTGGAAATACCGGTTTTGAGATTCTGCACAGAAAGGGTTTGCAAACCGCTGAATCCACACGTGAGTTTAACTCTGTCAGTTGAATGCACACATTGACAACCATTCAGTTAGATAGCTCCGTTTTGGTTTTAGAAGCAGATATTTCTCTGTACAGCCTATGGTCCCATTGACTCGGGAATATCCCAACGCAGCTCCTAGAAGAAACGTGTTTCTGACTCGCTGAATCTCAACATAGATTCAACTCTCTTAGGTGAACGAACGCACAGCAGAGCAGTTTCAAGGAAACGTTTCTCCTGAGTCTTAGACGAAGTTTCCTGCTGTTTAGTACGTATGCCGGCATTGGGCTGGAAATACCGGTTTTGGGATTCTGCACAGAAAGGGTTTGCAAACCGCTGAATCCACACGTGAGTTTAACTCTGTCAGTTGAATGCACACATTGACAACCATTCAGTTAGATATCTCCGTTTTGGTTTTAGAAGCAGATATTTCTCTGTACAGCCTATGGTCCCATTCACTCGGGAATATCCCAACGCAGCTCCTAGAAGAAACGTGTTTCTGACTCGCTGAATCTCAACATAGATTCAACTCTCTTAGGTGAACGGACGCACAGCAGAGCAGTTTCAAGGAAACGTTTCTCCTGAGTTTTAGACGAAGTTTCCTGCTGTTTAGTACGTATGCCGGCATTGGGCTGGAAATACCGGTTTTGGGATTCTGCACAGAAAGGGTTTGCAAACCGCTGAATCCACACGTGAGTTTAACTCTGTCAGTTGAATGCACACATTGACAACCATTCAGTTAGATAGCTCCGTTTTGGTTTTAGAAGCAGATATTTCTCTGTACAGCCTATGGTCCCATTCACTCGGGAATATCCCAACGCAGCTCCTAGAAGAAACGTGTTTCTGACTCGCTGAATCTCAACATAGATTCAACTCTCTTAGGTGAACGAACGCACAGCAGAGCAGTTTCAAGGAAACGTTTCTCCTGAGTCTTAGACGAAGTTTCCTGCTGTTTAGTACGTATGCCGGCATTGGGCTGGAAATACCGGTTTTGGGATTCTGCACAGAAAGGGTTTGCAAACCGCTGAATCCACACGTGCGATTAACTCTGTCAGTTGAATGCACACATTGACAACCATTCAGTTAGATAGCTCCGTTTTGGTTTTAGAAGCAGATATTTCTCTGTACAGCCTATGGTCCCATTCACTCGGGAATATCCCAACGCAGCTCCTAGAAGAAACGTGTTTCTGACTCGCTGAATCTCAACATAGATTCAACTCTCTTAGGTGAACGAACGCACAGCAGAGCAGTTTCAAGGAAACGTTTCTCCTGAGTTTTAGACGAAGTTTCCTGCTGTTTAGTACGTATGCCGGCATTGGTCTGGAAATACCGGTTTTGGGATTCTGCACAGAAAGGGTTTGCAAACCGCTGAATCCACACGTGAGTTTAACTCTGTCAGTTGAATGCACACATTGACAACCATTCAGTTTGATAGCACACTTTTGGTTTTAGAAGCAGATATTTCTCTGTACAGCCTATGGTCCCATTCACTCGGGAATATCCCAACGCAGCTCCTAGAAGAAACGTGTTTCTGACTCGCTGAATCTCAACATAGATTCAACTCTCTTAGGTGAACGAACGCACAGCAGAGCAGATTCAAGGAAACGTTTCTCCTGAGTTTTAGACGAAGTTTCCTGCTGTTTCGTACGGATGCCGGCATTGGGCTGGAAATACCGGTTTTGGGATTCTGCACAGAAAGGGTTTGCAAACCGCTGAATCCACACGTGAGTTTAACTCTGTCAGTTGAATGCACACATTGACAACCATTCAGTTAGATAGCTCCGTTTTGGTTTTAGAAGCAGATATTTCTCTGTACAGCCTATGGTCCCATTCACTCGGGAATATCCCAACGCAGCTCCTAGAAGAAACGTGTTTCTGACTCGCTGAATCTCAACATAGATTCAACTCTCTTAGGTGAACGAACGCACAGCAGAGCACTTTCAAAGAAACGTTTCTCCTGAGTCTTAGACGAAGTTTCCTGCTGTTTAGTACGTATGCCGGCATTGGGCTGGAAATACCGGTTTGGGGATTCTGCACAGAAAGGGTTTGCAAACCGCTGAATCCACACGTGAGTTTAACTCTGTCAGTTGAATGCACACGTTGACAACCATTCAGTTAGATAGCTCCGTTTTGGTTTTAGAAGCAGATATTTCTCTGTACAGCCTATGGTCCCATTCACTCGGGAATATCCCAACGCAGCTCCTAGAAGAAACGTGTTTCTGACTCGCTGAATCTCAACATAGATTCAACTCTCTTAGGTGAACGAACGCACAGCAGAGCAGTTTCAAGGAAACGTTTCTCCTGAGTCTTAGACGAAGTTTCCTGCTGTTTAGTACGTATGCCGGCATTGGGCTGGAAATACCGGTTTTGGGATTCTGCACAGAAAGGGTTTGCAAACCGCTGAATCCACACGTGAGATTAACTCTGTCAGTTGAATGCACACATTGACAACCATTCAGTTATATAGCTCCGTTTTGGTTTTAGAAGCAGATATTTCTCTGTACAGCCTATGGTCCCATTCACTCGGGAATATCCCAACGCAGCTCCTAGAAGAAACGTGTTTCTGACTCGCTGAATCTCAACATAGATTCAACTCTCTTAGGTGAACGAACGCACAGCAGAGCAGTTTCAAGGAAACGTTTCTCCTGAGTTTTAGACGAAGTTTCCTGCTGTTTAGTACGTATGCCGGCATTGGGCTGGAAATACCGGTTTTGGGATACTGCACAGAAAGGGTTTGCAAACCGCTGAATCCACACGTGAGTTTAACTCTGTCAGTTGAATGTACACATTGACAACCATTCAATTTGATAGCACCCTTTTGGTTTTAGAAGCAGATATTTCTCTGTACAGCCTGTGGTCCCATTCACTCGGGAATATCCCAACGCAGCTCCTAGAAGAAACGTGTTTCTGACTCGCTGAATCTCAACATAGATTCAACTCTCTTAGATGAACGAACGCACAGCAGAGCAGATTCAAGGAAACGTTTCTCCTGAGTTTTAGACGAAGTTTCCTGCTGTTTAGTACGGATGCCGGCATTGGGCTGGAAATACCGGTTTTGGGATTCTGCACAGAAAGGGTTTGCAAACCGCTGAATCCACACGTGAGTTTAACTCTGTCAGTTGAATGCACACATTGACAACCATTCAGTTAGATAGCTCCGTTTTGGTTTTAGAAGCAGATATTTCTCTGTACAGCCTATGGTCCCATTCACTCGGGAATATCCCAACGCAGCTCCTAGAAGAAACGTGTTTCTGACTCGCTGAATCTCAACATAGATTCAACTCTCTTAGGTGAACGAACGCACAGCAGAGCACTTTCAAAGAAACGTTTCTCCTGAGTCTTAGACGAAGTTTCCTGCTGTTTAGTACGTATGCCGGCATTGGGCTGGAAATACCGGTTTGGGGATTCTGCACAGAAAGGGTTTGCAAACCGCTGAATCCACACGTGAGTTTAACTCTGTCAGTTGAATGCACACGTTGACAACCATTCAGTTAGATAGCTCCGTTTTGGTTTTAGAAGCAGATATTTCTCTGTACAGCCTATGGTCCCATTCACTCGGGAATATCCCAACGCAGCTCCTAGAAGAAACGTGTTTCTGACTCGCTGAATCTCAACATAGATTCAACTCTCTTAGGTGAACGAACGCACAGCAGAGCAGTTTCAAGGAAACGTTTCTCCTGAGTTTTAGACGAAGTTTCCTGCTGTTTAGTACGTATGCCGGCATTGGTCTGGAAATACCGGTTTTGGGATTCTGCACAGAAAGGGTTTGCAAACCGCTGAATCCACACGTGAGTTTAACTCTGTCAGTTGAATGCACACATTGACAACCATTCAGTTAGATAGCTCCGTTTTGGTTTTAGAAGCAGATATTTCTCTGTACAGCCTATGGTCCCATTCACTCGGGAATATCCCAACGCAGCTCCTAGAAGAAACGTGTTTCTGACTCGCTGAATCTCAACATAGATTCAACTCTCTTAGGTGACCGAACGCACAGCAGAGCAGTTTCAAGGAAACGTTTCTCCTGAGTTTTAGACGAAGTTTCCTGCTGTTTAGTACGGATGCAGGCATTGGGCTGGAAATACCGGTTTTGAGATTCTGCACAGAAAGGGTTTGCAAACCGCTGAATCCACACGTGAGTTTAACTCTGTCAGTTGAATGCACACATTGACAACCATTCAGTTAGATAGCTCCGTTTTGGTTTTAGAAGCAGATATTTCTCTGTACAGCCTATGGTCCCATTGACTCGGGAATATCCCAACGCAGCTCCTAGAAGAAACGTGTTTCTGACTCGCTGAATCTCAACATAGATTCAACTCTCTTAGGTGAACGAACGCACAGCAGAGCAGTTTCAAGGAAACGTTTCTCCTGAGTCTTAGACGAAGTTTCCTGCTGTTTAGTACGTATGCCGGCATTGGGCTGGAAATACCGGTTTTGGGATTCTGCACAGAAAGGGTTTGCAAACCGCTGAATCCACACGTGAGTTTAACTCTGTCAGTTGAATGCACACATTGACAACCATTCAGTTAGATATCTCCGTTTTGGTTTTAGAAGCAGATATTTCTCTGTACAGCCTATGGTCCCATTCACTCGGGAATATCCCAACGCAGCTCCTAGAAGAAACGTGTTTCTGACTCGCTGAATCTCAACATAGATTCAACTCTCTTAGGTGAACGGACGCACAGCAGAGCAGTTTCAAGGAAACGTTTCTCCTGAGTTTTAGACGAAGTTTCCTGCTGTTTAGTACGTATGCCGGCATTGGGCTGGAAATACCGGTTTTGGGATTCTGCACAGAAAGGGTTTGCAAACCGCTGAATCCACACGTGAGTTTAACTCTGTCAGTTGAATGCACACATTGACAACCATTCAGTTAGATAGCTCCGTTTTGGTTTTAGAAGCAGATATTTCTCTGTACAGCCTATGGTCCCATTCACTCGGGAATATCCCAACGCAGCTCCTAGAAGAAACGTGTTTCTGACTCGCTGAATCTCAACATAGATTCAACTCTCTTAGGTGAACGAACGCACAGCAGAGCAGTTTCAAGGAAACGTTTCTCCTGAGTCTTAGACGAAGTTTCCTGCTGTTTAGTACGTATGCCGGCATTGGGCTGGAAATACCGGTTTTGGGATTCTGCACAGAAAGGGTTTGCAAACCGCTGAATCCACACGTGCGATTAACTCTGTCAGTTGAATGCACACATTGACAACCATTCAGTTAGATAGCTCCGTTTTGGTTTTAGAAGCAGATATTTCTCTGTACAGCCTATGGTCCCATTCACTCGGGAATATCCCAACGCAGCTCCTAGAAGAAACGTGTTTCTGACTCGCTGAATCTCAACATAGATTCAACTCTCTTAGGTGAACGAACGCACAGCAGAGCAGTTTCAAGGAAACGTTTCTCCTGAGTTTTAGACGAAGTTTCCTGCTGTTTAGTACGTATGCCGGCATTGGTCTGGAAATACCGGTTTTGGGATTCTGCACAGAAAGGGTTTGCAAACCGCTGAATCCACACGTGAGTTTAACTCTGTCAGTTGAATGCACACATTGACAACCATTCAGTTAGATAGCTCCGTTTTGGTTTTAGAAGCAGATATTTCTCTGTACAGCCTATGGTCCCATTCACTCGGGAATATCCCAACGCAGCTCCTAGAAGAAACGTGTTTCTGACTCGCTGAATCTCAACATAGATTCAACTCTCTTAGGTGAACGAACGCACAGCAGAGCAGATTCAAGGAAACGTTTCTCCTGAGTTTTAGACGAAGTTTCCTGCTGTTTCGTACGGATGCCGGCATTGGGCTGGAAATACCGGTTTTGGGATTCTGCACAGAAAGGGTTTGCAAACCGCTGAATCCACACGTGAGTTTAACTCTGTCAGTTGAATGCACACATTGACAACCATTCAGTTAGATAGCTCCGTTTTGGTTTTAGAAGCAGATATTTCTCTGTACAGCCTATGGTCCCATTCACTCGGGAATATCCCAACGCAGCTCCTAGAAGAAACGTGTTTCTGACTCGCTGAATCTCAACATAGATTCAACTCTCTTAGGTGAACGAACGCACAGCAGAGCACTTTCAAAGAAACGTTTCTCCTGAGTCTTAGACGAAGTTTCCTGCTGTTTAGTACGTATGCCGGCATTGGGCTGGAAATACCGGTTTGGGGATTCTGCACAGAAAGGGTTTGCAAACCGCTGAATCCACACGTGAGTTTAACTCTGTCAGTTGAATGCACACGTTGACAACCATTCAGTTAGATAGCTCCGTTTTGGTTTTAGAAGCAGATATTTCTCTGTACAGCCTATGGTCCCATTCACTCGGGAATATCCCAACGCAGCTCCTAGAAGAAACGTGTTTCTGACTCGCTGAATCTCAACATAGATTCAACTCTCTTAGGTGAACGAACGCACAGCAGAGCAGTTTCAAGGAAACGTTTCTCCTGAGTCTTAGACGAAGTTTCCTGCTGTTTAGTACGTATGCCGGCATTGGGCTGGAAATACCGGTTTTGGGATTCTGCACAGAAAGGGTTTGCAAACCGCTGAATCCACACGTGAGATTAACTCTGTCAGTTGAATGCACACATTGACAACCATTCAGTTATATAGCTCCGTTTTGGTTTTAGAAGCAGATATTTCTCTGTACAGCCTATGGTCCCATTCACTCGGGAATATCCCAACGCAGCTCCTAGAAGAAACGTGTTTCTGACTCGCTGAATCTCAACATAGATTCAACTCTCTTAGGTGAACGAACGCACAGCAGAGCAGTTTCAAGGAAACGTTTCTCCTGAGTTTTAGACGAAGTTTCCTGCTGTTTAGTACGTATGCCGGCATTGGGCTGGAAATACCGGTTTTGGGATACTGCACAGAAAGGGTTTGCAAACCGCTGAATCCACACGTGAGTTTAACTCTGTCAGTTGAATGTACACATTGACAACCATTCAATTTGATAGCACCCTTTTGGTTTTAGAAGCAGATATTTCTCTGTACAGCCTGTGGTCCCATTCACTCGGGAATATCCCAACGCAGCTCCTAGAAGAAACGTGTTTCTGACTCGCTGAATCTCAACATAGATTCAACTCTCTTAGATGAACGAACGCACAGCAGAGCAGATTCAAGGAAACGTTTCTCCTGAGTTTTAGACGAAGTTTCCTGCTGTTTAGTACGGATGCCGGCATTGGGCTGGAAATACCGGTTTTGGGATTCTGCACAGAAAGGGTTTGCAAACCGCTGAATCCACACGTGAGTTTAACTCTGTCAGTTGAATGCACACATTGACAACCATTCAGTTAGATAGCTCCGTTTTGGTTTTAGAAGCAGATATTTCTCTGTACAGCCTATGGTCCCATTCACTCGGGAATATCCCAACGCAGCTCCTAGAAGAAACGTGTTTCTGACTCGCTGAATCTCAACATAGATTCAACTCTCTTAGGTGAACGAACGCACAGCAGAGCACTTTCAAAGAAACGTTTCTCCTGAGTCTTAGACGAAGTTTCCTGCTGTTTAGTACGTATGCCGGCATTGGGCTGGAAATACCGGTTTGGGGATTCTGCACAGAAAGGGTTTGCAAACCGCTGAATCCACACGTGAGTTTAACTCTGTCAGTTGAATGCACACGTTGACAACCATTCAGTTAGATAGCTCCGTTTTGGTTTTAGAAGCAGATATTTCTCTGTACAGCCTATGGTCCCATTCACTCGGGAATATCCCAACGCAGCTCCTAGAAGAAACGTGTTTCTGACTCGCTGAATCTCAACATAGATTCAACTCTCTTAGGTGAACGAACGCACAGCAGAGCAGTTTCAAGGAAACGTTTCTCCTGAGTTTTAGACGAAGTTTCCTGCTGTTTAGTACGTATGCCGGCATTGGTCTGGAAATACCGGTTTTGGGATTCTGCACAGAAAGGGTTTGCAAACCGCTGAATCCACACGTGAGTTTAACTCTGTCAGTTGAATGCACACATTGACAACCATTCAGTTAGATAGCTCCGTTTTGGTTTTAGAAGCAGATATTTCTCTGTACAGCCTATGGTCCCATTCACTCGGGAATATCCCAACGCAGCTCCTAGAAGAAACGTGTTTCTGACTCGCTGAATCTCAACATAGATTCAACTCTCTTAGGTGACCGAACGCACAGCAGAGCAGTTTCAAGGAAACGTTTCTCCTGAGTTTTAGACGAAGTTTCCTGCTGTTTAGTACGGATGCAGGCATTGGGCTGGAAATACCGGTTTTGAGATTCTGCACAGAAAGGGTTTGCAAACCGCTGAATCCACACGTGAGTTTAACTCTGTCAGTTGAATGCACACATTGACAACCATTCAGTTAGATAGCTCCGTTTTGGTTTTAGAAGCAGATATTTCTCTGTACAGCCTATGGTCCCATTCACTCGGGAATATCCCAACGCAGCTCCTAGAAGAAACGTGTTTCTGACTCGCTGAATCTCAACATAGATTCAACTCTCTTAGGTGAACGAACGCACAGCAGAGCAGTTTCAAGGAAACGTTTCTCCTGAGTCTTAGACGAAGTTTCCTGCTGTTTAGTACGTATGCCGGCATTGGGCTGGAAATACCGGTTTTGGGATTCTGCACAGAAAGGGTTTGCAAACCGCTGAATCCACACGTGAGTTTAACTCTGTCAGTTGAATGCACACATTGACAACCATTCAGTTAGATATCTCCGTTTTGGTTTTAGAAGCAGATATTTCTCTGTACAGCCTATGGTCCCATTCACTCGGGAATATCCCAACGCAGCTCCTAGAAGAAACGTGTTTCTGACTCGCTGAATCTCAACATAGATTCAACTCTCTTAGGTGAACGGACGCACAGCAGAGCAGTTTCAAGGAAACGTTTCTCCTGAGTTTTAGACGAAGTTTCCTGCTGTTTAGTACGTATGCCGGCATTGGGCTGGAAATACCGGTTTTGGGATTCTGCACAGAAAGGGTTTGCAAACCGCTGAATCCACACGTGAGTTTAACTCTGTCAGTTGAATGCACACATTGACAACCATTCAGTTAGATAGCTCCGTTTTGGTTTTAGAAGCAGATATTTCTCTGTACAGCCTATGGTCCCATTCACTCGGGAATATCCCAACGCAGCTCCTAGAAGAAACGTGTTTCTGACTCGCTGAATCTCAACATAGATTCAACTCTCTTAGGTGAACGAACGCACAGCAGAGCAGTTTCAAGGAAACGTTTCTCCTGAGTCTTAGACGAAGTTTCCTGCTGTTTAGTACGTATGCCGGCATTGGGCTGGAAATACCGGTTTTGGGATTCTGCACAGAAAGGGTTTGCAAACCGCTGAATCCACACGTGCGATTAACTCTGTCAGTTGAATGCACACATTGACAACCATTCAGTTAGATAGCTCCGTTTTGGTTTTAGAAGCAGATATTTCTCTGTACAGCCTATGGTCCCATTCACTCGGGAATATCCCAACGCAGCTCCTAGAAGAAACGTGTTTCTGACTCGCTGAATCTCAACATAGATTCAACTCTCTTAGGTGAACGAACGCACAGCAGAGCAGTTTCAAGGAAACGTTTCTCCTGAGTTTTAGACGAAGTTTCCTGCTGTTTAGTACGTATGCCGGCATTGGTCTGGAAATACCGGTTTTGGGATTCTGCACAGAAAGGGTTTGCAAACCGCTGAATCCACACGTGAGTTTAACTCTGTCAGTTGAATGCACACATTGACAACCATTCAGTTAGATAGCTCCGTTTTGGTTTTAGAAGCAGATATTTCTCTGTACAGCCTATGGTCCCATTCACTCGGGAATATCCCAACGCAGCTCCTAGAAGAAACGTGTTTCTGACTCGCTGAATCTCAACATAGATTCAACTCTCTTAGGTGAACGAACGCACAGCAGAGCAGATTCAAGGAAACGTTTCTCCTGAGTTTTAGACGAAGTTTCCTGCTGTTTCGTACGGATGCCGGCATTGGGCTGGAAATACCGGTTTTGGGATTCTGCACAGAAAGGGTTTGCAAACCGCTGAATCCACACGTGAGTTTAACTCTGTCAGTTGAATGCACACATTGACAACCATTCAGTTAGATAGCTCCGTTTTGGTTTTAGAAGCAGATATTTCTCTGTACAGCCTATGGTCCCATTCACTCGGGAATATCCCAACGCAGCTCCTAGAAGAAACGTGTTTCTGACTCGCTGAATCTCAACATAGATTCAACTCTCTTAGGTGAACGAACGCACAGCAGAGCACTTTCAAAGAAACGTTTCTCCTGAGTCTTAGACGAAGTTTCCTGCTGTTTAGTACGTATGCCGGCATTGGGCTGGAAATACCGGTTTGGGGATTCTGCACAGAAAGGGTTTGCAAACCGCTGAATCCACACGTGAGTTTAACTCTGTCAGTTGAATGCACACGTTGACAACCATTCAGTTAGATAGCTCCGTTTTGGTTTTAGAAGCAGATATTTCTCTGTACAGCCTATGGTCCCATTCACTCGGGAATATCCCAACGCAGCTCCTAGAAGAAACGTGTTTCTGACTCGCTGAATCTCAACATAGATTCAACTCTCTTAGGTGAACGAACGCACAGCAGAGCAGTTTCAAGGAAACGTTTCTCCTGAGTCTTAGACGAAGTTTCCTGCTGTTTAGTACGTATGCCGGCATTGGGCTGGAAATACCGGTTTTGGGATTCTGCACAGAAAGGGTTTGCAAACCGCTGAATCCACACGTGAGATTAACTCTGTCAGTTGAATGCACACATTGACAACCATTCAGTTATATAGCTCCGTTTTGGTTTTAGAAGCAGATATTTCTCTGTACAGCCTATGGTCCCATTCACTCGGGAATATCCCAACGCAGCTCCTAGAAGAAACGTGTTTCTGACTCGCTGAATCTCAACATAGATTCAACTCTCTTAGGTGAACGAACGCACAGCAGAGCAGTTTCAAGGAAACGTTTCTCCTGAGTTTTAGACGAAGTTTCCTGCTGTTTAGTACGTATGCCGGCATTGGGCTGGAAATACCGGTTTTGGGATACTGCACAGAAAGGGTTTGCAAACCGCTGAATCCACACGTGAGTTTAACTCTGTCAGTTGAATGTACACATTGACAACCATTCAATTTGATAGCACCCTTTTGGTTTTAGAAGCAGATATTTCTCTGTACAGCCTGTGGTCCCATTCACTCGGGAATATCCCAACGCAGCTCCTAGAAGAAACGTGTTTCTGACTCGCTGAATCTCAACATAGATTCAACTCTCTTAGATGAACGAACGCACAGCAGAGCAGATTCAAGGAAACGTTTCTCCTGAGTTTTAGACGAAGTTTCCTGCTGTTTAGTACGGATGCCGGCATTGGGCTGGAAATACCGGTTTTGGGATTCTGCACAGAAAGGGTTTGCAAACCGCTGAATCCACACGTGAGTTTAACTCTGTCAGTTGAATGCACACATTGACAACCATTCAGTTAGATAGCTCCGTTTTGGTTTTAGAAGCAGATATTTCTCTGTACAGCCTATGGTCCCATTCACTCGGGAATATCCCAACGCAGCTCCTAGAAGAAACGTGTTTCTGACTCGCTGAATCTCAACATAGATTCAACTCTCTTAGGTGAACGAACGCACAGCAGAGCACTTTCAAAGAAACGTTTCTCCTGAGTCTTAGACGAAGTTTCCTGCTGTTTAGTACGTATGCCGGCATTGGGCTGGAAATACCGGTTTGGGGATTCTGCACAGAAAGGGTTTGCAAACCGCTGAATCCACACGTGAGTTTAACTCTGTCAGTTGAATGCACACGTTGACAACCATTCAGTTAGATAGCTCCGTTTTGGTTTTAGAAGCAGATATTTCTCTGTACAGCCTATGGTCCCATTCACTCGGGAATATCCCAACGCAGCTCCTAGAAGAAACGTGTTTCTGACTCGCTGAATCTCAACATAGATTCAACTCTCTTAGGTGAACGAACGCACAGCAGAGCAGTTTCAAGGAAACGTTTCTCCTGAGTTTTAGACGAAGTTTCCTGCTGTTTAGTACGTATGCCGGCATTGGTCTGGAAATACCGGTTTTGGGATTCTGCACAGAAAGGGTTTGCAAACCGCTGAATCCACACGTGAGTTTAACTCTGTCAGTTGAATGCACACATTGACAACCATTCAGTTAGATAGCTCCGTTTTGGTTTTAGAAGCAGATATTTCTCTGTACAGCCTATGGTCCCATTCACTCGGGAATATCCCAACGCAGCTCCTAGAAGAAACGTGTTTCTGACTCGCTGAATCTCAACATAGATTCAACTCTCTTAGGTGACCGAACGCACAGCAGAGCAGTTTCAAGGAAACGTTTCTCCTGAGTTTTAGACGAAGTTTCCTGCTGTTTAGTACGGATGCAGGCATTGGGCTGGAAATACCGGTTTTGAGATTCTGCACAGAAAGGGTTTGCAAACCGCTGAATCCACACGTGAGTTTAACTCTGTCAGTTGAATGCACACATTGACAACCATTCAGTTAGATAGCTCCGTTTTGGTTTTAGAAGCAGATATTTCTCTGTACAGCCTATGGTCCCATTCACTCGGGAATATCCCAACGCAGCTCCTAGAAGAAACGTGTTTCTGACTCGCTGAATCTCAACATAGATTCAACTCTATTAGGTGAACGAACGCACAGCAGAGCAGTTTCAAGGAAACGTTTCTCCTGAGTTTTAGACGAAATTTCCTGCTGTTTAGTACGTATGCCGGCATTGGGCTGGAAATACCGGTTTTGGGATACTGCACAGAAAGGGTTTGCAAACCGCTGAATCCACACGTGAGTTTAACTCTGTCAGTTGAATGTACACATTGACAACCATTCAATTTGATAGCACCCTTTTGGTTTTAGAAGCAGATATTTCTCTGTACAGCCTGTGGTCCCATTCACTCGGGAATATCCCAACGCAGCTCCTAGAAGAAACGTGTTTCTGACTCGCTGAATCTCAACATAGATTCAACTCTCTTAGATGAACGAACGCACAGCAGAGCAGATTCAAGGAAACGTTTCTCCTGAGTTTTAGACGAAGTTTCCTGCTGTTTAGTACGGATGCCGGCATTGGGCTGGAAATACCGGTTTTGGGATTCTGCACAGAAAGGGTTTGCAAACCGCTGAATCCACACGTGAGTTTAACTCTGTCAGTTGAATGCACACATTGACAACCATTCAGTTAGATAGCTCCGTTTTGGTTTTAGAAGCAGATATTTCTCTGTACAGCCTATGGTCCCATTCACTCGGGAATATCCCAACGCAGCTCCTAGAAGAAACGTGTTTCTGACTCGCTGAATCTCAACATAGATTCAACTCTCTTAGGTGAACGAACGCACAGCAGAGCACTTTCAAAGAAACGTTTCTCCTGAGTCTTAGACGAAGTTTCCTGCTGTTTAGTACGTATGCCGGCATTGGGCTGGAAATACCGGTTTGGGGATTCTGCACAGAAAGGGTTTGCAAACCGCTGAATCCACACGTGAGTTTAACTCTGTCAGTTGAATGCACACGTTGACAACCATTCAGTTAGATAGCTCCGTTTTGGTTTTAGAAGCAGATATTTCTCTGTACAGCCTATGGTCACATTCACTCGGGAATATCCCAACGCAGCTCCTAGAAGAAACGTGTTTCTGACTCGCTGAATCTCAACATAGATTCAACTCTCTTAGGTGAACGAACGCACAGCAGAGCAGTTTCAAGGAAACGTTTCTCCTGAGTCTTAGACGAAGTTTCCTGCTGTTTAGTACGTATGCCGGCATTGGGCTGGAAATACCGGTTTTGGGATTCTGCACAGAAAGGGTTTGCAAACCGCTGAATCCACACGTGAGATTAACTCTGTCAGTTGAATGCACACATTGACAACCATTCAGTTATATAGCTCCGTTTTGGTTTTAGAAGCAGATATTTCTCTGTACAGCCTATGGTCCCATTCACTCGGGAATATCCCAACGCAGCTCCTAGAAGAAACGTGTTTCTGACTCGCTGAATCTCAACATAGATTCAACTCTCTTAGGTGAACGAACGCACAGCAGAGCAGTTTCAAGGAAACGTTTCTCCTGAGTTTTAGACGAAGTTTCCTGCTGTTTAGTACGTATGCCGGCATTGGTCTGGAAATACCGGTTTTGGGATTCTGCACAGAAAGGGTTTGCAAACCGCTGAATCCACACGTGAGTTTAACTCTGTCAGTTGAATGCACACATTGACAACCATTCAGTTAGATAGCTCCGTTTTGGTTTTAGAAGCAGATATTTCTCTGTACAGCCTATGGTCCCATTCACTCGGGAATATCCCAACGCAGCTCCTAGAAGAAACGTGTTTCTGACTCGCTGAATCTCAACATAGATTCAACTCTCTTAGGTGATCGAACGCACAGCAGAGCAGTTTCAAGGAAACGTTTCTCCTGAGGTTTAGACGAAGTTTCCTGCTGTTTAGTACGGATGCAGGCATTGGGCTGGAAATACCGGTTTTGAGATTCTGCACAGAAAGGGTTTGCAAACCGCTGAATCCACACGTGAGTTTAACTCTGTCAGTTGAATGCACACATTGACAACCATTCAGTTTGATAGCACCCTTTTGGTTTTAGAAGCAGATATTTCTCTGTACAGCCTATGGTCCCATTCACTCGGGAATATCCCAACGCAGCTCCTAGAAGAAACGTGTTTCTGACTCGCTGAGTCTCAACATAGATTCAACTCTCTTAGATGAACGAACGCACAGCAGAGCAGTTTCAAGGAAACGTTTCTCCTGAGTTTTAGACGAAGTTTCCTGCTGTTTAGTACGGATGCCGGCATTGAGCTGAAATTACCGGTTTTGGGATTCTGCACAGAAAGGGTTTCCAAACCGCTGAATCCACACATGAGTTTAACTCTGTCAGTTGAATGCACACATTGACAACCATTCAGTTAGATAGCTCCGTTTTGGTTTTAGAAGCAGATATTTCTCTGTACAGCCTATGGTCCCATTCACTCGGGCATATCCCAACGCAGCTCCTAGAAGAAACGTGTTTCTGACTCGCTGAATCTCAACATAGATTCAACTCTCTTAGGTGAACGAACGCACAGCAGAGCACTTTCAAAGAAACGTTTCTCCTGAGTCTTAGACGAAGTTTCCTGCTGTTTAGTACGTATGCCGGCATTGGGCTGGAAATACCGGTTTGGGGATTCTGCACAGAAAGGGTTTGCAAACCGCTGAATCCACACGTGAGTTTAACTCTGTCAGTTGAATGCACACGTTGACAACCATTCAGTTAGATAGCTCCGTTTTGGTTTTAGAAGCAGATATTTCTCTGTACAGCCTATGGTCCCATTCACTCGGGAATATCCCAACGCAGCTCCTAGAAGAAACGTGTTTCTGACTCGCTGAATCTCAACATAGATTCAACTCTCTTAGGTGAACGAACGCACAGCAGAGCAGTTTCAAGGAAACGTTTCTCCTGAGTCTTAGACGAAGTTTCCTGCTGTTTAGTACGTATGCCGGCATTGGGCTGGAAATACCGGTTTTGGGATTCTGCACAGAAAGGGTTTGCAAACCGCTGAATCCACACGTGAGATTAACTCTGTCAGTTGAATGCACACATTGACAAACATTCAGTTATATAGCTCCGTTTTGGTTTTAGAAGCAGATATTTCTCTGTACAGCCTATGGTCCCATTCACTCGGGAATATCCCAACGCAGCTCCTAGAAGAAACGTGTTTCTGACTCGCTGAATCTCAACATAGATTCAACTCTCTTAGGTGAACGAACGCACAGCAGAGCAGTTTCAAGGAAACGTTTCTCCTGAGTTTTAGACGAAGTTTCCTGCTGTTTAGTACGTATGCCGGCATTGGTCTGGAAATACCGGTTTTGGGATTCTGCACAGAAAGGGTTTGCAAACCGCTGAATCCACACGTGAGTTTAACTCTGTCAGTTGAATGCACACGTTGACAACCATTCAGTTAGATAGCTCCGTTTTGGTTTTAGAAGCAGATATTTCTCTGTACAGCCTATGGTCCCATTCACTCGGGAATATCCCAACGCAGCTCCTAGAAGAAACGTGTTTCTGACTCGCTGAATCTCAACATAGATTCAACTCTCTTAGGTGACCGAACGCACAGCAGAGCAGTTTCAAGGAAACGTTTCTCCTGAGTCTTAGACGAAGTTTCCTGCTGTTTAGTACGTATGCCGGCATTGGGCTGGAAATACCGGTTTTGGGATTCTGCACAGAAAGGGTTTGCAAACCGCTGAATCCACACGTGAGATTAACTCTGTCAGTTGAATGCACACATTGACAACCATTCAGTTAGATAGCTCCGTTTTGGTTTTAGAAGCAGATATTTCTCTGTACAGCCTATGGTCCCATTCACTCGGGAATATCCCAACGCAGCTCCTAGAAGAAACGTGTTTCTGACTCGCTGAATCTCAACATAGATTCAACTCTCTTAGGTGAACGAACGCACAGCAGAGCAGTTTCAAGGAAACGTTTCTCCTGAGTTTTAGACGAAGTTTCCTGCTGTTTAGTACGTATGCCGGCATTGGTCTGGAAATACCGGTTTTGGGATTCTGCACAGAAAGGGTTTGCAAACCGCTGAATCCACACGTGAGTTTAACTCTGTCAGTTGAATGCACACATTGACAACCATTCAGTTAGATAGCTCCGTTTTGGTTTTAGAAGCAGATATTTCTCTGTACAGCCTATGGTCCCATTCACTCGGGAATATCCCAACGCAGCTCCTAGAAGAAACGTGTTTCTGACTCGCTGAATCTCAACATAGATTCAACTCTCTTAGGTGATCGAACGCACAGCAGAGCAGTTTCAAGGAAACGTTTCTCCTGAGTCTTAGACGAAGTTTCCTGCTGTTTAGTACGTATGCCGGCATTGGGCTGGAAATACCGGTTTTGGGATTCTGCACAGAAAGGGTTTGCAAACCGCTGAATCCACACGTGAGATTAACTCTGTCAGTTGAATGCACACATTGACAACCATTCAGTTAGATAGCTCCGTTTTGGTTTTAGAAGCAGATATTTCTCTGTACAGCCTATGGTCCCATTCACTCGGGAATATCCCAACGCAGCTCCTAGAAGAAACGTGTTTCTGACTCGCTGAATCTCAACATAGATTCAACTCTCTTAGGTGAACGAACGCACAGCAGAGCAGTTTCAAGGAAACGTTTCTCCTGAGTTTTAGACGAAGTTTCCTGCTGTTTAGTACGTATGCCGGCATTGGTCTGGAAATACCGGTTTTGGGATTCTGCACAGAAAGGGTTTGCAAACCGCTGAATCCACACGTGAGTTTAACTCTGTCAGTTGAATGCACACATTGACAACCATTCAGTTAGATAGCTCCGTTTTGGTTTTAGAAGCAGATATTTCTCTGTACAGCCTATGGTCCCATTCACTCGGGAATATCCCAACGCAGTTCCTAGAAGAAACGTGTTTCTGACTCGCTGAATCTCAACATAGATTCAACTCTCTTAGGTGATCGAACGCACAGCAGAGCAGTTTCAAGGAAACGTTTCTCCTGAGGTTTAGACGAAGTTTCCTGCTGTTTAGTACGGATGCAGGCATTGGGCTGGAAATACCGGTTTTGAGATTCTGCACAGAAAGGGTTTGCAAACCGCTGAATCCACACGTGAGTTTAACTCTGTCAGTTGAATGCACACATTGACAACCATTCAGTTTGATAGCACCCTTTTGGTTTTAGAAGCAGATATTTCTCTGTACAGCCTATGGTCCCAATCACTCGGGAATATCCCAACGCAGCTCCTAGAAGAAACCTGTTTCGGACTCGCTGAGTCTCAACATAGATTCAACTCTCTTAGATGAACGAACGCACAGCAGAGCAGTTTCAAGGAAACGTTTCTCCTGAGTTTTAGACGAAGTTTCCTGCTGTTTAGTACGGATGCCGGCATTGGGCTGGAAATACCGGTTTTGGGATTCTGCACAGAAAGGGTTTGCAAACCGCTGAATCCACACATGAGTTTAACTCTGTCAGTTGAATGCACACATTGACAACCATTCAGTTAGATAGCTCCGTTTTGGTTTTAGAAGCAGATATTTCTCTGTACAGCCTATGGTCCCATTCACTCGGGCATATCCCAACGCAGCTCCTAGAAGAAACGTGTTTCTGACTCGCTGAATCTCAACATAGATTCAACTCTCTTAGGTGAACGAACGCACAGCAGAGCACTTTCAAAGAAACGTTTCTCCTGAGTCTTAGACGAAGTTTCCTGCTGTTTAGTACGTATGCCGGCATTGGGCTGGAAATACCGGTTTGGGGATTCTGCACAGAAAGGGTTTGCAAACCGCTGAATCCACACGTGAGTTTAACTCTGTCAGTTGAATGCACACGTTGACAACCATTCAGTTAGATAGCTCCGTTTTGGTTTTAGAAGCAGATATTTCTCTGTACAGCCTATGGTCCCATTCACTCGGGAATATCCCAACGCAGCTCCTAGAAGAAACGTGTTTCTGACTCGCTGAATCTCAACATAGATTCAACTCTCTTAGGTGAACGAACGCACAGCAGAGCAGTTTCAAGGAAACGTTTCTCCTGAGTCTTAGACGAAGTTTCCTGCTGTTTAGTACGTATGCCGGCATTGGGCTGGAAATACCGGTTTTGGGATTCTGCACAGAAAGGGTTTGCAAACCGCTGAATCCACACGTGAGATTAACTCTGTCAGTTGAATGCACACATTGACAAACATTCAGTTATATAGCTCCGTTTTGGTTTTAGAAGCAGATATTTCTCTGTACAGCCTATGGTCCCATTCACTCGGGAATATCCCAACGCAGCTCCTAGAAGAAACGTGTTTCTGACTCGCTGAATCTCAACATAGATTCAACTCTCTTAGGTGAACGAACGCACAGCAGAGCAGTTTCAAGGAAACGTTTCTCCTGAGTTTTAGACGAAGTTTCCTGCTGTTTAGTACGTATGCCGGCATTGGTCTGGAAATACCGGTTTTGGGATTCTGCACAGAAAGGGTTTGCAAACCGCTGAATCCACACGTGAGTTTAACTCTGTCAGTTGAATGCACACGTTGACAACCATTCAGTTAGATAGCTCCGTTTTGGTTTTAGAAGCAGATATTTCTCTGTACAGCCTATGGTCCCATTCACTCGGGAATATCCCAACGCAGCTCCTAGAAGAAACGTGTTTCTGACTCGCTGAATCTCAACATAGATTCAACTCTCTTAGGTGACCGAACGCACAGCAGAGCAGTTTCAAGGAAACGTTTCTCCTGAGTCTTAGACGAAGTTTCCTGCTGTTTAGTACGTATGCCGGCATTGGGCTGGAAATACCGGTTTTGGGATTCAGCACAGAAAGGGTTTGCAAACCGCTGAATCCACACGTGAGATTAACTCTGTCAGTTGAATGCACACATTGACAACCATTCAGTTAGATAGCTCCGTTTTGGTTTTAGAAGCAGATATTTCTCTGTACAGCCTATGGTCCCATTCACTCGGGAATATCCCAACGCAGCTCCTAGAAGAAACGTGTTTCTGACTCGCTGAATGTCAACATAGATTCAACTCTCTTAGGTGAACGAACGCACAGCAGAGCAGTTTCAAGGAAACGTTTCTCCTGAGTTTTAGACGAAGTTTCCTGCTGTTTAGTACGGATGCCGGCATTGGGCTGGAAATACCGGATTTGGGATTCTGCACAGAAAGGGTTTGCAAACCGCTGAATCCACACATGAGTTTAACTCTGTCAGTTGAATGCACACATTGACAACCATTCAGTTAGATAGCTCCGTTTTGGTTTTAGAAGCAGATATTTCTCTGTACAGCCTATGGTCCCATTCACTCGGGCATATCCCAACGCAGCTCCTAGAAGAAACGTGTTTCTGACTCGCTGAATCTCAACATAGATTCAACTCTCTTAGGTGAACGAACGCACAGCAGAGCACTTTCAAAGAAACGTTTCTCCTGAGTCTTAGACGAAGTTTCCTGCTGTTTAGTACGTATGCCGGCATTGGGCTGGAAATACCGGTTTGGGGATTCTGCACAGAAAGGGTTTGCAAACCGCTGAATCCACACGTGAGTTTAACTCTGTCAGTTGAATGCACACGTTGACAACCATTCAGTTAGATAGCTCCGTTTTGTTTTTAGAAGCAGATATTTCTCTGTACAGCCTATGGTCCCATTCACTCGGGAATATCCCAACGCAGCTCCTAGAAGAAACGTGTTTCTGACTCGCTGAATCTCAACATAGATTCAACTCTCTTAGGTGACCGAACGCACAGCAGAGCAGTTTCAAGGAAACGTTTCTCCTGAGTTTTAGACGAAGTTTCCTGCTGTTTAGTACGGATGCAGGCATTGGGCTGGAAATACCGGTTTTGAGATTCTGCACACAAAGGGTTTGCAAACCGCTGAATCCACACGTGAGTTTAACTCTGTCAGTTGAATGCACACATTGACAACCATTCAGTTAGATAGCTCCGTTTTGGTTTTAGAAGCAGATATTTCTCTGTACAGTCTATGGTCCCATTCACTCGGGAATATCCCAACGCATCTCCTAGAAGAAACGTGTTTCTGACTCGCTGAATCTCAACATAGATTCAACTCTATTAGGTGAACGAACGCACAGCAGAGCAGTTTCAAGGAAACGTTTCTCCTGAGTTTTAGACGAAGTTTCCTGCTGTTTAGTACGTATGCCGGCATTGGGCTGGAAATACCGGTTTTGGGATACTGCACAGAAAGGGTTTGCAAACCGCTGAATCCACACGTGAGTTTAACTCTGTCAGTTGAATGTACACATTGACAACCATTCAATTTGATAGCACCCTTTTGGTTTTAGAAGCAGATATTTCTCTGTACAGCCTGTGGTCCCATTCACTCGGGAATATCCCAACGCAGCTCCTAGAAGAAACGTGTTTCTGACTCGCTGAATCTCAACATAGATTCAACTCTCTTAGATGAACGAACGCACAGCAGAGCAGATTCAAGGAAACGTTTCTCCTGAGTTTTAGACGAAGTTTCCTGCTGTTTAGTACGGATGCCGGCATTGGGCTTGAAATACCGGTTTTGGGATTCTGCACAGAAAGGGTTTGCAAACCGCTGAATCCACACGTGAGTTTAACTCTGTCAGTTGAATGCACACATTGACAACCATTCAGTTAGATAGCTCCGTTTTGGTTTTAGAAGCAGATATTTCTCTGTACAGCCTATGGTCCCATTCACTCGGGAATATCCCAACGCAGCTCCTAGAAGAAACGTGTTTCTGACTCGCTGAATCTCAACATAGATTCAACTCTCTTAGGTGATCGAACGCACAGCAGAGCAGTTTCAAGGAAACGTTTCTCCTGAGTCTTAGACGAAGTTTCCTGCTGTTTAGTACGTATGCCGGCATTGGGCTGGAAATACCGGTTTTGGGATTCTGCACAGAAAGGGTTTGCAAACCGCTGAATCCACACGTGAGATTAACTCTGTCAGTTGAATGCACACATTGACAACCATTCAGTTAGATAGCTCCGTTTTGGTTTTAGAAGCAGATATTTCTCTGTACAGCCTATGGTCCCATTCACTCGGGAATATCCCAACGCAGCTCCTAGAAGAAACGTGTTTCTGACTCGCTGAATCTCAACATAGATTCAACTCTCTTAGGTGAACGAACGCACAGCAGAGCAGTTTCAAGGAAACGTTTCTCCTGAGTTTTAGACGAAGTTTCCTGCTGTTTAGTACGTATGCCGGCATTGGTCTGGAAATACCGGTTTTGGGATTCTGCACAGAAAGGGTTTGCAAACCGCTGAATCCACACGTGAGTTTAACTCTGTCAGTTGAATGCACACATTGACAACCATTCAGTTAGATAGCTCCGTTTTGGTTTTAGAAGCAGATATTTCTCTGTACAGCCTATGGTCCCATTCACTCGGGAATATCCCAACGCAGCTCCTAGAAGAAACGTGTTTCTGACTCGCTGAATCTCAACATAGATTCAACTCTCTTAGGTGATCGAACGCACAGCAGAGCAGTTTCAAGGAAACGTTTCTCCTGAGGTTTAGACGAAGTTTCCTGCTGTTTAGTACGGATGCAGGCATTGGGCTGGAAATACCGGTTTTGAGATTCTGCACAGAAAGGGTTTGCAAACCGCTGAATCCACACGTGAGTTTAACTCTGTCAGTTGAATGCACACATTGACAACCATTCAGTTTGATAGCACCCTTTTGGTTTTAGAAGCAGATATTTCTCTGTACAGCCTATGGTCCCATTCACTCGGGAATATCCCAACGCAGCTCCTAGAAGAAACCTGTTTCGGACTCGCTGAGTCTCAACATAGATTCAACTCTCTTAGATGAACGAACGCACAGCAGAGCAGTTTCAAGGAAACGTTTCTCCTGAGTTTTAGACGAAGTTTCCTGCTGTTTAGTACGGATGCCGGCATTGGGCTGGAAATACCGGTTTTGGGATTCTGCACAGAAAGGGTTTGCAAACCGCTGAATCCACACATGAGTTTAACTCTGTCAGTTGAATGCACACATTGACAACCATTCAGTTAGATAGCTCCGTTTTGGTTTTAGAAGCAGATATTTCTCTGTACAGCCTATGGTCCCATTCACTCGGGCATATCCCAACGCAGCTCCTAGAAGAAACGTGTTTCTGACTCGCTGAATCTCAACATAGATTCAACTCTCTTAGGTGAACGAACGCACAGCAGAGCACTTTCAAAGAAACGTTTCTCCTGAGTCTTAGACGAAGTTTCCTGCTGTTTAGTACGTATGCCGGCATTGGGCTGGAAATACCGGTTTGGGGATTCTGCACAGAAAGGGTTTGCAAACCGCTGAATCCACACGTGAGTTTAACTCTGTCAGTTGAATGCACACGTTGACAACCATTCAGTTAGATAGCTCCGTTTTGGTTTTAGAAGCAGATATTTCTCTGTACAGCCTATGGTCCCATTCACTCGGGAATATCCCAACGCAGCTCCTAGAAGAAACGTGTTTCTGACTCGCTGAATCTCAACATAGATTCAACTCTCTTAGGTGAACGAACGCACAGCAGAGCAGTTTCAAGGAAACGTTTCTCCTGAGTCTTAGACGAAGTTTCCTGCTGTTTAGTACGTATGCCGGCATTGGGCTGGAAATACCGGTTTTGGGATTCTGCACAGAAAGGGTTTGCAAACCGCTGAATCCACACGTGAGATTAACTCTGTCAGTTGAATGCACACATTGACAAACATTCAGTTATATAGCTCCGTTTTGGTTTTAGAAGCAGATATTTCTCTGTACAGCCTATGGTCCCATTCACTCGGGAATATCCCAACGCAGCTCCTAGAAGAAACGTGTTTCTGACTCGCTGAATCTCAACATAGATTCAACTCTCTTAGGTGAACGAACGCACAGCAGAGCAGTTTCAAGGAAACGTTTCTCCTGAGTTTTAGACGAAGTTTCCTGCTGTTTAGTACGTATGCCGGCATTGGTCTGGAAATACCGGTTTTGGGATTCTGCACAGAAAGGGTTTGCAAACCGCTGAATCCACACGTGAGTTTAACTCTGTCAGTTGAATGCACACGTTGACAACCATTCAGTTAGATAGCTCCGTTTTGGTTTTAGAAGCAGATATTTCTCTGTACAGCCTATGGTCCCATTCACTCGGGAATATCCCAACGCAGCTCCTAGAAGAAACGTGTTTCTGACTCGCTGAATCTCAACATAGATTCAACTCTCTTAGGTGACCGAACGCACAGCAGAGCAGTTTCAAGGAAACGTTTCTCCTGAGTCTTAGACGAAGTTTCCTGCTGTTTAGTACGTATGCCGGCATTGGGCTGGAAATACCGGTTTTGGGATTCAGCACAGAAAGGGTTTGCAAACCGCTGAATCCACACGTGAGATTAACTCTGTCAGTTGAATGCACACATTGACAACCATTCAGTTAGATAGCTCCGTTTTGGTTTTAGAAGCAGATATTTCTCTGTACAGCCTATGGTCCCATTCACTCGGGAATATCCCAACGCAGCTCCTAGAAGAAACGTGTTTCTGACTCGCTGAATCTCAACATAGATTCAACTCTATTAGGTGAACGAACGCACAGCAGAGCAGTTTCAAGGAAACGTTTCTCCTGAGTTTTAGACGAAGTTTCCTGCTGTTTAGTACGTATGCCGGCATTGGGCTGGAAATACCGGTTTTGGGATACTGCACAGAAAGGGTTTGCAAACCGCTGAATCCACACGTGAGTTTAACTCTGTCAGTTGAATATACACATTGACAACCATTCAATTTGATAGCACCCTTTTGGTTTTAGAAGCAGATATTTCTCTGTACAGCCTGTGGTCCCATTCACTCGGGAATATCCCAACGCAGCTCCTAGAAGAAACGTGTTTCTGACTCGCTGAATCACAACATAGATTCAACTCTCTTAGATGAACGAACGCACAGCAGAGCAGATTCAAGGAAACGTTTCTCCTGAGTTTTAGACGAAGTTTCCTGCTGTTTAGTACGGATGCCGGCATTGGGCTGGAAATACCGGTTTTGAGATTCTGCACAGAAAGGGTTTGCAAACCGCTGAATCCACACGTGAGTTTAACTCTGTCAGTTGAATGCACACATTGACAACCATTCAGTTTGATAGCACCCTTTTGGTTTTAGAAGCAGATATTTCTCTGTACAGCCTATGGTCCCATTCACTCGGGAATATCCCAACGCAGCTCCTAGAAGAAACGTGTTTCTGACTCGCTGAGTCTCAACATAGATTCAACTCTCTTAGATGAACGAACGCACAGCAGAGCAGTTTCAAGGAAACGTTTCTCCTGAGTTTTAGACGAAGTTTCCTGCTGTTTAGTACGGATGCCGGCATTGGGCTGGAAATACCGGATTTGGGATTCTGCACAGAAAGGGTTTGCAAACCGCTGAATCCACACATGAGTTTAACTCTGTCAGTTGAATGCACACATTGACAACCATTCAGTTAGATAGCTCCGTTTTGGTTTTAGAAGCAGATATTTCTCTGTACAGCCTATGGTCCCATTCACTCGGGCATATCCCAACGCAGCTCCTAGAAGAAACGTGTTTCTGACTCGCTGAATCTCAACATAGATTCAACTCTCTTAGGTGAACGAACGCACAGCAGAGCACTTTCAAAGAAACGTTTCTCCTGAGTCTTAGACGAAGTTTCCTGCTGTTTAGTACGTATGCCGGCATTGGGCTGGAAATACCGGTTTGGGGATTCTGCACAGAAAGGGTTTGCAAACCGCTGAATCCACACGTGAGTTTAACTCTGTCAGTTGAATGCACACGTTGACAACCATTCAGTTAGATAGCTCCGTTTTGTTTTTAGAAGCAGATATTTCTCTGTACAGCCTATGGTCCCATTCACTCGGGAATATCCCAACGCAGCTCCTAGAAGAAACGTGTTTCTGACTCGCTGAATCTCAACATAGATTCAACTCTCTTAGGTGACCGAACGCACAGCAGAGCAGTTTCAAGGAAACGTTTCTCCTGAGTTTTAGACGAAGTTTCCTGCTGTTTAGTACGGATGCAGGCATTGGGCTGGAAATACCGGTTTTGAGATTCTGCACACAAAGGGTTTGCAAACCGCTGAATCCACACGTGAGTTTAACTCTGTCAGTTGAATGCACACATTGACAACCATTCAGTTAGATAGCTCCGTTTTGGTTTTAGAAGCAGATATTTCTCTGTACAGTCTATGGTCCCATTCACTCGGGAATATCCCAACGCATCTCCTAGAAGAAACGTGTTTCTGACTCGCTGAATCTCAACATAGATTCAACTCTATTAGGTGAACGAACGCACAGCAGAGCAGTTTCAAGGAAACGTTTCTCCTGAGTTTTAGACGAAGTTTCCTGCTGTTTAGTACGTATGCCGGCATTGGGCTGGAAATACCGGTTTTGGGATACTGCACAGAAAGGGTTTGCAAACCGCTGAATCCACACGTGAGTTTAACTCTGTCAGTTGAATGTACACATTGACAACCATTCAATTTGATAGCACCCTTTTGGTTTTAGAAGCAGATATTTCTCTGTACAGCCTGTGGTCCCATTCACTCGGGAATATCCCAACGCAGCTCCTAGAAGAAACGTGTTTCTGACTCGCTGAATCTCAACATAGATTCAACTCTCTTAGGTGAACGAACACACAGCAGAGCACTTTCAAAGAAACGTTTCTCCTGAGTCTTAGACGAAGTTTCCTGCTGTTTAGTACGTATGCCGGCATTGGGCTGGAAATACCGGTTTGGGGATTCTGCACAGAAAGGGTTTGCAAACCGCTGAATCCACACGTGAGTTTAACTCTGTCAGTTGAATGCACACGTTGACAACCATTCAGTTAGATAGCTCCGTTTTGGTTTTAGAAGCAGATATTTCTCTGTACAGCCTATGGTCCCATTCACTCGGGAATATCCCAACGCAGCTCCTAGAAGAAACGTGTTTCTGACTCGCTGAATCTCAACATAGATTCAACTCTCTTAGTTGAACGAACGCACAGCAGAGCACTTTCAAAGAAACGTTTCTCCTGAGTCTTAGACGAAGTTTCCTGCTGTTTAGTACGTATGCCGGCATTGGGCTGGAAATACCGGTTTGGGGATTCTGCACAGAAAGGGTTTGCAAACCGCTGAATCCACACGTGAGTTTAACTCTGTCAGTTGAATGCACACGTTGACAACCATTCAGTTAGATAGCTCCGTTTTGGTTTTAGAAGCAGATATTTCTCTGTACAGCCTATGGTCCCATTCACTCGGGAATATCCCAACGCAGCTCCTAGAAGAAACGTGTTTCTGACTCGCTGAATCTCAACATAGATTCAACTCTCTTAGGTGAACGAACGCACAGCAGAGCAGTTTCAAGGAAACGTTTCTCCTGAGTCTTAGACGAAGTTTCCTGCTGTTTAGTACGTATGCCGGCATTGGGCTGGAAATACCGGTTTTGGGATTCTGCACAGAAAGGGTTTGCAAACCGCTGAATCCACACGTGAGATTAACTCTGTCAGTTGAATGCACACATTGACAACCATTCAGTTAGATAGCTCCGTTTTGGTTTTAGAAGCAGATATTTCTCTGTACAGCCTATGGTCCCATTCACTCGGGAATATCCCAACGCAGCTCCTAGAAGAAACGTGTTTCTGACTCGCTGAATCTCAACATAGATTCAACTCTCTTAGGTGAACGAACGCACAGCAGAGCAGTTTCAAGGAAACGTTTCTCCTGAGTTTTAGACGAAGTTTCCTGCTGTTTAGTACGTATGCCGTCATTGGGCTGGAAATACCGGTTTTGGGATACTGCACAGAAAGGGTTTGCAAACCGCTGAATCCACACGTGAGTTTAACTCTGTCAGTTGAATGTACACATTGACAACCATTCAATTTGATAGCACCCTTTTGGTTTTAGAAGCAGATGTTTCTCTGTACAGCCTGTGGTCCCATTCACTCGGGAATATCCCAACGCAGCTCCTAGAAGAAACGTGTTTCTGACTCGCTGAATCTCAACATAGATTCAACCCTCTTAGATGAACGAACGCACAGCAGAGCAGATTCAAGGAAACGTTTCTCCTGAGTTTTAGACGAAGTTTCCTGCTGTTTAGTACGGATGCCGGCATTGGGCTGGAAATACCGGTTTTGGGATTCTGCACAGAAAGGGTTTGCAAACCGCTGAATCCACACGTGAGTTTAACTCTGTCAGTTGAATGCACACATTGACAACCATTCAGTTAGATAGCTCCGTTTTGGTTTTAGAAGCAGATATTTCTCTGTACAGCCTATGGTCCCATTCACTCGGGAATATCCCAACGCAGCTCCTAGAAGAAACGTGTTTCTGACTCGCTGAATCTCAACATAGATTCAACTCTCTAGGTGAACGAACGCACAGCAGAGCACTTTCAAAGAAACGTTTCTCCTGAGTCTTAGACGAAGTTTCCTGCTGTTTAGTACGTATGCCGGCATTGGGCTGGAAATACCGGTTTGGGGATTCTGCACAGAAAGGGTTTGCAAACCGCTGAATCCACACGTGAGTTTAACTCTGTCAGTTGAATGCACACGTTGACAACCATTCAGTTAGATAGCTCCGTTTTGGTTTTAGAAGCAGATATTTCTCTGTACAGCCTATGGTCCCATTCACTCGGGAATATCCCAACGCAGCTCCTAGAAGAAACGTGTTTCTGACTCGCTGAATCTCAACATAGATTCAACTCTCTTAGGTGAACGAACGCACAGCAGAGCAGTTTCAAGGAAACGTTTCTCCTGAGTCTTAGACGAAGTTTCCTGCTGTTTAGTACGTATGCCGGCATTGGGCTGGAAATACCGGTTTTGGGATTCTGCACAGAAAGGGTTTGCAAACCGCTGAATCCACACGTGAGATTAACTCTGTCAGTTGAATGCACACATTGACAACCATTCAGTTATATAGCTCCGTTTTGGTTTTAGAAGCAGATATTTCTCTGTACAGCCTATGGTCCCATTCACTCGGGAATATCCCAACGCAGCTCCTAGAAGAAACGTGTTTCTGACTCGCTGAATCTCAACATAGATTCAACTCTCTTAGGTGAACGAACGCACAGCAGAGCAGTTTCAAGGAAACGTTTCTCCTGAGTTTTAGACGAAGTTTCCTGCTGTTTAGTACGTATGCCGGCATTGGTCTGGAAATACCGGTTTTGGGATTCTGCACAGAAAGGGTTTGCAAACCGCTGAATCCACACGTGAGTTTAACTCTGTCAGTTGAATGCACACATTGACAACCATTCAGTTAGATAGCTCCGTTTTGGTTTTAGAAGCAGATATTTCTCTGTACAGCCTATGGTCCCATTCACTCGGGAATATCCCAACGCAGCTCCTAGAAGAAACGTGTTTCTGACTCGCTGAATCTCAACATAGATTCAACTCTCTTAGGTGACCGAACGCACAGCAGAGCAGTTTCAAGGAAACGTTTCTCCTGAGTTTTAGACGAAGTTTCCTGCTGTTTAGTACGGATGCAGGCATTGGGCTGGAAATACCGGTTTTGAGATTCTGCACAGAAAGGGTTTGCAAACCGCTGAATCCACACGTGAGTTTAACTCTGTCAGTTGAATGCACACATTGACAACCATTCAGTTAGATAGCTCCGTTTTGGTTTTAGAAGCAGATATTTCTCTGTACAGCCTATGGTCCCATTCACTCGGGAATATCCCAACGCAGCTCCTAGAAGAAACGTGTTTCTGATTCGCTGAATCTCAACATAGATTCAACTCTATTAGGTGAACGAACGCACAGCAGAGCAGTTTCAAGGAAACGTTTCTCCTGAGTTTTAGACGAAGTTTCCTGCTGTTTAGTACGTATGCCGGCATTGGGCTGGAAATACCGGTTTTGGGATACTGCACAGAAAGGGTTTGCAAACCGCTGAATCCACACGTGAGTTTAACTCTGTCAGTTGAATGTACACATTGACAACCATTCAATTTGATGGCACCCTTTTGGTTTTAGAAGCAGATATTTCTCTGTACAGCCTGTGGTCCCATTCACTCGGGAATATCCCAACGCAGCTCCTAGAAGAAACGTGTTTCTGACTCGCTGAATCTCAACATAGATTCAACTCTCTTAGATGAACGAACGCACAGCAGAGCAGATTCAAGGAAACGTTTCTCCTGAGTTTTAGACGAAGTTACCTGCTGTTTAGTACGGATGCCGGCATTGGGCTGGAAATACCGGTTTTGGGATTCTGCACAGAAAGGGTTTGCAAACCGCTGAATCCACACGTGAGTTTAACTCTGTCAGTTGAATGCACACATTGACAACCATTCAGTTAGATAGCTCCGTTTTGGTTTTAGAAGCAGATATTTCTCTGTACAGCCTATGGTCCCATTCACTCGGGAATATCCCAACGCAGCTCCTAGAAGAAACGTGTTTCTGACTCGCTGAATCTCAACATACATTCAACTCTCTTAGGTGAATGAACGCACAGCAGAGCACTTTCAAAGAAACGTTTCTCCTGAGTCTTAGACGAAGTTTCCTGCTGTTTAGTACGTATGCCGGCATTGGGCTGGAAATACCGGTTTGGGGATTCTGCACAGAAAGGGTTTGCAAACCGCTGAATCCACACGTGAGTTTAACTCTGTCAGTTGAATGCACACGTTGACAACCATTCAGTTAGATAGCTCCGTTTTGGTTTTAGAAGCAGATATTTCTCTGTACAGCCTATGGTCCCATTCACTCGGGAATATCCCAACGCAGCTCCTAGAAGAAACGTGTTTCTGACTCGCTGAATCTCAAAATAGATTCAACTCTCTTAGGTGAACGAACGCACAGCAGAGCAGTTTCAAGGAAACGTTTCTCCTGAGTCTTAGACGAAGTTTCCTGCTGTTTAGTACGTATGCCGGCATTGGGCTGGAAATACCGGTTTTGGGATTCTGCACAGAAAGGGTTTGCAAACCGCTGAATCCACACGTGAGATTAACTCTGTCAGTTGAATGCACACATTGACAAACATTCAGTTATATAGCTCCGTTTTGGTTTTAGAAGCAGATATTTCTCTGTACAGCCTATGGTCCCATTCACTCGGGAATATCCCAACGCAGCTCCTAGAAGAAACGTGTTTCTGACTCGCTGAATCTCAACATAGATTCAACTCTCTTAGGTGAACGAACGCACAGCAGAGCAGTTTCAAGGAAACGTTTCTCCTGAGTTTTAGACGAAGTTTCCTGCTGTTTAGTACGTATGCCGGCATTGGTCTGGAAATACCGGTTTTGGGATTCTGCACAGAAAGGGTTTGCAAACCGCTGAATCCACACGTGAGTTTAACTCTGTCAGTTGAATGCACACGTTGACAACCATTCAGTTAGATAGCTCCGTTTTGGTTTTAGAAGCAGATATTTCTCTGTACAGCCTATGGTCCCATTCACTCGGGAATATCCCAACGCAGCTCCTAGAAGAAACGTGTTTCTGACTCGCTGAATCTCAACATAGATTCAACTCTCTTAGGTGACCGAACGCACAGCAGAGCAGTTTCAAGGAAACGTTTCTCCTGAGTCTTAGACGAAGTTTCCTGCTGTTTAGTACGTATGCCGGCATTGGGCTGGAAATACCGGTTTTGGGATTCTGCACAGAAAGGGTTTGCAAACCGCTGAATCCACACGTGAGATTAACTCTGTCAGTTGAATGCACACATTGACAACCATTCAGTTAGATAGCTCCGTTTTGGTTTTAGAAGCAGATATTTCTCTGTACAGCCTATGGTCCCATTCACTCGGGAATATCCCAACGCAGCTCCTAGAAGAAACGTGTTTCTGACTCGCTGAATCTCAACATAGATTCAACTCTATTAGGTGAACGAACGCACAGCAGAGCAGTTTCAAGGAAACGTTTCTCCTGAGTTTTAGACGAAGTTTCCTGCTGTTTAGTACGTATGCCGGCATTGGGCTGGAAATACCGGTTTTGGGATACTGCACAGAAAGGGTTTGCAAACCGCTGAATCCACACGTGAGTTTAACTCTGTCAGTTGAATATACACATTGACAACCATTCAATTTGATAGCACCCTTTTGGTTTTAGAAGCAGATATTTCTCTGTACAGCCTGTGGTCCCATTCACTCGGGAATATCCCAACGCAGCTCCTAGAAGAAACGTGTTTCTGACTCGCTGAATCTCAACATAGATTCAACTCTCTTAGATGAACGAACGCACAGCAGAGCAGATTCAAGGAAACGTTTCTCCTGAGTTTTAGACGAAGTTTCCTGCTGTTTAGTACGGATGCCGGCATTGGGCTGGAAATACCGGTTTTGAGATTCTGCACAGAAAGGGTTTGCAAACCGCTGAATCCACACGTGAGTTTAACTCTGTCAGTTGAATGCACACATTGACAACCATTCAGTTTGATAGCACCCTTTTGGTTTTAGAAGCAGATATTTCTCTGTACAGCCTATGGTCCCATTCACTCGGGAATATCCCAACGCAGCTCCTAGAAGAAACGTGTTTCTGACTCGCTGAATCTCAACATAGATTCAACTCTCTTAGATGAACGAACGCACAGCAGAGCAGTTTCAAGGAAACGTTTCTCCTGAGTTTTAGACGAAGTTTCCTGCTGTTTAGTACGGATGCCGGCATTGGGCTGGAAATACCGGATTTGGGATTCTGCACAGAAAGGGTTTGCAAACCGCTGAATCCACACATGAGTTTAACTCTGTCAGTTGAATGCACACATTGACAACCATTCAGTTAGATAGCTCCGTTTTGGTTTTAGAAGCAGATATTTCTCTGTACAGCCTATGGTCCCATTCACTCGGGCATATCCCAACGCAGCTCCTAGAAGAAACGTGTTTCTGACTCGCTGAATCTCAACATAGATTCAACTCTCTTAGGTGAACGAACGCACAGCAGAGCACTTTCAAAGAAACGTTTCTCCTGAGTCTTAGACGAAGTTTCCTGCTGTTTAGTACGTATGCCGGCATTGGGCTGGAAATACCGGTTTGGGGATTCTGCACAGAAAGGGTTTGCAAACCGCTGAATCCACACGTGAGTTTAACTCTGTCAGTTGAATGCACACGTTGACAACCATTCAGTTAGATAGCTCCGTTTTGTTTTTAGAAGCAGATATTTCTCTGTACAGCCTATGGTCCCATTCACTCGGGAATATCCCAACGCAGCTCCTAGAAGAAACGTGTTTCTGACTCGCTGAATCTCAACATAGATTCAACTCTCTTAGGTGACCGAACGCACAGCAGAGCAGTTTCAAGGAAACGTTTCTCCTGAGTTTTAGACGAAGTTTCCTGCTGTTTAGTACGGATGCAGGCATTGGGCTGGAAATACCGGTTTTGAGATTCTGCACACAAAGGGTTTGCAAACCGCTGAATCCACACGTGAGTTTAACTCTGTCAGTTGAATGCACACATTGACAACCATTCAGTTAGATAGCTCCGTTTTGGTTTTAGAAGCAGATATTTCTCTGTACAGCCTATGGTCCCATTCACTCGGGAATATCCCAACGCATCTCCTAGAAGAAACGTGTTTCTGACTCGCTGAATCTCAACATAGATTCAACTCTATTAGGTGAACGAACGCACAGCAGAGCAGTTTCAAGGAAACGTTTCTCCTGAGTTTTAGACGAAGTTTCCTGCTGTTTAGTACGTATGCCGGCATTGGGCTGGAAATACCGGTTTTGGGATACTGCACAGAAAGGGTTTGCAAACCGCTGAATCCACGCGTGAGTTTAACTCTGTCAGTTGAATGTACACATTGACAACCATTCAATTTGATAGCACCCTTTTGGTTTTAGAAGCAGATATTTCTCTGTACAGCCTGTGGTCCCATTCACTCGGGAATATCCCAACGCAGCTCCTAGAAGAAACGTGTTTCTGACTCGCTGAATCTCAACATAGATTCAACTCTCTTAGATGAACGAACGCACAGCAGAGCAGATTCAAGGAAACGTTTCTCCTGAGTTTTAGACGAAGTTTCCTGCTGTTTAGTACGGATGCCGGCATTGGGCTTGAAATACCGGTTTTGGGATTCTGCACAGAAAGGGTTTGCAAACCGCTGAATCCACACGTGAGTTTAACTCTGTCAGTTGAATGCACACATTGACAACCATTCAGTTAGATAGCTCCGTTTTGGTTTTAGAAGCAGATATTTCTCTGTACAGCCTATGGTCCCATTCACTCGGGAATATCCCAACGCAGCTCCTAGAAGAAACGTGTTTCTGACTCGCTGAATCTCAACATAGATTCAACTCTCTTAGGTGAACGAACACACAGCAGAGCACTTTCAAAGAAACGTTTCTCCTGAGTCTTAGACGAAGTTTCCTGCTGTTTAGTACGTATGCCGGCATTGGGCTGGAAATACCGGTTTGGGGATTCTGCACAGAAAGGGTTTGCAAACCGCTGAATCCACACGTGAGTTTAACTCTGTCAGTTGAATGCACACGTTGACAACCATTCAGTTAGATAGCTCCGTTTTGGTTTTAGAAGCAGATATTTCTCTGTACAGCCTATGGTCCCATTCACTCGGGAATATCCCAACGCAGCTCCTAGAAGAAACGTGTTTCTGACTCGCTGAATCTCAACATAGATTCAACTCTCTTAGTTGAACGAACGCACAGCAGAGCACTTTCAAAGAAACGTTTCTCCTGAGTCTTAGACGAAGTTTCCTGCTGTTTAGTACGTATGCCGGCATTGGGCTGGAAATACCGGTTTGGGGATTCTGCACAGAAAGGGTTTGCAAACCGCTGAATCCACACGTGAGTTTAACTCTGTCAGTTGAATGCACACGTTGACAACCATTCAGTTAGATAGCTCCGTTTTGGTTTTAGAAGCAGATATTTCTCTGTACAGCCTATGGTCCCATTCACTCGGGAATATCCCAACGCAGCTCCTAGAAGAAACGTGTTTCTGACTCGCTGAATCTCAACATAGATTCAACTCTCTTAGGTGAACGAAGGCACAGCAGAGCAGTTTCAAGGAAAGGTTTCTCCTGAGTCTTAGACGAAGTTTCCTGCTGTTTAGTACGTATGCCGGCATTGGGCTGGAAATACCGGTTTTGGGATTCTGCACAGAAAGGGTTTGCAAACCGCTGAATCCACACGTGAGATTAACTCTGTCAGTTGAATGCACACATTGACAACCATTCAGTTAGATAGCTCCGTTTTGGTTTTAGAAGCAGATATTTCTCTGTACAGCCTATGGTCCCATTCACTCGGGAATATCCCAACGCAGCTCCTAGAAGAAACGTGTTTCTGACTCGCTGAATCTCAACATAGATTCAACTCTCTTAGGTGAACGAACGCACAGCAGAGCAGTTTCAAGGAAACGTTTCTCCTGAGTTTTAGACGAAGTTTCCTGCTGTTTAGTACGTATGCCGTCATTGGGCTGGAAATACCGGTTTTGGGATACTGCACAGAAAGGGTTTGCAAACCGCTGAATCCACACGTGAGTTTAACTCTGTCAGTTGAATGTACACATTGACAACCATTCAATTTGATAGCACCCTTTTGGTTTTAGAAGCAGATATTTCTCTGTACAGCCTGTGGTCCCATTCACTCGGGAATATCCCAACGCAGCTCCTAGAAGAAACGTGTTTCTGACTCGCTGAATCTCAACATAGATTCAACCCTCTTAGATGAACGAACGCACAGCAGAGCAGATTCAAGGAAACGTTTCTCCTGAGTTTTAGACGAAGTTTCCTGCTGTTTAGTACGGATGCCGGCATTGGGCTGGAAATACCGGTTTTGGGATTCTGCACAGAAAGGGTTTGCAAACCGCTGAATCCACACGTGAGTTTAACTCTGTCAGTTGAATGCACACATTGACAACCATTCAGTTAGATAGCTCCGTTTTGGTTTTAGAAGCAGATATTTCTCTGTACAGCCTATGGTCCCATTCACTCGGGAATATCCCAACGCAGCTCCTAGAAGAAACGTGTTTCTGACTCGCTGAATCTCAACATAGATTCAACTCTCTAGGTGAACGAACGCACAGCAGAGCACTTTCAAAGAAACGTTTCTCCTGAGTCTTAGACGAAGTTTCCTGCTGTTTAGTACGTATGCCGGCATTGGGCTGGAAATACCGGTTTGGGGATTCTGCACAGAAAGGGTTTGCAAACCGCTGAATCCACACGTGAGTTTAACTCTGTCAGTTGAATGCACACGTTGACAACCATTCAGTTAGATAGCTCCGTTTTGGTTTTAGAAGCAGATATTTCTCTGTACAGCCTATGGTCCCATTCACTCGGGAATATCCCAACGCAGCTCCTAGAAGAAACGTGTTTCTGACTCGCTGAATCTCAACATAGATTCAACTCTCTTAGGTGAACGAACGCACAGCAGAGCAGTTTCAAGGAAACGTTTCTCCTGAGTCTTAGACGAAGTTTCCTGCTGTTTAGTACGTATGCCGGCATTGGGCTGGAAATACCGGTTTTGGGATTCTGCACAGAAAGGGTTTGCAAACCGCTGAATCCACACGTGAGATTAACTCTGTCAGTTGAATGCACACATTGACAACCATTCAGTTATATAGCTCCGTTTTGGTTTTAGAAGCAGATATTTCTCTGTACAGCCTATGGTCCCATTCACTCGGGAATATCCCAACGCAGCTCCTAGAAGAAACGTGTTTCTGACTCGCTGAATCTCAACATAGATTCAACTCTCTTAGGTGAACGAACGCACAGCAGAGCAGTTTCAAGGAAACGTTTCTCCTGAGTTTTAGACGAAGTTTCCTGCTGTTTAGTACGTATGCCGGCATTGGTCTGGAAATACCGGTTTTGGGATTCTGCACAGAAAGGGTTTGCAAACCGCTGAATCCACACGTGAGTTTAACTCTGTCAGTTGAATGCACACATTGACAACCATTCAGTTAGATAGCTCCGTTTTGGTTTTAGAAGCAGATATTTCTCTGTACAGCCTATGGTCCCATTCACTCGGGAATATCCCAACGCAGCTCCTAGAAGAAACGTGTTTCTGACTCGCTGAATCTCAACATAGATTCAACTCTCTTAGGTGACCGAACGCACAGCAGAGCAGTTTCAAGGAAACGTTTCTCCTGAGTTTTAGACGAAGTTTCCTGCTGTTTAGTACGGATGCAGGCATTGGGCTGGAAATACCGGTTTTGAGATTCTGCACAGAAAGGGTTTGCAAACCGCTGAATCCACACGTGAGTTTAACTCTGTCAGTTGAATGCACACATTGACAACCATTCAGTTAGATAGCTCCGTTTTGGTTTTAGAAGCAGATATTTCTCTGTACAGCCTATGGTCCCATTCACTCGGGAATATCCCAACGCAGCTCCTAGAAGAAACGTGTTTCTGATTCGCTGAATCTCAACATAGATTCAACTCTATTAGGTGAACGAACGCACAGCAGAGCAGTTTCAAGGAAACGTTTCTCCTGAGTTTTAGACGAAGTTTCCTGCTGTTTAGTACGTATGCCGGCATTGGGCTGGAAATACCGGTTTTGGGATACTGCACAGAAAGGGTTTGCAAACCGCTGAATCCACACGTGAGTTTAACTCTGTCAGTTGAATGTACACATTGACAACCATTCAATTTGAAGGCACCCTTTTGGTTTTAGAAGCAGATATTTCTCTGTACAGCCTGTGGTCCCATTCACTCGGGAATATCCCAACGCAGCTCCTAGAAGAAACGTGTTTCTGACTCGCTGAATCTCAACATAGATTCAACTCTCTTAGATGAACGAACGCACAGCAGAGCAGATTCAAGGAAACGTTTCTCCTGAGTTTTAGACGAAGTTACCTGCTGTTTAGTACGGATGCCGGCATTGGGCTGGAAATACCGGTTTTGGGATTCTGCACAGAAAGGGTTTGCAAACCGCTGAATCCACACGTGAGTTTAACTCTGTCAGTTGAATGCACACATTGACAACCATTCAGTTAGATAGCTCCGTTTTGGTTTTAGAAGCAGATATTTCTCTGTACAGCCTATGGTCCCATTCACTCGGGAATATCCCACCGCAGCTCCTAGAAGAAACGTGTTTCTGACTCGCTGAATCTCAACATACATTCAACTCTCTTAGGTGAATGAACGCACAGCAGAGCACTTTCAAAGAAACGTTTCTCCTGAGTCTTAGACGAAGTTTCCTGCTGTTTAGTACGTATGCCGGCATTGGGCTGGAAATACCGGTTTGGGGATTCTGCACAGAAAGGGTTTGCAAACCGCTGAATCCACACGTGAGTTTAACTCTGTCAGTTGAATGCACACGTTGACAACCATTCAGTTAGATAGCTCCGTTTTGGTTTTAGAAGCAGATATTTCTCTGTACAGCCTATGGTCCCATTCACTCGGGAATATCCCAACGCAGCTCCTAGAAGAAACGTGTTTCTGACTCGCTGAATCTCAAAATAGATTCAACTCTCTTAGGTGAACGAACGCACAGCAGAGCAGTTTCAAGGAAACGTTTCTCCTGAGTCTTAGACGAAGTTTCCTGCTGTTTAGTACGTATGCCGGCATTGGGCTGGAAATACCGGTTTTGGGATTCTGCACAGAAAGGGTTTGCAAACCGCTGAATCCACACGTGAGATTAACTCTGTCAGTTGAATGCACACATTGACAACCATTCAGTTATATAGCTCCGTTTTGGTTTTAGAAGCAGATATTTCTCTGTACAGCCTATGGTCCCATTCACTCGGGAATATCCCAACGCAGCTCCTAGAAGAAACGTGTTTCTGACTCGCTGAATCCCAACATAGATTCAACTCTCTTAGGTGAACGAACGCACAGCAGAGCAGTTTCAAGGAAACGTTTCTCCTGAGTTTTAGACGAAGTTTCCTGCTGTTTAGTACGTATGCCGGCATTGGTCTGGAAATACCGGTTTTGGGATTCTGCACAGAAAGGGTTTGCAAACCGCTGAATCCACACGTGAGTTTAACTCTGTCAGTTGAATGCACACATTGACAACCATTCAGTTAGATAGCTCCGTTTTGGTTTTAGAAGCAGATATTTCTCTGTACAGCCTATGGTCCCATTCACTCGGGAATATCCCAACGCAGCTCCTAGAAGAAACGTGTTTCTGACTCGCTGAATCTCAACATAGATTCAACTCTCTTAGGTGACCGAACGCACAGCAGAGCAGTTTCAAGGAAACGTTTCTCCTGAGTTTTAGACGAAGTTTCCTGCTGTTTAGTACGGATGCAGGCATTGGGCTGGAAATACCGGTTTTGAGATTCTGCACAGAAAGGGTTTGCAAACCGCTGAATCCACACGTGAGTTTAACTCTGTCAGTTGAATGCACACATTGACAACCATTCAGTTAGATAGCTCCGTTTTGGATTTAGAAGCAGATATTTCTCTGTACAGCCTATGGTCCCATTCACTCGGGAATATCCCAACGCAGCTCCTAGAAGAAACGTGTTTCTGACTCGCTGAATCTCAACATAGATTCAACTCTATTAGGTGAACGAACGCACAGCAGAGCAGTTTCAAGGAAACGTTTCTCCTGAGTTTTAGACGAAGTTTCCTGCTGTTTAGTACGTATGCCGGCATTGGGCTGGAAATACCGGTTTTGGGATACTGCACAGAAAGGGTTTGCAAACCGCTGAATCCACACGTGAGTTTAACTCTGTCAGTTGAATGTACACATTGACAACCATTCAATTTGATAGCACCCTTTTGGTTTTAGAAGCAGATATTTCTCTGTACAGCCTGTGGTCCCATTCACTCGGGAATATCCCAACGCAGCTCCTAGAAGAAACGTGTTTCTGACTCGCTGAATCTCAACATAGATTCAACTCTCTTAGATGAACGAACGCACAGCAGAGCAGATTCAAGGAAACGTTTCTCCTGAGTTTTAGACGAAGTTTCCTGCTGTTTAGTACGGATGCCGGCATTGGGCTGGAAATACCGGTTTTGGGATTCTGCACAGAAAGGGTTTGCAAACCGCTGAATCCACACGTGAGTTTAACTCTGTCAGTTGAATGCACACATTGACAACCATTCAGTTAGATAGCTCCGTTTTGGTTTTAGAAGCAGATATTTCTCTGTACAGCCTATGGTCCCATTCACTCGGGAATATCCCAACGCAGCTCCTAGAAGAAACGTGTTTCTGACTCGCTGAATCTCAACATAGATTCAACTCTCTTAGGTGAACGAACGCACAGCAGAGAACTTTCAAAGAAACGTTTCTCCTGAGTCTTAGACGAAGTTTCCTGCTGTTTAGTACGTATGCCGGCATTGGGCTGGAAATACCGGTTTGGGGATTCTGCACAGAAAGGGTTTGCAAACCGCTGAATCCACACGTGAGTTTAACTCTGTCAGTTGAATGCACACGTTGACAACCATTCAGTTAGATAGCTCCGTTTTGGTTTTAGAAGCAGATATTTCTCTGTACAGCCTATGGTCCCATTCACTCGGGAATATCCCAACGCAGCTCCTAGAAGAAACGTGTTTCTGACTCGCTGAATCTCAACATAGATTCAACTCTCTTAGGTGAACGAACGCACAGCAGAGCAGTTTCAAGGAAACGTTTCTCCTGAGTCTTAGACGAAGTTTCCTGCTGTTTAGTACGTATGCCGGCATTGGGCTGGAAATACCGGTTTTGGGATTCTGCACAGAAAGGGTTTGCAAACCGCTGAATCCACACGTGAGATTAACTCTGTCAGTTGAATGCACACATTGACAACCATTCAGTTAGATAGCTCCGTTTTGGTTTTAGAAGCAGATATTTCTCTGTACAGCCTATGGTCCCATTCACTCGGGAATATCCCAACGCAGCTCCTAGAAGAAACGTGTTTCTGACTCGCTGAATCTCAACATAGATTCAACTCTCTTAGGTGAACGAACGCACAGCAGAGCAGTTTCAAGGAAACGTTTCTCCTGAGTTTTAGACGAAGTTTCCTGCTGTTTAGTACGTATGCCGGCATTGGGCTGGAAATACCGGTTTTGGGATTCTGCACAGAAAGGGTTTGCAAACCGCTGAATCCACACGTGAGTTTAACTCTGTCAGTTGAATGCACACATTGACAACCATTCAGTTAGATAGCTCCGTTTTGGTTTTAGAAGCAGATATTTCTCTGTACAGCCTATGGTCCCATTCACTCGGGAATATCCCAACGCAGCTCCTAGAAGAAACGTGTTTCTGACTCGCTGAATCTCAACATAGATTCAACTCTCTTAGGTGAACGAACGCACAGCAGAGCAGTTTCAAGGAAACGTTTCTCCTGAGTTTTAGACGAAGTTTCCTGCTGTTTAGTACGGATGCCGGCATTGGGCTGGAAATACCGGTTTTGAGATTCTGCACAGAAAGGGTTTGCAAACCGCTGAATCCACACGTGAGTTTAACTCTGTCAGTTGAATGCACACATTGACAACCATTCAGTTAGATAGCTCCGTTTTGGTTTTAGAAGCAGATATTTCTCTGTACAGCCTATGGTCCCATTCACTCGGGAATATCCCAACGCAGCTCCTAGCATAAACGTGTTTCTGACTCGCTGAATCTCCACATAGATTCAACTCTCTTAGGTGAACGAACGCATAGCAGATCAGTTTCAAGGAAACGTTTCTCCTGAGTTTTAGACGAAGTTTCCTGCTGTTTAGTACGTATGCCGGCATTGGGCTGGAAATACCGGTTTTGGGATTCTGCACAGAAAGGGTTTGCAAACCGCTGAATCCACACGTGAGTTTTTTTTTTTTTTTTCTTTTTTTTTGAGACGGAGTTTCGCTCTTGATACCCAGGCTGGAGCGCAATGGCGCGATCTCTGCTCACCGCAATCTCCGCCTCCTGGGTTCAGGCAATTCTCCTGCCTCAGCCTCCTGAGTAGCTGGGATTACAGGCACCCGCCACCGTGCCCAGCTAATTTTTTGTATTAGTAGAGACGGGGTTTCACCATGTTGACCAGGATGGTCTCGATCTCTTGACCTCGTGATCCACCCGCCTCGGCCTCCCAAAGTGCTGGGATTACAGGCTTGAGCCACCGCGCCCGGCCCGCACGTGAGTTTAACTCTGTCAGTTGAATGCACACATTGACAACCATTCAGTTTGATAGCACCCTTTTGGTTTTAGAAGCAGATATTTCTCTGTACAGCCTGTGGTCCCATTCACTCGGGAATATCCCAACGCAACTCCTAGAAGAAACGTGTTTCTGACTCGCTGAATCTCAACATAGATTCAACTCTCTTAGGTGAACGAACGCACAGCAGAGCAGTTTCAAGGAAACGTTTCTCCTGAGTTTTAGACGAAGTTTCCTGCTGTTTAGTACGGATGCCGGCATTGGGCTGGAAATACCGGTTTTGGGATTCTGCACAGAAAGGGTTTGCAAACCGCTGAATCCACACGTGAGTTTAACTCTGTCAGTTGAATACACACATTGACAACCATTCAGTTTGATAGCACACTTTGGGTTTTAGAAGCAGATATTTCTCTGTACAGCCTATGGTCCCATTCACTCGGGAATATCCCAACGCAGCTCCTAGAAGAAACGTGTTTCTGACTCGCTGAATCTCAACATAGATTCAACTCTCTTAGGTGAACGAACGCACAGCAGAGCAGTTTCAAGGAAACGTTTCTCCTGAGTCTTAGACGAAGTTTCCTGCTGTTTAGTACGTATGCCGGCATTGGGCTGGAAATACCGGTTTTGGGATTCTGCACAGAAAGGGTTTGAAAACCGCTGAATCCACACGTGAGATTAACTCTGTCAGTTGAATGCACACATTGACAACCATTCAGTTAGATAGCTCGGTTTTGGTTTTAGAAGCAGATATTTCTCTGTACAGCCTATGGTCCCATTCACTCGGGAATATCCCAACGCAGCTCCTAGCATAAACGTGTTTCTGACTCGCTGAATCTCAACATAGTTTCAACTCTCTTAGGTGAACGAAGGCACAGCAGAGCAGTTTCAAGGAAACGTTTCTCCTGAGTTTTAGACGAAGTTTCCTGCTGTTTAGTACGGATGCCGGCATTGAGCTGAAATTACCGGTTTTGGGATTCTGCACAGAAAGGGTTTGTAAACCGCCGAATCCACACGTGAGTTTAAGTGTGTCAGTTGAATGCACACATTGACAACCATTCAGTTAGATAGCTCCGTTTTGGTTTTAGAAGCAGATATTTCTCTGTACAGCCTATGGTCCCATTCACTCGGGAATATCCCAACGCAGCTCCTAGAAGAAACGTGTTTCTGACTCGCTGAATCTCAACATAGATTCAACTCTATTGGTGAACGAACGCACAGCAGAGCAGTTTCAAAGAAACGTTTCTCCTGAGTCTTAGACGAAGTTTCCTGCTGTTTAGTACGGATGCCGGCATTGGGCTGGAAATACCGGTTTTGGGATTCTGCACAGAAAGGGTTTGCAAACCGCTGAATCCACACGTGAGTTTAACTCTGTCAGTTGAATGCACACATTGACAACCATTCAGTTAGATAGCTCCGTTTTGGTTTTAGAAGCAGATATTTCTCTGTACAGCCTATGGTCCCATTCACTCGGGAATATCCCAACGCAGCTCCTAGCATAAACGTGTTTCTGACTCGCTGAATCTCAACATAGATTCAACTCTCTTAGGTGAACGGACGCACAGCAGAGCAGTTTCAAGGAAACGTTTCTCCTGAGTTTTAGACGAAGTTTCCTGCTGTTTAGTACGTATGCCGGCATTGAGCTGGAATTACCGGTTTTGGGATTCTGCACAGAAAGGGTTTGTAAACCGCTGAATCCATACGTGAGTTTAATCTGTCAGTTGAATGCACACATTGACAACCATTCAGTTAGATAGCTCCGTTTTGGTTTTAGAAGCAGATATTTCTCTGTACAGCCTATGGTCCCATTCACTCGGGAATATCCCAACGCAGCTCCTAGAAGAAACGTGTTTCTGACTCGCTGAATCTCAACATAGATTCAACTCTCTTAGGTGAACGAACGCACAGCAGAGCAGTTTCAAGGAAACGTTTCTCCTGAGTTTTAGACGAAGTTTTCTGCTGTTTAGTACGGATGCCGGCATTGGGCTGGAAATACCGGTTTTGGGATTCTGCACAGAAAGGGTTTGCAAACCGCTGAATCCACACGTGAGTTTAACTCTGTCAGTTGAATGCACACGTTGACAACCATTCAGTTAGATAGCTCCGTTTTGGTTTTAGAAGCAGATATTTCTCTGTACAGCCTATGGTCCCATTCACTCGGGAATATCCCAACGCAGCTCCTAGCATAAACGTGTTTCTGACTCGCTGAATCTCAACATAGATTCAACTCTCTTAGGTGAACGAACGCACAGCAGAGCAGTTTCAAGGAAACGTTTCTCCTGAGTTTTAGACGAAGTTTCCTGCTGTTTAGTACGGATGCCGGCATTGGGCTGGAAATACCGGTTTTGGGATTCTGCACAGAAAGGGTTTGCAAACCGCTGAATCCACACGTGAGTTTAACTCTGTCAGTTGAATACACACATTGACAACCATTCAGTTTGATAGCACACTTTTGGTTTTAGAAGCAGATATTTCTCTGTACAGCCTATGGTCCCATTCACTCGGGAATATCCCAACGCAGCTCCTAGAAGAAACGTGTTTCTGACTCGCTGAATCTCAACATAGATTCAACTCTCTTAGGTGAACGAACGCACAGCAGAGCAGTTTCAAAGAAACGTTTCTCCTGAGTCTTAGACGAAGTTTCCTGCTGTTTAGTACGTATGCCGGCATTGGGCTGGAAATACCGGTTTTGGGATTCTGCACAGAAAGGGTTTGCAAACCGCTGAATACACACGTGAGTTTAACTCTGTCAGTTGAATGCACACATTGACAACCATTCAGTTAGATAGCTCCGTTTTGGTTTTAGAAGCAGATATTTCTCTGTACAGCCTATGGTCCCATTCACTCGGGAATATCCCAACGCAGCTCCTAGAAGAAACGTGTTTCTGACTCGCTGAATCTCAACATAGATTCAACTCTCTTAGGTGAACGGACGCACAGCAGAGCAGTTTCAAGGAAACGTTTCTCCTGAGTTTTAGACGAAGTTTCCTGCTGTTTAGTACGTATGCCGGCATTGAGCTGGAATTACCGGTTTTGGGATTCTGCACAGAAAGGGTTTGTAAACCGCTGAATCCATACGTGAGTTTAATCTGTCAGTTGAATGCACACATTGACAACCATTCAGTTAGATAGCTCCGTTTTGGTTTTAGAAGCAGATATTTCTCTGTACAGCCTATGGTCCCATTCACTCGGGAATATCCCAACGCAGCTCCTAGAAGAAACGTGTTTCTGACTCGCTGAATCTCAACATAGATTCAACTCTCTTAGGTGAACGAACGCACAGCAGAGCAGTTTCAAGGAAACGTTTCTCCTGAGTTTCAGACGAAGTTTCCTGCTGTTTAGTACGTATGCCGGCATTGGGCTGGAAATACCGGTTTTGGGATTCTGCACAGAAAGGGTTTGCAAACCGCTGAATCCACACGTGAGTTTAACTCTGTCAGTTGAATGCACACATTGACAACCATTCAGTTAGATAGCTCCGTTTTGGTTTTAGAAGCAGATATTTCTCTGTACAGCCTATGGTCCCATTCACTCGGGAATATCCCAATGCAGCTCCTAGAAGAAACGTGTTTCTGACTCGCTGAATCTCAACATAGATTCAACTCTCTTAGGTGATCGAACGCACAGCAGAGCAGTTTCAAGGAAACGTTTCTCCTGAGTTTTAGACGAAGTTTCCTGCTGTTTAGTACGGATGCCGGCATTGGGCTGGAAATACCGGTTTTGGGATTCTGCACAGAAAGGGTTTGCAAACCGCTGAATCCACACGTGAGTTTAACTCTGTCAGTTGAATACACACATTGACAACCATTCAGTTTGATAGCACACTTTTGGTTTTAGAAGCAGATATTTCTCTGTACAGCCTATGGTCCCATTCACTCGGGAATATCCCAACGCAGCTCCTAGAAGAAACGTGTTTCTGACTCGCTGAATCTCAACATAGATTCAACTCTCTTAGGTGAACGAACGCACAGCAGAGCAGTTTCAAAGAAACGTTTCTCCTGAGTCTTAGACGAAGTTTCCTGCTGTTTAGTACGTATGCCGGCATTGGGCTGGAAATACCGGTTTTGGGATTCTGCACAGAAAGGGTTTGCAAACCGCTGAATACACACGTGAGTTTAACTCTGTCAGTTGAATGCACACATTGACAACCATTCAGTTAGATAGCTCCGCTTTGGTTTTAGAAGCAGATATTTCTCTGTACAGCCTATGGTCCCATTCACTCGGGAATATCCCAACGCAGCTCCTAGAAGAAACGTGTTTCTGACTCGCTGAATCTCAACATAGATTCAACTCTCTTAGGTGAACGGACGCACAGCAGAGCAGTTTCAAGGAAACGTTTCTCCTGAGTTTTAGACGAAGTTTCCTGCTGTTTAGTACGTATGCCGGCATTGAGCTGGAATTACCGGTTTTGGGATTCTGCACAGAAAGGGTTTGTAAACCGCTGAATCCATACGTGAGTTTAATCTGTCAGTTGAATGCACACATTGACAACCATTCAGTTAGATAGCTCCGTTTTGGTTTTAGAAGCAGATATTTCTCTGTACAGCCTATGGTCCCATTCACTCGGGAATATCCCAACGCAGCTCCTAGAAGAAACGTGTTTCTGACTCGCTGAATCTCAACATAGATTCAACTCTCTTAGGTGAACGAACGCACAGCAGAGCAGTTTCAAGGAAACGTTTCTCCTGAGTTTCAGACGAAGTTTCCTGCTGTTTAGTACGTATGCCGGCATTGGGCTGGAAATACCGGTTTTGGGATTCTGCACAGAAAGGGTTTGCAAACCGCTGAATCCACACGTGAGTTTAACTCTGTCAGTTGAATGCACACATTGACAACCATTCAGTTAGATAGCTCCGTTTTGGTTTTAGAAGCAGATATTTCTCTGTACAGCCTATGGTCCCATTCACTCGGGAATATCCCAATGCAGCTCCTAGAAGAAACGTGTTTCTGACTCGCTGAATCTCAACATAGATTCAACTCTCTTAGGTGATCGAACGCACAGCAGAGCAGTTTCAAGGAAACGTTTCTCCTGAGTTTTAGACGAAGTTTCCTGCTGTTTAGTACGGATGCAGGCATTGGGCGGGAAATACCGGTTTTGAGATTCTGCACAGAAAGGGTTTGCAAACCGCTGAATCCACACGTGAGTTTAACTCTGTCAGTTGAATGCACACATTGACAACCATTCAGTTAGATAGCTCCGTTTTGGTTTTAGAAGCAGATATTTCTCTGTACAGCCTATGGTCCCATTCACTCGGGAATATCCCAACGCAGCTCCTAGAAGAAACGTGTTTCTGACTCGCTGAATCTCAACATAGATTCAACTCTCTTAGGTGAACGAACGCACAGCAGAGCAGTTTCAAGGAAACGTTTCTCCTGAGTTTTAGACGAAGTTTCCTGCTGTTTAGTACGTATGCCGGCATTGGGCTGGAAATACCGGTTTTGGGATTCTGCACAGAAAGGGTTTGCAAACCGCTGAATCCACACGTGAGTTTTTTTTTTTTTTCTTTTTTTTTGAGACGGAGTTTCGCTCTTGATACCCAGGCTGGAGCGCAATGGCGCGATCTCTGCTCACCGCAATCTCCGCCTCCTGGGTTCAGGCAATTCTCCTGCCTCAGCCTCCTGAGTAGCTGGGATTACAGGCACCCGCCACCGTGCCCAGCTAATTTTTTGTATTAGTAGAGACGGGGTTTCACCATGTTGACCAGGATGGTCTCGATCTCTTGACCTCGTGATCCACCCGCCTCGGCCTCCCAAAGTGCTGGGATTACAGGCTTGAGCCACCGCGCCCGGCCCGCACGTGAGTTTAACTCTGTCAGTTGAATGCACACATTGACAACCATTCAGTTTGATAGCACCCTTTTGGTTTTAGAAGCAGATATTTCTCTGTACAGCCTATGGTCCCATTCACTCGGGAATATCCCAACGCAACTCCTAGAAGAAACGTGTTTCTGACTCGCTGAATCTCAACATAGATTCAACTCTCTTAGGTGAACGAACGCACAGCAGAGCAGTTTCAAGGAAACGTTTCTCCTGAGTTTTAGACGAAGTTTCCTGCTGTTTAGTACGGATGCCGGCATTGGGCTGGAAATACCGGTTTTGGGATTCTGCACAGAAAGGGTTTGCAAACCGCTGAATCCACACGTGAGTTTAACTCTGTCAGTTGAATGCACACGTTGACAACCATTCAGTTAGATAGCTCCGTTTTGGTTTTAGAAGCAGATATTTCTCTGTACAGCCTATGGTCCCATTCACTCGGGAATATCCCAACGCAGCTCCTAGCATAAACGTGTTTCTGACTCGCTGAATCTCAACATAGATTCAACTCTCTTAGGTGAACGAACGCACGGCAGAGCAGTTTCAAGGAAACGTTTCTCCTGAGTTTTAGACGAAGTTTCCTGCTGTTTAGTACGGATGCCGGCATTGGGCTGGACATACAGGTTTTGGGATTCTGCACAGAAAGGGTTTGCAAACCGCTGAATCCACACGTGAGTTTAACTCTGTCAGTTGAATACACACATTGACAACCATTCAGTTTGATAGCACACTTTGGGTTTTAGAAGCAGATATTTCTCTGTACAGCCTATGGTCCCATTCACTCGGGCATATCCCAACGCAGCTCCTAGAAGAAACGTGTTTCTGACTCGCTGAATCTCAACATAGATTCAACTCTCTTAGGTGAACGAACGCACAGCAGAGCAGTTTCAAGGAAACGTTTCTCCTGAGTCTTAGACGAAGTTTCCTGCTGTTTAGTACGTATGCCGGCATTGGGCTGGAAATACCGGTTTTGGGATTCTGCACAGAAAGGGTTTGAAAACCGCTGAATCCACACGTGAGATTAACTCTGTCAGTTGAATGCACACATTGACAACCATTCAGTTAGATAGCTCGGTTTTGGTTTTAGAAGCAGATATTTCTCTGTACAGCCTATGGTCCCATTCACTCGGGAATATCCCAACGCAGCTCCTAGCATAAACGTGTTTCTGACTCGCTGAATCTCAACATAGTTTCAACTCTCTTAGGTGAACGAACGCACAGCAGAGCAGTTTCAAGGAAACGTTTCTCCTGAGTTTTAGACGAAGTTTCCTGCTGTTTAGTACGGATGCCGGCATTGAGCTGAAATTACCGGTTTTGGGATTCTGCACAGAAAGGGTTTGTAAACCGCCGAATCCACACGTGAGTTTAAGTCTGTCAGTTGAATGCACACATTGACAACCATTCAGTTAGATAGCTCCGTTTTGGTTTTAGAAGCAGATATTTCTCTGTACAGCCTATGGTCCCATTCACTCGGGAATATCCCAACGCAGCTCCTAGAAGAAACGTGTTTCTGACTCGCTGAATCTCAACATAGATTCAACTCTATTGGTGAACGAACGCACAGCAGAGCAGTTTCAAAGAAACGTTTCTCCTGAGTCTTAGACGAAGTTTCCGGCTGTTTAGTACGGATGCCGGCATTGGGCTGGAAATACCGGTTTTGGGATTCTGCACAGCAAGGGTTTGCAAACCGCTGAATCCACACGTGAGTTTAACTTTGTCAGTTGAATGCACACATTGACAACCATTCAGTTAGATAGCTCCGTTTTGGTTTTAGAAGCAGATATTTCTCTGTACAGCCTATGGTCCCATTCACTCGGGAATATCCCAACGCAGCTCCTAGAAGAAACGTGTTTCTGACTCGCTGAATCTCAACATAGATTCAACTCTCTTAGGTGAACGAACGCACAGCAGAGCAGTTTCAAGGAAACGTTTCTCCTGAGTTTTAGACGAAGTTTTCTGCTGTTTAGTACGGATGCCGGCATTGGGCTGGAAATACCGGTTTTGGGATTCTGCACAGAAAGGGTTTGCAAACCGCTGAATCCACACGTGAGTTTAACTCTGTCAGTTGAATGCACACGTTGACAACCATTCAGTTAGATAGCTCCGTTTTGGTTTTAGAAGCAGATATTTCTCTGTACAGCCTATGGTCCCATTCACTCGGGAATATCCCAACGCAGCTCCTAGAAGAAACGTGTTTCTGACTCGCTGAATCTCAACATAGATTCAACTCTCTTAGGTGAACGAACGCACAGCAGAGCAGTTTCAAGGAAACGTTTCTCCTGAGTTTTAGACGAAGTTTCCTGCTGTTTAGTACGGATGCCGGCATTGGGCTGGAAATACCGGTTTTGGGATTCTGCACAGAAAGGGTTTGCAAACCGCTGAATCCACACGTGAGTTTAACTCTGTCAGTTGAATACACACATTGACAACCATTCAGTTTGATAGCACACTTTTGGTTTTAGAAGCAGATATTTCTCTGTACAGCCTATGGTCCCATTCACTCGGGAATATCCCAACGCAGCTCCTAGAAGAAACGTGTTTCTGACTCGCTGAATCTCAACATAGATTCAACTCTCTTAGGTGAACGAACGCACAGCAGAGCAGTTTCAAGGAAACGTTTCTCCTGAGTCTTAGACGAAGTTTCCTGCTGTTTAGTACGTATGCCGGCATTGGGCTGGAAATACCGGTTTTGGGATTCTGCACAGAAAGGGTTTGAAAACCGCTGAATCCACACGTGAGATTAACTCTGTCAGTTGAATGCACACATTGACAACCATTCAGTTAGATAGCTCGGTTTTGGTTTTAGAAGCAGATATTTCTCTGTACAGCCTATGGTCCCATTCACTCGGGAATATCCCAACGCAGCTCCTAGCATAAACGTGTTTCTGACTCGCTGAATCTCAACATAGTTTCAACTCTCTTAGGTGAACGAACGCACAGCAGAGCAGTTTCAAGGAAACGTTTCTCCTGAGTTTTAGACGAAGTTTCCTGCTGTTTAGTACGGATGCCGGCATTGAGCTGAAATTACCGGTTTTGGGATTCTGCACAGAAAGGGTTTGTAAACCGCCGAATCCACACGTGAGTTTAAGTGTGTCAGTTGAATGCACACATTGACAACCATTCAGTTAGATAGCTCCGTTTTGGTTTTAGAAGCAGATATTTCTCTGTACAGCCTATGGTCCCATTCACTCGGGAATATCCCAACGCAGCTCCTAGAAGAAACGTGTTTCTGACTCGCTGAATCTCAACATAGATTCAACTCTCTTAGGTGAACGAACGCACAGCAGAGCAGTTTCAAAGAAACGTTTCTACTGAGTCTTAGACGAAGTTTCCTGCTGTTTAGTACGTATGCCGGCATTGGGCTGGAAATACCGGTTTTGGGATTCTGCACAGAAAGGGTTTGCAAACCGCTGAATCCACACGTGAGTTTAACTCTGTCAGTTGAATGCACACATTGACAACCATTCAGTTAGATAGCTCCGTTTTGGTTTTAGAAGCAGATATTTCTCTGTACAGCCTATGGTCCCATTCACTCGGGAATATCCCAACGCAGCTCCTAGAAGAAACGTGTTTCTGACTCGCTGAATCTCAACATAGATTCAACTCTCTTAGGTGATCGAACGCACAGCAGAGCAGTTTCAAGGAAACGTTTCTCCTGAGATTTAGACGAAGTTTCCTGCTGTTTAGTACGGATGCAGGCATTGGGCTGGAAATACCGGTTTTGAGATTCTGCACAGAAAGGGTTTGCAAACCGCTGAATCCACACGTGAGTTTAACTCTGTCAGTTGAATGCACACATTGACAACCATTCAGTTAGATAGCTCCGTTTTGGTTTTAGAAGCAGATATTTCTCTGTACAGCCTATGGTCCCATTCACTCGGGAATATCCCAACGCAGCTCCTAGAAGAAACGTGTTTCTGACTCGCTGAATCTCAACATAGATTCAACTCTCTTAGGTGAACGAACGCACAGCAGAGCAGTTTCAAGGAAACGTTTCTCCTGAGTTTTAGACGAAGTTTCCTGCTGTTTAGTACGTATGCCGGCATTGGGCTGGAAATACCGGTTTTGGGATTCTGCACAGAAAGGGTTTGCAAACCGCTGAATCCACACGTGAGTTTAACTCTGTCAGTTGAATGTACACATTGACAACCATTCAGTTAGATAGCTCCGTTTTGGTTTTAGAAGCAGATATTTCTCTGTACAGCCTATGGTCCCATTCACTCGGGAATATCCCAACGCAGCTCCTAGAAGAAACGTGTTTCTGACTCGCTGAATCTCCACATAGATTCAACTCTCTTAGGTGAACGAACGCACAGCAGAGCAGTTTCAAGGAAACGTTTCTCCTGAGTTTTAGACGAAGTTTCCTGCTGTTTAGTACGGATGCCGGCATTGGGCTGGAAATACCGGTTTTGGGATTCTGCACAGAAAGGGTTTGCAAACCGCTGAATCCACACGTGAGTTTAACTCTGTCAGTTGAATGCACACATTGACAACCATTCAGTTAGATAGCTCCGTTTTGGTTTTAGAAGCAGATATTTCTCTGTACAGCCTATGGTCCCATTCACTCGGGAATATCCCAACGCAGCTCCTAGAAGAAACGTGTTTCTGACTCGCTGAATCTCAACATAGATTCAACTCTCTTAGGTGAACGAACGCACAGCAGAGCACTTTCAAAGAAACGTTTCTCCTGAGTCTTAGACGAAGTTTCCTGCTGTTTAGGACGTATGCCGGCATTGGGCTGGAAATACCGGTTTGGGGATTCTGCACAGAAAGGGTTTGCAAACCGCTGAATCCACACGTGAGTTTAACTCTGTCAGTTGAATGCACACGTTGACAACCATTCAGTTAGATAGCTCCGTTTTGGTTTTAGAAGCAGATATTTCTCTGTACAGCCTATGGTCCCATTCACTCGGGAATATCCCAACGCAGCTCCTAGAAGAAACGTGTTTCTGACTCGCTGAATGTCAACATAGATTCAACTCTCTTAGGTGAACGAACGCACAGCAGAGCAGTTTCAAGGAAACGTTTCTCCTGAGTCTTAGACGAAGTTTCCTGCTGTTTAGTACGTATGCCGGCATTGGGCTGGAAATACCGGTTTTGGGATTCTGCACAGAAAGGGTTTGCAAACCGCTGAATCCACACGTGAGATTAACTCTGTCAGTTGAATGCACACATTGACAACCATTCAGTAATATAGCTCCGTTTTGGTTTTAGAAGCAGATATTTCTCTGTACAGCCTATGGTCCCATTCACTCGGGAATATCCCAACGCAGCTCCTAGAAGAAACGTGTTTCTGACTCGCTGAATCTCAACATAGATTCAACTCTCTTAGGTGAACGAACGCACAGCAGAGCAGTTTCAAGGAAACGTTTCTCCTGAGTTTTAGACGAAGTTTCCTGCTGTTTAGTACGTATGCCGGCATTGGGCTGGAAATACCGGTTTTGGGATTCTGCACAGAAAGGGTTTGCAAACCGCTGAATCCACACGTGAGTTTAACTCTGTCAGTTGAATGCACACATTGACAACCATTCAGTTAGATAGCTCCGTTTTGGTTTTAGAAGCAGATATTTCTCTGTACAGCCTATGGTCCCATTCACTCGGGAATATCCCAACGCAGCTCCTATAAGAAACGTGTTTCTGACTCGCTGAATCTCAACATAGATTCAACTCTCTTAGGTGACCGAACGCACAGCAGAGCAGTTTCAAGGAAACGTTTCTCCTGAGTTTTAGACGAAGTTTCCTGCTGTTTAGTACGGATGCAGGCATTGGGCTGGAAATACCGGTTTTGAGATTCTGCACAGAAAGGGTTTGCAAACCGCTGAATCCACACGTGAGTTTAACTCTGTCAGTTGAATGCACACATTGACAACCATTCAGTTAGATAGCTCCGTTTTGGTTTTAGAAGCAGATATTTCTCTGTACAGCCTATGGTCCCATTCACTCGGGAATATCCCAACGCAGCTCCTAGAAGAAACGTGTTTCTGACTCGCTGAATCTCAACATAGATTCAACTCTATTAGGTGAACGAACGCACAGCAGAGCAGTTTCAAGGAAACGTTTCTCCTGAGTTTTAGACGAAGTTTCCTGCTGTTTAGTACGTATGCCGGCATTGGGCTGGAAATACCGGTTTTGGGATACTGCACAGAAAGGGTTTGCAAACCGCTGAATCCACACGTGAGTTTAACTCTGTCAGTTGAATGTACACATTGACAACCATTCAATTTGATAGCACCCTTTTGGTTTTAGAAGCAGATATTTCTCTGTACAGCCTGTGGTCCCATTCACTCGGGAATATCCCAACGCAGCTCCTAGAAGAAACGTGTTTCTGACTCGCTGAATCTCAACATAGATTCAACTCTCTTAGATGAACGAACGCACAGCAGAGCAGATTCAAGGAAACGTTTCTCCTGAGTTTTAGACGAAGTTTCCTGCTGTTTAGTACGGATGCCGGCATTGGGCTGGAAATACCGGTTTTGGGATTCTGCACAGAAAGGGTTTGCAAACCGCTGAATCCACACGTGAGTTTAACTCTGTCAGTTGAATGCACACATTGACAACCATTCAGTTAGATAGCTCCGTTTTGGTTTTAGAAGCAGATATTTCTCTGTACAGCCTATGGTCCCATTCACTCGGGAATATCCCAACGCAGCTCCTAGAAGAAACGTGTTTCTGACTCGCTGAATCTCAACATAGATTCAACTCTCTTAGGTGAACGAACGCACAGCAGAGCACTTTCAAAGAAACGTTTCTCCTGAGTCTTAGACGAAGTTTCCTGCTGTTTAGTACGTATGCCGGCATTGGGCTGGAAATACCGGTTTTGGGATTCTGCACAGAAAGGGTTTGCAAACCGCTGAATCCACACGTGAGTTTAACTCTGTCAGTTGAATGCACACGTTGACAACCATTCAGTTAGATAGCTCCGTTTTGGTTTTAGAAGCAGATATTTCTCTGTACAGCCTATGGTCCCATTCACTCGGGAATATCCCAACGCAGCTCCTAGAAGAAACGTGTTTCTGACTCGCTGAATCTCAACATAGATTCAACTCTCTTAGGTGAACGAACGCACAGCAGAGCAGTTTCAAGGAAACGTTTCTCCTGAGTCTTAGACGAAGTTTCCTGCTGTTTAGTACGTATGCCGGCATTGGGCTGGAAATACCGGTTTTGGGATTCTGCACAGAAAGGGTTTGCAAACCGCTGAATCCACACGTGAGTTTAACTCTGTCAGTTGAATGCACACATTGACAACCATTCAGTTAGATAGCTCCGTTTTGGTTTTAGAAGCAGATATTTCTCTGTACAGCCTATGGTCCCATTCACTCGGGAATATCCCAACGCAGCTCCTAGAAGAAACGTGTTTCTGACTCGCTGAATCTCAACATAGATTCAACTCTATTAGGTGAACGAACGCACAGCAGAGCAGTTTCAAGGAAACGTTTCTCCTGAGTTTTAGACGAAGTTTCCTGCTGTTTAGTACGTATGCCGGCATTGGGCTGGAAATACCGGTTTTGGGATACTGCACAGAAAGGGTTTGCAAACCGCTGAATCCACACGTGAGTTTAACTCTGTCAGTTGAATGTACACATTGACAACCATTCAATTTGATAGCACCCTTTTGGTTTTAGAAGCAGATATTTCTCTGTACAGCCTGTGGTCCCATTCACTCGGGAATATCCCAACGCAGCTCCTAGAAGAAACGTGTTTCTGACTCGCTGAATCTCAACATAGATTCAACTCTCTTAGATGAACGAACGCACAGCAGAGCAGATTCAAGGAAACGTTTCTCCTGAGTTTTAGACGAAGTTTCCTGCTGTTTAGTACGGATGCCGGCATTGGGCTGGAAATACCGGTTTTGGGATTCTGCACAGAAAGGGTTTGCAAACCGCTGAATCCACACGTGAGTTTAACTCTGTCAGTTGAATGCACACATTGACAACCATTCAGTTAGATAGCTCCGTTTTGGTTTTAGAAGCAGATATTTCTCTGTACAGCCTATGGTCCCATTCACTCGGGAATATCCCAACGCAGCTCCTAGAAGAAACGTGTTTCTGACTCGCTGAATCTAAACATAGATTCAACTCTCTTAGGTGAACGAACGCACAGCAGAGCACTTTCAAAGAAACGTTTCTCCTGAGTCTTAGACGAAGTTTCCTGCTGTTTAGTACGTATGCCGGCATTGGGCTGGAAATACCGGTTTGGGGATTCTGCACAGAAAGGGTTTGCAAACCGCTGAATCCACACGTGAGTTTAACTCTGTCAGTTGAATGCACACGTTGACAACCATTCAGTTAGATAGCTCCGTTTTGGTTTTAGAAGCAGATATTTCTCTGTACAGCCTATGGTCCCATTCACTCGGGAATATCCCAACGCAGCTCCTAGAAGAAACGTGTTTCTGACTCGCTGAATCTCAACATAGATTCAACTCTCTTAGGTGAACGAACGCACAGCAGAGCAGTTTCAAGGAAACGTTTCTCCTGAGTCTTAGACGAAGTTTCCTGCTGTTTAGTACGTATGCCGGCATTGGGCTGGAAATACCGGTTTTGGGATTCTGCACAGAAAGGGTTTGCAAACCGCTGAATCCACACGTGAGATTAACTCTGTCAGTTGAATGCACACATTGACAACCATTCAGTTAGATAGCTCCGTTTTGGTTTTAGAAGCAGATATTTCTCTGTACAGCCTATGGTCCCATTCACTCGGGAATATCCCAACGCAGCTCCTAGAAGAAACGTGTTTCTGACTCGCTGAATCTCAACATAGATTCAACTCTCTTAGGTGAACGAACGCACAGCAGAGCAGTTTCAAGGAAACGTTTCTCCTGAGTTTTAGACGAAGTTTCCTGCTGTTTAGTACGTATGCCGGCATTGGTCTGGAAATACCGGTTTTGGGATTCTGCACAGAAAGGGTTTGCAAACCGCTGAATCCACACGTGAGTTTAACTCTGTCAGTTGAATGCACACATTGACAACCATTCAGTTAGATAGCTCCGTTTTGGTTTTAGAAGCAGATATTTCTCTGTACAGCCTATGGTCCCATTCACTCGGGAATATCCCAACGCAGCTCCTAGAAGAAACGTGTTTCTGACTCGCTGAATCTCAACATAGATTCAACTCTCTTAGGTGAACGAACGCACAGCAGAGCAGTTTCAAGGAAACGTTTCTCCTGAGTTTTAGACGAAGTTTCCTGCTGTTTAGTACGTATGCCGGCATTGGGCTGGAAATACCGGTTTTGAGATTCTGCACAGAAAGGGTTTGCAAACCGCTGAATCCACACGTGAGTTTAACTCTGTCAGTTGAATGCACACATTGACAACCATTCAGTTAGATAGCTCCGTTTTGGTTTTAGAAGCAGATATTTCTCTGTACAGCCTATGGTCCCATTCACTCGGGAATATCCCAACGCAGCTCCTAGAAGAAACGTGTTTCTGACTCGCTGAATCTCCACATAGATTCAACTCTCTTAGGTGAACGAACGCACAGCAGATCAGTTTCAAGGAAACTTTTCTCCTGAGTTTTAGACGAAGTTTCCTGCTGTTTAGTACGTATGCCGGCATTGGGCTGGAAATACCGGTTTTGGGATTCTGCACAGAAAGGGTTTGCAAACCGCTGAATCCACACGTGAGTTTTTTTTTTTTTTTTCTTTTTTTTTGAGACGGAGTTTCGCTCTTGATACCCAGGCTGGAGCGCAATGGCGCGATCTCTGCTCACCGCAATCTCCGCCTCCTGGGTTCAGGCAATTCTCCTGCCTCAGCCTCCTGAGTAGCTGGGATTACAGGCACCCGCCACCGTGCCCAGCTAATTTTTTGTATTAGTAGAGACGGGGTTTCACCATGTTGACCAGGATGGTCTCGATCTCTTGACCTCGTGATCCACCCGCCTCGGCCTCCCAAAGTGCTGGGATTACAGGCTTGAGCCACCGCGCCCGGCCCGCACGTGAGTTTAACTCTGTCAGTTGAATGCACACATTGACAACCATTCAGTTTGATAGCACCCTTTTGGTTTTAGAAGCAGATATTTCTCTGTACAGCCTATGGTCCCATTCACTCGGGAATATCCCAACGCAACTCCTAGAAGAAACGTGTTTCTGACTCGCTGAATCTCAACATAGATTCAACTCTCTTAGGTGAACGAACGCACAGCAGAGCAGTTTCAAGGAAACGTTTCTCCTGAGTTTTAGACGAAGTTTCCTGCTGTTTAGTACGGATGCCGGCATTGGGCTGGAAATACCGGTTTTGGGATTCTGCACAGAAAGGGTTTGCAAACCGCTGAATCCACACGTGAGTTTAACTCTGTCAGTTGAATGCACACGTTGACAACCATTCAGTTAGATAGCTCCGTTTTGGTTTTAGAAGCAGATATTTCTCTGTACAGCCTATGGTCCCATTCACTCGGGAATATCCCAACGCAGCTCCTAGCATAAACGTGTTTCTGACTCGCTGAATCTCAACATAGATTCAACTCTCTTAGGTGAACGAACGCACGGCAGAGCAGTTTCAAGGAAACGTTTCTCCTGAGTTTTAGACGAAGTTTCCTGCTGTTTAGTACGGATGCCGGCATTGGGCTGGACATACCGGTTTTGGGATTCTGCACAGAAAGGGTTTGCAAACCGCTGAATCCACACGTGAGTTTAACTCTGTCAGTTGAATACACACATTGACAACCATTCAGTTTGATAGCACACTTTGGGTTTTAGAAGCAGATATTTCTCTGTACAGCCTATGGTCCCATTCACTCGGGAATATCCCAACGCAGCTCCTAGAAGAAACGTGTTTCTGACTCGCTGAATCTCAACATAGATTCAACTCTCTTAGGTGAACGAACGCACAGCAGAGCAGTTTCAAGGAAACGTTTCTCCTGAGTCTTAGACGAAGTTTCCTGCTGTTTAGTACGTATGCCGGCATTGGGCTGGAAATACCGGTTTTGGGATTCTGCACAGAAAGGGTTTGAAAACCGCTGAATCCACACGTGAGATTAACTCTGTCAGTTGAATGCAAACATTGACAACCATTCAGTTAGATAGCTCGGTTTTGGTTTTAGAAGCAGATATTTCTCTGTACAGCCTATGGTCCCATTCACTCGGGAATATCCCAACGCAGCTCCTAGCATAAACGTGTTTCTGACTCGCTGAATCTCAACATAGTTTCAACTCTCTTAGGTGAACGAACGCACAGCAGAGCAGTTTCAAGGAAACGTTTCTCCTGAGTTTTAGACGAAGTTTCCTGCTGTTTAGTACGGATGCCGGCATTGAGCTGAAATTACCGGTTTTGGGATTCTGCACAGAAAGGGTTTGTAAACCGCCGAATCCAAACGTGAGTTTAAGTCTGTCAGTTGAATGCACACATTGACAACCATTCAGTTAGATAGCTCCGTTTTGGTTTTAGAAGCAGATATTTCTCTGTACAGCCTATGGTCCCATTCACTCGGGAATATCCCAACGCAGCTCCTAGAAGAAACGTGTTTCTGACTCGCTGAATCTCAACATAGATTCAACTCTATTGGTGAACGAACGCACAGCAGAGCAGTTTCAAAGAAACGTTTCTCCTGAGTCTTAGACGAAGTTTCCTGCTGTTTAGTACGGATGCCGGCATTGGGCTGGAAATACCGGTTTTGGGATTCTGCACAGAAAGGGTTTGCAAACCGCTGAATCCACACGTGAGTTTAACTCTGTCAGTTGAATGCACACATTGACAACCATTCAGTTAGATAGCTCCGTTTTGGTTTTAGAAGCAGATATTTCTCTGTACAGCCTATGGTCCCATTCACTCGGGAATATCCCAACGCAGCTCCTAGAAGAAACGTGTTTCTGACTCGCTGAATCTCAACATAGATTCAACTCTCTTAGGTGAACGGACGCACAGCAGAGCAGTTTCAAGGAAACGTTTCTCCTGAGTTTTAGACGAAGTTTCCTGCTGTTTAGTACGTATGCCGGCATTGAGCTGGAATTACCGGTTTTGGGATTCTGCACAGAAAGGGTTTGTAAACCGCTGAATCCATACGTGAGTTTAATCTGTCAGTTGAATGCACACATTGACAACCATTCAGTTAGATAGCTCCGTTTTGGTTTTAGAAGCAGATATTTCTCTGTACAGCCTATGGTCCCATTCACTCGGGAATATCCCAACGCAGCTCCTAGAAGAAACGTGTTTCTGACTCGCTGAATCTCAACATAGATTCAACTCTCTTAGGTGAACGAACGCACAGCAGAGCAGTTTCAAGGAAACGTTTCTCCTGAGTCTTAGACGAAGTTTCCTGCTGTTTAGTACGTATGCCGGCATTGGGCTGGAAATACCGGTTTTGGGATTCTGCACAGAAAGGGTTTGAAAACCGCTGAATCCACACGTGAGATTAACTCTGTCAGTTGAATGCACACATTGACAACCATTCAGTTAGATAGCTCGGTTTTGGTTTTAGAAGCAGATATTTCTCTGTACAGCCTATGGTCCCATTCACTCGGGAATATCCCAACGCAGCTCCTAGAAGAAACGTGTTTCTGACTCGCTGAATCTCAACATAGTTTCAACTCTCTTAGGTGAACGAACGCACAGCAGAGCAGTTTCAAGGAAACGTTTCTCCTGAGTTTTAGACGAAGTTTCCTGCTGTTTAGTACGGATGCCGGCATTGAGCTGAAATTACCGGTTTTGGGATTCTGCACAGAAAGGGTTTGTAAACCGCCGAATCCACACGTGAGTTTAAGTCTGTCAGTTGAATGCACACATTGTCAACCATTCAGTTAGATAGCTCCGTTTTGGTTTTAGAAGCAGATATTTCTCTGTACAGCCTATGGTCCCATTCACTCGGGAATATCCCAACGCAGCTCCTAGAAGAAACGTGTTTCTGACTCGCTGAATCTCAACATAGATTCAACTCTCTTAGGTGAACGAACGCATAGCAGAGCAGTTTCAAAGAAACGTTTCTCCTGAGTCTTAGACGAAGTTTCCTGCTGTTTAGTACGTATGCCGGCATTGGGCTGGAAATACCGGTTTTGGGATTCTGCACAGAAAGGGTTTGCAAACCGCTGAATACACACGTGAGTTTAACTCTGTCATTTGAATGCACACATTGACAACCATTCAGTTAGATAGCTCCGTTTTGGTTTTAGAAGCAGATATTTCTCTGTACAGCCTATGGTCCCATTCACTCGGGAATATCCCAACGCAGCTCCTAGAAGAAACGTGTTTCTGACTCGCTGAATCTCAACATAGATTCAACTCTCTTAGGTGAACGGACGCACAGCAGAGCAGTTTCAAGGAAACGTTTCTCCTGAGTTTTAGACGAAGTTTCCTGCTGTTTAGTACGGATTCCGGCATTGAGCTGGAATTACCGGTTTTGGGATTCTGCACAGAAAGGGTTTGTAAACCGCTGAATCCATACGTGAGTTTAATCTGTCAGTTGAATGCACACATTGACAACCATTCAGTTAGATAGCTCCGTTTTGGTTTTAGAAGCAGATATTTCTCTGTACAGCCTATGGTCCCATTCACTCGGGAATATCCCAACGCAGCTCCTAGAAGAAACGTGTTTCTGACTCGCTGAATCTCAACATAGATTCAACTCTCTTAGGTGAACGAACGCACAGCAGAGCAGTTTCAAGGAAACGTTTCTCCTGAGTTTCAGACGAAGTTTCCTGCTGTTTAGTACGTATGCCGGCATTGGGCTGGAAATACCGGTTTTGGGATTCTGCACAGAAAGGGTTTGCAAACCGCTGAATCCACACGTGAGTTTAACTCTGTCAGTTGAATGCACACATTGACAACCATTCAGTTAGATAGCTCCGTTTTGGTTTTAGAAGCAGATATTTCTCTGTACAGCCTATGGTCCCATTCACTCGGGAATATCCCAACGCAGCTCCTAGAAGAAACGTGTTTCTGACTCGCTGAATCTCAACATAGATTCAACTCTCTTAGGTGATCGAACGCACAGCAGAGCAGTTTCAAGGAAACGTTTCTCCTGAGTTTTAGACGAAGTTTCCTGCTGTTTAGTACGGATGCAGGCATTGGGCTGGAAATACCGGTTTTGAGATTCTGCACAGAAAGGGTTTGCAAACCGCTGAATCCACACGTGAGTTTAACTCTGTCAGCTGAATGCACACATTGACAACCATTCAGTTAGATAGCTCCGTTTTGGTTTTAGAAGCAGATATTTCTCTGTATAGCCTATGGTCCCATTCACTCGGGAATATCCCAACGCAGCTCCTAGAAGAAACGTGTTTCTGACTCGCTGAATCTCAACATAGATTCAACTCTCTTAGGTGAACGAACGCACAGCAGAGCAGTTTCAAGGAAACGTTTCTCCTGAGTTTTAGACGAAGTTTCCTGCTGTTTAGTACGGATGCCGGCATTGGGCTGGAAATACCGGTTTGGGGATTCTGCACAGAAAGGGTTTGCAAACCGCTGAATCCACACGTGAGTTTAACTCTGTCAGTTGAATGCACACGTTGACAACCATTCAGTTAGATAGCTCCGTTTTGGTTTTAGAAGCAGATATTTCTCTGTACAGCCTATGGTCCCATTCACTCGGGAATACCCCAACGCAGCTCCTAGAAGAAACGTGTTTCTGACTCGCTGAATCTCAACATAGATTCAACTCTCTTAGGTGAACGAACGCACAGCAGAGCAGTTTCAAGGAAACGTTTCTCCTGAGTCTTAGACGAAGTTTCATGCTGTTTACTACGTATGCCGGCATTGGGCTGGAAATACCGGTTTTGGGATTCTGCACAGAAAGGGTTTGCAAACCGCTGAATCCACACGTGAGATTAACTCTGTCAGTTGAATGCACACATTGACAACCATTCAGTTAGATAGCTCCGTTTTGGTTTTAGAAGCAGATATTTCTCTGTACAGCCTATGGTCCCATTCACTCGGGAATATCCCAACGCAGCTCCTAGAAGAAACGTGTTTCTGACTCGCTGAATCTCAACATAGATTCAACTCTCTTAGGTGAACGAACGCACAGCAGAGCAGTTTCAAGGAAACGTTTCTCCTGAGTTTTAGACGAAGTTTCCTGCTGTTTAGTACGTATGCCGGCATTGGGCTGGAAATACCGGTTTTGGGATTCTGCACAGAAAGGGTTTGCAAACCGCTGAATCCACACGTGAGTTTAACTCTGTCAGTTGAATGCACACATTGACAACCATTCAGTTAGATAGCTCCGTTTTGGTTTTAGAAGCAGATATTTCTCTGTACAGCCTATGGTCCCATTCACTCGGGAATATCCCAACGCAGCTCCTAGAAGAAACGTGTTTCTGACTCGCTGAATCTCAACATAGATTCAACTCTCTTAGGTGAACGAACGCACAGCAGAGCAGTTTCAAGGAAACGTTTCTCCTGAGTTTTAGACGAAGTTTCCTGCTGTTTAGTACGGATGCCGGCATTGGGCTGGAAATACCGGTTTTGGGATTCTGCACAGAAAGGGTTTGCAAACCGCTGAATCCACACGTGAGTTTAACTCTGTCAGTTGAATGCACACATTGACAACCATTCAGTTAGATAGCTCCGTTTTGGTTTTAGAAGCAGATATTTCTCTGTACAGCCTATGGTCCCATTCACTCGGGAATATCCCAACGCAGCTCCTAGAAGAAACGTGTTTCTGACTCGCTGAATCTCAACATAGATTCAACTCTCTTAGGTGAACGAACGCACAGCAGAGCAGTTTCAAGGAAACGTTTCTCCTGAGTTTTAGACGAAGTTTCCTGCTGTTTAGTACGTATGCCGGCATTGGGCTGGAAATACCGGTTTTGAGATTCTGCACAGAAAGGGTTTGCAAACCGCTGAATCCACACGTGAGTTTAACTCTGTCAGTTGAATGCACACATTGACAACCATTCAGTTAGATAGCTCCGTTTTGGTTTTAGAAGCAGATATTTCTCTGTACAGCCTATGGTCCCATTCACTCGGGAATATCCCAACGCAGCTCCTAGAAGAAACGTGTTTCTGACTCGCTGAATCTCAACATAGATTCAACTCTCTTAGGTGAACGAACGCATAGCAGATCAGTTTCAAGGAAACGTTTCTCCTGAGTTTTAGACGAAGTTTCCTGCTGTTTAGTACGTATGCCGGCATTGGGCTGGAAATACCGGTTTTGGGATTCTGCACAGAAAGGGTTTGCAAACCGCTGAATACACACGTGAGTTTTTTTTTTTTTTTTTTTTTTTTTGGGACGGAGTTTCGCTCTTGATACCCAGGCTGGAGCGCAATGGCGCGATCTCGGCTCACCGCAATCTCCGCCTCCTGGGTTCAGGCAATTCTCCTGCCTCAGCCTCCTGAGTAGCTGGGATTACAGGCACGCGCCACCGTGCCCAGCTAATTTTTTGTATTAGTAGAGACGGGGTTTCACCATGTTGACCAGGATGGTCTCGATCTCTTGACCTCGTGATCCACCCGCCTCGGCCTCCCAAAGTGCTGGGATTACAGGCTTGAGCCACCGCGCCCGGACCGCACGTGAGTTTAACTCTGTCAGTTGAATGCACACATTGACAACCATTCAGTTTGATAGCACCCTTTTGGTTTTAGAAGCAGATATTTCTCTGTACAGCCTATGGTCCCATTCACTCGGGAATATCCCTACGCAGCTCCTAGAAGAAACGTGTTTCTGACTCGCTGAATCTCAACATAGATTCAACTCTCTTAGGTGAACGAACGCACAGCAGAGCAGTTTCAAGGAAACGTTTCTCCTGAGTTTTAGACGAAGTTTCCTGCTGTTTAGTACGGATGCCGGCATTGGGCTGGAAATACCGGTTTTGGGATTCTGCACAGAAAGGGTTTGCAAACCGCTGAATCCACACGTGAGTTTAAATCTGTCAGTTGAATGCACACATTGACAACCATTCAGTTAGATAGCTCCGTTTTGGTTTTAGAAGCAGATATTTCTCTGTACAGCCTATGGTCCCATTCACTCGGGAATATCCCAACGCAGCTCCTAGAGGAAACGTGTTTCTGACTCGCTGAATCTCAACATAGATTCAACTCTCTTAGGTGATCGAACGCACAGCAGAGCACTTTCAAAGAAACGTTTCTCCTGAGTCTTAGACGAAGTTTCCTGCTGTTTACTACGTATGCCGGCATTGGGCTGGAAATACCGGTTTTGGGATTCTGCACAGAAAGGGTTTGCAAACCGCTGAATCCACACGTGGGATTAACTCTGTCAGTTGAATGCACACATTGACAACCATTCAGTTAGATAGCTCCGTTTTGGTTTTAGAAGCAGATATTTCTCTGTACAGCCTATGGTCCCATTCACTCGGGAATATCCCAACGCAGCTCCTAGAAGAAACGTGTTTCTGACTCGCTGAATCTCAACATAGATTCAACTCTCTTAGGTGAACGAACGCACAGCAGAGCAGTTTCAAGGAAACGTTTCTCCTGAGTTTTAGACGAAGTTTCCTGCTGTTTAGTACGTATGCCGGCATTGGGCTGGAAATACCGGTTTTGAGATTCTGCACAGAAAGGGTTTGCAAACCGCTGAATCCACACGTGAGTTTAACTCTGTCAGTTGAATGCACACATTGACAACCATTCAGTTAGATAGCTCCGTTTTGGTTTTAGAAGCAGATATTTCTCTGTACAGACTATGGTCCCATTCACTCGGGAATATCCCAACGCAGCTCCTAGAAGAAACGTGTTTCTGACTCGCTGAATCTCAACATAGATTCAACTCTCTTAGGTGAACGAACGCATAGCAGATCAGTTTCAAGGAAACGTTTCTCCTGAGTTTTAGACGAAGTTTCCTGCTGTTTAGTACGTATGCCGGCATTGGGCTGGAAATACCGGTTTTGGGATTCTGCACAGAAAGGGTTTGCAAACCGCTGAATACACACGTGAGTTTTTTTTTTTTTTTTTTTTTTTTGGGACGGAGTTTCGCTCTTGATACCCAGGCTGGAGCGCAATGGCGCGATCTCGGCTCACCGCAATCTCCGCCTCCTGGGTTCAGGCAATTCTCCTGCCTCAGCCTCCTGAGTAGCTGGGATTACAGGCACGCGCCACCGTGCCCAGCTAATTTTTTGTATTAGTAGAGACGGGGTTTCACCATGTTGACCAGGATGGTCTCGATCTCTTGACCTCGTGATCCACCCGCCTCGGCCTCCCAAAGTGCTGGGATTACAGGCTTGAGCCACCGCGCCCGGACCGCACGTGAGTTTAACTCTGTCAGTTGAATGCACACATTGACAACCATTCAGTTTGATAGCACCCTTTTGGTTTTAGAAGCAGATATTTCTCTGTACAGCCTATGGTCCCATTCACTCGGGAATATCCCTACGCAGCTCCTAGAAGAAACGTGTTTCTGACTCGCTGAATCTCAACATAGATTCAACTCTCTTAGGTGAACGAACGCACAGCAGAGCAGTTTCAAGGAAACGTTTCTCCTGAGTTTTAGACGAAGTTTCCTGCTGTTTAGTACGGATGCCGGCATTGGGCTGGAAATACCGGTTTTGGGATTCTGCACAGAAAGGGTTTGCAAACCGCTGAATCCACACGTGAGTTTAACTCTGTCAGTTGAATGCACACATTGACAACCATTCAGTTAGATAGCTCCGTTTTGGTTTTAGAAGCAGATATTTCTCTGTACAGACTATGGTCCCATTCACTCGGGAATATCCCAACGCAGCTCCTAGAAGAAACGTGTTTCTGACTCGCTGAATCTCAACATAGATTCAACTCTCTTAGGTGAACGAACGCATAGCAGATCAGTTTCAAGGAAACGTTTCTCCTGAGTTTTAGACGAAGTTTCCTGCTGTTTAGTACGTATGCCGGCATTGGGCTGGAAATACCGGTTTTGGGATTCTGCACAGAAAGGGTTTGCAAACCGCTGAATACACACGTGAGTTTTTTTTTTTTTTTTTTTTTTTTTGGGACGGAGTTTCGCTCTTGATACCCAGGCTGGAGCGCAATGGCGCGATCTCGGCTCACCGCAATCTCCGCCTCCTGGGTTCAGGCAATTCTCCTGCCTCAGCCTCCTGAGTAGCTGGGATTACAGGCACGCGCCACCGTGCCCAGCTAATTTTTTGTATTAGTAGAGACGGGGTTTCACCATGTTGACCAGGATGGTCTCGATCTCTTGACCTCGTGATCCACCCGCCTCGGCCTCCCAAAGTGCTGGGATTACAGGCTTGAGCCACCGCGCCCGGACCGCACGTGAGTTTAACTCTGTCAGTTGAATGCACACATTGACAACCATTCAGTTTGATAGCACCCTTTTGGTTTTAGAAGCAGATATTTCTCTGTACAGCCTATGGTCCCATTCACTCGGGAATATCCCTACGCAGCTCCTAGAAGAAACGTGTTTCTGACTCGCTGAATCTCAACATAGATTCAACTCTCTTAGGTGAACGAACGCACAGCAGAGCAGTTTCAAGGAAACGTTTCTCCTGAGTTTTAGACGAAGTTTCCTGCTGTTTAGTACGGATGCCGGCATTGGGCTGGAAATACCGGTTTTGGGATTCTGCACAGAAAGGGTTTGCAAACCGCTGAATCCACACGTGAGTTTAAATCTGTCAGTTGAATGCACACATTGACAACCATTCAGTTAGATAGCTCCGTTTTGGTTTTAGAAGCAGATATTTCTCTGTACAGCCTATGGTCCCATTCACTCGGGAATATCCCAACGCAGCTCCTAGAGGAAACGTGTTTCTGACTCGCTGAATCTCAACATAGATTCAACTCTCTTAGGTGATCGAACGCACAGCAGAGCACTTTCAAAGAAACGTTTCTCCTGAGTCTTAGACGAAGTTTCCTGCTGTTTACTACGTATGCCGGCATTGGGCTGGAAATACCGGTTTTGGGATTCTGCACAGAAAGGGTTTGCAAACCGCTGAATCCACACGTGGGATTAACTCTGTCAGTTGAATGCACACATTGACAACCATTCAGTTAGATAGCTCCGTTTTGGTTTTAGAAGCAGATATTTCTCTGTACAGCCTATGGTCCCATTCACTCGGGAATATCCCAACGCAGCTCCTAGAAGAAACGTGTTTCTGACTCGCTGAATCTCAACATAGATTCAACTCTCTTAGGTGAACGAACGCACAGCAGAGCAGTTTCAAGGAAACGTTTCTCCTGAGTTTTAGACGAAGTTTCCTGCTCTTTAGTACGTATGCCGGCATTGGGCTGGAAATACCGGTTTTGAGATTCTGCACAGAAAGGGTTTGCAAACCGCTGAATCCACACGTGAGTTTAACTCTGTCAGTTGAATGCACACATTGACAACCATTCAGTTAGATAGCTCCGTTTTGGTTTTAGAAGCAGATATTTCTCTGTACAGACTATGGTCCCATTCACTCGGGAATATCCCAACGCAGCTCCTAGAAGAAACGTGTTTCTGACTCGCTGAATCTCAACATAGATTCAACTCTCTTAGGTGAACGAACGCAAAGCAGATCAGTTTCAAGGAAACGTTTCTCCTGAGTTTTAGACGAAGTTTCCTGCTGTTTAGTACGTATGCCGGCATTGGGCTGGAAATACCGGTTTTGGGATTCTGCACAGAAAGGGTTTGCAAACCGCTGAATACACACGTGAGTTTTTTTTTTTTTTTTTTTTTTTTGGGACGGAGTTTCGCTGTTGATACCCAGGCTGGAGCGCAATGGCGCGATCTCGGCTCACCGCAATCTCCGCCTCCTGGGTTCAGGCAATTCTCCTGCCTCAGCCTCCTGAGTAGCTGGGATTACAGGCACGCGCCACCGTGCCCAGCTAATTTTTTGTATTAGTAGAGACGGGGTTTCACCATGTTGACCAGGATGGTCTCGATCTCTTGACCTCGTGATCCACCCGCCTCGGCCTCCCAAAGTGCTGGGATTACAGGCTTGAGCCACCGCGCCCGGACCGCACGTGAGTTTAACTCTGTCAGTTGAATGCACACATTGACAACCATTCAGTTTGATAGCACCCTTTTGGTTTTAGAAGCAGATATTTCTCTGTACAGCCTATGGTCCCATTCACTCGGGAATATCCCTACGCAGCTCCTAGAAGAAACGTGTTTCTGACTCGCTGAATCTCAACATAGATTCAACTCTCTTAGGTGAACGAACGCACAGCAGAGCAGTTTCAAGGAAACGTTTCTCCTGAGTTTTCGACGAAATTTCCTGCTGTTTAGTACGGATGCCGGCATTGGGCTGGAAATACCGGTTTTGGGATTCTGCACAGAAAGGGTTTGCAAACCGCTGAATCCACACGTGAGTTTAACTCTGTCAGTTGAATGCACACATTGACAACCATTCAGTTAGATAGCTCCGTTTTGGTTTTAGAAGCAGATATTTCTCTGTACAGCCTATGGTCCCATTCACTCGGGAATATCCCAACGCAGCTCCTAGAAGAAACGTGTTTCTGACTCGCTGAATCTCAACATAGATTCAACTCTCTTAGGTGAACGAACGCACAGCAGAGCAGTTTCAAGGAAACGTTTCTCCTGAGTTTTAGACGAAGTTTCCTGCTGTTTAGTACGTATGCCGGCATTGGGCTGTAAATACCGGTTTTGAGATTCTGCACAGAAAGGGTTTGCAAACCGCTGAATCCACACGTGAGTTTAACTCTGTCAGGTGAATGCACACATTGACAACCATTCAGTTAGATAGCTCCGTTTTGGTTTTAGAAGCAGATATTTCTCTGTACAGCCTATGGTCCCATTCACTCGGGAATATCCCAACGCAGCTCCTAGAAGAAACGTGTTTCTGACTCGCTGAATCTCAACATAGATTCAACTCTCTTAGGTGAACGAACGCACAGCAGAGCAGTTTCAAGGAAGCGTTTCTCCTGAGTTTTAGACGAAGTTTCCTGCTGTTTAGTACGTATGCCGGCATTGGGCTGGAAATACCGGTTTTGGGATTCTGCACAGAAAGGGTTTGCAAACCGCTGAATCCACACGTGAGTCTTTTTTTTTTTTTTTTTTTTTTTGAGACGGAGTTTCGCTCTTGATACCCAGGCTGGAGCGCAATGGCGCGATCTCGGCTCACCGCAATCTCCGCCTCCTGGGTTCAGGCAATTCTCCTGCCTCAGCCTCCTGAGTAGCTGGGATTACAGGCACACGCCACCGTGCCCAGCTAATTTTTTGTATTAGTAGAGACGGGGTTTCACCATGTTGACCAGGATGGTCTCGATCTCTTGACCTCGTGATCCACCCGCCTCGGCCTCCCAAAGTGATGGGATTACTGGCTTGAGCCACCGCGCCCGGCCCGCACGTGAGTTTAACTCTGTCAGTTGAATGCACACATTGACAACCATTCAGTTTGATAGCACTCTTTTGGTTTTAGAAGCAGATATTTCTCTGTACAGCCTATGGTCCCATTCACTCGGGAATATCCCAACGCAGCTCCTAGCATAAACGTGTTTCTGACTCGCTGAATCTCAACATAGTTTCAACTCTCTTAGGTGAACGAACGCACAGCAGAGCAGTTTCAAGGAAACGTTTCTCCTGAGTTTTAGACGAAGTTTCCTGCTGTTTAGTACGGATGCCGGCATTGAGCTGAAATTACCGGTTTTGGGATTCTGCACAGAAAGGGTTTGTTAACCGCCGAATCCACACGTGAGTTTAAGTGTGTCAGTTGAATGCACACATTGACAACCATTCAGTTAGATAGCTCCGTTTTGGTTTTAGAAGCAGATATTTTTCTGTACAGCCTATGGTCCCATTCACCTTGAATATCCTAACGCAGCTCCTAGAAGAAACGTGTTTCTGACTCGCTGAATCTCAACATAGATTCAACTCTCTTAGGTGAACGAACGCACAGCAGAGCAGTTTCAAAGAAACGTTTCTCCTGAGTCTTAGACGAAGTTTCCTGCTGTTTAGTACGTATGCCGGCATTGGGCTGGAAATACCGGTTTTGGGATTCTGCACAGAAAGGGTTTGCAAACCGCTGAATCCACACGTGAGTTTAACACTGTCAGTTGAATGCACACATTGACAACCATTCAGTTAGATAGCTCCGTTTTGGTTTTAGAAGCAGATATTTCTCTGTACAGCCTATGGTCCCATTTACTCGGGAGTATCCCAACGCAGCTCTTAGAAGAAACGTGTTTCTGACTCGCTGAATCTCAACATAGATTCAACTCTCTTAGGTGAACGGACGCACAGCAGAGCAGTTTCAAGGAAACGTTTCTCCTGAGTTTTAGACGAAGTTTCCTGCTGTTTAGTACGGATGCCGGCATTGAGCTGGAATTACCGGTTTTGGGATTCTGCACAGAAAGGGTTTGTAAACCGCTGAATCCATACGTGAGTTTAATCTGTCAGTTGAATGCACACATTGACAACCATTCAGTTAGATAGCTCCGTTTTGGTTTTAGAAGCAGATATTTCTCTGTACAGCCTATGGTCCCATTCACTCGGGAATATCCCAACGCAGCTCCTAGAAGAAACGTGTTTCTGACTCGCTGAATCTCAACATAGATTCAACTCTCTTAGGTGAACGAACGCACAGCAGAGCAGTTTCAAGGAAACGTTTCTCCTGAGTTTTAGACGAAGTTTCCTGCTGTTTAGTACGGATGCCGGCATTGGGCTGGAAATACCGGTTTTGGGATTCTGCACACAAAGGGTTTGCAAACCGCTGAATCCACACGTGAGTTTAACTCTGTCAGTTGAATGCACACATTGACAACCATTCAGTTAGATAGCTCCGTTTTGGTTTTAGAAGCAGATATTTCTCTGTACAGCCTATGGTCCCATTCACTCGGGAATATCCCAACGCAGCTCCTAGAAGAAACGTGTTTCTGACTCGCTGAATCTCAACATAGATTCAACTCTCTTAGGTGAACGAACGCACAGCAGAGCAGTTTCAAGGAAACGTTTCTCCTGAGTTTTAGACGAAGTTTCCTGCTGTTTAGTACGTATGCCGGCATTGGGCTGGAAATACCGGTTTTGGGATTCTGCACAGAAAGGGTTTGCAAACCGCTGAATCCACATGTGAGTTTAACTCTGTCAGTTGAATGCACACATTGACAACCATTCAGTTTGATTGCACCCTTTTGGTTTTAGAAGCAGATATTTCTCTGTACAGCCTATGGTCCCATTCACTCGGGAATATCCCAACGCAGCTCCTAGAAGAAACGTGTTTCTGACTTGCTGAGTCTCAACATAGATTCAACTCTCTTTGGTGAACGAACGCACAGCAGAGCAGTTTCAAGGAAACGTTTCTCCTGAGTTTTAGACGAAGTTTCCTGCTGTTTAGTACGGATGCCGGCATTGAGCTGGAATTACCGGTTTTGGGATTCTGCACAGAAAGGGTTTGTAAACCGCTGAATCCAAACGTGAGTGTAACTCTGTCAGTGAATGCACACATTGACAACCATTCAGTTAGATACCACCCTTTTGGTTGTAGGAGCAGATATTTCTCTGTACAGCCTATGGTCCCATTCACTCGGGAATATCCCAACGCAGCTCCTAGAAGAAACGTGTTTCTGACTCGCTGAATCTCAACATAGATTCAACTCTCTTAGGTGAACGAACGCACAGCAGAGCAGTTTCAAGGAAACGTTTCTCCTGAGTTTTAGACGAAGTTTCCTGCTGTTTAGTACGTATGCCGGCATTGGGCTGGAAATACCGGTTTTGGGATTCTGCACAGAAAGGGTTTGCAAACCGCTGAATCCACACGTGAGTTTAACTCTGTCAGTTGAATGCACACATTGACAACCATTCAGTTAGATAGCTCCGTTTTGGTTTTAGAAGCAGATATTTCTCTGTACATCCTATGGTCCCATTCACTCGGGAATATCCCAACGCAGCTCCTAGAAGAAACGTGTTTCTGACTCGCTGAATCTCAACATAGATTCAACTCTCTTAGGTGAACGAACGCATAGCAGATCAGTTTCAAGGAAACGTTTCTCCTGAGTTTTAGACGAAGTTTCCTGCTGTTTAGTACATATGCCGGCATTGGGCTGGAAATACCGGTTTTGGGATTCTGCACAGAAAGGGTTTGCAAACCGCTGAATCCACACGTGAGTTTTTTTTTTTTTTTTTTTTTTTGGGACGGAGTTTCGCTCTTGATACCCAGGCTGGAGCGCAATGGCGCGATCTCGGCTCACCGCAATCTCCGCCTCCTGGGTTCAGGCAATTCTCCTGCCTCAGCCTCCTGAGTAGCTGGGATTACAGGCACGCGCCACCGTGCCCAGCTAATTTTTTGTATTAGTAGAGCCGGGGTTTCACCATGTTGACCAGGATGGTCTCGATCTCTTGACCTCGTGATCCACCCGCCTCGGCCTCCCAAAGTGCTGGGATTACAGGCTTGAGCCACCGCTCCCGGCCCGCACGTGAGTTTAACTCTGTCAGTTGAATGCACACATTGACAACCATTCAGTTTGATAGCACCCTTTTGGTTTTAGAAGCAGATATTTCTCTGTACAGCCTATGGTCCCATTCACTCGGGAATATCCCAACGCAGCTCCTAGAAGAAACGTGTTTCTGACTCGCTGAATCTCAACATAGATTCAACTCTCTTAGGTGAACGAACGCACAGCAGAGCAGTTTCAAGGAAACGTTTCTCCTGAGTTTTAGACGAAGTTTCCTGCTGTTTAGTACGGATGCCGGCATTGGGCTGGAAATACCGGTTTTGGGATTCTGCACAGAAAGGGTTTGCAAACCGCTGAATCCACACGTGAGTTTAACTCTGTCAGTTGAATGCACACGTTGACAACCATTCAGTTTGATAGCACACTTTTTGTTTTAGAAGCAGATATTTCTCTGTACAGCCTATGGTCCCATTCACTCGGGAATATCCCAACGCAGCTCCTAGAAGAAACGTGTTTCTGACTCGCTGAATCTCAACATAGATTCAACTCTCTTAGGTGAACGAACGCACAGCAGAGCAGTTTCAAGGAAACGTTTCTCCTGAGTTTTAGACGAAGTTTCCTGCTGTTTAGTACGTATGCCGGCATTGGGCTGGAAATACCGGTTTTGGGATTCTGCACAGAAAGGGTTTGCAAAGCGCTGAATCCACATGTGAGTTTAACTCTGTCAGTTGAATGCACACATTGACAACCATTCAGTTACATAGCTCCGTTTTGGTTTTAGAAGCAGATATTTCTCTGTACAGCCTATGGTCCCATTCACTCGGGAATATCCCAACGCAGCTCCTAGCATAAACGTGTTTCTGACTCGCTGAATCTCAACATAGTTTCAACTCTCTTAGGTGAACGAACGCACAGCAGAGTAGTTTCAAGGAAACGTTTCTCCTGAGTTTTAGACGAAGTTTCCTGCTGTTTAGTACGGATGCCGGCATTGAGCTGGAATTACCGGTTTTGGGATTCTGCACAGAAAGGGTTTGTAAACCGCTGAATCCAAACGTGAGTGTAACTCTGTCAGTGAATGCACACATTGACAACCATTCAGTTAGATACCACCCTTTTGGTTGTAGGAGCAGATATTTCTCTGTACAGCCTATGGTCCCATTCACTCGGGAATATCCCAACGCACCTTCTAGAAGAAACGTGTTTCTGACTCGCTGAATCTCAACATAGATTCAACTCTCTTAGGTGAACGAACGCACAGCAGAGCAGTTTCAAGGAAACGTTTCTCCTGAGTTTTAGACGAAGTTTCCTGCTGTTTAGTACGGATGCCGGCATTGGGCTGGAAATACCGGTTTTGGGATTCTGCACAGAAAGGGTTTGCAAACCGCTGAATCCACACGTGAGTTTAACTCTGTCAGTTAAATGCACACGTTGACAACCATTCAGTTTGATAGCACACTTTTTGTTTTAGAAGCAGATATTTCTCTGTACAGCCTATGGTCCCATTCACTCGGGAATATCCCAACGCAGCTCCTAGAAGAAACGTGTTTCTGACTCGCTGAATCTCAACATAGATTCAACTCTCTTAGGTGAACGAACGCACAGCAGAGCAGTTTCAAGGAAACGTTTCTCCTGAGTTTTAGACGAAGTTTCCTGCTGTTTAGTACGTATGCCGGCATTGGGCTGGAAACACCGGTTTTGAGATTCTGCACAGAAAGGGTTTGCAAACCGCTGAATCCACACGTGAGTTTAACTCTGTCAGTTGAATGCACACATTGACAACCATTCAGTTAGATAGCTCCGTTTTGGTTTTAGAAGCAGATATTTCTCTGTACAGCCTATGGTCCCATTCACTCGGGAATATCCCAACGCAGCTCCTGGAAGAAACGTGTTTCTGACTCGCTGAATCTCAACATAGATTCAACTCTCTTAGGTGAACGAACGCATAGCAGATCAGTTTCAAGGAAACGTTTCTCCTGAGTTTTAGAGGAAGTTTCCTGCTGTTTAGTACGTATGCCGGCATTGGGCTGGAAATACCGGTTTTGGGATTCTGCACAGAAAGGGTTTGCAAACCGCTGAATCCACACGGGGTTTTTTTTTTTTTTTTTTTTTTTTTTTTTGAGACGGAGTTTCGCTCTTGATACCCAGGCTGGAGCGCAATGGCGCGATCTCGGCTCACCGCAATCTCCGCCTCCTGGGTTCAGGCAATTCTCCTGCCTCAGCCTCCTGAGTAGCTGGGATTACAGGCACGCGCCACCGTGCCCAGCTAATTTTTTGTATTAGTAGAGACGGGGTTTCACCATGTTGACCAGGATGGTCTCGATCTCTTGACCTCGTGATCCACCCGCCTCGGCCTCCAAAAGTGCTGGGATTACAGGCTTGAGCCACCGCGCCCGGCCCGCACGTGAGTTTAACTCTGTCAGTTGAATGCACACATTGACAACCATTCAGTTTGATAGCACCCTTTTGGTTTTAGAAGCAGATATTTCTCTGTACAGCCTATGGTCCCATTCACTCGGGAATATCCCAACGCAGCTCCTAGAAGAAACGTGTTTCTGACTCGCTGAATCTCAACATAGATTCAACTCTCTTAGGTGAACGAACGCACAGCAGAGCAGTTTCAAGGAAACGTTTCTCCTGAGTTTTAGACGAAGTTTCCTGCTGTTTAGTACGGATGCCGGCATTGGGCTGGACATACCGGTTTTGGGATTCTGCACAGAAAGGGTTTGCAAACCGCTGAATCCACACGTGAGTTTAACTCTGTCAGTTAAATGCACACGTTGACAGCCATTCAGTTTGATAGCACACTTTTTGTTTTAGAAGCAGATATTTCTCTGTACAGCCTATGGTCCCATTCACTCGGGAATATCCCAACGCAGCTCCTAGCATAAACGTGTTTCTGACTCGCTGAATCTCAACATAGTTTCAACTCTCTTAGGTGAACGAACGCACAGCAGAGCAGTTTCAAGGAAACGTTTCTCCTGAGTTTTAGACGAAGTTTCCTGCTGTTTAGTACGGATGCCGGCATTGAGCTGAAATTACCGGTTTTGGGATTCTGCACAGAAAGGGTTTGTAAACCGCCGAATCCACACGTGAGTTTAACTCTGTCAGTTGAATGCACACATTGACAACCATTCAGTTAGATAGCTCCGTTTTGGTTTTAGAAGCAGATATTTCTCTGTACAGCCTATGGTCCCATTCACCTTGAATATCCTAACGCAGCTCCTAGAAGAAACGTGTTTCTGACTCGCTGAATCTCAACATAGATTCAACTCTCTTAGGTGAACGAACGCACAGCAGAGCAGTTTCAAGGAAACGTTTCTCCTGAGTTTTAGACGAAGTTTCCTGCTGTTTAGTACGTATGCCGGCATTGGGCTGGAAATACCGGTTTTGGGATTCTGCACAGAAAGGGTTTGCAAACCGCTGAATCCACACGTGAGTTTAACTCTGTCAGTTGAATGCACACATTGACAACCATTCAGTTAAATAGCTCCGTTTTGGTTTTAGAAGCAGATATTTCTCTGTACAGCCTATGGTCCCATTCACTCGGGAATATCCCAACGCAGCTCCTAGAAGAAACGTGTTTCTGACTCGCTGAATCTCAACATAGATTCAACTCTCTTAGGTGAACGGACGCACAGCAGAGCAGTTTCAAGGAAACGTTTCTCCTGAGTTTTAGACGAAGTTTCCTGCTGTTTAGTACGTATGCCGGCATTGGGCTGGAAATACCGGTTTTGGAATTCTGCACAGAAAGGGTTTGCAAACCGCTGAATCCACACGTGAGTTTAACTCTGTCAGTTGAATGCACACATAGACAACCATTCAGTTAGATAGCTCCGTTTTGGTTTTAGAAGCAGATATTTCTCTGTACAGCCTATGGTCCCATTCACTCGGGAATATCCCAACGCAGCTCCTAGAATAAACGTGTTTCTGACTCGCTGAATCTCAACATAGATTCAACTCTCTTAGGTGAACGAACGCAGAGCAGACCAGTTTCAAAGAAACGTTTCTCCTGAGTCTTAGACGAAGTTTCCTGCTGTTTAGTACGTATGCCGGCATTGGGCTGGAAATACCGGTTTTGGGATTCTGCACAGAAAGGGTTTGCAAACCGCTGAATACACACGTGAGTTTAACTCTGTCAGTTGAATGCACACATTGACAACCATTCAGTTAGATAGCTCCGTTTTGGTTTTAGAAGCAGATATTTCTCTGTACAGCCTATGGTCCCATTTACTCGGGAATATCCCAACGCAGCTCCTAGAAGAAACGTGTTTCTGACTCGCTGAATCTCAACATAGATTCAACTCTCTTAGGTGAACGGACGCACAGCAGAGCAGTTTCAAGGAAACGTTTCTCCTGAGTTTTAGACGAAGTTTCCTGCTGTTTAGTACGGATGCCGGCATTGAGCTGGAATTACCGGTTTTGGGATTCTGCACAGAAAGGGTTTGTAAACCGCTGAATCCATACGTGAGTTTAATCTGTCAGTTGAATGCACACATTGACAACCATTCAGTTAGATAGCTCCGTTTTGGTTTTAGAAGCAGATATTTCTCTGTACAGCCTATGGTCCCATTCACTCGGGAATATCCCAATGCAGCTCCTAGAAGAAACGTGTTTCTGACTCGCTGAATCTCAACATAGATTCAACTCTCTTAGGTGAACGAACGCACAGCAGAGCAGTTTCAAGGAAACGTTTCTCCTGAGTTTTAGACGAAGTTTCCTGCTGTTTAGTACGTATGCCGGCATTGGGCTGGAAATACCGGTGTTGGGATTCTGCACAGAAAGGGTTTGCAAACCGCTGAATCCACATGTGAGTTTAACTCTGTCAGTTGAATGCACACATTGACAACCATTCAGTTTGATTGCACCCTTTTGGTTTTAGAAGCAGATATTTCTCTGTACAGCCTATTGTCCCATTCACTCGGGAATATCCCAGCGCAGCTCCTAGAAGAAACGTGTTTCTGACTTGCTGAGTCTCAACATAGATTCAACTCTCTTAGGTGAACGAACGCACAGCAGAGCAGTTTCAAGGAAACGTTTCTCCTGAGATTTAGACGAAGTTTCCTGCTGTTTAGTACGGATGCCGGCATTGGGCTGGAAATACCGGTTTTGGGATTCTGCACAGAAAGGGTTTGCAAACCGCTGAATCCACACGTGAGTTTAACTCTGTCAGTTGAATGCACACATTGACAACCATTCAGTTAGATAGCTCCGTTTTGGTTTTAGAAGCAGATATTTCTCTGTACAGCCTATGGTCCCATTCACTCGGGAATATCCCAACGCAGCTCCTAGAAGAAACGTGTTTCTGACTCGCTGAATCTCAACATAGATTCAACTCTCTTAGGTGAACGAACGCACAGCAGAGCAGTTTCAAGGAAACGTTTCTCCTGAGTTTTAGACGAAGTTTCCTGCTGTTTAGTACGTATGCCGGCATTGGGCTGGAAATACCGGTTTTGGGATTCTGCACAGCAAGGGTTTGCAAACCGCTGAATCCACACGTGAGTTTAACTCTGTCAGTTGAATGCACACATTGACAACCATTCAGTTTGATTGCACCCTTTTGGTTCTAGAAGCAGATATTTCTCTGTACAGCCTATGGTCCCATTCACTCGGGAATATCCCAACGCAGCTCCTAGAAGAAACGTGTTTCTGACTCGCTGAGTCTAAACATAGATTCAACTCTCTTAGGTGAACGAACGTACAGCAGAGCAGTTTCAAGGAAACGTTTCTCCTGAGTTTTAGACGAAGTTTCCTGCTGTTTAGTACGTATGCCGGCATTGGGCTGGAAATACCGGTTTTGGGATTCTGCACAGAAAGGGTTTGCAAACCGATGAATCCACACGTGAGTTTAACTCTGTCACTTGAATGCACACATTGACAACCATTCAGTTTGATAGCTCACTTTTGGTTTTAGAAGCAGATATTTCTCTGTACAGCCTATGGTCCCATTCACTCGGGAATATCCCAACGCAGCTCCTAGAAGAAACGTGTTTCTGACTCGCTGAATCTCAACATAGATTCAACTCTCTTAGGTGAACGAACGCACAGCAGAGCAGTTTCAAGGAAACGTTTCTCCTGAGTTTTAGACGAAGTTTCCTGCTGTTTAGTACGTATGCCGGCATTGGGCTGGACATACCGGTTTTGGGATTCTGCACAGAAAGGGTTTGCAAACCGCTGAATCCACACGTGAGTTTAACTCTGTCAGTTGAATGCACACATTGACAACCATTCAGTTAGATAGCTCCGTTTTGGTTTTAGAAGCAGATATTTCTCTTTACAGCCTATGATCTCATTCACTCGGGAATATCCCAACGCAGCTCCTAGCATAAACGTGTTTCTGACTCGCTGAATCTCAACATAGTTTCAACTCTCTTAGGTGAACGAACGCACAGCAGAGCAGTTTCAAGGAAACGTTTCTCCTGAGTTTTAGACGAAGTTTCCTGCTGTTTAGTACGGATGCCGGCATTGAGCTGGAATTACCGGTTTTGGGATTCTGCACAGAAAGGGTTTGTAAACCGCTGAATCCAAACGTGAGTTTAACTCTGTCAGTGAATGCACACATTGACAACCATTCAGTTAGATACCACCCCTTTGGTTGTAGGAGCAGATATTTCTCTGTACAGCCTATGGTCCCATTCACTAGGGAATATCCCAACGCACCTTCTAGAAGAAACGTGTTTCTGACTCGCTGAATCTCAACATAGATTCAACTCTCTTAGGTGAACGAACGCACAGCAGAGCAGTTTCAAGGAAACGTTTCTCCTGAGTGTTAGACGAAGTTTCCTGCTGTTTAGTACGGATGCCGGCATTGGGCTGGAAATACCGGTTTTGGGATTCTGCACAGAAAGGGTTTGCAAACCGCTGAATCCACACGTGAGTTTAACTCTGTCAGTTGAATGCACACATTGACAACCATTCAGTTAGATAGCTCCGTTTTGGTTTTAGAAGCAGATATTTCTCTGTACAGCCTATGGTCCCATTCACTCGGGAATATCCCAACGCAGCTCCTAGAAGAAACGTGTTTCTGACTCGCTGAATCTCAACATAGATTCAACTCTCTTAGGTGAACGAACGCACAGCAGAGCAGTTTCAAGGAAACGTTTCTCCTGAGTTTTAGACGAAGTTTCCTGCTGTTTAGTACGTATGCCGGCATTGGGCTGGAAATACCGGTTTTGGGATTCTGCACAGAAAGGGTTTGCAAACCGCTGAATCCACATGTGAGTTTAACTCTGTCAGTTGAATGCACACATTGACAACCATTCAGTTTGATTGCACCCTTTTGGTTTTAGAAGCAGATATTTCTCTGTACAGCCTATGGTCCCATTCACTCGGGAATATCCCAACGCACCTTCTAGAAGAAACGTGTTTCTGACTTGCTGAGTCTCAACATAGATTCAACTCTCTTAGGTGAACGAACGCACAGCAGAGCAGTTTCAAGGAAACGTTTCTCCTGAGTTTTAGACGAAGTTTCCTGCTGTTTAGTACGGATGCCGGCATTGGGCTGGAAATACCGGTTTTGGGATTCTGCAGAGAAAGGGTTTGCAAACCGCTGAATGCACAGGTGAGTTTAACTCTGTCAGTTGAATGCACACATTGACAACCATTCAGTTAGATAGCTCCATTTTGGTTTTAGAAGCAGATATTTCTCTGTACAGCCTATGGTCCCATTCACTCGGGAATATCCCAACGCAGCTCCTAGAAGAAACGTGTTTCTGACTCGCTGAATCTCAACATAGATTCAACTCTCTTAGGTGAACGAACGCACAGCAGAGCAGTTTCAAGGAAACGTTTCTCCTGAGTTTTAGACGAAGTTTCCTGCTGTTTAGTACGTATGCCGGCATTGGGCTGGAAATACCGGTTTTGGGATTCTGCACAGAAAGGGTTTACAAACCGCTGAATCCACACGTGAGTTTAACTCTGTCAGTTGAATGCACACATTGACAACCATTCAGTTTGATTGCACCCTTTTGGTTCTAGAAGCAGATATTTCTCTGTACAGCCTATGGTCCCATTCACTCGGGAATATCCCAACGCAGCTCCTAGAAGAAACGTGTTTCTGACTCGCTGAGTCTAAACATAGATTCAACTCTCTTAGGTGAACGAACGTACAGCAGAGCAGTTTCAAGGAAACGTTTCTCCTGAGTTTTAGACGAAGTTTCCTGCTGTTTAGTACGTATGCCGGCATTGGGCTGGAAATACCGGTTTTGGGATTCTGCACAGAAAGGGTTTGCAAACCGATGAATCCACACGTGAGTTTAACTCTGTCACTTGAATGCACACATTGACAACCATTCAGTTTGATAGCTCACTTTTGGTTTTAGAAGCAGATATTTCTCTGTACAGCCTATGGTCCCATTCACTCGGGAATATCCCAACGCAGCTCCTAGAAGAAACGTGTATCTGACTCGCTGAATCTCAACATAGATTCAACTCTCTTAGGTGAACGAACGCACAGCAGAGCAGTTTCAAGGAAACGTTTCTCCTGAGTTTTAGACGAAGTTTCCTGCTGTTTAGTACGGATGCCGGCATTGGGCTGGACATACCGGTTTTGGGATTCTGCACAGAAAGGGTTTGCAAACCGCTGAATCCACACGTGAGTTTAACTCTGTCAGTTGAATGCACACATTGACAACCATTCAGTTAGATAGCTCCGTTTTGGTTTTAGAAGCAGATATTTCTCTTTACAGCCTATGATCTCATTCACTCGGGAATATCCCAACGCAGCTCCTAGCATAAACGTGTTTCTGACTCGCTGAATCTCAACATAGTTTCAACTCTCTTAGGTGAACGAACGCACAGCAGAGTAGTTTCAAGGAAACGTTTCTCCTGAGTTTTAGACGAAGTTTCCTGCTGTTTAGTACGGATGCCGGCATTGAGCTGGAATTACCGGTTTTGGGATTCTGCACAGAAAGGGTTTGTAAACCGCTGAATCCAAACGTGAGTGTAACTCTGTCAGTGAATGCACACATTGACAACCACTCAGTTAGATACCACCCTTTTGGTTGTAGGAGCAGATATTTCTCTGTACAGCCTATGGTCCCATTCACTCGGGAATATCCCAACGCACCTTCTAGAAGAAACGTGTTTCTGACTCGCTCAATCTCAACATAGATTCAACTCTCTTAGGTGATCGAACGCACAGCAGAGCAGTTTCAAGGAAACGTTTCTCCTGAGTCTTAGACGAAGTTTCCTGCTGTTTAGTACGGATGCCGGCATTGGGCTGGAAATACCGGTTTTGGGATTCTGCACAGAAAGGGTTTGCAAACCGCTGAATCCACACGTGAGTTTAACTCTGTCAGTTGAATGCACACATTGACAACCATTCAGTTAGATAGCTCCGTTTTGGTTTTAGAAGCAGATATTTATCTGTACAGCCTATGGTCCCATTCACTCGGGAATATCCCAACGCAGCTGCTAGAAGAAACGTGTTTCTGACTCGCTGAATCTCAACATAGATTCAACTCTCTTAGGTGAACGAACGCACAGCAGAGCAGTTTCAAGGAAACGTTTCTCCTGAGTTTTAGACGAAGTTTCCTGCTGTTTGGTACGGATGCCGGCATTGGGCTGGACATACCGGTTTTGGGATTCTGCACAGAAATGGTTTGCAAACCGCTGAATCCACACGTGAGTTTAACTCTGTCAGTTGAATGCACACATTGACAACCATTCAGTTAGATAGCTCCGTTTTGGTTTTAGAAGCAGATATTTCTCTGTACAGCCTATGGTCCCATTCACTCGGGAATATCCCAACGCAGCTCCTAGAAGAAACGTGTTTCTGACTCGCTGAATCTCAACATAGTTTCAACTCTCTTAGGTGAACGAACGCACAGCAGAGCAGTTTCAAGGAAACGTTTCTCCTGAGTTTTAGACGAAGTTTCCTGCTGTTTAGTACGGATGCCGGCATTGAGCTGGAATTACCGGTTTTGGGATTCTGCACAGAAAGGGTTTGTAAACCGCTGAATCCAAACGTGAGTTTAACTCTGTCAGTGAATGCACACATTGACAACCATTCAGTTAGATACCACCCTTTTGGTTGTAGGAGCAGATATTTCTCTGTACAGCCTATGGTCCCATTCACTCGGGAATATCCCAACGCACCTTCTAGAAGAAACGTGTTTCTGACTCGCTCAATCTCAACATAGATTCAACTCTCTTAGGTGAACGAACGCACAGCAGAGCAGTTTCAAGGAAACGTTTCTCCTGAGTTTTAGACGAAGTTTCCTGCTGTTTAGTACGGATGCCGGCATTGGGCTGGAAATACCGGTTTTGGGATTCTGCACAGAAAGGGTTTGCAAACCGCTGAATCCACACGTGAGTTTAACTCTGTCAGTTGAATGCACTCATTGACAACCATTCAGTTAGATAGCTCCGTTTTGGTTTTAGAAGCAGATATTTCTCTGTACAGCCTATGGTCCCATTCACTCGGGAATATCCCAACGCAGCTCCTAGAAGAAACGTGTTTCTGACTCGCTGAATCTCAACATAGATTCAACTCTCTTAGGTGAACGAACGCACAGCAGAGCAGTTTCAAGGAAACGTTTCTCCTGAGTTTTAGACGAAGTTTCCTGCTGTTTAGTACGGATGCCGGCATTGGGCTGGAAATACCGGTTTTGGGATTCTGCACAGAAAGGGTTTGCAAACCGCTGAATCCACACGTGAGTTTAACTCTGTCAGTTGAATGCACACATTCACAACCATTCAGTTAGATAGCTCCGTTTTGGTTTTAGAAGCAGATATTTCTCTGTACAGCCTATGGTCCCATTCACTCGGGAATATTCCAACGCAGCTCCTAGAAGAAACGTGTTTCTGACTCGCTGAATCTCAACATACATTCAACTCTCTTAGGTGAACGAACGCACAGCAGAGCAGTTTCAAGGAAACGTTTCTCCTGAGTTTTAGACGAAGTTTCCTGCTGTTTAGTACGGATGCCGGCATTGGGCTGGAAATACCGGTTTTGGGATTCTGCACAGAAAGGGTTTGCAAACCGCTGAATCCACACGTGAGTTTAACTCTGTCAGTTGAATGCACACATTGACAACCATTCAGTTAGATAGCTCCGTTTTGGTTTTAGAAGCAGATATTTCTCTGTACAGCCTATGGTCCCATTCACTCGGGAATATCCCAACGCAGCTCCTAGAAGAAACGTGTTTCTGACTCGCTGAATCTCAACATAGATTCAACTCTCTTAGGTGAACGAACGCACAGCAGAGCAGTTTCAAGGAAACGTTTCTCCTGAGTTTTAGACGAAGTTTCCTGCTGTTTAGTACGTATGCCGGCATTGGGCTGGAAATACCGGTTTTGGGATTCTGCACAGAAAGGGTTTGCAAACCGCTGAATCCACATGTGAGTTTAACTCTGTCAGTTGAATGCACACATTGACAACCATTCAGTTTGATTGCACCCTTTTGGTTTTAGAAGCAGATATTTCTCTGTACAGCCTATGGTCCCATTCACTCGGGAATATCCCAACGCACCTTCTAGAAGAAACGTGTTTCTGACTTGCTGAGTCTCAACATAGATTCAACTCTCTTAGGTGAACGAACGCACAGCAGAGCAGTTTCAAGGAAACGTTTCTCCTGAGTTTTAGACGAAGTTTCCTGCTGTTTAGTACGGATGCCGGCATTGGGCTGGAAATACCGGTTTTGGGATTCTGCACAGAAAGGGTTTGCAAACCGCTGAATGCACAGGTGAGTTTAACTCTGTCAGTTGAATGCACACATTGACAACCATTCAGTTAGATAGCTCCGTTTTGGTTTTAGAAGCAGATATTTCTCTGTACAGCCTATGGTCCCATTCACTCGGGAATATCCCAACGCAGCTCCTAGAAGAAACGTGTTTCTGACTCGCTGAATCTCAACATAGATTCAACTCTCTTAGGTGAACGAACGCACAGCAGAGCAGTTTCAAGGAAACGTTTCTCCTGAGTTTTAGTCGAAGTTTCCTGCTGTTTAGTACGTATGCCGGCATTGGGCTGGAAATACCGGTTTTGGGATTCTGCACAGAAAGGGTTTACAAACCGCTGAATCCACACGTGAGTTTAACTCTGTCAGTTGAATGCACACATTGACAACCATTCAGTTTGATTGCACCCTTTTGGTTCTAGAAGCAGATATTTCTCTGTACAGCCTATGGTCCCATTCACTCGGGAATATCCCAACGCAGCTCCTAGAAGAAACGTGTTTCTGACTCGCTGAGTCTAAACATAGATTCAACTCTCTTAGGTGAACGAACGTACAGCAGAGCAGTTTCAAGGAAACGTTTCTCCTGAGTTTTAGACGAAGTTTCCTGCTGTTTAGTACGTATGCCAGCATTGGGCTGGAAATACCGGTTTTGGGATTCTGCACAGAAAGGGTTTGCAAACCGATGAATCCACACGTGAGTTTAACTCTGTCACTTGAATGCACACATTGACAACCATTCAGTTTGATAGCTCACTTTTGGTTTTAGAAGCAGATATTTCTCTGTACAGCCTATGGTCCCATTCACTCGGGAATATCCCAACGCAGCTCCTAGAAGAAACGTGTATCTGACTCGCTGAATCTCAACATAGATTCAACTCTCTTAGGTGAACGAACGCACAGCAGAGCAGTTTCAAGGAAACGTTTCTCCTGAGTTTTAGACGAAGTTTCCTGCTGTTTAGTACGGATGCCGGCATTGGGCTGGACATACCGGTTTTGGGATTCTGCACAGAAAGGGTTTGCAAACCGCTGAATCCACACGTGAGTTTAACTCTGTCAGTTGAATGCACACATTGACAACCATTCAGTTAGATAGCTCCGTTTTGGATTTAGAAGCAGATATTTCTCTTTACAGCCTATGATCTCATTCACTCGGGAATATCCCAACGCAGCTCCTAGCATAAACGTGTTTCTGACTCGCTGAATCTCAACATAGTTTCAACTCTCTTAGGTGAACGAACGCACAGCAGAGTAGTTTCAAGGAAACGTTTCTCCTGAGTTTTAGACGAAGTTTCCTGCTGTTTAGTACGGATGCCGGCATTGAGCTGGAATTACCGGTTTTGGGATTCTGCACAGAAAGGGTTTGTAAACCGCTGAATCCAAACGTGAGTGTAACTCTGTCAGTGAATGCACACATTGACAACCACTCAGTTAGATACCACCCTTTTGGTTGTAGGAGCAGATATTTCTCTGTACAGCCTATGGTCCCATTCACTCGGGAATATCCCAACGCACCTTCTAGAAGAAACGTGTTTCTGACTCGCTCAATCTCAACATAGATTCAACTCTCTTAGGTGATCGAACGCACAGCAGAGCAGTTTCAAGGAAACGTTTCTCCTGAGTCTTAGACGAAGTTTCCTGCTGTTTAGTACGGATGCCGGCATTGGGCTGGAAATACCGGTTTTGGGATTCTGCACAGAAAGGGTTTGCAAACCGCTGAATCCACACGTGAGTTTAACTCTGTCAGTTGAATGCACACATTGACAACCATTCAGTTAGATAGCTCCGTTTTGGTTTTAGAAGCAGATATTTATCTGTACAGCCTATGGTCCCATTCACTCGGGAATATCCCAACGCAGCTCCTAGAAGAAACGTGTTTCTGACTCGCTGAATCTCAACATAGATTCAACTCTCTTAGGTGAACGAACGCACAGCAGAGCAGTTTCAAGGAAACGTTTCTCCTGAGTTTTAGACGAAGTTTCCTGCTGTTTGGTACGGATGCCGGCATTGGGCTGGACATACCGGTTTTGGGATTCTGCACAGAAATGGTTTGCAAACCGCTGAATCCACACGTGAGTTTAACTCTGTCAGTTGAATGAACACATTGACAACCATTCAGTTAGATAGCTCCGTTTTGGTTTTAGAAGCAGATATTTCTCTGTACAGCCTATGGTCCCATTCACTCGGGAATATCCCAACGCAGCTCCTAGAAGAAACGTGTTTCTGACTCGCTGAATCTCAACATAGTTTCAACTCTCTTAGGTGAACGAACGCACAGCAGAGCAGTTTCAAGGAAACGTTTCTCCTGAGTTTTAGACGAAGTTTCCTGCTGTTTAGTACGGATGCCGGCATTGAGCTGGAATTACCGGTTTTGGGATTCTGCACAGAAAGGGTTTGTAAACCGCTGAATCCAAACGTGAGTTTAACTCTGTCAGTGAATGCACACATTGACAACCATTCAGTTAGATACCACCCTTTTGGTTGTAGGAGCAGATATTTCTCTGTACAGCCTATGGTCCCATTCACTCGGGAATATCCCAACGCACCTTCTAGAAGAAACGTGTTTCTGACTCGCTCAATCTCAACATAGATTCAACTCTCTTAGGTGAACGAACGCACAGCAGAGCAGTTTCAAGGAAACGTTTCTCCTGAGTTTTAGACGAAGTTTCCTGCTGTTTAGTACGGATGCCGGCATTGGGCTGGAAATACCGGTTTTGGGATTCTGCACAGAAAGGGTTTGCAAACCGCTGAATCCACACGTGAGTTTAACTCTGTCAGTTGAATGCACACATTGACAACCATTCAGTTAGATAGCTCCGTTTTGGTTTTAGAAGCAGATATTTCTCTGTACAGCCTATGGTCCCATTCACTCGGGAATATCCCAACGCAGCTCCTAGAAGAAACGTGTTTCTGACTCGCTGAATCTCAACATAGATTCAACTCTCTTAGGTGAACGAACGCACAGCAGAGCAGTTTCAAGGAAACGTTTCTCCTGAGTTTTAGACGAAGTTTCCTGCTGTTTAGTACGGATGCCGGCATTGGGCTGGAAATACCGGTTTTGGGATTCTGCACAGAAAGGGTTTGCAAACCGCTGAATCCACACGTGAGTTTAACTCTGTCAGTTGAATGCACACATTCACAACCATTCAGTTAGATAGCTCCGTTTTGGTTTTAGAAGCAGATATTTCTCTGTACAGCCTATGGTCCCATTCACTCGGGAATATTCCAACGCAGCTCCTAGAAGAAACGTGTTTCTGACTCGCTGAATCTCAACATACATTCAACTCTCTTAGGTGAACGAACGCACAGCAGAGCAGTTTCAAGGAAACGTTTCTCCTGAGTTTTAGACGAAGTTTCCTGCTGTTTGGTACGGATGCCGGCATTGGGCTGGACATACCGGTTTTGGGATTCTGCACAGAAATGGTTTGCAAACCGCTGAATCCACACGTGAGTTTAACTCTGTCAGTTGAATGCACACATTGACAACCATTCAGTTAGATAGCTCCGTTTTGGTTTTAGAAGCAGATATTTCTCTGTACAGCCTATGGTCCCATTCACTCGGGAATATCCCAATGCAGCTCCTAGAAGAAACGTGTTTCTGACTCGCTGAATCTCAACATAGTTTCAACTCTCTTAGGTGAACGAACGCACAGCAGAGCAGTTTCAAGGAAACGTTTCTCCTGAGTTTTAGACGAAGTTTCCTGCTGTTTAGTACGGATGCCGGCATTGAGCTGGAATTACCGGTTTTGGGATTCTGCACAGAAAGGTTTTGTAAACCGCTGAATCCAAACGTGAGTTTAACTCTGTCAGTGAATGCACGCATTGACAACCATTCAGTTAGACACCACCCTTTTGGTTGTAGGAGCAGATATTTCTCTGTACAGCCTATGGTCCCATTCACTCGGGAATATCCCAACGCACCTTCTAGAAGAAAAGTGTTTCTGACTCGCTCAATCTCAACATAGATTCAACTCTCTTAGGTGAACGAACGCACAGCAGAGCAGTTTCAAGGAAACGTTTCTCCTGAGTTTTAGACGAAGTTTCCTGCTGTTTAGTACGGATGCCGGCATTGGGCTGGAAATACCGGTTTTGGGATTCTGCACAGAAAGGGTTTGCAAACCGCTGAATCCACACGTGAGTTTAACTCTGTCAGTTGAATGCACACATTGACAACCATTCAGTTAGATAGCTCCGTTTTGGTTTTAGAAGCAGATATTTCTCTGTACAGCCTATGGTCCCATTCACTCGGGAATATCCCAACGCAGCTCCTAGAAGAAACGTGTTTCTGACTCGCTGAATCTCAACATAGATTCAACTCTCTTAGGTGAACGAACGCACAGCAGAGCAGTTTCAAGGAAACGTTTCTCCTGAGTTTTAGACGAAGTTTCCTGCTGTTTAGTACGGATGCCGGCATTGGGCTGGAAATACCGGTTTTGGGATTCTGCACAGAAAGGGTTTGCAAACCGCTGAATCCACACGTGAGTTTAACTCTGTCAGTTGAATGCACACATTGAAAACCATTCAGTTAGATAGCTCCGTTTTGGTTTTAGAAGCAGATATTTCTCTGTACAGCCTATGGTCCCATTCACTCGGGAATATCCCAACGCAGCTCCTAGAAGAAACGTGTTTCTGACTCGCTGAATCTCAACATAGATTCAACTCTCTTAGGTGAACGAACGCACAGCAGAGCAGTTTCAAGGAAACGTTTCTCCTGAGTTTTAGACAAAGTTTCCTGCTGTTTAGTACGTATGCCGGCATTGGGCTGGAAATACCGGTTTTGGGATTCTGCACATAAAGGGTTTGCAAACCGCTGAATCCACACGTGAGTTTAACTCTGTCAGTTGAATGCACACGTTGACAACCATTCAGTTTGATAGCACACTTTTGGTTTTAGAAGCAGATATTTCTCTGTACAGCCTATGGTCCCATTCACTCGGGAATATCCCAACGCAGCTCCGAGAAGAAACGTGTTTCTGACTCGCTGAATCTCAACATAGATTCAACTCTCTTAGGTGAACGAACGCACAGCAGAGCAGTTTCAAGGAAACTTTTCTCCTGAGTTTTACACGAAGTTTCCTGCTGTTTAGTACGGATGCCGGCATTGGGCTGGAAATACCGGTTTTGGGATTCTGCACAGAAAGGGTTTGCAAACCGCTGAATCCACACGTGAGTTTAACTCTGTCAGTTGAATACACACATTGACAACCATTCAGTTTGATAGCACACTTTTGGTTTTAGAAGCAGATATTTCTCTGTACAGCCTATGGTCCCATTCACTCGGGAATATCCCAACGCAGCTCCTAGAAGAAACGTGTTTCTGACTCGCTGAATCTCAACATAGATTCAACTCTCTTAGGTGAACGAACGCACAGCAGAGCAGTTTCAAGGAAACGTTTCTCCTGAGTCTTAGACGAAGTTTCCTGCTGTTTAGTACGGATGCCGGCATTGGGCTGGAAATACCGGTTTTGGGATTCTGCACAGAAAGGGTATGCAAACCGCTGAATCCACACGTGAGAATAACTCTGTCAGTTGAATGCACACATTGACAACCATTCAGTTTGATAGCACACTTTTGGTTTTAGAAGCAGATATTTCTCTGTACAGCCTATGGTCCCATTCACTCGGGAATATCCCAACGCAGCTCCTAGAAGAAACGTGTTTCTGACTCGCTGAATCTCAACATAGATTCAACTCTCTTAGGTGAACGAACGCACAGCAGAGCAGTTTCAAGGAAACTTTTCTCCTGAGTTTTAGACGAAGTTTCCTGCTGTTTAGTACGGATGCCGGCATTGGGCTGGAAATACCGGTTTTGGGATTCTGCACAGAAAGGGTTTGCAAACCGCTGAATCCACACGTGAGTTTAACTCTGTCAGTTGAATACACACATTGACAACCATTCAGTTTGATAGCACACTTTTGGTTTTAGAAGCAGATATTTCTCTGTACAGCCTATGGTCCCTTTCACTCGGGAATATCCCAACGCAGCTCCTAGAAGAAACGTGCTTCTGACTCGCTGAATCTCAACATAGATTCAACTCTCTTAGGTGAACGAACGCACAGCAGAGCAGTTTCAAGGAAACGTTTCTCCTGAGTTTTAGACGAAGTTTCCTGCTGTTTAGTACGGATGCCGGCATTGGGCTGGACATACCGGTTTTGGGATTCTGCACAGAAATGGTTTGCAAACCGCTGAATCCACACGTGAGTTTAACTCTGTCAGTTGAATGCACACATTGACAACCATTCATTTAGATAGCTACGTTTTGGTTTTAGAAGCAGATATTTCTCTGTACAGCCTATGGTCCCATTCACTCGGGAATATCCCAACGCAGCTCCTGGCATAAATGTGTTTCTGACTCGCTGAATCTCAACATAGTTTCAACTCTCTTAGGTGAACGAACGCACAGCAGAGCAGTTTCAAGGAAACGTATCTCCTGAGTTTTAGACGAAGTTTCCTGCTGTTTAGTACGGATGCCGGCATTGAGCTGAAATTACCGGTTTTGAGATTCTGCACAGAAAGGGTTTGTAAACCGCTGAATCCACACGTGAGTTTAACTCTGTCAGTTGAATGCACACATTGACAACCATTCAGTTAGATAGCTCCGTTTTGGTTTTAGAAGCAGATATTTCTCTGTACACCCTATGGTCCCTTTCACCTTGAATATCCCAACGCAGCTCCTAGAAGAAACGTGTTTCTGACTCGCTGAATCTCAACATAGATTCAACTCTCTTAGGTGAACGAACGCACAGCAGAGCAGTTTCAAGGAAACGTTTCTCCTGAGTTTTAGACGAAGTTTCCTGCTGTTTAGTACGTATGCCGGCTTTGGGCTGGAAATACCGGTTTTGGGATTCTGCACAGAAAGGGTTTGCAAACCGCTGAATCCACACGTGAGTTTAACTCTGTCAGTTGAATGCACACATTGACAACCATTCAGTTAGATAGCTCCGTTTTGGTTTTAGAAGCAGATATTTCTCTGTACAGCCTATGGTCCCATTCACTCGGGAATATCCCAACGCAGCTCCTAGAAGAAACGTGTTTCTGACTCGCTGAATCTCAACATAGATTCAACTCTCTTAGGTGAACGAACGCACAGCAGAGCAGTTTCAAGGAAACGTTTCTCCTGAGTCTTAGACGAAGTTTCCTGCTGTTTAGTACGTATGCCGGTATTGGGCTGGAAATACCGGTTTTGGGATTCTGCACAGAAAGGGTTTGCAAACCGCTGAATCCACACGTGAGTTTAACTCTGTCAGTTGAATGCACACATTGACAACCATTCAGTTAGATAGCTCCGTTTTGGTTTTAGAAGCAGATATTTCTCTGTACAGCCTATGGTCCCATTCATTCGGGAATATCCCAACGCACCTCCCAGAAGAAACGTGTTTCTGACTCGCTGAATCTCAACATAGATTCAACTCTCTTAGGTGATCGAACGCACAGCAGAGCAGTTTCAAGGAAACGTTTCTCCTGAGTTTTAGACGAAGTTTCCTGCTGTTTAGTACGTATGCCGGCATTGGGCTGGAAATATCGGTTTTGGGATTCTGCACAGAAAGGGATTGCAAACCGCTGAATCCACACGTGAGTTTAACTCTGTCAGTTGAATACACACATTGACAACCATTCAGTTTGATAGCACACTTTTGGTTTTAGAAGCACATATTTCTCTGTACAGCCTATGGTCCCATTCACTCGGGAATATCCCAACGCAGCTCCTAGAAGAAACGTGCTTCTGACTCGCTGAATCTCAACATAGATTCAACTCTCTTAGGTGAACGAACGCACAGCAGAGTAGTTTCAAGGAAACGTTTCTCCTGAGTTTTAGACGAAGTTTCCTGCTGTTTAGTACGGATGCCGGCATTGGGCTGGACATACCGGATTTGGGATTCTGCACAGAAATGGTTTGCAAACCGCTGAATCCACACGTGAGTTTAACTCTGTCAGTTGAATGCATACATTGACAACCATTCATTTAGATAGCTCCGTTTTGGTTTTAGAAGCAGATATTTCTCTGTACAGCCTATGGTCCAATTCACTCGGGAATATCCCAACGCAGCTCCTAGCATAAATGTGTTTCTGACTCGCTGAATCTCAACATAGTTTCAACTCTCTTAGGTGAACGAACGCACAGCAGAGCAGTTTCAAGGAAACGTTTCTCCTGAGTTTTAGACGAAGTTTCCTGCTGTTTAGTACGGATGCCGGCATTGAGCTGAAATTACCGGTTTTGAGATTCTGCACAGAAAGGGTTTGTAAACCGCTGAATCCACACGTGAGTTTAACTCTGTCAGTTGAATGCACACATTGACAACCATTCAGTTAGATAGCTCCGTTTTGGTTTTAGAAGCAGATATTTCTCTGTACACCCTATGGTCCCTTTCACCTTGAATATCCCAACTCAGCTCCTAGAAGAAACGTGTTTCTGACTCGCTGAATCTCAACATAGATTCAACTCTCTTAGGTGAACGAACGCACAGCAGAGCAGTTTCAAGGAAACGTTTCTCCTGAGTTTTAGACGAAGTTTCCTGCTGTTTAGTACGGATGCCGGCATTGGGCTGGAAATACCGGTTTTGGGATTCTGCACAGAAAGGGTTTGCAAACCGCTGAATCCACACGTGAGTTTAACTCTGTCAGTTGAATGCACACATTCACAACCATTCAGTTAGATAGCTCCGTTTTGGTTTTAGAAGCAGATATTTCTCTGTACAGCCTATGGTCCCATTCACTCGGGAATATTCCAACGCAGCTCCTAGAAGAAACGTGTTTCTGACTCGCTGAATCTCAACATACATTCAACTCTCTTAGGTGAACGGACGCACAGCAGAGCAGTTTCAAGGAAACGTTTCTCCTGAGTTTTAGACGAAGTTTCCTGCTGTTTGGTACGGATGCCAGCATTGGGCTGGACATACCGGTTTTGGGATTCTGCACAGAAATGGTTTGCAAACCGCTGAATCCACACGTGAGTTTAACTCTGTCAGTTGAATGCACACATTGACAACCATTCAGTTAGATAGCTCCGTTTTGGTTTTAGAAGCAGATATTTCTCTGTACAGCCTATGGTCCCATTCACTCGGGAATATCCCAACGCAGCTCCTAGAAGAAACGTGTTTCTGACTCGCTGAATCTCAACATAGTTTCAACTCTCTTAGGTGAACGAACGCACAGCAGAGCAGTTTCAAGGAAACGTTTCTCCTGAGTTTTAGACGAAGTTTCCTGCTGTTTAGTACGGATGCCGGCATTGAGCTGGAATTACCGGTTTTGGGATTCTGCACAGAAAGGGTTTGTAAACCGCTGAATCCAAACGTGAGTTTAACTCTGTCAGTGAATGCACACATTGACAACCATTCAGTTAGATACCACCCTTTTGGTTGTAGGAGCAGATATTTCTCTGTACAGCCTATGGTCCCATTCACTCGGGAATATCCCAACGCACCTTCTAGAAGAAACGTGTTTCTGACTCGCTCAATCTCAACATAGATTCAACTCTCTTAGGTGAACGAACGCACAGCAGAGCAGTTTCAAGGAAACGTTTCTCCTGAGTTTTAGACGAAGTTTCCTGCTGTTTAGTACGGATGCCGGCATTGGGCTGGAAATACCGGTTTTGGGATTCTGCACAGAAAGGGTTTGCAAACCGCTGAATCCACACGTGAGTTTAACTCTGTCAGTTGAATGCACACATTGACAACCATTCAGTTAGATAGCTCCGTTTTGGTTTTAGAAGCAGATATTTCTCTGTACAACCTATGGTCCCATTCACTCGGGAATATCCCAACGCAGCTCCTAGAAGAAACGTGTTTCTGACTCGCTGAATCTCAACATAGATTCAACTCTCTTAGGTGAACGAACGCACAGCAGAGCAGTTTCAAGGAAACGTTTCTCCTGAGTTTTAGACGAAGTTTCCTGCTGTTTAGTACGGATGCCGGCATTGGGCTGGAAATACCGGTTTTGGGATTCTGCACAGAAAGGGTTTGCAAACCGCTGAATCCACACGTGAGTTTAACTCTGTCAGTTGAATGCACACATTGACAACCATTCAGTTAGATAGCTCCGTTTTGGTTTTAGAAGCAGATATTTCTCTGTACAGCCTATGGTCCCATTCACTCGGGAATATCCCAACGCAGCTCCTAGAAGAAACGTGTTTCTGACTCGCTGAATCTCAACATAGATTCAACTCTCTTAGGTGAACGAACGCACAGCAGAGCAGTTTCAAGGAAACGTTTCTCCTGAGTTTTAGACAAAGTTTCCTGCTGTTTAGTACGTATGCCGGCATTGGGCTGGAAATACCGGTTTTGGGATTCTGCACATAAAGGGTTTGCAAACCGCTGAATCCAAACGTGGGTTTAACTCTGTCAGTTGAATGCACACGTTGACAACCATTCAGTTTGATAGCACACTTTTGGTTTTAGAAGCAGATATTTCTCTGTACAGCCTATGGTCCCATTCACTCGGGAATATCCCAACGCAGCTCCGAGAAGAAACGTGTTTCTGACTCGCTGAATCTCAACATAGATTCAACTCTCTTAGGTGAACGAACGCACAGCAGAGCAGTTTCAAGGAAACTTTTCTCCTGAGTTTTAGACGAAGTTTCCTGCTGTTTAGTACGGATGCCGGCATTGGGCTGGAAATACCGGTTTTGGGATTCTGCACAGAAAGGGTTTGCAAACCGCTGAATCCACACGTGAGTTTAACTCTGTCAGTTGAATGCACACATTGACAACCATTCAGTTAGATAGCTCCGTTTTGGTTTTAGAAGCAGATATTTCTCTGTACAGCCTATGGTCCCATTCATTCGGGAATATCCCAACGCACCTCCCAGAAGAAACGTGTTTCTGACTCGCTGAATCTCAACATAGATTCAACTCTCTTAGGTGATCGAACGCACAGCAGAGCAGTTTCAAGGAAACGTTTCTCCTGAGTTTTAGACGAAGTTTCCTGCTGTTTAGTACGTATGCCGGCATTGGGCTGGAAATACCGGTTTTGGGATTCTGCACAGAAAGGGTTTGCAAACCGCTGAATCCACACGTGAGTTTAACTCTGTCAGTTGAATGCACACATTGACAACCATTCAGTTAGATAGCTCCGTTTTGGTTTTAGAAGCAGATATTTCTCTGTACAGCCTATGGTCCCATTCACTCGGGAATATCCCAACGCACCTCCTAGAAGAAACGTGTTTCTGACTCGCTGAATCTCAACATAGATTCAACTCTCTTAGGTGAACGACCGCACAGCAGAGCAGTTTCAAGGAAACGTTTCTCCTGAGTTTTAGAGGAAGTTTCCTGCTGTTTAGTACGTATGCCGGCATTGGGCTGGAAATACCGGTTTTGGGATTCTGCACAGAAAGGGTTTGCAAACCGCTGAATCCACACGTGAGTTTAACTCTGTCAGTTGAATGCACACATTGACAACCATTCAGTTAGATAGCTCCGTTTTGGTTTTAGAAGCAGATATTTCTCTGTACAGCCTATGGTCCCATTCACTCGGGAATATCCCAACGCAGCTCCTAAAAGAAACGTGTTTCTGACTCGCTGAATCTCAACATAGATTCAACTCTCTTAGGTGAACGAACGCACAGCAGAGCAGTTTCAAGGAAACGTTTCTCCTGAGTCTTAGACGAAGTTTCCTGCTGTTTAGTACGGATGCCGGCATTGGGCTGGAAATACCGGTTTTGGGATTCTGCACAGAAAGGGTTTGCAAACCGCTGAATCCACACGTGAGATTAACTCTGTCAGTTGAATGCACACGTTGACAACCATTCAGTTTGATAGCACACTTTTGGTTTTAGAAGCAGATATTTCTCTGTACAGCCTATGGTCCCATTCACTCGGGAATATCCCAACTCAGCTCCTAGAAGAAACGTGTTTCTGACTCGCTGAATCTCAACATAGATTCAACTCTCTTAGGTGAACGAACGCACAGCAGAGCAGTTTCAAGGAAACTTTTCTCCTGAGTTTTAGACGAAGTTTCCTGCTGTTTAGTACGGATGCAGGCATTGAGCTGGAAATACCGGTTTTTGGATTCTGCACAGAAAGGGTTTGCAAACCGCTGAATCCACACGTGAGTTTAACTCTGTCAGTTGAATACACACATTGACAACCATTCAGTTTGATAGCACACTTTTGGTTTTAGAAGCACATATTTCTCTGTACAGCCTATGGTCCCATTCACTCGGGAATATCCCAACGCAGCTCCTAGAAGAAACGTGCTTCTGACTCGCTGAATCTCAACATAGATTCAACTCTCTTAGGTGAACGAACGCACAGCAGAGTAGTTTCAAGGAAACGTTTCTCCTGAGTTTTAGACGAAGTTTCCTGCTGTTTAGTACGGATGCCGGCACTGGGCTGGACATACCGGATTTGGGATTCTGCACAGAAATGGTTTGCAAACCGCTGAATCCACACGTGAGTTTAACTCTGTCAGTTGAATGCATACATTGACAACCATTCATTTAGATAGCTCCGTTTTGGTTTTAGAAGCAGATATTTCTCTGTACAGCCTATGGTCCAATTCACTCGGGAATATCCCAACGCAGCTCCTAGCATAAATGTGTTTCTGACTCGCTGAATCTCAACATAGTTTCAACTCTCTTAGGTGAACGAACGCACAGCAGAGCAGTTTCAAGGAAACGTTTCTCCTGAGTTTTAGACGAAGTTTCCTGCTGTTTAGTACGGATGCCGGCATTGAGCTGAAATTACCGGTTTTGAGATTCTGCACAGAAAGGGTTTGTAAACCGCTGAATCCACACGTGAGTTTAACTCTGTCAGTTGAATGCACACATTGACAACCATTCAGTTAGATAGCTCCGTTTTGGTTTTAGAAGCAGATATTTCTCTGTACACCCTATGGTCCCTTTCACCTTGAATATCCCAACGCAGCTCCTAGAAGAAACGTGTTTCTGACTCGCTGAATCTCAACATAGATTCAACTCTCTTAGGTGAACGAACGCACAGCAGAGCAGTTTCAAGGAAACGTTTCTTCTGAGTTTTAGACGAAGTTTCCTGCTGTTTAGTACGGATGCCGGCATTGGGCTGGAAATACCGGTTTTGGGATTCTGCACAGAAAGGGTTTGCAAACCGCTGAATCCACACGTGAGTTTAACTCTGTCAGTTGAATGCACACATTGACAACCATTCAGTTAGATAGCTCCGTTTTGGTTTTAGAAGCAGATATTTCTCTGTACAGCCTATGGTCCCATTCACTCGGGAATATTCCAACGCAGCTCCTAGAAGAAACGTGTTTCTGACTCGCTGAATCTCAACATACATTCAACTCTCTTAGGTGAACGGACGCAGAGCAGAGCAGTTTCAAGGAAACGTTTCTCCTGAGTTTTAGACGAAGTTTCCTGCTGTTTGGTACGTATGCCGGCATTGGGCTGGACATACCGGTTTTGGGATTCTGCACAGAAATGGTTTGCAAACCGCTGAATCCACACGTGAGTTTAACTCTGTCAGTTGAATGCACACATTGACAACCATTCAGTTAGATAGCTCCGTTTTGGTTTTAGAAGCAGATATTTCTCTGTACAGCCTATGGTCCCATTCACTCGGGAATATCCCAACGCAGCTCCTAGAAGAAACGTGTTTCTGACTCGCTGAATCTCAACATAGTTTCAACTCTCTTAGGTGAACGAACGCACAGCAGAGCAGTTTCAAGGAAACGTTTCTCCTGAGTTTTAGACGAAGTTTCCTGCTGTTTAGTACGGATGCCGGCATTGAGCTGGAATTACCGGTTTTGGGATTCTGCACAGAAAGGGTTTGTAAACCGCTGAATCCAAACGTGAGTTTAACTCTGTCAGTGAATGCACACATTGACAACCATTCAGTTAGATACCACCCTTTTGGTTGTAGGAGCAGATATTTCTCTGTACAGCCTATGGTCCCATTCACTCGGGAATATCCCAACGCACCTTCTAGAAGAAACGTGTTTCTGACTCGCTCAATCTCAACATAGATTCAACTCTCTTAGGTGAACGAACGCACAGCAGAGCAGTTTCAAGGAAACGTTTCTCCTGAGTTTTAGACGAAGTTTCCTGCTGTTTAGTACGGATGCCGGCATTGGGCTGGAAATACCGGTTTTGGGATTCTGCACAGAAAGGGTTTGCAAACCGCTGAATCCACACGTGAGTTTAACTCTGTCAGTTGAATGCACACATTGACAACCATTCAGTTAGATAGCTCCGTTTTGGTTTTAGAAGCAGATATTTCTCTGTACAGCCTATGGTCCCATTCACTCGGGAATATCCCAACGCAGCTCCTAGAAGAAACGTGTTTCTGACTCGCTGAATCTCAACATAGATTCAACTCTCTTAGGTGAACGAACGCACAGCAGAGCAGTTTCAAGGAAACGTTTCTCCTGAGTTTTAGACGAAGTTTCCTGCTGTTTAGTACGGATGCCGGCATTGGGCTGGAAATACCGGTTTTGGGATTCTGCACAGAAAGGGTTTGCAAACCGCTGAATCCACACGTGAGTTTAACTCTGTCAGCTGAATGCACACATTGACAACCATTCAGTTAGATAGCTCCGTTTTGGTTTTAGAAGCAGATATTTCTCTGTACAGCCTATGGTCCCATTCACTCGGGAATATCCCAACGCAGCTCCTAGAAGAAACGTGTTTCTGACTCGCTGAATCTCAACATAGATTCAACTCTCTTAGGTGAACGAACGCACAGCAGAGCAGTTTCAAGGAAACGTTTCTCCTGAGTTTTAGACAAAGTTTCCTGCTGTTTAGTACGTATGCCGGCATTGGGCTGGAAATACCGGTTTTGGGATTCTGCACATAAAGGGTTTGCAAACCGCTGAATCCAAACGTGGGTTTAACTCTGTCAGTTGAATGCACACGTTGACAACCATTCAGTTTGATAGCACACTTTTGGTTTTAGAAGCAGATATTTCTCTGTACAGCCTATGGTCCCATTCACTCGGGAATATCCCAACGCAGCTCCGAGAAGAAACGTGTTTCTGACTCGCTGAATCTCAACATAGATTCAACTCTCTTAGGTGAACGAACGCACAGCAGAGCAGTTTCAAGGAAACTTTTCTCCTGAGTTTTAGACGAAGTTTCCTGCTGTTTAGTACGGATGCCGGCATTGGGCTGGAAATACCGGTTTTGGGATTCTGCACAGAAAGGGTTTGCAAACCGCTGAATCCACACGTGAGTTTAACTCTGTCAGTTGAATACACACATTGACAACCATTCAGTTAGATAGCACACTTTTGGTTTTAGAAGCAGATATTTCTCTGTACCGCCTATGGTCCCATTCACTCGGGAATATCCAAACGCAGCTCCTAGAAGAAACGTGTTTCTGACTCGCTGAATCTCAACAAAGATTCAACTCTCTTAGGTGATCGAACGCACAGCAGAGCTGTTTCAAGGAAACGTTTCTCCTGAGTTTTAGACGAAGTTTCCTGCTGTTTAGTACGGATGCCGGCATTGGGCTGGACATACCGGTTTTGGGATTCTGCACAGAAAGGGTTTGCAAACCGCTGAATCCACACGTGACTTTAACTCTGTCAGTTGAATGCACACATTGACAACCATTCAGTTTGATAGCACACTTTTGGTTTTAGAAGCAGATATTTCTCTGTACAGCCTATGGTCCCATTCACTCGGGAATATGCCAACGCAGCTCCTAGAAGAAACGTGTTTCTGACTCGCTGAATCTCAACATAGATTCAACTCTCTTAGGTGAACGAACGCACAGCAGAGCAGTTTCAAGGAAACGTTTCTCCTGAGTTTTAGACGAAGTTTCCTGCTGTTTAGTACGGATGCCGGCATTGGGCTGGAAATACCAGTTTTGGGATTCTGCACAGAAAGGGTTTGCAAACCGCTGAATCCACACGTGAGTTTAACTCTGTCAGTTGAATGCACACATTGACAACCATTCAGTTAGATAGCTCCGTTTTGGTTTTAGAAGCAGATATTTCTCTGTACAGCCTATGGTCCCATTCACTCGGGAATATCCCAACGCAGCTCCTAGAAGAAACGTGTTTCTGACTCGCTGAATCTCAACATAGATTCAACTCTCTTAGGTGATCGAACGCACAGCAGAGCAGTTTCAAGGAAACGTTTCTCCTGAGTTTTAGACGAAGTTTCCTGCTGTTTAGTACGGATGCCGGCATTGGGCTGGAAATACCGGTTTTGGGATTCTGCACAGAAAGGGTTTGCAAACCGCTGAATCCACACGTGAGTTTAACTCTGTCAGTTGAATGCACACATTGACAACCATTCAGTTACATAGCTCCGTTTTGGTTTTAAAAGCAGATATTTCTCTGTACAGCCTATGGTCCCATTCACTCGGGAATATCCCAATGCAGCTCCTAGAAGAAACGTGTTTCTGACTCGCTGAATCTCAACATAGATTCAACTCTCTTAGGAGAACGAACGCACAGCAGAGCAGTTTCAAGGAAACGTTTCTCCTGAGTTTTAGACGAAGTTTCCTGCTGTTTAGTACGTATGCCGGCATTGGGCTGGAAATACCGGTTTTGGGATTCTGCACAGAAAGGGTTTGCAAACCGCAGAATCCACACGTGACTTTAACTCTGTCAGTTGAATGCACACATTGACAACCATTCAGTTTGATAGCACACTTTTGGTTTTAGAAGCAGATATTTCTCTGTACAGCCTATGGTCCCATTCACTCGGGAATATCCCAACGCAGCTCCTAGAAGAAACGTGTTTCTGACCCGCTGAATCTCAACATAGATTCAACTCTCTTAGGTGAACGAACACACAGCAGAGCAGTTTCAAGGAAACGTTTCTCCTGAGTTTTAGACGAAGTTTCCTGCTGTTTAGTACGGATGCCGGCATTGGGCTGGAAATACCAGTTTTGGGATTCTGCACAGAAAGGGTTTGCAAACCGCTGAATCCACACGTGAGTTTAACTCTGTCAGTTGAATGCACACATTGACAACCATTCAGTTAGATAGCTCCGTTTTGGTTTTAGAAGCAGATATTTCTCTGTACAGCCTATGGTCCCATTCACTCGGGAATATCCCAACGCAGCTCCTAGAAGAAACGTGTTTCTGACTCGCTGAATCTCAACATAGATTCAACTCTCTTAGGTGAACGAACGCACAGCAGAGCAGTTTCAAGGAAACGTTTCTCCTGAGTTTTAGACGAAGTTTCCTGCTGTTTAGTACAGATGCCGGCATTGGGCTGGAAATACCGGTTTTGGGATTCTGCACAGAAAGTGTTTGCAAACCGCTGAATCCACACGTGAGTTTAACTCTGTCAGTTGAATGCACACATTGACAACCATTCAGTTTGATAGCACACTTTTGGTTTTAGAAGCAGATATTTCTCTGTACAGCCTAAGGTCCCATTCACTCGGGAATATCCCAACGCAACTCCTAGAAGAAACGTGTTTCTGACTCGCTGAATCTCAACATAGATTCAACTCTCTTAGGTGAACGAACGCACAGCAGAGCAGTTTCAAGGAAACGTTTCTCCTGAGTTTTAGACGAAGTTTCCTGCTGTTTAGTACGTATGCCGGCATTGGGCTGGAAATACCGGTTTTGGGATTCTGCACAGAAATGGTTTGCAAACCGCTGAATCCACACGTGAGTTTACCTCTGTCAGTTGAATGCACACATTGACAACCATTCAGTTAGATAGCTCCGTTTTGGTTTTAGAAGCAGATATTTCTCTGTACAGCCTATGGTCCCATTCACTCGGGAATATCCTACCGCAGATCCTAGAAGAAACGTGTTTCTGACTCGCTGAATCTCAACATAGATTCAACTCTCTTAGGTGAACGAACGCACAGCAGAGCAGTTTCAAGGAAACGTTTCTCCTGAGTTTTAGACGAAGTTTCCTGCTGTTTAGTACGGATGCCGGCATTGGGCTGGACATACCGGTTTTGGGATTCTGCACAGAAAGGGTTTGCAAACCGCTGAATCCACACGTGAGTTTAACTCTGTCAGTTGAATGCACACTTTGACAACCATTCAGTTAGATAGCTCCGTTTTGGTTTTAGAAGCAGATATTTCTCTGTACAGCCTATGGTCCCATTCACTCGGGAATATCCCAACGCAGCTCCTAGAAGAAACGTGTTTCTGACTCGCTGAATCTCAACATAGATTCAACTCTCTTAGATGATCGAACGCACAGCAGAGCAGTTTCAAGGAAACGTTTCTCCTGAGTTTTAGACGAAGTTTCCTGCTGTTTAGTACGGATGCCAGCATTGGGCTGGACATACCGGTTTTGGGATTCTGCACAGAAAGGGTTTGCAAACCGCTGAATCCACACGTGAGTTTAACTCTGTCAGTTGAATGCACACTTTGACAACCATTCAGTTAGATAGCTCCGTTTTGGTTTTGGAAGCAGATATTTCTCTGTACAGCCTGTGGTCCCATTCACTCGGGAATATCCCAACGCAGCTCCTAGCATAAACGTGTTTCTGACTCGCTGAATCTCAACATAGATTCAACTCTCTTAGGTGAACGAACGCACAGCAGAGCAGTTTCAAGCAAACGTTTCTCCTGAGTTTTAGACGAAGTTTCCTGCTGTTTAGTACGTATGCCGGCATTGGGCTGGAAATACCGGTTTTGGGATTCTGCACAGAAAGGGTTTACAAACCGCTGAATCCACTCGTGAGTTTAACTCTGTCAGTTGAATGCACACATTGACAACCATTCAGTTAGATAGCTCCGTTTTGGTTTTAGAAGCAGATATTTCTCTGTACAGCCTATGGTCCCATTCACTCGGGAATATCCCAACGCAGCTCCTAGAAGAAACGTGTTTCTGACTCGCTGAATCTCAACATAGTTTCAACTCTCTTAGGTGAACGAACGCACAGCAGAGCAGTTTCAAGGAAACGTTTCTCCTGAGTTTTAGACGAAGTTTCCTGCTCTTTAGTACGTATGCCGGCATTGGGCTGGAAATACCGGTTTTGGGATTCTGCACAGAAAGGGTTTGCAAACCGCTGAATCCACACGTGAGTTTAACTCTGTCAGTTGAATGCACACATTGACAACCATTCAGTTAGATAGCTCCGTTTTGGTTTTAGAAGCAGATATTTCTCTGTACAGCCTATGGTCCCATTCACTCGGGAATATCCCAACGCAGCTCCTAGAAGAAACGTGTTTCTGACTCGCTGAATCTCAACATAGATTCAACTCTCTTAGGTGAACGAACGCACAGCAGAGCAGTTTCAAGGAAACGTTTCTCCTGAGTTTTAGACGAAGTTTCCTGCTGTTTAGTACGGATGCCGGCATTGGGCTGGAAATACCGGTTTTGGGATTCTGCACAGAAAGGGTTTGCAAACCGCTGAATCCACACGTGAGTTTAACTCTGTCAGTTGAATGCACACATTGACAACCATTCAGTTTGATAGCACACTTTTGGTTTTAGAAGCAGATATTTCTCTGTACAGCCTAAGGTCCCATTCACTCGGGAATATCCCAACGCAACTCCTAGAAGAAACGTGTTTCTGACTCGCTGAATCTCAACATAGATTCAACTCTCTTAGGTGAACGAACGCACAGCAGAGCAGTTTCAAGGAAACGTTTCTCCTGAGTTTTAGACGAAGTTTCCTGCTGTATAGTACGTATGCCGGCATTGGGCTGGAAATACCGGTTTTGGGATTCTGCACAGAAATGGTTTGCAAACCGCTGAATCCACACGTGAGTTTACCTCTGTCAGTTGAATGCACACATTGACAACCATTCAGTTAGATAGCTCCGTTTTGGTTTTAGAAGCAGATATTTCTCTGTACAGCCTATGGTCCCATTCACTCGGGAATATCCTACCGCAGATCCTAGAAGAAACGTGTTTCTGACTCGCTGAATCTCAACATAGATTCAACTCTCTTAGGTGAACGAACGCACAGCAGAGCAGTTTCAAGGAAACGTTTCTCCTGAGTTTTAGACGAAGTTTCCTGCTGTTTAGTACGGATGCCGGCATTGGGCTGGACATACCGGTTTTGGGATTCTGCATAGAAAGGGTTTGCAAACCGCTGAATCCACACGTGAGTTTAACTCTGTCAGTTGAATGCACACTTTGACAACCATTCAGTTAGATAGCTCTGTTTTGGTTTTAGAAGCAGATATTTCTCTGTACAGCCTATGGTCCCATTCACTCGGGAATATCCCAACGCAGCTCCTAGAAGAAACGTGTTTCTGACTCGCTGAATCTCAACATAGATTCAACTCTCTTAGGTGAACGGACGCACAGCAGAGCAGTTTCAAGGAAACGTTTCTCCTGAGTTTTAGACGAAGTTTCCTGCTGTTTAGTACGTATGCCGGCATTGGGCTGGAAATACCGGTTTTGGGATTCTGCACAGAAATGGTTTGCAAACCGCTGAATCCACACGTGAGTTTACCTCTGTCAGTTGAATGCACACATTGACAACCATTCAGTTAGATAGCTCCGTTTTGGTTTTAGAAGCAGATATTTCTCTGTACAGCCTATGGTCCCATTCACTCGGGAATATCCTACCGCAGATCCTAGAAGAAACGTGTTTCTGACTCGCTGAATCTCAACATAGATTCAACTCTCTTAGGTGAACGAACGCACAGCAGAGCAGTTTCAAGGAAACGTTTCTCCTGAGTTTTAGACGAAGTTTCCTGCTGTTTAGTACGGATGCCGGCATTGGGCTGGACATACCGGTTTTGGGATTCTGCACAGAAAGGGTTTGCAAACCGCTGAATCCACACGTGAGTTTAACTCTGTCAGTTGAATGCACACTTTGACAACCATTCAGTTAGATAGCTCCGTTTTGGTTTTAGAAGCAGATATTTCTCTGTACAGCCTATGGTCCCATTCACTCGGGAATATCCCAACGCAGCTCCTAGAAGAAACGTGTTTCTGACTCGCTGAATCTCAACATAGATTCAACTCTCTTAGATGATCGAACGCACAGCAGAGCAGTTTCAAGGAAACGTTTCTCCTGAGTTTTAGACGAAGTTTCCTGCTGTTTAGTACGGATGCCAGCATTGGGCTGGACATACCGGTTTTGGGATTCTGCACAGAAAGGGTTTGCAAACCGCTGAATCCACACGTGAGTTTAACTCTGTCAGTTGAATGCACACTTTGACAACCATTCAGTTAGATAGCTCCGTTTTGGTTTTGGAAGCAGATATTTCTCTGTACAGCCTGTGGTCCCATTCACTCGGGAATATCCCAACGCAGCTCCTAGCATAAACGTGTTTCTGACTCGCTGAATCTCAACATAGATTCAACTCTCTTAGGTGAACGAACGCACAGCAGAGCAGTTTCAAGGAAACGTTTCTCCTGAGTTTTAGACGAAGTTTCCTGCTGTTTAGTACGTATGCCGGCATTGGGCTGGAAATACCGGTTTTGGGATTCTGCACAGAAAGGGTTTACAAACCGCTGAATCCACTCGTGAGTTTAACTCTGTCAGTTGAATGCACACATTGACAACCATTCAGTTAGATAGCACACTTTTGGTTTTAGAAGCAGATATTTCTCTGTACAGCCTATGGTCCCATTCACTCGGGAATATCCCAACGCAGCTCCTAGAAGAAACGTGTTTCTGACTCGCTGAATCTCAACATAGTTTCAACTCTCTTAGGTGAACGAACGCACAGCAGAGCAGTTTCAAGGAAACGTTTCTCCTGAGTTTAAGACGAAGTTTCCTGCTCTTTAGTACGTATGCCGGCATTGGGCTGGAAATACCGGTTTTGGGATTCTGCACAGAAAGGGTTTGCAAACCGCTGAATCCACACGTGAGTTTAACTCTGTCAGTTGAATGCACACATTGACAACCATTCAGTTAGATAGCTCCGTTTTGGTTTTAGAAGCAGATATTTCTCTGTACAGCCTATGGTCCCATTCACTCGGGAATATCCCAACGCAGCTCCTAGAAGAAACGTGTTTCTGACTCGCTGAATCTCAACATAGATTCAACTCTCTTAGGTGAACGAACGCACAGCAGAGCAGTTTCAAGGAAACGTTTCTCCTGAGTTTTAGACGAAGTTTCCTGCTGTTTAGTACGGATGCCGGCATTGGGCTGGAAATACCGGTTTTGGGATTCTGCACAGAAAGGGTTTGCAAACCGCTGAATCCACACGTGAGTTTAACTCTGTCAGTTGAATGCACACATTGACAACCATTCAGTTTGATAGCACACTTTTGGTTTTAGAAGCAGATATTTCTCTGTACAGCCTAAGGTCCCATTCACTCGGGAATATCCCAACGCAACTCCTAGAAGAAACGTGTTTCTGACTCGCTGAATCTCAACATAGATTCAACTCTCTTAGGTGAACGAACGCACAGCAGAGCAGTTTCAAGGAAACGTTTCTCCTGAGTTTTAGACGAAGTTTCCTGCTGTATAGTACGTATGCCGGCATTGGGCTGGAAATACCGGTTTTGGGATTCTGCACAGAAATGGTTTGCAAACCGCTGAATCCACACGTGAGTTTACCTCTGTCAGTTGAATGCACACATTGACAACCATTCAGTTAGATAGCTCCGTTTTGGTTTTAGAAGCAGATATTTCTCTGTACAGCCTATGGTCCCATTCACTCGGGAATATCCTACCGCAGATCCTAGAAGAAACGTGTTTCTGACTCGCTGAATCTCAACATAGATTCAACTCTCTTAGGTGAACGAACGCACAGCAGAGCAGTTTCAAGGAAACGTTTCTCCTGAGTTTTAGACGAAGTTTCCTGCTGTTTAGTACGGATGCCGGCATTGGGCTGGACATACCGGTTTTGGGATTCTGCATAGAAAGGGTTTGCAAACCGCTGAATCCACACGTGAGTTTAACTCTGTCAGTTGAATGCACACTTTGACAACCATTCAGTTAGATAGCTCCGTTTTGGTTTTAGAAGCAGATATTTCTCTGTACAGCCTATGGTCCCATTCACTCGGGAATATCCCAACGCAGCTCCTAGAAGAAACGTGTTTCTGACTCGCTGAATCTCAACATAGATTCAACTCTCTTAGGTGATCGAACGCACAGCAGAGCAGTTTCAAGGAAACGTTTCTCCTGAGTTTTAGACGAAGTTTCCTGCTGTTTAGTACGGATGCCGGCATTGGGCTGGAAATACCGGTTTTGGGATTCTGCACAGAAAGGGTTTGCAAACCGCTGAATCCACACGTGAGTTTAAGTCTGTCAGTTGAATGCACACTTTGACAACCATTCAGTTAGATAGCTCCGTTTTGGTTTTAGAAGCAGATATTTCTCTGTACAGCCTATGGTCCCATTCACTCGGGAATATCCCAACGCAGCTCCTAGCATAAACGTGTTTCTGACTCGCTGAATCTCAACATAGATTCAACTCTCTTAGGTGAACGAACGCACAGCAGAGCAGTTTCAAGGAAACGTTTCTCCTGAGTTTTAGACGAAGTTTCCTGCTGTTTAGTACGTATGCCGGCATTGGGCTGGAAATACCGGTTTTGGGATTCTGCACAGAAAGGGTTTGCAAACCGCTGAATCCACACGTGAGTTTAACTCTGTCAGTTGAATGCACACATTGACAACCATTCAGTTAGATAGCTCCGTTTTGGTTTTAGAAGCAGATATTTCTCTGTACAGCCTATGGTCCCATTCACTCGGGAGTATCCCAACGCAACTCCTAGAAGAAACGTGTTTCTGACTCGCTGAATCTCAACATAGATTCAACTCTCTTAGGTGAACGAACGCACAGCATAGCAGTTTCAAGGAAACGTTTCTCCTGAGATTTAGACGAAGTTTCCTGCTGTTTAGTACGGATGCCGGCATTGGGCTGGAAATACCGGTTTTGGGATTCTGCACAGAAAGGGTTTGCAAACCGCTGAATCCACACGTGAGTTTAACTCTGTCAGTTGAATGCACACATTGACAACCATTCAGTTAGATAGCACACTTTTGGTTTTAGAAGCAGATATTTCTCTGTACAGCCTATGGTCCCATTCACTCCGGAATATCCCAACGCAACTCCTAGAAGAAACGTGTTTCTGACTCGCTGAATCTCAACATAGATTCAACTCTCTTAGGTGAACGAACGCACAGCAGAGCAGTTTCAAGGAAACGTTTCTCCTGAGTTTTAGACGAAGTTTCCTGCTGTTTAGTACGTATGCCGGCATTGGGCTGGAAATACCGGTTTTGGGATTCTGCACAGAAAGGGTTTGCAAACCGCTGAATCCACACGTGAGTTTAACTCTGTCAGTTGAATGCACACATTGACAACCATTCAGTTAGATAGCTCCGTTTTGGTTTTAGAAGCAGATATTTCTCTGTACAGCCTATGGTCCCATTCACTCGGGAATATCCCAACGCAGCTCCTAGAAGAAACGTGTTTCTGACTCGCTGAATCTCAACATAGATTCAAATCTCTTAGGTGAACGAACGCACAGCAGAGCAGTTTCAAGGAAACGTTTCTCCTGAGTTTTAGACGAAGTTTCCTGCTGTTTAGTACGTATGCCGGCATTGGGCTGGAAATACCGGTTTTGGGATTCTGCACAGAAAGGGTTTGCAAACCGCTGAATCCACACGTGAGTTTAACTCTGTAGGTTGAATGCACACATTGACAACCATTCAGTTAGATAGCTCCGTTTTGGTTTTAGAAGCAGATATTTCTCTGTACAACCTATGGTCCCATTCACTCGGGAATATCCCAACGCAGCTCCTAGAAGAAACGTGTTTCTGACTCGCTGAATCTCAACATAGATTCAACTCTCTTTGGTGATCGAACGCACAGCAGAGCAGTTTCAAGGAAACGTTTCTCCTGAGTTTTAGACGAAGTTTCCTGCTGTTTAGTACGTATGCCGGCATTGGGCTGGAAATACCGGTTTTGGGATTCTGCACAGAAAGGGTTTGCAAACCGCTGAATCCACACGTGAGTTTAACTCTGTCAGTTGAATGCACACATTGACAACCATTCAGTTTGATAGCACACTTTTGGTTTTAGAAGCAGATATTTCTCTGTACAGCCTATGGTCCCATTCACTCGGGAATATCCCAACGCAGCTCCTAGAAGAAACGTGTTTCTGACTCGCTGAATCTCAACATAGATTCAACTCTCTTAGGTGAACGAACGCACAGCAGAGCAGTTTCAAGGAAACGTTTCTCCTGAGTTTTAGACGAAGTTTCCTGCTGTTTAGTACGGATGCCGGCATTGGGCTGGAAATACCAGTTTTGGGATTCTGCACAGAAAGGGTTTGCAAACCGCTGAATCCACACGTGAGTTTAACTCTGTCAGTTGAATGCACACATTGACAACCATTCAGGTAGATAGCACACTTTTGGTTTTAGAAGCAGATATTTCTCTGTACAGCCTATGGTCCCATTCACTCGGGAATATCCTAACGCAGCTCCTAGAAGAAACGTGTTTCTGACTCGCTGAATCTCAACATAGATTCAACTCTCTTAGGTGAACGAACGCACAGCAGAGCAGTTTCAAGGAAACGTTTCTCCTGAGTTTTAGACGAAGTTTCCTGCTGTTTAGTACGGATGCCGGCATTGGGCTGGACATACCGGTTTTGGGATTCTGCACAGAAAGGGTTTGCAAACCGCTGAATCCACACGTGAGTTTAATTCTGTCAGTTGAATGCACACTTTGACAACCATTCAGTTAGATAGCTCCGTTTTGGTTTTAGAAGCAGATATTTCTCTGTACAGCCTATGGTCCCATTCACTCGGGAATATCCCAACGCAGCTCCTAGCATAAACGTGTTTCTGACTCGCTGAATCTCAACATAGTTTCAACTCTCTTAGGTGAACGAACGCACAGCAGAGCAGTTTCAAGGAAACGTTTCTCCTGAGTTTTAGACGAAGTTTCCTGCTGTTAAGTACGGATGCCGGCATTGAGTTGTAATTACCGGTTTTGGGATTCTGCACAGAAAGGGTTTGTAAACCGCTGAATCCAAATGTGAGTTTAACTCTGTCAGTTGAATGCACACATTGACAACCATTCAGTTAGATACCACCCTTTTGGTTGTAGGAGCAGATATTTCTCTGTACAGCCTATGGTCCCATTCACTCGGGAATATCCCAACGCACCTCCTAGAAGAAACGTGTTTCTGACTCGCTGAATCTCAACATAGATTCAACTCTCTTAGGTGATCGAACGCACAGCAGAGCAGTTTCAAGGAAACGTTTCTCCTGAGTTTTAGACGAAGTTTCCTGCTGTTTAGTACGGATGCCGGCATTGGGCTGGAAATACCGGTTTTGGGATTCTGCACAGAAAGGGTTTGCAAACCGCTGAATCCACACGTGAGTTTAACTCTGTCAGTTGAATGCACACGTTGACAATCATTCAGTTAGATAGCTCCGTTTTGGTTTTAGAAGCAGATATTTCTCTGTACAGCCTAAGGTCCCATTCACTCGGGAATATCCCAACGCAGCTCCTAGAAGAAACGTGTTTCTGACTCGCTGAATCTCAACATAGATTCAACTCTCTTAGGTGAACGAACGCACAGCAGAGCAGTTTCAAGGAAACGTTTCTCCTGAGTTTTAGACGAAGTTTCCTGCTGTTTAGTACGGATGCCGGCATTGGGCTGGACATACCGGTTTTGGGATTCTGCATAGAAAGGATTTGCAAACCGCTGAAACCACAAGTGAGTTTAACTCTGTCAGTTGAATGCACACATTGACAACCAATCAGTTAGACAGCTCTGTTTTGGTTTTAGAAGCAGATATTTCTCTGTACAGCCTATGGTCCCATTCACTCGGGAATATCACAATGCAGCTCCTAGAAGAAACGTGTTTCTGACTCGCTGAATCTCAACATAGTTACAACTCTCTTAGGTGAACGAACGCACAGCAGAGCAGTTTCGAGGAAACGTTTCTCCTGAGATTTAGACGAAGTTTCCTGCTGTTTAGTACATATGCCGGCATTGGGCTGGAAATACCGGTTTTGGGATTCTGCACAGAAAGGGTTTGCAAACCGCTGAATCCACACGTGAGTTTAACTCTGTCAGTTGAATGCACACATTGACAACCATTCAGTTTGATAGCACACTTTTGGTTTTAGAAGCAGATATTTCTCTGTACAGCCTATGGTCCCATTCACTCGGGAATATCCCAACGCACCTCGTAGAAGAAACGTGTTTCTGACTCGCTGAATCTCAACATAGATTCAACTCTCTTAGGTGATCGAACGCACAGCAGAGCAGTTTCAAGGAAACGTTTCTCCTGAGTTTTAGACGAAGTTTCCTGCTGTTTAGTACGGATGCCGGCATTGGGCTGGAAATACCGGTTTTGGGATTCTGCACAGAAAGGGTTTGCAAACCGCTGAATCCACACGTGAGTTTAACTCTGTCAGTTGAATGCACACATTGACAACCATTCAGTTAGATAGCTCCGTTTTGGTTTTAGAAGCAGATATTTCTCTGTACAGCCTATGGTCCCATTCACTCGGGAATATCCTAACGCAGCTCCTAGAAGAAACGTGTTTCTGACTCGCTGAATCTCAACATAGATTCAACTCTCTTAGGTGATCGAACGCACAGCAGAGCAGTTTCAAGGAAACGTTTCTCCTGAGTTTTATACGAAGTTTCCTGCTGTTTAGTACGGATGCCGTCAGTGGGCTGGACATACCGGTTTTGGAATTCTGCACAGAAAGGGTTTGCAAACCGCTGAATCCACACGTGAGTTTAACTCTGTCAGTTGAATGCACACTTTGACAATCATTCAGTTAGATAGCTCCGTTTTGGTTTTAGAAGCAGATATTTCTCTGTACAGCCTATGGTCCCATTCACTCGGGAATATCCCAACGCAGCTCCTAGAAGAAACGAGTTTCTGACTCGCTGAATCTCAACATAGATTCAACTCTCTTAGGTGAACGAACGCACAGCAGAGCAGTTTCAAGGAAACGTTTCTCCTGAGTTTTAGACGAAGTTTCCTGCTGTTTAGTACGGATGCCGGCATTGGGCTGGAAATACCGGTTTTGGGATTCTGCACAGAAAGGGTTTGCAAACCGCTGAATCCACACGTGAGTTTAACTCTGTCAGTTGAATGCACACATTGACAACCATTCAGTTAGATAGCTCCGTTTTGGTTTTAGAAGCAGATATTTCTCTGTACAGCCTAAGGTCCCATTCACTCGGGAATATCCCAACGCAGCTCCTAGAAGAAACGTGTTTCTGACTCGCTGAATCTCAACATAGTTTCAACTCTCTTAGATGAACGAACGCACAGCAGAGCAGTTTCAAGGAAACGTTTCTCCTGAGTTTTAGACGAAGTTTCCTGCTGTTTAGTACGTATGCCGGCATTGGGCTGGAAATACCGGTTTTGGGATTCTGCACAGAAAGGGTTTGCAAACCGCTGAATCCACACGTGAGTTTAACTCTGTCAGTTGAATGCACACATTGACAACCATTCAGTTAGATAGCTCCGTTTTGGTTTTAGAAGCAGATATTTCTCTGTACAGCCTATGGTCCCATTCACTCGGGAATATCCCAACGCAGCTCCTAGAAGAAACGTGTTTCTGACTCGCTGAATCTCAACATAGTTTCAACTCTCTTAGGTGAACGAACGCACAGCAGAGCAGTTTCACGGAAACGTTTCTCCTGAGTTTTAGACGAAGTTTCCTGCTGTTAAGTACGGATGCCGGCATTGAGTTGTAATTACCGGTTTTGGGATTCTGCACAGAAAGTGTTTGTAAACCGCTGAATCCAAACGTGAGTTTAACTCTGTCAGTTGAATGCACACATTGACAACCATTCAGTTAGATACCACCCTTTTGGTTGTAGGAGCAGATATTTCTCTGTACAGCCTATGGTCCCATTCACTCGGGAATATCCCAACGCACCTCCTAGAAGAAACGTGTTTCTGACTCGCTGAATCTCAACATAGATTCAACTCTCTTAGGTGATCGAACGCACAGCAGAGCAGTTTCAAGGAAACGTTTCTCCTGAGTTTTAGACGAAGTTTCCTGCTGTTTAGTACGGATGCCGGCATTGGGCTGGAAATACCGGTTTTGGGATTCTGCACAGAAAGGGTTTGCAAACCGCTGAATCCACACGTGAGTTTAACTCTGTCAGTTGAATGCACACGTTGACAACCATTCAGTTAGATAGCTCCGTTTTGGTTTTAGAAGCAGATATTTCTCTGTACAGGCTATGGTCCCATTCACTTGGGAATATCCCAATGCAGCTCCTAGAAGAAACGTGTTTCTGACTCGCTGAATCTCAACATAGATTCAACTCTCTTAGGTGAACGAACGCACAGCAGAGCAGTTTCAAGGAAACGTTTCTCCTGAGATTTAGACGAAGTTTCCTGCTGTTTAGTACGGATGCCGGCATTGGGCTGGAAATACTGGTTTTGGGATTCTGCACAGAAAGGGTTTGCAAACCGCTGAATCCACACGTGAGTTTAACTCTGTCAGTTGAATGCACACATTGACAACCATTCCGTTTGATAGCACACTTTTGGTTTTAGAAGCAGATATTTCTCTGTACAGCCTATGGTCCCATTCACTCGGGAATATCCCAACGCACCTCGTAGAGGAAACGTGTTTCTGACTCGCTGAATCTCAACATAGATTCAACTCTCTTAGGTGATCGAACGCACAGCAGAGCAGTTTCAAGGAAACGTTTCTCCTGAGTTTTAGACGAAGTTTCCTGCTGTTTAGTACGGATGCCGGCATTGGGCTGGAAATACCGGTTTTGGGATTCTGCACAGAAAGGGTTTGCAAACCGCTGAATCCACACGTGAGTTTAACTCTGTCAGTTGAATGCACACATTGACAACCATTCAGTTAGATAGCTCCGTTTTGGTTTTAGAAGCAGATATTTCTCTGTACAGCCTATGGTCCCATTCACTCGGGAATATCCTAACGCAGCTCCTAGAAGAAACGTGTTTCTGACTCGCTGAATCTCAACATAGATACAACTCTCTTAGGTGATCGAACGCACAGCAGAGCAGTTTCAAGGAAACGTTTCTCCTAAGTTTTAGACGAAGTTTCCTGCTGTTTAGTACGGATGCCGTCAGTGGGCTGGACATACCGGTTTTGGAATTCTGCACAGAAAGGGTTTGCAAACCGCTGAATCCACACGTGAGTTTAACTCTGTCAGTTGAATGCACACTTTGACAATCATTCAGTTAGATAGCTCCGTTTTGGTTTTAGAAGCAGATATTTCTCTGTACAGCCTATGGTCCCATTCACTCGGGAATATCCCAACGCAGCTCCTAGCATAAACGTGTTTCTGACTCGCTGAATCTCCACATAGATTCAACTCTCTTAGGTGAACGAACGCACAGCAGAGCAGTTTCAAGGAAACGTTTCTCCTGAGTTTTAGACGAAGTTTCCTGCTGTTTAGTACGTATGCCGGCATTGGGCTGGAAATACCGGTTTTGGGATTCTGCACAGAAAGGGTTTGCAAACCGCTGAATCCACACGTGAGTTTAACTCTGTCAGTTGAATGCACACATTGACAACCATTCAGTTAGATAGCTCCGTTTTGGTTTTAGAAGCAGATATTTCTCTGTACAGCCTATGGTCCCATTCACTCGGGAATATCCCAACGCAGCTCCTAGAAGAAACGTGTTTCTGACTCGCTGAATCTCAACATAGTTTCAACTCTCTTAGATGAACGAACGCACAGCAGAGCAGTTTCAAGCAAACGTTTCTCCTGAGTTTTAGACGAAGTTTCCTGCTGTTTAGTACGTATGCCGGCATTGGGCTGGAAATACCGGTTTTGGGATTCTGCACAGAAAGGGTTTGCATACCGCTGAATCCACACGTGAGTTTAACTCTGTCAGTTGAATGCACACATTGACAACCATTCAGTTAGATAGCTCCGTTTTGGTTTTAGAAGCAGATATTTCTCTGTACAGCCTATGGTCCCATTCACTCGGGAATATCCCAACGCAGCTACTAGAAGAAACGTGTTTCTGACTCGCTGAATCTCAACATAGATTCAACTCTCTTAGGTGAACGAACGCACAGCAGAGCAGTTTCAAGGAAACGTTTCTCCTGAGTTTTAGACGAAGTTTCCTGCTCTTTAGTACGTATGCCGGCATTGGGCTGGAAATACCGGTTTTGGGATTCTGCACAGAAAGGGTTTGCAAACCGCTGAATCCACACATGAGTTTCACTCTGTCAGTTGAATGCACACATTGACAACCATTCAGTTAGATAGCTCCGTTTTGGTTTTAGAAGCAGATATTTCTCTGTACAGCCTATGGTCCCATTCACTCGGGAATATCCTAACGCAGCTCCTAGAAGAAACGTGTTTCTGACTCGCTGAATCTCAACATAGATTCAACTCTCTTAGGTGAACGAACGCACAGCAGAGCAGTTTCAAGGAAACGTTTCTCCTGAGTTTTAGACGAAGTTTCCTGCTGTTTAGTACGGATTCCGGCATTGGGCTGGAAATACCGGTTTTGGGATTCTGCACAGAAAGTGTTTGCAAACCGCTGAATCCAAGCGTGACTTTAACTCTGTCAGTTGAATGCACACATTGACAACCATTCAGTTTGATAGCACACTTTTGGTTTTAGAAGCAGATATTTCTCTGTACAGCCTATGGTCGCAATCACTCGGGAATATCCCAACGCAGCTCCTAGCATAAACGTGTTTCTGACTCGCTGAATCACAACATAGATTCAACTCTCTTAGGTGAACGAACGCACAGCAGAGCAGTTTCAAGGAAACGTTTCTCCTGAGTTTTAGACGAAGTTTCCTGCTGTTTAGTACGTATGCCGGCATTGGGCTGGAAATACCGGTTTTGGGATTCTGCACAGAAAGGGTTTGCAAACCGCTGAATCCACACGTGAGTTTAACTCTGTCAGTTGAATGCACACATTGACAACCATTCAGTTAGATAGCTCCGTTTTGGTTTTAGAAGCAGATATTTCTCTGTACAGCCTATGGTCCCATTCACTCGGGAATATCCCAACGCAGCTCCTAGAAGAAACGTGTTTCTGACTCGCTGAATCTCAACATAGTTTCAACTCTCTTAGATGAACGAACGCACAGCAGAGCAGTTTCAAGGAAACGTTTGTCCTGAGTTTTAGACGAAGTTTCCTGCTGTTTAGTACGTATGCCGGCATTGGGCTGGAAATACCGGTTTTGGGATTCTGCACAGAAAGGGTTTGCAAACCGCTGAATCCACACGTGAGTTTAACTCTGTCAGTTGAATGCACACATTGACAACCATTCAGTTAGATAGCTCCGTTTTGGTTTTAGAAGCAGATATTTCTCTGTACAGCCTATGGGCCCATTCACTCGGGAATATCCCAACGCAGCTCCTAGAAGAAACGTGTTTCTGACTCGCTGAATCTCAACATAGTTTCAACTCTCTTAGATGAACGAACGCACAGCAGAGCAGTTTCAAGGAAACGTTTCTCCTGAGTTTTAGACGAAGTTTCCTGCTCTTTAGTACGTATGCCGGCATTGGGCTGGAAATACCGGTTTTGGGATTCTGCACAGAAAGGGTTTGCAAACCGCTGAATCCACACGTGAGTTTAACTCTGTCAGTTGAATGCACACATTGTCAACCATTCACTTAGATAGCGCCGTTTTGGTTTTAGAAGCAGATATTTCTCTGTACAGCCTATGGTCCCATTCACTCGGGAATATCCTAACGCAGCTCCTAGAAGAAACGTGTTTCTGACTCGCTGAATCTCAACATAGATTCAACTCTCTTAGGTGAACGAACGCACAACAGAGCAGTTTCAAGGAAACGTTTCTCCTGAGTTTTAGACGAAGTTTCCTGCTGTTTAGTACGTATGCCGGCATTGGGCTGGAAATACCGGTTTTGGGATTCTGCACAGAAAGGGTTTGCAAACCGCTGAATCCACACGTGAGTTTAACTCTGTCAGTTGAATGCACACATTGACAACCATTCAGTTAGATAGCTCCGTTTTGGTTTTAGAAGCAGATATTTCTCTGTACAGCCTATGGTCCCATTCACTTGGGAATATCCCAATGCAGCTCCTAGAAGAAACGTGTTTCTGACTCGCTGAATCTCAACATAGATTCAACTCTCTTAGGTGAACGAACGCACAGCAGAGCAGTTTCAAGGAAACGTTTCTCCTGAGATTTAGACGAAGTTTCCTGCTGTTTAGTACGGATGCCGGCATTGGGCTGGAAATACTGGTTTTGGGATTCTGCACAGAAAGGGTTTGCAAACCGCTGAATCCACACGTGAGTTTAACTCTGTCAGTTGAATGCACACATTGACAACCATTCCGTTTGATAGCACACTTTTGGTTTTAGAAGCAGATATTTCTCTGTACAGCCTATGGTCCCATTCACTCGGGAATATCCCAACGCACCTCGTAGAGGAAACGTGTTTCTGACTCGCTGAATCTCAACATAGATTCAACTCTCTTAGGTGATCGAACGCACAGCAGAGCAGTTTCAAGGAAACGTTTCTCCTGAGTTTTAGACGAAGTTTCCTGCTGTTTAGTACAGATGCCGGCATTGGGCTGGAAATACCGGTTTTGGGATTCTGCACAGAAAGGGTTTGCAAACCGCTGAATCCACACGTGAGTTTAAGTCTGTCAGTTGAATGCACACATTGACAACCATTCAGTTAGATAGCTCCGTTTTGGTTTTAGAAGCAGATATTTCTCTGTACAGCCTATGGTCCCATTCACTCGGGAATATCCTAACGCAGCTCCTAGAAGAAACGTGTTTCTGACTCGCTGAATCTCAACATAGATTCAACTCTCTTAGGTGATCGAACGCACAGCAGAGCAGTTTCAAGGAAACGTTTCTCCTGAGTTTTAGACGAAGTTTCCTGCTGTTTAGTACGGATGCCGTCAGTGGGCTGGACATACCGGTTTTGGAATTCTGCACAGAAAGGGTTTGCAAACCGCTGAATCCACACGTGAGTTTAACTCTGTCAGTTGAATGCACACTTTGACAATCATTCAGTTAGATAGCTCCGTTTTGGTTTTAGAAGCAGATATTTCTCTGTACAGCCTATGGTCCCATTCACTCGGGAATATCCCAACGCAGCTCCTAGCATAAACGTGTTTCTGACTCGCTGAATCTCAACATAGATTCAACTCTCTTAGGTGAACGAACGCACAGCAGAGCAGTTTCAAGGAAACGTTTCTCCTGAGTTTTAGACGAAGTTTCCTGCTGTTTAGTACGTATGCCGGCATTGGGCTGGAAATACCGGTTTTGGGATTCTGCACAGAAAGGGTTTGCAAACCGCTGAATCCACACGTGAGTTTAACTCTGTCAGTTGAATGCACACATTGACAACCATTCAGTTAGATAGCTCCGTTTTGGTTTTAGAAGCAGATATTTCTCTGTACAGCCTATGGTCCCATTCACTCGGGAATATCCCAACGCAGCTCCTAGAAGAAACGTGTTTCTGACTCGCTGAATCTCAACATAGTTTCAACTCTCTTAGATGAACGAACGCACAGCAGAGCAGTTTCAAGGAAACGTTTCTCCTGAGTTTTAGACGAAGTTTCCTGCTCTTTAGTACGTATGCCGGCATTGGGCTGGAAATACCGGTTTTGGGATTCTGCACAGAAAGGGTTTGCAAACCGCTGAATCCACACGTGAGTTTAACTCTGTCAGTTGAATGCACACATTGACAACCATTCAGTTAGATAGCTCCGTTTTGGTTTTAGAAGCAGATATTTCTCTGTACAGCCTATGGTCCCATTCACTCGGGAATATCCCAACGCAGCTCCTAGAAGAAACGTGTTTCTGACTCGCTGAATCTCAACATAGATTCAACTCTCTTAGGTGAACGAACGCACAGCAGAGCAGTTTCAAGGAAACGTTTCTCCTGAGTTTTAGACGAAGTTTCCTGCTCTTTAGTACGTATGCCGGCATTGGGCTGGAAATACCGGTTTTGGGATTCTGCACAGAAAGGGTTTGCAAACCGCTGAATCCACACGTGAGTTTAACTCTGTCAGTTGAATGCACACATTGACAACCATTCACTTAGATAGCGCCGTTTTGGTTTTAGAAGCAGATATTTCTCTGTACAGCCTATGGTCCCATTCACTCGGGAATATCCTAACGCAGCTCCTAGAAGAAACGTGTTTCTGACTCGCTGAATCTCAACATAGATTCAACTCTCTTAGGTGAACGAACGCACAGCAGAGCAGTTTCAAGGAAACGTTTCTCCTGAGTTTTAGACGAAGTTTCCTGCTGTTTAGTACGGATTCCGGCATTGGGCTGGAAATACCGGTTTTGGGATTCTGCACAGAAAGTGTTTGCAAACCGCTGAATCCAAGCGTGACTTTAACTCTGTCAGTTGAATGCACACATTGACAACCATTCAGTTTGATAGCACACTTTTGGTTTTAGAAGCAGATATTTCTCTGTACAGCCTATGGTCGCATTCACTCGGGAATATCCCAACGCAGCTCCTAGCATAAACGTGTTTCTGACTCGATGAATCACAACATAGATTCAACTCTCTTAGGTGAACGAACGCACAGCAGAGCAGTTTCAAGGAAACGTTTCTCCTGAGTTTTAGACGAAGTTTCCTGCTGTTTAGTACGTATGCCGGCATTGGGCTGGAAATACCGGTTTTGGGATTCTGCACACAAAGGGTTTGCAAACCGCTGAATCCACACGTGAGTTTAACTCTGTCAGTTGAATGCACACATTGACAACCATTCAGTTAGACAGCTCCGTTTTGGTTTTAGAAGCAGATATTTCTCTGTACAGCCTATGGTCCCATTCACTCGGGAATATCCCAACGCAGCTCCTAGCATAAACGTGTTTCTGACTCGCTGAATCTCCACATAGATTCAACTCTCTTAGGTGAACGAACGCACAGCAGAGCAGTTTCAAGGAAACGTTTCTCCTGAGTTTTAGACGAAGTTTCCTGCTGTTTAGTACGTATGCCGGCATTGGGCTGGAAATACCGGTTTTGGGATTCTGCACAGAAAGGGTTTGCAAACCGCTGAATCCACACGTGAGTTTAACTCTGTCAGTTGAATGCACACATTGACAACCATTCAGTTAGATAGCTCCGTTTTGGTTTTAGAAGCAGATATTTCTCTGTACAGCCTATGGTCCCATTCACTCGGGAATATCCCAACGCAGCTCCTAGAAGAAACGTGTTTCTGACTCGCTGAATCTCAACATAGTTTCAACTCTCTTAGATGAACGAACGCACAGCAGAGCAGTTTCAAGGAAACGTTTCTCCTGAGTTTTAGACGAAGTTTCCTGCTGTTTAGTACGTATGCCGGCATTGGGCTGGAAATACCGGTTTTGGGATTCTGCACAGAAAGGGTTTGCATACCGCTGAATCCACACGTGAGTTTAACTCTGTCAGTTGAATGCACACATTGACAACCATTCAGTTAGATAGCTCCGTTTTGGTTTTAGAAGCAGATATTTCTCTGTACAGCCTATGGTCCCATTCACTCGGGAATATCCCAACGCAGCTCCTAGAAGAAACGTGTTTCTGACTCGCTGAATCTCAACATAGATTCAACTCTCTTAGGTGAACGAACGCACAGCAGAGCAGTTTCAAGGAAACGTTTCTCCTGAGTTTTAGACGAAGTTTCCTGCTCTTTAGTACGTATGCCGGCATTGGGCTGGAAATACCGGTTTTGGGATTCTGCACAGAAAGGGTTTGCAAACCGCTGAATCCACACGTGAGTTTAACTCTGTCAGTTGAATGCACACATTGACAACCATTCACTTAGATAGCGCCGTTTTGGTTTTAGAAGCAGATATTTCTCTGTACAGCCTATGGTCCCATTCACTCGGGAATATCCTAACGCAGCTCCTAGAAGAAACGTGTTTCTGACTCGCTGAATCTCAACATAGATTCAACTCTCTTAGGTGAACGAACGCACAGCAGAGCAGTTTCAAGGAAACGTTTCTCCTGAGTTTTAGACGAAGTTTCCTGCTGTTTAGTACGTATGCCGGCATTGGGCTGGAAATACCGGTTTTGGGATTCTGCACAGAAAGGGTTTGCAAACCGCTGAATCCACACGTGAGTTTAACTCTGTCAGTTGAATGCACACATTGACAACCATTCAGTTAGATAGCTCCGTTTTGGTTTTAGAAGCAGATATTTCTCTGTACAGCCTATGGTCCCATTCACTCGGGAATATCCCAACGCAGCTCCTAGAAGAAACGTGTTTCTGACTCGCTGAATCTCAACATAGTTTCAACTCTCTTAGATGAACGAACGCACAGCAGAGCAGTTTCAAGGAAACGTTTCTCCTGAGTTTTAGACGAAGTTTCCTGCTGTTTAGTACGTATGCCGGCATTGGGCTGGAAATACCGGTTTTGGGATTCTGCACAGAAAGGGTTTGCAAACCGCTGAATCCACACGTGAGTTTAACTCTGTCAGTTGAATGCACACATTGACAACCATTCACTTAGATAGCGCCGTTTTGGTTTTAGAAGCAGATATTTCTCTGTACAGCCTATGGTCCCATTCACTCGGGAATATCCTAACGCAGCTCCTAGAAGAAACGTGTTTCTGACTCGCTGAATCTCAACATAGATTCAACTCTCTTAGGTGAACGAACGCACAGCAGAGCAGTTTCAAGGAAACGTTTCTCCTGAGTTTTAGACGAAGTTTCCTGCTGTTTAGTACGGATTCCGGCATTGGGCTGGAAATACCGGTTTTGGGATTCTGCACAGAAAGTGTTTGCAAACCGCTGAATCCAAGCGTGACTTTAACTCTGTCAGTTGAATGCACACATTGACAACCATTCAGTTTGATAGCACACTTTTGGTTTTAGAAGCAGATATTTCTCTGTACAGCCTATGGTCGCATTCACTCGGGAATATCCCAACGCAGCTCCTAGCATAAACGTGTTTCTGACTCGCTGAATCACAACATAGATTCAACTCTCTTAGGTGAACGAACGCACAGCTGAGCAGTTTCAAGGAAACGTTTCTCCTGAGTTTTAGACGAAGTTTCCTGCTGTTTAGTACGTATGCCGGCATTGGGCTGGAAATACCGGTTTTGGGATTCTGCACAGAAAGGGTTTGCAAACCGCTGAATCCACACGTGAGTTTAACTCTGTCAGTTGAATGCACACATTGACAACCATTCAGTTAGATAGCTCCGTTTTGGTTTTAGAAGCAGATATTTCTCTGTACAGCCTATGGTCCCATTCACTCGGGAATATCCCAACGCAGCTCCTAGAAGAAACTTGTTTCTGACTCGCTGAATCTCAACATAGTTTCAACTCTCTTAGATGAACGAACGCACAGCAGAGCAGTTTCAAGGAAACGTTTCTCCTGAGTTTTAGACGAAGTTTCCTGCTGTTTAGTACGTATGCCGGCATTGGGCTGGAAATACCGGTTTTGGGATTCTGCACAGAAAGGGTTTGCAAACCGCTGAATCCACACGTGAGTTTAACTCTGTCAGTTGAATGCACACATTGACAACCATTCAGTTAGATAGCTCCGTTTTGGTTTTAGAAGCAGATATTTCTCTGTACAGCCTATGGTCCCATTCACTCGGGAATATCCCAACGCAGCTCCTAGAAGAAACGTGTTTCTGACTCGCTGAATCTCAACATAGTTTCAACTCTCTTAGATGAACGAACGCACAGCAGAGCAGTTTCAAGGAAACGTTTCTCCTGAGTTTTAGACGAAGTTTCCTGCTGTTTAGTACGTATGCCGGCATTGGGCTGGAAATACCGGTTTTGGGATTCTGCACAGAAAGGGTTTGCAAACCGCTGAATCCACACGTGAGTTTAACTCTGTCAGTTGAATGCACACATTGACAACCATTCAGTTAGATAGCTCCGTTTTGGTTTTAGAAGCAGATATTTCTCTGTACAGCCTATGGTCCCATTCACTCGGGAATATCCCAACGCAGCTCCTGGAAGAAACGTGTTTCTGACTCGCTGAATCTCAACATAGATTCAACTCTCTTAGGTGAATGAACGCACAGCAGAGCAGTTTGAAGGAAACGTTTCTCCTGAGTTTTAGACGAAGTTTCCTGCTCTTTAGTACGTATGCCGGCATTGGGCTGGAAATACCGGTTTTGGGATTCTGCACAGAAAGGGTTTGCAAACCGCTGAATCCACACGTGAGTTTAACTCTGTCAGTTGAATGCACACATTGTCAACCATTCACTTAGATAGCGCCGTTTTGGTTTTAGAAGCAGATATTTCTCTGTACAGCCTATGGTCCCATTCACTCGGGAATATCCCAACGCAGCTCCTAGAAGAAACGTGTTTCTGACTCGCTGAATCTCAACATAGATTCAACTCTCTTAGGTGAACGAACGCACAGCAGAGCAGTTTCAAGGAAACGTTTCTCCTGAGTTTTAGACGAAGTTTCCTGCTGTTTAGTACGGATTCCGGCATTGGGCTGGAAATACCGGTTTTGGGATTCTGCACAGAAAGTGTTTGCAAACCGCTGAATCCAAGCGTGACTTTAACTCTGTCAGTTGAATGCACACATTGACAACCATTCAGTTTGATAGCACACTTTTGGTTTTAGAAGCAGATATTTCTCTGTACAGCCTATGGTCGCATTCACTCGGGAATATCCCAACGCAGCTCCTAGCATAAACGTGTTTCTGACTCGCTGAATCACAACATAGATTCAACTCTCTTAGGTGAACGAACGCACAGCAGAGCAGTTTCAAGGAAACGTTTCTCCTGAGTTTTAGACGAAGTTTCCTGCTGTTTAGTACGTATGCCGGCATTGGGCTGGAAATACCGGTTTTGGGATTCTGCACAGAAAGGGTTTGCAAACCGCTGAATCCACACGTGAGTTTAACTCTGTCAGTTGAATGCACACATTGACAACCATTCAGTTAGATAGCTCCGTTTTGGTTTTAGAAGCAGATATTTCTCTGTACAGCCTATGGTCCCATTCACTCGGGAATATCCCAACGCAGCTCCTAGAAGAAACGTGTTTCTGACTCGCTGAATCTCAACATAGTTTCAACTCTCTTAGATGAACGAACGCACAGCAGAGCAGTTTCAAGGAAACGTTTCTCCTGAGTTTTAGACGAAGTTTCCTGCTGTTTAGTACGTATGCCGGCATTGGGCTGGAAATACCGGTTTTGGGATTCTGCACAGAAAGGGTTTGCAAACCGCTGAATCCACACGTGAGTTTAACTCTGTCAGTTGAATGCACACATTGACAATCATTCACTTAGATAGCTCCGTTTTGGTTTTAGAAGCAGATATTTCTCTGTACAGCCTATGGGCCCATTCACTCGGGAATATCCCAACGCAGCTCCTAGAAGAAACGTGTTTCTGACTCGCTGAATCTCAACATAGATTCAAATCTCTTAGGTGAACGAACGCACAGCAGAGCAGTTTCAAGGAAACGTTTCTCCTGAGTTTTAGACGAAGTTTCCTGCTCTTTAGTACGTATGCCGGCATTGGGCTGGAAATACCGGTTTTGGGATTCTGCACAGAAAGGGTTTGCAAACCGCTGAATCCACACGTGAGTTTAACTCTGTCAGTTGAATGCACACATTGACAACCATTCAGTTAGATAGCTCCGTTTTGGTTTTAGAAGCAGATATTTCTCTGTACAGCCTATGGTCCCATTCACTCGGGAATATCCCAACGCAGCTCCTAGAAGAAACATGTTTCTGACTCGCTGAATCTCAACATAGATTCAACTCTCTTTGGTGATCGAACGCACAGCAGAGCAGTTTCAAGGAAACGTTTCTCCTGAGTTTTAGACGAAGTTTCCTGCTGTTTAGTACGGATGCCGGCATTGGGCTGGAAATACCGGTTTTGGGATTCTGCACAGAAAGTGTTTGCAAACCGCTGAATCCACAAGTGACTTTAACTCTGTCAGTTGAATGCACACATTGACAACCATTCAGCTAGATAGCTCCGTTTTGGTTTTAGAAGCAGATATTTCTCTGTACAGCCTATGGTCCCATTCACTCGGGAATATCCCAACGCAGCTCCTAGAAGAAACGTGTTTCTGACTCGCTGAATCTCAACATAGTTTCAACTCTCTTAGATGAACGAACGCACAGCAGAGCAGTTTCAAGGAAACGTTTCTCCTGAGTTTTAGACGAAGTTTCCTGCTGTTTAGTACGGATGCCGGCATTGGGCTGGAAATACCAGTTTTGGAATTCTGCACAGAAAGGGTTTGCAAACCGCTGAATCCACACGTGAGTTTAACTCTGTCAGTTGAAAGCACACATTGACAACCATTCAGTTAGATAGCACACTTTTGGTTTTAGAAGCAGATATTTCTCTGTACAGCCTATGGTCCCATTCACTCGGGAATATCCCAACGCAACTCCTAGAAGAAACGTGTTTCTGACTCGCTGAATCTCAACATAGATTCAACTCTCTTAGGTAAACGAACGCACAGCAGAGCAGTTTCAAGGAAACGTTTCTCCTGAGTTTTAGACGAAGTTTCCTGCTGTTTAGTACGTATGCCGGCATTGGGCTGGAAATACCGGTTTTGGGATTCTGCACAGAAAGGGTTTGCAAACCGCTGAATCCACACATGAGTTTAACTCTGTCAGTTGAATGCACACATTGACAACCATTCAGTTAGATAGCGCCGTTTTGGTTTTAGAAGCAGATATTTCTCTGTACAGCCTATGGTCCCATTCACTCGGGAATATCCTAACGCAGCTCCTAGAAGAAACGTGTTTCTGACTCGCTGAATCTCAACATAGATTCAACTCTCTTAGGTGAAGGAACGCACAGCAGAGCAGTTTCAAGGAAACGTTTCTCCTGAGTTTTAGACGAAGTTTCCTGCTGTTTAGTACGGATGCCGGCATTGGGCTGGAAATACCGGTTTTGGGATTCTGCACAGAAAGGGTTTGCAAGCCGCTGAATCCACACGTGAGTTTAACTCTGTCAGTTGAATGCACACATTGACAACCATACAGTTAGATAGCTCCGTTTTGGTTTTAGAAGCAGATATTTCTCTGTACAGCCTATGGTCCCATTCACTCGGGAATATCCCAACGCAGCTCCTAGAAGAAACGTGTTTCTGACTCGCTGAATCTCAACATAGATTCAACTCTCTTAGGTGAACGAACGCACAGCAGAGCAGTTTCAAGGAAACGTTTCTCCTGTGTTTTAGACGAAGTTTCCTGCTGTTTAGTATGGATGCCGGCATTGGGCTGGAAATACCGGTTTTGGGATTCTGCACAGAAAGTGTTTGCAAACCGCTGAATCCACACGTGACTTTAACTCTGTCAGTTGAATGCACACATTGACAACCATTCAGTTTGATAGCACACTTTTGGTTTTAGAAGCAGATATTTCTCTGTACAGCCTATGGTCCCATTCACTTGGGAATATCCCAATGCAGCTCCTAGAAGAAACGTGTTTCTGACTCGCTGAATCTCAACATAGATTCAACTCTCTTAGGTGAACGAACGCACAGCAGAGCAGTTTCAAGGAAACGTTTCTCCTGAGATTTAGACGAAGTTTCCTGCTGTTTAGTACGGATGCCGGCATTGGGCTGGAAATACTGGTTTTGGGATTCTGCACAGAAAGGGTTTGCAAACCGCTGAATCCACACGTGAGTTTAACTCTGTCAGTTGAATGCACACATTGACAACCATTCCGTTTGATAGCACACTTTTGGTTTTAGAAGCAGATATTTCTCTGTACAGCCTATGGTCCCATTCACTCGGGAATATCCCAACGCACCTCGTAGAAGAAACGTGTTTCTGACTCGCTGAATCTCAACATAGATTCAACTCTCTTAGGTGATCGAACGCACAGCAGAGCAGTTTCAAGGAAACGTTTCTCCTGAGTTTTAGACGAAGTTTCCTGCTGTTTAGTACGGATGCCGGCATTGGGCTGGAAATACCGGTTTTGGGATTCTGCACAGAAAGTGTTTGCAAGCCGCTGAATCCACACGTGACTTTAACTCTGTCAGTTGAATGCACACATTGACAACCATTCAGTTTGATAGCACACTTTTGGTTTTAGAAGCAGATATTTCTCTGTACAGCCTATGGTCCCATTCACTCGGGAATATCCCAACGCAGCTCCTAGAAGAAACGTGTTTCTGACTCGCTGAATCTCAACATAGATTCACTTCTCTTAGGTGAACGAACGCACAGCAGAGCAGTTTCAAGGAAACGTTTCTCCTGAGATTTAGACGAAGTTTCCTGCTGTTTAGTACGGATGCCGGCATTGGGCTGGAAATACTGGTTTTGGGATTCTGCACAGAAAGGGTTTGCAAACCGCTGAATCCACACGTGAGTTTAACTCTGTCAGTTGAATGCACACATTGACAACCATTCCGTTTGATAGCACACTTTTGGTTTTAGAAGCAGATATTTCTCTGTACAGCCTATGGTCCCATTCACTCGGGAATATCCCAACGCACCTCGTAGAAGAAACGTGTTTCTGACTCGCTGAATCTCAACATAGATTCAACTCTCTTAGGTGATCGAACGCACAGCAGAGCAGTTTCAAGGAAACGTTTCTCCTGAGTTTTAGACGAAGTTTCCTGCTGTTTAGTACGGATGCCGGCATTGGGCTGGAAATACCGGTTTTGGGATTCTGCACAGAAAGGGTTTGCAAACCGCTGAATCCACACGTGAGTTTAACTCTGTCAGTTGAATGCACACATTGACAACCATTCAGTTAGATAGCTCCGTTTTGGTTTTAGAAGCAGATATTTCTCTGTACAGCCTATGGTCCCATTCACTCGGGAATATCCTAACGCAGCTCCTAGAAGAAACGTGTTTCTGACTCGCTGAATCTCAACATAGATTCAACTCTCTTAGGTGATCGAACGCACAGCAGAGCAGTTTCAAGGAAACGTTTCTCCTGAGTTTTAGACGAAGTTTCCTGCTGTTTAGTACGGATGCTGTCAGTGGGCTGGACATACCGGTTTTGGAATTCTGCACAGAAAGGGTTTGCAAACCGCTGAATCCACACGTGAGTTTAACTCTGTCAGTTGAATGCACACTTTGACAATCATTCAGTTAGATAGCTCCGTTTTGGTTTTAGAAGCAGATATTTCTCTGTACAGCCTATGGTCCCATTCACTCGGGAATATCCCAACGCAGCTCCTAGCATAAACGTGTTTCTGACTCGCTGAATCTCAACATAGATTCAACTCTCTTAGGTGAACGAACGCACAGCAGAGCAGTTTCAAGGAAACGTTTCTCCTGAGTTTTAAACGAAGTTTCCTGCTGTTTAGTACGTATGCCGGCATTGGGCTGGAAATACCGGTTTTGGGATTCTGCACAGAAAGGGTTTGCAAACCGCTGAATCCACACGTGAGTTTAACTCTGTCAGTTGAATGCACACATTGACAACCATTCAGTTAGATAGCTCCGTTTTGGTTTTAGAAGCAGATATTTCTCTGTACAGCCTATGGTCCCATTCACTCGGGAATATCCCAACGCAGCTCCTAGAAGAAACGTGTTTCTGACTCGCTGAATCTCAACATAGTTTCAACTCTCTTAGATGAACGAACGCACAGCAGAGCAGTTTCAAGGAAACGTTTCTCCTGAGTTTTAGACGAAGTTTCCTGCTGTTTAGTACGTATGCCGGCATTGGGCTGGAAATACCGGTTTTGGGATTCTGCACAGAAAGGGTTTGCAAACCGCTGAATCCACACGTGAGTTTAACTCTGTCAGTTGAATGCACACATTGACAACCATTCAGTTAGATAGCTCCGTTTTGGTTTTAGAAGCAGATATTTCTCTGTACAGCCTATGGTCCCATTCACTCGGGAATATCCCAACGCAGCTCCTAGAAGAAACGTGTTTCTGACTCGCTGAATCTCAACATAGATTCAACTCTCTTAGGTGAACGAACGCACAGCAGAGCAGTTTCAAGGAAACGTTTCTCCTGAGTTTTAGACGACGTTTCCTGCTGTTTAGTACGTATGCCGGCATTGGGCTGGAAATACCGGTTTTGGGATTCTGCACAGAAAGGGTTTGCAAACCGCTGAATCCACACGTGAGTTTAACTCTGTCAGTTGAATGCACACATTGACAACCATTCACTTAGATAGCGCCGTTTTGGTTTTAGAAGTAGATATTTCTCTGTACAGCCTATGGTCCCATTCACTCGGGAATATCCTAACGCAGCTCCTAGAAGGAACGTGTTTCTGACTCGCTGAATCTCAACATAGATTCAACTCTCTTAGGTGAACGAACGCACAGCAGAGCAGTTTCAAGGAAACGTTTCTCCTGAGTTTTAGACGAAGTTTCCTGCTGTTTAGTACGGATTCCGGCATTGGGCTGGAAATACCGGTTTTGGGATTCTGCACAGAAAGTGTTTGCAAACCGCTGAATCCAAGCGTGACTTTAACTCTGTCAGTTGAATGCACACATTGACAACCATTCAGTTTGATAGCACACTTTTGGTTTTAGAAGCAGATATTTCTCTGTACAGCCTATGGTCGCATTCACTCGGGAATATCCCAACGCAGCTCCTAGCATAAACGTGTTTCTGACTCGCTGAATCACAACATAGATTCAACTCTCTTAGGTGAACGAACGCACAGCAGAGCAGTTTCAAGGAAACGTTTCTCCTGAGTTTTAGACGAAGTTTCCTGCTGTTTAGTACGTATGCCGGCATTGGGCTGGAAATACCGGTTTTGGGATTCTGCACAGAAAGGGTTTGCAAACCGCTGAATCCACACGTGAGTTTAACTCTGTCAGTTGAATGCACACATTGACAACCATTCAGTTAGATAGCTCCGTTTTGGTTTTAGAAGCAGATATTTCTCTGTACAGCCTATGGTCCCATTCACTCGGGAATATCCCAACGCAGCTCCTAGAAGAAACGTGTTTCTGACTCGCTGAATCTCAACATAGTTTCAACTCTCTTAGATGAACGAACGCACAGCAGAGCAGTTTCAAGGAAACGTTTCTCCTGAGTTTTAGACGAAGTTTCCTGCTGTTTAGTACGTATGCCGGCATTGGGCTGGAAATACCGGTTTTGGGATTCTGCACAGAAAGGGTTTGCAAACCGCTGAATCCACACGTGAGTTTAACTCTGTCAGTTGAATGCACACATTGACAACCATTCAGTTAGATAGCTCCGTTTTGGTTTTAGAAGCAGATATTTCTCTGTACAGCCTATGGTCCCATTCACTCGGGAATATCCCAACGCAGCTCCTAGAAGAAACGTGTTTCTGACTCGCTGAATCTCAACATAGTTTCAACTCTCTTAGATGAACGAACGCACAGCAGAGCAGTTTCAAGGAAACGTTTCTCCTGAGTTTTAGACGAAGTTTCCTGCTGTTTAGTACGTATGCCGGCATTGGGCTGGAAATACCGGTTTTGGGATTCTGCACAGAAAGGGTTTGCAAACCGCTGAATCCACACGTGAGTTTAACTCTGTCAGTTGAATGCACACATTGACAACCATTCAGTTAGATAGCTCCGTTTTGGTTTTAGAAGCAGATATTTCTCTGTACAGCCTATGGTCCCATTCACTCGGGAATATCCCAACGCAGCTCCTAGAAGAAACGTGTTTCTGACTCGCTGAATCTCAACATAGTTTCAACTCTCTTAGATGAACGAACGCACAGCAGAGCAGTTTCAAGGAAACGTTTCTCCTGAGTTTTAGACGAAGTTTCCTGCTGTTTAGTACGTATGCCGGCATTGGGCTGGAAATACCGGTTTTGGGATTCTGCACAGAAAGGGTTTGCAAACCGCTGAATCCACACGTGAGTTTAACTCTGTCAGTTGAATGCACACATTGACAACCATTCAGTTAGATAGCTCCGTTTTGGTTTTAGAAGCAGATATTTCTCTGTACAGCCTATGGGCCCATTCACTCGGGAATATCCCAACGCAGCTCCTAGAAGAAACGTGTTTCTGCCTCGCTGAATCTCAACATAGATTCAAATCTCTTAGGTGAACGAACGCACAGCAGAGCAGTTTCAAGGAAACGTTTCTCCTGAGTTTTAGACGAAGTTTCCTGCTCTTTAGTACGTATGCCGGCATTGGGCTGGAAATACCGGTTTTGGGATTCTGCACAGAAAGGGTTTGCAAACCGCTGAATCCACACGTGAGTTTAACTCTGTCAGTTGAATGCACACATTGACAACCATTCAGTTAGATAGCTCCGTTTTGGTTTTAGAAGCAGATATTTCTCTGTACAGCCTATGGTCCCATTCACTCGGGAATATGCCAACGCAGCTCCTAGAAGAAACGTGTTTCTGACTCGCTGAATCTCAACATAGATTCAACTCTCTTTGGTGATCGAACGCACAGCAGAGCAGTTTCAAGGAAACGTTTCTCCTGAGTTTTAGACGAAGTTTCCTGCTGTTTAGTACGTATGCCGGCATTGGGCTGGAAATACCGGTTTTGGGATTCTGCACAGAAAGGGTTTGCAAACCGCTGAATCCACACATGAGTTTAACTCTGTCAGTTGAATGCACACATTGACAACCATTCAGTTAGATAGCGCCGTTTTGGTTTTAGAAGCAGATATTTCTCTGTACAGCCTATGGTCCCATTCACTCGGGAATATCCCAACGCAGCTCCTAGAAGAAACGTGTTTCTGACTCGCTGAATCTCAACATAGATTCAACTCTCTTAGGTGAACGAACGCACAGCAGAGCAGTTTCAAGGAAACGTTTCTCCTGAGTTTTAGACGAAGTTTCCTGCTGTTTAGTACGGATGCCGGCATTGGGCTGGAAATACCGGTTTTGGGATTCTGCACAGAAAGTGTTTGCAAACCGCTGAATCCACACGTGACTTTAACTCTGTCAGTTAAATGCACACATTGACAACCATTCAGTTTGATAGCACACTTTTGGTTTTAGAAGCAGATATTTCTCTGTACAGCCTATGGTCCCAATCACTCGGGAATATCCCAACGCAACTCCTAGAAGAAACGTGTTTCTGACTCGCTGAATCTCAACATAGATTCAACTCTCTTAGGTGAACGAACGCACAGCAGTGCAGTTTCAAGGAAACGTTTCTCCTGAGTTTTAGACGAAGTTTCCTGCTGTTTAGTACGGATGCCGGCATTGGGCTGGACATACCGGTTTTGGGATTCTGCACAGAAAGGGTTTGCAAACTGCTGAATCCACACGTGAGTTTAACTCTGTCAGTTGAATGCACACTTTGACAACCATTCAGTTAGATAGCTCCGTTTTGGTTTTAGAAGCAGATATTTCTCTGTACAGCCTATGGTCCCATTCACTCGGGAATATCCCAACGCAGATCCTAGAAGAAACGTGTTTCTGACTCGCTGAATCTCAACATAAATTCAACTCTCTTAGGTGATCGAACGCACAGCAGAGCAGTTTCAAGGAAACGCTTCTCCTGAGTTTTAGACGAAGTTTCCTGCTGTTTAGTACGGATGCCGGCATTGGGCTGGAAATCCCGGTTTTGGGATTCTGCACAGAAAGGGTTTGCAAACCGCTGAATCCACACGTGAGTTTAACTCTGTCAGTTGAATGCACACATTGACAACCATTCAGTTAGATAGCACACTTTTGGTTTTAGAAGCAGATATTTCTCTGTACAGCCTATGGTCCCATTCACTCGGGAATATCCCAACGCAACTCCTAGAAGAAACGTGTTTCTGACTCGCTGAATCTCAACATAGATTCAACTCTCTTAGGTGAACGAACGCACAGCAGAGCAGTTTCAAGGAAACGTTTCTCCTGAGTTTTAGACGAAGTTTCCTGCTGTTTAGTACGGATGCCGGTATTGGGCTGGACATACCGGTTTTGGGATTCTGCACAGAAAGGGTTTGCAAACCGCTGAATCCACACGTGAGTTTAACTCTGTCAGTTGAATGCACACTTTGACAACCATTCAGTTAGATAGCTCCGTTTTGGTTTTAGAAGCAGATATTTCTCTGTACAGCCTATGGTCCCATTCACTCGGGAATATCCCAATGCAGCTCCTAGCATAAACGTGTTTCTGACTCGCTGAATCTCAACATAGTTTCAACTCTCTTAGGTGAACGAACGCACAGCAGAGCAGTTTCAAGGAAACGTTTCTCCTGAGTTTTAGACGAAGTTTCCTGCTGTTAAGTACGGATGCCGGCATTGAGCTGTAATTACCGGTTTTGGGATTCTGCACAGAAATGGTTTGTAAACCGCTGAATCCACACGTGAGTTTAACTCTGTCAGTTGAATGCACACATTGACAACCATTCAGTTAGATACCACCCTTTTGGTTGTAGGAGCAGATATTTCTCTGTACAGCCTATGGTCCCATTCACTCGGGAATATCCCAACGCACCTCCTAGAAGAAACGTGTTTCTGACTCGCTGAATCTCAACATAGATTCAACTCTCTTAGGTGATCGAACGCACAGCAGAGCAGTTTCAAGGAAACGTTTCTCCTGAGTTTTAGACGAAGTTTCCTGCTGTTTAGTACGGATGCCGGCATTGGGCTGGAAATACCGGTTTTGGGATTCTGCACAGAAAGGGTTTGCAAACCGCTGAATCCACACGTGAGTTTAACTCTGTCAGTTGAATGCACACATTGACAACCATTCAGTTAGATAGCACACTTTTGGTTTTAGAAGCAGATATTTCTCTGTACAGCCTATGGTCCCATTCACTCGGGAATATCCCAACGCAACTCCTAGAAGAAACGTGTTTCTGACTCGCTGAATTTCAACATAGATTCAACTCTCTTAGGTGAACGAACGCACAGCAGAGCAGTTTCAAGGAAACGTTTCTCCTGAGTTTTAGACGAAGTTTCCTGCTGTTTAGTACGTATGCCGGCATTGGGCTGGAAATACCGGTTTTGGGATTCTGCACAGAAAGGGTTTGCAAACCGCTGAATCCACACGTGAGTTTAACTCTGTCAGTTGAATGCACACATTGACAACCATTCAGTTAGATAGCTCCGTTTTGGTTTTAGAAGCAGATATTTCTCTGTACAGCCTATGGTCCCATTCACTCGGGAATATCCTAACGCAGCTCCTAGAAGAAACGTGTTTCTGACTCGCTGAATCTCAACATAGATTCAACTCTCTTAGGTGATCGAACGCACAGCAGAGCAGTTTCAAGGAAACGTTTCTCCTGAGTTTTAGACGACGTTTCCTGCTGTTTAGTACGGATGCCGGCATTGGGCTGGAAATACCGGTTTTGGGATTCTGCACAGAAAGGGTTTGCAAACCGCTGAATCCACACGTGAGTTTAACTCTGTCAGTTGAATGCACACATTGACAACCATTCAGTTAGATAGCTCCGTTTTGGTTTTAGAAGCAGATATTTCTCTGTACAACCTATGGTCCCATTCACTCGGGAATATCCCAACGCAGCTCCTGGAAGAAACGTGTTTCTGACTCGCTGAATCTCAACATAGATTCAACTCTCTTTGGTGATCGAACGCACAGCAGAGCAGTTTCAAGGAAACGTTTCTCCTGAGTTTTAGACGAAGTTTCCTGCTGTTTAGTACGGATGCCGGCATTGGGCTGGAAATACCGGTTTTGGGATTCTGCACAGAAAGTGTTTGCAAACCGCTGAATCCACACGTGACTTTAACTCTGTCAGTTGAATGCACACATTGACAACCATTCAGTTTGATAGCACACTTTTGGTTTTAGAAGCAGATATTTCTCTGTACAGCCTATGGTCCCATTCACTCGGGAATATCCCAATGCAGCTCCTAGAAGAAACGTGTTTCTGACTCGCTGAATCTCAACATAGATTCAACTCTCTTAGGTGAACGAACGCACAGCAGAGCAGTTTCAAGGAAACGTTTCTCCTGAGTTTTAGACGAAGTTTCCTGCTGTTTAGTACGGATGCCGGCATTGGGCTGGAAATACCAGTTTTGGGATTCTGCACAGAAAGGGTTTGCAAACCGCTGAATCCACACGTGAGTTTATCTCTGTCAGTTGAATGCACACATTGACAACCATTCAGTTAGATAGCACACTTTTGGTTTTAGAAGCAGATATTTCTCTGTACAGCCTATGGTCCCATTCACTCGGGAATATCCCAACGCAACTCCTAGAAGAAACGTGTTTCTGACTCGCTGAATCTCAACATAGATTCAACTCTCTTAGGTAAACGAACGCACAGCAGAGCAGTTTCAAGGAAACGTTTCTCCTGAGTTTTAGACGAAGTTTCCTGCTGTTTAGTACGTATGCCGGCATTGGGCTGGAAATACCGGTTTTGGGATTCTGCACAGAAAGGGTTTGCAAACCGCTGAATCCACACGTGAGTTTAACTCTGTCAGTTGAATGCACACATTGACAACCATTCAGTTAGATAGCTCCGTTTTGGTTTTAGAAGCAGATATTTCTCTGTACAGCCTATGGTCCCATTCACTCGGGAATATCCCAACGCAGCTCCTAGAAGAAACGTGTTTCTGACTCGCTGAATCTCAACATAGTTTCAACTCTCTTAGATGAACGAACGCACAGCAGAGCAGTTTCAAGGAAACGTTTCTCCTGAGTTTTAGACGAAGTTTCCTGCTGTTTAGTACGTATGCCGGCATTGGGCTGGAAATACCGGTTTTGGGATTCTGCACAGAAAGGGTTTGCAAACCGCTGAATCCACACGTGAGTTTAACTCTGTCAGTTGAATGCACACATTGACAACCATTCAGTTAGATAGCTCCGTTTTGGTTTTAGAAGCAGATATTTCTCTGTACAGCCTATGGTCCCATTCACTCGGGAATATCCCAACGCAGCTCCTGGAAGAAACGTGTTTCTGACTCGCTGAATCTCAACATAGATTCAACTCTCTTAGGTGAATGAACGCACAGCAGAGCAGTTTGAAGGAAACGTTTCTCCTGAGTTTTAGACGAAGTTTCCTGCTCTTTAGTACGTATGCCGGCATTGGGCTGGAAATACCGGTTTTGGGATTCTGCACAGAAAGGGTTTGCAAACCGCTGAATCCACACGTGAGTTTAACTCTGTCAGTTGAATGCACACATTGTCAACCATTCACTTAGATAGCGCCGTTTTGGTTTTAGAAGCAGATATTTCTCTGTACAGCCTATGGTCCCATTCACTCGGGAATATCCCAACGCAGCTCCTAGAAGAAACGTGTTTCTGACTCGCTGAATCTCAACATAGATTCAACTCTCTTAGGTGAACGAACGCACAGCAGAGCAGTTTCAAGGAAACGTTTCTCCTGAGTTTTAGACGAAGTTTCCTGCTGTTTAGTACGGATTCCGGCATTGGGCTGGAAATACCGGTTTTGGGATTCTGCACAGAAAGTGTTTGCAAACCGCTGAATGCAAGCGTGACTTTAACTCTGTCAGTTGAATGCACACATTGACAACCATTCAGTTTGATAGCACACTTTTGGTTTTAGAAGCAGATATTTCTCTGTACAGCCTATGGTCGCATTCACTCGGGAATATCCCAACGCAGCTCCTAGCATAAACGTGTTTCTGACTCGCTGAATCACAACATAGATTCAACTCTCTTAGGTGAACGAACGCACAGCAGAGCAGTTTCAAGGAAACGTTTCTCCTGAGTTTTAGACGAAGTTTCCTGCTGTTTAGTACGTATGCCGGCATTGGGCTGGAAATACCGGTTTTGGGATTCTGCACAGAAAGGGTTTGCAAACCGCTGAATCCACACGTGAGTTTAACTCTGTCAGTTGAATGCACACATTGACAACCATTCAGTTAGATAGCTCCGTTTTGGTTTTAGAAGCAGATATTTCTCTGTACAGCCTATGGTCCCATTCACTCGGGAATATCCCAACGCAGCTCCTAGAAGAAACGTGTTTCTGACTCGCTGAATCTCAACATAGTTTCAACTCTCTTAGATGAACGAACGCACAGCAGAGCAGTTTCAAGGAAACGTTTCTCCTGAGTTTTAGACGAAGTTTCCTGCTGTTTAGTACGTATGCCGGCATTGGGCTGGAAATACCGGTTTTGGGATTCTGCACAGAAAGGGTTTGCAAACCGCTGAATCCACACGTGAGTTTAACTCTGTCAGTTGAATGCACACATTGACAACCATTCACTTAGATAGCTCCGTTTTGGTTTTAGAAGCAGATATTTCTCTGTACAGCCTATGGGCCCATTCACTCGGGAATATCCCAACGCAGCTCCTAGAAGAAACGTGTTTCTGACTCGCTGAATCTCAACATAGATTCAAATCTCTTAGGTGAACGAACGCACAGCAGAGCAGTTTCAAGGAAACGTTTCTCCTGAGTTTTAGACGAAGTTTCCTGCTCTTTAGTACGTATGCCGGCATTGGGCTGGAAATACCGGTTTTGGGATTCTGCACAGAAAGGGTTTGCAAACCGCTGAATCCACACGTGAGTTTAACTCTGTCAGTTGAATGCACACATTGACAACCATTCAGTTAGATAGCTCCGTTTTGGTTTTAGAAGCAGATATTTCTCTGTACAGCCTATGGTCCCATTCACTCGGGAATATCCCAACGCAGCTCCTAGAAGAAACATGTTTCTGACTCGCTGAATCTCAACATAGATTCAACTCTCTTTGGTGATCGAACGCACAGCAGAGCAGTTTCAAGGAAACGTTTCTCCTGAGTTTTAGACGAAGTTTCCTGCTGTTTAGTACGGATGCCGGCATTGGGCTGGAAATACCGGTTTTGGGATTCTGCACAGAAAGTGTTTGCAAACCGCTGAATCCACAAGTGACTTTAACTCTGTCAGTTGAATGCACACATTGACAACCATTCAGCTAGATAGCTCCGTTTTGGTTTTAGAAGCAGATATTTCTCTGTACAGCCTATGGTCCCATTCACTCGGGAATATCCCAACGCAGCTCCTAGAAGAAACGTGTTTCTGACTCGCTGAATCTCAACATAGTTTCAACTCTCTTAGATGAACGAACGCACAGCAGAGCAGTTTCAAGGAAACGTTTCTCCTGAGTTTTAGACGAAGTTTCCTGCTGTTTAGTACGGATGCCGGCATTGGGCTGGAAATACCAGTTTTGGAATTCTGCACAGAAAGGGTTTGCAAACCGCTGAATCCACACGTGAGTTTAACTCTGTCAGTTGAAAGCACACATTGACAACCATTCAGTTAGATAGCACACTTTTGGTTTTAGAAGCAGATATTTCTCTGTACAGCCTATGGTCCCATTCACTCGGGAATATCCCAACGCAACTCCTAGAAGAAACGTGTTTCTGACTCGCTGAATCTCAACATAGATTCAACTCTCTTAGGTAAACGAACGCACAGCAGAGCAGTTTCAAGGAAACGTTTCTCCTGAGTTTTAGACGAAGTTTCCTGCTGTTTAGTACGTATGCCGGCATTGGGCTGGAAATACCGGTTTTGGGATTCTGCACAGAAAGGGTTTGCAAACCGCTGAATCCACACATGAGTTTAACTCTGTCAGTTGAATGCACACATTGACAACCATTCAGTTAGATAGCGCCGTTTTGGTTTTAGAAGCAGATATTTCTCTGTACAGCCTATGGTCCCATTCACTCGGGAATATCCTAACGCAGCTCCTAGAAGAAACGTGTTTCTGACTCGCTGAATCTCAACATAGATTCAACTCTCTTAGGTGAAGGAACGCACAGCAGAGCAGTTTCAAGGAAACGTTTCTCCTGAGTTTTAGATGAAGTTTCCTGCTGTTTAGTACGGATGCCGGCATTGGGCTGGAAATACCGGTTTTGGGATTCTGCACAGAAAGGGTTTGCAAGCCGCTGAATCCACACGTGAGTTTAACTCTGTCAGTTGAATGCACACATTGACAACCATACAGTTAGATAGCTCCGTTTTGGTTTTAGAAGCAGATATTTCTCTGTACAGCCTATGGTCCCATTCACTCGGGAATATCCCAACGCAGCTCCTAGAAGAAACGTGTTTCTGACTCGCTGAATCTCAACATAGATTCAACTCTCTTAGGTGAACGAACGCACAGCAGAGCAGTTTCAAGGAAACGTTTCTCCTGTGTTTTAGACGAAGTTTCCTGCTGTTTAGTATGGATGCCGGCATTGGGCTGGAAATACCGGTTTTGGGATTCTGCACAGAAAGTGTTTGCAAACCGCTGAATCCACACGTGACTTTAACTCTGTCAGTTGAATGCACACATTGACAACCATTCAGTTTGATAGCACACTTTTGGTTTTAGAAGCAGATATTTCTCTGTACAGCCTATGGTCCCATTCACTTGGGAATATCCCAATGCAGCTCCTAGAAGAAACGTGTTTCTGACTCGCTGAATCTCAACATAGATTCAACTCTCTTAGGTGAACGAACGCACAGCAGAGCAGTTTCAAGGAAACGTTTCTCCTGAGATTTAGACGAAGTTTCCTGCTGTTTAGTACGGATGCCGGCATTGGGCTGGAAATACTGGTTTTGGGATTCTGCACAGAAAGGGTTTGCAAACCGCTGAATCCACACGTGAGTTTAACTCTGTCAGTTGAATGCACACATTGACAACCATTCCGTTTGATAGCACACTTTTGGTTTTAGAAGCAGATATTTCTCTGTACAGCCTATGGTCCCATTCACTCGGGAATATCCCAACGCACCTCGTAGAAGAAACGTGTTTCTGACTCGCTGAATCTCAACATAGATTCAACTCTCTTAGGTGATCGAACGCACAGCAGAGCAGTTTCAAGGAAACGTTTCTCCTGAGTTTTAGACGAAGTTTCCTGCTGTTTAGTACGGATGCCGGCATTGGGCTGGAAATACCGGTTTTGGGATTCTGCACAGAAAGTGTTTGCAAGCCGCTGAATCCACACGTGACTTTAACTCTGTCAGTTGAATGCACACATTGACAACCATTCAGTTTGATAGCACACTTTTGGTTTTAGAAGCAGATATTTCTCTGTACAGCCTATGGTCCCATTCACTCGGGAATATCCCAACGCAGCTCCTAGAAGAAACGTGTTTCTGACTCGCTGAATCTCAACATAGATTCACCTCTCTTAGGTGAACGAACGCACAGCAGAGCAGTTTCAAGGAAACGTTTCTCCTGAGATTTAGACGAAGTTTCCTGCTGTTTAGTACGGATGCCGGCATTGGGCTGGAAATACTGGTTTTGGGATTCTGCACAGAAAGGGTTTGCAAACCGCTGAATCCACACGTGAGTTTAACTCTGTCAGTTGAATGCACACATTGACAACCATTCCGTTTGATAGCACACTTTTGGTTTTAGAAGCAGATATTTCTCTGTACAGCCTATGGTCCCATTCACTCGGGAATATCCCAACGCACCTCGTAGAAGAAACGTGTTTCTGACTCGCTGAATCTCAACATAGATTCAACTCTCTTAGGTGATCGAACGCACAGCAGAGCAGTTTCAAGGAAACGTTTCTCCTGAGTTTTAGACGAAGTTTCCTGCTGTTTAGTACGGATGCCGGCATTGGGCTGGAAATACCGGTTTTGGGATTCTGCACAGAAAGGGTTTGCAAACCGCTGAATCCACACGTGAGTTTAACTCTGTCAGTTGAATGCACACATTGACAACCATTCAGTTAGATAGCTCCGTTTTGGTTTTAGAAGCAGATATTTCTCTGTACAGCCTATGGTCCCATTCACTCGGGAATATCCTAACGCAGCTCCTAGAAGAAACGTGTTTCTGACTCGCTGAATCTCAACATAGATTCAACTCTCTTAGGTGATCGAACGCACAGCAGAGCAGTTTCAAGGAAACGTTTCTCCTGAGTTTTAGACGAAGTTTCCTGCTGTTTAGTACGGATGCTGTCAGTGGGCTGGACATACCGGTTTTGGAATTCTGCACAGAAAGGGTTTGCAAACCGCTGAATCCACACGTGAGTTTAACTCTGTCAGTTGAATGCACACTTTGACAATCATTCAGTTAGATAGCTCCGTTTTGGTTTTAGAAGCAGATATTTCTCTGTACAGCCTATGGTCCCATTCACTCGGGAATATCCCAACGCAGCTCCTAGCATAAACGTGTTTCTGACTCGCTGAATCTCAACATAGATTCAACTCTCTTAGGTGAACGATCGCACAGCAGAGCAGTTTCAAGGAAACGTTTCTCCTGAGTTTTAAACGAAGTTTCCTGCTGTTTAGTACGTATGCCGGCATTGGGCTGGAAATACCGGTTTTGGGATTCTGCACAGAAAGGGTTTGCAAACCGCTGAATCCACACGTGAGTTTAACTCTGTCAGTTGAATGCACACATTGACAACCATTCAGTTAGATAGCTCCGTTTTGGTTTTAGAAGCAGATATTTCTCTGTACAGCCTATGGTCCCATTCACTCGGGAATATCCCAACGCAGCTCCTAGAAGAAACGTGTTTCTGACTCGCTGAATCTCAACATAGTTTCAACTCTCTTAGATGAACGAACGCACAGCAGAGCAGTTTCAAGGAAACGTTTCTCCTGAGTTTTAGACGAAGTTTCCTGCTGTTTAGTACGTATGCCGGCATTGGGCTGGAAATACCGGTTTTGGGATTCTGCACAGAAAGGGTTTGCAAACCGCTGAATCCACACGTGAGTTTAACTCTGTCAGTTGAATGCACACATTGACAACCATTCAGTTAGATAGCTCCGTTTTGGTTTTAGAAGCAGATATTTCTCTGTACAGCCTATGGTCCCATTCACTCGGGAATATCCCAACGCAGCTCCTAGAAGAAACGTGTTTCTGACTCGCTGAATCTCAACATAGATTCAACTCTCTTAGGTGAACGAACGCACAGCAGAGCAGTTTCAAGGAAACGTTTCTCCTGAGTTTTAGACGACGTTTCCTGCTGTTTAGTACGTATGCCGGCATTGGGCTGGAAATACCGGTTTTGGGATTCTGCACAGAAAGGGTTTGCAAACCGCTGAATCCACACGTGAGTTTAACTCTGTCAGTTGAATGCACACATTGACAACCATTCACTTAGATAGCGCCGTTTTGGTTTTAGAAGTAGATATTTCTCTGTACAGCCTATGGTCCCATTCACTCGGGAATATCCTAACGCAGCTCCTAGAAGGAACGTGTTTCTGACTCGCTGAATCTCAACATAGATTCAACTCTCTTAGGTGAACGAACGCACAGCAGAGCAGTTTCAAGGAAACGTTTCTCCTGAGTTTTAGACGAAGTTTCCTGCTGTTTAGTACGGATTCCGGCATTGGGCTGGAAATACCGGTTTTGGGATTCTGCACAGAAAGTGTTTGCAAACCGCTGAATCCAAGCGTGACTTTAACTCTGTCAGTTGAATGCACACATTGACAACCATTCAGTTTGATAGCACACTTTTGGTTTTAGAAGCAGATATTTCTCTGTACAGCCTATGGTCGCATTCACTCGGGAATATCCCAACGCAGCTCCTAGCATAAACGTGTTTCTGACTCGCTGAATCACAACATAGATTCAACTCTCTTAGGTGAACGAACGCACAGCAGAGCAGTTTCAAGGAAACGTTTCTCCTGAGTTTTAGACGAAGTTTCCTGCTGTTTAGTACGTATGCCGGCATTGGGCTGGAAATACCGGTTTTGGGATTCTGCACAGAAAGGGTTTGCAAACCGCTGAATCCACACGTGAGTTTAACTCTGTCAGTTGAATGCACACATTGACAACCATTCAGTTAGATAGCTCCGTTTTGTTTTTAGAAGCAGATATTTCTCTGTACAGCCTATGGTCCCATTCACTCGGGAATATCCCAACGCAGCTCCTAGAAGAAACGTGTTTCTGACTCGCTGAATCTCAACATAGTTTCAACTCTCTTAGATGAACGAACGCACAGCAGAGCAGTTTCAAGGAAACGTTTCTCCTGAGTTTTAGACGAAGTTTCCTGCTGTTTAGTACGTATGCCGGCATTGGGCTGGAAATACCGGTTTTGGGATTCTGCACAGAAAGGGTTTGCAAACCGCTGAATCCACACGTGAGTTTAACTCTGTCAGTTGAATGCACACATTGACAACCATTCAGTTAGATAGCTCCGTTTTGGTTTTAGAAGCAGATATTTCTCTGTACAGCCTATGGTCCCATTCACTCGGGAATATCCCAACGCAGCTCCTAGAAGAAACGTGTTTCTGACTCGCTGAATCTCAACATAGTTTCAACTCTCTTAGATGAACGAACGCACAGCAGAGCAGTTTCAAGGAAACGTTTCTCCTGAGTTTTAGACGAAGTTTCCTGCTGTTTAGTACGTATGCCGGCATTGGGCTGGAAATACCGGTTTTGGGATTCTGCACAGAAAGGGTTTGCAAACCGCTGAATCCACACGTGAGTTTAACTCTGTCAGTTGAATGCACACATTGACAACCATTCAGTTAGATAGCTCCGTTTTGGTTTTAGAAGCAGATATTTCTCTGTACAGCCTATGGTCCCATTCACTCGGGAATATCCCAACGCAGCTCCTAGAAGAAACGTGTTTCTGACTCGCTGAATCTCAACATAGTTTCAACTCTCTTAGATGAACGAACGCACAGCAGAGCAGTTTCAAGGAAACGTTTCTCCTGAGTTTTAGACGAAGTTTCCTGCTGTTTAGTACGTATGCCGGCATTGGGCTGGAAATACCGGTTTTGGGATTCTGCACAGAAAGGGTTTGCAAACCGCTGAATCCACACGTGAGTTTAACTCTGTCAGTTGAATGCACACATTGACAACCATTCAGTTAGATAGCTCCGTTTTGGTTTTAGAAGCAGATATTTCTCTGTACAGCCTATGGGCCCATTCACTCGGGAATATCCCAACGCAGCTCCTAGAAGAAACGTGTTTCTGCCTCGCTGAATCTCAACATAGATTCAAATCTCTTAGGTGAACGAACGCACAGCAGAGCAGTTTCAAGGAAACGTTTCTCCTGAGTTTTAGACGAAGTTTCCTGCTCTTTAGTACGTATGCCGGCATTGGGCTGGAAATACCGGTTTTGGGATTCTGCACAGAAAGGGTTTGCAAACCGCTGAATCCACACGTGAGTTTAACTCTGTCAGTTGAATGCACACATTGACAACCATTCAGTTAGATAGCTCCGTTTTGGTTTTAGAAGCAGATATTTCTCTGTACAGCCTATGGTCCCATTCACTCGGGAATATGCCAACGCAGCTCCTAGAAGAAACGTGTTTCTGACTCGCTGAATCTCAACATAGATTCAACTCTCTTTGGTGATCGAACGCACAGCAGAGCAGTTTCAAGGAAACGTTTCTCCTGAGTTTTAGACGAAGTTTCCTGCTGTTTAGTACGTATGCCGGCATTGGGCTGGAAATACCGGTTTTGGGATTCTGCACAGAAAGGGTTTGCAAACCGCTGAATCCACACATGAGTTTAACTCTGTCAGTTGAATGCACACATTGACAACCATTCAGTTAGATAGCGCCGTTTTGGTTTTAGAAGCAGATATTTCTCTGTACAGCCTATGGTCCCATTCACTCGGGAATATCCCAACGCAGCTCCTAGAAGAAACGTGTTTCTGACTCGCTGAATCTCAACATAGATTCAACTCTCTTAGGTGAACGAACGCACAGCAGAGCAGTTTCAAGGAAACGTTTCTCCTGAGTTTTAGACGAAGTTTCCTGCTGTTTAGTACGGATGCCGGCATTGGGCTGGAAATACCGGTTTTGGGATTCTGCACAGAAAGTGTTTGCAAACCGCTGAATCCACACGTGACTTTAACTCTGTCAGTTAAATGCACACATTGACAACCATTCAGTTTGATAGCACACTTTTGGTTTTAGAAGCAGATATTTCTCTGTACAGCCTATGGTCCCAATCACTCGGGAATATCCCAACGCAACTCCTAGAAGAAACGTGTTTCTGACTCGCTGAATCTCAACATAGATTCAACTCTCTTAGGTGAACGAACGCACAGCAGTGCAGTTTCAAGGAAACGTTTCTCCTGAGTTTTAGACGAAGTTTCCTGCTGTTTAGTACGGATGCCGGCATTGGGCTGGACATACCGGTTTTGGGATTCTGCACAGAAAGGGTTTGCAAACTGCTGAATCCACACGTGAGTTTAACTCTGTCAGTTGAATGCACACTTTGACAACCATTCAGTTAGATAGCTCCGTTTTGGTTTTAGAAGCAGATATTTCTCTGTACAGCCTATGGTCCCATTCACTCGGGAATATCCCAACGCAGATCCTAGAAGAAACGTGTTTCTGACTCGCTGAATCTCAACATAAATTCAACTCTCTTAGGTGATCGAACGCACAGCAGAGCAGTTTCAAGGAAACGCTTCTCCTGAGTTTTAGACGAAGTTTCCTGCTGTTTAGTACGGATGCCGGCATTGGGCTGGAAATCCCGGTTTTGGGATTCTGCACAGAAAGGGTTTGCAAACCGCTGAATCCACACGTGAGTTTAACTCTGTCAGTTGAATGCACACATTGACAACCATTCAGTTAGATAGCACACTTTTGGTTTTAGAAGCAGATATTTCTCTGTACAGCCTATGGTCCCATTCACTCGGGAATATCCCAACGCAACTCCTAGAAGAAACGTGTTTCTGACTCGCTGAATCTCAACATAGATTCAACTCTCTTAGGTGAACGAACGCACAGCAGAGCAGTTTCAAGGAAACGTTTCTCCTGAGTTTTAGACGAAGTTTCCTGCTGTTTAGTACGGATGCCGGTATTGGGCTGGACATACCGGTTTTGGGATTCTGCACAGAAAGGGTTTGCAAACCGCTGAATCCACACGTGAGTTTAACTCTGTCAGTTGAATGCACACTTTGACAACCATTCAGTTAGATAGCTCCGTTTTGGTTTTAGAAGCAGATATTTCTCTGTACAGCCTATGGTCCCATTCACTCGGGAATATCCCAATGCAGCTCCTAGCATAAACGTGTTTCTGACTCGCTGAATCTCAACATAGTTTCAACTCTCTTAGGTGAACGAACGCACAGCAGAGCAGTTTCAAGGAAACGTTTCTCCTGAGTTTTAGACGAAGTTTCCTGCTGTTAAGTACGGATGCCGGCATTGAGCTGTAATTACCGGTTTTGGGATTCTGCACAGAAATGGTTTGTAAACCGCTGAATCCACACGTGAGTTTAACTCTGTCAGTTGAATGCACACATTGACAACCATTCAGTTAGATACCACCCTTTTGGTTGTAGGAGCAGATATTTCTCTGTACAGCCTATGGTCCCATTCACTCGGGAATATCCCAACGCACCTCCTAGAAGAAACGTGTTTCTGACTCGCTGAATCTCAACATAGATTCAACTCTCTTAGGTGATCGAACGCACAGCAGAGCAGTTTCAAGGAAACGTTTCTCCTGAGTTTTAGACGAAGTTTCCTGCTGTTTAGTACGGATGCCGGCATTGGGCTGGAAATACCGGTTTTGGGATTCTGCACAGAAAGGGTTTGCAAACCGCTGAATCCACACGTGAGTTTAACTCTGTCAGTTGAATGCACACATTGACAACCATTCAGTTAGATAGCACACTTTTGGTTTTAGAAGCAGATATTTCTCTGTACAGCCTATGGTCCCATTCACTCGGGAATATCCCAACGCAACTCCTAGAAGAAACGTGTTTCTGACTCGCTGAATTTCAACATAGATTCAACTCTCTTAGGTGAACGAACGCACAGCAGAGCAGTTTCAAGGAAACGTTTCTCCTGAGTTTTAGACGAAGTTTCCTGCTGTTTAGTACGTATGCCGGCATTGGGCTGGAAATACCGGTTTTGGGATTCTGCACAGAAAGGGTTTGCAAACCGCTGAATCCACACGTGAGTTTAACTCTGTCAGTTGAATGCACACATTGACAACCATTCAGTTAGATAGCTCCGTTTTGGTTTTAGAAGCAGATATTTCTCTGTACAGCCTATGGTCCCATTCACTCGGGAATATCCTAACGCAGCTCCTAGAAGAAACGTGTTTCTGACTCGCTGAATCTCAACATAGATTCAACTCTCTTAGGTGATCGAACGCACAGCAGAGCAGTTTCAAGGAAACGTTTCTCCTGAGTTTTAGACGACGTTTCCTGCTGTTTAGTACGGATGCCGGCATTGGGCTGGAAATACCGGTTTTGGGATTCTGCACAGAAAGGGTTTGCAAACCGCTGAATCCACACGTGAGTTTAACTCTGTCAGTTGAATGCACACATTGACAACCATTCAGTTAGATAGCTCCGTTTTGGTTTTAGAAGCAGATATTTCTCTGTACAGCCTATGGTCCCATTCACTCGGGAATATCCCAACGCAGCTCCTAGAAGAAACGTGTTTCTGACTCGCTGAATCTCAACATAGATTCAAATCTCTTAGGTGAACGAACGCACAGCAGAGCAGTTTCAAGGAAACGTTTCTCCTGAGTTTTAGACGAAGTTTCCTGCTCTTTAGTACGTATGCCGGCATTGGGCTGGAAATACCGGTTTTGGGATTCTGCACAGAAAGGGTTTGCAAACCGCTGAATCCACACGTGAGTTTAACTCTGTCAGTTGAATGCACACATTGACAACCATTCAGTTAGATAGCTCCGTTTTGGTTTTAGAAGCAGATATTTCTCTGTACAACCTATGGTCCCATTCACTCGGGAATATCCCAACGCAGCTCCTGGAAGAAACGTGTTTCTGACTCGCTGAATCTCAACATAGATTCAACTCTCTTTGGTGATCGAACGCACAGCAGAGCAGTTTCAAGGAAACGTTTCTCCTGAGTTTTAGACGAAGTTTCCTGCTGTTTAGTACGGATGCCGGCATTGGGCTGGAAATACCGGTTTTGGGATTCTGCACAGAAAGTGTTTGCAAACCGCTGAATCCACACGTGACTTTAACTCTGTCAGTTGAATGCACACATTGACAACCATTCAGTTTGATAGCACACTTTTGGTTTTAGAAGCAGATATTTCTCTGTACAGCCTATGGTCCCATTCACTCGGGAATATCCCAATGCAGCTCCTAGAAGAAACGTGTTTCTGACTCGCTGAATCTCAACATAGATTCAACTCTCTTAGGTGAACGAACGCACAGCAGAGCAGTTTCAAGGAAACGTTTCTCCTGAGTTTTAGACGAAGTTTCCTGCTGTTTAGTACGGATGCCGGCATTGGGCTGGAAATACCAGTTTTGGGATTCTGCACAGAAAGGGTTTGCAAACCGCTGAATCCACACGTGAGTTTATCTCTGTCAGTTGAATGCACACATTGACAACAATTCAGTTAGATAGCACACTTTTGGTTTTAGAAGCAGATATTTCTCTGTACAGCCTATGGTCCCATTCACTCGGGAATATCCCAACGCAACTCCTAGAAGAAACGTGTTTCTGACTCGCTGAATCTCAACATAGATTCAACTCTCTTAGGTAAACGAACGCACAGCAGAGCAGTTTCAAGGAAACGTTTCTCCTGAGTTTTAGACGAAGTTTCCTGCTGTTTAGTACGTATGCCGGCATTGGGCTGGAAATACCGGTTTTGGGATTCTGCACAGAAAGGGTTTGCAAACCGCTGAATCCACACGTGAGTTTAACTCTGTCAGTTGAATGCACACATTGACAACCATTCAGTTAGATAGCGCCGTTTTGGTTTTAGAAGCAGATATTTCTCTGTACAGCCTATGGTCCCATTCACTCGGGAATATCCTAACGCAGCTCCTAGAAGAAACGTGTTTCTGACTCGCTGAATCTCAACATAGATTCAACTCTCTTAGGTGAACGAACGCACAGCAGAGCAGTTTCAAGGAAACGTTTCTCCTGAGTTTTAGACGAAGTTTCCTGCTGTTTAGTACGGATGCCGGCATTGGGCTGGACATACCGGTTTTGGGATTCTGCACAGAAAGGGTTTGCAAACCGCTGAATCCACACGTGAGTTTAACTCTGTCAGTTGAATGCACACATTGACAACCATTCAGTTAGATAGCACACTTTTGGTTTTAGAAGCAGATATTTCTCTGTACAGCCTGTGGTCCCATTCACTCGGGAATATCCCAACGCAACTCCTAGAAGAAACGTGTTTCTGACTCGCTGAATCTCAACATAGATTCAACTCTCTTAGGTAAACGAAGGCACAGCAGAGCAGTTTCAAGGAAACGTTTCTCCTGAGTTTTAGACGAAGTTTCCTGCTGTTTAGTACGTATGCCGGCATTGGGCTGGAAATACCGGTTTTGGGATTCTGCACAGAAAGGGTTTGCAAACCGCTGAATCCACACATGAGTTTAACTCTGTCAGTTGAATGCACACATTGACAACCATTCAGTTAGATAGCGCCGTTTTGGTTTTAGAAGCAGATATTTCTCTGTACAGCCTATGGTCCCATTCACTCGGGAATATCCCAACGCAGCTCCTAGAAGAAACGTGTTTCTGACTCGCTGAATCTCAACATAGATTCAACTCTCTTAGGTGAACGAACGCACAGCAGAGCAGTTTCAAGGAAACGTTTCTCCTGAGTTTTAGACGAAGTTTCCTGCTGTTTAGTACGGATGCCGGCATTGGGCTGGAAATACCGGTTTTGGGATTCTGCACAGAAAGGGTTTGCAAACCGCTGAATCCACACGTGACTTTAACTCTGTCAGTTGAATGCACACATTGACAACCATTCAGTTTGATAGCACACTTTTGGTTTTAGAAGCAGATATTTCTCTGTACAGCCTATGGTCCCATTCACTCGGGAATATCCCAACGCAACTCCTAGAAGAAACGTGTTTCTGACTCGCTGAATCTCAACATAGATTCAACTATCTTAGGTGAACGAACGCACAGCAGTGCAGTTTCAAGGAAACGTTTCTCCTGAGTTTTAGACGAAGTTTCCTGCTGTTTAGTACGGATGCCGGCATTGGGCTGGACATACCGGTTTTGGGATTCTGCACAGAAAGGGTTTGCAAACCGCTGAATCCACACGTGAGTTTAACTCTGTCAGTTGAATGCACACTTTGACAACCATTCAGTTAGATAGCTCCGTTTTGGTTTTAGAAGCAGATATTTCTCTGTACAGCCTATGGTCCCATTCACTCGGGAATATCCCAACGCAGCTCCTAGAAGAAACGTGTTTCTGACTCGCTGAATCTCAACATAAATTCAACTCTCTTAGGTGATCGAACGCACAGCAGAGCAGTTTCAAGGAAACGCTTCTCCTGAGTTTTAGAGGAAGTTTCCTGCTGTTTAGTACGTATGCCGGCATTGGGCTGGAAATCCCGGTTTTGGGATTCTGCACAGAAAGGGTTTGCAAACCGCTGAATCCACACGTGAGTTTAACTCTGTCAGTTGAATGCACACATTGACAACCATTCAGTTAGATAGCACACTTTTGGTTTTAGAAGCAGATATTTCTCTGTACAGCCTATGGTCCCATTCACTCGGGAATATCCCATCGCAACTCCTAGAAGAAACGTGTTTCTGACTCGCTGAATCTCAACATAGATTCAACTCTCTTAGGTGAACGAACGCACAGCAGAGCAGTTTCAAGGAAACGTTTCTCCTGAGTTTTAGACGAAGTTTCCTGCTGTTTAGTACGGATGCCGGTATTGGGCTGGACATACCGGTTTTGGGATTCTGCACAGAAAGGGTTTGCAAACCGCTGAATCCACACGTGAGTTTAACTCTGTCAGTTGAATGCACACTTTGACAACCATTCAGTTAGATAGCTCCGTTTTGGTTTTAGAAGCAGATATTTCTGTGTACAGCCTATGGTCCCATTCACTCGGGAATATCCCAATGCAGCTCCTAGCATAAACGTGTTTCTGACTCGCTGAATCTCAACATAGTTTCAACTCTCTTAGGTGAACGAACGCACAGCAGAGCAGTTTCAAGGAAACGTTTCTCCTGAGTTTTAGACGAAGTTTCCTGCTGTTAAGTACGGATGCCGGCATTGAGCTGTAATTACCGGTTTTGGGATTCTGCACAGAAATGGTTTGTAAACCGCTGAATCCACACGTGAGTTTAACTCTGTCAGTTGAATGCACACATTGACAACCATTCAGTTAGATACCACCCTTTTGGTTGTAGGAGCAGATATTTCTCTGTACAGCCTATGGTCCCATTCACTCGGGAATATCCCAACGCACCTCCTAGAAGAAACGTGTTTCTGACTCGCTGAATCTCAACATAGATTCAACTCTCTTAGGTGATCGAACGCACAGCAGAGCAGTTTCAAGGAAACGTTTCTCCTGAGTTTTAGACGAAGTTTCCTGCTGTTTAGTACGGATGCCGGCATTGGGCTGGAAATACCGGTTTTGGGATTCTGCACAGAAAGGGTTTGCAAACCGCTGAATCCACACGTGAGTTTAACTCTGTCAGTTGAATGCACACATTGACAACCATTCAGTTAGATAGCACAATTTTGGTTTTAGAAGCAGATATTTCTCTGTACAGCCTATGGTCCCATTCACTCGGGAATATCCCAACGCAACTCCTAGAAGAAACGTGTTTCTGACTCGCTGAATTTCAACATAGATTCAACTCTCTTAGGTGAACGAACGCACAGCAGAGCAGTTTCAAGGAAACGTTTCTCCTGAGTTTTAGACGAAGTTTCCTGCTGTTTAGTACGTATGCCGGCATTGGGCTGGAAATACCGGTTTTGGGATTCTGCACAGAAAGGGTTTGCAAACCGCTGAATCCACACGTGAGTTTAACTCTGTCAGTTGAATGCACACATTGACAACCATTCAGTTAGATAGCTCCGTTTTGGTTTTAGAAGCAGATATTTCTCTGTACAGCCTATGGTCCCATTCACTCGGGAATATCCCAACGCAGCTCCTGGAAGAAACGTGTTTCTGACTCGCTGAATCTCAACATAGATTCAACTCTCTTTGGTGATCGAACGCACAGCAGAGCAGTTTCAAGGAAACGTTTCTCCTGAGTTTTAGACGAAGTTTCCTGCTGTTTAGTACGGATGCCGGCATTGGGCTGGAAATACCGGTTTTGGGATTCTGCACAGAAAGTGTTTGCAAACCGCTGAATCCACACGTGACTTTAACTCTGTCAGTTGAATGCACACATTGACAACCATTCAGTTTGATAGCACACTTTTGGTTTTAGAAGCAGATATTTCTCTGTACAGCCTATGGTCCCATTCACTCGGGAATATCCTAACGCAGCTCCTAGAAGAAACGTGTTTCTGACTCGCTGAATCTCAACATAGATTCAACTCTCTTAGGTGAACGAACGCACAGCAGAGCAGTTTCAAGGAAACGTTTCTCCTGAGTTTTAGACGAAGTTTCCTGCTGTTTAGTACGGATGCCGGCATTGGGCTGGAAATACCGGTTTTGGGATTCTGCACAGAAAGGGTTTGCAAACCGCTGAATCCACACGTGAGTTTAACTCTGTCAGTTGAATGCACACATTGACAACCAATCAGTTAGATAGCTCCGTTTTGGTTTTAGAAGCAGATATTTCTCTGTACAGCCTATGGTCCCATTCACTCGGGAATATCTCAACGCAGCTCCTAGAAGAAACGTGTTTCTGACTCGCTGAATCTCAACATAGATTCAACTCTCTTAGGTGAACGAACGCACAGCAGAGCAGTTTCAAGGAAACGTTTCTCCTGTGTTTTAGACGAAGTTTCCTGCTGTTTAGTACGGATGCCGGCATTGGGCTGGAAATACCGGTTTTGGGATTCTGCACAGAAAGTGTTTGCAAACCGCTGAATCCACACGTGACTTTAACTCTGTCAGTTGAATGCACACATTGACAACCATTCAGTTTGATAGCACACTTTTGGTTTTAGAAGCAGATATTTCTCTGTACAGCCTATGGTCCCATTCACTCGGGAATATCCCAACGCAGCTCCTAGAAGAAACGTGTTTCTGACTCGCTGAATCTCAACATAGATTCAACTCTCTTAGGTGAACGAACGCACAGCAGAGCACTTTCAAGGAAACGTTTCTCCTGAGTTTTAGACGAAGTTTCCTGCTGTTTAGTACGGATGCCGGCAATGGGCTGGAAATACCGGTTTTGGGATTCTGCACAGAAAGGGTTTGCAAACCGCTGAATCCACACGTGAGTTTAATTCTGTCAGTTGAATGCACACTTTGACAACCATTCAGTTAGATAGCTCCGTTTTGGTTTTAGAAGCAGATATTTCTCTGTACAGCCTATGGTCCCATTCACTCGGGAATATCCCAATGCAGCTCCTAGAAGAAACGTGTTTCTGACTCGCTGAATCTCAACATAGTTTCAACTCTCTTAGGTGAACGAACGCACAGCAGAGCAGTTTCAAGGAAACGTTTCTCCTGAGATTTAGACGAAGTTTCCTGCTGTTTAGTACGGATGCCGGCATTGGGCTGGAAATACTGGTTTTGGGATTCTGCACAGAAAGGGTTTGCAAACCGCTGAATCCACACGTGAGTTTAACTCTGTCAGTTGAATGCACACATTGACAACCATTCCGTTTGATAGCACACTTTTGGTTTTAGAAGCAGATATTTCTCTGTACAGCCTATGGTCCCATTCACTCGGGAATATAACAACGCACCTCCTAGAAGAAACGTGTTTCTGACTCGCTGAATCTCAACATAGATTCAACTCTCTTAGGTGATCGAACGCACAGCAGAGCAGTTTCAAGGAAACGTTTCTCCTGAGTTTTAGACGAAGTTTCCTGCTGTTTAGTACGGATGCCGTCAGTGGGCTGGACATACCGGTTTTGGGATTCTGCACAGAAAGGGTTTGCAAACCGCTGAATCCACACGTGAGTTTAACTCTGTCAGTTGAATGCACACTTTGACAATCATTCAGTTAGATAGCTCCGTTTTGGTTTTAGAAGCAGATATTTCTCTGTACAGCCTATGGTCCCATTCACTCGGGAATATCCCAACGCAGCTCCTAGCATAAACGTGTTTCTGACTCACTGAATCTTAACATAGATTCAACTCTCTTAGGTTAACGAACGCACAGCAGAGCAGTTTCAAGGAAACGTTTCTCCTGAGTTTTAGACGAAGTTTCCTGCTCTTTAGCACGTATGCCGGGATTGGGCTGGAAATACCGGTTTTGGGATTCTGCACAGAAAGGGTTTGCAAACCGCTGAATCCACACGTGAGTTTAACTCTGTCAGTTGAATGCACACATTGACAACCATTCAGTTAGATAGCTCCGTTTTGGTTTTAGAAGCAGATATTTCTCTGTACAGCCTATGGTCCCATTCACTCGGGAATATCCCAACGCAGCTCCTAGAAGAAACGTGTTTCTGGCTCGCTGAATCTCAACATAGATTCAACTCTCTTAGGTGAACGAACGCACAGCAGAGCAGTTTCAAGGAAACGTTTCTCCTGAGTTTTAGACGAAGTTTCCTGCTGTTTAGTACGGATGCCGGCATTGGGCTGGACATACCGGTTTTGGGATTCTGCACAGAAAGGGTTTGCAAACCGCTGAATCCACACGTGAGTTTAACTCTGTCAGTTGAATGCACACTTTGACAACCATTCAGTTAGATAGCTCCGTTTTGGTTTTAGAAGCAGATATTTCTCTGTACAGCCTATGGTCCCATTCACTCGGGAATATCCCAACGCAGCTCCTAGCATAAACGTGTTTCTGACTCGCTGAATCTCAACATAGATTCAACTCTCTTAGGTGAACGAACGCACAGCAGAGCAGTTTCAAGGAAACGTTTCTCCTGAGTTTTAGACGAAGTTTCCTGCTGTTTAGTACGGATGCCGGCATTGGGCTGGAAATACCGGTTTTGGGATTCTGCACAGAAAGTGTTTGCAAACCGCTGAATCCACACGTGACTTTAACTCTGTCAGTTGAATGCACACATTGACAACCATTCAGTTTGATAGCACACTTTTGGTTTTAGAAGCAGATATTTCTCTGTACAGCCTATGGTCCCATTCACTCGGGAATATCCCAACGCAACTCCTAGAAGAAACGTGTTTCTGACTCGCTGAATCTCAACATAGATTCAACTCTCTTAGGTGATCGAACGCACAGCAGAGCAGTTTCAAGGAAACGTTTCTCCTGAGTTTTAGACGAAGTTTCCTGCTGTTTAGTACGGATGCCGGCATTGGGCTGGACATACCGGTTTTGGGATTCTGCACAGAAAGGGTTTGCAAACCGCTGAATCCACACTTGAGTTTAACTCTGTCAGTTGAATGCACACTTTGACAACCATTCAGTTAGATAGCTCCGTTTTGGTTTTAGAAGCAGATATTTCTCTGTACAGCCTATGGTCCCATTCACTCGGGAATATCCCAACGCACCTCCTAGAAGAAACGTGTTTCTGACTCGCTGAATCTCAACATAAATTCAACTCTCTTAGGTGATCGAACGCACAGCAGAGCAGTTTCAAGGAAACGCTTCTCCTGAGTTTTAGACGAAGTTTCCTGCTGTTTAGTACGGATGCCGGCATTGGGCTGGAAATCCCGGTTTTGGGACTCTGCACAGAAAGGGTTTGCAAACCGCTGAATCCACACGTGAGTTTAACTCTGTCAGTTGAATGCACACATTGACAACCATTCAGTTAGATATCTCCGTTTTGGTTTTAGAAGCAGATATTTCTCTGTACAGCCTATGGTCCCATTCACTCGGGAATATCCCAACGCAGCTCCTAGAAGAAACGTGTTTCTGACTCGCTGAATCTCAACATAGATTCAACTCTCTTAGGTGAACGAACGCAGAGCAGAGCAGTTTCAAGGAAACGTTTCTCCTGAGTTTTAGACGAAGTTTCCTGCTGTTTAGTACGGATGCCGGCATTGGGCTGGAAATACCGGTTTTGGGATTCTGCACAGAAAGGGTTTGCAAACCGCTGAAACCACACGTGAGTTTAACTCTGTCAGTTGAATGCACACATTGACAACCATTCAGTTAGATAGCTCCGTTTTGGTTTTAGAAGCAGATATTTCTCTGTACAGCCTATGTTCCCATTCACTCGGGAATATCCCAATGCAGCTCCTAGAAGAAACGTGTTTCTGACTCGCTGAATCTCAACATAGTTTCAACTCTCTTAGGTGAACGAACGCACAGCAGAGCAGTTTCAAGGAAACGTTTCTCCTGAGATTTAGACGAAGTTTCCTGCTGTTTAGTACGTATGCCGGCATTGGGCTGGAAATACCGGTTTTGGCATTCTGCACAGAAAGGGTTTGCAAACCGCTGAAGCCACACGTGAGTTTAACTCTGTCAGTTGAATGCACACATTGACAACCATTCAGTTTGATACCACACTTTTGGTTTTAGAAGCAGATATTTCTCTGTACAGGCTATGGTCCCATTCACTTGGGAATATCCCTATGCAGCTCCTAGAAGAAACGTGTTTCTGACTCGCTGAATCTCAACATAGATTCAACTCTCTTAGGTGAACGAACGCACAGCAGAGCAGTTTCAAGGAAACGTTTCTCCTGAGATTTAGACGAAGTTTCCTGCTGTTTAGTACGTATGCCGGCATTGGGCTGGAAATACCGGTTTTGGGATTCTGCACAGAAAGGGTCTGCAAACCGCTGAATCCACACGGGAGTTTAACTCTGTCAGTTGAATGCACACATTGACAACCATTCAGTTAGATAGCTCCGTTTTGGTTTTAGAAGCAGATATTTCTCTGTACAGCCTATGGGCCCATTCACTCGGGAATATCCCAACGCAGCTCCTAGAAGAAACGTGTTTCTGACTCGCTGAATCTCAACATAGATTCAAATCTCTTAGGTGAACGAACGCACAGCAGAGCAGTTTCAAGGAAACGTTTCTCCTGAGTTTTAGACGAAGTTTCCTGCTCTTTAGCACGTATGCCGGGATTGGGCTGGAAATACCGGTTTTGGGATTCTGCACAGAAAGGGTTTGCAAACCGCTGAATCCACACGTGAGTTTAACTCTGTCAGTTGAATGCACACATTGACAACCATTCAGTTAGATAGCTCCGTTTTGGTTTTAGAAGCAGATATTTCTCTGTACAGCCTATGGTCCCATTCACTCGGGAATATCCCAACGCAGCTCCTAGAAGAAACGTGTTTCTGGCTCGCTGAATCTCAACATAGATTCAACTCTCTTAGGTGAACGAACGCACAGCAGAGCAGTTTCAAGGAAACGTTTCTCCTGAGTTTTAGACGAAGTTTCCTGCTGTTTAGTACGGATGCCGGCATTGGGCTGGACATACCGGTTTTGGGATTCTGCACAGAAAGGGTTTGCAAACCGCTGAATCCACACGTGAGTTTAACTCTGTCAGTTGAATGCACACTTTGACAACAATTCAGTTAGATAGCTCCGTTTTGGTTTTAGAAGCAGATATTTCTCTGTACAGCCTATGGTCCCATTCACTCGGGAATATCCCAACGCAGCTCCTAGCATAAACGTGTTTCTGACTCGCTGAATCTCAACATAGATTCAACTCTCTTAGGTGAACGAACGCACAGCAGAGCAGTTTCAAGGAAACGTTTCTCCTGAGTTTTAGACGAAGTTTCCTGCTGTTTAGTACGGATGCCGGCATTGGGCTGGAAATACCGGTTTTGGGATTCTGCACAGAAAGTGTTTGAAAACCGCTGAATCCACACGTGACTTTAACTCTGTCAGTTGAATGCACACATTGACAACCATTCAGTTTGATAGCACACTTTTGGTTTTAGAAGCAGATATTTCTCTGTACAGCCTATGGTCCCATTCACTCGGGAATATCCCAACGCAACTCCTAGAAGAAACGTGTTTCTGACTCGCTGAATCTCAACATAGATTCAACTCTCTTAGGTGATCGAACGCACAGCAGAGCAGTTTCAAGGAAACGTTTCTCCTGAGTTTTAGACGAAGTTTCCTGCTGTTTAGTACGGATGCCGGCATTGGGCTGGACATACCGGTTTTGGGATTCTGCACAGAAAGGGTTTGCAAACCGCTGAATCCACACTTGAGTTTAACTCTGTCAGTTGAATGCACACTTTGACAACCATTCAGTTAGATAGCTCCGTTTTGGTTTTAGAAGCAGATATTTCTCTGTACAGCCTATGGTCCCATTCACTCGGGAATATCCCAACGCACCTCCTAGAAGAAACGTGTTTCTGACTCGCTGAATCTCAACATAAATTCAACTCTCTTAGGTGATCGAACGCACAGCAGAGCAGTTTCAAGGAAACGCTTCTCCTGAGTTTTAGACGAAGTTTCCTGCTGTTTAGTACGGATGCCGGCATTGGGCTGGAAATCCCGGTTTTGGGACTCTGCACAGAAAGGGTTTGCAAACCGCTGAATCCACACGTGAGTTTAACTCTGTCAGTTGAATGCACACATTGACAACCATTCAGTTAGATAGCTCCGTTTTGGTTTTAGAAGCAGATATTTCTCTGTACAGCCTATGGTCCCATTCACTCGGGAATATCCCAACGCAGCTCCTAGAAGAAACGTGTTTCTGACTCGCTGAATCTCAACATAGATTCAACTCTCTTAGGTGAACGAACGCACAGCAGAGCAGTTTCAAGGAAACGTTTCTCCTGAGTTTTAGACGAAGTTTCCTGCTGTTTAGTACGTATGCCGGCATTGGGCTGGAAATACCGGTTTTGGGATTCTGCACAGAAAGGGTTTGCAAACCGCTGAAACCACACGTGAGTTTAACTCTGTCAGTTGAATGCACACATTGACAACCATTCAGTTAGATAGCTCCGTTTTGGTTTTAGAAGCAGATATTTCTCTGTACAGCCTATGTTCCCATTCACTCGGGAATATCCCAATGCAGCTCCTAGAAGAAACGTGTTTCTGACTCGCTGAATCTCAACATAGTTTCAACTCTCTTAGGTGAACGAACGCACAGCAGAGCAGTTTCAAGGAAACGTTTCTCCTGAGATTTAGACGAAGTTTCCTGCTGTTTAGTACGTATGCCGGCATTGGGCTGGAAATACCGGTTTTGGGATTCTGCACAGAAAGGGTTTGCAAACCGCTGAAGCCACACGTGAGTTTAACTCTGTCAGTTGAATGCACACATTGACAACCATTCAGTTTGATACCACACTTTTGGTTTTAGAAGCAGATATTTCTCTGTACAGGCTATGGTCCCATTCACTTGGGAATATCCCTATGCAGCTCCTAGAAGAAACGTGTTTCTGACTCGCTGAATCTCAACATAGATTCAACTCTCTTAGGTGAACGAACGCACAGCAGAGCAGTTTCAAGGAAACGTTTCTCCTGAGATTTAGACGAAGTTTCCTGCTGTTTAGTACGGATGCCGGCATTGGGCTGGAAATACTGGTTTTGGGATTCTGCACAGAAAGGGTTTGCAAACCGCTGAATCCACACGTGAGTTTAACTCTGTCAGTTGAATGCACACATTGACAACCATTCAGTTAGATAGCTCCGTTTTGGTTTTAGAAGCAGATATTTCTCTGTACAGCCTATGGTCCCATTCACTTGGGAATATCCTAACGCAGCTCCTAGAAGAAACGTGTTTCTGACTCGCTGAATCTCAACATAGATTCAACTCTCTTAGGTGATCGAACGCACAGCAGAGCAGTTTCAAGGAAACGTTTCTCCTGAGTTTTAGACGAAGTTTCCTGCTGTTTAGTACGGATGCCGTCAGTGGGCTGGACATACCGGTTTTGGAATTCTGCACAGAAAGGGTTTGCAAACCGCTGAATCCACACGGGAGTTTAACTCTGTCAGTTGAATGCACACTTTGACAATCATTCAGTTAGATAGCTCCGTTTTGGTTTTAGAAGCAGATATTTCTCTGTACAGCCTATGGTCCCATTCACTCGGGAATATCCCAACGCAGCTCCTAGCATAAACGTGTTTCTGACTCGCTGAATCTCAACATAGATTCAACTCTCTTAGGTGAACGAACGCACAGCAGAGCAGTTTCAAGGAAACGTTTCTCCTGAGTTTTAGACGAAGTTTCCTGCTGTTTAGTACGTATGCCGGCATTGGGCTGGAAATACCGGTTTTGGGATTCTGCACAGAAAGGGTTTGCAAACCGCTGAATCCACACGTGAGTTTAACTCTGTCAGTTGAATGCACACATTGACAACCATTCAGTTAGATAGCTCCGTTTTGGTTTTAGAAGCAGATATTTCTCTGTACAGCCTATGGGCCCATTCACTCGGGAATATCCCAACGCAGCTCCTAGAAGAAACGTGTTTCTGACTCGCTGAATCTCAACATAGATTCAAATCTCTTAGGTGAACGAACGCACAGCAGAGCAGTTTCAAGGAAACGTTTCTCCTGAGTTTCAGACGAAGTTTCCTGCTCTTTAGTACGTATGCCGGGATTGGGCTGGAAATATCGGTTTTGGGATTCTGCACAGAAAGGGTTTGCAAACCGCTGAATCCACACGTGAGTTTAACTCTGTCAGTTGAATGCACACATTGACAACCATTCAGTTAGATAGCTCCGTTTTGGTTTTAGAAGCAGATATTTCGCTGTACAGCCTATGGTCCCATTCACTCGGGAATATCCCAACGCAGCTCCTAGAAGAAACGTGTTTCTGACTCGCTGAATCTCAACATAGATTCAACTCTCTTAGGTGAACGAACGCACAGCAGAGCAGTTTCAAGGAAACGTTTCTCCTGAGTTTTAGACGAAGTTTCCTGCTGTTTAGTACGGATGCCGGCATTGGGCTGGAAATACCGGTTTTGGGATTCTGCACAGAAAGGGTTTGCAAACCGCTGAATCCACACGTGAGTTTAACTCTGTCAGTTGAATGCACACATTGACAACCAATCAGTTAGATAGCTCCGTTTTGGTTTTAGAAGCAGATATTTCTCTGTACAGCCTATGGTCCCATTCACTCGGGAATATCTCAACGCAGCTCCTAGAAGAAACGTGTTTCTGACTCGCTGAATCTCAACATAGATTCAACTCTCTTAGGTGAACGAACGCACAGCAGAGCAGTTTCAAGGAAACGTTTCTCCTGTGTTTTAGACGAAGTTTCCTGCTGTTTAGTACGGATGCCGGCATTGGGCTGGAAATACCGGTTTTGGGATTCTGCACAGAAAGTGTTTGCAAACCGCTGAATCCACACGTGACTTTAACTCCGTCAGTTGAATGCACACATTGACAACCATTCAGTTTGATAGCACACTTTTGGTTTTAGAAGCAGATATTTCTCTGTACAGCCTATGGTCCCATTCACTCGGGAATATCCCAACGCAGCTCCTAGAAGAAACGTGTTTCTGACTCGCTGAATCTCAACATAGATTCAACTCTCTTAGGTGAACGAACGCACAGCAGAGCACTTTCAAGGAAACGTTTCTCCTGAGTTTTAGACGAAGTTTCCTGCTGTTTAGTACGGATGCCGGCATTGGGCTGGAAATACCAGTTTTGGGATTCTGCACAGAAAGGGTTTGCAAACCGCTGAATCCACACGTGAGTTTAATTCTGTCAGTTGAATGCACACTTTGACAACCATTCAGTTAGATAGCTCCGTTTTGGTTTTAGAAGCAGATATTTCTCTGTACAGCCTATGGTCCCATTCACTCGGGAATATCCCAATGCAGCTCCTAGAAGAAACGTGTTTCTGACTCGCTGAATCTCAACATAGTTTCAACTCTCTTAGGTGAACGAACGCACAGCAGAGCAGTTTCAAGGAAACGTTTCTCCTGAGATTTAGACGAAGTTTCCTGCTGTTTAGTACGGATGCCGGCATTGGGCTGGAAATACTGGTTTTGGGATTCTGCACAGAAAGGGTTTGCAAACCGCTGAATCCACACGTGAGTTTAACTCTGTCAGTTGAATGCACACATTGACAACCATTCCGTTTGATAGCACACTTTTGGTTTTAGAAGCAGATATTTCTCTGTACAGCCTATGGTCCCATTCACTCGGGAATATAACAACGCACCTCCTAGAAGAAACGTGTTTCTGACTCGCTGAATCTCAACATAGATTCAACTCTCTTAGGTGATCGAACGCACAGCAGAGCAGTTTCAAGGAAACGTTTCTCCTGAGTTTTAGACGAAGTTTCCTGCTGTTTAGTACGGATGCCGTCAGTGGGCTGGACATACCGGTTTTGGAATTCTGCACAGAAAGGGTTTGCAAACCGCTGAATCCACACGTGAGTTTAACTCTGTCAGTTGAATGCACACTTTGACAATCATTCAGTTAGATAGCTCCGTTTTGGTTTTAGAAGCAGATATTTCTCTGTACAGCCTATGGTCCCATTCACTCGGGAATATCCCAACGCAGCTCCTAGCATAAACGTGTTTCTGACTCGCTGAATCTTAACATAGATTCAACTCTCTTAGGTGAACGAACGCACAGCAGAGCAGTTTCAAGGAAACGTTTCTCCTGAGTTTTAGACGAAGTTTCCTGCTGTTTAGTACGTATGCCGGCATTGGGCTGGAAATACCGGTTTTGGGATTCTGCACAGAAAGGGTCTGCAAACCGCTGAATCCACACGGGAGTTTAACTCTGTCAGTTGAATGCACACATTGACAACCATTCAGTTAGATAGCTCCGTTTTGGTTTTAGAAGCAGATATTTCTCTGTACAGCCTATGGGCCCATTCACTCGGGAATATCCCAACGCAGCTCCTAGAAGAAACGTGTTTCTGACTCGCTGAATCTCAACATAGATTCAAATCTCTTAGGTGAACGAACGCACAGCAGAGCAGTTTCAAGGAAACGTTTCTCCTGAGTTTTAGACGAAGTTTCCTGCTCTTTAGCACGTATGCCGGGATTGGGCTGGAAATACCGGTTTTGGGATTCTGCACAGAAAGGGTTTGCAAACCGCTGAATCCACACGTGAGTTTAACTCTGTCAGTTGAATGCACACATTGACAACCATTCAGTTAGATAGCTCCGTTTTGGTTTTAGAAGCAGATATTTCTCTGTACACCCTATGGTCCCATTCACTCGGGAATATCCCAACGCAGCTCCTAGAAGAAACGTGTTTCTGGCTCGCTGAATCTCAACATAGATTCAACTCTCTTAGGTGAACGAACGCACAGCAGAGCAGTTTCAAGGAAACGTTTCTCCTGAGTTTTAGACGAAGTTTCCTGCTGTTTAGTACGGATGCCGGCATTGGGCTGGACATACCGGTTTTGGGATTCTGCACAGAAAGGGTTTGCAAACCGCTGAATCCACACGTGAGTTTAACTCTGTCAGTTGAATGCACACTTTGACAACCATTCAGTTAGATAGCTCCGTTTTGGTTTTAGAAGCAGATATTTCTCTGTACAGCCTATGGTCCCATTCACTCGGGAATATCCCAACGCAGCTCCTAGCATAAACGTGTTTCTGACTCGCTGAATCTCAACATAGATTCAACTCTCTTAGGTGAACGAACGCACAGCAGAGCAGTTTCAAGGAAACGTTTCTCCTGAGTTTTAGACGAAGTTTCCTGCTGTTTAGTACGGATGCCGGCATTGGGCTGGAAATACCGGTTTTGGGATTCTGCACAGAAAGTGTTTGCAAACCGCTGAATCCACACGTGACTTTAACTCTGTCAGTTGAATGCACACATTGACAACCATTCAGTTTGATAGCACACTTTTGGTTTTAGAAGCAGATATTTCTCTGTACAGCCTATGGTCCCATTCACTCGGGAATATCCCAACGCAGCTCCTAGAAGAAACGTGTTTCTGACTCGCTGAATCTCAACATAGTTTCAACTCTCTTAGATGAACGAACGCACAGCAGAGCAGTTTCAAGGAAACGTTTCTCCTGAGTTTTAGACGAAGTTTCCTGCTGTTTAGTACGTATGCCGGCATTGGGCTGGAAATACCGGTTTTGGGATTCTGCACAGAAAGGGTTTGGAAACCGCTGAATCCACACGTGAGTTTAACTCTGTCAGTTGAATGCACACATTGACAACCATTCAGTTAGATAGCTCCGTTTTGGTTTTAGAAGCAGATATTTCTCTGTACAGCCTATGGTCCCATTCACTTGGGAATATCCTAACGCAGCTCCTAGAAGAAACGTGTTTCTGACTCGCTGAATCTCAACATAGATTCAACTCTCTTAGGTGATCGAACGCACAGCAGAGCAGTTTCAAGGAAACGTTTCTCCTGAGTTTTAGACGAAGTTTCCTGCTGTTTAGTACGGATGCCGTCAGTGGGCTGGACATACCGGTTTTGGAATTCTGCACAGAAAGGGTTTGCAAACCGCTGAATCCACACGGGAGTTTAACTCTGTCAGTTGAATGCACACTTTGACAATCATTCAGTTAGATAGCTCCGTTTTGGTTTTAGAAGCAGATATTTCTCTGTACAGCCTATGGTCCCATTCACTCGGGAATATCCCAACGCAGCTCCTAGCATAAACGTGTTTCTGACTCGCTGAATCTCAACATAGATTCAACTCTCTTAGGTGAACGAACGCACAGCAGAGCAGTTTCAAGGAAACGTTTCTCCTGAGTTTTAGACGAAGTTTCCTGCTGTTTAGTACGTATGCCGGCATTGGGCTGGAAATACCGGTTTTGGGATTCTGCACAGAAAGGGTTTGCAAACCGCTGAATCCACACGTGAGTTTAACTCTGTCAGTTGAATGCACACATTGACAACCATTCAGTTAGATAGCTCCGTTTTGGTTTTAGAAGCAGATATTTCTCTGTACAGCCTATGGGCCCATTCACTCGGGAATATCCCAACGCAGCTCCTAGAAGAAACGTGTTTCTGACTCGCTGAATCTCAACATAGATTCAAATCTCTTAGGTGAACGAACGCACAGCAGAGCAGTTTCAAGGAAACGTTTCTCCTGAGTTTCAGACGAAGTTTCCTGCTCTTTAGTACGTATGCCGGGATTGGGCTGGAAATACCGGTTTTGGGATTCTGCACAGAAAGGGTTTGCAAACCGCTGAATCCACACGTGAGTTTAACTCTGTCAGTTGAATGCACACATTGACAACCATTCAGTTAGATAGCTCCGTTTTGGTTTTAGAAGCAGATATTTCGCTGTACAGCCTATGGTCCCATTCACTCGGGAATATCCCAACGCAGCTCCTAGAAGAAACGTGTTTCTGACTCGCTGAATCTCAACATAGATTCAACTCTCTTAGGTGAACGAACGCACAGCAGAGCAGTTTCAAGGAAACGTTTCTCCTGAGTTTTAGACGAAGTTTCCTGCTGTTTAGTACGGATGCCGGCATTGGGCTGGAAATACCGGTTTTGGGATTCTGCACAGAAAGGGTTTGCAAACCGCTGAATCCACACGTGAGTTTAACTCTGTCAGTTGAATGCACACATTGACAACCAATCAGTTAGATAGCTCCGTTTTGGTTTTAGAAGCAGATATTTCTCTGTACAGCCTATGGTCCCATTCACTCGGGAATATCTCAACGCAGCTCCTAGAAGAAACGTGTTTCTGACTCGCTGAATCTCAACATAGATTCAACTCTCTTAGGTGAACGAACGCACAGCAGAGCAGTTTCAAGGAAACGTTTCTCCTGTGTTTTAGACGAAGTTTCCTGCTGTTTAGTACGGATGCCGGCATTGGGCTGGAAATACCGGTTTTGGGATTCTGCACAGAAAGTGTTTGCAAACCGCTGAATCCACACGTGACTTTAACTCTGTCAGTTGAATGCACACATTGACAACCATTCAGTTTGATAGCACACTTTTGGTTTTAGAAGCAGATATTTCTCTGTACAGCCTATGGTCCCATTCACTCGGGAATATCCCAACGCAGCTCCTAGAAGAAACGTGTTTCTGACTCGCTGAATCTCAACATAGATTCAACTCTCTTAGGTGAACGAACGCACAGCAGAGCACTTTCAAGGAAACGTTTCTCCTGAGTTTTAGACGAAGTTTCCTGCTGTTTAGTACGGATGCCGGCATTGGGCTGGAAATACCAGTTTTGGGATTCTGCACAGAAAGGGTTTGCAAACCGCTGAATCCACACGTGAGTTTAATTCTGTCAGTTGAATGCACACTTTGACAACCATTCAGTTAGATAGCTCCGTTTTGGTTTTAGAAGCAGATATTTCTCTGTACAGCCTATGGTCCCATTCACTCGGGAATATCCCAATGCAGCTCCTAGAAGAAACGTGTTTCTGACTCGCTGAATCTCAACATAGTTTCAACTCTCTTAGGTGAACGAACGCACAGCAGAGCAGTTTCAAGGAAACGTTTCTCCTGAGATTTAGACGAAGTTTCCTGCTGTTTAGTACGGATGCCGGCATTGGGCTGGAAATACTGGTTTTGGGATTCTGCACAGAAAGGGTTTGCAAACCGCTGAATCCACACGTGAGTTTAACTCTGTCAGTTGAATGCACACATTGACAACCATTCCGTTTGATAGCACACTTTTGGTTTTAGAAGCAGATATTTCTCTGTACAGCCTATGGTCCCATTCACTCGGGAATATAACAACGCACCTCCTAGAAGAAACGTGTTTCTGACTCGCTGAATCTCAACATAGATTCAACTCTCTTAGGTGATCGAACGCACAGCAGAGCAGTTTCAAGGAAACGTTTCTCCTGAGTTTTAGACGAAGTTTCCTGCTGTTTAGTACGGATGCCGTCAGTGGGCTGGACATACCGGTTTTGGAATTCTGCACAGAAAGGGTTTGCAAACCGCTGAATCCACACGTGAGTTTAACTCTGTCAGTTGAATGCACACTTTGACAATCATTCAGTTAGATAGCTCCGTTTTGGTTTTAGAAGCAGATATTTCTCTGTACAGCCTATGGTCCCATTCACTCGGGAATATCCCAACGCAGCTCCTAGCATAAACGTGTTTCTGACTCGCTGAATCTTAACATAGATTCAACTCTCTTAGGTGAACGAACGCACAGCAGAGCAGTTTCAAGGAAACGTTTCTCCTGAGTTTTAGACGAAGTTTCCTGCTGTTTAGTACGTATGCCGGCATTGGGCTGGAAATACCGGTTTTGGGATTCTGCACAGAAAGGGTCTGCAAACCGCTGAATCCACACGGGAGTTTAACTCTGTCAGTTGAATGCACACATTGACAACCATTCAGTTAGATAGCTCCGTTTTGGTTTTAGAAGCAGATATTTCTCTGTACAGCCTATGGGCCCATTCACTCGGGAATATCCCAACGCAGCTCCTAGAAGAAACGTGTTTCTGACTCGCTGAATCTCAACATAGATTCAAATCTCTTAGGTGAACGAACGCACAGCAGAGCAGTTTCAAGGAAACGTTTCTCCTGAGTTTTAGACGAAGTTTCCTGCTCTTTAGCACGTATGCCGGGATTGGGCTGGAAATACCGGTTTTGGGATTCTGCACAGAAAGGGTTTGCAAACCGCTGAATCCACACGTGAGTTTAACTCTGTCAGTTGAATGCACACATTGACAACCATTCAGTTAGATAGCTCCGTTTTGGTTTTAGAAGCAGATATTTCTCTGTACAGCCTATGGTCCCATTCACTCGGGAATATCCCAACGCAGCTCCTAGAAGAAACGTGTTTCTGGCTCGCTGAATCTCAACATAGATTCAACTCTCTTAGGTGAACGAACGCACAGCAGAGCAGTTTCAAGGAAACGTTTCTCCTGAGTTTTAGAGGAAGTTTCCTGCTGTTTAGTACGGATGCCGGCATTGGGCTGGACATACCGGTTTTGGGATTCTGCACAGAAAGGGTTTGCAAACCGCTGAATCCACACGTGAGTTTAACTCTGTCAGTTGAATGCACACTTTGACAACCATTCAGTTAGATAGCTCCGTTTTGGTTTTAGAAGCAGATATTTCTCTGTACAGCCTATGGTCCCATTCACTCGGGAATATCCCAACGCAGCTCCTAGCATAAACGTGTTTCTGACTCGCTGAATCTCAACATAGATTCAACTCTCTTAGGTGAACGAACGCACAGCAGAGCAGTTTCAAGGAAACGTTTCTCCTGAGTTTTAGACGAAGTTTCCTGCTGTTTAGTACGGATGCCGGCATTGGGCTGGAAATACCGGTTTTGGGATTCTGCACAGAAAGTGTTTGCAAACCGCTGAATCCACACGTGACTTTAACTCTGTCAGTTGAATGCACACATTGACAACCATTCAGTTTGATAGCACACTTTTGGTTTTAGAAGCAGATATTTCTCTGTACAGCCTATGGTCCCATTCACTCGGGAATATCCCAACGCAACTCCTAGAAGAAACGTGTTTCTGACTCGCTGAATCTCAACATAGATTCAACTCTCTTAGGTGATCGAACGCACAGCAGAGCAGTTTCAAGGAAACGTTTCTCCTGAGTTTTAGACGAAGTTTCCTGCTGTTTAGTACGGATGCCGGCATTGGGCTGGACATACCGGTTTTGGGATTCTGCACAGAAAGGGTTTGCAAACCGCTGAATCCACACTTGAGTTTAACTCTGTCAGTTGAATGCACACTTTGACAACCATTCAGTTAGATAGCTCCGTTTTGGTTTTAGAAGCAGATATTTCTCTGTACAGCCTATGGTCCCATTCACTCGGGAATATCCCAACGCACCTCCTAGAAGAAACGTGTTTCTGACTCGCTGAATCTCAACATAAATTCAACTCTCTTAGGTGATCGAACGCACAGCAGAGCAGTTTCAAGGAAACGCTTCTCCTGAGTTTTAGACGAAGTTTCCTGCTGTTTAGTACGGATGCCGGCATTGGGCTGGAAATCCCGGTTTTGGGACTCTGCACAGAAAGGGTTTGCAAACCGCTGAATCCACACGTGAGTTTACCTCTGTCAGTTGAATGCACACATTGACAACCATTCAGTTAGATAGCTCCGTTTTGGTTTTAGAAGCAGATATTTCTCTGTACAGCCTATGGTCCCATTCACTCGGGAATATCCCAACGCAGCTCCTAGAAGAAACGTGTTTCTGACTCGCTGAATCTCAACATAGATTCAACTCTCTTAGGTGAACGAACGCACAGCAGAGCAGTTTCAAGGAAACGTTTCTCCTGAGTTTTAGACGAAGTTTCCTGCTGTTTAGTACGTATGCCGGCATTGGGCTGGAAATACCGGTTTTGGGATTCTGCACAGAAAGGGTTTGCAAACCGCTGAAACCACACGTGAGTTTAACTCTGTCAGTTGAATGCACACATTGACAACCATTCAGTTAGATAGCTCCGTTTTGGTTTTAGAAGCAGATATTTCTCTGTACAGCCTATGTTCCCATTCACTCGGGAATATCCCAATGCAGCTCCTAGAAGAAACGTGTTTCTGACTCGCTGAATCTCAACATAGTTTCAACTCTCTTAGGTGAACGAACGCACAGCAGAGCAGTTTCAAGGAAACGTTTCTCCTGAGATTTAGACGAAGTTTCCTGCTGTTTAGTACGTATGCCGGCATTGGGCTGGAAATACCGGTTTTGGGATTCTGCACAGAAAGGGTTTGCAAACCGCTGAAGCCACACGTGAGTTTAACTCTGTCAGTTGAATGCACACATTGACAACCATTCAGTTTGATACCACACTTTTGGTTTTAGAAGCAGATATTTCTCTGTACAGGCTATGGTCCCATTCACTTGGGAATATCCCTATGCAGCTCCTAGAAGAAACGTGTTTCTGACTCGCTGAATCTCAACATAGATTCAACTCTCTTAGGTGAACGAACGCACAGCAGAGCAGTTTCAAGGAAACGTTTCTCCTGAGATTTAGACGAAGTTTCCTGCTGTTTAGTACGGATGCCGGCATTGGGCTGGAAATACTGGTTTTGGGATTCTGCACAGAAAGGGTTTGCAAACCGCTGAATCCACACGTGAGTTTAACTCTGTCAGTTGAATGCACACATTGACAACCATTCCTTTTGATAGCACACTTTTGGTTTTAGAAGCAGATATTTCTCTGTACAGCCTATGGTCCCATTCACTCGGGAATATCCCAACGCACCTCCTAGAAGAAACGTGTTTCTGACTCGCTGAATCTCAACGTAGATTCAACTCTCTTAGGTGATCGAACGCACAGCAGAGCAGTTTCAAGGAAACGTTTCTCCTGAGTTTTAGACGAAGTTTCCTGCTGTTTAGTACGGATGCCGGCATTGGGCTGGAAATACCGGTTTTGGGATTCTGCACAGAAAGGGTTTGCAAACCGCTGAATCCACACGTGAGTTTAACTCTGTCAGTTGAATGCACACATTGACAACCATTCAGTTAGATAGCTCCGTTTTGGTTTTAGAAGCAGATATTTCTCTGTACAGCCTATGGTCCCATTCACTCGGGAATATCCCAACGCAGCTCCTAGAAGAAACGTGTTTCTGACTCGCTGAATCTCAACATATTTTCAACTCTCTTAGATGAACGAACGCACAGCAGAGCAGTTTCAAGGAAACGTTTCTCCTGAGTTTTAGACGAAGTTTCCTGCTGTTTAGTACGTATGCCGGCATTGGGCTGGAAATATCGGTTTTGGGATTCTGCACAGAAAGGGTTTGGAAACCGCTGAATCCACACGTGAGTTTAACTCTGTCAGTTGAATGCACACATTGACAACCATTCAGTTAGATAGCTCCGTTTTGGTTTTAGAAGCAGATATTTCTCTGTACAGCCTATGGTCCCATTCACTTGGGAATATCCTAACGCAGCTCCTAGAAGAAACGTGTTTCTGACTCGCTGAATCTCAACATAGATTCAACTCTCTTAGGTGATCGAACGCACAGCAGAGCAGTTTCAAGGAAACGTTTCTCCTGAGTTTTAGACGAAGTTTCCTGCTGTTTAGTACGGATGCCGTCAGTGGGCTGGACATACCGGTTTTGGAATTCTGCACAGAAAGGGTTTGCAAACCGCTGAATCCACACGGGAGTTTAACTCTGTCAGTTGAATGCACACTTTGACAATCATTCAGTTAGATAGCTCCGTTTTGGTTTTAGAAGCAGATATTTCTCTGTACAGCCTATGGTCCCATTCACTCGGGAATATCCCAACGCAGCTCCTAGCATAAACGTGTTTCTGACTCGCTGAATCTCAACATAGATTCAACTCTCTTAGGTGAACGAACGCACAGCAGAGCAGTTTCAAGGAAACGTTTCTCCTGAGTTTTAGACGAAGTTTCCTGCTGTTTAGTACGTATGCCGGCATTGGGCTGGAAATACCGGTTTTGGGATTCTGCACAGAAAGGGTTTGCAAACCGCTGAATCCACACGTGAGTTTAACTCTGTCAGTTGAATGCACACATTGACAACCATTCAGTTAGATAGCTCCGTTTTGGTTTTAGAAGCAGATATTTCTCTGTACAGCCTATGGGCCCATTCACTCGGGAATATCCCAACGCAGCTCCTAGAAGAAACGTGTTTCTGACTCGCTGAATCTCAACATAGATTCAAATCTCTTAGGTGAACGAACGCACAGCAGAGCAGTTTCAAGGAAACGTTTCTCCTGAGTTTCAGACGAAGTTTCCTGCTCTTTAGTACGTATGCCGGGATTGGGCTGGAAATACCGGTTTTGGGATTCTGCACAGAAAGGGTTTGCAAACCGCTGAATCCACACGTGAGTTTAACTCTGTCAGTTGAATGCACACATTGACAACCATTCAGTTAGATAGCTCCGTTTTGGTTTTAGAAGCAGATATTTCGCTGTACAGCCTATGGTCCCATTCACTCGGAAATATCCCAACGCAGCTCCTAGAAGAAACGTGTTTCTGACTCGCTGAATCTCAACATAGATTCAACTCTCTTAGGTGAACGAACGCACAGCAGAGCAGTTTCAAGGAAACGTTTCTCCTGAGTTTTAGACGAAGTTTCCTGCTGTTTAGTACGGATGCCGTCATTGGGCTGGACATACCGGTTTTGGGATTCTGCACAGAAAGGGTTTACAAACCGCTGAATCCACACGTGAGTTTAACTCTGTCAGTTGAATGCACACTTTGACAACCATTCAGTTAGATAGCTCCGTTTTGGTTTTAGAAGCAGATATTTCTCTGTACAGCCTATGGTCCCATTCACTCGGGAATATCCTAACGCAGCTCCTAGAAGAAACGTGTTTCTCACTCGCTGAATCTCAAGATAGATTCAACTCTCTTAGGTGAACGAACGCACAGCAGAGCAGTTTCAAGGAAACGTTTCTCCTGAGTTTTAGACGAAGTTTCCTGCTGTTTAGTACGTATGCCGGCATTGGGCTGGAAATACCGGTTTTGGGATTCTTCACAGAAAGGGTTTGCAAACCGCTGAAACCACACGTGAGTTCAACTCTGTCAGTTGAATGCACACATTGACAACCATTCAGTTAGATAGCTCCGTTTTGGTTTTAGAAGCAGATATTTCTCTGTACAGCCTATGGTCCCATTCACTCGGGAATATCCCAATGCAGCTCCTAGAAGAAACGTGTTTCTGACTCGCTGAATCTCAACATAGTTTCAACTCTCTTAGGTGAACGAACGCACAGCAGAGCAGTTTCAAGGAAACGTTTCTCCTGAGATTTAGACGAAGTTTCCTGCTGTTTAGTACGTATGCCGGCATTGGGCTGGAAATACCGGTTTTGGGATTCTGCACAGAAAGGGTTTGCAAACCGCTGAATCCACACGTGAGTTTAACTCTGTCAGTTGAATGCACACATTGACAACCATTCAGTTTGATAGCACACTTTTGGTTTTAGAAGCAGATATTTCTCTGTACAGGCTATGGTCCCATTCACTTGGGAATATCCCTATGCAGCTTCTAGAAGAAACGTGTTTCTGACTCGCTGAATCTCAACATAGATTCAACTCTCTTAGGTGAACGAACGCACAGCAGAGCAGTTTCAAGGAAACGTTTCTCCTGAGATTTAGACGAAGTTTCCTGCTGTTTAGTACGGATGCCGGCATTGGGCTGGAAATACTGGTTTTGGGATTCTGCACAGAAAGGGTTTGCAAACCGCTGAATCCACACGTGAGTTTAACTCTGTCAGTTGAATGCACACATTGACAACCATTCCTTTTGATAGCACACTTTTGGTTTTAGAAGCAGATATTTCTCTGTACAGCCTATGGTCCCATTCACTCGGGAATATCCCAACGCACCTCCTAGAAGAAACGTGTTTCTGACTCGCTGAATCTCAACATAGATTCAACTCTCTTAGGTGATCGAACGCACAGCAGAGCAGTTTCAAGGAAACGTTTCTCCTGAGTTTTAGACGAAGTTTCCTGCTGTTTAGTACGGATGCCGGCATTGGGCTGGAAATACCGGTTTTGGGATTCTGCACAGAAAGTGTTTGCAAACCGCTGAATCCACACGTGACTTTAACTCTGTCAGTTGAATGCACACATTGACAACCATTCAGTTTGATAGCTCCGTTTTGGTTTTAGAAGCAGATATTTCTCTGTACAGCCTATGGTCCCATTCACTCGGCAATATCCCAACGCAGCTCCTAGAAGAAACGTGTTTCTGACTCGCTGAATCTCAACATAGATTCAACTCTCTTAGGTGAACGAACGCACAGCAGAGCAGTTTCAAGGAAACGTTTCTCCTGAGTTTTAGACGAAGTTTCCTGCTGTTTAGTACGGATGCCGGCATTGGGCTGGAAATACCAGTTTTGGGATTCTGCACAGAAAGGGTTTGCAAACCGCTGAATCCACACGTGAGTTTAACTCTGTCAGTTGAATGCACACATTGACAACCATTCAGTTAGATAGCACACTTTTGGTTTTAGAAGCAGATATTTCTCTGTACAGCCTATGGTCCCATTCACTCGGGAATATCCCAACGCAACTCCTAGAATAAACGTGTTTCTGACTCGCTGAATCTCAACATAGATTCAACTCTCTTAGGTAAACGAACGCACAGCAGAGCAGTTTCAAGGAAACGTTTCTCCTGAGTTTTAGACGAAGTTTCCTGCTGTTTAGTACGTATGCCGGCATTGGGCTGGAAATACCGGTTTTGGGATTCTGCACAGAAAGGGTTTGCAAACCGCTGAATCCACACGTGAGTTTAACTCTGTCAGTTGAATGCACACATTGACAACCATTCAGTTAGATAGCGCCGTTTTGGTTTTTGAAGCAGATATTTCTCTGTACAGCCTATGGTCCCATTCACTCGGGAATATCCTAACGCAGCTCCTAGAAGAAACGTGTTTCTGACTCGCTGAATCTCAACATAGATTCAACTCTCTTAGGTGAACGAACGCACAGCAGAGCAGTTTCAAGGAAACGTTTCTCCTGAGTTTTAGACGAAGTTTCCTGCTGTTTAGTACGTATGCCGGCATTGGGCTGGAAATACCGGTTTTGGGATTCTGCACAGAAAGTGTTTGCAAACCGCTGAATCCACACGTGACTTTAACTCTGTCAGTTGAATGCACACATTGACAACCATTCAGTTTGATAGCACACTTTTGGTTTTAGAAGCAGATATTTCTCTGTACAGCCTATGGTCCCATTCACTCGGGAATATCCCAACGCAGCTCCTAGAAGAAACGTGTTTCTGACTCGCTGAATCTCAACATAGATTCAACTCTCTTAGCTGAACGAACGCACAGCAGAGCAGTTTCAAGGAAACGTTTCTCCTGAGTTTTAGACGAAGTTTCCTGCTGTTTAGTACGGATGCCGGCATTGGGCTGGAAATACCAGTTTTGGGATTCTGCACAGAAAGGGTTTGCAAACCGCTGAATCCACACGTGAGTTTAACTCTGTCAGTTGAATGCACACATTGACAACCATTCAGTTAGATAGCTCCGTTTTGGTTTTAGAAGCAGATATTTCTCTGTACAGCCTATGGTCCCATTCACTCGGGAATATCCCAACGCAACTCCTAGAAGAAACGTGTTTCTGACTCGCTGAATCTCAACATAGATTCAACTCTCTTAGGTGAACGAACGCACAGCAGTGCAGTTTCAAGGAAACGTTTCTCCTGAGTTTTAGACGAAGTTTCCTGCTGTTTAGTACGTATGCCGGCATTGGGCTGGAAATACCGGTTTTGGGATTCTGCACAGAAAGGGTTTGCAAACCGCTGAATCCACACGTGAGTTTAACTCTGTCAGTTGAATGCACACATTGACAACCATTCAGTTAGATACCACCCTTTTGGTTGTAGGAGCAGATATTTCTCTGTACAGCCTATGGTCCCATTCACTTGGGAATATCCCAACGCACCTCCTAGAAGAAACGTGTTTCTGACTCGCTGAATCTCAACATAGATTCAACTCTCTTAGGTGATCGAACGCACAGCACAGCAGTTTCAAGGAAACGTTTCTCCTGAGTTTTAGACGAAGTTTCCTGCTGTTTAGTACGTATGCCGGCATTGGGCTGGAAATACCGGTTTTGGGATTCTGCACAGAAAGGGTTTGCAAACCGCTGAATCCACACGTGAGTTTAACTCTGTCAGTTGAATGCACACATTGACAACCATTCAGTTAGATAGCTCCGTTTTGGTTTTAGAAGCAGATATTTCTCTGTACAGCCTATGGGCCCATTCACTCGGGAATATCCCAACGCAGCTCCTAGAAGAAACGTGTTTCTGACTCGCTGAATCTCAACATAGATTCAAATCTCTTAGGTGAACGAACGCACAGCAGAGCAGTTTCAAGGAAACGTTTCTCCTGAGTTTCAGACGAAGTTTCCTGCTCTTTAGTACGTATGCCGGGATTGGGCTGGAAATACCGGTTTTGGGATTCTGCACAGAAAGGGTTTGCAAACCGCTGAATCCACACGTGAGTTTAACTCTGTCAGTTGAATGCACACATTGACAACCATTCAGTTAGATAGCTCCGTTTTGGTTTTAGAAGCAGATATTTCGCTGTACAGCCTATGGTCCCATTCACTCGGGAATATCCCAACGCAGCTCCTAGAAGAAACGTGTTTCTGACTCGCTGAATCTCAACATAGATTCAACTCTCTTAGGTGAACGAACGCACAGCAGAGCAGTTTCAAGGAAACGTTTCTCCTGAGTTTTAGACGAAGTTTCCTGCTGTTTAGTACGGATGCCGTCATTGGGCTGGACATACCGGTTTTGGGATTCTGCACAGAAAGGGTTTGCAAACCGCTGAATCCACACGTGAGTTTAACTCTGTCAGTTGAATGCACACTTTGACAACCATTCAGTTAGATAGCTCCGTTTTGGTTTTAGAAGCAGATATTTCTCTGTACAGCCTATGGTCCCATTCACTCGGGAATATCCTAACGCAGCTCCTAGAAGAAACGTGTTTCTGACTCGCTGAATCTCAAGATAGATTCAACTCTCTTAGGTGAACGAACGCACAGCAGAGCAGTTTCAAGGAAACGTTTCTCCTGAGTTTTAGACGAAGTTTCCTGCTGTTTAGTACGTATGCCGGCATTGGGCTGGAAATACCGGTTTTGGGATTCTGCACAGAAAGGGTTTGCAAACCGCTGAAACCACACGTGAGTTCAACTCTGTCAGTTGAATGCACACATTGACAACCATTCAGTTAGATAGCTCCGTTTTGGTTTTAGAAGCAGATATTTCTCTGTACAGCCTATGGTCCCATTCACTCGGGAATATCCCAATGCAGCTCCTAGAAGAAACGTGTTTCTGACTCGCTGAATCTCAACATAGTTTCAACTCTCTTAGGTGAACGAACGCACAGCAGAGCAGTTTCAAGGAAACGTTTCTCCTGAGATTTAGACGAAGTTTCCTGCTGTTTAGTACGTATGCCGGCATTGGGCTGGAAATACCGGTTTTGGGATTCTGCACAGAAAGGGTTTGCAAACCGCTGAATCCACACGTGAGTTTAACTCTGTCAGTTGAATGCACACATTGACAACCATTCAGTTTGATAGCACACTTTTGGTTTTAGAAGCAGATATTTCTCTGTACAGGCTATGGTCCCATTCACTTGGGAATATCCCTATGCAGCTCCTAGAAGAAACGTGTTTCTGACTCGCTGAATCTCAACATAGATTCAACTCTCTTAGGTGAACGAACGCCCAGCAGAGCAGTTTCAAGGAAACGTTTCTCCTGAGATTTAGACGAAGTTTCCTGCTGTTTAGTACGGATGCCGGCATTGGGCTGGAAATACTGGTTTTGGGATTCTGCACAGAAAGGGTTTGCAAACCGCTGAATCCACACGTGAGTTTAACTCTGTCAGTTGAATGCACACATTGACAACCATTCCTTTTGATAGCACACTTTTGGTTTTAGAAGCAGATATTTCTCTGTACAGCCTATGGTCCCATTCACTCGGGAATATCCCAACGCACCTCCTAGAAGAAACGTGTTTCTGACTCGCTGAATCTCAACATAGATTCAACTCTCTTAGGTGATCGAACGCACAGCAGAGCAGTTTCAAGGAAACGTTTCTCCTGAGTTTTAGACGAAGTTTCCTGCTGTTTAGTACGGATGCCGGCATTGGGCTGGAAATACCGGTTTTGGGATTCTGCACAGAAAGTGTTTGCAAACCGCTGAATCCACACGTGACTTTAACTCTGTCAGTTGAATGCACACATTGACAACCATTCAGTTTGATAGCTCCGTTTTGGTTTTAGAAGCAGATATTTCTCTGTACAGCCTATGGTCCCATTCACTCGGCAATATCCCAACGCAGCTCCTAGAAGAAACGTGTTTCTGACTCGCTGAATCTCAACATAGATTCAACTCTCTTAGGTGAACGAACGCACAGCAGAGCAGTTTCAAGGAAACGTTTCTCCTGAGTTTTAGACGAAGTTTCCTGCTGTTTAGTACGGATGCCGGCATTGGGCTGGAAATACCAGTTTTGGGATTCTGCACAGAAAGGGTTTGCAAACCGCTGAATCCACACGTGAGTTTAACTCTGTCAGTTGAATGCACACATTGACAACCATTCAGTTAGATAGCACACTTTTGGTTTTAGAAGCAGATATTTCTCTGTACAGCCTATGGTCCCATTCACTCGGGAATATCCCAACGCAACTCCTAGAAGAAACGTGTTTCTGACTCGCTGAATCTCAACATAGATTCAACTCTCTTAGGTAAACGAACGCACAGCAGAGCAGTTTCAAGGAAACGTTTCTCCTGAGTTTTAGACGAAGTTTCCTGCTGTTTAGTACGTATGCCGGCATTGGGCTGGAAATACCGGTTTTGGGATTCTGCACAGAAAGGGTTTGCAAACCGCTGAATCCACACGTGAGTTTAACTCTGTCAGTTGAATGCACACATTGACAACCATTCAGTTAGATAGCGCCGTTTTGGTTTTTGAAGCAGATATTTCTCTGTACAGCCTATGGTCCCATTCACTCGGGAATATCCTAACGCAGCTCCTAGAAGAAACGTGTTTCTGACTCGCTGAATCTCAACATAGATTCAACTCTCTTAGGTGAACGAACGCACAGCAGTGCAGTTTCAAGGAAACGTTTCTCCTGAGTTTTAGACGAAGTTTCCTGCTGTTTAGTACGTATGCCGGCATTGGGCTGGAAATACCGGTTTTGGGATTCTGCACAGAAAGGGTTTGCAAACCGCTGAATCCACACGTGAGTTTAACTCTGTCAGTTGAATGCACACATTGACAACCATTCAGTTAGATACCACCCTTTTGGTTGTAGGAGCAGATATTTCTCTGTACAGCCTATGGTCCCATTCACTTGGGAATATCCCAACGCACCTCCTAGAAGAAACGTGTTTCTGACTCGCTGAATCTCAACATAGATTCAACTCTCTTAGGTGATCGAACGCACAGCACAGCAGTTTCAAGGAAACGTTTCTCCTGAGTTTTAGACGAAGTTTCCTGCTGTTTAGTACGGATGCCGGCATTGGGCTGGACATACCGGTTTTGGGATTCTACACAGAAAGGGTTTGCAAACCGCTGAATCCACACGTGAGTTTAACTCTGTCAGTTGAATGCACACTTTGACAACCATTCAGTTAGATAGCTCCGTTTTGGTTTTAGAAGCAGATATTTCTCTGTACAGCCTATGGTCCCATTCACTCGGGAATATCCCAACGCAGCTCCTAGAAGAAACGTGTTTCTGACTCGCTGAGTCTCAACATAAATTCAACTCTCTTAGGTGATCGAAAGCACAGCAGAGCAGTTTCAAGGAAAGGCTTCTCCTGGGTTTTAGACGAAGTTTCCTGCTTGTTAGTACGGATGCCGGCATTGGGCTGGAAATACCGGTTTTGGGATTCTGCACAGAAAGGGTTTGCAAACCGCTGAATCCACACGTGAGTTTAACTCTGTCAGTTGAATGCACACATTGACAACCATTCAGTTAGACAGCTCCGTTTTGGTTTTAGAAGCAGATATTTCTCTGTACAGCCTATGGTCGCATTCACTCGGGAATATCCCAACGCAGCTCCTAGAAGAAACGTGTTTCGGACTCGCTGAATCTCAACATAGATTCAACTCTCTTAGGTGAACGAACGCACAGCAGAGCAGTTTCAAGGAAACGTTTCTCCTGAGTTTTAGACGAAGTTTCCTGCTGTTTAGTACGTATGCCGGCATTGGGCTGGAAATACCGGTTTTGGGATTCTGCACAGAAAGGGTTTGCAAACCGCTGAAACCACACGTGAGTTTAACTCTGTCAGTTGAATGCACACATTGACAACCATTCAGTTAGATAGCTCCGTTTTGGTTTTAGAAGCAGATATTTCTCTGTACAGCCTATGGTCCCATTCACTCGGGAATATCCCAATGCAGCTCCTAGAAGAAACGTGTTTCTGACTCGCTGAATCTCAACATAGTTTCAACTCTCTTAGGTGAACGAACGCACAGCAGAGCAATTTCAAGGAAATGTTTCTCCTGAGATTTAGACGAAGTTTCCTGCTGTTTAGTACGTATGCCGGCATTGGGCTGGAAATACCGGTTTGGGATTCTGCACAGAAAGGGTTTGCAAACCGCTGAATCCACACGTGAGTTTAACTCTGTCAGTTGAATGCACACATTGACAACCATTCAGTTTGGTAGCACACTTTTGGTTTTAGAAGCAGATATTTCTCTGTACAGCCTATGGTCCCATTCACTTGGGAATATCCCAATGCATCTCCTAGAAGAAACGTGTTTCTGACTCGCTGAATCTCAACATAGATTCAACTCTCTTAGGTGAACGAACGCACAGCAGAGCAGTTTCAAGGAAACGTTTCTCCTGAGATTTAGACGAAGTTTCCTGCTGTTTAGTACGGATGCCGGCATTGGGCTGGAAATACTGGTTTTGGGATTCTGCACAGAAAGGGTTTGCAAACCGCTGAATCCACACGTGAGTTTAACTCTGTCAGTTGAATGCACACATTGACAACCATTCCGTTTGATAGCACACTTTTGGTTTTAGAAGCAGATATTTCTCTGTACAGCCTATGGTCCCATTCACTCGGGAATATCCCAACGCACCTCCTAGAAGAAACATGTTTCTGACTCGCTGAATCTCAACATAGATTCAACTCTCTTAGGTGATCGAACGCACAGCAGAGCAGTTTCAAGGAAACGTTTCTCCTGAGTTTTAGACGAAGTTTCCTGCTGTTTAGTACGGATGCCGGCATTGGGCTGGAAATACCGGTTTTGGGATTCTGCACAGAAAGGGTTTGCAAACCGCTGAATCCACACGTGAGTTTAACTCTGTCAGTTGAATGCACACATTGACAACCATTCAGTTAGATAGCTCCGTTTTGGTTTTAGAAGCAGATATTTCTCTGTACAGCCTATGGTCCCATTCACTCGGGAATATCCCAACGCAGCTCCTAGAAGAAACGTGTTTCTGACTCGCTGAATCTCAACATAGATTCAAATCTCTTAGATGAACGACCGCACAGCACAGCAGTTTCAAGGAAACGTTTCTCCTGAGTTTTAGACGAAGTTTCCTGCTCTTTAGTACGTATGCCGGGATTGGGCTGGAAAACCGGTTTTGGGATTCTGCACAGAAAGGGTTTGCAAACCGCTGAATCCACACGTGAGTTTAACTCTGTCAGTTGAATGCACACATTGACAACCATTCAATTAGATAGCACACTTTTGGTTTTAGAAGCAGATATTTCTCTGTACAGCCTATGGTCCCATTCACTCGGGAATATCCCAACGCAACTCCTAGAAGAAACGTGTTTCTGACTCGCTGAATCTCAACATAGATTCAACTCTCTTAGGTAAACGAACGCACAGCAGAGCAGTTTCAAGGAAACGTTTCTCCTGAGTTTTAGACGAAGTTTCCTGCTGTTTAGTACGTATGCCGGCATTGGGCTGGAAATACCGGTTTTGGGATTCTGCACAGAAAGGGTTTGCAAACCGCTGAATCCACACGTGAGTTTAACTCTGTCAGTTGAATGCACACATTGACAACCATTCAGTTAGATAGCGCCGTTTTGGTTTTAGAAGCAGATATTTCTCTGTACAGCCTATGGTCCCATTCACTCGGGAATATCCCAATGCAGCTCCTAGAAGAAACGTGTTTCTGACTCGCTGAATCTCAACATAGATTCAAATCTCTTAGGTGAACGAACGCACAGCAGAGCAGTTTCAAGGAAACCATTCTCCTGAGTTTTAGACGAAGTTTCCTGCTCTTTAGTACGTATGCCGGCATTGGGCTGGAAATACCGGTTTTGGGATTCTGCACAGAAATGGTTTGCAAACCGCTGAAACCACGCGTGAGTTTAACTCTGTCAGTTGAATGCACACATTGACAACCATTCAGTTTGATAGCACACTTTTGGTTTTAGAAGCAGATATTTCTCTGTACAGCCTATGGTCCCATTCACTCGGGAATATCCCAACGCAGCTCCTAGAAGAAACGTGTTTCTGACTCGCTGAATCTCAACATAGATTCAACTCTCTTAGGTGAACGAACGCACAGCAGAGCAGTTTCAAGGAAACGTTTCTCCTGAGTTTTAGACGATGTTTCCTGCTGTTTAGTACGTATGCCGGGATTGGGCTGGAAATACCGGTTTTGGGATTCTGCACAGAAAGGTTTTGCAAACCGCTGAATCCACACGTGAGTTTAACTCTGTCAGTTGAATGCACACATTGACAACCATTCAGTTTGATGGCACACTTTTGGTTTTAGAAGCAGATATTTCTATGTACAGCCTATGGTCCCATTCACTCGGGAATATCCCAATGCAGCTCCAAGAAGAAACGTGTTTCTGACTCGCTGAATCTCAACATAGATTCAACTCTCTTAGGTGAACGAACGCACAGCAGAGCAGTTTCAAGGAAACGTTTCTCCTGAGTTTTAGACGAAGTTTCCTGCTGTTTAGTACGGATGCCGGCATTGGGCTGGACATACCGGTTTTGGGATTCTGCACAGAAAGGTTTTGCAAACCGCTGAATCCACACGTGAGTTTAACTCTGTCAGTTGAATGCACACTTTGACAACCATTCAGTTAGATAGCTCCGTTTTGGTTTTAGAAGCAGATATTTCTCTGTACAGCCTATGGTCCCATTCACTCGGGAATATCCCAACGCAGCTCCTAGAAGAAACGTGTTTCTGACTCGCTGAATCTCAACATAAATTCAACTCTCTTAGGTGATCGAACGCAGAGCAGAGCAGTTTCAAGGAAACGCTTCTCCTGGGTTTTAGACGAAGTTTCCTGCTGTTTAGTACGGATGCCGGCATTGGGCTGGAAATACCGGTTTTGGGATTCTGCACAGAAAGGGTTTGCAAACCGCTGAATCCACACGTGAGTTTAACTCTGTCAGTTGAATGCACACATTGACAACCATTCAGTTAGACAGCTCCGTTTTGGTTTTAGAAGCAGATATTTCTCTGTACAGCCTATGGTCCCATTCACTCGGGAATATCCCAACGCAGCTCCTAGAAGAAACGTGTTTCTGACTCGCTGAATCTCAACATAGATTCAACTCTCTTAGGTGAACGAACGCACAGCAGAGCAGTTTCAAGGAAACGTTTCTCCTGAGTTTTAGACGAAGTTTCCTGCTGTTTAGTACGTATGCCGGCATTGGGCTGGAAATACCGGTTTTGGGATTCTGCACAGAAAGGGTTTGCAAACCGCTGAAACCACACGTGAGTTTAACTCTGTCAGTTGAATGCACACATTGACAACCATTCAGTTAGATAGCTCCGTTTTGGTTTTAGAAGCAGATATTTCTCTGTACAGCCTATGGTCCCATTCACTCGGGAATATCCCAATGCAGCTCCTAGAAGAAACGTGTTTCTGACTCGCTGAATCTCAACATAGTTTCAACTCTCTTAGGTGAACGAACGCACAGCAGAGCAGTTTCAAGGAAACGTTTCTCCTGAGATTTAGACGAAGTTTCCTGCTGTTTAGTACGTATGCCGGCATTGGGCTGGAAATACCGGTTTGGGATTCTGCACAGAAAGGGTTTGCAAACCGCTGAATCCACACGTGAGTTTAACTCTGTCAGTTGAATGCACACATTGACAACCATTCAGTTTGATAGCACACTTTTGGTTTTAGAAGCAGATATTTCTCTGTACAGCCTATGGTCCCATTCACTTGGGAATATCCCAATGCAGCTCCTAGAAGAAACGTGTTTCTGACTCGCTGAATCTCAACATAGATTCAACTCTCTTAGGTGAACGAACGCACAGCAGAGCAGTTTCAAGGAAACGTTTCTCCTGAGATTTAGACGAAGTTTCCTGCTGTTTAGTACGGATGCCGGCATTGGGCTGGAAATACTGGTTTTGGGATTCTGCACAGAAAGGGTTTGCAAACCGCTGAATCCACACGTGAGTTTATCTCTGTCAGTTGAATGCACACATTGACAACCATTCCGTTAGATAGCACACTTTTGGTTTTAGAAGCAGATATTTCTCTGTACAGCCTATGGTCCCATTCATTCGGGAATATCCCAACGCACCTCCTAGAAGAAACGTGTTTCTGACTCGCTGAATCTCAACATAGATTCAACTCTCTTAGGTGATCGAACGCACAGCAGAGCAGTTTCAAGGAAACGTTTCTCCTGAGTTTTAGACGAAGTTTCCTGCTGTTTAGTACGGATGCCGGCATTGGGCTGGAAATACCGGTTTTGGGATTCTGCACAGAAAGGGTTTGCAAACCGCTGAATCCACACGTGAGTTTAACTCTGTCAGTTGAATGCACACATTGACAACCATTCAGTTAGATAGCTCCGTTTTGGTTTTAGAAGCAGATATTTCTCTGTACAGCCTATGGTCCCATTCACTCGGGAATATCCCAACGCACCTCCTAGAAGAAACATGTTTCTGACTCGCTGAATCTCAACATAGATTCAACTCTCTTAGGTGATCGAACGCACAGCAGAGCAGTTTCAAGGAAACGTTTCTCCTGAGTTTTAGACGAAGTTTCCTGCTGTTTAGTACGGATGTCGGCATTGGGCTGGAAATACCGGTTTTGGGATTCTGCACAGAAAGGGTTTGCAAACCGCTGAATCCACACGTGAGTTTAACTCTGTCAGTTGAATGCACACATTGACAACCATTCAGTTAGATAGCTCCGTTTTGGTTTTAGAAGCAGATATTTCTCTGTACAGCCTATGGTCCCATTCATTCGGGAATATCCCAACGCAGCTCCTAGAAGAAACGTGTTTCTGACTCGCTGAATCTCAACATAGATTCAAATCTCTTAGATGAACGACCGCACAGCACAGCAGTTTCAAGGAAACGTTTCTCCTGAGTTTTAGACGAAGTTTCCTGCTCTTTAGTACGTATGCCGGGATTGGGCTGGAAATACCGGTTTTGGGATTCTGCACAGAAAGGGTTTGCAAACCGCTGAATCCACACGTGAGTTTAACTCTGTCAGTTGAATGCACACATTGACAACCATTCAGTTAGATAGCACACTTTTGGTTTTAGAAGCAGATATTTCTCTGTACAGCCTATGGTCCCATTCACTCGGGAATATCCCAACGCAACTCCTAGAAGAAACGTGTTTCTGACTCGCTGAATCTCAACATAGATTCAACTCTCTTAGGTAAACGAACGCACAGCAGAGCAGTTTCAAGGAAACGTTTCTCCTGAGTTTTAGACGAAGTTTCCTGCTGTTTAGTACGTATGCCGGCATTGGGCTGGAAATACCGGTTTTGGGATTCTGCACAGAAAGGGTTTGCAAACCGCTGAATCCACACGTGAGTTTAACTCTGTCAGTTGAATGCACACATTGACAACCATTCAGTTAGAGAGCGCCGTTTTGGTTTTAGAAGCAGATATTTCTCTGTACAGCCTATGGTCCCATTCACTCGGGAATATCCTAACGCAGCTCCTAGAAGAAACGTGTTTCTGACTCGCTGAATCTCAACATAGATTCAACTCTCTTAGGTGAACGAATGCACAGCAGAGCAGTTTCAAGGAAACGTTTCTCCTGAGTTTTAGACGAAGTTTCCTGCTGTTTAGTACGGATGCCGGCATTGGGCTGGAAATACCGGTTTTGGGATTCTGCACAGAAAGTGTTTGCAAACCGCTGAATCCACACGTGACTTTAACTCTGTCAGTTGAATGCACACATTGACAACCATTCAGTTTGATAGCACACTTTTGGTTTTAGAAGCAGATATTTCTCTGTACAGCCTATGGTCCCATTCACTCGGGAATATCCCAACGCAGCTCCTAGAAGAAACGTGTCTCTGACTCGCTGAATCTCAACATAGATTCAACTCTCTTAGGTGAACGAACGCACAGCAGAGCAGTTTCAAGGAAACGTTTCTCCTGAGTTTTAGACGAAGTTTCCTGCTGTTTAGTACGGATGCCGGCATTGGGCTGGAAATACCAGTTTTGGGATTCTGCACAGAAAGGGTTTGCAAACCGCTGAATCCACACGTGAGTTTAACTCTGTCAGTTGAATGCACACATTGACAACCATTCAGTTAGATAGCACACTTTTGGTTTTAGAAGCAGATATTTCTCTGTACAGCCTATGGTCCCATTCACTCGGGAATATCCCAACGCAACTCCTAGAAGAAACGTGTTTCTGACTCGCTGAATCTCAACATAGATTCAACTCTCTTAGGTGAACGAACGCACAGCAGTGCAGTTTCAAGGAAACGTTTCTCCTGAGTTTTAGACGAAGTTTCCTGCTGTTTAGTACGTATGCCGGCATTGGGCTGGAAATACCGGTTTTGGGATTCTGCACAGAAAGGGTTTGCAAACCGCTGAATCCACACGTGAGTTTAACTCTGTCAGTTGAATGCACTCATTGACAACCATTCAGTTAGATACCACCCTTTTGGTTGTAGGAGTAGATATTTCTCTGTACAGCCTATGGTCCCATTCACTCGGGAATATCCCAACGCAGCTCCTAGAAGAAACGTGTTTCTGACTCGCTGAATCTCAACATAGATTCAACTCTCTTAGGTGAACGAACGCACAGCAGAGCAGTTTCAAGGAAACGTTTCTCCTGAGTTTTAGACGAAGTTTCCTGCTGTTTAGTACGTATGCCGGCATTGGGCTGGAAATACCGGTTTTGGGATTCTGCACAGAAAGGGTTTGCAAACCGCTGAATCCACACGTGAGTTTAACTCTGTCAGTTGAATGCACACATTGACAACCATTCAGTTTGATAGCACACTTTTGGTTTTAGAAGCAGATATTTCTCTGTACAGCCTATGGTCCCATTCACTCGGGAATATCCCAATGCAGCTCCTAGAAGAAACGTGTTTCTGACTCGCTGAATCTCAACATAGATTCAACTCTCTTAGGTGAACGAACGCACAGCAGAGCAGTTTCAAGGAAACGTTTCTCCTGAGTTTTAGACGAAGTTTCCTGCTGTTTAGTACGGATGCCGGCATTGGGCTGGAAATACCGGTTTTGGGATTCTGCAAAGAAAGTGTTTTCAAACCGCTGAATCCACACGTGACTTTAACTCTGTCAGTTGAATGCACACATTGACAACCATTCAGTTTGATAGCACACTTTTGGTTTTAGAAGCAGATATTTCTCTGTACAGCCTATGGTCCCATTCACTCGGGAATATCCCAACGCAGCTCCTAGAAGAAACGTGTTTCTGACTCGCTGAATCTCAACATAGATTCAACTCTCTTAGGTGAACGAACGCACAGCAGAGCAGTTTCAAGGAAACGTTTCTCCTGAGTTTTAGACGAAGTTTCCTGCTGTTTAGTACGGATGCCGGCATTGGGCTGGAAATACCGGTTTTGGGATTCTGCACAGAAAGGGTTTGCAAACCGCTGAATCCACACGTGAGTTTAACTCTGTTAGTTGAATGCACACATTGACAACCATTCAGTTAGATAGCACACTTTTGGTTTTAGAAGCAGATATTTCTCTGTACAGCCTATGGTCCCATTCACTCGGGAATATCCCAACGCAGCTCCTAGAAGAAACGTGTTTCTGACTCGCTGAATCTCAACATAGATTCAACTCTCTTAGGTGAACGAACGCACAGCAGAGCAGTTTCAAGGAAACGTTTCTCCTGAGTTTTAGACGAAGTTTCCTGCTGTTTAGTACGGATGCCGGCATTGGCCTGGAAATACCGGTTTTGGGATTTTGCACAGAAAGGGTTTGCAAACCGCTGAATCCACACGTGAGTTTAACTCTGTCAGTTGAATGCACACATTGACAACCATTCAGTTAGATAGCTCCGTTTTGGTTTTAGAAGCAGATATTTCTCTGTACAGCCTATGGTCCCATTCACTCGGGAATATCCCAACGCAGCTCCTAGAAGAAACGTGTTTCTGACTCGCTGAATCTCAACATAGATTCAAATCTCTTAGATGAACGACCGCACAGCACAGCAGTTTCAAGGAAACGTTTCTCCTGAGTTTTAGACGAAGTTTCCTGCTCTTTAGTACGTATGCCGGGATTGGGCTGGAAATACCGGTTTTGGGATTCTGCACAGAAAGGGTTTGCAAACCGCTGAATCCACACGTGAGTTTAACTCTGTCAGTTGAATGCACACATTGACAACCATTCAGTTAGATAGCACACTTTTGGTTTTAGAAGCAGATATTTCTCTGTACAGCCTATGGTCCCATTCACTCGGGAATATCCCAACGCAACTCCTAGAAGAAACGTGTTTCTGACTCGCTGAATCTCAACATAGATTCAACTCTCTTAGGTAAACGAACACACAGCAGAGCAGTTTCAAGGAAACGTTTCTCCTGAGTTTTAGACGAAGTTTCCTGCTGTTTAGTACGTATGCCGGCATTGGGCTGGAAATACCGGTTTTGGGATTCTGCACAGAAAGGGTTTGCAAACCGATGAATCCACACGTGAGTTTAACTCTGTCAGTTGAATGCACACATTGACAACCATTCAGTTAGATAGCGCCGTTTTGGTTTTAGAAGCAGATATTTCTCTGTACAGCCTATGGTCCCATTCACTCGGGAATATCCTAACGCAGCTCCTAGAAGAAACGTGTTTCTGACTCGCTGAATCTCAACATAGATTCAACTCTCTTAGGTGAACGAATGCACAGCAGAGCAGTTTCAAGGAAACGTTTCTCCTGAGTTTTAGACGAAGTTTCCTGCTGTTTAGTACGGATGCCGGCATTGGGCTGGAAATACCGGTTTTGGGATTCTGCACAGAAAGTGTATGCAAACCGCTGAATCCACACGTGACTTTAACTCTGTCAGTTGAATGCACACATTGACAACCATTCAGTTTGATAGCACACTTTTGGTTTTAGAAGCAGATATTTCTCTGTACAGCCTATGGTCCCATTCTCTCGGGAATATCCCAATGCAGCTCCTAGAAGAAACGTGTTTCTGACTCGCTGAATCTCAACATAGTTTCAACTCTCTTAGGTGAACGAACGCACAGCAGAGCAGTTTCATGGAAACGTTTCTCCTGAGATTTAGACGAAGTTTCCTGCTGTTTAGTACGTATGCCGGCATTGGGCTGGAAATACCGGTTTTGGGATTTTGCACAGAAAGGGTTTGCAAACCGCTGAATCCACACGTGAGTTTAACTCTGTCAGTTGAATGCACACATTGACAACCATTCAGTTTGATAGCACACTTTTGGTTTTAGAAGCAGATATTTCTCTGTACAGCCTATGGTCCCATTCACTTGGGAATATCCCAATGCAGCTCCTAGAAGAAACGTGTTTCTGACTCGCTGAATCTCAACATAGATTCAACTCTCTTAGGTGAACGAACGCACATCAGAGCAGTTTCAAGGAAACGTTTCTCCTGAGTTTTAGACGAAGTTTCCTGCTGTTTAGTACGTATGCCGGCATTGGGCTGGAAATACCGGTTTTGGGATTCTGCACAGAAAGGGTTTGCAAACCGCTGAATCCACACGTGAGTTTAACTCTGTCAGTTGAATGCACACATTGACAACCATTCAGTTAGATAGCTCCGTTTTGGTTTTAGAAGCAGATATTTCTCTGTACAGCCTATGGTCCCATTCACTCGGGAATATCCTAACGCAGCTCCTAGAAGAAACGTGTTTCTGACTCGCTGAATCTCAACATAGATTCAACTCTCTTAGGTGAACGAACGCACAGCAGAGCAGTTTCAAGGAAACGTTTCTCCTGAGTTTTAGACGAAGTTTCCTGCTGTTTAGTACGGATGCCGGCATTGGCCTGGAAATACCGGTTTTGGGATTTTGCACAGAAAGGGTTTGCAAACCGCTGAATCCACACGTGAGTTTAACTCTGTCAGTTGAATGCACACATTGACAACCATTCAGTTAGATAGCTCCGTTTTGGTTTTAGAAGCAGATATTTCTCTGTACAGCCTATGGTCCCATTCACTCGGGAATATCCCAATGCAGCTCCTAGAAGAAACGTGTTTCTGACTCGCTGAATCTCAACATAGATTCAAATCTCTTAGGTGAACGAACGCACAGCAGAGCAGTTTCAAGGAAACGATTCTCCTGAGTTTTAGACGAAGTTTCCTGCTCTTTAGTACGTATGCCGGCATTGGGCTGGAAATACCGGTTTTGGGATTCTGCACAGAAAGGGTTTGCAAACCGCTGAAACCACGCGTGAGTTTAACTCTGTCAGTTGAATGCACACATTGACAACCATTCAGTTTGATAGCACACTTTTGGTTTTAGAAGCAGATATTTCTCTGTACAGCCTATGGTCCCATTCACTCGGGAATATCCCAACGCAGCTCCTAGAAGAAACGTGTTTCTGACTCGCTGAATCTCAACATAGATTCAACTCTCTTAGGTGAACGAACGCACAGCAGAGCAGTTTCAAGGAAACGTTTCTCCTGAGTTTTAGACGAAGTTTCCTGCTGTTTAGTACGTATGCCGGGATTGGGCTGGAAATACCGGTTTTGGGATTCTGCACAGAAAGGTTTTGCAAACCGCTGAATCCACACGTGAGTTTAACTCTGTCAGTTGAATGCACACATTGACAACCATTCAGTTTGATGGCACACTTTTGGTTTTAGAAGCAGATATTTCTATGTACAGCCTATGGTCCCATTCACTCGGGAATATCCCAATGCAGCTCCAAGAAGAAACGTGTTTCTGACTCGCTGAATCTCAACATAGATTCAACTCTCTTAGGTGAACGAACGCACAGCAGAGCAGTTTCAAGGAAACGTTTCTCCTGAGTTTTAGACGAAGTTTCCTGCTGTTTAGTACGGATGCCGGCATTGGGCTGGACATACCGGTTTTGGGATTCTGCACAGAAAGGTTTTGCAAACCGCTGAATCCACACGTGAGTTTAACTCTGTCAGTTGAATGCACACTTTGACAACCATTCAGTTAGATAGCTCCGTTTTGGTTTTAGAAGCAGATATTTCTCTGTACAGCCTATGGTCCCATTCACTCGGGAATATCCCAACGCAGCTCCTAGAAGAAACGTGTTTCTGACTCGCTGAATCTCAACATAAATTCAACTCTCTTAGGTGATCGAACGCACAGCAGAGCAGTTTCAAGGAAACGCTTCTTCTGGGTTTTAGACGAAGTTTCCTGCTGTTTAGTACGGATGCCGGCATTGGGCTGGAAATACCGGTTTTGGGATTCTGCACAGAAAGGGTTTGCAAACCGCTGAATCCACACGTGAGTTTAACTCTGTCAGTTGAATGCACACATTGACAACCATTCAGTTAGACAGCTCCGTTTTGGTTTTAGAAGCAGATATTTCTCTGTACAGCCTATGGTCCCATTCACTCGGGAATATCCCAACGCAGCTCCTAGAAGAAACGTGTTTCTGACTCGCTGAATCTCAACATAGATTCAACTCTCTTAGGTGAACGAACGCACAGCAGAGCAGTTTCAAGGAAACGTTTCTCCTGAGTTTTAGACGAAGTTTCCTGCTGTTTACTACGTATGCCGGCATTGGGCTGGAAATACCGGTTTTGGGATTCTGCACAGAAAGGGTTTGCAAACCGCTGAAACCACACGTGAGTTTAACTCTGTCAGTTGAATGCACACATTGACAACCATTCAGTTAGATAGCTCCGTTTTGGTTTTAGAAGCAGATATTTCTCTGTACAGCCTATGGTCCCATTCACTCGGGAATATCCCAATGCAGCTCCTAGAAGAAACGTGTTTCTGACTCGCTGAATCTCAACATAGTTTCAACTCTCTTAGGTGAACGAACGCACAGCAGAGCAGTTTCAAGGAAACGTTTCTCCTGAGATTTAGACGACGTTTCCTGCTGTTTAGTACGTATGCCGGCATTGGGCTGGAAATACCGGTTTGGGATTCTGCACAGAAAGGGTTTGCAAACCGCTGAATCCACACGTGAGTTTAACTCTGTCAGTTGAATGCACACATTGACAACCATTCAGTTTGATAGCACACTTTTGGTTTTAGAAGCAGATATTTCTCTGTACAGCCTATGGTCCCATTCACTTGGGAATATCCCAATGCAGCTCCTAGAAGAAACGTGTTTCTGACTCGCTGAATCTCAACATAGATTCAACTCTCTTAGGTGAACGAACGCACAGCAGAGCAGTTTCAAGGAAACGTTTCTCCTGAGATTTAGACGAAGTTTCCTGCTGTTTAGTACGGATGCCGGCATTGGGCTGGAAATACTGGTTTTGGGATTCTGCACAGAAAGGGTTTGCAAACCGCTGAATCCACACGTGAGTTTAACTCTGTCAGTTGAATGCACACAATGACAACCATTCCGTTAGATAGCACACTTTTGGTTTTAGAAGCAGATATTTCTCTGTACAGCCTATGGTCCCATTCATTCGGGAATATCCCAACGCACCTCCTAGAAGAAACGTGTTTCTGACTCGCTGAATCTCAACATAGATTCAACTCTCTTAGGTGATCGAACGCACAGCAGAGCAGTTTCAAGGAAACGTTTCTCCTGAGTTTTAGACGAAGTTTCCTGCTGTTTAGTACAGATGCCGGCATTGGGCTGGAAATACCGGTTTTGGGATTCTGCACAGAAAGGGTTTGCAAACCGCTGAATCCACACGTGAGTTTAACTCTGTCAGTTGAATGCACACATTGACAACCATTCAGTTAGATAGCTCCGTTTTGGTTTTAGAAGCAGATATTTCTCTGTACAGCCTATGGTCCCATTCACTCGGGAATATCCAAAGGCACCTCCTAGAAGAAACATGTTTCTGACTCGCTGAATCTCAACATAGATTCAACTCTCTTAGGTGATCGAACGCACAGCAGAGCAGTTTCAAGGAAACGTTTCTCCTGAGTTTTAGACGAAGTTTCCTGCTGTTTAGTACGGATGCCGGCATTGGGCTGGAAATACCGGTTTTTGGATTCTGCAGAGAAAGGTTTTGCAAACCGCTGAATCCACACGTGAGTTTAACTCTGTCAGTTGAATGCACACATTGACAACCATTCAGTTAGATAGCTCCGTTTTGGTTTTAGAAGCAGATATTTCTCTGTACAGCCTATGGTCCCATTCACTCGGGAATATCCCAACGCAGCTCCTAGAAGAAACGTGTTTCTGACTCGCTGAATCTCAACATAGATTCAAATCTCTTAGATGAACGACCGCACAGCACAGCAGTTTCAAGGAAACGTTTCTCCTGAGTTTTAGACGAAGTTTCCTGCTCTTTAGTACGTATGCCGGGATTGGGCTGGAAATACCGGTCTTGGGATTCTGCACAGAAAGGGTTTGCAAACCGCTGAATCCACACGTGAGTTTAACTCTGTCAGTTGAATGCACACATTGACAACCATTCAGTTAGATAGCACACTTTTGGTTTTAGAAGCAGATATTTCTCTGTACAGCCTATGGTCCCATTCACTCGGGTATATCCCAACGCAACTCCTAGAAGAAACGTGTTTCTGACTCGCTGAATCTCAACATAGATTCAACTCTCTTAGGTAAACGAACGCACAGCAGAGCAGTTTCAAGGAAACGTTTCTCCTGAGTTTTAGACGAAGTTTCCTGCTGTTTAGTACGTATGCCGGCATTGGGCTGGAAATACCGGTTTTGGGATTCTGCACAGAAAGGGTTTGCAAACCGCTGAATCCACACGTGAGTTTAACTCTGTCAGTTGAATGCACACATTGACAACCATTCAGTTAGAGAGCGCCGTTTTGGTTTTAGAAGCAGATATTTCTCTGTACAGACTATGGTCCCATTCACTCGGGAATATCCTAACGCAGCTCCTAGAAGAAACGTGTTTCTGACTCGCTGAATCTCAACATAGATTCAACTCTCTTAGGTGAACGAATGCACAGCAGAGCAGTTTCAAGGAAACGTTTCTCCTGAGTTTTAGACGAAGTTTCCTGCTGTTTAGTACGGATGCCGGCATTGGGCTGGAAATACCGGTTTTGGGATTCTGCACAGAAAGTGTTTGCAAACCGCTGAATCCACACGTGACTTTAACTCTGTCAGTTGAATGCACACATTGACAACCATTCAGTTTGATAGCACACTTTTGGTTTTAGAAGCAGATATTTCTCTGTACAGCCTATGGTCCCATTCACTCGGGAATATCCCAACGCAGCTCCTAGAAGAAACGTGTTTCTGACTCGCTGAATCTCAACATAGATTCAACTCTCCTAGGTGAACGAACGCACAGCAGAGCAGTTTCAAGGAAACGTTTCTCCTGAGTTTTAGACGAAGTTTCCTGCTGTTTAGTACGGATGCCGTCATTGGGCTGGAAATACCAGTTTTGGGATTCTGCACAGAAAGGGTTTGCAAACCGCTGAATCCACACGTGAGTTTAACTCTGTCAGTTGAATGCACACATTGACAACCATTCCGTTAGATAGCACACTTTTGGTTTTAGAAGCAGATATTTCTCTGTACAGCCTATGGTCCCATTCACTCGGGAATATCCCAACGCAACTCCTAGCATAAACGTGTTTCTGACTCGCTGAATCTCAACATAGATTCAACTCTCTTAGGTGAACGAACGCACAGCAGTGCAGTTTCAAGGAAACGTTTCTCCTGAGTTTTAGACGAAGTTTCCTGCTGTTTAGTACGTATGCCGACATTGGGCTGGAAATACCGGTTTTGGGATTCTGCACAGAAAGGGTTTGCAAACCGCTGAATCCACACGTGAGTTTAACTCTGTCAGTTGAATGCACACATTGACAACCATTCAGTTAGATACCACCCTTTTGGTTGTAGGAGTAGATATTTCTCTGTACAGACTATGGTCCCATTCACTCGGGAATATCCCAACGCAGCTCCTAGAAGAAACGTGTTTCTGACTCGCTGAATCTCAACATAGATTCAACTCTCTTAGATGAACGAACGCACAGCAGAGCAGTTTCAAGGAAACGTTTCTCCTGAGTTTTAGACGAAGTTTCCTGCTGTTTAGTACGTATGCCGGCATTGGGCTGGAAATACCGGTTTTGGGATTCTGCACAGAAAGGGTTTGCAAACCGCTGAATCCACACGTGAGTTTAACTCTGTCAGTTGAATGCACACATTGACAACCATTCAGTTTGATAGCACACTTTTGGTTTTAGAAGCAGATATTTCTCTGTACAGCCTATGGTCCCATTCACTTGGGAATATCCCAATGCAGCTCCTAGAAGAAACGTGTTTCTGACTCGCTGAATCTCAACATAGATTCAACTCTCTTAGGTGAACGAACGCACAGCAGAGCAGTTTCAAGGAAACGTTTCTCCTGAGTTTTAGACGAAGTTTCCTGCTGTTTAGTACGTATGCCGGCATTGGGCTGGAAATACCGGTTTTGGGATTCTGCACAGAAAGGGTTTGCAAACCGCTGAATCCACACGTGAGTTTAACTCTGTCAGTTGAATGCACACATTGACAACCATTCAGTTAGATAGCTCCGTTTTGGTTTTAGAAGCAGATATTTCTCTGTACAGCCTATGGTCCCATTCACTCGGGAATATCCTAACGCAGCTCCTAGAAGAAACGTGTTTCTGACTCGCTGAATCTCAACATAGATTCAACTCTCTTAGGTGCACGAACGCACAGCAGAGCAGTTTCAAGGAAACGTTTCTCCTGAGTTTTAGACGAAGTTTCCTGCTGTTTAGTACGGATGCCGGCATTGGCCTGGAAATACCGGTTTTGGGATTTTGCACAGAAAGGGTTTGCAAACCGCTGAATCCACACGTGAGTTTAACTCTGTCAGTTGAATGCACACATTGACAACCATTCAGTTAGATAGCTCCGTTTTGGTTTTAGAAGCAGATATTTCTCTGTACAGCCTATGGTCCCATTCACTCGGGAATATCCCAATGCAGCTCCTAGAAGAAACGTGTTTCTGACTCGCTGAATCTCAACATAGATTCAAATCTCTTAGGTGAACGAACGCACAGCAGAGCAGTTTCAAGGAAACGATTCTCCTGAGTTTTAGACGAAGTTTCCTGCTCTTTAGTACGTATGCCGGCATTGGGCTGGAAATACCGGTTTTGGGATTCTGCACAGAAAGGGTTTGCAAACCGCTGAAACCACGCGTGAGTTTAACTCTGTCAGTTGAATGCACACATTGACAACCATTCAGTTTGATAGCACACTTTTGGTTTTAGAAGCAGATATTTCTCTGTACAGCCTATGGTCCCATTCACTCGGGAATATCCCAACGCAGCTCCTAGAAGAAACGTGTTTCTGACTCGCTGAATCTCAACATAGATTCAACTCTCTTAGGTGAACGAACGCACAGCAGAGCAGTTTCAAGGAAACGTTTCTCCTGAGTTTTAGACGAAGTTTCCTGCTGTTTAGTACGTATGCCGGGATTGGGCTGGAAATACCGGTTTTGGGATTCTGCACAGAAAGGTTTTGCAAACCGCTGAATCCACACGTGAGTTTAACTCTGTCAGTTGAATGCACACATTGACAACCATTCAGTTTGATGGCACACTTTTGGTTTTAGAAGCAGATATTTCTATGTACAGCCTATGGTCCCATTCACTCGGGAATATCCCAATGCAGCTCCAAGAAGAAACGTGTTTCTGACTCGCTGAATCTCAACATAGATTCAACTCTCTTAGGTGAACGAACGCACAGCAGAGCAGTTTCAAGGAAACGTTTCTCCTGAGTTTTAGACGAAGTTTCCTGCTGTTTAGTACGGATGCCGGCATTGGGCTGGACATACCGGTTTTGGGATTCTGCACAGAAAGGTTTTGCAAACCGCTGAATCCACACGTGAGTTTAACTCTGTCAGTTGAATGCACACATTGACAACCATTCCGTTAGATAGCACACTTTTGGTTTTAGAAGCAGATATTTCTCTGTACAGCCTATGGTCCCATTCATTCGGGAATATCCCAACGCACCTCCTAGAAGAAACGTGTTTCTGACTCGCTGAATCTCAACATAGATTCAACTCTCTTAGGTGATCGAACGCACAGCAGAGCAGTTTCAAGGAAACGTTTCTCCTGAGTTTTAGACGAAGTTTCCTGCTGTTTAGTACGGATGCCGGCATTGGGCTGGAAATACCGGTTTTGGGATTCTGCACAGAAATGGTTTGCAAACCGCTGAATCCACACGTGAGTTTAACTCTGTCAGTTGAATGCACACATTGACAACCATTCAGTTAGATAGCTCCGTTTTGGTTTTAGAAGCAGATATTTCTCTGTACAGCCTATGGTCCCATTCACTCGGGAATATCCCAAGGCACCTCCTAGAAGAAACATGTTTCTGACTCGCTGAATCTCAACATAGATTCAACTCTCTTAGGTGATCGAACGCACAGCAGAGCAGTTTCAAGGAAACGTTTCTCCTGAGTTTTAGACGAAGTTTCCTGCTGTTTAGTACGGATGCCGGCATTGGGCTGGAAATACCGGTTTTGGGATTCTGCACAGAAAGGGTTTGCAAACCGCTGAATCCACACGTGAGTTTAACTCTGTCAGTTGAATGCACACATTGACAACCATTCAGTTAGATAGCTCCGTTTTGGTTTTAGAAGCAGATATTTCTCTGTACAGCCTATGGTCCCATTCACTCGGGAATATCCCAACGCAGCTCCTAGAAGAAACGTGTTTCTGACTCGCTGAATCTCAACATAGATTCAAATCTCTTAGATGAACGACCGCACAGCACAGCAGTTTCAAGGAAACGTTTCTCCTGAGTTTTAGACGAAGTTTCCTGCTCTTTAGTACGTATGCCGGGATTGGGCTGGAAATACCGGTTTTGGGATTCTGCACAGAAAGGGTTTGCAAACCGCTGAATCCACACGTGAGTTTAACTCTGTCAGTTGAATGCACACATTGACAACCATTCAGTTAGATAGCACACTTTTGGTTTTAGAAGCAGATATTTCTCTGTACAGCCTATGGTCCCATTCACTCGGGAATATCCCAACGCAACTCCTAGAAGAAACGTGTTTCTGACTCGCTGAATCTCAACATAGATTCAACTCTCTTAGGTAAACGAACGCACAGCAGAGCAGTTTCAAGGAAACGTTTCTCCTGAGTTTTAGACGAAGTTTCCTACTGTTTAGTACGTATGCCGGCATTGGGCTGGAAATACCGGTTTTGGGATTCTGCACAGAAAGGGTTTTCAAACCGCTGAATCCACACGTGAGTTTAACTCTGTCAGTTGAATGCACACATTGACAACCATTCAGTTTGATAGCACACTTTTGGTTTTAGAAGCAGATATTTCTCTGTACAGCCTATGGTCCCATTCACTCGGGAATATCCCAATGCAGCTCCTAGAAGAAACGTGTTTCTGACTCGCTGAATCTCAACATAGATTCAACTCTCTTAGGTGAACGAACGCACAGCAGAGCAGTTTCAAGGAAACGTTTCTCCTGAGTTTTAGACGAAGTTTCCTGCTGTTTAGTACGGATGCCGGCATTGGGCTGGAAATACCGGTTTTGGGATTCTGCAAAGAAAGTGTTTTCAAACCGCTGAATCCACACGTGACTTTTACTCTGTCAGTTGAATGCACACATTGACAACCATTCAGTTTGATAGCACACTTTTGGTTTTAGAAGCAGATATTTCTCTGTACAGCCTATGGTCCCATTCACTCGGGAATATCCCAACGCAGCTCCTAGAAGAAACGTGTTTCTGACTCGCTGAATCTCAACATAGATTCAACTCTCTTAGGTGAACGAACGCACAGCAGAGCAGTTTCAAGGAAACGTTTCTCCTGAGTTTTAGACGAAGTTTCCTGCTGTTTAGTACGGATGCCGGCATTGGGCTGGAAATACCGGTTTTGGGATTCTGCACAGAAAGGGTTTGCAAACCGCTGAATCCACACGTGAGTTTAACTCTGTTAGTTGAATGCACACATTGACAACCATTCAGTTAGATAGCACACTTTTGGTTTTAGAAGCAGATATTTCTCTGTACAGCCTATGGTCCCATTCACTCGGGAATATCTCAACGCAACTCCTAGAAGAAACGTGTTTCTGACTCGCTGAATCTCAACATAGATTCAACTCTCTTAGGTGAACGAACGCACAGCAGAGCAGTTTCAAGGAAACGTTTCTCCTGAGTTTTAGACGAAGTTTCCTGCTGTTTAGTACGTATGCCGGCATTGGGCTGGAAATACCGGTTTTGGGATTCTGCACAGAAAGGGTTTGCAAACCGCTGAATCCACACGTGAGTTTAACTCTGTCAGTTGAATGCACACATTGACAACCATTCAGTTAGATAGCTCCGTTTTGGTTTTAGAAGCAGATATTTCTCTGTACAGCCTATGGTCCCATTCACTCGCGAATATCCTAACGCAGCTCCTAGAAGAAACGTGTTTCTGACTCGCTGAATCTCAACATAGATTCAACTCTCTTAGGTGAACGAACGCACAGCAGAGCAGTTTCAAGGAAACGTTTCTCCTGAGTTTTAGACGAAGTTTCCTGCTGTTTAGTACGGATGCCGGCATTGGGCTGGACATACCGGTTTTGGGATTCTGCACAGAAAGGGTTTGCAAACCGCTGAATCCACACGTGAGTTTAACTCTGTCAGTTGAATGCACACATTGACAACCATTCAGTTAGATAGCTCCGTTTTGGTTTTAGAAGCAGATATTTCTCTGTACAGCCTATGGTCCCATTCACTCGGGAATATCCCAACGCAGCTCCTAGAAGAAACGTGTTTCTGACTCGCTGAATCTCAACATAGATTCAACTCTCTTAGGTGAACGAACGCACAGCAGAGCAGTTTCAAGGAAACGTTTCTCCTGAGTTTTAGACGAAGTTTCCTGCTGTTTAGTACGGATGCCGGCATTGGCCTGGAAATACCGGTTTTGGGATTTTGCACAGAAAGGGTTTGCAAACCGCTGAATCCACACGTGAGTTTAACTCTGTCAGTTGAATGCACACATTGACAACCATTCAGTTAGATAGCTCCGTTTTGGTTTTAGAAGCAGATATTTCTCTGTACAGCCTATGGTCCCATTCACTCGGAAATATCCCAACGCAGCTCCTAGAAGAAACGTGTTTCTGACTCGCTGAATCTCAACATAGATTCAAATCTCTTAGATGAACGACCGCAGAGCACAGCAGTTTCAAGGAAACGTTTCTCCTGAGTTTTAGACGAAGTTTCCTGCTCTTTAGTACGTATGCCGGGATTGGGCTGGAAATACCGGTTTTGGGATTCTGCACAGAAAGGGTTTGCAAACCGCTGAATCCACACGTGAGTTTAACTCTGTCAGTTGAATGCACACATTGACAACCATTCAGTTAGATAGCACACTTTTGGTTTTAGAAGCAGATATTTCTCTGTACAGCCTATGGTCCCATTCACTCGGGAATATCCCAACGCAACTCCTAGAAGAAACGTGTTTCTGACTCGCTGAATCTCAACATAGATTCAACTCTCTTAGGTAAACGAACGCACAGCAGAGCAGTTTCAAGGAAACGTTTCTCCTGAGTTTTAGACGAAGTTTCCTACTGTTTAGTACGTATGCCGGCATTGGGCTGGAAATACCGGTTTTGGGATTCTGCACAGAAAGGGTTTGCAAACCGCTGAATCCACACGTGAGTTTAACTCTGTCAGTTGAATGCACACATTGACAACCATTCAGTTAGAGAGCGCCGTTTTGGTTTTAGAAGCAGATATTTCTCTGTACAGCCTATGGTCCCATTCACTCGGGAATATCCTAACGCAGCTCCTAGAAGAAACGTGTTTCTGACTCGCTGAATCTCAACATAGATTCAACTCTCTTAGGTGAACGAATGCACAGCAGAGCAGTTTCAAGGAAACGTTTCTCCTGAGTTTTAGACGAAGTTTCCTGCTGTTTAGTACGGATGCCGGCATTGGGCTGGAAATACCGGTTTTGGGATTCTGCACAGAAAGTGTTTGCAAACCGCTGAATCCACACGTGACTTTAACTCTGTCAGTTGAATGCACACATTGACAACCATTCAGTTTGATAGCACACTTTTGGTTTTAGAAGCAGATATTTCTCTGTACAGCCTATGGTCCCATTCACTCGGGAATATCCCAACGCAGCTCCTAGAAGAAACGTGTTTCTGACTCGCTGAATCTCAACATAGATTCAACTCTCTTAGGTGAACGAACGCACAGCAGAGCAGTTTCAAGGAAACGTTTCTCCTGAGTTTTAGACGAAGTTTCCTGCTGTTTAGTACGGATGCCGTCATTGGGCTGGAAATACCAGTTTTGGGATTCTGCACAGAAAGGGTTTGCAAACCGCTGAATCCACACGTGAGTTTAACTCTGTCAGTTGAATGCACACATTGACAACCATTCCGTTAGATAGCACACTTTTGGTTTTAGAAGCAGATATTTCTCTGTACAGCCTATGGTCCCATTCACTCGGGAATATCCCAACGCAACTCCTAGAAGAAACGTGTTTCTGACTCGCTGAATCTCAACATAGATTCAACTCTCTTAGGTGAACGAACGCACAGCAGTGCAGTTTCAAGGAAACGTTTCTCCTGAGTTTTAGACGAAGTTTCCTGCTGTTTAGTACGTATGCCGGCATTGGGCTGGAAATACCGGTTTTGGGATTCTGCACAGAAAGGGTTTGCAAACCGCTGAATCCACACGTGAGTTTAACTCTGTCAGTTGAATGCACACATTGACAACCATTCAGTTAGATACCACCCTTTTGGTTGTAGGAGTAGATATTTCTCTGTACAGCCTATGGTCCCATTCACTCGGGAATATCCCAACGCAGCTCCTAGAAGAAACGTGTTTCTGACTCGCTGAATCTCAACATAGATTCAACTCTCTTAGGTGAACGAACGCACAGCAGAGCAGTTTCAAGGAAACGTTTCTCCTGAGTTTTAGACGAAGTTTCCTGCTGTTTAGTACGTATGCCGGCATTGGGCTGGAAATACCGGTTTTGGGATTCTGCACAGAAAGGGTTTGCAAACCGCTGAATCCACACGTGAGTTTAACTCTGTCAGTTGAATGCACACATTGACAACCATTCAGTTTGATAGCACACTTTTGGTTTTAGAAGCAGATATTTCTCTGTACAGCCTATGGTCCCATTCACTCGGGAATATCCCAATGCAGCTCCTAGAAGAAACGTGTTTCTGACTCGCTGAATCTCAACATAGATTCAACTCTCTTAGGTGAACGAACGCACAGCAGAGCAGTTTCAAGGAAACGTTTCTCCTGAGTTTTAGACGAAGTTTCCTGCTGTTTAGTACGGATGCCGGCATTGGGCTGGAAATACCGGTTTTGGGATTCTGCACAGAAAGGGTTTGCAAACCGCTGAATCCACACGTGACTTTTACTCTGTCAGTTGAATGCACACATTGACAACCATTCAGTTTGATAGCACACTTTTGGTTTTAGAAGCAGATATTTCTCTGTACAGCCTATGGTCCCATTCACTCGGGAATATCCCAACGCAGCTCCTAGAAGAAACGTGTTTCTGACTCGCTGAATCTCAACATAGATTCAACTCTCTTAGGTGAACGAACGCACAGCAGAGCAGTTTCAAGGAAACGTTTCTCCTGAGTTTTAGACGAAGTTTCCTGCTGTTTAGTACGGATGCCGGCATTGGGCTGGAAATACCGGTTTTGGGATTCTGCACAGAAAGGGTTTGCAAACCGCTGAATCCACACGTGAGTTTAACTCTGTTAGTTGAATGCACACATTGACAACCATTCAGTTAGATAGCACACTTTTGGTTTTAGAAGCAGATATTTCTCTGTACAGCCTATGGTCCCATTCACTCGGGAATATCTCAACGCAACTCCTAGAAGAAACGTGTTTCTGACTCGCTGAATCTCAACATAGATTCAACTCTCTTAGGTGAACGAACGCACAGCAGAGCAGTTTCAAGGAAACGTTTCTCCTGAGTTTTAGACGAAGTTTCCTGCTGTTTAGTACGTATGCCGGCATTGGGCTGGAAATACCGGTTTTGGGATTCTGCACAGAAAGGGTTTGCAAACCGCTGAATCCACACGTGAGTTTAACTCTGTCAGTTGAATGCACACATTGACAACCATTCAGTTAGATAGCTCCGTTTTGGTTTTAGAAGCAGATATTTCTCTGTACAGCCTATGGTCCCATTCACTCGCGAATATCCTAACGCAGCTCCTAGAAGAAACGTGTTTCTGACTCGCTGAATCTCAACATAGATTCAACTCTCTTAGGTGAACGAACGCACAGCAGAGCAGTTTCAAGGAAACGTTTCTCCTGAGTTTTAGACGAAGTTTCCTGCTGTTTAGTACGGATGCCGGCATTGGGCTGGACATACCGGTTTTGGGATTCTGCACAGAAAGGGTTTGCAAACCGCTGAATCCACACGTGAGTTTAACTCTGTCAGTTGAATGCACACATTGACAACCATTCAGTTAGATAGCTCCGTTTTGGTTTTAGAAGCAGATATTTCTCTGTACAGCCTATGGTCCCATTCACTCGGGAATATCCCAACGCAGCTCCTAGAAGAAACGTGTTTCTGACTCGCTGAATCTCAACATAGATTCAACTCTCTTAGGTGAACGAACGCACAGCAGAGCAGTTTCAAGGAAACGTTTCTCCTGAGTTTTAGACGAAGTTTCCTGCTGTTTAGTACGGATGCCGGCATTGGCCTGGAAATACCGGTTTTGGGATTTTGCACAGAAAGGGTTTGCAAACCGCTGAATCCACACGTGAGTTTAACTCTGTCAGTTGAATGCACACATTGACAACCATTCAGTTAGATAGCTCCGTTTTGGTTTTAGAAGCAGATATTTCTCTGTACAGCCTATGGTCCCATTCACTCGGAAATATCCCAACGCAGCTCCTAGAAGAAACGTGTTTCTGACTCGCTGAATCTCAACATAGATTCAAATCTCTTAGATGAACGACCGCAGAGCACAGCAGTTTCAAGGAAACGTTTCTCCTGAGTTTTAGACGAAGTTTCCTGCTCTTTAGCACGTATGCCGGGATTGGGCTGGAAATACCGGTTTTGGGATTCTGCACAGAAAGGGTTTGCAAACCGCTGAATCCACACGTGAGTTTAACTCTGTCAGTTGAATGCACACATTGACAACCATTCAGTTAGATAGCACACTTTTGGTTTTAGAAGCAGATATTTCTCTGTACAGCCTATGGTCCCATTCACTCGGGAATATCCCAACGCAACTCCTAGAAGAAACGTGTTTCTGACTCGCTGAATCTCAACATAGATTCAACTCTCTTAGGTAAACGAACGCACAGCAGAGCAGTTTCAAGGAAACGTTTCTCCTGAGTTTTAGACGAAGTTTCCTGCTGTTTAGTACGTATGCCGGCATTGGGCTGGAAATACCGGTTTTGGGATCCTGCACAGAAAGGGTTTGCAAACCGCTGAATCCACACGTGAGTTTAACTCTGTCAGTTGAATGCACACATTGACAACCATTCAGTTAGATAGCGCCGTTTTGGTTTTAGAAGCAGATATTTCTCTGTACAGCCTATGGTCCCATTCACTCGGGAATATCCTAACGCAGCTCCTAGAAGAAACGTGTTTCTGACTCGCTGAATCTCAACATAGATTCAACTCTCTTAGGTGAACGAATGCACAGCAGAGCAGTTTCAAGGAAACGTTTCTCCTGAGTTTTAGACGAAGTTTCCTGCTGTTTAGTACGTATGCCGGCATTGGGCTGGAAATACCGGTTTTGGGATTCTGCACAGAAAGTGTTTGCAAACCGCTGAATCCACACGTGAGTTTAACTCTGTCAGTTGAATGCACACATTGACAACCATTCAGTTAGATAGCTCCGTTTTGGTTTTAGAAGCAGATATTTCTCTGTACAGCCTATGGTCCCATTCACTCGGGAATATCCTAACGCAGCTCCTAGAAGAAACGTGTTTCTGACTCGCTGAATCTCAACATAGATTCAACTCTCTTAGTTGCACGAACGCACAGCAGAGCAGTTTCAAGGAAACGTTTCTCCTGAGTTTTAGACGAAGTTTCCTGCTGTTTAGTACGGATGCCGGCATTGGCCTCGAAATACCGGTTTTGGGATTTTGCACAGAAAGGGTTTGCAAACCGCTGAATCCACACGTGAGTTTAACTCTGTCAGTTGAATGCACACATTGACAACCATTCAGTTAGATAGCTCCGTTTTGGTTTTAGATGCAGATATTTCTCTGTACAGCCTATGGTCCCATTCACTCGGGAATACCCCAATGCAGCTCCTAGAAGAAACGTGTTTCTGACTCGCTGAATCTCAACATAGATTCAAATCTCTTAGGTGAACGAACGCACAGCAGAGCAGTTTCAAGGAAACGTTTCTCCTGAGTTTTAGACGAAGTTTCCTGCTCTTTAGTACGTATGCCGGCATTGGGCTGGAAATACCGGTTTTGGGATTCTGCACAGAAAGGGTTTGCAAACCGCTGAAACCACGCGTGAGTTTAACTCTGTCAGTTGAATGCACACATTGACAACCATTCAGTTTGATAGCACACTTTTGGTTTTAGAAGCAGATATTTCTCTGTACAGCCTATGGTCCCATTCACTCGGGAATATCCCAACGCAGCTCCTAGAAGAAACGTGTTTCTGACTCGCTGAATCTCAACATAGATTCAACTCTCTTAGGTGAACGAACGCACAGCAGAGCAGTTTCAAGGAAACGTTTCTCCTGAGTTTTAGACGAAGTTTCCTGCTGTTTAGTACGTATGCCGGGATTGGGCTGGAAATACCGGTTTTGGGATTCTGCACAGAAAGGTTTTGCAAACCGCTGAATCCACACGTGAGTTTAACTCTGTCAGTTGAATGCACACATTGACAACCATTCAGTTTGATGGCACACTTTTGGTTTTAGAAGCAGATATTTCTATGTACAGCCTATGGTCCCATTCACTCGGGAATATCCCAATGCAGCTCCAAGAAGAAACGTGTTTCTGACTCGCTGAATCTCAACATAGATTCAACTCTCTTAGGTGAACGAACGCACAGCAGAGCAGTTTCAAGGAAACGTTTCTCCTGAGTTTTAGACGAAGTTTCCTGCTGTTTAGTACGGATGCCGGCATTGGGCTGGACATACCGGTTTTGGGATTCTGCACAGAAAGGTTTTGCAAACCGCTGAATCCACACGTGAGTTTAACTCTGTCAGTTGAATGCACACATTGACAACCATTCCGTTAGATAGCACACTTTTGGTTTTAGAAGCAGATATTTCTCTGTACAGCCTATGGTCCCATTCATTCGGGAATATCCCAACGCACCTCCTAGAAGAAACGTGTTTCTGACTCGCTGAATCTCAACATAGATTCAACTCTCTTAGGTGATCGAACGCACAGCAGAGCAGTTTCAAGGAAACGTTTCTCCTGAGTTTTAGACGAAGTTTCCTGCTGTTTAGTACGGATGCCGGCATTGGGCTGGAAATACCGGTTTTGGGATTCTGCACAGAAAGGGTTTGCAAACCGCTGAATCCACACGTGAGTTTAACTCTGTCAGTTGAATGCACACATTGACAACCATTCAGTTAGATAGCTCCGTTTTGGTTTTAGAAGCAGATATTTCTCTGTACAGCCTATGGTCCCATTCACTCGGGAATATCCCAAGGCACCTCCTAGAAGAAACATGTTTCTGACTCGCTGAATCTCAACATAGATTCAACTCTCTTAGGTGATCGAACGCACAGCAGAGCAGTTTCAAGGAAACGTTTCTCCTGAGTTTTAGACGAAGTTTCCTGCTGTTTAGTACGGATGCCGGCATTGGGCTGGAAATACCGGTTTTGGGATTCTGCACAGAAAGGGTTTGCAAACCGCTGAATCCACACGTGAGTTTAACTCTGTCAGTTGAATGCACACATTGACAACCATTCAGTTAGATAGCTCCGTTTTGGTTTTAGAAGCAGATATTTCTCTGTACAGCCTATGGTCCCATTCACTCGGGAATATCCCAACGCAGCTCCTAGAAGAAACGTGTTTCTGACTCGCTGAATCTCAACATAGATTCAAATCTCTTAGATGAACGACCGCACAGCACAGCAGTTTCAAGGAAACGTTTCTCCTGAGTTTTAGACGAAGTTTCCTGCTCTTTAGTACGTATGCCGGGATTGGGCTGGAAATACCGGTCTTGGGATTCTGCACAGAAAGGGTTTGCAAACCGCTGAATCCACACGTGAGTTTAACTCTGTCAGTTGAATGCACACATTGACAACCATTCAGTTAGATAGCACACTTTTGGTTTTAGAAGCAGATATTTCTCTGTACAGCCTATGGTCCCATTCACTCGGGTATATCCCAACGCAACTCCTAGAAGAAACGTGTTTCTGACTCGCTGAATCTCAACATAGATTCAACTCTCTTAGGTAAACGAACGCACAGCAGAGCAGTTTCAAGGAAACGTTTCTCCTGAGTTTTAGACGAAGTTTCCTGCTGTTTAGTACGTATGCCGGCATTGGGCTGGAAATACCGGTTTTGGGATTCTGCACAGAAAGGGTTTGCAAACCGCTGAATCCACACGTGAGTTTAACTCTGTCAGTTGAATGCACACATTGACAACCATTCAGTTAGAGAGCGCCGTTTTGGTTTTAGAAGCAGATATTTCTCTGTACAGACTATGGTCCCATTCACTCGGGAATATCCTAACGCAGCTCCTAGAAGAAACGTGTTTCTGACTCGCTGAATCTCAACATAGATTCAACTCTCTTAGGTGAACGAATGCACAGCAGAGCAGTTTCAAGGAAACGTTTCTCCTGAGTTTTAGACGAAGTTTCCTGCTGTTTAGTACGGATGCCGGCATTGGGCTGGAAATACCGGTTTTGGGATTCTGCACAGAAAGTGTTTGCAAACCGCTGAATCCACACGTGACTTTAACTCTGTCAGTTGAATGCACACATTGACAACCATTCAGTTTGATAGCACACTTTTGGTTTTAGAAGCAGATATTTCTCTGTACAGCCTATGGTCCCATTCACTCGGGAATATCCCAACGCAGCTCCTAGAAGAAACGTGTTTCTGACTCGCTGAATCTCAACATAGATTCAACTCTCCTAGGTGAACGAACGCACAGCAGAGCAGTTTCAAGGAAACGTTTCTCCTGAGTTTTAGACGAAGTTTCCTGCTGTTTAGTACGGATGCCGTCATTGGGCTGGAAATACCAGTTTTGGGATTCTGCACAGAAAGGGTTTGCAAACCGCTGAATCCACACGTGAGTTTAACTCTGTCAGTTGAATGCACACATTGACAACCATTCCGTTAGATAGCACACTTTTGGTTTTAGAAGCAGATATTTCTCTGTACAGCCTATGGTCCCATTCACTCGGGAATATCCCAACGCAACTCCTAGAAGAAACGTGTTTCTGACTCGCTGAATCTCAACATAGATTCAACTCTCTTAGGTGAACGAACGCACAGCAGAGCAGTTTCAAGGAAACGTTTCTCCTGAGTTTTAGACGAAGTTTCCTGCTGTTTAGTACGTATGCCGGCATTGGGCTGGAAATACCGGTTTTGGGATTCTGCACAGAAAGGGTTTGCAAACCGCTGAATCCACACGTGAGTTTAACTCTGTCAGTTGAATGCACACATTGACAACCATTCAGTTTGATAGCACACTTTTGGTTTTAGAAGCAGATATTTCTCTGTACAGCCTATGGTCCCATTCACTTGGGAATATCCCAATGCAGCTCCTAGAAGAAACGTGTTTCTGACTCGCTGAATCTCAACATAGATTCAACTCTCTTAGGTGAACGAACGCACAGCAGAGCAGTTTCAAGGAAACGTTTCTCCTGAGTTTTAGACGAAGTTTCCTGCTCTTTAGTACGTATGCCGGCATTGGGCTGGAAATACCGGTTTTGGGATTCTGCACAGAAAGGGTTTGCAAACCGCTGAATCCACACGTGAGTTTAACTCTGTCAGTTGAATGCACACATTGACAACCATTCAGTTAGATAGCTCCGTTTTGGTTTTAGAAGCAGATATTTCTCTGTACAGCCTATGGTCCCATTCACTCGGGAATATCCTAACGCAGCTCCTAGAAGAAACGTGTTTCTGACTCGCTGAATCTCAACATAGATTCAACTCTCTTAGGTGCACGAACGCACAGCAGAGCAGTTTCAAGGAAACGTTTCTCCTGAGTTTTAGACGAAGTTTCCTGCTGTTTAGTACGGATGCCGGCATTGGCCTGGAAATACCGGTTTTGGGATTTTGCACAGAAAGGGTTTGCAAACCGCTGAATCCACACGTGAGTTTAACTCTGTCAGTTGAATGCACACATTGACAACCATTCAGTTAGATAGCTCCGTTTTGGTTTTAGAAGCAGATATTTCTCTGTACAGCCTATGGTCCCATTCACTCGGGAATATCCCAATGCAGCTCCTAGAAGAAACGTGTTTCTGACTCGCTGAATCTCAACATAGATTCAAATCTCTTAGGTGAACGAACGCACAGCAGAGCAGTTTCAAGGAAACGATTCTCCTGAGTTTTAGACGAAGTTTCCTGCTCTTTAGTACGTATGCCGGCATTGGGCTGGAAATACCGGTTTTGGGATTCTGCACAGAAAGGGTTTGCAAACCGCTGAAACCACGCGTGAGATTAACTCTGTCAGTTGAATGCACACATTGACAACCATTCAGTTTGATAGCACACTTTTGGTTTTAGAAGCAGATATTTCTCTGTACAGCCTATGGTCCCATTCACTCGGGAATATCCCAACGCAGCTCCTAGAAGAAACGTGTTTCTGACTCGCTGAATCTCAACATAGATTCAACTCTCTTAGGTGAACGAACGCACAGCAGAGCAGTTTCAAGGAAACGTTTCTCCTGAGTTTTAGACGAAGTTTCCTGCTGTTTAGTACGTATGCCGGGATTGGGCTGGAAATACCGGTTTTGGGATTCTGCACAGAAAGGTTTTGCAAACCGCTGAATCCACACGTGAGTTTAACTCTGTCAGTTGAATGCACACATTGACAACCATTCAGTTTGATGGCACACTTTTGGTTTTAGAAGCAGATATTTCTATGTACAGCCTATGGTCCCATTCACTCGGGAATATCCCAATGCAGCTCCAAGAAGAAACGTGTTTCTGACTCGCTGAATCTCAACATAGATTCAACTCTCTTAGGTGAACGAACGCACAGCAGAGCAGTTTCAAGGAAACGTTTCTCCTGAGTTTTAGACGAAGTTTCCTGCTGTTTAGTACGGATGCCGGCATTGGGCTGGACATACCGGTTTTGGGATTCTGCACAGAAAGGTTTTGCAAACCGCTGAATCCACACGTGAGTTTAACTCTGTCAGTTGAATGCACACATTGACAACCATTCCGTTAGATAGCACACTTTTGGTTTTAGAAGCAGATATTTCTCTGTACAGCCTATGGTCCCATTCATTCGGGAATATCCCAACGCACCTCCTAGAAGAAACGTGTTTCTGACTCGCTGAATCTCAACATAGATTCAACTCTCTTAGGTGATCGAACGCACAGCAGAGCAGTTTCAAGGAAACGTTTCTCCTGAGTTTTAGACGAAGTTTCCTGCTGTTTAGTACGGATGCCGGCATTGGGCTGGAAATACCGGTTTTGGGATTCTGCACAGAAAGGGTTTGCAAACCGCTGAATCCACACGTGAGTTTAACTCTGTCAGTTGAATGCACACATTGACAACCATTCAGTTAGATAGCTCCGTTTTGGTTTTAGAAGCAGATATTTCTCTGTACAGCCTATGGTCCCATTCACTCGGGAATATCCCAAGGCACCTCCTAGAAGAAACATGTTTCTGACTCGCTGAATCTCAACATAGATTCAACTCTCTTAGGTGATCGAACGCACAGCAGAGCAGTTTCAAGGAAACGTTTCTCCTGAGTTTTAGACGAAGTTTCCTGCTGTTTAGTACGGATGCCGGCATTGGGCTGGAAATACCGGTTTTGGGATTCTGCACAGAAAGGGTTTGCAAACCGCTGAATCCACACGTGAGTTTAACTCTGTCAGTTGAATGCACACATTGACAACCATTCAGTTAGATAGCTCCGTTTTGGTTTTAGAAGCAGATATTTCTCTGTACAGCCTATGGTCCCATTCACTCGGGAATATCCCAACGCAGCTCCTAGAAGAAACGTGTTTCTGACTCGCTGAATCTCAACATAGATTCAAATCTCTTAGATGAACGACCGCACAGCACAGCAGTTTCAAGGAAACGTTTCTCCTGAGTTTTAGACGAAGTTTCCTGCTCTTTAGTACGTATGCCGGGATTGGGCTGGAAATACCGGTTTTGGGATTCTGCACAGAAAGGGTTTGCAAACCGCTGAATCCACACGTGAGTTTAACTCTGTCAGTTGAATGCACACATTGACAACCATTCAGTTAGATAGCACACTTTTGGTTTTAGAAGCAGATATTTCTCTGTACAGCCTATGGTCCCATTCACTCGGGAATATCCCAACGCAACTCCTAGAAGAAACGTGTTTCTGACTCGCTGAATCTCAACATAGATTCAACTCTCTTAGGTAAACGAACGCACAGCAGAGCAGTTTCAAGGAAACGTTTCTCCTGAGTTTTAGACGAAGTTTCCTACTGTTTAGTACGTATGCCGGCATTGGGCTGGAAATACCGGTTTTGGGATTCTGCACAGAAAGGGTTTGCAAACCGCTGAATCCACACGTGAGTTTAACTCTGTCAGTTGAATGCACACATTGACAACCATTCAGTTAGAGAGCGCCGTTTTGGTTTTAGAAGCAGATATTTCTCTGTACAGCCTATGGTCCCATTCACTCGGGAATATCCTAACGCAGCTCCTAGAAGAAACGTGTTTCTGACTCGCTGAATCTCAACATAGATTCAACTCTCTTAGGTGAACGAATGCACAGCAGAGCAGTTTCAAGGAAACGTTTCTCCTGAGTTTTAGACGAAGTTTCCTGCTGTTTAGTACGGATGCCGGCATTGGGCTGGAAATACCGGTTTTGGGATTCTGCACAGAAAGTGTTTGCAAACCGCTGAATCCACACGTGACTTTAACTCTGTCAGTTGAATGCACACATTGACAACCATTCAGTTTGATAGCACACTTTTGGTTTTAGAAGCAGATATTTCTCTGTACAGCCTATGGTCCCATTCACTCGGGAATATCCCAACGCAGCTCCTAGAAGAAACGTGTTTCTGACTCGCTGAATCTCAACATAGATTCAACTCTCTTAGGTGAACGAACGCACAGCAGAGCAGTTTCAAGGAAACGTTTCTCCTGAGTTTTAGACGAAGTTTCCTGCTGTTTAGTACGGATGCCGTCATTGGGCTGGAAATACCAGTTTTGGGATTCTGCACAGAAAGGGTTTGCAAACCGCTGAATCCACACGTGAGTTTAACTCTGTCAGTTGAATGCACACATTGACAACCATTCCGTTAGATAGCACACTTTTGGTTTTAGAAGCAGATATTTCTCTGTACAGCCTATGGTCCCATTCACTCGGGAATATCCCAACGCAACTCCTAGAAGAAACGTGTTTCTGACTCGCTGAATCTCAACATAGATTCAACTCTCTTAGGTGAACGAACGCACAGCAGTGCAGTTTCAAGGAAACGTTTCTCCTGAGTTTTAGACGAAGTTTCCTGCTGTTTAGTACGTATGCCGGCATTGGGCTGGAAATACCGGTTTTGGGATTCTGCACAGAAAGGGTTTGCAAACCGCTGAATCCACACGTGAGTTTAACTCTGTCAGTTGAATGCACACATTGACAACCATTCAGTTAGATACCACCCTTTTGGTTGTAGGAGTAGATATTTCTCTGTACAGCCTATGGTCCCATTCACTCGGGAATATCCCAACGCAGCTCCTAGAAGAAACGTGTTTCTGACTCGCTGAATCTCAACATAGATTCAACTCTCTTAGGTGAACGAACGCACAGCAGAGCAGTTTCAAGGAAACGTTTCTCCTGAGTTTTAGACGAAGTTTCCTGCTGTTTAGTACGTATGCCGGCATTGGGCTGGAAATACCGGTTTTGGGATTCTGCACAGAAAGGGTTTGCAAACCGCTGAATCCACACGTGAGTTTAACTCTGTCAGTTGAATGCACACATTGACAACCATTCAGTTTGATAGCACACTTTTGGTTTTAGAAGCAGATATTTCTCTGTACAGCCTATGGTCCCATTCACTCGGGAATATCCCAATGCAGCTCCTAGAAGAAACGTGTTTCTGACTCGCTGAATCTCAACATAGATTCAACTCTCTTAGGTGAACGAACGCACAGCAGAGCAGTTTCAAGGAAACGTTTCTCCTGAGTTTTAGACGAAGTTTCCTGCTGTTTAGTACGGATGCCGGCATTGGGCTGGAAATACCGGTTTTGGGATTCTGCAAAGAAAGTGTTTTCAAACCGCTGAATCCACACGTGACTTTTACTCTGTCAGTTGAATGCACACATTGACAACCATTCAGTTTGATAGCACACTTTTGGTTTTAGAAGCAGATATTTCTCTGTACAGCCTATGGTCCCATTCACTCGGGAATATCCCAACGCAGCTCCTAGAAGAAACGTGTTTCTGACTCGCTGAATCTCAACATAGATTCAACTCTCTTAGGTGAACGAACGCACAGCAGAGCAGTTTCAAGGAAACGTTTCTCCTGAGTTTTAGACGAAGTTTCCTGCTGTTTAGTACGGATGCCGGCATTGGGCTGGAAATACCGGTTTTGGGATTCTGCACAGAAAGGGTTTGCAAACCGCTGAATCCACACGTGAGTTTAACTCTGTTAGTTGAATGCACACATTGACAACCATTCAGTTAGATAGCACACTTTTGGTTTTAGAAGCAGATATTTCTCTGTACAGCCTATGGTCCCATTCACTCGGGAATATCTCAACGCAACTCCTAGAAGAAACGTGTTTCTGACTCGCTGAATCTCAACATAGATTCAACTCTCTTAGGTGAACGAACGCACAGCAGAGCAGTTTCAAGGAAACGTTTCTCCTGAGTTTTAGACGAAGTTTCCTGCTGTTTAGTACGTATGCCGGCATTGGGCTGGAAATACCGGTTTTGGGATTCTGCACAGAAAGGGTTTGCAAACCGCTGAATCCACACGTGAGTTTAACTCTGTCAGTTGAATGCACACATTGACAACCATTCAGTTAGATAGCTCCGTTTTGGTTTTAGAAGCAGATATTTCTCTGTACAGCCTATGGTCCCATTCACTCGCGAATATCCTAACGCAGCTCCTAGAAGAAACGTGTTTCTGACTCGCTGAATCTCAACATAGATTCAACTCTCTTAGGTGAACGAACGCACAGCAGAGCAGTTTCAAGGAAACGTTTCTCCTGAGTTTTAGACGAAGTTTCCTGCTGTTTAGTACGGATGCCGGCATTGGGCTGGACATACCGGTTTTGGGATTCTGCACAGAAAGGGTTTGCAAACCGCTGAATCCACACGTGAGTTTAACTCTGTCAGTTGAATGCACACATTGACAACCATTCAGTTAGATAGCTCCGTTTTGGTTTTAGAAGCAGATATTTCTCTGTACAGCCTATGGTCCCATTCACTCGGGAATATCCCAACGCAGCTCCTAGAAGAAACGTGTTTCTGACTCGCTGAATCTCAACATAGATTCAACTCTCTTAGGTGAACGAACGCACAGCAGAGCAGTTTCAAGGAAACGTTTCTCCTGAGTTTTAGACGAAGTTTCCTGCTGTTTAGTACGGATGCCGGCATTGGCCTGGAAATACCGGTTTTGGGATTTTGCACAGAAAGGGTTTGCAAACCGCTGAATCCACACGTGAGTTTAACTCTGTCAGTTGAATGCACACATTGACAACCATTCAGTTAGATAGCTCCGTTTTGGTTTTAGAAGCAGATATTTCTCTGTACAGCCTATTGTCCCATTCACTCGGAAATATCCCAACGCAGCTCCTAGAAGAAACGTGTTTCTGACTCGCTGAATCTCAACATAGATTCAAATCTCTTAGATGAACGACCGCAGAGCACAGCAGTTTCAAGGAAACGTTTCTCCTGAGTTTTAGACGAAGTTTCCTGCTCTTTAGTACGTATGCCGGGATTGGGCTGGAAATACCGGTTTTGGGATTCTGCACAGAAAGGGTTTGCAAACCGCTGAATCCACACGTGAGTTTAACTCTGTCAGTTGAATGCACACATTGACAACCATTCAGTTAGATAGCACACTTTTGGTTTTAGAAGCAGATATTTCTCTGTACAGCCTATGGTCCCATTCACTCGGGAATATCCCAACGCAACTCCTAGAAGAAACGTGTTTCTGACTCGCTGAATCTCAACATAGATTCAACTCTCTTAGGTAAACGAACGCACAGCAGAGCAGTTTCAAGGAAACGTTTCTCCTGAGTTTTAGACGAAGTTTCCTGCTGTTTAGTACGTATGCCGGCATTGGGCTGGAAATACCGGTTTTGGGATCCTGCACAGAAAGGGTTTGCAAACCGCTGAATCCACACGTGAGTTTAACTCTGTCAGTTGAATGCACACATTGACAACCATTCAGTTAGATAGCGCCGTTTTGGTTTTAGAAGCAGATATTTCTCTGTACAGCCTATGGTCCCATTCACTCGGGAATATCCTAACGCAGCTCCTAGAAGAAACGTGTTTCTGACTCGCTGAATCTCAACATAGATTCAACTCTCTTAGGTGAACGAATGCACAGCAGAGCAGTTTCAAGGAAACGTTTCTCCTGAGTTTTAGACGAAGTTTCCTGCTGTTTAGTACGTATGCCGGCATTGGGCTGGAAATACCGGTTTTGGGATTCTGCACAGAAAGGGTTTGCAAACCGCTGAATCCACACGTGAGTTTAACTCTGTCAGTTGAATGCACACATTGACAACCATTCAGTTAGATAGCTCCGTTTTGGTTTTAGAAGCAGATATTTCTCTGTACAGCCTATGGTCCCATTCACTCGGGAATATCCTAACGCAGCTCCTAGAAGAAACGTGTTTCTGACTCGCTGAATCTCAACATAGATTCAACTCTCTTAGGTGCACGAACGCACAGCAGAGCAGTTTCAAGGAAACGTTTCTCCTGAGTTTTAGACGAAGTTTCCTGCTGTTTAGTACGGATGCCGGCATTGGCCTGGAAATACCGGTTTTGGGATTTTGCACAGAAAGGGTTTGCAAACCGCTGAATCCACACGTGAGTTTAACTCTGTCAGTTGAATGCACACATTGACAACCATTCAGTTAGATAGCTCCGTTTTGGTTTTAGAAGCAGATATTTCTCTGTACAGCCTATGGTCCCATTCACTCGGGAATATCCCAATGCAGCTCCTAGAAGAAACGTGTTTCTGACTCGCTGAATCTCAACATAGATTCAAATCTCTTAGGTGAACGAACGCACAGCAGAGCAGTTTCAAGGAAACGATTCTCCTGAGTTTTAGACGAAGTTTCCTGCTCTTTAGTACGTATGCCGGCATTGGGCTGGAAATACCGGTTTTGGGATTCTGCACAGAAAGGGTTTGCAAACCGCTGAAACCACGCGTGAGTTTAACTCTGTCAGTTGAATGCACACATTGACAACCATTCAGTTTGATAGCACACTTTTGGTTTTAGAAGCAGATATTTCTCTGTACAGCCTATGGTCCCATTCACTCGGGAATATCCCAACGCAGCTCCTAGAAGAAACGTGTTTCTGACTCGCTGAATCTCAACATAGATTCAACTCTCTTAGGTGAACGAACGCACAGCAGAGCAGTTTCAAGGAAACGTTTCTCCTGAGTTTTAGACGAAGTTTCCTGCTGTTTAGTACGTATGCCGGGATTGGGCTGGAAATACCGGTTTTGGGATTCTGCACAGAAAGGTTTTGCAAACCGCTGAATCCACACGTGAGTTTAACTCTGTCAGTTGAATGCACACATTGACAACCATTCAGTTTGATGGCACACTTTTGGTTTTAGAAGCAGATATTTCTATGTACAGCCTATGGTCCCATTCACTCGGGAATATCCCAATGCAGCTCCAAGAAGAAACGTGTTTCTGACTCGCTGAATCTCAACATAGATTCAACTCTCTTAGGTGAACGAACGCACAGCAGAGCAGTTTCAAGGAAACGTTTCTCCTGAGTTTTAGACGAAGTTTCCTGCTGTTTAGTACGGATGCCGGCATTGGGCTGGACATACCGGTTTTGGGATTCTGCACAGAAAGGTTTTGCAAACCGCTGAATCCACACGTGAGTTTAACTCTGTCAGTTGAATGCACACATTGACAACCATTCAGTTTGATGGCACACTTTTGGTTTTAGAAGCAGATATTTCTCTGTACAGCCTATGGTCCCATTCATTCGGGAATATCCCAACGCACCTCCTAGAAGAAACGTGTTTCTGACTCGCTGAATCTCAACATAGATTCAACTCTCTTAGGTGATCGAACGCACAGCAGAGCAGTTTCAAGGAAACGTTTCTCCTGAGTTTTATACGAAGTTTCCTGCTGTTTAGTACGGATGCCGGCATTGGGCTGGAAATACCGGTTTTGGGATTCTGCACAGAAAGGGTTTGCAAACCGCTGAATCCACACGTGAGTTTAACTCTGTCAGTTGAATGCACACATTGACAACCATTCAGTTAGATAGCTCCGTTTTGGTTTTAGAAGCAGATATTTCTCTGTACAGCCTATGGTCCCATTCACTCGGGAATATCCCAAGGCACCTCCTAGAAGAAACATGTTTCTGACTCGCTGAATCTCAACATAGATTCAACTCTCTTAGGTGATCGAACGCACAGCAGAGCAGTTTCAAGGAAACGTTTCTCCTGAGTTTTAGACGAAGTTTCCTGCTGTTTAGTACGGATGCCGGCATTGGGCTGGAAATACCGGTTTTGGGATTCTGCACAGAAAGGGTTTGCAAACCGCTGAATCCACACGTGAGTTTAACTCTGTCAGTTGAATGCACACATTGACAACCATTCAGTTAGATAGCTCCGTTTTGGTTTTAGAAGCAGATATTTCTCTGTACAGCCTATGGTCCCATTCACTCGGGAATATCCCAACGCAGCTCCTAGAAGAAACGTGTTTCTGACTCGCTGAATCTCAACATAGATTCAAATCTCTTAGATGAACGACCGCACAGCACAGCAGTTTCAAGGAAACGTTTCTCCTGAGTTTTAGACGAAGTTTCCTGCTCTTTAGTACGTATGCCGGGATTGGGCTGGAAATACCGGTTTTGGGATTCTGCACAGAAAGGGTTTGCAAACCGCTGAATCCACACGTGAGTTTAACTCTGTCAGTTGAATGCACACATTGACAACCATTCAGTTAGATAGCACACTTTTGGTTTTAGAAGCAGATATTTCTCTGTACAGCCTATGGTCCCATTCACTCGGGAATATCCCAACGCAACTCCTAGAAGAAACGTGTTTCTGACTCGCTGAATCTCAACATAGATTCAACTCTCTTAGGTAAACGAACGCACAGCAGAGCAGTTTCAAGGAAACGTTTCTCCTGAGTTTTAGACGAAGTTTCCTACTGTTTAGTACGTATGCCGGCATTGGGCTGGAAATACCGGTTTTGGGATTCTGCACAGAAAGGGTTTGCAAACCGCTGAATCCACACGTGAGTTTAACTCTGTCAGTTGAATGCACACATTGACAACCATTCAGTTAGAGAGCGCCGTTTTGGTTTTAGAAGCAGATATTTCTCTGTACAGCCTATGGTCCCATTCACTCGGGAATATCCTAACGCAGCTCCTAGAAGAAACGTGTTTCTGACTCGCTGAATCTCAACATAGATTCAACTCTCTTAGGTGAACGAATGCACAGCAGAGCAGTTTCAAGGAAACGTTTCTCCTGAGTTTTAGACGAAGTTTCCTGCTGTTTAGTACGGATGCCGGCATTGGGCTGGAAATACCGGTTTTGGGATTCTGCACAGAAAGTGTTTGCAAACCGCTGAATCCACACGTGACTTTAACTCTGTCAGTTGAATGCACACATTGACAACCATTCAGTTTGATAGCACACTTTTGGTTTTAGAAGCAGATATTTCTCTGTACAGCCTATGGTCCCATTCACTCGGGAATATCCCAACGCAGCTCCTAGAAGAAACGTGTTTCTGACTCGCTGAATCTCAACATAGATTCAACTCTCTTAGGTGAACGAACGCACAGCAGAGCAGTTTCAAGGAAACGTTTCTCCTGAGTTTTAGACGAAGTTTCCTGCTGTTTAGTACGGATGCCGTCATTGGGCTGGAAATACCAGTTTTGGGATTCTGCACAGAAAGGGTTTGCAAACCGCTGAATCCACACGTGAGTTTAACTCTGTCAGTTGAATGCACACATTGACAACCATTCCGTTAGATAGCACATTTTTGGTTTTAGAAGCAGATATTTCTCTGTACAGCCTATGGTCCCATTCACTCGGGAATATCCCAACGCAACTCCTAGAAGAAACGTGTTTCTGACTCGCTGAATCTCAACATAGATTCAACTCTCTTAGGTGAACGAACGCACAGCAGTGCAGTTTCAAGGAAACGTTTCTCCTGAGTTTTAGACGAAGTTTCCTGCTGTTTAGTACGTATGCCGGCATTGGGCTGGAAATACCGGTTTTGGGATTCTGCACAGAAAGGGTTTGCAAACCGCTGAATCCACACGTGAGTTTAACTCTGTCAGTTGAATGCACACATTGACAACCATTCAGTTAGATACCACCCTTTTGGTTGTAGGAGTAGATATTTCTCTGTACAGCCTATGGTCCCATTCACTCGGGAATATCCCAACGCAGCTCCTAGAAGAAACGTGTTTCTGACTCGCTGAATCTCAACATAGATTCAACTCTCTTAGGTGAACGAACGCACAGCAGAGCAGTTTCAAGGAAACGTTTCTCCTGAGTTTTAGACGAAGTTTCCTGCTGTTTAGTACGTATGCCGGCATTGGGCTGGAAATACCGGTTTTGGGATTCTGCACAGAAAGGGTTTGCAAACCGCTGAATCCACACGTGAGTTTAACTCTGTCAGTTGAATGCACACATTGACAACCATTCAGTTTGATAGCACACTTTTGGTTTTAGAAGCAGATATTTCTCTGTACAGCCTATGGTCCCATTCACTCGGGAATATCCCAATGCAGCTCCTAGAAGAAACGTGTTTCTGACTCGCTGAATCTCAACATAGATTCAACTCTCTTAGGTGAACGAACGCACAGCAGAGCAGTTTCAAGGAAACGTTTCTCCTGAGTTTTAGACGAAGTTTCCTGCTGTTTAGTACGGATGCCGGCATTGGGCTGGAAATACCGGTTTTGGGATTCTGCAAAGAAAGTGTTTTCAAACCGCTGAATCCACACGTGACTTTTACTCTGTCAGTTGAATGCACACATTGACAACCATTCAGTTTGATAGCACACTTTTGGTTTTAGAAGCAGATATTTCTCTGTACAGCCTATGGTCCCATTCACTCGGGAATATCCCAACGCAGATCCTAGAAGAAACGTGTTTCTGACTCGCTGAATCTCAACATAGATTCAACTCTCTTAGGTGAACGAACGCACAGCAGAGCAGTTTCAAGGAAACGTTTCTCCTGAGTTTTAGACGAAGTTTCCTGCTGTTTAGTACGGATGCCGGCATTGGGCTGGAAATACCGGTTTTGGGATTCTGCACAGAAAGGGTTTGCAAACCGCTGAATCCACACGTGAGTTTAACTCTGTTAGTTGAATGCACACATTGACAACCATTCAGTTAGATAGCACACTTTTGGTTTTAGAAGCAGATATTTCTCTGTACAGCCTATGGTCCCATTCACTCGGGAATATCTCAACGCAACTCCTAGAAGAAACGTGTTTCTGACTCGCTGAATCTCAACATAGATTCAACTCTCTTAGGTGAACGAACGCACAGCAGAGCAGTTTCAAGGAAACGTTTCTCCTGAGTTTTAGACGAAGTTTCCTGCTGTTTAGTACGTATGCCGGCATTGGGCTGGAAATACCGGTTTTGGGATTCTGCACAGAAAGGGTTTGCAAACCGCTGAATCCACACGTGAGTTTAACTCTGTCAGTTGAATGCACACATTGACAACCATTCAGTTAGATAGCTCCGTTTTGGTTTTAGAAGCAGATATTTCTCTGTACAGCCTATGGTCCCATTCACTCGCGAATATCCTAACGCAGCTCCTAGAAGAAACGTGTTTCTGACTCGCTGAATCTCAACATAGATTCAACTCTCTTAGGTGAACGAACGCACAGCAGAGCAGTTTCAAGGAAACGTTTCTCCTGAGTTTTAGACGAAGTTTCCTGCTGTTTAGTACGGATGCCGGCATTGGGCTGGACATACCGGTTTTGGGATTCTGCACAGAAAGGGTTTGCAAACCGCTGAATCCACACGTGAGTTTAACTCTGTCAGTTGAATGCACACATTGACAACCATTCAGTTAGATAGCTCCGTTTTGGTTTTAGAAGCAGATATTTCTCTGTACAGCCTATGGTCCCATTCACTCGGGAATATCCCAACGCAGCTCCTAGAAGAAACGTGTTTCTGACTCGCTGAATCTCAACATAGATTCAACTCTCTTAGGTGAACGAACGCACAGCAGAGCAGTTTCAAGGAAACGTTTCTCCTGAGTTTTAGACGAAGTTTCCTGCTGTTTAGTACGGATGCCGGCATTGGCCTGGAAATACCGGTTTTGGGATTTTGCACAGAAAGGGTTTGCAAACCGCTGAATCCACACGTGAGTTTAACTCTGTCAGTTGAATGCACACATTGACAACCATTCAGTTAGATAGCTCCGTTTTGGTTTTAGAAGCAGATATTTCTCTGTACAGCCTATGGTCCCATTCACTCGGAAATATCCCAACGCAGCTCCTAGAAGAAACGTGTTTCTGACTCGCTGAATCTCAACATAGATTCAAATCTCTTAGATGAACGACCGCAGAGCACAGCAGTTTCAAGGAAACGTTTCTCCTGAGTTTTAGACGAAGTTTCCTGCTCTTTAGTACGTATGCCGGGATTGGGCTGGAAATACCGGTTTTGGGATTCTGCACAGAAAGGGTTTGCAAACCGCTGAATCCACACGTGAGTTTAACTCTGTCAGTTGAATGCACACATTGACAACCATTCAGTTAGATAGCACACTTTTGGTTTTAGAAGCAGATATTTCTCTGTACAGCCTATGGTCCCATTCACTCGGGAATATCCCAACGCAACTCCTAGAAGAAACGTGTTTCTGACTCGCTGAATCTCAACATAGATTCAACTCTCTTAGGTAAACGAACGCACAGCAGAGCAGTTTCAAGGAAACGTTTCTCCTGAGTTTTAGACGAAGTTTCCTGCTGTTTAGTACGTATGCCGGCATTGGGCTGGAAATACCGGTTTTGGGATCCTGCACAGAAAGGGTTTGCAAACCGCTGAATCCACACGTGAGTTTAACTCTGTCAGTTGAATGCACACATTGACAACCATTCAGTTAGATAGCGCCGTTTTGGTTTTAGAAGCAGATATTTCTCTGTACAGCCTATGGTCCCATTCACTCGGGAATATCCTAACGCAGCTCCTAGAAGAAACGTGTTTCTGACTCGCTGAATCTCAACATAGATTCAACTCTCTTAGGTGAACGAATGCACAGCAGAGCAGTTTCAAGGAAACGTTTCTCCTGAGTTTTAGACGAAGTTTCCTGCTGTTTAGTACGGATGCCGGCATTGGGCTGGAAATACCGGTTTTGGGATTCTGCACAGAAAGTGTATGCAAACCGCTGAATCCACACGTGACTTTAACTCTGTCAGTTGAATGCACACATTGACAACCATTCAGTTTGATAGCACACTTTTGGTTTTAGAAGCAGATATTTCTCTGTACAGCCTATGGTCCCATTCTCTCGGGAATATCCCAATGCAGCTCCTAGAAGAAACGTGTTTCTGACTCGCTGAATCTCAACATAGTTTCAACTCTCTTAGGTGAACGAACGCACAGCAGAGCAGTTTCATGGAAACGTTTCTCCTGAGATTTAGACGAAGTTTCCTGCTGTTTAGTACGTATGCCGGCATTGGGCTGGAAATACCGGTTTTGGGATTCTGCACAGAAAGGGTTTGCAAACCGCTGAATCCACACGTGAGTTTAACTCTGTCAGTTGAATGCACACATTGACAACCATTCAGTTTGATAGCACACTTTTGGTTTTAGAAGCAGATATTTCTCTGTACAGCCTATGGTCCCATTCACTTGGGAATATCCCAATGCAGCTCCTAGAAGAAACGTGTTTCTGACTCGCTGAATCTCAACATAGATTCAACTCTCTTAGGTGAACGAACGCACAGCAGAGCAGTTTCAAGGAAACGTTTCTCCCGAGATTTAGACGAAGTTTCCTGCTGTTTAGTACGGATGCCGGCATTGGGCTGGAAATACTGGTTTTGGGATTCTGCACAGAAAGGGTTTGCAAACCGCTGAATCCACACGTGAGTTTAACTCTGTCAGTTGAATGCACACATTGACAACCATTCCGTTTGATAGCACACTTTTGGTTTTAGAAGCAGATATTTCTCTGTACAGCCTATGGTCCCATTCACTCGGGAATATCCCAACGCACCTCCTAGAAGAAACGTGTTTCTGACTCGCTGAATCTCAACATAGATTCAACTCTCTTAGGTGATCGAACGCACAGAAGAGCAGTTTCAAGGAAACGTTTCTCCTGAGTTTTAGACGAAGTTTCCTGCTGTTTAGTACGGATGCCGGCATTGGGCTGGAAATACCGGTTTTGGGATTCTGCACAGAAAGGGTTTGCAAACCGCTGAATCCACACGTGAGTTTAACTCTGTCAGTTGAATGCACACATTGACAACCATTCAGTTAGATAGCTCCGTTTTGGTTTTAGAAGCAGATATTTCTCTGTACAGCCTATGGTCCCATTCACTCGGGAATATCCCAACGCAGCTCCTAGAAGAAACGTGTTTCTGACTCGCTGAATCTCAACATAGATTCAAATCTCTTAGATGAACGACCGCACAGCAGAGCAGTTTCAAGGAAACGTTTCTCCTGAGTTTTAGACGAAGTTTCCTGCTCTTTAGTACGTATGCCGGCATTGGGCTGGAAATACCGGTTTTGGGATTCTGCACAGAAAGGGTTTGCAAACCGCTGAATCCACACGTGAGTTTAACTCTGTCAGTTGAATGCACACATTGACAACCATTCAGTTTGATAGCACACTTTTGGTTTTAGAAGCAGATATTTCTCTGTACAGCCTATGGTCCCATTCACTCGGGAATATCCCAACGCAGCTCCTAGAAGAAACGTGTTTCTGACTCGCTGAATCTCAACATAGATTCAACTCTCTTAGGTGAACGAACGCACAGCAGAGCAGTTTCAAGGAAACGTTTCTCCTGAGTTTTAGACGAAGTTTCCTGCTGTTTAGTACGGATGCCGGCATTGGGCTGGAAATACCGGTTTTGGGATTCTGCACAGAAAGGGTTTGCAAACCGCTGAATCCACACGTGAGTTTAACTCTGTTAGTTGAATGCACACATTGACAACCATTCAGTTAGATAGCACACTTTTGGTTTTAGAAGCAGATATTTCTCTGTACAGCCTATGGTCCCATTCACTCGGGAATATCTCAACGCAACTCCTAGAAGAAACGTGTTTCTGACTCGCTGAATCTCAACATAGATTCAACTCTCTTAGGTGAACGAACGCACAGCAGAGCAGTTTCAAGGAAACGTTTCTCCTGAGTTTTAGACGAAGTTTCCTGCTGTTTAGTACGTATGCCGGCATTGGGCTGGAAATACCGGTTTTGGGATTCTGCACAGAAAGGGTTTGCAAACCGCTGAATCCACACGTGAGTTTAACTCTGTCAGTTGAATGCACACATTGACAACCATTCAGTTAGATAGCTCCGTTTTGGTTTTAGAAGCAGATATTTCTCTGTACAGCCTATGGTCCAATTCACTCGGGAATATCCTAACGCAGCTCCTAGAAGAAACGTGTTTCTGACTCGCTGAATCTCAACATAGATTCAACTCTCTTAGGTGAACGAACGCACAGCAGAGCAGTTTCAAGGAAACGTTTCTCCTGAGTTTTAGACGAACTTTCCTGCTGTTTAGTACGGATGCCGGCATTGGGCTGGACATACCGGTTTTGGGATTCTGCACAGAAAGGGTTTGCAAACCGCTGAATCCACACGTGAGTTTAACTCTGTCAGTTGAATGCACACATTGACAACCATTCAGTTTGATAGCTCCGTTTTGGTTTTAGAAGCAGATATTTCTCTGTACAGCCTATGGTCCCATTCACTCGGGAATATCCCAACGCAGCTCCTAGAAGAAACGTGTTTCTGACTCGCTGAATCTCAACATAGATTCAACTCTCTTAGGTGAACGAACGCACAGCAGAGCAGTTTCAAGGAAACGTTTCTCCTGAGTTTTAGACGAAGTTTCCTGCTGTTTAGTACGGATGCCGGCATTGGCCTGGAAATACCGGTTTTGGGATTTTGCACAGAAAGGGTTTGCAAACCGCTGAATCCACACGTGAGTTTAACTCTGTCAGTTGAATGCACACATTGACAACCATTCAGTTAGATAGCTCCGTTTTGGTTTTAGAAGCAGATATTTCTCTGTACAGCCTATGGTCCCATTCACTCGGGAATATCCCAATGCAGCTCCTAGAAGAAACGTGTTTCTGACTCGCTGAATCTCAACATAGATTCAAATCTCTTAGGTGAACGAACGCACAGCAGAGCAGTTTCAAGGAAACGATTCTCCTGAGTTTTAGACGAAGTTTCCTGCTCTTTAGTACGTATGCCGGCATTGGGCTGGAAATACCGGTTTTGGGATTCTGCACAGAAAGGGTTTGCAAACCGCTGAAACCACGCGTGAGTTTAACTCTGTCAGTTGAATGCACACATTGACAACCATTCAGTTTGATAGCACACTTTTGGTTTTAGAAGCAGATATTTCTCTGTACAGCCTATGGTCCCATTCACTCGGGAATATCCCAACGCAGCTCCTAGAAGAAACGTGTTTCTGACTCGCTGAATCTCAACATAGATTCAACTCTCTTAGGTGAACGAACGCACAGCAGAGCAGTTTCAAGGAAACGTTTCTCCTGAGTTTTAGACGAAGTTTCCTGCTGTTTAATACGTATGCCGGGATTGGGCTGGAAATACCGGTTTTGGGATTCTGCACAGAAAGGTTTTGCAAACCGCTGAATCCACACGTGAGTTTAACTCTGTCAGTTGAATGCACACATTGACAACCATTCAGTTTGATGGCACACTTTTGGTTTTAGAAGCAGATATTTCTATGTACAGCCTATGGTCCCATTCACTCGGGAATATCCCAATGCAGCTCCAAGAAGAAACGTGTTTCTGACTCGCTGAATCTCAACATAGATTCAACTCTCTTAGGTGAACGAACGCACAGCAGAGCAGTTTCAAGGAAACGTTTCTCCTGAGTTTTAGACGAAGTTTCCTGCTGTTTAGTACGTATGCCGGCATTGGGCTGGAAATACCGGTTTTGGGATTCTGCACAGAAAGGGTTTGCAAACCGCTGAATCCACACGTGACTTTTACTCTGTCAGTTGAATGCACACATTGACAACCATTCAGTTTGATAGCACACTTTTGGTTTTAGAAGCAGATATTTCTCTGTACAGCCTATGGTCCCATTCACTCGGGAATATCCCAACGCAGCTCCTAGAAGAAACGTGTTTCTGACTCGCTGAATCTCAACATAGATTCAACTCTCTTAGGTGAACGAACGCACAGCAGAGCAGTTTCAAGGAAACGTTTCTCCTGAGTTTTAGACGAAGTTTCCTGCTGTTTAGTACGTATGCCGGCATTGGGCTGGAAATACCGGTTTTGGGATTCTGCACAGAAAGGGTTTGCAAACCGCTGAAACCACACGTGAGTTTAACTCTGTCAGTTGAATGCACACATTGACAACCATTCAGTTAGATAGCTCCGTTTTGGTTTTAGAAGCAGATATTTCTCTGTACAGCCTATGGTCCCATTCACTCGGGAATATCCCAATGCAGCTCCTAGAAGAAACGTGTTTCTGACTCGCTGAATCTCAACATAGTTTCAACTCTCTTAGGTGAACGAACGCACAGCAGAGCAGTTTCAAGGAAACGTTTCTCCTGAGATTTAGACGAAGTTTCCTGCTGTTTAGTACGTATGCCGGCATTGGGCTGGAAATACCGGTTTTGGGATTCTGCACAGAAAGGGTTTGCAAACCGCTGAATCCACACGTGAGTTTAACTCTGTCAGTTGAATGCACACATTGACAACCATTCAGTTTGATAGCACACTTTTGGTTTTAGAAGCAGATATTTCTCTGTACAGCCTATGGTCCCATTCACTTGGGAATATCCCAATGCAGCTCCTAGAAGAAACGTGTTTCTGACTCGCTGAATCTCAACATAGATTCAACTCTCTTAGGTGAACGAACGCACAGCAGAGCAGTTTCAAGGAAACGTTTCTCCTGAGATTTAGACGAAGTTTCCTGCTGTTTAGTACGGATGCCGGCATTGGGCTGGAAATACTGGTTTTGGGATTCTGCACAGAAAGGGTTTGCAAACCGCTGAATCCACACGTGAGTTTAACTCTGTCAGTTGAATGCACACATTGACAACCATTCCGTTTGATAGCACACTTTTGGTTTTAGAAGCAGATATTTCTCTGTACAGCCTATGGTCCCATTCATTCGGGAATATCCCAACGCACCTCCTAGAAGAAACGTGTTTCTGACTCGCTGAATCTCAACATAGATTCAACTCTCTTAGGTGATCGAACGCAAAGCAGAGCAGTTTCAAGGAAACGTTTCTCCTGAGTTTTAGACGAAGTTTCCTGCTGTTTAGTACGGATGCCGGCATTGGGCTGGAAATACCGGTTTTGGGATTCTGCACAGAAAGGGTTTGCAAACCGCTGAATCCACACGTGAGTTTAACTCTGTCAGTTGAATGCACACATTGACAACCATTCAGTTAGATAGCTCCGTTTTGGTTTTAGAAGCAGATATTTCTCTGTACAGCCTATGGTCCCATTCACTCGGGAATATCCCAACGCACCTCCTAGAAGAAACATGTTTCTGACTCGCTGAATCTCAACATAGATTCAACTCTCTTAGGTGATCGAACGCACAGCAGAGCAGTTTCAAGGAAACGTTTCTCCTGAGTTTTAGACGAAGTTTCCTGCTGTTTAGTACGGATGCCGGCATTGGGCTGGAAATACCGGTTTTGGGATTCTGCACAGAAAGGGTTTGCAAACCGCTGAATCCACACGTGAGTTTAACTCTGTCAGTTGAATGCACACATTGACAACCATTCAGTTAGATAGCTCCGTTTTGGTTTTAGAAGCAGATATTTCTCTGTACAGCCTATGGTCCCATTCACTCGGGAATTTCCCAACGCAGCTCCTAGAAGAAACGTGTTTCTGACTCGCTGAATCTCAACATAGATTCAAATCTCTTAGATGAACGACCGCACAGCACAGCAGTTTCAAGTAAACGTTTCTCCTGAGTTTTAGACGAAGTTTCCTGCTCTTTAGTACGTATGCCGGGATTGGGCTGGAAATACCGGTTTTGGGATTCTGCACAGAAAGGGTTTGCAAACCGCTGAATCCACACGTGAGTTTAACTCTGTCAGTTGAATGCACACATTGACAACCATTCAGTTAGATAGCACACTTTTGGTTTTAGAAGCAGATATTTCTCTGTACAGCCTATGGTCCCATTCACTCGGGAATATCTCAACGCAACTCCTAGAAGAAACGTGTTTCTGACTCGCTGAATCTCAACATAGATTCAACTCTCTTAGGTGAACGAACGCACAGCAGAGCAGTTTCAAGGAAACGTTTCTCCTGAGTTTTAGACGAAGTTTCCTGCTGTTTAGTACGTATGCCGGCATTGGGCTGGAAATACCGGTTTTGGGATTCTGCACAGAAAGGGTTTGCAAACCGCTGAATCCACACGTGAGTTTAACTCTGTCAGTTGAATGCACACATTGACAACCATTCAGTTAGAGAGCGCCGTTTTGGTTTTAGAAGCAGATATTTCTCTGTACAGCCTATGGTCCCATTCACTCGGGAATATCCTAACGCAGCTCCTAGAAGAAACGTGTTTCTGACTCGCTGAATCTCAACATAGATTCAACTCTCTTAGGTGAACGAATGCACAGCAGAGCAGTTTCAAGGAAACGTTTCTCCTGAGTTTTAGACGAAGTTTCCTGCTGTTTAGTACGGATGCCGGCATTGGGCTGGAAATACCGGTTTTGGGATTCTGCACAGAAAGTGTTTGCAAACCGCTGAATCCACACGTGACTTTAACTCTGTCAGTTGAATGCACACATTGACAACCATTCAGTTTGATAGCACACTTTTGGTTTTAGAAGCAGATATTTCTCTGTACAGCCTATGGTCCCATTCACTCGGGAATATCCCAACGCAGCTCCTAGAAGAAACGTGTTTCTGACTCGCTGAATCTCAACATAGATTCAACTCTCTTAGGTGAACGAACGCACAGCAGAGCAGTTTCAAGGAAACGTTTCTCCTGAGTTTTAGACGAAGTTTCCTGCTGTTTAGTACGGATGCCGGCATTGGGCTGGAAATACCAGTTTTGGAATTCTGCACAGAAAGGGTTTGCAAACCGCTGAATCCACACGTGAGTTTAACTCTGTCAGTTGAATGCACACATTGACAACCATTCAGTTAGATAGCTCCGTTTTGGTTTTAGAAGCAGATATTTCTCTGTACAGCCTATGGTCCCATTCACTCGGGAATATCCCAACGCAACTCCTAGAAGAAACGTGTTTCTGACTCGCTGAATCTCAACATAGATTCAACTCTCTTAGGTGAACGAACGCACAGCAGTGCAGTTTCAAGGAAACGTTTCTCCTGAGTTTTAGACGAAGTTTCCTGCTGTTTAGTACGTATGCCGGCATTGGGCTGGAAATACCGGTTTTGGGATTCTGCACAGAAAGGGTTTGCAAACCGCTGAATCCACACGTGAGTTTAACTCTGTCAGTTGAATGCACACATTGACAACCATTCAGTTAGATACCACCCTTTTGGTTGTAGGAGTAGATATTTCTCTGTACAGCCTATGGTCCCATTCACTCGGGAATATCCCAACGCAGGTCCTAGAAGAAACGTGTTTCTGACTCGCTGAATCTCAACATAGATTCAACTCTCTTAGGTGATCGAACGCACAGCAGAGCAGTTTCAAGGAAACGTTTCTCCTGAGTTTTAGACGAAGTTTCCTGCTGTTTAGTACGGATGCCGGCATTGGGCTGGACATACCGGTTTTGGGATTCTGCACAGAAAGGGTTTGCAAACCGCTGAATCCACACGTGAGTTTAACTCTGTCAGTTGAATGCACACATTGACAACCATTCAGTTTGATAGCACACTTTTGGTTTTAGAAGCAGATATTTCTCTGTACAGCCTATGGTCCCATTCATTCGGGAATATCCCAACGCACCTCCTAGAAGAAACGTGTTTCTGACTCGCTGAATCTCAACATAGATTCAACTCTCTTAGGTGATCGAACGCAAAGCAGAGCAGTTTCAAGGAAACGTTTCTCCTGAGTTTTAGACGAAGTTTCCTGCTGTTTAGTACGGATGCCGGCATTGGGCTGGAAATACCGGTTTTGGGATTCTGCACAGAAAGGGTTTGCAAACCGCTGAATCCACACGTGAGTTTAACTCTGTCAGTTGAATGCACACATTGACAACCATTCAGTTAGATAGCTCCGTTTTGGTTTTAGAAGCAGATATTTCTCTGTACAGCCTATGGTCCCATTCACTCGGGAATATCCCAACGCACCTCCTAGAAGAAACATGTTTCTGACTCGCTGAATCTCAACATAGATTCAACTCTCTTAGGTGATCGAACGCACAGCAGAGCAGTTTCAAGGAAACGTTTCTCCTGAGTTTTAGACGAAGTTTCCTGCTGTTTAGTACGGATGCCGGCATTGGGCTGGAAATACCGGTTTTGGGATTCTGCACAGAAAGGGTTTGCAAACCGCTGAATCCACACGTGAGTTTAACTCTGTCAGTTGAATGCACACATTGACAACCATTCAGTTAGATAGCTCCGTTTTGGTTTTAGAAGCAGATATTTCTCTGTACAGCCTATGGTCCCATTCACTCGGGAATTTCCCAACGCAGCTCCTAGAAGAAACGTGTTTCTGACTCGCTGAATCTCAACATAGATTCAAATCTCTTAGATGAACGACCGCACAGCACAGCAGTTTCAAGTAAACGTTTCTCCTGAGTTTTAGACGAAGTTTCCTGCTCTTTAGTACGTATGCCGGGATTGGGCTGGAAATACCGGTTTTGGGATTCTGCACAGAAAGGGTTTGCAAACCGCTGAATCCACACGTGAGTTTAACTCTGTCAGTTGAATGCACACATTGACAACCATTCAGTTAGATAGCACACTTTTGGTTTTAGAAGCAGATATTTCTCTGTACAGCCTATGGTCCCATTCACTCGGGAATATCTCAACGCAACTCCTAGAAGAAACGTGTTTCTGACTCGCTGAATCTCAACATAGATTCAACTCTCTTAGGTGAACGAACGCACAGCAGAGCAGTTTCAAGGAAACGTTTCTCCTGAGTTTTAGACGAAGTTTCCTGCTGTTTAGTACGTATGCCGGCATTGGGCTGGAAATACCGGTTTTGGGATTCTGCACAGAAAGGGTTTGCAAACCGCTGAATCCACACGTGAGTTTAACTCTGTCAGTTGAATGCACACATTGACAACCATTCAGTTAGAGAGCGCCGTTTTGGTTTTAGAAGCAGATATTTCTCTGTACAGCCTATGGTCCCATTCACTCGGGAATATCCTAACGCAGCTCCTAGAAGAAACGTGTTTCTGACTCGCTGAATCTCAACATAGATTCAACTCTCTTAGGTGAACGAATGCACAGCAGAGCAGTTTCAAGGAAACGTTTCTCCTGAGTTTTAGACGAAGTTTCCTGCTGTTTAGTACGGATGCCGGCATTGGGCTGGAAATACCGGTTTTGGGATTCTGCACAGAAAGTGTTTGCAAACCGCTGAATCCACACGTGACTTTAACTCTGTCAGTTGAATGCACACATTGACAACCATTCAGTTTGATAGCACACTTTTGGTTTTAGAAGCAGATATTTCTCTGTACAGCCTATGGTCCCATTCACTCGGGAATATCCCAACGCAGCTCCTAGAAGAAACGTGTTTCTGACTCGCTGAATCTCAACATAGATTCAACTCTCTTAGGTGAACGAACGCACAGCAGAGCAGTTTCAAGGAAACGTTTCTCCTGAGTTTTAGACGAAGTTTCCTGCTGTTTAGTACGGATGCCGGCATTGGGCTGGAAATACCAGTTTTGGAATTCTGCACAGAAAGGGTTTGCAAACCGCTGAATCCACACGTGAGTTTAACTCTGTCAGTTGAATGCACACATTGACAACCATTCAGTTAGATAGCTCCGTTTTGGTTTTAGAAGCAGATATTTCTCTGTACAGCCTATGGTCCCATTCACTCGGGAATATCCCAACGCAGCTCCTAGAAGAAACGTGTTTCTGACTCGCTGAATCTCAACATAGATTCAACTCTCTTAGGTGAACGAACGCACAGCAGTGCAGTTTCAAGGAAACGTTTCTCCTGAGTTTTAGACGAAGTTTCCTGCTGTTTAGTACGTATGCCGGCATTGGGCTGGAAATACCGGTTTTGGGATTCTGCACAGAAAGGGTTTGCAAACCGCTGAATCCACACGTGAGTTTAACTCTGTCAGTTGAATGCACACATTGACAACCATTCAGTTAGATACCACCCTTTTGGTTGTAGGAGTAGATATTTCTCTGTACAGCCTATGGTCCCATTCACTCGGGAATATCCCAACGCAGCTCCTAGAAGAAACGTGTTTCTGACTCGCTGAATCTCAACATAGATTCAACTCTCTTAGGTGATCGAACGCACAGCAGAGCAGTTTCAAGGAAACGTTTCTCCTGAGTTTTAGACGAAGTTTCCTGCTGTTTAGTACGGATGCCGGCATTGGGCTGGACATACCGGTTTTGGGATTCTGCACAGAAAGGGTTTGCAAACCGCTGAATCCACACGTGAGTTTAACTCTGTCAGTTGAATGCACACTTTGACAACCATTCAGTTAGATAGCTCCGTTTTGGTTTTAGAAGCAGATATTTCTCTGTACAGCCTATGGTCCCATTCACTCGGGAATATCCCAACGCAGCTCCTAGAAGAAACGTGTTTCTGACTCGCTGAATCTCAACATAGATTCAACTCTCTTAGGTGAACGAACGCACAGCAGAGCAGTTTCAAGGAAACGTTTCTCCTGAGTTTTAGACGAAGTTTCCTGCTGTTTAGTACGGATGCCGGCATTGGGCTGGAAATACCGGTTTTGGGATTCTGCACAGAAAGGGTTTGCAAACCGCTGAATCCACACGTGAGTTTAACTCTGTCAGTTGAATGCACACATTGACAACCATTCAGTTAGATAGCTCCGTATTGGTTTTAGAAGCAGATATTTCTCTGTACAGCCTATGGTCCCATTCTCTCGGGAATATCCCAATGCAGCTCCTAGAAGAAACGTGTTTCTGACTCGCTGAATCTCAACATAGTTTCAACTCTCTTAGGTGAACGAACGCACAGCAGAGCAGTTTCAAGGAAACGTTTCTCCTGAGTTTTAGACGAAGTTTCCTGCTGTTTAGTACGTATGCCGGCATTGGGCTGGAAATACCGGTTTTGGGATTTTGCACAGAAAGGGTTTGCAAACCGCTGAATCCACACGTGAGTTTAACTCTGTCAGTTGAATGCACACATTGACAACCATTCAGTTTGATAGCACACTTTTGGTTTTAGAAGCAGATATTTCTCTGTACAGCCTATGGTCCCATTCACTTGGGAATATCCCAATGCAGCTCCTTGAAGAAACGTGTTTCTGACTCGCTGAATCTCAACATAGATTCAACTCTCTTAGGTGAACGAACGCACAGCAGAGCAGTTTCAAGGAAACGTTTCTCCCGAGATTTAGACGAAGTTTCCTGCTGTTTAGTACGGATGCCGGCATTGGGCTGGAAATACTGGTTTTGGGATTCTGCACAGAAAGGGTTTGCAAACCGCTGAATCCACACGTGAGTTTAACTCTGTCACTTGAATGCACACATTGACAACCATTCCGTTTGATAGCACATTTTTGGTTTTAGAAGCAGATATTTCTCTGTACAGCCTATGGTCCCATTCACTCGGGAATATCCCAACGCACCTCCTAGAAGAAACGTGTTTCTGACTCGCTGAATCTCAACATAGATTCAACTCTCTTAGGTGATCGAACGCACAGCAAAGCAGTTTCAAGGAAACGTTTCTCCTGAGTTTTAGACGAAGTTTCCTGCTGTTTAGTACGGATGCCGGCATTGGGCTGGAAATACCGGTTTTGGGATTCTGCACAGAAAGGGTTTGCAAACCGCTGAATCCACACGTGAGTTTAACTCTGTCAGTTGAATGCACACATTGACAACCATTCAGTTAGATAGCTCCGTTTTGGTTTTAGAAGCAGATATTTCTCTGTACAGCCTATGGTCCCATTCACTCGGGAATATCCCAACGCACCTCCTAGAAGAAACATGTTTCTGACTCGCTGAATCTCAACATAGATTCAACTCTCTTAGGTGATCGAACGCACAGCAGAGCAGTTTCAAGGAAACGTTTCTCCTGAGTTTTAGACGAAGTTTCCTGCTGTTTAGTACGGATGCCGGCATTGGGCTGGAAATACCGGTTTTGGGATTCTGCACAGAAAGGGTTTGCAAACCGCTGAATCCACACGTGAGTTTAACTCTGTCAGTTGAATGCACACATTGACAACCATTCAGTTAGATAGCTCCGTTTTGGTTTTAGAAGCAGATATTTCTCTGTACAGCCTATGGTCCCATTCACTCGGGAATATCCCAACGCAGCTCCTAGAAGAAACGTGTTTCTGACTCGCTGAATCTCAACATAGATTCAAATCTCTTAGGTGAACGACCGCACAGCACAGCAGTTTCAAGGAAACGTTTCTCCTGAGTTTTAGACGAAGTTTCCTGCTCTTTAGTACGTATGCCGGGATTGGGCTGGAAATACCGGTTTTGGGATTCTGCACAGAAAGGGTTTGCAAACCGCTGAATCCACACGTGAGTTTAACTCTGTCAGTTGAATGCACACATTGACAACCATTCAGTTAGATAGCTCCGTTTTGGTTTTAGAAGCAGATATTTCTCTGTACAGCCTATGGTCCCATTCACTCGGGAATATCCTAACGCAGCTCCTAGAAGAAACGTGTTTCTGACTCGCTGATTCTCAACATAGATTCAACTCTCTTAGGTGAACGAACGCACAGCAGAGCAGTTTCAAGGAAACGTTTCTCCTGAGTTTTAGACGAAGTTTCCTGCTGTTTAGTACGTATGCCGGCATTGGGCTGGACATACCGGTTTTGGGATTCTGCACAGAAAGGGTTTGCAAACCGCTGAATCCACACGTGAGTTTAACTCTGTCAGTTGAATGCACACATTGACAACCATTCAGTTAGATCGCTCCGTTTTGGTTTTAGAAGCAGATATTTCTCTGTACAGCCTATGGTCCCATTCACTCGGGAATATCCCAACGCAGCTCCTAGCATAAACGTGTTTCTGACTCGCTGAATCTCAACATAGATTCAACTCTCTTAGGTGAACGAACGCACAGCAGAGCAGTTTCAAGGAAACGTTTCTCCTGAGTTTTAGACGAAGTTTCCTGCTGTTTAGTACGTATGCCGGCATTGGGCTGGAAATACCGGTTTTGGGATTCTGCACAGAAAGGGTTTGCAAACCGCTGAATCCACACGTGAGTTTAACTCTGTCAGTTGAATGCACACATTGACAACCATTCAGTTTGATAGCACACTTTTGGTTTTAGAAGCAGATATTTCTCTGTACAGCCTATGGTCCCATTCACTCGGGAATATCCCAATGCAGCTCCTAGAAGAAACGTGTTTCTGACTCGCTGAATCTCAACATAGATTCAACTCTCTTAGGTGAACGAACGCACAGCAGAGCAGTTTCAAGGAAACGTTTCTCCTGAGTTTTAGAAGAAGTTTCCTGCTGTTTAGTACGGATGCCGGCATTGGGCTGGAAATACCGGTTTTGGGATTCTGCAAAGAAAGTGTTTTCAAACCGCTGAATCCACACGTGACTTTAACTCTGTCAGTTGAATGCACACATTGACAACCATTCAGTTTGATAGCACACTTTTGGTTTTAGAAGCAGATATTTCTCTGTACAGCCTATGGTCCCATTCACTCGGGAATATCCCAACGCAGCTCCTAGAAGAAACGTGTTTCTGACTCGCTGAATCTCAACATAGATTCAACTCTCTTAGGTGAACGAACGCACAGCAGAGCAGTTTCAAGGAAACGTTTCTCCTGAGTTTTAGACGAAGTTTCCTGCTGTTTAGTACGGATGCCGGCATTGGGCTGGAAATACCGGTTTTGGGATTCTGCACAAAAAGGGTTTGCAAACCGCTGAATCCACACGTGAGTTTAACTCTGTCAGTTGAATGCACACATTGACAACCATTCAGTTAGAGAGCGCCGTTTTGGTTTTAGAAGCAGATATTTCTCTGTACAGCCTATGGTCCCATTCACTCGGGAATATCCTAACGCAGCTCCTAGAAGAAACGTGTTTCTGACTCGCTGAATCTCAACATAGATTCAACTCTCTTAGGTGAACGAATGCACAGCAGAGCAGTTTCAAGGAAACGTTTCTCCTGAGTTTTAGACGAAGTTTCCTGCTGTTTAGTACGGATGCCGGCATTGGGCTGGAAATACCGGTTTTGGGATTCTGCACAGAAAGTGTTTGCAAACCGCTGAATCCACACGTGACTTTAACTCTGTCAGTTGAATGCACACATTGACAACCATTCAGTTTGATAGCACACTTTTGGTTTTAGAAGCAGATATTTCTCTGTACAGCCTATGGTCCCATTCACTCGGGAATATCCCAACGCAGCTCCTAGAAGAAACGTGTTTCTGACTCGCTGAATCTCAACATAGATTCAACTCTCTTAGGTGAACGAACGCACAGCAGAGCAGTTTCAAGGAAACGTTTCTCCTGAGTTTTAGACGAAGTTTCCTGCTGTTTAGTACGGATGCCGGCATTGGGCTGGAAATACCAGTTTTGGAATTCTGCACAGAAAGGGTTTGCAAACCGCTGAATCCACACGTGAGTTTAACTCTGTCAGTTGAATGCACACATTGACAACCATTCAGTTAGATAGCTCCGTTTTGGTTTTAGAAGCAGATATTTCTCTGTACAGCCTATGGTCCCATTCACTCGGGAATATCCCAACGCAACTCCTAGAAGAAACGTGTTTCTGACTCGCTGAATCTCAACATAGATTCAACTCTCTTAGGTGAACGATCGCACAGCAGTGCAGTTTCAAGGAAACGTTTCTCCTGAGTTTTAGACGAAGTTTCCTGCTGTTTAGTACGTATGCCGGCATTGGGCTGGAAATACCGGTTTTGGGATTCTGCACAGAAAGGGTTTGCAAACCGCTGAATCCACACGTGAGTTTAACTCTGTCAGTTGAATGCACACATTGACAACCATTCAGTTAGATACCACCCTTTTGGTTGTAGGAGTAGATATTTCTCTGTACAGCCTATGGTCCCATTCACTCGGGAATATCCCAACGCAGCTCCTAGAAGAAACGTGTTTCTGACTCGCTGAATCTCAACATAGATTCAACTCTCTTAGGTGATCGAACGCACAGCAGAGCACTTTCAAGGAAACGTTTCTCCTGAGTTTTAGACGAAGTTTCCTGCTGTTTAGTACGGATGCCGGCATTGGGCTGGACATACCGGTTTTGGGATTCTGCACAGAAAGGGTTTGCAAACCGCTGAATCCACACGTGAGTTTAACTCTGTCAGTTGAATGCACACTTTGACAACCATTCAGTTAGATAGCTCCGTTTTGGTTTTAGAAGCAGATATTTCTCTGTACAGCCTATGGTCCCATTCACTCGGGAATATCCCAACGCAGCTCCTAGAAGAAACGTGTTTCTGACTCGCTGAATCTCAACATAGATTCAACTCTCTTAGGTGAACGAACGCACAGCAGAGCAGTTTCAAGGAAACGTTTCTCCTGAGTTTTAGACGAAGTTTCCTGCTGTTTAGTACGTATGCCGGCATTGGGCTGGAAATACCGGTTTTGGGATTCTGCACAGAAAGGGTTTGCAAACCGCTGAAACCACACGTGAGTTTAACTCTGTCAGTTGAATGCACACATTGACAACCATTCAGTTAGATAGCTCCGTTTTGGTTTTAGAAGCAGATATTTCTCTGTACAGCCTATGGTCCCATTCACTCGGGAATATCCCAATGCAGCTCCTAGAAGAAACGTGTTTCTGACTCGCTGAATCTCAACATAGTTTCAACTCTCTTAGGTGAACGAACGCACAGCAGAGCAGTTTCAAGGAAACGTTTCTCCTGAGATTTAGACGAAGTTTCCTGCTGTTTAGTACGTATGCCGGCATTGGGCTGGAAATACCGGTTTTGGGATTCTGCACAGAAAGGGTTTGCAAACCGCTGAATCCACACGTGAGTTTAACTCTGTCAGTTGAATGCACACATTGACAACCATTCAGTTTGATAGCACACTTTTGGTTTTAGAAGCAGATATTTCTCTGTACAGCCTATGGTCCCATTCACTTGGGAATATCCCAATGCAGCTCCTAGAAGAAACGTGTTTCTGACTCGCTGAATCTCAACATAGATTCAACTCTCTTAGGTGAACGAACGCACAGCAGAGCAGTTTCAAGGAAACGTTTCTCCTGAGATTTAGACGAAGTTTCCTGCTGTTTAGTACGGATGCCGGCATTGGGCTGGAAATACTGGTTTTGGGATTCTGCACAGAAAGGGTTTGCAAACCGCTGAATCCACACGTGAGTTTAACTCTGTCAGTTGAATGCACACATTGACAACCATTCCGTTTGATAGCACACTTTTGGTTTTAGAAGCAGATATTTCTCTGTACAGCCTATGGTCCCATTCATTCGGGAATATCCCAACGCACCTCCTAGAAGAAACGTGTTTCTGACTCGCTGAATCTCAACATAGATTCAACTCTCTTAGGTGATCGAACGCAAAGCAGAGCAGTTTCAAGGAAACGTTTCTCCTGAGTTTTAGACGAAGTTTCCTGCTGTTTAGTACGGATGCCGGCATTGGGCTGGAAATACCGGTTTTGGGATTCTGCACAGAAAGGGTTTGCAAACCGCTGAATCCACACGTGAGTTTAACTCTGTCAGTTGAATGCACACATTGACAACCATTCAGTTAGATAGCTCCGTTTTGGTTTTAGAAGCAGATATTTCTCTGTACAGCCTATGGTCCCATTCACTCGGGAATATCCAAACGCACCTCCTAGAAGAAACATGTTTCTGACTCGCTGAATCTCAACATAGATTCAACTCTCTTAGGTGATCGAACGCACAGCAGAGCAGTTTCAAGGAAACGTTTCTCCTGAGTTTTAGACGAAGTTTCCTGCTGTTTAGTACGGATGCCGGCATTGGGCTGGAAATACCGGTTTTGGGATTCTGCACAGAAAGGGTTTGCAAACCGCTGAATCCACACGTGAGTTTAACTCTGTCAGTTGAATGCACACATTGACAACCATTCAGTTAGATAGCTCCGTTTTGGTTTTAGAAGCAGATATTTCTCTGTACAGCCTATGGTCCCATTCACTCGGGAATTTCCCAACGCAGCTCCTAGAAGAAACGTGTTTCTGACTCGCTGAATCTCAACATAGATTCAAATCTCTTAGATGAACGACCGCACAGCACAGCAGTTTCAAGTAAACGTTTCTCCTGAGTTTTAGACGAAGTTTCCTGCTCTTTAGTACGTATGCCGGGATTGGGCTGGAAATACCGGTTTTGGGATTCTGCACAGAAAGGGTTTGCAAACCGCTGAATCCACACGTGAGTTTAACTCTGTCAGTTGAATGCACACATTGACAACCATTCAGTTAGATAGCACACTTTTGGTTTTAGAAGCAGATATTTCTCTGTACAGCCTATGGTCCCATTCACTCGGGAATATCTCAACGCAACTCCTAGAAGAAACGTGTTTCTGACTCGCTGAATCTCAACATAGATTCAACTCTCTTAGGTGAACGAACGCACAGCAGAGCAGTTTCAAGGAAACGTTTCTCCTGAGTTTTAGACGAAGTTTCCTGCTGTTTAGTACGTATGCCGGCATTGGGCTGGAAATACCGGTTTTGGGATTCTGCACAGAAAGGGTTTGCAAACCGCTGAATCCACACGTGAGTTTAACTCTGTCAGTTGAATGCACACATTGACAACCATTCAGTTAGAGAGCGCCGTTTTGGTTTTAGAAGCAGATATTTCTCTGTACAGCCTATGGTCCCATTCACTCGGGAATATCCTAACGCAGCTCCTAGAAGAAACGTGTTTCTGACTCGCTGAATCTCAACATAGATTCAACTCTCTTAGGTGAACGAATGCACAGCAGAGCAGTTTCAAGGAAACGTTTCTCCTGAGTTTTAGACGAAGTTTCCTGCTGTTTAGTACGGATGCCGGCATTGGGCTGGAAATACCGGTTTTGGGATTCTGCACAGAAAGTGTTTGCAAACCGCTGAATCCACACGTGACTTTAACTCTGTCAGTTGAATGCACACATTGACAACCATTCAGTTTGATAGCACACTTTTGGTTTTAGAAGCAGATATTTCTCTGTACAGCCTATGGTCCCATTCACTCGGGAATATCCCAACGCAGCTCCTAGAAGAAACGTGTTTCTGACTCGCTGAATCTCAACATAGATTCAACTCTCTTAGGTGAACGAACGCACAGCAGAGCAGTTTCAAGGAAACGTTTCTCCTGAGTTTTAGACGAAGTTTCCTGCTGTTTAGTACGGATGCCGGCATTGGGCTGGAAATACCAGTTTTGGAATTCTGCACAGAAAGGGTTTGCAAACCGCTGAATCCACACGTGAGTTTAACTCTGTCAGTTGAATGCACACATTGACAACCATTCAGTTAGATAGCTCCGTTTTGGTTTTAGAAGCAGATATTTCTCTGTACAGCCTATGGTCCCATTCACTCGGGAATATCCCAACGCAACTCCTAGAAGAAACGTGTTTCTGACTCGCTGAATCTCAACATAGATTCAACTCTCTTAGGTGAACGAACGCACAGCAGTGCAGTTTCAAGGAAACGTTTCTCCTGAGTTTTAGACGAAGTTTCCTGCTGTTTAGTACGTATGCCGGCATTGGGCTGGAAATACCGGTTTTGGGATTCTGCACAGAAAGGGTTTGCAAACCGCTGAATCCACACGTGAGTTTAACTCTGTCAGTTGAATGCACACATTGACAACCATTCAGTTAGATACCACCCTTTTGGTTGTAGGAGTAGATATTTCTCTGTACAGCCTATGGTCCCATTCACTCGGGAATATCCCAACGCAGCTCCTAGAAGAAACGTGTTTCTGACTCGCTGAATCTCAACATAGATTCAACTCTCTTAGGTGATCGAACGCACAGCAGAGCAGTTTCAAGGAAACGTTTCTCCTGAGTTTTAGACGAAGTTTCCTGCTGTTTAGTACGGATGCCGGCATTGGGCTGGACATACCGGTTTTGGGATTCTGCACAGAAAGGGTTTGCAAACCGCTGAATCCACACGTGAGTTTAACTCTGTCAGTTGAATGCACACTTTGACAACCATTCAGTTAGATAGCTCCGTTTTGGTTTTAGAAGCAGATATTTCTCTGTACAGCCTATGGTCCCATTCACTCGGGAATATCCCAACGCAGCTCCTAGAAGAAACGTGTTTCTGACTCGCTGAATCTCAACATAGATTCAACTCTCTTAGGTGAACGAACGCACAGCAGAGCAGTTTCAAGGAAACGTTTCTCCTGAGTTTTAGACGAAGTTTCCTGCTGTTTAGTACGGATGCCGGCATTGGGCTGGAAATACCGGTTTTGGGATTCTGCACAGAAAGGGTTTGCAAACCGCTGAATCCACACGTGAGTTTAACTCTGTCAGTTGAATGCACACATTGACAACCATTCAGTTAGATAGCTCCGTATTGGTTTTAGAAGCAGATATTTCTCTGTACAGCCTATGGTCCCATTCTCTCGGGAATATCCCAATGCAGCTCCTAGAAGAAACGTGTTTCTGACTCGCTGAATCTCAACATAGTTTCAACTCTCTTAGGTGAACGAACGCACAGCAGAGCAGTTTCAAGGAAACGTTTCTCCTGAGTTTTAGACGAAGTTTCCTGCTGTTTAGTACGTATGCCGGCATTGGGCTGGAAATACCGGTTTTGGGATTTTGCACAGAAAGGGTTTGCAAACCGCTGAATCCACACGTGAGTTTAACTCTGTCAGTTGAATGCACACATTGACAACCATTCAGTTTGATAGCACACTTTTGGTTTTAGAAGCAGATATTTCTCTGTACAGCCTATGGTCCCATTCACTTGGGAATATCCCAATGCAGCTCCTTGAAGAAACGTGTTTCTGACTCGCTGAATCTCAACATAGATTCAACTCTCTTAGGTGAACGAACGCACAGCAGAGCAGTTTCAAGGAAACGTTTCTCCCGAGATTTAGACGAAGTTTCCTGCTGTTTAGTACGGATGCCGGCATTGGGCTGGAAATACTGGTTTTGGGATTCTGCACAGAAAGGGTTTGCAAACCGCTGAATCCACACGTGAGTTTAACTCTGTCACTTGAATGCACACATTGACAACCATTCCGTTTGATAGCACATTTTTGGTTTTAGAAGCAGATATTTCTCTGTACAGCCTATGGTCCCATTCACTCGGGAATATCCCAACGCACCTCCTAGAAGAAACGTGTTTCTGACTCGCTGAATCTCAACATAGATTCAACTCTCTTAGGTGATCGAACGCACAGCAAAGCAGTTTCAAGGAAACGTTTCTCCTGAGTTTTAGACGAAGTTTCCTGCTGTTTAGTACGGATGCCGGCATTGGGCTGGAAATACCGGTTTTGGGATTCTGCACAGAAAGGGTTTGCAAACCGCTGAATCCACACGTGAGTTTAACTCTGTCAGTTGAATGCACACATTGACAACCATTCAGTTAGATAGCTCCGTTTTGGTTTTAGAAGCAGATATTTCTCTGTACAGCCTATGGTCCCATTCACTCGGGAATATCCCAACGCACCTCCTAGAAGAAACATGTTTCTGACTCGCTGAATCTCAACATAGATTCAACTCTCTTAGGTGATCGAACGCACAGCAGAGCAGTTTCAAGGAAACGTTTCTCCTGAGTTTTAGACGAAGTTTCCTGCTGTTTAGTACGGATGCCGGCATTGGGCTGGAAATACCGGTTTTGGGATTCTGCACAGAAAGGGTTTGCAAACCGCTGAATCCACACGTGAGTTTAACTCTGTCAGTTGAATGCACACATTGACAACCATTCAGTTAGATAGCTCCGTTTTGGTTTTAGAAGCAGATATTTCTCTGTACAGCCTATGGTCCCATTCACTCGGGAATATCCCAACGCAGCTCCTAGAAGAAACGTGTTTCTGACTCGCTGAATCTCAACATAGATTCAAATCTCTTAGGTGAACGACCGCACAGCACAGCAGTTTCAAGGAAACGTTTCTCCTGAGTTTTAGACGAAGTTTCCTGCTCTTTAGTACGTATGCCGGGATTGGTCTGGAAATACCGGTTTTGGGATTCTGCACAGAAAGGGTTTGCAAACCGCTGAATCCACACGTGAGTTTAACTCTGTCAGTTGAATGCACACATTGACAACCATTCAGTTAGATAGCTCCGTTTTGGTTTTAGAAGCAGATATTTCTCTGTACAGCCTATGGTCCCATTCACTCGGGAATATCCTAACGCAGCTCCTAGAAGAAACGTGTTTCTGACTCGCTGATTCTCAACATAGATTCAACTCTCTTAGGTGAACGAACGCACAGCAGAGCAGTTTCAAGGAAACGTTTCTCCTGAGTTTTAGACGAAGTTTCCTGCTGTTTAGTACGTATGCCGGCATTGGGCTGGACATACCGGTTTTGGGATTCTGCACAGAAAGGGTTTGCAAACCGCTGAATCCACACGTGAGTTTAACTCTGTCAGTTGAATGCACACATTGACAACCATTCAGTTAGATCGCTCCGTTTTGGTTTTAGAAGCAGATATTTCTCTGTACAGCCTATGGTCCCATTCACTCGGGAATATCCCAACGTAGCTCCTAGAAGAAACGTGTTTCTGACTCGCTGAATCTCAACATAGATTCAACTCTCTTAGGTGAACGAACGCACAGCAGAGCAGTTTCAAGGAAACGTTTCTCCTGAGTTTTAGACGAAGTTTCCTGCTGTTTAGTACGTATGCCGGCATTGGGCTGGAAATACCGGTTTTGGGATTCTGCACAGAAAGGGTTTGCAAACCGCTGAATCCACACGTGAGTTTAACTCTGTCAGTTGAATGCACACATTGACAACCATTCAGTTTGATAGCACACTTTTGGTTTTAGAAGCAGATATTTCTCTGTACAGCCTATGGTCCCATTCACTCGGGAATATCCCAATGCAGCTCCTAGAAGAAACGTGTTTCTGACTCGCTGAATCTCAACATAGATTCAACTCTCTTAGGTGAACGAACGCACAGCAGAGCAGTTTCAAGGAAACGTTTCTCCTGAGTTTTAGACGAAGTTTCCTGCTGTTTAGTACGGATGCCGGCATTGGGCTGGAAATACCGGTTTTGGGATTCTGCAAAGAAAGTGTTTTCAAACCGCTGCATCCACACGTGACTTTAACTCTGTCAGTTGAATGCACACATTGACAACCATTCAGTTTGATAGCACACTTTTGGTTTTAGAAGCAGATATTTCTCTGTACAGCCTATGGTCCCATTCACTCGGGAATATCCCAACGCAGCTCCTAGAAGAAACGTGTTTCTGACTCGCTGAATCTCAACATAGATTCAACTCTCTTAGGTGAACGAACGCACAGCAGAGCAGTTTCAAGGAAACGTTTCTCCTGAGTTTTAGACGAAGTTTCCTGCTGTTTAGTACGGATGCCGGCATTGGGCTGGAAATACCGGTTTTGGGATTCTGCACAGAAAGGGTTTGCAAACCGCTGAATCCACACGTGAGTTTAACTCTGTCAGTTGAATGCACACATTGACAACCATTCAGTTAGAGAGCGCCGTTTTGGTTTTAGAAGCAGATATTTCTCTGTACAGCCTATGGTCCCATTCACTCGGGAATATCCTAACGCAGCTCCTAGAAGAAACGTGTTTCTGACTCGCTGAATCTCAACATAGATTCAACTCTCTTAGGTGAACGAATGCACAGCAGAGCAGTTTCAAGGAAACGTTTCTCCTGAGTTTTAGACGAAGTTTCCTGCTGTTTAGTACGGATGCCGGCATTGGGCTGGAAATACCGGTTTTGGGATTCTGCACAGAAAGTGTTTGCAAACCGGTGAATCCACACGTGACTTTAACTCTGTCAGTTGAATGCACACATTGACAACCATTCAGTTTGATAGCACACTTTTGGTTTTAGAAGCAGATATTTCTCTGTACAGCCTATGGTCCCATTCACTCGGGAATATCCCAACGCAGCTCCTAGAAGAAACGTGTTTCTGACTCGCTGAATCTCAACATAGATTCAACTCTCTTAGGTGAACGAACGCACAGCAGAGCAGTTTCAAGGAAACGTTTCTCCTGAGTTTTAGACGAAGTTTCCTGCTGTTTAGTACGGATGCCGGCATTGGGCTGGAAATACCAGTTTCGGAATTCTGCACAGAAAGGGTTTGCAAACCGCTGAATCCACACGTGAGTTTAACTCTGTCAGTTGAATGCACACATTGACAACCATTCAGTTAGATAGCTCCGTTTTGGTTTTAGAAGCAGATATTTCTCTGTACAGCCTATGGTCCCATTCACTCGGGAATATCCCAACGCAACTCCTAGAAGAAACGTGTTTCTGACTCGCTGAATCTCAACATAGATTCAACTCTCTTAGGTGAACGATCGCACAGCAGTGCAGTTTCAAGGAAACGTTTCTCCTGAGTTTTAGACGAAGTTTCCTGCTGTTTAGTACGTATGCCGGCATTGGGCTGGAAATACCGGTTTTGGGATTCTGCACAGAAAGGGTTTGCAAACCGCTGAATCCACACGTGAGTTTAACTCTGTCAGTTGAATGCACACATTGACAACCATTCAGTTAGATACCACCCTTTTGGTTGTAGGAGTAGATATTTCTCTGTACAGCCTATGGTCCCATTCACTCGGGAATATCCCAACGCAGCTCCTAGAAGAAACGTGTTTCTGACTCGCTGAATCTCAACATAGATTCAACTCTCTTAGGTGATCGAACGCACAGCAGAGCACTTTCAAGGAAACGTTTCTCCTGAGTTTTAGACGAAGTTTCCTGCTGTTTAGTACGGATGCCGGCATTGGGCTGGACATACCGGTTTTGGGATTCTGCACAGAAAGGGTTTGCAAACCGCTGAATCCACACGTGAGTTTAACTCTGTCAGTTGAATGCACACTTTGACAACCATTCAGTTAGATAGCTCCGTTTTGGTTTTAGAAGCAGATATTTCTCTGTACAGCCTATGGTCCCATTCACTCGGGAATATCCCAACGCAGCTCCTAGAAGAAACGTGTTTCTGACTCGCTGAATCTCAACATAGATTCAACTCTCTTAGGTGAACGAACGCACAGCAGAGCAGTTTCAAGGAAACGTTTCTCCTGAGTTTTAGACGAAGTTTCCTGCTGTTTAGTACGGATGCCGGCATTGGGCTGGAAATACCGGTTTTGGGATTCTGCACAGAAAGGGTTTGCAAACCGCTGAATCCACACGTGAGTTTAACTCTGTCAGTTGAATGCACACATTGACAACCATTCAGTTAGATAGCTCCGTATTGGTTTTAGAAGCAGATATTTCTCTGTACAGCCTATGGTCCCATTCTCTCGGGAATATCCCAATGCAGCTCCTAGAAGAAACGTGTTTCTGACTCGCTGAATCTCAACATAGTTTCAACTCTCTTAGGTGAACGAACGCACAGCAGAGCAGTTTCAAGGAAACGTTTCTCCTGAGATTTAGACGAAGTTTCCTGCTGTTTAGTACGTATGCCGGCATTGGGCTGGAAATACCGGTTTTGGGATTTTGCACAGAAAGGGTTTGCAAACCACTGAATCCACACGTGAGTTTAACTCTGTCAGTTGAATGCACACATTGACAACCATTCAGTTTGATAGCACACTTTTGGTTTTAGAAGCAGATATTTCTCTGTACAGCCTATGGTCCCATTCACTTGGGAATATCCCAATGCAGCTCCTAGAAGAAACGTGTTTCTGACTCGCTGAATCTCAACATAGATTCAACTCTCTTAGGTGAACGAACGCACAGCAGAGCAGTTTCAAGGAAACGTTTCTCCCGAGATTTAGACGAAGTTTCCTGCTGTTTAGTACGGATGCCGGCATTGGGCTGGAAATACTGGTTTTGGGATTCTGCACAGAAAGGGTTTGCAAACCGCTGAATCCACACGTGAGTTTAACTCTGTCACTTGAATGCACACATTGACAACCATTCCGTTTGATAGCACATTTTTGGTTTTAGAAGCAGATATTTCTCTGTACAGCCTATGGTCCCATTCACTCGGGAATATCCCAACGCACCTCCTAGAAGAAACGTGTTTCTGACTCGCTGAATCTCAACATAGATTCAACTCTCTTAGGTGATCGAACGCACAGCAAAGCAGTTTCAAGGAAACGTTTCTCCTGAGTTTTAGACGAAGTTTCCTGCTGTTTAGTACGGATGCCGGCATTGGGCTGGAAATACCGGTTTTGGGATTCTGCACAGAAAGGGTTTGCAAACCGCTGAATCCACACGTGAGTTTAACTCTGTCAGTTGAATGCACACATTGACAACCATTCAGTTAGATAGCTCCGTTTTGGTTTTAGAAGCAGATATTTCTCTGTACAGCCTATGGTCCCATTCACTCGGGAATATCCCAACGCACCTCCTAGAAGAAACATGTTTCTGACTCGCTGAATCTCAACATAGATTCAACTCTCTTAGGTGATCGAACGCACAGCAGAGCAGTTTCAAGGAAACGTTTCTCCTGAGTTTTAGACGAAGTTTCCTGCTGTTTAGTACGGATGCCGGCATTGGGCTGGAAATACCGGTTTTGGGATTCTGCACAGAAAGGGTTTGCAAACCGCTGAATCCACACGTGAGTTTAACTCTGTCAGTTGAATGCACACATTGACAACCATTCAGTTAGATAGCTCCGTTTTGGTTTTAGGAGCAGATATTTCTCTGTACAGCCTATGGTCCCATTCACTCGGGAATATCCCAACGCAGCTCCTAGAAGAAACGTGTTTCTGACTCGCTGAATCTCAACATAGATTCAAATCTCTTAGATGAACGACCGCACAGCACAGCAGTTTCAAGGAAACGTTTCTCCTGAGTTTTAGACGAAGTTTCCTGCTCTTTAGTACGTATGCCGGGATTGGGCTGGAAATACCGGTTTTGGGATTCTGCACAGAAAGGGTTTGCAAACCGCTGAATCCACACGTGAGTTTAACTCTGTCAGTTGAATGCACACATTGACAACCATTCAGTTAGATAGCTCCGTTTTGGTTTTAGAAGCAGATATTTCTCTGTACAGCCTATGGGCCCATTCACTCGGGAATATCCTAACGCAGCTCCTAGAAGAAACGTGTTTCTGACTCGCTGATTCTCAACATAGATTCAACTCTCTTAGGTGAACGAACGCACAGCAGAGCAGTTTCAAGGAAACGTTTCTCCTGAGTTTTAGACGAAGTTTCCTGCTGTTTAGTACGTATGCCGGCATTGGGCTGGACATACCGGTTTTGGGATTCTGCACAGAAAGGGTTTGCAAACCGCTGAATCCACACGTGAGTTTAACTCTGTCAGTTGAATGCACACATTGACAACCATTCAGTTAGATAGCTCCGTTTTGGTTTTAGAAGCAGATATTTCTCTGTACAGCCTATGGTCCCATTCACTCGGGAATATCCTAACGCAGCTCCTAGAAGAAACGTGTTTCTGACTCGCTGAATCTCAACATAGATTCAACTCTCTTAGGTGAACGAACGCACAGCAGAGCAGTTTCAAGGAAACGTTTCTCCTGAGTTTTAGACGAAGTTTCCTGCTGTTTAGTACGGATGCCGGCATTGGGCTGGACATACCGGTTTTGGGATTCTGCACAGAAAGGGTTTGCAAACCGCTGAATCCACACGTGAGTTTAACTCTGTCAGTTGAATGCACACATTGACAACCATTCAGTTTGATAGCTCCGTTTTGGTTTTAGAAGCAGATATTTCTCTGTACAGCCTATGGTCCCATTCACTCGGGAATATCCCAACGCAGCTCCTAGAAGAAACGTGTTTCTGACTCGCTGAATCTCAACATAGATTCAACTCTCTTAGGTGAACGAACGCACAGCAGAGCAGTTTCAAGGAAACGTTTCTCCTGAGTTTTAGACGAAGTTTCCTGCTGTTTAGTACGGATGCCGGCATTGGGCTGGAAATACCGGTTTTGGGATTCTGCAAAGAAAGTGTTTTCAAACCGCTGAATCCACACGTGACTTTAACTCTGTCAGTTGAATGCACACATTGACAACCATTCAGTTTGATAGCACACTTTTGGTTTTAGAAGCAGATATTTCTCTGTACAGCCTATGGTCCCATTCACTCGGGAATATCCCAACGCAGCTCCTAGAAGAAACGTGTTTCTGACTCGCTGAATCTCAACATAGATTCAACTCTCTTAGGTGAACGAACGCACAGCAGAGCAGTTTCAAGGAAACGTTTCTCCTGAGTTTTAGACGAAGTTTCCTGCTGTTTAGTACGGATGCCGGCATTGGGCTGGAAATACCGGTTTTGGGATTCTGCACAGAAAGGGTTTGCAAACCGCTGAATCCACACGTGAGTTTAACTCTGTTAGTTGAATGCACACATTGACAACCATTCAGTTAGATAGCACACTTTTGGTTTTAGAAGCAGATATTTCTCTGTACAGCCTATGGTCCCATTCACTCGGGAATATCTCAACGCAACTCCTAGAAGAAACGTGTTTCTGACTCGCTGAATCTCAACATAGATTCAACTCTCTTAGGTGAACGAACGCACAGCAGAGCAGTTTCAAGGAAACGTTTCTCCTGAGTTTTAGACGAAGTTTCCTGCTGTTTAGTACGTATGCCGGCATTGGGCTGGAAATACCGGTTTTGGGATTCTGCACAGAAAGGGTTTGCAAACCGCTGAATCCACACGTGAGTTTAACTCTGTCAGTTGAATGCACACATTGACAACCATTCAGTTAGATAGCTCCGTTTTGGTTTTAGAAGCAGATATTTCTCTGTACAGCCTATGGTCCCATTCACTCGGGAATATCCTAACGCAGCTCCTAGAAGAAACGTGTTTCTGACTCGCTGAATCTCAACATAGATTCAACTCTCTTAGGTGAACGAACGCACAGCAGAGCAGTTTCAAGGAAACGTTTCTCCTGAGTTTTAGACGAAGTTTCCTGCTGTTTAGTACGGATGCCGGCATTGGGCTGGACATACCGGTTTTGGGATTCTGCACAGAAAGGGTTTGCAAACCGCTGAATCCACACGTGAGTTTAACTCTGTCAGTTGAATGCACACATTGACAACCATTCAGTTTGATAGCTCCGTTTTGGTTTTAGAAGCAGATATTTCTCTGTACAGCCTATGGTCCCATTCACTCGGGAATATCCCAACGCAGCTCCTAGAAGAAACGTGTTTCTGACTCGCTGAATCTCAACATAGATTCAACTCTCTTAGGTGAACGAACGCACAGCAGAGCAGTTTCAAGGAAACGTTTCTCCTGAGTTTTAGACGAAGTTTCCTGCTGTTTAGTACGGATGCCGGCATTGGCCTGGAAATACCGGTTTTGGGATTTTGCACAGAAAGGGTTTGCAAACCGCTGAATCCACACGTGAGTTTAACTCTGTCAGTTGAATGAACACATTGACAACCATTCAGTTAGATAGCTCCGTTTTGGTTTTAGAAGCAGATATTTCTCTGTACAGCCTATGGTCCCATTCACTCGGGAATATCCCAATGCAGCTCCTAGAAGAAACGTGTTTCTGACTCGCTGAATCTCAACATAGATTCAAATCTCTTAGGTGAACGAACGCACAGCATAGCAGTTTCAAGGAAACGATTCTTCTGAGTTTTAGACGAAGTTTCCTGCTCTTTAGTACGTATGCCGGCATTGGGCTGGAAATACCGGTTTTGGGATTCTGCACAGAAAGGGTTTGCAAACCGCTGAAACCACGCGTGAGTTTAACTCTGTCAGTTGAATGCACACATTGACAACCATTCAGTTTGATAGCACACTTTTGGTTTTAGAAGCAGATATTTCTCTGTACAGCCTATGGTCACATTCACTCGGGAATATCCCAACGCAGCTCCTAGAAGAAACGTGTTTCTGACTCGCTGAATCTCAACATAGATTCAACTCTCTTAGGTGAACGAACGCACAGCAGAGCAGTTTCAAGGAAACGTTTCTCCTGAGTTTTAGACGAAGTTTCCTGCTGTTTAGTACGTATGACGGCATTGGGCTGGAAATACCGGATTTGGGATTCTGCACAGAAAGGTTTTGCAAACCGCTGAATCCACACGTGAGTTTAACTGTGTCAGTTGAATGCACACATTGACAACCATTCAGTTTGATGGCACACTTTTGGTTTTAGAAGCAGATATTTCTATGTACAGCCTATGGTCCCATTCACTCGGGAATATCCTAACGCAGCTCCTAGAAGAAACGTGTTTCTGACTCGCTGAATCTCAACATAGATTCAACTCTCTTAGGTGAACGAACGCACAGCAGAGCAGTTTCAAGGAAACGTTTCTCCTGAGTTTTAGACGAAGTTTCCTGCTGTTTAGTACGGATGCCGGCATTGGGCTGGACATACCGGTTTTGGGATTCTGCACAGAAATGGTTTGCAAACCGCTGAATCCACACGTGAGTTTAACTCTGTCAGTTGAATGCACACTTTGACAACCATTCAGATAGATAGCTCCGTTTTGGTTTTAGAAGCAGATATTTCTCTGTACAGCCTATGGTCCCATTCGCTCGGGAATATCCCAACGCAGCTCCTAGCATAAACGTGTTTCTGAGTCGCTGAATCTCAACATAGTTTCAACTCTCTTAGGTGAACGAACGCACAGCAGAGCAGTTTCAAGGAAACGTTTCTCCTGAGTTTTAGACGAAGTTTCCTGCTGTTTAGTACGGATGCCGTCATTGAGCTGGAATTACCGGTTTTGGGATTCTGCACAGAAAGGGTTTGTAAACCGCTGAATCCAAACGTGAGTTTAACCTTGTCAGTTGAATGCACACATTGACAACCTTTCAGTTAGATACCACCCTTTTGGTTGTAGGAGCTGAAATTTCTCTGTACAGCCTATGGTCCCATTCACTCGGGAATATCCCAACGCACCTCCTAGAAGAAACATGTTTCTGACTCGCTGAATCTCAACATAGATTCAACTCTCTTAGGTGATCGAACGCACAGCAGAGCAGTTTCAAAGAAACGTTTCTCCTGAGTTTTAGACGAAGTTTCCTGCTGTTTAGTACAGATGCCGGCATTGGGCTGGAAATACCGGTTTTGGGATTCTGCACAGAAAGGGTTTGCAAACCGCTGAATCCACATGTGAGTTTAACTCTGTCAGTTGAATGCACACATTGACAACCATTCAGTTAGATAGCTCCGTTTTGGTTTTAGAAGCAGATATTTCTCTGTACAGCCTATGGTCCCATTCACTCGGGAATATCCTAACGCAGCTCCTAGAAGAAACGTGTTTCTGACTCGCTGAATCTCAACATAGATTCAACTCTCTTAGGTGAACGAACGCACAGCAGAGCAGTTTCAAGGAAACGTTTCTCCTGAGTTTTAGACGAAGTTTCCTGCTGTTTAGTACGGATGCCGGCATTGGGCTGGAAATACCGGTTTTGGGATTCTGCACAGAAATGGTTTGCAAACCGCTGAATCCACACGTGAGTTTAACTCTGTCAGTTGAATGCACACTTTGACAACCACTCAGTTAGATAGCTCCGTTTTGGTTTTAGAAGCAGATATTTCTCTGTACAGCCTATGGTCCCATTCACTCCGGAATATCCCAACGCAGCTCCTAGCATAAACGTGTTTCTGACTCGCTGAATCTCAACATAGTTTCAACTCTCTTAGGTGAACGAACGCACAGCAGAGCAGTTTCAAGGAAACGTTTCTCCTGAGTTTTAGACGAAGTTTCCTGCTGTTTAGTACGGATGCCGGCATTGAGCTGGAATTACCGGTTTTGGGATTCTGCACAGAAAGGGTTTGTAAACCGCTGAATCCAAACGTGAGTTTAACTCTGTCAGTTGAATGCACACATTGACAACCATTCAGTTAGATACCACCCTTTTGGTTGTAGGAGCAGATATTTCTCTGTACAGCCTATGGTCCCATTCACTCGGGAATATCCCAACGCACCTCCTAGAAGAAACCTGTTTCTGACTCGCTGAATCTCAACATAGATTCAACTCTCTTAGGTGATCGAGCGCACAGCAGAGCAGTTTCAAGGAAACGTTTCTCCTGAGTTTTAGACGAAGTTTCCTGCTGTTTAGTACGTATGCCGGCATTGGGCTGGAAATACCGGTTTTGGGATTCTGCACAGAAAGGGTTTGCAAACCGCTGAATCCACACGTGAGTTTAACTCTGTCAGTTGAATGCACACATTGACAACCATTCAGTTAGATAGCTCCGTTTTGGTTTTAGAAGCAGATATTTCTCTGTACAGCCTATGGTCCCATTCACTCGGGAATATCCTAACGCAGCTCCTAGAAGAAACGTGTTTCTGACTCGCTGAATCTCAACATAGATTCAACTCTCTTAGGTGAACGAACGCACAGCAGAGCAGTTTCAAGGAAACGTTTCTCCTGAGTTTTAGACGAAGTTTCCTGCTGTTTACTACGGATGCCGGCATTGGGCTGGACATACCGGTTTTGGGATTCTGCACAGAAAGGGTTTGCAAACCGCTGAATCCACACGTGAGTTTAACTCTGTCAGTTGAATGCACACATTGACAACCATTCAGTTTGATAGCTCCGTTTTGGTTTTAGAAGCAGATATTTCTCTGTACAGCCTATGGTCCCATTCACTCGGGAATATCCCAACGCAGCTCCTAGAAGAAACGTGTTTCTGACTCGCTGAATCTCAACATAGATTCAACTCTCTTAGGTGAACGAACGCACAGCAGAGCAGTTTCAAGGAAACGTTTCTCCTGAGTTTTAGACGAAGTTTCCTGCTGTTTAGTACGGATGCCGGCATTGGCCTGGAAATACCGGTTTTGGGATTTTGCACAGAAAGGGTTTGCAAACCGCTGAATCCACACGTGAGTTTAACTCTGTCAGTTGAATGAACACATTGACAACCATTCAGTTAGATAGCTCCGTTTTGGTTTTAGAAGCAGATATTTCTCTGTACAGCCTATGGTCCCATTCACTCGGGAATATCCCAATGCAGCTCCTAGAAGAAACGTGTTTCTGACTCGCTGAATCTCAACATAGATTCAAATCTCTTAGGTGAACGAACGCACAGCATAGCAGTTTCAAGGAAACGATTCTTCTGAGTTTTAGACGAAGTTTCCTGCTCTTTAGTACGTATGCCGGCATTGGGCTGGAAATACCGGTTTTGGGATTCTGCACAGAAAGGGTTTGCAAACCGCTGAAACCACGCGTGAGTTTAACTCTGTCAGTTGAATGCACACATTGACAACCATTCAGTTTGATAGCACACTTTTGGTTTTAGAAGCAGATATTTCTCTGTACAGCCTATGGTCACATTCACTCGGGAATATCCCAACGCAGCTCCTAGAAGAAACGTGTTTCTGACTCGCTGAATCTCAACATAGATTCAACTCTCTTAGGTGAACGAACGCACAGCAGAGCAGTTTCAAGGAAACGTTTCTCCTGAGTTTTAGACGAAGTTTCCTGCTGTTTAGTACGTATGACGGCATTGGGCTGGAAATACCGGATTTGGGATTCTGCACAGAAAGGTTTTGCAAACCGCTGAATCCACACGTGAGTTTAACTGTGTCAGTTGAATGCACACATTGACAACCATTCAGTTTGATGGCACACTTTTGGTTTTAGAAGCAGATATTTCTATGTACAGCCTATGGTCCCATTCACTCGGGAATATCCTAACGCAGCTCCTAGAAGAAACGTGTTTCTGACTCGCTGAATCTCAACATAGATTCAACTCTCTTAGGTGAACGAACGCACAGCAGAGCAGTTTCAAGGAAACGTTTCTCCTGAGTTTTAGACGAAGTTTCCTGCTGTTTAGTACGGATGCCGGCATTGGGCTGGACATACCGGTTTTGGGATTCTGCACAGAAATGGTTTGCAAACCGCTGAATCCACACGTGAGTTTAACTCTGTCAGTTGAATGCACACTTTGACAACCATTCAGATAGATAGCTCCGTTTTGGTTTTAGAAGCAGATATTTCTCTGTACAGCCTATGGTCCCATACGCTCGGGAATATCCCAACGCAGCTCCTAGCATAAACGTGTTTCTGAGTCGCTGAATCTCAACATAGTTTCAACTCTCTTAGGTGAACGAACGCACAGCAGAGCAGTTTCAAGGAAACGTTTCTCCTGAGTTTTAGACGAAGTTTCCTGCTGTTTAGTACGGATGCCGTCATTGAGCTGGAATTACCGGTTTTGGGATTCTGCACAGAAAGGGTTTGTAAACCGCTGAATCCAAACGTGAGTTTAACCTTGTCAGTTGAATGCACACATTGACAACCATTCAGTTAGATACCACCCTTTTGGTTGTAGGAGCTGAAATTTCTCTGTACAGCCTATGGTCCCATTCACTCGGGAATATCCCAACGCACCTCCTAGAAGAAACATGTTTCTGACTCGCTGAATCTCAACATAGATTCAACTCTCTTAGGTGATCGAACGCACAGCAGAGCAGTTTCAAAGAAACGTTTCTCCTGAGTTTTAGACGAAGTTTCCTGCTGTTTAGTACAGATGCCGGCATTGGGCTGGAAATACCGGTTTTGGGATTCTGCACAGAAAGGGTTTGCAAACCGCTGAATCCACATGTGAGTTTAACTCTGTCAGTTGAATGCACACATTGACAACCATTCAGTTAGATAGCTCCGTTTTGGTTTTAGAAGCAGATATTTCTCTGTACAGCCTATGGTCCCATTCACTCGGGAATATCCTAACGCAGCTCCTAGAAGAAACGTGTTTCTGACTCGCTGAATCTCAACATAGATTCAACTCTCTTAGGTGAACGAACGCACAGCAGAGCAGTTTCAAGGAAACGTTTCTCCTGAGTTTTAGACGAAGTTTCCTGCTGTTTAGTACGGATGCCGGCATTGGGCTGGAAATACCGGTTTTGGGATTCTGCACAGAAATGGTTTGCAAACCGCTGAATCCACACGTGAGTTTAACTCTGTCAGTTGAATGCACACTTTGACAACCACTCAGTTAGATAGCTCCGTTTTGGTTTTAGAAGCAGATATTTCTCTGTACAGCCTATGGTCCCATTCACTCCGGAATATCCCAACGCAGCTCCTAGCATAAACGTGTTTCTGACTCGCTGAATCTCAACATAGTTTCAACTCTCTTAGGTGAACGAACGCACAGCAGAGCAGTTTCAAGGAAACGTTTCTCCTGAGTTTTAGACGAAGTTTCCTGCTGTTTAGTACGGATGCCGGCATTGAGCTGGAATTACCGGTTTTGGGATTCTGCACAGAAAGGGTTTGTAAACCGCTGAATCCAAACGTGAGTTTAACTCTGTCAGTTGAATGCACACATTGACAACCATTCAGTTAGATACCACCCTTTTGGTTGTAGGAGCAGATATTTCTCTGTACAGCCTATGGTCCCATTCACTCGGGAATATCCCAACGCACCTCCTAGAAGAAACCTGTTTCTGACTCGCTGAATCTCAACATAGATTCAACTCTCTTAGGTGATCGAGCGCACAGCAGAGCAGTTTCAAGGAAACGTTTCTCCTGAGTTTTAGACGAAGTTTCCTGCTGTTTAGTACGTATGCCGGCATTGGGCTGGAAATACCGGTTTTGGGATTCTGCACAGAAAGGGTTTGCAAACCGCTGAATCCACACGTGAGTTTAACTCTGTCAGTTGAATGCACACATTGACAACCATTCAGTTAGATAGCTCCGTTTTGGTTTTAGAAGCAGATATTTCTCTGTACAGCCTATGGTCCCATTCACTCGGGAATATCCCAACGCAGCTCCTAGAAGAAACGTGTTTCTGACTCGCTGAATCTCAACATAGATTCAACTCTCTTAGGTGAACGAACGCACAGCAGAGCAGTTTCAAGGAAACGTTTCTCCTGAGTTTTAGACGAAGTTTCCTGCTGTTTAGTACGTATGCCGGCATTGGGCTGCAAATACCGGTTTTGGGATTCTGCACAGAAAGGGTTTGCAAACCGCTGAATCCACACGTGAGTTTAACTCTGTCAGTTGAATGCACACATTGACAACCATTCAGTTAGATAGCTCCGTTTTGGTTTTAGAAGCAGATATTTCTCTGTACAGCCTATGGTCCCATTCACTTGGGAATATCCCAATGCAGCTCCTAGAAGAAACGTGTTTCTGACTCGCTGAATCTCAACATAGATTCAACTCTCTTAGGTGAACGAACGCACAGCAGAGCAGTTTCAAGGAAACGTTTCTCCTGAGATTTAGACGAAGTTTCCTGCTGTTTAGTACGGATGCCGGCATTGGGCTGGAAATACTGGTTTTGGGATTCTGCACAGAAAGGGTTTGCAAACCGCTGAATCCACACGTGAGTTTAACTCTGTCAGTTGAATGCACACATTGACAACCATTCCGTTTGATAGCACACTTTTGGTTTTAGAAGCAGATATTTCTCTGTACAGCCTATGGTCCCATTCATTCGGGAATATCCCAACGCACCTCCTAGAAGAAACGTGTTTCTGACTCGCTGAATCTCAACATAGATTCAACTCTCTTAGGTGATCGAACGCACAGCAGAGCAGTTTCAAGGAAACGTTTCTCCTGAGTTTTAGACGAAGTTTCCTGCTGTTTAGTACGGATGCCGGCATTGGGCTGGAAATACCGGTTTTGGGAATCTGCACAGAAAGGGTTTGCAAACCGCTGAATCCACACGTGAGTTTAACTCTGTCAGTTGAATGCACACTTTGACAACCATTCAGTTAGATAGCTCCGTTTTGGTTTTAGAAGCAGATATTTCTCTGTACAGTCTATGGTCCCATTCACTCGGGAATATCCCAACGCAGCTCCTAGAAGAAACGTGTTTCTGACTCGCTGAATCTCAACATAGATTCAACTCTCTTAGGTGAACGAACGCACAGCAGAGCAGTTTCAAGGAAACGTTTCTCCTGAGTTTTAGACGAAGTTTCCTGCTGTTTAGTACGGATGCCGGCATTGGGCTGGAAATACCGGTTTTGGGATTCTGCACAGAAAGTGTTTGCAAACCGCTGAATCCACACGTGAGTTTAACTCTGTCAGTTGAATGCACACATTGACAACCATTCAGTTAGATAGCTCCGTATTGGTTTTAGAAGCAGATATTTCTCTGTACAGCCTATGGTCCCATTCTCTCGGGAATATCCCAATGCAGCTCCTAGAAGAAACGTGTTTCTGACTCGCTGAATCTCAACATAGTTTCAACTCTCTTAGGTGAACGAACGCACAGCAGAGCAGTTTCAAGGAAACGTTTCTCCTGAGATTTAGACGAAGTTTCCTGCTGTTTAGTACGTATGCCGGCATTGGGCTGGAAATACCGGTTTTGGGAATTTGCACAGAAAGGGTTTGCAAACCGCTGAATCCACACGTGAGTTTAACTCTGTCAGTTGAATGCACACATTGACAACCATTCAGTTTGATTGCACACTTTTGGTTTTAGAAGCAGATATTTCTCTGTACAGCCTATGGTCCCATTCACTTGGGAATATCCCAATGCAGCTCCTAGAAGAAACGTGTTTCTGACTCGCTGAATCTCAACATAGATTCAACTCTCTTAGGAGAACGAACGCACAGCAGAGCAGTTTCAAGGAAACGTTTCTCCCGAGATTTAGACGAAGTTTCCTGCTGTTTAGTACGGATGCCGGCATTGGGCTGGAAATACTGGTTTTGGGATTCTGCACAGAAAGGGTTTGCAAACCGCTGAATCCACACGTGAGTTTAACTCTGTCAGTTGAATGCACACATTGACAACCATTCCGTTTGACAGCACACTTTTGGTTTTAGAAGCAGATATTTCTCTGTACAGCCTATGGTCCCATTCACTCGGGAATATCCCAACGCACCTCCTAGAAGAAACGTGTTTCTGACTCGCTGAATCTCAACATAGATTCAACTCTCTTAGGTGATCGAACGCACAGCAGAGCAGTTTCAAGGAAACGTTTCTCCTGAGTTTTAGACGAAGTTTCCTGCTGTTTAGTACGGATGCCGGCATTGGGCTGGAAATACCGGTTTTGGGATTCTGCACAGAAAGGGTTTGCAAACCGCTGAATCCACACGTGAGTTTAACTCTGTCAGTTGAATGCACACATTGACAACCATTCAGTTAGATAGCTCCGTTTTGGTTTTAGAAGCAGATATTTCTCTGTACAGCCTATGGTCCCATTCACTCGGGAATATCCCAACGCACCTCCTAGAAGAAACATGTTTCTGACTCGCTGAATCTCAACATAGATTCAACTCTCTTAGGTGATCGAACGCACAGCAGAGCAGTTTCAAGGAAACGTTTCTCCTGAGTTTTAGACGAAGTTTCCTGCTGTTTAGTACGGATGCCGGCATTGGGCTGGAAATACCGGTTTTGGGATTCTGCACAGAAAGGGTTTGCAAACCGCTGAATCCACACGTGAGTTTAACTCTGTCAGTTGAATGCACACATTGACAACCATTCAGTTAGATAGCTCCGTTTTGGTTTTAGAAGCAGATATTTCTCTGTACAGCCTATGGTCCCATTCACTCGGGAATATCCCAACGCAGCTCCTAGAAGAAACGTGTTTCTGACTCGCTGAATCTCAACATAGATTCAAATCTCTTAGATGAACGACCGCACAGCACAGCAGTTTCAAGGAAACGTTTCTCCTGAGTTTTAGACGAAGTTTCCTGCTCTTTAGTACGTATGCCGGGATTGGGCTGGAAATACCGGTTTTGGGATTCTGCACAGAAAGGGTTTGCAAACCGCTGAATCCACACGTGAGTTTAACTCTGTCAGTTGAATGCACACATTGACAACCATTCAGTTAGATAGCTCCGTTTTGGTTTTAGAAGCAGATATTTCTCTGTACAGCCTATGGTCCCATTCACTCGGGAATATCCTAACGCAGCTCCAAGAAGAAACGGGTTTCTGACTCGCTGATTCTCAACATAGATTCAACTCTCTTAGGTGAACGAACGCACAGCAGAGCAGTTTCAAGGAAACGTTTCTCCTGAGTTTTAGACGAAGTTTCCTGCTGTTTAGTACGTATGCCGGCAGTGGGCTGGAAATACCGGTTTTGGGATTCTGCACAGAAAGGGTTTGCAAACCGCTGAATCCACACGTGAGTTTAACTCTGTCAGTTGAATGCACACATTGACAACCATTCAGTTAGATCGCTCCGTTTTGGTTTTAGAAGCAGATATTTCTCTGTACAGCCTATTTTCCCATTCACTCGGGAATATCCCAACGCAGCTCCTAGAAGAAACTTGTTTCTGACTCGCTGAATCTCAACATAGATTCAACTCTCTTAGTTGAACGAACGCACAGCAGAGCAGTTTCAAGGAAACGTTTCTCCTGAGTTTTAGACGAAGTTTCCTGCTGTTTAGTACGTATGCCGGCATTGGGCTGGAAATACCGGTTTTGGGATTCTGCACAGAAAGGGTTTGCAAACCGCTGAATCCACACGTGAGTTTAACTCTGTCAGTTGAATGCACACATTGACAACCATTCCGTTTGATAGCACACTTTTGGTTTTAGAAGCAGATATTTCTCTGTACAGCCTATGGTCCCATTCACTCGGGAATATCCCAACGCACCTCCTAGAAGAAACGTGTTTCTGACTCGCTGAATCTCAACATAGATTCAACTCTCTTAGGTGATCGAACGCACAGCAGAGCAGTTTCAAGGAAACGTTTCTCCTGAGTTTTAGACGAAGTTTCCTGCTGTTTAGTACGGATGCCGGCATTGGGCTGGAAATACCGGTTTTGGGATTCTGCACAGAAAGGGTTTGCAAACCGCTGAATCCACACGTGAGTTTAACTCTGTCAGTTGAATGCACACATTGACAACCATTCAGTTAGATAGCTCCGTTTTGGTTTTAGAAGCAGATATTTCTCTGTACAGCCTATGGTCCCATTCACTCGGGAATATCCCAACGCAGCTCCTAGAAGAAACGTGTTTCTGACTCGCTGAACCTCAACATAGATTCAAATCCCTTAGTTGAACGAACGCTCAGCAGAGCAGTTTCAAGGAAACGTTTCTCCTGAGTTTTAGACGAAGTTTCCTGCTGTTTAGTACGGATGCCAGCATTGGGCTGGAAATAACGGTTTTGGGATTCTGCACAGAAAGGGTTTGCAAACCGTTGAATCCACACGTGAGTTTAACTCTGTCAGTTGAATGCACACATTGACAACCATTCAGTTAGATAGCTCCGTTTTGGTTTTAGAAGCAGATATTTCTCTGTACAGCCTATGGTCCCATTCACTCGGGAATATCCCAACGCAGCTCCTAGCATAAACGTGTTTCTGAGTCGCTGAATCTCAACATAGTTTCAACTCTCTTAGGTGAACGAACGCACAGCAGAGCAGTTTCAAGGAAACGTTTCTCCTGAGTTTTAGACGAAGTTTCCTGCTGTTTAGTACGGATGCCGTCATTGAGCTGGAATTACCGGTTTTGGGATTCTGCACAGAAAGGGTTTGTAAACCGCTGAATCCAAACGTGAGTTTAACCTTGTCAGTTGAATGCACACATTGACAACCATTCAGTTAGATACCACCCTTTTGGTTGTAGGAGCTGATATTTCTCTGTACAGCCTATGGTCCCATTCACTCGGGAATATCCCAACGCACCTCCTAGAAGAAACGTGTTTCTGACTCGCTGAATCTCAACATAGATTCAACTCTCTTAGGTGATCGAACGCACAGCAGAGCAGTTTCAAAGAAACATTTCTCCTGAGTTTTAGACGAAGTTTCCTGCTGTTTAGTACGTATGCCGGCATTGGGCTGGAAATACCGGTTTTGGGATTCTGCACAGAAAGGGTTTGCAAACCGCTGAATCCACATGTGAGTTTAACTCTGTCAGTTGAATGCACACATTGACAACCATTCAGTTAGATAGCTCCGTTTTGGTTTTAGAAGCAGATATTTCTCTGTACAGCCTATGGTCCCATTCACTCGGGAATATCCCAATGCAGCTCCTAGAAGAAACGTGTTTCTGACTCGCTGAATCTCAACATAGATTCAAATCTCTTAGGTGAACGAACGCACAGCAGAGCAGTTTCAAGGAAACGATTCTCCTGAGTTTTAGACGAAGTTTCCTGCTCTTTAGTACATATGCCGGCATTGGGCTGGAAATACCGGTTTTGGGATTCTGCACAGAAAGGGTTTGCAAACCGCTGAAACCACGCGTGAGTTTAACTCTGTCAGTTGAATGCACACATTGACAACCATTCAGTTTGATAGCACACTTTTGGTTTTAGAAGCAGATATTTCTCTGTACAGACTATGGTCCCATTCACTCGGGAATATCCCAACGCAGCTCCTAGAATAAACGTGTTTCTGACTCGCTGAATCTCAACATAGATTCAACTCTCTTAGGTGAACGAACGCACAGCAGAGCAGTTTCAAGGAAACGTTTCTCCTGAGTTTTAGACGAAGTTTCCTGCTGTTTAGTACGGATGCCGGCATTGGGCTGGAAATACTGGTTTTGGGATTCTGCACAGAAAGGGTTTGCAAACCGCTGAATCCACACGTGAGTTTAACTCTGTCAGTTGAATGCACACATTGACAACCATTCAGTTTGATAGCACCCTTTTGGTTTTAGAAGCAGATATTTCTCTGTACAGCCTATGGTCCCATTCACTCGGGAATATCCCAACGCAGCTCCTAGAAGAAACGTGTTTCTGACTCGCTGAACCTCAACATAGATTCAAATCCCTTAGTTGAACGAACGCTCAGCAGAGCAGTTTCAAGGAAACGTTTCTCCTGAGTTTTAGACGAAGTTTCCTGCTGTTTAGTACGGATGCCGGCATTGGGCTGGAAATAACGGTTTTGGGATTCTGCACAGAAAGGGTTTGCAAACCGTTGAATCCACACGTGAGTTTAACTCTGTCAGTTGAATGCACACATTGACAACCATTCAGTTAGATAGCTCCGTTTTGGTTTTAGAAGCAGATATTTCTCTGTACAGCCTATGGTCCCATTCACTCGGGAATATCCTAACGCAGCTCCTAGAAGAAACGTGTTTCTGACTCGCTGAATCTCAACATAGATTCAACTCTCTTAGGTGATCGAACGCACAGCAGAGCAGTTTCAAGGAAACGTTTCTCCTGAGTTTTAGACGAAGTTTCCTGCTGTTTAGTACGGATGCCGGCATTGGGCTGGACATACCGGTTTTGGGATTCTGCACAGAAATGGTTTGCAAACCGCTGAATCCACACGTGAGTTTAACTCTGTCAGTTGAATGCACACTTTGACAACCACTCAGTTAGATAGCTCCGTTTTGGTTTTAGAAGCAGATATTTCTCTGTACAGCCTATGGTCCCATTCACTCGGGAATATCCCAACGCAGCTCCTAGCATAAACGTGTTTCTGAGTCGCTGAATCTCAACATAGTTTCAACTCTCTTAGGTGAACGAACGCACAGCAGAGCAGTTTCAAGGAAACGTTTCTCCTGAGTTTTAGACGAAGTTTCCTGCTGTTTAGTACGGATGCCGTCATTGAGCTGGAATTACCGGTTTTGGGATTCTGCACAGAAAGGGTTTGTAAACCGCTGAATCCAAACGTGAGTTTAACCTTGTCAGTTGAATGCACACATTGACAACCATTCAGTTAGATACCACCCTTTTGGTTGTAGGAGCTGATATTTCTCTGTACAGCCTATGGTCCCATTCACTCGGGAATATCCCAACGCACCTCCTAGAAGAAACGTGTTTCTGACTCGCTGAATCTCAACATAGATTCAACTCTCTTAGGTGAACGAACGCACAGCAGAGCAGTTTCAAAGAAACATTTCTCCTGAGTTTTAGACGAAGTTTCCTGCTGTTTAGTACAGATGCCGGCATTGGGCTGGAAATACCGGTTTTGGGATTCTGCACAGAAAGGGTTTGCAAACCGCTGAATCCACATGTGAGTTTAACTCTGTCAGTTGAATGCACACATTGACAACCATTCAGTTAGATAGCTCCGTTTTGGTTTTAGAAGCAGATATTTCTCTGTACAGCCTATGGTCCCATTCACTCGGGAATATCCCAATGCAGCTCCTAGAAGAAACGTGTTTCTGACTCGCTGAATCTCAACATAGATTCAAATCTCTTAGGTGAACGAACGCACAGCAGAGCAGTTTCAAGGAAACGATTCTCCTGAGTTTTAGACGAAGTTTCCTGCTCTTTAGTACATATGCCGGCATTGGGCTGGAAATACCGGTTTTGGGATTCTGCACAGAAAGGGTTTGCAAACCGCTGAAACCACGCGTGAGTTTAACTCTGTCAGTTGAATGCACACATTGACAACCATTCAGTTTGATAGCACACTTTTGGTTTTAGAAGCAGATATTTCTCTGTACAGACTATGGTCCCATTCACTCGGGAATATCCCAACGCAGCTCCTAGAAGAAACGTGTTTCTGACTCGCTGAATCTCAACATAGATTCAACTCTCTTAGGTGAACGAACGCACAGCAGAGCAGTTTCAAGGAAACGTTTCTCCTGAGTTTTAGACGAAGTTTCCTGCTGTTTAGTACGGATGCCGGCATTGGGCTGGAAATACTGGTTTTGGGATTCTGCACAGAAAGGGTTTGCAAACCGCTGAATCCACACGTGAGTTTAACTCTGTCAGTTGAATGCACACATTGACAACCATTCAGTTTGATAGCACCCTTTTGGTTTTAGAAGCAGATATTTCTCTGTACAGCCTATGGTCCCATTCACTCGGGAATATCCCAACGCAGCTCCTAGAAGAAACGTGTTTCTGACTCGCTGAACCTCAACATAGATTCAAATCCCTTAGTTGAACGAACGCTCAGCAGAGCAGTTTCAAGGAAACGTTTCTCCTGAGATTTAGACGAAGTTTCCTGCTGTTTAGTACGGATGCCGGCATTGGGCTGGAAATAACGGTTTTGGGATTCTGCACAGAAAGGGTTTGCAAACCGTTGAATCCACACGTGAGTTTAACTCTGTCAGTTGAATGCACACATTGACAACCATTCAGTTAGATAGCTCCGTTTTGGTTTTAGAAGCAGATATTTCTCTGTACAGCCTATGGTCCCATTCACTCGGGAATATCCTAACGCAGCTCCTAGAAGAAACGTGTTTCTGACTCGCTGAATCTCAACATAGATTCAACTCTCTTAGGTGATCGAACGCACAGCAGAGCAGTTTCAAGGAAACGTTTCTCCTGAGTTTTAGACGAAGTTTCCTGCTGTTTAGTACGGATGCCGGCATTGGGCTGGACATACCGGTTTTGGGATTCTGCACAGAAATGGTTTGCAAACCGCTGAATCCACACGTGAGTTTAACTCTGTCAGTTGAATGCACACTTTGACAACCACTCAGTTAGATAGCTCCGTTTTGGTTTTAGAAGCAGATATTTCTCTGTACAGCCTATGGTCCCATTCACTCGGGAATATCCCAACGCAGCTCCTAGCATAAACGTGTTTCTGACTCGCTGAATCTCAACATAGTTTCAACTCTCTTAGGTGAACGAACGCACAGCAGAGCAGTTTCAAGGAAACGTTTCTCCTGAGTTTTAGACGAAGTTTCCTGCTGTTTAGTACGGATGCCGGCATTTAGCTGGAATTACGGGTTTTGGGATTCTGCACAGAAAGGGTTTGTAAACCGCTGAATCCAAACGTGAGTTTAACTCTGTCAGTTGAATGCACACAATGACAACCATTCAGTTAGATACCACCCTTTTGGTTGTAGGAGCAGATATTTCTCTGTACAGCCTATGGTCCCATTCACTCGGGAATATCCCAACGCACCTCCTAGAAGAAACCTGTTTCGGACTCGCTGAATCTCAACATAGATTCAACTCTCTTAGGTGATCGAGCGCACAGCAGAGCAGTTTCAAGGAAACGTTTCTCCTGAGTTTTAGACGAAGTTTCCTGCTGTTTAGTACGTATGCCGGCATTGGGCTGGAAATACCGGTTTTGGGATTCTGCACAGAAAGGGTTTGCAAACCGCTGAATCCACACGTGAGTTTAACTCTGTCAGTTGAATGCACACATTGACAACCATTCAGTTAGATAGCTCCGTTTTGGTTTTAGAAGCAGATATTTCTCTGTACAGCCTATGGTCCCATTCACTCGGGAATATCCCAACGCAGCTCCTAGAAGAAACGTGTTTCTGACTCGCTGAATCTCAACATAGATTCAACTCTCTTAGGTGAACGAACGCACAGCAGAGCAGTTTCAAGGAAACGTTTCTCCTGAGTTTTAGACGAAGTTTTCTGCTGTTTAGTACGTATGCCGGCATTGGGCTGGAAATACCGGTTTTGGGATTCTGCACAGAAAGGGTTTGCAAACCGCTGAATCCACACGTGAGTTTAACTCTGTCAGTTGAATGCACACATTGACAACCATTCCGTTTGATAGCACACTTTTGGTTTTAGAAGCAGATATTTCTCTGTACAGCCTATGGTCCCATTCACTCGGGAATATCCCAACGCACCTCCTAGAAGAAACGTGTTTCTGACTCGCTGAATCTCAACATAGATTCAACTCTCTTAGGTGATCGAACGCACAGTAGAGCAGTTTCAAGGAAACGTTTCTCCTGAGTTTTAGACGAAGTTTCCTGCTGTTTAGTACGGATGCCGGCATTGGGCTGGAAATACCGGTTTTGGGATTCTGCACAGAAAGGGTTTGCAAACCGCTGAATCCACATGTGAGTTTAACTCTGTCAGTTGAATGCACACTTTGACAACCATTCAGTTAGATAGCTCCGTTTTGGTTTTAGAAGCAGATATTTCTCTGTACAGCCTATGGTCCCATTCACTCGGGAATATCCTAACGCAGCTCCTAGAAGAAACGTGTTTCTGACTCGCTGAATCTCAACATAGATTCAACTCTCTTAGGTGAACGAACGCACAGCAGAGCAGTTTCAAGGAAACGTTTCTCCTGAGTTTTAGACGAAGTTTCCTGCTGTTTAGTACGGATGCCGGCATTGGGCTGGACATACCGGTTTTGGGATTCTGCACAGAAATGGTTTGCAAACCGCTGAATCCACACGTGAGTTTAACTCTGTCAGTTGAATGCACACTTTGACAACCACTCAGTTAGATAGCTCCGTTTTGGTTTTAGAAGCAGATATTTCTCTGTACAGCCTATGGTCCCATTCACTCGGGAATATCCCAACGCAGCTCCTAGCATAAACGTGTTTCTGACTCGCTGAATCTCAACATAGTTTCAACTCTCTTAGGTGAACGAACGCACAGCAGAGCAGTTTCAAGGAAACGTTTCTCCTGAGTTTTAGACGAAGTTTCCTGCTGTTTAGTACGGATGCCGGCATTGAGCTGGAATTACCGGTTTTGGGATTCTGCACAGAAAGGGTTTGTAAACCGCTGAATCCAAACGTGAGTTTAACTCTGTCAGTTGAATGCACACAATGACAACCATTCAGTTAGATACCACCCTTTTGGTTGTAGGAGCAGATATTTCTCTGTACAGCCTATGGTCCCATTCACTCGGGAATATCCCAACGCACCTCCTAGAAGAAACCTGTTTCGGACTCGCTGAATCTCAACATAGATTCAACTCTCTTAGGTGATCGAGCGCACAGCAGAGCAGTTTCAAGGAAACGTTTCTCCTGAGTTTTAGACGAAGTTTCCTGCTGTTTAGTACGTATGCCGGCATTGGGCTGGAAATACCGGTTTTGGGATTCTGCACAGAAAGGGTTTGCAAACCGCTGAATCCACACGTGAGTTTAACTCTGTCAGTTGAATGCACACATTGACAACCATTCAGTTAGATCGCTCCGTTTTGGTTTTAGAAGCAGATATTTCTCTGTACAGCCTATGGTCCCATTCACTCGGGAATATCACAACGCAGCTCCTAGAAGAAACGTGTTTCTGACTCGCTGAATCTCAACATAGATTCAACTCTCTTAGGTGAACGAACGCACAGCAGAGCAGTTTCAAGGAAACGTTTCTCCTGAGTTTTAGACGAAGTTTCCTGCTGTTTAGTACGTATGCCGGCATTGGGCTGGAAATACCGGTTTTGGGATTCTGCACAGAAAGGGTTTGCAAACCGCTGAATCCACACGTGAGTTTAACTCTGTCAGTTGAATGCACACATTGACAACCATTCCGTTTGATAGCACACTTTTGGTTTTAGAAGCAGATATTTCTCTGTACAGCCTATGGTCCCATTCACTCGGGAATATCCCAACGCACCTCCTAGAAGAAACGTGTTTCTGACTCGCTGAATCTCAACATAGATTCAACTCTCTTAGGTGATCGAACGCACAGCAGAGCAGTTTCAAGGAAACGTTTCTCCTGAGTTTTAGACGAAGTTTCCTGCTGTTTAGTACGGATGCCGGCATTGGGCTGGAAATACCGGTTTTGGGATTCTGCACAGAAAGGGTTTGCAAACCGCTGAATCCACACGTGAGTTTAACTCTGTCAGTTGAATGCACACATTGACAACCATTCAGTTAGATAGCTCCGTTTTGGTTTTAGAAGCAGATATTTCTCTGTACAGCCTATGGTCCCATTCACTCGGGAATATCCCAACGCACCTCCTAGAAGAAACATGTTTCTGACTCGCTGAATCTCAACATAGATTCAACTCTCTTAGGTGATCGAACGCACAGCAGAGCAGTTTCAAGGAAACGTTTCTCCTGAGTTTTAGACGAAGTTTCCTGCTGTTTAGTACGGATGCCGGCATTGGGCTGGAAATACCGGTTTTGGGATTCTGCACAGAAAGGGTTTGCAAACCGCTGAATCCACACGTGAGTTTAACTCTGTCAGTTGAATGCACACATTGACAACCATTCAGTTAGATAGCTCCGTTTTGGTTTTAGAAGCAGATATTTCTCTGTACAGCCTATGGTCCCATTCACTCGGGAATATCCTAACGCAGCTCCTAGAAGAAACGTGTTTCTGACTCGCTGAATCTCAACATAGATTCAACTCTCTTAGGTGAACGAACGCACAGCAGAGCAGTTTCAAGGAAACGTTTCTCCTGAGTTTTAGACGAAGTTTCCTGCTGTTTAGTACGGATGCCGGCATTGGGCTGGACATACCGGTTTTGGGATTCTGCTCAGAAAGGGTTTGCAAACCGCTGAATCCACACGTGAGTTTAACTCTGTCAGTTGAATGCACACATTGACAACCATTCAGTTTGATAGCTCCGTTTTGGTTTTAGAAGCAGATATTTCTCTGTACAGCCTATGGTCCCATTCACTCGGGAATATCCCAACGCAGCTCCTAGAAGAAACGTGTTTCTGACTCGCTGAATCTCAACATAGATTCAACTCTCTTAGGTGAACGAACGCACAGCAGAGCAGTTTCAAGGAAACGTTTCTCCTGAGTTTTAGACGAAGTTTCCTGCTGTTTAGTACGGATGCCGGCATTGGCCTGGAAATACCGGTTTTGGGATTTTGCACAGAAAGTGTTTGCAAACCGCTGAATCCACACGTGAGTTTAACTCTGTCAGTTGAATGCACACATTGACAACCATTCAGTTAGATAGCTCCGTTTTGGTTTTAGAAGCAGATATTTCTCTGTACAGCCTATGGTCCCATTCACTCGGGAATATCCCAATGCAGCTCCTAGAAGAAACGTGTTTCTGACTCGCTGAATCTCAACATAGATTCAAATCTCTTAGGTGAACGAACGCACAGCAGAGCAGTTTCAAGGAAACGATTCTCCTGAGTTTTAGACGAAGTTTCCTGCTCTTTAGTACGTATGCCGGCATTGGGCTGGAAATACCGGTTTTGGGATTCTGCACAGAAAGGGTTTGCAAACCGCTGAAACCACGCGTGAGTTTAACTCTGTCAGTTGAATGCACACATTGACAACCATTCAGTTTGATAGCACACTTTTGGTTTTAGAAGCAGATATTTCTCTGTACAGCCTATGGTCCCATTCACTCGGGAATATCCCAACGCAGCTCCTAGAAGAAACGTGTTTCTGACTCGCTGAATCTCAACATAGATTCAACTCTCTTAGGCGAACGAACGCACAGCAGAGCAGTTTCAAGGAAACGTTTCTCCTGAGTTTTAGACGAAGTTTCCTGCTGTTTAGTACGTATGCCGGCATTGGGCTGGAAATACCGGATTTGGGATTCTGCACAGAAAGGTTTTGCAAACCGCTGAATCCACACGTGAGTTTAACTCTGTCAGTTGAATGCACACATTGACAACCATTCAGTTTGATGGCACACTTTTGGTTTTAGAAGCAGATAATTCTATGTACAGCCTATGGTCCCATTCACTCGGGAATATCCCAATGCAGCTCCTAGAAGAAACGTGTTTCTGACTCGCTGAATCTCAACATAGATTCAACTCTCTTAGGTGAACGAACGCACAGCAGAGAAGTTTCAAGGAAACGTTTCTCCTGAGTTTTAGACGAAGTTTCCTGCTGTTTAGTACGGATGCCGGCATTGGGCTGGAAATACTGGTTTTGGGATTCTGCACAGAAAGTGTTTGCAAACCGCTGAATCCACACGTGAGTTTAACTCTGTCAGTTGAATGCACACATTGACAACCATTCAGTTTGATAGCACCCTTTTGGTTTTAGAAGCAGATATTTCTCTGTACAGCCTATGGTCCCATTCACTCGGGAATATCCCAACGCAGCTCCTAGAAGAAACGTGTTTCTGACTCGCTGAATCTCAACATAGATTCAAATCCCTTAGTTGAACGAACGCTCAGCAGAGCAGTTTCATGGAAACGTTTCTCCTGAGTTTTAGACGAAGTTTCCTGCTCTTTAGTACGTATGCCGGCATTGGGCTGGAAATAACGGTTTTGGGATTCTGCACAGAAAGGGTTTGCAAACCGTTGAATCCACACGTGAGTTTAACTCTGTCAGTTGAATGCACACATTGACAACCATTCAGTTAGATAGCTCCGTTTTGGTTTTAGAAGCAGATATTTCTCTGTACAGCCTATGGTCCCATTCACTCGGGAATATCCTAACGCAGCTCCTAGAAGAAACGTGTTTCTGACTCGCTGAATCTCAACATAGATTCAACTCTCTTAGGTGAACGAACGCACAGCAGAGCAGTTTCAAGGAAACGTTTCTCCTGAGTTTTAGACGAAGTTTCCTGCTGTTTAGTACGGATGCCGGCATTGGGCTGGACATACCGGTTTTGGGATTCTGCACAGAAATGGTTTGCAAACCGCTGAATCCACACGTGAGTTTAACTCTGTCAGTTGAATGCACACTTTGACAACCATTCAGTTAGATAGCTCCGTTTTGGTTTTAGAAGCAGATATTTCTCTGTACAGCCTATGGTCCCATTCACTCGGGAATATCCCAACGCAGCTCCTAGCATAAACGTGTTTCTGAGTCGCTGAATCTCAACATAGTTTCAACTCTCTTAGGTGAACGAACGCACAGCAGAGCAGTTTCAAGGAAACGTTTCTCCTGAGTTTTAGACGAAGTTTCCTGCTGTTTAGTACGGATGCCGTCATTGAGCTGGAATTACCGGTTTTGGGATTCTGCACAGAAAGGGTTTGTAAACCGCTGAATCCAAACGTGAGTTTAACCTTGTCAGTTGAATGCACACATTGACAACCATTCAGTTAGATACCACCCTTTTGGTTGTAGGAGCTGATATTTCTCTGTACAGCCTATGGTCCCATTCACTCGGGAATATCCCAACGCACCTCCTAGAAGAAACGTGTTTCTGACTCGCTGAATCTCAACATAGATTCAACTCTCTTAGGTGATCGAACGCACAGCAGAGCAGTTTCAAAGAAACGTTTCTCCTGAGTTTTAGACGAAGTTTCCTGCTGTTTAGTACAGATGCCGGCATTGGGCTGGAAATACCGGTTTTGGGATTCTGCACAGAAAGGGTTTGCAAACCGCTGAATCCACATGTGAGTTTACCTCTGTCAGTTGAATGCACACATTGACAACCATTCAGTTAGATAGCTCCGTTTTGGTTTTAGAAGCAGATATTTCTCTGTACAGCCTATGGTCCCATTCACTCGGGAATATCCTAACGCAGCTCCTAGAAGAAACGTGTTTCTGACTCGCTGAATCTCAACATAGATTCAACTCTCTTAGGTGAACGAACGCACAGCAGAGCAGTTTCAAGGAAACGTTTCTCCTGAGTTTTAGACGAAGTTTCCTGCTGTTTAGTACGGATGCCGGCATTGGGCTGGACATACCGGTTTTGGGATTCTGCACAGAAATGGTTTGCAAACCGCTGAATCCACACGTGAGTTTAACTCTGTCAGTTGAATGCACACTTTGGCAACCACTCAGTTAGATAGCTCCGTTTTGGTTTTAGAAGCAGATATTTCTCTGTACAGCCTATGGTCCCATTCACTCGGGAATATCCCAACGCAGCTCCTAGCATAAACGTGTTTCTGACTCGCTGAATCTCAACATAGTTTCAACTCTCTTAGGTGAACGAACGCACAGCAGAGCAGTTTCAAGGAAACGTTTCTCCTGAGTTTTAGACGAAGTTTCCTGCTGTTTAGTACGGATGCCGGCATTGAGCTGGAATTACCGGTTTTGGGATTCTGCACAGAAAGGGTTTGTAAACCGCTGAATCCAAACGTGAGTTTAACTCTGTCAGTTGAATGCACACAATGACAACCATTCAGTTAGATACCACCCTTTTGGTTGTAGGAGCAGATATTTCTCTGTACAGCCTATGGTCCCATTCACTCGGGAATATCCCAACGCACCTCCTAGAAGAAACCTGTTTCGGACTCGCTGAATCTCAACATAGATTCAACTCTCTTAGGTGATCGAGCGCACAGCAGAGCAGTTTCAAGGAAACGTTTCTCCTGAGTTTTAGACGAAGTTTCCTGCTGTTTAGTACGGATGCCGGCATTGGGCTGGAAATACCGGTTTTGGGATTCTGCACAGAAAGGGTTTGCAAACCGCTGAATCCACACGTGAGTTTAACTCTGTCAGTTGAATGCACACATTGACAACCATTCAGTTAGATAGCTCCGTTTTGGTTTTAGAAGCAGATATTTCTCTGTACAGCCTATGGTCCCATTCACTCGGGAATATCCCAACGCAGCTCCTAGAAGAAACGTGTTTCTGACTCGCTGAATCTCAACATAGATTCAACTCTCTTAGGTGAACGAACGCACAGCAGAGCAGTTTCAAGGAAACGTTTCTCCTGAGTTTTAGACGAAGTTTCCTGCTGTTTAGTACGTATGCCGGCATTGGGCTGCAAATACCGGTTTTGGGATTCTGCACAGAAAGGGTTTGCAAACCTCTGAATCCACACGTGAGTTTAACTCTGTCAGTTGAATGCACACATTGACAACCATTCAGTTAGATAGCTCCGTTTTGGTTTTAGAAGCAGATATTTCTCTGTACAGCCTATGGTCCCATTCACTCGGGAATATCCCAATGCAGCTCCTAGAAGAAACGGGTTTCTGACTCGCTGAATCTCAACATAGCTTCAACTCTCTTAGGTGAACGAACGCACAGCAGAGCAGTTTCAAGGAAACGTTTCTCCTGAGTTTTAGACGAAGTTTCCTGCTGTTTAGTACGGATGCCGGCATTGGGCTGGAAATACCGGTTTTGGGATTCTGCACAGAAAGGGTTTGCAAACCGCTGAATCCACACGTGAGTTTAACTCTGTCAGTTGAATGCACACATTGACAACCATTCAGTTTGATAGCACACTTTTGGTTTTAGAAGCAGATATTTCTCTGTACAGCCTATGGTCCCATTCACTCGGGAATATCCCAACGCAGCTCCTAGAAGAAACGTGTTTCTGACTCGCTGAATCTCAACATAGTTTCAACTCTCTTAGGTGAACGAACGCACAGCAGAGCAGTTTCAAGGAAACGTTTCTCCTGAGTTTTAGACGAAGTTTCCTGCTGTTTAGTACGGATGCCGGCATTGAGCTGGAATTACCGGTTTTGGGATTCTGCACAGAAAGGGTTTGTAAACCGCTGAATCCAAACGTGAGTTTAACTCTGTCAGTTGAATGCACACATTGACAACCATTCAGTTAGATACCAGCCTTTTGGTTGTAGGAGCAGATATATCTCTGTACAGCCTATGGTCCCATTCACTCGGGAATATCCCAACGCACCTCCTAGAAGAAACGTGTTTCTGACTCGCTGAATCTCAACATACATTCAACTCTCTTAGGTGATCGAACGCACAGCAGAGCAGTTTCAAGGAAACGTTTCTCCTGAATTTTAGACGAAGTTTCCGGCTGTTTAGTACTTATGCCGGCATTGGGCTGGAAATACCGGTTTTGGGATTCTGCACAGAAAGGGGTTGCAAACCTCTGAATCCACACGTGAGTTTAACTCTGTCAGTTGAATGCACACATTGACAACCATTCAGTTAGATAGCTCCGTTTTGGTTTTAGAAGCAGATATTTCTCTGTACAGCCTATGGTCCCATTCACTCGGGAATATCCCAACGCAGCTCCTAGAAGAAACGTGTTTCTGACTCGCTGAATCTCAACATAGATTCAACTCTCTTAGGTGATCGAACGCACAGCAGAGCAGTTTCAAGGAAACGTTTCTCCTGAGTTTTAGACGAAGTTTCCTGCTGTTTAGTACGGATGCCGGCATTGGGCTGGAAATACCGGTTTTGGGATTCTGCACAGAAAGGGTTTGCAAACCGCTGAATCCACACGTGAGTTTAACTCTGTCAGTTGAATGCACACATTGACAACCATTCAGTTAGATAGCTCCGTTTTGATTTTAGAAGCAGATATTTCTCTGTACAGCCTATGGTCCCATTCACTCAGGAATATCCCAACGCAGCTCCTAGAAGAAACGTGTTTCTGACTCGCTGAATCTCAACATAGATTCAACTCTCTTAGGTGAACGAACGCACAGCAGAGCAGTTTCAAGGAAACGTTTCTCCTGAGTTTTAGACGAAGTTTCCTGCTGTTTAGTACGTATGCCGGCATTGGGCTGGAAATACCGGTTTTGGGATTCTGCACAGAAAGGGTTTGCAAACCGCTGAATCCACACGTGAGTTGAACTCTGTCAGTTGAATGCACACATTGACAACCATTCAGTTAGATAGCACCGTTTTGGTTTTAGAAGCAGATATTTATCTGTACAGCCTATGGTCCCATTCACTCGGGAATATCCCAATGCAGCTCCTAGAAGAAACGTGTTTCGGACTCGCTGAATCTCAACATAGATTCAACTCTCTTAGGTGAACGAACGCACAGCAGAGCAGTTTCACGGAAACGTTTCTCCTGAGTTTTAGACGAAGTTTCCTGCTGTTTAGTACGTCTGCCGGCATTGGGCTGGAAATACCGGTTTTGGGATTCTGCACAGAAAGGGTTTGCAAACCGCTGAATCCACACGTGAGTTTAACTCTGTCAGTTGAATGCACACATTGACAACCATTCAGTTTGATAGCACACTTTTGGTTTTAGAAGCAGATATTTCTCTGTACAGCCTATGGTCCCATTCACTCGGGAATATCCCAACGCAGCTTCTAGAAGAAACGTGTTTCTGACTCGCTGAATCTCAACATAGATTCAACTCTCTTAGGTGAACGAACGCACAGCAGAGCAGTTTCAAGGAAACGTTTCTCCTGAGTTTTAGACGAAGTTTCCTGCTGTTTAGTACGGATGCCGGCATTGGGCTGGAAATACCGGTTTTGGGATTCTGCACAGAAAGGGTTTGCAAACCGCTGAATCCACACGTGAGTTTAACTCTGTCAGTTGAATGCACACATTGACAACCATTCAGTTAGATAGCTCCGTTTTGGTTTTAGAAGCAGATATTTCTCTGTACAGCCTATGGTCCCATTCACTCGGGAATATCCCAATGCAGCTCCTAGAAGAAACGTGTTTCTGACTCACTGAATCTCAACATAGATTCAACTCTCTTAGGTGAACGAACGCACAGCAGAGCAGTTTCAAGGAAACGTTTCTCCTGAGTTTTAGACGAAGTTTCCTGCTGTTTAGTACGGATGCCGGCATTGGGCTGGACATACCGGTTTTGGGATTCTGCACAGAAATGGTTTGCAAACCGCTGAATCCACACGTGAGTTTAACTCTGTCAGTTGAATGCACACTTTGACAACCATTCAGTTAGATAGCTCCGTTTTGGTTTTAGAAGCAGATATTTCTCTGTACAGCCTATGGTCCCATTCACTCGGGAATATCCCAACGCAGCTCCTAGCATAAACGTGTTTCTGACTCGCTGAATCTCAACATAGTTTCAACTCTCTTAGGTGAACGAACGCACAGCAGAGCAGTTTCAAGGAAACGATTCTCCTGAGTTTTAGACGAAGTTTCCTGCTGTTTAGTACGGATGCCGGCATTGAGCTGGAATTACCGGTTTTGGGATTCTGCACAGAAAGGGTTTGTAAACCGCTGAATCCAAACGTGAGTTTAACTCTGTCAGTTGAATGCACACATTGACAACCATTCAGTTAGATACCAACCTTTTGGTTGTAGGAGCAGATATTTCTCTGTACAGCCTATGGTCCCATTCACTCGGGAATATCCCAACGCAGCTCCTAGAAGAAACGTGTTTCTGACTCGCTGAATCTCAACATAGATTCAACTCTCTTAGGTGATCGAACGCACAGCAGAGCAGTTTCAAGGAAACGTTTCTCCTGAGTTTTAGACGAAGTTTCCTGCTGTTTAGTACGGATGCCGGCATTGGGCTGGAAATACCGGTTTTGGGATTCTGCACAGAAAGGGTTTTCAAACCGCTGAATCCACACGTGAGTTTAACTCTGTCAGTTGAATGCACACATTGACAACCATTCAGTTAGATAGCTCCGTTTTGATTTTAGAAGCAGATATTTCTCTGTACAGCCTATGGTCCCATTCACTCGGGAATATCCCAACGCACCTCCTAGAAGAAACGTGTTTCTGACTCGCTGAATCTCAACATAGATTCAACTCTCTTTGGTGATCCAACGCACAGCAGAGCAGTTTCAAGGAAACGTTTCTCCTGAGTTTTAGACGAAGTTTCCTGCTGTTTAGTACGTATGCCGGCATTGGGCTGGAAATACCGGTTTTTGGATTCTGCACAGAAAGGGTTTGCAAACCGCTGAATCCACACGTGAGTTTAACTCTGTCAGTTCAATGCACACATTGACAACCATTCAGTTAGATAGCTCCGTTTTGGTTTTAGAAGCAGATATTTCTCTGTACAGCCTATGGTCCCATTCACTCGGGAATATCCCAACGCAGCTCCTAGAAGAAACGTGTTTCTGACTCGCTGAATCTCAACATAGATTCAACTCTCTTAGGTGAACGAACGCACAGCAGAGCAGTTTCAAGGAAACGTTTCTCCTGAGTTTTAGACGAAGTTTCCTGCTGTTTAGTACGTATGCCGGCATTGGGCTGGAAATACCGGTTTTGGGATTCTGCACAGAAAGGGTTTGCAAACCGCTGAATCCACACGTGAGTTTAACTCTGTCAGTTGAATGCACACATTGACAACCATTCAGTTAGATAGCTCCGTTTTGGTTTTAGAAGCAGATATTTCTCTGTACAGCCTATGGTCCCATTCACTCGGGAATATCCCAATGCAGCTCACAGAAGAAACGTGTTTCTGACTCGCTGAATCTCAACATAGCTTCAACTCTCTTAGGTGAACGAACGCACAGCAGAGCAGTTTCAAGGAAACGTTTCTCCTGAGTTTTAGACGAAGTTTCCTGCTGTTTAGTACGGATGCCGGCATTGGGCTGGAATTACCGGTTTTGGGATTCTGCACAGAAAGGGTTTGCAAACCGCTGAATCCACACGTGAGTTTAACTCTGTCAGTTTAATGCACACATTGACAACCATTCAGTTTGATGGCACACTTTTGGTTTTAGAAGCAGATATTTCTCTGTACAGCCTATGGTCCCATTCACTCGGGAATATCCCAACGCAGCTCCTAGCATAAACGTGTTTCTGACTCGCTGAATCTCAACATAGTTTCAACTCTCTTAGGTGAACGAACGCACAGCAGAGCAGTTTCAAGGAAACGTTTCTCCTGAGTTTTAGACGAAGTTTCCTGCTGTTTAGTACGGATGCCGGCATTGAGCTGGAAATACCGGTTTTGGGATTCTGCACAGAAAGGGTTTGTAAACCGCTGAATCCAAACGTGAGTTTAACTCTGTCAGTTGAATGCACACATTGACAACCATTCAGTTAGGTACCAACCTTTTGGTTGTAGGAGCAGATATTTCTCTGTACAGCCTATGGTCCCATTCACTCGGGAATATCCCAACGTAGCTCCTAGAAGAAACGTGTTTCTGACTCGCTGAATCTCAACATAGATTCAACTCTCTTAGGTGATCGAACGCACAGCAGAGCAGTTTCAAGGAAACGTTTCTCCTGAGTTTTAGACGAAGTTTCCTGCTGTTTAGTACGGATGCCGGCATTGGGCTGGAAATACCGGTTTTGGGATTCTGCACAGAAAGGGTTTGCAAACCGCTGAATCCACACGTGAGTTTAACTCTGTCAGTTGAATGCACACATTGACAACCATTCAGTTAGATAGCTCCGTTTTGGTTTTAGAAGCAGATATTTCTCTGTACAGCCTATGGTCCCATTCACTCGGGAATATCCCAACGCAGCTCCTAGAATAAACGTGTTTCTGACTCGCTGAATCTCAACATAGATTCAACTCTCTTAGGTGAACGAACGCACAGCAGAGCAGTTTCAAGGAAACGTTTCTCCTGAGTTTTAGACGAAGTTTCCTGCTGTTTAGTACGTATGCCGGCATTGGGCTGGAAATACCGGTTTTGGGATTCTGCACAGAAAGGGTTTGCAAACCGCTGAATCCACACGTGAGTTTAACTCTGTCAGTTGAATGCACACATTGACAACCATTCAGTTAGATAGCACCGTTTTGGTTTTAGAAGCAGATATTTCTCTGTACAGCCTATGGTCCCATTCACTCGGGAATATCCCAATGCAGCTCCTAGAAGAAACGTGTTTCTGACTCGCTGAATCTCAACATAGATTCAACTCTCTTAGGTGAACGAACGCACAGCAGAGCAGTTTCACGGAAACGTTTCTCCTGAGTTTTAGACGAAGTTTCCTGCTGTTTAGTACGGATGCCGGCATTGGGCTGGACATACCGGATTTGGGATTCTGCACAGAAATGGTTTGCAAACCGCTGAATCCACACGTGAGTTTAACTCTGTCAGTTGAATGCACACTTTGACAACCATTCAGTTAGATAGCTCCGTTTTGGTATTAGAAGCAGATATTTCTCTGTACAGCCTATGGTCCCATTCACTCGGGAATATCCCAACGCAGCTCCTAGAAGAAACGTGTTTCTGACTCGCTGAATCTCAACATAGTTTCAACTCTCTTAGGTGAACGAACGCACAGCAGAGCAGTTTCAAGGAAACGTTTCTCCTGAGTTTTAGACGAAGTTTCCTGCTGTTTAGTACGGATGCCGGCATTGAGCTGGAATTACCGGTTTTGGGATTCTGCACAGAAAGGGTTTGTAAACCTCTGAATCCAAACGTGAGTTTAACTTTGTCAGTTGAATGCACACATTGACAACCATTCAGTTAGATACCACCCTTCTGGTTGTAGGAGCAGATATTTCTCTGTACAGCCTATGGTCCCATTCACTCGGGAATATCCCAACGCAGCTCCTAGAAGAAACGTGTTTCTGACTCGCTGAATCTCAACATAGTTTCAACTCTCTTAGGTGAACGAACGCACAGCAGAGCAGTTTCAAGGAAACGTTTCTCCTGAGTTTTAGACGAAGTTTCCTGCTGTTTAGTACGTATGCCGGCATTGGGCTGGAAATACCGGTTTTGGGATTCTGCACAGAAAGGGTTTGCAAACCGCTGAATCCACACGTGAGTTTAACTCTGTCAGTTGAATGCACACATTGACAACCATTCAGTTAGATAGCTCCGTTTTGGTTTTAGAAGCAGATATTTCTCTGTACAGCCTATGGTCCCATTCACTCGGGAATATCCCAACGCAGCTCCTAGAAGAAACGTGTTTCTGACTCGCTGAATCTCAACATAGATTCAACTCTCTTAGGTGATCGAACGCACAGCAGAGCAGTTTCAAGGAAACGTTTCTCCTGAGTTTTAGACGAAGTTTCCTGCTGTTTAGTACGGATGCCGGCATTGGGCTGGAAATACCGGTTTTGGGATTCTGCACAGAAAGGGTTTTCAAACCGCTGAATCCACACGTGAGTTTAACTCTGTCAGTTGAATGCACACATTGACAACCATTCAGTTAGATAGCTCCGTTTTGATTTTAGAAGCAGATATTTCTCTGTACAGCCTATGGTCCCATTCACTCGGGAATATCCCAACGCACCTCCTAGAAGAAACGTGTTTCTGACTCGCTGAATCTCAACATAGATTCAACTCTCTTAGGTGATCCAACGCACAGCAGAGCAGTTTCAAGGAAACGTTTCTCCTGAGTTTTAGACGAAGTTTCCTGCTGTTTAGTACGTATGCCGGCATTGGGCTGGAAATACCGGTTTTTGGATTCTGCACAGAAAGGGTTTGCAAACCGCTGAATCCACACGTGAGTTTAACTCTGTCAGTTCAATGCACACATTGACAACCATTCAGTTAGATAGCTCCGTTTTGGTTTTAGAAGCAGATATTTCTCTGTACAGCCTATGGTCCCATTCACTCGGGAATATCCCAACGCAGCTCCTAGAAGAAACGTGTTTCTGACTCGCTGAATCTCAACATAGATTCAACTCTCTTAGGTGAACGAACGCACAGCAGAGCAGTTTCAAGGAAACGTTTCTCCTGAGTTTTAGACGAAGTTTCCTGCTGTTTAGTACGTATGCCGGCATTGGGCTGGAAATACCGGTTTTGGGATTCTGCACAGAAAGGGTTTGCAAACCGCTGAATCCACACGTGAGTTTAACTCTGTCAGTTGAATGCACACATTGACAACCATTCAGTTAGATAGCTCCGTTTTGGTTTTAGAAGCAGATATTTCTCTGTACAGCCTATGGTCCCATTCACTCGGGAATATCCCAATGCAGCTCACAGAAGAAACGTGTTTCTGACTCGCTGAATCTCAACATAGCTTCAACTCTCTTAGGTGAACGAACGCACAGCAGAGCAGTTTCAAGGAAACGTTTCTCCTGAGTTTTAGACGAAGTTTCCTGCTGTTTAGTACGGATGCCGGCATTGGGCTGGAATTACCGGTTTTGGGATTCTGCACAGAAAGGGTTTGCAAACCGCTGAATCCACACGTGAGTTTAACTCTGTCAGTTTAATGCACACATTGACAACCATTCAGTTTGATGGCACACTTTTGGTTTTAGAAGCAGATATTTCTCTGTACAGCCTATGGTCCCATTCACTCGGGAATATCCCAACGCAGCTCCTAGCATAAACGTGTTTCTGACTCGCTGAATCTCAACATAGTTTCAACTCTCTTAGGTGAACGAACGCACAGCAGAGCAGTTTCAAGGAAACGTTTCTCCTGAGTTTTAGACGAAGTTTCCTGCTGTTTAGTACGGATGCCAGCATTGAGCTGGAAATACCGGTTTTGGGATTCTGCACAGAAAGGGTTTGTAAACCGCTGAATCCAAACGTGAGTTTAACTCTGTCAGTTGAATGCACACATTGACAACCATTCAGTTAGGTACCAACCTTTTGGTTGTAGGAGCAGATATTTCTCTGTACAGCCTATGGTCCCATTCACTCGGGAATATCCCAACGCAGCTCCTAGAAGAAACGTGTTTCTGACTCGCTGAATCTCAACATAGATTCAACTCTCTTAGGTGATCGAACGCACAGCAGAGCAGTTTCAAGGAAACGTTTCTCCTGAGTTTTAGACGAAGTTTCCTGCTGTTTAGTACGGATGCCGGCATTGGGCTGGAAATACCGGTTTTGGGATTCTGCACAGAAAGGGTTTGCAAACCGCTGAATCCACACGTGAGTTTAACTCTGTCAGTTGAATGCACACATTGACAACCATTCAGTTAGATAGCTCCGTTTTGGTTTTAGAAGCAGATATTTCTCTGTACAGCCTATGGTCCCATTCACTCGGGAATAATCCAACGCAGCTCCTAGAATAAACGTGTTTCTGACTCGCTGAATCTCAACATAGATTCAACTCTCTTAGGTGAACGAACGCACAGCAGAGCAGTTTCAAGGAAACGTTTCTCCTGAGTTTTAGACGAAGTTTCCTGCTGTTTAGTACGTATGCCGGCATTGGGCTGGAAATACCGGTTTTGGGATTCTGCACAGAAAGGGTTTGCAAACCGCTGAATCCACACGTGAGTTTAACTCTGTCAGTTGAATGCACACATTGACAACCATTCAGTTAGATAGCACCGTTTTGGTTTTAGAAGCAGATATTTCTCTGTACAGCCTATGGTCCCATTCACTCGGGAATATCCCAATGCAGCTCCTAGAAGAAACGTGTTTCTGACTCGCTGAATCTCAACATAGATTCAACTCTCTTAGGTGAACGAACGCACAGCAGAGCAGTTTCACGGAAACGTTTCTCCTGAGTTTTAGACGAAGTTTCCTGCTGTTTAGTACGGATGCCGGCATTGGGCTGGACATACCGGATTTGGGATTCTGCACAGAAATGGTTTGCAAACCGCTGAATCCACACGTGAGTTTAACTCTGTCAGTTGAATGCACACTTTGACAACCATTCAGTTAGATAGCTCCGTTTTGGTATTAGAAGCAGATATTTCTCTGTACAGCCTATGGTCCCATTCACTCGGGAATATCCCAACGCAGCTCCTAGAAGAAACGTGTTTCTGACTCGCTGAATCTCAACATAGTTTCAACTCTCTTAGGTGAACGAACGCACAGCAGAGCAGTTTCAAGGAAACGTTTCTCCTGAGTTTTAGACGAAGTTTCCTGCTGTTTAGTACGGATGCCGGCATTGAGCTGGAATTACCGGTTTTGGGATTCTGCACAGAAAGGGTTTGTAAACCGCTGAATCCAAACGTGGGTTTAACTTTGTCAGTTGAATGCACACATTGACAACCATTCAGTTAGATACCACCCTTCTGGTTGTAGGAGCAGATATTTCTCTGTACAGCCTATGGTCCCATTCACTCGGGAATATCCCAACGCACCTCCTAGAAGAAACGTGTTTCTGACTCGCTGAATCTCAACATAGATTCAACTCTCTTAGGTGATCCAACGCACAGCAGAGCAGTTTCAAGGAAACGTTTCTCCTGAGTTTTAGACGAAGTTTCCTGCTGTTTAGTACGTATGCCGGCATTGGGCTGGAAATACCGGTTTTGGGATTCTGCACAGAAAGGGTTTGCAAACCGCTGAATCCACACGTGAGTTTAACTCTGTCAGTTGAATGCACACATTGACAACCATTCAGTTAGATAGCTCCGTTTTGGTTTTAGAAGCAGATATTTCTCTGTACAGCCTATGGTCCCATTCACTCGGGAATATCCCAACGCAGCTCCTAGAAGAAACGTGTTTCTGACTCGCTGAATCTCAACATAGATTCAACTCTCTTAGGTGAACGAACGCACAGCAGAGCAGTTTCAAGGAAACGTTTCTCCTGAGTTTTAGACGAAGTTTCCTGCTGTTTAGTACGTATGCCGGCATTGGGCTGGAAATACCGGTTTTGGGATTCTGCACAGAAAGGGTTTGCAAACCGCTGAATCCACACGTGAGTTTAACTCTGTCAGTTGAATGCACACATTGACAACCATTCAGTTAGATAGCACCGTTTTGGTTTTAGAAGCAGATATTTCTCTGTACAGCCTATGGTCCCATTCACTCAGGAATATCCCAATGCAGCTCCTAGAAGAAACGTGTTTCTGACTCGCTGAATCTCAACATAGATTCAACTCTCTTAGGTGAACGAACGCACAGCAGAGCAGTTTCACGGAAACGTTTCTCCTGAGTTTTAGACGAAGTTTCCTGCTGTTTAGTACGGATGCCGGCATTGGGCTGGACATACCGGATTTGGGATTCTGCACAGAAATGGTTTGCAAACCGCTGAATCCACACGTGAGTTTAACTCTGTCAGTTGAATGCACACTTTGACAACCATTCAGTTAGATAGCTCCGTTTTGGTTTTAGAAGCAGATATTTCTCTGTACAGCCTATGGTCCCATTCACTCGGGAATATCCCAACGCAGCTCCTAGAAGAAACGTGTTTCTGACTCGCTGAATCTCAACATAGTTTCAACTCTCTTAGGTGAACGAACGCACAGCAGAGCAGTTTCAAGGAAACGTTTCTCCTGAGTTTTAGACGAAGTTTCCTGCTGTTTAGTACGGATGCCGGCATTGAGCTGGAATTACCGGTTTTGGGATTCTGCACAGAAAGGGTTTGTAAACCGCTGAATCCAAACGTGAGTTTAACTTTGTCAGTTGAATGCACACATTGACAACCATTCAGTTAGATACCACCCTTCTGGTTGTAGGAGCAGATATTTCTCTGTACAGCCTATGGTCCCATTCACTCGGGAATATCCCAACGCACCTCCTAGAAGAAACGTGTTTCTGACTCGCTGAATCTCAACATAGATTCAACTCTCTTAGGTGAACGAACGCACAGCAGAGCAGTTTCAAGGAAACGTTTCTCCTGAGTTTTAGACGAAGTTTCCTGCTCTTTAGTACGTATGCCGGCATTGGGCTGGAAATACCGGTTTTGGGATTCTGCACAGAAAGGGTTTGCAAACCGCTGAATCCACACGTGAGTTTAACTCTGTCAGTTGAATGCACACATTGACAACCATTCAGTTAGATAGCTCCGTTTTGGTTTTAGAAGCAGATATTTCTCTGTACAGCCTATGGTCCCATTCACTCGGGAATATCCCAACGCAGCTCCTAGAAGAAACGTGTTTCTGACTCGCTGAATCTCAACATAGATTCAACTCTCTTAGGTGAACGAACGCACAGCAGAGCAGTTTCAAGGAAACGTTTCTCCTGAGTTTTAGACGAAGTTTCCTGCTGTTTAGTACGTATGCCGGCATTGGGCTGGAAATACCGGTTTTGGGATTCTGCACAGAAAGGGTTTGCAAACCGCTGAATCCACACGTGAGTTTAACTCTGTCAGTTGAATGCACACATTGACAACCATTCAGTTAGATAGCTCCGTTTTGGTTTTAGAAGCAGATATTTCTCTGTACAGCCTATGGTCCCATTCACTCGGGAATATCCCAACGCAGCTCCTAGAAGAAACGTGTTTCTGACTCGCTGAATCTCAACATAGATTCAACTCTCTTAGGTGAACGAACGCACAGCAGAGCAGTTTCAAGGAAACGTTTCTCCTGAGTTTTAGACGAAGTTTCCTGCTGTTTAGTACGTATGCCGGCATTGGGCTGGAAATACCGGTTTTGGGATTCTGCACAGAAAGGGTTTGCAAACCGCTGAATCCACACGTGACTTTAACTCTGTCAGTTGAATGCACACATTGACAACCATTCAGTTTGATAGCACACTTTTGGTTTTAGAAGCAGATATTTCTCTGTACAGCCTATGGTCCCATTCACTCGGGAATATCCCAACGCAGCTCCTAGAAGAAACGTGTTTCTGACTCGCTGAATCTCAACATAGATTCAACTCTCTTAGGTGAACGAACGCACAGCAGAGCAGTTTCAAGGAAACGTTTCTCCTGAGTTTTAGACGAAGTTTCCTGCTGTTTAGTACGTATGCCAGCATTGGGCTGGAAATACCGGTTTTGGGATTCTGCACAGAAAGGGTTTGCAAACCGCTGAATCCACACGTGAGTTTAACTCTGTCAGTTGAATGCACACATTGACAACCATTCAGTTAGATAGCTCCGTTTTGGTTTTAGAAGCAGATATTTCTCTGTACAGCCTATGGTCCCATTCACTCGGGAATATCCCAACGCAGCTCCTAGAAGAAACGTGTTTCTGACTCGCTGAATCTCAACATAGATTCAACTCTCTTAGGTGAACGAACGCACAGCAGAGCAGTTTCAAGGAAACGTTTCTCCTGAGTTTTAGACGAAGTTTCCTGATGTTTCGTACGGATGCCGGCATTGGGCTGGAAATACCGGTTTTGGGATTCTGCACAGAAAGGGTTTGCAAACCGCTGAATCCACACGTGAGTTTAACTCTGTCAGTTGAATGCACACATTGACAACCATTCAGTTAGATAGCTCCGTTTTGGTTTTAGAAGCAGATATTTCTCTGTACAGCCTATGGTCCCATTCACTCGGGAATATCCCAATGCAGCTCCTAGAAGAAACGTGTTTCTGACTCGCTGAATCTCAACATAGCTTCAACTCTCTTAGGTGAACGAACGCACAGCAGAGCAGTTTCAAGGAAACGTTTCTCCTGAGTTTTAGACGAAGTTTCCTGCTGTTTAGTACGGATGCTGGCATTGGGCTGGAATTACCGGTTTTGGGATTCTGCACAGAAAGGGTTTGCAAACCGCTGAATCCACACGTGAGTTTAACTCTGTCAGTTGAATGCACACATTGACAACCATTCAGTTTGATGGCACACTTTTGGTTTTAGAAGCAGATATTTCTCTGTACAGCCTATGGTCCCATTCACTCGGGAATATCCCAACGCAGCTCCTAGCATAAACGTGTTTCTGACTCGCTGAATCTCAACATAGTTTCAACTCTCTTAGGTGAACGAACGCACAGCAGAGCAGTTTCAAGGAAACGTTTCTCCTGAGTTTTAGACGAAGTTTCCTGCTGTTTAGTACGGATGCCGGCATTGGGCTGGAAATACCGGTTTTGGGATTCTGCACAGAAAGGGTTTGCAAACCGCTGAATCCACACGTGAGTTTAACTCTGTCAGTTGAATGCACACAATGACAACCATTCAGTTAGATACCACCCTTTTGGTTGTAGGAGCAGATATTTCTCTGTACAGCCTATGGTCCCATTCACTCGGGAATATCCCAACGCACCTCCTAGAAGAAACCTGTTTCGGACTCGCTGAATCTCAACATAGATTCAACTCTCTTAGGTGATCGAGTGCACAGCAGAGCAGTTTCAAGGAAACGTTTCTCCTGAGTTTTAGACGAAGTTTCCTGCTGTTTAGTACGGATGCCGGCATTGGGCTGGAAATACCGGTTTTGGGATTCTGCACAGAAAGGGTTTGCAAACCGCTGAATCCACACGTGAGTTTAACTCTGTCAGTTGAATGCACACATTGACAACCATTCAGTTAGATAGCTCCGTTTTGGTTTTAGAAGCAGATATTTCTCTGTACAGCCTATGGTCCCATTCACTCGGGAATATCCCAACGCAGCTCCTAGAAGAAACGTGTTTCTGACTCGCTGAATCTCAACATAGATTCGACTCTCTTAGGTGAACGAACGCACAGCAGAGCAGTTTCAAGGAAACGTTTCTCCTGAGTTTTAGACGAAGTTTCCTGCTGTTTAGTACGTATGCCGGCATTGGGCTGCAAATACCGGTTTTGGGATTCTGCACAGAAAGGGTTTGCAAACCGCTGAATCCACACGTGAGTTTAACTCTGTCAGTTGAATGCACACATTGACAACCATTCAGTTAGATAGCTCCGTTTTGGTTTTAGAAGCAGATATTTCTCTGTACAGCCTATGGTCCCATTCACTCGGGAATATCCCAATGCAGCTCCTAGAAGAAACGGGTTTCTGACTCGCTGAATCTCAACATAGCTTCAACTCTCTTAGGTGAACGAACGCACAGCAGAGCAGTTTCAAGGAAACGTTTCTCCTGAGTTTTAGACGAAGTTTCCTGCTGTTTAGTACAGATGCCGGCATTGGGCTGGAAATACCGGTTTTGGGATTCTGCACAGAAAGGGTTTGCAAACCGCTGAATCCACACGTGAGTTTAACTCTGTCAGTTGAATGCACACATTGACAACCATTCAGTTTGATGGCACACTTTTGGTTTTAGAAGCAGATATTTCTCTGTACAGCCTATGGTCCCATTCACTCGGGAATATCCCAACGCAGCTCCTAGAAGAAACGTGTTTCTGACTCGCTGAATCTCAACATAGTTTCAACTCTCTTAGGTGAACGAACGCACAGCAGAGCAGTTTCAAGGAAACGTTTCTCCTGAGTTTTAGACGAAGTTTCCTGCTGTTTAGTACGGATGCCGGCATTGAGCTGGAATTACCGGTTTTGGGATTCTGCACAGAAAGGGTTTGTAAACCGCTGAATCCAAACGTGAGTTTAACTCTGTCAGTTGAATGCACACATTGACAACCATTCAGTTAGATACCAGCCTTCTGGTTGTAGGAGCAGATATTTCTCTGTACAGCCTATGGTCCCATTCACTCGGGAATATCCCAACGCACCTCCTAGAAGAAACGTGTTTCTGACTCGCTGAATCTCAACATAGATTCAACTCTCTTAGGTGATCGAACGCACAGCAGAGCAGTTTCAAGGAAACGTTTCTCCTGAGTTTTAGACGAAGTTTCCTGCTGTTTAGTACGTCTGCCGGCATTGGGCTGGAAATACCGGTTTTGGGATTCTGCACAGAAAGGGTTTGCAAACCGCTGAATCCACACGTGAGTTTAACTCTGTCAGTTGAATGCACACATTGACAACCATTCAGTTTGATAGCACACTTTTGGTTTTAGAAGCAGATATTTCTCTGTACAGCCTATGGTCCCATTCACTCGGGAATATCCCAACGCAGCTTCTAGAAGAAACGTGTTTCTGACTCGCTGAATCTCAACATAGATTCAACTCTCTTAGGTGAACGAACGCACAGCAGAGCAGTTTCAAGGAAACGTTTCTCCTGAGTTTTAGACGAAGTTTCCTGCTGTTTAGTACGGATGCCGGCATTGGGCTGGAAATACCGGTTTTGGGATTCTGCACAGAAAGGGTTGGCAAACCGCTGAATCCACACGTGAGTTTAACTCTGTCAGTTGAATGCACACATTGACAACCATTCAGTTAGATAGCTCCGTTTTGGTTTTAGAAGCAGATATTTCTCTGTACAGCCTATGGTCCCATTCACTCGGGAATATCCCAATGCAGCTCCTAGAAGAAACGTGTTTCTGACTCACTGAATCTCAACATAGATTCAACTCTCTTAGGTGAACGAACGCACAGCAGAGCAGTTTCAAGGAAACGTTTCTCCTGAGTTTTAGACGAAGTTTCCTGCTGTTTAGTACGGATGCCGGCATTGGGCTGGACATACCGGTTTTGGGATTCTGCACAGAAATGGTTTGCAAACCGCTGAATCCACACGTGAGTTTAACTCTGTCAGTTGAATGCACACTTTGACAACCATTCAGTTAGATAGCTCCGTTTTGGTTTTAGAAGCAGATATTTCTCTGTACAGCCTATGGTCCCATTCACTCGGGAATATCCCAACGCAGCTCCTAGCATAAACGTGTTTCTGACTCGCTGAATCTCAACATAGTTTCAACTCTCTTAGGTGAACGAACGCACAGCAGAGCAGTTTCAAGGAAACGTTTCTCCTGAGTTTTAGACGAAGTTTCCTGCTGTTTAGTACGGATGCCGGCATTGAGCTGGAATTACCGGTTTTGGGATTCTGCACAGAAAGGGTTTGTAAACCGCTGAATCCAAACGTGAGTTTAACTCTGTCAGTTGAATGCACACATTGACAACCATTCAGTTAGATACCAACCTTTTGGTTGTAGGAGCAGATATTTCTCTGTACAGCCTATGGTCCCATTCACTCGGGAATATCCCAACGCAGCTCCTAGAAGAAACGTGTTTCTGACTCGCTGAATCTCAACATAGATTCAACTCTCTTAGGTGATCGAACGCACAGCAGAGCAGTTTCAAGGAAACGTTTCTCCTGAGTTTTAGACGAAGTTTCCTGCTGTTTAGTACGGATGCCGGCATTGGGCTGGAAATACCGGTTTTGGGATTCTGCACAGAAAGGGTTTTCAAACCGCTGAATCCACACGTGAGTTTAACTCTGTCAGTTGAATGCACACATTGACAACCATTCAGTTAGATAGCTCCGTTTTGATTTTAGAAGCAGATATTTCTCTGTACAGCCTATGGTCCCATTCACTCGGGAATATCCCAACGCACCTCCTAGAAGAAACGTGTTTCTGACTCGCTGAATCTCAACATAGATTCAACTCTCTTAGGTGATCCAACGCACAGCAGAGCAGTTTCAAGGAAACGTTTCTCCTGAGTTTTAGACGAAGTTTCCTGCTGTTTAGTACGTATGCCGGCATTGGGCTGGAAATACCGGTTTTTGGATTCTGCACAGAAAGGGTTTGCAAACCGCTGAATCCACACGTGAGTTTAACTCTGTCAGTTGAATGAACACATTGACAACCATTCAGTTAGATAGCACACTTTTGGTTTTAGAAGCAGATATTTCTCTGTACAGCCTATGGTCCCATTCACTCGGGAATATCCCAACGCAGCTCCTAGAAGAAACGTGTTTCTGACTCGCTGAATCTCAACATAGATTCAACTCTCTTAGGTGAACGAACGCACAGCAGAGCAGTTTCAAGGAAACGTTTCTCCTGAGTTTTAGACGAAGTTTCCTGCTGTTTAGTACGTATGCCGGCATTGGGCTGGAAATACCGGTTTTGGGATTCTGCACAGAAAGGGTTTGCAAACCGCTGAATCCACACGTGAGTTTAACTCTGTCAGTTGAATGCACACATTGACAACCATTCAGTTAGATAGCTCCGTTTTGGTTTTAGAAGCAGATATTTCTCTGTACAGCCTATGGTCCCATTCACTCGGGAATATCCCAACGCAGCTCCTAGAAGAAACGTGTTTCTGACTCGCTGAATCTCAACATAGATTCAACTCTCTTAGGTGAACGAACGCACAGCAGAGCAGTTTCAAGGAAACGTTTCTCCTGAGTTTTAGACGAAGTTTCCTGATGTTTAGTACGGATACCGGCATTGGGCTGGAAATACCGGTTTTGGGATTCTGCACAGAAAGGGTTTGCAAACCGCTGAATCCACACGTGAGTTTAACTCTGTCAGTTGAATGCACACATTGACAACCATTCAGTTAGATAGCTCCGTTTTGGTTTTAGAAGCAGATATTTCTCTGTACAGCCTATGGTCCCATTCACTCGGGAATATCCCAATGCAGCTCACAGAAGAAACGTGTTTCTGACTCGCTGAATCTCAACATAGCTTCAACTCTCTTAGGTGAACGAACGCACAGCAGAGCAGTTTCAAGGAAACGTTTCTCCTGAGTTTTAGACGAAGTTTCCTGCTGTTTAGTACGGATGCCGGCATTGGGCTGGAATTACCGGTTTTGGGATTCTGCACAGAAAGGGTTTGCAAACCGCTGAATCCACACGTGAGTTTAACTCTGTCAGTTGAATGCACACATTGACAACCATTCAGTTTGATGGCACACTTTTGGTTTTAGAAGCAGATATTTCTCTGTACAGCCTATGGTCCCATTCACTCGGGAATATCCCAACGCAGCTCCTAGCATAAACGTGTTTCTGACTCGCTGAATCTCAACATAGTTTCAACTCTCTTAGGTGAACGAACGCACAGCAGAGCAGTTTCAAGGAAACGTTTCTCCTGAGTTTTAGACGAAGTTTCCTGCTGTTTAGTACGGATGCCGGCATTGGGCTGGAAATACCGGTTTTGGGATTCTGCACAGAAAGGGTTTGCAAACCGCTGAATCCACACGTGAGTTTAACTCTGTCAGTTGAATGCACACAATGACAACCATTCAGTTAGATACCACCCTTTTGGTTGTAGGAGCAGATATTTCTCTGTACAGCCTATGGTCCCATTCACTCGGGAATATCCCAACGCACCTCCTAGAAGAAACCTGTTTCGGACTCGCTGAATCTCAACATAGATTCAACTCTCTTAGGTGATCGAGTGCACAGCAGAGCAGTTTCAAGGAAACGTTTCTCCTGAGTTTTAGACGAAGTTTCCTGCTGTTTAGTACGGATGCCGGCATTGGGCTGGAAATACCGGTTTTGGGATTCTGCACAGAAAGGGTTTGCAAACCGCTGAATCCACACGTGAGTTTAACTCTGTCAGTTGAATGCACACATTGACAACCATTCAGTTAGATAGCTCCGTTTTGGTTTTAGAAGCAGATATTTCTCTGTACAGCCTATGGTCCCATTCACTCGGGAATATCCCAACGCAGCTCCTAGAAGAAACGTGTTTCTGACTCGCTGAATCTCAACATAGATTCGACTCTCTTAGGTGAACGAACGCACAGCAGAGCAGTTTCAAGGAAACGTTTCTCCTGAGTTTTAGACGAAGTTTCCTGCTGTTTAGTACGTATGCCGGCATTGGGCTGCAAATACCGGTTTTGGGATTCTGCACAGAAAGGGTTTGCAAACCGCTGAATCCACACGTGAGTTTAACTCTGTCAGTTGAATGCACACATTGACAACCATTCAGTTAGATAGCTCCGTTTTGGTTTTAGAAGCAGATATTTCTCTGTACAGCCTATGGTCCCATTCACTCGGGAATATCCCAATGCAGCTCCTAGAAGAAACGGGTTTCTGACTCGCTGAATCTCAACATAGCTTCAACTCTCTTAGGTGAACGAACGCACAGCAGAGCAGTTTCAAGGAAACGTTTCTCCTGAGTTTTAGACGAAGTTTCCTGCTGTTTAGTACGGATGCCGGCATTGGGCTGGAAATACTGGTTTTGGGATTCTGCACAGAAAGGGTTTGCAAACCGCTGAATCCACACGTGAGTTTAACTCTGTCAGTTGAATGCACACATTGACAACCATTCAGTTTGATAGCACCCTTTTGGTTTTAGAAGCAGATATTTCTCTGTACAGCCTATGGTCCCATTCACTCGGGAATATCCCAACGCAGCTCCTAGAAGAAACGTGTTTCTGACTCGCTGAATCTCAACATAGTTTCAACTCTCTTAGGTGAACGAACGCACAGCAGAGCAGTTTCAAGGAAACGTTTCTCCTGAGTTTTAGACGAAGTTTCCTGCTGTTTAGTACGGATGCCGGCATTGAGCTGGAATTACCGGTTTTGGGATTCTGCACAGAAAGGGTTTGTAAACCGCTGAATCCAAAAGTGAGTTTAACTCTGTCAGTTGAATGCACACATTGACAACCATTCAGTTAGATACCAGCCTTTTGGTTGTAGGAGCAGATATTTCTCTGTACAGCCTATGGTCCCATTCACTCGGGAATATCCCAACGCACCTCCTAGAAGAAACGTGTTTCTGACTCGCTGAATCTCAACATACATTCAACTCTCTTAGGTGATCGAACGCACAGCAGAGCAGTTTCAAGGAAACGTTTCTCCTGAGTTTTAGACGAAGTTTCCGGCTGTTTAGTACTTATGCCGGCATTGGGCTGGAAATACCGGTTTTGGGATTCTGCACAGAAAGGGGTTGCAAACCTCTGAATCCACACGTGAGTTTAACTCTGTCAGTTGAATGCACACATTGACAACCATTCAGTTACATAGCTCCGTTTTGGTTTTAGAAGCAGATATTTCTCTGTACAGCCTATGGTCCCATTCACTCGGGAATATCCCAACGCAGCTCCTAGAAGAAACGTGTTTCTGACTCGCTGAATCTCAACATAGATTCAACTCTCTTAGGTGATCGAACGCACAGCAGAGCAGTTTCAAGGAAACGTTTCTCCTGAGTTTTAGACGAAGTTTCCTGCTGTTTAGTACGGATGCCGGCATTGGGCTGGAAATACCGGTTTTGGGATTCTGCACAGAAAGGGTCTGCAAACCGCTGAATCCACACGTGAGTTTAACTCTGTCAGTTGAATGCACACATTGACAACCATTCAGTTAGATAGCTCCGTTTTGATTTTAGAAGCAGATATTTCTCTGTACAGCCTATGGTCCCATTCACTCAGGAATATCCCAACGCAGCTCCTAGAAGAAACGTGTTTCTGACTCGCTGAATCTCAACATAGATTCAACTCTCTTAGGTGAACGAACGCACAGCAGAGCAGTTTCAAGGAAACGTTTCTCCTGAGTTTTAGACGAAGTTTCCTGCTGTTTAGTACGTATGCCGGCATTGGGCTGGAAATACCGGTTTTGGGATTCTGCACAGAAAGGGTTTGCAAACCGCTGAATCCACACGTGAGTTTAACTCTGTCAGTTGAATGCACACATTGACAACCATTCAGTTAGATAGCACCGTTTTGGTTTTAGAAGCAGATATTTATCTGTACAGCCTATGGTCCCATTCACTCGGGAATATCCCAATGCAGCTCCTAGAAGAAACGTGTTTCTGACTCGCTGAATCTCAACATAGATTCAACTCTCTTAGGTGAACGAACGCACAGCAGAGCAGTTTCACGGAAACGTTTCTCCTGAGTTTTAGACGAAGTTTCCTGCTGTTTAGTACGTCTGACGGCATTGGGCTGGAAATACCGGTTTTGGGATTCTGCACAGAAAGGGTTTGCAAACCGCTGAATCCACACGTGAGTTTAACTCTGTCAGTTGAATGCACACATTGACAACCATTCAGTTTGATAGCACACTTTTGGTTTTAGAAGCAGATATTTCTCTGTACAGCCTATGGTCCCATTCACTCGGGAATATCCCAACGCAGCTTCTAGAAGAAACGTGTTTCTGACTCGCTGAATCTCAACATAGATTCAACTCTCTTAGGTGAACGAACGCACAGCAGAGCAGTTTCAAGGAAACGTTTCTCCTGAGTTTTAGACGAAGTTTCCTGCTGTTTAGTACGGATGCCGGCATTGGGCTGGAAATACCGGTTTTGGGATTCTGCACAGAAAGGGTTGGCAAACCGCTGAATCCACACGTGAGTTTAACTCTGTCAGTTGAATGCACACATTGACAACCATTCAGTTAGATAGCTCCGTTTTGGTTTTAGAAGCAGATATTTCTCTGTACAGCCTATGGTCCCATTCACTCGGGAATATCCCAATGCAGCTCCTAGAAGAAACGTGTTTCTGACTCACTGAATCTCAACATAGATTCAACTCTCTTAGGTGAACGAACGCACAGCAGAGCAGTTTCAAGGAAACGTTTCTCCTGAGTTTTAGACGAAGTTTCCTGCTGTTTAGTACGGATGCCGGCATTGGGCTGGACATACCGGTTTTGGGATTCTGCACAGAAATGGTTTGCAAACCGCTGAATCCACACGTGAGTTTAACTCTGTCAGTTGAATGCACACTTTGACAACCATTCAGTTAGATAGCTCCGTTTTGGTTTTAGAAGCAGATATTTCTCTGTACAGCCTATGGTCCCATTCACTCGGGAATATCCCAACGCAGCTCCTAGCATAAACGTGTTTCTGACTCGCTGAATCTCAACATAGTTTCAACTCTCTTAGGTGAACGAACGCACAGCAGAGCAGTTTCAAGGAAACGTTTCTCCTGAGTTTTAGACGAAGTTTCCTGCTGTTTAGTACGGATGCCGGCATTGAGCTGGAATTACCGGTTTTGGGATTCTGCACAGAAAGGGTTTGTAAACCGCTGAATCCAAACGTGAGTTTAACTCTGTCAGTTGAATGCACACATTGACAACCATTCAGTTAGATACCAACCTTTTGGTTGTAGGAGCAGATATTTCTCTGTACAGCCTATGGTCCCATTCACTCGGGAATATCCCAACGCAGCTCCTAGAAGAAACGTGTTTCTGACTCGCTGAATCTCAACATAGATTCAACTCTCTTAGGTGATCGAACGCACAGCAGAGCAGTTTCAAGGAAACGTTTCTCCTGAGTTTTAGACGAAGTTTCCTGCTGTTTAGTACGGATGCCGGCATTGGGCTGGAAATACCGGTTTTGGGATTCTGCACAGAAAGGGTTTTCAAACCGCTGAATCCACACGTGAGTTTAACTCTGTCAGTTGAATGCACACATTGACAACCATTCAGTTAGATAGCTCCGTTTTGATTTTAGAAGCAGATATTTCTCTGTACAGCCTATGGTCCCATTCACTCGGGAATATCCCAACGCACCTCCTAGAAGAAACGTGTTTCTGACTCGCTGAATCTCAACATAGATTCAACTCTCTTAGGTGATCCAACGCACAGCAGAGCAGTTTCAAGGAAACGTTTCTCCTGAGTTTTAGACGAAGTTTCCTGCTGTTTAGTACGTATGCCGGCATTGGGCTGGAAATACCGGTTTTTGGATTCTGCACAGAAAGGGTTTGCAAACCGCTGAATCCACACGTGAGTTTAACTCTGTCAGTTGAATGCACACATTGACAACCATTCAGTTAGATAGCACACTTTTGGTTTTAGAAGCAGATATTTCTCTGTACAGCCTATGGTCCCATTCACTCGGGAATATCCCAACGCAGCTCCTAGAAGAAACGTGTTTCTGACTCGCTGAATCTCAACATAGATTCAACTCTCTTAGGTGAACGAACGCACAGCAGAGCAGTTTCAAGGAAACGTTTCTCCTGAGTTTTAGACGAAGTTTCCTGCTGTTTAGTACGTATGCCGGCATTGGGCTGGAAATACCGGTTTTGGGATTCTGCACAGAAAGGGTTTGCAAACCGCTGAATCCACACGTGAGTTTAACTCTGTCAGTTGAATGCACACATTGACAACCATTCAGTTAGATAGCTCCGTTTTGGTTTTAGAAGCAGATATTTCTCTGTACAGCCTATGGTCCCATTCACTCGGGAATATCCCAATGCAGCTCACAGAAGAAACGTGTTTCTGACTCGCTGAATCTCAACATAGCTTCAACTCTCTTAGGTGAACGAACGCACAGCAGAGCAGTTTCAAGGAAACGTTTCTCCTGAGTTTTAGACGAAGTTTCCTGCTGTTTAGTACGGATGCCGGCATTGGGCTGGAATTACCGGTTTTGGGATTCTGCACAGAAAGGGTTTGCAAACCGCTGAATCCAAACGTGAGTTTAACTCTGTCAGTTGAATGCACACATTGACAACCATTCAGTTTGATGGCACACTTTTGGTTTTAGAAGCAGATATTTCTCTGTACAGCCTATGGTCCCATTCACTCGGGAATATCCCAACGCAGCTCCTAGCATAAACGTGTTTCTGACTCGCTGAATCTCAACATAGTTTCAACTCTCTTAGGTGAACGAACGCACAGCAGAGCAGTTTCAAGGAAACGTTTCTCCTGAGTTTTAGACGAAGTTTCCTGCTGTTTAGTACGGATGCCGGCATTGAGCTGGAAATACCGGTTTTGGGATTCTGCACAGAAAGGGTTTGTAAACCGCTGAATCCAAACGTGAGTTTAATTCTGTCAGTTGAATGCACACATTGACAACCATTCAGTTAGGTACCAACCTTTTGGTTGTAGGAGCAGATATTTCTCTGTACAGCCTATGGTCCCATTCACTCGGGAATATCCCAACGCAGCTCCTAGAAGAAACGTGTTTCTGACTCGCTGAATCTCAACATAGATTCAACTCTCTTAGGTGATCGAACGCACAGCAGAGCAGTTTCAAGGAAACGTTTCTCCTGAGTTTTAGACGAAGTTTCCTGCTGTTTAGTACGGATGCCGGCATTGGGCTGGAAATACCGGTTTTGGGATTCTGCACAGAAAGGGTTTGCAAACCGCTGAATCCACACGTGAGTTTAACTCTGTCAGTTGAATGCACACATTGACAACCATTCAGTTAGATAGCTCCGTTTTGATTTTAGAAGCAGATATTTCTCTGTACAGCCTATGGTCCCATTCACTCGGGAATATCCCAACGCAGCTCCTAGAAGAAACGTGTTTCTGACTCGCTGAATCTCAACATAGATTCAACTCTCTTAGGTGAACGAACGCACAGCAGAGCAGTTTCAAGGAAACGTTTCTCCTGAGTTTTAGACGAAGTTTCCTGCTGTTTAGTACGTATGCCGGCATTGGGCTGGAAATACCGGTTTTGGGATTCTGCACAGAAAGGGTTTGCAAACCGCTGAATCCACACGTGAGTTTAACTCTGTCAGTTGAATGCACACATTGACAACCATTCAGTTAGATAGCTCCGTTTTGGTTTTAGAAGCAGATATTTCTCTGTACAGCCTATGGTCCCATTCACTCGGGAATATCCCAATGCAGCTCACAGAAGAAACGTGTTTCTGACTCGCTGAATCTCAACATAGCTTCAACTCTCTTAGGTGAACGAACGCACAGCAGAGCAGTTTCAAGGAAACGTTTCTCCTGAGTTTTAGACGAAGTTTCCTGCTGTTTAGTACGGATGCCGGCATTGGGCTGGAATTACCGGTTTTGGGATTCTGCACAGAAAGGGTTTGCAAACCGCTGAATCCACACGTGAGTTTAACTCTGTCAGTTGAATGCACACATTGACAACCATTCAGTTTGATGGCACACTTTTGGTTTTAGAAGCAGATATTTCTCTGTACAGCCTATGGTCCCATTCACTCGGGAATATCCCAACGCAGCTCCTAGCATAAACGTGTTTCTGACTCGCTGAATCTCAACATAGTTTCAACTCTCTTAGGTGAACGAACGCACAGCAGAGCAGTTTCAAGGAAACGTTTCTCCTGAGTTTTAGACGAAGTTTCCTGCTGTTTAGTACGGATGCCGGCATTGAGCTGGAAATACCGGTTTTGGGATTCTGCACAGAAAGGGTTTGTAAACCGCTGAATCCAAACGTGAGTTTAACTCTGTCAGTTGAATGCACACATTGACAACCATTCAGTTAGGTACCAACCTTTTGGTTGTAGGAGCAGATATTTCTCTGTACAGCCTATGGTCCCATTCACTCGGGAATATCCCAACGCAGCTCCTAGAAGAAACGTGTTTCTGACTCGCTGAATCTCAACATAGATTCAACTCTCTTAGGTGATCGAACGCACAGCAGAGCAGTTTCAAGGAAACGTTTCTCCTGAGTTTTAGACGAAGTTTCCTGCTGTTTAGTACGGATGCCGGCATTGGGCTGGAAATACCGGTTTTGGGATTCTGCACAGAAAGGGTTTGCAAACCGCTGAATCCACACGTGAGTTTAACTCTGTCAGTTGAATGCACACATTGACAACCATTCAGTTAGATAGCTCCGTTTTGATTTTAGAAGCAGATATTTCTCTGTACAGCCTATGGTCCCATTCACTCGGGAATATCCCAACGCAGCTCCTAGAAGAAACGTGTTTCTGACTCGCTGAATATCAACATAGATTCAACTCTCTTAGGTGAACGAACGCACAGCAGAGCAGTTTCAAGGAAACGTTTCTCCTGAGTTTTAGACGAAGTTTCCTGCTGTTTAGTACGTATGCCGGCATTGGGCTGGAAATACCGGTTTTGGGATTCTGCACAGAAAGGGTTTGCAAACCGCTGAATCCACACGTGAGTTTAACTCTGTCAGTTGAATGCACACATTGACAACCATTCAGTTAGATAGCACCGTTTTGGTTTTAGAAGCAGATATTTCTCTGTACAGCCTATGGTCCCATTCACTCGGGAATATCCCAATGCAGCTCCTAGAAGAAACGTGTTTCTGACTCGCTGAATCTCAACATAGATTCAACTCTCTTAGGTGAACGAACGCACAGCAGAGCAGTTTCAAGGAAACGTTTCTCCTGAGTTTTAGACGAAGTTTCCTGCTGTTTAGTACGGATGCCGGCATTGGGCTGGACATACCGGATTTGGGATTCTGCACAGAAATGGTTTGCAAACCGCTGAATCCACACGTGAGTTTAACTCTGTCAGTTGAATGCACACTTTGACAACCATTCAGTTAGATAGCTCCGTTTTGGTTTTAGAAGCAGATATTTCTCTGTACAGCCTATGGTCCCATTCACTCGGGAATATCCCAACGCAGCTCCTAGAAGAAACGTGTTTCTGACTCGCTGAATCTCAACATAGTTTCAACTCTCTTAGGTGAACGAACGCACAGCAGAGCAGTTTCAAGGAAACGTTTCTCCTGAGTTTTAGACGAAGTTTCCTGCTGCTTAGTACGGATGCCGGCATTGAGCTGGAATTACCGGTTTTGGGATTCTGCACAGAAAGGGTTTGTAAACCGCTGAATCCAAACGTGAGTTTAACTTTGTCAGTTGAATGCACACATTGACAACCATTCAGTTAGATACCACCCTTCTGGTTGTAGGAGCAGATATTTCTCTGTACAGCCTATGGTCCCATTCACTCGGGAATATCCCAACGCACCTCCTAGAAGAAACGTGTTTCTGACTCGCTGAATCTCAACATAGATTCAACTCTCTTAGGTGATCCAACGCACAGCAGAGCAGTTTCAAGGAAACGTTTCTCCTGAGTTTTAGACGAAGTTTCCTGCTGTTTAGTACGTATGCCGGCATTGGGCTGGAAATACCGGTTTTGGGATTCTGCACAGAAAGGGTTTGCAAACCGCTGAATCCACACGTGAGTTTAACTCTGTCAGTTGAATGCACACATTGACAACCATTCAGTTAGATAGCACCGTTTTGGTTTTAGAAGCAGATATTTCTCTGTACAGCCTATGGTCCCATTCACTCGGGAATATCCCAATGCAGCTCCTAGAAGAAACGTGTTTCTGACTCGCTGAATCTCAACATAGATTCAACTCTCTTAGGTGAACGAACGCACAGCAGAGCAGTTTCACGGAAACGTTTCTCCTGAGTTTTAGACGAAGTTTCCTGCTGTTTAGTACGGATGCCGGCATTGGGCTGGACATACCGGATTTGGGATTCTGCACAGAAATGGTTTGCAAACCGCTGAATCCACACGTGAGTTTAACTCTGTCAGTTGAATGCACACTTTGACAACCATTCAGTTAGATAGCTCCGTTTTGGTTTTAGAAGCAGATATTTCTCTGTACAGCCTATGGTCCCATTCACTCGGGAATATCCCAACGCAGCTCCTAGAAGAAACGTGTTTCTGACTCGCTGAATCTCAACATAGTTTCAACTCTCTTAGGTGAACGAACGCACAGCAGAGCAGTTTCAAGGAAACGTTTCTCCTGAGTTTTAGACGAAGTTTCCTGCTGCTTAGTACGGATGCCGGCATTGAGCTGGAATTACCGGTTTTGGGATTCTGCACAGAAAGGGTTTGTAAACCGCTGAATCCAAACGTGAGTTTAACTTTGTCAGTTGAATGCACACATTGACAACCATTCAGTTAGATACCACCCTTCTGGTTGTAGGAGCAGATATTTCTCTGTACAGCCTATGGTCCCATTCACTCGGGAATATCCCAACGCACCTCCTAGAAGAAACGTGTTTCTGACTCGCTGAATCTCAACATAGATTCAACTCTCTTAGGTGATCCAACGCACAGCAGAGCAGTTTCAAGGAAACGTTTCTCCTGAGTTTTAGACGAAGTTTCCTGCTGTTTAGTACGGATGCCGGCATTGAGCTGGAATTACAGGTTTTGGGATTCTGCACAGAAAGGTTTGTAAACCGCTGAATCCAAACGTGAGTTTAATCAGTCAGTTGAATGCACACATTGACAACCATTCAGTTACATAGCTCCGTTTTGGTTTTAGAAGCAGATATTTCTCTGTACAGCCTATGGTCCCATTCACTCGGGAATATCCCAACGCAGCTCCTAGAAGAAACGTGTTTCTGACTCGCTGAATCTCAACATAGATTCAACTCTCTTAGGTGAACGAACGCACAGCAGAGCAGTTTCAAGGAAACGTTTCTCCTGAGTTTTAGACGAAGTTTCCTGCTGTTTAGTACGGATGCCGGCATTGGGCTGGAAATACCGGTTTTGGGATTCTGCACAGAAAGGGTTTGCAAACCGCTGAATCCACACGTGAGTTTAACTCTGTCAGTTGAATGCACACATTGACAACCATTCAGTTAGATAGCTCCGTTTTGGTTTTAGAAGCAGATATTTCTCTGTAGAGCCTATGGTCCCATTCACTCGGGAATATCCCAACGCAGCTCCTAGAAGAAACGTGTTTCTGACTCGCTGAATCTCAACATAGATTCAACTCCCTTAGCTGATCGAACGCACAGCAGAGCAGTTTCAAGGAAACGTTTCTCCTGAGTTTTAGACGAAGTTTCCTGCTGTTTAGTACGTATGCCGGCATTGGGCTGGAAATACCGGTTTTGGGATTCTGCACAGAAAGTGTTTGCAAACCGCTGAATCCACACGTGAGTTTAACTCTGTCAGTTGAATGCACACATTGACAACCATTCAGTTAGATAGCTCCGTTTTGGTTTTAGAAGCAGATATTTCTCTGTACAGCCTATGGTCCCATTCACTCGGGAATATCCCAACGCAGCTCCTAGAAGAAACGTGTTTCTGACTCGCTGAATCTCAACATAGATTCAACTCTCTTAGGTGAACGAACGCACAGCAGAGCAGTTTCAAGGAAACGTTTCTCCTGAGTTTTAGACGAAGTTTCCTGCTGTTTAGTATGTATGCCGGCATTGGGCTGGAAATACCGGTTTTGGGATTCTGCACAGAAAGGTTTTGCAAACCGCTGAATCCACACGTGAGTTTAACTCTGTCAGTTGAATGCACACATTGACAACCATTCAGTTTGATAGCACACTTTTGGTTTTAGAAGCAGATATTTCTCTGTACAGCCTATGGTCCCATTCACTCGGGAATATCCCAACGCAGCTCCTAGAAGAAACGTGTTTCTGACTCGCTGAATCTCAACATAGATTCAACTCTCTTAGGTGAACGAACGCACAGCAGAGCAGTTTCAAGGAAACGTTTCTCCTGAGTTTTAGACGAAGTTTCCTGCTGTTTAGTATGGATGCCGGCATTGGGCTGGACATACCGGTTTTGGGATTCTGCACAGAAAGGGTTTGCAAACGGCTGAATCCACACGTGAGTTTAACTCTGTCAGTTGAATGCACACATTGACAACCATTCAGTTTGATAGCACACTTTTGGTTTTAGAAGCAGATATTTCTCTGTACAGCCTATGGTCCCATTCACTCGGGAATATCCCAACGCAGCTCCTAGAAGAAACGTGTTTCTGACTCGCTGAATCTCAACATAGATTCAACTCTCTTATGTGAACGAACGCACAGCAGAGCAGTTTCAAGGAAACGTTTCTCCTGAGTTTTAGACGAAGTTTCCTGCTGTTTAGTACGTATGCCGGCATTGGGCTGGAAATACCGGTTTTGGGATTCTGCACAGAAATGGTTTGCAAACCGCTGAATCCACACGTGAGTTTAACTCTGTCAGTTGAATGCACACATTGACAACCATTCAGTTAGATAGTTCCGTTTTGGTTTTAGAAGCAGATATTTCTCTGTACAGCCTATGGTCCCATTCATTCGGGAATATCCCAACGCAGCTCCTAGCATAAACGTGTTTCTGACTCGCTGAATCTCAACATAGTTTCAACTGTCTTAGGTGAACGAACGCACAGCAGAGCAGTTTCAAGGAAACGTTTCTCCTGAGTTTTAGACGAAGTTTCCTGCTGTTTAGTACGGATGCCGGCATTGAGCTGGAATTACAGGTTTTGGGATTCTGCACAGAAAGGTTTGTAAACCGCTGAATCCAAACGTGAGTTTAATCAGTCAGTTGAATGCACACATTGACAACCATTCAGTTAGATAGCTCCGTTTTGGTTTTAGAAGCAGATATTTCTCTGTACAGCCTATGGTCCCATTCACTCGGGAATATCCCAACGCACCTCCTAGAAGAAACGCGTTTCTGACTCGCTGAATCTCAACATAGATTCAACTCTCTTAGGTGAACGAACGCACAGCAGAGCAGTTTCAAGGAAACGTTTCTCCTGAGTTTTAGACGAAGTTTCCTGCTGTTTAGTACGTATGCCGGCATTGGGCTGGAAATACCGGTTTTGGGATTCTGCACAGAAAGGTTTTGCAAACCGCTGAATCCACACGTGAGTTTAACTCTGTCAGTTGAATGCACACATTGACAACCATTCAGTTTGATAGCACACTTTTGGTTTTAGAAGCAGATATTTCTCTGTACAGCCTATGGTCCCATTCACTCGGGAATATCCCAACGCAGCTCCTAGAAGAAACGTGTTTCTGACTCGCTGAATCTCAACATAGATTCAACTCTCTTAGGTGAACGAACGCACAGCAGAGCAGTTTCAAGGAAACGTTTCTCCTGAGTTTTACACGAAGTTTCCTGCTGTTTAGTACGGATGCCGGCATTGGGCTGGACATACCGGTTTTGGGATTCTGCACAGAAAGGTTTTGCAAACGGCTGAATCCACAAGTGAGTTTAACTCTGTCAGTTGAATGCACACATTGACAACCATTCAGTTTGATAGCACACTTTTGGTTTTAGAAGCAGATATTTCTCTGTACAGCCTATGGTCCCATTCACTCGGGAATATCCCAACGCAGCTCCTAGAAGAAACGTGTTTCTGACTCGCTGAATCTCAACATAGATTCAACTCTCTTAGGTGAACGAACGCACAGCAGAGCAGTTTCAAGGAAACGTTTCTCCTGAGTTTTAGACGAAGTTTCCTGCTGTTTAGTACGTATGCCGGCATTGGGCTGGAAATACCGGTTTTGGGATTCTGCACAGAAATGGTTTGCAAACCGCTGAATCCACACGTGAGTTTAACTCTGTCAGTTGAATGCACACATTGACAACCATTCAGTTAGATAGCTCCGTTTTGGTTTTAGAAGCAGATATTTCTCTGTACAGCCTATGGTCCCATTCATTCGGGAATATCCCAACGCAGCTCCTAGCATAAACGTGTTTCTGACTCGCTGAATCTCAACATAGTTTCAACTGTCTTAGGTGAACGAACGCACAGCAGAGCAGTTTCAAGGAAACGTTTCTCCTGAGTTTTAGACGAAGTTTCCTGCTGTTTAGTACGGATGCCGGCATTGAGCTGGAATTACAGGTTTTGGGATTCTGCACAGAAAGGTTTGTAAACCGCTGAATCCAAACGTGAGTTTAATCAGTCAGTTGAATGCACACATTGACAACCATTCAGTTAGATAGCTCCGTTTTGGTTTTAGAAGCAGATATTTCTCTGTACAGCCTATGGTCCCATTCACTCGGGAATATCCCAACGCACCTCCTAGAAGAAACGTGTTTCTGACTCGCTGAATCTCAACATAGATTCAACTCTCTTAGGTGAACGAACGCACAGCAGAGCAGTTTCAAGGAAACGTTTCTCCTGAGTTTTAGACGAAGTTTCCTGCTGTTTAGTACGTATGCCGGCATTGGGCTGGAAATACCGGTTTTGGGATTCTGCACAGAAAGGTTTTGCAAACCGCTGAATCCACACGTGAGTTTAACTCTGTCAGTTGAATGCACACATTGACAACCATTCAGTTTGATAGCACACTTTTGGTTTTAGAAGCAGATATTTCTCTGTACAGCCTATGGTCCCATTCACTCGGGAATATCCCAACGCACCTCCTAGAAGAAACGTGTTTCTGACTCGCTGAATCTCAACATAGATTCAACTCTCTTAGGTGAACGAACGCACAGCAGAGCAGTTTCAAGGAAACGTTTCTCCTGAGTTTTAGACGAAGTTTCCTGCTGTTTAGTACGGATGCCGGCATTGGGCTGGACATACCGGTTTTGGGATTCTGCACAGAAAGGGTTTGCAAACGGCTGAATCCACACGTGAGTTTAACTCTGTCAGTTGAATGCACACATTGACAACCATTCAGTTTGATAGCACACTTTTGGTTTTAGAAGCAGATATTTCTCTGTACAGCCTATGGTCCCATTCACTCGGGAATATCCCAACGCAGCTCCTAGAAGAAACGTGTTTCTGACTCGCTGAATCTCAACATAGATTCAACTCTCTTAGTTGAACGAACGCACAGCAGAGCAGTTTCAAGGAAACGTTTCTCCTGAGTCTTAGAGGAAGTTTCCTGCTGTTTAGTACGTATGCCGGCATTGGGCTGGAAATACCGGTTTTGGGATTCTGCACAGAAAGGGCTTGCAAACCGCTGAATCCACACGTGAGTTTAACTCTGTCAGTTGAATGCACACATTGACAACCATTCAGTTAGATAGCTCCGTTTTGGTTTTAGAAGCAGATATTTCTCTGTACAGCCTATGGTCCCATTCACTCGGGAATATCCCAACGCAGCTCCTAGAAGAAACGTGTTTCTGACTCGCTGAATCTCAACATAGATTCAACTCTCTTAGGTGAACGAACGCACAGCAGAGCAGTTTCAAGGAAATGTTTCTCCTGAGTTTTAGACGAAGTTTCCTGCTGTTTAGTACATATGCCGGCATTGGGCTGGAAATACCGGTTTTGGGATTCTGCACAGAAAGGGTTTGCAAACCGCTGAATCCACTCGTGAGTTTAAATCTGTCAGTTGAATGCACACATTGACAACCATTCAGTTTGATAGCACACTTTTGGTTTTAGAAGCAGATATTTCTCTGTACAGCCTATGGTCCCATTCACTCGGGAATATCCCAACGCACCTCCTAGAAGAAACGTGTTTCTGACTCGCTGAATCTCAACATAGATTCAACTCTCTTAGGTGATCGAACGCACAGCAGAGCAGTTTCAAGGAAACGTTTCTCCTGAGTTTTAGACGAAGTTTCCTGCTGTTTAGTACGGATGCCGGCATTGGGCTGGAAATACCGGTTTTGGGATTCTGCACAGAAAGGGTTTGCAAACCGCTGAATCCACACGTGAGTTTAACTCTGTAGGTTGAATGCACACTTTGACAACCATTCAGTTAAATAGCTCCGTTTTGGTTTTAGAAGCAGATATTTCTCTGTACAGCCTATGGTCCCATTCACTCGGGAATATCCCAACGCAGCTCCTAGAAGAAACGTGTTTCTGACTCGCTGAATCTCAACATAGATTCAACTCTCTTAGGTGAACGAACGCACAGCAGAGCAGTTTCAAGGAAATGTTTCTCCTGAGTTTTAGACGTAGTTTCCTGCTGTTTAGTACGTATGCCGGCATTGGGCTGGAAATACCGGTTTTGGGATTCTGCACAGAAAGGGTTTGCAAACCGCTGAATCCACACGTGAGTTTAACTCTGTCAGTTGAATGCACACATTGACAACCATTCAGTTTGATAGCACACTTTTGGTTTTAGAAGCAGATATTTCTCTGTACAGCCTATGGTCCCATTCACTCGGGAATATCCCAATGCAGCTCCTAGAAGAAACGTGTTTCTGACTCGCTGAATCTCAACATAGATTCAACTCTCTTAGGTGAACGAACGCACAGCAGAGCAGTTTCAAGGAAACGTTTCTCCTGAGTCTTAGACGAAGTTTCCTGCTGTTTAGTACGTATGCCGGCATTGGGCTGGAAATACCGGTTTTGGGATTCTGCACAGAAAGGGTTTGCAAACCGCTGAATCCACACGTGAGTTTAACTCTGTCAGTTGAATGCACACATTGACAACCATTCATTTAGATAGCTCCGTTTTGGTTTTAGAAGCAGATATTTCTCTGTACAGCCTATGGTCCCATTCACCTTGAATATCCCAACGCAGCTCCTAGAAGAAACGTGTTTCTGACTCGCTGAATCTCAACATAGATTCAACTCTCTTAGGTGAACGAACACACAGCAGAGCAGTTTCAAGGAAACGATTCTCCTGAGTTTTAGACGAAGTTTCCTGCTGTTTAGTACGTATGCCGGCATTGGGCTGGAAATACCGGTTTTGGGATTCTGCACAGAAAGGGTTTGCAAACCGCTGAATCCACACGTGAGTTTAACTCTGTCAGTTGAATGCACACATTGACAACCATTCAGTTTGATAGCACACTTTTGGTTTTAGAAGCAGATATTTCTCTGTACAGCCTATGGTCCCATTCACTCGGGAATATCCCAACGCACCTCCTAGAAGAAACTTGTTTCTGACTCGCTGAATCTCAACATAGATTCAACTCTCTTAGGTGAACGAACGCACAGCAGAGCAGTTTCAAGGAAACGTTTCTCCTGAGTCTTAGACGAAGTTTCCTGCTGTTTAGTACGTATGCCGGCATTGGGCTGGAAATACCGGTTTTGGGATTCTGCACAGAAAGGGTTTGCAAACCGCTGAATCCACACGTGAGTTTAACTCTGTCAGTTGAATGCACACATTGACAACCATTCAGTTAGATAGCTCCGTTTTGGTTATAGAAGCCGATATTCCTCTGTACAGCCTATGGTCCCATTCACCTTGAATATCCCAACGCAGCTCCTAGAAGAAACGTGTTTCTGACTCTCTGAATCTCAACATAGATTCAACTCTCTTAGGTGAACGAACACACAGCAGAGCAGTTTCAAGGAAACGATTCTCCTGAGTTTTAGACGAAGTTTCCTGCTGTTTAGTACGTATGCCGGCATTGGGCTGGAAATACCGGTTTTGGGATTCTGCACAGAAAGGGTTTGCAAACCGCTGAATCCACACGTGAGTTTAACTCTGTCAGTTGAATGCACACATTGACAACCATTCAGTTAGATAGCTCCGTTTTGGTTTTAGAAGCATATATTTCTCTGTACAGCCTATGGTCCCATTCACTCGGGAATATCCCAACGCAGCTCCAGAAGAAACGTGTTTCTGACTCGCTGAATCTCAACATAGATTCAACTCTCTTAGGTGAACGAACGCACAGCAGAGCAGTTTCAAGGAAACGTTTCTCCTGAGTTTTAGACGAAGTTTCCTGCTGTTTAGTACATATGCCGGCATTGGGCTGGAAATACCGGTTTGGGATTTTGCACAGAAAGGGTTTGCAAACAGCTGAATCCACTCGTGAGTTTAACTCTGTCAGTTGAATGCACACATTGACAACCATTCAGTTTGATAGCACACTTTTGGTTATAGAAGCAGATATTTCTCTGTACAGACTATGGTCCCATTCACTCGGGAATATCCCAACGCAGCTCCTAGAAGAAACGTGTTTCTGACTCGCTGAATCTCAACATAGATTCAACTCTCTTAGGTGAACGAACGCACAGCAGAGCAGTTTCAAGGAAATGTTTCTCCTGAGTTTTAGACGAAGTTTCCTGCTGTTTAGTACGTATGCCGGCATTGGGCTGGAAATACCGGTTTTGGGATTCTGCACAGAAAGGTTTTGCAAACCGCTGAATCCACACGTGAGTTTAACTCTGTCAGTTGAATGCACACATTGACAACCATTCAGTTTGATAGCACACTTCTGGTTTTAGAAGCAGATATTTCTCTGTACAGCCTATGGTCACATTCACTCGGGAATATCCCAATGCAGCTCCTAGAAGAAACGTGTTTCTGACTCGCTGAATCTCAACATAGATTCAACTCTCTTAGGTGAACGAACGCACAGCAGAGCAGTTTCAAGGAAACGTTTCTCCTGAGTTTTAGACGAAGTTTCCTGCTGTTTAGTACGGATGCCGGCATTGGGCTGGACATACCGGTTTTGGGATTCTGCACAGAAAGGGTTTGCAAACCGCTGAATCCACACGTGAGTTTAACTCTGTCAGTTGAATGCACACATTGACAACCATTCAGTTAGATAGCTCCGTTTTGGTTTTAGAAGCATATATTTCTCTGTACAGCCTATGGTCCCATTCACTCGGGAATATCCCAACGAAGCTCCTAGAAGAAACGTGTTTCTGAATCGCTGAATCTCAACATAGATTCAACTCTCTTAGGTGAACGAACGCACAGCATAGCAGTTTCAAGGAAATGTTTCTCCTGAGTTTTAGACGAAGTTTCCTGCTGTTTAGTACGTATGCCGGCATTGGGCTGGAAATACCGGTTTTGGGATTCTGCACAGAAAGGGTTTGCAAACCGCTGAATCCACAAGTGAGTTTAACTCTGTCAGTTCAATGCACACATTGACAACCATTCAGTTTGATAGCACACTTTTGGTTTTAGAAGCAGATATTTCTCTGTACAGCCTATGGTCCCATTCACTCGGGAATATCCCAACGCAGCTCCTAGAAGAAACGTGTTTCTGACTCGCTGAATCTCAACATAGATTCAACTCTCTTAGGTGAACGAACGCACAGCAGAGCAGTTTCAAGGAAACGTTTCTCCTGAGTCTTAGACGAAGTTTCCTGCTGTTTAGTACGTATGCCGGCATTGGGCTGGAAATACCGGTTTTGGGATTCTGCACAGAAAGGGTTTGCAAACCGCTGAATCCACACGTGAGTTTAACTCTGTCAGTTGAATGCACACATTGACAACCATTCAGTTAGATAGCTCCGTTTTGGTTTTAGAAGCAGATATTTCTCTGTACAGCCTATGGTCCCATTCACCTTGAATATCCCAACGCAGTTCCTAGAAGAAACGTGTTTCTGACTCGCTGAATCTCAACATAGATTCAACTCTCTTAGGTGAACGAACACACAGCAGAGCAGTTTCAAGGAAACGTTTCTCCTGAGTTTTAGACGAAGTTTCCTGCTGTTTAGTACGTATGCCGGCATTGGGCTGGAAATACCGGTTTTGGGATTCTGCACAGAAAGGGTTTGCAAACCGCTGAATCCACACGTGAGTTTAACTCTGTCAGTTGAATGCACACATTGACAACCATTCAGTTAGATAGCTCCGTTTTGGTTTTAGAAGCATATATTTCTCTGTACAGCCTATGGTCCCATTCACTCGGGAATATCCCAACGCAGCTCCTAGAAGAAACGTGTTTCTGACTCGCTGAATCTCAACATAGATTCAACTCTCTTAGGTGAACGAACGCACAGCAGAGCAGTTTCAAGGAAACTTTTCTCCTGAGTTTTAGACGAAGTTTCCTGCTGTTTAGTACATATGCCGGCATTGGGCTGGAAATACCGGTTTGGGATTCTGCACAGAAAGGGTTTGCAAACAGCTGAATCCACTCGTGAGTTTAACTCTGTCAGTTGAATGCACACATTGACAACCATTCAGTTTGATAGCACACTTTTGGTTTTAGAAGCAGATATTTCTCTGTACAGCCTATGGTCCCATTCACTCGGGAATATCCCAACGCACCTCCTAGAAGAAACGTGTTTCTGACTCGCTGAATCTCAACATAGATTCAACTCTCTTAGGTGATCGAACGCACAGCAGAGCAGTTTCAAGGAAACGTTTCTCCTGAGTTTTAGACGAAGTTTCCTGCTGTTTAGTACGGATGCCGGCATTGGGCTGGAAATACCGGTTTTGGGATTCTGCACAGAAAGGGTTTGCAAACCGCTGAATCCACACGTGAGTTTAACTCTGTAGGTTGAATGCACACTTTGACAACCATTCAGTTAAATAGCTCCGTTTTGGTTTTAGAAGCAGATATTTCTCTGTACAGCCTATGGTCCCATTCACTCGGGAATATCCCAACGCAGCTCCTAGAAGAAACGTGTTTCTGACTCGCTGAATCTCAACATAGATTCAACTCTCTTAGGTGAACGAACGCACAGCAGAGCAGTTTCAAGGAAATGTTTCTCCTGAGTTTTAGACGTAGTTTCCTGCTGTTTAGTACGTATGCCGGCATTGGGCTGGAAATACCGGTTTTGGGATTCTGCACAGAAAGGGTTTGCAAACCGCTGAATCCACACGTGAGTTTAACTCTGTCAGTTGAATGCACACATTGACAACCATTCAGTTTGATAGCACACTTTTGGTTTTAGAAGCAGATATTTCTCTGTACAGCCTATGGTCCCATTCACTCGGGAATATCCCAATGCAGCTCCTAGAAGAAACGTGTTTCTGACTCGCTGAATCTCAACATAGATTCAACTCTCTTAGGTGAACGAACGCACAGCAGAGCAGTTTCAAGGAAACGTTTCTCCTGAGTCTTAGACGAAGTTTCCTGCTGTTTAGTACGTATGCCGGCATTGGGCTGGAAATACCGGTTTTGGGATTCTGCACAGAAAGGGTTTGCAAACCGCTGAATCCACACGTGAGTTTAACTCTGTCAGTTGAATGCACACATTGACAACCATTCATTTAGATAGCTCCGTTTTGGTTTTAGAAGCAGATATTTCTCTGTACAGCCTATGGTCCCATTCACCTTGAATATCCCAACGCAGCTCCTAGAAGAAACGTGTTTCTGACTCGCTGAATCTCAACATAGATTCAACTCTCTTAGGTGAACGAACACACAGCAGAGCAGTTTCAAGGAAACGATTCTCCTGAGTTTTAGACGAAGTTTCCTGCTGTTTAGTACGTATGCCGGCATTGGGCTGGAAATACCGGTTTTGGGATTCTGCACAGAAAGGGTTTGCAAACCGCTGAATCCACACGTGAGTTTAACTCTGTCAGTTGAATGCACACATTGACAACCATTCAGTTTGATAGCACACTTTTGGTTTTAGAAGCAGATATTTCTCTGTACAGCCTATGGTCCCATTCACTCGGGAATATCCCAACGCACCTCCTAGAAGAAACTTGTTTCTGACTCGCTGAATCTCAACATAGATTCAACTCTCTTAGGTGAACGAACGCACAGCAGAGCAGTTTCAAGGAAACGTTTCTCCTGAGTCTTAGACGAAGTTTCCTGCTGTTTAGTACGTATGCCGGCATTGGGCTGGAAATACCGGTTTTGGGATTCTGCACAGAAAGGGTTTGCAAACCGCTGAATCCACACGTGAGTTTAACTCTGTCAGTTGAATGCACACTTTGACAACCATTCAGTTAGATAGCTCCGTTTTGGTTATAGAAGCCGATATTCCTCTGTACAGCCTATGGTCCCATTCACCTTGAATATCCCAACGCAGCTCCTAGAAGAAACGTGTTTCTGACTCTCTGAATCTCAACATAGATTCAACTCTCTTAGGTGAACGAACACACAGCAGAGCAGTTTCAAGGAAACGATTCTCCTGAGTTTTAGACGAAGTTTCCTGCTGTTTAGTACGTATGCCGGCATTGGGCTGGAAATACCGGTTTTGGGATTCTGCACAGAAAGGGTTTGCAAACCGCTGAATCCACACGTGAGTTTAACTCTGTCAGTTGAATGCACACATTGACAACCATTCAGTTAGATAGCTCCGTTTTGGTTTTAGAAGCATATATTTCTCTGTACAGCCTATGGTCCCATTCACTCGGGAATATCCCAACGCAGCTCCAGAAGAAACGTGTTTCTGACTCGCTGAATCTCAACATAGATTCAACTCTCTTAGGTGAACGAACGCACAGCAGAGCAGTTTCAAGGAAACGTTTCTCCTGAGTTTTAGACGAAGTTTCCTGCTGTTTAGTACATATGCCGGCATTGGGCTGGAAATACCGGTTTGGGATTTTGCACAGAAAGGGTTTGCAAACAGCTGAATCCACTCGTGAGTTTAACTCTGTCAGTTGAATGCACACATTGACAACCATTCAGTTTGATAGCACACTTTTGGTTATAGAAGCAGATATTTCTCTGTACAGACTATGGTCCCATTCACTCGGGAATATCCCAACGCAGCTCCTAGAAGAAACGTGTTTCTGACTCGCTGAATCTCAACATAGATTCAACTCTCTTAGGTGAACGAACGCACAGCAGAGCAGTTTCAAGGAAATGTTTCTCCTGAGTTTTAGACGAAGTTTCCTGCTGTTTAGTACGTATGCCGGCATTGGGCTGGAAATACCGGTTTTGGGATTCTGCACAGAAAGGTTTTGCAAACCGCTGAATCCACACGTGAGTTTAACTCTGTCAGTTGAATGCACACATTGACAACCATTCAGTTTGATAGCACACTTCTGGTTTTAGAAGCAGATATTTCTCTGTACAGCCTATGGTCACATTCACTCGGGAATATCCCAATGCAGCTCCTAGAAGAAACGTGTTTCTGACTCGCTGAATCTCAACATAGATTCAACTCTCTTAGGTGAACGAACGCACAGCAGAGCAGTTTCAAGGAAACGTTTCTCCTGAGTTTTAGACGAAGTTTCCTGCTGTTTAGTACGGATGCCGGCATTGGGCTGGACATACCGGTTTTGGGATTCTGCACAGAAAGGGTTTGCAAACCGCTGAATCCACACGTGAGTTTAACTCTGTCAGTTGAATGCACACATTGACAACCATTCAGTTAGATAGCTCCGTTTTGGTTTTAGAAGCATATATTTCTCTGTACAGCCTATGGTCCCATTCACTCGGGAATATCCCAACGAAGCTCCTAGAAGAAACGTGTTTCTGAATCGCTGAATCTCAACATAGATTCAACTCTCTTAGGTGAACGAACGCACAGCATAGCAGTTTCAAGGAAATGTTTCTCCTGAGTTTTAGACGAAGTTTCCTGCTGTTTAGTACGTATGCCGGCATTGGGCTGGAAATACCGGTTTTGGGATTCTGCACAGAAAGGGTTTGCAAACCGCTGAATCCACAAGTGAGTTTAACTCTGTCAGTTCAATGCACACATTGACAACCATTCAGTTTGATAGCACACTTTTGGTTTTAGAAGCAGATATTTCTCTGTACAGCCTATGGTCCCATTCACTCGGGAATATCCCAACGCAGCTCCTAGAAGAAACGTGTTTCTGACTCGCTGAATCTCAACATAGATTCAACTCTCTTAGGTGAACGAACGCACAGCAGAGCAGTTTCAAGGAAACGTTTCTCCTGAGTCTTAGACGAAGTTTCCTGCTGTTTAGTACGTATGCCGGCATTGGGCTGGAAATACCGGTTTTGGGATTCTGCACAGAAAGGGTTTGCAAACCGCTGAATCCACACGTGAGTTTAACTCTGTCAGTTGAATGCACACATTGACAACCATTCAGTTAGATAGCTCCGTTTTGGTTTTAGAAGCAGATATTTCTCTGTACAGCCTATGGTCCCATTCACCTTGAATATCCCAACGCAGTTCCTAGAAGAAACGTGTTTCTGACTCGCTGAATCTCAACATAGATTCAACTCTCTTAGGTGAACGAACACACAGCAGAGCAGTTTCAAGGAAACGTTTCTCCTGAGTTTTAGACGAAGTTTCCTGCTGTTTAGTACGTATGCCGGCATTGGGCTGGAAATACCGGTTTTGGGATTCTGCACAGAAAGGGTTTGCAAACCGCTGAATCCACACGTGAGTTTAACTCTGTCAGTTGAATGCACACATTGACAACCATTCAGTTAGATAGCTCCGTTTTGGTTTTAGAAGCATATATTTCTCTGTACAGCCTATGGTCCCATTCACTCGGGAATATCCCAACGCAGCTCCTAGAAGAAACGTGTTTCTGACTCGCTGAATCTCAACATAGATTCAACTCTCTTAGGTGAACGAACGCACAGCAGAGCAGTTTCAAGGAAACTTTTCTCCTGAGTTTTAGACGAAGTTTCCTGCTGTTTAGTACATATGCCGGCATTGGGCTGGAAATACCGGTTTGGGATTCTGCACAGAAAGGGTTTGCAAACAGCTGAATCCACTCGTGAGTTTAACTCTGTCAGTTGAATGCACACATTGACAACCATTCAGTTTGATAGCACACTTTTGGTTTTAGAAGCAGATATTTCTCTGTACAGCCTATGGTCCCATTCACTCGGGAATATCCCAACGCAGCTCCTAGAAGAAACGTGTTTCTGACTCGCTGAATCTCAACATAGATTCAACTCTCTTAGGTGAACGAACGCACAGCAGAGCAGTTTCAAGGAAATGTTTCTCCTGAGTTTTAGACGAAGTTTCCTGCTGTTTAGTACGTATGCCGGCATTGGGCTGGAAATACCGGTTTTGGGATTCTGCACAGAAAGGGTTTGCAAACCGCTGAATCCACACGTGAGTTTAACTCTGTCAGTTGAATGCACACATTGACAACCATTCAGTTAGATAGCTCCGTTTTGGTTTTAGAAGCAGATATTTCTCTGTACAGCCTATGGTCCCATTCACCTTGAATATCCCAACGCAGCTCCTAGAAGAAACGTGTTTCTGACTCGCTGAATCTCAACATAGATTCAACTCTCTTAGGTGAACGAACACACAGCAGAGCAGTTTCAAGGAAACGTTTCTCCTGAGTTTTAGACAAAGTTTCCTGCTGTTTAGTACGTATGCCGGCATTGGGCTGGAAATACCGGTTTTGGGATTCTGCACAGAAAGGGTTTGCAAACCGCTGAATCCACACGTGAGTTTAACTCTGTCAGTTGAATGCACACATTGACAACCATTCAGTTTGATAGCACACTTTTGGTTTTAGAAGCAGATATTTCTCTGTACAGCCTATGGTCCCATTCATTCGGGAATATCCCAATGCAGCTCCTAGAAGAAACGTGTTTCTGACTCGCTGAATCTCAACATAGATTCAACTCTCTTAGGTGAACGAACGCACAGCAGAGCAGTTTCAAGGAAACGTTTCTCCTGAGTTTTAGACGAAGTTTCCTGCTGTTTAGTATGGATGCCGGCATTGGGCTGGACATACCGGTTTTGGGATTCTGCACAAAAGGGTTTGCAAACCGTTGAATCCACACGTGAGTTTAACTCTGTCAGTTGAATGCACACATTGACAACCATTCAGTTAGATAGCTCCGTTTTGGTTTTAGAAGCATATATTTCTCTGTACAGCCTATGGTCCCATTCACTCGGGAATATCCCAACGCAGCTCCTAGAAGAAACGTGTTTCTGACTCGCTGAATCTCAACATAGATTCAACTCTCTTAGGTGAACGAACGCACAGCAGAGCAGTTTCAAGGAAATGTTTCTACTGAGTTTTAGACGAAGTTTCCTGCTGTTTAGTACGTATGCCGGCATTGGGCTGGAAATACCGGTTTTGGGATTCTGCACAGAAAGGGTTTGCAAACCGCTGAATCCACAAGTGAGTTTAACTCTGTCAGTTGAATGCACACATTGACAACCATTCAGTTTGATAGCACACTTTTGGTTTTAGAAGCAGATATTTCTCTGTACAGCCTATGGTCCCATTCACTCGGGAATATCCCAACGCAGCTCCTAGAAAAAACGTGTTTCTGACTAGCTGAATCTCAACATAGATTCAACTCTCTTAGGTGAACGAACGCACAGCAGAGCAGTTTCAAGGAAACGTTTCTCCTGAGTCTTAGACGAAGTTTCCTGCTGTTTAGTACGTATGCCGGCATTGGGCTGGAAATACCGGTTTTGGGATTCTGCACAGAAAGGGTTTGCAAACCGCTGAATCCACACGTGAGTTTACCTCTGTCAGTTGAATGCACACATTGACAACCATTCAGTTAGATAGCTCCGTTTTGGTTTTAGAAGCAGATATTTCTCTGTACAGCCTATGGTCCCATTCACCTTGAATATCCCAACGCAGCTCCTAGAAGAAACGTGTTTCTGACTCGCTGAATCTCAACATAGATTCAACTCTCTTAGGTGAACGAACTCACAGCAGAGCAGTTTCAAGGAAACGATTCTCCTGAGTTTTAGACGAAGTTTCCTGCTGTTTAGTACGTATGCCGGCATTGGGCTGGACATACCGGTTTTGGGATTCTGCACAAAAGGGTTTGCAAACCGCTGAATCCACACGTGAGTTTAACTCTGTCAGTTGAATGCACACATTGACAACCATTCAGTTTGATAGCACACTTTTGGTTTTAGAAGCAGATATTTCTCTGTACAGCCTATTGTCCCATTCACTCGGGAATATCCCAACGCACCTCCTAGAAGAAACGTGTTTCTGACTCGCTGAATCTCAACATAGATTCAACTCTCTTAGGTGAACGAACGCACAGCAGAGCAGTTTCAAGGAAACGTTTCTCCTGAGTCTTAGACGAAGTTTCCTGCTGTTTAGTACGTATGCCGGCATTGGGCTGGAAATACCGGTTTTGGGATTCTGCACAGAAAGGGTTTGCAAACCGCTGAATCCACACGTGAGTTTAACTCTGTCAGTTGAATGCACACATTGACAACCATTCAGTTAGATAGCTCCGTTTTGGTTTTAGAAGCATATATTTCTCTGTAAAGCCTATGGTCCCATTCACTCGGGAATATCCCAATGCAGCTCCTAGAAGAAACGTGTTTCTGACTCGCTGAATCTCAACATAGATTCAACTCTCTTAGGTGAACGAACGCACAGCAGAGCAGTTTCAAGGAAATGTTTCTCCTGAGTTTTAGACGAAGTTTCCTGCTGTTTAGTACGTATGCCGGCATTGGGCTGGAAATACCGGTTTTGGGATTCTGCACAGAAAGGGTTTGCAAACCGCTGAATCCACAAGTGAGTTTAACTCTGTCAGTTGAATGCACACATTGACAACCATTCATTTTGATAGCACACTTTTGGTTTTAGAAGCAGATATTTCTCTGTACAGCCTATGGTCCCATTCACTCGGGAATATCCCAACGCAGCTCCTAGAAGAAACGTGTTTCTGACTCGCTGAATCTCAACATAGATTCAACTCTCTTAGGTGAACGAACGCACAGCAGAGCAGTTTCAAGGAAACGTTTCTCCTGAGTCTTAGACGAAGTTTCCTGTTGTTTAGTACGTATGCCGGCATTGGGCTGGAAATACCGGTTTTGGGATTCTGCACAGAAAGGGTTTGCAAACCGCTGAATCCACACGTGAGTTTAACTCTGTCAGTTGAATGCACACATTGACAACCATTCAGTTAGATAGCTCCGTTTTGGTTTTAGAAGCAGATATTTCTCTGTACAGCCTATGGTCCCATTCACCTTGAATATCCCAACGCAGCTCCTAGAAGAAACGTGTTTCTGACTCGCTGAATCTCAACATAGATTCAACTCTCTTAGGTGAACGAACTCACAGCAGAGCAGTTTCAAGGAAACGATTCTCCTGAGTTTTAGACGAAGTTTCCTGCTGTTTAGTACGTATGCCGGCATTGGGCTGGAAATACCGGTTTTGGGATTCTGCACAGAAAGGGTTTGCAAACCGCTGAATCCACACGTGAGTTTAACTCTGTCAGTTGAATGCACACATTGACAACCATTCAGTTTGATAGCACACTTTTGGTTTTAGAAGCAGATATTTCTCTGTACAGCCTATGGTCCCATTCACTCGGGAATATCCCAACGCACCTCCTAGAAGAAACGTGTTTCTGACTCGCTGAATCTCAACATAGATTCAACTCTCTTAGGTGAACGAACGCACAGCAGAGCAGTTTCAAGGAAACGTTTCTCCTGAGTCTTAGACGAAGTTTCCTGCTGTTTAGTACGTATGCCGGCATTGGGCTGGAAATACCGGTTTTGGGATTCTGCACAGAAAGGGTTTGCAAACCCCTGAATCCACACGTGAGTTTAACTCTGTCAGTTGAATGCACACATTGACAACCATTCAGTTAGATAGCTCCGTTTTGGTTTTAGAAGCATATATTTCTCTGTACAGCCTATGGTCCCATTCACTCGGGAATATCCCAACGCAGCTCCTAGAAGAAACGTGTTTCTGACTCGCTGAATCTCAACATAGATTCAACTCTCTTAGGTGAACGAACGCACAGCAGAGCAGTTTCAAGGAAACTTTTCTCCTGAGTTTTAGACGAAGTTTCCTGCTGTTTAGTACATATGCCGGCATTGGGCTGGAAATACCGGTTTTGGGATTCTGCACAGAAAGGGTTTGCAAACCGCTGAATCCACTCGTGAGTTTAACTCTGTCAGTTGAATGCACACATTGACCACCATTCAGTTTGATAGCACACTTTTGGTTTTAGAAGCAGATATTTCTCTGTACAGCCTATGGTCCCATTCACTCGGGAATATCCCAACGCACCTCCTAGAAGAAACGTGTTTCTGACTCGCTGAATCTCAACATAGATTCAACTCTCTTGGGTGATCGAACGCACAGCAGAGCAGTTTCAAGGAAACGTTTCTCCTGAGTTTTAGACGAAGTTTCCTGCTGTTTAGTACGGATGCCGGCATTGGGCTGGAAATACCGGTTTTGGGATTCTGCACAGAAAGGGTTTGCAAACCGCTGAATCCACACGTGAGTTTAACTCTGTAGGTTGAATGCACACATTGACAACCATTCAGTTAGATAGCTCCGTTTTGGTTTTAGAAGCAGATATTTCTCTGTACAGCCTATGGTCCCATTCACTCGGGAATATCCCAACGCAGCTCCTAGAAGAAACGTGTTTCTGACTCGCTGAATCTCAACATAGATTCAACTCTCTTAGGTGAACGAACGCACAGCAGAGCAGTTTCAAGGAAATGTTTCTCCTGAGTTTTAGACGAAGTTTCCTGCTGTTTAGTACGTATGCCGGCATTGGGCTGGAAATACCGGTTTTGGGATTCTGCACAGAAAGGGTTTGCAAACCGCTGAATCCACACGTGAGTTTAACTCTGTCAGTTGAATGCACACATTGACAACCATTCAGTTTGATAGCACACTTTTGGTTTTAGAAGCAGATATTTCTCTGTACAGCCTATGGTCACATTCACTCGGGAATATCCCAATGCAGCTCCTAGAAGAAACGTGTTTCTGACTCGCTGAATCTCAACATAGATTCAACTCTCTTAGGTGAACGAACTCACAGCAGAGCAGTTTCAAGGAAACGTTTCTCCTGAGTTTTAGACGAAGTTTCCTGCTGTTTAGTACGGATGCCGGCATTGGGCTGGAAATACCGGTTTTGGGATTCTGCACAAAAGGGTTTGCAAACCGCTGAATCCACACTTGAGTTTAACTCTGTCAGTTGAATGCACACATTGACAACCATTCAGTTAGATAGCTCCGTTTTGGTTTTAGAAGCATATATTTCTCTGTACAGCCTATGGTCCCATTCACTCGGGAATATCCCAACGCAGCTCCTAGAAGAAACGTGTTTCTGACTCGCTGAATCTCAACATAGATTCAACTCTCTTAGGTGAACGAACGCACAGCAGAGCAGTTTCAAGGAAATGTTTCTCCTGAGTTTTAGACGAAGTTTCCTGCTGTTTAGTACGTATGCCGGCATTGGGCTGGAAATACCGGTTTTGGGATTCTGCACAGAAAGGGTTTGCAAACCGCTGAATCCACAAGTGAGTTTAACTCTGTCAGTTGAATGCACACATTGACAATCATTCATTTTGATAGCACACTTTTGGTTTTAGAAGCAGATATTTCTCTGTACAGCCTATGGTCCCATTCACTCGGGAATATCCCAACGCAGCTCCTAGAAGAAACGTGTTTCTGACTCGCTGAATCTCAACATAGATTCAACTCTCTTAGGTGAACGAACGCACAGCAGAGCAGTTTCAAGGAAACGTTTCTCCTGAGTCTTAGACGAAGTTTCCTGCTGTTTAGTACGTATGCCGGCATTGGGCTGGAAATACCGGTTTTGGGATTCTGCACAGAAAGGGTTTGCAAACCGCTGAATCCACACGTGAGTTTAACTCTGTCAGTTGAATGCACACATTGACAACCATTCAGTTAGATAGCACACTTTTGGTTTTAGAAGCAGATATTTCTCTGTACAGCCTATGGTCCCATTCACTCGGGAATATCCCAACGCAGCTCCTAGCATAAACGTGTTTCTGACTCGCTGAATCTCAACATAGATTCAACTCTCTTAGGTGAACGAACGCACAGCAGAGCAGTTTCAAGGAAACGTTTCTCCTGAGTCTTAGACGAAGTTTCCTGCTGTTTAGTACGTATGCCGGCATTGGGCTGGAAATACCGGTTTTGGGATTCTGCACAGAAAGGGTTTGCAAACCGCTGAATCCACACGTGAGTTTAACTCTGTCAGTTGAATGCACACATTGACAACCATTCAGTTAGATAGCTCCGTTTTGGTTTTAGAAGCAGATATTACTCTGTACAGCCTATGGTCCCATTCACCTTGAATATCCCAACGCAGCTCCTAGAAGAAACGTGTTTCTGACTCGCTGAATCTCAACATAGATTCAACTCTCTTAGGTGAACGAACACACAGCAGAGCAGTTTCAAGGAAACGTTTCTCCTGAGTTTTAGACGAAGTTTCCTGCTGTTTAGTACGTATGCCGGCATTGGGCTGGAAATACCGGTTTTGGGATTCTGCACAGAAAGGGTTTGCAAACCGCTGAATCCACACGTGAGTTTAACTCTGTTAGTTGAATGCACACATTGACAACCATTCAGTTTGATAGCACACTTTTGGTTTTAGAAGCAGATATTTCTCTGTACAGCCTATGGTCCCATTCACTCGGGAATATCCCATCGCAGCTCCTAGAAGAAACGTGTTTCTGACTCGCTGAATCTCAACATAGATTCAACTCTCTTAGGTGAACGAACGCACAGCAGAGCAGTTTCAAGGAAACGTTTCTCCTGAGTCTTAGACGAAGTTTCCTGTTGTTTAGTACGTATGCCGGCATTGGGCTGGAAATACCGGTTTTGGGATTCTGCACAGAAAGGGTTTGCAAACCGCTGAATCCACACGTGAGTTTAACTCTGTCAGTTGAATGCACACATTGACAACCATTCAGTTAGATAGCTCCGTTTTGGTTTTAGAAGCAGATATTTCTCTGTACAGCCTATGGTCCCATTCACCTTGAATATCCCAACGCAGCTCCTAGAAGAAACGTGTTTCTGACTCGCTGAATCTCAACATAGATTCAACTCTCTTAGGTGAACGAACTCACAGCAGAGCAGTTTCAAGGAAACGATTCTCCTGAGTTTTAGACGAAGTTTCCTGCTGTTTAGTACGTATGCCGGCATTGGGCTGGAAATACCGGTTTTGGGATTCTGCACAGAAAGGGTTTGCAAACCGCTGAATCCACACGTGAGTTTAACTCTGTCAGTTGAATGCACACATTGACAACCATTCAGTTTGATAGCACACTTTTGGTTTTAGAAGCAGATATTTCTCTGTACAGCCTATGGTCCCATTCACTCGGGAATATCCCAACGCACCTCCTAGAAGAAACGTGTTTCTGACTCGCTGAATCTCAACATAGATTCAACTCTCTTAGGTGAACGAACGCACAGCAGAGCAGTTTCAAGGAAACGTTTCTCCTGAGTCTTAGACGAAGTTTCCTGCTGTTTAGTACGTATGCCGGCATTGGGCTGGAAATACCGGTTTTGGGATTCTGCACAGAAAGGGTTTGCAAACCCCTGAATCCACACGTGAGTTTAACTCTGTCAGTTGAATGCACACATTGACAACCATTCAGTTAGATAGCTCCGTTTTGGTTTTAGAAGCATATATTTCTCTGTACAGCCTATGGTCCCATTCACTCGGGAATATCCCAACGCAGCTCCTAGAAGAAACGTGTTTCTGACTCGCTGAATCTCAACATAGATTCAACTCTCTTAGGTGAACGAACGCACAGCAGAGCAGTTTCAAGGAAACTTTTCTCCTGAGTTTTAGACGAAGTTTCCTGCTGTTTAGTACATATGCCGGCATTGGGCTGGAAATACCGGTTTTGGGATTCTGCACAGAAAGGGTTTGCAAACCGCTGAATCCACTCGTGAGTTTAACTCTGTCAGTTGAATGCACACATTGACCACCATTCAGTTTGATAGCACACTTTTGGTTTTAGAAGCAGATATTTCTCTGTACAGCCTATGGTCCCATTCACTCGGGAATATCCCAACGCACCTCCTAGAAGAAACGTGTTTCTGACTCGCTGAATCTCAACATAGATTCAACTCTCTTGGGTGATCGAACGCACAGCAGAGCAGTTTCAAGGAAACGTTTCTCCTGAGTTTTAGACGAAGTTTCCTGCTGTTTAGTACGGATGCCGGCATTGGGCTGGAAATACCGGTTTTGGGATTCTGCACAGAAAGGGTTTGCAAACCGCTGAATCCACACGTGAGTTTAACTCTGTAGGTTGAATGCACACATTGACAACCATTCAGTTAGATAGCTCCGTTTTGGTTTTAGAAGCAGATATTTCTCTGTACAGCCTATGGTCCCATTCACTCGGGAATATCCCAACGCAGCTCCTAGAAGAAACGTGTTTCTGACTCGCTGAATCTCAACATAGATTCAACTCTCTTAGGTGAACGAACGCACAGCAGAGCAGTTTCAAGGAAATGTTTCTCCTGAGTTTTAGACGAAGTTTCCTGCTGTTTAGTACGTATGCCGGCATTGGGCTGGAAATACCGGTTTTGGGATTCTGCACAGAAAGGGTTTGCAAACCGCTGAATCCACACGTGAGTTTAACTCTGTCAGTTGAATGCACACATTGACAACCATTCAGTTTGATAGCACACTTTTGGTTTTAGAAGCAGATATTTCTCTGTACAGCCTATGGTCACATTCACTCGGGAATATCCCAATGCAGCTCCTAGAAGAAACGTGTTTCTGACTCGCTGAATCTCAACATAGATTCAACTCTCTTAGGTGAACGAACTCACAGCAGAGCAGTTTCAAGGAAACGTTTCTCCTGAGTTTTAGACGAAGTTTCCTGCTGTTTAGTACGGATGCCGGCATTGGGCTGGAAATACCGGTTTTGGGATTCTGCACAAAAGGGTTTGCAAACCGCTGAATCCACACTTGAGTTTAACTCTGTCAGTTGAATGCACACATTGACAACCATTCAGTTAGATAGCTCCGTTTTGGTTTTAGAAGCATATATTTCTCTGTACAGCCTATGGTCCCATTCACTCGGGAATATCCCAACGCAGCTCCTAGAAGAAACGTGTTTCTGACTCGCTGAATCTCAACATAGATTCAACTCTCTTAGGTGAACGAACGCACAGCAGAGCAGTTTCAAGGAAATGTTTCTCCTGAGTTTTAGACGAAGTTTCCTGCTGTTTAGTACGTATGCCGGCATTGGGCTGGAAATACCGGTTTTGGGATTCTGCACAGAAAGGGTTTGCAAACCGCTGAATCCACAAGTGAGTTTAACTCTGTCAGTTGAATGCACACATTGACAATCATTCATTTTGATAGCACACTTTTGGTTTTAGAAGCAGATATTTCTCTGTACAGCCTATGGTCCCATTCACTCGGGAATATCCCAACGCAGCTCCTAGAAGAAACGTGTTTCTGACTCGCTGAATCTCAACATAGATTCAACTCTCTTAGGTGAACGAACGCACAGCAGAGCAGTTTCAAGGAAACGTTTCTCCTGAGTCTTAGACGAAGTTTCCTGCTGTTTAGTACGTATGCCGGCATTGGGCTGGAAATACCGGTTTTGGGATTCTGCACAGAAAGGGTTTGCAAACCGCTGAATCCACACGTGAGTTTAACTCTGTCAGTTGAATGCACACATTGACAACCATTCAGTTAGATAGCACACTTTTGGTTTTAGAAGCAGATATTTCTCTGTACAGCCTATGGTCCCATTCACTCGGGAATATCCCAACGCAGCTCCTAGCATAAACGTGTTTCTGACTCGCTGAATCTCAACATAGATTCAACTCTCTTAGGTGAACGAACGCACAGCAGAGCAGTTTCAAGGAAACGTTTCTCCTGAGTCTTAGACGAAGTTTCCTGCTGTTTAGTACGTATGCCGGCATTGGGCTGGAAATACCGGTTTTGGGATTCTGCACAGAAAGGGTTTGCAAACCGCTGAATCCACACGTGAGTTTAACTCTGTCAGTTGAATGCACACATTGACAACCATTCAGTTAGATAGCTCCGTTTTGGTTTTAGAAGCAGATATTACTCTGTACAGCCTATGGTCCCATTCACCTTGAATATCCCAACGCAGCTCCTAGAAGAAACGTGTTTCTGACTCGCTGAATCTCAACATAGATTCAACTCTCTTAGGTGAACGAACACACAGCAGAGCAGTTTCAAGGAAACGTTTCTCCTGAGTTTTAGACGAAGTTTCCTGCTGTTTAGTACGTATGCCGGCATTGGGCTGGAAATACCGGTTTTGGGATTCTGCACAGAAAGGGTTTGCAAACCGCTGAATCCACACGTGAGTTTAACTCTGTTAGTTGAATGCACACATTGACAACCATTCAGTTTGATAGCACACTTTTGGTTTTAGAAGCAGATATTTCTCTGTACAGCCTATGGTCCCATTCACTCGGGAATATCCCATCGCAGCTCCTAGAAGAAACGTGTTTCTGACTCGCTGAATCTCAACATAGATTCAACTCTCTTAGGTGAACGAACGCACAGCAGAGCAGTTTCAAGGAAACGTTTCTCCTGAGTCTTAGACGAAGTTTCCTGCTGTTTAGTACGTATGCCGGCATTGGGCTGGAAATACCGGTTTTGGGATTCTGCACAGAAAGGGTTTGCAAACCGCTGAATCCACACGTGAGTTTAACTCTGTCAGTTGAATGCACGCATTGACAACCATTCAGTTTGATAGCACACTTTTGGTTTTAGAAGCAGATATTTCTCTGTACAGCCTATGGTCCCATTCACTCGGGAATATCCCAACGCAGCTCCTAGAAGAAACGTGTTTCTGACTCGCTGAATCTCAACATAGATTCAACTCTCTTAGGTGATCGAACGCACAGCAGAGCAGTTTCAAGGAAACGTTTCTCCTGAGTTTTAGACGAAGTTTCCTGCTGTTTAGTACGGATGCCGGCATTGGGCTGGAAATACCGGTTTTGGGATTCTGCACAGAAAGGGTTTGCAAACCGCTGAATCCACACGTGAGTTTAACTCTGTCAGTTGAATGCACACATTGACAACCATTCAGTTAGATAGCTCCGTTTTGGTTTTAGAAGCAGATATTTCTCTGTACAGCCTATGGTCCCATTCACTCGGGAATATCCCAACGCAGCTCCTAGAAGAAACGTGTTTCTGACTCGCTGAATCTCAGCATAGATTCAACTCTCTTAGGTGAACGAACGCACAACAGAGCAGTTTCAAGGAAATGTTTCTCCTGAGTTTTAGACGAAGTTTCCTGCTGTTTAGTACATATGCCGGCATTGGGCTGGAATTACCGGTTTTGGGATTCTGCACAGAAAGGGTTTGCAAACCGCTGAATCCACTCGTGAGTTTAACTCTGTCAGTTGAATGCACACATTGACAACCATTCAGTTTGATAGCACACTTTTGGTTTTAGAAGCAGATATTTCTCTGTACAGCCTATGGTCCCATTCACTCGGGAATATCCCAACGCACCTCCTAGAAGAAACGTGTTTCTGACTCGCTGAATCTCAACATAGATTCAACTCTCTTAGGTGATCGAACGCACAGCAGAGCAGTTTCAAGGAAACGTTTCTCCTGAGTTTTAGACGAAGTTTCCTGCTGTTTAGTATGGATGCCGGCATTGGGCTGGAAATACCGGTTTTGAGATTCTGCACAGAAAGGGTTTGCAAACCGCTGAATCCACACGTGAGTTTAACTCTGTAGGTTGAATGCACACATTGACAACCATGCAGTTAGATAGCTCCGCTTTGGTTTTAGAAGCAGATATTTCTCTGTACAGCCTATGGTCCCATTCACTCGGGAATATCCCAACGCAGCTCCAGAAGAAACGTGTTTCTGACTCGCTGAATCTCAACATAGATTCAACTCTCTTAGGTGAACGAACGCACAGCAGAGCAGTTTCAAGGAAACTTTTCTCCTGAGTTTTAGACGAAGTTTCCTGCTGTTTAGTACATATGCCGGCATTGGGCTGGAAATACCGGTTTGGGATTCTGCACAGAAAGGGTTTGCAAACAGCTGAATCCACTCGTGAGTTTAACTCTGTCAGTTGAATGCACACATTGACAACCATTCAGTTTGATAGCACACTTTTGGTTTTAGAAGCAGATATTTCTCTGTACAGCCTATGGTCCCATTCACTCGGGAATATCCCAACGCAGCTCCTAGAAGAAACGTGTTTCTGACTCGCTGAATCTCAACATAGATTCAACTCTCTTAGGTGAACGAACGCACAGCAGAGCAGTTTCAAGGAAATGTTTCTCCTGAGTTTTAGACGAAGTTTCCTGCTGTTTAGTACGTATGCCGGCATTGGGCTGGAAATACCGGTTTTGGGATTCTGCACAGAAAGGGTTTGCAAACCGCTGAATCCACACGTGAGTTTAACTCTGTCAGTTGAATGCACACATTGACAACCATTCAGTTTGATAGCACACTTCTGGTTTTAGAAGCAGATATTTCTCTGTACAGCCTATGTTCACATTCACTCGGAAATATCCCAATGCAGCTCCTAGAAGAAACGTGTTTCTGACTCGCTGAATCTCAACATAGATTCAACTCTCTTAGGTGAACGAACGCACAGCAGAGCAGTTTCAAGGAAACGTTTCTCCTGAGTTTTAGACGAAGTTTCCTGCTGTTTAGTACGGATGCCGGCATTGGGCTGGACATACCGGTTTTGGGATTCTGCACAAAAGGGTTTGCAAACCGCTGAATCCACACGTGAGTTTAACTCTGTCAGTTGAATGCACACATTGACAACCATTCAGTTAGATAGCTCCGTTTTGGTTTTAGAAGCATATATTTCTCTGTACAGCCTATGGTCCCATTCACTCGGGAATATCCCAACGCAGCTCCTAGAAGAAACGTGTTTCTGACTCGCTGAATCTCAACATAGATTCAACTCTCTTAGGTGAACGAACGCACAGCAGAGCAGTTTCAAGGAAATGTTTCTCCTGAGTTTTAGACGAAGTTTCCTGCTGTTTAGTACGTATGCCGGCATTGGGCTGGAAATACCGGTTTTGGGATTGTGCACAGAAAGGGTTTGCAAACCGCTGAATCCACAAGTGAGTTTAACTCTGTCAGTTCAATGCACACATTGACAACCATTCAGTTTGATAGCACACTTTTGGTTTTAGAAGCAGATATTTCTCTGTACAGCCTATGGTCCCTTTCACTCGGGAATATCCCAACGCAGCTCCTAGAAGAAACGTGTTTCTGACTCGCTGAATCTCAACATAGATTCAACTCTCTTAGGTGAACGAACGCACAGCAGAGCAGTTTCAAGGAAACGTTTCTCCTGAGTCTTAGACGAAGTTTCCTGCTGTTTAGTACGTATGCCGGCATTGGGCTGGAAATACCGGTTTTGGGATTCTGCACAGAAAGGGTTTGCAAACCGCTGAATCCACACGTGAGTTTAACTCTGTCAGTTGAATGCACACATTGACAACCATTCAGTTAGATAGCTCCGTTTTGATTTTAGAAGCAGATATTTCTCTGTACAGCCTATGGTCCCATTCACCTTGAATATCCCAACGCAGCTCCTAGAAGAAACGTGTTTCTGACTCGCTGAATCTCAACATAGATTCAACTCTCTTAGGTGATCGAACGCACAGCAGAGCAGTTTCAAGGAAACGTTTCTCCTGAGTTTTAGACGAAGTTTCCTGCTGTTTAGTACGTATGCCGGCATTGGGCTGGAAATACCGGTTTTGGGATTCTGCACAGAAAGGGTTTGCAAACCGCTGAATCCACACGTGAGTTTAACTCTGTCAGTTGAATGCACACATTGACAACCATTCAGTTTGATAGCACACTTTTGGTTTTAGAAGCAGATATTTCTCTGTACAGCCTATGGTCCCATTCATTCGGGAATATCCCAACGCAGCTCCTAGAAGAAACGTGTTTCGGACTCGCTGAATCTCAACATAGATTCAACTCTCTTAGGTGATCGAACGCACAGCAGAGCAGTTTCAAGGAAACGTTTCTCCTGAGTTTTAGACGAAGTTTCCTGCTGTTTAGTACGGATGCCGACATTGGGCTGGACATACCGGTTTTGGGATTCTGCACAAAAGGGTTTGCAAACCGTTGAATCCACACGTGAGTTTAACTCTGTCAGTTGAATGCACACATTGACAACCATTCAGTTAGATAGCTCCGTTTTGGTTTTAGAAACATATATTTCTCTGTACAGCCTATGGTCCCATTCACTCGGGAATATCCCAACGCAGCTCCTAGAAGAAACGTGTTTCTGACTCGCTGAATCTCAACATAGATTCAACTCTCTTAGGTGAACGAACGCACAGCAGAGCAGTTTCAAGGAAATGTTTCTCCTGAGTTTTAGACGAAGTTTCCTGCTGTTTAGTACGTATGCCGGCATTGGGCTGGAAATACCGGTTTTGGGATTCTGCACAGAAAGGGTTTGCAAACCGCTGAATCCACACGTGAGTTTAACTCTGTCAGTTGAATGCACACATTGACAACCATTCAGTTTGATAGCACACTTTTGGTTTTAGAAGCAGATATTTCTCTGTACAGCCTATGGTCACATTCACTCGGGAATATCCCAATGCAGCTCCTAGAAGAAACGTGTTTCTGACTCGCTGAATCTCAACATAGATTCAACTCTCTTAGGTGAACGAACTCACAGCAGAGCAGTTTCAAGGAAACGTTTCTCCTGAGTTTTAGACGAAGTTTCCTGCTGTTTAGTACGGATGCCGGCATTGGGCTGGACATACCGGTTTTGGGATTCTGCACAAAAGGGTTTGCAAACCGCTGAATCCACACTTGAGTTTAACTCTGTCAGTTGAATGCACACATTGACAACCATTCAGTTAGATAGCTCCGTTTTGGTTTTAGAAGCATATATTTCTCTGTACAGCCTATGGTCCCATTCACTCGGGAATATCCCAACGCAGCTCCTAGAAGAAACGTGTTTCTGACTCGCTGAATCTCAACATAGATTCAACTCTCTTAGGTGAACGAACGCACAGCAGAGCAGTTTCAAGGAAATGTTTCTCCTGAGTTTTAGACGAAGTTTCCTGCTGTTTAGTACGTATGCCGGCATTGGGCTGGAAATACCGGTTTTGGGATTCTGCACAGAAAGGGTTTGCAAACCGCTGAATCCACAAGTGAGTTTAACTCTGTCAGTTGAATGCACACATTGACAATCATTCATTTTGATAGCACACTTTTGGTTTTAGAAGCAGATATTTCTCTGTACAGCCTATGGTCCCATTCACTCGGGAATATCCCAACGCAGCTCCTAGAAGAAACGTGTTTCTGACTCGCTGAATCTCAACATAGATTCAACTCTCTTAGGTGAACGAACGCACAGCAGAGCAGTTTCAAGGAAACGTTTCTCCTGAGTCTTAGACGAAGTTTCCTGCTGTTTAGTACGTATGCCGGCATTGGGCTGGAAATACCGGTTTTGGGATTCTGCACAGAAAGGGTTTGCAAACCGCTGAATCCACACGTGAGTTTAACTCTGTCAGTTGAATGCACACATTGACAACCATTCAGTTAGATAGCTCCGTTTTGGTTTTAGAAGCAGATATTTCTCTGTACAGCCTATGGTCCCATTCACCTTGAATATCCCAACGCAGCTCCTAGAAGAAACGTGTTTCTGACTCGCTGAATCTCAACATAGATTCAACTCTCTTAGGTGAACGAACACACAGCAGAGCAGTTTCAAGGAAACGTTTCTCCTGAGTTTTAGACGAAGTTTCCTGCTGTTTAGTACGTATGCCGGCATTGGGCTGGAAATACCGGTTTTGGGATTCTGCACAGAAAGGGTTTGCAAACCGCTGAATCCACACGTGAGTTTAACTCTGTCAGTTGAATGCACACATTGACAACCATTCAGTTTGATAGCACACTTTTGGTTTTAGAAGCAGATATTTCTCTGTACAGCCTATGGTCCAATTCACTCGGGAATATCCCAACGCACCTCCTAGAAGAAACGTGTTTCTGACTCGCTGAATCTCAACATAGATTCAACTCTCTTAGGTGAACGAACGCACAGCAGAGCAGTTTCAAGGAAATGTTTCTCCTGAGTTTTAGACGAAGTTTCCTGCTGTTTAGTACGTATGCCGGCACTGGGCTGGAAATACCGGTTTTGGGATTCTGCACAGAAAGGGTTTGCAAACCGCTGAATCCACACGTGAGTTTAACTCTGTCAGTTGAATGCACACATTGACAACCATTCAGTTTGATAGCACACTTTTGGTTTTAGAAGCAGATATTTCTCTGTACAGCCTATGGTCCCATTCACTCGGGAATATCCCAACGCAGCTCCTAGCATAAACGTGTTTCTGACTCGCTGAATCTCAACATAGATTCAACTCTCTTAGGTGAACGAACGCACAGCAGAGCAGTTTCAAGGAAACGTTTCTCCTGAGTCTTAGACGAAGTTTCCTGCTGTTTAGTACGTATGCCGGCATTGGGCTGGAAATACCGGTTTTGGGATTCTGCACAGAAAGGGTTTGCAAACCGCTGAATCCACACGTGAGTTTAACTCTGTCAGTTGAATGCACACATTGACAACCATTCAGTTAGATAGCTCCGTTTTGGTTTTAGAAGCAGATATTACTCTGTACAGCCTATGGTCCCATTCACCTTGAATATCCCAACGCAGCTCCTAGAAGAAACGTGTTTCTGACTCGCTGAATCTCAACATAGATTCAACTCTCTTAGGTGAACGAACACACAGCAGAGCAGTTTCAAGGAAACGTTTCTCCTGAGTTTTAGACGAAGTTTCCTGCTGTTTAGTACGTATGCCGGCATTGGGCTGGAAATACCGGTTTTGGGATTCTGCACAGAAAGGGTTTGCAAACCGCTGAATCCACACGTGAGTTTAACTCTGTTAGTTGAATGCACACATTGACAACCATTCAGTTTGATAGCACACTTTTGGTTTTAGAAGCAGATATTTCTCTGTACAGCCTATGGTCCCATTCACTCGGGAATATCCCATCGCAGCTCCTAGAAGAAACGTGTTTCTGACTCGCTGAATCTCAACATAGATTCAACTCTCTTAGGTGAACGAACGCACAGCAGAGCAGTTTCAAGGAAACGTTTCTCCTGAGTCTTAGACGAAGTTTCCTGCTGTTTAGTACGTATGCCGGCATTGGGCTGGAAATACCGGTTTTGGGATTCTGCACAGAAAGGGTTTGCAAACCGCTGAATCCACACGTGAGTTTAACTCTGTCAGTTGAATGCACGCATTGACAACCATTCAGTTTGATAGCACACTTTTGGTTTTAGAAGCAGATATTTCTCTGTACAGCCTATGGTCCCATTCACTCGGGAATATCCCAACGCAGCTCCTAGAAGAAACGTGTTTCTGACTCGCTGAATCTCAACATAGATTCAACTCTCTTAGGTGATCGAACGCACAGCAGAGCAGTTTCAAGGAAACGTTTCTCCTGAGTTTTAGACGAAGTTTCCTGCTGTTTAGTACGGATGCCGGCATTGGGCTGGAAATACCGGTTTTGGGATTCTGCACAGAAAGGGTTTGCAAACCGCTGAATCCACACGTGAGTTTAACTCTGTCAGTTGAATGCACACATTGACAACCATTCAGTTAGATAGCTCCGTTTTGGTTTTAGAAGCAGATATTTCTCTGTACAGCCTATGGTCCCATTCACTCGGGAATATCCCAACGCAGCTCCTAGAAGAAACGTGTTTCTGACTCGCTGAATCTCAACATAGATTCAACTCTCTTAGGTGAACGAACGCACAACAGAGCAGTTTCAAGGAAATGTTTCTCCTGAGTTTTAGACGAAGTTTCCTGCTGTTTAGTACATATGCCGGCATTGGGCTGGAATTACCGGTTTTGGGATTCTGCACAGAAAGGGTTTGCAAACCGCTGAATCCACTCGTGAGTTTAACTCTGTCAGTTGAATGCACACATTGACAACCATTCAGTTTGATAGCACACTTTTGGTTTTAGAAGCAGATATTTCTCTGTACAGCCTATGGTCCCATTCACTCGGGAATATCCCAACGCACCTCCTAGAAGAAACGTGTTTCTGACTCGCTGAATCTCAACATAGATTCAACTCTCTTAGGTGATCGAACGCACAGCAGAGCAGTTTCAAGGAAACGTTTCTCCTGAGTTTTAGACGAAGTTTCCTGCTGTTTAGTATGGATGCCGGCATTGGGCTGGAAATACCGGTTTTGAGATTCTGCACAGAAAGGGTTTGCAAACCGCTGAATCCACACGTGAGTTTAACTCTGTAGGTTGAATGCACACATTGACAACCATGCAGTTAGATAGCTCCGCTTTGGTTTTAGAAGCAGATATTTCTCTGTACAGCCTATGGTCCCATTCACTCGGGAATATCCCAACGCAGCTCCAGAAGAAACGTGTTTCTGACTCGCTGAATCTCAACATAGATTCAACTCTCTTAGGTGAACGAACGCACAGCAGAGCAGTTTCAAGGAAACTTTTCTCCTGAGTTTTAGACGAAGTTTCCTGCTGTTTAGTACATATGCCGGCATTGGGCTGGAAATACCGGTTTGGGATTCTGCACAGAAAGGGTTTGCAAACAGCTGAATCCACTCGTGAGTTTAACTCTGTCAGTTGAATGCACACATTGACAACCATTCAGTTTGATAGCACACTTTTGGTTTTAGAAGCAGATATTTCTCTGTACAGCCTATGGTCCCATTCACTCGGGAATATCCCAACGCAGCTCCTAGAAGAAACGTGTTTCTGACTCGCTGAATCTCAACATAGATTCAACTCTCTTAGGTGAACGAACGCACAGCAGAGCAGTTTCAAGGAAATGTTTCTCCTGAGTTTTAGACGAAGTTTCCTGCTGTTTAGTACGTATGCCGGCATTGGGCTGGAAATACCGGTTTTGGGATTCTGCACAGAAAGGGTTTGCAAACCGCTGAATCCACACGTGAGTTTAACTCTGTCAGTTGAATGCACACATTGACAACCATTCAGTTTGATAGCACACTTCTGGTTTTAGAAGCAGATATTTCTCTGTACAGCCTATGTTCACATTCACTCGGAAATATCCCAATGCAGCTCCTAGAAGAAACGTGTTTCTGACTCGCTGAATCTCAACATAGATTCAACTCTCTTAGGTGAACGAACGCACAGCAGAGCAGTTTCAAGGAAACGTTTCTCCTGAGTTTTAGACGAAGTTTCCTGCTGTTTAGTACGGATGCCGGCATTGGGCTGGACATACCGGTTTTGGGATTCTGCACAAAAGGGTTTGCAAACCGCTGAATCCACACGTGAGTTTAACTCTGTCAGTTGAATGCACACATTGACAACCATTCAGTTAGATAGCTCCGTTTTGGTTTTAGAAGCATATATTTCTCTGTACAGCCTATGGTCCCATTCACTCGGGAATATCCCAACGCAGCTCCTAGAAGAAACGTGTTTCTGACTCGCTGAATCTCAACATAGATTCAACTCTCTTAGGTGAACGAACGCACAGCAGAGCAGTTTCAAGGAAATGTTTCTCCTGAGTTTTAGACGAAGTTTCCTGCTGTTTAGTACGTATGCCGGCATTGGGCTGGAAATACCGGTTTTGGGATTGTGCACAGAAAGGGTTTGCAAACCGCTGAATCCACAAGTGAGTTTAACTCTGTCAGTTCAATGCACACATTGACAACCATTCAGTTTGATAGCACACTTTTGGTTTTAGAAGCAGATATTTCTCTGTACAGCCTATGGTCCCTTTCACTCGGGAATATCCCAACGCAGCTCCTAGAAGAAACGTGTTTCTGACTCGCTGAATCTCAACATAGATTCAACTCTCTTAGGTGAACGAACGCACAGCAGAGCAGTTTCAAGGAAACGTTTCTCCTGAGTCTTAGACGAAGTTTCCTGCTGTTTAGTACGTATGCCGGCATTGGGCTGGAAATACCGGTTTTGGGATTCTGCACAGAAAGGGTTTGCAAACCGCTGAATCCACACGTGAGTTTAACTCTGTCAGTTGAATGCACACATTGACAACCATTCAGTTAGATAGCTCCGTTTTGATTTTAGAAGCAGATATTTCTCTGTACAGCCTATGGTCCCATTCACCTTGAATATCCCAACGCAGCTCCTAGAAGAAACGTGTTTCTGACTCGCTGAATCTCAACATAGATTCAACTCTCTTAGGTGATCGAACGCACAGCAGAGCAGTTTCAAGGAAACGTTTCTCCTGAGTTTTAGACGAAGTTTCCTGCTGTTTAGTACGTATGCCGGCATTGGGCTGGAAATACCGGTTTTGGGATTCTGCACAGAAAGGGTTTGCAAACCGCTGAATCCACACGTGAGTTTAACTCTGTCAGTTGAATGCACACATTGACAACCATTCAGTTTGATAGCACACTTTTGGTTTTAGAAGCAGATATTTCTCTGTACAGCCTATGGTCCCATTCATTCGGGAATATCCCAACGCAGCTCCTAGAAGAAACGTGTTTCGGACTCGCTGAATCTCAACATAGATTCAACTCTCTTAGGTGATCGAACGCACAGCAGAGCAGTTTCAAGGAAACGTTTCTCCTGAGTTTTAGACGAAGTTTCCTGCTGTTTAGTACGGATGCCGACATTGGGCTGGACATACCGGTTTTGGGATTCTGCACAAAAGGGTTTGCAAACCGTTGAATCCACACGTGAGTTTAACTCTGTCAGTTGAATGCACACATTGACAACCATTCAGTTAGATAGCTCCGTTTTGGTTTTAGAAACATATATTTCTCTGTACAGCCTATGGTCCCATTCACTCGGGAATATCCCAACGCAGCTCCTAGAAGAAACGTGTTTCTGACTCGCTGAATCTCAACATAGATTCAACTCTCTTAGGTGAACGAACGCACAGCAGAGCAGTTTCAAGGAAATGTTTCTCCTGAGTTTTAGACGAAGTTTCCTGCTGTTTAGTACGTATGCCGGCATTGGGCTGGAAATACCGGTTTTGGGATTCTGCACAGAAAGGGTTTGCAAACCGCTGAATCCACACGTGAGTTTAACTCTGTCAGTTGAATGCACACATTGACAACCATTCAGTTAGATAGCTCCGTTTTGGTTTTAGAAGCAGATATTTCTCTGTACAGCCTATGGTCCCATTCACTCGGAAATATCCCAACGCAGCTCCTAGAAGAAACGTGTTTCTGACTCGCTGAATCTCAACATAGATTCAAATCTCTTAGGTGATCGAACGCACAGCAGAGCAGTTTCAAGGAAACGTTTCTCCTGAGTTTTAGACGAAGTTTCCTGCTGTTTAGTACGTATGCCGGCATTGGGCTGGAAATACCGGTTTTGGGATTCTGCACAGAAAGGGTTTGCAAACCGCTGAATCCACACGTGAGTTTAACTCTGTAGGTTGAATGCACACATTGACAACCATGCAGTTAGATAGCTCCGTTTTGGTTTTAGAAGCAGATATTTCTCTGTACAGCCTATGGTCCCATTCACTCGGGAATATCCCAACGCAGCTCCAGAAGAAACGTGTTTCTGACTCGCTGAATCTCAACATAGATTCAACTCTCTTAGGTGAACGAACGCACAGCAGAGCAGTTTCAAGGAAACTTTTCTCCTGAGTTTTAGACGAAGTTTCCTGCTGTTTAGTACATATGCCGGCATTGGGCTGGAAATACCGGTTTGGGATTCTGCACAGAAAGGGTTTGCAAACAGCTGAATCCACTCGTGAGTTTAACTCTGTCAGTTGAATGCACACATTGACAACCATTCAGTTTGATAGCACACTTTTGGTTTTAGAAGCAGATATTTCTCTGTACAGCCTATGGTCCCATTCACTCGGGAATATCCCAACGCAGCTCCTAGAAGAAACGTGTTTCTGACTCGCTGAATCTCAACATAGATTCAACTCTCTTAGGTGAACGAACGCACAGCAGAGCAGTTTCAAGGAAACGTTTCTCCTGAGTCTTAGACGAAGTTTCCTGCTGTTTAGTACGTATGCCGGCATTGGGCTGGAAATACCGGTTTTGGGATTCTGCACAGAAAGGGTTTGCAAACCGCTGAATCCACACGTGAGTTTAACTCTGTCAGTTGAATGCACACATTGACAACCATTCAGTTAGATAGCTCCGTTTTGGTTTTAGAAGCAGATATTTCTCTGTACAGCCTATGGTCCCATTCACCTTGAATATCCCAACGCAGCTCCTAGAAGAAACGTGTTTCTGACTCGCTGAATCTCAACATAGATTCAACTCTCTTAGGTGATCGAACGCACAGCAGAGCAGTTTCAAGGAAACGTTTCTCCTGAGTTTTAGACGAAGTTTCCTGCTGTTTAGTACGTATGCCGGCATTGGGCTGGAAATACCGGTTTTGGGATTCTGCACAGAAAGGGTTTGCAAACCGCTGAATCCACACGTGAGTTTAACTCTGTCAGTTGAATGCACACATTGACAACCATTCAGTTTGATAGCACACTTTTGGTTTTAGAAGCAGATATTTCTCTGTACAGCCTATGGTCCCATTCACTCGGGAATATCCCAATGCAGCTCCTAGAAGAAACGTGTTTCTGACTCGCTGAATCTCAACATAGATTCAACTCTCTTAGGTGAACGAACGCACAGCAGAGCAGTTTCAAGGAAACGTTTCTCCTGAGTTTTAGACGAAGTTTCCTGCTGTTTAGTACGGATGCCGACATTGGGCTGGACATACTGGTTTTGGGATTCTGCACAAAAGGGTTTGCAAACCGTTGAATCCACACGTGAGTTTAACTCTGTCAGTTGAATGCACACATTGACAACCATTCAGTTAGATAGCTCCGTTTTGGTTTTAGAAACATATATTTCTCTGTACAGTCTATGGTCCCATTCACTCGGGAATATCCCAACGCAGCTCCTAGCATAAACGTGTTTCTGACTCGCTGAATCTCAACATAGATTCAACTCTCTTAGGTGAACGAACGCACAGCAGAGCAGTTTCAAGGAAATGTTTCTCCTGAGTTTTAGACGAAGTTTCCTGCTGTTTAGTACGTATGCCGGCATTGGGCTGGAAATACCGGTTTTGGGATTCTGCACAGAAAGGGTTTGCAAACCGCTGAATCCACAAGTGAGTTTAACTCTGTCAGTTGAATGCACACATTGACAACCATTCAGTTTGATAGCACACTTTTGGTTTTAGAAGCAGATATTTCTCTGTACAGCCTATGGTCCCATTCACTCGGGAATATCCCAACGCAGCTCCTAGAAAAAACGTGTTTCTGACTCGCTGAATCTCAACATAGATTCAACTCTCTTAGGTGAACGAACGCACAGCAGAGCAGTTTCAAGGAAACGTTTCTCCTGAGTCTTAGACGAAGTTTCCTGCTGTTTAGTACGTATGCCGGCATTGGGCTGGAAATACCGGTTTTGGGATTCTGCACAGAAAGGGTTTGCAAACCGCTGAATCCACACGTGAGTTTAACTCTGTCAGTTGAATGCACACATTGACAACCATTCAGTTAGATAGCTCCGTTTTGGTTTTAGAAGCAGATATTTCTCTGTACAGCCTATGGTCCCATTCACCTTGAATATCCCAACGCAGCTCCTAGAAGAAACGTGTTTCTGACTCGCTGAATCTCAACATAGATTCAACTCTCTTAGGTGAACGAACACACAGCAGAGCAGTTTCAAGGAAACGATTCTCCTGAGTTTTAGACGAAGTTTCCTGCTGTTTAGTACGTATGCCGGCATTGGGCTGGAAATACCGGTTTTGGGATTCTGCACAGAAAGGGTTTGCAAACCGCTGAATCCACACGTGAGTTTAACTCTGTCAGTTGAATGCACACATTGACAACCATTCAGTTTGATAGCACACTTTTGGTTTTAGAAGCAGATATTTCTCTGTACAGCCTATGGTCACATTCACTCGGGAATATCCCAATGCAGCTCCTAGAAGAAACGTGTTTCTGACTCGCTGAATCTCAACATAGATTCAACTCTCTTAGGTGAACGAACTCACAGCAGAGCAGTTTCAAGGAAACGTTTCTCCTGAGTTTTAGACGAAGTTTCCTGCTGTTTAGTACGGATGCCGGCATTGGGCTGGACATACCGGTTTTGGAATTCTGCACAAAAGGGTTTGCAAACCGCTGAATCCACACGTGAGTTTAACTCTGTCAGTTGAATGCACACATTGACAACCATTCAGTTAGATAGCTCCGTTTTGGTTTTAGAAGCATATATTTCTCTGTACAGCCTATGGTCCCATTCACTCGGGAATATCCCAACGCAGCTCCTAGAAGAAACGTGTTTCTGACTCGCTGAATCTCAACATAGATTCAACTCTCTTAGGTGAACGAACTCACAGCAGAGCAGTTTCAAGGAAATGTTTCTCCTGAGTTTTAGACGAAGTTTCCTGCTCTTTAGTACATATGCCGGCATTGGGCTGGAATTACCGGTTTTGGGATTCTGCACAGAAAGGGTTTGCAAACCGCTGAATCCACTCGTGAGTTTAACTCTGTCAGTTGAATGCACACATTGACAACCATTCAGTTTGATAGCACACTTTTGGTTTTAGAAGCAGATATTTCTCTGTACAGCCTATGGTCCCATTCACTCGGGAATATCCCAACGCAGCTCCTAGAAGAAACGTGTTTCTGACTCGCTGAATCTCAACATAGATTCAACTCTCTTAGGTGAACGAACGCACAGCAGAGCAGTTTCAAGGAAACGTTTCTCCTGAGTCTTAGACGAAGTTTCCTGCTGTTTAGTACGTATGCCGGCATTGGGCTGGAAATACCGGTTTTGGGATTCTGCACAGAAAGGGTTTGCAAACCGCTGAATCCACACGTGAGTTTAACTCTGTCAGTTGAATGCACACATTGACAACCATTCAGTTAGATAGCTCCGTTTTGGTTTTAGAAGCAGATATTTCTCTGTACAGCCTATGGTCCCATTCACTCGGAAATATCCCAACGCAGCTCCTAGAAGAAACGTGTTTCTGACTCGCTGAATCTCAACATAGATTCAAATCTCTTAGGTGATCGAACGCACAGCAGAGCAGTTTCAAGGAAACGTTTCTCCTGAGTTTTAGACGAAGTTTCCTGCTGTTTAGTACGTATGCCGGCATTGGGCTGGAAATACCGGTTTTGGGATTCTGCACAGAAAGGGTTTGCAAACCGCTGAATCCACACGTGAGTTTAACTCTGTAGGTTGAATGCACACATTGACAACCATGCAGTTAGATAGCTCCGTTTTGGTTTTAGAAGCAGATATTTCTCTGTACAGCCTATGGTCCCATTCACTCGGGAATATCCCAACGCAGCTCCAGAAGAAACGTGTTTCTGACTCGCTGAATCTCAACATAGATTCAACTCTCTTAGGTGAACGAACGCACAGCAGAGCAGTTTCAAGGAAACTTTTCTCCTGAGTTTTAGACGAAGTTTCCTGCTGTTTAGTACATATGCCGGCATTGGGCTGGAAATACCGGTTTGGGATTCTGCACAGAAAGGGTTTGCAAACAGCTGAATCCACTCGTGAGTTTAACTCTGTCAGTTGAATGCACACATTGACAACCATTCAGTTTGATAGCACACTTTTGGTTTTAGAAGCAGATATTTCTCTGTACAGCCTATGGTCCCATTCACTCGGGAATATCCCAACGCAGCTCCTAGAAGAAACGTGTTTCTGACTCGCTGAATCTCAACATAGATTCAACTCTCTTAGGTGAACGAACGCACAGCAGAGCAGTTTCAAGGAAACGTTTCTCCTGAGTCTTAGACGAAGTTTCCTGCTGTTTAGTACGTATGCCGGCATTGGGCTGGAAATACCGGTTTTGGGATTCTGCACAGAAAGGGTTTGCAAACCGCTGAATCCACACGTGAGTTTAACTCTGTCAGTTGAATGCACACATTGACAACCATTCAGTTAGATAGCTCCGTTTTGGTTTTAGAAGCAGATATTTCTCTGTACAGCCTATGGTCCCATTCACCTTGAATATCCCAACGCAGCTCCTAGAAGAAACGTGTTTCTGACTCGCTGAATCTCAACATAGATTCAACTCTCTTAGGTGATCGAACGCACAGCAGAGCAGTTTCAAGGAAACGTTTCTCCTGAGTTTTAGACGAAGTTTCCTGCTGTTTAGTACGTATGCCGGCATTGGGCTGGAAATACCGGTTTTGGGATTCTGCACAGAAAGGGTTTGCAAACCGCTGAATCCACACGTGAGTTTAACTCTGTCAGTTGAATGCACACATTGACAACCATTCAGTTTGATAGCACACTTTTGGTTTTAGAAGCAGATATTTCTCTGTACAGCCTATGGTCCCATTCATTCGGGAATATCCCAATGCAGCTCCTAGAAGAAACGTGTTTCTGACTCGCTGAATCTCAACATAGATTCAACTCTCTTAGGTGAACGAACGCACAGCAGAGCAGTTTCAAGGAAACGTTTCTCCTGAGTTTTAGACGAAGTTTCCTGCTGTTTAGTACGGATGCCGACATTGGGCTGGACATACTGGTTTTGGGATTCTGCACAAAAGGGTTTGCAAACCGTTGAATCCACACGTGAGTTTAACTCTGTCAGTTGAATGCACACATTGACAACCATTCAGTTAGATAGCTCCGTTTTGGTTTTAGAAACATATATTTCTCTGTACAGTCTATGGTCCCATTCACTCGGGAATATCCCAACGCACCTCCTAGCATAAACGTGTTTCTGACTCGCTGAATCTCAACATAGATTCAACTCTCTTAGGTGAACGAACGCACAGCAGAGCAGTTTCAAGGAAATGTTTCTCCTGAGTTTTAGACGAAGTTTCCTGCTGTTTAGTACGTATGCCGGCATTGGGCTGGAAATACCGGTTTTGGGATTCTGCACAGAAAGGGTTTGCAAACCGCTGAATCCACAAGTGAGTTTAACTCTGTCAGTTGAATGCACACATTGACAACCATTCAGTTTGATAGCACACTTTTGGTTTTAGAAGCAGATATTTCTCTGTACAGCCTATGGTCCCATTCACTCGGGAATATCCCAACGCAGCTCCTAGAAAAAACGTGTTTCTGACTCGCTGAATCTCAACATAGATTCAACTCTCTTAGGTGAACGAACGCACAGCAGAGCAGTTTCAAGGAAACGTTTCTCCTGAGTCTTAGACGAAGTTTCCTGCTGTTTAGTACGTATGCCGGCATTGGGCTGGAAATACCGGTTTTGGGATTCTGCACAGAAAGGGTTTGCAAACCGCTGAATCCACACGTGAGTTTAACTCTGTCAGTTGAATGCACACATTGACAACCATTCAGTTAGATAGCTCCGTTTTGGTTTTAGAAGCAGATATTTCTCTGTACAGCCTATGGTCCCATTCACCTTGAATATCCCAACGCAGCTCCTAGAAGAAACGTGTTTCTGACTCGCTGAATCTCAACATAGATTCAACTCTCTTAGGTGAACGAACACACAGCAGAGCAGTTTCAAGGAAACGATTCTCCTGAGTTTTAGACGAAGTTTCCTGCTGTTTAGTACGTATGCCGGCATTGGGCTGGAAATACCGGTTTTGGGATTCTGCACAGAAAGGGTTTGCAAACCGCTGAATCCACACGTGAGTTTAACTCTGTCAGTTGAATGCACACATTGACAACCATTCAGTTTGATAGCACACTTTTGGTTTTAGAAGCAGATATTTCTCTGTACAGCCTATGGTCACATTCACTCGGGAATATCCCAATGCAGCTCCTAGAAGAAACGTGTTTCTGACTCGCTGAATCTCAACATAGATTCAACTCTCTTAGGTGAACGAACTCACAGCAGAGCAGTTTCAAGGAAACGTTTCTCCTGAGTTTTAGACGAAGTTTCCTGCTGTTTAGTACGGATGCCGGCATTGGGCTGGACATACCGGTTTTGGAATTCTGCACAAAAGGGTTTGCAAACCGCTGAATCCACACGTGAGTTTAACTCTGTCAGTTGAATGCACACATTGACAACCATTCAGTTAGATAGCTCCGTTTTGGTTTTAGAAGCATATATTTCTCTGTACAGCCTATGGTCCCATTCACTCGGGAATATCCCAACGCAGCTCCTAGAAGAAACGTGTTTCTGACTCGCTGAATCTCAACATAGATTCAACTCTCTTAGGTGAACGAACTCACAGCAGAGCAGTTTCAAGGAAATGTTTCTCCTGAGTTTTAGAGGAAGTTTCCTGCTCTTTAGTACATATGCCGGCATTGGGCTGGAATTACCGGTTTTGGGATTCTGCACAGAAAGGGTTTGCAAACCGCTGAATCCACTCGTGAGTTTAACTCTGTCAGTTGAATGCACACATTGACAACCATTCAGTTTGATAGCACACTTTTGGTTTTAGAAGCAGATATTTCTCTGTACAGCCTATGGTCCCATTCACTCGGGAATATCCCAACGCACCTCCTAGAAGAAACGTGTTTCTGACTCGCTGAATCTCAACATAGATTCAACTCTCTTAGGTGATCGAACGCACAGCAGAGCAGTTTCAAGGAAACGTTTCTCCTGAGTTTTAGACGAAGTTTCCTGCTGTTTAGTATGGATGCCGGCATTGGGCTGGAAATACCGGTTTTGGGATTCTGCACAGAAAGGGTTTGCAAACCGCTGAATCCACACGTGAGTTTAACTCTGTAGGTTGAATGCACACATTGACAACCATGCAGTTAGATAGCTCCGCTTTGGTTTTAGAAGCAGATATTTCTCTGTACAGCCTATGGTCCCATTCACTCGGGAATATCCCAACGCAGCTCCAGAAGAAACGTGTTTCTGACTCGCTGAATCTCAACATAGATTCAACTCTCTTAGGTGAACGAACGCACAGCAGAGCAGTTTCAAGGAAACTTTTCTCCTGAGTTTTAGACGAAGTTTCCTGCTGTTTAGTACATATGCCGGCATTGGGCTGGAAATACCGGTTTGGGATTCTGCACAGAAAGGGTTTGCAAACAGCTGAATCCACTCGTGAGTTTAACTCTGTCAGTTGAATGCACACATTGACAACCATTCAGTTTGATAGCACACTTTTGGTTTTAGAAGCAGATATTTCTCTGTACAGCCTATGGTCCCATTCACTCGGGAATATCCCAACGCAGCTCCTAGAAGAAACGTGTTTCTGACTCGCTGAATCTCAACATAGATTCAACTCTCTTAGGTGAACGAACGCACAGCAGAGCAGTTTCAAGGAAACGTTTCTCCTGAGTCTTAGACGAAGTTTCCTGCTGTTTAGTACGTATGCCGGCATTGGGCTGGAAATACCGGTTTTGGGATTCTGCACAGAAAGGGTTTGCAAACCGCTGAATCCACACGTGAGTTTAACTCTGTCAGTTGAATGCACACATTGACAACCATTCAGTTAGATAGCTCCGTTTTGGTTTTAGAAGCAGATATTTCTCTGTACAGCCTATGGTCCCATTCACCTTGAATATCCCAACGCAGCTCCTAGAAGGAACGTGTTTCTGACTCGCTGAATCTCAACATAGATTCAACTCTCTTAGGTGATCGAACGCACAGCAGAGCAGTTTCAAGGAAACGTTTCTCCTGAGTTTTAGACGAAGTTTCCTGCTGTTTAGTACGTATGCCGGCATTGGGCTGGAAATACCGGTTTTGGGATTCTGCACAGAAAGGGTTTGCAAACCGCTGAATCCACACGTGAGTTTAACTCTGTAGGTTGAATGCACACATTGACAACCATGCAGTTAGATAGCTCCGTTTTGGTTTTAGAAGCAGATATTTCTCTGTACAGCCTATGGTCCCATTCACTCGGGAATATCCCAACGCAGCTCCAGAAGAAACGTGTTTCTGACTCGCTGAATCTCAACATAGATTCAACTCTCTTAGGTGAACGAACGCACAGCAGAGCAGTTTCAAGGAAACTTTTCTCCTGAGTTTTAGACGAAGTTTCCTGCTGTTTAGTACATATGCCGGCATTGGGCTGGAAATACCGGTTTGGGATTCTGCACAGAAAGGGTTTGCAAACAGCTGAATCCACTCGTGAGTTTAACTCTGTCAGTTGAATGCACACATTGACAACCATTCAGTTTGATAGCACACTTTTGGTTTTAGAAGCAGATATTTCTCTGTACAGCCTATGGTCCCATTCACTCGGGAATATCCCAACGCAGCTCCTAGAAGAAACGTGTTTCTGACTCGCTGAATCTCAACATAGATTCAACTCTCTTAGGTGAACGAACGCACAGCAGAGCAGTTTCAAGGAAACGTTTCTCCTGAGTCTTAGACGAAGTTTCCTGCTGTTTAGTACGTATGCCGGCATTGGGCTGGAAATACCGGTTTTGGGATTCTGCACAGAAAGGGTTTGCAAACCGCTGAATCCACACGTGAGTTTAACTCTGTCAGTTGAATGCACACATTGACAACCATTCAGTTAGATAGCTCCGTTTTGGTTTTAGAAGCAGATATTTCTCTGTACAGCCTATGGTCCCATTCACCTTGAATATCCCAACGCAGCTCCTAGAAGGAACGTGTTTCTGACTCGCTGAATCTCAACATAGATTCAACTCTCTTAGGTGATCGAACGCACAGCAGAGCAGTTTCAAGGAAACGTTTCTCCTGAGTTTTAGACGAAGTTTCCTGCTGTTTAGTACGTATGCCGGCATTGGGCTGGAAATACCGGTTTTGGGATTCTGCACAGAAAGGGTTTGCAAACCGCTGAATCCACACGTGAGTTTAACTCTGTCAGTTGAATGCACACATTGACAACCATTCAGTTTGATAGCACACTTTTGGTTTTAGAAGCAGATATTTCTCTGTACAGCCTATGGTCCCATTCACTCGGGAATATCCCAACGCAGCTCCTAGAAAAAACGTGTTTCTGACTCGCTGAATCTCAACATAGATTCAACTCTCTTAGGTGAACGAACGCACAGCAGAGCAGTTTCAAGGAAACGTTTCTCCTGAGTCTTAGACGAAGTTTCCTGCTGTTTAGTACGTATGCCGGCATTGGGCTGGAAATACCGGTTTTGGGATTCTGCACAGAAAGGGTTTGCAAACCGCTGAATCCACACGTGAGTTTAACTCTGTCAGTTGAATGCACACATTGACAACCATTCAGTTAGATAGCTCCGTTTTGGTTTTAGAAGCAGATATTTCTCTGTACAGCCTATGGTCCCATTCACTCGGGAATATCCCAACGCAGCTCCTAGAAGAAACGTGTTTCTGACTCGCTGAATCTCAACATAGATTCAACTCTCTTAGGTGAACGAACACACAGCAGAGCAGTTTCAAGGAAACGATTCTCCTGAGTTTTAGACGAAGTTTCCTGCTGTTTAGTACGTATGCCGGCATTGGGCTGGAAATACCGGTTTTGGGATTCTGCACAGAAAGGGTTTGCAAACCGCTGAATCCACACGTGAGTTTAACTCTGTCAGTTGAATGCACACATTGACAACCATTCAGTTTGATAGCACACTTTTGGTTTTAGAAGCAGATATTTCTCTGTACAGCCTATGGTCACATTCACTCGGGAATATCCCAATGCAGCTCCTAGAAGAAACGTGTTTCTGACTCGCTGAATCTCAACATAGATTCAACTCTCTTAGGTGAACGAACTCACAGCAGAGCAGTTTCAAGGAAACGTTTCTCCTGAGTTTTAGACGAAGTTTCCTGCTGTTTAGTACGGATGCCGGCATTGGGCTGGACATACCGGTTTTGGAATTCTGCACAAAAGGGTTTGCAAACCGCTGAATCCACACGTGAGTTTAACTCTGTCAGTTGAATGCACACATTGACAACCATTCAGTTAGATAGCTCCGTTTTGGTTTTAGAAGCATATATTTCTCTGTACAGCCTATGGTCCCATTCACTCGGGAATATCCCAACGCAGCTCCTAGAAGAAACGTGTTTCTGACTCGCTGAATCTCAACATAGATTCAACTCTCTTAGGTGAACGAACTCACAGCAGAGCAGTTTCAAGGAAATGTTTCTCCTGAGTTTTAGAGGAAGTTTCCTGCTCTTTAGTACATATGCCGGCATTGGGCTGGAATTACCGGTTTTGGGATTCTGCACAGAAAGGGTTTGCAAACCGCTGAATCCACTCGTGAGTTTAACTCTGTCAGTTGAATGCACACATTGACAACCATTCAGTTTGATAGCACACTTTTGGTTTTAGAAGCAGATATTTCTCTGTACAGCCTATGGTCCCATTCACTCGGGAATATCCCAACGCACCTCCTAGAAGAAACGTGTTTCTGACTCGCTGAATCTCAACATAGATTCAACTCTCTTAGGTGATCGAACGCACAGCAGAGCAGTTTCAAGGAAACGTTTCTCCTGAGTTTTAGACGATGTTTCCTGCTGTTTAGTATGGATGCCGGCATTGGGCTGGAAATACCGGTTTTGGGATTCTGCACAGAAAGGGTTTGCAAACCGCTGAATCCACACGTGAGTTTAACTCTGTAGGTTGAATGCACACATTGACAACCATGCAGTTAGATAGCTCCGCTTTGGTTTTAGAAGCAGATATTTCTCTGTACAGCCTATGGTCCCATTCACTCGGGAATATCCCAACGCAGCTCCAGAAGAAACGTGTTTCTGACTCGCTGAATCTCAACATAGATTCAACTCTCTTAGGTGAACGAACGCACAGCAGAGCAGTTTCAAGGAAACTTTTCTCCTGAGTTTTAGACGAAGTTTCCTGCTGTTTAGTACATATGCCGGCATTGGGCTGGAAATACCGGTTTGGGATTCTGCACAGAAAGGGTTTGCAAACAGCTGAATCCACTCGTGAGTTTAACTCTGTCAGTTGAATGCACACATTGACAACCATTCAGTTTGATAGCACACTTTTGGTTTTAGAAGCAGATATTTCTCTGTACAGCCTATGGTCCCATTCACTCGGGAATATCCCAACGCAGCTCCTAGAAGAAACGTGTTTCTGACTCGCTGAATCTCAACATAGATTCAACTCTCTTAGGTGAACGAACGCACAGCAGAGCAGTTTCAAGGAAACGTTTCTCCTGAGTCTTAGACGAAGTTTCCTGCTGTTTAGTACGTATGCCGGCATTGGGCTGGAAATACCGGTTTTGGGATTCTGCACAGAAAGGGTTTGCAAACCGCTGAATCCACACGTGAGTTTAACTCTGTCAGTTGAATGCACACATTGACAACCATTCAGTTAGATAGCTCCGTTTTGGTTTTAGAAGCAGATATTTCTCTGTACAGCCTATGGTCCCATTCACCTTGAATATCCCAACGCAGCTCCTAGAAGGAACGTGTTTCTGACTCGCTGAATCTCAACATAGATTCAACTCTCTTAGGTGATCGAACGCACAGCAGAGCAGTTTCAAGGAAACGTTTCTCCTGAGTTTTAGACGAAGTTTCCTGCTGTTTAGTACGTATGCCGGCATTGGGCTGGAAATACCGGTTTTGGGATTCTGCACAGAAAGGGTTTGCAAACCGCTGAATCCACACGTGAGTTTAACTCTGTAGGTTGAATGCACACATTGACAACCATGCAGTTAGATAGCTCCGTTTTGGTTTTAGAAGCAGATATTTCTCTGTACAGCCTATGGTCCCATTCACTCGGGAATATCCCAACGCAGCTCCAGAAGAAACGTGTTTCTGACTCGCTGAATCTCAACATAGATTCAACTCTCTTAGGTGAACGAACGCACAGCAGAGCAGTTTCAAGGAAACTTTTCTCCTGAGTTTTAGACGAAGTTTCCTGCTGTTTAGTACATATGCCGGCATTGGGCTGGAAATACCGGTTTGGGATTCTGCACAGAAAGGGTTTGCAAACAGCTGAATCCACTCGTGAGTTTAACTCTGTCAGTTGAATGCACACATTGACAACCATTCAGTTTGATAGCACACTTTTGGTTTTAGAAGCAGATATTTCTCTGTACAGCCTATGGTCCCATTCACTCGGGAATATCCCAACGCAGCTCCTAGAAGAAACGTGTTTCTGACTCGCTGAATCTCAACATAGATTCAACTCTCTTAGGTGAACGAACGCACAGCAGAGCAGTTTCAAGGAAACGTTTCTCCTGAGTCTTAGACGAAGTTTCCTGCTGTTTAGTACGTATGCCGGCATTGGGCTGGAAATACCGGTTTTGGGATTCTGCACAGAAAGGGTTTGCAAACCGCTGAATCCACACGTGAGTTTAACTCTGTCAGTTGAATGCACACATTGACAACCATTCAGTTAGATAGCTCCGTTTTGGTTTTAGAAGCAGATATTTCTCTGTACAGCCTATGGTCCCATTCACCTTGAATATCCCAACGCAGCTCCTAGAAGAAACGTGTTTCTGACTCGCTGAATCTCAACATAGATTCAACTCTCTTAGGTGATCGAACGCACAGCAGAGCAGTTTCAAGGAAACGTTTCTCCTGAGTTTTAGACGAAGTTTCCTGCTGTTTAGTACGTATGCCGGCATTGGGCTGGAAATACCGGTTTTGGGATTCTGCACAGAAAGGGTTTGCAAACCGCTGAATCCACACGTGAGTTTAACTCTGTCAGTTGAATGCACACATTGACAACCATTCAGTTTGATAGCACACTTTTGGTTTTAGAAGCAGATATTTCTCTGTACAGCCTATGGTCCCATTCACTCGGGAATATCCCAACGCAGCTCCTAGAAAAAACGTGTTTCTGACTCGCTGAATCTCAACATAGATTCAACTCTCTTAGGTGAACGAACGCACAGCAGAGCAGTTTCAAGGAAACGTTTCTCCTGAGTCTTAGACGAAGTTTCCTGCTGTTTAGTACGTATGCCGGCATTGGGCTGGAAATACCGGTTTTGGGATTCTGCACAGAAAGGGTTTGCAAACCGCTGAATCCACACGTGAGTTTAACTCTGTCAGTTGAATGCACACATTGACAACCATTCAGTTAGATAGCTCCGTTTTGGTTTTAGAAGCAGATATTTCTCTGTACAGCCTATGGTCCCATTCACTCGGGAATATCCCAACGCAGCTCCTAGAAGAAACGTGTTTCTGACTCGCTGAATCTCAACATAGATTCAACTCTCTTAGGTGAACGAACACACAGCAGAGCAGTTTCAAGGAAACGATTCTCCTGAGTTTTAGACGAAGTTTCCTGCTGTTTAGTACGTATGCCGGCATTGGGCTGGAAATACCGGTTTTGGGATTCTGCACAGAAAGGGTTTGCAAACCGCTGAATCCACACGTGAGTTTAACTCTGTCAGTTGAATGCACACATTGACAACCATTCAGTTTGATAGCACACTTTTGGTTTTAGAAGCAGATATTTCTCTGTACAGCCTATGGTCACATTCACTCGGGAATATCCCAATGCAGCTCCTAGAAGAAACGTGTTTCTGACTCGCTGAATCTCAACATAGATTCAACTCTCTTAGGTGAACGAACTCACAGCAGAGCAGTTTCAAGGAAACGTTTCTCCTGAGTTTTAGACGAAGTTTCCTGCTGTTTAGTACGGATGCCGGCATTGGGCTGGACATACCGGTTTTGGAATTCTGCACAAAAGGGTTTGCAAACCGCTGAATCCACACGTGAGTTTAACTCTGTCAGTTGAATGCACACATTGACAACCATTCAGTTAGATAGCTCCGTTTTGGTTTTAGAAGCATATATTTCTCTGTACAGCCTATGGTCCCATTCACTCGGGAATATCCCAACGCAGCTCCTAGAAGAAACGTGTTTCTGACTCGCTGAATCTCAACATAGATTCAACTCTCTTAGGTGAACGAACTCACAGCAGAGCAGTTTCAAGGAAATGTTTCTCCTGAGTTTTAGAGGAAGTTTCCTGCTCTTTAGTACATATGCCGGCATTGGGCTGGAATTACCGGTTTTGGGATTCTGCACAGAAAGGGTTTGCAAACCGCTGAATCCACTCGTGAGTTTAACTCTGTCAGTTGAATGCACACATTGACAACCATTCAGTTTGATAGCACACTTTTGGTTTTAGAAGCAGATATTTCTCTGTACAGCCTATGGTCCCATTCACTCGGGAATATCCCAACGCACCTCCTAGAAGAAACGTGTTTCTGACTCGCTGAATCTCAACATAGATTCAACTCTCTTAGGTGATCGAACGCACAGCAGAGCAGTTTCAAGGAAACGTTTCTCCTGAGTTTTAGACGATGTTTCCTGCTGTTTAGTATGGATGCCGGCATTGGGCTGGAAATACCGGTTTTGGGATTCTGCACAGAAAGGGTTTGCAAACCGCTGAATCCACACGTGAGTTTAACTCTGTAGGTTGAATGCACACATTGACAACCATGCAGTTAGATAGCTCCGCTTTGGTTTTAGAAGCAGATATTTCTCTGTACAGCCTATGGTCCCATTCACTCGGGAATATCCCAACGCAGCTCCAGAAGAAACGTGTTTCTGACTCGCTGAATCTCAACATAGATTCAACTCTCTTAGGTGAACGAACGCACAGCAGAGCAGTTTCAAGGAAACTTTTCTCCTGAGTTTTAGACGAAGTTTCCTGCTGTTTAGTACATATGCCGGCATTGGGCTGGAAATACCGGTTTGGGATTCTGCACAGAAAGGGTTTGCAAACAGCTGAATCCACTCGTGAGTTTAACTCTGTCAGTTGAATGCACACATTGACAACCATTCAGTTTGATAGCACACTTTTGGTTTTAGAAGCAGATATTTCTCTGTACAGCCTATGGTCCCATTCACTCGGGAATATCCCAACGCAGCTCCTAGAAGAAACGTGTTTCTGACTCGCTGAATCTCAACATAGATTCAACTCTCTTAGGTGAACGAACGCACAGCAGAGCAGTTTCAAGGAAACGTTTCTCCTGAGTCTTAGACGAAGTTTCCTGCTGTTTAGTACGTATGCCGGCATTGGGCTGGAAATACCGGTTTTGGGATTCTGCACAGAAAGGGTTTGCAAACCGCTGAATCCACACGTGAGTTTAACTCTGTCAGTTGAATGCACACATTGACAACCATTCAGTTAGATAGCTCCGTTTTGGTTTTAGAAGCAGATATTTCTCTGTACAGCCTATGGTCCCATTCACCTTGAATATCCCAACGCAGCTCCTAGAAGGAACGTGTTTCTGACTCGCTGAATCTCAACATAGATTCAACTCTCTTAGGTGATCGAACGCACAGCAGAGCAGTTTCAAGGAAACGTTTCTCCTGAGTTTTAGACGAAGTTTCCTGCTGTTTAGTACGTATGCCGGCATTGGGCTGGAAATACCGGTTTTGGGATTCTGCACAGAAAGGGTTTGCAAACCGCTGAATCCACACGTGAGTTTAACTCTGTAGGTTGAATGCACACATTGACAACCATGCAGTTAGATAGCTCCGTTTTGGTTTTAGAAGCAGATATTTCTCTGTACAGCCTATGGTCCCATTCACTCGGGAATATCCCAACGCAGCTCCAGAAGAAACGTGTTTCTGACTCGCTGAATCTCAACATAGATTCAACTCTCTTAGGTGAACGAACGCACAGCAGAGCAGTTTCAAGGAAACTTTTCTCCTGAGTTTTAGACGAAGTTTCCTGCTGTTTAGTACATATGCCGGCATTGGGCTGGAAATACCGGTTTGGGATTCTGCACAGAAAGGGTTTGCAAACAGCTGAATCCACTCGTGAGTTTAACTCTGTCAGTTGAATGCACACATTGACAACCATTCAGTTTGATAGCACACTTTTGGTTTTAGAAGCAGATATTTCTCTGTACAGCCTATGGTCCCATTCACTCGGGAATATCCCAACGCAGCTCCTAGAAGAAACGTGTTTCTGACTCGCTGAATCTCAACATAGATTCAACTCTCTTAGGTGAACGAACGCACAGCAGAGCAGTTTCAAGGAAACGTTTCTCCTGAGTCTTAGACGAAGTTTCCTGCTGTTTAGTACGTATGCCGGCATTGGGCTGGAAATACCGGTTTTGGGATTCTGCACAGAAAGGGTTTGCAAACCGCTGAATCCACACGTGAGTTTAACTCTGTCAGTTGAATGCACACATTGACAACCATTCAGTTAGATAGCTCCGTTTTGGTTTTAGAAGCAGATATTTCTCTGTACAGCCTATGGTCCCATTCACCTTGAATATCCCAACGCAGCTCCTAGAAGAAACGTGTTTCTGACTCGCTGAATCTCAACATAGATTCAACTCTCTTAGGTGATCGAACGCACAGCAGAGCAGTTTCAAGGAAACGTTTCTCCTGAGTTTTAGACGAAGTTTCCTGCTGTTTAGTACGTATGCCGGCATTGGGCTGGAAATACCGGTTTTGGGATTCTGCACAGAAAGGGTTTGCAAACCGCTGAATCCACACGTGAGTTTAACTCTGTCAGTTGAATGCACACATTGACAACCATTCAGTTTGATAGCACACTTTTGGTTTTAGAAGCAGATATTTCTCTGTACAGCCTATGGTCCCATTCACTCGGGAATATCCCAACGCAGCTCCTAGAAAAAACGTGTTTCTGACTCGCTGAATCTCAACATAGATTCAACTCTCTTAGGTGAACGAACGCACAGCAGAGCAGTTTCAAGGAAACGTTTCTCCTGAGTCTTAGACGAAGTTTCCTGCTGTTTAGTACGTATGCCGGCATTGGGCTGGAAATACCGGTTTTGGGATTCTGCACAGAAAGGGTTTGCAAACCGCTGAATCCACACGTGAGTTTAACTCTGTCAGTTGAATGCACACATTGACAACCATTCAGTTAGATAGCTCCGTTTTGGTTTTAGAAGCAGATATTTCTCTGTACAGCCTATGGTCCCATTCACCTTGAATATCCCAACGCAGCTCCTAGAAGAAACGTGTTTCTGACTCGCTGAATCTCAACATAGATTCAACTCTCTTAGGTGAACGAACACACAGCAGAGCAGTTTCAAGGAAACGATTCTCCTGAGTTTTAGACGAAGTTTCCTGCTGTTTAGTACGTATGCCGGCATTGGGCTGGAAATACCGGTTTTGGGATTCTGCACAGAAAGGGTTTGCAAACCGCTGAATCCACACGTGAGTTTAACTCTGTCAGTTGAATGCACACATTGACAACCATTCAGTTTGATAGCACACTTTTGGTTTTAGAAGCAGATATTTCTCTGTACAGCCTATGGTCACATTCACTCGGGAATATCCCAATGCAGCTCCTAGAAGAAACGTGTTTCTGACTCGCTGAATCTCAACATAGATTCAACTCTCTTAGGTGAACGAACTCACAGCAGAGCAGTTTCAAGGAAACGTTTCTCCTGAGTTTTAGACGAAGTTTCCTGCTGTTTAGTACGGATGCCGGCATTGGGCTGGACATACCGGTTTTGGGATTCTGCACAAAAGGGTTTGCAAACCGCTGAATCCACACGTGAGTTTAACTCTGTCAGTTGAATGCACACATTGACAACCATTCAGTTAGATAGCTCCGTTTTGGTTTTAGAAGCATATATTTCTCTGTACAGCCTATGGTCCCATTCACTCGGGAATATCCCAACGCAGCTCCTAGAAGAAACGTGTTTCTGACTCGCTGAATCTCAACATAGATTCAACTCTCTTAGGTGAACGAACGCACAGCAGAGCAGTTTCAAGGAAATGTTTCTCCTGAGTTTTAGACGAAGTTTCCTGCTGTTTAGTACGTATGCCGGCATTGGGCTGGAAATACCGGTTTTGGGATTCTGCACAGAAAGGGTTTGCAAACCGATGAATCCACAAGTGAGTTTAACTCTGTCAGTTGAATGCACACATTGACAACCATTCAGTTTGATAGCACACTTTTGGTTTTAGAAGCAGATATTTCTCTGTACAGCCTATGGTCCCATTCACTCGGGAATATCCCAACGCAGCTCCTAGAAGAAACGTGTTTCTGACTCGCTGAATCTCAACATAGATTCAACTCTCTTAGGTGAACGAACGCACAGCAGAGCAGTTTCAAGGAAACGTTTCTCCTGAGTCTTAGACGAAGTTTCCTGCTGTTTAGTACGTATGCCGGCATTGGGCTGGAAATACCGGTTTTGGGATTCTGCACAGAAAGGGTTTGCAAACCGCTGAATCCACACGTGAGTTTAACTCTGTCAGTTGAATGCACACATTGACAACCATTCAGTTAGATAGGTCCGTTTTGGTTTTAGAAGCAGATATTTCTCTGTACAGCCTATGGTCCCATTCACCTTGAATATCCCAACGCAGCTCCTAGAAGAAACGTGTTTCTGACTCGCTGAATCTCAACATAGATTCAACTCTCTTAGGTGAACGAACACACAGCAGAGCAGTTTCAAGGAAACGTTTCTCCTGAGTTTTAGACGAAGTTTCCTGCTGTTTAGTACGTATGCCGGCATTGGGCTGGAAATACCGGTTTTGGGATTCTGCACAGAAAGGGTTTGCAAACCGCTGAATCCACACGTGAGTTTAACTCTGTCAGTTGAATGCACACATTGACAACCATTCAGTTTGATAGCACACTTTTGGTTTTAGAAGCAGATATTTCTCTGTACAGCCTATGGTCCCATTCACTCGGGAATATCCCAACGCACCTCCTAGAAGAAACGTGTTTCTGACTCGCTGAATCTCAACATAGATTCAACTCTCTTAGGTGAACGAACGCACAGCAGAGCAGTTTCAAGGAAACGTTTCTCCTGAGTCTTAGACGAAGTTTCCTGCTGTTTAGTACGTATGCCGGCATTGGGCTGGAAATACCGGTTTTGGGATTCTGCACAGAAAGGGTTTGCAAACCGCTGAATCCACACGTGAGTTTAACTCTGTCAGTTGAATGCACACATTGACAACCATTCAGTTAGATAGCTCCGTTTTGGTTTTAGAAGCAGATATTACTCTGTACAGCCTATGGTCCCATTCACCTTGAATATCCCAACGCAGCTCCTAGAAGAAACGTGTTTCTGACTCGCTGAATCTCAACATAGATTCAACTCTCTTAGGTGAACGAACACACAGCAGAGCAGTTTCAAGGAAACGTTTCTCCTGAGTTTTAGACGAAGTTTCCTGCTGTTTAGTACGTATGCCGTCATTGGGCTGGAAATACCGGTTTTGGGATTCTGCACAGAAAGGGTTTGCAAACCGCTGAATCCACACGTGAGTTTAACTCTGTCAGTTGAATGCACACATTGACAACCATTCAGTTTGATAGCACACTTTTGGTTTTAGAAGCAGATATTTCTCTGTACAGCCTATGGTCCCATTCACTCGGGAATATCCCAACGCAGCTCCTAGAAGAAACGTGTTTCTGACTCGCTGAATCTCAACATAGATTCAACTCTCTTAGGTGAACGAAAGCACAGCAGAGCAGTTTCAAGGAAACGTTTCTCCTGAGTCTTAGACGAAGTTTCCTGCTGTTTAGTACGTATGCCGGCATTGGGCTGGAAATACCGGTTTTGGGATTCTGCACAGAAAGGGTTTGCAAACCGCTGAATCCACACGTGAGTTTAACTCTGTCAGTTGAATGCACACATTGACAACCATTCAGTTAGATAGCTCCGTTTTGGTTTTAGAAGCAGATATTTCTCTGTACAGCCTATGGTCCCATTCACTCGGGAATATCCCAACGCAGCTCCTAGAAGAAACGTGTTTCTGACTCGCTGAATCTCAACATAGATTCAACTCTCTTAGGTGAACGAACGCACAGCAGAGCAGTTTCAAGGAAATGTTTCTCCTGAGTTTTAGACGAAGTTTCCTGCTGTTTAGTACATATGCCGGCATTGGGCTGGAATTACCGGTTTTGGGATTCTGCACAGAAAGGGTTTGCAAACCGCTGAATCCACTCGTGAGTTTAACTCTGTCAGTTGAATGCACACATTGACAACCATTCAGTTTGATAGCACACTTTTGGTTTTAGAAGCAGATATTTCTCTGTACAGCCTATGGTCCCATTCACTCGGGAATATCCCAACGCACCTCCTGGAAGAAACGTGTTTCTGACTCGCTGAATCTCAACATAGATTCAACTCTCTTAGGTGATCGAACGCACAGCAGAGCAGTTTCAAGGAAACGTTTCTCCTGAGTTTTAGACGAAGTTTCCTGCTGTTTAGTATGGATGCCGGCATTGGGCTGGAAATACCGGTTTTGGGATTCTGCACAGAAAGGGTTTGCAAACCGCTGAATCCACACGTGAGTTTAACTCTGTAGGTTGAATGCACACATTGACAACCATGCAGTTAGATAGCTCCGCTTTGGTTTTAGAAGCAGATATTTCTCTGTACAGCCTATGGTCCCATTCACTCGGGAATATCCCAACGCAGCTCCTAGAAGAAACGTGTTTCTGACTCGCTGAATCTCAACATAGATTCAACTCTCTTAGGTGAACGAACGCACAGCAGAGCAGTTTCAAGGAAATGTTTCTCCTGAGTTTTAGACGAAGTTTCCTGCTGTTTAGTACGTATGCCGGCATTGGGCTGGATATACCGGTTTTGGGATTCTGCACAGAAAGGGTTTGCAAACCGCTGAATCCACACGTGAGTTTAACTCTGTCAGTTGAATGCACACATTGACCACCATTCAGTTTGATAGCACACTTTTGGTTTTAGAAGCAGATATTTCTCTGTACAGCCTATGGTCCCATTCACTCGGGAATATCCCAATGCAGCTCCTAGAAGAAACGTGTTTCTGACTCGCTGAATCTCAACATAGATTCAACTCTCTTAGGTGATCGAACGCACAGCAGAGCAGTTTCAAGGAAACGTTTCTCCTGAGTTTTAGACGAAGTTTCCTGCTGTTTAGTACGGATGCCGGCATTGGGCTGGACATACCGGTTTTGGGATTCTGCACAAAAGGGTTTGCAAACCGCTGAATCCACACGTGAGTTTAACTCTGTCAATTGAATGCACACATTGACAACCATTCAGTTAGATAGCTCCGTTTTGGTTTTAGAAGCAGATATTTCTCTGTACAGCCTATGGTCCCATTCACTCGGGAATATCCCAACGCAGCTCCTAGAAGAAACGTGTTTCTGACTCGCTGAATCTCAACATAGATTCAACTCTCTTAGGTGAACGAACGCACAGCAGAGCAGTTTCAAGGAAATGTTTCTCCTGAGTTTTAGACGAAGTTTCCTGCTGTTTAGTACGTATGCCGGCATTGGGCTGGAAATACCGGTTTTGGGATTCTGCACAGAAAGGGTTTGCAAACCGCTGAATCCACAAGTGAGTTTAACTCTGTCAGTTGAATGCACACATTGACAACCATTCAGTTTGATAGCACACTTTTGGTTTTAGAAGCAGATATTTCTCTGTACAGCCTATGGTCCCATTCACTCGGGAATATCCCAACGCAGCTCCTAGAAGAAACGTGTTTCTGACTCGCTGAATCTCAACATAGATTCAACTCTCTTAGGTGAACGAACGCACAGCAGAGCAGTTTCAAGGAAACGTTTCTCCTGAGTCTTAGACGAAGTTTCCTGCTGTTTAGTACGTATGCCGGCATTGGGCTGGAAATACCGGTTTTGGGATTCTGCACAGAAAGGGTTTGCAAACCGCTGAATCCACACGTGAGTTTAACTCTGTCAGTTGAATGCACACATTGACAACCATTCAGTTAGATAGCTCCGTTTTGGTTTTAGAAGCAGATATTTCTCTGTACAGCCTATGGTCCCATTCACTCGGGAATATCCCAACGCAACTCCTAGAAGAAACGTGTTTCTGACTCGCTGAATCTCAACATAGATTCAACTCTCTTAGGTGAACGAACACACAGCAGAGCAGTTTCAAGGAAACGATTCTCCTGAGTTTTAGACGAAGTTTCCTGCTGTTTAGTACGTATGCCGGCATTGGGCTGGAAATACCGGTTTTGGGATTCTGCACAGAAAGGGTTTGCAAACCGCTGAATCCACACGTGAGTTTAACTCTGTCATTTGAATGCACACACTGACAACCATTCAGTTTGATAGCACACTTTTGGTTTTAGAAGCAGATATTTCTCTGTACAGCCTATGGTCCCATTCACTCGGGAATATCCCAACGCACCTCCTAGAAGAAACGTGTTTCTGACTCGCTGAATCTCAACATAGATTCAACTCTCTTAGGTGAACGAACGCACAGCAGAGCAGTTTCAAGGAAACGTTTCTCCTGAGTCTTAGACGAAGTTTCCTGCTGTTTAGTACGTATGCCGGCATTGGGCTGGAAATACCGGTTTTGGGATTCTGCACAGAAAGGGTTTGAAAACCGCTGAATCCACACTTGAGTTTAACTCTGTCATTTGAATGCACACATTGACAACCATTCAGTTAGATAGCTCCGTTTTGGTTTTAGAAGCAGATATTTCTCTGTACAGCCTATGGTCCCATTCACCTTGAATATCCCAACGCAGCTCCTAGAAGAAACGTGTTTCTGACTCACTGAATCTCAACATAGATTCAACTCTCTTAGGTGAACGAACACACAGCAGAGCAGTTTCACGGAAACGATTCTCCTGAGTTTTAGACGAAGTTTCCTGCTGTTTAGTACGTATGCCGGCATTGGACTGGAAATACCGGTTTTGGGATTCTGCACAGAAAGGGTTTGCAAACCGCTGAATCCACACGTGAGTTTAACTCTGTCAGTTGAATGCACACATTGACAACCATTCAGTTAGATAGCTCCGTTTTGGTTTTAGAAGCAGATATTTCTCTGTACAGCCTATGGTCCCGTTTACTCGGGAATATCCCAACGCAGCTCCTAGAAGAAACGTGTTTCTGACTCGCTGAATCTCAACATAGATTCAACTCTCTTAGGTGAACGAACGCACAGCAGAGCAGTTTCAAGGAAACGTTTCTCCTGAGTTTTAGACGAAGTTTCCTGCTGTTTAGTACGTATGCCGGCATTGGGCTGGACATACCAGTTTTGGGATTCTGCACAGAAAGGGTTTGCAAACCGCTGAATCCACACGTGAGTTTAACTCTGTCAGTTGAATGCACACATTGACAACCATTCAGTTTGATAGCACACTTTTGGTTTTAGAAGCAGATATTTCTCTGTACAGCCTATGGTCCCATTCACTCGGGAATATCCCAACGCAGCTCCTAGAAGAAACGTGTTTCTGACTCGCTGAATCTCAACATAGATTCAACTCTCTTAGGTGATCGAAGGCACAGCAGAGCAGTTTCAAGGAAACGATTCTCCTGAGTTTTAGACGAAGTTTCCTGCTGTTTAGTACGGATGCCGGCATTGGGCTGGAAATACCGGTTTTGGGATTCTGCACAGAAAGGGTTTGCAAACCGCTGAATCCACACGTGAGTTTAACTCTGTCAGTTGAATGCACACATTGACAACCATTCAGTTTGATAGCACACTTTTGGTTTTAGAAGCAGATATTTCTCTGTACAGCCTATGGTCCCATTCACTCGGGAATATCCCAACGCAGCTCCTAGAAGAAACGTGTTTCTGACTCGCTGAATCTCAACATAGATTCAACTCTCTTAGGTGAACGAACGCACAGCAGAGCAGTTTCAAGGAAACGTTTCTCCTGAGTTTTAGACGAAGATTCCTGCTGTTTATTACGGATGCCGGCATTGGGCTGGACATACCGGTTTTGGGATTCTGCACAAAAGGGTTTGCAAACCGCTGAATCCACACGTGAGTTTAACTCTGTCAGTTGAATGCACACATTGACAACCATTCAGTTAGATAGCTCCGTTTTGGTTTTAGAAGCAGATATTTCTCTGTACAGCCTATGGTCCCATTCACTCGGGAATATCCCAACGCAGCTCCTAGAAGAAACGTGTTTCTGACTCGCTGAATCTCAACATAGATTCAACTCTCTTAGGTGAACGAACGCACAGCAGAGCAGTTTCAAGGAAATGTTTCTCCTGAGTTTTAGACGAAGTTTCCTGCTGTTTAGTACGTATGCCGGCATTGGGCTGGAAATACCGGTTTTGGGATTCTGCACAGAAAGGGTTTGCAAACCGCTGAATCCACTCGTGAGTTTAACTCTGTCAGTTGAATGCACACATTGACAACCATTCAGTTTGATAGCACACTTTTGGTTTTAGAAGCAGATATTTCTCTGTACAGCCTATGGTCCCATTCACTCGGGAATATCCCAACGCAGCTCCTAGAAGAAACGTGTTTCTGACTCGCTGAATCTCAACATAGATTCAACTCTCTTAGGTGAACGAACGCACAGCAGAGCAGTTTCAAGGAAACGTTTCTCCTAAGTCTTAGACGAAGTTTCCTGCTGTTTAGTACGTATGCCGGCATTGGGCTGGAAATACCGGTTTTGGGATTCTGCACAGAAAGGGTTTGCAAACCGCTGAATCCACACGTGAGTTTAACTCTGTCAGTTGAATGCACACATTGACAACCATTCAGTTAGAGAGCTCCGTTTTGGTTTTAGAAGCAGATATTTCTCTGTACAGCCTATGGTCCCATTCACCTTGAATATCCCAACGCAGCTCCTAGAAGAAACGTGTTTCTGACTCGCTGAATCTCAACATAGATTCAACTCTCTTAGGTGAACGAACACACAGCAGAGCAGTTTCAAGGAAACGATTCTCCTGAGTTTTAGACGAAGTTTCCTGCTGTTTAGTACGTATGCCGGCATTGGGCTGGAAATACCGGTTTTAGGATTCTGCACAGAAAGGGTTTGCAAACCGCTGAATCCACACGTGAGTTTAACTCTGTCAGTTGAATGCACACATTGACAACCATTCAGTTTGATAGCTCCGTTTTGGTTTTAGAAGCAGATATTTCTCTGTACAGCCTATGGTCCCATTCACCTTGAATATCCCAACGCAGCTCCTAGAAGAAACGTGTTTCTGACTCACTGAATCTCAACATAGATTCAACTCTCTTAGGTGAACGAACACACAGCAGAGCAGTTTCACGGAAACGATTCTCCTGAGTTTTAGACGAAGTTTCCTGCTGTTTAGTACGTATGCCGGCATTGGACTGGAAATACCGGCTTTGGGATTCTGCACAGAAAGGGTTTGCAAACCGCTGAATCCACACGTGAGTTTAACTCTGTCAGTTGAATGCACACATTGACCACCATTCAGTTTGATAGCACACTTTTGGTTTTAGAAGCAGATATTTCTCTGTACAGCCTATGGTCCCATTCACTCGGGAATATCCCAATGCAGCTCCTAGAAGAAACGTGTTTCTGACTCGCTGAATCTCAACATAGATTCAACTCTCTTAGGTGATCGAACGCACAGCAGAGCAGTTTCAAGGAAACGTTTCTCCTGAGTTTTAGACGAAGTTTCCTGCTGTTTAGTACGGATGCCGGCATTGGGCTGGACATACCGGTTTTGGGATTCTGCACAAAAGGGTTTGCAAACCGCTGAATCCACACGTGAGTTTAACTCTGTCAATTGAATGCACACATTGACAACCATTCAGTTAGATAGCTCCGTTTTGGTTTTAGAAGCAGATATTTCTCTGTACAGCCTATGGTCCCATTCACTCGGGAATATCCCAACGCAGCTCCTAGAAGAAACGTGTTTCTGACTCGCTGAATCTCAACATAGATTCAACTCTCTTAGGTGAACGAACGCACAGCAGAGCAGTTTCAAGGAAATGTTTCTCCTGAGTTTTAGACGAAGTTTCCTGCTGTTTAGTACGTATGCCGGCATTGGGCTGGAAATACCGGTTTTGGGATTCTGCACAGAAAGGGTTTGCAAACCGCTGAATCCACAAGTGAGTTTAACTCTGTCAGTTGAATGCACACATTGACAACCATTCAGTTTGATAGCACACTTTTGGTTTTAGAAGCAGATATTTCTCTGTACAGCCTATGGTCCCATTCACTCGGGAATATCCCAACGCAGCTCCTAGAAGAAACGTGTTTCTGACTCGCTGAATCTCAACATAGATTCAACTCTCTTAGGTGAACGAACGCACAGCAGAGCAGTTTCAAGGAAACGTTTCTCCTGAGTCTTAGACGAAGTTTCCTGCTGTTTAGTACGTATGCCGGCATTGGGCTGGAAATACCGGTTTTGGGATTCTGCACAGAAAGGGTTTGCAAACCGCTGAATCCACACGTGAGTTTAACTCTGTCAGTTGAATGCACACATTGACAACCATTCAGTTAGATAGCTCCGTTTTGGTTTTAGAAGCAGATATTTCTCTGTACAGCCTATGGTCCCATTCACTCGGGAATATCCCAACGCAACTCCTAGAAGAAACGTGTTTCTGACTCGCTGAATCTCAACATAGATTCAACTCTCTTAGGTGAACGAACACACAGCAGAGCAGTTTCAAGGAAACGATTCTCCTGAGTTTTAGACGAAGTTTCCTGCTGTTTAGTACGTATGCCGGCATTGGGCTGGAAATACCGGTTTTGGGATTCTGCACAGAAAGGGTTTGCAAACCGCTGAATCCACACGTGAGTTTAACTCTGTCATTTGAATGCACACACTGACAACCATTCAGTTTGATAGCACACTTTTGGTTTTAGAAGCAGATATTTCTCTGTACAGCCTATGGTCCCATTCACTCGGGAATATCCCAACGCACCTCCTAGAAGAAACGTGTTTCTGACTCGCTGAATCTCAACATAGATTCAACTCTCTTAGGTGAACGAACGCACAGCAGAGCAGTTTCAAGGAAACGTTTCTCCTGAGTCTTAGACGAAGTTTCCTGCTGTTTAGTACGTATGCCGGCATTGGGCTGGAAATACCGGTTTTGGGATTCTGCACAGAAAGGGTTTGAAAACCGCTGAATCCACACTTGAGTTTAACTCTGTCATTTGAATGCACACATTGACAACCATTCAGTTAGATAGCTCCGTTTTGGTTTTAGAAGCAGATATTTCTCTGTACAGCCTATGGTCCCATTCACCTTGAATATCCCAACGCAGCTCCTAGAAGAAACGTGTTTCTGACTCACTGAATCTCAACATAGATTCAACTCTCTTAGGTGAACGAACACACAGCAGAGCAGTTTCACGGAAACGATTCTCCTGAGTTTTAGACGAAGTTTCCTGCTGTTTAGTACGTATGCCGGCATTGGACTGGAAATACCGGTTTTGGGATTCTGCACAGAAAGGGTTTGCAAACCGCTGAATCCACACGTGAGTTTAACTCTGTCAGTTGAATGCACACATTGACAACCATTCAGTTAGATAGCTCCGTTTTGGTTTTAGAAGCAGATATTTCTCTGTACAGCCTATGGTCCCGTTTACTCGGGAATATCCCAACGCAGCTCCTAGAAGAAACGTGTTTCTGACTCGCTGAATCTCAACATAGATTCAACTCTCTTAGGTGAACGAACGCACAGCAGAGCAGTTTCAAGGAAACGTTTCTCCTGAGTTTTAGACGAAGTTTCCTGCTGTTTAGTACGTATGCCGGCATTGGGCTGGACATACCAGTTTTGGGATTCTGCACAGAAAGGGTTTGCAAACCGCTGAATCCACACGTGAGTTTAACTCTGTCAGTTGAATGCACACATTGACAACCATTCAGTTTGATAGCACACTTTTGGTTTTAGAAGCAGATATTTCTCTGTACAGCCTATGGTCCCATTCACTCGGGAATATCCCAACGCAGCTCCTAGAAGAAACGTGTTTCTGACTCGCTGAATCTCAACATAGATTCAACTCTCTTAGGTGATCGAAGGCACAGCAGAGCAGTTTCAAGGAAACGATTCTCCTGAGTTTTAGACGAAGTTTCCTGCTGTTTAGTACGGATGCCGGCATTGGGCTGGAAATACCGGTTTTGGGATTCTGCACAGAAAGGGTTTGCAAACCGCTGAATCCACACGTGAGTTTAACTCTGTCAGTTGAATGCACACATTGACAACCATTCAGTTTGATAGCACACTTTTGGTTTTAGAAGCAGATATTTCTCTGTACAGCCTATGGTCCCATTCACTCGGGAATATCCCAATGCAGCTCCTAGAAGAAACGTGTTTCTGACTCGCTGAATCTCAACATAGATTCAACTCTCTTAGGTGAACGAACGCACAGCAGAGCAGTTTCAAGGAAACGTTTCTCCTGAGTTTTAGACGAAGATTCCTGCTGTTTATTACGGATGCCGGCATTGGGCTGGACATACCGGTTTTGGGATTCTGCACAAAAGGGTTTGCAAACCGCTGAATCCACACGTGAGTTTAACTCTGTCAGTTGAATGCACACATTGACAACCATTCAGTTAGATAGCTCCGTTTTGGTTTTAGAAGCAGATATTTCTCTGTACAGCCTATGGTCCCATTCACTCGGGAATATCCCAACGCAGCTCCTAGAAGAAACGTGTTTCTGACTCGCTGAATCTCAACATAGATTCAACTCTCTTAGGTGAACGAACGCACAGCAGAGCAGTTTCAAGGAAATGTTTCTCCTGAGTTTTAGACGAAGTTTCCTGCTGTTTAGTACGTATGCCGGCATTGGGCTGGAAATACCGGTTTTGGGATTCTGCACAGAAAGGGTTTGCAAACCGCTGAATCCACTCGTGAGTTTAACTCTGTCAGTTGAATGCACACATTGACAACCATTCAGTTTGATAGCACACTTTTGGTTTTAGAAGCAGATATTTCTCTGTACAGCCTATGGTCCCATTCACTCGGGAATATCCCAACGCAGCTCCTAGAAGAAACGTGTTTCTGACTCGCTGAATCTCAACATAGATTCAACTCTCTTAGGTGAACGAACGCACAGCAGAGCAGTTTCAAGGAAACGTTTCTCCTAAGTCTTAGACGAAGTTTCCTGCTGTTTAGTACGTATGCCGGCATTGGGCTGGAAATACCGGTTTTGGGATTCTGCACAGAAAGGGTTTGCAAACCGCTGAATCCACACGTGAGTTTAACTCTGTCAGTTGAATGCACACATTGACAACCATTCAGTTAGAGAGCTCCGTTTTGGTTTTAGAAGCAGATATTTCTCTGTACAGCCTATGGTCCCATTCACCTTGAATATCCCAACGCAGCTCCTAGAAGAAACGTGTTTCTGACTCGCTGAATCTCAACATAGATTCAACTCTCTTAGGTGAACGAACACACAGCAGAGCAGTTTCAAGGAAACGATTCTCCTCAGTTTTAGACGAAGTTTCCTGCTGTTTAGTACGTATGCCGGCATTGGGCTGGAAATACCGGTTTTAGGATTCTGCACAGAAAGGGTTTGCAAACCGCTGAATCCACACGTGAGTTTAACTCTGTCAGTTGAATGCACACATTGACAACCATTCAGTTTGATAGCTCCGTTTTGGTTTTAGAAGCAGATATTTCTCTGTACAGCCTATGGTCCCATTCACCTTGAATATCCCAACGCAGCTCCTAGAAGAAACGTGTTTCTGACTCACTGAATCTCAACATAGATTCAACTCTCTTAGGTGAACGAACACACAGCAGAGCAGTTTCACGGAAACGATTCTCCTGAGTTTTAGACGAAGTTTCCTGCTGTTTAGTACGTATGCCGGCATTGGACTGGAAATACCGGTTTTGGGATTCTGCACAGAAAGGGTTTGCAAACCGCTGAATCCACACGTGAGTTTAACTCTGTCAGTTGAATGCACACATTGACAACCATTCAGTTAGATAGCTCCGTTTTGGTTTTAGAAGCAGATATTTCTCTGTACAGCCTATGGTCCCGTTTACTCGGGAATATCCCAACGCAGCTCCTAGAAGAAACGTGTTTCTGACTCGCTGAATCTCAACATAGATTCAACTCTCTTAGGTGAACGAACGCACAGCAGAGCAGTTTCAAGGAAACGTTTCTCCTGAGTTTTAGACGAAGTTTCCTGCTGTTTAGTACGTATGCCGGCATTGGGCTGGACATACCAGTTTTGGGATTCTGCACAGAAAGGGTTTGCAAACCGCTGAATCCACACGTGAGTTTAACTCTGTCAGTTGAATGCACACATTGACAACCATTCAGTTTGATAGCACACTTTTGGTTTTAGAAGCAGATATTTCTCTGTACAGCCTATGGTCCCATTCACTCGGGAATATCCCAACGCAGCTCCTAGAAGAAACGTGTTTCTGACTCGCTGAATCTCAACATAGATTCAACTCTCTTAGGTGATCGAAGGCACAGCAGAGCAGTTTCAAGGAAACGATTCTCCTGAGTTTTAGACGAAGTTTCCTGCTGTTTAGTACGGATGCCGGCATTGGGCTGGAAATACCGGTTTTGGGATTCTGCACAGAAAGGGTTTGCAAACCGCTGAATCCACACGTGAGTTTAACTCTGTCAGTTGAATGCACACATTGACAACCATTCAGTTTGATAGCACACTTTTGGTTTTAGAAGCAGATATTTCTCTGTACAGCCTATGGTCCCATTCACTCGGGAATATCCCAATGCAGCTCCTAGAAGAAACGTGTTTCTGACTCGCTGAATCTCAACATAGATTCAACTCTCTTAGGTGAACGAACGCACAGCAGAGCAGTTTCAAGGAAACGTTTCTCCTGAGTTTTAGACGAAGATTCCTGCTGTTTATTACGGATGCCGGCATTGGGCTGGACATACCGGTTTTGGGATTCTGCACAAAAGGGTTTGCAAACCGCTGAATCCACACGTGAGTTTAACTCTGTCAGTTGAATGCACACATTGACAACCATTCAGTTAGATAGCTCCGTTTTGGTTTTAGAAGCAGATATTTCTCTGTACAGCCTATGGTCCCATTCACTCGGGAATATCCCAACGCAGCTCCTAGAAGAAACGTGTTTCTGACTCGCTGAATCTCAACATAGATTCAACTCTCTTAGGTGAACGAACGCACAGCAGAGCAGTTTCAAGGAAATGTTTCTCCTGAGTTTTAGACGAAGTTTCCTGCTGTTTAGTACGTATGCCGGCATTGGGCTGGAAATACCGGTTTTGGGATTCTGCACAGAAAGGGTTTGCAAACCGCTGAATCCACTCGTGAGTTTAACTCTGTCAGTTGAATGCACACATTGACAACCATTCAGTTTGATAGCACACTTTTGGTTTTAGAAGCAGATATTTCTCTGTACAGCCTATGGTCCCATTCACTCGGGAATATCCCAACGCAGCTCCTAGAAGAAACGTGTTTCTGACTCGCTGAATCTCAACATAGATTCAACTCTCTTAGGTGAACGAACGCACAGCAGAGCAGTTTCAAGGAAACGTTTCTCCTAAGTCTTAGACGAAGTTTCCTGCTGTTTAGTACGTATGCCGGCATTGGGCTGGAAATAACGGTTTTGGGATTCTGCACAGAAAGGGTTTGCAAACCGCTGAATCCACAAGTGAGATTAACTCTGTCAGTTGAATGCACACATTGACAACCATTCAGTTAGATAGCTCCGTTTTGGTTTTAGAAGCAGATATTTCTCTGTACAGCCTATGGTCCCATTCACTCAGGAATATCCCAACGCAGCTCCTAGAAGAAACGTGTTTCTGACTCGCTGAATCTCAACATAGATTCAACTCTCTTAGGTGAACGAACGCACAGCAGAGCAGTTTCAAGGAAACGTTTCTCCTGAGTTTTAGATGAAGTTTCCTGCTGTTTAGTACGGATGCCGGCATTGGGCTGGAAATACCGGTTTTGGGATTCTGCACAGAAAGGGTGTGCAAACCGCTGAATCCACACGTGAGTTTAACTCTGTCAGTTGAATGCACACATTGACAACCATTCAGTTTGATAGCACACTTTTGGTTTTAGAAGCAGATATTTCTCTGTACAGTCTATGGTCCCATTCACTCGGGAATATCCCAACGCAGCTCCTAGAAGAAACGTGTTTCTGACTCGCTGAATCTCAACATAGTTTCAACTCTCTTAGGTGAACGAACGCACAGCAGAGCAGTTTCAAAGAAACGTTTCTCCTGAGTTTCAGACGAGGTTTCCTGCTGTTTAGTACGGATGCCGGCATTGGGCTGGACATACCGGTTTTGGGATTCTGCACAGAAATGGTTTGCAAACCGCTGAATCCACACGTGAGTTTAACTCTGTCAGTTGAATGCACACATTGACAACCATTCAGTTAGATAGCTCCGTTTTGGTTTTAGAAGCAGATATTTCTCTGTACAGCCTATGGTCCCATTCACTCGGGAATATCCCAACGCAGCTCCTAGCACAAACGTGTTTCTGACTCGCTGAATCTCAACATAGTTTCAACTCTCTTAGGTGAACGAACGCACAGCAGAGCAGTTTCAAGGAAACGTTTCTCCTGAGTTTTAGACGAAGTTTCCTGCTGTTTAGTACGTATGCCGGCATTGGGCTGGAAATACCGGTTTTGGGATTCTGCACAGAAAGGGTTTGCAAACCGCTGAATCCACACGTGAGATTAACTCTGTCAGTTCAATGCACACATTGACAACCATTCAGTTAGATAGCACACTTTTCGTTTTAGAAGCAGATATTTCTCTGTACATCCTATGGTCCCATTGACTCGGGAATATCTCAACGCACCTCCTAGAAGAAACGTGTTTCTGACTCGCTGAGTCTCAACATAGATTCAACTCTCTTAGGTGAACGAACGCACAGCAGAGCAGTTTCAAGGAAACGTTTCTCCTGAGTTTTAGACGAAGTTTCCTGCTTTTTAGTACGTATGCCGGCATTGGGCTGGAAATACCGGTTTTGGGATTCTGCACACAAAGGGTTTGCAAACCGCTGAATCCACACGTGAGTTTAACTCTGTCAGTTGAATGCACACATTGACAACCATTCAGTTTGATAGCACACTTTTGGTTTTAGAAGCAGATATTTCTCTGTACAGCCTATGGTCCCATTCACTCGGGAATATCCCAACTCAGCTCCTAGAAGAAACGTGTTTCTGACTCGCTAAATCTCAACATAGATTCAACTCTCTTAGGTGAACGAACGCACAGCAGAGCAGTTTCAAGGAAACGTTTCTCCTGAGTTTTAGATGAAGTTTCCTGCTGTTTAGTACGGATGCCGGCATTGGGCTGGAAATACCGGTTTTGGGATTCTGCACAGAAAGGGTGTGCAAACCGCTGAATCCACACGTGAGTTTAACTCTGTCAGTTGAATGCACACATTGACAACCATTCAGTTTGATAGCACACTTTTGGTTTTAGAAGCAGATATTTCTCTGTACAGCCTATGGTCCCATTCACTCGGGAATATCCCAACGCAGCTCCTAGAAGTAACGTGTTTCTGACTCGCTGAATCTCAACATAGATTCAACTCTCTTAGGTGAACGAACGCACAGCAGAGCAGTTTCAATGAAACGTTTCTCCTGAGTTTTAGACGAAGTTTCCTGCTGTTTAGTACGTATGCCGGCATTGGGCTGGAAATACCGGTTTTGGGATTCTGCACAGAAAGGGTTTGCAAACCGCTGAATCCACACGTGAGTTTAACTCTGTCTGTTGAATGCACACATTGACAACCATTCAGTTAGATAGCTCCGTTTTGGTTTTAGAAGCAGATATTTCTCTGTACAGGCTATGGTCCCATTCACTCGGGAATATCCCAACGCAGCTCCTAGAAGAAACGTGTTTCTGACTCGCTGAATCTCAACATAGTTTCAACTCTCTTAGGTGAACGAACGCACAGCAGGGCAGTTTCAAGGAAACGTTTCTCCTGAGTTTTAGACGAAGTTTCCTGCTGTTTACTTCGGATGCCGGCATTGAGCTGGAATTACCGGTTTTGGGAGTCTGCACAGAAAGGGTTTGTAAACCGCTGAATCCACACGTGAGTTTAACTCTGTCAGTTGAATGCACACATTGACAACCATTCAGTTAGATAGCTCCGTTTTGGTTTTAGAAGCAGATTTTTCTCTGTACAGCGTATGGTCCCATTCACTCGGGAATATCCCGACGCAGCTCCTAGAAGAAACGTGTTTCTGACTCGCTGAGTCTCAACATAGATTCAACTCTCTTAGGTGAACGAACGCACAGCAGAGCAGTTTCAAGGAAACGTTTCTCCTGAGTTTTAGACGAAGTTTCCTGCTGTTTAGTACGTATGCCGGCATTGGGCTGGAAATACCGGTTTTGGGATTCTGCACAGAAAGGGTTTGCAAACCGCTGAATCCACACGTGAGTTTAACTCTGTCAGTTGAATGCACACATTGACAACCATTCAGTTAGATAGCTCCGTTTTGGTTTTAGAAGCAGATATTTCTCTGTACAGCCTATGGTCCCATTCACTCGGGAATATCCCAAAGCAGCTCCTAGAAGAAACGTGTTTCTGACTCGCTGAATCTCAACATAGATTCAACTCTCTTAGGTGAACGAACGCACAGCAGAGCAGTTTCAAGGAAACGTTTCTCCTGAGTCTTAGACGAAGTTTCCTGCGGTTTAGTACGTATGCCGGCATTGGGCTGGAAATACCGGTTTTGGGATTCTGCACAGAAAGGGTTTGCAAACCGCTGAATCCACACGTGAGTTTAACTCTGTCAGTTGAATGCACACATTGACAACCATTCAGTTTGATAGCACACTTTTGGTTTTAGAAGCAGATATTTCTCTGTACAGCCTATGGTCCCATTCACTCGGGAATATCCCAACGCAGCTCCTAGAAGAAACGTGTTTCTGACTCGCTGAATCTCAACATAGTTTCAACTCTCTTAGGTGAACGAACGCACAGCAGAGCAGTTTCAAGGAAACGTTTCTCCTGAGTTTTAGACGAAGTTTCCTGCTGTTTAGTTCGGATGCCGGCATTGAGCTGGAATTACCGGTTTTGGGATTCTGCACAGAAAGGGTTTGTAAACCGCTGAATCCACACGTGAGTTTAACTCTGTCAGTTGAATGCACACATTGACAACCATTCAGTTAGATAGCTCCGTTTTGGTTTTAGAAGCAGATTTTTCTCTGTACAGCGTATGGTCCCATTCACTCGGGAATATCCCAACGCAGCTCCTAGAAGAAACGTGTTTCTGACTCGCTGAATCTCAACATAGATTCAACTCTCTTAGGTGAACGAACGCACAGCAGAGCAGTTTCAAGGAAACGTTTCTCCTGAGTTTTAGACGAAGTTTCCTGCTGTTTAGCACGGATGCCGGCATTGGGCTGGACATACCGGTTTTGGGATTCTGCACAGAAATGGTTTGCAAACCGCTGAATCCACACGTGAGTTTAACTCTGTCAGTTGAATGCACACATTGACAACCATTCAGTTAGATAGCTCCGTTTTGGTTTTAGAAGCAGATATTTCTCTTTACAGCCTATGGTCCCATTCACTCGGGAATATCCCAACGCAGCTCCTAGCACAAACGTGTTTCTGACTCGCTGAATCTCAACATAGTTTCAACTCTCCTGGGTGAACGAACGCACAGCAGAGCAGTTTCAAGGAAACGTTTCTCCTGAGTTTTAGACGAAGTTTCCTGCTGTTTAGTACATATGCCGGCATTGGGCTGGAAATACCGGTTTTGGGATTCTGCACAGAAAGGGTTTGCAAACCGCTGAATCCACACGTGAGATTAACTCTGTCAGTTGAATGCACACATTGACAACCATTCAGTTAGATAGCTCCGTTTTGGTTTTAGAAGCAGATATTTCTCTGTACAGCCTATGGTCCCATTCACTCGGGAATATCCCAACGCAGCTCCTAGAAGAAACGTGTTTCTGACTCGCTGAATCTCAACATAGATTCAACTCTCTTAGGTGAACGAACGCACAGCAGAGCAGTTTCAAGGAAACGTTTCTCCTGAGTTTTAGATGAAGTTTCCTGCCGTTTAGTACGGATGCCGGCATTGGGCTGGAAATACCGGTTTTGGGATTCTGCACAGAAAGGGTGTGCAAACCGCTGAATCCACACGTGAGTTTAACTCTGTCAGTTGAATGCACACATTGACAACCATTCAGTTTGATAGCACACTTTTGGTTTTAGAAGCAGATATTTCTCTGTACAGCCTATGGTCCCATTCACTCGGGAATATCCCAACGCAGCTCCTAGAAGAAACGTGTTTCTGACTCGCTGAATCTCAACATAGTTTCAACTCTCTTAGGTGAACGAACGCACAGCAGAGCAGTTTCAAGGAAACGTTTCTCCTGAGTTTTAGACGAAGTTTCCTGCTGTTTAGTACGGATGCCGGCATTGGGCTGGACATACCGGTTTTGGGATTCTGCACAGAAATGGTTTGCAAACCGCTGAATCCACACGTGAGTTTAACTCTGTCAGTTGAATGCACACATTGACAACCATTCAGTTAGATAGCTCCGTTTTGGTTTTAGAAGCAGATATTTCTCTGTACAGCCTATGGTCCCATTCACTCGGGAATATCCCAACGCAGCTCCTAGCACAAACGTGTTTCTGACTCGCTGAATCTCAACATATTTTCAACTCTCTTAGGTGAACGAACGCACAGCAGAGCAGTTTCAAGGAAACGTTTCTCCTGAGTTTTAGACGAAGTTTCCTGCTGTTTAGTACGTATGCCGGCATTGGGCTGGAAATACCGGTTTTGGGATTCTGCACAGAAAGGGTTTGCAAACCGCTGAATCCACACGTGAGATTAACTCTGTCAGTTGAATGCACACATTGACAACCATTCAGTTAGATAGCACACTTTTGGTTTTAGAAGCAGATATTTCTCTGTACAGCCTATGGTCAATTTCACTCGGGAATATCCCAACGCACCTCCTAGAAGAAACGTGTTTCTGACTCGCTGAGTCTCAACATAGATTCAACTCTCTTAGGTGAACGAACGCACAGCAGAGCAGTTTCAAGGAAACGTTTCTCCTGAGTTTTAGACGAAGTTTCCTGCTGTTTAGTACGTATGCCGGCATTGGGCTGGAAATACCGGTTTTGGGATTCTGCACACAAAGGGTTTGCAAACCGCTGAATCCACACGTGAGTTTAACTCTGTCAGTTGAATGCACACATTGACAACCATTCAGTTTGATAGCACACTTTTGGTTTTAGAAGCAGATATTTCTCTGTACAGCCTATGGTCCCATTCACTCGGGAATATCCCAACTCAGCTCCTAGAAGAAACGTGTTTCTGACTCGCTAAATCTCAACATAGATTCAACTCTCTTATGTGAACGAACGCACAGCAGAGCAGTTTCAAGGAAACGTTTCTCCTGAGTTTTAGATGAAGTTTCCTGCTGTTTAGTACGGATGCCGGCATTGGGCTGGAAATACCGGTTTTGGGGTTCTGCACAGAAAGGGTGTGCAAACCGCTGAATCCACACGTGAGTTTAACTCTGTCAGTTGAATGCACACATTGACAACCATTCAGTTTGATAGCACACTTTGGGTTTTAGAAGCAGATATTTCTCTGTACAGCCTATGGTCCCATTCACTCGGGAATATCCCAACGCAGCTCCTAGAAGTAACGTGTTTCTGACAAGCTGAATCTCAACATAGATTCAACTCTCTTAGGTGAACGAACGCACAGCAGAGCAGTTTCAAGGAAACGTTTCTCCTGAGTTTTAGACGAAGTTTCCTGCTGTTTAGTACGTATGCCGGCATTGGGCTGGAAATACCGGTTTTGGGATTCTGCACAGAAAGGGTTTGCAAACCGCTGAATCCACACGTGAGATTAACTCTGTCAGTTGAATGCACACATTGACAACCATTCAGTTAGATAGCACACTTTTGGTTTTAGAAGCAGATATTTCTCTGTACAGCCTATGGTCCCATTCACTCGGGAATATCCCAACGCACCTCCTAGAAGAAACGTGTTTCTGACTCGCTGAGTCTCAACATAGATTCAACTCTCTTAGGTGAACGAACGCACAGCAGAGCAGTTTCAAGGAAACGTTTCTCCTGAGTTTTAGACGAAGTTTCCTGCTGTTTAGTACGTATGCCGGCATTGGGCTGGAAATACCGGTTTTGGGATTCTGCACACAAAGGGTTTGCAAACCGCTGAATCCACACGTGAGTTTAACTCTGTCAGTTGAATGCACACATTGACAACCATTCAGTTTGATAGCACACTTTTGGTTTTAGAAGCAGATATTTCTCTGTACAGCCTATGGTCCCATTCACTCGGGAATATCCCAACTCAGCTCCTAGAAGAAACGTGTTTCTGACTCGCTAAATCTCAACATAGATTCAACTCTCTTAGGTGAACGAACGCACAGCAGAGCAGTTTCAAGGAAACGTTTCTCCTGAGTTTTAGATGAAGTTTCCTGCTGTTTAGTACGGATGCCGGCATTGGGCTGGAAATACCGGTTTTGGGATTCTGCACAGAAAGGGTGTGCAAACCGCTGAATCCACACGTGAGTTTAACTCTGTCAGTTGAATGCACACATTGACAACCATTCAGTTTGATAGCACACTTTTGGTTTTAGAAGCACATATTTCTCTGTACAGCCTATGGTCCCATTCACTCGGGAATATCCCAACGCAGCTCCTAGAAGTAACGTGTTTCTGACAAGCTGAATCTCAACATAGATTCAACTCTCTTAGGTGAACGAACGCACAGCAGAGCAGTTTCAAGGAAACGTTTCTCCTGAGTTTTAGACGAAGTTTCCTGCTGTTTAGTACGTATGCCGGCATTGGGCTGGAAATACCGGTTTTGGGATTCTGCACAGAAAGGGTTTGCAAACCGCTGAATCCACACGTGAGTTTAACTCTGTCAGTTGAATGCACACATTGACAACCATTCAGTTAGATAGCTCCGTTTTGGTTTTAGAAGCAGATATTTCTCTGTACAGCCTATGGTCCCATTCACTCGGGAATATCCCAACGCAGCTCCTAGAAGAAACGTGTTTCTGACTCGCTGAATCTCAACATAGTTTCAACTCTCTTAGGTGAACGAACGCACAGCAGAGCAGTTTCAAGGAAACGTTTCTCCTGAGTTTTAGACGAAGTTTCCTGCTGTTTACTTCGGATGCCGGCATTGAGCTGGAATTACCGGTTTTGGGATTCTGCACAGAAAGGGTTTGTAAACCGCTGAATCCACACGTGAGTTTAACTCTGTCTGTTGAATGCACACATTGACAACCATTCAGTTAGATAGCTCCGTTTTGGTTTTAGAAGCAGATTTTTCTCTGTACAGCGTATGGTCCCATTCACTCGGGAATATCCCAACGCAGCTCCTAGAAGAAACGTGTTTCTGACTCGCTGAATCTCAACATAGATTCAACTCTCTTAGGTGAACGAACGCACAGCAGAGCATTTTCAAGGAAACGTTTCTCCTGAGTTTTAGACGAAGTTTCCTGCTGTTTAGTACGGATGCCGGCATTGGGCTGGACATACCGGTTTTGGGATTCTGCACAGAAATGGTTTGCAAACCGCTGAATCCACACGTGAGTTTAACTCTGTCAGTTGAATGCACACATTGACAACCATTCAGTTAGATAGCTCCGTTTTGGTTTTAGAAGCAGATATTTCTCTTTACAGCCTATGGTCCCATTCACTCGGGAATATCCCAACGCAGCTCCTAGCACAAACGTGTTTCTGACTCGCTGAATCTCAACATAGATTCAACTCTCTTAGGTGAACGAACGCACAGCAGAGCAGTTTCAAGGAAACGTTTCTCCTGAGTCTTAGACGAAGTTTCCTGCTGTTTAGTACGTATGCCGGCATTGGGCTGGAAATACCGGTTTTGGGATTCTGCACAGAAAGGGTTTGCAAACCGCTGAATCCACACGTGAGATTAACTCTGTCAGTTGAATGCACACATTGACAACCATTCAGTTAGATAGCTCCGTTTTGGTTTTAGAAGCAGATATTTCTCTGTACAGCCTATGGTCCTATTCACTCGGGAATATCCCAACGCAGCTCCTAGAAGAAACGTGTTTCTGACTCGCTGAATCTCAACATAGATTCAACTCTCTTAGGTGAACGAACGCACAGCAGAGCAGTTTCAAGGAAACGTTTCTCCTGAGTTTTAGACGAAGTTTCCTGCTGTTTAGTACGTATGCCGGCATTGGGCTGGAAATACCGGTTTTGGGATTCTGCACACAAAGGGTTTGCAAACCGCTGAATCCACACGTGAGTTTAACTCTGTCAGTTGAATGGACACATTGACAACCATTCAGTTTGATAGCACACTTTTGGTTTTAGAAGCAGATATTTCTCTGTACAGCCTATGGTCCCATTCACTCGGGAATATCCCAACTCAGCTCCTAGAAGAAACGTGTTTCTGACTCGCTAAATCTCAACATAGATTCAACTCTCTTAGGTGAACGAACGCACAGCAGAGCAGTTTCAAGGAAACGTTTCTCCTGAGTTTTAGATGAAGTTTCCTGCTGTTTAGTACGGATGCCGGCATTGGGCTGGAAATACCGGTTTTGGGATTCTGCACAGAAAGTGTTTGCAAACCGCTGAATCCACACGTGACTTTAACTCTGTCAGTTGAATGCACACATTGACAACCATTCAGTTTGATAGCACACTTTTGGTTTTAGAAGCAGATATTTCTCTGTACAGCCTATGGTCCCATTCACTCGGGAATATCCCAACGCAGCTCCTAGAAGAAACGTGTTTCTGACTCGCTGAATCTCAACATAGATTCAACTCTCTTAGGTGAACGAACGCACAGCAGAGCAGTTTCAAGGAAACGTTTCTCCTGAGTTTTAGACGAAGTTTCCTGCTGTTTAGTACGGATGCCGGCATTGGGCTGGAAATACCAGTTTTGGGATTCTGCACAGAAAGGGTTTGCAAACCGCTGAATCCACACGTGACTTTAACTCTGTCAGTTGAATGCACACATTGACAACCATTCAGTTAGATAGCACACTTTTGGTTTTAGAAGCAGATATTTCTCTGTACAGCCTATGGTCCCATTCACTTGGGAATATCCCAACGCACCTCCTAGAAGAAACGTGTTTCTGACTCGCTGAATCTCAACATAGATTCAACTCTCTTAGGTGATCGAACGCACAGCAGAGCAGTTTCAAGGAAACGTTTCTCCTGAGTTTTAGACGAAGTTTCCTGCTGTTTAGTACGGATGCCGGCATTGGGCTGGACATACCGGTTTTGGGATTCTGCACAGAAAGGGTTTGCAAACCGCTGAATCCACACGTGAGTTTAACTCTGTCAGTTGAATGCACACTTTGACAACCATTCAGTTAGATAGCTCCGTTTTGGTTTTAGAAGCAGATATTTCTCTGTACAGCCTATGGTCCCATTCACTCGGGAATATCCCAACGCAGCTCCTAGAAGAAACGTGTTTCTGACTCGCTGAATCTCAACATAAATTCAACTCTCTTAGGTGATCGAACGCACAGCAGAGTTGTTTCAAGGAAACGCTTCTCCTGAGTTTTAGACGAAGTTTCCTGCTGTTTAGTACGTATGCCGGCATTGGGCTGGAAATACCGGTTTTGGGATTCTGCACAGAAAGGGTTTGCAAACCGCTGAATCCACACGTGAGTTTAACTCTGTCAGTTGAATGCACACATTGACAACCATTCAGTTAGATAGCTCCGTTTTGGTTTTAGAAGCAGATATTTCTCTGTACAGCCTATGGTCCCATTCACTCGGGAATATCCCAACGCAGCTCCTAGAAGAAACGTGTTTCTGACTCGCTGAATCTCCACATAGATTCAACTCTCTTAGGTGAACGAACGCACAGCAGAGCAGTTTCAGGGAAACGTTTCTCCTGAGTTTTAGACGAAGTTTCCTGCTGTTTAGTACGTATGCCGGCATTGGGCTGGAAATACCGGTTTTGGGATTCTGCACAGAAAGGGTTTGCAAACCGCTGAAACCACACGTGAGTTTAACTCTGTCAGTTGAATGCACACGTTGACAACCATTCAGTTAGATAGCTCCGTTTTGGTTTTAGAAGCAGATATTTCTCTGTACAGCCTATGGTCCCATTCACTCGGGAATATCCCAATGCAGCTCCTAGAAGAAACGTGTTTCTGACTCGCTGAATCTCAACATAGTTTCAACTCTCTTAGGTGAACGATCGCACAGCAGAGCAGTTTCAAGGGAACGTTTGTCCTGAGATTTAGACGAAGTTTCCTGCTGTTTAGTACGTATGCCGGCATTGGGCTGGAAATACCGGTTTTGGGATTCTGCACAGAAAGGGTTTGCAAACCGCTGAATCCACACGTGAGTTTAACTCTGTCAGTTGAATGCACACATTGACAACCATTCAGTTTGATAGCACACTTTTGGTTTTAGAAGCAGATATTTCTCTGTACAGCCTATGGTCCCATTCACTTGGGAATATCCCTATGCAGCTCCTAGAAGAAACGTGTTTCTGACTCGCTGAATCTCAACATAGATTCAACTCTCTTAGGTGAACGAACGCACAGCAGAGCAGTTTCAAGGAAACGTTTCTACTGAGATTTAGACGAAGTTTCCTGCTGTTTAGTACGGATGCCGGCATTGGGCTGGAAATACTGGTTTTGGGATTCTGCACAGAAAGGGTTTGCAAACCGCTGAATCCACACGTGAGTTTAACTCTGTCAGTTGAATGCACACATTGACAACCAATCCGTTTGATAGCACACTTTTGGTTTTAGAAGCAGATATTTCTCTGTACAGCCTATGGTCCCATTCACTCGGGAATATCCCAACGCAGCTCCTAGAAGAAACGTGTTTCTGACTCGCTGAATCTCAACATAGATTCAACTCTCTTAGGTGAACAAACGCACAGCAGAGCAGTTTCAAGGAAACGTTTCTCCTGAATCTTAGACGAAGTTTCCTGCTGTTTAGTACGTATGCCGGCATTGGGCTGGAAATACCGGTTTTGGGATTCTGCACAGAAAGGGTTTGCAAACCGCTGAATCCACACGTGAGTTTAACTCTGTCAGTTGAATGCACACGTTGACAACCATTCAGTTAGATAGCTCCGTTTTGGTTTTAGAAGCAGATATTTCTCTGTACAGCGTATGGTCCCATTTACTCGGGAATATAACAACGCAGCTCCTAGAAGAAACGTGTTTCTGACTCGCTGAATCTCAACATAGATTCAACTCTCTTAGGTGAACGAACGCACAGCAGAGTAGTTTCAAGGAAACGTTTCTCCTGAGTTTTAGACGAAGTTTCCTGCTGTTTAGTACGGATGCCGGCATTGGGCTGGACATACCGGTTTTGGGATTCTGCACAGAAAGGGTTTGCAAACCGCTGAATCCACACGTGAGTTTAACTCTGTCAGTTGAATGCACACATTGACAACCATTCAGTTTGATAGCACACTTTTGGTTTTAGAAGCAGATATTTCTCTGTACAGCCTATGGTCCCATTCACTCGGGAATATCCCAACGCACCTCCTAGAAGAAACGTGTTTCTGACTCGCTAAATCTCAACATAGATTCAACTCTCTTAGGTGATCGAACGCACAGCAGAGCAGTTTCAAGGAAACGTTTCTCCTGAGTTTTAGACGAAGTTTCCTGCTGTTTAGTACGGATGCCGGCATTGGGCTGGAAATACCGGTTTTGGGATTCTGCACAGAAAGGGTTTGCAAACCGCTGAATCCACACGTGAGTTTAACTCTGTCAGTTGAATGCACACATTGACAACCATTCAGTTAGATAGCTCCGTTTTGGTTTTAGAAGCAGATATTTCTCTGTACAGCCTATGGTCCCATTCACTCGGGAATATCCCAACGCAGCTCCTAGAAGAAACGTGTTTCTGACTCGCTGAATCTCAACATAGATTCAACTCTCTTAGGTGAACGAACGCACAGCAGAGCAGTTTCAAGGAAATGTTTCTCCTGAGTTTTAGACGAAGTTTCCTGCTGTTTATTACGTATGCAGGCATTAGGCTGGAAATACCGGTTTTGGGATTCTGCACAGAAAGGGTTTGCAAACCGCTGAATCAACACGTGAGTTTAACTCTGTCAGTTGAATGCAAACATTGACAACCATTCAGTTAGATAGCTCCGTTTTGGTTTTAGAAGCAGATATTTCTCTGTACCACCTATGGTCCCATTCACTCGGGAATATCCCAGTGCAGCTCCTAGAAGAAACGTGTTTCTGACTCGCTGAATCTCAACATAGATTCAACTCTCTTAGGTGAACGAACGCACAGCAGAGCAGTTTCAAGGAAACGTTTCTCCTGAGTTTTAGACGAAGTTTCCTGCTGTTTAGTACGTATGCCGGCATTGGGCTGGAAATACCGGTTTTGGGATTCTGCACAGAAAGGGTTTGCAAACCGCTGAAACCACACGTGAGTTTAACTCTGTCAGTTGAATGCACACATTGACAACCATTCAGTTAGATAGCTCCGTTTTGGTTTTAGAAGCAGATATTTCTCTGTACAGCCTATGGTCCCATTCATTCGGGAATATCCCAATGCAGCTCCTAGAAGAAACGTGTTTCTGACTCGCTGAATCTCAACATAGTTTCAACTCTCTTAGGTGAACGAACGCACAGCAGAGCAGTTTCAAGGAAACGTTTCTCCTGAGATTTAGACGAAGTTTCCTGCTGTTTAGTACGTATGCCGGCATTGGGCTGGAAATACCGGTTTTGGGATTCTGCACAGAAAGGGTTTGCAAACCGCTGAATCCACACGTGAGTTTAACTCTGTCAGTTGAATGCACACATTGACAACCATTCAGTTAGGTAGCTCCGTTTTGGTTTTAGAAGCAGATATTTCTCTGTACAGCCTATGGTCCCATTTACTCGGGAATATCCCAACGCAGCTCCTAGAAGAAACGTGTTTCTGACTCGCTGAATCTCAACATAGATTCAACTCTCTTAGGTGAACGAACGCACAGCAGAGTAGATTCAAGGAAACGTTTCTCCTGAGTTTTAGACGAAGTTTCCTGCTGTTTAGTACGGATGCCGGCATTGGGCTGGACATACCGGTTTTGGGATTCTGCACAGAAAGGGTTTGCAAACCGCTGAATCCACACGTGAGTTTAACTCTGTCAGTTGAATGCACACATTGACAACCATTCAGTTTGATAGCACACTTTTGGTTTTAGAAGCAGATATTTCTCTGTACAGCCTATGGTCCCATTCACTCGGGAATATCCCAACGCACCTCCTAGAAGAAACGTGTTTCTGACTCGCTAAATCTCAACATAGATTCAACTCTCTTAGGTGATCGAACGCACAGCAGAGCAGTTTCAAGGAAACGTTTCTCCTGAGTTTTAGACGAAGTTTCCTGCTGTTTAGTACGGATGCCGGCATTGGGCTGGAAATACCGGTTTTGGGATTCTGCACAGAAAGGGTTTGCAAACCGCTGAATCCACACGTGAGTTTAACTCTGTCAGTTGAATGCACACATTGACAACCATTCAGTTAGATAGCTCCGTTTTGGTTTTAGAAGCAGATATTTCTCTGTACAGCCTATGGTCCCATTCACTCGGGAATATCCCAACGCAGCTCCTAGAAGAAACGTGTTTCTGACTCGCTGAATCTCAACATAGATTCAACTCTCTTAGGTGAACGAACGCACAGCAGAGCAGTTTCAAGGAAATGTTTCTCCTGAGTTTTAGACGAAGTTTCCTGCTGTTTATTACGTATGCCGGCATTGGGCTGGAAATACCGGTTTTGGGATTCTGCACAGAAAGGGTTTGGAAACCGCTGAATCCACACGTGAGTTTAACTCTGTCAGTTGAATGCACACATTGACAACCATTCAGTTAGATAGCTCCGTTTTGGTTTTAGAAGCAGATATTTCTCTGTACCACCTATGGTCCCATTCACTCGGGAATATCCCAGTGCAGCTCCTAGAAGAAACGTGTTTCTGACTCGCTGAATCTCAACATAGATTCAACTCTCTTAGGTGAACGAACGCACAGCAGAGCAGTTTCAAGGAAACGTTTCTCCTGAGTTTTAGACGAAGTTTCCTGCTGTGTAGTACGGATGCCGGCATTGGGCTGGACATACCGGTTTTGGGATTCTGCACAGAAAGGGTTTGCAAACCGCTGAATCCACACGTGAGTTTAACTCTGTCAGTTGAATGCACACTTTGACAACCATTCAGTTAGATAGCTCCGTTTTGGTTTTAGAAGCAGATATTTCTCTGTACAGCCTATGGTCCCATTCACTCGGGAATATCCCAACGCAGCTCCTAGAAGAAACGTGTTTCTGACTCGCTGAATCTCAACATAAATTCAACTCTCTTAGGTGATCGAACGCACAGCAGAGTTGTTTCAAGGAAACGCTTCTCCTGAGTTTTAGACGAAGTTTCCTGCTGTTTAGTACGGATGCCGGCATTGGGCTGGAAATACCGGTTTTGGGATTCTGCACAGAAAGGGTTTGCAAACCGCTGAATCCACACGTGAGTTTAACTCTGTCAGTTGAATGCACACATTGACAACCATTCAGTTAGATAGCTCCGTTTTGGTTTTAGAAGCAGATATTTCTCTGTACAGCCTATGGTCCCATTCACTCGGGAATATCCCAACGCAGCTCCTAGAAGAAACGTGTTTCTGACTCGCTGAATCTCCACATAGATTCAACTCTCTTAGGTGAACGAACGCACAGCAGAGCAGTTTCAAGGAAACGTTTCTCCTGAGTTTTAGACGAAGTTTCCTGCTGTTTAGTACGTATGCCGGCATTGGGCTGGAAATACCGGTTTTGGGATTCTGCACAGAAAGGGTTTGCAAACCGCTGAAACCACACGTGAGTATAACTCTGTCAGTTGAATGCACACATTGACAACAATTCAGTTAGATAGCTCCGTTTGGTTTTAGAAGCAGATATTTCTCTGTACAGCCTATGGTCCCATTCACTCGGGAATATCCCAATGCAGCTCCTAGAAGAAACGTGTTTCTGACTCGCTAAATCTCAACATAGTTTCAACTCTCTTAGGTGAACGAACGCACAGCAGAGCAGTTTCAAGGAAACGTTTCTCCTGAGATTTAGACGAAGTTTCCTGCTGTTTAGTACGTATGCCGGCATTGGGCTGGAAATACCGGTTTTGGGATTCTGCACAGAAAGGGTTTGCAAACCGCTGAATCCACACGTGAGTTTAACTCTGTCAGTTGAATGCACACATTGACAACCATTCAGTTAGATAGCTCCGTTTTGGTTTTAGAAGCAGATATTTCTCTGTACAGCCTATGATCCCATTCACTCGGGAATATCCCAACGCAGCTCCTAGAAGAAACGTGTTTCTGACTCGCTGAATCTCAACATAGATTCAACTCTCTTTGGTGATCGAACGCACAGCAGAGCAGTTTCAAGGAAACGTTTCTCCTGAGTTTTAGACGAAGTTTCCTGCTGTTTATTACGGATGCCGGCATTGGGCTGGAAATACCGGTTTTGGGATTCTGCACAGAAAGTGTTTGCAAACCGCTGAATCCACACGTGACTTTAACTCTGTCAGTTGAATGCACACATTGACAACCATTCAGTTTGATAGCACACTTTTGGTTTTAGAAGCAGATATTTCTCTGTACAGCCTATGGTCCCATTCACTCGGGAATATCCCAACGCAGCTCCTAGAAGAAACGTGTTTCTGACTCGCTGAATCTCAACATAGATTCAACTCTCTTAGGTGAACGAACGCACAGCAGAGCAGTTTCAAGGAAACGTTTCTCCTGAGTTTTAGACGAAGTTTCCTGCTGTTTAGTACGGATGCCGGCATTGGGCTGGAAATAGCAGTTTTGGGATTCTGCACAGAAAGGGTTTGCAAACCGCTGAATCCACACGTGAGTTTACCTCTGTCAGTTGAATGCACACATTGACAACCATTCAGTTAGATAGCACACTTTTGGTTTTAGAAGCAGATATTTCTCTGTACAGCCTATGGTTCCATTCACTCGGGAATATCCCAACGCAACTCCTAGAAGAAACGTGTTTCTGACTCGCTGAATCTCAACATAGATTCAACTCTCTTAGGTAAACGAACGCACAGCAGAGCAGTTTCAAGGAAACGTTTCTCCTGAGTTTTAGACGAAGTTTCCTGCTGTTTAGTACGTATGCCGGCATTGGGCTGGAAATTCCGGTTTTGGGATTCTGCACAGAAAGGGTTTGCAAACCGCTGAATCCACACGTGAGTTTAACTCTGTCAGTTGAATGCACACATTGACAACCATTCAGTTAGATAGCGCCGTTTTGGTTTTAGAAGCAGATATTTCTCTGTACAGCCTATGGTCCCATTCACTCGGGAATATCCTAACGCAGCTCCTAGAAGAAACGTGTTTCTGACTCGCTGAATCTCAACATAGATTCAACTCTCTTAGGTGAACGAAGGCACAGCAGAGCAGTTTCAAGGAAACGTTTCTCCTGAGTTTTAGACGAAGTTTCCTGCTGTTTAGTACGGATGCCGGCATTGGGCTGGAAATACCGGTTTTGGGATTCTGCACAGAAAGTGTTTGCAAACCGCTGAAACCACACGTGACTTTAACTCTGTCAGTTGAATGCACACATTGACAACCATTCAGTTTGATAGCACACTTTTGGTTTTAGAAGCAGATATTTCTCTGTACAGCCTATGGTCCCATTCACTCGGGAATATCCCAACGCAGCTCCTAGAAGAAACGTGTTTCTGACTCGCTGAATCTCAACATAGATTCAACTCTCTTAGGTGAACGAACGCACAGCAGAGCAGTTTCAAGGAAACGTTTCTCCTGAGTTTTAGACGAAGTTTCCTGCTGTTTAGTACGGATGCCGGCATTGGGCTGGAAATACCAGTTTTGGGATTCTGCACAGAAAGGGTTTGCAAACCGCTGAATCCACACGTGACTTTAACTCTGTCAGTTGAATGCACACATTGACAACCATTCAGTTAGATAGCACACTTTTGGTTTTAGAAGCAGATATTTCTCTGTACAGCCTATGGTCCCATTCACTCGGGAATATCCCAACGCAACTCCTAGAAGAAACGTGTTTCTGACTCGCTGAATCTCAACATAGATTCAACTCTCTTAGGTGAACGAACGCACAGCAGTGCAGTTTCAAGGAAACGTTTCTCCTGAGTTTTAGACGAAGTTTCCTGCTGTTTAGTACGGATGCCGGCATTGGGCTGGAAATACCGGTTTTGGGATTCTGCACAGAAAGGGTTTGCAAACCGCTGAATCCACACGTGAGTTTAACTCTGTCAGTTGAATGCACACATTGACAACCATTCAGTTAGATACCACCCTTTTGGTTGTAGGAGCAGATATTTCTCTGTACAGCCTATGGTCCCATTCACTCGGGAATATCCCAACGCACCTCCTAGAAGAAACGTGTTTCTGACTCGCTGAATCTCAACATAGATTCAACTCTCTGAGGTGATCGAACGCACAGCAGAGCAGTTTCAAGGAAACGTTTCTCCTGAGTTTTAGACGAAGTTTCCTGCTGTTTAGTACGGATGCCGGCATTGGGCTGGACATACCGGTTTTGGGATTCTGCACAGAAAGGGTTTGCAAACCGCTGAATCCACACGTGAGTTTAACTCTGTCAGTTGAATGCACACTTTGACAACCATTCAGTTAGATAGCTCCGTTTTGGTTTTAGAAGCAGATATTTCTCTGTACAGCCTATGGTCCCATTCACTCGGGAATATCCCAACGCAGCTCCTAGAAGAAACGTGTTTCTGACTCGCTGAATCTCAACATAAATTCAACTCTCTTAGGTGATCGAACGCACAGCAGAGTTGTTTCAAGGAAACGCTTCTCCTGAGTTTTAGACGAAGTTTCCTGCTGTTTAGTACGGATGCCGGCATTGGGCTGGAAATACCGGTTTTGGGATTCTGCACAGAAAGGGTTTGCAAACCGCTGAATCCACACGTGAGTTTAACTCTGTCAGTTGAATGCACACATTGACAACCATTCAGTTAGATAGCTCCGTTTTGGTTTTAGAAGCAGATATTTCTCTGTACAGCCTATGGTCCCATTCACTCGGGAATATCCCAACGCAGCTCCTAGAAGAAACGTGTTTCTGACTCGCTGAATCTCCACATAGATTCAACTCTCTTAGGTGAACGAACGCACAGCAGAGCAGTTTCAAGGAAACGTTTCTCCTGAGTTTTAGACGAAGTTTCCTGCTGTTTAGTACGTATGCCGGCATTGGGCTGGAAATACCGGTTTTGGGATTCTGCACAGAAAGGGTTTGCAAACCGCTGAAACCACACGTGAGTTTAACTCTGTCAGTTGAATGCACACATTGACAACCATTCAGTTAGATAGCTCCGTTTTGGTTTTAGAAGCAGATATTTCTCTGTACAGCCTATGGTCCCATTCACTCGGGAATATCCCAATGCAGCTCCTAGAAGAAACGTGTTTCTGACTCGCTGAATCTCAACATAGTTTCAACTCTCTTAGGTGAACGAATGCACAGCAGAGCAGTTTCAAGGAAACGTTTCTCCTGAGTTTTAGACGAAGTTTCCTGCTGTTTAGTACGGATGCCGGCATTGGGCTGGACATACCGGTTTTGGGATTCTGCACAGAAAGGGTTTGCAAACCGCTGAATCCACACGTGAGTTTAACTCTGTCAGTTGAATGCACACTTTGACAACCATTCAGTTAGATAGCTCCGTTTGGGTTTTAGAAGCAGATATTTCTCTGTACAGCCTATGGTCCCATTCACTCGGGAATATCCCAACGCAGCTCCTAGAAGAAACGTGTTTCTGACTCGCTGAATCTCAACATAAATTCAACTCTCTTAGGTGATCGAACGCACAGCAGAGTTGTTTCAAGGAAACGCTTCTCCTGAGTTTTAGACGAAGTTTCCTGCTGTTTAGTACGTATGCCAGCATTGGGCTGGAAATACCGGTTTTGGGATTCTGCACAGAAAGGGTTTGCAAACCGCTGAATCCACACGTGAGTTTAACTCTGTCAGTTGAATGCACACATTGACAACCATTCAGTTAGATAGCTCCGTTTTGGTTTTAGAAGCAGATATTTCTCTGTACAGCCTATGGTCCCATTCACTCGGGAATATCCCAACGCAGCTCCTAGAAGAAACGTGTTTCTGACTCGCTGAATCTCCACATAGATTCAACTCTCTTAGGTGAACGAACGCACAGCAGAGCAGTTTCAGGGAAACGTTTCTCCTGAGTTTTAGACGAAGTTTCCTGCTGTTTAGTACGTATGCCGGCATTGGGCTGGAAATACCGGTTTTGGGATTCTGCACAGAAAGGGTTTGCAAACCGCTGAAACCACACGTGAGTTTAACTCTGTCAGTTGAATGCACACATTGACAACCATTCAGTTAGATAGCTCCGTTTTGGTTTTAGAAGCAGATATTTCTCTGTACAGCCTATGGTCCCATTCACTCGGGAATATCCCAATGCAGCTCCTAGAAGAAACGTGTTTCTGACTCGCTGAATCTCAACATAGTTTCAACTCTCTTAGGTGAACGATCGCACAGCAGAGCAGTTTCAAGGAAACGTTTGTCCTGAGATTTAGACGAAGTTTCCTGCTGTTTAGTACGTATGCCGGCATTGGGCTGGAAATACCGGTTTTGGGATTCTGCACAGAAAGGGTTTGCAAACCGCTGAATCCACACGTGAGTTTAACTCTGTCAGTTGAATGCACACATTGACAACCATTCAGTTTGATAGCACACTTTTGGTTTTAGAAGCAGATATTTCTCTGTACAGCCTATGGTCCCATTCACTTGGGAATATCCCTATGCAGCTCCTAGAAGAAACGTGTTTCTGACTCGCTGAATCTCAACATAGATTCAACTCTCTTAGGTGAACGAACGCACAGCAGAGCAGTTTCAAGGAAACGTTTCTACTGAGATTTAGACGAAGTTTCCTGCTGTTTAGTACGGATGCCGGCATTGGGCTGGAAATACTGGTTTTGGGATTCTGCACAGAAAGGGTTTGCAAACCGCTGAATCCACACGTGAGTTTAACTCTGTCAGTTGAATGCACACATTGACAACCAATCCGTTTGATAGCACACTTTTGGTTTTAGAAGCAGATATTTCTCTGTACAGCTTATGGTCCCATTCACTCGGGAATATCCCAACGCAGCTCCTAGAAGAAACGTGTTTCTGACTCGCTGAATCTCAACATAGATTCAACTCTCTTAGGTGAACAAACGCACAGCAGAGCAGTTTCAAGGAAACGTTTCTCCTGAGTCTTAGACGAAGTTTCCTGCTGTTTAGTACGTATGCCGGCATTGGGCTGGAAATACCGGTTTTGGGATTCTGCACAGAAAGGGTTTGCAAACCGCTGAATCCACACGTGAGTTTAACTCTGTCAGTTGAATGCACACATTGACAACCATTCAGTTAGATAGCTCCGTTTTGGTTTTAGAAGCAGATATTTCTCTGTACAGCCTATGGTCCCATTTACTCGGGAATATCCCAACGCAGCTCCTAGAAGAAACGTGTTTCTGACTCGCTGAATCTCAACATAGATTCAACTCTCTTAGGTGAACGAACGCACAGCAGAGTAGTTTCAAGGAAACGTTTCTCCTGAGTTTTAGACGAAGTTTCCTGCTGTTTAGTACGGATGCCGGCATTGGGCTGGACATACCGGTTTTGGGATTCTGCACAGAAAGGGTTTGCAAACCGCTGAATCCACACGTGAGTTTAACTCTGTCAGTTGAATGCACACATTGACAACCATTCAGTTTGATAGCACACTTTTGGTTTTAGAAGCAGATATTTCTCTGTACAGCCTATGGTCCCATTCACTCGGGAATATCCCAACGCACCTCCTAGAAGAAACGTGTTTCTGACTCGCTAAATCTCAACATAGATTCAACTCTCTTAGGTGATCGAACGCACAGCAGAGCAGTTTCAAGGAAACGTTTCTCCTGAGTTTTAGACGAAGTTTCCTGCTGTTTAGTACGGATGCCGGCATTGGGCTGGAAATACCGGTTTTGGGATTCTGCACAGAAAGGGTTTGCAAACCGCTGAATCCACACGTGAGTTTAACTCTGTCAGTTGAATGCACACATTGACAACCATTCAGTTAGATAGCTCCGTTTTGGTTTTAGAAGCAGATATTTCTCTGTACAGCCTATGGTCCCATTCACTCGGGAATATCCCAACGCAGCTCCTAGAAGAAACGTGTTTCTGACTCGCTGAATCTCAACATAGATTCAACTCTCTTAGGTGAACGAACGCACAGCAGAGCAGTTTCAAGGAAATGTTTCTCCTGAGTTTTAGACGAAGTTTCCTGCTGTTTATTACGTATGCCGGCATTAGGCTGGAAATACCGGTTTTGGGATTCTGCACAGAAAGGGTTTGCAAACCGCTGAATCCACACGTGAGTTTAACTCTGTCAGTTGAATGCACACATTGACAACCATTCAGTTAGATAGCTCCGTTTTGGTTTTAGAAGCAGATATTTCTCTGTACCACCTATGGTCCCATTCACTCGGGAATATCCCAGTGCAGCTCCTAGAAGAAACGTGTTTCTGACTCGCTGAATCTCAACATAGATTCAACTCTCTTAGGTGAACGAACGCACAGCAGAGCAGTTTCAAGGAAACGTTTCTCCTGAGTTTTAGACGAAGTTTCCTGCTGTTTAGTACGTATGCCGGCATTGGGCTGGAAATACCGGTTTTGGGATTCTGCACAGAAAGGGTTTGCAAACCGCTGAATCCACACGTGAGTTTAACTCTGTCAGTTGAATGCACACATTGACAACCATTCAGTTAGATAGCTCCGTTTTGGTTTTAGAAGCAGATATTTCTCTGTACAGCCTATGGTCCCATTTACTCGGGAATATCCCAACGCAGCTCCTAGAAGAAACGTGTTTCTGACTCGCTGAATCTCAACATAGATTCAACTCTCTTAGGTGAACGAACGCACAGCAGAGTAGTTTCAAGGAAACGTTTCTCCTGAGTTTTAGACGAAGTTTCCTGCTGTTTAGTACGGATGCCGGCATTGGGCTGGACATACCGGTTTTGGGATTCTGCACAGAAAGGGTTTGCAAACCGCTGAATCCACACGTGAGTTTAACTCTGTCAGTTGAATGCACACATTGACAACCATTCAGTTTGATAGCACACTTTTGGTTTTAGAAGCAGATATTTCTCTGTATAGCCTATGGTCCCATTCACTCGGGAATATCCCAACGCACCTCCTAGAAGAAACGTGTTTCTGACTCGCTAAATCTCAACATAGATTCAACTCTCTTAGGTGATCGAACGCACAGCAGAGCAGTTTCAAGGAAACGTTTCTCCTGAGTTTTAGACGAAGTTTCCTGCTGTTTAGTACGTATGCCGGCATTGGGCTGGAAATTCCGGTTTTGGGATTCTGCACAGAAAGGGTTTGCAAACCGCTGAATCCACACGTGAGTTTAACTCTGTCAGTTGAATGCACACATTGACAACCATTCAGTTAGATAGCTCCGTTTTGGTTTTAGAAGCAGATATTTCTCTGTACAGCCTATGGTCCCATTCACTCGGGAATATCCCAACGCAGCTCCTAGAAGAAACGTGTTTCTGACTCGCTGAATCTCAACATAGATTCAACTCTCTTAGGTGAACGAACGCACAGCAGAGTAGTTTCAAGGAAACGTTTCTCCTGAGTTTTAGACGAAGTTTCCTGCTGTTTAGTACGGATGCCGGCATTGGGCTGGACATACCGGTTTTGGGATTCTGCACAGAAAGGGTTTGCAAACCGCTGAATCCACACGTGAGTTTAACTCTGTCAGTTGAATGCACACATTGACAACCATTCAGTTTGATAGCACACTTTTGGTTTTAGAAGCAGATATTTCTCTGTACAGCCTATGGTCCCATTCACTCGGGAATATCCCAACGCACCTCCTAGAAGAAACGTGTTTCTGACTCGCTAAATCTCAACATAGATTCAACTCTCTTAGGTGATCGAACGCACAGCAGAGCAGTTTCAAGGAAACGTTTCTCCTGAGTTTTAGACGAAGTTTCCTGCTGTTTAGTACGTATGCCGGCATTGGGCTGGAAATTCCGGTTTTGGGATTCTGCACAGAAAGGGTTTGCAAACCGCTGAATCCACACGTGAGTTTAACTCTGTCAGTTGAATGCACACATTGACAACCATTCAGTTAGATAGCTCCGTTTTGGTTTTAGAAGCAGATATTTCTCTGTACAGCCTATGGTCCCATTCACTCGGGAATATCCCAACGCACCTCCTAGAAGAAACGTGTTTCTGACTCGCTGAATCTCAACATAGATTCAACTCTCTTAGGTGAACGAACGCACAGCAGAGCAGTTTCAAGGAAATGTTTCTCCTGAGTTTTAGACGAAGTTTCCTGCTGTTTATTACGTATGCCGGCATTGGGCTGGAAATACCGGTTTTGGGATTCTGCACAGAAAGGGTTTGCAAACCGCTGAATCCACACGTGAGTTTAACTCTGTCAGTTGAATGCACACATTGACAACCATTCAGTTAGATAGCTCCGTTATGGTTTTAGAAGCAGATATTTCTCTGTACCACCTATGGTCCCATTCACTCGGGAATATCCCAGTGCAGCTCCTAGAAGAAACGTGTTTCTGACTCGCTGAATCTCAACATAGATTCAACTCTCTTAGGTGAACGAACGCACAGCAGAGCAGTTTCAAGGAAACGTTTCTCCTGAGTTTTAGACGAAGTTTCCTGCTGTTTAGTACGGATGCCGGCATTGGGCTGGACATACCGGTTTTGGGATTCTGCACAGAAAGGGTTTGCAAACCGCTGAATCCACACGTGAGTTTAACTCTGTCAGTTGAATGCACACTTTGACAACCATTCAGTTAGATAGCTCCGTTTTGGTTTTAGAAGCAGATATTTCTCTGTACAGCCTATGGTCCCATTCACTCGGGAATATCCCAACGCAGCTCCTAGAAGAAACGTGTTTCTGACTCGCTGAATCTCAACATAAATTCAACTCTCTTAGGTGATCGAACGCACAGCAGAGTTGTTTCAAGGAAACGCTTCTCCTGAGTTTTAGACGAAGTTTCCTGCTGTTTAGTACGGATGCCGGCATTGGGCTGGAAATACCGGTTTTGGGATTCTGCACAGAAAGGGTTTGCAAACCGCTGAATCCACACGTGAGTTTAACTCTGTCAGTTGAATGCACACATTGACAACCATTCAGTTAGATAGCTCCGTTTTGGTTTTAGAAGCAGATATTTCTCTGTACAGCCTATGGTCCCATTCACTCGGGAATATCCCAACGCAGCTCCTAGAAGAAACGTGTTTCTGACTCGCTGAATCTCCACATAGATTCAACTCTCTTAGGTGAACGAACGCACAGCAGAGCAGTTTCAAGGAAACGTTTCTCCTGAGTTTTAGACGAAGTTTCCTGCTGTTTAGTACGTATGCCGGCATTGGGCTGGAAATACCGGTTTTGGGATTCTGCACAGAAAGGGTTTGCAAACCGCTGAAACCACACGTGAGTTTAACTCTGTCAGTTGAATGCACACATTGACAACAATTCAGTTAGATAGCTCCGTTTTGGTTTTAGAAGCAGATATTTCTCTGTACAGCCTATGGTCCCATTCACTCGGGAATATCCCAATGCAGCTCCTAGAAGAAACGTGTTTCTGACTCGCTGAATCTCAACATAGATTCAACTCTCTTAGGTGAACGAACGCACAGCAGAGCAGTTTCAAGGAAACGTTTCTCCTGAGATTTAGACGAAGTTTCCTGCTGTTTAGTACGTATGCCGGCATTGGGCTGGAAATACCGGTTTTGGGATTCTGCACAGAAAGGGTTTGCAAACCGCTGAATCCACACGTGAGTTTAACTCTGTCAGTTGAATGCACACATTGACAACCATTCAGTTAGATAGCTCCGTTTTGGTTTTAGAAGCAGATATTTCTCTGTACAGCCTATGATCCCATTCACTCGGGAATATCCCAACGCAGCTCCTAGAAGAAACGTGTTTCTGACTCGCTGAATCTCAACATAGATTCAACTCTCTTTGGTGATCGAACGCACAGCAGAGCAGTTTCAAGGAAACGTTTCTCCTGAGTTTTAGACGAAGTTTCCTGCTGTTTAGTACGGATGCCGGCATTGGGCTGGAAATACCGGTTTTGGGATTCTGCACAGAAAGTGTTTGCAAACCGCTGAATCCACACGTGACTTTAACTCTGTCAGTTGAATGCACACATTGACAACCATTCAGTTTGATAGCACACTTTTGGTTTTAGAAGCAGATATTTCTCTGTACAGCCTATGGTCCCATTCACTCGGGAATATCCCAACGCAGCTCATAGAAGAAACGTGTTTCTGACTCGCTGAATCTCAACATAGATTCAACTCTCTTAGGTGAACGAACGCACAGCAGAGCAGTTTCAAGGAAACGTTTCTCCTGAGTTTTAGACGAAGTTTCCTGCTGTTTAGTACGGATGCCGGCATTGGGCTGGAAATAGCAGTTTTGGGATTCTGCACAGAAAGGGTTTGCAAACCGCTGAATCCACACGTGAGTTTAACTCTGTCAGTTGAATGCACACATTGACAACCATTCAGTTAGATAGCACACTTTTGGTTTTAGAAGCAGATATTTCTCTGTACAGCCTATGGTTCCATTCACTCGGGAATATCCCAACGCAACTCCTAGAAGAAACGTGTTTCTGACTCGCTGAATCTCAACATAGATTCAACTCTCTTAGGTAAACGAACGCACAGCAGAGCAGTTTCAAGGAAACGTTTCTCCTGAGTTTTAGACGAAGTTTCCTGCTGTTTAGTACGTATGCCGGCATTGGGCTGGAAATTCCGGTTTTGGGATTCTGCACAGAAAGGGTTTGCAAACCGCTGAATCCACACGTGAGTTTAACTCTGTCAGTTGAATGCACACATTGACAACCATTCAGTTAGATAGCGCCGTTTTGGTTTTAGAAGCAGATATTTCTCTGTACAGCCTATGGTCCCATTCACTCGGGAATATCCTAACGCAGCTCCTAGAAGAAACGTGTTTCTGACTCGCTGAATCTCAACATAGATTCAACTCTCTTAGGTGAACGAAGGCACAGCAGAGCAGTTTCAAGGAAACGTTTCTCCTGAGTTTTAGACGAAGTTTCCTGCTGTTTAGTACGGATGCCGGCATTGGGCTGGAAATACCGGTTTTGGGATTCTGCACAGAAAGTGTTTGCAAACCGCTGAATCCACACGTGACTTTAACTCTGTCAGTTGAATGCACACATTGACAACCATTCAGTTTGATAGCACACTTTTGGTTTTAGAAGCAGATATTTCTCTGTACAGCCTATGGTCCCATTCACTCGGGAATATCCCAACGCAGCTCCTAGAAGAAACGTGTTTCTGACTCGCTGAATCTCAACATAGATTCAACTCTCTTAGGTGAACGAACGCACAGCAGAGCAGTTTCAAGGAAACGTTTCTCCTGAGTTTTAGACGAAGTTTCCTGCTGTTTAGTACGGATGCCGGCATTGGGCTGGAAATACCAGTTTCGGGATTCTGCACAGAAAGGGTTTGCAAACCGCTGAATCCACACGTGACTTTAACTCTGTCAGTTGAATGCACACATTGACAACCATTCAGTTAGATAGCACACTTTTGGTTTTAGAAGCAGATATTTCTCTGTACAGCCTATGGTCCCATTCACTCGGGAATATCCCAACGCAACTCCTAGAAGAAACGTGTTTCTGACTCGCTGAATCTCAACATAGATTCAACTCTCTTAGGTGAACGAACGCACAGCAGTGCAGTTTCAAGGAAACGTTTCTCCTGAGTTTTAGACGAAGTTTCCTGCTGTTTAGTACGTATGCCGGCATTGGGCTGGAAATACCGGTTTTGGGATTCTGCACAGAAAGGGTTTGCAAACCGCTGAATCCACACGTGAGTTTAACTCTGTCAGTTGAATGCACACATTGACAACCATTCAGTTAGATACCACCCTTTTGGTTGTAGGAGCAGATATTTCTCTGTACAGCCTATGGTCCCATTCACTCGGGAATATCCCAACGCACCTCCTAGAAGAAACGTGTTTCTGACTCGCTGAATCTCAACATAGATTCAACTCTCTGAGGTGATCGAACGCACAGCAGAGCAGTTTCAAGGAAACGTTTCTCCTGAGTTTTAGACGAAGTTTCCTGCTGTTTAGTACGGATGCCGGCATTGGGCTGGACATACCGGTTTTGGGATTCTGCACAGAAAGGGTTTGCAAACCGCTGAATCCACACGTGAGTTTAACTCTGTCAGTTGAATGCACACTTTGACAACCATTCAGTTAGATAGCTCCGTTTTGGTTTTAGAAGCAGATATTTCTCTGTACAGCCTATGGTCCCATTCACTCGGGAATATCCCAACGCAGCTCCTAGAAGAAACGTGTTTCTGACTCGCTGAATCTCAACATAAATTCAACTCTCTTAGGTGATCGAACGCACAGCAGAGTTGTTTCAAGGAAACGCTTCTCCTGAGTTTTAGACGAAGTTTCCTGCTGTTTAGTACGGATGCCGGCATTGGGCTGGAAATACCGGTTTTGGGATTCTGCACAGAAAGGGTTTGCAAACCGCTGAATCCACACGTGAGTTTAACTCTGTCAGTTGAATGCACACATTGACAACCATTCAGTTAGATAGCTCCGTTTTGGTTTTAGAAGCAGATATTTCTCTGTACAGCCTATGGTCCCATTCACTCGGGAATATCCCAACGCAGCTCCTAGAAGAAACGTGTTTCTGACTCGCTGAATCTCCACATAGATTCAACTCTCTTAGGTGAACGAACGCACAGCAGAGCAGTTTCAAGGAAACGTTTCTCCTGAGTTTTAGACGAAGTTTCCTGCTGTTTAGTACGTATGCCGGCATTGGGCTGGAAATACCGGTTTTGGGATTCTGCACAGAAAGGGTTTGCAAACCGCTGAAACCACACGTGAGTTTAACTCTTTCAGTTGAATGCACACATTGACAACCATTCAGTTAGATAGCTCCGTTTTGGTTTTAGAAGCAGATATTTCTCTGTACAGCCTATGGTCCCATTCACTCGGGAATATCCCAATGCAGCTCCTAGAAGAAACGTGTTTCTGACTCGCTGAATCTCAACATAGTTTCAACTCTCTTAGGTGAACGAACGCACAGCAGAGCAGTTTCAAGGAAACGTTTCTCCTGAGATTTAGACGAAGTTTCCTGCTGTTTAGTACGTATGCCGGCATTGGGCTGGAAATACCGGTTTTGGGATTCTGCACAGAAAGGGTTTGCAAACCGCTGAATCCACACGTGAGTTTAACTCTGTCAGTTGAATGCACACATTGACAACCATTCAGTTAGATAGCTCCGTTTTGGTTTTAGAAGCAGATATTTCTCTGTACAGCCTATGATCCCATTCACTCGGGAATATCCCAACGCAGCTCCTAGAAGAAACGTGTTTCTGACTCGCTGAATCTCAACATAGATTCAACTTTCTTTGGTGATCGAACGCACAGCAGAGCAGTTTCAAGGAAACGTTTCTCCTGAGTTTTAGACGAAGTTTCCTGCTGTTTAGTACGGATGCCGGCATTGGGCTGGAAATACCGGTTTTGGGATTCTGCACAGAAAGTGTTTGCAAACCGCTGAATCCACACGTGACTTTAACTCTGTCAGTTGAATGCACACATTGACAACCATTCAGTTTGATAGCACACTTTTGGTTTTAGAAGCAGATATTTCTCTGTACAGCCTATGGTCCCATTCACTCGGGAATATCCCAACGCAGCTCCTAGAAGAAACGTGTTTCTGACTCGCTGAATCTCAACATAGATTCAACTCTCTTAGGTGAACGAACGCACAGCAGAGCAGTTTCAAGGAAACGTTTCTCCTGAGTTTTAGACGAAGTTTCCTGCTGTTTAGTACGGATGCCGGCATTGGGCTGGAAATAGCAGTTTTGGGATTCTGCACAGAAAGGGTTTGCAAACCGCTGAATCCACACGTGAGTTTAACTCTGTCAGTTGAATGCACACATTGACAACCATTCAGTTAGATAGCACACTTTTGGTTTTAGAAGCAGATATTTCTCTGTACAGCCTATGGTCCCATTCACTCGGGAATATCCCAACGCAACTCCTAGAAGAAACGTGTTTCTGACTCGCTGAATCTCAACATAGATTCAACTCTCTTAGGTAAACGAACGCACAGCAGAGCAGTTTCAAGGAAACGTTTCTCCTGAGTTTTAGACGAAGTTTCCTGCTGTTTAGTACGTATGCCGGCATTGGGCTGGAAATTCCGGTTTTGGGATTCTGCACAGAAAGGGTTTGCAAACCGCTGAATCCACACGTGAGTTTAACTCTGTCAGTTGAATGCACACATTGACAACCATTCAGTTAGATAGCGCCGTTTTGGTTTTAGAAGCAGATATTTCTCTGTACAGCCTATGGTCCCATTCACTCGGGAATATCCTAACGCAGCTCCTAGAAGAAACGTGTTTCTGACTCGCTGAATCTCGACATAGATTCAACTCTCTTAGGTGAACGAAGGCACAGGAGAGCAGTTTCAAGGAAACGTTTCTCCTGAGTTTTAGACGAAGTTTCCTGCTGTTTAGTACGGATGCCGGCATTGGGCTGGAAATACCGATTTTGGGATTCTGCACAGAAAGTGTTTGCAAACCGCTGAATCCACACGTGAGTTTAACTCTGTCAGTTGAATGCACACATTGACAACCATTCAGTTTGATAGCACACTTTTGGTTTTAGAAGCAGATATTTCTCTGTACAGCCTATGGTCCCATTCACTCGGGAATATCCCAACGCAGCTCCTAGAAGAAACGTGTTTCTGACTCGCTGAATCTCAACATAGATTCAACTCTCTTAGGTGAACGAACGCACAGCAGAGCAGTTTCAAGGAAACGTTTCTCCTGAGTTTTAGACGAAGTTTCCTGCTGTTTAGTATGGATGCCGGCATTGGGCTGGAAATACCAGTTTTGGGATTCTGCACAGAAAGGGTTTGCAAACCGCTGAATCCACACGTGACTTTAACTCTGTCAGTTGAATGCACACATTGACAACCATTCAGTTAGATAGCTCCGTTTTGGTTTTAGAAGCAGATATTTCTCTGTACAGCCTATGGTCCCATTCACTCGGGAATATCCCAACGCAACTCCTAGAAGAAACGTGTTTCTGACTCGCTGAATCTCAACATAGATTCAACTCTCTTAGGTGAACGAACGCACAGCAGTGCAGTTTCAAGGAAACGTTTCTCCTGAGTTTTAGACGAAGTTTCCTGCTGTTTAGTACGTATGCCGGCATTGGGCTGGAAATACCGGTTTTGGGATTCTGCACAGAAAGGGTTTGCAAACCGCTGAATCCACACGTGAGTTTAACTCTGTCAGTTGAATGCACACATTGACAACCATTCAGTTAGATACCACCCTTTTGGTTGTAGGAGCAGATATTTCTCTGTACAGCCTATGGTCCCATTCACTCGGGAATATCCCAACGCACCTCCTAGAAGAAACGTGTTTCTGACTCGCTGAATCTCAACATAGATTCAACTCTCTGAGGTGATCGAACGCACAGCAGAGCAGTTTCAAGGAAACGTTTCTCCTGAGTTTTAGACGAAGTTTCCTGCTGTTTAGTACGGATGCCGGCATTGGGCTGGACATACCGGTTTTGGGATTCTGCACAGAAAGGGTTTGCAAACCGCTGAATCCACACGTGAGTTTAACTCTGTCAGTTGAATGCACACTTTGACAACCATTCAGTTAGATAGCTCCGTTTTGGTTTTAGAAGCAGATATTTCTCTGTACAGCCTATGGTCGCATTCACTCGGGAATATCCCAACGCAGCTCCTAGAAGAAACGTGTTTCTGACTCGCTGAATCTCAACATAAATTCAACTCTCTTAGGTGATCGAACGCACAGCAGAGTTGTTTCAAGGAAACGCTTCTCCTGAGTTTTAGACGAAGTTTCCTGCTGTTTAGTACGGATGCAGGCATTGGGCTGGAAATACCGGTTTTGGGATTCTGCACAGAAAGGGTTTGCAAACCGCTGAATCCACACGTGAGTTTAACTCTGTCAGTTGAATGCACACATTGACAACCATTCAGTTAGATAGCTCCGTTTTGGTTTTAGAAGCAGATATTTCTCTGTACAGCCTATGGTCCCATTCACTCGGGAATATCCCAACGCAGCTCCTAGAAGAAACGTGTTTCTGACTCGCTGAATCTCCACATAGATTCAGCTCTCTTAGGTGAACGAACGCACAGCAGAGCAGTTTCAAGGAAACGTTTCTCCTGAGTTTTAGACGAAGTTTCCTGCTGTTTAGTACGTATGCCGGCATTGGGCTGGAAATACCGGTTTTGGGATTCTGCACAGAAAGGGTTTGCAAACCGCTGAAACCACACGTGAGTTTAACTCTGTCAGTTGAATGCACACATTGACAACCATTCAGTTAGATAGCTCCGTTTTGGTTTTAGAAGCAGATATTTCTCTGTACAGCCTATGGTCCCATTCACTCGGGAATATCCCAATGCAGCTCCTAGAAGAAACGTGTTTCTGACTCGCTGAATCTCAACATAGTTTCAACTCTCTTAGGTGAACGAACGCACAGCAGAGCAGTTTCAAGGAAACGTTTCTCCTGAGATTTAGACGAAGTTTCCTGCTGTTTAGTACGTATGCCGGCATTGGGCTGGAAATACCGGTTTTGGGATTCTGCACAGAAAGGGTTTGCAAACCGCTGAATCCACACGTGAGTTTAACTCTGTCAGTTGAATGCACACATTGACAACCATTCAGTTTGATAGCACACTTTTGGTTTTAGAAGCAGATATTTCTCTGTACAGCCTATGGTCCCATTCACTTGGGAATATCCCTATGCAGCTCCTAGAAGAAACGTGTTTCTGACTCGCTGAATCTCAACATAGATTCAACTCTCTTAGGTGAACGAACGCACAGCAGAGCAGTTTCAAGGAAACGTTTCTCCTGAGATTTAGACGAAGTTTCCTGCTGTTTAGTACGGATGCCGGCATTGGGCTGGAAATACTGGTTTTGGGATTCTGCACAGAAAGGGTTTGCAAACCGCTGAATCCACACGTGAGTTTAACTCTGTCAGTTGAATGCACACATTGACAACCAATCCGTTTGATAGCACACTTTTGGTTTTAGAAGCAGATATTTCTCTGTACAGCCTATGGTCCCATTCACTCGGGAATATCCCAACGCACCTCCTAGAAGAAACGTGTTTCTGACTCGCTGAATCTCAACATAGATTCAACTCTCTTAGGTGATCGAACGCACAGCAGAGCAGTTTCAAGGAAACGTTTCTCCTGAGTTTTAGACGAAGTTTCCTGCTGTTTAGTACGGATGCCGGCATTGGGCTGGAAATACCGGTTTTGGGATTCTGCACAGAGAGGGTTTGCAAACCGCTGAATCCACACGTGAGTTTAACTCTGTCAGTTGAATGCACACATTGACAACCATTCAGTTAGATAGCTCCGTTTTGATTTTAGAAGCAGATATTTCTCTGTACAGCCTATGGTCCCATTCAATCGGGAATATCCCAACGCACCTCCTAGAAGAAACATGTTTCTGACTCGCTGAATCTCAACATAGATTCAACTCTCTTAGGTGATCGAACGCACAGCAGAGCAGTTTCAAGGAAACGTTTCTCCTGAGTTTGAGACGAAGTTTCCTGCTGTTTAGTACGGATGCCGGCATTGGGCTGGAAATACCGGTTTTGGGATTCTGCACAGAAAGGGTTTGCAAACCGCTGAATCCACACGTGAGTTTAACTCTGTCAGTTGAATGCACACATTGACAACCATTCAGTTAGATAGCTCCGTTTTGGTTTTAGAAGCAGATATTTCTCTGTACAGCCTATGGTCCCATTCACTCGGGAATATCCCAACGCAGCTCCTAGAAGAAACGTGTTTCTGACTCGCTGAATCTCAACATAGATTCAAATCTCTTAGATGAACGACCGCACAGCAGAGCAGTTTCAAGGAAACGTTTCTCCTGAGTTTTAGACGAAGTTTCCTGCTGTTTAGTACGTATGCCGGGATTGGGCTGGAAATACCGGTTTTGGGATTCTGCACAGAAAGGGTTTGCAAACCGCTGAATCCACACGTGAGTTTAACTCTGTCAGTTGAATGCACACATTGACAACCATTCAGTTAGATAGCTCCGTTTTGGTTTTAGAAGCAGATATTTCTCTGTACAGCCTATGGTCCCATTCACTCGGGAATATCCCAACGCAGCTCCTAGAAGAAACGTGTTTCTGACTCGCTGAATCTCAACATAGATTCAACTCTCTTTGGTGATCGAACGCACAGCAGAGCAGTTTCAAGGAAACGTTTCTCCTGAGTTTTAGACGAAGTTTCCTGCTGTTTAGTACGGATGCCGGCATTGGGCTGGAAATACCGGTTTTGGGATTCTGCACAGAAAGTGTTTGCAAACCGCTGAATCCACACGTGACTTTAACTCTGTCAGTTGAATGCACACATTGACAACCATTCAGTTTGATAGCACACTTTTGGTTTTAGAAGCAGATATTTCTCTGTACAGCCTATGGTCCCATTCACTCGGGAATATCCCAACGCAGCTCCTAGAAGAAACGTGTTTCTGACTCGCTGAATCTCAACATAGATTCAACTCTCTTAGGTGAACGAACGCACAGCAGAGCAGTTTCAAGGAAACGTTTCTCCTGAGTTTTAGACGAAGTTTCCTGCTGTTTAGTACGGATGCCGGCATTGGGCTGGAAATACCAGTTTTGGGATTCTGCAAAGAAAGGGTGTGCAAACCGCTGAATCCACACGTGAGTTTAACTCTGTCAGTTGAATGCACACATTGACAACCATTCAGTTTGATAGCACACTTTTGGTTTTAGAAGCAGATATTTCTCTGTACAGCCTATGGTCCCATTCACTCGGGAATATCCCAACGCAACTCCTAGAAGAAACGTGTTTCTGACTCGCTGAATCTCAACATAGATTCAACTCTCTTAGGTGAACGAACGCACAGCAGAGCAGTTTCAAGGAAACGTTTCTCCTGAGATTTAGACGAAGTTTCCTGCTGTTTAGTACGGATGCCAGCATTGGGCTGGAAATACTGGTTTTGGGATTCTGCACAGAAAGGGTTTGCAAACCGCTGAATCCACACGTGAGTTTAACTCTGTCAGTTGAATGCACACATTGACAACCAATCCGTTTGATAGCACACTTTTGGTTTTAGAAGCAGATATTTCTCTGTACAGCCTATGGTCCCATTCACTCGGGAATATCCCAACGCACCTCCTAGAAGAAACGTGTTTCTGACTCGCTGAATCTCAACATAGATTCAACTCTCTTAGGTGATCGAACGCACAGCAGAGCAGTTTCAAGGAAACGTTTCTCCTGAGTTTGAGACGAAGTTTCCTGCTGTTTAGTTCGGATGCCGGCATTGGGCTGGAAATACCGGTTTTGGGATTCTGCACAGAAAGGGTTTGCAAACCGCTGAATCCACACGTGAGTTTAACTCTGTCAGTTGAATGCACACATTGACAACCATTCAGTTAGATAGCTCCGTTTTGGTTTTAGAAGCAGATATTTCTCTGTACAGCCTATGGTCCCATTCACTCGGGAATATCCCAACGCAGCTCCTAGAAGAAACGTGTTTCTGACTCGCTGAATCTCCACATAGATTCAACTCTCTTAGGTGAACGAACGCACAGCAGAGCAGTTTCAAGGAAACGTTTCTCCTGAGTTTTAGACGAAGTTTCCTGCTGTTTAGTACGTATGCCGGCATTGGGCTGGAAATACCGGTTTTGGGATTCTGCACAGAAAGGGTTTGCAAACCGCTGAAACCACACGTGAGTTTAACTCTTTCAGTTGAATGCACACATTGACAACCATTCAGTTAGATAGCTCCGTTTTGGTTTTAGAAGCAGATATTTCTCTGTACAGCCTATGGTCCCATTCACTCGGGAATATCCCAATGCAGCTCCTAGAAGAAACGTGTTTCTGACTCGCTGAATCTCAACATAGTTTCAACTCTCTTAGGTGAACGAACGCACAGCAGAGCAGTTTCAAGGAAACGTTTCTCCTGAGATTTAGACGAAGTTTCCTGCTGTTTAGTACGTATGCCGGCAATGGGCTGGAAATACCGGTTTTGGGATTCTGCACAGAAAGGGTTTGCAAACCGCTGAATCCACACGTGAGTTTAACTCTGTCAGTTGAATGCACACATTGACAACCATTCAGTTAGATAGCTCCGTTTTGGTTTTAGAAGCAGATATTTCTCTGTACAGCCTATGATCCCATTCACTCGGGAATATCCCAACGCAGCTCCTAGAAGAAACGTGTTTCTGACTCGCTGAATCTCAACATAGATTCAACTTTCTTTGGTGATCGAACGCACAGCAGAGCAGTTTCAAGGAAACGTTTCTCCTGAGTTTTAGACGAAGTTTCCTGCTGTTTAGTACGGATGCCGGCATTGGGCTGGAAATACCGGTTTTGGGATTCTGCACAGAAAGTGTTTGCAAACCGCTGAATCCACACGTGACTTTAACTCTGTCAGTTGAATGCACACATTGACAACCATTCAGTTTGATAGCACACTTTTGGTTTTAGAAGCAGATATTTCTCTGTACAGCCTATGGTCCCATTCACTCGGGAATATCCCAACGCAGCTCCTAGAAGAAACGTGTTTCTGACTCGCTGAATCTCAACATAGATTCAACTCTCTTAGGTGAACGAACGCACAGCAGAGCAGTTTCAAGGAAACGTTTCTCCTGAGTTTTAGACGAAGTTTCCTGCTGTTTAGTACGGATGCCGGCATTGGGCTGGAAATAGCAGTTTTGGGATTCTGCACAGAAAGGGTTTGCAAACCGCTGAATCCACACGTGAGTTTAACTCTGTCAGTTGAATGCACACATTGACAACCATTCAGTTAGATAGCACACTTTTGGTTTTAGAAGCAGATATTTCTCTGTACAGCCTATGGTCCCATTCACTCGGGAATATCCCAACGCAACTCCTAGAAGAAACGTGTTTCTGACTCGCTGAATCTCAACATAGATTCAACTCTCTTAGGTAAACGAACGCACAGCAGAGCAGTTTCAAGGAAACGTTTCTCCTGAGTTTTAGACGAAGTTTCCTGCTGTTTAGTACGTATGCCGGCATTGGGCTGGAAATTCCGGTTTTGGGATTCTGCACAGAAAGGGTTTGCAAACCGCTGAATCCACACGTGAGTTTAACTCTGTCAGTTGAATGCACACATTGACAACCATTCAGTTAGATAGCGCCGTTTTGGTTTTAGAAGCAGATATTTCTCTGTACAGCCTATGGTCCCATTCACTCGGGAATATCCTAACGCAGCTCCTAGAAGAAACGTGTTTCTGACTCGCTGAATCTCGACATAGATTCAACTCTCTTAGGTGAACGAAGGCACAGGAGAGCAGTTTCAAGGAAACGTTTCTCCTGAGTTTTAGACGAAGTTTCCTGCTGTTTAGTACGGATGCCGGCATTGGGCTGGAAATACCGATTTTGGGATTCTGCACAGAAAGTGTTTGCAAACCGCTGAATCCACACGTGACTTTAACTCTGTCAGTTGAATGCACACATTGACAACCATTCAGTTTGATAGCACACTTTTGGTTTTAGAAGCAGATATTTCTCTGTACAGCCTATGGTCCCATTCACTCGGGAATATCCCAACGCAGCTCCTAGAAGAAACGTGTTTCTGACTCGCTGAATCTCAACATAGATTCAACTCTCTTAGGTGAACGAACGCACAGCAGAGCAGTTTCAAGGAAACGTTTCTCCTGAGTTTTAGACGAAGTTTCCTGCTGTTTAGTATGGATGCCGGCATTGGGCTGGAAATACCAGTTTTGGGATTCTGCACAGAAAGGGTTTGCAAACCGCTGAATCCACACGTGACTTTAACTCTGTCAGTTGAATGCACACATTGACAACCATTCAGTTAGATAGCTCCGTTTTGGTTTTAGAAGCAGATATTTCTCTGTACAGCCTATGGTCCCATTCACTCGGGAATATCCCAACGCAACTCCTAGAAGAAACGTGTTTCTGACTCGCTGAATCTCAACATAGATTCAACTCTCTTAGGTGAACGAACGCACAGCAGTGCAGTTTCAAGGAAACGTTTCTCCTGAGTTTTAGACGAAGTTTCCTGCTGTTTAGTACGTATGCCGGCATTGGGCTGGAAATACCGGTTTTGGGATTCTGCACAGAAAGGGTTTGCAAACCGCTGAATCCACACGTGAGTTTAACTCTGTCAGTTGAATGCACACATTGACAACCATTCAGTTAGATACCACCCTTTTGGTTGTAGGAGCAGATATTTCTCTGTACAGCCTATGGTCCCATTCACTCGGGAATATCCCAACGCACCTCCTAGAAGAAACGTGTTTCTGACTCGCTGAATCTCAACATAGATTCAACTCTCTGAGGTGATCGAACGCACAGCAGAGCAGTTTCAAGGAAACGTTTCTCCTGAGTTTTAGACGAAGTTTCCTGCTGTTTAGTACGGATGCCGGCATTGGGCTGGACATACCGGTTTTGGGATTCTGCACAGAAAGGGTTTGCAAACCGCTGAATCCACACGTGAGTTTAACTCTGTCAGTTGAATGCACACTTTGACAACCATTCAGTTAGATAGCTCCGTTTTGGTTTTAGAAGCAGATATTTCTCTGTACAGCCTATGGTCGCATTCACTCGGGAATATCCCAACGCAGCTCCTAGAAGAAACGTGTTTCTGACTCGCTGAATCTCAACATAAATTCAACTCTCTTAGGTGATCGAACGCACAGCAGAGTTGTTTCAAGGAAACGCTTCTCCTGAGTTTTAGACGAAGTTTCCTGCTGTTTAGTACGGATGCAGGCATTGGGCTGGAAATACCGGTTTTGGGATTCTGCACAGAAAGGGTTTGCAAACCGCTGAATCCACACGTGAGTTTAACTCTGTCAGTTGAATGCACACATTGACAACCATTCAGTTAGATAGCTCCGTTTTGGTTTTAGAAGCAGATATTTCTCTGTACAGCCTATGGTCCCATTCACTCGGGAATATCCCAACGCAGCTCCTAGAAGAAACGTGTTTCTGACTCGCTGAATCTCCACATAGATTCAACTCTCTTAGGTGAACGAACGCACAGCAGAGCAGTTTCAAGGAAACGTTTCTCCTGAGTTTTAGACGAAGTTTCCTGCTGTTTAGTACGTATGCCGGCATTGGGCTGGAAATACCGGTTTTGGGATTCTGCACAGAAAGGGTTTGCAAACCGCTGAAACCACACGTGAGTTTAACTCTGTCAGTTGAATGCACACATTGACAACCATTCAGTTAGATAGCTCCGTTTTGGTTTTAGAAGCAGATATTTCTCTGTACAGCCTATGGTCCCATTCACTCGGGAATATCCCAATGCAGCTCCTAGAAGAAACGTGTTTCTGACTCGCTGAATCTCAACATAGTTTCAACTCTCTTAGGTGAACGAACGCACAGCAGAGCAGTTTCAAGGAAACGTTTCTCCTGAGATTTAGACGAAGTTTCCTGCTGTTTAGTACGTATGCCGGCATTGGGCTGGAAATACCGGTTTTGGGATTCTGCACAGAAAGGGTTTGCAAACCGCTGAATCCACACGTGAGTTTAACTCTGTCAGTTGAATGCACACATTGACAACCATTCAGTTTGATAGCACACTTTTGGTTTTAGAAGCAGATATTTCTCTGTACAGCCTATGGTCCCATTCACTTGGGAATATCCCTATGCAGCTCCTAGAAGAAACGTGTTTCTGACTCGCTGAATCTCAACATAGATTCAACTCTCTTAGGTGAACGAACGCACAGCAGAGCAGTTTCAAGGAAACGTTTCTCCTGAGATTTAGACGAAGTTTCCTGCTGTTTAGTACGGATGCCGGCATTGGGCTGGAAATACTGGTTTTGGGATTCTGCACAGAAAGGGTTTGCAAACCGCTGAATCCACACGTGAGTTTAACTCTGTCAGTTGAATGCACACATTGACAACCAATCCGTTTGATAGCACACTTTTGGTTTTAGAAGCAGATATTTCTCTGTACAGCCTATGGTCCCATTCACTCGGGAATATCCCAACGCACCTCCTAGAAGAAACGTGTTTCTGACTCGCTGAATCTCAACATAGATTCAACTCTCTTAGGTGATCGAACGCACAGCAGAGCAGTTTCAAGGAAACGTTTCTCCTGAGTTTTAGACGAAGTTTCCTGCTGTTTAGTACGGATGCCGGCATTGGGCTGGAAATACCGGTTTTGGGATTCTGCACAGAGAGGGTTTGCAAACCGCTGAATCCACACGTGAGTTTAACTCTGTCAGTTGAATGCACACATTGACAACCATTCAGTTAGATAGCTCCGTTTTGATTTTAGAAGCAGATATTTCTCTGTACAGCCTATGGTCCCATTCAATCGGGAATATCCCAACGCACCTCCTAGAAGAAACATGTTTCTGACTCGCTGAATCTCAACATAGATTCAACTCTCTTAGGTGATCGAACGCACAGCAGAGCAGTTTCAAGGAAACGTTTCTCCTGAGTTTGAGACGAAGTTTCCTGCTGTTTAGTACGGATGCCGGCATTGGGCTGGAAATACCGGTTTTGGGATTCTGCACAGAAAGGGTTTGCAAACCGCTGAATCCACACGTGAGTTTAACTCTGTCAGTTGAATGCACACATTGACAACCATTCAGTTAGATAGCTCCGTTTTGGTTTTAGAAGCAGATATTTCTCTGTACAGCCTTTGGTCCCATTCACTCGGGAATATCCCAACGCAGCTCCTAGAAGAAACGTGTTTCTGACTCGCTGAATCTCAACATAGATTCAAATCTCTTAGATGAACGACCGCACAGCAGAGCAGTTTCAAGGAAACGTTTCTCCTGAGTTTTAGACGAAGTTTCCTGCTGTTTAGTACGTATGCCGGGATTGGGCTGGAAATACCGGTTTTGGGATTCTGCACAGAAAGGGTTTGCAAACCGCTGAATCCACACGTGAGTTTAACTCTGTCAGTTGAATGCACACATTGACAACCATTCAGTTAGATAGCTCCGTTTTGGTTTTAGAAGCAGATATTTCTCTGTACAGCCTATGGTCCCATTCACTCGGGAATATCCCAACGCAGCTCCTAGAAGAAACGTGTTTCTGACTCGCTGAATCTCAACATAGATTCAACTCTCTTTGGTGATCGAACGCACAGCAGAGCAGTTTCAAGGAAACGTTTCTCCTGAGTTTTAGACGAAGTTTCCTGCTGTTTAGTACGGATGCCGGCATTGGGCTGGAAATACCGGTTTTGGGATTCTGCACAGAAAGTGTTTGCAAACCGCTGAATCCACACGTGACTTTAACTCTGTCAGTTGAATGCACACATTGACAACCATTCAGTTTGATAGCACACTTTTGGTTTTAGAAGCAGATATTTCTCTGTACAGCCTATGGTCCCATTCACTCGGGAATATCCCAACGCAGCTCCTAGAAGAAACGTGTTTCTGACTCGCTGAATCTCAACATAGATTCAACTCTCTTAGGTGAACGAACGCACAGCAGAGCAGTTTCAAGGAAACGTTTCTCCTGAGTTTTAGACGAAGTTTCCTGCTGTTTAGTACGGATGCCGGCATTGGGCTGGAAATACCAGTTTTGGGATTCTGCAAAGAAAGGGTTTGCAAACCGCTGAATCCACACGTGAGTTTAACTCTGTCAGTTGAATGCACACATTGACAACCATTCAGTTTGATAGCACACTTTTGGTTTTAGAAGCAGATATTTCTCTGTACAGCCTATGGTCCCATTCACTCGGGAATATCCCAACGCAACTCCTAGAAGAAACGTGTTTCTGACTCGCTGAATCTCAACATAGATTCAACTCTCTTAGGTGAACGAACGCACAGCAGAGCAGTTTCAAGGAAACGTTTCTCCTGAGATTTAGACGAAGTTTCCTGCTGTTTAGTACGGATGCCAGCATTGGGCTGGAAATACTGGTTTTGGGATTCTGCACAGAAAGGGTTTGCAAACCGCTGAATCCACACGTGAGTTTAACTCTGTCAGTTGAATGCACACATTGACAACCAATCCGTTTGATAGCACACTTTTGGTTTTAGAAGCAGATATTTCTCTGTACAGCCTATGGTCCCATTCACTCGGGAATATCCCAACGCACCTCCTAGAAGAAACGTGTTTCTGACTCGCTGAATCTCAACATAGATTCAACTCTCTTAGGTGATCGAACGCACAGCAGAGCAGTTTCAAGGAAACGTTTCTCCTGAGTTTGAGACGAAGTTTCCTGCTGTTTAGTTCGGATGCCGGCATTGGGCTGGAAATACCGGTTTTGGGATTCTGCACAGAAAGGGTTTGCAAACCGCTGAATCCACACGTGAGTTTAACTCTGTCAGTTGAATGCACACATTGACAACCATTCAGTTAGATAGCTCCGTTTTGGTTTTAGAAGCAGATATTTCTCTGTACAGCCTATGGTCCCATTCACTCGGGAATATCCCAACACAGCTCCTAGAAGAAACCTGTTTCTGACTCGCTGAATCTCAACATAGATTCAAATCTCTTAGATGAACGACCGCACTGCAGAGCAGTTTCAAGGAAACGTTTCTCCTGAGTTTTAGACGAAGTTTCCTGCTCTTTAGTACGTATGCCGGGATTGGGCTGGAAATACCGGTTTTGGGATTCTGCACAGAAAGGGTTTGCAAACCGCTGAATCCACACGTGAGTTTAACTCTGTCAGTTGAATGCACACATTGACAACCATTCAGTTAGATAGCTCCGTTTTGGTTTTAGAAGCAGATATTTCTCTGTACAGCCTATGGTCCCATTCACTCGGGAATATCCCAACGCAGCTCCTAGAAGAAACGTGTTTCTGACTCGCTGAATCTCAACATAGATTCAACTCTCTTTGGTGATCGAACGCACAGCAGAGCAGTTTCAAGGAAACGTTTCTCCTGAGTTTTAGACGAAGTTTCCTGCTGTTTAGTACGGATGCCGGCATTGGGCTGGAAATACCGGTTTTGGGATTCTGCACAGAAAGTGTTTGCAAACCGCTGAATCCACACGTGACTTTAACACTGTCAGTTGAATGCACACATTGACAACCATTCAGTTTGATAGCACACTTTTGGTTTTAGAAGCAGATATTTCTCTGTACAGCCTATGGTCCCATTCACTCGGGAATATCCCAACGCAGCTCCTAGAAGAAACGTGTTTCTGACTCGCTGAATCTCAACATAGATTCAACTCTCTTAGGTGAACGAACGCACAGCAGAGCAGTTTCAAGGAAACGTTTCTCCTGAGTTTTAGACGAAGTTTCCTGCTGTTTAGTACGGATGCCGGCATTGGGCTGGAAATAGCAGTTTTGGGATTCTGCACAGAAAGGGTTTGCAAACCGCTGAATCCACACGTGAGTTTAACTCTGTCAGTTGAATGCACACATTGACAACCATTCAGTTAGATAGCACACTTTTGGTTTTAGAAGCAGATATTTCTCTGTACAGCCTATGGTCCCATTCACTCGGGAATATCCCAACGCAACTCCTAGAAGAAACGTGTTTCTGACTCGCTGAATCTCAACATAGATTCAACTCTCTTAGGTGAACGAACGCACAGCAGAGCAGTTTCAAGGAAACGTTTCTCCTGAGATTTAGACGAAGTTTCCTGCTGTTTAGTACGTATGCCGGCATTGGGCTGGAAATACCGGTTTTGGGATTCTGCACAGAAAGGGTTTGCAAACCGCTGAATCCACACGTGAGTTTAACTCTGTCAGTTGAATGCACACATTGACAACCATTCAGTTAGATAGCGCCGTTTTGGTTTTAGAAGCAAATATTTCTCTGTACAGCCTATGGTCCCATTCACTCGGGAATATCCTAACGCAGCTCCTAGAAGAAACGTGTTTCTGACTCGCTGAATCTCAACATAGATTCAACTCTCTTAGGTGAACGAACGCACAGCAGAGCAGTTTCAAGGAAACGTTTCTCCTGAGTTTTAGACGAAGTTTCCTGCTGTTTAGTACGGATGCCGGCATTGGGCTGGAAATACCGGTTTTGGGATTCTGCACAGAAAGTGTTTGCAAACCGCTGAATCCACACGTGACTTTAACTCTGTCAGTTGAATGCACACATTGACAACCATTCAGTTAGATAGCTCCGTTTTGGTTTTAGAAGCAGATATTTCTCTGTACAGCCTATGGTCCCATTCACTCGGGAATATCCCAACGCAGCTCCTAGAAGAAACGTGTTTCTGACTCGCTGAATCTCAACATAAATTCAACTCTCTTAGGTGATCGAACGCACAGCAGAGCAGTTTCAAGGAAACGCTTCTCCTGAGTTTTAGACGAAGTTTCCTGCTGTTTAGTACGGATGCCGGCATTGGGCTGGAAATACCGGTTTTGGGATTCTGCACAGAAAGGGTTTGCAAACCGCTGAATCCACACGTGAGTTTAACTCTGTCAGTTGAATGCACACATTGACAACCATTCAGTTAGATAGCTCCGTTTTGGTTTTAGAAGCAGATATTTCTCTGTACAGCCTATGGTCCCATTCACTCGGGAATATCCCAACGCAGCTCCTAGAAGAAACGTGTTTCTGACGCGCTGAATCTCAACATAGATTCAACTCTCTTTGGTGATCGAACGCACAGCAGAGCAGTTTCAAGGAAACGTTTCTCCTGAGTTTTAGACGAAGTTTCCTGCTGTTTAGTACGGATGCCGGCATTGGGCTGGAAATACCGGTTTTGGGATTCTGCACAGAAAGTGTTTGCAAACCGCTGAATCCACACGTGAGTTTAACTCTGTCAGTTGAATGCACACATTGACAACCATTCAGTTTGATAGCACACTTTTGGTTTTAGAAGCAGATATTTCTCTGTACAGCCTATGGTCCCATTCACTCGGGAATATCCCAACGCAGATCCTAGAAGAAACGTGTTTCTGACTCGCTGAATCTCAACATAGATTCAACTCTCTTAGGTGAACGAACGCACAGCAGAGCAGTTTCAAGGAAACGTTTCTCCTGAGTTTTAGACGAAGTTTCCTGCTGTTTAGTACGGATGCCGGCATTGGGCTGGAAATAGCAGTTTTGGGATTCTGCACAGAAAGGGTTTGCAAACCGCTGAATCCACACGTGAGTTTAACTCTGTCAGTTGAATGCACACATTGACAAGCATTCAGTTAGATAGCACACTTTTGGTTTTAGAAGCAGATATTTCTCTGTACAGCCTATGGTCCCATTCACTCGGGAATATCCCAACGCAACTCCTAGAAGAAACGTGTTTCTGACTCGCTGAATCTCAACATAGATTCAACTCTCTTAGGTAAACGAACGAACAGCAGAGCAGTTTCAAGGAAACGTTTCTCCTGAGTTTTAGACGAAGTTTCCTGCTGTTTAGTACGGATGCCGGCATTGGGCTGGAAATACCGGTTTTGGGATTCTGCACAGAAAGGGTTTGCAAACCGCTGAATCCACACGTGAGTTTAACTCTGTCAGTTGAATGCACACATTGACAACCATTCAGTTAGATAGCGCCGTTTTGGTTTTAGAAGCAAATATTTCTCTGTACAGCCTATGGTCCCATTCACTCGGGAATATCCTAACGCAGCTCCTAGAAGAAACGTGTTTCTGACTCGCTGAATCTCAACATAGATTCAACTCTCTTAGGTGAACGAACGCACAGCAGAGCAGTTTCAAGGAAACGTTTCTCCTGAGTTTTAGACGAAGTTTCCTGCTGTTTAGTACGGATGCCGGCATTGGGCTGGAAATACCGGTTTTGGGATTCTGCACAGAAAGTGTTTGCAAACCGCTGAATCCACACGTGACTTTAACTCTGTCAGTTGAATGCACACATTGACAACCATTCAGTTAGATAGCTCCGTTTTGGTTTTAGAAGCAGATATTTCTCTGTACAGCCTATGGTCCCATTCACTCGGGAATATCCCAACGCAGCTCCTAGAAGAAACGTGTTTCTGACTCGCTGAATCTCAACATAAATTCAACTCTCTTAGGTGATCGAACGCACAGCAGAGCAGTTTCAAGGAAACGCTTCTCCTGAGTTTTAGACGAAGTTTCCTGCTGTTTAGTACGGATGCCGGCATTGGGCTGGAAATACCGGTTTTGGGATTCTGCACAGAAAGGGTTTGCAAACCGCTGAATCCACACGTGAGTTTAACTCTGTCAGTTGAATGCACACATTGACAACCATTCAGTTAGATAGCTCCGTTTTGGTTTTAGAAGCAGATATTTCTCTGTACAGCCTATGGTCCCATTCACTCGGGAATATCCCAACGCAGCTCCTAGAAGAAACGTGTTTCTGACGCGCTGAATCTCAACATAGATTCAACTCTCTTTGGTGATCGAACGCACAGCAGAGCAGTTTCAAGGAAACGTTTCTCCTGAGTTTTAGACGAAGTTTCCTGCTGTTTAGTACGGATGCCGGCATTGGGCTGGAAATACCGGTTTTGGGATTCTGCACAGAAAGTGTTTGCAAACCGCTGAATCCACACGTGAGTTTAACTCTGTCAGTTGAATGCACACATTGACAACCATTCAGTTTGATAGCACACTTTTGGTTTTAGAAGCAGATATTTCTCTGTACAGCCTATGGTCCCATTCACTCGGGAATATCCCAACGCAGATCCTAGAAGAAACGTGTTTCTGACTCGCTGAATCTCAACATAGATTCAACTCTCTTAGGTGAACGAACGCACAGCAGAGCAGTTTCAAGGAAACGTTTCTCCTGAGTTTTAGACGAAGTTTCCTGCTGTTTAGTACGGATGCCGGCATTGGGCTGGAAATACCAGTTTTGGGATTCTGCACAGAAAGGGTTTGCAAACCGCTGAATCCACACGTGAGTTTAACTCTGTCAGTTGAATGCACACATTGACAAGCATTCAGTTAGATAGCACACTTTTGGTTTTAGAAGCAGATATTTCTCTGTACAGCCTATGGTCCCATTCACTCGGGAATATCCCAACGCAACTCCTAGAAGAAACGTGTTTCTGACTCGCTGAATCTCAACATAGATTCAACTCTCTTAGGTAAACGAACGAACAGCAGAGCAGTTTCAAGGAAACGTTTCTCCTGAGTTTTAGACGAAGTTTCCTGCTGTTTAGTACGTATGCCGGCATTGGGCTGGAAATACCGGTTTTGGGATTCTGCACAGAAAGGGTTTGCAAACCGCTGAATCCACACGTGAGTTTAACTCTGTCAGTTGAATGCACACATTGACAACCATTCAGTTAGATAGCTCCGTTTTGGTTTTAGAAGCAGATATTTCTCTGTACAGCCTATGGTCCCATTCACTCGGGAATATCCCAACGCAGCTCCTAGAAGAAACGTGTTTCTGACTCGCTGAATCTCAACATAAATTCAACTCTCTTAGGTGATCGAACGCACAGCAGAGCAGTTTCAAGGAAACGCTTCTCCTGAGTTTTAGACGAAGTTTCCTGCTGTTTAGTACGGATGCCGGCATTGGGCTGGAAATACCGGTTTTGGGATTCTGCACAGAAAGGGTTTGCAAACCGCTGAATCCACACGTGAGTTTAACTCTGTCAGTTGAATGCACACATTGACAACCATTCAGTTAGATAGCTCCGTTTTGGTTTTAGAAGCAGATATTTCTCTGTACAGCCTATGGTCCCATTCACTCGGGAATATCCCAACGCAGCTCCTAGAAGAAACGTGTTTCTGACGCGCTGAATCTCAACATAGATTCAACTCTCTTTGGTGATCGAACGCACAGCAGAGCAGTTTCAAGGAAACGTTTCTCCTGAGTTTTAGACGAAGTTTCCTGCTGTTTAGTACGGATGCCGGCATTGGGCTGGAAATACCGGTTTTGGGATTCTGCACAGAAAGTGTTTGCAAACCGCTGAATCCACACGTGAGTTTAACTCTGTCAGTTGAATGCACACATTGACAACCATTCAGTTTGATAGCACACTTTTGGTTTTAGAAGCAGATATTTCTCTGTACAGCCTATGGTCCCATTCACTCGGGAATATCCCAACGCAGATCCTAGAAGAAACGTGTTTCTGACTCGCTGAATCTCAACATAGATTCAACTCTCTTAGGTGAACGAACGCACAGCAGAGCAGTTTCAAGGAAACGTTTCTCCTGAGTTTTAGACGAAGTTTCCTGCTGTTTAGTACGGATGCCGGCATTGGGCTGGAAATACCAGTTTTGGGATTCTGCACAGAAAGGGTTTGCAAACCGCTGAATCCACACGTGAATTTAACTCGGTCAGTTGAATGCACACATTGACAACCATTCCGTTTGATAGCACACTTTTGGTTTTAGAAGCAGATATTTCTCTGTACAGCCTATGGTCCCATTCACTCGGGAATATCCCAACGCACCTCCTAGAAGAAACGTGTTTCTGACTCGCTGAATCTCAACATAGATTCAACTCTCTTAGGTGATCGAACGCACAGCACAGCAGTTTCAAGGAAACGTTTCTCCTGAGTTTTAGACGAAGTTTCCTGCTGTTTAGTACGGATGCCGGCATTGGGCTGGAAATACCGGTTTTGGGATTCTGCACAGAAAGGGTTTGCAAACCGATGAATCCACACGTGAGTTTAACTCTGTCAGTTGAATGTACACATTGACAACCATTCAGTTAGATAGCTCCGTTTTGGTTTTAGAAGCAGATATTTCTCTGTACAGCCTATGGTCCCATTCACTCGGGAATATCCCAACGCACCTCCTAGAAGAAACATGTTTCTGACTCGCTGAATCTCAACATAGATTCAACTCTCTTAGGTGATCGAACGCACAGCAGAGCAGTTTCAAGGAAACGTTTCTCCTGAGTTTTAGACGAAGTTTCCTGCTGTTTAGTACGGATGCCGTCATTGGGCTGGACATACCGGTTTTGGGATTCTGCACAGAAAGGGTTTGCAAACCGCTGAATCCACACGTGAGTTTAACTCTGTCAGTTGAATGCACACTTTGACAACCATTCAGTTAGATAGCTCCGTTTTGGTTTTAGAAGCAGATATTTCTCTGTACAGCCTATGGTCCCATTCACTCGGGAATATCCCAACGCAGCTCCTAGCATAAACGTGTTTCTGACTCGCTGAATCTCAACATAGATTCAACTCTCTTAGGTGAATGAACGCACAGCAGAGCAGTTTCAAGGAAACGTTTCTCCTGAGTTTTAGACGAAGTTTCCTGCTGTTTAGTATGTATGGCGGCATTGGGCTGGAAATACCGGTTTTGGGATTCTGCACAGAAAGGGTTTGCAAACCGCTGAATCCACACGTGAGTTTAACTCTGTCAGTTGAATGCACACATTGACAACCATTCAGTTAGATAGCTCCGTTTTGGTTTTAGAAGCAGATATTTCTCTGTACAGCCTATGGTCCTATTCACTCGGGAATATCCCAACGCAGCTCCTAGAAGAAACGTGTTTCTGACTCGCTGAATCTCAACATAGATTCAAATCTCTTAGATGAACGACCGCACAGCAGAGCAGTTTCAAGGAAACGTTTCTCCTGAGTTTTAGACGAAGTTTCCTGCTCTTTAGTACGGATGCCGGCATTGGGCTGGAAATACCGGTTTTGGGATTCTGCACAGAAAGGGTTTGCAAACCGCTGAATCCACACGTGAGTTTAACTCTGTCAGTTGAATGCACACATTGACAACCATTCAGTTAGATAGCTCCGTTTTGGTTTTAGAAGCAGATATTTCTCTGTACAGCCTATGGTCCCATTCACTCGGGAATATCCCAACGCAGCTCCTAGAAGAAACGTGTTTCTGACTCGCTGAATCTCAACATAGATTCAACTCTCTTTGGTGATCGAACGCACAGCAGAGCAGTTTCAAGGAAACGTTTCTCCTGAGTTTTAGACGAAGTTTCCTGCTGTTTAGTACGGATGCCGGCATTGGGCTGGAAATACCGGTTTTGGGATTCTGCACAGAAAGTGTTTGCAAACCGCTGAATCCACACGTGACTTTAACTCTGTCAGTTGAATGCACACATTGACAACCATTCAGTTTGATAGCACACTTTTGGTTTTAGAAGCAGATATTTCTCTGTACAGCCTATGGTCCCATTCACTCGGGAATATCCCAACGCAGCTCCTAGAAGAAACGTGTTTCTGACTCGCTGAATCTCAACATAGATTCAACTCTCTTAGGTGAACGAACGCACAGCAGAGCAGTTTCAAGGAAACGTTTCTCCTGAGTTTTAGACGAAGTTTCCTGCTGTTTAGTACGGATGCCGGCATTGGGCTGGAAATACCAGTTTTGGGATTCTGCACAGAAAGGGTTTGCAAACCGCTGAATCCACACGTGAGTTTAACTCTGTCAGTTGAATGCACACATTGACAACCATTCAGTTTGATAGCACACTTTTGGTTTTAGAAGCAGATATTTCTCTGTACAGCCTATGGTCCCATTCACTCGGGAATATCCCAACGCAACTCCTAGAAGAAACGTGTTTCTGAGTCGCTGAATCTCAACATAGATTCAACTCTCTTAGGTGAACGAACGCACAGCAGAGCAGTTTCAAGGAAACGTTTCTCCTGAGATTTAGACGAAGTTTCCTGCTGTTTAGTACGGATGCCGGCATTGGGCTGGAAATACTGGTTTTGGGATTCTGCACAGAAAGGGTTTGCAAACCGCTGAATCCACACGTGAGTTTAACTCTGTCAGTTGAATGCACACATTGACAACCATTCAGTTAGATAGCTCCGTTTTGGTTTTAGAAGCAGATATTTCTCTGTACAGCCTATGGTCCCATTCACTCGGGAATATCCCAACGCAGCTCCTAGAAGAAACGTGTTTCTGACTCGCTGAATCTCAACATAGATTCAAATCTCTTAGATGAACGACCGCACAGCAGAGCAGTTTCAAGGAAACGTTTCTCCTGAGTTTTAGACGAAGTTTCCTGCTCTTTAGTACGTATGCCGGGATTGGGCTGGAAATACCGGTTTTGGGATTCTGCACAGAAAGGGTTTGCAAACCGCTGAATCCACACGTGAGTTTAACTCTGTCAGTTGAATGCACACATTGACAACCATTCAGTTAGATAGCTCCGTTTTGGTTTTAGAAGCAGATATTTCTCTGTACAGCCTATGGTCCCATTCACTCGGGAATATCCCAACGCAGCTCCTAGAAGAAACGTGTTTCTGACTCGCTGAATCTCAACATAGATTCAACTCTCTTTGGTGATCGAACGCACAGCAGAGCAGTTTCAAGGAAACGTTTCTCCTGAGTTTTAGACGAAGTTTCCTGCTGTTTAGTACGGATGCCGGCATTGGGCTGGAAATACCGGTTTTGGGATTCTGCACAGAAAGTGTTTGCAAACCGCTGAATCCACACGTGACTTTAACTCTGTCAGTTGAATGCACACATTGACAACCATTCAGTTTGATAGCACACTTTTGGTTTTAGAAGCAGATATTTCTCTGTACAGCCTATGGTCCCATTCACTCGGGAATATCCCAACGCAGCTCCTAGAAGAAACGTGTTTCTGACTCGCTGAATCTCAACATAGATTCAACTCTCTTAGGTGAACGAACGCACAGCAGAGCAGTTTCAAGGAAACGTTTCTCCTGAGTTTTAGACGAAGTTTCCTGCTGTTTAGTACGGATGCCGGCATTGGGCTGGAAATACCAGTTTTGGGATTCTGCACAGAAAGGGTTTGCAAACCGCTGAATCCACACGTGAGTTTAACTCTGTCAGTTGAATGCACACATTGACAACCATTCAGTTTGATAGCACACTTTTGGTTTTAGAAGCAGATATTTCTCTGTACAGCCTATGGTCCCATTCACTCGGGAATATCCCAACGCAACTCCTAGAAGAAACGTGTTTCTGAGTCGCTGAATCTCAACATAGATTCAACTCTCTTAGGTGAACGAACGCACAGCAGAGCAGTTTCAAGGAAACGTTTCTCCTGAGATTTAGACGAAGTTTCCTGCTGTTTAGTACGGATGCCGGCATTGGGCTGGAAATACTGGTTTTGGGATTCTGCACAGAAAGGGTTTGCAAACCGCTGAATCCACACGTGAGTTTAACTCTGTCAGTTGAATGCACACATTGACAACCAATCCGTTTGATAGCACACTTTTGGTTTTAGAAGCAGATATTTCTCTGTACAGCCTATGGTCCCATTCACTCGGGAATATCCCAACGCACCTCCTAGAAGAAACGTGTTTCTGACTCGCTGAATCTCAACATAGATTCAACTCTCTTAGGTGATCGAACGCACAGCAGAGCAGTTTCAAGGAAACGTTTCTCCTGAGTTTGAGACGAAGTTTCCTGCTGTTTAGTACGGATGCCGGGATTGGGCTGGAAATACCGGTTTTGGGATTCTGCACAGAAAGGGTTTGCAAACCGCTGAATCCACACGTGAGTTTAACTCTGTCAGTTGAATGCACACATTGACAACCATTCAGTTAGATAGCTCCGTTTTGGTTTTAGAAGCAGATATTTCTCTGTACAGCCTATGGTCCCATTCATTCGGGAATATCCCAACACAGCTCCTAGAAGAAACGTGTTTCTGACTCGCTGAATCTCAACATAGATTCAAATCTCTTAGATGAACGACCGCACAGCAGAGCAGTTTCAAGGAAACGTTTCTCCTGAGTTTTAGACGAAGTTTCCTGCTCTTTAGTACGTATGCCGGGATTGGGCTGGAAATACCGGTTTTGGGATTCTGCACAGAAAGGGTTTGCAAACCGCTGAATCCACACGTGAGTTTAACTCTGTCAGTTGAATGCACACATTGACAACCATTCAGTTAGATAGCTCCGTTTTGGTTTTAGAAGCAGATATTTCTCTGTACAGCCTATGGTCCCATTTACTCGGGAATATCCCAACGCAGCTCCTAGAAGAAACGTGTTTCTGACTCGCTGAATCTCAACATAGATTCAACTCTCTTTGGTGATCGAACGCACAGCAGAGAAGTTTCAAGGAAACGTTTCTCCTGAGTTTTAGACGAAGTTTCCTGCTGTTTAGTACGGATGCTGGCATTGGGCTGGAAATACCGGTTTTGGGATTCTGCACAGAAAGTGTTTGCAAACCGCTGAATCCACACGTGACTTTAACTCTGTCAGTTGAATGCACACATTGACAACCATTCAGTTTGATAGCACACTTTTGGTTTTAGAAGCAGGTATTTCTCTGTACAGCCTATGGTCCCATTCACTCGGGAATATCCCAACGCAGCTCCTAGAAGAAACGTGTTTCTGACTCGCTGAATCTCAACATAGATTCAACTCTCTTAGGTGAACGAACGCACAGCAGAGCAGTTTCAAGGAAACGTTTCTCCTGAGTTTTAGACGAAGTTTCCTGCTGTTTAGTACGGATGCCGGCATTGGGCTGGAAATACCAGTTTTGGGATTCTGCACAGAAAGGGTTTGCAAACCGCTGAATCCACACGTGAGTTTAACTCTGTCAGTTGAATGCACACATTGACAACCATTCAGTTAGATAGCACACTTTTGGTTTTAGAAGCAGATATTTCTCTGTACAGCCTATGGTCCCATTCACTCGGGAATATCCCAACGCAACTCCTAGAAGAAACGTGTTTCTGACTCGCTGAATCTCAACATAGATTCAACTCTCTTAGGTAAACGAACGCACAGCAGAGCAGTTTCAAGGAAACGCTTCTCCTGAGTTTTAGACGAAGTTTCCTGCTGTTTAGTACGGATGCCGGCAATGGGCTGGAAATACCGGTTTTGGGATTCTGCACAGAAAGGGTTTGCAAACCGCTGAATCCACACGTGAGTTTAACTCTGTCAGTTGAATGCACACATTGACAACCATTCAGTTAGATAGCTCCGTTTTGGTTTTAGAAGCAGATATTTCTCTGTACAGCCTATGGTCCCATTCACTCGGGAATATCCCAACGCAGCTCCTAGAAGAAACGTGTTTCTGACTCGCTGAATCTCAACATAGATTCAACTCTCTTAGGTGAACGAACGCACAGCAGAGCAGTTTCAAGGAAACGTTTCTCCTGAGTTTTAGACGAAGTTTCCTGCTGTTTAGTACGGATGCCGGCATTGGGCTGGAAATACCGGTTTTGGGATTCTGCACAGAAAGTGTTTGCAAACCGCTGAATCCACACGTGACTTTAACTCTGTCAGTTGAATGCACACATTGACAACCATTCAGTTTGATAGCACACTTTTGGTTTTAGAAGCAGATATTTCTCTGTACAGCCTATGGTCCCATTCACTCGGGAATATCCCAACGCAGCTCCTAGAAGAAACGTGTTTCTGACTCGCTGAATCTCAACATAGATTCAACTCTCTTAGGTGAACGAACGCACAGCAGAGCAGTTTCAAGGAAACGTTTCTCCTGAGTTTTAGACGAAGTTTCCTGCTGTTTAGTACGGATGCCGGCATTGGGCTGGAAATACCAGTTTTGGGATTCTGCACAGAAAGGGTTTGCAAACCGCTGAATCCACACGTGAGTTTAACTCTGTCAGTTGAATGCACACATTGACAACCATTCAGTTTGATAGCACACTTTTGGTTTTAGAAGCAGATATTTCTCTGTACAGCCTATGGTCCCATTCACTCGGGAATATCCCAACGCAACTCCTAGAAGAAACGTGTTTCTGAGTCGCTGAATCTCAACATAGATTCAACTCTCTTAGGTGAACGAACGCACAGCAGAGCAGTTTCAAGGAAACGTTTCTCCTGAGATTTAGACGAAGTTTCCTGCTGTTTAGTACGGATGCCGGCATTGGGCTGGAAATACTGGTTTTGGGATTCTGCACAGAAAGGGTTTGCAAACCGCTGAATCCACACGTGAGTTTAACTCTGTCAGTTGAATGCACACATTGACAACCAATCCGTTTGATAGCACACTTTTGGTTTTAGAAGCAGATATTTCTCTGTACAGCCTATGGTCCCATTCACTCGGGAATATCCCAACGCACCTCCTAGAAGAAACGTGTTTCTGACTCGCTGAATCTCAACATAGATTCAACTCTCTTAGGTGATCGAACGCACAGCAGAGCAGTTTCAAGGAAACGTTTCTCCTGAGTTTGAGACGAAGTTTCCTGCTGTTTAGTACGGATGCCGGGATTGGGCTGGAAATACCGGTTTTGGGATTCTGCACAGAAAGGGTTTGCAAACCGCTGAATCCACACGTGAGTTTAACTCTGTCAGTTGAATGCACACATTGACAACCATTCAGTTAGATAGCTCCGTTTTGGTTTTAGAAGCAGATATTTCTCTGTACAGCCTATGGTCCCATTCATTCGGGAATATCCCAACACAGCTCCTAGAAGAAACGTGTTTCTGACTCGCTGAATCTCAACATAGATTCAAATCTCTTAGATGAACGACCGCACAGCAGAGCAGTTTCAAGGAAACGTTTCTCCTGAGTTTTAGACGAAGTTTCCTGCTCTTTAGTACGTATGCCGGGATTGGGCTGGAAATACCGGTTTTGGGATTCTGCACAGAAAGGGTTTGCAAACCGCTGAATCCACACGTGAGTTTAACTCTGTCAGTTGAATGCACACATTGACAACCATTCAGTTAGATAGCTCCGTTTTGGTTTTAGAAGCAGATATTTCTCTGTACAGCCTATGGTCCCATTTACTCGGGAATATCCCAACGCAGCTCCTAGAAGAAACGTGTTTCTGACTCGCTGAATCTCAACATAGATTCAACTCTCTTTGGTGATCGAACGCACAGCAGAGAAGTTTCAAGGAAACGTTTCTCCTGAGTTTTAGACGAAGTTTCCTGCTGTTTAGTACGGATGCTGGCATTGGGCTGGAAATACCGGTTTTGGGATTCTGCACAGAAAGTGTTTGCAAACCGCTGAATCCACACGTGACTTTAACTCTGTCAGTTGAATGCACACATTGACAACCATTCAGTTTGATAGCACACTTTTGGTTTTAGAAGCAGATATTTCTCTGTACAGCCTATGGTCCCATTCACTCGGGAATATCCCAACGCAGCTCCTAGAAGAAACGTGTTTCTGACTCGCTGAATCTCAACATAGATTCAACTCTCTTAGGTGAACGAACGCACAGCAGAGCAGTTTCAAGGAAACGTTTCTCCTGAGTTTTAGACGAAGTTTCCTGCTGTTTAGTACGGATGCCGGCATTGGGCTGGAAATACCAGTTTTGGGATTCTGCACAGAAAGGGTTTGCAAACCGCTGAATCCACACGTGAGTTTAACTCTGTCAGTTGAATGCACACATTGACAACCATTCAGTTAGATAGCACACTTTTGGTTTTAGAAGCAGATATTTCTCTGTACAGCCTATGGTCCCATTCACTCGGGAATATCCCAACGCAACTCCTAGAAGAAACGTGTTTCTGACTCGCTGAATCTCAACATAGTTTCAACTCTCTTAGGTAAACGAACGCACAGCAGAGCAGTTTCAAGGAAACGCTTCTCCTGAGTTTTAGACGAAGTTTCCTGCTGTTTAGTACGGATGCCGGCAATGGGCTGGAAATACCGGTTTTGGGATTCTGCACAGAAAGGGTTTGCAAACCGCTGAATCCACACGTGAGTTTAACTCTGTCAGTTGAATGCACACATTGACAACCATTCAGTTAGATAGCTCCGTTTTGGTTTTAGAAGCAGATATTTCTCTGTACAGCCTATGGTCCCATTCACTCGGGAATATCCCAACGCAGCTCCTAGAAGAAACGTGTTTCTGACTCGCTGAATCTCAACATAGATTCAACTCTCTTAGGTGAACGAACGCACAGCAGAGCAGTTTCAAGGAAACGTTTCTCCTGAGTTTTAGACGAAGTTTCCTGCTGTTTAGTACGGATGCCGGCATTGGGCTGGAAATACCGGTTTTGGGATTCTGCACAGAAAGGGTTTGCAAACCGCTGAATCCACACGTGAGTTTAACTCTGTCAGTTGAATGCACACATTGACAACCATTCAGTTAGATACCACCCTTTTGGTTGTAGGAGCAGATATTTCTCTGTACAGCCTATGGTCCCATTCACTCGGGAATATCCCAACGCAGCTCCTAGAAGAAACGTGTTTCTGACTCGCTGAATCTCAACATAGATTCAACTCTCTTAGGTGATCGAACGCACAGCAGAGCAGTTTCAAGGAAACGTTTCTCCTGAGTTTTAGACGAAGTTTCCTGCTGTTTAGTACGGATGCCGGCATTGGGCTGGAAATACCGGTTTTGGGATTCTGCACAGAAAGGGTTTGCAAACCGCTGAATCCACACGTGAGTTTAACTCTGTCAGTTGAATGCACACATTGACAACCATTCAGTTAGATAGCTCCGTTTTGGTTTTAGAAGCAGATATTTCTCTGTACAGCCTATGGTCCCATTCACTCGGGAATATCCCAACGCAGCTCCTAGAAGAAACGTGTTTCTGACTCGCTGAATCTCAACATAGATTCAAATCTCTTAGTTGAATGACCGCAGAGCACAGCAGTTTCAAGGAAACGTTTCTCCTGAGTTTTAGACGAAGTTTCCTGCTCTTTAGTACGTATGCCGGGATTGGGCTGGAAATACCGGTTTTGGGATTCTGCACAGAAAGGGTTTGCAAACCGCTGAATCCACACGTGAGTTTAACTCTGTCAGTTGAATGCACACATTGACAACCATTCAGTTTGATAGCACACTTTTGGTTTTAGAAGCAGATATTTCTCTGTACAGCCTATGGTCCCATTCACTCGGGAATATCCCAACGCAACTCCTAGAAGAAACGTGTTTCTGACTCGCTGAATCTCAACATAGATTCAACTCTCTTAGGTAAACGAACGCACAGCAGAGCAGTTTCAAGGAAACGTTTCTCCTGAGTTTTAGACGAAGTTTCCTGCTGTTTAGTACGTATGCCGGCATTGGGCTGGAAATACCGGTTTTGGGATTCTGCACAGAAAGGGTTTGCAAACCGCTGAATCCACACGTGAGTTTAACTCTGTCAGTTGAATGCACACATTGACAACCATTCAGTTTGATAGCACACTTTTGGTTTTAGAAGCAGATATTTCTCTGTACAGCCTATGGTCCCATTCACTCGGGAATATCCCAACGCAGCTCCTAGAAGAAACGTGTTTCTGACTCGCTGAATCTCAACATAGATTCAACTCTCTTAGGTGAACGAACGCACAGCAGAGCAGTTTCAAGGAAACGTTTCTCCTGTGTTTTAGACGAAGTTTCCTGCTGTTTAGTACGGATGCCGGCATTGGGCTGGAAATACCAGTTTTGGGATTCTGCACAGAAAGGGTTTGCAAACCGCTGAATCCACACGTGAGTTTAACTCTGTCAGTTGAATGCACACATTGACAACCATTCAGTTAGATAGCACACTTTTGGTTTTAGAAGCAGATATTTCTCTGTACAGCCTATGGTCCCATTCACTCGGGAATATCCCAACGCAACTCCTAGAAGAAACGTGTTTCTGACTCGCTGAATCTCAACATAGATTCAACTCTCTTAGGTGAACGAACGCACAGCAGTGCAGTTTCAAGGAAACGTTTCTCCTGAGTTTTAGACGAAGTTTCCTGCTGTTTAGTACGTATGCCGGCATTGGGCTGGAAATACCGGTTTTGGGATTCTGCACAGAAAGGGTTTGCAAACCGCTGAATCCACACGTGAGTTTAACCCTGTCAGTTGAATGCACACATTGACAACCATTCAGTTAGATACCACCCTTTTTGTTGTAGGAGCAGATATTTCTCTGTACAGCCTATGGTCCCATTCACTCGGGAATATCCCAACGCACCTCCTAGAAGAAACGTGTTTCTGACTCGCTGAATCTCAACATAGATTCAACTCTCTTAGGTGATCGAACGCACAGCAGAACAGTTTCAAGGAAACGTTTCTCCTGAGTTTTAGACGAAGTTTCCTGCTGTTTAGTACGGATGCCGGCATTGGGCTGGACATACCGGTTTTGGGATTCTGCACAGAAAGGGTTTGCAGACCGCTGAATCCACACGTGAGTTTAACTCTGTCAGTTGAATGCACACTTTGACAACCATTCAGTTAGATTGCTCCGTTTTGGTTTTAGAAGCAGATATTTCTCTGTACAGCCTATGGTCCCATTCACTCGGGAATATCCCAACGCAGCTCCTAGAAGAAACGTGTTTCTGACTCGCTGAATCTCAACATAAATTCAACTCTCTTAGGTGATCGAACGCACAGCAGAGCAGTTTCAAGGAAACGCTTCTCCTGAGTTTTAGACGAAGTTTCCTGCTGTTTAGTACGGATGCCGGCATTGGGCTGGAAATACCGGTTTTGGGATTCTGCACAGAAAGGGTTTGCAAACCGCTGAATCCACACGTGAGTTTAACTCTGTCAGTTGAATGCACACATTGACAACCATTCAGTTAGATAGCTCCGTTTTGGTTTTAGAAGCAGATATTTCTCTGTACAGCCTATGGTCCCATTCACTCGGGAATATCCCAACGCAGCTCCTAGAAGAAACGTGTTTCTGACTCGCTGAATCTCAACATAAATTCAACTCTCTTAGGTGATCGAACGCACAGCAGAGCAGTTTCAAGGAAACGCTTCTCCTGAGTTTTAGACGAAGTTTCCTGCTGTTTAGTACGGATGCCGGCATTGGGCTGGAAATACCGGTTTTGGGATTCTGCACAGAAAGGGTTTGCAAACCGCTGAATCCACACGTGAGTTTAACTCTGTCAGTTGAATGCACACATTGACAACCTTTCAGTTAGATAGCTCCGTTTTGGTTTTAGAAGCAGATATTTCTCTGTACAGCCTATGGTCCCATTCACTCGGGAATATCCCAACGCAGCTCCTAGAAGAAACGTGTTTCTGACTCGCTGAATCTCAACATAGATTCAACTCTCTTAGGTGAACGAAAGCACAGCAGAGCAGTTTCAAGGAAACGTTTCTCCTGAGTTTTAGACGAAGTTTCCTGCTGTTTAGTACGGATGCCGGCATTGGGCTGGAAATACCGGTTTTGGGATTCTGCACAGAAAGGGTTTGCAAACCGCTGAATCCACACGTGAGTTTAACTCTGTCAGTTGAATGCACACATTGACAACCATTCAGTTAGATACCACCCTTTTGGTTGTAGGAGCAGATATTTCTCTGTACATCCTATGGTCCCATTCACTCGGGAATATCCCAACGCAGCTCCTAGAAGAAACGTGTTTCTGACTCGCTGAATCTCAACATAGATTCAACTCTCTTAGGTGATCGAACGCACAGCAGAGCAGTTTCAAGGAAACGTTTCTCCTGAGTTTTAGACGAAGTTTCCTGCTGTTTAGTACGGATGCCGGCATTGGGCTGGAAATACCGGTTTTGGGATTCTGCACAGAAAGGGTTTGCAAACCGCTGAATCCACACGTGAGTTTAACTCTGTCAGTTGAATGCACACATTGACAACCATTCAGTTAGATAGCTCCGTTTTGGTTTTAGAAGCAGATATTTCTCTGTACAGCCTATGGTCCCATTCACTTGGGAATATCCCAACGCACTTCCTGGAAGAAACATGTTTCTGACTTGCTGAATCTCAACATAGATTCAACTCTCTTAGGTGATCGAACGCACAGCAGAGCAGTTTCAAGGAAACGTTTCTCCTGAGTTTTAGACGAAGTTTCCTGCTGTTTAGTACGGATGCCGGCATTGGGCTGGAAATACCGGTTTTGGGATTCTGCACAGAAAGGGTTTGCAAACCGCTGAATCCACACGTGAGTTTAACTCTGTCAGTTGAATGCACACATTGACAACCATTCAGTTAGATAGCTCCGTTTTGGTTTTAGAAGCAGATATTTCTCTGTACAGCCTATGGTCCCATTCACTCGGGAATATCCCAACGCAGCTCCTAGAAGAAACGTGTTTCTGACTCGCTGAATCTCAACATAGATTCAAATCTCTTAGATGAATGACCGCAGAGCACAGCAGTTTCAAGGAAACGTTTCTCCTGAGTTTTAGACGAAGTTTCCTGCTCTTTAGTACGTATGCCGGGATTGGGCTGGAAATACCGGTTTTGGGATTCTGCACAGAAAGGGTTTGCAAACCGCTGAATCCACACGTGAGTTTAACCCTGTCAGTTGAATGCACACATTGACAACCATTCAGTTAGATACCACCCTTTTTGTTGTAGGAGCAGATATTTCTCTGTACAGCCTATGGTCCCATTCACTCGGGAATATCCCAACGCACCTCCTAGAAGAAACGTGTTTCTGACTCGCTGAATCTCAACATAGAATCAACTCTCTTAGGTGATCGAACGCACAGCAGAACAGTTTCAAGGAAACGTTTCTCCTGAGTTTTAGACGAAGTTTCCTGCTGTTTAGTACGGATGCCGGCATTGGGCTGGACATACCGGTTTTGGGATTCTGCACAGAAAGGGTTTGCAAACCGCTGAATCCACACGTGAGTTTAACTCTGTCAGTTGAATGCACACTTTGACAACCATTCAGTTAGATTGCTCCGTTTTGGTTTTAGAAGCAGATATTTCTCTGTACAGCCTATGGTCCCATTCACTCGGGAATATCCCAACGCAGCTCCTAGAAGAAACGTGTTTCTGACTCGCTGAATCTCAACATAAATTCAACTCTCTTAGGTGATCGAACGCACAGCAGAGCAGTTTCAAGGAAACGCTTCTCCTGAGTTTTAGACGAAGTTTCCTGCTGTTTAGTACGGATGCCGGCATTGGGCTGGAAATACCGGTTTTGGGATTCTGCACAGAAAGGGTTTGCAAACCGCTGAATCCACACGTGAGTTTAACTCTGTCAGTTGAATGCACACATTGACAACCATTCAGTTAGATAGCTCCGTTTTGGTTTTAGAAGCAGATATTTCTCTGTACAGCCTATGGTCCCATTCACTCGGGAATATCCCAACGCAGCTCCTAGAAGAAACGTGTTTCTGACTCGCTGAATCTCAACATAAATTCAACTCTCTTAGGTGATCGAACGCACAGCAGAGCAGTTTCAAGGAAACGCTTCTCCTGAGTTTTAGACGAAGTTTCCTGCTGTTTAGTACGGATGCCGGCATTGGGCTGGAAATACCGGTTTTGGGATTCTGCACAGAAAGGGTTTGCAAACCGCTGAATCCACACGTGAGTTTAACTCTGTCAGTTGAATGCACACATTGACAACCATTCAGTTAGATAGCTCCGTTTTGGTTTTAGAAGCAGATATTTCTCTGTACAGCCTATGGTCCCATTCACTCGGGAATATCCCAACGCAGCTCCTAGAAGAAACGTGTTTCTGACTCGCTGAATCTCAACATAGATTCAACTCTCTTAGGTGAACGAACGCACAGCAGAGCAGTTTCAAGGAAACGTTTCTCCTGAGTTTTAGACGAAGTTTCCTGCTGTTTAGTACGGATGCCGGCATTGGGCTGGAAATACCGGTTTTGGGATTCTGCACAGAAAGGGTTTGCAAACCGCTGAATCCACACGTGAGTTTAACTCTGTCAGTTGAATGCACACATTGACAACCATTCAGTTAGATAGCTCCGTTTTGGTTTTAGAAGCAGATATTTCTCTGTACAGCCTATGGTCCCATTCACTCGGGAATATCCCAACGCAGCTCCTAGAAGAAACGTGTTTCTGACTCGCTGAATCTCAACATAGATTCAAATCTCTTAGTTGAATGACCGCAGAGCACAGCAGTTTCAAGGAAACGTTTCTCCTGAGTTTTAGACGAAGTTTCCTGCTCTTTAGTACGTATGCCGGGATTGGGCTGGAAATACCGGTTTTGGGATTCTGCACAGAAAGGGTTTGCAAACCGCTGAATCCACACGTGAGTTTAACTCTGTCAGTTGAATGCACACATTGACAACCATTCAGTTTGATAGCACACTTTTGGTTTTAGAAGCAGATATTTCTCTGTACAGCCTATGGTCCCATTCACTCGGGAATATCCCAACGCAACTCCTAGAAGAAACGTGTTTCTGACTCGCTGAATCTCAACATAGATTCAACTCTCTTAGGTAAACGAACGCACAGCAGAGCAGTTTCAAGGAAACGTTTCTCCTGAGTTTTAGACGAAGTTTCCTGCTGTTTAGTACGTATGCCGGCATTGGGCTGGAAATACCGGTTTTGGGATTCTGCACAGAAAGGGTTTGCAAACCGCTGAATCCACACGTGAGTTTAACTCTGTCAGTTGAATGCACACATTGACAACCATTCAGTTTGATAGCACACTTTTGGTTTTAGAAGCAGATATTTCTCTGTACAGCCTATGGTCCCATTCACTCGGGAATATCCCAACGCAGCTCCTAGAAGAAACGTGTTTCTGACTCGCTGAATCTCAACATAGATTCAACTCTCTTAGGTGAACGAACGCACAGCAGAGCAGTTTCAAGGAAACGTTTCTCCTGTGTTTTAGACGAAGTTTCCTGCTGTTTAGTACGGATGCCGGCATTGGGCTGGAAATACCAGTTTTGGGATTCTGCACAGAAAGGGTTTGCAAACCGCTGAATCCACACGTGAGTTTAACTCTGTCAGTTGAATGCACACATTGACAACCATTCAGTTAGATAGCACACTTTTGGTTTTAGAAGCAGATATTTCTCTGTACAGCCTATGGTCCCATTCACTCGGGAATATCCCAACGCAACTCCTAGAAGAAACGTGTTTCTGACTCGCTGAATCTCAACATAGATTCAACTCTCTTAGGTGAACGAACGCACAGCAGTGCAGTTTCAAGGAAACGTTTCTCCTGAGTTTTAGACGAAGTTTCCTGCTGTTTAGTACGTATGCCGGCATTGGGCTGGAAATACCGGTTTTGGGATTCTGCACAGAAAGGGTTTGCAAACCGCTGAATCCACACGTGAGTTTAACCCTGTCAGTTGAATGCACACATTGACAACCATTCAGTTAGATACCACCCTTTTTGTTGTAGGAGCAGATATTTCTCTGTACAGCCTATGGTCCCATTCACTCGGGAATATCCCAACGCACCTCCTAGAAGAAACGTGTTTCTGACTCGCTGAATCTCAACATAGATTCAACTCTCTTAGGTGATCGAACGCACAGCAGAACAGTTTCAAGGAAACGTTTCTCCTGAGTTTTAGACGAAGTTTCCTGCTGTTTAGTACGGATGCCGGCATTGGGCTGGACATACCGGTTTTGGGATTCTGCACAGAAAGGGTTTGCAGACCGCTGAATCCACACGTGAGTTTAACTCTGTCAGTTGAATGCACACTTTGACAACCATTCAGTTAGATTGCTCCGTTTTGGTTTTAGAAGCAGATATTTCTCTGTACAGCCTATGGTCCCATTCACTCGGGAATATCCCAACGCAGCTCCTAGAAGAAACGTGTTTCTGACTCGCTGAATCTCAACATAAATTCAACTCTCTTAGGTGATCGAACGCACAGCAGAGCAGTTTCAAGGAAACGCTTCTCCTGAGTTTTAGACGAAGTTTCCTGCTGTTTAGTACGGATGCCGGCATTGGGCTGGAAATACCGGTTTTGGGATTCTGCACAGAAAGGGTTTGCAAACCGCTGAATCCACACGTGAGTTTAACTCTGTCAGTTGAATGCACACATTGACAACCATTCAGTTAGATAGCTCCGTTTTGGTTTTAGAAGCAGATATTTCTCTGTACAGCCTATGGTCCCATTCACTCGGGAATATCCCAACGCAGCTCCTAGAAGAAACGTGTTTCTGACTCGCTGAATCTCAACATAAATTCAACTCTCTTAGGTGATCGAACGCACAGCAGAGCAGTTTCAAGGAAACGCTTCTCCTGAGTTTTAGACGAAGTTTCCTGCTGTTTAGTACGGATGCCGGCATTGGGCTGGAAATACCGGTTTTGGGATTCTGCACAGAAAGGGTTTGCAAACCGCTGAATCCACACGTGAGTTTAACTCTGTCAGTTGAATGCACACATTGACAACCTTTCAGTTAGATAGCTCCGTTTTGGTTTTAGAAGCAGATATTTCTCTGTACAGCCTATGGTCCCATTCACTCGGGAATATCCCAACGCAGCTCCTAGAAGAAACGTGTTTCTGACTCGCTGAATCTCAACATAGATTCAACTCTCTTAGGTGAACGAAAGCACAGCAGAGCAGTTTCAAGGAAACGTTTCTCCTGAGTTTTAGACGAAGTTTCCTGCTGTTTAGTACGGATGCCGGCATTGGGCTGGAAATACCGGTTTTGGGATTCTGCACAGAAAGGGTTTGCAAACCGCTGAATCCACACGTGAGTTTAACTCTGTCAGTTGAATGCACACATTGACAACCATTCAGTTAGATACCACCCTTTTGGTTGTAGGAGCAGATATTTCTCTGTACATCCTATGGTCCCATTCACTCGGGAATATCCCAACGCAGCTCCTAGAAGAAACGTGTTTCTGACTCGCTGAATCTCAACATAGATTCAACTCTCTTAGGTGATCGAACGCACAGCAGAGCAGTTTCAAGGAAACGTTTCTCCTGAGTTTTAGACGAAGTTTCCTGCTGTTTAGTACGGATGCCGGCATTGGGCTGGAAATACCGGTTTTGGGATTCTGCACAGAAAGGGTTTGCAAACCGCTGAATCCACACGTGAGTTTAACTCTGTCAGTTGAATGCACACATTGACAACCATTCAGTTAGATAGCTCCGTTTTGGTTTTAGAAGCAGATATTTCTCTGTACAGCCTATGGTCCCATTCACTTGGGAATATCCCAACGCACTTCCTGGAAGAAACATGTTTCTGACTTGCTGAATCTCAACATAGATTCAACTCTCTTAGGTGATCGAACGCACAGCAGAGCAGTTTCAAGGAAACGTTTCTCCTGAGTTTTAGACGAAGTTTCCTGCTGTTTAGTACGGATGCCGGCATTGGGCTGGAAATACCGGTTTTGGGATTCTGCACAGAAAGGGTTTGCAAACCGCTGAATCCACACGTGAGTTTAACTCTGTCAGTTGAATGCACACATTGACAACCATTCAGTTAGATAGCTCCGTTTTGGTTTTAGAAGCAGATATTTCTCTGTACAGCCTATGGTCCCATTCACTCGGGAATATCCCAACGCAGCTCCTAGAAGAAACGTGTTTCTGACTCGCTGAATCTCAACATAGATTCAAATCTCTTAGATGAATGACCGCAGAGCACAGCAGTTTCAAGGAAACGTTTCTCCTGAGTTTTAGACGAAGTTTCCTGCTCTTTAGTACGTATGCCGGGATTGGGCTGGAAATACCGGTTTTGGGATTCTGCACAGAAAGGGTTTGCAAACCGCTGAATCCACACGTGAGTTTAACCCTGTCAGTTGAATGCACACATTGACAACCATTCAGTTAGATACCACCCTTTTTGTTGTAGGAGCAGATATTTCTCTGTACAGCCTATGGTCCCATTCACTCGGGAATATCCCAACGCACCTCCTAGAAGAAACGTGTTTCTGACTCGCTGAATCTCAACATAGAATCAACTCTCTTAGGTGATCGAACGCACAGCAGAACAGTTTCAAGGAAACGTTTCTCCTGAGTTTTAGACGAAGTTTCCTGCTGTTTAGTACGGATGCCGGCATTGGGCTGGACATACCGGTTTTGGGATTCTGCACAGAAAGGGTTTGCAAACCGCTGAATCCACACGTGAGTTTAACTCTGTCAGTTGAATGCACACTTTGACAACCATTCAGTTAGATTGCTCCGTTTTGGTTTTAGAAGCAGATATTTCTCTGTACAGCCTATGGTCCCATTCACTCGGGAATATCCCAACGCAGCTCCTAGAAGAAACGTGTTTCTGACTCGCTGAATCTCAACATAAATTCAACTCTCTTAGGTGATCGAACGCACAGCAGAGCAGTTTCAAGGAAACGCTTCTCCTGAGTTTTAGACGAAGTTTCCTGCTGTTTAGTACGGATGCCGGCATTGGGCTGGAAATACCGGTTTTGGGATTCTGCACAGAAAGGGTTTGCAAACCGCTGAATCCACACGTGAGTTTAACTCTGTCAGTTGAATGCACACATTGACAACCATTCAGTTAGATAGCTCCGTTTTGGTTTTAGAAGCAGATATTTCTCTGTACAGCCTATGGTCCCATTCACTCGGGAATATCCCAACGCAGCTCCTAGAAGAAACGTGTTTCTGACTCGCTGAATCTCAACATAAATTCAACTCTCTTAGGTGATCGAACGCACAGCAGAGCAGTTTCAAGGAAACGCTTCTCCTGAGTTTTAGACGAAGTTTCCTGCTGTTTAGTACGGATGCCGGCATTGGGCTGGAAATACCGGTTTTGGGATTCTGCACAGAAAGGGTTTGCAAACCGCTGAATCCACACGTGAGTTTAACTCTGTCAGTTGAATGCACACATTGACAACCATTCAGTTAGATAGCTCCGTTTTGGTTTTAGAAGCAGATATTTCTCTGTACAGCCTATGGTCCCATTCACTCGGGAATATCCCAACGCAGCTCCTAGAAGAAACGTGTTTCTGACTCGCTGAATCTCAACATAGATTCAACTCTCTTAGGTGAACGAACGCACAGCAGAGCAGTTTCAAGGAAACGTTTCTCCTGAGTTTTAGACGAAGTTTCCTGCTGTTTAGTACGGATGCCGGCATTGGGCTGGAAATACCGGTTTTGGGATTCTGCACAGAAAGGGTTTGCAAACCGCTGAATCCACACGTGAGTTTAACTCTGTCAGTTGAATGCACACATTGACAACCATTCAGTTAGATACCACCCTTTTGGTTGTAGGAGCAGATATTTCTCTGTACAGCCTATGGTCCCATTCACTCGGGAATATCCCAACGCAGCTCCTAGAAGAAACGTGTTTCTGACTCGCTGAATCTCAACATAGATTCAACTCTCTTAGGTGAACGAACGCACAGCAGAGCAGTTTCAAGGAAACGTTTCTCCTGAGTTTTAGACGAAGTTTCCTGCTGTTTAGTACGTATGCCGGCATTGGGCTGGACATACCGGTTTTGGGATTCTGCACAGAAAGTGTTTGCAAACCGCTGAATCCACACGTGACTTTAACTCTGTCAGTTGAATGCACACATTGACAACCATTCAGTTTGATAGCACACTTTTGGTTTTAGAAGCAGATATTTCTCTGTACAGCCTATGGTCCCATTCACTCGGGAATATCCCAACGCAGCTCCTAGAAGAAACGTGTTTCTGACTCGCTGAATCTCAACATAGATTCAACTCTCTTAGGTGAACGAACGCACAGCAGAGCAGTTTCAAGGAAACGTTTCTCCTGAGTTTTAGACGAAGTTTCCTGCTGTTTAGTACGGATGCCGGCATTGGGCTGGAAATACCAGTTTTGGGATTCTGCACAGAAAGGGTTTGAAAACCGCTGAATCCACACGTGAGTTTAACTCTGTCAGTTGAATGCACACATTGACAAGCATTCAGTTAGATAGCACACTTTTGGTTTTAGAAGCAGATATTTCTCTGTACAGCCTATGGTCCCATTCACTCGGGAATATCCCAACGCAGCTCCTAGAAGAAACGTGTTTCTGACTCGCTGAATCTCAACATAGATTCAACTCTCTTAGGTGAACGAACGCACAGCAGAGCAGTTTCAAGGAAACGTTTCTCCTGAGTTTTAGACGAAGTTTCCTGCTGTTTAGTACGTATGCCGGCATTGGGCTGGAAATACCGGTTTTGGGATTCTGCACAGAAAGGGTTTGCAAACCGCTGAATCCACACGTGAGTTTAACTCTGTCAGTTGAATGCACACATTGACAACCATTCAGTTAGTTAGCACACTTTTGGTTTTAGAAGAAGATATTTCTCTGTACAGCCTATGGTCCCATTCACTCGGTAATATCCCAACGCAACTCCTAGAAGAAACGTGTTTCTGACTCGCTGAATCTCAACATAGATTCAACTCTCTTAGGTGAACGAACGCACAGCAGTGCAGTTTCAAGGAAACGTTTCTCCTGAGTTTTAGACGAAGTTTCCTGCTGTTTAGTACGTATGCCGGCATTGGGCTGGAAATACCGGTTTTGGGATTCTGCACAGAAAGGGTTTGCAAACCGCTGAATCCACACGTGAGTTTAACTCTGTCAGTTGAATGCACACTTTGACAACCATTCAGTTAGATAGCTCCGTTTTGGTTTTAGAAGCAGATATTTCTCTGTACAGCCTATGGTCCCATTCACTCGGGAATATCCCAACGCAGCTCCTAGAAGAAACGTGTTTCTGACTCGCTGAATCTCAACATAAATTCAACTCTCTTAGGTGATCGAACGCACAGCAGAGCAGTTTCAAGGAAACGCTTCTCCTGAGTTTTAGACGAAGTTTCCTGCTGTTTAGTACGGATGCCGTCATTGGGCTGGAAATACCGGTTTTGGGATTCTGCACAGAAAGGGTTTGCAAACCGCTGAATCCACACGTGAGTTTAACTCTGTCAGTTGAATGCACACATTGACAACCATTCAGTTAGATAGCTCCGTTTTGGTTTTACAAGCAGATATTTCTCTGTACAGCCTATGGTCCCATTCACTCGGGAATATCCCAACGCAGCTCCTAGAAGAAACGTGTTTCTGACTCGCTGAATCTCAACATAGATTCAACTCTCTTTGGTGATCGAACGCACAGCAGAGCAGTTTCAAGGAAACGTTTCTCCTGAGTTTTAGACGAAGTTTCCTGCTGTTTAGTACGGATGCCGGCATTGGGCTGGAAATACCAGTTTTGGGATTCTGCACAGAAAGGGTTTGCAAACCGCTGAATCCACACGTGAGTTTAACTCTGTCAGTTGAATGCACACATTGACAACCATTCAGTTAGATAGCACACTTTTGGTTTTAGAAGCAGATATTTCTCTGTACAGCCTATGGTCCCATTCACTCGGGAATATCCCAACGCAACTCCTAGAAGAAACGTGTTTCTGACTCGCTGAATCTCAACATAGATTCAACTCTCTTAGGTAAACGAACGCACAGCAGAGCAGTTTCAAGGAAACGTTTCTCCTGAGTTTTAGACGAAGTTTCCTGCTGTTTAGTACGTATGCCGGCATTGGGCTGGAAATACCGGTTTTGGGATTCTGCACAGAAAGGGTTTGCAAACCGCTGAATCCACACGTGAGTTTAACTCTGTCAGTTGAATGCACACATTGACAACCATTCAGTTAGATAGCGCCGTTTTGGTTTTAGAAGCAAATATTTCTCTGTACAGCCTATGGTCCCATTCACTCGGGAATATCCTAACGCAGCTCCTAGAAGAAACGTGTTTCTGACTCGCTGAATCTCAACATAGATTCAACTCTCTTAGGTGAACGAACGCACAGCAGAGCAGTTTCAAGGAAACGTTTCTCCTGAGTTTTAGACGAAGTTTCCTGCTGTTTAGTACGGATGCCGGCATTGGGATGGAAATACCGGTTTTGGGATTCTGCACAGAAAGTGTTTGCAAACCGCTGAATCCACACGTGACTTTAACTCTGTCAGTTGCATGCACACATTGACAACCATTCAGTTTGATAGCACACTTTTGGTTTTAGAAGCAGATATTTCTCTGTACAGCCTATGGTCCCATTCACTCGGGAATATCCCAACGCAGCTCCTAGAAGAAACGTGTTTCTGACTCGCTGAATCTCAACATAGATTCAACTCTCTTAGGTGAACGAACGCACAGCAGAGCAGTTTCAAGGAAACGTTTCTCCTGTGTTTTAGACGAAGTTTCCTGCTGTTTAGTACGGATGCCGGCATTGGGCTGGAAATACCAGTTTTGGGATTCTGCACAGAAAGGGTTTGCAAACCGCTGAATCCACACGTGAGTTTAACTCTGTCAGTTGAATGCACACATTGACAACCATTCAGTTAGATAGCACACTTTTGGTTTTAGAAGCAGATATTTCTCTGTACAGCCTATGGTCCCATTCACTCGGGAATATCCCAACGCAACTCCTAGAAGAAACGTGTTTCTGACTCGCTTAATCTCAACATAGATTCAACTCTCTTAGGTGAACGAACGCACAGCAGTGCAGTTTCAAGGAAACGTTTCTCCTGAGTTTTAGACGAAGTTTCCTGCTGTTTAGTACATATGCCGGCATTGGGCTGGAAATACCGGTTTTGGGATTCTGCACAGAAAGGGTTTGCAAACCGCTGAATCCACACGTGAGTTTAACCCTGTCAGTTGAATGCACACATTGACAACCATTCAGTTAGATACCACCCTTTTTGTTGTAGGAGCAGATATTTCTCTGTACAGCCTATGGTCCCATTCACTCGGGAATATCCCAACGCACCTCCTAGAAGAAACGTGTTTCTGACTCGCTGAATCTCAACATAGATTCAACTCTCTTAGGTGATCGAACGCACAGCAGAACAGTTTCAAGGAAACGTTTCTCCTGAGTTTTAGACGAAGTTTCCTGCTGTTTAGTACGGATGCCGGCATTGGGCTGGACATACCGGTTTTGGGATTCTGCACAGAAAGGGTTTGCAAACCGCTGAATCCACACGTGAGTTTAACTCTGTCAGTTGAATGCACACTTTGACAACCATTCAGTTAGATTGCTCCGTTTTGGTTTTAGAAGCAGATATTTCTCTGTACAGCCTATGGTCCCATTCACTCGGGAATATCCCAACGCAGCTCCTAGAAGAAACGTGTTTCTGACTCGCTGAATCTCAACATAAATTCAACTCTCTTAGGTGATCGAACGCACAGCAGAGCAGTTTCAAGGAAACGCTTCTCCTGAGTTTTAGACGAAGTTTCCTGCTGTTTAGTACGTATGCCGGCATTGGGCTGGAAATACCGGTTTTGGGATTCTGCACAGAAAGGGTTTGCAAACCGCTGAATCCACACGTGAGTTTAACTCTGTCAGTTGAATGCACACATTGACAGCCATTCAGTTAGATAGCTCCGTTTTGGTTTTAGAAGCAGATATTTCTCTGTACAGCCTATGGTCCCATTCACTCGGGAATATCCCAACGCACCTCCTAGAAGAAACGTGTTTCTGACTCGCTGAATCTCAACATAAATTCAACTCTCTTAGGTGATCGAACGCACAGCAGAGCAGTTTCAAGGAAACGCTTCTCCTGAGTTTTAGACGAAGTTTCCTGCTGTTTAGTACGGATGCCGGCAATGGGCTGGAAATACCAGTTTTGGGATTCTGCACAGAAAGGGTTTGCAAACCGCTGAATCCACACGTGAGTTTAACTCTGTCAGTTGAATGCACACATTGACAACCATTCAGTTAGATAGCTCCGTTTTGGTTTTAGAAGCAGATATTTCTCTGTACAGCCTATGGTCCCATTCACTCGGGAATATCCCAACGCAGCTCCTAGAAGAAACGTGTTTCTGACTCGCTGAATCTCAACATAGATTCAACTCTCTTAGGTGAACGAACGCACAGCAGAGCAGTTTCAAGGAAACGTTTCTCCTGAGTTTTAGACGAAGTTTCCTGCTGTTTAGTACGGATGCCGGCATTGGGCTGGAAATACCGGTTTTGGGATTCTGCACAGAAAGGGTTTGCAAACCGCTGAATCCACACGTGAGTTTAACTTTGTCAGTTGAATGCACACATTGACAACCATTCAGTTAGATACCACCCTTTTGGTTGTAGGAGCAGATATTTCTCTGTACAGCCTATGGTCCCATTCACTCGGGAATATCCCAACGCAGCTCCTAGAAGAAACGTGTTTCTGACTCGCTGAATCTCAACATAGATTCAACTCTCTTAGGTGAACGAACGCAGAGCAGAGCAGTTTCAAGGAAACGTTTCTCCTGAGTTTTAGACGAAGTTTCCTGCTGTTTAGTACGTATGCCGGCATTGGGCTGGACATACCGGTTTTGGGATTCTGCACAGAAAGGGTTTGCAAACCGCTGAATCCACACGTGAGTTTAACTCTGTCAGTTGAATGCACACATTGACAACCATTCCGTTTGATAGCACACTTTTGGTTTTAGAAGCAGATATTTCTCTGTACAGCCTATGGTCCCATTCACTCGGGAATATCCCAACGCACCTCCTAGAAGAAACGTGTTTCTGACTCGCTGAATCTCAACATAGATTCAACTCTCTTAGGTGATCGAACGCACAGCAGAGCAGTTTCAAGGAAACGTTTCTCCTGAGTTTTAGACGAAGTTTCCTGCTGTTTAGTACGGATGCCGGCATTGGGCTGGAAATACCGGTTTTGGGATTCTGCACAGAAAGGGTTTGCAAACCGCTGAATCCACACGTGAGTTTAACTCTGTCAGTTGAATGCACACATTGACAACCATTCAGTTAGATAGCTCCGTTTTTGTTTTAGAAGCAGATATTTCTCTGTACAGCCTATGGTCCCATTCACTCGGGAATATCCCAACGCACCTCCTAGAAGAAACATGTTTCTGACTTGCTGAATCTCAACATAGATTCAACTCTCTTAGGTGATCGATCGCACAGCAGAGCAGTTTCAAGGAAACGTTTCTCCTGAGTTTTAGACGAAGTTTCCTGCTGTTTAGTACGGATGCCGGCATTGGGCTGGAAATACCGGTTTTGGGATTCTGCACAGAAAGGGTTTGCAAACCGCTGAATCCACACGTGAGTTTAACTCTGTCAGTTGAATGCACACATTGACAACCATTCAGTTAGATAGCTCCGTTTTGGTTTTAGAAGCAGATATTTCTCTGTACAGCCTATGGTCCCATTCACTCGGGAATATCCCAACGCAGCTCCTAGAAGAAACGTGTTTCTGACTCGCTGAATCTCAACATAAATTCAACTCTCTTAGGTGATCGAACGCACAGCAGAGCAGTTTCAAGGAAACGCTTCTCCTGAGTTTTAGACGAAGTTTCCTGCTGTTTAGTACGGATGCCGGCATTGGGCTGGAAATACCGGTTTTGGGATTCTGCACAGAAAGGGTTTGCAAACCGCTGAATCCACACGTGAGTTTAACTCTGTCAGTTGAATGCACACATTGACAACCATTCAGTTAGATAGCTCCGTTTTGGTTTTAGAAGCAGATATTTCTCTGTACAGCCTATGGTCCCATTCACTCGGGAATATCCCAACGCAGCTCCTAGAAGAAACGTGTTTCTGACTCGCTGAATCTCAACATAAATTCAACTCTCTTAGGTGAACGAACGCACAGCAGAGCAGTTTCAAGGAAACGTTTCTCCTGAGTTTTAGACGAAGTTTCCTGCTGTTTAGTACGGATGCCGGCATTGGGCTGGAAATACCGGTTTTGGGATTCTGCACAGAAAGGGTTTGCAAACCGCTGAATCCACACGTGAGTTTAACTCTGTCAGTTGAATGCACACATTGACAACCATTCAGTTAGATAGCTCCGTTTTGGTTTTAGAAGCAGATATTTCTCTGTACAGCCTATGGTCCCATTCACTCGGGAATATCCCAACGCAGCTCCTAGAAGAAACGTGTTTCTGACTCGCTGAATCTCAACATAGATTCAACTCTCTTAGGTGAACGAACGCACAGCAGAGCAGTTTCAAGGAAACGTTTCTCCTGAGTTTTAGACGAAGTTTCCTGCTGTTTAGTACGGATGCCGGCATTGGGCTGGAAATACCGGTTTTGGGATTCTGCACAGAAAGGGTTTGCAAACCGCTGAATCCACACGTGAGTTTAACTCTGTCAGTTGAATGCACACATTGACAACCATTCAGTTTGATAGCACACTTTTGGTTTTAGAAGCAGGTATTTCTCTGTACAGCCTATGGTCCCATTCACTCGGGAATATCCCAACGCAACTCCTAGAAGAAACGTGTTTCTGACTCGCTGAATCTCAACATAGATTCAACTCTCTTAGGTAAACGAACGCACAGCAGAGCAGTCTCAAGGAAACGTTTCTCCTGAGTTTTAGACGAAGTTTCCTGCTGTTTAGTACGTATGCCGGCATTGGGCTGGAAATACCGGTTTTGGGATTCTGCACAGAAAGTGTTTGCAAACCGCTGAATCCACACGTGAGTTTAACTCTGTCAGTTGAATGCACACATTGACAACCATTCAGTTAGATAGCGCCGTTTTGGTTTTAGAAGCAGATATTTCTCTGTACAGCCTATGGTCCCATTCACTCGGGAATATCCTAACGCAGCTCCTAGAAGAAACGTGTTTCTGACTCGCTGAATCTCAACATAGATTCAACTCTCTTAGGTGAACGAACGCACAGCAGAGCAGTTTCAAGGAAACGTTTCTCCTGAGTTTTAGACGAAGTTTCCTGCTGTTTAGTACGGATGCCGGCATTGGGCTGGACATACCGGTTTTGGGATTCTGCACAGAAAGTGTTTGCAAACCGCTGAATCCACACGTGAGTTTAACTCTGTCAGTTGAATGCACACATTGACAACCATTCAGTTAGATAGCTCCGTTTTGGTTTTAGAAGCAGATATTTCTCTGTACAGCCTATGGTCCCATTCACTCGGGAATATCCCAACGCAGCTCCTAGAGGAAACGTGTTTCTGACTCGCTGAATCTCAACATAGATTCAACTCTCTTAGGTGAACGAACGCACAGCAGAGCAGTTTCAAGGAAACGTTTCTCCTGAGTTTTAGACGAAGTTTCCTGCTGTTTATTACGGATGCCGGCATTGGGCTGGAAATACCAGTTTTGGGATTCTGCACAGAAAGGGTTTGCAAACCGCTGAATCCACACGTGAGTTTAACTCTGTCAGTTGAATGCACACATTGACAACCATTCAGTTAGATAGCACACTTTTGGTTTTAGAAGCAGATATTTCTCTGTACAGCCTGTGGTCCCATTCACTCGGGAATATCCCAACGCAGCTCCTAGAAGAACCGTGTTTCTGACTCGCTGAATCTCAACATAGATTCAAATCTCTTAGATGAACGACCGCACAGCACAGCAGTTTCAAGGAAACGTTTCTCCTGAGTTTTAGACGAAGTTTCCTGCTCTTTAGTACGGATGCCGGCATTGGGCTGGAAATACCGGTTTTGGGATTCTGCACAGAAAGGGTTTGCAAACCGCTGAATCCACACGTGAGTTTAACTCTGTCAGTTGAATGCACACATTGACAACCATTCAGTTAGATAGCTCCGTTTTGGTTTTAGAAGCAGATATTTCTCTGTACAGCCTATGGTCCCATTCACTCGGGAATATCCCAACGCAGCTCCTAGAAGAAACGTGTTTCTGACTCGTTGAATCTCAACATAGATTCAACTCTCTTAGGTGAACGAACGCACAGCAGAGCAGTTTCAAGGAAACGTTTCTCCTGAGTTTTAGACGAAGTTTCCTGCTGTTTAGTACGTATGCCGGCATTGGGCTGGAAATACCGGTTTTGGGATTCTGCACAGAAAGGGTTTGCAAACCGCTGAAACCACACGTGAGTTTAACTCTGTCAGTTGAATGCACACATTGACAACCATTCAGTTAGATAGCTCCGTTTTGGTTTTAGAAGCAGATATTTCTCTGTACAGCCTATGGTCCCATTCTCTCGGGAATATCCCAATGCAGCTCCTAGAAGAAACGTGTTTCTGACTCGCTGAATCTCAACATAGTTTCAACTCTCTTAGGTGAACGAACGCACAGCAGAGCAGTTTCAAGGAAACGTTTCTCCTGAGATTTAGACGAAGTTTCCTGCTGTTTAGTACGTATGCCGGCATTGGGCTGGAAATACCGGTTTTGGGATTTTGCACAGAAAGGGTTTGCAAACCGCTGAATCCACACGTGAGTTTAACTCTGTCAGTTGAATGCACACATTGACAACCATTCAGTTTGATAGCACACTTTTGGTTTTAGAAGCAGATATTTCTCTGTACAGCCTATGGTCCCATTCACTTGGGAATATCCCAATGCAGCTCCTAGAAGAAACGTGTTTCTGACTCGCTGAATCTCAACATAGATTCAACTCTCTTAGGTGAACGAACGCACAGCAGAGCAGTTTCAAGGAAACGTTTCTCCTGAGTTTTAGACGAAGTTTCCTGCTGTTTAGTACGTATGCCGGCATTGGGCTGGACATACCGGTTTTGGGATTCTGCACAGAAAGGGTTTGAAAACCGCTGAATCCACACGTGAGTTTAACTCTGTCAGTTGAATGCACACATTGACAACCATTCAGTTAGATCGCTCCGTTTTGGTTTTAGAAGCAGATATTTCTCTGTACAGCCTATGGTCCCATTCACTCGGGAATATCCCAACGCAGCTCCTAGAAGAAACGTGTTTCCTACTCGCTGAATCTCAACATAGATTCAACTCTCTTAGGTGAACGAACGCACAGCAGAGCAGTTTCAAGGAAACGTTTCTCCTGAGTTTTAGACGAAGTTTCCTGCTGTTTAGTACGTATGCCGGCAATGGGCTGGAAATACCGGTTTTGGGATTCTGCACAGAAAGTGTTTGCAAACCGCTGAATCCACACGTGAGTTTAACTCTGTCAGTTGAATGCACACATTGACAACCATTCAGTTTGATAGCACACTTTTGGTTTTAGAAGCAGATATTTCTCTGTACAGCCTATGGTCCCATTCACTCGGGAATATCCCAATGCAGCTCCTAGAAGAAACGTGTTTCTGACTCGCTGAATCTCAACATAGATTCAAATCTCTTAGGTGAACGAACGCACAGCAGAGCAGTTTCAAGGAAACGTTTCTCCTGAGTTTTAGACGAAGTTTCCTGCTGTTTAGTACGTATGCCGGCATTGGGCTGGACATACCGGTTTTGGGATTCTGCACAGAAAGGGTTTGCAAACCGCTGAATCCACACGTGAGTTTAACTCTGTCAGTTGAATGCACACATTGACAACCATTCAGTTAGATCGCTCCGTTTTGGTTTTAGAAGCAGATATTTCTCTGTACAGCCTATGGTCCCATTCACTCGGGAATATCCCAACGCAGCTCCTAGAAGAAACGTGTTTCTGACTCGCTGAATCTCAACATAGATTCAACTCTCTTAGGTGAACGAACGCACAGCAGAGCAGTTTCAAGGAAACGTTTCTCCTGAGTTTTAGACGAACTTTCCTGCTGTTTAGTACGTATGCCGGCAATGGGCTGGAAATACCGGTTTTGGGATTCTGCACAGAAAGGGTTTGCAAACCGCTGAATCCACACGTGAGTTTAACTCTGTCAGTTGAATGCACACATTGACAACCATTCAGTTTGATAGCACACTTTTGGTTTTAGAAGCAGATATTTCTCTGTACAGCCTATGGTCCCATTCACTCGGGAATATCCCAATGCAGCTCCTAGAAGAAACGTGTTTGGGACTCGCTGAATCTCAACATAGATTCAAATCTCTTAGGTGAACGAACGCACAGCAGAGCAGTTTCAAGGAAACGTTTCTCCTGAGATTTAGACGAAGTTTCCTGCTGTTTAGTACGGATGCCGGCATTGGGCTGGAAATACTGGTTTTGGGATTCTGCACAGAAAGGGTTTGCAAACCGCTGAATCCACACGTGAGTTTAACTTTGTCAGTTGAATGCACACATTGACAACCATTCCGTTTGATAGCACACTTTTGGTTTTAGAAGCAGATATTTCTCTGTACAGCCTATGGTCCCATTCACTCGGGAATATCCCAACGCACCTCCTAGAAGAAACGTGTTTCTGACTCGCTGAATCTCAACATAGATTCAACTCTCTTAGGTGATCGAACGCACAGCAGAGCAGTTTCAAGGAAACGTTTCTCCTGAGTTTTAGACGAAGTTTCCTGCTGTTTAGTACGGATGCCGGCATTGGGCTGGAAATACCGGTTTTGGGATTCTGCACAGAAAGGGTTTGCAAACCGCTGAATCCACACGTGAGTTTAACTCTGTCAGTTGAATGCACACATTGACAACCATTCAGTTAGATAGCTCCGTTTTGGTTTTAGAAGCAGATATTTCTCTGTACAGCCTATGGTCCCATTCACTAGGGAATATCCCAACGCAGCTCCTAGAAGAAACGTGTTTCTGACTCGCTGAATCTCAACATAGATTCAACTCTCTTAGGTGATCGAACGCACAGCAGAGCAGTTTCAAGGAAACGTTTCTCCTGAGTTTTAGACGAAGTTTCCTGCTGTTTAGTACGGATGCCGGCATTGGGCTGGAAATACCGGTTTTGGGATTCTGCACAGAAAGGGTTTGCAAACCGCTGAATCCACACGTGAGTTTAACTCTGTCAGTTGAATGCACACATTGACAACCATTCAGTTAGATAGCTCCGTTTTGGTTTTAGAAGCAGATATTTCTCTGTACAGCCTATGGTCCCATTCACTCGGGAATATCCCAACGCAGCTCCTAGAAGAAACGTGTTTCTGACTCGCTGAATCTCAACATAGATTCAACTCTCTTAGGTGAACGAACGCACAGCAGAGCAGTTTCAAGGAAACGTTTCTCCTGAGTTTTAGACGAAGTTTCCTGCTGTTTAGTACGTATGCCGGCATTGGGCTGGAAATACCGGTTTTGAGATTCTGCACAGAAAGGGTTTCCAAACCACTGAATCCACACGTGAGTTTAACTCTGTCAGTTGAATGCACACATTGACAACCATTCAGTTAGATAGCTCCGTTTTGGTTTTAGAAGCAGATATTTCTCTGTACAGCCTATGGTCCCATTCACTCGGGAATATCCCAACGCAGCTCCTAGAAGAAACGTGTTTCTGACTCGCTGAATCTCAACATAGATTCAACTCTCTTAGGTGAACGAACGCACAGCAGAGCAGTTTCAAGGAAACGTTTCTCCTGAGTTTTAGACGAAGTTTCCTGCTGTTTAGTACGTATGCCGGCATTGGGCTGGAAATACCGGTTTTGGGATTCTGCACACAAAGGGTTTGCAAACCGCTGAATCCACACGTGAGTTTAACTCTGTCAGTTGAATGCACACATTGACAACCATTCAGTTAGATAGCTCCGTTTTGGTTTTAGAAGCAGATATTTCTCTGTACAGCCTATGGTCCCATTCACTCGGGAATATCCCAACGCAGCTCCTAGAAGAAACGTGTTTCTGACTCGCTGAATCTCAACATAGATTCAACTCTCTTAGGTGAACGAACGCACAGCAGAGCAGTTTCAAGGAAACGTTTCTCCTGAGTTTTAGACGAAGTTTCCTGCTGTTTAGTACGTATGCCGGCATTGGGCTGGACATACCGGTTTTGGGATTCTGCACAGAAAGGGTTTGCAAACCGCTGAATCCACACGTGAGTTTAACTCTGTCAGTTGAATGCACACATTGACAACCATTCAGTTAGATAGCTCCGTTTTGGTTTTAGAAGCAGATATTTCTCTGTACAGCCTATGGTCCCATTCACTCGGGAATATCCCAACGCAGCTCCTAGCATAAACGTGTTTCTGACTCGCTGAATGTCAACATAGTTTCAACTCTCTTAGGTGAACGAACGCACAGCAGAGCAGTTTCAAGGAAACGTTTCTCCTGAGTTTTAGACGAAGTTTCCTGCTGTTTAGTACGGATGCCGGCATTGGGCTGGACATACCGGTTTTGGGATTCTGCACAGAAATGGTTTGCAAACCGCTGAATCCACACGTGAGTTTAACTCTGTCAGTTGAATGCACACATTGACAACCATTCAGTTAGATAGCTCCGTTTTGGTTTTAGAAGCAGATATTTCTCTGTACAGCCTATCGTCCCATTCACTCGGGAATATCCCAACGCAGCTCCTAGAAGAAACGTGTTTCTGACTCGCTGAATCTCAACATAGATTCAACTCTCTTAGGTGAACGAACGCACAGCAGAGCAGTTTCAAGGAAACGTTTCTCCTGAGTTTTAGAAGAAGTTTCCTGCTGTTTAGTACGGATGCCGGCATTGGGCTGGAAATACCGGTTTTGGGATTCTGCACAGAAAGGGTTTGCAAACCGCTGAATCCACACGTGAGTTTAACTCTGTCAGTTGAATGCACACATTGACAACCATTCAGTTAGATAGCTCCGTTTTGGTTTTAGAAGCAGATATTTCTCTGTACAGCCTATGGTCCCATTCTCTCGGGAATATCCCAATGCAGCTCCTAGAAGAAACGTGTTTCTGACTCGCTGAATCTCAACATAGATTCAACTCTCTTAGGTGAACGAACGCACAGCAGAGCAGTTTCAAGGAAACGTTTCTCCTGAGTTTTAGACGAAGTTTCCTGCTGTTTAGTACGTATGCCGGCATTGGGCTGGAAATACCGGTTTTGGGATTCTGCAAAGAAAGGGTTTGCAAACCGCTGAATCCACACGTGAGTTTAACTCTGTCAGATGAAAGCACAAATTGACAACCATTCAGTTTGATAGCACACTTTTGGTTTTAGAAGCAGATATTTCTCTGTACAGCCTATGGTCCCATTGACTCGGGAATATCCCAACGCACCTCCTAGAAGAAACGTGTTTCTGACTCGCTGAGTCTCAACATAGATTCAACTCTCTTAGGTGAACGAACGCACAGCAGAGCAGTTTCAAGGAAACGTTTCTCCTGAGTTTTAGACGAAGTTTCCTGCTGTTTAGTACGGATGCCGGCATTGGGCTGGAAATACCGGTTTTGGGATTCTGCACAGAAAGGGTTTGCAAACCGCTGAATCCACACGTGAGTTTAACTCTGTCAGTTGAATGCACACATTGACAACCATTCAGTTAGATAGCTCCGTTTTGGTTTTAGAAGCAGATATTTCTCTGTACAGCCTATGGTCCCATTCACTCGGGAATATGCTAACGCAGCTCCTAGAAGAAACGTGTTTCTGACTCGCTGAATCTCAACATAGATTCAACTCTCTTAGGTGAACGAACGCACAGCAGAGCAGTTTCAAGGAAACGTTTCTCCTGAGTTTTAGACGAAGTTTCCTGCTGTTTAGTACGGATGCCGGCATTGGGCTGGAAAGACCGGTTTTGGGATTCTGCAAAGAAAGGGTTTGCAAACCGCTGAATCCACACGTGAGTTTAACTCTGTCAGATGAAAGCACAAATTGACAACCATTCAGTTTAATAGCACACTTTTGGTTTTAGAAGCAGATATTTCTCTGTACAGCCTATGGTCCCATTCACTCGGGAATATCCCAACGCACCTCCTAGAAGAAACGTGTTTCTGACTCGCTGAGTCTCAACATAGATTCAACTCTCTTAGGTGAACGAACGCACAGCAGAGCAGTTTCAAGGAAACGTTTCTCCTGAGTTTTAGACGAAGTTTCCTGCTGTTTAGTACGGATGCCGGCATTGGGCGGGAAATACCGGTTTTGGGATTCTGCACAGAAAGGGTTTGCAAACCGCTGAATCCACACGTGAGTTTAACTCTGTCAGTTGAATGCACACATTGACAACCATTCAGTTAGATGGCACACTTTTGGTTTTAGAAGCAGATATTTCTCTGTACAGCCTATGGTCCCATTCACTCGGGAATATCCCAACGCAGCTCCTAGAAGAAACGTGTTTCTGACTCGCTGAATCTCAACATAGATTCAACTCTCTTAGGTGAACGAACGCACAGCAGAGCAGTTTCAAGGAAACGTTTCTCCTGAGTTTTAGACGAAGTTTCCTGCTGTTTAGTACGTATGCCGGCATTGGGCTGGAAATACCGGTTTTGGGATTCTGCACAGAAAGGGTTTGCAAACCGCTGAATCCACACGTGAGTTTAACTCTGTCAGTTGAATGCACACATTGACAACCATTCAGTTAGATAGCTCCGTTTTGGTTTTAGAATCAGATATTTCTCTGTACATCCTATGGTCCCATTCACTCGGGAATATCCTAACGCAGCTCCTAGAAGAAACGTGTTTCTGACTCGCTGAATCTCAACAAAGATTCAACTCTCTTAGGTGAACGAACGCACAGCAGAGCAGTTTCAAGGAAACGTTTCTCCTGAGTTTTAGACGAAGTTTCCTGCTGTTTAGTACGTATGGCGTCATTGGGCTGGAAATACCGGTTTTGGGATTCTGCAAAGAAAGGGTTTGCAAACCGCTGAATCCAAACGTGAGTTTAACTCTGTCAGTTGAATGCACACATTGACAACCATTCAGTTTGATAGCACACTTTTGGTTTTAGAAGCAGATATTTCTCTGTACAGCCTATGGTCCCATTCACTCGGGAATATCCCAACGCAGCTCCTAGAAGAAACGTGTTTCTGACTCGCTGAATCTCAACATAGATTCAACTCTCTTAGGTGAACGAACGCACAGTAGAGCAGTTTCAAGGAAACGTTTCTCCTGAGTTTTAGACGAAGTTTCCTGCTGTTTAGTACGTATGCCGGCATTGGGCTGGACATACCGGTTTTGGGATTCTGCACAGAAATGGTTTGCAAACCGTTGAATCCACACGTGAGTTTAACTCCATCAGTTGAATGCACACATTGACAACCATTCAGTTAGATACCTCCGTTTTGGTTTTAGAAGCAGATATTTCTCTGTACAGCCTATGGTCCCATTCACTCGGGAATATCCCAACGCAGCTCCTAGCATAAACGTGTTTCTGACTCGCTGAATCTCAACATAGTTTCAACTCTCTTAGGTGAACGAACGCACAGAAGAGCAGTTTCAAGGAAACGTTTCTCCTGAGTTTTAGACGAAGTTTCCTGCTGTTTAGTACGGATGCCGGCATTGAGATGGTATTACCGGTTTTGGGATTCTGCACAGAAAGGGTTTGTAAATCGCTGAATCCAAACGTGAGTTTAACTCCGTCAGTTGAATGCACACATTGACTACCATTCAGTTAGATACCACCCTTTTGGTTGTAGGAGCAGATATTTCTCTGTACAGTCTATGGTCCCATTCACTCGGGAATATCCCAACGCACCTCCTAGAAGAAACGTGTTTCTGACTCGCTGAGTCTGAACATAGATTCAACTCTCTTAGGTGAACGAACGCACAGCAGAGCAGTTTCAAGGAAACGTTTCTCCTGAGTTTTAGACGAAGTTTCCTGCTGTTTAGTACGTATGCCGGCATTGGGCTGGAAATACCGGTTTTGGGATTCTGCACAGAAAGGGTTTGCAAACCGCTGAATCCACACGTGAGTTTAACTCTGTCAGTTGAATGCACACATTGACAACCATTCAGTTAGATAGCACACTTTTGGTTTTAGAAGCAGATATTTCTCTGTACAGCCTATGGTCCCAGTCACTCGGGAATATCCCAACGCAGCTCCTAGAAGAAACGTGTTTCTGACTCGCTGAATCTCAACATAGATTCAACTCTCATAGGTGAACGAACGCACAGCAGAGCAGTTTCAAGGAAACGTTTCTCCTGAGTTTTAGACGAAGTTTCCTGCTGTTTAGTACGTATGCCGGCATTGGGCTGGAATTACCGGTTTTGGGATTCTGCACAGAAAGGGTTTGCAAACCGCTGAATCCACACGTGAGTTTAACTCTGTCAGTTGAATGCACACATTGACAACCATTCAGTTAGATAGCTCCGTTTTGTTTTTAGAAGCAGATATTTCTCTGTTCATCCTATGGTCCCATTCACTCGGGAATATCCTAACGCAGCTCCTAGAAGAAACGTGTTTCTGACTCGCTGAATCTCAACATAGATTCAACTCTCTTAGGTGAACCAACGCACAGCAGAGCAGTTTCAAGGAAACGTTTCTCCTGAGTTTTAGACGAAGTTTCCTGCTGTTTAGTACGTATGCCGGCATTGGGCTGGAAATACCGGTTTTGGGATTCTGCACAGAAAGGGTTTGCAAACCGCTGAATCCACACGTGAGTTTAACTCTGTCAGTTGAATGCACACATTGACAACCATTCAGTTAGATAGCTCCGTTTTGTTTTTAGAATCAGATATTTCTCTGTACATCCTATGGTCCCATTCACTCGGGAATATCCTAACGCAGCTCCTAGAAGAAACGTGTTTCTGACTCGCTGAATCTCAACAAAGATTCAACTCTCTTAGGTGAACGAACGCACAGCAGAGCAGTTTCAAGGAAACGTTTCTCCTGAGTTTTAGACGAAGTTTCCTGCTGTTTAGTACGTATGGCGTCATTGGGCTGGAAATACCGGTTTTGGGATTCTGCAAAGAAAGGGTTTGCAAACCGCTGAATCCACACGTGAGTTTAACTCTGTCAGTTGAATGCACACATTGACAACCATTCAGTTTGATAGCACACTTTTGGTTTTAGAAGCAGATATTTCTCTGTACAGCCTATGGTCCCATTCACTCGGGAATATCCCAACGCAGCTCCTAGAAGAAACGTGTTTCTGACTCGCTGAATCTCAACATAGATTCAACTCTCTTAGGTGAACGAACGCACAGTAGAGCAGTTTCAAGGAAACGTTTCTCCTGAGTTTTAGACGAAGTTTCCTGCTGTTTAGTACGTATGCCGGCATTGGGCTGGACATACCGGTTTTGGGATTCTGCACAGAAATGGTTTGCAAACCGTTGAATCCACACGTGAGTTTAACTCCATCAGTTGAATGCACACATTGACAACCATTCAGTTAGATACCTCCGTTTTGGTTTTAGAAGCAGATATTTCTCTGTACAGCCTATGGTCCCATTCACTCGGGAATATCCCAACGCAGCTCCTAGCATAAACGTGTTTCTGACTCGCTGAATCTCAACATAGTTTCAACTCTCTTAGGTGAACGAACGCACAGAAGAGCAGTTTCAAGGAAACGTTTCTCCTGAGTTTTAGACGAAGTTTCCTGCTGTTTAGTACGGATGCCGGCATTGAGATGGTATTACCGGTTTTGGGATTCTGCACAGAAAGGGTTTGTAAATCGCTGAATCCAAACGTGAGTTTAACTCTGTCAGTTGAATGCACACATTGACTACCATTCAGTTAGATACCACCCTTTTGGTTGTAGGAGCAGATATTTCTCTGTACAGTCTATGGTCCCATTCACTCGGGAATATCCCAACGCACCTCCTAGAAGAAACGTGTTTCTGACTCGCTGAGTCTGAACATAGATTCAACTCTCTTAGGTGAACGAACGCACAGCAGAGCAGTTTCAAGGAAACGTTTCTCCTGAGTTTTAGACGAAGTTTCCTGCTGTTTAGTACGTATGCCGGCATTGGGCTGGAAATACCGGTTTTGGGATTCTGCACAGAAAGGGTTTGCAAACCGCTGAATCCACACGTGAGTTTAACTCTGTCAGTTGAATGCACACATTGACAACCATTCAGTTAGATAGCACACTTTTGGTTTTAGAAGCAGATATTTCTCTGTACAGCCTATGGTCCCAGTCACTCGGGAATATCCCAACGCAGCTCCTAGAAGAAACGTGTTTCTGACTCGCTGAATCTCAACATAGATTCAACTCTCATAGGTGAACGAACGCACAGCAGAGCAGTTTCAAGGAAACGTTTCTCCTGAGTTTTAGACGAAGTTTCCTGCTGTTTAGTACGGATGCCGGCATTGGGCTGGAATTACCGGTTTTGGGATTCTGCACAGAAAGGGTTTGCAAACCGCTGAATCCACACGTGAGTTTAACTCTGTCAGTTGAATGCACACATTGACAACCATTCAGTTAGATAGCTCCGTTTTGTTTTTAGAAGCAGATATTTCTCTGTTCATCCTATGGTCCCATTCACTCGGGAATATCCTAACGCAGCTCCTAGAAGAAACGTGTTTCTGACTCGCTGAATCTCAACATAGATTCAACTCTCTTAGGTGAACCAACGCACAGCAGAGCAGTTTCAAGGAAACGTTTCTCCTGAGTTTTAGACGAAGTTTCCTGCTGTTTAGTACGGATGCCGGCATTGGGCTGGACATACAGGTTTTGGGATTCTGCAAAGAAATGGTTTGCAAACCGCTGAATCCACACGTGAGTTTAACTCTGTCAGTTGAATGCACACATTGACAACCATTCAGTTTGATAGCGCACTTTTGGTTTTAGAAGCAGATATTTCTCTGTACAACCTATGGTCCCATTCACTCGGGAATATCCCAACGCAGCTCCTAGAAGAAACGTGTTTCTGACTCGCTGAGTCTCAACATAGATTCAACTCTCTTAGGTGAACGAACGCACAGCAGAGCAGTTTCAAGGAAACGTTTCTCCTGAGTTTTAGACGAAGTTTCCTGCTGTTTAGTACGTATGCCGGCATTGGGCTGGAAATACCGGTTTTGGGATTCTGCACAGAAACGGTTTGCAAACCGCTGAATCCACACGTGAGTTTAACTCTGTCAGTTGAATGCACACATTGACAACCATTCAGTTAGATAGCTCCGTTTTGGTTTTAGAAGCAGATATTTCTCTGTACAGCCTATGGTCCCATTCACTCGGGAATATCCCAACGCAGCTCCTAGAAGAAACGTGTTTCTGACTCGCTGAATCTCAACATAGATTCAACTCTCTTAGGTGAACGAACGCACAGCAGAGCAGTTTCAAGGAAACGTTTCTCCTGAGTCTTAGACGAAGTTTCCTGCTGTTTAGTACGTATGCCGGCATTGGGCTGGAAATACCGGTTTTGGGATTCTGCACAGAAAGGGTTTGCAAACCGCTGAATCCACACGTGAGTTTAACTCTGTCAGTTGAATGCACACATTGACAACCATTCAGTTTGATAGCACACTTTTGGTTTTAGAAGCAGATATTTCTCTGTACAGCCTATGGTCCCATTCACTCGGGAATATCCCAACGCAGCTCCTAGAAGAAACGTGTTTCTGACTCGCTGAATCTCAACATAGTTTCAACTCTCTTAGGTGAACGAACGCACAGCAGAGCAGTTTCAAGGAAACGTTTCTCCTGAGTTTTAGACGAAGTTTCCTGCTGTTTAGTTCGGATGCCGGCATTGAGCTGGAATTACCGGTTTTGGGATTCTGCACAGAAAGGGTTTGTAAACCGCTGAATCCACACGTGAGTTTAACTCTGTCAGTTGAATGCACACATTGACAACCATTCAGTTAGATAGCTCCGTTTTGGTTTTAGAAGCAGATTTTTCTCTGTACAGCCTATGGTCCCATTCACTCGGGAATATCCCAACGCAGCTCCTAGAAGAAACGTGTTTCTGACTCGCTGAATCTCAACATAGATTCAACTCTCTTAGGTGAACGAACGCACAGCAGAGCAGTTTCAAGGAAACGTTTATCCTGAGTTTTAGACGAAGTTTCCTGCTGTTTAGTACGGATGCCGGCATTGGGCTGGACATACCGGTTTTGGGATTCTGCACAGAAATGGTTTGCAAACCGCTGAATCCACACGTGAGTTTAACTCTGTCAGTTGAATGCACACATTGACAACCATTCAGTTAGATAGCTCCGTTTTGGTTTTAGAAGCAGATATTTCTCTGTACAGCCTATGGTCCCATTCACTCGGGAATATCCCAACGCAGCTCCTAGAAGAAACGTGTTTCTGACTCGCTGAATCTCAACATAGTTTCAACTCTCTTAGGTGAACGAACGCACAGCAGAGCAGTTTCAAGGAAACGTTTCTCCTGAGTTTTAGACGAAGTTTCCTGCTGTTTAGTACGTATGCCGGCATTGGGCTGGAAATACCGGTTTTGGGATTCTGCACACAAAGGGTTTGCAAGCCGCTGAATCCACACGTGAGTTTAACTCTGTCAGTTGAATGCACACATTGACAACCATTCAGTTTGATAGCACACTTTTGGTTTTAGAAGCAGATATTTCTCTGTACAGCCTATGGTCCCATTCACTCGGGAATATCCCAACTCAGCTCCTAGAAGAAACGTGTTTCTGACTCGCTAAATCTCAACATAGATTCAACTCTCTTAGGTGAACGAACGCACAGTAGAGCAGTTTCAAGGAAACGTTTCTCCTGAGTTTTAGACGAAGTTTCCTGCTGTTTAGTACGTATGCCGGCATTGGGCTGGACATACCGGTTTTGGGATTCTGCACAGAAATGGTTTGCAAACCGTTGAATCCACACGTGAGTTTAACTCCATCAGTTGAATGCACACATTGACAACCATTCAGTTAGATACCTCCGTTTTGGTTTTAGAAGCAGATATTTCTCTGTACAGCCTATGGTCCCATTCACTCGGGAATATCCCAACGCAGCTCCTAGCATAAACGTGTTTCTGACTCGCTGAATCTCAACATAGTTTCAACTCTCTTAGGTGAACGAACGCACAGAAGAGCAGTTTCAAGGAAACGTTTCTCCTGAGTTTTAGACGAAGTTTCCTGCTGTTTAGTACGGATGCCGGCATTGAGATGGTATTACCGGTTTTGGGATTCTGCACAGAAAGGGTTTGTAAATCGCTGAATCCAAACGTGAGTTTAACTCTGTCAGTTGAATGCACACATTGACTACCATTCAGTTAGATACCACCCTTTTGGTTGTAGGAGCAGATATTTCTCTGTACAGTCTATGGTCCCATTCACTCGGGAATATCCCAACGCACCTCCTAGAAGAAACGTGTTTCTGACTCGCTGAGTCTGAACATAGATTCAACTCTCTTAGGTGAACGAACGCACAGCAGAACAGTTTCAAGGAAACGTTTCTCCTGAGTTTTAGACGAAGTTTCCTGCTGTTTAGTACGTATGCCGGCATTGGGCTGGAAATACCGGTTTTGGGATTCTGCACAGAAAGGGTTTGCAAACCGCTGAATCCACACGTGAGTTTAACTCTGTCAGTTGAATGCACACATTGACAACCATTCAGTTAGATGGCACACTTTTGGTTTTAGAAGCAGATATTTCTCTGTACAGCCTATGGTCCCATTCACTCGGGAATATCCCAACGCAGCTCCTAGAAGAAACGTGTTTCTGACTCGCTGAATCTCAACATAGATTCAACTCTCTTAGGTGAACGAACGCACAGCAGAGCAGTTTCAAGGAAACGTTTCTCCTGAGTTTTAGACGAAGTTTCCTGCTGTTTAGTACGTATGCCGGCATTGGGCTGGAATTACCGGTTTTGGGATTCTGCACAGAAAGGGTTTGCAAACCGCTGAATCCACACGTGAGTTTAACTCTGTCAGTTGAATGCACACATTGACAACCATTCAGTTAGATAGCTCCGTTTTGTTTTTAGAAGCAGATATTTCTCTGTACATCCTATGGTCCCATTCACTCGGGAATATCCTAACGCAGCTCCTAGAAGAAACGTGTTTCTGACTCGCTGAATCTCAACATAGATTCAACTCTCTTAGGTGAACGAACGCACAGCAGAGCAGTTTCAAGGAAACGTTTCTCCTGAGTTTTAGACGAAGTTTCCTGCTGTTTAGTACGGATGCCGGCATTGGGCTGGACATACAGGTTTTGGGATTCTGCAAAGAAATGGTTTGCAAACCGCTGAATCCACACGTGAGTTTAACTCTGTCAGTTGAATGCACACATTGACAACCATTCAGTTTGATAGCGCACTTTTGGTTTTAGAAGCAGATATTTCTCTGTACAGCCTATGGTCCCATTCACTCGGGTATATCCCAACGAAGCTCCTAGAAGAAACGTGTTTCTGACTCGCTGAGTCTCAACATAGATTCAACTCACTTAGGTGAACGAACGCACAGCAGAGCAGTTTCAAGGAAACGTTTCTCCTGAGTTTTAGACGAAGTTTCCTGCTGTTTAGTACGTATGCCGGCATTGGGCTGGAAATACCGGTTTTGGGATTCTGCACAGAAAGGGTTTGCAAACCGCTGAATCCACACGTGAGTTTAACTCTGTCAGTTGAATGCACACATTGACAACCATTCAGTTAGATAGCTCCGTTTTGGTTTTAGAAGCAGATATTTCTCTGTACAGCCTATGGTCCCATTCACTCGGGAATATCCCAACGCAGCTCCTAGAAGAAACGTGTTTCTGACTCGCTGAATCTCAACATAGATTCAACTCTTTTAGGTGAACGAACGCACAGCAGAGCAGTTTCAAGGAAACGTTTCTCCTGAGTCTTAGACGAAGTTTCCTGCTGTTTAGTACGTATGCCGGCATTGGGCTGGAAATACCGGTTTTGGGATTCTGCACAGAAATGGTTTGCAAACCGCTGAATCCACACGTGAGTTTAACTCTGTCAGTTGAATGCACACATTGACAACCATTCAGTTTGATAGCACACTTTTGGTTTTAGAAGCAGATATTTCTCTGTACAGCCTATGGTCCCATTCACTCGGGAATATCCCAACGCAGCTCCTAGAAGAAACGTGTTTCTGACTCGCTGAATCTCAACATAGTTTCAACTCTCTTAGGTGAACGAACGCACAGCAGAGCAGTTTCAAGGAAACGTTTCTCCTGAGTTTTAGACGAAGTTTCCTGCTGTTTAGTTCGGATGCCGACATTGAACTGGAATTACCGGTTTTGGGATTCTGCACAGAAAGGGTTTGTAAACCGCTGAATCCACACGTGAGATTAACTCTGTCAGTTGAATGCACACATTGACAACCATTCAGTTAGATAGCTCCGTTTTGGTTTTAGAAGCAGATTTTTCTCTGTACAGCGTATGGTCCCATTCACTCGGGAATATCCCAACGCAGCTCCTAGAAGAAACGTGTTTCTGACTCGCTGAATCTCAACATAGATTCAACTCTCTTAGGTGAACGAACGCACAGCAGAGCAGTTTCAAGGAAACGTTTCTCCTGAGTTTTAGACGAAGTTTCCTGCTGTTTAGTACGGATGCCGGCATTGGACTGGACATACCGGTTTTGGTATTCTGCACAGAAATGGTTTGCAAACCGCTGAATCCACACGTGAGTTTAACTCTGTCAGTTGAATGCACACATTGACAACCATTCAGTTAGATAGCTCCGTTTTGGTTTTAGAAACAGATATTTCTCTTTACAGCCTATGGTCCCATTCCCTCGGGAATATCCCAACGCAGCTCCGAGCACAAACGTGTTTCTGACTCGCTGAATCTCAACATAGTTTCAACTCTCTTAGGTGAACGAACGCACAGCAGAGCAGTTTCAAGGAAACCTTTCTCCTGAGTTTTAGACGAAGTTTCCTGCTGTTTAGTACGTATGCCGGCATTGGGCTGGACATACCGGTTTTGGGATTCTGCACAGAAATGGTTTGCAAACCGTTGAATCCACACGTGAGTTTAACTCTGTCAGTTGAATGCACACATTGACAACCATTCAGTTAGATACCTCCGTTTTGGTTTTAGAAGCAGATATTTCTCTGTACAGCCTATGGTCCCATTCACTCGGGAATATCCCAACGCAGCTCCTAGAAGAAACGTGTTTCTGACTCGCTGAATCTCAACATAGTTTCAACTCTCTTAGGTGAACGAACGCACAGCAGAGCAGTTTCAAGGAAACGTTTCTCCTGAGTTTTAGACGAAGTTTCCTGCTGTTTAGTACGTATGCCGGCATTGGGCTGGAAATACCGGTTTTGGGATTCTGCACACAAAGGGTTTGCAAGCCGCTGAATCCACACGTGAGTTTAACTCTGTCAGTTGAATGCACACATTGACAACCATTCAGTTTGATAGCACACTTTTGGTTTTAGAAGCAGATATTTCTCTGTACAGCCTATGGTCCCATTCACTCGGGAATATCCCAACTCAGCTCCTAGAAGAAACGTGTTTCTGACTCGCTAAATCTCAACATAGATTCAACTCTCTTAGGTGAACGAACGCACAGTAGAGCAGTTTCAAGGAAACGTTTCTCCTGAGTTTTAGACGAAGTTTCCTGCTGTTTAGTACGTATGCCGGCATTGGGCTGGACATACCGGTTTTGGGATTCTGCACAGAAATGGTTTGCAAACCGTTGAATCCACACGTGAGTTTAACTCCATCAGTTGAATGCACACATTGACAACCATTCAGTTAGATACCTCCGTTTTGGTTTTAGAAGCAGATATTTCTCTGTACAGCCTATGGTCCCATTCACTCGGGAATATCCCAACGCAGCTCCTAGCATAAACGTGTTTCTGACTCGCTGAATCTCAACATAGTTTCAACTCTCTTAGGTGAACGAACGCACAGAAGAGCAGTTTCAAGGAAACGTTTCTCCTGAGTTTTAGACGAAGTTTCCTGCTGTTTAGTACGGATGCCGGCATTGAGATGGTATTACCGGTTTTGGGATTCTGCACAGAAAGGGTTTGTAAATCGCTGAATCCAAACGTGAGTTTAACTCTGTCAGTTGAATGCACACATTGACTACCATTCAGTTAGATACCACCCTTTTGGTTGTAGGAGCAGATATTTCTCTGTACAGTCTATGGTCCCATTCACTCGGGAATATCCCAACGCACCTCCTAGAAGAAACGTGTTTCTGACTCGCTGAGTCTGAACATAGATTCAACTCTCTTAGGTGAACGAACGCACAGCAGAACAGTTTCAAGGAAACGTTTCTCCTGAGTTTTAGACGAAGTTTCCTGCTGTTTAGTACGTATGCCGGCATTGGGCTGGAAATACCGGTTTTGGGATTCTGCACAGAAAGGGTTTGCAAACCGCTGAATCCACACGTGAGTTTAACTCTGTCAGTTGAATGCACACATTGACAACCATTCAGTTAGATGGCACACTTTTGGTTTTAGAAGCAGATATTTCTCTGTACAGCCTATGGTCCCATTCACTCGGGAATATCCCAACGCAGCTCCTAGAAGAAACGTGTTTCTGACTCGCTGAATCTCAACATAGATTCAACTCTCTTAGGTGAACGAACGCACAGCAGAGCAGTTTCAAGGAAACGTTTCTCCTGAGTTTTAGACGAAGTTTCCTGCTGTTTAGTACGTATGCCGGCATTGGGCTGGAATTACCGGTTTTGGGATTCTGCACAGAAAGGGTTTGCAAACCGCTGAATCCACACGTGAGTTTAACTCTGTCAGTTGAATGCACACATTGACAACCATTCAGTTAGATAGCTCCGTTTTGTTTTTAGAAGCAGATATTTCTCTGTACATCCTATGGTCCCATTCACTCGGGAATATCCTAACGCAGCTCCTAGAAGAAACGTGTTTCTGACTCGCTGAATCTCAACATAGATTCAACTCTCTTAGGTGAACGAACGCACAGCAGAGCAGTTTCAAGGAAACGTTTCTCCTGAGTTTTAGACGAAGTTTCCTGCTGTTTAGTACGGATGCCGGCATTGGGCTGGACATACAGGTTTTGGGATTCTGCAAAGAAATGGTTTGCAAACCGCTGAATCCACACGTGAGTTTAACTCTGTCAGTTGAATGCACACATTGACAACCATTCAGTTTGATAGCGCACTTTTGGTTTTAGAAGCAGATATTTCTCTGTACAGCCTATGGTCCCATTCACTCGGGTATATCCCAACGAAGCTCCTAGAAGAAACGTGTTTCTGACTCGCTGAGTCTCAACATAGATTCAACTCACTTAGGTGAACGAACGCACAGCAGAGCAGTTTCAAGGAAACGTTTCTCCTGAGTTTTAGACGAAGGTTCCTGCTGTTTAGTACGTATGCCGGCATTGGGCTGGAAATACCGGTTTTGGGATTCTGCACAGAAAGGGTTTGCAAACCGCTGAATCCACACGTGAGTTTAACTCTGTCAGTTGAATGCACACATTGACAACCATTCAGTTAGATAGCTCCGTTTTGGTTTTAGAAGCAGATATTTCTCTGTACAGCCTATGGTCCCATTCACTCGGGAATATCCCAACGCAGCTCCTAGAAGAAACGTGTTTCTGACTCGCTGAATCTCAACATAGATTCAACTCTTTTAGGTGAACGAACGCACAGCAGAGCAGTTTCAAGGAAACGTTTCTCCTGAGTCTTAGACGAAGTTTCCTGCTGTTTAGTACGTATGCCGGCATTGGGCTGGAAATACCGGTTTTGGGATTCTGCACAGAAATGGTTTGCAAACCGCTGAATCCACACGTGAGTTTAACTCTGTCAGTTGAATGCACACATTGACAACCATTCAGTTTGATAGCACACTTTTGGTTTTAGAAGCAGATATTTCTCTGTACAGCCTATGGTCCCATTCACTCGGGAATATCCCAACGCAGCTCCTAGAAGAAACGTGTTTCTGACTCGCTGAATCTCAACATAGTTTCAACTCTCTTAGGTGAACGAACGCACAGCAGAGCAGTTTCAAGGAAACGTTTCTCCTGAGTTTTAGACGAAGTTTCCTGCTGTTTAGTTCGGATGCCGACATTGAACTGGAATTACCGGTTTTGGGATTCTGCACAGAAAGGGTTTGTAAACCGCTGAATCCACACGTGAGATTAACTCTGTCAGTTGAATGCACACATTGACAACCATTCAGTTAGATAGCTCCGTTTTGGTTTTAGAAGCAGATTTTTCTCTGTACAGCGTATGGTCCCATTCACTCGGGAATATCCCAACGCAGCTCCTAGAAGAAACGTGTTTCTGACTCGCTGAATCTCAACATAGATTCAACTCTCTTAGGTGAACGAACGCACAGCAGAGCAGTTTCAAGGAAACGTTTCTCCTGAGTTTTAGACGAAGTTTCCTGCTGTTTAGTACGGATGCCGGCATTGGACTGGACATACCGGTTTTGGTATTCTGCACAGAAATGGTTTGCAAACCGCTGAATCCACACGTGAGTTTAACTCTGTCAGTTGAATGCACACATTGACAACCATTCAGTTAGATAGCTCCGTTTTGGTTTTAGAAACAGATATTTCTCTTTACAGCCTATGGTCCCATTCCCTCGGGAATATCCCAACGCAGCTCCGAGCACAAACGTGTTTCTGACTCGCTGAATCTCAACATAGTTTCAACTCTCTTAGGTGAACGAACGCACAGCAGAGCAGTTTCAAGGAAACCTTTCTCCTGAGTTTTAGACGAAGTTTCCTGCTGTTTAGTACGTATGCCGGCATTGGGCTGGACATACCGGTTTTGGGATTCTGCACAGAAATGGTTTGCAAACCGTTGAATCCACACGTGAGTTTAACTCTGTCAGTTGAATGCACACATTGACAACCATTCAGTTAGATACCTCCGTTTTGGTTTTAGAAGCAGATATTTCTCTGTACAGCCTATGGTCCCATTCACTCGGGAATATCCCAACGCAGCTCCTAGCATAAACGTGTTTCTGACTCGCTGAATCTCAACATAGTTTCAACTCTCTTAGGTGAACGAACGCACAGAAGAGCAGTTTCAAGGAAACGTTTCTCCTGAGTTTTAGACGAAGTTTCCTGCTGTTTAGTACGGATGCCGGCATTGAGATGGTATTACCGGTTTTGGGATTCTGCACAGAAAGGGTTTGTAAATCGCTGAATCCAAACGTGAGTTTAACTCTGTCAGTTGAATGCACACATTGACTACCATTCAGTTAGATACCACCTTTTTGGTTGTAGGAGCAGATATTTCTCTGTACAGTCTATGGTCCCATTCACTCGGGAATATCCCAACGCACCTCCTAGAAGAAACGTGTTTCTGACTCGCTGAATCTCAACATAGATTCAACTCTCTTAGGTGAACGAACGCACAGCAGAGCAGTTTCAAGGAAACGTTTCTCCTGAGTTTTAGATGAAGTTTCCTGCTGTTTAGTACGGATGCCGGCATTGGGCTGGAAATACCGGTTTTGGGATTCTGCACAGAAAGGGTGTGCAAACCGCTGAATCCACACGTGAGTTTAACTCTGTCAGTTGAATGCACACATTGACAACCATTCAGTTTGATAGCACACTTTTGGTTTTAGAAGCAGATATTTCTCTGTACAGCCTATGGTCCCATTCACTCGGGAATATCCCAACGCAGCTCCTAGAAGAAACGTGTTTCTGACTCGCTGAATCTCAACATAGTTTCAACTCTCTTAGGTGAACGAACGCACAGCAGAGCAGTTTCAAGGAAACGTTTCTCCTGAGTTTTAGACGAAGTTTCCTGCTGTTTAGTACGGATGCCGGCATTGGGCTGGACATACCGGTTTTGGGATTCTGCACAGAAATGGTTTGCAAACCGCTGAATCCACACGTGAGTTTAACTCTGTCAGTTGAATGCACACATTGACAACCATTCAGTTAGATAGCTCCGTTTTGGTTTTAGAAGCAGATATTTCTCTGTACAGCCTATGGTCCCATTCACTCGGGAATATCCCAACGCAGCTCCTAGCACAAACGAGTTTCTGACTCGCTGAATCTCAACATATTTTCAACTCTCTTAGGTGAACGAACGCACAGCAGAGCAGTTTCAAGGAAACGTTTCTCCTGAGTTTTAGACGAAGTTTCCTGCTGTTTAGTACGTATGCCGGCATTGGGCTGGAAATACCGGTTTTGGGATTCTGCACAGAAAGGGTTTGCAAACCGCTGAATCCACACGTGAGATTAACTCTGTCAGTTGAATGCACACATTGACAACCATTCAGTTAGATAGCACACTTTTGGTTTTAGAAGCAGATATTTCTCTGTACAGCCTATGGTCCCATTCACTCGGGAATATCCCAACGCACCTCCTAGAAGAAACGTGTTTCTGACTCGCTGAGTCTCAACATAGATTCAACTCTCTTAGGTGAACGAACGCACAGCAGAGCAGTTTCAAGGAAACGTTTCTCCTGAGTTTTAGACGAAGTTTCCTGCTGTTTAGTACGTATGCCGGCATTGGGCTGGAAATACCGGTTTTGGGATTCTGCACAGAAAGGGTTTGCAAACCGCTGAATCCACACGTGAGTTTAACTCTGTCAGTTGAATGCACACATTGACAACCATTCAGTTTGATAGCACACTTTTGGTTTTAGAAGCAGATATTTCTCTGTACAGCCTATGGTCCCATTCACTCGGGAATATCCCAACTCAGCTCCTAGAAGAAACGTGTTTCTGACTCGCTAAATCTCAACATAGATTCAACTCTCTTAGGTGAACGAACGCACAGCAGAGCAGTTTCAAGGAAACGTTTCTCCTGAGTTTTAGATGAAGTTTCCTGCTGTTTAGTACGGATGCCGGCATTGGGCTGGAAATACCGGTTTTGGGATTCTGCACAGAAAGGGTGTGCAAACCGCTGAATCCACACGTGAGTTTAACTCTGTCAGTTGAATGTACACATTGACAACCATTCAGTTTGATAGCACACTTTTGGTTTTAGAAGCAGATATTTCTCTGTACAGCCTATGGTCCCATTCACTCGGGAATATCCCAACGCAGCTCCTAGAAGTAACGTGTTTCTGACAAGCTGAATCTCAACATAGATTCAACTCTCTTAGGTGATCGAACGCACAGCAGAGCAGTTTCAAGGAAACGTTTCTCCTGAGTTTGAGACGAAGTTTCCTACTGTTTAGTACGTATGCCGGCATTGGGCTGGAAATACCGGTTTTGGGATTCTGCACAGAAAGGGTTTGCAAACCGCTGAATCCACACGTGAGTTTAACTCTGTCAGTTGAATGCACACATTGACAACCATTCAGTTAGATAGCTCCGTTTTGGTTTTAGAAGCAGATATTTCTCTGTACAGCCTATGGTCCCATTCACTCGGGAATATCCCAACGCAGCTCCTAGAAGAAACGTGTTTCTGACTCGCTGAATCTCAACATAGTTTCAACTCTCTTAGGTGAACGAACGCACAGCAGAGCAGTTTCAAGGAAACGTTTCTCCTGAGTTTTAGACGAAGTTTCCTGCTGTTTACTTCGGATGCCGGCATTGAGCTGGAATTACCGGTTTTGGGATTCTGCACAGAAAGGGTTTGTAAACCGCTGAATCCACACGTGAGTTTAACTCTGTCAGTTGAATGCACACATTGACAACCATTCAGTTAGATAGCTCCGTTTTGGTTTTAGAAGCAGATTTTTCTCTGTACAGCGTATGGTCCCATTCACTCGGGAATATCCCAACGCAGCTCCTAGAAGAAACGTGTTTCTGACTCGCTGAATCTCAACATAGATTCAACTCTCTTAGGTGAACGAACGCACAGCAGAGCAGTTTCAAGGAAACGTTTCTCCTGAGTTTTAGACGAAGTTTCCTGCTGTTTAGTACGGATGCCGGCATTGGGCTGGACATACCGGTTTTGGGATTCTGCACAGAAATGGTTTGCAAACCGCTGAATCCACACGTGAGTTTAACTCTGTCAGTTGAATGCACACATTGACAACCATTCAGTTAGATAGCTCCGTTTTGGTTTTAGAAGCAGATATTTCTCTGTACAGCCTATGGTCCCATTCACTCGGGAATATCCCAACGCAGCTCCTAGCACAAACGTGTTTCTGACTCGCTGAATCTCAACATAGTTTCAACTCTCTTAGGTGAACGAACGCACAGCAGAGCAGTTTCAAGGAAACGTTTCTCCTGAGTTTTAGACGAAGTTTCCTGCTGTTTAGTACGTATGCCGGCATTGGGCTGGAAATAACGGTTTTGGGATTCTGCACAGAAAGGGTTTGCAAACCGCTGATTCCACACGTGAGATTAACTCTGTCAGTTGAATGCACACATTGACAACCATTCAGTTAGATAGCTCCGTTTTGGTTTTAGAAGCAGATATTTCTCTGTACAGCCTATGGTCCTATTCACTCGGGAATATCCCAACGCAGCTCCTAGAAGAAACGTGTTTCTGACTCGCTGAATCTCAACATAGATTCAACTCTCTTAGGTGAACGAACGCACAGCAGAGCAGTTTCAAGGAAACGTTTCTCCTGAGTTTTAGACGAAGTTTCCTGCTGTTTAGTACGTATGCCGGCATTGGGCTGGAAATACCGGTTTTGGGATTCTGCACACAAAGGGTTTGCAAACCGCTGAATCCACACGTGAGTTTAACTCTGTCAGTTGAATGCACACATTGACAACCATTCAGTTTGATAGCACACTTTTGGTTTTAGAAGCAGATATTTTTCTGTACAGCCTATGGTCCCATTCACTCGGGAATATCCCAACTCAGCTCCTAGAAGAAACGTGTTTCTGACTCGCTAAATCTCAACATAGATTCAACTCTCTTAGGTGAACGAACGCACAGCAGAGCAGTTTCAAGGAAACGTTTCTCCTGAGTTTTAGATGAAGTTTCCTGCTGTTTAGTACGGATGCCGGCATTGGGCTGGAAATACCGGTTTTGGGATTCTGCACAGAAAGGGTTTGCAAACCGCTGAATCCACACGTGAGTTTAACTCTGTCAGTTGAATGCACACATTGACAACCATTCAGTTTGATAGCACACTTTTGGTTTTAGAAGCAGATATTTCTCTGTACAGCCTATGGTCCCATTCACTCGGGAATATCCCAACGCAGATCCTAGAAGAAACGTGTTTCTGACTCGCTGAATCTCAACATAGATTCAACTCTCTTAGGTGAACGAACGCACAGCAGAGCAGTTTCAAGGAAACGTTTCTCCTGAGTTTTAGACGAAGTTTCCTGCTGTTTAGTACGTATTCCGGCATTGGGCTGGAAATACCGGTTTTGGGATTCTGCACAGAAAGGGTTTGCAAACCGCTGAATCCACACGTGAGTTTAACTCTGTCAGTTGAATGCACACATTGACAACCATTCAGTTAGATAGCTCCGTTTTGGTTTTAGAAGCAGATATTTCTCTGTACAGCCTATGGTCCCATTCACTCGGGAATATCCCAACGCAGCTCCTAGAAGAAACGTGTTTCTGACTCGCTGAATCTCAACATAGATTCAACTCTCTTTGGTGATCGAACGCACAGCAGAGCAGTTTCAAGGAAACGTTTCTCCTGAGTTTTAGACGAAGTTTCCTGCTGTTTAGTACGGATGCCGGCATTGGGCTGGAAATACCGGTTTTGGGATTCTGCACAGAAAGTGTTTGCAAACCGCTGAATCCACACGTGACTTTAACTCTGTCAGTTGAATGCACACATTGACAACCATTCAGTTTGATAGCACACTTTTGGTTTTAGAAGCAGATATTTCTCTGTACAGCCTATGGTCCCATTCACTCGGGAATATCCCAACGCAGCTCCTAGAAGAAACGTGTTTCTGACTCGCTGAATCTCAACATAGATTCAACTCTCATAGGTGAACGAACGCACAGCAGAGCAGTTTCAAGGAAACGTTTCTCCTGAGTTTTAGACGAAGTTTCCTGCTGTTTAGTACGGATGCCGGCATTGGGCTGGAAATACCGGTTTTGGGATTCTGCACAGAAAGGGTTTGCAAACCGCTGAATCCACACGTGAGTTTAACTCTGTCAGTTGAATGCACACATTGACAACCATTCAGCTAGATACCACCCTTTGGGTTGTAGGAGCAGATATTTCTCTGTACAGCCTATGGTCCCATTCACTCGGGAATATCTCAACGCACCTCCTAGAAGAAACGTGTTTCTGACTCGCTGAATCTCAACATAGATTCAACTCTCTTAGGTGATCGAACGCACAGCAGAGCAGTTTCAAGGAAACGTTTCTCCTGAGTTTTAGACGAAGTTTCCTGCTGTTTAGTACGGATGCCGGCATTGGGCTGGACATACCGGTTTTGGGATTCTGCACAGAAAGGGTTTGCAAACCGCTGAATCCACACGTGAGTTTAACTCTGTCAGTTGAATGCACACTTTGACAACCATTCAGTTAGATAGCTCCGTTTTGGTTTTAGAAGCAGATATTTCTCTGTACCGCCTATGGTCCCATTCACTCGGGAATATCCCAACGCAGCTCCTAGAAGAAACGTGTTTCTGACTCGCTGAATCTCAACATAAATTCAACTCTCTTAGGTGATCGAACGCACAGCAGAGTTGTTTCAAGGAAACGCTTCTCCTGAGTTTTAGACGAAGTTTCCTGCTGTTTAGTACGTATGCCGGCATTGGGCTGGAAATACCGGTTTTGGGATTCTGCACAGAAAGGGTTTGCAAACCGCTGAATCCACACGTGAGTTTAACTCTGTCAGTTGAATGCACACATTGACAACCATTCAGTTAGATAGCTCCGTTTTGGTTTTAGAAGCAGATATTTCTCTGTACAGCCTATGGTCCCATTCACTCGGGAATATCCCAACGCAGCTCCTAGAAGAAACGTGTTTCTGACTCGCTGAATCTCCACATAGATTCAACTCTCTTAGGTGAACGAACGCACAGCAGAGCAGTTTCAGGGAAACGTTTCTCCTGAGTTTTAGACGAAGTTTCCTGCTGTTTAGTACGTATGCCGGCATTGGGCTGGAAATACCGGTTTTGGGATTCTGCACAGAAAGGGTTTGCAAACCGCTGAAACCACACGTGAGTTTAACTCTGTCAGTTGAATGCACACATTGACAACCATTCAGTTAGATAGCTCCGTTTTGGTTTTAGAAGCAGATATTTCTCTGTACAGTCTATGGTCCCATTCACTCGGGAATATCCCAATGCAGCTCCTAGAAGAAACGTGTTTCTGACTCGCTGAATCTCAACATAGTTTCAACTCTCTTAGGTGAACGATCGCACAGCAGAGCAGTTTCAAGGAAACGTTTCTCCTGAGATTTAGACGAAGTTTCCTGCTGTTTAGTACGTATGCCGGCATTGGGCTGGAAATACCGGTTTTGGGATTCTGCACAGAAAGGGTTTGCAAACCGCTGAATCCACACGTGAGTTTAACTCTGTCAGTTGAATGCACACATTGACAACCATTCAGTTTGATAGCACACTTTTGGTTTTAGAAGCAGATATTTCTCTGTACAGCCTATGGTCCCATTCACTTGGGAATATCCCTATGCAGCTCCTAGAAGAAACGTGTTTCTGACTCGCTGAATCTCAACATAGATTCAACTCTCTTAGGTGAACGAACGCACAGGAGAGCAGTTTCAAGGAAACGTTTCTACTGAGATTTAGACGAAGTTTCCTGCTGTTTAGTACGGATGCCGGCATTGGGCTGGAAATACTGGTTTTGGGATTCTGCACAGAAAGGGTTTGCAAACCGCTGAATCCACACGTGAGTTTAACTCTGTCAGTTGAATGCACACATTGACAACCAATCCGTTTGATAGCACACTTTTGGTTTTAGAAGCAGATATTTCTCTGTACAGCCTATGGTCCCATTCACTCGGGAATATCCCAACGCAGCTCCTAGAAGAAACGTGTTTCTGACTCGCTGAATCTCAACATAGATTCAACTCTCTTAGGTGAACAAACGCACAGCAGAGCAGTTTCAAGGAAACGTTTCTCCTGAGTCTTAGACGAAGTTTCCTGCTGTTTAGTACGTATGCCGGCATTGGGCTGGAAATACCGGTTTTGGGATTCTGCACAGAAAGGGTTTGCAAACCGCTGAATCCACACGTGAGTTTAACTCTGTCAGTTGAATGCACACATTGACAACCATTCAGTTAGATAGCTCCGTTTTGGTTTTAGAAGCAGATATTTCTCTGTACAGCCTATGGTCCCATTTACTCGGGAATATCCCAACGCAGCTCCTACAAGAAACGTGTTTCTGACTCGCTGAATCTCAACATAGATTCAACTCTCTTAGGTGAACGAACGCACAGCAGAGTAGTTTCAAGGAAACGTTTCTCCTGAGTTTTAGACGAAGTTTCCTGCTGTTTAGTACGGATGCCGGCATTGGGCTGGACATACCGGTTTTGGGATTCTGCACAGAAAGGGTTTGCAAACCGCTGAATCCACACGTGAGTTTAACTCTGTCAGTTGAATGCACACATTGACAACCATTCAGTTTGATAGCACACTTTTGGTTTTAGAAGCAGATATTTCTCTGTACAGCCTATGGTCCCATTCACTCGGGAATATCCCAGTGCAGCTCCTAGAAGAAACGTGTTTCTGACTCGCTGAATCTCAACATAGATTCAACTCTCTTAAGTGAACGAACGCACAGCAGAGCAGTTTCAAGGAAACGTTTCTCCTGAGTTTTAGACGAAGTTTCCTGCTGTTTAGTACGGATGCCGGCATTGGGCTGGACATACCGGTTTTGGGATTCTGCACAGAAAGGGTTTGCAAACCGCTGAATCCACACGTGAGTTTAACTCTGTCAGTTGAATGCACACTTTGACAACCATTCAGTTAGATAGCTCCGTTTTGGTTTTAGAAGCAGATATTTCTCTGTACAGCCTATGGTCCCATTCACTCGGGAATATCCCAACGCAGCTCCTAGAAGAAACGTGTTTCTGACTCGCTGAATCTCAACATAAATTCAACTCTCTTAGGTGATCGAACGCACAGCAGAGTTGTTTCAAGGAAACGCTTCTCCTGAGTTTTAGACGAAGTTTCCTGCTGTTTAGTACGGATGCCGGCATTGGGCTGGAAATACCGGTTTTGGGATTCTGCACAGAAAGGGTTTGCAAACCGCTGAATCCACACGTGAGTTTAACTCTGTCAGTTGAATGCACACATTGACAACCATTCAGTTAGATAGCTCCGTTTTGGTTTTAGAAGCAGATATTTCTCTGTACAGCCTATGGTCCCATTCACTCGGGAATATCCCAATGCAGCTCCTAGAAGAAACGTGTTTCTGACTCGCTGAATCTCAACATAGTTTCAACTCTCTTAGGTGAACGAACGCACAGCAGAGCAGTTTCAAGGAAACGTTTCTCCTGAGATTTAGACGAAGTTTCCTGCTGTTTAGTACGTATGCCGGCATTGGGCTGGAAATACCGGTTTTGGGATTCTGCACAGAAAGGGTTTGCAAACCGCTGAATCCACACGTGAGTTTAACTCTGTCAGTTGAATGCACACATTGACAACCATTCAGTTAGATAGCTCCGTTTTGGTTTTAGAAGCAGATATTTCTCTGTACAGCCTATGATCCCATTCAATCGGGAATATCCCAACGCAGCTCCTTGAAGAAACGTGTTTCTGACTCGCTGAATCTCAACATAGATTCAACTCTCTTTGGTGATCGAACGCACAGCAGAGCAGTTTCAAGGAAACGTTTCTCCTGAGTTTTAGACGAAGTTTCCTGCTGTTTAGTACGGATGCCGGCATTGGGCTGGAAATACCGGTTTTGGGATTCTGCACAGAAAGTGTTTGCAAACCGCTGAATCCACACGTGACTTTAACTCTGTCAGTTGAATGCACACATTGACAACCATTCAGTTTGATAGCACACTTTTGGTTTTAGAAGCAGATATTTCTCTGTACAGCCTATGGTCCCATTCACTCGGGAATATCCCAACGCAGCTCCTAGAAGAAACGTGTTTCTGACTCGCTGAATCTCAACATAGATTCAACTCTCTTAGGTGAACGAACGCACAGCAGAGCAGTTTCAAGGAAACGTTTCTACTGAGATTTAGACGAAGTTTCCTGCTGTTTAGTACGGATGCCGGCATTGGGCTGGAAATACTGGTTTTGGGATTCTGCACAGAAAGGGTTTGCAAACCGCTGAATCCACACGTGAGTTTAACTCTGTCAGTTGAATGCACACATTGACAACCATTCAGTTTGATAGCACACTTTTGGTTTTAGAAGCAGATATTTCTCTGTACAGCCTATGGTCCCATTCACTCGGGAATATCCTAACGCAGCTCCTAGAAGAAACGTGTTTCTGACTCGCTGAATCTCAACATAGATTCAACTCTCTTAGGTGAACGAAGGCACAGCAGAGCAGTTTCAAGGAAACGTTTCTCCTGAGTTTTAGACGAAATTTCCTGCTGTTTAGTACGGATGCCGGCATTGGGCTGGAAATACCGGTTTTGGGATTCTGCACAGAAAGTGTTTGCAAACCGCTGAATCCACACGTGACTTTAACTCTGTCAGTTGAATGCACACATTGACAACCATTCAGTTTGATAGCACACTTTTGGTTTTAGAAGCAGATATTTCTCTGTACAGCCTATGGTCCCATTCACTCGGGAATATCCCAACGCAGCTCCTAGAAGAAACGTGTTTATGACTCGCTGAATCTCAACATAGATTCAACTCTCTTAGGTGAACGAACGCACAGCAGAGCAGTTTCAAGGAAACGTTTCTCCTGAGTTTTAGACGAAGTTTCCTGCTGTTTAGTACGGATGCCGGCATTGGGCTGGAAATACCAGTTTTGGGATTCTGCACAGAAAGGGTTTGCAAACCGCTGAATCCACACGTGACTTTAACTCTGTCAGTTGAATGCACACATTGACAACCATTCAGTTAGATAGCACACTTTTGGTTTTAGAAGCAGATATTTCTCTGTACAGCCTATGGTCCCATTCACTCGGGAATATCCCAACGCAACTCCTAGAAGAAACGTGTTTCTGACTCGCTGAATCTCAACATAGATTCAACTCTCTTAGGTGAACGAACGCACAGCAGAGCAGTTTCAAGGAAACGTTTCTCCTGAGTTTTCGACGAAGTTTCCTGCTGTTTAGTACGTATGCCGGCATTGGGCTGGAAATACCGGTTTTGGGATTCTGCACAGAAAGGGTTTGCAAACCGCTGAATCCACACGTGAGTTTAACTCTGTCAGTTGAATGCACACATTGACAACCATTCAGTTAGATACCACCCTTTTGGTTGTAGGAGCAGATATTTCTCTGTACAGCCTATGGTCCCATTCACTCGGGAATATCCCAACGCACCTCCTAGAAGAAACGTGTTTCTGACTCGCTGAATCTCAACATAGATTCAACTCTCTGAGGTGATCGAACGCACAGCAGAGCAGTTTCAAGGAAACGTTTCTCCTGAGTTTTAGACGAAGTTTCCTGCTGTTTAGTACGGATGCCGGCATTGGGCTGGACATACCGGTTTTGGGATTCTGCACAGAAAGGGTTTGCAAACCGCTGAATCCACACGTGAGTTTAACTCTGTCAGTTGAATGCACACTTTGACAACCATTCAGTTAGATAGCTCCGTTTTGGTTTTAGAAGCAGATATTTCTCTGTACAGCCTATGGTCCCATTCACTCGGGAATATCCCAACGCAGCTCCTAGAAGAAACGTGTTTCTGACTCGCTGAATCTCAACATAAATTCAACTCTCTTAGGTGATCGAACGCACAGCAGAGTTGTTTCAAGGAAACGCTTCTCCTGAGTTTTAGACGAAGTTTCCTGCTGTTTAGTACGGATGCCGGCATTGGGCTGGAAATACCGGTTTTGGGATTCTGCACAGAAAGGGTTTGCAAACCGCTGAATCCACACGTGAGTTTAACTCTGTCAGTTGAATGCACACATTGACAACTATTCAGTTAGATAGCTCCGTTTTGGTTTTAGAAGCAGATATTTCTCTGTACAGCCTATGGTCCCATTCACTCGGGAATATCCCAACGCAGCTCCTAGAAGAAACGTGTTTCTGACTCGCTGAATCTCCACATAGATTCAACTCTCTTAGGTGAACGAACGCACAGCAGAGCAGTTTCAAGGAAACGTTTCTCCTGAGTTTTAGACGAAGTTTCCTGCTGTTTAGTACGTATGCCGGCATTGGGCTGGAAATACCGGTTTTGGGATTCTGCACAGAAAGGGTTTGCAAACCGCTGAAACCACACGTGAGTTTAACTCTGTCAGTTGAATGCACACATTGACAACCATTCAGTTAGATAGCTCCGTTTTGGTTTTAGAAGCAGATATTTCTCTGTACAGCCTATGGTCCCATTCACTCGGGAATATCCCAATGCAGCTCCTAGAAGAAACGTGTTTCTGACTCGCTGAATCTCAACATAGTTTCAACTCTCTTAGGTGAACGAACGCACAGCAGAGCAGTTTCAAGGAAACGTTTCTCCTGAGATTTAGACGAAGTTTCCTGCTGTTTAGTACGTATGCCGGCATTGGGCTGGAAATACCGGTTTTGGGATTCTGCACAGAAAGGGTTTGCAAACCGCTGAATCCACACGTGAGTTTAACTCTGTCAGTTGAATGCACACATTGACAACCATTCAGTTAGATAGCTCCGTTTTGGTTTTAGAAGCAGATATTTCTCTGTACAGCCTATGATCCCATTCACTCGGGAATATCCCAACGCAGCTCCTAGAAGAAACGTGTTTCTGACTCGCTGAATCTCAACATAGATTCAACTCTCTTTGGTGATCGAACGCACAGCAGAGCAGTTTCAAGGAAACGTTTCTCCTGAGTTTTAGACGAAGTTTCCTGCTGTTTAGTACGGATGCCGGCATTGGGCTGGAAATACCGGTTTTGGGATTCTGCACAGAAAGGGTTTGCAAACCGCTGAATCCACACGTGACTTTAACTCTGTCAGTTGAATGCACACATTGACAACCATTCAGTTTGATAGCACACTTTTGGTTTTAGAAGCAGATATTTCTCTGTACAGCCTATGGTCCCATTCACTCGGGAATATCCCAACGCAGCTCCTAGAAGAAACGTGTTTCTGACTCGCTGAATCTCAACATAGATTCAACTCTCTTAGGTGAACGAACGCACAGCAGAGCAGTTTCAAGGAAACGTTTCTCCTGAGTTTTAGACGAAGTTTCCTGCTGTTTAGTACGGATGCCGGCATTGGGCTGGAAATAGCAGTTTTGGGATTCCGCACAGAAAGGGTTTGCAAACCGCTGAATCCACACGTGAGTTTAACTCTGTCAGTTGAATGCACACATTGACAACCATTCAGTTAGATAGCACACTTTTGGTTTTAGAAGCAGATATTTCTCTGTACAGCCTATGGTCCCATTCACTCGGGAATATCCCAACGCAACTCCTAGAAGAAACGTGTTTCTGACTCGCTGAATCTCAACATAGATTCAACTCTCTTAGGTGAACGAACGCACAGCAGAGCAGTTTCAAGGAAACGTTTCTCCTGAGTTTTAGACGAAGTTTCCTGCTGTTTAGTACGTATGCCGGCATTGGGCTGGAAATTCCGGTTTTGGGATTCTGCACAGAAAGGGTTTGCAAACCGCTGAATCCACACGTGAGTTTAACTCTGTCAGTTGAATGCACACATTGACAACCATTCAGTTAGATAGCGCCGTTTTGGTTTTAGAAGCAGATATTTCTCTGTACAGCCTATGGTCCCATTCACTCGGGAATATCCTAACGCAGCTCCTAGAAGAAACGTGTTTCTGACTCGCTGAATCTCAACATAGATTCAACTCTCTTAGGTGAACGAAGGCACAGCAGAGCAGTTTCAAGGAAACGTTTCTCCTGAGTTTTAGACGAAGTTTCCTGCTGTTTAGTACGGATGCCGGCATTGGGCTGGAAATACCGATTTTGGGATTCTGCACAGAAAGTGTTTGCAAACCGATGAATCCACACGTGACTTTAACTCTGTCAGTTGAATGCACACATTGACAACCATTCAGTTTGATAGCACACTTTTGGTTTTAGAAGCAGATATTTCTCTGTACAGCCTATGGTCCCATTCACTCGGGAATATCCCAACGCAGCTCCTAGAAGAAACGTGTTTCTGACTCGCTGAATCTCAACATAGATTCAACTCTCTTAGGTGAACGAACGCACAGCAGAGCAGTTTCAAGGAAACGTTTCTCCTGAGTTTTAGACGAAGTTTCCTGCTGTTTAGTATGGATGCCGGCATTGGGCTGGAAATACCAGTTTTGGGATTCTGCACAGAAAGGGTTTGCAAACCGCTGAATCCACACGTGACTTTAACTCTGTCAGTTGAATGCACACATTGACAACCATTCAGTTAGATAGCACACTTTTGGTTTTAGAAGCAGATATTTCTCTGTACAGCCTATGGTCCCATTCACTTGGGAATATCCCTATGCAGCTCCTAGAAGAAACGTGTTTCTGACTCGCTGAATCTCAACATAGATTCAACTCTCTTAGGTGAACGAACTCACAGCAGAGCAGTTTCAAGGAAACGTTTCTCCTGAGATTTAGACGAAGTTTCCTGCTGTTTAGTACGGATGCCGGCATTGGGCTGGAAATACTGGTTTTGGGATTCTGCACAGAAAGGGTTTGCAAACCGCTGAATCCACACGTGAGTTTAACTCTGTCAGTTGAATGCACACATTGACAACCAATCCGTTTGATAGCACACTTTTGGTTTTAGAAGCAGATATTTCTCTGTACAGCCTATGGTCCCATTCACTCGGGAATATCCCAACGCACCTCCTAGAAGAAACGTGTTTCTGACTCGCTGAATCTCAACATAGATTCAACTCTCTTAGGTGATCGAACGCACAGCAGAGCAGTTTCAAGGAAACGTTTCTCCTGAGTTTTAGACGAAGTTTCCTGCTGTTTAGTACGGATGCCGGCATTGGGCTGGAAATACCGGTTTTGGGATTCTGCACAGAGAGGGTTTGCAAACCGCTGAATCCACACGTGAGTTTAACTCTGTCAGTTGAATGCACACATTGACAACCATTCAGTTAGATAGCTCCGTTTTGATTTTAGAAGCAGATATTTCTCTGTACAGCCTATGGTCCCATTCAATCGGGAATATCCCAACGCACCTCCTAGAAGAAACATGTTTCTGACTCGCTGAATCTCAACATAGATTCAACTCTCTTAGGTGATCGAACGCACAGCGGAGCAGTTTCAAGGAAACGTTTCTCCTGAGTTTGAGACGAAGTTTCCTGCTGTTTAGTACGGATGCCGGCATTGGGCTGGAAATACCGGTTTTGGGATTCTGCACAGAAAGTGTTTGCAAACCGCTGAATCCACACGTGACTTTAACTCTGTCAGTTGAATGCACACATTGACAACCATTCAGTTTGATAGCACACTTTTGGTTTTAGAAGCAGATATTTCTCTGTACAGCCTATGGTCCCATTCACTCGGGAATATCCCAACGCAGCTCCTAGAAGAAACGTGTTTCTGACTCGCTGAATCTCAACATAGATTCAACTCTCTTAGGTGAACGAACGCACAGCAGAGCAGTTTCAAGGAAACGTTTCTCCTGAGTTTTAGACGAAGTTTCCTGCTGTTTAGTACGGATGCCGGCATTGGGCTGGAAATAGCAGTTTTGGGATTCTGCACAGAAAGGGTTTGCAAACCGCTGAATCCACACGTGAGTTTAACTCTGTCAGTTGAATGCACACATTGACAACCATTCAGTTTGATAGCACACTTTTGGTTTTAGAAGCAGATATTTCTCTGTACAGCCTATGGTCCCATTCACTCGGGAATATCCTAACGCAGCTCCTAGAAGAAACGTGTTTCTGACTCGCTGAATCTCAACATAGATTCAACTCTCTTAGGTGAACGAAGGCACAGCAGAGCAGTTTCAAGGAAACGTTTCTCCTGAGTTTTAGACGAAATTTCCTGCTGTTTAGTACGGATGCCGGCATTGGGCTGGAAATACCGGTTTTGGGATTCTGCACAGAAAGTGTTTGCAAACCGCTGAATCCACACGTGACTTTAACTCTGTCAGTTGAATGCACACATTGACAACCATTCAGTTTGATAGCACACTTTTGGTTTTAGAAGCAGATATTTCTCTGTACAGCCTATGGTCCCATTCACTCGGGAATATCCCAACGCAGCTCCTAGAAGAAACGTGTTTATGACTCGCTGAATCTCAACATAGATTCAACTCTCTTAGGTGAACGAACGCACAGCAGAGCAGTTTCAAGGAAACGTTTCTCCTGAGTTTTAGACGAAGTTTCCTGCTGTTTAGTACGGATGCCGGCATTGGGCTGGAAATACCAGTTTTGGGATTCTGCACAGAAAGGGTTTGCAAACCGCTGAATCCACACGTGACTTTAACTCTGTCAGTTGAATGCACACATTGACAACCATTCAGTTAGATAGCACACTTTTGGTTTTAGAAGCAGATATTTCTCTGTACAGCCTATGGTCCCATTCACTCGGGAATATCCCAACGCAACTCCTAGAAGAAACGTGTTTCTGACTCGCTGAATCTCAACATAGATTCAACTCTCTTAGGTGAACGAACGCACAGCAGAGCAGTTTCAAGGAAACGTTTCTCCTGAGTTTTAGACGAAGTTTCCTGCTGTTTAGTACGTATGCCGGCATTGGGCTGGAAATACCGGTTTTGGGATTCTGCACAGAAAGGGTTTGCAAACCGCTGAATCCACACGTGAGTTTAACTCTGTCAGTTGAATGCACACATTGACAACCATTCAGTTAGATACCACCCTTTTGGTTGTAGGAGCAGATATTTCTCTGTACAGCCTATGGTCCCATTCACTCGGGAATATCCCAACGCACCTCCTAGAAGAAACGTGTTTCTGACTCGCTGAATCTCAACATAGATTCAACTCTCTGAGGTGATCGAACGCACAGCAGAGCAGTTTCAAGGAAACGTTTCTCCTGAGTTTTAGACGAAGTTTCCTGCTGTTTAGTACGGATGCCGGCATTGGGCTGGACATACCGGTTTTGGGATTCTGCACAGAAAGGGTTTGCAAACCGCTGAATCCACACGTGAGTTTAACTCTGTCAGTTGAATGCACACTTTGACAACCATTCAGTTAGATAGCTCCGTTTTGGTTTTAGAAGCAGATATTTCTCTGTACAGCCTATGGTCCCATTCACTCGGGAATATCCCAACGCAGCTCCTAGAAGAAACGTGTTTCTGACTCGCTGAATCTCAACATAAATTCAACTCTCTTAGGTGATCGAACGCACAGCAGAGTTGTTTCAAGGAAACGCTTCTCCTGAGTTTTAGACGAAGTTTCCTGCTGTTTAGTACGGATGCCGGCATTGGGCTGGAAATACCGGTTTTGGGATTCTGCACAGAAAGGGTTTGCAAACCGCTGAATCCACACGTGAGTTTAACTCTGTCAGTTGAATGCACACATTGACAACCATTCAGTTAGATAGCTCCGTTTTGGATTTAGAAGCAGATATTTCTCTGTACAGCCTATGGTCCCATTCACTCGGGAATATCCCAACGCAGCTCCTAGAAGAAACGTGTTTCTGACTCGCTGAATCTCCACATAGATTCAACTCTCTTAGGTGAACGAACGCACAGCAGAGCAGTTTCAAGGAAACGTTTCTCCTGAGTTTTAGACGAAGTTTCCTGCTGTTTAGTACGTATGCCGGCATTGGGCTGGAAATACCGGTTTTGGGATTCTGCACAGAAAGGGTTTGCAAACCGCTGAAACCACACGTGAGTTTAACTCTGTCAGTTGAATGCACACATTGACAACCATTCAGTTAGATAGCTCCGTTTTGGTTTTAGAAGCAGATATTTCTCTGTACAGCCTATGGTCCCATTCACTCGGGAATATCCCAATGCAGCTCCTAGAAGAAACGTGTTTCTGACTCGCTGAATCTCAACATAGTTTCAACTCTCTTAGGTGAACGAACGCACAGCAGAGCAGTTTCAAGGAAACGTTTCTCCTGAGATTTAGACGAAGTTTCCTGCTGTTTAGTACGTATGCCGGCATTGGGCTGGAAATACCGGTTTTGGGATTCTGCACAGAAAGGGTTTGCAAACCGCTGAATCCACACGTGAGTTTAACTCTGTCAGTTGAATGCACACATTGACAACCATTCAGTTTGATAGCACACTTTTGGTTTTAGAAGCAGATATTTCTCTGTACAGCCTATGGTCCCATTCACTTGGGAATATCCCTATGCAGCTCCTAGAAGAAACGTGTTTCTGACTCGCTGAATCTCAACATAGATTCAACTCTCTTAGGTGAACGAACGCACAGCAGAGCAGTTTCAAGGAAACGTTTCTCCTGAGATTTAGACGAAGTTTCCTGCTGTTTAGTACGGATGCCGGCATTGGGCTGGAAATACTGGTTTTGGGATTCTGCACAGAAAGGGTTTGCAAACCGCTGAATCCACACGTGAGTTTAACTCTGTCAGTTGAATGCACACATTGACAACCAATCCGTTTGATAGCACACTTTTGGTTTTAGAAGCAGATATTTCTCTGTACAGCCTATGGTCCCATTCACTCGGGAATATCCCAACGCACCTCCTAGAAGAAACGTGTTTCTGACTCGCTGAATCTCAACATAGATTCAACTCTCTTAGGTGATCGAACGCACAGCAGAGCAGTTTCAAGGAAACGTTTCTCCTGAGTTTTAGACGAAGTTTCCTGCTGTTTAGTACGGATGCCGGCATTGGGCTGGAAATACCGGTTTTGGGATTCTGCACAGAGAGGGTTTGCAAACCGCTGAATCCACACGTGAGTTTAACTCTGTCAGTTGAATGCACACATTGACAACCATTCAGTTAGATAGCTCCGTTTTGATTTTAGAAGCAGATATTTCTCTGTACAGCCTATGGTCCCATTCAATCGGGAATATCCCAACGCACCTCCTAGAAGAAACATGTTTCTGACTCGCTGAATCTCAACATAGATTCAACTCTCTTAGGTGATCGAACGCACAGCAGAGCAGTTTCAAGGAAACGTTTCTCCTGAGTTTGAGACGAAGTTTCCTGCTGTTTAGTACGGATGCCGGCATTGGGCTGGAAATACCGGTTTTGGGATTCTGCACAGAAAGGGTTTGCAAACCGCTGAATCCACACGTGAGTTTAACTCTGTCAGTTGAATGCACACATTGACAACCATTCAGTTAGATAGCTCCGTTTTGGTTTTAGAAGCAGATATTTCTCTGTACAGCCTATGGTCCCATTCACTCGGGAATATCCCAACGCAGCTCCTAGAAGAAACGTGTTTCTGACTCGCTGAATCTCAACATAGATTCAAATCTCTTAGATGAACGACCGCACAGCAGAGCAGTTTCAAGGAAACGTTTCTCCTGAGTTTTAGACGAAGTTTCCTGCTGTTTAGTACGTATGCCGGGATTGGGCTGGAAATACCGGTTTTGGGATTCTGCACAGAAAGGGTTTGCAAACCGCTGAATCCACACGTGAGTTTAACTCTGTCAGTTGAATGCACACATTGACAACCATTCAGTTAGATAGCTCCGTTTTGGTTTTAGAAGCAGATATTTCTCTGTACAGCCTATGGTCCCATTCACTCGGGAATATCCCAACGCAGCTCCTAGAAGAAACGTGTTTCTGACTCGCTGAATCTCAACATAGATTCAACTCTCTTTGGTGATCGAACGCACAGCAGAGCAGTTTCAAGGAAACGTTTCTCCTGAGTTTTAGACGAAGTTTCCTGCTGTTTAGTACGGATGCCGGCATTGGGCTGGAAATACCGATTTTGGGATTCTGCACAGAAAGTGTTTGCAAACCGCTGAATCCACACGTGACTTTAACTCTGTCAGTTGAATGCACACTTTGACAACCATTCAGTTTGATAGCACACTTTTGGTTTTAGAAGCAGATATTTCTCTGTACAGCCTATGGTCCCATTCACTCGGGAATATCCCAACGCAGCTCCTAGAAGAAACGTGTTTCTGACTCGCTGAATCTCAACATAGATTCAACTCTCTTAGGTGAACGAACGCACAGCAGAGCAGTTTCAAGGAAACGTTTCTCCTGAGTTTTAGACGAAGTTTCCTGATGTTTAGTACGGATGCCGGCATTGGGCTGGAAATACCAGTTTTGGGATTCTGCACAGAAAGGGTTTGCAAACCGCTGAATCCACACGTGAGTTTAACTCTGTCAGTTGAATGCACACATTGACAACCATTCAGTTTGATAGCACACTTTTGGTTTTAGAAGCAGATATTTCTCTGTACAGCCTATGGTCCCATTCACTCGGGAATATCCCAACGCAACTCCTAGAAGAAACGTGTTTCTGACTCGCTGAATCTCAACATAGATTCAACTCTCTTAGGTGAACGAACGCACAGCAGAGCAGTTTCAAGGAAACGTTTCTCCTGAGATTTAGACGAAGTTTCCTGCTGTTTAGTACGGATGCCGGCATTGGGCTGGAAATACTGGTTTTGGGATTCTGCACAGAAAGGGTTTGCAAACCGCTGAATCCACACGTGAGTTTAACTCTGTCAGTTGAATGCACACATTGACAACCAATCCGTTTGATAGCACACTTTTGGTTTTAGAAGCAGATATTTCTCTGTACAGCCTATGGTCCCATTCACTCGGGAATATCCCAACGCACCTCCTAGAAGAAACGTGTTTCTGACTCGCTGAATCTCAACATAGATTCAACTCTCTTAGGTGATCGAACGCACAGCAGAGCAGTTTCAAGGAAACGTTTCTCCTGAGTTTGAGACGAAGTTTCCTGCTGTTTAGTACGGATGCCGGCATTGGGCTGGACATACCGGTTTTCGGATTCTGCACAGAAAGGGTTTGCAAACCGCTGAATCCACACGTGAGTTTAACTCTGTCAGTTGAATGCACACATTGACAACCATTCAGTTAGATAGCTCCGTTTTGGTTTTAGAAGCAGATATTTCTCTGTACAGTCTATGGTCCCATTCACTCGGGAATATCCCAACACAGCTCCTAGAAGAAACCTGTTTCTGACTCGCTGAATCTCAACATAGATTCAAATCTCTTAGATGAACGACCGCACAGCAGAGCAGTTTCAAGGAAACGTTTCTCCTGAGTTTTAGACGAAGTTTCCTGCTCTTTAGTACGTATGCCGGGATTGGGCTGGAAATACCGGTTTTGGGATTCTGCACAGAAAGGGTTTGCAAACCGCTGAATCCACACGTGAGTTTAACTCTGTCAGTTGAATGCACACATTGACAACCATTCAGTTAGATAGCTCCGTTTTGGTTTTAGAAGCAGATATTTCTCTGTACAGCCTATGGTCCCATTCACTCGGGAATATCCCAACGCAGCTCCTAGAAGAAACGTGTTTCTGACTCGCTGAATCTCAACATAGATTCAACTCTCTTTGGTGATCGAACGCACAGCAGAGCAGTTTCAAGGAAACGTTTCTCCTGAGTTTTAGACGAAGTTTCCTGCTGTTTAGTACGGATGCCGGCATTGGGCTGGAAATACCGGTTTTGGGATTCTGCACAGAAAGTGTTTGCAAACCGCTGAATCCACACGTGACTTTAACACTGTCAGTTGAATGCACACATTGACAACCATTCAGTTTGATAGCACACTTTTGGTTTTAGAAGCAGATATTTCTCTGTACAGCCTATGGTCCCATTCACTCGGGAATATCCCAACGCAGCTCCTAGAAGAAACGTGTTTCTGACTCGCTGAATCTCAACATAGATTCAACTCTCTTAGGTGAACGAACGCACAGCAGAGCAGTTTCAAGGAAACGTTTCTCCTGAGTTTTAGACGAAGTTTCCTGCTGTTTAGTACGGATGCCGGCATTGGGCTGGAAATACCAGTTTTGGGATTCTGCACAGAAAGGGTTTGCAAACCGCTGAATCCACACGTGAGTTTAACTCTGTCAGTTGAATGCACACATTGACAACCATTCAGTTAGATAGCACACTTTTGGTTTTAGAAGCAGATATTTCTCTGTACAGCCTATGGTCCCATTCACTCGGGAATATCCCAACGCAACTCCTAGAAGAAACGTGTTTCTGACTCGCTGAATCTCAACATAGATTCAACTCTCTTAGGTAAACGAACGCACAGCAGAGCAGTTTCAAGGAAACGTTTCTCCTGAGTTTTAGACGAAGTTTCCTGCTGTTTAGTACGTATGCCGGCATTGGGCTGGAAATACCGGTTTTGGGATTCTGCACAGAAAGGGTTTGCAAACCGCTGAATCCACACGTGAGTTTAACTCTGTCAGTTGAATGCACACATTGACAACCATTCAGTTAGATAGCGCCGTTTTGGTTTTAGAAGCAAATATTTCTCTGTACAGCCTATGGTCCCATTCACTCGGGAATATCCTAACGCAGCTCCTAGAAGAAACGTGTTTCTGACTCGCTGAATCTCAACATAGATTCAACTCTCTTAGGTGAACGAACGCACAGCAGAGCAGTTTCAAGGAAACGTTTCTCCTGAGTTTTAGACGAAGTTTCCTGCTGTTTAGTACGGATGCCGGCATTGGGCTGGAAATACCGGTTTTGGGATTCTGCACAGAAAGTGTTTGCAAACCGCTGAATCCACACGTGACTTTAACTCTGTCAGTTGAATGCACACATTGACAACCATTCAGTTAGATAGCTCCGTTTTGGTTTTAGAAGCAGATATTTCTCTGTACAGCCTATGGTCCCATTCACTCGGGAATATCCCAACGCAGCTCCTAGAAGAAACGTGTTTCTGACTCGCTGAATCTCAACATAAATTCAACTCTCTTAGGTGATCGAACGCACAGCAGAGCAGTTTCAAGGAAACGCTTCTCCTGAGTTTTAGACGAAGTTTCCTGCTGTTTAGTACGGATGCCGGCATTGGGCTGGACATACCGGTTTTGGGATTCTGCACAGAAAGGGTTTGCAAACCGCTGAATCCACACGTGAGTTTAACTCTGTCAGTTGAATGCACACATTGACAACCATTCAGTTAGATAGCTCCGTTTTGGTTTTAGAAGCAGATATTTCTCTGTACAGTCTATGGTCCCATTCACTCGGGAATATCCCAACACAGCTCCTAGAAGAAACCTGTTTCTGACTCGCTGAATCTCAACATAGATTCAAATCTCTTAGATGAACGACCGCACAGCAGAGCAGTTTCAAGGAAACGTTTCTCCTGAGTTTTAGACGAAGTTTCCTGCTCTTTAGTACGTATGCCGGGATTGGGCTGGAAATACCGGTTTTGGGATTCTGCACAGAAAGGGTTTGCAAACCGCTGAATCCACACGTGAGTTTAACTCTGTCAGTTGAATGCACACATTGACAACCATTCAGTTAGATAGCTCCGTTTTGGTTTTAGAAGCAGATATTTCTCTGTACAGCCTATGGTCCCATTCACTCGGGAATATCCCAACGCAGCTCCTAGAAGAAACGTGTTTCTGACTCGCTGAATCTCAACATAGATTCAACTCTCTTTGGTGATCGAACGCACAGCAGAGCAGTTTCAAGGAAACGTTTCTCCTGAGTTTTAGACGAAGTTTCCTGCTGTTTAGTACGGATGCCGGCATTGGGCTGGAAATACCGGTTTTGGGATTCTGCACAGAAAGTGTTTGCAAACCGCTGAATCCACACGTGACTTTAACACTGTCAGTTGAATGCACACATTGACAACCATTCAGTTTGATAGCACACTTTTGGTTTTAGAAGCAGATATTTCTCTGTACAGCCTATGGTCCCATTCACTCGGGAATATCCCAACGCAGCTCCTAGAAGAAACGTGTTTCTGACTCGCTGAATCTCAACATAGATTCAACTCTCTTAGGTGAACGAACGCACAGCAGAGCAGTTTCAAGGAAACGTTTCTCCTGAGTTTTAGACGAAGTTTCCTGCTGTTTAGTACGGATGCCGGCATTGGGCTGGAAATACCAGTTTTGGGATTCTGCACAGAAAGGGTTTGCAAACCGCTGAATCCACACGTGAGTTTAACTCTGTCAGTTGAATGCACACATTGACAACCATTCAGTTATATAGCACACTTTTGGTTTTAGAAGCAGATATTTCTCTGTACAGCCTATGGTCCCATTCACTCGGGAATATCCCAACGCAACTCCTAGAAGAAACGTGTTTCTGACTCGCTGAATCTCAACATAGATTCAACTCTCTTAGGTAAACGAACGCACAGCAGAGCAGTTTCAAGGAAACGTTTCTCCTGAGTTTTAGACGAAGTTTCCTGCTGTTTAGTACGTATGCCGGCATTGGGCTGGAAATACCGGTTTTGGGATTCTGCACAGAAAGGGTTTGCAAACCGCTGAATCCACACGTGAGTTTAACTCTGTCAGTTGAATGCACACATTGACAACCATTCAGTTAGATAGCGCCGTTTTGGTTTTAGAAGCAAATATTTCTCTGTACAGCCTATGGTCCCATTCACTCGGGAATATCCTAACGCAGCTCCTAGAAGAAACGTGTTTCTGACTCGCTGAATCTCAACATAGATTCAACTCTCTTAGGTGAACGAACGCACAGCAGAGCAGTTTCAAGGAAACGTTTCTCCTGAGTTTTAGACGAAGTTTCCTGCTGTTTAGTACGGATGCCGGCATTGGGCTGGAAATACCGGTTTTGGGATTCTGCACAGAAAGTGTTTGCAAACCGCTGAATCCACACGTGACTTTAACTCTGTCAGTTGAATGCACACATTGACAACCATTCAGTTAGATAGCTCCGTTTTGGTTTTAGAAGCAGATATTTCTCTGTACAGCCTATGGTCCCATTCACTCGGGAATATCCCAACGCAGCTCCTAGAAGAAACGTGTTTCTGACTCGCTGAATCTCAACATAAATTCAACTCTCTTAGGTGATCGAACGCACAGCAGAGCAGTTTCAAGGAAACGCTTCTCCTGAGTTTTAGACGAAGTTTCCTGCTGTTTAGTACGGATGCCGGCATTGGGCTGGAAATACCGGTTTTGGGATTCTGCACAGAAAGGGTTTGCAAACCGCTGAATCCACACGTGAGTTTAACTCTGTCAGTTGAATGCACACATTGACAACCATTCAGTTAGATAGCACACTTTTGGTTTTAGAAGCAGATATTTCTCTGTACAGCCTATGGTCCCATTCACTCGGGAATATCCCAACGCAGCTCCTAGAAGAAACGTGTTTCTGACGCGCTGAATCTCAACATAGATTCAACTCTCTTTGGTGATCGAACGCACAGCAGAGCAGTTTCAAGGAAACGTTTCTCCTGAGTTTTAGACGAAGTTTCCTGCTGTTTAGTACGTATGCCGGCATTGGGCTGGAAATACCGGTTTTGGGATTCTGCACAGAAAGTGTTTGCAAACCGCTGAATCCACACGTGAGTTTAACTCTGTCAGTTGAATGCACACATTGACAACCATTCAGTTTGATAGCACACTTTTGGTTTTAGAAGCAGATATTTCTCTGTACAGCCTATGGTCCCATTCACTCGGGAATATCCCAACGCAGCTCCTAGAAGAAACGTGTTTCTGACTCGCTGAATCTCAACATAGATTCAACTCTCTTAGGTGAACGAACGCACAGCAGAGCAGTTTCAAGGAAACGTTTCTCCTGAGTTTTAGACGAAGTTACCTGCTGTTTAGTACGGATGCCGGCATTGGGCTGGAAATACCAGTTTTGGGATTCTGCACAGAAAGGGTTTGCAAACCGCTGAATCCACACGTGAGTTTAACTCTGTCAGTTGAATGCACACTTTGACAACCATTCAGTTAGATAGCTCCGTTTTGGTTTTAGAAGCAGATATTTCTCTGTACAGCCTATGGTCCCATTCACTCGGGAATATCCCAACGCAGCTCCTAGCATAAACGTGTTTCTGACTCGCTGAATCTCAACATAGATTCAACTCTCTTAGGTGAATGAACGCACAGCAGAGCAGTTTCAAGGAAACGTTTCTCCTGAGTTTTAGACGAAGTTTCCTGCTGTTTAGTATGTATGGCGGCATTGGGCTGGAAATACCGGTTTTGGGATTCTGCACAGAAAGGGTTTGCAAACCGCTGAATCCACACGTGAGTTTAACTCTGTCAGTTGAATGCACACATTGACAACCATTCAGTTAGATAGCTCCGTTTTGGTTTTAGAAGCAGATATTTCTCTGTACAGCCTATGGTCCCATTCACTCGGGAATATCCCAACGCAGCTCCTAGAAGAAACGTGTTTCTGACTCGCTGAATCTCAACATAGATTCAAATCTCTTAGATGAACGACCGGACAGCAGAGCAGTTTCAAGGAAACGTTTCTCCTGAGTTTTAGACGAAGTTTCCTGCTCTTTAGTACGTATGCCGGGATTGGGCTGGAAATACCGGTTTTGGGATTCTGCACAGAAAGGGTTTGCAAACCGCTGAATCCACACGTGAGTTTAACTCTGTCAGTTGAATGCACACATTGACAACCATTCAGTTAGATAGCTCCGTTTTGGTTTTAGAAGCAGATATTTCTCTGTACAGCCTATGGTCCCATTCACTCGGGAATATCCCAACGCAGCTCCTAGAAGAAACGTGTTTCTGACTCGCTGAATCTCAACATAGATTCAACTCTCTTTGGTGATCGAACGCACAGCAGAGCAGTTTCAAGGAAACGTTTCTCCTGAGTTTTAGACGAAGTTTCCTGCTGTTTAGTACGGATGCCGGCATTGGGCTGGAAATACCGGTTTTGGGATTCTGCACAGAAAGTGTTTGCAAACCGCTGAATCCACACGTGACTTTAACTCTGTCAGTTGAATGCACACATTGACAACCATTCAGTTTGATAGCACACTTTTGGTTTTAGAAGCAGATATTTCTCTGTACAGCCTATGGTCCCATTCACTCGGGAATATCCCAACGCAGCTCCTAGAAGAAACGTGTTTCTGACTCGCTGAATCTCAACATAGATTCAACTCTCTTAGGTGAACGAACGCACAGCAGAGCAGTTTCAAGGAAACGTTTCTCCTGAGTTTTAGACGAAGTTTCCTGCTGTTTAGTACGGATGCCGGCATTGGGCTGTAAATACCAGTTTTGGGATTCTGCAAAGAAAGGGTTTGCAAACCGCTGAATCCACACGTGAGTTTAACTCTGTCAGTTGAATGCACACATTGACAAGCATTCAGTTAGATAGCACACTTTTGGTTTTAGAAGCAGATATTTCTCTGTACAGCCTATGGTCCCATTCACTCGGGAATATCCCAACGCAACTCCTAGAAGAAACGTGTTTCTGACTCGCTGAATCTCAACATAGATTCAACTCTCTTAGGTGAACGAACGCACAGCAGAGCAGTTTCAAGGAAACGTTTCTCCTGAGATTTAGACGAAGTTTCCTGCTGTTTAGTACGGATGCCGGCATTGGGCTGGAAATACTGGTTTTGGGATTCTGCACAGAAAGGGTTTGCAAACCGCTGAATCCACACGTGAGTTTAACTCTGTCAGTTGAATGCACACATTGACAACCAATCCGTTTGATAGCACACTTTTGGTTTTAGAAGCAGACATTTCTCTGTACAGCCTATGGTCCCATTCACTCGGGAATATCCCAACGCACCTCCTAGAAGAAACGTGTTTCTGACTCGCTGAATCTCAACATAGATTCAACTCTCTTTGGTGATCGAACGCACAGCAGAGCAGTTTCAAGGAAACGTTTCTCCTGAGTTTGAGACGAAGTTTCCTGCTGTTTAGTACGGATGCCGGCATTGGGCTGGAAATACCGGTTTTGGGATTCTGCACAGAAAGGGTTTGCAAACCGCTGAATCCACACGTGAGTTTAACTCTGTCAGTTGAATGCACACATTGACAACCATTCAGTTAGATAGCTCCGTTTTGGTTTTAGAAGCAGATATTTCTCTGTACAGCCTATGGTCCCATTCACTCGGGAATATCCCAACACAGCTCCTAGAAGAAACGTGTTTCTGACTCGCTGAATCTCAACATAGATTCAAATCTCTTAGATGAACGACCGCACAGCAGAGCAGTTTCAAGGAAACGTTTCTCCTGAGTTTTAGACGAAGTTTCCTGCTGTTTAGTACGGATGCCGGCATTGGGCTGGAAATACCGGTTTTGGGATTCTGCACAGAAAGTGTTTGCAAACCGCTGAATCCACACGTGAGTTTAACTCTGTCAGTTGAATGCACACATTGACAACCATTCAGTTAGATAGCTCCGTTTTGGTTTTAGAAGCAGATATTTCTCTGTACAGCCTATGGTCCCATTCACTCGGGAATATCCCAACGCAGCTCCTAGAAGAAACGTGTTTCTGACTCGCTGAATCTCAACATAGATTCAACTCTCTTTGGTGATCGAACGCACAGCAGAGCAGTTTCAAGGAAACGTTTCTCCTGAGTTTTAGACGAAGTTTCCTGCTGTTTAGTACGGATGCCGGCATTGGGCTGGAAATACCGGTTTTGGGATTCTGCACAGAAAGTGTTTGCAAACCGCTGAATCCACACGTGACTTTAACTCTGTCAGTTGAATGCACACATTGACAACCATTCAGTTTGATAGCACACTTTTGGTTTTAGAAGCAGATATTTCTCTGTACAGCCTATGGTCCCATTCACTCGGGAATATCCCAACGCAGCTCCTAGAAGAAACGTGTTTCTGACTCGCTGAATCTCAACATAGATTCAACTCTCTTAGGTGAACGAACGCACAGCAGAGCAGTTTCAAGGAAACGTTTCTCCTGAGTTTTAGACGAAGTTTCCTGCTGTTTAGTACGGATGCCGGCATTGGGCTGGAAATACCAGTTTTGGGATTCTGCACAGAAAGGGTTTGCAAACCGCTGAATCCACACGTGAGTTTAACTCTGTCAGTTGAATGCACACATTGACAACCATTCAGTTAGATAGCACACTTTTGGTTTTAGAAGCAGATATTTCTCTGTACAGCCTATGGTCCCATTCACTCGGGAATATCCCAACGCAACTCCTAGAAGAAACGTGTTTCTGACTCGCTGAATCTCAACATAGATTCAACTCTCTTAGGTAAACGAACGCTCAGCAGAGCAGTTTCAAGGAAACGTTTCTCCTGAGTTTTAGACGAAGTTTCCTGCTGTTTAGTACGTATGCCGGCATTGGGCTGGAAATACCGGTTTTGGGATTCTGCACAGAAAGGGTTTGCAAACCGCTGAATCCACACGTGAGTTTAACTCTGTCAGTTGAATGCACACATTGATAACCATTCAGTTAGATAGCGCCGTTTTGGTTTTAGAAGCAAATATTTCTCTGTACAGCCTATGGTCCCATTCACTCGGGAATATCCTAACGCAGCTCCTAGAAGAAACGTGTTTCTGACTCGCTGAATCTCAACATAGATTCAACTCTCTTAGGTGAACGAACGCACAGCAGAGCAGTTTCAAGGAAACGTTTCTCCTGAGTTTTAGACGAAGTTTCCTGCTGTTTAGTACGGATGCCGGCATTGGGCTGGAAATACCGGTTTTGGGATTCTGCACAGAAAGTGTTTGCAAACCGCTGAATCCACACGTGACTTTAACTCTGTCAGTTGAATGCACACATTGACAACCATTCAGTTAGATAGCTCCGTTTTGGTTTTAGAAGCAGATATTTCTCTGTACAGCCTATGGTCCCATTCACTCGGGAATATCCCAACGCAGCTCCTAGAAGAAACGTGTTTCTGACTCGCTGAATCTCAACATAAATTCAACTCTCTTAGGTGATCGAACGCACAGCAGAGCAGTTTCAAGGAAACGCTTCTCCTGAGTTTTAGACGAAGTTTCCTGCTGTTTAGTACGGATGCCGGCATTGGGCTGGAAATACCGGTTTTGGGATTCTGCACAGAAAGGGTTTGCAAACCGCTGAATCCACACGTGAGTTTAACTCTGTCAGTTGAATGCACACATTGACAACCATTCAGTTAGATAGCTCCGTTTTGGTTTTAGAAGCAGATATTTCTCTGTACAGCCTATGGTCCCATTCACTCGGGAATATCCCAACGCAGCTCCTAGAAGAAACGTGTTTCTGACGCGCTGAATCTCAACATAGATTCAACTCTCTTTGGTGATCGAACGCACAGCAGAGCAGTTTCAAGGAAACTTTTCTCCTGAGTTTTAGACGAAGTTTCCTGCTGTTTAGTACGGATGCCGGCATTGGGCTGGAAATACCGGTTTTGGGATTCTGCACAGAAAGTGTTTGCAAACCGCTGAATCCACACGTGAGTTTAACTCTGTCAGTTGAATGCACACATTGACAACCATTCAGTTTGATAACACACTTTTGGTTTTAGAAGCAGATATTTCTCTGTACAGCCTATGGTCCCATTCACTCGGGAATATCCCAACGCAGCTCCTAGAAGAAACGTGTTTCTGACTCGCTGAATCTCAACATAGATTCAACTCTCTTAGGTGAACGAACGCACAGCAGAGCAGTTTCAAGGAAACGTTTCTCCTGAGTTTTAGACGAAGTTTCCTGCTGTTTAGTACGGATGCCGGCATTGGGCTGGAAATACCAGTTTTGGGATTCTGCACAGAAATGGTTTGCAAACCGCTGAATCCACACGTGAGTTTAACTCTGTCAGTTGAATGCACACATTGACAAGCATTCAGTTAGATAGCACACTTTTGGTTTTAGAAGCAGATATTTCTCTGTACAGCCTATGGTCCCATTCACTCGGGAATATCCCAACGCAACTCCTAGAAGAAACGTGTTTCTGACTCGCTGAATCTCAACATAGATTCAACTCTCTTAGGTAAACGAACGCACAGCAGAGCAGTTTCAAGGAAACGTTTCTCCTGAGTTTTAGACGAAGTTTCCTGCTGTTTAGTACGGATGCCGGCATTGGGCTGGAAATACCGGTTTTGGGATTCTGCACAGAAAGGGTTTGCAAACTGCTGAATCCACACGTGAGTTTAACTCGGTCAGTTGAATGCACACATTGACAACCATTCCGTTTGATAGCACACTTTTGGTTTTAGAAGCAGATATTTCTCTGTACAGCCTATGGTCCCATTCACTCGGGAATATCCCAACGCACCTCCTAGAAGAAACGTGTTTCTGACTCGCTGAATCTCAACATAGATTCAACTCTCTTAGGTGATCGAACGCACAGCACAGCAGTTTCAAGGAAACGTTTCTCCTGAGTTTTAGACGAAGTTTCCTGCTGTTTAGTACGGATGCCGGCATTGGGCTGGAAATACCGGTTTTGGGATTCTGCACAGAAAGGGTTTGCAAACCGATGAATCCACACGTGAGTTTAACTCTGTCAGTTGAATGTACACATTGACAACCATTCAGTTAGATAGCTCCGTTTTGGTTTTAGAAGCAGATATTTCTCTGTACAGCCTATGGTCCCATTCACTCGGGAATATCCCAACGCACCTCCTAGAAGAAACATGTTTCTGACTCGCTGAATCTCAACATAGATTCAACTCTCTTAGGTGATCGAACGCACAGCAGAGCAGTTTCAAGGAAACGTTTCTCCTGAGTTTTAGACGAAGTTTCCTGCTGTTTAGTACGGATGCCGTCATTGGGCTGGACATACCGGTTTTGGGATTCTGCACAGAAAGGGTTTGCAAACCGCTGAATCCACACGTGAGTTTAACTCTGTCAGTTGAATGCACACTTTGACAACCATTCAGTTAGATAGCTCCGTTTTGGTTTTAGAAGCAGATATTTCTCTGTACAGCCTATGGTCCCATTCACTCGGGAATATCCCAACGCAGCTCCTAGCATAAACGTGTTTCTGACTCGCTGAATCTCAACATAGATTCAACTCTCTTAGGTGAATGAACGCACAGCAGAGCAGTTTCAAGGAAACGTTTCTCCTGAGTTTTAGACGAAGTTTCCTGCTGTTTAATATGTATGGCGGCATTGGGCTGGAAATACCGGTTTTGGGATTCTGCACAGAAAGGGTTTGCAAACCGCTGAATCCACACGTGAGTTTAACTCTGTCAGTTGAATGCACACATTGACAACCATTCAGTTAGATAGCTCCGTTTTGGTTTTAGAAGCACATATTTCTCTGTACAGCCTATGGTCCCATTCACTCGGGAATATCCCAACGCAGCTCCTAGAAGAAACGTGTTTCTGACTCGCTGAATCTCAACATAGTTTCAACTCTCTTAGATGAACGAACGCACAGCAGAGCAGTTTCAAGGAAACGTTTCTCCTGAGTTTTAGACGAAGTTTCCTGCTGTTTAGTACGTATGCCGGCATTGGGCTGGAAATACCGGTTTTGGGATTCTGCACAGAAAGGGTTTGCAAACCGCTGAATCCACACGTGAGTTTAACTCTGTCAGTTGAATGCACACATTGACAACCATTCAGTTAGATAGCTCCGTTTTGGTTTTAGAAGCAGATATTTCTCTGTACAGCCTATGGTCCCATTCACTCGGGAATATCCCAACGCAGCTCCTAGAAGAAACGTGTTTCTGACTCGCTGAATCTCAACATAGATTCAACTCTCTTTGGTGATCGAACGCACAGCAGAGCAGTTTCAAGGAAACGTTTCTCCTGAGTTTTAGACGAAGTTTCCTGCTGTTTAGTACGGATGCCGGCATTGGGCTGGAAATACCGGTTTTGGGATTCTGCACAGAAAGTGTTTGCAAACCGCTGAATCCACACGTGACTTTAACACTGTCAGTTGAATGCACACATTGACAACCATTCAGTTTGATAGCACACTTTTGGTTTTAGAAGCAGATATTTCTCTGTACAGCCTATGGTCCCATTCACTCGGGAATATCCCAACGCAGCTCCTAGAAGAAACGTGTTTCTGACTCGCTGAATCTCAACATAGATTCAACTCTCTTAGGTGAACGAACGCACAGCAGAGCAGTTTCAAGGAAACGTTTCTCCTGAGTTTTAGACGAAGTTTCCTGCTGTTTAGTACGGATGCCGGCATTGGGCTGGAAATACCAGTTTTGGGATTCTGCACAGAAAGGGTTTGCAAACCGCTGAATCCACACGTGAGTTTAACTCTGTCAGTTGAATGCACACATTGACAACCATTCAGTTAGATAGCACACTTTTGGTTTTAGAAGCAGATATTTCTCTGTACAGCCTATGGTCCCATTCACTCGGGAATATCCCAACGCAACTCCTAGAAGAAACGTGTTTCTGACTCGCTGAATCTCAACATAGATTCAACTCTCTTAGGTAAACGAACGCACAGCAGAGCAGTTTCAAGGAAACGTTTCTCCTGAGTTTTAGACGAAGTTTCCTGCTGTTTAGTACGTATGCCGGCATTGGGCTGGAAATACCGGTTTTGGGATTCTGCACAGAAAGGGTTTGCAAACCGCTGAATCCACACGTGAGTTTAACTCTGTCAGTTGAATGCACACATTGACAACCATTCAGTTAGATAGCGCCGTTTTGGTTTTAGAAGCAAATATTTCTCTGTACAGCCTATGGTCCCATTCACTCGGGAATATCCTAACGCAGCTCCTAGAAGAAACGTGTTTCTGACTCGCTGAATCTCAACATAGATTCAACTCTCTTAGGTGAACGAACGCACAGCAGAGCAGTTTCAAGGAAACGTTTCTCCTGAGTTTTAGACGAAGTTTCCTGCTGTTTAGTACGGATGCCGGCATTGGGCTGGAAATACCGGTTTTGGGATTCTGCACAGAAAGTGTTTGCAAACCGCTGAATCCACACGTGACTTTAACTCTGTCAGTTGAATGCACACATTGACAACCATTCAGTTAGATAGCTCCGTTTTGGTTTTAGAAGCAGATATTTCTCTGTACAGCCTATGGTCCCATTCACTCGGGAATATCCCAACGCAGCTCCTAGAAGAAACGTGTTTCTGACTCGCTGAATCTCAACATAAATTCAACTCTCTTAGGTGATCGAACGCACAGCAGAGCAGTTTCAAGGAAACGCTTCTCCTGAGTTTTAGACGAAGTTTCCTGCTGTTTAGTACGGATGCCGGCATTGGGCTGGACATACCGGTTTTGGGATTCTGCACAGAAAGGGTTTGCAAACCGCTGAATCCACACGTGAGTTTAACTCTGTCAGTTGAATGCACACATTGACAACCATTCAGTTAGATAGCTCCGTTTTGGTTTTAGAAGCAGATATTTCTCTGTACAGTCTATGGTCCCATTCACTCGGGAATATCCCAACACAGCTCCTAGAAGAAACCTGTTTCTGACTCGCTGAATCTCAACATAGATTCAAATCTCTTAGATGAACGACCGCACAGCAGAGCAGTTTCAAGGAAACGTTTCTCCTGAGTTTTAGACGAAGTTTCCTGCTCTTTAGTACGTATGCCGGGATTGGGCTGGAAATACCGGTTTTGGGATTCTGCACAGAAAGGGTTTGCAAACCGCTGAATCCACACGTGAGTTTAACTCTGTCAGTTGAATGCACACATTGACAACCATTCAGTTAGATAGCTCCGTTTTGGTTTTAGAAGCAGATATTTCTCTGTACAGCCTATGGTCCCATTCACTCGGGAATATCCCAACGCAGCTCCTAGAAGAAACGTGTTTCTGACTCGCTGAATCTCAACATAGATTCAACTCTCTTTGGTGATCGAACGCACAGCAGAGCAGTTTCAAGGAAACGTTTCTCCTGAGTTTTAGACGAAGTTTCCTGCTGTTTAGTACGGATGCCGGCATTGGGCTGGAAATACCGGTTTTGGGATTCTGCACAGAAAGTGTTTGCAAACCGCTGAATCCACACGTGACTTTAACACTGTCAGTTGAATGCACACATTGACAACCATTCAGTTTGATAGCACACTTTTGGTTTTAGAAGCAGATATTTCTCTGTACAGCCTATGGTCCCATTCACTCGGGAATATCCCAACGCAGCTCCTAGAAGAAACGTGTTTCTGACTCGCTGAATCTCAACATAGATTCAACTCTCTTAGGTGAACGAACGCACAGCAGAGCAGTTTCAAGGAAACGTTTCTCCTGAGTTTTAGACGAAGTTTCCTGCTGTTTAGTACGGATGCCGGCATTGGGCTGGAAATACCAGTTTTGGGATTCTGCACAGAAAGGGTTTGCAAACCGCTGAATCCACACGTGAGTTTAACTCTGTCAGTTGAATGCACACATTGACAACCATTCAGTTATATAGCACACTTTTGGTTTTAGAAGCAGATATTTCTCTGTACAGCCTATGGTCCCATTCACTCGGGAATATCCCAACGCAACTCCTAGAAGAAACGTGTTTCTGACTCGCTGAATCTCAACATAGATTCAACTCTCTTAGGTAAACGAACGCACAGCAGAGCAGTTTCAAGGAAACGTTTCTCCTGAGTTTTAGACGAAGTTTCCTGCTGTTTAGTACGTATGCCGGCATTGGGCTGGAAATACCGGTTTTGGGATTCTGCACAGAAAGGGTTTGCAAACCGCTGAATCCACACGTGAGTTTAACTCTGTCAGTTGAATGCACACATTGACAACCATTCAGTTAGATAGCGCCGTTTTGGTTTTAGAAGCAAATATTTCTCTGTACAGCCTATGGTCCCATTCACTCGGGAATATCCTAACGCAGCTCCTAGAAGAAACGTGTTTCTGACTCGCTGAATCTCAACATAGATTCAACTCTCTTAGGTGAACGAACGCACAGCAGAGCAGTTTCAAGGAAACGTTTCTCCTGAGTTTTAGACGAAGTTTCCTGCTGTTTAGTACGGATGCCGGCATTGGGCTGGAAATACCGGTTTTGGGATTCTGCACAGAAAGTGTTTGCAAACCGCTGAATCCACACGTGACTTTAACTCTGTCAGTTGAATGCACACATTGACAACCATTCAGTTAGATAGCTCCGTTTTGGTTTTAGAAGCAGATATTTCTCTGTACAGCCTATGGTCCCATTCACTCGGGAATATCCCAACGCAGCTCCTAGAAGAAACGTGTTTCTGACTCGCTGAATCTCAACATAAATTCAACTCTCTTAGGTGATCGAACGCACAGCAGAGCAGTTTCAAGGAAACGCTTCTCCTGAGTTTTAGACGAAGTTTCCTGCTGTTTAGTACGGATGCCGGCATTGGGCTGGAAATACCGGTTTTGGGATTCTGCACAGAAAGGGTTTGCAAACCGCTGAATCCACACGTGAGTTTAACTCTGTCAGTTGAATGCACACATTGACAACCATTCAGTTAGATAGCACACTTTTGGTTTTAGAAGCAGATATTTCTCTGTACAGCCTATGGTCCCATTCACTCGGGAATATCCCAACGCAGCTCCTAGAAGAAACGTGTTTCTGACGCGCTGAATCTCAACATAGATTCAACTCTCTTTGGTGATCGAACGCACAGCAGAGCAGTTTCAAGGAAACGTTTCTCCTGAGTTTTAGACGAAGTTTCCTGCTGTTTAGTACGGATGCCGGCATTGGGCTGGAAATACCGGTTTTGGGATTCTGCACAGAAAGTGTTTGCAAACCGCTGAATCCACACGTGAGTTTAACTCTGTCAGTTGAATGCACACATTGACAACCATTCAGTTTGATAGCACACTTTTGGTTTTAGAAGCAGATATTTCTCTGTACAGCCTATGGTCCCATTCACTCGGGAATATCCCAACGCAGCTCCTAGAAGAAACGTGTTTCTGACTCGCTGAATCTCAACATAGATTCAACTCTCTTAGGTGAACGAACGCACAGCAGAGCAGTTTCAAGGAAACGTTTCTCCTGAGTTTTAGACGAAGTTTCCTGCTGTTTAGTACGGATGCCGGCATTGGGCTGGAAATACCAGTTTTGGGATTCTGCACAGAAAGGGTTTGCAAACCGCTGAATCCACACGTGAGTTTAACTCTGTCAGTTGAATGCACACTTTGACAACCATTCAGTTAGATAGCTCCGTTTTGGTTTTAGAAGCAGATATTTCTCTGTACAGCCTATGGTCCCATTCACTCGGGAATATCCCAACGCAGCTCCTAGCATAAACGTGTTTCTGACTCGCTGAATCTCAACATAGATTCAACTCTCTTAGGTGAATGAACGCACAGCAGAGCAGTTTCAAGGAAACGTTTCTCCTGAGTTTTAGACGAAGTTTCCTGCTGTTTAGTATGTATGGCGGCATTGGGCTGGAAATACCGGTTTTGGGATTCTGCACAGAAAGGGTTTGCAAACCGCTGAATCCACACGTGAGTTTAACTCTGTCAGTTGAATGCACACATTGACAACCATTCAGTTAGATAGCTCCGTTTTGGTTTTAGAAGCAGATATTTCTCTGTACAGCCTATGGTCCCATTCACTCGGGAATATCCCAACGCAGCTCCTAGAAGAAACGTGTTTCTGACTCGCTGAATCTCAACATAGATTCAAATCTCTTAGATGAACGACCGGACAGCAGAGCAGTTTCAAGGAAACGTTTCTCCTGAGTTTTAGACGAAGTTTCCTGCTCTTTAGTACGTATGCCGGGATTGGGCTGGAAATACCGGTTTTGGGATTCTGCACAGAAAGGGTTTGCAAACCGCTGAATCCACACGTGAGTTTAACTCTGTCAGTTGAATGCACACATTGACAACCATTCAGTTAGATAGCTCCGTTTTGGTTTTAGAAGCAGATATTTCTCTGTACAGCCTATGGTCCCATTCACTCGGGAATATCCCAACGCAGCTCCTAGAAGAAACGTGTTTCTGACTCGCTGAATCTCAACATAGATTCAACTCTCTTTGGTGATCGAACGCACAGCAGAGCAGTTTCAAGGAAACGTTTCTCCTGAGTTTTAGACGAAGTTTCCTGCTGTTTAGTACGGATGCCGGCATTGGGCTGGAAATACCGGTTTTGGGATTCTGCACAGAAAGTGTTTGCAAACCGCTGAATCCACACGTGACTTTAACTCTGTCAGTTGAATGCACACATTGACAACCATTCAGTTTGATAGCACACTTTTGGTTTTAGAAGCAGATATTTCTCTGTACAGCCTATGGTCCCATTCACTCGGGAATATCCCAACGCAGCTCCTAGAAGAAACGTGTTTCTGACTCGCTGAATCTCAACATAGATTCAACTCTCTTAGGTGAACGAACGCACAGCAGAGCAGTTTCAAGGAAACGTTTCTCCTGAGTTTCAGACGAAGTTTCCTGCTGTTTAGTACGGATGCCGGCATTGGGCTGTAAATACCAGTTTTGGGATTCTGCACAGAAAGGGTTTGCAAACCGCTGAATCCACACGTGAGTTTAACTCTGTCAGTTGAATGCACACATTGACAAGCATTCAGTTAGATAGCACACTTTTGGTTTTAGAAGCAGATATTTCTCTGTACAGCCTATGGTCCCATTCACTCGGGAATATCCCAACGCAACTCCTAGAAGAAACGTGTTTCTGACTCGCTGAATCTCAACATAAATTCAACTCTCTTAGGTGAACGAACGCACAGCAGAGCAGTTTCAAGGAAACGTTTCTCCTGAGATTTAGACGAAGTTTCCTGCTGTTTAGTACGGATGCCGGCATTGGGCTGGAAATACTGGTTTTGGGATTCTGCACAGAAAGGGTTTGCAAACCGCTGAATCCACACGTGAGTTTAACTCTGTCAGTTGAATGCACACATTGACAACCAATCCGTTGGATAGCACACTTTTGGTTTTAGAAGCAGACATTTCTCTGTACAGCCTATGGTCCCATTCACTCGGGAATATCCCAACGCACCTCCTAGAAGAAACGTGTTTCTGACTCGCTGAATCTCAACATAGATTCAACTCTCTTAGGTGATCGAACGCACAGCAGAGCAGTTTCAAGGAAACGTTTCTCCTGAGTTTGAGACGAAGTTTCCTGCTGTTTAGTACGGATGCCGGCATTGGGCTGGAAATACCGGTTTTGGGATTCTGCACAGAAAGGGTTTGCAAACCGCTGAATCCACACGTGAGTTTAACTCTGTCAGTTGAATGCACACATTGACAACCATTCAGTTAGATAGCTCCGTTTTGGTTTTAGAAGCAGATATTTCTCTGTACAGCCTATGGTCCCATTCACTCGGGAATATCCCAACACAGCTCCTAGAAGAAACGTGTTTCTGACTCGCTGAATCTCAACATAGATTCAAATCTCTTAGATGAACGACCGCACAGCAGAGCAGTTTCAAGGAAACGTTTCTCCTGAGTTTTAGACGAAGTTTCCTGCTCTTTAGTACGTATGCCGGGATTGGGCTGGAAATACCGGTTTTGGGATTCTGCACAGAAAGGGTTTGCAAACCGCTGAATCCACACGTGAGTTTAACTCTGTCAGTTGAATGCACACATTGACAACCATTCAGTTAGATAGCTCCGTTTTGGTTTTAGAAGCAGATATTTCTCTGTACAGCCTATGGTCCCATTCACTCGGGAATATCCCAACGCAGCTCCTAGAAGAAACGTGTTTCTGACTCGCTGAATCTCAACATAGATTCAACTCTCTTTGGTGATCGAACGCACAGCAGAGCAGTTTCAAGGAAACGTTTCTCCTGAGTTTTAGACGAAGTTTCCTGCTGTTTAGTACGGATGCCGGCATTGGGCTGGAAATACCGGTTTTGGGATTCTGCACAGAAAGTGTTTGCAAACCGCTGAATCCACACGTGACTTTAACTCTGTCAGTTGAATGCACACATTGACAACCATTCAGTTTGATAGCACACTTTTGGTTTTAGAAGCAGATATTTCTCTGTACAGCCTATGGTCCCATTCACTCGGGAATATCCCAACGCAGCTCCTAGAAGAAACGTGTTTCTGACTCGCTGAATCTCAACATAGATTCAACTCTCTTAGGTGAACGAACGCACAGCAGAGCAGTTTCAAGGAAACGTTTCTCCTGAGTTTTAGACGAAGTTTCCTGCTGTTTAGTACGGATGCCGGCATTGGGCTGGAAATACCAGTTTTGGGATTCTGCACAGAAAGGGTTTGCAAACCGCTGAATCCACACGTGAGTTTAACTCTGTCAGTTGAATGCACACATTGACAACCATTCAGTTAGATAGCACACTTTTGGTTTTAGAAGCAGATATTTCTCTGTACAGCCTATGGTCCCATTCACTCGGGAATATCCCAACGCAACTCCTAGAAGAAACGTGTTTCTGACTCGCTGAATCTCAACATAGATTCAACTCTCTTAGGTAAACGAACGCACAGCAGAGCAGTTTCAAGGAAACGTTTCTCCTGAGTTTTAGACGAAGTTTCCTGCTGTTTAGTACGTATGCCGGCATTGGGCTGGAAATACCGGTTTTGGGATTCTGCACAGAAAGGGTTTGCAAACCGCTGAATCCACACGTGAGTTTAACTCTGTCAGTTGAATGCACACATTGATAACCATTCAGTTAGATAGCGCCGTTTTGGTTTTAGAAGCAAATATTTCTCTGTACAGCCTATGGTCCCATTCACTCGGGAATATCCTAACGCAGCTCCTAGAAGAAACGTGTTTCTGACTCGCTGAATCTCAACATAGATTCAACTCTCTTAGGTGAACGAACGCACAGCAGAGCAGTTTCAAGGAAACGTTTCTCCTGAGTTTTAGACGAAGTTTCCTGCTGTTTAGTACGGATGCCGGCATTGGGCTGGAAATACCGGTTTTGGGATTCTGCACAGAAAGTGTTTGCAAACCGCTGAATCCACACGTGACTTTAACTCTGTCAGTTGAATGCACACATTGACAACCATTCAGTTAGATAGCTCCGTTTTGGTTTTAGAAGCAGATATTTCTCTGTACAGCCTATGGTCCCATTCACTCGGGAATATCCCAACGCAGCTCCTAGAAGAAACGTGTTTCTGACTCGCTGAATCTCAACATAAATTCAACTCTCTTAGGTGATCGAACGCACAGCAGAGCAGTTTCAAGGAAACGCTTCTCCTGAGTTTTAGACGAAGTTTCCTGCTGTTTAGTACGGATGCCGGCATTGGGCTGGAAATACCGGTTTTGGGATTCTGCACAGAAAGGGTTTGCAAACCGCTGAATCCACACGTGAGTTTAACTCTGTCAGTTGAATGCACACATTGACAACCATTCAGTTAGATAGCTCCGTTTTGGTTTTAGAAGCAGATATTTCTCTGTACAGCCTATGGTCCCATTCACTCGGGAATATCCCAACGCAGCTCCTAGAAGAAACGTGTTTCTGACGCGCTGAATCTCAACATAGATTCAACTCTCTTTGGTGATCGAACGCACAGCAGAGCAGTTTCAAGGAAACTTTTCTCCTGAGTTTTAGACGAAGTTTCCTGCTGTTTAGTACGGATGCCGGCATTGGGCTGGAAATACCGGTTTTGGGATTCTGCACAGAAAGTGTTTGCAAACCGCTGAATCCACACGTGAGTTTAACTCTGTCAGTTGAATGCACACATTGACAACCATTCAGTTTGATAACACACTTTTGGTTTTAGAAGCAGATATTTCTCTGTACAGCCTATGGTCCCATTCACTCGGGAATATCCCAACGCAGCTCCTAGAAGAAACGTGTTTCTGACTCGCTGAATCTCAACATAGATTCAACTCTCTTAGGTGAACGAACGCACAGCAGAGCAGTTTCAAGGAAACGTTTCTCCTGAGTTTTAGACGAAGTTTCCTGCTGTTTAGTACGGATGCCGGCATTGGGCTGGAAATACCAGTTTTGGGATTCTGCACAGAAATGGTTTGCAAACCGCTGAATCCACACGTGAGTTTAACTCTGTCAGTTGAATGCACACATTGACAAGCATTCAGTTAGATAGCACACTTTTGGTTTTAGAAGCAGATATTTCTCTGTACAGCCTATGGTCCCATTCACTCGGGAATATCCCAACGCAACTCCTAGAAGAAACGTGTTTCTGACTCGCTGAATCTCAACATAGATTCAACTCTCTTAGGTAAACGAACGCAAAGCAGAGCAGTTTCAAGGAAACGTTTCTCCTGAGTTTTAGACGAAGTTTCCTGCTGTTTAGTACGGATGCCGGCATTGGGCTGGAAATACCGGTTTTGGGATTCTGCACAGAAAGGGTTTGCAAACTGCTGAATCCACACGTGAGTTTAACTCGGTCAGTTGAATGCACACATTGACAACCATTCCGTTTGATAGCACACTTTTGGTTTTAGAAGCAGATATTTCTCTGTACAGCCTATGGTCCCATTCACTCGGGAATATCCCAACGCACCTCCTAGAAGAAACGTGTTTCTGACTCGCTGAATCTCAACATAGATTCAACTCTCTTAGGTGATCGAACGCACAGCACAGCAGTTTCAAGGAAACGTTTCTCCTGAGTTTTAGACGAAGTTTCCTGCTGTTTAGTACGGATGCCGGCATTGGGCTGGAAATACCGGTTTTGGGATTCTGCACAGAAAGGGTTTGCAAACCGATGAATCCACACGTGAGTTTAACTCTGTCAGTTGAATGTACACATTGACAACCATTCAGTTAGATAGCTCCGTTTTGGTTTTAGAAGCAGATATTTCTCTGTACAGCCTATGGTCCCATTCACTCGGGAATATCCCAACGCACCTCCTAGAAGAAACATGTTTCTGACTCGCTGAATCTCAACATAGATTCAACTCTCTTAGGTGATCGAACGCACAGCAGAGCAGTTTCAAGGAAACGTTTCTCCTGAGTTTTAGACGAAGTTTCCTGCTGTTTAGTACGGATGCCGTCATTGGGCTGGACATACCGGTTTTGGGATTCTGCACAGAAAGGGTTTGCAAACCGCTGAATCCACACGTGAGTTTAACTCTGTCAGTTGAATGCACACTTTGACAACCATTCAGTTAGATAGCTCCGTTTTGGTTTTAGAAGCAGATATTTCTCTGTACAGCCTATGGTCCCATTCACTCGGGAATATCCCAACGCAGCTCCTAGCATAAACGTGTTTCTGACTCGCTGAATCTCAACATAGATTCAACTCTCTTAGGTGAATGAACGCACAGCAGAGCAGTTTCAAGGAAACGTTTCTCCTGAGTTTTAGACGAAGTTTCCTGCTGTTTAATATGTATGGCGGCATTGGGCTGGAAATACCGGTTTTGGGATTCTGCACAGAAAGGGTTTGCAAACCGCTGAATCCACACGTGAGTTTAACTCTGTCAGTTGAATGCACACATTGACAACCATTCAGTTAGATAGCTCCGTTTTGGTTTTAGAAGCACATATTTCTCTGTACAGCCTATGGTCCCATTCACTCGGGAATATCCCAACGCAGCTCCTAGAAGAAACGTGTTTCTGACTCGCTGAATCTCAGCATAGTTTCAACTCTCTTAGATGAACGAACGCACAGCAGAGCAGTTTCAAGGAAACGTTTCTCCTGAGTTTTAGACGAAGTTTCCTGCTGTTTAGTACGTATGCCGGCATTGGGCTGGAAATACCGGTTTTGGGATTCTGCACAGAAAGGGTTTGCAAACCGCTGAATCCACACGTGAGTTTAACTCTGTCAGTTGAATGCACACATTGACAACCATTCAGTTAGATAGCTCCGTTTTGGTTTTAGAAGCAGATATTTCTCTGTACAGCCTATGGTCCCATTCACTCGGGAATATCCCAACGCAGCTCCTAGAAGAAACGTGTTTCTGACTCGCTGAATCTCAACATAGATTCAAATCTCTTAGGTGAACGAACGCACAGCATAGCAGTTTCAAGGAAACGTTTCTCCTGAGTTTTAGACGAAGTTTCCTGCTCTTTAGTACGTATGCCGGCATTGGGCTGGAAATACCGGTTTTGGGATTCTGCACAGAAAGGGTTTGCAAACCGCTGAATCCACACGTGAGTTTAACTCTGTCAGTTGAATGCACACATTGACAACCATTCAGTTAGATAGCTCCGTTTTGGTTTTAGAAGCAGATATTTCTCTGTACAGCCTATGGTCCCATTCACTCGGGAATATCCCAACGCAGCTCCTAGAAGAAACGTGTTTCTGACTCGCTGAATCTCAACATAGATTCAACTCTCTTTGGTGATCGAACGCACAGCAGAGCAGTTTCAAGGAAACGTTTCTCCTGAGTTTTAGACGAAGTTTCCTGCTGTTTAGTACGGATGCCGGCATTGGGCTGGAAATACCAGTTTTGGGATTCTGCACAGAAAGGGTTTGCAAACCGCTGAATCCACACGTGAGTTTAACTCTGTCAGTTGAATGCACACATTGACAACCATTCAGTTAGATAGCACACTTTTGGTTTTAGAAGCAGATATTTCTCTGTACAGCCTATGGTCCCATTCACTCGGGAATATCCCAACGCAACTCCTAGAAGAAACGTGTTTCTGACTCGCTGAATCTCAACATAGATTCAACTCTCTTAGGTAAACGAACGCACAGCAGAGCAGTTTCAAGGAAACGTTTCTCCTGAGTTTTAGACGAAGTTTCCTGCTGTTTAGTACGGATGCCGGCATTGGGCTGGACATACCGGTTTTGGGATTCTGCACAGAAAGGGTTTGCAAACCGCTGAATCCACACGTGAGTTTAACTCTGTCAGTTGAATGCACACTTTGACAACCATTCAGTTAGATTGCTCCGCTTTGGTTTTAGAAGCAGATATTTCTCTGTACAGCCTATGGTCCCATTCACTCGGGAATATCCCAACGCAACTCCTAGAAGAAACGTGTTTCTGACTCGCTGAATCTCAACATAAATTCAACTCTCTTAGGTGATCGAACGCACAGCAGAGCAGTTTCAAGGAAACGCTTCTCCTGAGTTTTAGACGAAGTTTCCTGCTGTTTAGTACGGATGCCGGCATTGGGCTGGAAATACCGGTTTTGGGATTCTGCACAGAAAGGGTTTGCAAACCGCTGAATCCACACGTGAGTTTAACTCTGTCAGTTGAATGCACACATTGACAACCATTCAGTTAGATAGCTCCGTTTTGGTTTTAGAAGCAGATATTTCTCTGTACAGCCTATGGTCCCATTCACTCGGGAATATCCCAACGCAGCTCCTAGAAGAAACGTGTTTCTGACGCGCTGAATCTCAACATAGATTCAACTCTCTTTGTTGATCGAACGCACAGCAGAGCAGTTTCAAGGAAACGTTTCTCCTGAGTTTTAGACGAAGTTTCCTGCTGTTTAGTACGGATGCCGGCATTGGGCTGGAAATACCGGTTTTGGGATTCTGCACAGAAAGTGTTTGCAAACCGCTGAATCCACACGTGACTTTAACTCTGTCAGTTGAATGCACACATTGACAACCATTCAGTTTGATAGCACACTTTTGGTTTTAGAAGCAGATATTTCTCTGTACAGCCTATGGTCCCATTCACTCGGGAATATCCCACCGCAACTCCTAGAAGAAACGTGTTTCTGACTCGCTGAATCTCAACATAGATTCAACTCTCTTAGGTAAACGAACGCACAGCAGAGCAGTTTCAAGGAAACGTTTCTCCTGAGTTTTAGACGAAGTTTCCTGCTGTTTAGTACGTATGCCGGCATTGGGCTGGAAATACCGGTTTTGGGATTCTGCACAGAAAGGGTTTGCAAACCGCTGAATCCACACGTGAGTTTAACTCTGTCAGTTGAATGCACACATTGACAACCATTCAGTTAGTTAGCACACTTTTGGTTTTAGAAGCAGATATTTCTCTGTACAGCCTATGGTCCCATTCACTCGGTAATATCCCAACGCAACTCCTAGAAGAAACGTGTTTCTGACTCGCTGAATCTCAACATAGATTCAACTCTCTTAGGTGAACGAACGCACAGTAGTGCAGTTTCAAGGAAACGTTTCTCCTGAGTTTTAGACGAAGTTTCCTGCTGTTTAGTACGTATGCCGGCATTGGGCTGGAAATACCGGTTTTGGGATTCTGCACAGAAAGGGTTTGCAAACCGCTGAATCCACACGTGAGTTTAACTCTGTCAGTTGAATGCACACTTTGACAACCATTCAGTTAGATAGCTCCGTTTTGGTTTTAGAAGCAGATATTTCTCTGTACAGCCTATGGTCCCATTCACTCGGGAATATCCCAACGCAGCTCCTAGAAGAAACGTGTTTCTGACTCGCTGAATCTCAACATAAATTCAACTCTCTTAGGTGATCGAACGCACAGCAGAGCAGTTTCAAGGAAACGCTTCTCCTGAGTTTTAGACGAAGTTTCCTGCTGTTTAGTACGGATGCCGGCATTGGGCTGGAAATACCGGTTTTGGGATTCTGCACAGAAAGGGTTTGCAAACCGCTGAATCCACACGTGAGTTTAACTCTGTCAGTTGAATGCACACATTGACAACCATTCAGTTAGATAGCTCCGTTTTGGTTTTAGAAGCAGATATTTCTCTGTACAGCCTATGGTCCCATTCACTCGGGAATATCCCAACGCAGCTCCTAGAAGAAACGTGTTTCTGACTCGCTGAATCTCAACATAGATTCAACTCTCTCTGGTGATCGAACGCACAGCAGAGCAGTTTCAAGGAAACGTTTCTCCTGAGTTTTAGACGAAGTTTCCTGCTGTTTAGTACGGATGCCGGCATTGGGCTGGAAATACCAGTTTTGGGATTCTGCACAGAAAGGGTTTGCAAACCGCTGAATCCACACGTGAGTTTAACTCTGTCAGTTGAATGCACACATTGACAACCATTCAGTTAGATAGCACACTTTTGGTTTTAGAAGCAGATATTTCTCTGTACAGCCTATGGTCCCATTCACTCGGGAATATCCCAACGCAACTCCTAGAAGAAACGTGTTTCTGACTCGCTGAATCTCAACATAGATTCAACTCTCTTAGGTAAACGAACGCACAGCAGAGCAGTTTCAAGGAAACGTTTCTCCTGAGTTTTAGACGAAGTTTCCTGCTGTTTAGTACGCATGCCGGCATTGGGCTGGAAATACCGGTTTTGGGATTCTGCACAGAAAGGGTTTGCAAACCGGTGAATCCACACGTGAGTTTAACTCTGTCAGTTGAATGCACACATTGACAACCATTCAGTTAGATAGCGCCGTTTTGGTTTTAGAAGCAAATATTTCTCTGTACAGCCTATGGTCCCATTCACTCGGGAATATCCTAACGCAGCTCCTAGAAGAAACGTGTTTCTGACTCGCTGAATCTCAACATAGATTCAACTCTCTTAGGTGAACGAACGCACAGCAGAGCAGTTTCAAGGAAACGTTTCTCCTGAGTTTTAGACGAAGTTTCCTGCTGTTTAGTACGGATGCCGGCATTGGGCTGGAAATACCGGTTTTGGGATTCTGCACAGAAAGTGTTTGCAAACCGCTGAATCCACACGTGACTTTAACTCTGTCAGTTGAATGCACACATTGACAACCATTCAGTTTGATAGCACACTTTTGGTTTTAGAAGCAGATATTTCTCTGTACAGCCTATGGTCCCATTCACTCGGGAATATCCCAACGCAGCTCCTAGAAGAAACGTGTTTCTGACTCGCTGAATCTCAACATAGATTCAACTCTCTTAGGTGAACGAACGCACAGCAGAGCAGTTTCAAGGAAACGTTTCTCCTGTGTTTTAGCCGAAATTTCCTGCTGTTTAGTACGGATGCCGGCATTGGGCTGGAAATACCAGTTTTGGGATTCTGCACAGAAAGGGTTTGCAAACCGCTGAATCCACACGTGAGTTTAACTCTGTCAGTTGAATGCACACATTGACAACCATTCAGTTAGATAGCACACTTTTGGTTTTAGAAGCAGATATTTCTCTGTACAGCCTATGGTCCCATTCACTCGGGAATATCCCAACGCAACTCCTAGAAGAAACGTGTTTCTGACTCGCTGAATCTCAACATAGATTCAACTCTCTTAGGTGAACGAACGCACAGCAGTGCAGTTTCAAGGAAACGTTTCTCCTGAGTTTTAGACGAAGTTTCCTGCTGTTTAGTACGTATGCCGGCATTGGGCTGGAAATACCGGTTTTGGGATTCTGCACAGAAAGGGTTTGCAAACCGCTGAATCCACACGTGAGTTTAACCCTGTCAGTTGAATGCACACATTGACAACCATTCAGTTAGATACCACCCTTTTTGTTGTAGGAGCAGATATTTCTCTGTACAGCCTATGGTCCCATTCACTCGGGAATATCCCAACGCACCTCCTAGAAGAAACGTGTTTCTGACTCGCTGAATCTCAACATAAATTCAACTCTCTTAGGTGATCGAACGCACAGCAGAGCAGTTTCAAGGAAACGCTTCTCCTGAGTTTTAGACGAAGTTTCCTGCTGTTTAGTACGGATGCCGGCATTGGGCTGGAAATACCGGTTTTGGGATTCTGCACAGAAAGGGTTTGCAAACCGCTGAATCCACACGTGAGTTTAACTCTGTCAGTTGAATGCACACATTGACAACCATTCAGTTAGATAGCTCCGTTTTGGTTTTAGAAGCAGATATTTCTCTGTACAGCCTATGGTCCCATTCACTCGGGAATATCCCAACGCACCTCCTAGAAGAAACGTGTTTCTGACTCGCTGAATCTCAACATAAATTCAACTCTCTTAGGTGATCGAACGCACAGCAGAGCAGTTTCAAGGAAACGCTTCTCCTGAGTTTTAGACGAAGTTTCCTGCTGTTTAGTACGGATGCCGGCAATGGGCTGGAAATACCGGTTTTGGGATTCTGCACAGAAAGGGTTTGCAAACCGCTGAATCCACACGTGAGTTTAACTCTGTCAGTTGAATGCACACATTGACAACCATTCAGTTAGATAGCTCCGTTTTGGTTTTAGAAGCAGATATTTCTCTGTACAGCCTATGGTCCCATTCACTCGGGAATATCCCAACGCAGCTCCTAGAAGAAACGTGTTTCTGACTCGCTGAATCTCAACATAGATTCAACTCTCTTAGGTGAACGAACGCACAGCAGAGCAGTTTCAAGGAAACGTTTCTCCTGAGTTTTAGACGAAGTTTCCTGCTGTTTAGTACGGATGCCGGCATTGGGCTGGAAATACCGGTTTTGGGATTCTGCACAGAAAGGGTTTGCAAACCGCTGAATCCACACGTGAGTTTAACTCTGTCAGTTGAATGCACACATTGACAACCATTCAGTTAGATACCACCCTTTTGGTTGTAGGAGCAGATATTTCTCTGTACAGCCTATGGTCCCATTCACTCGGGAATATCCCAACGCAGCTCCTAGAAGAAACGTGTTTCTGACTCGCTGAATCTCAACATAGATTCAACTCTCTTAGGTGATCGAACGCACAGCAGAGCAGTTTCAAGGAAACGTTTCTCCTGAGTTTTAGACGAAGTTTCCTGCTGTTTAGTACGGATGCCGGCATTGGGCTGGAAATACCGGTTTTGGGATTCTGCACAGAAAGGGTTTGCAAACCGCTGAATCCACACGTGAGTTTAACTCTGTCAGTTGAATGCACACATTGACAACCATTCAGTTAGATAGCTCCGTTTTGGTTTTAGAAGCAGATATTTCTCTGTACAGCCTATGGTCCCATTCACTCGGGAATATCCCAACGCAGCTCCTAGAAGAAACGTGTTTCTGACTCGCTGAATCTCAACATAGATTCAAATCTCTTAGATGAATGACCGCAGAGCACAGCAGTTTCAAGGAAACGTTTCTCCTGAGTTTTAGACGAAGTTTCCTGCTCTTTAGTACGTATGCCGGGATTGGGCTGGAAATACCGGTTTTGGGATTCTGCACAGAAAGGGTTTGCAAACCGCTGAATCCACACGTGAGTTTAACTCTGTCAGTTGAATGCACACATTGACAACCATTCAGTTTGATAGCACACTTTTGGTTTTAGAAGCAGATATTTCTCTGTACAGCCTATGGTCCCATTCACTCGGGAATATCCCAACGCAACTCCTAGAAGAAACGTGTTTCTGACTCGCTGAATCTCAACATAGATTCAACTCTCTTAGGTAAACGAACGCACAGCAGAGCAGTTTCAAGGAAACGTTTCTCCTGAGTTTTAGACGAAGTTTCCTGCTGTTTGGTACGGATGCCGGCATTGGGCTGGAAATACCGGTTTTGGGATTCTGCACAGAAAGGGTTTGCAAACCGCTGAATCCACACGTGAGTTTAACTCTGTCAGTTGAATGCACACATTGACAACCATTCAGTTAGATAGCTCCGTTTTGGTTTTAGAAGCAGATATTTCTCTGTACAGCCTATGGTCCCATTCACTCGGGAATATCCCAACGCAGCTCCTAGAAGAAACGTGTTTCTGACTCGCTGAATCTCAACATAGATTCAACTCTCTTAGGTGAACGAACGCACAGCAGAGCAGTTTCAAGGAAACGTTTCTCCTGTGTTTTAGACGAAGTTTCCTGCTGTTTAGTACGGATGCCGGCATTGGGCTGGAAATACCAGTTTTGGGATTCTGCACAGAAAGGGTTTGCAAACCGCTGAATCCACACGTGAGTTTAACTCTGTCAGTTGAATGCACACATTGACAACCATTCAGTTAGATAGCACACTTTTGGTTTTAGAAGCAGATATTTCTCTGTACAGCCTATGGTCCCATTCACTCGGGAATATCCCAACGCAACTCCTAGAAGAAACGTGTTTCTGACTCGCTGAATCTCAACATAGATTCAACTCTCTTAGGTGAACGAACGCACAGCAGTACAGTTTCAAGGAAACGTTTCTCCTGAGTTTTAGACGAAGTTTCCTGCTGTTTAGTACGTATGCCGGCATTGGGCTGGAAATACCGGTTTTGGGATTCTGCACAGAAAGGGTTTGCAAACCGCTGAATCCACACGTGAGTTTAACCCTGTCAGTTGAATGCACACATTGACAACCATTCAGTTAGATACCACCCTTTTTGTTGTAGGAGCAGATATTTCTCTGTACAGCCTATGGTCCCATTCACTCGGGAATATCCCAACGCACCTCCTAGAAGAAACGTGTTTCTGACTCGCTGAATCTCAACATAGATTCAACTCTCTTAGGTGATCGAACGCACAGCAGAACAGTTTCAAGGAAACGTTTCTCCTGAGTTTTAGACGAAGTTTCCTGCTGTTTAGTACGGATGCCGGCATTGGGCTGGACATACCGGTTTTGGGATTCTGCACAGAAAGGGTTTGCAAACCGCTGAATCCACACGTGAGTTTAACTCTGTCAGTTGAATGCACACTTTGACAACCATTCAGTTAGATTGCTCCGTTTTGGTTTTAGAAGCAGATATTTCTCTGTACAGCCTATGGTCCCATTCACTCGGGAATATCCCAACGCAGCTCCTAGAAGAAACGTGTTTCTGACTCGCTGAATCTCAACATAAATTCAACTCTCTTAGGTGATCGAACGCACAGCAGAGCAGTTTCAAGGAAACGCTTCTCCTGAGTTTTAGACGAAGTTTCCTGCTGTTTAGTACGGATGCCGGCATTGGGCTGGAAATACCGGTTTTGGGATTCTGCACAGAAAGGGTTTGCAAACCGCTGAATCCACACGTGAGTTTAACTCTGTCAGTTGAATGCACACATTGACAACCATTCAGTTAGATAGCTCCGTTTTGGTTTTAGAAGCAGATATTTCTCTGTACAGCCTATGGTCCCATTCACTCGGGAATATCCCAACGCAGCTCCTAGAAGAAACGTGTTTCTGACTCGCTGAATCTCAACATAAATTCAACTCTCTTAGGTGATCGAACGCACAGCAGAGCAGTTTCAAGGAAACGCTTCTCCTGAGTTTTAGACGAAGTTTCCTGCTGTTTAGTACGGATGCCGGCATTGGGCTGGAAATACCGGTTTTGGGATTCTGCACAGAAAGGGTTTGCAAACCGCTGAATCCACACGTGAGTTTAACTCTGTCAGTTGAATGCACACATTGACAACCATTCAGTTAGATAGCTCCGTTTTGGTTTTAGAAGCAGATATTTCTCTGTACAGCCTATGGTCCCATTCACTCGGGAATATCCCAACGCAGCTCCTAGAAGAAACGTGTTTCTGACTCGCTGAATCTCAACATAAATTCAACTCTCTTAGGTGATCGAACGCACAGCAGAGCAGTTTCAAGGAAACGCTTCTCCTGAGTTTTAGACGAAGTTTCCTGCTGTTTAGTACGGATGCCGGCATTGGGCTGGAAATACCGGTTTTGGGATTCTGCACAGAAAGGGTTTGCAAACCGCTGAATCCACACGTGAGTTTAACTCTGTCAGTTGAATGCACACATTGACAACCATTCAGTTAGATAGCTCCGTTTTGGTTTTAGAAGCAGATATTTCTCTGTACAGCCTATGGTCCCATTCACTCGGGAATATCCCAACGCAGCTCCTAGAAGAAACGTGTTTCTGACTCGCTGAATCTCAACATAGATTCAACTCTCTTAGGTGAACGAACGCACAGCAGAGCAGTTTCAAGGAAACGTTTCTCCTGAGTTTTAGACGAAGTTTCCTGCTGTTTAGTACGGATGCCGGCATTGGGCTGGAAATACCGGTTTTGGGATTCTGCACAGAAAGGGTTTGCAAACCGCTGAATCCACACGTGAGTTTAACTCTGTCAGTTGAATGCACACATTGACAACCATTCAGTTAGATACCACCCTTTTGGTTGTAGGAGCAGATATTTCTCTGTACAGCCTATGGTCCCATTCACTCGGGAATATCCCAACGCAGCTCCTAGAAGAAACGTGTTTCTGACTCGCTGAATCTCAACATAGATTCAACTCTCTTAGGTGATCGAACGCACAGCAGAGCAGTTTCAAGGAAACGTTTCTCCTGAGTTTTAGACGAAGTTTCCTGCTGTTTAGTACGGATGCCGGCATTGGGCTGGAAATACCGGTTTTGGGATTCTGCACAGAAAGGGTTTGCAAACCGCAGAATCCACACGTGAGTTTAACTCTGTCAGTTGAATGCACACATTGACAACCATTCAGTTAGATAGCTCCGTTTTGGTTTTAGAAGCAGATATTTCTCTGTACAGCCTATGGTCCCATTCACTCGGGAATATCCCAACGCACCTCCCAGAAGAAACATGTTTCTGACTTGCTGAATCTCAACATAGATTCAACTCTCTTAGGTGATCGAACGCACAGCAGAGCAGTTTCAAGGAAACGTTTCTCCTGAGTTTTAGACGAAGTTTCCTGCTGTTTAGTACGGATGCCGGCATTGGGCTGGAAATACCGGTTTTGGGATTCTGCACAGAAAGGGTTTGCAAACCGCTGAATCCACACGTGAGTTTAACTCTGTCAGTTGAATGCACACATTGACAACCATTCAGTTAGATAGCTCCGTTTTGGTTTTAGAAGCAGATATTTCTCTGTACAGCCTATGGTCCCATTCACTCGGGAATATCCCAACGCAGCTCCTAGAAGAAACGTGTTTCTGACTCGCTGAATCTCAACATAGATTCAAATCTCTTAGATGAATGACCGCAGAGCACAGCAGTTTCAAGGAAACGTTTCTCCTGAGTTTTAGACGAAGTTTCCTGCTCTTTAGTACGTATGCCGGGATTGGGCTGGAAATACCGGTTTTGGGATTCTGCACAGAAAGGGTTTGCAAACCGCTGAATCCACACGTGAGTTTAACTCTGTCAGTTGAATGCACACATTGACAACCATTCAGTTTGATAGCACACTTTTGGTTTTAGAAGCAGATATTTCTCTGTACAGCCTATGGTCCCATTCACTCGGGAATATCCCATCGCAACTCCTAGAAGAAACGTGTTTCTGACTCGCTGAATCTCAACATAGATTCAACTCTCTTAGGTAAACGAACGCACAGCAGAGCAGTTTCAAGGAAACGTTTCTCCTGAGTTTTAGACGAAGTTTCCTGCTGTTTAGTACGTATGCCGGCATTGGGCTGGAAATACCGGTTTTGGGATTCTGCACAGAAAGGGTTTGCAAACCGCTGAATCCACACGTGAGTTTAACTCTGTCAGTTGAATGCACACATTGACAACCATTCAGTTTGATAGCACACTTTTGGTTTTAGAAGCAGATATTTCTCTGTACAGCCTATGGTCCCATTCACTCGGGAATATCCCAACGCAGCTCCTAGAAGAAACGTGTTTCTGACTCGCTGAATCTCAACATAGATTCAACTCTCTTAGGTGAACGAACGCACAGCAGAGCAGTTTCAAGGAAACGTTTCTCCTGAGTTTTAGACGAAGTTTCCTGCTGTTTAGTACGGATGCCGGCATTGGGCTGGAAATACCGGTTTTGGGATTCTGCACAGAAAGGGTTTGCAAACCGCTGAATCCACACGTGAGTTTAACTCTGTCAGTTGAATGCACACATTGACAACCATTCAGTTAGATACCACCCTTTTGGTTGTAGGAGCAGATATTTCTCTGTACAGGCTATGGTCCCATTCACTCGGGAATATCACAACGCAGCTCCTAGAAGAAACGTGTTTCTGACTCGCTGAATCTCAACATAGATTCAACTCTCTTAGGTGATCGAACGCACAGCAGAGCAGTTTCAAGGAAACGTTTCTCCTGAGTTTTAGACGAAGTTTCCTGCTGTTTAGTACGGATGCCGGCATTGGGCTGGAAATACCGGTTTTGGGATTCTGCACAGAAAGGGTTTGCAAACCGCTGAATCCACACGTGAGTTTAACTCTGTCAGTTGAATGCACACATTGACAACCATTCAGTTAGATAGCTCCGTTTTGGTTTTAGAAGCAGATATTTCTCTGTACAGCCTATGGTCCCATTCACTCGGGAATATCCCAACGCAGCTCCTAGAAGAAACGTGTTTCTGACTCGCTGAATCTCAACATAGATCCAAATCTCTTAGATGAATGACCGCAGAGCACAGCAGTTTCAAGGAAACGTTTCTCCTGAGTTTTAGACGAAGTTTCCTGCTCTTTAGTACGTATGCCGGGATTGGGCTGGAAATACCGGTTTTGGGATTCTGCACAGAAAGGGTTTGCAAACCGCTGAATCCACACGTGAGTTTAACTCTGTCAGTTGAATGCACACATTGACAACCATTCAGTTTGATAGCACACTTTTGGTTTTAGAAGCAGATATTTCTCTGTACAGCCTATGGTCCCATTCACTCGGGAATATCCCAACGCAACTCCTAGAAGAAACGTGTTTCTGACTCGGTGAATCTCAACATAGATTCAACTCTCTTAGGTAAACGAACGCACAGCAGAGCAGTTTCAAGGAAACGTTTCTCCTGAGTTTTAGACGAAGTTTCCTGCTGTTTAGTACGTATGCCGGCATTGGGCTGGAAATACCGGTTTTGGGATTCTGCACAGAAAGGGTTTGCAAACCGCTGAATCCACACGTGAGTTTAACTCTGTCAGTTGAATGCACACATTGACAACCATTCAGTTTGATAGCACACTTTTGGTTTTAGAAGCAGATATTTCTCTGTACAGCCTATGGTCCCATTCACTCGGGAATATCCCAACGCAGCTCCTAGAAGAAACGTGTTTCTGACTCGCTGAATCTCAACATAGATTCAACTCTCTTAGGTGAACGAACGCACAGCAGAGCAGTTTCAAGGAAACGTTTCTCCTGTGTTTTAGACGAAGTTTCCTGCTGTTTAGTACGCATGCCGGCATTGGGCTGGAAATACCAGTTTTGGGATTCTGCACAGAAAGGGTTTGCAAACCGCTGAATCCACACGTGAGTTTAACTCTGTCAGTTGAATGCACACATTGACAACCATTCAGTTAGATAGCTCCGTTTTGGTTTTAGAAGCAGATATTTCTCTGTACAGCCTATGGTCCCATTCACTCGGGAATATCCCAACGCAACTCCTAGAAGAAACGTGTTTCTGACTCGCTGAATCTCAACATAGATTCAACTCTCTTAGGTGAACGAACGCACAGCAGTGCAGTTTCAAGGAAACGTTTCTCCTGAGTTTTAGACGAAGTTTCCTGCTGTTTAGTACGTATGCCGGCATTGGGCTGGAAATACCGGTTTTGGGATTCTGCACAGAAAGGGTTTGCAAACCGCTGAATCCACACGTGAGTTTAACCCTGTCAGTTGAATGCACACATTGACAACCATTCAGTTAGATACCACCCTTTTTCTTGTAGGAGCAGATATTTCTCTGTACAGCCTATGGTCCCATTCACTCGGGAATATCCCAACGCACCTCCTAGAAGAAACGTGTTTCTGACTCGCTGAATCTCAACATAGATTCAACTCTCTTAGGTGATCGAACGCACAGCAGAACAGTTTCAAGGAAACGTTTCTCCTGAGTTTTAGACGAAGTTTCCTGCTGTTTAGTACGGATGCCGGCATTGGGCTGGAAATACCGGTTTTGGGATTCTGCACAGAAAGGGTTTGCAAACCGCTGAATCCACACGTGAGTTTAACTCTGTCAGTTGAATGCACACTTTGACAACCATTCAGTTAGATTGCTCCGTTTTGGTTTTAGAAGCAGATATTTCTCTGTACAGCCTATGGTCCCATTCACTCGGGAATATCCCAACGCAGCTCCTAGAAGAAACGTGTTTCTGACTCGCTGAATCTCAACATAAATTCAACTCTCTTAGGTGATCGAACGCACAGCAGAGCAGTTTCAAGGAAACGCTTCTCCTGAGTTTTAGACGAAGTTTCCTGCTGTTTAGTACGGATGCCGGCATTGGGCTGGAAATACCGGTTTTGGGATTCTGCACAGAAAGGGTTTGCAAACCGCTGAATCCACACGTGAGTTTACCTCTGTCAGTTGAATGCACACATTGACAACCATTCAGTTAGATAGCTCCGTTTTGGTTTTAGAAGCAGATATTTCTCTGTACAGCCTATGGTCCCATTCACTCGGGAATATCCCAACGCAGCTCCTAGAAGAAACGTGTTTCTGACTCGCTGAATCTCAACATAGATTCAACTCTCTTAGGTGAACGAACGCACAGCAGAGCAGTTTCAAGGAAACGTTTCTCCTGAGTTTTAGACGAAGTTTCCTGCTGTTTAGTACGGATGCCGGCATTGGGCTGGAAATACCGGTTTTGGGATTCTGCACAGAAAGGGTTTGCAAACCGCTGAATCCACACGTGAGTTTAACTCTGTCAGTTGAATGCACACATTGACAACCATTCAGTTAGATACCACCCTTTTGGTTGTAGGAGCAGATATTTCTCTGTACAGCCTATGGTCCCATTCACTCGGGAATATCCCAACGCAGCTCCTAGAAGAAACGTGTTTCTGACTCGCTGAATCTCAACATAGATTCAACTCTCTTAGGTGATCGAACGCACAGCAGAGCAGTTTCAAGGAAACGTTTCTCCTGAGTTTTAGACGAAGTTTCCTGCTGTTTAGTACGGATGCCGGCATTGGGCTGGAAATACCGGTTTTGGGATTCTGCACAGAAAGGGTTTGCAAACCGCTGAATCCACACCTGAGTTTAACTCTGTCAGTTGAATGCACACATTGACAACCATTCAGTTAGATAGCTCCGTTTTGGTTTTAGAAGCAGATATTTCTCTGTACAGCCTATGGTCCCATTCACTCGGGAATATCCCAACGCAGCTCCTAGAAGAAACGTGTTTCTGACTCGCTGAATCTCAACATAGATTCAACTCCCTTAGGTGATCGAACGCACAGCAGAGCAGTTTCAAGGAAACGTTTCTCCTGAGTTTTAGACGAAGTTTCCTGCTGTTTAGTACGGATGCCGGCATTGGGCTGGAAATACCGGTTTTGGGATTCTGCACAGAAAGGGTTTGCAAACCGCTGAATCCACACGTGAGTTTAACTCTGTCAGTTGAATGCACACATTGACAACCATTCAGTTAGATAGCTCCGTTTTGGTTTTAGAAGCAGATATTTCTCTGTACAGCCTATGGTCCCATTCACTCGGGAATATCCCAACGCACCTCCTAGAAGAAACATGTTTCTGACTTGCTGAATCTCAACATAGATTCAACTCTCTTAGGTGATCGAACGCACAGCAGAGCAGTTTCAAGGAAACGTTTCTCCTGAGTTTTAGACGAAGTTTCCTGCTGTTTAGTACGGATGACGGCATTGGGCTGGAAATACCGGTTTTGGGATTCTGCACAGAAAGGGTTTGCAAACCGCTGAATCCACACGTGAGTTTAACTCTGTCAGTTGAATGCACACATTGACAACCATTCAGTTAGATAGCTCCGTTTTGGTTTTAGAAGCAGATATTTCTCTGTACAGCCTATGGTCCCATTCACTCGGGAATATCCCAACGCAGCTCCTAGAAGAAACGTGTTTCTGACTCGCTGAATCTCAACATAGATTCAAATCTCTTAGATGAATGACCGCAGAGCACAGCAGTTTCAAGGAAACGTTTCTCCTGAGTTTTAGACGAAGTTTCCTGCTCTTTAGTACGTATGCCGGGATTGGGCTGGAAATACCGGTTTTGGGATTCTGCACAGAAAGGGTTTGCAAACCGCTGAATCCACACGTGAGTTTAACTCTGTCAGTTGAATGCACACATTGACAACCATTCAGTTTGATAGCACACTTTTGGTTTTAGAAGCAGATATTTCTCTGTACAGCCTATGGTCCCATTCACTCGGGAATATCCCAACGCAACTCCTAGAAGAAACGTGTTTCTGACTCGCTGAATCTCAACATAGATTCAACTCTCTTAGGTAAACGAACGCACAGCAGAGCAGTTTCAAGGAAACGTTTCTCCTGAGTTTTAGACGAAGTTTCCTGCTGTTTAGTACGTATGCCGGCATTGGGCTGGAAATACCGGTTTTGGGATTCTGCACAGAAAGGGTTTGCAAACCGCTGAATCCACACGTGAGTTTAACTCTGTCAGTTGAATGCACACATTGACAACCATTCAGTTTGATAGCACACTTTTGGTTTTAGAAGCAGATATTTCTCTGTACAGCCTATGGTCCCATTCACTCGGGAATATCCCAACGCAGCTCCTAGAAGAAACGTGTTTCTGACTCGCTGAATCTCAACATAGATTCAACTCTCTTAGGTGAACGAACGCACAGCAGAGCAGTTTCAAGGAAACGTTTCTCCTGTGTTTTAGACGAAGTTTCCTGCTGTTTAGTACGTATGCCGGCATTGGGCTGGAAATACCAGTTTTGGGATTCTGCACAGAAAGGGTTTGCAAACCGCTGAATCCACACGTGAGTTTAACTCTGTCAGTTGAATGCACACATTGACAACCATTCAGTTAGATAGCACACTTTTGGTTTTAGAAGCAGATATTTCTCTGTACAGCCTATGGTCCCATTCACTCGGGAATATCCCAACGCAACTCCTAGAAGAAACGTGTTTCTGACTCGCTGAATCTCAACATAGATTCAACTCTCTTAGGTGAACGAACGCACAGCAGAACAGTTTCAAGGAAACGTTTCTCCTGAGTTTTAGACGAAGTTTCCTGCTGTTTAGTACGGATGCCGGCATTGGGCTGGACATACCGGTTTTGGGATTCTGCACAGAAAGGGTTTGCAAACCGCTGAATCCACACGTGAGTTTAACTCTGTCAGTTGAATGCACACTTTGACAACCATTCAGTTAGATTGCTCCGTTTTGGTTTTAGAAGCAGATATTTCTCTGTACAGCCTATGGTCCCATTCACTCGGGAATATCCCAACGCAGCTCCTAGAAGAAACGTGTTTCTGACTCGCTGAATCTCAACATAAATTCAACTCTCTTAGGTGATCGAACGCACAGCAGAGCAGTTTCAAGGAAACGCTTCTCCTGAGTTTTAGACGAAGTTTCCTGCTGTTTAGTACGGATGCCGGCATTGGGCTGGAAATACCGGTTTTGGGATTCTGCACAGAAAGGGTTTGCAAACCGCTGAATCCACACGTGAGTTTAACCCTGTCAGTTGAATGCACACATTGACAACCATTCAGTTAGATACCACCCTTTTTGTTGTAGGAGCAGATATTTCTCTGTACAGCCTATGGTCCCATTCACTCGGGAATATCCCAACGCACCTCCTAGAAGAAACGTGTTTCTGACTCGCTGAATCTCAACATAGATTCAACTCTCTTAGGTGATCGAACGCACAGCAGAACAGTTTCAAGGAAACGTTTCTCCTGAGTTTTAGACGAAGTTTCCTGCTGTTTAGTACGGATGCCGGCATTGGGCTGGACATACCGGTTTTGGGATTCTGCACAGAAAGGGTTTGCAAACCGCTGAATCCACACGTGAGTTTAACTCTGTCAGTTGAATGCACACTTTGACAACCATTCAGTTAGATTGCTCCGTTTTGGTTTTAGAAGCAGATATTTCTCTGTACAGCCTATGGTCCCATTCACTCGGGAATATCCCAACGCAGCTCCTAGAAGAAACGTGTTTCTGACTCGCTGAATCTCAACATAAATTCAACTCTCTTAGGTGATCGAACGCACAGCAGAGCAGTTTCAAGGAAACGCTTCTCCTGAGTTTTAGACGAAGTTTCCTGCTGTTTAGTACGGATGCCGGCATTGGGCTGGAAATACCGGTTTTGGGATTCTGCACAGAAAGGGTTTGCAAACCGCTGAATCCACACGTGAGTTTAACTCTGTCAGTTGAATGCACACATTGACAACCATTCAGTTAGATAGCTCCGTTTTGGTTTTAGAAGCAGATATTTCTCTGTACAGCCTATGGTCCCATTCACTCGGGAATATCCCAACGCAGCTCCTAGAAGAAACGTGTTTCTGACTCGCTGAATCTCAACATAAATTCAACTCTCTTAGGTGATCGAACGCACAGCAGAGCAGTTTCAAGGAAGCGCTTCTCCTGAGTTTTAGACGAAGTTTCCTGCTGTTTAGTACGGATGCCGGCATTGGGCTGGAAATACCGGTTTTGGGATTCTGCACAGAAAGGGTTTGCAAACCGCTGAATCCACACGTGAGTTTAACTCTGTCAGTTGAATGCACACATTGACAACCATTCAGTTAGATAGCTCCGTTTTGGTTTTAGAAGCAGATATTTCTCTGTACAGCCTATGGTCCCATTCACTCGGGAATATCCCAACGCAGCTCCTAGAAGAAACGTGTTTCTGACTCGCTGAATCTCAACATAGATTCAACTCTCTTAGGTGAACGAACGCACAGCAGAGCAGTTTCAAGGAAACGTTTCTCCTGAGTTTTAGACGAAGTTTCCTGCTGTTTAGTACGGATGCCGGCATTGGGCTGGAAATACCGGTTTTGGGATTCTGCACAGAAAGGGTTTGCAAACCGCTGAATCCACACGTGAGTTTAACTCTGTCAGTTGAATGCACACATTGACAACCATTCAGTTAGATACCACCCTTTTGGTTGTAGGAGCAGATATTTCTCTGTACAGCCTATGGTCCCATTCACTCGGGAATATCCCAACGCAGCTCCTAGAAGAAACGTGTTTCTGACTCGCTGAATCTCAACATAGATTCAACTCTCTTAGGTGAACGAACGCACAGCAGAGCAGTTTCAAGGAAAGGTTTCTCCTGAGTTTTAGACGAAGTTTCCTGCTGTTTAGTACGTATGCCGGCATTGGGCTGGACATACCGGTTTTGGGATTCTGCACAGAAAGTGTTTGCAAACCGCTGAATCCACACGTTACTTTAACTCTGTCAGTTGAATGCACACATTGACAACCATTCAGTTTGATAGCACACTTTTGGTTTTAGAAGCAGATATTTCTCTGTACAGTCTATGGTCCCATTCACTCGGGAATATCCCAACGCAGCTCCTAGAAGAAACGTGTTTCTGACTCGCTGAATCTCAACATAGATTCAACTCTCTTAGGTGAACGAACGCACAGCAGAGCAGTTTCAAGGAAACGTTTCTCCTGAGTTTTAGACGAAGTTTCCTGCTGTTTAGTACGGATGCCGGCATTGGGCTGGAAATACCAGTTTTGGGATTCTGCACAGAAAGGGTTTGCAAACCGCTGAATCCACACGTGAGTTTAACTCTGTCAGTTGAATGCACACATTGACAAGCATTCAGTTAGATAGCACACTTTTGGTTTTAGAAGCAGATATTTCTCTGTACAGCCTATGGTCCCATTCACTCGGGAATATCCCAACGCAACTCCTAGAAGAAACGTGTTTCTGACTCGCTGAATCTCAACATAGATTCAACTCTCTTAGGTAAACGAACGCACAGCAGAGCAGTTTCAAGGAAACGTTTCTCCTGAGTTTTAGACGAAGTTTCCTGCTGTTTAGTACGTATGCCGGCATTGGGCTGGAAATACCGGTTTTGGGATTCTGCACAGAAAGGGTTTGCAAACCGCTGAATCCACACGTGAGTTTAACTCTGTCAGTTGAATGCACACTTTGACAACCATTCAGTTAGATAGCTCCGTTTTGGTTTTAGAAGCAGATATTTCTCTGTACAGCCTATGGTCCCATTCACTCGGGAATATCCCAACGCAGCTCCTAGAAGAAACGTGTTTCTGACTCGCTGAATCTCAACATAAATTCAACTCTCTTAGGTGATCGAACGCACAGCAGAGCAGTTTCAAGGAAACGCTTCTCCTGAGTTTTAGACGAAGTTTCCTGCTGTTTAGTACGGATGCCGTCATTGGGCTGGAAATACCGGTTTTGGGATTCTGCACAGAAAGGGTTTGCAAACCGCTGAATCCACACGTGAGTTTAACTCTGTCAGTTGAATGCACACATTGACAACCATTCAGTTAGATAGCTCCGTTTTGGTTTTAGAAGCAGATATTTCTCTGTACAGCCTATGGTCCCATTCACTCGGGAATATCCCAACGCAGCTCCTAGAAGAAACGTGTTTCTGACTCGCTGAATCTCAACATAGATTCAATTCTCTTTGGTGATCGAACGCACAGCAGAGCAGTTTCAAGGAAACGTTTCTCCTGAGTTTTAGACGAAGTTTCCTGCTGTTTAGTACGGATGCCGGCATTGGGCTGGAAATACCAGTTTTGGGATTCTGCACAGAAAGGGTTTGCAAACCGCTGAATCCACACGTGAGTTTAACTCTGTCAGTTGAATGCACATATTGACAACCATTCAGTTAGATAGCACACTTTTGGTTTTAGAAGCAGATATTTCTCTGTACAGCCTATGGTCCCATTCACTGGGGAATATCCCAACGCAACTCCTAGAAGAAACGTGTTTCTGACTCGCTGAATCTCAACATAGATTCAACTCTCTTAGGTAAACGAAGGCACAGCAGAGCAGTTTCAAGGAAACGTTTCTCCTGAGTTTTAGACGAAGTTTCCTGCTGTTTAGTACGTATGCCGGCATTGGGCTGGAAATACCGGTTTTGGGATTCTGCACAGAAAGGGTTTGCAAACCGCTGAATCCACACGTGAGTTTAACTCTGTCAGTTGAATGCACACATTGACAACCATTCAGTTAGATAGCGCCGTTTTGGTTTTAGAAGCAAATATTTCTCTGTACAGCCTATGGTCCCATTCACTCGGGAATATCCTAAGGCAGCTCCTAGAAGAAACGTGTTTCTGACTCGCTGAATCTCAACATAGATTCAACTCTCTTAGGTGAACGAACGCACAGCAGAGCAGTTTCAAGGAAACGTTTCTCCTGAGTTTTAGACGAAGTTTCCTGCTGTTTAGTACGGATGCCGGCATTGGGCTGGAAATACCGGTTTTGGGATTCTGCACAGAAAGTGTTTGCAAACCGCTGAATCCACACGTGACTTTAACTCTGTCAGTTGAATGCACACATTGACAACCATTCAGTTTGATAGCACACTTTTGGTTTTAGAAGCAGATATTTCTCTGTACAGCCTATGGTCCCATTCACTCGGGAATATCCCAACGCAGCTCCTAGAAGAAACGTGTTTCTGACTCGCTGAATCTCAACATAGATTCAACTCTCTTAGGTGAACGAACGCACAGCAGAGCAGTTTCAAGGAAACGTTTCTCCTGTGTTTTAGACGAAGTTTCCTGCTGTTTAGTACGGATGCCGGCATTGGGCTGGAAATACCAGTTTTGGGATTCTGCACAGAAAGGGTTTGCAAACCGCTGAATCCACACGTGAGTTTAACTCTGTCAGTTGAATGCACACATTGACAACCATTCAGTTAGATAGCACACTTTTGGTTTTAGAAGCAGATATTTCTCTGTACAGCCTATGGTCCCATTCACTCGGGAATATCCCAACGCAACTCCTAGAAGAAACGTGTTTCTGACTCGCTGAATCTCAACATAGATTCAACTCTCTTAGGTGAACGAACGCACAGCAGTGCAGTTTCAAGGAAACGTTTCTCCTGAGTTTTAGACGAAGTTTCCTGCTGTTTAGTACGTATGCCGGCATTGGGCTGGAAATACCGGTTTTGGGATTCTGCACAGAAAGGGTTTGCAAACCGCTGAATCCACACGTGAGTTTAACCCTGTCAGTTGAATGCACACATTGACAACCATTCAGTTAGATACCACCCTTTTTGTTGTAGGAGCAGATATTTCTCTGTACAGCCTATGGTCCCATTCACTCGGGAATATCCCAACGCACCTCCTAGAAGAAACGTGTTTCTGACTCGCTGAATCTCAACATAGATTCAACTCTCTTAGGTGATCGAACGCACAGCAGAACAGTTTCAAGGAAACGTTTCTCCTGAGTTTTAGACGAAGTTTCCTGCTGTTTAGTACGGATGCCGGCATTGGGCTGGACATACCGGTTTTGGGATTCTGCACAGAAAGGGTTTGCAAACCGCTGAATCCACACGTGAGTTTAACTCTGTCAGTTGAATGCACACTTTGACAACCATTCAGTTAGATTGCTCCGTTTTGGTTTTAGAAGCAGATATTTCTCTGTACAGCCTATGGTCCCATTCACTCGGGAATATCCCAACGCAGCTCCTAGAAGAAACGTGTTTCTGACTCGCTGAATCTCAACATAGTTTCAACTCTCTTAGGTGAACGAACGCACAGCAGAGCAGTTTCAAGGAAACGTTTCTCCTGAGTTTTAGACGAAGTTTCCTGCTGTTTACTTCGGATGCCGGCAATGGGCTGGAAATACCGGTTTTGGGATTCTGCACAGAAAGGGTTTGCAAACCGCTGAATCCACACGTGAGTTTAACTCTGTCAGTTGAATGCACACATTGACAACCATTCAGTTAGATAGCTCCGTTTTGGTTTTAGAAGCAGATATTTCTCTGTACAGCCTATGGTCCCATTCACTCGGGAATATCCCAACGCAGCTCCTAGAAGAAACGTGTTTCTGACTCGCTGAATCTCAACATAGATTCAACTCTCTTAGGTGAACGAACGCACAGCAGAGCAGTTTCAAGGAAACGTTTCTCCTGAGTTTTAGACGAAGTTTCCTGCTGTTTAGTACGTATGCCGGCATTGGGCTGGACATACCGGTTTTGGGATTCTGCACAGAAAGGGTTTGCAAACCGCTGAATCCACACGTGAGTTTAACTCTGTCAGTTGAATGCACACATTGACAACCATTCCGTTTGATAGCACACTTTTGGTTTTAGAAGCAGATATTTCTCTGTACAGCCTATGGTCCCATTCACTCGGGAATATCCCAACGCACCTCCTAGAAGAAACGTGTTTCTGACTCGCTGAATCTCAACATAGATTCAACTCTCTTAGGTGATCGAACGCACAGCAGAGCAGTTTCAAGGAAACGTTTCTCCTGAGTTTTAGACGAAGTTTCCTGCTGTTTAGTACGGATGCCGGCATTGGGCTGGAAATACCGGTTTTGGGATTCTGCACAGAAAGGGTTTGCAAACCGCTGAATCCACACGTGAGTTTAACTCTGTCAGTTGAATGCACACATTGACAACCATTCAGTTAGATAGCTCCGTTTTGGTTTTAGAAGCAGATATTTCTCTGTACAGCCTATGGTCCCATTCACTCGGGAATATCCCAACGCACCTCCTAGAAGAAACATGTTTCTGACTTGCTGAATCTCAACATAGATTCAACTCTCTTAGGTGATCGAACGCACAGCAGAGCAGTTTCAAGGAAACGTTTCTCCTGAGTTTTAGACGAAGTTTCCTGCTGTTTAGTACGGATGCCGGCATTGGGCTGGAAATACCGGTTTTGGGATTCTGCACAGAAAGGGTTTGCAAACCGCTGAATCCACACGTGAGTTTAACTCTGTCAGTTGAATGCACACATTGACAACCATTCAGTTAGATAGCTCCGTTTTGGTTTTAGAAGCAGATATTTCTCTGTACAGCCTATGGTCCCATTCACTCGGGAATATCCCAACGCAGCTCCTAGAAGAAACGTGTTTCTGACTCGCTGAATCTCAACATAGATTCAAATCTCTTAGATGAATGACCGCAGAGCACAGCAGTTTCAAGGAAACGTTTCTCCTGAGTTTTAGACGAAGTTTCCTGCTCTTTAGTACGTATGCCGGGATTGGGCTGGAAATACCGGTTTTGGGATTCTGCACAGAAAGGGTTTGCAAACCGCTGAATCCACACGTGAGTTTAACTCTGTCAGTTGAATGCACACATTGACAACCATTCAGTTTGATAGCACACTTTTGGTTTTAGAAGCAGATATTTCTCTGTACAGCCTATGGTCCCATTCACTCGGGAATATCCCAACGCAACTCCTAGAAGAAACGTGTTTCTGACTCGCTGAATCTCAACATAGATTCAACTCTCTTAGGTAAACGAACGCACAGCAGAGCAGTTTCAAGGAAACGTTTCTCCTGAGTTTTAGACGAAGTTTCCTGCTGTTTAGTACGGATGCCGGCATTGGGCTGGAAATACCGGTTTTGGGATTCTGCACAGAAAGGGTTTGCAAACCGCTGAATCCACACGTGAGTTTAACTCTGTCAGTTGAATGCACACATTGATAACCATTCAGTTTGATAGCACACTTTTGGTTTTAGAAGCAGATATTTCTCTGTACAGCCTATGGTCCCATTCACTCGGGAATATCCCAACGCAGCTCCTAGAAGAAACGTGTTTCTGACTCGCTGAATCTCAACATAGATTCAACTCTCTTAGGTGAACGAACGCACAGCAGAGCAGTTTCAAGGAAACGTTTCTCCTGTGTTTTAGACGAAGTTTCCTGCTGTTTAGTACGGATGCCGGCATTGGGCTGGAAATACCAGTTTTGGGATTCTGCACAGAAAGGGTTTGCAAACCGCTGAATCCACACGTGAGTTTAACTCTGTCAGTTGAATGCACACATTGACAACCATTCAGTTAGATAGCACACTTTTGGTTTTAGAAGCAGATATTTCTCTGTACAGCCTATGGTCCCATTCACTCGGGAATATCCCAATGCAACTCCTAGAAGAAACGTGTTTCTGACTCGCTGAATCTCAACATAGATTCAACTCTCTTAGGTGAACGAACGCACAGCAGTGCAGTTTCAAGGAAACGTTTCTCCTGAGTTTTAGACGAAGTTTCCTGCTGTTTAGTACGTATGCCGGCATTGGGCTGGAAATACCGGTTTTGGGATTCTGCACAGAAAGGGTTTGCAAACCGCTGAATCCACACGTGAGTTTAACCCTGTCAGTTGAATGCACACATTGACAACCATTCAGTTAGATACCACCCTTTTTGTTGTAGGAGCAGATATTTCTCTGTACAGCCTATGGTCCCATTCACTCGGGAATATCCCATCGCACCTCCTAGAAGAAACGTGTTTCTGACTCGCTGAATCTCAACATAGATTCAACTCTCTTAGGTGATCGAACGCACAGCAGAACAGTTTCAAGGAAACGTTTCTCCTGAGTTTTAGACGAAGTTTCCTGCTGTTTAGTACGGATGCCGGCATTGGGCTGGACATACCGGTTTTGGGATTCTGCACAGAAAGGGTTTGCAAACCGCTGAATCCACACGTGAGTTTAACTCTGTCAGTTGAATGCACACTTTGACAACCATTCAGTTAGATTGCTCCGTTTTGGTTTTAGAAGCAGATATTTCTCTGTACAGCCTATGGTCCCATTCACTCGGGAATATCCCAACGCAGCTCCTAGAAGAAACGTGTTTCTGACTCGCTGAATCTCAACATAAATTCAACTCTCTTAGGTGATCGAACGCACAGCAGAGCAGTTTCAAGGAAACGCTTCTCCTGAGTTTTAGACGAAGTTTCCTGCTGTTTAGTACGGATGCCGGCATTGGGCTGGAAATACCGGTTTTGGGATTCTGCACAGAAAGGGTTTGCAAACCGCTGAATCCACACGTGAGTTTAACTCTGTCAGTTGAATGCACACATTGACAACCATTCAGTTAGATAGCTCCGTTTTGGTTTTAGAAGCAGATATTTCTCTGTACAGCCTATGGTCCCATTCACTCGGGAATATCCCAACGCAGCTCCTAGAAGAAACGTGTTTCTGACTCGCTGAATCTCAACATAGATTCAACTCTCTTAGGTGAACGAACGCACAGCAGAGCAGTTTCAAGGAAACGTTTCTCCTGAGTTTTAGACGAAGTTTCCTGCTGTTTAGTACGGATGCCGGCATTGGGCTGGAAATACCGGTTTTGGGATTCTGCACAGAAAGGGTTTGCAAACCGCTGAATCCACACGTGAGTTTAACTCTGTCAGTTGAATGCACACATTGACAACCATTCAGTTAGATCGCTCCGTTTTGGTTTTAGAAGCAGATATTTCTCTGTACAGCCTATGGTCCCATTCACTCGGGAATATCCCAACGCAGCTCCTAGAAGAAACGTGTTTCTGACTCGCTGAATCTCAACATAGATTCAACTCTCTTAGGTGAACGAACGCACAGCAGAGCAGTTTCAAGGAAACGTTTCTCCTGAGTTTTAGACGAAGTTTCCTGCTGTTTAGTACGGATGCCGGCATTGGGCTGGAAATACCGGTTTTGGGATTCTGCACAGAAAGGGTTTGCAAACCGCTGAATCCACACGTGAGTTTAACTCTGTCAGTTGAATGCACACATTGACAACCATTCAGTTAGATAGCACACTTTTGGTTGTAGGAGCAGATATTTCTCTGTACAGCCTATGGTCCCATTCACTCGGGAATATCCCAACGCAGCTCCTAGAAGAAACGTGTTTCTGACTCGCTGAATCTCAACATAGATTCAACTCTCTTAGGTGAACGAACGCACAGCAGAGCAGTTTCAAGGAAACGTTTCTCCTGAGTTTTAGACGAAGTTTCCTGCTGTTTAGTACGTATGCCGGCATTGGGCTGGACATACCGGTTTTGGGATTCTGCACAGAAAGGGTTTGCAAACCGCTGAATCCACACGTGAGTTTAACTCTGTCAGTTGAATGCACACATTGACAACCATTCCGTTTGATAGCACACTTTTGGTTTTAGAAGCAGATATTTCTCTGTACAGCCTATGGTCCCATTCACTCGGGAATATCCCAACGCACCTCCTAGAAGAAACGTGTTTCTGACTCGCTGAATCTCAACATAGATTCAACTCTCTTAGGTGATCGAACGCACAGCAGAGCAGTTTCAAGGAAACGTTTCTCCTGAGTTTTAGACGAAGTTTCCTGCTGTTTAGTACGGATGCCGGCATTGGGCTGGAAATACCGGTTTTGGGATTCTGCACAGAAAGGGTTTGCAAACCGCTGAATCCACACGTGAGTTTAACTCTGTCAGTTGAATGCACACATTGACAACCATTCAGTTAGATAGCTCCGTTTTGGTTTTAGAAGCAGATATTTCTCTGTACAGCCTATGGTCCCATTCACTCGGGAATATCCCAACGCACCTCCTAGAAGAAACATGTTTCTGACTTGCTGAATCTCAACATAGATTCAACTCTCTTAGGTGATCGAACGCACAGCAGAGCAGTTTCAAGGAAACGTTTCTCCTGAGTTTTAGACGAAGTTTCCTGCTGTTTAGTATGGATGCCGGCATTGGGCTGGAAATACCGGTTTTGGGATTCTGCACAGAAAGGGTTTGCAAACCGCTGAATCCACACGTGAGTTTAACTCTGTCAGTTGAATGCACACATTGACAACCATTCAGTTAGATAGCTCCGTTTTGGTTTTAGAAGCAGATATTTCTCTGTACAGCCTATGGTCCCATTCACTCGGGAATATCCCAACGCAGCTCCTAGAAGAAACGTGTTTCTGACTCGCTGAATCTCAACATAGATTCAAATCTCTTAGATGAATGACCGCAGAGCAGAGCAGTTTCAAGGAAACGTTTCTCCTGAGTTTTAGACGAAGTTTCCTGCTCTTTAGTACGTATGCCAGGATTGGGCTGGAAATACCGGTTTTGGGATTCTGCACAGAAAGGGTTTGCAAACCGCTGAATCCACACGTGAGTTTAACTCTGTCAGTTGAATGCACACATTGACAACCATTCAGTTTGATAGCACACTTTTGGTTTTAGAAGCAGATATTTCTCTGTACAGCCTATGGTCCCATTCACTCGGGAATATCCCAACGCAACTCCTAGAAGAAACGTGTTTCTGACTCGCTGAATCTCAACATAGATTCAACTCTCTTAGGTAAACGAACGCACAGCAGAGCAGTCTCAAGGAAACGTTTCTCCTGAGTTTTAGACGAAGTTTCCTGCTGTTTAGTACGTATGCCGGCATTGGGCTGGAAATACCGGTTTTGGGATTCTGCACAGAAAGTGTTTGCAAACCGCTGAATCCACACGTGAGTTTAACTCTGTCAGTTGAATGCACACATTGACAACCATTCAGTTAGATAGCGCCGTTTTGGTTTTAGAAGCAGATATTTCTCTGTACAGCCTATGGTCCCATTCACTCGGGAATATCCTAACGCAGCTCCTAGAAGAAACGTGTTTCTGACTCGCTGAATCTCAACATAGATTCAACTCTCTTAGGTGAACGAACGCACAGCAGAGCAGTTTCAAGGAAACGTTTCTCCTGAGTTTTAGACGAAGTTTCCTGCTGTTTAGTACGGATGCCGGCATTGGGCTGGACATACCGGTTTTGGGATTCTGCACAGAAAGTGTTTGCAAACCGCTGAATCCACACGTGAGTTTAACTCTGTCAGTTGAATGCACACATTGACAACCATTCAGTTAGATAGCTCCGTTTTGGTTTTAGAAGCAGATATTTCTCTGTACAGCCTATGGTCCCATTCACTCGGGAATATCCCAACGCAGCTCCTAGAGGAAACGTGTTTCTGACTCGCTGAATCTCAACATAGATTCAACTCTCTTAGGTGAACGAACGCACAGCAGAGCAGTTTCAAGGAAACGTTTCTCCTGAGTTTTAGACGAAGTTTCCTGCTGTTTATTACGGATGCCGGCATTGGGCTGGAAATACCAGTTTTGGGATTCTGCACAGAAAGGGTTTGCAAACCGCTGAATCCACACGTGAGTTTAACTCTGTCAGTTGAATGCACACATTGACAACCATTCAGTTAGATAGCACACTTTTGGTTTTAGAAGCAGATATTTCTCTGTACAGCCTGTGGTCCCATTCACTCGGGAATATCCCAACGCAACTCCTAGAAGAAACGTGTTTCTGACTCGCTGAATCTCAACATAGATTCAACTCTCTTAGGTGAACGAACGCACAGCAGTGCAGTTTCAAGGAAACGTTTCTCCTGAGTTTTAGACGAAGTTTCCTGCTGTTTAGTACGTATGCCGGCATTGGGCTGGAAATACCGGTTTTGGGATTCTGCACAGAAAGGGTTTGCAAACCGCTGAATCCACACGTGAGTTTAACTCTGTCAGTTGAATGCACACATTGACAACCATTCAGTTAGATACCACCCTTTTGGTTGTAGGAGCAGATATTTCTCTGTACAGCCTATGGTCCCATTCACTCGGGAATATCCCAACGCAGCTCCTAGAAGAAACGTGTTTCTGACTCGCTGAATCTCAACATAGATTCAACTCTCTTAGGTGATCGAACGCACAGCAGAGCAGTTTCAAGGAAACGTTTCTCCTGAGCTTTAGACGAAGTTTCCTGCTGTTTAGTACGGATGCCGGCATTGGGTTGGACATACCGGTTTTGGGATTCTGCACAGAAAGGGTGTGCAAACCGCTGAATCCACACGTGAGTTTAACTCTGTCAGTTGAATGCACACTTTGACAACCATTCAGTTAGATAGCTCCGTTTTGGTTTTAGAAGCAGATATTTCTCTGTACAGCCTATGGTCCCATTCACTCGGGAATATCCCAACGCAGCTCCTAGAAGAAACGTGTTTCTGACTCGCTGAATCTCAACATAAATTCAACTCTCTTAGGTGATCGAACGCACAGCAGAGCAGTTTCAAGGAAACGCTTCTCCTGAGTTTTAGACGAAGTTTCCTGCTGTTTAGTACGGATGCCGGCATTGGGCTGGAAATACCGGTTTTGGGATTCTGCACAGAAAGGGTTTGCAAACCGCTGAATCCATACGTGAGTTTAACTCTGTCAGTTGAATGCACACATTGACAACCATTCAGTTAGATAGCTCCGTTTTGGTTTTAGAAGCAGATATTTCTCTGTACAGTCTATGGTCCCATTCACTCGGGAATATCCCAACGCAGCTCCTAGAAGAAACGTGTTTCTGACTCGCTGAATCTCAACATAGATTCAAATCTCTTAGATGAACGACCGCACAGCACAGCAGTTTCAAGGAAACGTTTCTCCTGAGTTTTAGACGAAGTTTCCTGCTCTTTAGTACGTATGCCGGGATTGGGCTGGAAATACCGGTTTTGGGATTCTACACAGAAAGGGTTTGCAAACCGCTGAATCCACACGTGAGTTTAACTCTGTCAGTTGAATGCACACATTGACAACCATTCAGTTAGATAGCACACTTTTGGTTTTAGAAGCAGATATTTCTCTGTACAGCCTATGGTCCCATTCACTCGGGAATATCCCAACGCAACTCCTAGAAGAAACGTGTTTCTGACTCGCTGAATCTCAACATAGATTCAACTCTCTTAGGTAAACGAACGCACAGCAGAGCAGTTTCAAGGAAACGTTTCTCCTGAGTTTTAGACGAAGTTTCCTGCTGTTTAGTACGTATGCCGGCATTGGGCTGGAAATACCGGTTTTGGGATTCTGCACAGAAAGGGTTTGCAAACCGCTGAATCCACACGTGAGTTTAACTCTGTCAGTTGAATGCACACATTGACAACCATTCAGTTAGATAGCGCCGTTTTGGTTTTAGAAGCAGATATTTCTCTGTACAGCCTATGCTCCCATTCACTCGGGAATATCCTAACGCAGCTCCTAGAAGAAACGTGTTTCTGACTCGCTGAATCTCAACATAGATTCAACTCTCTTAGGTGAACGAACGCACAGCAGAGCAGTTTCAAGGAAACGTTTCTCCTGAGTTTTAGACGAAGTTTCCTGCTGTTTAGTACGGATGCCGGCATTGGGCTGGAAATACCGGTTTTGGGATTCTGCACAGAAAGTGTTTGCAAACCGCTGAATCCACACGTGACTTTAACTCTGTCAGTTGAATGCACACATTGACAACCATTCAGTTTGATAGCACACTTTTGGTTTTAGAAGCAGATATTTCTCTGTACAGCCTATGGTCCCATTCACTCGGGAATATCCCAACGCAGCTCCTAGAAGAAACGTGTTTCTGACTCGCTGAATCTCAACATAGATTCAACTCTCTTAGGTGAACGAACGCACAGCAGAGCAGTTTCAAGGAAACGTTTCTCCTGAGTTTTAGACGAAGTTTCCTGCTGTTTAGTACGGATGCCGGCATTGGGCTGGAAATACCAGTTTTGGGATTCTGCACAGAAAGGGTTTGCAAACCGCTGAATCCACACGTGAGTTTAACTCTGTCACTTGAATGCACACATTGACAACCATTCAGTTAGATAGCACACTTTTGGTTTTAGAAGCAGATATTTCTCTGTACAACCTATGGTCCCATTCACTCGGGAATATCCCAACGCAACTCCTAGAAGAAACGTGTTTCTGACTCGCTGAATCTCAACATAGATTCAACTCTCTTAGGTGAACGAACGCACAGCAGTGCAGTTTCAAGGAAACGTTTCTCCTGAGTTTTAGACGAAGTTTCCTGCTGTTTAGTACGTATGCCGGCATTGGGCTGGAAATACCGGTTTTGGGATTCTGCACAGAAAGGGTTTGCAAACCGCTGAATCCACACGTGAGTTTAACTCTGTCAGTTGAATGCACACATTGACAACCATTCAGTTAGATACCACCCTTTTGGTTGTAGGAGCAGATATATCTCTCTACAGCCTATGGTCCCATTCACTCGGGAATATCCCAACGCAGCTCCTAGAAGAAACGTGTTTCTGACTCGCTGAATCTCAACATAGATTCAACTCTCTTAGGTGATCGAACGCACAGCAGAGCAGTTTCAAGGAAACGTTTCTCCTGAGCTTTAGACGAAGTTTCCTGCTGTTTAGTACGGATGCCGGCATTGGGCTGGACATACCGGTTTTGGGATTCTGCACAGAAAGGGTGTGCAAACCGCTGAATCCACACGTGAGTTTAACTCTGTCAGTTGAATGCACACTTTGACAACCATTCAGTTAGATAGCTCCGTTTTGGTTTTAGAAGCAGATATTTCTCTGTACAGCCTATGGTCCCATTCACTCGGGAATATCCAATCGCAGCTCCTAGAAGAAACGTGTTTCTGACTCGCTGAATCTCAACATAAATTCAACTATCTTAGGTGATCGAACGCACAGCAGAGCAGTTTCAAGGAAACGCTTCTCCTGAGTTTTAGACGAAGTTTCCTGCTGTTTAGTACGGATGCCGGCATTGGGCTGGAAATACCGGTTTTGGGATTCTGCACAGAAAGGGTTTGCAAACCGCTGAATCCACACGTGAGTTTAACTCTGTCAGTTGAATGCACACATTGACAACCATTCAGTTAGATAGCTCCGTTTTGGTTTTAGAAGCAGATATTTCTCTGTACAGCCTATGGTCCCATTCACTCGGGAATATCCCAACGCAGCTCCTAGAAGAAACGTGTTTCTGACTCGTTGAATCTCAACATAGATTCAACTCTCTTAGGTGAACGAACGCACAGCAGAGCAGTTTCAAGGAAACGTTTCTCCTGAGTTTTAGACGAAGTTTCCTGCTGTTTAGTACGTATGCCGGCATTGGGCTGGAAATACCGGTTTTGGGATTCTGCACAGAAAGGGTTTGCAAACCGCTGAAACCACACGTGAGTTTAACTCTGTCAGTTGAATGCACACATTGACAACCATTCAGTTAGATAGCTCCGTTTTGGTTTTAGAAGCAGATATTTCTCTGTACAGCCTATGGTCCCATTCTCTCGGGAATATCCCAATGCAGCTCCTAGAAGAAACGTGTTTCTGACTCGCTGAATCTCAACATAGTTTCAACTCTCTTAGGTGAACGAACGCACAGCAGAGCAGTTTCAAGGAAACGTTTCTCCTGAGATTTAGACGAAGTTTCCTGCTGTTTAGTACGTATGCCAGCATTGGGCTGGAAATACCGGTTTTGGGATTTTGCACAGAAAGGGTTTGCAAACCGCTGAATCCACACGTGAGTTTAACTCTGTCAGTTGAATGCACACATTGACAACCATTCAGTTTGATAGCACACTTTTGGTTTTAGAAGCAGATATTTCTCTGTACAGCCTATGGTCCCATTCACTTGGGAATATCCCAATGCAGCTCCTAGAAGAAACGTGTTTCTGACTCGCTGAATCTCAACATAGATTCAACTCTCTTAGGTGAACGAACGCACAGCAGAGCAGTTTCAAGGAAACGTTTCTCCTGAGTTTTAGACGAAGTTTCCTGCTGTTTAGTACGTATGCCGGCATTGGGCTGGACATACCGGTTTTGGGATTCTGCACAGAAAGGGTTTGCAAACCGCTGAATCCACACGTGAGTTTAACTCTGTCAGTTGAATGCACACATTGACAACCATTCAGTTAGATCGCTCCGTTTTGGTTTTAGAAGCAGATATTTCTCTGTACAGCCTATGGTCCCATTCACTCGGGAATATCCCAACGCAGCCTCTAGAAGAAACGTGTTTCTGACTCGCTGAATCTCAACATAGATTCAACTCTCTTAGGTGAACGAACGCACAGCAGAGCAGTTTCAAGGAAACGTTTCTCCTGAGTTTTAGACGAAGTTTCCTGCTGTTTAGTACGTATGCCGGCAATGGGCTGGAAATACCGGTTTTGGGATTCTGCACAGAAAGGGTTTGCAAACCGCTGAATCCACACGTGAGTTTAACTCTGTCAGTTGAATGCACACATTGACAACCATTCAGTTTGATAGCACACTTTTGGTTTTAGAAGCAGATATTTCTCTGTACAGCCTATGGTCCCATTCACTCGGGAATATCCCAACGCACCTCCTAGAAGAAACGTGTTTCTGACTCGCTGAATCTCAACATAGATTCAACTCTCTTAGGTGATCGAACGCACAGCAGAGCAGTTTCAAGGAAACGTTTCTCCTGAGTTTTAGACGAAGTTTCCTGCTGTTTAGTATGGATGCCGGCATTGGGCTGGAAATACCGGTTTTGGGATTCTGCACAGAAAGGGTTTGCAAACCGCTGAATCCACACGTGAGTTTAACTCTGTCAGTTGAATGCACACATTGACAACCATTCAGTTAGATAGCTCCGTTTTGGTTTTAGAAGCAGATATTTCTCTGTACAGCCTATGGTCCCATTCACTCGGGAATATCCCAACGCAGCTCCTAGAAGAAACGTGTTTCTGACTCGCTGAATCTCAACATAGATTCAACTCTCTTAGGTGAACGAACGCACAGCAGAGCAGTTTCAAGGAAACGTTTCTCCTGAGTTTTAGACGAAGTTTCCTGCTGTTTAGTACGTATGCCGGCATTGGGCTGGAAATACCGGTTTTGGGATTCTGCACAGAAAGGGTTTGCAAACCGCTGAATCCACACGTGAGTTTAACTCTGTCAGTTGAATGCACACATTGACAACCATTCAGTTAGATAGCTCCGTTTTGGTTTTAGAAGCAGATATTTCTCTGTACAGCCTATGGTCCCATTCACTCGGGAATATCCCAACGCAGCTCCTAGAAGAAACGTGTTTCTGACTCGCTGAATCTCAACATAGATTCAACTCTCTTAGGTGAACGAACGCACAGCAGAGCAGTTTCAAGGAAACGTTTCTCCTGAGTTTTACACGAAGTTTCCTGCTGTTTAGTACGTATGCCGGCATTGGGCTGGACATACCGGTTTTGGGATTCTGCACAGAAAGGGTTTGCAAGCCGCTGAATCCACATGTGAATTTAACTCTGTCAGTTGAATGCACACATTGACAACCATTCAGTTAGATAGCTCCGTTTTGGTTTTAGAAGCAGATATTTCTCTGTACAGCCTATGGTCCCATTCACTCGGGAATATCCCAACGCAGCTCCTAGCATAAACGTGTTTCTGACTCGCTGAATGTCAACATAGTTTCAACTCTCTTAGGTGAACGAACGCACAGCAGAGCAGTTTCAAGGAAACGTTTCTCCTGAGTTTTAGACGAAGTTTCCTGCTGTTTAGTACGGATGCCGGCATTGGGCTGGACATACCGGTTTTGGGATTCTGCACAGAAATGGTGTGCAAACCGCTGAATCCACACGTGAGTTTAACTCTGTCAGTTGAATGCACACATTGACAACCATTCAGTTAGATAGCTCCGTTTTGGTTTTAGAAGCAGATATTTCTCTGTACAGCCTATCGTCCCATTCACTCGGGAATATCCCAACGCAGCTCCTAGAAGAAACGTGTTTCTGACTCGCTGAATCTCAACATAGATTCAACTCTCTTAGGTGAACGAACGCACAGCAGAGCAGTTTCAAGGAAACGTTTCTCCTGAGTTTTAGAAGAAGTTTCCTGCTGTTTAGTACTTATGACGGCATTGGGCTGGAAATACCGGTTTTGGGATTCTGCACAGAAAGGGTTTGCAAACCGCTGAATCCACACGTGAGTTTAACTCTGTCAGTTGAATGCACACATTGACAACCATTCAGTTAGATAGCTCCGTTTTGGTTTTAGAAGCAGATATTTCTCTGTACAGCCTATGGTCCCATTCTCTCGGGAATATCCCAATGCAGCTCCTAGAAGAAACGTGTTTCTGACTCGCTAAATCTCAACATAATTTCAACTCTCTTAGGTGAACGAACGCACAGCAGAGCAGTTTCAAGGAAACGTTTCTCCTGAGTTTTAGACGAAGTTTCCTGCTGTTTAGTACGTATGCCGGCAATGGGCTGGAAATACCGGTTTTGGGATTCTGCACAGAAAGGGTTTGCAAACCGCTGAATCCACACGTGAGTTTAACTCTGTCAGTTGAATGCACACATTGACAACCATTCAGTTTGATAGCACACTTTTGGTTTTAGAAGCAGATATTTCTCTGTACAGCCTATGGTCCCATTCACTCGGGAATATCCCAACGCACCTCCTAGAAGAAACGTGTTTCTGACTCGCTGAATCTCAACATAGATTCAACTCTCTTAGGTGATCGAACGCACAGCAGAGCAGTTTCAAGGAAACGTTTCTCCTGAGTTTTAGACGAAGTTTCCTGCTGTTTAGTATGGATGCCGGCATTGGGCTGGAAATACCGGTTTTGGGATTCTGCACAGAAAGGGTTTGCAAACCGCTGAATCCACACGTGAGTTTAACTCTGTCAGTTGAATGCACACATTGACAACCATTCAGTTAGATAGCTCCGTTTTGGTTTTAGAAGCAGATATTTCTCTGTACAGCCTATGGTCCCATTCACTCGGGAATATCCCAACGCAGCTCCTAGAAGAAACGTGTTTCTGACTCGCTGAATCTCAACATAGATTCAACTCTCTTAGGTGAACGAACGCACAGCAGAGCAGTTTCAAGGAAACGTTTCTCCTGAGTTTTAGACGAAGTTTCCTGCTGTTTAGTACGTATGCCGGCATTGGGCTGGAAATACCGGTTTTGAGATTCTGCACAGAAAGGGTTTCCAAACCACTGAATCCACACGTGAGTTTAACTCTGTCAGTTGAATGCACACATTGACAACCATTCAGTTAGATAGCTCCGTTTTGGTTTTAGAAGCAGATATTTCTCTGTACAGCCTATGGTCCCATTCACTCGGGAATATCCCAACGCAGCTCCTAGAAGAAACGTGTTTCTGACTCGCTGAATCTCAACATAGATTCAACTCTCTTAGGTGAACGAACGCACAGCAGAGCAGTTTCAAGGAAACGTTTCTCCTGAGTTTTAGACGAAGTTTCCTGCTGTTTAGTACGTATGCCGGCATTGGGCTGGAAATACCGGTTTTGGGATTCTGCACAGAAAGGGTTTGCAAACCGCTGAATCCACACGTGAGTTTAACTCTGTCAGTTGAATGCACACATTGACAACCATTCAGTTAGATAGCTCCGTTTTGGTTTTAGAAGCAGATATTTCTCTGTACAGCCTATGGTCCCATTCACTCGGGAATATCCCAACGCAGCTCCTAGAAGAAACGTGTTTCTGACTCGCTGAATCTCAACATAGATTCAACTCTCTTAGGTGAACGAACGCACAGCAGAGCAGTTTCAAGGAAACGTTTCTCCTGAGTTTTACACGAAGTTTCCTGCTGTTTAGTACGTATGCCGGCATTGGGCTGGACATACCGGTTTTGGGATTCTGCACAGAAAGGGTTTGCAAGCCGCTGAATCCACATGTGAATTTAACTCTGTCAGTTGAATGCACACATTGACAACCATTCAGTTAGATAGCTCCGTTTTGGTTTTAGAAGCAGATATTTCTCTGTACAGCCTATGGTCCCATTCACTCGGGAATATCCCAACGCAGCTCCTAGCATAAACGTGTTTCTGACTCGCTGAATGTCAACATAGTTTCAACTCTCTTAGGTGAACGAACGCACAGCAGAGCAGTTTCAAGGAAACGTTTCTCCTGAGTTTTAGACGAAGTTTCCTGCTGTTTAGTACGGATGCCGGCATTGGGCTGGACATACCGGTTTTGGGATTCTGCACAGAAATGGTGTGCAAACCGCTGAATCCACACGTGAGTTTAACTCTGTCAGTTGAATGCACACATTGACAACCATTCAGTTAGATAGCTCCGTTTTGGTTTTAGAAGCAGATATTTCTCTGTACAGCCTATGGTCCCATTCACTCGGGAATATCCCAACGCAGCTCCTAGAAGAAACGTGTTTCTGACTCGCTGAATCTCAACATAGATTCAACTCTCTTAGGTGAAGGAACGCACAGCAGAGCAGTTTCAAGGAAACGTTTCTCCTGAGTTTTAGAAGAAGTTTCCTGCTGTTTAGTACGTATGCCGGCATTGGGCTGGAAATACCGGTTTTGGGATTCTGCACAGAAAGGGTTTGCAAACCGCTGAATCCACACGTGAGTTTAACTCTGTCAGTTGAATGCACACATTGACAACCATTCAGTTAGATAGCTCCGTTTTGGTTTTAGAAGCAGATATTTCTCTGTACAGCCTATGGTCCCATTCTCTCGGGAATATCCCAATGCAGCTCCTAGAAGAAACGTGTTTCTGACTCGCTAAATCTCAACATAGTTTCAACTCTCTTAGGTGAACGAACGCACAGCAGAGCAGTTTCAAGGAAACGTTTCTCCTGAGATTTAGACGAAGTTTCCTGCTGTTTAGTACGTATGCCGGCATTGGGCTGGAAATACCGGTTTTGGGATTTTGCACAGAAAGGGTTTGCAAACCGCTGAATCCACACGTGAGTTTAACTCTGTCAGTTGAATGCACACATTGACAACCATTCAGTTTGATAGCACACTTTTGGTTTTAGAAGCAGATATTTCTCTGTACAGCCTATGGTCCCATTCACTTGGGAATATCCCAATGCATCTCCTAGAAGAAACGTGTTTCTGACTCGCTGAATCTCAACATAGATTCAACTCTCTTAGGTGAACGAACGCACAGCAGAGCAGTTTCAAGGAAACGTTTCTCCTGAGTTTTAGACGAAGTTTCCTGCTGTTTAGTACGTATGCCGGCATTGGGCTGGACATACCGGTTTTGGGATTCTGCACAGAAAGGGTTTGCAAACCGCTGAATCCACACGTGAGTTTAACTCTGTCAGTTGAATGCACACATTGACAACCATTCAGTTAGATCGCTCCGTTTTGGTTTTAGAAGCAGATATTTCTCTGTACAGCCTATGGTCCCATTCACTCGGGAATATCCCAACGCAGCTCCTAGAAGAAACGTGTTTCCGACTCGCTGAATCTCAACATAGATTCAACTCTCTTAGGTGAACGAACGCACAGCAGAGCAGTTTCAAGGAAACGTTTCTCCTGAGTTTTAGACGAAGTTTCCTGCTGTTTAGTACGTATGCCGGCAATGGGCTGGAAATACCGGTTTTGGGATTCTGCACAGAAAGGGTTTGCAAACCGCTGAATCCACACGTGAGTTTAACTCTGTCAGTTGAATGCACACATTGACAACCATTCAGTTTGATAGCACACTTTTGGTTTTAGAAGCAGATATTTCTCTGTACAGCCTATGGTCCCATTCACTTGGGAATATCCCAATGCAGCTCCTAGAAGAAACGTGTTTCTGACTCGCTGAATCTCAACATAGATTCAACTCTCTTAGGTGAACGAACGCACAGCAGAGCAGTTTCAAGGAAACGTTTCTCCTGAGTTTTAGACGAAGTTTCCTGCTGTTTAGTACGTATGCCGGCATTGGGCTGGACATACCGGTTTTGGGATTCTGCACAGAAAGGGTTTGCAAACCGCTGAATCCACACGTGAGTTTAACTCTGTCAGTTGAATGCACACATTGACAACCATTCAGTTAGATCGCTCCGTTTTGGTTTTAGAAGCAGATATTTCTCTGTACAGCCTATCGTCCCATTCACTCGGGAATATCCCAACGCAGCTCCTAGAAGAAACGTGTTTCTGACTCGCTGAATCTCAACATAGATTCAACTCTCTTAGGTGAACGAACGCACAGCAGAGCAGTTTCAAGGAAACGTTTCTCCTGAGTTTTAGACGAAGTTTCCTGCTGTTTAGTACGTATGCCGGCAATGGGCTGGAAATACCGGTTTTGGGATTCTGCACAGAAAGGGTTTGCAAACCGCTGAATCCACACGTGAGTTTAACTCTGTCAGTTGAATGCACACATTGACAACCATTCAGTTTGATAGCACTCTTTTGGTTTTAGAAGCAGATATTTCTCTGTACAGCCTATGGTCCCATTCACTCGGGAATATCCCAATGCAGCTCCTAGAAGAAACGTGTTTGTGACTCGCTGAATCTCAACATAGATTCAAATCTCTTAGGTGAACGAACGCACAGCAGAGCAGTTTCAAGGAATCGTTTCTCCTGAGATTTAGACGAAGTTTCCTGCTGTTTAGTACGGATGCCGGCATTGGGCTGGAAATACTGGTTTTGGGATTCTGCACAGAAAGGGTTTGCAAACCGCTGAATCCACACGTGAGTTTAACTTTGTCAGTTGAATGCACACATTGACAACCATTCCGTTTGATAGCACACTTTTGGTTTTAGAAGCAGATATTTCTCTGTACAGCCTATGGTCCCATTCACTCGGGAATATCCCAACGCACCTCCTAGAAGAAACGTGTTTCTGACTCGCTGAATCTCAACATAGATTCAACTCTCTTAGGTGATCGACCGCACAGCAGAGCAGTTTCAAGGAAACGTTTCTCCTGAGTTTTAGACGAAGTTTCCTGCTGTTTAGTACGGATGCCGGCATTGGGCTGGAAATACCGGTTTTGGGATTCTGCACAGAAAGGGTTTGCAAACCGCTGAATCCACACGTGAGTTTAACTCTGTCAGTTGAATGCACACATTGACAACCATTCAGTTAGATAGCTCCGTTTTGGTTTTAGAAGCAGATATTTCTCTGTACAGCCTATGGTCCCATTCACTCGGGAATATCCCAACGCAGCTCCTAGAAGAAACGTGTTTCTGACTCGCTGAATCTCAACATAGATTCAACTCTCTTAGGTGAACGAACGCACAGCAGAGCAGTTTCAAGGAAACGTTTCTCCTGAGTTTTAGACGAAGTTTCCTGCTGTTTAGTACGTATGCCGGCATTGGGCTGGAAATACCGGTTTTGAGATTCTGCACAGAAAGGGTCTCCAAACCACTGAATCCACACGTGAGTTTAACTCTGTCAGTTGAATGCACACATTGACAACCATTCAGTTAGATAGCTCCGTTTTGGTTTTAGAAGCAGATATTTCTCTGTACAACCTATGGTCCCATTCACTCGGGAATATCCCAACGCAGCTCCTAGAAGAAACGTGTTTCTGACTCGCTGAATCTCAACATAGATTCAACTCTCTTAGGTGAACGAACGCACAGCAGAGCAGTTTCAAGGAAACGTTTCTCCTGAGTTTTAGACGAAGTTTCCTGCTGTTTAGTACGGATGCCGGCATTGGGCTGGAAATACCGGTTTTGGGATTCTGCACAGAAAGGGTTTGCAAACCGCTGAATCCACACGTGAGTTTAACTCTGTCAGTTGAATGCACACATTGACAACCATTCAGTTAGATAGCTCCGTTTTGGTTTTAGAAGCAGATATTTCTCTGTACAGCCTATGGTCCCATTCACTCGGGAATATCCCAACGCAGCTCCTAGAAGAAACGTGTTTCTGACTCGCTGAATCTCAACATAGATTCCACTCTCTTAGGTGAACGAACGCACAGCAGAGCAGTTTCAAGGAAACGTTTCTCCTGAGTTTTAGACGAAGTTTCCTGCTGTTTAGTACGTATGCCGGCATTGGGCTGGAAATACCGGTTTTGAGATTCTGCACAGAAAGGGTCTCCAAACCACTGAATCCACACGTGAGTTTAACTCTGTCAGTTGAATGCACACATTGACAACCATTCAGTTAGATAGCTCCGTTTTGGTTTTAGAAGCAGATATTTCTCTGTACAGCCTATGGTCCCATTCACTCGGGAATATCCCAACGCAGCTCCTAGAAGAAACGTGTTTCTGACTCGCTGAATCTCAACATAGATTCAACTCTCTTAGGTGAACGAACGCACAGCAGAGCAGTTTCAAAGAAACGTTTCTCCTGAGTCTTAGACGAAGTTTCCTGCTGTTTAGTACGTATGCCGGCATTGGGCTGGAAATACCGGTTTTGGGATTCTGCACAGAAAGGGTTTGCAAACCGCTGAATCCACACGTGAGTTTAACTCTGTCAGTTGAATGCACACATTGACAACCATTCAGTTAGATAGCTCCGTTTTGGTTTTAGAAGCAGATATTTCTCTGTACAGCCTATGGTCCCATTCACTCGGGAATATCCCAACGCAGCTCCTAGAAGAAACGTGTTTCTGACTCGCTGAATCTCAACATAGATTCAACTCTCTTAGGTGAACGAACGCACAGCAGAGCAGTTTCAAAGAAACGTTTCTCCTGAGTCTTAGACGAAGTTTCCTGCTGTTTAGTATGGATGCCGGCATTGGGCTGGAAATACCGGTTTTGGGATTCTGCACAGAAAGGGTTTGCAAACCGCTGAATCCACACGTGAGTTTAACTCTGTCAGTTGAATGCACACATTGACAACCATTCAGTTAGATAGCTCCGTTTTGGTTTTAGAAGCAGATATTTCTCTGTACAGCCTATGGTCCCATTCACTCGGGAATATCCCAACGCAGCTCCTAGAAGAAACGTGTTTCTGACTCGCTGAATCTCAACATAGTTTCAATTCTCTTAGGTGAACGAACGCACAGCAGAGCAGTTTCAAGGAAACGTTTCTCCTGAGTTTTAGACGAAGTTTCCTGCTGTTTAGTACGGATGCCGGCATTGAGCTGGAATTACCGGTTTTGGGATTCTGCACAGAAAGGGTTTGCAAACCGCTGAATCCACACGTGAGTTTAACTCTGTCAGTTGAATGCACACATTGACAACCATTCAGTTAGATACCTCCGTTTTGGTTTTAGAAGCAGATATTTCTCTGTACAGCCTATGGTCCCATTCACTCGGGAATATCCCAACGCAGCTCCTAGAAGAAACGTGTTTCTGACTCGCTGAATCTCAACATAGATTCAACTCTCTTAGGTGAACGAACGCACAGCAGAGCAGTTTCAAGGAAACGTTTCTCCTGAGTTTTAGACGAAGTTTCCTGCTGTTTAGTAGGTATGCCGGCATTGGGCTGGAAATACCGGTTTTGGGATTCTGCACAGAAAGGGTTTGCAAACCGCTGAATCCACAGGTGAGTTTAACTCTGTCAGTTGAATGCACACATTGACAACCATTCAGTTAGATAGCTCCGTTTTGGTTTTAGAAGCAGATATTTCTCTGTACAGCCTATGGTCCCATTCACTCGGGAATATCCCAACGCAGCTCCTAGAAGAAACGTGTTTCTGACTCGCTGAATCTCAACATAGATTCAACTCTCTTAGGTGAACGAACGCACAGCAGAGCAGTTTCAAGGAAACGTTTCTCCTGAGTTTTAGACGAAGTTTCCTGCTGTTTAGTACGTATGCCGGCATTGGGCTGGAAATACCGGTTTTGGGATTCTGCACAGAAAGGGTTTGCAAACCGCTGAATCCACACGTGAGTTTAACTCTGTCAGTTGAATGCACACATTGACAACCATTCAGTTTGATAGCACACTTTTGGTTTTAGAAGCAGATATTTCTCTGTACAGCCTATGGTCCCATTCACTCGGGAATATCCCAACGCAGCTCCTAGAAGAAACGTGTTTCTCACTCGCTGAATCTCAACATAGATTCAACTCTCTTAGGTGAACGAACGCACAGCAGAGCAGTTTCAAGGAAACGTTTCTCCTGAGTTTTAGACGAAGTTTCCTGCTGTTTAGTAGGTATGCCGGCATTGGCCTTAAATACGGGTTTTGGGATTCTGCACAGAAAGGGTTTGCAAACCGCTGAATCCACACGTGAGTTTAACTCTGTCAGTTGAATGCACACGTTGACAACCATTCAGTTAGATAGCTCCGTTTTGGTTTTAGAAGCAGATATTTCTCTGTACAGCCTATGGTCCCATTCACTCGGGAATATCCCAACGCAGCTCCTAGCATAAACGTGTTTCTGACTCGCTGAATCTCAACATAGATTCAACTCTCTTAGGTGAACGAACGCACAGCAGAGCAGTTTCAAGGAAACGTTTCTCCTGAGTTTTAGACGAAGTTTCCTGCTGTTTAGTACGTATGCCGGCATTGGGCTGGAAATACCGGTTTTGGGATTCTGCACAGAAAGGGTTTGCAAACCGCTGAATCCACACGTGAGTTTAACTCTGTCAGTTGAATGCACACATTGACAACCATTCAGTTTGATAGCACACTTTTGGTTTTAGAAGCAGATATTTCTCTGTACAGCCTATGGTCCCATTCACTCGGGAATATCCCAACGCAGCTCCTAGAAGAAACGTGTTGCTAACTCGCTGAATCTCAACATAGATTCAACTCTCTTAGGTGAACGAACGCACAGCAGAGCAGTTTCAAGGAAACGTTTCTCCTGAGTTTTAGACGAAGTTTCCTGCTGTTTAGTACGGATGCCGGCATTGGGCTGGAAATACCGGTTTTGGGATTCTGCACAGAAAGGGTTTGCAAACCGCTGAATCCACACGTGAGTTTAACTCTGTCAGTTGAATGCACACATTGACAACCATTCAGTTAGATAGCTCCGTTTTGGTTTTAGAAGCAGATATTTCTCTGTACAGCCTATGGTCCCATTCACTCGGGAATATCCCAACGCAGCTCCTAGAAGAAACGTGTTTCTGACTCGCTGAATCTCAACATAGATTCAACTCTCTTCGGTGAACGAACGCACAGCAGAGCAGTTTCAAAGAAACGTTTCTCCTGAGTTTTAGACGAAGTTTCCTGCTGTTTAGTACGTATGCCGGCATTGGGCTGGAAATACCGGTTTTGGGATTCTGCACAGAAAGGGTTTGCAAACCGCTGAATCCACACGTGAGTTTAACTCTGTCAGTTGAATGCACACATTAACAACCATTCAGTTAGATAGCTCCGTTTTGGTTTTAGAAGCAGATATTTCTCTGTACAGCCTATGGTCCCATTCACTCGGGAATATCCCAACGCAGCTCCTAGAAGAAACGTGTTTCTGACTCGCTGAATCTCAACATAGATTCAACTCTCTTAGGTGAACGAACGCACAGCAGAGCAGTTTCAAGGAAACGTTTCTCCTGAGTTTTAGACGAAGTTTCCTGCTGTTTAGTACGGATGCCGGCATTGGGCTGGACATACCGGTTTTGGGATTCTGCACAGAAAGGGTTTGCAAACCGCTGAATCCACATGTGAGTTTAACTCTGTCAGTTGAATGCACACATTGACAACCATTCAGTTAGATAGCTCCGTTTTGGTTTTAGAAGCAGATATTTCTCTGTACAGCCTATTGTCCCATTCACTCGGGAATATCCCAACGCAGCTCCTAGCATAAACGTGTTTCTGACTCGCTGAATCTCAACATAGTTTCAACTCTCTTAGGTGAACGAACGCACAGCAGAGCAGTTTCAAGGAAACGTTTCTCCTGAGTTTTAGACGAAGTTTCCTGCTGTTTAGTACGGATGCCGGCATTGGGCTGGACATACCGGTTTTGGGATTCTGCACAGAAAGGGTTTGCAAACCGCTGAATCCACACGTGAGTTTAACTCTGTCAGTTGAATGCACACATTGACAACCATTCAGTTAGATAGCTCCGTTTTGGTTTTAGAAGCAGATATTTCTCTGTACAGCCTATGGTCCCATTCACTCGGGAATATCCCAACGCAGCTCCTAGAAGAAACGTGTTTCTGACTCGCTGAATCTCAACATAGATTCAACTCTCTTAGGTGAACGAACGCACAGCAGAGCAGTTTCAAGGAAACGTTTCTCCTGAGTTTCAGAAGAAGTTTCCTGCTGTTTAGTACGTATGCCGGCATTGGGCTGGAAATACCGGTTTTGGGATTCTGCACAGAAAGGGTTTGCAAACCGCTGAATCCACACGTGAGTTTAACTCTGTCAGTTGAATGCACACATTGACAACCATTCAGTTAGATAGCTCCGTTTTGGTTTTAGAAGCAGATATTTCTCTGTACAGCCTATGGTCCCATTCACTCGGGAATATCCCAACGCAGCTCCTAGAAGAAACGTGTTTCTGACTCGCTGAATCTCAACATAGATTCAACTCTCTTAGGTGAACGAACGCACAGCAGAGCAGTTTCAAGGAAACGTTTCTCCTGAGTCTTAGACGAAGTTTCCTGCTGTTTAGTACGTATGCCGGCATTGGGCTGGAAATACCGGTTTTGGGATTCTGCACAGAAAGGGTTTGCAAACCGCTGAATCCACACGTGAGTTTAACTCTGTCAGTTGAATGCACACATTGACAACCATTCAGTTAGATAGCTCCGTTTTGGTTTTAGAAGCAGATATTTCTCTGTACAGCCTATTGTCCCATTCACTCGGGAATATCCCAACGCAGCTCCTAGAAGAAACGTGTTTCTGACTCGCTGAATCTCAACATAGATTCAACTCTCTTAGGTGAACGAACGCACAGCAGAGCAGTTTCAAGGAATCGTTTCTCCTGAGTCTTAGACGAAGTTTCCTGCTGTTTAGTACGTATGCCGGCATTGGGCTGGAAATACCGGTTTTGGGATTCTGCACAGAAAGGGTTTGCAAACCGCTGAATCCACACGTGAGTTTAACTCTGTCAGTTGAATGCACACATTGACAACCATTCAGTTAGATAGCTCCGTTTTGGTTTTAGAAGCAGATATTTCTCTGTACAGCCTATGGTCCCATTCACTCGGGAATATCCCAACGCAGCTCCCAGCATAAACGTGTTTCTGACTCGCTGAATCTCAACATAGATTCAACTCTCTTAGGTGAACGAACGCACAGCAGAGCAGTTTCAAGGAATCGTTTCTCCTGAGTCTTAGACGAAGTTTCCTGCTGTTTAGTACGTATGCCAGCATTGGGCTGGAAATACCGGTTTTGGGATTCTGCACAGAAAGGGTTTGCAAACCGCTGAATCCACACGTGAGTTTAACTCTGTCAGTTGAATGCACACATTGACAACCATTCAGTTAGATAGCTCCGTTTTGGTTTTAGAAGCAGATATTTCTCTGTACAGCCTATGGTCCCATTCACTCGGGAATATCCCAACGCAGCTCCTAGAAGAAACGTGTTTCTGACTCGCTGAATCTCAACATAGATTCAACTCTCTTAGGTGAACGAACGCACAGCAGAGCAGTTTCAAGGAAACGTTTCTCCTGAGTTTTAGACGAAGTTTCCTGCTGTTTAGTACGGATGCCGGCATTGGGCTGGACATACCGGTTTTGGGATTCTGCACAGGAAGGGTTTGAAAACCGCTGAATCCACACGTGAGTTTAACTCTGTCAGTTGAATGCACACATTGACAACCATTCAGTTAGATAGCTCCGTTTTGGTTTTAGAAGCAGATATTTCTCTGTACAGCCTATGGTCCCATTCACTCGGGAATATCCCAACGCAGCTCCTAGCATAAACGTGTTTCTGACTCGCTGAATCTCAACATGGTTTCAACTCTCTTAGCTGAACGAACGCACAGCAGAGCAGTTTCAAGGAAACGTTTCTCCTGAGTTTTAGACGAAGTTTCCTGCTGTTTAGTACGGATGCCGGCATTGAGCTGGAATTACCGGTTTTGGGATTCTGCACAGAAAGGGTTTGCAAACCGCTGAATCCACACGTGAGTTTAACTCTGTCAGTTGAATGCACACATTGACAACCATTCAGTTAGATAGCTCCGTTTTGGTTTTAGAAGCAGATATTTCTCTGTACAGCCTATGGTCCCATTCACTCGGGAATATCCCAACGCAGCTCCTAGAAGAAACGTGTTTCTGACTCGCTGAATCTCAACATAGATTCCACTCTCTTAGGTGAACGAACGCACAGCAGAGCAGTTTCAAGGAAACGTTTCTCCTGAGTTTTAGATGAAGTTTCCTGCTGTTTAGTACGTATGCCGTCATTGGGCTGGAAATACCGGTTTTGGGATTCTGCACAGAAAGGGTTTGCAAACCGCTGAATCCACACGTGAGTTTAAATTTGTCAGTTGAACGCACACATTGAAAACCATTCAGTTAGATAGCTCCGTTTTGGTTTTAGAAGCAGATATTTCTCTGTACAGCCTATGGTCCCATTCACTCGGGAATATCCCAACGCAACTCCTAGAAGAAACGTGTTTCTGACTCGCTGAATCTCAACATAGATTCAACTCTCTTAGGTGAACGAACGCACAGCAGAGCAGTTTCAAAGAAACGTTTCTCCTGAGTCTTAGACGAAGTTTCCTGCTGTTTAGTACGTATGCCGGCATTGGGCTGGAAATACCGGTTTTGGGATTCTGCACAGAAAGGGTTTGCAAACCGCTGAATCCACACGTGAGTTTAACTCTGTCAGTTGAATGCACACATTGACAACCATTCAGTTAGATAGCTCCGTTTTGGTTTTAGAAGCAGATATTTCTCTGTACAGCCTATGGTCCCATTCACTCGGGAATATCCCAACGCAGCTCCTAGAAGAAACGTGTTTCTGACTCGCTGAATCTCAACATAGATTCAACTCTCTTAGGTGAACGAACGCACAGCAGAGCAGTTTCAAGGAAACGTTTCTCCTGAGTTTTAGACGAAGTTTCCTGCTGTTTAGTACGTATGCCGGCATTGGGCTGGACATACCGGTTTTGGGATTCTGCACAGAAAGGGTTTGCAAACCGCTGAATCCACACGTGAGTTTAACTCTGTCAGTTGAATGCACACATTGACAACCATTCAGTTAGATAGCTCCGTTTTGGTTTTAGAAGCAGATATTTCTCTGTACAGCCTATGGTCCCATTCACTCGGGAATATCCCAACGCAGCTCCTAGAAGAAACGTGTTTCTGACTCGCTGAATCTCAACATAGATTCAACTCTCTTAGGTGAACGAACGCACAGCAGAGCAGTTTCAAGGAAACGTTTCTCCTGAGTTTTAGACGAAGTTTCCTGCTGTTTAGTACGGATGCCGGCATTGGGCTGGAAATACCGGTTTTGGGATTCTGCACAGAAAGTGTTTGCAAACCGCTGAATCCACACGTGAGTTTAACTCTGTCAGTTGAATGCACACATTGACAACCATTCAGTTAGATAGCTCCGTTTTGGTTTTAGAAGCAGATATTTCTCTGTACAGCCTATGGTCCCATTCACTCGGGAATATCCCAACGCAGCTCCTAGAAGAAACGTGTTTCTGACTCGCTGAATCTCAACATAGATTAAACTCTCTAAGGTGAACGAACGCACAGCAGAGCAGTTTCAAGGAAACGTTTCTCCTGAGTTTTAGACGAAGTTTCCTGCGGTTTAGTACAGATGCCGGCATTGGGCTGGACATACCGGTTTTGGGATTCTGCACAGGAAGGGTTTGCAAACCGCTGAATCCACACGTGAGTTTAACTCTGTCAGTTGAATGCACACATTGACAACCATTCAGTTAGATAGCTCCGTTTTGGTTTTAGAAGCAGATATTTCTCTGTACAGCCTATGGTCCCATTCACTCGGGAATATCCCAACGCAGCTCCTAGCAAAAACGTGTTTCTGACTCGCTGAATCTCAACATAGTTTCAACTCTCTTAGGTGAACGAACGCACAGCAGAGCAGTTTCAAGGAAACGTTTCTCCTGAGTTTTAGACGAAGTTTCCTGCTGTTTAGTACGGATGCCGGCATTGAGCTGGAAATACCGGTTTTGGGATTCTGCACAGAAAGGGTTTGCAAACCGCTGAATCCACACGTGAGTTTAACTCTCTCAGTTGAATGCACACATTGACAACCATTCAGTTAGATAGCTCCGTTTTGGTTTTAGAAGCAGATATTTCTCTGTACAGCCTATGGTCCCATTCACTCGGGAATATCCCAACGCAGCTCCTAGAAGAAACGTGTTTCTGACTCGCTGAATCTCAACATAGATTCAACTCTCTTAGGTGAACGAACGCACAGCAGACAGTTTCAAAGAAACGTTTCTCCTGAGTCTTAGACGAAGTTTCCTGCTGTTTAGTACGTATGCCGGCATTGGGCTGGAAATACCGGTTTTGGGATTCTGCACAGAAAGGGTTTGCAAACCGCTGAATCCACACGTGAGTTTATCTCTGTCAGTTGAATGCGCACATTGACAACCATTCAGTTAGATAGCTCCGTTTTGGTTTTAGAAGCAGATATTTCTCTGTACAGCCTATGGTCCCATTCACTCGGGAATATCCCAACGCAGCTCCTAGAAGAAACGTGTTTCTGACTCGCTGAATCTCAACATAGATTCCACTCTCTTAGGTGAACGAACGCACAGCAGAGCAGTTTCAAGGAAACGTTTCTCCTGAGTTTTAGACGAAGTTTCCTGCTGTTTAGTACGGATGCCGGCATTGGGCTGGACATACCGGTTTTGGGATTCTGCACAGGAAGGGTTTGCAAACCGCTGAATCCACACGTGAGTTTAACTCTGTCAGTTGAATGCACACATTGACAACCATTCAGTTAGATAGCTCCGTTTTGGTTTTAGAAGCAGATATTTCTCTGTACAGCCTATGGTCCCATTCACTCGGGAATATCCCAACGCAGCTCCTAGAAGAAACGTGTTTCTGACTCGCTGAATCTCAACATAGATTCAACTCTCTTAGGTGAACGAACGCACAGCAGAGCAGTTTCAAGGAATCGTTTCTCCTGAGTCTTAGACGAAGTTTCCTGCTGTTTAGTACGTATGCCAGCATTGGGCTGGAAATACCGGTTTTGGGATTCTGCACAGAAAGGGTTTGCAAACCGCTGAATCCACACGTGAGTTTAACTCTGTCAGTTGAATGCACACATTGACAACCATTCAGTTAGATAGCTCCGTTTTGGTTTTAGAAGCAGATATTTCTCTGTACAGCCTATGGTCCCATTCACTCGGGAATATCCCAACGCAGCTCCTAGAAGAAACGTGTTTCTGACTCGCTGAATCTCAACATAGATTCAACTCTCTTAGGTGAACGAACGCACAGCAGAGCAGTTTCAAGGAAACGTTTCTCCTGAGTTTTAGACGAAGTTTCCTGCTGTTTAGTACGGATGCCGGCATTGGGCTGGACATACCGGTTTTGGGATTCTGCACAGGAAGGGTTTGAAAACCGCTGAATCCACACGTGAGTTTAACTCTGTCAGTTGAATGCACACATTGACAACCATTCAGTTAGATAGCTCCGTTTTGGTTTTAGAAGCAGATATTTCTCTGTACAGCCTATGGTCCCATTCACTCGGGAATATCCCAACGCAGCTCCTAGCATAAACGTGTTTCTGACTCGCTGAATCTCAACATGGTTTCAACTCTCTTAGGTGAACGAACGCACAGCAGAGCAGTTTCAAGGAAACGTTTCTCCTGAGTTTTAGACGAAGTTTCCTGCTGTTTAGTACGGATGCCGGCATTGAGCTGGAATTAGCGGTTTTGGGATTCTGCACAGAAAGGGTTTGCAAACCGCTGAATCCACACGTGAGTTTAACTCTGTCAGTTGAATGCACACATTGACAACCATTCAGTTAGATAGCTCCGTTTTGGTTTTAGAAGCAGATATTTCTCTGTACAGCCTATGGTCCCATTCACTCGGGAATATCCCAACGCAGCTCCTAGAAGAAACGTGTTTCTGACTCGCTGAATCTCAACATAGATTCAACTCTCTTAGGTGAACGAACGCACAGCAGAGCAGTTTCAAGGAAACGTTTCTCCTGAGTTTTAGACGAAGTTTCCTGCTGTTTAGTACGTATGCCGGCATTGGGCTGGACATACCGGTTTTGGGATTCTGCACAGAAAGGGTTTGCAAACCGCTGAATCCACACGTGAGTTTAACTCTGTCAGTTGAATGCACACATTGACAACCATTCAGTTAGATAGCTCCGTTTTGGTTTTAGAAGCAGATATTTCTCTGTACAGCCTATGGTCCCATTCACTCGGGAATATCCCAACGCAGCTCCTAGAAGAAACGTGTTTCTGACTCGCTGAATCTCAACATAGATTCAACTCTCTTAGGTGAACGAACGCACAGCAGAGCAGTTTCAAGGAAACGTTTCTCCTGAGTTTTAGACGAAGTTTCCTGCGGTTTAGTACGTATGCCGGCATTGGGCTGGAAATACCGGTTTTGGGATTCTGCACAGAAAGGGTTTGCAAACCGCTGAATCCACACGTGAGTTTAACTCTGTCAGTTGAATGCGCACATTGACAACCATTCAGTTAGATAGCTCCGTTTTGGTTTTAGAAGCAGATATTTCTCTGTACAGCCTGTGGTCCCATTCACTCGGGAATATCCCAACGCAGCTCCTAGAAGAAACGTGTTTCTGACTCGCTGAATCTCAACATAGATTCCACTCTCTTAGGTGAACGAACGCACAGCAGAGCAGTTTCAAGGAAACGTTTCTCCTGAGTTTTAGACGAAGTTTCCTGCTGTTTAGTACGGATGCCGGCATTGGGCTGGACATACCGGTTTTGGGATTCTGCACAGGAAGGGTTTGCAAACCGCTGAATCCACACGTGAGTTTAACTCTGTCAGTTGAATGCACACATTGACAACCATTCAGTTATATAGCTCCGTTTTGGTTTTAGAAGCAGATATTTCTCTGTACAGCCTATGGTCCCATTCACTCGGGAATATCCCAACGCAGCTCCTAGAAGAAACGTGTTTCTGACTCGCTGAATCTCAACATAGATTCAACTCTCTTAGGTGAACGAACGCACAGCAGAGCAGTTTCAAGGAATCGTTTCTCCTGAGTCTTAGACGAAGTTTCCTGCTGTTTAGTACGTATGCCAGCATTGGGCTGGAAATACCGGTTTTGGGATTCTGCACAGAAAGGGTTTGCAAACCGCTGAATCCACACGTGAGTTTAACTCTGTCAGTTGAATGCACACATTGACAACCATTCAGTTAGATAGCTCCGTTTTGGTTTTAGAAGCAGATATTTCTCTGTACAGCCTATGGTCCCATTCACTCGGGAATATCCCAACGCAGCTCCTAGAAGAAACGTGTTTCTGACTCGCTGAATCTCAACATAGATTCAACTCTCTTAGGTGAACGAACGCACAGCAGAGCAGTTTCAAGGAAACGTTTCTCCTGAGTTTTAGACGAAGTTTCCTGCTGTTTAGTACGGATGCCGGCATTGGGCTGGACATACCGGTTTTGGGATTCTGCACAGGAAGGGTTTGAAAACCGCTGAATCCACACGTGAGTTTAACTCTGTCAGTTGAATGCACACATTGACAACCATTCAGTTAGATAGCTCCGTTTTGGTTTTAGAAGCAGATATTTCTCTGTACAGCCTATGGTCCCATTCACTCGGGAATATCCCAACGCAGCTCCTAGCATAAACGTGTTTCTGACTCGCTGAATCTCAACATGGTTTCAACTCTCTTAGGTGAACGAACGCACAGCAGAGCAGTTTCAAGGAAACGTTTCTCCTGAGTTTTAGACGAAGTTTCCTGCTGTTTAGTACGGATGCCGGCATTGAGCTGGAATTAGCGGTTTTGGGATTCTGCACAGAAAGGGTTTGCAAACCGCTGAATCCACACGTGAGTTTAACTCTGTCAGTTGAATGCACACATTGACAACCATTCAGTTAGATAGCTCCGTTTTGGTTTTAGAAGCAGATATTTCTCTGTACAGCCTATGGTCCCATTCACTCGGGAATATCCCAACGCAGCTCCTAGAAGAAACGTGTTTCTGACTCGCTGAATCTCAACATAGATTCAACTCTCTTAGGTGAACGAACGCACAGCAGAGCAGTTTCAAGGAAACGTTTCTCCTGAGTTTTAGACGAAGTTTCCTGCTGTTTAGTACGTATGCCGGCATTGGGCTGGACATACCGGTTTTGGGATTCTGCACAGAAAGGGTTTGCAAACCGCTGAATCCACACGTGAGTTTAACTCTGTCAGTTGAATGCACACATTGACAACCATTCAGTTAGATAGCTCCGTTTTGGTTTTAGAAGCAGATATTTCTCTGTACAGCCTATGGTCCCATTCACTCGGGAATATCCCAACGCAGCTCCTAGAAGAAACGTGTTTCTGACTCGCTGAATCTCAACATAGATTCAACTCTCTTAGGTGAACGAACGCACAGCAGAGCAGTTTCAAGGAAACGTTTCTCCTGAGTTTTAGACGAAGTTTCCTGCTGTTTAGTACGGATGCCGGCATTGGGCTGGAAATACCGGTTTTGGGATTCTGCACAGAAAGGGTTTGCAAACCGCTGAATCCACACGTGAGTTTAACTCTGTCAGTTGAATGCACACATTGACAACCATTCAGTTAGATAGCTCCGTTTTGGTTTTAGAAGCAGATATTTCTCTGTACAGCCTATGGTCCCATTCACTCGGGAATATCCCAACGCAGCTCCTAGAAGAAACGTGTTTCTGACTCGCTGAATCTCAACATAGATTCAACTCTCTTAGGTGAACGAACGCACAGCAGAGCAGTTTCAAGGAAACGTTTCTCCTGAGTTTTAGACGAAGTTTCCTGCGGTTTAGTACAGATGCCGGCATTGGGCTGGACATACCGGTTTTGGGATTCTGCACAGGAAGGGTTTGCAAACCGCTGAATCCACACGTGAGTTTAACTCTGTCAGTTGAATGCACACATTGACAACCATTCAGTTAGATAGCTCCGTTTTGGTTTTAGAAGCAGATATTTCTCTGTACAGCCTATGGTCCCATTCACTCGGGAATATCCCAACGCAGCTCCTAGCAAAAACGTGTTTCTGACTCGCTGAATCTCAACATAGTTTCAACTCTCTTAGGTGAACGAACGCACAGCAGAGCAGTTTCAAGGAAACGTTTCTCCTGAGTTTTAGACGAAGTTTCCTGCTGTTTACTACGGATGCCGGCATTGAGCTGGAAATACCGGTTTTGGGATTCTGCACAGAAAGGGTTTGCAAACCGCTGAATCCACACGTGAGTTTAACTCTGTCAGTTGAATGCACACATTGACAACCATTCAGTTAGATAGCTCCGTTTTGGTTTTAGAAGCAGATATTTCTCTGTACAGCCTATGGTCCCATTCACTCGGGAATATCCCAACGCAGCTCCTAGAAGAAACGTGTTTCTGACTCGCTGAATCTCAACATAGATTCAACTCTCTTAGGTGAACGAACGCACAGCAGACAGTTTCAAAGAAACGTTTCTCCTGAGTCTTAGACGAAGTTTCCTGCTGTTTAGTACGTATGCCGGCATTGGGCTGGAAATACCGGTTTTGGGATTCTGCACAGAAAGGGTTTGCAAACCGCTGAATCCACACGTGAGTTTAACTCTGTCAGTTGAATGCGCACATTGACAACCATTCAGTTAGATAGCTCCGTTTTGGTTTTAGAAGCAGATATTTCTCTGTACAGCCTATGGTCCCATTCACTCGGGAATATCCCAACGCAGCTCCTAGAAGAAACGTGTTTCTGACTCGCTGAATCTCAACATAGATTCCACTCTCTTAGGTGAACGAACGCACAGCAGAGCAGTTTCAAGGAAACGTTTCTCCTGAGTTTTAGACGAAGTTTCCTGCTGTTTAGTACGGATGCCGGCATTGGGCTGGACATACCGGTTTTGGGATTCTGCACAGGAAGGGTTTGCAAACCGCTGAATCCACACGTGAGTTTAACTCTGTCAGTTGAATGCACACATTGACAACCATTCAGTTAGATAGCTCCGTTTTGGTTTTAGAAGCAGATATTTCTCTGTACAGCCTATGGTCCCATTCACTCGGGAATATCCCAACGCAGCTCCTAGAAGAAACGTGTTTCTGACTCGCTGAATCTCAACATAGATTCAACTCTCTTAGGTGAACGAACGCACAGCAGAGCAGTTTCAAGGAATCGTTTCTCCTGAGTCTTAGACGAAGTTTCCTGCTGTTTAGTACGTATGCCAGCATTGGGCTGGAAATACCGGTTTTGGGATTCTGCACAGAAAGGGTTTGCAAACCGCTGAATCCACACGTGAGTTTAACTCTGTCAGTTGAATGCACACATTGACAACCATTCAGTTAGATAGCTCCGTTTTGGTTTTAGAAGCAGATATTTCTCTGTACAGCCTATGGTCCCATTCACTCGGGAATATCCCAACGCAGCTCCTAGAAGAAACGTGTTTCTGACTCGCTGAATCTCAACATAGATTCAACTCTCTTAGGTGAACGAACGCACAGCAGAGCAGTTTCAAGGAAACGTTTCTCCTGAGTTTTAGACGAAGTTTCCTGCTGTTTAGTACGGATGCCGGCATTGGGCTGGACATACCGGTTTTGGGATTCTGCACAGGAAGGGTTTGAAAACCGCTGAATCCACACGTGAGTTTAACTCTGTCAGTTGAATGCACACATTGACAACCATTCAGTTAGATAGCTCCGTTTTGGTTTTAGAAGCAGATATTTCTCTGTACAGCCTATGGTCCCATTCACTCGGGAATATCCCAACGCAGCTCCTAGCATAAACGTGTTTCTGACTCGCTGAATCTCAACATGGTTTCAACTCTCTTAGGTGAGCGAACGCACAGCAGAGCAGTTTCAAGGAAACGTTTCTCCTGAGTTTTAGACGAAGTTTCCTGCTGTTTAGTACGGATGCCGGCATTGAGCTGGAATTAGCGGTTTTGGGATTCTGCACAGAAAGGGTTTGCAAAACGCTGAATCCACACGTGAGTTTAACTCTGTCAGTTGAATGCACACATTGACAACCATTCAGTTAGATAGCTCCGTTTTGGTTTTAGAAGCAGATATTTCTCTGTACAGCCTATGGTCCCATTCACTCGGGAATATCCCAACGCAGCTCCTAGAAGAAACGTGTTTCTGACTCGCTGAATCTCAACATAGATTCCACTCTCTTAGGTGAACGAACGCACAGCAGAGCAGTTTCAAGGAAACGTTTCTCCTGAGTTTTAGACGAAGTTTCCTGCTGTTTAGTACGTATGCCGGCATTGGGCTGGAAATACCGGTTTTGGGATTCTGCACAGAAAGGGTTTGCAAACCGCTGAATCCACACGTGAGTTTAACTCTGTCAGTTGAATGCACACATTGACAACCATTCAGTTATATAGCTCCGTTTTGGTTTTAGAAGCAGATATTTCTCTGTACAGCCTATGGTCCCATTCACTCGGGAATATCCCAACGCAGCTCCTAGAAGAAACGTGTTTCTGACTCGCTGAATCTCAACATAGATTCAACTCTCTTAAGTGAACGAACGCACAGCAGAGCAGTTTCAAGGAAACGTTTCTCCTGAATTTTAGACGAAGTTTCCTGCTGTTTAGTACGGATGCCGGCATTGGGCTGGAAATACCGGTTTTGGGATTCTGCACAGAAAGGGTTTGCAAACCGCTGAATCCACACGTGAGTTTAACTCTGTCAGTTGAATGCACACATTGACTACCATTCAGTTAGATAGCTCCGTTTTGGTTTTAGAAGCAGATATTTCTCTGTACAGCCTATGGTCCCATTCACTCGGGAATATCCCAACGCAGCTCCTAGAAGAAACGTGTTTCTGACTCGCTGAATCTCAACATAGATTCAACTCTCTTAGGTGAACGAACGCACAGCAGAGCAGTTTCAAGGAAACGTTTCTCCTGAGTTTTAGACGAAGTTTCCTGCGGTTTAGTACAGATGCCGGCATTGGGCTGGACATACCGGTTTTGGGATTCTGCACAGGAAGGGTTTGCAAACCGCTGAATCCACACGTGAGTTTAACTCTGTCAGTTGAATGCACACATTGACAACCATTCAGTTAGATAGCTCCGTTTTGGTTTTAGAAGCAGATATTTCTCTGTACAGCCTATGGTCCCATTCACTCGGGAATATCCCAACGCAGCTCCTAGCAAAAACGTGTTTCTGACTCGCTGAATCTCAACATAGTTTCAACTCTCTTAGGTGAACGAACGCACAGCAGAGCAGTTTCAAGGAAACGTTTCTCCTGAGTTTTAGACGAAGTTTCCTGCTGTTTAGTACGGATGCCGGCATTGAGCTGGAAATACCGGTTTTGGGATTCTGCACAGAAAGGGTTTGCAAACCGCTGAATCCACACGTGAGTTTAACTCTGTCAGTTGAATGCACACATTGACAACCATTCAGTTAGATAGCTCCGTTTTGGTTTTAGAAGCAGATATTTCTCTGTACAGCCTATGGTCCCATTCACTCGGGAGTATCCCAACGCAGCTCCTAGAAGAAACGTGTTTCTGACTCGCTGAATCTCAACATAGATTCAACTCTCTTAGGTGAACGAACGCACAGCAGACAGTTTCAAAGAAACGTTTCTCCTGAGTCTTAGACGAAGTTTCCTGCTGTTTAGTACGTATGCCGGCATTGGGCTGGAAATACCGGTTTTGGGATTCTGCACAGAAAGGGTTTGCAAACCGCTGAATCCACACGTGAGTTTAACTCTGTCAGTTGAATGCGCACATTGACAACCATTCAGTTAGATAGCTCCGTTTTGGTTTTAGAAGCAGATATTTCTCTGTACAGCCTATGGTCCCATTCACTCGGGAATATCCCAACGCAGCTCCTAGAAGAAACGTGTTTCTGACTCGCTGAATCTCAACATAGATTCAACTCTCTTAGGTGAACGAACGCACAGCAGAGCAGTTTCAAAGAAACGTTTCTCCTGAGTCTTAGACGAAGTTTCCTGCTGTTTAGTACGTATGCCGGCATTGGGCTGGAAATACCGGTTTTGGGATTCTGCACAGAAAGGGTTTGCAAACCGCTGAATCCACACGTGAGTTTAACTCTGTCAGTTGAATGCACACATTGACAACCATTCAGTTAGATAGCTCCGTTTTGGTTTTAGAAGCAGATATTTCTCTGTACAGCCTATGGTCCCATTCACTCGGGAATATCCCAACGCAGCTCCTAGAAGAAACGTGTTTCTGACTCGCTGAATCTCAACATAGATTCAACTCTCTTAGGTGAACGAACGCACAGCAGAGCAGTTTCAAGGAAACGTTTCTCCTGAGTTTTAGACGAAGTTTCCTGCTGTTTAGTACGGATGCCGGCATTGGGCTGGACATACCGGTTTTGGGATTCTGCACAGGAAGGGTTTGCAAACCGCTGAATCCACACGTGAGTTTAACTCTGTCAGTTGAATGCACACATTGACAACCATTCAGTTAGATAGCTCCGTTTTGGTTTTAGAAGCAGATATTTCTCTGTACAGCCTATCGTCCCATTCACTCGGGAATATCCCAACGCAGCTCCTAGAAGAAACGTGTTTCTGACTCGCTGAATCTCAACATAGATTCAACTCTCTTAGGTGAACGAACGCACAGCAGAGCAGTTTCAAGGAAACGTTTCTCCTGAGTTTTAGAAGAAGTTTCCTGCTGTTCAGTACGTATGCCGGCATTGGGCTGGAAATACCGGTTTTGGGATTCTGCACAGAAAGGGTTTGCAAACCGCTGAATCCACACGTGAGTTTAACTCTGTCAGTTGAATGCACACTTTGACAACCATTCAGTTAGATAGCTCCGTTTTGGTTTTAGAAGCAGATATTTCTCTGTACAGCCTATGGTCCCATTCACTCGGGAATATCCCAACGCAGCTCCTAGAAGAAACGTGTTTCTGACTCGCTGAATCTCAACATAGATTCAACTCTCTTAGGTGAACGAACGCACAGCAGAGCAGTTTCAAAGAAACGTTTCTCCTGAGTCTTAGACGAAGTTTCCTGCTGTTTAGTATGGATGCCGGCATTGGGCTGGAAATACCGGTTTTGGGATTCTGCACAGAAAGGGTTTGCAAACCGCTGAATCCACACGTGAGTTTAACTCTGTCAGTTGAATGCACACATTAACAACCATTCAGTTAGATAGCTCCGTTTTGGTTTTAGAAGCAAATATTTCTCTGTACAGCCTATGGTCCCATTCACTCGGGAATATCCCAACGCAGCTCCTAGAAGAAACGTGTTTCTGACTCGCTGAATCTCAACATAGTTTCAACTCTCTTAGGTGAACGAACGCACAGCAGAGCAGTTTCAAGGAAACGTTTCTCCTGCGTTTTAGACGAAGTTTCCTGCTGTTTAGTACGTATGCCGGCATTGGGCTGGACATACCGGTTTTGGGATTCTGCACAGAAAGGGTTTGCAAACCGCTGAATCCACACGTGAGTTTCACTCTGTCAGTTGAATGCACACGTTGACAACCATTCAGTTAGATAGCTCCGTTTTGGTTTTAGAAGCAGATATTTCTCTGTACAGCCTATGGTCCCATTCACTCGGGAATATCCCAACGCAGCTCCTAGAAGAAACGTGTTTCTGACTCGCTGAATCTCAACATAGATTCAACTCTCTTAGGTGAACGAACGCACAGCAGAGCAGTTTCAAGGAAACGTTTCTCCTGAGTTTTAGACGAAGTTTCCTGCTGTTTAGTACGGATGCCGGCATTGAGCTGGAATTACCGGTTTTGGGATTCTGCACAGAAAGGGTTTGCAAACCGCTGAATCCACACGTGAGTTTAACTCTGTCAGTTGAATGCACACATTGACAACCATTCAGTTAGATACCTCCGTTTTGGTTTTAGAAGCAGATATTTCTCTGTACAGCCTATGGTCCCATTCACTCGGGAATATCCCAACGCAGCTCCTAGAAGAAACGTGTTTCTGACTCGCTGAATCTCAACATAGATTCAACTCTCTTAGGTGAACGAACGCACAGCAGAGCAGTTTCAAGGAAACGTTTCTCCTGAGTCTTAGACGAAGTTTCCTGCTGTTTAGTACGTATGCCGGCATTGGGCTGGAAATACCGGTTTTGGGATTCTGCACAGAAAGGGTTTGCAAACCGCTGAATCCACACGTGAGTTTAACTCTGTCAGTTGAATGCACACATTGACAACCATTCAGTTAGATAGCTCCGTTTTCGTTTTAGAAGCAGATATTTCTCTGTACAGCCTATTGTCCCATTCACTCGGGAATATCCCAACGCAGCTCCTAGAAGACACGTGTTTCTGACTCGCTGAATCTCAACATAGATTCAACTCTCTTAGGTGAACGAACGCACAGCAGTGCAGTTTCAAAGAAACGTTTCTCCTGAGTCTTAGACGAAGTTTCCTGCTGTTTAGTACGTATGCCGGCATTGGGCTGGAAATACCGGTTTTGGGATTCTGCACAGAAAGGGTTTGCAAACCGCTGAATCCACACGTGAGTTTAACTCTGTCAGTTGAATGCACACATTGACAACCATTCAGTTAGATAGCTCCGTTTTGGTTTTAGAAGCAGATATTTCTCTGTACAGCCTATGGTCCCATTCACTCGGGAATATCCCAACGCAGCTCCTAGCATAAACGTGTTTCTGACTCGCTGAATCTCAACATAGATTCAACTCTCTTAGGTGAACGAACGCACAGCAGAGCAGTTTCAAGGAATCGTTTCTCCTGAGTCTTAGACGAAGTTTCCTGCTGTTTAGTACGTATGCCAGCATTGGGCTGGAAATACCGGTTTTGGGATTCTGCACAGAAAGGGTTTGCAAACCGCTGAATCCACACGTGAGTTTAACTCTGTCAGTTGAATGCACACATTGACAACCATTCAGTTAGATAGCTCCGTTTTGGTTTTAGAAGCAGATATTTCTCTGTACAGCCTATGGTCCCATTCACTCGGGAATATCCCAACGCAGCTCCTAGCATAAACGTGTTTCTGACTCGCTGAATCTCAACATAGTTTCAACTCTCTTAGGTGAACGAACGCACAGCAGAGCTGTTTCAAGGAAACGTTTCTCCTGAGTTTTAGACGAAGTTTCCTGCTGTTTAGTACGGATGCCGGCATTGGGCTGGACATACCGGTTTTGGGATTCTGCACAGAAAGGGTTTGCAAACCGCTGAATCCACACGTGAGTTTAACTCTGTCAGTTGAATGCACACATTGACAACCATTCAGTTAGATAGCTCCGTTTTGGTTTTAGAAGCAGATATTTCTCTGTACAGCCTATGGTCCCATTCACTCGGGAATATCCCAACGCAGCTCCTAGAAGAAACGTGTTTCTGACTCGCTGAATCTCAACATAGATTCAACTCTCTTAGGTGAACGAACGCACAGCAGAGCAGTTTCAAGGAAACGTTTCTCCTGAGTTTCAGAAGAAGTTTCCTGCTGTTTAGTACGTATGCCGGCATTGGGCTGGAAATACCGGTTTTGGGATTCTGCACAGAAAGGGTTTGCAAACCGCTGAATCCACACGTGAGTTTAACTCTGTCAGTTGAATGCACACATTGACAACCATTCAGTTAGATAGCTCCGTTTTGGTTTTAGAAGCAGATATTTCTCTGTACAGCCTATGGTCCCATTCACTCGGGAATATCCCAACGCAGCTCCTAGAAGAAACGTGTTTCTGACTCGCTGAATCTCAACATAGATTCAACTCTCTTAGGTGAACGAACGCACAGCAGAGCAGTTTCAAAGAAACGTTTCTCCTGAGTCTTAGACGAAGTTTCCTGCTGTTTAGTACGTATGCCGGCATTGGGCTGGAAATACCGGTTTTGGGATTCTGCACAGAAAGGGTTTGCAAACCGCTGAATCCACACGTGAGTTTAACTCTGTCAGTTGAATGCACACATTGACAACCATTCAGTTAGATAGCTCCGTTTTGGTTTTAGAAGCAGATATTTCTCTGTACAGCCTATGGTCCCATTCACTCGGGAATATCCCAACGCAGCTCCTAGAAGAAACGTGTTTCTGACTCGCTGAATCTCAACATAGTTTCAACTCTCTTAGGTGAACGAACGCACAGCAGAGCAGTTTCAAGGAAACGTTTCTCCTGCGTTTTAGACGAAGTTTCCTGCTGTTTAGTACGTATGCCGGCATTGGGCTGGACATACCGGTTTTGGGATTCTGCACAGAAAGGGTTTGCAAACCGCTGAATCCACACGTGAGTTTCACTCTGTCAGTTGAATGCACACGTTGACAACCATTCAGTTAGATAGCTCCGTTTTGGTTTTAGAAGCAGATATTTCTCTGTACAGCCTATGGTCCCATTCACTCGGGAATATCCCAACGCAGCTCCTAGAAGAAACGTGTTTCTGACTCGCTGAATCTCAACATAGATTCAACTCTCTTAGGTGAACGAACGCACAGCAGAGCAGTTTCAAGGAAACGTTTCTCCTGAGTTTTAGACGAAGTTTCCTGCTGTTTAGTACGTATGCCGGCATTGGGCTGGACATACCGGTTTTGGGATTCTGCACAGAAAGGGTTTGCAAACCGCTGAATCCACACGTGAGTTTCACTCTGTCAGTTGAATGCACACGTTGACAACCATTCAGTTAGATAGCTCCGTTTTGGTTTTAGAAGCAGATATTTCTCTGTACAGCCTATGGTCCCATTCACTCGGGAATATCCCAACGCAGCTCCTAGAAGAAACGTGTTTCTGACTCGCTGAATCTCAACATAGATTCAACTCTCTTAGGTGAACGAACGCACAGCAGAGCAGTTTCAAGGAAACGTTTCTCCTGAGTTTTAGACGAAGTTTCCTGCTGTTTAGTACGGATGCCGGCATTGGGCTGGACATACCGGTTTTGGGATTCTGCACAGGAAGGGTTTGAAAACCGCTGAATCCACACGTGAGTTTAACTCTGTCAGTTGAATGCACACATTGACAACCATTCAGTTAGATAGCTCCGTTTTGGTTTTAGAAGCAGATATTTCTCTGTACAGCCTATGGTCCCATTCACTCGGGAATATCCCAACGCAGCTCCTAGCATAAACGTGTTTCTGACTCGCTGAATGTCAACATAGTTTCAACTCTCTTAGGTGAACGAACGCACAGCAGAGCAGTTTCAAGGAAACGTTTCTCCTGAGTTTTAGACGAAGTTTCCTGCTGTTTAGTACGGATGCCGGCATTGGGCTGGACATACCGGTTTTGGGATTCTGCACAGAAATGGTTTGCAAACCGCTGAATCCACACGTGAGTTTAACTCTGTCAGTTGAATGCACACATTGACAACCATTCAGTTAGATAGCTCCGTTTTGGTTTTAGAAGCAGATATTTCTCTGTACAGCCTATCGTCCCATTCACTCGGGAATATCCCAACGCAGCTCCTAGAAGAAACGTGTTTCTGACTCGCTGAATCTCAACATAGATTCAACTCTCTTAGGTGAACGAACGCACAGCAGAGCAGTTTCAAGGAAACGTTTCTCCTGAGTTTTAGAAGAAGTTTCCTGCTGTTCAGTACGTATGCCGGCATTGGGCTGGAAATACCGGTTTTGGGATTCTGCACAGAAAGGGTTTGCAAACCGCTGAATCCACACGTGAGTTTAACTCTGTCAGTTGAATGCACACTTTGACAACCATTCAGTTAGATAGCTCCGTTTTCGTTTTAGAAGCAGATATTTCTCTGTACAGCCTATGGTCCCATTCACTCGGGAATATCCCAACGCAGCTCCTAGAAGAAACGTGTTTCTGACTCGCTGAATCTCAACATAGATTCAACTCTCTTAGGTGAACGAACGCACAGCAGAGCAGTTTCAAAGAAACGTTTCTCCTGAGTCTTAGACGAAGTTTCCTGCTGTTTAGTATGGATGCCGGCATTGGGCTGGAAATACCGGTTTTGGGATTCTGCACAGAAAGGGTTTGCAAACCGCTGAATCCACACGTGAGTTTAACTCTGTCAGTTGAATGCACACATTAACAACCATTCAGTTAGATAGCTCCGTTTTGGTTTTAGAAGCAAATATTTCTCTGTACAGCCTATGGTCCCATTCACTCGGGAATATCCCAACGCAGCTCCTAGAAGAAACGTGTTTCTGACTCGCTGAATCTCAACATAGTTTCAACTCTCTTAGGTGAACGAACGCACAGCAGAGCAGTTTCAAGGAAACGTTTCTCCTGCGTTTTAGACGAAGTTTCCTGCTGTTTAGTACGTATGCCGGCATTGGGCTGGACATACCGGTTTTGGGATTCTGCACAGAAAGGGTTTGCAAACCGCTGAATCCACACGTGAGTTTCACTCTGTCAGTTGAATGCACACGTTGACAACCATTCAGTTAGATAGCTCCGTTTTGGTTTTAGAAGCAGATATTTCTCTGTACAGCCTATGGTCCCATTCACTCGGGAATATCCCAACGCAGCTCCTAGAAGAAACGTGTTTCTGACTCGCTGAATCTCAACATAGATTCAACTCTCTTAGGTGAACGAACGCACAGCAGAGCAGTTTCAAGGAAACGTTTCTCCTGAGTTTTAGACGAAGTTTCCTGCTGTTTAGTACGGATGCCGGCATTGAGCTGGAATTACCGGTTTTGGGATTCTGCACAGAAAGGGTTTGCAAACCGCTGAATCCACACGTGAGTTTAACTCTGTCAGTTGAATGCACACATTGACAACCATTCAGTTAGATACCTCCGTTTTGGTTTTAGAAGCAGATATTTCTCTGTACAGCCTATGGTCCCATTCACTCGGGAATATCCCAACGCAGCTCCTAGAAGAAACGTGTTTCTGACTCGCTGAATCTCAACATAGATTCAACTCTCTTAGGTGAACGAACGCACAGCAGAGCAGTTTCAAGGAAACGTTTCTCCTGAGTCTTAGACGAAGTTTCCTGCTGTTTAGTACGTATGCCGGCATTGGGCTGGAAATACCGGTTTTGGGATTCTGCACAGAAAGGGTTTGCAAACCGCTGAATCCACACGTGAGTTTAACTCTGTCAGTTGAATGCACACATTGACAACCATTCAGTTAGATAGCTCCGTTTTCGTTTTAGAAGCAGATATTTCTCTGTACAGCCTATTGTCCCATTCACTCGGGAATATCCCAACGCAGCTCCTAGAAGACACGTGTTTCTGACTCGCTGAATCTCAACATAGATTCAACTCTCTTAGGTGAACGAACGCACAGCAGTGCAGTTTCAAAGAAACGTTTCTCCTGAGTCTTAGACGAAGTTTCCTGCTGTTTAGTACGTATGCCGGCATTGGGCTGGAAATACCGGTTTTGGGATTCTGCACAGAAAGGGTTTGCAAACCGCTGAATCCACACGTGAGTTTAACTCTGTCAGTTGAATGCACACATTGACAACCATTCAGTTAGATAGCTCCGTTTTGGTTTTAGAAGCAGATATTTCTCTGTACAGCCTATGGTCCCATTCACTCGGGAATATCCCAACGCAGCTCCTAGCATAAACGTGTTTCTGACTCGCTGAATCTCAACATAGATTCAACTCTCTTAGGTGAACGAACGCACAGCAGAGCAGTTTCAAGGAATCGTTTCTCCTGAGTCTTAGACGAAGTTTCCTGCTGTTTAGTACGTATGCCAGCATTGGGCTGGAAATACCGGTTTTGGGATTCTGCACAGAAAGGGTTTGCAAACCGCTGAATCCACACGTGAGTTTAACTCTGTCAGTTGAATGCACACATTGACAACCATTCAGTTAGATAGCTCCGTTTTGGTTTTAGAAGCAGATATTTCTCTGTACAGCCTATGGTCCCATTCACTCGGGAATATCCCAACGCAGCTCCTAGCATAAACGTGTTTCTGACTCGCTGAATCTCAACATAGTTTCAACTCTCTTAGGTGAACGAACGCACAGCAGAGCTGTTTCAAGGAAACGTTTCTCCTGAGTTTTAGACGAAGTTTCCTGCTGTTTAGTACGGATGCCGGCATTGGGCTGGACATACCGGTTTTGGGATTCTGCACAGAAAGGGTTTGCAAACCGCTGAATCCACACGTGAGTTTAACTCTGTCAGTTGAATGCACACATTGACAACCATTCAGTTAGATAGCTCCGTTTTGGTTTTAGAAGCAGATATTTCTCTGTACAGCCTATGGTCCCATTCACTCGGGAATATCCCAACGCAGCTCCTAGAAGAAACGTGTTTCTGACTCGCTGAATCTCAACATAGATTCAACTCTCTTAGGTGAACGAACGCACAGCAGAGCAGTTTCAAGGAAACGTTTCTCCTGAGTTTCAGAAGAAGTTTCCTGCTGTTTAGTACGTATGCCGGCATTGGGCTGGAAATACCGGTTTTGGGATTCTGCACAGAAAGGGTTTGCAAACCGCTGAATCCACACGTGAGTTTAACTCTGTCAGTTGAATGCACACATTGACAACCATTCAGTTAGATAGCTCCGTTTTGGTTTTAGAAGCAGATATTTCTCTGTACAGCCTATGGTCCCATTCACTCGGGAATATCCCAACGCAGCTCCTAGAAGAAACGTGTTTCTGACTCGCTGAATCTCAACATAGATTCAACTCTCTTAGGTGAACGAACGCACAGCAGAGCAGTTTCAAAGAAACGTTTCTCCTGAGTCTTAGACGAAGTTTCCTGCTGTTTAGTACGTATGCCGGCATTGGGCTGGAAATACCGGTTTTGGGATTCTGCACAGAAAGGGTTTGCAAACCGCTGAATCCACACGTGAGTTTAACTCTGTCAGTTGAATGCACACATTGACAACCATTCAGTTAGATAGCTCCGTTTTGGTTTTAGAAGCAGATATTTCTCTGTACAGCCTATGGTCCCATTCACTCGGGAATATCCCAACGCAGCTCCTAGAAGAAACGTGTTTCTGACTCGCTGAATCTCAACATAGTTTCAACTCTCTTAGGTGAACGAACGCACAGCAGAGCAGTTTCAAGGAAACGTTTCTCCTGCGTTTTAGACGAAGTTTCCTACTGTTTAGTACGTATGCCGGCATTGGGCTGGACATACCGGTTTTGGGATTCTGCACAGAAAGGGTTTGCAAACCGCTGAATCCACACGTGAGTTTCACTCTGTCAGTTGAATGCACACGTTGACAACCATTCAGTTAGATAGCTCCGTTTTGGTTTTAGAAGCAGATATTTCTCTGTACAGCCTATGGTCCCATTCACTCGGGAATATCCCAACGCAGCTCCTAGAAGAAACGTGTTTCTGACTCGCTGAATCTCAACATAGATTCAACTCTCTTAGGTGAACGAACGCACAGCAGAGCAGTTTCAAGGAAACGTTTCTCCTGAGTTTTAGACGAAGTTTCCTGCTGTTTAGTACGGATGCCGGCATTGAGCTGGAATTACCGGTTTTGGGATTCTGCACAGAAAGGGTTTGCAAACCGCTGAATCCACACGTGAGTTTAACTCTGTCAGTTGAATGCACACATTGACAACCATTCAGTTAGATACCTCCGTTTTGGTTTTAGAAGCAGATATTTCTCTGTACAGCCTATGGTCCCATTCACTCGGGAATATCCCAACGCAGCTCCTAGAAGAAACGTGTTTCTGACTCGCTGAATCTCAACATAGATTCAACTCTCTTAGGTGAACGAACGCACAGCAGAGCAGTTTCAAGGAAACGTTTCTCCTGAGTCTTAGACGAAGTTTCCTGCTGTTTAGTACGTATGCCGGCATTGGGCTGGAAATACCGGTTTTGGGATTCTGCACAGAAAGGGTTTGCAAACCGCTGAATCCACACGTGAGTTTAACTCTGTCAGTTGAATGCACACATTGACAACCATTCAGTTAGATAGCTCCGTTTTCGTTTTAGAAGCAGATATTTCTCTGTACAGCCTATTGTCCCATTCACTCGGGAATATCCCAACGCAGCTCCTAGAAGACACGTGTTTCTGACTCGCTGAATCTCAACATAGATTCAACTCTCTTAGGTGAACGAACGCACAGCAGTGCAGTTTCAAAGAAACGTTTCTCCTGAGTCTTAGACGAAGTTTCCTGCTGTTTAGTACGTATGCCGGCATTGGGCTGGAAATACCGGTTTTGGGATTCTGCACAGAAAGGGTTTGCAAACCGCTGAATCCACACGTGAGTTTAACTCTGTCAGTTGAATGCACACATTGACAACCATTCAGTTAGATAGCTCCGTTTTGGTTTTAGAAGCAGATATTTCTCTGTACAGCCTATGGTCCCATTCACTCGGGAATATCCCAACGCAGCTCCTAGCATAAACGTGTTTCTGACTCGCTGAATCTCAACATAGTTTCAACTCTCTTAGGTGAACGAACGCACAGCAGAGCTGTTTCAAGGAAACGTTTCTCCTGAGTTTTAGACGAAGTTTCCTGCTGTTTAGTACGGATGCCGGCATTGGGCTGGACATACCGGTTTTGGGATTCTGCACAGAAAGGGTTTGCAAACCGCTGAATCCACACGTGAGTTTAACTCTGTCAGTTGAATGCACACATTGACAACCATTCAGTTAGATAGCTCCGTTTTGGTTTTAGAAGCAGATATTTCTCTGTACAGCCTATGGTCCCATTCACTCGGGAATATCCCAACGCAGCTCCTAGAAGAAACGTGTTTCTGACTCGCTGAATCTCAACATAGATTCAACTCTCTTAGGTGAACGAACGCACAGCAGAGCAGTTTCAAGGAAACGTTTCTCCTGAGTTTCAGAAGAAGTTTCCTGCTGTTTAGTACGTATGCCGGCATTGGGCTGGAAATACCGGTTTTGGGATTCTGCACAGAAAGGGTTTGCAAACCGCTGAATCCACACGTGAGTTTAACTCTGTCAGTTGAATGCACACATTGACAACCATTCAGTTAGATAGCTCCGTTTTGGTTTTAGAAGCAGATATTTCTCTGTACAGCCTATGGTCCCATTCACTCGGGAATATCCCAACGCAGCTCCTAGAAGAAACGTGTTTCTGACTCGCTGAATCTCAACATAGTTTCAACTCTCTTAGGTGAACGAACGCACAGCAGAGCAGTTTCAAGGAAACGTTTCTCCTGCGTTTTAGACGAAGTTTCCTGCTGTTTAGTACGTATGCCGGCATTGGGCTGGACATACCGGTTTTGGGATTCTGCACAGAAAGGGTTTGCAAACCGCTGAATCCACACGTGAGTTTCACTCTGTCAGTTGAATGCACACGTTGACAACCATTCAGTTAGATAGCTCCGTTTTGGTTTTAGAAGCAGATATTTCTCTGTACAGCCTATGGTCCCATTCACTCGGGAATATCCCAACGCAGCTCCTAGAAGAAACGTGTTTCTGACTCGCTGAATCTCAACATAGATTCAACTCTCTTAGGTGAACGAACGCACAGCAGATCAGTTTCAAGGAAACGTTTCTCCTGAGTCTTAGACGAAGTTTCCTGCTGTTTAGTACGTATGCCGGCATTGGGCTGGAAATACCGGTTTTGGGATTCTGCACAGAAAGGGTTTGCAAACCGCTGAATCCACACGTGAGTTTAACTCTGTCAGTTGAATGCACACATTGACAACCATTCAGTTAGATAGCTCCGTTTTCGTTTTAGAAGCAGATATTTCTCTGTACAGCCTATTGTCCCATTCACTCGGGAATATCCCAACGCAGCTCCTAGAAGACACGTGTTTCTGACTCGCTGAATCTCAACATAGATTCAACTCTCTTAGGTGAACGAACGCACAGCAGAGCAGTTTCAAGGAATCGTTTCTCCTGAGTCTTAGACGAAGTTTCCTGCTGTTTAGTACGTATGCCAGCATTGGGCTGGAAATACCGGTTTTGGGATTCTGCACAGAAAGGGTTTGCAAACCGCTGAATCCACACGTGAGTTTAACTCTGTCAGTTGAATGCACACATTGACAACCATTCAGTTATATAGCTCCGTTTTGGTTTTAGAAGCAGATATTTCTCTGTACAGCCTATGGTCCCATTCACTCGGGAATATCCCAACGCAGCTCCTAGAAGAAACGTGTTTCTGACTCGCTGAATCTCAACATAGATTCCACTCTCTTAGGTGAACGAAGGCACAGCAGAGCAGTTTCAAGGAAACGTTTCTCCTGAGTTTTAGACGAAGTTTCCTGCTGTTTAGTATGGATGCCGGCATTGGGCTGGACATACCGGTTTTGGGATTCTGCACAGGAAGGGTTTGCAAACCGCTGAATCCACACGTGAGTTTAACTCTGTCAGTTGAATGCACACATTGACAACCATTCAGTTATATAGCTCCGTTTTGGTTTTAGAAGCAGATATTTCTCTGTACAGCCTATGGTCCCATTCACTCGGGAATATCCCAACGCAGCTCCTAGAAGAAACGTGTTTCTGACTCGCTGAATCTCAACATAGATTCAACTCTCTTAGGTGAACGAACGCACAGCAGAGCAGTTTCAAGGAATCGTTTCTCCTGAGTCTTAGACGAAGTTTCCTGCTGTTTAGTACGTATGCCAGCATTGGGCTGGAAATACCGGTTTTGGGATTCTGCACAGAAAGGGTTTGCAAACCGCTGAATCCACACGTGAGTTTAACTCTGTCAGTTGAATGCACACATTGACAGCCATTCAGTTAGATAGCTCCGTTTTGGTTTTAGAAGCAGATATTTCTCTGTACAGCCTATGGTCCCATTCACTCGGGAATATCCCAACGCAGCTCCTAGAAGAAACGTGTTTCTGACTCGCTGAATCTCAACATAGATTCAACTCTCTTAGGTGAACGAACGCACAGCAGAGCAGTTTCAAGAAACGTTTCTCCTGAGTTTTAGACGAAGTTTCCTGCGGTTTAGTACAGATGCCGGCATTGGGCTGGACATACCGGTTTTGGGATTCTGCACAGGAAGGGTTTGAAAACCGCTGAATCCACACGTGAGTTTAACTCTGTCAGTTGAATGCACACATTGACAACCATTCAGTTAGATAGCTCCGTTTTGGTTTTAGAAGCAGATATTTCTCTGTACAGCCTATGGTCCCATTCACTCGGGAATATCCCAACGCAGCTCCTAGCAAAAACGTGTTTCTGACTCGCTGAATCTCAACATAGTTTCAACTCTCTTAGGTGAACGAACGCACAGCAGAGCAGTTTCAAGGAAACGTTTCTCCTGAGTTTTAGACGAAGTTTCCTGCTGTTTAGTACGGATGCCGGCATTGAGCTGGAAATACCGGTTTTGGGATTCTGCACAGAAAGGGTTTGCAAACCGCTGAATCCACACGTGAGTTTAACTCTGTCAGTTGAATGCACACATTGACAACCATTCAGTTAGATAGCTCCGTTTTGGTTTTAGAAGCAGATATTTCTCTGTACAGCCTATGGTCCCATTCACTCGGGAATATCCCAACGCAGCTCCTAGAAGAAACGTGTTTCTGACTCGCTGAATCTCAACATAGATTCAACTCTCTTAGGTGAACGAACGCACAGCAGACAGTTTCAAAGAAACGTTTCTCCTGAGTCTTAGACGAAGTTTCCTGCTGTTTAGTACGTATGCCGGCATTGGGCTGGATATACCGGTTTTGGGATTCTGCACAGAAAGGGTTTGCAAACCGCTGAATCCACACGTGAGTTTAACTCTGTCAGTTGAATGCACACATTGACAACCATTCAGTTAGATAGCTCCGTTTTGGTTTTAGAAGCAGATATTTCTCTGTACAGCCTATGGTCCCATTCACTCGGGAATATCCCAACGCAGCTCCTAGAAGAAACGTGTTTCTGACTCGCTGAATCTCAACATAGATTCAACTCTCTTAGGTGAACGAACGCACAGCAGAGCAGTTTCAAGGAAACGTTTCTCCTGAGTCTTAGACGAAGTTTCCTGCTGTTTAGTACGTATGCCGGCATTGGGCTGGAAATACCGGTTTTGGGATTCTGCACAGAAAGGGTTTGCAAACCGCTGAATCCACACGTGAGTTTAACTCTGTCAGTTGAATGCACACATTGACAACCATTCAGTTAGATAGCTCCGTTTTGGTTTTAGAAGCAGATATTTCTCTGTACAGCCTATGGTCCCATTCACTCGGGAATATCCCAACGCAGCTCCTAGAAGAAACGTGTTTCTGACTCGCTGAATCTCAACATAGATTCAACTCTCTTAGGTGAACGAACGCACAGCAGAGCAGTTTCAAGGAAACGTTTCTCCTGAGTTTTAGACGAAGTTTCCTGCTGTTTAGTACGGATGCCGGCATTGGGCTGGACATACCGGTTTTGGGATTCTGCACAGAAAGGGTTTGCAAACCGCTGAATCCACATGTGAGTTTAACTCTGTCAGTTGAATGCACACATTGACAACCATTCAGTTAGATAGCTCCGTTTTGGTTTTAGAAGCAGATATTTCTCTGTACAGCCTATGGTCCCATTCACTCGGGAATATCCCAACGCAGCTCCTAGCATAAACGTGTTTCTGACTCGCTGAATCTCAACATAGTTTCAACTCTCTTAGGTGAACGAACGCACAGCAGAGCAGTTTCAAGGAAACGTTTCTCCTGAGTTTTAGACGAAGTTTCCTGCTGTTTAGTACGGATGCCGGCATTGGGCTGGACATACCGGTTTTGGGATTCTGCACAGAAAGGGTTTGCAAACCGCTGAATCCACACGTGAGTTTAACTCTGTCAGTTGAATGCACACATTGACAACCATTCAGTTAGATAGCTCCGTTTTGGTTTTAGAGGCAGATATTTCTCTGTACAGCCTATGGTCCCATTCACTCGGGAATATCCCAACGCAGCTCCTAGAAGAAACGTGTTTCTGACTCGCTGAATCTCAACATAGATTCAACTCTCTTAGGTGAACGAACGCACAGCAGAGCAGTTTCAAGGAAACGTTTCTCCTGAGTTTCAGAAGAAGTTTCCTGCTGTTTAGTACGTATGCCGGCATTGGGCTGGAAATACCGGTTTTGGGATTCTGCACAGAAAGGGTTTGCAAACCGCTGAATCCACACGTGAGTTTAACTCTGTCAGTTGAATGCACACATTGACAACCATTCAGTTAGATAGCTCCGTTTTGGTTTTAGAAGCAGATATTTCTCTGTACAGCCTATGGTCCCATTCACTCGGGAATATCCCAACGCAGCTCCTAGAAGAAACGTGTTTCTGACTCGCTGAATCTCAACATAGTTTCAACTCTCTTAGGTGAACGAACGCACAGCAGAGCAGTTTCAAGGAAACGTTTCTCCTGCGTTTTAGACGAAGTTTCCTGCTGTTTAGTACGTATGCCGGCATTGGGCTGGACATACCGGTTTTGGGATTCTGCACAGAAAGGGTTTGCAAACCGCTGAATCCACACGTGAGTTTCACTCTGTCAGTTGAATGCACACGTTGACAACCATTCAGTTAGATAGCTCCGTTTTGGTTTTAGAAGCAGATATTTCTCTGTACAGCCTATGGTCCCATTCACTCGGGAATATCCCAACGCAGCTCCTAGAAGAAACGTGTTTCTGACTCGCTGAATCTCAACATAGATTCAACTCTCTTAGGTGAACGAACGCACAGCAGATCAGTTTCAAGGAAACGTTTCTCCTGAGTCTTAGACGAAGTTTCCTGCTGTTTAGTACGTATGCCGGCATTGGGCTGGAAATACCGGTTTTGGGATTCTGCACAGAAAGGGTTTGCAAACCGCTGAATCCACACGTGAGTTTAACTCTGTCAGTTGAATGCACACATTGACAACCATTCAGTTAGATAGCTCCGTTTTCGTTTTAGAAGCAGATATTTCTCTGTACAGCCTATTGTCCCATTCACTCGGGAATATCCCAACGCAGCTCCTAGAAGACACGTGTTTCTGACTCGCTGAATCTCAACATAGATTCAACTCTCTTAGGTGAACGAACGCACAGCAGAGCAGTTTCAAGGAATCGTTTCTCCTGAGTCTTAGACGAAGTTTCCTGCTGTTTAGTACGTATGCCAGCATTGGGCTGGAAATACCGGTTTTGGGATTCTGCACAGAAAGGGTTTGCAAACCGCTGAATCCACACGTGAGTTTAACTCTGTCAGTTGAATGCACACATTGACAACCATTCAGTTAGATAGCTCCGTTTTGGTTTTAGAAGCAGATATTTCTCTGTACAGCCTATGGTCCCATTCACTCGGGAATATCCCAACGCAGCTCCTAGAAGAAACGTGTTTCTGACTCGCTGAATCTCAACATAGATTCCACTCTCTTAGGTGAACGAAGGCACAGCAGAGCAGTTTCAAGGAAACGTTTCTCCTGAGTTTTAGACGAAGTTTCCTGCTGTTTAGTATGGATGCCGGCATTGGGCTGGACATACCGGTTTTGGGATTCTGCACAGGAAGGGTTTGCAAACCGCTGAATCCACACGTGAGTTTAACTCTGTCAGTTGAATGCACACATTGACAACCATTCAGTTATATAGCTCCGTTTTGGTTTTAGAAGCAGATATTTCTCTGTACAGCCTATGGTCCCATTCACTCGGGAATATCCCAACGCAGCTCCTAGAAGAAACGTGTTTCTGACTCGCTGAATCTCAACATAGATTCAACTCTCTTAGGTGAACGAACGCACAGCAGAGCAGTTTCAAGGAATCGTTTCTCCTGAGTCTTAGACGAAGTTTCCTGCTGTTTAGTACGTATGCCAGCATTGGGCTGGAAATACCGGTTTTGGGATTCTGCACAGAAAGGGTTTGCAAACCGCTGAATCCACACGTGAGTTTAACTCTGTCAGTTGAATGCACACATTGACAGCCATTCAGTTAGATAGCTCCGTTTTGGTTTTAGAAGCAGATATTTCTCTGTACAGCCTATGGTCCCATTCACTCGGGAATATCCCAACGCAGCTCCTAGAAGAAACGTGTTTCTGACTCGCTGAATCTCAACATAGATTCAACTCTCTTAGGTGAACGAACGCACAGCAGAGCAGTTTCAAGAAACGTTTCTCCTGAGTTTTAGACGAAGTTTCCTGCGGTTTAGTACAGATGCCGGCATTGGGCTGGACATACCGGTTTTGGGATTCTGCACAGGAAGGGTTTGAAAACCGCTGAATCCACACGTGAGTTTAACTCTGTCAGTTGAATGCACACATTGACAACCATTCAGTTAGATAGCTCCGTTTTGGTTTTAGAAGCAGATATTTCTCTGTACAGCCTATGGTCCCATTCACTCGGGAATATCCCAACGCAGCTCCTAGCAAAAACGTGTTTCTGACTCGCTGAATCTCAACATAGTTTCAACTCTCTTAGGTGAACGAACGCACAGCAGAGCAGTTTCAAGGAAACGTTTCTCCTGAGTTTTAGACGAAGTTTCCTGCTGTTTAGTACGGATGCCGGCATTGAGCTGGAAATACCGGTTTTGGGATTCTGCACAGAAAGGGTTTGCAAACCGCTGAATCCACACGTGAGTTTAACTCTGTCAGTTGAATGCACACATTGACAACCATTCAGTTAGATAGCTCCGTTTTGGTTTTAGAAGCAGATATTTCTCTGTACAGCCTATGGTCCCATTCACTCGGGAATATCCCAACGCAGCTCCTAGAAGAAACGTGTTTCTGACTCGCTGAATCTCAACATAGATTCAACTCTCTTAGGTGAACGAACGCACAGCAGACAGTTTCAAAGAAACGTTTCTCCTGAGTCTTAGACGAAGTTTCCTGCTGTTTAGTACGTATGCCGGCATTGGGCTGGATATACCGGTTTTGGGATTCTGCACAGAAAGGGTTTGCAAACCGCTGAATCCACACGTGAGTTTAACTCTGTCAGTTGAATGCACACATTGACAACCATTCAGTTAGATAGCTCCGTTTTGGTTTTAGAAGCAGATATTTCTCTGTACAGCCTATGGTCCCATTCACTCGGGAATATCCCAACGCAGCTCCTAGAAGAAACGTGTTTCTGACTCGCTGAATCTCAACATAGATTCAACTCTCTTAGGTGAACGAACGCACAGCAGAGCAGTTTCAAGGAAACGTTTCTCCTGAGTCTTAGACGAAGTTTCCTGCTGTTTAGTACGTATGCCGGCATTGGGCTGGAAATACCGGTTTTGGGATTCTGCACAGAAAGGGTTTGCAAACCGCTGAATCCACACGTGAGTTTAACTCTGTCAGTTGAATGCACACATTGACAACCATTCAGTTAGATAGCTCCGTTTTGGTTTTAGAAGCAGATATTTCTCTGTACAGCCTATGGTCCCATTCACTCGGGAATATCCCAACGCAGCTCCTAGAAGAAACGTGTTTCTGACTCGCTGAATCTCAACATAGATTCAACTCTCTTAGGTGAACGAACGCACAGCAGAGCAGTTTCAAGGAAACGTTTCTCCTGAGTTTTAGACGAAGTTTCCTGCTGTTTAGTACGGATGCCGGCATTGGGCTGGACATACCGGTTTTGGGATTCTGCACAGAAAGGGTTTGCAAACCGCTGAATCCACATGTGAGTTTAACTCTGTCAGTTGAATGCACACATTGACAACCATTCAGTTAGATAGCTCCGTTTTGGTTTTAGAAGCAGATATTTCTCTGTACAGCCTATGGTCCCATTCACTCGGGAATATCCCAACGCAGCTCCTAGCATAAACGTGTTTCTGACTCGCTGAATCTCAACATAGTTTCAACTCTCTTAGGTGAACGAACGCACAGCAGAGCTGTTTCAAGGAAACGTTTCTCCTGAGTTTTAGACGAAGTTTCCTGCTGTTTAGTACGGATGCCGGCATTGGGCTGGACATACCGGTTTTGGGATTCTGCACAGAAAGGGTTTGCAAACCGCTGAATCCACACGTGAGTTTAACTCTGTCAGTTGAATGCACACATTGACAACCATTCAGTTAGATAGCTCCGTTTTGGTTTTAGAAGCAGATATTTCTCTGTACAGCCTATGGTCCCATTCACTCGGGAATATCCCAACGCAGCTCCTAGAAGAAACGTGTTTCTGACTCGCTGAATCTCAACATAGATTCAACTCTCTTAGGTGAACGAACGCACAGCAGAGCAGTTTCAAGGAAACGTTTCTCCTGAGTTTCAGAAGAAGTTTCCTGCTGTTTAGTACGTATGCCGGCATTGGGCTGGAAATACCGGTTTTGGGATTCTGCACAGAAAGGGTTTGCAAACCGCTGAATCCACACGTGAGTTTAACTCTGTCAGTTGAATGCACACATTGACAACCATTCAGTTAGATAGCTCCGTTTTGGTTTTAGAAGCAGATATTTCTCTGTACAGCCTATGGTCCCATTCACTCGGGAATATCCCAACGCAGCTCCTAGAAGGAACGTGTTTCTGACTCGCTGAATCTCAACATAGATTCAACTCTCTTAGGTGAACGAACGCACAGAAGAGCAGTTTCAAAGAAACGTTTCTCCTGAGTCTTAGACGAAGTTTCCTGCTGTTTAGTACGTATGCCGGCATTGGGCTGGAAATACCGGTTTTGGGATTCTGCACAGAAAGGGTTTGCAAACCGCTGAATCCACACGTGAGTTTCACTCTGTCAGTTGAAAGCAAACGTTGACAACCATTCAGTTAGATAGCTCCGTTTTGGTTTTAGAAGCAGATATTTCTCTGTACAGCCTATGGTCCCATTCACTCGGGAATATCCCAACGCAGCTCCTAGAAGAAACGTGTTTCTGACTCGCTGAATCTCAACATAGATTCAACTCTCTTAGGTGAACGAACGCACAGCAGAGCAGTTTCAAGGAAACGTTTCTCCTGAGTCTTAGACGAAGTTTCCTGCTGTTTAGTACGTATGCCGGCATTGGGCTGGAAATACCGGTTTTGGGATTCTGCACAGAAAGGGTTTGCAAACCGCTGAATCCACACGTGAGTTTAACTCTGTCAGTTGAATGCACACATTGACAACCATTCAGTTAGATAGCTCCGTTTTCGTTTTAGAAGCAGATATTTCTCTGTACAGCCTATTGTCCCATTCACTCGGGAATATCCCAACGCAGCTCCTAGAAGACACGTGTTTCTGACTCGCTGAATCTCAACATAGATTCAACTCTCTTAGGTGAACGAACGCACAGCAGAGCAGTTTCAAAGAAACGTTTCTCCTGAGTCTTAGACGAAGTTTCCTGCTGTTTAGTACGTATGCCGGCATTGGGCTGGAAATACCGGTTTTGGGATTCTGCACAGAAAGGGTTTGCAAACCGCTGAATCCACACGTGAGTTTAACTCTGTCAGTTGAATGCACACATTGACAACCATTCAGTTAGATAGCTCCGTTTTGGTTTTAGAAGCAGATATTTCTCTGTACAGCCTATGGTCCCATTCACTCGGGAATATCCCAACGCAGCTCCTAGCATAAACGTGTTTCTGACTCGCTGAATCTCAACATAGATTCAACTCTCTTAGGTGAACGAACGCACAGCAGAGTAGTTTCAAGGAATCGTTTCTCCTGAGTCTTAGACGAAGTTTCCTGCTGTTTAGTACGTATGCCAGCATTGGGCTGGAAATACCGGTTTTGGGATTCTGCACAGAAAGGGTTTGCAAACCGCTGAATCCACACGTGAGTTTAACTCTGTCAGTTGAATGCACACATTGACAACCATTCAGTTAGATAGCTCCGTTTTGGTTTTAGAAGCAGATATTTCTCTGTACAGCCTATGGTCCCATTCACTCGGGAATATCCCAACGCAGCTCCTAGAAGAAACGTGTTTCTGACTCGCTGAATCTCAACATAGATTCCACTCTCTTAGGTGAACGAAGGCACAGCAGAGCAGTTTCAAGGAAACGTTTCTCCTGAGTTTTAGACGAAGTTTCCTGCTGTTTAGTATGGATGCCGGCATTGGGCTGGACATACCGGTTTTGGGATTCTGCACAGGAAGGGTTTGCAAACCGCTGAATCCACACGTGAGTTTAACTCTGTCAGTTGAATGCACACATTGACAACCATTCAGTTAGATAGCTCCGTTTTGGTTTTAGAAGCAGATATTTCTCTGTACAGCCTATGGTCCCATTCACTCGGGAATATCCCAACGCAGCTCCTAGCAAAAACGTGTTTCTGACTCGCTGAATCTCAACATAGTTTCAACTCTCTTAGGTGAACGAACGCACAGCAGAGCAGTTTCAAGGAAACGTTTCTCCTGAGTTTTAGACGAAGTTTCCTGCTGTTTAGTACGGATGCCGGCATTGAGCTGGAAATACCGGTTTTGGGATTCTGCACAGAAAGGGTTTGCAAACCGCTGAATCCACACGTGAGTTTAACTCTGTCAGTTGAATGCACACATTGACAACCATTCAGTTAGATAGCTCCGTTTTGGTTTTAGAAGCAGATATTTCTCTGTACAGCCTATGGTCCCATTCACTCGGGAATATCCCAACGCAGCTCCTAGAAGAAACGTGTTTCTGACTCGCTGAATCTCAACATAGTTTCAACTCTCTTAGGTGAACGAACGCACAGCAGAGCTGTTTCAAGGAAACGTTTCTCCTGAGTTTTAGACGAAGTTTCCTGCTGTTTAGTACGGATGCCGGCATTGGGCTGGACATACCGGTTTTGGGATTCTGCACAGAAAGGGTTTGCAAACCGCTGAATCCACACGTGAGTTTAACTCTGTCAGTTGAATGCACACATTGACAACCATTCAGTTAGATAGCTCCGTTTTGGTTTTAGAAGCAGATATTTCTCTGTACAGCCTATGGTCCCATTCACTCGGGAATATCCCAACGCAGCTCCTAGAAGAAACGTGTTTCTGACTCGCTGAATCTCAACATAGATTCAACTCTCTTAGGTGAACGAATGCACAGCAGAGCAGTTTCAAGGAAACGTTTCTCCTGAGTTTCAGAAGAAGTTTCCTGCTGTTTAGTACGTATGCCGGCATTGGGCTGGAAATACCGGTTTTGGGATTCTGCACAGAAAGGGTTTGCAAACCGCTGAATCCACACGTGAGTTTAACTCTGTCAGTTGAATGCACACATTGACAACCATTCAGTTAGATAGCTCCGTTTTGGTTTTAGAAGCAGATATTTCTCTGTACAGCCTATGGTCCCATTCACTCGGGAATATCCCAACGCAGCTCCTAGAAGAAACGTGTTTCTGACTCGCTGAATCTCAACATAGATTCAACTCTCTTAGGTGAACGAAGGCACAGCAGAGCAGTTTCAAAGAAACGTTTCTCCTGAGTCTTAGACGAAGTTTCCTGCTGTTTAGTACGTATGCCGGCATTGGGCTGGAAATACCGGTTTTGGGATTCTGCACAGAAAGGGTTTGCAAACCGCTGAATCCACACGTGAGTTTAACTCTGTCAGTTGAATGCACACATTGACAACCATTCAGTTAGATAGCTCCGTTTTGGTTTTAGAAGCAGATATTTCTCTGTACAGCCTATGGTCCCATTCACTCGGGAATATCCCAACGCAGCTCCTAGAAGAAACGTGTTTCTGACTCGCTGAATCTCAACATAGTTTCAACTCTCTTAGGTGAACGAACGCACAGCAGAGCAGTTTCAAGGAAACGTTTCTCCTGCGTTTTAGACGAAGTTTCCTGCTGTTTAGTACGTATGCCGGCATTGGGCTGGACATACCGGTTTTGGGATTCTGCACAGAAAGGGTTTGCAAACCGCTGAATCCACACGTGAGTTTCACTCTGTCAGTTGAATGCACACGTTGACAACCATTCAGTTAGATAGCTCCGTTTTGGTTTTAGAAGCAGATATTTCTCTGTACAGCCTATGGTCCCATTCACTCGGGAATATCCCAACGCAGCTCCTAGAAGAAACGTGTTTCTGACTCGCTGAATCTCAACATAGATTCAACTCTCTTAGGTGAACGAACGCACAGCAGAGCAGTTTCAAGGAAACGTTTCTCCTGAGTCTTAGACGAAGTTTCCTGCTGTTTAGTACGTATGCCGGCATTGGGCTGGAAATACCGGTTTTGGGATTCTGCACAGAAAGGGTTTGCAAACCGCTGAATCCACACGTGAGTTTAACTCTGTCAGTTGAATGCACACATTGACAACCATTCAGTTAGATAGCTCCGTTTTCGTTTTAGAAGCAGATATTTCTCTGTACAGCCTATTGTCCCATTCACTCGGGAATATCCCAACGCAGCTCCTAGAAGACACGTGTTTCTGACTCGCTGAATCTCAACATAGATTCAACTCTCTTAGGTGAACGAACGCACAGCAGAGCAGTTTCAAAGAAACGTTTCTCCTGAGTCTTAGACGAAGTATCCTGCTGTTTAGTACGTATGCCGGCATTGGGCTGGAAATACCGGTTTTGGGATTCTGCACAGAAAGGGTTTGCAAACCGCTGAATCCACACGTGAGTTTAACTCTGTCAGTTGAATGCACACATTGACAACCATTCAGTTAGATAGCTCCGTTTTGGTTTTAGAAGCAGATATTTCTCTGTACAGCCTATGGTCCCATTCACTCGGGAATATCCCAACGCAGCTCCTAGAAGAAACGTGTTTCTGACTCGCTGAATCTCAACATAGATTCAACTCTCTTAGGTGAACGAACGCACAGCAGAGCAGTTTCAAAGAAACGTTTCTCCTGAGTCTTAGACGAAGTTTCCTGCTGTTTAGTACGTATGCAAGCATTGGGCTGGAAATACCGGTTTTGGGATTCTGCACAGAAAGGGTTTGCAAACCGCTGAATCCACACGTGAGTTTAACTCTGTCAGTTGAATGCACACATTGACAACCATTCAGTTAGATAGCTCCGTTTTGGTTTTAGAAGCAGATATTTCTCTGTACAGCCTATGGTCCCATTCACTCGGGAATATCCCAACGCAGCTCCTAGAAGAAACGTGTTTCTGACTCGCTGAATCTCAACATAGATTCAACTCTCTTAGGTGAACGAACGCAGAGCAGAGCAGTTTCAAGAAACGTTTCTCCTGAGTTTTAGACGAAGTTTCCTGCGGTTTAGTACAGATGCCGGCATTGGGCTGGACATACCGGTTTTGGGATTCTGCACAGGAAGGGTTTGCAAACCGCTGAATCCACACGTGAGTTTAACTCTGTCAGTTGAATGCACACATTGACAACCATTCAGTTAGATAGCTCCGTTTTGGTTTTAGAAGCAGATATTTCTCTGTACAGCCTATGGTCCCATTCACTCGGGAATGTCCCAACGCAGCTCCTAGCAAAAACGTGTTTCTGACTCGCTGAATCTCAACATAGTTTCAACTCTCTTAGGTGAACGAACGCACAGCAGAGCAGTTTCAAGGAAACGTTTCTCCTGAGTTTTAGACGAAGTTTCCTGCTGTTTAGTACGGATGCCGGCATTGAGCTGGAAATACCGGTTTTGGGATTCTGCACAGAAAGGGTTTGCAAACCGCTGAATCCACACGTGAGTTTAACTCTGTCAGTTGAATGCACACATTGACAACCATTCAGTTAGATAGCTCCGTTTTGGTTTTAGAAGCAGATATTTCTCTGTACAGCCTATGGTCCCATTCACTCGGGAATATCCCAACGCAGCTCCTAGAAGAAACGTGTTTCTGACTCGCTGAATCTCAACATAGATTCAACTCTCTTAGGTGAACGAACGCACAGCAGACAGTTTCAAAGAAACGTTTCTCCTGAGTCTTAGACGAAGTTTCCTGCTGTTTAGTACGTATGCCGGCATTGGGCTGGAAATACCGGTTTTGGGATTCTGCACAGAAAGGGTTTGCAAACCGCTGAATCCACACGTGAGTTTAACTCTGTCAGTTGAATGCACACATTGACAACCATTCAGTTAGATAGCTCCGTTTTGGTTTTAGAAGCAGATATTTCTCTGTACAGCCTATGGTCCCATTCACTCGGGAATATCCCAACGCAGCTCCTAGAAGAAACGTGTTTCTGACTCGCTGAATCTCAACATAGATTCAACTCTCTTAGGTGAACGAACGCACAGCAGAGCAGTTTCAAGGAAACGTTTCTCCTGAGTTTTAGACGAAGTTTCCTGCTGTTTAGTACGGATGCCGGCATTGGGCTGGACATACCGGTTTTTGGATTCTGCACAGGAAGGCTTTGAAAACCGCTGAATCCACACGTGAGTTTAACTCTGTCAGTTGAATGCACACATTGACAACCATTCAGTTAGATAGCTCCGTTTTGGTTTTAGAAGCAGATATTTCTCTGTACAGCCTATGGTCCCATTCACTCGGGAAAGTCCCAACGCAGCTCCTAGCAAAAACGTGTTTCTGACTCGCTGAATCTCAACATAGTTTCAACTCTCTTAGGTGAACGAACGCACAGCAGAGCAGTTTCAAGGAAACGTTTCTCCTGAGTTTTAGACGAAGTTTCCTGCTGTTTAGTACGGATGCCGGCATTGAGCTGGAAATACCGGTTTTGGGATTCTGCACAGAAAGGGTTTGCAAACCGCTGAATCCACACGTGAGTTTAACTCTGTCAGTTGAATGCACACATTGACAACCATTCAGTTAGATAGCTCCGTTTTGGTTTTAGAAGCAGATATTTCTCTGTACAGCCTATGGTCCCATTCACTCGGGAATATCCCAACGCAGCTCCTAGAAGAAACGTGTTTCTGACTCGCTGAATCTCAACATAGATTCAACTCTCTTAGGTGAACGAACGCACAGCAGACAGTTTCAAAGAAACGTTTCTCCTGAGTCTTAGACGAAGTTTCCTGCTGTTTAGTACGTATGCCGGCATTGGGCTGGAAATACCGGTTTTGGGATTCTGCACAGAAAGGGTTTGCAAACCGCTGAATCCACACGTGAGTTTAACTCTGTCAGTTGAATGCACACATTGACAACCATTCAGTTAGATAGCTCCGTTTTGGTTTTAGAAGCAGATATTTCTCTGTACAGCCTATGGTCCCATTCACTCGGGAATATCCCAACGCAGCTCCTAGAAGAAACGTGTTTCTGACTCGCTGAATCTCAACATAGATTCAACTCTCTTAGGTGAACGAACGCACAGCAGAGCAGTTTCAAGGAAACGTTTCTCCTGAGTTTTAGACGAAGTTTCCTGCTGTTTAGTACGGATGCCGGCATTGGGCTGGACATACCGGTTTTTGGATTCTGCACAGGAAGGCTTTGAAAACCGCTGAATCCACACGTGAGTTTAACTCTGTCAGTTGAATGCACACATTGACAACCATTCAGTTAGATAGCTCCGTTTTGGTTTTAGAAGCAGATATTTCTCTGTACAGCCTATGGTCCCATTCACTCGGGAATATCCCAACGCAGCTCCTAGAAGAAACGTGTTTCTGACTCGCTGAATCTCAACATAGATTCAACTCTCTTAGGTGAACGAACGCACAGCAGAGCAGTTTCAAAGAAACGTTTCTCCTGAGTCTTAGACGAAGTTTCCTGCTGTTTAGTACATATGCCGGCATTGGGCTGGAAATACCGGTTTTGGGATTCTGCACAGAAAGGGTTTGCAAACCGCTGAATCCACACGTGAGTTTAACTCTGTCAGTTGAATGCACACATTGACAACCATTCAGTTAGATAGCTCCGTTTTGGTTTTAGAAGCAGATATTTCTCTGTACAGCCTATGGTCCCATTCACTCGGGAATATCCCAACGCAGCTCCTAGAAGAAACGTGTTTCTGACTCGCTGAATCTCAACATAGATTCCACTCTCTTAGGTGAACGAACGCACAGCAGAGCAGTTTCAAGGAAACGTTTCTCCTGAGTTTTAGACGAAGTTTCCTGCTGTTTAGTACGTATGCCGGCATTGGGCTGGACATACCGGTTTTGGGATTCTGCACAGAAAGGGTTTGCAAACCGCTGAATCCACACGTGAGTTTAACTCTGTCAGTTGAATGCACACATTGACAACCATTCAGTTATATAGCTCCGTTTTGGTTTTAGAAGCAGATATTTCTCTGTACAGCCTATGGTCCCATTCACTCGGGAATATCCCAACGCAGCTCCTAGAAGAAACGTGTTTCTGACTCGCTGAATCTCAACATAGATTCAACTCTCTTAGGTGAACGAACGCACAGCAGAGCAGTTTCAAAGAATCGTTTCTCCTGAGTCTTAGACGAAGTTTCCTGCTGTTTAGTATGTATGCCAGCATTGGGCTGGAAATACCGGTTTTGGGATTCTGCACAGAAAGGGTTTGCAAACCGCTGAATCCACACGTGAGTTTAACTCTGGCAGTTGAATGCACACATTGACAACCATTCAGTTAGATAGCTCCGTTTTGGTTTTAGAAGCAGATATTTCTCTGTACAGCCTATGGTCCCATTCACTCGGGAATATCCCAACGCAGCTCCTAGAAGAAACGTGTTTCTGACTCGCTGAATCTCAACATAGATTCAACTCTCTTAGGTGAACGAACGCACAGCAGAGCAGTTTCAAGGAAACGTTTCTCCTGAGTTTTAGAAGAAGTTTCCTGCTGTTTAGTACGTATGCCGGCATTGGGCTGGACATACCGGTTTTGGGATTCTGCACAGGAAGGGTTTGAAAACCGCTGAATCCACACGTGAGTTTAACTCTGTCAGTTGAATGCACACATTGACAACCATTCAGTTAGATAGCTCCGTTTTGGTTTTAGAAGCAGATATTTCTCTGTACAGCCTATGGTCCCATTCACTCGGGAATATCCCAACGCAGCTCCTAGCATAAAGGTGTTTCTGACTCGCTGAATCTCAACATGGTTTCAACTCTCTTAGGTGAACGAACGCACAGCAGAGCAGTTTCAAGGAAACGTTTCTCCTGAGTTTTAGACGAAGTTTCCTGCTGTTTAGTACGGATGACGGCATTGAGCTGGAATTACCGGTTTTGGGATTCTGCACAGAAAGGGTTTGCAAACCGCTGAATCCACACGTGAGTTTAACTCTGTCAGTTGAATGCACACATTGACAACCATTCAGTTAGATAGCTCCGTTTTGGTTTTAGAAGCAGATATTTCTCTGTACAGCCTATGGTCCCATTCACTCGGGAATATCCCAACGCAGCTCCTAGAAGAAACGTGTTTCTGACTCGCTGAATGTCAACATAGTTTCAACTCTCTTAGGTGAACGAACGCACAGCAGAGCAGTTTCAAGGAAACGTTTCTCCTGAGTTTTAGACGAAGTTTCCTGCTGTTTAGTACGGATGCCGGCATTGGGCTGGACATACCGGTTTTGGGATTCTGCACAGAAATGGTTTGCAAACCGCTGAATCCACACGTGAGTTTAACTCTGTCAGTTGAATGCACACATTGACAACCATTCAGTTAGATAGCTCCGTTTTGGTTTTAGAAGCAGATATTTCTCTGTACAGCCTATGGTCCCATTCACTCGGGAATATCCCAACGCAGCTCCTAGAAGAAACGTGTTTCTGACTCGCTGAATCTCAACATAGATTCAACTCTCTTAGGTGAACGAACGCACAGCAGAGCAGTTTCAAGGAAACGTTTCTCCTGAGTTTTAGAAGAAGTTTCCTGCTGTTTAGTACGTATGCCGGCATTGGGCTGGAAATACCGGTTTTGGGATTCTGCACAGAAAGGGTTTGCAAACCGCTGAATCCACACGTGAGTTTAACTCTGTCAGTTGAATGCACACATTGACAACCATTCAGTTAGATAGCTCCGTTTTGGTTTTAGAAGCAGATATTTCTCTGTACAGCCTATGGTCCCATTCACTCGGGAATATCCCAACGCAGCTCCTAGAAGAAACGTGTTTCTGACTCGCTGAATCTCAACATAGATTCAACTCTCTTAGGTGAACGAACGCACAGCAGAGCAGTTTCAAAGAAACGTTTCTCCTGAGTCTTAGAAGAAGTTTCCTGCTGTTTAGTACGGATGCCGGCATTGGGCTGGAAATACCGGTTTTGGGATTCTGCACAGAAAGGGTTTGCAAACCGCTGAATCCACACGTGAGTTTAACTCTGTCAGTTGAATGCACACATTGACAACCATTCAGTTAGATAGCTCCGTTTTGGTTTTAGAAGCAGATATTTCTCTGTACAGCCTATGGTCCCATTCACTCGGGAATATCCCAACGCAGCTCCTAGAAGAAACGTGTTTCTGACTCACTGAATCTCAACATAGTTTCAACTCTCTTAGGTGAACGAACGCACAGCAGAGCAGTTTCAAGGAAACGTTTCTCCTGAGTTTTAGACGAAGTTTCCTGCTGTTTAGTACGTATGCCGGCATTGGGCTGGACATACCGGTTTTGGGATTCTGCACAGAAAGGGTTTGCAAACCGCTGAATCCACACGTGAGTTTCACTCTGTCAGTTGAATGCACACGTTGACAACCATTCAGTTAGATAGCTCCGTTTTGGTTTTAGAAGCAGATATTTCTCTGTACAGCCTATGGTCCCATTCACTCGGGAATATCCCAACGCAGCTCCTAGAAGAAACGTGTTTCTGACTCGCTGAATCTCAACATAGATTCAACTCTCTTAGGTGAACGAACGCACAGCAGAGCAGTTTCAAGGAAACGTTTCTCCTGAGTTTTAGACGAAGTTTCCTGCTGTTTAGTAGGTATGCCGGCATTGGGCTGGAAATACCGGTTTTGGGATTCTGCACAGAAAGGGTTTGCAAACCGCTGAATCCACACGTGAGTTTAACTCTGTCAGTTGAATGCACACGTTGACAACCATTCAGTTAGATAGCTCCGTTTTGGTTTTAGAAGCAGATATTTCTCTGTACAGCCTATGGTCCCATTCACTCGGGAATATCCCAACGCAGCTCCTAGAAGAAACGTGTTTCTGACTCGCTGAATGTCAACATAGTTTCAACTCTCTTAGGTGAACGAACGCACAGCAGAGCAGTTTCAAGGAAACGTTTCTCCTGAGTTTTAGACGAAGTTTCCTGCTGTTTAGTACGTATGCCGGCATTGGGCTGGAAATACCGGTTTTGGGATTCTGCACAGAAAGGGTTTGCAAACCGCTGAATCCACACGTGAGTTTAACTCTGTCAGTTGAATGCACACATTGACAACCATTCAGTTTGATAGCACACTTTTGGTTTTAGAAGCAGATATTTCTCTGTACAGCCTATGGTCCCATTCACTCGGGAATATCCCAACGCAGCTCCTAGAAGAAACGTGTTTCTGACTCGCTGAATCTCAACATAGATTCAACTCTCTTAGGTGAACGAACGCACAGCAGAGCAGTTTCTAGGAAACGTTTCTCCTGAGTTTTAGACGAAGTTTCCTGCTGTTTAGTAGGTATGCCGGCATTGGGCTGGAAATACCGGTTTTGGGATTCTGCACAGAAAGGGTTTGCAAACCGCTGAATCCACACGTGAGTTTAACTCTGTCAGTTGAATGCACACATTGACAACCATTCAGTTAGATAGCTCCGTTTTGGTTTTAGAAGCAGATATTTCTCTGTACAGCCTATGGTCCCATTCACTCGGGAATATCCCAACGCAGCTCCTAGAAGAAACGTGTTTCTGACTCGCTGAATCTCAACATAGATTCAACTCTCTTAGGTGAACGAACGCACAGCAGAGCAGTTTCAAGGAAACGTTTCTCCTGAGTTTTAGACGAAGTTTCCTGCTGTTTAGTACGTATGCCGGCATTGGGCTGGAAATACCGGTTTTGGGATTCTGCACAGAAAGGGTTTGCAAACCGCTGAATCCACACGTGAGTTTAACTCTGTCAGTTGAATGCACACATTGACAACCATTCAGTTAGATAGCTCCGTTTTGGTTTTAGAAGCAGATATTTCTCTGTACAGCCTATGGTCCCATTCACTCGGGAATATCCCAACGCAGCTCCTAGAAGAAACGTGTTTCTGACTCGCTGAATCTCAACATAGATTCAACTCTCTTAGGTGAACGAACGCACAGCAGAGCAGTTTCAAGGAAACTTTTCTCCTGAGTTTTAGACGAAGTTTCCTGCTGTTTAGTACGTATGCCGGCATTGGGCTGGAAATACCGGTTTTGGGATTCTGCACAGAAAGGGTTTGCAAACCGCTGAATCCACACGTGAGTTTAACTCTGTCAGTTGAATGCACACATTGACAACCATTCAGTTAGATAGCTCCGTTTTGGTTTTAGAAGCAGATATTTCTCTGTACAGCCTATGGTCCCATTCACTCGGGAATATCCCAACGCAGCTCCTAGAAGAAACGTGTTTCTGACTCGCTGAATCTCAACATAGATTCAACTCTCTTAGGTGAACGAACGCACAGCAGAGCAGTTTCAAAGAAACGTTTCTCCTGAGTCTTAGACGAAGTTTCCTGCTGTTTAGTACATATGCCGGCATTGGGCTGGAAATACCGGTTTTGGGATTCTGCACAGAAAGGGTTTGCAAACCGCTGAATCCACACGTGAGTTTAACTCTGTCAGTTGAATGCACACATTGACAACCATTCAGTTAGATAGCTCCGTTTTGGTTTTAGAAGCAGATATTTCTCTGTACAGCCTATGGTCCCATTCACTCGGGAATATCCCAACGCAGCTCCTAGCATAAACGTGTTTCTGACTCGGTGAATCTCAACATAGATTCCACTCTCTTAGGTGAACGAACGCACAGCAGAGCAGTTTCAAGGAAACGTTTCTCCTGAGTCTTAGACGAAGTTTCCTGCTGTTTAGTACATATGCCGGCATTGGGCTGGAAATACCGGTTTTGGGATTCTGCACAGAAAGGGTTTGCAAACCGCTGAATCCACACGTGAGTTTAACTCTGTCAGTTGAATGCACACATTGACAACCATTCAGTTAGATAGCTCCGTTTTGGTTTTAGAAGCAGATATTTCTCTGTACAGCCTATGGTCCCATTCACTCGGGAATATCCCAACGCAGCTCCTAGCATAAACGTGTTTCTGACTCGCTGAATCTCAACATAGATTCCACTCTCTTAGGTGAACGAACGCACAGCAGAGCAGTTTCAAGGAAACGTTTCTCCTGAGTCTTAGACGAAGTTTCCTGCTGTTTAGTACGTATGCCGGCATTGGGCTGGACATACCGGTTTTGGGATTCTGCACAGAAAGGGTTTGCAAACCGCTGAATCCACACGTGAGTTTAACTCTGTCAGTTGAATGCACACATTGACAACCATTCAGTTATATAGCTCCGTTTTGGTTTTAGAAGCAGATATTTCTCTGTACAGCCTATGGTCCCATTCACTCGGGAATATCCCAACGCAGCTCCTAGAAGAAACGTGTTTCTGACTCGCTGAATCTCAACATAGATTCAACTCTCTTAGGTGAACGAACGCACAGCAGAGCAGTTTCAAAGAATCGTTTCTCCTGAGTCTTAGACGAAGTTTCCTGCTGTTTAGTACGTATGCCAGCATTGGGCAGGAAATACCGGTTTTGGGATTCTGCACAGAAAGGGTTTGCAAACCGCTGAATCCACACGTGAGTTTAACTCTGTCAGTTGAATGCACACATTGACAACCATTCAGTTAGATAGCTCCGTTTTGGTTTTAGAAGCAGATATTTCTCTGTACAGCCTATGGTCCCATTCACTCGGGAATATCCCAACGCAGCTCCTAGAAGAAACGTGTTTCTGACTCGCTGAATCTCAACATAGATTCAACTCTCTTAGGTGAACGAACGCACAGCAGAGCAGTTTCAAGGAAACGTTTCTCCTGAGTTTTAGACGAAGTTTCCTGCTGTTTAGTACGGATGCCGGCATTGGGCTGGACATACCGGTTTTGGGATTCTGCACAGGAAGGGTTTGAAAACCGCTGAATCCACACGTGAGTTTAACTCTGTCAGTTGAATGCACACATTGACAACCATTCAGTTAGATAGCTCCGTTTTGGTTTTAGAAGCAGATATTTCTCTGTACAGCCTATGGTCCCATTCACTCGGGAATATCCCAACGCAGCTCCTAGCATAAACGTGTTTCTGACTCGCTGAATCTCAACATGGTTTCAACTCTCTTAGGTGAACGAACGCACAGCAGAGCAGTTTCAAGGAAACGTTTCTCCTGAGTTTTAGACGAAGTCTCCTGCTGTTTAGTACGGATGCCGGCATTGAGCTGGAATTACCGGTTTTGGGATTCTGCACAGAAAGGGTTTGCAAACCGCTGAATCCACACGTGAGTTTAACTCTGTCAGTTGAATGCACACATTGACAACCATTCAGTTAGATAGCTCCGTTTTGGTTTTAGAAGCAGATATTTCTCTGTACAGCCTATGGTCCCATTCACTCGGGAATATCCCAACGCAGCTCCTAGAAGAAACGTGTTTCTGACTCGCTGAATCTCAACATAGATTCCACTCTCTTAGGTGAACGAACGCACAGCAGAGCAGTTTCAAGGAAACGTTTCTCCTGAGTTTTAGACGAAGTTTCCTGCTGTTTAGTACGTATGCCGGCATTGGGCTGGACATACCGGTTTTGGGATTCTGCACAGAAAGGGTTTGCAAACCGCTGAATCCACACGTGAGTTTAACTCTGTCAGTTGAATGCACACATTGACAACCATTCAGTTATATAGCTCCGTTTTGGTTTTAGAAGCAGATATTTCTCTGTACAGCCTATGGTCCCATTCACTCGGGAATATCCCAACGCAGCTCCTAGAAGAAACGTGTTTCTGACTCGCTGAATCTCAACATAGATTCAACTCTCTTAGGTGAACGAACGCACAGCAGAGCAGTTTCAAAGAATCGTTTCTCCTGAGTCTTAGACGAAGTTTCCTGCTGTTTAGTACGTATGCCAGCATTGGGCTGGAAATACCGGTTTTGGGATTCTGCACAGAAAGGGTTTGCAAACCGCTGAATCCACACGTGAGTTTAACTCTGTCAGTTGAATGCACACATTGACAACCATTCAGTTAGATAGCTCCGTTTTGGTTTTAGAAGCAGATATTTCTCTGTACAGCCTATGGTCCCATTCACTCGGGAATATCCCAACGCAGCTCCTAGAAGAAACGTGTTTCTGACTCGCTGAATCTCAACATAGACTCAACTCTCTTAGGTGAACGAACGCACAGCAGAGCAGTTTCAAGGAAACGTTTCTCCTGAGTTTTAGACGAAGTTTCCTGCTGTTTAGTACGGATGCCGGCATTGGGCTGGAAATACCGGTTTTGGGATTCTGCACAGGAAGGGTTTGAAAACCGCTGAATCCACACGTGAGTTTAACTCTGTCAGTTGAATGCACACATTGACAACCATTCAGTTAGATAGCTCCGTTTTGGTTTTAGAAGCAGATATTTCTCTGTACAGCCTATGGTCCCATTCACTCGGGAATATCCCAACGCAGCTCCTAGAAGAAACGTGTTTCTGACTCGCTGAATCTCAACATAGATTCAACTCTCTTAGGTGAACGAACGCACAGCAGAGCAGTTTCAAGGAAACGTTTCTCCTGAGTTTTAGATGAAGTTTCCTGCTGTTTAGTACGTATGCCGGCATTGGGCTGGAAATACCGGTTTTGGGATTCTGCACAGAAAGGGTTTGCAAACCGCTGAATCCACACGTGAGTTTAAATCTGTCAGTTGAATGCACACATTGAAAACCATTCAGTTAGATAGCTCCGTTTTGGTTTTAGAAGCAGATATTTCTCTGTACAGCCTATGGTCCCATTCACTCGGGAATATCCCAACGCAACTCCTAGAAGAAACGTGTTTCTGACTCGCTGAATCTCAACATAGATTCAACTCTCTTAGGTGAACGAACGCACAGCAGAGCAGTTTCAAGGAAACGTTTCTCCTGAGTTTTAGACGAAGTTTCCTGCTGTTTAGTACGTATGCCGGCAATGGGCTGGAAATACCGGTTTTGGGATTCTGCACAGAAAGGGTTTGCAAACCGCTGAATCCACACGTGAGTTTAACTCTGTCAGTTGAATGCACACATTGACAACCATTCAGTTAGATAGCTCCGTTTTGGTTTTAGAAGCAGATATTTCTCTGTACAGCCTATGGTCCCATTCACTCGGGAATATCCCAACGCAGCTCCTAGAAGAAACGTGTTTCTGACTCGCTGAATCTCAACATAGATTCAACTCTCTTAGGTGAACGAACGCACAGCAGAGCAGTTTCAAGGAAACGTTTCTCCTGAGTTTTAGACGAAGTTTCCTGCTGTTTAGTACGGATGCCGGCATTGGGCTGGAAATACCGGTTTTGGGATTCTGCACAGAAAGGGTTTGCAAACCGCTGAATCCACACGTGAGTTTAACTCTGTCAGTTGAAAGCACACATTGACAACCATTCAGTTAGATAGCTCCGTTTTGGTTTTAGAAGCAGATATTTCTCTGTACAGCCTATGGTCCCATTCACTCGGGAATATTCCAACGCAGCTCCTAGAAGAAACGTGTTTCTGACTCGCTGAATCTCAACATAGATTCAACTCTCTTAGGTGAACGAACGCACAGCAGAGCAGTTTCAAGGAAACGTTTCTCCTGAGTTTTAGACGAAGTTTCCTGCTGTTTAGTACGTATGCCGGCAATGGGCTGGAAATACCGGTTTTGGGATTCTGCACAGAAAGGGTTTGCAAACCGCTGAATCCACACGTGAGTTTAACTCTGTCAGTTGAATGCACACATTGACAACCATTCAGTTAGATAGCTCCGTTTTGGTTTTAGAAGCAGATATTTCTCTGTACAGCCTATGGTCCCATTCACTCGGGAATATCCCAACGCAGCTCCTAGAAGAAACGTGTTTCTGACTCGCTGAATCTCAACATAGATTCAACTCTCTTAGGTGAACGAACGCACAGCAGAGCAGTTTCAAAGAAACGTTTCTCCTGAGTCTTAGACGAAGTTTCCTGCTGTTTAGTACGTATGCCGGCATTGGGCTGGAAATACCGGTTTTGGGATTCTGCACAGAAAGGGTTTGCAAACCGCTGAATCCACACGTGAGTTTAACTCTGTCAGTTGAATGCACACATTGACAACCATTCAGTTAGATAGCTCCGTTTTGGTTTTAGAAGCAGATATTTCTCTGTACAGCCTATGGTCCCATTCACTCGGGAATATCCCAACGCAGCTCCTAGAAGAAACGTGTTTCTGACTCGCTGAATCTCAACATAGATTCAACTCTCTTAGGTGAACGAACGCACAGCAGAGCAGTTTCAAGGAAACGTTTCTCCTGAGTTTTAGACGAAGTTTCCTGCGGTTTAGTACAGATGCCGGCATTGGGCTGGAAATACCTGTTTTGGGATTCTGCACAGGAAGGGTTTGCAAACCGCTGAATCCACACGTGAGTTTAACTCTGTCAGTTGAAAGCACACATTGACAACCATTCAGTTAGATAGCTCCGTTTTGGTTTTAGAAGCAGATATTTCTCTGTACAGCCTATGGTCCCATTCACTCGGGAATATCCCAACGCAGCTCCTAGAAGAAACGTGTTTCTGACTCGCTGAATCTCAACATAGATTCAACTCTCTTAGGTGAACGAACGCACAGCAGAGCAGTTTCAAGGAAACGTTTCTCCTGAGTTTTAGACGAAGTTTCCTGCGGTTTAGTACAGATGCCGGCATTGGGCTGGAAATACCTGTTTTGGGATTCTGCACAGGAAGGGTTTGCAAACCGCTGAATCCACACGTGAGTTTAACTCTGTCAGTTGAATGCACACATTGACAACCATTCAGTTAGATAGCTCCGTTTTGGTTTTAGAAGCAGATATTTCTCTGTACAGCCTATGGTCCCATTCACTCGGGAATATCCCAACGCAGCTCCTAGCAAAAACGTGTTTCTGACTCGCTGAATCTCAACATAGTTTCAACTCTCTTAGGTGAACGAACGCACAGCAGAGCAGTTTCAAGGAAACGTTTCTCCTGAGTTTTAGACGAAGTTTCCTGCTGTTTAGTACGGATGCCGGCATTGAGCTGGAATTACCGGTTTTGGGATTCTGCACAGAAAGGGTTTGCAAACCGCTGAATCCACACGTGAGTTTAACTCTGTCAGTTGAATGCACACATTGACAACCATTCAGTTAGATAGCTCCGTTTTGGTTTTAGAAGCAGATATTTCTCTGTACAGCCTATGGTCCCATTCACTCGGGAATATCCCAACGCAGCTCCTAGAAGAAACGTGTTTCTGACTCGCTGAATCTCAACATAGATTCCACTCTCTTAGGTGAACGAACGCACAGCAGAGCAGTTTCAAGGAAACGTTTCTCCTGAGTTTTAGACGAAGTTTCCTGCTGTTTAGTACGTATGCCGGCATTGGGCTGGACATACCGGTTTTGGGATTCTGCACAGAAAGGGTTTGCAAACCGCTGAATCCACACGTGAGTTTAACTCTGTCAGTTGAATGCACACATTGACAACCATTCAGTTATATAGCTCCGTTTTGGTTTTAGAAGCAGATATTTCTCTGTACAGCCTATGGTCCCATTCACTCGGGAATATCCCAACGCAGCTCCTAGAAGAAACGTGTTTCTGACTCGCTGAATCTCAACATAGATTCAACTCTCTTAGGTGAACGAACGCACAGCAGAGCAGTTTCAAAGAATCGTTTCTCCTGAGTCTTAGACGAAGTTTCCTGCTGTTTAGTACGTATGCCAGCATTGGGCTGGAAATACCGGTTTTGGGATTCTGCACAGAAAGGGTTTGCAAACCGCTGAATCCACACGTGAGTTTAACTCTGTCAGTTGAATGCACACATTGACAACCATTCAGTTAGATAGCTCCGTTTTGGTTTTAGAAGCAGATATTTCTCTGTACAGCCTATGGTCCCATTCACTCGGGAATATCCCAACGCAGCTCCTAGAAGAAACGTGTTTCTGACTCGCTGAATCTCAACATAGACTCAACTCTCTTAGGTGAACGAACGCACAGCAGAGCAGTTTCAAGGAAACGTTTCTCCTGAGTTTTAGACGAAGTTTCCTGCTGTTTAGTACGGATGCCGGCATTGGGCTGGACATACCGGTTTTGGGATTCTGCACAGGAAGGGTTTGAAAACCGCTGAATCCACACGTGAGTTTAACTCTGTCAGTTGAATGCACACATTGACAACCATTCAGTTAGATAGCTCCGTTTTGGTTTTAGAAGCAGATATTTCTCTGTACAGCCTATGGTCCCATTCACTCGGGAATATCCCAACGCAGCTCCTAGAAGAAACGTGTTTCTGACTCGCTGAATCTCAACATAGATTCAACTCTCTTAGGTGAACGAACGCACAGCAGAGCAGTTTCAAGGAAACGTTTCTCCTGAGTTTTAGATGAAGTTTCCTGCTGTTTAGTACGTATGCCGGCATTGGGCTGGAAATACCGGTTTTGGGATTCTGCACAGAAAGGGTTTGCAAACCGCTGAATCCACACGTGAGTTTAAATCTGTCAGTTGAATGCACACATTGAAAACCATTCAGTTAGATAGCTCCGTTTTGGTTTTAGAAGCAGATATTTCTCTGTACAGCCTATGGTCCCATTCACTCGGGAATATCCCAACGCAACTCCTAGAAGAAACGTGTTTCTGACTCGCTGAATCTCAACATAGATTCAACTCTCTTAGGTGAACGAACGCACAGCAGAGCAGTTTCAAGGAAACGTTTCTCCTGAGTTTTAGACGAAGTTTCCTGCTGTTTAGTACGTATGCCGGCAATGGGCTGGAAATACCGGTTTTGGGATTCTGCACAGAAAGGGTTTGCAAACCGCTGAATCCACACGTGAGTTTAACTCTGTCAGTTGAATGCACACATTGACAACCATTCAGTTAGATAGCTCCGTTTTGGTTTTAGAAGCAGATATTTCTCTGTACAGCCTATGGTCCCATTCACTCGGGAATATCCCAACGCAGCTCCTAGAAGAAACGTGTTTCTGACTCGCTGAATCTCAACATAGATTCAACTCTCTTAGGTGAACGAACGCACAGCAGAGCAGTTTCAAGGAAACGTTTCTCCTGAGTTTTAGACGAAGTTTCCTGCTGTTTAGTACGGATGCCGGCATTGGGCTGGAAATACCGGTTTTGGGATTCTGCACAGAAAGGGTTTGCAAACCGCTGAATCCACACGTGAGTTTAACTCTGTCAGTTGAAAGCACACATTGACAACCATTCAGTTAGATAGCTCCGTTTTGGTTTTAGAAGCAGATATTTCTCTGTACAGCCTATGGTCCCATTCACTCGGGAATATTCCAACGCAGCTCCTAGAAGAAACGTGTTTCTGACTCGCTGAATCTCAACATAGATTCAACTCTCTTAGGTGAACGAACGCACAGCAGAGCAGTTTCAAGGAAACGTTTCTCCTGAGTTTTAGACGAAGTTTCCTGCTGTTTAGTACGTATGCCGGCAATGGGCTGGAAATACCGGTTTTGGGATTCTGCACAGAAAGGGTTTGCAAACCGCTGAATCCACACGTGAGTTTAACTCTGTCAGTTGAATGCACACATTGACAACCATTCAGTTAGATAGCTCCGTTTTGGTTTTAGAAGCAGATATTTCTCTGTACAGCCTATGGTCCCATTCACTCGGGAATATCCCAACGCAGCTCCTAGAAGAAACGTGTTTCTGACTCGCTGAATCTCAACATAGATTCAACTCTCTTAGGTGAACGAACGCACAGCAGAGCAGTTTCAAAGAAACGTTTCTCCTGAGTCTTAGACGAAGTTTCCTGCTGTTTAGTACGTATGCCGGCATTGGGCTGGAAATACCGGTTTTGGGATTCTGCACAGAAAGGGTTTGCAAACCGCTGAATCCACACGTGAGTTTAACTCTGTCAGTTGAATGCACACATTGACAACCATTCAGTTAGATAGCTCCGTTTTGGTTTTAGAAGCAGATATTTCTCTGTACAGCCTATGGTCCCATTCACTCGGGAATATCCCAACGCAGCTCCTAGAAGAAACGTGTTTCTGACTCGCTGAATCTCAACATAGATTCAACTCTCTTAGGTGAACGAACACACAGCAGAGCAGTTTCAAGGAAACGTTTCTCCTGAGTTTTAGACGAAGTTTCCTGCGGTTTAGTACAGATGCCGGCATTGGGCTGGAAATACCTGTTTTGGGATTCTGCACAGGAAGGGTTTGCAAACCGCTGAATCCACACGTGAGTTTAACTCTGTCAGTTGAAAGCACACATTGACAACCATTCAGTTAGATAGCTCCGTTTTGGTTTTAGAAGCAGATATTTCTCTGTACAGCCTATGGTCCCATTCACTCGGGAATATCCCAACGCAGCTCCTAGAAGAAACGTGTTTCTGACTCGCTGAATCTCAACATAGATTCAACTCTCTTAGGTGAACGAACGCACAGCAGAGCAGTTTCAAGGAAACGTTTCTCCTGAGTTTTAGACGAAGTTTCCTGCGGTTTAGTACAGATGCCGGCATTGGGCTGGAAATACCTGTTTTGGGATTCTGCACAGGAAGGGTTTGCAAACCGCTGAATCCACACGTGAGTTTAACTCTGTCAGTTGAATGCACACATTGACAACCATTCAGTTAGATAGCTCCGTTTTGGTTTTAGAAGCAGATATTTCTCTGTACAGCCTATGGTCCCATTCACTCGGGAATATCCCAACGCAGCTCCTAGCAAAAACGTGTTTCTGACTCGCTGAATCTCAACATAGTTTCAACTCTCTTAGGTGAACGAACGCACAGCAGAGCAGTTTCAAGGAAACGTTTCTCCTGAGTTTTAGACGAAGTTTCCTGCTGTTTAGTACGGATGCCGGCATTGAGCTGGAATTACCGGTTTTGGGATTCTGCACAGAAAGGGTTTGCAAACCGCTGAATCCACACGTGAGTTTAACTCTGTCAGTTGAATGCACACATTGACAACCATTCAGTTAGATAGCTCCGTTTTGGTTTTAGAAGCAGATATTTCTCTGTACAGCCTATGGTCCCATTCACTCGGGAATATCCCAACGCAGCTCCTAGAAGAAACGTGTTTCTGACTCGCTGAATCTCAACATAGATTCAACTCTCTTAGGTGAACGAACGCACAGCAGAGCAGTTTCAAAGAAACGTTTCTCCTGAGTCTTAGACGAAGTTTCCTGCTGTTTAGTACGTATGCCGGCATTGGGCTGGAAATACCGGTTTTGGGATTCTGCACAGAAAGGGTTTGCAAACCGCTGAATCCACACGTGAGTTTAACTCTGTCAGTTGAATGCACACATTGACAACCATTCAGTTAGATAGCTCCGTTTTGGTTTTAGAAGCAGATATTTCTCTGTACAGCCTATGGTCCCATTCACTCGGGAATATCCCAACGCAGCTCCTAGAAGAAACGTGTTTCTGACTCGCTGAATCTCAACATAGATTCAACTCTCTTAGGTGAACGAACGCACAGCAGAGCAGTTTCAAGGAAACGTTTCTCCTGAGTTTTAGACGAAGTTTCCTGCTGTTTAGTACGGATGCCGGCATTGGGCTGGACATACCGGTTTTGGGATTCTGCACAGGAAGGGTTTGCAAACCGCTGAATCCACACGTGAGTTTAACTCTGTCAGTTGAATGCACACATTGACAACCATTCAGTTAGATAGCTCCGTTTTGGTTTTAGAAGCAGATATTTCTCTGTACAGTCTATGGTCCCATTCACTCGGGAATATCCCAACGCAGCTCCTAGAAGAAACGTGTTTCTGACTCGCTGAATCTCAACATAGATTCAACTCTCTTAGGTGAACGAACGCACAGCAGAGCAGTTTCAAGGAAACGTTTCTCCTGAGTTTTAGACGAAGTTTCCTGCGGTTTAGTACAGATGCCGGCATTGGGCTGGACATACCGGTTTTGGGATTCTGCACAGGAAGGGTTTGCAAACCGCTGAATCCACACGTGAGTTTAACTCTGTCAGTTGAATGCACACATTGACAACCATTCAGTTAGATAGCTCCGTTTTGGTTTTAGAAGCAGATATTTCTCTGTACAGCCTATGGTCCCATTCACTCGGGAATATCCCAACGCAGCTCCTAGCAAAAACGTGTTTCTGACTCGCTGAATCTCAACATAGTTTCAACTCTCTTAGGTGAACGAACGCACAGCAGAGCAGTTTCAAGGAAACGTTTCTCCTGAGTTTTAGACGAAGTTTCCTGCTGTTTAGTACAGATGCCGGCATTGATCTGGAAATACCGGTTTTGGGATTCTGCACAGAAAGGGTTTGCAAACCGCTGAATCCACACGTGAGTTTAACTCTGTCAGTTGAATGCACACATTGACAACCATTCAGTTAGATAGCTCCGTTTTGGTTTTAGAAGCAGATATTTCTCTGTACAGCCTATGGTCCCATTCACTCGGGAATATCCCAACGCAGCTCCTAGAAGAAACGTGTTTCTGACTCGCTGAATCTCAACATAGATTCAACTCTCTTAGGTGAACGAACGCACAGCAGACAGTTTCAAAGAAACGTTTCTCCTGAGTCTTAGACGAAGTTTCCTGCTGTTTAGTACGTATGCCGGCATTGGGCTGGAAATACCGGTTTTGGGATTCTGCACAGAAAGGGTTTGCAAACCGCTGAATCCACACGTGAGTTTAACTCTGTCAGTTGAATGCACACATTGACAACCATTCAGTTAGATAGCTCCGTTTTGGTTTTAGAAGCAGATATTTCTCTGTACAGCCTATGGTCCCATTCACTCGGGAATATCCCAACGCAGCTCCTAGAAGAAACGTGTTTCTGACTCGCTGAATCTCAACATAGATTCAACTCTCTTAGGTGAACGAACGCACAGCAGAGCAGTTTCAAAGAAACGTTTCTCCTGAGTCTTAGACGAAGTTTCCTGCTGTTTAGTACGTATGCCGGCATTGGGCTGGAAATACCGGTTTTGGGATTCTGCACAGAAAGGGTTTGCAAACCGCTGAATCCACACGTGAGTTTAACTCTGTCAGTTGAATGCACACATTGACAACCATTCAGTTAGATAGCTCCGTTTTGGTTTTAGAAGCAGATATTTCTCTGTACAGCCTATGGTCCCATTCACTCGGGAATATCCCAACGCAGCTCCTAGAAGAAACGTGTTTCTGACTCGCTGAATCTCAACATAGATTCAACTCTCTTAGGTGAACGAACGCACAGCAGAGCAGTTTCAAGGAAACGTTTCTCCTGAGTTTTAGACGAAGTTTCCTGCTGTTTAGTACGGATGCCGGCATTGAGCTGGAATTACCGGTTTTGGGATTCTGCACAGAAAGGGTTTGCAAACCGCTGAATCCACACGTGAGTTTAACTCTGTCATTTGAATGCACACATTGACAACCATTCAGTTAGATAGCTCCGTTTTGGTTTTAGAAGCAGATATTTCTCTGTACAGCCTATTGTCCCATTCACTCGGGAATATCCCAACGCAGCTCCTAGAAGAAACGTGTTTCTGACTCGCTGAATCTCAACATAGATTCAACTCTCTTAGGTGAACGAACGCACAGCAGACAGTTTCAAAGAAACGTTTCTCCTGAGTCTTAGACGAAGTTTCCTGCTGTTTAGTACGTATGCCGGCATTGGGCTGGAAATACCGGTTTTGGGATTCTGCACAGAAAGGGTTTGCAAACCGCTGAATCCACACGTGAGTTTAACTCTGTCAGTTGAATGCACACATTGACAACCATTCAGTTAGATAGCTCCGTTTTGGTTTTAGAAGCAGATATTTCTCTGTACAGCCTATGGTCCCATTCACTCGGGAATATCCCAACGCAGCTCCTAGAAGAAACGTGTTTCTGACTCGCTGAATCTCAACATAGATTCAACTCTCTTAGGTGAACGAACGCACAGCAGAGCAGTTTCAAAGAAACGTTTCTCCTGAGTCTTAGACGAAGTTTCCTGCTGTTTAGTACGTATGCCGGCATTGGGCTGGAAATACCGGTTTTGGGATTCTGCACAGAAAGGGTTTGCAAACCGCTGAATCCACACGTGAGTTTAACTCTGTCAGTTGAATGCACACATTGACAACCATTCAGTTAGATAGCTCCGTTTTGGTTTTAGAAGCAGATATTTCTCTGTACAGCCTATGGTCCCATTCACTCGGGAATATCCCAACGCAGCTCCTAGAAGAAACGTGTTTCTGACTCGCTGAATCTCAACATAGATTCAACTCTCTTAGGTGAACGAACGCACAGCAGAGCAGTTTCAAGGAAACGTTTCTCCTGAGTTTTAGACGAAGTTTCCTGCTGTTTAGTACGGATGCCGGCATTGAGCTGGAATTACCGGTTTTGGGATTCTGCACAGAAAGGGTTTGCAAACCGCTGAATCCACACGTGAGTTTAACTCTGTCAGTTGAATGCACACATTGACAACCATTCAGTTAGATAGCTCCGTTTTGGTTTTAGAAGCAGATATTTCTCTGTACAGCCTATTGTCCCATTCACTCGGGAATATCCCAACGCAGCTCCTAGAAGAAACGTGTTTCTGACTCGCTGAATCTCAACATAGATTCAACTCTCTTAGGTGAACGAACGCACAGCAGAGCAGTTTCAAGGAATCGTTTCTCCTGAGTCTTAGACGAAGTTTCCTGCTGTTTAGTACGTATGCCGGCATTGGGCTGGAAATACCGGTTTTGGGATTCTGCACAGAAAGGGTTTGCAAACCGCTGAATCCACACGTGAGTTTAACTCTGTCAGTTGAATGCACACATTGACAACCATTCAGTTAGATAGCTCCGTTTTGGTTTTAGAAGCAGATATTTCTCTGTACAGCCTATGGTCCCATTCACTCGGGAATATCCCAACGCAGCTCCCAGCATAAACGTGTTTCTGACTCGCTGAATCTCAACATAGATTCAACTCTCTTAGGTGAACGAACGCACAGCAGAGCAGTTTCAAGGAATCGTTTCTCCTGAGTCTTAGACGAAGTTTCCTGCTGTTTAGTACGTATGCCAGCATTGGGCTGGAAATACCGGTTTTGGGATTCTGCACAGAAAGGGTTTGCAAACCGCTGAATCCACACGTGAGTTTAACTCTGTCAGTTGAATGCACACATTGACAACCATTCAGTTAGATAGCTCCGTTTTGGTTTTAGAAGCAGATATTTCTCTGTACAGCCTATGGTCCCATTCACTCGGGAATATCCCAACGCAGCTCCTAGAAGAAACGTGTTTCTGACTCGCTGAATCTCAACATAGATTCAACTCTCTTAGGTGAACGAACGCACAGCAGAGCAGTTTCAAGGAAACGTTTCTCCTGAGTTTTAGACGAAGTTTCCTGCTGTTTAGTACGGATGCCGGCATTGGGCTGGACATACCGGTTTTGGGATTCTGCACAGGAAGGGTTTGAAAACCGCTGAATCCACACGTGAGTTTAACTCTGTCAGTTGAATGCACACATTGACAACCATTCAGTTAGATAGCTCCGTTTTGGTTTTAGAAGCAGATATTTCTCTGTACAGCCTATGGTCCCATTCACTCGGGAATATCCCAACGCAGCTCCTAGCATAAACGTGTTTCTGACTCGCTGAATCTCAACATGGTTTCAACTCTCTTAGCTGAACGAACGCACAGCAGAGCAGTTTCAAGGAAACGTTTCTCCTGAGTTTTAGACGAAGTTTCCTGCTGTTTAGTACGGATGCCGGCATTGAGCTGGAATTACCGGTTTTGGGATTCTGCACAGAAAGGGTTTGCAAACCGCTGAATCCACACGTGAGTTTAACTCTGTCAGTTGAATGCACACATTGACAACCATTCAGTTAGATAGCTCCGTTTTGGTTTTAGAAGCAGATATTTCTCTGTACAGCCTATGGTCCCATTCACTCGGGAATATCCCAACGCAGCTCCTAGAAGAAACGTGTTTCTGACTCGCTGAATCTCAACATAGATTCCACTCTCTTAGGTGAACGAACGCACAGCAGAGCAGTTTCAAGGAAACGTTTCTCCTGAGTTTTAGATGAAGTTTCCTGCTGTTTAGTACGTATGCCGGCATTGGGCTGGAAATACCGGTTTTGGGATTCTGCACAGAAAGGGTTTGCAAACCGCTGAATCCACACGTGAGTTTAAATTTGTCAGTTGAACGCACACATTGAAAACCATTCAGTTAGATAGCTCCGTTTTGGTTTTAGAAGCAGATATTTCTCTGTACAGCCTATGGTCCCATTCACTCGGGAATATCCCAACGCAACTCCTAGAAGAAACGTGTTTCTGACTCGCTGAATCTCAACATAGATTCAACTCTCTTAGGTGAACGAACGCACAGCAGAGCAGTTTCAAAGAAACGTTTCTCCTGAGTCTTAGACGAAGTTTCCTGCTGTTTAGTACGTATGCCGGCATTGGGCTGGAAATACCGGTTTTGGGATTCTGCACAGAAAGGGTTTGCAAACCGCTGAATCCACACGTGAGTTTAACTCTGTCAGTTGAATGCACACATTGACAACCATTCAGTTAGATAGCTCCGTTTTGGTTTTAGAAGCAGATATTTCTCTGTACAGCCTATGTTCCCATTCACTCGGGAATATCCCAACGCAGCTCCTAGAAGAAACGTGTTTCTGACTCGCTGAATCTCAACATAGATTCAACTCTCTTAGGTGAACGAACGCACAGCAGAGCAGTTTCAAGGAAACGTTTCTCCTGAGTTTTAGATGAAGTTTCCTGCTGTTTAGTACGTATGCCGGCATTGGGCTGGACATACCGGTTTTGGGATTCTGCACAGAAAGGGTTTGCAAACCGCTGAATCCACACGTGAGTTTAACTCTGTCAGTTGAATGCGCACATTGACAACCATTCAGTTAGATAGCTCCGTTTTGGTTTTAGAAGCAGATATTTCTCTGTACAGCCTATGGTCCCATTCACTCGGGAATATCCCAACGCAGCTCCTAGAAGAAACGTGTTTCTGACTCGCTGAATCTCAACATAGATTCAACTCTCTTAGGTGAACGAACGCACAGCAGAGCAGTTTCAAGGAAACGTTTCTCCTGAGTTTTAGACGAAGTTTCCTGCTGTTTAGTACGGATGCCGGCATTGGGCTGGAAATACCGGTTTTGGGATTCTGCACAGAAAGGGTTTGCAAACCGCTGAATCCACACGTGAGTTTAACTCTGTCAGTTGAATGCACACATTGACAACCATTCAGTTAGATAGCTCCGTTTTGGTTTTAGAAGCAGATATTTCTCTGTACAGCCTATGGTCCCATTCACTCGGGAATATCCCAACGCAGCTCCTAGAAGAAACGTGTTTCTGACTCGCTGAATCTCAACATAGATTCAACTCTCTTAGGTGAACGAACGCACAGCAGAGCAGTTTCAAGGAAACGTTTCTCCTGAGTTTTAGACGAAGTTTCCTGCGGTTTAGTACAGATGCCGGCATTGGGCTGGACATACCGGTTTTGGGATTCTGCCCAGGAAGGGTTTGCAAACCGCTGAATCCACACGTGAGTTTAACTCTGTCAGTTGAATGCACACATTGACAACCATTCAGTTAGATAGCTCCGTTTTGGTTTTAGAAGCAGATATTTCTCTGTACAGCCTATGGTCCCATTCACTCGGGAATATCCCAACGCAGCTCCTAGCAAAAACGTGTTTCTGACTCGCTGAATCTCAACATAGTTTCAACTCTCTTAGGTGAACGAACGCACAGCAGAGCAGTTTCAAGGAAACGTTTCTCCTGAGTTTTAGACGAAGTTTCCTGCTGTTTAGTACGGATGCCGGCATTGAGCTGGAAATACCGGTTTTGGGATTCTGCACAGAAAGGGTTTGCAAACCGCTGAATCCACACGTGAGTTTAACTCTGTCAGTTGAATGCACACATTGACAACCATTCAGTTAGATAGCTCCGTTTTGGTTTTAGAAGCAGATATTTCTCTGTACAGCCTATGGTCCCATTCACTCGGGAATATCCCAACGCAGCTCCTAGAAGAAACGTGTTTCTGACTCGCTGAATCTCAACATAGATTCAACTCTCTTAGGTGAACGAACGCACAGCAGACAGTTTCAAAGAAACGTTTCTCCTGAGTCTTAGACGAAGTTTCCTGCTGTTTAGTACGTATGCCGGCATTGGGCTGGAAATACCGGTTTTGGGATTCTGCACAGAAAGGGTTTGCAAACCGCTGAATCCACACGTGAGTTTAACTCTGTCAGTTGAATGCGCACATTGACAACCATTCAGTTAGATAGCTCCGTTTTGGTTTTAGAAGCAGATATTTCTCTGTACAGCCTATGGTCCCATTCACTCGGGAATATCCCAACGCAGCTCCTAGAAGAAACGTGTTTCTGACTCGCTGAATCTCAACATAGATTCCACTCTCTTAGGTGAACGAACGCACAGCAGAGCAGTTTCAAGGAAACGTTTCTCCTGAGTTTTAGACGAAGTTTCCTGCTGTTTAGTACGGATGCCGGCATTGGGCTGGACATACCGGTTTTGGGATTCTGCACAGGAAGGGTTTGCAAACCGCTGAATCCACACGTGAGTTTAACTCTGTCAGTTGAATGCACACATTGACAACCATTCAGTTAGATAGCTCCGTTTTGGTTTTAGAAGCAGATATTTCTCTGTACAGCCTATGGTCCCATTCACTCGGGAATATCCCAACGCAGCTCCTAGAAGAAACGTGTTTCTGACTCGCTGAATCTCAACATAGATTCAACTCTCTTAGGTGAACGAACGCACAGCAGAGCAGTTTCAAGGAATCGTTTCTCCTGAGTCTTAGACGAAGTTTCCTGCTGTTTAGTACGTATGCCAGCATTGGGCTGGAAATACCGGTTTTGGGATTCTGCACAGAAAGGGTTTGCAAACCGCTGAATCCACACGTGAGTTTAACTCTGTCAGTTGAATGCACACATTGACAACCATTCAGTTAGATAGCTCCGTTTTGGTTTTAGAAGCAGATATTTCTCTGTACAGCCTATGGTCCCATTCACTCGGGAATATCCCAACGCAGCTCCTAGAAGAAACGTGTTTCTGACTCGCTGAATCTCAACATAGATTCAACTCTCTTAGGTGAACGAACGCACAGCAGAGCAGTTTCAAGGAAACGTTTCTCCTGAGTTTTAGACGAAGTTTCCTGCTGTTTAGTACGGATGCCGGCATTGGGCTGGACATACCGGTTTTGGGATTCTGCACAGGAAGGGTTTGAAAACCGCTGAATCCACACGTGAGTTTAACTCTGTCAGTTGAATGCACACATTGACAACCATTCAGTTAGATAGCTCCGTTTTGGTTTTAGAAGCAGATATTTCTCTGTACAGCCTATGGTCCCATTCACTCGGGAATATCCCAACGCAGCTCCTAGAAGAAACGTGTTTCTGACTCGCTGAATCTCAACATAGATTCAACTCTCTTAGGTGAACGAACGCACAGCAGAGCAGTTTCAAGGAATCGTTTCTCCTGAGTCTTAGACGAAGTTTCCTGCTGTTTAGTACGTATGCCAGCATTGGGCTGGAAATACCGGTTTTGGGATTCTGCACAGAAAGGGTTTGCAAACCGCTGAATCCACACGTGAGTTTAACTCTGTCAGTTGAATGCACACATTGACAACCATTCAGTTAGATAGCTCCGTTTTGGTTTTAGAAGCAGATATTTCTCTGTACAGCCTATGGTCCCATTCACTCGGGAATATCCCAACGCAGCTCCTAGAAGAAACGTGTTTCTGACTCGCTGAATCTCAACATAGATTCAACTCTCTTAGGTGAACGAACGCACAGCAGAGCAGTTTCAAGGAAACGTTTCTCCTGAGTTTTAGACGAAGTTTCCTGCTGTTTAGTACGGATGCCGGCATTGGGCTGGACATACCGGTTTTGGGATTCTGCACAGGAAGGGTTTGAAAACCGCTGAATCCACACGTGAGTTTAACTCTGTCAGTTGAATGCACACATTGACAACCATTCAGTTAGATAGCTCCGTTTTGGTTTTAGAAGCAGATATTTCTCTGTACAGCCTATGGTCCCATTCACTCGGGAATATCCCAACGCAGCTCCTAGCATAAACGTGTTTCTGACTCGCTGAATCTCAACATGGTTTCAACTCTCTTAGGTGAACGAACGCACAGCAGAGCAGTTTCAAGGAAACGTTTCTCCTGAGTTTTAGACGAAGTTTCCTGCTGTTTAGTACGGATGCCGGCATTGAGCTGGAATTACCGGTTTTGGGATTCTGCACAGAAAGGGTTTGCAAACCGCTGAATCCACACGTGAGTTTAACTCTGTCAGTTGAATGCACACATTGACAACCATTCAGTTAGATAGCTCCGTTTTGGTTTTAGAAGCAGATATTTCTCTGTACAGCCTATGGTCCCATTCACTCGGGAATATCCCAACGCAGCTCCTAGAAGAAACGTGTTTCTGACTCGCTGAATCTCAACATAGATTCCACTCTCTTAGGTGAACGAACGCACAGCAGAGCAGTTTCAAGGAAACGTTTCTCCTGAGTTTTAGATGAAGTTTCCTGCTGTTTAGTACGTATGCCGGCATTGGGCTGGAAATACCGGTTTTGGGATTCTGCACAGAAAGGGTTTGCAAACCGCTGAATCCACACGTGAGTTTAAATTTGTCAGTTGAACGCACACATTGAAAACCATTCAGTTAGATAGCTCCGTTTTGGTTTTAGAAGCAGATATTTCTCTGTACAGCCTATGGTCCCATTCACTCGGGAATATCCCAACGCAACTCCTAGAAGAAACGTGTTTCTGACTCGCTGAATCTCAACATAGATTCAACTCTCTTAGGTGAACGAACGCACAGCAGAGCAGTTTCAAAGAAACGTTTCTCCTGAGTCTTAGACGAAGTTTCCTGCTGTTTAGTACGTATGCCGGCATTGGGCTGGAAATACCGGTTTTGGGATTCTGCACAGAAAGGGTTTGCAAACCGCTGAATCCACACGTGAGTTTAACTCTGTCAGTTGAATGCACACATTGACAACCATTCAGTTAGATAGCTCCGTTTTGGTTTTAGAAGCAGATATTTCTCTGTACAGCCTATGGTCCCATTCACTCGGGAATATCCCAACGCAGCTCCTAGAAGAAACGTGTTTCTGACTCGCTGAATCTCAACATAGATTCAACTCTCTTAGGTGAACGAACGCACAGCAGAGCAGTTTCAAGGAAACGTTTCTCCTGAGTTTTAGACGAAGTTTCCTGCTGTTTAGTACGTATGCCGGCATTGGGCTGGACATACCGGTTTTGGGATTCTGCACAGAAAGGGTTTGCAAACCGCTGAATCCACACGTGAGTTTAACTCTGTCAGTTGAATGCACACATTGACAACCATTCAGTTAGATAGCTCCGTTTTGGTTTTAGAAGCAGATATTTCTCTGTACAGCCTATGGTCCCATTCACTCGGGAATATCCCAACGCAGCTCCTAGAAGAAACGTGTTTCTGACTCGCTGAATCTCAACATAGATTCAACTCTCTTAGGTGAACGAACGCACAGCAGAGCAGTTTCAAGGAAACGTTTCTCCTGAGTTTTAGACGAAGTTTCCTGCTGTTTAGTACGGATGCCGGCATTGGGCTGGAAATACCGGTTTTGGGATTCTGCACAGAAAGTGTTTGCAAACCGCTGAATCCACACGTGAGTTTAACTCTGTCAGTTGAATGCACACATTGACAACCATTCAGTTAGATAGCTCCGTTTTGGTTTTAGAAGCAGATATTTCTCTGTACAGCCTATGGTCCCATTCACTCGGGAATATCCCAACGCAGCTCCTAGAAGAAACGTGTTTCTGACTCGCTGAATCTCAACATAGATTAAACTCTCTTAGGTGAACGAACGCACAGCAGAGCAGTTTCAAGGAAACGTTTCTCCTGAGTTTTAGACGAAGTTTCCTGCGGTTTAGTACAGATGCCGGCATTGGGCTGGACATACCGGTTTTGGGATTCTGCACAGGAAGGGTTTGCAAACCGCTGAATCCACACGTGAGTTTAACTCTGTCAGTTGAATGCACACATTGACAACCATTCAGTTAGATAGCTCCGTTTTGGTTTTAGAAGCAGATATTTCTCTGTACAGCCTATGGTCCCATTCACTCGGGAATATCCCAACGGAGCTCCTAGCAAAAACGTGTTTCTGACTCGCTGAATCTCAACATAGTTTCAACTCTCTTAGGTGAACGAACGCACAGCAGAGCAGTTTCAAGGAAACGTTTCTCCTGAGTTTTAGACGAAGTTTCCTGCTGTTTAGTACGGATGCCGGCATTGAGCTGGAAATACCGGTTTTGGGATTCTGCACAGAAAGGGTTTGCAAACCGCTGAATCCACACGTGAGTTTAACTCTGTCAGTTGAATGCACACATTGACAACCATTCAGTTAGATAGCTCCGTTTTGGTTTTAGAAGCAGATATTTCTCTGTACAGCCTATGGTCCCATTCACTCGGGAATATCCCAACGCAGCTCCTAGAAGAAACGTGTTTCTGACTCGCTGAATCTCAACATAGATTCAACTCTCTTAGGTGAACGAACGCACAGCAGACAGTTTCAAAGAAACGTTTCTCCTGAGTCTTAGACGAAGTTTCCTGCTGTTTAGTACGTATGCCGGCATTGGGCTGGAAATACCGGTTTTGGGATTCTGCACAGAAAGGGTTTGCAAACCGCTGAATCCACACGTGAGTTTATCTCTGTCAGTTGAATGCGCACATTGACAACCATTCAGTTAGATAGCTCCGTTTTGGTTTTAGAAGCAGATATTTCTCTGTACAGCCTATGGTCCCATTCACTCGGGAATATCCCAACGCAGCTCCTAGAAGAAACGTGTTTCTGACTCGCTGAATCTCAACATAGATTCCACTCTCTTAGGTGAACGAACGCACAGCAGAGCAGTTTCAAGGAAACGTTTCTCCTGAGTTTTAGACGAAGTTTCCTGCTGTTTAGTACGGATGCCGGCATTGGGCTGGACATACCGGTTTTGGGATTCTGCACAGGAAGGGTTTGCAAACCGCTGAATCCACACGTGAGTTTAACTCTGTCAGTTGAATGCACACATTGACAACCATTCAGTTAGATAGCTCCGTTTTGGTTTTAGAAGCAGATATTTCTCTGTACAGCCTATGGTCCCATTCACTCGGGAATATCCCAACGCAGCTCCTAGAAGAAACGTGTTTCTGACTCGCTGAATCTCAACATAGATTCAACTCTCTTAGGTGAACGAACGCACAGCAGAGCAGTTTCAAGGAAACGTTTCTCCTGAGTTTTAGACGAAGTTTCCTGCTGTTTAGTACGGATGCCGGCATTGGGCTGGACATACCGGTTTTGGGATTCTGCACAGGAAGGGTTTGAAAACCGCTGAATCCACACGTGAGTTTAACTCTGTCAGTTGAATGCACACATTGACAACCATTCAGTTAGATAGCTCCGTTTTGGTTTTAGAAGCAGATATTTCTCTGTACAGCCTATGGTCCCATTCACTCGGGAATATCCCAACGCAGCTCCTAGCATAAACGTGTTTCTGACTCGCTGAATCTCAACATGGTTTCAACTCTCTTAGGTGAACGAACGCACAGCAGAGCAGTTTCAAGGAAACGTTTCTCCTGAGTTTTAGACGAAGTTTCCTGCTGTTTAGTACGGATGCCGGCATTGAGCTGGAATTAGCGGTTTTGGGATTCTGCACAGAAAGGGTTTGCAAACCGCTGAATCCACACGTGAGTTTAACTCTGTCAGTTGAATGCACACATTGACAACCATTCAGTTAGATAGCTCCGTTTTGGTTTTAGAAGCAGATATTTCTCTGTACAGCCTATGGTCCCATTCACTCGGGAATATCCCAACGCAGCTCCTAGAAGAAACGTGTTTCTGACTCGCTGAATCTCAACATAGATTCAACTCTCTTAGGTGAACGAACGCACAGCAGAGCAGTTTCAAGGAAACGTTTCTCCTGAGTTTTAGACGAAGTTTCCTGCTGTTTAGTACGTATGCCGGCATTGGGCTGGACATACCGGTTTTGGGATTCTGCACAGAAAGGGTTTGCAAACCGCTGAATCCACACGTGAGTTTAACTCTGTCAGTTGAATGCACACATTGACAACCATTCAGTTAGATAGCTCCGTTTTGGTTTTAGAAGCAGATATTTCTCTGTACAGCCTATGGTCCCATTCACTCGGGAATATCCCAACGCAGCTCCTAGAAGAAACGTGTTTCTGACTCGCTGAATCTCAACATAGATTCAACTCTCTTAGGTGAACGAACGCACAGCAGACAGTTTCAAAGAAACGTTTCTCCTGAGTCTTAGACGAAGTTTCCTGCTGTTTAGTACGTATGCCGGCATTGGGCTGGAAATACCGGTTTTGGGATTCTGCACAGAAAGGGTTTGCAAACCGCTGAATCCACACGTGAGTTTATCTCTGTCAGTTGAATGCGCACATTGACAACCATTCAGTTAGATAGCTCCGTTTTGGTTTTAGAAGCAGATATTTCTCTGTACAGCCTATGGTCCCATTCACTCGGGAATATCCCAACGCAGCTCCTAGAAGAAACGTGTTTCTGACTCGCTGAATCTCAACATAGATTCCACTCTCTTAGGTGAACGAACGCACAGCAGAGCAGTTTCAAGGAAACGTTTCTCCTGAGTTTTAGACGAAGTTTCCTGCTGTTTAGTACGGATGCCGGCATTGGGCTGGACATACCGGTTTTGGGATTCTGCACAGGAAGGGTTTGCAAACCGCTGAATCCACACGTGAGTTTAACTCTGTCAGTTGAATGCACACATTGACAACCATTCAGTTAGATAGCTCCGTTTTGGTTTTAGAAGCAGATATTTCTCTGTACAGCCTATGGTCCCATTCACTCGGGAATATCCCAACGCAGCTCCTAGAAGAAACGTGTTTCTGACTCGCTGAATCTCAACATAGATTCAACTCTGTTAGGTGAACGAACGCACAGCAGAGCAGTTTCAAGGAATCGTTTCTCCTGAGTCTTAGACGAAGTTTCCTGCTGTTTAGTACGTATGCCAGCATTGGGCTGGAAATACCGGTTTTGGGATTCTGCACAGAAAGGGTTTGCAAACCGCTGAATCCACACGTGAGTTTAACTCTGTCAGTTGAATGCACACTTTGACAACCATTCAGTTAGATAGCTCCGTTTTGGTTTTAGAAGCAGATATTTCTCTGTACAGCCTATGGTCCCATTCACTCGGGAATATCCCAACGCAGCTCCTAGAAGAAACGTGTTTCTGACTCGCTGAATCTCAACATAGATTCAACTCTCTTAGGTGAACGAACGCACAGCAGAGCAGTTTCAAGGAAACGTTTCTCCTGAGTTTTAGACGAAGTTTCCTGCTGTTTAGTACGGATGCCGGCATTGGGCTGGACATACCGGTTTTGGGATTCTGCACAGGAAGGGTTTGAAAACCGCTGAATCCACACGTGAGTTTAACTCTGTCAGTTGAATGCACACATTGACAACCATTCAGTTAGATAGCTCCGTTTTGGTTTTAGAAGCAGATATTTCTCTGTACAGCCTATGGTCCCATTCACTCGGGAATATCCCAACGCAGCTCCTAGCATAAACGTGTTTCTGACTCGCTGAATCTCAACATGGTTTCAACTCTCTTAGGTGAACGAACGCACAGCAGAGCAGTTTCAAGGAAACGTTTCTCCTGAGTTTTAGACGAAGTTTCCTGCTGTTTAGTACGGATGCCGGCATTGAGCTGGAATTAGCGGTTTTGGGATTCTGCACAGAAAGGGTTTGCAAACCGCTGAATCCACACGTGAGTTTAACTCTGTCAGTTGAATGCACACATTGACAACCATTCAGTTAGATAGCTCCGTTTTGGTTTTAGAAGCAGATATTTCTCTGTACAGCCTATGGTCCCATTCACTCGGGAATATCCCAACGCAGCTCCTAGAAGAAACGTGTTTCTGACTCGCTGAATCTCAACATAGATTCAACTCTCTTAGGTGAACGAACGCACAGCAGAGCAGTTTCAAGGAAACGTTTCTCCTGAGTTTTAGACGAAGTTTCCTGCTGTTTAGTACGTATGCCGGCATTGGGCTGGACATACCGGTTTTGGGATTCTGCACAGAAAGGGTTTGCAAACCGCTGAATCCACACGTGAGTTTAACTCTGTCAGTTGAATGCACACATTGACAACCATTCAGTTAGATAGCTCCGTTTTGGTTTTAGAAGCAGATATTTCTCTGTACAGCCTATGGTCCCATTCACTCGGGAATATCCCAACGCAGCTCCTAGAAGAAACGTGTTTCTGACTCGCTGAATCTCAACATAGATTCAACTCTCTTAGGTGAACGAACGCACAGCAGAGCAGTTTCAAGGAAACGTTTCTCCTGAGTTTTAGACGAAGTTTCCTGCTGTTTAGTACGGATGCCGGCATTGGGCTGGAAATACCGGTTTTGGGATTCTGCACAGAAAGGGTTTGCAAACCGCTGAATCCACACGTGAGTTTAACTCTGTCAGTTGAATGCACACATTGACAACCATTCAGTTAGATAGCTCCGTTTTGGTTTTAGAAGCAGATATTTCTCTGTACAGCCTATGGTCCCATTCACTCGGGAATATCCCAACGCAGCTCCTAGAAGAAACGTGTTTCTGACTCGCTGAATCTCAACATAGATTCAACTCTCTTAGGTGAACGAACGCACAGCAGAGCAGTTTCAAGGAAACGTTTCTCCTGAGTTTTAGACGAAGTTTCCTGCGGTTTAGTACAGATGCCGGCATTGGGCTGGACATACCGGTTTTGGGATTCTGCACAGGAAGGGTTTGCAAACCGCTGAATCCACACGTGAGTTTAACTCTGTCAGTTGAATGCACACATTGACAACCATTCAGTTAGATAGCTCCGTTTTGGTTTTAGAAGCAGATATTTCTCTGTACAGCCTATGGTCCCATTCACTCGGGAATATCCCAACGCAGCTCCTAGCAAAAACGTGTTTCTGACTCGCTGAATCTCAACATAGTTTCAACTCTCTTAGGTGAACGAACGCACAGCAGAGCAGTTTCAAGGAAACGTTTCTCCTGAGTTTTAGACGAAGTTTCCTGCTGTTTAGTACGGATGCCGGCATTGAGCTGGAAATACCGGTTTTGGGATTCTGCACAGAAAGGGTTTGCAAACCGCTGAATCCACACGTGAGTTTAACTCTGTCAGTTGAATGCACACATTGACAACCATTCAGTTAGATAGCTCCGTTTTGGTTTTAGAAGCAGATATTTCTCTGTACAGCCTATGGTCCCATTCACTCGGGAATATCCCAACGCAGCTCCTAGAAGAAACGTGTTTCTGACTCGCTGAATCTCAACATAGATTCAACTCTCTTAGGTGAACGAACGCACAGCAGACAGTTTCAAAGAAACGTTTCTCCTGAGTCTTAGACGAAGTTTCCTGCTGTTTAGTACGTATGCCGGCATTGGGCTGGAAATACCGGTTTTGGGATTCTGCACAGAAAGGGTTTGCAAACCGCTGAATCCACACGTGAGTTTAACTCTGTCAGTTGAATGCGCACATTGACAACCATTCAGTTAGATAGCTCCGTTTTGGTTTTAGAAGCAGATATTTCTCTGTACAGCCTATGGTCCCATTCACTCGGGAATATCCCAACGCAGCTCCTAGAAGAAACGTGTTTCTGACTCGCTGAATCTCAACATAGATTCCACTCTCTTAGGTGAACGAACGCACAGCAGAGCAGTTTCAAGGAAACGTTTCTCCTGAGTTTTAGACGAAGTTTCCTGCTGTTTAGTACGGATGCCGGCATTGGGCTGGACATACCGGTTTTGGGATTCTGCACAGGAAGGGTTTGCAAACCGCTGAATCCACACGTGAGTTTAACTCTGTCAGTTGAATGCACACATTGACAACCATTCAGTTAGATAGCTCCGTTTTGGTTTTAGAAGCAGATATTTCTCTGTACAGCCTATGGTCCCATTCACTCGGGAATATCCCAACGCAGCTCCTAGAAGAAACGTGTTTCTGACTCGCTGAATCTCAACATAGATTCAACTCTCTTAGGTGAACGAACGCACAGCAGAGCAGTTTCAAGGAATCGTTTCTCCTGAGTCTTAGACGAAGTTTCCTGCTGTTTAGTACGTATGCCAGCATTGGGCTGGAAATACCGGTTTTGGGATTCTGCACAGAAAGGGTTTGCAAACCGCTGAATCCACACGTGAGTTTAACTCTGTCAGTTGAATGCACACATTGACAACCATTCAGTTAGATAGCTCCGTTTTGGTTTTAGAAGCAGATATTTCTCTGTACAGCCTATGGTCCCATTCACTCGGGAATATCCCAACGCAGCTCCTAGAAGAAACGTGTTTCTGACTCGCTGAATCTCAACATAGATTCAACTCTCTTAGGTGAACGAACGCACAGCAGAGCAGTTTCAAGGAAACGTTTCTCCTGAGTTTTAGACGAAGTTTCCTGCTGTTTAGTACGGATGCCGGCATTGGGCTGGACATACCGGTTTTGGGATTCTGCACAGGAAGGGTTTGAAAACCGCTGAATCCACACGTGAGTTTAACTCTGTCAGTTGAATGCACACATTGACAACCATTCAGTTAGATAGCTCCGTTTTGGTTTTAGAAGCAGATATTTCTCTGTACAGCCTATGGTCCCATTCACTCGGGAATATCCCAACGCAGCTCCTAGCATAAACGTGTTTCTGACTCGCTGAATCTCAACATGGTTTCAACTCTCTTAGGTGAGCGAACGCACAGCAGAGCAGTTTCAAGGAAACGTTTCTCCTGAGTTTTAGACGAAGTTTCCTGCTGTTTAGTACGGATGCCGGCATTGAGCTGGAATTAGCGGTTTTGGGATTCTGCACAGAAAGGGTTTGCAAAACGCTGAATCCACACGTGAGTTTAACTCTGTCAGTTGAATGCACACATTGACAACCATTCAGTTAGATAGCTCCGTTTTGGTTTTAGAAGCAGATATTTCTCTGTACAGCCTATGGTCCCATTCACTCGGGAATATCCCAACGCAGCTCCTAGAAGAAACGTGTTTCTGACTCGCTGAATCTCAACATAGATTCCACTCTCTTAGGTGAACGAACGCACAGCAGAGCAGTTTCAAGGAAACGTTTCTCCTGAGTTTTAGACGAAGTTTCCTGCTGTTTAGTACGTATGCCGGCATTGGGCTGGAAATACCGGTTTTGGGATTCTGCACAGAAAGGGTTTGCAAACCGCTGAATCCACACGTGAGTTTAACTCTGTCAGTTGAATGCACACATTGACAACCATTCAGTTATATAGCTCCGTTTTGGTTTTAGAAGCAGATATTTCTCTGTACAGCCTATGGTCCCATTCACTCGGGAATATCCCAACGCAGCTCCTAGAAGAAACGTGTTTCTGACTCGCTGAATCTCAACATAGATTCAACTCTCTTAGGTGAACGAACGCACAGCAGAGCAGTTTCAAGGAAACGTTTCTCCTGAGTTTTAGACGAAGTTTCCTGCTGTTTAGTACGGATGCCGGCATTGGGCTGGAAATACCGGTTTTGGGATTCTGCACAGAAAGGGTTTGCAAACCGCTGAATCCACACGTGAGTTTAACTCTGTCAGTTGAATGCACACATTGACAACCATTCAGTTAGATAGCTCCGTTTTGGTTTTAGAAGCAGATATTTCTCTGTACAGCCTATGGTCCCATTCACTCGGGAATATCCCAACGCAGCTCCTAGAAGAAACGTGTTTCTGACTCGCTGAATCTCAACATAGATTCAACTCTCTTAGGTGAACGAACGCACAGCAGAGCAGTTTCAAGGAAACGTTTCTCCTGAGTTTTAGACGAAGTTTCCTGCGGTTTAGTACAGATGCCGGCATTGGGCTGGACATACCGGTTTTGGGATTCTGCACAGGAAGGGTTTGCAAACCGCTGAATCCACACGTGAGTTTAACTCTGTCAGTTGAATGCACACATTGACAACCATTCAGTTAGATAGCTCCGTTTTGGTTTTAGAAGCAGATATTTCTCTGTACAGCCTATGGTCCCATTCACTCGGGAATATCCCAACGCAGCTCCTAGCAAAAACGTGTTTCTGACTCGCTGAATCTCAACATAGTTTCAACTCTCTTAGGTGAACGAACGCACAGCAGAGCAGTTTCAAGGAAACGTTTCTCCTGAGTTTTAGACGAAGTTTCCTGCTGTTTAGTACGGATGCCGGCATTGAGCTGGAAATACCGGTTTTGGGATTCTGCACAGAAAGGGTTTGCAAACCGCTGAATCCACACGTGAGTTTAACTCTGTCAGTTGAATGCACACATTGACAACCATTCAGTTAGATAGCTCCGTTTTGGTTTTAGAAGCAGATATTTCTCTGTACAGCCTATGGTCCCATTCACTCGGGAATATCCCAACGCAGCTCCTAGAAGAAACGTGTTTCTGACTCGCTGAATCTCAACATAGATTCAACTCTCTTAGGTGAACGAACGCACAGCAGACAGTTTCAAAGAAACGTTTCTCCTGAGTCTTAGACGAAGTTTCCTGCTGTTTAGTACGTATGCCGGCATTGGGCTGGAAATACCGGTTTTGGGATTCTGCACAGAAAGGGTTTGCAAACCGCTGAATCCACACGTGAGTTTAACTCTGTCAGTTGAATGCGCACATTGACAACCATTCAGTTAGATAGCTCCGTTTTGGTTTTAGAAGCAGATATTTCTCTGTACAGCCTATGGTCCCATTCACTCGGGAATATCCCAACGCAGCTCCTAGAAGAAACGTGTTTCTGACTCGCTGAATCTCAACATAGATTCAACTCTCTTAGGTGAACGAACGCACAGCAGAGCAGTTTCAAAGAAACGTTTCTCCTGAGTCTTAGACGAAGTTTCCTGCTGTTTAGTACGTATGCCGGCATTGGGCTGGAAATACCGGTTTTGGGATTCTGCACAGAAAGGGTTTGCAAACCGCTGAATCCACACGTGAGTTTAACTCTGTCAGTTGAATGCACACATTGACAACCATTCAGTTAGATAGCTCCGTTTTGGTTTTAGAAGCAGATATTTCTCTGTACAGCCTATGGTCCCATTCACTCGGGAATATCCCAACGCAGCTCCTAGAAGAAACGTGTTTCTGACTCGCTGAATCTCAACATAGATTCAACTCTCTTAGGTGAACGAACGCACAGCAGAGCAGTTTCAAGGAAACGTTTCTCCTGAGTTTTAGACGAAGTTTCCTGCTGTTTAGTACGGATGCCGGCATTGGGCTGGACATACCGGTTTTGGGATTCTGCACAGGAAGGGTTTGCAAACCGCTGAATCCACACGTGAGTTTAACTCTGTCAGTTGAATGCACACATTGACAACCATTCAGTTAGATAGCTCCGTTTTGGTTTTAGAAGCAGATATTTCTCTGTACAGCCTATGGTCCCATTCACTCGGGAATATCCCAACGCAGCTCCTAGAAGAAACGTGTTTCTGACTCGCTGAATCTCAACATAGATTCAACTCTCTTAGGTGAACGAACGCACAGCAGAGCAGTTTCAAGGAAACGTTTCTCCTGAGTTTTAGACGAAGTTTCCTGCTGTTTAGTACGGATGCCGGCATTGGGCTGGACATACCGGTTTTGGGATTCTGCACAGGAAGGGTTTGAAAACCGCTGAATCCACACGTGAGTTTAACTCTGTCAGTTGAATGCACACATTGACAACCATTCAGTTAGATAGCTCCGTTTTGGTTTTAGAAGCAGATATTTCTCTGTACAGCCTATGGTCCCATTCACTCGGGAATATCCCAACGCAGCTCCTAGCATAAACGTGTTTCTGACTCGCTGAATGTCAACATAGTTTCAACTCTCTTAGGTGAACGAACGCACAGCAGAGCAGTTTCAAGGAAACGTTTCTCCTGAGTTTTAGACGAAGTTTCCTGCTGTTTAGTACGGATGCCGGCATTGGGCTGGACATACCGGTTTTGGGATTCTGCACAGAAATGGTTTGCAAACCGCTGAATCCACACGTGAGTTTAACTCTGTCAGTTGAATGCACACATTGACAACCATTCAGTTAGATAGCTCCGTTTTGGTTTTAGAAGCAGATATTTCTCTGTACAGCCTATCGTCCCATTCACTCGGGAATATCCCAACGCAGCTCCTAGAAGAAACGTGTTTCTGACTCGCTGAATCTCAACATAGATTCAACTCTCTTAGGTGAACGAACGCACAGCAGAGCAGTTTCAAGGAAACGTTTCTCCTGAGTTTTAGAAGAAGTTTCCTGCTGTTCAGTACGTATGCCGGCATTGGGCTGGAAATACCGGTTTTGGGATTCTGCACAGAAAGGGTTTGCAAACCGCTGAATCCACACGTGAGTTTAACTCTGTCAGTTGAATGCACACTTTGACAACCATTCAGTTAGATAGCTCCGTTTTGGTTTTAGAAGCATTTATTTCTCTGTACAGCCTATGGTCCCATTCACTCGGGAATATCCCAACGCAGCTCCTAGAAGAAACGTGTTTCTGACTCGCTGAATCTCAACATAGATTCAACTCTCTTAGGTGAACGAACGCACAGCAGAGCAGTTTCAAAGAAACGTTTCTCCTGAGTCTTAGACGAAGTTTCCTGCTGTTTAGTATGGATGCCGGCATTGGGCTGGAAATACCGGTTTTGGGATTCTGCACAGAAAGGGTTTGCAAACCGCTGAATCCACACGTGAGTTTAACTCTGTCAGTTGAATGCACACATTAACAACCATTCAGTTAGATAGCTCCGTTTTGGTTTTAGAAGCAAATATTTCTCTGTACAGCCTATGGTCCCATTCACTCGGGAATATCCCAACGCAGCTCCTAGAAGAAACGTGTTTCTGACTCGCTGAATCTCAACATAGTTTCAACTCTCTTAGGTGAACGAACGCACAGCAGAGCAGTTTCAAGGAAACGTTTCTCCTGCGTTTTAGACGAAGTTTCCTGCTGTTTAGTACGTATGCCGGCATTGGGCTGGACATACCGGTTTTGGGATTCTGCACAGAAAGGGTTTGCAAACCGCTGAATCCACACGTGAGTTTCACTCTGTCAGTTGAATGCACACGTTGACAACCATTCAGTTAGATAGCTCCGTTTTGGTTTTAGAAGCAGATATTTCTCTGTACAGCCTATGGTCCCATTCACTCGGGAATATCCCAACGCAGCTCCTAGAAGAAACGTGTTTCTGACTCGCTGAATCTCAACATAGATTCAACTCTCTTAGGTGAACGAACGCACAGCAGAGCAGTTTCAAGGAAACGTTTCTCCTGAGTTTTAGACGAAGTTTCCTGCTGTTTAGTACGGATGCCGGCATTGAGCTGGAATTACCGGTTTTGGGATTCTGCACAGAAAGGGTTTGCAAACCGCTGAATCCACACGTGAGTTTAACTCTGTCAGTTGAATGCACACATTGACAACCATTCAGTTAGATACCTCCGTTTTGGTTTTAGAAGCAGATATTTCTCTGTACAGCCTATGGTCCCATTCACTCGGGAATATCCCAACGCAGCTCCTAGAAGAAACGTGTTTCTGACTCGCTGAATCTCAACATAGATTCAACTCTCTTAGGTGAACGAACGCACAGCAGAGCAGTTTCAAGGAAACGTTTCTCCTGAGTCTTAGACGAAGTTTCCTGCTGTTTAGTACGTATGCCGGCATTGGGCTGGAAATACCGGTTTTGGGATTCTGCACAGAAAGGGTTTGCAAACCGCTGAATCCACACGTGAGTTTAACTCTGTCAGTTGAATGCACACATTGACAACCATTCAGTTAGATAGCTCCGTTTTCGTTTTAGAAGCAGATATTTCTCTGTACAGCCTATTGTCCCATTCACTCGGGAATATCCCAACGCAGCTCCTAGAAGAAACGTGTTTCTGACTCGCTGAATCTCAACATAGATTCAACTCTCTTAGGTGAACGAACGCACAGCAGTGCAGTTTCAAAGAAACGTTTCTCCTGAGTCTTAGACGAAGTTTCCTGCTGTTTAGTACGTATGCCGGCATTGGGCTGGAAATACCGGTTTTGGGATTCTGCACAGAAAGGGTTTGCAAACCGCTGAATCCACACGTGAGTTTAACTCTGTCAGTTGAATGCACACATTGACAACCATTCAGTTAGATAGCTCCGTTTTGGTTTTAGAAGCAGATATTTCTCTGTACAGCCTATGGTCCCATTCACTCGGGAATATCCCAACGCAGCTCCTAGCATAAACGTGTTTCTGACTCGCTGAATCTCAACATAGATTCAACTCTCTTAGGTGAACGAACGCACAGCAGAGCAGTTTCAAGGAATCGTTTCTCCTGAGTCTTAGACGAAGTTTCCTGCTGTTTAGTACGTATGCCAGCATTGGGCTGGAAATACCGGTTTTGGGATTCTGCACAGAAAGGGTTTGCAAACCGCTGAATCCACACGTGAGTTTAACTCTGTCAGTTGAATGCACACATTGACAACCATTCAGTTAGATAGCTCCGTTTTGGTTTTAGAAGCAGATATTTCTCTGTACAGCCTATGGTCCCATTCACTCGGGAATATCCCAACGCAGCTCCTAGCATAAACGTGTTTCTGACTCGCTGAATCTCAACATAGTTTCAACTCTCTTAGGTGAACGAACGCACAGCAGAGCTGTTTCAAGGAAACGTTTCTCCTGAGTTTTAGACGAAGTTTCCTGCTGTTTAGTACGGATGCCGGCATTGGGCTGGACATACCGGTTTTGGGATTCTGCACAGAAAGGGTTTGCAAACCGCTGAATCCACACGTGAGTTTAACTCTGTCAGTTGAATGCACACATTGACAACCATTCAGTTAGATAGCTCCGTTTTGGTTTTAGAAGCAGATATTTCTCTGTACAGCCTATGGTCCCATTCACTCGGGAATATCCCAACGCAGCTCCTAGAAGAAACGTGTTTCTGACTCGCTGAATCTCAACATAGATTCAACTCTCTTAGGTGAACGAACGCACAGCAGAGCAGTTTCAAGGAAACGTTTCTCCTGAGTTTCAGAAGAAGTTTCCTGCTGTTTAGTACGTATGCCGGCATTGGGCTGGAAATACCGGTTTTGGGATTCTGCACAGAAAGGGTTTGCAAACCGCTGAATCCACACGTGAGTTTAACTCTGTCAGTTGAATGCACACATTGACAACCATTCAGTTAGATAGCTCCGTTTTGGTTTTAGAAGCAGATATTTCTCTGTACAGCCTATGGTCCCATTCACTCGGGAATATCCCAACGCAGCTCCTAGAAGAAACGTGTTTCTGACTCGCTGAATCTCAACATAGATTCAACTCTCTTAGGTGAACGAACGCACAGCAGAGCAGTTTCAAAGAAACGTTTCTCCTGAGTCTTAGACGAAGTTTCCTGCTGTTTAGTACGTATGCCGGCATTGGGCTGGAAATACCGGTTTTGGGATTCTGCACAGAAAGGGTTTGCAAACCGCTGAATCCACACGTGAGTTTAACTCTGTCAGTTGAATGCACACATTGACAACCATTCAGTTAGATAGCTCCGTTTTGGTTTTAGAAGCAGATATTTCTCTGTACAGCCTATGGTCCCATTCACTCGGGAATATCCCAACGCAGCTCCTAGAAGAAACGTGTTTCTGACTCGCTGAATCTCAACATAGTTTCAACTCTCTTAGGTGAACGAACGCACAGCAGAGCAGTTTCAAGGAAACGTTTCTCCTGCGTTTTAGACGAAGTTTCCTGCTGTTTAGTACGTATGCCGGCATTGGGCTGGACATACCGGTTTTGGGATTCTGCACAGAAAGGGTTTGCAAACCGCTGAATCCACACGTGAGTTTCACTCTGTCAGTTGAATGCACACGTTGACAACCATTCAGTTAGATAGCTCCGTTTTGGTTTTAGAAGCAGATATTTCTCTGTACAGCCTATGGTCCCATTCACTCGGGAATATCCCAACGCAGCTCCTAGAAGAAACGTGTTTCTGACTCGCTGAATCTCAACATAGATTCAACTCTCTTAGGTGAACGAACGCACAGCAGAGCAGTTTCAAGGAAACGTTTCTCCTGAGTTTTAGACGAAGTTTCCTGCTGTTTAGTACGGATGCCGGCATTGAGCTGGAATTACCGGTTTTGGGATTCTGCACAGAAAGGGTTTGCAAACCGCTGAATCCACACGTGAGTTTAACTCTGTCAGTTGAATGCACACATTGACAACCATTCAGTTAGATACCTCCGTTTTGGTTTTAGAAGCAGATATTTCTCTGTACAGCCTATGGTCCCATTCACTCGGGAATATCCCAACGCAGCTCCTAGAAGAAACGTGTTTCTGACTCGCTGAATCTCAACATAGATTCAACTCTCTTAGGTGAACGAACGCACAGCAGAGCAGTTTCAAGGAAACGTTTCTCCTGAGTCTTAGACGAAGTTTCCTGCTGTTTAGTACGTATGCCGGCATTGGGCTGGAAATACCGGTTTTGGGATTCTGCACAGAAAGGGTTTGCAAACCGCTGAATCCACACGTGAGTTTAACTCTGTCAGTTGAATGCACACATTGACAACCATTCAGTTAGATAGCTCCGTTTTCGTTTTAGAAGCAGATATTTCTCTGTACAGCCTATTGTCCCATTCACTCGGGAATATCCCAACGCAGCTCCTAGAAGACACGTGTTTCTGACTCGCTGAATCTCAACATAGATTCAACTCTCTTAGGTGAACGAACGCACAGCAGTGCAGTTTCAAAGAAACGTTTCTCCTGAGTCTTAGACGAAGTTTCCTGCTGTTTAGTACGTATGCCGGCATTGGGCTGGAAATACCGGTTTTGGGATTCTGCACAGAAAGGGTTTGCAAACCGCTGAATCCACACGTGAGTTTAACTCTGTCAGTTGAATGCACACATTGACAACCATTCAGTTAGATAGCTCCGTTTTGGTTTTAGAAGCAGATATTTCTCTGTACAGCCTATGGTCCCATTCACTCGGGAATATCCCAACGCAGCTCCTAGAAGAAACGTGTTTCTGACTCGCTGAATCTCAACATAGATTCAACTCTCTTAGGTGAACGAACGCACAGCAGAGCAGTTTCAAGGAATCGTTTCTCCTGAGTCTTAGACGAAGTTTCCTGCTGTTTAGTACGTATGCCAGCATTGGGCTGGAAATACCGGTTTTGGGATTCTGCACAGAAAGGGTTTGCAAACCGCTGAATCCACACGTGAGTTTAACTCTGTCAGTTGAATGCACACATTGACAACCATTCAGTTAGATAGCTCCGTTTTGGTTTTAGAAGCAGATATTTCTCTGTACAGCCTATGGTCCCATTCACTCGGGAATATCCCAACGCAGCTCCTAGCATAAACGTGTTTCTGACTCGCTGAATCTCAACATAGTTTCAACTCTCTTAGGTGAACGAACGCACAGCAGAGCTGTTTCAAGGAAACGTTTCTCCTGAGTTTTAGACGAAGTTTCCTGCTGTTTAGTACGGATGCCGGCATTGGGCTGGACATACCGGTTTTGGGATTCTGCACAGAAAGGGTTTGCAAACCGCTGAATCCACACGTGAGTTTAACTCTGTCAGTTGAATGCACACATTGACAACCATTCAGTTAGATAGCTCCGTTTTGGTTTTAGAAGCAGATATTTCTCTGTACAGCCTATGGTCCCATTCACTCGGGAATATCCCAACGCAGCTCCTAGAAGAAACGTGTTTCTGACTCGCTGAATCTCAACATAGATTCAACTCTCTTAGGTGAACGAACGCACAGCAGAGCAGTTTCAAGGAAACGTTTCTCCTGAGTTTCAGAAGAAGTTTCCTGCTGTTTAGTACGTATGCCGGCATTGGGCTGGAAATACCGGTTTTGGGATTCTGCACAGAAAGGGTTTGCAAACCGCTGAATCCACACGTGAGTTTAACTCTGTCAGTTGAATGCACACATTGACAACCATTCAGTTAGATAGCTCCGTTTTGGTTTTAGAAGCAGATATTTCTCTGTACAGCCTATGGTCCCATTCACTCGGGAATATCCCAACGCAGCTCCTAGAAGAAACGTGTTTCTGACTCGCTGAATCTCAACATAGATTCAACTCTCTTAGGTGAACGAACGCACAGCAGAGCAGTTTCAAAGAAACGTTTCTCCTGAGTCTTAGACGAAGTTTCCTGCTGTTTAGTACGTATGCCGGCATTGGGCTGGAAATACCGGTTTTGGGATTCTGCACAGAAAGGGTTTGCAAACCGCTGAATCCACACGTGAGTTTAACTCTGTCAGTTGAATGCACACATTGACAACCATTCAGTTAGATAGCTCCGTTTTGGTTTTAGAAGCAGATATTTCTCTGTACAGCCTATGGTCCCATTCACTCGGGAATATCCCAACGCAGCTCCTAGAAGAAACGTGTTTCTGACTCGCTGAATCTCAACATAGTTTCAACTCTCTTAGGTGAACGAACGCACAGCAGAGCAGTTTCAAGGAAACGTTTCTCCTGCGTTTTAGACGAAGTTTCCTGCTGTTTAGTACGTATGCCGGCATTGGGCTGGACATACCGGTTTTGGGATTCTGCACAGAAAGGGTTTGCAAACCGCTGAATCCACACGTGAGTTTCACTCTGTCAGTTGAATGCACACGTTGACAACCATTCAGTTAGATAGCTCCGTTTTGGTTTTAGAAGCAGATATTTCTCTGTACAGCCTATGGTCCCATTCACTCGGGAATATCCCAACGCAGCTCCTAGAAGAAACGTGTTTCTGACTCGCTGAATCTCAACATAGATTCAACTCTCTTAGGTGAACGAACGCACAGCAGAGCAGTTTCAAGGAAACGTTTCTCCTGAGTCTTAGACGAAGTTTCCTGCTGTTTAGTACGTATGCCGGCATTGGGCTGGAAATACCGGTTTTGGAATTCTGCACAGAAAGGGTTTGCAAACCGCTGAATCCACACGTGAGTTTAACTCTGTCAGTTGAATGCACACATTGACAACCATTCAGTTAGATAGCTCCGTTTTCGTTTTAGAAGCAGATATTTCTCTGTACAGCCTATTGTCCCATTCACTCGGGAATATCCCAACGCAGCTCCTAGAAGACACGTGTTTCTGACTCGCTGAATCTCAACATAGATTCAACTCTCTTAGGTGAACGAACGCACAGCAGAGCAGTTTCAAGGAATCGTTTCTCCTGAGTCTTAGACGAAGTTTCCTGCTGTTTAGTACGTATGCCAGCATTGGGCTGGAAATACCGGTTTTGGGATTCTGCACAGAAAGGGTTTGCAAACCGCTGAATCCACACGTGAGTTTAACTCTGTCAGTTGAATGCACACATTGACAACCATTCAGTTATATAGCTCCGTTTTGGTTTTAGAAGCAGATATTTCTCTGTACAGCCTATGGTCCCATTCACTCGGGAATATCCCAACGCAGCTCCTAGAAGAAACGTGTTTCTGACTCGCTGAATCTCAACATAGATTCCACTCTCTTAGGTGAACGAAGGCACAGCAGAGCAGTTTCAAGGAATCGTTTCTCCTGAGTCTTAGACGAAGTTTCCTGCTGTTTAGTACGTATGCCAGCATTGGGCTGGAAATACCGGTTTTGGGATTCTGCACAGAAAGGGTTTGCAAACCGCTGAATCCACACGTGAGTTTAACTCTGTCAGTTGAATGCACACATTGACAACCATTCAGTTAGATAGCTCCGTTTTGGTTTTAGAAGCAGATATTTCTCTGTACAGCCTATGGTCCCATTCACTCGGGAATATCCCAACGCAGCTCCTAGAAGAAACGTGTTTCTGACTCGCTGAATCTCAACATAGATTCAACTCTCTTAGGTGAACGAACGCACAGCAGAGCAGTTTCAAGAAACGTTTCTCCTGAGTTTTAGACGAAGTTTCCTGCGGTTTAGTACAGATGCCGGCATTGGGCTGGACATACCGGTTTTGGGATTCTGCACAGGAAGGGTTTGAAAACCGCTGAATCCACACGTGAGTTTAACTCTGTCAGTTGAATGCACACATTGACAACCATTCAGTTAGATAGCTCCGTTTTGGTTTTAGAAGCAGATATTTCTCTGTACAGCCTATGGTCCCATTCACTCGGGAATATCCCAACGCAGCTCCTAGCAAAAACGTGTTTCTGACTCGCTGAATCTCAACATAGTTTCAACTCTCTTAGGTGAACGAACGCACAGCAGAGCAGTTTCAAGGAAACGTTTCTCCTGCGTTTTAGACGAAGTTTCCTGCTGTTTAGTACGTATGCCGGCATTGGGCTGGACATACCGGTTTTGGGATTCTGCACAGAAAGGGTTTGCAAACCGCTGAATCCACACGTGAGTTTCACTCTGTCAGTTGAATGCACACGTTGACAACCATTCAGTTAGATAGCTCCGTTTTGGTTTTAGAAGCAGATATTTCTCTGTACAGCCTATGGTCCCATTCACTCGGGAATATCCCAACGCAGCTCCTAGAAGAAACGTGTTTCTGACTCGCTGAATCTCAACATAGATTCAACTCTCTTAGGTGAACGAACGCACAGCAGAGCAGTTTCAAGGAAACGTTTCTCCTGAGTTTTAGACGAAGTTTCCTGCTGTTTAGTACGGATGCCGGCATTGAGCTGGAATTACCGGTTTTGGGATTCTGCACAGAAAGGGTTTGCAAACCGCTGAATCCACACGTGAGTTTAACTCTGTCAGTTGAATGCACACATTGACAACCATTCAGTTAGATACCTCCGTTTTGGTTTTAGAAGCAGATATTTCTCTGTACAGCCTATGGTCCCATTCACTCGGGAATATCCCAACGCAGCTCCTAGAAGAAACGTGTTTCTGACTCGCTGAATCTCAACATAGATTCAACTCTCTTAGGTGAACGAACGCACAGCAGAGCAGTTTCAAGGAAACGTTTCTCCTGAGTCTTAGACGAAGTTTCCTGCTGTTTAGTACGTATGCCGGCATTGGGCTGGAAATACCGGTTTTGGGATTCTGCACAGAAAGGGTTTGCAAACCGCTGAATCCACACGTGAGTTTAACTCTGTCAGTTGAATGCACACATTGACAACCATTCAGTTAGATAGCTCCGTTTTCGTTTTAGAAGCAGATATTTCTCTGTACAGCCTATTGTCCCATTCACTCGGGAATATCCCAACGCAGCTCCTAGAAGACACGTGTTTCTGACTCGCTGAATCTCAACATAGATTCAACTCTCTTAGGTGAACGAACGCACAGCAGTGCAGTTTCAAAGAAACGTTTCTCCTGAGTCTTAGACGAAGTTTCCTGCTGTTTAGTACGTATGCCGGCATTGGGCTGGAAATACCGGTTTTGGGATTCTGCACAGAAAGGGTTTGCAAACCGCTGAATCCACACGTGAGTTTAACTCTGTCAGTTGAATGCACACATTGACAACCATTCAGTTAGATAGCTCCGTTTTGGTTTTAGAAGCAGATATTTCTCTGTACAGCCTATGGTCCCATTCACTCGGGAATATCCCAACGCAGCTCCTAGAAGAAACGTGTTTCTGACTCGCTGAATCTCAACATAGATTCAACTCTCTTAGGTGAACGAACGCACAGCAGAGCAGTTTCAAGGAATCGTTTCTCCTGAGTCTTAGACGAAGTTTCCTGCTGTTTAGTACGTATGCCAGCATTGGGCTGGAAATACCGGTTTTGGGATTCTGCACAGAAAGGGTTTGCAAACCGCTGAATCCACACGTGAGTTTAACTCTGTCAGTTGAATGCACACATTGACAACCATTCAGTTAGATAGCTCCGTTTTGGTTTTAGAAGCAGATATTTCTCTGTACAGCCTATGGTCCCATTCACTCGGGAATATCCCAACGCAGCTCCTAGCATAAACGTGTTTCTGACTCGCTGAATCTCAACATAGTTTCAACTCTCTTAGGTGAACGAACGCACAGCAGAGCTGTTTCAAGGAAACGTTTCTCCTGAGTTTTAGACGAAGTTTCCTGCTGTTTAGTACGGATGCCGGCATTGGGCTGGACATACCGGTTTTGGGATTCTGCACAGAAAGGGTTTGCAAACCGCTGAATCCACACGTGAGTTTAACTCTGTCAGTTGAATGCACACATTGACAACCATTCAGTTAGATAGCTCCGTTTTGGTTTTAGAAGCAGATATTTCTCTGTACAGCCTATGGTCCCATTCACTCGGGAATATCCCAACGCAGCTCCTAGAAGAAACGTGTTTCTGACTCGCTGAATCTCAACATAGATTCAACTCTCTTAGGTGAACGAACGCACAGCAGAGCAGTTTCAAGGAAACGTTTCTCCTGAGTTTCAGAAGAAGTTTCCTGCTGTTTAGTACGTATGCCGGCATTGGGCTGGAAATACCGGTTTTGGGATTCTGCACAGAAAGGGTTTGCAAACCGCTGAATCCACACGTGAGTTTAACTCTGTCAGTTGAATGCACACATTGACAACCATTCAGTTAGATAGCTCCGTTTTGGTTTTAGAAGCAGATATTTCTCTGTACAGCCTATGGTCCCATTCACTCGGGAATATCCCAACGCAGCTCCTAGAAGAAACGTGTTTCTGACTCGCTGAATCTCAACATAGATTCAACTCTCTTAGGTGAACGAACGCACAGCAGAGCAGTTTCAAGGAAACGTTTCTCCTGAGTCTTAGACGAAGTTTCCTGCTGTTTAGTACGTATGCCGGCATTGGGCTGGAAATACCGGTTTTGGGATTCTGCACAGAAAGGGTTTGCAAACCGCTGAATCCACACGTGAGTTTAACTCTGTCAGTTGAATGCACACATTGACAACCATTCAGTTAGATAGCTCCCTTTTGGTTTTAGAAGCAGATATTTCTCTGTACAGCCTATGGTCCCATTCACTCGGGAATATCCCAACGCAGCTCCTAGAAGAAACGTGTTTCTGACTCGCTGAATCTCAACATAGATTCAACTCTCTTAGGTGAACGAACGCACAGCAGAGCAGTTTCAAGGAAACGTTTCTCCTGAGTTTTAGACGAAGTTTCCTGCTGTTTAGTACGGATGCCGGCATTGGGCTGGACATACCGGTTTTGGGATTCTGCACAGAAAGGGTTTGCAAACCGCTGAATCCACATGTGAGTTTAACTCTGTCAGTTGAATGCACACATTGACAACCATTCAGTTAGATAGCTCCGTTTTGGTTTTAGAAGCAGATATTTCTCTGTACAGCCTATGGTCCCATTCACTCGGGAATATCCCAACGCAGCTCCTAGCATAAACGTGTTTCTGACTCGCTGAATCTCAACATAGTTTCAACTCTCTTAGGTGAACGAACGCACAGCAGAGCTGTTTCAAGGAAACGTTTCTCCTGAGTTTTAGACGAAGTTTCCTGCTGTTTAGTACGGATGCCGGCATTGGGCTGGACATACCGGTTTTGGGATTCTGCACAGAAAGGGTTTGCAAACCGCTGAATCCACACGTGAGTTTAACTCTGTCAGTTGAATGCACACATTGACAACCATTCAGTTAGATAGCTCCGTTTTGGTTTTAGAAGCAGATATTTCTCTGTACAGCCTATGGTCCCATTCACTCGGGAATATCCCAACGCAGCTCCTAGAAGAAACGTGTTTCTGACTCGCTGAATCTCAACATAGATTCAACTCTCTTAGGTGAACGAACGCACAGCAGAGCAGTTTCAAGGAAACGTTTCTCCTGAGTTTCAGAAGAAGTTTCCTGCTGTTTAGTACGTATGCCGGCATTGGGCTGGAAATACCGGTTTTGGGATTCTGCACAGAAAGGGTTTGCAAACCGCTGAATCCACACGTGAGTTTAACTCTGTCAGTTGAATGCACACATTGACAACCATTCAGTTAGATAGCTCCGTTTTGGTTTTAGAAGCAGATATTTCTCTGTACAGCCTATGGTCCCATTCACTCGGGAATATCCCAACGCAGCTCCTAGAAGGAACGTGTTTCTGACTCGCTGAATCTCAACATAGAGTCAACTCTCTTAGGTGAACGAACGCACAGAAGAGCAGTTTCAAAGAAACGTTTCTCCTGAGTCTTAGACGAAGTTTCCTGCTGTTTAGTACGTATGCCGGCATTGGGCTGGAAATACCGGTTTTGGGATTCTGCACAGAAAGGGTTTGCAAACCGCTGAATCCACACGTGAGTTTCACTCTGTCAGTTGAAAGCAAACGTTGACAACCATTCAGTTAGATAGCTCCGTTTTGGTTTTAGAAGCAGATATTTCTCTGTACAGCCTATGGTCCCATTCACTCGGGAATATCCCAACGCAGCTCCTAGAAGAAACGTGTTTCTGACTCGCTGAATCTCAACATAGATTCAACTCTCTTAGGTGAACGAACGCACAGCAGAGCAGTTTCAAGGAAACGTTTCTCCTGAGTCTTAGACGAAGTTTCCTGCTGTTTAGTACGTATGCCGGCATTGGGCTGGAAATACCGGTTTTGGGATTCTGCACAGAAAGGGTTTGCAAACCGCTGAATCCACACGTGAGTTTAACTCTGTCAGTTGAATGCACACATTGACAACCATTCAGTTAGATAGCTCCGTTTTCGTTTTAGAAGCAGATATTTCTCTGTACAGCCTATTGTCCCATTCACTCGGGAATATCCCAACGCAGCTCCTAGAAGACACGTGTTTCTGACTCGCTGAATCTCAACATAGATTCAACTCTCTTAGGTGAACGAACGCACAGCAGAGCAGTTTCAAAGAAACGTTTCTCCTGAGTCTTAGACGAAGTTTCCTGCTGTTTAGTACGTATGCCGGCATTGGGCTGGAAATACCGGTTTTGGGATTCTGCACAGAAAGGGTTTGCAAACCGCTGAATCCACACGTGAGTTTAACTCTGTCAGTTGAATGCACACATTGACAACCATTCAGTTAGATAGCTCCGTTTTGGTTTTAGAAGCAGATATTTCTCTGTACAGCCTATGGTCCCATTCACTCGGGAATATCCCAACGCAGCTCCTAGAAGAAACGTGTTTCTGACTCGCTGAATCTCAACATAGATTCAACTCTCTTAGGTGAACGAACGCACAGCAGAGCAGTTTCAAGGAATCGTTTCTCCTGAGTCTTAGACGAAGTTTCCTGCTGTTTAGTACGTATGCCAGCATTGGGCTGGAAATACCGGTTTTGGGATTCTGCACAGAAAGGGTTTGCAAACCGCTGAATCCACACGTGAGTTTAACTCTGTCAGTTGAATGCACACATTGACAACCATTCAGTTAGATAGCTCCGTTTTGGTTTTAGAAGCAGATATTTCTCTGTACAGCCTATGGTCCCATTCACTCGGGAATATCCCAACGCAGCTCCTAGAAGAAACGTGTTTCTGACTCGCTGAATCTCAACATAGATTCCACTCTCTTAGGTGAACGAAGGCACAGCAGAGCAGTTTCAAGGAAACGTTTCTCCTGAGTTTTAGACGAAGTTTCCTGCTGTTTAGTATGGATGCCGGCATTGGGCTGGACATACCGGTTTTGGGATTCTGCACAGGAAGGGTTTGCAAACCGCTGAATCCACACGTGAGTTTAACTCTGTCAGTTGAATGCACACATTGACAACCATTCAGTTAGATAGCTCCGTTTTGGTTTTAGAAGCAGATATTTCTCTGTACAGCCTATGGTCCCATTCACTCGGGAATATCCCAACGCAGCTCCTAGCAAAAACGTGTTTCTGACTCGCTGAATCTCAACATAGTTTCAACTCTCTTAGGTGAACGAACGCACAGCAGAGCAGTTTCAAGGAAACGTTTCTCCTGAGTTTTAGACGAAGTTTCCTGCTGTTTAGTACGGATGCCGGCATTGAGCTGGAAATACCGGTTTTGGGATTCTGCACAGAAAGGGTTTGCAAACCGCTGAATCCACACGTGAGTTTAACTCTGTCAGTTGAATGCACACATTGACAACCATTCAGTTAGATAGCTCCGTTTTGGTTTTAGAAGCAGATATTTCTCTGTACAGCCTATGGTCCCATTCACTCGGGAATATCCCAACGCAGCTCCTAGAAGAAACGTGTTTCTGACTCGCTGAATCTCAACATAGTTTCAACTCTCTTAGGTGAACGAACGCACAGCAGAGCTGTTTCAAGGAAACGTTTCTCCTGAGTTTTAGACGAAGTTTCCTGCTGTTTAGTACGGATGCCGGCATTGGGCTGGACATACCGGTTTTGGGATTCTGCACAGAAAGGGTTTGCAAACCGCTGAATCCACACGTGAGTTTAACTCTGTCAGTTGAATGCACACATTGACAACCATTCAGTTAGATAGCTCCGTTTTGGTTTTAGAAGCAGATATTTCTCTGTACAGCCTATGGTCCCATTCACTCGGGAATATCCCAACGCAGCTCCTAGAAGAAACGTGTTTCTGACTCGCTGAATCTCAACATAGATTCAACTCTCTTAGGTGAACGAATGCACAGCAGAGCAGTTTCAAGGAAACGTTTCTCCTGAGTTTCAGAAGAAGTTTCCTGCTGTTTAGTACGTATGCCGGCATTGGGCTGGAAATACCGGTTTTGGGATTCTGCACAGAAAGGGTTTGCAAACCGCTGAATCCACACGTGAGTTTAACTCTGTCAGTTGAATGCACACATTGACAACCATTCAGTTAGATAGCTCCGTTTTGGTTTTAGAAGCAGATATTTCTCTGTACAGCCTATGGTCCCATTCACTCGGGAATATCCCAACGCAGCTCCTAGAAGAAACGTGTTTCTGACTCGCTGAATCTCAACATAGATTCAACTCTCTTAGGTGAACGAAGGCACAGCAGAGCAGTTTCAAAGAAACGTTTCTCCTGAGTCTTAGACGAAGTTTCCTGCTGTTTAGTACGTATGCCGGCATTGGGCTGGAAATACCGGTTTTGGGATTCTGCACAGAAAGGGTTTGCAAACCGCTGAATCCACACGTGAGTTTAACTCTGTCAGTTGAATGCACACATTGACAACCATTCAGTTAGATAGCTCCGTTTTGGTTTTAGAAGCAGATATTTCTCTGTACAGCCTATGGTCCCATTCACTCGGGAATATCCCAACGCAGCTCCTAGAAGAAACGTGTTTCTGACTCGCTGAATCTCAACATAGTTTCAACTCTCTTAGGTGAACGAACGCACAGCAGAGCAGTTTCAAGGAAACGTTTCTCCTGCGTTTTAGACGAAGTTTCCTGCTGTTTAGTACGTATGCCGGCATTGGGCTGGACATACCGGTTTTGGGATTCTGCACAGAAAGGGTTTGCAAACCGCTGAATCCACACGTGAGTTTCACTCTGTCAGTTGAATGCACACGTTGACAACCATTCAGTTAGATAGCTCCGTTTTGGTTTTAGAAGCAGATATTTCTCTGTACAGCCTATGGTCCCATTCACTCGGGAATATCCCAACGCAGCTCCTAGAAGAAACGTGTTTCTGACTCGCTGAATCTCAACATAGATTCAACTCTCTTAGGTGAACGAACGCACAGCAGAGCAGTTTCAAGGAAACGTTTCTCCTGAGTCTTAGACGAAGTTTCCTGCTGTTTAGTACGTATGCCGGCATTGGGCTGGAAATACCGGTTTTGGGATTCTGCACAGAAAGGGTTTGCAAACCGCTGAATCCACACGTGAGTTTAACTCTGTCAGTTGAATGCACACATTGACAACCATTCAGTTAGATAGCTCCGTTTTCGTTTTAGAAGCAGATATTTCTCTGTACAGCCTATGGTCCCATTCACTCGGGAATATCCCAACGCAGCTCCTAGCAAAAACGTGTTTCTGACTCGCTGAATCTCAACATAGTTTCAACTCTCTTAGGTGAACGAACGCACAGCAGAGCAGTTTCAAGGAAACGTTTCTCCTGAGTTTTAGACGAAGTTTCCTGCTGTTTAGTACGGATGCCGGCATTGAGCTGGAAACACCGGTTTTGGGATTCTGCACAGAAAGGGTTTGCAAACCGCTGAATCCACACGTGAGTTTAACTCTGTCAGTTGAATGCACACATTGACAACCATTCAGTTAGATAGCTCCGTTTTGGTTTTAGAAGCAGATATTTCTCTGTACAGCCTATGGTCCCATTCACTCGGGAATATCCCAACGCAGCTCCTAGAAGAAACGTGTTTCTGACTCGCTGAATCTCAACATAGATTCAACTCTCTTAGGTGAACGAACGCACAGCAGACAGTTTCAAAGAAACGTTTCTCCTGAGTATTAGACGAAGTTTCCTGCTGTTTAGTACGTATGCCGGCATTGGGCTGGAAATACCGGTTTTGGGATTCTGCACAGAAAGGGTTTGCAAACCGCTGAATCCACACGTGAGTTTAACTCTGTCAATTGAATGCACACATTGACAACCATTCAGTTAGATAGCTCCGTTGTGGTTTTAGAAGCAGATATTTCTCTGTACAGCCTATGGTCCCATTCACTCGGGAATATCCCAACGCAGCTCCTAGAAGAAACGTGTTTCTGACTCGCTGAATCTCAACATAGATTCAACTCTCTTAGGTGAACGAACGCACAGCAGAGCAGTTTCAAAGAAACGTTTCTCCTGAGTCTTAGACGAAGTTTCCTGCTGTTTAGTACGTATGCCGGCATTGGGCTGGAAATACCGGTTTTGGGATTCTGCACAGAAAGGGTTTGCAAACCGCTGAATCCACACGTGAGTTTAACTCTGTCAGTTGAATGCACACATTGACAACCATTCAGTTAGATAGCTCCGTTTTGGTTTTAGAAGCAGATATTTCTCTGTACAGCCTATGGTCCCATTCACTCGGGAATATCCCAACGCAGCTCCTAGAAGAAACGTGTTTCTGACTCGCTGAATCTCAACATAGATTCAACTCTCTTAGGTGAACGAACGCAGAGCAGAGCAGTTTCAAGGAAACGTTTCTCCTGAGTTTTAGACGAAGTTTCCTGCTGTTTAGTACGGATGCCGGCATTGGGCTGGACATACCGGTTTTGGGATTCTGCACAGGAAGGGTTTGCAAACCGCTGAATCCACACGTGAGTTTAACTCTGTCAGTTGAATGCACACATTGACAACCATTCAGTTAGATAGCTCCGTTTTGGTTTTAGAAGCAGATATTTCTCTGTACAGCCTATGGTCCCATTCACTCGGGAATATCCCAACGCAGCTCCTAGAAGAAACGTGTTTCTGACTCGCTGAATCTCAACATAGATTCAACTCTCTTAGGTGAACGAACGCACAGCAGAGCAGTTTCAAAGAAACGTTTCTCCTGAGTCTTAGACGAAGTTTCCTGCTGTTTAGTACATATGCCGGCATTGGGCTGGAAATACCGGTTTTGGGATTCTGCACAGAAAGGGTTTGCAAACCGCTGAATCCACACGTGAGTTTAACTCTGTCAGTTGAATGCACACATTGACAACCATTCAGTTAGATAGCTCCGTTTTGGTTTTAGAAGCAGATATTTCTCTGTACAGCCTATGGTCCCATTCACTCGGGAATATCCCAACGCAGCTCCTAGAAGAAACGTGTTTCTGACTCGCTGAATCTCAACATAGATTCCACTCTCTTAGGTGAACGAAGGCACAGCAGAGCAGTTTCAAGGAAACGTTTCTCCTGAGTTTTAGACGAAGTTTCCTGCTGTTTAGTATGGATGCCGGCATTGGGCTGGACATACCGGTTTTGGGATTCTGCACAGGAAGGGTTTGCAAACCGCTGAATCCACACGTGAGTTTAACTCTGTCAGTTGAATGCACACATTGACAACCATTCAGTTATATAGCTCCGTTTTGGTTTTAGAAGCAGATATTTCTCTGTACAGCCTATGGTCCCATTCACTCGGGAATATCCCAACGCAGCTCCTAGAAGAAACGTGTTTCTGACTCGCTGAATCTCAACATAGATTCAACTCTCTTAGGTGAACGAACGCACAGCAGAGCAGTTTCAAGGAATCGTTTCTCCTGAGTCTTAGACGAAGTTTCCTGCTGTTTAGTACGTATGCCAGCATTGGGCTGGAAATACCGGTTTTGGGATTCTGCACAGAAAGGGTTTGCAAACCGCTGAATCCACACGTGAGTTTAACTCTGTCAGTTGAATGCACACATTGACAACCATTCAGTTAGATAGCTCCGTTTTGGTTTTAGAAGCAGATATTTCTCTGTACAGCCTATGGTCCCATTCACTCGGGAATATCCCAACGCAGCTCCTAGAAGAAACGTGTTTCTGACTCGCTGAATCTCAACATAGATTCAACTCTCTTAGGTGAACGAACGCACAGCAGAGCAGTTTCAAGAAACGTTTCTCCTGAGTTTTAGACGAAGTTTCCTGCGGTTTAGTACAGATGCCGGCATTGGGCTGGACATACCGGTTTTGGGATTCTGCACAGGAAGGGTTTGAAAACCGCTGAATCCACACGTGAGTTTAACTCTGTCAGTTGAATGCACACATTGACAACCATTCAGTTAGATAGCTCCGTTTTGGTTTTAGAAGCAGATATTTCTCTGTACAGCCTATGGTCCCATTCACTCGGGAATATCCCAACGCAGCTCCTAGCAAAAACGTGTTTCTGACTCGCTGAATCTCAACATAGTTTCAACTCTCTTAGGTGAACGAACGCACAGCAGAGCAGTTTCAAGGAAACGTTTCTCCTGAGTTTTAGACGAAGTTTCCTGCTGTTTAGTACGGATGCCGGCATTGAGCTGGAAATACCGGTTTTGGGATTCTGCACAGAAAGGGTTTGCAAACCGCTGAATCCACACGTGAGTTTAACTCTGTCAGTTGAATGCACACATTGACAACCATTCAGTTAGATAGCTCCGTTTTGGTTTTAGAAGCAGATATTTCTCTGTACAGCCTATGGTCCCATTCACTCGGGAATATCCCAACGCAGCTCCTAGAAGAAACGTGTTTCTGACTCGCTGAATCTCAACATAGATTCAACTCTCTTAGGTGAACGAACGCACAGCAGACAGTTTCAAAGAAACGTTTCTCCTGAGTCTTAGACGAAGTTTCCTGCTGTTTAGTACGTATGCCGGCATTGGGCTGGATATACCGGTTTTGGGATTCTGCACAGAAAGGGTTTGCAAACCGCTGAATCCACACGTGAGTTTAACTCTGTCAGTTGAATGCACACATTGACAACCATTCAGTTAGATAGCTCCGTTTTGGTTTTAGAAGCAGATATTTCTCTGTACAGCCTATGGTCCCATTCACTCGGGAATATCCCAACGCAGCTCCTAGAAGAAACGTGTTTCTGACTCGCTGAATCTCAACATAGATTCAACTCTCTTAGGTGAACGAATGCACAGCAGAGCAGTTTCAAGGAAACGTTTCTCCTGAGTCTTAGACGAAGTTTCCTGCTGTTTAGTACGTATGCCGGCATTGGGCTGGAAATACCGGTTTTGGGATTCTGCACAGAAAGGGTTTGCAAACCGCTGAATCCACACGTGAGTTTAACTCTGTCAGTTGAATGCACACATTGACAACCATTCAGTTAGATAGCTCCGTTTTGGTTTTAGAAGCAGATATTTCTCTGTACAGCCTATGGTCCCATTCACTCGGGAATATCCCAACGCAGCTCCTAGAAGAAACGTGTTTCTGACTCGCTGAATCTCAACATAGATTCAACTCTCTTAGGTGAACGAACGCACAGCAGAGCAGTTTCAAGGAAACGTTTCTCCTGAGTTTTAGACGAAGTTTCCTGCTGTTTAGTACGGATGCCGGCATTGGGCTGGACATACCGGTTTTGGGATTCTGCACAGAAAGGGTTTGCAAACCGCTGAATCCACATGTGAGTTTAACTCTGTCAGTTGAATGCACACATTGACAACCATTCAGTTAGATAGCTCCGTTTTGGTTTTAGAAGCAGATATTTCTCTGTACAGCCTATGGTCCCATTCACTCGGGAATATCCCAACGCAGCTCCTAGCATAAACGTGTTTCTGACTCGCTGAATCTCAACATAGTTTCAACTCTCTTAGGTGAACGAACGCACAGCAGAGCTGTTTCAAGGAAACGTTTCTCCTGAGTTTTAGACGAAGTTTCCTGCTGTTTAGTACGGATGCCGGCATTGGGCTGGACATACCGGTTTTGGGATTCTGCACAGAAAGGGTTTGCAAACCGCTGAATCCACACGTGAGTTTAACTCTGTCAGTTGAATGCACACATTGACAACCATTCAGTTAGATAGCTCCGTTTTGGTTTTAGAAGCAGATATTTCTCTGTACAGCCTATGGTCCCATTCACTCGGGAATATCCCAACGCAGCTCCTAGAAGAAACGTGTTTCTGACTCGCTGAATCTCAACATAGATTCAACTCTCTTAGGTGAACGAACGCACAGCAGAGCAGTTTCAAGGAAACGTTTCTCCTGAGTTTCAGAAGAAGTTTCCTGCTGTTTAGTACGTATGCCGGCATTGGGCTGGAAATACCGGTTTTGGGATTCTGCACAGAAAGGGTTTGCAAACCGCTGAATCCACACGTGAGTTTAACTCTGTCAGTTGAATGCACACATTGACAACCATTCAGTTAGATAGCTCCGTTTTGGTTTTAGAAGCAGATATTTCTCTGTACAGCCTATGGTCCCATTCACTCGGGAATATCCCAACGCAGCTCCTAGAAGGAACGTGTTTCTGACTCGCTGAATCTCAACATAGATTCAACTCTCTTAGGTGAACGAACGCACAGAAGAGCAGTTTCAAAGAAACGTTTCTCCTGAGTCTTAGACGAAGTTTCCTGCTGTTTAGTACGTATGCCGGCATTGGGCTGGAAATACCGGTTTTGGGATTCTGCACAGAAAGGGTTTGCAAACCGCTGAATCCACACGTGAGTTTCACTCTGTCAGTTGAAAGCAAACGTTGACAACCATTCAGTTAGATAGCTCCGTTTTGGTTTTAGAAGCAGATATTTCTCTGTACAGCCTATGGTCCCATTCACTCGGGAATATCCCAACGCAGCTCCTAGAAGAAACGTGTTTCTGACTCGCTGAATCTCAACATAGATTCAACTCTCTTAGGTGAACGAACGCACAGCAGAGCAGTTTCAAGGAAACGTTTCTCCTGAGTCTTAGACGAAGTTTCCTGCTGTTTAGTACGTATGCCGGCATTGGGCTGGAAATACCGGTTTTGGGATTCTGCACAGAAAGGGTTTGCAAACCGCTGAATCCACACGTGAGTTTAACTCTGTCAGTTGAATGCACACATTGACAACCATTCAGTTAGATAGCTCCGTTTTCGTTTTAGAAGCAGATATTTCTCTGTACAGCCTATTGTCCCATTCACTCGGGAATATCCCAACGCAGCTCCTAGAAGACACGTGTTTCTGACTCGCTGAATCTCAACATAGATTCAACTCTCTTAGGTGAACGAACGCACAGCAGAGCAGTTTCAAAGAAACGTTTCTCCTGAGTCTTAGACGAAGTTTCCTGCTGTTTAGTACGTATGCCGGCATTGGGCTGGAAATACCGGTTTTGGGATTCTGCACAGAAAGGGTTTGCAAACCGCTGAATCCACACGTGAGTTTAACTCTGTCAGTTGAATGCACACATTGACAACCATTCAGTTAGATAGCTCCGTTTTGGTTTTAGAAGCAGATATTTCTCTGTACAGCCTATGGTCCCATTCACTCGGGAATATCCCAACGCAGCTCCTAGCATAAACGTGTTTCTGACTCGCTGAATCTCAACATAGATTCAACTCTCTTAGGTGAACGAACGCACAGCAGAGCAGTTTCAAGGAATCGTTTCTCCTGAGTCTTAGACGAAGTTTCCTGCTGTTTAGTACGTATGCCAGCATTGGGCTGGAAATACCGGTTTTGGGATTCTGCACAGAAAGGGTTTGCAAACCGCTGAATCCACACGTGAGTTTAACTCTGTCAGTTGAATGCACACATTGACAACCATTCAGTTAGATAGCTCCGTTTTGGTTTTAGAAGCAGATATTTCTCTGTACAGCCTATGGTCCCATTCACTCGGGAATATCCCAACGCAGCTCCTAGAAGAAACGTGTTTCTGACTCGCTGAATCTCAACATAGATTCCACTCTCTTAGGTGAACGAAGGCACAGCAGAGCAGTTTCAAGGAAACGTTTCTCCTGAGTTTTAGACGAAGTTTCCTGCTGTTTAGTATGGATGCCGGCATTGGGCTGGACATACCGGTTTTGGGATTCTGCACAGGAAGGGTTTGCAAACCGCTGAATCCACACGTGAGTTTAACTCTGTCAGTTGAATGCACACATTGACAACCATTCAGTTAGATAGCTCCGTTTTGGTTTTAGAAGCAGATATTTCTCTGTACAGCCTATGGTCCCATTCACTCGGGAATATCCCAACGCAGCTCCTAGCAAAAACGTGTTTCTGACTCGCTGAATCTCAACATAGTTTCAACTCTCTTAGGTGAACGAACGCACAGCAGAGCAGTTTCAAGGAAACGTTTCTCCTGAGTTTTAGACGAAGTTTCCTGCTGTTTAGTACGGATGCCGGCATTGAGCTGGAAATACCGGTTTTGGGATTCTGCACAGAAAGGGTTTGCAAACCGCTGAATCCACACGTGAGTTTAACTCTGTCAGTTGAATGCACACATTGACAACCATTCAGTTAGATAGCTCCGTTTTGGTTTTAGAAGCAGATATTTCTCTGTACAGCCTATGGTCCCATTCACTCGGGAATATCCCAACGCAGCTCCTAGAAGAAACGTGTTTCTGACTCGCTGAATCTCAACATAGTTTCAACTCTCTTAGGTGAACGAACGCACAGCAGAGCTGTTTCAAGGAAACGTTTCTCCTGAGTTTTAGACGAAGTTTCCTGCTGTTTAGTACGGATGCCGGCATTGGGCTGGACATACCGGTTTTGGGATTCTGCACAGAAAGGGTTTGCAAACCGCTGAATCCACACGTGAGTTTAACTCTGTCAGTTGAATGCACACATTGACAACCATTCAGTTAGATAGCTCCGTTTTGGTTTTAGAAGCAGATATTTCTCTGTACAGCCTATGGTCCCATTCACTCGGGAATATCCCAGCGCAGCTCCTAGAAGAAACGTGTTTCTGACTCGCTGAATCTCAACATAGATTCAACTCTCTTAGGTGAACGAATGCACAGCAGAGCAGTTTCAAGGAAACGTTTCTCCTGAGTTTCAGAAGAAGTTTCCTGCTGTTTAGTACGTATGCCGGCATTGGGCTGGAAATACCGGTTTTGGGATTCTGCACAGAAAGGGTTTGCAAACCGCTGAATCCACACGTGAGTTTAACTCTGTCAGTTGAATGCACACATTGACAACCATTCAGTTAGATAGCTCCGTTTTGGTTTTAGAAGCAGATATTTCTCTGTACAGCCTATGGTCCCATTCACTCGGGAATATCCCAACGCAGCTCCTAGAAGAAACGTGTTTCTGACTCGCTGAATCTCAACATAGATTCAACTCTCTTAGGTGAACGAAGGCACAGCAGAGCAGTTTCAAAGAAACGTTTCTCCTGAGTCTTAGACGAAGTTTCCTGCTGTTTAGTACGTATGCCGGCATTGGGCTGGAAATACCGGTTTTGGGATTCTGCACAGAAAGGGTTTGCAAACCGCTGAATCCACACGTGAGTTTAACTCTGTCAGTTGAATGCACACATTGACAACCATTCAGTTAGATAGCTCCGTTTTGGTTTTAGAAGCAGATATTTCTCTGTACAGCCTATGGTCCCATTCACTCGGGAATATCCCAACGCAGCTCCTAGAAGAAACGTGTTTCTGACTCGCTGAATCTCAACATAGTTTCAACTCTCTTAGGTGAACGAACGCACAGCAGAGCAGTTTCAAGGAAACGTTTCTCCTGCGTTTTAGACGAAGTTTCCTGCTGTTTAGTACGGATGCCGGCATTGAGCTGGAAACACCGGTTTTGGGATTCTGCACAGAAAGGGTTTGCAAACCGCTGAATCCACACGTGAGTTTAACTCTGTCAGTTGAATGCACACATTGACAACCATTCAGTTAGATAGCTCCGTTTTGGTTTTAGAAGCAGATATTTCTCTGTACAGCCTATGGTCCCATTCACTCGGGAATATCCCAACGCAGCTCCTAGAAGAAACGTGTTTCTGACTCGCTGAATCTCAACATAGATTCAACTCTCTTAGGTGAACGAACGCACAGCAGACAGTTTCAAAGAAACGTTTCTCCTGAGTATTAGACGAAGTTTCCTGCTGTTTAGTACGTATGCCGGCATTGGGCTGGAAATACCGGTTTTGGGATTCTGCACAGAAAGGGTTTGCAAACCGCTGAATCCACACGTGAGTTTAACTCTGTCAATTGAATGCACACATTGACAACCATTCAGTTAGATAGCTCCGTTGTGGTTTTAGAAGCAGATATTTCTCTGTACAGCCTATGGTCCCATTCACTCGGGAATATCCCAACGCAGCTCCTAGAAGAAACGTGTTTCTGACTCGCTGAATCTCAACATAGATTCAACTCTCTTAGGTGAACGAACGCACAGCAGAGCAGTTTCAAAGAAACGTTTCTCCTGAGTCTTAGACGAAGTTTCCTGCTGTTTAGTACGTATGCCGGCATTGGGCTGGAAATACCGGTTTTGGGATTCTGCACAGAAAGGGTTTGCAAACCGCTGAATCCACACGTGAGTTTAACTCTGTCAGTTGAATGCACACATTGACAACCATTCAGTTAGATAGCTCCGTTTTGGTTTTAGAAGCAGATATTTCTCTGTACAGCCTATGGTCCCCTTCACTCGGGAATATCCCAACGCAGCTCCTAGAAGAAACGTGTTTCTGACTCGCTGAATCTCAACATAGATTCAACTCTCTTAGGTGAACGAACGCAGAGCAGAGCAGTTTCAAGGAAACGTTTCTCCTGAGTTTTAGACGAAGTTTCCTGCTGTTTAGTACGGATGCCGGCATTGGGCTGGACATACCGGTTTTGGGATTCTGCACAGGAAGGGTTTGCAAACCGCTGAATCCACACGTGAGTTTAACTCTGTCAGTTGAATGCACACATTGACAACCATTCAGTTAGATAGCTCCGTTTTGGTTTTAGAAGCAGATATTTCTCTGTACAGCCTATGGTCCCATTCACTCGGGAATATCCCAACGCAGCTCCTAGAAGAAACGTGTTTCTGACTCGCTGAATCTCAACATAGATTCAACTCTCTTAGGTGAACGAACGCACAGCAGAGCAGTTTCAAAGAAACGTTTCTCCTGAGTCTTAGACGAAGTTTCCTGCTGTTTAGTACATATGCCGGCATTGGGCTGGAAATACCGGTTTTGGGATTCTGCACAGAAAGGGTTTGCAAACCGCTGAATCCACACGTGAGTTTAACTCTGTCAGTTGAATGCACACATTGACAACCATTCAGTTAGATAGCTCCGTTTTGGTTTTAGAAGCAGATATTTCTCTGTACAGCCTATGGTCCCATTCACTCGGGAATATCCCAACGCAGCTCCTAGAAGAAACGTGTTTCTGACTCGCTGAATCTCAACATAGATTCCACTCTCTTAGGTGAACGAACGCACAGCAGACAGTTTCAAAGAAACGTTTCTCCTGAGTCTTAGACGAAGTTTCCTGCTGTTTAGTACGTATGCCGGCATTGGGCTGGAAATACCGGTTTTGGGATTCTGCACAGAAAGGGTTTGCAAACCGCTGAATCCACACGTGAGTTTAACTCTGTCAGTTGAATGCACACATTGACAACCATTCAGTTAGATAGCTCCGTTTTGGTTTTAGAAGCAGATATTTCTCTGTACAGCCTATGGTCCCATTCACTCGGGAATATCCCAACGCAGCTCCTAGAAGAAACGTGTTTCTGACTCGCTGAATCTCAACATAGATTCAACTCTCTTAGGTGAACGAACGCACAGCAGACAGTTTCAAAGAAACGTTTCTCCTGAGTCTTAGACGAAGTTTCCTGCTGTTTAGTACGTATGCCGGCATTGGGCTGGAAATACCGGTTTTGGGATTCTGCACAGAAAGGGTTTGCAAACCGCTGAATCCACACGTGAGTTTAACTCTGTCAGTTGAATGCACACATTGACAACCATTCAGTTAGATAGCTCCGTTTTGGTTTTAGAAGCAGATATTTCTCTGTACAGCCTATGGTCCCATTCACTCGGGAATATCCCAACGCAGCTCCTAGAAGAAACGTGTTTCTGACTCGCTGAATCTCAACATAGATTCAACTCTCTTAGGTGAACGAACGCACAGCAGAGCAGTTTCAAAGAAACGTTTCTCCTGAGTCTTAGACGAAGTTTCCTGCTGTTTAGTACGTATGCCGGCATTGGGCTGGAAATACCGGTTTTGGGATTCTGCACAGAAAGGGTTTGCAAACCGCTGAATCCACACGTGAGTTTAACTCTGTCAGTTGAATGCACACATTGACAACCATTCAGTTAGATAGCTCCGTTTTGGTTTTAGAAGCAGATATTTCTCTGTACAGCCTATGGTCCCATTCACTCGGGAATATCCCAACGCAGCTCCTAGAAGAAACGTGTTTCTGACTCGCTGAATCTCAACATAGATTCAACTCTCTTAGGTGAACGAACGCACAGCAGAGCAGTTTCAAGGAAACGTTTCTCCTGAGTTTTAGACGAAGTTTCCTGCTGTTTAGTACGGATGCCGGCATTGGGCTGGACATACCAGTTTTGGGATTCTGCACAGGAAGGGTTTGCAAACCGCTGAATCCACACGTGAGTTTAACTCTGTCAGTTGAATGCACACATTGACAACCATTCAGTTAGATAGCTCCGTTTTGGTTTTAGAAGCAGATATTTCTCTGTACAGCCTATGGTCCCATTCACTCGGGAATATCCCAACGCAGCTCCTAGAAGAAACGTGTTTCTGACTCGCTGAATCTCAACATAGATTCAACTCTCTTAGGTGAACGAACGCACAGCAGAGCAGTTTCAAAGAAACGTTTCTCCTGAGTCTTAGACGAAGTTTCCTGCTGTTTAGTACATATGCCGGCATTGGGCTGGAAATACCGGTTTTGGGATTCTGCACAGAAAGGGTTTGCAAACCGCTGAATCCACACGTGAGTTTAACTCTGTCAGTTGAATGCACACATTGACAACCATTCAGTTAGATAGCTCCGTTTTGGTTTTAGAAGCAGATATTTCTCTGTACAGCCTATGGTCCCATTCACTCGGGAATATCCCAACGCAGCTCCTAGAAGAAACGTGTTTCTGACTCGCTGAATCTCAACATAGATTCCACTCTCTTAGGTGAACGAACGCACAGCAGAGCAGTTTCAAGGAAACGTTTCTCCTGAGTTTTAGACGAAGTTTCCTGCTGTTTAGTACGTATGCCGGCATTGGGCTGGACATACCGGTTTTGGGATTCTGCACAGAAAGGGTTTGCAAACCGCTGAATCCACACGTGAGTTTAACTCTGTCAGTTGAATGCACACATTGACAACCATTCAGTTATATAGCTCCGTTTTGGTTTTAGAAGCAGATATTTCTCTGTACAGCCTATGGTCCCATTCACTCGGGAATATCCCAACGCAGCTCCTAGAAGAAACGTGTTTCTGACTCGCTGAATCTCAACATAGATTCCACTCTCTTAGGTGAACGAACGCACAGCAGAGCAGTTTCAAGGAAACGTTTCTCCTGAGTTTTAGACGAAGTTTCCTGCTGTTTAGTACGTATGCCGGCATTGGGCTGGACATACCGGTTTTGGGATTCTGCACAGAAAGGGTTTGCAAACCGCTGAATCCACACGTGAGTTTAACTCTGTCAGTTGAATGCACACATTGACAACCATTCAGTTAGATAGCTCCGTTTTGGTTTTAGAAGCAGATATTTCTCTGTACAGCCTATGGTCCCATTCACTCGGGAATATCCCAACGCAGCTCCTAGAAGAAACGTGTTTCTGACTCGCTGAATCTCAACATAGATTCAACTCTCTTAGGTGAACGAACGCACAGCAGAGCAGTTTCAAGGAAACGTTTCTCCTGAGTTTTAGACGAAGTTTCCAGCTGTTTAGTACGGATGCCGGCATTGGGCTGGACATACCGGTTTTGGGATTCTGCACAGGCAGGGTTTGCAAACCGCTGAATCCACACGTGAGTTTAACTCTGTCAGTTGAATGCACACATTGACAACCACTCAGTTAGATAGCTCCGTTTTGGTTTTAGAAGCAGATATTTCTCTGTACAGCCTATGGTCCCATTCACTCGGGAATATCCCAACGCAGCTCCTAGCATAAACGTGTTTCTGACTCGCTGAATCTCAACATGGTTTCAACTCTCTTAGGTGAACGAACGCACAGCAGAGCAGTTTCAAGGAAACGTTTCTCCTGAGTTTTAGACGAAGTTTCCTGCTGTTTAGTACGGATGCCGGCATTGAGCTGGAATTACCGGTTTTGGGATTCTGCACAGAAAGGGTTTGCAAACCGCTGAATCCACACGTGAGTTTAACTCTGTCATTTGAATGCACACATTGACAACCATTCAGTTAGATAGCTCCGTTTTGGTTTTAGAAGCAGATATTTCTCTGTACAGCCTATGGTCCCATTCACTCGGGAATATCCCAACGCAGCTCCTAGAAGAAACGTGTTTCTGACTCGCTGAATCTCAACATAGATTCCACTCTCTTAGGTGAACGAACGCACAGCAGAGCAGTTTCAAGGAAACGTTTCTCCTGAGTTTTAGACGAAGTTTCCTGCTGTTTAGTACGTATGCCGGCATTGGGCTGGACATACCGGTTTTGGGATTCTGCACAGAAAGGGTTTGCAAACCGCTGAATCCACACGTGAGTTTAACTCTGTCAGTTGAATGCACACATTGACAACCATTCAGTTAGATAGCTCCGTTTTGGTTTTAGAAGCAGAAATTTCTCTGTACAGCCTATGGTCCCATTCACTCGGGAATATCCCAACGCAGCTCCTAGAAGAAACGTGTTTCTGACTCGCTGAATCTCAACATAGATTCAACTCTCTTAGGTGAACGAACGCACAGCAGAGCAGTTTCAAAGAATCGTTTCTCCTGAGTCTTAGACGAAGTTTCCTGCTGTTTAGTACGTATGCCAGCATTGGGCTGGAAATACCGGTTTTGGGATTCTGCACAGAAAGGGTTTGCAAACCGCTGAATCCACACGTGAGTTTAACTCTGTCAGTTGAATGCACACATTGACAACCATTCAGTTAGATAGCTCCGTTTTGGTTTTAGAAGCAGATATTTCTCTGTACAGCCTATGGTCCCATTCACTCGGGAATATCCCAACGCAGCTCCTAGAAGAAACGTGTTTCTGACTCGCTGAATCTCAACATAGATTCAACTCTCTTAGGTGAACGAACGCAGAGCAGAGCAGTTTCAAGGAAACGTTTCTCCTGAGTTTTAGACGAAGTTTCCTGCTGTTTAGTATGGATGCCGGCATTGGGCTGGACATACCGGTTTTGGGATTCTGCACAGGAAGGGTTTGCAAACCGCTGAATCCACACGTGAGTTTAACTCTGTCAGTTGAATGCACACATTGACAACCATTCAGTTATATAGCTCCGTTTTGGTTTTAGAAGCAGATATTTCTCTGTACAGCCTATGGTCCCATTCACTCGGGAATATCCCAACGCAGCTCCTAGAAGAAACGTGTTTCTGACTCGCTGAATCTCAACATAGATTCAACTCTCTTAGGTGAACGAACGCACAGCAGCGCAGTTTCAAGGAAACGTTTCTCCTGAGTTTTAGACGAAGTTTCCTGCGGTTTAGTACAGATGCCGGCATTGGGCTGGACATACCGGTTTTGGGATTCTGCACAGGAAGGGTTTGCAAACCGCTGAATCCACACGTGAGTTTAACTCTGTCAGTTGAATGCACACATTGACAACCATTCAGTTAGATAGCTCCGTTTTGGTTTTAGAAGCAGATATTTCTCTGTACAGCCTATGGTCCCATTCACTCGGGAATATCCCAACGCAGCTCCTAGCAAAAACGTGTTTCTGACTCGCTGAATCTCAACATAGTTTCAACTCTCTTAGGTGAACGAACGCACAGCAGAGCAGTTTCAAGGAAACGTTTCTCCTGAGTTTTAGACGAAGTTTCCTGCTGTTTAGTACGGATGCCGGCATTGAGCTGGAAACACCGGTTTTGGGATTCTGCACAGAAAGGGTTTGCAAACCGCTGAATCCACACGTGAGTTTAACTCTGTCAGTTGAATGCACACATTGACAACCATTCAGTTAGATAGCTCCGTTTTGGTTTTAGAAGCAGATATTTCTCTGTACAGCCTATGGTCCCATTCACTCGGGAATATCCCAACGCAGCTCCTAGAAGAAACGTGTTTCTGACTCGCTGAATCTCAACATAGATTCAACTCTCTTAGGTTAACGAACGCACAGCAGACAGTTTCAAAGAAACGTTTCTCCTGAGTATTAGACGAAGTTTCCTGCTGTTTAGTACGTATGCCGGCATTGGGCTGGAAATACCGGTTTTGGGATTCTGCACAGAAAGGGTTTGCAAACCGCTGAATCCACACGTGAGTTTAACTCTGTCAATTGAATGCACACATTGACAACCATTCAGTTAGATAGCTCCGTTGTGGTTTTAGAAGCAGATATTTCTCTGTACAGCCTATGGTCCCATTCACTCGGGAATATCCCAACGCAGCTCCTAGAAGAAACGTGTTTCTGACTCGCTGAATCTCAACATAGATTCAACTCTCTTAGGTGAACGAACGCACAGCAGAGCAGTTTCAAAGAAACGTTTCTCCTGAGTCTTAGACGAAGTTTCCTGCTGTTTAGTACGTATGCCGGCATTGGGCTGGAAATACCGGTTTTGGGATTCTGCACAGAAAGGGTTTGCAAACCGCTGAATCCACACGTGAGTTTAACTCTGTCAGTTGAATGCACACATTGACAACCATTCAGTTAGATAGCTCCGTTTTGGTTTTAGAAGCAGATATTTCTCTGTACAGCCTATGGTCCCATTCACTCGGGAATATCCCAACGCAGCTCCTAGAAGAAACGTGTTTCTGACTCGCTGAATCTCAACATAGATTCAACTCTCTTAGGTGAACGAACGCAGAGCAGAGCAGTTTCAAGGAAACGTTTCTCCTGAGTTTTAGACGAAGTTTCCTGCTGTTTAGTACGGATGCCGGCATTGGGCTGGACATACCGGTTTTGGGATTCTGCACAGGAAGGGTTTGCAAACCGCTGAATCCACACGTGAGTTTAACTCTGTCAGTTGAATGCACACATTGACAACCATTCAGTTAGATAGCTCCGTTTTGGTTTTAGAAGCAGATATTTCTCTGTACAGCCTATGGTCCCATTCACTCGGGAATATCCCAACGCAGCTCCTAGAAGAAACGTGTTTCTGACTCGCTGAATCTCAACATAGATTCAACTCTCTTAGGTGAACGAACGCACAGCAGAGCAGTTTCAAAGAAACGTTTCTCCTGAGTCTTAGACGAAGTTTCCTTCTGTTTAGTACATATGCCGGCATTGGGCTGGAAATACCGGTTTTGGGATTCTGCACAGAAAGGGTTTGCAAACCGCTGAATCCACACGTGAGTTTAACTCTGTCAGTTGAATGCACACATTGACAACCATTCAGTTAGATAGCTCCGTTTTGGTTTTAGAAGCAGATATTTCTCTGTACAGCCTATGGTCCCATTCACTCGGGAATATCCCAACGCAGCTCCTAGAAGAAACGTGTTTCTGACTCGCTGAATCTCAACATAGATTCCACTCTCTTAGGTGAACGAACGCACAGCAGAGCAGTTTCAAGGAAACGTTTCTCCTGAGTTTTAGACGAAGTTTCCTGCTGTTTAGTACGTATGCCGGCATTGGGCTGGACATACCGGTTTTGGGATTCAGCACAGAAAGGGTTTGCAAACCGCTGAATCCACACTTGAGTTTAACTCTGTCAGTTGAATGCACACATTGACAACCATTCAGTTATATAGCTCCGTTTTGGTTTTAGAAGCAGATATTTCTCTGTACAGCCTATGGTCCCATTCACTCGGGAATATCCCAACGCAGCTCCTAGAAGAAACGTGTTTCTGACTCGCTGAATCTCAACATAGATTCAACTCTCTTAGGTGAACGAACGCACAGCAGAGCAGTTTCAAAGAATCGTTTCTCCTGAGTCTTAGACGAAGTTTCCTGCTGTTTAGTACGTATGCCAGCATTGGGCTGGAAATACCGGTTTTGGGATTCTGCACAGAAAGGGTTTGCAAACCGCTGAATCCACACGTGAGTTTAACTCTGTCAGTTGAATGCACACATTGACAACCATTCAGTTAGATAGCTCCGTTTTGGTTTTAGAAGCAGATATTTCTCTGTACAGCCTATGGTCCCATTCACTCGGGAATATCCCAACGCAGCTCCTAGAAGAAACGTGTTTCTGACTCGCTGAATCTCAACATAGATTCAACTCTCTTAGGTGAACGAACGCACAGCAGAGCAGTTTCAAGGAAACGTTTCTCCTGAGTTTTAGACGAAGTTTCCTGCTGTTTAGTACGGATGCCGGCATTGGGCTGGACATACCGGTTTTGGGATTCTGCACAGGAAGGGTTTGCAAACCGCTGAAACCACACGTGAGTTTAACTCTGTCAGTTGAATGCACACATTGACAACCATTCAGTTAGATAGCTCCGTTTTGGTTTTAGAAGCAGATATTTCTCTGTACAGCCTATGGTCCCATTCACTCGGGAATATCCCAACGCAGCTCCTAGCATAAACGTGTTTCTGACTCGCTGAATCTCAACATGGTTTCAACTCTCTTAGGTGAACGAACGCACAGCAGAGCAGTTTCAAGGAAACGTTTCTCCTGAGTTTTAGACGAAGTTTCCTGCTGTTTAGTACGGATGCCGGCATTGAGCTGGAATTACCGGTTTTGGGATTCTGCACAGAAAGGGTTTGCAAACCGCTGAATCCACACGTGAGTTTAACTCTGTCAGTTGAATGCACACATTGACAACCATTCAGTTAGATAGCTCCGTTTTGGTTTTAGAAGCAGATATTTCTCTGTACAGCCTATGGTCCCATTCACTCGGGAATATCCCAACGCAGCTCCTAGAAGAAACGTGTTTCTGACTCGCTGAATGTCAACATAGTTTCAACTCTCTTAGGTGAACGAACGCACAGCAGAGCAGTTTCAAGGAAACGTTTCTCCTGAGTTTTAGACGAAGTTTCCTGCTGTTTAGTACGGATGCCGGCATTGGGCTGGACATACCGGTTTTGGGATTCTGCACAGAAATGGTTTGCAAACCGCTGAATCCACACGTGAGTTTAACTCTGTCAGTTGAATGCACACATTGACAACCATTCAGTTATATAGCTCCGTTTTGGTTTTAGAAGCAGATATTTCTCTGTACAGCCTATGGTCCCATTCACTCGGGAATATCCCAACGCAGCTCCTAGAAGAAACGTGTTTCTGACTCGCTGAATCTCAACATAGATTCAACTCTCTTAGGTGAACGAACGCACAGCAGAGCAGTTTCAAGGAAACGTTTCTCCTGAGTTTTAGACGAAGTTTCCTGCTGTTTAGTACGGATGCCGGCATTGAGCTGGAAATACCGGTTTTGGGATTCTGCACAGAAAGGGTTTGCAAACCGCTGAATCCACACGTGAGTTTAACTCTGTCAGTTGAATGCACACATTGACAACCATTCAGTTAGATAGCTCCGTTTTGGTTTTAGAAGCAGATATTTCTCTGTACAGCCTATGGTCCCATTCACTCGGGAATATCCCAAAGCAGCTCCTAGAAGAAACGTGTTTCTGACTCGCTGAATCTCAACATAGATTCAACTCTCTTAGGTGAACGAACGCACAGCAGACAGTTTCAAAGAAACGTTTCTCCTGAGTCTTAGACGAAGTTTCCTGCTGTTTAGTACGGATGCCGGCATTGGGCTGGAAATACCGGTTTTGGGATTCTGCACAGAAAGGGTTTGCAAACCGCTGAATCCACACGTGAGTTTAACTCTGTCAGTTGAATGCACACATTGACAACCATTCAGTTAGATAGCTCCGTTTTGGTTTTAGAAGCAGATATTTCTCTGTACAGCCTATGGTCCCATTCACTCGGGAATATCCCAACGCAGCTCCTAGAAGAAACGTGTTTCTGACTCGCTGAATCTCAACATAGATTCAACTCTCTTAGGTGAACGAACGCACAGCAGAGCAGTTTCAAAGAAACGTTTCTCCTGAGTCTTAGACGAAGTTTCCTGCTGTTTAGTACGTATGCCGGCATTGGGCTGGAAATACCGGTTTTGGGATTCTGCACAGAAAGGGTTTGCAAACCGCTGAATCCACACGTGAGTTTAACTCTGTCAGTTGAATGCACACATTGACAACCATTCAGTTAGATAGCTCCGTTTTGGTTTTAGAAGCAGATATTTCTCTGTACAGCCTATGGTCCCATTCACTCGGGAATATCCCAACGCAGCTCCTAGAAGAAACGTGTTTCTGACTCGCTGAATCTCAACATAGATTCAACTCTCTTAGGTGAACGAACGCACAGCAGAGCAGTTTCAAGGAAACGTTTCTCCTGAGTTTTAGACGAAGTTTCCTGCTGTTTAGTACGGATGCCGGCATTGGGCTGGATATACCGGTTTTGGGATTCTGCACAGGAAGGGTTTGCAAACCGCTGAATCCACACGTGAGTTTAACTCTGTCAGTTGAATGCACACATTGACAACCATTCAGTTAGATAGCTCCGTTTTGGTTTTAGAAGCAGATATTTCTCTGTACAGCCTATGGTCCCATTCACTCGGGAATATCCCAACGCAGCTCCTAGAAGAAACGTGTTTCTGACTCGCTGAATCTCAACATAGATTCAACTCTCTTAGGTGAACGAACGCACAGCAGAGCAGTTTCAAAGAAACGTTTCTCCTGAGTCTTAGACGAAGTTTCCTGCTGTTTAGTACATATGCCGGCATTGGGCTGGAAATACCGGTTTTGGGATTCTGCACAGAAAGGGTTTGCAAACCGCTGAATCCACACGTGAGTTTAACTCTGTCAGTTGAATGCACACATTGACAACCATTCAGTTAGATAGCTCCGTTTTGGTTTTAGAAGCAGATATTTCTCTGTACAGCCTATGGTCCCATTCACTCGGGAATATCCCAAAGCAGCTCCTAGCAAAAACGTGTTTCAGACTCGCTGAATCTCAACATAGTTTCAACTCTCTTAGGTGAACGAACGCACAGCAGAGCAGTTTCAAGGAAACGTTTCTCCTGAGTTTTAGACGAAGTTTCCTGCTGTTTAGTACGGATGCCGGCATTGAGCTGGAAATACCGGTTTTGGGATTCTGCACAGAAAGGGTTTGAAAACCGCTGAATCCACACGTGAGTTTAACTCTGTCAGTTGAATGCACACATTGACAACCATTCAGTTAGATAGCTCCGTTTTGGTTTTAGAAGCAGATATTTCTCTGTACAGCCTATGGTCCCATTCACTCGGGAATATCCCAACGCAGCTCCTAGAAGAAACGTGTTTCTGACTCGCTGAATCTCAACATAGATTCAACTCTCATAGGTGAACGAACGCACAGCAGACAGTTTCAAAGAAACGTTTCTCCTGAGTCTTAGACGAAGTTTCCTGCTGTTTAGTACGTATGCCGGCATTGGGCTGGAAATACCGGTTTTGGGATTCTGCACAGAAAGGGTTTGCAAACCGCTGAATCCACACGTGAGTTTAACTCTGTCAGTTGAATGCACACATTGACAACCATTCAGTTAGATAGCTCCGTTTTGGTTTTAGAAGCAGATATTTCTCTGTACAGCCTATGGTCCCATTCACTCGGGAATATCCCAACGCAGCTCCTAGAAGAAACGTGTTTCTGACTCGCTGAATCTCAACATAGATTCAACTCTCTTAGGTGAACGAACGCACAGCAGAGCAGTTTCAAAGAAACGTTTCTCCTGAGTCTTAGACGAAGTTTCCTGCTGTTTAGTACGTATGCCGGCATTGGGCTGGACATACCGGTTTTGGGATTCTGCACAGAAAGGGTTTGCAAACCGCTGAATCCACACGTGAGTTTAACTCTGTCAGTTGAATGCACACATTGACAACCATTCAGTTATATAGCTCCGTTTTGGTTTTAGAAGCAGATATTTCTCTGTACAGCCTATGGTCCCATTCACTCGGGAATATCCCAACGCAGCTCCTAGAAGAAACGTGTTTCTGACTCGCTGAATCTCAACATAGATTCAACTCTCTTAGGTGAACGAACGCACAGCAGAGCAGTTTCAAAGAATCGTTTCTCCTGAGTCTTAGACGAAGTTTCCTGCTGTTTAGTACGTATGCCAGCATTGGGCTGGAAATACCGGTTTTGGGATTCTGCACAGAAAGGGTTTGCAAACCGCTGAATCCACACGTGAGTTTAACTCTGTCAGTTGAATGCACACATTGACAACCATTCAGTTAGATAGCTCCGTTTTGGTTTTAGAAGCAGATATTTCTCTGTACAGCCTATGGTCCCATTCACTCGGGAATATCCCAACGCAGCTCCTAGAAGAAACGTGTTTCTGACTCGCTGAATCTCAACATAGATTCAACTCTCTTAGGTGAACGAACGCACAGCAGAGCAGTTTCAAGGAAACGTTTCTCCTGAGTTTTAGACGAAGTTTCCTGCTGTTTAGTACGGATGCCGGCATTGGGCTGGACATACCGGTTTTGGGATTCTGCACAGGAAGGGTTTGAAAACCGCTGAATCCACACGTGAGTTTAACTCTGTCAGTTGAATGCACACATTGACAACCATTCAGTTAGATAGCTCCGTTTTGGTTTTAGAAGCAGATATTTCTCTGTACAGCCTATGGTCCCATTCACTCGGGAATATCCCAACGCAGCTCCTAGCATAAACGTGTTTCTGACTCGCTGAATCTCAACATGGTTTCAACTCTCTTAGGTGAACGAAAGCACAGCAGAGCAGTTTCAAGGAAACGTTTCTCCTGAGTTTTAGACGAAGTTTCCTGCTGTTTAGTACGGATGCCGGCATTGAGCTGGAATTACCGGTTTTGGGATTCTGCACAGAAAGGGTTTGCAAACCGCTGAATCCACACGTGAGTTTAACTCTGTCAGTTGAATGCACACATTGACAACCATTCAGTTAGATAGCTCCGTTTTGGTTTTAGAAGCAGATATTTCTCTGTACAGCCTATGGTCCCATTCACTCGGGAATATCCCAACGCAGCTCCTAGAAGAAACGTGTTTCTGACTCGCTGAATGTCAACATAGTTTCAACTCTCTTAGGTGAACGAACGCACAGCAGAGCAGTTTCAAGGAAACGTTTCTCCTGAGTTTTAGACGAAGTTTCCTGCTGTTTATTACGGATGCCGGCATTGGGCTGGACATACCGGTTTTGGGATTCTGCACAGAAATGGTTTGCAAACCGCTGAATCCACACGTGAGTTTAACTCTGTCAGTTGAATGCACACATTGACAACCATTCAGTTAGATAGCTCCGTTTTGGTTTTAGAAGCAGATATTTCTCTGTACAGCCTATGGTCCCATTCACTCGGGAATATCCCAACGCAGCTCCTAGAAGAAACGTGTTTCTGACTCGCTGAATCTCAACATAGATTCAACTCTCTTAGGTGAACGAACGCACAGCAGACAGTTTCAAAGAAACGTTTCTCCTGAGTCTTAGACGAAGTTTCCTGCTGTTTAGTACGTATGCCGGCATTGGGCTGGAAATACCGGTTTTGGGATTCTGCACAGAAAGGGTTTGCAAACCGCTGAATCCACACGTGAGTTTAACTCTGTCAGTTGAATGCACACATTGACAACCATTCAGTTAGATAGCTCCGTTTTGGTTTTAGAAGCAGATATTTCTCTGTACAGCCTATGGTCCCATTCACTCGGGAATATCCCAACGCAGCTCCTAGAAGAAACGTGTTTCTGACTCGCTAAATCTCAACATAGATTCAACTCTCTTAGGTGAACGAACGCACAGCAGAGCAGTTTCAAGGAAACGTTTCTCCTGAGTTTTAGACGAAGTTTCCTGCTGTTTAGTACGGATGCCGGCATTGGGCTGGACATACCGGTTTTGGGATTCTGCACAGGAAGGGTTTGAAAACCGCTGAATCCACACGTGAGTTTAACTCTGTCAGTTGAATGCACACATTGACAACCATTCAGTTAGATAGCTCCGTTTTGGTTTTAGAAGCAGATATTTCTCTGTACAGCCTATGGTCCCATTCACTCGGGAATATCCCAACGCAGCTCCTAGCATAAACGTGTTTCTGACTCGCTGAATCTCAACATGGTTTCAACTCTCTTAGGTGAACGAAAGCACAGCAGAGCAGTTTCAAGGAAACGTTTCTCCTGAGTTTTAGACGAAGTTTCCTGCTGTTTAGTACGGATGCCGGCATTGAGCTGGAATTACCGGTTTTGGGATTCTGCACAGAAAGGGTTTGCAAACCGCTGAATCCACACGTGAGTTTAACTCTGTCAGTTGAATGCACACATTGACAACCATTCAGTTAGATAGCTCCGTTTTGGTTTTAGAAGCAGATATTTCTCTGTACAGCCTATGGTCCCATTCACTCGGGAATATCCCAACGCAGCTCCTAGAAGAAACGTGTTTCTGACTCGCTGAATGTCAACATAGTTTCAACTCTCTTAGGTGAACGAACGCACAGCAGAGCAGTTTCAAGGAAACGTTTCTCCTGAGTTTTAGACGAAGTTTCCTGCTGTTTAGTACGGATGCCGGCATTGGGCTGGACATACCGGTTTTGGGATTCTGCACAGAAATGGTTTGCAAACCGCTGAATCCACACGTGAGTTTAACTCTGTCAGTTGAATGCACACATTGACAACCATTCAGTTAGATAGCTCCGTTTTGGTTTTAGAAGCAGATATTTCTCTGTACAGCCTATGGTCCCATTCACTCGGGAATATCCCAACGCAGCTCCTAGAAGAAACGTGTTTCTGACTCGCTGAATCTCAACATAGATTCAACTCTCTTAGGTGAACGAACGCACAGCAGACAGTTTCAAAGAAACGTTTCTCCTGAGTCTTAGACGAAGTTTCCTGCTGTTTAGTACGTATGCCGGCATTGGGCTGGAAATACCGGTTTTGGGATTCTGCACAGAAAGGGTTTGCAAACCGCTGAATCCACACGTGAGTTTAACTCTGTCAGTTGAATGCACACATTGACAACCATTCAGTTAGATAGCTCCGTTTTGGTTTTAGAAGCAGATATTTCTCTGTACAGCCTATGGTCCCATTCACTCGGGAATATCCCAACGCAGCTCCTAGAAGAAACGTGTTTCTGACTCGCTGAATCTCAACATAGATTCAACTCTCTTAGGTGAACGAACGCACAGCAGAGCAGTTTCAAAGAAACGTTTCTCCTGAGTTTTAGACGAAGTTTCCTGCTGTTTAGTACGTATGCCGGCATTGGGCTGGAAATACCGGTTTTGGGATTCTGCACAGAAAGGGTTTGCAAACCGCTGAATCCACACGTGAGTTTAACTCTGTCAGTTGAATGCACACATTGACAACCATTCAGTTAGATAGCTCCGTTTTGGTTTTAGAAGCAGATATTTCTCTGTACAGCCTATGGTCCCATTCACTCGGGAATATCCCAACGCAGCTCCTAGAAGAAACGTGTTTCTGACTCGCTGAATCTCAACATAGATTCAACTCTCTTAGGTGAACGAACGCACAGCAGAGCAGTTTCAAGGAAACGTTTCTCCTGAGTTTTAGACGAAGTTTCCTGCTGTTTAGTACGGATGCCGGCATTGGGCTGGACATACCGGTTTTGGGATTCTGCACAGGAAGGGTTTGCAAACCGCTGAATCCACACGTGAGTTTAACTCTGTCAGTTGAATGCACACATTGACAACCATTCAGTTAGATAGCTCCGTTTTGGTTTTAGAAGCAGATATTTCTCTGTACAGCCTATGGTCCCATTCACTCGGGAATATCCCAACGCAGCTCCTAGAAGAAACGTGTTTCTGACTCGCTGAATCTCAACATAGATTCAACTCTCTTAGGTGAACGAACGCACAGCAGACAGTTTCAAAGAAACGTTTCTCCTGAGTCTTAGACGAAGTTTCCTGCTGTTTAGTACGTATGCCGGCATTGGGCTGGAAATACCGGTTTTGGGATTCTGCACAGAAAGGGTTTGCAAACCGCTGAATCCACACGTGAGTTTAACTCTGTCAGTTGAATGCACACATTGACAACCATTCAGTTAGATAGCTCCGTTTTGGTTTTAGAAGCAGATATTTCTCTGTACAGCCTATGGTCCCATTCACTCGGGAATATCCCAACGCAGCTCCTAGAAGAAACGTGTTTCTGACTCGCTGAATCTCAACATAGATTCAACTCTCTTAGGTGAACGAACGCACAGCAGAGCAGTTTCAAAGAAACGTTTCTCCTGAGTCTTAGACGAAGTTTCCTGCTGTTTAGTACGTATGCCGGCATTGGGCTGGAAATACCGGTTTTGGGATTCTGCACAGAAAGGGTTTGCAAACCGCTGAATCCACACGTGAGTTTAACTCTGTCAGTTGAATGCACACATTGACAACCATTCAGTTAGATAGCTCCGTTTTGGTTTTAGAAGCAGATATTTCTCTGTACAGCCTATGGTCCCATTCACTCGGGAATATCCCAACGCAGCTCCTAGAAGAAACGTGTTTCTGAATCGCTGAATCTCAACATAGATTCAACTCTCTTAGGTGAACGAACGCACAGCAGAGCAGTTTCAAGGAAACGTTTCTCCTGAGTTTTAGACGAAGTTTCCTGCTGTTTAGTACGGATGCCGGCATTGGGCTGGACATACCGGTTTTGGGATTCTGCACAGGAAGGGTTTGCAAACCGCTGAATCCACACGTGAGTTTAACTCTGTCAGTTGAATGCACACATTGACAACCATTCAGTTAGATAGCTCCGTTTTGGTTTTAGAAGCAGATATTTCTCTGTACAGCCTATGGTCCCATTCACTCGGGAATATCCCAACGCAGCTCCTAGAAGAAACGTGTTTCTGACTCGCTGAATCTCAACATAGATTCAACTCTCTTAGGTGAACGAACGCACAGCAGAGCAGTTTCAAAGAAACGTTTCTCCTGAGTCTTAGACGAAGTTTCCTGCTGTTTAGTACATATGCCGGCATTGGGCTGGAAATACCGGTTTTGGGATTCTGCACAGAAAGGGTTTGCAAACCGCTGAATCCACACGTGAGTTTAACTCTGTCAGTTGAATGCACACATTGACAACCATTCAGTTAGATAGCTCCGTTTTGGTTTTAGAAGCAGATATTTCTCTGTACAGCCTATGGTCCCATTCACTCGGGAATATCCCAACGCAGCTCCTAGAAGAAACGTGTTTCTGACTCGCTGAATCTCAACATAGATTCCACTCTCTTAGGTGAACGAACGCACAGCAGAGCAGTTTCAAGGAAACGTTTCTCCTGAGTTTTAGACGAAGTTTCCTGCTGTTTAGTACGTATGCCGGCATTGGGCTGGACATACCGGTTTTGGGATTCTGCACAGAAAGGGTTTGCAAACCGCTGAATCCACACGTGAGTTTAACTCTGTCAGTTGAATGCACACATTGACAACCATTCAGTTAGATAGCTCCGTTTTGGTTTTAGAAGCAGATATTTCTCTGTACAGCCTATGGTCCCATTCACTCGGGAATATCCCAACGCAGCTCCTAGAAGAAACGTGTTTCTGACTCGCTGAATCTCAACATAGATTCAACTCTCTTAGGTGAACGAACGCACAGCAGAGCAGTTTCAAAGAATCGTTTCTCCTGAGTCTTAGACGAAGTTTCCTGCTGTTTAGTACGTATGCCAGCATTGGGCTGGAAATACCGGTTTTGGGATTCTGCACAGAAAGGGTTTGCAAACCGCTGAATCCACACGTGAGTTTAACTCTGTCAGTTGAATGCACACATTGACAACCATTCAGTTAGATAGCTCCGTTTTGGTTTTAGAAGCAGATATTTCTCTGTACAGCCTATGGTCCCATTCACTCGGGAATATCCCAACGCAGCTCCTAGAAGAAACGTGTTTCTGACTCGCTGAATCTCAACATAGATTCAACTCTCTTAGGTGAACGAACGCACAGCAGAGCAGTTTCAAGGAAACGTTTCTCCTGAGTTTTAGACGAAGTTTCCTGCTGTTTAGTACGGATGCCGGCATTGGGCTGGACATACCGGTTTTGGGATTCTGCACAGGAAGGGTTTGAAAACCGCTGAATCCACACGTGAGTTTAACTCTGTCAGTTGAATGCACACATTGACAACCATTCAGTTAGATAGCTCCGTTTTGGTTTTAGAAGCAGATATTTCTCTGTACAGCCTATGGTCCCATTCACTCGGGAATATCCCAACGCAGCTCCTAGCATAAACGTGTTTCTGACTCGCTGAATCTCAACATGGTTTCCACTCTCTTAGGTGAACGAACGCACAGCAGAGCAGTTTCAAGGAAACGTTTCTCCTGAGTTTTAGACGAAGTTTCCTGCTGTTTAGTACGTATGCCGGCATTGGGCTGGACATACCGGTTTTGGGATTCTGCACAGAAAGGGTTTGCAATCCGCTGAATCCACACGTGAGTTTAACTCTGTCAGTTGAATGCACACATTGACAACCATTCAGTTAGATAGCTCCGTTTTGGTTTTAGAAGCAGATATTTCTCTGTACAGCCTATGGTCCCATTCACTCGGGAATATCCCAACGCAGCTCCTAGAAGAAACGTGTTTCTGACTCGCTGAATCTCAACATAGATTCCACTCTCTTAGGTGAACGAACGCACAGCAGAGCAGTTTCAAGGAAACGTTTCTCCTGAGTTTTAGACGAAGTTTCCTGCTGTTTAGTACGTATGCCGGCATTGGGCTGGACATACCGGTTTTGGGATTCTGCACAGAAAGGGTTTGCAAACCGCTGAATCCACACGTGAGTTTAACTCTGTCAGTTGAATGCACACATTGACAACCATTCAGTTATATAGCTCCGTTTTGGTTTTAGAAGCAGATATTTCTCTGTACAGCCTATGGTCCCATTCACTCGGGAATATCCCAACGCAGCTCCTAGAAGAAACGTGTTTCTGACTCGCTGAATCTCAACATAGATTCAACTCTCTTAGGTGAACGAACGCACAGCAGAGCAGTTTCAAGGAAACGTTTCTCCTGAGTTTTAGACGAAGTTTCCTGCTGTTTAGTACGGATGCCGGCATTGGGCTGGACATACCGGTTTTGGGATTCTGCACAGGAAGGGTTTGAAAACCGCTGAATCCACACGTGAGTTTAACTCTGTCAGTTGAATGCACACATTGACAACCATTCAGTTAGATAGCTCCGTTTTGGTTTTAGAAGCAGATATTTCTCTGTACAGCCTATGGTCCCATTCACTCGGGAATATCCCAACGCAGCTCCTAGAAGAAACGTGTTTCTGACTCGCTGAATCTCAACATAGATTCAACTCTCTTAGGTGAACGAACGCACAGCAGAGCAGTTTCAAGGAAACGTTTCTCCTGAGTTTTAGACGAAGTTTCCTGCGGTTTAGTACAGATGCCGGCATTGGGCTGGACATACCGGTTTTGGGATTCTGCACAGGAAGGGTTTGCAAACCGCTGAATCCACACGTGAGTTTAACTCTGTCAGTTGAATGCACACATTGACAACCATTCAGTTAGATAGCTCCGTTTTGGTTTTAGAAGCAGATATTTCTCTGTACAGCCTATGGTCCCATTCACTCGGGAATATCCCAACGCAGCTCCTAGCAAAAACGTGTTTCTGACTCGCTGAATCTCAACATAGTTTCAACTCTCTTAGGTGAACGAACGCACAGCAGAGCAGTTTCAAGGAAACGTTTCTCCTGAGTTTTAGACGAAGTTTCCTGCTGTTTAGTACGGATGCCGGCATTGAGCTGGAAATACCGGTTTTGGGATTCTGCACAGAAAGGGTTTGCAAACCGCTGAATCCACACGTGAGTTTAACTCTGTCAGTTGAATGCACACATTGACAACCATTCAGTTAGATAGCTCCGTTTTGGTTTTAGAAGCAGATATTTCTCTGTACTGCCTATGGTCCCATTCACTCGGGAATATCCCAACGCAGCTCCTAGAAGAAACGTGTTTCTGACTCGCTGAATCTCAACATAGATTCAACTCTCTTAGGTGAACGAACGCACAGCAGACAGTTTCAAAGAAACGTTTCTCCTGAGTCTTAGACGAAGTTTCCTGCTGTTTAGTACGTATGCCGGCATTGGGCTGGAAATACCGGTTTTGGGATTCTGCACAGAAAGGGTTTGCAAACCGCTGAATCCACACGTGAGTTTAACTCTGTCAGTTGAATGCACACATTGACAACCATTCAGTTAGATAGCTCCGTTTTGGTTTTAGAAGCAGATATTTCTCTGTACAGCCTATGGTCCCATTCACTCGGGAATATCCCAACGCAGCTCCTAGAAGAAACGTGTTTCTGACTCGCTGAATCTCAACATAGATTCAACTCTCTTAGGTGAACGAACGCAGAGCAGAGCAGTTTCAAAGAAACGTTTCTCCTGAGTCTTAGACGAAGTTTCCTGCTGTTTAGTACGTATGCCGGCATTGGGCTGGAAATACCGGTTTTGGGATTCTGCACAGAAAGGGTTTGCAAACCGCTGAATCCACACGTGAGTTTAACTCTGTCAGTTGAATGCACACATTGACAACCATTCAGTTAGATAGCTCCGTTTTGGTTTTAGAAGCAGATATTTCTCTGTACAGCCTATGGTCCCATTCACTCGGGAATATCCCAACGCAGCTCCTAGAAGAAACGTGTTTCTGACTCGCTGAATCTCAACATAGATTCAACTCTCTTAGGTGAACGAACGCACAGCAGAGCAGTTTCAAGGAAACGTTTCTCCTGAGTTTTAGACGAAGTTTCCTGCTGTTTAGTACGGATGCCGGCATTGGGCTGGACATACCGGTTTTGGGATTCTGCACAGGAAGGGTTTGCAAACCGCTGAATCCACACGTGAGTTTAACTCTGTCAGTTGAATGCACACATTGACAACCATTCAGTTAGATAGCTCCGTTTTGGTTTTAGAAGCAGATATTTCTCTGTACAGCCTATGGTCCCATTCACTCGGGAATATCCCAATGCAGCTCCTAGCATAAACGTGTTTCTGACTCGCTGAATCTCAACATGGTTTCAACTCTCTTAGGTGAACGAAAGCACAGCAGAGCAGTTTCAAGGAAACGTTTCTCCTGAGTTTTAGAGGAAGTTTCCTGCTGTTTAGTACGGATGCCGGCATTGAGCTGGAATTACCGGTTTTGGGATTCTGCACAGAAAGGGTTTGCAAACCGCTGAATCCACACGTGAGTTTAACTCTGTCAGTTGAATGCACACATTGACAACCATTCAGTTAGATAGCTCCGTTTTGGTTTTAGAAGCAGATATTTCTCTGTACAGCCTATGGTCCCATTCACTCGGGAATATCCCAACGCAGCTCCTAGAAGAAACGTGTTTCTGACTCGCTGAATGTCAACATAGTTTCAACTCTCTTAGGTGAACGAACGCACAGCAGAGCAGTTTCAAGGAAACGTTTCTCCTGAGTTTTAGACGAAGTTTCCTGCTGTTTAGTACGGATGCCGGCATTGGGCTGGACATACCGGTTTTGGGATTCTGCACAGAAATGGTTTGCAAACCGCTGAATCCACACGTGAGTTTAACTCTGTCAGTTGAATGCACACATTGACAACCATTCAGTTAGATAGCTCCGTTTTGGTTTTAGAAGCAGATATTTCTCTGTACAGCCTATGGTCCCATTCACTCGGGAATATCCCAACGCAGCTCCTAGAAGAAACGTGTTTCTGACTCGCTGAATCTCAACATAGATTCAACTCTCTTAGGTGAACGAACGCACAGCAGAGCAGTTTCAAAGAATCGTTTCTCCTGAGTCTTAGACGAAGTTTCCTGCTGTTTAGTACGTATGCCGGCATTGGGCTGGAAATACCGGTTTTGGGATTCTGCACAGAAAGGGTTTGCAAACCGCTGAATCCACACGTGAGTTTAACTCTGTCAGTTGAATGCACACATTGACAACCATTCAGTTAGATAGCTCCGTTTTGGTTTTAGAAGCAGATATTTCTCTGTACAGCCTATGGTCCCATTCACTCGGGAATATCCCAACGCAGCTCCTAGAAGAAACGTGTTTCTGACTCGCTGAATCTCAACATAGATTCAACTCTCTTAGGTGAACGAACGCACAGCAGAGCAGTTTCAAGGAAACGTTTCTCCTGAGTTTTAGACGAAGTTTCCTGCTGTTTAGTACGGATGCCGGCATTGGGCTGGACATACCGGTTTTGGGATTCTGCACAGGAAGGGTTTGAAAACCGCTGAATCCACACGTGAGTTTAACTCTGTCAGTTGAATGCACACATTGACAACCATTCAGTTAGATAGCTCCGTTTTGGTTTTAGAAGCAGATATTTCTCTGTACAGCCTATGGTCCCATTCACTCGGGAATATCCCAACGCAGCTCCTAGCATAAACGTGTTTCTGACTCGCTGAATCTCAACATGGTTTCAACTCTCTTAGGTGAACGAACGCACAGCAGAGCAGTTTCAAGGAAACGTTTCTCCTGAGTTTTAGACGAAGTTTCCTGCTGTTTAGTACGGATGCCGGCATTGAGCTGGAATTACCGGTTTTGGGATTCTGCACAGAAAGGGTTTGCAAACCGCTGAATCCACACGTGAGTTTAACTCTGTCAGTTGAATGCACACATTGACAACCATTCAGTTAGATAGCTCCGTTTTGGTTTTAGAAGCAGATATTTCTCTGTACAGCCTATGGTCCCATTCACTCGGGAATATCCCAACGCAGCTCCTAGCATAAACGTGTTTCTGACTCGCTGAATCTCAACATAGATTCCACTCTCTTAGGTGAACGAAAGCACAGCAGAGCAGTTTCAAGGAAACGTTTCTCCTGAGTTTTAGACGAAGTTTCCTGCTGTTTAGTACGTATGCCGGCATTGGGCTGGACATACCGGTTTTGGGATTCTGCACAGAAAGGGTTTGCAAACCGCTGAATCCACACGTGAGTTTAACTCTGTCAGTTGAATGCACACATTGACAACCATTCAGTTATATAGCTCCGTTTTGGTTTTAGAAGCAGATATTTCTCTGTACAGCCTATGGTCCCATTCACTCGGGAATATCCCAATGCAGCTCCTAGAAGAAACGTGTTTCTGACTCGCTGAATCTCAACATAGATTCAACTCTCTTAGGTGAACGAACGCACAGCAGAGCAGTTTCAAGGAAACGTTTCTCCTGAGTTTTAGACGAAGTTTCCTGCTGTTTAGTACGGATGCCGGCATTGGGCTGGACATACCGGTTTTGGGATTCTGCACAGGAAGGGTTTGAAAACCGCTGAATCCACACGTGAGTTTAACTCTGTCAGTTGAATGCACACATTGACAACCATTCAGTTAGATAGCTCCGTTTTGGTTTTAGAAGCAGATATTTCTCTGTACAGCCTATGGTCCCATTCACTCGGGAATATCCCAACGCAGCTCCTAGCAAAAACGTGTTTCTGACTCGCTGAATCTCAACATAGTTTCAACTCTCTTAGGTGAACGAACGCACAGCAGAGCAGTTTCAAGGAAACGTTTCTCCTGAGTTTTAGACGAAGTTTCCTGCTGTTTAGTACGGATGCCGGCATTGAGCTGGAAATACCGGTTTTGGGATTCTGCACAGAAAGGGTTTGCAAACCGCTGAATCCACACGTGAGTTTAACTCTGTCAGTTGAATGCACACATTGACAACCATTCAGTTAGATAGCTCCGTTTTGGTTTTAGAAGCAGATATTTCTCTGTACAGCCTATGGTCCCATTCACTCGGGAATATCCCAACGCAGCTCCTAGAAGAAACGTGTTTCTGACTCGCTGAATCTCAACATAGATTCAACTCTCTTAGGTGAACGAACGCACAGCAGACAGTTTCAAAGAAACGTTTCTCCTGAGTCTTAGACGAAGTTTCCTGCTGTTTAGTACGTATGCCGGCATTGGGCTGGAAATACCGGTTTTGGGATTCTGCACAGAAAGGGTTTGCAAACCGCTGAATCCACACGTGAGTTTAACTCTGTCAGTTGAATGCACACATTGACAACCATTCAGTTAGATAGCTCCGTTTTGGTTTTAGAAGCAGATATTTCTCTGTACAGCCTATGGTCCCATTCACTCGGGAATATCCCAACGCAGCTCCTAGAAGAAACGTGTTTCTGACTCGCTGAATCTCAACATAGATTCAACTCTCTTAGGTGAACGAACGCAGAGCAGAGCAGTTTCAAAGAAACGTTTCTCCTGAGTCTTAGACGAAGTTTCCTGCTGTTTAGTACGTATGCCGGCATTGGGCTGGAAATACCGGTTTTGGGATTCTGCACAGAAAGGGTTTGCAAACCGCTGAATCCACACGTGAGTTTAACTCTGTCAGTTGAATGCACACATTGACAACCATTCAGTTAGATAGCTCCGTTTTGGTTTTAGAAGCAGATATTTCTCTGTACAGCCTATGGTCCCATTCACTCGGGAATATCCCAACGCAGCTCCTAGAAGAAACGTGTTTCTGACTCGCTGAATCTCAACATAGATTCAACTCTCTTAGGTGAACGAACGCACAGCAGAGCAGTTTCAAGGAAACGTTTCTCCTGAGTTTTAGACGAAGTTTCCTGCTGTTTAGTACGGATGCCGGCATTGGGCTGGACATACCGGTTTTGGGATTCTGCACAGGAAGGGTTTGCAAACCGCTGAATCCACACGTGAGTTTAACTCTGTCAGTTGAATGCACACATTGACAACCATTCAGTTAGATAGCTCCGTTTTGGTTTTAGAAGCAGATATTTCTCTGTACAGCCTATGGTCCCATTCACTCGGGAATATCCCAATGCAGCTCCTAGCATAAACGTGTTTCTGACTCGCTGAATCTCAACATGGTTTCAACTCTCTTAGGTGAACGAAAGCACAGCAGAGCAGTTTCAAGGAAACGTTTCTCCTGAGTTTTAGAGGAAGTTTCCTGCTGTTTAGTACGGATGCCGGCATTGAGCTGGAATTACCGGTTTTGGGATTCTGCACAGAAAGGGTTTGCAAACCGCTGAATCCACACGTGAGTTTAACTCTGTCAGTTGAATGCACACATTGACAACCATTCAGTTAGATAGCTCCGTTTTGGTTTTAGAAGCAGATATTTCTCTGTACAGCCTATGGTCCCATTCACTCGGGAATATCCCAACGCAGCTCCTAGAAGAAACGTGTTTCTGACTCGCTGAATGTCAACATAGTTTCAACTCTCTTAGGTGAACGAACGCACAGCAGAGCAGTTTCAAGGAAACGTTTCTCCTGAGTTTTAGACGAAGTTTCCTGCTGTTTAGTACGGATGCCGGCATTGGGCTGGACATACCGGTTTTGGGATTCTGCACAGAAATGGTTTGCAAACCGCTGAATCCACACGTGAGTTTAACTCTGTCAGTTGAATGCACACATTGACAACCATTCAGTTAGATAGCTCCGTTTTGGTTTTAGAAGCAGATATTTCTCTGTACAGCCTATGGTCCCATTCACTCGGGAATATCCCAACGCAGCTCCTAGAAGAAACGTGTTTCTGACTCGCTGAATCTCAACATAGATTCAACTCTCTTAGGTGAACGAACGCACAGCAGAGCAGTTTCAAAGAATCGTTTCTCCTGAGTCTTAGACGAAGTTTCCTGCTGTTTAGTACGTATGCCAGCATTGGGCTGGAAATACCGGTTTTGGGATTCTGCACAGAAAGGGTTTGCAAACCGCTGAATCCACACGTGAGTTTAACTCTGTCAGTTGAATGCACACATTGACAACCATTCAGTTAGATAGCTCCGTTTTGGTTTTAGAAGCAGATATTTCTCTGTACAGCCTATGGTCCCATTCACTCGGGAATATCCCAACGCAGCTCCTAGAAGAAACGTGTTTCTGACTCGCTGAATCTCAACATAGATTCAACTCTCTTAGGTGAACGAACGCACAGCAGAGCAGTTTCAAGGAAACGTTTCTCCTGAGTTTTAGACGAAGTTTCCTGCTGTTTAGTACGGATGCCGGCATTGGGCTGGACATACCGGTTTTGGGATTCTGCACAGGAAGGGTTTGAAAACCGCTGAATCCACACGTGAGTTTAACTCTGTCAGTTGAATGCACACATTGACAACCATTCAGTTACATAGCTCCGTTTTGGTTTTAGAAGCAGATATTTCTCTGTACAGCCTATGGTCCCATTCACTCGGGAATATCCCAACGCAGCTCCTAGCATAAACGTGTTTCTGACTCGCTGAATCTCAACATGGTTTCAACTCTCTTAGGTGAACGAACGCACAGCAGAGCAGTTTCAAGGAAACGTTTCTCCTGAGTTTTAGACGAAGTTTCCTGCTGTTTAGTACGGATGCCGGCATTGAGCTGGAATTACCGGTTTTGGGATTCTGCACAGAAAGGGTTTGCAAACCGCTGAATCCACACGTGAGTTTAACTCTGTCAGTTGAATGCACACATTGACAACCATTCAGTTAGATAGCTCCGTTTTGGTTTTAGAAGCAGATATTTCTCTGTACAGCCTATGGTCCCATTCACTCGGGAATATCCCAACGCAGCTCCTAGCATAAACGTGTTTCTGACTCGCTGAATCTCAACATAGATTCCACTCTCTTAGGTGAACGAACGCACAGCAGAGCAGTTTCAAGGAAACGTTTCTCCTGAGTTTTAGACGAAGTTTCCTGCTGTTTAGTACGTATGCCGGCATTGGGCTGGACATACCGGTTTTGGGATTCTGCACAGAAAGGGTTTGCAAACCGCTGAATCCACACGTGAGTTTAACTCTGTCAGTTGAATGCACACATTGACAACCATTCAGTTATATAGCTCCGTTTTGGTTTTAGAAGCAGATATTTCTCTGTACAGCCTATGGTCCCATTCACTCGGGAATATCCCAATGCAGCTCCTAGAAGAAACGTGTTTCTGACTCGCTGAATCTCAACATAGATTCAACTCTCTTAGGTGAACGAACGCACAGCAGAGCAGTTTCAAGGAAACGTTTCTCCTGAGTTTTAGACGAAGTTTCCTGCGGTTTAGTACAGATGCCGGCATTGGGCTGGACATACCGGTTTTGGGATTCTGCACAGGAAGGGTTTGAAAACCGCTGAATCCACACGTGAGTTTAACTCTGTCAGTTGAATGCACACATTGACAACCATTCAGTTAGATAGCTCCGTTTTGGTTTTAGAAGCAGATATTTCTCTGTACAGCCTATGGTCCCATTCACTCGGGAATATCCCAACGCAGCTCCTAGCAAAAACGTGTTTCTGACTCGCTGAATCTCAACATAGTTTCAACTCTCTTAGGTGAACGAACGCACAGCAGAGCAGTTTCAAGGAAACGTTTCTCCTGAGTTTTAGACGAAGTTTCCTGCTGTTTAGTACGGATGCCGGCATTGAGCTGGAAATACCGGTTTTGGGATTCTGCACAGAAAGGGTTTGCAAACCGCTGAATCCACACGTGAGTTTAACTCTGTCAGTTGAATGCACACATTGACAACCATTCAGTTAGATAGCTCCGTTTTGGTTTTAGAAGCAGATATTTCTCTGTACAGCCTATGGTCCCATTCACTAGGGAATATCCCAACGCAGCTCCTAGAAGAAACGTGTTTCTGACTCGCTGAATCTCAACATAGATTCAACTCTCTTAGGTGAACGAACGCACAGCAGACAGTTTCAAAGAAACGTTTCTCCTGAGTCTTAGACGAAGTTTCCTGCTGTTTAGTACGTATGCCGGCATTGGGCTGGAAATACCGGTTTTGGGATTCTGCACAGAAAGGGTTTGCAAACCGCTGAATCCACACGTGAGTTTAACTCTGTCAGTTGAATGCACACATTGACAACCATTCAGTTAGATAGCTCCGTTTTGGTTTTAGAAGCAGATATTTCTCTGTACAGCCTATGGTCCCATTCACTCGGGAATATCCCAACGCAGCTCCTAGAAGAAACGTGTTTCTGACTCGCTGAATCTCAACATAGATTCAACTCTCTTAGGTGAACGAACGCACAGCAGAGCAGTTTCAAAGAAACGTTTCTCCTGAGTCTTAGACGAAGTTTCCTGCTGTTTAGTACGTATGCCGGCATTGGGCTGGAAATACCGGTTTTGGGATTCTGCACAGAAAGGGTTTGCAAACCGCTGAATCCACACGTGAGTTTAACTCTGTCAGTTGAATGCACACATTGACAACCATTCAGTTAGATAGCTCCGTTTTGGTTTTAGAAGCAGATATTTCTCTGTACAGTCTATGGTCCCATTCACTCGGGAATATCCCAACGCAGCTCCTAGAAGAAACGTGTTTCTGACTCGCTGAATCTCAACATAGATTCAACTCTCTTAGGTGAACGAACGCACAGCAGAGCAGTTTCAAGGAAACGTTTCTCCTGAGTTTTAGACGAAGTTTCCTGCTGTTTAGTACGGATGCCGGCATTGGGCTGGACATACCGGTTTTGGGATTCTGCACAGGAAGGGTTTGCAAACCGCTGAATCCACACGTGAGTTTAACTCTGTCAGTTGAATGCACACATTGACAACCATTCAGTTATATAGCTCCGTTTTGGTTTTAGAAGCAGATATTTCTCTGTACAGCCTATGGTCCCATTCACTCGGGAATATCCCAACGCAGCTCCTAGAAGAAACGTGTTTCTGACTCGCTGAATCTCAACATAGATTCAACTCTCTTAGGTGAACGAACGCACAGCAGAGCAGTTTCAAAGAATCGTTTCTCCTGAGTCTTAGACGAAGTTTCCTGCTGTTTAGTACGTATGCCAGCATTGGGCTGGAAATACCGGTTTTGGGATTCTGCACAGAAAGGGTTTGCAAACCGCTGAATCCACACGTGAGTTTAACTCTGTCAGTTGAATGCACACATTGACAACCATTCAGTTAGATAGCTCCGTTTTGGTTTTAGAAGCAGATATTTCTCTGTACAGCCTATGGTCCCATTCACTCGGGAATATCCCAACGCAGCTCCTAGAAGAAACGTGTTTCTGACTCGCTGAATCTCAACATAGATTCAACTCTCTTAGGTGAACGAACGCACAGCAGAGCAGTTTCAAGGAAACGTTTCTCCTGAGTTTTAGACGAAGTTTCCTGCTGTTTAGTACGGATGCCGGCATTGAGCTGGAATTACCGGTTTTGGGATTCTGCACAGGAAGGGTTTGAAAACCGCTGAATCCACACGTGAGTTTAACTCTGTCAGTTGAATGCACACATTGACAACCATTCAGTTAGATAGCTCCGTTTTGGTTTTAGAAGCAGATATTTCTCTGTACAGCCTATGGTACCATTCACTCGGGAATATCCCAACGCAGCTCCTAGCATAAACGTGTTTCTGACTCGCTGAATCTCAACATGGTTTCAACTCTCTTAGGTGAACGAACGCACAGCAGAGCAGTTTCAAGGAAACGTTTCTCCTGAGTTTTAGACGAAGTTTCCTGCTGTTTAGTACGGATGCCGGCATTGAGCTGGAATTACCGGTTTTGGGATTCTGCACAGAAAGGGTTTGCAAACCGCTGAATCCACACGTGAGTTTAACTCTGTCAGTTGAATGCACACATTGACAACCATTCAGTTAGATAGCTCCGTTTTGGTTTTAGAAGCAGATATTTCTCTGTACAGCCTATGGTCCCATTCACTCGGGAATATCCCAACGCAGCTCCTAGAAGAAACGTGTTTCTGACTCGCTGAATGTCAACATAGTTTCAACTCTCTTAGGTGAACGAACGCACAGCAGAGCAGTTTCAAGGAAACGTTTCTCCTGAGTTTTAGACGAAGTTTCCTGCTGTTTAGTACGGATGCCGGCATTGGGCTGGACATACCGGTTTTGGGATTCTGCACAGAAATGGTTTGCAAACCGCTGAATCCACACGTGAGTTTAACTCTGTCAGTTGAATGCACACATTGACAACCATTCAGTTAGATAGCTCCGTTTTGGTTTTAGAAGCAGATATTTCTCTGTACAGCCTATGGTCCCATTCACTCGGGAATATCCCAACGCAGCTCCTAGAAGAAACGTGTTTCTGACTCGCTGAATCTCAACATAGATTCAACTCTCTTAGGTGAACGAACGCACAGCAGAGCAGTTTCAAAGAATCGATTCTCCTGAGTCTTAGACGAAGTTTCCTGCTGTTTAGTACGTATGCCAGCATTGGGCTGGAAATACCGGTTTTGGGATTCTGCACAGAAAGGGTTTGCAAACCGCTGAATCCACACGTGAGTTTAACTCTGTCAGTTGAATGCACTCATTGACAACCATTCAGTTAGATAGCTCCGTTTTGGTTTTAGAAGCAGATATTTCTCTGTACAGCCTATGGTCCCATTCACTCGGGAATATCCCAACGCAGCTCCTAGAAGAAACGTGTTTCTGACTCGCTGAATCTCAACATAGATTCAACTCTCTTAGGTGAACGAACGCACAGCAGAGCAGTTTCAAGGAAACGTTTCTCCTGAGTTTTAGACGAAGTTTCCTGCTGTTTAGTATGGATGCCGGCATTGGGCTGGACATACCGGTTTTGGGATTCTGCACAGGAAGGGTTTGAAAACCGCTGAATCCACACGTGAGTTTAACTCTGTCAGTTGAATGCACACATTGACAACCATTCAGTTAGATAGCTCCGTTTTGGTTTTAGAAGCAGATATTTCTCTGTACAGCCTATGGTCCCATTCACTCGGGAATATCCCAACGCAGCTCCTAGCATAAACGTGTTTCTGACTCGCTGAATCTCAACATGGTTTCAACTCTCTTAGGTGAACGAACGCACAGCAGAGCAGTTTCAAGGAAACGTTTCTCCTGAGTTTTAGACGAAGTTTCCTGCTGTTTAGTACGGATGCCGGCATTGAGCTGGAATTACCGGTTTTGGGATTCTGCACAGAAAGGGTTTGCAAACCGCTGAATCCACACGTGAGTTTAACTCTGTCAGTTGAATGCACACATTGACAACCATTCAGTTAGATAGCTCCGTTTTGGTTTTAGAAGCAGATATTTCTCTGTACAGCCTATGGTCCCATTCACTCGGGAATATCCCAACGCAGCTCCTAGCATAAACGTGTTTCTGACTCGCTGAATCTCAACATAGATTCCACTCTCTTAGGTGAACGAACGCACAGCAGAGCAGTTTCAAGGAAACGTTTCTCCTGAGTTTTAGACGAAGTTTCCTGCTGTTTAGTACGTATGCCGGCATTGGGCTGGACATACCGGTTTTGGGATTCTGCACAGAAAGGGTTTGCATACCGCTGAATCCACACGTGAGTTTAACTCTGTCAGTTGAATGCACACATTGACAACCATTCAGTTATATAGCTCCGTTTTGGTTTTAGAAGCAGATATTTCTCTGTACAGCCTATGGTCCCATTCACTCGGGAATATCCCAACGCAGCTCCTAGAAGAAACGTGTTTCTGACTCGCTGAATCTCAACATAGATTCAACTCTCTTAGGTGAACGAACGCACAGCAGAGCAGTTTCAAAGAATCGTTTCTCCTGAGTCTTAGACGAAGTTTCCTGCTGTTTAGTACGTATGCCAGCATTGGGCTGGAAATACCGGTTTTGGGATTCTGCACAGAAAGGGTTTGCAAACCGCTGAATCCACACGTGAGTTTAACTCTGTCAGTTGAATGCACACATTGACAACCATTCAGTTAGATAGCTCCGTTTTGGTTTTAGAAGCAGATATTTCTCTGTACAGCCTATGGTCCCATTCACTCGGGAATATCCCAACGCAGCTCCTAGAAGAAACGTGTTTCTGACTCGCTGAATCTCAACATAGATTCAACTCTCTTAGGTGAACGAACGCACAGCAGAGCAGTTTCAAGGAAACGTTTCTCCTGAGTTTTAGACGAAGTTTCCTGCTGTTTAGTACGGATGCCGGCATTGGGCTGGACATACCGGTTTTGGGATTCTGCACAGGAAGGGTTTGAAAACCGCTGAATCCACACGTGAGTTTAACTCTGTCAGTTGAATGCACACATTGACAACCATTCAGTTAGATAGCTCCGTTTTGGTTTTAGAAGCAGATATTTCTCTGTACAGCCTATGGTCCCATTCACTCGGGAATATCCCAACGCAGCTCCTAGCATAAACGTGTTTCTGACTCGGTGAATCTCAACATGGTTTCAACTCTCTTAGGTGAACGAACGCACAGCAGAGCAGTTTCAAGGAAACGTTTCTCCTGAGTTTTAGACGAAGTTTCCTGCTGTTTAGTACGGATGCCGGCATTGAGCTGGAATTACCGGTTTTGGGATTCTGCACAGAAAGGGTTTGCAAACCGCTGAATCCACACGTGAGTTTAACTCTGTCAGTTGAATGCACACATTGACAACCATTCAGTTAGATAGCTCCGTTTTGGTTTTAGAAGCAGATATTTCTCTGTACAGCCTATGGTCCCATTCACTCGGGAATATCCCAACGCAGCTCCTAGCATAAACGTGTTTCTGACTCGCTGAATCTCAACATGGTTTCAACTCTCTTAGGTGAACGAACGCACAGCAGAGCAGTTTCAAGGAAACGTTTCTCCTGAGTTTTAGACGAAGTTTCCTGCTGTTTAGTACGGATGCCGGCATTGAGCTGGAATTACCGGTTTTGGGATTCTGCACAGAAAGGGTTTGCAAACCGCTGAATCCACACGTGAGTTTAACTCTGTCAGTTGAATGCACACATTGACAACCATTCAGTTAGATAGCTCCGTTTTGGTTTTAGAAGCAGATATTTCTCTGTACAGCCTATGGTCCCATTCACTCGGGAATATCCCAACGCAGCTCCTAGCATAAACGTGTTTCTGACTCGCTAAATCTCAACATAGATTCCACTCTCTTAGGTGAACGAACGCACAGCAGAGCAGTTTCAAGGAAACGTTTCTCCTGAGTTTTAGACGAAGTTTCCTGCTGTTTAGTACGTATGCCGGCATTGGGCTGGACATACCGGTTTTGGGATTCTGCACAGAAAGGGTTTGCATACCGCTGAATCCACACGTGAGTTTAACTCTGTCAGTTGAATGCACACATTGACAACCATTCAGTTATATAGCTCCGTTTTGGTTTTAGAAGCAGATATTTCTCTGTACAGCCTATGGTCCCATTCACTCGGGAATATCCCAACGCAGCTCCTAGAAGAAACGTGTTTCTGACTCGCTGAATCTCAACATAGATTCAACTCTCTTAGGTGAACGAACGCACAGCAGAGCAGTTTCAAAGAATCGTTTCTCCTGAGTCTTAGACGAAGTTTCCTGCTGTTTAGTACGTATGCCAGCATTGGGCTGGAAATACCGGTTTTGGGATTCTGCACAGAAAGGGTTTGCAAACCGCTGAATCCACACGTGAGTTTAACTCTGTCAGTTGAATGCACACATTGACAACCATTCAGTTAGATAGCTCCGTTTTGGTTTTAGAAGCAGATATTTCTCTGTACAGCCTATGGTCCCATTCACTCGGGAATATCCCAACGCAGCTCCTAGAAGAAACGTGTTTCTGACTCGCTGAATCTCAACATAGATTCAACTCTCTTAGGTGAACGAACGCACAGCAGAGCAGTTTCAAGGAAACGTTTCTCCTGAGATTTAGACGAAGTTTCCTGCTGTTTAGTACGGATGCCGGCATTGGGCTGGACATACCGGTTTTGGGATTCTGCACAGGAAGGGTTTGAAAACCGCTGAATCCACACGTGAGTTTAACTCTGTCAGTTGAATGCACACATTGACAACCATTCAGTTAGATAGCTCCGTTTTGGTTTTAGAAGCAGATATTTCTCTGTACAGCCTATGGTCCCATTCACTCGGGAATATCCCAACGCAGCTCCTAGCATAAACGTGTTTCTGACTCGGTGAATCTCAACATGGTTTCAACTCTCTTAGGTGAACGAACGCACAGCAGAGCAGTTTCAAGGAAACGTTTCTCCTGAGTTTTAGACGAAGTTTCCTGCTGTTTAGTACGGATGCCGGCATTGAGCTGGAATTACCGGTTTTGGGATTCTGCACAGAAAGGGTTTGCAAACCGCTGAATCCACACGTGAGTTTAACTCTGTCAGTTGAATGCACACATTGACAACCATTCAGTTAGATAGCTCCGTTTTGGTTTTAGAAGCAGATATTTCTCTGTACAGCCTATGGTCCCATTCACTCGGGAATATCCCAACGCAGCTCCTAGAAGAAACGTGTTTCTGACTCGCTGAATCTCAACATAGATTCAACTCTCTTAGGTGAACGAACGCACAGCAGAGCAGTTTCAAGGAAACGTTTCTCCTGAGTTTTAGACGAAGTTTCCTGCTGTTTAGTACGTATGCCGGCATTGGGCTGGAAATACCGGTTTTGGGATTCTGCACAGAAAGGGTTTGCAAACCGCTGAATCCACACGTGAGTTTAAATCTGTCAGTTGAATGCACACATTGACAACCATTCAGTTAGATAGCTCCGTGTTGGTTTTAGAAGCAGATATTTCTCTGTACAGCCTATGGTCCCATTCACTCGGGAATATCCCAACGCAACTCCTAGAAGAAACGTGTTTCTGACTCGCTGAATCTCAACATAGATTCAACTCTCTTAGGTGAACGAACGCACAGCAGAGCAGTTTCAAGGAAACGTTTCTCCTGAGTTTTAGACGAAGTTTCCTGCTGTTTAGTACGTATGCCGGCAATGGGCTGGAAATACCGGTTTTGGGATTCTGCACAGAAAGGGTTTGCAAACCGCTGAATCCACACGTGAGTTTAACTCTGTCAGTTGAATGCACACATTGACAACCATTCAGTTAGATAGCTCCGTTTTGGTTTTAGAAGCAGATATTTCTCTGTACAGCCTATGGTCCCATTCACTCGGGAATATCCCAACGCAGCTCCTAGAAGAAACGTGTTTCTGACTCGCTGAATCTCAACATAGATTCAACTCTCTTAGGTGAACGAACGCACAGCAGAGCAGTTTCAAGGAAACGTTTCTCCTGAGTTTTAGACGAAGTTTCCTGCTGTTTAGTACGGATGCCGGCATTGAGCTGGAATTACCGGTTTTGGGATTCTGCACAGAAAGGGTTTGCAAACCGCTGAATCCACACGTGAGTTTAACTCTGTCAGTTGAATGCACACATTGACAACCATTCAGTTAGATAGCTCCGTTTTGGTTTTAGAAGCAGATATTTCTCTGTACAGCCTATGGTCCCATTCACTCGGGAATATCCCAACGCAGCTCCTAGAAGAAACGTGTTTCTGACTCGCTGAATCTCAACATAGATTCAACTCTCTTAGGTGAACGAACGCACAGCAGAGCAGTTTCAAGGAAACGTTTCTCCTGAGTTTTAGACGAAGTTTCCTGCTGTTTAGTACGTATGCCGGCAATGGGCTGGAAATACCGGTTTTGGGATTCTGCACAGAAAGGGTTTGCAAACCGCTGAATCCACACGTGAGTTTAACTCTGTCAGTTGAATGCACACATTGACAACCATTCAGTTAGATAGCTCCGTTTTGGTTTTAGAAGCAGATATTTCTCTGTACAGCCTATGGTCCCATTCACTCGGGAATATCCCAACGCAGCTCCTAGAAGAAACGTGTTTCTGACTCGCTGAATCTCAACATAGATTCAACTCTCTTAGGTGAACGAACGCACAGCAGAGCAGTTTCAAGGAAACGTTTCTCCTGAGTTTTAGACGAAGTTTCCTGCTGTTTAGTACGTATGCCGGCAATGGGCTGGAAATACCGGTTTTGGGATTCTGCACAGAAAGGGTTTGCAAACCGCTGAATCCACACGTGAGTTTAACTCTGTCAGTTGAATGCACACATTGACAACCATTCAGTTAGATAGCTCCGTTTTGGTTTTAGAAGCAGATATTTCTCTGTACAGCCTATGGTCCCATTCACTCGGGAATATCCCAACGCAGCTCCTAGCATAAACGTGTTTCTGACTCGGTGAATCTCAACATGGTTTCAACTCTCTTAGGTGAACGAACGCACAGCAGAGCAGTTTCAAGGAAACGTTTCTCCTGAGTTTTAGACGAAGTTTCCTGCTGTTTAGTACGGATGCCGGCATTGAGCTGGAATTACCGGTTTTGGGATTCTGCACAGAAAGGGTTTGCAAACCGCTGAATCCACACGTGAGTTTAACTCTGTCAGTTGAATGCACACATTGACAACCATTCAGTTAGATAGCTCCGTTTTGGTTTTAGAAGCAGATATTTCTCTGTACAGCCTATGGTCCCATTCACTCGGGAATATCCCAACGCAGCTCCTAGAAGAAACGTGTTTCTGACTCGCTGAATCTCAACATAGATTCAACTCTCTTAGGTGAACGAACGCACAGCAGAGCAGTTTCAAGGAAACGTTTCTCCTGAGTTTTAGACGAAGTTTCCTGCTGTTTAGTACGTATGCCGGCATTGGGCTGGAAATACCGGTTTTGGGATTCTGCACAGAAAGGGTTTGCAAACCGCTGAATCCACACGTGAGTTTAAATCTGTCAGTTGAATGCACACATTGAAAACCATTCAGTTAGATAGCTCCGTGTTGGTTTTAGAAGCAGATATTTCTCTGTACAGCCTATGGTCCCATTCACTCGGGAATATCCCAACGCAACTCCTAGAAGAAACGTGTTTCTGACTCGCTGAATCTCAACATAGATTCAACTCTCTTAGGTGAACGAACGCACAGCAGAGCAGTTTCAAGGAAACGTTTCTCCTGAGTTTTAGACGAAGTTTCCTGCTGTTTAGTACGTATGCCGGCAATGGGCTGGAAATACCGGTTTTGGGATTCTGCACAGAAAGGGTTTGCAAACCGCTGAATCCACACGTGAGTTTAACTCTGTCAGTTGAATGCACACATTGACAACCATTCAGTTAGATAGCTCCGTTTTGGTTTTAGAAGCAGATATTTCTCTGTACAGCCTATGGTCCCATTCACTCGGGAATATCCCAACGCAGCTCCTAGAAGAAACGTGTTTCTGACTCGCTGAATCTCAACATAGATTCAACTCTCTTAGGTGAACGAACGCACAGCAGAGCAGTTTCAAGGAAACGTTTCTCCTGAGTCTTAGACGAAGTTTCCTGCTGTTTAGTACGTATGCCGGCATTGGGCTGGAAATACCGGTTTTGGGATTCTGCACAGAAAGGGTTTGCAAACCGCTGAATCCACACGTGAGTTTAACTCTGTCAGTTGAATGCACACATTGACAACCATTCAGTTAGATAGCTCCGTTTTGGTTTTAGAAGCAGATATTTCTCTGTACAGCCTATGGTCCCATTCACTCGGGAATATCCCAACGCAGCTCCTAGAAGAAACGTGTTTCTGACTCGCTGAATCTCAACATGGTTTCAACTCTCTTAGGTGAACGAACGCACAGCAGAGCAGTTTCAAGGAAACGTTTCTCCTGAGTTTTAGACGAAGTTTCCTGCTGTTTAGTACGGATGCCGGCATTGGGCTGGACATACCGGTTTTGGGATTCTGCACAGGAAGGGTTTGCAAACCGCTGAATCCACACGTGAGTTTAACTCTGTCAGTTGAATGCACACATTGACAACCATTCAGTTAGATAGCTCCGTTTTGGTTTTAGAAGCAGATATTTCTCTGTACAGCCTATGGTCCCATTCACTCGGGAATATCCCAACGCAGCTCCTAGAAGAAACGTGTTTCTGACTCGCTGAATCTCAACATAGATTCAACTCTCTTAGGTGAACGAACGCACAGCAGAGCAGTTTCAAGGAAACGTTTCTCCTTAGTTTTAGACGAAGTTTCCTGCGGTTTAGTACAGATGCCGGCATTGGGCTGGACATACCGGTTTTGGGATTCTGCACAGGAAGGGTTTGCAAACCGCTGAATCCACACGTGAGTTTAACTCTGTCAGTTGAATGCACACATTGACAACCATTCAGTTAGATAGCTCCGTTTTGGTTTTAGAAGCAGATATTTCTCTGTACAGCCTATGGTCCCATTCACTCGGGAATATCCCAACGCAGCTCCTAGCAAAAACGTGTTTCTGACTCGCTGAATCTCAACATAGTTTCAACTCTCTTAGGTGAACGAACGCACAGCAGAGCAGTTTCAAGGAAACGTTTCTCCTGAGTTTTAGACGAAGTTTCCTGCTGTTTAGTACGGATGCCGGCATTGAGCTGGAAATACCGGTTTTGGGATTCTGCACAGAAAGGGTTTGCAAACCGCTGAATCCACACGTGAGTTTAACTCTTTCAGTTGAATGCACACATTGACAACCATTCAGTTAGATAGCTCCGTTTTGGTTTTAGAAGCAGATATTTCTCTGTACAGCCTATGGTCCCATTCACTCGGGAATATCCCAACGCAGCTCCTAGAAGAAACGTGTTTCTGACTCGCTGAATCTCAACATAGATTCAACTCTCTTAGGTGAACGAACGCACAGCAGACAGTTTCAAAGAAACGTTTCTCCTGAGTCTTAGACGAAGTTTCCTGCTGTTTAGTACGTATGCCGGCATTGGGCTGGAAATACCGGTTTTGGGATTCTGCACAGAAAGGGTTTGCAAACCGCTGAATCCACACGTGAGTTTAACTCTGTCAGTTGAATGCACACATTGACAACCATTCAGTTAGATAGCTCCGTTTTGGTTTTAGAAGCAGATATTTCTCTGTACAGCCTATGGTCCCATTCACTCGGGAATATCCCAACGCAGCTCCTAGAAGAAACGTGTTTCTGACTCGCTGAATCTCAACATAGATTCAACTCTCTTAGGTGAACGAACGCACAGCAGAGCAGTTTCAAAGAAACGTTTCTCCTGAGTCTTAGACGAAGTTTCCTGCTGTTTAGTACGTATGCCGGCATTGGGCTGGAAATACCGGTTTTGGGATTCTGCACAGAAAGGGTTTGCAAACCGCTGAATCCACACGTGAGTTTAACTCTGTCAGTTGAATGCACACATTGACAACCATTCAGTTAGATAGCTCCGTTTTGGTTTTAGAAGCAGATATTTCTCTGTACAGCCTATGGTCCCATTCACTCGGGAATATCCCAACGCAGCTCCTAGAAGAAACGTGTTTCTGACTCGCTGAATCTCAACATAGATTCAACTCTCTTAGGTGAACGAACGCACAGCAGAGCAGTTTCAAGGAAACGTTTCTCCTGAGTTTTAGACGAAGCTTCCTGCTGTTTAGTACGGATGCCGGCATTGGGCTGGACATACCGGTTTTGGGATTCTGCACAGGAAGGGTTTGCAAACCGCTGAATCCACACGTGAGTTTAACTCTGTCAGTTGAATGCACACATTGACAACCATTCAGTTATATAGCTCCGTTTTGGTTTTAGAAGCAGATATTTCTCTGTACAGCCTATGGTCCCATTCACTCGGGAATATCCCAACGCAGCTCCTAGAAGAAACGTGTTTCTGACTCGCTGAATCTCAACATAGATTCAACTCTCTTAGGTGAACGAACGCACAGCAGAGCAGTTTCAAAGAATCGTTTCTCCTGAGTCTTAGACGAAGTTTCCTGCTGTTTAGTACGTATGCCAGCATTGGGCTGGAAATACCGGTTTTGGGATTCTGCACAGAAAGGGTTTGCAAACCGCTGAATCCACACGTGAGTTTAACTCTGTCAGTTGAATGCACACATTGACAACCATTCAGTTAGATAGCTCCGTTTTGGTTTTAGAAGCAGATATTTCTCTGTACAGCCTATGGTCCCATTCACTCGGGAATATCCCAACGCAGCTCCTAGAAGAAACGTGTTTCTGACTCGCTGAATCTCAACATAGATTCAACTCTCTTAGGTGAACGAACGCACAGCAGAGCAGTTTCAAGGAAACGTTTCTCCTGAGTTTTAGACGAAGTTTCCTGCTGTTTAGTACGGATGCCGGCATTGGGCTGGACATACCGGTTTTGGGATTCTGCACAGGAAGGGTTTGAAAACCGCTGAATCCACACGTGAGTTTAACTCTGTCAGTTGAATGCACACATTGACAACCATTCAGTTAGATAGCTCCGTTTTGGTTTTAGAAGCAGATATTTCTCTGTACAGCCTATGGTCCCATTCACTCGGGAATATCCCAACGCAGCTCCTAGCATAAACGTGTTTCTGACTCGCTGAATCTCAACATGGTTTCAACTCTCTTAGGTGAACGAACGCACAGCAGAGCAGTTTCAAGGAAACGTTTCTCCTGAGTTTTAGACGAAGTTTCCTGCTGTTTAGTACGGATGCCGGCATTGAGCTGGAATTACCGGTTTTGGGATTCTGCACAGAAAGGGTTTGCAAACCGCTGAATCCACACGTGAGTTTAACTCTGTCAGTTGAATGCACACATTGACAACCATTCAGTTAGATAGCTCCGTTTTGGTTTTAGAAGCAGATATTTCTCTGTACAGCCTATGGTCCCATTCACTCGGGAATATCCCAACGCAGCTCCTAGAAGAAACGTGTTTCTGACTCGCTGAATCTCAACATAGATTCCACTCTCTTAGGTGAACGAACGCACAGCAGAGCAGTTTCAAGGAAACGTTTCTCCTGAGTTTTAGACGAAGTTTCCTGCTGTTTAGTACGTATGCCGGCATTGGGTTGGACATACCAGTTTTGGGATTCTGCACAGAAAGGGTTTGCAAACCGCTGAATCCACACGTGAGTTTAACTCTGTCAGTTGAATGCACACATTGACAACCATTCAGTTATATAGCTCCGTTTTGGTTTTAGAAGCAGATATTTCTCTGTACAGCCTATGGTCCCATTCACTCGGGAATATCCCAACGCAGCTCCTAGAAGAAACGTGTTTCTGACTCGCTGAATCTCAACATAGATTCAACTCTCTTAGGTGAACGAACGCACAGCAGACAGTTTCAAAGAAACGTTTCTCCTGAGTCTTAGACGAAGTTTCCTGCTGTTTAGTACGTATGCCGGCATTGAGCTGGAAATACCGGTTTTGGGATTCTGCACAGAAAGGGTTTGCAAACCGCTGAATCCACACGTGAGTTTAACTCTGTCAGTTGAATGCACACATTGACAACCATTCAGTTAGATAGCTCCGTTTTGGTTTTAGAAGCAGATATTTCTCTGTACAGCCTATGGTCCCATTCACTCGGGAATATCCCAACGCAGCTCCTAGAAGAAACGTGTTTCTGACTCGCTGAATCTCAACATAGATTCAACTCTCTTAGGTGAACGAACGCACAGCAGAGCAGTTTCAAAGAAACGTTTCTCCTGTGTCTTAGACGAAGTTTCCTGCTGTTTAGTACGTATGCCGGCATTGGGCTGGAAATACCGGTTTTGGGATTCTGCACAGAAAGGGTTTGCAAACCGCTGAATCCACACGTGAGTTTAACTCTGTCAGTTGAATGCACACATTGACAACCATTCAGTTAGATAGCTCCGTTTTGGTTTTAGAAGCAGATATTTCTCTGTACAGCCTATGGTCCCATTCACTCGGGAATATCCCAACGCAGCTCCTAGAAGAAACGTGTTTCTGACTCGCTGAATCTCAACATAGATTCAACTCTCTTAGGTGAACGAACGCACAGCAGAGCAGTTTCAAAGAATCGTTTCTCCTGAGTCTTAGACGAAGTTTCCTGCTGTTTAGTACGTATGCCAGCATTGGGCTGGAAATACCGGTTTTGGGATTCTGCACAGAAAGGGTTTGCAAACCGCTGAATCCACACGTGAGTTTAACTCTGTCAGTTGAATGCACACATTGACAACCATTCAATTAGATAGCTCCGTTTTGGTTTTAGAAGCAGATATTTCTCTGTACAGCCTATGGTCCCATTCACTCGGGAATATCCCAACGCAGCTCCTAGAAGAAACGTGTTTCTGACTCGCTGAATCTCAACATAGATTCAACTCTCTTAGGTGAACGAACGCACAGCAGAGCAGTTTCAAGGAAACGTTTCTCCTGAGTTTTAGACGAAGTTTCCTGCTGTTTAGTACGGATGCCGGCATTGGGCTGGACATACCGGTTTTGGGATTCTGCACAGGAAGGGTTTGAAAACCGCTGAATCCACACGTGAGTTTAACTCTGTCAGTTGAATGCACACATTGACAACCATTCAGTTAGATAGCTCCGTTTTGGTTTTAGAAGCAGATATTTCTCTGTACAGCCTATGGTCCCATTCACTCGGGAATATCCCAACGCAGCTCCTAGCATAAACGTGTTTCTGACTCGGTGAATCTCAACATGGTTTCAACTCTCTTAGGTGAACGAACGCACAGCAGAGCAGTTTCAAGGAAACGTTTCTCCTGAGTTTTAGACGAAGTTTCCTGCTGTTTAGTACGGATGCCGGCATTGAGCTGGAATTACCGGTTTTGGGATTCTGCACAGAAAGGGTTTGCAAACCGCTGAATCCACACGTGAGTTTAACTCTGTCAGTTGAATGCACACATTGACAACCATTCAGTTAGATAGCTCCGATTTGGTTTTAGAAGCAGATATTTCTCTGTACAGCCTATGGTCCCATTCACTCGGGAATATCCCAACGCAGCTCCTAGAAGAAACGTGTTTCTGACTCGCTGAATCTCAACATAGATTCCACTCTCTTAGGTGAACGAACGCACAGCAGAGCAGTTTCAAGGAAACGTTTCTCCTGAGTTTTAGACGAAGTTTCCTGCTGTTTAGTACGTATGCCGGCATTGGGCTGGACATACCAGTTTTGGGATTCTGCACAGAAAGGGTTTACACACCGCTGAATCCACACGTGAGTTTAACTCTGTCAGTTGAATGCACACATTGACAACCATTCAGTTATATAGCTCCGTTTTGGTTTTAGAAGCAGATATTTCTCTGTACAGCCTATGGTCCCATTCACTCGGGAATATCCCAACGCAGCTCCTAGAAGAAACGTGTTTCTGACTCGCTGAATCTCAACATAGATTCAACTCTCTTAGGTGAACGAACGCACAGCAGAGCAGTTTCAAAGAATCGTTTCTCCTGAGTCTTAGACGAAGTTTCCTGCTGTTTAGTACGTATGCCAGCATTGGGCTGGAAATACCGGTTTTGGGATTCTGCACAGAAAGGGTTTGCAAACCGCTGAATCCACACGTGAGTTTAACTCTGTCAGTTGAATGCACACATTGACAACCATTCAGTTAGATAGCTCCGTTTTGGTTTTAGAAGCAGATATTTCTCTGTACAGCCTATGGTCCCATTCCCTCGGGAATATCCCAACGCAGCTCCTAGAAGAAACGTGTTTCTGACTCGCTGAATCTCAACATAGATTCAACTCTCTTAGGTGAACGAACGCACAGCAGAGCAGTTTCAAGGAAACGTTTCTCCTGAGTTTTAGACGAAGTTTCCTGCTGTTTAGTACGGATGCCGGCATTGGGCTGGACATACCGGTTTTGGGATTCTGCACAGGAAGGGTTTGAAAACCGCTGAATCCACACGTGAGTTTAACTCTGTCAGTTGAATGCACACATTGACAACCATTCAGTTAGATAGCTCCGTTTTGGTTTTAGAAGCAGATATTTCTCTGTACAGCCTATGGTCCCATTCACTCGGGAATATCCCAACGCAGCTCCTAGAAGAAACGTGTTTCTGACTCGCTGAATCTCAACATGGTTTCAACTCTCTTAGGTGAACGAACGCACAGCAGAGCAGTCTCAAGGAAACGTTTCTCCTGAGTTTTAGACGAAGTTTCCTGCTGTTTAGTACGGATGCCGGCATTGAGCTGGAATTACCGGTTTTGGGATTCTGCACAGAAAGGGTTTGCAAACCGCTGAATCCACACGTGAGTTTAACTCTGTCAGTTGAATGCACACATTGACAACCATTCAGTTAGATAGCTCCGTTTTGGTTTTAGAAGCAGATATTTCTCTGTACAGCCTATGGTCCCATTCACTCGGGAATATCCCAACGCAGCTCCTAGAAGAAACGTGTTTCTGACTCGCTGAATCTCAACATAGATTCAACTCTCTTAGGTGAACGAACGCACAGCAGAGCAGTTTCAAGGAAACGTTTCTCCTGAGTTTTAGATGAAGTTTCCTGCTGTTTAGTACGTATGCCGGCATTGGGCTGGAAATACCGGTTTTGGGATTCTGCACAGAAAGGGTTTGCAAACCGCTGAATCCACACGTGAGTTTAAATCTGTCAGTTGAATGCACACATTGAAAACCATTCAGTTAGATAGCTCCGTTTTGGTTTTAGAAGCAGATATTTCTCTGTACAGCCTATGGTCCCATTCACTCGGGAATATCCCAACGCAACTCCTAGAAGAAACGTGTTTCTGACTCGCTGAATCTCAACATAGATTCAACTCTCTTAGGTGAACGAACGCACAGCAGAGCAGTTTCAAGGAAACGTTTCTCCTGAGTTTTAGAAGAAGTTTCCTGCTGTTTAGTACGTATGCCGGCAATGGGCTGGAAATACCGGTTTTGGGATTCTGCACAGAAAGGGTTTGCAAACCGCTGAATCCACACGTGAGTTTAACTCTGTCAGTTGAATGCACACATTGACAACCATTCAGTTAGATAGCTCCGTTTTGGTTTTAGAAGCAGATATTTCTCTGTACAGCCTATGGTCCCATTCACTCGGGAATATCCCAACGCAGCTCCTAGAAGAAACGTGTTTCTGACTCGCTGAATCTCAACATAGATTCAACTCTCTTAGGTGAACGAACGCACAGCAGAGCAGTTTCAAAGAAACGTTTCTCCTGAGTCTTAGACGAAGTTTCCTGCTGTTTAGTACGTATGCCGGCATTGGGCTGGAAATACCGGTTTTGGGATTCTGCACAGAAAGGGTTTGCAAACCGCTGAATCCACACGTGAGTTTAACTCTGTCAGTTGAATGCACACATTGACAACCATTCAGTTAGATAGCTCCGTTTTGGTTTTAGAAGCAGATATTTCTCTGTACAGCCTATGGTCCCATTCACTCGGGAATATCCCAACGCAGCTCCTAGAAGAAACGTGTTTCTGACTCGCTGAATCTCAACATAGATTCAACTCTCTTAGGTGAACGAACGCACAGCAGAGCAGTTTCAAGGAAACGTTTCTCCTGAGTTTTAGACGAAGTTTCCTGCTGTTTAGTACGGATGCCGGCATTGGGCTGGACATACCGGTTTTGGGATTCTGCACAGGAAGGGTTTGAAAACCGCTGAATCCACACGTGAGTTTAACTATGTCAGTTGAATGCACACATTGACAACCATTCAGTTAGATAGCTCCGTTTTGGTTTTAGAAGCAGATATTTCTCTGTACAGCCTATGGTCCCATTCACTCGGGAATATCCCAACGCAGCTCCTAGAAGAAACGTGTTTCTGACTCGCTGAATCTCAACATAGATTCAACTCTCTTAGGTGAACGAACGCACAGCAGAGCAGTTTCAAGGAAACGTTTCTCCTTAGTTTTAGACGAAGTTTCCTGCGGTTTAGTACAGATGCCGGCATTGGGCTGGACATACCGGTTTTGGGATTCTGCACAGGAAGGGTTTGCAAACCGCTGAATCCACACGTGAGTTTAACTCTGTCAGTTGAATGCACACATTGACAACCATTCAGTTAGATAGCTCCGTTTTGGTTTTAGAAGCAGATATTTCTCTGTACAGCCTATGGTCCCATTCACTCGGGAATATCCCAACGCAGCTCCTAGCAAAAACGTGTTTCTGACTCGCTGAATCTCAACATAGTTTCAACTCTCTTAGGTGAACGAACGCACAGCAGAGCAGTTTCAAGGAAACGTTTCTCCTGAGTTTTAGACGAAGTTTCCTGCTGTTTAGTACGGATGCCGGCATTGAGCTGGAAATACCGGTTTTGGGATTCTGCACAGAAAGGGTTTGCAAACCGCTGAATCCACACGTGAGTTTAACTCTTTCAGTTGAATGCACACATTGACAACCATTCAGTTAGATAGCTCCGTTTTGGTTTTAGAAGCAGATATTTCTCTGTACAGCCTATGGTCCCATTCACTCGGGAATATCCCAACGCAGCTCCTAGAAGAAACGTGTTTCTGACTCGCTGAATCTCAACATAGATTCAACTCTCTTAGGTGAACGAACGCACAGCAGACAGTTTCAAAGAAACGTTTCTCCTGAGTCTTAGACGAAGTTTCCTGCTGTTTAGTACGTATGCCGGCATTGGGCTGGAAATACCGGTTTTGGGATTCTGCACAGAAAGGGTTTGCAAACCGCTGAATCCACACGTGAGTTTAACTCTGTCAGTTGAATGCACACATTGACAACCATTCAGTTAGATAGCTCCGTTTTGGTTTTAGAAGCAGATATTTCTCTGTACAGCCTATGGTCCCATTCACTCGGGAATATCCCAACGCAGCTCCTAGAAGAAACGTGTTTCTGACTCGCTGAATCTCAACATAGATTCAACTCTCTTAGGTGAACGAACGCACAGCAGAGCAGTTTCAAAGAAACGTTTCTCCTGAGTCTTAGACGAAGTTTCCTGCTGTTTAGTACGTATGCCGGCATTGGGCTGGAAATACCGGTTTTGGGATTCTGCACAGAAAGGGTTTGCAAACCGCTGAATCCACACGTGAGTTTAACTCTGTCAGTTGAATGCACACATTGACAACCATTCAGTTAGATAGCTCCGTTTTGGTTTTAGAAGCAGATATTTCTCTGTACAGCCTATGGTCCCATTCACTCGGGAATATCCCAACGCAGCTCCTAGAAGAAACGTGTTTCTGACTCGCTGAATCTCAACATAGATTCAACTCTCTTAGGTGAACGAACGCACAGCAGAGCAGTTTCAAGGAAACGTTTCTCCTGAGTTTTAGACGAAGTTTCCTGCTGTTTAGTACGGATGCCGGCATTGGGCTGGACATACCGGTTTTGGGATTCTGCACAGGAAGGGTTTGCAAACCGCTGAATCCACACGTGAGTTTAACTCTGTCAGTTGAATGCACACATTGACAACCATTCAGTTAGATAGCTCCGTTTTGGTTTTAGAAGCAGATATTTCTCTGTACAGCCTATGGTCCCATTCACTCGGGAATATCCCAACGCAGCTCCTAGAAGAAACGTGTTTCTGACTCGCTGAATCTCAACATAGATTCAACTCTCTTAGGTGAACGAACGCACAGCAGAGCAGTTTCAAAGAAACGTTTCTCCTGAGTCTTAGACGAAGTTTCCTGCTGTTTAGTACATATGCCGGCATTGGGCTGGAAATACCGGTTTTGGGATTCTGCACAGAAAGGTTTTGCAAACCGCTGAATCCACACGTGAGTTTAACTCTGTCAGTTGAATGCACACATTGACAACCATTCAGTTAGATAGCTCCGTTTTGGTTTTAGAAGCAGATATTTCTCTGTACAGCCTATGGTCCCATTCACTCGGGAATATCCCAACGCAGCTCCTAGAAGAAACGTGTTTCTGACTCGCTGAATCTCAACATAGATTCCACTCTCTTAGGTGAACGAACGCACAGCAGAGCAGTTTCAAGGAAACGTTTCTCCTGAGTTTTAGACGAAGTTTCCTGCTGTTTAGTACGTATGCCGGCATTGGGCTGGAAATACCGGTTTTGGGATTCTGCACAGAAAGGGTTTGCAAACCGCTGAATCCACACGTGAGTTTAACTCTGTCAGTTGAATGCACACATTGACAACCATTCAGTTATATAGCTCCGTTTTGGTTTTAGAAGCAGATATTTCTCTGTACAGCCTATGGTCCCATTCACTCGGGAATATCCCAACGCAGCTCCTAGAAGAAACGTGTTTCTGACTCGCTGAATCTCAACATAGATTCAACTCTCTTAGGTGAACGAACGCACAGCAGAGCAGTTTCAAAGAATCGTTTCTCCTGAGTCTTAGACGAAGTTTCCTGCTGTTTAGTACGTATGCCGGCATTGGGCTGGAAATACCGGTTTTGGGATTCTGCACAGAAAGGGTTTGCAAACCGCTGAATCCACACGTGAGTTTAACTCTGTCAGTTGAATGCACACATTGACAACCATTCAGTTATATAGCTCCGTTTTGGTTTTAGAAGCAGATATTTCTCTGTACAGCCTATGGTCCCATTCACTCGGGAATATCCCAACGCAGCTCCTAGCATAAACGTGTTTCTGACTCGCTGAATCTCAACATGGTTTCAACTCTCTTAGGTGAACGAACGCACAGCAGAGCAGTTTCAAGGAAACGTTTCTCCTGAGTTTTAGACGAAGTTTCCTGCTGTTTAGTACGGATGCCGGCATTGAGCTGGAATTACCGGTTTTGGGATTCTGCACAGAAAGGGTTTGCAAACCGCTGAATCCACACGTGAGTTTAACTCTGTCAGTTGAATGCACACATTGACAACCATTCAGTTAGATAGCTCCGTTTTGGTTTTAGAAGCAGATATTTCTCTGTACAGCCTATGGTCCCATTCACTCGGGAATATCCCAACGCAGCTCCTAGAAGAAACGTGTTTCTGACTCGCTGAATCTCAACATAGATTCAACTCTCTTAGGTGAACGAACGCACAGCAGAGCAGTTTCAAGGAAACGTTTCTCCTGAGTTTTAGATGAAGTTTCCTGCTGTTTAGTACGTATGCCGGCATTGGGCTGGAAATACCGGTTTTGGGATTCTGCACAGAAAGGGTTTGCAAACCGCTGAATCCACACGTGAGTTTAAATCTGTCAGTTGAATGCACACATTGAAAACCATTCAGTTAGATAGCTCCGTTTTGGTTTTAGAAGCAGATATTTCTCTGTACAGCCTATGGTCCCATTCACTCGGGAATATCCCAACGCAACTCCTAGAAGAAACGTGTTTCTGACTCGCTGAATCTCAACATAGATTCAACTCTCTTAGGTGAACGAACGCACAGCAGAGCAGTTTCAAGGAAACGTTTCTCCTTAGTTTTAGACGAAGTTTCCTGCGGTTTAGTACAGATGCCGGCATTGGGCTGGACATACCGGTTTTGGGATTCTGCACAGGAAGGGTTTGCAAACCGCTGAATCCACACGTGAGTTTAACTCTGTCAGTTGAATGCACACATTGACAACCATTCAGTTAGATAGCTCCGTTTTGGTTTTAGAAGCAGATATTTCTCTGTACAGCCTATGGTCCCATTCACTCGGGAATATCCCAACGCAGCTCCTAGCAAAAACGTGTTTCTGACTCGCTGAATCTCAACATAGTTTCAACTCTCTTAGGTGAACGAACGCACAGCAGAGCAGTTTCAAGGAAACGTTTCTCCTGAGTTTTAGACGAAGTTTCCTGCTGTTTAGTACGGATGCCGGCATTGAGCTGGAAATACCGGTTTTGGGATTCTGCACAGAAAGGGTTTGCAAACCGCTGAATCCACACGTGAGTTTAACTCTTTCAGTTGAATGCACACATTGACAACCATTCAGTTAGATAGCTCCGTTTTGGTTTTAGAAGCAGATATTTCTCTGTACAGCCTATGGTCCCATTCACTCGGGAATATCCCAACGCAGCTCCTAGAAGAAACGTGTTTCTGACTCGCTGAATCTCAACATAGATTCAACTCTCTTAGGTGAACGAACGCACAGCAGACAGTTTCAAAGAAACGTTTCTCCTGAGTCTTAGACGAAGTTTCCTGCTGTTTAGTACGTATGCCGGCATTGGGCTGGAAATACCGGTTTTGGGATTCTGCACAGAAAGGGTTTGCAAACCGCTGAATCCACACGTGAGTTTAACTCTGTCAGTTGAATGCACACATTGACAACCATTCAGTTAGATAGCTCCGTTTTGGTTTTAGAAGCAGATATTTCTCTGTACAGCCTATGGTCCCATTCACTCGGGAATATCCCAACGCAGCTCCTAGAAGAAACGTGTTTCTGACTCGCTGAATCTCAACATAGATTCAACTCTCTTAGGTGAACCAACGCACAGCAGAGCAGTTTCAAAGAAACGTTTCTCCTGAGTCTTAGACGAAGTTTCCTGCTGTTTAGTACGTATGCCGGCATTGGGCTGGAAATACCGGTTTTGGGATTCTGCACAGAAAGGGTTTGCAAACCGCTGAATCCACACGTGAGTTTAACTCTGTCAGTTGAATGCACACATTGACAACCATTCAGTTAGATAGCTCCGTTTTGGTTTTAGAAGCAGATATTTCTCTGTACAGCCTATGGTCCCATTCACTCGGGAATATCCCAACGCAGCTCCTAGAAGAAACGTGTTTCTGACTCGCTGAATCTCAACATAGATTCAACTCTCTTAGGTGAACGAACGCACAGCAGAGCAGTTTCAAGGAAACGTTTCTCCTGAGTTTTAGACGAAGTTTCCTGCTGTTTAGTACGGATGCCGGCATTGGGCTGGACATACCGGTTTTGGGATTCTGCACAGGAAGGGTTTGCAAACCGCTGAATCCACACGTGAGTTTAACTCTGTCAGTTGAATGCACACATTGACAACCATTCAGTTAGATAGCTCCGTTTTGGTTTTAGAAGCAGATATTTCTCTGTACAGCCTATGGTCCCATTCACTCGGGAATATCCCAACGCAGCTCCTAGAAGAAACGTGTTTCTGACTCGCTGAATCTCAACATAGATTCAACTCTCTTAGGTGAACGAACGCACAGCAGAGCAGTTTCAAAGAAACGTTTCTCCTGAGTCTTAGACGAAGTTTCCTGCTGTTTAGTACATATGCCGGCATTGGGCTGGAAATACCGGTTTTGGGATTCTGCACAGAAAGGTTTTGCAAACCGCTGAATCCACACGTGAGTTTAACTCTGTCAGTTGAATGCACACATTGACAACCATTCAGTTAGATAGCTCCGTTTTGGTTTTAGAAGCAGATATTTCTCTGTACAGCCTATGGTCCCATTCACTCGGGAATATCCCAACGCAGCTCCTAGAAGAAACGTGTTTCTGACTCGCTGAATCTCAACATAGATTCCACTCTCTTAGGTGAACGAACGCACAGCAGAGCAGTTTCAAGGAAACGTTTCTCCTGAGTTTTAGACGAAGTTTCCTGCTGTTTAGTACGTATGCCGGCATTGGGCTGGAAATACCGGTTTTGGGATTCTGCACAGAAAGGGTTTGCAAACCGCTGAATCCACACGTGAGTTTAACTCTGTCAGTTGAATGCACACATTGACAACCATTCAGTTATATAGCTCCGTTTTGGTTTTAGAAGCAGGTATTTCTCTGTACAGCCTATGGTCCCATTCACTCGGGAATATCCCAACGCAGCTCCTAGAAGAAACGTGTTTCTGACTCGCTGAATCTCAACATAGATTCAACTCTCTTAGGTGAACGAACGCACAGCAGAGCAGTTTCAAAGAATCGTTTCTCCTGAGTCTTAGACGAAGTTTCCTGCTGTTTAGTACGTATGCCGGCATTGGGCTGGAAATACCGGTTTTGGGATTCTGCACAGAAAGGGTTTGCAAACCGCTGAATCCACACGTGAGTTTAACTCTGTCAGTTGAATGCACACATTGACAACCATTCAGTTAGATAGCTCCGTTTTGGTTTTAGAAGCAGATATTTCTCTGTACAGCCTATGGTCCCATTCACTCGGGAATATCCCAACGCAGCTCCTAGCATAAACGTGTTTCTGACTCGCTGAATCTCAACATGGTTTCAACTCTCTTAGGTGAACGAACGCACAGCAGAGCAGTTTCAAGGAAACGTTTCTCCTGAGTTTTAGACGAAGTTTCCTGCTGTTTAGTACGGATGCCGGCATTGAGCTGGAATTACCGGTTTTGGGATTCTGCACAGAAAGGGTTTGCAAACCGCTGAATCCACACGTGAGTTTAACTCTGTCAGTTGAATGCACACATTGACAACCATTCAGTTAGATAGCTCCGTTTTGGTTTTAGAAGCAGATATTTCTCTGTACAGCCTATGGTCCCATTCACTCGGGAATATCCCAACGCAGCTCCTAGAAGAAACGTGTTTCTGACTCGCTGAATCTCAACATAGATTCAACTCTCTTAGGTGAACGAACGCACAGCAGAGCAGTTTCAAGGAAACGTTTCTCCTGAGTTTTAGATGAAGTTTCCTGCTGTTTAGTACGTATGCCGGCATTGGGCTGGAAATACCGGTTTTGGGATTCTGCACAGAAAGGGTTTGCAAACCGCTGAATCCACACGTGAGTTTAAATCTGTCAGTTGAATGCACACATTGAAAACCATTCAGTTAGATAGCTCCGTTTTGGTTTTAGAAGCAGATATTTCTCTGTACAGCCTATGGTCCCATTCACTCGGGAATATCCCAACGCAACTCCTAGAAGAAACGTGTTTCTGACTCGCTGAATCTCAACATAGATTCAACTCTCTTAGGTGAACGAACGCACAGCAGAGCAGTTTCAAGGAAACGTTTCTCCTGAGTTTTAGACGAAGTTTCCTGCTGTTTAGTACGTATGCCGGCAATGGGCTGGAAATACCGGTTTTGGGATTCTGCACAGAAAGGGTTTGCAAACCGCTGAATCCACACGTGAGTTTAACTCTGTCAGTTGAATGCACACATTGACAACCATTCAGTTAGATAGCTCCGTTTTGGTTTTAGAAGCAGATATTTCTCTGTACAGCCTATGGTCCCATTCACTCGGGAATATCCCAACGCAGCTCCTAGAAGAAACGTGTTTCTGACTCGCTGAATCTCAACATAGATTCAACTCTCTTAGGTGAACGAACGCACAGCAGAGCAGTTTCAAAGAAACGTTTCTCCTGAGTCTTAGACGAAGTTTCCTGCTGTTTAGTACGTATGCCGGCATTGGGCTGGAAATACCGGTTTTGGGATTCTGCACAGAAAGGGTTTGCAAACCACTGAATCCACACGTGAGTTTATCTCTGTCAGTTGAATGCACACATTGACAACCATTCAGTTAGATAGCTCCGTTTTGGTTTTAGAAGCAGATATTTCTCTGTACAGCCTATGGTCCCATTCACTCGGGAATATCCCAACGCAGCTCCTAGAAGAAACGTGTTTCTGACTCGCTGAATCTCAACATAGATTCAACTCTCTTAGGTGAACGAACGCACAGCAGAGCAGTTTCAAGGAAACGTTTCTCCTGAGTTTTAGACGAAGTTTCCTGCTGTTTAGTACGGATGCCGGCATTGGGCTGGACATACCGGTTTTGGGATTCTGCACAGGAAGGGTTTGAAAACCGCTGAATCCACACGTGAGTTTAACTATGTCAGTTGAATGCACACATTGACAACCATTCAGTTAGATAGCTCCGTTTTGGTTTTAGAAGCAGATATTTCTCTGTACAGCCTATGGTCCCATTCACTCGGGAATATCCCAACGCAGCTCCTAGAAGAAACGTGTTTCTGACTCGCTGAATCTCAACATAGATTCAACTCTCTTAGGTGAACGAACGCACAGCAGAGCAGTTTCAAGGAAACGTTTCTCCTTAGTTTTAGACGAAGTTTCCTGCGGTTTAGTACAGATGCCGGCATTGGGCTGGACATACCGGTTTTGGGATTCTGCACAGAAAGGGTTTGCAAACCGCTGAATCCACACGTGAGTTTAACTCTGTCAGTTGAATGCACACATTGACAACCATTCAGTTAGATAGCTCCGTTTTGGTTTTAGAAGCAGATATTTCTCTGTACAGCCTATGGTCCCATTCACTCGGGAATATCCCAACGCAGCTCCTAGCAAAAACGTGTTTCTGACTCGCTGAATCTCAACATAGTTTCAACTCTCTTAGGTGAACGAACGCACAGCAGAGCAGTTTCAAGGAAACGTTTCTCCTGAGTTTTAGACGAAGTTTCCTGCTGTTTAGTACGGATGCCGGCATTGAGCTGGAAATACCGGTTTTGGGATTCTGCACAGAAAGGGTTTGCAAACCGCTGAATCCACACGTGAGTTTAACTCTTTCAGTTGAATGCACACATTGACAACCATTCAGTTAGATAGCTCCGTTTTGGTTTTAGAAGCAGATATTTCTCTGTACAGCCTATGGTCCCATTCACTCGGGAATATCCCAACGCAGCTCCTAGAAGAAACGTGTTTCTGACTCGCTGAATCTCAACATAGATTCAACTCTCTTAGGTGAACGAACGCACAGCAGACAGTTTCAAAGAAACGTTTCTCCTGAGTCTTAGACGAAGTTTCCTGCTGTTTAGTACGTATGCCGGCATTGGGCTGGAAATACCGGTTTTGGGATTCTGCACAGAAAGGGTTTGCAAACCGCTGAATCCACACGTGAGTTTAACTCTGTCAGTTGAATGCACACATTGACAACCATTCAGTTAGATAGCTCCGTTTTGGTTTTAGAAGCAGATATTTCTCTGTACAGCCTATGGTCCCATTCACTCGGGAATATCCCAACGCAGCTCCTAGAAGAAACGTGTTTCTGACTCGCTGAATCTCAACATAGATTCAACTCTCTTAGGTGAACGAACGCACAGCAGAGCAGTTTCAAAGAAACGTTTCTCCTGAGTCTTAGACGAAGTTTCCTGCTGTTTAGTACGTATGCCGGCATTGGGCTGGAAATACCGGTTTTGGGATTCTGCACAGAAAGGGTTTGCAAACCGCTGAATCCACACGTGAGTTTAACTCTGTCAGTTGAATGCACACATTGACAACCATTCAGTTAGATAGCTCCGTTTTGGTTTTAGAAGCAGATATTTCTCTGTACAGCCTATGGTCCCATTCACTCGGGAATATCCCAACGCATCTCCTAGAAGAAACGTGTTTCTGACTCGCTGAATCTCAACATAGATTCAACTCTCTTAGGTGAACGAACGCACAGCAGAGCAGTTTCAAGGAAACGTTTCTCCTGAGTTTTAGACGAAGTTTCCTGCTGTTTAGTACGGATGCCGGCATTGGGCTGGACATACCGGTTTTGGGATTCTGCACAGGAAGGGTTTGCAAACCGCTGAATCCACACGTGAGTTTAACTCTGTCAGTTGAATGCACACATTGACAACCATTCAGTTAGATAGCTCCGTTTTGGTTTTAGAAGCAGATATTTCTCTGTACAGCCTATGGTCCCATTCACTCGGGAATATCCCAACGCAGCTCCTAGAAGAAACGTGTTTCTGACTCGCTGAATCTCAACATAGATTCAACTCTCTTAGGTGAACGAACGCACAGCAGAGCAGTTTCAAAGAAACGTTTCTCCTGAGTCTTAGACGAAGTTTCCTGCTGTTTAGTACATATGCCGGCATTGGGCTGGAAATACCGGTTTTGGGATTCTGCACAGAAAGGGTTTGCAAACCGCTGAATCCACACGTGAGTTTAACTCTGTCAGTTGAATGCACACATTGACAACCATTCAGTTAGATAGCTCCGTTTTGGTTTTAGAAGCAGATATTTCTCTGTACAGCCTATGGTCCCATTCACTCGGGAATATCCCAACGCAGCTCCTAGAAGAAACGTGTTTCTGACTCGCTGAATCTCAACATAGATTCCACTCTCTTAGGTGAACGAACGCACAGCAGAGCAGTTTCAAGGAAACGTTTCTCCTGAGTTTTAGACGAAGTTTCCTGCTGTTTAGTACGTATGCCGGCATTGGGCTGGAAATACCGGTTTTGGGATTCTGCACAGAAAGGGTTTGCAAACCGCTGAATCCACACGTGAGTTTAACTCTGTCAGTTGAATGCACACATTGACAACCATTCAGTTATATAGCTCCGTTTTGGTTTTAGAAGCAGATATTTCTCTGTACAGCCTATGGTCCCATTCACTCGGGAATATCCCAACGCAGCTCCTAGAAGAAACGTGTTTCTGACTCGCTGAATCTCAACATAGATTCAACTCTCTTAGGTGAACGAACGCACAGCAGAGCAGTTTCAAAGAATCGTTTCTCCTGAGTCTTAGACGAAGTTTCCTGCTGTTTAGTACGTATGCCGGCATTGGGCTGGAAATACCGGTTTTGGGATTCTGCACAGAAAGGGTTTGCAAACCGCTGAATCCACACGTGAGTTTAACTCTGTCAGTTGAATGCACACATTGACAACCATTCAGTTAGATAGCTCCGTTTTGGTTTTAGAAGCAGATATTTCTCTGTACAGCCTATGGTCCCATTCACTCGGGAATATCCCAACGCAGCTCCTAGAAGAAACGTGTTTCTGACTCGCTGAATCTCAACATAGATTCAACTCTCTTAGGTGAACGAACGCACAGCAGAGCAGTTTCAAGGAAACGTTTCTCCTGAGTTTTAGACGAAGTTTCCTGCTGTTTAGTACGGATGCCGGCATTGGGCTGGACATACCGGTTTTGGGATTCTGCACAGGAAGGGTTTGAAAACCGCTGAATCCACACGTGAGTTTAACTATGTCAGTTGAATGCACACATTGACAACCATTCAGTTAGATAGCTCCGTTTTGGTTTTAGAAGCAGATATTTCTCTGTACAGCCTATGGTCCCATTCACTCGGGAATATCCCAACGCAGCTCCTAGAAGAAACGTGTTTCTGACTCGCTGAATCTCAACATAGATTCAACTCTCTTAGGTGAACGAACGCACAGCAGAGCAGTTTCAAAGAAACGTTTCTCCTGAGTCTTAGACGAAGTTTCCTGCTGTTTAGTACGTATGCCGGCATTGGGCTGGAAATACCGGTTTTGGGATTCTGCACAGAAAGGGTTTGCAAACCGCTGAATCCACACGTGAGTTTAACTCTGTCAGTTGAATGCACACATTGACAACCATTCAGTTAGATAGCTCCGTTTTGGTTTTAGAAGCAGATATTTCTCTGTACAGCCTATGGTCCCATTCACTCGGGAATATCCCAACGCAGCTCCTAGAAGAAACGTGTTTCTGACTCGCTGAATCTCAACATAGATTCAACTCTCTTAGGTGAAGTAACGAACAGCAGAGCAGTTTCAAGGAAACGTTTCTCCTGAGTTTTTGACGAAGTTTCCTGCTGTTTAGTACGGATGCCGGCATTGGGCTGGACATACCGGTTTTGGGATTCTGCACAGAAAGGGTTTGCAAACCGCTGAATCCACACGTGAGTTTAACTCTGTCAGTTGAATGCACACATTGACAACCATTCAGTTAGATAGCTCCGTTTTGGTTTTAGAAGCAGATATTTCTCTGTACAGCCTATGGTCCCATTCACTCGGGAATATCCCAACGCAGCTCCTAGAAGAAACGTGTTTCTGACTCGCTGAATCTCAACATAGATTCAACTCTCTTAGGTGAACGAACGCACAGCAGAGCAGTTTCAAAGAATCGTTTCTCCTGAGTCTTAGACGAAGTTTCCTGCTGTTTAGTACGTATGCCAGCATTGGGCTGGAAATACCGGTTTTGGGATTCTGCACAGAAAGGGTTTGCAAACCGCTGAATCCACACGTGAGTTTAACTCTGTCAGTTGAATGCACACATTGACAACCATTCAGTTAGATAGCTCCGTTTTGGTTTTAGAAGCAGATATTTCTCTGTACAGCCTATGGTCCCATTCACTCGGGAATATCCCAACGCAGCTCCTAGAAGAAACGTGTTTCTGACTCGCTGAATCTCAACATAGATTCAACTCTCTTAGGTGAACGAACGCACAGCAGAGCAGTTTCAAGGAATCGTTTCTCCTGAGTTTTAGACGAAGTTTCCTGCTGTTTAGTACGGATGCCGGCATTGGGCTGGACATACCGGTTTTGGGATTCTGCACAGGAAGGGTTTGAAAACCGCTGAATCCACACGTGAGTTTAACTATGTCAGTTGAATGCACACATTGACAACCATTCAGTTAGATAGCTCCGTTTTGGTTTTAGAAGCAGATATTTCTCTGTACAGCCTATGGTCCCATTCACTCGGGAATATCCCAACGCAGCTCCTAGAAGAAACGTGTTTATGACTCGCTGAATCTCAACATAGATTCAACTCTCTTAGGTGAACGAACGCACAGCAGAGCAGTTTCAAGGAAACGTTTCTCCTGAGTTTTAGAAGAAGTTTCCTGCTGTTTAGTACGTATGCCGGCATTGGGCTGGAAATACCGGTTTTGGGATTCTGCACAGAAAGGGTTTGCAAACCGCTGAATCCACACGTGAGTTTCACTCTGTCAGTTGAATGCACACATTGACAACCATTCAGTTAGATAGCTCCGTTTTGGTTTTAGAAGCAGATATTTCTCTGTACAGCCTATGGTCCCATTCACTCGGGAATATCCCAACGCAGCTCCTAGAAGAAACGTGTTTCTGACTCGCTGAATCTCAACATAGATTCAACTCTCTTAGGTGAACGAACGCACAGCAGAGCAGTTTCAAGGAAACGTTTCTCCTGAGTTTTAGACGAAGTTTCCTGCTGTTTAGTAGGTATGCCGGCATTGGGCTGGAAATACCGGTTTTGGGATTCTGCACAGAAAGGGTTTGCAAACCGCTGAATCCACACGTGAGTTTAACTCTGTCAGTTGAATGCACACATTGACAACCATTCAGTTAGATAGCTCCGTTTTGGTTTTAGAAGCAGATATTTCTCTGTACAGCCTATGGTCCCATTCACTCGGGAATATCCCAACGCAGCTCCTAGAAGAAACGTGTTTCTGACTCGCTGAATCTCAACATAGATTCAACTCTCTTAGGTGAACGAACGAACAGCAGAGCAGTTTCAAGGAAACGTTTCTCCTGAGTTTTAGAAGAAGTTTCCTGCTGTTTAGTACGTATGCCGGCATTGGGCTGGACATACCGGTTTTGGGATTCTGCACAGAAAGGGTTTGCAAACCGCTGAATCCACACGTGAGTTTAACTCTGTCAGTTGAATGCACACATTGACAACCATTCAGTTAGATAGCTCCGTTTTGGTTTTAGAAGCAGATATTTCTCTGTACAGCCTATGGTCCCATTCACTCGGGAATATCCCAACGCAGCTCCTAGAAGAAACGTGTTTCTGACTCGCTGAATCTCAACATAGATTCAACTCTCTTAGGTGAACGAACGCACAGCAGAGCAGTTTCAAAGAAACATTTCTCCTGAGTCTTAGACGAAGTTTCCTGCTGTTTAGTACGGATGCCGGCATTGGGCTGGAAATACCGGTTTTGGGATTCTGCACAGAAAGGGTTTGCAAACCGCTGAATCCACACGTGAGTTTAACTCTGTCAGTTGAATGCACACATTGACAACCATTCAGTTAGATAGCTCCGTTTTGGTTTTAGAAGCAGATATTTCTCTGTACAGCCTATGGTCCCATTCACTCGGGAATATCCCAACGCAGCTCCTAGAAGAAACGTGTTTCTGACTCGCTGAATCTCAACATAGTTTCAACTCTCTTAGGTGAACGAACGCACAGCAGAGCAGTTTCAAGGAAACGTTTCTCCTGAGTTTTAGACGAACTTTCCTGCTGTTTAGTACGTATGCCGGCATTGGGCTGGACATACCGGTTTTGGGATTCTGCACAGAAAGGGTTTGCAAACCGCTGAATCCACACGTGAGTTTAACTCTGTCAGTTGAATGCACACGTTGACAACCATTCAGTTAGATAGCTCCGTTTTGGTTTTAGAAGCAGATATTTCTCTGTACAGCCTATGGTCCCATTCACTCGGGAATATCCCAACGCAGCTCCTAGAAGAAACGTGTTTCTGACTCGCTGAATCTCAACATAGATTCAACTCTCTTAGGTGAACGAACGCACAGCAGAGCAGTTTCAAGGAAACGTTTCTCCTGAGTTTTAGACGAAGTTTCCTGCTGTTTAGTAGGTATGCCGGCATTGGGCTGGAAATACCGGTTTTCGGATTCTGCACAGAAAGGGTTTGCAAACCGCTGAATCCACACGTGAGTTTAACTCTGTCAGTTGAATGCACACATTGACAACCATTCAGTTAGATAGCTCCGTTTTGGTTTTAGAAGCAGATATTTCTCTGTACAGCCTATGGTCCCATTCACTCGGCAATATCCCAACGCAGCTCCTAGAAGAAACGTGTTTCTGACTCGCTGAATCTCAACATAGATTCAACTCTCTTAGGTGAACGAACGCACAGCAGAGCAGTTTCAAGGAAACGTTTCTCCTGAGTTTCAGACGAAGTTTCCTGCTGTTTAGTACGTATGCCGGCATTGGGCTGGAAATACCTGTTTTGGGATTCTGCACAGAAAGGGTTTGCAAACCGCTGAATCCACACGTGAGTTTAACTCTGTCAGTTGAATGCACACATTGACAACCATTCAGTTAGATAGCTCCGTTTTGGTTTTAGAAGCAGATATTTCTCTGTACAGCCTATGGTCCCATTCACTCGGGAATATCCCAACGCAGCTCCTAGAAGAAACGTGTTTCTGACTCGCTGAATCTCAACATAGATTCAACTCTCTTAGGTGAACGAACGCACAGCAGAGCAGTTTCAAGGAAACGTTTCTCCTGAGTTTTAGACGAAGTTTCCTGCTGTTTAGTACGGATGCCGGCATTGGGCTGGACATACCGGTTTTGGGATTCTGCACAGGAAGGGTTTGCAAACCGCTGAATCCACACGTGAGTTTAACTCTGTCAGTTGAATGCACACATTGACAACCATTCAGTTAGATAGCTCCGTTTTGGTTTTAGAAGCAGATATTTCTCTGTACAGCCTATGGTCCCATTCACTCGGGAATATCCCAACGCAGCTCCTAGAAGAAACGTGTTTCTGACTCGCTGAATCTCAACATAGATTCAACTCTCTTAGGTGAACGAACGCACAGCAGAGCAGTTTCAAGGAAACGTTTCTCCTGAGTTTTAGACGAAGTTTCCTGCTGTTTAGTACGTATGCCGGCATTGGGCTGGAAATACCGGTTTTGGGATTCTGCACAGAAAGGGTTTGCAAACCGCTGAATCCACACGTGAGTTTAACTCTGTCAGTTGAATGCACACATTGACAACCATTCAGTTAGATAGCTCCGTTTTGGTTTTAGAAGCAGATATTTCTCTGTACAGCCTATGGTCCCATTCACTCGGGAATATCCCAACGCAGCTCCTAGAAGAAACGTGTTTCTGACTCGCTGAATCTCAACATAGATTCAACTCTCTTAGGTGAACGAACGCACAGCAGAGCAGTTTCAAGGAAACGTTTCTCCTTAGTTTTAGACGAAGTTTCCTGCGGTTTAGTACAGATGCCGGCATTGGGCTGGACATACCGGTTTTGGGATTCTGCACAGGAAGGGTTTGCAAACCGCTGAATCCACACGTGAGTTTAACTCTGTCAGTTGAATGCACACATTGACAACCATTCAGTTAGATAGCTCCGTTTTGGTTTTAGAAGCAGATATTTCTCTGTACAGCCTATGGTCCCATTCACTCGGGAATATCCCAACGCAGCTCCTAGCAAAAACGTGTTTCTGACTCGCTGAATCTCAACATAGTTTCAACTCTCTTAGGTGAACGAACGCACAGCAGAGCAGTTTCAAGGAAACGTTTCTCCTGAGTTTTAGACGAAGTTTCCTGCTGTTTAGTACGGATGCCGGCATTGAGCTGGAAATACCGGTTTTGGGATTCTGCACAGAAAGGGTTTGCAAACCGCTGAATCCACACGTGAGTTTAACTCTTTCAGTTGAATGCACACATTGACAACCATTCAGTTAGATAGCTCCGTTTTGGTTTTAGAAGCAGATATTTCTCTGTACAGCCTATGGTCCCATTCACTCGGGAATATCCCAACGCAGCTCCTAGAAGAAACGTGTTTCTGACTCGCTGAATCTCAACATAGATTCAACTCTCTTAGGTGAACGAACGCACAGCAGACAGTTTCAAAGAAACGTTTCTCCTGAGTCTTAGACGAAGTTTCCTGCTGTTTAGTACGTATGCCGGCATTGGGCTGGAAATACCGGTTTTGGGATTCTGCACAGAAAGGGTTTGCAAACCGCTGAATCCACACGTGAGTTTAACTCTGTCAGTTGAATGCACACATTGACAACCATTCAGTTAGATAGCTCCGTTTTGGTTTTAGAAGCAGATATTTCTCTGTACAGCCTATGGTCCCATTCACTCGGGAATATCCCAACGCAGCTCCTAGAAGAAACGTGTTTCTGACTCGCTGAATCTCAACATAGATTCAACTCTCTTAGGTGAACGAACGCACAGCAGAGCAGTTTCAAAGAAACGTTTCTCCTGAGTCTTAGACGAAGTTTCCTGCTGTTTAGTACGTATGCCGGCATTGGGCTGGAAATACCGGTTTTGGGATTCTGCACAGAAAGGGTTTGCAAACCGCTGAATCCACACGTGAGTTTAACTCTGTCAGTTGAATGCACACATTGACAACCATTCAGTTAGATAGCTCCGTTTTGGTTTTAGAAGCAGATATTTCTCTGTACAGCCTATGGTCCCATTCACTCGGGAATATCCCAACGCATCTCCTAGAAGAAACGTGTTTCTGACTCGCTGAATCTCAACATAGATTCAACTCTCTTAGGTGAACGAACGCACAGCAGAGCAGTTTCAAGGAAACGTTTCTCCTGAGTTTTAGACGAAGTTTCCTGCTGTTTAGTACGGATGCCGGCATTGGGCTGGACATACCGGTTTTGGGATTCTGCACAGGAAGGGTTTGCAAACCGCTGAATCCACACGTGAGTTTAACTCTGTCAGTTGAATGCACACATTGACAACCATTCAGTTAGATAGCTCCGTTTTGGTTTTAGAAGCAGATATTTCTCTGTACAGCCTATGGTCCCATTCACTCGGGAATATCCCAACGCAGCTCCTAGAAGAAACGTGTTTCTGACTCGCTGAATCTCAACATAGATTCAACTCTCTTAGGTGAACGAACGCACAGCAGAGCAGTTTCAAAGAAACGTTTCTCCTGAGTCTTAGACGAAGTTTCCTGCTGTTTAGTACATATGCCGGCATTGGGCTGGAAATACCGGTTTTGGGATTCTGCACAGAAAGGGTTTGCAAACCGCTGAATCCACACGTGAGTTTAACTCTGTCAGTTGAATGCACACATTGACAACCATTCAGTTAGATAGCTCCGTTTTGGTTTTAGAAGCAGATATTTCTCTGTACAGCCTATGGTCCCATTCACTCGGGAATATCCCAACGCAGCTCCTAGAAGAAACGTGTTTCTGACTCGCTGAATCTCAACATAGATTCCACTCTCTTAGGTGAACGAACGCACAGCAGAGCAGTTTCAAGGAAACGTTTCTCCTGAGTTTTAGACGAAGTTTCCTGCTGTTTAGTACGTATGCCGGCATTGGGCTGGAAATACCGGTTTTGGGATTCTGCACAGAAAGGGTTTGCAAACCGCTGAATCCACACGTGAGTTTAACTCTGTCAGTTGAATGCACACATTGACAACCATTCAGTTATATAGCTCCGTTTTGGTTTTAGAAGCAGATATTTCTCTGTACAGCCTATGGTCCCATTCACTCGGGAATATCCCAACGCAGCTCCTAGAAGAAACGTGTTTCTGACTCGCTGAATCTCAACATAGATTCAACTCTCTTAGGTGAACGAACGCACAGCAGAGCAGTTTCAAAGAATCGTTTCTCCTGAGTCTTAGACGAAGTTTCCTGCTGTTTAGTACGTATGCCGGCATTGGGCTGGAAATACCGGTTTTGGGATTCTGCACAGAAAGGGTTTGCAAACCGCTGAATCCACACGTGAGTTTAACTCTGTCAGTTGAATGCACACATTGACAACCATTCAGTTAGATAGCTCCGTTTTGGTTTTAGAAGCAGATATTTCTCTGTACAGCCTATGGTCCCATTCACTCGGGAATATCCCAACGCAGCTCCTAGAAGAAACGTGTTTCTGACTCGCTGAATCTCAACATAGATTCAACTCTCTTAGGTGAACGAACGCACAGCAGAGCAGTTTCAAGGAAACGTTTCTCCTGAGTTTTAGACGAAGTTTCCTGCTGTTTAGTACGGATGCCGGCATTGGGCTGGACATACCGGTTTTGGGATTCTGCACAGGAAGGGTTTGAAAACCGCTGAATCCACACGTGAGTTTAACTATGTCAGTTGAATGCACACATTGACAACCATTCAGTTAGATAGCTCCGTTTTGGTTTTAGAAGCAGATATTTCTCTGTACAGCCTATGGTCCCATTCACTCGGGAATATCCCAACGCAGCTCCTAGAAGAAACGTGTTTCTGACTCGCTGAATCTCAACATAGATTCAACTCTCTTAGGTGAACGAACGCACAGCAGAGCAGTTTCAAAGAAACGTTTCTCCTGAGTCTTAGACGAAGTTTCCTGCTGTTTAGTACGTATGCCGGCATTGGGCTGGAAATACCGGTTTTGGGATTCTGCACAGAAAGGGTTTGCAAACCGCTGAATCCACACGTGAGTTTAACTCTGTCAGTTGAATGCACACATTGACAACCATTCAGTTAGATAGCTCCGTTTTGGTTTTAGAAGCAGATATTTCTCTGTACAGCCTATGGTCCCATTCACTCGGGAATATCCCAACGCAGCTCCTAGAAGAAACGTGTTTCTGACTCGCTGAATCTCAACATAGATTCAACTCTCTTAGGTGAAGTAACGAACAGCAGAGCAGTTTCAAGGAAACGTTTCTCCTGAGTTTTAGACGAAGTTTCCTGCTGTTTAGTACGGATGCCGGCATTGGGCTGGACATACCGGTTTTGGGATTCTGCACAGAAAGGGTTTGCAAACCGCTGAATCCACACGTGAGTTTAACTCTGTCAGTTGAATGCACACATTGACAACCATTCAGTTATATAGCTCCGTTTTGGTTTTAGAAGCAGATATTTCTCTGTACAGCCTATGGTCCCATTCACTCGGGAATATCCCAACGCAGCTCCTAGAAGAAACGTGTTTCTGACTCGCTGAATCTCAACATAGATTCAACTCTCTTAGGTGAACGAACGCACAGCAGAGCAGTTTCAAAGAATCGTTTCTCCTGAGTCTTAGACGAAGTTTCCTGCTGTTTAGTACGTATGCCAGCATTGGGCTGGAAATACCGGTTTTGGGATTCTGCACAGAAAGGGTTTGCAAACCGCTGAATCCACACGTGAGTTTAACTCTGTCAGTTGAATGCACACATTGACAACCATTCAGTTAGATAGCTCCGTTTTGGTTTTAGAAGCAGATATTTCTCTGTACAGCCTATGGTCCCATTCACTCGGGAATATCCCAACGCAGCTCCTAGAAGAAACGTGTTTCTGACTCGCTGAATCTCAACATAGATTCAACTCTCTTAGGTGAACGAACGCACAGCAGAGCAGTTTCAAGGAATCGTTTCTCCTGAGTTTTAGACGAAGTTTCCTGCTGTTTAGTACGGATGCCGGCATTGGGCTGGACATACCGGTTTTGGGATTCTGCACAGGAAGGGTTTGAAAACCGCTGAATCCACACGTGAGTTTAACTATGTCAGTTGAATGCACACATTGACAACCATTCAGTTAGATAGCTCCGTTTTGGTTTTAGAAGCAGATATTTCTCTGTACAGCCTATGGTCCCATTCACTCGGGAATATCCCAACGCAGCTCCTAGAAGAAACGTGTTTATGACTCGCTGAATCTCAACATAGATTCAACTCTCTTAGGTGAACGAACGCACAGCAGAGCAGTTTCAAGGAAACGTTTCTCCTGAGTTTTAGAAGAAGTTTCCTGCTGTTTAGTACGTATGCCGGCATTGGGCTGGAAATACCGGTTTTGGGATTCTGCACAGAAAGGGTTTGCAAACCGCTGAATCCACACGTGAGTTTCACTCTGTCAGTTGAATGCACACATTGACAACCATTCAGTTAGATAGCTCCGTTTTGGTTTTAGAAGCAGATATTTCTCTGTACAGCCTATGGTCCCATTCACTCGGGAATATCCCAACGCAGCTCCTAGAAGAAACGTGTTTCTGACTCGCTGAATCTCAACATAGATTCAACTCTCTTAGGTGAACGAACGCACAGCAGAGCAGTTTCAAGGAAACGTTTCTCCTGAGTTTTAGACGAAGTTTCCTGCTGTTTAGTAGGTATGCCGGCATTGGGCTGGAAATACCGGTTTTGGGATTCTGCACAGAAAGGGTTTGCAAACCGCTGAATCCACACGTGAGTTTAACTCTGTCAGTTGAATGCACACATTGACAACCATTCAGTTAGATAGCTCCGTTTTGGTTTTAGAAGCAGATATTTCTCTGTACAGCCTATGGTCCCATTCACTCGGGAATATCCCAACGCAGCTCCTAGAAGAAACGTGTTTCTGACTCGCTGAATCTCAACATAGATTCAACTCTCTTAGGTGAACGAACGAACAGCAGAGCAGTTTCAAGGAAACGTTTCTCCTGAGTTTTAGAAGAAGTTTCCTGCTGTTTAGTACGTATGCCGGCATTGGGCTGGACATACCGGTTTTGGGATTCTGCACAGAAAGGGTTTGCAAACCGCTGAATCCACACGTGAGTTTAACTCTGTCAGTTGAATGCACACATTGACAACCATTCAGTTAGATAGCTCCGTTTTGGTTTTAGAAGCAGATATTTCTCTGTACAGCCTATGGTCCCATTCACTCGGGAATATCCCAACGCAGCTCCTAGAAGAAACGTGTTTCTGACTCGCTGAATCTCAACATAGATTCAACTCTCTTAGGTGAACGAACGCACAGCAGAGCAGTTTCAAAGAAACATTTCTCCTGAGTCTTAGACGAAGTTTCCTGCTGTTTAGTACGGATGCCGGCATTGGGCTGGAAATACCGGTTTTGGGATTCTGCACAGAAAGGGTTTGCAAACCGCTGAATCCACACGTGAGTTTAACTCTGTCAGTTGAATGCACACATTGACAACCATTCAGTTAGATAGCTCCGTTTTGGTTTTAGAAGCAGATATTTCTCTGTACAGCCTATGGTCCCATTCACTCGGGAATATCCCAACGCAGCTCCTAGAAGAAACGTGTTTCTGACTCGCTGAATCTCAACATAGTTTCAACTCTCTTAGGTGAACGAACGCACAGCAGAGCAGTTTCAAGGAAACGTTTCTCCTGAGTTTTAGACGAACTTTCCTGCTGTTTAGTACGTATGCCGGCATTGGGCTGGACATACCGGTTTTGGGATTCTGCACAGAAAGGGTTTGCAAACCGCTGAATCCACACGTGAGTTTAACTCTGTCAGTTGAATGCACACGTTGACAACCATTCAGTTAGATAGCTCCGTTTTGGTTTTAGAAGCAGATATTTCTCTGTACAGCCTATGGTCCCATTCACTCGGGAATATCCCAACGCAGCTCCTAGAAGAAACGTGTTTCTGACTCGCTGAATCTCAACATAGATTCAACTCTCTTAGGTGAACGAACGCACAGCAGAGCAGTTTCAAGGAAACGTTTCTCCTGAGTTTTAGACGAAGTTTCCTGCTGTTTAGTAGGTATGCCGGCATTGGGCTGGAAATACCGGTTTTGGGATTCTGCACAGAAAGGGTTTGCAAACCGCTGAATCCACACGTGAGTTTAACTCTGTCAGTTGAATGCACACATTGACAACCATTCAGTTAGATAGCTCCGTTTTGGTTTTAGAAGCAGATATTTCTCTGTACAGCCTATGGTCCCATTCACTCGGGAATATCCCAACGCAGCTCCTAGAAGAAACGTGTTTCTGACTCGCTGAATCTCAACATAGATTCAACTCTCTTAGGTGAACGAACGCACAGCAGAGCAGTTTCAAGGAAACGTTTCTCCTGAGTTTCAGACGAAGTTTCCTGCTGTTTAATACGTATGCCGGCATTGGGCTGGAAATACCGGTTTTGGGATTCTGCACAGAAAGGGTTTGCAAACCGCTGAATCCACACGTGAGTTTAACTCTGTCAGTTGAATGCACACATTGACAACCATTCAGTTAGATAGCTCCGTTTTGGTTTTAGAAGCAGATATTTCTCTGTACAGCCTATGGTCCCATTCACTCGGGAATATCCCAACGCAGCTCCTAGAAGAAACGTGTTTCTGACTCGCTGAATCTCAACATAGATTCAACTCTCTTAGGTGAACGAACGCACAGCAGAGCAGTTTCAAGGAAACGTTTCTCCTGAGTTTTAGACGAAGTTTCCTGCTGTTTAGTACGGATGCCGGCATTGGGCTGGACATACCGGTTTTGGGATTCTGCACAGGAAGGGTTTGCAAACCGCTGAATCCACACGTGAGTTTAACTCTGTCAGTTGAATGCACACATTGACAACCATTCAGTTAGATAGCTCCGTTTTGGTTTTAGAAGCAGATATTTCTCTGTACAGCCTATGGTCCCATTCACTCGGGAATATCCCAACGCAGCTCCTAGAAGAAACGTGTTTCTGACTCGCTGAATCTCAACATAGATTCAACTCTCTTAGGTGAACGAACGCACAGCAGAGCAGTTTCAAGGAAACGTTTCTCCTGAGTTTTAGACGAAGTTTCCTGCTGTTTAGTACGTATGCCGGCATTGGGCTGGAAATACCGGTTTTGGGATTCTGCACAGAAAGGGTTTGCAAACCGCTGAATCCACACGTGAGTTTAACTCTGTCAGTTGAATGCACACATTGACAACCATTCAGTTAGATAGCTCCGTTTTGGTTTTAGAAGCAGATATTTCTCTGTACAGCCTATGGTCCCATTCACTCGGGAATATCCCAACGCAGCTCCTAGAAGAAACGTGTTTCTGACTCGCTGAATCTCAACATAGATTCAACTCTCTTAGGTGAACGAACGCACAGCAGAGCAGTTTCAAAGAATCGTTTCTCCTGAGTCTTAGACGAAGTTTCCTGCTGTTTAGTACGTATGCCGGCATTGGGCTGGAAATACCGGTTTTGGGATTCTGCACAGAAAGGGTTTGCAAACCGCTGAATCCACACGTGAGTTTAACTCTGTCAGTTGAATGCACACATTGACAACCATTCAGTTAGATAGCTCCGTTTTGGTTTTAGAAGCAGATATTTCTCTGTACAGCCTATGGTCCCATTCACTCGGGAATATCCCAACGCAGCTCCTAGAAGAAACGTGTTTCTGACTCGCTGAATCTCAACATAGATTCAACTCTCTTAGGTGAACGAACGCACAGCAGAGCAGTTTCAAGGAAACGTTTCTCCTGAGTTTTAGACGAAGTTTCCTGCTGTTTAGTACGGATGCCGGCATTGGGCTGGACATACCGGTTTTGGGATTCTGCACAGGAAGGGTTTGAAAACCGCTGAATCCACACGTGAGTTTAACTATGTCAGTTGAATGCACACATTGACAACCATTCAGTTAAATAGCTCCGTTTTGGTTTTAGAAGCAGATATTTCTCTGTACAGCCTATGGTCCCATTCACTCGGGAATATCCCAACGCAGCTCCTAGAAGAAACGTGTTTCTGACTCGCTGAATCTCAACATAGATTCAACTCTCTTAGGTGAACGAACGCACAGCAGAGCAGCTTCAAAGAAACGTTTCTCCTGAGTCTTAGACGAAGTTTCCTGCTGTTTAGTACGTATGCCGGCATTGGGCTGGAAATACCGGTTTTGGGATTCTGCACAGAAAGGGTTTGCAAACCGCTGAATCCACACGTGAGTTTAACTCTGTCAGTTGAATGCACACATTGACAACCATTCAGTTAGATAGCTCCGTTTTGGTTTTAGAAGCAGATATTTCTCTGTACAGCCTATGGTCCCATTCACTCGGGAATATCCCAACGCAGCTCCTAGAAGAAACGTGTTTCTGACTCGCTGAATCTCAACATAGATTCCACTCTCTTAGGTGAACGAACGCACAGCAGAGCAGTTTCAAGGAAACGTTTCTCCTGAGTTTTAGGCGAAGTTTCCTGCTGTTTAGTACGTATGCCGGCATTGGGCTGGAAATACCGGTTTTGGGATTCTGCACAGAAAGGGTTTGCAAACCGCTGAATCCACACGTGAGTTTAACTCTGTCAGTTGAATGCACACATTGACAACCATTCAGTTATATAGCTCCGTTTTGGTTTTAGAAGCAGATATTTCTCTGTACAGCCTATGGTCCCATTCACTCGGGAATATCCCAACGCAGCTCCTAGAAGAAACGTGTTTCTGACTCGCTGAATCTCAACATAGATTCAACTCTCTTAGGTGAACGAACGCACAGCAGAGCAGTTTCAAAGAATCGTTTCTCCTGAGTCTTAGACGAAGTTTCCTGCTGTTTAGTACGTATGCCGGCATTGGGCTGGAAATACCGGTTTTGGGATTCTGCACAGAAAGGGTTTGCAAACCGCTGAATCCACACGTGAGTTTAACTCTGTCAGTTGAATGCACACATTGACAACCATTCAGTTAGATAGCTCCGTTTTGGTTTTAGAAGCAGATATTTCTCTGTACAGCCTATGGTCCCATTCACTCGGGAATATCCCAACGCAGCTCCTAGAAGAAACGTGTTTCTGACTCGCTGAATCTCAACATAGATTCAACTCTCTTAGGTGAACGAACGCACAGCAGAGCAGTTTCAAGGAAACGTTTCTCCTGAGTTTTAGACGAAGTTTCCTGCTGTTTAGTACGGATGCCGGCATTGGGCTGGACATACCGGTTTTGGGATTCTGCACAGGAAGGGTTTGAAAACCGCTGAATCCACACGTGAGTTTAACTATGTCAGTTGAATGCACACATTGACAACCATTCAGTTAGATAGCTCCGTTTTGGTTTTAGAAGCAGATATTTCTCTGTACAGCCTATGGTCCCATTCACTCGGGAATATCCCAACGCAGCTCCTAGAAGAAACGTGTTTCTGACTCGCTGAATCTCAACATAGATTCAACTCTCTTAGGTGAACGAACGCACAGCAGAGCAGTTTCAAAGAAACGTTTCTCCTGAGTCTTAGACGAAGTTTCCTGCTGTTTAGTACCTATGCCGGCATTGGGCTGGAAATACCGGTTTTGGGATTCTGCACAGAAAGGGTTTGCAAACCGCTGAATCCACACGTGAGTTTAACTCTGTCAGTTGAATGCAAACATTGACAACCATTCAGTTAGATAGCTCCGTTTTGGTTTTAGAAGCAGATATTTCTCTGTACAGCCTATGGTCCCATTCACTCGGGAATATCCCAACGCAGCTCCTAGAAGAAACGTGTTTCTGACTCGCTGAATCTCAACATAGATTCAACTCTCTTAGGTGAACGAACGCACAGCAGAGCAGTTTCAAGGAAACGTTTCTCCTGAGTTTTAGACGAAGTTTCCTGCTGTTTAGTACGGATGCCGGCATTGGGCTGGACATACCGGTTTTGGGATTCTGCACAGGAAGGGTTTGCAAACCGCTGAATCCACACGTGAGTTTAACTCTGTCAGTTGAATGCACACATTGACAACCATTCAGTTAGATAGCTCCGTTTTGGTTTTAGAAGCAGATATTTCTCTGTACAGCCTATGGTCCCATTCACTCGGGAATATCCCAACGCAGCTCCTAGAAGAAACGTGTTTCTGACTCGCTGAATCTCAACATAGATTCAACTCTCTTAGGTGAACGAACGCACAGCAGAGCAGTTTCAAAGAAACGTTTCTCCTGAGTCTTAGACGAAGTTTCCTGCTGTTTAGTACATATGCCGGCATTGGGCTGGAAATACCGGTTTGGGATTCTGCACAGAAAGGGTTTGCAAACCGCTGAATCCACACGTGAGTTTAACTCTGTCAGTTGAATGCACACATTGACAACCATTCAGTTAGATAGCTCCGTTTTGGTTTTAGAAGCAGATATTTCTCTGTACAGCCTATGGTCCCATTCACTCGGGAATATCCCAACGCAGCTCCTAGAAGAAACGTGTTTCTGACTCGCTGAATCTCAACATAGATTCCACTCTCTTAGGTGAACGAACGCACAGCAGAGCAGTTTCAAGGAAACGTTTCTCCTGAGTTTTAGACGAAGTTTCCTGCTGTTTAGTACGTATGCCGGCATTGGGCTGGAAATACCGGTTTTGGGATTCTGCACAGAAAGGGTTTGCAAACCGCTGAATCCACACGTGAGTTTAACTCTGTCAGTTGAATGCACACATTGACAACCATTCAGTTATATAGCTCCGTTTTGGTTTTAGAAGCAGATATTTCTCTGTACAGCCTATGGTCCCATTCACTCGGGAATATCCCAACGCAGCTCCTAGAAGAAACGTGTTTCTGACTCGCTGAATCTCAACATAGATTCAACTCTCTTAGGTGAACGAACGCACAGCAGAGCAGTTTCAAAGAATCGTTTCTCCTGAGTCTTAGACGAAGTTTCCTGCTGTTTAGTACGTATGCCAGCATTGGGCTGGAAATACCGGTTTTGGGATTCTGCACAGAAAGGGTTTGCAAACCGCTGAATCCACACGTGAGTTTAACTCTGTCAGTTGAATGCACACATTGACAACCATTCAGTTAGATAGCTCCGTTTTGGTTTTAGAAGCAGATATTTCTCTGTACAGGCTATGGTCCCATTCACTCGGGAATATCCCAACGCAGCTCCTAGAAGAAACGTGTTTCTGACTCGCTGAATCTCAACATAGATTCAACTCTCTTAGGTGAACGAACGCACAGCAGAGCAGTTTCAAGGAATCGTTTCTCCTGAGTTTTAGACGAAGTTTCCTGCTGTTTAGTACGTATGCCGGCATTGGGCTGGACATACCGGTTTTGGGATTCTGCACAGGAAGGGTTTGAAAACCGCTGAATCCACACGTGAGTTTAACTATGTCAGTTGAATGCACACATTGACAACCATTCAGTTAGATAGCTCCGTTTTGGTTTTAGAAGCAGATATTTCTCTGTACAGCCTATGGTCCCATTCACTCGGGAATATCCCAACGCAGCTCCTAGAAGAAACGTGTTTCTGACTCGCTGAATCTCAACATAGATTCAACTCTCTTAGGTGAACGAACGCACAGCAGAGCAGTTTCAAGGAAACGTTTCTCCTGAGTTTTAGAAGAAGTTTCCTGCTGTTTAGTACGTATGCCGGCATTGGGCTGGAAATACCGGTTTTGGGATTCTGCACAGAAAGGGTTTGCAAACCGCTGAATCCACACGTGAGTTTCACTCTGTCAGTTGAATGCTCACGTTGACAACCATTCAGTTAGATAGCTCCGTTTTGGTTTTAGAAGCAGATATTTCTCTGTACAGCCTATGGTCCCATTCACTCGGGAATATCCCAACGCAGCTCCTAGAAGAAACGTGTTTCTGACTCGCTGAATCTCAACATAGATTCAACTCTCTTAGGTGAACGAACGCACAGCAGAGCAGTTTCAAGGAAACGTTTCTCCTGAGTTTTAGACGAAGTTTCCTGCTGTTTAGTAGGTATGCCGGCATTGGGCTGGAAATACCGGTTTTGGGATTCTGCACAGAAAGGGTTTGCAAACCGCTGAATCCACACGTGAGTTTAACTCTGTCAGTTGAATGCACACATTGACAACCATTCAGTTAGATAGCTCCGTTTTGGTTTTAGAAGCAGATATTTCTCTGTACAGCCTATGGTCCCATTCACTCGGGAATATCCCAACGCAGCTCCTAGAAGAAACGTGTTTCTGACTCGCTGAATCTCAACATAGATTCAACTCTCTTAGGTGAACGAACGCACAGCAGAGCAGTTTCAAGGAAACGTTTCTCCTGAGTTTTAGAAGAAGTTTCCTGCTGTTTAGTACGTATGCCGGCATTGGGCTGGAAATACCGGTTTTGGGATTCTGCACAGAAAGGGTTTGCAAACCGCTGAATCCACACGTGAGTTTAACTCTGTCAGTTGAATGCACACATTGACAACCATTCAGTTAGATAGCTCCGTTTTGGTTTTAGAAGCAGATATTTCTCTGTACAGCCTATGGTCCCATTCACTCGGGAATATCCCAACGCAGCTCCTAGAAGAAACGTGTTTCTGACTCGCTGAATCTCAACATAGATTCAACTCTCTTAGGTGAACGAACGCACAGCAGAGCAGTTTCAAAGAAACATTTCTCCTGAGTCTTAGACGAAGTTTCCTGCTGTTTAGTACGGATGCCGGCATTGGGCTGGAAATACCGGTTTTGGGATTCTGCACAGAAAGGGTTTGCAAACCGCTGAATCCACACGTGAGTTTAACTCTGTCAGTTGAATGCACACATTGACAACCATTCAGTTAGATAGCTCCGTTTTGGTTTTAGAAGCAGATATTTCTCTGTACAGCCTATGGTCCCATTCACTCGGGAATATCCCAACGCAGCTCCTAGAAGAAACGTGTTTCTGACTCGCTGAATCTCAACATAGTTTCAACTCTCTTAGGTGAACGAACGCACAGCAGAGCAGTTTCAAGGAAACGTTTCTCCTGAGTTTTAGACGAAGTTTCCTGCTGTTTTGTACGTATGCCGGCATTGGGCTGGACATACCGGTTTTGGGATTCTGCACAGAAAGGGTTTGCAAACCGCTGAATCCACACGTGAGTTTCACTCTGTCAGTTGAATGCACACGTTGACAACCATTCAGTTAGATAGCTCCGTTTTGGTTTTAGAAGCAGATATTTCTCTGTACAGCCTATGGTCCCATTCACTCGGGAATATCCCAACGCAGCTCCTAGAAGAAACGTGTTTCTGACTCGCTGAATCTCAACATAGATTCAACTCTCTTAGGTGAACGAACGCACAGCAGAGCAGTTTCAAGGAAACGTTTCTCCTGAGTTTTAGACGAAGTTTCCTGCTGTTTAGTACGGATGCCGGCATTGGGCTGGAAATACCGGTTTTGGGATTCTGCACAGAAAGGGTTTGCAAACCGCTGAATCCACACGTGAGTTTAACTCTGTCAGTTGAATGCACACATTGACAACCATTCAGTTAGATAGCTCCGTTTTGGTTTTAGAAGCAGATATTTCTCTGTACAGCCTATGGTCCCATTCACTCGGGAATATCCCAACGCAGCTCCTAGAAGAAACGTGTTTCTGACTCGCTGAATCTCAACATAGATTCAACTCTCTTAGGTGAATGAACGCACAGCAGAGCAGTTTCAAGGAAACGTTTCTCCTGAGTTTCAGACGAAGTTTCCTGCTGTTTAGTACGTATGCCGGCATTGGGCTGGAAATACCGGTTTTGGGATTCTGCACAGAAAGGGTTTGCAAACCGCTGAATCCACACGTGAGTTTAACTCTGTCAGTTGAATGCACACATTGACAACCATTCAGTTAGATAGCTCCGTTTTGGTTTTAGAAGCAGATATTTCTCTGTACAGCCTATGGTCCCATTCACTCGGGAATATCCCAACGCAGCTCCTAGAAGAAACGTGTTTCTGACTCGCTGAATCTCAACATAGATTCAACTCTCTTAGGTGAACGAACGCACAGCAGAGCAGTTTCAAGGAAACGTTTCTCCTGAGTCTTAGACGAAGTTTCCTGCTGTTTAGTACGTATGCCGGCATTGGGCTGGAAATACCGGTTTTGGGATTCTGCACAGAAAGGGTTTGCAAACCGCTGAATCCACACGTGAGTTTAACTCTGTCAGTTGAATGCACACATTGACAACCATTCAGTTAGATAGCTCCGTTTTGGTTTTAGAAGCAGATATTTCTCTGTACAGCCTATGGTCCCATTCACTCGGGAATATCCCAACGCAGCTCCTAGAAGAAACGTGTTTCTGACTCGCTGAATCTCAACATAGATTCAACTCTCTTAGGTGAACGAACGCACAGCAGAGCAGTTTCAAGGAAACGTTTCTCCTGAGTCTTAGACGAAGTTTCCTGCTGTTTAGTACGTATGCCGGCATTGGGCTGGAAATACCGGTTTTGGGATTCTGCACAGAAAGGGTTTGCAAACCGCTGAATCCACACGTGAGTTTAACTCTGTCAGTTGAATGCACACATTGACAACCATTCAGTTAGATAGCTCCGTTTTGGTTTTAGAAGCAGATATTTCTCTGTACAGCCTATGGTCCCATTCACTCGGGAATATCCCAACGCAGCTCCTAGAAGAAACGTGTTTCTGACTCGCTGAATCTCAACATAGATTCCACTCTCTTAGGTGAACGAACGCACAGCAGAGCAGTTTCAAGGAAACGTTTCTCCTGAGTTTTAGACGAAGTTTCCTGCTGTTTAGTACGTATGCCGGCATTGGGCTGGACATACCGGTTTTGGGATTCTGCACAGAAAGGGTTTGCAAACCGCTGAATCCACACGTGAGTTTAACTCTGTCAGTTGAATGCACACTTTGACAACCATTCAGTTAGATAGCTCCGTTTTGGTTTTAGAAGCAGATATTTCTCTGTACAGCCTATGGTCCCATTCACTCGGGAATATCCCAACGCAGCTCCTAGAAGAAACGTGTTTCTGACTCGCTGAATCTCAACATAGATTCAACTCTCTTAGGTGAACGAACGCACAGCAGAGCAGTTTCAAGGAAACGTTTCTCCTGAGTTTTAGACGAAGTTTCCTGCTGTTTAGTACGTATGCCGGCATTGGGCTGGAAATACCGGATTTGGGATTCTGCACAGAAAGGGTTTGCAAACCGCTGAATCCACACGTGAGTTTAACTCTGTCAGTTGAATGCACACATTGACAACCATTCAGTTAGATAGCTCCGTTTTGGTTTTAGAAGCAGATATTTCTCTGTACAGCCTATGGTCCCATTCACTCGGGAATATCCCAACGCAGCTCCTAGAAGAAACGTGTTTCTGACTCGCTGAATCTCAACATAGATTCAACTCTCTTAGGTGAACGAACGCACAGCAGAGCAGTTTCAAAGAAACGTTTCTCCTGAGTCTTAGACGAAGTTTCCTGCTGTTTAGTACATATGCCGGCATTGGGCTGGAAATACCGGTTTTGGGATTCTGCACAGAAAGGGTTTGCAAACCGCTGAATCCACACGTGAGTTTAACTCTGTCAGTTGAATGCACACATTGACAACCATTCAGTTAGATAGCTCCGTTTTGGTTTTAGAAGCAGATATTTCTCTGTACAGCCTATGGTCCCATTCACTCGGGAATATCCCAACGCAGCTCCTAGAAGAAACGTGTTTCTGACTCGCTGAATCTCAACATAGATTCCACTCTCTTAGGTGAACGAACGCACAGCAGAGCAGTTTCAAGGAAACGTTTCTCCTGAGTTTTAGACGAAGTTTCCTGCTGTTTAGTACGTATGCCGGCATTGGGCTGGAAATACCGGTTTTGGGATTCTGCACAGAAAGGGTTTGCAAACCGCTGAATCCACACGTGAGTTTAACTCTGTCAGTTGAATGCACACATTGACAACCATTCAGTTATATAGCTCCGTTTTGGTTTTAGAAGCAGATATTTCTCTGTACAGCCTATGGTCCCATTCACTCGGGAATATCCCAACGCAGCTCCTAGAAGAAACGTGTTTCTGACTCGCTGAATCTCAACATAGATTCAACTCTCTTAGGTGAACGAACGCACAGCAGAGCAGTTTCAAAGAATCGTTTCTCCTGAGTCTTAGACGAAGTTTCCTGCTGTTTAGTACGTATGCCGGCATTGGGCTGGAAATACCGGTTTTGGGATTCTGCACAGAAAGGGTTTGCAAACCGCTGAATCCACACGTGAGTTTAACTCTGTCAGTTGAATGCACACATTGACAACCATTCAGTTAGATAGCTCCGTTTTGGTTTTAGAAGCAGATATTTCTCTGTACAGCCTATGGTCCCATTCACTCGGGAATATCCCAACGCAGCTCCTAGAAGAAACGTGTTTCTGACTCGCTGAATCTCAACATAGATTCAACTCTCTTAGGTGAACGAACGCACAGCAGAGCAGTTTCAAGGAAACGTTTCTCCTGAGTTTTAGACGAAGTTTCCTGCTGTTTAGTACGGATGCCGGCATTGAGCTGGAAATACCGGTTTTGGGATTCTGCACAGAAAGGGTTTGCAAACCGCTGAATCCACACGTGAGTTTCACTCTGTCAGTTGAATGCACACGTTGACAACCATTCAGTTAGATAGCTCCGTTTTGGTTTTAGAAGCAGATATTTCTCTGTACAGCCTATGGTCCCATTCACTCGGGAATATCCCAACGCAGCTCCTAGAAGAAACGTGTTTCTGACTCGCTGAATCTCAACATAGATTCAACTCTCTTAGGTGAACGAACGCACAGCAGAGCAGTTTCAAGGAAACGTTTCTCCTGAGTTTTAGATGAAGTTTCCTGCTGTTTAGTACGTATGCCGGCATTGGGCTGGAAATACCGGTTTTGGGATTCTGCACAGAAAGGGTTTGCAAACCGGTGAATCCACACGTGAGTTTAACTCTGTCAGTTGAATGCACACATTGAAAACCATTCAGTTAGATAGCTCCGTTTTGGTTTTAGAAGCAGATATTTCTCTGTACAGCCTATGGTCCCATTCACTCGGGAATATCCCAACGCAACTCCTAGAAGAAACGTGTTTCTGACTCGCTGAATCTCAACATAGATTCAACTCTCTTAGGTGAACGAACGCACAGCAGAGCAGTTTCAAAGAAACGTTTCTCCTGAGTCTTAGACGAAGTTTCCTGCTGTTTAGTACGTATGCCGGCATTGGGCTGGAAATACCGGTTTTGGGATTCTGCACAGAAAGGGTTTGCAAACCGCTGAATCCACACGTGAGTTTAACTCTGTCAGTTGAATGCACACATTGACAACCATTCAGTTAGATAGCTCCGTTTTGGTTTTAGAAGCAGATATTTCTCTGTACAGCCTATGGTCCCATTCACTCGGGAATATCCCAACGCAGCTCCTAGAAGAAACGTGTTTCTGACTCGCTGAATCTCAACATAGATTCAACTCTCTTAGGTGAACGAACGCACAGCAGAGCAGTTTCAAGGAAACGTTTCTCCTGAGTTTTAGACGAAGTTTCCTGCTGTTTAGTACGGATGCCGGCATTGGGCTGGACATACCGGTTTTGGGATTCTGCACAGAAAGGGTTTGCAAACCGCTGAATCCACACGTGAGTTTAACTCTGTCAGTTGAATGCACACATTGACAACCATTCAGTTAGATAGCTCCGTTTTGGTTTTAGAAGCAGATATTTCTCTGTACAGCCTATGGTCCCATTCACTCGGGAATATCCCAACGCAGCTCCTAGAAGAAACGTGTTTCTGACTCGCTGAATCTCAACATAGATTCAACTCTCTTAGGTGAACGAACGCACAGCAGAGCAGTTTCAAAGAAACGTTTCTCCTGAGTCTTAGACGAAGTTTCCTGCTGTTTAGTACGTATGCCGGCATTGGGCTGGAAATACCGGTTTTGGGATTCTGCACAGAAAGGGTTTGCAAACCGCTGAATCCACACGTGAGTTTAACTCTGTCAGTTGAATGCACACATTGACAACCATTCAGTTAGATAGCTCCGTTTTGGTTTTAGAAGCAGATATTTCTCTGTACAGCCTATGGTCCCATTCACTCGGGAATATCCCAACGCAGCTCCTAGAAGAAACGTGTTTCTGACTCGCTGAATCTCAACATAGATTCAACTCTCTTAGGTGAACGAACGCACAGCAGAGCAGTTTCAAGGAAACGTTTCTCCTGAGTTTTAGACGAAGTTTCCTGCTGTTTAGTACGGATGCCGGCATTGGGCTGGAAATGCCGGTTTTGGGATTCTGCACAGAAAGGGTTTGCAAACCGCTGAATCCACACGTGAGTTTATCTCTGTCAGTTGAAAGCACACATTGACAACCATTCAGTTAGATAGCTCCGTTTTGGTTTTAGAAGCAGATATTTCTCTGTACAGCCTATGGTCCCATTCACTCGGGAATATCCCAACGCAGCTCCTAGAAGAAACGTGTTTCTGACTCGCTGAATCTCAACATAGATTCAACTCTCTTAGGTGAACGAACGCACAGCAGAGCAGTTTCAAGGAAACGTTTCTCCTGAGTTTTAGACGAAGTTTCCTGCGGTTTAGTACAGATGCCGGCATTGGGCTGGACATACCGGTTTTGGGATTCTGCACAGGAAGGGTTTCCAAACCGCTGAATCCACACGTGAGTTTAACTCTGTCAGTTGAATGCACACATTGACAACCATTCAGTTAGATAGCTCCGTTTTGGTTTTAGAAGCAGATATTTCTCTGTACAGCCTATGGTCCCATTCACTCGGGAATATCCCAACGCAACTCCTAGAAGAAACGTGTTTCTGACTCGCTGAATCTCAACATAAATTCAACTCTCTTAGGTGATCGAACGCACAGCAGAGCAGTTTCAAGGAAACGCTTCTCCTGAGTTTTAGACGAAGTTTCCTGCTGTTTAGTACGGATGCCGGCATTGGGCTGGAAATACCGGTTTTGGGATTCTGCACAGAAAGGGTTTGCAAACCGCTGAATCCACACGTGAGTTTAACTCTGTCAGTTGAATGCACACATTGACAACCATTCAGTTAGATAGCTCCGTTTTGGTTTTAGAAGCAGATATTTCTCTGTACAGCCTATGGTCCCATTCACTCGGGAATATCCCAACGCAGCTCCTAGAAGAAACGTGTTTCTGACTCGCTGAATCTCAACATAGATTCAACTCTCTTAGGTGAACGAACGCACAGCAGAGCAGTTTCAAAGAAACGTTTCTCCTGAGTCTTAGACGAAGTTTCCTGCTGTTTAGTACGTATGCCGGCATTGGGCTGGAAATACCGGTTTTGGGATTCTGCACAGAAAGGGTTTGCAAACCGCTGAATCCACACGTGAGTTTAACTCTGTCAGTTGAATGCACACATTGACAACCATTCAGTTAGATAGCTCCGTTTTGGTTTTAGAAGCAGATATTTCTCTGTACAGCCTATGGTCCCATTCACTCGGGAATATCCCAACGCAGCTCCTAGAAGAAACGTGTTTCTGACTCGCTGAATCTCAACATAGATTCAACTCTCTTAGGTGAACGAACGCACAGCAGAGCAGTTTCAAGGAAACGTTTCTCCTGAGTTTTAGACGAAGTTTCCTGCTGTTTAGTACGGATGCCGGCATTGGGCTGGAATTACCGGTTTTGGGATTCTGCACAGAAAGGGTTTGCAAACCGCTGAATCCACAGGTGAGTTTAACTCTGTCAGTTGAATGCACACATTGACAACCATTCAGTTAGATAGCTCCGTTTTGGTTTTAGAAGCAGATATTTCTCTGTACAGCCTATGGTCCCATTCACTCGGGAATATCCCAACGCAGCTCCTAGAAGAAACGTGTTTCTGACTCGCTGAATCTCAACATAGATTCAACTCTCTTAGGTGAACGAACGCACAGCAGAGCAGTTTCAAGGAAACGTTTCTCCTGAGTTTTAGACGAAGTTTCCTGCGGTTTAGTACGGATGCCGGCATTGGGCTGGACATACCGGTTTTGGGATTCTGCACAGAAAGGGTTTGCAAACCGCTGAATCCACACGTGAGTTTAACTCTGTCAGTTGAATGCACACATTGACAACCATTCAGTTAGATAGCTCCGTTTTGGTTTTAGAAGCAGATATTTCTCTGTACAGCCTATGGTCCCATTCACTCGGGAATATCCCAACGCAGCTCCTAGAAGAAACGTGTTTCTGACTCGCTGAATCTCAACATAGATTCAACTCTCTTAGGTGAACGAACGCACAGCAGAGCAGTTTCAAGGAAACGTTTCTCCTGAGTTTTAGACGAAGTTTCCTGCTGTTTAGTAGGTATGCCGGCATTGGGCTGGAAATACCGGATTTGGGATTCTGCACAGAAAGGGTTTGCAAACCGCTGAATCCACACGTGAGTTTAACTCTGTCAGTTGAATGCACACATTGACAACCATTCAGTTAGATAGCTCCGTTTTGGTTTTAGAAGCACATATTTCTCTGTACAGCCTATGGTCCCATTCACTCGGGAATATCCCAACGCAGCTCCTAGAAGAAACGTGTTTCTGACTCGCTGAATCTCAACATAGATTCAGCTCTCTTAGGTGAACGAACGCACAGCAGAGCAGTTTCAAAGAAACGTTTCTCCTGAGTCTTAGACGAAGTTTCCTGCTGTTTAGTACATATGCCAGCATTGGGCTGGAAATACCGGTTTTGGGATTCTGCACAGAAAGGGTTTGCAAACCGCTGAATCCACACGTGAGTTTAACTCTGTCAGTTGAATGCACACATTGACAACCATTCAGTTAGATAGCTCCGTTTTGGTTTTAGAAGCAGATATTTCTCTGTACAGCCTATGGTCCCATTCACTCGGGAATATCCCAACGCAGCTCCTAGAAGAAACGTGTTTCTGACTCGCTGAATCTCAACATAGATTCAACTCTCTTAGGTGAACGAACGCACAGCAGAGCAGTTTCAAGGAAACGTATCTCCTGAGTTTTAGACGAAGTTTCCTGCTGTTTAGTAGGTATGCCGGCATTGGGCTGGAAATACCGGTTTTGGGATTCTGCACAGAAAGGGTTTGCAAACCGCTGAATCCACACGTGAGTTTAACTCTGTCAGTTGAATGCACACATTGACAACCATTCAGTTAGATAGCTCCGTTTTGGTTTTAGAAGCAGATATTTCTCTGTACAGCCTATGGTCCCATTCACTCGGGAATATCCCAACGCAGCTCCTAGAAGAAACGTGTTTCTGACTCGCTGAATCTCAACATAGATTCAACTCTCTTAGGTGAACGAACGCACAGCAGAGCAGTTTCAAAGAAACGTTTCTCCTGAGTCTTAGACGAAGTTTCCTGCTGTTTAGTACATATGCCGGCATTGGGCTGGAAATACCGGTTTTGGGATTCTGCACAGAAAGGGTTTGCAAACCGCTGAATCCACACGTGAGTTTAACTCTGTCAGTTGAATGCACACATTGACAACCATTCAGTTAGATAGCTCCGTTTTGGTTTTAGAAGCAGATATTTCTCTGTACAGCCTATGGTCCCATTCACTCGGGAATATCCCAACGCAGCTCCTAGAAGAAACGTGTTTCTGACTCGCTGAATCTCAACATAGATTCCACTCTCTTAGGTGAACGAACGCACAGCAGAGCAGTTTCAAGGAAACGTTTCTCCTGAGTTTTAGACGAAGTTTCCTGCTGTTTAGTACGTATGCCGGCATTGGGCTGGACATACCGGTTTTGGGATTCTGCACAGAAAGGGTTTGCAAACCGCTGAATCCACACGTGAGTTTAACTCTGTCAGTTGAATGCACACATTGACAACCATTCAGTTAGATAGCTCCGTTTTGGTTTTAGAAGCACATATTTCTCTGTACAGCCTATGGTCCCATTCACTCGGGAATATCCCAACGCAGCTCCTAGAAGAAACGTGTTTCTGACTCGCTGAATCTCAACATAGATTCAACTCTCTTAGGTGAACGAACGCACAGCAGAGCAGTTTCAAGGAAACGTTTCTCCTGAGTTTTAGACGAAGTTTCCTGCTGTTTAGTACGTATGCCGGCATTGGGCTGGAATTACCGGTTTTGGGATTCTGCACAGAAAGGGTTTGCAAACCGCTGAATCCACACGTGAGTTTAACTCTGTCAGTTGAATGCACACATTGACAACCATTCAGTTAGATAGCTCCGTTTTGGTTTTAGAAGCAGATATTTCTCTGTACAGCCTATGGTCCCATTCACTCGGGAATATCCCAACGCAGCTCCTAGCATAAACGTGTTTCTGACTCGCTGAATCTCAACATAGTTTCAACTCTCTTAGGTGAACGAACGCACAGCAGAGCAGTTTCAAGGAAACGTTTCTCCTGAGTTTTAGACGAAGTTTCCTGCTGTTTAGTACGGATGCCGGCATTGAGCTGGAATTACCGGTTTTGGGATTCTGCACAGAAAGGGTTTGCAAACCGCTGAATCCACACGTGAGTTTAACTCTGTCAGTTGAATGCACACATTGACAACCATTCAGTTAGATAGCTCCGTTTTGGTTTTAGAAGCAGATATTTCTCTGTACAGCCTATGGTCCCATTCACTCGGGAATATCCCAACGCAGCTCCTAGAAGAAACGTGTTTCTGACTCGCTGAATCTCAACATAGATTCAACTCTCTTAGGTGAACGAACGCACAGCAGAGCAGTTTCAAGGAAACGTTTCTCCTGAGTTTTAGACGAAGTTTCCTGCTGTTTAGTACGGATGCCGGCATTGGGCTGGACATACCGGTTTTGGGATTCTGCACAGAAAGGGTTTGCAAACCGCTGAATCCACACGTGAGTTTAACTCTGTCAGTTGAATGCACACATTGACAACCATTCAGTTAGATAGCTCCGTTTTGGTTTTAGAAGCAGATATTTCTCTGTACAGCCTATGGTCCCATTCACTCGGGAATATCCCAACGCAGCTCCTAGAAGAAACGTGTTTCTGACTCGCTGAATCTCAACATAGATTCAACTCTCTTAGGTGAACGAACGCACAGCAGAGCAGTTTCAAAGAAACGTTTCTCCTGAGTCTTAGACGAAGTTTCCTGCTGTTTAGTACGTATGCCAGCATTGGGCTGGAAATACCGGTTTTGGGATTCTGCACAGAAAGGGTTTGCAAACCGCTGAATCCACACGTGAGTTTAACTCTGTCAGTTGAATGCACACATTGACAACCATTCAGTTAGATAGCTCCGTTTTGGTTTTAGAAGCAGATATTTCTCTGTACAGCCTATGGTCCCATTCACTCGGGAATATCCCAACGCAGCTCCTAGAAGAAACGTGTTTCTGACTCGCTGAATCTCAACATAGATTCAACTCTCTTAGGTGAACGAACGCACAGCAGAGCAGTTTCAAGGAAACGTTTCTCCTGAGTTTTAGACGAAGTTTCCTGCTGTTTAGTACGTATGCCGGCATTGGGCTGGAAATACCGGTTTTGGGATTCTGCACAGAAAGGGTTTGCAAACTGCTGAATCCACACGTGAGTTTAACTCTGTCAGTTGAATGCACACATTGACAACCATTCAGTTAGATAGCTCCGTTTTGGTTTTAGAAGCAGATATTTCTCTGTACAGCCTATGGTCCCATTCACTCGGGAATATCCCAACGCAGCTCCTAGGAGAAACGTGTTTCTGACTCGCTGAATCTCAACATAGATTCAACTCTCTTAGGTGAACGAACGCACAGCAGAGCAGTTTCAAAGAAACGTTTCTCCTGAGTCTTAGACTAAGTTTCCTGCTGTTTAGTACGTATGCCGGCATTGGGCTGGAAATACCGGTTTTGGGATTCTGCACAGAAAGGGTTTGCAAACCGCTGAATCCACACGTGAGTTTAACTCTGTCAGTTGAATGCACACATTGACAACCATTCAGTTAGATAGCTCCGTTTTGGTTTTAGAAGCAGATATTTCTCTGTACAGCCTATGGTCCAATTCACTCGGGAATATCCCAACGCAGGTCCTAGAAGAAACGTGTTTCTGACTCGCTGAATCTCAACATAGATTCAACTCTCTTAGGTGAACGAACGCACAGCAGAGCAGTTTCAAGGAAACGTTTCTCCTGTGTTTTAGACGAAGTTTCCTGCTGTTTAGTACGGATGCCGGCATTGGGCTGGACATACCGGTTTTGGGATTCTGCACAGAAAGGGTTTGCAAACCGCTGAATCCACACGTGAGTTTAACTCTGTCAGTTGAATGCACACATTGACAACCATTCAGTTAGATAGCTCCGTTTTGGTTTTAGAAGCAGATATTTCTCTGTACAGCCTATGGTCCCATTCACTCGGGAATATCCCAACGCAGCTCCTAGAAGAAACGTGTTTCTGACTCGCTGAATCTCAACATAGTTTCAACTCTCTTAGGTGAACGAACGCACAGCAGAGCAGTTTCAAGGAAACGTTTCTCCTGAGTTTTAGACGAAGTTTCCTGCTGTTTAGTACGGATGCCGGCATTGAGCTGGAATTACCGGTTTTGGGATTCTGCACAGAAAGGGTTTGCAAACCGCTGAATCCACACGTGAGTTTAACTCTGTCAGTTGAATGCACACATTGACAACCATTCAGTTAGATAGCTCCGTTTTGGTTTTAGAAGCAGATATTTCTCTGTACAGCCTATGGTCCCATTCACTCGGGAATATCCCAACGCAGCTCCTAGAAGAAACGTGTTTCTGACTCGCTGAATCTCAACATAGATTCAACTCTCTTAGGTGAACGAACGCACAGCAGAGCAGTTTCAAGGAAACGTTTCTCCTGAGTTTTAGACGAAGTTTCCTGCTGTTTAGTACGGATGCCGGCATTGGGCTGGACATACCGGTTTTGGGATTCTGCACAGAAAGGGTTTGCAAACCGCTGAATCCACACGTGAGTTTAACTCTGTCAGTTGAATGCACACATTGACAACCATTCAGTTAGATAGCTCCGTTTTGGTTTTAGAAGCAGATATTTCTCTGTACAGCCTATGGTCCCATTCACTCGGGAATATCCCAACGCAGCTCCTAGAAGAAACGTGTTTCTGACTCGCTGAATCTCAACATAGATTCAACTCTCTTAGGTGAACGAACGCACAGCAGAGCAGTTTCAAGGAAACGTTTCTCCTGAGTTTTAGACGAAGTTTCCTGCTGTTTAGTACGGATGCCGGCATTGGGCTGGACATACCGGTTTTGGGATTCTGCACAGAAAGGGTTTGCAAACCGCTGAATCCACACGTGAGTTTAACTCTGTCAGTTGAATGCACACATTGACAACCATTCAGTTAGATAGCTCCGTTTTGGTTTTAGAAGCAGATATTTCTCTGTACAGCCTATGGTCCCATTCACTCGGGAATATCCCAACGCAGCTCCTAGAAGAAACGTGTTTCTGACTCGCTGAATCTCAACATAGATTCAACTCTCTTAGGTGAACGAACGCACAGCAGAGCAGTTTCAAGGAAACGTTTCTCCTGAGTTTTAGACGAAGTTTCCTGCTGTTTAGTAGGTATGCCGGCATTGGGCTGGAAATACCGGTTTTGGGATTCTGCACAGAAAGGGTTTGCAAACCGCTGAATCCACACGTGAGTTTAACTCTGTCAGTTGAATGCACACATTGACAACCATTCAGTTAGATAGCTCCGTTTTGGTTTTAGAAGCAGATATTTCTCTGTACAGCCTATGGTCCCATTCACTCGGGAATATCCCAACGCAGCTCCTAGAAGAAACGTGTTTCTGACTCGCTGAATCTCAACATAGATTCAACTCTCTTAGGTGAACGAACGCACAGCAGAGCAGTTTCAAGGAAACGTTTCTCCTGAGTTTTAGACGAAGTTTCCTGCTGTTTAGTACGTATGCCGGCATTGGGCTGGAAATACCGGTTTTGGGATTCTGCACAGAAAGGGTTTGCAAACCGCTGAATCCACACGTGAGTTTAACTCTGTCAGTTGAATGCACACATTGACAACCATTCAGTTAGATAGCTCCGTTTTGGTTTTAGAAGCAGATATTTCTCTGTACAGCCTATGGTCCCATTCACTCGGGAATATCCCAACGCAGCTCCTAGGAGAAACGTGTTTCTGACTCGCTGAATCTCAACATAGATTCAACTCTCTTAGGTGAACGAACGCACAGCAGAGCAGTTTCAAAGAAACGTTTCTCCTGAGTCTTAGACGAAGTTTCCTGCTGTTTAGTACGTATGCCGGCATTGGGCTGGAAATACCGGTTTTGGGATTCTGCACAGAAAGGGTTTGCAAACCGCTGAATCCACACGTGAGTTTAACTCTGTCAGTTGAATGCACACATTGACAACCATTCAGTTAGATAGCTCCGTTTTGGTTTTAGAAGCAGATATTTCTCTGTACAGCCTATGGTCCCATTCACTCGGGAATATCCCAACGCAGCTCCTAGAAGAAACGTGTTTCTGACTCGCTGAATCTCAACATAGATTCAACTCTCTTAGGTGAACGAACGCACAGCAGAGCAGTTTCAAGGAAACGTTTCTCCTGAGTTTTAGACGAAATTTCCTGCTGTTTACTAGGTATGCCGGCATTGGGCTGGAAATACCGGTTTTGGGATTCTGCACAGAAAGGGTTTGCAAACCGCTGAATCCACACGTGAGTTTAACTCTGTCAGTTGAATGCACACATTGACAACCATTCAGTTAGATAGCTCCGTTTTGGTTTTAGAAGCAGATATTTCTCTGTACAGCCTATGGTCCCATTCACTCGGGAATATCCCAACGCAGCTCCTAGAAGAAACGTGTTTCTGACTCGCTGAATCTCAACATAGATTCAACTCTCTTAGGTGAACGAACGCACAGCAGAGCAGTTTCAAGGAAACGTTTCTCCTGAGTCTTAGACTAAGTTTCCTGCTGTTTAGTACGTATGCCGGCATTGGGCTGGAAATACCGGTTTTGGGATTCTGCACAGAAAGGGTTTGCAAACCGCTGAATCCACACGTGAGTTTAACTCTGTCAGTTGAATGCACACATTGACAACCATTCAGTTAGATAGCTCCGTTTTGGTTTTAGAAGCTGATATTTCTCTGTACAGCCTATGGTCCAATTCACTCGGGAATATCCCAACGCAGGTCCTAGAAGAAACGTGTTTCTGACTCGCTGAATCTCAACATAGATTCAACTCTCTTAGGTGAACGAACGCACAGCAGAGCAGTTTCAAGGAAACGTTTCTCCTGTGTTTTAGACGAAGTTTCCTGCTGTTTAGTACGGATGCCGGCATTGGGCTGGACATACCGGTTTTGGGATTCTGCACAGAAAGGGTTTGCAAACCGCTGAATCCACACGTGAGTTTAACTCTGTCAGTTGAATGCACACATTGACAACCATTCAGTTAGATAGCTCCGTTTTGGTTTTAGAAGCAGATATTTCTCTGTACAGCCTATGGTCCCATTCACTCGGGAATATCCCAACGCAGCTCCTAGCATAAACGTGTTTCTGACTCGCTGAATCTCAACATAGTTTCAACTCTCTTAGGTGAACGAACGCACAGCAGAGCAGTTTCAAGGAAACGTTTCTCCTGAGTTTTAGACGAAGTTTCCTGCTGTTTAGTACGGATGCCGGCATTGAGCTGGAATTACCGGTTTTGGGATTCTGCACAGAAAGGGTTTGCAAACCGCTGAATCCACACGTGAGTTTAACTCTGTCAGTTGAATGCACACATTGACAACCATTCAGTTAGATAGCTCCGTTTTGGTTTTAGAAGCAGATATTTCTCTGTACAGCCTATGGTCCCATTCACTCGGGAATATCCCAACGCAGCTCCTAGAAGAAACGTGTTTCTGACTCGCTGAATCTCAACATAGATTCAACTCTCTTAGGTGAACGAACGCACAGCAGAGCAGTTTCAAGGAAACGTTTCTCCTGAGTTTTAGACGAAGTTTCCTGCTGTTTAGTACGGATGCCGGCATTGGGCTGGACATACCGGTTTTGGGATTCTGCACAGAAAGGGTTTGCAAACCGCTGAATCCACACGTGAGTTTAACTCTGTCAGTTGAATGCACACATTGACAACCATTCAGTTAGATAGCTCCGTTTTGGTTTTAGAAGCAGATATTTCTCTGTACAGCCTATGGTCCCATTCACTCGGGAATATCCCAACGCAGCTCCTAGAAGAAACGTGTTTCTGACTCGCTGAATCTCAACATAGATTCAACTCTCTTAGGTGAACGAACGCACAGCAGAGCAGTTTCAAGGAAACGTTTCTCCTGAGTTTTAGACGAAGTTTCCTGCTGTTTAGTAGGTATGCCGGCATTGGGCTGGAAATACCGGTTTTGGGATTCTGCACAGAAAGGGTTTGCAAACCGCTGAATCCACACGTGAGTTTAACTCTGTCAGTTGAATGCACACATTGACAACCATTCAGTTAGATAGCTCCGTTTTGGTTTTAGAAGCAGATATTTCTCTGTACAGCCTATGGTCCCATTCACTCGGGAATATCCCAACGCAGCTCCTAGAAGAAACGTGTTTCTGACTCGCTGAATCTCAACATAGATTCAACTCTCTTAGGTGAACGAACGCACAGCAGAGCAGTTTCAAAGAAACGTTTCTCCTGAGTCTTAGACGAAGTTTCCTGCTGTTTAGTACGTATGCCGGCATTGGGCTGGAAATACCGGTTTTGGGATTCTGCACAGAAAGGGTTTGCAAACCGCTGAATCCACACGTGAGTTTAACTCTGTCAGTTGAATGCACACATTGACAACCATTCAGTTAGATAGCTCCGTTTTGGTTTTAGAAGCAGATATTTCTCTGTACAGCCTATGGTCCCATTCACTCGGGAATATCCCAACGCAGCTCCTAGAAGAAACGTGTTTCTGACTCGCTGAATCTCAACATAGATTCCACTCTCTTAGGTGAACGAACGCACAGCAGAGCAGTTTCAAGGAAACGTTTCTCCTGAGTTTTAGACGAAGTTTCCTGCTGTTTAGTACGTATGCCGGCATTGGGCTGGACATACCGGTTTTGGGATTCTGCACAGAAAGGGTTTGCAAACCGCTGAATCCACACGTGAGTTTAACTCTGTCAGTTGAATGCACACATTGACAACCATTCAGTTAGATAGCTCCGTTTTGGTTTTAGAAGCACATATTTCTCTGTACAGCCTATGGTCCCATTCACTCGGGAATATCCCAACGCAGCTCCTAGAAGAAACGTGTTTCTGACTCGCTGAATCTCAACATAGATTCAACTCTCTTAGGTGAACGAACGCACAGCAGAGCAGTTTCAAAGAAACGTTTCTCCTGAGTCTTAGACGAAGTTTCCTGCTGTTTAGTACGTATGCCGGCATTGGGCTGGAAATACCGGTTTTGGGATTCTGCACAGAAAGGGTTTGCAAACCGCTGAATCCACACGTGAGTTTAACTCTGTCAGTTGAATGCACACATTGACAACCATTCAGTTAGATAGCTCCGTTTTGGTTTTAGAAGCAGATATTTCTCTGTACAGCCTATGGTCCCATTCACTCGGGAATATCCCAACGCAGCTCCTAGAAGAAACGTGTTTCTGACTCGCTGAATCTCAACATAGATTCAACACTCTTAGGTGAACGAACGCACAGCAGAGCAGTTTCAAGGAAACGTTTCTCCTGAGTTTTAGACGAAGTTTCCTGCTGTTTAGTACGGATGCCGGCATTGAGCTGGAATTACCGGTTTTGGGATTCTGCACAGAAAGGGTTTGCAAACCGCTGAATCCACACGTGAGTTTAACTCTGTCAGTTGAATGCACACATTGACAACCATTCAGTTAGATAGCTCCGTTTTGGTTTTAGAAGCAGATATTTCTCTGTACAGCCTATGGTCCCATTCACTCGGGAATATCCCAACGCAGCTCCTAGAAGAAACGTGTTTCTGACTCGCTGAATCTCAACATAGATTCAACTCTCTTAGGTGAACGAACGCACAGCAGAGCAGTTTCAAGGAAACGTTTCTCCTGAGTTTTAGACGAAGTTTCCTGCTGTTTAGTACGTATGCCGGCATTGGGCTGGAAATACCGGTTTTGGGATTCTGCACAGAAAGGGTTTGCAAACTGCTGAATCCACACGTGAGTTTAACTCTGTCAGTTGAATGCACACATTGACAACCATTCAGTTAGATAGCTCCGTTTTGGTTTTAGAAGCAGATATTTCTCTGTACAGCCTATGGTCCCATTCACTCGGGAATATCCCAACGCAGCTCCTAGGAGAAACGTGTTTCTGACTCGCTGAATCTCAACATAGATTCAACTCTCTTAGGTGAACGAACGCACAGCAGAGCAGTTTCAAGGAAACGTTTCTCCTGAGTTTTAGACGAAGTTTCCTGCTGTTTAGTAGGTATGCCGGCATTGGGCTGGAAATACCGGTTTTGGGATTCTGCACAGAAAGGGTTTGCAAACCGCTGAATCCACACGTGAGTTTAACTCTGTCAGTTGAATGCACACATTGACAACCATTCAGTTAGATAGCTCCGTTTTGGTTTTAGAAGCAGATATTTCTCTGTACAGCCTATGGTCCCATTCACTCGGGAATATCCCAACGCAGCTCCTAGAAGAAACGTGTTTCTGACTCGCTGAGTCTCAGCATAGATTCAACTCTCTTAGGTGAACGAACGCACAGCAGAGCAGTTTCAAGGAAACGTTTCTCCTGAGTTTTAGACGAAGTTTTCTGCTGTTTAGTACGTATGCCGGCATTGGGCTGGAAATACCGGTTTTGGGATTCTGCACAGAAAGGGTTTGCAAACTGCTGAATCCACACGTGAGTTTAACTCTGTCAGTTGAATGCACACATTGACAACCATTCAGTTAGATAGCTCCGTTTTGGTTTTAGAAGCAGATATTTCTCTGTACAGCCTATGGTCCCATTCACTCGGGAATATCCCAACGCAGCTCCTAGGAGAAACGTGTTTCTGACTCGCTGAATCTCAACATAGATTCAACTCTCTTAGGTGAACGAACGCACAGCAGAGCAGTTTCAAAGAAACGTTTCTCCTGAGTCTTAGACTAAGTTTCCTGCTGTTTAGTACGTATGCCGGCATTGGGCTGGAAATACCGGTTTTGGGATTCTGCACAGAAAGGGTTTGCAAACCGCTGAATCCACACGTGAGTTTAACTCTGTCAGTTGAATGCACACATTGACAACCATTCAGTTAGATAGCTCCGTTTTGGTTTTAGAAGCAGATATTTCTCTGTACAGCCTATGGTCCCATTCACTCGGGAATATCCCAACGCAGCTCCTAGAAGAAACGTGTTTCTGACTCGCTGAATCTCAACATAGATTCAACTCTCTTAGGTGAACGAACGCACAGCAGAGCAGTTTCAAGGAAACGTTTCTCCTGAGTTTTAGACGAAGTTTCCTGCTGTTTAGTAGGTATGCCGGCATTGGGCTGGAAATACCGGTTTTGGGATTCTGCACAGAAAGGGTTTGCAAACCGCTGAATCCACACGTGAGTTTAACTCTGTCAGTTGAATGCACACATTGACAACCATTCAGTTAGATAGCTCCGTTTTGGTTTTAGAAGCAGATATTTCTCTGTACAGCCTATGGTCCCATTCACTCGGGAATATCCCAACGCAGCTCCTAGAAGAAACGTGTTTCTGACTCGCTGAATCTCAACATAGATTCAACTCTCTTAGGTGAACGAACGCACAGCAGAGCAGTTTCAAGGAAACGTTTCTCCTGAGTTTTAGACGAAGTTTCCTGCTGTTTAGTACGTATGCCGGCATTGGGCTGGAAATACCGGTTTTGGGATTCTGCACAGAAAGGGTTTGCAAACTGCTGAATCCACACGTGAGTTTAACTCTGTCAGTTGAATGCACACATTGACAACCATTCAGTTAGATAGCTCCGTTTTGGTTTTAGAAGCAGATATTTCTCTGTACAGCCTATGGTCCCATTCACTCGGGAATATCCCAACGCAGCTCCTAGGAGAAACGTGTTTCTGACTCGCTGAATCTCAACATAGATTCAACTCTCTTAGGTGAACGAACGCACAGCAGAGCAGTTTCAAAGAAACGTTTCTCCTGAGTCTTAGACTAAGTTTCCTGCTGTTTAGTACGTATGCCGGCATTGGGCTGGAAATACCGGTTTTGGGATTCTGCACAGAAAGGGTTTGCAAACCGCTGAATCCACACGTGAGTTTAACTCTGTCAGTTGAATGCACACATTGACAACCATTCAGTTAGATAGCTCCGTTTTGGTTTTAGAAGCAGATATTTCTCTGTACAGCCTATGGTCCAATTCACTCGGGAATATCCCAACGCAGGTCCTAGAAGAAACGTGTTTCTGACTCGCTGAATCTCAACATAGATTCAACTCTCTTAGGTGAACGAACGCACAGCAGAGCAGTTTCAAGGAAACGTTTCTCCTGTGTTTTAGACGAAGTTTCCTGCTGTTTAGTACGGATGCCGGCATTGGGCTGGACATACCGGTTTTGGGATTCTGCACAGAAAGGGTTTGCAAACCGCTGAATCCACACGTGAGTTTAACTCTGTCAGTTGAATGCACACATTGACAACCATTCAGTTAGATAGCTCCGTTTTGGTTTTAGAAGCAGATATTTCTCTGTACAGCCTATGGTCCCATTCACTCGGGAATATCCCAACGCAGCTCCTAGCATAAACGTGTTTCTGACTCGCTGAATCTCAACATAGTTTCAACTCTCTTAGGTGAACGAACGCACAGCAGAGCAGTTTCAAGGAAACGTTTCTCCTGAGTTTTAGACGAAGTTTCCTGCTGTTTAGTACGGATGCCGGCATTGAGCTGGAATTACCGGTTTTGGGATTCTGCACAGAAAGGGTTTGCAAACCGCTGAATCCACACGTGAGTTTAACTCTGTCAGTTGAATGCACACATTGACAACCATTCAGTTAGATAGCTCCGTTTTGGTTTTAGAAGCAGATATTTCTCTGTACAGCCTATGGTCCCATTCACTCGGGAATATCCCAACGCAGCTCCTAGAAGAAACGTGTTTCTGACTCGCTGAATCTCAACATAGATTCAACTCTCTTAGGTGAACGAACGCACAGCAGAGCAGTTTCAAGGAAACGTTTCTCCTGAGTTTTAGACGAAGTTTCCTGCTGTTTAGTACGGATGCCGGCATTGGGCTGGACATACCGGTTTTGGGATTCTGCACAGAAAGGGTTTGCAAACCGCTGAATCCACACGTGAGTTTAACTCTGTCAGTTGAATGCACACATTGACAACCATTCAGTTAGATAGCTCCGTTTTGGTTTTAGAAGCAGATATTTCTCTGTACAGCCTATGGTCCCATTCACTCGGGAATATCCCAACGCAGCTCCTAGAAGAAACGTGTTTCTGACTCGCTGAATCTCAACATAGATTCAACTCTCTTAGGTGAACGAACGCACAGCAGAGCAGTTTCAAGGAAACGTTTCTCCTGAGTTTTAGACGAAGTTTCCTGCTGTTTAGTAGGTATGCCGGCATTGGGCTGGAAATACCGGTTTTGGGATTCTGCACAGAAAGGGTTTGCAAACCGCTGAATCCACACGTGAGTTTAACTCTGTCAGTTGAATGCACACATTGACAACCATTCAGTTAGATAGCTCCGTTTTGGTTTTAGAAGCAGATATTTCTCTGTACAGCCTATGGTCCCATTCACTCGGGAATATCCCAACGCAGCTCCTAGAAGAAACGTGTTTCTGACTCGCTGAATCTCAACATAGATTCAACTCTCTTAGGTGAACGAACGCACAGCAGAGCAGTTTCAAAGAAACGTTTCTCCTGAGTCTTAGACGAAGTTTCCTGCTGTTTAGTACATATGCCGGCATTGGGCTGGAAATACCGGTTTTGGGATTCTGCACAGAAAGGGTTTGCAAACCGCTGAATCCACACGTGAGTTTAACTCTGTCAGTTGAATGCACACATTGACAACCATTCAGTTAGATAGCTCCGTTTTGGTTTTAGAAGCAGATATTTCTCTGTACAGCCTATGGTCCCATTCACTCGGGAATATCCCAACGCAGCTCCTAGAAGAAACGTGTTTCTGACTCGCTGAATCTCAACATAGATTCAACTCTCTTAGGTGAACGAACGCACAGCAGAGCAGTTTCAAGGAAACGTTTCTCCTGAGTTTTAGACGAAGTTTCCTGCTGTTTAGTACGTATGCCGGCATTGGGCTGGACATACCGGTTTTGGGATTCTGCACAGAAAGGGTTTGCAAACCGCTGAATCCACACGTGAGTTTAACTCTGTCAGTTGAATGCACACATTGACAACCATTCAGTTAGATAGCTCCGTTTTGGTTTTAGAAGCACATATTTCTCTGTACAGCCTATGGTCCCATTCACTCGGGAATATCCCAACGCAGCTCCTAGAAGAAACGTGTTTCTGACTCGCTGAATCTCAACATAGATTCAACTCTCTTAGGTGAACGAACGCACAGCAGAGCAGTTTCAAAGAAACGTTTCTCCTGAGTCTTAGACGAAGTTTCCTGCTGTTTAGTACGTATGCCAGCATTGGGCTGGAAATACCGGTTTTGGGATTCTGCACAGAAAGGGTTTGCAAACCGCTGAATCCACACGTGAGTTTAACTCTGTCAGTTGAATGCACACATTGACAACCATTCAGTTAGATAGCTCCGTTTTGGTTTTAGAAGCAGATATTTCTCTGTACAGCCTATGGTCCCATTCACTCGGGAATATCCCAACGCAGCTCCTAGAAGAAACGTGTTTCTGACTCGCTGAATCTCAACATAGATTCAACTCTCTTAGGTGAACGAACGCACAGCAGAGCAGTTTCAAGGAAACGTTTCTCCTGAGTTTTAGACGAAGTTTCCTGCTGTTTAGTTCGGATGCCGGCATTGGGCTGGACATACCGGTTTTGGGATTCTGCACAGGAAGGGTTTGCAAACCGCTGAATCCACAGGTGAGTTTAACTATGTCAGTTGAATGCACACATTGACAACCATTCAGTTAGATAGCTCCGTTTTGGTTTTAGAAGCAGATATTTCTCTGTACAGCCTATGGTCCCATTCACTCGGGAATATCCCAACGCAGCTCCTAGAAGAAACGTGTTTCTGACTCGCTGAATCTCAACATAGCTTCAACACTCTTAGGTGAACGAACGCACAGCAGAGCAGTTTCAAGGAAACGTTTCTCCTGAGTTTTAGACGAAGTTTCCTGCTGTTTAGTACGGATGCCGGCATTGAGCTGGAATTACCGGTTTTGGGATTCTGCACAGAAAGGGTTTGCAAACCGCTGAATCCACACGTGAGTTTAACTCTGTCAGTTGAATGCACACATTGACAACCATTCAGTTAGATAGCTCCGTTTTGGTTTTAGAAGCAGATATTTCTCTGTACAGCCTATGGTCCCATTCACTCGGGAATATCCCAACGCAGCTCCTAGAAGAAACGTGTTTCTGACTCGCTGAATCTCAACATAGATTCAACTCTCTTAGGTGAACGAACGCACAGCAGAGCAGTTTCAAGGAAACGTTTCTCCTGAGTTTTAGACGAAGTTTCCTGCTGTTTAGTACGGATGCCGGCATTGGGCTGGACATACCGGTTTTGGGATTCTGCACAGAAAGGGTTTGCAAACCGCTGAATCCACACGTGAGTTTAACTCTGTCAGTTGAATGCACACATTGACAACCATTCAGTTAGATAGCTCCGTTTTGGTTTTAGAAGCAGATATTTCTCTGTACAGCCTATGGTCCCATTCACTCGGGAATATCCCAACGCAGCTCCTAGAAGAAACGTGTTTCTGACTCGCTGAATCTCAACATAGATTCAACTCTCTTAGGTGAACGAACGCACAGCAGAGCAGTTTCAAGGAAACGTTTCTCCTGAGTTTTAGACGAAGTTTCCTGCTGTTTAGTAGGTATGCCGGCATTGGGCTGGAAATACCGGTTTTGGGATTCTGCACAGAAAGGGTTTGCAAACCGCTGAATCCACACGTGAGTTTAACTCTGTCAGTTGAATGCACACATTGACAACCATTCAGTTAGATAGCTCCGTTTTGGTTTTAGAAGCAGATATTTCTCTGTACAGCCTATGGTCCCATTCACTCGGGAATATCCCAACGCAGCTCCTAGAAGAAACGTGTTTCTGACTCGCTGAATCTCAACATAGATTCAACTCTCTTAGGTGAACGAACGCACAGCAGAGCAGTTTCAAAGAAACGTTTCTCCTGAGTCTTAGACGAAGTTTCCTGCTGTTTAGTACATATGCCGGCATTGGGCTGGAAATACCGGTTTTGGGATTCTGCACAGAAAGGGTTTGCAAACCGCTGAATCCACACGTGAGTTTAACTCTGTCAGTTGAATGCACACATTGACAACCATTCAGTTAGATAGCTCCGTTTTGGTTTTAGAAGCAGATATTTCTCTGTACAGCCTATGGTCCCATTCACTCGGGAATATCCCAACGCAGCTCCTAGAAGAAACGTGTTTCTGACTCGCTGAATCTCAACATAGATTCAACTCTCTTAGGTGAACGAACGCACAGCAGAGCAGTTTCAAGGAAACGTTTCTCCTGAGTTTTAGACGAAGTTTCCTGCTGTTTAGTACGTATGCCGGCATTGGGCTGGACATACCGGTTTTGGGATTCTGCACAGAAAGGGTTTGCAAACCGCTGAATCCACACGTGAGTTTAACTCTGTCAGTTGAATGCACACATTGACAACCATTCAGTTAGATAGCTCCGTTTTGGTTTTAGAAGCACATATTTCTCTGTACAGCCTATGGTCCCATTCACTCGGGAATATCCCAACGCAGCTCCTAGAAGAAACGTGTTTCTGACTCGCTGAATCTCAACATAGATTCAACTCTCTTAGGTGAACGAACGCACAGCAGAGCAGTTTCAAAGAAACGTTTCTCCTGAGTCTTAGACGAAGTTTCCTGCTGTTTAGTACGTATGCCAGCATTGGGCTGGAAATACCGGTTTTGGGATTCTGCACAGAAAGGGTTTGCAAACCGCTGAATCCACACGTGAGTTTAACTCTGTCAGTTGAATGCACACATTGACAACCATTCAGTTAGATAGCTCCGTTTTGGTTTTAGAAGCAGATATTTCTCTGTACAGCCTATGGTCCCATTCACTCGGGTATATCCCAACGCAGCTCCTAGAAGAAACGTGTTTCTGACTCGCTGAATCTCAACATAGATTCAACTCTCTTAGGTGAACGAACGCACAGCAGAGCAGTTTCAAGGAAACGTTTCTCCTGAGTTTTAGACGAAGTTTCCTGCTGTTTAGTTCGGATGCCGGCATTGGGCTGGACATACCGGTTTTGGGATTCTGCACAGGAAGGGTTTGCAAACCGCTGAATCCACAGGTGAGTTTAACTATGTCAGTTGAATGCACACATTGACAACCATTCAGTTAGATAGCTCCGTTTTGGTTTTAGAAGCAGATATTTCTCTGTACAGCCTATGGTCCCATTCACTCGGGAATATCCCAACGCAGCTCCTAGAAGAAACGTGTTTCTGACTCGCTGAATCTCAACATAGATTCAACACTCTTAGGTGAACGAACGCACAGCAGAGCAGTTTCAAGGAAACATTTCTCCTGAGTTTTAGACGAAGTTTCCTGCTGTTTAGTACGGATGCCGGCATTGAGCTGGAATTACCGGTTTTGGGATTCTGCACAGAAAGGGTTTGCAAACCGCTGAATCCACACGTGAGTTTAACTCTGTCAGTTGAATGCACACATTGACAGCCATTCAGTTAGATAGCTCCGTTTTGGTTTTAGAAGCAGATATTTCTCTGTACAGCCTATGGTCCCATTCACTCGGGAATATCCCAACGCAGCTCCTAGAAGAAACGTGTTTCTGACTCGCTGAATCTCAACATAGATTCAACTCTCTTAGGTGAACGAACGCACAGCAGAGCAGTTTCAAGGAAACGTTTCTCCTGAGTTTTAGACGAAGTTTCCTGCTGTTTAGTACGTATGCCGGCATTGGGCTGGAAATACCGGTTTTGGGATTCTGCACAGAAAGGGTTTGCAAACTGCTGAATCCACACGTGAGTTTAACTCTGTCAGTTGAATGCACACATTGACAACCATTCAGTTAGATAGCTCCGTTTTGGTTTTAGAAGCAGATATTTCTCTGTACAGCCTATGGTCCCATTCACTCGGGAATATCCCAACGCAGCTCCTAGGAGAAACGTGTTTCTGACTCGCTGAATCTCAACATAGATTCAACTCTCTTAGGTGAACGAACGCACAGCAGAGCAGTTTCAAAGAAACGTTTCTCCTGAGTCTTAGACTAAGTTTCCTGCTGTTTAGTACGTATGCCGGCATTGGGCTGGAAATACCGGTTTTGGGATTCTGCACAGAAAGGGTTTGCAAACCGCTGAATCCACACGTGAGTTTAACTCTGTCAGTTGAATGCACACATTGACAACCATTCAGTTAGATAGCTCCGTTTTGGTTTTAGAAGCAGATATTTCTCTGTACAGCCTATGGTCCAATTCACTCGGGAATATCCCAACGCAGGTCCTAGAAGAAACGTGTTTCTGACTCGCTGAATCTCAACATAGATTCAACTCTCTTAGGTGAACGAACGCACAGCAGAGCAGTTTCACGGAAACGTTTCTCCTGTGTTTTAGACGAAGTTTCCTGCTGTTTAGTACGGATGCCGGCATTGGGCTGGACATACCGGTTTTGGGATTCTGCACAGAAAGGGTTTGCAAACCGCTGAATCCACACGTGAGTTTAACTCTGTCAGTTGAATGCACACATTGACAACCATTCAGTTAGATAGCTCCGTTTTGGTTTTAGAAGCAGATATTTCTCTGTACAGCCTATGGTCCCATTCACTCGGGAATATCCCAACGCAGCTCCTAGCATAAACGTGTTTCTGACTCGCTGAATCTCAACATAGTTTCAACTCTCTTAGGTGAACGAACGCACAGCAGAGCAGTTTCAAGGAAACGTTTCTCCTGAGTTTTAGACGAAGTTTCCTGCTGTTTAGTACGGATGCCGGCATTGAGCTGGAATTACCGGTTTTGGGATTCTGCACAGAAAGGGTTTGCAAACCGCTGAATCCACACGTGAGTTTAACTCTGTCAGTTGAATGCACACATTGACAACCATTCAGTTAGATAGCTCCGTTTTGGTTTTAGAAGCAGATATTTCTCTGTACAGCCTATGGTCCCATTCACTCGGGAATATCCCAACGCAGCTCCTAGAAGAAACGTGTTTCTGACTCGCTGAATCTCAACATAGATTCAACTCTCTTAGGTGAACGAACGCACAGCAGAGCAGTTTCAAGGAAACGTTTCTCCTGAGTTTTAGACGAAGTTTCCTGCTGTTTAGTACGGATGCCGGCATTGGGCTGGAAATACCGGTTTTGGGATTCTGCACAGAAAGGGTTTGCAAACCGCTGAATCCACACGTGAGTTTAACTCTGTCAGTTGAATGCACACATTGACAACCATTCAGTTAGATAGCTCCGTTTTGGTTTTAGAAGCAGATATTTCTCTGTACAGCCTATGGTCCCATTCACTCGGGAATATCCCAACGCAGCTCCTAGAAGAAACGTGTTTCTGACTCGCTGAATCTCAACATAGATTCAACTCTCTTAGGTGAACGAACGCACAGCAGAGCAGTTTCAAGGAAACGTTTCTCCTGAGTTTTAGACGAAGTTTCCTGCTGTTTAGTAGGTATGCCGGCATTGGGCTGGAAATACCGGTTTTGGGATTCTGCACAGAAAGGGTTTGCAAACCGCTGAATCCACACGTGAGTTTAACTCTGTCAGTTGAATGCACACATTGACAACCATTCAGTTAGATAGCTCCGTTTTGGTTTTAGAAGCAGATATTTCTCTGTACAGCCTATGGTCCCATTCACTCGGGAATATCCCAACGCAGCTCCTAGAAGAAACGTGTTTCTGACTCGCTGAATCTCAACATAGATTCAACTCTCTTAGGTGAACGAACGCACAGCAGAGCAGTTTCAAAGAAACGTTTCTCCTGAGTCTTAGACGAAGTTTCCTGCTGTTTAGTACGTATGCCGGCATTGGGCTGGAAATACCGGTTTTGGGATTCTGCACAGAAAGGGTTTGCAAACCGCTGAATCCACACGTGAGTTTACTTCTGTCAGTTGAATGCACACATTGACAACCATTCAGTTAGATAGCTCCGTTTTGGTTTTAGAAGCAGATATTTCTCTGTACAGCCTATGGTCCCATTCACTCGGGAATATCCCAACGCAGCTCCTAGAAGAAACGTGTTTCTGACTCGCTGAATCTCAACATAGATTCAACTCTCTTAGGTGAACGAACGCACAGCAGAGCAGTTTCAAGGAAACGTTTCTCCTGAGTCTTAGACGAAGTTTCCTGCTGTTTAGTACGTATGCCGGCATTGGGCTGGAAATACCGGTTTTGGGATTCTGCACAGAAAGGGTTTGCAAACCGCTGAATCCACACGTGAGTTTAACTCTGTCAGTTGAATGCACACATTGACAACCATTCAGTTAGATAGCTCCGTTTTGGTTTTAGAAGCAGATATTTCTCTGTACAGCCTATGGTCCCATTCACTCGGGAATATCCCAACGCAGCTCCTAGAAGAAACGTGTTTCTGACTCGCTGAATCTCAACATAGATTCAACTCTCTTAGGTGAACGAACGCACAGCAGAGCAGTTTCAAAGAAACGTTTCTCTTGAGTCTTAGACGAAGTTTCCTGCTGTTTAGTACATATGCCGGCATTGGGCTGGAAATACCGGTTTTGGGATTCTGCACAGAAAGGGTTTGCAAACCGCTGAATCCACACGTGAGTTTAACTCTGTCAGTTGAATGCACACATTGACAACCATTCAGTTAGATAGCTCCGTTTTGGTTTTAGAAGCAGATATTTCTCTGTACAGCCTATGGTCCCATTCACTCGGGAATATCCCAACGCAGCTCCTAGAAGAAACGTGTTTCTGACACGCTGAATCTCAACATAGATTCAACTCTCTTAGGTGAACGAACGCACAGCAGAGCAGTTTCAAAGAAACGTTTCTCTTGAGTCTTAGACGAAGTTTCCTGCTGTTTAGTACATATGCCGGCATTGGGCTGGAAATACCGGTTTTGGGATTCTGCACAGAAAGGGTTTGCAAACCGCTGAATCCACACGTGAGTTTAACTCTGTCAGTTGAATGCACACATTGACAACCATTCAGTTAGATAGCTCCGTTTTGGTTTTAGAAGCAGATATTTCTCTGTACAGCCTATGGTCCCATTCACTCGGGAATATCCCAACGCAGCTCCTAGAAGAAACGTGTTTCTGACTCGCTGAATCTCAACATAGATTCAACTCTCTTAGGTGAACGAACGCACAGCAGAGCAGTTTCAAAGAAACGTTTCTCTTGAGTCTTAGACGAAGTTTCCTGCTGTTTAGTACATATGCCGGCATTGGGCTGGAAATACCGGTTTTGGGATTCTGCACAGAAAGGGTTTGCAAACCGCTGAATCCACACGTGAGTTTAACTCTGTCAGTTGAATGCACACATTGACAACCATTCAGTTAGATAGCTCCGTTTTGGTATTAGAAGCAGATATTTCTCTGTACAGCCTATGGTCCCATTCACTCGGGAATATCCCAACGCAGCTCCTAGCATAAACGTGTTTCTGACTCGCTGAATCTCAACATAGATTCCACTCTCTTAGGTGAACGAACGCACAGCAGAGCAGTTTCAAGGAAACGTTTCTCCTGAGTTTTAGACGAAGTTTCCTGTTGTTTAGAACGGATGCCGGCATTGGGCTGGACATACCGGTTTTGGGATTCTGCACAGGAAGGGTTTGAAAACCGCTGAATCCACACGTGAGTTTAACTCTGTCAGTTGAATGCACACATTGACAACCATTCAGTTAGATAGCTCCGTTTTGGTTTTAGAAGCAGATATTTCTCTGTACAGCCTATGGTCCCATTCACTCGGGAATATCCCAACGCAGCTCCTAGCATAAACGTGTTTCTGACTCGCTGAATCTCAACATGGTTTCAACTCTCTTAGGTGAACGAACGCACAGCAGAGCAGTTTCAAGGAAACGTTTCTCCTGAGTTTTAGATGAAGTTTCCTGCTGTTTAGTACGTATGCCGGCATTGGGCTGGAAATACCGGTTTTGGGATTCTGCACAGAAAGGGTTTGCAAACCGGTGAATCCACACGTGAGTTTAACTCTGTCAGTTGAATGCACACATTGAAAACCATTCAGTTAGATAGCTCCGTTTTGGTTTTAGAAGCAGATATTTCTCTGTACAGCCTATGGTCCCATTCACTCGGGAATATCCCAACGCAACTCCTAGAAGAAACGTGTTTCTGACTCGCTGAATCTCAACATAGATTCAACTCTCTTAGGTGAACGAACGCACAGCAGAGCAGTTTCAAAGAAACGTTTCTCCTGAGTCTTAGACGAAGTTTCCTGCTGTTTAGTACGTATGCCGGCATTGGGCTGGAAATACCGGTTTTGGGATTCTGCACAGAAAGGGTTTGCAAACCGCTGAATCCACACGTGAGTTTAACTCTGTCAGTTGAATGCACACATTGACAACCATTCAGTTAGATAGCTCCGTTTTGGTTTTAGAAGCAGATATTTCTCTGTACAGCCTATGGTCCCATTCACTCGGGAATATCCCAACGCAACTCCTAGAAGAAACGTGTTTCTGACTCGCTGAATCTCAACATAGATTCAACTCTCTTAGGTGAACGAACGCACAGCAGAGCAGTTTCAAAGAAACGTTTCTCCTGAGTCTTAGACGAAGTTTCCTGCTGTTTAGTACGTATGCCGGCATTGGGCTGGAAATACCGGTTTTGGGATTCTGCACAGAAAGGGTTTGCAAACCGCTGAATCCACACGTGAGTTTAACTCTGTCAGTTGAATGCACACATTGACAACCATTCAGTTAGATAGCTCCGTTTTGGTTTTAGAAGCAGATATTTCTCTGTACAGCCTATGGTCCCATTCACTCGGGAATATCCCAACGCAGCTCCTAGCATAAACGTGTTTCTGACTCGCTGAATCTCAACATGGTTTCAACTCTCTTAGGTGAACGAACGCACAGCAGAGCAGTTTCAAGGAAACGTTTCTCCTGAGTTTTAGACGAAGTTTCCTGCTGTTTAGTACGGATGCCGGCATTGAGCTGGAATTACCGGTTTTGGGATTCTGCACAGAAAGGGTTTGCAAACCGCTGAATCCACACGTGAGTTTAACTCTGTCAGTTGAATGCACACATTGACAACCATTCAGTTAGATAGCTCCGTTTTGGTTTTAGAAGCAGATATTTCTCTGTACAGCCTATGGTCCCATTCACTCGGGAATATCCCAACGCAGCTCCTAGAAGAAACGTGTTTCTGACTCGCTGAATCTCAACATAGATTCAACTCTCTTAGGTGAACGAACGCACAGCAGAGCAGTTTCAAGGAAACGTTTCTCCTGAGTTTTAGATGAAGTTTCCTGCTGTTTAGTACGTATGCCGGCATTGGGCTGGAAATACCGGTTTTGGGATTCTGCACAGAAAGGGTTTGCAAACCGGTGAATCCACACGTGAGTTTAACTCTGTCAGTTGAATGCACACATTGAAAACCATTCAGTTAGATAGCTCCGTTTTGGTTTTAGAAGCAGATATTTCTCTGTACAGCCTATGGTCCCATTCACTCGGGAATATCCCAACGCAACTCCTAGAAGAAACGTGTTTCTGACTCGCTGAATCTCAACATAGATTCAACTCTCTTAGGTGAACGAACGCACAGCAGAGCAGTTTCAAAGAAACGTTTCTCCTGAGTCTTAGACGAAGTTTCCTGCTGTTTAGTACGTATGCCGGCATTGGGCTGGAAATACCGGTTTTGGGATTCTGCACAGAAAGGGTTTGCAAACCGCTGAATCCACACGTGAGTTTAACTCTGTCAGTTGAATGCACACATTGACAACCATTCAGTTAGATAGCTCCGTTTTGGTTTTAGAAGCAGATATTTCTCTGTACAGCCTATGGTCCCATTCACTCGGGAATATCCCAACGCAGCTCCTAGAAGAAACGTGTTTCTGACTCGCTGAATCTCAACATAGATTCAACTCTCTTAGGTGAACGAACGCACAGCAGAGCAGTTTCAAGGAAACGTTTCTCCTGAGTTTTAGACGAAGTTTCCTGCTGTTTAGTACGGATGCCGGCATTGGGCTGGACATACCGGTTTTGGGATTCTGCACAGAAAGGGTTTGCAAACCGCTGAATCCACACGTGAGTTTAACTCTGTCAGTTGAATGCACACATTGACAACCATTCAGTTAGATAGCTCCGTTTTGGTTTTAGAAGCAGATATTTCTCTGTACAGCCTATGGTCCCATTCACTCGGGAATATCCCAACGCAGCTCCTAGAAGAAACGTGTTTCTGACTCGCTGAATCTCAACATAGATTCAACTCTCTTAGGTGAACGAACGCACAGCAGAGCAGTTTCAAAGAAACGTTTCTCTTGAGTCTTAGACGAAGTTTCCTGCTGTTTAGTACATATGCCGGCATTGGGCTGGAAATACCGGTTTTGGGATTCTGCACAGAAAGGGTTTGCAAACCGCTGAATCCACACGTGAGTTTAACTCTGTCAGTTGAATGCACACATTGACAACCATTCAGTTAGATAGCTCCGTTTTGGTTTTAGAAGCAGATATTTCTCTGTACAGCCTATGGTCCCATTCACTCGGGAATATCCCAACGCAGCTCCTAGAAGAAACGTGTTTCTGACTCGCTGAATCTCAACATAGATTCAACTCTCTTAGGTGAACGAACGCACAGCAGAGCAGTTTCAAGGAAACGTTTCTCCTGAGTTTTAGACGAAGTTTCCTGCTGTTTAGTACGGATGCCGGCATTGGGCTGGACATACCGGTTTTGGGATTCTGCACAGAAAGGGTTTGCAAACCGCTGAATCCACACGTGAGTTTAACTCTGTCAGTTGAATGCACACATTGACAACCATTCAGTTAGATAGCTCCGTTTTGGTTTTAGAAGCAGATATTTCTCTGTACAGCCTATGGTCCCATTCACTCGGGAATATCCCAACGCAGCTCCTAGAAGAAACGTGTTTCTGACTCGCTGAATCTCAACATAGATTCAACTCTCTTAGGTGAACGAACGCACAGCAGAGCAGTTTCAAGGAAACGTTTCTCCTGAGTTTTAGACGAAGTTTCCTGCTGTTTAGTAGGTATGCCGGCATTGGGCTGGAAATACCGGTTTTGGGATTCTGCACAGAAAGGGTTTGCAAACCGCTGAATCCACACGTGAGTTTAACTCTGTCAGTTGAATGCACACATTGACAACCATTCAGTTAGATAGCTCCGTTTTGGTTTTAGAAGCAGATATTTCTCTGTACAGCCTATGGTCCCATTCACTCGGGAATATCCCAACGCAGCTCCTAGAAGAAACGTGTTTCTGACTCGCTGAATCTCAACATAGATTCAACTCTCTTAGGTGAACGAACGCACAGCAGAGCAGTTTCAAAGAAACGTTTCTCCTGAGTCTTAGACGAAGTTTCCTGCTGTTTAGTACGTATGCCGGCATTGGGCTGGAAATACCGGTTTTGGGATTCTGCACAGAAAGGGTTTGCAAACCGCTGAATCCACACGTGAGTTTAACTCTGTCATTTGAAAGCACACATTGACAACCATTCAGTTAGATAGCTCCGTTTTGGTTTTAGAAGCAGATATTTCTCTGTACAGCCTATGGTCCCATTCACTCGGGAATATCCCAACGCAGCTCCTAGCATAAACGTGTTTCTGACTCGCTGAATCTCAACATGGTTTCAACTCTCTTAGGTGAACGAACGCACAGCAGAGCAGTTTCAAGGAAACGTTTCTCCTGAGTTTTAGATGAAGTTTCCTGCTGTTTAGTACGTATGCCGGCATTGGGCTGGAAATACCGGTTTTGGGATTCTGCACAGAAAGGGTTTGCAAACCGGTGAATCCACACGTGAGTTTAACTCTGTCAGTTGAATGCACACATTGAAAACCATTCAGTTAGATAGCTCCGTTTTGGTTTTAGAAGCAGATATTTCTCTGTACAGCCTATGGTCCCATTCACTCGGGAATATCCCAACGCAACTCCTAGAAGAAACGTGTTTCTGACTCGCTGAATCTCAACATAGATTCAACTCTCTTAGGTGAACGAACGCACAGCAGAGCAGTTTCAAAGAAACGTTTCTCCTGAGTCTTAGACGAAGTTTCCTGCTGTTTAGAACGTATGCCGGCATTGGGCTGGAAATACCGGTTTTGGGATTCTGCACAGAAAGGGTTTGCAAACCGCTGAATCCACACGTGAGTTTAACTCTGTCAGTTGAATGCACACATTGACAACCATTCAGTTAGATAGCTCCGTTTTGGTTTTAGAAGCAGATATTTCTCTGTACAGCCTATGGTCCCATTCACTCGGGAATATCCCAACGCAACTCCTAGAAGAAACGTGTTTCTGACTCGCTGAATCTCAACATAGATTCAACTCTCTTAGGTGAACGAACGCACAGCAGAGCAGTTTCAAAGAAACGTTTCTCCTGAGTCTTAGACGAAGTTTCCTGCTGTTTAGTACGTATGCCGGCATTGGGCTGGAAATACCGGTTTTGGGATTCTGCACAGAAAGGGTTTGCAAACCGCTGAATCCACACGTGAGTTTAACTCTGTCAGTTGAATGCACACATTGACAACCATTCAGTTAGATAGCTCCGTTTTGGTTTTAGAAGCAGATATTTCTCTGTACAGCCTATGGTCCCATTCACTCGGGAATATCCCAACGCAGCTCCTAGCATAAACGTGTTTCTGACTCGCTGAATCTCAACATGGTTTCGACTCTCTTAGGTGAACGAACGCACAGCAGAGCAGTTTCAAGGAAACGTTTCTCCTGAGTTTTAGACGAAGTTTCCTGCTGTTTAGTACGGATGCCGGCATTGAGCTGGAATTACCGGTTTTGGGATTCTGCACAGAAAGGGTTTGCAAACCGCTGAATCCACACGTGAGTTTAACTCTGTCAGTTGAATGCACACATTGACAACCATTCAGTTAGATAGCTCCGTTTTGGTTTTAGAAGCAGATATTTCTCTGTACAGCCTATGGTCCCATTCACTCGGGAATATCCCAACGCAGCTCCTAGAAGAAACGTGTTTCTGACTCGCTGAATCTCAACATAGATTCAACTCTCTTAGGTGAACGAACGCACAGCAGAGCAGTTTCAAGGAAACGATTCTCCTGTGTTTTAGATGAAGTTTCCTGCTGTTTAGTACGTATGCCGGCATTGGGCTGGAAATACCGGTTTTGGGATTCTGCACAGAAAGGGTTTGCAAACCGGTGAATCCACACGTGAGTTTAACTCTGTCAGTTGAATGCACACATTGAAAACCATTCAGTTAGATAGCTCCGTTTTGGTTTTAGAAGCAGATATTTCTCTGTACAGCCTATGGTCCCATTCACTCGGGAATATCCCAACGCAACTCCTAGAAGAAACGTGTTTCTGACTCGCTGAATCTCAACATAGATTCAACTCTCTTAGGTGAACGAACGCACAGCAGAGCAGTTTCAAAGAAACGTTTCTCCTGAGTCTTAGACGAAGTTTCCTGCTGTTTAGTACGTATGCCGGCATTGGGCTGGAAATACCGGTTTTGGGATTCTGCACAGAAAGGGTTTGCAAACCGCTGAATCCACACGTGAGTTTAACTCTGTCAGTTGAATGCACACATTGACAACCATTCAGTTAGATAGCTCCGTTTTGGTTTTAGAAGCAGATATTTCTCTGTACAGCCTATGGTCCCATTCACTCGGGAATATCCCAACGCAGCTCCTAGAAGAAACGTGTTTCTGACTCGCTGAATCTCAACATAGATTCAACTCTCTTAGGTGAACGAACGCACAGCAGAGCAGTTTCAAGGAAACGTTTCTCCTGAGTTTTAGACGAAGTTTCCTGCTGTTTAGTACGGATGCCGGCATTGGGCTGGACATACCGGTTTTGGGATTCTGCACAGAAAGGGTTTGCAAACCGCTGAATCCACACGTGAGTTTAACTCTGTCAGTTGAATGCACACATTGACAACCATTCAGTTAGATAGCTCCGTTTTGGTTTTAGAAGCAGATATTTCTCTGTACAGCCTATGGTCCCATTCACTCGGGAATATCCCAACGCAGCTCCTAGAAGAAACGTGTTTCTGACTCGCTGAATCTCAACATAGATTCAACTCTCTTAGGTGAACGAACGCACAGCAGAGCAGTTTCAAAGAAACGTTTCTCTTGAGTCTTAGACGAAGTTTCCTGCTGTTTAGTACATATGCCGGCATTGGGCTGGAAATACCGGTTTTGGGATTCTGCACAGAAAGGGTTTGCAAACCGCTGAATCCACACGTGAGTTTAACTCTGTCAGTTGAATGCACACATTGACAACCATTCAGTTAGATAGCTCCGTTTTGGTTTTAGAAGCAGATATTTCTCTGTACAGCCTATGGTCCCATTCACTCGGGAATATCCCAACGCAGCTCCTAGAAGAAACGTGTTTCTGACTCGCTGAATCTCAACATAGATTCAACTCTCTTAGGTGAACGAACGCACAGCAGAGCAGTTTCAAGGAAACGTTTCTCCTGAGTTTTAGACGAAGTTTCCTGCTGTTTAGTACGGATGCCGGCATTGGGCTGGACATACCGGTTTTGGGATTCTGCACAGAAAGGGTTTGCAAACCGCTGAATCCACACGTGAGTTTAACTCTGTCAGTTGAATGCACACATTGAGAACCATTCAGTTAGATAGCTCCGTTTTGGTTTTAGAAGCAGATATTTCTCTGTACAGCCTATGGTCCCATTCACTCGGGAATATCCCAACGCAGCTCCTAGAAGAAACGTGTTTCTGACTCGCTGAATCTCAACATAGATTCAACTCTCTTAGGTGAACGAACGCACAGCAGAGCAGTTTCAAAGAAACGTTTCTCCTGAGTCTTAGACGAAGTTTCCTGCTGTTTAGTACGTATGCCGGCATTGGGCTGGAAATACCGGTTTTGGGATTCTGCACAGAAAGGGTTTGCAAACCGCTGAATCCACACGTGAGTTTAACTCTGTCAGTTGAATGCACACATTGACAACCATTCAGTTAGATAGCTCCGTTTTGGTTTTAGAAGCAGATATTTCTCTGTACAGCCTATGGTCCCATTCACTCGGGAATATCCCAACGCAACTCCTAGAAGAAACGTGTTTCTGACTCGCTGAATCTCAACATAGATTCAACTCTCTTAGGTGAACGAACGCACAGCAGAGCAGTTTCAAAGAAACGTTTCTCCTGAGTCTTAGACGAAGTTTCCTGCTGTTTAGTACGTATGCCGGCATTGGGCTGGAAATACCGGTTTTGGGATTCTGCACAGAAAGGGTTTGCAAACCGCTGAATCCACACGTGAGTTTAACTCTGTCAGTTGAATGCACACATTGACAACCATTCAGTTAGATAGCTCCGTTTTGGTTTTAGAAGCAGATATTTCTCTGTACAGCCTATGGTCCCATTCACTCGGGAATATCCCAACGCAGCTCCTAGCATAAACGTGTTTCTGACTCGCTGAATCTCAACATGGTTTCAACTCTCTTAGGTGAACGAACGCACAGCAGAGCAGTTTCAAGGAAACGTTTCTCCTGAGTTTTAGACGAAGTTTCCTGCTGTTTAGTACGGATGCCGGCATTGAGCTGGAATTACCGGTTTTGGGATTCTGCACAGAAAGGGTTTGCAAACCGCTGAATCCACACGTGAGTTTAACTCTGTCAGTTGAATGCACACATTGACAACCATTCAGTTAGATAGCTCCGTTTTGGTTTTAGAAGCAGATATTTCTCTGTACAGCCTATGGTCCCATTCACTCGGGAATATCCCAACGCAGCTCCTAGAAGAAACGTGTTTCTGACTCGCTGAATCTCAACATAGATTCAACTCTCTTAGGTGAACGAACGCACAGCAGAGCAGTTTCAAGGAAACGTTTCTCCTGAGTTTTAGATGAAGTTTCCTGCTGTTTAGTACGTATGCCGGCATTGGGCTGGAAATACCGGTTTTGGGATTCTGCACAGAAAGGGTTTGCAAACCGGTGAATCCACACGTGAGTTTAACTCTGTCAGTTGAATGCACACATTGAAAACCATTCAGTTAGATAGCTCCGTTTTGGTTTTAGAAGCAGATATTTCTCTGTACAGCCTATGGTCCCATTCACTCGGGAATATCCCAACGCAACTCCTAGAAGAAACGTGTTTCTGACTCGCTGAATCTCAACATAGATTCAACTCTCTTAGGTGAACGAACGCACAGCAGAGCAGTTTCAAAGAAACGTTTCTCCTGAGTCTTAGACGAAGTTTCCTGCTGTTTAGTACGTATGCCGGCATTGGGCTGGAAATACCGGTTTTGGGATTCTGCACAGAAAGGGTTTGCAAACCGCTGAATCCACACGTGAGTTTAACTCTGTCAGTTGAATGCACACATTGACAACCATTCAGTTAGATAGCTCCGTTTTGGTTTTAGAAGCAGATATTTCTCTGTACAGCCTATGGTCCCATTCACTCGGGAATATCCCAACGCAGCTCCTAGAAGAAACGTGTTTCTGACTCGCTGAATCTCAACATAGATTCAACTCTCTTAGGTGAACGAACGCACAGCAGAGCAGTTTCAAGGAAACGTTTCTCCTGAGTTTTAGACGAAGTTTCCTGCTGTTTAGTACGGATGCCGGCATTGGGCTGGACATACCGGTTTTGGGATTCTGCACAGAAAGGGTTTGCAAACCGCTGAATCCACACGTGAGTTTAACTCTGTCAGTTGAATGCACACATTGACAACCATTCAGTTAGATAGCTCCGTTTTGGTTTTAGAAGCAGATATTTCTCTGTACAGCCTATGGTCCCATTCACTCGGGAATATCCCAACGCAGCTCCTAGAAGAAACGTGTTTCTGACTCGCTGAATCTCAACATAGATTCAACTCTCTTAGGTGAACGAACGCACAGCAGAGCAGTTTCAAAGAAACGTTTCTCTTGAGTCTTAGACGAAGTTTCCTGCTGTTTAGTACATATGCCGGCATTGGGCTGGAAATACCGGTTTTGGGATTCTGCACAGAAAGGGTTTGCAAACCGCTGAATCCACACGTGAGTTTAACTCTGTCAGTTGAATGCACACATTGACAACCATTCAGTTAGATAGCTCCGTTTTGGTTTTAGAAGCAGATATTTCTCTGTACAGCCTATGGTCCCATTCACTCGGGAATATCCCAACGCAGCTCCTAGAAGAAACGTGTTTCTGACTCGCTGAATCTCAACATAGATTCAACTCTCTTAGGTGAACGAACGCACAGCAGAGCAGTTTCAAGGAAACGTTTCTCCTGAGTTTTAGACGAAGTTTCCTGCTGTTTAGTACGGATGCCGGCATTGGGCTGGACATACCGGTTTTGGGATTCTGCACAGAAAGGGTTTGCAAACCGCTGAATCCACACGTGAGTTTAACTCTGTCAGTTGAATGCACACATTGACAACCATTCAGTTAGATAGCTCCGTTTTGGTTTTAGAAGCAGATATTTCTCTGTACAGCCTATGGTCCCATTCACTCGGGAATATCCCAACGCAGCTCCTAGAAGAAACGTGTTTCTGACTCGCTGAATCTCAACATAGATTCAACTCTCTTAGGTGAACGAACGCACAGCAGAGCAGTTTCAAGGAAACGTTTCTCCTGAGTTTTAGACGAAGTTTCCTGCTGTTTAGTAGGTATGCCGGCATTGGGCTGGAAATACCGGTTTTGGGATTCTGCACAGAAAGGGTTTGCAAACCGCTGAATCCACACGTGAGTTTAACTCTGTCAGTTGAATGCACACATTGACAACCATTCAGTTAGATAGCTCCGTTTTGGTTTTAGAAGCAGATATTTCTCTGTACAGCCTATGGTCCCATTCACTCGGGAATATCCCAACGCAGCTCCTAGAAGAAACGTGTTTCTGACTCGCTGAATCTCAACATAGATTCAACTCTCTTAGGTGAACGAACGCACAGCAGAGCAGTTTCAAAGAAACGTTTCTCCTGAGTCTTAGACGAAGTTTCCTGCTGTTTAGTACGTATGCCGGCATTGGGCTGGAAATACCGGTTTTGGGATTCTGCACAGAAAGGGTTTGCAAACCGCTGAATCCACACGTGAGTTTAACTCTGTCAGTTCAATGCACACATTGACAACCATTCAGTTAGATAGCTCCGTTTTGGTTTTAGAAGCAGATATTTCTCTGTACAGCCTATGGTCCCATTCACTCGGGAATATCCCAACGCAGCTCCTAGCATAAACGTGTTTCTGACTCGCTGAATCTCAACATGGTTTCAACTCTCTTAGGTGAACGAACGCACAGCAGAGCAGTTTCAAGGAAACGTTTCTCCTGAGTTTTAGATGAAGTTTCCTGCTGTTTAGTACGTATGCCGGCATTGGGCTGGAAATACCGGTTTTGGGATTCTGCACAGAAAGGGTTTGCAAACCGGTGAATCCACACGTGAGTTTAACTCTGTCAGTTGAATGCACACATTGAAAACCATTCAGTTAGATAGCTCCGTTTTGGTTTTAGAAGCAGATATTTCTCTGTACAGCCTATGGTCCCATTCACTCGGGAATATCCCAACGCAACTCCTAGAAGAAACGTGTTTCTGACTCGCTGAATCTCAACATAGATTCAACTCTCTTAGGTGAACGAACGCACAGCAGAGCAGTTTCAAAGAAACGTTTCTCCTGAGTCTTAGACGAAGTTTCCTGCTGTTTAGTACGTATGCCGGCATTGGGCTGGAAATACCGGTTTTGGGATTCTGCACAGAAAGGGTTTGCAAACCGCTGAATCCACACGTGAGTTTAACTCTGTCAGTTGAATGCACACATTGACAACCATTCAGTTAGATAGCTCCGTTTTGGTTTTAGAAGCAGATATTTCTCTGTACAGCCTATGGTCCCATTCACTCGGGAATATCCCAACGCAACTCCTAGAAGAAACGTGTTTCTGACTCGCTGAATCTCAACATAGATTCAACTCTCTTAGGTGAACGAACGCACAGCAGAGCAGTTTCAAAGAAACGTTTCTCCTGAGTCTTAGACGAAGTTTCCTGCTGTTTAGTACGTATGCCGGCATTGGGCTGGAAATACCGGTTTTGGGATTCTGCACAGAAAGGGTTTGCAAACCGCTGAATCCACACGTGAGTTTAACTCTGTCAGTTGAATGCACACATTGACAACCATTCAGTTAGATAGCTCCGTTTTGGTTTTAGAAGCAGATATTTCTCTGTACAGCCTATGGTCCCATTCACTCGGGAATATCCCAACGCAGCTCCTAGCATAAACGTGTTTCTGACTCGCTGAATCTCAACATGGTTTCGACTCTCTTAGGTGAACGAACGCACAGCAGAGCAGTTTCAAGGAAACGTTTCTCCTGAGTTTTAGACGAAGTTTCCTGCTGTTTAGTACGGATGCCGGCATTGAGCTGGAATTACCGGTTTTGGGATTCTGCACAGAAAGGGTTTGCAAACCGCTGAATCCACACGTGAGTTTAACTCTGTCAGTTGAATGCACACATTGACAACCATTCAGTTAGATAGCTCCGTTTTGGTTTTAGAAGCAGATATTTCTCTGTACAGCCTATGGTCCCATTCACTCGGGAATATCCCAACGCAGCTCCTAGAAGAAACGTGTTTCTGACTCGCTGAATCTCAACATAGATTCAACTCTCTTAGGTGAACGAACGCACAGCAGAGCAGTTTCAAGGAAACGATTCTCCTGTGTTTTAGATGAAGTTTCCTGCTGTTTAGTACGTATGCCGGCATTGGGCTGGAAATACCGGTTTTGGGATTCTGCACAGAAAGGGTTTGCAAACCGGTGAATCCACACGTGAGTTTAACTCTGTCAGTTGAATGCACACATTGAAAACCATTCAGTTAGATAGCTCCGTTTTGGTTTTAGAAGCAGATATTTCTCTGTACAGCCTATGGTCCCATTCACTCGGGAATATCCCAACGCAACTCCTAGAAGAAACGTGTTTCTGACTCGCTGAATCTCAACATAGATTCAACTCTCTTAGGTGAACGAACGCACAGCAGAGCAGTTTCAAAGAAACGTTTCTCCTGAGTCTTAGACGAAGTTTCCTGCTGTTTAGTACGTATGCCGGCATTGGGCTGGAAATACCGGTTTTGGGATTCTGCACAGAAAGGGTTTGCAAACCGCTGAATCCACACGTGAGTTTAACTCTGTCAGTTGAATGCACACATTGACAACCATTCAGTTAGATAGCTCCGTTTTGGTTTTAGAAGCAGATATTTCTCTGTACAGCCTATGGTCCCATTCACTCGGGAATATCCCAACGCAGCTCCTAGAAGAAACGTGTTTCTGACTCGCTGAATCTCAACATAGATTCAACTCTCTTAGGTGAACGAACGCACAGCAGAGCAGTTTCAAGGAAACGTTTCTCCTGAGTTTTAGACGAAGTTTCCTGCTGTTTAGTACGGATGCCGGCATTGGGCTGGACATACCGGTTTTGGGATTCTGCACAGAAAGGGTTTGCAAACCGCTGAATCCACACGTGAGTTTAACTCTGTCAGTTGAATGCACACATTGACAACCATTCAGTTAGATAGCTCCGTTTTGGTTTTAGAAGCAGATATTTCTCTGTACAGCCTATGGTCCCATTCACTCGGGAATATCCCAACGCAGCTCCTAGAAGAAACGTGTTTCTGACTCGCTGAATCTCAACATAGATTCAACTCTCTTAGGTGAACGAACGCACAGCAGAGCAGTTTCAAAGAAACGTTTCTCTTGAGTCTTAGACGAAGTTTCCTGCTGTTTAGTACATATGCCGGCATTGGGCTGGAAATACCGGTTTTGGGATTCTGCACAGAAAGGGTTTGCAAACCGCTGAATCCACACGTGAGTTTAACTCTGTCAGTTGAATGCACACATTGACAACCATTCAGTTAGATAGCTCCGTTTTGGTTTTAGAAGCAGATATTTCTCTGTACAGCCTATGGTCCCATTCACTCGGGAATATCCCAACGCAGCTCCTAGAAGAAACGTGTTTCTGACTCGCTGAATCTCAACATAGATTCAACTCTCTTAGGTGAACGAACGCACAGCAGAGCAGTTTCAAGGAAACGTTTCTCCTGAGTTTTAGACGAAGTTTCCTGCTGTTTAGTACGGATGCCGGCATTGGGCTGGACATACCGGTTTTGGGATTCTGCACAGAAAGGGTTTGCAAACCGCTGAATCCACACGTGAGTTTAACTCTGTCAGTTGAATGCACACATTGAGAACCATTCAGTTAGATAGCTCCGTTTTGGTTTTAGAAGCAGATATTTCTCTGTACAGCCTATGGTCCCATTCACTCGGGAATATCCCAACGCAGCTCCTAGAAGAAACGTGTTTCTGACTCGCTGAATCTCAACATAGATTCAACTCTCTTAGGTGAACGAACGCACAGCAGAGCAGTTTCAAGGAAACGTTTCTCCTGAGTTTTAGACGAAGTTTCCTGCTGTTTAGTAGGTATGCCGGCATTGGGCTGGAAATACCGGTTTTGGGATTCTGCACAGAAAGGGTTTGCAAACCGCTGAATCCACACGTGAGTTTAACTCTGTCAGTTGAATGCACACATTGACAACCATTCAGTTAGATAGCTCCGTTTTGGTTTTAGAAGCAGATATTTCTCTGTACAGCCTATGGTCCCATTCACTCGGGAATATCCCAACGCAGCTCCTAGAAGAAACGTGTTTCTGACTCGCTGAATCTCAACATAGATTCAACTCTCTTAGGTGAACGAACGCACAGCAGAGCAGTTTCAAAGAAACGTTTCTCCTGAGTCTTAGACGAAGTTTCCTGCTGTTTAGTACGTATGCCGGCATTGGGCTGGAAATACCGGTTTTGGGATTCTGCACAGAAAGGGTTTGCAAACCGCTGAATCCACACGTGAGTTTAACTCTGTCAGTTCAATGCACACATTGACAACCATTCAGTTAGATAGCTCCGTTTTGGTTTTAGAAGCAGATATTTCTCTGTACAGCCTATGGTCCCATTCACTCGGGAATATCCCAACGCAACTCCTAGAAGAAACGTGTTTCTGACTCGCTGAATCTCAACATAGATTCAACTCTCTTAGGTGAACGAACGCACAGCAGAGCAGTTTCAAAGAAACGTTTCTCCTGAGTCTTAGACGAAGTTTCCTGCTGTTTAGTACGTATGCCGGCATTGGGCTGGAAATACCGGTTTTGGGATTCTGCACAGAAAGGGTTTGCAAACCGCTGAATCCACACGTGAGTTTAACTCTGTCAGTTGAATGCACACATTGACAACCATTCAGTTAGATAGCTCCGTTTTGGTTTTAGAAGCAGATATTTCTCTGTACAGCCTATGGTCCCATTCACTCGGGAATATCCCAACGCAGCTCCTAGAAGAAACGTGTTTCTGACTCGCTGAATCTCAACATGGTTTCAACTCTCTTAGGTGAACGAACGCACAGCAGAGCAGTTTCAAGGAAACGTTTCTCCTGAGTTTTAGACGAAGTTTCCTGCTGTTTAGTACGGATGCCGGCATTGAGCTGGAATTACCGGTTTTGGGATTCTGCACAGAAAGGGTTTGCAAACCGCTGAATCCACACGTGAGTTTAACTCTGTCAGTTGAATGCACACATTGACAACCATTCAGTTAGATAGCTCCGTTTTGGTTTTAGAAGCAGATATTTCTCTGTACAGCCTATGGTCCCATTCACTCGGGAATATCCCAACGCAGCTCCTAGAAGAAACGTGTTTCTGACTCGCTGAATCTCAACATAGATTCAACTCTCTTAGGTGAACGAACGCACAGCAGAGCAGTTTCAAGGAAACGTTTCTCCTGAGTTTTAGATGAAGTTTCCTGCTGTTTAGTACGTATGACGGCATTGGGCTGGAAATACCGGTTTTGGGATTCTGCACAGAAAGGGTTTGCAAACCGGTGAATCCACACGTGAGTTTAACTCTGTCAGTTGAATGCACACATTGAAAACCATTCAGTTAGATAGCTCCGTTTTGGTTTTAGAAGCAGATATTTCTCTGTACAGCCTATGGTCCCATTCACTCGGGAATATCCCAACGCAACTCCTAGAAGAAACGTGTTTCTGACTCGCTGAATCTCAACATAGATTCAACTCTCTTAGGTGAACGAACGCACAGCAGAGCAGTTTCAAAGAAACGTTTCTCCTGAGTCTTAGACGAAGTTTCCTGCTGTTTAGTACGTATGCCGGCATTGGGCTGGAAATACCGGTTTTGGGATTCTGCACAGAAAGGGTTTGCAAACCGCTGAATCCACACGTGAGTTTAACTCTGTCAGTTGAATGCACACATTGACAACCATTCAGTTAGATAGCTCCGTTTTGGTTTTAGAAGCAGATATTTCTCTGTACAGCCTATGGTCCCATTCACTCGGGAATATCCCAACGCAGCTCCTAGAAGAAACGTGTTTCTGACTCGCTGAATCTCAACATAGATTCAACTCTCTTAGGTGAACGAACGCACAGCAGAGCAGTTTCAAGGAAACGTTTCTCCTGAGTTTTAGACGAAGTTTCCTGCTGTTTAGTACGGATGCCGGCATTGGGCTGGACATACCGGTTTTGGGATTCTGCACAGAAAGGGTTTGCAAACCGCTGAATCCACACGTGAGTTTAACTCTGTCAGTTGAATGCACACATTGACAACCATTCAGTTAGATAGCTCCGTTTTGGTTTTAGAAGCAGATATTTCTCTGTACAGCCTATGGTCCCATTCACTCGGGAATATCCCAACGCAGCTCCCAGAAGAAACGTGTTTCTGACTCGCTGAATCTCAACATAGATTCAACTCTCTTAGGTGAACGAACGCACAGCAGAGCAGTTTCAAAGAAACGTTTCTCCTGAGTCTTAGACGAAGTTTCCTGCTGTATAGTACGTATGCCGGCATTGGGCTGGAAATACCGGTTTTGGGATTCTGCACAGAAAGGGTTTGCAAACCGCTGAATCCACACGTGAGTTTAACTCTGTCAGTTGAATGCACACATTGACAACCATTCAGTTAGATAGCTCCGTTTTGGTTTTAGAAGCAGATATTTCTCTGTACAGCCTATGGTCCCATTCACTCGGGAATATCCCAACGCAGCTCCTAGAAGAAACGTGTTTCTGACTCGCTGAATCTCAACATAGATTCAACTCTCTTAGGTGAACGAACGCACAGCAGAGCAGTTTCAAGGAAACGTTTCTCCTGAGTTTTAGACGAAGTTTCCTGCTGTTTAGTACGGATGCCGGCATTGGGCTGGAAATGCCGGTTTTGGGATTCTGCACAGAAAGGGTTTGCAAACCGCTGAATCCACACGTGAGTTTAACTCTGTCATTTGAAAGCACACATTGACAACCTTTCAGTTAGATAGCTCCGTTTTGGTTTTAGAAGCAGATATTTCTCTGTACAGCCTATGGTCCCATTCACTCGGGAATATCCCAACGCAGCTCTTAGCATAAACGTGTTTCTGACTCGCTGAATCTCAACATAGATTCAACTCTCTTAGGTGAACGAATGCACAGCAGAGCAGTTTCAAGGAAACGTTTCTCCTGAGTTTTAGACGAAGTTTCCTGCGGTTTAGTACAGATGCCGGCATTGGGCTGGACATACCGGTTTTGGGATTCTGCACAGGAAGGGTTTGCAAACCGCTGAATCCACACGTGAGTTTAACTCTGTCAGTTGAATGCACACATTGACAGCCATTCAGTTAGATAGCTCCGTTTTGGTTTTAGAAGCAGATATTTCTCTGTACAGCCTATGGTCCCATTCACTCGGGAATATCCCAACGCAGCTCCTAGCAAAAACGTGTTTCTGACTCGCTGAATCTCAACATAGTTTCAATTCTCTTAGGTGAACGAACGCACAGCAGAGCAATTACAAGGAAACGTTTCTCCTGAGTTTTAGACGAAGTTTCCTGCTGTTTAGTACGGATGCCGGCATTGAACTGGAAATACCGGTTTTGGGATTCTGCACAGAAAGGGTTTGCAAACCGCTGAATCCACAAGTGAGTTTAACTCTGTCAGTTGAATGCACACATTGACAACCATTCAGTTAGATAGCTCCGTTTTGGTTTTAGAAGCAGATATTTCTCTGTACAGCCTATGGTCCCATTCACTCGGGAATATCCCAACGCAGCTCCTAGAAGAAACGTGTTTCTGACTCGCTGAATCTCAACATAGATTCAACTCTCTTAGGTGAACGAACGCACAGCAGAGCAGTTTCAAAGAAACGTTTCTCCTGAGTCTTAGACGAAGTTTCCTGCTGTTTAGTACGTATGCCGGCATTGGGCTGGAAATACCGGTTTTGGGATTCTGCACAGAAAGGGTTTGCAAACCGCTGAATCCACACGTGAGTTTAACTCTGTCAGTTGAATGCACACATTGACAACCATTCAGTTAGATAGCTCCGTTTTGGTTTTAGAAGCAGATATTTCTCTGTACAGCCTATGGTCCCATTCACTCGGGAATATCCCAACGCAGCTCCTAGAAGAAACGTGTTTCTGACTCGCTGAATCTCAACATAGATTCAACTCTCTTAGGTGAACGAACGCACAGCAGAGCAGTTTCAAGGAAACGTTTCTCCTGAGTTTTAGACGAAGTTTCCTGCTGTTTAGTACGGATGCCGGCATTGGGCTGGAATTACCGGTTTTGGGATTCTGCACAGAAAGGGTTTGCAAACCGCTGAATCCACAGGTGAGTTTAACTCTGTCAGTTGAATGCACACATTGACAACCATTCAGTTAGATAGCTCCGTTTTGGTTTTAGAAGCAGATATTTCTCTGTACAGCCTATGGTCCCATTCACTCGGGAATATCCCAACGCAGCTCCTAGAAGAAACGTGTTTCTGACTCGCTGAATCTCAACATAGATTCAACTCTCTTAGGTGAACGAACGCACAGCAGAGCAGTTTCAAGGAAACGTTTCTCCTGAGTTTTAGATGAAGTTTCCTGCTGTTTAGTACGTATGCCGGCATTGGGCTGGAAATACCGGTTTTGGGATTCTGCACAGAAAGGGTTTGCAAACCGGTGAATCCACACGTGAGTTTAACTCTGTCAGTTGAATGCACACATTGAAAACCATTCAGTTAGATAGCTCCGTTTTGGTTTTAGAAGCAGATATTTCTCTGTACAGCCTATGGTCCCATTCACTCGGGAATATCCCAACGCAACTCCTAGAAGAAACGTGTTTCTGACTCGCTGAATCTCAACATAGATTCAACTCTCTTAGGTGAACGAACGCACAGCAGAGCAGTTTCAAAGAAACGTTTCTCCTGAGTCTTAGACGAAGTTTCCTGCTGTTTAGTACGTATGCCGGCATTGGGCTGGAAATACCGGTTTTGGGATTCTGCACAGAAAGGGTTTGCAAACCGCTGAATCCACACGTGAGTTTAACTCTGTCAGTTGAATGCACACATTGACAACCATTCAGTTAGATAGCTCCGTTTTGGTTTTAGAAGCAGATATTTCTCTGTACAGCCTATGGTCCCATTCACTCGGGAATATCCCAACGCAGCTCTTAGCATAAACGTGTTTCTGACTCGCTGAATCTCAACATAGATTCAACTCTCTTAGGTGAACGAATGCACAGCAGAGCAGTTTCAAGGAAACGTTTCTCCTGAGTTTTAGACGAAGTTTCCTGCGGTTTAGTACAGATGCCGGCATTGGGCTGGACATACCGGTTTTGGGATTCTGCACAGGAAGGGTTTGCAAACCGCTGAATCCACACGTGAGTTTAACTCTGTCAGTTGAATGCACACATTGACAGCCATTCAGTTAGATAGCTCCGTTTTGGTTTTAGAAGCAGATATTTCTCTGTACAGCCTATGGTCCCATTCACTCGGGAATATCCCAACGCAGCTCCTAGCAAAAACGTGTTTCTGACTCGCTGAATCTCAACATAGTTTCAATTCTCTTAGGTGAACGAACGCACAGCAGAGCAATTACAAGGAAACGTTTCTCCTGAGTTTTAGACGAAGTTTCCTGCTGTTTAGTACGGATGCCGGCATTGAACTGGAAATACCGGTTTTGGGATTCTGCACAGAAAGGGTTTGCAAACCGCTGAATCCACAAGTGAGTTTAACTCTGTCAGTTGAATGCACACATTGACAACCATTCAGTTAGATAGCTCCGTTTTGGTTTTAGAAGCAGATATTTCTCTGTACAGCCTATGGTCCCATTCACTCGGGAATATCCCAACGCAGCTCCTAGAAGAAACGTGTTTCTGACTCGCTGAATCTCAACATAGATTCAACTCTCTTAGGTGAACGAACGCACAGCAGAGCAGTTTCAAAGAAACGTTTCTCCTGAGTCTTAGACGAAGTTTCCTGCTGTTTAGTACGTATGCCGGCATTGGGCTGGAAATACCGGTTTTGGGATTCTGCACAGAAAGGGTTTGCAAACCGCTGAATCCACACGTGAGTTTAACTCTGTCAGTTGAATGCACACATTGACAACCATTCAGTTAGATAGCTCCGTTTTGGTTTTAGAAGCAGATATTTCTCTGTACAGCCTATGGTCCCATTCACTCGGGAATATCCCAACGCAGCTCCTAGAAGAAACGTGTTTCTGACTCGCTGAATCTCAACATAGATTCAACTCTCTTAGGTGAACGAACGCACAGCAGAGCAGTTTCAAGGAAACGTTTCTCCTGAGTTTTAGACGAAGTTTCCTGCTGTTTAGTACGGATGCCGGCATTGGGCTGGAATTACCGGTTTTGGGATTCTGCACAGAAAGGGTTTGCAAACCGCTGAATCCACAGGTGAGTTTAACTCTGTCAGTTGAATGCACACATTGACAACCATTCAGTTAGATAGCTCCGTTTTGGTTTTAGAAGCAGATATTTCTCTGTACAGCCTATGGTCCCATTCACTCGGGAATATCCCAACGCAGCTCCTAGAAGAAACGTGTTTCTGACTCGCTGAATCTCAACATAGATTCAACTCTCTTAGGTGAACGAACGCACAGCAGAGCAGTTTCAAGGAAACGTTTCTCCTGAGTTTTAGATGAAGTTTCCTGCTGTTTAGTACGTATGCCGGCATTGGGCTGGAAATACCGGTTTTGGGATTCTGCACAGAAAGGGTTTGCAAACCGGTGAATCCACACGTGAGTTTAACTCTGTCAGTTGAATGCACACATTGAAAACCATTCAGTTAGATAGCTCCGTTTTGGTTTTAGAAGCAGATATTTCTCTGTACAGCCTATGGTCCCATTCACTCGGGAATATCCCAACGCAACTCCTAGAAGAAACGTGTTTCTGACTCGCTGAATCTCAACATAGATTCAACTCTCTTAGGTGAACGAACGCACAGCAGAGCAGTTTCAAAGAAACGTTTCTCCTGAGTCTTAGACGAAGTTTCCTGCTGTTTAGTACGTATGCCGGCATTGGGCTGGAAATACCGGTTTTGGGATTCTGCACAGAAAGGGTTTGCAAACCGCTGAATCCACACGTGAGTTTAACTCTGTCAGTTGAATGCACACATTGACAACCATTCAGTTAGATAGCTCCGTTTTGGTTTTAGAAGCAGATATTTCTCTGTACAGCCTATGGTCCCATTCACTCGGGAATATCCCAACGCAGCTCCTAGAAGAAACGTGTTTCTGACTCGCTGAATCTCAACATAGATTCAACTCTCTTAGGTGAACGAACGCACAGCAGAGCAGTTTCAAGGAAACGTTTCTCCTGAGTTTTAGACGAAGTTTCCTGCTGTTTAGTACGGATGCCGGCATTGGGCTGGACATACCGGTTTTGGGATTCTGCACAGAAAGGGTTTGCAAACCGCTGAATCCACACGTGAGTTTAACTCTGTCAGTTGAATGCACACATTGACAACCATTCAGTTAGATAGCTCCGTTTTGGTTTTAGAAGCAGATATTTCTCTGTACAGCCTATGGTCCCATTCACTCGGGAATATCCCAACGCAGCTCCCAGAAGAAACGTGTTTCTGACTCGCTGAATCTCAACATAGATTCAACTCTCTTAGGTGAACGAACGCACAGCAGAGCAGTTTCAAAGAAACGTTTCTCCTGAGTCTTAGACGAAGTTTCCTGCTGTTTAGTACGTATGCCGGCATTGGGCTGGAAATACCGGTTTTGGGATTCTGCACAGAAAGGGTTTGCAAACCGCTGAATCCACACGTGAGTTTAACTCTGTCAGTTGAATGCACACATTGACAACCATTCAGTTAGATAGCTCCGTTTTGGTTTTAGAAGCAGATATTTCTCTGTACAGCCTATGGTCCCATTCACTCGGGAATATCCCAACGCAGCTCCTAGAAGAAACGTGTTTCTGACTCGCTGAATCTCAACATAGATTCAACTCTCTTAGGTGAACGAACGCACAGCAGAGCAGTTTCAAGGAAACGTTTCTCCTGAGTTTTAGACGAAGTTTCCTGCTGTTTAGTACGGATGCCGGCATTGGGCTGGAAATGCCGGTTTTGGGATTCTGCACAGAAAGGGTTTGCAAACCGCTGAATCCACACGTGAGTTTAACTCTGTCAGTTGAAAGCACACATTGACAACCTTTCAGTTAGATAGCTCCGTTTTGGTTTTAGAAGCAGATATTTCTCTGTACAGCCTATGGTCCCATTCACTCGGGAATATCCCAACGCAGCTCTTAGCATAAACGTGTTTCTGACTCGCTGAATCTCAACATAGATTCAACTCTCTTAGGTGAACGAATGCACAGCAGAGCAGTTTCAAGGAAACGTTTCTCCTGAGTTTTAGACGAAGTTTCCTGCGGTTTAGTACAGATGCCGGCATTGGGCTGGACATACCGGTTTTGGGATTCTGCACAGGAAGGGTTTGCAAACCGCTGAATCCACACGTGAGTTTAACTCTGTCAGTTGAATGCACACATTGACAGCCATTCAGTTAGATAGCTCCGTTTTGGTTTTAGAAGCAGATATTTCTCTGTACAGCCTATGGTCCCATTCACTCGGGAATATCCCAACGCAGCTCCTAGCAAAAACGTGTTTCTGACTCGCTGAATCTCAACATAGTTTCAATTCTCTTAGGTGAACGAACGCACAGCAGAGCAATTTCAAGGAAACGTTTCTCCTGAGTTTTAGACGAAGTTTCCTGCTGTTTAGTACGGATGCCGGCATTGAGCTGGAAATACCGGTTTTGGGATTCTGCACAGAAAGGGTTTGCAAACCGCTGAATCCACAAGTGAGTTTAACTCTGTCAGTTGAATGCACACATTGACAACCATTCAGTTAGATAGCTCCGTTTTGGTTTTAGAAGCAGATATTTCTCTGTACAGCCTATGGTCCCATTCACTCGGGAATATCCCAACGCAGCTCCTAGAAGAAACGTGTTTCTGACTCGCTGAATCTCAACATAGATTCAACTCTCTTAGGTGAACGAACGCACAGCAGAGCAGTTTCAAAGAAACGTTTCTCCTGAGTCTTAGACGAAGTTTCCTGCTGTTTAGTACGTATGCCGGCATTGGGCTGGAAATACCGGTTTTGGGATTCTGCACAGAAAGGGTTTGCAAACCGCTGAATCCACACGTGAGTTTAACTCTGTCAGTTGAATGCACACATTGACAACCATTCAGTTAGATAGCTCCGTTTTGGTTTTAGAAGCAGATATTTCTCTGTACAGCCTATGGTCCCATTCACTCGGGAATATCCCAACGCAGCTCCTAGAAGAAACGTGTTTCTGACTCGCTGAATCTCAACATAGATTCAACTCTCTTAGGTGAACGAACGCACAGCAGAGCAGTTTCAAGGAAACGTTTCTCCTGAGTTTTAGACGAAGTTTCCTGCTGTTTAGTACGGATGCCGGCATTGGGCTGGAATTACCGGTTTTGAGATTCTGCACAGAAAGGGTTTGCAAACCGCTGAATCCACAGGTGAGTTTAACTCTGTCAGTTGAATGCACACATTGACAACCATTCAGTTAGATAGCTCCGTTTTGGTTTTAGAAGCAGATATTTCTCTGTACAGCCTATGGTCCCATTCACTCGGGAATATCCCAACGCAGCTCCCAGAAGAAACGTGTTTCTGACTCGCTGAATCTCAACATAGTTTCAACTCTCTTAGGTGAACGAACGCACAGCAGAGCAGTTTCAAGGAAACGTTTCTCCTGAGTTTTAGACGAAGTTTCCTGCTGTTTAGTACGGATGCCGGCATTGAGCTGGAATTACCGGTTTTGGGATTCTGCACAGAAAGGGTTTGCAAACTGCTGAATCCACACGTGAGTTTAACTCTGTCAGTTGAATGCACACATTGACAACCATTCAGTTAGATAGCTCCGTTTTGGTTTTAGAAGCAGATATTTCTCTGTACAGCCTATGGTCCCATTCACTCGGGAATATCCCAACGCAGCTCCTAGAAGAAACGTGTTTCTGACTCGCTGAATCTCAACACAGATTCAACTCTCTTAGGTGAACGAACGCACAGCAGAGCAGTTTCAAGGAAACGTTTCTCCTGAGTTTTAGACGAAGTTTCCTGCTGTTTAGTAGGTATGCCGGCATTGGACTGGAAATACGGGTTTTGGGATTCTGCACAGAAAGGGTTTGCAAACCGCTGAATCCACACGTGAGTTTAACTCTGTCAGTTGAATGCACACATTGACAACCATTCAGTTAGATAGCTCCGTTTTGGTTTTAGAAGCAGATATTTCTCTGTACAGCCTATGGTCCCATTCACTCGGGAATATCCCAACGCAGCTCCTAGAAGAAACGTGTTTCTGACTCGCTGAATCTCAACATAGATTCAACTCTCTTAGGTGAACGAACGCACAGCAGAGCAGTTTCAAAGAAACGTTTCTCCTGAGTCTTAGACGAAGTTTCCTGCTGTTTAGTACATATGCCGGCATTGGGCTGGAAATACCGGTTTTGGGATTCTGCACAGAAAGGGTTTGCAAACCGCTGAATCCACACGTGAGTTTAACTCTGTCAGTTGAATGCACACATTGACAACCATTCAGTTAGATAGCTCCGTTTTGGTTTTAGAAGCAGATATTTCTCTGTACAGCCTATGGTCCCATTCACTCGGGAATATCCCAACGCAGCTCCTAGAAGAAACGTGTTTCTGACTCGCTGAATCTCAACATAGATTCCACTCTCTTAGGTGAACGAACGCACAGCAGAGCAGTTTCAAGGAAACGTTTCTCCTGAGTTTTAGACGAAGTTTCCTGCTGTTTAGTACGTATGCCGGCATTGGGCTGGACATACCGGTTTTGGGATTCTGCACAGAAAGGGTTTGCAAACCGCTGAATCCACACGTGAGTTTAACTCTGTCAGTTGAATGCACACATTGACAACCATTCAGTTAGATAGCTCCGTTTTGCTTTTAGAAGCACATATTTCTCTGTACAGCCTATGGTCCCATTCACTCGGGAATATCCCAATGCAGCTCCTAGAAGAAACGTGTTTCTGACTCGCTGAATCTCAACATAGATTCAACTCTCTTAGGTGAACGAACGCACAGCAGAGCAGTTTCAAAGAAACGTTTCTCCTGAGTCTTAGACGAAGTTTCCTGCTGTTTAGTACGTATGCCAGCATTGGGCTGGAAATACCGGTTTTGGGATTCTGCACAGAAAGGGTTTGCAAACCGCTGAATCCACACGTGAGTTTAACTCTGTCAGTTGAATGCACACATTGACAACCATTCAGTTAGATAGCTCCGTTTTGGTTTTAGAAGCAGATATTTCTCTGTACAGCCTATGGTCCCATTCACTCGGGAATATCCCAACGCAGCTCCTAGAAGAAACGTGTTTCTGACTCGCTGAATCTCAACATAGATTCAACTCTCTTAGGTGAACGAACGCACAGCAGAGCAGTTTCAAGGAAACGTTTCTCCTGAGTTTTAGACGAAGTTTCCTGCTGTTTAGTACGGATGCCGGCATTGGGCTGGACATACCGGTTTTGGGATTCTGCACAGGAAGGGTTTGCAAACCGCTGAATCCACAGGTGAGTTTAACTATGTCAGTTGAATGCACACATTGACAACCATTCAGTTAGATAGCTCCGTTTTGGTTTTAGAAGCAGATATTTCTCTGTACAGCCTATGGTCCCATTCACTCGGGAATATCCCAACGCAGCTCCTAGAAGAAACGTGTTTCTGACTCGCTGAATCTCAACATAGATTCAACACTCTTAGGTGAACGAACGCACAGCAGAGCAGTTTCAAGGAAACGTTTCTCCTGAGTTTTAGACGAAGTTTCCTGCTATTTAGTACGGATGCCGGCATTGAGCTGGAATTACCGGTTTTGGGATTCTGCACAGAAAGGGTTTGCAAACCGCTGAATCCACACGTGAGTTTAACTCTGTCAGTTGAATGCACACACTGACAACCATTCAGTTAGATAGCTCCGTTTTGGTTTTAGAAGCAGATATTTCTCTGTACAGCCTATGGTCCCATTCACTCGGGAATATCCCAACGCAGCTCCTAGAAGAAACGTGTTTCTGACTCGCTGAATCTCAACATAGATTCAACTGTCTTAGGTGAACGAACGCACAGCAGAGCAGTTTCAAGGAAACGTTTCTCCTGAGTTTTAGACGAAGTTTCCTGCTGTTTAGTACGTATGCCGGCATTGGGCTGGAAATACCGGTTTTGGGATTCTGCACAGAAAGGGTTTGTAAACCGCTGAATCCACACGTGAGTTTAACTCTGTCAGTTGAATGCACACATTGACAACCATTCAGTTAGATAGCTCCGTTTTGGTTTTAGAAGCAGATATTTCTCTGTACAGCCTATGGTCCCATTCACTCGGGAATATCCCAACGCAGGTCCTAGAAGAAACGTGTTTCTGACTCGCTGAATCTCAACATAGATTCAACTCTCTTAGGTGAACGAACGCACAGCAGAGCAGTTTCAAAGAAACGTTTCTCCTGAGTCTTAGACTAAGTTTCCTGCTGTTTAGTACGTATGCCGGCATTGGGCTGGAAATACCGGTTTTGGGATTCTGCACAGAAAGGGTTTGCAAACCGCTGAATCCACACGTGAGTTTAACTCTGTCAGTTGAATGCACACATTGACAACCATTCAGTTAGATAGCTCCGTTTTGGTTTTAGAAGCAGATATTTCTCTGTACAGCCTATGGTCCAATTCACTCGGGAATATCCCAACGCAGGTCCTAGAAGAAACGTGTCTCTGACTCTCTGAATCTCAACATAGATTCAACTCTCTTAGGTGAACGAACGCACAGCAGAGCAGTTTCAAGGAAACGTTTCTCCTGTGTTTTAGACGAAGTTTCCTGCTGTTTAGTACGGATGCCGGCATTGGGCTGGACATACCGGTTTTGGGATTCTGCACAGAAAGGGTTTGCAAACCGCTGAATCCACACGTGAGTTTAACTCTGTCAGTTGAATGCACACATTGACAACCATTCAGTTAGATAGCTCCGTTTTGGTTTTAGAAGCAGATATTTCTCTGTACAGCCTATGGTCCCATTCACTCGGGAATATCCCAACGCAGCTCCTAGAAGAAACGTGTTTCTGACTCGCTGAATCTCCACATAGATTCAACTGTCTTAGGTGAACGAACGCACAGCAGAGCAGTTTCAAGGAAACGTTTCTCCTGAGTTTTAGACGAAGTTTCCTGCTGTTTAGTACGTATGCCGGCATTGGGCTGGAAATACCGGTTTTGGGATTCTGCACAGAAAGGGTTTGTAAACCGCTGAATCCACACGTGAGTTTAACTCTGTCAGTTGAATGCACACATTGACAACCATTCAGTTAGATAGCTCCGTTTTGGTTTTAGAAGCAGATATTTCTCTGTACAGACTATGGTCCCATTCACTCGGGAATATCCCAACGCAGCTCCTAGAAGAAACGTGTTTCTGACTCGCTGAATCTCAACATAGATTCAACTCTCTTAGGTGAACGAACGCACAGCAGAGCAGTTTCAAAGAAACGTTTCTCCTGAGTCTTAGACTAAGTTTCCTGCTGTTTAGTACGTATGCCGGCATTGGGCTGGAAATACCGGTTTTGGGATTCTGCACAGAAAGGGTTTGCAAACCGCTGAATCCACACGTGAGTTTAACTCTGTCAGTTGAATGCACACATTGACAACCATTCAGTTAGATAGCTCCGTTTTGGTTTTAGAAGCAGATATTTCTCTGTACAGCCTATGGTCCCATTCACTCGGGAATATCCCAACGCAGCTCCTAGAAGAAACGTGTTTCTGACTCGCTGAATCTCCACATAGATTCAACTGTCTTAGGTGAACGAACGCACAGCAGAGCAGTTTCAAGGAAACGTTTCTCCTGAGTTTTAGACGAAGTTTCCTGCTGTTTAGTACGTATGCCGGCATTGGGCTGGAAATACCGGTTTTGGGATTCTGCACAGAAAGGGTTTGTAAACCGCTGAATCCACACGTGAGTTTAACTCTGTCAGTTGAATGCACACATTGACAACCATTCAGTTAGATAGCTCCGTTTTGGTTTTAGAAGCAGATATTTCTCTGTACAGCCTATGGTCCCATTCACTCGGGAATATCCCAACGCAGCTCCTAGAAGAAACGTGTTTCTGACTCGCTGAATCTCAACATAGATTCAACTCTCTTAGGTGAACGAACGCACAGCAGAGCAGTTTCAAAGAAACGTTTCTCCTGAGTCTTAGACGAAGTTTCCTGCTGTTTAGTACGTATGCCGGCATTGGGCTGGAAATACCGGTTTTGGGATTCTGCACAGAAAGGGTTTGCAAACCGGTGAATCCACACGTGAGTTTAACTCTGTCAGTTGAATGCACACATTGACAACCATTCAGTTAGATAGCTCCGTTTTGGTTTTAGAAGCAGATATTTCTCTGTACAGCCTATGGTCCCATTCACTCGGGAATATCCCAACGCAGCTCCTAGAAGAAACGTGTTTCTGACTCGCTGAATCTCAACATAGATTCAACTCTCTTAGGTGAACGAACGCACAGCAGAGCAGTTTCAAGGAAACGTTTCTCCTGAGTTTTAGACGAAGTTTCCTGCTGTTTAGTACGGATGCCGGCATTGGGCTGGAATTACCGGTTTTGAGATTCTGCACAGAAAGGGTTTGCAAACCGCTGAATCCACAGGTGAGTTTAACTCTGTCAGTTGAATGCACACATTGACAACCATTCAGTTAGATAGCTCCGTTTTGGTTTTAGAAGCAGATATTTCTCTGTACAGCCTATGGTCCCATTCACTCGGGAATATCCCAACGCAGCTCCCAGAAGAAACGTGTTTCTGACTCGCTGAATCTCAACATAGTTTCAACTCTCTTAGGTGAACGAACGCACAGCAGAGCAGTTTCAAGGAAACGTTTCTCCTGAGTTTTAGACGAAGTTTCCTGCTGTTTAGTACGGATGCCGGCATTGAGCTGGAATTACCGGTTTTGGGATTCTGCACAGAAAGGGTTTGCAAACTGCTGAATCCACACGTGAGTTTAACTCTGTCAGTTGAATGCACACATTGACAACCATTCAGTTAGATAGCTCCGTTTTGGTTTTAGAAGCAGATATTTCTCTGTACAGCCTATGGTCCCATTCACTCGGGAATATCCCAACGCAGCTCCTAGAAGAAACGTGTTTCTGACTCGCTGAATCTCAACACAGATTCAACTCTCTTAGGTGAACGAACGCACAGCAGAGCAGTTTCAAGGAAACGTTTCTCCTGAGTTTTAGACGAAGTTTCCTGCTGTTTAGTAGGTATGCCGGCATTGGACTGGAAATACGGGTTTTGGGATTCTGCACAGAAAGGGTTTGCAAACCGCTGAATCCACACGTGAGTTTAACTCTGTCAGTTGAATGCACACATTGACAACCATTCAGTTAGATAGCTCCGTTTTGGTTTTAGAAGCAGATATTTCTCTGTACAGCCTATGGTCCCATTCACTCGGGAATATCCCAACGCAGCTCCTAGAAGAAACGTGTTTCTGACTCGCTGAATCTCAACATAGATTCAACTCTCTTAGGTGAACGAACGCACAGCAGAGCAGTTTCAAAGAAACGTTTCTCCTGAGTCTTAGACGAAGTTTCCTGCTGTTTAGTACATATGCCGGCATTGGGCTGGAAATACCGGTTTTGGGATTCTGCACAGAAAGGGTTTGCAAACCGCTGAATCCACACGTGAGTTTAACTCTGTCAGTTGAATGCACACATTGACAACCATTCAGTTAGATAGCTCCGTTTTGGTTTTAGAAGCAGATATTTCTCTGTACAGCCTATGGTCCCATTCACTCGGGAATATCCCAACGCAGCTCCTAGCAAAAACGTGTTTCTGACTCGCTGAATCTCAACATAGATTCCACTCTCTTAGGTGAACGAACGCACAGCAGAGCAGTTTCAAGGAAACGTTTCTCCTGAGTTTTAGACGAAGTTTCCTGCTGTTTAGTACGTATGCCGGCATTGGGCTGGACATACCGGTTTTGGGATTCTGCACAGAAAGGGTTTGCAAACCGCTGAATCCACACGTGAGTTTAACTCTGTCAGTTGAATGCACACATTGACAACCATTCAGTTAGATAGCTCCGTTTTGCTTTTAGAAGCACATATTTCTCTGTACAGCCTATGGTCCCATTCACTCGGGAATATCCCAATGCAGCTCCTAGAAGAAACGTGTTTCTGACTCGCTGAATCTCAACATAGATTCAACTCTCTTAGGTGAACGAACGCACAGCAGAGCAGTTTCAAAGAAACGTTTCTCCTGAGTCTTAGACGAAGTTTCCTGCTGTTTAGTACGTATGCCAGCATTGGGCTGGAAATACCGGTTTTGGGATTCTGCACAGAAAGGGTTTGCAAACCGCTGAATCCACACGTGAGTTTAACTCTGTCAGTTGAATGCACACATTGACAACCATTCAGTTAGATAGCTCCGTTTTGGTTTTAGAAGCAGATATTTCTCTGTACAGCCTATGGTCCCATTCACTCGGGAATATCCCAACGCAGCTCCTAGAAGAAACGTGTTTCTGACTCGCTGAATCTCAACATAGATTCAACTCTCTTAGGTGAACGAACGCACAGCAGAGCAGTTTCAAGGAAACGTTTCTCCTGAGTTTTAGACGAAGTTTCCTGCTGTTTAGTACGGATGCCGGCATTGGGCTGGACATACCGGTTTTGGGATTCTGCACAGGAAGGGTTTGCAAACCGCTGAATCCACAGGTGAGTTTAACTATGTCAGTTGAATGCACACATTGACAACCATTCAGTTAGATAGCTCCGTTTTGGTTTTAGAAGCAGATATTTCTCTGTACAGCCTATGGTCCCATTCACTCGGGAATATCCCAACGCAGCTCCTAGAAGAAACGTGTTTCTGACTCGCTGAATCTCAACATAGATTCAACACTCTTAGGTGAACGAACGCACAGCAGAGCAGTTTCAAGGAAACGTTTCTCCTGAGTTTTAGACGAAGTTTCCTGCTATTTAGTACGGATGCCGGCATTGAGCTGGAATTACCGGTTTTGGGATTCTGCACAGAAAGGGTTTGCAAACCGCTGAATCCACACGTGAGTTTAACTCTGTCAGTTGAATGCACACATTGACAACCATTCAGTTAGATAGCTCCGTTTTGGTTTTAGAAGCAGATATTTCTCTGTACAGCCTATGGTCCCATTCACTCGGGAATATCCCAACGCAGCTCCTAGAAGAAACGTGTTTCTGACTCGCTGAATCTCAACATAGATTCAACTGTCTTAGGTGAACGAACGCACAGCAGAGCAGTTTCAAGGAAACGTTTCTCCTGAGTTTTAGACGAAGTTTCCTGCTGTTTAGTACGTATGCCGGCATTGGGCTGGAAATACCGGTTTTGGGATTCTGCACAGAAAGGGTTTGTAAACCGCTGAATCCACACGTGAGTTTAACTCTGTCAGTTGAATGCACACATTGACAACCATTCAGTTAGATAGCTCCGTTTTGGTTTTAGAAGCAGATATTTCTCTGTACAGCCTATGGTCCCATTCACTCGGGAATATCCCAACGCAGCTCCTAGAAGAAACGTGTTTCTGACTCGCTGAATCTCAACATAGATTCAACTCTCTTAGGTGAACGAACGCACAGCAGAGCAGTTTCAAAGAAACGTTTCTCCTGAGTCTTAGACTAAGTTTCCTGCTGTTTAGTACGTATGCCGGCATTGGGCTGGAAATACCGGTTTTGGGATTCTGCACAGAAAGGGTTTGCAAACCGCTGAATCCACACGTGAGTTTAACTCTGTCAGTTGAATGCACACATTGACAACCATTCAGTTAGATAGCTCCGTTTTGGTTTTAGAAGCAGATATTTCTCTGTACAGCCTATGGTCCAATTCACTCGGGAATATCCCAACGCAGGTCCTAGAAGAAACGTGTCTCTGACTCTCTGAATCTCAACATAGATTCAACTCTCTTAGGTGAACGAACGCACAGCAGAGCAGTTTCAAGGAAACGTTTCTCCTGTGTTTTAGACGAAGTTTCCTGCTGTTTAGTACGGATGCCGGCATTGGGCTGGACATACCGGTTTTGGGATTCTGCACAGAAAGGGTTTGCAAACCGCTGAATCCACACGTGAGTTTAACTCTGTCAGTTGAATGCACACATTGACAACCATTCAGTTAGATAGCTCCGTTTTGGTTTTAGAAGCAGATATTTCTCTGTACAGCCTATGGTCCCATTCACTCGGGAATATCCCAACGCAGCTCCTAGAAGAAATGTGTTTCTGACTCGCTGAATCTCAACATAGTTTCAACTCTCTTAGGTGAACGAACGCACAGCAGAGCAGTTTCAAGGAAACGTTTCTTCTGAGTTTTAGACGAAGTTTCCTGCTGTTTAGTACGGATGCCGGCATTGAGCTGGAATTACCGGTTTTGGGATTCTGCACAGAAAGGGTTTGCAAACCGCTGAATCCACACGTGAGTTTAACTCTGTCAGTTGAATGCACACATTGACAACCATTCAGTTAGATAGCTCCGTTTTGGTTTTAGAAGCAGATATTTCTCTGTACAGCCTATGGTCCCATTCACTCGGGAATATCCCAACGCAGCTCCTAGAAGAAACGTGTTTCTGACTCGCTGAATCTCCACATAGATTCAACTGTCTTAGGTGAACGAACGCACAGCAGAGCAGTTTCAAGGAAACGTTTCTCCTGAGTTTTAGACGAAGTTTCCTGCTGTTTAGTACGTATGCCGGCATTGGGCTGGAAATACCGGTTTTGGGATTCTGCACAGAAAGGGTTTGTAAACCGCTGAATCCACACGTGAGTTTAACTCTGTCAGTTGAATGCACACATTGACAACCATTCAGTTAGATAGCTCCGTTTTGGTTTTAGAAGCAGATATTTCTCTGTACAGACTATGGTCCCATTCACTCGGGAATATCCCAACGCAGCTCCTAGAAGAAACGTGTTTCTGACTCGCTGAATCTCAACATAGATTCAACTCTCTTAGGTGAACGAACGCACAGCAGAGCAGTTTCAAAGAAACGTTTCTCCTGAGTCTTAGACTAAGTTTCCTGCTGTTTAGTACGTATGCCGGCATTGGGCTGGAAATACCGGTTTTGGGATTCTGCACAGAAAGGGTTTGCAAACCGCTGAATCCACACGTGAGTTTAACTCTGTCAGTTGAATGCACACATTGACAACCATTCAGTTAGATAGCTCCGTTTTGGTTTTAGAAGCAGATATTTCTCTGTACAGCCTATGGTCCAATTCACTCGGGAATATCCCAACGCAGGTCCTAGAAGAAACGTGTCTCTGACTCGCTGAATCTCAACATAGATTCAACTCTCTTAGGTGAACGAACGCACAGCAGAGCAGTTTCAAGGAAACGTTTCTCCTGTGTTTTAGACGAAGTTTCCTGCTGTTTAGTACGGATGCCGGCATTGGGCTGGACATACCGGTTTTGGGATTCTGCACAGAAAGGGTTTGCAAACCGCTGAATCCACACGTGAGTTTAACTCTGTCAGTTGAATGCACACATTGACAACCATTCAGTTAGATAGCTCCGTTTTGGTTTTAGAAGCAGATATTTCTCTGTACAGCCTATGGTCCCATTCACTCGGGAATATCCCAACGCAGCTCCTAGAAGAAACGTGTTTCTGACTCGCTGAATCTCAACATAGTTTCAACTCTCTTAGGTGAACGAACGCACAGCAGAGCAGTTTCAAGGAAACGTTTCTTCTGAGTTTTAGACGAAGTTTCCTGCTGTTTAGTACGGATGCCGACATTGAGCTGGAATTACCGGTTTTGGGATTCTGCACAGAAAGGGTTTGCAAACCGCTGAATACACACGTGAGTTTAACTCTGTCACTTGAATGCACACATTGACAACCATTCAGTTAGATAGCTCCGTTTTGGTTTTAGAAGCAGATATTTCTCTGTACAGCCTATGGTCCCATTCACTCGGGAATATCCCAACGCAGCTCCTAGAAGAAACGTGTTTCTGACTCGCTGAATCTCAACATAGATTCAACTCTCTTAGGTGAACGAACGCACAGCAGAGCAGTTTCAAGGAAACGTTTCTCCTGAGTTTTAGACGAAGTTTCCTGCTGTTTAGTACGGATGCCGGCATTGGGCTGGAAATACCGGTTTTGGGATTCTGCACAGAAAGGGTTTGCAAACCGCTGAATCCACACGTGAGTTTAACTCTGTCAGTTGAATGCACACATTGACAACCATTCAGTTAGATAGCTCCGTTTTGGTTTTAGAAGCAGATATTTCTCTGTACAGCCTATGGTCCCATTCACTCGGGAATATCCCAACGCAGCTCCTAGAAGAAACGTGTTTCTTACTCGCTGAATCTCAACATAGATTCAACTCTCTTAGGTGAACGAACGCACAGCAGAGCAGTTTCAAGGAAACGTTTCTCCTGAGTTTTAGACGAAGTTTCCTGCTGTTTAGTAGGTATGCCGGCATTGGGCTGGAAATACCGGTTTTGGGATTCTGCACAGAAAGGGTTTGCAAACCGCTGAATCCACACGTGAGTTTAACTCTGTCAGTTGAATGCACACATTGACAACCATTCAGTTAGATAGCTCCGTTTTGGTTTTAGAAGCAGATATTTCTCTGTACAGCCTATGGTCCCATTCACTCGGGAATATCCCAACGCAGCTCCTAGGAGAAACGTGTTTCTGACTCGCTGAATCTCAACATAGATTCAACTCTCTTAGGTGAACGAACGCACAGCAGAGCAGTTTCAAAGAAACGTTTCTCCTGAGTCTTAGACGAAGTTTCCTGCTGTTTAGTACGTATGCCGGCATTGGGCTGGAAATACCGGTTTTGGGATTCTGCACAGAAAGGGTTTGCAAACCGCTGAATCCACACGTGAGTTTACTTCTGTCAGTTGAATGCACACATTGACAACCATTCAGTTAGATAGCTCCGTTTTGGTTTTAGAAGCAGATATTTCTCTGTACAGCCTATGGTCCCATTCACTCGGGAATATCCCAACGCAGCTCCTAGAAGAAACGTGTTTCTGACTCGCTGAATCTCAACATAGATTCAACTCTCTTAGGTGAACGAACGCACAGCAGAGCAGTTTCAAAGAAACGTTTCTCCTGAGTCTTAGACGAAGTTTCCTGCTGTTTAGTACGTATGCCGGCATTGGGCTGGAAATACCGGTTTTGGGATTCTGCACAGAAAGGGTTTGCAAACCGCTGAATCCACACGTGCGTTTAACTCTGTCAGTTGAATGCACACATTGACAACCATTCAGTTAGATAGCTCCGTTTTGGTTTTAGAAGCAGATATTTCTCTGTACAGCCTATGGTCCCATTCACTCGGGAATATCCCAACGCAGCTCCTAGAAGAAACGTGTTTCTGACTCGCTGAATCTCAACATAGATTCAACTCTCTTAGGTGAACGAACGCACAGCAGAGCAGTTTCAAAGAAACGTTTCTCTTGAGTCTTAGACGAAGTTTCCTGCTGTTTAGTACAGATGCCGGCATTGGGCTGGAAATACCGGTTTTGGGATTCTGCACAGAAAGGGTTTGCAAACCGCTGAATCCACACGTGAGTTTAACTCTGTCAGTTGAATGCACACATTGACAACCATTCAGTTAGATAGCTCCGTTTTGGTTTTAGAAGCAGATATTTCTCTGTACAGCCTATGGTCCCATTCACTCGGGAATATCCCAACGCAGCTCCTAGAAGAAACGTGTTTCTGACTCGCTGAATCTCAACATAGATTCAACTCTCTTAGGTGAACGAACGCACAGCAGAGCAGTTTCAAAGAAACGTTTCTCTTGAGTCTTAGACGAAGTTTCCTGCTGTTTAGTACATATGCCGGCATTGGGCTGGAAATACCGGTTTTGGGATTCTGCACAGAAAGGGTTTGCAAACCGCTGAATCCACACGTGAGTTTAACTCTGTCAGTTGAATGCACACATTGACAACCATTCAGTTTGATAGCACCCTTTTGGTTTTAGAAGCAGATATTTCTCTGTACAGCCTATGGTCCCATTCACTCGGGAATATCCCAACGCAGCTCCTAGAAGAAACGTGTTTCTGACTCGCTGAATCTCAACATAGATTCAACTCTCTTAGGTGAACGAACGCACAGCAGAGCAGTTTCAAGGAAACGTTTCTCCTGAGTTTTAGACGAAGTTTCCTGCTGTTTAGTACGGATGCCGGCATTGGGCTGGAAATACCGGTTTTGGGATTCTGCACAGAAAGGGTTTGCAAACCGCTGAATCCACACGTGATTTTAACTTTGTGAGCTGAATGCACACATTGACAACCATCCTGTTAGATAGCTCCGTTTTGGTTTTAGAAGCAGATATTTCTCTGTACAGCCTATGGTCCCATTCACTCGGGAATATCCCAACGCAGCTCCTGGAAGAAACGTGTTTCTGACTCGCTGAATCTCAACATAGATTCAACTCTCTTAGGTGAACGAACGCACAGCAGAGCAGTTTCAAGGAAACTTTTCTCCTGAGTTTTAGACCAAGTTTCCTGCTGTTTTGTACGGATGCCGGCATTGGGCTGGAAATACCGATTTTGGGATTCTGCACAGAAAGGGTTTGCAAACCGCCGAATCCACACGTGAGTTTAACTCTGTCAGTTGAATGCACAAATTGACAACCATTCAGTTAGATAGCTCCGTTTTGGTATTGGAAGCAGATATTTCTCTGTACTGCCTATGGTCCCATTCACTCGGGAATATCCCAACGCAGGTCCTAGAAGAAACGTGTTTCTGACTCGCTGAATCTCAACATAGATTCAACTCTCTTAGGTGAACGAACGCACAGCAGAGCAGTTTCAAGGAAACGTTTCTCCTGAGCTTTAGACGAAGTTTCCTGCTGTTTAGTACGAACGCCGGCATTGGGCTGGAAATACCGGTTTTGGGATTCTGCACAGAAAGGGTTTGCAAACCGCTTAATCCACACGTGAGTTTAACTTTGTCAGTTGAATGCACACATTGACAACCATCCAGTTAGATAGCTCCGTTTTGGTTTTAGAAGCAGATATTTCTCTGTACAGCCTATGGTCCCATTCACTCGGGAATATCCCAACGCAGCTCCTAGAGGAAACGTGTTTCTGACTCGCTGAATCTCAAGGTAGATTCAACTCTCTTAGGTGAACGAACGCACAGCAGAGCAGTTTCAAGGAAACGTTTCTCCTGAGTTTTAGACGAAGTTTCCTGCAGTTAAGTACGTATCCCGGCATTGGGCTGGAAATACCGGTTTTGGGATTCTGCACAGAAAGGGTTTGCAAACCACTGAATCAACACGTGAGTTTAACTCTGTCAGTTAAATGCACACATTGACAACCATTCAGTTTGATAACACCCTTTTGGTTTTAGAAGCAGATATTTCTCTGTACAGCCTATGGTCCCATTCACTCGGGAATATCACAACGCAGCTCCTAGAAGAAACGTGTTTCTGACTCGCTGAATCTCAACGTAGATTCAACTCTCTTAGGTGAACGAACGCACAGCAGAGCAGTTTCAAGGAAACGTTTCTCCTGAGTTTTAGACGAAGTTTCCTGCAGTTAAGTACATATCCCGGCATTGGGCTGGAAATACCGGTTTTGGGATTCTGCACAGAAAGGGTTTGCAAACCACTGAATCCACACGTGAGTTTAACTCTGTCAGTTGAATGCACACATTGACAACCATTCAGTTAGATAGCTCCGTTTTGGTTTTAGAAGCAGATATTTCTCTGTACAGCCTATGGTCCCATTCACTCGGGAATATCCCAACGCAGCTCCTGGAAGAAACGTGTTTCTGACTCGCTGAATCTCAACATAGATTCAACTCTCTTAGGTGAACGAACGCACAGCAGAGCAGTTTCAAGGAAACTTTTCTCCTGAGTTTTAGACGAAGTTTCCTGCTGTTTTGTACGGATGCCGGCATTTGGCTGGAAATACCGATTTTGGGATTCTGCACAGAAAGGGTTTGCAAACCGCTGAATCCACACGTGAGTTTAACTCTGTCAGTTGAATGCACAAATTGACAACCATTCAGTTAGTTAGCTCCGTTTTGGTATTGTAAGCAGATATTTCTCTGTACTGCCTATGGTCCCATTCACTCGGGAATATCCCAACGCAGGTCCTAGAAGAAACGTGTTTCTGACTCGCTGAATCTCAACATAGATTCAACTCTCTTAGGTGAACGAACGCACAGCAGAGCAGTTTCAAGGAAACGTTTATCCTGAGCTTTAGACGAAGTTTCCTGCTGTTTAGTACGGACGCCGGCATTGGGCTGGAAATACCGGTTTTGGGATTCTGCACAGAAAGGGTTTGCAAACCGCTTAATCCACACGTGAGTTTAACTTTGTGAGTTGAATGCACACATTGACAACCATCCAGTTAGATAGCTCCGTTTTGGTTTTAGAAGCAGATATTTCTCTGTACAGCCTATGGTCCCATTCACTCGGGAATATCCCAACGCAGCTCCTAGAGGAAACGTGTTTCTGACTCGCTGAATCTCAAGGTAGATTCAACTCTCTTAGGTGAACGAACGCACAGCAGAGCAGTTTCAAGGAAACGTTTCTCCTGAGTTTTAGACGAAGTTTCCTGCAGTTAAGTACGTATCCCGGCATTGGGCTGGAAATACCGGTTTTGGGATTCTGCACAGAAAGGGTTTGCAAACCAGTGAATCAACACGTGAGTTTAACTCTGTCAGTTGAATGCACACATTGACAACCATTCAGTTAGATAGCTCCGTTTTGGTTTTAGAAGCAGATATTTCTCTGTACAGCCTATGGTCCCATTCACTCGGGAATATCCCAACGCAGCTCCTGGAAGAAACGTGTTTCTGACTCGCTGAATCTCAACATAGTTTCAACTCTCTTAGGTGAACAAACGCACAGCAGATCAGTTTCAAGGAAACGTTTCTCCTGAGTTTTAGACGAAGTTTCCTGCTGTTTAGTACGTATGCCGGCATTGGGCTGGAAAAACCGGTTTTGGGATTCTGCACAGAAAGGGTTTGCAAACCGCTGAATCCACACGTGAGTTTAACTCTGTCAGTTGAATGCACACATTGACAACCATTCAGTTTGATAACACCCTTTTGGTTTTAGAAGCAGATATTTCTCTGTACAGCCTATGGTCCCATTCACTCGGGAATATCCCAACGCAGCTCCTGGAAGAAACGTGTTTCTGACTCGCTGAATCTCAACATAGATTCAACTCTCTTAGGTGAACGAACGCACAGGAGAGCAGTTTCAAGGAAACGTTTCTCCTGAGTTTTAGACGAAGTTTCCTGCTGTTTAGTACGGATGCCGGCATTGGGCTGGAAATACCGGTTTTGGGATTCTACACAGAAAGGGATTGCAAACCGCTGAATCCACACGTGAGTTTAACTCTGTCAGTTGAATGCACACATTGACAACCATTCAGTTTGATAGCACCCTTTTGGTTTTAGAAGCAGATATTTCTCTGTACAGCCTATGGTCCCATTCACTCGGGAATATCCCAACGCAGCTCCTAGAAGAAACGTGTTTCTGACTCGCTGAATCTCAACATAGATTCAACTCTCTTAGGTGAACGAACACACAGCAGAGCAGTTTCAAGGAAACTTTTCTCCTGAGTTTTAGACGAAGTTTCCTGCTGTTTTGTACGGATGCCGGCATTGGACTGGAAATACCGATTTTGGGATTCTGCACAGAAAGGGTTTGCAAACCGCTGAATCCACACGTGAGTTTAACTCTGTCAGTTGAATGCACACATTGACAACCATTCAGTTAGATAGCTCCGTTTTGGTATTAGAAGCAGATATTTCTCTGTACAGCCTATGGTCCCATTCACTCGGGAATATCCCAACGCAGGTCCTAGAAGAAACGTGTTTCTGACTCGCTGAATCTCAACATAGATTCAACTCTCTTAGGTGAACGAACGCACAGCAGAGCAGTTTCAAGGAAACGTTTCTCCTGAGTTTTAGACGAAGTTTCCTGCTGTTTAGTACGGATGCCGGCATTGGGCTGGAAATACCGGTTTTGGGATTCTGCACAGAAAGTGTTTGCAAACCGCTGAATCCACACGTGAGTTTAACTTTGTGAGCTGAATGCACACATTGACAACCATCCTGTTAGATAGCTCCGTTTTGGTTTTAGAAGCAGATATTTCTCTGTACAGCCTATGGTCCCATTCACTCGGGAATATCCCAACGCAGCTCCTAGAGGAAACGTGTTTCTGACTCGCTGAATCTCAACATAGATTCAACTCTCTTAGGTGAACGAACGCACAGCAGAGCAGTTTCAAGGAAACGTTTCTCCTGAGTTTTAGACGAAGTTTCCTGCAGTTAAGTACGTATCCCGGCATTGGGCTGGAAATACCGGTTTTGGGATTCTGCACAGAAAGGCTTTGCAAACCACTGAATCAACACGTGAGTTTAACTCTGTCAGTTGAATGCACACATTGACAACCATTCAGTTAGATAGCTACGTTTTGGTTTTAGAAGCAGATATTTCTCTGTAGAGCCTATGGTCCCATTCACTCGGGAATATCCCAACGCAGCTCCTAGAAGAAACGTGTTTCTGACTCGCTGAATCTCAACATAGATTCAACTCTCTTAGGTGAACGAACGCACAGCAGAGCAGTTTCAAGAAAACGTTTCTCCTGAGTTTTAGACGAAGTTTCCTGCTGTTTAGTACGGATGCCGGCATTGGGCTGGAAATACCGGTTTTGGGATTCTGCACAGAAAGGGTTTGCAAACCGCTGAATCCACACGTGAGTTTAACTCTGTCAGTTGAATGCACACATTGACAACCATTCAGTTAGATAGCTCCGTTTTGGTTTTAGAAGCAGATATTTCTCTGTACAGCCTATGGTCCCATTCACTCGGGAATATCCCAACGCAGCTCCTAGAAGAAACGTGTTTCTGACTCGCTGAATCTCAAGGTAGATTCAACTCTCTTAGGTGAACGAACGCACAGCAGAGCAGTTTCAAGGAAACGTTTCTCCTGAGTATTAGACGAAGTTTCCTGCAGTTAAGTACGTATCCCGGCATTGGGCTGGAAATACCGGTTTTGGGATTCTGCACAGAAAGGGTTTGCAAACCAGTGAATCAACACGTGAGTTTAACTCTGTCAGTTGAATGCACACATTGACAACCATTCAGTTAGATAGGTCCGTTTTGGTTTTAGAAGCAGATATTTCTCTGTACAGCCTATGGTCCCATTCACTCGGGAACATCCCAACGCAGCTCCTGGAAGAAACGTGTTTCTGACTCGCTGAATCTCAACATAGATTCAACTCTCTTAGGTGAACAAACGCACAGCAGAGCAGTTTCAAGGAAACGTTTCTCCTGAGTTTTAGACGAAGTTTCCTGCTGTTTAGTACGTATGCCGGCATTGGGCTGGAAATACCGGTTTTGGGATTCTGCACAGAAAGGGTTTGCAAACCGCTGAATCCACACGTGAGTTTAACTCTGTCAGTTAAATGCACACATTGACAACCATTCAGTTTGATAAACCCTTTTGGTTTTAGAAGCAGATATTTCTCTGTACAGCCTATGGTCCCATTCACTCGGGAATATCACAACGCAGCTCCTAGAAGAAACGTGTTTCTGACTCGCTGAATCTCAACGTAGATTCAACTCTCTTAGGTGAACGAACGCACAGCAGAGCAGTTTCAAGGAAACGTTTCTCCTGAGTTTTAGACGAAGTTTCCTGCAGTTAAGTACATATCCCGGCATTGGGCTGGAAATACCGGTTTTGGGATTCTGCACAGAAAGGGTTTGCAAACCACTGAATCAACACGTGAGTTTAACTCTGTCAGTTGAATGCACACATTGACAACCATTCAGTTGGATAGCTCCGTTTTGGTTTTAGAAGCAGATATTTCTCTGTACAGCCTATGGTCCCATTCACTCGGGAATATCCCAACGCAGCTCCTGGAAGAAACGTGTTTCTGACTCGCTGAATCTCAACATAGATTCAACTCTCTTAGGTGAACAAACGCACAGCAGAGCAGTTTCAAGGAAACGTTTCTCCTGAGTTTTAGACGAAGTTTCCTGCTGTTTAGTACGTATGCCGGCATTGGGCTGGAAATACCGGTTTTGGGATTCTGCACAGAAAGGGTTTGCAAACCGCTGAATCCACACGTGAGTTTAACTCTGTCAGTTGAATGCACACATTGACAACCATTCAGTTTGATAACACCCTTTTGGTTTTAGAAGCAGATATTTCTCTGTACAGCCTATGGTCCCATTCACTCGGGAATATCCCAACGCAGCTCCTGGAAGAAACGTGTTTCTGACTCGCTGAATCTCAACATAGATTCAACTCTCTTAGGTGAACGAACGCACAGGAGAGTAGTTTCAAGGAAACGTTTCTCCTGAGTTTTAGACGAAGTTTCCTGCTGTTTAGTACGGATGCCGGCATTGGGCTGGAAATACCGGTTTTGGGATTCTGCACAGAAAGGGATTGCAAACCGCTGAATCCACACGTGAGTTTAACTCTGTCAGTTGAATGCACACATTGACAACCATTCAGTTTGATAGCACCCTTTTGGTTTTAGAAGCAGATATTTCTCTGTACAGCCTATGGTCCCATTCACTCGGGAATATCCCAACGCAGCTCCTAGAAGAAACGTGTTTCTGACTCGCTGAATCTCAACATAGATTCAACTCTCTTAGGTGAACGAACACACAGCAGAGCAGTTTCAAGGAAACTTTTCTCCTGAGTTTTAGACGAAGTTTCCTGCTGTTTTGTACGGATGCCGGCATTGGGCTGGAAATACCGATTTTGGGATTCTGCACAGAAAGGGTTTGCAAACCGCTGAATCCACACGTGAGTTTAACTCTGTCAGTTGAATGCACACATTGACAACCATTCAGTTAGATAGCTCCGTTTTGGTATTAGAAGCAGATATTTCTCTGTACAGCCTATGGTCCCATTCACTCGGGAATATCCCAACGCAGGTCCTAGAAGAAACGTGTTTCTGACTCGCTGAATCTCAACATAGATTCAACTCTCTTAGGTGAACGAACGCACAGCAGAGCAGTTTCAAGGAAACGTTTCTCCTGAGTTTTAGACAAAGTTTCCTGCTGTTTAGTACGGATGCCGGCATTGGGCTGGAAATACCGGTTTTGGGATTCTGCACAGAAAGTGTTTGCAAACCGCTGAATCCACACGTGAGTTTAACTTTGTGAGCTGAATGCACACATTGACAACCATCCTGTTAGATAGCTCCGTTTTGGTTTTAGAAGCAGATATTTCTCTGTACAGCCTATGGTCCCATTCACTCGGGAATATCCCAACGCAGCTCCTAGAGGAAACGTGTTTCTGACTCGCTGAATCTCAACATAGATTCAACTCTCTTAGGTGAACGAACGCACAGCAGAGCAGTTTCAAGGAAACGTTTCTCCTGAGTTTTAGACGAAGTTTCCTGCAGTTAAGTACGTATCCCGGCATTGGGCTGGAAATACCGGTTTTGGGATTCTGCACAGAAAGGCTTTGCAAACCACTGAATCAACACGTGAGTTTAACTCTGTCATTTGAATGCACACATTGACAACCATTCAGTTAGATAGCTCCGTTTTGGTTTTAGAAGCAGATATTTCTCTGTAGAGCCTATGGTCCCATTCACTCGGGAATATCCCAACGCAGCTCCTAGAAGAAACGTGTTTCTGACTCGCTGAATCTCAACATAGATTCAACTCTCTTAGGTGAACGAACGCACAGCAGAGCAGTTTCAAGAAAACGTTTCTCCTGAGTTTTAGACGAAGTTTCCTGCTGTTTAGTACGGATGCCGGCATTGGGCTGGAAATACCGGTTTTGGGATTCTGCACAGAAAGGGTTTGCAAACCGCTGAATCCACACGTGAGTTTAACTCTGTCAGTTGAATGCACACATTGACAACCATTCAGTTAGATAGCTCCGTTTTGGTTTTAGAAGCAGATATTTCTCTGTACAGCCTATGGTCCCATTCACTCGGGAATATCCCAACGCAGCTCCTAGAAGAAACGTGTTTCTGACTCGCTGAATCTCAAGGTAGATTCAACTCTCTTAGGTGAACGAACGCACAGCAGAGCAGTTTCAAGGAAACGTTTCTCCTGAGTATTAGACGAAGTTTCCTGCAGTTAAGTACGTATCCCGGCATTGGGCTGGAAATACCGGTTTTGGGATTCTGCACAGAAAGGGTTTGCAAACCAGTGAATCAACACGTGAGTTTAACTCTGTCAGTTGAATGCACACATTGACAACCATTCAGTTAGATAGCTCCGTTTTGGTTTTAGAAGCAGATATTTCTCTGTACAGCCTATGGTCCCATTCACTCGGGAACATCCCAACGCAGCTCCTGGAAGAAACGTGTTTCTGACTCGCTGAATCTCAACATAGATTCAACTCTCTTAGGTGAACAAACGCACAGCAGAGCAGTTTCAAGGAAACGTTTCTCCTGAGTTTTAGACGAAGTTTCCTGCTGTTTAGTACGTATGCCGGCATTGGGCTGGAAATACCGGTTTTGGGATTCTGCACAGAAAGGGTTTGCAAACCGCTGAATCCACACGTGAGTTTAACTCTGTCAGTTAAATGCACACATTGACAACCATTCAGTTTGATAACACCCTTTTGGTTTTAGAAGCAGATATTTCTCTGTACAGCCTATGGTCCCATTCACTCGGGAATATCACAACGCAGCTCCTAGAAGAAACGTGTTTCTGACTCGCTGAATCTCAACAAAGATTCAACTCTCTTAGGTGAACGAACGCACAGCAGAGCAGTTTCAAGGAAACGTTTCTCCTGAGTTTTAGACGAAGTTTCCTGCAGTTAAGTACATATCCCGGCATTGGGCTGGAAATACCGGTTTTGGGATTCTGCACAGAAAGGGTTTGCAAACCACTGAATCAACACGTGAGTTTATCTCTGTCAGTTGAATGCACACATTGACAACCATTCAGTTGGATAGCTCCGTTTTGGTTTTAGAAGCAGATATTTCTCTGTACAGCCTATGGTCCCATTCACTCGGGAATATCCCAACGCAGCTCCTGGAAGAAACGTGTTTCTGACTCGCTGAATCTCAACATAGATTCAACTCTCTTAGGTGAACGAACGCACAGCAGAGCAGTTTCAAGGAAACGTTTCTCCTGAGTTTTAGACGAAGTTTCCTGCTGTTTAGTACGGATGCCGGCATTGGGCTGGAAATACCGGTTTTGGGATTCTGCACAGAAAGGGTTTGCAAACCGCTGAATCCACACGTGAGTTTAACTTTGTGAGCTGAATGCACACATTGACAACCATCCTGTTAGATAGCTCCGTTTTGGTTTTAGAAGCAGATATTTCTCTGTACAGCCTATGGTCCCATTCACTCGGGAATATCCCAACGCAGCTCCTAGAGGAAACGTGTTTCTGACTCGCTGAATCTCAACATAGATTCAACTCTCTTAGGTGAACGAACGCACAGCAGAGCAGTTTCAAGGAAACGTTTCTCCTGAGTTTTAGACGAAGTTTCCTGCAGTTAAGTACGTATCCCGGCATTGGGCTGGAAATACCGGTTTTGGGATTCTGCACAGAAAGGGTTTGCAAACCACTGAATCAACACGTGAGTTTAACTCTGTCAGTTGAATGCACACATTGACAACCATTCAGTTAGATAGCTCCGTTTTGGTTTTAGAAGCAGATATTTCTCTGTAGAGCCTATGGTCCCATTCACTCGGGAATATCCCAACGCAGCTCCTAGAAGAAACGTGTTTCTGACTCGCTGAATCTCAACATAGATTCAACTCTCTTAGGTGAACGAACGCACAGCAGAGCAGTTTTAAGAAAACGTTTCTCCTGAGTTTTAGACGAAGTTTCCTGCTGTTTAGTACGGATGCCGGCATTGGGCTGGAAATACCGGTTTTGGGATTCTGCACAGAAAGGGTTTGCAAACCGCTGAATCCACACGTGAGTTTAACTCTGTCAGTTGAATGCACACATTGACAACCATTCAGTTAGATAGCTCCGTTTTGGTTTTAGAAGCAGATATTTCTCTGTAGAGCCTATGGTCCCATTCACTCGGGAATATCCCAACGCAGCTCCTAGAAGAAACGTGTTTCTGACTCGCTGAATCTCAACATAGATTCAACTCTCTTAGGTGAACGAACGCACAGCAGAGCAGTTTTAAGAAAACGTTTCTCCTGAGTTTTAGACGAAGTTTCCTGCTGTTTAGTACGGATGCCGGCATTGGGCTGGAAATACCGGTTTTGGGATTCTGCACAGAAAGGGTTTGCAAACCGCTGAATCCACACGTGAGTTTAACTCTGTCAGTTGAATGCACACATTGACAACCATTCAGTTAGATAGCTCCGTTTTGGTTTTAGAAGCAGATATTTCTCTGTAGAGCCTATGGTCCCATTCACTCGGGAATATCCCAACGCAGCTCCTAGAAGAAACGTGTTTCTGACTCGCTGAATCTCAACATAGATTCAACTCTCTTAGGTGAACGAACGCACAGCAGAGCAGTTTCAAGGAAACGTTTCTCCTGAGTTTTAGACGAAGTTTCCTGCTGTTTAGTACGGATGCCGGCATTGGGCTGGAAATACCGGTTTTGGGATTCTGCACAGAAAGGGTTTGCAAACCGCTGAATCCACACGTGAGTTTAACTTTGTGAGCTGAATGCACACATTGACAACCATCCAGTTAGATAGCTCCGTTTTGGTTTTAGAAGCAGATATTTCTCTGTACAGCCTATGGTCCCATTCACTCGGGAATATCCCAACGCAGCTCCTAGAGGAAACGTGTTTCTGACTCGCTGAATCTCAACATAGATTCAACTCTCTTAGGTGAACGAACGCACAGCAGAGCAGTTTCAAGGAAACGTTTCTCCTGAGTTTTAGACGAAGTTTCCTGCAGTTAAGTACGTATCCCGGCATTGGGCTGGAAATACCGGTTTTGGGATTCTGCACAGAAAGGGTTTGCAAACCACTGAATCAACATGTGAGTTTAACTCTGTCAGTTGAATGCACACATTGACAACCATTCAGTTAGAAAGCTCCGTTTTGGTTTTAGAAGCAGATATTTCTCTGTACAGCCTATGGTCCCATTCACTCGGGAATATCCCAACGCAGCTCCTAGAAGAAACGTGTTTCTGACTCGCTGAATCTCAACATAGATTCAACTCTCTTATGTGAACGAACGCACAGCAGAGCAGTTTCAAGAAAACGTTTCTCCTGAGTTTTAGACGAAGTTTCCTGCTGTTTAGTACATATGCCGGCATTGGGCTGGAAATACCGGTTTTGGGATTCTGCACAGAAAGGGTTTGCAAACCGCTGAATCCACACGTGAGTTTAACTTTGTTTGTTGAATGCACACATTGACAACCATCCAGTTAGATAGCTCCGTTTTGGTTTTAGAAGCAGATATTTCTCTGTACAGCCTTTGGTCCTATTCACTCGGGAATATCACAACGCAGATCGTAGAAGAAACGTGTTTCTGACTCGCTGAATCTCAACGTAGATTCAACTCTCTTAGGTGAACGAACGCACAGCAGAGCAGTTTCAAGGAAACGTTTCTCCTGAGTTTTAGACGAAGTTTCCTGCAGTTAAGTACGTATCCCGGCATTGGGCTGGAAATACCGGTTTTGGGATTCTGCACAGAAAGGGTTTGCAAACCACTGAATCAACACGTGAGTTTAACTCTGTCAGTTGAATGCACACATTGACACCCATTCAGTTAGATAGCTCCGATTTGGTATTAGAAGCAGATATTTCTCTGTACAGCCTATGGTCCCATTCACTCGGGAATATCCCAACGCAGGTCCTAGAAGAAACGTGTTTCTGACTCGCTGAATCTCAACATAGATTCAACTCTCTTAGGTGAACGAACGCACAGCAGAGCAGTTTCAAGGAAACGTTTCTCCTGAGTTTTAGACGAAGTTTCCTGCTGTTTAGTACGGATGCCGGCATTGGGCTGGAAATACCGGTTTTGGGATTCTGCACAGAAAGGGTTTGCAAACCGCTGAATCCACACGTGAGTTTAACTTTGTGAGCTGAATGCACACATTGACAACCATCCTGTTAGATAGCTCCGTTTTGGTTTTAGAAGCAGATATTTCTCTGTACAGCCTATGGTCCCATTCACTAGGGAATATCCCAACGCAGCTCCTAGAGGAAACGTGTTTCTGACTCGCTGAATCTCAACATAGATTCAACTCTCTTAGGTGAACGAACGCACAGCAGAGCAGTTTCAAGGAAACGTTTCTCCTGAGTTTTAGACGAAGTTTCCTGCAGTTAAGTACGTATCCCGGCATTGGGCTGGAAATACCGGTTTTGGGATTCTGCACAGAAAGGGTTTGCAAACCACTGAATCAACACGTGAGTTTAACTCTGTCAGTTGAATGCACACATTGACAACCATTCAGTTAGATAGCTCCGTTTTGGTTTTAGAAGCAGATATTTCTCTGTAGAGCCTATGGTCCCATTCACTCGGGAATATCCCAACGCAGCTCCTAGAAGAAACGTGTTTCTGACTCGCTGAATCTCAACATAGATTCAACTCTCTTAGGTGAACGAACGCACAGCAGAGCAGTTTCAAGGAAACTTTTCTCCTGAGTTTTAGACGAAGTTTCCTGCTGTTTTGTACGGATGCCGGCATTGGGCTGGAAATACCGATTTTGGGATTTTGCACAGAAAGGGTTTGCAAACCGCTGAATCCACACGTGAGTTTAACTCTGTCAGTTGAATGCACACATTGACAACCATTCAGTTAGATAGCTCCGTTTTGGTATTAGAAGCAGATATTTCTCTGTACAGCCTATGGTCCCATTCACTCGGGAATATCCCAACGCAGGTCCTAGAAGAAACGTGTTTCTGACTCGCTGAATCTCAACATAGATTCAACTCTCTTAGGTGAACGAACGCACAGCAGAGCAGTTTCAAGGAAACGTTTCTCCTGAGTTTTAGACGAAGTTTCCTGCTGTTTAGTACGGATGCCGGCATTGGGCTGGAAATACCGGTTTTGGGATTCTGCACAGAAAGGGTTTGCAAACCGCTGAATCCACACGTGAGTTTAACTTTGTGAGCTGAATGCACACATTGACAACCATCCAGTTAGATAGCTCCGTTTTGGTTTTAGAAGCAGATATTTCTCTGTACAGCCTATGGTCCCATTCACTCGGGAATATCCCAACGCAGCTCCTAGAGGAAACGTGTTTCTGACTCGCTGAATCTCAACATAGATTCAACTCTCTTAGGTGAACGAACGCACAGCAGAGCAGTTTCAAGGAAACGTTTCTCCTGAGTTTTAGACGAAGTTTCCTGCAGTTAAGTACGTATCCCGGCATTGGGCTGGAAATACCGGTTTTGGGATTCTGCACAGAAAGGGTTTGCAAACCACTGAATCAACATGTGAGTTTAACTCTGTCAGTTGAATGCACACATTGACAACCATTCAGTTAGATAGCTCCGTTTTGGTTTTAGAAGCAGATATTTCTCTGTACAGCCTATGGTCCCATTCACTCGGGAATATCCCAACGCAGCTCCTAGAAGAAACGTGTTTCTGACTCGCTGAATCTCAACATAGATTCAACTCTCTTATGTGAACGAACGCACAGCAGAGCAGTTTCAAGAAAACGTTTCTCCTGAGTTTTAGACGAAGTTTCCTGCTGTTTAGTACATATGCCGGCATTGGGCTGGAAATACCGGTTTTGGGATTCTGCACAGAAAGGGTTTGCAAACCGCTGAATCCACACGTGAGTTTAACTTTGTGAGCTGAATGCACACATTGACAACCATCCTGTTAGATAGCTCCGTTTTGGTTTTAGAAGCAGATATTTCTCTGTACAGCCTATGGTCCCATTCACTCGGGAATATCCCAACGCAGCTCCTAGAGGAAACGTGTTTGTGACTCGCTGAATCTCAACATAGATTCAACTCTCTTAGGTGAACGAACGCACAGCAGAGCAGTTTCAAGGAAACGTTTCTCCTGAGTTTTAGACGAAGTTTCCTGCAGTTAAGTACGTATCCCGGCATTGGGCTGGAAATACCGGTTTTGGGATTCTGCACAGAAAGGGTTTGCAAACCACTGAATCCACACGTGAGTTTATCTCTGTCAGTTGAATGCACACATTGACAACCATTCAGTTAGATATCTCCGTTTTGGTTTTAGAAGCAGATATTTCTCTGTAGAGCCTATGGTCCCATTCACTCGGGAATATCCCAACGCAGCTCCTAGAAGAAACGTGTTTCTGACTCGCTGAATCTCAACATAGATTCAACTCTCTTAGGTGAACGAACGCACAGCAGAGCAGTTTCAAGAAAACGTTTCTCCTGAGTTTTAGTCGAAGTTTCCTGCTGTTTAGTACGGATGCCGGCATTGGGCTGGAAATACCGGTTTTGGGATTCTGCACAGAAAGGGTTTGCAAACCGCTGAATCCACACGTGAGTTTAACTCTGTCAGTTGAATGCACACATTGACAGCCATTCAGTTAGATAGCTCCGTTTTGGTTTTAGAAGCAGATATTTCTCTGTAGAGCCTATGGTCCCATTCACTCGGGAATATCCTAACGCAGCTCCTAGAAGAAACGTGTTTCTGACTCCCTGAATCTCAACATAGATTCAACTCTCTTAGGTGAACGAACGCACAGCAGAGCAGTTTCAAGGAAACTTTTCTCCTGAGTTTTAGACGAAGTTTCCTGCTGTTTTGTACGGATGCCGGCATTGGGCTGGAAATACCGATTTTGGGATTCTGCACAGATAGGGTTTGCAAACCGCTGAATCCACACGTGAGTTTAACTGTGTCAGTTGAATGCACACATTGACAACCATTCAGTTAGATAGCTCCGTTTTGGTATTAGAAGCAGATATTTCTCTGTACAGCCTATGGTCCCATTCACTCGGGAATATCCCAACGCCGCTCCTGGAAGAAACGTGTTTCTGACTCTCTGAATCTCAACATAGATTCAACTCTCTTAGGTGAACGAACGCACAGCAGAGCAGTTTCAAGGAAACGTTTCTCCTGAGTTTTAGACGAAGTTTCCTGCTGTTTAGTACGGATGCCGGCATTGGGCTGGAAATACCGGTTTTGGGATTCTGCACAGAAAGGGTTTGCAAACCGCTGAATCCACACGTGAGTTTAACTTTGTGAGCTGAATGCACACATTGACAACCATCCAGTTAGATAGCTCCGTTTTGGTTTTAGAAGCAGATATTTCTCTGTACAGCCTATGGTCCCATTCACTCGGGAATATCCCAACGCAGCTCCTAGAGGAAACGTGTTTCTGACTCGCTGAATCTCAACATAGATTCAACTCTCTTAGGTGAACGAACGCACAGCAGAGCAGTTTCAAGGAAACGTTTCTCCTGAGTTTTAGACGAAGTTTCCTGCAGTTAAGTACGTATCCCGGCATTGGGCTGGAAATACCGGTTTTGGGATTCTGCACAGAAAGGGTTTGCAAACCACTGAATCAACACGTGAGTTTAACTCTGTCAGTTGAATGCACACATTGACAACCATTCAGTTAGATAGCTCCGTTTTGGTTTTAGAAGCAGATATTTCTCTGTAGAGCCTATGGTCCCATTCACTCGGGAATATCCCAACGCAGCTCCTAGAAGAAACGTGTTTCTGACTCGCTGAATCTCAACATAGATTCAACTCTCTTAGGTGAACGAACGCACAGCAGAGCAGTTTCAAGAAAACGTTTCTCCTGAGTTTTAGACGAAGTTTCCTGCTGTTTAGTACGGATGCCGGCATTGGGCTGGAAATACCGGTTTTGGGATTCTGCACAGAAAGGGTTTGCAAACCGCTGAATCCACACGTGAGTTTAACTCTGTCAGTTGAATGCACACATTGACAACCATTCAGTTAGATAGCTCCGTTTTGGTTTTAGAAGCAGATATTTCTCTGTAGAGCCTATGGTCCCATTCACTCGGGAATATCCCAACGCAGCTCCTAGAAGAAACGTGTTTCTGACTCGCTGAATCTCAACATAGATTCAACTCTCTTAGGTGAACGAACGCACAGCAGAGCAGTTTCAAGGAAACTTTTCTCCTGAGTTTTAGACGAAGTTTCCTGCTGTTTTGTACGGATGCCGGCATTGGGCTGGAAATACCGATTTTGGGATTCTGCACAGAAAGGGTTTGCAAACCGCTGAATCCACACGTGAGTTTAACTCTGTCAGTTGAATGCACACATTGACAACCATTCAGTTAGATAGCTCCGTTTTGGTATTAGAAGCAGATATTTCTCTGTACAGCCTATGGTCCCATTCACTCGGGAATATCCCAACGCAGGTCCTAGAAGAAACGTGTTTCTGACTCGCTGAATCTCAACATAGATTCAACTCTCTTAGGTGAACGAACGCACAGCAGAGCAGTTTCAAGGAAACGTTTCTCCTGAGTTTTAGACGAAGTTTCCTGCTGTTTAGTACGGATGCCGGCATTGGGCTGGAAATACCGGTTTTGGGATTCTGCACAGAAAGGGTTTGCAAACCGCTGAATCCACACGTGAGTTTAACTTTGTGAGCTGAATGCACACATTGACAACCATCCAGTTAGATAGCTCCGTTTTGGTTTTAGAAGCAGATATTTCTCTGTACAGCCTATGGTCCCATTCACTCGGGAATATCCCAACGCAGCTCCTAGAGGAAACGTGTTTCTGACTCGCTGAATCTCAACATAGATTCAACTCTCTTAGGTGAACGAACGCACAGCAGAGCAGTTTCAAGGAAACGTTTCTCCTGAGTTTTAGACGAAGTTTCCTGCAGTTAAGTACGTATCCCGGCATTGGGCTGGAAATACCGGTTTTGGGATTCTGCACAGAAAGGGTTTGCAAACCACTGAATCAACATGTGAGTTTAACTCTGTCAGTTGAATGCACACATTGACAACCATTCAGTTAGATAGCTCCGTTTTGGTTTTAGAAGCAGATATTTCTCTGTACAGCCTATGGTCCCATTCACTCGGGAATATCCCAACGCCGCTCCTGGAAGAAACGTGTTTCTGACTCGCTGAATCTCAACATAGATTCAACTCTCTTAGGTGAACGAACGCACAGCAGAGCAGTTTCAAGGAAACGTTTCTCCTGAGTTTTAGACGAAGTTTCCTGCTGTTTAGTACGGATGCCGGCATTGGGCTGGAAATACCGGTTTTGGGATTCTGCACAGAAAGGGTTTGCAAACCGCTGAATCCACACGTGAGTTTAACTTTGTGAGCTGAATGCACACATTGACAACCATCCAGTTAGATAGCTCCGTTTTGGTTTTAGAAGCAGATATTTCTCTGTACAGCCTATGGTCCCATTCACTCGGGAATATCCCAACGCAGCTCCTAGAGGAAACGTGTTTCTGACTCGCTGAATCTCAACATAGATTCAACTCTCTTAGGTGAACGAACGCACAGCAGAGCAGTTTCAAGGAAACGTTTCTCCTGAGTTTTAGACGAAGTTTCCTGCAGTTAAGTACGTATCCCGGCATTGGGCTGGAAATACCGGTTTTGGGATTCTGCACAGAAAGGGTTTGCAAACCACTGAATCAACACGTGAGTTTAACTCTGTCAGTTGAATGCACACATTGACAACCATTCAGTTAGATAGCTCCGTTTTGGTTTTAGAAGCAGATATTTCTCTGTAGAGCCTATGGTCCCATTCACTCGGGAATATCCCAACGCAGCTCCTAGAAGAAACGTGTTTCTGACTCGCTGAATCTCAACATAGATTCAACTCTCTTAGGTGAACGAACGCACAGCAGAGCAGTTTCAAGAAAACGTTTCTCCTGAGTTTTAGACGAAGTTTCCTGCTGTTTAGTACGGATGCCGGCATTGGGCTGGAAATACCGGTTTTGGGATTCTGCACAGAAAGGGTTTGCAAACCGCTGAATCCACACGTGAGTTTAACTCTGTCAGTTGAATGCACACATTGACAACCATTCAGTTAGATAGCTCCGTTTTGGTTTTAGAAGCAGATATTTCTCTGTAGAGCCTATGGTCCCATTCACTCGGGAATATCCCAACGCAGCTCCTAGAAGAAACGTGTTTCTGACTCGCTGAATCTCAACATAGATTCAACTCTCTTAGGTGAACGAACGCACAGCAGAGCAGTTTCAAGGAACCTTTTCTCCTGAGTTTTAGACGAAGTTTCCTGCTGTTTTGTACGGATGCCGGCATTGGGCTGGAAATACCGATTTTGGGATTCTGCACAGAAAGGGTTTGCAAACCGCTGAATCCACACGTGAGTTTAACTCTGTCAGTTGAATGCACACATTGACAACCATTCAGTTAGATAGCTCCGTTTTGGTATTAGAAGCAGATATTTCTCTGTACAGCCTATGGTCCCATTCACTCGGGAATATCCCAACGCAGGTCCTAGAAGAAACGTGTTTCTGACTCGCTGAATCTCAACATAGATTCAACTCTCTTAGGTGAACGAACGCACAGCAGAGCAGTTTCAAGGAAACGTTTCTCCTGAGTTTTAGACGAAGTTTCCTGCTGTTTAGTACGGATGCCGGCATTGGGCTGGAAATACCGGTTTTGGGATTCTGCACAGAAAGGGTTTGCAAACCGCTGAATCCACACGTGAGTTTAACTTTGTGAGCTGAATGCACACATTGACAACCATCCAGTTAGATAGCTCCGTTTTGGTTTTAGAAGCAGATATTTCTCTGTACAGCCTATGGTCCCATTCACTCGGGAATATCCCAACGCAGCTCCTAGAGGAAACGTGTTTCTGACTCGCTGAATCTCAACATAGATTCAACTCTCTTAGGTGAACGAACGCACAGCAGAGCAGTTTCAAGGAAACGTTTCTCCTGAGTTTTAGACGAAGTTTCCTGCAGTTAAGTACGTATCCCGGCATTGGGCTGGAAATACCGGTTTTGGGATTCTGCACAGAAAGGGTTTGCAAACCACTGAATCAACATGTGAGTTTAACTCTGTCAGTTGAATGCACACATTGACAACCATTCAGTTAGATAGCTCCGTTTTGGTTTTAGAAGCAGATATTTCTCTGTACAGCCTATGGTCCCATTCACTCGGGAATATCCCAACGCAGCTCCTAGAAGAAACGTGTTTCTGACTCGCTGAATCTCAACATAGATTCAACTCTCTTATGTGAACGAACGCACAGCAGAGCAGTTTCAAGAAAACGTTTCTCCTGAGTTTTATACGAAGTTTCCTGCTGTTTAGTACATATGCCGGCATTGGGCTGGAAATACCGGTTTTGGGATTCTGCACAGAAAGGGTTTGCAAACCGCTGAATCCACACGTGAGTTTAACTTTGTGAGCTGAATGCACACATTGACAACCATCCTGTTAGATAGCTTCGTTTTGGTTTTAGAAGCAGATATTTCTCTGTACAGCCTATGGTCCCATTCACTCGGGAATATCCCAACGCAGCTCCTAGAGGAAACGTGTTTCTGACTCGCTGAATCTCAACATAGATTCAACTCTCTTAGGTGAACGAACGCACAGCAGAGCAGTTTCAAGGAAACGTTTCTCCTGAGTTTTAGACGAAGTTTCCTGCAGTTAAGTACGTATCCCGGCATTGGGCTGGAAATACCGGTTTTGGGATTCTGCACAGAAAGGGTTTGCAAACCACTGAATCAACACGTGAGTTTAACTCTGTCAGTTGAATGCACACATTGACAACCATTCAGTTAGATAGCTCCGTTTTGGTTTTAGAAGCAGATATTTCTCTGTAGAGCCTATGGTCCCATTCACTCGGGAATATCCCAACGCAGCTCCTAGAAGAAACGTGTTTCTGACTCGCTGAATCTCAACATAGATTCAACTCTCTTAGGTGAACGAACGCACAGCAGAGCAGTTTCAAGGAAACTTTTCTCCTGAGTTTTAGACGAAGTTTCCTGCTGTTTTGTACGGATGCCGGCATTGGGCTGGAAATACCGATTTTGGGATTCTGCACAGAAAGGGTTTGCAAACCGCTGAATCCACACGTGAGTTTAACTCTGTCAGTTGAATGCACACATTGACAACCATTCAGTTAGATAGCTCCGTTTTGGTATTAGAAGCAGATATTTCTCTGTACAGCCTATGGTCCCATTCACTCGGGAATATCCCAACGCAGGTCCTAGAAGAAACGTGTTTCTGACTCGCTGAATCTCAACATAGATTCAACTCTCTTAGGTGAACGAACGCACAGCAGAGCAGTTTCAAGGAAACGTTTCTCCTGAGTTTTAGACGAAGTTTCCTGCTGTTTAGTACGGATGCCGGCATTGGGCTGGAAATACCGGTTTTGGGATTCTGCACAGAAAGGGTTTGCAAACCGCTGAATCCACACGTGAGTTTAACTTTGTGAGTTGAATGCACACATTGACAACCATCCAGTTAGATAGCTCCGTTTTGGTTTTAGAAGCAGATATTTCTCTGTACAGCCTATGGTCCCATTCACTCGGGAATATCCCAACGCAGCTCCTAGAGGAAACGTGTTTCTGACTCGCTGAATCTCAACATAGATTCAACTCTCTTAGGTGAACGAACGCACAGCAGAGCAGTTTCAAGGAAACGTTTCTCCTGAGTTTTAGACGAAGTTTCCTGCAGTTAAGTACGTATCCCGGCATTGGGCTGGAAATACCGGTTTTGGGATTCTGCACAGAAAGGGTTTGCAAACCACTGAATCAACATGTGAGTTTAACTCTGTCAGTTGAATGCACACATTGACAACCATTCAGTTAGATAGCTCCGTTTTGGTTTTAGAAGCAGATATTTCTCTGTACAGCCTATGGTCCCATTCACTCGGGAATATCCCAACGCAGCTCCTAGAAGAAACGTGTTTCTGACTCGCTGAATCTCAACATAGATTCAACTCTCTTATGTGAACGAACGCACAGCAGAGCAGTTTCAAGAAAACGTTTCTCCTGAGTTTTAGACGAAGTTTCCTGCTGTTTAGTACATATGCCGGCATTGGGCTGGAAATACCGGTTTTGGGATTCTGCACAGAAAGGGTTTGCAAACCGCTGAATCCACACGTGAGTTTAACTTTGTGAGTTGAATGCACACATTGACAACCATCCAGTTAGATAGCTCCGTTTTGGTTTTAGAAGCAGATATTTCTCTGTACAGCCTTTGGTCCTATTCACTCGGGAATATCACAACGCAGATCCTAGAAGAAACGTGTTTCTGACTCGCTGAATCTCAACGTAGATTCAACTCTCTTAGGTGAACGAACGCACAGCAGAGCAGTTTCAAGGAAACGTTTCTCCTGAGTTTTAGACGAAGTTCCCTGCAGTTAAGTACGTATCCCGGCATTGGGCTGGAAATACCGGTTTTGGGATTCTGCACAGAAAGGGTTTGCTAACCACTGAATCAACACGTGAGTTTAACTCTGTCAGTTGAATGCACACATTGACACCCATTCAGTTAGATAGCTCCGATTTGGTATTAGAAGCAGATATTTCTCTGTACAGCCTATGGTCCCATTCACTCGGGAATATCCCAACGCAGGTCCTAGAAGAAACGTGTTTCTGACTCGCTGAATCTCAACATAGATTCAACTCTCTTAGGTGAACGAACGCACAGCAGAGCAGTTTCAAGGAAACGTTTCTCCTGAGTTTTAGACGAAGTTTCCTGCTGTTTAGTACGGATGCCGGCATTGGGCTGGAAATACCGGTTTTGGGATTCTGCACAGAAAGGGTTTGCAAACCGCTGAATCCACACGTGAGTTTAACTTTGTGAGCTGAATGCACACATTGACATCCATCCTGTTAGATAGCTCCGTTTTGGTTTTAGAAGCAGATATTTCTCTGTACAGCCTATGGTCCCATTCACTCGGGAATATCCCAACGCAGCTCCTAGAGGAAACGTGTTTCTGACTCGCTGAATCTCAACATAGATTCAACTCTCTTAGGTGAACGAACGAACAGCAGAGCAGTTTCAAGGAAACGTTTCTCCTGAGTTTTAGACGAAGTTTCCTGCAGTTAAGTACGTATCCCGGCATTGGGCTGGAAATACCGGTTTTGGGATTCTGCACAGAAAGGGTTTGCAAACCACTGAATCAACACGTGAGTTTAACTCTGTCAGTTGAATGCACACATTGACAACCATTCAGTTAGATAGCTCCGTTTTGGTTTTAGAAGCAGATATTTCTCTGTACAGCCTATGGTCCCATTCACTCGGGAATATCCCAACGCAGCTCCTGGAAGAAACGTGTTTCTGACTCGCTGAATCTCAACATAGATTCAACTCTCTTAGGTGAACGAACGCACAGCAGAGCAGTTTCAAGGAAACGTTTCTCCTGAGTTTTAGACGAAGTTTCCTGCTGCTTAGTACGTATGCCGGCATTGGGCTGGAAATACCGGTTTTGGGATTCTGCACAGAAAGGGTTTGCAAACCGCTGAATCCACACGTGAGTTTAACTCTGTCAGTTGAATGCACACATTGACAACCATTCAGTTAGATTGCACCGTTTTGGTTTTAGGAGCAGATATTTCTCTGTACAGCCTATGGTCCCATTCACTCGGGAATATCGCAACGCAGCTCCTAGAAGAAACGTGTTTCTGAGTCGCTGAATCTCAACATAGATTCAACTCTCTTATGTGAACGAACGCACAGCAGAGCAGTTTCAAGAAAACGTTTCTCCTGAGTTTTAGACGAAGTTTCCTGCTGTTTAGTACATATGCCGGCATTGGGCTGGAAATACCGGTTTTGGGATTCTGCACAGAAAGGGTTTGCATACCGCTGAATCCACACGTGAGGTTAACTTTGTGAGTTGAATGCACACATTGACAACCATCCAGTTAGATAGCTCCGTTTTGGTTTTAGAAGCAGATACTTCTCTATACAGCCTATGGTCCCATTCACTCGGGAATATCACAACGCAGCTCCTAGAAGAAACGTGTTTCTGACTCGTTGAATCTCAACGTAGATTCAACTCTCTTAGGTGAACGAACGCACAGCAGAGCAGTTTCAAGGAAACGTTTCTCCTGAGTTTTAGACGAAGTTTCCTGCAGTTAAGTACGTATCCCGGCATTGGGCTGGAAATACCGGTTTTGTGATTCTGCACAGAAAGGGTTTGCAAACCACTGAATCAACACGTGAGTTTAACTCTGTCAGTTGAATGCACACATTGACAACCATTCAGTTAGATAGCTCCGTTTTGGTTTTAGAAGCAGATATTTCTCTGTACAGCCTATGGTCCCATTCACTCGGGAATATCCCAACGCCGCTCCTGGAAGAAACGTGTTTCTGACTCGCTGAATCTCAACATAGATTCAACTCTCTTAGGTGAACGAACGCACAGCAGAGCAGTTTCAAGGAAACGTTTCTCCTGAGTTTTAGACGAAGTTTCCTGCTGTTTAGTACGGATGCCGGCATTGGGCTGGAAATACCGGTTTTGGGATTCTGCACAGAAAGGGTTTGCAAACCGCTGAATCCACACGTGAGTTTAACTTTGTGAACTGAATGCACACATTGACAACCATCCTGTTAGATAGCTCCGTTTTGGTTTTAGAAGCAGATATTTCTCTGTACAGCCTATGGTCCCATTCACTCGGGAATATCACAACGCAGCTCCAAGAGGAAACGTGTTTCTGATTCGCTGAATCTCAACATAGATTCAACTCTCTTAGGTGAACGAACGCACAGCAGAGCAGTTTCAAGGAAACGTTTCTCCTGAGTTTTAGACGAAGTTTCCTGCAGTTAAGTACGTATCCCGGCATTGGGCTGGAAATACCGGTTTTGGGATTCTGCACAGAAAGGGTTTGCAAACCGCTGAATCCACACGTGAGTTTAACTCTGTCAGTTGAATGCACACATTGGCAACCATTCAGTTTGATAACACCCTTTTGGTTTTAGAAGCAGATATTTCTCTGTACAGCCTATGGTCCCATTCACTCGGGAATATCCCAACGCAGCTCCTCGAAGAAACGTGTTTCTGACTCGCTGAATCTCAACATAGATTCAACTCTCTTAGGTGAACGAACGCACAGCAGAGCAGTTTCAAGGAAACTATTCTCCTGAGTTTTAGACGAAGTTTCCTGCTGTTCAGTACGTATGCCGGCATTGGGCTGGAAATACCGATTTTGGGATTCTGCACAGAAAGGGTTTGCAAACCGCTGAATCCACACGTGAGTTTAACTCTGTCAGTTGAATGCACACACTGACAACCATTCAGTTAGATAGCTCCGTTTTGGTATTAGAAGCAGATATTTCTCTGTACAGTCTATGGTCCCATTCACTCGGGAATATCCCAACGCAGGTCCTAGAAGAAACGTGTTTCTGACTCGCTGAATCTCAACATAGATTCAACTCTCTTAGGTGAACGAAGGCACAGCAGAGCAGTTTCAAGGAAACGTTTCTCCTGAGTTTTAGACGAAGTTTCCTGCTGTTTAGTACGGATGCCGGCATTGGGCTGGAAATACCGGTTTTGGGATTCTGCACAGAAAGGGTTTGCAAACCGCTGAATCCACACGTGAGTTTAACTTTGTGAGTTGAATGCACACATTGACAACCATCCAGTTAGATAGCTCCGTTTTGGTTTTAGAAGCAGATATTTCTCTGTACAGCCTATGGTCCCATTCACTCGGGAATATCCCAACGCAGCTCCTAGAGGAAACGTGTTTCTGACTCGCTGAATCTCAACATAGATTCAACTCTCTTAGGTGAACGAACGCACAGCAGAGCAGTTTCAAGGAAACGTTTCTCCTGAGTTTTAGACGAAGTTTCCTGCAGTTAAGTACGTATCCCGGCATTGGGCTGGAAATACCGGTTTTGGGATTCTGCACAGAAAGGGTTTGCAAACCACTGAATCAACATGTGAGTTTAACTCTGTCAGTTGAATGCACACATTGACAACCATTCAGTTAGATAGCTCCGTTTTGGTTTTAGAAGCAGATATTTCTCTGTACAGCCTATGGTCCCATTCACTCGGGAATATCCCAACGCAGCTCCTAGAAGAAACGTGTTTCTGACTCGCTGAATCTCAACATAGATTCAACTCTCTTATGTGAACGAACGCACAGCAGAGCAGTTTCAAGAAAACGTTTCTCCTGAGTTTTAGACGAAGTTTCCTGCTGTTTAGTACATATGCCGGCATTGGGCTGGAAATACCGGTTTTGGGATTCTGCACAGAAAGGGTTTGCAAACCGCTGAATCCACACGTGAGTTTAACTTTGTGAGTTGAATGCACACATTGACAACCATCCAGTTAGATAGCTCCGTTTTGGTTTTAGAAGCAGATATTTCTCTGTACAGCCTTTGGTCCTATTCACTCGGGAATATCACAACGCAGATCCTAGAAGAAACGTGTTTCTGACTCGCTGAATCTCAACGTAGATTCAACTCTCTTAGGTGAACGAACGCACAGCAGAGCAGTTTCAAGGAAACGTTTCTCCTGAGTTTTAGACGAAGTTCCCTGCAGTTAAGTACGTATCCCGGCATTGGGCTGGAAATACCGGTTTTGGGATTCTGCACAGAAAGGGTTTGCTAACCACTGAATCAACACGTGAGTTTAACTCTGTCAGTTGAATGCACACATTGACACCCATTCAGTTAGATAGCTCCGATTTGGTATTAGAAGCAGATATTTCTCTGTACAGCCTATGGTCCCATTCACTCGGGAATATCCCAACGCAGGTCCTAGAAGAAACGTGTTTCTGACTCGCTGAATCTCAACATAGATTCAACTCTCTTAGGTGAACGAACGCACAGCAGAGCAGTTTCAAGGAAACGTTTCTCCTGAGTTTTAGACGAAGTTTCCTGCTGTTTAGTACGGATGCCGGCATTGGGCTGGAAATACCGGTTTTGGGATTCTGCACAGAAAGGGTTTGCAAACCGCTGAATCCACACGTGAGTTTAACTTTGTGAGCTGAATGCACACATTGACATCCATCCTGTTAGATAGCTCCGTTTTGGTTTTAGAAGCAGATATTTCTCTGTACAGCCTATGGTCCCATTCACTCGGGAATATCCCAACGCAGCTCCTAGAGGAAACGTGTTTCTGACTCGCTGAATCTCAACATAGATTCAACTCTCTTAGGTGAACGAACGAACAGCAGAGCAGTTTCAAGGAAACGTTTCTCCTGAGTTTTAGACGAAGTTTCCTGCAGTTAAGTACGTATCCCGGCATTGGGCTGGAAATACCGGTTTTGGGATTCTGCACAGAAAGGGTTTGCAAACCACTGAATCAACACGTGAGTTTAACTCTGTCAGTTGAATGCACACATTGACAACCATTCAGTTAGATAGCTCCGTTTTGGTTTTAGAAGCAGATATTTCTCTGTACAGCCTATGGTCCCATTCACTCGGGAATATCCCAACGCAGCTCCTGGAAGAAACGTGTTTCTGACTCGCTGAATCTCAACATAGATTCAACTCTCTTAGGTGAACGAACGCACAGCAGAGCAGTTTCAAGGAAACGTTTCTCCTGAGTTTTAGACGAAGTTTCCTGCTGCTTAGTACGTATGCCGGCATTGGGCTGGAAATACCGGTTTTGGGATTCTGCACAGAAAGGGTTTGCAAACCGCTGAATCCACACGTGAGTTTAACTCTGTCAGTTGAATGCACACATTGACAACCATTCAGTTAGATTGCACCGTTTTGGTTTTAGGAGCAGATATTTCTCTGTACAGCCTATGGTCCCATTCACTCGGGAATATCGCAACGCAGCTCCTAGAAGAAACGTGTTTCTGAGTCGCTGAATCTCAACATAGATTCAACTCTCTTATGTGAACGAACGCACAGCAGAGCAGTTTCAAGAAAACGTTTCTCCTGAGTTTTAGACGAAGTTTCCTGCTGTTTAGTACATATGCCGGCATTGGGCTGGAAATACCGGTTTTGGGATTCTGCACAGAAAGGGTTTGCATACCGCTGAATCCACACGTGAGGTTAACTTTGTGAGTTGAATGCACACATTGACAACCATCCAGTTAGATAGCTCCGTTTTGGTTTTAGAAGCAGATACTTCTCTATACAGCCTATGGTCCCATTCACTCGGGAATATCACAACGCAGCTCCTAGAAGAAACGTGTTTCTGACTCGTTGAATCTCAACGTAGATTCAACTCTCTTAGGTGAACGAACGCACAGCAGAGCAGTTTCAAGGAAACGTTTCTCCTGAGTTTTAGACGAAGTTTCCTGCAGTTAAGTACGTATCCCGGCATTGGGCTGGAAATACCGGTTTTGTGATTCTGCACAGAAAGGGTTTGCAAACCACTGAATCAACACGTGAGTTTAACTCTGTCAGTTGAATGCACACATTGACAACCATTCAGTTAGATAGCTCCGTTTTGGTTTTAGAAGCAGATATTTCTCTGTACAGCCTATGGTCCCATTCACTCGGGAATATCCCAACGCCGCTCCTGGAAGAAACGTGTTTCTGACTCGCTGAATCTCAACATAGATTCAACTCTCTTAGGTGAACGAACGCACAGCAGAGCAGTTTCAAGGAAACGTTTCTCCTGAGTTTTAGACGAAGTTTCCTGCTGTTTAGTACGGATGCCGGCATTGGGCTGGAAATACCGGTTTTGGGATTCTGCACAGAAAGGGTTTGCAAACCGCTGAATCCACACGTGAGTTTAACTTTGTGAACTGAATGCACACATTGACAACCATCCTGTTAGATAGCTCCGTTTTGGTTTTAGAAGCAGATATTTCTCTGTACAGCCTATGGTCCCATTCACTCGGGAATATCACAACGCAGCTCCAAGAGGAAACGTGTTTCTGATTCGCTGAATCTCAACATAGATTCAACTCTCTTAGGTGAACGAACGCACAGCAGAGCAGTTTCAAGGAAACGTTTCTCCTGAGTTTTAGACGAAGTTTCCTGCAGTTAAGTACGTATCCCGGCATTGGGCTGGAAATACCGGTTTTGGGATTCTGCACAGAAAGGGTTTGCAAACCGCTGAATCCACACGTGAGTTTAACTCTGTCAGTTGAATGCACACATTGGCAACCATTCAGTTTGATAACACCCTTTTGGTTTTAGAAGCAGATATTTCTCTGTACAGCCTATGGTCCCATTCACTCGGGAATATCCCAACGCAGCTCCTCGAAGAAACGTGTTTCTGACTCGCTGAATCTCAACATAGATTCAACTCTCTTAGGTGAACGAACGCACAGCAGAGCAGTTTCAAGGAAACTATTCTCCTGAGTTTTAGACGAAGTTTCCTGCTGTTCAGTACGTATGCCGGCATTGGGCTGGAAATACCGATTTTGGGATTCTGCACAGAAAGGGTTTGCAAACCGCTGAATCCACACGTGAGTTTAACTCTGTCAGTTGAATGCACACACTGACAACCATTCAGTTAGATAGCTCCGTTTTGGTATTAGAAGCAGATATTTCTCTGTACAGTCTATGGTCCCATTCACTCGGGAATATCCCAACGCAGGTCCTAGAAGAAACGTGTTTCTGACTCGCTGAATCTCAACATAGATTCAACTCTCTTAGGTGAACGAAGGCACAGCAGAGCAGTTTCAAGGAAACGTTTCTCCTGAGTTTTAGACGAAGTTTCCTGCTGTTTAGTACGGATGCCGGCATTGGGCTGGAAATACCGGTTTTGGGATTCTGCACAGAAAGGGTTTGCAAACCGCTGAATCCACACGTGAGTTTAACTTTGTGAGTTGAATGCACACACTGACAACCATCCAGTTAGATAGCTCCGTTTTGGTTTTAGAAGCAGATATTTCTCTGTACAGCCTATGGTCCCATTCACTCGGGAATATCCCAACGCAGCTCCTAGAAGAAACGTGTTTCTGACTCGCTGAATCTCAACGTAGAGTCAACTCTCTTAGGTGAACGAACGCACAGCAGAGCAGTTTCAAGGAAACGTTTCTCCTGAGTTTTAGACGAAGTTTCCTGCAGTTCAGTACGTATCCCGGCATTGAGCTGGAATTACCGGTTTTGGGATTCTGCACAGAAAGGGTTTGTCAACCGCTGAATCCAAATGTGAGTTTAACTCTGTCAGTTGAAAGCACACATTGACAACCATTCAGTTAGATTGCATCCTTTTGGTTTTAGGAGCAGATAATTCTCTGTACAGCCTATGGTCCCATTCAATCGGGAATATCCCAACCCAGCTCCTAGAAGAAACGTGTTTCTGACTCGCTGAATCTCAACATAGATTCAACTCTCTTATGTGAACGAACGCACAGCAGAGCAGTTTCAAGGAAACGTTTCTCCTGAGTTTTAGACGAAGTTTCCTGCTGTTTAGTACGTATGCCGTCATTGGGCTGGAAATACCGGTTTTGGGATTCTGCACAGAAAGGGTTTGCAAACCACTGAATCCACACGTGAGTTTAACTCTGTCAGTTGAATGCACACATTGACAACCATTCAGTTTGATAACACCCTTTTGGTTTTAGAAGCAGATATTTCTCTGTACATCCTATGGTACCATTCACTCGGGAATATCCCAACGCAGCTCCTGGAAGAAACGTGTTTCTGACTCGCTGAATCTCAACATAGATTCAACTCTCTTAGGTGAACGAACGCACAGGAGAGCTGTTTCAAGGAAACGTTTCTCCTGAGTTTTAGACGAAGTTTCCTGCTGTTTAGTACGGATGCCGGCATTGGGCTGGAAATACCGGTTTTGGGATTCTGCACAGAAAGGGTTTGCAAACCGCTGAATCCACACGTGAGTTTAACTCTGTCAGTTGAATGCACACATTGACAACCGTTCAGTTAGATAGCTCCGTTTTGGTTTTAGAAGCAGATATTTCTCTGTAGAGCCTATGGTCCCATTCACTCGGGAATATCCCAACGCAGCTCCTAGAAGAAACGTGTTTCTGACTCGCTGAATCTCAACATAGATTCAACTCTCTTAGGTGAACGAACGCACAGCAGAGCAGTTTCAAGGAAACTTTTCTCCTGAGTTTTAGACGAAGTTTCCTGCTGTTTCGTACGGATGCCGGCATTGGGCTGGAAATACCGATTTTGGGATTCTGCACAGAAAGGGTTTGCAAACCGCTGAATCCACACGTGAGTTTAACTCTGTCAGTTGAATGCACACATTGACAACCATTCAGTTAGATTTCACCGTTTTGGTTTTAGGAGCAGATATTTCTCTGTACAGCCTATGGTCCCATTCACTCGGGAATATCCCAACGCAGCTCCTAGAAGAAACGTGTTTCTGACTCGCTGAATCTCAACATAGATTCAACTCTCTTATGTGAACGAACGCACAGCAGAGCAGTTTCAAGAAAACGTTTCTCCTGAGTTTCAGACGAAGTTCCCTGCTGTTTAGTACATATGCTGGCATTGGGCTGGAAATACCGGTTTTGGGATTCTGCACAAAAAGGGTTTGCAAACCGCTGAATCCACACGTGAGTTTAACTTTGTGAGTTGAATGCACACATTGACAACCATCCAGTTAGATAGCTCCGTTTTGGTTTTAGAAGCACATATTTCTCTGTACAGCCTATGGTCCCATTCACTCGGGAATATCCCAACGCAGCTCCTAGAAGTAACGTGTTTCTGACTCGCTGAATCTCAACGTAGAGTCAACTCTCTTAGGTGAACGAACGCACAGCAGAGCAGTTTCAAGGAAACGTTTCTCCTGAGTTTTAGACGAAGTTTCCTGCAGTTCAGTACGTATCCCGGCATTGAGCTGGAATTACCGGTTTTGGGATTCTGCACAGAAAGGGTTTGTCAACCGCTGAATCCAAATGTGAGTTTAACTCTGTAAGTTGAAAGCACACATTGACAACCATTCAGTTAGATTGCATCCTTTTGGTTTTAGGAGCAGATAATTCTCTGTACAGCCTATGGTCCCATTCAATCGGGAATATCCCAACCCAGCTCCTAGAAGAAACGTGTTTCTGACTCGCTGAATCTCAACATAGATTCAACTCTCTTATGTGAACGAACGCACAGCAGAGCAGTTTCAAGGAAACGTTTCTCCTGAGTTTTAGACGAAGTTTCCTGCTGTTTAGTACGTATGCCGTCATTGGGCTGGAAATACCGGTTTTGGGATTCTGCACAGAAAGTGTTTGCAAACCACTGAATCCACACGTGAGTTTAACTCTGTCAGTTGAATGCACACATTGACAACCATTCAGTTTGATAACACCCTTTTGGTTTTAGAAGCAGATATTTCTCTGTACAGCCTATGGTACCATTCACTCGGGAATATCCCAACGCAGCTCCTGGAAGAAACGTGTTTCTGACTCGCTGAATCTCAACATAGATTCAACTCTCTTAGGTGAACGAACGCACAGCATAGCAGTTTCAAGGAAACGTTTCTCCTGAGTTTTAGACGAAGTTTCCTGCTGTTTAGTACGGATGCCGGCATTGGGCTGGAAATACCGGTTTTGGGATTCTGCACAGAAAGGGTTTGCAAACCGCTGAATCCACACGTGAGTTTAACTCTGTCAGTTGAATGCACACAGTGACAACCATTCAGTTAGATAGCTCCGTTTTGGTTTTAGAAGCAGATATTTCTCTGTAGAGCCTATGGTCCCATTCACTCGGGAATATCCCAACGCAGCTCCTAGATGAAACGTGTTTCTGACTCGCTGAATCTCAACATAGATTCAACTCTCTTAGGTGAACGAACGCACAGCAGAGCAGTTTCAAGGAAACTTTTCTCCTGAGTTTTAGACGAAGTTTCCTGCTGTTTCGTACGGATGCCGGCATTGGGCTGGAAATACCGATTTTGGGATTCTGCACAGAAAGGGTTTGCAAACCGCTGAATCCACACGTGAGTTTAACTCTGTCAGTTGAATGCACACATTGACAACCATTCAGTTAGATTTCACCGTTTTGGTTTTAGGAGCAGATATTTCTCTGTACAGCCTATGGTCCCATTCACTCGGGAATATCCCAACGCAGCTCCTAGAAGAAACGTGTTTCTGACTCGCTGAATCTCAACATAGATTCAACTCTCTTATGTGAACGAACGCACAGCAGAGCAGTTTCAAGAAAACGTTTCTCCTGAGTTTCAGACGAAGTTCCCTGCTGTTTAGTACATATGCTGGCATTGGGCTGGAAATACCGGTTTTGGGATTCTGCACAAAAAGGGTTTGCAAACCGCTGAATCCACACGTGAGTTTAACTTTGTGAGTTGAATGCACACATTGACAACCATCCAGTTAGATAGCTCCGTTTTGGTTTTAGAAGCACATATTTCTCTGTACAGCCTATGGTCCCATTCACTCGGGAATATCACAACGCAGCTCCTAGAAGAAACGTGTTTCTGACTCGCTGAATCTCAACGTAGATTCAACTATTTAGGTGAACGAACGCACAGCAGAGCAGTTTCAAGGAAACGTTTCTCCTGAGTTTTAGACGAAGTTTCCTGCAGTTAAGTACATATCCCGGCTTTGGGGTGGAAATACCGGTTTTGGGATTCTGCACAGAAAGGGTTTGCAAACCACTGAATCAACACGTGAGTTTAACTCTGTCAGTTGAATGCACACATTGACAACCATTCAGTTAGATAGCTCCGTTTTGGTTTTAGAAGCAGATGTTTCTCTGTACAGCCTATGGTCCCATTCACTCGGGAATATCCCAACGCAGATCCTGGAAGAAACGTGTTTCTGACTCGCTGAATCTCAACATAGATTCAACTCTCTTAGGTGAACGAACGCACAGCAGAGCAGTTTCAAGAAAACGTTTATCCTGAGTTTTAGACGAAGTTTCCTGCTGTTTAGTACATATGCTGGCATTGGGCTGGAAATACCGGTTTTGGGATTCTGCACAAAAAGGGTTTGCAAACCACTGAATCAACACGTGAGTTTAACTCTGTCAGTTGAATGCACACATTGACAACCATTCAGGTAGATAGCTCCGTTTTGGTTTTAGAAGCAGATATTTCTCTGTACAGCCTATGGTCCCATTCACTCGGGAATATCCCAACGCAGCTCCTGGAAGAAACGTGTTTCTGACTCGCTGAATCTCAACATAGATTCAACTCTCTTAGGTGAACAAACGCACAGCAGAGCAGTTTCAAGGAAACGTTTCTCCTGAGTTTTAGACGAAGTTTCCTGCTGTTTAGTACGTATGCCGGCATTGGGCTGGAAATACCGGTTTTGGGATTCTGCACAGAAAGGGTTTGCAAACCGCTGAATCCACACGTGAGTTAAACTCTGTCAGTTGAATGCACACATTGACAACCATTCAGTTAGATAGCTCCGTTTTGGTTTTAGAAGCAGATATTTCTCTTTACAGCCTATGGTCCCATTCACTCGGGAATATCCCAACGCAGCTCCTGGAAGAAACGTGTTTCTGACTCGCTGAATCTCAACATAGATTCAACTCTCTTAGGTGAACGAACGCACAGCAGAGCAGTTTCAAGGAAACGTTTCTCCTGAGTTTTAGACGAAGTTTCCTGCTGTTTAGTACGTATGCCGGCATTGGGCTGGAAATACCGGTTTTGGGATTCTGCACAGAAAGGGTTTGCAAACCGCTGAATCCACACGTGAGTTTAACTTTGTGAGTTGAATGCACACATTGACAACCATCCAGTTAGATAGCTCCGTTTTGGTTTTAGAAGCACATATTTCTCTGTACAGCCTATGGTCCCATTCACTCGGGAATATCCCAACGCAGCTCCTAGAGGAAACGTGTTTCTGACTCGCTGAATCTCAACGTAGATTCAACTCTCTTAGGTGAACGAACGCACAGCAGAGCAGTTTCAAGAAAACGTTTCTCCTGAGTTTTAGACGAAGTTTCCTGCAGTTAAGTACGTATCCCGGCATTGGGCTGGAAATACCGGTTTTGGGATTCTGCACAGAAAGGGTTTGCAAACCACTGAATCAACACGTGAGTTTAACTCTGTCAGTTGAATGCACACATTGACAACCATTCAGTTAGATAGCTCTGTTTTGGTTTTAGAAGCAGATATTTCTCTGTACAGCCTATGGTCCCATTCACTCGGGAATATCCCAACGCAGCTCCTGGAAGAAACGTGTTTCTGACTCGCTGAATCTCAACATAGATTCAACTCTCTTAGGTGAACGAACGCACAGCAGAGCAGTTTCAAGGAAACGTTTCTCCTGAGTTTTAGACGACGTTTCCTGCTGTTTAGTACGTATGCCGGCATTGGGCTGGAAATACCGGTTTTGGGATTCTGCACAGAAAGGGTTTGCAAACCGCTGAATCCACACGTGAGTTTAACTTTGTGAGTTGAATGTACACATTGACAACCATCCAGTTAGATAGCTCCGTTTTGGTTTTAGAAGCAGATATTTCTCTGTACAGCCTATGGTCCCACTCAATCGGGAATATCCCAACGCAGCTCCTAGAAGAAACGTGTTTCTGACTCGCTGAATCTCAACATAGATTCAACTCTCTAATGTGAACGAACGCACAGCAGATCAGTTTCAAGGAAACGTTTCTCCTGAGTTTTAGACGAAGTTTCCTGCTGTTTAGTACGTATGCCGGCATTGGGCTGGAAATACCGGTTTTGGGATTCTGCACAGAAAGGGTTTGCAAACCACTGAATCCACACGTGAGTTTAACTCTGTCAGTTGAATACACACATTGACAACCATTCAGTTTGATAACACCCTTTTGGTTTTAGAAGCAGATATTTCTCTGTACAGCCTATGGTCCCATTCACTCGGGAATATCCCAACGCAGCTCCTGGAAGAAACGTGTTTCTGACTCGCTGAATCTCAACATAGATTCAACTCTCTTAGGTGAACGAACGCACAGCAGAGCAGTTTCAAGGAACGTTTCTCCTGAGTTTTAGACGAAGTTTCCTGCTGTTTAGTACGGATGCCGGCATTGGGCTGGAAATACCAGTTTTGGGATTCTGCACAGAAAGGGTTTGCAAACCGCTGAATCCACACGTGAGTTTAACTCTGTCAGTTCAATGCACACATTGACAACCATTCAGTCTGATAACACCCTTTTGGTTTTAGAAGCAGATATTTCTCTGTACAGCCTATGGTCCCATTCACTCGGGAATATCCCAACGCAGCTCCTGGAAGAAACGTGTTTCTGACTCGCTGAATCTCAACATAGATTCAAGTCTCTTAGGTGAACGAACGCACAGCAGAGCAGTTTCAAGGAAACGTTTCTCCTGAGTTTTAGACGAAGTTCCCTGCTGTTTAGTACAGATGCCGGCATTGGGCTGGAAATACCGGTTTTGGGATTCTGCACAGAAAGGGTTTGCAAACCGCTGAATCCAAACGTGAGTTTAACTCTGTCAGTTGAATGCACACATAGACAACCATTCAGTTAGATAGATCCGTTTTGGTATTGGAAGCAGATATTTCTCTGTACAGCCTATGGTCCCATTCACTCGGGAATATCCCAACGCAGGTCCTAAAAGAAACATGTTTCTGACTCGCTGAATCTCAACATAGATTCAACTCTCTTAGGTGAACGAACGCACAGCAGAGCAGTTTCAAGGAAACGTTTCTCCTGAGTTTTAGACGAAGTTTCCTGCTGTTTAGTACGGATGCCGGCATTGGGCTGGAAATACCGGTTTTGGGATTCTGCACAGAAAGGGTTTGCAAACCGCTGAATCTACACGTGAGTTTAACTTTGTGAGTTGAATGCACACATTGACAACCATCCAGTTAGATAGCTCCGTTTTGGTTTTAGAAGCAGATATTTCTCTGTACAGCCTATGGTCCCATTCACTCGGGAATATCCCAACGCAGCTCCTAGAGGAAACGTGTTTCTGACTCGCTGAATCTCAACGTAGATTCAACTCTCTTAGGTGAACGAACGCACAGCAGAGCAGTTTCAAGAAAACGTTTCTCCTGAGTTTTAGACGAAGTTTCCTGCAGTTAAGTACGTATCCCGGCATTGGGCTGGAAATACCGGTTTTGGGATTCTGCACAGAAAGGGTTTGCAAACCACTGAATCAACACGTGAGTTTAACTCTGTCAGTTGAATGCACACATTGACAACCATTCAGTTAGATAGCTCTGTTTTGGTTTTAGAAGCAGATATTTCTCTGTACAGCCTATGGTCCCATTCACTCGGGAATATCCCAACGCAGCTCCTGGAAGAAACGTGTTTCTGACTCGCTGAATCTCAACATAGATTCAACTCTCTTAGGTGAACGAACGCACAGCAGAGCAGTTTCAAGGAAACGTTTCTCCTGAGTTTTAGACGACGTTTCCTGCTGTTTAGTACGGATGCCGGCATTGGGCTGGAAATACCGGTTTTGGGATTCTGCACAGAAAGGGTTTGCAAACCGCTGAATCCACACGTGAGTTTAACTTTGTGTGTTGAATGTACACATTGACAACCATCCAGTTAGATAGCTCCGTTTTGGTTTTAGAAGCAGATATTTCTCTGTACAGCCTATGGTCCCATTCACTCGGGAATATCCCAACGCAGCTCCTAGAGGAAACGTGTTTCTGACTCGCTGAATCTCAACGTAGATTCAACTCTCTTAGGTGAACGAACGCACAGCAGAGCAGTTTTATGGAAACGTTTCTCCTGAGTTTTAGACGAAGTTTCCTGCAGTTAAGTACGTATCCCGGCATTGGGCTGGAAATACCGGTTTTGGGATTCTGCACAGAAAGGGTTTGCAAACCACTGAATCAACACGTGAGTTTAACTCTGTCAGTTGAATGCACACATTGACAACCATTCAGTTAGATAGCTCTGTTTTGGTTTTAGAAGCAGATATTTCTCTGTACAGCCTATGGTCCCATTCACTCGGGAATATCCCAACGCAGCTCCTGGAAGAAACGTGTTTCTGACTCGCTGAATCTCAACATAGATTCAACTCTCTTAGGTGAACGAAGGCACAGCAGAGAAGTTTCAAGGAAACGTTTCTCCTGAGTTTTAGACGAAGTTTCCTGCTGTTTAGTACGTATGCCGGCATTGGGCTGGAAATACCGGTTTTGGGATTCTGCACAGAACGGGTTTGCAAGCCGCTGAATCCACACGTGAGTTTACCTCTGTCAGCTGAATGCATACATTGACAACGATTCAGTTTGATAACACCCTTTTTGTTTTAGAAGCAGATATTTCTCTGTACAGCCTATGGTCCCATTCACTCGGGAATATCCCAACGCAGCTCCTGGAAGAAACGTGTTTCTAACTCGCTGAATCTCAACATAGATTCAACTCTCTTAGGTGAACGAACGCACAGCAGATCAGTTTCAAGGAAACGTTTCTCCTGAGTTTTAGACGAAGTTTCCTGCTGTTTAGTACGGATGCCGGCATTGGGCTGGAAATACCGGTTTTGGGATTCTGCACAGAAAGGGTTTGCAAACCGCTGAATCCAAACGTGAGTTTAACTCTGTCAGTTGAATGCACACATTGACAACCATTCAGTTACATTGCACCCTTTTGGTTTTAGGAGCAGATATTTCTCTGTACAGCCTATGGTCCCATTCACTTGGGAATATCCCCACGCAGCTCCTAGAAGAAACGTGTTTCTGATTCGCTGAATCTCAACATAGATTCAACTCTCTTATGTGAACGAACGCACAGCAGAGCAGTTTCAAGGAAACGTTTCTCCTGAGTTTTAGACGAAGTTTCCTGCTGTTTAGTACGGATGGCGGCATTGGGCTGGAAATACCGGTTTTGGGATTCTGCACAGAAAGGTTTTGCAAACCACTGAATCCACACGTGAGTTTAACTCTGTCAGTTGAATGCACACATTGACACCCATTCAGTTAGATAGCTCCGTTTTGGTTTTAGAAGCAGATATTTCTCTGTACAGCCTATGTTCCCATTCACTCGGGAATATCCCAACGCAGCTCCTGGAAGAAACGTGTTTCTGGCTCGCTGAATCTCAACATAGATTCAACTCTCTTAGGTGAACGAACGCACAGCAGAGCAGTTTCAAGGAAACGTTTCTCCTGAGTTTTAGACGAAGTTTCCTGCTGTTAAGTACGTATGCCGGCTTTGGGCTGGAAATACCGGTTTTGGGATTCTGCACAGAAAGGGTTTGTAAACCGCTGAATCCAAACGTGAGTTTAACTCTGTCAGTTGAATGCACACATTGACAACCATTCAGTTAGATTGCACCCTTTTGATTTTAGGAGCAGGTATTTCTCTGTACAGCCTATGGTCCCATTCACTCGGGAATATCCCAACGCAGCTCCTAGAAGAAACGTGTTTCTGACTCCCTGAATCTCAACAGAGATTCAACTCTCTTATGTGAACGAACGCACAGCAGAGCAGTTTCAAGAAAACGTTTCTCCTGAGTTTTAGACGAAGTTTACTGCTGTTTAGTACATATGCCGGCATTGGGCTGGAAATACCGGTTTCGGGATTCTGCACAGAAAGGGTTTGCAAACCGCTGAATCCACACGTGAGTTTAACTTTGTGAGTTGAATGCACACATTGACAACCATTCAGTTAGATGGCTCCGTTTTGGTTTTAGAAGCAGATATTTCTCTGTAGAGCCTATGGTCCCATTCACTCGGGAATATTCCAACGCAGCTCCTAGAAGAAACGTGTTTCTGACTCGCTGAATCTCAACGTAGATTCAACTCTCTTAGGTGAACGAACGCACAGCAGAGCAGTTTCAAGGAAACGTTTCTCCTGAGTTTTAGACGAAGTTTCCTGCAGTTAAGTATGTATCCCGGCATTGGGCTGGAAATACCGGTTTTGGGATTCTGCACAGAAAGGGTTTGCAAACCACTGAATCAACACGTGAGTTTAACTCTGTCAGTTCAATGCACACATTGACAACCATTCAGTTAGATAGCTCCGTTTTGGTTTTAGAAGCAGATATTTCTCTGTACAGCCTATGGTCCCATTCACTCGGGAATATCCCAACGCAGCTCCTGGAAGAAACGTGTTTCTGACTCGCTGAATCTCAACATAGATTCAACTCTCTTAGGTGAACGAACGCACAGCAGAGCAGTTTCAAGGAAACGTTTCTCCTGAGTTTTAGACGAAGTTTCCTGCTGTTTAGTACGGATGGCGGCATTGGGCTGGAAATACCGGTTTTGGGATTCTGCACAGAAAGGGTTTGCAAACCACTGAATCAACACATGAGTTTAACTCTGTCAGTTCAATGCACACGTTGACAACCATTCAGTTAGATAGCTCCGTTTTGGTTTTAGAAGCAGATATTTCTCTGTACAGCCTATGGTCCCATTCACTCGGGAATATCCCAACGCAGCTCCTGGAAGAAACGTGTTTCTGACTCGCTGAATCTCAACATAGATTCAACTCTCTTATGTGAACGAAATCACAGCAGAGCAGTTTCAAGAAAACGTTTCTCCTGAGTTTTAGACGAAGTTTCCTGCTGTTTAGTACATATGCCGGCATTGGGCTGGAAATACCGGTTTTGGGATTCTGCACAGAAAGGGTTTGCAAACCGCTGAATCCACACGTGAGTTTAACTTTGTGAGTTGAATGCACACATTGACAACCATTCAGTTAGATGGCTCCGTTTTGGTTTTAGAAGCAGATATTTCTCTGTATAGCCTATGGTCCTATTCACTCGGGAATATCCCAACGCAGCTCCTAGAGGTAACGTGTTTCTGACTCGCTGAATCTCAACGTAGATTCAACTCTCTTAGGTGAACGAACGCACAGCAGAGCAGTTTCAAGGAAACGTTTCTCCTGAGTTTTAGACGAAGTTTCCTACAATTAAGTATGTATCCCGGCATTGGGCTGGAAATACCGGTTTTGGGATTCTGCACAGAAAGGGTTTACAAACCGCTGAATCCACACGTGAGTTTAACTTTGTGAGTTGAATGCACACATTGACAACCATCCAGTTAGATAGCTCCGTTTTGGTTTTAGAAGCAGATATTTCTCTGTACAGCCTATGGTCCCATTCACTCGGGAATATCCCAACGCAGCTCCTAGAGGAAACGTGTTTCTGACTCGCTGAATCTCAAGGTAGATTCAACTCTCTTAGGTGAACGAACGCACAGCAGAGCAGTTTCAAGGAAACGTTTCTCCTGAGTTTTAGACGAAGTTTCCTGCTGTTTAGTACGTATGCCGGCATTGGGCTGGAAATACCGGTTTTGGGATTCTGCACAGAGAGCGTTTGCAAACCGCTGAATCCACACGTGAGTTTAACTCTGTCAGTTGAATGCACACATTGACAACCATTCAGTTTGATAACACCCTTTTGGTTTTAGAAGCAGATATTTCTCTGTACAGCCTATGGTCCCATTCACTCGGGAATATCCCAACGCAGCTCCTGGAAGAAACGTGTTTCTGACTCGCTGAATCTCAACATAGATTCAACTCTCTTAGGTGAACGAAGGCACAGCAGAGAAGTTTCAAGGAAACGTTTCTCCTGAGTTTTAGACGAAGTTTCCTGCTGTTTAGTACGTATGCCGGCATTGGGCTGGAAATACCGGTTTTGGGATTCTGCACAGAACGGGTTTGCAAACCGCTGAATCCACACGTGAGTTTACCTCTGTCAGCTGAATGCATACATTGACAACCATTCAGTTTGATAACACCCTTTTTGTTTTAGAAGCAGATATTTCTCTGTACAGCCTATGGTCCCATTCACTCGGGAATATCCCAACGCAGCTCCTGGAAGAAACGTGTTTCTAACTCGCTGAATCTCAACATAGATTCAACTCTCTTAGGTGAACGAACGCACAGCAGATCAGTTTCAAGGAAACGTTTCTCCTGAGTTTTAGACGAAGTTTCCTGCTGTTTAGTACGGATGCCGGCATTGGGCTGGAAATACCGGTTTTGGGATTCTGCACAGAAAGGGTTTGCAAACCGCTGAATCCAAACGTGAGTTTAACTCTGTCAGTTGAATGCACACATTGACAACCATTCAGTTACATTGCACCCTTTTGGTTTTAGGAGCAGATATTTCTCTGTACAGCCTATGGTCCCATTCACTTGGGAATATCCCCACGCAGCTCCTAGAAGAAACGTGTTTCTGATTCGCTGAATCTCAACATAGATTCAACTCTCTTATGTGAACGAACGCACAGCAGAGCAGTTTCAAGGAAACGTTTCTCCTGAGTTTTAGACGAAGTTTCCTGCTGTTTAGTACGGATGGCGGCATTGGGCTGGAAATACCGGTTTTGGGATTCTGCACAGAAAGGTTTTGCAAACCACTGAATCCACACGTGAGTTTAACTCTGTCAGTTGAATGCACACATTGACACCCATTCAGTTAGATAGCTCCGTTTTGGTTTTAGAAGCAGATATTTCTCTGTACAGCCTATGTTCCCATTCACTCGGGAATATCCCAACGCAGCTCCTGGAAGAAACGTGTTTCTGGCTCGCTGAATCTCAACATAGATTCAACTCTCTTAGGTGAACGAACGCACAGCAGAGCAGTTTCAAGGAAACGTTTCTCCTGAGTTTTAGACGAAGTTTCCTGCTGTTAAGTACGTATGCCGGCTTTGGGCTGGAAATACCGGTTTTGGGATTCTGCACAGAAAGGGTTTGTAAACCGCTGAATCCAAACGTGAGTTTAACTCTGTCAGTTGAATGCACACATTGACAACCATTCAGTTAGATTGCACCCTTTTGATTTTAGGAGCAGATATTTCTCTGTACAGCCTATGGTCCCATTCACTCGGGAATATCCCAACGCAGCTCCTAGAAGAAACGTGTTTCTGACTCCCTGAATCTCAACAGAGATTCAACTCTCTTATGTGAACGAACGCACAGCAGAGCAGTTTCAAGAAAACGTTTCTCCTGAGTTTTAGACGAAGTTTTCTGCTGTTTAGTACATATGCCGGCATTGGGCTGGAAATACCGGTTTCGGGATTCTGCACAGAAAGGGTTTGCAAACCGCTGAATCCACACGTGAGTTTAACTTTGTGAGTTGAATGCACACATTGACAACCATTCAGTTAGATGGCTCCGTTTTGGTTTTAGAAGCAGATATTTCTCTGTAGAGCCTATGGTCCCATTCACTCGGGAATATTCCAACGCAGCTCCTAGAAGAAACGTGTTTCTGACTCGCTGAATCTCAACGTAGATTCAACTCTCTTAGGTGAACGAACGCACAGCAGAGCAGTTTCAAGGAAACGTTTCTCCTGAGTTTTAGACGAAGTTTCCTGCAGTTAAGTATGTATCCCGGCATTGGGCTGGAAATACCGGTTTTGGGATTCTGCACAGAAAGGGTTTGCAAACCACTGAATCAACACGTGAGTTTAACTCTGTCAGTTCAATGCACACATTGACAACCATTCAGTTAGATAGCTCCGTTTTGGTTTTAGAAGCAGATATTTCTCTGTAGAGCCTATGGTCCCATTCACTCGGGAATATCCCAACGCAGCTCCTAGAGGAAACGTGTTTCTGACTCGCTGAATCTCAAGGTAGATTCAACTCTCTTAGGTGAACGAACGCACAGCAGAGCAGTTTCAAGGAAACGTTTCTCCTGAGTTTTAGACGAAGTTTCCTGCTGTTTAGTACGTATGCCGGCATTGGGCTGGAAATACCGGTTTTGGGATTCTGCACAGAGAGCGTTTGCAAACCGCTGAATCCACACGTGAGTTTAACTCCGTCAGTTGAATGCACACATTGACAACCATTCAGTTTGATAACACCCTTTTGGTTTTAGAAGCAGATATTTCTCTGTACAGCCTATGGTCCCATTCACTCGGGAATATCCCAACGCTGCTCCTGGAAGAAACGTGTTTCTGACTCGCTGAATCTCAACATAGTTTCAACTCTCTTAGGTGAACGAACGCACAGCAGAGCAGTTTCAAGGAAACGTTTCTCCTGAGTTTTAGACGAAGTTTCCTGCTGTTTAGTACGGATGCCGGCATTGGGCTGGAAATACCGGTTTTGGGATTCTGCACAGAAAGGGTTTGCAAACCGCTGAATCCACACGTGAGTTTAACTCTGTCAGTTCAATGCACACATTGACAACCATTCAGTTTGATAGCACCCTTTTGGTTTTAGAAGCAGATATTTCTCTGTACAGCCTATGGTCCCATTCACTCGGGAATATCCCAACGCAGCTCCTAGAGGAAACGTGTTTCTGACTCGCTGAATCTCAACGTAGATTCAACTCTCTTAGGTGAACGAACGCACAGCAGAGCAGTTTCAAGAAAACGTTTCTCCTGAGTTTTAGACGAAGTTTCCTGCAGTTAAGTACGTATCCCGGCATTGGGCTGGAAATACCGGTTTTGGGATTCTGCACAGAAAGGGTTTGCAAACCACTGAATCAACACGTGAGTTTAACTCTGTCAGTTGAATGCACACATTGAGAACCATTCAGTTAGATAGCTCTGTTTTGGTTTTAGAAGCAGATATTTCTCTGTACAGCCTATGGTCCCATTCACTCGGGAATATCCCAACGCAGCTCCTGGAAGAAACGTGTTTCTGACTCGCTGAATCTCAACATAGATTCAACTCTCTTAGGTGAACGAAGGCACAGCAGAGAAGTTTCAAGGAAACGTTTCTCCTGAGTTTTAGACGAAGTTTCCTGCTGTTTAATACGGATGGCGGCATTGGGCTGGAAATACCGGTTTTGGGATTCTGCACAGAAAGGTTTTGCAAACCACTGAATCCACACGTGAGTTTAACTCTGTCAGTTGAATGCACACATTGACAACCATTCAGTTAGATAGCTCCGTTTTGGTTTTAGAAGCAGATATTTCTCTGTACAGCCTATTGTCCCATTCACTCGGGAATATCCCAACGTAGCTCCTGGAAGAAACGTGTTTCTGGCTCGCTGAATCTCAACATAGATTCAACTCTCTTAGGTGAACGAACGCACAGCAGAGCAGTTTCAAGGAAACGTTTCTCCTGAGTTTTAGACGAAGTTTCCTGCTGTTTAGTACGTATGCCGGCTTTGGGCTGGAAATACCGGTTTTGGGATTCTGCACAGAAAGGGTTTTTAAACCGCTGAATCCAAACGTGAGTTTAACTCTGTCAGTTGAATGCACACATTGACAACCATTCAGTTAGATTGCACCCTTTTGATTTTAGGAGCAGATATTTCTCTGTACAGCCTATGGTCCCATTCACTCGGGAATATCCCAACGCAGCTCCTAGAAGAAACGTGTTTCTGACTCCCTGAATCTCAACATAGATTCAACTCTCTTATGTGAACGAACGCACAGCAGAGAAGTTTCAAGAAAACGTTTCTCCTGAGTTTTAGACGAAGTTTCCTGCTGTTTAGTACATATGCCGGCATTGGGCTGGAAATACCGGTTTCGGGATTCTGCACAGAAAGGGTTTGCAAACCGCTGAATCCACACGTGAGTTTAACTTTGTGAGTTGAATGCACACATTGACAAACATTCAGTTAGATGGCTCCGTTTTGGTTTTAGAAGCAGATATTTCTCTGTATAGCCTATGGTCCCATTCACTCGGGAATATCCCAACGCAGCTCCTAGAGGTAACGTGTTTCTGACTCGCTGAATCTCAACGTAGATTCAACTCTCTTAGGGGAACGAACGCACAGCAGAGCAGTTTCAAGGAAACGTTTCTCCTGAGTTTTAGACGAAGTTTCCTGCAGTTAAGTATGTATCCCGGCATTGGGCTGGAAATACCGCTTTTGGGATTCTGCACAGAAAGGGTTTGCAAACCGCTGAATCCACACGTGAGTTTAACTTTGTGAGTTGAATGCACACATTGACAACCATCCAGTTAGATAGCTCCGTTTTGGTTTTAGAAGCAGATATTTCTCTGTACAGCCTATGGTCCCATTCACTCGGGAATATCCCAACGCAGCTCCTAGAGGAAACGTGTTTCTGACTCGCTGAATCTCAAGGTAGATTCAACTCTCTTAGGTGAACGAACGCACAGCAGAGCAGTTTCAAGGAAACGTTTCTCCTGAGTTTTAGACGAAGTTTCCTGCTGTTTAGTACGTATGCCGGCATTGGGCTGGAAATACCGGTTTTGGGATTCTGCACAGAGAGCGTTTGCAAACCGCTGAATCCACACGTGAGTTTAACTCTGTCAGTTGAATGCACACATTGACAACCATTCAGTTTGATAACACCCTTTTGGCTTTAGAAGCAGATATTTCTCTGTACAGCCTATGGTCCCATTCACTCGGGAATATCCCAACGCAGCTCCTGGAAGAAACGTGTTTCTGACTCGCTGAATCTCAACATAGATTCAACTCTCTTTGGTGAACGAACGCACAGCAGAGCAGTTTCAAGGAAACGTTTCTCCTGAGTTTTAGACGAAGTTTCCTGCTGTTTAGTACGGATGGCGGCATTGGGCTGGAAATACCGGTTTTGGGATTCTGCACAGAAAGGTTTTGCAAACCACTGAATCCACACGTGAGTTTAACTCTGTCAGTTGAATGCACACATTGACAACCATTCAGTTAGATAGCTCCGTTTTGGTTTTAGAAGCAGATATTTCTCTGTACAGCCTATTGTCCCATTCACTCGGGAATATCCCCACGCAGCTCCTGGAAGAAACGTGTTTCTGGCTCGCTGAATCTCAACATAGACTCAACTCTCTTAGGTGAACGAACGCACAGCAGAGCAGTTTCAAGGAAACGTTTCTCCTGAGTTTTAGACGAAGTTTCCTGCTGTTTAGTACGTATGCCGGCTTTGGGCTGGAAATACCGGTTTTGGGATTCTGCACAGAAAGGGTTTGTAAACCGCTGAATCCAAACGTGAGTTTAACTCTGTCAGTTGAATGCACACATTGACAACCATTCAGTTAGATTGCACCCTTTTGATTTTAGGAGCAGATATTTCTCTGTACAGACTATGGTCCCATTCACTCGGGAATATCCCAACGCAGTTCCTAGAAGAAACGTGTTTCTGACTCCCTGAATCTCAACATAGATTCAACTCTCTTATGTGAACGAACGCACAGCAGAGCAGTTTCAAGAAAACGTTTCTCCTGAGTTTTAGACGAAGTTTCCTGCTGTTTAGTACATATGCCGGCATTGGGCTGGAAATACCGGTTTCGGGATTCTGCACAGAAAGGGTTTGCAAACCGCTGAATCCACACGTGAGTTTAACTTTGTGAGTTGAATGCACACATTGACAACCATTCAGTTAGATGGCTCCGTTTTGGTTTTAGAAGCAGATATTTCTCTGTATAGCCTATGGTCCCATTCACTCGGGAATATCCCAACGCAGCTCCTAGAAGAAACGTGTTTCTGACTCGCTGAATCTCAACGTAGATTCAACTCTCTTAGGTGAACGAACGCACAGCAGAGCAGTTTCAAGGAAACGTTTCTCCTGAGTTTTAGACGAAGTTTCCTGCAGTTAAGTATGTATCCCGGCATTGGGCTGGAAATACCGGTTTTGGGATTCTGCACAGAAAGGGTTTGCAAACCACTGAATCAACACGTGAGTTTAACTCTGTCAGTTCAATGCACACGTTGACAACCATTCAGTTAGATAGCTCCGTTTTGGTTTTAGAAGCAGATATTTCTCTGTACAGCCTATGGTCCCATTCACTCGGGAATATCCCAACGCAGCTCCTGGAAGAAACGTGTTTCTGACTCGCTGAATCTCAACATAGATTCAACTCTCTTATGTGAACGAAATCACAGCAGAGCAGTTTCAAGAAAACGTTTCTCCTGAGTTTTAGGCGAAGTTTCCTGCTGTTTAGTACATATGCCGGCATTGGGCTGGAAATACCGGTTTTGGGATTCTGCACAGAAAGGGTTTGCAAACCGCTGAATCCACACGTGAGTTTAACTTTGTGAGTTGAATGCACACATTGACAACCATTCAGTTAGATGGCTCCGTTTTGGTTTTAGAAGCAGATATTTCTCTGTATAGCCTATGGTCCTATTCACTCGGGAATATCCCAACGCAGCTCCTAGAGGTAACGTGTTTCTGACTCGCTGAATCTCAACGTAGATTCAACTCTCTTAGGTGAACGAACGCACAGCAGAGCAGTTTCAAGGAAACGTTTCTCCTGAGTTTTAGACGAAGTTTCCTACAATTAAGTATGTATCCCGGCATTGGGCTGGAAATACCGGTTTTGGGATTCTGCACAGAAAGGGTTTGCAAACCGCTGAATCCACACGTGAGTTTAACTTTGTGAGTTGAATGCACACATTGACAACCATCCAGTTAGATAGCTCCGTTTTGGTTTTAGAAGCAGATATTTCTCTGTACAGCCTATGGTCCCATTCACTCGGGAATATCCCAACGCAGCTCCTAGAGGAAACGTGTTTCTGACTCGCTGAATCTCAAGGTAGATTCAACTCTCTTAGGTGAACGAACGCACAGCAGAGCAGTTTCAAGGAAACGTTTCTCCTGAGTTTTAGACGAGGTTTCCTGCTGTTTAGTACGTATGCCGGCATTGGGCTGGAAATACCGGTTTTGGGATTCTGCACAGAAAGGGTTTGCAAACCGCTGAATCCACACGTGAGTTTAACTCTGTCAGTTGAATGCACACATTGACAACCATTCAGTTTGATAACACCCTTTTGGTTTTAGAAGCAGATATTTCTCTGTACAGCCTATGGTCCCATTCACTCGGGAATATCCCAACGCAGCTCCTGGAAGAAACGTGTTTCTGACTCACTGAATCTCAACATAGATTCAACTCTCTTAGGTGAACGAACGCACAGCAGAGCAGTTTCAAGGAAACGTTTCTCCTGAGTTTTAGACGAAGTTTCCTGCTGTTTAGTACGGATGCCGGCATTGGGCTGGAAATACCGGTTTTGGGATAGTGCACAGAAAGGGTTTGCAAACCGCTGAATCCACACGTGAGTTTAACTCTGTCAGTTCAATGCACACATTGACAACCATGCAGTTTGATAGCACCCTTTTGGTTTTAGAAGCAGATATTTCTCTGTACAGCCTATGGTCCCATTCACTCGGGAATATCCCAACGCAGCTCCTAGAAGAAACGTGTTTCTGACTCGCTGAATCTCAACATAGATTCAACCCTCTTAGGTGAACGAACGCACAGCAGAGCAGTTTCAAGGAAACGTTTCTCCTGAGTTTTAGACGAAGTTTCCTGCTGTTTAGTACGGATGCCGGCATTGGGCTGGAAATACCGGTTTTGGGATTCTGCACAGAAAGGGTTTGCAAACCGCTGAATCCACACGTGAGTTTAACTCTGTCAGTTGAATGCACACATTGACAACCATTCAGTTAGATAGCTCCGTTTTGGTTTTAGAAGCAGATATTTCTCTGTACAGCCTATGGTCCCATTCACTCGGGAATATCCCAACGCAGCTCCTAGAAGAAACGTGTTTCTGACTCACTGAATCTCAACATAGATTCAACTCTCTTAGGTGAACGAACGCACAGCAGAGCAGTTTCACGGAAACTTTTCTCCTGAGTTTTAGACGAAGTTTCCTGCTGTTTTGTATGGATGCCGGCATTGGGCTGGAAATACCGATTTTGGGATTCTGCACAGAAAGGGTTTGCAAACCGCTGAATCCACACGTGAGTTTAACTCTGTCAGTTGAATGCACACATTGACAACCATTCAGTTAGATAGCTCCGTTTTGGTATTCGAAGCAGATATTTCTCTGTACAGCCTATGGTCCCATTCACTCGGGAATATCCCAACGCAGGTCCTAGAAGAAACGTGTTTCTGACTCGCTGAATCTCAACATAGATTCAACTCTCTTAGGTGAACGAACGCACAGCAGAGCAGTTTCAAGGAAACGTTTCTCCTGAGTTTTAGACGAAGTTTCCTGCTGTTTAGTACGGATGCCGGCATTGGGCTGGAAATACCGGTTTTGGGATTCTGCTCAGAAAGGGTTTGCAAACCGCTGAATCCACACGTGAGTTTAACTTTGTGAGTTGAATGCACACATTGACAACTATCCAGTTAGATAGCTCCGTTTTGGTTTTAGAAGCAGATATTTCTCTGTACAGCCTATGGTCCCATTCACTCGGGAATATCCCAACGCAGCTCCTAGAGGAAACGTGTTTCTGACTCGCTGAATCTCAACGTAGATTCAACTCTCTTAGGTGAACGAACGCACAGCAGAGCAGTTTCAAGAAAACGTTTCTCCTGAGTTTTAGACGAAGTTTCCTGCAGTTAAGTACGTATCCCGGCATTGGGCTGGAAATACCGGTTTTGGGATTCTGCACAGAAAGGGTTTGCAAACCACTGAATCAACACTTGAGTTTAACTCTGTCAGTTGAATGCACACATTGACAACCATTCAGTTAGATAGCTCTGTTTTGGTTTTAGAAGCAGATATTTCTCTGTACAGCCTATGGTCCCATTCACTCGGGAATATCCCAACGCAGCTCCTGGAAGAAACGTGTTTCTGACTCGCTGAATCTCAACATAGATTCAACTCTCTTAGGTGAACGAACGCACAGCAGAGAAGTTTCAAGGAAACGTTTCTCCTGAGTTTTAGACGAAGTTTCCTGCTGTTTAGTACGTATGCCGGCATTGGGCTGGAAATACCGGTTTTGGGATTCTGCACAGAAAGGGTTTGCAAACCGCTGAATCCACACGTGAGTTTAACTCTGTCAGTTGAATGCACACATTGACAACCATTCAGTTTGATAACACCCTTTTGGTTTTAGAAGCAGATATTTCTCTGTACAGCCTATGGTCACATTCACTCGGGAATATCCCAACGCAGCTCCTGGAAGAAACGTGTTTCTGACTCGCTGAATCTCAACATAGATTCAACTCTCTTAGGTGAATGAACGAACAGCAGATCAGTTTCAAGGAAACGTTTCTCCTGAGTTTTAGACGAAGTTTCCTGCTGTTTAGTACGGATGCCGGCATTGGGCTGGAAATACCGGTTTTGGGATTCTGCACAGAAAGGGTTTGCAAACCGCTGAATCCACACGTGAGTTTAACTTTGTGAGTTGAATGCACACATTGACAACCATCCAGTTAGATAGCTCCGTTTTGGTTTTAGAAGCAGATATTTCTCTGTACAGCCTATCGTCCCATTCACTCGGGAATATCCCAACGCAGCTCCTAGAGGAAACGTGTTTCTGACTCGCTGAATCTCAACGTAGATTCAACTCTCTTAGGTGAACGAACGCACAGCAGAGCAGTTTCAAGAAAACGTTTCTCCTGAGTTTTAGACGAAGTTTCCTGCAGTTAAGTACGTATCCCGGCATTGGGATGGAAATACCGGTTTTGGGATTCTGCACAGAAAGGGTTTGCAAACCACTGAATCAACACGTGAGTTTAACTCTGTCAGTTGAATGCACACATTGACAACCATTCAGTTAGATAGCTCTGTTTTGGTTTTAGAAGCAGATATTTCTCTGTACAGCCTATGGTCCCATTCACTCGGGAATATCCCAACGCAGCTCCTGGAAGAAACGTGTTTCTGACTCGCTGAATCTCAACATAGATTCAACTCTCTTAGGTGAACGAACGCACAGCAGATCAGTTTCAAGGAAACGTTTCTCCTGAGTTTTAGACGAAGTTTCCTGCTGTTTAGTACGGATGCCGGCATTGGGCTGGAAATACCGCTTTTGGGATTCTGCACAGAAAGGGTTTGCAAACCGCTGAATCCACACGTGAGTTTAACTTTGTGAGTTGAATGCACACATTGACAACCATTCAGTTAGATGGCTCCGTTTTGGTTTTAGAAGCAGATATTTCTCTGTATAGCCTATGGTCCTATTCACTCGGGAATATCCCAACGCAGCTCCTAGAGGTAACGTGTTTCTGACTCGCTGAATCTCAACGTAGATTCAACTCTCTTAGGTGAACGAACGCACAGCAGAGCAGTTTCAAGGAAACGTTTCTCCTGAGTTTTAGACGAAGTTTCCTACAATTAAGTATGTATCCCGGCATTGGGCTGGAAATACCGGTTTTGGGATTCTGCACAGAAAGGGTTTGCAAACCGCTGAATCCACACGTGAGTTTAACTTTGTGAGTTGAATGCACACATTGACAACCATCCAGTTAGATAGCTCCGTTTTGGTTTTAGAAGCAGATATTTCTCTGTACAGCCTATGGTCCCATTCACTCGGGAATATCCCAACGCAGCTCCTAGAGGAAACGTGTTTCTGACTCGCTGAATCTCAAGGTAGATTCAACTCTCTTAGGTGAACGAACGCACAGCAGAGCAGTTTCAAGGAAACGTTTCTCCTGAGTTTTAGACGAGGTTTCCTGCTGTTTAGTACGTATGCCGGCATTGGGCTGGAAATACCGGTTTTGGGATTCTGCACAGAAAGGGTTTGCAAACCGCTGAATCCACACGTGAGTTTAACTCTGTCAGTTGAATGCACACATTGACAACCATTCAGTTTGATAACACCCTTTTGGTTTTAGAAGCAGATATTTCTCTGTACAGCCTATGGTCCCATTCACTCGGGAATATCCCAACGCAGCTCCTGGAAGAAACGTGTTTCTGACTCACTGAATCTCAACATAGATTCAACTCTCTTAGGTGAACGAACGCACAGCAGAGCAGTTTCAAGGAAACGTTTCTCCTGAGTTTTAGACGAAGTTTCCTGCTGTTTAGTACGGATGCCGGCATTGGGCTGGAAATACCGGTTTTGGGATAGTGCACAGAAAGGGTTTGCAAACCGCTGAATCCACACGTGAGTTTAACTCTGTCAGTTCAATGCACACATTGACAACCATGCAGTTTGATAGCACCCTTTTGGTTTTAGAAGCAGATATTTCTCTGTACAGCCTATGGTCCCATTCACTCGGGAATATCCCAACGCAGCTCCTAGAAGAAACGTGTTTCTGACTCGCTGAATCTCAACATAGATTCAACCCTCTTAGGTGAACGAACGCACAGCAGAGCAGTTTCAAGGAAACGTTTCTCCTGAGTTTTAGACGAAGTTTCCTGCTGTTTAGTACGGATGCCGGCATTGGGCTGGAAATACCGGTTTTGGGATTCTGCACAGAAAGGGTTTGCAAACCGCTGAATCCACACGTGAGTTTAACTCTGTCAGTTGAATGCACACATTGACAACCATTCAGTTAGATAGCTCCGTTTTGGTTTTAGAAGCAGATATTTCTCTGTACAGCCTATGGTCCCATTCACTCGGGAATATCCCAACGCAGCTCCTAGAAGAAACGTGTTTCTGACTCACTGAATCTCAACATAGATTCAACTCTCTTAGGTGAACGAACGCACAGCAGAGCAGTTTCACGGAAACTTTTCTCCTGAGTTTTAGACGAAGTTTCCTGCTGTTTTGTATGGATGCCGGCATTGGGCTGGAAATACCGATTTTGGGATTCTGCACAGAAAGGGTTTGCAAACCGCTGAATCCACACGTGAGTTTAACTCTGTCAGTTGAATGCACACATTGACAACCATTCAGTTAGATAGCTCCGTTTTGGTATTCGAAGCAGATATTTCTCTGTACAGCCTATGGTCCCATTCACTCGGGAATATCCCAACGCAGGTCCTAGAAGAAACGTGTTTCTGATTCGCTGAATCTCAACATAGATTCAACTCTCTTAGGTGAACGAACGCACAGCAGAGCAGTTTCAAGGAAACGTTTCTCCTGAGTTTTAGACGAAGTTTCCTGCTGTTTAGTACGGATGCCGGCATTGGGCTGGAAATACCGGTTTTGGGATTCTGCTCAGAAAGGGTTTGCAAACCGCTGAATCCACACGTGAGTTTAACTTTGTGAGTTGAATGCACACATTGACAACTATCCAGTTAGATAGCTCCGTTTTGGTTTTAGAAGCAGATATTTCTCTGTACAGCCTATGGTCCCATTCACTCGGGAATATCCCAACGCAGCTCCTAGAGGAAACGTGTTTCTGACTCGCTGAATCTCAACGTAGATTCAACTCTCTTAGGTGAACGAACGCACAGCAGAGCAGTTTCAAGAAAACGTTTCTCCTGAGTTTTAGACGAAGTTTCCTGCAGTTAAGTACGTATCCCGGCATTGGGCTGGAAATACCGGTTTTGGGATTCTGCACAGAAAGGGTTTGCAAACCACTGAATCAACACTTGAGTTTAACTCTGTCAGTTGAATGCACACATTGACAACCATTCAGTTAGATAGCTCTGTTTTGGTTTTAGAAGCAGATATTTCTCTGTACAGCCTATGGTCCCATTCACTCGGGAATATCCCAACGCAGCTCCTGGAAGAAACGTGTTTCTGACTCGCTGAATCTCAACATAGATTCAACTCTCTTAGGTGAACGAACGCACAGCAGAGAAGTTTCAAGGAAACGTTTCTCCTGAGTTTTAGACGAAGTTTCCTGCTGTTTAGTACGTATGCCGGCATTGGGCTGGAAATACCGGTTTTGGGATTCTGCACAGAAAGGGTTTGCAAACCGGTGAATCCACACGTGAGTTTAACTCTGTCAGTTGAATGCACACATTGACAACCATTCAGTTTGATAACACCCTTTTGGTTTTAGAAGCAGATATTTCTCTGTACAGCCTATGGTCACATTCACTCGGGAATATCCCAACGCAGCTCCTGGAAGAAACGTGTTTCTGACTCGCTGAATCTCAACATAGATTCAACTCTCTTAGGTGAATGAACGAACAGCAGATCAGTTTCAAGGAAACGTTTCTCCTGAGTTTTAGACGAAGTTTCCTGCTGTTTAGTACGGATGCCGGCATTGGGCTGGAAATACCGGTTTTGGGATTCTGCACAGAAAGGGTTTGCAAACCGCTGAATCCACACGTGAGTTTAACTTTGTGAGTTGAATGCACACATTGACAACCATCCAGTTAGATAGCTCCGTTTTGGTTTTAGAAGCAGATATTTCTCTGTACAGCCTATCGTCCCATTCACTCGGGAATATCCCAACGCAGCTCCTAGAGGAAACGTGTTTCTGACTCGCTGAATCTCAACGTAGATTCAACTCTCTTAGGTGAACGAACGCACAGCAGAGCAGTTTCAAGAAAACGTTTCTCCTGAGTTTTAGACGAAGTTTCCTGCAGTTAAGTACGTATCCCGGCATTGGGATGGAAATACCGGTTTTGGGATTCTGCACAGAAAGGGTTTGCAAACCACTGAATCAACACGTGAGTTTAACTCTGTCAGTTGAATGCACACATTGACAACCATTCAGTTAGATAGCTCTGTTTTGGTTTTAGAAGCAGATATTTCTCTGTACAGCCTATGGTCCCATTCACTCGGGAATATCCCAACGCAGCTCCTGGAAGAAACGTGTTTCTGACTCGCTGAATCTCAACATAGATTCAACTCTCTTAGGTGAACGAACGCACAGCAGATCAGTTTCAAGGAAACGTTTCTCCTGAGTTTTAGACGAAGTTTCCTGCTGTTTAGTACGGATGCCGGCATTGGGCTGGAAATACCGCTTTTGGGATTCTGCACAGAAAGGGTTTGCAAACCGCTGAATCCACACGTGAGTTTAACTCTGTCAGTTGAATGCACACCTTGACAACCATTCAGTTTGATAGCACCCTTTTGGTTTTAGAAGAAGATATTTCTCTGTACAGCCTATGGTCCCATTCACTCGGGAATATCCCAACGCAGCTCCTAGAAGAAACGTGTTTCTGACTCGCTGAATCTCAACATAGATTCAACTCTCTTAGGTGAACGAACGCACAGCAGAGCAGTTTCAAGGAAACGTTTCTCCTGAGTTTTAGACGAAGTTTCCTGCTGTTTAGTACATATGCCGGCATTGGGCTGGAAATACCGATTTTGGGATTCTGCACAGAAAGGGTTTGCAAACCGCTGAATCCACACGTGAGTTTAACTCTGTCAGTTGAATGCACACATTGACAACCATTCAGTTAGATATCTCCGTTTTGGTATTAGAAGCAGATATTTCTCTGTACAGCCTATGGTCCCATTCACTCGGGAATATCCCAACGCAGGTCCTAGAAGAAACGTGTTTCTGACTCGCTGAATCTCAACATAGATTCAACTCTCTTAGGTGAACGAACGCACAGCAGAGCAGTTTCAAGGAAACGTTTCTCCTGAGTTTTAGACGAAGTTTCCTGCTGTTTAGTACGGATGCCGGCATTGGGCTGGAAATACCGGTTTTGGGATTCTGCACAGAAAGGGTTTGCAAACCGCTGAATCCACACGTGAGTTTAACTTTGTGAGTTGAATGCACACATTGACAACCATCCAGTTAGATAGCTCCGTTTTGGTTTAAGAAGCAGATATTTCTCTGTACAGCCTATGGTCCCATTCACTCGGGAATATCCCAACGCAGCTCCTAGAGGAAACGTGTTTCTGACTCGCTGAATCTCAACGTAGATTCAACTCTCTTAGGTGAACGAACGCACAGCAGAGCAGTTTCAAGAAAACGTTTCTCCTGAGTTTTAGACGAAGTTTCCTGCAGTTAAGTACGTATCCCGGCATTGGGATGGAAATACCGGTTTTGGGATTCTGCACAGAAAGGGTTTGCAAACCACTGAATCAACACGTGAGTTTAACTCTGTCAGTTGAATGCACACATTGACAACCATTCAGTTAGATAGCTCTGTTTTGGTTTTAGAAGCAGATATTTCTCTGTACAGCCTATGGTACAATTCACTCGGGAATATCCCAACGCAGCTCCTGGAAGAAACGTGTTTCTGACTCGCTGAATCTCAACATAGATTCAACTCTCTTAGGTGAACGAACGCACAGCAGAGCAGTTTCAAGGAAACGTTTCTCCTGAGTTTTAGACGAAGTTTCCTGCTGTTTAGTACGTATGCCGGCATTGGGCTGGAAATACCGGTTTTGGGATTCTGCACAGAAAGGGTTTGCAAACCGCTGAATCCACACGTGAGCTTAACTCTCTCAGTTGAATGCACACATTGACAACCATTCAGTTTGATAGCACCCTTTTGGTTTTAGAAGCAGATATTTCTCTGTACAGCCTATGGTCCCATTCACTCGGGAATATCCCAACGCAGCTCCTAGAAGAAACGTGTTTCTGACTCGCTGAATCTCAACATAGATTCAACTCTCTTAGGTGAACGAACGCACAGCAGAGCAGTTTCAAGGAAACGTTTCTCCTGAGTTTTAGACGAAGTTTCCTGCTGTTTAGTACGTATGCCGGCATTGGGCTGGAAATACCGATTTTGGGATTCTGCACAGAAAGGGTTTGCAAACCGCTGAATCCACACGTGAGTTTAACTCTGTCAGATGAATGCACACCTTGACAACCATTCAGTTAGAAAGCTCCGTTTTGGTATTAGAAGCAGATATTTCTCTGTACAGCCTATGGTCCCATTCACTCGGGAATATCCTAACGCAGGTCCTAGAAGAAACGTGTTTCTGACTCGCTGAATCTCAACATAGATTCAACTCTCTTAGGTGAACGAACGCACAGCAGAGCAGTTTCAAGGAAACGTTTCTCCTGAGTTCTAGACGAAGTTTCCTGCTGTTTAGTACGGATGCCGGCATTGGGCTGGAAATACCGGTTTTGGGATTCTGCACAGAAAGGGTTTGCAAACCGCTGAATCCACACGTGAGTTTAACTTTGTGAGTTGAATGCACACACTGACAACCATCCAGTTAGATAGCTCCGTTTTAGTTTTAGAAGCAGATATTTCTCTGTACAGTCTATGGTCCCATTCACTCGGGAATATCCCAACGCAGCTCCTAGAAGAAACGTGTTTCTGACTCGCTGAATCCCAACGTAGATTCAACTCTCTTAGGTGAACGAACGCACAGCATAGCAGTTTCAAGGAAACTTTTCTCCTGAGTTTTAGACGAAGTTTCCTGCTGTTTTGTACGGATGCCGGCATTGGGCTGGAAATACCGATTTTGGGATCCTGCACAGAAAGGGTTTGCAAACCGCTGAATCCACACGTGAGTTTAACTCTGTCAGTTGAATGCACACATTGACAACCATTCAGTTAGATAGCTCCGTTTTGGTATTAGAAGCAGATATTTCTCTGTACAGCCTATGGTCCCATTCAATCGGGAATATCCCAATGCAGGTCCTAGAAGAAACGTGTTTCTGACTCGCTGAATCTCAACATAGATTCAACTCTCTTAGGTGAACGAACGCAGAGCAGAGCAGTTTCAAGGAAACGTTTCTCCTGAGTTTTAGACGAAGTTTCCTGCTGTTTACTACGGACGCCGGCATTGGGCTGGAAATACCGGTTTTGGGATTCTGCACAGAGAGCGTTTGCAAACCGCTGAATCCACACGTGAGTTTAACTTTGTGAGTTGAATGCACACATTGACAACCATCCAGTTAGATAGCTCCGTTTTGGTTTTAGGAGCAGATATTTCTCTGTACAGCCTATGGTCCCATTCACTCGGGAATATCCCAACGCAGCTCCTAGAGGAAACGTGTTTCTGACTCGCTGAATCCCAAGGTAGATTCAACTCTCTTAGGTGAACGAACGCACAGCAGAGCAGTTTCAAGGAAACTTTTCTCCTGAGTTTTAGACGAAGTTTCCTGCTGTTTAGTACGTATGCCGGCATTGGGCAGGAAATACCGTTTTTGGGATTCTGCACAGAAAGGGTTTGCAAACCGCTGAATCCACACGTGAGTTTAACTCTGTCAGTTGAATGCACACATTGACAACCATTCAGTTAGATAGCACCCTTTTGGTTTTAGAAGCAGATATTTCTCTGTACAGCCTATGGTCCCATTCACTCGGGAATATCCCAACGCAGCTCCTAGAAGAAACGTGTTTCTGACTCGCTGAATCTCAACATAGATTCAACTCTCTTAGGTGAACGAACGCACAGCAGAGCAGTTTCATGGAAACGTTTCTCCTGAGTTTTAGACGAAGTTTCCTGCTGTTTAGTACGTATGCCGGCATTGGGCTGGAAATACCGGTTTTGGGATTCTGCACAGAAAGGGTTTGTAAACCGCTGAATCCACACGTGAGTTTAACTCTCTCAGTTGAATGCACACATTGACAACCATTCAGTTAGATTGCACCCTTTTGGTTTTAGGAGCAGATATTTCTCTGTACAGCCTATGGTCCCATTCACTCGGGAATATCCCAACGCAGCTCCTGGAAGAAACGTGTTTCTGACTCGCTGAATCTCAACATAGATTCAACTCTCTTATGTGAACGAACGCACAGCAGAGCAGTTTCAAGGAAACGTTTTCCCTGAGTTTTAGACGAAGTTTCCTGCTGTTTAGTACATATGCCGACATTGGGCTGGAAATACCGGTTTTGGGATTCTGCACAGAAAGGGTTTGCAAACCACTGAATCAACACGTGAGTTTAACTCTATCAGTTGAATGCACACATTGACAACCATTCAGTTATATAGCTCCGTTGTGGTATTAGAAGCAGATATTTCTCTGTACAGCCTATGGTCCCATTCACTCGGGAATATCCCAGCGCAGCTACTAGAAGACACGTGTTTCTGACTCGCTGAATCTCAGCGTAGATTCTACTCTCTTAGGTGAACGAACGCACAGCAGAGCAGTTTCAAGGAAACTTTTCTCCTGAGTTTTAGACGAAGTTTCCTGCTGTTTAGTACGTATGCCGGCATTGGGCAGGAAATACCGGTTTTGGGATTCTGCACAGAAAGGGTTTGCAAACCGCTGAATCCACACGTGAGTTTAACTCTGTCAGTTGAATGCACACATTGACAACCATTCAGTTAGATAGCACCCTTTTGGTTTTAGAAGCAGATATTTCTCTGTACAGCCTATGGTCCCATTCACTCGGGAATATCCCAACGCAGCTCCTAGAAGAAACGTGTTTCTGACTCGCTGAATCTCAACATAGATTCAACTCTCTTAGGTGAACGAACGCACAGCAGAGCAGTTTCAAGGAAACTTTTCTCCTGAGTTTTAGACGAAGTTTCCTGCTGTTTAGTACGGATTCCGGCATTGGGCTGGAAATACCGGTTTTGGGATTCTGCACAGAAAGGGTTTGCAAACCGCTGAATCCACACGTGAGTTTAACTCTGTCAGTTGAATGCACACATTGACAACCATTCAGTTCGATAGCTCCGTTTTGGTATTAGAAGCAGATATTTCTCTGTACAGCCTATGGTCCCATTCACTCGGGAATATCCCAACGCAGGTCCTAGAAGAAACGTGTTTTTGACTCGCTGAATCTCAACATAGATTCAACTCTCTTAGGTGAACGAACGCACAGCATAGCAGATTCAAGTAATCGTTTCTCCTGAGTTATAGACGAAGTTTCCTGCTGTTTAGTACGGATGCAGGCATTGGGCTGGAAATACAGGTTTTGGGATTCTGCACAGAAACGGTTTCCAAACCACTGAATCCACACGTGAGTTTAACTCTGTCAGTTGAATGCACACATTGACAACCATTCAGTTAGATAGCTCCGTTTTGGTTTAAGAAGCAGATATTTCTCTGTACAGCCTATGGTCCCATTCACTCGGGAATATCCCAACGCAACTCCTGGAAGAAACGTGTTTCTGACTCGCTGAATCTCAACATAGATTCAACTCTCTTAGGTGAACGAACGCACAGCAGAGCAGTTTCAAGGAAACGTTTCTCCTGAGTTTTAGACGAAGTTTCCTGCTGTTTAGTACGTATGCCGGCATTGGGCTGGAAATACCGGTTTTGGGATTCTGCACAGAAAGGGTTTGCAAACCGCTGAATCCACACGTGAGTTTAACATTGTGAGTTGAATGCACACATTGACAAACATCCAGTTAGATAGCTCCGTTTTGGTTTTAGAAGCAGATATTTCTCTGTACAGCCTATGGTCCCATTCACTCGGGAATATCCCAACGCAGCTCCTAGAAGAAACGTGTTTCTGACTCGCTGAATCTCAACGTAGATTCAACTCCCTTAGGAGAACGAACGCAGAGCAGAGCAGTTTCAAGGAAACGTTTCTCCTGAGTTTTAGACGAAGTTTCCTGCAGTTAAGTACGTATCCCGGCATTGGGCTGGAAATACCGGTTTTGGGATTCTGCACAGAAAGGGTTTGCAAACCACTGAATCAACACGTGAGTTTAACTCTGTCAGTTGAATGCACACATTGACAACCATTCAGTTATATAGCTCCGTTTTGGTTTTAGAAGCAGATATTTCTCTGTACAGCCTATAGTCCCATTCACTCGGGAATATCCCAACGCAGCTCCTGGAAGAAACGTGTTTCTGACTCGCTGAATCTTAACATAGATTCAACTCTCTTAGGTGAACGAACGCACAGCAGAGCAGTTTCAAGGAAACGTTTCTCCTGAGTTTTAGACGAAGTTCCCTGCTGTTTAGTACATATGCCGGCATTGGGCTGGAAATACCGGTTTTGGGATTCTGCACAGAAAGGGTTTGCAAACCGCTGAATCCACACGTGAGTTTAACTCTGTCAGTTGAATGCACACATTGACAACCATTCAGTTTGATAGCACCCTTTTGGTTTTAGAAGCAGATATTTCTCTGTACAGCCTATGGTCCCATTCACTCGGGAATATCCCAACGCAGCTCCTAGAAGAAACGTGTTTCTGACTCGCTGAATCTCAACATAGATTCAACTCTCTTAGGTGAACGAACGCACAGCAGAGCAGTTTCAAGGAAACGTTTCTCCTGAGTTTTAGACGAAGTTTCCTGCAGTTAAGTACGTATCCCGGCATTGGGCTGGAAATACCGGTTTTGGGATTCTGCACAGAAAGGGTTTGGAAACCGCTGAATCCACACGTGAGTTTAACTCTGTCAGTTGAATGCACACATTGACAACCATTCAGTTATATAGCTCCGTTTTGGTTTTAGAAGCAGATATTTCTCTTTACAGCCTATAGTCCCATTCACTCGGGAATATCCCAACGCAGCTCCTGGAAGAAACGTGTTTCTGACTCGCTGAATCTTAACATAGATTCAACTCTCTTAGGTGAACGAACACGCAGCAGAGCAGTTTCAAGGAAACGTTTCTCCTGAGTTTTAGACGAAGTTCCCTGCTGTTTAGTACATATGCCGGCATTGGGCTGGAAATACCGGTTTTGGGATTCTGCACAGAAAGGGTTTGCAAACCGCTGAATCCACACGTGAGTTTAACTCTGTCAGTTGAATGCACACATTGACAACCATTCAGTTTGATAGCACCCTTTTGGTTTTAGAAGAAGATATTTCTCTGTACAGCCTATGGTCCCATTCACTCGGGAATATCCCAACGCAGCTCCTAGAAGAAACGTGTTTCTGACTCGCTGAATCTCAACATAGATTCAACTCTCTTAGGTGAACGAACGCACAGCAGAGCAGTTTCAAGGAAACTTTTCTCCTCTGTTTTAGACGAAGTTTCCTGCTGTTTAGTACGGATGCCGGCATTGGGCTGGAAATACCGGTTTTGGGATTCTGCACAGAAAGGGTTTGCAAACCGCTGAATCGACACGTGAGTTTAACTTTGTGAGTTGAATGCACACATTGACAACCATCCAGTTAGATACCTCCGTTTTGGTTTTAGAAGCAGATATTTCTCTGTACAGCCTATGGTCCCATTCACTCGGGAATATCCCAACGCAGCTCCTAGAAGAAACGTGTTTCTGACTCGCTGAATCTCAACGTAGATTCAACTCTCTTAGGTGAACGAACGCACAGCAGAGCAGTTTCAAGGAAACGTTTCTCCTGAGTTTTAGACGAAGTTTCCTGCAGTTTAGTACGTATCCCGGCATTGAGCTGGAATTACCGGTTTTGGGATTCTGCACAGAAAGGGTTTGTCAAACGCTGAATCCAAACGTGAGTTTAACTCTGTCAGTTGAATGCACACATTGACAACCATTCAGTTAGATTGCACCCTTTTGGTTTTAGGAGCAGATATTTCTCTGTACAGCCTATGGTCCCATTCACTCGGGAATATCCCAACGCAGCTCCTAGAAGAAACGTGTTTCTGACTCGCTGAATCTCAACATAGATTCAACTCTCTTATGTGAACGAACGCACAGCAGAGCAGTTTCATGGAAACGTTTCTCCTGAGTTTTAGACGAAGTTTCCTGCTGTTTAGTACATATGCCGGCATTGGGCTGGAAATACCGGTTTTGGGATTCTGCACAGAAAGGGTTTGCAAACCACTGAATCAACACGTGAGTTTAACTCTGTCAGTTGAATGCACACATTGACAACCATTCAGTTATATAGCTCCGTTGTGGTATTAGAAGCAGATATTTCTCTGTACAGCCTATGGTCCCATTCACTCGGGAATATTCCAACGCAGCTCCTGGAAGAAACATGTTTCTGACTCGCTGAATCTCAACATAGATTCAACTCTCTTAGGTGAACGAACGCACAGCAGAGCAGTTTCAAGGAAACGTTTCTCCTGAGTTTTAGACGAAGTTTCCTGCTGCTTAGTACGTATGCCGGCATTGGGCTGGAAATACCGGTTTTGGGATTCTGCACAGAAAGGGTTTGTAAACCGCTGAATCCAAACGTGAGTTTAACTCTGTCAGTTGAATGCACACATTGACAACCATTCAGTTAGATTGCACCCTTTTGGTTTTAGGAGCAGATATTTCTCTGTACAGCCTATGGTCCCATTCACTCGGGAATATCCCAACGCAGCTCCTAGAAGAAACGTGTTTCTGACTCGCTGAATCTCAACATAGATTCAACTCTCTTATGTGAACGAACGCACAGCAGAGCAGTTTCAAGGAAACGTTTTCCCTGAGTTTTAGACGAAGTTTCCTGCTGTTTAGTACATATGCCGACATTGGGCTGGAAATACCGGTTTTGGGATTCTGCACAGAAAGGGTTTGCAAACCACTGAATCCACACGTGAGTTTAACTCTGTCAGTTGAATGCACAGATTGACAACCATTCAGTTATATAGCTCCGTTGTGGTATTAGAAGCAGATATTTCTCTGTACAGCCTATGGTCCCATTCACTCGGGAATATCCCAACGCAGCTACTAGAAGAAACGTGTTTCTGACTCGCTGAATCTCAACATAGATTCAACTCTCTTAGGTGAACGAACGCACAGCAGAGCAGTTTCAAGGAAACTTTTCTCCTGAGTTTTAGACGAAGTTTCCTGCTGTTTAGTACGGATGCCGGCATTGGGCTGGAAATACCGGTTTTGGGATTCTGCACAGAAAGGGTTTGCAAACCGCTGAATCCACACGTGAGTTTAACTCTGTCAGTTGAATGTACACATTGACAACCATTCAGTTAGATAGCTCCGTTTTGGTATTAGAAGCAGATATTTCTCTGTACAGCCTATGGTCCCATTCACTCGGGAATATCCCAACGCAGGTCCTAGAAGAAACGTGTTTCTGACTCGCTGAATCTCAACATAGATTCAACTCTCCTAGGTGAACGAACGCACAGCAGAGCAGTTTCAAGGAATCGTTTCTCCTGAGTTTTAGACGAAGTTTCCTGCTGTTTAGTACGGATGCTGGCATTGGGCTGGAAATACCGGTTTTGGGATTCAGCACAGAAAGGGTTTGCAAACCATTGAATCCACACGTGAGTTTAACTCTGTCAGTTGAATGCACACATTGACAACCATTCAGTTAGATAGCTCCGTTTTGATTTTAGAAGCAGATATTTCTCTGTACAGCCTATGGTCCCATTCAATCGGGAATATCCCAACGCAGCTCCTGGAAGAAACGTGTTTCTGACTCGCTGAATCTTAACATAGATTCAACTCTCTTAGGTGAACGAACGCACAGCAGAGCAGTTTCAAGGAAACGTTTCTCCTGAGTTTTAGACGAAGTTCCCTGCTGTTTAGTACATATGCCGGCATTGGGCTGGAAATACCGGTTTTGGGATTCTGCACAGAAAGGGTTTTCAAACCGCTGAATCCACACGTGAGTTTAACTCTGTCAGTTGAATGCACACATTGACAACCATTCAGTTTGATAGCACCCTTTTGGTTTTAGAAGCAGATATTTCTCTGTACAGCCTATGGTCCCATTCACTCGGGAATATCCCAACGCAGCTCCTAGAAGAAACGTGTTTCTGACTCGCTGAATCTCAACATAGATTCAACTCTCTTAGGTGAACGAACGCACAGCAGAGCAGTTTCAAGGAAACTTTTCTCCTCTGTTTTAGACGAAGTTTCCTGCTGTTTAGTACGGATGCCGGCATTGGGCTGGAAATACCGGTTTTGGGATTCTGCACAGAAAGGGTTTGCAAAACGCTGAATCGACACGTGAGTTTAACTTTGTGAGTTGAATGCACACATTGACAACCATCCAGTTAGATACCTCCGTTTTGGTTTAAGAAGCAGATATTTCTCTGTACAGCCTATGGTCCCATTCACTCGGGAATATCCCAACGCAGCTCCTAGAAGAAACGTGTTTCTGACTCGCTGAATCTCAACGTAGATTCAACTCTCTTAGGTGAACGAACGCACAGCAGAGCAGTTTCAAGGAAACGTTTCTCCTGAGTTTTAGACGAAGTTTCCTGCAGTTTAGTACGTATCCCGGCATTGAGCTGGAATTACCGGTTTTGGGATTCTGCACAGAAAGGGTTTGTCAAACGCTGAATCCAAACGTGAGTTTAACTCTGTCAGTTGAATGCACACATTGACAACCATTCAGTTATATAGCTCCGTTTTGGTATTAGAAGCAGATATTTCTCTGTACAGACTATGTTCCCATTCACTCGGGAATATCCCAACGCAGCTACTAGAAGAAACGTGTTTCTGACTCGCTGAATCTCAACATAGATTCAACTCTCTTAGGTGAAGGAACGCACAGCATAGCAGTTTCAAGGAATCGTTTCTCCTGAGTTTTAGACGAAGTTTCCTGCTGTTTAGTACGGATGCCGGCATTGGGCTGGAAATACCGGTTTTGGGATTCTGCACAGAAAGTGTTTGCAAACCACGGAATCCACACGTGAGTTTAACTCTGTCAGTTGAATGCACACATTGACAACCATTCAGTTAGATAGCTCCGTTTTGGTTTTAGAAGCAGATATTTCTCTGTACAGCCTATGGTCCCATTCACTCGGGAATATTCCAACGCAGCTCCTGGAAGAAACATGTTTCTGACTCGCTGAATCTCAACATAGATTCAACTCTCTTAGGTGAACGAACGCACAGCAGAGCAGTTTCAAGGAAACGTTTCTCCTGAGTTTTAGACGAAGTTTCCTGCTGCTTAGTACGTATGCCGGCATTGGGCTGGAAATACCGGTTTTGGGTTTCTGCACAGAAAGGGTTTGTAAACCGCTGAATCCAAACGTGAGTTTAACTCTGTCAGTTGAATGCACACATTGACAACCATTCAGTTAGATTGCACCCTTTTGGTTTTAGGAGCAGATATTTCTCTGTACAGCCTATGGTTCCATTCACTCGGGAATATCCCAACGCAGCTCCTAGAAGAAACGTGTTTCTGACTCGCTGAATCTCAACATAGATTCAACTCTCTTATGTGAACGAACGCACAGCAGAGCAGTTTCAAGGAAACGTTTTCCCTGAGTTTTAGACGAAGTTTCCTGCTGTTTAGTACATATGCCGACATTGGGCTGGAAATACCGGTTTTGGGATTCTGCACAGAAAGGGTTTGCAAACCACTGAATCAACACGTGAGTTTAACTCTGTCAGTTGAATGCACACATTGACAACCATTCAGTTATATAGCTCCGTTGTGGTATTAGAAGCAGATATTTCTCTGTACAGCCTATGGTCCCATTCACTCGGGAATATCCCAACGCAGCTACTAGAAGAAACGTGTTTCTGACTCGCTGAATCTCAACATAGATTCAACTCTCTTAGGTGAACGAACGCACAGCAGAGCAGTTTCAAGGAAACTTTTCTCCTGAGATTTAGACGAAGTTTCCTGCTGTTTAGTACGGATGCCGGCATTGGGCTGGAAATACCGGTTTTGGGATTCTGCACAGAAAGGGTTTGCAAACCACTGAATCCACACGTGAGTTTAACTCTGTCAGTTGAATGTACACATTGACAACCATTCAGTTAGATAGCTCCGTTTTGGTATTAGAAGCAGATATTTCTCTGTACAGCCTATGGTCCCATTCACTCGGGAATATCCCAACGCAGGTCCTAGAAGAAACGTGTTTCTGACTCGCTGAATCTCAACATAGATTCAACTCTCTTAGGTGAACGAACGCACAGCAGAGCAGTTTCAAGGAATCGTTTCTCCTGAGTTTTAGACGAAGTTTCCTGCTGTTTAGTACGGATGCTGGCATTGGGCTGGAAATACCGGTTTTGGGATTCAGCACAGAAAGGATTTGCAAACCACTGAATCCACACGTGAGTTTAACTCTGTCAGTTGAATGCACACATTGACAACCATTCAGTTAGATAGCTCCGTTTTGATTTTAGAAGCAGATATTTCTCTGTACAGCCTATGGTCCCATTCAATCGGGAATATCCCAACGCAGCTCCTGGAAGAAACGTGTTTACGACTCGCTGAATCTTAACATAGATTCAACACTCTTAGGTGAACGAACGCACAGCAGAGCAGTTTCAAGGAAACGTTTCTCCTGAGTTTTAGACGAAGTTCCCTGCTGTTTAGTACATATGCCGGCATTGGACTGGAAATACCGGTTTTGGGATTCTGCACAGAAAGGGTTTGCAAACCGCTGAATCCACACGTGAGTTTAACTCTGTCAGTTGAATGCACACATTGACAACCATTCAGTTTGATAGCACCCTTTTGGTTTTAGAAGCAGATATTTCTCTGTACAGCCTATGGTCCCATTCACTCGGGAATATCCCAACGCAGCTCCTAGAAGAAACGTGTTTCTGACTCGCTGAATCTCAACATAGATTCAACTCTCTTAGGTGAACGAACGCACAGCAGAGCAGTTTCAAGGAAACTTTTCTCCTCTGTTTTAGACGAAGTTTCCTGCTGTTTAGTACGGATGCCGGCATTGGGCTGGAAATACCGGTTTTGGGATTCTGCACAGAAAGGGTTTGCAAACCGCTGAATCGACACGTGAGTTTAACTTTGTGAGTTGAATGCACACATTGACAACCATCCAGTTAGATACCTCCGTTTTGGTTTTAGAAGCAGATATTTCTCTGTACAGCCTATGGTCCCATTCACTCGGGAATATCCCAACGCAGCTCCTAGAAGAAACGTGTTTCTGACTCGCTGAATCTCAACGTAGATTCAACTCTCTTAGGTGAACGAACGCACAGCAGAGCAGTTTCAAGGAAACGTTTCTCCTGAGTTTTAGACGAAGTTTCCTGCAGTTTAGTACGTATCCCGGCATTGAGCTGGAATTACCGGTTTTGGGATTCTGCACAGAAAGGGTTTGTCAAACGCTGAATCCAAACGTGAGTTTAACTCTGTCAGTTGAATGCACACATTGACAACCATTCAGTTAGATTGCACCCTTTTGGTTTTAGGAGCAGATATTTCTCTGTACAGCCTATGGTCCCATTCACTCGGGAATATCCCAACGCAGCTCCTAGAAGAAACGTGTTTCTGACTCGCTGAATCTCAACATAGATTCAACTCTCTTATGTGAACGAACGCACAGCAGAGCAGTTTCATGGAAACGTTTCTCCTGAGTTTTAGACGAAGTTTCCTGCTGTTTAGTACGGATGCCGGCATTGGGCTGGAAATACCGGTTTTGGGATTCTGCACAGAAAGTGTTTGCAAACCACGGAATCCACACGTGAGTTTAACTCTGTCAGTTGAATGCACACATTGACAACCATTCAGTTAGATAGCTCCGTTTTGGTTTTAGAAGCAGATATTTCTCTGTACAGCCTATGGTCCCATTTACTCGGGAATATTCCAACGCAGCTCCTGGAAGAAACATGTTTCTGACTCGCTGAATCTCAACATAGATTCAACTCTCTTAGGTGAACGAACGCACAGCAGAGCAGTTTCAAGAAAACGTTTCTCCTGAGTTTTAGACGAAGTTTCCTGCAGTTAAGTACGTATCCCGGCATTGGGCTGGAAATACCGGTTTTGGGATTCTGCACAGAAAGGGTTTGCAAACCACTGAATCAACACGTGAGTTTAACTCTGTCAGTTGAATGCACACATTGACAACCATTCAGTTAGATAGCTCTGTTTTGGTTTTAGAAGCAGATATTTCTCTGTACAGCCTATGGTCCCATTCACTCGGGAATATCCCAACGCAGCTCCTGGAAGAAACGTGTTTCTGACTCGCTGAATCTCAACATAGATTCAACTCTCTTAGGTGAACGAACGCACAGCAGAGCAGTTTCAAGGAAACGTTTCTCCTGAGTTTTAGACGACGTTTCCTGCTGTTTAGTACGGATGCCGGCATTGGGCTGGAAATACCGGTTCTGGGATTCTGCACAGAAAGGGTTTGCAAACCGCTGAATCCACACGTGAGTTTAACTTTGTGTGTTGAATGTACACATTGACAACCATCCAGTTAGATAGCTCCGTTTTGGTTTTAGAAGCAGATATTTCTCTGTACAGCCTATGGTCCCATTCACTCGGGAATATCCCAACGCAGCTCCTAGAGGAAACGTGTTTCTGACTCGCTGAATCTCAACGTAGATTCAACTCTCTTAGGTGAACGAACGCACAGTAGAGCAGTTTCAAGGAAACGTTTCTCCTGAGTTTTAGACGAAGTTTCCTGCAGTTAAGTACGTATCCCGGCATTGGGCTGGAAATACCGGTTTTGGGATTCTGCACAGAAAGGGTTTGCAAACCACTGAATCAACACGTGAGTTTAACTCTGTCAGTTGAATGCACACATTGACAACCATTCAGTTAGATAGCTCTGTTTTGGTTTTAGAAGCAGATATTTCTCTGTACAGCCTATGGTCCCATTCACTCGGGAATATCCCAACGCAGCTCCTGGAAGAAACGTGTTTCTGACTCGCTGAATCTCAACATAGATTCAACTCTCTTAGGTGAACGAAGGCACAGCAGAGAAGTTTCAAGGAAACGTTTCTCCTGAGTTTTAGACGAAGTTTCCTGCTGTTTAGTACGTATGCCGGCATTGGGCTGGAAATACCGGTTTTGGGATTCTGCACAGAACGGGTTTGCAAACCGCTGAATCCACACGTGAGTTTACCTCTGTCAGCTGAATGCATACATTGACAACCATTCAGTTTGATAACACCCTTTTTGTTTTAGAAGCAGATATTTCTCTGTACAGCCTATGGTCCCATTCACTCGGGAATATCCCAACGCAGCTCCTGGAAGAAACGTGTTTCTAACTCGCTGAATCTCAACATAGATTCAACTCTCTTAGGTGAACGAACGCACAGCAGATCAGTTTCAAGGAAACGTTTCTCCTGAGTTTTAGACGAAGTTTCCTGCTGTTTAGTACGGATGCCGGCATTGGGCTGGAAATACCGGTTTTGGGATTCTGCACAGAAAGGGTTTGCAAACCGCTGAATCCAAACGTGAGTTTAACTCTGTCAGTTGAATGCACACATTGACAACCATTCAGTTACATTGCACCCTTTTGGTTTTAGGAGCAGATATTTCTCTGTACAGCCTATGGTCCCATTCACTTGGGAATATCCCCACGCAGCTCCTAGAAGAAACGTGTTTCTGATTCGCTGAATCTCAACATAGATTCAACTCTCTTATGTGAACGAACGCACAGCAGAGCAGTTTCAAGGAAACGTTTCTCCTGAGTTTTAGACGAAGTTTCCTGCTGTTTAGTACGGATGGCGGCATTGGGCTGGAAATACCGGTTTTGGGATTCTGCACAGAAAGGTTTTGCAAACCACTGAATCCACACGTGAGTTTAACTCTGTCAGTTGAATGCACACATTGACACCCATTCAGTTAGATAGCTCCGTTTTGGTTTTAGAAGCAGATATTTCTCTGTACAGCCTATGTTCCCATTCACTCGGGAATATCCCAACGCAGCTCCTGGAAGAAACGTGTTTCTGGCTCGCTGAATCTCAACATAGATTCAACTCTCTTAGGTGAACGAACGCACAGCAGAGCAGTTTCAAGGAAACGTTTCTCCTGAGTTTTAGACGAAGTTTCCTGCTGTTAAGTACGTATGCCGGCTTTGGGCTGGAAATACCGGTTTTGGGATTCTGCACAGAAAGGGTTTGTAAACCGCTGAATCCAAACGTGAGTTTAACTCTGTCAGTTGAATGCACACATTGACAACCATTCAGTTAGATTGCACCCTTTTGATTTTAGGAGCAGATATTTCTCTGTACAGCCTATGGTCCCATTCACTCGGGAATATCCCAACGCAGCTCCTAGAAGAAACGTGTTTCTGACTCCCTGAATCTCAACAGAGATTCAACTCTCTTATGTGAACGAACGCACAGCAGAGCAGTTTCAAGAAAACGTTTCTCCTGAGTTTTAGACGAAGTTTTCTGCTGTTTAGTACATATGCCGGCATTGGGCTGGAAATACCGGTTTCGGGATTCTGCACAGAAAGGGTTTGCAAACCGCTGAATCCACACGTGAGTTTAACTTTGTGAGTTGAATGCACACATTGACAACCATTCAGTTAGATGGCTCCGTTTTGGTTTTAGAAGCAGATATTTCTCTGTACAGCCTATGGTCCCATTCACTCGGGAATATCCCAACGCAGCTCCTGGAAGAAACGTGTTTCTGACTCGCTGAATCTCAACATAGATTCAACTCTCTTAGGTGAACGAACGCACAGCAGAGCAGTTTCAAGGAAACGTTTCTCCTGAGTTTTAGACGAAGTTTCCTGCTGTTTAGTACGGATGGCGGCATTGGGCTGGAAATACCGGTTTTGGGATTCTGCACAGAAAGGGTTTGCAAACCACTGAATCAACACATGAGTTTAACTCTGTCAGTTCAATGCACACGTTGACAACCATTCAGTTAGATAGCTCCGTTTTGGTTTTAGAAGCAGATATTTCTCTGTACAGCCTATGGTCCCATTCACTCGGGAATATCCCAACGCAGCTCCTGGAAGAAACGTGTTTCTGACTCGCTGAATCTCAACATAGATTCAACTCTCTTATGTGAACGAAATCACAGCAGAGCAGTTTCAAGAAAACGTTTCTCCTGAGTTTTAGACGAAGTTTCCTGCTGTTTAGTACATATGCCGGCATTGGGCTGGAAATAACGGTTTTGGGATTCTGCACAGAAAGGGTTTGCAAACCGCTGAATCCACACGTGAGTTTAACTTTGTGAGTTGAATGCACACATTGACAACCATTCAGTTAGATGGCTCCGTTTTGGTTTTAGAAGCAGATATTTCTCTGTATAGCCTATGGTCCTATTCACTCGGGAATATCCCAACGCAGCTCCTAGAGGTAACGTGTTTCTGACTCGCTGAATCTCAACGTAGATTCAACTCTCTTAGGTGAACGAACGCACAGCAGAGCAGTTTCAAGGAAACGTTTCTCCTGAGTTTTAGACGAAGTTTCCTACAATTAAGTATGTATCCCGGCATTGGGCTGGAAATACCGGTTTTGGGATTCTGCACAGAAAGGGTTTGCAAACCGCTGAATCCACACGTGAGTTTAACTTTGTGAGTTGAATGCACACATTGACAACCATCCAGTTAGATAGCTCCGTTTTGGTTTTAGAAGCAGATATTTCTCTGTACAGCCTATGGTCCCATTCACTCGGGAATATCCCAACGCAGCTCCTAGAGGAAACGTGTTTCTGACTCGCTGAATCTCAAGGTAGATTCAACTCTCTTAGGTGAACGAACGCACAGCAGAGCAGTTTCAAGGAAACGTTTCTCCTGAGTTTTAGACGAAGTTTCCTGCTGTTTAGTACGTATGCCGGCATTGGGCTGGAAATACCGGTTTTGGGATCCTGCACAGAGAGCGTTTGCAAACCGCTGAATCCACACGTGAGTTTAACTCTGTCAGTTGAATGCACAAATTGACAACCATTCAGTTTGATAACACCCTTTTGGTTTTAGAAGCAGATATTTCTCTGTACAGCCTATGGTCCCATTCACTCGGGAATATCCCAACGCAGCTCCTGGAAGAAACGTGTTTCTGACTCGCTGAATCTCAACATAGATTCAACTCTCTTAGGTGAACGAAGGCACAGCAGAGAAGTTTCAAGGAAACGTTTCTCCTGAGTTTTAGACGAAGTTTCCTGCTGTTTAGTACGTATGCCGGCATTGGGCTGGAAATACCGGTTTTGGGATTCTGCACAGAACGGGTTTGCAAACCGCTGAATCCACACGTGAGTTTACCTCTGTCAGTTGAATGCATACATTGACAACCATTCAGTTTGATAACACCCTTTTGGTTTTAGAAGCAGATATTTCTCTGTACAGCCTATGGTCCCATTCACTCGGGAATATCCCAACGCAGCTCCTGGAAGAAACGTGTTTCTAACTCGCTGAATCTCAACATAGATTCAACTCTCTTAGGTGAACGAACGCACAGCAGATCAGTTTCAAGGAAACGTTTCTCCTGAGTTTTAGACGAAGTTTCCTGCTGTTTAGTACGGATGCCGGCATTGGGCTGGAAATACCGGTTTTGGGATTCTGCACAGAAAGGGTTTGCAAACCGCTGAATCCAAACGTGAGTTTAACTCTGTCAGTTGAATGCACACATTGACAACCATTCAGTTACATTGCACCCTTTTGGTTTTAGGAGCAGATATTTCTCTGTACAGCCTATGGTCCCATTCACTTGGGAATATCCCCACGCAGCTCCTAGAAGAAACGTGTTTCTGATTCGCTGAATCTCAACATAGATTCAACTCTCTTATGTGAACGAACGCACAGCAGAGCAGTTTCAAGGAAACGTTTCTCCTGAGTTTTAGACGAAGTTTCCTGCTGTTTAGTACGGATGGCGGCATTGGGCTGGAAATACCGGTTTTGGGATTCTGCACAGAAAGGTTTTGCAAACCACTGAATCCACACGTGAGTTTAACTCTGTCAGTTGAATGCACACATTGACACCCATTCAGTTAGATAGCTCCGTTTTGGTTTTAGAAGCAGATATTTCTCTGTACAGCCTATGTTCCCATTCACTCGGGAATATCCCAACGCAGCTCCTGGAAGAAACGTGTTTCTGGCTCGCTGAATCTCAACATAGATTCAACTCTCTTAGGTGAACGAACGCACAGCAGAGCAGTTTCAAGGAAACGTTTCTCCTGAGTTTTAGACGAAGTTTCCTGCTGTTAAGTACGTATGCCGGCTTTGGGCTGGAAATACCGGTTTTGGGATTCTGCACAGAAAGGGTTTGTAAACCGCTGAATCCAAACGTGAGTTTAACTCTGTCAGTTGAATGCACACATTGACAACCATTCAGTTAGATTGCACCCTTTTGATTTTAGGAGCAGATATTTCTCTGTACAGCCTATGGTCCCATTCACTCGGGAATATCCCAACGCAGCTCCTAGAAGAAACGTGTTTCTGACTCCCTGAATCTCAACAGAGATTCAACTCTCTTATGTGAACGAACGCACAGCAGAGCAGTTTCAAGAAAACGTTTCTCCTGAGTTTTAGACGAAGTTTTCTGCTGTTTAGTACATATGCCGGCATTGGGCTGGAAATACCGGTTTCGGGATTCTGCACAGAAAGGGTTTGCAAACCGCTGAATCCACACGTGAGTTTAACTTTGTGAGTTGAATGCACACATTGACAACCATTCAGTTAGATGGCTCCGTTTTGGTTTTAGAAGCAGATATTTCTCTGTACAGCCTATGGTCCCATTCACTCGGGAATATCCCAACGCAGCTCCTGGAAGAAACGTGTTTCTGACTCGCTGAATCTCAACATAGATTCAACTCTCTTAGGTGAACGAACGCACAGCAGAGCAGTTTCAAGGAAACGTTTCTCCTGAGTTTTAGACGAAGTTTCCTGCTGTTTAGTACGGATGGCGGCATTGGGCTGGAAATACCGGTTTTGGGATTCTGCACAGAAAGGGTTTGCAAACCACTGAATCAACACATGAGTTTAACTCTGTCAGTTCAATGCACACGTTGACAACCATTCAGTTAGATAGCTCCGTTTTGGTTTTAGAAGCAGATATTTCTCTGTACAGCCTATGGTCCCATTCACTCGGGAATATCCCAACGCAGCTCCTGGAAGAAACGTGTTTCTGACTCGCTGAATCTCAACATAGATTCAACTCTCTTATGTGAACGAAATCACAGCAGAGCAGTTTCAAGAAAACGTTTCTCCTGAGTTTTAGACGAAGTTTCCTGCTGTTTAGTACATATGCCGGCATTGGGCTGGAAATAACGGTTTTGGGATTCTGCACAGAAAGGGTTTGCAAACCGCTGAATCCACACGTGAGTTTAACTTTGTGAGTTGAATGCACACATTGACAACCATTCAGTTAGATGGCTCCGTTTTGGTTTTAGAAGCAGATATTTCTCTGTATAGCCTATGGTCCTATTCACTCGGGAATATCCCAACGCAGCTCCTAGAGGTAACGTGTTTCTGACTCGCTGAATCTCAACGTAGATTCAACTCTCTTAGGTGAACGAACGCACAGCAGAGCAGTTTCAAGGAAACGTTTCTCCTGAGTTTTAGACGAAGTTTCCTACAATTAAGTATGTATCCCGGCATTGGGCTGGAAATACCGGTTTTGGGATTCTGCACAGAAAGGGTTTGCAAACCGCTGAATCCACACGTGAGTTTAACTTTGTGAGTTGAATGCACACATTGACAACCATCCAGTTAGATAGCTCCGTTTTGGTTTTAGAAGCAGATATTTCTCTGTACAGCCTATGGTCCCATTCACTCGGGAATATCCCAACGCAGCTCCTAGAGGAAACGTGTTTCTGACTCGCTGAATCTCAAGGTAGATTCAACTCTCTTAGGTGAACGAACGCACAGCAGAGCAGTTTCAAGGAAACGTTTCTCCTGAGTTTTAGACGAAGTTTCCTGCTGTTTAGTACGTATGCCGGCATTGGGCTGGAAATACCGGTTTTGGGATCCTGCACAGAGAGCGTTTGCAAACCGCTGAATCCACACGTGAGTTTAACTCTGTCAGTTGAATGCACAAATTGACAACCATTCAGTTTGATAACACCCTTTTGGTTTTAGAAGCAGATATTTCTCTGTACAGCCTATGGTCCCATTCACTCGGGAATATCCCAACGCAGCTCCTGGAAGAAACGTGTTTCTGACTCGCTGAATCTCAACATAGATTCAACTCTCTTAGGTGAACGAAGGCACAGCAGAGAAGTTTCAAGGAAACGTTTCTCCTGAGTTTTAGACGAAGTTTCCTGCTGTTTAGTACGTATGCCGGCATTGGGCTGGAAATACCGGTTTTGGGATTCTGCACAGAACGGGTTTGCAAACCGCTGAATCCACACGTGAGTTTACCTCTGTCAGTTGAATGCATACATTGACAACCATTCAGTTTGATAACACCCTTTTGGTTTTAGAAGCAGATATTTCTCTGTACAGCCTATGGTCCCATTCACTCGGGAATATCCCAACGCAGCTCCTGGAAGAAACGTGTTTCTAACTCGCTGAATCTCAACATAGATTCAACTCTCTTAGGTGAACGAACGCACAGCAGATCAGTTTCAAGGAAACGTTTCTCCTGAGTTTTAGACGAAGTTTCCTGCTGTTTAGTACGGATGCCGGCATTGGGCTGGAAATACCGGTTTTGGGATTCTGCACAGAAAGGGTTTGCAAACCGCTGAATCCAAACGTGAGTTTAACTCTGTCAGTTGAATGCACACATTGACAACCATTCAGTTACATTGCACCCTTTTGGTTTTAGGAGCAGATATTTCTCTGTACAGCCTATGGTCCCATTCACTTGGGAATATCCCCACGCAGCTCCTAGAAGAAACGTGTTTCTGATTCGCTGAATCTCAACATAGATTCAACTCTCTTATGTGAACGAACGCACAGCAGAGCAGTTTCAAGGAAACGTTTCTCCTGAGTTTTAGACGAAGTTTCCTGCTGTTTAGTACGGATGGCGGCATTGGGCTGGAAATACCGGTTTTGGGATTCTGCACAGAAAGGTTTTGCAAACCACTGAATCCACACGTGAGTTTAACTCTGTCAGTTGAATGCACACATTGACACCCATTCAGTTAGATAGCTCCGTTTTGGTTTTAGAAGCAGATATTTCTCTGTACAGCCTATGTTCCCATTCACTCGGGAATATCCCAACGCAGCTCCTGGAAGAAACGTGTTTCTGGCTCGCTGAATCTCAACATAGATTCAACTCTCTTAGGTGAACGAACGCACAGCAGAGCAGTTTCAAGGAAACGTTTCTCCTGAGTTTTAGACGAAGTTTCCTGCTGTTAAGTACGTATGCCGGCTTTGGGCTGGAAATACCGGTTTTGGGATTCTGCACAGAAAGGGTTTGTAAACCGCTGAATCCAAACGTGAGTTTAACTCTGTCAGTTGAATGCACACATTGACAACCATTCAGTTAGATTGCACCCTTTTGATTTTAGGAGCAGATATTTCTCTGTACAGCCTATGGTCCCATTCACTCGGGAATATCCCAACGCAGCTCCTAGAAGAAACGTGTTTCTGACTCCCTGAATCTCAACAGAGATTCAACTCTCTTATGTGAACGAACGCACAGCAGAGCAGTTTCAAGAAAACGTTTCTCCTGAGTTTTAGACGAAGTTTTCTGCTGTTTAGTACATATGCCGGCATTGGGCTGGAAATACCGGTTTCGGGATTCTGCACAGAAAGGGTTTGCAAACCGCTGAATCCACACGTGAGTTTAACTTTGTGAGTTGAATGCACACATTGACAACCATTCAGTTAGATGGCTCCGTTTTGGTTTTAGAAGCAGATATTTCTCTGTAGAGCCTATGGTCCCATTCACTCGGGAATATTCCAACGCAGCTCCTAGAAGAAACGTGTTTCTGACTCGCTGAATCTCAACGTAGATTCAACTCTCTTAGGTGAACGAACGCACAGCAGAGCAGTTTCAAGGAAACGTTTCTCCTGAGTTTTAGACGAAGTTTCCTGCAGTTAAGTATGTATCCCGGCATTGGGCTGGAAATACCGGTTTTGGGATTCTGCACAGAAAGGGTTTGCAAACCACTGAATCAACACGTGAGTTTAACTCTGTCAGTTCAATGCACACATTGACAACCATTCAGTTAGATAGCTCCGTTTTGGTTTTAGAAGCAGATATTTCTCTGTACAGCCTATGGTCCCATTCACTCGGGAATATCCCAACGCAGCTCCTGGAAGAAACGTGTTTCTGACTCGCTGAATCTCAACATAGATTCAACTCTCTTATGTGAACGAACCCACAGCAGAGCAGTTTCAAGAAAACGTTTCTCCTGAGTTTTAGACGAAGTTTCCTGCTGTTTAGTACATATGCCGGCATTGGGCTGGAAATACCGGTTTTGGGATTCTTCACAGAAAGGGTTTGCAAACCGCTGAATCCACACGTGAGTTTAACTTTGTGAGTTGAATGCACACATTGACAACCATTCAGTTAGATGGCTCCGTTTTGGTTTTAGAAGCAGATATTTCTCTGTAGAGCCTATGGTCCCATTCACTCGGGAATATCCCAACGCAGCTCCTAGAAGAAACGTGTTTCTGACTCGCTGAATCTCAACATAGATTCAACTCTCTTAGGTGAACGAACGCACAGCAGAGCAGTTTCAAGGAAACGTTTCTCCTGAGTTTTAGACGAAGTTTCCTGCAGTTAAGTATGTATCCCGGCATTGGGCTGGAAATACCGGTTTTGGGATTCTGCACAGAAAGGGTTTGCAAACCCCTGAATCCACACGTGAGTTTAACTTTGTGAGTTGAATGCACACATTGACAACCATCCAGTTAGATAGCTCCGTTTTGGTTTTAGAAGCAGATATTTCTCTGTACAGCCTATGGTCCCATTCACTCGGGAATATCCCAACGCAGCTCCTAGAGGAAACGTGTTTCTGACTCGCTGAATCTCAAGGTAGATTCAACTCTCTTAGGTGAACGAACGCACAGCAGAGCAGTTTCAAGGAAACGTTTCTCCTGAGTTTTAGACGAAGTTTCCTGCTGTTTAGTACGTATGCCGGCATTGGGCTGGAAATACCGGTTTTGGGATTCTGCACAGAGAGCGTTTGCAAACCGCTGAATCCACACGTGAGTTTAACTCCGTCAGTTGAATGCACACATTGACAACCATTCAGTTTGATAACACCCTTTTGGTTTTAGAAGCAGATATTTCTCTGTACAGCCTATGGTCCCATTCACTCGGGAATATCCCAACGCTGCTCCTGGAAGAAACGTGTTTCTGACTCGCTGAATCTCAACATAGTTTCAACTCTCTTAGGTGAACGAACGCACAGCAGAGCAGTTTCAAGGAAACGTTTCTCCTGAGTTTTAGACGAAGTTTCCTGCTGTTTAGTACGGATGCCGGCATTGGGCTGGAAATACCGGTTTTGGGATTCTGCACAGAAAGGGTTTGCAAACCGCTGAATCCACACGTGAGTTTAACTCTGTCAGTTCAAGGCACACATTGACAACCATTCAGTTTGATAGCACCCTTTTGGTTTTAGAAGCAGATATTTCTCTGTACAGCCTATGGTCCCATTCACTCGGGAATATCCCAACGCAGCTCCTAGAGGAAACGTGTTTCTGACTCGCTGAATCTCAACGTAGATTCAACTCTCTTAGGTGAACGAACGCACAGCAGAGCAGTTTCAAGAAAACGTTTCTCCTGAGTTTTAGACGAAGTTTCCTGCAGTTAAGTACGTATCCCGGCATTGGGCTGGAAATACCGGTTTTGGGATTCTGCACAGAAAGGGTTTGCAAACCACTGAATCAACACGTGAGTTTAACTCTGTCAGTTGAATGCACACATTGAGAACCATTCAGTTAGATAGCTCTGTTTTGGTTTTAGAAGCAGATATTTCTCTGTACAGCCTATGGTCCCATTCACTCGGGAATATCCCAACGCAGCTCCTGGAAGAAACGTGTTTCTGACTCGCTGAATCTCAACATAGATTCAACTCTCTTAGGTGAACGAAGGCACAGCAGAGAAGTTTCAAGGAAACGTTTCTCCTGAGTTTTAGACGAAGTTTCCTGCTGTTTAATACGGATGGCGGCATTGGGCTGGAAATACCGGTTTTGGGATTCTGCACAGAAAGGTTTTGCAAACCACTGAATCCACACGTGAGTTTAACTCTGTCAGTTGAATGCACACATTGACAACCATTCAGTTAGATAGCTCCGTTTTGGTTTTAGAAGCAGATATTTCTCTGTACAGCCTATTGTCCCATTCACTCGGGAATATCCCAACGTAGCTCCTGGAAGAAACGTGTTTCTGGCTCGCTGAATCTCAACATAGACTCAACTCTCTTAGGTGAACGAACGCACAGCAGAGCAGTTTCAAGGAAACGTTTCTCCTGAGTTTTAGACGAAGTTTCCTGCTGTTTAGTACGTATGCCGGCTTTGGGCTGGAAATACCGGTTTTGGGATTCTGCACAGAAAGGGTTTGTAAACCGCTGAATCCAAACGTGAGTTTAACTCTGTCAGTTGAATGCACACATTGACAACCATTCAGTTAGATTGCACCCTTTTGATTTTAGGAGCAGATATTTCTCTGTACAGCCTATGGTCCCATTCACTCGGGAATATCCCAACGCAGTTCCTAGAAGAAACGTGTTTCTGACTCCCTGAATCTCAACATAGATTCAACTCTCTTATGTGAACGAACGCACAGCAGAGCAGTTTCAAGAAAACGTTTCTCCTGAGTTTTAGACGAAGTTTCCTGCTGTTTAGTACATATGCCGGCATTGGGCTGGAAATACCGGTTTCGGGATTCTGCACAGAAAGGGTTTGCAAACCGCTGAATCCACACGTGAGTTTAACTTTGTGAGTTGAATGCACACATTGACAACCATTCAGTTAGATGGCTCCGTTTTGGTTTTAGAAGCAGATATTTCTCTGTATAGCCTATGGTCCCATTCACTCGGGAATATCCCAACGCAGCTCCTAGAAGAAACGTGTTTCTGACTCGCTGAATCTCAACGTAGATTCAACTCTCTTAGGTGAACGAACGCACAGCAGAGCAGTTTCAAGGAAACGTTTCTCCTGAGTTTTAGACGAAGTTTCCTGCAGTTAAGTATGTATCCCGGCATTGGGCTGGAAATACCGGTTTTGGGATTCTGCACAGAAAGGGTTTGCAAACCACTGAATCAACACGTGAGTTTAACTCTGTCAGTTCAATGCACACGTTGACAACCATTCAGTTAGATAGCTCCGTTTTGGTTTTAGAAGCAGATATTTCTCTGTACAGCCTATGGTCCCATTCACTCGGGAATATCCCAACGCAGCTCCTGGAAGAAACGTGTTTCTGACTCGCTGAATCTCAACATAGATTCAACTCTCTTATGTGAACGAAATCACAGCAGAGCAGTTTCAAGAAAACGTTTCTCCTGAGTTTTAGGCGAAGTTTCCTGCTGTTTAGTACATATGCCGGCATTGGGCTGGAAATACCGGTTTTGGGATTCTGCACAGAAAGGGTTTGCAAACCGCTGAATCCACACGTGAGTTTAACTTTGTGAGTTGAATGCACACATTGACAACCATTCAGTTAGATGGCTCCGTTTTGGTTTTAGAAGCAGATATTTCTCTGTATAGCCTATGGTCCTATTCACTCGGGAATATCCCAACGCAGCTCCTAGAGGTAACGTGTTTCTGACTCGCTGAATCTCAACGTAGATTCAACTCTCTTAGGTGAACGAACGCACAGCAGAGCAGTTTCAAGGAAACGTTTCTCCTGAGTTTTAGACGAAGTTTCCTACAATTAAGTATGTATCCCGGCATTGGGCTGGAAATACCGGTTTTGGGATTCTGCACAGAAAGGGTTTGCAAACCGCTGAATCCACACGTGAGTTTAACTTTGTGAGTTGAATGCACACATTGACAACCATCCAGTTAGATAGCTCCGTTTTGGTTTTAGAAGCAGATATTTCTCTGTACAGCCTATGGTCCCATTCACTCGGGAATATCCCAACGCAGCTCCTAGAGGAAACGTGTTTCTGACTCGCTGAATCTCAAGGTAGATTCAACTCTCTTAGGTGAACGAACGCACAGCAGAGCAGTTTCAAGGAAACGTTTCTCCTGAGTTTTAGACGAGGTTTCCTGCTGTTTAGTACGTATGCCGGCATTGGGCTGGAAATACCGGTTTTGGGATTCTGCACAGAGAGCGTTTGCAAACCGCTGAATCCACACGTGAGTTTAACTCTGTCAGTTGAATGCACACATTGACAACCATTCAGTTTGATAACACCCTTTTGGTTTTAGAAGCAGATATTTCTCTGTACAGCCTATGGTCCCATTCACTCGGGAATATCCCAACGCAGCTCCTGGAAGAAACGTGTTTCTGACTCACTGAATCTCAACATAGATTCAACTCTCTTAGGTGAACGAACGCACAGCAGAGCAGTTTCAAGGAAACGTTTCTCCTGAGTTTTAGACGAAGTTTCCTGCTGTTTAGTACGGATGCCGGCATTGGGCTGGAAATACCGGTTTTGGGATAGTGCACAGAAAGGGTTTGCAAACCGCTGAATCCACACGTGAGTTTAACTCTGTCAGTTCAATGCACACATTGACAACCATGCAGTTTGATAGCACCCTTTTGGTTTTAGAAGCAGATATTTCTCTGTACAGCCTATGGTCCCATTCACTCGGGAATATCCCAACGCAGCTCCTAGAAGAAACGTGTTTCTGACTCGCTGAATCTCAACATAGATTCAACCCTCTTAGGTGAACGAACGCACAGCAGAGCAGTTTCAAGGAAACGTTTCTCCTGAGTTTTAGACGAAGTTTCCTGCTGTTTAGTACGGATGCCGGCATTGGGCTGGAAATACCGGTTTTGGGATTCTGCACAGAAAGGGTTTGCAAACCGCTGAATCCACACGTGAGTTTAACTCTGTCAGTTGAATGCACACATTGACAACCATTCAGTTAGATAGCTCCGTTTTGGTTTTAGAAGCAGATATTTCTCTGTACAGCCTATGGTCCCATTCACTCGGGAATATCCCAACGCAGCTCCTAGAAGAAACGTGTTTCTGACTCACTGAATCTCAACATAGATTCAACTCTCTTAGGTGAACGAACGCACAGCAGAGCAGTTTCAAGGAAACGTTTCTCCTGAGTTTTAGACGAAGTTTCCTGCTGTTTTGTATGGATGCCGGCATTGGGCTGGAAATACCGATTTTGGGATTCTGCACAGAAAGGGTTTGCAAACCGCTGAATCCACACGTGAGTTTAACTCTGTCAGTTGAATGCACACATTGACAACCATTCAGTTAGATAGCTCCGTTTTGGTATTCGAAGCAGATATTTCTCTGTACAGCCTATGGTCCCATTCACTCGGGAATATCCCAATGCAGGTCCTAGAAGAAACGTGTTTCTGACTCGCTGAATCTCAACATAGATTCAACTCTCTTAGGTGAACGAACGCACAGCAGAGCAGTTTCAAGGAAACGTTTCTCCTGAGTTTTAGACGAAGTTTCCTGCTGTTTAGTACGGATGCCGGCATTGGGCTGGAAATACCGGTTTTGTGATTCTGCTCAGAAAGGGTTTGCAAACCGCTGAATCCACACGTGAGTTTAACTTTGTGAGTTGAATGCACACATTGACAACTATCCAGTTAGATAGCTCCGTTTTGGTTTTAGAAGCAGATATTTCTCTGTACAGCCTATGGTCCCATTCACTCGGGAATATCCCAACGCAGCTCCTAGAGGAAACGTGTTTCTGACTCGCTGAATCTCAACGTAGATTCAACTCTCTTAGGTGAACGAACGCACAGCAGAGCAGTTTCAAGAAAACGTTTCTCCTGAGTTTTAGACGAAGTTTCCTGCAGTTAAGTACGTATCCCGGCATTGGGCTGGAAATACCGGTTTTGGGATTCTGCACAGAAAGGGTTTGCAAACCACTGAATCAACACTTGAGTTTAACTCTGTCAGTTGAATGCACACATTGACAACCATTCAGTTAGATAGCTCTGTTTTGGTTTTAGAAGCAGATATTTCTCTGTACAGCCTATGGTCCCATTCACTCGGGAATATCCCAACGCAGCTCCTGGAAGAAACGTGTTTCTGACTCGCTGAATCTCAACATAGATTCAACTCTCTTAGGTGAACGAACGCACAGCAGAGAAGTTTCAAGGAAACGTTTCTCCTAAGTTTTAGACGAAGTTTCCTGCTGTTTAGTACGTATGCCGGCATTGGGCTGGAAATACCGGTTTTGGGATTCTGCACAGAAAGGGTTTGCAAACCGCTGAATCCACACGTGAGTTTAACTCTGTCAGTTGAATGCACACATTGACAACCATTCAGTTTGATAACACCCTTTTGGTTTTAGAAGCAGATATTTCTCTGTACAGCCTATGGTCACATTCACTCGGGAATATCCCAACGCAGCTCCTGGAAGAAACGTGTTTCTGACTCGCTGAATCTCAACATAGATTCAACTCTCTTAGGTGAATGAACGAACAGCAGATCAGTTTCAAGGAAACGTTTCTCCTGAGTTTTAGACGAAGTTTCCTGCTGTTTAGTACGGATGCCGGCATTGGGCTGGAAATACCGGTTTTGGGATTCTGCACAGAAAGGGTTTGCAAACCGCTGAATCCACACGTGAGTTTAACTCTGTCAGATGAATGCACACCTTGACAACCATTCAGTTAGAAAGCTCCGTTTTGGTATTAGAAGCAGATATTTCTCTGTACAGCCTATGGTCCCATTCACTCGGGAATATCCTAACGCAGGTCCTAGAAGAAACGTGTTTCTGACTCGCTGAATCTCAACATAGATTCAACTCTCTTAGGTGAACGAACGCACAGCAGAGCAGTTTCAAGGAAACGTTTCTCCTGAGTTCTAGACGAAGTTTCCTGCTGTTTAGTACGGATGCCGGCATTGGGCTGGAAATACCGGTTTTGGGATTCTGCACAGAAAGGGTTTGCAAACCGCTGAATCCACACGTGAGTTTAACTTTGTGAGTTGAATGCACACACTGACAACCATCCAGTTAGATAGCTCCGTTTTAGTTTTAGAAGCAGATATTTCTCTGTACAGTCTATGGTCCCATTCACTCGGGAATATCCCAACGCAGCTCCTAGAAGAAACGTGTTTCTGACTCGCTGAATCCCAACGTAGATTCAACTCTCTTAGGTGAACGAACGCACAGCATAGCAGTTTCAAGGAAACTTTTCTCCTGAGTTTTAGACGAAGTTTCCTGCTGTTTTGTACGGATGCCGGCATTGGGCTGGAAATACCGATTTTGGGATCCTGCACAGAAAGGGTTTGCAAACCGCTGAATCCACACGTGAGTTTAACTCTGTCAGTTGAATGCACACATTGACAACCATTCAGTTAGATAGCTCCGTTTTGGTATTAGAAGCAGATATTTCTCTGTACAGCCTATGGTCCCATTCAATCGGGAATATCCCAATGCAGGTCCTAGAAGAAACGTGTTTCTGACTCGCTGAATCTCAACATAGATTCAACTCTCTTAGGTGAACGAACGCAGAGCAGAGCAGTTTCAAGGAAACGTTTCTCCTGAGTTTTAGACGAAGTTTCCTGCTGTTTACTACGGACGCCGGCATTGGGCTGGAAATACCGGTTTTGGGATTCTGCACAGAGACCGTTTGCAAACCGCTGAATCCACACGTGAGTTTAACTCTGTCAGTTGAATGCACACATTGACAACCATTCAGTTTGATAACACCCTTTTGGTTTTAGAACCAGATATTTCTCTGTACAGCCTATGGTCCCATTCACTCGGGAATATCCCAACGCAGCTCCTGGAAGAAACGTGTTTCTGACTCGCTGAATCTCAACATAGATTCAACTCTCTTAGGTGAACGAACGCACAGCAGAGCAGTTTCAAGGAAACTTTTCTCCTGAGTTTTAGACGAAGTTTCCTGCTGTTTAGTACGTATGCCGGCATTGGGCAGGAAATACCGGTTTTGGGATTCTGCACAGAAAGGGTTTGCAAACCGCTGAATCCACACGTGAGTTTAACTCTGTCAGTTGAATGCACACATTGACAACCATTCAGTTTGATAGCACCCTTTTGGTTTTAGAAGCAGATATTTCTCTGTACAGCCTATGGTCCCATTCACTCGGGAATATCCCAACGCAGCTCCTAGAAGAAACGTGTTTCTGACTCGCTGAATCTCAACATAGATTCAACTCTCTTAGGTGAACGAACGCACAGCAGAGCAGTTTCAAGGAAACGTTTCTCCTGAGTTTTAGACGAAGTTTCCTGCTGTTTAGTACGTATGCCGGCATTGGGCTGGAAATACCGGTTTTGGGATTCTGCACAGAAAGGGTTTGTAAACCGCTGAATCCACACGTGAGTTTAACTCTGTCAGTTGAATGCACACATTGACAACCAATCAGTTAGATTGCACCCTTTTGGTTTTAGGAGCAGATATTTCTCTGTACAGCCTATGGTCCCATTCACTCGGGAATATCCCAACGCAGCTCCTGGAAGAAACGTGTTTCTGACTCACTGAATCTCAACATAGATTCAACTCTCTTATGTGAACGAACGCACAGCAGAGCAGTTTCAAGGAAACGTTTTCCCTGAGTTTTAGACGAAGTTTCCTGCTGTTTAGTACATATGCCGACATTGGGCTGGAAATACCGGTTTTGGGATTCTGCACAGAAAGGGTTTACAAACCACTGAATCCACACGTGAGTTTAACTCTGTCAGTTGAATGCACACATTGACAACCATTCAGTTATATAGCTCCGTTTTGGTATTAGAAGCAGATATTTCTCTGTACAGACTATGTTCCCATTCACTCGGGAATATCCCAACGCAGCTACTAGAAGAAACGTGTTTCTGACTCGCTGAATCTCAACATAGATTCAACTCTCTTAGGTGAACGAACGCACAGCATAGCAGTTTCAAGGAATCGTTTCTCCTGAGTTTTAGACGAAGTTTCCTGCTGTTTAGTACGGATGCCGGCATTGGGCTGGAAATACCGGTTTTGGGATTCTGCACAGAAAGTGTTTGCAAACCACGGAATCCACACGTGAGTTTAACTCTGTCAGTTGAATGCACACATTGACAACCATTCAGTTAGATAGCTCCGTTTTGGTTTTAGAAGCAGATATTTCTCTGTACAGCCTATGGTCCCATTCACTCGGGAATATTCCAACGCAGCTCCTGGAAGAAACATGTTTCTGACTCGCTGAATCTCAACATAGATTCAACTCTCTTAGGTGAACGAACGCACAGCAGAGCAGTTTCAAGGAAACGTTTCTCCTGAGTTTTAGACGAAGTTTCCTGCTGCTTAGTACGTATGCCGGCATTGGGCTGGAAATACCGGTTTTGGGATTCTGCACAGAAAGGGTTTGTAAACCGCTGATTCCAAACGTGAGTTTAACTCTGTCAGTTGAATGCACACATTGACAACCACTCAGTTAGATTGCACCCTTTTGGTTTTAGGAGCAGATATTTCTCTGTACAGCCTATGGTCCCATTCACTCGGGAATATCCCAACGCAGCTCCTAGAAGAAACGTGTTTCTGACTCGCTGAATCTCAACATAGATTCAACTCTCTTTTGTGAACGAACGCACAGCAGAGCAGTTTCAAGGAAACGTTTTCCCTGAGTTTTAGACGAAGTTTCCTGCTGTTTAGTACATATGCCGACATTGGGCTGGAAATACCGGTTTTGGGATTCTGCACAGAAAGGGTTTGCAAACCACTGAATCAACACGTGAGTTTAACTCTGTCAGTTGAATGCACACATTGACAACCATTCAGTTATATAGCTCCGTTGTGGTATTAGAAGCAGATATTTCTCTGTACAGCCTATGGTCCCATTCACTCGGGAATATCCCAACGCAGCTACTAGAAGAAACGTGTTTCTGACTCGCTGAATCTCAACATAGATTCAACTCTCTTAGGTGAACGAACGCACAGCAGAGCAGTTTCAAGGAAACTTTTCTCCTGAGTTTTAGACGAAGTTTCCTGCTGTTTAGTACGGATGCCGGCATTGGGCTGGAAATACCGGTTTTGGGATTCTTCACAGAAAGGGTTTGCAAACCGCTGAATCCACACGTGAGTTTAACTCTGTCAGTTGAATGCACACATTGTCAACCATTCAGTTAGATTGCACCCTTTTGGTTTTAGGAGCAGATATATCTCTGTACAGCCTATGGTCCCAATCACTTGGGAATATCCCAACGCAGCTCCTAGAAGAAACGTGTTTCTGACTCGCTGAATCTCAACATAGTTTCAACTCTCTTATGTGAACGAACGCACAGCAGAGCAGTTTCAAGGAAACGTTTCTCCTGAGTTTTAGACGAAGTTTACTGCTGTTTAGTACATATGCCGACATTGGGCTGGAAATACCGGTTTTGGGATTCTGCACAGAAAGGGTTTGCAAACCACTGAATCAACACGTGAGTTTAACTCTGTCAGTTGAATGCACACATTGACAACCATTCAGTTATATAGCTCCGTTTTGGTATTAGAAGCAGATATTTCTCTGTACAGCCTATGGTCCCATTCACTCGGGAATATCCCAACGCAGCTACTAGAAGAAACGTGTTTCTGACTCGCTGAATCTCAACATAGATTCAACTCTCTTAGGTGAACGAACGCACAGCAGAGCAGTTTCATGGAAACGTTTCTCCTGAGTTTTAGACGAAGTTTCCTGCTGTTTAGTACATATGCCGGCATTGGGCAGGAAATACCGGTTTTGGGATTCTGCACAGAAAGGGTTTGCAAACCGCTGAATCCACACGTGAGTTTAACTCTGTCAGTTGAATGCACACATTGACAACCATTCAGTTAGATAGCACCCTTTTGGTTTTAGAAGCAGATATTTCTCTGTACAGCCTATGGTCCCATTCACTCGGGAATATCCCAACGCAGCTCCTAGAAGAAACGTGTTTCTGACTCGCTGAATCTCAACATAGATTCAACTCTCTTAGGTGAACGAACGCACAGCAGAGCAGTTTCAAGGAAACGTTTCTCCTGAGTTTTAGACGAAGTTTCCTGCTGTTTAGTACGGATTCCGGCATTGGGCTGGAAATACCGGTTTTGGGATTCTGCACAGAAAGGGTTTGCAAACCGCTGAATCCACACGTGAGTTTAACTCTGTCAGTTGAATGCACACATTGACAACCATTCAGTTCGATAGCTCCGTTTTGGTATTAGAAGCAGATATTTCTCTGTACAGCCTATGGTCCCATTCACTCGGGAATATCCCAACGCAGGTCCTAGAAGAAACGTGTTTTTGACTCGCTGAATCTCAACATAGATTCAACTCTCTTAGGTGAACGAACGCACAGCATAGCAGATTCAAGTAATCGTTTCTCCTGAGTTATAGACGAAGTTTCCTGCTGTTTAGTACGGATGCTGGCATTGGGCTGGAAATACAGGTTTTGGGATTCTGCACAGAAACGGTTTGCAAACCACTGAATCCACACGTGAGTTTAACTCTGTCAGTTGAATGCACACATTGACAACCATTCAGTTAGATAGCTCCGTTTTGGTTTAAGAAGCAGATATTTCTCTGTACAGCCTATGGTCCCATTCACTCGGGAATATCCCAACGCATCTCCTGGAAGAAACGTGTTTCTGACTCGCTGAATCTCAACATAGATTCAACTCTCTTAGGTGAACGAACGCACAGCAGAGCAGTTTCAAGGAAACGTTTCTCCTGAGTTTTAGACCAAGTTTCCTGCTGTTTAGTACGTATGCCGGCATTGGGCTGGAAATACCGGTTTTGGGATTCTGCACAGAAAGGGTTTGCAAACCGCTGAATCCACACGTGAGTTTAACTTTGTGAGTTGAATGCACACATTGACAAACATCCAGTTAGATAGCTCCGTTTTGGTTTTAGAAGCAGATATTTCTCTGTACAGCCTATGGTCCCATTCACTCGGGAATATCCCAACGCAGCTCCTAGAAGAAACGTGTTTCTGACTCGCTGAATCTCAACGTAGATTCAACTCCCTTAGGAGAACGAACGCACAGCAGAGCAGTTTCAAGGAAACGTTTCTCCTGAGTTTTAGACGAAGTTTCCTGCAGTTAAGTACGTATCCCGGCATTGGGCTGGAAATACCGGTTTTGGGATTCTGCACAGAAAGGGTTTGGAAACCGCTGAATCCACACGTGAGTTTAACTCTGTCAGTTGAATGCACACATTGACAACCATTCAGTTATATAGCTCCGTTTTGGTTTTAGAAGCAGATATTTCTCTGTACAGCCTATAGTCCCATTCACTCGGGAATATCCCAACGCAGCTCCTGGAAGAAACGTGTTTCTGACTCGCTGAATCTTAACATAGATTCAACTCTCTTAGGTGAACGAACACGCAGCAGAGCAGTTTCAAGGAAACGTTTCTCCTGAGTTTTAGACGAAGTTCCCTGCTGTTTAGTACATATGCCGGCATTGGGCTGGAAATACCGGTTTTGGGATTCTGCACAGAAAGGGTTTGCAAACCGCTGAATCCACACGTGAGTTTAACTCTGTCAGTTGAATGCATACATTGACAACCATTCAGTTTGATAGCACCCTTTTGGTTTTAGAAGAAGATATTTCTCTGTACAGCCTATGGTCCCATTCACTCGGGAATATCCCAACGCAGCTCCTAGAAGAAACGTGTTTCTGACTCGCTGAATCTCAACATAGATTCAACTCTCTTAGGTGAACGAACGCACAGCAGAGCAGTTTCAAGGAAACTTTTCTCCTCTGTTTTAGACGAAGTTTCCTGCTGTTTAGTACGGATGCCGGCATTGGGCTGGAAATACCGGTTTTGGGATTCTGCACAGAAAGGGTTTGCAAACCGCTGAATCGACACGTGAGTTTAACTTTGTGAGTTGAATGCACACATTGACAACCATCCAGTTAGATACCTCCGTTTTGGTTTTAGAAGCAGATATTTCTCTGTACAGCCTATGGTCCCATTCACTCGGGAATATCCCAACGCAGCTCCTAGAAGAAACGTGTTTCTGACTCGCTGAATCTCAACGTAGATTCAACTCTCTTAGGTGAACGAACGCACAGCAGAGCAGTTTCAAGGAAACGTTTCTCCTGAGTTTTAGACGAAGTTTCCTGCAGTTTAGTACGTATCCCGGCATTGAGCTGGAATTACCGGTTTTGGGATTCTGCACAGAAAGGGTTTGTCAAACGCTGAATCCAAACGTGAGTTTAACTCTGTCAGTTGAATGCACACATTGACAACCATTCAGTTAGATTGCACCCTTTTGGTTTTAGGAGCAGATATTTCTCTGTACAGCCTATGGTCCCATTCACTCGGGAATATCCCAACGCAGCTCCTAGAAGAAACGAGTTTCTGACTCGCTGAATCTCAACATAGATTCAACTCTCTTATGTAAACGAACGCACAGCAGAGCAGTTTCATGGAAACGTTTCTCCTGAGTTTTAGACGAAGTTTCCTGCTGTTTAGTACATATGCCGGCATTGGGCTTGAAATACCGGTTTTGGGATTCTGCACAGAAAGGGTTTGCAAACCACTGAATCAACACGTGAGTTTAACTCTGTCAGTTGAATGCACACATTGACAACCATTCAGTTATATAGCTCCGTTGTGGTATTAGAAGCAGATATTTCTCTGTACAGCCTATGGTCCCATTCACTCGGGAATATTCCAACGCAGCTCCTGGAAGAAACATGTTTCTGACTCGCTGAATCTCAACATAGATTCAACTCTCTTAGGTGAACGAACGCACAGCAGAGCAGTTTCAAGGAAACGTTTCTCCTGAGTTTTAGACGAAGTTTCCTGCTGCTTAGTACGTATGCCGGCATTGGGCTGGAAATACCGGTTTTGGGATTCTGCACAGAAAGGGTTTGTAAACCGCTGAATCCAAACGTGAGTTTAACTCTGTCAGTTGAATGCACACATTGACAACCATTCAGTTAGATTGCACCCTTTTGGTTTTAGGAGCAGATATTTCTCTGTACAGCCTATGGTCCCATTCACTCGGGAATATCCCAACGCAGCTCCTAGAAGAAACGTGTTTCTGACTCGCTGAATCTCAACATAGATTCAACTCTCTTATGTGAACGAACGCACAGCAGAGCAGTTTCAAGGAAACGTTTTCCCTGAGTTTTAGACGAAGTTTCCTGCTGTTTAGTACATATGCCGACATTGGGCTGGAAATACCGGTTTTGGGATTCTGCACAGAAAGGGTTTGCAAACCACTGAATCAACACGTGAGTTTAACTCTGTCAGTTGAATGCACACATTGACAACCATTCAGTTATATAGCTCCGTTGTGGTATTAGAAGCAGATATTTCTCTGTACAGCCTATGGTCCCATTCACTCGGGAATATCCCAACGCAGCTACTAGAAGAAACGTGTTTCTGACTCGCTGAATCTCAACATAGATTCAACTCTCTTAGGTGAACGAACGCACAGCAGAGCAGTTTCAAGGAAACTTTTCTCCTGAGTTTTAGACGAAGTTTCCTGCTGTTTAGTACGGATGCCGGCATTGGGCTGGAAATACCGGTTTTGGGATTCTGCACAGAAAGGGTTTGCAAACCGCTGAATCCACACGTGAGTTTAACTCTGTCAGTTGAATGTACACATTGACAACCATTCAGTTAGATAGCTCCGTTTTGGTATTAGAAGCAGATATTTCTCTGTACAGCCTATGGTCCCATTCACTCGGGAATATCCCAACGCAGGTCCTAGAAGAAACGTGTTTCTGACTCGCTGAATCTCAACATAGATTCAACTCTCTTAGGTGAACGAACGCACAGCAGAGCAGTTTCAAGGAATCGTTTCTCCTGAGTTTTAGACGAAGTTTCCTGCTGTTTAGTACGGATGCTGGCATTGGGCTGGAAATACCGGTTTTGGGATTCAGCACAGAAAGGGTTTGCAAACCACTGAATCCACACGTGAGTTTAACTCTGTCAGTTGAATGCACACATTGACAACCATTCAGTTAGATAGCTCCGTTTTGATTTTAGAAGCAGATATTTCTCTGTACAGCCTATGGTCCCATTCAATCGGGAATATCCCAACGCAGCTCCTGGAAGAAACGTGTTTCTGACTCGCTGAATCTTAACATAGATTCAACTCTCTTAGGTGAACGAACGCACAGCAGAGCAGTTTCAAGGAAACGTTTCTCCTGAGTTTTAGACGAAGTTCCCTGCTGTTTAGTACATATGCCGGCATTGGGCTGGAAATACCGGTTTTGGGATTCTGCACAGAAAGGGTTTTCAAACCGCTGAATCCACACGTGAGTTTAACTCTGTCAGTTGAATGCACACATTGACAACCATTCAGTTTGATAGCACCCTTTTGGTTTTAGAAGCAGATATTTCTCTGTACAGCCTATGGTCCCATTCACTCGGGAATATCCCAACGCAGCTCCTAGAAGAAACGTGTTTCTGACTCGCTGAATCTCAACATAGATTCAACTCTCTTAGGTGAACGAACGCACAGCAGAGCAGTTTCAAGGAAACTTTTCTCCTCTGTTTTAGACGAAGTTTCCTGCTGTTTAGTACGGATGCCGGCATTGGGCTGGAAATACCGGTTTTGGGATTCTGCACAGAAAGGGTTTGCAAACCGCTGAATCGACACGTGAGTTTAACTTTGTGAGTTGAATGCACACATTGACAACCATCCAGTTAGATACCTCCGTTTTGGTTTAAGAAGCAGATATTTCTCTGTACAGCCTATGGTCCCATTCACTCGGGAATATCCCAACGCAGCTCCTAGAAGAAACGTGTTTCTGTCTCGCTGAATCTCAACGTAGATTCAACTCTCTTAGGTGAACGAACGCACAGCAGAGCAGTTTCAAGGAAACGTTTCTCCTGAGTTTTAGACGAAGTTTCCTGCAGTTTAGTACGTATCCCGGCATTGAGCTGGAATTACCGGTTTTGGGATTCTGCACAGAAAGGGTTTGTCAAACGCTGAATCCAAACGTGAGTTTAACTCTGTCAGTTGAATGCACACATTGACAACCATTCAGTTAGATTGCACCCTTTTGGTTTTAGGAGCAGATATTTCTCTGTACAGCCTATGGTCCCATTCACTCGGGAATATCCCAACGCAGCTCCTAGAAGAAACGTGTTTCTGACTCGCTGAATCTCAACATAGATTCAACTCTCTTATGTGAACGAACGCACAGCAGAGCAGTTTCATGGAAACGTTTCTCCTGAGTTTTAGACGAAGATTCCTGCTGTTTAGTACATATGCCGGCATTGGGCTGGAAATACCGGTTTTGGGATTCTGCACAGAAAGGGTTTACAAACCACTGAATCCACACGTGAGTTTAACTCTGTCAGTTGAATGCACACATTGACAACCATTCAGTTATATAGCTCCGTTTTGGTATTAGAAGCAGATATTTCTCTGTACAGACTATGTTCCCATTCACTCGGGAATATCCCAACGCAGCTACTAGAAGAAACGTGTTTCTGACTCGCTGAATCTCAACATAGATTCAACTCTCTTAGGTGAACGAACGCACAGCATAGCAGTTTCAAGGAATCGTTTCTCCTGAGTTTTAGACGAAGTTTCCTGCTGTTTAGTACGGATGCCGGCATTGGGCTGGAAATACCGGTTTTGGGATTCTGCACAGAAAGTGTTTGCAAACCACGGAATCCACACGTGAGTTTAACTCTGTCAGTTGAATGCACACATTGACAACCATTCAGTTAGATAGCTCCGTTTTGGTTTTAGAAGCAGATATTTCTCTGTACAGCCTATGGTCCCATTCACTCGGGAATATTCCAACGCAGCTCCTGGAAGAAACATGTTTCTGACTCGCTGAATCTCAACATAGATTCAACTCTCTTAGGTGAACGAACGCACAGCAGAGCAGTTTCAAGGAAACGTTTCTCCTGAGTTTTAGACGAAGTTTCCTGCTGCTTAGTACGTATGCCGGCATTGGGCTGGAAATACCGGTTTTGGGTTTCTGCACAGAAAGGGTTTGTAAACCGCTGAATCCAAACGTGAGTTTAACTCTGTCAGTTGAATGCACACATTGACAACCATTCAGTTAGATTGCACCCTTTTGGTTTTAGGAGCAGATATTTCTCTGTACAGCCTATGGTCCCATTCACTCGGGAATATCCCAACGCAGCTCCTAGAAGAAACGTGTTTCTGACTCGCTGAATCTCAACATAGATTCAACTCTCTTATGTGAACGAACGCACAGCAGAGCAGTTTCAAGGAAACGTTTTCCCTGAGTTTTAGACGAAGTTTCCTGCTGTTTAGTACATATGCCGACATTGGGCTGGAAATACCGGTTTTGGGATTCTGCACAGAAAGGGTTTGCAAACCACTGAATCAACACGTGAGTTTAACTCTGTCAGTTGAATGCACACATTGACAACCATTCAGTTATATAGCTCCGTTGTGGTATTAGAAGCAGATATTTCTCTGTACAGCCTATGGTCCCATTCACTCGGGAATATCCCAACGCAGCTACTAGAAGAAACGTGTTTCTGACTCGCTGAATCTCAACATAGATTCAACTCTCTTAGGTGAACGAACGCACAGCAGAGCAGTTTCAAGGAAACTTTTCTCCTGAGATTTAGACGAAGTTTCCTGCTGTTTAGTACGGATGCCGGCATTGGGCTGGAAATACCGGTTTTGGGATTCTGCACAGAAAGGGTTTGCAAACCACTGAATCCACACGTGAGTTTAACTCTGTCAGTTGAATGTACACATTGACAACCATTCAGTTAGATAGCTCCGTTTTGGTATTAGAAGCAGATATTTCTCTGTACAGCCTATGGTCCCATTCACTCGGGAATATCCCAACGCAGGTCCTAGAAGAAACGTGTTTCTGACTCGCTGAATCTCAACATAGATTCAACTCTCTTAGGTGAACGAACGCACAGCAGAGCAGTTTCAAGGAATCGTTTCTCCGGAGTTTTAGACGAAGTTTCCTGCTGTTTAGTACGGATGCTGGCATTGGGCTGGAAATACCGGTTTTGGGATTCAGCACAGAAAGGGTTTGCAAACCACTGAATCCACACGTGAGTTTAACTCTGTCAGTTGAATGCACACATTGACAACCATTCAGTTAGATAGCTCCGTTTTGATTTTAGAAGCAGATATTTCTCTGTACAGCCTATGGTCCCATTCAATCGGGAATATCCCAACGCAGCTCCTGGAAGAAACGTGTTTACGACTCGCTGAATCTTAACATAGATTCAACTCTCTTAGGTGAACGAACGCACAGCAGAGCAGTTTCAAGGAAACGTTTCTCCTGAGTTTTAGACGAAGTTCCCTGCTGTTTAGTACATATGCCGGCATTGGGCTGGAAATACCGGTTTTGGGATTCTGCACAGAAAGGGTTTGCAAACCGCTGAATCCACACGTGAGTTTAACTCTGTCAGTTGAATGCACACATTGACAACCATTCAGTTTGATAGCACCCTTTTGGTTTTAGAAGCAGATATTTCTCTGTACCGCCTATGGTCCCATTCACTCGGGAATATCCCAACGCAGCTCCTAGAAGAAACGTGTTTCTGACTCGCTGAATCTCAACATAGATTCAACTCTCTTAGGTGAACGAACGCACAGCAGAGCAGTTTCAAGGAAACTTTTCTCCTCTGTTTTAGACGAAGTTTCCTGCTGTTTAGTACAGATGCCGGCATTGGGCTGGAAATACCGGTTTTGGGATTCTGCACAGAAAGGGTTTGCAAACCGCTGAATCGACACGTGAGTTTAACTTTGTGAGTTGAATGCACACATTGACAACCATCCAGTTAGATACCTCCGTTTTGGTTTTAGAAGCAGATATTTCTCTGTACAGCCTATGGTCCCATTCACTCGGGAATATCCCAACGCAGCTCCTAGAAGAAACGTGTTTCTGACTCGCTGAATCTCAACGTAGATTCAACTCTCTTAGGTGAACGAACGCACAGCAGAGCAGTTTCAAGGAAACGTTTCTCCTGAGTTTTAGACGAAGTTTCCTGCAGTTTAGTACGTATCCCGGCATTGAGCTGGAATTACCGGTTTTGGGATTCTGCACAGAAAGGGTTTGTCAAACGCTGAATCCAAACGTGAGTTTAACTCTGTCAGTTGAATGCACACATTGACAACCATTCAGTTAGATTGCACCCTTTTGGTTTTAGGAGCAGATATTTCTCTGTACAGCCTATGGTCCCATTCACTCGGGAATATCCCAACGCAGCTCCTAGAAGAAACGTGTTTCTGACTCGCTGAATCTCAACATAGATTCAACTCTCTTAGGTGAACGAACGCACAGCAGAGCAGTTTCAAGTAAACTTTTCTCCTGAGTTTTAGACGAAGTTTCCTGCTGTTTACTACGGATGCCGGCATTGGGCTGGAAATACCGGTTTTGGGATTCTGCACAGAAAGGGTTTGCAAACCGCGGAATCCACACGTGAGTTTAACTCTGTCAGTTGAATGTACACATTGACAACCATTCAGTTAGATAGCTCCGTTTTGGTATTAGAAGCAGATATTTCTCTGTACAGCCTATGGTCCCATTCACTCGGGAATATCCCAACGCAGGTCCTAGAAGAAACGTGTTTCTGACTCGCTGAATCTCAACATAGATTCAACTCTCTTAGGTGAACGAACGCACAGCAGAGCAGTTTCAAGGAATCGTTTCTCCTGAGTTTTAGACGAAGTTTCCTGCTGTTTAGTACGGATGCTGGCATTGGGCTGGAAATACCGGTTTTGGGATTCAGCACAGAAAGGGTTTGCAAACCACTGAATCCACACGTGAGTTTAACTCTGTCAGTTGAATGCACACATTGACAACCATTCAGTTAGATAGCTCCGTTTTGGTTTTAGAAGCAGATATTTCTCTGTACAGCCTATGGTCCCATTCAATCGGGAATATCCCAACGCAGCTCCTGGAAGAAACGTGTTTCTGACTCGCTGAATCTCAACATAGATTCAACTCTCTTAGGTGAACGAACGCACAGCAGAGCAGTTTCAAGGAAACGTTTCTCCTGAGTTTTAGACGAAGTTTCCTGCTGTTTAGTACGTATGCCGGCATTGGGCTGGAAATACCGGTTTTGGGATTCTGCACAGAAAGGGTTTGTAAACCGCTGAATCCAAACGTGAGTTTAACTCTGTCAGTTGAATGCACACATTGACAACCATTCAGTTAGATTGCACCCTTTTGGTTTTAGGAGCAGATATATCTCTGTACAGCCTATGGTCCCAATCACTTGGGAATATCCCAACGCAGCTCCTAGAAGAAACGTGTTTCTGATTCGCTGAATCTCAACATAGTGTCAACTCTCTTATGTGAACGAACGCACAGCAGAGCAGTTTCAAGGAAACGTTTCTCCTGAGTTTTAGACGAAGTTTCCTGCTGTTTAGTACATATGCCGACATTGGGCTGGAAATACCGGTTTTGGGATTCTGCACAGAAAGGGTTTGCAAACCACTGAATCAACACGTGAGTTTAACTCTGTCAGTTGAATGCACACATTGACAACCATTCAGTTATATAGCTCCGTTTTGGTATTAGAAGCAGATATTTCTCTGTACAGCCTATGGTCCCATTCACTCGGGAATATCCCAACGCAGCTACTAGAAGAAACGTGTTTCTGACTCGCTGAATCTCAACATAGATTCAACTCTCTTAGGTGAACGAACGCACAGCAGAGCAGTTTCATGGAAACGTTTCTCCTGAGTTTTAGACGAAGTTTCCTGCTGTTTAGTACATATGCCGGCATTGGGCTGGAAATACCGGTTTTGGGATTCTGCACAGAAAGGGTTTGCAAACCACTGAATCCACACGTGAGTTTAACTCTGTCAGTTGAATGCACACATTGACAACCATTCAGTTATATAGCTCCGTTTTGGTATTAGAAGCAGATATTTCTCTGTACAGCCTATGGTCCCATTCACTCGGGAATATCCCAACGCAGCAACTAGAAGAAACGTGTTTCTGACTCGCTGAATCTCAACATAGATTCAACTCTCTTAGGTGAACGAACGCACAGCATAGCAATTTCAAGGAATCGTTTCTCCTGAGTTTTAGACGAAGTTTCCTGCTGTTTAGTACGGATGCCGGCATTGGGCTGGAAATACCGGTTTTGGGATTCTGCACAGAAAGTGTTTGCAAACCACGGAATCCACACGTGAGTTTAACTCTGTCAGTTGAATGCACACATTTACAACCATTCAGTTAGGTAGCTCCGTTTTGGTTTTAGAAGCAGATATTTCTCTGTACAGCCTATGGTCCCATTCACTCGGGAATATTCCAACGCAGCTCCTGGAAGAAACATGTTTCTGACTCGCTGAATATCAACATAGATTCAACTCTCTTAGGTGAACGAACGCACAGCAGAGCAGTTTCAAGGAAACGTTTCTCCTGAGTTTTAGACGAAGTTTCCTGCTGTTTAGTACGTATGCCGGCATTGGGCTGGAAATACCGGTTTTGGGATTCTGCACAGAAAGGGTTTGTAAACCGCTGAATCCAAACTTGAGTTTAACTCTGTCAGTTGAATGCACACATTGACAACCATTCAGTTAGATTGCACCCTTTTGGTTTTAGGAGCAGATATTTCTCTGTACAGCCTATGGTCCCATTCACTCGGGAATATCCCAACGCAGCTCCTAGAAGAAACGTGTTTCTGACTCGCTGAATCTCAACATAGATTCAACTCTCTTACGTGAACGAACGCACAGCAGAGCAGTTTCAAGGAAACGTTTTCCCTGAGTTTTAGACGAAGTTTCCTGCTGTTTAGTACATATGCCGACATTGGGCTGGAAATACCGGTTTTGGGATTCTGCACAGAAAGGGTTTGCAAACCACTGAATCCACACGTGAGTTTAACTCTGTCAGTTGAATGCACACATTGACAACCATTCAGTTATATAGCTCCGTTGTGGTATTAGAAGCAGATATTTTTCTGTACAGCCTATGGTCCCATTCACTCGGGAATATCCCAACGCAGCAACTAGAAGAAACGTGTTTCTGACTCGCTGAATCTCAACATAGATTCTACTCTCTTAGGTGAACGAACGCACAGCAGAGCAGTTTCAAGGAAACTTTTCTCCTGAGTTTTAGACGAAGTTTCCAGCTGTTTAGTACGGATGCCGGCATTGGGCTGGAAATACCGGTTTTGGGATTCTGCACAGAAAGGGTTTACAAACCGCTGAATCCACACGTGAGTTTAACTCTGTCAGTTGAATGTACACATTGACAACCATTCAGTTAGATAGCTCCGTTTTGGTATTAGAAGCAGATATTTCTCTGTACAGCCTATGGTCCCATTCACTCGGGAATATCCCAACGCAAGTCCTAGAAGAAACGTGTTTCTGACTCGCTGAATCTCAACATAGATTCAACTCTCTTAGGTGAACGAACGCACAGCATAGCAGTTTCAAGGAATCGTTTCTCCTGAGTTTTAGACGAAGTTTCCTGCTGTTTAGTACGGATGCCGGCATTGGGCTGGAAATACCGGTTTTGGGATTCTGCACAGAAAGGGTTTGCAATCCGCCGAATCCACACGTGAGTTTAACTCTGTCAGTTGAATGCACACATTGACAACCATTCAGTTAGATAGCTCCGTTTTGGTTTTAGAAGCAGATATTTCTCTGTACAGCCTATGGTCCCATTCACTCGGGAATATCCCAACGCAGCTCCTGGAAGAAACGTGTTTCTGACTCGCTGAATCTCAACATAGATTCAACTCTCTTAGGTGAACGAACGCACAGCGGAGCAGTTTCAAGGAAACGTTTCTCCTGAGTTTTAGACGAAGTTTCCTGCTGTTTAGTACGGATGCCGGCATTGGGCTGGAAATTCCGGTTTTGGGATTCTGCACAGAAAGTGTTTGCAAACCACTGAATCCACACGTGAGTTTAACTCTGTCAGTTGAATGCACACATTGACAACCATTCAGTTAGATAGCTCCGTTTTGGTTTTAGAAGCAGATATTTCTCTGTACTGCCTATGGTCCCATTCACTCGGGAATATCCCAACGCAGCTCCTGGAAGAAACATGTTTCTGACTCGCTGAATCTCAACATAGATTCAACTCTCTTAGGTGAACGAACGCACAGCAGAGCAGTTTCAAGGAAACGTTTCTCCTGAGTTTTAGACGAAGTTTCCTGCTGATTAGTACGTATGCCGGCATTGGGCTGGAAATACCGGTTTTGGGATTCTGCACAGAAAGGGTTTGTAAACCGCTGAATCCAAACGTGAGTTTAACTTTGTCAGTTGAATGCACACATTGACAACCATTCAGTTAGATTGCACCCTTTTGGTTTTAGAAGCATATATTTCTCTGTACAGCCTCTGGTCCCATTCACTCGGGAATATCCCAACGCAGCTCCTAGAAGAAACGTGTTTCTGACTCGCTGAATCTCAACATAGATTCAACTCTCTTAGGTGAACGAACGCACAGCAGAGCAGTTTCAAGGAAACTTTTCTCCTGAGTTTTAGACGAGGTTTCCTGCTGTTTAGTACGGATGCCGGCATTGGGCTGGAAATACCAGTTTTGGGATTCTGCACAGAAAGGGTTTGCAAACCGCTGAATCCACACGTGAGTTTAACTCTGTCAGTTGAATGTACACATTGACAACCATTCAGTTAGATAGTTCCGTTTTGGTATTAGAAGCAGATATTTCTCTGTACAGCCTATGGTCCCATTCACTCGGGAATATCCTAACGCAGGTCCTAGAAGAAACGTGTTTCTGACTCGCTGAATCTCAACATAGATTCAACTCTCTTAGGTGAACGAACGCACAGCATAGCAGTTTCAAGGAAACGTTTCTCCTGAGTTTTAGACGAAGTTTCCTGCTGTTTAGTACGTATGCCGGCATTGGGCTGGAAATACCGGGTTTGGGATTCTGCACAGAAAGGGTCTGCAAACCACTGAATCCACACGTGAGTTTAACTCTGTCAGCTGAATGCACACATTGACAACCATTCAGTTAGATAGCTCCGTTTTGGTTTTAGAAGCAGATATTTCTCTGTACAGCCTATGGTCCCATTCACTCGGGAATATCCCAACGCAGCTCCTGGAAGAAACGTGTTTCTGACTCGCTGAATCTCAACATAGATTCAATTCTCTTAGGTGAACGAACGCACAGCAGAGCAGTTTCAAGGAAACGTTTCTCCTGAGTTTTAGACGAAGTTTCCTGCTGTTTAGTACGGATGCCGGCATTGGGCTGGAAATACCGGTTTTGGGATTCTGCACAGAAAGGGTTTGTAAACCGCTGAATCCAAACGTGAGTTTAACTCTGTCAGTTGAATGCACACATTGACAACCATTCAGTTAGATTGCACCCTTTTGGTTTTAGGAGCAGATATTTCTCTGTACAGCCTATGGTCCCATTCACTCGGGAATATCCCAACGCAGCTCATAGAAGAAACGTGTTTCTGACTCGCTGAATCTCAACATAGATTCAACTCTCTTACGTGAACGAACGCACAGCAGAGCAGTTTCAAGGAAACGTTTTCCCTGAGTTTTAGACGAAGTTTCCTGCTGTTTAGTACATATGCCGACATTGGGCTGGAAATACCGGTTTTGGGATTCTGCACAGAAAGGGTTTGCAAACCACTGAATCCACACGTGAGTTTAACTCTGTCAGTTGAATGCACACATTGACAACCATTCAGTTATATAGCTCCGTTGTGGTATTAGAAGCAGATATTTTTCTGTACAGCCTATGGTCCCATTCACTCGGGAATATCCCAACGCAGCAACTAGAAGAAACGTGTTTCTGACTCGCTGAATCTCAACATAGATTCTACTCTCTTAGGTGAACGAACGCACAGCAGAGCAGTTTCAAGGAAACTTTTCTCCTGAGTTTTAGACGAAGTTTCCAGCTGTTTAGTACGGATGCCGGCATTGGGCTGGAAATACCGGTTTTGGGATTCTGCACAGAAAGGGTTTACAAACCGCTGAATCCACACGTGAGTTTAACTCTGTCAGTTGAATGTACACATTGACAACCATTCAGTTAGATAGCTCCGTTTTGGTATTAGAAGCAGATATTTCTCTGTACAGCCTATGGTCCCATTCACTCGGGAATATCCCAACGCAAGTCCTAGAAGAAACGTGTTTCTGACTCGCTGAATCTCAACATAGATTCAACTCTCTTAGGTGAACGAACGCACAGCATAGCAGTTTCAAGGAATCGTTTCTCCTGAGTTTTAGACGAAGTTTCCTGCTGTTTAGTACGGATGCCGGCATTGGGCTGGAAATACCGGTTTTGGGATTCTGCACAGAAAGGGTTTGCAATCCGCCGAATCCACACGTGAGTTTAACTCTGTCAGTTGAATGCACACATTGACAACCATTCAGTTAGATAGCTCCGTTTTGGTTTTAGAAGCAGATATTTCTCTGTACAGCCTATGGTCCCATTCACTCGGGAATATCCCAACGCAGCTCCTGGAAGAAACGTGTTTCTGACTCGCTGAATCTCAACATAGATTCAACTCTCTTAGGTGAACGAACGCACAGCGGAGCAATTTCAAGGAAACGTTTCTCCTGAGTTTTAGACGAAGTTTCCTGCTGTTTAGTACGGATGCCGGCATTGGGCTGGAAATTCCGGTTTTGGGATTCTGCACAGAAAGTGTTTGCAAACCACTGAATCCACACGTGAGTTTAACTCTGTCAGTTGAATGCACACATTGACAACCATTCAGTTAGATAGCTCCGTTTTGGTTTTAGAAGCAGATATTTCTCTGTACTGCCTATGGTCCCATTCACTCGGGAATATCCCAACGCAGCTCCTGGAAGAAACATGTTTCTGACTCGCTGAATCTCAACATAGATTCAACTCTCTTAGGTGAACGAACGCACAGCAGAGCAGTTTCAAGGAAACGTTTCTCCTGAGTTTTAGACGAAGTTTCCTGCTGATTAGTACGTATGCCGGCATTGGGCTGGAAATACCGGTTTTGGGATTCTGCACAGAAAGGGTTTGTAAACCGCTGAATCCAAACGTGAGTTTAACTTTGTCAGTTGAATGCACACATTGACAACCATTCAGTTAGATTGCACCCTTTTGGTTTTAGAAGCATATATTTCTCTGTACAGCCTCTGGTCCCATTCACTCGGGAATATCCCAACGCAGCTCCTAGAAGAAACGTGTTTCTGACTCGCTGAATCTCAACATAGATTCAACTCTCTTAGGTGAACGAACGCACAGCAGAGCAGTTTCAAGGAAACTTTTCTCCTGAGTTTTAGACGAAGTTTCCTGCTGTTTAGTACGTATGCCGGCATTGGGCTGGAAATACCGGTTTTGGGATTCTGCACAGAAAGGGTTTGCAAACCGCCGAATCCACACGTGAGTATAACTCTGTCAGTTGAATGCACACATTGACAACCATTCAGTTAGATAGCTCCGTTTTGGTTTTAGAAGCAGATATTTCTCTGTACAGCCTATGGTCCCATTCACTCGGGAATATCCCAACGCAGCTCCTGGAAGAAACGTGTTTCTGACTCGCTGAATCTCAACATAGATTCAACTCTCTTAGTTGAACGAACGCACAGCGGAGCAGTTTCAAGGAAACGTTTCTCCTGAGTTTTAGACGAAGTTTCCTGCTGTTTAGTACGGATGCCGGCATTGGGCTGGAAATACCGGTTTTGGGATTCTGCACAGAAAGTGTTTGCAAACCACTGAATCCACACGTGAGTTTAACTCTGTCAGTTGAATGCACACATTGACAACCATTCAGTTAGATAGCTCCGTTTTGGTTTTAGAAGCAGATATTTCTCTGTACTGCCTATGGTCCCATTCACTCGGGAATATCCCAACGCAGCTCCTGGAAGAAACATGTTTCTGACTCGCTGAATCTCAACATAGATTCAACTCTCTTAGGTGAACGAACGCACAGCAGAGCAGTTTCAAGGAAACGTTTCTCCTGAGTTTTAGACGAAGTTTCCTGCTGATTAGTACGTATGCCGGCATTGGGCTGGAAATACCGGTTTTGGGATTCTGCACAGAAAGGGTTTGTAAGCCGCTGAATCCAAACGTGAGTTTAACTTTGTCAGTTGAATGCACACATTGACAACCATTCAGTTAGATTGCACCCTTTTGGTTTTAGGAGCAGATATTTCTCTGTACAGCCTATGGTCCGATTCACTCGGGAATATCCAAACGCAGCTCCTAGAAGAAACGTGTTTCTGACTCGCTGAATCTCAACATAGATTCAACTCTCTTAGGTGAACGAACGCACAGCAGAGCAGTTTCAAGGAAACTTTTCTCCTGAGTTTTAGACGAAGTTTCCTGCTGTTTAGTACTTATGCCGGCATTGAGCAGAAATACCGGTTTTGGGATTCAGCACAGAAAGGGTTTGCAAACCGCTGAATCCACACGTGAGTTTAACTCTGTCAGTTGAATGCACACATTGACAACCATTTAGTTAGATAGCTCCGTTTTGGTATTAGAAGCAGATATTTCTCTGTACAGCCTATGGTCCCATTCACTCGGGAATATCCCAACGCAGGTCCTAGAAGAAACGTGTTTCTGACTCGCTGAATCTCAACATAGATTCAACTCTCTTAGGTGAACGAACGCACAGCATAGCAGTTTCAAGGAATCGTTTCTCCTAAGTTTTAGACGAAGTTTCCTGCGGTTTAGTACGGATGCCGGCATTGGGCTGGAAATACCGGTTTTGGGATTCTGCACAGAAAGGGTTTGCAAACCACTGAATCCACACGTGAGTTTAACTCTGTCAGTTGAATGCACACATTGACACCCATTCAGTTAGATAGCTCCGTTTTGGTTTTAGAAGCAGATATTTCTCTGTACAGCCTATGGTCCCATTCACTCGGGAATATCCCAACGCAGCTCCTGGAAGAAACGTGTTTCTGACTCGCTGAATCTCAACATAGATTCAACTCTCTTAGGTGAACGAACGCACAGCAGAGCAGTTTCAAGGAAACGTTTCTCCTGAGTTTTAGACGAAGTTTCCTGCTGTTTAGTACGGATGCCGGCATTGGGCTGGAAATACCGGTTTTGGGATTCTGCACAGAAAGTGTTTGCAAACCGCTGAATCCACACGTGAGTTTAACTCTGTCAGTTGAATGCACAGATTGACAACCATTCAGTTAGATAGCTCCGTTTTGGTTTTAGAAGCAGATATTTCTCTGTACAGCCTATGGTCCCATTCACTCGGGAATATTCCAACGCAGCTCCTGGAAGAAACATGTTTCTGACTCGCTGAATCTCAACATAGATTCAACTCTCTTAGGTGAACGAACGCACAGCAGAGCAGTTTCAAGGAAACGTTTCTCCTGAGTTTTAGACGAAGTTTCCTGCTGCTTAGTACGTATGCCGGCATTGAGCTGGAAATACCGGTTTTGGGATTCTGCACAGAAAGGGTTTGTAAACCGCTGAATCCAAACGTGAGTTTAACTCTGTCAGTTGAATGCACACATTGACAACCATTCAGTTAGATTGCACCCTTTTGGTTTTAGGAGCAGATATTTCTCTGTACAGCCTATGGTCCCATTGACTCGGGAATATCCCAACGCAGCTCCTAGAAGAAACGTGTTTCTGACTCGCTGAATCTCAACATAGATTCAACTCTCTTATGTGAACGAACGCACAGCAGAGCAGTTTCAAGGAAACGTTTTCCCTGAGTTTTAGACGAAGTTTCCTGCTGTTTAGTACATATGCCGACATTGGGCTGGAAATACCGGTTTTGGGATTCTGCACAGAAAGGGTTTGCAAACCACTGAATCAACACGTGAGTTTAACTCTGTCAGTTGAATGCACACATTGACAACCATTCAGTTATATAGCTCCGTTGTGGTATTAGAAGCAGATATTTCTCTGTACAGCCTATGGTCCCATTCACTCGGGAATATCCCAACGCAGCTACTAGAAGAAACGTGTTTCTGACTCGCTGAATCTCAACATAGATTCAACTCTCTTAGTTGAACGAACGCACAGCAGAGCAGTTTCAAGGAAACTTTTCTCCTGAGTTTTAGACGAAGTTTCCTGCTGTTTAGTACGGATGCCGGCATTGGGCTGGAAATACCGGTTTTGGGATTCTGCACAGAAAGGGTTTGCAAACCGCTGAATCCACACGTGAGTTTAACTCTGTCAGTTGAATGTACACATTGACAACCATTCAGTTAGATAGCTCCGTTTTGGTATTAGAAGCAGATATTTCTCTGTACAGCCTATGGTCCCATTCACTTGGGAATATCCCAACGCAGGTCCTAGAAGAAACGTGTTTCTGACTCGCTGAATCTCAACATAGATTCAACTCTCTTAGGTGAACGAACGCACAGCAGAGCAGTTTCAAGGAATCGTTTCTCCTGAGTTTTAGACGAAGTTTCCTGCTGTTTAGTACGGATGCTGGCATTGGGCTGGAAATACCGGTTTTGGGATTCAGCACAGAAAGGGTTTGCAAACCACTGAATCCACACGTGAGTTTAACTCTGTCAGTTGAATGCACACATTGACAACCATTCAGTTAGATAGCTCCGTTTTGATTTTAGAAGCAGATATTTCTCTGTACAGCCTATGGTCCCATTCAATCGGGAATATCCCAACGCAGCTCCTGGAAGAAACGTGTTTCTGACTCGCTGAATCTCAACATAGATTCAACTCTCTTAGGTGAACGAACGCACAGCAGAGCAGTTTCAAGGAAACGTTTCTCCTGAGTTTTAGACGAAGTTTCCTGCTGATTAGTACGTATGCCGGCATTGGGCTGGAAATACCGGTTTTGGGATTCTGCACAGAAAGGGTTTGTAAACCGCTGAATCCAAACGTGAGTTTAACTTTGTCAGTTGAATGCACACATTGACAACCATTCAGTTAGATTGCACCCTTTTCGTTTTAGAAGCATATATTTCTCTGTACAGCCTCTGGTCCCATTCACTCGGGAATATCCCAACGCAGCTCCTAGAAGAAACGTGTTTCTGACTCGCTGAATCTCAACATAGATTCAACTCTCTTAGGTGAACGAACGCACAGCAGAGCAGTTTCAAGGAAACTTTTCTCCTGAGTTTTAGACGAAGTTTCCTGCTGTTTAGTACGGATGCCGGCATTGGGCTGGAAATACCGGTTTTGGGATTCTGCACAGAAAGGGTTTGCAAACCGCTGAATCCACACGTGAGTTTAACTCTGTCAGTTGAATGTACACATTGACAACCATTCAGTTAGATAGTTCCGTTTTGGTATTAGAAGCAGATATTTCTCTGTACAGCCTATGGTCCCATTCACTCGGGAATATCCTAACGCAGGTCCTAGAAGAAACGTGTTTCTGACTCGCTGAATCTCAACATAGATTCAACTCTCTTAGGTGAACGAACGCACAGCATAGCAGTTTCAAGGAAACGTTTCTCCTGAGTTTTAGACGAAGTTTCCTGCTGTTTAGTACGTATGCCGGCATTGGGCTGGAAATACCGGGTTTGGGATTCTGCACAGAAAGGGTCTGCAAACCACTGAATCCACACGTGAGTTTAACTCTGTCAGCTGAATGCACACATTGACAACCATTCAGTTAGATAGCTCCGTTTTGGTTTTAGAAGCAGATATTTCTCTGTACAGCCTATGGTCCCATTCACTCGGGAATATCCCAACGCAGCTCCTGGAAGAAACGTGTTTCTGACTCGCTGAATCTCAACATAGATTCAATTCTCTTAGGTGAACGAACGCACAGCAGAGCAGTTTCAAGGAAACGTTTCTCCTGAGTTTTAGACGAAGTTTCCTGCTGTTTAGTACGGATGCCGGCATTGGGCTGGAAATACCGGTTTTGGGATTCTGCACAGAAAGGGTTTGTAAACCGCTGAATCCAAACGTGAGTTTAACTCTGTCAGTTGAATGCACACATTGACAACCATTCAGTTAGATTGCACCCTTTTGGTTTTAGGAGCAGATATTTCTCTGTACAGCCTATGGTCCCATTCACTCGGGAATATCCCAACGCAGCTCCTGGAAGAAACGTGTTTCTGACTCGCTGAATCTCAACATAGATTCAACTCTCTTAGGTGAACGAACGCACAGCGGAGCAGTTTCAAGGAAACGTTTCTCCTGAGTTTTAGACGAAGTTTCCTGCTGTTTAGTACGGATGCCGGCATTGGGCTGGAAATACCGGTTTTGGGATTCTGCACAGAAAGTGTTTGCAAACCACTGAATCCACACGTGAGTTTAACTCTGTCAGTTGAATGCACACATTGACAACCATTCAGTTAGATAGCTCCGTTTTGGTTTTAGAAGCAGATATTTCTCTGTACTGCCTATGGTCCCATTCACTCGGGAATATCCCAACGCAGCTCCTGGAAGAAACATGTTTCTGACTCGCTGAATCTCAACATAGATTCAACTCTCTTAGGTGAACGAACGTACAGCAGAGCAGTTTCAAGGAAACGTTTCTCCTGAGTTTTAGACGAAGTTTCCTGCTGATTAGTACGTATGCCGGCATTGGGCTGGAAATACCGGTTTTGGGATTCTGCACAGAAAGGGTTTGTAAGCCGCTGAATCCAAACGTGAGTTTAACTTTGTCAGTTGAATGCACACATTGACAACCATTCAGTTAGATTGCACCCTTTTGGTTTTAGGAGCAGATATTTCTCTGTACAGCTTATGGTCCGATTCACTCGGGAATATCCAAACGCAGCTCCTAGAAGAAACGTGTTTCTGACTCGCTGAATCTCAACATAGATTCAACTCTCTTAGGTGAACGAACGCACAGCAGAGCAGTTTCAAGGAAACTTTTCTCCTGAGTTTTAGACGAAGTTTCCTGCTGTTTAGTACTTATGCCGGCATTGGGCAGAAATACCGGTTTTGGGATTCAGCACAGAAAGGGTTTGCAAACCGCTGAATCCACACGTGAGTTTAACTCTGTCAGTTGAATGCACACATTGACAACCATTTAGTTAGATAGCTCCGTTTTGGTATTAGAAGCAGATATTTCTCTGTACAGCCTATGGTCCCATTCACTCGGGAATATCCCAACGCAGGTCCTAGAAGAAACGTGTTTCTGACTCGCTGAATCTCAACATAGATTCAACTCTCTTAGGTGAACGAACGCACAGCATAGCAGTTTCAAGGAATCGTTTCTCCTAAGTTTTAGACGAAGTTTCCTGCGGTTTAGTACGGATGCCGGCATTGGGCTGGAAATACCGGTTTTGGGATTCTGCACAGAAAGGGTTTGCAAACCACTGAATCCACACGTGAGTTTAACTCTGTCAGTTGAATGCACACATTGACACCCATTCAGTTAGATAGCTCCGTTTTGGTTTTAGAAGCAGATATTTCTCTGTACAGCCTATGGTCCCATTCACTCGGGAATATCCCAACGCAGCTCCTGGAAGAAACGTGTTTCTGACTCGCTGAATCTCAACATAGATTCAACTCTCTTAGGTGAACGAACGCACAGCAGAGCAGTTTCAAGGAAACGTTTCTCCTGAGTTTTAGACGAAGTTTCCTGCTGTTTAGTACGTATGCCGGCATTGGGCTGGAAATACCGGTTTTGGGATTCTGCACAGAAAGGGTTTGCAAACCGCTGAATCCACACGTGAGTTTATCTCTGTCAGTTGAATGCACACATTGACAACCATTCAGTTAGATAGCTCCGTTTTGGTTTTAGAAGCAGATATTTCTCTGTACAGCCTATGGTCCCATTCACTCGGGAATATTCCAACGCAGCTCCTGGAAGAAACATGTTTCTGACTCGCTGAATCTCAACATAGATTCAACTCTCTTAGGTGAACGAACGCACAGCAGAGCAGTTTCAAGGAAACGTTTCTCCTGAGTTTTAGACGAAGTTTCCTGCTGCTTAGTACGTATGCCGGCATTGAGCTGGAAATACCGGTTTTGGGATTCTGCACAGAAAGGGTTTGTAAACCGCTGAATCCAAACGTGAGTTTAACTCTGTCAGTTGAATGCACACATTGACAACCATTCAGTTAGATTGCACCCTTTTGGTTTTAGGAGCAGATATTTCTCTGTACAGCCTATGGTCCCATTCACTCGGGAATATCCCAACGCAGCTCCTAGAAGAAACGTGTTTCTGACTCGCTGAATCTCAACATAGATTCAACTCTCTTATGTGAACGAACGCACAGCAGAGCAGTTTCAAGGAAACGTTTTCCCTGAGTTTTAGCCGAAGTTTCCTGCTGTTTAGTACATATGCCGACATTGGGCTGGAAATACCGGTTTTGGGATTCTGCACAGAAAGGGTTTGCAAACCACTGAATCAACACGTGAGTTTAACTCTGTCAGTTGAATGCACACATTGACAACCATTCAGTTATATAGCTCCGTTGTGGTATTAGAAGCAGATATTTCTCTGTACAGCCTATGGTCCCATTCACTCGGGAATATCCCAACGCAGCTACTAGAAGAAACGTGTTTCTGACTCGCTGAATCTCAACATAGATTCAACTCTCTTAGTTGAACGAACGCACAGCAGAGCAGTTTCAAGGAAACTTTTCTCCTTAGTTTTAGACGAAGTTTCCTGCTGTTTAGTACGGATGCCGGCATTGGGCTGGAAATACCGGTTTTGGGATTCTGCACAGAAAGGGTTTGCAAACCGCTGAATCCACACGTGAGTTTAACTCTGTCAGTTGAATGTACACATTGACAACCATTCAGTTAGATAGCTCCGTTTTGGTATTAGAAGCAGATATTTCTCTGTACAGCCTATGGTCCCATTCACTTGGGAATATCCCAACGCAGGTCCTAGAAGAAACGTGTTTCTGACTCGCTGAATCTCAACATAGATTCAACTCTCTTAGGTGAACGAACGCACAGCAGAGCAGTTTCAAGGAATCGTTTCTCCTGAGTTTTAGACGAAGTTTCCTGCTGTTTAGTACGGATTCTGGCATTGGGCTGGAAATACCGGTTTTGGGATTCAGCACAGAAAGGTTTTGCAAACCACTGAATCCAAACGTGAGTTTAACTCTGTCAGTTGAATGCACACATTGACAACCATTCAGTTAGATAGCTCCGTTTTGATTTTAGAAGCAGATATTTCTCTGTACAGCCTATGGTCCCATTCAATCGGGAATATCCCAACGCAGCTCCTGGAAGAAACGTGTTTCTGACTCGCTGAATCTCAACATAGATTCAACTCTCTTAGGTGAACGAACGCACAGCAGAGCAGTTTCAAGGAAACTTTTCTCCTGAGTTTTAGACGAAGTTTCCTGCTGTTTAGTACGGATGCCGGCATTGGGCTGGAAATACCGGTTTTGGGATTCTGCACAGAAAGGGTTTGCAAACCGCTGAATCCACACGTGAGTTTAACTCTGTCAGTTGAATGTACACATTGACAACCATTCAGTTAGATAGTTCCGTTTTGGTATTAGAAGCAGATATTTCTCTGTACAGCCTATGGTCCCATTCACTCGGGAATATCCTAACGCAGGTCCTAGAAGAAACGTGTTTCTGACTCGCTGAATCTCAACATAGATTCAACTCTCTTAGGTGAACGAACGCACAGCATAGCAGTTTCAAGGAAACGTTTCTCCTGAGTTTTAGACGAAGTTTCCTGCTGTTTAGTACGTATGCCGGCATTGGGCTGGAAATACCGGGTTTGGGATTCTGCACAGAAAGGGTCTGCAAACCACTGAATCCACACGTGAGTTTAACTCTGTCAGCTGAATGCACACATTGACAACCATTCAGTTAGATAGCTCCGTTTTGGTTTTAGAAGCAGATATTTCTCTGTACAGCCTATGGTCCCATTCACTCGGGAATATCCCAACGCAGCTCCTGGAAGAAACGTGTTTCTGACTCGCTGAATCTCAACATAGATTCAATTCTCTTAGGTGAACTAACGCACAGCAGAGCAGTTTCAAGGAAACGTTTCTCCTGAGTTTTAGACGAAGTTTCCTGCTGTTTAGTACGGATGCCGGCATTGGGCTGGAAATACCGGTTTTGGGATTCTGCACAGAAAGGGTTTGTAAACCGCTGAATCCAAACGTGAGTTTAACTCTGTCAGTTGAATGCACACATTGACAACCATTCAGTTAGATTGCACCCTTTTGGTTTTAGGAGCAGATATTTCTCTGTACAGCCTATGGTCCCATTCACTCGGGAATATCCCAACGCAGCTCCTAGAAGAAACGTGTTTCTGACTCGCTGAATCTCAACAAAGATTCAACTCTCTTAGGTGAACGAACGCACAGCAGAGCAGTTTCAAGGAACCGTTTCTCCTGAGTTTTAGACGAAGTTTCCTGCTGTTTAGTACGTATGCCGGCATTGGGCTGGAAATACCGGTTTTGGGATTCTGCACAGAAAGGGTTTGCAAACCGCCGAATCCACACGTGAGTATAACTCTGTCAGTTGAATGCACACATTGACAACCATTCAGTTAGATAGCTCCGTTTTGGTTTTAGAAGCAGATATTTCTCTGTACAGCCTATGGTCCCATTCACTCGGGAATATCCCAACGCAGCTCCTGGAAGAAACGTGTTTCTGACTCGCTGAATCTCAACATAGATTCAACTCTCTTAGTTGAACGAACGCACAGCGGAGCAGTTTCAAGGAAACGTTTCTCCTGAGTTTTAGACGAAGTTTCCTGCTGTTTAGTACGGATGCCGGCATTGGGCTGGAAATACCGGTTTTGGGATTCTGCACAGAAAGTGTTTGCAAACCACTGAATCCACACGTGAGTTTAACTCTGTCAGTTGAATGCACACATTGACAACCATTCAGTTAGATAGCTCCGTTTTGGTTTTAGAAGCAGATATTTCTCTGTACTGCCTATGGTCCCATTCACTCGGGAATATCCCAACGCAGCTCCTGGAAGAAACATGTTTCTGACTCGCTGAATCTCAACATAGATTCAACTCTCTTAGGTGAACGAACGTACAGCAGAGCAGTTTCAAGTAAACGTTTCTCCTGAGTTTTAGACGAAGTTTCCTGCTGATTAGTACGTATGCCGGCATTGGGCTGGAAATACCGGTTTTGGGATTCTGCACAGAAAGGGTTTGTAAGCCGCTGAATCCAAACGTGAGTTTAACTTTGTCAGTTGAATGCACACATTGACAACCATTCAGTTAGATTGCACCCTTTTGGTTTTAGGAGCAGATATTTCTCTGTACAGCTTATGGTCCGATTCACTCGGGAATATCCAAACGCAGCTCCTAGAAGAAACGTGTTTCTGACTCGCTGAATCTCAACATAGATTCAACTCTCTTAGGTGAACGAACGCACAGCAGAGCAGTTTCAAGAAAACTTTTCTCCTGAGTTTTAGACGAAGTTTCCTGCTGTTTAGTACTTATGCCGGCATTGGGCAGAAATACCGGTTTTGGGATTCAGCACAGAAAGGGTTTGCAAACCGCTGAATCCACACGTGAGTTTAACTCTGTCAGTTGAATGCACACATTGACAACCATTTAGTTAGATAGCTCCGTTTTGGTATTAGAAGCAGATATTTCTCTGTACAGCCTATGGTCCCATTCACTCGGGAATATCCCAACGCAGGTCCTAGAAGAAACGTGTTTCTGACTCGCTGAATCTCAACATAGATTCAACTCTCTTAGGTGAACGAACGCACAGCATAGCAGTTTCAAGGAATCGTTTCTCCTAAGTTTTAGACGAAGTTTCCTGCGGTTTAGTACGGATGCCGGCATTGGGCTGGAAATACCGGTTTTGGGATTCTGCACAGAAAGGGTTTGCAAACCACTGAATCCACACGTGAGTTTAACTCTGTCAGTTGAATGCACACATTGACACCCATTCAGTTAGATAGCTCCGTTTTGGTTTTAGAAGCAGATATTTCTCTGTACAGCCTATGGTCCCATTCACTCGGGAATATCCCAACGCAGCTCCTGGAAGAAACGTGTTTCTGACTCGCTGAATCTCAACATAGATTCAACTCTCTTAGGTGAACGAACGCACAGCAGAGCAGTTTCAAGGAAACGTTTCTCCTGAGTTTTAGACGAAGTTTCCTGCTGTTTAGTACGTATGCCGGCATTGGGCTGGAAATACCGGTTTTGGGATTCTGCACAGAAAGGGTTTGCAAACCGCTGAATCCACACGTGAGTTTATCTCTGTCAGTTGAATGCACACATTGACAACCATTCAGTTAGATAGCTCCGTTTTGGTTTTAGAAGCAGATATTTCTCTGTACAGCCTATGGTCCCATTCACTCGGGAATATTCCAACGCAGCTCCTGGAAGAAACATGTTTCTGACTCGCTGAATCTCAACATAGATTCAACTCTCTTAGGTGAACGAACGCACAGCAGAGCAGTTTCAAGGAAACGTTTCTCCTGAGTTTTAGACGAAGTTTCCTGCTGCTTAGTACGTATGCCGGCATTGAGCTGGAAATACCGGTTTTGGGATTCTGCACAGAAAGGGTTTGTAAACCGCTGAATCCAAACGTGAGTTTAACTCTGTCAGTTGAATGCACACATTGACAACCATTCAGTTAGATTGCACCCTTTTGGTTTTAGGAGCAGATATTTCTCTGTACAGCCTATGGTCCCATTCACTCGGGAATATCCCAACGCAGCTCCTAGAAGAAACGTGTTTCTGACTCGCTGAATCTCAACATAGATTCAACTCTCTTATGTGAACGAACGCACAGCAGAGCAGTTTCAAGGAAACGTTTTCCCTGAGTTTTAGCCGAAGTTTCCTGCTGTTTAGTACATATGCCGACATTGGGCTGGAAATACCGGTTTTGGGATTCTGCACAGAAAGGGTTTGCAAACCACTGAATCAACACGTGAGTTTAACTCTGTCAGTTGAATGCACACATTGACAACCATTCAGTTATATAGCTCCGTTGTGGTATTAGAAGCAGATATTTCTCTGTACAGCCTATGGTCCCATTCACTCGGGAATATCCCAACGCAGCTACTAGAAGAAACGTGTTTCTGACTCGCTGAATCTCAACATAGATTCAACTCTCTTAGTTGAACGAACGCACAGCAGAGCAGTTTCAAGGAAACTTTTCTCCTTAGTTTTAGACGAAGTTTCCTGCTGTTTAGTACGGATGCCGGCATTGGGCTGGAAATACCGGTTTTGGGATTCTGCACAGAAAGGGTTTGCAAACCGCTGAATCCACACGTGAGTTTAACTCTGTCAGTTGAATGTACACATTGACAACCATTCAGTTAGATAGCTCCGTTTTGGTATTAGAAGCAGATATTTCTCTGTACAGCCTATGGTCCCATTCACTTGGGAATATCCCAACGCAGGTCCTAGAAGAAACGTGTTTCTGACTCGCTGAATCTCAACATAGATTCAACTCTCTTAGGTGAACGAACGCACAGCAGAGCAGTTTCAAGGAATCGTTTCTCCTGAGTTTTAGACGAAGTTTCCTGCTGTTTAGTACGGATTCTGGCATTGGGCTGGAAATACCGGTTTTGGGATTCAGCACAGAAAGGTTTTGCAAACCACTGAATCCAAACGTGAGTTTAACTCTGTCAGTTGAATGCACACATTGACAACCATTCAGTTAGATAGCTCCGTTTTGATTTTAGAAGCAGATATTTCTCTGTACAGCCTATGGTCCCATTCAATCGGGAATATCCCAACGCAGCTCCTGGAAGAAACGTGTTTCTGACTCGCTGAATCTCAACATAGATTCAACTCTCTTAGGTGAACGAACGCACAGCAGAGCAGTTTCAAGGAAACGTTTCTCCTGAGTTTTAGACGAAGTTTCCTGCTGTTTAGTACGTATGCCGGCATTGGGCTGGAAATACCGGTTTTGGGATTCTGCACAGAAAGGGTTTGTAAACCGCTGAATCCAAACGTGAGTTTAACTCTGTCAGTTGAATGCACACATTGACAACCATTCAGTTAGATTGCACCCTTTTGGTTTTAGGAGCAGATATATCTCTGTACAGCCTATGGTCCCAATCACTTGGGAATATCCCAACTCAGCTCCTAGAAGAAACGTGTTTCTGACTCGCTGAATCTCAACATAGTTTCAACTCTCTTATGTGAACGAACGCACAGCAGAGCAGTTTCAAGGAAACCTTTCTCCTGAGTTTTAGACGAAGTTTACTGCTGTTTAGTACATATGCCGACATTGGGCTGGAAATACCGGTTTTGGGATTCTGCACAGAAAGTGTTTGCAAATCACTGAATCAACACGTGAGTTTAACTCTGTCAGTTGAATGCACACATTGACAACCATTCAGTTATATAGCTCCGTTTTGGTATTAGAAGCAGATATTTCTCTGTACAGCCTATGGTCCCATTCACTCGGGAATATCCCAACGCAGCTACTAGAAGAAACGTGTTTCTGACTCGTTGAATCTCAACATAGATTCAACTCTCTTAGGTGAACGAACGCACAGCAGAGCAGTTTCATGGAAACGTTTCTCCTGAGTTTTAGACGAAGTTTCCTGCTGTTTAGTACATATGCCGGCATTGGGCTGGAAATACCGGTTTTGGGATTCTGCACAGAAAGGGTTTGCAAACCACTGAATCCACACGTGAGTTTAACTCTGTCAGTTGAATGCACACATTGACAACCATTCAGTTATATAGCTCCGTTTTGGTATTAGAAGCAGATATTTCTCTGTACAGCCTATGGTACCATTCACTCGGGAATATCCCAACGCAGCAACTAGAAGAAACGTGTTTCTGACTCGCTGAATCTCAACATAGATTCAACTCTCTTAGGTGAACGAACGCACAGCATAGCAATTTCAAGGAATCGTTTCTCCTGAGTTTTAGACGAAGTTTCCTGCTGTTTAGTACGGATGCTGGCATTGGGCTGGTAATACCGGTTTTGGGATTCTGCACAGAAAGGGTTTGCAAACCGCTGAATCCACACGTGAGTTTAACTCTGTCAGTTGAATGTACACATTGACAACCATTCAGTTAGATAGCTCCGTTTTGGTATTAGAAGCAGATATTTCTCTGTACAGCCTATGGTCCCATTCACTCGGGAATATCCCAACGCAGGTCCTAGAAGAAACGTGTTTCTGACTCGCTGAATCTCAACATAGATTCAACTCTCTTAGGTGAACGAACGCACAGCAGAGCAGTTTCAAGGAATCGTTTCTCCTGAGTTTTAGACGAAGTTTCCTGCTGTTTAGTACGGATGCTGGCATTGGGCTGGAAATACCGGTTTTGGGATTCAGCACAGAAAGGGTTTGCAAACCACTGAATCCACACGTGAGTTTAACTCTGTCAGTTGAATGCACACATTGACAACCATTCAGTTAGATAGCTCCGTTTTGATTTTAGAAGCAGATATTTCTCTGTACAGCCTATGGTCCCATTCAATCGGGAATATCCCAACGCAGCTCCTGGAAGAAACGTGTTTCTGACTCGCTGAATCTCAACATAGATTCAACTCTCTTAGGTGAACGAACGCACAGCAGAGCAGTTTCAAGGAAACGTTTCTCCTGAGTTTTAGACGAAGTTTCCTGCTGTTTAGTACGTATGCCGGCATTGGGCTGGAAATACCGGTTTTGGGATTCTGCACAGAAAGGGTTTGTAAACCGCTGAATCCAAACGTGAGTTTAACTCTGTCAGTTGAATGCACACATTGACAACCATTCAGTTAGATTGCACCCTTTTGGTTTTAGGAGCAGATATATCTCTGTACAGCCTATGGTCCCAATCACTTGGGAATATCCCAACGCAGCTCCTAGAAGAAACGTGTTTCTGACTCGCTGAATCTCAACATAGTTTCAACTCTCTTATGTGAACGAACGCACAGCAGAGCAGTTTCAAGGAAACGTTTCTCCTGAGTTTTAGACGAAGTTTCCTGCTGTTTAGTACATATGCCGACATTGGGCTGGAAATACCGGTTTTGGGATTCTGCACAGAAAGGGTTTGCAAACCACTGAATCAACACGTGAGTTTAACTCTGTCAGTTGAATGCACACATTGACAACCATTCAGTTAGATAGCTCCGTTTTGGTATTAGAATCAGATATTTCTCTGTACAGCCTATGGTCCCATTCACTCGGGAATATCCCAACGCAGCTACTAGAAGAAACGTGTTTCTGACTCGCTGAATCTCAACATAGATTCAACTCTCTTAGGTGAACGAACGCACAGCAGAGCAGTTTCATGGAAACGTTTCTCCTGAGTTTTAGACGAAGTTTCCTGCTGTTTAGTACATATGCCGGCATTGGGCTGGAAATACCGGTTTTGGGATTCTGCACAGAAAGGGTTTGCAAACCACTGAATCCACACGTGAGTTTAACTCTGTCAGTTGAATGCACACATTGACAACCATTCAGTTATATAGCTCCCTTTTGGTATTAGAAGCAGATATTTCTCTGTACAGCCTATGGTCCCATTCACTCGGGAATATCCCAACGCAGCAACTAGAAGAAACGTGTTTCTGACTCGCTGAATCTCAACATAGATTCAACTCTCTTAGGTGAACGAACGCACAGCATAGCAATTTCAAGGAATCGTTTCACCTGAGTTTTAGACGAAGTTTCCTGCTGTTTAGTACGGATGCTGGCATTGGGCTGGTAATACCGGTTTTGGGATTCTGCACAGAAAGGGTTTGCAAACCGCTGAATCCACACGTGAGTTTAACTCTGTCAGTTGAATGTACACATTGACAACCATTCAGTTAGATAGCTCCGTTTTGGTATTAGAAGCAGATATTTCTCTGTACAGCCTATGGTCCCATTCACTCGGGAATATCCCAACGCAGGTCCTAGAAGAAACGTGTTTCTGACTCGCTGAATCTCAACATAGATTCAACTCTCTTAGGTGAACGAACGCACAGCAGAGCAGTTTCAAGGAATCGTTTCTCCTGAGTTTTAGACGAAGTTTCCTGCTGTTTAGTACGGATGCTGGCATTGGGCTGGAAATACCGGTTTTGGGATTCAGCACAGAAAGGGTTTGCAAACCACTGAATCCACACGTGAGTTTAACTCTGTCAGTTGAATGCACACATTGACAACCATTCAGTTAGATAGCTCCGTTTTGATTTTAGAAGCAGATATTTCTCTGTACAGCCTATGGTCCCATTCAATCGGGAATATCCCAACGCAGCTCCTGGAAGAAACGTGTTTCTGACTCGCTGAATCTCAACATAGATTCAACTCTCTTAGGTGAACGAACGCACAGCAGAGCAGTTTCAAGGAAACTTTTCTCCTGAGTTTTAGACGAAGTTTCCTGCTGTTTAGTACGGATGCCGGCATTGGGCTGGAAATACCGGGTTTGGGATTCTGCACAGAAAGGGTTTGCAAACCACTGAATCCACACGTGAGTTTAACTGTGTCAATTGAATGCACACATTGACAATCATTCAGTTAGATAGCTCCGTTTTGGTTTTAGAAGCAGATATTTCTCTGTACAGCCTATGGTCCCATTCACTCGGGAATATCCCAACGCAGCTCCTGGAAGAAACGTGTTTCTGACTCGCTGAATCTCAACATAGATTCAACTCTCTTAGGTGAACGAACGCACAGCAGAGCAGTTTCAAGGAAACGTTTCTCCTGAGTTTTAGACGAAGTTTCCTGCTGTTTAGTACGGATGCCGGCATTGGGCTGGAAATACCGGTTTTGGGATTCTGCACAGAAAGGGTTTGTAAACCGCTGAATCCAAACGTGAGTTTAACTCTGTCAGTTGAATGCACACATTGACAACCATTCAGTTAGATTGCACCCTTTTGGTTTTAGGAGCAGATATTTCTCTGTACAGCCTATGGTCCCATTCACTCGGGAATATCCCAACGCAGCTCCTAGAAGAAACGTGTTTCTGACTCGCTGAATCTCAACATAGATGCAACTCTCTTAGGTGAACGAACGCACAGCAGAGCAGTTTCAAGGAAACGTTTCTCCTGAGTTTTAGACGAAGTTTCCTGCTGTTTAGTACGTATGCCGGCATTGGGCTGGAAATACCGGTTTTGGGATTCTGCACAGAAAGGGTTTGCAATCCGCCGAATCCACACGTGTGTTTAACTCTGTCAGTTGAATGCACACATTGACACCGATTCAGTTAGATAGCTCCGTTTTGGTTTTAGAAGCAGATATTTCTCTGTACAGCCTATGGTCCCATTCACTCGGGAATATCCCAACGCAGCTCCTGGAAGAAACGTGTTTCTGACTCGCTGAATCTCAACATAGATTCAACTCTCTTAGGTGAACCAACGCACAGCGGAGCAGTTTCAAGGAAACGTTTCTCCTGAGTTTTAGACGAAGTTTCCTGCTGTTTAGTACAGATGCCGGCATTGGGCTGGAAATTCCGGTTTTGGGATTCTGCACAGAAAGTGTTTGCAAACCACTGAATCCACACGTGAGTTTAACTCTGTCAGTTGAATGCACACATTGACAACCATTCAGTTAGATAGCTCCGTTTTGGTTTTAGAAGCAGATATTTCTCTGTACTGCCTATGGTCCCATTCACTCGGGAATATCCCAACGCAGCTCCTGGAAGAAACATGTTTCTGACTCGCTGAATCTCAACATAGATTCAACTCTCTTAGGTGAACGAACGTACAGCAGAGCAGTTTCAAGGAAACGTTTCTCCTGAGTTTTAGACGAAGTTTCCTGCTGATTAGTACGGATGCCGGCATTGGGCTGGAAATACCGGTTTTGGGATTCTGCACAGAAAGGGTTTGTAAACCGCTGAATCCAAACGTGAGTTTAACTCTGTCAGTTGAATGCACACATTGACAACCATTCAGTTAGATTGCACCCTTTTGGTTTTAGGAGCAGATATTTCTCTGTACAGCCTATGGTCCCATTCACTCGGGAATATCCCAACGCAGCTCCTAGAAGAAACGTGTTTCTGACTCGCTGAATCTCAACAAAGATTCAACTCTCTTAGGTGAACGAACGCACAGCAGAGCAGTTTCAAGGAACCGTTTCTCCTGAGTTTTAGACGAAGTTTCCTGCTGTTTAGTACGTATGCCGGCATTGGGCTGGAAATACCGGTTTTGGGATTCTGCACAGAAAGGGTTTGCAAACCGCCGAATCCACACGTGAGTATAACTCTGTCAGTTGAATGCACACATTGACAACCATTCAGTTAGATAGCTCCGTTTTGGTTTTAGAAGCAGATATTTCTCTGTACAGCCTATGGTCCCATTCACTCGGGAATATCCCAACGCAGCTCCTGGAAGAAACGTGTTTCTGACTCGCTGAATCTCAACATAGATTCAACTCTCTTAGGTGAACGAACGAACAGCGGAGCAGTTTCAAGGAAACGTTTCTCCTGAGTTTTAGACGAAGTTTCCTGCTGTTTAGTACGGATGCCGGCATTGGGCTGGAAATACCGGTTTTGGGATTCTGCACAGAAAGTGTTTGCAAACCACTGAATCCACACGTGAGTTTAACTCTGTCAGTTGAATGCACACATTGACAACCATTCAGTTAGATAGCTCCGTTTTGGTTTTAGAAGCAGATATTTCTCTGTACTGCCTATAGTCCCATTCACTCGGGAATATCCCAACGCAGCTCCTGGAAGAAACATGTTTCTGACTCGCTGAATCTCAACATAGATTCAACTCTCTTAGGTGAACGAACGCACAGCAGAGCAGTTTCAAGGAAACGTTTCTCCTGAGTTTTAGACGAAGTTTCCTGCTGATTAGTACGTATGCCGGCATTGGGCTGGAAATACCGGTTTTGGGATTCTGCACAGAAAGGGTTTGTAAGCCGCTGAATCCAAACGTGAGTTTAACTTTGTCAGTTGAATGCACACATTGACAACCATTCAGTTAGATTGCACCCTTTTGGTTTTAGGAGCAGATATTTCTCTGTACAGCCTATGGTCCGATTCACTCGGGAATATCCAAACGCAGCTCCTAGAAGAAACGTGTTTCTGACTCGCTGAATCTCAACATAGATTCAACTCTCTTAGGTGAACGAACGCACAGCAGAGCAGTTTCAAGGAAACTTTTCTCCTGAGTTTTAGACGAAGTTTCCTGCTGTTTAGTACTTATGCCGGCATTGGGCAGAAATACCGGTTTTGGGATTCTGCACAGAAAGGGTTTGTAAACCGCTGAATCCAAACGTGAGTTTAACTCTGTCAGTTGAATGCACACATTGACAACCATTCAGTTAGATTGCACCCTTTTGGTTTTAGGAGCAGATATTTCTCTGTACAGCCTATGGTCCCATTCACTCGGGAATATCCCAACGCAGCTCCTAGAAGAAACGTGTTTCTGACTCGCTGAATCTCAACATAGATTCAACTCTCTTATGTGAACGAACGCACAGCAGAGCAGTTTCAAGGAAACGTTTTCCCTGAGTTTTAGCCGAAGTTTCCTGCTGTTTAGTACATATGCCGACATTGGGCTGGAAATACCGGTTTTGGGATTCTGCACAGAAAGGGTTTGCAAACCACTGAATCAACACGTGAGTTTAACTCTGTCAGTTGAATGCACACATTGACAACCATTCAGTTATATAGCTCCGTTGTGGTATTAGAAGCAGATATTTCTCTGTACAGCCTATGGTCCCATTCACTCGGGAATATCCCAACGCAGCTACTAGAAGAAACGTGTTTCTGACTCGCTGAATCTCAACATAGATTCAACTCTCTTAGTTGAACGAACGCACAGCAGAGCAGTTTCAAGGAAACTTTTCTCCTTAGTTTTAGACGAAGTTTCCTGCTGTTTAGTACGGATGCCGGCATTGGGCTGGAAATACCGGTTTTGGGATTCTGCACAGAAAGGGTTTGCAAACCGCTGAATCCACACGTGAGTTTAACTCTGTCAGTTGAATGTACACATTGACAACCATTCAGTTAGATAGCTCCGTTTTGGTATTAGAAGCAGATATTTCTCTGTACAGCCTATGGTCCCATTCACTTGGGAATATCCCAACGCAGGTCCTAGAAGAAACGTGTTTCTGACTCGCTGAATCTCAACATAGATTCAACTCTCTTAGGTGAACGAACGCACAGCAGAGCAGTTTCAAGGAATCGTTTCTCCTGAGTTTTAGACGAAGTTTCCTGCTGTTTAGTACGGATTCTGGCATTGGGCTGGAAATACCGGTTTTGGGATTCAGCACAGAAAGGTTTTGCAAACCACTGAATCCAAACGTGAGTTTAACTCTGTCAGTTGAATGCACACATTGACAACCATTCAGTTAGATAGCTCCGTTTTGATTTTAGAAGCAGATATTTCTCTGTACAGCCTATGGTCCCATTCAATCGGGAATATCCCAACGCAGCTCCTGGAAGAAACGTGTTTCTGACTCGCTGAATCTCAACATAGATTCAACTCTCTTAGGTGAACGAACGCACAGCAGAGCAGTTTCAAGGAAACTTTTCTCCTGAGTTTTAGACGAAGTTTCCTGCTGTTTAGTACGGATGCCGGCATTGGGCTGGAAATACCGGTTTTGGGATTCTGCACAGAAAGGGTTTGCAAACCGCTGAATCCACACGTGAGTTTAACTCTGTCAGTTGAATGTACACATTGACAACCATTCAGTTAGATAGTTCCGTTTTGGTATTAGAAGCAGATATTTCTCTGTACAGCCTATGGTCCCATTCACTCGGGAATATCCTAACGCAGGTCCTAGAAGAAACGTGTTTCTGACTCGCTGAATCTCAACATAGATTCAACTCTCTTAGGTGAACGAACGCACAGCATAGCAGTTTCAAGGAAACGTTTCTCCTGAGTTTTAGACGAAGTTTCCTGCTGTTTAGTACGTATGCCGGCATTGGGCTGGAAATACCGGGTTTGGGATTCTGCACAGAAAGGGTCTGCAAACCACTGAATCCACACGTGAGTTTAACTCTGTCAGCTGAATGCACACATTGACAACCATTCAGTTAGATAGCTCCGTTTTGGTTTTAGAAGCAGATATTTCTCTGTACAGCCTATGGTCCCATTCACTCGGGAATATCCCAACGCAGCTCCTGGAAGAAACGTGTTTCTGACTCGCTGAATCTCAACATAGATTCAATTCTCTTAGGTGAACTAACGCACAGCAGAGCAGTTTCAAGGAAACGTTTCTCCTGAGTTTTAGACGAAGTTTCCTGCTGTTTAGTACGGATGCCGGCATTGGGCTGGAAATACCGGTTTTGGGATTCTGCACAGAAAGGGTTTGTAAACCGCTGAATCCAAACGTGAGTTTAACTCTGTCAGTTGAATGCACACATTGACAACCATTCAGTTAGATTGCACCCTTTTGGTTTTAGGAGCAGATATTTCTCTGTACAGCCTATGGTCCCATTCACTCGGGAATATCCCAACGCAGCTCCTAGAAGAAACGTGTTTCTGACTCGCTGAATCTCAACAAAGATTCAACTCTCTTAGGTGAACGAACGCACAGCAGAGCAGTTTCAAGGAACCGTTTCTCCTGAGTTTTAGACGAAGTTTCCTGCTGTTTAGTACGTATGCCGGCATTGGGCTGGAAATACCGGTTTTGGGATTCTGCACAGAAAGGGTTTGCAAGCCGCCGAATCCACACGTGAGTATAACTCTGTCAGTTGAATGCACACATTGACAACCATTCAGTTAGATAGCTCCGTTTTGGTTTTAGAAGCAGATATTTCTCTGTACAGCCTATGGTCCCATTCACTCGGGAATATCCCAACGCAGCTCCTGGAAGAAACGTGTTTCTGACTCGCTGAATCTCAACATAGATTCAACTCTCTTAGTTGAACGAACGCACAGCGGAGCAGTTTCAAGGAAACGTTTCTCCTGAGTTTTAGACGAAGTTTCCTGCTGTTTAGTACGGATGCCGGCATTGGGCTGGAAATACCGGTTTTGGGATTCTGCACAGAAAGTGTTTGCAAACCACTGAATCCACACGTGAGTTTAACTCTGTCAGTTGAATGCACACATTGACAACCATTCAGTTAGATAGCTCCGTTTTGGTTTTAGAAGCAGATATTTCTCTGTACTGCCTATGGTCCCATTCACTCGGGAATATCCCAACGCAGCTCCTGGAAGAAACATGTTTCTGACTCGCTGAATCTCAACATAGATTCAACTCTCTTAGGTGAACGAACGTACAGCAGAGCAGTTTCAAGGAAACGTTTCTCCTGAGTTTTAGACGAAGTTTCCTGCTGATTAGTACGTATGCCGGCATTGGGCTGGAAATACCGGTTTTGGGATTCTGCACAGAAAGGGTTTGTAAGCCGCTGAATCCAAACGTGAGTTTAACTTTGTCAGTTGAATGCACACATTGACAACCATTCAGTTAGATTGCACCCTTTTGGTTTTAGGAGCAGATATTTCTCTGTACAGCTTATGGTCCGATTCACTCGGGAATATCCAAACGCAGCTCCTAGAAGAAACGTGTTTCTGACTCGCTGAATCTCAACATAGATTCAACTCTCTTAGGTGAACGAACGCACAGCAGAGCAGTTTCAAGAAAACTTTTCTCCTGAGTTTTAGACGAAGTTTCCTGCTGTTTAGTACTTATGCCGGCATTGGGCAGAAATACCGGTTTTGGGATTCAGCACAGAAAGGGTTTGCAAACCGCTGAATCCACACGTGAGTTTAACTCTGTCAGTTGAATGCACACATTGACAACCATTTAGTTAGATAGCTCCGTTTTGGTATTAGAAGCAGATATTTCTCTGTACAGCCTATGGTCCCATTCACTCGGGAATATCCCAACGCAGGTCCTAGAAGAAACGTGTTTCTGACTCGCTGAATCTCAACATAGATTCAACTCTCTTAGGTGAACGAACGCACAGCATAGCAGTTTCAAGGAATCGTTTCTCCTAAGTTTTAGACGAAGTTTCCTGCGGTTTAGTACGGATGCCGGCATTGGGCTGGAAATACCGGTTTTGGGATTCTGCACAGAAAGGGTTTGCAAACCACTGAATCCACACGTGAGTTTAACTCTGTCAGTTGAATGCACACTTTGACACCCATTCAGTTAGATAGCTCCGTTTTGGTTTTAGAAGCAGATATTTCTCTGTACAGCCTATGGTCCCATTCACTCGGGAATATCCCAACGCAGCTCCTGGAAGAAACGTGTTTCTGACTCGCTGAATCTCAACATAGATTCAACTCTCTTAGGTGAACGAACGCACAGCAGAGCAGTTTCAAGGAAACGTTTCTCCTGAGTTTTAGACGAAGTTTCCTGCTGTTTAGTACGTATGCCGGCATTGGGCTGGAAATACCGGTTTTGGGATTCTGCACAGAAAGGGTTTGCAAACCGCTGAATCCACACGTGAGTTTATCTCTGTCAGTTGAATGCACACATTGACAACCATTCAGTTAGATAGCTCCGTTTTGGTTTTAGAAGCAGATATTTCTCTGTACAGCCTATGGTCCCATTCACTCGGGAATATTCCAACGCAGCTCCTGGAAGAAACATGTTTCTGACTCGCTGAATCTCAACATAGATTCAACTCTCTTAGGTGAACGAACGCACAGCAGAGCAGTTTCAAGGAAACGTTTCTCCTGAGTTTTAGACGAAGTTTCCTGCTGCTTAGTACGTATGCCGGCATTGAGCTGGAAATACCGGTTTTGGGATTCTGCACAGAAAGGGTTTGTAAACCGCTGAATCCAAACGTGAGTTTAACTCTGTCAGTTGAATGCACACATTGACAACCATTCAGTTAGATTGCACCCTTTTGGTTTTAGGAGCAGATATTTCTCTGTACAGCCTATGGTCCCATTCACTCGGGAATATCCCAACGCAGCTCCTAGAAGAAACGTGTTTCTGACTCGCTGAATCTCAACATAGATTCAACTCTCTTATGTGAACGAACGCACAGCAGAGCAGTTTCAAGGAAACGTTTTCCCTGAGTTTTAGCCGAAGTTTCCTGCTGTTTAGTACATATGCCGACATTGGGCTGGAAATACCGGTTTTGGGATTCTGCACAGAAAGGGTTTGCAAACCACTGAATCAACACGTGAGTTTAACTCTGTCAGTTGAATGCACACATTGACAACCATTCAGTTATATAGCTCCGTTGTGGTATTAGAAGCAGATATTTCTCTGTACAGCCTATGGTCCCATTCACTCGGGAATATCCCAACGCAGCTACTAGAAGAAACGTGTTTCTGACTCGCTGAATCTCAACATAGATTCAACTCTCTTAGTTGAACGAACGCACAGCAGAGCAGTTTCAAGGAAACTTTTCTCCTTAGTTTTAGACGAAGTTTCCTGCTGTTTAGTACGGATGCCGGCATTGGGCTGGAAATACCGGTTTTGGGATTCTGCACAGAAAGGGTTTGCAAACCGCTGAATCCACACGTGAGTTTAACTCTGTCAGTTGAATGTACACATTGACAACCATTCAGTTAGATAGCTCCGTTTTGGTATTAGAAGCAGATATTTCTCTGTACAGCCTATGGTCCCATTCACTTGGGAATATCCCAACGCAGGTCCTAGAAGAAACGTGTTTCTGACTCGCTGAATCTCAACATAGATTCAACTCTCTTAGGTGAACGAACGCACAGCAGAGCAGTTTCAAGGAATCGTTTCTCCTGAGTTTTAGACGAAGTTTCCTGCTGTTTAGTACGGATTCTGGCATTGGGCTGGAAATACCGGTTTTGGGATTCAGCACAGAAAGGTTTTGCAAACCACTGAATCCAAACGTGAGTTTAACTCTGTCAGTTGAATGCACACATTGACAACCATTCAGTTAGATAGCTCCGTTTTGATTTTAGAAGCAGATATTTCTCTGTACAGCCTATGGTCCCATTCAATCGGGAATATCCCAACGCAGCTCCTGGAAGAAACGTGTTTCTGACTCGCTGAATCTCAACATAGATTCAACTCTCTTAGGTGAACGAACGCACAGCAGAGCAGTTTCAAGGAAACGTTTCTCCTGAGTTTTAGACGAAGTTTCCTGCTGTTTAGTACGTATGCCGGCATTGGGCTGGAAATACCGGTTTTGGGATTCTGCACAGAAAGGGTTTGTAAACCGCTGAATCCAAACGTGAGTTTAACTCTGTCAGTTGAATGCACACATTGACAACCATTCAGTTAGATTGCACCCTTTTGGTTTTAGGAGCAGATATATCTCTGTACAGCCTATGGTCCCAATCACTTGGGAATATCCCAACTCAGCTCCTAGAAGAAACGTGTTTCTGACTCGCTGAATCTCAACATAGTTTCAACTCTCTTATGTGAACGAACGCACAGCAGAGCAGTTTCAAGGAAACCTTTCTCCTGAGTTTTAGACGAAGTTTACTGCTGTTTAGTACATATGCCGACATTGGGCTGGAAATACCGGTTTTGGGATTCTGCACAGAAAGTGTTTGCAAATCACTGAATCAACACGTGAGTTTAACTCTGTCAGTTGAATGCACACATTGACAACCATTCAGTTATATAGCTCCGTTTTGGTATTAGAAGCAGATATTTCTCTGTACAGCCTATGGTCCCATTCACTCGGGAATATCCCAACGCAGCTACTAGAAGAAACGTGTTTCTGACTCGTTGAATCTCAACATAGATTCAACTCTCTTAGGTGAACGAACGCACAGCAGAGCAGTTTCATGGAAACGTTTCTCCTGAGTTTTAGACGAAGTTTCCTGCTGTTTAGTACATATGCCGGCATTGGGCTGGAAATACCGGTTTTGGGATTCTGCACAGAAAGGGTTTGCAAACCACTGAATCCACACGTGAGTTTAACTCTGTCAGTTGAATGCACACATTGACAACCATTCAGTTATATAGCTCCGTTTTGGTATTAGAAGCAGATATTTCTCTGTACAGCCTATGGTACCATTCACTCGGGAATATCCCAACGCAGCAACTAGAAGAAACGTGTTTCTGACTCGCTGAATCTCAACATAGATTCAACTCTCTTAGGTGAACGAACGCACAGCATAGCAATTTCAAGGAATCGTTTCTCCTGAGTTTTAGACGAAGTTTCCTGCTGTTTAGTACGGATGCTGGCATTGGGCTGGTAATACCGGTTTTGGGATTCTGCACAGAAAGGGTTTGCAAACCGCTGAATCCACACGTGAGTTTAACTCTGTCAGTTGAATGTACACATTGACAACCATTCAGTTAGATAGCTCCGTTTTGGTATTAGAAGCAGATATTTCTCTGTACAGCCTATGGTCCCATTCACTCGGGAATATCCCAACGCAGGTCCTAGAAGAAACGTGTTTCTGACTCGCTGAATCTCAACATAGATTCAACTCTCTTAGGTGAACGAACGCACAGCAGAGCAGTTTCAAGGAATCGTTTCTCCTGAGTTTTAGACGAAGTTTCCTGCTGTTTAGTACGGATGCTGGCATTGGGCTGGAAATACCGGTTTTGGGATTCAGCACAGAAAGGGTTTGCAAACCACTGAATCCACACGTGAGTTTAACTCTGTCAGTTGAATGCACACATTGACAACCATTCAGTTAGATAGCTCCGTTTTGATTTTAGAAGCAGATATTTCTCTGTACAGCCTATGGTCCCATTCAATCGGGAATATCCCAACGCAGCTCCTGGAAGAAACGTGTTTCTGACTCGCTGAATCTCAACATAGATTCAACTCTCTTAGGTGAACGAACGCACAGCAGAGCAGTTTCAAGGAAACGTTTCTCCTGAGTTTTAGACGAAGTTTCCTGCTGTTTAGTACGTATGCCGGCATTGGGCTGGAAATACCGGTTTTGGGATTCTGCACAGAAAGGGTTTGTAAACCGCTGAATCCAAACGTGAGTTTAACTCTGTCAGTTGAATGCACACATTGACAACCATTCAGTTAGACTGCACCCTTTTGGTTTTAGGAGCAGATATATCTCTGTACAGCCTATGGTCCCAATCACTTGGGAATATCCCAACGCAGCTCCTAGAAGAAACGTGTTTCTGACTCGCTGAATCTCAACATAGTTTCAACTCTCTTATGTGAACGAACGCACAGCAGAGCAGTTTCAAGGAAACGTTTCTCCTGAGTTTTAGACGAAGTTTCCTGCTGTTTAGTACATATGCCGACATTGGGCTGGAAATACCGGTTTTGGGATTCTGCACAGAAAGGGTTTGCAAACCACTGAATCAACACGTGAGTTTAACTCTGTCAGTTGAATGCACACATTGACAACCATTCAGTTAGATAGCTCCGTTTTGGTATTAGAATCAGATATTTCTCTGTACAGCCTATGGTCCCATTCACTCGGGAATATCCCAACGCAGCTACTAGAAGAAACGTGTTTCTGACTCGCTGAATCTCAACATAGATTCAACTCTCTTAGGTGAACGAACGCACAGCAGAGCAGTTTCATGGAAACGTTTCTCCTGAGTTTTAGACGAAGTTTCCTGCTGTTTAGTACATATGCCGGCATTGGGCTGGAAATACCGGTTTTGGGATTCTGCACAGAAAGGGTTTGCAAACCACTGAATCCACACGTGAGTTTAACTCTGTCAGTTGAATGCACACATTGACAACCATTCAGTTATATAGCTCCCTTTTGGTATTAGAAGCAGATATTTCTCTGTACAGCCTATGGTCCCATTCACTCGGGAATATCCCAACGCAGCAACTAGAAGAAACGTGTTTCTGACTCGCTGAATCTCAACATAGATTCAACTCTCTTAGGTGAACGAACGCACAGCATAGCAATTTCAAGGAATCGTTTCACCTGAGTTTTAGACGAAGTTTCCTGCTGTTTAGTACGGATGCTGGCATTGGGCTGGTAATACCGGTTTTGGGATTCTGCACAGAAAGGGTTTGCAAACCGCTGAATCCACACGTGAGTTTAACTCTGTCAGTTGAATGTACACATTGACAACCATTCAGTTAGATAGCTCCGTTTTGGTATTAGAAGCAGATATTTCTCTGTACAGCCTATGGTCCCATTCACTCGGGAATATCCCAACGCAGGTCCTAGAAGAAACGTGTTTCTGACTCGCTGAATCTCAACATAGATTCAACTCTCTTAGGTGAACGAACGCACAGCAGAGCAGTTTCAAGGAATCGTTTCTCCTGAGTTTTAGACGAAGTTTCCTGCTGTTTAGTACGGATGCTGGCATTGGGCTGGAAATACCGGTTTTGGGATTCAGCACAGAAAGGGTTTGCAAACCACTGAATCCACACGTGAGTTTAACTCTGTCAGTTGAATGCACACATTGACAACCATTCAGTTAGATAGCTCCGTTTTGATTTTAGAAGCAGATATTTCTCTGTACAGCCTATGGTCCCATTCAATCGGGAATATCCCAACGCAGCTCCTGGAAGAAACGTGTTTCTGACTCGCTGAATCTCAACATAGATTCAACTCTCTTAGGTGAACGAACGCACAGCAGAGCAGTTTCAAGGAAACTTTTCTCCTGAGTTTTAGACGAAGTTTCCTGCTGTTTAGTACGGATGCCGGCATTGGGCTGGAAATACCGGGTTTGGGATTCTGCACAGAAAGGGTTTGCAAACCACTGAATCCACACGTGAGTTTAACTGTGTCAATTGAATGCACACATTGACAATCATTCAGTTAGATAGCTCCGTTTTGGTTTTAGAAGCAGATATTTCTCTGTACAGCCTATGGTCCCATTCACTCGGGAATATCCCAACGCAGCTCCTGGAAGAAACGTGTTTCTGACTCGCTGAATCTCAACATAGATTCAACTCTCTTAGGTGAACGAACGCACAGCAGAGCAGTTTCAAGGAAACGTTTCTCCTGAGTTTTAGACGAAGTTTCCTGCTGTTTAGTACGGATGCCGGCATTGGGCTGGAAATACCGGTTTTGGGATTCTGCACAGAAAGGGTTTGTAAACCGCTGAATCCAAACGTGAGTTTAACTCTGTCAGTTGAATGCACACATTGACAACCATTCAGTTAGATTGCACCCTTTTGGTTTTAGGAGCAGATATTTCTCTGTACAGCCTATGGTCCCATTCACTCGGGAATATCCCAACGCAGCTCCTAGAAGAAACGTGTTTCTGACTCGCTGAATCTCAACATAGATGCAACTCTCTTAGGTGAACGAACGCACAGCAGAGCAGTTTCAAGGAAACGTTTCTCCTGAGTTTTAGACGAAGTTTCCTGCTGTTTAGTACGTATGCCGGCATTGGGCTGGAAATACCGGTTTTGGGATTCTGCACAGAAAGGGTTTGCAATCCGCCGAATCCACACGTGTGTTTAACTCTGTCAGTTGAATGCACACATTGACACCCATTCAGTTAGATAGCTCCGTTTTGGTTTTAGAAGCAGATATTTCTCTGTACAGCCTATGGTCCCATTCACTCGGGAATATCCCAACGCAGCTCCTGGAAGAAACGTGTTTCTGACTCGCTGAATCTCAACATAGATTCAACTCTCTTAGGTGAACGAACGCACAGCGGAGCAGTTTCAAGGAAACGTTTCTCCTGAGTTTTAGACGAAGTTTCCTGCTGTTTAGTACAGATGCCGGCATTGGGCTGGAAATTCCGGTTTTGGGATTCTGCACAGAAAGTGTTTGCAAACCACTGAATCCACACGTGAGTTTAACTCTGTCAGTTGAATGCACACATTGACAACCATTCAGTTAGATAGCTCCGTTTTGGTTTTAGAAGCAGATATTTCTCTGTACTGCCTATGGTCCCATTCACTCGGGAATATCCCAACGCAGCTCCTGGAAGAAACATGTTTCTGACTCGCTGAATCTCAACATAGATTCAACTCTCTTAGGTGAACGAACGTACAGCAGAGCAGTTTCAAGGAAACGTTTCTCCTGAGTTTTAGACGAAGTTTCCTGCTGATTAGTACGGATGCCGGCATTGGGCTGGAAATACCGGTTTTGGGATTCTGCACAGAAAGGGTTTGTAAACCGCTGAATCCAAACGTGAGTTTAACTCTGTCAGTTGAATGCACACATTGACAACCATTCAGTTAGATTGCACCCTTTTGGTTTTAGGAGCAGATATTTCTCTGTACAGCCTATGGTCCCATTCACTCGGGAATATCCCAACGCAGCTCCTAGAAGAAACGTGTTTCTGACTCGCTGAATCTCAACAAAGATTCAACTCTCTTAGGTGAACGAACGCACAGCAGAGCAGTTTCAAGGAACCGTTTCTCCTGAGTTTTAGACGAAGTTTCCTGCTGTTTAGTACGTATGCCGGCATTGGGCTGGAAATACCGGTTTTGGGATTCTGCACAGAAAGGGTTTGCAAACCGCCGAATCCACACGTGAGTATAACTCTGTCAGTTGAATGCACACATTGACAACCATTCAGTTAGATAGCTCCGTTTTGGTTTTAGAAGCAGATATTTCTCTGTACAGCCTATGGTCCCATTCACTCGGGAATATCCCAACGCAGCTCCTGGAAGAAACGTGTTTCTGACTCGCTGAATCTCAACATAGATTCAACTCTCTTAGGTGAACGAACGAACAGCGGAGCAGTTTCAAGGAAACGTTTCTCCTGAGTTTTAGACGAAGTTTCCTGCTGTTTAGTACGGATGCCGGCATTGGGCTGGAAATACCGGTTTTGGGATTCTGCACAGAAAGTGTTTGCAAACCACTGAATCCACACGTGAGTTTAACTCTGTCAGTTGAATGCACACATTGACAACCATTCAGTTAGATAGCTCCGTTTTGGTTTTAGAAGCAGATATTTCTCTGTACTGCCTATTGTCCCATTCACTCGGGAATATCCCAACGCAGCTCCTGGAAGAAACATGTTTCTGACTCGCTGAATCTCAACATAGATTCAACTCTCTTAGGTGAACGAACGCACAGCAGAGCAGTTTCAAGGAAACGTTTCTCCTGAGTTTTAGACGAAGTTTCCTGCTGATTAGTACGTATGCCGGCATTGGGCTGGAAATACCGGTTTTGGGATTCTGCACAGAAAGGGTTTGTAAGCCGCTGAATCCAAACGTGAGTTTAACTTTGTCAGTTGAATGCACACATTGACAACCATTCAGTTAGATTGCACCCTTTTGGTTTTAGGAGCAGATATTTCTCTGTACAGCCTATGGTCCGATTCACTCGGGAATATCCAAACGCAGCTCCTAGAAGAAACGTGTTTCTGACTCGCTGAATCTCAACATAGATTCAACTCTCTTAGGTGAACGAACGCACAGCAGAGCAGTTTCAAGGAAACTTTTCTCCTGAGTTTTAGACGAAGTTTCCTGCTGTTTAGTACTTATGCCGGCATTGGGCAGAAATACCGGTTTTGGGATTCAGCACAGAAAGGGTTTGCAAACCGCTGAATCCACACGTGAGTTTAACTCTGTCAGTTGAATGCACACATTGACAACCATTTAGTTAGATAGCTCCGTTTTGGTATTAGAAGCAGATATTTCTCTGTACAGCCTATGGTCCCATTCACTCGGGAATATCCCAACGCAGGTCCTAGAAGAAACGTGTTTCTGACTCGCTGAATCTCAACATAGATTCAACTCTCTTAGGTGAACGAACGCACAGCCTAGCAGTTTCAAGGAATCGTTTCTCCTAAGTTTTAGACGAAGTTTCCTGCGGTTTAGTACGGATGCCGGCATTGGGCTGGAAATACCGGGTTTGGGATTCTGCACAGAAAGGGTTTGCAAACCACTGAATCCACACGTGAGTTTAACTCTGTCAGTTGAATGCACACATTGACACCCATTCAGTTAGATAGCTCCGTTTTGGTTTTAGAAGCAGATATTTCTCTGTACAGCCTATGGTCCCATTCACTCGGGAATATCCCAACGCAGCTCCTGGAAGAAACGTGTTTCTGACTCGCTGAATCTCAACATAGATTCAACTCTCTTAGGTGAACGAACGCACAGCAGAGCAGTTTCAAGGAAACGTTTCTCCTGAGTTTTAGACGAAGTTTCCTGCTGTTTAGTACGTATGCCGGCATTGGGCTGGAAATACCGGTTTTGGGATTCTGCACAGAAAGGTTTTGTAAACCGCTGAATCCAAACGTGAGTTAAACTCTGTCAGTTGAATGCACACATTGACAACCATTCAGTTAGATTGCACCCTTTTGGTTTTAGCAGCAGATATTTCTCTGTACAGCCTATGGTCCCATTCACTCGGGAATATCCCAACGCAGCTCCTAGAAGAAACGTGTTTCTGACTCGCTGAATCTCAACATAGATTCAACTCTCTTAGGTGAACGAACGCACAGCAGAGCAGTTTTAAGGAAACGTTTCTCCTGAGTTTTAGACGAAGTTTCCTGCTGTTTAGTACGTATGCCGGCATTGGGCTGGAAATACCGGTTTTGGGATTCTGCACAGAAAGGGTTTGCAAACCGCTGAATCCACACGTGAGTTTAACTCTGTCAGTTGAATGCACACATTGACAACCATTCAGTTAGATAGCTCCGTTTTGGTTTTAGAAGCAGATATTTCTCTGTACAGCCTATGGTCCCATTCACTCGGGAATATCCCAACGCAGCTCCTGGAAGAAACGTGTTTCTGACTCGCTGAATCTCAACATAGATTCAACTCTCTTAGGTGAACGAACGCACAGCGGAGCAGTTTCAAGGAAACGTTTCTCCTGAGTTTTAGACAAAGTTTCCTGTTGTTTAGTACGGATGCCGGCATTGGGCTGGAAATACCGGTTTTGGGATTCTGCACAGAAAGGGTTTGCAAACCGCTGAATCCACACGTGAGTTTAACTCTGTCAGTTGAATGCACACATTGACAACCATTCAGTTAGATAACTCCGTTTTGGTTTTAGAAGCAGATATTTCTCTGTACAGCCTATGGTCCCATTCACTCGGGAATATCCCAACGCAGCTCCTAGAAGAAACGTGTTTCTGACTCGCTGAATCTCAACATAGATTCAACTCTCTTAGGTGAACGAACGCACAGCAGAGAAGTTTCAAGGAAACGTTTCTCCTGATGTTTAGACGAAGTTTCCTGCTGTTTAGTACGTATGCCGGCATTAGGCTGGAAATACCGGTTTTGGGATTCTGCACAGAAAGGTTTTCCAAACCGCTGAATCCACACGTGAATTTAACTCTGTCAGTTGAATGCACACATTGACAACCATTCAGTTTGATAGCACCCTTTTGGTTTTAGAAGCATATATTTCTCTGTACTGCCTCTGGTCCCATTCACTCGGGAATATCCCAACGCAGCTCCTAGAAGAAACGTGTTTCTGACTCGCTGAATCTCAACATAGATTCAACTCTCTTAGGTGAACGAACGCACAGCAGAGCAGTTTCAAGGAAACTTTTCTCCTGAGTTTTAGACGAAGTTTCCTGCTGTTTAGTACGGATGCCGGCATTGGGCTGGAAATACCGGTTTTGGGATTCTGCACAGAAAGGGTTTGCAAACCGCTGAATCCACACGTGAGTTTAACTCTGTCAGTTGAATGTACACATTGACAACCATTCAGTTAGATAGCTCCGTTTTGGTATTAGAAGCAGATATTTCTCTGTACAGCCTATGGTCCCATTCACTCGGGAATATCCCAACGCAGGTCCTAGAAGAAACGTGTTTCTGACTCGCTGAATCTCAACATAGATTCAACTCTCTTAGGTGAACGAACGCACAGCATAGCAGTTTCAAGGAATCGTTTCTCCTGAGTTTTAGACGAAGTTTCCTGCTGTTTAGTACGTATGCCGGCATTGGGCTGGAAATACCGGGTTTGGGATTCTGCACAGAAAGGGTTTGCAAACCACTGAATCCACACGTGAGTTTAACTCTGTCAGCTGAATGCACACATTGACAACCATTCAGTTAGATAGCTCCGTTTTGGTTTTAGAAGCAGATATTTCTCTGTACAGCCTATGGTCCCATTCACTCGGGAATATCCCAACGCAGCTCCTGGAAGAAACGTGTTTCTGACTCGCTGAATCTCAACATAGATTCAACTCTCTTAGGTGAACGAACGCACAGCAGAGCAGTTTCAAGGAAACGTTTCTCCTGAGTTTTAGACGAAGTTTCCTGCTGTTTAGTACGGATGACGGCATTGGGCTGGAAATACCGGTTTTGGGATTCTGCACAGAAAGGGTTTGTAAACCGCTGAATCCAAACGTGAGTTTAACTCTGTCAGTTGAATGCACACATTGACAACCATTCAGTTAGATTGCACCCTTTTGGTTTTAGGAGCAGATATTTCTCTGTACAGCCTATGGTCCCATTCACTCAGGAATATCCCAACGCAGCTCCTAGAAGAAACGTGTTTCTGACTCGCTGAATCTCAACAAAGATTCAACTCTCTTAGGTGAAAGAACGCACAGCAGAGCAGTTTCAAGGAACCGTTTCTCCTGAGTTTTAGACGAAGTTTCCTGCTGTTTTGTACGTATGCCGGCATTGGGCTGGAAATACCGGTTTTGGGATTCTGCACAGAAAGGGTTTGCAAACCGCCGAATCCACACGTGAGTATAACTCTGTCAGTTGAATGCACACATTGACAACCATTCAGTTAGATAGCTCCGTTTTGGTTTTAGAAGCAGATATTTCTCTGTACAGCCTATGGTCCCATTCACTCGGGAATATCCCAACGCAGCTCCTGGAAGAAACGTGTTTCTGACTCGCTGAATATCAACATAGATTCAACTCTCTTAGGTGAACGAACGCACAGCGGAGCAGTTTCAAGGAAACGTTTCTCCTGAGTTTTAGACGAAGTTTCCTGCTGTTTAGTACGGATGCCGGCATTGGGCTGGAAATACCGGGTTTGGGATTCTGCACAGAAAGGGTTTGAAAACCACTGAATCCACACGTGAGTTTAACTCTGTCAGTTGAATGCACACATTGACACCCATTCAGTTAGATAGCTCCGTTTTGGTTTTAGAAGCAGATATTTCTCTGTACAGCCTATGGTCCCATTCACTCGGGAATATCCCAACGCAGCTCCTGGAAGAAACGTGTTTCTGACTCGCTGAATCTCAACATAGATTCAACTCTCTTAGGTGAACTAACGCACAGCAGAGCAGTTTCAAGGAAACGTTTCTCCTGAGTTTTAGACGAAGTTTCCTGCTGTTTAGTACGTATGCCGGCATTGGGCTGGAAATACCGGTTTTGGGATTCTGCACAGAAAGGTTTTGTAAACCGCTGAATCCAAACGTGAGTTAAACTCTGTCAGTTGAATGCACACATTGACAACCATTCAGTTAGATTGCACCCTTTTGGTTTTAGCAGCAGATATTTCTCTTTACAGCCTATGGTCCCATTCACTCGGGAATATCCCAACGCAGCTCCTAGAAGAAACGTGTTTCTGACTCGCTGAATCTCAACATAGATTCAACTCTCTTAGGTGAACGAACGCACAGCAGAGCAGTTTTAAGGAAACGTTTCTCCTGAGTTTTAGACGAAGTTTCCTGCTGTTTAGTACGTATGCCGGCATTGGGCTGGAAATACCGGTTTTGGGATTCTGCACAGAAAGGGTTTGCAAACCGCTGAATCCACACGTGAGTTTAACTCTGTCAGTTGAATGCACACATTGACAACCATTCAGTTAGATAGCTCCGTTTTGGTTTTAGAAGCAGATATTTCTCTGTACAGCCTATGGTCCCATTCACTCGGGAATATCCCAACGCAGCTCCTGGAAGAAACGTGTTTCTGACTCGCTGAATCTCAACATAGATTCAACTCTCTTAGGTGAACGAACGCACAGCGGAGCAGTTTCAAGGAAACGTTTCTCCTGAGTCTTAGACAAAGTTTCCTGGTGTTTAGTACGGATGCCGGCATTGGGCTGGAAATACCGGTTTTGGGATTCTGCACAGAAAGGGTTTGCAAACCGCTGAATCCACACGTGAGTTTAACTCTGTCAGTTGAATGCACACATTGACAACCATTCAGTTAGATAACTCCGTTTTGGTTTTAGAAGCAGATATTTCTCTGTACAGCCTATGGTCCCATTCACTCGGGAATATCCCAACGCAGCTCCTAGAAGAAACGTGTTTCTGACTCGCTGAATCTCAACATAGATTCAACTCTCTTAGGTGAACGAACGCACAGCAGAGAAGTTTCAAGGAAACGTTTCTCCTGAGGTTTAGACGAAGTTTCCTGCTGTTTAGTATGTATGCCGGCATTAGGCTGGAAATACCGGTTTTGGGATTCTGCACAGAAAGGGTTTGCAAACCGCTGAATCCACACGTGAATTTAACTTTGTCAGTTGAATGCACACATTGACAACCATTCAGTTTGATAACACCCTTTTGGTTTCAGAAGCAGATATTTCTCTGTACAGCTTATGGTCCCATTCACTCGGGAATATCCCAACGCAGCTCCTGGAATAAACGTGTTTCTGACTCGCTGAATCTCAACATAGATTCAACTCTCTTAGGTGAACGAACGGACAGCAGAGCAGTTTCAAGGAAACGTTTCTCCTGAGTTTTAGACGAAGTTTCCTGCTGTTTAGTACGTATGCCGGCATTGGGCTGGAAATACCGGTTTTGGGATTCTGCACAGAAAGGGTTTGCAAACCGCTGAATCCACACGTGAGTTTGACTTTGTCAGTTGAATGCACACATTGACAAGAATCCAGTTAGGTAGCTCCGTTTTGGTTTTAGAAGCAGATATTTCTCTGTACAGTCTATGGTCCTATTCACTCGGGAATATCCCAACGTAACTCCTAGAAGAAACGTGTTTCTGACTCGCTGAATCTCAACATAGATTCAACTCTCTTAGGTGAACGAACGCACAGCAGAGCAGTTTCAAGGAAACGTTTCTCCTGAGTTTTAGACGAAGTTTCCTGCTGTTAGTATGTATGCCGGCATTGGGCTGGAAATACCGGTTTTGGGATTCTGCACAGAAAGGGTTTGCAAACCGCTGAATCCACACGTGAGTTTAACTCTGTCAGTTGAATGTACACATTGACAACCATTCAGTTAGATAGCTCCGTTTTGGTATTAGAAGCAGATATTTCTCTGTACAGCCTATGGTCCCATTCACTCGGGAATATCCCAACGCAGGTCCTAGAAGAAACGTGTTTCTGACTCGCTGAATCTCAACATAGATTCAACTCTCTTAGGTGAACGAACGCACAGCATAGCAGTTTCAAGGAATCGTTTCTCCTGAGTTTTAGACGAAGTTTCCTGCTGTTTAGTACGTATGCCGGCATTGGGCTGGAAATACCGGGTTTGGGATTCTGCACAGAAAGGGTTTGCAAACCACTGAATCCACACGTGAGTTTAACTCTGTCAGCTGAATGCACACATTGACAACCATTCAGTTAGATAGCTCCGTTTTGGTTTTAGAAGCAGATATTTCTCTGTACAGCCTATGGTCCCATTCACTCGGGAATATCCCAACGCAGCTCCTGGAAGAAACGTGTTTCTGACTCGCTGAATCTCAACATAGATTCAACTCTCTTAGGTGAACGAACGCACAGCAGAGCAGTTTCAAGGAAACGTTTCTCCTGAGTTTTAGACGAAGTTTCCTGCTGTTTAGTACGGATGACGGCATTGGGCTGGAAATACCGGTTTTGGGATTCTGCACAGAAAGGGTTTGTAAACCGCTGAATCCAAACGTGAGTTTAACTCTGTCAGTTGAATGCACACATTGACAACCATTCAGTTAGATTGCACCCTTTTGGTTTTAGGAGCAGATATTTCTCTGTACAGCCTATGGTCCCATTCACTCGGGAATATCCCAACGCAGCTCCTAGAAGAAACGTGTTTCTGACTCGCTGAATCTCAACAAAGATTCAACTCTCTTAGGTGAAAGAACGCACAGCAGAGCAGTTTCAAGGAACCGTTTCTCCTGAGTTTTAGACGAAGTTTCCTGCTGTTTTGTACGTATGCCGGCATTGGGCTGGAAATACCGGTTTTGGGATTCTGCACAGAAAGGGTTTGCAAACCGCCGAATCCACACGTGAGTATAACTCTGTCAGTTGAATGCACACATTGACAACCATTCAGTTAGATAGCTCCGTTTTGGTTTTAGAAGCAGATATTTCTCTGTACAGCCTATGGTCCCATTCACTCGGGAATATCCCAACGCAGCTCCTGGAAGAAACGTGTTTCTGACTCGCTGAATATCAACATAGATTCAACTCTCTTAGGTGAACGAACGCACAGCGGAGCAGTTTCAAGGAAACGTTTCTCCTGAGTTTTAGACGAAGTTTCCTGCTGTTTAGTACGGATGCCGGCATTGGGCTGGAAATACCGGGTTTGGGATTCTGCACAGAAAGGGTTTGAAAACCACTGAATCCACACGTGAGTTTAACTCTGTCAGTTGAATGCACACATTGACACCCATTCAGTTAGATAGCTCCGTTTTGGTTTTAGAAGCAGATATTTCTCTGTACAGCCTATGGTCCCATTCACTCGGGAATATCCCAACGCAGCTCCTGGAAGAAACGTGTTTCTGACTCGCTGAATCTCAACATAGATTCAACTCTCTTAGGTGAACTAACGCACAGCAGAGCAGTTTCAAGGAAACGTTTCTCCTGAGTTTTAGACGAAGTTTCCTGCTGTTTAGTACGTATGCCGGCATTGGGCTGGAAATACCGGTTTTGGGATTCTGCACAGAAAGGTTTTGTAAACCGCTGAATCCAAACGTGAGTTAAACTCTGTCAGTTGAATGCACACATTGACAACCATTCAGTTAGATTGCACCCTTTTGGTTTTAGCAGCAGATATTTCTCTTTACAGCCTATGGTCCCATTCACTCGGGAATATCCCAACGCAGCTCCTAGAAGAAACGTGTTTCTGACTCGCTGAATCTCAACATAGATTCAACTCTCTTAGGTGAACGAACGCACAGCAGAGCAGTTTTAAGGAAACGTTTCTCCTGAGTTTTAGACGAAGTTTCCTGCTGTTTAGTACGTATGCCGGCATTGGGCTGGAAATACCGGTTTTGGGATTCTGCACAGAAAGGGTTTGCAAACCGCTGAATCCACACGTGAGTTTAACTCTGTCAGTTGAATGCACACATTGACAACCATTCAGTTAGATAGCTCCGTTTTGGTTTTAGAAGCAGATATTTCTCTGTACAGCCTATGGTCCCATTCACTCGGGAATATCCCAACGCAGCTCCTGGAAGAAACGTGTTTCTGACTCGCTGAATCTCAACATAGATTCAACTCTCTTAGGTGAACGAACGCACAGCGGAGCAGTTTCAAGGAAACGTTTCTCCTGAGTCTTAGACAAAGTTTCCTGGTGTTTAGTACGGATGCCGGCATTGGGCTGGAAATACCGGTTTTGGGATTCTGCACAGAAAGGGTTTGCAAACCGCTGAATCCACACGTGAGTTTAACTCTGTCAGTTGAATGCACACATTGACAACCATTCAGTTAGATAACTCCGTTTTGGTTTTAGAAGCAGATATTTCTCTGTACAGCCTATGGTCCCATTCACTCGGGAATATCCCAACGCAGCTCCTAGAAGAAACGTGTTTCTGACTCGCTGAATCTCAACATAGATTCAACTCTCTTAGGTGAACGAACGCACAGCAGAGAAGTTTCAAGGAAACGTTTCTCCTGAGGTTTAGACGAAGTTTCCTGCTGTTTAGTATGTATGCCGGCATTAGGCTGGAAATACCGGTTTTGGGATTCTGCACAGAAAGGGTTTGCAAACCGCTGAATCCACACGTGAATTTAACTTTGTCAGTTGAATGCACACATTGACAACCATTCAGTTTGATAACACCCTTTTGGTTTCAGAAGCAGATATTTCTCTGTACAGCTTATGGTCCCATTCACTCGGGAATATCCCAACGCAGCTCCTGGAATAAACGTGTTTCTGACTCGCTGAATCTCAACATAGATTCAACTCTCTTAGGTGAACGAACGGACAGCAGAGCAGTTTCAAGGAAACGTTTCTCCTGAGTTTTAGACGAAGTTTCCTGCTGTTTAGTACGTATGCCGGCATTGGGCTGGAAATACCGGTTTTGGGATTCTGCACAGAAAGGGTTTGCAAACCGCTGAATCCACACGTGAGTTTGACTTTGTCAGTTGAATGCACACATTGACAAGAATCCAGTTAGGTAGCTCCGTTTTGGTTTTAGAAGCAGATATTTCTCTGTACAGTCTATGGTCCCATTCACTCGGGAATATCCCAACGTAACTCCTAGAAGAAACGTGTTTCTGACTCGCTGAATCTCAACATAGATTCAACTCTCTTAGGTGAACGAACGCACAGCAGAGCAGTTTCAAGGAAACGTTTCTCCTGAGTTTTAGACGAAGTTTCCTGCTGTTTAGTATGTATGCCGGCATTGGGCTGGAAATACCGGTTTTGGGATTCTGCACAGAAAGGGTTTGCAAACCACTGAATCCACACGTGAGTTTAACTCCGTCAGTTGAATGCACACATTGACAACCATTCAGTTAGATAGCTCCGTTTTGGTTTTAGAAGCAGATATTTCTCTGTACAGCCTATGGTCCCATTCACTCGGGAATATCCCAACGCAGCTCCTGGAAGAAACGTGTTTCTGACTCGCTGAATCTCAACATAGATTCAACTCTCTTAGGTGAACGAACGCACAGCAGAGAAGTTTCAAGGAAACGTTTCTCCTGAGTTTTAGACGAAGTTTCCTGCTGTTTAGTACGTATGCCGGCATTAGGCTGGAAATACGGGTTTTGGGATTCTGCACAGAAAGGGTTTGCAAACCGCTGAATCCACACGTGAGTTTAACTTTGTCAGTTGAATGCACACATTGACAACCATTCAGTTTGATAACACCCTTTTGGTTTCAGAAGCAGATATTTCTCTGTACAGCTTATGGTCCCATTCACTCGGGAATATCCCAACGCAGCTCCTAGAAGAAACGTGTTTCTGACTCGATGAATCTCAACATAGATTCAACTCTCTTAAGTGAACGAACGCACAGCAGAGCAGTTTCAAGGAAACGTTTCCCTGAGTTTTAGACGAAGTTTCCTGCTGTTTAGTACGTATGCCGGCATTGGGCTGGAAATACCGGTTTTGGGATTCTGCACAGAAAGGGTTTGCAAACCGCTGAATCCACACGTGAGTTTAACTCTGTCAGCTGAATGCACACATTGACAACCATTCAGTTTGATATCACCCTTTTGGTTTTAGAAGCAGATATTTCTCTGTACAGCCTTTGGTCCCATTCACTCGGGAATATCCCAACGCAGCTCCTAGAAGAAACGTGTTTCTGACTCGCTGAATCTCAACATAGATTCAACTCTCTTAAGTGAACGAACGCACAGCAGAGCAGTTTCAAGGAAACGTTTCCCTGAGTTTTAGACGAAGTTTCCTGCTGTTTAGTACGTATGCCGGCATTGGACTGGAAATACCGGTTTTGCGATTCTGCACAGAAAGGGTTTGCAAACCGCTGAATCCACACGTGAGTTTAACTCTGTCAGTTGAATGCACACATTGACAACCATTCAGTTTGATAACACCCTTTTGGTTTTAGAAGCAGATATTTCTCTGTACAGCCTATGGTCCCATTCACTCGGGAATATCCCAACGCAGCTCCTCGAAGAAACGTCTTTCTGACTCGCTGAATCTCAACATAGATTCAACTCTCTTAGGTGAACGAAGGCACAGCAGAGCAGTTTCAAGGAAACGGTTCTCCTGAGTTTTAGACGAAGATTCCTGCAGTTTAGTACGTATGCCGTCATTGAGCTGGAATTACCGGTTTTGGGATTCTCCGCAGAAAGGGTTTGTAAGCCGCTGAATCCAAACGTGAGTTTAACTCTGTTAGTTGAATGCACACATTGACAACCATTCAGTTAGATAGCTCCGTTTTGGTTTTAGGAGCAGATATTTCTCTGTACAGCCTATGGTCCCATTCACTCGGGAATATCCCAACGCAGCTCCTGGAAGAAACGTGTTTCTGACTCGCTGAATCTCAACATAGATTCAACTCTCTTAGTTGAACGAACGCACAGCAGAGCAGTTTCAAGGAAACGTTTCTCCTGAGTTTTAGACGAAGTTTACTGCTGTTTAGTACGTATGCCGGCATTGTGCTGGAAATACCGGTTTTGGGATTCTGCACAGAAAGGGTTTGCAAACCGCTTAATCCACACGTGAGTTTAACTCTGTCAGTTGAATGCACACATTGACAACCATTCAGTTAGATAGCTCCGTTTTGGTTTTAGAAGCAGATATTTCTCTGTACAGCCTATGGTCCCATTCACTCGGGAATATCCCAACGCAGCTACTAGAAGAAACGTGTTTCTGACTCGCTGAATCTCAACATAGATTCAACTCTCTTAGGTGAACGAACGCACAGCAGAGCAGTTTCAAGGAAACGTTTCTCCTGAGTTTTAGACGAAGTTTCCTGTTGTTTAGTACGGATGCCGGCATTGGGCTGGAAATACGGGTTTTGGGATTCTGCACAGAAAGGGTTTGCAAACCGCTGAATCCACACGTGAGTTTACCTCTATCAGTTGAATGCACACATTGACAACCATTCAGTTTGATAACACCCTTTTGGTTTTAGAAGCAGATATTTCTCTGAACAGCCTATGGTCCCATTCACTCGGGAATATCCCAACGCAGGTCCCAGAAGAAACGTGTTTCTGACTCGCTGAATCTCAACATAGATTCAACTCTCTTAGGTGAACGAACGCACAGCAGAGCAGTTTCAAGGAAACGTTTCTCCTGAGTTTTAGAGGAAGTTTCCTGCAGTTTAGTACGTATGCCGGCATTGGGCTGGATATACCGGTTTTGGGATTCTGCACAGAAAGGGTTTGCAAACCGCTGAATCCACACGTGAGTTTAACTCTGTCAGTTGAATGCACACATTGATAACCATTCAGTTTGCTAGCTCCGTTTTGGTTTTAGAAGCAGATATTTCTCTGTACAGCCTATGGTCCCATTCACTCGGGAATATCCCAACGCAGCTCCTAGAAGAAACGTATTTCTGGCTCGCTGAATCTCAATATAGATTCAACTCTCTTAGGTGAACTAACGCACAGCAGAGCAGTTTCAAGGAAACGTTTCTCCTGAGTTTTAGACGAAGTTTCCTGCTGTTTAGTACGTATGCCGGCATTGGGCTGGAAATACCGGTTTTGGGATTCTGCACAGAAAGGGTTTGCAAACTGCTGAATCCACACGTGAGTTTAACTTTGTCAGTTGAATGCACACATTGACAAGCATACAGTTAGATAGCTCCGTTTTGGTATTAGAATCAGATATTTCTCTGTACAGCCTATGGTCCCATTCACTCGGGAATATCCCAACGCAGCTCCTCGAAGAAACGTCTTTCTGACTCGCTGAATCTCAACATAGATTCAACTCTCTTAGGTGAACGAAGGCACAGCAGAGCAGTTTCAAGGAAACGGTTCTCCTGAGTTTTAGACGAAGATTCCTGCAGTTTAGTACGTATGCCGTCATTGAGCTGGAATTACCGGTTTTGGGATTCTCCGCAGAAAGGGTTTGTAAGCCGCTGAATCCAAACGTGAGTTTAACTCTGTTAGTTGAATGCACACATTGACAACCATTCAGTTAGATAGCTCCGTTTTGGTTTTAGGAGCAGATATTTCTCTGTACAGCCTATGGTCCCATTCACTCGGGAATATCCCAACGCAGCTCCTGGAAGAAACGTGTTTCTGACTCGCTGAATCTCAACATAGATTCAACTCTCTTAGTTGAACGAACGCACAGCAGAGCAGTTTCAAGGAAACGTTTCTCCTGAGTTTTAGACGAAGTTTACTGCTGTTTAGTACGTATGCCGGCATTGTGCTGGAAATACCGGTTTTGGGATTCTGCACAGAAAGGGTTTGCAAACCGCTTAATCCACACGTGAGTTTAACTCTGTCAGTTGAATGCACACATTGACAACCATTCAGTTAGATAGCTCCGTTTTGGTTTTAGAAGCAGATATTTCTCTGTACAGCCTATGGTCCCATTCACTCGGGAATATCCCAACGCAGCTACTAGAAGAAACGTGTTTCTGACTCGCTGAATCTCAACATAGATTCAACTCTCTTAGGTGAACGAACGCACAGCAGAGCAGTTTCAAGGAAACGTTTCTCCTGAGTTTTAGACGAAGTTTCCTGTTGTTTAGTACGGATGCCGGCATTGGGCTGGAAATACGGGTTTTGGGATTCTGCACAGAAAGGGTTTGCAAACCGCTGAATCCACACGTGAGTTTACCTCTATCAGTTGAATGCACACATTGACAACCATTCAGTTTGATAACACCCTTTTGGTTTTAGAAGCAGATATTTCTCTGAACAGCCTATGGTCCCATTCACTCGGGAATATCCCAACGCAGGTCCCAGAAGAAACGTGTTTCTGACTCGCTGAATCTCAACGTAGATTCAACTCTCTTAGGTGAACGAACGCACAGCAGAGCAGTTTCAAGGAAACGTTTCTCCTGAGTTTTAGAGGAAGTTTCCTGCAGTTTAGTACGTATGCCGGCATTGGGCTGGATATACCGGTTTTGGGATTCTGCACAGAAAGGGTTTGCAAACCGCTGAATCCACACGTGAGTTTAACTCTGTCAGTTGAATGCACACATTGATAACCATTCAGTTTGCTAGCTCCGTTTTGGTTTTAGAAGCAGATATTTCTCTGTACAGCCTATGGTCCCATTCACTCGGGAATATCCCAACGCAGCTCCTAGAAGAAACGTGTTTCTGGCTCGCTGAATCTCAATATAGATTCAACTCTCTTAGGTGAACTAACGCACAGCAGAGCAGTTTCAAGGAAACGTTTCTCCTGAGTTTTAGACGAAGTTTCCTGCTGTTTAGTACGTATGCCGGCATTGGGCTGGAAATACCGGTTTTGGGATTCTGCACAGAAAGGGTTTGCAAACTGCTGAATCCACACGTGAGTTTAACTTTGTCAGTTGAATGCACACATTGACAAGCATACAGTTAGATAGCTCCGTTTTGGTATTAGAATCAGATATTTCTCTGTACAGCCTATGGTCCCATTCACTCGGGAATATCCCAACGCAGCTCCTAGAAGAAACGTGTTTCTGACTCGATGAATCTCAACATAGATTCAACTCTCTTAGATGAACGAACGCACAGCAGAGCAGTTTCATGAAAACGTTTCTCCTGAGTTTTAGACGAAGTTTCCTGCAGTTTAGTACGTATGCTGGCAGTGAGCTGGAATTACCGGTTTTGGGATTCTGCACAGAAAGGGTTTGTAAACCGCTCAATCCAAACGTGAGTTTAACTCTGTCAGTTGAATGCACACATTGACAACCATTCAGTTAGATAGCACCCTTTTGGTTTTAGGAGCAGATATTTCTCTGTACAGGCTATGGTCCCATTCACTCGGGAATATCCCAACGCAGCTCCTAGAAGAAACGTGTTTCTGACTCGCTGAATCTCAACATAGATTCAACTCTCTTAGGTGAACGAACGCACAGCAGAGCAGTTTCAAGGAAACGTTTCTCCTGAGTTTTAGACGAAGTTTCCTGCTGTTTAGTACGTATGCCGGCATTGGGCTGGAAATACCGGTTTTGGGATTCTGCACAGAAAGGGTTTGCAAACCACTGAATCCACACGTGAGTTTAACTCCGTCAGTTGAATGCACACATTGACAACCATTCAGTTAGATAGCTCCGTTTTGGTTTTAGAAGCAGATATTTCTCTGTACAGCCTATGGTCCCATTCACTCGGGAATATCCCAACGCAGCTCCTGGAAGAAACGTGTTTCTGACTCGCTGAATCTCAACATAGATTCAACTCTCTTAGGTGAACGAACGCACAGCAGAGAAGTTTCAAGGAAACGTTTCTCCTGAGTTTTAGACGAAGTTTCCTGCTGTTTAGTACGTATGCCGGCATTAGGCTGGAAATACGGGTTTTGGGATTCTGCACAGAAAGGGTTTGCAAACCGCTGAATCCACACGTGAGTTTAACTTTGTCAGTTGAATGCACACATTGACAACCATTCAGTTTGATAACACCCTTTTGGTTTCAGAAGCAGATATTTCTCTGTACAGCTTATGGTCCCATTCACTCGGGAATATCCCAACGCAGCTCCTCGAAGAAACGTCTTTCTGACTCGCTGAATCTCAACATAGATTCAACTCTCTTAGGTGAACGAACGCACAGCAGAGCAGTTTCAAGGAAACGGTTCTCCTGAGTTTTAGACGAAGATTCCTGCAGTTTAGTACGTATGCCGGCATTGAGCTGGAATTACCGGTTTTGGGATTCTCCGCAGAAAGGGTTTGTAAGCCGCTGAATCCAAACGTGAGTTTAACTCTGTTAGTTGAATGCACACATTGACAACCATTCAGTTAGATAGCTCCGTTTTGGTTTTAGGAGCAGATATTTCTCTGTACAGCCTATGGTCCCATTCACTCGGGAATATCCCAACGCAGCTCCTGGAAGAAACGTGTTTCTGACTCGCTGAATCTCAACATAGATTCAACTCTCTTAGTTGAACGAACGCACAGCAGAGCAGTTTCAAGGAAACGTTTCTCCTGAGTTTTAGACGAAGTTTCCTGCTGTTTAGTACGTATGCCGGCATTGTGCTGGAAATACCGGTTTTGGGATTCTGCACAGAAAGGGTTTGCAAACCGCTGAATCGACACGTGAGTTTAACTCTGTCAGTTGAATGCACACATTGACAACCATTCAGTTAGATAGCTCCGTTTTGGTTTTAGAAGCAGATATTTCTCTGTACAGCCTATGGTCCCATTCACTCGGGAATATCCCAACGCAGCTCCTAGAAGAAACGTGTTTCTGACTCGCTGAATCTCAACATAGATTCAACTCTCTTAGGTGAACGAACGCACAGCAGAGAAGTTTCAAGGAAACGTTTCTCCTGAGGTTTAGACGAAGTTTCCTGCTGTTTAGTATGTATGCCGGCATTAGGCTGGAAATACCGGTTTTGGGATTCTGCACAGAAAGGGTTTGCAAACCGCTGAATCCACACGTGAATTTAACTTTGTCAGTTGAATGCACACATTGACAACCATTCAGTTTGATAACACCCTTTTGGTTTCAGAAGCAGATATTTCTCTGTACAGCTTATGGTCCCATTCACTCGGGAATATCCCAACGCAGCTCCTGGAATAAACGTGTTTCTGACTCGCTGAATCTCAACATAGATTCAACTCTCTTAGGTGAACGAACGGACAGCAGAGCAGTTTCAAGGAAACGTTTCTCCTGAGTTTTAGACGAAGTTTCCTGCTGTTTAGTACGTATGCCGGCATTAGGCTGGAAATACGGGTTTTGGGATTCTGCACAGAAAGGGTTTGCAAACCGCTGAATCCACACGTGAGTTTAACTTTGTCAGTTGAATGCACACATTGACAACCATTCAGTTTGATAACACCCTTTTGGTTTCAGAAGCAGATATTTCTCTGTACAGCTTATGGTCCCATTCACTCGGGAATATCCCAACGCAGCTCCTAGAAGAAACGTGTTTCTGACTCAATGAATCTCAACATAGATTCAACTCTCTTAAGTGAACGAACGCACAGCAGAGCAGTTTCAAGGAAACGTTTCCCTGAGTTTTAGACGAAGTTTCCTGCTGTTTAGTACGTATGCCGGCATTGGGCTGGAAATACCGGTTTTGGGATTCTGCACAGAAAGGGTTTGCAAACCGCTGAATCCACACGTGAGTTTAACTCTGTCAGCTGAATGCACACATTGACAACCATTCAGTTTGATATCACCCTTTTGGTTTTAGAAGCAGATATTTCTCTGTACAGCCTTTGGTCCCATTCACTCGGGAATATCCCAACGCAGCTCCTAGAAGAAACGTGTTTCTGACTCGCTGAATCTCAACATAGATTCAACTCTCTTAAGTGAACGAACGCACAGCAGAGCAGTTTCAAGGAAACGTTTCCCTGAGTTTTAGACGAAGTTTCCTGCTGTTTAGTACGTATGCCGGCATTGGACTGGAAATACCGGTTTTGCGATTCTGCACAGAAAGGGTTTGCAAACCGCTGAATCCACACGTGAGTTTAACTCTGTCAGTTGAATGCACACATTGACAACCATTCAGTTTGATAACACCCTTTTGGTTTTAGAAGCAGATATTTCTCTGTACAGCCTATGGTCCCATTCACTCGGGAATATCCCAACGCAGCTCCTCGAAGAAACGTCTTTCTGACTCGCTGAATCTCAACATAGATTCAACTCTCTTAGGTGAACGAAGGCACAGCAGAGCAGTTTCAAGGAAACGGTTCTCCTGAGTTTTAGACGAAGATTCCTGCAGTTTAGTACGTATGCCGTCATTGAGCTGGAATTACCGGTTTTGGGATTCTCCGCAGAAAGGGTTTGTAAGCCGCTGAATCCAAACGTGAGTTTAACTCTGTTAGTTGAATGCACACATTGACAACCATTCAGTTAGATAGCTCCGTTTTGGTTTTAGGAGCAGATATTTCTCTGTACAGCCTATGGTCCCATTCACTCGGGAATATCCCAACGCAGCTCCTGGAAGAAACGTGTTTCTGACTCGCTGAATCTCAACATAGATTCAACTCTCTTAGGTGAACGAACGCACAGCAGAGCAGTTTCAAGGAAACGTTTCTCCTGAGTTTTAGACGAAGTTTCCTGCTGTTTAGTACGTATGCCGGCATTGTGCTGGAAATACCGGTTTTGGGATTCTGCACAGAAAGGGTTTGCAAACCGCTTAATCCACACGTGAGTTTAACTCTGTCAGTTGAATGCACACATTGACAACCATTCAGTTAGATAGCTCCGTTTTGGTTTTAGAAGCAGATATTTCTCTGTACAGCCTATGGTCCCATTCACTCGGGAATATCCCAACGCAGCTACTAGAAGAAACGTGTTTCTGACTCGCTGAATCTCAACATAGATTCAACTCTCTTAGGTGAACGAACGCACAGCAGAGAAGTTTCAAGGAAACGTTTCTCCTGAGTTTTAGACGAAGTTTCCTGTTGTTTAGTACGGATGCCGGCATTGGGCTGGAAATACGGGTTTTGGGATTCTGCACAGAAAGGGTTTGCAAACCGCTGAATCCACACGTGAGTTTACCTCTATCAGTTGAATGCACACATTGACAACCATTCAGTTTGATAACACCCTTTTGGTTTTAGAAGCAGATATTTCTCTGAACAGCCTATGGTCCCATTCACTCGGGAATATCCCAACGCAGGTCCCAGAAGAAACGTGTTTCTGACTCGCTGAATCTCAACATAGATTCAACTCTCTTAGGTGAACGAACGCACAGCAGAGCAGTTTCAAGGAAACGTTTCTCCTGAGTTTTAGAGGAAGTTTCCTGCAGTTTAGTACGTATGCCGGCATTGGGCTGGATATACCGGTTTTGGGATTCTTCACAGAAAGGGTTTGCAAACCGCTGAATCCACACGTGAGTTTAACTCTGTCAGTTGAATGCACACATTGATAACCATTCAGTTTGCTAGCTCCGTTTTGGTTTTAGAAGCAGATATTTCTCTGTACAGCCTATGGTCCCATTCACTCGGGAATATCCCAACGCAGCTCCTAGAAGAAACGTGTTTCTGGCTCGCTGAATCTCAATATAGATTCAACTCTCTTAGGTGAACTAACGCACAGCAGAGCAGTTTCAAGGAAACGTTTCTCCTGAGTTTTAGACGAAGTTTCCTGCTGTTTAGTACGTATGCCGGCATTGGGCTGGAAATACCGGTTTTGGGATTCTGCACAGAAAGGGTTTGCAAACTGCTGAATCCACACGTGAGTTTAACTTTGTCAGTTGAATGCACACATTGACAAGCATACAGTTAGATAGCTCCGTTTTGGTATTAGAATCAGATATTTCTCTGTACAGCCTATGGTCCCATTCACTCGGGAATATCCCAACGCAGCTCCTCGAAGAAACGTCTTTCTGACTCGCTGAATCTCAACATAGATTCAACTCTCTTAGGTGAACGAAGGCACAGCAGAGCAGTTTCAAGGAAACGGTTCTCCTGAGTTTTAGACGAAGATTCCTGCAGTTTAGTACGTATGCCGGCATTAGGCTGGAAATACGGGTTTTGGGATTCTGCACAGAAAGGGTTTGCAAACCGCTGAATCCACACGTGAGTTTAACTTTGTCAGTTGAATGCACACATTGACAACCATTCAGTTTGATAACACCCTTTTGGTTTCAGAAGCAGATATTTCTCTGTACAGCTTATGGTCCCATTCACTCGGGAATATCCCAACGCAGCTCCTAGAAGAAACGTGTTTCTGACTCAATGAATCTCAACATAGATTCAACTCTCTTAAGTGAACGAACGCACAGCAGAGCAGTTTCAAGGAAACGTTTCCCTGAGTTTTAGACGAAGTTTCCTGCTGTTTAGTACGTATGCCGGCATTGGGCTGGAAATACCGGTTTTGGGATTCTGCACAGAAAGGGTTTGCAAACCGCTGAATCCACACGTGAGTTTAACTCTGTCAGCTGAATGCACACATTGACAACCATTCAGTTTGATATCACCCTTTTGGTTTTAGAAGCAGATATTTCTCTGTACAGCCTTTGGTCCCATTCACTCGGGAATATCCCAACGCAGCTCCTAGAAGAAACGTGTTTCTGACTCGCTGAATCTCAACATAGATTCAACTCTCTTAAGTGAACGAACGCACAGCAGAGCAGTTTCAAGGAAACGTTTCCCTGAGTTTTAGACGAAGTTTCCTGCTGTTTAGTACGTATGCCGGCATTGGACTGGAAATACCGGTTTTGCGATTCTGCACAGAAAGGGTTTGCAAACCGCTGAATCCACACGTGAGTTTAACTCTGTCAGTTGAATGCACACATTGACAACCATTCAGTTTGATAACACCCTTTTGGTTTTAGAAGCAGATATTTCTCTGTACAGCCTATGGTCCCATTCACTCGGGAATATCCCAACGCAGCTCCTCGAAGAAACGTCTTTCTGACTCGCTGAATCTCAACATAGATTCAACTCTCTTAGGTGAACGAAGGCACAGCAGAGCAGTTTCAAGGAAACGGTTCTCCTGAGTTTTAGACGAAGATTCCTGCAGTTTAGTACGTATGCCGTCATTGAGCTGGAATTACCGGTTTTGGGATTCTCCGCAGAAAGGGTTTGTAAGCCGCTGAATCCAAACGTGAGTTTAACTCTGTTAGTTGAATGCACACATTGACAACCATTCAGTTAGATAGCTCCGTTTTGGTTTTAGGAGCAGATATTTCTCTGTACAGCCTATGGTCCCATTCACTCGGGAATATCCCAACGCAGCTCCTGGAAGAAACGTGTTTCTGACTCGCTGAATCTCAACATAGATTCAACTCTCTTAGGTGAACGAACGCACAGCAGAGCAGTTTCAAGGAAACGTTTCTCCTGAGTTTTAGACGAAGTTTCCTGCTGTTTAGTACGTATGCCGGCATTGTGCTGGAAATACCGGTTTTGGGATTCTGCACAGAAAGGGTTTGCAAACCGCTTAATCCACACGTGAGTTTAACTCTGTCAGTTGAATGCACACATTGACAACCATTCAGTTAGATAGCTCCGTTTTGGTTTTAGAAGCAGATATTTCTCTGTACAGCCTATGGTCCCATTCACTCGGGAATATCCCAACGCAGCTACTAGAAGAAACGTGTTTCTGACTCGCTGAATCTCAACATAGATTCAACTCTCTTAGGTGAACGAACGCACAGCAGAGCAGTTTCAAGGAAACGTTTCTCCTGAGTTTTAGACGAAGTTTCCTGTTGTTTAGTACGGATGCCGGCATTGGGCTGGAAATACGGGTTTTGGGATTCTGCACAGAAAGGGTTTGCAAACCGCTGAATCCACACGTGAGTTTACCTCTATCAGTTGAATGCACACATTGACAACCATTCAGTTTGATAACACCCTTTTGGTTTTAGAAGCAGATATTTCTCTGAACAGCCTATGGTCCCATTCACTCGGGAATATCCCAACGCAGGTCCCAGAAGAAACGTGTTTCTGACTCGCTGAATCTCAACATAGATTCAACTCTCTTAGGTGAACGAACGCACAGCAGAGCAGTTTCAAGGAAACGTTTCTCCTGAGTTTTAGAGGAAGTTTCCTGCAGTTTAGTACGTATGCCGGCATTGGGCTGGATATACCGGTTTTGGGATTCTGCACAGAAAGGGTTTGCAAACCGCTGAATCCACACGTGAGTTTAACTCTGTCAGTTGAATGCACACATTGATAACCATTCAGTTTGCTAGCTCCGTTTTGGTTTTAGAAGCAGATATTTCTCTGTACAGCCTATGGTCCCATTCACTCGGGAATATCCCAACGCAGCTCCTAGAAGAAACGTGTTTCTGGCTCGCTGAATCTCAATATAGATTCAACTCTCTTAGGTGAACTAACGCACAGCAGAGCAGTTTCAAGGAAACGTTTCTCCTGAGTTTTAGACGAAGTTTCCTGCTGTTTAGTACGTATGCCGGCATTGGGCTGGAAATACCGGTTTTGGGATTCTGCACAGAAAGGGTTTGCAAACTGCTGAATCCACACGTGAGTTTAACTTTGTCAGTTGAATGCACACATTGACAAGCATACAGTTAGATAGCTCCGTTTTGGTATTAGAATCAGATATTTCTCTGTACAGCCTATGGTCCCATTCACTCGGGAATATCCCAACGCAGCTCCTCGAAGAAACGTCTTTCTGACTCGCTGAATCTCAACATAGATTCAACTCTCTTAGGTGAACGAAGGCACAGCAGAGCAGTTTCAAGGAAACGGTTCTCCTGAGTTTTAGACGAAGATTCCTGCAGTTTAGTACGTATGCCGTCATTGAGCTGGAATTACCGGTTTTGGGATTCTCCGCAGAAAGGGTTTGTAAGCCGCTGAATCCAAACGTGAGTTTAACTCTGTTAGTTGAATGCACACATTGACAACCATTCAGTTAGATAGCTCCGTTTTGGTTTTAGGAGCAGATATTTCTCTGTACAGCCTATGGTCCCATTCACTCGGGAATATCCCAACGCAGCTCCTGGAAGAAACGTGTTTCTGACTCGCTGAATCTCAACATAGATTCAACTCTCTTAGTTGAACGAACGCACAGCAGAGCAGTTTCAAGGAAACGTTTCTCCTGAGTTTTAGACGAAGTTTACTGCTGTTTAGTACGTATGCCGGCATTGTGCTGGAAATACCGGTTTTGGGATTCTGCACAGAAAGGGTTTGCAAACCGCTTAATCCACACGTGAGTTTAACTCTGTCAGTTGAATGCACACATTGACAACCATTCAGTTAGATAGCTCCGTTTTGGTTTTAGAAGCAGATATTTCTCTGTACAGCCTATGGTCCCATTCACTCGGGAATATCCCAACGCAGCTACTAGAAGAAACGTGTTTCTGACTCGCTGAATCTCAACATAGATTCAACTCTCTTAGGTGAACGAACGCACAGCAGAGCAGTTTCAAGGAAACGTTTCTCCTGAGTTTTAGACGAAGTTTCCTGTTGTTTAGTACGGATGCCGGCATTGGGCTGGAAATACGGGTTTTGGGATTCTGCACAGAAAGGGTTTGCAAACCGCTGAATCCACACGTGAGTTTACCTCTATCAGTTGAATGCACACATTGACAACCATTCAGTTTGATAACACCCTTTTGGTTTTAGAAGCAGATATTTCTCTGAACAGCCTATGGTCCCATTCACTCGGGAATATCCCAACGCAGGTCCCAGAAGAAACGTGTTTCTGACTCGCTGAATCTCAACATAGATTCAACTCTCTTAGGTGAACGAACGCACAGCAGAGCAGTTTCAAGGAAACGTTTCTCCTGAGTTTTAGAGGAAGTTTCCTGCAGTTTAGTACGTATGCCGGCATTGGGCTGGATATACCGGTTTTGGGATTCTGCACAGAAAGGGTTTGCAAACCGCTGAATCCACACGTGAGTTTAACTCTGTCAGTTGAATGCACACATTGATAACCATTCAGTTTGCTAGCTCCGTTTTGGTTTTAGAAGCAGATATTTCTCTGTACAGCCTATGGTCCCATTCACTCGGGAATATCCCAACGCAGCTCCTAGAAGAAACGTGTTTCTGGCTCGCTGAATCTCAATATAGATTCAACTCTCTTAGGTGAACTAACGCACAGCAGAGCAGTTTCAAGGAAACGTTTCTCCTGAGTTTTAGACGAAGTTTCCTGCTGTTTAGTACGTATGCCGGCATTGGGCTGGAAATACCGGTTTTGGGATTCTGCACAGAAAGGGTTTGCAAACTGCTGAATCCACACGTGAGTTTAACTTTGTCAGTTGAATGCACACATTGACAAGCATACAGTTAGATAGCTCCGTTTTGGTATTAGAATCAGATATTTCTCTGTACAGCCTATGGTCCCATTCACTCGGGAATATCCCAACGCAGCTCCTAGAAGAAACGTGTTTCTGACTCGATGAATCTCAACATAGATTCAACTCTCTTAGATGAACGAACGCACAGCAGAGCAGTTTCATGAAAACGTTTCTCCTGAGTTTTAGACGAAGTTTCCTGCAGTTTAGTACGTATGCTGGCAGTGAGCTGGAATTACCGGTTTTGGGATTCTGCACAGAAAGGGTTTGTAAACCGCTCAATCCAAACGTGAGTTTAACTCTGTCAGTTGAATGCACAAATTGAAAACCATTCAGTTAGATAGCACCCTTTTGGTTTTAGGAGCAGATATTTCTCTGTACAGGCTATGGTCCCATTCACTCGGGAATATCCCAACGCAGCTCCTAGAAGAAACGTGTTTCTGACTCGCTGAATCTCAACATAGATTCAACTCTCTTAGGTGAACGAACGCACAGCAGAGCAGTTTCAAGGAAACGTTTCTCCTGAGTTTTAGACGAAGTTTCCTGCTGTTTAGTACGTATGCCGGCATTGGGCTGGAAATACCGGTTTTGGGATTCTGCACAGAAAGGGTTTGCAAACCACTGAATCCACACGTGAGTTTAACTCCGTCAGTTGAATGCACACATTGACAACCATTCAGTTAGATAGCTCCGTTTTGGTTTTAGAAGCAGATATTTCTCTGTACAGCCTATGGTCCCATTCACTCGGGAATATCCCAACGCAGCTCCTGGAAGAAACGTGTTTCTGACTCGCTGAATCTCAACATAGATTCAACTCTCTTAGGTGAACGAACGCACAGCAGAGAAGTTTCAAGGAAACGTTTCTCCTGAGTTTTAGACGAAGTTTCCTGCTGTTTAGTACGTATGCCGGCATTAGGCTGGAAATACGGGTTTTGGGATTCTGCACAGAAAGGGTTTGCAAACCGCTGAATCCACACGTGAGTTTAACTTTGTCAGTTGAATGCACACATTGACAACCATTCAGTTTGATAACACCCTTTTGGTTTCAGAAGCAGATATTTCTCTGTACAGCTTATGGTCCCATTCACTCGGGAATATCCCAACGCAGCTCCTCGAAGAAACGTCTTTCTGACTCGCTGAATCTCAACATAGATTCAACTCTCTTAGGTGAACGAACGCACAGCAGAGCAGTTTCAAGGAAACGGTTCTCCTGAGTTTTAGACGAAGATTCCTGCAGTTTAGTACGTATGCCGGCATTGAGCTGGAATTACCGGTTTTGGGATTCTCCGCAGAAAGGGTTTGTAAGCCGCTGAATCCAAACGTGAGTTTAACTCTGTTAGTTGAATGCACACATTGACAACCATTCAGTTAGATAGCTCCGTTTTGGTTTTAGGAGCAGATATTTCTCTGTACAGCCTATGGTCCCATTCACTCGGGAATATCCCAACGCAGCTCCTGGAAGAAACGTGTTTCTGACTCGCTGAATCTCAACATAGATTCAACTCTCTTAGTTGAACGAACGCACAGCAGAGCAGTTTCAAGGAAACGTTTCTCCTGAGTTTTAGACGAAGTTTCCTGCTGTTTAGTACGTATGCCGGCATTGTGCTGGAAATACCGGTTTTGGGATTCTGCACAGAAAGGGTTTGCAAACCGCTGAATCGACACGTGAGTTTAACTCTGTCAGTTGAATGCACACATTGACAACCATTCAGTTAGATAGCTCCGTTTTGGTTTTAGAAGCAGATATTTCTCTGTACAGCCTATGGTCCCATTCACTCGGGAATATCCCAACGCAGCTCCTAGAAGAAACGTGTTTCTGACTCGCTGAATCTCAACATAGATTCAACTCTCTTAGGTGAACGAACGCACAGCAGAGCAGTTTCACGGAAACTTTTCTCCTGAGTTTTAGACGAAGTTTCCTGCTCTTTAGTACGTATGCCGGCATTGGGCTGGAAATACCGGTTTTGGGATTCTGCACAGAAAGGGTTTGCAAACCGCTGAATCCACACGTGAGTTTAACTCTGTCAGTTGAATGCACACATTGACAACCATTCAGTTTGATACCACCCTTTTGGTTTTAGAAGCAGATATTTCTCTGAACAGCCTATGGTCCAATTCACTCGGGAATATCCCAACGCAGCTCCTAGAAGAAACGTGTTTCTGACTCGATGAATCTCAACATAGATTCAACTCTCTTAAGTGAACGAACGCACAGCAGAGCAGTTTCAAGGAAACGTTTCCCTGAGTTTTAGACGAAGTTTCCTGCTGTTTAGTACGTATGCCGGCATTGGGCTGGAAATACCGGTTTTGGGATTCTGCACGGAAAGGATTTGCAAACCGCTGAATCCACACGTGAGTTTAACTCTGTCAGCTGAATGCACACATTGACAACCATTCAGTTTGATACCACCCTTTTGGTTTTAGAAGCAGATATTTCTCTGTACAGACTTTGGTCCCATTCACTCGGGAATATCCCAACGCAGCTCCTAGAAGAAACGTGTTTCTAACTCGCTGAATCTCAATATAGATTCAACTCTCTTAGGTGAACTAACGCACAGCAGAGCAGTTTCAAGGAAACGTTTCTCCTGAGTTTTAGACGAAGTTTCCTGCTGTTTAGTACGTATGCCGGCATTGGGCTGGAAATACCGGTTTTGGGATTCTGCACAGAAAGGGTTTGCAAACTGCTGAATCCACACGTGAGTTTAACTTTGTCAGTTGAATGCACACATTGACAAGCATACAGTTAGATAGCTCCGTTTTGGTATTAGAATCAGATATTTCTCTGTACAGCCTATGGTCCCATTCACTCGGGAATATCCCAACGCAGCTCCTAGAAGAAACGTGTTTCTGACTCGATGAATCTCAACATAGATTCAACTCTCTTAGATGAACGAACGCACAGCAGAGCAGTTTCATGAAAACGTTTCTCCTGAGTTTTAGACGAAGTTTCCTGCAGTTTAGTACGTATGCTGGCAGTGAGCTGGAATTACCGGTTTTGGGATTCTGCACAGAAAGGGTTTGTAAACCGCTCAATCCAAACGTGAGTTTAACTCTGTCAGTTGAATGCACAAATTGAAAACCATTCAGTTAGATAGCACCCTTTTGGTTTTAGGAGCAGATATTTCTCTGTACAGGCTATGGTCCCATTCACTCGGGAATATCCCAACGCAGCTCCTAGAAGAAACGTGTTTCTGACTCGCTGAATCTCAACATAGATTCAACTCTCTTAGGTGAACGAACGCACAGCAGAGCAGTTTCAAGGAAACGTTTCTCCTGAGTTTTAGACGAAGTTTCCTGCTGTTTAGTACGTATGCCGGCATTGGGCTGGAAATACCGGTTTTGGGATTCTGCACAGAAAGGGTTTGCAAACCACTGAATCCACACGTGAGTTTAACTCCGTCAGTTGAATGCACACATTGACAACCATTCAGTTAGATAGCTCCGTTTTGGTTTTAGAAGCAGATATTTCTCTGTACAGCCTATGGTCCCATTCACTCGGGAATATCCCAACGCAGCTCCTGGAAGAAACGTGTTTCTGACTCGCTGAATCTCAACATAGATTCAACTCTCTTAGGTGAACGAACGCACAGCAGAGAAGTTTCAAGGAAACGTTTCTCCTGAGTTTTAGACGAAGTTTCCTGCTGTTTAGTACGTATGCCGGCATTAGGCTGGAAATACGGGTTTTGGGATTCTGCACAGAAAGGGTTTGCAAACCGCTGAATCCACACGTGAGTTTAACTTTGTCAGTTGAATGCACACATTGACAACCATTCAGTTTGATAACACCCTTTTGGTTTCAGAAGCAGATATTTCTCTGTACAGCTTATGGTCCCATTCACTCGGGAATATCCCAACGCAGCTCCTCGAAGAAACGTCTTTCTGACTCGCTGAATCTCAACATAGATTCAACTCTCTTAGGTGAACGAACGCACAGCAGAGCAGTTTCAAGGAAACGGTTCTCCTGAGTTTTAGACGAAGATTCCTGCAGTTTAGTACGTATGCCGGCATTGAGCTGGAATTACCGGTTTTGGGATTCTCCGCAGAAAGGGTTTGTAAGCCGCTGAATCCAAACGTGAGTTTAACTCTGTTAGTTGAATGCACACATTGACAACCATTCAGTTAGATAGCTCCGTTTTGGTTTTAGGAGCAGATATTTCTCTGTACAGCCTATGGTCCCATTCACTCGGGAATATCCCAACGCAGCTCCTGGAAGAAACGTGTTTCTGACTCGCTGAATCTCAACATAGATTCAACTCTCTTAGTTGAACGAACGCACAGCAGAGCAGTTTCAAGGAAACGTTTCTCCTGAGTTTTAGACGAAGTTTCCTGCTGTTTAGTACGTATGCCGGCATTGTGCTGGAAATACCGGTTTTGGGATTCTGCACAGAAAGGGTTTGCAAACCGCTGAATCGACACGTGAGTTTAACTCTGTCAGTTGAATGCACACATTGACAACCATTCAGTTAGATAGCTCCGTTTTGGTTTTAGAAGCAGATATTTCTCTGTACAGCCTATGGTCCCATTCACTCGGGAATATCCCAACGCAGCTCCTAGAAGAAACGTGTTTCTGACTCGCTGAATCTCAACATAGATTCAACTCTCTTAGGTGAACGAACGCACAGCAGAGCAGTTTCACGGAAACTTTTCTCCTGAGTTTTAGACGAAGTTTCCTGCTCTTTAGTACGTATGCCGGCATTGGGCTGGAAATACCGGTTTTGGGATTCTGCACAGAAAGGGTTTGCAAACCGCTGAATCCACACGTGAGTTTAACTCTGTCAGTTGAATGCACACATTGACAACCATTCAGTTTGATACCACCCTTTTGGTTTTAGAAGCAGATATTTCTCTGAACAGCCTATGGTCCAATTCACTCGGGAATATCCCAACGCAGCTCCTAGAAGAAACGTGTTTCTGACTCGATGAATCTCAACATAGATTCAACTCTCTTAAGTGAACGAACGCACAGCAGAGCAGTTTCAAGGAAACGTTTCCCTGAGTTTTAGACGAAGTTTCCTGCTGTTTAGTACGTATGCCGGCATTGGGCTGGAAATACCGGTTTTGGGATTCTGCACGGAAAGGATTTGCAAACCGCTGAATCCACACGTGAGTTTAACTCTGTCAGCTGAATGCACACATTGACAACCATTCAGTTTGATACCACCCTTTTGGTTTTAGAAGCAGATATTTCTCTGTACAGACTTTGGTCCCATTCACTCGGGAATATCCCAACGCAGCTCCTAGAAGAAACGTGTTTCTAACTCGCTGAATCTCAATATAGATTCAACTCTCTTAGGTGAACTAACGCACAGCAGAGCAGTTTCAAGGAAACGTTTCTCCTGAGTTTTAGACGAAGTTTCCTGCTGTTTAGTACGTATGCCGGCATTGGGCTGGAAATACCGGTTTTGGGATTCTGCACAGAAAGGGTTTGCAAACTGCTGAATCCACACGTGAGTTTAACTTTGTCAGTTGAATGCACACATTGACAAGCATACAGTTAGATAGCTCCGTTTTGGTATTAGAATCAGATATTTCTCTGTACAGCCTATGGTCCCATTCACTCGGGAATATCCCAACGCAGCTCCTAGAAGAAACGTGTTTCTGACTCGATGAATCTCAACATAGATTCAACTCTCTTAGATGAACGAACGCACAGCAGAGCAGTTTCATGAAAACGTTTCTCCTGAGTTTTAGACGAAGTTTCCTGCAGTTTAGTACGTATGCTGGCAGTGAGCTGGAATTACCGGTTTTGGGATTCTGCACAGAAAGGGTTTGTAAACCGCTCAATCCAAACGTGAGTTTAACTCTGTCAGTTGAATGCACAAATTGAAAACCATTCAGTTAGATAGCACCCTTTTGGTTTTAGGAGCAGATATTTCTCTGTACAGGCTATGGTCCCATTCACTCGGGAATATCCCAACGCAGCTCCTAGAAGAAACGTGTTTCTGACTCGCTGAATCTCAACATAGATTCAACTCTCTTAGGTGAACGAACGCACAGCAGAGCAGTTTCAAGGAAACGTTTCTCCTGAGTTTTAGACGAAGTTTCCTGCTGTTTAGTACGTATGCCGGCATTGGGCTGGAAATACCGGTTTTGGGATTCTGCACAGAAAGGGTTTGCAAACCACTGAATCCACACGTGAGTTTAACTCCGTCAGTTGAATGCACACATTGACAACCATTCAGTTAGATAGCTCCGTTTTGGTTTTAGAAGCAGATATTTCTCTGTACAGCCTATGGTCCCATTCACTCGGGAATATCCCAACGCAGCTCCTGGAAGAAACGTGTTTCTGACTCGCTGAATCTCAACATAGATTCAACTCTCTTAGGTGAACGAACGCACAGCAGAGAAGTTTCAAGGAAACGTTTCTCCTGAGTTTTAGACGAAGTTTCCTGCTGTTTAGTACGTATGCCGGCATTAGGCTGGAAATACGGGTTTTGGGATTCTGCACAGAAAGGGTTTGCAAACCGCTGAATCCACACGTGAGTTTAACTTTGTCAGTTGAATGCACACATTGACAACCATTCAGTTTGATAACACCCTTTTGGTTTCAGAAGCAGATATTTCTCTGTACAGCTTATGGTCCCATTCACTCGGGAATATCCCAACGCAGCTCCTCGAAGAAACGTCTTTCTGACTCGCTGAATCTCAACATAGATTCAACTCTCTTAGGTGAACGAACGCACAGCAGAGCAGTTTCAAGGAAACGGTTCTCCTGAGTTTTAGACGAAGATTCCTGCAGTTTAGTACGTATGCCGGCATTGAGCTGGAATTACCGGTTTTGGGATTCTCCGCAGAAAGGGTTTGTAAGCCGCTGAATCCAAACGTGAGTTTAACTCTGTTAGTTGAATGCACACATTGACAACCATTCAGTTAGATAGCTCCGTTTTGGTTTTAGGAGCAGATATTTCTCTGTACAGCCTATGGTCCCATTCACTCGGGAATATCCCAACGCAGCTCCTGGAAGAAACGTGTTTCTGACTCGCTGAATCTCAACATAGATTCAACTCTCTTAGTTGAACGAACGCACAGCAGAGCAGTTTCAAGGAAACGTTTCTCCTGAGTTTTAGACGAAGTTTCCTGCTGTTTAGTACGTATGCCGGCATTGTGCTGGAAATACCGGTTTTGGGATTCTGCACAGAAAGGGTTTGCAAACCGCTGAATCGACACGTGAGTTTAACTCTGTCAGTTGAATGCACACATTGACAACCATTCAGTTAGATAGCTCCGTTTTGGTTTTAGAAGCAGATATTTCTCTGTACAGCCTATGGTCCCATTCACTCGGGAATATCCCAGCGCAGCTCCTAGAAGAAACGTGTTTCTGACTCGCTGAATCTCAACATAGATTCAACTCTCTTAGGTGAACGAACGCACAGCAGAGCAGTTTCACGGAAACTTTTCTCCTGAGTTTTAGACGAAGTTTCCTGCTCTTTAGTACGTATGCCGGCATTGGGCTGGAAATACCGGTTTTGGGATTCTGCACAGAAAGGGTTTGCAAACCGCTGAATCCACACGTGAGTTTAACTCTGTCAGTTGAATGCACACATTGACAACCATTCAGTTTGATACCACCCTTTTGGTTTTAGAAGCAGATATTTCTCTGAACAGCCTATGGTCCAATTCACTCGGGAATATCCCAACGCAGCTCCTAGAAGAAACGTGTTTCTGACTCGATGAATCTCAACATAGATTCAACTCTCTTAAGTGAACGAACGCACAGCAGAGCAGTTTCAAGGAAACGTTTCCCTGAGTTTTAGACGAAGTTTCCTGCTGTTTAGTACGTATGCCGGCATTGGGCTGGAAATACCGGTTTTGGGATTCTGCACGGAAAGGATTTGCAAACCGCTGAATCCACACGTGAGTTTAACTCTGTCAGCTGAATGCACACATTGACAACCATTCAGTTTGATACCACCCTTTTGGTTTTAGAAGCAGATATTTCTCTGTACAGACTTTGGTCCCATTCACTCGGGAATATCCCAACGCAGCTCCTAGAAGAAACGTGTTTCTAACTCGCTGAATCTCAACATAGATTCAACTCTCTTAAGTGAACGAACGCACAGCAGAGCAGTTTCAAGGAAACGTTTCCCTGAGTTTTAGACGAAGTTTCCTGCTGTTTAGTACGTATGCCGGCATTGGACTGGAAATACCGGTTTTGCGATTCTGCACAGAAAGGGTTTGCAAACCGCTGAATCCACACGTGAGTTTAACTCTGTCAGTTGAATGCACACATTGACAACCATTCAGTTTGATAACACCCTTTTGGTTTTAGAAGCAGATATTTCTCTGTACAGCCTATGGTCCCATTCACTCGGGAATATCCCAACGCAGCTCCTCGAAGAAACGTCTTTCTGACTCGCTGAATCTCAACATAGATTCAACTCTCTTAGGTGAACGAACGAACAGCAGAGCAGTTTCAAGGAAACGGTTCTCCTGAGTTTTAGACGAAGATTCCTGCAGTTTAGTACGTATGCCGGCATTGAGCTGGAATTACCGGTTTTGGGATTCTCCGCAGAAAGGGTTTGTAAGCCGCTGAATCCAAACGTGAGTTTAACTCTGTTAGTTGAATGCACACATTGACAACCATTCAGTTAGATAGCTCCGTTTTGGTTTTAGGAGCAGATATTTCTCTGTACAGCCTATGGTCCCATTCACTCGGGAATATCCCAACGCAGCTCCTGGAAGAAACGTGTTTCTGACTCGCTGAATCTCAACATAGATTCAACTCTCTTAGTTGAACGAACGCACAGCAGAGCAGTTTCAAGGAAACGTTTCTCCTGAGTTTTAGACGAAGTTTCCTGCTGTTTAGTACGTATGCCGGCATTGTGCTGGAAATACCGGTTTTGGGATTCTGCACAGAAAGGGTTTGCAAACCGCTTAATCCACACGTGAGTTTAACTCTGTCAGTTGAATGCACACATTGACAACCATTCAGTTAGATAGCTCCGTTTTGGTTTTAGAAGCAGATATTTCTCTGTACAGCCTATGGTCCCATTCACTCGGGAATATCCCAACGCAGCTACTAGAAGAAACGTGTTTCTGACTCGCAGAATCTCAACATAGATTCAACTCTCTTAGGTGAACGAACGCACAGCAGAGCAGTTTCAAGGAAACGTTTCTCCTGAGTTTTAGACGAAGTTTCCTGTTGTTTAGTACGGATGCCGGCATTGGGCTGGAAATACGGGTTTTGGGATTCTGCACAGAAAGGGTTTGCAAACCGCTGAATCCACACGTGAGTTTACCTCTATCAGTTGAATGCACATATTGACAACCATTCAGTTTGATAACACCATTTGGTTTTAGAAGCAGATATTTCTCTGAACAGCCTATGGTCCCATTCACTCGGGAATATCCCAACGCAGCTCCTGGAAGAAACGTGTTTCTGACTCGCTGAATCTCAACATAGATTCAACTCTCTTAGGTGAACGAACGCACAGCAGAGCAGTTTCAAGGAAACGTTTCTCCTGAGTTTTAGAGGAAGTTTCCTGCAGTTTAGTACGTATGCCGGCATTGGGCTGGATATACCGGTTTTGGGATTCTGCCCAGAAAGGGTTTGCAAACCGCTGAATCCACACGTGAGTTTAACTCTGTCAGTTGAATGCACACATTGATAACCATTCAGTTTGATAGCTCCGTTTTGGTTTTAGAAGCAGATATTTCTCTGTACAGCCTATGGTCCCATTCACTCGGGAATATCCCAACGCAGCTCCTAGAAGAAACGTGTTTCTGGCTCGCTGAATCTCAACATAGATTCAACTCTCTTAGGTGAACTAACGCACAGCAGAGCAGTTTCAAGGAAACGTTTCTCCTGAGTTTTAGACGAAGTTTCCTGCTGTTTAGTACGTATGCCGGCATTGGGCTGGAAATACCGGTTTTGGGATTCTGCACAGAAAGGGTTTGCAAACTGCTGAATCCACACGTGAGTTTAACTTTGTCAGTTGAATGCACACATTGACAAGCATACAGTTAGATAGCTCCGTTTTGGTATTAGAATCAGATATTTCTCTGTACAGACTATGGTCCCATTCACTCGGGAATATCCCAACGCAGCTCCTAGAAGAAACGTGTTTCTGACTCGCTGAATCTCAACATAGATTCAACTCTCTTAGATGAACGAACGCACAGCAGAGCAGTTTCATGAAAACGTTTCTCCTGAGTTTTAGACGAAGTTTCCTGCAGTTTAGTACGTATGCTGGCAGTGAGCTGGAATTACCGGTTTTGGGATTCTGCACAGAAAGGGTTTGTAAACCGCTCAATCCACACGTGAGTTTAACTCTGTCAGTTGAATGCACACATTGAAAACCATTCAGTTAGATAGCACCCTTTTGGTTTTAGGAGCAGATATTTCTCTGTACAGGCTATGGTCCCATTCACTCGGGAATATCCCAACGCAGCTCCTAGAAGAAACGTGTTTCTGACTCCCTGAATCTCAACACAGATTCAGCTCTCTAAGGTGAACGAACGCACAGCAGAGCAGTTTCAAGGAAACGTTTCTCCTGAGTATTAGACGAAGTTTCCTGCTGTTTAGTACGTATGCCGGCATTGGGCTGGAAATACCGGTTTTGGGATTCTGCACAGAAAGGGTTTGCAAACCGCTGAATCCACACGTGAGTTTAACTCTGTCAGTTGAATGCACACATTGACAACCATTCAGTTAGATTGCACCCTTTTGGTTTTAGCAGCAGATATTTCTCTTTACAGCCTATGGTCCCATTCACTCGGGAATATCCCAACGCAGCTCCTAGAAGAAACGTGTTTCTGACTCGCTGAATCTCAACATAGATTCAACTCTCTTAGGTGAACGAACGCACAGCAGAGCAGTTTTAAGGAAACGTTTCTCCTGAGTTTTAGACGAAGTTTCCTGCTGTTTAGTACGTATGCCGGCATTGGGCTGGAAATACCGGTTTTGGGATTCTGCACAGAAAGGGTTTGCAAACCGCTGAATCCACACGTGAGTTTAACTCTGTCAGTTGAATGCACACATTGACAACCATTCAGTTAGATAGCTCCGTTTTGGTTTTAGAAGCAGATATTTCTCTGTACAGCCTATGGTCCCATTCACTCGGGAATATCCCAACGCAGCTCCTGGAAGAAACGTGTTTCTGACTCGCTGAATCTCAACATAGATTCAACTCTCTTAGGTGAACGAACGCACAGCGGAGCAGTTTCAAGGAAACGTTTCTCCTGAGTCTTAGACAAAGTTTCCTGCTGTTTAGTACGGATGCCGGCATTGGGCTGGAAATACCGGTTTGGAGATTCTGCACAGAAAGGGTTTGCAAACCGCTGAATCCACACGTGAGTTTAACTCTGTCAGTTGAATGCACACATTGACAACCATTCAGTTAGATAACTCCGTTTTGGTTTTAGAAGCAGATATTTCTCTGTACAGCCTATGGTCCCATTCACTCGGGAATATCCCAACGCAGCTCCTAGAAGAAACGTGTTTCTGACTCGCTGAATCTCAACATAGATTCAACTCTCTTAGGTGAACGAACGCACAGCAGAGAAGTTTCAAGGAAACGTTTCTCATGAGGTTTAGACGAAGTTTCCTGCTGTTTAGTATGTATGCCGGCATTAGGCTGGAAATACCGGTTTTGGGATTCTGCACAGAAAGGGTTTGCAAACCGCTGAATCCACACGTGAATTTAACTTTGTCAGTTGAATGCACACATTGACAACCATTCAGTTTGATAACACCCTTTTGGTTTCAGAAGCAGATATTTCTCTGTACAGCTTATGGTCCCATTCACTCGGGAATATCCCAACGCAGCTCCTGGAATAAACGTGTTTCTGACTCGATGAATCTCAACATAGATTCAACTCTCTTAAGTGAACGAACGCACAGCAGAGCAGTTTCAAGGAAACGTTTCCCTGAGTTTTAGACGAAGTTTCCTGCTGTTTAGTACGTATGCGGGCATTGGGCTGGAAATACCGGTTTTGGGATTCTGCACAGAAAGGGTTTGCAAACCGCTGAATCCACACGTGAGTTTAACTCTGTCAGCTGAATGCACACATTGACAACCATTCAGTTTGATATCACCCTTTTGGTTTTAGAAGCAGATATTTCTCTGTACAGCCTTTGGTCCCATTCACTCGGGAATATCCCAACGCAGCTCCTAGAAGAAACGTGTTTCTGACTCGCTGAATCTCAACATAGATTCAACTCTCTTAAGTGAACGAACGCACAGCAGAGCAGTTTCAAGGGAACGTTTCCCTGAGTTTTAGACGAAGTTTCCTGCTGTTTAGTACGTATGCCGGCATTGGACTGGAAATACCGGTTTTGCGATTCTGCACAGAAAGGGTTTGCAAACCGCTGAATCCACACGTGAGTTTAACTCTGTCAGTTGAATGCACACATTGACAACCATTCAGTTTGATAACACCCTTTTGGTTTTAGAAGCAGATATTTCTCTGTACAGCCTATGGTCCCATTCACTCGGGAATATCCCAACGCAGCTCCTCGAAGAAACGTCTTTCTGACTCGCTGAATCTCAACATAGATTCAACTCTCTTAGGTGAACGAAGGCACAGCAGAGCAGTTTCAAGGAAACGGTTCTCCTGAGTTTTAGACGAAGATTCCTGCAGTTTAGTACGTATGCCGTCATTGAGCTGGAATTACCGGTTTTGGGATTCTCCGCAGAAAGGGTTTGTAAGCCGCTGAATCCAAACGTGAGTTTAACTCTGTTAGTTGAATGCACACATTGACAACCATTCAGTTAGATAGCTCCGTTTTGGTTTTAGGAGCAGATATTTCTCTGTACAGCCTATGGTCCCATTCACTCGGGAATATCCCAACGCAGCTCCTGGAAGAAACGTGTTTCTGACTCGCTGAATCTCAACATAGATTCAACTCTCTTAGGTGAACGAACGCACAGCAGAGCAGTTTCAAGGAAACGTTTCTCCTGAGTTTTAGACGAAGTTTCCTGCTGTTTAGTACGTATGCCGGCATTGTGCTGGAAATACCGGTTTTGGGATTCTGCACAGAAAGGGTTTGCAAACCGCTTAATCCACACGTGAGTTTAACTCTGTCAGTTGAATGCACACATTGACAACCATTCAGTTAGATAGCTCCGTTTTGGTTTTAGAAGCAGATATTTCTCTGTACAGCCTATGGTCCCATTCACTCGGGAATATCCCAACGCAGCTACTAGAAGAAACGTGTTTCTGACTCGCTGAATCTCAACATAGATTCAACTCTCTTAGGTGAACGAACGCACAGCAGAGCAGTTTCAAGGAAACGTTTCTCCTGAGTTTTAGAGGAAGTTTCCTGTTGTTTAGTACGGATGCCGGCATTGGGCTGGAAATACGGGTTTTGGGATTCTGCACAGAAAGGGTTTGCAAACCGCTGAATCCACACGTGAGTTTACCTCTATCAGTTGAATGCAGACATTGACAACCATTCAGTTTGATAACACCCTTTTGGTTTTAGAAGCAGATATTTCTCTGAACAGCCTATGGTCCCATTCACTCGGGAATATCCCAACGCAGGTCCCAGAAGACACGTGTTTCTGACTCGCTGAATCTCAACATAGATTCAACTCTCTTAGGTGAACGAACGCACAGCAGAGCAGTTTCAAGGAAACGTTTCTCCTGAGTTTTAGAGGAAGTTTCCTGCAGTTTAGTACGTATGCCGGCATTGGGCTGGATATACCGGTTTTGGGATTCTGCACAGAAAGGGTTTGCAAACCGCTGAATCCACACGTGAGTTTAACTCTGTCAGTTGAATGCACACATTGATAACCATTCAGTTTGCTAGCTCCGTTTTGGTTTTAGAAGCAGATATTTCTCTGTACAGCCTATGGTCCCATTCACTCGGGAATATCCCAACGCAGCTCCTAGAAGAAACGTGTTTCTGGCTCGCTGAATCTCAATATAGATTCAACTCTCTTAGGTGAACTAACGCACAGCAGAGCAGTTTCAAGGAAACGTTTCTCCTGAGTTTTAGACGAAGTTTCCTGCTGTTTAGTACGTCTGCCGGCATTGGGCTGGAAATACCGGTTTTGGGATTCTGCACAGAAAGGGTTTGCAAACTGCTGAATCCACACGTGAGTTTATCTCTGTCAGTTGAATGCACACATTGACAAGCATACAGTTAGATAGCTCCGTTTTGGTATTAGAATCAGATATTTCTCTGTACAGCCTATGGTCCCATTCACTCGGGAATATCCCAACGCAGCTCCTAGAAGAAACGTGTTTCTGACTCGCTGAATCTCAACATAGATTCAACTCTCTTAGATGAACGAACGCACAGCAGAGCAGTTTCATGAAAACGTTTCTCCTGAGTTTTAGACGAAGTTTCCTGCAGTTTAGTACGTATGCTGGCAGTGAGCTGGAATTACCGGTTTTGGGATTCTGCACAGAAAGGGTTTGTAAACCGCTCAATCCAAACGTGAGTTTAACTCTGTCAGTTGAATGCACACATTGAAAACCATTCAGTTAGATAGCACCCTTTTGGTTTTAGGAGCAGATATTTCTCTGTACAGGCTATGGTCCCATTCACTCGGGAATATCCCAACGCAGCTCCTAGAAGAAACGTGTTTCTGACTCGCTGAATCTCAACATAGATTCAACTCTCTTAGGTGAACGAACGCACAGCAGAGCAGTTTCAAGGAAACGTTTCTCCTGAGTTTTAGACGAAGTTTCCTGCTGTTTAGTACGTATGCCGGCATTGGGCTGGAAATACCGGTTTTGGGATTCTGCACAGAAAGGGTTTGCAAACCACTGAATCCACACGTGAGTTTAACTCCGTCAGTTGAATGCACACATTGACAACCATTCAGTTAGATAGCTCCGTTTTGGTTTTAGAAGCAGATATTTCTCTGTACAGCCTATGGTCCCATTCACTCGGGAATATCCCAACGCAGCTCCTGGAAGAAACGTGTTTCTGACTCGCTGAATCTCAACATAGATTCAACTCTCTTAGGTGAACGAACGCACAGCAGAGAAGTTTCAAGGAAACGTTTCTCCTGAGTTTTAGACGAAGTTTCCTGCTGTTTAGTACGTATGCCGGCATTAGGCTGGAAATACGGGTTTTGGGATTCTGCACAGAAAGGGTTTGCAAACCGCTGAATCCACACGTGAGTTTAACTTTGTCAGTTGAATGCACACATTGACAACCATTCAGTTTGATAACACCCTTTTGGTTTCAGAAGCAGATATTTCTCTGTACAGCTTATGGTCCCATTCACTCGGGAATATCCCAACGCAGCTCCTCGAAGAAACGTCTTTCTGACTCGCTGATTCTCAACATAGATTCAACTCTCTTAGGTGAACGAACGCACAGCAGAGCAGTTTCAAGGAAACGGTTCTCCTGAGTTTTAGACGAAGATTCCTGCAGTTTAGTACGTATGCCGGCATTGAGCTGGAATTACCGGTTTTGGGATTCTCCGCAGAAAGGGTTTGTAAGCCGCTGAATCCAAACGTGAGTTTAACTCTGTTAGTTGAATGCACACATTGACAACCATTCAGTTAGATAGCTCCGTTTTGGTTTTAGGAGCAGATATTTCTCTGTACAGCCTATGGTCCCATTCACTCGGGAATATCCCAACGCAGCTCCTGGAAGAAACGTGTTTCTGACTCGCTGAATCTCAACATAGATTCAACTCTCTTAGTTGAACGAACGCACAGCAGAGCAGTTTCAAGGAAACGTTTCTCCTGAGTTTTAGACGAAGTTTCCTGCTGTTTAGTACGTATGCCGGCATTGTGCTGGAAATACCGGTTTTGGGATTCTGCACAGAAAGGGTTTGCAAACCGCTGAATCGACACGTGAGTTTAACTCTGTCAGTTGAATGCACACATTGACAACCATTCAGTTAGATAGCTCCGTTTTGGTTTTAGAAGCAGATATTTCACTGTACAGCCTATGGTCCCATTCACTCGGGAATATCCCAACGCAGCTCCTAGAAGAAACGTGTTTCTGACTCGCTGAATCTCAACATAGATTCATCTCTCTTAGCTGAACGAACGCACAGCAGAGCAGTTTCAAGGAAACTTTTCTCCTGAGTTTTAGACGAAGTTTCCTGCTGTTTAGTACGTATGCCGGCGTTGGGCTGGAAATACCGGTTTTGGGATTCTGCACAGAAAGCGTTTGCAAACCGCTGAATCCACACGTGAATTTATCTCTGTCAGTTGAATGCACACATTGACAACCATTCAGTTTGATAACACCCTTTTGGTTTTAGAAGCAGATATTTCTCTGTACAGCCTATGGTACCATTCACTCGGGAATATCCCAACGCAGCTCCTAGAAGAAATGTGTTTCTGACTCGCTGAATCTCAACATAGATTCAACTCTCTTAGGTGAACGAACGCACAGCAGAGCAGTTTCAAGGAAACTTTTCTCCTGAGTTTTAGACGAAGTTTCCTGCTCTTTAGTACGTATGCCGGCATTGGGCTGGAAATACCGGTTTTGGGATTCTGCACAGAAAGGGTTTGCAAACCGCTGAATCCACACGTGAGTTTAACTCTGTCAGTTGAATGCACACATTGACAACCATTCAGTTTGATACCACCCTTTTGGTTTTAGAAGCAGATATTTCTCTGTACAGCCTATGGTCCAATTCACTCGGGAATATCCCAACGCAGCTCCCAGAAGAAACGTGTTTCTGACTCGATGAATCTCAACATAGATTCAACTCTCTTAAGTGAACGAACGCACAGCAGAGCAGTTTCAAGGAAACGTTTCCCTGAGTTTTAGACGAAGTTTCCTGCTGTTTAGTACGTATGCCGGCATTGGGCTGGAAATACCGGTTTTGGGATTCTGCACGGAAAGGGTTTGCAAACCGCTGAATCCAAACGTGAGTTTAACTCTGTTAGTTGAATGCACACATTGACAACCATTCAGTTAGATAGCTCCGTTTTGGTTTTAGGAGCAGATATTTCTCTGTACAGCCTATGGTCCCATTCACTCGGGAATATCCCAACGCAGCTCCTGGAAGAAACGTGTTTCTGACTCGCTGAATCTCAACATAGATTCAACTCTCTTAGTTGAACGAACGCACAGCAGAGCAGTTTCAAGGAAACGTTTCTCCTGAGTTTTAGACGAAGTTTACTGCTGTTTAGTACGTATGCCGGCATTGTGCTGGAAATACCGGTTTTGGGATTCTGCACAGAAAGGGTTTGCAAACCGCTTAATCCACACGTGAGTTTAACTCTGTCAGTTGAATGCACACATTGACAACCATTCAGTTAGATAGCTCCGTTTTGGTTTTAGAAGCAGATATTTCTCTGTACAGCCTATGGTCCCATTCACTCGGGAATATCCCAACGCAGCTACTAGAAGAAACGTGTTTCTGACTCGCTGAATCTCAACATAGATTCAACTCTCTTAGGTGAACGAACGCACAGCAGAGCAGTTTCAAGGAAACGTTTCTCCTGAGTTTTAGACGAAGTTTCCTGTTGTTTAGTACGGATGCCGGCATTGGGCTGGAAATACGGGTTTTGGGATTCTGCACAGAAAGGGTTTGCAAACCGCTGAATCCACACGTGAGTTTACCTCTATCAGTTGAATGCACATATTGACAACCATTCAGTTTGATAACACCATTTGGTTTTAGAAGCAGATATTTCTCTGAACAGCCTATGGTCCCATTCACTCGGGAATATCCCAACGCAGCTCCTGGAAGAAACGTGTTTCTGACTCGCTGAATCTCAACATAGATTCAACTCTCTTAGGTGAACGAACGCACAGCAGAGCAGTTTCAAGGAAACGTTTCTCCTGAGTTTTAGAGGAAGTTTCCTGCAGTTTAGTACGTATGCCGGCATTGGGCTGGATATACCGGTTTTGGGATTCTGCCCAGAAAGGGTTTGCAAACCGCTGAATCCACACGTGAGTTTAACTCTGTCAGTTGAATGCACACATTGATAACCATTCAGTTTGATAGCTCCGTTTTGGTTTTAGAAGCAGATATTTCTCTGTACAGCCTATGGTCCCATTCACTCGGGAATATCCCAACGCAGCTCCTAGAAGAAACGTGTTTCTGGCTCGCTGAATCTCAACATAGATTCAACTCTCTTAGGTGAACTAACGCACAGCAGAGCAGTTTCAAGGAAACGTTTCTCCTGAGTTTTAGACGAAGTTTCCTGCTGTTTAGTACGTATGCCGGCATTGGGCTGGAAATACCGGTTTTGGGATTCTGCACAGAAAGGGTTTGCAAACTGCTGAATCCACACGTGAGTTTAACTTTGTCAGTTGAATGCACACATTGACAAGCATACAGTTAGATAGCTCCGTTTTGGTATTAGAATCAGATATTTCTCTGTACAGACTATGGTCCCATTCACTCGGGAATATCCCAACGCAGCTCCTAGAAGAAACGTGTTTCTGACTCGCTGAATCTCAACATAGATTCAACTCTCTTAGATGAACGAACGCACAGCAGAGCAGTTTCATGAAAACGTTTCTCCTGAGTTTTAGACGAAGTTTCCTGCAGTTTAGTACGTATGCTGGCAGTGAGCTGGAATTACCGGTTTTGGGATTCTGCACAGAAAGGGTTTGTAAACCGCTCAATCCACACGTGAGTTTAACTCTGTCAGTTGAATGCACACATTGAAAACCATTCAGTTAGATAGCACCCTTTTGGTTTTAGGAGCAGATATTTCTCTGTACAGGCTATGGTCCCATTCACTCGGGAATATCCCAACGCAGCTCCTAGAAGAAACGTGTTTCTGACTCCCTGAATCTCAACACAGATTCAGCTCTCTAAGGTGAACGAACGCACAGCAGAGCAGTTTCAAGGAAACGTTTCTCCTGAGTTTTAGACGAAGTTTCCTGCTGTTTAGTACGTATGCCGGCATTGGGCTGGAAATACCGGTTTTGGGATTCTGCACAGAAAGGGTTTACAAACCACTGAATCGACACGTGAGTTTAACTCTGTCAGTTGAATGCACACATTGAAAACCATTCAGTTAGATAGCACCCTTTTGGTTTTAGGAGCAGATATTTCTCTGTACAGGCTATGGTCCCATTCACTCGGGAATATCCCAACGCAGCTCCTAGAAGAAACGTGTTTCTGACTCGCTGAATCTCAACATAGATTCAGCTCTCTAAGGTGAACGAACGCACAGCAGAGCAGTTTCAAGGAAACGTTTCTCCTGAGTTTTAGACGAAGTTTCCTGCTGTTTAGTACGTATGCCGGCATTGGGCTGGAAATACCAGTTTTGGGATTCTGCACAGAAAGGGTTTGCAAACCGCTGAATCGACACGTGAGTTTAACTCTGTCAGTTGAATGCACACATTGACAACCATTCAGTTAGATAGCTCCGTTTTGGTTTTAGAAGCAGATATTTCTCTGTACAGCCTATGGTCCCATTCACTCGGGAATATCCCAACGCAGCTCCTAGAAGAAACGTGTTTCTGACTCGCTGAATCTCAACATAGATTCATCTCTCTTAGCTGAACGAACGCACAGCAGAGCAGTTTCAAGGAAACTTTTCTCCTGAGTTTTAGACGAAGTTTCCTGCTGTTTAGTACGTATGCCGGCGTTGGGCTGGAAATACCGGTTTTGGGATTCTGCACAGAAAGCGTTTGCAAACCGCTGAATCCACACGTGAATTTATCTCTGTCAGTTGAATGCACACATTGACAACCATTCAGTTTGATAACACCCTTTTGGTTTTAGAAGCAGATATTTCTCTGTACAGCCTATGGTACCATTCACTCGGGAATATCCCAACGCAGCTCCTAGAAGAAACGTGTTTCTGACTCGCTGAATCTCAACATAGATTCAACTCTCTTAGGTGAACGAACGCACAGCAGAGCAGTTTCAAGGAAACTTTTCTCCTGAGTTTTAGACGAAGTTTCCTGCTCTTTAGTACGTATGCCGGCATTGGGCTGGAAATACCGGTTTTGGGATTCTGCACAGAAAGGGTTTGCAAACCGCTGAATCCACACGTGAGTTTAACTCTGTCAGTTGAATGCACACATTGACAACCATTCAGTTTGATACCACCCTTTTGGTTTTAGAAGCAGATATTTCTCTGTACAGCCTATGGTCCAATTCACTCGGGAATATCCCAACGCAGCTCCTAGAAGAAACGTGTTTCTGACTCGATGAATCTCAACATAGATTCAACTCTCTTAAGTGAACGAACGCACAGCAGAGCAGTTTCAAGGAAACGTTTCCCTGAGTTTTAGACGAAGTTTCCTGCTGTTTAGTACGTATGCCGGCATTGGGCTGGAAATACCGGTTTTGGGATTCTGCACGGAAAGGGTTTGCAAACCGCTGAATCCACACGTGAGTTTAACTCTGTCAGCTGAATGCACACATTGACAACCATTCAGTTTGATACCACCCTTTTGGTTTTAGAAGCAGATATTTCTCTGTACAGACTTTGGTCCCATTCACTCGGGAATATCGCAACGCAGCTCCTAGAAGAAACGTGTTTCTGACTCGCTGAATCTCAACATAGATTCAACTCTCTTAAGTGAACGAACGCACAGCAGAGCAGTTTCAAGGAAACGTTTCCCTGAGTTTTAGACGAAGTTTCCTGCTGTTTAGTACGTATGCCGGCATTGGGCTGGAAATACCGGTTTTGCGATTCTGCACAGAAAGGGTTTGCAAACCGCTGAATCCACACGTGAGTTTAACTCTGTCAGTTGAATGCACACATTGACAACCATTCAGTTTGATAACACCCTTTTGGTTTTAGAAGCAGATATTTCTCTGTACAGCCTATGGTCCCATTCACTCGGGAATATCCCAACGCAGCTCCTCGAAGAAACGTCTTTCTGACTCGCTGAATCTCAACATAGATTCAACTCTCTTAGGTGAACGAACGCACAGCAGAGCAGTTTCAAGGAAACGGTTCTCCTGAGTTTTAGACGAAGATTCCTGCAGTTTAGTACGTATGCCGGCATTGAGCTGGAATTACCGGTTTTGGGATTCTCCGCAGAAAGGGTTTGTAAGCCGCTGAATCCAAACGTGAGTTTAACTCTGTTAGTTGAATGCACACATTGACAACCATTCAGTTAGATAGCTCCGTTTTGGTTTTAGGAGCAGATATTTCTCTGTACAGCCTATGGTCCCATTCACTCGGGAATATCCCAACGCAGCTCCTGGAAGAAACGTGTTTCTGACTCGCTGAATCTCAACATAGATTCAACTCTCTTAGTTGAACGAACGCACAGCAGAGCAGTTTCAAGGAAACGTTTCTCCTGAGTTTTAGACGAAGTTTCCTGCTGTTTAGTACGTATGCCGGCATTGTGCTGGAAATACCGGTTTTGGGATTCTGCACAGAAAGTGTTTGCAAACCGCTTAATCCACACGTGAGTTTAACTCTGTCAGTTGAATGCACACATTGACAACCATTCAGTTAGATAGCTCCGTTTTGGTTTTAGAAGCAGATATTTCTCTGTACAGCCTATGGTCCCATTCACTCGGGAATATCCCAACGCAGCTACTAGAAGAAACGTGTTTCTGACTCGCTGAATCTCAACATAGATTCAACTCTCTTAGGTGAACGAACGCACAGCAGAGCAGTTTCAAGGAAACGTTTCTCCTGAGTTTTAGACGAAGTTTCCTGTTGTTTAGTACGGATGCCGGCATTGGGCTGGAAATACGGGTTTTGGGATTCTGCACAGAAAGGGTTTGCAAACCGCTGAATCCACACGTGAGTTTACCTCTATCAGTTGAATGCACATATTGACAACCATTCAGTTTGATAACACCATTTGGTTTTAGAAGCAGATATTTCTCTGAACAGCCTATGGTCCCATTCACTCGGGAATATCCCAACGCAGCTCCTGGAAGAAACGTGTTTCTGACTCGCTGAATCTCAACATAGATTCAACTCTCTTAGGTGAACGAACGCACAGCAGAGCAGTTTCAAGGAAACGTTTCTCCTGAGTTTTAGAGGAAGTTTCCTGCAGTTTAGTACGTATGCCGGCATTGGGCTGGATATACCGGTTTTGGGATTCTGCCCAGAAAGGGTTTGCAAACCGCTGAATCCACACGTGAGTTTAACTCTGTCAGTTGAATGCACACATTGATAACCATTCAGTTTGATAGCTCCGTTTTGGTTTTAGAAGCAGATATTTCTCTGTACAGCCTATGGTCCCATTCACTCGGGAATATCCCAACGCAGCTCCTAGAAGAAACGTGTTTCTGGCTCGCTGAATCTCAACATAGATTCAACTCTCTTAGGTGAACTAACGCACAGCAGAGCAGTTTCAAGGAAACGTTTCTCCTGAGTTTTAGACGAAGTTTCCTGCTGTTTAGTACGTATGCCGGCATTGGGCTGGAAATACCGGTTTTGGGATTCTGCACAGAAAGGGTTTGCAAACTGCTGAATCCACACGTGAGTTTAACTTTGTCAGTTGAATGCACACATTGACAAGCATACAGTTAGATAGCTCCGTTTTGGTATTAGAATCAGATATTTCTCTGTACAGCCTATGGTCCCATTCACTCGGGAATATCCCAACGCAGCTCCTAGAAGAAACGTGTTTCTGACTCGCTGAATCTCAACATAGATTCAACTCTCTTAGATGAACGAACGCACAGCAGAGCAGTTTCATGAAAACGTTTCTCCTGAGTTTTAGACGAAGTTTCCTGCAGTTTAGTACGTATGCTGGCAGTGAGCTGGAATTACCGGTTTTGGGATTCTGCACAGAAAGGGTTTGTAAACCGCTCAATCCACACGTGAGTTTAACTCTGTCAGTTGAATGCACACATTGAAAACCATTCAGTTAGATAGCACCCTTTTGGTTTTAGGAGCAGATATTTCTCTGTACAGGCTATGGTCCCATTCACTCGGGAATATCCCAACGCAGCTCCTAGAAGAAACGTGTTTCTGACTCCCTGAATCTCAACACAGATTCAGCTCTCTAAGGTGAACGAACGCACAGCAGAGCAGTTTCAAGGAAACGTTTCTCCTGAGTTTTAGACGAAGTTTCCTGCTGTTTAGTACGTATGCCGGCATTGGGCTGGAAATACCGGTTTTGGGATTCTGCACAGAAAGGGTTTACAAACCACTGAATCGACACGTGAGTTTAACTCTGTCAGTTGAATGCACACATTGAAAACCATTCAGTTAGATAGCACCCTTTTGGTTTTAGGAGCAGATATTTCTCTGTACAGGCTATGGTCCCATTCACTCGGGAATATCCCAACGCAGCTCCTAGAAGAAACGTGTTTCTGACTCGCTGAATCTCAACATAGATTCAGCTCTCTAAGGTGAACGAACGCACAGCAGAGCAGTTTCAAGGAAACGTTTCTCCTGAGTTTTAGACGAAGTTTCCTGCTGTTTAGTACGTATGCCGGCATTGGGCTGGAAATACCGGTTTTGGGATTCTGCACAGAAAGGGTTTGCAAACCGCTGAATCGACACGTGAGTTTAACTCTGTCAGTTGAATGCACACATTGACAACCATTCAGTTAGATAGCTCCGTTTTGGTTTTAGAAGCAGATATTTCTCTGTACAGCCTATGGTCCCATTCACTCGGGAATATCCCAACGCAGCTCCTAGAAGAAACGTGTTTCTGACTCGCTGAATCTCAACATAGATTCATCTCTCTTAGCTGAACGAACGCACAGCAGAGCAGTTTCAAGGAAACTTTTCTCCTGAGTTTTAGACGAAGTTTCCTGCTGTTTAGTACGTATGCCGGCGTTGGGCTGGAAATACCGGTTTTGGGATTCTGCACAGAAAGCGTTTGCAAACCGCTGAATCCACACGTGAATTTATCTCTGTCAGTTGAATGCACACATTGACAACCATTCAGTTTGATAACACCCTTTTGGTTTTAGAAGCAGATATTTCTCGGTACAGCCTATGGTACCATTCACTCGGGAATATCCCAACGCAGCTCCTAGAAGAAACGTGTTTCTGACTCGCTGAATCTCAACATAGATTCAACTCTCTTAGGTGAACGAACGCACAGCAGAGCAGTTTCAAGGAAACTTTTCTCCTGAGTTTTAGACGAAGTTTCCTGCTCTTTAGTACGTATGCCGGCATTGGGCTGGAAATACCGGTTTTGGGATTCTGCACAGAAAGGGTTTGCAAACCGCTGAATCCACACGTGAGTTTAACTCTGTCAGTTGAATGCACACATTGACAACCATTCAGTTTGATACCACCCTTTTGGTTTTAGAAGCAGATATTTCTCTGTACAGCCTATGGTCCAATTCACTCGGGAATATCCCAACGCAGCTCCTAGAAGAAACGTGTTTCTGACTCGATGAATCTCAACATAGATTCAACTCTCTTAAGTGAACGAACGCACAGCAGAGCAGTTTCAAGGAAACGTTTCCCTGAGTTTTAGACGAAGTTTCCTGCTGTTTAGTACGTATGCCGGCATTGGGCTGGAAATACCGGTTTTGGGATTCTGCACGGAAAGGGTTTGCAAACCGCTGAATCCACACGTGAGTTTAACTCTGTCAGCTGAATGCACACATTGACAACCATTCAGTTTGATACCACCCTTTTGGTTTTAGAAGCAGATATTTCTCTGTACAGCCTTTGGTCCCATTCACTCGGGAATATCCCAACGCAGCTCCTCGAAGAAACGTGTTTCTGACTCGCTGAATCTCAACATAGATTCAACTCTCTTAAGTGAACGAACGCACAGCAGAGCAGTTTCAAGGAAACGTTTCCCTGAGTTTTAGACGAAGTTTACTGCTGTTCAGTACGTATGCCGGCATTGGGCTGGAAATACCGGTTTTGCGATTCTGCACAGAAAGGGTTTGCAAACCGCTGAATCCACACGTGAGTTTAACTCTGTCAGTTGAATGCACACATTGACAACCTTTCAGTTTGATAACACCCTTTTGGTTTTAGAAGCAGATATTTCTCTGTACAGCCTATGGTCCCATTCACTCGGGAATATCCCAACGCAGCTCCTCGAAGAAACGTGTTTCTGACTCGCTGAATCTCAACACAGATTCAGCTCTCTAAGGTGAACGAACTTACAGCAGAGCAGTTTCAAGGAAACGTTTCTCCTGAGTTTTAGACGAAGTTTCCTGCTGTTTAGTACGTATGCCGGCATTGGGCTGGAAATACCGGTTTTGGGATTCTGCACAGAAAGGGTTTGCAAACCGCTGAATCCACACGTGAGTTTAACTCTGTCAGTTGAATGCACACATTGACAACCATTCAGTTAGATAGCTCCGTTTTGGTTTTAGAAACAGATATTTCTCTGTACAGCCTATGGTCCCATTCACTCGGGAATATCCCAACGCAGCTCCTAGAAGAAACGTATTTCTGACTCGCTGAATCTCAACATAGATTCAACTCTCTTAGGTGAACGAACGCACAGCAGAGCAGTTTCAAGGAAACGTTTCTCCTGAGTTTTAGACGAAGATTCCTGCAGTTTAGTACGTATGCCGTCATTGAGCTGGAATTACCGGTTTTGGGATTCTGCACAGAAAGGGTTTGTAAACCGCTGAATCCAAACGTGAGTTTAACTCTGTCAGTTGAATGCACACATTGACAACCATTCAGTTTGATAGCACCCTTTTGGTTTTAGAAGCAGATATTTCTCTGTACAGCCTATGGTCCCATTCACTCGGGAATATCCCAACGCAGTTCCTAGAAGAAACGTGTTTCTGACTCGCTGAATCTCAACATAGATTCAACTCTCTTAGGTGAACGAACGCACAGCAGAGCAGTTTCAAGGAAACGTTTCTCCTGAGTTTTAGACGAAGTTTCCTGCTGTTTAGAACGTATGCCGGCATTGGGCTGGAAATACCGGTTTTGGGATTCTGCACAGAAAGTGTTTGCAAACTGCTGAATCCACACGTGTGTTTAACTCTGTCAGTTGAATGCACACATTGACAACCATTCAGTTTGATAACACCCTTTTGGTTTCAGAAGCAGATATTTCTCTGTACAGCTTATGGTCCCATTCACTCGGGAATATCCCAACGCAGCTCCTAGAAGAAACGTGTTTCTGACTCGATGAATCTCAACATAGATTCAACTCTCTTAAGTGAACGAACGCACAGCAGAGCAGTTTCAAGGAAACGTTTCCCTGAGTTTTAGACGAAGTTTCCTGCTGTTTAGTACGTATGCCGGCATTGGGCTGGAAATACCGGTTTTGGGATTCTGCACAGAAAGGGTTTGCAAACCGCTGAATCCACACGTGAGTTTAACTCTGTCAGCTGAATGCACACATTGACAACCATTCAGTTTGATATCACCCTTTTGGTTTTAGAAGCAGATATTTCTCTGTACAGCCTTTGGTCCCATTCACTCGGGAATATCCCAACGCAGCTCCTAGAAGAAACGTGTTTCTGACTCGCTGAATCTCAACATAGATTCAACTCTCTTAGGTGAACGAACGCACAGCAGAGCAGTTTCAAGGAAACGTTTCTCCTGAGTTTTAGAGGAAGTTTCCTGCAGTTTAGTACGTATGCCGGCATTGGGCTGGATATACCGGTTTTGGGATTCTGCCCAGAAAGGGTTTGCAAACCGCTGAATCCACACGTGAGTTTAACTCTGTCAGTTGAATGCACACATTGATAACCATTCAGTTTGATAGCTCCGTTTTGGTTTTAGAAGCAGATATTTCTCTGTACAAACTATGGTCCCATTCACTCGGGAATATCCCAACGCAGCTCCTAAAAGAAACGTGTTTCTGGCTCGCTGAATCTCAACATAGATTCAACTCTCTTAGGTGAACTAACGCACAGCAGAGCAGTTTCAAGGAAACGTTTCTCCTGAGTTTTAGACGAAGTTTCCTGCTGTTTAGTACGTATGCCGGCATTGGGCTGGAAATACCGGTTTTGGGATTCTGCACAGAAAGGGTTTGCAAACTGCTGAATCCACACGTGAGTTTAACTTTGTCAGTTGAATGCACACATTGACAAGCATACAGTTAGATAGCTCCGTTTTGGTTTTAGAATCAGATATTTCTCTGTACAGACTATGGTCCCATTCACTCGGGAATATCCCAACGCAGCTCCTAGAAGAAACGTGTTTCTGACTCGCTGAATCTCAACATAGATTCAACTCTCTTAGATGAACGAACGCACAGCAGAGCAGTTTCATGAAAACGTTTCTCCTGAGTTTTAGACGAAGTTTCCTGCAGTTTAGTACGTATGCTGGCAGTGAGCTGGAATTACCGGTTTTGGGATTCTGCACAGAAAGGGTTTGTAAACCGCTCAATCCAAACGTGAGTTTAACTCTGTCAGTTGAATGCACACATTGAAAACCATTCAGTTAGATAGCACCCTTTTGGTTTTAGGAGCAGATATTTCTCTGTACAGGCTATGGTCCCATTCACTCGGGAATATCCCAACGCAGCTCCTAGAAGAAACGTGTTTCTGACTCGCTGAATCTCAACACAGATTCAGCTCTCTAAGGTGAACGAACGCACAGCAGAGCAGTTTCACGGAAACGTTTCTCCTGAGTTTTAGACGAAGTTTCCTGCTGTTTAGTACGTATGCCGGCATTGGGCTGGAAATACCGGTTTTGGGATTCTGCACAGAAAGGGTTTACAAACCACTGAATCGACACGTGAGTTTAACTCTGTCAGTTGAATGCACACATTGAAAACCATTCAGTTAGATAGCACCCTTTTGGTTTTAGGAGCAGATATTTCTCTGTACAGGCTATGGTCCCATTCACTCGGGAATATCGCAACGCAGCTCCTAGAAGAAACGTGTTTCTGACTCGCTGAATCTCAACATAGATTCAGCTCTCTAAGGTGAACGAACGCACAGCAGAGCAGTTTCAAGGAAACGTTTCTCCTGAGTTTTAGACGAAGTTTCCTGCTGTTTAGTACGTATGCCGGCATTGGGCTGGAAATACCGGTTTTGGGATTCTGCACAGAAAGGGTTTGCAAACCGCTGAATCGACACGTGAGTTTAACTCTGTCAGTTGAATGCACACATTGACAACCATTCAGTTAGATAGCTCCGTTTTGGTTTTAGAAGCAGATATTTCTCTGTACAGCCTATGGTCCCATTCACTCGGGAATATCCCAACGCAGCTCCTAGAAGAAACGTGTTTCTGACTCGCTGAATCTCAACATAGATTCAGCTCTCTAAGGTGAACGAACGCACAGCAGAGCAGTTTAAAGGAAACGTTTCTCCTGTGTTTTAAACGAGGTTTCCTGCTGTTTAGTACGTATGCCGGCTTTGGGCTGGAATTACCGGTTTTGGGATTCTGCACAGAAAGGGTTTCCAACCGATGAATCCACAGGCGAGTTTAACTCTGTCAGTTGAATGCACATATTGACAACCATTCAGTTAGATAGCCCCGTTTTGGTTTTAGAATCAGATATTTCTCTGTACAGCCTATGGTCCTATTCACTCGGGAATATCCCAACGCAGCTCCTAGAAGAAACGTGTTTCTGACTCGCTGAATCTCAACATGGATTCAACTCTCTTAGGTGAACGAACGCACAGCAGAGCAGTTTAAAGGAAACGTTTCTCCTGTGTTTTAGACGAAGTTTCCTGCTGTTTAGTACGTATGCCGGCTTTGGGCTGGAATTAACGGTTTTGGGATTCTGCACAGAAAGGGTTTGTAAACCGCTGAATCCACACGTGAGTTTAACTCTGTCAGTTGATAGCACACATTGAAAACCATTCAGTTAGATAGCACCCTTTTGGTTTAAGGAGCAGATATTTCTCTGTACAGCCTATGGTCCCATTCACTCGGGAATATCCCAACGCAGCTCCTAGAAGAAACGTGTTTCTGACTCGCTGAATCTCAACATAGATTCAACTCTCTTAGGTGAACGAAGGCACAGCAGAGCAGTTTCAAGGAAACGTTTCTCCTGAATTTTAGACGAAGTTTCCTGCTGTTTAGTACGTATGCCGGCATTGGGCTGGAAATACCGGTTTTGGGATTCTGCACAGAAAGGGTTTGTAATCCGCTGAATCCAAACGTGAGTTTAACTCTGTCAGTTGAATGCACACATTGACAACCATTCAGTTAGATTGCACCCTTTTGGTTTTAGGAGCAGATATTTCTCTGTACAGCCTATGGTCCCATTCACTCTGGATTATCCCAACGCAGCTTCTAGAAGAAACGTGTTTCTGACTCGCTGAATCTCAACATAGATTCAACTCTCTTAGGTGAACGAACGCACAGCAGAGCAGTTTCAAGGAAACGTTTCTCCTGAGTTTTAGACGAAGTTTCCTGCTGTTTAGTACGTATGCCGGCATTGGGCTGGAAATACCGGTTTTGGGATTCTGCACAGAAAGGGTTTGCAAACCACTGAATCGACACGTGAGATTAACTCTGTCAGTTGAATGCACGCATTGACAACCATTCAGTTAGATAGCTCCGTTTTGGTTTTAGGGGCAGATATTTCTCTGTACAGCCTATGGTCCCATTCAATCGGGAATATCCCAACGCAGCTCCTGGAAGAAACGTGTTTCTGACTCGCTGAATCTCAACATAGATTCAACTCTCTTAGGTGAACGAACGCACAGCAGAGCAGTTTCAAGGAAACGTTTCTCCTGAGTTTTAGACGAAGTTTCCTGCTGTTTAGTACGTATGCCGGCATTGGGCTGGAAATACCGGTTTTGGGATTCTGCACAGAAAGGGTTTGCAAACCGCTGAATCCACACGTGAGTTTAACTCTGTCAGTTGAATGCACACATTGACAACCATTCAGTTTGATAACACCCTTTTGGTTTTAGAGGCAGATATTTCTCTGTACAGCCTATGGTCCCATTCACTCGGGAATATCCCAACGCAGCTCCTAGAAGAAACGTGTTTCTGACTCGCTGAATCTCAACATAGATTCAACTCTCTTAGTTGAACGAACGCACAGCAGAGCAGTTTCAAGGAAACTTTTCTCCTGAGTTTTAGACGAAGTTTCCTGCTCTTTAGTACGTATGCCGGCATTGGGCTGGAAATACCGGTTTTGGGATTCTGCACAGAAAGGGTTTGCAAACCGCTGAATCCACACGTGAGTTTAACTCTGTCAGTTGAATGCACACATTGACAACCATTCAGTTTGATAGCACCCTTTTGGTTTTAGAAGCAGATATTTCTCTGTACAGCCTATGGTCCCATTCACTCGGGAATATCCCAACGCAGCTCCTAGAAGAAACGTGTTTCTGACTCGCTGAATCTCAAAATAGATTCAACTCTCTTATGTGAACGAACGCACAGCAGAGCAGTTTCAAGGAAACGTTTCCCTGAGTTTTAGACGAAGTTTCCTGCAGTTTAGTACGTATGCCGGCAGTGAGCTGGAATTACCGGTTTTGGGATTCTGCACAGAAAGGGTTTGTAAACCGCTGAATCCAAACGTGAGTTTAACTCTGTCAGTTGAATGCACACATTGAAAACCATTCAGTTAGATAGCACCCTTTTGGTTTAAGGAGCAGATATTTCTCTGTACAGCCTATGGTCCCATTCACTCGGGAATATCCCAACGCAGCTCCTAGAAGAAACGTGTTTCTGTCTCGCTGAATCTCAACATAGATTCAACTCTCTTAGGTGAACGAACGCACAGCAGAGCAGTTTCAAGGAAACTTTTCTCCTGAGTTTTAGACGAAGTTTCCTGCTGTTTAGTACGTATGCCGGCGTTTGGCTGGAAATACCGGTTTTGGGATTCTGCACAGAAAGCGTTTGCAAACCGCTGAATCCACACGTGAATTTATCTCTGTCAGTTGAATGCACACATTGACAACCATTCAGTTTGATAACACCCTTTTGGTTTTAGAAGCAGATATTTCTCTGTACAGCCTATGGTACCATTCACTCGGGAATATCCCAACGCAGCTCCTAGAAGAAACGTGTTTCTGACTCGCTGAATCTCAACATAGATTCAACTCTCTTAGGTGAACGAACGCACAGCAGAGCAGTTTCAAGGAAACTTTTCTGCTGAGTTTTAGACGAAGTTTCCTGCTCTTTAGTACGTATGCCGGCATTGGGCTGGAAATACCGGTTTTGGGATTCTGCACAGAAAGGGTTTGCAAACCGCTGAATCCACACGTGAGTTTAACTCTGTCAGTTGAATGCACACATTGACAACCATCCAGTTAGATAGCTCCGTTTTGGTTTTAGAAGCAGATATTTCTCTGTACAGCCTATGGTCCCATTCACTCGGGAATATCCCAGCGCAGCTCCTGGAAGAAACGTGTTTCTGACTCGCTGAATCTCAACATAGATTCAACTCTCTTAGGTGAACGAACGCACAGCAGAGCAGTATCAAGGAAACGTTTCTCCTGAGTTTTCGACGAAGTTTCCTGCTCTTTAGTACGTATGCCGGCATTGGGCTGGAAATACCGGTTTTGGGATTCTGCACAGAAAGGGTTTGCAAACCGCTGAATCCACACGTGAGTGTAACTCTGTCAGTTGAATGCACACATTGACAACTATCCAGTTAGATAGCTCCGTTTTGGTTTTAGAAGCAGATATTTCTCTGTACAGCCTATGGTCCCATTCACTCGGGAATATCCCAACGCAGCTCCTGGAAGAAACGTGTTTCTGACTCGCTGAATCTCAACATAGATTCAACTCTCTTAGCTGAACGAACGCACAGCAGAGCAGTTTCAAGGAAACGATTCTCCTGAGTTTTAGACGAAGTTTCCTGCTGTTTAGTACGTATGCCAGCATTGGGCTGGAAATACCGGTTTTGGGATTCTGCACAGAAAGGGTTTGCAAACCGCTGAATCCACACGTGAGTTTAACTCTGTCAGTTGAATGCACACATTGGCAACCATTCAGTTTGATAACACACTTTTGGTTTTAGAGGCAGATATTTCTCTGTACAGGCTATGGTCCCATTCACTCGGGAATATCCCAACGCAGCTCCTAGAAGAAACGTGTTTCTGACTCGCTGAATCTCAACATAGATTCAACTCTCTTAGGTGAACGAACGCACAGCAGAGCAGTTTCAAGGAAACTTTTCTCCTGAGTTTTAGACGAAGTTTCCTGCTGTTTAGTACGTATGCCGGCATTGGGCTGGAAATACCGGTTTTGGGATTCTGCACAGAAAGGGTTTGCAAACCGCTGAATCCACACGTGAGTTTAACTCTGTCAGTTGAATGCACACATTGACAACCATTCAGTTTGATACCACCCTTTTGGTTTTAGAAGCAGATATTTCTCTGTAGAGCCTATGGTCCAATTCACTCGGGAATATCCCAACGCAGCTCCTGGAAGAAACGTGTTTCTGACTCGATGAATCTCAACATTGATTCAACTCTCTTAAGTGAACGAACGTACAGCAGAGCAGTTTCAAGGAAACGTTTCCCTGAGTTTTAGACGAAGTTTCCTGCTGTTTAGTACGTATGCCGGCATTGGGCTGGAAATACCGGTTTTGGGATTCTGCACAGAAAGGGTTTGCAAACCGCTGAATGCACACCTGAGTTTAACTCTGTCAGCTGAATGCACACATTGACAATCATTCAGTTTGATACCACCCTTTTGGTTTTAGAAGCAGATATTTCTCTGTACAGCCTTTGGTCCCATTCACTCGGGAATATCCCAACGCAGCTCCTAGAAGAAACGTGTTTCTGACTCGCTGAATCTCAACATAGATTCAACTCTCTTAAGTGAACGAACGCACAGCAGAGCAGTTTCAAGGAAACGTTTCCCTGAGTTTTAGACGAAGTTTCCTGCTGTTTAGTACGTATGCCGGCATTGGGCTGGAAATACCGGTTTTTCGATTCTGCACAGAAAGGGTTTGCAAACCGCTGAATCCACACGTGAGTTTAACTCTGTCAGTTGAATGCACACATTGACAACCATTCAGTTTGATAACACCCTTTTGGTTTTAGAAGCAGATATTTCTCTGTACAGCCTATGGTCCGATTCACTCGGTAATATCCCAACGCAGCTCCTCGAAGAAACGTCTTTCTGACTCGCTGAATCTCAACATAGATTCAACTCTCTTAGGTGAACGAACGCACAGCAGAGCAGTTTCAAGGAAACGGTTCTCCTGAGTTTTAGACGAAGATTCCTGCAGTTTAGTACGTATGCCGGCATTGAGCTGGAATTACCGGTTTTGGGATTCTGCGCAGAAAGGGTTTGTAAGCCGCTGAATCCAAACGTGAGTTTAACTCTGTTAGTTGAATGCACACATTGACAACCATTCAGTTAGATAGCTCCGTTTTGGTTTTAGGAGCAGATATTTCTCTGTACAGCCTATGGTCCATTCACTCGGGAATATCCCAACGCAGCTCCTGGAAGAAACGTGTTTCTGACTCGCTGAATCTCAACATAGATTCAACTCTCTTAGTTGAACGAACGCACAGCAGAGCAGTTTCAAGGAAACGTTTCTCCTGAGTTTTAGACGAAGTTTCCTGCTGTTTAGTACGTATGCCGGCATTGGGCTGGAAATACCGGTTTTGGGATTCTGCACAGAAAGGGTTTGCAAACCGCTTAATCCACACGTGAGTTTAACTCTGTCAGTTGAATGCACACATTGACAACCATACAGTTAGATAGCTCCGTTTTGGTTTTAGAAGCAGATATTTCTCTGTACAGCCTATGGTCCCATTCACTCGGGAATATCCCAACGCAGCTACTAGAAGAAACGTGTTTCTGACTCGCTGAATCTCAACATAGATTCAACTCTCTTAGGTGAACGAACGCACAGCAGAGCAGTTTCAAGGAAACGTTTCTCCTGAGTTTTAGACGAAGTTTCCTGTTGTTTAGTACGGATGCCGGCATTGGGCTGGAAATACGGGTTTTGGGATTCTGCACAGAATGGGTTTGCAAACCGCTGAATCCACACGTGAGTTTAACTCTGTCAGTTGAATGCACACATTGACAACCATTCAGTTTGATAACACCCTTTTGGTTTTAGAAGCAGATATTTCTCTGAACAGCCTATGGTCCCATTCACTCGGGAATATCCCAACGCAGCTCCTAGAAGAAACGTGTTTCTGACTCGCTGAATCTCAACATAGATTCAACTCTCTTAGGTGAACGAACGCACAGCAGAGCAGTTTCAAGGAAACGTTTCTCCTGAGTTTTAGAGGAAGTTTCCTGCAGTTTAGTACGTATGCCGGCATTGGGCTGAATATACCGGTTTTGGGATTCTGCACAGAAAGGGTTTGCAAACCGCTGAATCCACACGTGAGTTTAACTCTGTCAGTTGTATGCACACATTGATAACCATTCAGTTTGATAGCACCCTTTTGGTTTTAGAAGGAGATATTTCTCTGTACAGCCTATGGTCCCATTCACTCGGGAATATCCCAACGCAGCTCCTAGAAGAAACGTGTTTCTGACTGGCTGAATCTCAACATAGATTCAACTCTCTTAGGTGAACGAGCGCACAGCAGAGCAGTTTCAAGGAAACGTTTCTCCTGAGTTTTAGACGAAGTTTCCTGCTGTTTAGTACGTATGCCGGCATTGGGCTGGAAATACCGGTTTTGGGATTCTGCACAGAAAGGGTTTGCAAACTGCTGAATCCACACGTGAGTTTTACTTTGTCAGTTGAATGCACACATTGACAAGCATACAGTTAGATAGCTCCGTTTTGGTTTTAGAATCAGATATTTCTCTGTACAGACTATGGTCCCATTCACTCGGGAATATCCCAACGCAGCTCCTAGAAGAAACGTGTTTCTGACTCGCTGAATCTCAAAATAGATTCAACTCTCTTAGGTGAACGAACGCACAGCAGAGAGGTTTAAAGGAAACGTTTCCCTGAGTTTTAGACGAAGTTTCCTGCTGTTTAGTACGTATGCTGGCATTGGGCTGGAATTAACGGTTTTGGCATTCTGCACAGAAAGGATTTGCAAACCGCTGAATCCACACGTGAGTTTAACTCTGTCAGTTTAATGCACACATTGACAACCATTCAGTTTGATAACACCCTTTTGGTTTTAGAAGCAGATATTTCTCTGTACAGCCTATGCTCCCATTCACTCGGGAATATCCCAACGCAGCTCCTAGAAGAAACGTGTTTCTGACTCGCTGAATCTCAACATAGATTCAACTCTCTTAGGTGAACGAACGCACAGCAGAGCAGTTTCAAGGAAACGTTTCTCCTGAGTTTTAGACGAAGTTTCCTGCTGTTTAGTACGTATGCCGGCATTGGGTTGGAAATACCGGTTTTGGGATTCTGCACAGAAAGGGTTTGCAAACCGCTGAATCCACACGTGAGTTTAACTCTGTCAGTTGAATGCACACATTGACAACCATTCAGTTAGATAGCTCCGTTTTGGTTTTAGAAGCAGATATTTCTCTGTACAGCCTATGGTCCTATTCACTCGGGAATATCCCAACGCAGCTCCTAGAAGAAACGTGTTTCTGACTCGCTGAATCTCAACATAGATTCAACTCTCTTAGGTGAACGAACGCAAAGCAGAGCAGTTTCAAGGAAACGTTTCTCCTGAGTTTTAGAGGAAGTCTCCTGCTGTTTAGTATGTATGCCGGCATTGAGCTGGAAATACCGATTTTGGGATTCTTCACAGAAAGGGTTTGCAAACCGCTGAATCCACACGTGAGTTTAACTCCTTCAGTTGAATGCACGCATTGACAGCCATTCAGTTAGATAGCACAATTTTGGTTTTTGAAGCACATATTTCTCTGTACAGCCTATGGTCCCATTCACTCGAGAATATTCCAACGCAGCTCCTCGAAGAAACGTCTTTCTGACTCGCTGAATCTCAACATAGATTCAACTCTCTTAGGTGAACGAACGCACAGCAGAGCAGTTTCAAGGAAACGTTTCTCCTGAGTTTTAGACGAAGATTCCTGCAGTTTAGTACGTATGCCGTCATTGAGCTGGAATTACTGGTTTTGGGATTCTGCACAGAAAGGGTGTGTAAACCGCTGAATCCACACGTGAGTTTAACTCTGTCAGTTGAATGCACACATTGACAACCATACAGTTAGATAGCTCCGTTTTGGTTTTAGAAGCAGATATTTCTCTGTACAGCCTATGGTCCCATTCACTCGGGAATATCCCAACGCAGCTACTAGAAGAAACGTGTTTCTGACTCGCTGAATCTCAACATAGATTCAACTCTCTTAGGTGAACGAACGCACAGCAGAGCAGTTTCAAGGAAACGTTTCTCCTGAGTTTTAGACGAAGTTTCCTGTTGTTTAGTACGGATGCCGGCATTGGGCTGGAAATACGGGTTTTGGGATTCTGCACAGAATGGGTTTGCAAACCGCTGAATCCACACGTGAGTTTAACTCTGTCAGTTGAATGCACACATTGACAACCATTCAGTTTGATAACACCCTTTTGGTTTTAGAAGCAGATATTTCTCTGAACAGCCTATGGTCCCATTCACTCGGGAATATCCCAACGCAGCTCCTAGAAGAAACGTGTTTCTGACTCGCTGAATCTCAACATAGATTCAACTCTCTTAGGTGAACGAACGCACAGCAGAGCAGTTTCAAGGAAACGTTTCTCCTGAGTTTTAGAGGAAGTTTCCTGCAGTTTAGTACGTATGCCGGCATTGGGCTGAATATACCGGTTTTGGGATTCTGCACAGAAAGGGTTTGCAAACCGCTGAATCCACACGTGAGTTTAACTCTGTCAGTTGTATGCACACATTGATAACCATTCAGTTTGATAGCACCCTTTTGGTTTTAGAAGGAGATATTTCTCTGTACAGCCTATGGTCCCATTCACTCGGGAATATCCCAACGCAGCTCCTAGAAGAAACGTGTTTCTGACTGGCTGAATCTCAACATAGATTCAACTCTCTTAGGTGAACGAGCGCACAGCAGAGCAGTTTCAAGGAAACGTTTCTCCTGAGTTTTAGACGAAGTTTCCTGCTGTTTAGTACGTATGCCGGCATTGGGCTGGAAATACCGGTTTTGGGATTCTGCACAGAAAGGGTTTGCAAACTGCTGAATCCACACGTGAGTTTTACTTTGTCAGTTGAATGCACACATTGACAAGCATACAGTTAGATAGCTCCGTTTTGGTTTTAGAATCAGATATTTCTCTGTACAGACTATGGTCCCATTCACTCGGGAATATCCCAACGCAGCTCCTAGAAGAAACGTGTTTCTGACTCGCTGAATCTCAAAATAGATTCAACTCTCTTAGGTGAACGAACGCACAGCAGAGAGGTTTAAAGGAAACGTTTCCCTGAGTTTTAGACGAAGTTTCCTGCTGTTTAGTACGTATGCTGGCATTGGGCTGGAATTAACGGTTTTGGCATTCTGCACAGAAAGGATTTGCAAACCGCTGAATCCACACGTGAGTTTAACTCTGTCAGTTTAATGCACACATTGACAACCATTCAGTTTGATAACACCCTTTTGGTTTTAGAAGCAGATATTTCTCTGTACAGCCTATGCTCCCATTCACTCGGGAATATCCCAACGCAGCTCCTAGAAGAAACGTGTTTCTGACTCGCTGAATCTCAACATAGATTCAACTCTCTTAGGTGAACGAACGCACAGCAGAGCAGTTTCAAGGAAACGTTTCTCCTGAGTTTTAGACGAAGTTTCCTGCTGTTTAGTACGTATGCCGGCATTGGGTTGGAAATACCGGTTTTGGGATTCTGCACAGAAAGGGTTTGCAAACCGCTGAATCCACACGTGAGTTTAACTCTGTCAGTTGAATGCACACATTGACAACCATTCAGTTAGATAGCTCCGTTTTGGTTTTAGAAGCAGATATTTCTCTGTACAGCCTATGGTCCTATTCACTCGGGAATATCCCAACGCAGCTCCTAGAAGAAACGTGTTTCTGACTCGCTGAATCTCAACATAGATTCAACTCTCTTAGGTGAACGAACGCAAAGCAGAGCAGTTTCAAGGAAACGTTTCTCCTGAGTTTTAGAGGAAGTCTCCTGCTGTTTAGTATGTATGCCGGCATTGAGCTGGAAATACCGATTTTGGGATTCTTCACAGAAAGGGTTTGCAAACCGCTGAATCCACACGTGAGTTTAACTCCTTCAGTTGAATGCACGCATTGACAGCCATTCAGTTAGATAGCACAATTTTGGTTTTTGAAGCACATATTTCTCTGTACAGCCTATGGTCCCATTCACTCGAGAATATTCCAACGCAGCTCCTCGAAGAAACGTCTTTCTGACTCGCTGAATCTCAACATAGATTCAACTCTCTTAGGTGAACGAACGCACAGCAGAGCAGTTTCAAGGAAACGTTTCTCCTGAGTTTTAGACGAAGATTCCTGCAGTTTAGTACGTATGCCGTCATTGAGCTGGAATTACTGGTTTTGGGATTCTGCACAGAAAGGGTGTGTAAACCGCTGAATCCAAACGTGAGTTTAACTCTGTCAGTTGAATGCACACATTGACAACCATTCAGTTTGATAACACCCTTTTGGTTTTAGAGGCAGATATTTCTCTGTACAGCCTATGGTCTCATTCACTCGGGAATATCCCAACGCAGCTCCTAGAAGAAACGTGTTTCTGACTCGCTGAATCTCAACATGGATTCAACTCTCTTAGGTGAATGAACGCACAGCAGAGCAGTTTAAAGGAAACGTTTCTCCTGTGTTTTAGACGAAGTTTCCTGCTGTTTAGTACGTATGCCGGCTTTGGGCTGGAATTAACGGTTTTGGGATTCTGCACAGAAAGGGTTTGTAAACCGCTGAATCCACACGTGAGTTTAACTCTGTCAGTTGATAGCACACATTGAAAACCATTCAGTTAGATAGCACCCTTTTGGTTTAAGGAGCAGATATTTCTCTGTACAGCCTATGGTCCCATTCACTCGGGAATATCCCAACGCAGCTCCTAGAAGAAACGTGTTTCTGACTCGCTGAATCTCAACATAGATTCAACTCTCTTAGGTGAACGAAGGCACAGCAGAGCAGTTTCAAGGAAACGTTTCTCCTGAGTTTTAGACGAAGTTTCCTGCTGTTTAGTACGTATGCCGGCATTGGGCTGGAAATACCGGTTTTGGGATTCTGCACAGAAAGGGTTTGTAATCCGCTGAATCCAAACGTGAGTTTAACTCTGTCAGTTGAATGCACACATTGACAACCATTCAGTTAGATTGCACCCTTTTGGTTTTAGGAGCAGATATTTCTCTGTACAGCCTATGGTCCCATTCACTCGGGAGTATCCCAACGCAGCTCCTGGAAGAAACGTGTTTCTGACTCGCTGAATCTCAACATAGATTCAACTCTCTTAGGTGAACGAACGCACAGCAGAGCAGTTTCAAGGAAACGTTTCTCCTGAGTTTTAGACGAAGTTTCCTGCTGTTTAGTACGTATGCCGGCATTGGGCTGGAAATACCGGTTTTGGGATTCTGCACAGAAAGGGTTTCCAACCGATGAATCCACAGGCGAGTTTAACTCTGTCAGTTGAATGCACATATTGACAACCATTCAGTTAGATAGCCCCGTTTTGGTTTTAGAATCAGATATTTCTCTGTACAGCCTATGGTCCCATTCACTCGGGAATATCCCAACGCAGCTCCTAGAAGAAACGTGTTTCTGACTCTCTGAATCTCAACATAGATTCAACTCTCTTAGGTGAACGAAGGCACAGCAGAGCAGTTTCAAGGAAACTTTTCTCCTGAATTTTAGACGAAGTTTCCTGCTGTTTAGTACGTACGCCGGCGTTGGGCTGGAAATACCGGTTTTGGGATTCTGCACAGAAAGGGTTTGCAAACCGCTGAATCCACACGTGAGTTTAACTCTGTCAGTTGAATGCACACATTGACAACCATCCAGTTAGATAGCTCCGTTTTGGTTTTAGAAGCAGATATTTCTCTGTACAGCCTATGGTCCCATTCACTCGGGAATATCCCAACGCAGCTCCTAGAAGAAGCGTGTTTCTGACTCGGTGAATCTCAACATAGATTCAACTCTCTTAGGTGAACGAACGCACAGCAGAGCAGTTTAAAGGAAACGTTTCTCCTGTGTTTTAGACGAAGTTTCCTGCTGTTTAGTACGTATGCCGGCTTTGGGCTGGAATTAACCGTTTTGGGATTCTGCACAGAAAGGGTTTGTAAACCGCTGAATCCACACGTGAGTTTAACTCTGTCAGTTGATTGCACACATTGAAAACCATTCAGTTAGATAGCACCCTTTTGGTTTAAGGAGCAGATATTTCTCTGTACAGCCTATGGTCCCATTCACTCGGGAATATCCCAACGCAGCTCCTAGAAGAAACGTGTTTCTGACTCGCTGAATCTCAACATAGATTCAACTCTCTTAGGTGAACGAAGGCACAGCAGAGCAGTTTCAAGGAAACGTTTCTCCTGAGTTTTAGACGAAGTTTCCTGCTGTTTAGTACGTATGCCGGCATTGGGCTGGAAATACCGGTTTTGGGATTCTGCACAGAAAGGGTTTGTAATCCGCTGAATCCAAACGTGAGTTTAACTCTGTCAGTTGAATGCACACATTGACAACCATTCAGTTAGATTGCACCCTTTTGGTTTTAGGAGCAGATATTTCTCTGTACAGCCTATGGTCCCATTCACTCTGGAATATCCCAACGCAGCTCCTGGAAGAAACGTGTTTCTGACTCGCTGAATCTCAACATAGATTCAACTCTCTTAGGTGAACGAACGCAGAGCAGAGCAGTTTCAAGGAAACGTTTCTCCTGAGTTTTAGACGAAGCTTCCTGCTGTTTAGTACGTATGCCGGCATTGGGCTGGAAATACCGGTTTTGGGATTCTGCACAGAAAGGGTTTGCAACCCACTGAATCGACACGTGAGATTAACTCTGTCAGTTGAATGCACGCATTGACAACCATTCAGTTATATAGCTCCGTTTTGGTTTTAGGGGCAGATATTTCTCTGTACAGCCTATGGTCCCATTCAATCGGGAATATCCCAACGCAGCTCCTGGAAGAAACGTGTTTCTGACTCGCTGAATCTCAACATAGATTCAACTCTCTTAGGTGAACGAACGCACAGCAGAGCAGTTTCAAGGAAACGTTTCTCCTGAGATTTAGACGAAGTTTCCTGCTGTTTAGTACGTATGCCGGCATTGGGCTGGAAATACCGGTTTTGGGATTCTGCACAGAAAGGGTTTGCAAACCGCTGAATCCACACGTGAGTTTAACTCTGTCAGTTGAATGCACACATTGACAACCATTCAGTTTGATAACACCCTTTTGGTTTTAGAGGCAGATATTTCTCTGTACAGCCTATGGTCCCATTCACTCGGGAATATCCCAACGCAGCTCCTAGAAGAAACGTGTTTCTGACTCGCTGATTCTCAACATAGATTCAACTCTCTTAGGTGAACGAACGCACAGCAGAGCAGTTTCAAGGAAACTTTTCTCCTGAGTTTTAGACGAAGTTTCCTGCTCTTTAGTACGTATGCCGGCATTGGGCTGGAAATACCGGTTTTGGGATTCTGCACAGAAAGGGTTTGCAAACCGCTGAATCCACACGTGAGTTTAACTCTGTCAGTTGAATGCACACATTGACAACCATTCAGTTTGATAGCACCCTTTTGGTTTTAGAAGCAGATATTTCTCTGTACAGCCTATGGTCCCATTCACTCGGGAATATCCCAACGCAGCTCCTAGAAGAAACGTGTTTCTGACTCGCTGAATCTCAAAATAGATTCAACTCTCTTAAGTGAACGAACGCACAGCAGAGCAGTTTCAAGGAAACGTTTCCCTGAGTTTTAGACGAAGTTTCCTGCAGTTTAGTACGTATGCCGGCAGTGAGCTGGAATTACCGGTTTTGGGATTCTGCACAGAAAGGGTTTGTAAACCGCTGAATCCAAACGTGAGTTTAACTCTGTCAGTTGAATGCACACATTGAAAACCATTCAGTTAGATAGCACCCTTTTGGTTTAAGGAGCAGATATTTCTCTGTACAGCCTATGGTCCCATTCACTCGGGAATATCCCAACGCAGCTCCTAGAAGAAACGTGTTTCTGTCTCGCTGAATCTCAACATAGATTCAACTCTCTTAGGTGAACGAAGGCACAGCAGAGCAGTTTCAAGGAAACGTTTCTCCTGAGTTTTAGACGAAGTTTCCTGCTGTTTAGTACGTATGCCGGCATTGGGCTGGAAATACCGGTTTTGGGATTCTGCACAGAAAGGGTTTGTAATCCGCTGAATCCAAACGTGAGTTTAACTCTGTCAGTTGAATGCACACATTGACAACCATTCAGATAGATTGCACCCTTTTGGTTTTAGGAGCAGATATTTCTCTGTACAGCCTATGGTCCCATTCACTCTGGAATATCCCAACGCAGCTTCTAGAAGAAACGTGTTTCTGACTCGCTGAATCTCAACATAGATTCAACTCTCTTAGGTGAACGAACGCACAGCAGAGCAGTTTCAAGGAAACGTTTCTCCTGAGTTTTAGACGAAGTTTCCTGCTGTTTAGTACGTATGCCGGCATTGGGCTGGAAATACCGGTTTTGGGATTCTGCACAGAAAGTGTTTGCAAACCACTGAATCGACACGTGAGATTAACTCTGTCAGTTGAATGCACGCATTGACAACCATTCAGTTAGATAGCTCCGTTTTGGTTTTAGGGGCAGATATTTCTCTGTACAGCCTATGGTCCCATTCAATCGGGAATATCCCAACGCAGCTCCTGGAAGAAACGTGTTTCTGACTCGCTGAATCTCAACATAGATTCAACTCTCTTAGGTGAACGAACGCACATCAGAGCAGTTTTAAGGAAACGTTTCTCCTGAGTTTTAGACGAAGTTTCCTGCTGTTTAGTACGTATGCCGGCATTGGGCTGGAAATACCGGTTTTGGGATTCTGCACAGAAAGGGTTTGCAAACCGCTGAATCAACACGTGAGTTTAACTCTGTCAGTTGAATGCACACATTGACAACCATTCAGTTTGATAACACCCTTTTGGTTTTAGAGGCAGATATTTCTCTGTACAGCCTATGGTCTCATTCACTCGGGAATATCCCAACGCAGCTCCTAGAAGAAACGTGTTTCTGACTCGCTGAATCTCAACATGGATTCAACTCTCTTAGGTGAACGAACGCACAGCAGAGCAGTTTAAAGGAAACGTTTCTCCTGTGTTTTAGACGAAGTTTCCTGCTGTTTAGTACGTATGCCGGCTTTGGGCTGGAATTAACGGTTTTGGGATTCTGCACAGAAAGGGTTTGTAAACCGCTGAATCCACACGTGAGTTTAACTCTGTCAGTTGATAGCACACATTGAAAACCATTCAGTTAGATAGCACCCTTTTGGTTTAAGGAGCAGATATTTCTCTGTACAGCCTATGGTCCCATTCACTCGGGAATATCCCAACGCAGCTCCTAGAAGAAACGTGTTTCTGACTCGCTGAATCTCAACATAGATTCAACTCTCTTAGGTGAACGAAGGCACAGCAGAGCAGTTTCAAGGAAACGTTTCTCCTGAGTTTTAGACGAAGTTTCCTGCTGTTTAGTACGTATGCCGGCATTGGGCTGGAAATACCGGTTTTGGGATTCTGCACAGAAAGGGTTTGTAATCCGCTGAATCCAAACGTGAGTTTAACTCTGTCAGTTGAATGCACACATTGACAACCATTCAGTTAGATTGCACCCTTTTGGTTTTACGAGCAGATATTTCTCTGTACAGCCTATGGTCCCATTCACTCTGGAATATCCCAACGCAGCTTCTGGAAGAAACGTGTTTCTGACTCGCTGAATCTCAACATAGATTCAACTCTCTTAGGTGAACGAACGCACAGCAGAGCAGTTTAAAGGAAACGTTTCTCCTGAGTTTTAGACGAAGTTTCCTGCTGTTTAGTACGTATGCCGGAATTGGGCTGGAAATACCGGTTTTGGGATTCTGCACAGAAAGGGTTTGCAAACCACTGAATCGACACGTGAGATTAACTCTGTCAGTTGAATGCACGCATTGACAACCATTCAGTTAGATAGCTCCGTTTTGGTTTTAGGGGCAGATATTTCTCTGTACAGCCTATGGTCCCATTCAATCGGGAATATCCCAACGCAGCTCCTGGAAGAAACGTGTTTCTGACTCGCTGAATCTCAACATAGATTCAACTCTCTTAGGTGAACGAACGCACAGCAGAGCAGTTTCAAGGAAACGTTTCTCCTGAGTTTTAGACGAAGTTTCCTGCTGTTTAGTACGTATGCCGGCATTGGGCTGGAAATACCGGTTTTGGGATTCTGCACAGAAAGGGTTTGCAAACCGCTGAATCCACACGTGAGTTTAACTCTGTCAGTTGAATGCACACATTGACAACCATTCAGTTTGATAACACCCTTTTGGTTTTAGAGGCAGATATTTCTCTGTACAGCCTATGGTCCCATTCACTCGGGAATATCCCAACGCAGCTCCTAGAAGAAACGTGTTTCTGACTCGCTGAATCTCAACATAGATTCAACTCTCTTAGGTGAACGAACGCACAGCATAGCAGTTTCAAGGAATCGTTTCTCCTGAGTTTTAGACGAAGTTTCCTGCTGTTTAGTACGGATGCCGGCATTGGGCTGGAAATACCGGTTTTGGGATTCTGCACAGAAAGGGTATGCAAACCGCTGAATCCACACGTGAGTTTAACTCTGTCAGTTGAATGCACACATTGACAACCATTCAGTTTGATAGCACCCTTTTGGTTTTAGAAGCAGATATTTCTCTGTACAGCCTATGGTCCCATTCACTCGGGAATATCCCAACGCAGCTCCTAGAAGAAACGTGTTTCTGTCTCCCTGAATCTCAACATAGATTCAGCTCTCTTAGGTGAACGAAGGCACAGCAGAGCAGTTTCAAGGAAACGTTTCTCCTGAGTTTTAGACGAAGTTTCCTGCTGTTTAGTACGTATGCCGGCATTGGGCTGGAAATACCGGTTTTGGGATTCTGCACAGAAAGGGTTTGTAATCCGCTGAATCCAAACGTGAGTTTAACTCTGTCAGTTGAATGCACACATTGACAACCATTCAGTTAGATTGCACCCTTTTAGTTTTAGGAGCAGATATTTCTCTGTACAGCCTATGGTCCCATTCACTCTGGAATATCCCAACGCAGCTTCTAGAAGAAACGTGTTTCTGACTCGCTGAATCTCAACATAGATTCAACTCTCTTAGGTGAACGAACGCACAGCAGAGCAGTTTCAAGGAAACGTTTCTCCTGAGTTTTAGACGAAGTTTCCTGCTGTTTAGTACGTATGCCGGCATTGGGCTGGAAATACCGGTTTTGGGATTCTGCACAGAAAGTGTTTGCAAACCACTGAATCGACACGTGAGATTAACTCTGTCAGTTGAATGCACGCATTGACAACCATTCAGTTAGATAGCTCCGTTTTGGTTTTAGGGGCAGATATTTCTCTGTACAGCCTATGGTCCCATTCAATCGGGAATATCCCAACGCAGCTCCTGGAAGAAACGTGTTTCTGACTCGCTGAATCTCAACATAGATTCAACTCTCTTAGGTGAACGAACGCACATCAGAGCAGTTTTAAGGAAACGTTTCTCCTGAGTTTTAGACGAAGTTTCCTGCTGTTTAGTACGTATGCCGGCATTGGGCTGGAAATACCGGTTTTGGGATTCTGCACAGAAAGGGTTTGCAAACCGCTGAATCAACACGTGAGTTTAACTCTGTCAGTTGAATGCACACATTGACAACCATTCAGTTTGATAACACCCTTTTGGTTTTAGAGGCAGATATTTCTCTGTACAGCCTATGGTCTCATTCACTCGGGAATATCCCAACGCAGCTCCTAGAAGAAACGTGTTTCTGACTCGCTGAATCTCAACATAGATTCAACTCTCTTAGGTGAACGAACGCAAAGCAGAGCAGTTTCAAGGAAACGTTTCTCCTGAGTTTTAGAGGAAGTCTCCTGCTGTTTAGTATGTATGCCGGCATTGAGCTGGAAATACCGGTTTTGGGATTCTTCACAGAAAGGGTTTGCAAACCGCTGAATCCACACGTGAGTTTAACTCTGTCAGTTGAATGCACGCATTGACAGCCATTCAGTTAGATAGCACAATTTTGGTTTTTGAAGCACATATTTCTCCGTACAGCCTATGGTCCCATTCACTCGAGAATATCCCAACGCAGCTCCTCGAAGAAACGTCTTTCTGACTCGCTGAATCTCAACATAGATTCAACTCTCTTAGGTGAACGAACGCACAGCAGAGCAGTTTCAAGGAAACGTTTCTCCTGAGTTTTAGACGAAGATTCCTGCAGTTTAGTACGTATGCCGTCATTGAGCTGGAATTACCGGTTTTGGGATTCTGCACAGAAAGGGTGTGTAAACCGCTGAATCCAAACGTGAGTTTAACTCTGTCAGTTGAATGCACACATTGACAACCATTCAGTTTGATAACACCCTTTTGGTTTTAGAGGCAGATATTTCTCTGTACAGCCTATGGTCTCATTCACTCGGGAATATCCCAACGCAGCTCCTAGAAGAAACGTGTTTCTGACTCGCTGAATCTCAACATGGATTCAACTCTCTTAGGTGAATGAACGCACAGCAGAGCAGTTTAAAGGAAACGTTTCTCCTGTGTTTTAGACGAAGTTTCCTGCTGTTTAGTACGTATGCCGGCTTTGGGCTGGAATTAACGGTTTTGGGATTCTGCACAGAAAGGGTTTGTTAACCGCTGAATCCACACGTGAGTTTAACTCTGTCAGTTGATAGCACACATTGAAAACCATTCAGTTAGATAGCACCCTTTTGGTTTAAGGAGCAGATATTTCTCTGTACAGCCTATGGTCCCATTCACTCGGGAATATCCCAACGCAGCTCCTAGAAGAAACGTGTTTCTGACTCGCTGAATCTCAACATAGATTCAACTCTCTTAGGTGAACGAAGGCACAGCAGAGCAGTTTCAAGGAAACGTTTCTCCTGAGTTTTAGACGAAGTTTCCTGCTGTTTAGTACGTATGCCGGCATTGGGCTGGAAATACCGGTTTTGGGATTCTGCACAGAAAGGGTTTGTAATCCGCTGAATCCAAACGTGAGTTTAACTCTGTCAGTTGAATGCACACATTGACAACCATTCAGTTAGATTGCACCCTTTTGGTTTTAGGAGCAGATATTTCTCTGTACAGCCTATGGTCCCATTCACTCGGGAATATCCCAACGCAGCTCCTGGAAGAAACGTGTTTCTGACTCGTTGAATCTCAAAATAGATTCAACTCTCTTAGGTGAACGAACGCACAGCAGAGCAGTTTCAAGGAAACGTTTCTCCTGAGTTTTAGACGAAGTTTCCTGCTGTTTAGTACGTATGCCGGCATTGGGCTGGAAATACCGGTTTTGGGATTCTGCACAGAAAGGGTTTCCAACCGATGAATCCACAGGCGAGTTTAACTCTGTCAGTTGAATGCACATATTGACAACCATTCAGTTAGATAGCCCCGTTTTGGTTTTAGAATCAGATATTTCTCTGTACAGCCTATGGTCCCATTCACTCGGGAATATCCCAACGCAGCTCCTAGAAGAAACGTGTTTCTGACTCTCTGAATCTCAACATAGATTCAACTCTCTTAGGTGAACGAAGGCACAGCAGAGCAGTTTCAAGGAAACTTTTCTCCTGAATTTTAGACGAAGTTTCCTGCTGTTTAGTACGTACGCCGGCGTTGGGCTGGAAATACCGGTTTTGGGATTCTGCACAGAAAGGGTTTGCAAACCGCTGAATCCACACGTGAGTTTAACTCTGTCAGTTGAATGCACACATTGACAACCATTCAGTTAGATTGCACCCTTTTGGTTTTAGGAGCAGATATTTCTCTGTACAGCCTATGGTCCCATTCACTCGGGAATATCCCAACGCAGCTCCTGGAAGAAACGTGTTTCTGCTCGCTGAATCTCAACATAGATTCAACTCTCTTAGGTGAACGAACGCACAGCAGAGCAGTTTCAAGGAAACGTTTCTCCTGAGTTTTAGACGAAGCTTCCTGCTGTTTAGTACGTATGCCGGCATTGGGCTGGAAATACCGGTTTTGGGATTCTGCACAGAAAGAGTTTGCAAACCACTGAATCGACACGTGAGATTAACTCTGTCAGTTGAATGCACGCATTGACAACCATTCAGTTAGATAGCTCCGTTTTGGTTTTAGGGGCAGATATTTCTCTGTACAGCCTATGGTCCCATTCAATCGGGAATATCCCAACGCAGCTCCTGGAAGAAACGTGTTTCTGACTCGCTGAATCTCAACATAGATTCAACTCTCTTAGGTGAACGAACGCACAGCAGAGCAGTTTCAAGGAAACGTTTCTCCTGAGATTTAGACGAAGTTTCCTGCTGTTTAGTACGTATGCCGGCATTGGGCTGGAAATACCGGTTTTGGGATTCTGCACAGAAAGGGTTTGCAAACCGCTGAATCCACACGTGAGTTTAACTCTGTCAGTTGAATGCACACATTGACAACCATTCAGTTTGATAACACCCTTTTGGTTTTAGAGGCAGATATTTCTCTGTACAGCCTATGGTCCCATTCACTCGGGAATATCCCAACGCAGCTCCTAGAAGAAACGTGTTTCTGACTCGCTGAATCTCAACATAGATTCAACTCTCTTAGTTGAACGAACGCACAGCAGAGCAGTTTCAAGGAAACTTTTCTCCTGAGTTTTAGACGAAGTTTCCTGCTCTTTAGTACGTATGCCGGCATTGGGCTGGAAATACCGGTTTTGGGATTCTGCACAGAAAGGGATTGCAAACCGCTGAATCCACACGTGAGTTTAACTCTGTCAGTTGAATGCACACATTGACAACCATTCAGTTTGATAGCACCCTTTTGGTTTTAGAAGCAGATATTTCTCTGTACAGCCTATGGTCCCATTCACTCGGGAATATCCCAACGCAGCTCCTAGAAGAAACGTGTTTCTGACTCGCTGAATCTCAAAATAGATTCAACTCTCTTAAGTGAACGAACGCACAGCAGAGCAGTTTCAAGTAAACGTTTCCCTGAGTTTTAGACGAAGTTTCCTGCAGTTTAGTACGTATGCCGGCAGTGAGCTGGAATTACCGGTTTTGGGATTCTGCACAGAAAGGGTTTGTAAACCGCTGAATCCAAACGTGAGTTTAACTCTGTCAGTTGAATGCACACATTGAAAACCATTCAGTTAGATAGCACCCTTTTGGTTTAAGGAGCAGATATTTCTCTGTACAGCCTATGGTCCCATTCACTCGGGAATATCCCAACGCAGCTCCTAGAAGAAACGTGTTTCTGTCTCGCTGAATCTCAACATAGATTCAACTCTCTTAGGTGGACGAAGGCACAGCAGAGCAGTTTCAAGGAAACGTTTCTCCTGAGTTTTAGACGAAGTTTCCTGCTGTTTAGTACGTATGCCGGCATTGGGCTGGAAATACCGGTTTTGGGATTCTGCACAGAAAGGGTTTGTAATCCGCTGAATCCAAACGTGAGTTTAACTCTGTCAGTTGAATGCACACATTGACAACCATTCAGTTAGATTGCACCCTTTTGGTTTTAGGAGCAGATATTTCTCTGTACAGCCTATGGTCCCATTCACTCTGGAATATCCCAACGCAGCTTCTAGAAGAAACGTGTTTCTGACTCGCTGAATCTCAACATAGATTCAACTCTCTTAGGTGAACGAACGCACAGCAGAGCAGTTTCAAGGAAACGTTTCTCCTGAGTTTTAGACGAAGTTTCCTGCTGTTTAGTACGTATGCCGGCATTGGGCTGGAAATACCGGTTTTGGGATTCTGCACAGAAAGTGTTTGCAAACCACTGAATCGACACGTGAGATTAACTCTGTCAGTTGAATGCACGCATTGACAACCATTCAGTTAGATAGCTCCGTTTTGGTTTTAGGGGCAGATATTTCTCTGTACAGCCTATGGTCCCATTCAATCGGGAATATCCCAACGCAGCTCCTGGAAGAAACGTGTTTCTGACTCGCTGAATCTCAACATAGATTCAACTCTCTTAGGTGAACGAACGCACATCAGAGCAGTTTTAAGGAAACGTTTCTCCTGAGTTTTAGACGAAGTTTCCTGCTGTTTAGTACGTATGCCGGCATTGGGCTGGAAATACCGGTTTTGGGATTCTGCACAGAAAGGGTTTGCAAACCGCTGAATCAACACGTGAGTTTAACTCTGTCAGTTGAATGCACACATTGACAACCATTCAGTTTGATAACACCCTTTTGGTTTTAGAGGCAGATATTTCTCTGTACAGCCTATGGTCTCATTCACTCGGGAATATCCCAACGCAGCTCCTAGAAGAAACGTGTTTCTGACTCGCTGAATCTCAACATGGATTCAACTCTCTTAGGTGAACGAACGCACAGCAGAGCAGTTTAAAGGAAACGTTTCTCCTGTGTTTTAGACGAAGTTTCCTGCTGTTTAGTACGTATGCCGGCTTTGGGCTGGAATTAACGGTTTTGGGATTCTGCACAGAAAGGGTTTGTAAACCGCTGAATCCACACGTGAGTTTAACTCTGTCAGTTGATAGCACACATTGAAAACCATTCAGTTAGATAGCACCCTTTTGGTTTAAGGAGCAGATATTTCTCTGTACAGCCTATGGTCCCATTCACTCGGGAATATCCCAACGCAGCTCCTAGAAGAAACGTGTTTCTGACTCGCTGAATCTCAACATAGATTCAACTCTCTTAGGTGAACGAAGGCACAGCAGAGCAGTTTCAAGGAAACGTTTCTCCTGAGTTTTAGACGAAGTTTCCTGCTGTTTAGTACGTATGCCGGCATTGGGCTGGAAATACCGGTTTTGGGATTCTGCACAGAAAGGGTTTGTAATCCGCTGAATCCAAACGTGAGTTTAACTCTGTCAGTTGAATGCACACATTGACAACCATTCAGTTAGATTGCACCCTTTTGGTTTTACGAGCAGATATTTCTCTGTACAGCCTATGGTCCCATTCACTCTGGAATATCCCAACGCAGCTTCTAGAAGAAACGTGTTTCTGACTCGCTGAATCTCAACATAGATTCAACTCTCTTAGGTGAACGAACGCACAGCAGAGCAGTTTCAAGGAAACGTTTCTCCTGAGTTTTAGACGAAGTTTCCTGCTGTTTAGTACGTATGCCGGAATTGGGCTGGAAATACCGGTTTTGGGATTCTGCACAGAAAGGGTTTGCAAACCACTGAATCGACACGTGAGATTAACTCTGTCAGTTGAATGCACGCATTGACAACCATTCAGTTAGATAGCTCCGTTTTGGTTTTAGGGGCAGATATTTCTCTGTACAGCCTATGGTCCCATTCAATCGGGAATATCCCAACGCAGCTCCTGGAAGAAACGTGTTTCTGACTCGCTGAATCTCAACATAGATTCAACTCTCTTAGGTGAACGAACGCACAGCAGAGCAGTTTCAAGGAAACGTTTCTCCTGAGTTTTAGACGAAGTTTCCTGCTGTTTAGTACGTATGCCGGCATTGGGCTGGAAATACCGGTTTTGGGATTCTGCACAGAAAGGGTTTGCAAACCGCTGAATCCACACGTGAGTTTAACTCTGTCAGTTGAATGCACACATTGACAACCATTCAGTTTGATAACACCCTTTTGGTTTTAGAGGCAGATATTTCTCTGTACAGCCTATGGTCCCATTCACTCGGGAATATCCCAACGCAGCTCCTAGAAGAAACGTGTTTCTGACTCGCTGAATCTCAACATAGATTCAACTCTCTTAGGTGAACGAACGCACAGCATAGCAGTTTCAAGGAATCGTTTCTCCTGAGTTTTAGACGAAGTTTCCTGCTGTTTAGTACGGATGCCGGCATTGGGCTGGAAATACCGGTTTTGGGATTCTGCACAGAAAGGGTTTGCAAACCGCTGAATCCACACGTGAGTTTAACTCTGTCAGTTGAATGCACACATTGACAACCATTCAGTTTGATAGCACCCTTTTGGTTTTAGAAGCAGATATTTCTCTGTACAGCCTATGGTCCCATTCACTCGGGAATATCCCAACGCAGCTCCTAGAAGAAACGTGTTTCTGTCTCCCTGAATCTCAACATAGATTCAGCTCTCTTAGGTGAACGAAGGCACAGCAGAGCAGTTTCAAGGAAACGTTTCTCCTGAGTTTTAGACGAAGTTTCCTGCTGTTTAGTACGTATGCCGGCATTGGGCTGGAAATACCGGTTTTGGGATTCTGCACAGAAAGGGTTTGTAATCCGCTGAATCCAAACGTGAGTTTAACTCTGTCAGTTGAATGCACACATTGACAACCATTCAGTTAGATTGCACCCTTTTAGTTTTAGGAGCAGATATTTCTCTGTACAGCCTATGGTCCCATTCACTCTGGAATATCCCAACGCAGCTTCTAGAAGAAACGTGTTTCTGACTCGCTGAATCTCAACATAGATTCAACTCTCTTAGGTGAACGAACGCACAGCAGAGCAGTTTCAAGGAAACGTTTCTCCTGAGTTTTAGACGAAGTTTCCTGCTGTTTAGTACGTATGCCGGCATTGGGCTGGAAATACCGGTTTTGGGATTCTGCACAGAAAGTGTTTGCAAACCACTGAATCGACACGTGAGATTAACTCTGTCAGTTGAATGCACGCATTGACAACCATTCAGTTAGATAGCTCCGTTTTGGTTTTAGGGGCAGATATTTCTCTGTACAGCCTATGGTCCCATTCAATCGGGAATATCCCAACGCAGCTCCTGGAAGAAACGTGTTTCTGACTCGCTGAATCTCAACATAGATTCAACTCTCTTAGGTGAACGAACGCACATCAGAGCAGTTTTAAGGAAACGTTTCTCCTGAGTTTTAGACGAAGTTTCCTGCTGTTTAGTACGTATGCCGGCATTGGGCTGGAAATACCGGTTTTGGGATTCTGCACAGAAAGGGTTTGCAAACCGCTGAATCAACACGTGAGTTTAACTCTGTCAGTTGAATGCACACATTGACAACCATTCAGTTTGATAACACCCTTTTGGTTTTAGAGGCAGATATTTCTCTGTACAGCCTATGGTCTCATTCACTCGGGAATATCCCAACGCAGCTCCTAGAAGAAACGTGTTTCTGACTCGCTGAATCTCAACATGGATTCAACTCTCTTAGGTGAACGAACGCACAGCAGAGCAGTTTAAAGGAAACGTTTCTCCTGTGTTTTAGACGAAGTTTCCTGCTGTTTAGTACGTATGCCGGCTTTGGGCTGGAATTAACGGTTTTGGGATTCTGCACAGAAAGGGTTTGTAAACCGCTGAATCCACACGTGAGTTTAACTCTGTCAGTTGATAGCACACATTGAAAACCATTCGGTTAGATAGCACCCTTTTGGTTTAAGGAGCAGATATTTCTCTGTACAGCCTATGGTCCCATTCACTCGGGAATATCCCAACGCAGCTCCTAGAAGAAACGTGTTTCTGACTCGCTGAATCTCAACATAGATTCAACTCTCTTAGGTGAACGAAGGCACAGCAGAGCAGTTTCAAGGAAACGTTTCTCCTGAGTTTTAGACGAAGTTTCCTGCTGTTTAGTACGTATGCCGGCATTGGGCTGGAAATACCGGTTTTGGGATTCTGCACAGAAAGGGTTTGTAATCCGCTGAATCCAAACGTGAGTTTAACTCTGTCAGTTGAATGCACACATTGACAACCATTCAGTTAGATTGCACCCTTTTGGTTTTACGAGCAGATATTTCTCTGTACAGCCTATGGTCCCATTCACTCTGGAATATCCCAACGCAGCTTCTAGAAGAAACGTGTTTCTGACTCGCTGAATCTCAACATAGATTCAACTCTCTTAGGTGAACGAACGCACAGCAGAGCAGTTTCAAGGAAACGTTTCTCCTGAGTTTTAGACGAAGTTTCCTGCTGTTTAGTACGTATGCCGGCATTGGGCTGGAAATACCGGTTTTGGGATTCTGCACAGAAAGGGTTTGCAAACCGCTGAATCCACACGTGAGTTTAACTCTGTCAGTTGAATGCACACATTGACAACCATTCAGTTTGATAACACCCTTTTGGTCTTAGAGGCAGATATTTCTCTGTACAGCCTATGGTCCCATTCACTCGGGAATATCCCAACGCAGCTCCTAGAAGAAACGTGTTTCTGACTCGCTGAATCTCAACATAGATTCAACTCTCTTAGGTGAACGAACGCACAGCATAGCAGTTTCAAGGAATCGTTTCTCCTGAGTTTTAGACGAAGTTTCCTGCTGTTTAGTACGGATGCCGGCATTGGGCTGGAAATACCGGTTTTGGGATTCTGCACAGAAAGGGTTTGCAAACCGCTGAATCCACACGTGAGTTTAACTCTGTCAGTTGAATGCACACATTGACAACCATTCAGTTTGATAGCACCCTTTTGGTTTTAGAAGCAGATATTTCTCTGTACAGCCCATGGTCCCATTCACTCGGGAATATCCCAACGCAGCTCCTAGAAGAAACGTGTTTCTGACTCGCTGAATCTCAACATAGATTCAACTCTCTTAAGTGAACGAACGCACAGCAGAGCAGTTTCAAGGAATCGTTTCCCTGAGTTTTAGACGAAGTTTCCTGCAGTTTAGTACGTATGCCGGCAGTGAGCTGGAATTACCGGTTTTGGGATTCTGCACAGAAAGGGTTTGTAAACCGCTGAATCCAAACGTGAGTTTAACTCTGTCAGTTGAATGCACACATTGAAAACCATTCAGTTAGATAGCACCCTTTTGGTTTAAGGAGCAGATATTTCTCTGTACAGCCTATGGTCCCATTCACTCGGGAATATCCCAACGCAGCTCCTAGAAGAAACGTGTTTCTGTCTCGCTGAATCTCAACATAGATTCAACTCTCTTAGGTGAACGAACACACAGCAGAGCAGTTTCAAGGAAACTTTTCTCCTGAGTTTTAGACGAAGTTTCCTGCTGTTTAGTACGTATGCCGGCGTTGGGTTGGAAATACCGGTTTTGGGATTCTGCACAGAAAGGGTTTGAAAACCGCTGAATCCACACGTGAGTTTAACTTTGTCAGTTGAATGCACACATTGACAACCATCCAGTTAGATAGCTCCGTTTTGGTTTTAGAAGCAGATATTTCTCTGTACAGCCTATGGTCCCATTCACACGGGAATATCCCAACGCAGCTCCTAGAAGAAACGTGTTTCTGACTCGCTGAATCTCAACATAGATTCAACTCTCTTAGGTGAACGAACGCACAGCAGAGAGGTTTAAAGGAAACGTTTCCCTGAGTTTTAGACGAAGTTTCCTGCTGTTTAGTACGTATGCTGGCATTGGGCTGGAATTACCGGTTTTGGCATTCTGCACAGAAAGGATTTGCAAACCGCTGAATCCACACGTGAGTTTAACTCTGTCAGTTTAATGCACACATTGACAACCATTCAGTTTGATAACACCCTTTTGGTTTTAGAAGCAGATATTTCTCTGTACAGCCTATGCTCCCATTCACTCGGGAATATCCCAACGCAGCTCCTAGAAGAAACGTGTTTCTGACTCGCTGAATCTCAACATAGATTCAACTCTCTTAGGTGAACGAACGCACAGCAGAGCAGTTTCAAGGAAACGTTTCTCCTGAGTTTTAGACGAAGTTTCCTGCTGTTTAGTACGTATGCCGGCATTGGGTTGGAAATACCGGTTTTGGGATTCTGCACAGAAAGGGTTTGCAAACCGCTGAATCCACACGTGAGTTTAACTCTGTCAGTTGAATGCACACATTGACAACCATTCAGTTAGATAGCTCCGTTTTGGTTTTAGAAGCAGATATTTCTCTGTACAGCCTATGGTCCTATTCACTCGGGAATATCCCAACGCAGCTCCTAGAAGAAACGTGTTTCTGACTCGCTGAATCTCAACATAGATTCAACTCTCTTAGGTGAACGAACGTAAAGCAGAGCAGTTTCAAGGAAACGTTTCTCCTGAGTTTTAGAGGAAGTCTCCTGCTGTTTAGTATGTATGCCGGCATTGAGCTGGAAATACCGGTTTTGGGATTCTTCACAGAAAGGGTTTGCAAACCGCTGAATCCACACGTGAGTTTAACTCTGTCAGTTGAATGCACGCATTGACAGCCATTCAGTTAGATAGCACAATTTTGGTTTTTGAAGCACATATTTCTCTGTACAGCCTATGGTCCCATTCACTCGAGAATATCCCAACGCAGCTCCTCGAAGAAACGTCTTTCTGACTCGCTGAATCTCAACATAGATTCAACTCTCTTAGGTGAACGAACGCACAGCAGAGCAGTTTCAAGGAAACGTTTCTCCTGAGTTTTAGACGAAGATTCCTGCAGTTTAGTACGTATGCCGTCATTGAGCTGGAATTACCGGTTTTGGGATTCTGCACAGAAAGGGTGTGTAAGCCGCTGAATCCAAACGTGAGTTTAACTCTGTCAGTTGAATGCACACATTGACAACCATTCAGTTTGATAACACCCTTTTGGTTTTAGAGGCAGATATTTCTCTGTACAGCCTATGGTCTCATTCACTCGGGAATATCCCAACGCAGCTCCTAGAAGAAACGTGTTTCTGACTCGCTGAATCTCAACATGGATTCAACTCTCTTAGGTGAATGAACGCACAGCAGAGCAGTTTAAAGGAAACGTTTCTCCTGTGTTTTAGACGAAGTTTCCTGCTGTTTAGTACGTATGCCGGCTTTGGGCTGGAATTAACGGTTTTGGGATTCTGCACAGAAAGGGTTTGTAAACCGCTGAAACCACACGTGAGTTTAACTCTGTCAGTTGATAGCACACATTGAAAACCATTCAGTTAGATAGCACCCTTTTGGTGTAAGGAGCAGATATTTCTCTGTACAGCCTATGGTCCCATTCACTCGGGAATATCCCAACGCAGCTCCTAGAAGAAACGTGTTTCTGACTCGCTGAATCTCAACATAGATTCAACTCTCTTAGGTGAACGAAGGCACAGCAGAGCAGTTTCAAGGAAACGTTTCTCCTGAGTTTTAGACGAAGTTTCCTGCTGTTTAGTACGTATGCCGGCATTGGGCTGGAAATACCGGTTTTGGGATTCTGCACAGAAAGGGTTTGTAATCCGCTGAATCCAAACGTGAGTTTAACTCTGTCAGTTGAATGCACACATTGACAACCATTCAGTTAGATTGCACCCTTTTGGTTTTAGGAGCAGATATTTCTCTGTACAGCCTATGGTCCCATTCACTCGGGAATATCCCAACGCAGCTCCTGGAAGAAACGTGTTTCTGACTCGCTGAATCTCAACATAGATTCAACTCTCTTAGGTGAACGAACGCACAGCAGAGCAGTTTCAAGGAAACGTTTCTCCTGAGTTTTAGACGAAGTTTCCTGCTGTTTAGTACGTATGCCGGCATTGGGCTGGAAATACCGGTTTTGGGATTCTGCACAGAAAGGGTTTCCAACCGATGAATCCACAGGCGAGTTTAACTCTGTCAGTTGAATGCACATATTGACAACCTTTCAGTTAGATAGCCCCGTTTTGGTTTTAGAATCAGATATTTCTCTGTACAGCCTATGGTCCCATTCACTCGGGAATATCCCAACGCAGCTCCTAGAAGAAACGTGTTTCTGACTCTCTGAATCTCAACATAGATTCAACTCTCTTAGGTGAACGAAGGCACAGCAGAGCAGTTTCAAGGAAACTTTTCTCCTGAATTTTAGACGAAGTTTCCTGCTGTTTAGTACGTACGCCGGCGTTGGGCTGGAAATACCGGTTTTGGGATTCTGCACAGAAAGGGTTTGCAAACCGCTGAATCCACACGTGAGTTTAACTCTGTCAGTTGAATGCACACATTGACAACCATCCAGTTAGATAGCTCCGTTTTGGTTTTAGAAGCAGATATTTCTCTGTGCAGCCTATGGTCCCATTCACTCGGGAATATCCCAACGCAGCTCCTAGAAGAAGCGTGTTTCTGACTCGGTGAATCTCAACATAGATTCAACTCTCTTAGGTGAACGAACGCACAGCAGAGCAGTTTAAAGGAAACGTTTCTCCTGTGTTTTAGACGAAGTTTCCTGCTGTTTAGTACGTATGCCGGCTTTGGGCTGGAATTAACCGTTTTGGGATTCTGGACAGAAAGGGTTTGTAAACCGCTGAATCCACACGTGAGTTTAACTCTGTCAGTTGATTGCATACATTGAAAACCATTCAGTTAGATAGCACCCTTTTGGTTTAAGGAGCAGATATTTCTCTGTACAGCCTATGGTCCCATTCACTCGGGAATATCCCAACGCAGCTCCTAGCAGAAACGTGTTTCTGACTCGCTGAATCTCAACATAGATTCAACTCTCTTAGGTGAACGAAGGCACAGCAGAGCAGTTTCAAGGAAACGTTTCTCCTGAGTTTTAGACGAAGTTTCCTGCTGTTTAGTACGTATGCCGGCATTGGGCTGGAAATACCGGTTTTGGGATTCTGCACAGAAAGGGTTTGTAATCCGCTGAATCCAAACGTGAGTTTAACTCTGTCAGTTGAATGCACACATTGACAACCATTCAGTTAGATTGCACCCTTTTGGTTTTAGGAGCAGATATTTCTCTGTACAGCCTATGGTCCCATTCACTCTGGAATATCCCAACGCAGCTTCTAGAAGAAACGTGTTTCTGACTCGCTGAATCTCAACATAGATTCAACTCTCTTAGGTGAACGAACGCACAGCAGAGCAGTTTCAAGGAAACGTTTCTCCTGAGTTTTAGACGAAGCTTCCTGCTGTTTAGTACGGATGCCGGCATTGGGCTGGAAATACCGGTTTTGGGATTCTGCACAGAAAGGGTTTGCAAACCACTGAATCGACTCGTGAGATTAACTCTGTCAGTTGAATGCACGCATTGACAACCATTCAGTTAGATAGCTCCGTTTTGGTTTTAGGGGCAGATATTTCTCTGTACAGCCTATGGTCCCATTCAATCGGGAATATCCCAACGCAGCTCCTGGAAGAAACGTGTTTCTGACTCGCTGAATCTCAACATAGATTCAACTCTCTTAGGTGAACGAAAGCACAGCAGAGCAGTTTCAAGGAAACGTTTCTCCTGAGATTTAGACGAAGTTTCCTGCTGTTTAGTACGTATGCCGGCATTGGGCTTGAAATACCGGTTTTGGGATTCTGCACAGAAAGGGTTTGCAAACCGCTGAATCCACACGTGAGTTTAACTCTGTCATTTGAATGCACACATTGACAACCATTCAGTTTGATAACACCCTTTTGGTTTTAGAAGCAGATATTTCTCTGTACAGCCTATGGTCCCATTCACTCGGGAATATCCCAACGCAGCTCCTAGAAGAAACGTGTTTCTGACTCGCTGAATCTCAAAATAGATTCAACTCTCTTAAGTGAACGAACGCACAGCAGAGCAGTTTCAAGGAAACGTTTCCCTGAGTTTTAGACGAAGTTTCCTGCAGTTTAGTACGTATGCCGGCAGTGAGCTGGAATTACCGGTTTTGGGATTCTGCAAAGAAAGGGTTTGTAAACCGCTGAATCCAAACGTGAGTTTAACTCTGTCAGTTGAATGCACACATTGAAAACCATTCAGTTAGATAACACCCTTTTGGTTTAAGGAGCAGATATTTCTCTGTACAGCCTATGGTCCCATTCACTCGGGAATATCCCAACGCAGCTCCTAGAAGAAACGTGTTTCTGTCTCGCTGAATCTCAACATAGATTCAACTCTCTTAGGTGAACGAAGGCACAGCAGAGCAGTTTCAAGGAAACGTTTCTCCTGAGTTTTAGACGAAGTTTCCTGCTGTTTAGTACGTATGCCGGCATTGGGCTGGAAATACCGGTTTTGGGATTCTGCACAGAAAGGGTTTGTAATCCGCTGAATCCAAACGTGAGTTTAACTCTGTCAGTTGAATGCACACATTGACAACCATTCAGTTAGATTGCACCCTTTTGGTTTTAGGAGCAGATATTTCTCTGTACAGCCTATGGTCCCATTCACTCGGGAATATCCCAACGCAGCTTCTAGAAGAAACGTGTTTCTGACTCGCTGAATCTCAACATAGATTCAACTCTCTTAGGTGAACGAACGCACAGCAGAGCAGTTTCAAGGAAACGTTTCTCCTGAGTTTTAGACGAAGTTTCCTGCTGTTTAGTACGTATGCCGGCATTGGGCTGGAAATACCGGTTTTGGGATTCTGCACAGAAAGTGTTTGCAAACCACTGAATCGACACGTGAGATTAACTCTGTCAGTTGAATGCACGCATTGACAACCATTCAGTTAGATAGCTCCGTTTTGGTTTTAGGGGCAGATATTTCTCTGTACAGCCTATGGTCCCATTCAATCGGGAATATCCCAACGCAGCTCCTGGAAGAAACGTGTTTCTGACTCGCTGAATCTCAACATAGATTCAACTCTCTTAGGTGAACGAACGCACATCAGAGCAGTTTTAAGGAAAAGTTTCTCCTGAGTTTTAGACGAAGTTTCCTGCTGTTTAGTACGTATGCCGGCATTGGGCTGGAAATACCGGTTTTGGGATTCTGCACAGAAAGGGTTTGCAAACCGCTGAATCCACACGTGAGTTTAACTCTGTCAGTTGATAGCACACATTGAAAACCATTCAGTTAGATAGCACCCTTTTGGTTTAAGGAGCAGATATTTCTCTGTACAGCCTATGGTCCCATTCACTCGGGAATATCCCAACGCAGCTCCTAGAAGAAACGTGTTTCTGACTCGCTGAATCTCAACATAGATTCAACTCTCTTAGGTGAACGAAGGCACAGCAGAGCAGTTTCAAGGAAACGTTTCTCCTGAGTTTTAGACGAAGTTTCCTGCTGTTTAGTACGTATGCCGGCATTGGGCTGGAAATACCGGTTTTGGGATTCTGCACAGAAAGGGTTTGTAATCCGCTGAATCCAAACGTGAGTTTAACTCTGTCAGTTGAATGCACACATTGACAACCATTCAGTTAGATTGCACCCTTTTGGTTTTACGAGCAGATATTTCTCTGTACAGCCTATGGTCCCATTCACTCTGGAATATCCCAACGCAGCTTCTAGAAGAAACGTGTTTCTGACTCGCTGAATCTCAACATAGATTCAACTCTCTTAGGTGAACGAACGCACAGCAGAGCAGTTTCAAGGAAACGTTTCTCCTGAGTTTTAGACGAAGTTTCCTGCTGTTTAGTACGTATGCCGGCATTGGGCTGGAAATACCGGTTTTGGGATTCTGCACAGAAAGTGTTTGCCAACCACTGAATCGACACGTGAGATTAACTCTGTCAGTTGAATGCACGCATTGACAACCATTCAGTTAGATAGCTCCGTTTTGGTTTTAGGGGCAGATATTTCTCTGTACAGCCTATGGTCCCATTCAATCGGGAATATCCCAACGCAGCTCCTGGAAGAAACGTGTTTCTGACTCGCTGAATCTCAACATAGATTCAACTCTCTTAGGTGAACGAACGCACAGCAGAGCAGTTTCAAGGAAACGTTTCTCCTGAGTTTTAGACGAAGTTTCCTGCTGTTTAGTACGTATGCCGGCATTGGGCTGGAAATACCGGTTTTGGGATTCTGCACAGAAAGGGTTTGCAAACCGCTGAATCCACACGTGAGTTTAACTCTGTCAGTTGAATGCACACATTGACAACCATTCAGTTTGATAACACCCTTTTGGTTTTAGAGGCAGATATTTCTCTGTACAGCCTATGGTCCCATTCACTCGGGAATATCCCAACGCAGCTCCTAGAAGAAACGTGTTTCTGACTCGCTGAATCTCAACATAGATTCAACTCTCTTAGGTGAACGAACGCACAGCATAGCAGTTTCAAGGAATCGTTTCTCCTGAGTTTTAGACGAAGTTTCCTGCTGTTTAGTACGGATGCCGGCATTGGGCTGGAAATACCGGTTTTGGGATTCTGCACAGAAAGGGTTTGCAAACCGCTGAATCCACACGTGAGTTTAACTCTGTCAGTTGAATGCACACATTGACAACCATTCAGTTTGATAGCACCCTTTTGGTTTTAGAAGCAGATATTTCTCTGTACAGCCTATGGTCCCATTCACTCGGGAATATCCCAACGCAGCTCCTAGAAGAAACGTGTTTCTGACTCGCTGAATCTCAAAATAGATTCAACTCTCTTAAGTGAACGAACGCACAGCAGAGCAGTTTCAAGGAATCGTTTCCCTGAGTTTTAGACGAAGTTTCCTGCAGTTTAGTACGTATGCCGGCAGTGAGCTGGAATTACCGGTTTTGGGATTCTGCACAGAAAGGGTTTGTAAACCGCTGAATCCAAACGTGAGTTTAACTCTGTCAGTTGAATGCACACATTGAAAACCATTCAGTTAGATAGCACCCTTTTGGTTTAAGGAGCAGATATTTCTCTGTACAGCCTATGGTCCCATTCACTCGGGAATATCCCAACGCAGCTCCTAGAAGAAACGTGTTTCTGTCTCGCTGAATCTCAACATAGATTCAACTCTCTTAGGTGAACGAAGGCACAGCAGAGCAGTTTCAAGGAAACGTTTCTCCTGAGTTTTAGACGAAGTTTCCTGCTGTTTAGTACGTATGCCGGCATTGGGCTGGAAATACCGGTTTTGGGATTCTGCACAGAAAGGGTTTGTAATCCGCTGAATCCAAACGTGAGTTTAACTCTGTCAGTTGAATGCACACATTGACAACCATTCAGTTAGATTGCACCCTTTTGGTTTTACGAGCAGATATTTCTCTGTACAGCCTATGGTCCCATTCACTCTGGAATATCCCAACGCAGCTTCTAGAAGAAACGTGTTTCTGACTCGCTGAATCTCAACATAGATTCAACTCTCTTAGGTGAACGAACGCACAGCAGAGCAGTTTCAAGGAAACGTTTCTCCTGAGTTTTAGACGAAGTTTCCTGCTGTTTAGTACGTATGCCGGAATTGGGCTGGAAATACCGGTTTTGGGATTCTGCACAGAAAGGGTTTGCAAACCACTGAATCGACACGTGAGATTAACTCTGTCAGTTGATAGCACGCATTGACAACCATTCAGTTAGATAGCTCCGTTTTGGTTTTAGGGGCATATATTTCTCTGTACAGCCTATGGTCCCATTCAATCGGGAATATCCCAACGCAGCTCCTGGAAGAAACGTGTTTCTGACTCGCTGAATCTCAACATAAATTCAACTCTCTTAGGTGAACGAACGCACAGCAGAGCAGTTTCAAGGAAACGTTTCTCCTGAGGTTTAGACGAAGTTTCCTGCTGTTTAGTACGTATGCCGGCATTGGGCTGGAAATACCGGTTTTGGGATTCTGCACAGAAAGGGTTTGCAAACCGCTGAATCCACACGTGAGTTTAACTCTGTCAGTTGAATGCACACATTGACAACCATTCAGTTTGATAACACCCTTTTGGTTTTAGAGGCAGATATTTCTCTGTACAGCCTATGGTCCCATTCACTCGGGAATATCCCAACGCAGCTCCTAGAAGAAACGTGTTTCTGACTCGCTGAATCTCAACATAGATTCAACTCTCTTAGGTGAACGAACGCACAGCATAGCAGTTTCAAGGAATCGTTTCTCCTGAGTTTTAGACGAAGTTTCCTGCTGTTTAGTACGGATGCCGGCATTGGGCTGGAAATACCGGTTTTGGGATTCTGCACAGAAAGGGTTTGCAAACCGCTGAATCCACACGTGAGTTTAACTCTGTCAGTTGAATGCACACATTGACAACCATTCAGTTTGATAGCACCCTTTTGGTTTTAGAAGCAGATATTTCTCTGTACAGCCTATGGTCCCATTCACTCGGGAATATCCCAACGCAGCTCCTAGAAGAAACGTGTTTCTGACTCGCTGAATCTCAAAATAGATTCAACTCTCTTAAGTGAACGAACGCACAGCAGAGCAGTTTCAAGGAATCGTTTCCCTGAGTTTTAGACGAAGTTTCCTGCAGTTTAGTACGTATGCCGGCAGTGAGCTGGAATTACCGGTTTTGGGATTCTGCACAGAAAGGGTTTGTAAACCGCTGAATCCAAACGTGAGTTTAACTCTGTCAGTTGAATGCACACATTGAAAACCATTCAGTTAGATAGCACCCTTTTGGTTTAAGGAGCAGATATTTCTCTGTACAGCCTATGGTCCCATTCACTCGGGAATATCCCAACGCAGCTCCTAGAAGAAACGTGTTTCTGTCTCGCTGAATCTCAACATAGATTCAACTCTCTTAGGTGAACGAAGGCACAGCAGAGCAGTTTCAAGGAAACGTTTCTCCTGAGTTTTAGACGAAGTTTCCTGCTGTTTAGTACGTATGCCGGCATTGGGCTGGAAATATCGCTTTTGGGATTCTGCACAGAAAGGGTTTGCAAACCACTGAATCGACACGTGAGATTAACTCTGTCAGTTGAATGCACGCATTGACAACCATTCAGTTAGATAGCTCCGTTTTGGTTTTAGGAGCAGATATTTCTCTGTACAGCCTATGGTCCCATTCACTCGGGAATATCCCAACGCAGCTCCTAGAAGAAACGTGTTTCTGACTCGCTGAATCTCAACATAGATTCAACTCTCTTAGGTGAACGAACGCACAGCAGAGCAGTTTCACGGAAACGTTTCCCTGAGTTTTTGACGAAGTTTCCTGCAGTTTAGTACGTATGCCGGCAGTGAGCTGGAATTACCGGTTTTGGGATTCTGCACAGAAAGGGTTTGTAAACCGCTGAATCCAAACGTGAGTTTAACTCTGTCAGTTGAATGCACACATTGAAAACCATTCAGTTAGATAGCACCCTTTTGGTTTAAGGAGCAGATATTTCTCTGTACAGCCTATGGTCCCATTCACTCGGGAATATCCCAACGCAGCTCCTAGAAGAAACGTGCTTCTGACTCGCTGAATCTCAACATAGATTCAACTCTCTTAGGTGAACGAACGCACAGCAGAGCAGTTTCAAGGAAACGTTTCTCCTGAGTTTTAGACGAAGTTTCCTGCTGTTTAGTACGGATGCCGGCATTGGGCTGGAAATACCGGTTTTGGGATTCTACACAGAAAGGGTTTGTAAACCGCTGAATCCAAACGTGAGTTTAACTCTGTCAGTTGAATGCACACATTGACAACCATTCAGTTAGATTACACCCTTTTGGTTTTAGGAGCAGATATTTCTCTGTACAGCCTATGGTCCCATTCACTCGGGAATATACCAACGCAGCTCCTAGAAGAAACGTGTTTCTGACTCGCTGAATCTCAACATAGATTCAACTCTCTTAGGTGAACGAACGCACAGCAGAGCAGTTTCAAGGTAACTTTTCTCCTGAGTTTTAGACGAAGTTTCCTGCTGTTTAGTACGTATGCCGGCATTGGGCTGGAAATACCGGTTTTGGGATTCTGCACAGAAAGGGTTTGCAAACCGCTGAATCCACACGTGAGTTTAACTCTGTCAGTTGAATGCACACATTGACAACCATTCAGTTTGATAACACCCTTTTGGTTTTAGAAGCAGATATTTCTCTGTACAGCCTATGGTCCCATTCACTGTGGAATATCCCAACGCAGCTCCTAGAAGAAACGTGTTTCTGACTCGCTGAATCTCAACATAGATTCAACTCTCTTAGGTGAACGAACGCACAGCAGAGCAGTTTCAAGGAAACGTTTCTCCTGAGTTTTAGAGGAAGTTTCCTGCAGTTTAGTACGTATGCCGGCATTGGGCTGGTTATACCGGTTTCGGGATTCTGCACAGAAAGGGTTTGCAAACCGCTGAATCCACACGTGAGTTTAACTCTGTCAGTTGAATGCACACATTGACAACCATTCAGTTTGATAGCACCCTTTTGGTTTTAGAAGGAGATATTTCTCTGTACAGCCTATGGTCCCATTCACTCGGGAATATCCCAACGCAGCTCCTAGAAGAAACGTGTTTCTGGCTCGCTGAATCTCAACATAGATTCAACTCTCTTAAGTGAACGAACGCACAGCAGAGCAGTTTCAAGGAAACGTTTACCTGAGTTTTAGACGAAGTTTCGTGCTGTTTAGTACGTATGCCGGCATTGGGCTGGAAATACCGGTTTTGGGATTCTGCACAGAAAGTGTTTGCAAACCGGTGAATCCACACGTGAGTTTAACTCAGTCAGCTGAATGCACACATTGACAACCATTCAGTTTGATACCACCCTTTTGGTTTTAGAAGCAGATATTTCTCTGTACAGCCTATGGTCCAATTCACTCGGGAATATCCCAACGCAGCTCCTAGAAGAAACGTGTTTCTGACTCGCTGAATCTCAACATAGATTCAACTCTCTTAAGTGAACGAACGCACAGCAGAGCAGTTTCAAGGAAACGTTTCCCTAAGTTTTAGACGAAGTTTCCTGCTGTTTAGTACGTATGCCGGCATTGGGCTGGAATTACCGGTTTTGGGATTCTGCACAGAAAGGGTTTGCAAACCGCTGAATCCACACGTGAGTTTAACTCTGTCAGTTGAATGCACACGTTGACAACCATTCAGTTTGATAACACCCTTTTGGTTTTAGAAGCAGATATTTCTCTCTACAGCCTATGGTCCCATTCACTCGGGAATATCCCAACGCAGCTCCTCGAAGAAACGTCTTTCTGACTCGCTGAATCTCAACATAGATTCAACTCTCTTAGGTGAACGAACGCACAGCAGAGCAGTTTCAAGGAAACGGTTCTCCTGAGTTTTAGACGAAGATTCCTGCAGTTTAGTACGTATGCCGGCATTGAGCTGGAATTACCGGTTTTGGGATTCTGCACAGAAAGGGTTTGTAAGCCGCTGAATCCAAACATGAGTTTACCTCTGTCAGTTGAATGCACACATTGACAACCATTCAGTTAGATAGCTCCGTTTTGGTTTTAGGAGCAGATATTTCTCTGTACAGCCTATGGTCCCATTCACTCGGGAATATCCCAACGCAGCTCCTGGAAGAAACGTGTTTCTGACTCGCTGAATCTCAACATAGATTCAACTCTCTTCGGTGAACGAACGCACAGCAGAGCAGTTTCAAGGAAACGTTTCTCCTGAGTTTTAGACGAAGTTTCCTGCTGTTTAGTATGTATGCCGGCATTGGGCTGGAAATACCGGTTTTGGGATTCTGCACAGAAAGGGTTTGCAAACCGCTGAATCCACACGTGAGCTTAACTCTGTCAGTTGAATGCACACATTGACAACCATTCAGTTTGATAACACCCTTTTGGTTTTAGAAGCAGATATTTCTCTGAACAGCCTATGGTCCCATTCACTCGGGAATATCCCAACGCAGCTCCTAGAAGAAACGTGTTTCTGACTCGATGAATCTCAACATAGATTCAACTCTCTTAGGTGAACGAACGCACAGCAGAGCAGTTTCAAGGAAACGTTTCTCCTGAGTTTTAGAGGAAGTTTCCTGCAGTTTAGTACGTATGCCGGCATTGGGCTAGATATACCGGTTTTGGGATTCTGCACAGAAAGGGTTTGCAAACCGCTGAATCCACACGTGAGTTTAACTCTGTCAGTTGAATGCACACATTGATAACCATTCAGTTTGAGAGCACCCTTTTGGTTTTAGAAGGAGATATTTCTCTGTACAGCCTATGGTCCCATTCACTCGGGAATATCCCAACGCAGCTCCTAGAAGAAACGTGTTTCTGGCTCGCTGAATCTCAACATAGATTCAACTCTCTTAGGTGAACGAACGCACAGCAGAGCAGTTTCAAGGAAACGTTTCTCCTGAGTTTTAGACGAAGTTTCCTGCTGTTTAGTACGTATGCCGGCATTGGGCTGGAAATACCGGTTTTGGGATTCTGCACAGAAAGGGTTTGCAAACTGCTGAATCCTCACGTGTGTTTAACTTTGTCAGTTGAATGCACACATTGACAAGCATACAGTTAGATAGCTCCGTTTTGGTTTTAGAATCAGATATTTCTCTGTACAGACTATGGTCCCATTCACTCGGGAATATCCCAACGCAGCACCTAGAAGAAACGTGTTTCTGACTCGCTGAATCTCAACATAGATTCAACTCTCTTAGATGAACGAACGCACAGCAGAGCAGTTTCATGAAAACGTTTCTCCTGAGTTTTAGACGAAGTTTCCTGCTGTTTAGTACGTATGCTGGCAGTGAACTGGAATTACCGGTTTTGGGATTCTGCACAGAAAGGGTTTGTAAACCGCTCAATCCAAACGTGAGTTTAACTCTGTCAGTTGAATGCACACATTGAAAACCACTCAGTTAGATAGCACCCTTTTGGTTTTAGGAGCAGATATTTCTCTGTACAGGCTATGGTCCCATTCACTCGGGAATATCCCAACGCAGCTCCTAGAAGAAACGTGTTTCTGACTCGCTGAATCTCAACACAGATTCAGCTCTCTAAGGTGAACGAACGCACAGCAGAGCAGTTTCAAGGAAACGTTTCTCCTGAGTTTTAGACGAAGTTTCCTGCTATTTAGTACGTATGCCGGTATTGGGCTGGAAATACCGGTTTTGGGATTCTGCACAGAAAGGGTTTGCAAACCGCTGAATCCACACGTGAGTTTAACTCTGTCAGATGAATGCACACATTGACAACCATCCAGTTAGATAGCTCCGTTTTGGTTTTAGAAGCAGATATTTCTCTGTACAGCCTATGGTCCCATTCACTCGGGAATATCACAACGCAGCTCCTAGAAGAAACGTGTTTCTGACTCGCTGAATCTCAACATTGATTCAACTCGCTTAGGTGAACGAACACAAAGCAGAGCAGTTTCAAGGAAACGTTTCTCCTGAGTTTTAGAGGAAGTTTCCTGCTGTTTAGTATGTATGCCGGCATTGAGCTGGAAATACCGGTTTTGGGATTCTGCACAGAAAGGGTTTGCAAACCGCTGAATCCACAAGTGAGTTTAACTCTGTCAGTTGAATGCACACATTGACAACCATTCAGTTTGATAGCACCCTTTTGGTTTTAGAAGCAGATATTTCTCTGTACAGCCTATGGTCCCATTCACTCGGGAATATCGCAGCGCAGCTCCTAGAAGAAACGTGTTTCTGACTCACTGAATCTCAAAATAGATTCAACTCTCTTAAGTGAACGAACGCATAGCAGAGCAGTTTCAAGGAAACGTTTCCCTGAGTTTTAGACGAAGTTTCCTGCAGTTTAGTACGTATGCCGGCAGTGAGCTGGAATTACCGGTTTTGGGATTCTGCACAGAAAGGGTTTGTAAACCGCTGAATCCAAACGTGAGTTTAACTCTGTCAGTTGAATGCACACATTGAAAACCATTCAGTTAGATAGCACCCTTTTGGTTTAAGGAGCAGATATTTCTCTGTACAGCCTATGGTCCCATTCACTCGGGAATATCCCAACGCAGCTCCTAGAAGAAACGTGTTTCTGACTCGCTGAATCTCAACATAGATTCAACTCTCTTAGGTGAACGAACGCACAGCATAGCAGTTTCAAGTAAACGTTTCTCCTGAGTTATAGACGAAGTTTCCTGCTGTTTAGTACGTATGCCGGCATTGGGCTGGAAATACCGGTTTTGGGATTCTGCACAGAAAGGGTTTGCAAACCACTGAATCGACACGTGAGATTAACTCTGTCAGTTGAATGCACGCATTGACAACCATTCAGTTAGATAGCTCCGTTTTGGTTTTAAGAGCAGATATTTCTCTGTACAGCCTATGGTCCCATTCAATCGGGAATATCCCAACGCAGCTCCTGGAAGAAACGTGTTTCTGACTCGCTGAATCTCAACATAGATTCAACTCTCTTAGTTGAACGAACGCACAGCAGAGCAGTTTCAAGGAAACGTTTCCCTGAGTTTTAGACGAAGTTTCCTGCTGTTTAGTACGTATGCCGGCATTGGGCTGGAAATACCGGTTTTGGGATTCTGCACAGAAAGGGTTTGCAAACCGCTGAATCCACACGTGACTTTAACTCTGTCAGTTGAATGCACACATTGACCACCATTCAGTTTGATACCACCCTTTTGGTTTTAGAAGCAGATATTTCTCTGTACAGCCTATGGTCCCATTCACTCGGGAATATCCCAACGCAGCTCCTAGAAGAAACGTGTTTCTGACTCGCTGAATCTCAAAATAGATTCAACTCTCTTAAGTGAACGAACGCACAGCAGAGCAGTTTCAAGGAAACGTTTCCCTGAGTTTTAGACGAAGTTTCCTGCTGTTTAGTACGTATGCCGGCATTTGGCTGGAAATACCGGTTTTGGGATTCTGCACAGAAAGGGTTTGCAAACCGCTGAATCCACACGTGAGTTTAACTCTGTCAGCTGAATGCACACATTGACAACCATTCATTTTGATAACACCCTTTTGGTTTTAGAAGCAGATATTTCTCTGTACAGCCTATGGTCCCATTCACTCGGGAATGCCCCAACGCAGCTCCTAGAAGAAACGTGTTTCTGACTCGCTGAATCTCAACATAGATTCAACTCTCTTAAGTGAACGAAAGCACAGCAGAGTAGTTTCAAGGAAACGTTTCCCTGAGATTTAGACGAAGTTTCCTGCTGTTTAGTACGTATGCCGGCATTGGGCTGGAAATACCGGTTTTGGGATTCTGCACAGAAAGGGTTTGCAAACCGCTGAATCCACACGTGAGTTTAACTCTGTCAGTTGAATGCACACATTGACAACCATTCAGTTTGATAACACCCTTTTGGTTTTAGATGCAGATATTTCTCTGTACCGCTTATGGTCCCATTCACTCGGGAATATCCCAACGCAGCTCCTAGAAGAAACGTGTTTCTGACTCGCTGAATCTCAACATAGATTCAACTCTCTTAGGAGAACGAACGCACAGCAGAGCAGTTTCAAGGAAACGTTTCTCCTGAGTTTTAGACGAAGTTTCCTGCTGTTTAGTATTTATGCCGGCATTGGGCTGGAAATACCGGTTTTGGGATTCTGCACAGAAAGGGTTTGCAAACCGCTGAATCCACACGTGAGTTTAGCTCTGTCAGTTGAATGCACTCATTGACAACCATTCAGTTAGATAGCTCCGTTTTGGTTTTAGAAGCAGATATTTCTCTGTACAGCCTATGGTCCCATTCACTCGGGAATATCCCAACGCAGCTCCTAGAAGAAACGTGTTCCTGACTCGCTGAATCTCAACATAGATTCAACTCTCTTAGGTGAACGAACGCACAGCAGAGCAGTTTCAAGGAAACGTTTCTCCTGAGTTTTAGACGAAGTTTCCTGCTGTTTAGTACGTATGCCGGCATTGAGCTGGAAATAACGGTTTTGGGATTCTGCACAGAAAGGGTTTGCAAACCGCTGAATACACACGTGAGTTTAACTCTGTCAGTTGAATGCACGCATTGACAGCCATTCAGTTAGATAGCACAGTTTTGGTGTTAGAAGCACATATTTCTCTGTACAGCGTATGGTCCCATTCACTCGACAATATCCCAACGCAGCTCCTCGAAGAAACGTGTTTCTGACTCGCTAAATCTCAACATACATTCAACTCTCTTAGGTGAACGAATGCACAGCAGAGCAGTTTCAAGGAAACGTTTATCCTGAGTTTTAGACGAAGTTTCCTGCTGTTTAGTACGTATGCCGGCATTGGGCTGGAAATACAGGTTTTGGGATTCTGCACAGAAAGGGTTTGCAAACCGCTGAATCCACACGTGAGTTTAACTCTGTCAGTTGAATGCACACATTGACAACCATTCAGTTAGATAGCACCCTTTTGGTTTTAGAAGCAGATATTTCTCTGTACAGCCTATGGTCCCATTCACTCGGGAATGCCCCAACGCAGCTCCTAGAAGAAACGTGTTTCTGACTCGCTGAATCTCAACATAGATTCAACTCTCTTAAGTGAACGAAAGCACAGCAGAGTAGTTTCAAGGAAACGTTTCCCTGAGATTTAGACGAAGTTTCCTGCTGTTTAGTACGTATGCCGGCATTGGGCTGGAAATACCGGTTTTGGGATTCTGCACAGAAAGGGTTTGCAAACCGCTGAATCCACACGTGAGTTTAACTCTGTCAGTTGAATGCACACATTGACAACCATTCAGTTTGATAACACCCTTTTGGTTTTAGATGCAGATATTTCTCTGTACCGCTTATGGTCCCATTCACTCGGGAATATCCCAACGCAGCTCCTAGAAGAAACGTGTTTCTGACTCGCTGAATCTCAACATAGATTCAACTCTCTTAGGAGAACGAACGCACAGCAGAGCAGTTTCAAGGAAACGTTTCTCCTGAGTTTTAGACGAAGTTTCCTGCTGTTTAGTATTTATGCCGGCATTGGGCTGGAAATACCGGTTTTGGGATTCTGCACAGAAAGGGTTTGCAAACCGCTGAATCCACACGTGAGTTTAGCTCTGTCAGTTGAATGCACTCATTGACAACCATTCAGTTAGATAGCTCCGTTTTGGTTTTAGAAGCAGATATTTCTCTGTACAGCCTATGGTCCCATTCACTCGGGAATATCCCAACGCAGCTCCTAGAAGAAACGTGTTTCTGACTCGCTGAATCTCAACATAGATTCAACTCTCTTAGGTGAACGAACGCACAGCAGAGCAGTTTCAAGGAAACGTTTCTCCTGAGTTTTAGACGAAGTTTCCTGCTGTTTAGTACGTATGCCGGCATTGAGCTGGAAATAACGGTTTTGGGATTCTGCACAGAAAGGGTTTGCAAACCGCTGAATACACACGTGAGTTTAACTCTGTCAGTTGAATGCACGCATTGACAGCCATTCAGTTAGATAGCACAGTTTTGGTGTTAGAAGCACATATTTCTCTGTACAGCGTATGGTCCCATTCACTCGACAATATCCCAACGCAGCTCCTCGAAGAAACGTGTTTCTGACTCGCTAAATCTCAACATACATTCAACTCTCTTAGGTGAACGAATGCACAGCAGAGCAGTTTCAAGGAAACGTTTATCCTGAGTTTTAGACGAAGTTTCCTGCTGTTTAGTACGTATGCCGGCATTGGGCTGGAAATACAGGTTTTGGGATTCTGCACAGAAAGGGTTTGCAAACCGCTGAATCCACACGTGAGTTTAACTCTGTCAGTTGAATGCACACATTGACAACCATTCAGTTAGATAGCACCCTTTTGGTTTTAGAAGCAGATATTTCTCTGTACAGCCTATGGTCCCATTCACTCGGGAATGCCCCAACGCAGCTCCTAGAAGAAACGTGTTTCTGACTCGCTGAATCTCAACATAGATTCAACTCTCTTAAGTGAACGAAAGCACAGCAGAGTAGTTTCAAGGAAACGTTTCCCTGAGATTTAGACGAAGTTTCCTGCTGTTTAGTACGTATGCCGGCATTGGGCTGGAAATACCGGTTTTGGGATTCTGCACAGAAAGGGTTTGCAAACCGCTGAATCCACACGTGAGTTTAACTCTGTCAGTTGAATGCACACATTGACAACCATTCAGTTTGATAACACCCTTTTGGTTTTAGATGCAGATATTTCTCTGTACCGCTTATGGTCCCATTCACTCGGGAATATCCCAACGCAGCTCCTAGAAGAAACGTGTTTCTGACTCGCTGAATCTCAACATAGATTCAACTCTCTTAGGAGAACGAACGCACAGCAGAGCAGTTTCAAGGAAACGTTTCTCCTGAGTTTTAGACGAAGTTTCCTGCTGTTTAGTATTTATGCCGGCATTGGGCTGGAAATACCGGTTTTGGGATTCTGCACAGAAAGGGTTTGCAAACCGCTGAATCCACACGTGAGTTTAGCTCTGTCAGTTGAATGCACTCATTGACAACCATTCAGTTAGATAGCTCCGTTTTGGTTTTAGAAGCAGATATTTCTCTGTACAGCCTATGGTCCCATTCACTCGGGAATATCCCAACGCAGCTCCTAGAAGAAACGTGTTTCTGACTCGCTGAATCTCAACATAGATTCAACTCTCTTAGGTGAACGAACGCACAGCAGAGCAGTTTCAAGGAAACGTTTCTCCTGAGTTTTAGACGAAGTTTCCTGCTGTTTAGTACGTATGCCGGCATTGAGCTGGAAATAACGGTTTTGGGATTCTGCACAGAAAGGGTTTGCAAACCGCTGAATACACACGTGAGTTTAACTCTGTCAGTTGAATGCACGCATTGACAGCCATTCAGTTAGATAGCACAGTTTTGGTGTTAGAAGCACATATTTCTCTGTACAGCGTATGGTCCCATTCACTCGACAATATCCCAACGCAGCTCCTCGAAGAAACGTGTTTCTGACTCGCTAAATCTCAACATACATTCAACTCTCTTAGGTGAACGAATGCACAGCAGAGCAGTTTCAAGGAAACGTTTCTCCTGAGTTTTAGACGAAGTTTCCTGCTGTTTAGTACGTATGCCGGCATTGGGCTGGAAATACAGGTTTTGGGATTCTGCACAGAAAGGGTTTGCAAACCGCTGAATCCACACGTGAGTTTAACTCTGTCAGTTGAATGCACACATTGACAACCATTCAGTTAGATAGCACCCTTTTGGTTTTAGGAGCAGATATTTCTCTGTACAGCCTATGGTCCCATTCACTCGGGAATATCCCAACGCAGCTCCTAGAAGAAACGTGTTTCTGACTCGCTGAATCTCAACATAGATTCAACTCTCTTAGGTGAACGAACGCACAGCAGAGCAGTTTCAAGGAAACGTTTCTCCTGAGTTTTAGACGAAGTTTCCTGCTGTTTAGTATGGATGCCGGCATTGGGCTGGAGTACCGGTTTTGGGATTCTGCACAGAAAGGGTTTGCAAACCGCTGAATCCACACGTGAGTTTAACTCTGTCAGTTGAATGCACATATTGACAATCATCCAGTTAGATAGCTCCGTTTGGGTTTTAGAAGCAGATATTTCTCTGTACAGCCTATGGTCCCATTCACTCGGGAATATCCCGACGCAGCTCCAAGAAGAAACGTGTTTCTGAACCGCTGAATCTCAACATAGATTCAACTCTCTTAGGTGAACGAACGCACAGCAGAGCAGTTTCAAGGAAACGTTTTTCCTGAGTTTTAGACGAAGATTCCTTCAGTTTAGTACGTATGCCGTCATTGAGCTGGAATTACCGGTTTTGGTATTCTGCACAGAAAGGGTTTGTAAACCGCTGAATCCAAACGTGAGTTTAACTCTGTCAGTTGAATGCACACATTGACAACCATTCAGTTTGATAGCACCCTTTTGGTTTTAGAAGCAGATATTTCTCTGTACAGCCTATGGTCCCATTCACTCGGGAATATCCCAACGCAGCTCCTAGAAGAAACGTGTTTCTGACTCGATGAATCTCAACATAGATTCAACTCTCTTAGGTGAACGAACGCACAGCAGAGCAGTTTCAAGGAAACGTTTCTCCTGAGTTTTAGAGGAAGTTTCCTGCTGTTTAGTACGTATGCCGGCATTGGGCTGGAAATACCGGTTTTGGGATTCTGCACAGAAAGGGTTTGCAAACCGCTGAATCCACACGTGAGTTTAACTCTGTCAGTTGAATGCACACATTGACAACCATTCAGTTAGATAGCTCCGTTTTGGTTTTAGAAGCAGATATTTCTCTGTACAGCCTATGGTCCCATTCACTCGGGAATATCCCAACGCAGCTCCTGGAAGAAACGTGTTTCTGACTCGCTGAATCTCAACATAGATTCAACTCTCTTAGGTGAACGAACGCACAGCAGAGCAGTTTCAAGGAAACGTTTCTCCTGAGTTTTAGACGAAGTTTCCTGCTGTTTAGTACGTATGCCGGCATTGGGCTGGAAATACCGGTTTTGGGATTCTGCACAGAAAGGGTTTCCAACCGATGAATCCACAGGTGAGTTTAACTCTGTCAGTTGAATGCACATATTGACAACCATTCAGTTAGATAGCCCCGTTTTGGTTTTAGAAGCAGATATTTCTCTGTACAGCCTATGGTCCCATTCACTCGGGAATATCCCAACGCAGCTCCTAGAAGAAACGTGTTTCTGACTCGCTGAATCTCAACATAGATTCAACTCTCTTAGGTGAACGAACACACAGCAGAGCAGTTTCAAGGAAACTTTTCTCCTGAGTTTTAGACGAAGTTTCCTGCTGTTTAGTACGTATGCCGGCGTTGGGTTGGAAATACCGGTTTTGGGATTCTGCACAGAAAGGGTTTGCAAACCGCTGAATCCACACGTGAGTTTAACTTTGTCAGTTGAATGCACACATTGACAACCATCCAGTTAGATAGCTCCGTTTTGGTTTTAGAAGCAGATATTTCTCTGTACAGCCTATGGTCCCATTCACTCGGGAATATCACAACGCAGCTCCTAGAAGAAACGTGTTTCTGACTCGCTGAATCTCAACATTGATTCAACTCTCTTAGGTGAACGAACACAAAGCAGAGCAGTTTCAAGGAAACGTTTCTCCTGAGTTTTAGAGGAAGTTTCCTGCTGTTTAGTATGTATGCCGGCATTGAGCTGGAAATACCGGTTTTGGGATTCTGCACAGAAAGGGTTTGCAAACCGCTGAATCCACACGTGAGTTTAACTCTGTCAGTTGAATGCACACATTGACAACCATTCAGTTTGATAGCACCCTTTTGGTTTTAGAAGCAGATATTTCTCTGTACAGCCTATGGTCCCATTCACTCGGGAATATCCCAGCGCAGCTCCTAGAAGAAACGTGTTTCTGACTCGCTGAATCTCAAAATAGATTCAACTCTCTTAAGTGAACGAACGCATAGCAGAGCAGTTTCAAGGAAACGTTTCCCTGAGTTTTAGACGAAGTTTCCTGCAGTTTAGTACGTATGCCGGCAGTGAGCTGGAATTACCGGTTTTGGGATTCTGCACAGAAAGGGTTTGTAAACCGCTGAATCCAAACGTGAGTTTAACTCTGTCAGTTGAATGCACACATTGAAAACCATTCAGTTAGATAGCACCCTTTTGGTTTAAGGAGCAGATATTTCTCTGTACAGCCTATGGTCCCATTCACTCGGGAATATCCCAACGCAGCTCCTAGAAGAAACGTGTTTCTGACTCGCTGAATCTCAACATAGATTCAACTCTCTTAGGTGAACGAACGCACAGCATAGCAGTTTCAAGGAAACGTTTCTCCTGTGTTATAGACGAAGTTTCCTGCTGTTTAGTACGTATGCCGGCATTGGGCTGGAAATACCGGTTTTGGGATTCTGCACAGAAAGGGTTTGCAAACCACTGAATCGACACGTGAGATTAACTCCGTCAGTTGAATGCACGCATTGACAACCATTCAGTTAGATAGCTCCGTTTTGGTTTTAAGAGCAGATATTTCTCTGTACAGCCTATGGTCCCATTCAATCGGGAATATCCCAACGCAGCTCCTAGAAGAAACGTGTTTCTGACTCGCTGAATCTCAAAATAGATTCAACTCTCTTAAGTGAACGAACGCACAGCAGAGCAGTTTCAAGGAAACGTTTCCCTGAGTTTTAGACGAAGTTTCCTGCTGCTTAGTACGTATGCCGGCATTTGGCTGGAAATACCGGTTTTGGGATTCTGCACAGAAAGGGTTTGCAAACCGCTGAATCCACACGTGAGTTTAACTCTGTCAGCTGAATGCACACATTGACAACCATTCATTTTGATAACACCCTTTTGGTTTTAGAAGCAGATATTTCTCTGTACAGCCTATGGTCCCATTCACTCGGGAATGCCCCAACGCAGCTCCTAGAAGAAACGTGTTTCTGACTCGCTGAATCTCAACATAGATTCAACTCTCTTAAGTGAACGAAAGCACAGCAGAGCAGTTTCAAGGAAACGTTTCCCTGAGATTTAGACGAAGTTTCCTGCTGTTTAGTACGTATGCCGGCATTGGGCTGGAAATACCGGTTTTGGGATTCTGCACAGAAAGGGTTTCCAAAACGCTGAATCCACACGTGAGTTTAACTCTGTCAGTTGAATGCACACATTGACAACCATTCAGTTTGATAACACCCTTTTGGTTTTAGATGCAGATATTTCTCTGTACCGCTTATGGTCCCATTCACTCGGGAATATCCCAACGCAGCTCCTAGAAGAAACGTGTTTCTGACTCGCTGAATCTCAACATAGATTCAACTCTCTTAGGAGAACGAACGCACAGCAGAGCAGTTTCAAGGAAACGTTTCTCCTGAGTTTTAGACGAAGATTCCTGCTGTTTAGTATGTATGCCGGCATTGGGCTGGAAATACCGGTTTTGGGATTCTGCACAGAAAGGGTTTGCAAACCGCTGAATCCACACGTGAGTTTAGCTCTGTCAGTTGAATGCACTCATTGACAACCATTCAGTTAGATAGCTCCGTTTTGGTTTTAGAAGCAGATATTTCTCTGTACAGCCTATGGTCCCATTCACTCGGGAATATCCCAACGCAGCTCCTAGAAGAAACGTGTTTCTGACTCGCTGAATCTCAACATAGATTCAACTCTCTTAGGTGAACGAAAGCACAGCAGAGCAGTTTCAAGGAAACGTTTCTCCTGAGTTTTAGACGAAGTTTCCTGCTGTTTAGTACGTATGCCGGCATTGAGCTGGAAATAACGGTTTTGGGATTCTGCACAGAAAGGGTTTGCAAACCGCTGAATACACACGTGAGTTTAACTTTGTCAGTTGAATGCACGCATTGACAGCCATTCAGTTAGATAGCACAGTTTTGGTGTTAGAAGCACATATTTCTCTGTACAGCGTATGGTCCCATTCACTCGACAATATCCCAACGCAGCTCCTCGAAGAAACGTGTTTCTGACTCGCTAAATCTCAACATAGATTCAACTCTCTTAGGTGAACGAATGCACAGCAGAGCAGTTTCAAGGAAACGTTTCTCCTGAGTTTTAGACGAAGTTTCCTGCTGTTTAGTACGTATGCCAGCATTGGGCTGGAAATACAGGTTTTGGGATTCTGCACAGAAAGGGTTTGCAAACCGCTGAATCCACACGTGAGTTTAACTCTGTCAGTTGAATGCACACATTGACAACCATTCAGTTAGATAGCACCCTTTTGGTTTTAGGAGCAGATATTTCTCTGTACAGCCTATGGTCCCATTCACTCGGGAATATCCCAACGCAGCTCCTAGAAGAAACGTGTTTCTGACTCGCTGAATCTCAACATAGATTCAACTCTCTTAGGTGAACGAACGCACAGCAGAGCAGTTTCAAGGAAACGTTTCTCCTGAGTTTTAGACGAAGTTTCCTGCTGTTTAGTATGGATGCCGGCATTGGACTGGAAGTACCGGTTTTGGGATTCTGCACAGAAAGGGTTTGCAAACCGCTGAATCCACACGTGAGTTTAACTCTGTCAGTTGAATTCACATATTGACAATCATCCAGTTAGATAGCTCCGTTTGGGTTTTAGAAGCAGATATTTCTCTGTACAGCCTATGGTCCCATTCACTCGGGAATATCCCGACGCAGCTCCAAGAAGAAACGTGTTTCTGAACCGCTGAATCTCAACATAGATTCAACTCTCTTAGGTGAACGAACGCACAGCAGAGCAGTTTCAAGGAAACGTTTCTCCTGAGTTTTAGACGAAGATTCCTTCAGTTTAGTACGTATGCCGTCATTGAGCTGGAATTACCGGTTTTGGTATTCTGCACAGAAAGGGTTTGTAAACCGCTGAATCCAAACGTGAGTTTAACTCTGTCAGTTGAATGCACACATTGACAACCATTCAGTTTGATAGCACCCTTTTGGTTTTAGAAGCAGATATTTCTCTGTACAGCCTATGGTCCCATTCACTCGGGAATATCCCAACGCAGCTCCTAGAAGAAACGTGTTTCTGACTCGCTGAATCTCAACATAGATTCAACTCTCTTAGGTGAACGAACGCACAGCAGAGCAGTTTCAAGGAAACGTTTCTCCTGAGTTTTAGAGGAAGTTTCCTGCTGTTTAGTACGTATGCCGGCATTGGGCTGGAAATACCGGTTTTGGGATTCTGCACAGAAAGGGTTTGCAAACCGCTGAATCCACACGTGAGTTTAACTCTGTCAGTTGAATGCACACATTGACAACCATTCAGTTAGATAGCTCCGTTTTGGTTTTAGAAGCAGATATTTCTCTGTACAGCCTATGGTCCCATTCACTCGGGAATATCCCAACGCAGCTCCTGGAAGAAACGTGTTTCTGACTCGCTGAATCTCAACATAGATTCAACTCTCTTAGGTGAACGAACGCACAGCAGAGCAGTTTCAAGGAAACGTTTCTCCTGAGTTTTAGACGAAGTTTCCTGCTGTTTAGTACGTATGCCGGCATTGGGCTGGAAATACCGGTTTTGGGATTCTGCACAGAAAGGGTTTCCAACCGATGAATCCACAGGTGAGTTTAACTCTGTCAGCTGAATGCACATATTGACAACCATTCAGTTAGATAGCCCCGTTTTGGTTTTAGAAGCAGATATTTCTCTGTACAGCCTATGGTCCCATTCACTCGGGAATATCCCAACGCAGCTCCTAGAAGAAACGTGTTTCTGACTCGCTGAATCTCAACATAGATTCAACTCTCTTAGGTGAACGAACACACAGCAGAGCAGTTTCAAGGAAACTTTTCTCCTGAGTTTTAGACGAAGTTTCCTGCTGTTTAGTACGTATGCCGGCGTTGGGTTGGAAATACCGGTTTTGGGATTCTGCACAGAAAGGGTTTGCAAACCGCTGAATCCACACGTGAGTTTAACTTTGTCAGTTGAATGCACACATTGACAACCATCCAGTTACATAGCTCCGTTTTGGTTTTAGAAGCAGATATTTCTCTGTACAGCCTATGGTCCCATTCACTCGGGAATATCACAACGCAGCTCCTAGAAGAAACGTGTTTCTGACTCGCTGAATCTCAACATTGATTCAACTCTCTTAGGTGAACGAACGCACAGCAGAGCAGTTTCAAGGAAACGTTTCTCCTGAGTTTTAGAGGAAGTTTCCTGCTGTTTAGTATGTATGCCGGCATTGAGCTGGAAATACCGGTTTTGGGATTCTGCACAGAAAGGGTTTGCAAACCGCTGAATCCAAACGTGAGTTTAACTCTGTCAGTTGAATGCACACATTGACAACCATTCAGTTTGATAGCACCCTTTTGGTTTTAGAAGCAGATATTTCTCTGTACAGCCTATGGTCCCATTCACTCGGGAATATCCCAACGCAGCTCCTAGAAGAAGCGTGTTCCTGACTCGGTGAATCTCAACATAGATTCAACCCTCTTAGGTGAACGAACGCACAGCAGAGCAGTTTAAAGGAAACGTTTCTCCTGTGTTTTAGACGAAGTTTCCTGCTGTTTAGTACGTATGCCGGCTTTGGGCCGGAATTACCGGTTTTGGGATTCTGCACAGAAAGGGTTTGTAAACCGCTGAATCCACACGTGAGTTTAACTCTGTCAGTTGATTGCACACATTGAAAACCATTCAGTTAGATAGCACCCTTTTGGTTTAAGGAGCAGATATTTCTCTGTACAGCCTATGGTCCCATTCACTCGGGAATATCCCAACGCAGCTCCTAGAAGAAACGTGTTTCTGACTCGCTGAATCTCAACATAGATTCAACTCTCTTAGGTGAACGAAGGCACAGCAGAGCAGTTTCAAGGAAACGTTTCTCCTGAGTTTTAGACGAAGTTTCCTGCTGTTTAGTACGTATGCCGGCATTGGGCGGGAAATACCGGTTTTGGGATTCTGCACAGAAAGTGTTTGTAATCCGCTGAATCCAAACGTGAGTTTAACTCTGTCAGTTGAATGCACACATTGACAACCATTCAGTTAGATTGCACCCTTTTGGTTTTAGGAGCAGATATTTCTCTGTACAGCCTATGGTCCCATTCACTCGGGAATATCCCAACGCAGCTTCTAGAAGAAACGTGTTTCTGACTCGCTGAATCTCAACATAGATTCAACTCTCTTAGGTGAACGAACGCACAGCAGAGCAGTTTCAAGGAAACTTTTCTCCTGAGTTTTAGACGAAGTTTCCTGCTGTTTAGTACGTATGCCGGCATAGGGCTGGAAATACCGGTTTTGGGATTCTGCACAGAAAGGGTTTGCAAACCGCTGAATCCACACGTGAGTTTAACTCTGTCAGTTGAATGCACACATTGACAACCATTCAGCTTGATAACACCCTTTTGGTTTTAGATGCAGATATTTCTCTGTACAGCCTATGGTCCCATTTACTCGGGAATATCCCAACGCAGCTCCTAGAAGAAACGTGTTTCTGACTCGCTGAATCTCAACATAGATTCAACTCTCTTAGTTGAACGAACGCACAGCAGAGCAGTTTCAAGGAAACTTTTCTCCTGAGTTTTAGACGAAGTTTCCTGCTCTTTAGTACGTATGCCGGCATTGGGCTGGAAATACCGGTTTTGGGATTCTGCACAGAAAGGGTTTGCAAACCGATGAATCCACACGTGAGTTTAACTCTATCAGTTGAATGCACACATTGACAACCATTCAGTTTGATAGCACCCTTTTGGTTTTAGAAGCAGATATTTTTCTGTACAGCCTATGGTCCCATTCACTCGGGAATATCCCAACGCAGCTCCTAGAAGAAACGTGTTTCTGACTCGCTGAATCTCAAAATAGATTCAACTCTCTTAAGTGAACGAACGCATAGCAGAGCAGTTTCAAGGAAACGTTTCCCTGAGTTTTAGACGAAGTTTCCTGCAGTTTAGTACGTATGCCGGCAGTGAGCTGGAATTACCGGTTTTGGGATTCTGCACAGAAAGGGTTTGTAAACCGCTGAATCCAAACGTGAGTTTAACTCTGTCAGTTGAATGCACACATTGAAAACCATTCAGTTAGATAGCACCCTTTTGGTTTAAGGAGCAGATATTTCTCTGTACAGCCTATGGTCCCATTGACTCGGGAATATCCCAACGCAGCTCCTAGAAGAAACGTGTTTCTGACTCGCTGAATCTCAACATAGATTCAACTCTCTTAGGTGAACGAACGCACAGCAGAGCAGTTTCAAGGAAACGTTTCTCCTGAGTTATAGACGAAGTTTCCTGCTGTTTAGTACGTATGCCGGCATTGGGCTGGAAATACCGGTTTTGGGATTCTGCACAGAAAGGGATTGCAAACCACTGAATCGACACGTGACATTAACTCTGTCAGTTGAATGCACGCATTGACAACCATTCAGCTAGATAGCTCCGTTTTGGTTTTAGGAGCAGATATTTCTCTGTACAGCCTATGGTCCCATTGAATCGGGAATATCCCAACGCAGCTCCTGGAAGAAACGTGTTTCTGACTCGCTGAATCTCAACATAGATTCAACTCTCTTAGTTGAACGAACGCACAGCAGAGCAGTTTCAAGGAAACGTTTCCCTGAGTTTTAGACGAAGTTTCCTGCTGTTTAGTACGGATGCCGGCATAGGGCTGGAAATACCGGTTTTGGGATTCTGCACAGAAAGGGTTTGCAAACTGCTGAATCCACACGTGAGTTTAACTCTGTCAGTTGAATGCACACATTGACAGCCATTCAGCTTGATAACACCCTTTTGGTTTTAGATGCAGATATTTCTCTGTACAGCCTATGGTCCCATTCACTCGGGAATATCCCAACGCAGCTCCTAGAAGAAACGTGTTTCTGACTCGCTGAATCTCAACATAGATTCAACTCTCTTAGTTGAACGAACGCACAGCAGAGCAGTTTCAAGGAAACTTTTCTCCTGAGTTTTAGACGAAGTTTCCTGCTCTTTAGTACGTATGCCGGCATTGGGCTGGAAATACCGGTTTTGGGATTCTGCACAGAAAGGGTTTGCAAACCGCTGAATCCACACGTGAGTTTAACTCTATCAGTTGAATGCACACATTGACAACCATTCAGTTTGATAGCACCCTTTTGGTTTTAGAAGCAGATATTTTTCTGTACAGCCTATGGTCCCATTCACTCGGGAATATCCCAACGCAGCTCCTAGAAGAAACGTGTTTCTGACTCGCTGAATCTCAAAATAGATTCAACTCTCTTAAGTGAACGAACGCATAGCAGAGCAGTTTCAAGGAAACGTTTCCCTGAGTTTTAGACGAAGTTTCCTGCAGTTTAGTACGTATGCCGGCAGTGAGCTGGAATTACCAGTTTTGGGATTCTGCACAGAAAGGGTTTGTAAACCGCTGAATCCAAACGTGAGTTTAACTCTGTCAGTTGAATGCACACATTGAAAACCATTCAGTTAGATAGCACCCTTTTGGTTTAAGGAGCAGATATTTCTCTGTACAGCCTATGGTCCCATTGACTCGGGAATATCCCAACGCAGCTCCTAGAAGAAACGTGTTTCTGACTCGCTGAATCTCAACATAGATTCAACTCTCTTAGGTGAACGAACGCACAGCATAGCAGTTTCAAGGAAACGTTTCTCCTGAGTTATAGACGAAGTTTCCTGCTGTTTAGTACGTATGCCGGCATTGGGCTGGAAATACCGGTTTTGGGATTCTGCACAGAAAGGGATTGCAAACCACTGAATCGACACGTGAGATTAACTCTGTCAGTTGAATGCACGCATTGACAACCATTCAGCTAGATAGCTCCGTTTTGGTTTTAGGAGCAGATATTTCTCTGTACAGCCTATGGTCCCATTGAATCGGGAATATCCCAACGCAGCTCCTGGAAGAAACGTGTTTCTGACTCGCTGAATCTCAACATAGATTCAACTCTCTTAGTTGAACGAACGCACAGCAGAGCAGTTTCAAGGAAACGTTTCCCTGAGTTTTAGACGAAGTTTCCTGCTGTTTAGTACGGATGCCGGCATTGGGCTGGAAATACCGGTTTTGGGATTCTGCACAGAAAGGGTTTGCAAACCGCTGAATCCACACGTGAGTTTAACTCTGTCAGCTGAATGCACACATTGACAACCATTCAGTTTGATAACACCCTTTTGGTTTTAGAAGCAGATATTTCTCTGTACAGCCTATGGTCCCATTCACTCGGGAATACCCCAACGCAGATCCTAGAAGAAACGTGTTTCTGACTCGCTGAATCTCAACATAGATTCAACTCTCTTAAGTGAACGAAAGCACAGCAGAGCAGTTTCAAGGAAACGTTTCCCTGAGATTTAGACGAAGTTTCCTGCTGTTTAGTACGTATGCCGGCATTGGGCTGGAAATACCGGTTTTGGGATTCTGCACAGAAAGGGTTTGCAAACCGCTGAATCCACACGTGAGTTTAACTCTGTCAGTTGAATGCACACATTGACAACCATTCAGTTTGATAACACCCTTTTGGTTTTAGATGCAGATATTTCTCTGTACAGCTTATGGTCCCATTCACTCGGGAATATCCCAACGCAGCTCCTAGAAGAAACGTGTTTCTGACTCGCTGAATCTCAACATAGATTCAACTCTCTTAGGAGAAAGAACGCACAGCAGAGCAGTTTCAAGGAAACGTTTCTCCTGAGTTTTAGACGAAGTTTCCTGCTGTTTAGTATGTATGCCGGCATTGGGCTGGAAATACCGGTTTTGGGATTCTGCACAGAAAGGGTTTGCAAACCGCTGAATCCACACGTGAGTTTAGCTCTGTCAGTTGAATGCACTCATTGACAACCATTCAGTTAGATAGCTCCGTTTTGGTTTTAGAAGCAGATATTTCTCTGTACAGCCTATGGTCCCATTCACTCGGGAATATCCCAACGCAGCTCCTAGAAGAAACGTGTTTCTGACTCGCTGAATCTCAACATAGATTCAACTCTCTTAGGTGAACGAACGCCCAGCAGAGCAGTTTCAAGGAAACGTTTCTCCTGAGTTTTAGAGGAAGTTTCCTGCTGTTTAGTACGTATGCCGGCATTGGGCTGGAAATACCGGTTTTGGGATTCTGCACAGAAAGGGTTTGCAAACCGCTGAATCCACACGTGAGTTTAACTCTGTCAGTTGAATGCACACATTGACAACCATTCAGTTAGATAGCTCCGTTTTGGTTTTAGAAGCAGATATTTCTCTGTACAGCCTATGGTCCCATTCACTCGGGAATATCCCAACGCAGCTCCTAGAAGAAACGTGTTTCTGACTCGCTGAATCTCAACATAGATTCAACTCTCTTAGGTGAACGAACGCACAGCAGAGCAGTTTCAAGGAAACGTTTCTCCTGAGTTTTAGACGAAGTTTCCTGCTGTTTAGTATGTATGCCGGCATTGGGCGGGAAATACCGGTTTTGGGATTCTGCACAGAAAGGGTTTGTAATCCGCTGAATCCAAACGTGAGTTTAACTCTGTCAGTTGAATGCACACATTGACAACCATTCAGTTAGATTGCACCCTTTTGGTTTTAGGAGCAGATATTTCTCTGTACAGCCTATGGTCCCATTCACTCGGGAATATCCCAACGCAGCTCCTAGAAGAAACGTGTTTCTGACTCGCTGAATCTCAACATAGATTCAACTCTCTTAGTTGAACGAACGCACAGCAGAGCAGTTTCAAGGAAACTTTTCTCCGGAGTTTTAGACGAAGTTTCCTGCTCTTTAGTACGTATGCCGGCATTGGGCTGGAAATACCGGTTTTGGGATTGTGCACAGAAAGGGTTTGCAAACCGCTGAATCCACACGTGAGTTTAACTCTATCAGTTGAATGCACACATTGACAACCATTCAGTTTGATAGCACCCTTTTGGTTTTAGAAGCAGATATTTCTCTGTACAGCCTATGGTCCCATTCACTCGGGAATATCCCAACGCAGCTCCTAGAAGAAACGTGTTTCTGACTCGCTGAATCTCAAAATAGATTCAACTCTCTTAAGTGAACGAACGCATAGCAGAGCAGTTTCAAGGAAACGTTTCCCTGAGTTTTAGACGAAGTTTCCTGCAGTTTAGTACGTATGCCGGCAGTGAGCTGGAATTACCGGTTTTGGGATTCTGCACAGAAAGGGTTTGTAAACCGCTGAATCCAAACGTGAGTTTAACTCTGTCAGTTGAATGCACACATTGAAAACCATTCAGTTAGATAGCACCCTTTTGGTTTAAGGAGCAGATATTTCTCTGTACAGCCTATGGTCCCATTCACTCGGGAATATCCCAACGCAGCTTCTAGAAGAAACGTGTTTCTGACTCGCTGAATCTCAACATAGATTCAACTCTCTTAGGTGAACGAACGCACAGCAGAGCAGTTTCAAGGAAACGTTTCTCCTGAGTTATAGACGAAGTTTCCTGCTGTTTAGTACGTATGCCGGCATTGGGCTGGAAATACCGGTTTTGGGATTCTGCACAGAAAGGGTTTGCAAACCACTGAATCGACACGTGAGATTAACTCTGTCAGTTGAATGCACGCATTGACAACCATTCAGTTAGATAGCTCCGTTTTGGTTTTAGGAGCAGATATTTCTCTGTACAGCCTATGGTCCCATTCAATCGGGAATATCCCAACGCAGCTCCTGGAAGAAACGTGTTTCTGACTCTCTGAATATCAACATAGATTCAACTCTCTTAGTTGAACGAACGCACAGCAGAGCAGTTTCAAGGAAACGTTTCCCTGAGTTTTAGACGAAGTTTCCTGCAGTTTAGTACGTATGCCGGCATTGGGCTGGAAATACCGGTTTTGGGATTCTGCACAGAAAGGGTTTGCAAACCGCTGAATCCACACGTGAGTTTAACTCTGTCAGTTGAATGCACACATTGACCACCATTCAGTTTGATAGCACCCTTTTGGTTTTAGAAGCAGATATTTCTCTGTACAGGCTATGGTCCCATTCACTCGGGAATATCCCAACGCAGCTCCTAGAAGAAACGTGTTTCTGACTCGCTGAATCTCAAAATAGATTCAACTCTCTTAAGTGAACGAAAGCACAGCAGAGCAGTTTCAAGGAAACGTTTCCCTGAGTTTTAGACGAAGTTTCCTGCTGTTTAGTACGTATGCCGGCATTTGGCTGGAAATACCGGTTTTGGGATTCTGCACAGAAAGGGTTTGCAAACCGCTGAATCCACACGTGAGTTTAACTCTATCAGTTGAATGCACACATTGACAACCATTCAGTTTGATAGCACCCTTTTGGTTTTAGAAGCAGATATTTTTCTGTACAGCCTATGGTCCCATTCACTCGGGAATATCCCAACGCAGCTCCTAGAAGAAACGTGTTTCTGACTCGCTGAATCTCAAAATAGATTCAACTCTCTTAAGTGAACGAACGCATAGCAGAGCAGTTTCAAGGAAACGTTTCCCTGAGTTTTAGACGAAGTTTCCTGCAGTTTAGTACGTATGCCGGCAGTGAGCTGGAATTACCGGTTTTGGGATTCTGCACAGAAAGGGTTTGTAAACCGCTGAATCCAAACGTGAGTTTAACTCTGTCAGTTGAATGCACACATTGAAAACCATTCAGTTAGATAGCACCCTTTTGGTTTAAGGAGCAGATATTTCTCTGTACAGCCTATGGTCCCATTGACTCGGGAATATCCCAACGCAGCTCCTAGAAGAAACGTGTTTCTGACTCGCTGAATCTCAACATAGATTCAACTCTCTTAGGTGAACGAACGCAAAGCAGAGCAGTTTCAAGGAAACGTTTCTCCTGAGTTATAGACGAAGTTTCCTGCTGTTTAGTACGTATGCCGGCATTGGGCTGGAAATACCGGTTTTGGGATTCTGCACAGAAAGGGATTGCAAACCACTGAATCGACACGTGAGATTAACTCTGTCAGTTGAATGCACGCATTGACAACCATTCAGCTAGATAGCTCCGTTTTGGTTTTAGGAGCAGATATTTCTCTGTACAGCCTATGGTCCCATTGAATCGGGAATATCCCAACGCAGCTCCTGGAAGAAACGTGTTTCTGACTCGCTGAATCTCAACATAGATTCAACTCTCTTAGTTGAACGAACGCACAGCAGAGCAGTTTCAAGGAAACGTTTCCCTGAGTTTTAGACGAAGTTTCCTGCTGTTTAGTACGGATGCCGGCATAGGGCTGGAAATACCGGTTTTGGGATTCTGCACAGAAAGGGTTTGCAAACCGCTGAATCCACACGTGAGTTTAACTCTGTCAGTTGAATGCACACATTGACAGCCATTCAGCTTGATAACACCCTTTTGGTTTTAGATGCAGATATTTCTCTGTACAGCCTATGGTCCCATTCACTCGGGAATATCCCAACGCAGCTCCTAGAAGAAACGTGTTTCTGACTCGCTGAATCTCAACATAGATTCAACTCTCTTAGTTGAACGAACGCACAGCAGAGCAGTTTCAAGGAAACTTTTCTCCTGAGTTTTAGACGAAGTTTCCTGCTCTTTAGTACGTATGCCGGCATTGGGCTGGAAATACCGGTTTTGGGATTCTGCACAGAAAGGGTTTGCAAACCGCTGAATCCACAGGTGAGTTTAACTCTATCAGTTGAATGCACACATTGACAACCATTCAGTTTGATAGCACCCTTTTGGTTTTAGAAGCAGATATTTTTCTGTACAGCCTATGGTCCCATTCACTCGGGAATATCCCAACGCAGCTCCTAGAAGAAACGTGTTTCTGACTCGCTGAATCTCAAAATAGATTCAACTCTCTTAAGTGAACGAACGCATAGCAGAGCAGTTTCAAGGAAACGTTTCCCTGAGTTTTAGACGAAGTTTCCTGCAGTTTAGTACGTATGCCGGCAGTGAGCTGGAATTACCGGTTTTGGGATTCTGCACAGAAAGGGTTTGTAAACCGCTGAATCCAAACGTGAGTTTAACTCTGTCAGTTGAATGCACACATTGAAAACCATTCAGTTAGATAGCACCCTTTTGGTTTAAGGAGCAGATATTTCTCTGTACAGCCTATGGTCCCATTGACTCGGGAATATCCCAACGCAGCTCCTAGAAGAAACGTGTTTCTGACTCGCTGAATCTCAACATAGATTCAACTCTCTTAAGTGAACGAAAGCACAGCAGAGCAGTTTCAAGGAAACGTTTCCCTGAGATTTAGACGAAGTTTCCTGCTGTTTAGTACGTATGCCGGCATTGGGCTGGAAATACCGGTTTTGGGATTCTGCACAGAAAGGGTTTGCAAACCGCTGAATCCACACGTGAGTTTAACTCTGTCAGTTGAATGCACACATTGACAACCATTCAGTTTGATAACACCCTTTTGGTTTTAGATGCAGATATTTCTCTGTACAGCTTATGGTCCCATTCACTCGGGAATATCCCAACGCAGCTCCTAGAAGAAACGTGTTTCTGACTCGCTGAATCTCAACATAGATTCAACTCTCTTAGGAGAAAGAACGCACAGCAGAGCAGTTTCAAGGAAACGTTTCTCCTGAGTTTTAGACGAAGTTTCCTGCTGTTTAGTATGTATGCCGGCATTGGGCTGGAAATACCGGTTTTGGGATTCTGCACAGAAAGGGTTTGCAAACCGCTGAATCCACACGTGAGTTTAGCTCTGTCAGTTGAATGCACTCATTGACAACCATTCAGTTAGATAGCTCCGTTTTGGTTTTAGAAGCAGATATTTCTCTGTACAGCCTATGGTCCCATTCACTCGGGAATATCCCAACGCAGCTCCTAGAAGAAACGTGTTTCTGACTCGCTGAATCTCAACATAGATTCAACTCTCTTAGGTGAACGAACGCACAGCAGAGCAGTTTCAAGGAAACGTTTCTCCTGAGTTTTAGAGGAAGTTTCCTGCTGTTTAGTACGTATGCCGGCATTGGGCTGGAAATACCGGTTTTGGGATTCTGCACAGAAAGGGTTTGCAAACCGCTGAATCCACACGTGAGTTTAACTCTGTCAGTTGAATGCACACATTGACAACCATTCAGTTAGATAGCTCCGTTTTGGTTTTAGAAGCAGATATTTCTCTGTACAGCCTATGGTCCCATTCACTCGGGAATATCCCAACGCAGCTCCTGGAAGAAACGTGTTTCTGACTCGCTGAATCTCAACATAGATTCAACTCTCTTAGGTGAACGAACGCACAGCAGAGCAGTTTCAAGGAAACGTTTCTCCTGAGTTTTAGACGAAGTTTCCTGCTGTTTAGTATGTATGCCGGCATTGGGCGGGAAATACCGGTTTTGGGATTCTGCACAGAAAGGGTTTGTAATCCGCTGAATCCAAACGTGAGTTTAACTCTGTCAGTTGAATGCACACATTGACAACCATTCAGTTAGATTGCACCCTTTTGGTTTTAGGAGCAGATATTTCTCTGTACAGCCTATGGTCCCATTCACTCGGGAATATCCCAACGCAGCTCCTAGAAGAAACGTGTTTCTGACTCGCTGAATCTCAACATAGATTCAACTCTCTTAGTTGAACGAACGCACAGCAGAGCAGTTTCAAGGAAACTTTTCTCCTGAGTTTTAGACGAAGTTTCCTGCTCTTTAGTACGTATGCCGGCATTGGGCTGGAAATACCGGTTTTGGGATTCTGCACAGAAAGGGTTTGCAAACCGCTGAATCCACACGTGAGTTTAACTCTATCAGTTGAATGCACACATTGACAACCATTCAGTTTGATAGCACCCTTTTGGTTTTAGAAGCAGATATTTCTCTGTACAGCCTATGGTCCCATTCACTCGGGAATATCCCAACGCAGCTCCTAGGAGAAACGTGTTTCTGACTCGCTGAATCTCAAAATAGATTCAACTCTCTTAAGTGAACGAAAGCATAGCAGAGCAGTTTCAAGGAAACGTTTCCCTGAGTTTTAGACGAAGTTTCCTGCAGTTTACTACGTATGCCGGCAGTGAGCTGGAATTACCGGTTTTGGGATTCTGCACAGAAAGGGTTTGTAAACCGCTGAATCCAAACGTGAGTTTAACTCTGTCAGTTGAATGCACACATTGAAAACCATTCAGTTAGATAGCACCCTTTTGGTTTAAGGAGCAGATATTTCTCTGTACAGCCTATGGTCCCATTCACTCGGGAATATCCCAACGCAGCTTCTAGAAGAAACGTGCTTCTGACTCGCTGAATCTCAACATAGATTCAACTCTCTTACGTGAACGAACGCACAGCAGAGCAGTTTCAAGGAAACGTTTCTCCTGAGTTATAGACGAAGTTTCCTGCTGTTTAGTACGTATGCCGGCATTGGGCTGGAAATACCGGTTTTGGGATTCTGCACAGAAAGGGTTTGCAAACCACTGAATCGACACGTGAGATTAACTCTGTCAGTTGAATGCACGCATTGACAACCATTCAGTTAGATAGCTCCGTTTTGGTTTTAGGAGCAGATATTTCTCTGTACAGCCTATGGTCCCATTCAATCGGGAATATCCCAACGCAGCTCCTGGAAGAAACGTGTTTCTGACTCTCTGAATATCAACATAGATTCAACTCTCTTAGTTGAACGAACGCACAGCAGAGCAGTTTCAAGGAAACGTTTCCCTGAGTTTTAGACGAAGTTTCCTGCTGTTTAGTACGTATGCCGGCATTGGGCTGGAAATACCGGTTTTGGGATTCTGCACAGAAAGGGTTTGCAAACCGCTGAATCCACACGTGAGTTTAACTCTGTCAGTTGAATGCACACATTGACCACCATTCAGTTTGATAGCACCCTTTTGGTTTTAGAAGCAGATATTTCTCTGTACAGCCTATGGTCCCATTCACTCGGGAATATCCCAACGCAGCTCCTAGAAGAAACGTGTTTCTGACTCGCTGAATCTCAAAATAGATTCAACTCTCTTAAGTGAACGAAAGCACAGCAGAGCAGTTTCAAGGAAACGTTTCCCTGAGTTTTAGACGAAGTTTCCTGCTGTTTAGTACGTATGCCGGCATTTGGCTGGAAATACCGGTTTTGGGATTCTGCACAGAAAGGGTTTGCAAACCGCTGAATCCACACGTGAGTTTAACTCTGTCAGCTGAATGCACACATTGACAACCATTCATTTTGATAACACCCTTTTGGTTTTAGAAGCAGATATTTCTCTGTACAGCCTATGGTCCCATTCACTCGGGAATGCCCCAACGCAGCTCCTAGAAGAAACGTGTTTCTGACTCGCTGAATCTCAACATAGATTCAACTCTCTTAAGTGAACGAAAGCACAGCAGAGTAGTTTCAAGGAAACGTTTCCCTGAGATTTAGACGAAGTTTCCTGCTGTTTAGTACGTATGCCGGCATTGGGCTGGAAATACCGGTTTTGGGATTCTGCACAGAAAGGGTTTGCAAACCGCTGAATCCACACGTGAGTTTAACTCTTTCAGTTGAATGCACACATTGACAACCATTCAGTTTGATAACACCCTTTTAGTTTTAGATGCAGATATTTCTCTGTACAGCTTATGGTCCCATTCACTCGGGAATATCCCAACGCAGCTCCTAGAAGAAACGTGTTTCTGACTCGCTGAATCCCACATAGATTCAACTCTCTTAGGAGAACGAACGCACAGCAGAGCAGTTTCAAGGAAACGTTTCTCCTGAGTTTTAGACGAAGTTTCCTGCTGTTTAGTATGTATGCCAGCATTGGGCTGGAAATACCGGTTTTGGGATTCTGCACAGAAAGGGTTTGCAAACCGCTGAATCCACACATGAGTTTAGCTCTGTCAGTTGAATGCACTCATTGACAACCATTCAGTTAGATAGCTCCGTTTTGGTTTTAGAAGCAGATATTTCTCTGTACAGCCTATGGTCCCATTCACTCGGGAATATCCCAACGCAGCTCCTAGAAGAAACGTGTTTCTGACTCGCTGAATCTCAACATAGATTCAACTCTCTTAGGTGAACGAACGCACAGCAGAGCAGTTTCAAGGAAACGTTTCTCCTGAGTTTTAGACGAAGTTTCCTGCTGTTTAGTACGTATGCCGGCATTGAGCTGGAAATAACGGTTTTGGGATTCTGCACAGAAAGGGTTTGCAAACCGCTGAATACACACGTGAGTTTAACTCTGTCAGTTGAATGCACGCATTGACAGCCATTCAGTTAGATAGCACAGTTCTGGTGTTAGAAGCACATATTTCTCTGTACAGCGTATGGTCCCATTCACTCGACAATATCCCAACGCAGCTCCTCGAAGAAACGTGTTTCTGACTCGCTAAATCTCAACATAGATTCAACTCTCTTAGGTGAACGAATGCACAGCAAAGCAGTTTCAAGGAAACGTTTCTCCTGAGTTTTAGACGAAGTTTCCTGCTGTTTAGTACGTATGCCGGCATTGGGCTGGAAATACCGGTTTTGGGATTCTGCACAGAAAGGGTTTGCAAACCGCTGAATCCACACGTGAGTTTAACTCTGTCAGTTGAATGCACACATTGACAACCATTCAGTTAGATAGCACCCTTTTGGTTTTAGGAGCAGATATTTCTCTGTACAGCCTATGGTCCCATTCACTCGGGAATATCCCAACGCAGCTCCTAGAAGAAACGTGTTTCTGACTCGCTGAATCTCAGCATAGATTCAACTCTCTTAGGTGAACGAACGCACAGCAGAGCAGTTTCAAGGAAACGTTTCTCCTGAGTTTTAGACGAAGTTTCCTGCTGTTTAGTATGGATGCCGGCATTGGGCTGGAAGTACCGGTTTTGGGATTCTGCACAGAAAGGGTTTGCAAACCGCTGAATCCACACGTGAGTTTAACTCTGTCAGTTGAATGCACATATTGACAATCATCCAGTTAGATAGCTCCGTTTGGGTTTTAGAAGCAGATATTTCTCTGTACAGCCTATGGTCCCATTCACTCGGGAATATCCCAACGCAGCTCCTAGAAGAAACGTGTTTCTGACTCGCTGAATCTCAACATAGATTCAACTCTCTTAGGTGAACGAACGCACAGCAGAGCAGTTTCAAGGAAACGTTTCTCCTGAGTTTTAGACGAAGATACCTGCAGTTTAGTACGTATGCCGTCATTGAGCTGGAATTACCGGTTTTGGTATTCTGCACAGAAAGTGTTTGTAAACCGCTGAATCCAAACGTGAGTTTAACTCTGTCAGTTGAATGCACACATTGACAACCATTCAGTTTGATAGCACCCTTTTGGTTTTAGAAGCAGATATTTCTCTGTACAGCCTATGGTCCCATTCACTCGGGAATATCCCAACGCAGCTCCTAGAAGAAACGTGTTTCTGACTCGCTGAATCTCAAAATAGATTCAACTCTCTTAAGTGAACGAACGCATAGCAGAGCAGTTTCAAGGAAACGTTTCCCTGAGTTTTAGACGAAGTTTCCTGCAGTTTAGTACGTATGCCGGCAGTGAGCTGGAATTACCGGTTTTGGGATTCTGCACAGAAAGGGTTTGTAAACCGCTGAATCCAAACGTGAGTTTAACTCTGTCAGTTGAATGCACACATTGAAAACCATTCAGTTAGATAGCACCCTTTTGGTTTAAGGAGCAGATATTTCTCTGTACAGCCTATGGTCCCATTCACTCGGGAATATCCCAACGCAGCTTCTAGAAGAAACGTGTTTCTGACTCGCTGAATCTCAACATAGATTCAACTCTCTTAGGTGAACGAACGCACAGCAGAGCAGTTTCAAGGAAACGTTTCTCCTGAGTTATAGACGAAGTTTCCTGCTGTTTAGTACGTATGCCGGCATTGGGCTGGAAATACCGGTTTTGGGATTCTGCACAGAAAGGGTTTGCAAACCACTGAATCGACACGTGAGATTAACTCTGTCAGTTGAATGCACGCATTGACAACCATTCAGTTAGATAGCTCCGTTTTGGTTTTAGGAGCAGATATTTCTCTGTACAGCCTATGGTCCCATTCAATCGGGAATATCCCAACGCAGCTCCTGGAAGAAACGTGTTTCTGACTCTCTGAATCTCAACATAGATTCAACTCTCTTAGTTGAACGAACGCACAGCAGAGCAGTTTCAAGGAAACGTTTCCCTGAGTTTTAGACGAAGTTTCCTGCTGTTTAGTACGTATGCCGGCATTGGGCTGGAAATACCGGTTTTGGGATTCTGCACAGAAAGGGTTTGCAAACCGCTGAATCCACACGTGAGTTTAACTCTGTCAGTTGAATGCACACATTGACCACCATTCAGTTTGATAGCACCCTTTTGGTTTTAGAAGCAGATATTTCTCTGTACAGCCTATGGTCCCATTCACTCGGGAATATCCCAACGCAGCTCCTAGAAGAAACGTGTTTCTGACTCGCTGAATCTCAAAATAGATTCAACTCTCTTAAGTGAACGAAAGCACAGCAGAGCAGTTTCAAGGAAACGTTTCCCTGAGTTTTAGACGAAGTTTCCTGCTGTTTAGTACGTATGCCGGCATTTGGCTGGAAATACCGGTTTTGGGATTCTGCACAGAAAGGGTTTGCAAACCGCTGAATCCACACGTGAGTTTAACTCTATCAGTTGAATGCACACATTGACAACCATTCAGTTTGATAGCACCCTTTTGGTTTTAGAAGCAGATATTTTTCTGTACAGCCTATGGTCCCATTCACTCGGGAATATCCCAACGCAGCTCCTAGAAGAAACGTGTTTCTGACTCGCTGAATCTCAAAATAGATTCAACTCTCTTAAGTGAACGAACGCATAGCAGAGCAGTTTCAAGGAAACGTTTCCCTGAGTTTTAGACGAAGTTTCCTGCAGTTTAGTACGTATGCCGGCAGTGAGCTGGAATTACCGGTTTTGGGATTCTGCACAGAAAGGGTTTGTAAACCGCTGAATCCAAACGTGAGTTTAACTCTGTCAGTTGAATGCACACATTGAAAACCATTCAGTTAGATTGCACCCTTTTGGTTTAAGGAGCAGATATTTCTCTGTACAGCCTATGGTCCCATTGACTCGGGAATATCCCAACGCAGCTCCTAGAAGAAACGTGTTTCTGACTCGCTGAATCTCAACATAGATTCAACTCTCTTAGTTGAACGAACGCACAGCAGAGCAGTTTCAAGGAAACGTTTCTCCTGAGTTATAGACGAAGTTTCCTGCTGTTTAGTACGTATGCCGGCATTGGGCTGGAAATACCGGTTTTGGGATTCTGCACAGAAAGGGATTGCAAACCACTGAATCGACACGTGAGATTAACTCTGTCAGTTGAATGCACGCATTGACAACCATTCAGCTAGATAGCTCCGTTTTGGTTTTAGGAGCAGATATTTCTCTGTACAGCCTATGGTCCCATTGAATCGGGAATATCCCAACGCAGCTCCTGGAAGAAACGTGTTTCTGACTCGCTGAATCTCAACATAGATTCAACTCTCTTAGTTAAACGAACGCACAGCAGAGCAGTTTCAAGGAAACGTTTCCCTGAGTTTTAGACGAAGTTTCCTGCTGTTTAGTACGGATGCCGGCATAGGGCTGGAAATACCGGTTTTGGGATTCTGCACAGAAAGGGTTTGCAAACCGCTGAATCCACACGTGAGTTTAACTCTGTCAGTTGAATGCACACATTGACAGCCATTCAGCTTGATAACACCCTTTTGGTTTTAGATGCAGATATTTCTCTGTACAGCCTATGGTCCCATTCACTCGGGAATATCCCAACGCAGCTCCTAGAAGAAACGTGTTTCTGACTCGCTGAATCTCAACATAGATTCAACTCTCTTAGTTGAACGAACGCACAGCAGAGCAGTTTCAAGGAAACTTTTCTCCTGAGTTTTAGACGAAGTTTCCTGCTCTTTAGTACGTATGCCGGCATTGGGCTGGAAATACCGGTTTTGGGATTCTGCACAGAAAGGGTTTGCAAACCGCTGAATCCACACGTGAGTTTAACTCTATCAGTTGAATGCACACATTGACAACCATTCAGTTTGATAGCACCCTTTTGGTTTTAGAAGCAGATATTTTTCTGTACAGCCTATGGTCCCATTCACTCGGGAATATCCCAACGCAGCTCCTAGAAGAAACGTGTTTCTGACTCGCTGAATCTCAAAATAGATTCAACTCTCTTAAGTGAACGAACGCATAGCAGAGCAGTTTCAAGGAAACGTTTCCCTGAGTTTTAGACGAAGTTTCCTGCAGTTTAGTACGTATGCCGGCAGTGAGCTGGAATTACCGGTTTTGGGATTCTGCACAGAAAGGGTTTGTAAACCGCTGAATCCAAACGTGAGTTTAACTCTGTCAGTTGAATGCACACATTGAAAACCATTCAGTTAGATAGCACCCTTTTGGTTTAAGGAGCAGATATTTCTCTGTACAGCCTATGGTCCCATTGACTCGGGAATATCCCAACGCAGCTCCTAGAAGAAACGTGTTTCTGACTCGCTGAATCTCAACATAGATTCAACTCTCTTAGGTGAACGAACGCACAGCAGAGCAGTTTCAAGGAAACGTTTCTCCTGAGTTATAGACGAAGTTTCCTGCTGTTTAGTACGTATGCCGGCATTGGGCTGGAAATACCGGTTTTGGGATTCTGCACAGAAAGGGATTGCAAACCACTGAATCGACACGTGACATTAACTCTGTCAGTTGAATGCACGCATTGACAACCATTCAGCTAGATAGCTCCGTTTTGGTTTTAGGAGCAGATATTTCTCTGTACAGCCTATGGTCCCATTCAATCGGGAATATCCCAACGCAGCTCCTGGAAGAAACGTGTTTCTGACTCGCTGAATCTCAACATAGATTCAACTCTCTTAGTTGAACGAACGCACAGCAGAGCAGTTTCAAGGAAACGTTTCCCTGAGTTTTAGACGAAGTTTCCTGCTGTTTAGTACGGATGCCGGCATTGGGCTGGAAATACCGGTTTTGGGATTCTGCACAGAAAGGGTTTGCAAACCGCTGAATCCACACGTGAGTTTAACTCTGTCAGCTGAATGCACACATTGACAACCATTCAGTTTGATAACACCCTTTTGGTTTTAGAAGCAGATATTTCTCTGTACAGCCTATGGTCCCATTCACTCGGGAATACCCCAACGCAGCTCCTAGAAGAAACGTGTTTCTGACTCGCTGAATCTCAACATAGATTCAACTCTCTTAAGTGAACGAAAGCACAGCAGAGCAGTTTCAAGGAAACGTTTCCCTGAGATTTAGACGAAGTTTCCTGCTGTTTAGTACGTATGCCGGCATTGGGCTGGAAATACCGGTTTTGGGATTCTGCACAGAAAGGGTTTGCAAACCGCTGAATCCACACGTGAGTTTAACTCTGTCAGTTGAATGCACACATTGACAACCATTCAGTTTGATAACACCCTTTTGGTTTTAGATGCAGATATTTCTCTGTACAGCTTATGGTCCCATTCACTCGGGAATATCCCAACGCAGCTCCTAGAAGAAACGTGTTTCTGACTCGCTGAATCTCAACATAGATTCAACTCTCTTAGGAGAAAGAACGCACAGCAGAGCAGTTTCAAGGAAACGTTTCTCCTGAGTTTTAGACGAAGTTTCCTGCTGTTTAGTATGTATGCCGGCATTGGGCTGGAAATACCGGTTTTGGGATTCTGCACAGAAAGGGTTTGCAAACCGCTGAATCCACACGTGAGTTTAGCTCTGTCAGTTGAATGCACTCATTGACAACCATTCAGTTAGATAGCTCCGTTTTGGTTTTAGAAGCAGATATTTCTCTGTACAGCCTATGGTCCCATTCACTCGGGAATATCCCAACGCAGCTCCTAGAAGAAACGTGTTTCTGACTCGCTGAATCTCAACATAGATTCAACTCTCTTAGGTGAACGAACGCACAGCAGAGCAGTTTCAAGGAAACGTTTCTCCTGAGTTTTAGAGGAAGTTTCCTGCTGTTTAGTACGTATGCCGGCATTGGGCTGGAAATACCGGTTTTGGGATTCTGCACAGAAAGGGTTTGCAAACCGCTGAATCCACACGTGAGTTTAACTCTGTCAGTTGAATGCACACATTGACAACCATTCAGTTAGATAGCTCCGTTTTGGTTTTAGAAGCAGATATTTCTCTGTACAGCCTATGGTCCCATTCACTCGGGAATATCCCAACGCAGCTCCTGGAAGAAACGTGTTTCTGACTCGCTGAATCTCAACATAGATTCAACTCTCTTAGGTGAACGAACGCACAGCAGAGCAGTTTCAAGGAAACGTTTCTCCTGAGTTTTAGACGAAGTTTCCTGCTGTTTAGTATGTATGCCGGCATTGGGCGGGAAATACCGGTTTTGGGATTCTGCACAGAAAGGGTTTGTAATCCGCTGAATCCAAACGTGAGTTTAACTCTGTCAGTTGAATGCACACATTGACAACCATTCAGTTAGATTGCACCCTTTTGGTTTTAGGAGCAGATATTTCTCTGTACAGCCTATGGTCCCATTCACTCGGGAATATCCCAACGCAGCTCCTAGAAGAAACGTGTTTCTGACTCGCTGAATCTCAACATAGATTCAACTCTCTTAGTTGAACGAACGCACAGCAGAGCAGTTTCAAGGAAACTTTTCTCCTGAGTTTTAGACGAAGTTTCCTGCTCTTTAGTACGTATGCCGGCATTGGGCTGGAAATACCGGTTTTGGGATTCTGCACAGAAAGGGTTTGCAAACCGCTGAATCCACACGTGAGTTTAACTCTATCAGTTGAATGCACACATTGACAACCATTCAGTTTGATAGCACCCTTTTGGTTTTAGAAGCAGATATTTCTCTGTACAGCCTATGGTCCCATTCACTCGGGAATATCCCAACGCAGCTCCTAGAAGAAACGTGTTTCTGACTCGCTGAATCTCAAAATAGATTCAACTCTCTTAAGTGAACGAACGCATAGCAGAGCAGTTTCAAGGAAACGTTTCCCTGAGTTTTAGACGAAGTTTCCTGCAGTTTAGTACGTATGCCGGCAGTGAGCTGGAATTACCGGTTTTGGGATTCTGCACAGAAAGGGTTTGTAAACCGCTGAATCCAAACGTGAGTTTAACTCTGTCAGTTGAATGCACACATTGAAAACCATTCAGTTAGATAGCACCCTTTTGGTTTAAGGAGCAGATATTTCTCTGTACAGCCTATGGTCCCATTCACTCGGGAATATCCCAACGCAGCTTCTAGAAGAAACGTGTTTCTGACTCGCTGAATCTCAACATAGATTCAACTCTCTTAGGTGAACGAACGCACAGCAGAGCAGTTTCAAGGAAACGTTTCTCCTGAGTTATAGACGAAGTTTCCTGCTGTTTAGTACGTATGCCGGCATTGGGCTGGAAATACCGGTTTTGGGATTCTGCACAGAAAGGGTTTGCAAACCACTGAATCGACACGTGAGATTAACTCTGTCAGTTGAATGCACGCATTGACAACCATTCAGTTAGATAGCTCCGTTTTGGTTTTAGGAGCAGATATTTCTCTGTACAGCCTATGGTCCCATTCAATCGGGAATATCCCAACGCAGCTCCTGGAAGAAACGTGTTTCTGACTCTCTGAATATCAACATAGATTCAACTCTCTTAGTTGAACGAACGCACAGCAGAGCAGTTTCAAGGAAACGTTTCCCTGAGTTTTAGACGAAGTTTCCTGCTGTTTAGTACGTATGCCGGCATTGGGCTGGAAATACCGGTTTTGGGATTCTGCACAGAAAGGGTTTGCAAACCGCTGAATCCACACGTGAGTTTAACTCTGTCAGTTGAATGCACACATTGACCACCATTCAGTTTGATAGCACCCTTTTGGTTTTAGAAGCAGATATTTCTCTGTACAGCCTATGGTCCCATTCACTCGGGAATATCCCAACGCAGCTCCTAGAAGAAACGTGTTTCTGACTCGCTGAATCTCAAAATAGATTCAACTCTCTTAAGTGAACGAAAGCACAGCAGAGCAGTTTCAAGGAATCGTTTCCCTGAGTTTTAGACGAAGTTTCCTGCTGTTTAGTACGTATGCCGGCATTTGGCTGGAAATACCGGTTTTGGGATTCTGCACAGAAAGGGTTTGCAAACCGCTGAATCCACACGTGAGTTTAACTCTGTCAGCTGAATGCACACATTGACAACCATTCATTTTGATAACACCCTTTTGGTTTTAGAAGCAGATATTTCTCTGTACAGCCTATGGTCCCATTCACTCGGGAATGCCCCAACGCAGCTCCTAGAAGAAACGTGTTTCTGACTCGCTGAATCTCAACATAGATTCAACTCTCTTAAGTGAACGAAAGCACAGCAGAGTAGTTTCAAGGAAACGTTTCCCTGAGATTTAGACGAAGTTTCCTGCTGTTTAGTACGTATGCCGGCATTGGGCTGGAAATACCGGTTTTGGGATTCTGCACAGAAAGGGTTTGCAAACCGCTGAATCCACACGTGAGTTTAACTCTTTCAGTTGAATGCACACATTGACAACCATTCAGTTTGATAACACCCTTTTAGTTTTAGATGCAGATATTTCTCTGTACAGCCTATGGTCCCATTCACTCGGGAATATCCCAACGCAGCTCCTAGAAGAAACGTGTTTCTGACTCGCTGAATCTCAACATAGATTCAACTCTCTTAGGTGAACGAACGCACAGCAGAGCAGTTTCAAGGAAACGTTTCTCCTGAGTTTTAGACGAAGTTTCCTGCTGTTTAGTACGTATGCCGGCATTGAGCTGGAAATAACGGTTTTGGGATTCTGCACAGAAAGGGTTTGCAAACCGCTGAATACACACGTGAGTTTAACTCTGTCAGTTGAATGCACGCATTGACAGCCATTCAGTTAGATAGCACAGTTCTGGTGTTAGAAGCACATATTTCTCTGTACAGCGTATGGTCCCATTCACTCGACAATATCCCAACGCAGCTCCTCGAAGAAACGTGTTTCTGACTCGCTAAATCTCAACATAGATTCAACTCTCTTAGGTGAACGAATGCACAGCAAAGCAGTTTCAAGGAAACGTTTCTCCTGAGTTTTAGACGAAGTTTCCTGCTGTTTAGTACGTATGCCGGCATTGGGCTGGAAATACCGGTTTTGGGATTCTGCACAGAAAGGGTTTGCAAACCGCTGAATCCACACGTGAGTTTAACTCTGTCAGTTGAATGCACACATTGACAACCATTCAGTTAGATAGCACCCTTTTGGTTTTAGGAGCAGATATTTCTCTGTACAGCCTATGGTCCCATTCACTCGGGAATATCCCAACGCAGCTCCTAGAAGAAACGTGTTTCTGACTCGCTGAATCTCAGCATAGATTCAACTCTCTTACGTGAACGAACGCACAGCAGAGCAGTTTCAAGGAAACGTTTCTCCTGAGTTTTAGACGAAGTTTCCTGCTGTTTAGTATGGATGCCGGCATTGGGCTGGAAGTACCGGTTTGGGATTCTGCACAGAAAGGGTTTGCAAACCGCTGAATCCACACGTGAGTTTAACTCTGTCAGTTGAATGCACATATTGACAATCATCCAGTTAGATAGCTCCGTTTGGGTTTTAGAAGCAGATATTTCTCTGTACAGCCTATGGTCCCATTCACTCGGGAATATCCCAACGCAGCTCCTAGAAGAAACGTGTTTCTGACTCGCTGAATCTCAACATAGATTCAACTCTCTTAGGTGAACGAACGCACAGCAGAGCAGTTTCAAGGAAACGTTTCTCCTGAGTTTTAGACGAAGATACCTGCAGTTTAGTACGTATGCCGTCATTGAGCTGGAATTACCGGTTTTGGTATTCTGCACAGAAAGTGTTTGTAAACCGCTGAATCCAAACGTGAGTTTAACTCTGTCAGTTGAATGCACACATTGACAACCATTCAGTTTGATAGCACCCTTTTGGTTTTAGAAGCAGATATTTCTCTGTACAGCCTATGGTCCCATTCACTCGGGAATATCCCAACGCAGCTCCTAGAAGAAACGTGTTTCTGACTCGATGAATCTCAACATAGATTCAACTCTCTTAGGTGAACGAACGCACAGCAGAGCAGTTTCACGAAAACGTTTCTCCTGAGTTTTAGACGAAGTTTCCTGCAGTTTAGTACGTATGCCGGCAGTGAGCTGGAATTACCGGTTTTGGGATTCTGCACAGAAAGCGTTTGTAAACCGCTGAATCCAAACGTGAGTTTAACTCTGTCAGTTGAATGCACACATTGAAAACCATTCAGATAGATAGCACCCTTTTGGTTTTAGGAGCAGATATTTCTCTGTACAGCCTAAGGTCCCATTCACTCGGGAATATCCCAACGCAGCTCCTAGAAGAAACGTGTTTCTGACTCGCTGAATCTCAACATAGATTCAGCTCTCTAAGGTGAACGAACGCACAGCAGAGCAGTTTCAAGGAAACGTTTCTCCTGAGTTTTAGACGAAGTTTCCTGCTGTTTAGTACGTATGCCGGCATTGGGCTGGAAATACCGGTTTTGGGATTCTGCACAGAAAGGGTTTGCAAACCGCTGAATCCACACGTGAGTTTAACTCTGTCAGTTGAATGCACACATTGACAACCATTCAGTTAGATAGCTTCGTTTTGGTTTTAGAAGCAGATATTTCTCTGTACAGCCTATGGTCCCATTCACTCGGGAATATCCCAACGCAGCTCCTGGAAGAAACGTGTTTCTGACTCGCTGAATCTCAACATAGATTCAACTCTCTTAGGTGAACGAACGCACAGCAGAGCAGTTTCAAGGAAACGTTTCTCCTGAGTTTTAGACGAAGTTTCCTGCTGTTTAGTACGTATGCCGGCATTGGGCTGGAAATACCGGTTTTGGGATTCTGCACAGAAAGGGTTTCCAACCGATGAATCCACAGGTGAGTTTAACTTTGTCAGTTGAATGCACACATTGACAACCATCCAGTTAGATAGCTCCGTTTTGGTTTTAGAAGCAGGTATTTCTCTGTACAGCCTATGGTCCCATTCACTCGGGAATATCCCAACGCAGCTCCTAGAAGAAGCGTGTTTCTGTCTCGGAGAATCTCAACATAGATTCAACTCTCTTAGGTGAACGAACGGACAGCAGAGCAGTTTCAAGGAAACTTTTCTCCTGAGTTTTAGACGAAGTTTCCTGCTCTTTAGTACGTATGCCGGCATTGGGCTGGAAATACCGGTTTTGGGATTCTGCACAGAAAGGGTTTGTAATCCGCTGAATCCAAACGTGAGTTTAACTCTGTCAGTTGAATGCACACATTGACAACCATTCAGTTAGATTGCACCCTTTTGGTTTTAGGAGCAGATATTTCTCTGTACATCCTATGGTCCCATTCACTCGGGAATATCCCAACGCAGCTTCTAGAAAAAACGTGTTTCTGACTCGCTGAATCTCAACATAGATTCAACTCTCTTAGGTGAACGAACGCACAGCAGAGCAGTTTCAAGGAAATTTTTCTCCTGAGTTTTAGACGAAGTTTCCTGCTGTTTAGTACGTATGCCGGCATTGGGCTGGAAATACCGGTTTTGGGATTCTGCACAGAAAGGGTTTGCAAACCACTGAATCGACACGTGAGATTAACTATGTCAGTTGAATGCACGCATTGACAACCATTCAGTTAGATAGCTCCGTTTTGGTTTTAGGGGCAGATATTTCTCTGTACAGCCTATGGTCCCATTCAATCGGGAATATCCCAACGCAGCTCCTGGAAGAAACGTGTTTCTGACTCGCTGAATCTCATCATAGATTCAACTCTCTTAGTTGAACGAACGCACAGCAGAGCAGTTTCAAGGAAACTTTTCTCCTGAGTTTTAGACGAAGTTTCCTGCTCTTTAGTACGTATGCCGGCATTGGGCTGGAAATACCGGTTTTGGGATTCTGCACAGAAAGGGTTTGCAAACCGCTGAATCCACACGTGAGTTTAACTCTGTCAGTTGAATGCACACATTGACCACCATTCAGTTTGATAGCACCCTTTTGGTTTTAGAAGCAGGTATTTCTCGGTACAGCCTATGGTCCCATTCACTCGGGAATATCCCAACGCAGCTCCTAGAAGAAACGTGTTTCTGACTCGCTGAATCTCAACATAGATTCAACTCTCTTAAGTGAGCGAACGCACAGCAGAGCAGTTTCAAGGAAACGTTTCCCTGAGTTTTAGAAGAAGTTTCCTGCTGTTTAGTACGTATGCCGGCATTGGGCTGGAAATACCGGTTTTGGGATTCTGCACAGAAAGGGTTTGCAAACCGCTGAATCCACACGTGAGTTTAACTCTGTCAGTTGAATGCACACATTGACAACCATTCAGTTTGATAACACCCTTTTGGTTTTAGAAGCAGATATTTCTCTGTACAGCCTATGGTCCCATTCACTCGGGAATATCCCAACGCAGCTCCTAGAAGAAACGTGTTTCTGACTCGCTGAATCTCAACAGAGATTCAACTCTCTTAGGTGAACGAACGCACAGCAGAGCAGTTTCAAGGAAACGTTTCTCCTGAGTTTTAGAAGAAGTTCCCTGCTGTTTAGTACGTATGCCGGCATTGGGCTGGAAATACCGGTTTTGGGATTCTGCACAGAAAGGGTTTGCAAACCGCTGAATCCACACGTGAGTTTAACTCTATCAGTTGAATGCACACATTGACAACCATTCAGTTTGATAGCACCCTTTTGGTTTTAGAAGCAGATATTTCTCTGTACAGCCTATGGTCCCATTCACTCGGGAATATCCCAACGCAGCTCCTAGAAGAAACGTGTTTCTGACTCGCTGAATCTCAAAATAGATTCAACTCTCTTAAGTGAACGAACGCATAGCAGAGCAGTTTCAAGGAAACGTTTCCCTGAGTTTTAGACGAAGTTTCCTGCAGTTTAGTACGTATGCCGGCAGTGAGCTGGAATTACCGGTTTTGGGATTCTGCACAGAAAGGGTTTGTAAACCGCTGAATCCAAACGTGAGTTTAACTCTGTCAGTTGAATGCACACATTGAAAACCATTCAGTTAGATAGCACCCTTTTGGTTTAAGGAGCAGATATTTCTCTGTACAGCCTATGGTCCCATTCACTCGGGAATATCCCAACGCAGCTTCTAGAAGAAACGTGTTTCTGACTCGCTGAATCTCAACATAGATTCAACTCTCTTAGGTGAACGAACGCACAGCAGAGCAGTTTCAAGGAAACGTTTCTCCTGAGTTATAGACGAAGTTTCCTGCTGTTTAGTACGTATGCCGGCATTGGGCTGGAAATACCGGTTTTGGGATTCTGCACAGAAAGGGTTTGCAAACCACTGAATCGACACGTGAGATTAACTCTGTCAGTTGAATGCACGCATTGACAACCATTCAGTTAGATAGCTCCGTTTTGGTTTTAGGAGCAGATATTTCTCTGTACAGCCTATGGTCCCATTCAATCGGGAATATCCCAACGCAGCTCCTGGAAGAAACGTGTTTCTGACTCTCTGAATATCAACATAGATTCAACTCTCTTAGTTGAACGAACGCACAGCAGAGCAGTTTCAAGGAAACGTTTCCCTGAGTTTTAGACGAAGTTTCCTGCTGTTTAGTACGTATGCCGGCATTGGGCTGGAAATACCGGTTTTGGGATTCTGCACAGAAAGGGTTTGCAAACCGCTGAATCCACACGTGAGTTTAACTCTGTCAGTTGAATGCACACATTGACCACCATTCAGTTTGATAGCACCCTTTTGGTTTTAGAAGCAGATATTTCTCTGTACAGCCTATGGTCCCATTCACTCGGGAATATCCCAACGCAGCTCCTAGAAGAAACGTGTTTCTGACTCGCTGAATCTCAAAATAGATTCAACTCTCTTAAGTGAACGAAAGCACAGCAGAGCAGTTTCAAGGAAACGTTTCCCTGAGTTTTAGACGAAGTTTCCTGCTGTTTAGTACGTATGCCGGCATTTGGCTGGAAATACCGGTTTTGGGATTCTGCACAGAAAGGGTTTGCAAACCGCTGAATCCACACGTGAGTTTAACTCTGTCAGCTGAATGCACACATTGACAACCATTCATTTTGATAACACCCTTTTGGTTTTAGAAGCAGATATTTCTCTGTACAGCCTATGGTCCCATTCACTCGGGAATGCCCCAACGCAGCTCCTAGAAGAAACGTGTTTCTGATTCGCTGAATCTCAACATAGATTCAACTCTCTTAAGTGAACGAAAGCACAGCAGAGTAGTTTCAAGGAAACGTTTCCCTGAGATTTAGACGAAGTTTCCTGCTGTTTAGTACGTATGCCGGCATTGGGCTGGAAATACCGGTTTTGGGATTCTGCACAGAAAGGGTTTGCAAACCGCTGAATCCACACGTGAGTTTAACTCTTTCAGTTGAATGCACACATTGACAACCATTCAGTTTGATAACACCCTTTTAGTTTTAGATGCAGATATTTCTCTGTACAGCTTATGGTCCCATTCACTCGGGAATATCCCAACGCAGCTCCTAGAAGAAACGTGTTTCTGACTCGCTGAATCCCACATAGATTCAACTCTCTTAGGAGAACGAACGCACAGCAGAGCAGTTTCAAGGAAACGTTTCTCCTGAGTTTTAGACGAAGTTTCCTGCTGTTTAGTATGTATGCCGGCATTGGGCTGGAAATACCGGTTTTGGGATTCTGCACAGAAAGGGTTTGCAAACCGCTGAATCCACACATGAGTTTAGCTCTGTCAGTTGAATGCAGTCATTGACAACCATTCAGTTAGATAGCTCCGTTTTGGTTTTAGAAGCAGATATTTCTCTGTACAGCCTACGGTCCCATTCACTCGGGAATATCCCAACGCAGCTCCTAGAAGAAACGTGTTTCTGACTCGCTGAATCTCAACATAGATTCAACTCTCTTAGGTGAACGAACGCACAGCAGAGCAGTTTCAAGGAAACGTTTCTCCTGAGTTTTAGACGAAGTTTCCTGCTGTTTAGTACGTATGCCGGCATTGAGCTGGAAATAACGGTTTTGGGATTCTGCACAGAAAGGGTTTGCAAACCGCTGAATACACACGTGAGTTTAACTCTGTCAGTTGAATGCACGCATTGACAGCCATTCAGTTAGATAGCACAGTTCTGGTGTTAGAAGCACATATTTCTCTGTACAGCGTATGGTCCCATTCACTCGACAATATCCCAACGCAGCTCCTCGAAGAAACGTGTTTCTGACTCGCTAAATCTCAACATAGATTCAACTCTCTTAGGTGAACGAATGCACAGCAAAGCAGTTTCAAGGAAACGTTTCTCCTGAGTTTTAGACGAAGTTTCCTGCTGTTTAGTACGTATGCCGGCATTGGGCTGGAAATACCGGTTTTGGGATTCTGCACAGAAAGGGTTTGCAAACCGCTGAATCCACACGTGAGTTTAACTCTGTCAGTTGAATGCACACATTGACAACCATTCAGTTAGATAGCACCCTTTTGGTTTTAGGAGCAGATATTTCTCTGTACAGCCTATGGTCCCATTCACTCGGGAATATCCCAACGCAGCTCCTAGAAGAAACGTGTTTCTGACTCGCTGAATCTCAGCATAGATTCAACTCTCTTACGTGAACGAACGCACAGCAGAGCAGTTTCAAGGAAACGTTTCTCCTGAGTTTTAGACGAAGTTTCCTGCTGTTTAGTATGGATGCCGGCATTGGGCTGGAAGTACCGGTTTTGGGATTCTGCACAGAAAGGGTTTGCAAACCGCTGAATCCACACGTGAGTTTAACTCTGTCAGTTGAATGCACATATTGACAATCATCCAGTTAGATAGCTCCGTTTGGGTTTTAGAAGCAGATATTTCTCTGTACAGCCTATGGTCCCATTCACTCGGGAATATCCCAACGCAGCTCCTAGAAGAAACGTGTTTCTGACTCGCTGAATCTCAACATAGATTCAACTCTCTTAGGTGAACGAACGCACAGCAGAGCAGTTTCAAGGAAACGTTTCTCCTGAGTTTTAGACGAAGATACCTGCAGTTTAGTACGTATGCCGTCATTGAGCTGGAATTACCGGTTTTGGTATTCTGCACAGAAAGTGTTTGTAAACCGCTGAATCCAAACGTGAGTTTAACTCTGTCAGTTGAATGCACACATTGACAACCATTCAGTTTGATAGCACCCTTTTGGTTTTAGAAGCAGATATTTCTCTGTACAGCCTATGGTCCCATTCACTCGGGAATATCCCAACGCAGCTCCTAGAAGAAACGTGTTTCTGACTCGATGAATCTCAACATAGATTCAACTCTCTTAGGTGAACGAACGCACAGCAGAGCAGTTTCACGAAAACGTTTCTCCTGAGTTTTAGACGAAGTTTCCTGCAGTTTAGTACGTATGCCGGCAGTGAGCTGGAATTACCGGTTTTGGGATTCTGCACAGAAAGCGTTTGTAAACCGCTGAATCCAAACGTGAGTTTAACTCTGTCAGTTGAATGCACACATTGAAAACCATTCAGTTAGATAGCACCCTTTTGGTTTTAGGAGCAGATATTTCTCTGTACAGCCTAAGGTCCCATTCACTCGGGAATATCCCAACGCAGCTCCTAGAAGAAACGTGTTTCTGACTCGCTGAATCTCAACATAGATTCAGCTCTCTAAGGTGAACGAACGCACAGCAGAGCAGTTTCAAGGAAACGTTTCTCCTGAGTTTTAGACGAAGTTTCCTGCTGTTTAGTACGTATGCCGGCATTGGGCTGGAAATACCGGTTTTGGGATTCTGCACAGAAAGGGTTTGCAAACCGCTGAATCCACACGTGAGTTTAACTCTGTCAGTTGAATGCACACATTGACAACCATTCAGTTAGATAGCTCCGTTTTGGTTTTAGAAGCAGATATTTCTCTGTACAGCCTATGGTCCCATTCACTCGGGAATATCCCAACGCAGCTCCTGGAAGAAACGTGTTTCTGACTCGCTGAATCTCAACATAGATTCAACTCTCTTAGGTGAACGAACGCACAGCAGAGCAGTTTCAAGGAAACGTTTCTCCGGAGTTTTAGACGAAGTTTCCTGCTGTTTAGTACGTATGCCGGCATTGGGCTGGAAATACCGGTTTTGGGATTCTGCACAGAAAGGGTTTCCAACCGATGAATCCACAGGTGAGTTTAACTTTGTCAGTTGAATGCACACATTGACAACCATCCAGTTAGATAGCTCCGTTTTGGTTTTAGAAGCAGGTATTTCTCTGTACAGCCTATGGTCCCATTCACTCGGGAATATCCCAACGCAGCTCCTAGAAGAAGCGTGTTTCTGTCTCGGAGAATCTCAACATAGATTCAACTCTCTTAGGTGAACGAACGGACAGCAGAGCAGTTTCAAGGAAACTTTTCTCCTGAGTTTTAGACGAAGTTTCCTGCTCTTTAGTACGTATGCCGGCATTGGGCTGGAAATACCGGTTTTGGGATTCTGCACAGAAAGGGTTTGTAATCCGCTGAATCCAAACGTGAGTTTAACTCTGTCAGTTGAATGCACACATTGACAACCATTCAGTTAGATTGCACCCTTTTGGTTTTAGGAGCAGATATTTCTCTGTACAGCCTATGGTCCCATTCACTCGGGAATATCCCAACGCAGCTTCTAGAAAAAACGTGTTTCTGACTCGCTGAATCTCAACATAGATTCAACTCTCTTAGGTGAACGAACGCACAGCAGAGCAGTTTCAAGGAAATTTTTCTCCTGAGTTTTAGACGAAGTTTCCTGCTGTTTAGTACGTATGCCGGCATTGGGCTGGAAATACCGGTTTTGGGATTCTGCACAGAAAGGGTTTGCAAACCACTGAATTGACACGTGAGATTAACTATGTCAGTTGAATGCACGCATTGACAACCATTCAGTTAGATAGCTCCGTTTTGGTTTTAGGGGCAGATATTTCTCTGTACAGCCTATGGTCCCATTCAATCGGGAATATCCCAACGCAGCTCCTGGAAGAAACGTGTTTCTGACTCGCTGAATCTCATCATAGATTCAACTCTCTTAGTTGAACGAACGCACAGCAGAGCAGTTTCAAGGAAACTTTTCTCCTGAGTTTTAGACGAAGTTTCCTGCTCTTTAGTACGTATGCCGGCATTGGGCTGGAAATACCGGTTTTGGGATTCTGCACAGAAAGGGTTTGCAAACCGCTGAATCCACACGTGAGTTTAACTCTGTCAGTTGAATGCACACATTGACCACCATTCAGTTTGATAGCACCCTTTTGGTTTTAGAAGCAGGTATTTCTCGGTACAGCCTATGGTCCCATTCACTCGGGAATATCCCAACGCAGCTCCTAGAAGAAACGTGTTTCTGACTCGCTGAATCTCAACATAGATTCAACTCTCTTAAGTGAGCGAACGCACAGCAGAGCAGTTTCAAGGAAACGTTTCCCTGAGTTTTAGAAGAAGTTTCCTGCTGTTTAGTACGTATGCCGGCATTGGGCTGGAAATACCGGTTTTGGGATTCTGCACAGAAAGGGTTTGCAAACCGCTGAATCCACACGTGAGTTTAACTCTGTCAGTTGAATGCACACATTGACAACCATTCAGTTTGATAACACCCTTTTGGTTTTAGAAGCAGATATTTCTCTGTACAGCCTATGGTCCCATTCACTCGGGAATATCCCAACGCAGCTCCTAGAAGAAACGTGTTTCTGACTCGCTGAATCTCAACAGAGATTCAACTCTCTTAGGTGAACGAACGCACAGCAGAGCAGTTTCAAGGAAACGTTTCTCCTGAGTTTTAGAAGAAGTTCCCTGCTGTTTAGTACGTATGCCGGCATTGGGCTGGAAATACCGGTTTTGGGATTCTGCACAGAAAGGGTTTGCAAACCGCTGAATCCACACGTGAGTTTAACTCTGTCAGTTGAATGCACACATTGACAACCATTCAGTTAGATAGCTCCGTTTTGGTATTAGAAGCAGATATTTCTCTGTACAGCCTATGGTCCCATTCACTCGGGAATATCACAACGCAGCTCCTAGATGAAACGTGTTTCTGACTCGCTGAATCTCAACATAGATTCAACTCTCTTAGGTGAACGAACGCACAGCAGAGCAGTTTAAAGGAAACGTTTCTCCTGAGTTTTAGACGAAGTTTCCTGCTGTTTAGTACGTATGCCGGCATTGAGCTGGAAATACCGGTTTTGGGATTCTGCACAGAAAGGGTTTCCAAACCGCTGAATCCACACGTGAGTTTAACTCTGTCAGATGAATGCACGCATTGACAACCTTTCAGTTAGATAGCACAGTTTTGGTTTTAGAAGCACATATTTCTCTGTACAGCCTATGGTCCCATTCACTCGAGAATATCCCAACGCAGCTCCTCGAAGAAACGTCTTTCTGACTCGCTGAATCTCAACATAGATTCAACTCTCTTAGTTGAACGAACGCACAGCAGAGCAGTTTCAAGGTAACCTTTCTCCTGAGTTTTAGACGAAGTTTCCTGCTGTTTAGTACGTATGCCGGCATTGGGCTGGAAATACCGGTTTTGGGATTCTGCACAGAAAGGGTTTGCAAACCGCTGAATCCACACGTGAGTTTATCTCTGTCAGTTGAATGCACACATTGACAACCATTCAGTTTGATAACACCCTTTTGGTTTTAGAGGCAGATATTTCTCTGTACAGACTATGGTCCCATTCACTCGGGAATATCCCAACGCAGCTCCTAGAAGAAACGTGTTTCTGACTCGCTGAATCTCAAAATAGATTCAACTCTCTTAAGTGAACGAACGCACAGCAGAGCAGTTTCAAGGAAACGTTTCCCTGAGTTTTAGACGAAGTTTCCTGCTGTTTAGTACGGATGCCGGCATTGGGCTGGAAATACCGGTTTTGGGATTCTGCACAGAAAGGGTTTGCAAACCGCTGAATCCACACGTGAGTTTAACTTTGTCAGTTGAATGCACACATTGACAACCATCCAGTTAGATAGCTCCGTTTTGGTTTTAGAAGCAGATATTTCTCTGTACAGCCTATGGTCCCATTCACTCGGGAATATCCCAACGCAGCTCCTGGAAGAAACGTGTTTCTGACTCGCTGAATCTCAACATGGATTCAACTCTCTTAGGTGAACGAACGCACAGCAGAGCAGTTTCAAGGAAACGTTTCTCCTGAGTTTTAGACGAAGTTTCCTGCTGTTTAGTACGGATGCCGGCATTGGGCTGGAAATACCGGTTTTGGGATTCTGCACAGAAAGGGTTTGTAATCTGCTGAATTCAAACGTGAGTTTAACTCTGTCAGTTGAATGCACACATTGACAACCATTCAGTTAGATTGCACCCTTTTGGTTTTAGGAGCAGATATTTCTCTGTACAGCCTATGGTCCCATTCACTCGGGAATATCCCAACGCAGCTCCTAGAAGAAACGTGTTTCTGACTCGCTGAATCTCAACATAGATTCAACTCTCTTAGGTGAACGAACCCACAGCAGAGCAGTTTCAAGGAAACGTTTCTCCTGAGTTTTAGACGAAGTTTCCTGCTGTTTAGTACGTATGCCGGCATTGGGCTGGAAATACCGGTTTTGGGATTCTGCACAAAAAGGGTTTGCAAACCACTGAATCCACGCGTGAGTTTAACTCTGTCAGTTGAATGCACACATTGACAACCATTCAGTTAGATAGGCCCGTTTTGGTTTTAGAAGCAGATATTTCTCTGTACAGCCTATGGTCCCATTCACTCGGGAATATCCCAACGCAGCTCCTGGAAGAAACGTGTTTCTGACTCGCTGAATCTCAACATAGATTCAACTCTCTTAGGTGAACGAACGCACAGCAGAGCAGTTTCAAGGAAACGTTTCTCCTGAGTTTTAGACGAAGTTTCCTGCTGTTTAGTACGTATGCCGGCATTGGGCTGGAAATACCGGTTTTGGGATTCTGCACAGAAAGGGTTTGCAAACCGCTGAATCCACACGTGAGTTTATCTCTGTCAGTTGAATGCACACATTGACAACCATTCAGTTAGATAGCTCCGTTTTGGTTTTAGAAGCAGATATTTCTCTGTACAACCTATGGTCCCATTCTCTCGGGAATATCCCAACGCAGCTCCTAGATGAAACGTGTTTCTGACTCGCTGAATCTCAACATAGATTCAACTCTCTTAGGTGAACGAACGCACAGCAGAGCAGTTTCAAGGAAACTTTTCTCCTGAGTTTTAGACGAAGTTTCCTGCTGTATAGTACGGATGCCGGCATTGGGCTGGAAATACCGGTATTGGGATTCTGCACAGAAAGGGTTTGCAAACCGATGAATCCACACGTGAGTTTAACTCTGTCAGTTGAATGCACACATTGACAACCATTCAGTTAGATAGATCCGTTTTGGTATTAGAAGCAGACATTTCTCTGAACAGCCTATGGTCCCGTTCACTCGGGAATATCCCAACGCAGGTCCTAGAAGAAACGTGTTTCTGACTCGCTGAATCTCAACATAGATTCAACTCTCTTAGGTGAACGAACGCACAGCAGAGCAGTTTCAAGGAAACGTTTCTCCTGAGTTTTAGACGAAGTTTCCTGCTGTTTAGTACGGATGCCGGCATTGGTCTGGAAATACCGGTTTTGGGATTCTGCACAGAAAGGGTTTGCAAACCGCTGAATCCACACGTGAGTTTAACTCTGTCAGTTGAATGCACACATTGACAACCATTCAGTTAGATAGATCCGTTTTGGTATTAGAAGCAGACATTTCTCTGAACAGCCTATGGTCCCGTTCACTCGGGAATATCCCAACGCAGGTCCTAGAAGAAACGTGTTTCTGACTCGCTGAATCTCAACATAGATTCAACTCTCTTAGGTGAACGAACGCACAGCAGAGCAGTTTCAAGGAAACGTTTCTCCTGAGTTTTAGACGAAGTTTCCTGCTGTTTAGTACGGATGCCGGCATTGGTCTGGAAATACCGGTTTTGGGATTCTGCACAGAAAGGGTTTGCAAACCGCTGAATCCACACGTGAGTTTAACTCTGTCAGTTGAATGCACACATTGACAACCATTCAGTTAGATAGCTCCGTTTTGGTTTTAGAAGCAGATATTTCTCTGTACAGCCTATGGTCCCATTCACTCGGGAATATCCCAACGCAGGTCCTAGAAGAAACGTGTTTCTGACTCGCTGAATCTCAACATAGATTCAACTCTCTTAGGTGAACGAACGCACAACAGAGCAGTTTCAAGGAAACGTTTCTCCTGAGTTTTAGACGAAGTTTCCTGCTGTTTAGTACGGATGCCGGCATTGGGCTGGAAATACCGGTTTTGGATTTCTGCACAGAAAGGGTTTGCAAACCGCTGAATCCGCACGTGAGTTTAACTTTGTGAGTTGAATGCACATATTGACAACCATCCAGTTAGATAGCTCCGTTTTGGTTTTAGAAGCAGATATTTCTCTGTACAGCCTATGGTCCCATTCACTCGGGAATATCCCAACGCAGCTCCTAGAAGAAACGTGTTTCTGACTCGCTGAATCTCAACATAGATTCAACTCTCTTAGGTGAACGAACGCACAGCAGAGCAGTTTCAAGTAAACGTTTCTCCTGAGTTTTAGACGAAGTTTCCTGCTGTTTAGTACGTATGCTGGCATTGAGCTGGAATTACCGGTTTTGGGATTCTGCACAGAAAGGGTTTGTAAACCGCTGAATCCAAACGTGAGTTTAACTCTGTCAGTTGAATGCACACATTGACAACCATTCAGTGTGATAACACCCTTTTGGTTTTAGAAGCAGATATTTCTCTGTACAACCTATGGTCCCTTTCTCTCGGGAATATCCCAACGCAGGTCCTAGAAGAAACGTGTTTCTGACTCGCTGAATCTCAACATAGATTCAACTCTCTTAGGTGAACGAAAGCACAGCAGAGCAGTTTCAAGGAATCGTTTCTCCTGAGTTTTAGACGAAGTTTCCTGCTGTTTAGTACGTATGCCGGCATTGAGCTGGAAATACTGGTTTTGGGATTCTGCACAGAAAGGGTTTCCAAACCGCTGAATCCACACGTGAGTTTAACTCTGTCAGATGAATGCACGCATTGACAACCTTTCAGTTAGATAGCACAGTTTTGGTTTTAGAAGCACATATTTCTCTGTACAGCCTATGGTCCCATTCACTCGAGAATATCCCAACGCAGCTCCTCGAAGAAACGTCTTTCTGACTCGCTGAATCTCAACATAGATTCAACTCTCTTAGTTGAACGAACGCACAGCAGAGCAGTTTCAAGGAAACCTTTCTCCTGAGTTTTAGACGAAGTTTCCTGCTGTTTAGTACGTATGCCGGCATTGGGCTGGAAATACCGGTTTTGGGATTCTGCACAGAAAGGGTTTGCAAACCGCTGAATCCACACGTGAGTTTAACTCTGTCAGTTGAATGCACACATTGACAACCATTCAGTTTGATAACACCCTTTTGGTTTTAGAGGCAGATATTTCTCTGTACAGACTATGGTCCCATTCACTCGGGAATATCCCAACGCAGCTCCTAGAAGAAACGTGTTTCTGACTCGCTGAATCTCAACATAGATTCAACTCTCTTAAGTGAACGAACGCACAGCAGAGCAGTTTCAAGGAAACGTTTCCCTGAGTTTTAGACGAAGTTTCCTGCTGTTTAGTACGGATGCCGGCATTGGGCTGGAAATACCGGTTTTGGGATTCTGCACAGAAAGGGTTTGCAAACCGCTGAATCCACACGTGAGTTTAACTTTGTAAGTTGAATGCACACATTGACAACCATCCAGTTAGATAGCTCCGTTTTGGTTTTAGAAGCAGATATTTCTCTGTACAGCCTATGGTCCCATTCACTCGGGAATATCCCAACGCAGCTCCTAGAAGAAACGTGTTTCTGACTCGCTGAATCTCAACATAGATTCAACTCTCTTAGGTGAACGAACGCACAGCAGAGCAGTTTCAAGTAAACGTTTCTCCTGAGTTTTAGACGAAGTTTCCTGCTGTTTAGTACGTATGCTGGCATTGAGCTGGAATTACCGGTTTTGGGATTCTGCACAGAAAGGGTTTGTAAACCGCTGAATCCAAACGTGAGTTTAACTCTGTCAGTTGAATGCACACATTGACAACCATTCAGTGTGATAACACCCTTTTGGTTTTAGAAGCAGATATTTCTCTGTACAACCTATGGTCCCTTTCTCTCGGGAATATCCCAACGCAGGTCCTAGAAGAAACGTGTTTCTGACTCGCTGAATCTCAACATAGATTCAACTCTCTTAGGTGAACGAAAGCACAGCAGAGCAGTTTCAAGGAATCGTTTCTCCTGAGTTTTAGACGAAGTTTCCTTCTGTTTAGTACGGATGCCGGCATTGGGCTGGAAATACCGGTTTTGGGATTCTGCACAGAAAGGGTTTGCAAACCGCAGAATCAACACGTGAGTTTAGCTTTGTCAGTTGAATGCACACAATGACAACCATCCAGTTAGATAGCTCCGTTTTGGTTTTAGAAGCAGATATTTCTCTGTACAGCCTATGGTGCCATTCACTCGGGAATATCCCAACGCAGCTCCTAGAAGAAACGTGTTTCTGACTCGCTGAATCTCAACATAGATTCAACTCTCTTAGGTGAACGAACGCACAGCAGAGCAGTTTCAAGGAATCGTTTCTCCTGAGTTTTAGACGAAGTTTCCTGCTGTTTAGTACGTATGCTGGCATTGGGCTGGAAATACCGGTTTTGGGATTCTGCACAGAAAGGGTTTGCAAACCGCTGAATCCACACGTGAGTTTAACTCTGTCAGTTGAATGCACACATTGACAACCATTCAGTTTGATAACACCCTTTTGGTTTTAGAGGCAGATATTTCTCTGTACAGCCTATGGTCCCATTCACTCGGGAATATCCCAACGCAGCTCCTAGAAGAAACGTGTTTCTGACTCGCTGAATCTCAACATAGATTCAACTCTCTTAGTTGAACGAACGCACAGCAGAGCAGTTTCAAGGAAACGGTTCTCCTGAGTTTTAGACGAAGTTTCCTGCTGTTTAGTACGTATGCCGGCATTGAGCTGGAAATACTGGTTTTGGGATTCTGCACAGAAAGGGTTTGCAAACCGCTGAATCCACACGTGAGTTTAACTCTGTCAGATGAATGCACGCATTGACAACCTTTCAGTTAGATAGCACAGTTTTGGTTTTAGAAGCACATATTTCTCTGTACAGCCTATGGTCCCATTCACTCGAGAATATCCCAACGCAGCTCCTCGAAGAAACGTCTTTCTGACTCGCTGAATCTCAACATAGATTCAACTCTCTTAGTTGAACGAACGCACAGCAGAGCAGTTTCAAGGAAACCTTTCTCCTGAGTTTTAGACGAAGTTTCCTGCTGTTTAGTACGTATGCCGGCATTGGGCTGGAAATACCGGTTTTGGGATTCTGCACAGAAAGGGTTTGCAAACCGCTGAATCCACACGTGAGTTTAACTCTGTCAGTTGAATGCACACATTGACAACCATTCAGTTTGATAACACCCTTTTGGTTTTAGAGGCAGATATTTCTCTGTACAGACTATGGTCCCATTCACTCGGGAATATCCCAACGCAGCTCCTAGAAGAAACGTGTTTCTGACTCGCTGAATCTCAACATAGATTCAACTCTCTTAAGTGAACGAACGCACAGCAGAGCAGTTTCAAGGAAACGTTTCCCTGAGTTTTAGACGAAGTTTCCTGCTGTTTAGTACGGATGCCGGCATTGGGCTGGAAATACCGGTTTTGGGATTCTGCGCAGAAAGGGTTTGCAAACCGCTGAATCCACACGTGAGTTTAACTTTGTCAGTTGAATGCACACATTGACAACCATCCAGTTAGATAGCTCCGTTTTGGTTTTAGAAGCAGATAATTCTCTGTACAGCCTATGGTCCCATTCACTCGGGAATATCCCAACGCAGCTCCTGGAAGAAACGTGTTTCTGACTCGCTGAATCTCAACATGGATTCAACTCTCTTAGGTGAACGAACGCACAGCAGAGCAGTTTCAAGGAAACGTTTCTCCTGAGTTTTAGACGAAGTTTCCTGCTGTTTAGTACGTATGCCGGCATTGGGCTGGAAATACCGGTTTTGGGATTCTGCACAGAAAGGGTTTGTAATCTGCTGAATTCAAACGTGAGTTTAACTCTGTCAGTTGAATGCACACATTGACAACCATTCAGTTAGATTGCACCCTTTTGGTTTTAGGAGCAGATATTTCTCTGTACAGCCTATGGTCCCATTCACTCGGGAATATCCCAACGCAGCTCCTAGAAGAAACGTGTTTCTGACTCGCTGAATCTCAACATAGATTCAACTCTCTTAGGTGAACGAACCCACAGCAGAGCAGTTTCAAGGAAACGTTTCTCCTGAGTTTTAGACGAAGTTTCCTGCTGTTTAGTACGTATGCCGGCATTGGGCTGGAAATACCGGTTTTGGGATTCTGCACAAAAAGGGTTTGCAAACCACTGAATCCACGCGTGAGTTTAACTCTGTCAGTTGAATGCACACATTGACAACCATTCAGTTAGATAGGCCCGTTTTGGTTTTAGAAGCAGATATTTCTCTGTACAGCCTATGGTCCCATTCACTCGGGAATATCCCAACGCAGCTCCTGGAAGAAACGTGTTTCTGACTCGCTGAATCTCAACATAGATTCAACTCTCTTAGGTGAACGAACGCACAGCAGAGCAGTTTCAAGGAAACGTTTCTCCTGAGTTTTAGACGAAGTTTCCTGCTGTTTAGTACGTATGCCGGCATTGGGCTGGAATTACCGGTTTTGGGATTCTGCACAGAAAGGGTTTGCAAACCGCTGAATCCACACGTGAGTTTATCTCTGTCAGTTGAATGCACACATTGACAACCATTCAGTTAGATAGCTCCGTTTTGGTTTTAGAAGCAGATATTTCTCTGTACAACCTATGGTCCCATTCTCTCGGGAATATCCCAACGCAGCTCCTAGATGAAACGTGTTTCTGACTCGCTGAATCTCAACATAGATTCAACTCTCTTAGGTGAACGAACGCACAGCAGAGCAGTTTCAAGGAAACTTTTCTCCTGAGTTTTAGACGAAGTTTCCTGCTGTATAGTACGGATGCCGGCATTGGGCTGGAAATACCGGTATTGGGATTCTGCACAGAAAGGGTTTGCAAACCGATGAATCCACACGTGAGTTTAACTCTGTCAGTTGAATGCACACATTGACAACCATTCAGTTAGATAGATCCGTTTTGGTATTAGAAGCAGACATTTCTCTGTACAGCCTATGGTCCCGTTCACTCGGGAATATCCCAACGCAGGTCCTAGAAGAAACGTGTTTCTGACTCGCTGAATCTCAACATAGATTCAACTCTCTTAGGTGAACGAACGCACAGCAGAGCAGTTTCAAGGAAACGTTTCTCCTGAGTTTTAGACGAAGTTTCCTGCTGTTTAGTACGGATGCCGGCATTGGTCTGGAAATACCGGTTTTGGGATTCTGCACAGAAAGGGTTTGCAAACCGCTGAATCCACACGTGAGTTTAACTCTGTCAGTTGAATGCACACATTGACAACCATCCAGTTAGATAGCTCCGTTTTGGTTTTAGAAGCAGATATTTCTCTGTACAGCCTATGGTCCCATTCACTCGGGAATATCCCAACGCAGCTCCTGGAAGAAACGTGTTTCTGACTCGCTGAATCTCAACATAGATTCAACTCTCTTAAGTGAACGAACGCACAGCAGAGCAGTTTCAAGGAAACGTTTCCCTGAGTTTTAGACGAAGTTTCCTGCTGTTTAGTACGTATGCCGGCATTGGGCTGGAAATACCGGTTTTGGGATTCTGCACAGAAAAGGTTTGCAAACCGCTGAATCCACACGTGAGTTTAACTTTGTCAGTTGAATGCACACATTGACAACCATCCAGTTAGATAGCTCCGTTTTGGTTTTAGAAGCAGATATTTCTCTGTACAGCCTATGGTCCCATTCACTCGGGAATATCCCAACGCAGCTCCTGGAAGAAACGTGTTTCTGACTCGCTGAATCTCAACATAGATTCAACTCTCTTAGGTGAACGAACGCACAGCAGAGCAGTTTCAAGGAAACGTTTCTCCTGAGTTTTAGACGAAGTTTCCTGCTGTTTAGTACGGATGCCGGCATTGGGCTGGAAATACCGGTTTTGGGATTCTGCACAGAAAGGGTTTGTAATCTGCTGAATCCAAACGTGAGTTTAACTCTGTCAGTTGAATGCACACATTGACAACCATTCAGTTAGATTGCACCCTTTTGGTTTTAGGAGCAGATATTTCTCTGTACAGACTATGGTACCACTCACTCGGGAATATCCCAACGCAGCTCCTAGAAGAAACGTGTTTCTGACTCGATGAATCTCATCATAGATTCAACTCTCTTAGATGAACGAACTCACAGCAGAGCAGTTTCAAGGAAACGTTTCTCCTGAGTTTTAGACGAAGTTTCCTGCTGTTTAGTACGTATGCCGGCATTGGGCTGGAAATACCGGTTTTGGGATTCTGCACAAAAAGGGTTTGCAAACCACTGAATCCACGCGAGAGTTTAACTCTGTCAGTTGAATGCACACATTGACAACCATTCAGTTAGATAGCTCCGTTTTGGTTTTAGAAGCAGATATTTCTCTGTACAACCTATGGTCCCATTCTCTCGGGAATATCCCAACGCAGCTCCTAGAAGAAACGTGTTTCTGACTCGCTGAATCTCAACATAGATTCAACTCTCTTAGGTGAACGAACGCACAGCAGAGCAGTTTCAAGGAAACTTTTCTCCTGAGTTTTAGACGAAGTTTCCTGCTGTTTAGTACGGATGCCGGCATTGGGCTGGAAATACCGGTTTTGGGATTCTGCACAGAAAGGGTTTGCTAACCGATGAATCCACACGTGAGTTTACCTCTGTCAGTTGAATGCACACATTGACAACCATTCAGTTAGATAGATCCGTTTTGGTATTAGAAGCAGACATTTCTCTGTACAGCCTATGGTCCCATTCACTCGGGAATATCCCAACGCAGGTCCTAGAAGAAACGTGTTTCTGACTCGCTGAATCTCAACATAGATTCAACTCTCTTAGGTGAACGAACGCACAGCAGAGCAGTTTCAAGGAAACGTTTCTCCTGAGTTTTAGACGAAGTTTCCTGCTGTTTAGTACGGATGCCGGCATTGGGCTGGAAATACCGGTTTTGGGATTCTGCACAGAAAGGGTTTGCAAACCGCTGAATCCACACGTGAGTTTAACTCTGTCAGTTGAATGCACACATTGACAACCATTCAGTTAGATAGCTACGTTTTGGTATTAGAAGCAGATATTTCTCTGTACAGTCTATGGTCTCATTCACTTGGGAATATCCCAACGCAGGTCCTAGAAGAAACGTGTTTCTGACTCGCTGAATCTCAACATAGATTCAACTCTCTTAGGTGAACGAAAGCACAGCAGAGCAGTTTCAAGGAATCGTTTCTCCTGAGTTTTAGACGAAGTTTCCTTCTGTTTAGTACGGATGCCGGCATTGGGCTGGAAATACCGGTTTTGGGATTCTGCACAGAAAGGGTTTGCAAACCGCTGAATCCACACGTGAGTTTAATTTGTCAGTTGAATGCACACATTGACAACCATCCAGTTAGATAGCTCCGTTTTGGTTTTAGAAGCAGATATTTCTCTGTACAGCCTATGGTCCCATTCACTCGGGAATATCCCAACGGAGGTCCTAGAAGAAACGTGTTTCTGACTCGCTGAATCTCAACATTGATTCAATTCTCTTAGGTGAACGAACGCACAGCAGAGCAGTTTCAAGGAAACGTTTCTCCTGAGTTTTAGACGAAGTTTCCTGCTGTTTAGTACGTATGCCGGCATTGGGCTGGAAATACCGGTTTTGGGATTCTGCACAGAAAGGGTTTGCAAACCGCTGAATCCACACGTGAGTTTAACTTTGTGAGTTGAATGCACACATTGACAACCATCCAGTTAGATAGCTCCGTTTTTGTTTTAGAAGCAGATATTTCTCTGTACAGCCTATGGTCCCATTCACTCGGGAATATCCCAACGCAGGTCCTAGAAGAAACGTGTTTCTGACTCGCTGAATCTCAACATAGATTCAACTCTCTTAGGTGAACGAATGCACAGCAGAGCAGTTTCAAGGAAACGTTTCTCCTGAGTTTTAGACGAAGTTTCCTGCTGTTTAGTACGTATGCCGGCATTGGGCTGGAAATACCGATTTTGGGATTCTGCACAGAAAGGGTTTGCAAACCACTGAATCCACACGTGAGTTTAACTTTGTCAGTTGAATGCACACATTGACAGCCATCCAGTTAGATAGCTCCGTTTTGGTATTAGAAGCAGATATTTCTCTGTACAGCCTATGGTCCCATTCACTCGGGAATATCCCAACGCAGCTCCTAGAAGAAACGTGTATCTGTCTCGCTGAATCTCAACATAGATTCAACTCTCTTAGGTGAACGAACGCACAGCAGAGCATTTTCAAGGAAACGTTTCTCCTGAGTTTTAGACGAAGTTTCCTGCTGTTTAGTACGGATGCCGGCATTGGGCTGAAAATACCGGTTTTGGGATTCTGCACAGAAAGGGTTTGCAAACCGCTGAATCCACACGTGAGTTTAACTTTGTGAGTTGAATGCACACATTGACAACCATTCAGTTAGATAGCTCCGTTTTGGTTTTAGAAGCAGATATTTCTCTGTACAGCCTATGGTCCCATTCACTCGGGAATGTCCCAACGCAGCTCCTGGAAAAAACGTGTTTCTGACTCGCTGAATCTCAACATAGATTCAACTCTCTTAGGTGAACGAACGCACAGCAGAGCAGTTTCAAGGAAACGTTTCTCCTGAGTTTTAGACGAAGTTTCCTGCTGTTTAGTATGTATGCCGGCATTGGGCTGGAAATACCGGTTTTGGGATACTGCACAGAAAGGGTTTGCAAACCGCTGCATCCTCACGTGAGTTTAACTCTGTCAGTTGAATGCACACATTGACAACCATCCAGTTAGATAGCTCCGTTTTGGTTTTAGAAGCAGATATTTCTCTGTACAGACTATGGTCCCATTCACTCGGGAATATCCCAACGCAGCTACTAGAAGAAACGTGTTTCTGACTCGCTGAATCTCAACATAGATTCAACTCTCTTAGGTGAACGAACGCCCAGCAGAGCAGTTTCAAGGAACCGTTTCTCCTGAGTTTTAGACGAAGTTTCCTGCTGTTTAGTACGTATGCCGGCATTGGGCTGGAAATACCGGTTTTGGGATTCTGCACAGAAAAGGTTTGCAAACCGCTGAATCCACACGTGAGTTTAACTTTGTCAGTTGAATGCACACATTGACAACCATCCAGTTAGATAGCTCCGTTTTGGTTTTAGAAGCAGATATTTCTCTGTACAGCCTATGGTCCCATTCACTCGGGAATATCCCAACGCAGCTCCTGGAAGAAACGTGTTTCTGACTCGCTGAATCTCAACATAGATTCAACTCTCTTAGGTGAACGAACGCACAGCAGAGCAGTTTCAAGGAAACGTTTCTCCTGAGTTTTAGACGAAGTTTCCTGCTGTTTAGTACGGATGCCGGCATTGGGCTGGAAATACCGGTTTTGGGATTCTGCACAGAAAGGGTTTGTAATCTGCTGAATCCAAACGTGAGTTTAACTCTGTCAGTTGAATGCACACATTGACAACCATTCAGTTAGATTGCACCCTTTTGGTTTTAGGAGCAGATATTTCTCTGTACAGACTATGGTACCACTCACTCGGGAATATCCCAACGCAGCTCCTAGAAGAAACGTGTTTCTGACTCGATGAATCTCATCATAGATTCAACTCTCTTAGATGAACGAACTCACAGCAGAGCAGTTTCAAGGAAACGTTTCTCCTGAGTTTTAGACGAAGTTTCCTGCTGTTTAGTACGTATGCCGGCATTGGGCTGGAAATACCGGTTTTGGGATTCTGCACAAAAAGGGTTTGCAAACCACTGAATCCACGCGAGAGTTTAACTCTGTCAGTTGAATGCACACATTGACAACCATTCAGTTAGATAGCTCCGTTTTGGTTTTAGAAGCAGATATTTCTCTGTACAACCTATGGTCCCATTCTCTCGGGAATATCCCAACGCAGCTCCTAGAAGAAACGTGTTTCTGACTCGCTGAATCTCAACATAGATTCAACTCTCTTAGGTGAACGAACGCACAGCAGAGCAGTTTCAAGGAAACTTTTCTCCTGAGTTTTAGACGAAGTTTCCTGCTGTTTAGTACGGATGCCGGCATTGGGCTGGAAATACCGGTTTTGGGATTCTGCACAGAAAGGGTTTGCTAACCGATGAATCCACACGTGAGTTTACCTCTGTCAGTTGAATGCACACATTGACAACCATTCAGTTAGATAGATCCGTTTTGGTATTAGAAGCAGACATTTCTCTGTACAGCCTATGGTCCCATTCACTCGGGAATATCCCAACGCAGGTCCTAGAAGAAACGTGTTTCTGACTCGCTGAATCTCAACATAGATTCAACTCTCTTAGGTGAACGAACGCACAGCAGAGCAGTTTCAAGGAAACGTTTCTCCTGAGTTTTAGACGAAGTTTCCTGCTGTTTAGTACGGATGCCGGCATTGGGCTGGAAATACCGGTTTTGGGATTCTGCACAGAAAGGGTTTGCAAACCGCTGAATCCACACGTGAGTTTAACTCTGTCAGTTGAATGCACACATTGACAACCATTCAGTTAGATAGCTACGTTTTGGTATTAGAAGCAGATATTTCTCTGTACAGTCTATGGTCTCATTCACTTGGGAATATCCCAACGCAGGTCCTAGAAGAAACGTGTTTCTGACTCGCTGAATCTCAACATAGATTCAACTCTCTTAGGTGAACGAAAGCACAGCAGAGCAGTTTCAAGGAATCGTTTCTCCTGAGTTTTAGACGAAGTTTCCTTCTGTTTAGTACGGATGCCGGCATTGGGCTGGAAATACCGGTTTTGGGATTCTGCACAGAAAGGGTTTGCAAACCGCTGAATCCACACGTGAGTTTAATTTGTCAGTTGAATGCACACATTGACAACCATCCAGTTAGATAGCTCCGTTTTGGTTTTAGAAGCAGATATTTCTCTGTACAGCCTATGGTCCCATTCACTCGGGAATATCCCAACGGAGGTCCTAGAAGAAACGTGTTTCTGACTCGCTGAATCTCAACATTGATTCAATTCTCTTAGGTGAACGAACGCACAGCAGAGCAGTTTCAAGGAAACGTTTCTCCTGAGTTTTAGACGAAGTTTCCTGCTGTTTAGTACGTATGCCGGCATTGGGCTGGAAATACCGGTTTTGGGATTCTGCACAGAAAGGGTTTGCAAACCGCTGAATCCACACGTGAGTTTAACTTTGTGAGTTGAATGCACACATTGACAACCATCCAGTTAGATAGCTCCGTTTTTGTTTTAGAAGCAGATATTTCTCTGTACAGCCTATGGTCCCATTCACTCGGGAATATCCCAACGCAGGTCCTAGAAGAAACGTGTTTCTGACTCGCTGAATCTCAACATAGATTCAACTCTCTTAGGTGAACGAATGCACAGCAGAGCAGTTTCAAGGAAACGTTTCTCCTGAGTTTTAGACGAAGTTTCCTGCTGTTTAGTACGTATGCCGGCATTGGGCTGGAAATACCGATTTTGGGATTCTGCACAGAAAGGGTTTGCAAACCACTGAATCCACACGTGAGTTTAACTTTGTCAGTTGAATGCACACATTGACAGCCATCCAGTTAGATAGCTCCGTTTTGGTATTAGAAGCAGATATTTCTCTGTACAGCCTATGGTCCCATTCACTCGGGAATATCCCAACGCAGCTCCTAGAAGAAACGTGTATCTGTCTCGCTGAATCTCAACATAGATTCAACTCTCTTAGGTGAACGAACGCACAGCAGAGCATTTTCAAGGAAACGTTTCTCCTGAGTTTTAGACGAAGTTTCCTGCTGTTTAGTACGGATGCCGGCATTGGGCTGAAAATACCGGTTTTGGGATTCTGCACAGAAAGGGTTTGCAAACCGCTGAATCCACACGTGAGTTTAACTTTGTGAGTTGAATGCACACATTGACAACCATTCAGTTAGATAGCTCCGTTTTGGTTTTAGAAGCAGATATTTCTCTGTACAGCCTATGGTCCCATTCACTCGGGAATGTCCCAACGCAGCTCCTGGAAAAAACGTGTTTCTGACTCGCTGAATCTCAACATAGATTCAACTCTCTTAGGTGAACGAACGCACAGCAGAGCAGTTTCAAGGAAACGTTTCTCCTGAGTTTTAGACGAAGTTTCCTGCTGTTTAGTATGTATGCCGGCATTGGGCTGGAAATACCGGTTTTGGGATACTGCACAGAAAGGGTTTGCAAACCGCTGCATCCTCACGTGAGTTTAACTCTGTCAGTTGAATGCACACATTGACAACCATCCAGTTAGATAGCTCCGTTTTGGTTTTAGAAGCAGATATTTCTCTGTACAGACTATGGTCCCATTCACTCGGGAATATCCCAACGCAGCTACTAGAAGAAACGTGTTTCTGACTCGCTGAATCTCAACATAGATTCAACTCTCTTAGGTGAACGAACGCCCAGCAGAGCAGTTTCAAGGAACCGTTTCTCCTGAGTTTTAGACGAAGTTTCCTGCTGTTTAGTACGTATGCCGGCATTGGGCTGGAAATACCGGTTTTGGGATTCTGCACAGAAAGGGTTTGCAAACCGCTGAATCAACACGTCAGTTTAACTCTGTCAGTTGAATGCACACATTCACAAGCATTCAGTTAGATAGCTCCGTTTTGGTTTTAGAAGCAGATATTTCTCTGTACAGCCTATGGTCCCATTCACTCGGGAATATCCCAACGCAGCTCCTAGAAGAAACGTGTTTCTGACTCGCTAAATCTCAACATAGATTCAACTCTCTTAGGTGAACGAACGCACAGCAGAGCAGTTTCAAGGAAACGTTTCTCCTGAGTTTTAGACGAAGTTTCCTGCTGTTTAGTACGGATGCCTGCATCGGGCAGGAAATACCGGTTTTCGGATTCTGCACAGAAAGGGTTTGCAAACCGCTGAAACCACACGTGAGTTTAACTCTGTCAGTTGAATGCACACATTGACAACCATTCAGTTTGATAACACCCTTTTGGTTTTAGAAGCAGATATTTCTCTGGACAGCCTATGGTCCCATTCACTCGGGAATATCCCAACGCAGCTCCTAGAAGAAACGTGTTTCTGACTCGCTGAATCTCAACATAGATTCAACTCTCTTAGGTGAACGAACGCACAGCAGAGCAGTTTCAAGGAAACTTTTCTCCTGAGTTTTAGACGAAGTTTCCTGCTGTTTAGTTCGGATGCCGGCATTGGGCTGGAAATACCGGTTTTGGGATTCTGCACAGAAAGGGTTTGAAAACCGCTGAATCCACACGTGAGTTTAACTCTGTCAGCTGAATGCACACATTGACAACCATTCAGTTAGATAGCTCCGTTTTGGTATTAGAAGCAGATATTTCTCTGTACAGCCTACGGTCCCATTCACTCGGGAATATCCCAACGCAGCTCCTAGAAGAAACGTGTTTCTGTCTCGCTGAATCTCAACATAGATTCAACTCTCTTAGGTGAACGAACGCACAGCAGAGCATTTTCAAGGAAACGTTTCTCCTGAGTTTTAGACGAAGTTTCCTGCTGTTTAGTACGGATGCCGGCATTGGGCTGAAAATACCGGTTTTGGGATTCTGCACAGAAAGGGTTTGCAAACCGCTGAATCCACACGTGAGTTTAACTTTGTGAGTTGAATGCACACATTGACAACCATCCAGTTAGATAGCTCCGTTTTGGTTTTAGAAGCAGATATTTCTCTGTACAGCCTATGATCCCATTCACTCGGGAATATCCCAATGCAGCTCCTAGAAGAAACGTGTTTCTGGCTCGCTGAATCTCAACATAGATTCAACTCTCTTAGGTGAACGAACGCACAGCAGAGCAGTTTCAAGGAAACTTTTCTCCTGAGTTTTAGACGAAGTTTCCTGCATTTTAGTACCTATCCCGACATTGAGCTGTTATTACCGGTTTTGGGATTCTGCACAGAAAGGGTTTGTAAACCGCTGAATCCAAACGTGAGTTAACTCTGTCAGTTGAATGCACACATTGACAACCATTCAGTTAGATTGCACCCTTTTGGTTTTAGGAGCAGATATTTCTCTGTACAGCCTATGGTCCCATTCACTCGGGAATATCCCAACGTAGCTCCTAGAAGAAACGTGTTTCTGACTCGCTGAATCTCAACATAGATTCAACTCTCTTATGTGAACGAACGCACAGCAGAGCACTTTCAAGGAAACGTTTCTCCTGAGTTTTAGACGACGTTTCCTGCTGTTTAGTACGTATGCCGGCATTGGGCTGGAAATACCGGTTTTGGGATTCTGCACAGAAAGGGTTTGCAAACCACTGAATCCACACGTGAGTTTACCTCTGTCAGTTGAATGCACACATTGAAAACCATTCAGTTAGATAGCTCCGTTTTGGTTTTAGAAGCAGATATTTCTCTGTACAGCCTATGGTCCCATTCACTCGGTAATGTCCCAACGCAGCTCCTGGAAGAAACGTGTTTCTGACTCGCTGAATCTCAACATAGATTCAACTCTCTTAGGTGAACGAACGCACAGCAGAGCAGTTTCAAGGAAACTTTTCTCCTGAGTTTTAGACGAAGTTTCCTGCTGTTTAGTACGGATGCCGGCATTGGGCTGGAAATACCGGTTTTCCGATTCTGCACAGAAAGGGTTTGCAAACCGCTGAATCCACACGTGAGTTTAACTCTGTCAGTTGAGTGCACACATTGACAACCATTCAGTTAGATAGCTCCGTTTTGGTTTTAGAAGCAGATATTTCTCTGTACAGCCTATGGTCCCATTCACTCGGGAATATCCCAACGCAGCTCCTGGAAGAAACGTGTTTCTGACTCGCTGAATCTCAACATAGATTCAACTCTCTTAGGTGAACGAACGCACAGCAGAGCAGTTTCAAGGAAACGTTTCTCCTGAGTTTTAGACGAAGTTTCCTGCATTTTAGTACCTATCCCGACATTGAGCTGTTATTACCGGTTTTGGGATTCTGCACAGAAAGGGTTTGTAAACCGCTGAATCCAAACGTGAGTTAACTCTGTCAGTTGAATGCACACATTGACAACCATTCAGTTAGATTGCACCCTTTTGGTTTTAGGAGCAGATATTTCTCTGTACAGCCTATGGTCCCATTCACTCGGGAATATCCCAACGTAGCTCCTAGAAGAAACGTGTTTCTGACTCGCTGAATCTCAACATAGATTCAACTCTCTTATGTGAACGAACGCACAGCAGAGCACTTTCAAGGAAACGTTTCTCCTGAGTTTTAGACGACGTTTCCTGCTGTTTAGTACGTATGCCGGCATTGGGCTGGAAATACCGGTTTTGGGATTCTGCACAGAAAGGGTTTGCAAACCACTGAATCCACACGTGAGTTTACCTCTGTCAGTTGAATGCACACATTGAAAACCATTCAGTTAGATAGCTCCGTTTTGGTTTTAGAAGCAGATATTTCTCTGTACAGCCTATGGTCCCATTCACTCGGTAATGTCCCAACGCAGCTCCTGGAAGAAACGTGTTTCTGACTCGCTGAATCTCAACATAGATTCAACTCTCTTAGGTGAACGAACGCACAGCAGAGCAGTTTCAAGGAAACTTTTCTCCTGAGTTTTAGACGAAGTTTCCTGCTGTTTAGTACGGATGCCGGCATTGGGCTGGAAATACCGGTTTTCCGATTCTGCACAGAAAGGGTTTGCAAACCGCTGAATCCACACGTGAGTTTAACTCTGTCAGTTGAGTGCACACATTGACAACCATTCAGTTAGATAGCTCCGTTTTGGTTTTAGAAGCAGATATTTCTCTGTACAGCCTATGGTCCCATTCACTCGGGAATATCCCAACGCAGCTCCTGGAAGAAACGTGTTTCTGACTCGGTGAATCTCAACATAGATTCAACTCTCTTAGGTGAACGAACGCACAGCAGAGCAGTTTCAAGGAAACGTTTCTCCTGAGTTTTAGACGAAGTTTCCTGCTGTTTAGTATGTATGCCGGCATTGGGCTGGAAATACCGGTTTTGGGATTCTGCACAGAAAGGGTTTCCAAACCGCTGATTCCACACTTGAGTTTAACTCTGTCAGTTGAATGCACACATTGACAACCATTCAGTTAGATAGCTCCGTTTTGGTTTTAGAAGCAGATATTTCTCTGTACAGCCTATGGTCTCATTCACGCGGGAATATCCCAACGCAGCTCCTAGAAGAAACGTGTTTCTGACTCGCTGAATCTCAACATAGATTCAACTCTCTTAGGTGAACGAACGCACAGCAGAGCAGTTTCAAGGAAAGGTTTCTCCTGAGTTTTAGACGAAGTTTCCTGCTGTTTAGTACGGATGCCTGCATTGGGCAGGAAATACCGGTTTTCGGATTCTGCACAGAAAGGGTTTGCAAACCGCTGAATCCACACGTGAGTTTAACTCTGTCAGTTGAATGCACACATTGACAACCATTCAGTTTGATACGACCCTTTTGGTTTTAGAAGCAGATATTTCTCTGTACAGCCTATGGTCCCATTCACTCGGGAATATCCCAACGCAGCTCCTAGAAGAAACGTGTTTCTGACTCGCTGAATCTCAACATAGATTCAACTCTCTTAGGTGAACGAAAGCACAGCAGAGCTGTTTCAAGGAAACTTTTCTCCTGAGTTTTAGACGAAGTTTCCTGCTGTTTAGTACGTATGCCGGCATTGGGCTGGAAATACCGGTTTTGGGATTCTGCACAGAAAGGGTTTGCAAACCGCTGCATCCACACGTGAGTTTAACTCTGTCAGTTGAATGCACACATTGACAACCATCCAGTTAGATAGCTCCGTTTTGGTTTTAGAAGCAGATATTTCTCTGTACAGCCTATGATCCCATTCACTCGGGAATATCCCAACGCAGCTCCTAGAAGAAACGTGTTTCTGGCTCGCTGAATCTCAACATAGATTCAACTCTCTTAGGTGAACGAACGCACAGCAGAGCAGTTTCAAGGAAACGTTTCTCCTGAGTTTTAGACGAAGTTTCCTGCTGTTTAGTATGTATGCCGGCATTGGGCTGGAAATACCGGTTTTGGGATTCTGCACAGAAAGGGTTTCCAAACGGCTGATTCCACACTTGAGTTTAACTCTGTCAGTTGAATGCACACATTGACAACCATTCAGTTAGATAGCTCCGTTTTGGTTTTAGAAGCAGATATTTCTCTGTACAGCCTATGGTCCCATTCACTCGGGAATATCCCAACGCAGCACCTAGAAGAAACGTGTTTCTGACTCGCTGAATCTCAACATAGATTCAACTATCTTAGGTGAACGAACGCACAGCAGAGCAGTTTCAAGGAAACGTTTCTCCTGAGTTTTAGACGAAGTTTCCTGCTGTTTAGTACGGATGCCTGCATTGGGCAGAAAATACCGGTTTTGGGATTCTGCACAGAAAGGGTTTGTAAACCGCTGAATCCACACGTGAGTTTAACTCTGTCAGTTGAATGCACACATTGACAACCATTCAGTTAGATAGCTCCGTTTTGGTATTAGAAGCAGATATTTCTCTGTACAGCCTATGGTCCCATTCACTCGGGAATATCCCAACGCAGGTCCTAGAAGAATCGTGTTTCTGACTCGCTGAATCTCAACATAGATTCAACTCTCTTAGGTGAACGAACGCACAGCAGAGCAGTTTCAAGGAAACGTTTCTCCTTAGTTTTAGACGAAGTTTCCTGCTGTTTAGTACGGATGACGGCATTGGGCTGGAAATACCGGTTTTGGGATTCTGCACAGAAAGGATTTGCAAACCGCTGAATACACCCGTGAGTTTAACTTTGTGAGTTGAATGCACACATTGACAACCATCCAGTTAGATAGCTCCGTTTTGGTTTTAGAAGCAGATATTTCTCTGTACAGCCTATGATTCCATTCACTCGGGAATATCCCAACGCAGCTCCTAGAAGAAACGTGTTTCTGGCTCGCTGAATCTCAACATAGATTCAACTCTCTTAGGTGAACGAACGCACAGCAGAGCAGTTTCAAGGAAACGTTTCTCCTGAGTTTTAGACGAAGTTTCCTGCAGTTTAGTACGTATCCCGGCATTGAGCTGTTATTACCGGTTTTGGGATTCTGCACAGAAAGGGTTTGTAAACCGCTGAATCCAAACGTGAGTTTAACTCTGTCAGTTGAATGCACACATTGACAACCATTCAGTTAGATTGCACCCTTTTGGTTTTAGGAGCAGATATTTCTCTGTACAGCCTATGGCCCCATTCACTCGGGAATATCCCAACGTACCTCCTAGAAGAAACGTGTTTCCGACTCGCTGAATCTCAACATAGATTCAACTCTCTTATGTGAACGAACGCACAGCAGAGCAGTTTCAAGGAAACGTTTCTCCTGAGTTTTAGACGACGTTTCCTGCTGTTTAGTACGTATGCCGGCATTGGGCTGGAAATACCGGTTTTGGGATTCTGCACAGAAAGGGTTTGCAAACCACTGAATCCACACGTGAGTTTAACTCTGTCAGTTGAATGCACACATTGACAACCATTCAGTTAGATAGCTCCGTTTTGGTTTTAGAAGCAGATATTTCTCTGTACAGCCTATGGTCCCATTCACTCGGGAATATCCCAACGGAGGTCCTAGAAGAAACGTGTTTCTGACTCGCTGAATCTCAACATAGATTCAATTCTCTTAGGTGAACGAACGCACAGCAGAGCAGTTTCAAGGAAACGTTTCTCCTCAGTTTTAGACGAAGTTTCCTGCTGTTTAGTACGGATGCCGGCATTGGGCTGGAAATACCGGTTTTGGGATTCTGCACAGAAAGTGTTTGCAAACCGCTGAATCCACACTTGAGTTTAACTTTGTGAGTTGAATGCACACATTTACAACCATCCAGTTAGATAGCTCCGTTTTTGTTTTAGAAGCAGATATTTCTCTGTACAGCCTATGGTCCCATTCATTCGGGAATATCCCAACGCAGGTCCTAGAAGAAACGTGTTTCTGACTCGCTGAATCTCAACATAGATTCAACTCTCTTAGGTGAACGAATGCACAGCAGAGCAGTTTCAAGGAAACGTTTCTCCTGAGTTTTAGACGAAGTTTCCTGCTGTTTAGTACGTATGCCGGCATTGGGCTGGAAATACCGATTTTGGGATTCTGCACAGAAAGGGTTTGCAAACCACTGAATCCACACGTGAGTTTAACTCTGTCAGTTGAATGCACACATTGACAACCATCAGTTAGATAGCTCCGTTTTGGTTTTAGAAGCAGATATTTCCCTGTACAGCCTATTTTCCCATTCACTCGGGAATATCCCAACGCAGCTCCTGGAAGAAACGTGTTTCTGACTCGCTGAATCTCAACATAGATTCAACTCTCTTAGGTGAACGAACGCACAGCAGAGCAGTTTCAAGGAAACGTTTCTCCTGAGTTTTAGACGAAGTTTCCTGCTGTTTAGTACGTATGCCGGCATTGGGCTGGAAATACCGGTTTTGGGATTCTGCACAGAAAGGGTTTGCAAACCGCTGAATCCACACGTGAGTTTAACTCTGTCAGTTGAATCACACATTGACAACCATTCAGATTGATAACACCCTTTCGGTTTTAGAGGCAGATATTTCTCTGTACAGCCTATGGTCCCATTCACTCGGGAATATCCCAACGCAGGTCCTAGAAGAAAAGGTGTTTCTGACTCGCTGAATCTCAACATAGATTCAACTCTCTTAGGTGAACGAACGCACAGCAGAGCAGTTTCAAGGAATCGTTTCTCCTGAGCTTTAGACGAAGTTTCCTGCTGTTTAGTACGGATGCCGGCATTGGGCTGGAAATACCGGTTTTGGGATTCTGCACAGAAAGGGTTTGCAAACCGCTGAATCCACACGTGAGTTTAACTTTGTCAGTTGAATGCACACATTGACAACCATCCAGTTAGATAGCTCCGTTTTGGTTTTAGAAGCAGATATTTCTCTGTACAGCCTATGGTCCCATTCACTCGGGAATATCCCAACGTAGCTCCTAGAAGAAACGTGTTTCTGACTCGCTGAATCTCAACATAGATTCAACTCTCTTAGGTGAACGAACGCCCAGCAGAGCAGTTTCAAGGAAACGTTTCTCCTGAGTCTTAGACGAAGTTTCCTGCTGTTTAGTAGGTATGCTGGCATTGGGCTGGAAATACCGGTTTTGGGATTCTGCACAGAAAGGGTTTGCAAACCACTGAATCCACACGTGAATTTAACTCTGTCAGTTGAATGCACACATTGACAACCATTCAGTTAGAGAGCTCCGTTTTGGTTTTAGAAGCAGATATTTCTCTGTACAGCCTATGGTCCCATTCACTCGGGAATATCCCAACGCAGCTCCTGGAAGAAACGTGTTTCTGACTCGCTGAATCTCAACATAGATTCAACTCTCTTACGTGAACGAACGCACAGCAGAGGAGTTTCAAGGAAACGTTTCTCCTGAGTTTTAGACGAAGTTTCCTGCTGTTTAGTACGTATGCCGGCATTGGGCTGGAAATACCGGTTTGGGGATTCTGCACAGAAAGGGTTTGCAAACCCCTGAATCCACACGTGAGTTTAACTCTGTCAGTTGAATGCACACATTGACAACCATTCAGTTAGATAGCTCCGTTTTGGTTTTAGAAGCAGATATTTCTCTGTACAGCCTATGGTCCCATTCACTCGGGAATATCCCAACGCAGCTCCTAGAAGAAACGTGTTTCTGACTCGCTGAATCTCAACATAGATTCAACTCTCTTAGGTGAACGAACGCACAGCAGAGCAGTTTCAAGGAAACGTTTCTCCTGAGTTTTAGACGAAGTTTCCTGCTGTTTAGTACGTATGCCGGCATTGGGCTGGAAATACCGGTTTTGGGATTCTGCACAGAAAGGGTTTGCAATCCACTGAATCCACACGTGAGTTTAACTCTGTCAGTTGAATGCACACATTGACAACCATTCAGTTAGAGAGCTCCGTTTTGGTTTTAGAAGCAGATATTTCTCTCTACAGCCTATGGTCCCATTCACTCGGGAATATCCCAACGCAGCTCCTGGAAGAAACGTGTTTCTGACTCGCTGAATCTCAACATAGATTCAACTCTCTTAGGTGAACGAACGCACAGCAGAGCAGTTTCAAGGAAACGTTTCTCCGGAGTTTTAGACGAAGTTTCCTGCTGTTTAGTACGGATGCCGGCATTGGGCTGGAAATACCGGTTTTGGGATTCTGCACAGAAAGGGTTTGCAAACCGCTGAATCCACACGTGAGTTTAACTCTGTCAGTTGAATGCACACATTGACAACCATTCAGTTTGATAGCACCCTTTTGATTTTAGAAGCAGATATTTCTCTGTACAGCCTATGGTCCCATTCACTCGGGAATATCCCAACGCAGCTCCTAGAAGAAACGTGTTTCTGACTCGCTGAATCTCAACATAGATTCAACTCTCTTAGGTGAACGAACGGACAGCAGAGCAGTTTCAAAGAAACGTTTCTCCTGAGTTTTAGACGAAGTTTCCTGCTGTTTAGTACGGATGCCGGCATTGGGCTGGAAATACCGATTTTGGGATTCTACACAGAAAGGGTTTGCAAACCGCTGAATCCCCACGTGAGTTTAACTTTGTCAGTTGAATGCACACATTGACAACCATTCAGTTACATAGCTCCGTTTTGGTTTTAGAAGCAGATATTTCTCTGTACAGCCTATGGTCCCATTCACTCGGGAATATCCCAACGCAGCTCCTAGAAGAAACGTCTTTCTGACTCGCTGAATCTCAACCTAGATTCAACTCTCTTAGGTGAACGAACGCACAGCAGAGCAGTTTCAAGGAAACTTTTCTCCTGAGTTGTAGACGAAGTTTCCTGCTGTTTAGTACGGATGCCGGCATTGGGCTGGAAATACCGGTTTTCGGATTCTGCACAGAAAGAGTTTGCAAACCGCTGAATCCACACGTGAGTTTACCTCTGTCAGTTGAATGCACACATTGACAACCATTCAGTTTGATAACCCCCTTTTGGTTTTAGAAGCAGATATTTCTCTGTACAGCCTATGGTCCCATTCACTCGGGAATATCCCAACGCAGCTCCTGGAAGAAACGTGTTTCTGACTCGCTGAATCTCAACATAGATTCAACTCTCTTAGGTGAACGAACGCACAGTAGAGCAGTTTCAAGGAAACGATTCTCCTGAGTTTTAGACGAAGTTTCCTGCTGTTTAGTACGGATGCCGGCATTGGGCTGGAAATACCGGTTTTGGGATTCTACACAGAAAGTGTTTGCAAACCGCTGAATCCACACGTGAGTTTAACTCTGTCAGTTGAATGCACACATTGACAACCATTCAGTTAGATAGCTCCGTTTTGGTTTTAGAAGCAGATATTTCTCTGTACAGCCTATGGTCCCATTCACTCGGGAATATTCCAACGCAGCTCCTGGAAGAAACGTGTTTCTGACTCGCTGAATCTCAACATAGATTCAACTCTCTTAGTTGAACGAACGCACAGCAGAGCAGTTTCAAGGAAACGTTTCTCCTGAGTTTTAGACGACGTTTCCTGCTGTTTAGTACGTATGCCGGCATTGGGCTGGAAATACCGGTTTTGGGATACTGCACAGAAAGGGTTTGCAAACCGCTCCATCCTCACGTGAGTTTAACTCTGTCAGTTGAATGCACACATTGACAACCATCCAGTTAGATAGCTCCGTTTTGGTTTTAGAAGCAGATATTTCTCTGTACAGCCTATGATCCCATTCACTCGGGAATATCCCAACGCAGCTCCAAGAAGAAACGTGTTTCTGGCTCGCTGAATCTCAACATAGATTCAACTCTCTTAGGTGAACGAACGCACAGCAGAGCAGTTTCAAGGAAACTTTTCTCCTGAGTTTTAGACGAAGTTTCCTGCAGTTTAGTACGTATCCCGGCATTGAGCTGTTATTACCGGTTTTGGGATTCTGCACAGAAAGGGTTTCTAAACCGCTGAATCCAAACGTGAGTTTAACTCTGTCAGTTGAATGCACACATTGAGAACCATTCAGTTAGATTGCACCCTTTTGGTTTTAGGAGCAGATATTTCTCTGTACAGCCTATGGCCCCATTCACTCGGGAATATCCCAACGTACCTCCTAGAAGAAACGTGTTTCCGACTCGCTGAATCTCAACATAGATTCAACTCTCTTATGTGAACGAACGCACAGCAGAGCAGTTTCAAGGAAACGTTTCTCCTGAGTTTTAGACGACGTTTCCTGCTGTTTAGTACGTATGCCGGCATTGGGCTGGAAATACCGGTTTTGGGATTCTGCACAGAAAGGGTTTGCAAACCACGGAATCCACACGTGAGTTTAACTCTGTCAGTTGAATGCACACATTGACAACCATTCAGTTAGATAGCTCCGTTTTGGTTTTAGAAGCAGATATTTCTCTGTACAGCCTATGGTCCCATTCACTCGGGAATATCCCAACGGAGGTCCTAGAAGAAACGTGTTTCTGACTCGCTGAATCTCAACATAGATTCAATTCTCTTAGGTGAACGAACGCACAGCAGAGCAGTTTCAAGGAAACGTTTCTCCTCAGTTTTAGACGAAGTTTCCTGCTGTTTAGTACGGATGCCGGCATTGGGCTGGAAATACCGGTTTTGGGATTCTGCACAGAAAGTGTTTGCAAACCGCTGAATCCACACGTGAGTTTAACTTTGTGAGTTGAATGCACACATTTACAACCATCCAGTTAGATAGCTCCGTTTTTGTTTTAGAAGCAGATATTTCTCTGTACAGCCTATGGTCCCATTCACTCGGGAATATCCCAACGCAGGTCCTAGAAGAAACGTGTTTCTGACTCGCTGAATCTCAACATAGATTCAACTCTCTTAGGTGAACGAATGCACAGCAGAGCAGTTTCAAGGAAACGTTTCTCCTGAGATTTAGACGAAGTTTCCTGCTGTTTAGTACGTATGCCGGCATTGGGCTGGAAATACCGATTTTGGGATTCTGCACAGAAAGGGTTTGCAAACCACTGAATCCAAACGTGAGTTTAACTCTGTCAGTTGAATACACACATTGACAACCATCAGTTAGATAGCTCCGTTTTGGTTTTAGAAGCAGATATTTCCCTGTACAGCCTATTTTCCCATTCACTCGGGAATATCCCAACGCAGCTCCTGGAAGAAACGTGTTTCTGACTCGCTGAATCTCAACATAGATTCAACTCTCTTAGGTGAACGAACGCACAGCAGAGCAGTTTCAAGGAAACGTTTCTCCTGAGTTTTAGACGAAGCTTCCTGCTGTTTAGTACGTATGCCGGCATTGGGCTGGAAATACCGGTTTTGGGATTCTGCACAGAAAGGGTTTGCAAACCGCTGAATCCACACGTGAGTTTAACTCTGTCAGTTGAATCACACATTGACAACCATTCAGATTGATAACACCCTTTCGGTTTTAGAGGCAGATATTTCTCTGTACAGCCTATGGTCCCATTCACTCGGGAATATCCCAACGCAGGTCCTAGAAGAAAAGGTGTTTCTGACTCGCTGAATCTCAACATAGATTCAACTCTCTTAGGTGAACGAACGCACAGCAGAGCAGTTTCAAGGAATCGTTTCTCCTGAGCTTTAGACGAAGTTTCCTGCTGTTTAGTACGGATGCCGGCATTGGGCTGGAAATACCGGTTTTGGGATTCTGCACAGAAAGGGTTTGCAAACCGCTGAATCCACACGTGAGTTTAACTTTGTCAGTTGAATGCACACATTGACAACCATCCAGTTAGATAGCTCCGTTTTGGTTTTAGAAGCAGATATTTCTCTGTACAGCCTATGGTCCCATTCACTCGGGAATATCCCAACGTAGCTCCTAGAAGAAACGTGTTTCTGACTCGCTGAATCTCAACATAGATTCAGCTCTCTTAGGTGAACGAACGCCCAGCAGAGCAGTTTCAAGGAAACGTTTCTCCTGAGTTTTAGACGAAGTTTCCTGCTGTTTAGTAGGTATGCTGGCATTGGGCTGGAAATACCGGTTTTGGGATTCTGCACAGAAAGGGTTTGCAAACCACTGAATCCACACGTGAATTTAACTCTGTCAGTTGAATGCACACATTGACAACCATTCAGTTAGAGAGCTCCGTTTTGGTTTTAGAAGCAGATATTTCTCTGTACAGCCTATGGTCCCATTCACTCGGGAATATCCCAACGCAGCTCCTGGAAGAAACGTGTTTCTGACTCGCTGAATCTCAACATAGATTCAACTCTCTTACGTGAACGAACGCACAGCAGAGGAGTTTCAAGGAAACGTTTCTCCTGAGTTTTAGACGAAGTTTCCTGCTGTTTAGTACGTATGCCGGCATTGGGCTGGAAATACCGGTTTTGGGATTCTGCACAGAAAGGGTTTGCAAACCGCTGAATCCACACGTGAGTTTAACTCTGTCAGTTGAATGCACACATTGACAACCATTCAGTTAGATAGCTCCGTTTTGGTTTTAGAAGCAGATATTTCTCTGTACAGCCTATGGTCCCATTCACTCGGGAATATCCCAACGCAGCTCCTAGAAGAAACGTGTTTCTGACTCGCTGAATCTCAACATAGATTCAACTCTCTTAGGTGAACGAACGCACAGCAGAGCAGTTTCAAGGAAACGTTTCTCCTGAGTTTTAGACGAAGTTTCCTGCTGTTTAGTACGTATGCCGGCATTGGGCTGGAAATACCGGTTTTGGGATTCTGCACAGAAAGGGTTTGCAATCCACTGAATCCACACGTGAGTTTAACTCTGTCAGTTGAATGCACACATTGACAACCATTCAGTTAGAGAGCTCCGTTTTGGTTTTAGAAGCAGATATTTCTCTGTACAGCCTATGGTCCCATTCACTCGGGAATATCCCAACGCAGCTCCTGGAAGAAACGTGTTTCTGACTCGCTGAATCTCAACATAGATTCAACTCTCTTAGGTGAACGAACGCACAGCAGAGCAGTTTCAAGGAAACGTTTCTCCGGAGTTTTAGACGAAGTTTCCTGCTGTTTAGTACGGATGCCGGCATTGGGCTGGAAATACCGGTTTTGGGATTCTGCACAGAAAGGGTTTGCAAACCGCTGAATCCACACGTGAGTTTAACTCTGTCAGTTGAATGCACACATTGACAACCATTCAGTTTGATAGCACCCTTTTGGTTTTAGAAGCAGATATTTCTCTGTACAGCCTATGGTCCCATTCACTCGGGAATATCCCAACGCAGCTCCTAGAAGAAACGTGTTTCTGACTCGCTGAATCTCAACATAGATTCAACTCTCTTAGGTGAACGAACGGACAGCAGAGCAGTTTCAAAGAAACGTTTCTCCTGAGTTTTAGACGAAGTTTCCTGCTGTTTAGTACGGATGCCGGCATTGGGCTGGAAATACCGATTTTGGGATTCTACACAGAAAGGGTTTGCAAACCGCTGAATCCCCACGTGAGTTTAACTTTGTCAGTTGAATGCACACATTGACAACCATTCAGTTACATAGCTCCGTTTTGGTTTTAGAAGCAGATATTTCTCTGTACAGCCTATGGTCCCATTCACTCGGGAATATCCCAACGCAGCTCCTAGAAGAAACGTGTTTCTGGCTCGCTGAATCTCAACCTAGATTCAACTCTCTTAGGTGAACGAACGCACAGCAGAGCAGTTTCAAGGAAACTTTTCTCCTGAGTTTTAGACGAAGTTTCCTGCTGTTTAGTACGGATGCCGGCATTGGGCTGGAAATACCGGTTTTCGGATTCTGCACAGAAAGAGTTTGCAAACCGCTGAATCCACACGTGAGTTTACCTCTGTCAGTTGAATGCACACATTGACAACCATTCAGTTTGATAACCCCCTTTTGGTTTTAGAAGCAGATATTTCTCTGTACAGCCTATGGTCCCATTCACTCGGGAATATCCCAACGCAGCTCCTGGAAGAAACGTGTTTCTGACTCGCTGAATCTCAACATAGATTCAACTCTCTTAGGTGAACGAACGCACAGTAGAGCAGTTTCAAGGAAACGATTCTCCTGAGTTTTAGACGAAGTTTCCTGCTGTTTAGTACGGATGCCGGCATTGGGCTGGAAATACCGGTTTTGGGATTCTACACAGAAAGTGTTTGCAAACCGCTGAATCCACACGTGAGTTTAACTCTGTCAGTTGAATGCACACATTGACAACCATTCAGTTAGATAGCTCCGTTTTGGTTTTAGAAGCAGATATTTCTCTGTACAGCCTATGGTCCCATTCACTCGGGAATATTCCAACGCAGCTCCTGGAAGAAACGTGTTTCTGACTCGCTGAATCTCAACATAGATTCAACTCTCTTAGTTGAACGAACGCACAGCAGAGCAGTTTCAAGGAAACGTTTCTCCTGAGTTTTAGACGACGTTTCCTGCTGTTTAGTACGTATGCCGGCATTGGGCTGGAAATACCGGTTTTGGGATACTGCACAGAAAGGGTTTGCAAACCGCTGCATCCTCACGTGAGTTTAACTCTGTCAGTTGAATGCACACATTGACAACCATCCACTTAGATAGCTCCGTTTTGGTTTTAGAAGCAGATATTTCTCTGTACAGCCTATGATCCCATTCACTCGGGAATATCCCAACGCAGCTCCAAGAAGAAACGTGTTTCTGGCTCGCTGAATCTCAACATAGATTCAACTCTCTTAGGTGAACGAACGCACAGCAGAGCAGTTTCAAGGAAACTTTTCTCCTGAGTTTTAGACGAAGTTTCCTGCAGTTTAGTACGTATCCCGGCATTGAGCTGTTATTACCGGTTTTGGGATTCTGCACAGAAAGGGTTTCTAAACCGCTGAATCCAAACGTGAGTTTAACTCTGTCAGTTGAATGCACACATTGACAACCATTCAGTTAGATTGCACCCTTTTGGTTTTAGGAGCAGATATTTCTCTGTACAGCCTATGGCCCCATTCACTCGGGAATATCCCAACGTACCTCCTAGATGAAACGTGTTTCCTACTCGCTGAATCTCAACATAGATTCAACTCTCTTATGTGAACGAACGCACAGCAGAGCAGTTTCAAGGAAACGTTTCTCCTGAGTTTTAGACGACGTTTCCTGCTGTTTAGTACGTATGCCGGCATTGGGCTGGAAATACCGGTTTTGGGATTCTGCACAGAAAGGGTTTGCAAACCACTGAATCCACACGTGAGTTTAACTCTGTCAGTTGAATGCACACATTGACAACCATTCAGTTAGATAGCTCCGTTTTGGTTTTAGAAGCAGATATTTCTCTGTACAGCCTATGGTCCCGTTCACTCGGGAATATCCCAACGGAGGTCCTAGAAGAAACGTGTTTCTGACTCGCTGAATCTCAACATAGATTCAACTCTCTTAGGTGAACGAACGCCCAGCAGAGCAGTTTCAAGGAAACGTTTCTCCTGAGTTTTAGACGAAGTTTCCTGCTGTTTAGTACGTATGCCGGCATTGGGCTGGAAATACCGGTTTTCGGATTCTGCACAGAAAGGGTTTGCAAACCGCTGAATCCACACGTGAGTTTAACTCTGTCAGTTGAATCACACATTGACAACCATTCAGATTGATAACACCCTTTCGGTTTTAGAGGCAGATATTTCTCTGTACAGCCTATGGTCCCATTCACTCGGGAATATCCCAACGCAGGTCCTAGAAGAAAAGGTGTTTCTGTCTCGCTGAATCTCAACATAGATTCAACTCTCTTAGGTGAACGAACGCACAGCAGAGCAGTTTCAAGGAATCGTTTCTCCTGAGCTTTAGACGAAGTTTCCTGCTGTTTAGTACGGATGCCGGCATTGGGCTGGAAATACCGGTTTTGGGATTCTGCACAGAAAGGGTTTGCAAACCGCTGAATCCACACGTGAGTTTAACTTTGTCAGTTGAATGCACACATTGACAACCATCCAGTTAGATAGCTCCGTTTTGGTTTTAGAAGCAGATATTTCTCTGTACAGCCTATGGTCCCATTCACTCGGGAATATCCCAACGTAGCTCCTAGAAGAAACGTGTTTCTGACTCGCTGAATCTCAACATAGATTCAACTCTCTTAGGTGAACGAACGCCCAGCAGAGCAGTTTCAAGGAAACGTTTCTCCTGAGTTTTAGACGAAGTTTCCTGCTGTTTAGTAGGTATGCTGGCATTGGGCTGGAAATACCGGTTTTGGGATTCTGCACAGAAAGGGTTTGCAAACCACTGAATCCGCACGTGAATTTAACTCTGTCAGTTGAATGCACACATTGACAACCATTCAGTTAGAGAGCTCCGTTTTGGTTTTAGAAGCAGATATTTCTCTGTACAGCCTATGGTCCCATTCACTCGGGAATATCCCAACGCAGCTCCTGGAAGAAACGTGTTTCTGACTCGCTGAATCTCAACATAGATTCAACTCTCTTACGTGAACGAACGCACAGCAGAGGAGTTTCAAGGAAACGTTTCTCCTGAGTTTTAGACGAAGTTTCCTGCTGTTTAGTACGTATGTCGGCATTGGGCTGGAAATACCGGTTTTGGGATTCTGCACAGAAAGGGTTTGCAAACCGCTGAATCCACACGTGAGTTTAACTCTGTCAGTTGAATGCACACATTGACAACCATTCAGTTAGATAGCTCCGTGTTGGTTTTAGAAGCAGATATTTCTCTGTACAGCCTATGGTCCCATTCACTCGGGAATATCCCAACGCAGCTCCTAGAAGAAACGTGTTTCTGACTCGCTGAATCTCAACATAGATTCAACTCTCTTAGGTGAACGAACGCACAGCAGAGCAGTTTCAAGGAAACGTTTCTCCTGAGTTTTAGACGAAGTTTCCTGCTGTTTAGTACGTATGCCGGCATTGGGCTGGAAATACCGGTTTTGGGATTCTGCACAGAAAGGGTTTGCAATCCACTGAATCCACACGTGAGTTTAACTCTGTCAGTTGAATGCACACATTGACAACCATTCAGTTAGAGAGCTCCGTTTTGGTTTTAGAAGCAGATATTTCTCTGTACAGCCTATGGTCCCATTCACTCGGGAATATCCCACCGCAGCTCCTGGAAGAAACGTGTTTCTGACTCGCTGAATCTCAACATAGATTCAACTCTCTTAGGTGAACGAACGCACAGCAGAGCAGTTTCAAGGAAACGTTTCTCCGGAGTTTTAGACGAAGTTTCCTGCTGTTTAGTACGGATGCCGGCATTGGGCTGGAAATACCGGTTTTGGGATTCTGCACAGAAAGGGTTTGCAAACCGCTGAATCCACACGTGAGTTTAACTCTGTCAGTTGAATGCACACATTGACAACCATTCAGTTTGATAGCACCCTTTTGGTTTTAGAAGCAGATATTTCTCTGTACAGCCTATGGTCCCATTCACTCGGGAATATCCCAACGCAGCTCCTAGAAGAAACGTGTTTCTGACTCGCTGAATCTCAACATAGATTCAACTCTCTTAGGTGAACGAACGGACAGCAGAGCAGTTTCAAAGAAACGTTTCTCCTGAGTTTTAGACGAAGTTTCCTGCTGTTTAGTACGGATGCCGGCATTGGGCTGGAAATACCGATTTTGGGATTCTACACAGAAAGGGTTTGCAAACCGCTGAATCCCCACGTGAGTTTAACTTTTTCAGTTGAATGCACACATTGACAACCATTCAGTTACATAGCTCCGTTTTGGTTTTAGAAGCAGATATTTCTCTGTACAGCCTATGGTCCCATTCACTCGGGAATATCCCAACGCAGCTCCTAGAAGAAACGTCTTTCTGACTCGCTGAATCTCAACCTAGATTCAACTCTCTTAGGTGAACGAACGCACAGCAGAGCAGTTTCAAGGAAACTTTTCTCCTGAGTTTTAGACGAAGTTTCCTGCTGTTTAGTACGGATGCCGGCATTGGGCTGGAAATACCGGTTTTCGGATTCTGCACAGAAAGAGTTTGCAAACCGCTGAATCCACACGTGAGTTTACCTCTGTCAGTTGAATGCACACATTGACAACCATTCAGTTTGATAACCCCCTTTTGGTTTTAGAAGCAGATATTTCTCTGTACAGCCTATGGTCCCATTCACTCGGGAATATCCCAACGCAGCTCCTGGAAGAAACGTGTTTCTGACTCGCTGAATCTCAACATAGATTCAACTCTCTTAGGTGAACGAACGCACAGTAGAGCAGTTTCAAGGAAACGATTCTCCTGAGTTTTAGACGAAGTTTCCTGCTGTTTAGTACGGATGCCGGCATTGGGCTGGAAATACCGGTTTTGGGATTCTACACAGAAAGTGTTTGCAAACCGCTGAATCCACACGTGAGTTTAACTCTGTCAGTTGAATGCACACATTGACAACCATTCAGTTAGATAGCTCCGTTTTGGTTTTAGAAGCAGATATTTCTCTGTACAGCCTATGGTCCCATTCACTCGGGAATATTCCAACGCAGCTCCTGGAAGAAACGTGTTTCTGACTCGCTGAATCTCAACATAGATTCAACTCTCTTAGTTGAACGAACGCACAGCAGAGCAGTTTCAAGGAAACGTTTCTCCTGAGTTTTAGACGACGTTTCCTGCTGTTTAGTACGTATGCCGGCATTGGGCTGGAAATACCGGTTTTGGGATACTGCACAGAAAGGGTTTGCAAACCGCTGCATCCTCACGTGAGTTTAACTCTGTCAGTTGAATGCACACATTGACAACCATCCACTTAGATAGCTCCGTTTTGGTTTTAGAAGCAGATATTTCTCTGTACAGCCTATGATCCCATTCACTCGGGAATATCCCAACGCAGCTCCAAGAAGAAACGTGTTTCTGGCTCGCTGAATCTCAACATAGATTCAACTCTCTTAGGTGAACGAACGCACAGCAGAGCAGTTTCAAGGAAACTTTTCTCCTGAGTTTTAGACGAAGTTTCCTGCAGTTTAGTACGTATCCCGGCATTGAGCTGTTATTACCGGTTTTGGGATTCTGCACAGAAAGGGTTTCTAAACCGCTGAATCCAAACGTGAGTTTAACTCTGTCAGTTGAATGCACACATTGACAACCATTCAGTTAGATTGCACCCTTTTGGTTTTAGGAGCAGATATTTCTCTGTACAGCCTATGGCCCCATTCACTCGGGAATATCCCAACGTACCTCCTAGATGAAACGTGTTTCCTACTCGCTGAATCTCAACATAGATTCAACTCTCTTATGTGAACGAACGCACAGCAGAGCAGTTTCAAGGAAACGTTTCTCCTGAGTTTTAGACGACGTTTCCTGCTGTTTAGTACGTATGCCGGCATTGGGCTGGAAATACCGGTTTTGGGATTCTGCACAGAAAGGGTTTGCAAACCACTGAATCCACACGTGAGTTTAACTCTGTCAGTTGAATGCACACATTGACAACCATTCAGTTAGATAGCTCCGTTTTGGTTTTAGAAGCAGATATTTCTCTGTACAGCCTATGGTCCCGTTCACTCGGGAATATCCCAACGGAGGTCCTAGAAGAAACGTGTTTCTGACTCGCTGAATCTCAACATAGATTCAACTCTCTTAGGTGAACGAACGCCCAGCAGAGCAGTTTCAAGGAAACGTTTCTCCTGAGTTTTAGACGAAGTTTCCTGCTGTTTAGTACGTATGCCGGCATTGGGCTGGAAATACCGGTTTTCGGATTCTGCACAGAAAGGGTTTGCAAACCGCTGAATCCACACGTGAGTTTAACTCTGTCAGTTGAATCACACATTGACAACCATTCAGATTGATAACACCCTTTCGGTTTTAGAGGCAGATATTTCTCTGTACAGCCTATGGTCCCATTCACTCGGGAATATCCCAACGCAGGTCCTAGAAGAAAAGTTGTTTCTGTCTCGCTGAATCTCAACATAGATTCAACTCTCTTAGGTGAACGAACGCACAGCAGAGCAGTTTCAAGGAATCGTTTCTCCTGAGCTTTAGACGAAGTTTCCTGCTGTTTAGTACGGATGCCGGCATTGGGCTGGAAATACCGGTTTTGGGATTCTGCACAGAAAGGGTTTGCAAACCGCTGAATCCACACGTGAGTTTAACTTTGTCAGTTGAATGCACACATTGACAACCATCCAGTTAGATAGCTCCGTTTTGGTTTTAGAAGCAGATATTTCTCTGTACAGCCTATGGTCCCATTCACTCGGGAATATCCCAACGTAGCTCCTAGAAGAAACGTGTTTCTGACTCGCTGAATCTCAACATAGATTCAACTCTCTTAGGTGAACGAACGCCCAGCAGAGCAGTTTCAAGGAAACGTTTCTCCTGAGTTTTAGACGAAGTTTCCTGCTGTTTAGTAGGTATGCTGGCATTGGGCTGGAAATACCGGTTTTGGGATTCTGCACAGAAAGGGTTTGCAAACCACTGAATCCGCACGTGAATTTAACTCTGTCAGTTGAATGCACACATTGACAACCATTCAGTTAGAGAGCTCCGTTTTGGTTTTAGAAGCAGATATTTCTCTGTACAGCCTATGGTCCCATTCACTCGGGAATATCCCAACGCAGCTCCTGGAAGAAACGTGTTTCTGACTCGCTGAATCTCAACATAGATTCAACTCTCTTACGTGAACGAACGCACAGCAGAGGAGTTTCAAGGAAACGTTTCTCCTGAGTTTTAGACGAAGTTTCCTGCTGTTTAGTACGTATGTCGGCATTGGGCTGGAAATACCGGTTTTGGGATTCTGCACAGAAAGGGTTTGCAAACCGCTGAATCCACACGTGAGTTTAACTCTGTCAGTTGAATGCACACATTGACAACCATTCAGTTAGATAGCTCCGTGTTGGTTTTAGAAGCAGATATTTCTCTGTACAGCCTATGGTCCCATTCACTCGGGAATATCCCAACGCAGCTCCTAGAAGAAACGTGTTTCTGACTCGCTGAATCTCAACATAGATTCAACTCTCTTAGGTGAACGAACGCACAGCAGAGCAGTTTCAAGGAAACGTTTCTCCTGAGTTTTAGACGAAGTTTCCTGCTGTTTAGTACGTATGCCGGCATTGGGCTGGAAATACCGGTTTTGGGATTCTGCACAGAAAGGGTTTGCAATCCACTGAATCCACACGTGAGTTTAACTCTGTCAGTTGAATGCACACATTGACAACCATTCAGTTAGAGAGCTCCGTTTTGGTTTTAGAAGCAGATATTTCTCTGTACAGCCTATGGTCCCATTCACTCGGGAATATCCCACCGCAGCTCCTGGAAGAAACGTGTTTCTGACTCGCTGAATCTCAACATAGATTCAACTCTCTTAGGTGAACGAACGCACAGCAGAGCAGTTTCAAGGAAACGTTTCTCCGGAGTTTTAGACGAAGTTTCCTGCTGTTTAGTACGGATGCCGGCATTGGGCTGGAAATACCGGTTTTGGGATTCTGCACAGAAAGGGTTTGCAAACCGCTGAATCCACACGTGAGTTTAACTCTGTCAGTTGAATGCACACATTGACAACCATTCAGTTTGATAGCACCCTTTTGGTTTTAGAAGCAGATATTTCTCTGTACAGCCTATGGTCCCATTCACTCGGGAATATCCCAACGCAGCTCCTAGAAGAAACGTGTTTCTGACTCGCTGAATCTCAACATAGATTCAACTCTCTTAGGTGAACGAACGGACAGCAGAGCAGTTTCAAAGAAACGTTTCTCCTGAGTTTTAGACGAAGTTTCCTGCTGTTTAGTACGGATGCCGGCATTGGGCTGGAAATACCGATTTTGGGATTCTACACAGAAAGGGTTTGCAAACCGCTGAATCCCCACGTGAGTTTAACTTTTTCAGTTGAATGCACACATTGACAACCATTCAGTTACATAGCTCCGTTTTGGTTTTAGAAGCAGATATTTCTCTGTACAGCCTATGGTCCCATTAACTCGGGAATATCCCAACGCAGCTCCTAGAAGAAACGTCTTTCTGACTCGCTGAATCTCAACCTAGATTCAACTCTCTTAGGTGAACGAACGCACAGCAGAGCAGTTTCAAGGAAACTTTTCTCCTGAGTTTTAGACGAAGTTTCCTGCTGTTTAGTACGGATGCCGGCATTGGGCTGGAAATACCGGTTTTCGGATTCTGCACAGAAAGAGTTTGCAAACCGCTGAATCCACACGTGAGTTTACCTCTGTCAGTTGAATGCACACATTGACAACCATTCAGTTTGATAACCCCCTTTTGGTTTTAGAAGCAGATATTTCTCTGTACAGCCTATGGTCCCATTCACTCGGGAATATCCCAACGCAGCTCCTGGAAGAAACGTGTTTCTGACTCGCTGAATCTCAACATAGATTCAACTCTCTTAGGTGAACGAACGCACAGTAGAGCAGTTTCAAGGAAACGATTCTCCTGAGTTTTAGACGAAGTTTCCTGCTGTTTAGTACGGATGCCGGCATTGGGCTGGAAATACCGGTTTTGGGATTCTACACAGAAAGTGTTTGCAAACCGCTGAATCCACACGTGAGTTTAACTCTGTCAGTTGAATGCACACATTGACAACCATTCAGTTAGATAGCTCCGTTTTGGTTTTAGAAGCAGATATTTCTCTGTACAGCCTATGGTCCCATTCACTCGGGAATATTCCAACGCAGCTCCTGGAAGAAACGTGTTTCTGACTCGCTGAATCTCAACATAGATTCAACTCTCTTAGTTGAACGAACGCACAGCAGAGCAGTTTCAAGGAAACGTTTCTCCTGAGTTTTAGACGACGTTTCCTGCTGTTTAGTACGTATGCCGGCATTGGGCTGGAAATACCGGTTTTGGGATACTGCACAGAAAGGGTTTGCAAACCGCTGCATCCTCACGTGAATTTAACTCTGTCAGTTGAATGCACACATTGACAACCATCCAGTTAGATAGCTCCGTTTTGGTTTTAGAAGCAGATATTTCTCTGTACAGCCTATGATCCCATTCACTCGGGAATATCCCAACGCAGCTCCAAGAAGAAACGTGTTTCTGGCTCGCTGAATCTCAACATAGATTCAACTCTCTTAGGTGAACGAAGGCACAGCAGAGCAGTTTCAAGGAAACTTTTCTCCTGAGTTTTAGACGAAGTTTCCTGCAGTTTAGTACGTATCCCGGCATTGAGCTGTTATTACCGGTGTTGGGATTCTGCACAGAAAGGGTTTGCAAACCGCTGATTCCACACTTGAGTTTAACTCTGTCAGTTGAATGCACACATTGACAACCATTCAGTTAGATAGCTCCGTTTTGGTTTTAGAAGCAGATATTTCTCTGTACAGCCTATGGTCCCATTCACTCGGGAATATCCCAACGCAGCTACTAGAAGAAACGTGTTTCTGACTCGCTAAATCTCAACATAGATTCAACTCTCTTAGGTGAACGAACGCACAGCAGAGCAGTTTCAAGGAAACGTTTCTCCTGAGTTTTAGACGAAGTTTCCTGCTGTTTAGTACGGATGCCTGCATCGGGCAGGAAATACCGGTTTTCGGATTCTGCACAGAAAGGGTTTGCAAACCGCTGAAACCACACGTGAGTTTAACTCTGTCAGTTGAATGCACACATTGACAACCATTCAGTTTGATAACACCCTTTTGGTTTTAGAAGCAGATATTTCTCTGGACAGCCTATGGTCCCATTCACTCGGGAATATCCCAACGCAGCTCCTAGAAGAAACGTGTTTCTGACTCGCTGAATCTCAACATAGATTCAACTCTCTTAGGTGAACGAACGCACAGCAGAGCAGTTTCAAGGAAACTTTTCTCCTGAGTTTTAGACGAAGTTTCCTGCTGTTTAGTACGTATGCCGGCATTGGGCTGGAAATACCGGTTTTGGGATTCTGCACAGAAAGGGTTTGCAAACCGCTGAATCCACACGTGAGTTTAACTCTGTCAGCTGAATGCACACATTGACAACCATTCAGTTAGATAGCTCCGTTTTAGTATTAGAAGCAGATATTTCTCTGTACAGCCTATGGTCCCATTCACTCGGGAATATCCCAACGCAGCTCCTAGAAGAAACGTGTTTCTGATTCGCTGAATCTCAACATAGATTCAACTATCTTAGGTGAACGAACGCACAGCAGAGCAGTTTCAAGGAAACGTTTCTCCTGAGTTTTAGACGAAGTTTCCTGCTGTTTAGTACGGATGCCTGCATTGGGCAGAAAATACCGGTTTTCGGATTCTGCACAGAAAGGGTTTGCAAACCGCTGAATCCACACGTGAGTTTAACTCTGTCAGTTGAATGCACACATTGACAACCATTCAGTTTGATACGACCCTTTTGGTTTTAGAAGCAGATATTTCTCTGTACAGCCTATGGTCCCATTCACTCGGGAATATCCCAACGCAGCTCCTAGAAGAAACGTGTTTCTGACTCGCTGAATCTCAACATAGATTCAACTCTCTTAGGTGAACGAACGCACAGCAGAGCTGTTTCAAGGAAACTTTTCTCCTGAGTTTTAGACGAAGTTTCCTGCTGTTTAGTACGGATGCCGGCATTGGGCTGGAAATACCGGTTTTGGGATTATGCACAGAAAGGTTTTGCAAACCGCTGAATTCACACGTGAGTTTAACTCTGTCAGTTGAATGCACACATTGACAACCATTCAGTTAGATAGCTCCGTTTTGGTATTAGAAGCAGATATTTCTCTGTACAGCCTATGGTCCCATTCACTCGGGAATATCCCAACGCAGGTCCTAGAAGAATCGTGTTTCTGACTCGCTGAATCTCAACATAGATTCAACTCTCTTAGGTGAACGAACTCACAGCAGAGCAGTTTCAAGGAAACGTTTATCCTTAGTTTTAGACGAAGTTTCCTGCTGTTTAGTACGGATGACGGCATTGGGCTGGAAATACCGGTTTTGGGATTCTGCACAGAAAGGGTTTGCAAACCGCTGAATACACACGTGAGTTTAACTTTGTGAGTTGAATGCACACATTGACAACCATCCAGTTAGATAGCTCCGTTTTGGTTTTAGAAGCAGATATTTCTCTGTACAGCCTATGATCCCATTCACTCGGGAATATCCCAATGCAGCTCCTAGAAGAAACGTGTTTCTGGCTCGCTGAATCTCAACATAGATTCAACTCTCTTAGGTGAACGAACGCACAGCAGAGCAGTTTCAAGGAAACGTTTCTCCTGAGTTTTAGACGAAGTTTCCTGCAGTTTAGTACGTATCCTGGCATTGAGCTGTTATTACTGGTTTTGGGATTCTGCACAGAAAGGGTTTGTAAACCGCTGAATCCAAACGTGAGTTTAACTCTGTCAGTTGAATGCACACATTGACAACCATTCAGTTAGATTGCACCCTTTTGGTTTTAGGAGCAGATATTTCTCTGTACAGCCTACGGCCCCATTCACTCGGGAATATACCAACGTACCTCCTAGAAGAAACGTGTTTCCGACTCGCTGAATCTCAAGATAGATTCAACTCTCTTATGTGAACGAACGCACAGCAGAGCAGTTTCAAGGAAACGTTTCTCCTGAGTTTTAGACGAAGTTTCCTGCTGTTTAGTACGGATGCCGGCATTGGGCTGGAAATACCGATTTTGGGATTCTACACAGAAAGGGTTTGCAAACCGCTGAATCCCCACGTGAGTTTAACTTTGTCAGTTGAATGCACACATTGACAACCATTCAGTTACATAGCTCCGTTTTGGTTTTAGAAGCAGATATTTCTCTGTACAGCCTATGGTCCCATTCACTCGGGAATATCCCAACGCAGCTCCTAGAAGAAACGTCTTTCTGACTCGCTGAATCTCAACCTAGTTTCAAGTCTCTTAGGTGAACGAACGCACAGCAGAGCAGTTTCAAGGAAACTTTTCTCCTGAGTTTTAGACGAAGTTTCCTGCTGTTTAGTACGGATGCCGGCATTGGGCTGGAAATACCGGTTTTCGGATTCTGCACAGAAAGAGTTTGCAAACCGCTGAATCCACACGTGAGTTTACCTCTGTCAGTTGAATGCACACATTGACAACCATTCAGTTTGATAACCCCCTTTTGGTTTTAGAAGCAGATATTTCTCTGTACAGCCTATGGTCCCATTCACTCGGGAATATCCCAACGCAGCTCCTGGAAGAAACGTGTTTCTGACTCGCTGAATCTCAACATAGATTCAACTCTCTTAGGTGAACGAACGCACAGTAGAGCAGTTTCAAGGAAACGATTCTCCTGAGTTTTAGACGAAGTTTCCTGCTGTTTAGTACGGATGCCGGCATTGGGCTGGAAATACCGGTTTTGGGATTCTACACAGAAAGTGTTTGCAAACCGCTGAATCCACACGTGAGTTTAACTCTGTCAGTTGAATGCACACATTGACAACCATTCAGTTAGATAGCTCCGTTTTGGTTTTAGAAGCAGATATTTCTCTGTACAGCCTATGGTCCCATTCACTCGGGAATATTCCAACGCAGCTCCTGGAAGAAACGTGTTTCTGACTCGCTGAATCTCAACATTGATTCAACTCTCTTAGTTGAACGAACGCACAGCAGAGCAGTTTCAAGGAAACGTTTCTCCTGAGTTTTAGACGACGTTTCCTGCTGTTTAGTACGTATGCCGGCATTGGGCTGGAAATACCGGTTTTGGGATACTGCACAGAAAGGGTTTGCAAACCGCTGCATCCTCACGTGAATTTAACTCTGTCAGTTGAATGCACACATTGACAACCATCCAGTTAGATAGCTCCGTTTTGGTTTTAGAAGCAGATATTTCTCTGTACAGCCTATGATCCCATTCACTCGGGAATATCCCAACGCAGCTCCAAGAAGAAACGTGTTTCTGGCTCGCTGAATCTCAACATAGATTCAACTCTCTTAGGTGAACGAACGCACAGCAGAGCAGTTTCAAGGAAACTTTTCTCCTGAGTTTTAGACGAAGTTTCCTGCAGTTTAGTACGTATCCCGGCATTGAGCTGTTATTACCGGTGTTGGGATTCTGCACAGAAAGGGTTTGCAAACCGCTGATTCCACACTTGAGTTTAACTCTGTCAGTTGAATGCACACATTGACAACCATTCAGTTAGATAGCTCCGTTTTGGTTTTAGAAGCAGATATTTCTCTGTACAGCCTATGGTCCCATTCACTCGGGAATATCCCAACGCAGCTACTAGAAGAAACGTGTTTCTGACTCGCTAAATCTCAACATAGATTCAACTCTCTTAGGTGAACGAACGCACAGCAGAGCAGTTTCAAGGAAACGTTTCTCCTGAGTTTTAGACGAAGTTTCCTGCTGTTTAGTACGGATGCCTGCATCGGGCAGGAAATACCGGTTTTCGGATTCTGCACAGAAAGGGTTTGCAAACCGCTGAAACCACACGTGAGTTTAACTCTGTCAGTTGAATGCACACATTGACAACCATTCAGTTTGATAACACCCTTTTGGTTTTAGAAGCAGATATTTCTCTGGACAGCCTATGGTCCCATTCACTCGGGAATATCCCAACGCAGCTCCTAGAAGAAACGTGTTTCTGACTCGCTGAATCTCAACATAGATTCAACTCTCTTAGGTGAACGAACGCACAGCAGAGCAGTTTCAAGGAAACTTTTCTCCTGAGTTTTAGACGAAGTTTCCTGCTGTTTAGTACGTATGCCGGCATTGGGCTGGAAATACCGGTTTTGGGATTCTGCACAGAAAGGGTTTGCAAACCGCTGAATCCACACGTGAGTTTAACTCTGTCAGCTGAATGCACACATTGACAACCATTCAGTTAGATAGCTCCGTTTTAGTATTAGAAGCAGATATTTCTCTGTACAGCCTATGGTCCCATTCACTCGGGAATATCCCAACGCAGGTCCTAGAAGAATCGTGTTTCTGACTCGCTGAATCTCAACATAGATTCAACTCTCTTAGGTGAACGAACTCACAGCAGAGCAGTTTCAAGGAAACGTTTATCCTTAGTTTTAGACGAAGTTTCCTGCTGTTTAGTACGGATGACGGCATTGGGCTGGAAATACCGGTTTTGGGATTCTGCACAGAAAGGGTTTGCAAACCGCTGAATACACACGTGAGTTTAACTTTGTGAGTTGAATGCACACATTGACAACCATCCAGTTAGATAGCTCCGTTTTGGTTTTAGAAGCAGATATTTCTCTGTACAGCCTATGATCCCATTCACTCGGGAATATCCCAATGCAGCTCCTAGAAGAAACGTGTTTCTGGCTCGCTGAATCTCAACATAGATTCAACTCTCTTAGGTGAACGAACGCACAGCAGAGCAGTTTCAAGGAAACGTTTCTCCTGAGTTTTAGACGAAGTTTCCTGCAGTTTAGTACGTATCCTGGCATTGAGCTGTTATTACCGGTTTTGGGATTCTGCACAGAAAGGGTTTGTAAACCGCTGAATCCAAACGTGAGTTTAACTCTGTCAGTTGAATGCACACATTGACAACCATTCAGTTAGATTGCACCCTTTTGGTTTTAGGAGCAGATATTTCTCTGTAGAGCCTATGGCCCCATTCACTCGGGAATATACCAACGTACCTCCTAGAAGAAACGTGTTTCCGACTCGCTGAATCTCAACATAGATTCAACTCTCTTATGTGAACGAACGCACAGCAGAGCAGTTTCAAGGAAACGTTTCTCCTGAGTTTTAGACGAAGTTTCCTGCTGTTTAGTACGGATGCCGGCATTGGGCTGGAAATACCGATTTTGGGATTCTACACAGAAAGGGTTTGCAAACCGCTGAATCCCCACGTGAGTTTAACTTTGTCAGTTGAATGCACACATTGACAACCATTCAGTTACATAGCTCCGTTTTGGTTTTAGAAGCAGATATTTCTCTGTACAGCCTATGGTCCCATTCACTCGGGAATATCCCAACGCAGCTCCTAGAAGAAACGTCTTTCTGACTCGCTGAATCTCAACCTAGATTCAACTCTCTTAGGTGAACGAACGCACAGCAGAGCAGTTTCAAGGAAACTTTTCTCCTGAGTTTTAGACGAAGTTTCCTGCTGTTTAGTACGGATGCCGGCATTGGGCTGGAAATACCGGTTTTCGGATTCTGCACAGAAAGAGTTTGCAAACCGCTGAATCCACACGTGAGTTTACCTCTGTCAGTTGAATGCACACATTGACAACCATTCAGTTTGATAACCCCCTTTTGGTTTTAGAAGCAGATATTTCTCTGTACAGCCTATGGTCCCATTCACTCGGGAATATCCCAACGCAGCTCCTGGAAGAAACGTGTTTCTGACTCGCTGAATCTCAACATAGATTCAACTCTCTTAGGTGAACGAACGCACAGTAGAGCAGTTTCAAGGAAACGATTCTCCTGAGTTTTAGACGAAGTTTCCTGCTGTTTAGTACGGATGCCGGCATTGGGCTGGAAATACCGGTTTTGGGATTCTACACAGAAAGTGTTTGCAACCCGCTGAATCCACACGTGAGTTTAACTCTGTCAGTTGAATGCACACATTGACAACCATTCAGTTAGATAGCTCCGTTTTGGTTTTAGAAGCAGATATTTCTCTGTACAGCCTATGGTCCCATTCACTCGGGAATATTCCAACGCAGCTCCTGGAAGAAACGTGTTTCTGACTCGCTGAATCTCAACATAGATTCAACTCTCTTAGTTGAACGAACGCACAGCAGAGCAGTTTCAAGGAAACGTTTCTCCTGAGTTTTAGACGACGTTTCCTGCTGTTTAGTACGTATGCCGGCATTGGGCTGGAAATACCGGTTTTGGGATACTGCACAGAAAGGGTTTGCAAACCGCTGCATCCTCACGTGAGTTTAATTCTGTCAGTTGAATGCACACATTGACAACCATCCAGTTAGATAGCTCCGTTTTGGTTTTAGAAGCAGATATTTCTCTGTACAGCCTATGATCCCATTCACTCGGGAATATCCCAACGCAGCTCCAAGAAGAAACGTGTTTCTGGCTCGCTGAATCTCAACATAGATTCAACTCTCTTAGGTGAACGAACGCACAGCAGAGCAGTTTCAAGGAAACTTTTCTCCTGAGTTTTAGACGAAGTTTCCTGCAGTTTAGTACGTATCCCGGCATTGAGCTGTTATTACCGGTTTTGGGATTCTGCACAGAAAGGGTTTCTAAACCGCTGAATCCAAACGTGAGTTTAACTCTGTCAGTTGAATGCACACATTGACAACCATTCAGTTAGATTGCACCCTTTTGGTTTTAGGAGCAGATATTTCTCTGTACAGCCTATGGCCCCATTCACTCGGGAATATCCCAACGTACCTCCTAGAAGAAACGTGTTTCCGACTCGCTGAATCTCAACATAGATTCAACTCTCTTATGTGAACGAACGCACAGCAGAGCAGTTTCAAGGAAACGTTTCTCCTGAGTTTTAGACGACGTTTCCTGCTGTTTAGTACGTATGCCGGCATTGGGCTGGAAATACCGGTTTTGGGATTCTGCACAGAAAGGGTTTGCAAACCACTGAATCCACACGTGAGTTTAACTCTGTCAGTTGAATGCACACATTGACAACCATTCAGTTAGATAGCTCCGTTTTGGTTTTAGAAGCAGATATTTCTCTGTACAGCCTATGGACCCATTCACTCGGGAATATCCCAACGGAGGTCCTAGAAGAAACGTGTTTCTGACTCGCTGAATCTCAACATAGATTCAATTCTCTTAGGTGAACGAACGCACAGCAGAGCAGTTTCAAGGAAACGTTTCTCCTCAGTTTTAGACGAAGTTTCCTGCTGTTTAGTACGGATGCCGGCATTGGGCTGGAAATACCGGTTTTGGGATTCTGCACAGAAAGTGTTTGCAAACCGCTGAATCCACACGTGAGTTTAACTTTGTGAGTTGAATGCACACATTTACAACCATCCAGTTAGATAGCTCCGTTTTTGTTTTAGAAGCAGATATTTCTCTGTACAGCCTATGGTCCCATTCACTCGGGAATATCCCAACGCAGGTCCTAGAAGAAACGTGTTTCTGACTCGCTGAATCTCAACATAGATTCAACTCTCTTAGGTGAACGAATGCACAGCAGAGCAGTTTCAAGGAAACGTTTCTCCTGAGTTTTAGACGAAGTTTCCTGCTGTTTAGTACGTATGCCGGCATTGGGCTGGAAATACCGATTTTGGGATTCTGCACAGAAAGGGTTTGCAAACCACTGAATCCACACGTGAGTTTAACTCTGTCAGTTGAATGCACACATTGACAACCATCAGTTAGATAGCTCCGTTTTGGTTTTAGAAGCAGATATTTCCCTTTACAGCCTATTTTCCCATTCACTCGGGAATATCCCAACGCAGCTCCTGGAAGAAACGTGTTTCTGACTCGCTGAATCTCAACATAGATTCAACTCTCTTAGGTGAACGAACGCACAGCAGAGCAGTTTCAAGGAAACGTTTCTCCTGAGTTTTAGACGAAGTTTCCTGCTGTTTAGTACGTATGCCGGCATTGGGCTGGAAATACCGGTTTTGGGATTCTGCACAGAAAGGGTTTGCAAACCGCTGAATCCACACGTGAGTTTAACTCTGTCAGTTGAATCACACATTGACAACCATTCAGATTGATAACACCCTTTCGGTTTTAGAGGCAGATATTTCTCTGTACAGCCTATGGTCCCATTCACTTGGGAATATCCCAACGCAGGTCCTAGAAGAAAAGGTGTTTCTGACTCGCTGAATCTCAACATAGATTCAACTCTCTTAGGTGAACGAACGCACAGCAGAGCAGTTTCAAGGAATCGTTTCTCCTGAGCTTTAGACGAAGTTTCCTGCTGTTTAGTACGGATGCCGGCATTGGGCTGGAAATACCGGTTTTGGGATTCTGCACAGAAAGGGTTTGCAAACCGCTGAATCCACACGTGAGTTTAACTTTGTCAGTTGAATGCACACATTGACAACCATCCAGTTAGATAGCTCCGTTTTGGTTTTAGAAGCAGATATTTCTCTGTACAGCCTATGGTCCCATTCACTCGGGAATATCCCAACGTAGCTCCTAGAAGAAACGTGTTTCTGACTCGCTGAATCTCAACATAGATTCAACTCTCTTAGGTGAACGAACGCCCAGCAGAGCAGTTTCAAGGAAACGTTTCTCCTGAGTTTTAGACGAAGTTTCCTGCTGTTTAGTAGGTATGCTGGCATTGGGCTGGAAATACCGGTTTTGGGATTCTGCACAGAAAGGGTTTGCAAACCACTGAATCCACACGTGAATTTAACTCTGTCAGTTGAATGCACACATTGACAACCATTCAGTTAGATAGCTCCGTTTTGGTTTTAGAAGCAGATATTTCTCTGTACAGCCTATGGTCCCATTCACTCGGGAATATCCCAACGCAGCTCCTAGAAGAAACGTGTTTCTGACTCGCTGAATCTCAACATAGATTCAACTCTCTTAGGTGAACGAACGCACAGCAGAGCAGTTTCAAGGAAACGTTTCTCCTGAGTTTTAGACGAAGTTTCCTGCTGTTTAGTACGTATGCCGTCATTGGGCTGGAAATACCGGTTTTGGGATTCTGCACAGAAAGGGTTTGCAATCCACTGAATCCACACGTGAGTTTAACTCTGTCAGTTGAATGCACACATTGACAACCATTCAGTTAGAGAGCTCCGTTTTGGTTTTAGAAGCAGATATTTCTCTGTACAGCCTATGGTCCCATTCACTCGGGAATATCCCAACGCAGCTCCTGGAAGAAACGTGTTTCTGACTCGCTGAATCTCAACATAGATTCAACTCTCTTAGGTGAACGAACGCACAGCAGAGCAGTTTCAAGGAAACGTTTCTCCGGAGTTTTAGACGAAGTTTCCTGCTGTTTAGTACGGATGCCGGCATTGGGCTGGAAATACCGGTTTTGGGATTCTGCACAGAAAGGGTTTGCAAACCGCTGAATCCACACGTGAGTTTAACTCTGTCAGTTGAATGCACACATTGACAACCATTCAGTTTGATAGCACCCTTTTGGTTTTAGAAGCAGATATTTCTCTGTACAGCCTATGGTCCCATTCACTCGGGAATATCCCAACGCAGCTCCTAGAAGAAACGTGTCTCTGACTCGCTGAATCTCAACATAGATTCAACTCTCTTAGGTGAACGAACGGACAGCAGAGCAGTTTCAAAGAAACGTTTCTCCTGAGTTTTAGACGAAGTTTCCTGCTGTTTAGTACGGATGCCGGCATTGGGCTGGAAATACCGATTTTGGGATTCTACACAGAAAGGGTTTGCAAACCGCTGAATCCCCACGTGAGTTTAACTTTGTCAGTTGAATGCACACATTGACAACCATTCAGTTACATAGCTCCGTTTTGGTTTTAGAAGCAGATATTTCTCTGTACAGCCTATGGTCCCATTCACTCGGGAATATCCCAACGCAGCTCCTAGAAGAAACGTCTTTCTGACTCGCTGAATCTCAACCTAGATTCAACTCTCTTAGGTGAACGAACGCACAGCAGAGCAGTTTCAAGGAAACTTTTCTCCTGAGTTTTAGACGAAGTTTCCTGCTGTTTAGTACGGATGCCGGCATTGGGCTGGAAATACCGGTTTTCGGATTCTGCACAGAAAGAGTTTGCAAACCGCTGAATCCACACGTGAGTTTAACTCTGTCAGTTGAATGCACACATTGACAACCATTCAGTTAGATAGCTCCGTTTTGGTTTTAGAAGCAGATATTTCTCTGTACAGCCTATGGTCCCATTCACTCGGGAATATTCCAACGCAGCTCCTGGAAGAAACGTGTTTCTGACTCGCTGAATCTCAACATAGATTCAACTCTCTTAGTTGAACGAACGCACAGCAGAGCAGTTTCAAGGAAACGTTTCTCCTGAGTTTTAGACGACGTTTCCTGCTGTTTAGTACGTATGCCGGCATTGGGCTGGAAATACCGGTTTTGGGATACTGCACAGAAAGGGTTTGCAAACCGCTGCATCCTCACGTGAATTTAACTCTGTCAGTTGAATGCACACATTGACAACCATCCAGTTAGATAGCTCCGTTTTGGTTTTAGAAGCAGATATTTCTCTGTACAGCCTATGATCCCATTCACTCGGGAATATCCCAACGCAGCTCCAAGAAGAAACGTGTTTCTGGCTCGCTGAATCTCAACATAGATTCAACTCTCTTAGGTGAACGAACGCACAGCAGAGCAGTTTCAAGGAAACTTTTCTCCTGAGTTTTAGACGAAGTTTCCTGCAGTTTAGTACGTATCCCGGCATTGAGCTGTTATTACCGGTTTTGGGATTCTGCACAGAAAGGGTTTGCAAACCGCTGATTCCACACTTGAGTTTAACTCTGTCAGTTGAATGCACACATTGACAACCATTCAGTTAGATAGCTCCGTTTTGGTTTTAGAAGCAGATATTTCTCTGTACAGCCTATGGTCCCATTCACTCGGGAATATCCCAACGCAGCTACTAGAAGAAACGTGTTTCTGACTCGCTAAATCTCAACATAGATTCAACTCTCTTAGGTGAACGAACGCACAGCAGAGCAGTTTCAAGGAAACGTTTCTCCTGAGTTTTAGACGAAGTTTCCTGCTGTTTAGTACGGATGCCTGCATCGGGCAGGAAATACCGGTTTTCGGATTCTGCACAGAAAGGGTTTGCAAACCGCTGAAACCACACGTGAGTTTAACTCTGTCAGTTGAATGCACACATTGACAACCATTCAGTTTGATAACACCCTTTTGGTTTTAGAAGCAGATATTTCTCTGGACAGCCTATGGTCCCATTCACTCGGGAATATCCCAACGCAGCTCCTAGAAGAAACGTGTTTCTGACTCGCTGAATCTCAACATAGATTCAACTCTCTTAGGTGAACGAACGCACAGCAGAGCAGTTTCAAGGAAACTTTTCTCCTGAGTTTTAGACGAAGTTTCCTGCTGTTTAGTACGTATGCCGGCATTGGGCTGGAAATACCGGTTTTGGGATTCTGCACAGAAAGGGTTTGCAAACCGCTGAATCCACACGTGAGTTTAACTCTGTCAGCTGAATGCACACATTGACAACCATTCAGTTAGATAGCTCCGTTTTAGTATTAGAAGCAGATATTTCTCTGTACAGCCTATGGTCCCATTCACTCGGGAATATCCCAACGCAGCTCCTAGAAGAAACGTGTTTCTGACTCGCTGAATCTCAACATAGATTCAACTCTCTTAGGTGAACGAACGCACAGCAGAGCATTTTCAAGGAAACGTTTCTCCTGAGTTTTAGACGAAGTTTCCTGCTGTTTAGTACGGATGCCGGCATTGGGCTGAAAATACCGGTTTTGGGATTCTGCACAGAAAGGGTTTGCAAACCGCTGAATCCACACGTGAGTTTAACTTTGTGAGTTGAATGCACACATTGACAACCATCCCGTTAGATAGCTCCGTTTTGGTTTTAGAAGCAGATATTTCTCTGTACAGCCTATGATCCCATTCACTCGGGAATATCCCAACGCAGCTCCTAGAAGAAACGTGTTTCTGGCTCGCTGAATCTCAACATAGATTCAACTCTCTTAGTTGAACGAACGCACAGCAGAGCAGTTTCAAGGAAACTTTTCTCCTGAGTTTTAGACGAAGTTTCCTGCAGTTTAGTACGTATCCCGGCATTGAGCTGTTATTACCGGTTTTGGGATTCTGCACAGAAAGGGTTTGTAAACCGCTGAATCCAAACGTGAGTTAACTCTGTCAGTTGAATGCACACATTGACAGCCATTCAGTTAGATTGCACCCTTTTGGTTTTAGGAGCAGATATTTCTCTGTACAGCCTATGGTCCCATTCACTCGGGAATATCCCAACGTAGCTCCTAGAAGAAACGTGTTTCTGACTCGCTGAATCTCAACATAGATTCAACTCTCTTATGTGAACGAACGCACAGCAGAGCACTTTCAAGGAAACGTTTCTCCTGAGTTTTAGACGACGTTTCCTGCTGTTTAGTACGTATGCCGGCATTGAGCTGGAAATACTGGATTTGGGATTCTGCACAGAAAGGGTTTGCAAACCACTGAATCCACACGTGAGTTTAACTCTGTCAGTTGAATGCACACATTGACAACCATTCAGTTAGATAGCTCCGTTTTGGTTTTAGAAGCAGATATTTCTCTGTACAGCCTATGGTCCCATTCACTCGGGAATATCCCAACGCAGCTCCTAGAAGAAACGTGTTTCTGACTCGCTGAATCTCAACATAGATTCAACTATCTTAGGTGAACGAACGCACAGCAGAGCAGTTTCAAGGAAACGTTTCTCCTGAGTTTTAGACGAAGTTTCCTGCTGTTTAGAACGGATGCCTGCATTGGGCAGAAAATACCGGTTTTCGGATTCTGCACAGAAAGGGTTTGCAAACCGCTGAATCCACACGTGAGTTTAACTCTGTCAGTTGAATGCACACATTGACAACCATTCAGTTTGATACGACCCTTTTGGTTTTAGAAGCAGATATTTCTCTGTACAGCCTATGGTCCCATTCACTCGGGAATATCCCAACGCAGCTCCTAGAAGAAACGTGTTTCTGACTCGCTGAATCTCAACATAGATTCAACTCTCTTAGGTGAACGAACGCACAGCAGAGCTGTTTCAAGGAAACTTTTCTCCTGAGTTTTAGACGAAGTTTCCTGCTGTTTAGTACGGATGCCGGCATTGGGCTGGAAATACCGGTTTTGGGATTATGCACAGAAAGGGTTTGCAAACCGCTGAATTCACACGTGAGTTTAACTCTGTCAGTTGAATGCACACATTGACAACCATTCAGTTAGATAGCTCCGTTTTGGTATTAGAAGCAGATATTTCTCTGTACAGCCTATGGTCCCATTCACTCGGGAATATCCCAACGCAGGTCCTAGAAGAATCGTGTTTCTGACTCGCTGAATCTCAACATAGATTCAACTCTCTTAGGTGAACGAACTCACAGCAGAGCAGTTTCAAGGAAACGTTTATCCTTAGTTTTAGACGAAGTTTCCTGCTGTTTAGTACGGATGCCGGCATTGGGCTGGAAATACCGGTTTTGCGATTCTGCACAGAAAGGGTTTGCAAACCCCTGAATCCACACGTGAGTTTAACTCTGTCAGTTGAGTGCACACATTGACAACCATTCAGTTAGATAGCTCCGTTTTGGTTTTAGAAGCAGATATTTCTCTGTACAGCCTATGGTCCCATTCACTCGGGAATATCCCAACGCAGCTCCTGGAGGAAACGTGTTTCTGACTCGGTGAATCTCAACATAGATTCAACTCTCTTAGGTGAACGAACGCACAGCAAAGCAGCTTCAAGGAAACGTTTCTCGTGAGTTTTAGACGAAGTTTCCTGCTGTTTAGTACGTATGCCGGCATTGGGCTGGAAATACCGGTTTTGGGATTCTGCACAGAAAGGGTTTGCAAACCGCTGAATCCACACGTGAGTTTAACTCTGTCAGTTGAATGCACACATTGACAACCATTCAGTTTGATAACACCCTTTTGGTTTTAGAAGCAGATATTTCTCTGTACAGCCAATGGTCCCATTCACTCGGGAATATCCCAACGCAGCTCCTGGAAGAAACGTGTTTCTGACTCGCTGAATCTCAACATAGATTCAACTCTCTTAGGTGAACGAACGCACAGCAGAGCAGTTTCAAGGAAACGTTTCTCCTGAGTTTTAGACGAAGTTTCCTGCTGTTTAGTACGTATGCCGGCATTGGGCTGGAAATACCGGTTTTGGGATTCTGCACAGAAAGGCTTTGCAAACCGCTGAATCCACACGTGAGTTTAACTCTGTCAGTTGAATGCACACATTGACAACCATTCAGTTATATAGCTCCGTTTTGGTTTTAGAAGCAGATATTTCTCTGTACAGCCTATGGTCCGATTCTCTCGGGAATATCCCAACGCAGGTCCTAGAAGAAACGCGTTTCTGACTCGCTGAATCTCAACATAGATTCAACTCTCTTAGGTGAACGAACGCACAGCAGAGCAGTTTCAAGGAAACTGTTCTCCTGAGTTTTAGACGAAGTTTCCTGCTGTTTAGTACGGATGCCGGCATTGGGCAGGAAATACCGGTTTTCGGATTCTGCACAGAAAGGGTTTGCAAACCGCTGAATCCACACGTGAGTTTAACTCTGTCAGTTGAATGCACACATTGACAACCATTCAGTTTGATACGACCCTTTTGGTTTTAGAAGCAGATATTTCTCTGTACAGCCTATGGTCCCATTCACTCGGGAATATCCCAACGCAGCTCCTAGAAGAAACGTGTTTCTGACTCGCTGAATCTCAACATAGATTCAACTCTCTTAGGTGAACGAACGCACAGCAGAGCTGTTTCAAGGAACCTTTTCTCCTGAGTTTTAGACGAAGTTTCCTGCTGTTTAGTACGGATGCCGGCACTGGGCTGGAAATACCGGTTTTGGGATTATGCACAGAAAGGGTTTGCAAACCGCTGAATCCACACGTGAGTTTAACTCTGTCAGTTGAATGCACACATTGACAACCATCCAGTTAGATAGCTCCGTTTTGGTTTTAGAAGCAGATATTTCTCTGTACAGATTTTGGTCCCATTCACTCGGGAATATCCCAACGCAGCTACTAGAAGAAACGTGTTTCTGACTCGCTGAATCTCAACATAGATTCAACTCTCTTAGGTGAACGAACTCCCAGCAGAGCAGTTTCAAGGAACCGTTTCTCCTGAGTTTTAGACGAAGTTTCCTGCTGTTTAGTACGTATGCCGGCATTGGGCTGGAAATACCGGTTTTGGGATTCTGCACAGAAAGGGTTTGCAAACCGCTGATTCCACACTTGAGTTTAACTCTGTCAGTTGAATGCACACATTGACAACCATTCAGTTAGATAGCTCCGTTTTGGTTTTAGAAGCAGATATTTCTCTGTACAGCCTATGGTCCCATTCACTCGGGAATATCCCAACGCAGCTCCTAGAAGAAACGTGTTTCTGAGTCGCTAAATCTCAACATAGATTCAACTCTCTTAGGTGAATGAACGCACAGCAGAGCAGTTTCAAGGAAACGTTTCTCCTGAGTTTTAGACGAAGTTTCCTGCTGTTTAGTACGGATGCCTGCATCGGGCAGGAAATACCGGTTTTCGGATTCTGCACAGAAAGGGTTTGCAAACCGCTGAATCCACACGTGAGTTTAACTCTGTCAGTTGAATGCACACATTGACAACCATTCAGTTTGATAACACCCTTTTGGTTTTAGAAGCAGATATTTCTCTGTACAGCCTATGGTCCCATTCACTCGGGAATATCCCAACGCAGCTCCTAGAAGAAACGTGTTTCTGACTCGCTGAATCTCAACATAGATTCAAATCTCTTAGGTGAACGAACGCACAGCAGAGCATTTTCAAGGAAACGTTTCTCCTGAGTTTTAGACGAAGTTTCCTGCTGTTTAGTACGGATGCCGGCATTGGGCTGAAAATACCGGTTTTGGGATTCTGCACAGAAAGGGTTTGCAAACCGCTGAATCCACACGTGAGTTTAACTTTGTCAGTTGAATGCACACATTGACAACCATCCAGTTAGATAGCTCCGTTTTGGTTTTAGAAGCAGATATTTCTCTGTACAGCCTATGATCCCATTCACTCGGGAATATCCCAATGCAGCTCCTAGAAGAAACGTGTTTCTGGCTCGCTGAATCTCAACATAGATTCAACTCTCTTAGGTGAACGAACGCACAGCAGAGCAGTTTCAAGGAAACTTTTCTCCTGAGTTTTAGACGAAGTTTCCTGCAGTTTAGTACATATCCCGGCATTGAGCTGTTATTACCGGTTTTGGGATTCTGCACAGAAAGGGTTTGTAAACCGCTGAATCCAAACGTGAGTTTAACTCTGTCAGTTGAATGCACACATTGACAACCATTCAGTTAGATTGCACCCTTTTGGTTTTAGGAGCAGATATTTCTCTGTACAGCCTATGGTCCCATTCACTCGGGAATATCCCAACGTAGCTCCTAGAAGAAACGTGTTTCTGACTCGTTGAATCTCAACATAGATTCAACTCTCTTATGTGAACGAACGCACAGCAGAGCACTTTCAAGGGAACGTTTCTCCTGAGTTTTAGTCGACGTTTCCTGCTGTTTAGTACGTATGCCGGCATTGGGCTGGAAATACCGGTTTTGGGATTCTGCACAGAAAGGGTTTGCAAACCACTGATTCCACACGTGAGTTTAACTCTGTCAGTTGTATGCACACATTGACAACCATTCAGTTAGATAGCTCCGTTTTGGTTTTAGAAGCAGATATTTCTCTGTACAGCCTATGGTCCCATTCACTCGGGAATGTCCCAACGCAGCTCCTGGAAGAAACGTGTTTCTGACTCGCTGAATCTCAACATAGATTCAACTCTCTTAGGTGAACGAACGCACAGCAGAGCAGTTTCAAGGAAACGTTTCTCCTGAGTTTTAGACGAAGTTTCCTGCTGTTTAGTATGTATGCCGGCATTGGGCTGGAAATACCGGTTTTGGGATTCTGCACAGAAAGGGTTTCCAAACCGCTGATTCCACACTTGAGTTTAACTCTGTCAGTTGAATGCACATATTGACAACCATTCAGTTAGATAGCTCCGTTTTGGTTTTAGAAGCAGATATTTCTCTGTACAGCCTATGGTCCCATTCACTCGGGAATATCCCAACGCAGCTCCTAGAAGAAACGTGTTTCTGACTCGCTGAATCTCAACATAGATTCAACTATCTTAGGTGAACGAACGCACAGCAGAGCAGTTTCAAGGAAACGTTTCTCCTGAGTTTTAGACGAAGTTTCCTGCTGTTTAGTACGGATGCCTGCATTGGGCAGAAAATACCGGTTTTCGGATTCTGCACAGAAAGGGTTTGCAAACCGCTGAATCCACGCGTGAGTTTAACTCTGTCAGTTGAATGCACACATTGACAACCATTCAGTTTGATACGACCCTTTTGGTTTTAGAAGCAGATATTTCTCTGTACAGCCTATGGTCCCATTCACTCGGGAATATCCCAACGCAGCTCCTAGAAGAAACGTGTTTCTGACTCGCTGAATCTCAACATAGATTCAACTCTCTTAGGTGAACGAACGCACAGCAGAGCTGTTTCAAGGAAACTTTTCTCCTGAGTTTTAGACGAAGTTTCCTGCTGTTTAGTACGGATGCCGGCATTGGGCTGGAAATACCGGTTTTGGGATTATGCACAGAAAGGGTTTGCAAACCGCTGAATTCACACGTGAGTTTAACTCTGTCAGTTGAATGCACACATTGACAACCATTCAGTTAGATAGCTCCGTTTTGGTATTAGAAGCAGATATTTCTCTGTACAGCCTATGGTCCCATTCACTCGGGAATATCCCAACGCAGGTCCTAGAAGAATCGTGTTTCTGACTCGCTGAATCTCAACATAGATTCAACTCTCTTAGGTGAACGAACGCACAGCAGAGCAGTTTCAAGGAAACGTTTCTCCTTAGTTTTAGACGAAGTTTCCTGCTGTTTAGTACGGATGACGGCATTGGGCTGGAAATACCGGTTTTGGGATTCTGCAGAGAAAGGGTTTGCAAACCGCTGAGTACACACGTGAGTTTAACTTTGTGAGTTGAATGCACACATTGACAACCATCCAGTTAGATAGCTCCGTTTTGGTTTTAGAAGCAGATATTTCTCTGTACAGCCTATGATCCCATTCACTCGGGAATATCCCAACGCAGCTCCTAGAAGAAACGTGTTTCTGGCTCGCTGAATCTCAACATAGATTCAACTCTCTTAGGTGAACGAACGCACAGCAGAGCAGTTTCAAGGAAACGTTTCTCCTGAGTTTTAGACGAAGTTTCCTGCAGTTTAGTACGTATCCTGGCATTGAGCTGTTATTACCGGTTTTGGGATTCTGCACAGAAAGGGTTTGTAAACCGCTGAATCCAAATGTGAGTTTAACTCTGTCAGTTGAATGCACACATTGACAACCATTCAGTTAGATTGCACCCTTTTGGTTTTAGGAGCAGATATTTCTCTGTACAGCCTATGGCCCCATTCACTCGGGAATATCCAAACGTACCTCCTAGAAGAAACGTGTTTCCGACTCGCTGAATCTCAACATAGATTCAACTCTCTTATGTGAACGAACGCACAGCAGAGCAGTTTCAAGGAAACGTTTCTCCTGAGTTTTAGACGACGTTTCCTGCTGTTTAGTACGTATGCCGGCATTGGGCTGGAAATACCGGTTTTGGGATTCTGCACAGAAAGGGTTTGCAAACCACTGAATCCACACGTGAGTTTAACTCTGTCAGTTGAATGCACACATTGACAACCATTCAGTTAGATAGCTCCGTTTTGGTTTTAGAAGCAGATATTTCTCTGTACAGCCTATGGTCCCATTCACTCAGGAATGTCCCAACGCAGCTCCTGGAAGAAACGTGTTCTGACTCGCTGAATCTCAACATAGATTCAACTCTCTTAGGTGAACGAACGCACAGCAGAGCAGTTTCAAGGAAACGTTTCTCCTGAGTTTTAGACGAAGTTTCCTGCTGTTTAGTACGGATGCCGGCATTGGGCTGGAAATACCGGTTTTGCGATTCTGCACAGAAAGGGTTTGCAAACCCCTGAATCCACACGTGAGTTTAACTCTGTCAGTTGAGTGCACACATTGACAACCATTCAGTTAGATAGCTCCGTTTTGGTTTTAGAAGCAGATATTTCTCTGTACAGCCTATGGTCCCATTCACTCGGGATTATCCCAACGCAGCTCCTGGAGGAAACGTGTTTCTGACTCGGTGAATCTCCACATAGATTCAACTCTCTTAGGTGAACGAACGCACAGCAGAGCAGCTTCAAGGAAACGTTTCTCGTGAGTTTTAGACGAAGTTTCCTGCTGTTTAGTACGTATGCCGGCATTGGGCTGGAAATACCGGTTTTGGGATTCTGCACAGAAAGGGTTTGCAAACCGCTGAATCCACACGTGAGTTTAACTCTGTCAGTTGAATGCACACATTGACAACCATTCAGTTTGATAACACCCTTTTGGTTTTAGAAGCAGATATTTCTCTGTACAGCCGATGGTCCCATTCACTCGGGAATATCCCAACGCAGCTCCTAGAAGAAACGTGTTTCTGACTCGCTGAATCTCAACATAGATTCAACTCTCTTAGGTGAACGAACGCACAGCAGAGCAGTTTCAAGGAAACGTTTCTCCTGAGTTTTAGACGAAGTTTCCTGCTGTTTAGTACGTATGCCGGCATTGGGCTGGAAATACCGGTTTTGGGATTCTGCACAGAAAGGCTTTGCAAACCGCTGAATCCACACGTGAGTTTAACTCTGTCAGTAGAATGCACACATTGACAACCATTCAGTTAGATAGCTCCGTTTTGGTTTTAGAAGCAGATATTTCTCTGTACAGCCTATGGTCCGATTCTCTCGGGAATATCCCAACGCAGGTCCTAGAAGAAACGCGTTTCTGACTCGCTGAATCTCAACATAGATTCAACTCTCTTAGGTGAACGAACGCACAGCAGAGCAGTTTCAAGGAAACTGTTCTCCTGAGTTTTAGACGAAGTTTCCTGCTGTTTAGTACGGATGCCGGCATTGGGCAGGAAATACCGGTTTTCGGATTCTGCACAGAAAGGGTTTGCAAACCGCTGAATCCACACGTGAGTTTAACTCTGTCAGTTGAATGCACACATTGACAACCATTCAGTTTGATACGACCCTTTTGGTTTTAGAAGCAGATATTTCTCTGTACAGCCTATGGTCCCATTCACTCGGGAATATCCCAACGCAGCACCTAGAAGAAACGTGTTTCTGACTCGCTGAATCTCAACATAGATTCAACTCTCTTAGGTGAACGAACGCACAGCAGAGCTGTTTCAAGGAAACTTTTCTCCTGAGTTTTAGACGAAGTTTCCTGCTGTTTAGTACGGATGCCGGCACTTGGCTGGAAATACCGGTTTTGGGATTATGCACAGAAAGGGTTTGCAAACCGCTGCATCCACACGTGAGTTTAACTCTGTCAGTTGAATGCACACATTGACAACCATCCAGTTAGATAGCTCCGTTTTGGTTTTAGAAGCAGATATTTCTCTGTACAGACTATGGTCCCATTCACTCGGGAATATCCCAACGCAGCTACTAGAAGAAACGTGTTTCTGACTCGCTGAATCTCAACATAGATTCAACTCTCTTAGGTGAACGAACTCCCAGCAGAGCAGTTTCAAGGAACCGTTTCTCCTGAGTTTTAAACGAAGTTTCCTGCTGTTTAGTACGTATGCCGGCATTGGGCTGGAAATACCGGTTTTGGGATTCTGCACAGAAAGGGTTTGCAAACCGCTGATTCCACACTTCAGTTTAACTCTGTCAGTTGAATGCACACATTGACAACCATTCAGTTAGATAGCTCCGTTTTGGATTTAGAAGCAGATATTTCTCTGTACAGCCTATGGTCCCATTCACTCGGGAATATCCCAACGCAGCTCCTAGAAGAAACGTGTTTCTGACTCGCTAAATCTCAACATAGATTCAACTCTCTTAGGTGAACGAACGCACAGCAGAGCAGTTTCAAGGAAACGTTTCTCCTGAGTTTTAGACGAAGTTTCCTGCTGTTTAGTACGGATGCCTGCATCGGGCAGGAAATACCGGTTTTCGGATTCTGCACAGAAAGGGTTTGCAAACCGCTGAATCCACACGTGAGTTTAACTCTGTCAGTTGAATGCACACATTGACAACCATCCAGTTAGATAACACCCTTTTGGTTTTAGAAGCAGATATTTCTCTGTACAGCCTATGGTCCCATTCACTCGGGAATATCCCAATGCAGCTCCTAGAAGAAACGTGTTTCTGACTCGCTGAATCTCAACATAGATTCAACTCTCTTAGGTGAACGAACGCACAGCAGAGCAGTTTCAAGGAAACTTTTCTCCTGAGTTTTATACGAAGTTTCCTGCTGTTTAGTACGGATGCCGGCATTGGGCTGGAAATACCGGTTTTGGAATTCTGCACAGAAAGGGTTTGCAAACCGCTGAATCCACACGTGAGTTTAACTCTGTCAGCTGAATGCACACATTGACAACCATTCAGTTAGATAGCTCCGTTTTGGTATTAGAAGCAGATATTTCTCTGTACAGCCTATGGTCCCATTCACTCGGGAATATCCCAATGCAGCTCCTAGAAGAAACGTGTTTCTGACTCGCTGAATCTCAACATAGATTCAACTCTCTTAGGTGAACGAACGCACAGCAGAGCATTTTCAAGGAAACGTTTCTCCTGAGTTTTAGACGAAGTTTCCTGCTGTTTAGTACGGATGCCGGCATTGGGCTGAAAATACCGGTTTTGGGATTCTGCACAGAAAGGGTTTGCAAACCGCTGAATCCACACGTGAGTTTAACTTTGTGAGTTGAATGCACACATTGACAACCATCCAGTTAGATAGCTCCGTTTTGGTTTTAGAAGCAGATATTTCTCTGTACAGCCTATGATCCCATTCACTCGGGAATATCCCAACGCAGCTCCTAGAAGAAACGTGTTTCTGGCTCGCTGAATCTCAACATAGATTCAACTCTCTTAGGTGAACGAACGCACAGCAGAGCAGTTTCAAGGAAACTTTTCTCCTGAGTTTTAGACGAAGTTTCCTGCAGTTTAGTACGTATCCCGGCATTGAGCTGTTATTACCGGTTTTGGGATTCTGCACAGAAAGGGTTTGTAAACCGCTGAATCCAAACGTGAGTTTAACTCTGTCAGTTGAATGCACACATTGACAACCATTCAGTTAGATTGCACCCTTTTGGTTTTAGGAGCAGATATTTCTCTGTACAGCCTATGGTCCCATTCACTCGGGAATATCCCAACGCAGCTCCTGGAAGAAACGTGTTTCTGACTCGCTGAATCTCAACACAGATTCAACTCTCTTAGGTGAACGAACGCACAGCAGAGCAGTTTCAAGGAAACGTTTCTCCTGAGTTTTAGACGAAGTTTCCTGCTGTTTAGTACGGATGCCGGCATTGGGCTGGAAATACCGGTTTTGCGATTCTGCACAGAAAGGGTTTGCAAACCGCTGAATCCACACGTGAGTTTAACTCTGTCAGTTGAGTGCACACATTGACAACCATTCAGTTAGATAGCTCCGTTTTGGTTTTAGAAGCAGATATTTCTCTGTACAGCCTATGGTCCCATTCACTCGGGAATATCCCAACGCAGCTCCTGGAAGAAACGTGTTTCTGACTCGGTGAATCTCAACATATATTCAACTCTCTTAGGTGAACGAACGCACAGCAGAGCAGTTTCAAGGAAACGTTTCTCCTGAGTTTTAGACGAAGTTTCCTGCTGTTTATTATGTATGCCGGCATTGGGCTGGAAATACCGGTTTTGGGATTCTGCACAGAAAGGGTTTCCAAACCGCTGATTCCACACTTGAGTTTAACTCTGTCAGTTGAATGCACACATTGACAACCATTCAGTTAGATAGCTCCGTTTTGGTTTTAGAAGCAGATATTTCTCTGTACAGCCTATGGTCCCATTCACTCGGCAATATCCCAACGCAGCTCCTAGAAGAAACGTGTTTCTGACTCGCTGAATCTCAACATAGATTCAACTATCTTAGGTGAACGAACGCACAGCAGAGCAGTTTCAAGGAAACGTTTCTCCTGAGTTTTAGACGAAGTTTCCTGCTGTTTAGTACGGATGCCTGCATTGGGCAGAAAATTCCGGTTTTCGGATTCTGCACAGAAAGGTTTTGCAAACCGCTGAATCCACACGTGAGTTTAACTCTGTCAGTTGAATGCACACATTGACAACCATTCAGTTTGATACGACCCTTTTGGTTTTAGAAGCAGATATTTCTCTGTACAGCCTATGGTCCCATTCCCTCGGGAATATCCCAACGCAGCTCCTAGAAGAAACGTGTTTCTGACTCGCTGAATCTCAACATAGATTCAACTCTCTTAGGTGAACGAACGCCCAGCAGAGCAGTTTCAAGGAACCGTTTCTCCTGAGTTTTAGACGAAGTTTCCTGCAGTTTAGTACGTATCCTGGCATTGAGCTGTTATTACCGGTTTTGGGATTCTGCACAGAAAGGGTTTGTAAACCGCTGAATCCAAACGTGAGTTTAACTCTGTCAGTTGAATGCACACATTGACAACCATTCAGTTAGATTGCACCCTTTTGGTTTTAGGAGCAGATATTTCTCTGTACAGCCTATGGCCCCATTCACTCGGGAATATCCCAACGTACCTCCTAGAAGAAACGTGTTTCCGACTCGCTGTATCTCAACATAGATTCAACTCTCTTATGTGAACGAACGCACAGCAGAGCAGTTTCAAGGAAACGTTTCTCCTGAGTTTTAGACGACGTTTCCTGCTGTTTAGTACGTATGCCGGCATTGGGCTGGAAATACCGGTTTTGGGATTCTGCACAGAAGGGGTTTGCAAACCACTGAATCCACACGTGAGTTTAACTCTGTCAGTTGAATGCACACATTGACAACCATTCAGTTAGATAGCTCCGTTTTGGTTTTAGAAGCAGATATTTCTCTGTACAGCCTATGGTCCCATTCACTCAGGAATGTCCCAACGCAGCTCCTGGAAGAAACGTGTTCTGACTCGCTGAATCTCAACATAGATTCAACTCTCTTAGGTGAACGAACGCACAGCAGAGCAGTTTCAAGGAAACGTTTCTCCTGAGTTTTAGACGAAGTTTCCTGCTGTTTAGTACGGATGCCGGCATTGGGCTGGAAATACCGGTTTTGCGATTCTGCACAGAAAGGGTTTGCAAACCCCTGAATCCACACGTGAGTTTAACTCTGTCAGTTGAGTGCACACATTGACAACCATTCAGTTAGATAGCTCCGTTTTGGTTTTAGAAGCAGATATTTCTCTGTACAGCCTATGGTCCCATTCACTCGGGAATATCCCAACGCAGCTCCTGGAGGAAACGTGTTTCTGACTCGGTGAATCTCAACATAGATTCAACTCTCTTAGGTGAACGAACGCACAGCAGAGCAGCTTCAAGGAAACGTTTCTCGTGAGTTTTAGACGAAGTTTCCTGCTGTTTAGTACGTATGCCGGCATTGGGTTGGAAATACCGGTTTTGGGATTCTGCACAGAAAGGGTTTGCAAACCGCTGAATCCACACGTGAGTTTAACTCTGTCAGTTGAATGCACACATTGACAACCATTCAGTTTGATACGACCCTTTTGGTTTTAGAAGCAGATATTTCTCTGTACAGCCTATGGTCCCATTCACTCGGGAATATCCCAACGCAGCTCCTAGAAGAAACGTGTTTCTGACTCGCTGAATCTCAACATAGATTCAACTCTCTTAGGTGAACGAACGCACAGCAGAGCAGTTTCAAGGAAACGTTTCTCCTGAGTTTTAGACGAAGTTTCCTGCTGTTTAGTACAGATGACGGCATTGGGCTGGAAATACGGGTTTTGGGATTCTGCACAAAAAGGGTTTGCAAACCGCTGAATTCACACGTGAGTTTAACATTGTGAGTTGAATGCACACATTGACAACCATCCAGTTAGATAGCTCCGTTTTGGTTTTAGAAGCAGATATTTCTCTGTACAGCCTATGATCCCATTCACTCGGGAATATCCCAACGCAGCTCCTAGAAGAAACGTGTTTCTGGCTCACTGAATCTCAACATAGATTCATCTTTCTTAGGTGAACGAACGCACAGCAGAGCAGTTTCAAGGAAACGTTTCTCCTGGGTTTTAGACGAAGTTTCCTGCAGTTTAGTACGTATCCCGGCATTGAGCTGTTATTACCGGTTTTGGGATTCTGCACAGAAAGGGTTTGTAAACCGCTGAATCCAAACGTGAGTTTAACTCTGTCAGTTGAATGCACACATTGACAACCATTCAGTTAGATTGCACCCTTTTGGTTTTAGGAGCAGATATTTCTCTGTACAGCCTATGGTCCCATTCACTCGGGAATATCCCAACGCAGGTCCTAGAAGAAACGTGTTTCTGACTGGCTGAATCTCAACATAGATTCAACTCTCTTAGGTGAACGAACGCACAGCAGAACAGTTTCAAGGAAACGTTTCTCCTGAGTTTTAGACGAAGTTTCCTGCAGTTTAGTACTGATGCCGGCATTGGGCTGGAAATACCGGTTTTGGGATTCTGCACAGAAAGGGTTTGCAAACCGCTGCCTCCACACGTGAGTTTAACTCTGTCAGTTGAATGCACACATTGACAACCATCCAGTTAGATAGCTCCGTTTTGGTTTTAGAAGCAGATATTTCTCTGTACAGCCTATGGTTCCATTCACTCGGGAATATCCCAACGCAGCTACTAGAAGAAACGTGTTTCTGACTCGCTGAATCTCAACATAGATTCAACTCTCTTAGGTGAACGAACGCCCAGCAGAGCAGTTTCAAGGAAACGTTTCTCGTGAGTTTTAGACGAAGTTTCCTGCTGTTTAGTACGTATGCCGGCATTGGGCTGGAATTACCGGTTTTGGGATTCTGCACAGAAAGGGTTTGCAAACCGCTGAATCCACACGTGAGTTTAACTCTGTCAGTTGAATGCACACATTGACAACCATTCAGTTAGATAGCTCTGTTTTGGTTTTAGAAGCAGATATTTCTCTGTACAGCCTATGGTCCGATTCTCTCGGGAATATCTCAACGCAGGTCCTAGAAGAAACGTGTTTCTGACTCGCTGAATCTCAACATAGATTCAACTGTCTTAGGTGAACGAACGCACGGCAGAGCAGTTTCAAGGAAACTGTTCTCCTGCGTTTTAGACGAAGTTTCCTGCTGTTTAGTACGGATGCCGGCATTGGGCAGGAAATACCGGTTTTGGGACTCTGCACAGAAAGGGTTTGCAAACCGCTGAATCCACACGTGAGTTTAACTCTGTCAGTTGAATGCACACATTGACAACCATTCAGTTTGATAGCACCCTTTTGGTTTTAGAAGCAGATATTTCTCTGTACAGCCTATGGTCCCATTCACTCGGGAATATCCCAACGCAGCTCCTAGAAGAAACGTGTTTTTGACTCGCTGAATCTCAACATAGATTCAACTCTCTTAGGTGAACGAACGCACAGCAGAGCAGTTTCAAGGAAACTTTTCTCCTGAGTTTTAGACGAAATTTCCTGCTGTTTAGTACGGATCCCGGCATTGGGCTGGAAATACCGGTTTTGGGATTCTGCACAGAAAGGGTTTTCAAACCGCTGAATCCACACGTGAGTTTAACTCTGTCAGTTGAATGCACACATTGACAACCATTCAGTTAGATAGCTCCGTTTTGGTATTAGAAGCAGATATTTCTCTGTACAGCCTATGGTCCCATTCACTCGGGAATATCCCAACGCAGGTCCTAGAAGAAACGTGTTTCTGACTGGCTGAATCTCAACATAGATTCAACTCTCTTAGGTGAACGAACGCACAGCAGAACAGTTTCAAGGAAACGTTTCTCCTGAGTTTTAGACGAAGTTTCCTGCAGTTTAGTACTGATGCCGGCATTGGGCTGGAAATACCGGTTTTGGGATTCTGCACAGAAAGGGTTTGCAAACCGCTGCCTCCATACGTGAGTTTAACTCTGTCAGTTGAATGCACACATTGACAACCATCCAGTTAGATAGCTCCGTTTTGGTTTTAGAAGCAGATATTTCTCTGTACAGCCTATGGTTCCATTCACTCGGGAATATCCCAACGCAGCTACTAGAAGAAACGTGGTTCTGACTCGCTGAATCTCAACATAGATTCAACTCTCTTAGGTGAACGAACGCCCAGCAGAGCAGTTTCAAGGAAACGTTTCTCCTGAGTTTTAGACGAAGTTTCCTGCTGTTTAGTACGTATGCCGGCATTGGGCTGGAAATACCGGTTTTGGGATTCTGCACAGAAAGGGTTTGCAAACCGCTGATTCCACACTTGAGTTTAACTCTGTCAGTTGAATGCACACATTGACAACCATTCAGTTAGAGAGCTCCGTTTTGGTTTTAGAAGCAGATATTTCTCTGTACAGCCTATGGTCCCATTCACTCGGGAATATCCCAACGCAGCTCCTAGAAGAAACGTGTTTCTGACTCGCTGAATCTCAACATAGATTCAACTCTCTTAGGTGAACGAACGCACAGCAGAGCAGTTTCAAGGAAACTTTTCTCCTGAGTTTTAGACGAAGTTTCCTGCTGTCTAGTACGGATGCCGGCATTGGGCTGGAAATACCGGTTTTGGAATTCTGCACAGAAAGGGTTTGCAAACCGCTGAATCCACACGTGAGTTTAACTCTGTCAGTTGAATGCACACATTGACAACCATTCAGTTAGATAGCTCCGTTTTGGTTTTAGAAGCAGATATTTCTCTGTACAGACTATGGTCCCATTCACTCGGGAATATCCCAACGCAGCTCCTAGAAGAAACGTGTTTCTGACTCTCTGAATCTCAACATAGATTCAACTCTCTTAGGTGAACGAACGCACAGCAGAGCAGTTTCAAGGAAACGTTTCTCCTGAGTTTTAGACGAAGTTTCCTGCTGTTTAGTACGTATGCCGGCATTGGGCTGGAAATACCGGTTTTGGGATTCTGCACAGAAAGGGTTTGCAAACCGCTGAATCCACACGTGAGTTTAACTTTGTGAGTTGAATGCACACATTGACAACCATCCAGTTAGATAGCTCCGTTTTGGTTTTAGAAGCAGATATTTCTCTGTACAGCCTATGATCCCATTCACTCGGGAATATCCCAACGCAGCTCCTAGAAGAAACGTGTTTCTGGCTCGCTGAATCTCAACATAGATTCAACTCTCTTAGGTGAACGAACGCACAGCAGAGCAGTTTCAAGGAAACGTTTCTCCTGAGTTTTAGACGAAGTTTCCTGCTGTTTAGTACGGATGCCTGCATTGGGCAGGAAATACCGGTTTTCGGATTCTGCACAGAAAGGGTTTGCAAACCGCTGAATCCACACGTGAGTTTAACTCTGTCAGTTGAATGCACACATTGACAACCATTCAGTTTGATAGGACCCTTTTGGTTTTAGAAGCAGATATTTCTCTGTACAGCCTATGGTCCCATTCACTCGGGAATATCCCAACGCAGCTCCTGGAAGAAACGTGTTTCTGACTCGCTGAATCTCAACATAGATTCAACTCTCTTAGGTGAACGAACGCACAGCAGAGCAGTTTCAAGGAAACTTTTCTCCTGAGTTTTAGACGAAGTTTCCTGCTGTTTAGTACGGATGCCGGCATTGGGCTGGAAATACCGGTTTTGGGATTCTGCACAGTAAGGGTTTGCTAACCGCTTAATCCACACGTGAGTTTAACTCTGTCAGCTGAATGCACACATTGACAACCATTCAGTTAGATAGCTCCGTTTTGGTATTAGAAGCAGATATTTCTCTGTACAGCCTATGGTCCCATTCACTCGGGAATATCCCAACGCAGGTCCTAGAAGAAACGTGTTTCTGACTCGCTGAATCTCAACATAGATTCAACTCTCTTAGGTGAACGAACGCACAGCAGAGCAGTTTCAAGGAAACGTTTCTCCTGAGTTTTAGACGAAGTTTCCAGCTGTTTAGTACGGATGCCGGCATTGGGCTGGAAATACCGGTTTTGGGATTCTGCACAGAAAGGGTTTGCAAACCGCTGAATCCACACGTGAGTTTAACTTTGTGAGTTGAATGCACACATTGACAACCATCCAGTTAGATAGCTCCGTTTTGGTTTTAGAAGCAGATATTTCTCTGTACAGCCTATGGTCCCATTCACTCGGGAATATCCCAACGCAGCTCCTAGAAGAAACGTGTTTCTGGCTCGCTGAATCTCAACATAGATTCAACTCTCTTAGGTGAACGAACGCACAGCAAAGCAGTTTCAAGGAAACGTTTCTCCTGAGTTTTAGACGAAGTTTCCTGCAGTTTAGTACGTATCCCGGCATTGAGCTGTTATTACCGGTTTTGGGATTCTGCACAGAAAGGGTTTGTAAACCGCTGAATCCAAACGTGAGTTTAACTCTGTCAGTTGAATGCACACATTGACAACCATTCAGTTAGATTGCACCCTTTTGGTTTTAGGAGCAGATATTTCTCTGTACAGCCTATGGTCCCATTCACTCGGGAATATCCCAACGTACCTCCTAGAAGAAACGTGTTTCTGACTCGCTGAATCTCAACATAGATTCAACTCTCTTATGTGAACGAACGCACAGCAGAGCAGTTTCAAGGAAACGTTTCTCCTGAGTTTTAGACGACGTTTCCTGCTGTTTAGTACGTATGCCGGCATTGGGCTGGAAATACCGGTTTTGGGATTCTGCACAGAAAGTGTTTGCAAACCACTGAATCCACACGTGAGTTTAACTCTGTCAGTTGAATGCACACATTGACAACCATTCAGTTAGATAGCTCCGTTTTGGTTTTAGAAGCAGATATTTCTCTGTACAGCCTATGGTCCCATTCACTCGGGAATATCCCAACGCAGCTCCTAGAAGAAACGTGTTTCTGACTCGCTGAATCTCAACATAGATTCAACTCTCTTACGTGAACGAACGCACAGCAGAGCAGTTTCAAGGAAACGTTTCTCCTGAGTTTTAGACGAAGTTTCCTGCTGTTTAGTACGGATGCCTGCATTGGGCAGGAAATACCGGTTTTCGGATTCTGCACAGAAAGGGTTTGCAAACCGCTGAATCCACACGTGAGTTTAACTCTGTCAGTTGAATGCACACATTGACAACCATTCAGTTTGATACGACCCTTTTGGTTTTAGAAGCAGATATTTCTCTGTACAGCCTATGGTCCCATTCACTCGGGAATATCCCAACGCAGCTCCTAGAAGAAACGTGTTTCTGACTCGCTGAATCTCAACATAGATTCAACTCTCTTAGGTGAACGAACGCACAGCAGAGCAGTTTCAAGGAAACGTTTCTCCTGAGTTTTAGACGAAGTTTCCTGCTGTTTAGTACGGATGCCGGCATTGGGCTGGGAATACCGGTTTTGGGATTCTGCCCAGAAAGGCTTTGCAAACCGCTGAATCCACACGTGAGTTTAACTCTGTCAGTTGAATGCACACATTGACAACCATTCAGTTAGATAGCTCCGTTTTGGTTTTAGAAGCAGATATTTCTCTGTACAGCCTATGGTCCGATTCTCTCGGGAATATCCCAACGCAGGTCCTAGAAGAAACGTGTTTCTGACTCGCTGAATCTCAACATAGATTCAACTCTCTTAGGTGAACGAACGCACAGCAGAGCAGTATCAAGGAACCTTTTCTCCTGAGTTTTAGACGAAGTTTCCTGCTGTTTAGTACGGATGCCGGCATTGGGCAGGAAATACCGGTTTTCGCATTCTGCACAGAAAGGGTTTGCAAACCGCTGAATCCACACGTGAGTTTAACTCTGTCAGTTGAATGCACACATTGACAACCATTCAGTTAGATAGCTCCGTTTTGGTATTAGAAGCAGATATTTCTCTGTACAGCCTATGGTCCCATTCACTCGGGAATATCCCAACGCAGCTACTAGAAGAAACGTGTTTCTGACTGGCTGAATCTCAACATAGATTCAACTCTCTTAGGTGAACGAACGCACGCAGAGCAGTTTCAAGGAAACGTTTCTCTTGAGTTTTAGACGAAGTTTCCTGCTGTTTAGTACGGATGCCTGCATTGGGCAGAAAATACCGGTTTTGTGATTCTGCACAGAAATGGTTTGCAAACCCCTGAATCCACACGTGAGTTTAACTCTGTCAGTTGAATGCACACATTGACAACCATTCAGTTTGATACGACCCTTTTGGTTTTAGAAGCAGATATTTCTCTGTACAGCCTATGGTCCCATTCACTCGGGAATATCCCAACGCAGCTCCTAGAAGAAATGTGTTTCTGACTCGCTGAATCTCAACATAGATTCAACTCTCTTAGGTGAACGAACGCACAGCAGAGCAGTTTCAAGGAAACTTTTTTCCTGAGTTTTAGACGAAGTTTCCTGCTGTTTAGTACGGATGCCGGCATTGGGCTGGAAATACCGGTTTTGGGATTATGCACAGAAAGGGTTTGCAAACCGCTGAATCCACACGTGAGTTTAACTCTGTCAGTTGAATGCACACATTGACAACCATTCAGTTAGATAGCTCCGTTTTGGTATTAGAAGCAGATATTTCTCTGTACAGCCTATGGTCCCATTCACTCGGGAATATCCCAACGCAGGTCCTGGAAGAAACGTGTTTCTGACTCGCTGAATCTCAACATAGATTCAACTCTCTTAGGTGAACGAACGCACAGCAGAGCAGTTTCAAGGAAACGTTTCTCCTGAGTTTTAGACGAAGTTTCCTGCTGTTTAGTACGGATGCCGGCATTGGGCTGGAAATACCGGTTTTGGGATTCTGCACAGAAAGGGTTTGAAAACCGCTGAATACACACGTGAGTTTAACTTTGTGAGTTGAATGCACACATTGACAACCATCCAGTTAGATAGCTCCGTTTTGATTTTAGAAGCAGATATTTCTCTGTACAGCCTATGATCCCATTCACTCGGGAATATCCCAACGCAGCTCCTAGAAGAAACGTGTTTCTGGCTCGCTGAATCTCAACATAGATTCAACTCTCTTAGGTGAACGAACGCACAGCAGAGCAGTTTCAAGGAAACGTTTCTCCTGAGTTTTAGACGAAGTTTCCTGCAGTTTAGTACGTATCCCGGCATTGAGCTGTTATTACCGGTTTTGGGATTCTGCACAGAAAGGGTTTGTAAACCGCTGAATCCAAACGTGAGTTTAACTCTGTCAGTTGAATGCACACATTGACAACCATTCAGTTAGATTGCACCCTTTTGGTTTTAGGAGCAGATATTTCTCTGTACAGCCTATGGTCCCATTCACTCGGGAATATCCCAACGTACCTCCTAGAAGAAACGTGTTTCTGACTCGCTGAATCTCAACATAGATTCAACTCTCTTATGTGAACGAACGCACAGCAGAGCAGTTTCAAGTAAACGTTTCTCCTGAGTTTTAGACGACGTTTCCTGCTGTTTAGTACGTATGCCGGCATTGGCCTGGAAATACCGGTTTTGGGATTCTTCACAGAAAGGGTTTGCAAACCACTGAATCCACACGTGAGTTTAACTCTGTCAGTTGAATGTACACATTGACAACCATTCAGTTAGATAGCTCCGTTTTGGTTTTAGAAGCAGATATTTCTCTGTACAGCCTATGGTCCCATTCACTCGGGAATATCCCAACGCAGCTCCTGGAAGAAACGTGTTTCTGACTCGCTGAATCTCAACATAGATTCAACTCTCTTAGGTGAACGAACGCACAGCAGAGCAGTTTCAAGGAAACGTTTCTCCTGAGTTTTAGACGAAGTTTCCTGCTGTTTAGTACGGATGCCGGTATTGGGCTGGGAATACCGGTTTTGGGATTCTGCCCAGAAAGGCTTTGCAAACCGCTGAATCCACACGTGAGTTTAACTCTGTCAGTTGAATGCACACATTGACAACCATTCAGTTAGATAGCTCCGTTTTGGTTTTAGAAGCAGATATTTCTCTGTACAGCCTATGGTCCGATTCTCTCGGGAATATCCCAACGCAGGTCCTAGAAGAAACGTGTTTCTGATTCGCTGAATCTCAACATAGATTTAACTCTCTTAGGTGAACGAACGCACAGCAGAGCAGTTTCAAGGAACCTTTTCTCCTGAGTTTTAGACGAAGTTTCCTGCTGTTTAGTACGGATGCCGGCATTGGGCAGGAAATACCGGTTTTCGCATTCTGCACAGAAAGGGTTTGCAAACCGCTGAATCCACACGTGAGTTTAACTATGTCAGTTGAATGCACACATTGACAACCATTCAGTTTGATAGCACCCTTTTGGTTTTAGAAGCAGATATTTCTCTGTACAGACTATGGTTCCATTCACTCGGGAATATCCCAACGCAGCTACTAGAAGAAACCTGTTTCTGACTCGCTGAATCTCAACATAGATTCAACTCTCTTAGGTGAACGAACGCCCAGCAGAGCAGTTTCAAGGAAACGTTTCTCCTGAGTTTTAGACGAAGTTTCCTGCTGTTTAGAACGTATGCCGGCATTGGGCTGGAAATACCGGTTTTGGGATTCTGCACAGAAAGGGTTTGCAAACCGCTGATTCCACACTTGAGTTTAACTCTGTCAGTTGAATGCACACATTGACAACCATTCAGTTAGATAGCTCCGTTTTGGTTTTAGAAGCAGATATTTCTCTGTACAGCCTATGGTCCCATTCACTCGGGAATATCCCAACGCAGCTCCTAGAAGAAACGTGTTTCTGACTCGCTGAATCTCAACATAGATTCAACTCTCTTAGGTGAACGAACGCACAGCAGAGCAGTTTCAAGGAAACGTTTCTCCTGAGTTTTAGACGAAGTTTCCTGCTGTCTAGTACGGATGCCGGCATTGGGCTGGAAATACCGGTTTTGGAATTCTGCACAGAAAGGGTTTGCAAACCGCTGAATCCACACGTGAGTTTAACTCTGTCAGTTGAATGCACACGTTGACAACCATTCAGTTAGATAGCTCCGTTTTGGTATTAGAAGCAGATATTTCTCTGTACAGCCTATGGTCCCATTCACTCGGGAATATCCCAACGCAGCTACTAGAAGAAACGTGTTTCTGACTGGCTGAATCTCAACATAGATTCAACTCTCTTAGGTGAACGAACGCACAGCAGAGCAGTTTCAAGGAAACGTTTCTCCTGAGTTTTAGACGAAGTTTCCTGCTGTTTAGTACGGATGCCGGCATTGGGCAGGAAATACCGGTTTTCGCATTCTGCACAGAAAGGGTTTGCAAACCGCTGAATCCACACGTGAGTTTAACTCTGTCAGTTGAATGCACACATTGACAACCATTCAGTTTGATACGACCCTTTTGGTTTTAGAAGCAGATATTTCTCTGTACAGCCTATGGTCCCATTCACTCGGGAATATCCCAACGCAGCTCCTGGAAGAAACGTGTTTCTGACTCGCTGAATCTCAACATAGATTCAACTCTCTTAGGTGAACGAACGCACAGCAGAGCAGTTTCAAGGAAACGTTTCTCCTGAGTTTTAGACGAAGTTTCCTGCTGTTTAGTACGGATGCCGGTATTGGGCTGGAAATACCGGTTTTGCGATTCTGCACAGAAAGGGTTTGCAAACCCCTGAATCCACACGTGAGTTTAACTCTGTCAGTTGAGTGCACACATTGACAACCATTCAGTTAGATAGCTCCGTTTTGGTTTTAGAAGCAGATATTTCTCTGTACAGCCTATGGTCCCATTCACTCGGGAATATCCCAACGCAGCTCCTGGAAGAAACGTGTTTCTGACTCGGTGAATCTCAACATAGATTCAACTCTCTTAGGTGAACGAACGCACAGCAGAGCAGCTTCAAGGAAACGTTTCTCGTGAGTTTTAGACGAAGTTTCCTGGTGTTTAGTACGTATGCCGGCATTGGGCTGGAAATACCGGTTTTCGGATTCTGCACAGAAAGGGTTTGCAAACCGCTGAATCCACACGTGAGTTTAACTCTGTCAGTTGAATGCACACATTGACAACCATTCAGTTTGATAACACCCTTTTGGTTTAAGAAGCAGATATTTCTCTGTACAGCCGATGGTCCCATTCACTCGGGAATATCCCAACGCAGCTACTAGAAGAAACGTGTTTCTGACTCGCTGAATCTCAACATAGATTCAACTCTCTTAGGTGAACGAACGCACAGCAGAGCAGTTTCAAGGAAACGTTTCTCCTGAGTTTTAGACGAAGTTTCCTGCTGTTTAGTATGTATGCCGGCATTGGGCTGGAAATACCGGTTTTGGGATTCTGCACAGAAAGGGTTTCCAAACCGCTGATTCCACACTTGAGTTTAACTCTGTCAGTTGAATGCACACATTGACAACCATTCAGTTAGATAGCTCCGTTTTGGTTTTAGAAGCAGATATTTCTCTATACAGCCTATGGTCCCATTCACTCGGGAATATCCCAACGCAGGTCCTAGAAGAAACGTGTTTCTGACTCGCTGAATCTCAACATAGATTCAACTCTCTTAGGTGAACGAACGCACAGCAGAGCAGTTTCAAGGAAACGTTTCTCCTGAGTTTTAGACGAAGTTTCCTGCTGTTTAGTACGGATGCCTGCATTGGGCAGGAAATACCGGTTTTCGGATTCTGCACAGAAAGGGTTTGCAAACCGCTGAATCCACACGTGAGTTTAACTCTGTCAGTTGAATGCACACATTGACAACCATTCAGTTTGATACGACCCTTTTGGTTTTAGAAGCAGATATTTCTCTGTACAGCCTATGGTCCCATTCACTCGGGAATATCCCAACGCAGCTCCTAGAAGAAACGTGTTTCTGACTCGCTGAATCTCAACATAGATTCAACTCTCTTAGGTGAACCAACGCACAGCAGAGCAGTTTCAAGGAAACGTTTCTCCTGAGTTTTAGACGAAGTTTCCTGCTGTTTAGTACGGATGCCGGCATTGGGCTGGAAATACCGGTTTTGGGATTCTGCACAGAAAGGCTTTGCAAACCGCTGAATCCACACGTGAGTTTAACTCTGTCAGTTGAATGCACACATTGACAACCATTCAGTTAGATAGCTCCGTTTTGGTTTTAGAAGCAGATATTTCTCTGTACAGCCTATGGTCCGATTCTCTCGGGAATATCCCAACGCAGGTCCTAGAAGAAACGTGTTTCTGACTCGCTGAATCTCAACATAGATTCAACTCTCTTAGGTGAACGAACGCACAGCAGAGCAGTTTCAAGGAAACTTTTCTCCTGAGTTTTAGACGAAGTTTCCTGCCGTTTAGTACGGATGCCGGCATTGGGCTGGAAATACCGGTTTTGGGATTCTCCACAGAAAGGGTTTGCAAACCGCTGAATCCACACGTGAGTTTAACTCTGTCAGTTGAATGCACACATTGACAACCATTCAGTTAGATAGCTCCGTTTTGGTATTAGAAGCAGATATTTCTCTGTACAGCCTATGGTCCCATTCACTCGGGAATATCCCAACGCAGCTCCTGGAAGAAACGTGTTTCTGACTCGGTGAATCTCAACATAGATTCAACTCTCTTAGGTGAACGAACGCACAGCAGAGCAGCTTCAAGGAAACGTTTCTCGTGAGTTTTAGACGAAGTTTCCTGGTGTTTAGTACGTATGCCGGCATTGGGCTGGAAATACCGGTTTTCGGATTCTGCACAGAAAGGGTTTGCAAACCGCTGAATCCACACGTGAGTTTAACTCTGTCAGTTGAATGCACACATTGACAACCATTCAGTTTGATAACACCCTTTTGGTTTAAGAAGCAGATATTTCTCTGTACAGCCGATGGTCCCATTCACTCGGGAATATCCCAACGCAGCTACTAGAAGAAACGTGTTTCTGACTCGCTGAATCTCAACATAGATTCAACTCTCTTAGGTGAACGAACGCACAGCAGAGCAGTTTCAAGGAAACGTTTCTCCTGAGTTTTAGACGAAGTTTCCTGCTGTTTAGTATGTATGCCGGCATTGGGCTGGAAATACCGGTTTTGGGATTCTGCACAGAAAGGGTTTCCAAACCGCTGATTCCACACTTGAGTTTAACTCTGTCAGTTGAATGCACACATTGACAACCATTCAGTTAGATAGCTCCGTTTTGGTTTTAGAAGCAGATATTTCTCTATACAGCCTATGGTCCCATTCACTCGGGAATATCCCAACGCAGCTCCTAGAAGAAACGTGTTTCTGACTCGCTGAATCTCAACATAGATTCAACTCTCTTAGGTGAACGAACGCACAGCAGAGCAGTTTCAAGGAAACGTTTCTCCTGAGTTTTAGACGAAGTTTCCTGCTGTTTAGTACGGATGCCTGCATTGGGCAGGAAATACCGGTTTTCGGATTCTGCACAGAAAGGGTTTGCAAACCGCTGAATCCACACGTGAGTTTAACTCTGTCAGTTGAATGCACACATTGACAACCATTCAGTTTGATACGACCCTTTTGGTTTTAGAAGCAGATATTTCTCTGTACAGCCTATGGTCCCATTCACTCGGGAATATCCCAACGCAGCTCCTAGAAGAAACGTGTTTCTGACTCGCTGAATCTCAACATAGATTCAACTCTCTTAGGTGAACCAACGCACAGCAGAGCAGTTTCAAGGAAACGTTTCTCCTGAGTTTTAGACGAAGTTTCCTGCTGTTTAGTACGGATGCCGGCATTGGGCTGGAAATACCGGTTTTGGGATTCTGCACAGAAAGGCTTTGCAAACCGCTGAATCCACACGTGAGTTTAACTCTGTCAGTTGAATGCACACATTGACAACCATTCAGTTAGATAGCTCCGTTTTGGTTTTAGAAGCAGATATTTCTCTGTACAGCCTATGGTCCGATTCTCTCGGGAATATCCCAACGCAGGTCCTAGAAGAAACGTGTTTCTGACTCGCTGAATCTCAACATAGATTCAACTCTCTTAGGTGAACGAACGCACAGCAGAGCAGTTTCAAGGAAACTTTTCTCCTGAGTTTTAGACGAAGTTTCCTGCCGTTTAGTACGGATGCCGGCATTGGGCTGGAAATACCGGTTTTGGGATTCTCCACAGAAAGGGTTTGCAAACCGCTGAATCCACACGTGAGTTTAACTCTGTCAGTTGAATGCACACATTGACAACCATTCAGTTAGATAGCTCCGTTTTGGTATTAGAAGCAGATATTTCTCTGTACAGCCTATGGTCCCATTCACTCGGGAATATCCCAACGCAGCTACTAGAAGAAACGTGTTTCTGACTGGCTGAATCTCAACATAGATTCAACTCTCTTAGGTGAACGAACGCACAGCAGAACAGTTTCAAGGAAACGTTTCTCCTGAGTTTTAGACGAAGTTTCCTGCTGTTTAGTACGGATGCCGGCATTGGGCTGGAAATACCGGTTTTGGGATTCTGCACAGAAAGGGTTTGCAAACCGCTGAATCCACACGTGAGTTTAACTCTGTCAGTTGAATGCACACATTGACAACCATTCAGTTAGATAGCTCCGTTTTGGTTTTAGAAGCAGATATTTCTCTGTACAGCCTATGGTCCCATTCACTCGGGAATATCCCAACGCAGCTCCTAGAAGAAACGTGTTTCTGACTCGCTGAGTCTCAACATAGATTCAACTCTCTTAGGTGAACGAACGCACAGCAGAGCAGTTTCAAGGAAACGTTTCTCCTGAGTTTTAGACGAAGTTTCCTGCTGTTTAGTACGTATGCCGGCATTGGGCTGGAAATACCGGTTTTGGAATTCTGCACAGAAAGGGTTTGCCAACCGCTGCATCCACACGTGAGTTTAACTCTGTCAGTTGAATGCACACATTGACAATCATCCAGTTAGATAGCTCCGTTTTGGTTTTAGAAGCAGATATTTCTCTGTACAGACTATGGTTCCATTCACTCGGGAATATCCCAACGCAGCTACTAGAAGAAACGTGTTTCTGACTCGCTGAATCTCAACATAGATTCAACTCTCTTAGGTGAACGAACGCACAGCAGAGCAGTTTCAAGGAAACGTTTCTCCTGAGTTTTAGACGAACTTTCCTGCTGTTTAGTACGTATGCCGGCATTGGGCTGTAAATACCGGTTTTGGGATTCTGCACAGAAAGGGTTTGCAAACCGCTGATTCCACACTTGAGTTTAACTCTGTCAGTTGAATGCACACATTGACAACCATTCAGTTAGATAGCTCCGTTTTGGTTTTAGAAGCAGATATTTCTCTGTACAGCCTATGGTCCCATTCACTCGGGAATATCCCAACGCAGCTACTAGAAGAAACGTGTTTCTGACTCGCTGAATCTCAACATAGATTCAACTCTCTTAGGTGAACGAACGCACAGCAGAACAGTTTCAAGGAAACGTTTCTCCTGAGTTTTAGACGAAGTTTCCTGCTGTTTAGTACGGATGCCGGCATTGGCTGGAAATACCGGTTTTGGGATTCTGCACAGAAAGGGTTTGCAAACCGCTGCCTCCACACGTGAGTTTAACTCTGTCAGTTGAATGCACACATTGACAACCATTCAGTTAGATAGCTCCGTTTTGGTTTTAGAAGCAGATATTTCTCTGTACAGCCTATGGTCCCATTCACTCGGGAATATCCCAACGCAGCTCCTAGAAGAAACGTGTTTCTGACTCGCTGAGTCTCAACATAGATTCAACTCTCTTAGGTGAACGAACGCACAGCAGAGCAGTTTCAAGGAAACGTTTCTCCTGAGTTTTAGACGAAGTTTCCTGCTGTTTAGTACGGATGCCTGCATTGGGCAGGAAATACCGGTTTTCGGATTCTGCACAGAAAGGGTTTGCAAACCGCTGAATCCACACGTGAGTTTAACTCTGTCAGTTGAATGCACACATTGACAACCATTCAGTTTGATAGGACCCTTTTCGTTTTAGAAGCAGATATTTCTCTGTACAGACTATGGTCCCTTTCACTCGGGAATATCCCAACGCAGCTCCTAGAAGAAACGTGTTTCTGACTCGCTGAATCTCAACATAGATTCAACTCTCTTAGGTGAACGAACGCACAGCAGAGCAGTTTCAAGGAAACTTTTCTCCTGAGTTTTAGACGAAGTTTCCTGCTGTTTAGTACGTATGCCGGCATTGGGCTGGAAATACCGGTTTTGGAATTCTGCACAGAAAGGGTTTGCAAACCGCTGCATCCACACGTGAGTTTAACTCTGTCAGTTGAATGCACACATTGACAATCATCCAGTTAGATAGCTCCGTTTTGGTTTTAGAAGCAGATATTTCTCTGTACAGACTATGGTTCCATTCACTCGGGAATATCCCAACGCAGCTACTAGAAGAAACGTGTTTCTGACTCGCTGAATCTCAACATAGATTCAACTCTCTTAGGTGAACGAACGCACAGCAGAGCAGTTTCAAGGAAACGTTTCTCCTGAGTTTTAGACGAACTTTCCTGCTGTTTAGTACGTATGCCGGCATTGGGCTGTAAATACCGGTTTTGGGATTCTGCACAGAAAGGGTTTGCAAACCGCTGATTCCACACTTGAGTTTAACTCTGTCAGTTGAATGCACACATTGACAACCATTCAGTTAGATAGCTCCGTTTTGGTTTTAGAAGCAGATATTTCTCTGTACAGCCTATGGTCCCATTCACTCGGGAATATCCCAACGCAGCTCCTAGAAGAAACGTGTTTCTGACTGGCTGAATCTCAACATAGATTCAACTCTCTTAGGTGAACGAACGCACAGCAGAGCAGTTTCAAGGAAACGTTTCTCCTGAGTTTTAGACGAAGTTTCCTGCTGTTTAGTACGGATGCCGGCATTGGGCTGGAAATACCGGTTTTGGGATTCTGCACAGAAAGGGTTTGCAAACCGCTGAATACACACGTGAGTTTAACTTTGTGAGTTGAATGCACACATTGACAACCATCCAGTTAGATAGCTCCGTTTTGATTTTAGAAGCAGATATTTCTCTGTACAGCCTATGATCCCATTCACTCGGGAATATCCCAACGCAGCTCCTGGAAGAAACGTGTTTCTGGCTCGCTGAATCTCAACATAGATTCAACTCTCTTAGGTGAACGAACGCACAGCAGAGCAGTTTCAAGGAAACGTTTCTCCTGAGTTTTAGACGAAGTTTCCTGCAGTTTAGTACGTATCCCGGCATTGAGCTGTTATTACTTGTTTTGGGATTCTGCACAGAAAGGGTTTGTAAACCGCTGAATCCAAACGTGAGTTTATCTCTGTCAGTTGAATGCACACATTGACAACCATTCAGTTAGATTGCACCCTTTTGGTTTTAGGAGCAGATATTTCTCTGTACAGCCTATGGTCCCATTCACTCGGGAATATCCCAACGTACCTCCTAGAAGAAACGTGTTTCTGACTCGCTGAATCTCAACATAGATTCAACTCTCTTAGGTGAACGAACGCCCAGCAGAGCAGTTTCAAGGAAACGTTTCTCCTGAGTTTTAGACGAAGTTTCCTGCTGTTTAGTACGGATGCCTGCATTGGGCAGGAAATACCGGTTTTCGGATTCTGCACAGAAAGGGTTTGCAAACCGCTGAATCCACACGTGAGTTTATCTCTGTCAGTTGAATGCACACATTGACAACCATTCAGTTTGATACGACCCTTTTGGTTTTAGAAGCAGATATTTCTATGTACAGCCTATGGTCCCATTCACTCGGGAATATCCCAACGCAGGTCCTAGAAGAAACGTGTTTCTGACTCGCTGAATCTCAACATAGATTCAACTCTCTTAGGTGAACCAACGCACAGCAGAGCAGTTTCAAGGAAACGTTTCTCCTCAGTTTTAGACGAAGTTTCCTGCTGTTTAGTACGGATGCCGGCATTGGGCTGGAAATACCGGTTTTGGGATTCTGCACAGAAAGGGTTTGCAAACCGCTGAATCCACACGTGAGTTTAACTCTGTCAGTTGAATGCACACATTGACAACCATTCAGTTAGATAGCTCCGTTTTGGTATTAGAAGCAGATATTTCTCTGTACAGCCTATGGTCCCATTCACTCGGGAATATCCCAACGCAGCTACTAGAAGAAACGTGTTTCTGACTGGCTGAATCTCAACATAGATTCAACTCTCTTAGGTGAACGAACGCACAGCAGAACAGTTTCAAGGAAACGTTTCTCCTGAGTTTTAGACGAAGTTTCCTGCTGTTTAGTACGGATGCCGGCATTGGGCTGGAAATACCGGTTTTGGGATTCTGCACAGAAAGGGTTTGCAAACCGCTGCCTCCACACGTGAGTTTAACTCTGTCAGTTGAATGCACACATTGACAACCATTCAGTTAGATAGCTCCGTTTTGGTTTTAGAAGCAGATATTTCTCTGTACAGCCTATGGTCCCATTCACTCGGGAATATCCCAACGCAGCTCCTAGAAGAAACGTGTTTCTGACTCGCTGAATCTCAACATAGATTCAACTCTCTTAGGTGAACGAACGCACAGCAGAGCAGTTTCAAGGAAACGTTTCTCCTGAGTTTTAGACGAAGTTTCCTGCTGTTTAGTACGGATGCCTGCATTGGGCAGGAAATACCGGTTTTCGGATTCTGCACAGAAAGGGTTTGCAAACCGCTGAATCCACACGTGAGTTTAACTCTGTCAGTTGAATGCACACATTGACAACCATTCAGTTTGATAGGACCCTTTTCGTTTTAGAAGCAGATATTTCTCTGTACAGACTATGGTCCCTTTCACTCGGGAATATCCCAACGCAGCTACTAGAAGAAACGTGTTTCTGACTCGCTGAATCTCAACATAGATTCAACTCTCTTAGGTGAACGAACGCACAGCAGAGCAGTTTCAAGGAAACTTTTCTCCTGAGTTTTAGACGAAGTTTCCTGCTGTTTAGTACGTATGCCGGCATTGGGCTGGAAATACCGGTTTTGGAATTCTGCACAGAAAGGGTTTGCAAACCGCTGCATCCACACGTGAGTTTAACTCTGTCAGTTGAATGCACACATTGACAATCATCCAGTTAGATAGCTCCGTTTTGGTTTTAGAAGCAGATATTTCTCTGTACAGACTATGGTTCCATTCACTCGGGAATATCCCAACGCAGCTACTAGAAGAAACGTGTTTCTGACTCGCTGAATCTCAACATAGATTCAACTCTCTTAGGTGAACGAACGCACAGCAGAGCAGTTTCAAGGAAACGTTTCTCCTGAGTTTTAGACGAACTTTCCTGCTGTTTAGTACGTATGCCGGCATTGGGCTGTAAATACCGGTTTTGGGATTCTGCACAGAAAGGGTTTGCAAACCGCTGATTCCACACTTGAGTTTAACTCTGTCAGTTGAATGCACACATTGACAACCATTCAGTTAGATAGCTCCGTTTTGGTTTTAGAAGCAGATATTTCTCTGTACAGCCTATGGTCCCATTCACTCGGGAATATCCCAACGCAGCTCCTAGAAGAAACGTGTTTCTGACTCGCTGAATCTCAACATAGATTCAACTCTCTTAGGTGAACGAACGCACAGCAGAGCAGTTTCAAGGAAACTTTTCTCCTGAGTTTTAGACGAAGTTTCCTGCAGTTTAGTACGGATGCCTGCATTGGGCAGGAAATACCGGTTTTCGGATTCTGCACAGAAAGGGTTTGCAAACCGATGAATCCACACGTGAGTTTAACTCTGTCAGTTGAATCCACACATTGACAACCATCCAGTTAGATAGCTCCGTTTTGGATTTAGAAGCAGATATTTCTCTGTACAGCCTATGGTCCCATTCACTCGGGAATATCCCAACGCACCTCCTAGAAGAAACGTGTTTCTGACTCGCTGAATCTCAACATAGATTCAACTCTCTTAGGTGAACGAACGCACAGCAGAGCAGTTTCAAGGAAACTTTTCTCCTGAGTTTTAGACGAAGTTTCCTGCTGTTTAGTACGGATGCCGGCATTGGGCTGGAAATACCGGTTTTGGAATTCTGCACAGAAAGGGTTTGCAAACGGCTGAATCCACACGTGAGTTTAACTCTGTCAGTTGAATGCACACATTGACAACCATTCAGTTAGATAGCTCCGTTTTGGTTTTAGAAGCAGATATTTCTCTGTACAGCCTATGGTCCCATTCACTCGGGAATATCCCAACGCAGCTCCTGGAAGAAACGTGTTTCTGACTCGCTGAATCTCAACATAGATTCAACTCTCTTAGGTGAACGAACGCACAGCAGAACAGTTTCAAGGAAACGTTTCTCCTGAGTTTTAGACGAAGTTTCCTGCTGTTTAGTACGGATGTCGGCATTGGGCAGGAAATACCGGTTTTGGGATTCTGCACAGAAAGGGTTTGCAAACCGCTGAATACACACGTGAGTTTAACTTTGTGAGTTGAATGCACACATTGACAACCATCCAGTTAGATAGCTCCGTTTTGTTTTTAGAAGCAGATATTTCTCTGTACAGCCTATGATCCCATTCACTCGGGAATATCCCAACGCAGCTCCTAGAAGAAACGTGTTTCTGACTCGCTGAATCTCAACATAGATTCAACTCTCTTAGGTGAACGAACGCACAGCAGAGCAGTTTGAAGGAAACGTTTCTCCTGAGTTTTAGACGAAGTTTCCTGCTGTTTAGTACAGATGCCTGCATTGGGCAGGAATTACCGGTTTTCGGATTCTGCACAGAAAGGGTTTGCAAACCGCTGAATCCACACGTGAGTTTAACTCTGTCAGTTGAATGCACACATTGACAACCATTCAGTTTGATAACACCCTTTTGGTTTTAGAAGCAGATATTTCTCTGTACAGCCTATGGTCCCATTCACTCGGGAATATCCCAACGCAGCTCCTAGAAGAAACGTGTTTCTGACTCGCTGAATCTCAACATATATTCAACTCTCTTAGGTGAACGAACGCACAGAAGAGCAGTTTCAAGGAAACTTTTCTCCTGAGTTTTAGACGAAGTTTCCTGCTGTTTAGTACGGATGCCGGCATTGGGCTGGAAATACCGGTTTTGGGATTCTGCACAGAAAGAGTTTGCAAACCGCTGAATCCACACGTGATTTTAACTCTGTCAGTTGAATGCACACATTGACAACCATTCAGTTAGATAGCTCCGTTTTGGTTTTAGAAGCAGATATTTCTCTGTACAGCCTATGGTCCCATTCACTCGGGAATATTCCAACGCAGCTCCTGGAAGAAACGGGTTTCTGACTCGCTGAATCTCAACATAGATTCAACTCTCTTAGGTGAACGAACGCACAGCAGAGCAGTTTCAAGGAAACGTTTCTCCTGAGTTTTAGACGAAGTTTCATGCTGTTTAGTACGTATGCCGGCATTGGTATGGAAATACCGGTTTTGGGATTCTGCACAGAAAGGGTTTGCAAACCGCTGAATCCACACGTGAGTTTAACTCTGTCAGTTGAATGCACACATTGACAACCATCCAGTTAGATAGCTCCGTTTTGGTTTTAGAAGCAGATATTTCTCTGTACAGACTATGGTCGCATTCACTCGGGAATATCCCAACGCAGCTACTAGAAAAAACGTGTTTCTAACTCGCTGAATCTCAACATAGATTCAACTCTTTTAGGTGAACGAACGCCCAGCAGAGCAGTTTCAAGGAAACGTTTCTCCTGAGTTTTAGACGAAGTTTCCTGCTGTTTAGTACGTATGCCGGCATTGGGCTGGAAATACCGGTTTTCGGATTCTGCACAGAAAGGGTTTGCAAACCGCTGAATCCACACGTGAGTTTAACTCTGTCAGTTGAATGCACACATTGACAACCATCCAGTTAGATAGCTCCGTTTTGGTTTTAGAAGCAGATATTTCTCTGTAAAGTCTTTGGTCGCATTCACTCGGGAATATCCCAACGCAGCTACTAGAAAAAACGTGTTTCTGACTCGCTGAATCTCAACATAGATTCAACTCTCTTAGGTGAACGAACGCCCAGCAGAGCAGTTTCAAGGAAACGTTTCTCCTGAGTTTTAGACGAAGTTTCCTGCTGTTTAGTACGTATGCCGGCATTGGGCTGGAAAAGCCGGTTTTGGAATTCTGCACAGAAAGGGTTTGCCAACCGCTGAATCCACACGTGAGTTTAACTCTGTCAGTTGAATGCACACATTGACAATCATCCAGTTAGATAGCTCCGTTTTGGTTTTAGAAGCAGATATTTCTCTGTACAGACTATGGTTCCATTCACTCGGGAATATCCCAACGCAGCTACTAGAAGAAACGTGTTTCTGACTCGCTGAATCTCAACATAGATTCAACTCTCTTAGGTGAACGAACGCACAGCAGAGCAGTTTCAAGGAAACGTTTCTCCTGAGTTTTAGACGAACTTTCCTGCTGTTTAGTACGTATGCCGGCATTGGGCTGTAAATACCGGTTTTGGGATTCTGCACAGAAAGGGTTTGCAAACCGCTGATTCCACACTTGAGTTTAACTCTGTCAGTTGAATGCACACATTGACAACCATTCAGTTAGATAGCTCCGTTTTGGTTTTAGAAGCAGATATTTCTCTGTACAGCCTATGGTCCCATTCACTCGGGAATATCCCAACGCAGCTACTAGAAGAAACGTGTTTCTGACTGGCTGAATCTCAACATAGATTCAACTCTCTTAGGTGAACGAACGCACAGCAGAACAGTTTCAAGGAAACGTTTCTCCTGAGTTTTAGACGAAGTTTCCTGCTGTTTAGTACGGATGCCGGCATTGGCTGGAAATACCGGTTTTGGGATTCTGCACAGAAAGGGTTTGCAAACCGCTGCCTCCACACGTGAGTTTAACTCTGTCAGTTGAATGCACACATTGACAACCATTCAGTTAGATAGCTCCGTTTTGGTTTTAGAAGCAGATATTTCTCTGTACAGCCTATGGTCCCATTCACTCGGGAATATCCCAACGCAGCTCCTAGAAGAAACGTGTTTCTGACTCGCTGAGTCTCAACATAGATTCAACTCTCTTAGGTGAACGAACGCACAGCAGAGCAGTTTCAAGGAAACGTTTCTCCTGAGTTTTAGACGAAGTTTCCTGCTGTTTAGTACGGATGCCTGCATTGGGCAGGAAATACCGGTTTTCGGATTCTGCACAGAAAGGGTTTGCAAACCGCTGAATCCACACGTGAGTTTAACTCTGTCAGTTGAATGCACACATTGACAACCATTCAGTTTGATAGGACCCTTTTCGTTTTAGAAGCAGATATTTCTCTGTACAGACTATGGTCCCTTTCACTCGGGAATATCCCAACGCAGCTCTTAGAAGAAACGTGTTTCTGACTCGCTGAATCTCAACATAGATTCAACTCTCTTAGGTGAACGAACGCACAGCAGAGAAGTTTCAAGGAAACTTTTCTCCTGAGTTTTAGACGAAGTTTCCTGCTGTTTAGTACGTATGCCGGCATTGGGCTGGAAATACCGGTTTTGGAATTCTGCACAGAAAGGGTTTGCAAACCGCTGCATCCACACGTGAGTTTAACTCTGTCAGTTGAATGCACACATTGACAATCATCCAGTTAGATAGCTCCGTTTTGGTTTTAGAAGCAGATATTTCTCTGTACAGACTATGGTTCCATTCACTCGGGAATATCCCAACGCAGCTACTAGAAAAAACGTGTTTCTGACTCGCTGAATCTCAACATAGATTCAACTCTCTTAGGTGAACGAACGCACAGCAGAGCAGTTTCAAGGAAACGTTTCTCCTGAGTTTTAGACGAACTTTCCTGCTGTTTAGTACGTATGCCGGCATTGGGCTGTAAATACCGGTTTTGGGATTCTGCACAGAAAGGGTTTGCAAACCGCTGATTCCACACTTGAGTTTAACTCTGTCAGTTGAATGCACACATTGACAACCATTCAGTTAGATAGCTCCGTTTTGGTTTTAGAAGCAGATATTTCTCTGTACAGCCTATGGTCCCATTCACTCGGGAATATCCCAACGCAGCTCCTAGAAGAAACGTGTTTCTGACTCGCTGAATCTCAACATAGATTCAACTCTCTTAGGTGAACGAACGCACAGCAGAGCAGTTTCAAGGAAACGTTTCTCCTGAGTTTTAGACGAAGTTTCCTGCTGTTTAGTACGGATGCCGGCATTGGGCTGGAAATACCGGTTTTGGGATTCTGCACAGAAAGGGTTTGCAAACCGCTGAATACACACGTGAGTTTAACTTTGTGAGTTGAATGCACACATTGACAACCATCCAGTTAGATAGCTCCGTTTTGATTTTAGAAGCAGATATTTCTCTGTACAGCCTATGATCCCATTCACTCGGGAATATCCCAACGCAGCTCCTAGAAGAAACGTGTTTCTGGCTCGCTGAATCTCAACATAGATTCAACTCTCTTAGGTGAACGAACGCACAGCAGAGCAGTTTCAAGGAAACGTTTCTCCTGAGTTTTAGACGAAGTTTCCTGCAGTTTAGTACGTATCCCGGCATTGAGCTGTTATTACCGGTTTTGGAATTCTGCACAGAAAGGGTTTGTAAACCGCTGAATCCAAACGTGAGTTTATCTCTGTCAGTTGAATGCACACATTGACAACCATTCAGGTAGATTGCACCCTTTTGGTTTTAGGAGCAGATATTTCTCTGTACAGCCTATGGTCCCATTCACTCGGGAATATCCCAACGTACCTCCTAGAAGAAACGTGTTTCTGACTCGCTGAATCTCAACATAGATTCAACTCTCTTATGTGAACGAACGCACAGCAGAGCAGTTTCAAGTAAACGTTTCTCCTGAGTTTTAGACGACGTTTCCTGCTGTTTAGTACGTATGCCGGCATTGGGCTGGAAATACCGGTTTTGGGATTCTGCACAGAAAGGGTTTGCAAACCACTGAATCCACACGTGAGTTTAACTCTGTCAGTTGAATGTACACATTGACAACCATTCAGTTAGATAGCTCCGTTTTGGTTTTAGAAGCAGATATTTCTCTGTACAGCCTATGGTCCCATTCACTCGGGAATGTCCCAACGCAGCTCCTGGAAGAAACGTGTTTCTGACTCACTGAATCTCAACATAGATTCAACTCTCTTAGGTGAACGAACGCACAGCAGAGCAGTTTCAAGGAAACGTTTCTCCTGAGTTTTAGACGAAGTTTCCTGCTGTTTAGTACGGATGCCTGCATTGGGCAGGAAATACCGGTTTTCGGATTCTGCACAGAAAGGGTTTGCAAACCGCTGAATCCACACGTGAGTTTATCTCTGTCAGTTGAATGCACACATTGACAACCATTCAGTTTGATACGACCCTTTTGGTTTTAGAAGCAGATATTTCTCTGTACAGCCTATGGTCCCATTCACTCGGGAATATCCCAACGCAGGTCCTAGAAGAAACGTGTTTCTGACTCGCTGAATCTCAACATAGATTCAACTCTCTTAGGTGAACCAACGCACAGCAGAGCAGTTTCAAGGAAACGTTTCTCCTCAGTTTTAGACGAAGTTTCCTGCTGTTTAGTACGGATGCCGGCATTGGGCTGGAAATACCGGTTTTGGGATTCTGCACAGAAAGGGTTTGCAAACCGCTGAATCCACACGTGAGTTTAACTCTGTCAGTTGAATGCACACATTGACAACCATTCAGTTAGATAGCTCCGTTTTGGTATTAGAAGCAGATATTTCTCTGGACAGCCTATGGTCCCATTCACTCGGGAATATCCCAACGCAGCTACTAGAAGAAACGTGTTTCTGACTGGCTGAATCTCAACATAGATTCAACTCTCTTAGGTGAACGAACGCACAGCAGAACAGTTTCAAGGAAACGTTTCTCCTGAGTTTTAGACGAAGTTTCCTGCTGTTTAGTACGGATGCCGGCATTGGGCTGGAAATACCGGTTTTGGGATTCTGCACAGAAAGGGTTTGCAAACCGCTGCCTCCACACGTGAGTTTAACTCTGTCAGTTGAATGCACACATTGACAACCATTCAGTTAGATAGCTCCGTTTTGGTTTTAGAAGCAGATATTTCTCTGTACAGCCTATGGTCCCATTCACTCGGGAATATCCCAACGCAGCTCCTAGAAGAAACGTGTTTCTGACTCGCTGAATCTCAACATAGATTCAACTCTCTTAGGTGAACGAACGCACAGCAGAGCAGTTTCAAGGAAACGTTTCTCCTGAGTTTTAGACGAAGTTTCCTGCTGTTTAGTACGGATGCCTGCATTGGGCAGGAAATACCGGTTTTCGGATTCTGCACAGAAAGGGTTTGCAAACCGCTGAATCCACACGTGAGTTTAACTCTGTCAGTTGAATGCACACATTGACAACCATTCAGTTTGATAGGACCCTTTTCGTTTTGGAAGCAGATATTTCTCTGTACAGACTATGGTCCCTTTCACTCGGGAATATCCCAACGCAGCTACTAGAAGAAACGTGTTTCTGACTCGCTGAATCTCAACATAGATTCAACTCTCTTAGGTGAACGAACGCACAGCAGAGCAGTTTCAAGGAAACTTTTCTCCTGAGTTTTAGACGAAGTTTCCTGCTGTTTAGTACGTATGCCGGCATTGGGCTGGAAATACCGGTTTTGGAATTCTGCACAGAAAGGGTTTGCAAACCGCTGCCTCCACACGTGAGTTTAACTCTGTCAGTTGAATGCACACATTGACAATCATCCAGTTAGATAGCTCCGTTTTGGTTTTAGAAGCAGATATTTCTCTGTACAGACTATGGTTCCATTCACTCGGGAATATCCCAACGCAGCTCCTAGAAGAAACGTGTTTCTGACTCGCTGAATCTCAACATAGATTCAACTCTCTTAGGTGAACGAACGCACAGCAGAGCAGTTTCAAGGAAACGTTTCTCCTGAGTTTTAGACGAAGTTTCCTGCTGTTTAGTACGGATGCCTGCATTGGGCAGGAAATACCGGTTTTCGGATTCTGCACAGAAAGGGTTTGCAAACCGATGAATCCACAGGTGAGTTTAACTCTGTCAGTTGAATCCACACATTGACAACCATCCAGTTAGATAGCTCCGTTTTGGATTTAGAAGCAGATATTTCTCTGTACAGCCTATGGTCCCATTCACTCGGGAATATCCCAACGCACCTCCTAGAAGAAACGTGTTTCTGACTCGCTGAATCTCAACATAGATTCAACTCTCTTAGGTGAACGAACGCACAGCAGAGCAGTTTCAAGGAAACTTTTCTCCTGAGTTTTAGACGAAGTTTCCTGCTGTTTAGTACGGATGCCGGCATTGGGCTGGAAATACCGGTTTTGGAATTCTGCACAGAAAGGGTTTGCAAACCGCTGAATCCACACGTGAGTTTAACTCTGTCAGTTGAATGCACACATTGACAACCATTCAGTTAGATAGCTCCGTTTTGGTTTTAGAAGCAGATATTTCTCTGTACAGCCTATGGTCCCATTCACTCGGGAATATCCCAACGCAGCTCCTGGAAGAAACGTGTTTCTGACTCGCTGAATCTCAACATAGATTCAACTCTCTTAGGTGAACGAACGCACAGCAGAACAGTTTCAAGGAAACGTTTCTCCTGAGTTTTAGACGAAGTTTCCTGCTGTTTAGTACGGATGTCGGCATTGGGCAGGAAATACCGGTTTTGGGATTCTGCACAGAAAGGGTTTGCAAACCGCTGAATACACACGTGAGTTTAACTTTGTGAGTTGAATGCACACATTGACAACCATCCAGTTAGATAGCTCCGTTTTGATTTTAGAAGCAGATATTTCTCTGTACAGCCTATGATCCCATTCACTCGGGAATATCCCAACGCAGCTCCTAGAAGAAACGTGTTTCTGGCTCGCTGAATCTCAACATAGATTCAACTCTCTTAGGTGAACGAACGCACAGCAGAGCAGTTTCAAGGAAACGTTTCTCCTGAGTTTTAGACGAAGTTTCCTGCAGTTTAGTACGTATCCCGGCATTGAGCTGTTATTACCGGTTTTGGGATTCTGCACAGAAAGGGTTTGTAAACCGCTGAATCCAAACGTGAGTTTATCTCTGTCAGTTGAATGCAGACATTGACAACCATTCAGGTAGATTGCACCCTTTTGGTTTTAGGAGCAGATATTTCTCTGTACAGCCTATGGTCCCATTCACTCGGGAATATCCCAACGTACCTCCTAGAAGAAACGTGTTTCTGACTCGCTGAATCTCAACATAGATTCAACTCTCCTATGTGAACGAACGCACAGCAGAGCAGTTTCAAGTAAACGTTTCTCCTGAGTTTTAGACGACGTTTCCTGCTGTTTAGTACGTATGCCGGCATTGGGCTGGAAATACCGGTTTTGGGATTCTGCACAGAAAGGGTTTGCAAACCACTGAATCCACACGTGAGTTTAACTCTGTCAGTTGAATGTACACATTGACAACCATTCAGTTAGATAGCTCCGTTTTGGTTTTAGAAGCAGATATTTCTCTGTACAGCCTATGGTCCCATTCACTCGGGAATGTCCCAACGCAGCTCCTGGAAGAAACGTGTTTCTGACTCGCTGAATCTCAACATAGATTCAACTCTCTTAGGTGAACGAACGCACAGCAGAGCAGTTTCAAGGAAACGTTTCTCCTGAGTTTTAGACGAAGTTTCCTGCTGTTTAGTACGGATGCCTGCATTGGGCAGGAAATACCGGTTTTCGGATTCTGCACAGAAAGGGTTTGCAAACCGCTGAATCCACACGTGAGTTTATCTCTGTCAGTTGAATGCACACATTGACAACCATTCAGTTTGATACGACCCTTTTGGTTTTAGAAGCAGATATTTCTCTGTACAGCCTATGGTCCCATTCACTCGGGAATATCCCAACGCAGGTCCTAGAAGAAACGTGTTTCTGACTCGCTGAATCTCAACATAGATTCAACTCTCTTAGGTGAACCAACGCACAGCAGAGCAGTTTCAAGGATACGTTTCTCCTCAGTTTTAGACGAAGTTTCCTGCTGTTAAGTACGGATGCCGGCATTGGGCTGGAAATACCGGTTTTGGGATTCTGCACAGAAAGGGTTTGCAAACCGCTGAATCCACACGTGAGTTTAACTCTGTCAGTTGAATGCACACATTGACAACCATTCAGTTAGATAGCTCCGTTTTGGTATTAGAAGCAGATATTTCTCTGTACAGACTATGGTCCCATTCACTCGGGAATATCCCAACGCAGCTACTAGAAGAAACGTGTTTCTGACTGGCTGAATCTCAACATAGATTCAACTCTCTTAGGTGAACGAACGCACAGCAGAACAGTTTCAAGGAAACGTTTCTCCTGAGTTTTAGACGAAGTTTCCTGCTGTTTAGTACGGATGCCGGCATTGGGCTGGAAATACCGGTTTTGGGATTCTGCACAGAAAGGGTTTGCAAACCGCTGCCTCCACACGTGAGTTTAACTCTGTCAGTTGAATGCACACATTGACAACCATTCAGTTAGATAGCTCCGTTTTGGTTTTAGAAGCAGATATTTCTCTGTACAGCCTATGGTCCCATTCACTCGGGAATATCCCAACGCAGCTCCTAGAAGAAACGTGTTTCTGACTCGCTGAATCTCAACATAGATTCAACTCTCTTAGGTGAACGAACGCACAGCAGAGAAGTTTCAAGGAAACGTTTCTCCTGAGTTTTAGACGAAGTTTCCTGCTGTTTAGTACGGATGCCTGCATTGGGAAGGAAATACCGGTTTTCGGATTCTGCACAGAAAGGGTTTGCAAACCGCTGAATCCACACGTGAGTTTAACTCTGTCAGTTGAATGCACACATTGACAACCATTCAGTTTGATAGGACCCTTTTCGTTTTAGAAGCAGATATTTCTCTGTACAGACTATGGTCCCTTTCACTCGGGAATATCCCAACGCAGCTACTAGAAGAAACGTGTTTCTGACTCGCTGAATCTCAACATAGATTCAACTCTCTTAGGTGAACGAACGCACAGCAGAGCAGTTTCAAGGAAACTTTTCTCCTGAGTTTTAGACGAAGTTTCCTGCTGTTTAGTACGTATGCCGGCATTGGGCTGGAAATACCGGTTTTGGAATTCTGCACAGAAAGGGTTTGCAAACCGCTGCATCCACACGTGAGTTTAACTCTGTCAGTTGAATGCACACATTGACAATCATCCAGTTAGATAGCTCCGTTTTGGTTTTAGAAGCAGATATTTCTCTGTACAGACTATGGTTCCATTCACTCGGGAATATCCCAACGCAGCTACTAGAAGAAACGTGTTTCTGACTCGCTGAATCTCAACATAGATTCAACTCTCTTAGGTGAACGAACGCACAGCAGAGCAGTTTCAAGGAAACGTTTCTCCTGAGTTTTAGACGAACTTTCCTGCTGTTTAGTACGTATGCCGGCATTGGGCTGTAAATACCGGTTTTGGGATTCTGCACAGAAAGGGTTTGCAAACCGCTGATTCCACACTTGAGTTTAACTCTGTCAGTTGAATGCACACATTGACAACCATTCAGTTAGATAGCTCCGTTTTGGTTTTAGAAGCAGATATTTCTCTGTACAGCCTATGGTCCCATTCACTCGGGAATATCCCAACGCAGCTCCTAGAAGAAACGTGTTTCTGACTCGCTGAATCTCAACATAGATTCAACTCTCTTAGGTGAACGAACGCACAGCAGAGCAGTTTCAAGGAAACTTTTCTCCTGAGTTTTAGACGAAGTTTCCTGCTGTTTAGTACGGATGCCTGCATTGGGCAGGAAATACCGGTTTTCGGATTCTGCACAGAAAGGGTTTGCAAACCACTGAATCCACACGTGAGTTTAACTCTGTCAGTTGAATCCACACATTGACAACCATCCAGTTAGATAGCTCCGTTTTGGATTTAGAAGCAGATATTTCTCTGTACAGCCTATGGTCCCATTCACTCGGGAATATCCCAACGCACCTCCTAGAAGAAACGTGTTTCTGACTCGCTGAATCTCAACATAGATTCAACTCTCTTAGGTGAACGAACGCACAGCAGAGCAGTTTCAAGGAAACTTTTCTCCTGAGTTTTAGACGAAGTTTCCTGCTGTTTAGTACGGATGCCGGCATTGGGCTGGAAATACCGGTTTTGGAATTCTGCACAGAAAGGGTTTGCAAACCGCTGAATCCACACGTGAGTTTAACTCTGTCAGTTGAATGCACACATTGACAACCATTCAGTTAGATAGCTCCGTTTTGGTTTTAGAAGCAGATATTTCTCTGTACAGCCTATGGTCCCATTCACTCGGGAATATCCCAACGCAGCTCCTGGAAGAAACGTGTTTCTGACTCGCTGAATCTCATCATAGATTCAACTCTCTTAGGTGAACGAACGCACAGCAGAACAGTTTCAAGGAAACGTTTCTCCTGAGTTTTAGACGAAGTTTCCTGCTGTTTAGTACGGATGTCGGCATTGGGCAGGAAATACCGGTTTTGGGATTCTGCACAGAAAGGGTTTGCAAACCGCTGAATACACACGTGAGTTTAACTTTGTGAGTTGAATGCACACATTGACAACCATCCAGTTAGATAGCTCCGTTTTGTTTTTAGAAGCAGATATTTCTCTGTACAGCCTATGATCCCATTCACTCGGGAATATCCCAACGCAGCTCCTAGAAGAAACGTGTTTCTGACTCGCTGAATCTCAACATAGATTCAACTCTCTTAGGTGAACGAACGCACAGCAGAGCAGTTTGAAGGAAACGTTTCTCCTGAGTTTTAGACGAAGTTTCCTGCTGTTTAGTACAGATGCCTGCATTGGGCAGGAATTACCGGTTTTCGGATTCTGCACAGAAAGGGTTTGCAAACCGCTGAATCCACACGTGAGTTTAACTCTGTCAGTTGAATGCACACATTGACAACCATTCAGTTTGATAGCACCCTTTTGGTTTTAGAAGCAGATATTTCTCTGTACAGCCTATGGTCCCATTCACTCGGGAATATCCCAACGCAGCTCCTAGAAGAAACGTGTTTCTGACTCGCTGAATCTCAACATATATTCAACTCTCTTAGGTGAACGAACGCACAGAAGAGCAGTTTCAAGGAAACTTTTCTCCTGAGTTTTAGACGAAGTTTCCTGCTGTTTAGTACGGATGCCGGCATTGGGCTGGAAATACCGGTTTTGGGATTCTGCACAGAAAGGGTTTGCAAACCGCTGAATCCACACGTGAGTTTAACTCTGTCAGTTGAATGCACACATTGACAACCATTCAGTTTGATAACACCCTTTTGGTTTTAGAAGCAGATATTTCTCTGTACAGCCTATGGTCCCATTCACTCGGGAATATCCCAACGCAGCTCCTGGAAGAAACATGTTTCTGACTCGCTGAACCTCAACATAGATTCAACTGTCTTAGGTGAACGAACGCACAGTAGAGCAGTTTCAAGGAAACGTTTCTCCTGAGTTTTAGACGAAGTTTCCTGCTGTTTAGTACGGATGCCGGCATTGGGCTGGAAATACCGGTTTTGGGATTCTGCACAGAAAGGGTTTGCAAACCGCTGAATCCACACGTGATTTTAACTCTGTCAGTTGAATGCACACATTGACAACCATTCAGTTAGATAGCTCCGTTTTGGTTTTAGAAGCAGATATTTCTCTCTACAGCCTATGGTCCCATTCACTCGGGAATATTCCAACGCAGCTCCTGTAAGAAACGTGTTTCTGACTCGCTGAATCTCAACATAGATTCAACTCTCTTAGATGAACGAACGCACAGCAGAGCAGTTTCAAGGAAACGTTTCTCCTGAGTTTTAGACGAAGTTTCCTGCTGTTTAGTACGTATGCCGGCATTGGGCTGGAAATACCGGTTTTGGGATTCTGCAGAGAATGGGTTTGCAAACCGCTGAATCCACACGTGAGTTTAACTCTGTCAGTTGAATGCACACGTTGACAACCATCCAGTTAGATAGCTCCGTTTTGGTTTTAGAAGCAGATATTTCTCTGTACAGACTATGGTCGCATTCACTCGGGAATATCCCAACGCAGCTACTAGAAAAAACGTGTTTCTGACTCGCTGAATCTCAACATAGATTCAACTCTCTTAGGTGAACGAACGCACAGCAGAGCAGTTTCAAGGAAACGTTTCTCCTGAGTTTTAGACGAAGTTTCCTGCTGTTTAGTACAGATGCCTGCATTGGGCAGGAAATACCGGTGTTCGGATTCTGCACAGAAAGGGTTTGCAAACCGCTGAATCCACACGTGAGTTTAACTCTGTCAGTTGAATGCACACTTTGACAACCATTCAGTTTGATAGCACCCTTTTGGTTATAGAAGCAGATATTTCTCTGTACAGCCTATGGTCCCATTCACTCGGGAATATCCCAACGCAGCTCCTAGAAGAAACGTGTTTCTGACTCGCTGAATCTCAACATAGATTCAACTCTCTTAGATGAACGAACGCACAGAAGAGCAGTTTCAAGGAAACTTTTCTCCTGAGTTTTAGACGAAGTTTGCTGCTGTTTAGTACGGATGCCGGCATTGGGATGGAAATACCGGTTTTGGGATTCTGCACAGAAAGAGTTTGCAAACCGCTGAATCCACACGTGAGTTTAACTCTGTCAGTTGAATGCACACATTGACAACCATTCAGTTTGATAACACCCTTTTGGTTTTAGAAGCAGACATTTCCCTGTACAGCCTATGGTCCCATTCACTCGGGAATATCCCAACGCAGCTCCAGGAAGAAACGTGTTTCTGACTCGCTGAACCTCAACATAGATTCAACTGTCTTAGGTGAACGAACGCACAGCAGAGCAGTTTCAAGGAAACGTTTCTCCTGAGTTTTAGACGAAGTTTCCTGCTGTTTAGTACGGATGCCGACATTGGGCTGGAAATACCGGTTTTGGAATTCTACACAGAAAGGGTTTGCAAACCGCTGAATCCACACGTGATTTTAACTCTGTCAGTTGAATGCACACATTGACAACCATTCAGTTACATAGCTCCGTTTTGGTATTAGAAGCAGATATTTCTCTGTACAGCCTATGGCCCCATTCACTCGGGAATATTCCATCGCAGCTCCTGGAGGAAACGTGTTTCTGACTCGCTGAATCTCAACATAGATTCAACTCTCTTAGGTGAACGAACGCACAGCAGAGCAGTTTCAAGGAAACGTTTCTCCTGAGTTTTAGACGAAGTTTCATGCTGTTTAGTACGTATGCCGGCATTGGTATGGAAATACCGGTTTTGGGATTCTGCACAGAAAGGGTTTGCAAACCGCTGAATCCACACGTGAGTTTAACTCTGTCAGTTGAATGCACACATTGACAACCATCCAGTTAGATAGCTCCGTTTTGGTTTTAGAAGCAGATATTTCTCTGTACAGACTATGGTCGCATTCACTGGGGAATATCCCAACGCAGCTCCTGTAAGAAACATGTTTCTGACTCGCTGAACCTCAACATAGATTCAACTGTCTTAGGTGAACGAACGCACAGTAGAGCAGTTTCAAGGAAACGTTTCTCCTGAGTTTTAGACGAAGTTTCCTGCTGTTTAGTACGGATGCCGGCATTGGGCTGGAAATACCGGTTTTGGGATTCTACACAGAAAGTGTTTGCAAACTGCTGAATCCACACGTGATTTTAACTCTGTCAGTTGAATGCACACATTGACAACCATTCAGTTAGATAGCTCCGTTTTGGTTTTAGAAGCAGATATTTCTCTGTACAGCCTATGGTCCCATTCACTCGGGAATATTCCAACGCAGCTCCTGGAAGAAACGTGTTTCTGACTCGCTGAATCTCAACATAGATTCAACTCTCTTAGGTGAACGAACGCACAGCAGAGCAGTTTCAAGGAAACGTTTCTCCTGAGTTTTAGACGAAGTTTCCTGCTGTTTAGTACGTATGCCGGCATTGGGCTGGAATTACCGGTTTTGGGATTCTGCACAGAAAGGGTTTGCAAACCGCTGAATCCACACGTGAGTTTAACTCTGTCAGTTGAATGCACACATTGACAACCATCCAGTTAGATAGCTCCGTTTTGGTTTTAGAAGCAGATATTTCTCTGTACAGACTATGGTCGCATTCACTCGGGAATATCCCAACGCAGCTACTAGAAAAAACGTGTTTCTGACTCGCTGAATCTCAACATAGATTCAACTCTCTTAGGTGAACGAACGCCCAGCAGAGTAGTTTCAAGGAAACGTTTCTCCTGAGTTTTAGACGAAGTTTCCTGCTGTTTAGTACGTATGCCGGCATTGGGCTGGAAATACCGGTTTTGGGATTCTGCACAGAAAGGGTTTGCAAACCGCTGATTCCACACGTGAGTTTAACTCTGTCAGTTGAATGCACACATTGACAACCATTCAGTTAGATAGCTCCGTTTTGGTATTAGAAGCAGATATTTCTCTGTACAGCCTATGGTCCCATTCACTCGGGAATATCCCAACGCAGTTCCTAGAAGAAACGTGTTTCTGACTCGCGGAATCTCAACATAGATTCAACTCTCTTAGGTTAACGAACGCACAGCAGAGCAGTTTCAAGGAAACTTTTCTCCTGAGTTTTAGTCGAAGTTTCCTGCTGTTTAGTACGGATGCCGGCATTGGGCTGGAAATACCGGTTTTGGGATTCTGCACAGATAGAGTTTGCAAACCGCTGAATCCACACGTGAGTTTAACTCTGTCAGTTGAATGCACACATTGACAACCATTCAGTTTGATAACACCCTTTTGGTTTTAGAAGCAGATATTTCTCTGTACAGCCTATGGTCCCATTCACTCGGGAATATCCCAACGCAGCTCCTGGAAGAAACGTGTTTCTGACCCGCTGAACCTCAACATAGATTCAACTGTCTTAGGTGAACGAACGCACAGTAGAGCAGTTTCAAGGAAACGTTTCTCCTGAGTTTTAGACGAAGTTTCCTGCTGTTTAGTACGGATGCCGGCATTGGGCTGGATATACCGGTTTTGGAATTCTACACAGAAAGTGTTTGCAAACCGCTGAATCCACACGTGATTTTAACTCTGTCAGTTGAATGCACACATTGACAACCATTCAGTTAGATAGCTCCGTTTTGGTTTTAGAAGCAGATATTTCTCTGTACAGCCTATGGTCCCATTCACTCGGGAATATTCCAACGCAGCTCCTGGAAGAAACGGGTTTCTGACTCGCTGAATCTCAACATAGATTCAACTCTCTTAGGTGAACGAACGCACAGCAGAGTAGTTTCAAGGAAACGTTTCTCCTGAGTTTTAGACGAAGTTTCATGCTGTTTAGTACGTATGCCGGCATTGGTATGGAAATACCGGTTTTGGGATTCTGCACAGAAAGGGTTTGCAAACCGCTGAATCCACACGTGAGTTTAACTCTGTCAGTTGAATGCACACATTGACAACCATCCAGTTAGATAGCTCCGTTTTGGTTTTAGAAGCAGATATTTCTCTGTACAGACTATGGTCGCATTCACTCGGGAATATCCCAACGCAGCTACTAGAAAAAACGTGTTTCTAACTCGCTGAATCTCAACATAGATTCAACTCTTTTAGGTGAACGAACGCCCAGCAGAGCAGTTTCAAGGAAACGTTTCTCCTGAGTTTTAGACGAAGTTTCCTGCTGTTTAGTACGGATGCCGGCATTGGGCTGGAAATACCGGTTTTCGGATTCTGCACAGAAAGGGTTTGCAAACCGCTGAATCCACACGTGAGTTTAACTCTGTCAGTTGAATGCACACATTGACAACCATCCAGTTAGATAGCTCCGTTTTGGTTTTAGAAGCAGATATTTCTCTGTACAGACTATGGTCGCATTCACTCGGGAATATCCCAACGCAGCTACTAGAAAAAACGTGTTTCTGACTCGCTGAATCTCAACATAGATTCAACTCTCTTAGGTGAACGAACGCCCAGCAGAGCAGTTTCAAGGAAACGTTTCTCCTGAGTTTTAGACGAAGTTTCCTGCTGTTTAGTACGTATGCCGGCATTGGGCTGGAAAAGCCGGTTTTGGAATTCTGCACAGAAAGGGTTTGCCAACCGCTGCATCCACACGTGAGTTTAACTCTGTCAGTTGAATGCACACATTGACAATCATCCAGTTAGATAGCTCCGTTTTGGTTTTAGAAGCAGATATTTCTCTGTACAGACTATGGTTCCATTCACTCGGGAATATCCCAACGCAGCTACTAGAAGAAACGTGTTTCTGACTCGCTGAATCTCAACATAGATTCAACTCTCTTAGGTGAACGAACGCACAGCAGAGCAGTTTCAAGGAAACGTTTCTCCTGAGTTTTAGACGAACTTTCCTGCTGTTTAGTACGTATGCCGGCATTGGGCTGTAAATACCGGTTTTGGGATTCTGCACAGAAAGGGTTTGCAAACCGCTGATTCCACACTTGAGTTTAACTCTGTCAGTTGAATGCACACATTGACAACCATTCAGTTAGATAGCTCCGTTTTGGTTTTAGAAGCAGATATTTCTCTGTACAGCCTATGGTCCCATTCACTCGGGAATATCCCAACGCAGCTACTAGAAGAAACGTGTTTCTGACTGGCTGAATCTCACCATAGATTCAACTCTCTTAGGTGAACGAACGCACAGCAGAACAGTTTCAAGGAAACGTTTCTCCTGAGTTTTAGACGAAGTTTCCTGCTGTTTAGTACGGATGCCGGCATTGGCTGGAAATACCGGTTTTGGGATTCTGCACAGAAAGGGTTTGCAAACCGCTGCCTCCACACGTGAGTTTAACTCTGTCAGTTGAATGCACACATTGACAACCATTCAGTTAGATAGCTCCGTTTTGGTTTTAGAAGCAGATATTTCTCTGTACAGCCTATGGTCCCATTCACTCGGGAATATCCCAACGCAGCTCCTAGAAGAAACGTGTTTCTGACTCGCTGAGTCTCAACATAGATTCAACTCTCTTAGGTGAACGAACGCACAGCAGAGCAGTTTCAAGGAAACGTTTCTCCTGAGTTTTAGACGAAGTTTCCTGCTGTTTAGTACGGATGCCTGCATTGGGCAGGAAATACCGGTTTTCGGATTCTGCACAGAAAGGGTTTGCAAACCGCTGAATCCACACGTGAGTTTAACTCTGTCAGTTGAATGCACACATTGACAACCATTCAGTTTGATAGGACCCTTTTCGTTTTGGAAGCAGACATTTCTCTGTACAGACTATGGTCCCTTTCACTCGGGAATATCCCAACGCAGCTCCTAGAAGAAACGTGTTTCTGACTCGCTGAATCTCAACATAGATTCAACTCTCTTAGGTGAACGAACGCACAGCAGAGCAGTTTCAAGGAAACTTTTCTCCTGAGTTTTAGACGAAGTTTCCTGCTGTTTAGTACGTATGCCGGCATTGGGCTGTAAATACCGGTTTTGGAATTCTGCACAGAAAGGGTTTGCAAACCGCTGCATCCACACGTGAGTTTAACTCTGTCAGTTGAATGCACACATTGACAATCATCCAGTTAGATAGCTCCGTTTTGGTTTTAGAAGCAGATATTTCTCTGTACAGACTATGGTTCCATTCACTCGGGAATATCCCAACGCAGCTACTAGAAGAAACGTGTTTCTGACTCGCTGAATCTCAACATAGATTCAACTCTCTTAGGTGAACGAACGCACAGCAGAGCAGTTTCAAGGAAACGTTTCTCCTGAGTTTTAGACGAACTTTCCTGCTGTTTAGTACGTATGCCGGCATTGGGCTGTAAATACCGGTTTTGGGATTCTGCACAGAAAGGGTTTGCAAACCGCTGATTCCACACTTGAGTTTAACTCTGTCAGTTGAATGCACACATTGACAACCATTCAGTTAGATAGCTCCGTTTTGGTTTTAGAAGCAGATATTTCTCTGTACAGCCTATGGTCCCATTCACTCGGGAATATCCCAACGCAGCTCCTAGAAGAAACGTGTTTCTGACTGGCTGAATCTCAACATAGATTCAACTCTCTTAGGTGAACGAACGCACAGCAGAGCAGTTTCAAGGAAACGTTTCTCCTGAGTTTTAGACGAAGTTTCCTGCTGTTTAGTACGGATGCCGGCATTGGGCTGGAAATACCGGTTTTGGGATTCTGCACAGAAAGGGTTTGCAAACCGCTGAATACACACGTGAGTTTAACTTTGTGAGTTGAATGCACACATTGACAACCATCCAGTTAGATAGCTCCGTTTTGATTTTAGAAGCAGATATTTCTCTGTACAGCCTATGATCCCATTCACTCGGGAATATCCCAACGCAGCTCCTAGAAGAAACGTGTTTCTGGCTCGCTGAATCTCAACATAGATTCAACTCTCTTAGGTGAACGAACGCACAGCAGAGCAGTTTCAAGGAAACGTTTCTCCTGAGTTTTAGACGAAGTTTCCTGCAGTTTAGTACGTATCCCGGCATTGAGCTGTTATTACCGGTTTTGGGATTCTGCACAGAAAGGGTTTGTAAACCGCTGAATCCAAACGTGAGTTTATCTCTGTCAGTTGAATGCACACATTGACAACCATTCAGGTAGATTGCACCCTTTTGGTTTTAGGAGCAGATATTTCTCTGTACAGCCTATGGTCCCATTCACTCGGGAATATCCCAACGTACCTCCTAGAAGAAACGTGTTTCTGACTCGCTGAATCTCAACATAGATTCAACTCTCTTATGTGAACGAACGCACAGCAGAGCAGTTTCAAGTAAACGTTTCTCCTGAGTTTTAGACGACGTTTCCTGCTGTTTAGTACGTATGCCGGCATTGGGCTGGAAATACCGGTTTTGGGATTCTGCACAGAAAGGGTTTGCAAACCACTGAATCCACACGTGAGTTTAACTCTGTCAGTTGAATGTACACATTGACAACCATTCAGTTAGATAGCTCCGTTTTGGTTTTAGAAGCAGATATTTCTCTGTACAGCCTATGGTCCCATTCACTCGGGAATGTCCCAACGCAGCTCCTGGAAGAAACGTGTTTCTGACTCGCTGAATCTCAACATAGATTCAACTCTCTTAGGTGAACGAACGCACAGCAGAGCAGTTTCAAGGAAACGTTTCTCCTGAGTTTTAGACGAAGTTTCCTGCTGTTTAGTACGGATGCCGGTATTGGGCTGGAAATACCGGTTTTGCGATTTTGCACAGAAAGGGTTTGCAAACCCCTGAATCCACACGTGAGTTTAACTCTGTCAGTTGAGTGCACACATTGACAACCATTCAGTTAGATAGCTCCGTTTTGGTTTTAGAAGCAGATATTTCTCTGTACAGCCTATGGTCCCATTCACTCGGGAATATCCCAACGCAGCTCCTGGAAGAAACGTGTTTCTGACTCGGTGAATCTCAACATAGATTCAACTCTCTTAGGTGAACGAACGCACAGCAGAGCAGCTTCAAGGAAACGTTTCTCGTGAGTTTTAGACGAAGTTTCCTGCTGTTTAGTACGTATGCCGGCATTGGGCTGGAAATACCGGTTTTGGGATTCTGCACAGAAAGGGTTTGCAAACCGCTGAATCCACACGTGAGTTTAACTCTGTCAGTTGAATGCACACATTGACAACCATCCAGTTAGATAGCTCCGTTTTGGTTTTAGAAGCAGATATTTCTCTGTACAGACTATGGTCGCATTCACTCGGGAATATCCCAACGCAGCTACTAGAAAAAACGTGTTTCTAACTCGCTGAATCTCAACATAGATTCAACTCTTTTAGGTGAACGAACGCCCAGCAGAGCAGTTTCAAGGAAACGTTTCTCCTGAGTTTTAGACGAAGTTTCCTGCTGTTTAGTACGTATGCCGGCATTGGGCTGGAAATACCGGTTTTCGGATTCTGCACAGAAAGGGTTTGCAAACCGCTGAATCCACACGTGAGTTTAACTCTGTCAGTTGAATGCACACATTGACAACCATCCAGTTAGATAGCTCCGTTTTGGTTTTAGAAGCAGATATTTCTCTGTACAGACTATGGTCGCATTCACTCGGGAATATCCCAACGCAGCTACTAGAAAAAACGTGTTTCTGACTCGCTGAATCTCAACATAGATTCAACTCTCTTAGGTGAACGAACGCCCAGCAGAGCAGTTTCAAGGAAACGTTTCTCCTGAGTTTTAGACGAAGTTTCCTGCTGTTTAGTACGTATGCCGGCATTGGGCTGGAAAAGCCGGTTTTGGAATTCTGCACAGAAAGGGTTTGCCAACCGCTGCATCCACACGTGAGTTTAACTCTGTCAGTTGAATGCACACATTGACAATCATCCAGTTAGATAGCTCCGTTTTGGTTTTAGAAGCAGATATTTCTCTGTACAGACTATGGTTCCATTCACTCGGGAATATCCCAACGCAGCTACTAGAAGAAACGTGTTTCTGACTCGCTGAATCTCAACATAGATTCAATTCTCTTAGGTGAACGAACGCCCAGCAGAGCAGTTTCAAGGAAACGTTTCTCCTGAGTTTTAGACGAACTTTCCTGCTGTTTAGTACGTATGCCGGCATTGGGCTGTAAATACCGGTTTTGGGATTCTGCACAGAAAGGGTTTGCAAACCGCTGATTCCACACTTGAGTTTAACTCTGTCAGTTGAATGCACACATTGACAACCATTCAGTTAGATAGCTCCGTTTTGGTTTTAGAAGCAGATATTTCTCTGTACAGCCTATGGTCCCATTCACTCGGGAATATCCCAACGCAGCTACTAGAAGAAACGTGTTTCTGACTGGCTGAATCTCAACATAGATTCAACTCTCTTAGGTGAACGAACGCACAGCAGAACAGTTTCAAGGAAACGTTTCTCCTGAGTTTTAGACGAAGTTTCCTGCTGTTTAGTACGGATGCCGGCATTGGCTGGAAATACCGGTTTTGGGATTCTGCACAGAAAGGGTTTGCAAACCGCTGCCTCCACACGTGAGTTTAACTCTGTCAGTTGAATGCACACATTGACAACCATTCAGTTAGATAGCTCCGTTTTGGTTTTAGAAGCAGATATTTCTCTGTACAGCCTATGGTCCCATTCACTCGGGAATATCCCAACGCAGCTCCTAGAAGAAACGTGTTTCTGACTCGCTGAGTCTCAACATAGATTCAACTCTCTTAGGTGAACGAACGCACAGCAGAGCAGTTTCAAGGAAACGTTTCTCCTGAGTTTTAGACGAAGTTTCCTGCTGTTTAGTACGGATGCCTGCATTGGGCAGGAAATACCGGTTTTCGGATTCTGCACAGAAAGGGTTTGCAAACCGCTGAATCCACACGTGAGTTTAACTCTGTCAGTTGAATGCACACATTGACAACCATTCAGTTTGATAGGACCCTTTTCGTTTTAGAAGCAGATATTTCTCTGTACAGACTATGGTCCCTTTCACTCGGGAGTATCCCAACGCAGCTCCTAGAAGAAACGTGTTTCTGACTCGCTGAATCTCAACATAGATTCAACTCTCTTAGGTGAACGAACGCACAGCAGAGCAGTTTCAAGGAAACTTTTCTCCTGAGTTTTAGACGAAGTTTCCTGCTGTTTAGTACGGATGCCTGCATTGGGCAGGAAATACCGGTTTTGGGATTCTGCACAGAAAGGGTTTGCAAACCGCTGAATCCACACGTGAGTTTAACTCTGTCAGTTGAATGCACACATTGACAACCATTCAGTTTGATAGGACCCTTTTCCTTTTAGAAGCAGATATTTCTCTGTACAGACTATGGTCCCTTTCACTCGGGAATATCCCAACGCAGCTCCTAGAAGAAACGTGTTTCTGACTCGCTGAATCTCAACATAGATTCAACTCTCTTAGGTGAACGAACGCACAGCAGAGCAGTTTCAAGGAAACTTTTCTCCTGAGTTTTAGACGAAGTTTCCTGCTGTTTAGTACGTATGCCGGCATTGGGCTGGAAATACCGGTTTTGGAATTCTGCACAGAAAGGGTTTGCAAACCGCTGCATCCACACGTGAGTTTAACTCTGTCAGTTGAATGCACACATTGACAATCATCCAGTTAGATAGCTCCGTTTTGGTTTTAGAAGCAGATATTTCTCTGTACAGCCTATGGTCCCATTCACTCGGGAATATCCCAACGCAGCTCCTAGAAGAAACGTGTTTCTGACTGGCTGAATCTCAACATAGATTCAACTCTCTTAGGTGAACGAACGCACAGCAGAGCAGTTTCAAGGAAACGTTTCTCCTGAGTTTTAGACGAAGTTTCCTGCAGTTTAGTACGTATCCCGGCATTGAGCTGTTATTACCGGTTTTGGGATTCTGCACAGAAAGGGTTTGTAAACCGCTGAATCCAAACGTGAGTTTATCTCTGTCAGTTGAATGCACACATTGACAACCATTCAGTTAGATTGCACCCTTTTGGTTTTAGGAGCAGATATTTCTCTGTACAGCCTATGGTCCCATTCACTCGGGAATATCCCAACGTACCTCCTAGAAGAAACGTGTTTCTGACTCGCTGAATCTCAACATAGATTCAACTCTCTTATGTGAACGAACGCACAGCAGAGCAGTTTCAAGTAAACGTTTCTCCTGAGTTTTAGACGACGTTTCCTGCTGTTTAGTACGTATGCCGGCATTGGGCTGGAAATACCGGTTTTGGGATTCTGCACAGAAAGGGTTTGCAAACCACTGAATCCACACGTGAGTTTAACTCTGTCAGTTGAATGTACACATTGACAACCATTCAGTTAGATAGCTCCGTTTTGGTTTTAGAAGCAGATATTTCTCTGTACAGCCTATGGTCCCATTCACTCGGGAATATCCCAACGCAGCTCCTGGAAGAAACGTGTTTCTGACTCGCTGAATCTCAACATAGATTCAACTCTCTTAGGTGAACGAACGCACAGCAGAGCAGTTTCAAGGAAACGTTTCTCCTGAGTTTTAGACGAAGTTTCCTGCTGTTTAGTACGGATGCCGGTATTGGGCTGGAAATACCGGTTTTGCGATTCTGCACAGAAAGGGTTTGCAAACCCCTGAATCCACACGTGAGTTTAACTCTGTCAGTTGAGTGCACACATTGACAACCATTCAGTTAGATAGCTCCGTTTTGGTTTTAGAAGCAGATATTTCTCTGTACAGCCTATGGTCCCATTCACTCGGGAATATCCCAACGCAGCTCCTGGAAGAAACGTGTTTCTGACTCGGTGAATCTCAACATAGATTCAACTCTCTTAGGTGAACGAACGCACAGCAGAGCAGCTTCAAGGAAACGTTTCTCGTGAGTTTTAGACGAAGTTTCCTGCTGTTTAGTACGTATGCCGGCATTGGGCTGGAAATACCGGTTTTGGGATTCTGCACAGAAAGGGTTTGCAAACCGCTGAATCCACACGTGAGTTTAACTCTGTCAGTTGAATGCACACATTGACAACCATTCAGTTTGATAACACCCTTTTGGTTTTAGAAGCAGATATTTCTCTGTACAGCCGATGGTCCCATTCACTCGGGAATATCCCAACGCAGCTACTAGAAGAAACGTGTTCTGACTCGCTGAATCTCAACATAGATTCAACTCTCTTAGGTGAACGAACGCACAGCAGAGCAGTTTCAAGGAAACGTTTCTCCTGAGTTTTAGACGAAGTTTCCTGCTGTTTAGTATGTATGCCGGCATTGGGCTGGAAATACCGGTTTTGGGATTCTGCACAGAAAGGGTTTCCAAACCGCTGATTCCACACTTGAGTTTAACTCTGTCAGTTGAATGCACACATTGACAACCATTCAGTTAGATAGCTCCGTTTTGGTTTTAGAAGCAGATATTTCTCTGTACAGCCTATGGTCCCATTCACTCGGGAATATCCCAACGCAGCTCCTAGAAGAAACGTGTTTCTGACTCGCTGAATCTCAACATAGATTCAACTCTCTTAGGTGAACGAACGCACAGCAGAGCAGTTTCAAGGAAACGTTTCTCCTGAGTTTTAGACGAAGTTTCCTGCTGTTTAGTACGGATGCCTGCATTGGGCAGGAAATACCGGTTTTCGGATTCTGCACAGAAAGGGTTTGCAAACCGCTGAATCCACACGTGAGTTTAACTCTGTCAGTTGAATGCACACATTGACAACCATTCAGTTTGATAGCACCCTTTTGGTTTTAGAAGCAGATATTTCTCTGTACAGCCTATGGTCCCATTCACTCGGGAATATCCCAACGCAGCTCCTAGAAGAAACGTGTTTCTGACTCGCTGAATCTCAACATATATTCAACTCTCTTAGGTGAACGAACGCACAGAAGAGCAGTTTCAAGGAAACTTTTCTCCTGAGTTTTAGACGAAGTTTCCTGCTGTTTAGTACGGATGCCGGCATTGGGCTGGAAATACCGGTTTTGGGATTCTGCACAGAAAGAGTTTGCAAACCGCTGAATCCACACGTGAGTTTAACTCTGTCAGTTGAATGCACACATTGACAACCATTCAGTTTGATAACACCCTTTTGGTTTTAGAAGCAGATATTTCTCTGTACAGCCTATGGTCCCATTCACTCGGGAATATCCCAACGCAGCTCCTGGAAGAAACATGTTTCTGACTCGCTGAACCTCAACATAGATTCAACTGTCTTAGGTGAACGAACGCACAGTAGAGCAGTTTCAAGGAAACGTTTCTCCTGAGTTTTAGACGAAGTTTCCTGCTGTTTAGTACGGATGCCGGCATTGGGCTGGAAATACCGGTTTTGGGATTCTGCACAGAAAGGGTTTGCAAACCGCTGAATCCACACGTGATTTTAACTCTGTCAGTTGAATGCACACATTGACAACCATTCAGTTAGATAGCTCCGTTTTGGTTTTAGAAGCAGATATTTCTCTGTACAGCCTATGGTCCCATTCACTCGGGAATATTCCAACGCAGCTCCTGTAAGAAACGTGTTTCTGACTCGCTGAATCTCAACATAGATTCAATTCTCTTAGGTGAACGAACGCACAGCAGAGCAGTTTCAAGGAAACGTTTCTCCTGAGTTTTAGACGAAGTTTCCTGCTGTTTAGTACGTATGCCGGCATTGGGCTGGAAATACCGGTTTTGGGATTCTGCAGAGAAAGGGTTTGCAAACCGCTGAATCCACACGTGAGTTTAACTCTGTCAGTTGAATGCACACATTGACAACCATCCAGTTAGATAGCTCCGTTTTGGTTTTAGAAGCAGATATTTCTCTGTACAGACTATGGTCGCATTCACTCGGGAATATCCCAACGCAGCTACTAGAAAAAACGTGTTTCTGACTCGCTGAATCTCAACATAGATTCAACTCTCTTAGGTGAACGAACGCACAGCAGAGCAGTTTCAAGGAAACGTTTCTCCTGAGTTTTAGACGAAGTTTCCTGCTGTTTAGTACAGATGCCTGCATTGGGCAGGAAATACCGGTGTTCGGATTCTGCACAGAAAGGGTTTGCAAACCGCTGAATCCACACGTGAGTTTAACTCTGTCAGTTGAATGCACACTTTGACAACCATTCAGTTTGATAGCACCCTTTTGGTTATAGAAGCAGATATTTCTCTGTACAGCCTATGGTCCCATTCACTCGGGAATATCCCAACGCAGCTCCTAGAAGAAACGTGTTTCTGACTCGCTGAATCTCAACATAGATTCAACTCTCTTAGATGAACGAACGCACAGAAGAGCAGTTTCAAGGAAACTTTTCTCCTGAGTTTTAGACGAAGTTTGCTGCTGTTTAGTACGGATGCCGGCATTGGGATGGAAATACCGGTTTTGGGATTCTGCACAGAAAGGGTTTGCAAACCGCTGAATCCACACGTGAGTTTAACTCTGTCAGTTGAATGCACACATTGACAACCATTCAGTTTGATAACACCCTTTTGGTTTTAGAAGCAGACATTTCTCTGTACAGCCTATGGTCCCATTCACTCGGGAATATCCCAACGCAGCTCCAGGAAGAAACGTGTTTCTGACTCGCTGAACCTCAACATAGATTCAACTGTCTTAGGTGAACGAACGCACAGCAGAGCAGTTTCAAGGAAACGTTTCTCCTGAGTTTTAGACGAAGTTTCCTGCTGTTTAGTACGGATGCCGACATTGGGCTGGAAATACCGGTTTTGGAATTCTACACAGAAAGGGTTTGCAAACCGCTGAATCCACACGTGATTTTAACTCTGTCAGTTGAATGCACACATTGACAACCATTCAGTTACATAGCTCCGTTTTGGTATTAGAAGCAGATATTTCTCTGTACAGCCTATGGTCCCATTCACTCGGGAATATTCCAACGCAGCTCCTGGAGGAAACGTGTTTCTGACTCGCTGAATCTCAACATAGATTCAACTCTCTTAGGTGAACGAACGCACAGCAGAGCAGTTTCAAGGAAACGTTTCTCCTGAGTTTTAGACGAAGTTTCATGCTGTTTAGTACGTATGCCGGCATTGGTATGGAAATACCGGTTTTGGGATTCTGCACAGAAAGGGTTTGCAAACCGCTGAATCCACACGTGAGTTTAACTCTGTCAGTTGAATGCACACATTGACAACCATCCAGTTAGATAGCTCCGTTTTGGTTTTAGAAGCAGATATTTCTCTGTACAGACTATGGTCGCATTCACTGGGGAATATCCCAACGCAGCTCCTGTAAGAAACATGTTTCTGACTCGCTGAACCTCAACATAGATTCAACTGTCTTAGGTGAACGAACGCACAGTAGAGCAGTTTCAAGGAAACGTTTCTCCTGAGTTTTAGACGAAGTTTCCTGCTGTTTAGTACGGATGCCGGCATTGGGCTGGAAATACCGGTTTTGGGATTCTACACAGAAAGTGTTTGCAAACTGCTGAATCCACACGTGATTTTAACTCTGTCAGTTGAATGCACACATTGACAACCATTCAGTTAGATAGCTCCGTTTTGGTTTTAGAAGCAGATATTTCTCTGTACAGCCTATGGTCCCATTCACTCGGGAATATTCCAACGCAGCTCCTGGAAGAAACGTGTTTCTGACTCGCTGAATCTCAACATAGATTCAACTCTCTTAGGTGAACGAACGCACAGCAGAGCAGTTTTAAGGAAACGTTTCTCCTGAGTTTTAGACGAAGTTTCCTGCTGTTTAGTACGTATGCCGGCATTGGGCTGGAATTACCGGTTTTGGGATTCTGCACAGAAAGGGTTTGCAAACCGCTGAATCCACACGTGAGTTTAACTCTGTCAGTTGAATGCACACATTGACAACCATCCAGTTAGATAGCTCCGTTTTGGTTTTAGAAGCAGATATTTCTCTGTACAGACTATGGTCGCATTCACTCGGGAATATCCCAACGCAGTTACTAGAAAAAACGTGTTTCTGACTCGCTGAATCTCAACATAGATTCAACTCTCTTAGGTGAACGAACGCCCAGCAGAGCAGTTTCAAGGAAACGTTTCTCCTGAGTTTTAGACGAAGTTTCCTGCTGTTTAGTACGTATGCCGGCATTGGGCTGGAAATACCGGTTTTGGGATTCTGCACAGAAAGGGTTTGCAAACCGCTGAATCCACACGTGAGTTTAACTCTGTCAGTTGAATGCACACATTGACAACCATTCAGTTAGATAGCTCCGTTTTGGTATTAGAAGCAGATATTTCTCTGTACAGCCTATGGTCCCATTCACTCGGGAATATCCCAACGCAGTTCCTAGAAGAAACGTGTTTCTGACTCGCGGAATCTCAACATAGATTCAACTCTCTTAGGTGAACGAACGCACAGCAGAGCAGTTTGAAGGAAACTTTTCTCCTGAGTTTTAGACGAAGTTTCCTGCTGTTTAGTACGGATGCCGGCATTGGGCTGGAAATACCGGTTTTGGGATTCTGCACAGATAGAGTTTGCAAACCGCTGAATCCACACGTGAGTTTAACTCTGTCAGTTGAATGCACACATTGACAACCATTCAGTTTGATAACACCCTTTTGGTTTTAGAAGCAGATATTTCTCTGTACAGCCTATGGTCCCATTCACTCGGGAATATCCCAACGCAGCTCCTGGAAGAAACGTGTTTCTGACCCGCTGAACCTCAACATAGATTCAACTGTCTTAGGTGAACGAACGCACAGTAGAGCAGTTTCAAGGAAACGTTTCTCCTGAGTTTTAGACGAAGTTTCCTGCTGTTTAGTACGGATGCCGGCATTGGGCTGGATATACCGGTTTTGGAATTCTACACAGAAAGTGTTTGCAAACCGCTGAATCCACACGTGATTTTAACTCTGTCAGTTGAATGCACACATTGACAACCATTCAGTTAGATAGCTCCGTTTTGGTTTTAGAAGCAGATATTTCTCTGTACAGCCTATGGTCCCATTCACTCGGGAATATTCCAACGCAGCTCCTGGAAGAAACGGGTTTCTGACTCGCTGAATCTCAACATAGATTCAACTCTCTTAGGTGAACGAACGCACAGCAGAGCAGTTTCAAGGAAACGTTTCTCCTGAGTTTTAGACGAAGTTTCATGCTGTTTAGTACGTATGCCGGCATTGGTATGGAAATACCGGTTTTGGGATTCTGCACAGAAAGGGTTTGCAAACCGCTGAATCCACACGTGAGTTTAACTCTGTCAGTTGAATGCACACATTGACAACCATCCAGTTAGATAGCTCCGTTTTGGTTTTAGAAGCAGATATTTCTCTGTACAGACTATGGTCGCATTCACTCGGGAATATCCCAACGCAGCTACTAGAAAAAACGTGTTTCTAACTCGCTGAATCTCAACATAGATTCAACTCTTTTAGGTGAACGAACGCCCAGCAGAGCAGTTTCAAGGAAACGTTTCTCCTGAGTTTTAGACGAAGTTTCCTGCTGTTTAGTACGTATGCCGGCATTGGGCTGGAAATACCGGTTTTCGGATTCTGCACAGAAAGGGTTTGCAAACCGCTGAATCCACACGTGAGTTTAACTCTGTCAGTTGAATGCACACATTGACAACCATCCAGTTAGATAGCTCCGTTTTGGTTTTAGAAGCAGATATTTCTCTGTACAGACTATGGTCGCATTCACTCGGGAATATCCCAACGCAGCTACTAGAAAAAACGTGTTTCTGACTCGCTGAATCTCAACATAGATTCAACTCTCTTAGGTGAACGAACGCCCAGCAGAGCAGTTTCAAGGAAACGTTTCTCCTGAGTTTTAGACGAAGTTTCCTGCTGTTTAGTACGTATGCCGGCATTGGGCTGGAAAAGCCGGTTTTGGGATTCTGCACAGAAAGGGTTTGCAAACCGCTGAATCCACACGTGAGTTTAACTCTGTCAGTTGAATGCACACATTGACAACCATTCAGTTAGATAGCTCCGTTTTGGTTTTAGAAGCAGATATTTCTCTGTACAACCTATGGTCCCATTCACTCGGGAATATCCCAACGCAGCTCCTAGAAGAAAAGTGTTTCTGACTCGCTGAATCTCAACATAGATTCAACTCTCTTAGGTGAACGAACGCACAGCACAGCAGTTTGAAGGAAACGTTTCTCCTGAGTTTTAGACGAAGTTACCTGCTGTTTAGTACGGATGCCTGCATTGGGCAGGAAATACCGGTTTTCGGATTCTGCACAGAAAGGGTTTGCAAACCGCTGAATCCACACGTGAGTTTAACTCTGTCAGTTGAATGCACACATTGACAACCATTCAGTTTGATAGCACCCTTTTGGTTTTAGAAGCAGATATTTCTCTGTACAGCCTATGGTCCCATTCACTCGGGAATATCCCAACGCAGCTCCTAGAAGAAACGTGTTTCTGACTCGCTGAATCTCAACATAGATTCAACTCTCTTAGGTGAACGAACGCACAGAAGAGCAGTTTCAAGGAAACTTTTCTCCTGAGATTTAGACGAAGTTTCCTGCTGTTTAGTACGGATGCCGGCATTGGGCAGGAAATACCGGTTTTGGGATTTTGCACAGAAAGAGTTTGAAAACCGCTGAATCCACACGTGATTTTAACTCTGTCAGTTGAATGCACACATTGACAACCAATCAGTTAGATAGCTCCGTTTTGGTTTTAGAAGCAGATATTTCTCTGTACAGCCTATGTTCCCATTCACTCGGGAATATTCCAACGCAGCTCCTGGAAGAAACGTGTTTCTCACTCGCTGAATCTCAACATAGATTCAACTCTCTTAGGTGAACGAACCCACAGCAGAGCAGTTTCAAGGAAACGTTTCTCCTGAGTTTTAGACGAAGTTTCCTGCTGTTTAGTACGTATGCCGGCATTGGGCTGGAAATACCGGTTTTGGGATTCTGCACAGAAAGGGTTTGCAAACCGCTGAATCCACACGTGAGTTTAACTCTGTCAGTTGAATGCACACATTGACAACCATCCAGTTAGATAGCTCCGTTTTGGTTTTAGAAGCAGATATTTCTCTGTACAGACTATGGTCGCATTCACTCGGGAATATCCCAACGCAGCTACTAGAAAAAACGTGTTTCTGACTCGCTGAATCTCAACATAGATTCAACTCTCTTAGGTGAACGAACGCCCAGCAGAGCAGTTTCAAGGAAACGTTTCTCCTGAGTTTTAGACGAAGTTTCCTGCTGTTTAGTACGTATGCCGTCATTGGGCTGGAAATACCGGTTTTGGGATTCTGCACAGAAAGGGTTTGCAAACCGCTGATTCCACACGTGAGTTTAACTCTGTCAGTTGAATGCCGTTTTGGTTTTAGAAGCAGATATTTCTCTGTACAGCCTATGGTCCCATTCACTCGGGAATATACCAACGCAGCTCCTAGAAGAAACGTGTTTCTGACTCGCTGAATCTCAACATAGATTCAACTCTCTTAGGTGAACGAACGCACAGCAGAGCAGTTTGAAGGAAACGTTTCTCCTGAGTTTTAGACGAAGTTTCCTGCTGTTTAGTACAGATGCCTGCATTGGGCAGGAAATACCGGTTTTGGGATTCTGCACAGAAAGGGTTTGCAAACCGCTGAATCCACACGTGAGTTTAACTCTGTCAGCTGAATGCACACATTGATAACCATTCAATTTGATAGCACCCTTTTGGTTTTAGAAGCAGATATTTCTCTGTACAGCCTATGGTCCCATTCACTCGGGAATATCCCAACGCAGCTCCTAGAAGAAACGTGTTTCTGACTCGCTGAATCTCAACATAGATTCAACTCTCTTAGGTGAACGAACGCACAGAAGAGCAGTTTCAAGGAAACTTTTCTCCTGAGTTTTAGACGAAGTTTCCTGCTGTTTAGTACGGATGCCGGCATTGGGCTGGAAATACCGGTTTTGGGATTCTGCACAGAAAGAGTTTGCAAACCGCTGAATCCACACGTGAGTTTAACTCTGTCAGATGAATGCACACATTGACAACCATTCAGTTTGATAACACCCTTTTGGTTTTAGAAGCAGATATTTCTCTGTACAGCCTATGGTCCCATTCACTCGGGAATATCCCAACGCAGCTCCTGGAAGAAACGTGTTTCTGACTCGCTGAACCTCAACATAGATTCAACTGTCTTAGGTGAACGAACGCACAGTAGAGCAGTTTCAAGGAAACGTTTCTCCTGAGTTTTACACGAAGTTTCCTGCTGTTTAGTACGTATGCCGGCATTGGACTGGAAATACCGGTTTTGGGATTCTACACAGAAAGTGTTTGCAAACCGCTGAATCCACACGTGATTTTAACTCTGTCAGTTGAATGCACACATTGACAACCATTCAGTTAGATAGCTCCGTTTTGGTTTTAGAAGCAGATATTTCTCTGTACAGCCTATGGTCCCATTCACTCGGGAATATCCCAACGCAGCTCCTAGAAGAAACGTGTTTCTGACTCGCTGAATCTCAACATAGATTCAACTCTCTTAGGTGAACGAACGCACAGCAGAGCTGTTTGAAGGAAACGTTTCTCCTGAGTTTTAGACGAAGTTTCCTGCTGTTTAGTACGGATGCCTGCATTGGGCAGAAAATACCGGTTTTCGGATTCTGCACAGAAAGGGTTTGAAAACCGCTGAATCCACACGTGAGTTTAACTCTGTCAGTTGAATGCACACATTGACAACCATTCAGTTTGATAGCACCCTTTTGGTTTTAGAAGCAGATATTTCTCTGTACAGCCTATGGTCCCATTCACTCGGGAATATCCCAACGCAGCTCCTAGAAGAAACGTATTTCTGACTCGCTGAATCTCAACATAGATTCAACTCTCTTAGGTGAACGAACGCACAGAAGAGCAGTTTCAAGGAAACTTTTCTCCTGAGTTTTAGACGAAGTTTCCTGCTGTTTAGTACGGATGCCGGCATTGGGCTGGAAATACCGGTTTTGGGATTCTGCACAGAAAGAGTTTGCAAACCGCTGAATCCACACGTGAGTTTAACTCTGTCAGTTGAATGCACACATTGACAACCATTCAGTTTGATAACACCCTTTTGGTTTTAGAAGCAGATATTTCTCTGTACAGCCTATGGTCCCATTCACTCGGGAATATCCCAACGCAGCTCCTGTAAGAAACATGTTTCTGACTCGCTGAACCTCAACATAGATTCAACTGTCTTAGGTGAACGAACGCACAGTAGAGCAGTTTCAAGGAAACGTTTCTCCTGAGTTTTAGACGAAGTTTCCTGCTGTTTAGTACGGATGCCGGCATTGGGCTGGAAATACCGGTTTTGGGATTCTACACAGAAAGTGTTTGCAAACCGCTGAATCCACACGTGATTTTAACTCTGTCAGTTGAATGCACACATTGACAACCATTCAGTTAGATAGCTCCGTTTTGGTTTTAGAAGCAGATATTTCTCTTTACAGCCTATGGTCCCATTCACTCGGGAATATCCCAACGCAGCTCCTGGAAGAAACGTGTTTCTGACTCGGGGAATCTCAACATAGATTCAACTCTCTTAGGTGAACGAACGCACAGCAGAGCAGTTTGAAGGAAACGTTTCTCCTGAGTTTTAGACGAAGTTTCCTGCTGTTTAGTACAGATGCCTGCATTGGGCAGGAAATACCGGTTTTCGGATTCTGCACAGAAAGGGTTTGCAAACCGCTGATTCCACACGTGAGTTTAACTCTGTCAGTTGAATGCACACATTGACAACCATTCAGTTTGATAGCACCCTTTTGGTTTTAGAAGCAGATATTTCTCTGTACAGCCTATGGTCCCATTCACTCGGGAATGTCCCAACGCAGCTCCTAGAAGAAACGTGTTTCTGACTCGCTGAATCTCAACATAGATTCAACTCTCTTAGGTGAACGAACGCACAGAAGAGCAGTTTCAAGGAAACTTTTCTCCTGAGTTTTAGACGAAGTTTCCTGCTGTTTAGTACGGATCCCGGCATTGGGCTGGAAATACCGGTTTTGGGATTCTGCACAGAAAGAGTTTGCAAACCGCTGAATCCACACGTGAGTTTAACTCTGTCAGTTGAATGCACACATTGACAACCATTCAGTTTGGTAACACCCTTTTGGTTTTAGAAGCAGATATTTCTCTGTACAGCCTATGGTCCCATTCACTCGGGAATATCCCAACGCAGCTCCTGTAAGAAACATGTTTCTGACTCGCTGAACCTCAACATAGATTCAACTGTCTTAGGTGAACGAACGCACAGTAGAGCAGTTTCAAGGAAACGTTTCTCCTGAGTTTTAGACGAAGTTTCCTGCTGTTTAGTACGGATGCCGGCATTGGGCTGGAAATACCGGTTTTGGGATTCTACATAGAAAGTGTTTGCAAACTGCTGAATCCACACGTGATTTTAACTCTGTCAGTTGAATGCACACATTGAGAACCATTCAGTTAGATAGCTCCGTTTTGGTTTTAGAAGCAGATATTTCTCTGTACAGCCTATGGTCCCATTCACTCGGGAATATTCCAACGCAGCTCCTGGAAGAAACGTGCTTCTGACTCGCTGAATCTCAACATAGATTCAACTCTCTTAGGTGAACGAACGCCCAGCAGAGCAGTTTCAAGGAAACGTTTCTCCTGAGTTTTAGACGAAGTTTCCTGCTGTTTAGTACGTATGCCGGCATTGGGCTGGAAATACCGGTTTTAGGATTCTGCACAGAAAGGGTTTGCAAACCGCTGATTCCACACGTGAGTTTAACTCTGTCAGTTGAATGCACACATTGACAACCATTCAGTTAGATAGCTCCGTTTTGGTTTTAGAAGCAGATATTTCTCTGTACAGCCTATGGTCCCATTCACTCGGGAATATCCCAACGCAGTTCCTAGAAGAAACGTGTTTCTGACTCGCGGAATCTCAACATAGATTCAACTCTCTTAGGTTAACGAACGCACAGCAGAGCAGTTTCAAGGAAACTTTTCTCCTGAGTTTTAGACGAAGTTTCCTGCTGTTTAGTACGGATGCCGGCATTGGGCTGGAAATACCGGTTTTGGGATTCTGCACAGAAAGGGTTTGCAAACCGCTGAATCCACACGTGAGTTTAACTCTGTCAGTTGAATGCACACATTGACAACCATTCAGTTAGATAGCTCCGTTTTGGTATTAGAAGCAGATATTTCTCTGTACAGCCTATGGTCCCATTCACTCGGGAATATCCCAACGCAGCTACTAGAAGAAACGTGTTTCTGACTGGCTGAATCTCAACATAGATTCAACTCTCTTAGGTGAACGAACGCACAGCAGAACAGTTTCAAGGAAACGTTTCTCCTGAGTTTTAGACGAAGTTTCCTGCTGTTTAGTACGGATGCCGGCATTGGGCTGGAAATACCGGTTTTGGGATTCTGCACAGAAAGGGTTTGCAAACCGCTGCCTCCACACGTGAGTTTAACTCTGTCAGTTGAATGCACACATTGACAACCATTCAGTTAGATAGCTCCGTTTTGGTTTTAGAAGCAGATATTTCTCTGTACAGCCTATGGTCCCATTCACTCGGGAATATCCCAACGCAGCTCCTAGAAGAAACGGGTTTCTGACTCGCTGAATCTCAACATAGATTCAACTCTCTTAGGTGAACGAACGCACAGCAGAGCAGTTTCAAGGAAACGTTTCTCCTGAGTTTTAGACGAAGTTTCCTGCTGTTTAGTACGGATGCCTGCATTGGGCAGGAAATACCGGTTTTCGGATTCTGCACAGAAAGGGTTTGCAAACCGCTGAATCCACACGTGAGTTTAACTCTGTCAGTTGAATGCACACATTGACAACCATTCAGTTTGATAGGACCCTTTTGGTTTTAGAAGCAGATATTTCTCTGTACAGACTATGGTCCCATTCACTCGGGAATATCCCAACGCAGCTCCTAGAAGAAACGTGTTTCTGACTCGCTGAATCTCAACATAGATTCAACTCTCTTAGGTGAACGAACGCACAGCAGAGCTGTTTCAAGGAAACGTTTCTCCTGAGTTTTAGACGAAGTTTCCTGCTGTTTAGTACGGATGCCGGCATTGGGATGGAAATACCGGTTTTGGGATTCTGCACAGAAAGAGTTTGCAAACCGCTGAATCCACACGTGAGTTTAACTCTGTCAGTTGAATGCACACATTGACAACCATTCAGTTAGATAGCTCCGTTTTGGTTTTAGAAGCAGATATTTCTCTGTACAGCCTATGGTCCCATTCACTCGGGAATATCCCAACGCAGCTCCTAGAAGAAACGTGTTTCTGACTCGCTGAATCTCAACATAGATTCAACTCTCTTAGGTGAACGAACGCACAGCAGAGCTGTTTGAAGGAAACGTTTCTCCTGAGTTTTAGACGAAGTTTCCTGCTGTTTAGTACGGATGCCTGCATTGGGCAGAAAATACCGGTTTTCGGATTCTGCACAGAAAGGGTTTGAAAACCGCTGAATCCACACGTGAGTTTAACTCTGTCAGTTGAATGCACACATTGACAACCATTCAGTTTGATAGCACCCTTTTGGTTTTAGAAGCAGATATTTCTCTGTACAGCCTATGGTCCCATTCACTCGGGAATATCCCAACGCAGCTCCTAGAAGAAACGTATTTCTGACTCGCTGAATCTCAACATAGATTCAACTCTCTTAGGTGAACGAACGCACAGAAGAGCAGTTTCAAGGAAACTTTTCTCCTGAGTTTTAGACGAAGTTTCCTGCTGTTTAGTACGGATGCCGGCATTGGGCTGGAAATACCGGTTTTGGGATTCTGCACAGAAAGAGTTTGCAAACCGCTGAATCCACACGTGAGTTTAACTCTGTCAGTTGAATGCACACATTGACAACCATTCAGTTTGATAACACCCTTTTGGTTTTAGAAGCAGATATTTCTCTGTACAGCCTATGGTCCCATTCACTCGGGAATATCCCAACGCAGCTCCTGTAAGAAACATGTTTCTGACTCGCTGAACCTCAACATAGATTCAACTGTCTTAGGTGAACGAACGCACAGTAGAGCAGTTTCAAGGAAACGTTTCTCCTGAGTTTTAGACGAAGTTTCCTGCTGTTTAGTACGGATGCCGGCATTGGGCTGGAAATACCGGTTTTGGGATTCTACACAGAAAGTGTTTGCAAACCGCTGAATCCACACGTGATTTTAACTCTGTCAGTTGAATGCACACATTGACAACCATTCAGTTAGATAGCTCCGTTTTGGTTTTAGAAGCAGATATTTCTCTTTACAGCCTATGGTCCCATTCACTCGGGAATATCCCAACGCAGCTCCTGGAAGAAACGTGTTTCTGACTCGGGGAATCTCAACATAGATTCAACTCTCTTAGGTGAACGAACGCACAGCAGAGCAGTTTGAAGGAAACGTTTCTCCTGAGTTTTAGACGAAGTTTCCTGCTGTTTAGTACAGATGCCTGCATTGGGCAGGAAATACCGGTTTTCGGATTCTGCACAGAAAGGGTTTGCAAACCGCTGATTCCACACGTGAGTTTAACTCTGTCAGTTGAATGCACACATTGACAACCATTCAGTTTGATAGCACCCTTTTGGTTTTAGAAGCAGATATTTCTCTGTACAGCCTATGGTCCCATTCACTCGGGAATGTCCCAACGCAGCTCCTAGAAGAAACGTGTTTCTGACTCGCTGAATCTCAACATAGATTCAACTCTCTTAGGTGAACGAACGCACAGAAGAGCAGTTTCAAGGAAACTTTTCTCCTGAGTTTTAGACGAAGTTTCCTGCTGTTTAGTACGGATCCCGGCATTGGGCTGGAAATACCTGTTTTGGGATTCTTCACAGAAAGAGTTTGCAAACCGCTGAATCCACACGTGAGTTTAACTCTGTCAGTTGAATGCACACATTGACAACCATTCAGTTTGGTAACACCCTTTTGGTTTTAGAAGCAGATATTTCTCTGTACAGCCTATGGTCCCATTCACTCGGGAATATCCCAACGCAGCTCCTGTAAGAAACATGTTTCTGACTCGCTGAACCTCAACATAGATTCAACTGTCTTAGGTGAACGAACGCACAGTAGAGCAGTTTCAAGGAAACGTTTCTCCTGAGTTTTAGACGAAGTTTCCTGCTGTTTAGTACGGATGCCGGCATTGGGCTGGAAATACCGGTTTTGGGATTCTACATAGAAAGTGTTTGCAAACTGCTGAATCCACACGTGATTTTAACTCTGTCAGTTGAATGCACACATTGAGAACCATTCAGTTAGATAGCTCCGTTTTGGTTTTAGAAGCAGATATTTCTCTGTACAGCCTATGGTCCCATTCACTCGGGAATATTCCAACGCAGCTCCTGGAAGAAACGTGCTTCTGACTCGCTGAATCTCAACATAGATTCAACTCTCTTAGGTGAACGAACGCCCAGCAGAGCAGTTTCAAGGAAACGTTTCTCCTGAGTTTTAGACGAAGTTTCCTGCTGTTTAGTACGTATGCCGGCATTGGGCTGGAAATACCGGTTTTAGGATTCTGCACAGAAAGGGTTTGCAAACCGCTGATTCCACACGTGAGTTTAACTCTGTCAGTTGAATGCACACATTGACAACCATTCAGTTAGATAGCTCCGTTTTGGTTTTAGAAGCAGATATTTCTCTGTACAGCCTATGGTCCCATTCACTCGGGAATATCCCAACGCAGTTCCTAGAAGAAACGTGTTTCTGACTCGCGGAATCTCAACATAGATTCAACTCTCTTAGGTTAACGAACGCACAGCAGAGCAGTTTCAAGGAAACTTTTCTCCTGAGTTTTAGACGAAGTTTCCTGCTGTTTAGTACGGATGCCGGCATTGGGCTGGAAATACCGGTTTTGGGATTCTGCACAGAAAGGGTGTGCAAACCGCTGAAGCCACACGTGAGTTTAACTCTGTCAGTTGAATGCACAGATTGACAACCATTCAGTTTGATAACACCCTTTTGGTTGTAGAAGCAGATATTACTCTGTACACCCTATGGTCCCATTCACTCGGGAATATCCCAACGCAGCTCCTGGAAGAAACGTGTTTCTGACTCGCTGAACCTCAACATAGATTCAACTGTCTTAGGTGAACGAACGCACAGTAGAGCAGTTTCAAGGAAACGTTTCTCCTGAGTTTTAGACGAAGTTTCCTGCTGTTTAGTACGTATGCCGGCATTGGGCTGGAAATACCGGTTTTGGGATTCTACACAGAAAGTGTTTGCAAACCGCTGAATCCACACGTGATTTTAACTCTGTCAGTTGAATGCACACATTGACAGCCATTCAGTTAGATAGCTCCGTTTTGGTTTTAGAAGCAGATATTTCTCTGTACAGCCTATGGTCCCATTCACTCGGGAATATTCCAACGCAGCTCCTGGAAGAAACGTGCTTCTGACTCGCTGAATCTCAACATAGATTCAACTCTCTTAGGTGAACGAACCCACAGCAGAGCAGTTTCAAGGAAACGTTTCTCCTGAGTTTTAGACGAAGTTTCCTGCTGTTTAGTACGTATGCCGGCATTGGGCTGGAAATACCGGTTTTGGGATTCTGCACAGAAAGGGTTTGCAAACCGCTGAATCCACACGTGAGTTTAACTCTGTCAGTTGAATGCACACATTGACAACCATCCAGTTAGATAGCTCCGTTTTGGTTTTAGAAGCAGATATATCTCTGTACAGACTATGGTCGCATTCACTCGGGAATATCCCAACGCAGCTACTAGAAAAAACGTGTTTCTGACTCGCTGAATCTCAACATAGATTCAACTCTCTTAGGTGAACGAACGCCCAGCAGAGCAGTTTCAAGGAAACGTTTCTCCTGAGTTTTAGACGAAGTTTCCTGCTGTTTAGTACGTATGCCGGCATTGGGCTGGAAATACCGGTTTTGGGATTCTGCACAGAAAGGGTTTGCAAACCGCTGATTCCACTCGTGAGTTTAACTCTGTCAGTTGAATGCACACATTGACAACCATTCAGTTAGATAGCTCCGTTTTGGTTTTAGAAGCAGATATTTCTCTGTACAGCCTATGGTCCATTCACTCGGGAATATCCCAACGCAGCTCCTAGAAGAAACGTGTTTCTGACTCGCTGAATCTCAACATAGATTCAACTCTCTTAGGTGAACGAACGCACAGCAGAGCAGTTTGAAGGAAACGTTTCTCCTGAGTTTTAGACGAAGTTTCCTGCTGTTTAGTACAGATGCCTGCATTGGGCAGGAAATACCGGTTTTCGGATTCTGCACAGAAAGGGTTTGCAAACCGCTGAATCCACACGTGAGTTTAACTCTGTCAGTTGAATGCACACATTGATAACCATTCAGTTTGATAGCACCCTTTTGGTTTTAGAAGCAGATATTTCTCTGTACAGCCTGTGGTCCCATTCACTCGGGAATATCCGAACGCAGCTCCTAGAATAAACGTGTTTCTGACTCGCTGAATCTCAACATAGATTCAACTCTCTTAGGTGAACGAACGCACAGAAGAGCAGTTTCAAGGAAACTTTTCTCCTGAGTTTTAGACGAAGTTTCCTGCTGTTTAGTACGGAGGCCGGCAATGGGCTGGAAAAACCGGTTTTGGGATTCTGCACAGAAAGAGTTTGCAAACCGCTGAATCCACACGTGAGTTTAACTCTGTCAGTTGAAAGCACACATTGACAACCATTCAGTTTGATAACACCCTTTTGGTTTTAGAAGCAGATATTTCTCTGTACAGCCTATGGTCCCATTCACTCGGGAATATCCCAACGCAGCTCCTGGAAGAAACGTGTTTCTGACTCGCTGAACCTCAACATAGATTCAACTGTCTTAGGTGAACGAACGCACAGTAGAGCAGTTTCAAGGAAACGTTTCTCCTGAGTTTTAGACGAAGTTTCCTGCTGTTTAGTACGTATGCCGGCATTGGGCTGGAAATACCGGTTTTGGGATTCTACACAGAAAGTGTTTGCAAACCGCTGAATCCACACGTGATTTTAACTCTGTCAGTTGAATGCACACATTGACAACCATTCAGTTAGATAGCTCCGTTTTGGTTTTAGAAGCAGATATTTCTCTGTACAGCCTATGGTCCCATTCACTCGGGAATATTCCAACGCAGCTCCTGGAAGAAACGTGTTTCTGACTCGCTGAATCTCATCATAGATTCAACTCTCTTAGGTGAACGAACGCACAGCAGAGCAGTTTCAAGGAAACGTTTCTCCTGAGTTTTAGACGAAGTTTCATGCTGTTTAGTACGTATGCCGGCATTGGTATGGAAATACCGGTTTTGGGATTCTGCACAGAAAGGGTTTGCAAACCGCTGAATCCACACGTGAGTTTAACTCTGTCAGTTGAATGCACACATTGACAACCATCCAGTTAGATAGCTCCGTTTTGGTTTTAGAAGCACATATTTCTCTGTACAGACTATGGTCGCATTCACTCGGGAATATCCCAACGCAGCTACTAGAAAAAACGTGTTTCTGACTCGCTGAATCTCAACATAGATTCAACTCTCTTAGGTGAACGAACGCCCAGCAGAGCAGTTTCAAGGAAACGTTTCTCCTGAGTTTTAGACGAAGTTTCCTGCTGTTTAGTACGTATGCCGGCATTGGGCTGGAAATACCGGTTTTGGGATTCTGCACAGAAAGGGTTTGCAAACCGCTGATTCCACACGTGAGTTTAACTCTGTCAGTTGAATGCACACATTGACAACCATTCAGTTAGATAGCTCCGTTTTGGTTTTAGAAGCAGATATTTCTCTGTACAGCCTATGGTCCCATTCACTCGGGAATATCCCAACGCAGCTCCTAGAAGAAACGTGTTTCTGACTCGCTGAATCTCAACATAGATTCAACTCTCTTAGGTGAACGAACGCACCGCAGAGTAGTTTGAAGGAAACGTTTCTCCTGAGTTTTAGACGAAGTTTCCTGCTGTTTAGTACGGATGCCTGCATTGGGCAGGAAATACCGGTTTTCGGATTCTGCACAGAAAGGGTTTGCAAACCGCTGAATCCACACGTGAGTTTAACTCTGTCAGTTGAATGCACACATTGACAACCATTCAGTTTGATAGCACACTTTTGGTTTTAGAAGCAGATATTTCTCTGTACAGCCTATGGTCCCATTCACTCGGGAATATCCCAACGCAGCTCCTAGAAGAAACGTGTTTCTGACTCGCTGAATCTCAACATAGATTCAACTCTCTTAGGTGAACGAACGCACAGCAGAGCAGTTTCAAGGAAACTTTTCTCCTGAGTTTTAGACGAAGTTTCCTGCTGTTTAGTACGGATGCCGGCATTGGGCTGGAAATACCGGTTTTGGGATTCTGCACAGAAAGAGTTTGCAAACCGCTGAATCCACACGTGAGTTTAACTCTGTCAGTTGAATGCACACATTGACAACCATTCAGTTTGATAACACCCTTTTGGTTTTAGAAGCAGATATTTCTCTGTACAGCCTATGGTCCCATTCACTCGGGAATATCCCAACGCAGCTACTAGAAGAAACGTGTTTCTGACTCGCTGAATCTCAACATAGATTCAACTCTCTTAGGTGAACGAACGCACAGCAGAGCAGTTTCAAGGAAACGTTTCTCCTGAGTTTTAGACGAAGTTTCCTGCTGTTTAGTACGTATGCCGGCATTGGGCTGGAATTACCGGTTTTGGGATTCTGCACAGAAAGGGTTTGCAAACCGCTGATTCCACACTTGAGTTTAACTCTGTCAGTTGAATGCACACATTGACAACCATTCAGTTAGATAGCTCCGTTTTGGTTTTAAAGGCAGATATTTCTCTGTACAGCCTATGGTCCCATTCACTCGGGAATATCCCAACGCAGCTCCTAGAAGAAAGGTGTTTCTGACTCGCTGAATCTCAACATAGATTCAACTCTCTTAGGTGAACGAACGCACAGCAGAGCAGTTTCAAGGAAACGTTTCTCCTGAGTTTTAGACGAAGTTTCCTGCTGTTTAGTACGGATGCCTGCATTGCGCAGGAAATACCGGTTTTCGGATTCTGCACAGAAAGGGTTTGCAAACCGCTGAATCCACACGTGAGTTTAAATCTGTCAGTTGAATGCACACATTGACAACCATTCAGTTTGATAGGACCCTTTTGGTTTTAGAAGCAGATATTTCTCTGTACAGCCTATGGTCCCATTCACTCGGGAATATCCTAACGCAGATCCTAGAAGAAACGTGTTTCTGACTCGCTGAATCTCAACATAGATTCAACTCTCTTAGGTGAACGAACGCACAGCAGAGCAGTTTCAAGGAAACTTTTCTCCTGAGTTTTAGACGAAGTTTCCTGCTGTTTAGTACGGATGCCGGCATTGGGCTGGAAATACCGGTTTTGGGATTATGCACAGAAAGGGTTTGCAAACCGCTGAATCCACACCTGAGTTTAACTCTGTCAATTGAATGCACACATTGACAACCATTCAGTTAGATAGCTCCGTTTTGGTATTAGAAGCAGATATTTCTCTGTACAGCCTATGGTCCCATTCACTCGGGAATATCCGAACGCAGGTCCTAGAAGAAACGTGTTTCTGACTCCCTGAATCTCAACATAGATTCAACTCTCTTAGGTGAACGAACGCACAGCAGAGCAGTTTCAAGGAAACGTTTCTCCTGAGTTTAAGACGAAGTTTCCTGCTGTTTAGTATGGATGCCGGCATTGGGCTGGAAATACCGGTTTTGGGATTCTGCACAGAAAGGGTTTGCAAACCGCTGAATCCACACGTGAGTTTAACTTTGTGAGTTGAATGCACACATTGACAACCATCCAGTTAGATAGCTCCGTTTTGGTTTTAGAAGCAGATATTTCTCTGTACAGCCTATGATTCTATTCACTCGGGAATATCCCAACGCAGCTCCTAGAAGAAACGTGTTTCTGACTCTCTGAATCTCAACATAGATTCAACTCTCTTAGGTGAACGAACGCACAGCAGAGCAGTTTCAAGGAAACGTTTCTCCTGAGTTTTAGACGAAGTTTCCTGCAGTTTAGTACGTATCCCGGCATTGAGCTGTTATTACCGGTTTTGGGATTCTGCACAGAAAGGGTTTGTAAACCGCTGAATCCAAACGTGAGTTTAACTCTGTCAGTTGAATGCACACATTGACAACCATTCAGTTAGATTGCGCGCTTTTGGTTTTAGGAGCAGATATTTCTCTGTACAGCCTATGGTCCCATTCACTCGGGAATATCCCAACGCAGCTCCTGGAAGAAACGTGTTTCTGACTCGCTGAATCTCAACATAGATTCAACTGTCTTAGGTGAACGAAAGCACAGCAGAGCAGTTTCAAGGAAACGTTTCTCCTGAGTTTTAGACGAAGTTTCCTGCTGTTTAGTACGGATGCCGGCATTGGGCTGGAAATACCGGTTTTGGGATTCTACATAGAAAGTGTTTGCAAACTGCTGAATCCACACGTGATTTTAACTCTGTCAGTTGAATGCACACATTGAGAACCATTCAGTTAGATAGCTCCGTTTTGGTTTTAGAAGCAGATATTTCTCTGTACAGACTATGGTCGCATTCACTCGGGAATATCCCAACGCAGCTACTAGAAAAAACGTGTTTCTGACTCGCTGAATCTCAACATAGATTCAACTCTCTTAGGTGAACGAACGCCCAGCAGAGCAGTTTCAAGGAAACGTTTCTCCTGAGTTTTAGAAGAAGTTTCCTGCTGTTTAGTACGTATGCCGGCATTGGGCTGGAAATACCGGTTTTGGGATTCTGCACAGAAAGGGTTTGCAAACCGCTGATTCCACTCGTGAGTTTAACTCTGTCAGTTGAATGCACACATTGACAACCATTCAATTAGATAGCTCCGTTTTGGTTTTAGAAGCAGATATTTCTCTGTACAGCCTATGGTCCATTCACTCGGGAATATCCCAACGCAGCTCCTAGAAGAAACGTGTTTCTGACTCGCTGAATCTCAACATAGATTCAACTCTCTTAGGTGAACGAACGCACAGCAGAGCAGTTTGAAGGAAACGTTTCTCCTGAGTTTTAGACGAAGTTTCCTGCTGTTTAGTACAGATGCCTGCATTGGGCAGGAAATACCGGTTTTCGGATTCTGCACAGAAAGGGTTTGCAAACCGCTGAATCCACACGTGAGTTTAACTCTGTCAGTTGAATGCACACATTGATAACCATTCAGTTTGATAGCACCCTTTTGGTTTTAGAAGCAGATATTTCTCTGTACAGCCTGTGGTCCCATTCACTCGGGAATATCCCAACGCAGCTCCTAGAAGAAACGTGTTTCTGACTCGCTGAATCTCAACATAGATTCAACTCTCTTAGGTGAACGAACGCACAGAAGACCAGTTTCAAGGAAACTTTTCTCCTGAGTTTTAGACGAAGTTTCCGGCTGTTTAGTACGGAGGCCGGCATTGGGCTGGAAATACCGGTTTTGGGATTCTGCACAGAAAGAGTTTGCAAACCGCTGAATCCACACGTGAGTTTAACTCTGTCAGTTGAATGCACACATTGACAACCATTCAGTTTGATAACACCCTTTTGGTTTTAGAAGCAGATATTTCTCTGTACAGCCTATGGTCCCATTCACTCGGGAATATCCCAACGCAGCTCCTGGAAGAAACGTGTTTCTGACTCGCTGAACCTCAACATAGATTCAACTGTCTTAGGTGAACGAACGCACAGTAGAGCAGTTTCAAGGAAACGTTTCTCCTGAGTTTTAGACGAAGTTTCCTGCTGTTTAGTACGTATGCCGGCATTGGGCTGGAAATACCGGTTTTGGGATTCTACACAGAAAGTGTTTGCAAACCGCTGAATCCACACGTGATTTTAACTCTGTCAGTTGAATGCACACATTGACAACCATTCAGTTAGATAGCTCCGTTTTGGTTTTAGAAGCAGATATTTCTCTGTACAGCCTATGGTCCCATTCACTCGGGAATATTCCAACGCAGCTCCTGGAAGAAACGTGTTTCTGACTCGCTGAATCTCAACATAGATTCAACTCTCTTAGGTGAACGAACGCACAGCAGAGCAGTTTCAAGGAAACGTTTCTCCTGAGTTTTAGACGAAGTTTCATGCTGTTTAGTACGTATGCCGGCATTGGTATGGAAATACCGTTTTTGGGATTCTGCACAGAAAGGGTTTGCAAACCGCTGAATCCACACGTGAGTTTAACTCTGTCAGTTGAATGCACACATTGACAACCATCCAGTTAGATAGCTCCGTTTTGGTTTTAGAAGCAGATATTTCTCTGTACAGACTATGGTCGCATTCACTCGGGAATATCCCAACGAAGCTACTAGAAAAAACGTGTTTCTGACTCGCTGAATCTCAACATAGTTTCAACTCTCTTAGGTGAACGAACGCCCAGCAGAGCAGTTTCAAGGAAACGTTTCTCCTGAGTTTTAGACGAAGTTTCCTGCTGTTTAGTACGGATGCCTGCATTGGGCAGGAAATACCGTTTTTCGGATTCTGCACAGAAAGGGTTTGCAAACCGCTGAATCCACACGTGAGTTTACCTCTGTCAGTTGAATGCACACATTGACAACCATCCAGTTAGATAGCTCCGTTTTGGTTTTAGAAGCAGATATTTCTCTGTACAGACTATGGTCGCATTCACTCGGGAATATCCCAACGCAGCTACTAGAAAAAACGTGTTTCTGACTCGCTGAATCTCAACATAGATTCAACTCTCTTAGGTGAACGAACGCCCAGCAGAGCAGTTTCAAGGAAACGTTTCTCCTGAGTTTTAGACGAAGTTTCCTGCTGTTTAGTACGTATGCCGGCATTGGGCTGGAAATACCGGTTTTGGGATTCTGCACAGAAAGGTTTTCCAAACCGCTGATTCCACACGTGAGTTTAACTCTGTCAGTTGAATGCACACATTGACAACCATTCAGTTAGATAGCTCCGTTTTGGTTTTAGAAGCAGATATTTCTCTGTACAGCCTATGGTCCCATTCACTCGGGAATATCCCAACGCAGCTCCTAGAAGAAACGTGTTTCTGACTCGCTGAATCTCAACATAGATTCAACTCTCTTAGGTGAACGAACGCACAGCAGAGCAGTTTGAAGGAAACGTTTCTCCTGAGTTTTAGACGAAGTTTCCTGCTGTTTAGTACGGATGCCTGCATTGGGCAGGAAATACCGGTTTTCGGATTCTGCACAGAAAGGGTTTGCAAACCGCTGAATCCACACGTGAGTTTAACTCTGTCAGTTGAATGCACACATTGACAACCATTCAGTTTGATAGCACACTTTTGGTTTTAGAAGCAGATATTTCTCTGTACAGCCTATGGTCCCATTCACTCGGGAATATCCCAACGCAGCTCCTAGAAGAAACGTGTTTCTGACTCGCTGAATCTCAACATAGATTCAACTCTCTTAGGTGAACGAACGCACAGCAGAGCAGTTTCAAGGAAACGTTTCTCCTGAGTTTTAGACGAAGTTTCCTGCTGTTTAGTACGGATGCCTGCATTGCGCAGGAAATACCGGTTTTCGGATTCTGCACAGAAAGGGTTTGCAAACCGCTGAATCCACACGTGAGTTTAAATCTGTCAGTTGAATGCACACATTGACAACCATTCAGTTTGATAGGACCCTTTTGGTTTTAGAAGCAGATATTTCTCTGTACAGCCTATGGTCCCATTCACTCGGGAATATCCTAACGCAGATCCTAGAAGAAACGTGTTTCTGACTCGCTGAATCTCAACATAGATTCAACTCTCTTAGGTGAACGAACGCACAGCAGAGCAGTTTCAAGGAAACTTTTCTCCTGAGTTTTAGACGAAGTTTCCTGCTGTTTAGTACGGATGCCGGCATTGGGCTGGAAATACCGGTTTTGGGATTATGCACAGAAAGGGTTTGCAAACCGCTGAATCCACACCTGAGTTTAACTCTGTCAATTGAATGCACACATTGACAACCATTCAGTTAGATAGCTCCGTTTTGGTATTAGAAGCAGATATTTCTCTGTACAGCCTATGGTCCCATTCACTCGGGAATATCCGAACGCAGGTCCTAGAAGAAACGTGTTTCTGACTCCCTGAATCTCAACATAGATTCACCTCTCTTAGGTGAACGAACGCACAGCAGAGCAGTTTCAAGGAAACGTTTCTCCTGAGTTTAAGACGAAGTTTCCTGCTGTTTAGTACGGATGCCGGCATTGGGCTGGAAATACCGGTTTTGGGATTCTGCACAGAAAGGGTTTGCAAACCGCTGAATCCACACGTGAGTTTAACTTTGTGAGTTGAATGCACACATTGACAACCATCCAGTTAGATAGCTCCGTTTTGGTTTTAGAAGCAGATATTTCTCTGTACAGCCTATGATTCTATTCACTCGGGAATATCCCAACGCAGCTCCTAGAAGAAACGTGTTTCTGACTCGCTGAATCTCAACATAGATTCAACTCTCTTAGGTGAACGAACGCACAGCAGAGCAGTTTCAAGGAAACGTTTCTCCTGAGTTTTAGACGAAGTTTCCTGCAGTTTAGTACGTATCCCGGCATTGAGCTGTTATTACCGGTTTTGGGATTCTACACAGAAAGGGTTTGTAAACCGCTGAATCCAAACGTGAGTTTAACTCTGTCAGTTGAATGCACACATTGACAACCATTCAGTTAGATTGCGCGCTTTTGGTTTTAGGAGCAGATATTTCTCTGTACAGCCTATGGTCCCATTCACTCGGGAATATCCCAACGCAGCTCCTGGAAGAAACGTGTTTCTGACTCGCTGAATCTCAACATAGATTCAACTGTCTTAGGTGAACGAAAGCACAGCAGAGCAGTTTCAAAGAAACGTTTCTCCTGAGTTTTAGACGAAGTTTCCTGCTGTTTAGTATGTATGCCGGCATTGGGCTGGAAATACCGGTTTTGGGATTCTGCACAGAAAGGGTTTGCAAACCGCTGAATCCACACGTGAGTTTAACTCTGTCAGGTGAATGCACACATTGACAGCCATTCAGTTAGATAGATCCGTTTTGGTTTTAGAAGCAGATATTTCTCTGAACAGTCTATGGTCCCATTCACTCGGGAATATCCCAACGCAGCTCCTAGAAGAAACGTGTTTCTGACTCGCTGAATCTCAACATAGATTCAACTCTCTTAGGTGAACGAACGCACAGCAGAGCAGTTTCAAGGAAACGTTTCTCCTGAGATTTAGACGAAGTTTCCTGCTGTTTAGTACGGATGCCTGCATTGGGCAGGAAATACCGGTTTTCGGATTCTGCACAGAAAGGGTTTGCAAACCGCTGAATCCACACGTGAGTTTAAATCTGTCAGTTGAATGCACACATTGACAACCATTCAGTTTGATAGGACCCTTTTGTTTTTAGAAGCAGATATTTCTCTGTACAGCCTATGGTCCCATTCACTCGGGAATATCCCAACGCAGATCCCAGAAGAAACGTGTTTCTGACTCGCTGAATCTCAACATAGATTCAACTCTCTTAGGTGAACGAAGTCATAGCAGAGCAGTTTCAAGGAAACTTTTCTCCTGAGTTTTAGACGAAGTTTCCTGCTATTTAGTACTGATGCCGGCATTGTGCTGGAAATACCGGTTTTGAGATTATGCACAGAAAGGGTTTGCAAACCGCTGAATCCACACGTGAGTTTAACTCTGTCAGTTGAATACACACATTGACAACCATTCAGTTCGATAGCTCCGTTTTGGTATTAGAAGCAGATATTTCTCTGTACAGCCTATGGTCCCATTCACTCGGGAATCTCCCAACGCAGGTCCTAGAAGAAACGTGTTTCTGACTCGCTGAATCTCAACATAGATTCAACTCTCTTAGGTGAACGAACGCACAGCAGAGTAGTTTCAAGGAAACGTTTGTCCTGAGTTTTAGACGAAGTTTCCTGCTGTTTAGTACGGATGCCGGCATTGGGCTGGAAATACCGGTTTTGCGATTCTGCACAGAAAGGGTTTGCAAACCGCTGAATCCACACGTGAGTTTAACTCTGTCAGTTGAGTGCACACATTGACAACCATTCAGTTAGATAGCTCCGTTTTGGTTTTAGAAGCAGATATTTCTCTGTACAGCCTATGGTCCCATTCACTCGGGAATGTCCCAACGCAGCTCCTGGAAGAAACGTGTTTCTGACTCGCTGAATCTCAACATAGATTCAACTCTCTTAGGTGAACGAACGCACAGCAGAGCAGTTTCAAGGAAACGTTTCTCCTGAGTTTTAGACGAAGTTTCCTGCTGTTTAGTACGGATGCCTGCATTGGGCAGGAAATACCGGTTTTCGGATTCTGCACAGAAAGGGTTTGCAAACCGCTGAATCCACACGTGAGTTTAAATCTGTCAGTTGAATGCACACATTGACAACCATTCAGTTTGATAGGACCCTTTTGGTTTTAGAAGCAGATATTTCTCTGTACAGCCTATGGTCCCATTCACTCGGGAATATCCCAACGCAGATCCTAGAAGAAACGTGTTTCTGACTCGCTGAATCTCAACATAGATTCAACTCTCTTAGGTGAACGAACGCACAGCAGAGCAGTTTCAAGGAAACTTTTCTCCTGAGTTTTAGACGAAGTTTCCTGCTGTTTAGTACGGATGCCGGCATTGGGCTGGAAATACCGGTTTTGGGATTCTGCACAGAAAGGGTTTGCAAACCGCTGAATCCGCACGTGAGTTTAACGTTGTGAGTTGAATGCACACATTGACAACCATCCAGTTAGATAGCTCCGTTTTGGTTTTAGAAGCAGATATTTCTCTGTACAGCCTATGATCCCATTCACTCGGGAATATCCCAACGCAGCTACTAGAAAAAACGTGTTTCTGGCTCGCTGAATCTCAACATAGATTCAACTCTCTTAGGTGAACGAACGCACAGCAGAGCAGTTTCAAGGAAACGTTTCTCCTGAGTTTTAGACGAAGTTTCCTGCAGTTTTGTACGTATCCCGGCATTGAGCTGTTATTACCGGTTTTGGGATTCTGCACAGAAAGGGTTTGTAAACCGCTGAATCCAACCGTGAGTTTAACTCTGTCTGTTGAATGCACACATTGACAACCATTCAGTTAGATTGCACCCTTTTGGTTTTAGGAGCAGATATTTCTCTGTACAGCCTATGGTCCCATTCACTCGGGAATGTCCCAACGCAGCTCCTGGAAGAAACGTGTTTCTGACTCGCTGAATCTCAACATAGATTCAACTCTCTTAGGTGAACGAACGCACAGCACAGCAGTTTCAAGGAAACGTTTCTCCTGAGATTTAGACGAAGTTTCCTGCTGTTTAGTACGGATGCCGGCATTGGGCTGGAAATACCGGTTTTGCGATTCTGCACAGAAAGGGTTTGCAAACCGCTGAATCCACACGTGAGTTTAACTCTGTCAGTTGAATGCACACATTGACAACCATTCAGTTAGATAGCTCCGTTTTGGTTTTAGAAGCAGATATTTCTCTGTACAGCCTATGGTCCCATTCACTCGGGAATATTCCAACGCAGCTCCTGGAGGAAACGTGTTTCTGACTCGCTGAATCTCAACATAGATTCAACTCTCTTAGGTGAACGAACGCACAGCAGAGCAGTTTCAAGGAAACGTTTCTCCTGAGTTTTAGACGAAGTTTCATGCTGTTTAGTACGTATGCCGGCATTGGTATGGAAATACCGGTTTTGGGATTCTGCACAGAAAGGGTTTGCAAACCGCTGAATCCACACGTGAGTTTAACTCTGTCAGTTGAATGCACACATTGACAACCATCCAGTTAGATAGCTCCGTTTTGGTTTTAGAAGCAGATATTTCTCTGTACAGACTATGGTCGCATTCACTGGGGAATATCCCAACGCAGCTACTAGAAAAAACGTGTTTCTGACTCGCTAAATCTCAACATAGATTCAACTCTCTTAGGTGAACGAACGCCCAGCAGAGCAGTTTCAAGGAAACGTTTCTCCTGAGTTTTAGACGAAGTTTCCTGCTGTTTAGTACGTATGCCGGCATTGGGCTGGAAATACCGGTTTTCGGATTCTGCACAGAAAGGGTTTGCAAACCGCTGAATCCACACGTGAGTTTAACTCTGTCAGTTGAATGCACACATTGACAACCATCCAGTTAGATAGCTCCGTTTTGGTTTTAGAAGCAGATATTTCTCTGTACAGACTATGGTCGCATTCACTCGGGAATATCCCAACGCAGCTACTAGAAAAAACGTGTTTCTGACTCGCTGAATCTCAACATAGATTCAACTCTCTTAGGTGAACGAACGCCCAGCAGAGCAGTTTCAAGGAAACGTTTCTCCTGAGTTTTAGACGAAGTTTCCTGCTGTTTAGAACGTATGCCGGCATTGGGCTGGAAATACCGGTTTTGGGATTCTGCACAGAAAGGGTTTGCAAACCGCTGATTCCACACGTGAGTTTAATTCTGTCAGTTGAATGCACACATTGACAACCATTCAGTTAGATAGCTCCGTTTTGGTTTTAGAAGCAGATATTTCTCTGTACAGCCTATGGTCCCATTCACTCGGGAATATCCCAACGCAGCTCCTAGAAGAAACGTGTTTCTGACTCGCTGAATCTCAACATAGATTCAACTCTCTTAGGTGAACGAACGCACAGCAGAGCAGTTTGAAGGAAACGTTTCTCCTGAGTTTTAGACGAAGTTTCCTGCTGTTTAGTACGGATGCCTGCATTGGGCAGGAAATACCGGTTTTCGGATTCTGCACAGAAAGGGTTTGCAAACCGCTGAATCCACACGTGAGTTTAACTCTGTCAGTTGAATGCACACATTGACAACCATTCAGTTTGATAGCACACTTTTGGTTTTAGAAGCAGATATTTCTCTGTACAGCCTATGGTCCCATTCACTCGGGAATATCCCAACGCAGCTCCTAGAAGAAACGTGTTTCTGACTCGCTGAATCTCAACATAGATTCAACTCTCTTAGGTGAACGAACGCACAGCAGAGCAGTTTCAAGGAAACGTTTCTCCTGAGTTTTAGACGAAGTTTCCTGCTGTTTAGTACGTATGCCGGCATTGGGCTGGAATTACCGGTTTTGGGATTCTGCACAGAAAGGGTTTGCAAACCGCTGATTCCACACTTGAGTTTAACTCTGTCAGTTGAATGCACACATTGACAACCATTCAGTTAGATAGCTCCGTTTTGGTTTTAGAGGCAGATATTTCTCTGTACAGCCTATGGTCCCATTCACTCGGGAATATCCCAACGCAGCTCCTAGAAGAAACGTGTTTCTGACTCGCTGAATCTCAACATAGATTCAACTCTCTTAGGTGAACGAACGCACAGCAGAGCAGTTTCAAGGAAACGTTTCTCCTGAGTTTTAGACGAAGTTTCCTGCTGTTTAGTACGGATGCCTGCATTGCGCAGGAAATACCGGTTTTCGGATTCTGCACAGAAAGGGTTTGCAAACCGCTGAATCCACACGTGAGTTTAAATCTGTCAGTTGAATGCACACATTGACAACCATTCAGTTTGATAGGACCCTTTTGGTTTTAGAAGCAGATATTTCTCTGTACAGCCTATGGTCCCATTCACTCGGGAATATCCTAACGCAGATCCTAGAAGAAACGTGTTTCTGACTCGCTGAATCTCAACATAGATTCAACTCTCTTAGGTGAACGAACGCACAGCAGAGCAGTTTCAAGGAAACTTTTCTCCTGAGTTTTAGACGAAGTTTCCTGCTGTTTAGTACGGATGCCGGCATTGGGCTGGAAATACCGGTTTTGGGATTATGCACAGAAAGGGTTTGCAAACCGCTGAATCCACACCTGAGTTTAACTCTGTCAATTGAATGCACACATTGACAACCATTCAGTTAGATAGCTCCGTTTTGGTATTAGAAGCAGATATTTCTCTGTACAGCCTATGGTCCCATTCACTCGGGAATATCCGAACGCAGGTCCTAGAAGAAACGTGTTTCTGACTCCCTGAATCTCAACATAGATTCACCTCTCTTAGGTGAACGAACGCACAGCAGAGCAGTTTCAAGGAAACGTTTCTCCTGAGTTTAAGACGAAGTTTCCTGCTGTTTAGTACGGATGCCGGCATTGGGCTGGAAATACCGGTTTTGGGATTCTGCACAGAAAGGGTTTGCAAACCGCTGAATCCACACGTGAGTTTAACTTTGTGAGTTGAATGCACACATTGACAACCATCCAGTTAGATAGCTCCGTTTTGGTTTTAGAAGCAGATATTTCTCTGTACAGCCTATGATTCTATTCACTCGGGAATATCCCAACGCAGCTCCTAGAAGAAACGTGTTTCTGACTCGCTGAATCTCAACATAGATTCAACTCTCTTAGGTGAACGAACGCAGAGCAGAGCAGTTTCAAGGAAACGTTTCTCCTGAGTTTTAGACGAAGTTTCCTGCAGTTTAGTACGTATCCCGGCATTGAGCTGTTATTACCGGTTTTGGGATTCTACACAGAAAGGGTTTGTAAACCGCTGAATCCAAACGTGAGTTTAACTCTGTCAGTTGAATGCACACATTGACAACCATTCAGTTAGATTGCGCGCTTTTGGTTTTAGGAGCAGATATTTCTCTGTACAGCCTATGGTCCCATTCACTCGGGAATATCCCAACGCAGCTCCTGGAAGAAACGTGTTTCTGACTCGCTGAATCTCAACATAGATTCAACTGTCTTAGGTGAACGAAAGCACAGCAGAGCAGTTTCAAGGAAACGTTTCTCCTGAGTTTTAGACGAAGTTTCCTGCTGTTTAGTATGTATGCCGGCATTGGGCTGGAAATACCGGTTTTGGGATTCTGCACAGAAAGGGTTTGCAAACCGCTGAATCCACACGTGAGTTTAACTCTGTCAGGTGAATGCACACATTGACAGCCATTCAGTTAGATAGATCCGTTTTGGTTTTAGAAGCAGATATTTCTCTGAACAGTCTATGGTCCCATTCACTCGGGAATATCCCAACGCAGCTCCTAGAAGAAACGTGTTTCTGACTCGCTGAATCTCAACATAGATTCAACTCTCTTAGGTGAACGAACGCACAGCAGAGCAGTTTCAAGGAAACGTTTCTCCTGAGATTTAGACGAAGTTTCCTGCTGTTTAGTACGGATACCTGCATTGGGCAGGAAATACCGGTTTTCGGATTCTGCACAGAAAGGGTTTGCAAACCGCTGAATCCACACGTGAGTTTAAATCTGTCAGTTGAATGCACACATTGACAACCATTCAGTTTGATAGGACCCTTTTGTTTTTAGAAGCAGATATTTCTCTGTACAGCCTATGGTCCCATTCACTCGGGAATATCCCAACGCAGATCCCAGAAGAAACGTGTTTCTGACTCGCTGAATCTCAACATAGATTCAACTCTCTTAGGTGAACGAAGTCATAGCAGAGCAGTTTCAAGGAAACTTTTCTCCTGAGTTTTAGACGAAGTTTCCTGCTATTTAGTACTGATGCCGGCATTGTGCTGGAAATACCGGTTTTGAGATTATGCACAGAAAGGGTTTGCAAACCGCTGAATCCACACGTGAGTTTAACTCTGTCAGTTGAATACACACATTGACAACCATCCAGTTAGATAGCTCCGTTTTGGTATTAGAAGCAGATATTTCTCTGTACAGCCTATGGTCCCATTCACTCGGGAATCTCCCAACGCAGGTCCTAGAAGAAACGTGTTTCTGACTCGCTGAATCTCAACATAGATTCAACTCTCTTAGGTGAACGAACGCACAGCAGAGTAGTTTCAAGGAAACGTTTGTCCTGAGTTTTAGACGAAGTTTCCTGCTGTTTAGTACGGATGCCGGCATTGGGCTGGAAATACCGGTTTTGCGATTCTGCACAGAAAGGGTTTGCAAACCGCTGAATCCACACGTGAGTTTAACTCTGTCAGTTGAGTGCACACATTGACAACCATTCAGTTAGATAGCTCCGTTTTGGTTTTAGAAGCAGATATTTCTCTGTACAGCCTATGGTCCCATTCACTCGGGAATGTCCCAACGCAGCTCCTGGAAGAAACGTGTTTCTGACTCGCTGAATCTCAACATAGATTCAACTCTCTTAGGTGAACGAACGCACAGCAGAGCAGTTTCAAGGAAACGTTTCTCCTGAGTTTTAGACGAAGTTTCCTGCTGTTTAGTACGGATGCCTGCATTGGGCAGGAAATACCGGTTTTCGGATTCTGCACAGAAAGGGTTTGCAAACCGCTGAATCCACACGTGAGTTTAAATCTGTCAGTTGAATGCACACATTGACAACCATTCAGTTTGATAGGACCCTTTTGGTTTTAGAAGCAGATATTTCTCTGTACAGCCTATGGTCCCATTCACTCGGGAATATCCCAACGCAGATCCTAGAAGAAACGTGTTTCTGACTCGCTGAATCTCAACATAGATTCAACTCTCTTAGGTGAACGAACGCACAGCAGAGCAGTTTCAAGGAAACTTTTCTCCTGAGTTTTAGACGAAGTTTCCTGCTGTTTAGTACGGATGCCGGCATTGGGCTGGAAATACCGGTTTTGGGATTCTGCACAGAAAGGGTTTGCAAACCGCTGAATCCGCACGTGAGTTTAACGTTGTGAGTTGAATGCACACATTGACAACCATCCAGTTAGATAGCTCCGTTTTGGTTTTAGAAGCAGATATTTCTCTGTACAGCCTATGATCCCATTCACTCGGGAATATCCCAACGCAGCTACTAGAAAAAACGTGTTTCTGGCTCGCTGAATCTCAACATAGATTCAACTCTCTTAGGTGAACGAACGCACAGCAGAGCAGTTTCAAGGAAACGTTTCTCCTGAGTTTTAGACGAAGTTTCCTGCAGTTTTGTACGTATCCCGGCATTGAGCTGTTATTACCGGTTTTGGGATTCTGCACAGAAAGGGTTTGTAAACCGCTGAATCCAACCGTGAGTTTAACTCTGTCTGTTGAATGCACACATTGACAACCATTCAGTTAGATTGCACCCTTTTGGTTTTAGGAGCAGATATTTCTCTGTACAGCCTATGGTCCCATTCACTCGGGAATGTCCCAACGCAGCTCCTGGAAGAAACGTGTTTCTGACTCGCTGAATCTCAACATAGATTCAACTCTCTTAGGTGAACGAACGCACAGCACAGCAGTTTCAAGGAAACGTTTCTCCTGAGATTTAGACGAAGTTTCCTGCTGTTTAGTACGGATGCCGGCATTGGGCTGGAAATACCGGTTTTGCGATTCTGCACAGAAAGGGTTTGCAAACCGCTGAATCCACACGTGAGTTTAACTCTGTCAGTTGAATGCACACATTGACAACCATTCAGTTAGATAGCTCCGTTTTGGTTTTAGAAGCAGATATTTCTCTGTACAGCCTATGGTCCCATTCACTCGGGAATATTCCAACGCAGCTCCTGGAGGAAACGTGTTTCTGACTCGCTGAATCTCAACATAGATTCAACTCTCTTAGGTGAACGAACGCACAGCAGAGCAGTTTCAAGGAAACGTTTCTCCTGAGTTTTAGACGAAGTTTCATGCTGTTTAGTACGTATGCCGGCATTGGTATGGAAATACCGGTTTTGGGATTCTGCACAGAAAGGGTTTGCAAACCGCTGAATCCACACGTGAGTTTAACTCTGTCAGTTGAATGCACACATTGACAACCATCCAGTTAGATAGCTCCGTTTTGGTTTTAGAAGCAGATATTTCTCTGTACAGACTATGGTCGCATTCACTGGGGAATATCCCAACGCAGCTACTAGAAAAAACGTGTTTCTGACTCGCTAAATCTCAACATAGATTCAACTCTCTTAGGTGAACGAACGCCCAGCAGAGCAGTTTCAAGGAAACGTTTCTCCTGAGTTTTAGACGAAGTTTCCTGCTGTTTAGTACGTATGCCGGCATTGGGCTGGAAATACCGGTTTTCGGATTCTGCACAGAAAGGGTTTGCAAACCGCTGAATCCACACGTGAGTTTAACTCTGTCAGTTGAATGCACACATTGACAACCATCCAGTTAGATAGCTCCGTTTTGGTTTTAGAAGCAGATATTTCTCTGTACAGACTATGGTCGCATTCACTCGGGAATATCCCAACGCAGCTACTAGAAAAAACGTGTTTCTGACTCGCTGAATCTCAACATAGATTCAACTCTCTTAGGTGAACGAACGCCCAGCAGAGCAGTTTCAAGGAAACGTTTCTCCTGAGTTTTAGACGAAGTTTCCTGCTGTTTAGAACGTATGCCGGCATTGGGCTGGAAATACCGGTTTTGGGATTCTGCACAGAAAGGGTTTGCAAACCGCTGATTCCACACGTGAGTTTAATTCTGTCAGTTGAATGCACACATTGACAACCATTCAGTTAGATAGCTCCGTTTTGGTTTTAGAAGCAGATATTTCTCTGTACAGCCTATGGTCCCATTCACTCGGGAATATCCCAACGCAGCTCCTAGAAGAAACGTGTTTCTGACTCGCTGAATCTCAACATAGATTCAACTCTCTTAGGTGAACGAACGCACAGCAGAGCAGTTTGAAGGAAACGTTTCTCCTGAGTTTTAGACGAAGTTTCCTGCTGTTTAGTACGGATGCCTGCATTGGGCGGAAAATACCGGTTTTGGGATTCTGCACAGAAAGGGTTTGCAAACCGCTGAATCCACACGTGAGTTTAACTCTGTCAGTTGAATGCACACATTGACAACCATTCAGTTTGATAGCACCCTTTTGGTTTTAGAAGCAGATATTTCTCTGTACAGCCTATGGTCCCATTCACTCGGGAATATCCCAACGCAGCTCCTAGAAGAAACGTGTTTCTGACTCGCTGAATCTCAACATAGATTCAACTCTCTTAGGTGAACGAACGCACAGAAGAGCAGTTTCAAGGAAACTTTTCTCCTGAGTTTTAGACGAAGTTTCCTGCTGTTTAGTACGGATGCCGGCATTGGGCTGGAAATACCGGTTTTGGGATTCTGCACAGAAAGAGTTTGCAAACCGCTGAATCCACACGTGAGTTTAACTCTGTCAGTTGAATGCACACATTGACAACCATTCAGTTTGATAACACCCTTTTGGTTTTAGAAGCAGATATTTCTCTGTACAGCCTATGGTCCCATTCACTCGGGAATATCCCAACGCAGCTCCTGTAAGAAACATGTTTCTGACTCGCTGAACCTCAACATAGATTCAACTGTCTTAGGTGAACGAACGCACAGTAGAGCAGTTTCAAGGAAACGTTTCTCCTGAGTTTTAGACGAAGTTTCCTGCTGTTTAGTACGGATGCCGGCATTGGGCTGGAAATACCGGTTTTGGGATTCTACACAGAAAGTGTTTGCAAACTGCTGAATCCACACGTGATTTTAACTCTGTCAGTTGAATGCACACTTTGACAACCATTCAGTTAGATAGCTCCGTTTTGGTTTTAGAAGCAGATATTTCTCTGTACAGCCTATGGTCCCATTCACTCGGGAATATTCCAACGCAGCTCCTGGAAGAAACGTGTTTCTGACTCGCTGAATCTCAACATAGATTCAACTCTCTTAGGTGAACGAACGCACAGCAGAGCAGTTTCAAGGAAACGTTTCTCCTGAGTTTTAGACGAAGTTTCCTGCTGTTTAGTACGTATGCCGGCATTGGGCTGGAAATACCGGTTTTGGGATTCTGCACAGAAAGGGTTTGCAAACCGCTGAATCCACACGTGAGTTTAACTCTGTCAGTTGAATGCACACATTGACAACCATCCAGTTAGATAGCTCCGTTTTGGTTTTAGAAGCAGATATTTCTCTGTACAGACTATGGTCGCATTCACTCGGGAATATCCCAACGCAGCTACTAGAAAAAACGTGTTTCTGACTCGCTGAATCTCAACATAGATTCAACTCTCTTAGGTGAACGAACGCCCAGCAGAGTAGTTTCAAGGAAACGTTTCTCCTGAGTTTTAGACGAAGTTTCCTGCTGTTTAGTACGTATGCCGGCATTGGGCTGGAAATACCGGTTTTGGGATTCTGCACAGAAAGGGTTTGCAAACCGCTGATTCCACACGTGAGTTTAATTCTCTCAGTTGAATGCACACATTGACAACCATTCAGTTAGATAGCTCCGTTTTGGTTTTAGAAGCAGATATTTCTCTGTACAGCCTATGGTCCCATTCACTCGGGAATATCCCAACGCAGCTCCTAGAAGAAACGTGTTTCTGACTCGCTGAATCTCAACATAGATTCAACTCTCTTAGGTGAACGAACGCACAGCAGAGCAGTTTGAAGGAAACGTTTCTCCTGAGTTTTAGACGAAGTTTCCTGCTGTTTAGTACGGATGCCTGCATTGGGCAGAAAATACCGGTTTTCGGATTCTGCACAGAAAGGGTTTGCAAACCGCTGAATCCACACGTGAGTTTAACTCTGTCAGTTGAATGCACACATTGACAACCATTCAGTTAGATAGCTCCGTTTTGGTTTTAGAAGCAGATATTTCTCTGTACAGCCTATGGTCCCATTCACTCGGGAATATTCCAACGCAGCTCCTGGAGGAAACGTGTTTCTGACTCGCTGAATCTCAACATAGATTCAACTCTCTTAGGTGAACGAACGCACAGCAGAGCAGTTTCAAGGAAACGTTTCTCCTGAGTTTTAGACGAAGTTTCATGCTGTTTAGTACGTATGCCGGCATTGGTATGGAAATACCGGTTTTGGGATTCTGCACAGAAAGGGTTTGCAAACCGCTGAATCCACACGTGAGTTTAACTCTGTCAGTTGAATGCACACATTGACAACCATCCAGTTAGATAGCTCCGTTTTGGTTTTAGAAGCAGATATTTCTCTGTACAGACTATGGTCGCATTCACTGGGGAATATCCCAACGCAGCTACTAGAAAAAACGTGTTTCTGACTCGCTAAATCTCAACATAGATTCAACTCTCTTAGGTGAACGAACGCCCAGCAGAGCAGTTTCAAGGAAACGTTTCTCCTGAGTTTTAGACGAAGTTTCCTGCTGTTTAGTACGTATACCGGCATTGGGCTGGAAATACCGGTTTTCGGATTCTGCACAGAAAGGGTTTGCAAACCGCTGAATCCACACGTGAGTTTAACTCTGTCAGTTGAATGCACACATTGACAACCATCCAGTTAGATAGCTCCGTTTTGGTTTTAGAAGCAGATATTTCTCTGTACAGACTATGGTCGCATTCACTCGGGAATATCCCAACGCAGCTACTAGAAAAAACGTGTTTCTGACTCGCTGAATCTCAACATAGATTCAACTCTCTTAGGTGAACGAACGCCCAGCAGAGCAGTTTCAAGGAAACGTTTCTCCTGAGTTTTAGACGAAGTTTCCTGCTGTTTAGTACGTATGCCGGCATTGGGCTGGAAATACCGGTTTTGGGATTCTGCACAGAAAGGGTTTGCAAACCGCTGATTCCACACGTGAGTTTAATTCTGTCAGTTGAATGCACACATTGACAACCATTCAGTTAGATAGCTCCGTTTTGGTTTTAGAAGCAGATATTTCTCTGTACAGCCTATGGTCCCATTCACTCGGGAATATCCCAACGCAGCTCCTAGAAGAAACGTGTTTCTGACTCGCTGAATCTCAACATAGATTCAACTCTCTTAGGTGAACGAACGCACAGCAGAGCAGTTTCAAGGAAACGTTTCTCCTGAGTTTTAGACGAAGTTTCCTGCTGTTTAGTACGGATGCCTGCATTGGGCAGAAAATACCGGTTTTCGGATTCTGCACAGAAAGGGTTTGCAAACCGCTGAATCCACACGTGAGTTTAACTCTGTCAGTTGAATGCACACATTGACAACCATTCAGTTTGATAGCACCCTTTTGGTTTTAGAAGCAGATATTTCTCTGTACAGCCTATGGTCCCATTCACTCGGGAATATCCCAACGCAGCTCCTAGAAGAAACGTGTTTCTGACTCGCTGAATCTCAACATAGATTCAGCTCTCTTAGGTGAACGAACGCACAGATGAGCAGTTTCAAGGAAACTTTTCTCCTGAGTTTTAGACGAAGTTTCCTGCTGTTTAGTACGGATGCCGGCATTGGGCTGGAAATACCGGTTTTGGGATTCTGCACAGAAAGAGTTTGCAAACCGCTGAATCCACACGTGAGTTTAACTCTGTCAGTTGAATGCACACATTGACAACCATTCAGTTTGATAACACCCTTTTGGTTTTAGAAGCAGATATTTCTCTTTACAGCCTATGGTCCCATTCACTCGGGAATATCCCAACGCAGCTCCTGTAAGAAACATGTTTCTGACTCGCTGAACCTCAACATAGATTCAACTGTCTTAGGTGAACGAACGCACAGTAGAGCAGTTTCAAGGAAACGTTTCTCCTGAGTTTTAGACGAAGTTTCCTGCTGTTTAGTACGGATGCCGGCATTGGGCTGGAAATACCGGTTTTGGGATTCTACACAGAAAGTGTTTGCAAACTGCTGAATACACACGTGATTTTAACTCTGTCAGTTGAATGCACACATTGACAACCATTCAGTTAGATAGCTCCGTTTTGGTTTTAGAAGCAGATATTTCTCTGTACAGCCTATGGTCCCATTCACTCGGGAATATTCCAACGCAGCTCCTGGAAGAAACGTGTTTCTGACTCGCTGAATCTCAACATAGATTCAACTCTCTTAGGTGAACGAACGCACAGCAGAGCAGTTTCAAGGAAACGTTTCTCCTGAGTTTTAGACGAAGTTTCCTGCTGTTTAGTACGTATGCCGGCATTGGGCTGGAAATACCGGTTTTGGGATTCTGCACAGAAAGGGTTTGCAAACCGCTGAATCCACACGTGAGTTTAACTCTGTCAGTTGAATGCACACATTGACAACCATCCAGTTAGATAGCTCCGTTTTGGTTTTAGAAGCAGATATTTCTCTGTACAGACTATGGTCGCATTCACTCAGGAATATCCCAACGCAGCTCCTAGAAGAAACGTGTTTCTGACTCGCGGAATCTCAACATAGATTCAACTCTCTTAGGTGAACGAACGCACAGCAGAGCAGTTTGAAGGAAACGTTTCTCCTGAGTTTTAGACGAAGTTTCCTGCTGTTTAGTACAGATGCCTGCATTGGGCAGGAAATACCGGTTTTCGGATTCTGCACAGAAAGGGTTTGCAAACCGCTGAATCCACACGTGAGTTTAACTCTGTCAGTTGAATGCACACATTGACAACCATTCAGTTTGATAGCACCCTTTTGGTTTTAGAAGCAGATATTTCTCTGTACAGCCTATGGTCCCATTCACTCGGGAATGTCCCAACGCAGCTCCTAGAAGAAACGTGTTTCTGACTCGCTGAATCTCAACATAGATTCAACTCTCTTAGGTGAACGAACGCACAGAAGAGCAGTTTCAAGGAAACTTTTCTCCTGAGTTTTAGACGAAGTTTCCTGCTGTTTAGTACGGATGCCGGCATTGGGCTGGAAATACCGGTTTTGGGATTCTGCACAGAAAGAGTTTGCAAACCGCTGAATCCACACGTGAGTTTAACTCTGTCAGTTGAATGCACACATTGACAACCATTCAGTTTGGTAACACCCTTTTGGTTTTAGAAGCAGATATTTCTCTGTACAGCCTATGGTCCCATTCACTCGGGAATATCCCAACGCAGCTCCTGTAAGAAACATGTTTCTGACTCGCTGAACCTCAACATAGATTCAACTGTCTTAGGAGAACGAACGCACAGTAGAGCAGTTTCAAGGAAACGTTTCTCCTGAGTTTTAGACGAAGTTTCCTGCTGTTTAGTACGGATGCCGGCATTGGGCTGGAAATACCGGTTTTGGGATTCTACACAGAAAGTGTTTGCAAACTGCTGAATCCACACGTGATTTTAACTCTGTCAGTTGAATGCACACATTGAGAACCATTCAGTTAGATAGCTCCGTTTTGGTTTTAGAAGCAGATATTTCTCTGTACAGCCTATGGTCGCATTCACTCGGGAATATTCCAACGCAGCTCCTGGAAGAAACGTGTTTCTGACTCGCTGAATCTCAACATAGATTCAACTCTCTTAGGTGAACGAACGCACAGCAGAGCAGTTTCAAGGAAACGTTTCTCCTGAGTTTTAGACGAAGTTTCCTGCTGTTTAGTACGTATGCCGGCATTGGGCTGGAAATACCGGTTTTGGGATTCTGCACAGAAAGGGTTTGCAAACCGCTGAATCCACACGTGAGTTTAACTCTGTCAGTTGAATGCACACATTGACAACCATCCAGTTAGATAGCTCCGTTTTGGTTTTAGAAGCAGATATTTCTCTGTACAGACTATGGTCGCATTCACTGGGGAATATCCCAACGCAGCTACTAGAAAAAACGTGTTTCTGACTCGCTAAATCTCAACATAGATTCAACTCTCTTAGGTGAACGAACGCCCAGCAGAGCAGTTTCAAGGAAACGTTTCTCCTGAGTTTTAGACGAAGTTTCCTGCTGTTTAGTACGTATGCCAGCATTGGGCTGGAAATACCGGTTTTCGGATTCTGCACAGAAAGGGTTTGCAAACCGCTGAAACCACACGTGAGTTTAACTCTGTCAGTTGAATGCACACATTGACAACCATCCAGTTAGATAGCTCCGTTTTGGTTTTAGAAGCAGATATTTCTCTGTACAGACTATGGTCGCATTCACTCGGGAATATCCCAACGCAGCTACTAGAAAAAACGTGTTTCTGACTCGCTGAATCTCAACATAGATTCAACTCTCTTAGGTGAACGAACGCCCAGCAGAGCAGTTTCAAGGAAACGTTTCTCCTGAGTTTTAGACGAAGTTTCCTGCTGTTTAGTACGGATGCCGGCATTGGGCTGGAAATACCGGTTTTGGGATTCTGCACAGAAAGGGTTTGCAAACCGCTGAATCCACACGTGAGTTTAACTTTGTCAGTTGAATGCACACATTGACAACCATCCAGTTAGATAGCTCCGTTTTGGTTTTAGAAGCAGATATTTCTCTGTACAGCCTATGGTCCCATGCACTCGGGAATATCCCAACGCAGCTCTTAGAAGAAACGTGTTTCTGACTCGCTGAATATCAACATAGATTCAACTCTCTTAGTTGAACGAACGCACAGCAGAGCAGTTTCAAGGAAACGTTTCTCCTGAGTTTTAGAGGAAGTTTCCTGCTGTTTAGTACGTATGGCGGCATTGGGCTGGAAATACCGGATTTGGGATTCTGCACAGAAAGGGTTTGCAAACCGCTGAATCCACACGTGAGTTTAACTCTGTCAGTTGAATGCACACATTGACAACCATTCAGTTTGATAGCACCCTTTTGTTTTTAGAAGCAGATATTTCTCTATACATCCTATGGTCCCAATCACTCGGGAATATCCCAACGGAGCTCCTAGAAGAAACGTGTTTCTGACTCGCTGAATCGCAACATAGATTCAACTCTCTTAGGTGAACGAACGCACAGCAGAGCAGTTTCAAGGAAACTTTTCTCCTGAGTTTTAGACGAAGTTTCCTGCTGTTTAGTACGTATGCCGGCATTGGGCTGGAAATACCGGTTTTGGGATTCTGCACAGAAAGGGTTTGCAAACCGCTGAAGCCACACGTGAGTTTAACTCTGTCAGTTGAATGCACACATTGACAACCATTCAGTTAGAGAGCTCCGTTTTGGTTTTAGAAGCAGATATTTCTCTGTACAGCCTATGGTCCCATTCACTCGGGAATATCCCAACGCAGCTCCTGGAAGAAACGTGTTTCTGACTCGCTGAATCTCAACATAGATTCAACTCTCTTAGGTGAACGAACGCACAGCAGAGCAGTTTCAAGGAAACGTTTCTCCTGAGTTTTAGACGAAGTTTCCTGCTGTTTAGTACGTATGCCGGCATTGGGCTGGAAATACCGGATTTGGCATTCTACACGGAAAGGGTTTGCAAACCGCTGAATCCACACGTGAGTTTAACTTTGTCAGTTGAATGCACACATTGACAACCATTCAGTTAGATAGCTCCGTTTTGGTTTTAGAAGCAGATATTTCTCTGTACAGCCTATGGTCCCATGCACTCGGGAATATCCCAACGCAGCTCCTGGAAGAAGCGTGTTTCTGACTCGCTGAATCTCAACATAGATTCAACTCTCTTAGGTGAACGAACGCACAGCAGAGCAGTTTCAAGGAAACGTTTCTCCTGAGTTTTAGACGAAGTTTCCTGCTGTTTAGTACGTATGCCGGCATTGGGCTGGAAATACCGGTTTTGGGATTCTGCACAGAAAGGGTTTGCAAACCGCTGAATCCACACGTGAGTTTAACTCTGTCAGCTGAATACACACATTGACAACCATTCAGTTTGATTACACCCTTTTGGTTTTAGAAGCAGATATTTCTCTGTACAGCCTATGGTCCCATTCACTCGGGAATATCCCAACGCAGCTCCTGGAAGAAACGTGTTTCTGACTCGCTGAAACTCAACATAGATTCAACTCTCTTAGGTGAACGAACGCACAGCAGAGCAGTTTCAAGGAAACGTTTCTCCTGAGTTTTAGACGAAGTTTCCTGCTGTTTAGTACGTATGCCGGCATTGGGCTGGAAATACCGGCTTTGGGATTCTGCACAGAAAGCGTTTGCAAACCACTGAATCCACACGTGAGTTTAACTCTGTCAGTTGAATGCACACATTGACAACCATTCAATTTGATTACACCCTTTTGGTTTTAGAAGCAGATATTTCTCTGTACAGCCTATGGTCCCATTCACTCGGGAATATCCCAACGCAGCTCCTAGAAGAAACGTGTTTCTGACTCGCTGAATCTCAACATAGATTCAACTCTCTTAGGTGAACGAACGCACAGCAGAGCAGTTTGAAGGAAACGTTTCTCCTGAGTTTTAGACGAAGTTTCCTGCTGTTTAGTACGGATGCCTGCATTGGGCAGAAAATACCGGTTTTCGGATTCTGCACAGAAAGGGTTTGCAAACCGCTGAATCCACACGTGAGTTTAACTCTGTCAGTTGAATGCACACATTGACAACCATTCAGTTTGATAGCACCCTTTTGGTTTTAGAAGCAGATATTTCTCTGTACAGCCTATGGTCCCATTCACTCGGGAATATCCCAACGCAGCTCCTAGAAGAAACGTGTTTCTGACTCGCTGAATCTCAACATAGATTCAACTCTCTTAGGTGAACGAACGCACAGAAGAGCAGTTTCAAGGAAACTTTTCTCCTGAGTTTTAGACGAAGTTTCCTGCTGTTTAGTACGGATGCCGGCATTGGGCTGGAAATACCGGTTTTGGGATTCTGCACAGAAAGAGTTTGCAAACCGCTGAATCCACACGTGAGTTTAACTCTGTCAGTTGAATGCACACATTGACAACCATTCAGTTTGATAACACCCTTTTGGTTTTAGAAGCAGATATTTCTCTGTACAGCCTATGGTCCCATTCACTCGGGAATATCCCAACGCAGCTCCTGTAAGAAACATGTTTCTGACTCGCTGAACCTCAACATAGATTCAACTGTCTTAGGTGAACGAACGCACAGTAGAGCAGTTTCAAGGAAACGTTTCTCCTGAGTTTTAGACGATGTTTCCTGCTGTTTAGTACGGATGCCGGCATTGGGCTGGAAATACCGGTTTTGGGATTCTACACAGAAAGTGTTTGCAAACTGCTGAATCCACACGTGATTTTAACTCTGTCAGTTGAATGCACACATTGACAACCATTCAGTTAGATAGCTCCGTTTTGGTTTTAGAAGCAGATATTTCTCTGTACAGCCTATGGTCCCATTCACTCGGGAATATTCCAACGCAGCTCCTGGAAGAAACGTGTTTCTGACTCGCTGAATCTCAACATAGATTCAACTCTCTTAGGTGAACGAACGCACAGCAGAGCAGTTTCAAGGAAACGTTTCTCCTGAGTTTTAGACGAAGTTTCCTGCTGTTTAGTACGTATGCCGGCATTGGGCTGGAAATACCGGTTTTGGGATTCTGCACAGAAAGGGTTTGCAAACCGCTTAATCCACACGTGAGTTTAACTCTGTCAGTTGAATGCACACATTGACAACCATCCAGTTAGATAGCTCCGTTTTGGTTTTAGAAGCAGATATTTCTCTGTACAGACTATGGTCGCATTCACTCGGGAATATCCCAACGCAGCTACTAGAAAAAACGTGTTTCTGACTCGCTGAATCTCAACATAGATTCAACTCTCTTAGGTGAACGAACGCCCAGCAGAGCAGTTTCAAGGAAACGTTTCTCCTGAGTTTTAGACGAAGTTTCCTGCTGTTTAGTACGTATGCCGGCATTGGGCTGGAAATACCGGTTTTGGGATTCTGCACAGAAAGGGTTTGCAAACCGCTGATTCCACACGTGAATTTAACTCTGTCAGTTGAATGCACACATTGACAACCATTCAGTTAGATAGCTCCGTTTTGGTTTTAGAAGCAGATATTTCTCTTTACAGCCTGTGGTCCCATTCACTCGGGAATATCCCAACGCAGCTCCTAGAAGAAACGTGTTTCTGACTCGCGGAATCTCAACATAGATTCAACTCTCTTAGGTGAACGAACGCACAGCAGAGCAGTTTGAAGGAAACGTTTCTCCTGAGTTTTAGACGAAGTTTCCTGCTGTTTAGTACAGATGCCTGCATTGGGCAGGAAATACCGGTTTTCGGATTCTGCACAGAAAGGGTTTGCAAACCGCTGAATCCACACGTGAGTTTAACTCTGTCAGTTGAATGCACACATTGACAACCATTCAGTTTGATAGCACCCTTTTGGTTTTAGAAGCAGATATTTCTCTGTACAGCCTATGGTCCCATTCACTCGGGAATGTCCCAACGCAGCTCCTAGAAGAAACGTGTTTCTGACTCGCTGAATCTCAACATAGATTCAACTCTCTTAGGTGAACGAACGCACAGAAGAGCAGTTTCAAGGAAACTTTTCTCCTGAGTTTTAGACGAAGTTTCCTGCTGTTTAGTACGGATGCCGGCATTGGGCTGGAAATACCGGTTTTGGGATTCTGCACAGAAAGAGTTTGCAAACCGCTGAATCCACACGTGAGTTTAACTCTGTCAGTTGAATGCACACATTGACAACCATTCAGTTTGGTAACACCCTTTTGGTTTTAGAAGCAGATATTTCTCTGTACAGCCTATGGTCTCATTCACTCGGGAATATTCCAACGCAGCTCTTGGAAGAAACGTGTTTCTCACTCGCTGAATCTCAACATAGATTCAACTCTCTTAGGTGAACGAACGCACAGCAGAGCAGTTTCAAGGAAACGTTTCTCCTGAGTTTTAGACGAAGTTTCCTGCTGTTTAGTACGTATGCCGGCATTGGTCTGGAAATACCGGTTTTGGGATTCTGCACAGAAAGGGTTTGCAAACCGCTGAATCCACACGTGAGTTTAACTCTGTCAGTTGAATGCACACATTGACAACCATCCAGTTAGATAGCTCCGTTTTGGTTTTAGAAGCAGATATTTCTCTGTACAGACTATGGTCGCATTCACTCGGGAATATCCCAACGCAGCTACTAGAAAAAACGTGTTTCTGACTCGCTGAATCTCAACATAGATTCAACTCTCTTAGGTGAACGAACGCCCAGCAGAGCAGTTTCAAGGAAACGTTTCTCCTGAGTTTTAGACGAAGTTTCCTGCTGTTTAGTACGTATGCCGGCATTGGGCTGGAAATACCGGTTTTAGGATTCTGCACAGAAAGGGTTTGCAAACCGCTGATTCCACACGTGAGTTTAACTCTGTCAGTTGAATGCACACATTGACAACCATTCAGTTAGATAGCTCCGTTTTGGTTTTAGAAGCAGATATTTCTCTGTACAGCCTATGGTCCCATTCACTCGGGAATATCCCAACGCAGTTCCTAGAAGAAACGTGTTTCTGACTCGCGGAATCTCAACATAGATTCAACTCTCTTAGGTTAACGAACGCACAGCAGAGCAGTTTGAAGGAAACTTTTCTCCTGAGTTTTAGACGAAGTTTCCTGCTGTTTAGTACGGATGCCGGCATTGGGCTGGAAAAACCGGTTTTGGGATTCTGCACAGAAAGGGTGTGCAAACCGCTGAATCCACACGTGAGTTTAACTCTGTCAGTTGAATGCACACATTGACAACCATTCAGTTTGATAACACCCTTTTGGTTTTAGAAGCAGATATTTCTCTGTACAGCCTATGGTCCCATTCACTCGGGAATATCCCAACGCAGCTCCTGGAAGAAACGTGTTTCTGACTCGCTGAACCTCAACATAGATTCAACTGTCTTAGGTGAACGAAGGCACAGTAGAGCAGTTTCAAGGAAACGTTTCTCCTGAGTTTTAGACGAAGTTTCCTGCTGTTTAGTACGGATGCCGGCATTGGGCTGGAAATACCGGTTTTGGAATTCTACACAGAAAGTGTTTGCAAACCGCTGAATCCACACGTGATTTTAACTCTGTCAGTTGAATGCACACATTGACAACCATTCAGTTAGATAGCTCCGTTTTGGTTTTAGAAGCAGATATTTCTCTGTACAGCCTATGGTCCCATTCACTCGGGAATATTCCAACGCAGCTCCTGGAAGAAACGGGTTTCTGACTCGCTGAATCTCAACATAGATTCAACTCTCTTAGGTGAACGAACGCACAGCAGAGCAGTTTCAAGGAAACGTTTCTCCTGAGTTTTAGACGAAGTTTCATGCTGTTTAGTACGTATGCCGGCATTGGGCTGGAAATACCGGTTTTGGGATTCTGCACAGAAAGGGTTTGCAAACCGCTGAATCCACACGTGAGTTTAACTCTGTCAGTTGAATGCACACATTGACAACCATCCAGTTAGATAGCTCCGTTTTGGATTTAGAAGCAGATATTTCTCTGTACAGACTATGGTCGCATTCACTCGGGAATATCCCAACGCAGCTACTAGAAAAAACGTGTTTCTAACTCGCTGAATCTCAACATAGATTCAACTCTTTTAGGTGAACGAACGCCCAGCAGAGCAGTTTCAAGGAAACGTTTCTCCTGAGTTTTAGACGAAGTTTCCTGCTGTTTAGTACGTATGCCAGCATTGGGCTGGAAATACCGGTTTTCGGATTCTGCACAGAAAGGGTTTGCAAACCGCTGAATCCACACGTGAGTTTAACTCTGTCAGTTGAATGCACACATTGACAACCATCCATTTAGATAGCTCCGTTTTGGTTTTAGAAGCAGATATTTCTCTGTACAGACTATGGTCGCATTCACTCGGGAATATCCCAACGCAGCTACTAGAAAAAACGTGTTTCTGACTCGCTGAATCTCAACATAGATTCAACTCTCTTAGGTGAACGAACGCCCAGCAGAGCAGTTTCAAGGAAACGTTTCTCCTGAGTTTTAGACGAAGTTTCCTGCTGTTTAGTACGTATGCCGGCATTGGGCTGGAAATACCGGTTTTGGGATTCTGCACAGAAAGGGTTTGCAAACCGCTGATTCCACTCGTGAGTTTAACTCTGTCAGTTGAATGCACACATTGACAACCATTCAGTTAGATAGCTCCGTTTTGGTTTTAGAAGCAGATATTTCTCTGTACAGCCTATGGTCCCATTCACTCGGGAATATCCCAACGCAGCTCCTAGAAGAAACGTGTTTCTGACTCGCTGAATCTCAACATAGATTCAACTCTCTTAGGTGAACGAACGCACAGCAGAGCAGTTTGAAGGAAACGTTTCTCCTGAGTTTTAGACGAAGTTTCCTGCTGTTTAGTACAGATGCCTGCATTGGGCAGGAAATACCGGTTTTCGGATTCTGCACAGAAAGGGTTTGCAAACCGCTGAATCCACACGTGAGTTTAACTCTGTCAGTTGAATGCACACATTGACAACCATTCAGTTTGATAACACCCTTTTGGTTTTAGAAGCAGATATTTCTCTGTACAGCCTATGGTCCCATTCACTCGGGAATATCCCAACGCAGTTCCTAGAAGAAACGTGTTTCTGACTCGGTGAATCTCAACATAGATTCAACTCTCTTAGGTGAACGAACGCACAGAAGAGCAGTTTCAAGGAAACTTTTCTCCTGAGTTTTAGACGAAGTTTCCTGCTGTTTAGTACGGAGGCCGGCATTGGGCTGGAAATACCGGTTTTGGGATTCTGCACAGAAAGAATTTGCAAACCGCTGAATCCACACGTGAGTTTAACTCTGTCAGTTGAATGCACACATTGACAACCATTCAGTTTGATAACACCCTTTTGGTTTTAGAAGCAGATATTTCTCTGTACAGCCTATGGTCCCATTCACTCGGGAATATCCCAACGCAGCTCCTGGAAGAAACGTGTTTCTGACTCGCTGAATCTCAACATAGATTCAACTCTCTTAGGTGAACGAACGCACAGCAGAGCAGTTTCAAGGAAACGTTTCTCCTGAGTTTTAGACGAAGTTTCCTGCTGTTTAGTACGTATGCCGGCATTGTTATGGAAATACCGGTTTTGGGATTCTGCACAGAAAGGGTTTGCAAACCGCTGAATCCACACGTGAGTTTAACTCTGTCAGTTGAATGCACACATTGACAACCATCCAGTTAGATAGCTCCGTTTTGGTTTTAGAAGCAGATATTTCTCTGTACAGACTATGGTCGCATTCACTCGGGAATATCCCAACGCAGCTACTAGAAAAAACGTGTTTCTGACTCGCTGAATCTCAACATAGATTCAACTCTCTTAGGTGAACGAACGCCCAGCAGAGCAGTTTCAAGGAAACGTTTCTCCTGAGTTTTAGACGAAGTTTCCTGCTGTTTAGTACGGATGCCTGCATTGGGCAGGAAATACCGGTTTTCGGATTCTGCACAGAAAGGGTTTGCAAACCGCTGAATCCACACGTGAGTTTAACTCTGTCAGTTGAATGCACACATTGACAACCATTCAGTTTGATAACACCCTTTTGGTTTTAGAAGCAGATATTTCTCTGTACAGCCTATGGTCCCATTCACTCGGGAATATCCCAACGCAGCTCCTGGAAGAAACGTGTTTCTGACTCGCTGAATCTCAACATAGATTCAACTCTCTTAGGTGAACGAACGCACAGCAGAGCAGTTTCAAGGAAACGTTTCTCCTGAGTTTTAGACGAAGTTTCATGCTGTTTAGTACGTATGCCGGCATTGGTATGGAAATACCGGTTTTGGGATTCTGCACAGAAAGGGTTTGCAAACCGCTGAATCCACACGTGAGTTTAACTCTGTCAGTTGAATGCACACATTGACAACCATCCAGTTAGATAGCTCCGTTTTGGTTTTAGAAGCAGATATTTCTCTGTACAGACTATGGTCGCATTCACTCGGGAATATCCCAACGCAGCTACTAGAAAAAACGTGTTTCTGACTCGCTGAATCTCAACATAGATTCAACTCTCTTAGGTGAACGAACGCCCAGCAGAGCAGTTTCAAGGAAACGTTTCTCCTGAGTTTTAGACGAAGTTTCCTGCTGTTTAGTACGGATGCCTGCATTGGGCAGGAAATACCGGTTTTCGGATTCTGCACAGAAAGGGTTTGCAAACCGCTGAATCCACACGTGAGTTTACCTCTGTCAGTTGAATGCACACATTGACAACCATCCAGTTAGATAGCTCCGTTTTGGTTTTAGAAGCAGATATTTCTCTGTACAGCCTATGGTCCCATTCACTCGGGAATATCCCAACGCAGCTACTAGAAAAAACGTGTTTCTGACTCGCTGAATCTCAACATAGATTCAACTCTCTTAGGTGAACGAACGCCCAGCAGAGCAGTTTCAAGGAAACGTTTCTCCTGAGTTTTAGACGAAGTTTCCTGCTGTTTAGTACGTATGCCGGCATTGGGCTGGAAATACCGGTTTTGGGATTCTGCACAGAAAGGGTTTGCAAACCGCTGATTCCACACGTGAGTTTAACTCTGTCAGTTGAATGCACACATTAACAACCATTCAGTTAGATAGCTCCGTTTTGGTTTTAGAAGCAGATATTTCTCTGTACAGCCTATGGTCCCATTCACTCGGGAATATCCCAACGCAGCTCCTAGAAGAAACGTGTTTCTGACTCGCTGAATCTCAACATAGATTCAACTCTCTTAGGTGAACGAACGCACAGCAGAGCAGTTTGAAGGAAACGTTTCTCCTGAGTTTTAGACGAAGTTTCCTGCTGTTTAGTACGGATGCCTGCATTGGGCAGGAAATACCGGTTTTCGGATTCTGCACAGAAAGGGTTTGCAAACCGCTGAATCCACACGTGAGTTTAACTCTGTCAGTTGAATGCACACATTGACAACCATTCAGTTTGATAGCACACTTTTGGTTTTAGAAGCAGATATTTCTCTGTACAGCCTATGGTCCCATTCACTCGGGAATATCCCAACGCAGCTCCTAGAAGAAACGTGTTTCTGACTCGCTGAATCTCAACATAGATTCAACTCTCTTAGGTGAACGAACGCACAGCAGAGCAGTTTCAAGGAAACTTTTCTCCTGAGTTTTAGACGAAGTTTCCTGCTGTTTAGTACGGATGCCGGCATTGGGCTGGAAATACCGGTTTTGGGATTCTGCACAGAAAGAGTTTGCAAACCGCTGAATCCACACGTGAGTTTAACTCTGTCAGTTGAATGCACACATTGACAACCATTCAGTTTGATAACACCCTTTTGGTTTTAGAAGCAGATATTTCTCTGTACAGCCTATGGTCCCATTCACTCGGGAATATCCCAACGCAGCTACTAGAAGAAACGTGTTTCTGACTCGCTGAATCTCAACATAGATTCAACTCTCTTAGGTGAACGAACGCACAGCAGAGCAGTTTCAAGGAAACGTTTCTCCTGAGTTTTAGACGAAGTTTCCTGCTGTTTAGTACGTATGCCGGCATTGGGCTGGAATTACCGGTTTTGGGATTCTGCACAGAAAGCGTTTGCAAACCGCTGATTCCACACTTGAGTTTAACTCTGTCAGTTGAATGCACACATTGACAACCATTCAGTTAGATAGCTCCGTTTTGGTTTTAGAGGCAGATATTTCTCTGTACAGCCTATGATTCTATTCACTCGGGAATATCCCAACGCAGCTCCTAGAAGAAACGTGTTTCTGACTCGCTGAATCTCAACATAGATTCAACTCTCTTAGGTGAACGAACGCACAGCAGAGCAGTTTCAAGGAAACGTTTCTCCTGAGTTTTAGACGAAGTTTCCTGCAGTTTAGTACGTATCCCGGCATTGAGCTGTTATTACCGGTTTTGGGATTCTGCACAGAAAGGGTTTGTAAACCGCTGAATCCAAACGTGAGTTTAACTCTGTCAGTTGAATGCACACATTGACAACCATTCAGTTAGATTGCACGCTTTTGGTTTTAGGAGCAGATATTTCTCTGTACAGCCTATGGTCCCATTCATTCGGGAATATCCCAACGCAGCTCCTGGAAGAAACGTGTTTCTGACTCGCTGAATCTCAACATAGATTCAACTGTCTTAGGTGAACGAAAGCACAGCAGAGCAGTTTCAAGGAAACGTTTCTCCTGAGTTTTAGACGAAGTTTCCTGCTGTTTAGTACGTATGCCGGCATTGGGCTGGAAATACCGGTTTTGAGATTATGCACAGAAAGGGTTTGCAAACCGCTGAATCCACACGTGAGTTTAACTCTGTCAGTTGAATGCACACGTTGACAACCATTCAGTTAGATAGCTCCGTTTTGGTATTAGAAGCAGATATTTCTCTGTACAGCCTATGGTCCCATTCACTCGGGAATATCCCAACGCAGGTCCTAGAAGAAACGTGTTTCTGACTCGCTGAATCTCAACATAGATTCAACTCTCTTAGGTGAACGAACGCACAGCAGAGTAGTTTCAAGGAAACGTTTCTCCTGAGTTTTAGACGAAGTTTCCTGCTGTTTAGTACCGATGCCGGCATTGGGCTGGAAATACCGGTTTTGCGATTCTGCACAGAAAGGGTTTGCAAACCGCTGAATCCACAAGTGAGTTTAACTCTGTCAGTTGAGTGCACACATTGACAACCATTCAGTTAGATAGCTCCGTTTTGGTTTTAGAAGCAGATATTTCTCTGTACAGCCTATGGTCTCATTCACTCGGGAATATCCCAACGCAGCTCCTGGAAGAAACGTGTTTCTGACTCGCTGAATCTCAACATAGATTCAACTCTCTTAGGTGAACGAACGCACAGCAGAGCAGCTTCAAGGAAACGTTTCTCGTGAGTTTTAGACGAAGTTTCCTGCTGTTTAGTACGTATGCCGGCATTGGGCTGGAAATACCGGTTTTGGGATTCTGCACAGAAAGGGTTTGCAAACCGCTGAATCCACACTTGAGTTTAACTCTGTCAGTTGAATGCACACATTGACAAACATTCAGTTTGATACCACCCTTTTGGTTTTAGAAGCAGATATTTCTCTGTACAGCCTATGGTCCCATTCACTCGGGAATATCCCAACGCAGATCCTAGAAGAAACGTGTTTCTGACTCGCTGAATCTCAACATAGATTCAACTCTCTTAGGTGAACGAACGCACAGCAGAGCAGTTTCAAGGAAACGTTTCTCCTGAGTTTTAGACGAAGTTTCCTGCTGTTTAGTACGTATGCCGGCATTGGGCTGGAATTACCGGTTTTGGGATTCTGCACAGAAAGGGTTTGCAAACCGCTGAATCCACACGTGAGTTTAACGTTGTGAGTTGAATGCACACATTGACAACCATCCAGTTAGATAGCTCCGTTTTGGTTTTAGAAGCAGATATTTCTCTGTACAGCCTATGATCCCATTCACTCGGGAATATCCCAACGCAGCTCCTAGAAGAAACGTGTTTCTGGCTCGCTGAATCTCAACATAGATTCAGCTCTCTTAGGTGAACGAACGCACAGCAGAGCAGTTTCAAGGAAACGTTTCTCCTGAGTTTTAGACGAAGTTTCCTGCAGTTTAGTACGTATCCCGGCAATGAGCTGTTATTACCGGTTTTGGGATTCTGCACAGAAAGGGTTTGTAAACCGCTGAATCCAAACGTGAGTTTAACTCTGTCAGTTGAATGCACACATTGACAACCATTCACTATGATAACACCCTTTTGGTTTTAGAAGCAGATATTTCTCTGTACAGCCTATGGTCCAATTCACTCGGGAATATCCCAACGCAGCTCCTAGAAGAAACGTGTTTCTGACTCGCTGAATCTCAACATAGATTCAACTCTCTTAGGTGAACGAACGCACAGCAGAGCAGTTTCAAGGAAACGTTTCTCCTGAGTTTTAGACGAAGTTTCCTGCTGTTTAGTACGGATGCCGGCATTGGGCTGGAAATACCGGTTTTGGGATTCTGCACAGAAAGGGTTTGCAAACCACTGAATCCACGCGTGAGTTTAACTCTGTCATTTGAATGCACACATTAACAACCATTCAGTTAGATAGCTCCGTTTTGGTATTAGAAGCAGATAGTTCTCTGTACAGCCTATGGTCCCATTCACTCGGGTATATCCCAACGCAGCTCCTAGAAGAAACGTGTTTCTGACTCGCTGAATCTCAACATAGATTCAACTCTCTTAGGTGAACGAACGCACAGCAGAGCAGTTTCAAGGAAACTTTTCTCCTGAGTTTTACACGAAGTTTCCTGCTGTTTAGTACGTATGCCGGCATTGGGCTGGAAATACCGGTTTTGGGATTCTGCACAGAAAGGGTTTGCAAACCGCTGAATCCACACGTGAGTTTACCTCTGTCAGTTGAATGCACACATTGACAACCATTTAGTTTGATAACACCCTTTTGGTTTTAGAAGCAGATATTTCTCTGGACAGCCTATGGTCCCATTCACTCGGGAATATCCCAACGCAGCTCCTGGAAGAAACGTGTTTCTGACTCGCTGAATCTCAACATAGATTCAACTCTCTTAGGTGAACGAACGCACAGCAGAGCAGTTTCAAGGAAACGTTTCTCCTGAGTTTTAGACGAAGTTTCCTGCTGTTTAGTACGTATGCCGGCATTGGGCTGGAAATACCGGTTTTGGGATTCTGCACAGAAAGGGTTTGCAAACCGCTGAATCCACACGTGAGTTTAACTCTGTCAGTTGAATGCACACATTGACAACCATTCAGTTAGATAGATCCGTTTTGGTTTTAGAAGCAGATATTTCTCTGTACAGCCTATGGTCCCATTCACTCGGGAATATCCCAACGCAGCTCCTAGAAGAAACGTGTTTCTGACTCGCTGAATCTCAACATAGATTCAACTCTCTTAGGTGAACGAACGCACAGCAGAGCAGTTTCAAGGAAACGTTTCTCCTGAGTTTTAGACGAAGTTTCCTGCTGTTTAGTACGGATGCCTGCATTGGGCAGGAAATACCGGTTTTCGGATTCTGCACAGAAAGGTTTTGCAAACCGCTGAATCCACACGTGAGTTTAAATCTGTCAGTTGAATGCACACATTGACAACCATTCAGTTTGATAGGACCCTTTTGGTTTTAGAAGCAGATATTTCTCTGTACAGCCTATGGTCCCATTCACTCGGGAATATCCCAACGCAGATCCTAGAAGAAACGGGTTTCTGACTCGCTGAATCTCAACATCGATTCAACTCTCTTAGGTGAACGAACGCATAGCATAGCAGTTTCAAGGAAACTTTTCTCCTGAGTTTTAGACGAAGTTTCCTGCTATTTAGTACTGATGCCGGCATTGTGCTGGAAATACCGGTTTTGAGATTATGCACAGAAAGGGTTTGCAAACCGCTGAATCCACACGTGAGTTTAACTCTGTCAGTTGAATGCACACATTGACAACCATTCAGTTAGATAGCTCCGTTTTGGTATTAGAAGCAGATATTTCTCTGTACAGCCTATGGTCCCATTCACTCGGGAATATCCCAACGCAGGTCCTAGAAGAAACGTGTTTCTGACTCGCTGAATCTCAACATAGATTCAACTCTCTTAGGTGAACGAACGCACAGCAGAGTAGTTTCAAGGAAACGTTTCTCCTGAGTTTTAGACGAAGTTTCCTGCTGTTTAGTACGGATGCCGGCATTGGGCTGGAAATACCGGTTTTGCGATTCTGCACAGAAAGGGTTTGCAAACCGCTGAATCCACACGTGAGTTTAACTCTGTCAGTTGAATGCACACATTGACAACCATTCAGTTAGATAGCTCCGTTTTGGTTTTAGAAGCAGATATTTCTCTGTACAGCCTATGGTCCCATTCACTCGGGAATATTCCATCGCAGCTCCTGGAAGAAACGTGTTTCTGACTCGCTGAATCTCAACATAGATTCAACTCTCTTAGGTGAACGAACGCACAGCAGAGCAGTTTCAAGGAAACGTTTCTCCTGAGTTTTAGACGAAATTTCCTGCTGTTTAGTACGGATGCCTGCATTGGGCAGGAAATACCGGTTTTCGGATTCTGCACAGAAAGGGTTTGCAAACCGCTGAATCCACACGTGAGTTTAACTCTGTCAGTTGAATGCACACATTGACAACCATTCAGTTTGATACGACCCTTTTGGTTTTAGAAGCAGATATTTCTCTGTACAGCCTATGGTCCCATTCACTCGGGAATATCCCAACGCAGCTCCTAGAAGAAACGTGTTTCTGACTCGCTGAATCTCAACATAGATTCAACTCTCTTAGGTGAACGAACGCACAGCAGAGCAGTTTCAAGGAAACGTTTCTCCTGAGTTTTAGACGAAGTTTCCTGCTGTTTAGTACGGATGCCGGCATTGGGCTGGAAATACCGGTTTTGGGATTCTGCACAGAAAGGCTTTGCAAACCGCTGAATCCACACGTGAGTTTAACTCTGTCAGTTGAATGCACACATTGACAACCATTCAGTTAGATAGCTCCGTTTTGGTTTTAGAAGCAGATATTTCTCTGTACAGCCTATGGTCCGATTCTCTCGGGAATATCCCAACGCAGGTCCTAGAAGAAACGTGTTTCTGACTCGCTGAATCTCAACATAGATTCAACTCTCTTAGGTGAACGAACGCACAGCAGAGCAGTTTCAAGGAAACGTTTCTCCAGAGTTTTAGACGAAGTTTCCTGCTGTTTAGTACGGATGCCGGCATTGGGCTGGAAATACCGGTTTTGGGATTCTGCACAGAAAGGGTTTGCAAACCGCTGAATCCACACGTGAGTTTAACTCTGTCAGTTGAATGCACACATTGACAACCATTCAGTTAGATAGCTCCGTTTTGGTATTAGAAGCAGATATTTCTCTGTACAGCCTATGGTCCCATTCACTCGGGAATATCCCAACGCAGCTACTAGAAGAAACGTGTTTCTGACTGGCTGAATCTCAACATAGATTCAACTCTCTTAGGTGAACGAACGCACAGCAGAACAGTTTCAAGGAAACGTTTCTCCTGAGTTTTAGACGAAGTTTCCTCCTGTTTAGTACGGATGCCGGCATTGGGCTGGAAATACCGGTTTTGGGATTCTGCACAGAAAGGGTTTGCAAACCGCTGCCTCCACACGTGAGTTTAACTCTGTCAGTTGAATGCACACATTGACAACCATTCAGTTAGATAGCTCCGTTTTGGTTTTAGAAGCAGATATTTCTCTGTACAGCCTATGGTCCCATTCACTCGGGAATATCCCAACGCAGCTCCTAGAAGAAACGGGTTTCTGACTCGCTGAATCTCAACATAGATTCAACTCTCTTAGGTGAACGAACGCACAGCAGAGCAGTTTCAAGGAAACGTTTCTCCTGAGTTTTAGACGAAGTTTCCTGCTGTTTAGTACGGATGCCTGCATTGGGCAGGAAATACCGGTTTTCGGATTCTGCACAGAAAGGGTTTGCAAACCGCTGAATCCACACGTGAGTTTAACTCTGTCAGTTGAATGCACACATTGACAACCATTCAGTTTGATAGGACCCTTTTGGTTTTAGAAGCAGATATTTCTCTGTACAGACTATGGTCCCATTCACTCGGGAATATCCCAACGCAGCTCCTAGAAGAAACGTGTTTCTGACTCGCTGAATCTCAACATAGATTCAACTCTCTTAGGTGAACGAACGCACAGCAGAGCAGTTTCAAGGAAACGTTTCTCCTGAGTTTTAGACGAAGTTTCCTGCTGTTTAGTACGGATGCCGGCATTGGGCTGGAAATACCGGTTTTGGGATTCTGCACAGAAAGGCTTTGCAAACCGCTGAAACCACACGTGAGTTTAACTCTGTCAGTTGAATGCACACATTGACAACCATTCAGTTAGATAGCTCCGTTTTGGTTTTAGAAGCAGATATTTCTCTGTACAGCCTATGGTCCCATTCACTCGGGAATATCCCAACGCAGGTCCTAGAAGAAACGTGTTTCTGACTCGCTGAATCTCAACATAGATTCAACTCTCTTAGGTGAACGAACGCACAGCAGAGCAGTTTCAAGGAAACGTTTCTCCTGAGTTTTAGACGAAGTTTCCTGCTGTTTAGTACGGATGCCGGCATTGGGCTGGAAATACCGGTTTTGGGATTCTGCACAGAAAGGGTTTGCAAACCGCTGAATCCACACGTGAGTTTAACTCTGTCAGTTGAATGCACACATTGACAACCATTCAGTTAGATAGCTCCGTTTTGGTATTAGAAGCAGATATTTCTCTGTACAGCCTATGGTCCCATTCACTCGGGAATATCCCAACGCAGCTACTAGAAGAAACGTGTTTCTGACTGGCTGAATCTCAACATAGATTCAACTCTCTTAGGTGAACGAACGCACAGCAGAACAGTTTCAAGGAAACGTTTCTCCTGAGTTTTAGACGAAGTTTCCTGCTGTTTAGTACGGATGCCGGCATTGGGCTGGAAATACCGGTTTTGGGATTCTGCACAGAAAGGGTTTGCAAACCGCTGCCTCCACACGTGAGTTTAACTCTGTCAGTTGAATGCACACATTGACAACCATTCAGTTAGATAGCTCCGTTTTGGTTTTAGAAGCAGATATTTCTCTGTACAGCCTATGGTCCCATTCACTCGGGAATATCCCAACGCAGCTCCTAGAAGAAACGGGTTTCTGACTCGCTGAATCTCAACATAGATTCAACTCTCTTAGGTGAACGAACGCACAGCAGAGCAGTTTCAAGGAAACGTTTCTCCTGAGTTTTAGACGAAGTTTCCTGCTGTTTAGTACGGATGCCTGCATTGGGCAGGAAATACCGGTTTTCGGATTCTGCACAGAAAGGGTTTGCAAACCGCTGAATCCACACGTGAGTTTAACTCTGTCAGTTGAATGCACACATTGACAACCATTCAGTTTGATAGGACCCTTTTGGTTTTAGAAGCAGATATTTCTCTGTACAGACTATGGTCCCATTCACTCGGGAATATCCCAACGCAGCTCCTAGAAGAAACGTGTTTCTGACTCGCTGAATCTCAACATAGATTCAACTCTCTTAGGTGAACGAACGCACAGCAGAGCTGTTTCAAGGAAACGTTTCTCCTGAGTTTTAGACGAAGTTTCCTGCTGTTTAGTACGGATGCCGGCATTGGGATGGAAATACCGGTTTTGGGATTCTGCACAGAAAGAGTTTGCAAACCGCTGAATCCACACGTGAGTTTAACTCTGTCAGTTGAATGCACACATTGACAACCATTCAGTTAGATAGCTCCGTTTTGGTTTTAGAAGCAGATATTTCTCTGTACAGCCTATGGTCCCATTCACTCGGGAATATCCCAACGCAGCTCCTAGAAGAAACGTGTTTCTGACTCGCTGAATCTCAACATAGATTCAACTCTCTTAGGTGAACGAACGCACAGCAGAGCTGTTTGAAGGAAACGTTTCTCCTGAGTTTTAGACGAAGTTTCCTGCTGTTTAGTACGGATGCCTGCATTGGGCAGAAAATACCGGTTTTCGGATTCTGGACAGAAAGGGTTTGAAAACCGCTGAATCCACACGTGAGTTTAACTCTGTCAGTTGAATGCACACATTGACAACCATTCAGTTTGATAGCACCCTTTTGGTTTTAGAAGCAGATATTTCTCTGTACAGCCTATGGTCCCATTCACTCGGGAATATCCCAACGCAGCTCCTAGAAGAAACGTATTTCTGACTCGCTGAATCTCAACATAGATTCAACTCTCTTAGGTGAACGAACGCACAGAAGAGCAGTTTCAAGGAAACTTTTCTCCTGAGTTTTAGACGAAGTTTCCTGCTGTTTAGTACGGATGCCGGCATTGGGCTGGAAATACCGGTTTTGGGATTCTGCACAGAAAGAGTTTGCAAACCGCTGAATCCACACGTGAGTTTAACTCTGTCAGTTGAATGCACACATTGACAACCATTCAGTTTGATAACACCCTTTTGGTTTTAGAAGCAGATATTTCTCTGTACAGCCTATGGTCCCATTCACTCGGGAATATCCCAACGCAGCTCCTGTAAGAAACATGTTTCTGACTCGCTGAACCTCAACATAGATTCAACTGTCTTAGGTGAACGAACGCACAGTAGAGCAGTTTCAAGGAAACGTTTCTCCTGAGTTTTAGACGAAGTTTCCTGCTGTTTAGTACGGATGCCGGCATTGGGCTGGAAATACCGGTTTTGGGATTCTACACAGAAAGTGTTTGCAAACCGCTGAATCCACACGTGATTTTAACTCTGTCAGTTGAATGCACACATTGACAACCATTCAGTTAGATAGCTCCGTTTTGGTTTTAGAAGCAGATATTTCTCTTTACAGCCTATGGTCCCATTCACTCGGGAATATCCCAACGCAGCTCCTGGAAGAAACGTGTTTCTGACTCGGGGAATCTCAACATAGATTCAACTCTCTTAGGTGAACGAACGCACAGCAGAGCAGTTTGAAGGAAACGTTTCTCCTGAGTTTTAGACGAAGTTTCCTGCTGTTTAGTACAGATGCCTGCATTGGGCAGGAAATACCGGTTTTCGGATTCTGCACAGAAAGGGTTTGCAAACCGCTGATTCCACACGTGAGTTTAACTCTGTCAGTTGAATGCACACATTGACAACCATTCAGTTTGATAGCACCCTTTTGGTTTTAGAAGCAGATATTTCTCTGTACAGCCTATGGTCCCATTCACTCGGGAATGTCCCAACGCAGCTCCTAGAAGAAACGTGTTTCTGACTCGCTGAATCTCAACATAGATTCAACTCTCTTAGGTGAACGAACGCACAGAAGAGCAGTTTCAAGGAAACTTTTCTCCTGAGTTTTAGACGAAGTTTCCTGCTGTTTAGTACGGATCCCGGCATTGGGCTGGAAATACCGGTTTTGGGATTCTGCACAGAAAGAGTTTGCAAACCGCTGAATCCACACGTGAGTTTAACTCTGTCAGTTGAATGCACACATTGACAACCATTCAGTTTGGTAACACCCTTTTGGTTTTAGAAGCAGATATTTCTCTGTACAGCCTATGGTCCCATTCACTCGGGAATATCCCAACGCAGCTCCTGTAAGAAACATGTTTCTGACTCGCTGAACCTCAACATAGATTCAACTGTCTTAGGTGAACGAACGCACAGTAGAGCAGTTTCAAGGAAACGTTTCTCCTGAGTTTTAGACGAAGTTTCCTGCTGTTTAGTACGGATGCCGGCATTGGGCTGGAAATACCGGTTTTGGGATTCTACATAGAAAGTGTTTGCAAACTGCTGAATCCACACGTGATTTTAACTCTGTCAGTTGAATGCACACATTGAGAACCATTCAGTTAGATAGCTCCGTTTTGGTTTTAGAAGCAGATATTTCTCTGTACAGCCTATGGTCCCATTCACTCGGGAATATTCCAACGCAGCTCCTGGAAGAAACGTGCTTCTGACTCGCTGAATCTCAACATAGATTCAACTCTCTTAGGTGAACGAACGCCCAGCAGAGCAGTTTCAAGGAAACGTTTCTCCTGAGTTTTAGACGAAGTTTCCTGCTGTTTAGTACGTATGCCGGCATTGGGCTGGAAATACCGGTTTTAGGATTCTGCACAGAAAGGGTTTGCAAACCGCTGATTCCACACGTGAGTTTAACTCTGTCAGTTGAATGCACACATTGACAACCATTCAGTTAGATAGCTCCGTTTTGGTTTTAGAAGCAGATATTTCTCTGTACAGCCTATGGTCCCATTCACTCGGGAATATCCCAACGCAGTTCCTAGAAGAAACGTGTTTCTGACTCGCGGAATCTCAACATAGATTCAACTCTCTTAGGTTAACGAACGCACAGCAGAGCAGTTTCAAGGAAACTTTTCTCCTGAGTTTTAGACGAAGTTTCCTGCTGTTTAGTACGGATGCCGGCATTGGGCTGGAAATACCGGTTTTGGGATTCTGCACAGAAAGGGTGTGCAAACCGCTGAAGCCACACGTGAGTTTAACTCTGTCAGTTGAATGCACACATTGACAACCATTCAGTTTGATAACACCCTTTTGGTTGTAGAAGCAGATATTACTCTGTACACCCTATGGTCCCATTCACTCGGGAATATCCCAACGCAGCTCCTGGAAGAAACGTGTTTCTGACTCGCTGAACCTCAACATAGATTCAACTGTCTTAGGTGAACGAACGCACAGTAGAGCAGTTTCAAGGAAACGTTTCTCCTGAGTTTTAGACGAAGTTTCCTGCTGTTTAGTACGTATGCCGGCATTGGGCTGGAAATACCGGTTTTGGGATTCTACACAGAAAGTGTTTGCAAACCGCTGAATCCACACGTGATTTTAACTCTGTCAGTTGAATGCACACATTGACAGCCATTCAGTTAGATAGCTCCGTTTTGGTTTTAGAAGCAGATATTTCTCTGTACAGCCTATGGTCCCATTCACTCGGGAATATTCCAACGCAGCTCCTGGAAGAAACGTGCTTCTGACTCGCTGAATCTCAACATAGATTCAACTCTCTTAGGTGAACGAACCCACAGCAGAGCAGTTTCAAGGAAACGTTTCTCCTGAGTTTTAGACGAAGTTTCCTGCTGTTTAGTACGTATGCCGGCATTGGGCTGGAAATACCGGTTTTGGGATTCTGCACAGAAAGGGTTTGCAAACCGCTGAATCCACACGTGAGTTTAACTCTGTCAGTTGAATGCACACATTGACAACCATCCAGTTAGATAGCTCCGTTTTGGTTTTAGAAGCAGATATATCTCTGTACAGACTATGGTCGCATTCACTCGGGAATATCCCAACGCAGCTACTAGAAAAAACGTGTTTCTGACTCGCTGAATCTCAACATAGATTCAACTCTCTTAGGTGAACGAACGCCCAGCAGAGCAGTTTCAAGGAAACGTTTCTCCTGAGTTTTAGACGAAGTTTCCTGCTGTTTAGTACGTATGCCGGCATTGGGCTGGAAATACCGGTTTTGGGATTCTGCACAGAAAGGGTTTGCAAACCGCTGATTCCACTCGTGAGTTTAACTCTGTCAGTTGAATGCACACATTGACAACCATTCAGTTAGATAGCTCCGTTTTGGTTTTAGAAGCAGATATTTCTCTGTACAGCCTATGGTCCATTCACTCGGGAATATCCCAACGCAGCTCCTAGAAGAAACGTGTTTCTGACTCGCTGAATCTCAACATAGATTCAACTCTCTTAGGTGAACGAACGCACAGCAGAGCAGTTTGAAGGAAACGTTTCTCCTGAGTTTTAGACGAAGTTTCCTGCTGTTTAGTACAGATGCCTGCATTGGGCAGGAAATACCGGTTTTCGGATTCTGCACAGAAAGGGTTTGCAAACCGCTGAATCCACACGTGAGTTTAACTCTGTCAGTTGAATGCACACATTGATAACCATTCAGTTTGATAGCACCCTTTTGGTTTTAGAAGCAGATATTTCTCTGTACAGCCTGTGGTCCCATTCACTCGGGAATATCCGAACGCAGCTCCTAGAATAAACGTGTTTCTGACTCGCTGAATCTCAACATAGATTCAACTCTCTTAGGTGAACGAACGCACAGAAGAGCAGTTTCAAGGAAACTTTTCTCCTGAGTTTTAGACGAAGTTTCCTGCTGTTTAGTACGGAGGCCGGCAATGGGCTGGAAAAACCGGTTTTGGGATTCTGCACAGAAAGAGTTTGCAAACCGCTGAATCCACACGTGAGTTTAACTCTGTCAGTTGAAAGCACACATTGACAACCATTCAGTTTGATAACACCCTTTTGGTTTTAGAAGCAGATATTTCTCTGTACAGCCTATGGTCCCATTCACTCGGGAATATCCCAACGCAGCTCCTGGAAGAAACGTGTTTCTGACTCGCTGAACCTCAACATAGATTCAACTGTCTTAGGTGAACGAACGCACAGTAGAGCAGTTTCAAGGAAACGTTTCTCCTGAGTTTTAGACGAAGTTTCCTGCTGTTTAGTACGTATGCCGGCATTGGGCTGGAAATACCGGTTTTGGGATTCTACACAGAAAGTGTTTGCAAACCGCTGAATCCACACGTGATTTTAACTCTGTCAGTTGAATGCACACATTGACAACCATTCAGTTAGATAGCTCCGTTTTGGTTTTAGAAGCAGATATTTCTCTGTACAGCCTATGGTCCCATTCACTCGGGAATATTCCAACGCAGCTCCTGGAAGAAACGTGTTTCTGACTCGCTGAATCTCAACATAGATTCAACTCTCTTAGGTGAACGAACGCACAGCAGAGCAGTTTCAAGGAAACGTTTCTCCTGAGTTTTAGACGAAGTTTCATGCTGTTTAGTACGTATGCCGGCATTGGTATGGAAATACCGGTTTTGGGATTCTGCACAGAAAGGGTTTGCAAACCGCTGAATCCACACGTGAGTTTAACTCTGTCAGTTGAATGCACACATTGACAACCATCCAGTTAGATAGCTCCGTTTTGGTTTTAGAAGCAGATATTTCTCTGTACAGACTATGGTCGCATTCACTCGGGAATATCCCAACGCAGCTACTAGAAAAAACGTGTTTCTGACTCGCTGAATCTCAACATAGATTCAACTCTCTTAGGTGAACGAACGCCCAGCAGAGCAGTTTCAAGGAAACGTTTCTCCTGAGTTTTAGACGAAGTTTCCTGCTGTTTAGTACGGATGCCTGCATTGGGCAGGAAATACCGTTTTTCGGATTCTGCACAGAAAGGGTTTGCAAACCGCTGAATCCACACGTGAGTTTACCTCTGTCAGTTGAATGCACACATTGACAACCATCCAGTTAGATAGCTCCGTTTTGGTTTTAGAAGCAGATATTTCTCTGTACAGACTATGGTCGCATTCACTCGGGAATATCCCAACGCAGCTACTAGAAAAAACGTGTTTCTGACTCGCTGAATCTCAACATAGATTCAACTCTCTTAGGTGAACGAACGCCCAGCAGAGCAGTTTCAAGGAAACGTTTCTCCTGAGTTTTAGACGAAGTTTCCTGCTGTTTAGTACGTATGCCGGCATTGGGCTGGAAATACCGGTTTTGGGATTCTGCACAGAAAGGGTTTGCAAACCGCTGATTCCACACGTGAGTTTAACTCTGTCAGTTGAATGCACACATTGACAACCATTCAGTTAGATAGCTCCGTTTTGGTTTTAGAAGCAGATATTTCTCTGTACAGCCTATGGTCCCATTCACTCGGGAATATCCCAACGCAGCTCCTAGAAGAAACGTGTTTCTGACTCGCTGAATCTCAACATAGATTCAACTCTCTTAGGTGAACGAACGCACCGCAGAGTAGTTTGAAGGAAACGTTTCTCCTGAGTTTTAGACGAAGTTTCCTGCTGTTTAGTACGGATGCCTGCATTGGGCAGGAAATACCGGTTTTCGGATTCTGCACAGAAAGGGTTTGCAAACCGCTGAATCCACACGTGAGTTTAACTCTGTCAGTTGAATGCACACATTGACAACCATTCAGTTTGATAGCACACTTTTGGTTTTAGAAGCAGATATTTCTCTGTACAGCCTATGGTCCCATTCACTCGGGAATATCCCAACGCAGCTCCTAGAAGAAACGTGTTTCTGACTCGCTGAATCTCAACATAGATTCAACTCTCTTAGGTGAACGAACGCACAGCAGAGCAGTTTCAAGGAAACTTTTCTCCTGAGTTTTAGACGAAGTTTCCTGCTGTTTAGTACGGATGCCGGCATTGGGCTGGAAATACCGGTTTTGGGATTCTGCACAGAAAGAGTTTGCAAACCGCTGAATCCACACGTGAGTTTAACTCTGTCAGTTGAATGCACACATTGACAACCATTCAGTTTGATAACACCCCTTTGGTTTTAGAAGCAGATATTTCTCTGTACAGCCTATGGTCCCATTCACTCGGGAATATCCCAACGCAGCTACTAGAAGAAACGTGTTTCTGACTCGCTGAATCTCAACATAGATTCAACTCTCTTAGGTGAACGAACGCACAGCAGAGCAGTTTCAAGGAAACGTTTCTCCTGAGTTTTAGACGAAGTTTCCTGCTGTTTAGTACGTATGCCGGCATTGGGCTGGAATTACCGGTTTTGGGATTCTGCACAGAAAGGGTTTGCAAACCGCTGATTCCACACTTGAGTTTAACTCTGTCAGTTGAATGCACACATTGACAACCATTCAGTTAGATAGCTCCGTTTTGGTTTTAGAGGCAGATATTTCTCTGTACAGCCTATGGTCCCATTCACTCGGGAATATCCCAACGCAGCTCCTAGAAGAAAGGTGTTTCTGACTCGCTGAATCTCAACATAGATTCAACTCTCTTAGGTGAACGAACGCACAGCAGAGCAGTTTCAAGGAAACGTTTCTCCTGAGTTTTAGACGAAGTTTCCTGCTGTTTAGTACGGATGCCTGCATTGCGCAGGAAATACCGGTTTTCGGATTCTGCACAGAAAGGGTTTGCAAACCGCTGAATCCACACGTGAGTTTAAATCTGTCAGTTGAATGCACACATTGACAACCATTCAGTTTGATAGGACCCTTTTGGTTTTAGAAGCAGATATTTCTCTGTACAGCCTATGGTCCCATTCACTCGGGAATATCCTAACGCAGATCCTAGAAGAAACGTGTTTCTGACTCGCTGAATCTCAACATAGATTCAACTCTCTTAGGTGAACGAACGCACAGCAGAGCAGTTTCAAGGAAACTTTTCTCCTGAGTTTTAGACGAAGTTTCCTGCTGTTTAGTACGGATGCCGGCATTGGGCTGGAAATACCGGTTTTGGGATTATGCACAGAAAGGGTTTGCAAACCGCTGAATCCACACCTGAGTTTAACTCTGTCAATTGAATGCACACATTGACAACCATTCAGTTAGATAGCTCCGTTTTGGTATTAGAAGCAGATATTTCTCTGTACAGCCTATGGTCCCATTCACTCGGGAATATCCGAACGCAGGTCCTAGAAGAAACGTGTTTCTGACTCCCTGAATCTCAACATAGATTCAACTCTCTTAGGTGAACGAACGCACAGCAGAGCAGTTTCAAGGAAACGTTTCTCCTGAGTTTAAGACGAAGTTTCCTGCTGTTTAGTATGGATGCCGGCATTGGGCTGGAAATACCGGTTTTGGGATTCTGCACAGAAAGGGTTTGCAAACCGCTGAATCCACACGTGAGTTTAACTTTGTGAGTTGAATGCACACATTGACAACCATCCAGTTAGATAGCTCCGTTTTGGTTTTAGAAGCAGATATTTCTCTGTACAGCCTATGATTCTATTCACTCGGGAATATCCCAACGCAGCTCCTAGAAGAAACGTGTTTCTGACTCTCTGAATCTCAACATAGATTCAACTCTCTTAGGTGAACGAACGCACAGCAGAGCAGTTTCAAGGAAACGTTTCTCCTGAGTTTTAGACGAAGTTTCCTGCAGTTTAGTACGTATCCCGGCATTGAGCTGTTATTACCGGTTTTGGGATTCTGCACAGAAAGGGTTTGTAAACCGCTGAATCCAAACGTGAGTTTAACTCTGTCAGTTGAATGCACACATTGACAACCATTCAGTTAGATTGCGCGCTTTTGGTTTTAGGAGCAGATATTTCTCTGTACAGCCTATGGTCCCATTCACTCGGGAATATCCCAACGCAGCTCCTGGAAGAAACGTGTTTCTGACTCGCTGAATCTCAACATAGATTCAACTGTGTTAGGTGAACGAAAGCACAGCAGAGCAGTTTCAAGGAAACGTTTCTCCTGAGTTTTAGACGAAGTTTCCTGCTGTTTAGTACGGATGCCGGCATTGGGCTGGAAATACCGGTTTTGGGATTCTACATAGAAAGTGTTTGCAAACTGCTGAATCCACACGTGATTTTAACTCTGTCAGTTGAATGCACACATTGAGAACCATTCAGTTAGATAGCTCCGTTTTGGTTTTAGAAGCAGATATTTCTCTGTACAGACTATGGTCGCATTCACTCGGGAATATCCCAACGCAGCTACTAGAAAAAACGTGTTTCTGACTCGCTGAATCTCAACATAGATTCAACTCTCTTAGGTGAACGAACGCCCAGCAGAGCAGTTTCAAGGAAACGTTTCTCCTGAGTTTTAGAAGAAGTTTCCTGCTGTTTAGTACGTATGCCGGCATTGGGCTGGAAATACCGGTTTTGGGATTCTGCACAGAAAGGGTTTGCAAACCGCTGATTCCACTCGTGAGTTTAACTCTGTCAGTTGAATGCACACATTGACAACCATTCAATTAGATAGCTCCGTTTTGGTTTTAGAAGCAGATATTTCTCCGTACAGCCTATGGTCCATTCACTCGGGAATATCCCAACGCAGCTCCTAGAAGAAACGTGTTTCTGACTCGCTGAATCTCAACATAGATTCAACTCTCTTAGGTGAACGAACGCACAGCAGAGCAGTTTGAAGGAAACGTTTCTCCTGAGTTTTAGACGAAGTTTCCTGCTGTTTAGTACAGATGCCTGCATTGGGCAGGAAATACCGGTTTTCGGATTCTGCACAGAAAGGGTTTGCAAACCGCTGAATCCACACGTGAGTTTAACTCTGTCAGTTGAATGCACACATTGATAACCATTCAGTTTGATAGCACCCTTTTGGTTTTAGAAGCAGATATTTCTCTGTACAGCCTGTGGTCCCATTCACTCGGGAATATCCCAACGCAGCTCCTAGAAGAAACGTGTTTCTGACTCGCTGAATCTCAACATAGATTCAACTCTCTTAGGTGAACGAACGCACAGAAGACCAGTTTCAAGGAAACTTTTCTCCTGAGTTTTAGACGAAGTTTCCGGCTGTTTAGTACGGAGGCCGGCATTGGGCTGGAAATACCGGTTTTGGGATTCTGCACAGAAAGAGTTTGCAAACCGCTGAATCCACACGTGAGTTTAACTCTGTCAGTTGAATGCACACATTGACAACCATTCAGTTTGATAACACCCTTTTGGTTTTAGAAGCAGATATTTCTCTGTACAGCCTATGGTCCCATTCACTCGGGAATATCCCAACGCAGCTCCTGGAAGAAACGTGTTTCTGACTCGCTGAACCTCAACATAGATTCAACTGTCTTAGGTGAACGAACGCACAGTAGAGCAGTTTCAAGGAAACGTTTCTCCTGAGTTTTAGACGAAGTTTCCTGCTGTTTAGTACGTATGCCGGCATTGGGCTGGAAATACCGGTTTTGGGATTCTACACAGAAAGTGTTTGCAAACCGCTGAATCCACACGTGAGTTTAACTCTGTCAGTTGAATGCACACATTGATAACCATTCAGTTTGATAGCACCCTTTTGGTTTTAGAAGCAGATATTTCTCTGTACAGCCTGTGGTCCCATTCACTCGGGAATATCCCAACGCAGCTCCTAGAAGAAACGTGTTTCTGACTCGCTGAATCTCAACATAGATTCAACTCTCTTAGGTGAACGAACGCACAGAAGAGCAGTTTCAAGGAAACTTTTCTCCTGAGTTTTAGACGAAGTTTCCTGCTGTTTAGTACGGAGGCCGGCATTGGGCTGGAAATACCGGTTTTGGGATTCTGCACAGAAAGAGTTTGCAAACCGCTGAATCCACACGTGAGTTTAACTCTGTCAGTTGAATGCACACATTGACAACCATTCAGTTTGATAACACCCTTTTGGTTTTAGAAGCAGATATTTCTCTGTACAGCCTATGGTCCCATTCACTCGGGAATATCCCAACGCAGCTCCTGGAAGAAACGTGTTTCTGACTCGCTGAACCTCAACATAGATTCAACTGTCTTAGGTGAACGAACGCACAGTAGAGCAGTTTCAAGGAAACGTTTCTCCTGAGTTTTAGACGAAGTTTCCTGCTGTTTAGTACGTATGCCGGCATTGGGCTGGAAATACCGGTTTTGGGATTCTACACAGAAAGTGTTTGCAAACCGCTGAATCCACACGTGATTTTAACTCTGTCAGTTGAATGCACACATTGACAACCATTCAGTTAGATAGCTCCGTTTTGGTTTTAGAAGCAGATATTTCTCTGTACAGCCTATGGTCCCATTCACTCGGGAATATTCCAACGCAGCTCCTGGAAGAAACGTGTTTCTGACTCGCTGAATCTCAACATAGATTCAACTCTCTTAGGTGAACGAACGCACAGCAGAGCAGTTTCAAGGAAACGTTTCTCCTGAGTTTTAGACGAAGTTTCATGCTGTTTAGTACGTATGCCGGCATTGGTATGGAAATACCGTTTTTGGGATTCTGCACAGAAAGGGTTTGCAAACCGCTGAATCCACACGTGAGTTTAACTCTGTCAGTTGAATGCACACATTGACAACCATCCAGTTAGATAGCTCCGTTTTGGTTTTAGAAGCAGATATTTCTCTGTACAGACTATGGTCGCATTCACTCGGGAATATCCCAACGAAGCTACTAGAAAAAACGTGTTTCTGACTCGCTGAATCTCAACATAGTTTCAACTCTCTTAGGTGAACGAACGCCCAGCAGAGCAGTTTCAAGGAAACGTTTCTCCTGAGTTTTAGACGAAGTTTCCTGCTGTTTAGTACGGATGCCTGCATTGGGCAGGAAATACCGTTTTTCGGATTCTGCACAGAAAGGGTTTGCAAACCGCTGAATCCACACGTGAGTTTACCTCTGTCAGTTGAATGCACACATTGACAACCATCCAGTTAGATAGCTCCGTTTTGGTTTTAGAAGCAGATATTTCTCTGTACAGACTATGGTCGCATTCACTCGGGAATATCCCAACGCAGCTACTAGAAAAAACGTGTTTCTGACTCGCTGAATCTCAACATAGATTCAACTCTCTTAGGTGAACGAACGCCCAGCAGAGCAGTTTCAAGGAAACGTTTCTCCTGAGTTTTAGACGAAGTTTCCTGCTGTTTAGTACGTATGCCGGCATTGGGCTGGAAATACCGGTTTTGGGATTCTGCACAGAAAGGTTTTCCAAACCGCTGATTCCACACGTGAGTTTAACTCTGTCAGTTGAATGCACACATTGACAACCATTCAGTTAGATAGCTCCGTTTTGGTTTTAGAAGCAGATATTTCTCTGTACAGCCTATGGTCCCATTCACTCGGGAATATCCCAACGCAGCTCCTAGAAGAAACGTGTTTCTGACTCGCTGAATCTCAACATAGATTCAACTCTCTTAGGTGAACGAACGCACAGCAGAGCAGTTTGAAGGAAACGTTTCTCCTGAGTTTTAGACGAAGTTTCCTGCTGTTTAGTACGGATGCCTGCATTGGGCAGGAAATACCGGTTTTCGGATTCTGCACAGAAAGGGTTTGCAAACCGCTGAATCCACACGTGAGTTTAACTCTGTCAGTTGAATGCACACATTGACAACCATTCAGTTTGATAGCACACTTTTGGTTTTAGAAGCAGATATTTCTCTGTACAGCCTATGGTCCCATTCACTCGGGAATATCCCAACGCAGCTCCTAGAAGAAACGTGTTTCTGACTCGCTGAATCTCAACATAGATTCAACTCTCTTAGGTGAACGAACGCACAGCAGAGCAGTTTCAAGGAAACGTTTCTCCTGAGTTTTAGACGAAGTTTCCTGCTGTTTAGTACGGATGCCTGCATTGCGCAGGAAATACCGGTTTTCGGATTCTGCACAGAAAGGGTTTGCAAACCGCTGAATCCACACGTGAGTTTAAATCTGTCAGTTGAATGCACACATTGACAACCATTCAGTTTGATAGGACCCTTTTGGTTTTAGAAGCAGATATTTCTCTGTACAGCCTATGGTCCCATTCACTCGGGAATATCCTAACGCAGATCCTAGAAGAAACGTGTTTCTGACTCGCTGAATCTCAACATAGATTCAACTCTCTTAGGTGAACGAACGCACAGCAGAGCAGTTTCAAGGAAACTTTTCTCCTGAGTTTTAGACGAAGTTTCCTGCTGTTTAGTACGGATGCCGGCATTGGGCTGGAAATACCGGTTTTGGGATTATGCACAGAAAGGGTTTGCAAACCGCTGAATCCACACCTGAGTTTAACTCTGTCAATTGAATGCACACATTGACAACCATTCAGTTAGATAGCTCCGTTTTGGTATTAGAAGCAGATATTTCTCTGTACAGCCTATGGTCCCATTCACTCGGGAATATCCGAACGCAGGTCCTAGAAGAAACGTGTTTCTGACTCCCTGAATCTCAACATAGATTCACCTCTCTTAGGTGAACGAACGCACAGCAGAGCAGTTTCAAGGAAACGTTTCTCCTGAGTTTAAGACGAAGTTTCCTGCTGTTTAGTACGGATGCCGGCATTGGGCTGGAAATACCGGTTTTGGGATTCTGCACAGAAAGGGTTTGCAAACCGCTGAATCCACACGTGAGTTTAACTTTGTGAGTTCAATGCACACATTGACAACCATCCAGTTAGATAGCTCCGTTTTGGTTTTAGAAGCAGATATTTCTCTGTACAGCCTATGATTCTATTCACTCGGGAATATCCCAACGCAGCTCCTAGAAGAAACGTGTTTCTGACTCGCTGAATCTCAACATAGATTCAACTCTCTTAGGTGAACGAACGCACAGCAGAGCAGTTTCAAGGAAACGTTTCTCCTGAGTTTTAGACGAAGTTTCCTGCAGTTTAGTACGTATCCCGGCATTGAGCTGTTATTACCGGTTTTGGGATTCTACACAGAAAGGGTTTGTAAACCGCTGAATCCAAACGTGAGTTTAACTCTGTCAGTTGAATGCACACATTGACAACCATTCAGTTAGATTGCGCGCTTTTGGTTTTAGGAGCAGATATTTCTCTGTACAGCCTATGGTCCCATTCACTCGGGAATATCCCAACGCAGCTCCTGGAAGAAACGTGTTTCTGACTCGCTGAATCTCAACATAGATTCAACTGTCTTAGGTGAACGAAAGCACAGCAGAGCAGTTTCAAAGAAACGTTTCTCCTGAGTTTTAGACGAAGTTTCCTGCTGTTTAGTATGTATGCCGGCATTGGGCTGGAAATACCGGTTTTGGGATTCTGCACAGAAAGGGTTTGCAAACCGCTGAATCCACACGTGAGTTTAACTCTGTCAGGTGAATGCACACATTGACAGCCATTCAGTTAGATAGATCCGTTTTGGTTTTAGAAGCAGATATTTCTCTGAACAGTCTATGGTCCCATTCACTCGGGAATATCCCAACGCAGCTCCTAGAAGAAACGTGTTTCTGACTCGCTGAATCTCAACATAGATTCAACTCTCTTAGGTGAACGAACGCACAGCAGAGCAGTTTCAAGGAAACGTTTCTCCTGAGATTTAGACGAAGTTTCCTGCTGTTTAGTACGGATGCCTGCATTGGGCAGGAAATACCGGTTTTCGGATTCTGCACAGAAAGGGTTTGCAAACCGCTGAATCCACACGTGAGTTTAAATCTGTCAGTTGAATGCACACATTGACAACCATTCAGTTTGATAGGACCCTTTTGTTTTTAGAAGCAGATATTTCTCTGTACAGCCTATGGTCCCATTCACTCGGGAATATCCCAACGCAGATCCCAGAAGAAACGTGTTTCTGACTCGCTGAATCTCAACATAGATTCAACTCTCTTAGGTGAACGAAGTCATAGCAGAGCAGTTTCAAGGAAACTTTTCTCCTGAGTTTTAGACGAAGTTTCCTGCTATTTAGTACTGATGCCGGCATTGTGCTGGAAATACCGGTTTTGAGATTATGCACAGAAAGGGTTTGCAAACCGCTGAATCCACACGTGAGTTTAACTCTGTCAGTTGAATACACACATTGACAACCATTCAGTTCGATAGCTCCGTTTTGGTATTAGAAGCAGATATTTCTCTGTACAGCCTATGGTCCCATTCACTCGGGAATCTCCCAACGCAGGTCCTAGAAGAAACGTGTTTCTGACTCGCTGAATCTCAACATAGATTCAACTCTCTTAGGTGAACGAACGCACAGCAGAGTAGTTTCAAGGAAACGTTTGTCCTGAGTTTTAGACGAAGTTTCCTGCTGTTTAGTACGGATGCCGGCATTGGGCTGGAAATACCGGTTTTGCGATTCTGCACAGAAAGGGTTTGCAAACCGCTGAATCCACACGTGAGTTTAACTCTGTCAGTTGAGTGCACACATTGACAACCATTCAGTTAGATAGCTCCGTTTTGGTTTTAGAAGCAGATATTTCTCTGTACAGCCTATGGTCCCATTCACTCGGGAATGTCCCAACGCAGCTCCTGGAAGAAACGTGTTTCTGACTCGCTGAATCTCAACATAGATTCAACTCTCTTAGGTGAACGAACGCACAGCAGAGCAGTTTCAAGGAAACGTTTCTCCTGAGTTTTAGACGAAGTTTCCTGCTGTTTAGTACGGATGCCTGCATTGGGCAGGAAATACCGGTTTTCGGATTCTGCACAGAAAGGGTTTGCAAACCGCTGAATCCACACGTGAGTTTAAATCTGTCAGTTGAATGCACACATTGACAACCATTCAGTTTGATAGGACCCTTTTGGTTTTAGAAGCAGATATTTCTCTGTACAGCCTATGGTCCCATTCACTCGGGAATATCCCAACGCAGATCCTAGAAGAAACGTGTTTCTGACTCGCTGAATCTCAACATAGATTCAACTCTCTTAGGTGAACGAACGCACAGCAGAGCAGTTTCAAGGAAACTTTTCTCCTGAGTTTTAGACGAAGTTTCCTGCTGTTTAGTACGGATGCCGGCATTGGGCTGGAAATACCGGTTTTGGGATTCTGCACAGAAAGGGTTTGCAAACCGCTGAATCCGCACGTGAGTTTAACGTTGTGAGTTGAATGCACACATTGACAACCATCCAGTTAGATAGCTCCGTTTTGGTTTTAGAAGCAGATATTTCTCTGTACAGCCTATGATCCCATTCACTCGGGAATATCCCAACGCAGCTACTAGAAAAAACGTGTTTCTGGCTCGCTGAATCTCAACATAGATTCAACTCTCTTAGGTGAACGAACGCACAGCAGAGCAGTTTCAAGGAAACGTTTCTCCTGAGTTTTAGACGAAGTTTCCTGCAGTTTTGTACGTATCCCGGCATTGAGCTGTTATTACCGGTTTTGGGATTCTGCACAGAAAGGGTTTGTAAACCGCTGAATCCAACCGTGAGTTTAACTCTGTCTGTTGAATGCACACATTGACAACCATTCAGTTAGATTGCACCCTTTTGGTTTTAGGAGCAGATATTTCTCTGTACAGCCTATGGTCCCATTCACTCGGGAATGTCCCAACGCAGCTCCTGGAAGAAACGTGTTTCTGACTCGCTGAATCTCAACATAGATTCAACTCTCTTAGGTGAACGAACGCACAGCACAGCAGTTTCAAGGAAACGTTTCTCCTGAGATTTAGACGAAGTTTCCTGCTGTTTAGTACGGATGCCGGCATTGGGCTGGAAATACCGGTTTTGCGATTCTGCACAGAAAGGGTTTGCAAACCGCTGAATCCACACGTGAGTTTAACTCTGTCAGTTGAATGCACACATTGACAACCATTCAGTTAGATAGCTCCGTTTTGGTTTTAGAAGCAGATATTTCTCTGTACAGCCTATGGTCCCATTCACTCGGGAATATTCCAACGCAGCTCCTGGAGGAAACGTGTTTCTGACTCGCTGAATCTCAACATAGATTCAACTCTCTTAGGTGAACGAACGCACAGCAGAGCAGTTTCAAGGAAACGTTTCTCCTGAGTTTTAGACGAAGTTTCATGCTGTTTAGTACGTATGCCGGCATTGGTATGGAAATACCGGTTTTGGGATTCTGCACAGAAAGGGTTTGCAAACCGCTGAATCCACACGTGAGTTTAACTCTGTCAGTTGAATGCACACATTGACAACCATCCAGTTAGATAGCTCCGTTTTGGTTTTAGAAGCAGATATTTCTCTGTACAGACTATGGTCGCATTCACTGGGGAATATCCCAACGCAGCTACTAGAAAAAACGTGTTTCTGACTCGCTAAATCTCAACATAGATTCAACTCTCTTAGGTGAACGAACGCCCAGCAGAGCAGTTTCAAGGAAACGTTTCTCCTGAGTTTTAGACGAAGTTTCCTGCTGTTTAGTACGTATGCCGGCATTGGGCTGGAAATACCGGTTTTCGGATTCTGCACAGAAAGGGTTTGCAAACCGCTGAATCCACACGTGAGTTTAACTCTGTCAGTTGAATGCACACATTGACAACCATCCAGTTAGATAGCTCCGTTTTGGTTTTAGAAGCAGATATTTCTCTGTACAGACTATGGTCGCATTCACTCGGGAATATCCCAACGCAGCTACTAGAAAAAACGTGTTTCTGACTCGCTGAATCTCAACATAGATTCAACTCTCTTAGGTGAACGAACGCCCAGCAGAGCAGTTTCAAGGAAACGTTTCTCCTGAGTTTTAGACGATGTTTCCTGCTGTTTAGAACGTATGCCGGCATTGGGCTGGAAATACCGGTTTTGGGATTCTGCACAGAAAGGGTTTGCAAACCGCTGATTCCACACGTGAGTTTAATTCTGTCAGTTGAATGCACACATTGACAACCATTCAGTTAGATAGCTCCGTTTTGGTTTTAGAAGCAGATATTTCTCTGTACAGCCTATGGTCCCATTCACTCGGGAATATCCCAACGCAGCTCCTAGAAGAAACGTGTTTCTGACTCGCTGAATCTCAACATAGATTCAACTCTCTTAGGTGAACGAACGCACAGCAGAGCAGTTTGAAGGAAACGTTTCTCCTGAGTTTTAGACGAAGTTTCCTGCTGTTTAGTACGGATGCCTGCATTGGGCAGGAAATACCGATTTTCGGATTCTGCACAGAAAGGGTTTGCAAACCGCTGAATCCACACGTGAGTTTAACTCTGTCAGTTGAATGCACACATTGACAACCATTCAGTTTGATAGCACACTTTTGGTTTTAGAAGCAGATATTTCTCTGTACAGCCTATGGTCCCATTCACTCGGGAATATCCCAACGCAGCTCCTAGAAGAAACGTGTTTCTGACTCGCTGAATCTCAACATAGATTCAACTCTCTTAGGTGAACGAACGCACAGCAGAGCAGTTTCAAGGAAACGTTTCTCCTGAGTTTTAGACGAAGTTTCCTGCTGTTTAGTACGTATGCCGGCATTGGGCTGGAATTACCGGTTTTGGGATTCTGCACAGAAAGGGTTTGCAAACCGCTGATTCCACACTTGAGTTTAACTCTGTCAGTTGAATGCACACATTGACAACCATTCAGTTAGATAGCTCCGTTTTGGTTTTAGAGGCAGATATTTCTCTGTACAGCCTATGGTCCCATTCACTCGGGAATATCCCAACGCAGCTCCTAGAAGAAACGTGTTTCTGACTCGCTGAATCTCAACATAGATTCAACTCTCTTAGGTGAACGAACGCACAGCAGAGCAGTTTCAAGGAAACGTTTCTCCTGAGTTTTAGACGAAGTTTCCTGCTGTTTAGTACGGATGCCTGCATTGCGCAGGAAATACCGGTTTTCGGATTCTGCACAGAAAGGGTTTGCAAACCGCTGAATCCACACGTGAGTTTAAATCTGTCAGTTGAATGCACACATTGACAACCATTCAGTTTGATAGGACCCTTTTGGTTTTAGAAGCAGATATTTCTCTGTACAGCCTATGGTCCCATTCACTCGGGAATATCCTAACGCAGATCCTAGAAGAAACGTGTTTCTGACTCGCTGAATCTCAACATAGATTCAACTCTCTTAGGTGAACGAACGCACAGCAGAGCAGTTTCAAGGAAACTTTTCTCCTGAGTTTTAGACGAAGTTTCCTGCTGTTTAGTACGGATGCCGGCATTGGGCTGGAAATACCGGTTTTGGGATTATGCACAGAAAGGGTTTGCAAACCGCTGAATCCACACCTGAGTTTAACTCTGTCAATTGAATGCACACATTGACAACCATTCAGTTAGATAGCTCCGTTTTGGTATTAGAAGCAGATATTTCTCTGTACAGCCTATGGTCCCATTCACTCGGGAATATCCGAACGCAGGTCCTAGAAGAAACGTGTTTCTGACTCCCTGAATCTCAACATAGATTCACCTCTCTTAGGTGAACGAACGCACAGCAGAGCAGTTTCAAGGAAACGTTTCTCCTGAGTTTAAGACGAAGTTTCCTGCTGTTTAGTACGGATGCCGGCATTGGGCTGGAAATACCGGTTTTGGGATTCTGCACAGAAAGGGTTTGCAAACCGCTGAATCCACACGTGAGTTTAACTTTGTGAGTTGAATGCACACATTGACAACCATCCAGTTAGATAGCTCCGTTTTGGTTTTAGAAGCAGATATTTCTCTGTACAGCCTATGATTCTATTCACTCGGGAATATCCCAACGCAGCTCCTAGAAGAAACGTGTTTCTGACTCGCTGAATCTCAACATAGATTCAACTCTCTTAGGTGAACGAACGCAGAGCAGAGCAGTTTCAAGGAAACGTTTCTCCTGAGTTTTAGACGAAGTTTCCTGCAGTTTAGTACGTATCCCGGCATTGAGCTGTTATTACCGGTTTTGGGATTCTACACAGAAAGGGTTTGTAAACCGCTGAATCCAAACGTGAGTTTAACTCTGTCAGTTGAATGCACACATTGACAACCATTCAGTTAGATTGCGCGCTTTTGGTTTTAGGAGCAGATATTTCTCTGTACAGCCTATGGTCCCATTCACTCGGGAATATCCCAACGCAGCTCCTGGAAGAAACGTGTTTCTGACTCGCTGAATCTCAACATAGATTCAACTGTCTTAGGTGAACGAAAGCACAGCAGAGCAGTTTCAAGGAAACGTTTCTCCTGAGTTTTAGACGAAGTTTCCTGCTGTTTAGTATGTATGCCGGCATTGGGCTGGAAATACCGGTTTTGGGATTCTGCACAGAAAGGGTTTGCAAACCGCTGAATCCACACGTGAGTTTAACTCTGTCAGGTGAATGCACACATTGACAGCCATTCAGTTAGATAGATCCGTTTTGGTTTTAGAAGCAGATATTTCTCTGAACAGTCTATGGTCCCATTCACTCGGGAATATCCCAACGCAGCTCCTAGAAGAAACGTGTTTCTGACTCGCTGAATCTCAACATAGATTCAACTCTCTTAGGTGAACGAACGCACAGCAGAGCAGTTTCAAGGAAACGTTTCTCCTGAGATTTAGACGAAGTTTCCTGCTGTTTAGTACGGATGCCTGCATTGGGCAGGAAATACCGGTTTTCGGATTCTGCACAGAAAGGGTTTGCAAACCGCTGAATCCACACGTGAGTTTAAATCTGTCAGTTGAATGCACACATTGACAACCATTCAGTTTGATAGGACCCTTTTGTTTTTAGAAGCAGATATTTCTCTGTACAGCCTATGGTCCCATTCACTCGGGAATATCCCAACGCAGATCCCAGAAGAAACGTGTTTCTGACTCGCTGAATCTCAACATAGATTCAACTCTCTTAGGTGAACGAAGTCATAGCAGAGCAGTTTCAAGGAAACTTTTCTCCTGAGTTTTAGACGAAGTTTCCTGCTATTTAGTACTGATGCCGGCATTGTGCTGGAAATACCGGTTTTGAGATTATGCACAGAAAGGGTTTGCAAACCGCTGAATCCACACGTGAGTTTAACTCTGTCAGTTGAATACACACATTGACAACCATCCAGTTAGATAGCTCCGTTTTGGTATTAGAAGCAGATATTTCTCTGTACAGCCTATGGTCCCATTCACTCGGGAATCTCCCAACGCAGGTCCTAGAAGAAACGTGTTTCTGACTCGCTGAATCTCAACATAGATTCAACTCTCTTAGGTGAACGAACGCACAGCAGAGTAGTTTCAAGGAAACGTTTGTCCTGAGTTTTAGACGAAGTTTCCTGCTGTTTAGTACGGATGCCGGCATTGGGCTGGAAATACCGGTTTTGCGATTCTGCACAGAAAGGGTTTGCAAACCGCTGAATCCACACGTGAGTTTAACTCTGTCAGTTGAGTGCACACATTGACAACCATTCAGTTAGATAGCTCCGTTTTGGTTTTAGAAGCAGATATTTCTCTGTACAGCCTATGGTCCCATTCACTCGGGAATGTCCCAACGCAGCTCCTGGAAGAAACGTGTTTCTGACTCGCTGAATCTCAACATAGATTCAACTCTCTTAGGTGAACGAACGCACAGCAGAGCAGTTTCAAGGAAACGTTTCTCCTGAGTTTTAGACGAAGTTTCCTGCTGTTTAGTACGGATGCCTGCATTGGGCAGGAAATACCGGTTTTCGGATTCTGCACAGAAAGGGTTTGCAAACCGCTGAATCCACACGTGAGTTTAAATCTGTCAGTTGAATGCACACATTGACAACCATTCAGTTTGATAGGACCCTTTTGGTTTTAGAAGCAGATATTTCTCTGTACAGCCTATGGTCCCATTCACTCGGGAATATCCCAACGCAGATCCTAGAAGAAACGTGTTTCTGACTCGCTGAATCTCAACATAGATTCAACTCTCTTAGGTGAACGAACGCACAGCAGAGCAGTTTCAAGGAAACTTTTCTCCTGAGTTTTAGACGAAGTTTCCTGCTGTTTAGTACGGATGCCGGCATTGGGCTGGAAATACCGGTTTTGGGATTCTGCACAGAAAGGGTTTGCAAACCGCTGAATCCGCACGTGAGTTTAACGTTGTGAGTTGAATGCACACATTGACAACCATCCAGTTAGATAGCTCCGTTTTGGTTTTAGAAGCAGATATTTCTCTGTACAGCCTATGATCCCATTCACTCGGGAATATCCCAACGCAGCTACTAGAAAAAACGTGTTTCTGGCTCGCTGAATCTCAACATAGATTCAACTCTCTTGGGTGAACGAACGCACAGCAGAGCAGTTTCAAGGAAACGTTTCTCCTGAGTTTTAGACGAAGTTTCCTGCAGTTTTGTACGTATCCCGGCATTGAGCTGTTATTACCGGTTTTGGGATTCTGCACAGAAAGGGTTTGTAAACCGCTGAATCCAACCGTGAGTTTAACTCTGTCTGTTGAATGCACACATTGACAACCATTCAGTTAGATTGCACCCTTTTGGTTTTAGGAGCAGATATTTCTCTGTACAGCCTATGGTCCCATTCACTCGGGAATGTCCCAACGCAGCTCCTGGAAGAAACGTGTTTCTGACTCGCTGAATCTCAACATAGATTCAACTCTCTTAGGTGAACGAACGCACAGCACAGCAGTTTCAAGGAAACGTTTCTCCTGAGATTTAGACGAAGTTTCCTGCTGTTTAGTACGGATGCCGGCATTGGGCTGGAAATACCGGTTTTGCGATTCTGCACAGAAAGGGTTTGCAAACCGCTGAATCCACACGTGAGTTTAACTCTGTCAGTTGAATGCACACATTGACAACCATTCAGTTAGATAGCTCCGTTTTGGTTTTAGAAGCAGATATTTCTCTGTACAGCCTATGGTCCCATTCACTCGGGAATATTCCAACGCAGCTCCTGGAGGAAACGTGTTTCTGACTCGCTGAATCTCAACATAGATTCAACTCTCTTAGGTGAACGAACGCACAGCAGAGCAGTTTCAAGGAAACGTTTCTCCTGAGTTTTAGACGAAGTTTCATGCTGTTTAGTACGTATGCCGGCATTGGTATGGAAATACCGGTTTTGGGATTCTGCACAGAAAGGGTTTGCAAACCGCTGAATCCACACGTGAGTTTAACTCTGTCAGTTGAATGCACACATTGACAACCATCCAGTTAGATAGCTCCGTTTTGGTTTTAGAAGCAGATATTTCTCTGTACAGACTATGGTCGCATTCACTGGGGAATATCCCAACGCAGCTACTAGAAAAAACGTGTTTCTGACTCGCTAAATCTCAACATAGATTCAACTCTCTTAGGTGAACGAACGCCCAGCAGAGCAGTTTCAAGGAAACGTTTCTCCTGAGTTTTAGACGAAGTTTCCTGCTGTTTAGTACGTATGCCGGCATTGGGCTGGAAATACCGGTTTTCGGATTCTGCACAGAAAGGGTTTGCAAACCGCTGAATCCACACGTGAGTTTAACTCTGTCAGTTGAATGCACACATTGACAACCATCCAGTTAGATAGCTCCGTTTTGGTTTTAGAAGCAGATATTTCTCTGTACAGACTATGGTCGCATTCACTCGGGAATATCCCAACGCAGCTACTAGAAAAAACGTGTTTCTGACTCGCTGAATCTCAACATAGATTCAACTCTCTTAGGTGAACGAACGCCCAGCAGAGCAGTTTCAAGGAAACGTTTCTCCTGAGTTTTAGACGAAGTTTCCTGCTGTTTAGAACGTATGCCGGCATTGGGCTGGAAATACCGGTTTTGGGATTCTGCACAGAAAGGGTTTGCAAACCGCTGATTCCACACGTGAGTTTAATTCTGTCAGTTGAATGCACACATTGACAACCATTCAGTTAGATAGCTCCGTTTTGGTTTTAGAAGCAGATATTTCTCTGTACAGCCTATGGTCCCATTCACTCGGGAATATCCCAACGCAGCTCCTAGAAGAAACGTGTTTCTGACTCGCTGAATCTCAACATAGATTCAACTCTCTTAGGTGAACGAACGCACAGCAGAGCAGTTTGAAGGAAACGTTTCTCCTGAGTTTTAGACGAAGTTTCCTGCTGTTTAGTACGGATGCCTGCATTGGGCGGAAAATACCGGTTTTGGGATTCTGCACAGAAAGGGTTTGCAAACCGCTGAATCCACACGTGAGTTTAACTCTGTCAGTTGAATGCACACATTGACAACCATTCAGTTTGATAGCACCCTTTTGGTTTTAGAAGCAGATATTTCTCTGTACAGCCTATGGTCCCATTCACTCGGGAATATCCCAACGCAGCTCCTAGAAGAAACGTGTTTCTGACTCGCTGAATCTCAACATAGATTCAACTCTCTTAGGTGAACGAACGCACAGAAGAGCAGTTTCAAGGAAACTTTTCTCCTGAGTTTTAGACGAAGTTTCCTGCTGTTTAGTACGGATGCCGGCATTGGGCTGGAAATACCGGTTTTGGGATTCTGCACAGAAAGAGTTTGCAAACCGCTGAATCCACACGTGAGTTTAACTCTGTCAGTTGAATGCACACATTGACAACCATTCAGTTTGATAACACCCTTTTGGTTTTAGAAGCAGATATTTCTCTGTACAGCCTATGGTCCCATTCACTCGGGAATATCCCAACGCAGCTCCTGTAAGAAACATGTTTCTGACTCGCTGAACCTCAACATAGATTCAACTGTCTTAGGTGAACGAACGCACAGTAGAGCAGTTTCAAGGAAACGTTTCTCCTGAGTTTTAGACGAAGTTTCCTGCTGTTTAGTACGGATGCCGGCATTGGGCTGGAAATACCGGTTTTGGGATTCTACACAGAAAGTGTTTGCAAACTGCTGAATCCACACGTGATTTTAACTCTGTCAGTTGAATGCACACTTTGACAACCATTCAGTTAGATAGCTCCGTTTTGGTTTTAGAAGCAGATATTTCTCTGTACAGCCTATGGTCCCATTCACTCGGGAATATTCCAACGCAGCTCCTGGAAGAAACGTGTTTCTGACTCGCTGAATCTCAACATAGATTCAACTCTCTTAGGTGAACGAACGCACAGCAGAGCAGTTTCAAGGAAACGTTTCTCCTGAGTTTTAGACGAAGTTTCCTGCTGTTTAGTACGTATGCCGGCATTGGGCTGGAAATACCGGTTTTGGGATTCTGCACAGAAAGGGTTTGCAAACCGCTGAATCCACACGTGAGTTTAACTCTGTCAGTTGAATGCACACATTGACAACCATCCAGTTAGATAGCTCCGTTTTGGTTTTAGAAGCAGATATTTCTCTGTACAGACTATGGTCGCATTCACTCGGGAATATCCCAACGCAGCTACTAGAAAAAACGTGTTTCTGACTCGCTGAATCTCAACATAGATTCAACTCTCTTAGGTGAACGAACGCCCAGCAGAGTAGTTTCAAGGAAACGTTTCTCCTGAGTTTTAGACGAAGTTTCCTGCTGTTTAGTACGTATGCCGGCATTGGGCTGGAAATACCGGTTTTGGGATTCTGCACAGAAAGGGTTTGCAAACCGCTGATTCCACACGTGAGTTTAATTCTGTCAGTTGAATGCACACATTGACAACCATTCAGTTAGATAGCTCCGTTTTGGTTTTAGAAGCAGATATTTCTCTGTACAGCCTATGGTCCCATTCACTCGGGAATATCCCAACGCAGCTCCTAGAAGAAACGTGTTTCTGACTCGCTGAATCTCAACATAGATTCAACTCTCTTAGGTGAACGAACGCACAGCAGAGCAGTTTGAAGGAAACGTTTCTCCTGAGTTTTAGACGAAGTTTCCTGCTGTTTAGTACGGATGCCTGCATTGGGCAGAAAATACCGGTTTTCGGATTCTGCACAGAAAGGGTTTGCAAACCGCTGAATCCACACGTGAGTTTAACTCTGTCAGTTGAATGCACACATTGACAACCATTCAGTTAGATAGCTCCGTTTTGGTTTTAGAAGCAGATATTTCTCTGTACAGCCTATGGTCCCATTCACTCGGGAATATTCCAACGCAGCTCCTGGAGGAAACGTGTTTCTGACTCGCTGAATCTCAACATAGATTCAACTCTCTTAGGTGAACGAACGCACAGCAGAGCAGTTTCAAGGAAACGTTTCTCCTGAGTTTTAGACGAAGTTTCATGCTGTTTAGTACGTATGCCGGCATTGGTATGGAAATACCGGTTTTGGGATTCTGCACAGAAAGGGTTTGCAAACCGCTGAATCCACACGTGAGTTTAACTCTGTCAGTTGAATGCACACATTGACAACCATCCAGTTAGATAGCTCCGTTTTGGTTTTAGAAGCAGATATTTCTCTGTACAGACTATGGTCGCATTCACTGGGGAATATCCCAACGCAGCTACTAGAAAAAACGTGTTTCTGACTCGCTAAATCTCAACATAGATTCAACTCTCTTAGGTGAACGAACGCCCAGCAGAGCAGTTTCAAGGAAACGTTTCTCCTGAGTTTTAGACGAAGTTTCCTGCTGTTTAGTACGTATACCGGCATTGGGCTGGAAATACCGGTTTTCGGATTCTGCACAGAAAGGGTTTGCAAACCGCTGAATCCACACGTGAGTTTAACTCTGTCAGTTGAATGCACACATTGACAACCATCCAGTTAGATAGCTCCGTTTTGGTTTTAGAAGCAGATATTTCTCTGTACAGACTATGGTCGCATTCACTCGGGAATATCCCAACGCAGCTACTAGAAAAAACGTGTTTCTGACTCGCTGAATCTCAACATAGATTCAACTCTCTTAGGTGAACGAACGCCCAGCAGAGCAGTTTCAAGGAAACGTTTCTCCTGAGTTTTAGACGAAGTTTCCTGCTGTTTAGTACGTATGCCGGCATTGGGCTGGAAATACCGGTTTTGGGATTCTGCACAGAAAGGGTTTGCAAACCGCTGATTCCACACGTGAGTTTAATTCTGTCAGTTGAATGCACACATTGACAACCATTCAGTTAGATAGCTCCGTTTTGGTTTTAGAAGCAGATATTTCTCTGTACAGCCTATGGTCCCATTCACTCGGGAATATCCCAACGCAGCTCCTAGAAGAAACGTGTTTCTGACTCGCTGAATCTCAACATAGATTCAACTCTCTTAGGTGAACGAACGCACAGCAGAGCAGTTTCAAGGAAACGTTTCTCCTGAGTTTTAGACGAAGTTTCCTGCTGTTTAGTACGGATGCCTGCATTGGGCAGAAAATACCGGTTTTCGGATTCTGCACAGAAAGGGTTTGCAAACCGCTGAATCCACACGTGAGTTTAACTCTGTCAGTTGAATGCACACATTGACAACCATTCAGTTTGATAGCACCCTTTTGGTTTTAGAAGCAGATATTTCTCTGTACAGCCTATGGTCCCATTCACTCGGGAATATCCCAACGCAGCTCCTAGAAGAAACGTGTTTCTGACTCGCTGAATCTCAACATAGATTCAGCTCTCTTAGGTGAACGAACGCACAGATGAGCAGTTTCAAGGAAACTTTTCTCCTGAGTTTTAGACGAAGTTTCCTGCTGTTTAGTACGGATGCCGGCATTGGGCTGGAAATACCGGTTTTGGGATTCTGCACAGAAAGAGTTTGCAAACCGCTGAATCCACACGTGAGTTTAACTCTGTCAGTTGAATGCACACATTGACAACCATTCAGTTTGATAACACCCTTTTGGTTTTAGAAGCAGATATTTCTCTTTACAGCCTATGGTCCCATTCACTCGGGAATATCCCAACGCAGCTCCTGTAAGAAACATGTTTCTGACTCGCTGAACCTCAACATAGATTCAACTGTCTTAGGTGAACGAACGCACAGTAGAGCAGTTTCAAGGAAACGTTTCTCCTGAGTTTTAGACGAAGTTTCCTGCTGTTTAGTACGGATGCCGGCATTGGGCTGGAAATACCGGTTTTGGGATTCTACACAGAAAGTGTTTGCAAACTGCTGAATACACACGTGATTTTAACTCTGTCAGTTGAATGCACACATTGACAACCATTCAGTTAGATAGCTCCGTTTTGGTTTTAGAAGCAGATATTTCTCTGTACAGCCTATGGTCCCATTCACTCGGGAATATTCCAACGCAGCTCCTGGAAGAAACGTGTTTCTGACTCGCTGAATCTCAACATAGATTCAACTCTCTTAGGTGAACGAACGCACAGCAGAGCAGTTTCAAGGAAACGTTTCTCCTGAGTTTTAGACGAAGTTTCCTGCTGTTTAGTACGTATGCCGGCATTGGGCTGGAAATACCGGTTTTGGGATTCTGCACAGAAAGGGTTTGCAAACCGCTGAATCCACACGTGAGTTTAACTCTGTCAGTTGAATGCACACATTGACAACCATCCAGTTAGATAGCTCCGTTTTGGTTTTAGAAGCAGATATTTCTCTGTACAGACTATGGTCGCATTCACTCAGGAATATCCCAACGCAGCTCCTAGAAGAAACGTGTTTCTGACTCGCGGAATCTCAACATAGATTCAACTCTCTTAGGTGAACGAACGCACAGCAGAGCAGTTTGAAGGAAACGTTTCTCCTGAGTTTTAGACGAAGTTTCCTGCTGTTTAGTACAGATGCCTGCATTGGGCAGGAAATACCGGTTTTCGGATTCTGCACAGAAAGGGTTTGCAAACCGCTGAATCCACACGTGAGTTTAACTCTGTCAGTTGAATGCACACATTGACAACCATTCAGTTTGATAGCACCCTTTTGGTTTTAGAAGCAGATATTTCTCTGTACAGCCTATGGTCCCATTCACTCGGGAATGTCCCAACGCAGCTCCTAGAAGAAACGTGTTTCTGACTCGCTGAATCTCAACATAGATTCAACTCTCTTAGGTGAACGAACGCACAGAAGAGCAGTTTCAAGGAAACTTTTCTCCTGAGTTTTAGACGAAGTTTCCTGCTGTTTAGTACGGATGCCGGCATTGGGCTGGAAATACCGGTTTTGGGATTCTGCACAGAAAGAGTTTGCAAACCGCTGAATCCACACGTGAGTTTAACTCTGTCAGTTGAATGCACACATTGACAACCATTCAGTTTGGTAACACCCTTTTGGTTTTAGAAGCAGATATTTCTCTGTACAGCCTATGGTCCCATTCACTCGGGAATATCCCAACGCAGCTCCTGTAAGAAACATGTTTCTGACTCGCTGAACCTCAACATAGATTCAACTGTCTTAGGAGAACGAACGCACAGTAGAGCAGTTTCAAGGAAACGTTTCTCCTGAGTTTTAGACGAAGTTTCCTGCTGTTTAGTACGGATGCCGGCATTGGGCTGGAAATACCGGTTTTGGGATTCTACACAGAAAGTGTTTGCAAACTGCTGAATCCACACGTGATTTTAACTCTGTCAGTTGAATGCACACATTGAGAACCATTCAGTTAGATAGCTCCGTTTTGGTTTTAGAAGCAGATATTTCTCTGTACAGCCTATGGTCGCATTCACTCGGGAATATTCCAACGCAGCTCCTGGAAGAAACGTGTTTCTGACTCGCTGAATCTCAACATAGATTCAACTCTCTTAGGTGAACGAACGCACAGCAGAGCAGTTTCAAGGAAACGTTTCTCCTGAGTTTTAGACGAAGTTTCCTGCTGTTTAGTACGTATGCCGGCATTGGGCTGGAAATACCGGTTTTGGGATTCTGCACAGAAAGGGTTTGCAAACCGCTGAATCCACACGTGAGTTTAACTCTGTCAGTTGAATGCACACATTGACAACCATCCAGTTAGATAGCTCCGTTTTGGTTTTAGAAGCAGATATTTCTCTGTACAGACTATGGTCGCATTCACTGGGGAATATCCCAACGCAGCTACTAGAAAAAACGTGTTTCTGACTCGCTAAATCTCAACATAGATTCAACTCTCTTAGGTGAACGAACGCCCAGCAGAGCAGTTTCAAGGAAACGTTTCTCCTGAGTTTTAGACGAAGTTTCCTGCTGTTTAGTACGTATGCCGGCATTGGGCTGGAAATACCGGTTTTCGGATTCTGCACAGAAAGGGTTTGCAAACCGCTGAAACCACACGTGAGTTTAACTCTGTCAGTTGAATGCACACATTGACAACCATCCAGTTAGATAGCTCCGTTTTGGTTTTAGAAGCAGATATTTCTCTGTACAGACTATGGTCGCATTCACTCGGGAATATCCCAACGCAGCTACTAGAAAAAACGTGTTTCTGACTCGCTGAATCTCAACATAGATTCAACTCTCTTAGGTGAACGAACGCCCAGCAGAGCAGTTTCAAGGAAACGTTTCTCCTGAGTTTTAGACGAAGTTTCCTGCTGTTTAGTACGGATGCCGGCATTGGGCTGGAAATACCGGTTTTGGGATTCTGCACAGAAAGGGTTTGCAAACCGCTGAATCCACACGTGAGTTTAACTTTGTCAGTTGAATGCACACATTGACAACCATCCAGTTAGATAGCTCCGTTTTGGTTTTAGAAGCAGATATTTCTCTGTACAGCCTATGGTCCCATGCACTCGGGAATATCCCAACGCAGCTCTTAGAAGAAACGTGTTTCTGACTCGCTGAATATCAACATAGATTCAACTCTCTTAGTTGAACGAACGCACAGCAGAGCAGTTTCAAGGAAACGTTTCTCCTGAGTTTTAGAGGAAGTTTCCTGCTGTTTAGTACGTATGGCGGCATTGGGCTGGAAATACCGGATTTGGGATTCTGCACAGAAAGGGTTTGCAAACCGCTGAATCCACACGTGAGTTTAACTCTGTCAGTTGAATGCACACATTGACAACCATTCAGTTTGATAGCACCCTTTTGTTTTTAGAAGCAGATATTTCTCTATACATCCTATGGTCCCAATCACTCGGGAATATCCCAACGGAGCTCCTAGAAGAAACGTGTTTCTGACTCGCTGAATCGCAACATAGATTCAACTCTCTTAGGTGAACGAACGCACAGCAGAGCAGTTTCAAGGAAACTTTTCTCCTGAGTTTTAGACGAAGTTTCCTGCTGTTTAGTACGTATGCCGGCATTGGGCTGGAAATACCGGTTTTGGGATTCTGCACAGAAAGGGTTTGCAAACCGCTGAAGCCACACGTGAGTTTAACTCTGTCAGTTGAATGCACACATTGACAACCATTCAGTTAGAGAGCTCCGTTTTGGTTTTAGAAGCAGATATTTCTCTGTACAGCCTATGGTCCCATTCACTCGGGAATATCCCAACGCAGCTCCTGGAAGAAACGTGTTTCTGACTCGCTGAATCTCAACATAGATTCAACTCTCTTAGGTGAACGAACGCACAGCAGAGCAGTTTCAAGGAAACGTTTCTCCTGAGTTTTAGACGAAGTTTCCTGCTGTTTAGTACGTATGCCGGCATTGGGCTGGAAATACCGGATTTGGCATTCTACACGGAAAGGGTTTGCAAACCGCTGAATCCACACGTGAGTTTAACTTTGTCAGTTGAATGCACACATTGACAACCATTCAGTTAGATAGCTCCGTTTTGGTTTTAGAAGCAGATATTTCTCTGTACAGCCTATGGTCCCATGCACTCGGGAATATCCCAACGCAGCTCCTGGAAGAAGCGTGTTTCTGACTCGCTGAATCTCAACATAGATTCAACTCTCTTAGGTGAACGAACGCACAGCAGAGCAGTTTCAAGGAAACGTTTCTCCTGAGTTTTAGACGAAGTTTCCTGCTGTTTAGTACGTATGCCGGCATTGGGCTGGAAATACCGGTTTTGGGATTCTGCACAGAAAGGGTTTGCAAACCGCTGAATCCACACGTGAGTTTAACTCTGTCAGCTGAATACACACATTGAGAACCATTCAGTTAGATAGCTCCGATTTGGTTTTAGAAGCAGATATTTCTCTGTATAGCCTATGGTCCCATTCACTCGGGAATATCCCAACGCAGCTCCTAGAAGAAACGTGTTTCTGACTCGCTGATTCTCAACATAGATTCAACTCTCTTAGATGAACGAACGCCCAGCAGAGCAGTTTCAAGGAAACGTTTCTCCTGAGTTTTAGACGAAGTTTCCTGCTGTTTAGTACGTATGCCGGCATTGGGCTGGAAATACCGGTTTTGGGATTCTGCACAGAAAGGGTTTGCAAACCGCTGAATGCACACGTGAGTTTAACTTTGTCAGTTGAATGCACACATTGACAACCATCCAGTTAGATAGCTCCGTTTTGGTTTTAGAAGCAGATATTTCTCTGTACAGCCTATGGTCCCATGCACTCGGGAATATCCCAACGCAGCTCTTAGAAGAAACGTGTTTCTGACTCGCTGAATCTCAACATAGATTCAACTCTCTTAGGTGAACGAACGCAGAGCAGAGCAGTTTCAAGGAAACATTTCTCCTGAATTTTAGACGAAGTTTCCTGCTGTTTAGTACGTATGCCAGCATTGGGCTGGAAATACCGGTTTTGGGATTCTGCACAGAAAGGGTTTGCAAACCGCTGAATCCACACGTGAGTTTAACTCTGTCAGTTGAATGCACACATTGACAACCATTCAGTTTGATTACACCCTTTTGGTTTTAGAAGCAGATATTTCTCTGTACAGCCTATGGTCCCATTCACTCGGGAATATCCCAACGCAGCTCCTGGAAGAAACGTGTTTCTGACTCGCTGAAACTCAACATAGATTCAACTCTCTTAGGTGAACGAACGCACAGCAGAGCAGTTTCAAGGAAACGTTTCTCCTGAGTTTTAGACGAAGTTTCCTGCTGTTTAGTACGTATGCCGGCATTGGGCTGGAAATACCGGCTTTGGGATTCTGCACAGAAAGCGTTTGCAAACCACTGAATCCACACGTGAGTTTAACTCTGTCAGTTGAATGCACACATTGACAACCATTCAATTTGATTACACCCTTTTGGTTTTAGAAGCAGATATTTCTCTGTACAGCCTATGGTCCCATTCACTCGGGAATATCCCAACGCAGCTCCTAGAAGAAACGTGTTTCTGACTCGCTGAATCTCAACATAGATTCAACTCTCTTAGGTGAACGAACGCACAGCAGAGCAGTTTGAAGGAAACGTTTCTCCTGAGTTTTAGACGAAGTTTCCTGCTGTTTAGTACGGATGCCTGCATTGGGCAGAAAATACCGGTTTTCGGATTCTGCACAGAAAGGGTTTGCAAACCGCTGAATCCACACGTGAGTTTAACTCTGTCAGTTGAATGCACACATTGACAACCATTCAGTTTGATAGCACCCTTTTGGTTTTAGAAGCAGATATTTCTCTGTACAGCCTATGGTCCCATTCACTCGGGAATATCCCAACGCAGCTCCTAGAAGAAACGTGTTTCTGACTCGCTGAATCTCAACATAGATTCAACTCTCTTAGGTGAACGAACGCACAGAAGAGCAGTTTCAAGGAAACTTTTCTCCTGAGTTTTAGACGAAGTTTCCTGCTGTTTAGTACGGATGCCGGCATTGGGCTGGAAATACCGGTTTTGGGATTCTGCACAGAAAGAGTTTGCAAACCGCTGAATCCACACGTGAGTTTAACTCTGTCAGTTGAATGCACACATTGACAACCATTCAGTTTGATAACACCCTTTTGGTTTTAGAAGCAGATATTTCTCTGTACAGCCTATGGTCCCATTCACTCGGGAATATCCCAACGCAGCTCCTGTAAGAAACATGTTTCTGACTCGCTGAACCTCAACATAGATTCAACTGTCTTAGGTGAACGAACGCACAGTAGAGCAGTTTCAAGGAAACGTTTCTCCTGAGTTTTAGACGATGTTTCCTGCTGTTTAGTACGGATGCCGGCATTGGGCTGGAAATACCGGTTTTGGGATTCTACACAGAAAGTGTTTGCAAACTGCTGAATCCACACGTGATTTTAACTCTGTCAGTTGAATGCACACATTGACAACCATTCAGTTAGATAGCTCCGTTTTGGTTTTAGAAGCAGATATTTCTCTGTACAGCCTATGGTCCCATTCACTCGGGAATATTCCAACGCAGCTCCTGGAAGAAACGTGTTTCTGACTCGCTGAATCTCAACATAGATTCAACTCTCTTAGGTGAACGAACGCACAGCAGAGCAGTTTCAAGGAAACGTTTCTCCTGAGTTTTAGACGAAGTTTCCTGCTGTTTAGTACGTATGCCGGCATTGGGCTGGAAATACCGGTTTTGGGATTCTGCACAGAAAGGGTTTGCAAACCGCTTAATCCACACGTGAGTTTAACTCTGTCAGTTGAATGCACACATTGACAACCATCCAGTTAGATAGCTCCGTTTTGGTTTTAGAAGCAGATATTTCTCTGTACAGACTATGGTCGCATTCACTCGGGAATATCCCAACGCAGCTACTAGAAAAAACGTGTTTCTGACTCGCTGAATCTCAACATAGATTCAACTCTCTTAGGTGAACGAACGCCCAGCAGAGCAGTTTCAAGGAAACGTTTCTCCTGAGTTTTAGACGAAGTTTCCTGCTGTTTAGTACGTATGCCGGCATTGGGCTGGAAATACCGGTTTTGGGATTCTGCACAGAAAGGGTTTGCAAACCGCTGATTCCACACGTGAATTTAACTCTGTCAGTTGAATGCACACATTGACAACCATTCAGTTAGATAGCTCCGTTTTGGTTTTAGAAGCAGATATTTCTCTTTACAGCCTGTGGTCCCATTCACTCGGGAATATCCCAACGCAGCTCCTAGAAGAAACGTGTTTCTGACTCGCGGAATCTCAACATAGATTCAACTCTCTTAGGTGAACGAACGCACAGCAGAGCAGTTTGAAGGAAACGTTTCTCCTGAGTTTTAGACGAAGTTTCCTGCTGTTTAGTACAGATGCCTGCATTGGGCAGGAAATACCGGTTTTCGGATTCTGCACAGAAAGGGTTTGCAAACCGCTGAATCCACACGTGAGTTTAACTCTGTCAGTTGAATGCACACATTGACAACCATTCAGTTTGATAGCACCCTTTTGGTTTTAGAAGCAGATATTTCTCTGTACAGCCTATGGTCCCATTCACTCGGGAATGTCCCAACGCAGCTCCTAGAAGAAACGTGTTTCTGACTCGCTGAATCTCAACATAGATTCAACTCTCTTAGGTGAACGAACGCACAGAAGAGCAGTTTCAAGGAAACTTTTCTCCTGAGTTTTAGACGAAGTTTCCTGCTGTTTAGTACGGATGCCGGCATTGGGCTGGAAATACCGGTTTTGGGATTCTGCACAGAAAGAGTTTGCAAACCGCTGAATCCACACGTGAGTTTAACTCTGTCAGTTGAATGCACACATTGACAACCATTCAGTTTGGTAACACCCTTTTGGTTTTAGAAGCAGATATTTCTCTGTACAGCCTATGGTCTCATTCACTCGGGAATATTCCAACGCAGCTCTTGGAAGAAACGTGTTTCTCACTCGCTGAATCTCAACATAGATTCAACTCTCTTAGGTGAACGAACGCACAGCAGAGCAGTTTCAAGGAAACGTTTCTCCTGAGTTTTAGACGAAGTTTCCTGCTGTTTAGTACGTATGCCGGCATTGGTCTGGAAATACCGGTTTTGGGATTCTGCACAGAAAGGGTTTGCAAACCGCTGAATCCACACGTGAGTTTAACTCTGTCAGTTGAATGCACACATTGACAACCATCCAGTTAGATAGCTCCGTTTTGGTTTTAGAAGCAGATATTTCTCTGTACAGACTATGGTCGCATTCACTCGGGAATATCCCAACGCAGCTACTAGAAAAAACGTGTTTCTGACTCGCTGAATCTCAACATAGATTCAACTCTCTTAGGTGAACGAACGCCCAGCAGAGCAGTTTCAAGGAAACGTTTCTCCTGAGTTTTAGACGAAGTTTCCTGCTGTTTAGTACGTATGCCGGCATTGGGCTGGAAATACCGGTTTTAGGATTCTGCACAGAAAGGGTTTGCAAACCGCTGATTCCACACGTGAGTTTAACTCTGTCAGTTGAATGCACACATTGACAACCATTCAGTTAGATAGCTCCGTTTTGGTTTTAGAAGCAGATATTTCTCTGTACAGCCTATGGTCCCATTCACTCGGGAATATCCCAACGCAGTTCCTAGAAGAAACGTGTTTCTGACTCGCGGAATCTCAACATAGATTCAACTCTCTTAGGTTAACGAACGCACAGCAGAGCAGTTTGAAGGAAACTTTTCTCCTGAGTTTTAGACGAAGTTTCCTGCTGTTTAGTACGGATGCCGGCATTGGGCTGGAAATACCGGTTTTGGGATTCTGCACAGAAAGGGTGTGCAAACCGCTGAATCCACACGTGAGTTTAACTCTGTCAGTTGAATGCACACATTGACAACCATTCAGTTTGATAACACCCTTTTGGTTTTAGAAGCAGATATTTCTCTGTACAGCCTATGGTCCCATTCACTCGGGAATATCCCAACGCAGCTCCTGGAAGAAACGTGTTTCTGACTCGCTGAACCTCAACATAGATTCAACTGTCTTAGGTGAACGAAGGCACAGTAGAGCAGTTTCAAGGAAACGTTTCTCCTGAGTTTTAGACGAAGTTTCCTGCTGTTTAGTACGGATGCCGGCATTGGGCTGGAAATACCGGTTTTGGAATTCTACACAGAAAGTGTTTGCAAACCGCTGAATCCACACGTGATTTTAACTCTGTCAGTTGAATGCACACATTGACAACCATTCAGTTAGATAGCTCCGTTTTGGTTTTAGAAGCAGATATTTCTCTGTACAGCCTATGGTCCCATTCACTCGGGAATATTCCAACGCAGCTCCTGGAAGAAACGGGTTTCTGACTCGCTGAATCTCAACATAGATTCAACTCTCTTAGGTGAACGAACGCACAGCAGAGCAGTTTCAAGGAAACGTTTCTCCTGAGTTTTAGACGAAGTTTCATGCTGTTTAGTACGTATGCCGGCATTGGGCTGGAAATACCGGTTTTGGGATTCTGCACAGAAAGGGTTTGCAAACCGCTGAATCCACACGTGAGTTTAACTCTGTCAGTTGAATGCACACATTGACAACCATCCAGTTAGATAGCTCCGTTTTGGATTTAGAAGCAGATATTTCTCTGTACAGACTATGGTCGCATTCACTCGGGAATATCCCAACGCAGCTACTAGAAAAAACGTGTTTCTAACTCGCTGAATCTCAACATAGATTCAACTCTTTTAGGTGAACGAACGCCCAGCAGAGCAGTTTCAAGGAAACGTTTCTCCTGAGTTTTAGACGAAGTTTCCTGCTGTTTAGTACGTATGCCAGCATTGGGCTGGAAATTCCGGTTTTCGGATTCTGCACAGAAAGGGTTTGCAAACCGCTGAATCCACACGTGAGTTTAACTCTGTCAGTTGAATGCACACATTGACAACCATCCATTTAGATAGCTCCGTTTTGGTTTTAGAAGCAGATATTTCTCTGTACAGACTATGGTCGCATTCACTCGGGAATATCCCAACGCAGCTACTAGAAAAAACGTGTTTCTGACTCGCTGAATCTCAACATAGATTCAACTCTCTTAGGTGAACGAACGCCCAGCAGAGCAGTTTCAAGGAAACGTTTCTCCTGAGTTTTAGACGAAGTTTCCTGCTGTTTAGTACGTATGCCGGCATTGGGCTGGAAATACCGGTTTTGGGATTCTGCACAGAAAGGGTTTGCAAACCGCTGATTCCACTCGTGAGTTTAACTCTGTCAGTTGAATGCACACATTGACAACCATTCAGTTAGATAGCTCCGTTTTGGTTTTAGAAGCAGATATTTCTCTGTACAGCCTATGGTCCCATTCACTCGGGAATATCCCAACGCAGCTCCTAGAAGAAACGTGTTTCTGACTCGCTGAATCTCAACATAGATTCAACTCTCTTAGGTGAACGAACGCACAGCAGAGCAGTTTGAAGGAAACGTTTCTCCTGAGTTTTAGACGAAGTTTCCTGCTGTTTAGTACAGATGCCTGCATTGGGCAGGAAATACCGGTTTTCGGATTCTGCACAGAAAGGGTTTGCAAACCGCTGAATCCACACGTGAGTTTAACTCTGTCAGTTGAATGCACACATTGACAACCATTCAGTTTGATAACACCCTTTTGGTTTTAGAAGCAGATATTTCTCTGTACAGCCTATGGTCCCATTCACTCGGGAATATCCCAACGCAGTTCCTAGAAGAAACGTGTTTCTGACTCGGTGAATCTCAACATAGATTCAACTCTCTTAGGTGAACGAACGCACAGAAGAGCAGTTTCAAGGAAACTTTTCTCCTGAGTTTTAGACGAAGTTTCCTGCTGTTTAGTACGGAGGCCGGCATTGGGCTGGAAATACCGGTTTTGGGATTCTGCACAGAAAGAATTTGCAAACCGCTGAATCCACACGTGAGTTTAACTCTGTCAGTTGAATGCACACATTGACAACCATTCAGTTTGATAACACCCTTTTGGTTTTAGAAGCAGATATTTCTCTGTACAGCCTATGGTCCCATTCACTCGGGAATATCCCAACGCAGCTCCTGGAAGAAACGTGTTTCTGACTCGCTGAATCTCAACATAGATTCAACTCTCTTAGGTGAACGAACGCACAGCAGAGCAGTTTCAAGGAAACGTTTCTCCTGAGTTTTAGACGAAGTTTCCTGCTGTTTAGTACGTATGCCGGCATTGTTATGGAAATACCGGTTTTGGGATTCTGCACAGAAAGGGTTTGCAAACCGCTGAATCCACACGTGAGTTTAACTCTGTCAGTTGAATGCACACATTGACAACCATCCAGTTAGATAGCTCCGTTTTGGTTTTAGAAGCAGATATTTCTCTGTACAGACTATGGTCGCATTCACTCGGGAATATCCCAACGCAGCTACTAGAAAAAACGTGTTTCTGACTCGCTGAATCTCAACATAGATTCAACTCTCTTAGGTGAACGAACGCCCAGCAGAGCAGTTTCAAGGAAACGTTTCTCCTGAGTTTTAGACGAAGTTTCCTGCTGTTTAGTACGGATGCCTGCATTGGGCAGGAAATACCGGTTTTCGGATTCTGCACAGAAAGGGTTTGCAAACCGCTGAATCCACACGTGAGTTTAACTCTGTCAGTTGAATGCACACATTGACAACCATTCAGTTTGATAACACCCTTTTGGTTTTAGAAGCAGATATTTCTCTGTACAGCCTATGGTCCCATTCACTCGGGAATATCCCAACGCAGCTCCTGGAAGAAACGTGTTTCTGACTCGCTGAATCTCAACATAGATTCAACTCTCTTAGGTGAACGAACGCACAGCAGAGCAGTTTCAAGGAAACGTTTCTCCTGAGTTTTAGACGAAGTTTCATGCTGTTTAGTACGTATGCCGGCATTGGTATGGAAATACCGGTTTTGGGATTCTGCACAGAAAGGGTTTGCAAACCGCTGAATCCACACGTGAGTTTAACTCTGTCAGTTGAATGCACACATTGACAACCATCCAGTTAGATAGCTCCGTTTTGGTTTTAGAAGCAGATATTTCTCTGTACAGACTATGGTCGCATTCACTCGGGAATATCCCAACGCAGCTACTAGAAAAAACGTGTTTCTGACTCGCTGAATCTCAACATAGATTCAACTCTCTTAGGTGAACGAACGCCCAGCAGAGCAGTTTCAAGGAAACGTTTCTCCTGAGTTTTAGACGAAGTTTCCTGCTGTTTAGTACGGATGCCTGCATTGGGCAGGAAATACCGGTTTTCGGATTCTGCACAGAAAGGGTTTGCAAACCGCTGAATCCACACGTGAGTTTACCTCTGTCAGTTGAATGCACACATTGACAACCATCCAGTTAGATAGCTCCGTTTTGGTTTTAGAAGCAGATATTTCTCTGTACAGCCTATGGTCCCATTCACTCGGGAATATCCCAACGCAGCTACTAGAAAAAACGTGTTTCTGACTCGCTGAATCTCAACATAGATTCAACTCTCTTAGGTGAACGAACGCCCAGCAGAGCAGTTTCAAGGAAACGTTTCTCCTGAGTTTTAGACGAAGTTTCCTGCTGTTTAGTACGTATGCCGGCATTGGGCTGGAAATACCGGTTTTGGGATTCTGCACAGAAAGGGTTTGCAAACCGCTGATTCCACACGTGAGTTTAACTCTGTCAGTTGAATGCACACATTAACAACCATTCAGTTAGATAGCTCCGTTTTGGTTTTAGAAGCAGATATTTCTCTGTACAGCCTATGGTCCCATTCACTCGGGAATATCCCAACGCAGCTCCTAGAAGAAACGTGTTTCTGACTCGCTGAATCTCAACATAGATTCAACTCTCTTAGGTGAACGAACGCACAGCAGAGCAGTTTGAAGGAAACGTTTCTCCTGAGTTTTAGACGAAGTTTCCTGCTGTTTAGTACGGATGCCTGCATTGGGCAGGAAATACCGGTTTTCGGATTCTGCACAGAAAGGGTTTGCAAACCGCTGAATCCACACGTGAGTTTAACTCTGTCAGTTGAATGCACACATTGACAACCATTCAGTTTGATAGCACACTTTTGGTTTTAGAAGCAGATATTTCTCTGTACAGCCTATGGTCCCATTCACTCGGGAATATCCCAACGCAGCTCCTAGAAGAAACGTGTTTCTGACTCGCTGAATCTCAACATAGATTCAACTCTCTTAGGTGAACGAACGCACAGCAGAGCAGTTTCAAGGAAACTTTTCTCCTGAGTTTTAGACGAAGTTTCCTGCTGTTTAGTACGGATGCCGGCATTGGGCTGGAAATACCGGTTTTGGGATTCTGCACAGAAAGAGTTTGCAAACCGCTGAATCCACACGTGAGTTTAACTCTGTCAGTTGAATGCACACATTGACAACCATTCAGTTTGATAACACCCTTTTGGTTTTAGAAGCAGATATTTCTCTGTACAGCCTATGGTCCCATTCACTCGGGAATATCCCAACGCAGCTACTAGAAGAAACGTGTTTCTGACTCGCTGAATCTCAACATAGATTCAACTCTCTTAGGTGAACGAACGCACAGCAGAGCAGTTTCAAGGAAACGTTTCTCCTGAGTTTTAGACGAAGTTTCCTGCTGTTTAGTACGTATGCCGGCATTGGGCTGGAATTACCGGTTTTGGGATTCTGCACAGAAAGCGTTTGCAAACCGCTGATTCCACACTTGAGTTTAACTCTGTCAGTTGAATGCACACATTGACAACCATTCAGTTAGATAGCTCCGTTTTGGTTTTAGAGGCAGATATTTCTCTGTACAGCCTATGATTCTATTCACTCGGGAATATCCCAACGCAGCTCCTAGAAGAAACGTGTTTCTGACTCGCTGAATCTCAACATAGATTCAACTCTCTTAGGTGAACGAACGCACAGCAGAGCAGTTTCAAGGAAACGTTTCTCCTGAGTTTTAGACGAAGTTTCCTGCAGTTTAGTACGTATCCCGGCATTGAGCTGTTATTACCGGTTTTGGGATTCTGCACAGAAAGGGTTTGTAAACCGCTGAATCCAAACGTGAGTTTAACTCTGTCAGTTGAATGCACACATTGACAACCATTCAGTTAGATTGCACGCTTTTGGTTTTAGGAGCAGATATTTCTCTGTACAGCCTATGGTCCCATTCATTCGGGAATATCCCAACGCAGCTCCTGGAAGAAACGTGTTTCTGACTCGCTGAATCTCAACATAGATTCAACTGTCTTAGGTGAACGAAAGCACAGCAGAGCAGTTTCAAGGAAACGTTTCTCCTGAGTTTTAGACGAAGTTTCCTGCTGTTTAGTACGTATGCCGGCATTGGGCTGGAAATACCGGTTTTGAGATTATGCACAGAAAGGGTTTGCAAACCGCTGAATCCACACGTGAGTTTAACTCTGTCAGTTGAATGCACACGTTGACAACCATTCAGTTAGATAGCTCCGTTTTGGTATTAGAAGCAGATATTTCTCTGTACAGCCTATGGTCCCATTCACTCGGGAATATCCCAACGCAGGTCCTAGAAGAAACGTGTTTCTGACTCGCTGAATCTCAACATAGATTCAACTCTCTTAGGTGAACGAACGCACAGCAGAGTAGTTTCAAGGAAACGTTTCTCCTGAGTTTTAGACGAAGTTTCCTGCTGTTTAGTACCGATGCCGGCATTGGGCTGGAAATACCGGTTTTGCGATTCTGCACAGAAAGGGTTTGCAAACCGCTGAATCCACAAGTGAGTTTAACTCTGTCAGTTGAGTGCACACATTGACAACCATTCAGTTAGATAGCTCCGTTTTGGTTTTAGAAGCAGATATTTCTCTGTACAGCCTATGGTCTCATTCACTCGGGAATATCCCAACGCAGCTCCTGGAAGAAACGTGTTTCTGACTCGCTGAATCTCAACATAGATTCAACTCTCTTAGGTGAACGAACGCACAGCAGAGCAGCTTCAAGGAAACGTTTCTCGTGAGTTTTAGACGAAGTTTCCTGCTGTTTAGTACGTATGCCGGCATTGGGCTGGAAATACCGGTTTTGGGATTCTGCACAGAAAGGGTTTGCAAACCGCTGAATCCACACTTGAGTTTAACTCTGTCAGTTGAATGCACACATTGACAACCATTCAGTTTGATACCACCCTTTTGGTTTTAGAAGCAGATATTTCTCTGTACAGCCTATGGTCCCATTCACTCGGGAATATCCCAACGCAGATCCTAGAAGAAACGTGTTTCTGACTCGCTGAATCTCAACATAGATTCAACTCTCTTAGGTGAACGAACGCACAGCAGAGCAGTTTCAAGGAAACGTTTCTCCTGAGTTTTAGACGAAGTTTCCTGCTGTTTAGTACGTATGCCGGCATTGGGCTGGAATTACCGGTTTTGGGATTCTGCACAGAAAGCGTTTGCAAACCGCTGATTCCACACTTGAGTTTAACTCTGTCAGTTGAATGCACACATTGACAACCATTCAGTTAGATAGCTCCGTTTTGGTTTTAGAGGCAGATATTTCTCTGTACAGCCTATGATTCTATTCACTCGGGAATATCCCAACGCAGCTCCTAGAAGAAACGTGTTTCTGACTCGCTGAATCTCAACATAGATTCAACTCTCTTAGGTGAACGAACGCACAGCAGAGCAGTTTCAAGGAAACGTTTCTCCTGAGTTTTAGACGAAGTTTCCTGCAGTTTAGTACGTATCCCGGCATTGAGCTGTTATTACCGGTTTTGGGATTCTGCACAGAAAGGGTTTGTAAACCGCTGAATCCAAACGTGAGTTTAACTCTGTCAGTTGAATGCACACATTGACAACCATTCAGTTAGATTGCACGCTTTTGGTTTTAGGAGCAGATATTTCTCTGTACAGCCTATGGTCCCATTCATTCGGGAATATCCCAACGCAGCTCCTGGAAGAAACGTGTTTCTGACTCGCTGAATCTCAACATAGATTCAACTGTCTTAGGTGAACGAAAGCACAGCAGAGCAGTTTCAAGGAAACGTTTCTCCTGAGTTTTAGACGAAGTTTCCTGCTGTTTAGTACGTATGCCGGCATTGGGCTGGAAATACCGGTTTTGAGATTATGCACAGAAAGGGTTTGCAAACCGCTGAATCCACACGTGAGTTTAACTCTGTCAGTTGAATGCACACGTTGACAACCATTCAGTTAGATAGCTCCGTTTTGGTATTAGAAGCAGATATTTCTCTGTACAGCCTATGGTCCCATTCACTCGGGAATATCCCAACGCAGGTCCTAGAAGAAACGTGTTTCTGACTCGCTGAATCTCAACATAGATTCAACTCTCTTAGGTGAACGAACGCACAGCAGAGTAGTTTCAAGGAAACGTTTCTCCTGAGTTTTAGACGAAGTTTCCTGCTGTTTAGTACCGATGCCGGCATTGGGCTGGAAATACCGGTTTTGCGATTCTGCACAGAAAGGGTTTGCAAACCGCTGAATCCTCAAGTGAGTTTAACTCTGTCAGTTGAGTGCACACATTGACAACCATTCAGTTAGATAGCTCCGTTTTGGTTTTAGAAGCAGATATTTCTCTGTACAGCCTATGGTCTCATTCACTCGGGAATATCCCAACGCAGCTCCTGGAAGAAACGTGTTTCTGACTCGCTGAATCTCAACATAGATTCAACTCTCTTAGGTGAACGAACGCACAGCAGAGCAGCTTCAAGGAAACGTTTCTCGTGAGTTTTAGACGAAGTTTCCTGCTGTTTAGTACGTATGCCGGCATTGGGCTGGAAATACCGGTTTTGGGATTCTGCACAGAAAGGGTTTGCAAACCGCTGAATCCACACTTGAGTTTAACTCTGTCAGTTGAATGCACACATTGACAACCATTCAGTTTGATACCACCCTTTTGGTTTTAGAAGCAGATATTTCTCTGTACAGCCTATGGTCCCATTCACTCGGGAATATCCCAACGCAGATCCTAGAAGAAACGTGTTTCTGACTCGCTGAATCTCAACATAGATTCAACTCTCTTAGGTGAACGAACGCACAGCAGAGCAGTTTCAAGGAAACTTTTCTCCTGAGTTTTAGACGAAGTTTCCTGCTGTTTAGTACGGATGCCGGCATTGGGCTGGAAATACCGGTTTTGGAATTCTGCACAGAAAGGGTTTGCAAACCGCTGAATCCACACGTGAGTTTAACGTTGTGAGTTGAATGCACACATTGACAACCATCCAGTTAGATAGCTCCGTTTTGGTTTTAGAAGCAGATATTTCTCTGTACAGCCTATGATCCCATTCACTCGGGAATATCCCAACGCAGCTCCTAGAAGAAACGTGTTTCTGGCTCGCTGAATCTCAACATAGATTCAGCTCTCTTAGGTGAACGAACGCACAGCAGAGCAGTTTCAAGGAAACGTTTCTCCTGAGTTTTAGACGAAGTTTCCTGCAGTTTAGTACGTATCCCGGCAATGAGCTGTTATTACCGGTTTTGGGATTCTGCACAGAAAGGGTTTGTAAACCGCTGAATCCAAACGTGAGTTTAACTCTGTCTGTTGAATGCACACATTGACAACCATTCAGTTAGATTGCACCCTTTTGGTTTTAGAAGCAGATATTTCTCTGTACAGCCTATGGTCCCATTCACTCGGGTATATCCCAACGCAGCTCCTAGAAGAAACGTGTTTCTGACTCGCTGAATCTCAACATAGATTCAACTCTCTTAGGTGAACGAACGCACAGCAGAGCAGTTTCAAGGAAACGTTTCTCCTGAGTTTTAGACGAAGTTTCCTGCTGTTTAGTACGGATGCCGGCATTGGGCTGGAAATACCGGTTTTGGGATTTTGCACAGAAAGGGTTTGCAAACCGCTGAATACACACGTGAGTTTAACTCTGTCAGTAGAATGCACACATTGACAACCATTCAGTTTGATAGCACCCTTTTGGTTTTAGAAGCAGATATTTCTCTGTACAGCCTATGGTCCCATTCACTCGGGAATATCCCAACGCAGATCCTAGAAGAAACGTGTTTCTGACTCGCTGAATCTCAACATAGATTCAACTCTCTTAGGTGAACGAACGCACAGCAGAGCAGTTTCAAGGAAACTTTTCTCCTGAGTTTTAGACGAAGTTTCCTGCTGTTTAGTACGGATGCCGGCATTGGGCTGGAAATACCGGTTTTGGGATTCTGCACAGAAAGGGTTTGAAAACCGCTGAATCCACACGTGAGTTTAACGTTGTGAGTTGAATGCACACAGTGACAACCATCCAGTTAGATAGCTCCGTTTTGGTTTTAGAAGCAGATATTTCTCTGTACAGCCTATGATCCCATTCACTCGGGAATATCCCAACGCAGCTCGTAGAAGAAACGTGTTTCTGGCTCGCTGAATCTCAACATACATTCAGCTCTCTTAGGTGAACGAACGCACAGCAGAGCAGTTTCAAGGAAACGTTTCTCCTGAGTTTTAGACGAAGTTTCCTGCAGTTTAGTACGTATCCCGGCATTGAGCTGTTATTACCGGTTTTGGGATTCTGCACAGAAAGGGTTTGTAAACCGCTGAATCCAAACGTGAGTTTACCTCTGTCTGTTGAATGCACACATTGACAACCATTCAGTTAGATTGCACCCTTTTGGTTTTAGGAGCAGATATTTCTCTGTACAGCCTATGGTCCCATTCACTCGGGAATATCCCAACGCAGCTCCTGGAAGAAACGTGTTTCTGACTCGCTGAATCTCAACATAGATTCAACTCTCTTAGGTGAACGAACGCACAGCAGAGCAGTTTCAAGGAAACGTTTCTCCTGAGTTTTGGACGAAGTTTCCTGCTGTTTAGTACGTATGCCGGCATTGGGCTGGAAATACCGGTTTTGGGATTCTGCACAGAAAGGGTTTGCAAACCGCTGAATCCACACGTGAGTTTAACTCTGTCAGTTGAATGCACACATTGACAACCATTCAGTTATATAGATCCGTTTTGGTTTTAGAAGCAGATATTTCTCTGTACAGACTATGGTCCCATTCACTCGGGAATATCCCAACGCAGCTCCTAGAAGAAACGTGTTTGTGACTCGCTGAATCTCAACATAGATTCAACTCTCTTAGGTGAACGAACGCACAGCAGAGCAGTTTCAAGGAAACTTTTCTCCTGAGTTTTAGACGAAGTTTCCTGCTGTTTAGTACGGATGCCGGCATTGGGCTGGAAATACCGGTTTTGGGATTCAGCACAGAAAGGGTTTGCAAACCGCTGAATACACACGTGAGTTTAACTCTGTCAGGTGAATGCACACATTGACAACCATTCAGTTAGATAGCTCCGTTTTGGTTTTAGAAGCAGATATTTCTCTGTACAGCCTATGGTCCCATTCACTCGGGAATATCCCAACGCAGCTCCTGGAAGAAACGTGTTTGTGACTCGCTGAATCTCAACATAGATTCAACTCTCTTAGGTGAACGAACGCACAGCAGAGCAGTTTCAAGGAAACGTTTCTCCTGAGTTTTAGACGAAGTTTCCTGCAGTTTAGTACGTATCCCAGCATTGAGCTGTTATTACCGGTTTTGGGATTCTGCACAGAAAGGGTTTGTAAACCGCTGAATCCAAACGTGAGTTTACCTCTGTCTGTTGAATGCACACATTGACAACCATTCAGTTAGATTGCACCCTTTTGGTTTTAGGAGCAGATATTTCTCTGTACAGCCTATGGTCCCATTCACTCGGGAATATCCCAACGCAGCTCCTGGAAGAAACGTGTTTCTGACTCGCTGAATCTCAACATAGATTCAACTCTCTTAGGTGAACGAACGCACAGCAGAGCAGTTTCAAGGAAACGTTTCTCCTGAGTTTTGGACGAAGTTTCCTGCTGTTTAGTACGTATGCCGGCATTGGGCTGGAAATACCGGTTTTCGGATTCTGCACAGAAAGGGTTTGCAAACCGCTGAATCCACACGTGAGTTTAACTCTGTCAGTTGAATGCACACATTGACAACCATTCAGTTAGATAGATCCGTTTTGGTTTTAGAAGCAGATATTTCTCTGTACAGCCTATGGTCCCATTCACTCGGGAATATCCCAACGCAGCTCCTAGAAGAAACGTGTTTCTGACTCGCTGAATCTCAACATAGATTCAACTCTCTTAGGTGAACGAACGCACAGCAGAGCAGTTTCAAGCAAACTTTTCTCCTGAGTTTTAGACGAAGTTTCCTGCTGTTTAGTACGGATGCCGGCATTGGGCTGGAAATACCGGTTTTGGGATTCTGCACAGAAAGGGTTTGCAAACCGCTGAATACACACGTGAGTTTAACTCTGTCAGGTGAATGCACACATTGACAACCATTCAGTTAGATAGCTCCGTTTTGGTTTTAGAAGCAGATATTTCTCTGTACAGCCTATGGACCCATTCACTCGGGAATATCCCAACGCAGCTCCTGGAAGAAACGTGTTTCTGACTCGCTGAATCTCAACATAGATTCAACTCTCTTAGGTGAACGAACGCACAGCAGAGCAGCTTCAAGGAAACGTTTCTCGTGAGTTTTAGACGAAGTTTCCTGCTGTTTAGTACGTATGCCGGCATTGGGCTGGAAATACCGGTTTTGGGATTCTGCACAGAAAGGGTTTGCAAACCGCTGAATCCACACGTGAGTTTAACTCTGTCAGTTGAATGCACACATTGACAACCGTTCACTATGATAACACCCTTTTGGTTTTAGAAGCAGATATTTCTCTGTACAGCCTATGGTCCCATTCACTCGGGAATATCCCAACGCAGCTCCTGGAAGAAACGTGTTTCTGACTCGCTGAATCTCAACATAGATTCAACTCTCTTAGGTGAACGAACGCACAGCAGAGCAGTTTCAAGGAAACGTTTCTCCTGAGTTTTAGACGAAGTTTCATGCTGTTTAGTACGTATGCCGGCATTGGTATGGAAATACCGGTTTTGGGATTCTGCACAGAAAGGGTTTGCAAACCGCTGAATCCACACGTGAGTTTAACTCTGTCAGTTGAATGCACACATTGACAACCATCCAGTTAGATAGCTCCGTTTTGGTTTTAGAAGCAGATATTTCTCTGTACAGACTATGGTCGCATTCACTCGGGAATATCCCAACGCAGCTACTAGAAAAAACGTGTTTCTGACTCGCTGAATCTCAACATAGATTCAACTCTCTTAGGTGAACGAACGCCCAGCAGAGCAGTTTCAAGGAAACGTTTCTCCTGAGTTTTAGACGAAGTTTCCTGCTGTTTAGTACGGATGCCTGCATTGGGCAGGAAATACCGGTTTTCGGATTCTGCACAGAAAGGGTTTGCAAACCGCTGAATCCACACGTGAGTTTACCTCTGTCAGTTGAATGCACACATTGACAACCATCCAGTTAGATAGCTCCGTTTTGGTTTTAGAAGCAGATATTTCTCTGTACAGCCTATGGTCCCATTCACTCGGGAATATCCCAACGCAGCTACTAGAAAAAACGTGTTTCTGACTCGCTGAATCTCAACATAGATTCAACTCTCTTAGGTGAACGAACGCCCAGCAGAGCAGTTTCAAGGAAACGTTTCTCCTGAGTTTTAGACGAAGTTTCCTGCTGTTTAGTACGTATGCCGGCATTGGGCTGGAAATACCGGTTTTGGGATTCTGCACAGAAAGGGTTTGCAAACCGCTGATTCCACACGTGAGTTTAACTCTGTCAGTTGAATGCACACATTAACAACCATTCAGTTAGATAGCTCCGTTTTGGTTTTAGAAGCAGATATTTCTCTGTACAGCCTATGGTCCCATTCACTCGGGAATATCCCAACGCAGCTCCTAGAAGAAACGTGTTTCTGACTCGCTGAATCTCAACATAGATTCAACTCTCTTAGGTGAACGAACGCACAGCAGAGCAGTTTGAAGGAAACGTTTCTCCTGAGTTTTAGACGAAGTTTCCTGCTGTTTAGTACGGATGCCTGCATTGGGCAGGAAATACCGGTTTTCGGATTCTGCACAGAAAGGGTTTGCAAACCGCTGAATCCACACGTGAGTTTAACTCTGTCAGTTGAATGCACACATTGACAACCATTCAGTTTGATAGCACACTTTTGGTTTTAGAAGCAGATATTTCTCTGTACAGCCTATGGTCCCATTCACTCGGGAATATCCCAACGCAGCTCCTAGAAGAAACGTGTTTCTGACTCGCTGAATCTCAACATAGATTCAACTCTCTTAGGTGAACGAACGCACAGCAGAGCAGTTTCAAGGAAACTTTTCTCCTGAGTTTTAGACGAAGTTTCCTGCTGTTTAGTACGGATGCCGGCATTGGGCTGGAAATACCGGTTTTGGGATTCTGCACAGAAAGAGTTTGCAAACCGCTGAATCCACACGTGAGTTTAACTCTGTCAGTTGAATGCACACATTGACAACCATTCAGTTTGATAACACCCTTTTGGTTTTAGAAGCAGATATTTCTCTGTACAGCCTATGGTCCCATTCACTCGGGAATATCCCAACGCAGCTACTAGAAGAAACGTGTTTCTGACTCGCTGAATCTCAACATAGATTCAACTCTCTTAGGTGAACGAACGCACAGCAGAGCAGTTTCAAGGAAACGTTTCTCCTGAGTTTTAGACAAAGTTTCCTGCTGTTTAGTACTTATGCCGGCATTGGGCTGGAATTACAGGTTTTGGGATTCTGCACAGAAAGCTTTTGCAAACCGCTGATTCCACACTTGAGTTTAACTCTGTCAGTTGAATGCACACATTGACAACCATTCAGTTAGATAGCTCCGTTTTGGTTTTAGAGGCAGATATTTCTCTGTACAGCCTATGGTACCATTCACTCGGGAATATCCCAACGCAGCTCCTAGAAGAAACGTGTTTCTGACTCGCTGAATCTCAACATAGATTCAACTCTCTTAGGTGAACGAACGCACAGCAGAGCAGTTTCAAGGAAACGTTTCTCCTGAGTTTTAGACGAAGTTTCCTGCTGTTTAGTACGGATGCCTGCATTGCGCAGGAAATACCGGTTTTCGGATTCTGCACAGAAAGGGTTTGCAAACCGCTGAATCCACACGTGAGTTTAAATCTGTCAGTTGAATGCACACATTGACAACCATTCAGTTTGATAGGACCCTTTTGGTTTTAGAAGCAGATATTTCTCTGTACAGCCTATGGTCCCATTCACTCGGGAATATCCGAACGCAGGTCCTAGAAGAAACGTGTTTCTGACTCCCTGAATCTCAACATAGATTCAACTCTCTTAGGTGAACGAACGCACAGCAGAGCAGTTTCAAGGAAACGTTTCTCCTGAGTTTTAGACGAAGTTTCCTGCAGTTTAGTACGTATCCCGGCATTGAGCTGTTATTACCGGTTTTGGTATTCTGCACAGAAAGGGTTTGTAAACCGCTGAATCCAAACGTGAGTTTAACTCTGTCAGTTGAATGCACACATTGACAACCATTCAGTTAGATTGCACGCTTTTGGTTTTAGGAGCAGATATTTCTCTGTACAGCCTATGGTCCCATTCACTCGGGAATATCCCAACGCAGCTCCTAGAAGAAACGTGTTTCTGACTCGCTGAATCTCAACATAGATTCAACTCTCTTAGGTGAACGAACGCACAGCAGAGCAGTTTCAAGCAAACTTTTCTCCTGAGTTTTAGACGAAGTTTCCTGCTGTTTAGTACGGATGCCGGCATTGGGCTGGAAATACCGGTTTTGGGATTCTGCACAGAAAGGGTTTGCAAACCGCTGAATACACACGTGAGTTTAACTCTGTCAGGTGAATGCACACATTGACAACCATTCAGTTAGATAGCTCCGTTTTGGTTTTAGAAGCAGATATTTCTCTGTACAGCCTATGGACCCATTCACTCGGGAATATCCCAACGCAGCTCCTGGAAGAAACGTGTTTCTGACTCGCTGAATCTCAACATAGATTCAACTCTCTTAGGTGAACGAACGCACAGCAGAGCAGCTTCAAGGAAACGTTTCTCGTGAGTTTTAGACGAAGTTTCCTGCTGTTTAGTACGTATGCCGGCATTGGGCTGGAAATACCGGTTTTGGGATTCTGCACAGAAAGGGTTTGCAAACCGCTGAATCCACACGTGAGTTTAACTCTGTCAGTTGAATGCACACATTGACAACCGTTCACTATGATAACACCCTTTTGGTTTTAGAAGCAGATATTTCTCTGTACAGCCTATGGTCCCATTCACTCGGGAATATCCCAACGCAGCTCCTGGAAGAAACGTGTTTCTGACTCGCTGAATCTCAACATAGATTCAACTCTCTTAGGTGAACGAACGCACAGCAGAGCAGTTTCAAGGAAACGTTTCTCCTGAGTTTTAGACGAAGTTTCATGCTGTTTAGTACGTATGCCGGCATTGGTATGGAAATACCGGTTTTGGGATTCTGCACAGAAAGGGTTTGCAAACCGCTGAATCCACACGTGAGTTTAACTCTGTCAGTTGAATGCACACATTGACAACCATCCAGTTAGATAGCTCCGTTTTGGTTTTAGAAGCAGATATTTCTCTGTACAGACTATGGTCGCATTCACTCGGGAATATCCCAACGCAGCTACTAGAAAAAACGTGTTTCTGACTCGCTGAATCTCAACATAGATTCAACTCTCTTAGGTGAACGAACGCCCAGCAGAGCAGTTTCAAGGAAACGTTTCTCCTGAGTTTTAGACGAAGTTTCCTGCTGTTTAGTACGGATGCCTGCATTGGGCAGGAAATACCGGTTTTCGGATTCTGCACAGAAAGGGTTTGCAAACCGCTGAATCCACACGTGAGTTTACCTCTGTCAGTTGAATGCACACATTGACAACCATCCAGTTAGATAGCTCCGTTTTGGTTTTAGAAGCAGATATTTCTCTGTACAGCCTATGGTCCCATTCACTCGGGAATATCCCAACGCAGCTACTAGAAAAAACGTGTTTCTGACTCGCTGAATCTCAACATAGATTCAACTCTCTTAGGTGAACGAACGCCCAGCAGAGCAGTTTCAAGGAAACGTTTCTCCTGAGTTTTAGACGAAGTTTCCTGCTGTTTAGTACGTATGCCGGCATTGGGCTGGAAATACCGGTTTTGGGATTCTGCACAGAAAGGGTTTGCAAACCGCTGATTCCACACGTGAGTTTAACTCTGTCAGTTGAATGCACACATTAACAACCATTCAGTTAGATAGCTCCGTTTTGGTTTTAGAAGCAGATATTTCTCTGTACAGCCTATGGTCCCATTCACTCGGGAATATCCCAACGCAGCTCCTAGAAGAAACGTGTTTCTGACTCGCTGAATCTCAACATAGATTCAACTCTCTTAGGTGAACGAACGCACAGCAGAGCAGTTTGAAGGAAACGTTTCTCCTGAGTTTTAGACGAAGTTTCCTGCTGTTTAGTACGGATGCCTGCATTGGGCAGGAAATACCGGTTTTCGGATTCTGCACAGAAAGGGTTTGCAAACCGCTGAATCCACACGTGAGTTTAACTCTGTCAGTTGAATGCACACATTGACAACCATTCAGTTTGATAGCACACTTTTGGTTTTAGAAGCAGATATTTCTCTGTACAGCCTATGGTCCCATTCACTCGGGAATATCCCAACGCAGCTCCTAGAAGAAACGTGTTTCTGACTCGCTGAATCTCAACATAGATTCAACTCTCTTAGGTGAACGAACGCACAGCAGAGCAGTTTCAAGGAAACTTTTCTCCTAAGTTTTAGACGAAGTTTCCTGCTGTTTAGTACGGATGCCGGCATTGGGCTGGAAATACCGGTTTTGGGATTCTGCACAGAAAGAGTTTGCAAACCGCTGAATCCACACGTGAGTTTAACTCTGTCAGTTGAATGCACACATTGACAACCATTCAGTTTGATAACACCCTTTTGGTTTTAGAAGCAGATATTTCTCTGTACAGCCTATGGTCCCATTCACTCGGGAATATCCCAACGCAGCTACTAGAAGAAACGTGTTTCTGACTCGCTGAATCTCAACATAGATTCAACTCTCTTAGGTGAACGAACGCACAGCAGAGCAGTTTCAAGGAAACGTTTCTCCTGAGTTTTAGACAAAGTTTCCTGCTGTTTAGTACTTATGCCGGCATTGGGCTGGAATTACAGGTTTTGGGATTCTGCACAGAAAGCTTTTGCAAACCGCTGATTCCACACTTGAGTTTAACTCTGTCAGTTGAATGCACACATTGACAACCATTCAGTTAGATAGCTCCGTTTTGGTTTTAGAGGCAGATATTTCTCTGTACAGCCTATGGTACCATTCACTCGGGAATATCCCAACGCAGCTCCTAGAAGAAACGTGTTTCTGACTCGCTGAATCTCAACATAGATTCAACTCTCTTAGGTGAACGAACGCACAGCAGAGCAGTTTCAAGGAAACGTTTCTCCTGAGTTTTAGACGAAGTTTCCTGCTGTTTAGTACGGATGCCTGCATTGCGCAGGAAATACCGGTTTTCGGATTCTGCACAGAAAGGGTTTGCAAACCGCTGAATCCACACGTGAGTTTAAATCTGTCAGTTGAATGCACACATTGACAACCATTCAGTTTGATAGGACCCTTTTGGTTTTAGAAGCAGATATTTCTCTGTACAGCCTATGGTCCCATTCACTCGGGAATATCCGAACGCAGGTCCTAGAAGAAACGTGTTTCTGACTCCCTGAATCTCAACATAGATTCAACTCTCTTAGGTGAACGAACGCACAGCAGAGCAGTTTCAAGGAAACGTTTCTCCTGAGTTTAAGACGAAGTTTCCTGCTGTTTAGTACCGATGCCGGCATTGGGCTGGAAATACCGGTTTTGGGATTCTGCACAGAAAGGGTTTGCAAACCGCTGAATCCACACGTGACTTTAACTTTTTGAGTTGAATTCACACATTGACAACCATCCAGTTAGATAGCTCCGTTTTGGTTTTAGAAGCAGATATTTCTCTGTACAGCCTATGATTCTATTCACTCGGGAATATCCCAACGCAGCTCCTAGAAGAAACGTGTTTCTGACTCGCTGAATCTCAACATAGATTCAACTCTCTTAGGTGAACGAACGCACAGCAGAGCAGTTTCAAGGAAACGTTTCTCCTGAGTTTTAGACGAAGTTTCCTGCAGTTTAGTACGTATCCCGGCATTGAGCTGTTATTACCGGTTTTGGTATTCTGCACAGAAAGGGTTTGTAAACCGCTGAATCCAAACGTGAGTTTAACTCTGTCAGTTGAATGCACACATTGACAACCATTCAGTTAGATTGCACGCTTTTGGTTTTAGGAGCAGATATTTCTCTGTACAGCCTATGGTCCCATTCACTCGGGAATATCCCAACGCAGCTCCTGGAAGAAACGTGTTTCTGACTCGCTGAATCTCAACATAGATTCAACTGTCTTAGGTGAACGAAAGCACAGCAGAGCAGTTTCAAGGAAACGTTTCTCCTGAGTTTTAGACGTAGTTTCCTGCTGTTTAGTACGTATGCCGGCATTGGGCTGGAAATACCGGTTTTGAGATTATGCACAGAAAGGGTTTGCAAACCGCTGAATCCACACGTGAGTTTAACTCTGTCAGTTGAATGCACACATTGACAACCATTCAGTTAGATAGCTCCGTTTTGGTATTAGAAGCAGATATTTCTCTGTACAGCCTATGGTCCCATTCACTCGGGAATATCCCAACGCAGGTCCTAGAAGAAACGTGTTTCTGACTCGCTGAATCTCAACATAGATTCAACTCTCTTAGGTGAACGAACGCACAGCAGAGTAGTTTCAAGGAAACGTTTCTCCTGAGTTTTAGACGAAGTTTCCTGCTGTTTAGTACCGATGCCGGCATTGGGCTGGAAATACCGGTTTTGCGATTCTGCACAGAAAGGGTTTGCAAACCGCTGAATCCACAAGTGAGTTTAACTCTGTCAGTTGAGTGCACACATTGACAACCATTCAGTTAGATAGCTCCGTTTTGGTTTTAGAAGCAGATATTTCTCTGTACAGCCTATGGTCTCATTCACTCGGGAATATCCCAACGCAGCTCCTGGAAGAAACGTGTTTCTGACTCGCTGAATCTCAACATAGATTCAACTCTCTTAGGTGAACGAACGCACAGCAGAGCAGCTTCAAGGAAACGTTTCTCGTGAGTTTTAGACGAAGTTTCCTGCTGTTTAGTACGGATGCCGGCATTGGGCTGGAAATACCGGTTTTGGGATTCTGCACAGAAAGGGTTTGCAAACCGCTGAATCCACACTTGAGTTTAACTCTGTCAGTTGAATGCACACATTGACAACCATTCAGTTTGATACCACCCTTTTGGTTTTAGAAGCAGATATTTCTCTGTACAGCCTATGGTCCCATTCACTCGGGAATATCCCAACGCAGATCCTAGAAGAAACGTGTTTCTGACTCGCTGAATCTCAACATAGATTCAACTCTCTTAGGTGAACGAACGCACAGCAGAGCAGTTTCAAGGAAACTTTTCTCCTGAGTTTTAGACGAAGTTTCCTGCTGTTCAGTACGGATGCCGGCATTGGGCTGGAAATACCGGTTTTGGAATTCTGCACAGAAAGGGTTTGCAAACCGCTGAATCCACACGTGAGTTTAACGTTGTGAGTTGAATGCACACATTGACAACCATCCAGTTAGATAGCTCCGTTTTGGTTTTAGAAGCAGATATTTCTCTGTACAGCCTATGATCCCATTCACTCGGGAATATCCCAACGCAGCTCCTAGAAGAAACGTGTTTCTGGCTCGCTGAATCTCAACATAGATTCAGCTCTCTTAGGTGAACGAACGCACAGCAGAGCAGTTTCAAGGAAACGTTTCTCCTGAGTTTTAGACGAAGTTTCCTGCAGTTTAGTACGTATCCCGGCAATGAGCTGTTATTACCGGTTTTGGGATTCTGCACAGAAAGGGTTTGTAAACCGCTGAATCCAAACGTGAGTTTAACTCTGTCTGTTGAATGCACACATTGACAACCATTCAGTTAGATTGCACCCTTTTGGTTTTAGAAGCAGATATTTCTCTCTACAGCCTATGGTCCCATTCACTCGGGAATATCCCAACGCAGCTCCTGGAAGAAACGTGTTTCTGACTCGCTGAATTTCAACATAGATTCAACTCTCTTAGGTGAACGAACGCACAGCAGAGCAGTTTCAAGGAAACGTTTCTCCTGAGTTTTAGACGAAGTTTCCTGCTGTTTAGTACGTATGCCGGCATTGGGCTGGAAATACCGGTTTTGGGATTCTGCACAGAAAGGGTTTGCAAACCGCTGAATCCACACGTGAGTTTAACTCTGTCAGTTGAATGCACACATTGACAACCATTCACTATGATAACACCCTTTTGGTTTTAGAAGCAGATATTTCTCTGTACAGCCTATGGTCCAATTCACTCGGGAATATCCCAACGCAGCTCCTAGAAGAAACGTGTTTCTGACTCGCTGAATCTCAACATAGATTCAACTCTCTTAGGTGAACGAACGCACAGCAGAGCAGTTTCAAGGAAACGTTTCTCCTGAGTTTTAGACGAAGTTTCCTGCTGTTTAGTACGGATGCCGGCATTGGGCTGGAAATACCGGTTTTGGGATTCTGCACAGAAAGGGTTTGCAAACCACTGAATCCACGCGTGAGTTTAACTCTGTCATTTGAATGCACACATTAACAACCATTCAGTTAGATAGCTCCGTTTTGGTATTAGAAGCAGATAGTTCTCTGTACAGCCTATGGTCCCATTCACTCGGGAATATCCCAACGCAGCTCCTAGAAGAAACGTGTTTCTGACTCGCTGAATCTCAACATAGATTCAACTCTCTTAGGTGAACGAACGCACAGCAGAGCAGTTTCAAGGAAACTTTTCTCCTGAGTTTTACACGAAGTTTCCTGCTGTTTAGTACGTATGCCGGCATTGGGCTGGAAATACCGGTTTTGGGATTCTGCACAGAAAGGGTTTGCAAACCGCTGAATCCACACGTGAGTTTACCTCTGTCAGTTGAATGCACACATTGACAACCATTTAGTTTGATAACACCCTTTTGGTTTTAGAAGCAGATATTTCTCTGGACAGCCTATGGTCCCATTCACTCGGGAATATCCCAACGCAGCTCCTGGAAGAAACGTGTTTCTGACTCGCTGAATCTCAACATAGATTCAACTCTCTTAGGTGAACGAACGCACAGCAGAGCAGTTTCAAGGAAACGTTTCTCCTGAGTTTTAGACGAAGTTTCCTGCTGTTAAGTACGTATGCCGGCATTGGGCTGGAAATACCGGTTTTGGGATTCTGCACAGAAAGGGTTTGCAAACCGCTGAATCCACACGTGAGTTTAACTCTGTCAGTTGAATGCACACATTGACAACCATTCAGTTAGATAGATCCGTTTTGGTTTTAGAAGCAGATATTTCTCTGTACAGCCTATGGTCCCATTCACTCGGGAATATCCCAACGCAGCTCCTAGAAGAAACGTGTTTCTGACTCGCTGAATCTCAACATAGATTCAACTCTCTTAGGTGAACGAACGCACAGCAGAGCAGTTTCAAGGAAACGTTTCTCCTGAGTTTTAGACGAAGTTTCCTGCTGTTTAGTACGGATGCCGGCATTGGGCTGGAAATACCGGTTTTGGGATTCTGCACAGAAAGGGTTTGCAAACCGCTGAATACACACGTGAGTTTAACTCTGTCAGTAGAATGCACACATTGACAACCATTCAGTTTGATAGCACCCTTTTGGTTTTAGAAGCAGATATTTCTCTGTACAGCCTATGGTCCCATTCACTCGGGAATATCCCAACGCAGATCCTAGAAGAAACGTGTTTCTGACTCGCTGAATCTCAACATAGATTCAACTCTCTTAGGTGAACGAACGCACAGCAGAACAGTTTCAAGGAAACTTTTCTCCTGAGTTTTAGACGAAGTTTCCTGCTGTTTAGTACGGATGCCGGCATTGGGCTGGAAATACCGGTTTTGGGATTCTGCACAGAAAGGGTTTGAAAACCGCTGAATCCACACGTGAGTTTAACGTTGTGAGTTGAATGCACACAGTGACAACCATCCAGTTAGATAGCTCCGTTTTGGTTTTAGAAGCAGATATTTCTCTGTACAGCCTATGATCCCATTCACTCGGGAATATCCCAACGCAGCTCGTAGAAGAAACGTGTTTCTGGCTCGCTGAATCTCAACATAGATTCAGCTCTCTTAGGTGAACGAACGCACAGCAGAGCAGTTTCAAGGAAACGTTTCTCCTGAGTTTTAGACGAAGTTTCCTGCAGTTTAGTACGTATCCCGGCATTGAGCTGTTATTACCGGTTTTGGGATTCTGCACAGAAAGGGTTTGTAAACCGCTGAATCCAAACGTGAGTTTACCTCTGTCTGTTGAATGCACACATTGACAACCATTCAGTTAGATTGCACCCTTTTGGTTTTAGGAGCAGATATTTCTCTGTACAGCCTATGGTCCCATTCACTCGGGAATATCCCAACGCAGCTCCTGGAAGAAACGTGTTTCTGACTCGCTGAATCTCAACATAGATTCAACTCTCTTAGGTGAACGAACGCACAGCAGAGCAGTTTCAAGGAAACGTTTCTCCTGAGTTTTGGACGAAGTTTCCTGCTGTTTAGTACGTATGCCGGCATTGGGCTGGAAATACCGGTTTTGGGATTCTGCACAGAAAGGGTTTGCAAACCGCTGAATCCACACGTGAGTTTAACTCTGTCAGTTGAATGCACACATTGACAACCATTCAGTTAGATAGATCCGTTTTGGTTTTAGAAGCAGATATTTCTCTGTACAGACTATGGTCCCATTCACTCGGGAATATCCCAACGCAGCTCCTAGAAGAAACGTGTTTGTGACTCGCTGAATCTCAACATAGATTCAACTCTCTTAGGTGAACGAACGCACAGCAGAGCAGTTTCAAGGAAACTTTTCTCCTGAGTTTTAGACGAAGTTTCCTGCTGTTTAGTACGGATGCCGGCATTGGGCTGGAAATACCGGTTTTGGGATTCAGCACAGAAAGGGTTTGCAAACCGCTGAATACACACGTGAGTTTAACTCTGTCAGGTGAATGCACACATTGACAACCATTCAGTTAGATAGCTCCGTTTTGGTTTTAGAAGCAGATATTTCTCTGTACAGCCTATGGTCCCATTCACTCGGGAATATCCCAACGCAGCTCCTGGAAGAAACGTGTTTGTGACTCGCTGAATCTCAACATAGATTCAACTCTCTTAGGTGAACGAACGCACAGCAGAGCAGTTTCAAGGAAACGTTTCTCCTGAGTTTTAGACGAAGTTTCCTGCAGTTTAGTACGTATCCCGGCATTGAGCTGTTATTACCGGTTTTGGGATTCTGCACAGAAAGGGTTTGTAAACCGCTGAATCCAAACGTGAGTTTACCTCTGTCTGTTGAATGCACACATTGACAACCATTCAGTTAGATTGCACCCTTTTGGTTTTAGGAGCAGATATTTCTCTGTACAGCCTATGGTCCCATTCACTCGGGAATATCCCAACGCAGCTCCTGGAAGAAACGTGTTTCTGACTCGCTGAATCTCAACATAGATTCAACTCTCTTAGGTGAACGAACGCACAGCAGAGCAGTTTCAAGGAAACGTTTCTCCTGAGTTTTGGACGAAGTTTCCTGCTGTTTAGTACGTATGCCGGCATTGGGCTGGAAATACCGGTTTTCGGATTCTGCACAGAAAGGGTTTGCAAACCGCTGAATCCACACGTGAGTTTAACTCTGTCAGTTGAATGCACACATTGACAACCATTCAGTTAGATAGATCCGTTTTGGTTTTAGAAGCAGATATTTCTCTGTACAGCCTATGGTCCCATTCACTCGGGAATATCCCAACGCAGCTCCTAGAAGAAACGTGTTTCTGACTCGCTGAATCTCAACATAGATTCAACTCTCTTAGGTGAACGAACGCACAGCAGAGCAGTTTCAAGGAAACTTTTCTCCTGAGTTTTAGACGAAGTTTCCTGCTGTTTAGTACGGATGCCGGCATTGGGCTGGAAATACCGGTTTTGGGATTCTGCACAGAAAGAGTTTGCAAACCGCTGAATCCACACGTGAGTTTAACTCTGTCAGTTGAATGCACACATTGACAACCATTCAGTTTGATAACACCCTTTTGGTTTTAGAAGCAGATATTTCTCTGTACAGCCTATGGTCCCATTCACTCGGGAATATCCCAACGCAGCTACTAGAAGAAACGTGTTTCTGACTCGCTGAATCTCAACATAGATTCAACTCTCTTAGGTGAACGAACGCACAGCAGAGCAGTTTCAAGGAAACGTTTCTCCTGAGTTTTAGACGAAGTTTCCTGCTGTTTAGTACGTATGCCGGCATTGGGCTGGAATTACCGGTTTTGGGATTCTGCACAGAAAGCTTTTGCAAACCGCTGATTCCACACTTGAGTTTAACTCTGTCAGTTGAATGCACACATTGACAACCATTCAGTTAGATAGCTCCGTTTTGGTTTTAGAGGCAGATATTTCTCTGTACAGCCTATGGTACCATTCACTCGGGAATATCCCAACGCAGCTCCTAGAAGAAACGTGTTTCTGACTCGCTGAATCTCAACATAGATTCAACTCTCTTAGGTGAACGAACGCACAGCAGAGCAGTTTCAAGGAAACGTTTCTCCTGAGTTTTAGACGAAGTTTCCTGCTGTTTAGTACGGATGCCTGCATTGCGCAGGAAATACCGGTTTTCGGATTCTGCACAGAAAGGGTTTGCAAACCGCTGAATCCACACGTGAGTTTAAATCTGTCAGTTGAATGCACACATTGACAACCATTCAGTTTGATAGGACCCTTTTGGTTTTAGAAGCAGATATTTCTCTGTACAGCCTATGGTCCCATTCACTCGGGAATATCCGAACGCAGGTCCTAGAAGAAACGTGTTTCTGACTCCCTGAATCTCAACATAGATTCAACTCTCTTAGGTGAACGAACGCACAGCAGAGCAGTTTCAAGGAAACGTTTCTCCTGAGTTTAAGACGAAGTTTCCTGCTGTTTAGTACCGATGCCGGCATTGGGCTGGAAATACCGGTTTTGGGATTCTGCACAGAAAGGGTTTGCAAACCGCTGAATCCACACGTGACTTTAACTTTTTGAGTTGAATTCACACATTGACAACCATCCAGTTAGATAGCTCCGTTTTGGTTTTAGAAGCAGATATTTCTCTGTACAGCCTATGATTCTATTCACTCGGGAATATCCCAACGCAGCTCCTAGAAGAAACGTGTTTCTGACTCGCTGAATCTCAACATAGATTCAACTCTCTTAGGTGAACGAACGCACAGCAGAGCAGTTTCAAGGAAACGTTTCTCCTGAGTTTTAGACGAAGTTTCCTGCAGTTTAGTACGTATCCCGGCATTGAGCTGTTATTACCGGTTTTGGTATTCTGCACAGAAAGGGTTTGTAAACCGCTGAATCCAAACGTGAGTTTAACTCTGTCAGTTGAATGCACACATTGACAACCATTCAGTTAGATTGCACGCTTTTGGTTTTAGGAGCAGATATTTCTCTGTACAGCCTATGGTCCCATTCACTCGGGAATATCCCAACGCAGCTCCTGGAAGAAACGTGTTTCTGACTCGCTGAATCTCAACATAGATTCAACTGTCTTAGGTGAACGAAAGCACAGCAGAGCAGTTTCAAGGAAACGTTTCTCCTGAGTTTTAGACGAAGTTTCCTGCTGTTTAGTACGTATGCCGGCATTGGGCTGGAAATACCGGTTTTGAGATTATGCACAGAAAGGGTTTGCAAACCGCTGAATCCACACGTGAGTTTAACTCTGTCAGTTGAATGCACACATTGACAACCATTCAGTTAGATAGCTCCGTTTTGGTATTAGAAGCAGATATTTCTCTGTACAGCCTATGGTCCCATTCACTCGGGAATATCCCAACGCAGGTCCTAGAAGAAACGTGTTTCTGACTCGCTGAATCTCAACATAGATTCAACTCTCTTAGGTGAACGAACGCACAGCAGAGTAGTTTCAAGGAAACGTTTCTCCTGAGTTTTAGACGAAGTTTCCTGCTGTTTAGTACCGATGCCGGCATTGGGCTGGAAATACCGGTTTTGCGATTCTGCACAGAAAGGGTTTGCAAACCGCTGAATCCACAAGTGAGTTTAACTCTGTCAGTTGAGTGCACACATTGACAACCATTCAGTTAGATAGCTCCGTTTTGGTTTTAGAAGCAGATATTTCTCTGTACAGCCTATGGTCTCATTCACTCGGGAATATCCCAACGCAGCTCCTGGAAGAAACGTGTTTCTGACTCGCTGAATCTCAACATAGATTCAACTCTCTTAGGTGAACGAACGCACAGCAGAGCAGCTTCAAGGAAACGTTTCTCGTGAGTTTTAGACGAAGTTTCCTGCTGTTTAGTACGTATGCCGGCATTGGGCTGGAAATACCGGTTTTGGGATTCTGCACAGAAAGGGTTTGCAAACCGCTGAAACCACACTTGAGTTTAACTCTGTCAGTTGAATGCACACATTGACAACCATTCAGTTTGATACCACCCTTTTGGTTTTAGAAGCAGATATTTCTCTGTACAGCCTATGGTCCCATTCACTCGGGAATATCCCAACGCAGATCCTAGAAGAAACGTGTTTCTGACTCGCTGAATCTCAACATAGATTCAACTCTCTTAGGTGAACGAACGCACAGCAGAGCAGTTTCAAGGAAACTTTTCTCCTGAGTTTTAGACGAAGTTTCCTGCTGTTTAGTACGGATGCCGGCATTGGGCTGGAAATACCGGTTTTGGAATTCTGCACAGAAAGGGTTTGCAAACCGCTGAATCCACACGTGAGTTTAACGTTGTGAGTTGAATGCACACATTGACAACCATCCAGTTAGATAGCTCCGTTTTGGTTTTAGAAGCAGATATTTCTCTGTACAGCCTATGATCCCATTCACTCGGGAATATCCCAACGCAGCTCCTAGAAGAAACGTGTTTCTGGCTCGCTGAATCTCAACATAGATTCAGCTCTCTTAGGTGAACGAACGCACAGCAGAGCAGTTTCAAGGAAACGTTTCTCCTGAGTTTTAGACGAAGTTTCCTGCAGTTTAGTACGTATCCCGGCAATGAGCTGTTATTACCGGTTTTGGGATTCTGCACAGAAAGGGTTTGTAAACCGCTGAATCCAAAAGTGAGTTTAACTCTGTCTGTTGAATGCACACATTGACAACCATTCAGTTAGATTGCACCCTTTTGGTTTTAGAAGCAGATATTTCTCTGTACAGCCTATGGTCCCATTCACTCGGGAATATCCCAACGCAGCTCCTGGAAGAAACGTGTTTCTGACTCGCTGAATTTCAACATAGATTCAACTCTCTTAGGTGAACGAACGCACAGCAGAGCAGTTTCAAGGAAACGTTTCTCCTGAGTTTTAGACGAAGTTTCCTGCTGTTTAGTACGTATGCCGGCATTGGGCTGGAAATACCGGTTTTGGGATTCTGCACAGAAAGGGTTTGCAAACCGCTGAATCCACACGTGAGTTTAACTCTGTCAGTTGAATGCACACATTGACAACCATTCACTATGATAACACCCTTTTGGTTTTAGAAGCAGATATTTCTCTGTACAGCCTATGGTCCAATTCACTCGGGAATATCCCAACGCAGCTCCTAGAAGAAACGTGTTTCTGACTCGCTGAATCTCAACATAGATTCAACTCTCTTAGGTGAACGAACGCACAGCAGAGCAGTTTCAAGGAAACGTTTCTCCTGAGTTTTAGACGAAGTTTCCTGCTGTTTAGTACGGATGCCGGCATTGGGCTGGAAATACCGGTTTTGGGATTCTGCACAGAAAGGGTTTGCAAACCACTGAATCCACGCGTGAGTTTAACTCTGTCATTTGAATGCACACATTAACAACCATTCAGTTAGATAGCTCCGTTTTGGTATTAGAAGCAGATAGTTCTCTGTACAGCCTATGGTCCCATTCACTCGGGAATATCCCAACGCAGCTCCTAGAAGAAACGTGTTTCTGACTCGCTGAATCTCAACATAGATTCAACTCTCTTAGGTGAACGAACGCACAGCAGAGCAGTTTCAAGGAAACTTTTCTCCTGAGTTTTACACGAAGTTTCCTGCTGTTTAGTACGTATGCCGGCATTGGGCTGGAAATACCGGTTTTGGGATTCTGCACAGAAAGGGTTTGCAAACCGCTGAATCCACACGTGAGTTTACCTCTGTCAGTTGAATGCACACATTGACAACCATTTAGTTTGATAACACCCTTTTGGTTTTAGAAGCAGATATTTCTCTGGACAGCCTATGGTCCCATTCACTCGGGAATATCCCAACGCAGCTCCTGGAAGAAACGTGTTTCTGACTCGCTGAATCTCAACATAGATTCAACTCTCTTAGGTGAACGAACGCACAGCAGAGCAGTTTCAAGGAAACGTTTCTCCTGAGTTTTAGACGAAGTTTCCTGCTGTTTAGTACGTATGCCGTCATTGGGCTGGAAATACCGGTTTTGGGATTCTGCACAGAAAGGGTTTGCAAACCGCTGAATCCACACGTGAGTTTAACTCTGTCAGTTGAATGCACACATTGACAACCATTCAGTTAGATAGATCCGTTTTGGTTTTAGAAGCAGATATTTCTCTGTACAGCCTATGGTCCCATTCACTCGGGAATATCCCAACGCAGCTCCTAGAAGAAACGTGTTTCTGACTCGCTGAATCTCAACATAGATTCAACTCTCTTAGGTGAACGAACGCACAGCAGAGCAGTTTCAAGGAAACGTTTCTCCTGAGTTTTAGACGAAGTTTCCTGCTGTTTAGTACGGATGCCGGCATTGGGCTGGAAATACCGGTTTTGGGATTCTGCACAGAAAGGGTTTGCAAACCGCTGAATACACACGTGAGTTTAACTCTGTCAGTAGAATGCACACATTGACAACCATTCAGTTTGATAGCACCCTTTTGGTTTTAGAAGCAGATATTTCTCTGTACAGCCTATGGTCCCATTCACTCGGGAATATCCCAACGCAGATCCTAGAAGAAACGTGTTTCTGACTCGCTGAATCTCAACATAGATTCAACTCTCTTAGGTGAACGAACGCACAGCAGAGCAGTTTCAAGGAAACTTTTCTCCTGAGTTTTAGACGAAGTTTCCTGCTGTTTAGTACGGATGCCGGCATTGGGCTGGAAATACCGGTTTTGGGATTCTGCACAGAAAGGGTTTGAAAACCGCTGAATCCACACGTGAGTTTAACGTTGTGAGTTGAATGCACACAGTGACAACCATCCAGTTAGATAGCTCCGTTTTGGTTTTAGAAGCAGATATTTCTCTGTACAGCCTATGATCCCATTCACTCGGGAATATCCCAACGCAGCTCGTAGAAGAAACGTGTTTCTGGCTCGCTGAATCTCAACATAGATTCAGCTCTCTTAGGTGAACGAACGCACAGCAGAGCAGTTTCAAGGAAACGTTTCTCCTGAGTTTTAGACGAAGTTTCCTGCAGTTTAGTACGTATCCCGGCATTGAGCTGTTATTACCGGTTTTGGGATTCTGCACAGAAAGGGTTTGTAAACCGCTGAATCCAAACGTGAGTTTACCTCTGTCTGTTGAATGCACACATTGACAACCATTCAGTTAGATTGCACCCTTTTGGTTTTAGGAGCAGATATTTCTCTGTACAGCCTATGGTCCCATTCACTCGGGAATATCCCAACGCAGCTCCTGGAAGAAACGTGTTTCTGACTCGCTGAATCTCAACATAGATTCAACTCTCTTAGGTGAACGAACGCACAGCAGAGCAGTTTCAAGGAAACGTTTCTCCTGAGTTTTGGACGAAGTTTCCTGCTGTTTAGTACGTATGCCGGCATTGGGCTGGAAATACCGGTTTTGGGATTCTGCACAGAAAGGGTTTGCAAACCGCTGAATCCACACGTGAGTTTAACTCTGTCAGTTGAATGCACACATTGACAACCATTCAGTTAGATAGATCCGTTTTGGTTTTAGAAGCAGATATTTCTCTGTACAGCCTATGGTCCCATTCACTCGGGAATATCCCAACGCAGCTCCTAGAAGAAACGTGTTTCTGACTCGCTGAATCTCCACATAGATTCAACTCTCTTAGGTGAACGAACGCACAGCAGAGCAGTTTCAAGGAAACTTTTCTCCTGAGTTTTAGACGAAGTTTCCTGCTGTTTAGTACGGATGCCGGCATTGGGCTGGAAATACCGGTTTTGGGATTCTGCACAGAAAGGGTTTGCAAACCGCTGAATACACACGTGAGTTTAACTCTGTCAGGTGAATGCACACATTGACAACCATTCAGTTAGATAGCTCCGTTTTGGTTTTAGAAGCAGATATTTCTCTGTACAGCCTATGGTCCCATTCACTCGGGAATATCCCAACGCAGCTCCTGGAAGAAACGTGTTTCTGACTCGCTGAATCTCAACATAGATTCAACTCTCTTAGGTGAACGAACGCACAGCAGAGCAGCTTCAAGGAAACGTTTCTCGTGAGTTTTAGACGAAGTTTCCTGCTGTTTAGTACGTATGCCGGCATTGGGCTGGAAATACCGGTTTTGGGATTCTGCACAGAAAGGGTTTGCAAACCGCTGAATCCACACGTGAGTTTAACTCTTTCAGTTGAATGCACACATTGACAACCGTTCACTATGATAACACCCTTTTGGTTTTAGAAGCAGATATTTCTCTGTACAGCCTATGGTCCCATTCACTCGGGAATATCCCAACGCAGATCCTAGAAGAAACGTGTTTCTGACTCGCTGAATCTCAGCATAGATTCAACTCTCTTAGGTGAACGAACGCACAGCAGAGCAGTTTCAAGGAAACTTTTCTCCTGAGTTTAAACGAAGTTTCCTGCTGTTTAGTACGGACGCCGGCATTGGGCTGGAAATACCGGTTTTGCGATTCTGCACAGAAAGGGTTTGCAAACCGCTGAATCCACACGTGAGTTTAACGTTGTGAGTTGAATGCACACAGTGACAACCATCCAGTTAGATAGCTCCGTTTTGGTTTTAGAAGCAGATATTTCTCTGTACAGCCTATGATCCCATTCACTCGGGAATATCCCAACGCAGCTCATAGAAGAAACGTGTTTCTGGCTCGCTGAATATCAACATAGATTCAGCTCTCTTAGGTGAACGAACGCACAGCAGAGCAGTTTCAAGGAAACGTGTCTCCTGAGTTTTAGACGAAGTTTCCTGCAGTTTAGTACGTATCCCGGCATTGAGCTGTTATTACCGGTTTTGGGATTCTGCACAGAAAGGGTTTGTAAACCGCTGAATCCAAACGTGAGTTTACCTCTGTCTGTTGAATGCACACCTTGACAACCATTCAGTTAGATTGCACCCTTTTGGTTTTAGGAGCAGATATTTCTCTGTACAGCCTATGGTCCCATTCACTCGGGAATATCCCAACGCAGCTCCTGGAAGAAACGTGTTTCTGACTCGCTGAATCTCAACATAGATTCAACTCTCTTAGGTGAACGAACGCACAGCAGAGCAGTTTCAAGGAAACGTTTCTCCTGAGTTTTGGACGAAGTTTCCTGCTGTTTAGTACGTATGCCGGCATTGGGCTGGAAATACCGGTTTTGGGATTCTGCACAGAAAGGGTTTGCAAACCGCTGAATCCACACGTGAGTTTAACTCTGTCAGTTGAATGCACACATTGACAACCATTCAGTTAGATAGATCCGTTTTGGTTTTAGAAGCAGATATTTCTCTGTACAGCCTATGGTCCCATTCACTCGGGAATATCCCAACGCAGCTCCTAGAAGAAACGTGTTTCTGACTCGCTGAATCTCAACATAGATTCAACTCTCTTAGGTGAACGAACGCACAGCAGAGCAGTTTCAAGGAAACTTTTCTCCTGAGTTTTAGACGAAGTTTCCTGCTGTTTAGTACGGATGCCGGCATTGGGCTGGAAATACCGGTTTTGGGATTCTGCACAGAAAGGGTTTGCAAACCGCTGAATACACACGTGAGTTTAACTCTGTCAGGTGAATGCACACATTGACAACCATTCAGTTAGATAGCTCCGTTTTGGTTTTAGAAGCAGATATTTCTCTGTACAGCCTATGGTCCCATTCACTCGGGAATATCCCAACGCAGCTCCTGGAAGAAACGTGTTTCTGACTCGCTGAATCTCAACATAGATTCAACTCTCTTAGGTGAACGAACGCACAGCAGAGCAGCTTCAAGGAAACGTTTCTCGTGAGTTTTAGACGAAGTTCCCTGCTGTTTAGTACGTATGCCGGCATTGGGCTGGAAATACCGGTTTTGGGATTCTGCACAGAAAGGGTTTGCAAACCGCTGAATCCACACGTGAGTTTAACTCTGTCAGTTGAATGCACACATTGACAACCATTCACTATGATAACACCCTTTTGGTTTTAGAAGCAGATATTTCTCTGTACAGCCTATGGTCCCATTCACTCGGGAATATCCCAACGCAGATCCTAGAAGAAACGTGTTTCTGACTCGCTGAATCTCAACATAGATTCAACTCTCTTAGGTGAACGAACGCACAGCAGAGCAGTTTCAAGGAAACTTTTCTCCTGAGTTTTAGACGAAGTTTCCTGCTGTTTAGTACGGATGCCGGCATTGGGCTGGAAATACCGGTTTTGGGATTCTGCACAGAAAGGGTTTGAAAACCGCTGAATCCACACGTGAGTTTAACGTTGTGAGTTGAATGCACACAGTGACAACCATCCAGTTAGATAGCTCCGTTTTGGTTTTAGAAGCAGATATTTCTCTGTACAGCCTATGATCCCATTCACTCGTGAATATCCCAACGCAGCTCGTAGAAGAAACGTGTTTCTGGCTCGCTGAATCTCAACATAGATTCAGCTCTCTTAGGTGAACGAACGCACAGCAGAGCAGTTTCAAGGAAACGTTTCTCCTGAGTTTTAGACGAAGTTTCCTGCAGTTTAGTACGTATCCCGGCATTGAGCTGTTATTACCGGTTTTGGGATTCTGCACAGAAAGGGTTTGTAAACCGCTGAATCCAAACGTGAGTTTACCTCTGTCTGTTGAATGCACACATTGACAACCATTCAGTTAGATTGCACCCTTTTGGTTTTAGGAGCAGATATTTCTCTGTACAGCCTATGGTCCCATTCACTCGGGAATATCCCAACGCAGCTCCTGGAAGAAACGTGTTTCTGACTCGCTGAATCTCAACATAGATTCAACTCTCTTAGGTGAACGAACGCACAGCAGAGCAGTTTCAAGGAAACGTTTCTCCTGAGTTTTGGACGAAGTTTCCTGCTGTTTAGTACGTATGCCGGCATTGGGCTGGAAATACCGGTTTTCGGATTCTGCACAGAAAGGGTTTGCAAACCGCTGAATCCACACGTGAGTTTAACTCTGTCAGTTGAATGCACACATTGACAACCATTCAGTTAGATAGATCCGTTTTGGTTTTAGAAGCAGATATTTCTCTGTACAGCCTATGGTCCCATTCACTCGGGAATATCCCAACGCAGCTCCTAGAAGAAACGTGTTTCTGACTCGCTGAATCTCAACATAGATTCAACTCTCTTAGGTGAACGAACGCACAGCAGAGCAGTTTCAAGGAAACGTTTCTCCTGAGTTTTAGACGAAGTTTCCTGCTGTTTAGTACGGATGCCGGCATTGGGCTGGAAATACCGGTTTTGGGATTCTGCACAGAAAGGGTTTGCAAACCGCTGAATACACACGTGAGTTTAACTCTGTCAGTAGAATGCACACATTGACAACCATTCAGTTTGATAGCTCCGTTTTGGTTTTAGAAGCAGATATTTCTCTGTACAGCCTATGGTCCCATTCACTCGGGAATATCCCAACGCAGATCCTAGAAGAAACGTGTTTCTGACTCGCTGAATCTCAACATAGATTCAACTCTCTTAGGTGAACGAACGCACAGCAGAGCAGCTTCAAGGAAACGTTTCTCGTGAGTTTTAGACGAAGTTTCCTGCTGTTTAGTACGTATGCCGGCATTGGGCTGGAAATACCGGTTTTGGGATTCTGCACAGAAAGGGTTTGCAAACCGCTGAATCCACACGTGAGTTTAACGTTGTGAGTTGAATGCACACAGTGACAACCATCCAGTTAGATAGCTCCGTTTTGGTTTTAGAAGCAGATATTTCTCTGTACAGCCTATGATCCCATTCACTCGGGAATATCCCAACGCAGCTCGTAGAAGAAACGTGTTTCTGGCTCGCTGAATCTCAACATAGATTCAGCTCTCTTAGGTGAACGAACGCACAGCAGAGCAGTTTCAAGGAAACGTTTCTCCTGAGTTTTAGACGAAGTTTCCTGCAGTTTAGTACGTATCCCGGCATTGAGCTGTTATTACCGGTTTTGGGATTCTGCACAGAAAGGGTTTGTAAACCGCTGAATCCAAACGTGAGTTTACCTCTGTCTGTTGAATGCACACATTGACAACCATTCAGTTAGATTGCACCCTTTTGGTTTTAGGAGCAGATATTTCTCTGTACAGCCTATGGTCCCATTCACTCGGGAATATCCCAACGCAGCTCCTGGAAGAAACGTGTTTCTGACTCGCTGAATCTCAACATAGATTCAACTCTCTTAGGTGAACGAACGCACAGCAGAGCAGTTTCAAGGAAACGTTTCTCCTGAGTTTTGGACGAAGTTTCCTGCTGTTTAGTACGTATGCCGGCATTGGGCTGGAAATACCGGTTTTGGGATTCTGCACAGAAAGGGTTTGCAAACCGCTGAATCCACACGTGAGTTTAACTCTGTCAGTTGAATGCACACATTGACAACCATTCAGTTAGATAGATCCGTTTTGGTTTTAGAAGCAGATATTTCTCTGTACAGACTATGGTCCCATTCACTCGGGAATATCCCAACGCAGCTCCTAGAAGAAACGTGTTTGTGACTCGCTGAATCTCAACATAGATTCAACTCTCTTAGGTGAACGAACGCACAGCAGAGCAGTTTCAAGGAAACTTTTCTCCTGAGTTTTAGACGAAGTTTCCTGCTGTTTAGTACGGATGCCGGCATTGGGCTGGAAATACCGGTTTTGGGATTCAGCACAGAAAGGGTTTGCAAACCGCTGAATACACACGTGAGTTTAACTCTGTCAGGTGAATGCACACATTGACAACCATTCAGTTAGATAGCTCCGTTTTGGTTTTAGAAGCAGATATTTCTCTGTACAGCCTATGGTCCCATTCACTCGGGAATATCCCAACGCAGCTCCTGGAAGAAACGTGTTTGTGACTCGCTGAATCTCAACATAGATTCAACTCTCTTAGGTGAACGAACGCCCAGCAGAGCAGTTTCAAGGAAACGTTTCTCCTGAGTTTTAGACGAAGTTTCCTGCAGTTTAGTACGTATCCCGGCATTGAGCTGTTATTACCGGTTTTGGGATTCTGCACAGAAAGGGTTTGTAAACCGCTGAATCCAAACGTGAGTTTACCTCTGTCTGTTGAATGCACACATTGACAACCATTCAGTTAGATTGCACCCTTTTGGTTTTAGGAGCAGATATTTCTCTGTACAGCCTATGGTCCCATTCACTCGGGAATATCCCAACGCAGCTCCTGGAAGAAACGTGTTTCTGACTCGCTGAATCTCAACATAGATTCAACTCTCTTAAATGAACGAACGCACAGCAGAGCAGTTTCAAGGAAACGTTTCTCCTGAGTTTTGGACGAAGTTTCCTGCTGTTTAGTACGTATGCCGGCATTGGGCTGGAAATACCGGTTTTCGGATTCTGCACAGAAAGGGTTTGCAAACCGCTGAATCCACACGTGAGTTTAACTCTGTCAGTTGAATGCACACATTGACAACCATTCAGTTAGATAGATCCGTTTTGGTTTTAGAAGCAGATATTTCTCTGTACAGCCTATGGTCCCATTCACTCGGGAATATCCCAACGCAGCTCCTAGAAGAAACGTGTTTCTGACTCGCTGAATCTCAACATAGATTCAACTCTCTTAGGTGAACGAACGCACAGCAGAGCAGTTTCAAGGAAACTTTTCTCCTGAGTTTTAGACGAAGTTTCCTGCTGTTTAGTACGGATGCCGGCATTGGGCTGGAAATACCGGTTTTGGGATTCTGCACAGAAAGGGTTTGCAAACCGCTGAATACACACGTGAGTTTAACTCTGTCAGGTGAATGCACACATTGACAACCATTCAGTTAGATAGCTCCGTTTTGGTTTTAGAAGCAGATATTTCTCTGTACAGCCTATGGTCCCATTCACTCGGGAATATCCCAACGCAGCTCCTGGAAGAAACGTGTTTCTGACTCGCTGAATCTCAACATAGATTCAACTCTCTTAGGTGAACGAACGCACAGCAGAGCAGCTTCAAGGAAACGTTTCTCGTGAGTTTTAGACGAAGTTTCCTGCTGTTTAGTACGTATGCCGGCATTGGGCTGGAAATACCGGTTTTGGGATTCTGCACAGAAAGGGTTTGCAAACCGCTGAATCCACACGTGAGTTTAACTCTGTCAGTTGAATGCACACATTGACAACCGTTCACTATGATAACACCCTTTTGGTTTTAGAAGCAGATATTTCTCTGTACAGCCTATGGTCCCATTCACTCGGGAATATCCCAACGCAGATCCTAGAAGAAACGTGTTTCTGACTCGCTGAATCTCAACATAGATTCAACTCTCTTAGGTGAACGAACGCACAGCAGAGCAGTTTCAAGGAAACTTTTCTCCTGAGTTTTAGACGAAGTTTCCTGCTGTTTAGTACGGATGCCGGCATTGGGCTGGAAATACCGGTTTTGCGATTCTGCACAGAAAGGGTTTGCAAACCGCTGAATCCACACGTGAGTTTAACGTTGTGAGTTGAATGCACACAGTGACAACCATCCAGTTAGATAGCTCCGTTTTGGTTTTAGAAGCAGATATTTCTCTGTACAGCCTATGATCCCATTCACTCGGGAATATCCCAACGCAGCTCATAGAAGAAACGTGTTTCTGGCTCGCTGAATATCAACATAGATTCAGCTCTCTTAGGTGAACGAACGCACAGCAGAGCAGTTTCAAGGAAACGTGTCTCCTGAGTTTTAGACGAAGTTTCCTGCAGTTTAGTACGTATCCCGGCATTGAGCTGTTATTACCGGTTTTGGGATTCTGCACAGAAAGGGTTTGTAAACCGCTGAATCCAAACGTGAGTTTACCTCTGTCTGTTGAATGCACACCTTGACAACCATTCAGTTAGATTGCACCCTTTTGGTTTTAGGAGCAGATATTTCTCTGTACAGCCTATGGTCCCATTCACTCGGGAATATCCCAACGCAGCTCCTGGAAGAAACGTGTTTCTGACTCGCTGAATCTCAACATAGATTCAACTCTCTTAGGTGAACGAACGCACAGCAGAGCAGTTTCAAGGAAACGTTTCTCCTGAGTTTTGGACGAAGTTTCCTGCTGTTTAGTACGTATGCCGGCATTGGGCTGGAAATACCGGTTTTGGGATTCTGCACAGAAAGGGTTTGCAAACCGCTGAATCCACACGTGAGTTTAACTCTGTCAGTTGAATGCACACATTGACAACCATTCAGTTAGATAGATCCGTTTTGGTTTTAGAAGCAGATATTTCTCTGTACAGCCTATGGTCCCATTCACTCGGGAATATCCCAACGCAGCTCCTAGAAGAAACGTGTTTCTGACTCGCTGAATCTCCACATAGATTCAACTCTCTTAGGTGAACGAACGCACAGCAGAGCAGTTTCAAGGAAACTTTTCTCCTGAGTTTTAGACGAAGTTTCCTGCTGTTTAGTACGGATGCCGGCATTGGGCTGGAAATACCGGTTTTGGGATTCTGCACAGAAAGGGTTTGCAAACCGCTGAATACACACGTGAGTTTAACTCTGTCAGGTGAATGCACACATTGACAACCATTCAGTTAGATAGCTCCGTTTTGGTTTTAGAAGCAGATATTTCTCTGTACAGCCTATGGTCCCATTCACTCGGGAATATCCCAACGCAGCTCCTGGAAGAAACGTGTTTCTGACTCGCTGAATCTCAACATAGATTCAACTCTCTTAGGTGAACGAACGCACAGCAGAGCAGCTTCAAGGAAACGTTTCTCGTGAGTTTTAGACGAAGTTTCCTGCTGTTTAGTACGTATGCCGGCATTGGGCTGGAAATACCGGTTTTGGGATTCTGCACAGAAAGGGTTTGCAAACCGCTGAATCCACACGTGAGTTTAACTCTGTCAGTTGAATGCACACATTGACAACCGTTCACTATGATAACACCCTTTTGGTTTTAGAAGCAGATATTTCTCTGTACAGCCTATGGTCCCATTCACTCGGGAATATCCCAACGCAGATCCTAGAAGAAACGTGTTTCTGACTCGCTGAATCTCAGCATAGATTCAACTCTCTTAGGTGAACGAACGCACAGCAGAGCAGTTTCAAGGAAACTTTTCTCCTGAGTTTTAGACGAAGTTTCCTGCTATTTAGTACGGATGCCGGCATTGGGCTGGAAATACCGGTTTTGCGATTCTGCACAGAAAGGGTTTGCAAACCGCTGAATCCACACGTGAGTTTAACGTTGTGAGTTGAATGCACACAGTGACAACCATCCAGTTAGATAGCTCCGTTTTGGTTTTAGAAGCAGATATTTCTCTGTACAGCCTATGATCCCATTCACTCGTGAATATCCCAACGCAGCTCGTAGAAGAAACGTGTTTCTGGCTCGCTGAATCTCAACATAGATTCAGCTCTCTTAGGTGAACGAACGCACAGCAGAGCAGTTTCAAGGAAACGTTTCTCCTGAGTTTTAGACGAAGTTTCCTGCAGTTTAGTACGTATCCCGGCATTGAGCTGTTATTACCGGTTTTGGGATTCTGCACAGAAAGGGTTTGTAAACCGCTGAATCCAAACGTGAGTTTACCTCTGTCTGTTGAATGCACACATTGACAACCATTCAGTTAGATTGCACCCTTTTGGTTTTAGGAGCAGATATTTCTCTGTACAGCCTATGGTCCCATTCACTCGGGAATATCCCAACGCAGCTCCTGGAAGAAACGTGTTTCTGACTCGCTGAATCTCAACATAGATTCAACTCTCTTAGGTGAACGAACGCACAGCAGAGCAGTTTCAAGGAAACGTTTCTCCTGAGTTTTGGACGAAGTTTCCTGCTGTTTAGTACGTATGCCGGCATTGGGCTGGAAATACCGGTTTTCGGATTCTGCACAGAAAGGGTTTGCAAACCGCTGAATCCACACGTGAGTTTAACTCTGTCAGTTGAATGCACACATTGACAACCATTCAGTTAGATAGATCCGTTTTGGTTTTAGAAGCAGATATTTCTCTGTACAGCCTATGGTCCCATTCACTCGGGAATATCCCAACGCAGCTCCTAGAAGAAACGTGTTTCTGACTCGCTGAATCTCAACATAGATTCAACTCTCTTAGGTGAACGAACGCACAGCAGAACAGTTTCAAGGAAACTTTTCTCCTGAGTTTTAGACGAAGTTTCCTGCTGTTTAGTACGGATGCCGGCATTGGGCTGGAAATACCGGTTTTGGGATTCTGCACAGAAAGGGTTTGCAAACCGCTGAATACACACGTGAGTTTAACTCTGTCAGGTGAATGCACACATTGACAACCATTCAGTTAGATAGCTCCGTTTTGGTTTTAGAAGCAGATATTTCTCTGTACAGCCTATGGTCCCATTCACTCGGGAATATCCCAACGCAGCTCCTGGAAGAAACGTGTTTCTGACTCGCTGAATCTCAACATAGATTCAACTCTCTTAGGTGAACGAACGCACAGCAGAGCAGCTTCAAGGAAACGTTTCTCGTGAGTTTTAGACGAAGTTTCCTGCTGTTTAGTACGTATGCCGGCATTGGGCTGGAAATACCGGTTTTGGGATTCTGCACAGAAAGGGTTTGCAAACCGCTGAATCCACACGTGAGTTTAACTCTGTCAGTTGAATGCACACATTGACAACCGTTCACTATGATAACACCCTTTTGGTTTTAGAAGCAGATATTTCTCTGTACAGCCTATGGTCCCATTCACTCGGGAATATCCCAACGCAGATCCTAGAAGAAACGTGTTTCTGACTCGCTGAATCTCAACATAGATTCAACTCTCTTAGGTGAACGAACGCACAGCAGAGCAGTTTCAAGGAAACTTTTCTCCTGAGTTTTAGACGAAGTTTCCTGCTGTTTAGTACGGATGCCGGCATTGGGCTGGAAATACCGGTTTTGGGATTCTGCACAGAAAGGGTTTGCAAACCGCTGAATCCACACGTGAGTTTAACGTTGTGAGTTGAATGCACACAGTGACAACCATCCAGTTAGATAGCTTCGTTTTGGTTTTAGAAGCAGATATTTCTCTGTACAGCCTATGATCCCATTCACTCGGGAATATCCCAACGCAGCTCGTAGAAGAAACGTGTTTCTGCCTCGCTGAATATCAACATAGATTCAGCTCTCTTAGGTGAACGAACGCACAGCAGAGCAGTTTCAAGGAAACGTGTCTCCTGAGTTTTAGACGAAGTTTCCTGCAGTTTAGTACGTATCCCGGCATTGAGCTGTTATTACCGGTTTTGGGATTCTGCACAGAAAGGGTTTGTAAACCGCTGAATCCAAACGTGAGTTTACCTCTGTCTGTTGAATGCACACATTGACAACCATTCAGTTAGATTGCACCCTTTTGGTTTTAGGAGCAGATATTTCTCTGTACAGCCTATGGTCCCATTCACTCGGGAATATCCCAACGCAGCTCCTGGAAGAAACGTGTTTCTGACTCGCTGAATCTCAACATAGATTCAACGCTCTTAGGTGAACGAACGCACAGCAGAGCAGTTTCAAGGAAACGTTTCTCCTGAGTTTTGGACGAAGTTTCCTGCTGTTTAGTACGTATGCCGGCATTGGGCTGGAAATACCGGTTTTCGGATTCTGCACAGAAAGGGTTTGCAAACCGCTGAATCCACACGTGAGTTTAACTCTGTCAGTTGAATGCACACATTGACAACCATTCAGTTAGATAGATCCGTTTTGGTTTTAGAAGCAGATATTTCTCTGTACAGCCTATGGTCCCATTCACTCGGGAATATCCCAACGCAGCTCCTAGAAGAAACGTGTTTCTGACTCGCTGAATCTCAACATAGATTCAACTCTCTTAGGTGAACGAACGCACAGCAGAACAGTTTCAAGGAAACTTTTCTCCTGAGTTTTAGACGAAGTTTCCTGCTGTTTAGTACGGATGCCGGCATTGGGCTGGAAATACCGGTTTTGGGATTCTGCACAGAAAGGGTTTGCAAACCGCTGAATACACACGTGAGTTTAACTCTGTCAGGTGAATGCACACATTGACAACCATTCAGTTAGATAGCTCCGTTTTGGTTTTAGAAGCAGATATTTCTCTGTACAGCCTATGGTCCCATTCACTCGGGAATATCCCAACGCAGCTCCTGGAAGAAACGTGTTTCTGACTCGCTGAATCTCAACATAGATTCAACTCTCTTAGGTGAACGAACGCACAGCAGAGCAGCTTCAAGGAAACGTTTCTCGTGAGTTTTAGACGAAGTTTCCTGCTGTTTAGTACGTATGCCGGCATTGGGCTGGAAATACCGGTTTTGGGATTCTGCACAGAAAGGGTTTGCAAACCGCTGAATCCACACGTGAGTTTAACTCTGTCAGTTGAATGCACACATTGACAACCGTTCACTATGATAACACCCTTTTGGTTTTAGAAGCAGATATTTCTCTGTACAGCCTATGGTCCCATTCACTCGGGAATATCCCAACGCAGATCCTAGAAGAAACGTGTTTCTGACTCGCTGAATCTCAACATAGATTCAACTCTCTTAGGTGAACGAACGCACAGCAGAGCAGTTTCAAGGAAACTTTTCTCCTGAGTTTTAGACGAAGTTTCCTGCTGTTTAGTACGGATGCCGGCATTGGGCTGGAAATACCGGTTTTGGGATTCTGCACAGAAAGGGTTTGCAAACCGCTGAATCCACACGTGAGTTTAACGTTGTGAGTTGAATGCACACAGTGACAACCATCCAGTTAGATAGCTCCGTTTTGGTTTTAGAAGCAGATATTTCTCTGTACAGCCTATGATCCCATTCACTCGGGAATATCCCAACGCAGCTCGTAGAAGAAACGTGTTTCTGGCTCGCTGAATATCAACATAGATTCAGCTCTCTTAGGTGAACGAACGCACAGCAGAGCAGTTTCAAGGAAACGTGTCTCCTGAGTTTTAGACGAAGTTTCCTGCTGTTTAGTACGTATCCCGGCATTGAGCTGTTATTACCGGTTTTGGGATTCTGCACAGAAAGGGTTTGTAAACCGCTGAATCCAAACGTGAGTTTACCTCTGTCTGTTGAATGCACACCTTGACAACCATTCAGTTAGATTGCACCCTTTTGGTTTTAGGAGCAGATATTTCTCTGTACAGCCTATGGTCCCATTCACTCGGGAATATCCCAACTCAGCTCCTGGAAGAAACGTGTTTCTGACTCGCTGAATCTCAACATAGATTCAACTCTCTTAGGTGAACGAAAGCACAGCAGAGCAGTTTCAAGGAAACGTTTCTCCTGAGTTTTGGACGAAGTTTCCTGCTGTTTAGTACGTATGCCGGCATTGGGCTGGAAATACCGGTTTTCGGATTCTGCACAGAAAGGGTTTGCAAACCGCTGAATCCACACGTGAGTTTAACTCTGTCAGTTGAATGCACACATTGACAACCATTCAGTTAGATAGATCCGTTTTGGTTTTAGAAGCAGATATTTCTCTGTACAGCCTATGGTCCCATTCACTCGGGAATATCCCAACGCAGCTCCTAGAAGAAACGTGTTTCTGACTCGCTGAATCTCAACATAGATTCAACTCTCTTAGGTGAACGAACGCACAGCAGAGCAGTTTCAAGGAAACTTTTCTCCTGAGTTTTAGACGAAGTTTCCTGCTGTTTAGTACGGATGCCGGCATTGGGCTGGAAATACCGGTTTTGGGATTCTGCACAGAAAGGGTTTGCAAACCGCTGAATACACACGTGAGTTTAACTCTGTCAGGTGAATGCACACATTGACAACCATTCAGTTAGATAGCTCCGTTTTGGTTTTAGAAGCAGATATTTCTCTGTACAGCCTATGGTCCCATTCACTCGGGAATATCCCAACGCAGCTCCTGGAAGAAACGTGTTTCTGACTCGCTGAATCTCAACATAGATTCAACTCTCTTAGGTGAACGAACGCACAGCAGAGCAGCTTCAAGGAAACGTTTCTCGTGAGTTTTAGACGAAGTTCCCTGCTGTTTAGTACGTATGCCGGCATTGGGCTGGAAATACCGGTTTTGGGATTCTGCACAGAAAGGGTTTGCAAACCGCTGAATCCACACGTGAGTTTATCTCTGTCAGTTGAATGCACACATTGACAACCATTCACTATGATAACACCCTTTTGGTTTTAGAAGCAGATATTTCTCTGTACAGCCTATGGTCCCATTCACTCGGGAATATCCCAACGCAGATCCTAGAAGAAACGTGTTTCTGACTCGCTGAATCTCAACATAGATTCAACTCTCTTAGGTGAACGAACGCACAGCAGAGCAGTTTCAAGGAAACTTTTCTTCTGAGTTTTAGACGAAGTTTTCTGCTGTTTAGCACGTATGCCGGCAATGGGCTGGATATACCGGTTTTGGGATTCTGCACAGAAAGGGTTTGCAAACCGCTAAATCCACACGTGAGTTTAACTCTGTCAGTTGAATGCACACAATGACAACCATTCAGTTTGATAACACCCTTTTTGTTTTAGAAGCAGATATTTCTCTGTACAGCCTATGGTCCCATTCACTCGGGAATATCCCAACGCAGGTCCTAGAAGAAACGTGTTTCTGACTCGCTGAATCTCAACATAGATTCAACTCTCTTAGGTGAACGAACGCACAGCAGAGCAGTTTCGAGGAATCGTTTCTCCTGAGTTTTAGACGAAGTTTCCTGCTGTTTAGTACGGATGCCGGCATTGGACTGGAAATACCGGTTTTGGGATTCTGCACAGAAAGGGTTTGCAAACCGCTGAATCCACACGTGAGTTTAACTTTGTCAGTTGAATGCACACATTGACAACCATCCAGTTAGATAGCTCCGTTTTGGTTTTAGAAGCAGATATTTCTCTGTACACCCTATGGTCCCATTCACTCGGGAATATCCCAACGCAGCTCCTAGAAGAAACGTGTTTCTGACTCGCTGAATCTCAACATAGATTCACCTCTCTTAGGTGAACGAACGCACAGCAGAGCAGTTTCAAGGAAACGTTTCTCCTGAGTTTTAGACGAAGTTTCCTGCTGTTTAGTACATATGCCGGCATTGGGCTGGAAATACCGGTTTTGGCATTCTGCACAGAAAGGGTTTGCAAACCACTGAATCCACGCGTGAGTTTAACTCTGTCAGTTGAATGCACACATTGACAACCATTCAGTTAGATAGCTCCGTTTTGGTATTAGAAGCAGATATTTCTCTGTACAGCCTATGGTCCCATTCACTCGGGAATATCCCAACGCAGCTCCTAGAAGAAACGTGTTTCTGACTCGCTGAATCTCAACATAGATTCAACTCTCTTAGGTGAACGAACGCACAGCAGAGCAGTTTCAAGGAAACTTTTCTCCTGAGATTTACACGAAGTTTCCTGCTGTTTAGTACGTATGCCGGCATTGGGCTGGAAATACCGGTTTTGGGATTCTGCACAGAAAGGGTTTGCAAACCGCTGAATCCACACGTGAGTTTAACTCTGTCAGTTCAATGCACACATTGACAACCATTCAGTTTGATAACACCCTTTTGGTTTTAGAAGCAGATATTTCTCTGTTCAGCCTATGGTCCCATTCACTCGGGAATATCCCAACGCAGCTCCTGGAAGAAACGTGTTTCTGACTCGCTGAATCTCAACATAGATTCAACTCTCTTAGGTGAACGAACGCACAGCAGAGCAGTTTCAAGGAAACGTTTCTCCTGAGTTTTAGACGAAGTTTCCTGCTGTTTAGTACGTATGCCGGCATTGGGCTGGAAATACCGGTTTTGGGATTCTGCACAGAAAGGGTTTGCAAACCGCTGAATACACACGTGAGTTTAACTCTGTCAGTTGAATGCACACATTGACAACCATTCAGTTAGATAGATCCGTTTTGGTTTTAGAAGCAGATATTTCTCTGTACAGCCTATGGTCCCATTCACTCGGGAATATCCCAACGCAGCTCCTAGAAGAAACGTGTTTCTGACTCGCTGTATCTCAACATAGATTCAACTCTCTTAGGTGAACGAACGCACAGCAGAGCTGTTTCAAGGAAACTTTTCTCCTGAGTTTTAGACGACGTTTCCTGCTGTTTAGTACGGATGCCGGCATTGGGCTGGAAATACCGGTTTTGGGATTCTGCACAGAAAGGGTTTGCAAACCGCTGAATACACACGTGAGTTTAACTCTGTCAGTAGAATGCACACATTGACAACCATTCAGTTTGATAGCACCGTTTTGGTTTTAGAAGCAGATATTTCTCTGTACAGCCTATGGTCCCATTCACTCGGGAATATCCCAACGCAGATCCTAGAAGAAACGTGTTTCTGACTCGCTGAATCTCAACATAGATTCAACTCTCTTAGGTGAACGAACGCACAGCAGAGCAGTTTCAAGGAAACTTTTCTCCTGAGTTTTAGACGAAGTTTCCTGCTGTTTAGTACGGATGCCGGCATTGGGCTGGAAATACCGGTTTTGGGATTCTGCACAGAAAGGGTTTGCAAACCGCTGAATCCACACGTGAGTTTAACGTTGTGAGTTGAATGCACACATTGAAAACCATCCAGTTAGATAGCTCCGTTTTGGTTTTAGAAGCAGATATTTCTCTGTACAGCCTATGATCCCATTCACTCGGGAATATCCCAACGCAGCTCGTAGAAGAAACGTGTTTCTGGCTCGCTGAATCTCAACATAGATTCAGCTCTCTTAGGTGAACGAACGCACAGCAGAGCAGTTTCAAGGAAACGTTTCTCCTGAGTTTTAGACGAAGTTTCCTGCAGTTTAGTACGTATCCCGGCATTGAGCTGTTATTACCGGTTTTGGGATTCTGCACAGAAAGGGTTTGCAAACCGCTGAATCCAAACGTGAGTTTAACTCTGTCTGTTGAATGCACACATTGACAACCATTCAGTTAGATTGCACCCTTTTGGTTTTAGGAGCAGATATTTCTCTGTACAGTCTATGATCCCATTCACTCGGGAATATCCCAACGCAGCTCCTGGAAGAAACGTGTTTCTGACTCGCTGAATCTCAACATAGATTCAACTCTCTTAGGTGAACGAACGCACAGCAGAGCAGTTTCAAGGAAACGTTTCTCCTGAGTTTTAGACGAAGTTTCCTGCTGTTTAGTACGTATGCCGGCATTGGGCTGGAAATACCGGTTTTGGGATTCTGCACAGAAAGGGTTTGCAAACCGCTGAATCCACACGTGAGTTTAACGTTGTGAGTTGAATGCACACATTGACAACCATCCAGTTAGATAGCTCCGTTTTGGTTTTAGAAGCAGATATTTCTCTGTACAGCCTATGATCCCATTCACTCGGGAATATCCCAACGCAGCTCCTAGAAGAAACGTGTTTCTGGCTCGCTGAATCTCAACATAGATTCAGCTCTCTTAGGTGAACGGACGCACAGCAGAGCAGTTTCAAGGAAACGTTTCTCCTGAGTTTTAGACGAAGTTTCCTGCAGTTTAGTACGTATCCCGGCATTGAGCTGTTATTACCGGTTTTGGGATTCTGCACAGAAAGGGTTTGTAAACCGCTGAATCCAAACGTGAGTTTAACTCTGTCTGTTGAATGCACACATTGACAACCATTCAGTTAGATTGCACCCTTTTGGTTTTAGGAGCAGATATTTCTCTGTACAGCCTATGGTCCCATTCACTCGGGAATATCCCAACGTAGCTCCTAGAAGAAACGTGTTTCTGACTCGCTGAATCTCAACATAGATTCAACTCTCTTATGTGAACGAACGCACAGCAGAGCAGTTTCAAGGAAATGTTTCTCCTGAGTTTTAGACGAAGTTTCCTGCTCTTTAGTACGTATGCCGGCATTGGGCTGGAAATACCGGTTTTGGGATTCTGCACAGAAAGGGTTTGCAAACCACTGAATCCACACGTGAGTTTAACTCTGTCAGTTGAATGCACACATTGACAACCATTCAGTTAGATAGCTCCGTTTTGGTTTTAAAAGCAGATATTTCTCTGTACAGCCTATGGTCCCATTCACTCGGGAATATCCCAACGCAGCTCCTAGAAGAAACGTGTTTCTGACTCGCTGAATCTCAACATAGATTCAACTCTCTTAGGTGAACGAACGCACAGCAGAGCAGTTTCAAGGAAACTTTTCTCCTGAGTTTTAGACGAAGTTTTCTGCTGTTTAGTACGTATGCCGGCATTGGGCTGGAAATACCGGTTTTGGGATTCTGCACAGAAAGGGTTTGCAAACCGCTGAATCCACACGTGAGTTTAACTCTGTCAGTTGAATGCACACATTGACAACCATTCAGTTTGATAACACCCTTTTGGTTTTAGAAGCAGATATTTCTCTGTACAGCCTATGGTCCCATTCACTCGGGAATATCCCATCGCAGGTCCTAGAAGAAACGTGTTTCTGACTCGCTGAATCTCAACATAGATTCAACTCTCTTAGGTGAACGAACGCACAGCAGAGCAGTTTCGAGGAATCGTTTCTCCTGATTTTTAGACGAAGTTTCCTGCTGTTTAGTACGGATGCCGGCATTGGACTGGAAATACCGGTTTTGGGATTCTGCACAGAAAGGGTTTGCAAAACGCTGAATCCACACGTGAGTTTAACTTTGTCAGTTGAATGCACACATTGACAACCATCCAGTTAGATAGCTCCGTATTGGTTTTAGAAGCAGATATTTCTCTGTACAGCCTATGGTCCCATTCACTCGGGAATATCCCAATGCAGCTCCTAGATGAAACGTGTTTCTGACTCGCTGAATCTCAACATAGATTCAACTCTCTTAGGTGAACGAACGCACAGCAGAGCAGTTTCAAGGAAACGTTTCTCCTGAGTTTTAGACGAAGTTTCCTGCTGTTTAGTACGTATGCCGGCATTGGGCTGGAAATACCGGTTTTGGGATTCTGCACAGAAAGGGTTTGCAAACCACTGAATCCTCGCGTGAGTTTAACTCTGTCAGTTGAATGCACACATTGACAACCATTCAGTTAGATAGCTCCGTTTTGGTATTAGAAGCAGATATTTCTCTGTACAGCCTATGGTCCCATTCACTCAGGGATATCCCAACGCAGCTCCTAGAAGAAACGTGTTTCTGACTCGCTGAATCTCAACATAGATTCAACTCTCTTAGGTGAACGAACGCACAGCCGAGCAGTTTCAAGGAAACTTTTCTCCTGAGTTTTACACGAAGTTTCCTGCTGTTTAGTACGTATGCCGGCATTGGGCTGGAAATACCGGTTTTGGGATTCTGCACAGAAAGGGTTTGCAAACCGCTGAATCCACACGTGAGTTTAACTCTGTCAGTTGAATGCACACATTGACAACCATTCAGTTTGATAACACCCTTTTGGTTTTAGAAGCAGATATTTCTCTGTACAGCCTATGGTCCCATTCACTCGGGAATATCCCAACGCAGCTCCTGGAAGAAACGTGTTTCTGACTCGCTGAATCTCAACATAGATTCAACTCTCTTAGGTGAACGAACGCACAGCAGAGCAGTTTCAAGGAAACGTTTCTCCTGAGTTTTAGACGAAGTTTCCTGCTGTTTAGTACGTATGCCGGCATTGGGCTGGAAATACCGGTTTTGGGATTCTGCACAGAAAGGGTTTGCAAACCGCTGAATCCACACGTGAGTTTAACTCTGTCAGGTGAATGCACACATTGACAACCATTCAGTTAGATAGCTCCGTTTTTGTTTTAGAAGCAGATATTTCTCTGTACAGCCTATGGTCCCATTCACTCGGGAATATCCCAACGCAGCTCCTGGAAGAAACGTGTTTCTGACTCGCTGAATCTCAACATAGATTCAACTCTCTTAGGTGAACGAACGCACAGCAGAGCAGCTTCAAGGAAACGTTTCTCGTGAGTTTTAGACGAAGTTTCCTGCTGTTTAGTACGTATGCCGGCATTGGGCTGGAAATACCGGTTTTGGGATTCTGCACAGAAAGGGTTTGCAAACCGCTGAATCCACACGTGAGCTTAACTCTGTCAGTTGAATGCACACATTGACAACCATTCACTATGATAACACCCTTTTGGTTTTAGAAGCAGATATTTCTCTGTACAGCCTATGGTCCCATTCACTCGGGAATATCCCAACGCAGCTCCTAGAAGAAACGTGTATCTGACTCGCTGAATCTCAACATAGATTCAACTCTCTTAGGTGAACGAACGCACAGCAGAGCAGTTTCAAGGAAACTTTTCTCCTGAGTTTTAGACGAAGTTTTCTGCTGTTTAGTACGTATGCCGGCATTGGGCTGGAAATACCGGTTTTGGGATTCTGCACAGAAAGGGTTTGCAAACCGCTGAATCCACACGTGAGTTTAACTCTGTCAGTTGAATGCACACATTGACAACCATTCAGTTTGATAACACCCTTTTGGTTTTAGAAGCAGATATTTCTCTGTACAGCCTATGGTCCCATTCACTCGGGAATATCCCATCGCAGGTCCTAGAAGAAACGTGCTTCTGACTCGCTGAATCTCAACATAGATTCAACTCTCTTAGGTGAACGAACGCACAGCAGAGCAGTTTCGAGGAATCGTTTCTCCTGATTTTTAGACGAAGTTTCCTGCTGTTTAGTACGGATGCCGGCATTGGACTGGAAATACCGGTTTTGGGATTCTGCACAGAAAGGGTTTGCAAAACGCTGAATCCACACGTGAGTTTAACTCTGTCAGTTGAATGCACACATTGACAACCATTCAGTGTGATAACACCCTTTTGGTTTTAGAAGCAGATATTTCTCTGTACAGCCTATGGTCCCATTCACTCGGGAATATCCCAACGCATCTCCTAGATGAAACGTGTTTCTGACTCGCTGAATCTCAACATAGATTCAACTCTCTTAGGTGAACGAACGCACAGCAGAGCAGTTTCAAGGAAACGTTTCTCCTGAGTTTTAGACGAAGTTTCCTGCTGTTTAGTACGTATGCCGGCATTGGGCTGGAAATACCGGTTTTGGGATTCTGCACAGAAAGGGTTTGCAAACCACTGAATCCTCGCGTGAGTTTAACTCTGTCAGTTGAATGCACACATTGACAACCATTCAGTTTGATAACACCCTTTTGGTTTTAGAAGCAGATATTTCTCTGTACAGCCTATGGTCCCATTCACTCGGGAATATCCCATCGCAGGTCCTAGAAGAAACGTGTTTCTGACTCGCTGAATCTCAACATAGATTCAACTCTCTTAGGTGAACGAACGCACAGCAGAGCAGTTTCGAGGAATCGTTTCTCCTGATTTTTAGACGAAGTTTCCTGCTGTTTAGTACGGATGCCGGCATTGGACTGGAAATACCGGTTTTGGGATTCTGCACAGAAAGGGTTTGCAAAACGCTGAATCCACACGTGAGTTTAACTTTGTCAGTTGAATGCACACATTGACAACCATCCAGTTAGATAGCTCCGTTTTGGTTTTAGAAGCAGATATTTCTCTGTACAGCCTATGGTCCCATTCACTCGGGAATATCCCAACGCAGCTCCTAGATGAAACGTGTTTCTGACTCGCTGAATCTCAACATAGATTCAACTCTCTTAGGTGAACGAACGCACAGCAGAGCAGTTTCAAGGAAACGTTTCTCCTGAGTTTTAGACGAAGTTTCCTGCTGTTTAGTACGTATGCCGGCATTGGGCTGGAAATACCGGTTTTGGGATTCTGCACAGAAAGGGTTTGCAAACCACTGAATCCTCGCGTGAGTTTAACTCTGTCAGTTGAATGCACACATTGACAACCATTCAGTTAGATAGCTCCGTTTTGGTATTAGAAGCAGATATTTCTCTGTACAGCCTATGGTCCCATTCACTCGGGAATATCCCAACGCAGCTCCTAGAAGAAACGTGTTTCTGACTCGCTGAATCTCAACATAGATTCAACTCTCTTAGGTGAACGAACGCACAGCCGAGCAGTTTCAAGGAAACTTTTCTCCTGATTTTTAGACGAAGTTTCCTGCTGTTTAGTACGTATGCCGGCATTGGGCTGGAAATACCGGTTTTGGGATTCTGCACAGAAAGGGTTTGCAAACCACTGAATCCACAAGTGAGTTTAACTCTGTCAGTTGAATGCACACATTGACAACCATTCAGTTAGATAGCTCCGTTTTGGTTTTAAAAGCAGATATTTCTCTGTACAGCCTATGGTCCCATTCACTCGGGAATATCCCAACGCAGCTCCTAGAAGAAACGTGTTTCTGACTCGCTGAATCTCAACATAGATTCAACTCTCTTAGGTGAACGAACGCACAGCAGAGCAGTTTCAAGGAAACTTTTCTCCTGAGTTTTAGACGAAGTTTTCTGCTGTTTAGTACGTATGCCGGCATTGGGCTGGAAATACCGGTTTTGGGATTCTGCACAGAAAGGGTTTGCAAACCGCTGAATCCACACGTGAGTTTAACTCTGTCAGTTGAATGCACACATTGACAACCATTCAGTTTGATAACACCCTTTTGGTTTTAGAAGCAGATATTTCTCTGTACAGCCTATGGTCCCATTCACTCGGGAATATCCCATCGCAGGTCCTAGAAGAAACGTGTTTCTGACTCGCTGAATCTCAACATAGATTCAACTCTCTTAGGTGAACGAACGCACAGCAGAGCAGTTTCGAGGAATCGTTTCTCCTGATTTTTAGACGAAGTTTCCTGCTGTTTAGTACGGATGCCGGAATTGGACTGGAAATACCGGTTTTGGGATTCTGCACAGAAAGGGTTTGCAAAACGCTGAATCCACACGTGAGTTTAACTTTGTCAGTTGAATGCACACATTGACAACCATCCAGTTAGATAGCTCCGTATTGGTTTTAGAAGCAGATATTTCTCTGTACAGCCTATGGTCCCATTCACTCGGGAATATCCCAATGCAGCTCCTAGATGAAACGTGTTTCTGACTCGCTGAATCTCAACATAGATTCAACTCTCTTAGGTGAACGAACGCACAGCAGAGCAGTTTCAAGGAAACGTTTCTCCTGAGTTTTAGACGAAGTTTCCTGCTGTTTAGTACGTATGCCGGCATTGGGCTGGAAATACCGGTTTTGGGATTCTGCACAGAAAGGGTTTGCAAACCACTGAATCCTCGCGTGAGTTTAACTCTGTCAGTTGAATGCACACATTGACAACCATTCAGTTAGATAGCTCCGTTTTGGTATTAGAAGCAGATATTTCTCTGTACAGCCTATGGTCCCATTCACTCAGGGATATCCCAACGCAGCTCCTAGAAGAAACGTGTTTCTGACTCGCTGAATCTCAACATAGATTCAACTCTCTTAGGTGAACGAACGCACAGCCGAGCAGTTTCAAGGAAACTTTTCTCCTGAGTTTTACACGAAGTTTCCTGCTGTTTAGTACGTATGCCGGCATTGGGATGGAAATACCGGTTTTGGGATTCTGCACAGAAAGGGTTTGCAAACCGCTGAATCCACACGTGAGTTTAACTCTGTCAGTTGAATGCACACATTGACAACCATTCAGTTTGATAACACCCTTTTGGTTTTAGAAGCAGATATTTCTCTGTACAGCCTATGGTCCCATTCACTCGGGAATATCCCAACGCAGCTCCTGGAAGAAACGTGTTTCTGACTCGCTGAATCTCAACATAGATTCAACTCTCTTAGGTGAACGAACGCACAGCAGAGCAGTTTCAAGGAAACGTTTCTCCTGAGTTTTAGACGAAGTTTCCTGCTGTTTAGTACGTATGCCGGCATTGGGCTGGAAATACCGGTTTTGGGATTCTGCACAGAAAGGGTTTGCAAACCGCTGAATCCACACGTGAGTTTAACTCTGTCAGGTGAATGCACACATTGACAACCATTCAGTTAGATAGCTCCGTTTTTGTTTTAGAAGCAGATATTTCTCTGTACAGCCTATGGTCCCATTCACTCGGGAATATCCCAACGCAGCTCCTGGAAGAAACGTGTTTCTGACTCGCTGAATCTCAACATAGATTCAACTCTCTTAGGTGAACGAACGCACAGCAGAGCAGCTTCAAGGAAACGTTTCTCGTGAGTTTTAGACGAAGTTTCCTGCTGTTTAGTACGTATGCCGGCATTGGGCTGGAAATACCGGTTTTGGGATTCTGCACAGAAAGGGTTTGCAAACCGCTGAATCCACACGTGAGCTTAACTCTGTCAGTTGAATGCACACATTGACAACCATTCACTATGATAACAGCCTTTTGGTTTTAGAAGCAGATATTTCTCTGTACAGCCTATGGTCCCATTCACTCGGGAATATCCCAACGCAGCTCCTAGAAGAAACGTGTATCTGACTCGCTGAATCTCAACATAGATTCAACTCTCTTAGGTGAACGAACGCACAGCAGAGCAGTTTCAAGGAAACTTTTCTCCTGAGTTTTAGACGAAGTTTTCTGCTGTTTAGTACGTATGCCGGCATTGGGCTGGAAATACCGGTTTTGGGATTCTGCACAGAAAGGGTTTGCAAACCGCTGAATCCACACGTGAGTTTAACTCTGTCAGTTGAATGCACACATTGACAACCATTCAGTTTGATAACACCCTTTTGGTTTTAGAAGCAGATATTTCTCTGTACAGCCTATGGTCCCATTCACTCGGGAATATCCCATCGCAGGTCCTAGAAGAAACGTGCTTCTGACTCGCTGAATCTCAACATAGATTCAACTCTCTTAGGTGAACGAACGCACAGCAGAGCAGTTTCGAGGAATCGTTTCTCCTGAATTTTAGACGTAGTTTCCTGCTGTTTAGTACGTATGCCGGCATTGGGCTGGAAATACCGGTTTTGGGATTCTGCACAGAAAGGGTTTGCAAACCACTGAATCCTCGCGTGAGTTTAACTCTGTCAGTTGAATGCACACATTGACAACCATTCAGTTTGATAACACCCTTTTGGTTTTAGAAGCAGATATTTCTCTGTACAGCCTATGGTCCCATTCACTCGGGAATATCCCATCGCAGGTCCTAGAAGAAACGTGTTTCTGACTCGCTGAATCTCAACATAGATTCAACTCTCTTAGGTGAACGAACGCACAGCAGAGCAGTTTCGAGGAATCGTTTCTCCTGATTTTTAGACGAAGTTTCCTGCTGTTTAGTACGGATGCCGGCATTGGACTGGAAATACCGGTTTTGGGATTCTGCACAGAAAGGGTTTGCAAAACGCTGAATCCACACGTGAGTTTAACTTTGTCAGTTGAATGCACACATTGACAACCATCCAGTTAGATAGCTCCGTTTTGGTTTTAGAAGCAGATATTTCTCTGTACAGCCTATGGTCCCATTCACTCGGGAATATCCCAACGCAGCTCCTAGATGAAACGTGTTTCTGACTCGCTGAATCTCAACATAGATTCAACTCTCTTAGGTGAACGAACGCACAGCAGAGCAGTTTCAAGGAAACGTTTCTCCTGAGTTTTAGACGAAGTTTCCTGCTGTTTAGTACGTATGCCGGCATTGGGCTGGAAATACCGGTTTTGGGATTCTGCACAGAAAGGGTTTGCAAACCACTGAATCCTCGCGTGAGTTTAACTCTGTCAGTTGAATGCACACATTGACAACCATTCAGTTAGATAGCTCCGTTTTGGTATTAGAAGCAGATATTTCTCTGTACAGCCTATGGTCCCATTCACTCGGGAATATCCCAACGCAGCTCCTAGAAGAAACGTGTTTCTGACTCGCTGAATCTCAACATAGATTCAACTCTCTTAGGTGAACGAACGCACAGCCGAGCAGTTTCAAGGAATCTTTTCTCCTGAGTTTTAGACGAAGTTTCCTGCTGTTTAGTACGTATGCCGGCATTGGGCTGGAAATACCGGTTTTGGGATTCTGCACAGAAAGGGTTTGCAAACCGCTGAATCCACACGTGAGTTTAACTCTGTCAGTTGAATGCACACTTTGACAACCATTCAGTTTGATAACACCCTTTTGGTTTTAGAAGCAGATATTTCTCTGTACAGCCTATGGTCCCATTCACTCGGGAATATCCCAACGCAGCTCCTGGAAGAAACGTGTTTCTGACTCGCTGAATCTCAACATAGATTCAACTCTCTTAGGTGAACGAACGCACAGCAGAGCAGTTTCAAGGAAACGTTTCTCCTGAGTTTTAGACGAAGTTTCCTGCTGTTTAGTACGTATGCCGGCATTGGGCTGGAAATACCGGTTTTGGGATTCTGCACAGAAAGGGTTTGCAAACCGCTGAATCCACACATGAGTTTAACTCTGTCAGTTGAATGCACACATTGACAACCATTCAGTTAGATAGATCCGTTTTGGTTTTAGAAGCAGATATTTCTCTGTACAGCCTATGGTCCCATTCACTCGGGAATATCCCAACGCAGCTCCTAGAATAAACGTGTTTCTGACTCGCTGAATCTCAACATAGATTCAACTCTCTTAGGTGAACGAACGCACAGCAGAGCAGTTTCAAGGAAACTTTTCTCCTGAGTTTTAGACGAAGTTTCCTGCTGTTTAGTACGGATGCCGGCATTGGGCTGGAAATACCGGTTTTGGGATTCTGCACAGAAAGGGTTTGGAAACCGCTGAATACACACGTGAGTTTAACTCTGTCAGTAGAATGCACACATTGACAACCATTCAGTTTGATAGCACCCTTTTGGTTTTAGAAGCAGATATTTCTCTGTACAGCCTATGGTCCCATTCACTCGGGAATATCCCAACGCAGATCCTAGAAGAAACGTGTTTCTGACTCGCTGAATCTCAACATAGATTCAACTCTCTTAGGTGAACGAACGCACAGCAGAGCAGTTTCAAGGAAACTTTTCTCCTGAGTTTTAGACGAAGTTTCCTGCTGTTTAGTACGGATGCCGGCATTGGGCTGGAAATACCGGTTTTGGGATTCTGCACAGAAAGGGTTTGCAAACCGCTGAATCCACACGTGATTTTAACGTTGTGAGTTGAATGCACACATTGACAACCATCCAGTTAGATAGCTCCGTTTTGGTTTTAGAAGCAGATATTTCTCTGTACAGCCTATGATCCCATTCACTCGGGAATATCCCAACGCAGCTCCTAGAAGAAACGTGTTTCTGACTCGCTGAATCTCAACATAGATTCAACTCTCTTAGGTGAACGAAAGCACAGCAGAGCAGTTTCAAGGAAACGTTTCTCCTGAGTTTTAGACGAAGTTTCCTGCTGTTTAGTACGGATGCCGGCATTGGGCTGGAAATACCGGTTTTGGGATTCTGCACAGAAAGGGTTTGCAAACCGCTGAATCCACACGTGAGTTTAACTCTGTCAGGTGAATGCACACATTGACAACTATTCAGTTAGATAGCTCCGTTTTGGTTTTAGAAGCAGATATTTCTCTGTACAGCCTATGGTCCCATTCACTCGGGAATATCCCAACGCAGCTCCTGGAAGAAACGTGTTTCTGACTCGCTGAATCTCAACATAGATTCAACTCTCTTAGGTGAACGAACGCAGAGCATAGCAGCTTCAAGGAAACGTTTCTCGTGAGTTTTAGACGAAGTTTCCTGCTGTTTAGTACGTATGCCGGCATTGGGCTGGAAATACCGGTTTTGGGATTCTGCACAGAAAGGGTTTGCAAACCGCTGAATCCACACGTGAGTTTAACTCTGTCAGTTGAATGCACACATTGACAACCATTCACTATGATAACACCCTTTTGGTTTTAGAAGCAGATATTTCTCTGTACAGCCTATGGTCCCGTTCACTCGGGAATATCCCAACGCAGCTCCTAGAAGAAACGTGTTTCTGACTCGCTGAATCTCAACATAAATTCAACTCTCTTAGGTGAACGAACGCACAGCAGAGCAGTTTCAAGGAAACTTTTCTCCTGAGTTTTAGACGAAGTTTTCTGCTGTTTAGTACGTATGCCGGCATTGGGCTGGAAATACCGGTTTTGGGATTCTGCACAGAAAGGGTTTGCAAACCGCTGAATCCACACGTGAGTTTAACTTTGTCAGTTGAATGTACACATTGACAACCATCCAGTTAGATAGCTCCGTTTTGGTTTTAGAAGCAGATATTTCTCTGTACAGCCTATGGTCCCATTCACTCGGGAATATCCCAACGCAGCTCCTAGAAGAAACGTGTTTCTGACTCGCTGAATCTCAACATAGATTCAACTCTCTTAGGTGAACGAACGCACAGCAGAGCAGTTTCAAGGAAACGTTTCTCCTGAGTTTCAGACGAAGTTTCCTGCTGTTTAGTACGTATGCCGGCATTGGGCTGGAAATACCGGTTTTGGGATTCTGCACAGAAAGGGTTTGCAAACCACTGAGTCCACACGTGAGTTTAACTGTGTCAGTTGAATGCACACATTGACAACCATTCAGTTTGATAGCACCCTTTTGGTTTTAGAAGCAGATATTTCTCTGTACAGCCTATGGTCACATTCACTCGGGAGTATCCCAACGCAGCTCCTAGAAGAAACGTGTTTCTGACTCGCTGAATCTCAACATAGATTCAACTCTCTTAGGTGAACGAACGCACAGCAGAGAAGTTTCAAGGAAACTTTTCTCCTGAGTTTTAGACGAAGTTTCCTACTGTTTAGTACGGATGCCGGCATTGGTCTGGAAATACCGGTTTTGGGATTCTGCACAGAAAGGGTTTGCAAACCGCTGAATCCACACGTGAGTTTAACTGTGTCAGTTGAATGCAAACATTGACAACCACTCAGTTAGATAGCTCCGTTTTGGTATTAGAAGCAGATATTTCTCTGTACAGCCTATGGTCCCATTCACTCGGGAATATCCCAACGCAGCTCCTAGAAGAAACGTGTTTCTGACTCGCTGAATCTCAACATAGATTCAACTCTCTTAGGTGAACGAACGCACAGCAGAGCAGTTTCAAGGAAACGTTTCTCCTGAGTTTTAGACGAAGTTTCCTGCTGTTTAGTACGTATGCCGGCATTGGGCTGGAAATACCGGTTTTGGGATTCTGCACAGAAAGGGTTTGCAAACCACTGAATCCACAAGTGAGTTTAACTCTGTCAGTTGAATGCACACATTGACAACCATTCAGTTAGATAGCTCCGTTTTGGTATTAGAAGCAGATATTTCTCTGTACAGCCTATGTTCCCATTCACTCGGGAATATCCCAACGCAGCTCCTGGAAGAAACGTGTTTCTGACTCGCTGAATCTCAACATAGATTCAACTCTCTTATGTGAACGAACGCACAGCAGAGCAGTTTCAAGGAAACGTTTCTCCTGAATTTTAGACGAAGTTTCCTGCTGTTTAGTACGTATGCCGGCATTGGGCTGGAAATACCGGTTTTGGGATTCTGCACAGAAAGGGTTTGCAAACCGCTGAATCCACACGTGAGTTTAACTCTGTCAGTTGAATGCACACATTGACAACCAACCAGTTAGATAGCTCCGTTTTGGTTTTAGAAGCAGATATTTCTCTGTACAGCCTATGGTCCCATTCACTCGGGAATATCCCAACGCAGCTCCTGGAAGAAACGTGTTTCTGACTCGCTGAATCTCAACATAGATTCAACTCTCTTAGGTGAACGAACGCCCAGCAGAGCAGTTTCAAGGAAACGTTTCTCCTGAGTTTTATACGAAGTTTCCCGCTGTTTAGTACGTATGCCGGCATTGGGCTGGAAATACCGGTTTTGGGATTCTGCACAGAAAGGATTTGCAAACCGCTGAATCCACACGTGAGTTTAACTTTGTCAGTTGAATGCACACATTGACAACCATCCAGTTAGATAGCTCCGTTTTGGTTTTAGGAGCAGATATTTCTCTGTACAGCCTATGGTCCCATTCACTCGGGAATATCCCAACGCAGCTCCTAGAAGAAACGTGTTTCTGACTCGCTGAATCTCAACATAGATTCAACTCTCTTAGGTGAACGAACGCCCAGCAGAGCAGTTTCAAGGAAACGTTTCTCCTGAGTTTTAGACGAAGTTTCCTGCTGTTTAGTACGTATGCCGGCATTGGGCTGGAAATACCGTTTTTGGGATTCTGCACAGAAAGGGTTTGCAAACCGCTGAATCCACACGTGAGCTTAACTCTGTCAGTTGAATGCACACATTGACAACCATTCACTATGATAACAGCCTTTTGGTTTTAGAAGCAGATATTTCTCTGTACAGCCTATGGTCCCATTCACTCGGGAATATCACAACGCAGCTCCTAGAAGAAACGTGTTTCTGACTCGCTGAATCTCAACATAGATTCAACTCTCTTAGGTGAACGAACGCACAGCAGAGCAGTTTCAAGGAAACTTTTCTCCTGAGTTTTAGACGAAGTTTTCTGCTGTTTAGTACGTATGCCGGCATTGGGCTGGAAATACCGGTTTTGGGATTCTGCACAGAAAGGGTTTGCAAACCGCTGAATCCACACGTGACTTTAACTCTGTCAGTTGAATGCACACATTGACAACCATTCAGTTTGATAACACCCTTTTGGTTTTAGAAGCAGATATTTCTCTGTACAGCCTATGGTCCCATTCACTCGGGAATATCCCATCGCAGGTCCTAGAAGAAACGTGTTTCTGACTCGCTGAATCTCAACATAGATTCAACTCTCTTAGGTGAACGAACGCACAGCAGAGCAGTTTCGAGGAATCGTTTCTCCTGATTTTTAGACGAAGTTTCCTGCTGTTTAGTACGGATGCCGGCATTGGACTGGAAATACCGATTTTGGGATTCTGCACAGAAAGGGTTTGCAAACCGCTGAATCCACACGTGAGTTTAACTTTGTCAGTTGAATGCACACATTGACAACCATCCAGTTAGATAGCTCCGTTTTGGTTTTAGAAGCAGATATTTCTCTGTACAGCCTATGGTCGCATTCACTCGGGAATATCCCAACGCAGCTCCTAGATGAAACGTGATTCTGACTCGCTGAATCTCAACATAGATTCAACTCTCTTAGGTGAACGAACGCACAGCAGAGCAGTTTCAAGGAAACGTTTCTCCTGAGTTTTAGACGATGTTTCCTGCTGTTTAGTACGGATGCCGGCATTGGGCTGGAAATACCGGTTTTGGGATTCTGCACAGAAAGGGTTTGCAAACCGCTGAATCCACACGTGAGTTTAACTCTGTCAGTTGAATGCACACATTGACAACCATTCAGTTTGATAACACCCTTTTGGTTTTAGAAGCAGATATTTCTCTGTACAGCCTATGGTCCCATTCACTCGGGAATATCCCATCGCAGGTCCTAGAAGAAACGTGTTTCTGACTCGCTGAATCTCAACATAGATTCAACTCTCTTAGGTGAACGAACGCACAGCAGAGCAGTTTCGAGGAATCGTTTCTCCTGATTTTTAGACGAAGTTTCCTGCTGTTTAGTACGGATGCCGGCATTGGACTGGAAATACCGGTTTTGGGATTCTGCACAGAAAGGGTTTGCAAAACGCTGAATCCACACGTGAGTTTAACTTTGTCAGTTGAATGCACACATTGACAACCATCCAGTTAGATAGCTCCGTTTTGGTTTTAGAAGCAGATATTTCTCTGTACAGCCTATGGTCCCATTCACTCGGGAATATCCCAACGCAGCTCCTAGAGGAAACGTGTTTCTGACTCGCTGAATCTCAACATAGATTCAACTCTCTTAGGTGAACGAACGCACAGCAGAGCAGTTTCAAGGAAACGTTTCTCCTGAGTTTTAGACGAAGTTTCCTGCTGTTTAGTACGTATGCCGGCATTGGGCTGGAAATACCGGTTTTGGGATTCTGCACAGAAAGGGTTTGCAAACCACTGAATCCTCGCGTGAGTTTAACTCTGTCAGTTGAATGCACACATTGACAACCATTCAGTTAGATAGCTCCGTTTTGGTATTAGAAGCAGATATTTCTCTGTACAGCCTATGGTCCCATTCACTCGGGAATATCCCAACGCAGCTCCTAGAAGAAACGTGTTTCTGACTCGCTGAATCTCAACATAGATTCAACTCTCTTAGGTGAACGAGCGCACAGCCGAGCAGTTTCAAGGAAACTTTTCTCCTGAGTTTTACACGAAGTTTCCTGCTGTTTAGTACGTATGCCGGCATTGGGCTGGAAATACCGGTTTTGGGATTCTGCACAGAAAGGGTTTGCAAACCGCTGAATCCACACGTGAGTTTAACTCTGTCAGTTGAATGCACACATTGAAAACCATTCAGTTTGATAACACCCTTTTGGTTTTAGAAGCAGATATTTCTCTGTACAGCCTATGGTCCCATTCACTCGGGAATATCCCAACGCAGATCCTAGAAGAAACGTGTTTCTGACTCGCTGAATCTCAACATAGATTCAACTCTCTTAGGTGAACGAAAGCACAGCATAGCAGCTTCAAGGAAACGTTTCTCGTGAGTTTTAGACGAAGTTTCCTGCTGTTATTACGTATGCCGGCATTGGGCTGGAAATACCGGTTTTGGGATTCTGCACAGAAAGGGTTTGCAAACCGCTGAATCCACACGTGAGTTTAACTCTGTCAGTTGAATGCACACATTGACAACCATTCACTATGATAACACCCTTTTGGTTTTAGAAGCAGATATTTCTCTGTACAGCCTATGGTCCCATTCACTCGGGAATATCCCAACGCAGCTCCTAGAAGAAACGTGTTTCTGACTCGCTGAATCTCAACATAAATTCAACTCTCTTAGGTGACCGAACGCACAGCAGAGCAGTTTCAAGGAAACTTTTCTCCTGAGTTTTAGACGAAGTTTTCTGCTGTTTAGTACGTATGCCGGCATTGGGCTGGAAATACCGGTTTTGGGATTCTGCACAGAAAGGGTTTGCAAACCGCTGAATCCACACGTGAGTTTAACTTTGTCAGTTGAATGCACACATTGACAACCATCCAGTTAGATAGCTCCGTTTTGGTTTTAGAAGCAGATATTTCTCTGTACAGCCTATGGTCCCATTCACTCGGGAATATCCCAACGCAGCTCCTAGAAGAAACGTGTTTCTGACTCGCTGAATCTCAACATAGATTCAACTCTCTTAGGTGAACGAACGCACAGCAGAGCAGTTTCAAGGAAACGTTTCTCCTGAGTTTCAGACGAAGTTTCCTGCTGTTTAGTACGTATGCCGGCATTGGGCTGGAAATACCGGTTTTGGGATTCTGCACAGAAAGGGTTTGCAAACCACTGAGTCCACACGTGAGTTTAACTGTGTCAGTTGAATGCACACATTGACAACCATTCAGTTTGATAGCACCCTTTTGGTTTTAGAAGCAGATATTTCTCTGTACAGCCTATGGTCCCATTCACTCGGGAGTATCCCAACGCAGCTCCTAGAAGAAACGTGTTTCTGACTCGCTGAATCTCAACATAGATTCAACTCTCTTAGGTGAACGAACGCACAGCAGAGAAGTTTCAAGGAAACTTTTCTCCTGAGTTTTAGACGAAGTTTCCTACTGTTTAGTACGGATGCCGGCATTGGTCTGGAAATACCGGTTTTGGGATTCTGCACAGAAAGGGTTTGCAAACCGCTGAATCCACACGTGAGTTTAACTGTGTCAGTTGAATGCAAACATTGACAACCACTCAGTTAGATAGCTCCGTTTTGGTATTAGAAGCAGATATTTCTCTGTACAGCCTATGGTCCCATTCACTCGGGAATATCCCAACGCAGCTCCTAGAAGAAACGTGTTTCTGACTCGCTGAATCTCAACATAGATTCAACTCTCTTAGGTGAACGAACGCACAGCAGAGCAGTTTCAAGGAAACGTTTCTCCTGAGTTTTAGACGAAGTTTCCTGCTGTTTAGTACGTATGCCGGCATTGGGCTGGAAATACCGGTTTTGGGATTCTGCACAGAAAGGGTTTGCAAACCACTGAATCCACACGTGAGTTTAACTCTGTCAGTTGAATGCACACATTGACAACCATTCAGTTAGATAGCTCCGTTTTGGTATTAGAAGCAGATATTTCTCTGTACAGCCTATGGTCCCATTCACTCGGGAATATCCCAACGCAGCTCCTGGAAGAAACGTGTTTCTGACTCGCTGAATCTCAACATAGATTCAACTCTCTTAGGTGAACGAACGCACAGCAGAGCAGTTTCAAGGAAACGTTTCTCCTGAATTTTAGACGTAGTTTCCTGCTGTTTAGTACGTATGCCGGCATTGGGCTGGAAATACCGGTTTTGGGATTCTGCACAGAAAGGGTTTGCAAACCGCTGAATCCACACGTGAGTTTAACTCTGTCAGTTGAATGCACACATTGACAACCATCCAGTTAGATAGCCCCGTTTTGGTTTTAGAAGCAGATATTTCTCTGTACAGCCTATGGTCCCATTCACTCGGGAATATCCCAACGCAGCTCCTGGAAGAAACGTGTTTCTGACTCGCTGAATCTCAACATAGATTCAACTCTCTTAGGTGAACGAACGCCCAGCAGTGCAGTTTCAAGGAAACGTTTCTCCTGAGTTTTATACGAAGTTTCCCGCTGTTTAGTACGTATGCCGGCATTGGGCTGGAAATACCGGTTTTGGGATTCTGCACAGAAAGGGTTTGCAAACCGCTGAATCCACACGTGAGTTTAACTTTGTCAGTTGAATGCACACATTGACAACCATCCAGTTAGATAGCTCCGTTTTGGTTTTAGGAGCAGATATTTCTCTGTACAGCCTATGGTCCCATTCACTCGGGAATATCCCAACGCAGCTCCTAGAAGAAACGTGTTTCTGACTCGCTGAATCTCAACATAGATTCAACTCTCTTAGGTGAACGAACGCCCAGCAGAGCAGTTTCAAGGAAACGTTTCTCCTGAGTTTTAGACGAAGTTTCCTGCTGTTTAGTACGTATGCTGGCATTGGGCTGGAAATACCGGTTTTGGGATTCTGCACAGAAAGGGTTTGCAAACCGCTGAATCCACACGTGAGTTTAACTCTGTCAGTTGAATGCACACATTGACAACCATTCAGTGTGATAACACCCTTTTGGTTTTAGAAGCAGATATTTCTCTGTACAGCCTATGGTCCCATTCACTCGGGAATATCCCAACGCAGCTCCTAGAAGAAACGTGTTTCTGACTCGCTGAATCTCAACATAGATTCAACTCTCTTAGGTGAACGAACGCACAGCAGAGCAGTTTCAAGGAAACTTTTCTCCTGAGTTTTAGACGAAGTTTCCTGCTGTTTAGTACGTATGCCGGCATTGGGCTGGAAATACCGGTTTTGGAATTCTGCACAGAAAGGGTTTGCAAACCGCTGAATCCACACGTGAGTTTAACTGTGTCAGTTGAATGCAAACATTGACAACCACTCAGTTAGATAGCTCCGTTTTGGTATTAGAAGCAGATATTTCTCTGTACAGCCTATGGTCCCATTCACTCGGGAATATCCCAACGCAGCTCCTAGAAGAAACGTGTTTCTGACTCGCTGAATCTCAACATAGATTCAACTCTCTTAGGTGAACGAACGCACAGCAGAGCAGTTTCAAGGAAACGTTTCTCCTGAGTTTTAGACGAAGTTTCCTGCTGTTTAGTACGTATGCCGGCATTGGGCTGGAAATACCGGTTTTGGGATTCTGCACAGAAAGGGTTTGCAAACCACTGAATCCACACGTGAGTTTAACTCTGTCAGTTGAATGCACACATTGACAACCATTCAGTTTGATAGCTCCGTTTTGGTATTAGAAGCAGATATTTCTCTGTACAGCCTATGGTCCCATTCACTCGGGAATATCCCAACGCAGCTCCTGGAAGAAACGTGTTTCTGACTCGCTGAATCTCAACATAGATTCAACTCTCTTAGGTGAACGAACGCACAGCAGAGCAGTTTCAAGGAAACGTTTCTCCTGAATTTTAGACGAAGTTTCCTGCTGTTTAGTACGTATGCCGGCATTGGGCTGGAAATACCGGTTTTGGGATTCTGCACAGAAAGGGTTTGCAAACCGCTGAATCCACACGTGAGTTTAACTCTGTCAGTTGAATGCACACATTGACAACCATCCAGTTAGATAGCTCCGTTTTGGTTTTAGAAGCAGATATTTCTCTGTACAACCTATGGTCCCATTCACTCGGGAATATCCCAACGCAGCTCCTGGAAGAAACGTGTTTCTGACTCGCTGAATCTCAACATAGATTCAACTCTCTTAGGTGAATGAACGCCCAGCAGAGCAGTTTCAAGGAAACGTTTCTCTTGAGTTTTATACGAAGTTTCCCGCTGTTTAGTACGTATGCCGGCATTGGGCTGGAAATACCGGTTTTGGGATTCTGCACAGAAAGGGTTTGCAAACCGCTGAATCCACACGTGAGTTTAACTTTGTCAGTTGAATGCACACATTGACAGCCATTCAGTTAGATAGCTCCGTTTTGGTTTTAGGTGCAGATATTTCTCTGTACAGCCTATGGTCCCATTCACTCGGGAATATCCCAACGCAGCTCCTAGAAGAAACGTGTTTCTGACTCGCTGAATCTCAACATAGATTCAACTCTCTTAGGTGAACGAACGCACAGCAGAGCAGTTTCAAGGAAACGTTTCTCCTGAGTTTTAGACGAAGTTTCCTGCTGTTTAGTACGTATGCCGGCATTGGGCTGGAAATACCGGTTTTGGGATTCTGCACAGAAAGGGTTTGCAAACCGCTGAATCCACACGTGAGTTTAACTCTGTCAGTTGAATGCACACATTGACAACCATTCAGTGTGATAACACCCTTTTGGTTTTAGAAGCAGATATTTCTCTGTACAGCCTATGGTCCCATTCACTCGGGAATATCCCAACGCAGCTCCTAGAAGAAACGTGTTTCTGACTCGCTGAATCTCAACATAGATTCAACTCTCTTAGGTGAACGAACGCACAGCAGAGCAGTTTCAAGGAAACTTTTCTCCTGAGTTTTAGACGAAGTTTCCTGCTGTTTAGTACGTATGCCGGCATTGGGCTGGAAATACCGGTTTTGGAATTCTGCACAGAAAGGGTTTGCAAACCGCTGAATCCACACGTGAGTTTAACTCTGTCAGTTGAATGCACACATTGACAACCATTCAGTTAGATAGATCCGTTTTGGTATTAGAAGCAGATATTTCTCTCTACAGCCTATGGTCCCATTCACTCGGGAATATCCCAACGCAGCTCCTAGAAGAAACGTGTTTCTGACTCGCTGAATCTCAACATAGATTCAACTCTCTTAGGTGAACGAACGCACAGCAGAGCAGTTTCAAGGAATCGTTTCTCCTGAGTTTTAGACGAAGTTTCCTTCTGTTTAGTACGGATGCCGGCATTGGGCTGGAAATACCGGTTTTGGAATTCTGCACAGAAAGGGTTTGCAAACCGCTGAATCCACACGTGAGTTTAACTTTGTCAGTTGAATGCACACATTGACAACCATTTAGTTAGATTGCACCCTTTTGGTTTTAGGAGCAGATATTTCTCTGTACAGCCTATGGTCCCATTTCCTCGGGAATATCCCAACGTAGCTCCTAGAACAAACGTGTTTCTGACTCGCTGAATCTCAACATAGATTCAACTCTCTTATGTGAACGACCGCACAGCAGAGCAGTTTCAAGGAAACGTTTCTCCTGAGTTTTAGACGAAGTTTCCTGCTGTTTAGTACGTATGCCGGCATTGGGCTGGAAATACCGGTTTTGGGATTCTGCACAGAAAGGGTTTGCAAACCACTGAATCCACACGTGAGTTTAACTGTGTCAGTTGAATGCACACATTGACAACCATTCAGTTTGATAGCACCCTTTTGGTTTTAGAAGCAGATATTTCTCTGTACAGCCTATGGTCCCATTCACTCGGGAGTATCCCAACGCAGCTCCTAGAAGAAACGTGTTTATGACTCGCTGAATCTCAACATAGATTCAACTCTCTTAGGTGAACGAACGCACAGCAGAGAAGTTTCAAGGAAACTTTTCTCCTGAGTTTTAGACGAAGTTTCCTACTGTTTAGTACGGATGCCGGCATTGGTCTGGAAATACCGGTTTTGGGATTCTGCACAGAAAGGGTTTGGAAACCGCTGAATCCACACGTGAGTTTAACTGTGTCAGTTGAATGCACACATTGACAACCATTCAGTTAGATAGCTCCGTTTTGGTATTAGAAGCAGATATTTCTCTGTACAGCCTATGGTCCCATTCACTCGGGAATATCCCAACGCAGCTCCTAGAAGAAACGTGTTTCTGACTCGCTGAATCTCAACATAGATTCAACTCTCTTAGGTGAACGAACGCACAGCAGAGCAGTTTCAAGGAAACGTTTCTCCTGAGTTTTAGACGAAGTTTCCTGCTGTTTAGTACGTATGCCGGCATTGGGCTGGAAATACCGGTTTTGGGATTCTGCACAGAAAGGGTTTGCAAACCACTGAAAACACACGTGAGTTTAACTCTGTCAGTTGAATGCACACATTGACAACCATTCAGTTAGATAGCTCCGTTTTGGTTTTAGAAGCAGATATTTCTCTGTACAGCCTATGGTCCCATTCACTCGGGAATATCCCAACGGAGCTCCTGGAATAAACGTGTTTCTGGCTCGCTGAATCTCAACATAGATTCAACTCTCTTAGGTGAACGAACGCACAGCAGAGCAGTTTCAAGGAAACGTTTCTCCTGAATTTTAGACGAAGTTACCTGCTGTTTAGTACGTATGCCGGCATTGGGCTGGAAATACCGGTTTTGGGATTCTGCACAGAAAGGGTTTGCAAACCGCTGAATCCACACGTGAGTTTAACTTTGTCAGTTGAATGCACACATTGACAACCATCCAGTTAGATAGCTCCGTTTTGGTTTTAGGAGCAGATATTTCTCTGTACAGCCTATGGTCCCATTCACTCGGGAATATCCCAACGCAGCTCCTAGAAGAAACGTGTTTCTGACTCGCTGAATCTCAACATAGATTCAACTCTCTTAGGTGAACGAACGCCCAGCAGAGCAGTTTCAAGGAAACGTTTCTCCTGAGTTTTAGACGAAGTTTCCTGCTGTTTAGTACGTATGCCGGCATTGGACTGGAAATACCGGTTTTGGGATTCTGCACAGAAAGGGTTTGCAAACCGCTGAATCCACACGTGAGTTTAACTCTGTCAGTTGAATGCACACATTGACAACCATTTAGTTAGATTGCACCCTTTTGGTTTTAGGAGCAGATAGTTCTCTGTACAGCCTATGGTCCCATTCACTCGGGAATATCCCAACGTAGCTCCTAGAAGAAACGTGTTTCTGACTCGCTGAATCTCAACATAGATTCAACTCTCTTATGTGAACGACCGCACAGCAGAGCAGTTTCAAGGAAACGTTTCTCCTGAGTTTTAGACGAAGTTTCCTGCTGTTTAGTACGGATGCCGGCATTGGGCTGGAAATACCGGTTTTGGGATTCTGCACAGAATGGGTTTGCAAACCGCTGAATGCACACGTGAGTTTAACTTTGTGAGTTGAATGCACACATTGGCAACCATCCAGTTAGATAGCTCCGTTTTGGTTTTAGAAGCAGATATTTCTCTGTACAGCCTATGATCCCATTCACTCGGGAATATCCCAACGCAGCTCCTAGAAGAAACGTGTTTCTGGCTCGCTGAATCTCAACATAGATTCAACTCTCTTAGGTGAACGAACGCACAGCAGAGCAGTTTCAAGGAAACGTTTCTCCTAAGTTTTAGACGAAGTTTCCTGCAGTTTAGTATGTATCGCGGCATTGAGCTGTTATTACCGGTTTTGGGATTCTGCACAGAAAGGGTTTGTAAACCGCTGAATCCAAACGTGAGTTTAACTCTGTCAGTTGAATGCACACATTGACAACCATTCAGTTAGATTGCACCCTTTTGGTTTTAGGAGCAGATATTTCTCTGTACAGCCTATGGTCCCATTCACTCGGGAATATCCCAACGCAGCTCCTGGAAGAAACGTGTTTCTGACTCGCTGAATCTCAACATAGATTCAACTCTCTTAGGTGAACGAACGCACAGCAGAGCAGCTTCAAGGAAACGTTTCTCGTGAGTTTTAGACGAAGTTTCCTGCTGTTTAGTACGGATGCCGGCATTGGGCTGGAAATACCGGTTTTGGGATTCTGCACAGAAAGGGTTTGCAAACCGCTGAATCCACACGTGAGTTTAACTCTGTCAGTTGAATGCACACATTGACAACCATTCAGTTTGATAACACCCTTTTGGTTTTAGAAGCAGATATTTCTCTGTACAGCCTATGGTCCCATTCACTCGGGAATATCCCAACGCAGCTCCTGGAAGAAACGTGTTTCTGACTCGCTGAATCTCAACATAGATTCAACTCTCTTAGGTGAACGAACGCACAGCAGAGCAGTTTCAAGGAAACTTTTCTCCTGAGTTTTAGACGAAGTTTCCTACTGTTTAGTACGGATGCCGGCATTGGTCTGGAAATACCGGTTTTGGGATTCTGCACAGAAAGGGTTTGGAAACCGCTGAATCCACACGTGAGTTTAACTGTGTCAGTTGAATGCACACATTGACAACCATTCAGTTAGATAGCTCCGTTTTGGTATTAGAAGCAGATATTTCTCTGTACAGCCTATGGTCCCATTCACTCGGGAATATCCCAACGCAGCTCCTGGAAGAAACGTGTTTCTGACTCGCTGAATCTCAACATAGATTAAACTCTCTTAGGTGAACGAACGCACAGCAGAGCAGTTTCAAGGAAACGTTTCTCCTGAGTTTTAGACGAAGTTTCCTGCTGTTTAGTACGTATGCCGGCATTGGGCTGGAAATACCGGTTTTGGGATTCTGCACAGAAAGGGTTTGCAAACCGCTGAATCCACACGTGAGTTTAACTCTGTCAGTTGAATGCACACATTGACAACCATTCAGTTAGATAGATCCGTTTTGGTTTTAGAAGCAGATATATCTCTGTACAGCTTATGGTCCCATTCAGTCGGTAATATCCCAACGCAGCTCCTAGAAGAAACGTGTTTCTGACTCGCTGAATCTCAACATAGATTCAACTCTCTTAGGTGAACGAACGCACAGCAGAGCAGTATCAAGGAAACGTTTCTCCTGAGTTTTAGACGAAGTTTCCTGCTGTTTAGTACGGATGCCTGCATTGGGCAGGAAATACCGGTTTTCGGATTCTGCACAGAAAGGGTTTGCAAACCGCTGAATCCACACGTGAGTTTAAATCTGTCAGTTGAATGCACACATTGACAACCATTCAGTTTGATAGGACCCTTTTGGTTTTAGAAGCAGATATTTCTCTGTACAGCCTATGGTCCCATTCACTCGGGAGTATCCCAACGCAGCTCCTAGAAGAAACGTGTTTCTGACTCGCTGAATCTCAACATAGATTCAACTCTCTTAGGTGAACGAACGCACAGCAGAGAAGTTTCAAGGAAACTTTTCTCCTGAGTTTTAGACGAAGTTTCCTACTGTTTAGTACGGATGCCGGCATTGGTCTGGAAATACCGGTTTTGGGATTCTGCACAGAAAGGGTTTGGAAACCGCTGAATCCACACGTGAGTTTAACTGTGTCAGTTGAATGCACACATTGACAACCATTCAGTTAGATAGCTCCGTTTTGGTATTGGAAGCAGATATTTCTCTGTACAGCCTATGGTCCCATTCACTCGGGAATATCCCAACGCAGCTCCTGGAAGAAACGTGTTTCTGACTCGCTGAATCTCAACATAGATTCAACTCTCTTAGGTGAACGAACGCACAGCAGAGAAGTTTCAAGGAAACTTTTCTCCTGAGTTTTAGACGAAGTTTCCTGCTGTTTAGTACGTATGCCGGCATTGGGCTGGAAATACCGGTTTTGGGATTCTGCACAGAAAGGGTTTGCAAACCGCTGAATCCACACGTGAGTTTAACTCTGTCAGTTGAATGCACACTTTGACAACCATTCAGTTTGATAACACCCTTTTGGTTTTAGAAGCAGATATTTCTCTGTACAGCCTATGGTCCCATTCACTCGGGAATATCCCAACGCAGCTCCTGGAAGAAACGTGTTTCTGACTCGATGAATCTCAACATAGATTCAACTCTCTTAGGTGAACGAACGCACAGCAGAGCAGTTTCAAGGAAACGTTTCTCCTGAGTTTTAGACGAAGTTTCCTGCTGTTTAGTACGGATGCCGGCATTGGGCTGGAAATACCGGTTTTGGGATTCTGCACAGAAAGGGTTTGCAAACCGCTGAATACACACGTGAGTTTAACTTTGTGAGTTGAATGCACACATTGGCAACCATCCAGTTAGATAGCTCCGTTTTGGTTTTAGAAGCAGATATTTCTCTGTACAGCCTATGATCCCATTCACTCGGGAATATCCCAACGCAGCTCCTAGAAGAAACGTGTTTCTGGCTCGCTGAATCTCAACATAGATTCAACTCTCTTAGGTGAACGAACGCACAGCAGAGCAGTTTCAAGGAAACGTTTCTCCTAAGTTTTAGACGAAGTTTCCTGCAGTTTAGTATGTATCCCGGCATTGAGCTGTTATTACCGGTTTTTGGATTCTGAACAGAAAGGGTTTGTAAACCGCTGAATGCAAACGTGAGTTTAACTCTGTCAGTTGAATGCACACATTGACAACCATTCAGTTAGATTGCACCCTTTTGGTTTTAGGAGCAGATATTTCTCTGTACAGCCTATGGTCCCATTCACTCGGGAATATCCCAACGCAGCTCCTGGAAGAAACGTGTTTCTGACTCGCTGAATCTCAACATAGATTCAACTCTCTTAGGTGAACGAACGCACAGAAGAGCAGCTTCAAGGAAACGTTTCTCGTGAGTTTTAGACGAAGTTTCCTGCTGTTTAGTACGGATGCCGGCATTGGGCTGGAAATACCGGTTTTGGGATTCTGCACAGAAAGGGTTTGCAAACCGCTGAATCCACACGTGAGTTTAACTCTGTCAGTTGAATGCACACATTGACAACCATTCAGTTTGATAACACCCTTTTGGTTTTAGAAGCAGATATTTCTCTGTACAGCCTATGGTCCCATTCACTCGGGAATATCCCAACGCAGCTCCTGGAAGAAACGTGTTTCTGACTCGCTGAATCTCAACATAGATTCAACTCTCTTAGGTGAACGAACGCACAGCAGAGCAGTTTCAAGGAAACGTTTCTCCTGAGTTTTAGACGAAGTTTCCTGCTGTTTAGTACGTATGCCGGCATTGGGCTGGAAATACCGGTTTTGGGATTCTGCACAGAAAGGGTTTGCAAACCGCTGAATCCAGACGTGAGTTTAACTCTGTCAGTTGAATGCACACATTGACAACCATTCAGTTAGATAGATCCGTTTTGGTTTTAGAAGCAGATATATCTCTGTACAGCCTATGGTCCCATTCAGTCGGGAATATCCCAACGCAGCTCCTAGAAGAAAGGTGTTTCTGACTCGCTGAATCTCAACATAGATTCAACTCTCTTAGGTGAACGAACGCACAGCAGAGCAGTATCAAGGAAACGTTTCTCCTGAGTTTTAGACGAAGTTTCCTGCTGTTTAGTACGGATGCCTGCATTGGGCAGGAAATACCGGTTTTCGGATTCTGCACAGAAAGGGTTTGCAAACCGCTGAATCCACACGTGAGTTTAAATCTGTCAGTTGAATGCACACATTGACAACCATTCAGTTTGATAGGACCCTTTTGGTTTTAGAAGCAGATATTTCTCTGTACAGCCTATGGTCCCATTCACTCGGGAATATCCCAACGCAGCTCCTAGAAGAAACGTGTTTCTGACTCGCTGAATCTCAACATAGATTCAACTCTCTTAGGTGAACGAACGCACAGCAGAGCAGTTTCAAGGAAACTTTTCTCCTGAGTTTTAGACGAAGTTTCCTGCTGTTTAGTACGGATGCCGGCATTGGGCTGGAAATACCGGTTTTGGGATTCTGCACAGAAAGGGTTTGCAAACCGCTGAATCCACACGTGAGTTTAACTCTGTCAGTTGAATGCACACATTGACAACCATCCAGTTAGATAGCTCCGTTTTGGTTTTAGAAGCAGATATTTCTCTGTACAACCTATGATCCCATTCACTCGGGAATATCCCAACGCAGCTCCTAGAAGAAACATGTTTCTGGCTCGCTGAATCTCAACATAGATTCAACTCTCTTAGGTGAACGAACGCACAGCAGAGCAGTTTCAAGGAAACGTTTCTCGTGAGTTTTAGACGAAGTTTCCTTCAGTTTAGTACGTATCCCGGCATTGAGCTGTTATTACCGGTTTTCGGATTCTGCACAGAAAGGGTTTGTAAACCGCTGAATCCAAACGTGAGTTTAACTCTGTCAGTTGAATGCACACATTGACAACCATTCAGTTAGATTGCACCCTTTTGGTTTTAGGAGCAGATATTTCTCTGTACAGCCTATGGTCCCATTCACTCGGGAATATCCCAACGTAGCTCCTAGAAGAAACGTGTTTCTGACTCGCTGAATCTCAACATAGATTCAACTCTCTTATGTGAACGAACGCACAGCAGAGCAGTTTCAAGGAAACGTTTCTCCTGAGTTTTAGACGAAGTTTCCTGCTGTTTAGTACGTATGCCGGCATTGGGCTGGAAATACCGGTTTTGGGATTCTGCACAGAAAGGGTTTGCAAACCACTGAATCCACACGTGAGTTTAACTCTGTCAGTTGAATGCACACATTGACAACCATTCAGTTAGATAGCTCCGTTTTGGTTTTAGAAGCAGATATTTCTCTGTACAGCCTATGGTCCCATACACTCGGGAGTGTCCCAACGCAGCTCCTGGAAGAAACGTGTTTCTGACTCGCTGAATCTCAACATAGATTAAACTCTCTTAGGTGAACGAACGCACAGCAGAGCAGTTTCAAGGAAACGTTTCTCCTGAGTTTTAGACGAAGTTTCCTGCTGTTTAGTACGTATGCCGGCATTGGGCTGGAAATACCGGTTTTGGGATTCTGCGCAGAAAGGGTTTGCAAATCGCTGAATCCACACGTGAGTTTAACTCTGTCAGTTGAATGCACACATTGACAACCATTCAGTTAGATAGCTCCGTTTTGGTATTAGAAGCAGATATTTCTCTGTACAGCCTATGGTCCCATTCACTCGGGAATATCCCAACGCAGCTCCTAGAAAAAACGTGTTTCTGACTCGCTGAATCTCAACATAGATTCAACTCTCTTAGGTGAACGAACGCACAGCAGAGCAGTTTCAAGGAAACTTTTCTCCTGAGTTTTAGACGAAGTTTCCTGCTGTTTAGTACGTATGCCGGCATTGGGCTGGAAATACCGGTTTTGGAATTCTGCACAGAAAGGGTTTGCAAACCGCTGAATCCACACGTGAGTTTAACTGTGTCAGTTGAATGCAAACATTGACAACCACTCAGTTAGATAGCTCCGTTTTGGTATTAGAAGCAGATATTTCTCTGTACAGCCTATGGTCCCATTCACTCGGGAATATCCCAACGCAGCTCCTAGAAGAAACGTGTTTCTGACTCGCTGAATCTCAACATAGATTCAACTCTCTTAGGTGAACGAACGCACAGCAGAGCAGTTTCAAGGAAACGTTTCTCCTGAGTTTTAGACGAAGTTTCCTGCTGTTTAGTACGTATGCCGGCATTGGGCTGGAAATACCGGTTTTGGGATTCTGCACAGAAAGGGTTTGCAAACCACTGAATCCACACGTGAGTTTAACTCTGTCAGTTGAATGCACACATTGACAACCATTCAGTTTGATAGCTCCGTTTTGGTATTAGAAGCAGATATTTCTCTGTACAGCCTATGGTCCCATTCACTCGGGAATATCCCAACGCAGCTCCTGGAAGAAACGTGTTTCTGACTCGCTGAATCTCAACATAGATTCAACTCTCTTAGGTGAACGAACGCACAGCAGAGCAGTTTCAAGGAAACGTTTCTCCTGAATTTTAGACGAAGTTTCCTGCTGTTTAGTACGTATGCCGGCATTGGGCTGGAAATACCGGTTTTGGGATTCTGCACAGAAAGGGTTTGCAAACCGCTGAATCCACACGTGAGTTTAACTCTGTCAGTTGAATGCACACATTGACAACCATCCAGTTAGATAGCTCCGTTTTGGTTTTAGAAGCAGATATTTCTCTGTACAGCCTATGGTCCCATTCACTCGGGAATATCCCAACGCAGCTCCTGGAAGAAACGTGTTTCTGACTCGCTGAATCTCAACATAGATTCAACTCTCTTAGGTGAATGAACGCCCAGCAGAGCAGTTTCAAGGAAACGTTTCTCCTGAGTTTTAGACGAAGTTTCCTGCTGTTTAGTACGTATGCCGGCATTGGGCTGGAAATACCGGTTTTGGGATTCTGCACAGAAAGGGTTTGCAAACCGCTGAATCCACACGTGAGTTTAACTTTGTCAGTTGAATGCACACATTGACAGCCATCCAGTTAGATAGCTCCGTTTTGGTTTTAGGTGCAGATATTTCTCTGTACAGCCTATGGTCCCATTCACTCGGGAATATCCCAACGCAGCTCCTAGAAGAAACGTGTTTCTGACTCGCTGAATCTCAACATAGATTCAACTCTCTTAGGTGAACGAACGCACAGCAGAGCAGTTTCAAGGAAACGTTTCTCCTGAGTTTTAGACGAAGTTTCCTGCTGTTTAGTACGTATGCCGGCATTGGGCTGGAAATACCGGTTTTGGGATTCTGCACAGAAAGGGTTTGCAAACCGCTGAATCCACACGTGAGTTTAACTCTGTCAGTTGAATGCACACATTGACAACCATTCAGTGTGATAACACCCTTTTGGTTTTAGAAGCAGATATTTCTCTGTACAGCCTATGGTCCCATTCACTCGGGAATATCCCAACGCAGCTCCTAGAAGAAACGTGTTTCTGACTCGCTGAATCTCAACATAGATTCAGCTCTCTTAGGTGAACGAACGCACAGCAGAGCAGTTTCAAGGAAACTTTTCTCCTGAGTTTTAGACGAAGTTTCCTGCTGTTTAGTACGTATGCCGGCATTGGGCTGGAAATACCGGTTTTGGAATTCTGCACAGAAAGGGTTTGCAAACCGCTGAATCCACACGTGAGTTTAACTCTGTCAGTTGAATGCACACATTGACAACCATTCAGTTAGATAGATCCGTTTTGGTATTAGAAGCAGATATTTCTCTGTACAGCCTATGGTCCCATTCACTCGGGAATATCCCAACGCAGCTCCTAGAAGAAACGTGTTTCTGACTCGCTGAATCTCAACATAGATTCAACTCTCTTAGGTGAACGAACGCACAGCAGAGCAGTTTCAAGGAATCGTTTCTCCTGAGTTTTAGACGAAGTTTCCTTCTGTTTAGTACGGATGCCGGCATTGGGCTGGAAATACCGGTTTTGGAATTCTGCACAGAAAGGGTTTGCAAACCGCTGAATCCACACGTGAGTTTAACTTTGTCAGTTGAATGCACACATTGACAACCATTTAGTTAGATTGCACCCTTTTGGTTTTAGGAGCAGATATTTCTCTGTACAGCCTATGGTCCCATTCACTCGGGAATATCCCAACGTAGCTCCTAGAACAAACGTGTTTCTGACTCGCTGAATCTCAACATAGATTCAACTCTCTTATGTGAACGACCGCACAGCAGAGCAGTTTCAAGGAAACGTTTCTCCTGAGTTTTAGACGAAGTTTCCTGCTGTTTAGTACGTTTGCCGGCATTGGGCTGGAAATACCGGTTTTGGGATTCTGCACAGAAAGGGTTTGCAAACCGCTGAATCCAGACGTGAGTTTAACTCTGTCAGTTGAATGCACACATTGACAACCATTCAGTTAGATAGATCCGTTTTGGTTTTAGAAGCAGATATATCTCTGTACAGCCTATGGTCCCATTCAGTCGGGAATATCCCAACGCAGCTCCTAGAAGAAAGGTGTTTCTGACTCGCTGAATCTCAACATAGATTCAACTCTCTTAGGTGAACGAACGCACAGCAGAGCAGTATCAAGGAAACGTTTCTCCTGAGTTTTAGACGAAGTTTCCTGCTGTTTAGTACGGATGCCTGCATTGGGCAGGAAATACCGGTTTTCGGATTCTGCACAGAAAGGGTTTGCAAACCGCTGAATCCACACGTGAGTTTAAATCTGTCAGTTGAATGCACACATTGACAACCATTCAGTTTGATAGGACCCTTTTGGTTTTAGAAGCAGATATTTCTCTGTACAGCCTATGGTCCCATTCACTCGGGAATATCCCAACGCAGCTCCTAGAAGAAACGTGTTTCTGACTCGCTGAATCTCAACATAGATTCAACTCTCTTAGGTGAACGAACGCACAGCAGAGCAGTTTCAAGGAAACTTTTCTCCTGAGTTTTAGACGAAGTTTCCTGCTGTTTAGTACGGATGCCGGCATTGGGCTGGAAATACCGGTTTTGGGATTCTGCACAGAAAGGGTTTGCAAACCGCTGAATCCACACGTGAGTTTAACTCTGTCAGTTGAATGCACACATTGACAACCATCCAGTTAGATAGCTCCGTTTTGGTTTTAGAAGCAGATATTTCTCTGTACAACCTATGATCCCATTCACTCGGGAATATCCCAACGCAGCTCCTAGAAGAAACATGTTTCTGGCTCGCTGAATCTCAACATAGATTCAACTCTCTTAGGTGAACGAACGCACAGCAGAGCAGTTTCAAGGAAACGTTTCTCGTGAGTTTTAGACGAAGTTTCCTTCAGTTTAGTACGTATCCCGGCATTGAGCTGTTATTACCGGTTTTCGGATTCTGCACAGATAGGGTTTGTAAACCGCTGAATCCAAACGTGAGTTTAACTCTGTCAGTTGAATGCACACATTGACAACCATTCAGTTAGATTGCACCCTTTTGGTTTTAGGAGCAGATATTTCTCTGTACAGCCTATGGTCCCATTCACTCGGGAATATCCCAACGTAGCTCCTAGAAGAAACGTGTTTCTGACTCGCTGAATCTCAACATAGATTCAACTCTCTTATGTGAACGAACGCACAGCAGAGCAGTTTCAAGGAAACGTTTCTCCTGAGTTTTAGACGAAGTTTCCTGCTGTTTAGTACGTATGCCGGCATTGGGCTGGAAATACCGGTTTTGGGATTCTGCACAGAAAGGGTTTGCAAACCACTGAATCCACACGTGAGTTTAACTCTGTCAGTTGAATGCACACATTGACAACCATTCAGTTAGATAGCTCCGTTTTGGTTTTAGAAGCAGATATTTCTCTGTACAGCCTATGGTCCCATACACTCGGGAGTGTCCCAACGCAGCTCCTGGAAGAAACGTGTTTCTGACTCGCTGAATCTCAACATAGATTAAACTCTCTTAGGTGAACGAACGCACAGCAGAGCAGTTTCAAGGAAACGTTTCTCCTGAGTTTTAGACGAAGTTTCCTGCTGTTTAGTACGTATGCCGGCATTGGGCTGGAAATACCGGTTTTGGGATTCTGCGCAGAAAGGGTTTGCAAATCGCTGAATCCACACGTGAGTTTAACTCTGTCAGTTGAATGCACACATTGACAACCATTCAGTTAGATAGCTCCGTTTTGGTATTAGAAGCAGATATTTCTCTGTACAGCCTATGGTCCCATTCACTCGGGAATATCCCAACGCAGCTCCTAGAAGAAACGTGTTTCTGACTCGCTGAATCTCAACATAGATTCAACTCTCTTAGGTGAACGAACGCACAGCAGAGCAGTTTCAAGGAAACTTTTCTCCTGAGTTTTAGACGAAGTTTCCTGCTGTTTAGTACGTATGCCGGCATTGGGCTGGAAATACCGGTTTTGGAATTCTGCACAGAAAGGGTTTGCAAACCGCTGAATCCACACGTGAGTTTAACTGTGTCAGTTGAATGCAAACATTGACAACCACTCAGTTAGATAGCTCCGTTTTGGTATTAGAAGCAGATATTTCTCTGTACAGCCTATGGTCCCATTCACTCGGGAATATCCCAACGCAGCTCCTAGAAGAAACGTGTTTCTGACTCGCTGAATCTCAACATAGATTCAACTCTCTTAGGTGAACGAACGCACAGCAGAGCAGTTTCAAGGAAACGTTTCTCCTGAGTTTTAGACGAAGTTTCCTGCTGTTTAGTACGTATGCCGGCATTGGGCTGGAAATACCGGTTTTGGGATTCTGCACAGAAAGGGTTTGCAAACCACTGAATCCACACGTGAGTTTAACTCTGTCAGTTGAATGCACACATTGACAACCATTCAGTTTGATAGCTCCGTTTTGGTATTAGAAGCAGATATTTCTCTGTACAGCCTATGGTCCCATTCACTCGGGAATATCCCAACGCAGCTCCTGGAAGAAACGTGTTTCTGACTCGCTGAATCTCAACATAGATTCAACTCTCTTAGGTGAACGAACGCACAGCAGAACAGTTTCAAGGAAACGTTTCTCCTGAATTTTAGACGAAGTTTCCTGCTGTTTAGTACGTATGCCGGCATTGGGCTGGAAATACCGGTTTTGGGATTCTGCACAGAAAGGGTTTGCAAACCGCTGAATCCGCACGTGAGTTTAACTCTGTCAGTTGAATGCACACATTGACAACCATCCAGTTAGATAGCTCCGTTTTGGTTTTAGAAGCAGATATTTCTCTGTACAGCCTATGGTCCCATTCACTCGGGAATATCCCAACGCAGCTCCTGGAAGAAACGTGTTTCTGACTCGCTGAATCTCAACATAGATTCAACTCTCTTAGGTGAATGAACGCCCAGCAGAGCAGTTTCAAGGAAACGTTTCTCCTGAGTTTTATACGAAGTTTCCCGCTGTTTAGTACGTATGCCGGCATTGGGCTGGAAATACCGGTTTTGGGATTCTGCACAGAAAGGGTGTGCAAACCGCTGAATCCACACGTGAGTTTAACTTTGTCAGTTGAATGCACACATTGACAGCCATCCAGTTAGATAGCTCCGTTTTGGTTTTAGGTGCAGATATTTCTCTGTACAGCCTATGGTCCCATTCACTCGGGAATATCCCAACGCAGCTCCTAGAAGAAACGTGTTTCTGACTCGCTGAATCTCAACATAGATTCAACTCTCTTAGGTGAACGAACGCACAGCAGAGCAGTTTCAAGGAAACGTTTCTCCTGAGTTTTAGACGAAGTTTCCTGCTGTTTAGTACGTATGCCGGCATTGGGCTGGAAATACCGGTTTTGGGATTCTGCACAGAAAGGGTTTGCAAACCGCTGAATCCACACGTGAGTTTAACTCTGTCAGTTGAATGCACACATTGACGACCATTCAGTGTGATAACACCCTTTTGGTTTTAGAAGCAGATATTTCTCTGTACAGCCTATGGTCCCATTCACTCGGGAATATCCCAACGCAGCTCCTAGAAGAAACGTGTTTCTGACTCGCTGAATCTCAACATAGATTCAACTCTCTTAGGTGAACGAACGCACAGCAGAGCAGTTTCAAGGAAACTTTTCTCCTGAGTTTTAGACGAAGTTTCCTGCTGTTTAGTACGTATGCCGGCATTGGGCTGGAAATACCGGTTTTGGAATTCTGCACAGAAAGGGTTTGCAAACCGCTGAATCCACACGTGAGTTTAACTCTGTCAGTTGAATGCACACATTGACAACCATTCAGTTAGATAGATCCGTTTTGGTATTAGAAGCAGATATTTCTCTGTACAGCCTATGGTCCCATTCACTCGGGAATATCCCAACGCAGCTCCTAGAAGAAACGTGTTTCTGACTCGCTGAATCTCAACATAGATTCAACTCTCTTAGGTGAACGAACGCACAGCAGAGCAGTTTCAAGGAATCGTTTCTCCTGAGTTTTAGACGAAGTTTCCTTCTGTTTAGTACGGATGCCGGCATTGGGCTGGAAATACCGGTTTTGGAATTCTGCACAGAAAGGGTTTGCAAACCGCTGAATCCACACGTGAGTTTAACTTTGTCAGTTGAATGCACACATTGACAACCATTTAGTTAGATTGCACCCTTTTGGTTTTAGGAGCAGATATTTCTCTGTACAGCCTATGGTCCCATTCACTCGGGAATATCCCAACGTAGCTCCTAGAACAAACGTGTTTCTGACTCGCTGAATCTCAACATAGATTCAACTCTCTTATGTGAACGACCGCACAGCAGAGCAGTTTCAAGGAAACGTTTCTCCTGAGTTTTAGACGAAGTTTCCTGCTGTTTAGTACGTATGCCGGCATTGGGCTGGAAATACCGGTTTTGGGATTCTGCACAGAAAGGGTTTGCAAACCACTGAATCCACACGTGAGTTTAACTGTGTCAGTTGAATGCACACATTGACAACCATTCAGTTTGATAGCACCCTTTTGGTTTTAGAAGCAGATATTTCTCTGTACAGCCTATGGTCCCATTCACTCGGGAGTATCCCAAGGCAGCTCCTAGAAGAAACGTGTTTCTGACTCGCTGAATCTCAACATAGATTCAACTCTCTTAGGTGAACGAACGCCCAGCAGAGCAGTTTCAAGGAAACGTTTCTCCTGAGTTTTAGACGAAGTTTCCTGCTGTTTAGTACGTATGCCGGCATTGGGCTGGAAATACCGGTTTTGGGATTCTGCACAGAAAGGGTTTGCAAACCGCTGAATCCACACGTGAGTTTAACTCTGTCAGTTGAATGCACACATTGACAACCATTTAGTTAGATTGCACCCTTTTGGTTTTAGGAGCAGATAGTTCTCTGTACAGCCTATGGTCCCATTCACTCGGGAATATCCCAACGTAGCTCCTAGAAGAAACGTGTTTCTGACTCGCTGAATCTCAACATAGATTCAACTCTCTTATGTGAACGACCGCACAGCAGAGCAGTTTCAAGGAAACGTTTCTCCTGAGTTTTAGACGAAGTTTCCTGCTGTTTAGTACGTATGCCGGCATTGGGCTGGAAATACCGGTTTTGGGATTCTGCACAGAAAGGGTTTGCAAACCACTGAATCCACACGTGAGTTTAACTGTGTCAGTTGAATGCACACATTGACAACCATAAAGTTTGATAGCACCCTTTTGGTTTTAGAAGCAGATATTTCTCTGTACAGCCTATGGTCCCATTCACTCGGGAGTATCCCAACGCAGCTCCTAGAAGAAACGTGTTTCTGATTCGCTGAATCTCAACATAGATTCAACTCTCTTAGGTGAACGAACGCACAGCAGAGAAGTTTCAAGGAAACTTTTCTCCTGAGTTTTAGACGAAGTTTCCTACTGTTTAGTACGGATGCCGGCATTGGTCTGGAAATACCGGTTTTGGGATTCTGCACAGAAAGGTTTTGGAAACCGCTGAATCCACACTTGAGTTTAACTGTGTCAGTTGAATGCACACATTGACAACCATTCAGTTAGATACCTCCGTTTTGGTATTAGAAGCAGATATTTCTCTGTACAGCCTATGGTCCCATTCACTCGGGAATATCCCAACGCAGCTCCTAGAAGAAACGTGTTTCTGACTCGCTGAATCTCAACATAGATTCAACTCTCTTAGGTGAACGAACGCACAGCAGAGCAGTTTCAAGGAAACGTTTCTCCTGAGTTTTAGACGAAGTTTCCTGCTGTTTAGTACGTATGCCGGCATTGGGCTGGAAATACCGGTTTTGGGATTCTGCACAGAAAGGGTTTGCAAACCGCTGAAAACACACGTGAGTTTAACTCTGTCAGTTGAATGCACACATTGACAACCATTCAGTTAGATAGCTCCGTTTTGGTTTTAGAAGCAGATATTTCTCTGTACAGCCTATGGTCCCATTCACTCGGGAATATCCCAACGCAGCTCCTGGAAGAAACGTGTTTCTGGCTCGCTGAATCTCAACATAGATTCAACTCTCTTAGGTGAACGAACGCACAGCAGAGCAGTTTCAAGGAAACGTTTCTCCTGAATTTTAGACGAAGTTTCCTGCTGTTTAGTACGTATGCCGGCATTGGGCTGGAAATACTGGTTTTGGGATTCTGCACAGAAAGGGTTTGCAAACCGCTGAATCCACACGTGAGTTTAACTCTGTCAGTTGAATGCACACTTTGACAACCATTCAGTTTGATAACACCCTTTTGGTTTTAGAAGCAGATATTTCTCTGTACAGCCTATGGTCCCATTCACTCGGGAATATCCCAACGCAGCTCCTGGAAGAAACGTATTTCTGACTCGCTGAATCTCAACATAGATTCAACTCTCTTAGGTGAACGAACGCACAGCAGAGCAGTTTCAAGGAAACGTTTCTCCTGAGTTTTAGACGAAGTTTCCTGCTGTTTAGTACGGATGCCGGCATTGGGCTGGAAATACCGGTTTTGGGATTCTGCACAGAAAGGGTTTGCAAACCGCTGAATCCACACGTGAGTTTAACTTTGTGAGTTGAATGCACACATTGGCAACCATCCAGTTAGATAGCTCCGTTTTGGTTTTAGAAGCAGATATTTCTCTGTACAGCCTATGATCCCATTCACTCGGGAATATCCCAACGCAGCTCCTAGAAGAAACGTGTTTCTGGCTCGCTGAATCTCAACATAGATTCAACTCTCTTAGGTGAACGAACGCACAGCAGAGCAGTTTCAAGGAAACGTTTCTCCTAAGTTTTAGACGAAGTTTCCTGCAGTTTAGTATGTATCGCGGCATTGAGCTGTTATTACCGGTTTTGGGATTCTGCACAGAAAGGGTTTGTAAACCGCTGAATCCAAACGTGAGTTTAACTCTGTCAGTTGAATGCACACATTGACAACCATTCAGTTAGATTGCACCCTTTTGGTTTTAGGAGCAGATATTTCTCTGTACAGCCTATGGTCCCATTCACTCGGGAATATCCCAACGCAGCTCCTGGAAGAAACGTGTTTCTGACTCGCTGAATTTCAATATAGATTCAACTCTCTTAGGTGAACGAACGCACAGCAGAGCAGCTTCAAGGAAACGTTTCTCGTGAGTTTTAGACGAAGTTTCCTGCTGTTTAGTACGGATGCCGGCATTGGGCTGGAAATACCGGTTTTGGGATTCTGCACAGAAAGGGTTTGCAAACCGCTGAATCCACACGTGAGTTTAACTCTGTCAGTTGAATGCACACATTGGCAACCATTCAGTTAGATAGCTCCGTTTTGGTATTAGAAGCAGATATTTCTCTGTACAGCCTATGGTCCCATTCACTCGGGAATATCCCAACGCAGCTCCTGGAAAAAACGTGTTTCTGACTCGCTGAATCTCAACATAGATTAAACTCTCTTAGGTGAACGAACGCACAGCAGAGCAGTTTCAAGGAAACGTTTCTCCTGAGTTTTAGACGAAGTTTCCTGCTGTTTAGTACGTATGCCGGCATTGGGCTGGAAATACCGGTTTTGGGATTCTGCACAGAAAGGGTTTGCAAACCGCTGAATCCACACGTGAGTTTAACTCTGTCAGTTGAATGCACACATTGACAACCATTCAGTTAGATAGATCCGTTTTGGTTTTAGAAGCAGATATATCTCTGTACAGCTTATGGTGCCATTCAGTCGGTAATATCCCAACGCAGCTCCTAGAAGAAACGTGTTTCTGACTCGCTGAATCTCAACATAGATTCAACTCTCTTAGGTGAACGAACGCACAGCAGAGCAGTATCAAGGAAACGTTTCTCCTGAGTTTTAGACGAAGTTTCCTGCTGTTTAGTACGGATGCCTGCATTGGGCAGGAAATACCGGTTTTCGGATTCTGCACAGAAAGGGTTTGCAAACCGCTGAATCCACACGTGAGTTTAAATCTGTCAGTTGAATGCACACATTGACAACCATTCAGTTTGATAGGACCCTTTTGGTTTTAGAAGCAGATATTTCTCTGTACAGCCTATGGTCCCATTCACTCGGGAGTATCCCAACGCAGCTCCTAGAAGAAACGTGTTTCTGACTCGCTGAATCTCAACATAGATTCAACTCTCTTAGGTGAACGAACGCACAGCAGAGAAGTTTCAAGGAAACTTTTCTCCTGAGTTTTAGACGAAGTTTCCTACTGTTTAGTACGGATGCCGGCATTGGTCTGGAAATACCGGTTTTGGGATTCTGCACAGAAAGGGTTTGGAAACCGCTGAATCCACACGTGAGTTTAACTGTGTCAGTTGAATGGACACATTGACAACCATTCAGTTAGATAGCTCCGTTTTGGCATTGGAAGCAGATATTTCTCTGTACAGCCTATGGTCCCATTCACTCGGGAATATCCCAACGCAGCTCCTGGAAGAAACGTGTTTCTGACTCGCTGAATCTCAACATAGATTCAACTCTCTTAGGTGAACGAACGCACAGCAGAGAAGTTTCAAGGAAACTTTTCTCCTGAGTTTTAGACGAAGTTTCCTGCTGTTTAGTACGTATGCCGGCATTGGGCTGGAAATACCGGTTTTGGGATTCTGCACAGAAAGGGTTTGCAAACCGCTGAATCCACACGTGAGTTTAACTCTGTCAGTTGAATGCACACTTTGACAACCATTCAGTTTGATAACACCCTTTTGGTTTTAGAAGCAGATATTTCTCTGTACAGCCTATGGTCCCATTCACTCGGGAATATCCCAACGCAGCTCCTGGAAGAAACGTGTTTCTGACTCGATGAATCTCAACATAGATTCAACTCTCTTAGGTGAACGAACGCACAGCAGAGCAGTTTCAAGGAAACGTTTCTCCTGAGTTTTAGACGAAGTTTCCTGCTGTTTAGTACGGATGCCGGCATTGGGCTGGAAATACCGGTTTTGGGATTCTGCACAGAAAGGGTTTGCAAACCGCTGAATACACACGTGAGTTTAACTTTGTGAGTTGAATGCACACATTGGCAACCATCCAGTTAGATAGCTCCGTTTTGGTTTTAGAAGCAGATATTTCTCTGTACAGCCTATGATCCCATTCACTCGGGAATATCCCAACGCAGCTCCTAGAAGAAACGTGTTTCTGGCTCGCTGAATCTCAACATAGATTCAACTCTCTTAGGTGAACGAACGCACAGCAGAGCAGTTTCAAGGAAACGTTTCTCCTAAGTTTTAGACGAAGTTTCCTGCAGTTTAGTATGTATCCCGGCATTGAGCTGTTATTACCGGTTTTTGGATTCTGAACAGAAAGGGTTTGTAAACCGCTGAATGCAAACGTGAGTTTAACTCTGTCAGTTGAATGCACACATTGACAACCATTCAGTTAGATTGCACCCTTTTGGTTTTAGGAGCAGATATTTCTCTGTACAGCCTATGGTCCCATTCACTCGGGAATATCCCAACGCAGCTCCTGGAAGAAACGTGTTTCTGACTCGCTGAATCTCAACATAGATTCAACTCTCTTAGGTGAACGAACGCACAGAAGAGCAGCTTCAAGGAAACGTTTCTCGTGAGTTTTAGACGAAGTTTCCTGCTGTTTAGTACGGATGCCGGCATTGGGCTGGAAATACCGGTTTTGGGATTCTGCACAGAAAGGGTTTGCAAACCGCTGAATCCACACGTGAGTTTAACTCTGTCAGTTGAATGCACACATTGACAACCATTCAGTTTGATAACACCCTTTTGGTTTTAGAAGCAGATATTTCTCTGTACAGCCTATGGTCCCATTCACTCGGGAATATCCCAACGCAGCTCCTGGAAGAAACGTGTTTCTGACTCGCTGAATCTCAACATAGATTCAACTCTCTTAGGTGAACGAACGCACAGCAGAGCAGTTTCAAGGAAACGTTTCTCCTGAGTTTTAGACGAAGTTTCCTGCTGTTTAGTACGTATGCCGGCATTGGGCTGGAAATACCGGTTTTGGGATTCTGCACAGAAAGGGTTTGCAAACCGCTGAATCCAGACGTGAGTTTAACTCTGTCAGTTGAATGCACACATTGACAACCATTCAGTTAGATAGATCCGTTTTGGTTTTAGAAGCAGATATATCTCTGTACAGCCTATGGTCCCATTCAGTCGGGAATATCCCAACGCAGCTCCTAGAAGAAAGGTGTTTCTGACTCGCTGAATCTCAACATAGATTCAACTCTCTTAGGTGAACGAACGCACAGCAGAGCAGTATCAAGGAAACGTTTCTCCTGAGTTTTAGACGAAGTTTCCTGCTGTTTAGTACGGATGCCTGCATTGGGCAGGAAATACCGGTTTTCGGATTCTGCACAGAAAGGGTTTGCAAACCGCTGAATCCACACGTGAGTTTAACTGTGTCAGTTGAATGCACACATTGACAACCATTCAGTTAGATAGCTCCGTTTTGGTATTAGAAGCAGATATTTCTCTGTACAGCCTATGGTCCCATTCACTCGGGAATATCCCAACGCAGCTCCTAGAAGAAACGTGTTTCTGACTCGCTGAATCTCAACATAGATTCAACTCTCTTAGGTGAACGAACGCACAGCAGAGCAGTTTCAAGGAAACTTTTCTCCTGAGGTTTAGACGAAGTTTCCTGCTGTTTAGTACGGATGCCGGCATTGGGCTGGAAATACCGGTTTTGGGATTCTGCACAGAAAGGGTTTGCAAACCGCTGAATCCACACGTGAGTTTAACTCTGTCAGTTGAATGCACACATTGACAACCATCCAGTTAGATAGCTCCGTTTTGGTTTTAGAAGCAGATATTTCTCTGTACAACCTATGATCCCATTCACTCGGGAATATCCCAACGCAGCTCCTGGAAGAAACGTGTTTCTGACTCGCTGAATCTCAACATAGATTCAACTCTCTTAGGTGAACGAACGCACAGCAGAGCAGCTTCAAGGAAACGTTTCTCGTGAGTTTTAGACGAAGTTTCCTGCTGTTTAGTACGGATGCCGGCATTGGGCTGGAAATACCGGTTTTGGGATTCTGCACAGAAAGGGTTTGCAAACCGCTGAATCCACACGTGAGTTTAACTCTGTCAGTTGAATGCACACATTGACAACCATTCAGTTTGATAACACCCTTTTGGTTTTAGAAGCAGATATTTCTCTGTACAGCCTATGGTCCCATTCACTCGGGAATATCCCAACGCAGCTCCTGGAAGAAACGTGTTTCTGACTCGCTGAATCTCAACATAGATTCAACTCTCTTAGGTGAACGAACGCACAGCAGAGCAGTTTCAAGGAAACTTTTCTCCTGAGTTTTAGACGAAGTTTCCTACTGTTTAGTACGGATGCCGGCATTGGTCTGGAAATACCGGTTTTGGGATTCTGCACAGAAAGGGTTTGGAAACCGCTGAATCCACACGTGAGTTTAACTGTGTCAGTTGAATGCACACATTGACAACCATTCAGTTAGATAGCTCCGTTTTGGTATTAGAAGCAGATATTTCTCTGTACAGCCTATGGTCCCATTCACTCGGGAATATCCCAACGCAGCTCCTGGAAAAAACGTGTTTCTGACTCGCTGAATCTCAACATAGATTAAACTCTCTTAGGTGAACGAACGCACAGCAGAGCAGTTTCAAGGAAACGTTTCTCCTGAGTTTTAGACGAAGTTTCCTGCTGTTTAGTACGGATGCCGGCATTGGGCTGGAAATACCGGTTTTGGGATTCTGCACAGAAAGGGTTTGCAAACCGCTGAATCCACACGTGAGTTTAACTCTGTCAGTTGAATGCACACATTGACAACCATTCAGTTTGATAACACCCTTTTGGTTTTAGAAGCAGATATTTCTCTGTACAGCCTATGGTCCCATTCACTCGGGAATATCCCAACGCAGCTCCTGGAAGAAACGTGTTTCTGACTCGCTGAATCTCAACATAGATTCAACTCTCTTAGGTGAACGAACGCACAGCAGAGCAGTTTCAAGGAAACGTTTCTCCTGAGTTTTAGACGAAGTTTCCTGCTGTTTAGTACGTATGCCGGCATTGGGCTGGAAATACCGGTTTTGGGATTCTGCACAGAAAGGGTTTGCAAACCGCTGAATCCAGACGTGAGTTTAACTCTGTCAGTTGAATGCACACATTGACAACCATTCAGTTAGATAGATCCGTTTTGGTTTTAGAAGCAGATATATCTCTGTACAGCCTATGGTCCCATTCAGTCGGGAATATCCCAACGCAGCTCCTAGAAGAAAGGTGTTTCTGACTCGCTGAATCTCAACATAGATTCAACTCTCTTAGGTGAACGAACGCACAGCAGAGCAGTATCAAGGAAACGTTTCTCCTGAGTTTTAGACGAAGTTTCCTGCTGTTTAGTACGGATGCCTGCATTGGGCAGGAAATACCGGTTTTCGGATTCTGCACAGAAAGGGTTTGCAAACCGCTGAATCCACACGTGAGTTTAAATCTGTCAGTTGAATGCACACATTGACAACCATTCAGTTTGATAGGACCCTTTTGGTTTTAGAAGCAGATATTTCTCTGTACAGCCTATGGTCCCATTCACTCGGGAATATCCCAACGCAGCTCCTAGAAGAAACGTGTTTCTGACTCGCTGAATCTCAACATAGATTCAACTCTCTTAGGTGAACGAACGCACAGCAGAGCAGTTTCAAGGAAACTTTTCTCCTGAGTTTTAGACGAAGTTTCCTGCTGTTTAGTACGGATGCCGGCATTGGGCTGGAAATACCGGTTTTGGGATTCTGCACAGAAAGGGTTTGCAAACCGCTGAATCCACACGTGAGTTTAACTCTGTCAGTTGAATGCACACATTGACAACCATCCAGTTAGATAGCTCCGTTTTGGTTTTAGAAGCAGATATTTCTCTGTACAACCTATGATCCCATTCACTCGGGAATATCCCAACGCAGCTCCTGGAAGAAACGTGTTTCTGACTCGCTGAATCTCAACATAGATTCAACTCTCTTAGGTGAACGAACGCACAGCAGAGCAGCTTCAAGGAAACGTTTCTCGTGAGTTTTAGACGAAGTTTCCTGCTGTTTAGTACGGATGCCGGCATTGGGCTGGAAATACCGGTTTTGGGATTCTGCACAGAAAGGGTTTGCAAACCGCTGAATCCACACGTGAGTTTAACTCTGTCAGTTGAATGCACACATTGACAACCATTCAGTTTGATATCACCCTTTTGGTTTTAGAAGCAGATATTTCTCTGTACAGCCTATGGTCCCATTCACTCGGGAATATCCCAACGCAGCTCCTGGAAGAAACGTGTTTCTGACTCGCTGAATCTCAACATAGATTCAACTCTCTTAGGTGAACGAACGCACAGCAGAGCAGTTTCAAGGAAACTTTTCTCCTGAGTTTTAGACGAAGTTTCCTACTGTTTAGTACGGATGCCGGCATTGGTCTGGAAATACCGGTTTTGGGATTCTGCACAGAAAGGGTTTGCAAACCGCTGAATCCACACGTGAGTTTAACTGTGTCAGTTGAATGCACACATTGACAACCATTCAGTTAGATAGCTCCGTTTTGGTATTAGAAGCAGATATTTCTCTGTACAGCCTATGGTCCCATTCACTCGGGAATATCCCAACGCAGCTCCTGGAAAAAACGTGTTTCTGACTCGCTGAATCTCAACATAGATTAAACTCTCTTAGGTGAACGAACGCACAGCAGAGCAGTTTCAAGGAAACGTTTCTCCTGAGTTTTAGACGAAGTTTCCTGCTGTTTAGTACGTATGCCGGCATTGGGCTGGAAATACCGGTTTTGGGATTCTGCACAGAAAGGGTTTGCAAACCGCTGAATCCACACGTGAGTTTAACTCTGTCAGTTGAATGCACACATTGACAACCATTCAGTTAGATAGATCCGTTTTGGTTTTAGAAGCAGATATATCTCTGTACAGCTTATGGTCCCATTCAGTCGGTAATATCCCAACGCAGCTCCTAGAAGAAACGTGTTTCTGACTCGCTGAATCTCAACATAGATTCAACTCTCTTAGGTGAACGAACGCACAGCAGAGCAGTATCAAGGAAACGTTTCTCCTGAGTTTTAGACGAAGTTTCCTGCTGTTTAGTACGGATGCCTGCATTGGGCAGGAAATACCGGTTTTCGGATTCTGCACAGAAAGGGTTTGCAAACCGCTGAATCCACACGTGAGTTTAAATCTGTCAGTTGAATGCACACATTGACAACCATTCAGTTTGATAGGACCCTTTTGGTTTTAGAAGCAGATATTTCTCTGTACAGCCTATGGTCCCATTCACTCGGGAGTATCCCAACGCAGCTCCTAGAAGAAACGTGTTTCTGACTCGCTGAATCTCAACATAGATTCAACTCTCTTAGGTGAACGAACGCACAGCAGAGAAGTTTCAAGGAAACTTTTCTCCTGAGTTTTAGACGAAGTTTCCTACTGTTTAGTACGGATGCCGGCATTGGTCTGGAAATACCGGTTTTGGGATTCTGCACAGAAAGGGTTTGGAAACCGCTGAATCCACACGTGAGTTTAACTGTGTCAGTTGAATGCACACATTGACAACCATTCAGTTAGATAGCTCCGTTTTGGTATTGGAAGCAGATATTTCTCTGTACAGCCTATGGTCCCATTCACTCGGGAATATCCCAACGCAGCTCCTGGAAGAAACGTGTTTCTGACTCGCTGAATCTCAACATAGATTCAACTCTCTTAGGTGAACGAACGCACAGCAGAGAAGTTTCAAGGAAACTTTTCTCCTGAGTTTTAGACGAAGTTTCCTGCTGTTTAGTACGTATGCCGGCATTGGGCTGGAAATACCGGTTTTGGGATTCTGCACAGAAAGGGTTTGCAAACCGCTGAATCCACACGTGAGTTTAACTCTGTCAGTTGAATGCACACTTTGACAACCATTCAGTTTGATAACACCCTTTTGGTTTTAGAAGCAGATATTTCTCTGTACAGCCTATGGTCCCATTCACTCGGGAATATCCCAACGCAGCTCCTGGAAGAAACGTGTTTCTGACTCGATGAATCTCAACATAGATTCAACTCTCTTAGGTGAACGAACGCACAGCAGAGCAGTTTCAAGGAAACGTTTCTCCTGAGTTTTAGACGAAGTTTCCTGCTGTTTAGTACGGATGCCGGCATTGGGCTGGAAATACCGGTTTTGGGATTCTGCACAGAAAGGGTTTGCAAACCGCTGAATACACACGTGAGTTTAACTTTGTGAGTTGAATGCACACATTGGCAACCATCCAGTTAGATAGCTCCGTTTTGGTTTTAGAAGCAGATATTTCTCTGTACAGCCTATGATCCCATTCACTCGGGAATATCCCAACGCAGCTCCTAGAAGAAACGTGTTTCTGGCTCGCTGAATCTCAACATAGATTCAACTCTCTTAGGTGAACGAACGCACAGCAGAGCAGTTTCAAGGAAACGTTTCTCCTAAGTTTTAGACGAAGTTTCCTGCAGTTTAGTATGTATCCCGGCATTGAGCTGTTATTACCGGTTTTTGGATTCTGAACAGAAAGGGTTTGTAAACCGCTGAATGCAAACGTGAGTTTAACTCTGTCAGTTGAATGCACACATTGACAACCATTCAGTTAGATTGCACCCTTTTGGTTTTAGGAGCAGATATTTCTCTGTACAGCCTATGGTCCCATTCACTCGGGAATATCCCAACGCAGCTCCTGGAAGAAACGTGTTTCTGACTCGCTGAATCTCAACATAGATTCAACTCTCTTAGGTGAACGAACGCACAGAAGAGCAGCTTCAAGGAAACGTTTCTCGTGAGTTTTAGACGAAGTTTCCTGCTGTTTAGTACGGATGCCGGCATTGGGCTGGAAATACCGGTTTTGGGATTCTGCACAGAAAGGGTTTGCAAACCGCTGAATCCACACGTGAGTTTAACTCTGTCAGTTGAATGCACACATTGACAACCATTCAGTTTGATAACACCCTTTTGGTTTTAGAAGCAGATATTTCTCTGTACAGCCTATGGTCCCATTCACTCGGGAATATCCCAACGCAGCTCCTGGAAGAAACGTGTTTCTGACTCGCTGAATCTCAACATAGATTCAACTCTCTTAGGTGAACGAACGCACAGCAGAGCAGTTTCAAGGAAACGTTTCTCCTGAGTTTTAGACGAAGTTTCCTGCTGTTTAGTACGTATGCCGGCATTGGGCTGGAAATACCGGTTTTGGGATTCTGCACAGAAAGGGTTTGCAAACCGCTGAATCCAGACGTGAGTTTAACTCTGTCAGTTGAATGCACACATTGACAACCATTCAGTTAGATAGATCCGTTTTGGTTTTAGAAGCAGATATATCTCTGTACAGCCTATGGTCCCATTCAGTCGGGAATATCCCAACGCAGCTCCTAGAAGAAAGGTGTTTCTGACTCGCTGAATCTCAACATAGATTCAACTCTCTTAGGTGAACGAACGCACAGCAGAGCAGTATCAAGGAAACGTTTCTCCTGAGTTTTAGACGAAGTTTCCTGCTGTTTAGTACGGATGCCTGCATTGGGCAGGAAATACCGGTTTTCGGATTCTGCACAGAAAGGGTTTGCAAACCGCTGAATCCACACGTGAGTTTAAATCTGTCAGTTGAATGCACACATTGACAACCATTCAGTTTGATAGGACCCTTTTGGTTTTAGAAGCAGATATTTCTCTGTACAGCCTATGGTCCCATTCACTCGGGAATATCCCAACGCAGCTCCTAGAAGAAACGTGTTTCTGACTCGCTGAATCTCAACATAGATTCAACTCTCTTAGGTGAACGAACGCACAGCAGAGCAGTTTCAAGGAAACTTTTCTCCTGAGTTTTAGACGAAGTTTCCTGCTGTTTAGTACGGATGCCGGCATTGGGCTGGAAATACCGGTTTTGGGATTCTGCACAGAAAGGGTTTGCAAACCGCTGAATCCACACGTGAGTTTAACTCTGTCAGTTGAATGCACACATTGACAACCATCCAGTTAGATAGCTCCGTTTTGGTTTTAGAAGCAGATATTTCTCTGTACAACCTATGATCCCATTCACTCGGGAATATCCCAACGCAGCTCCTAGAAGAAACATGTTTCTGGCTCGCTGAATCTCAACATAGATTCAACTCTCTTAGGTGAACGAACGCACAGCAGAGCAGTTTCAAGGAAACGTTTCTCGTGAGTTTTAGACCAAGTTTCCTTCAGTTTAGTACGTATCCCGGCATTGAGCTGTTATTACCGGTTTTCGGATTCTGCACAGAAAGGGTTTGTAAACCGCTGAATCCAAACGTGAGTTTAACTCTGTCAGTTGAATGCACACATTGACAACCATTCAGTTAGATTGCACCCTTTTGGTTTTAGGAGCAGATATTTCTCTGTACAGCCTATGGTCCCATTCACTCGGGAATATCCCAACGTAGCTCCTAGAAGAAACGTGTTTCTGACTCGCTGAATCTCAACATAGATTCAACTCTCTTATGTGAACGAACGCACAGCAGAGCAGTTTCAAGGAAACGTTTCTCCTGAGTTTTAGACGAAGTTTCCTGCTGTTTAGTACGTATGCCGGCATTGGGCTGGAAATACCGGTTTTGGGATTCTGCACAGAAAGGGTTTGCAAACCACTGAATCCACACGTGAGTTTAACTCTGTCAGTTGAATGCACACATTGACAACCATTCAGTTAGATAGCTCCGTTTTGGTTTTAGAAGCAGATATTTCTCTGTACAGCCTATGGTCCCATACACTCGGGAGTGTCCCAACGCAGCTCCTGGAAGAAACGTGTTTCTGACTCGCTGAATCTCAACATAGATTAAACTCTCTTAGGTGAACGAACGCACAGCAGAGCAGTTTCAAGGAAACGTTTCTCCTGAGTTTTAGACGAAGTTTCCTGCTGTTTAGTACGTATGCCGGCATTGGGCTGGAAATACCGGTTTTGGGATTCTGCGCAGAAAGGGTTTGCAAATCGCTGAATCCACACGTGAGTTTAACTCTGTCAGTTGAATGCACACATTGACAACCATTCAGTTAGATAGCTCCGTTTTGGTATTAGAAGCAGATATTTCTCTGTACAGCCTATGGTCCCATTCACTCGGGAATATCCCAACGCAGCTCCTAGAAGAAACGTGTTTCTGACTCGCTGAATCTCAACATAGATTCAACTCTCTTAGGTGAACGAACGCACAGCAGAGCAGTTTCAAGGAAACTTTTCTCCTGAGTTTTAGACGAAGTTTCCTGCTGTTTAGTACGGATGCCGGCATTGGGCTGGAAATACCGGTTTTGGGATTCTGCACAGAAAGGGTTTGCAAACCGCTGAATCCACACGTGAGTTTAACTCTGTCAGTTGAATGCACACATTGACAACCATTCAGTTAGATAGATCCGTTTTGGTATTAGAAGCAGATATTTCTCTGTACAGCCTATGGTCCCATTCACTCGGGAATATCCCAACGCAGCTCCTAGAAGAAACGTGTTTCTGACTCGCTGAATCTCAACATAGATTAAACTCTCTTAGGTGAACGAACGCACAGCAGAGCAGTTTCAAGGAATCGTTTCTCCTGAGTTTTAGACGACCTTTCCGTCTGTTTAGTACGGATGCCGGCATTGTGCTGGAAATACCGGTTTTGGGATTCTGCACAGAAAGGGTTTGCAAACCGCTGAATCCACACGTGACTTTAACTTTGTCAGTTGAATGCACACATTGACAACCATCCAGTTAGATAGCTGCGTTTTGGTTTTAGGAGCAGATATTTCTCTGTACAGCCTATGGTCCCATTCACTCGGGAATATCCCAACGCAGCTCCCAGAAGAAACGTGTTTCTGACTCGCTGAATCTCAACATAGATTCAACTCTCTTAGGTGAACGAACGCCCAGCAGAGCAGTTTCAAGGAAACGTTTCTCCTGAGTTTTAGACGAAGTTTCCTGCTGTTTAGTACGTATGCCGGCATTGGACTGGAAATACCGGTTTTGGGATTCTGCACAGAAAGGGTTTGCAAACCGCTGAATCCACACGTGAGTTTAACTCTGTCAGTTGAATGCACACATTGACAACCATTTAGTTAGATTGCACCCTTTTGGTTTTAGGAGCAGATATTTCTCTGTACAGCCTATGGTCCCATTCACTCGGGAATATCCCAACGTAGCTCCTAGAAGAAACGTGTTTCTGACTCGCTGAATCTCAACATAGATTCATCTCTCTTATGTGAACGAACGCACAGCAGAGCAGTTTCAAGGAAACGTTTCTCCTGAGTTTTAGACGAAGTTTCCTGCTGTTTAGTACGTATGCCGGCATTGGGCTGGAAATACCGGTTTTGGGATTCTGCACAGAAAGGGTTTGCAAACCACTGAATCCACACGTGAGTTTAACTGTGTCAGTTGAATGCACACATTGACAACCATTCAGTTTGATAGCACCCTTTTGGTTTTAGAAGCAGATATTTCTCTGTACAGCCTATGGTCCCATTCACTCGGGAGTATCCCAACGCAGCTCCTAGAAGAAACCTGTTTCTGACTCGCTGAATCTCAACATAGATTCAACTCTCTTAGGTGAACGAACGCACAGCAGAGCAGTTTCAAGGAAACGTTTCTCCTGAGTTTTAGACGAAGTTTCCTGCTGTTTACTACGTATGCCGGCATTGGGCTGGAAATACCGGTTTTGGGATTCTGCACAGAAAGGGTTTGCAAACCGCTGAATCCACACGTGAGTTTAACTCTGTCAGTTGAATGCACACATTGACAACCATTCAGTGTGATAACACCCTTTTGGTTTTAGAAGCAGATATTTCTCGGTACAGCCCATGGTCCCATTCACTCGGGGATATCCCAACGCAGCTCCTGGAAGAAACGTGTTTCTGACTCGCTGAATCTCAACATAGATTCAACTCTCTTAGGTGAACGAACGCACAGCAGAGCAGTTTCAAGGAAACTTTTCTCCTGAGTTTTAGACGAAGTTTCCTGCTGTTTAGTACGGATGCCGGCATTGGGCTGGAAATACCGGTTTTGGGATTCTGCACAGAAAGGGTTTGCAAACCGCTGAATCCACACGTGAATTTAACTCTGTCAGTTGAATGCACACATTGACAACCATTCAGTTAGATAGATCTGTTTTGGTATTAGAAGCAGATATTTCTCTGTACAGCCTATGGTCCCATTCACTCGGGAATATCCCAACGCAGCTCCTAGAAGAAACGTGTTTCTGACTCGCTGAATCTCAACATAGATTCAACTCTCTTAGGTGAACGAACGCACAGCAGAGCAGTTTCAAGGAATCGTTTCTCCTGAGTTTTAGACGACCTTTCCGTCTGTTTAGTACGGATGCCGGCATTGGGCTGGAAATACCGGTTTTGGGATTCTGCACAGAAAGGGTTTGCAAACCGCTGAATCCACACGTGAGTTTAACTTTGTCAGTTGAATGCACACATTGACAACCATCCAGTTAGATAGCTCCGTTTTGGTTTTAGGAGCAGATATTTCTCTGTACAGCCTATGGTCCCATTCACTCGGGAATATCCCAACGCAGCTCCTAGAAGAAACGTGTTTCTGACTCGCTGAATCTCAACATAGATTCAACTCTCTTAGGTGAACGAACGCACAGCAGAGAAGTTTCAAGGAAACTTTTCTCCTGAGTTTTAGACGAAGTTTCCTACTGTTTAGTACGGATGCCGGCATTGGTCTGGAAATACCGGTTTTGGGATTCTGCACAGAAAGGGTTTGCAAACCGCTGAATCCACACGTGAGTTTAACTGTGTCAGTTGAATGCACACATTGACAACCATTCAGTTAGATAGCTCCGTTTTGGTATTAGAAGCAGATATTTCTCTGTACAGCCTATGGTCCCATTCACTCGGGAATATCCCAACGCAGCTCCTAGAAGAAACGTGTTTCTGACTCGCTGAATCTCAACATAGATTCAACTCTCTTAGGTGAACGAACGCACAGCAGAGCAGTTTCAAGGAAACGTTTCTCCTGAGTTTTAGACGAAGTTTCCTGCTGTTTAGTACGTATGCCGGCATTGGGCTGGAAATACCGGTTTTGGGATTCTGCACAGAAAGGGTTTGCAAACCACTGAATCCACACGTGAGTTTAACTCTGTCAGTTGAATGCACACATTGACAACCATTCAGTTAGATAGCTCCGTTTTGGTTTTAGAAGCAGATATTTCTCTGTACAGCCTATGGTCCCATTCACTCGGGAATGTCCCAACGCAGCTCCTGGAAGAAACGTGTTTCTGACTTGCTGAATCTCAAAATAGATTAAACTCTCTTAGGTGAACGAACGCACAGCAGAGCAGTTTCAAGGAAACGTTTCTCCTGAGTTTTAGACGAAGTTTCCTGCTGTTTAGTACGTATGCCGGCATTGGGCTGGAAATACCGGTTTTGGGATTCTGCGCAGAAAGGGTTTGCAAATCGCTGAATCCACACGTGAGTTTAACTCTGTCAGTTGAATGCAAACATTGACAACCATTCAGTTAGATAGCTCCGTTTTGGTATTAGAAGCAGATATTTCTCTGTACAGCCTATGGTCCCATTCACTCGGGAATATCCCAACGCAGCTCCTGGAAGAAACGGGTTTCTGACTCGCTGAATCTCAACATAGATTCAACTCTCTTAGGTGAACGAACGCACAGCAGAGCAGCTTCAAGGAAACGTTTCTCGTGAGTTTTAGACGAAGTTTCCTGCTGTTTAGTACGTATGCCGGCATTGGCTGGAAATACCGCTTTAGGGATTCTGCACAGAAAGGGTTTGCAAACCGCTGAATAGACACGTGAGTTTAACTCTGTCAGTTGAATGCACACATTGACAACCATTCAGTTTGATAACACCCTTTTGGTTTTAGAAGCAGATATTTCTCTGTACAGCCTATGGTCCCATTCACTCGGGAATATCCCAACGCAGCTCCTAGAAGAAACGTGTTTCTGACTCGCTGAATCTCAACATAGATTCAACTCTCTTAGGTGAACGAACGCACAGCAGAGCAGTTTCAAGGAAACGTTTCTCCTGAGTTTTAGACGAAGTTTCCTGCTGTTTAGTACGTATGCCGGCATTGGGCTGGAAATACCGGTTTTGGGATTCTGCACAGAAAGGGTTTGCAAACCGCTGAATCCACACGTGAGTTTAACTCTGTCAGTTGAATGCACACATTGACAACCATTCAGTGTGATAACACCCTTTTGGTTTTAGAAGCAGATATTTCTCTGTACAGCCTATGGTCCCATTCACTCGGGAATATCCCAACGCAGCTCCTAGAAGAAACGTGTTTCTGACTCGCTGAATCTCAACATAGATTCAACTCTCTTAGGTGAACGAACGCACAGCAGAGCAGTTTCAAGGAAACTTTTCTCCTGAGTTTTAGACGAAGTTTCCTGCTGTTTAGTACGGATGCCGGCATTGGGCTGGAAATACCGGTTTTGGGATTCTGCACAGAAAGGGTTTGCAAACCGCTGAATCCACAAGTGAGTTTAACTCTGTCAGTTGAATGCACACATTGACAACCATTCAGTTAGATAGATCCGTTTTGGTATTAGAAGCAGATATTTCTCTGTACAGCCTATGGTCCCATTCACTCGGGAATATCCCAACGCAGCTCCTAGAAGAAACGTGTTTCTGACTCGCTGAATCTCAACATAGATTCAACTCTCTTAGGTGAACGAATGCACAGCAGAGCAGTTTCAAGGAATCGTTTCTCCTGAGTTTTAGACGACCTTTCCGTCTGTTTAGTACGGATGCCGGCATTGGGCTGGAAATACCGGTTTTGGGATTCTGCACAGAAAGGGTTTGCAAACCGCTGAATCCACACGTGAGTTTAACTTTGTCAGTTGAATGCACACATTGACAACCATCCAGTTAGATAGCTCCGTTTTGGTTTTAGGAGCAGATATTTCTCTGTACAGCCTATGGTCCCATTCACTCGGGAATATCCCAACGCAGCTCCTAGAAGAAACGTGTTTCTGACTCGCTGAATCTCAACATAGATTCAACTCTCTTAGGTGAACGAACGCCCAGCAGAGCAGTTTCAAGGAAACGTTTCTCCTGAGTTTTAGACGAAGTTTCCTGCTGTTTAGTACGTATGCCGGCATTGGACTGGAAATACCGGTTTTGGGATTCTGCACAGAAAGGGTTTGCAAACCGCTGAATCCACACGTGAGTTTAACTCTGTCAGTTGAATGCACACATTGACAACCATTTAGTTAGATTGCACCCTTTTGGTTTTAGGAGCAGATATTTCTCTGTACAGCCTATGGTCCCATTCACTCGGGAGTATCCCAACGCAGCTCCTAGAAGAAACGTGTTTCTGACTCGCTGAATCTCAACATAGATTCAACTCTCTTAGGTGAACGAACGCACAGCAGAGAAGTTTCAAGGAAACTTTTCTCCTGACTTTTAGACGAAGTTTCCTACTGTTTAGTACGGATGCCGGCATTGGTCTGGAAATACCGGTTTTGGGATTCTGCACAGAAAGGGTTTGCAAACCGCTGAATCCACACGTGAGTTTTACTGTGTCAGTTGAATGCACACATTGACAACCATTCAGTTAGATAGCTCCGTTTTGGTATTAGAAGCAGATATTTCTCTGTACAGCCTATGGTCCCATTCACTCGGGAATATCCCAACGCAGCTCCTAGAAGAAACGTGTTTCTGACTCGCTGAATCTCAACATAGATTCAACTCTCTTAGGTGAACGAACGCACAGCAGAGCAGTTTCAAGGAAACGTTTCTCCTGAGTTTTAGACGAAGTTTCCTGCAGTTTAGTATGTATCCCGGCATTGAGCTGTTATTACCGGTTTTGGGATTCTGCACAGAAAGGGTTTGTAAACCGCTGAATCCAAACGTGAGTTTAACTCTGTCAGTTGAATGCACACATTGACAACCATTCAGTTAGATTGCACCCTTTTGCTTTTAGGAGCAGATATTTCTCTGTACAGCCTATGGTCCCATTCACTCGGGAATATCCCAACGTAGCTCCTAGAAGAAAGGTGTTTCTGACTCGCTGAATCTCAACATAGATTCAACTCTCTTATGTGAACGGACGCACAGCAGAGCAGTTTCAAGGAAACGTTTCTCCTGAGTTTTAGACGAAGTTTCCTGCTGTTTAGTACGTATGCCGGCATTGGGCTGGAAATACCGGTTTTGGGATTCTGCACAGAAAGGGTTTGCAAACCACTGAATCCACACGTGAGTTTAACTCTGTCAGTTGAATGCACACATTGACAACCATTCAGTTAGATAGCTCCGTTTTGGTTTTAGAAGCAGATATTTCTCTGTACAGCCTATGGTCCCATTCACTCGGGATGTCCCATCGCAGCTCCTGGAAGAAACGTGTTTCTGACTCGCTGAATCTCAACATAGATTCAACTCTCTTAGGTGAACGAACGCACAGCAGAGCAGTTTCAAGGAAACGTTTCTCCTGAGTTTTAGACGAAGTTTCCTGCTGTTTAGTACGGATGCCGGCATTGGGCTGGAAATACCGGTTTTGCGATTCTGCACAGAAAAGGTTTGCAAACCGCTGAATCCACACGTGAGTTTAACTCTGTCAGTTGAGTGCACACATTGACAACCATTCAGTTAGATAGCTCCGTTTTGGTTTTAGAAGCAGATATTTCTCTGTACAGCCTATGGTCCCATTCACTCGGGAATATCCCAACGCAGCTCCTGGAAGAAACGTGTTTCTGACTCGCTGAATCTCAACATAGATTCAACTCTCTTAGGTGAACGAACGCACAGCAGAGCAGCTTCAAGGAAACGTTTCTCGTGAGTTTTAGACGAAGTTTCCTGCTGTTTAGTACGTATGCCGACATTGGGCTGGAAATACCGGTTTTGGGATTCTGCACAGAAAGGGTTTGCAAACCGCTGAATCCACACGTGAGTTTAACTCTGTCAGTTGAATGCACACATTGACAACCATTCAGTTTGATAACACCCTTTTGGTTTTAGAAGCAGATATTTCTCTGTACAGCCTATGGTCCCATTCACTCGGGAATATCCCAACGCAGCTCCTGGAAGAAACGTGTTTCTAACTCGCTGAATCTCAACATAGATTCAACTCTCTTAGGTGAACGAACGCACAGCAGAGCAGTTTCATGGAAAGGTTTCTCCTGAGTTTTAGACGAAGTTTCCTGCAGTTTAGTACGTATCCCGGCATTGAGCTGTTATTACCGGTTTTCGGATTCTGCACAGAAAGGGTTTGTAAACCGCTGAATCCAAACGTGAGTTTAACTCTGTCAGTTGAATGCACACATTGACAACCATTCAGTTAGATTGCACCCTTTTGGTTTTAGGAGCAGATATTTCTCTGTACAGCCTATGGTCGCATTCACTCGGGAATATCCCAACGTAGCTCCTAGAAGAAACGTGTTTCTGACTCGCTGAATCTCAACATAGATTCAACTCTCTGACGTGAACGAACGCACAGCAGAGCAGTTTCAAGGAAACGTTTCTCCTGAGTTTTAGACGAAGTTTCCTGCTGTTTAGTACGTATGCCGGCATTGGGCTGGAAATACCGGTTTTGGGATTCTGCGCAGAAAGGGTTTGCAAATCGCTGAATCCACACGTGAGTTTAACTCTGTCAGTTGAATGCACACATTGACAACCATTCAGTTAGATAGCTCCGTTTTGGTTTTAGAAGCAGATATTTCTCTGTACAGCCTATGGTCCCATTCACTCGGGAATATCCCAACGCAGCTCCTAGAAGAAACGTGTTTCTGACTCGCTGAATCTCAACATAGATTCAACTCTCTTAGGTGAACGAACGCACAGCAGAGCAGTTTCAAGGAATCGTTTCTCCTGAGTTTTAGACGACCTTTCCGTCTGTTTAGTACGGATGCCGGCATTGGGCTGGAAATACCGGTTTTGGGATTCTGCACAGAAAGGGTTTGCAAACCGCTGAATCCACACGTGAGTTTAACTTTGTCAGTTGAATGCACACATTGACAACCATCCAGTTAGATAGCTCCGTTTTGGTTTTAGGAGCAGATATTTCTCTGTACAGCCTATGGTCCCATTCACTCGGGAATATCCCAACGCAGCTCCTAGAAGAAACGTGTTTCTGACTCGCTGAATCTCAACATAGATTCAACTCTCTTAGGTGAACGAACGCCCAGCAGAGCAGTTTCAAGGAAACGTTTCTCCTGAGTTTTAGACGAAGTTTCCTGCTGTTTAGTACGTATGCCGGCATTGGACTGGAAATACCGGTTTTGGGATTCTGCACAGAAAGGGTTTGCAAACCGCTGAATCCACACGTGAGTTTAACTCTGTCAGTTGAATGCACACATTGACAACCATTTAGTTAGATTGCACCCTTTCGGTTTTAGGAGCAGATATTTCTCTGTACAGCCTATGGTCCCATTCACTCGGGAATATCCCAACGTAGCTCCTAGAAGAAACGTGTTTCTGACTCGCTGAATCTCAACATAGATTCAACTCTCTTATGTGAACGAACGCACAGCAGAGCAGTTTCAAGGAAACGTTTCTCCTGAGTTTTAGACGAAGTTTCCTGCTGTTTAGTACGTATGCCGGCATTGGGCTGGAAATACCGGTTTTGGGATTCTGCACAGAAAGGGTTTGCAAACCACTGAATCCACACGTGAGTTTAAATGTGTCAGTTGAATGCACACATTGACAACCATTCAGTTTGATAGCACCCTTTTGGTTTTAGAAGCAGATATTTCTCTGTACAGCCTATGGTCCCATTCACTCGGGAGTATCCCAACGCAGCTCCTAGAAGAAACGTGTTTCTGACTCGCTGAATCTCAACATAGATTCAACTCTCTTAGGTGAACGAACGCACAGCAGAGAAGTTTCAAGGAAACTTTTCTCCTGAGTTTTAGACGAAGTTTCCTACTGTTTAGTACGGATGCCGGCATTGGTCTGGAAATACCGGTTTTGGGATTCTGCACAGAAAGGGTTTGCAAACCGCTGAATCCACACGTGAGTTTAACTGTGTCATTTGAATGCACACATTGACAACCATTCAGTTAGATAGCTCCGTTTTGGTATTAGAAGCAGATATTTCTCTGTACAGCCTATGGTCCCATTCACTCGGGAATATCCCAACGCAGCTCCTAGAAGAAACGTGTTTCTGACTCGCTGAATCTCAACATAGATTCAACTCTCTTAGGTGAACGAACGCACAGCAGAGCAGTTTCAAGGAAACGTTTCTCCTGAGTTTTAGACGAAGTTTCCTGCTGTTTAGTACGTATGCCGGCATTGGGCTGGAAATACCGGTTTTGGGATTCTGCACAGAAAGGGTTTGCAAACCGCTGAATCCACACGTGAGTTTAACTCTGTCAGTTGAATGCACACATTGACAACCATTCAGTGTGATAACACCCTTTTGGTTTTAGAAGCAGATATTTCTCTGTACAGCCTATGGTCCCATTCACTCGGGAATATCCCAACGCAGCTCCTAGAAGAAACGTGTTTCTGACTCGCTGAATCTCAACATAGATTCAACTCTCTTAGGTGAACGAACGCACAGCAGAGCAGTTTCAAGGAATCGTTTCTCCTGAGTTTTAGACGACCTTTCCGTCTGTTTAGTACGGATGCCGGCATTGGGCTGGAAATACCGGTTTTGGGATTCTGCACAGAAAGGGTTTGCAAACCGCTGAATCCACACGTGAGTTTAACTTTGTCAGTTGAATGCACACATTGACAACCATCCAGTTAGATAGCTCCGTTTTGGTTTTAGGAGCAGATATTTCTCTGTACAGCCTATGGTCCCATTCACTCGGGAATATCCCAACGCAGCTCCTAGAAGAAACGTGTTTCTGACTCGCTGAATCTCAACATAGATTCAACTCTCTTAGGTGAACGAACGCCCAGCAGAGCAGTTTCAAGGAAACGTTTCTCCTGAGTTTTAGACGAAGTTTCCTGCTGTTTGGTACGTATGCCGGCATTGGACTGGAAATACCGGTTTTGGGATTCTGCACAGAAAGGGTTTGCAAACCGCTGAATCCACACGTGAGTTTAACTCTGTCAGTTGAATGCACACATTGACAACCATTTAGTTAGATTGCACCCTTTTGGTTTTAGGAGCAGATATTTCTCTGTACAGCCTATGGTCCCATTCACTCGGGAATATCCCAACGTAGCTCCTAGAAGAAACGTGTTTCTGACTCGCTGAATCTCAACATAGATTCAACTCTCTTAGGTGAACGAACGCCCAGCAGAGAAGTTTCAAGGAAACTTTTCTCCTGAGTTTTAGACGAAGTTTCCTACTGTTTAGTACGGATGCCGGCATTGGTCTGGAAATACCGGTTTTGGGATTCTGCACAGAAAGGGTTTGCAAACCGCTGAATCCACACGTGAGTTTAACTGTGTCAGTTGAATGCACACATTGACAACCATTCAGTTAGATAGCTCCGTTTTGGTATTAGAAGCAGATATTTCTCTATACAGCCTATGGTCCCATTCACTCGGGAATATCCCAACGCAGCTCCTAGAAGAAACGTGTTTCTGACAAGCTGAATCTCAACATAGATTCAACTCTCTTAGGTGAACGAACGCACAGCAGAGCAGCTTCAAGGAAACGTTTCTCCTGAGTTTTAGACGAAGTTTCCTGCTGTTTAGTACGGATGCCGGCATGGGGCTGGAAATACCGGTTTTGGGATTCTGCACAGAAAGGGTTTGCAAACCACTGAATCCACACGTGAGTTTAACTCTGTCAGTTGAATGCACACATTGACAACCATTCAGTTAGATAGCTCCGTTTTGGTTTTAGAAGCAGATATTTCTCTGTACAGCCTATGGTCCCATTCACTCGGGAATGTCCCAACGCATCTCCTGGAAGAAACGTGTTTCTGACTCGCTGAATCTCAACATAGATTCAACTCTCTTAGGTGAACGAACGCACAGCAGAGCAGTTTCAAGGAAACGTTTCTCCTGAGTTTTAGACGAAGTTTCCTGCTGTTTAGTACGGATGCCGGCATTGGGCTGGAAATACCGGTTTTGGGATTCTGCACAGAAAGGGTTTGCAAACCGCTGAATACACACGTGAGTTTAACTCTGTCAGTTGAATGCACACATTGACAACCATTCAGTTAGATAGATCCGTTTTGGTATTAGAAGCAGATATTTCTCTGTACAGCCTATGGTCCCATTCACTCGGGAATATCCCAACGCAGCTCCTAGAAGAAACGTGTTTCTGACTCGCTGAATCTCAACATAGATTCAACTCTCTTAGGTGAACGAACGCACAGCAGAGCAGTTTCAAGGAATCGTTTCTCCTGAGTTTTAGACGACCTTTCCGTCTGTTTAGTACGGATGCCGGCATTGGGCTGGAAATACCGGTTTTGGGATTCTGCACAGAAAGGGTTTGCAAACCGCTGAATCCACACGTCAGTTTAACTTTGTCAGTTGAATGCACACATTGACAACCATCCAGTTAGATAGCTCCGTTTTGGTTTTAGGAGCAGATATTTCTCTGTACAGCCTATGGTCCCATTCACTCGGGAATATCCCAACGCAGCTCCTAGAAGAAACGTGTTTCTGACTCGCTGAATCTCAACATAGATTCAACTCTCTTAGGTGAACGAACGCCCAGCAGAGCAGTTTCAAGGAAACGTTTCTCCTGAGTTTTAGACGAAGTTTCCTGCTGTTTAGTACGTATGCCGGCATTGGACTGGAAATACCGGTTTTGGGATTCTGCACAGAAAGGGTTTGCAAACCGCTGAATCCACACGTGAGTTTAACTCTGTCAGTTGAATGCACACATTGACAACCATTTAGTTAGATTGCACCCTTTCGGTTTTAGGAGCAGATATTTCTCTGTACAGCCTATGGTCCCATTCACTCGGGAATATCCCAACGTAGCTCCTAGAAGAAACGTGTTTCTGACTCGCTGAATCTCAACATAGATTCAACTCTCTTATGTGAACGAACGCACAGCAGAGCAGTTTCAAGGAAACGTTTCTCCTGAGTTTTAGACGAAGTTTCCTGCTGTTTAGTACGGATGCCGGCATGGGGCTGGAAATACCGGTTTTGGGATTCTGCACAGAAAGGGTTTGCAAACCACTGAATCCACACGTGAGTTTAACTGTGTCAGTTGAATGCACACATTGACAACCATTCAGTTTGATAGCACCCTTTTGGTTTTAGAAGCAGATATTTCTCTGTACAGCCTATGGTCCCATTCACTCGGGAGTATCCCAACGCAGCTCCTAGAAGAAACGTGTTTCTGACTCGCTGAATCTCAACATAGATTCAACTCTCTTAGGTGAACGAACGCACAGCAGAGAAGTTTCAAGGAAACTTTTCTCCTGAGTTTTAGACGAAGTTTCCTACTGTTTAGTACGGATGCCGGCATTGGTCTGGAAATACCGGTTTTGGGATTCTGCACAGAAAGGGTTTGCAAACCGCTGAATCCACACGTGAGTTTAACTGTGTCAGTTGAATGCACACATTGACAACCATTCAGTTAGATAGCTCCGTTTTGGTATTAGAAGCAGATATTTCTCTGTACAGCCTATGGTCCCATTCACTCGGGAATATCCCAACGCAGCTCCTAGAAGAAACGTGTTTCTGACTCGCTGAATCTCAACATAGATTCAACTCTCTTAGGTGAACGAACGCACAGCAGAGCAGTTTCAAGGAAACGTTTCTCCTGAGTTTTAGACGAAGTTTCCTGCTGTTTAGTACGTATGCCGGCATTGGGCTGGAAATACCGGTTTTGGGATTCTGCACAGAAAGGGTTTGCAAACCGCTGAATCCACACGTGAGTTTAACTCTGTCAGTTGAATGCACATATTGACAACCATTCAGTGTGATAACACCCTTTTGGTTTTAGAAGCAGATATTTCTCTGTACAGCCTATGGTCCCATTCAATCGGGAATATCCCAACGCAGCTCCTAGAAGAAACGTGTTTCTGACTCGCTGAATCTCAACATAGATTCAACTCTCTTAGGTGAACGAACGCACAGCAGAGCAGTTTCAAGGAATCGTTTCTCCTGAGTTTTAGACGACCTTTCCGTCTGTTTAGTACGGATGCCGGCATTGGGCTGGAAATACCGGTTTTGGGATTCTGCACAGAAAGGGTTTGCAAACCGCTGAATCCACACGTGAGTTTAACTTTGTCAGTTGAATGCACACATTGACAACCATCCAGTTAGATAGCTCCGTTTTGGTTTTAGGAGCAGATATTTCTCTGTAGAGCCTATGGTCCCATTCACTCGGGAATATCCCAACGCAGCTCCTAGAAGAAACGTGTTTCTGACTCGCTGAATCTCAACATAGATTCAACTCTCTTAGGTGAACGAACGCCCAGCAGAGCAGTTTCAAGGAAACGTTTCTCCTGAGTTTTAGACGAAGTTTGCTGCTGTTTAGTACGTATGCCGGCATTGGACTGGAAATACCGGTTTTGGGATTCTGCACAGAAAGGGTTTGCAAACCGCTGAATCCACACGTGAGTTTAACTCTCTCAGTTGAATGCACACATTGACAACCATTTAGTTAGATTGCACCCTTTTGGTTTTAGGAGCAGATATTTCTCTGTACAGCCTATGGTCCCATTCACTCGGGAATATCCCAACGTAGCTCCTAGAAGAAACGTGTTTCTGACTCGCTGAATCTCAACATAGATTCAACTCTCTTAGGTGAACGAACGCCCAGCAGAGAAGTTTCAAGGAAACTTTTCTCCTGAGTTTTAGACGAAGTTTCCTACTGTTTAGTACGGATGCCGGCATTGGTCTGGAAATACCGGTTTTGGGATTCTGCACAGAAAGGGTTTACAAACCGCTGAATCCACACGTGAGTTTAACTGTGTCAGTTGAATGCACACATTGACAACCATTCAGTTAGATAGCTCCGTTTTGGTATTAGAAGCAGATATTTCTCTATACAGCCTATGGTCCCATTCACTCGGGAATATCCCAACGCAGCTCCTAGAAGAAACGTGTTTCTGACTCGCTGAATCTCAACATAGATTCAACTCTCTTAGGTGAACGAACGCACAGCAGAGCAGCTTCAAGGAAACGTTTCTCCTGAGTTTTAGACGAAGTTTCCTGCTGTTTACTACGTATGCCGGCATTGGGCTGGAAATACCGGTTTTGGGATTCTGCGCAGAAAGGGTTTGCAAATCGCTGAATCCACACGTGAGTTTAACTCTGTCAGTTGAATGCACACATTGACAACCATTCAGTTAGATAGCTCCGTTTTGGTATTAGAAGCAGATATTTCTCTGTACAGCCTATGGTCCCATTCACTCGGGAATATCCCAACGCAGCTCCTGGAAGAAACGGGTTTCTGACTCGCTGAATCTCAACATAGATTCAACTCTCTTAGGTGAACGAACGCACAGCAGAGCAGCTTCAAGGAAACGTTTCTCGTGAGTTTTAGACGAAGTTTCCTGCTGTTTAGTACGTATGCCGGCAATGGGCTGGAAATACCGGTTTAGGGATTCTGCACAGAAAGGGTTTGCAAACCGCTGAATAGACACGTGAGTTTAACTCTGTCAGTTGAATGCACACATTGACAACCATTCACTTTGATAACACCCTTTTGGTTTTAGAAGCAGATATTTCTCTGTACAGCCTATGGTCCCATTCACTCGGGAATATCCCAACGCAGCTCCTAGAAGAAACGTGTTTCTGACTCGCTGAATCTCAACATAGATTCAACTCTCTTAGGTGAACGAACGCACAGCAGAGCAGTTTCAAGGAAACGTTTCTCCTGAGTTTTAGACGAAGTTTCCTGCTGTTTAGTACGTATGCCGGCATTGGGCTGGAAATACCGGTTTTGGGATTCTGCACAGAAAGAGTTTGCAAACCGCTGAATCCACACGTGAGTTTAACTCTGTCAGTTGAATGCACACATTGACAACCATTCAGTGTGATAGCACCCTTTTGGTTTTAGAAGCAGATATTTCTCTGTACAGCCTATGGTCCCATTCACTCGGGAATATCCCAACGCAGCTCCTAGAAGAAACGTGTTTCTGACTCGCTGAATCTCAACATAGATTCAACTCTCTTAGGTGAACGAACGCACAGCAGAGCAGTTTCAAGGAAACTTTTCTCCTGAGTTTTAGACGAAGTTTCCTGCTGTTTAGTACGGATGCCGGCATTGGGCTGGAAATACCGGTTTTGGGATTCTGCACAGAAAGGGTTTGCAAACCGCTGAATCCACACGTGAGTTTAACTCTGTGAGTTGAATGCACACATTGACAACCATTCAGTTAGATAGATCCGTTTTGGTATTAGAAGCAGATATTTCTCTGTACAGCCTATGGTCCCATTCACTCGGGAATATCCCAACGCAGCTCCTAGAAGAAACGTGTTTCTGACTCGCTGAATCTCAACATAGATTCAGCTCTCTTAGGTGAACGAACGCACAGCAGAGCAGTTTCAAGGAATCGTTTCTCCTGAGTTTTAGACGACCTTTCCGTCTGTTTAGTACGGATGCCGGCATTGGGCTGGAAATACCGGTTTTGGGATTCTGCACAGAAAGGGTTTGCAAACCGCTGAATCCACACGTGAGTTTAACTTTGTCAGTTGAATGCACACATTGACAACCATCCAGTTAGATAGCTCCGTTTTGGTTTTAGGAGCAGATATTTCTCTGTACAGCCTATGGTCCCATTCACTCGGGAATATCCCAACGCAGCTCCAAGAAGAAACGTGTTTCTGACTCGCTGAATCTCAACATAGATTCAACTCTCTTAGGTGAACGAACGCCCAGCAGAGCAGTTTCAAGGAAACGTTTCTCCTGAGTTTTAGACGAAGTTTCCTGCTGTTTAGTACGTATGCCGGCATTGGACTGGAAATACCGGTTTTGGGATTCTGCACAGAAAGGGTTTTCAAACCGCTGAATCCACACGTGAGTTTAACTCTGTCAGTTGAATGCACACATTGACAACCATTTAGTTAGATTGCACCCTTTTGGTTTTAGGAGCAGATATTTCTCTGTACAGCCTATGGTCCCATTCACTCGGGAATATCCCAACGTAGCTCCTAGAAGAAACGTGTTTCTGACTCGCTGAATCTCAACATAGATTCAACTCTCTTAGGTGAACGAACGCCCAGCAGAGAAGTTTCAAGGAAACTTTTCTCCTGAGTTTTAGACGAAGTTTCCTACTGTTTAGTACGGATGCCGGCATTGGTCTGGAAATACCGGTTTTGGGATTCTGCACAGAAAGGGTTTGCAAACCGCTGAATCCACACGTGAGTTTAACTGTGTCAGTTGAATGCACACATTGACAACCATTCAGTTAGATAGCTCCGTTTTGGTATTAGAAGCAGATATTTCTCTATACAGCCTATGGTCCCATTCACTCGGGAATATCCCAACGCAGCTCCTAGAAGAAACGTGTTTCTGACTCGCTGAATCTCAACATAGATTCAACTCTCTTAGGTGAACGAACGCACAGCAGAGCAGCTTCAAGGAAACGTTTCTCCTGAGTTTTAGACGAAGTTTCCTGCTGTTTAGTACGGATGCCGGCATTGGGCTGGAAATACCGGTTTTGGGATTCTGCACAGAAAGGGTTTGCAAACCGCTGAATCCACACGTGAGTTTAACTCTGTCAGTTGAATGCACATATTGACAACCATTCAGTGTGATAACACCCTTTTGGTTTTAGAAGCAGATATTTCTCTGTACAGCCTATGGTCCCATTCACTCGGGAATATCCCAACGCAGCTCCTAGAAGAAACGTGTTTCTGACTCGCTGAATCTCAACATAGATTCAACTCTCTTAGGTGAACGAACGCACAGCAGAGCAGTTTCAAGGAAACTTTTCTCCTGAGTTTTAGACGAAGTTTCCTGCTGTTTAGTACGGATGCCGGCATTGGGCTGGAAATACCGGTTTTGGGATTCTGCACAGAAAGGGTTTGCAAACCGCTGAATCCACACGTGAGTTTAACTCTGTGAGTTGAATGCACACATTGACAACCATTCAGTTAGATAGATCCGTTTTGGTATTAGAAGCAGATATTTCTCTGTACAGCCTATGGTCCCATTCACTCGGGAATATCCCAACGCAGCTCCTAGAAGAAACGTGTTTCTGACTCGCTGAATCTCAACATAGATTCAACTCTCTTAGGTGAACGAACGCACAGCAGAGCAGTTTCAAGGAATCGTTTCTCCTGAGTTTTAGACGACCTTTCCGTCTGTTTAGTACGGATGCCGGCATTGGGCTGGAAATACCGGTTTTGGGATTCTGCACAGAAAGGGTTTGCAAACCGCTGAATCCACACGTGAGTTTAACTTTGTCAGTTGAATGCACACATTGACAACCATCCAGTTAGATAGCTCCGTTTTGGTTTTAGGAGCAGATATTTCTCTGTACAGCCTATGGTCCCATTCACTCGGGAATATCCCAACGCAGCTCCTAGAAGAAACGTGTTTCTGACTCGCTGAATCTCAACATAGATTCAACTCTCTTAGGTGAACGAACGCCCAGCAGAGCAGTTTCAAGGAAACGTTTCTCCTGAGTTTTAGACGAAGTTTCCTGCTGTTTAGTACGTATGCCGGCATTGGACTGGAAATACCGGTTTTGGGATTCTGCACAGAAAGGGTTTGCAAACCGCTGAATCCACACGTGAGTTTAACTCTGTCAGTTGAATGCACACATTGACAACCATTTAGTTAGATTGCACCCTTTTGGTTTTAGGAGCAGATATTTCTCTGTACAGCCTATGGTCCCATTCACTCGGGAATATCCCAACGTAGCTCCTAGAAGAAACGTGTTTCTGACTCGCTGAATCTCAACATAGATTCAACTCTCTTAGGTGAACGAACGCCCAGCAGAGAAGTTTCAAGGAAACTTTTCTCCTGAGTTTTAGACGAAGTTTCCTACTGTTTAGTACGGATGCCGGCATTGGTCTGGAAATACCGGTTTTGGGATTCTGCACAGAAAGGGTTTGCAAACCGCTGAATCCACACGTGAGTTTAACTGTGTCAGTTGAATGCACACATTGACAACCATTCAGTTAGATAGCTCCGTTTTGGTATTAGAAGCAGATATTTCTCTATACAGCCTATGGTCCCATTCACTCGGGAATATCCCAACGCAGCTCCTAGAAGAAACGTGTTTCTGACTCGCTGAATCTCAACATAGATTCAACTCTCTTAGGTGAACGAACGCACAGCAGAGCAGCTTCAAGGAAACGTTTCTCCTGAGTTTTAGACGAAGTTTCCTGCTGTTTAGTACGGATGCCGGCATGGGGCTGGAAATACCGGTTTTGGGATTCTGCACAGAAAGGGTTTGCAAACCGCTGAATCCACACGTGAGTTTAACTCTGTCAGTTGAATGCACACATTGACAACCATTCAGTTAGATAGCTCCGTTTTGGTTTTAGAAGCAGATATTTCTCTGTACAGCCTATGGTCCCATTCACTCGGGAATGTCCCAACGCAGCTCCTGGAAGAAACGTGTTTCTGACTCGCTGAATCTCAACATAGATTAAATTCTCTTAGGTGAACGAACGCACAGCAGAGCAGTTTCAAGGAAACGTTTCTCCTGAGTTTTAGACGAAGTTTCCTGCTGTTTAGTACGTATGCCGGCATTGGGCTGGAAATACCGGTTTTGGGATTCTGCGCAGAAAGGGTTTGCAAATCGCTGAATCCACACGTGAGTTTAACTCTGTCAGTTGAATGCACACATTGACAACCATTCAGTTAGATAGCTCCGTTTTGGTATTAGAAGCAGATATTTCTCTGTACAGCCTATGGTCCCATTCACTCGGGAATATCCCAACGCAGCTCCTGGAAGAAACGGGTTTCTGACTCGCTGAATCTCAACATAGATTCAACTCTCTTAGGTGAACGAACGCACAGCAGAGCAGCTTCAAGGAAACGTTTCTCGTGAGTTTTAGACGAAGTTTCCTGCTGTTTAGTACGTATGCCGGCAATGGGCTGGAAATACCGGTTTAGGGATTCTGCACAGAAAGGGTTTGCAAACCGCTGAATAGACACGTGAGTTTAACTCTGTCAGTTGAATGCACACATTGACAACCATTCACTTTGATAACACCCTTTTGGTTTTAGAAGCAGATATTTCTCTGTACAGCCTATGGTCCCATTCACTCGGGAATATCCCAACGCAGCTCCTAGAAGAAACGTGTTTCTGACTCGCTGAATCTCAACATAGATTCAACTCTCTTAGGTGAACGAACGCACAGCAGAGCAGTTTCAAGGAAACGTTTCTCCTGAGTTTTAGACGAAGTTTCCTGCTGTTTAGTACGTATGCCGGCATTGGGCTGGAAATACCGGTTTTGGGATTCTGCACAGAAAGGGTTTGCAAACCGCTGAATCCACACGTGAGTTTAACTCTGTCAGTTGAATGCACACATTGACAACCATTCAGTGTGATAACACCCTTTTGGTTTTAGAAGCAGATATTTCTCTGTACAGCCTATGGTCCCATTCACTCGGGAATATCCCAACGCAGCTCCTAAAAGAAACGTGTTTCTGACTCGCTGAATCTCAACATAGATTCAACTCTCTTAGGTGAACGAACGCACAGCAGAGCAGTTTCAAGGAAACTTTTCTCCTGAGTTTTAGACGAAGTTTCCTGCTGTTTAGTACGGATGCCGGCATTGGGCTGGAAATACCGGTTTTGGGATTCTGCACAGAAAGGGTTTGCAAACCGCTGAATCCACACGTGAGTTTAACTCTGTCAGTTGAATGCACACATTGACAACCATTCAGTTAGATAGATCCGTTTTGGTATTAGAAGCAGATATTTCTCTGTACAGCCTATGGTCCCATTCACTCGGGAATATCCCAACGCAGCTCCTAGAAGAAACGTGTTTCTGACTCGCTGAATCTCAACATAGATTCAGCTCTCTTAGGTGAACGAACGCACAGCAGAGCAGTTTCAAGGAATCGTTTCTCCTGAGTTTTAGACGACCTTTCCGTCTGTTTAGTACGGATGCCGGCATTGGGCTGGAAATACCGGTTTTGGGATTCTGCACAGAAAGGGTTTGCAAACCGCTGAATCCACACGTGAGTTTAACTTTGTCAGTTGAATGCACACATTGACAACCATCCAGTTAGATAGCTCCGTTTTGGTTTTAGGAGCAGATATTTCTCTGTACAGCCTATGGTCCCATTCACTCGGGAATATCCCAACGCAGCTCCTAGAAGAAACGTGTTTCTGACTCGCTGAATCTCAACATAGATTCAACTCTCTTAGGTGAACGAACGCCCAGCAGAGCAGTTTCAAGGAAACGTTTCTCCTGAGTTTTAGACGAAGTTTCCTGCTGTTTAGTACGTATGCCGGCATTGGACTGGAAATACCGGTTTTGGGATTCTGCACAGAAAGGGTTTTCAAACCGCTGAATCCACACGTGAGTTTAACTCTGTCAGTTGAATGCACACATTGACAACCATTTAGTTAGATTGCACCCTTTTGGTTTTAGAAGCAGATATTTCTCTGTACAGCCAATGGTCCCATTCACTCGGGAATATCCCAACGTAGCTCCTAGAAGAAACGTGTTTCTGACTCGCTGAATCTCAACATAGATTCAACTCTCTTAGGTGAACGAACGCCCAGCAGAGAAGTTTCAAGGAAACTTTTCTCCTGAGTTTTAGACGAAGTTTCCTACTGTTTAGTACGGATGCCGGCATTGGTCTGGAAATACCGGTTTTGGGATTCTGCACAGAAAGGGTTTGCAAACCGCTGAATCCACACGTGAGTTTAACTGTGTCAGTTGAATGCACACATTGACAACCATTCAGTTAGATAGCTCCGTTTTGGTATTAGAAGCAGATATTTCTCTATACAGCCTATGGTCCCATTCACTCGGGAATATCCCAACGCAGCTCCTAGAAGAAACGTGTTTCTGACTCGCTGAATCTCAACATAGATTCAACTCTCTTAGGTGAACGAACGCACAGCAGAGCAGCTTCAAGGAAACGTTTCTCCTGAGTTTTAGACGAAGTTTCCTGCTGTTTAGTACGTATGCCGGCATTGGGCTGGAAATACCGGTTTTGGGATTCTGCGCAGAAAGGGTTTGCAAATCGCTGAATCCACACGTGAGTTTAACTCTGTCAGTTGAATGCACACATTGACAACCATTCAGTTAGATAGCTCCGTTTTGGTATTAGAAGCAGATATTTCTCTGTACAGCCTATGGTCCCATTCACTCGGGAATATCCCAACGCAGCTCCTGGAAGAAACGGGTTTCTGACTCGCTGAATCTCAACATAGATTCAACTCTCTTAGGTGAACGAACGCACAGCAGAGCAGCTTCAAGGAAACGTTTCTCGTGAGTTTTAGACGAAGTTTCCTGCTGTTTAGTACGTATGCCGGCATTGGGCTGGAAATACCGGTTTAGGGATTCTGCACAGAAAGGGTTTGCAAACCGCTGAATAGACACGTGAGTTTAACTCTGTCAGTTGAATGCACACATTGACAACCATTCACTTTCATAACACCCTTTTGGTTTTAGAAGCAGATATTTCTCTGTACAGCCTATGGTCCCATTCACTCGGGAATATCCCAACGCAGCTCCTAGAAGAAACGTGTTTCTGACTCGCTGAATCTCAACATAGATTCAACTCTCTTAGGTGAACGAACGCACAGCAGAGCAGTTTCAAGGAAACGTTTCTCCTGAGTTTTAGACGAAGTTTCCTGCTGTTTAGTACGTATGCCGGCATTGGGCTGGAAATACCGGTTTTGGGATTCTGCACAGAAAGGGCTTGCAAACCGCTGAATCCACACGTGAGTTTAACTCTGTCAGTTGAATGCACACATTGACAACCATTCAGTGTGATAACACCCTTTTGGTTTTAGAAGCAGATATTTCTCTGTACAGCCTATGGTCCCATTCACTCGGGAATATCCCAACGCAGCTCCTAGAAGAAACGTGTTTCTGACTCGCTGAATCTCAACATAGATTCAACTCTCTTAGGTGAACGAACGCACAGCAGAGCAGTTTCAAGGAATCTTTTCTCCTGAGTTTTAGACGAAGTTTCCTGCTGTTTAGTACGGATGCCGGCATTGGGCTGGAAATACCGGTTTTGGGATTCTGCACAGAAAGGGTTTGCAAACCGCTGAATCCACACGTGAGTTTTACTCTGTCAGTTGAATGCACACATTGACAACCATTCAGTTAGATAGATCCGTTTTGGTATTAGAAGCAGATATTTCTCTGTACAGCCTATGGTCCCATTCACTCGGGAATATCCCAACGCAGCTCCTAGAAGAAACGTGTTTCTGACTCGCTGAATCTCAACATAGATTCAACTCTCTTAGGTGAACGAACGCACAGCAGAGCAGTTTCAAGGAATCGTTTCTCCTGAGTTTTAGACGACCTTTCCGTCTGTTTAGTACGGATGCCGGCATTGGGCTGGAAATACCGGTTTTGGGATTCTGCACAGAAAGGGTTTGCAAACCGCTGAATCCACACGTGAGTTTAACTCTCTCAGTTGAATGCACACATTGACAACCATTCAGTTAGATAGCTCCGTTTTGGTTTTAGAAGCAGATATTTCTCTGTACAGCCTATGGTCCCATTCACTCGGGAATGTCCCATTGCAGCTCCTGGAAGAAACGTGTTTCTGACTCGCTGAATCTCAACATAGATTAAACTCTCTTAGGTGAACGAACGCACAGCAGAGCAGTTTCAAGGAAACGTTTCTCCTGAGTTTTAGACGAAGTTTCCTGCTGTTTAGTACGTATGCCGGCATTGGGCTGGAAATACCGGTTTTGGGATTCTGCGCAGAAAGGGTTTGCAAATCGCTGAATCCACACGTGAGTTTAACTCTGTCAGTTGAATGCACACATTGACAACCATTCAGTTAGATAGCTCCGTTTTGGTATTAGAAGCAGATATTTCTCTGTACAGCCTATGGTCCCATTCACTCGGGAATATCCCAACGCAGCTCCTGGAAGAAACGGGTTTCTGACTCGCTGAATCTCAACATAGATTCAACTCTCTTAGGTGAACGAACGCACAGCAGAGCAGCTTCAAGGAAACGTTTCTCGTGAGTTTTAGACGAAGTTTCCTGCTGTTTAGTACGTATGCCGGCATTGGGCTGGAAATACCGGTTTAGGGATTCTGCACAGAAAGGGTTTGCAAACCGCTGAATAGACACGTGAGTTTAACTCTGTCAGTTGAATGCACACATTGACAGCCATTCACTTTGATAACACCCTTTTGGTTTTAGAAGCAGATATTTCTCTGTACAGCCTATGGTCCCATTCACTCGGGAATATCCCAACGCAGCTCCTAGAAGAAACGTGTTTCTGACTCGCTGAATCTCAACATAGATTCAACTCTCTTAGGTGAACGAACGCACAGCAGAGCAGTTTCAAGGAAACGTTTCTCCTGAGTTTTAGACTTAGTTTCCTGCTGTTTAGTACGTATGCCGGCATTGGGCTGGAAATACCGGTTTTGGGATTCTGCACAGAAAGGGTTTGCAAACCGCTGAATCCACACGTGAGTTTTACTCTGTCAGTTGAATGCACACATTGACAACCATTCAGTGTGATAACACCCTTTTGGTTTTAGAAGCAGATATTTCTCTGTACAGCCTATGGTCCCATTCACTCGGGAATATCCCAACGCAGCTCCTAGAAGAAACGTGTTTCTGACTCGCTGAATCTCAACATAGATTCAACTCTCTTAGGTGAACGAACGCACAGCAGAGCAGTTTCAGGGAAACTTTTCTCCTGAGTTTTAGACGAAGTTTCCTGCTGTTTAGTACGGATGCCGGCATTGGGCTGGAAATACCGGTTTTGGGATTCTGCACAGAAAGGGTTTGCAAACCGCTGAATCCACACGTGAGTTTTACTCTGTCAGTTGAATGCACACATTGACAACCATTCAGTTAGATAGATCCGTTTTGGTATTAGAAGCAGATATTTCTCTGTACAGCCTATGGTCCCATTCACTCGGGAATATCCCAACGCAGCTCCTAGAAGAAACGTGTTTCTGACTCGCTGAATCTCAACATAGATTCAACTCTCTTAGGTGAAAGAACGCACAGCAGAGCAGTTTCAAGGAATCGTTTCTCCTGAGTTTTAGACGACCTTTCCGTCTGTTTAGTACGGATGCCGGCATTGGGCTGGAAATACCGGTTTTGGGATTCTGCACAGAAAGGGTTTGCAAACCGCTGAATCCACACGTGAGTTTAACTTTGTCAGTTGAATGCACACATTGACAACCATCCAGTTAGATAGCTCCGTTTTGGTTTTAGGAGCAGATATTTCTCTGTACAGCCTATGGTCCCATTCACTCGGGAATATCCCAACGCAGCTCCTAGAAGAAACGTGTTTCTGACTCGCTGAATCTCAACATAGATTCAACTCTCTTAGGTGAACGAACGCCCAGCAGAGCAGTTTCAAGGAAACGTTTCTCCTGAGTTTTAGACGAAGTTTCCTGCTGTTTAGTACGTATGCCGGCATTGGACTGGAAATACCGGTTTTGGGATTCTGCACAGAAAGGGTTTGCAAACCGCTGAATCCACACGTGAGTTTAACTCTGTCAGTTGAATGCACACATTGACAACCATTTAGTTAGATTGCACCCTTTTGGTTTTAGGAGCAGATATTTCTCTGTACAGCCTATGGTCCCATTCACTCGGGAATATCCCAACGTAGCTCCTAGAAGAAACGTGTTTCTGACTCGCTGAATCTCAACATAGATTCAACTCTCTTATGTGAACGAACGCACAGCAGAGCAGTTTCAAGGAAACGTTTCTCCTGAGTTTTAGACTTAGTTTCCTCCTGTTTAGTACGTATGCCGGCATTGGGCTGGAAATACCGGTTTTGGGATTCTGCACAGAAAGGGTTTGCAAACCGCTGAATCCACACGTGAGTTTAACTCTGTCAGTTGAATGCACACATTGACAACCATTCAGTGTGATAACACCCTTTTGGTTTTAGAAGCAGATATTTCTCTGTACAGCCTATGGTCCCATTCACTCGGGAATATCCCAACGCAGCTCCTAGAAGAAACGTGTTTCTGACTCGCTGAATCTCAACATAGATTCAACTCTCTTAGGTGAACGAATGCACAGCAGAGCAGTTTCAAGGAAACTTTTCTCCTGAGTTTTAGACGAAGTTTCCTGCTGTTTAGTACGGATGCCGGCATTGGGCTGGAAATACCGGTTTTGGGATTCTGCACAGAAAGGGTTTGCAAACCGCTGAATCCACACGTGAGTTTTACTCTGTCAGTTGAATGCACACATTGACAACCATTCAGTTAGATAGATCCGTTTTGGTATTAGAAGCAGATATTTCTCTGTACAGCCTATGGTCCCATTCACTCGGGAATATCCCAACGCAGCTCCTAGAAGAAACGTGTTTCTGACTCGCTGAATCTCAACATAGATTCAACTCTCTTAGGTGAACGAACGCACAGCAGAGCAGTTTCAAGGAATCGTTTCTCCTGAGTTTTAGACGACCTTTCCGTCTGTTTAGTACGGATGCCGGCATTGGGCTGGAAATACCGGTTTTGGGATTCTGCACAGAAAGGGTTTGCAAACCGCTGAATCCACACGTGAGTTTAACTTTGTCAGTTGAATGCACACATTGACAACCATCCAGTTAGATAGCTCCGTTTTGGTTTTAGGAGCAGATATTTCTCTGTACAGCCTATGGTCCCATTCACTCGGGAATATCCCAACGCAGCTCCTAGAAGAAACGTGTTTCTGACTCGCTGAATCTCAACATAGATTCAACTCTCTTAGGTGAACGAACGCCCAGCAGAGCAGTTTCAAGGAAACGTTTCTCCTGAGTTTTAGACGAAGTTTCCTGCTGCTTAGTACGTATGCCGGCATTGGACTGGAAATACCGGTTTTGGGATTCTGCACAGAAAGGGTTTGCAAACCGCTGAATCCACACGTGAGTTTAACTCTGTCAGTTGAATGCACACATTGACAACCATTTAGTTAGATTGCACCCTTTTGGTTTTAGGAGCAGATATTTCTCTGTACAGCCTATGGTCCCATTCACTCGGGAATATCCCAACGTAGCTCCTAGAAGAAACGTGTTTCTGACTCGCTGAATCTCAACATAGATTCAACTCTCTTATGTGAACGAACGCACAGCAGAGCAGTTTCAAGGAAACGTTTCTCCTGAGTTTTAGACGAAGTTTCCTGCTGTTTAGTACGTATGCCGACATTGGGCTGGAAATACCGGTTTTGGGATTCTGCACAGAAAGGGTTTGCAAACCACTGAATCCACACGTGAGTTTAACTGTGTCAGTTGAATGCACACATTGACAACCATTCAGTTTGATAGCACCCTTTTGGTTTTAGAAGCAGATATTTCTCTGTACAGCCTATGGTCCCATTCACTCGGGAGTATCCCAACGCAGCTCCTAGAAGAAACGTGTTTCTGACTCGCTGAATCTCAACATAGATTCAATTCTCTTAGGTGAACGAACGCACAGCAGAGAAGTTTCAAGGAAACTTTTCTCCTGAGTTTTAGACGAAGTTTCCTGCTGTTTAGTACGGATGCCGGCATTGGTCTGGAAATACCGGTTTTGGGATTCTGCACAGAAAGGGTTTGCAAACCGCTGAATCCACACGTGAGTTTAACTGTGTCAGTTGAATGCACACATTGACAACCATTCAGTTAGATAGCTCCGTTTTGGTATTAGAAGCAGATATTTCTCTGTACAGCCTATGGTCCCATTCACTCGGGAATATCCCAACGCAGCTCCTAGAAGAAACGTGTTTCTGACTCGCTGAATCTCAACATAGATTCAACTCTCTTAGGTGAACGATCGCCCAGCAGAGCAGTTTCAAGGAAACGTTTCTCCTGAGTTTTAGACGAAGTTTCCTGCTGTTTAGTACGTATGCCGGCATTGGGCTGGAAATACCGGTTTTGGGATTCTGCACAGAAAGGGTTTGCAAACCACTGAAAACACACGTGAGTTTAACTCTGTCAGTTGAATGCACACATTGACAACCATTCAGTTAGATAGCTCCGTTTTGGTTTTAGAAGCAGATATTTCTCTGTACAGCCTATGGTCCCATTCACTCGGGAATATCCCAACGCAGCTCCTAGAAGAAACGTGTTTCTGACTCGCTGAATCTCAACATAGATTCAACTCTCTTAGGTGAACGAACGCACAGCAGAGCAGTTTCAAGGACACGTTTCTCCTGAATTTTAGACGAAGTTTCCTGCTGTTTAGTACGTATGCCGGCATTGGGCTGGAAATACCGGTTTTGGGATTCTGCACAGAAAGGGTTTGCAAACCGCTGAATCCACACGTGAGTTTAACTCTGTCAGTTGAATGCACACATTGACAACCATTCAGTTTGATAACACCCTTTTGGTTTTAGAAGCAGATATTTCTCTGTACAGCCTATGGTCCCATTCACTCGGGAATATCCCAACGCAGCTCCTGGAAGAAACGTGTTTCTGACTCGCTGAATCTCAACATAGATTCAACTCTCTTAGGTGAACGAACGCACAGCAGAGCAGTTTCAAGGAAACGTTTCTCCTGAGTTTTAGACGAAGTTTCCTGCTGTTTAGTATGGATGCCGGCATTGGGCTGGAAATACCGGTTTTGGGATTCTGCACAGAAAGGGTTTGCAAACCGCTGAATCCACACGTGAGTTTAACTTTGTGAGTTGAATGCACACATTGGCAACCATCCAGTTAGATAGCTCCGTTTTGGTTTTAGAAGCAGATATTTCTCTGTACAGCCTATGATCCCATTCACTCGGGAATATCCCAACGCAGCTCCTAGAAGAAACGTGTTTCTGGCTCGCTGAATCTCAACATAGATTCAACTCTCTTAGGTGAACGAACGCACAGCAGAGCAGTTTCAAGGAAACGTTTCTCCTGAGTTTTAGACGAAGTTTCCTGCAGTTTAGTATGTATCCCGGCATTGAGCTGTTATTACCGGTTTTGGGATTCTGCACAGAAAGGGTTTGTAAACCGCTGAATCCAAACGTGAGTTTAACTCTGTCAGTTGAATGCACACATTGACAACCATTCAGTTAGATTGCACCCTTTTGCTTTAAGGAGCAGATATTTCTCTGTACAGCCTATGGTCCCATTCACTCGGGAATATCCCAACGTAGCTCCTAGAAGAAAGGTGTTTCTGACTCGCTGAATCTCAACATAGATTCAACTCTCTTATGTGAACGAACGCACAGCAGAGCAGTTTCAAGGAAACGTTTCTCCTGAGTTTTAGACGACCTTTCCGTCTGTTTAGTACGGATGCCGGCATTGGGCTGGAAATACCGGTTTTGGGATTCTGCACAGAAAGGGTTTGCAAACCACTGAATCCACACGTGAGTTTAACTCTGTCAGTTGAATGCACACATTGACAACCATTCAGTTAGATAGCTCCGTTTTGGTTTTAGAAGCAGATATTTCTCTGTACAGCCTATGGTCCCATTCACTCGGGAATGTCCCATCGCAACTCCTGGAAGAAACGTGTTTCTGACTCGCTGAATCTCAACATAGATTCAACTCTCTTAGGTGAACGAACGCACAGCAGAGCAGTTTCAAGGAAACGTTTCTCCTGAGTTTTAGACGAAGTTTCCTGCTGTTTAGTACGGATGCCGGCATTGGGCTGGAAATACCGGTTTTGGGATTCTGCACAGAAAGGGTTTGCAAACCGCTGAATCCACACGTGAGTTTAACTCTGTCAGTTGAGTGCACACATTGACAACCATTCAGTTAGATAGCTCCGTTTTGGTTTTAGAAGCAGATATTTCTCTGTACAGCCTATGGTCCCATTCACTCGGGAATATCCCAACGCAGCTCCTGGAAGAAACGTGTTTCTGACTCGCTGAATCTCAACATAGATTCAACTCTCTTAGGTGAACGAACGCACAGCAGAGCAGCTTCAAGGAAACGTTTCTCGTGAGTTTTAGACGAAGTTTCCTGCTGTTTAGTACGTATGCCGGCATTGGGCTGGAAATACCGGTTTTGGGATTCTGCACAGAAAGGGTTTGCAAACCGCTGAATCCACACGTGAGTTTAACTCTGTCAGTTGAATGCACACATTGACAACCATTCAGTTTGATAACACCCTTTTGGTTTTAGAAGCAGATATTTCTCTGTACAGCCTATGGTCCCATTCACTCGGGAATATCCCAACGCAGCTCCTGGAAGAAACGTGTTTCTGACTCGCTGAATCTCAACATAGATTCAACTCTCTTAGGTGAACGAACGCACAGCAGAACAGTTTCAAGGAAACGTTTCTCCTGAGTTTTAGACGAAGTTTCCTGCTGTTTAGTACGTATGCCGGCATTGGGCTGGAAATACCGGTTTTGGGATTCTGCACAGAAAGGGTTTGCAAACCGCTGAATCCACACGTGAGTTTTACTCTGTCAGTTGAATGCACACATTGACAACCATTCAGTTTGATAGGACCCTTTTGGTTTTAGAAGCAGATATTTCTCTGTACAGCCTATGGTCCCATTCACTCGGGAATATCCCAACGCAGATCCTAGAAGAAACGTGTTTCTGACTCGCTGAATCTCAACATAGATTCAACTCTCTTAGGTGAATGAACGCACAGCAGAGCAGTTTCAAGGAAACGTTTCTCCTGAGTTTTAGACGAAGTTTCCTGCTGTTTAGTACGGATGCCGGCATTGGGCTGGAAATACCGGTTTTGGGATTCTGCACAGAAAGGGTTTGCAAACCGCTGAATCCACACGTGAGTTTTACTCTGTCAGTTGAATGCACACATTGACAACCATTCAGTTTGATAGGACCCTTTTGGTTTTAGAAGCAGATATTTCTCTGTACAGCCTATGGTCCCATTCACTCGGGAATATCCCAACGCAGGTCCTAGAAGAAACGTGTTTCTGACTCGCTGAATCTCAACATAGATTCAACTCTCTTAGGTGAACGAACGCACAGCAGAGCAGTTTCAAGGAAACGTTTCTCCTGAGTTTTAGACGAAGTTTCCTGCTGTTTAGTACGGATGCCGGCATGGGGCTGGAAATACCGGTTTTGGGATTCTGCACAGAAAGGGTTTGCAAACCGCTGAATCCACACGTGAGTTTAACTTTGTGAGTTGAATGCACACATTGACAACCATCCAGTTAGATAGCTCCGTTTTGGTTTTAGAAGCAGATATTTCTCTGTACAGCCTATGATCCCATTCACTCGGGAATATCCCAACGCAGCTCCTAGAAGAAACGTGTTTCTGGCTCGCTGAATCTCAACATAGATTCAACTCTCTTAGGTGAACGAACGCACAGCAGAGCAGTTTCAAGGAAACGTTTCTCCTGAGTTTTAGACGAAGTTTCCTGCAGTTTAGTACGTATCCCGGCATTGAGCTGTTATTACCGGTTTTCGGATTCTGCACAGAAAGGGTTTGTAAACCGCTGAATCCAAACGTGAGTTTAACTCTGTCAGTTGAATGCACACATTGACAACCATTCAGTTAGATTGCACCCTTTTGGTTTTAGGAGCAGATATTTCTCTGTACAGCCTATGGTCCCATTCACTCGGGAATATCCCAACGTAGCTCCTAGAAGAAACGTGTTTCTGACTCGCTGAATCTCAACATAGATTCAACTCTCTTATGTGAACGAACGCACAGCAGAGCAGTTTCAAGGAAACGTTTCTCCTGAGTTTTAGACGAAGTTTCCTGCTGTTTAGTACGGATGCCGGCATGGGGCTGGAAATACAGGTTTTGGGATTCTGCACAGAAAGGGTTTGCAAACCGCTGAATCCACACGTGAGTTTAACTTTGTGAGTTGAATGCACACATTGACAACCATCCAGTTAGATAGCTCCGTTTTGGTTTTAGAAGCAGATATTTCTCTGTACAGCCTATGATCCCATTCACTCGGGAATATCCCAACGCAGCTCCTAGAAGAAACGTGTTTCTGGCTCGCTGAATCTCAACATAGATTCAACTCTCTTAGGTGAACGAACGCACAGCAGAGCAGTTTCAAGGAAACGTTTCTCCTGAGTTTTAGACGAAGTTTCCTGCAGTTTAGTACGTATCCCGGCATTGAGCTGTTATTACCGGTTTTCGGATTCTGCACAGAAAGGGTTTGTAAACCGCTGAATCCAAACGTGAGTTTAACTCTGTCAGTTGAATGCACACATTGACAACCATTCAGTTAGATTGCACCCTTTTGGTTTTAGGAGCAGATATTTCTCTGTACAGCCTATGGTCCCATTCACTCGGGAATATCCCAACGTAGCTCCTAGAAGAAACGTGTTTCTGACTCGCTGAATCTCAACATAGATTCAACTCTCTTATGTGAACGAACGCACAGCAGAGCAGTTTCAAGGAAACGTTTCTCCTGAGTTTTAGACGAAGTTTCCTGCTGTTTAGTACGGATGCCGGCATGGGGCTGGAAATACCGGTTTTGGGATTCTGCACAGAAAGGGTTTGCAAACCACTGAATCCACACGTGAGTTTAACTCTGTCAGTTGAATGCACACATTGACAACCATTCAGTTAGATAGCTCCGTTTTGGTATTAGAAGCAGATATTTCTCTGTACAGCCTATGGTCCCATTCACTCGGGAATATCCCAACGCAGCTCCTAGATGAACGAACGCACAGCAGAGCAGTTTCAAGGAAACGTTTCTCCTGAGTTTTAGACGAAGTTTCCTGCTGTTTAGTACGTATGCCGGCATTGGGCTGGAAATACCGGTTTTGGGATTCTGCACAGAAAGGGTTTGCAAACCACTGAATCCACGCGTGAGTTTAACTGTGTCAGTTGAATGCACACATTGACAACCATTCAGTTAGATAGCTCCGTTTTGGTTTCAGAAGCAGATATTTCTCTGTACAGCCTATGGTCCCATTCACTCGGGAATATCCCAACGCAGCTCCTGGAAGAAACGTGTTTTGACTCGCTGAATCTCAACATAGATTCAACTCTCTTAGGTGAACGAACGCACAGCAGAGCAGTTTCAAGGAAACGTTTCTCCTGAGTTTTAGACGAAGTTTCCTGCAGTTTAGTACGTATCCCGGCATTGAGCTGTTATTACCGGTTTTCGGATTCTGCACAGAAAGGGTTTGTAAACCGCTGAATCCAAACGTGAGTTTAACTCTGTCAGTTGAATGCACACATTGACAACCATTCAGTTAGATTGCACCCTTTTGGTTTTAGGAGCAGATATTTCTCTGTACAGCCTATGGTCCCATTCACTCGGGAATATCCCAACGTAGCTCCTAGAAGAAACGTGTTTCTGACTCGCTGAATCTCAACATAGATTCAACTCTCTTATGTGAACGAATGCACAGCAGAGCAGTTTCAAGGAAACGTTTCTCCTGAGTTTTAGACGAAGTTTCCTGCTGTTTAGTACGTATGCCGGCATTGGGCTGGAAATACCGGTTTTGGGATTCTGCACAGAAAGGGTTTGCAAACCACTGAATCCACACGTGAGTTTAACTCTGTCAGTTGAATGCACACATTGACAACCATTCAGTTAGATAGCTCCGTTTTGGTTTTAGAAGCAGATATTTCTCTGTACAGCCTATGGTCCCATTCACTCGGGAATGTCCCAACGCAGCTCCTGGAAGAAACGTGTTTCTGACTCGCTGAATCTCAACATAGATTAAACTCTCTTAGGTGAACGAACGCACAGCAGAGCAGTTTCAAGGAAACGTTTCTCCTGACTTTTAGACGAAGTTTCCTGCTGTTTAGTACGTATGCCGGCATTGGGCTGGAAATACCGGTTTTGGGATTCTGCGCAGAAAGGGTTTGCAAATCGCTGAATCCACACGTGAGTTTAACTCTGTCAGTTGAATGCACACACTGACAACCATTCAGTTAGATAACACCCTTTTGGTTTTAGAAGCAGATATTTCTCTGTACAGCCTATGGTCCCATTCACTCGGGAATATCTCAACGCAGGTCCTAGAAGAAACGTGTTTCTGACTCGCTGAATCTCAACATAGATTCAGCTCTCTTAGGTGAACGAACGCACAGCAGAGCAGTTTCGAGGAATCGTTTCTCCTGAGTTTTAGACGAAGATTCCTGCTGTTTAGTACGGATGCCGGCATTGGACTGGAAATACCGGTTTTGGGATTCTGCACAGAAAGGGTTTGCAAACCGCTGAATCCACAAGTGAGTTTAACTTTGTCAGTTGAATTCACACATTGACAGCCATCCACTTAGATAGCTCCGTTTTGGTTTTAGAAGCAGATATTTCTCTGTACAGCCTATGGTCCCATTCACTCGGGAATATCCCAACGCAGCTCCTAGAAGAAACGTGTTTCTGACTCGCTGAATCTCAACATAGATTCAACTCTCTTAGGTGAACGAACGCACAGCAGAGCAGTTTCAAGGAAACGTTTCTCCTGAGTTTTAGACGAAGTTTCCTGCTGTTTAGTACGTATGCCGGCATTGGGCTGGAAATACCGGTTTTGGGATTCTGCACAGAAAGGGTTTGCAAACCACTGAATCCACGCGTGAGTTTAACTGTGTCAGTTGAATGCACACATTGACAACCATTCAGTTAGATAGCTCCGTTTTGGTTTCAGAAGCAGATATTTCTCTGTACAGCCTATGGTCCCATTCACTCGGGAATATCCCAACGCAGCTCCTGGAAGAAACGTGTTTCTGACTCGCTGAATCTCAACATAGATTCAAGTCTCTTAGGTGAACGAACGCACAGCAGAGCAGTTTCAAGGAAACGTTTCTCCTGAGTTTTAGACGAAGTTTCCTGCTGTTTAGTACGTATGCCGGCATTGGGCTGGAAATACCGGTTTTGGGATTCTGCACAGAAAGGGTTTGCAAACCGCTGAATCCACACGTGAGTTTAACTTTGTGAGTTGAATGCACACATTGACAACCATCCAGTTAGATAGCTCCGTTTTGGTTTTAGAAGCAGATATTTCTCTGTACAGCCTATGATCCCATTCACTCGGGAATATCCCAACGCAGCTCCTAGAAGAAACGTGTTTCTGGCTCGCTGAATCTCAACATAGATTCAACTCTCTTAGGTGAACGAACGCACAGCAGAGCAGTTTCAAGGAAACGTTTCTCCTGAGTTTTAGACGAAGTTTCCTGCAGTTTAGTACGTATCCCGGCATTGAGCTGTTATTACCGGTTTTCGGATTCTGCACAGAAAGGGTTTGTAAACCGCTGAATCCAAACGTGAGTTTAACTCTGTCAGTTGAATGCACACATTGACAACCATTCAGTTAGATTGCACCCTTTTGGTTTTAGGAGCAGATATTTCTCTGTACAGCCTATGGTCCCATTCACTCGGGAATATCCCAACATAGCTCCTAGAAGAAACGTGTTTCTGACTCGCTGAATCTCAACATAGATTCAACTCTCTTATGTGAACGAAAGCACAGCAGAGCAGTTTCAAGGAAACGTTTCTCCTGAGTTTTAGACGAAGTTTCCTGCTGTTTTGTACGTATGCCGGCATTGGGCTGGAAATACCGGTTTTGGGATTCTGCACAGAAAGGGTTTGCAAACCACTGAATCCACACGTGAGTTTAACTCTGTCAGTTGAATGCACACATTGACAACCATTCAGTTAGATAGCTCCGTTTTGGTTTTAGAAGCAGATATTTCTCTGTACAGCCTATGGTCCCATTCACTCGGGAATGTCCCAACGCAGCTCCTGGAAGAAACGTGTTTCTGACTCGCTGAATCTCAACATAGATTAAACTCTCTTAGGTGAACGAACGCACAGCAGAGCAGTTTCAAGGAAACGTTTCTCCTGAGTTTTAGACGAAGTTTCCTGCTGTTTAGTACGTATGCCGGCATTGGGCTGGAAATACCGGTTTTGGGATTCTGCGCAGAAAGGGTTTGCAAATCGCTGAATCCACACGTGAGTTTAACTCTGTCAGTTGAATGCACACATTGACAACCATACAGTTAGATAGCTCCGTTTTGGTATTAGAAGCAGATATTTCTCTGTACTGCCTATGGTCCCATTCACTCGGGAATATCCCAACGCAGCTCCTGGAAGAAACGGGTTTCTGACTCGCTGAATCTCAACGTAGATTCAACTCTCTTAGGTGAACGAACGCACAGCAGAGCAGTTTCAAGGAAACGTTTCTCCTGAGTTTTAGACGAAGTTTCCTGCAGTTTAGTACGTATCCCGGCATTGAGTTGTTATTACCGGTTTTCGGATTCTGCACAGAAAGGGTTTGTAAACCGCTGAATCCAAACGTGAGTTTAACTCTGTCAGTTGAATGCACACATTGACAACCATTCAGTTAGATTGCACCCTTTTGGTTTTAGGAGCAGATATTTCTCTGTACAGCCTATGGTCCCATTCACTCGGGAATATCCCAACGTAGCTCCTAGAAGAAACGTGTTTCTGACTCGCTGAATCTCAACATAGATTCAACTCTCTTATGTGAACGAACGCCCAGCAGAGCAGTTTCAAGGAAACGTTTCTCCTGAGTTTTAGACGAAGTTTCCTGCTGTTTAGTACGTATGCCGGCATTGGGCTGGAAATACCGGTTTTGGGATTCTGCACAGAAAGGGTTTGCAAACCACTGAATCCACACGTGAGTTTAACTCTGTCAGTTGAATGCACACATTGACAACCATTCAGTTAGATATCTCCGTTTTGGTTTTAGAAGCAGATATTTCTCTGTACAGCCTATGGTCCCATTCACTCGGGAATGTCCCAACGCAGCTCCTGGAAGAAACGTGTTTCTGACTCGCTGAATCTCAACATAGATTCAACTCTCTTAGGTGAACGAACGCACAGCAGAGCAGTTTCAAGGAAACGTTTCTCCTGAGTTTTAGACGAAGTTTCCTGCTGTTTAGTACGTATGCCGGCATTGGGCTAGAAATACCGGTTTTGGGATTCTGCGCAGAAAGGGTTTGCAAATCGCTGAATCCACACGTGAGTTTAACTCTGTCAGTTGAATGCACACATTGACAACCATTCAGTTAGATAGCTCCGTTTTGGTATTAGAAGCAGATATTTCTCTGTACAGCCTATGGTCCCATTCACTCGGGAATATCCCAACGCAGCTCCTGGAAGAAACGGGTTTCTGACTCGCTGAATCTCAACATAGATTCAAGTCTCTTAGGTGAACGAACGCACAGCAGAGCAGTTTCAAGGAAACGTTTCTCCTGAGTTTTAGACGAAGTTTCCTGCTGTTTAGTACGGATGCCGGCATGGGGCTGGAAATACCGGTTTTGGGATTCTGCACAGAAAGGGTTTGCAAACCGCTGAATCCACACGTGAGTTTAACTTTGTGAGTTGAATGCACACATTGACAACCATCCAGTTAGATAGCTCCGTTTTGGTTTTAGAAGCAGATATTTCTCTGTACAGCCTATGATCCCATTCACTCGGGAATATCCCAACGCAGCTCTTGAAGAAACGTGTTTCTGGCTCGCTGAATCTCAACATAGATTCAAATCTCTTAGGTGAACGAACGCACAGCAGAGCAGTTTCAAGGAAACGTTTCTCCTGAGTTTTAGACGAAGTTTCCTGCAGTTTAGTACGTATCCCGGCATTGAGCTGTTATTACCGGTTTTCGGATTCTGCACAGAAAGGGTTTGTAAACCGCTGAATCCAAACGTGAGTTTAACTCTGTCAGTTGAATGCACACATTGACAACCACTCAGTTAGATTGCACCCTTTTGGTTTTAGGAGCAGATGTTTCTCTGTACAGCCTATGGTCCCATTCACTCGGGAATATCCCAACGTAGCTCCTAGAAGAAACGTGTTTCTGACTCGCTGAATCTCAACATAGATTCAACTCTCTTATGTGAACGAACGCACAGCAGAGCAGTTTCAAGGAAACGTTTCTCCTGAGTTTTAGACGAAGTTTCCTGCTGTTTAGTACGGATGCCGGCATGGGGCTGGAAATACCGGTTTTGGGATTCTGCACAGAAAGGGTTTGCAAACCACTGAATCCACACGTGAGTTTAACTCTGTCAGTTGAATGCACACATTGACAACCATTCAGTTAGATAGCTCCGTTTTGGTTTTAGAAGCAGATATTTCTCTGTACAGCCTATGGTCCCATTCACTCGGGAATGTCCCAACGAAGCTCCTGGAAGAAACGTGTTTCTGACTCGCTGAATCTCAACATAGATTAAACTCTCTTAGGTGAACGAACGCACAGCAGAGCAGTTTCAAGGAAACGTTTCTCCTGAGTTTTAGACGAAGTTTCCTGCTGTTTAGTACGTATGCCGGCATTGGGCTGGAAATACCGGTTTTGGGATTCTGCACAGAAAGGGTTTGCAAACCACTGAATCCACACGTGAGTTTAACTCTGTCAGTTGAATGCACACATTGACAACCATTCAGTTAGATATCTCCGTTTTGGTTTTAGAAGCAGATATTTCTCTGTACAGCCTATGGTCCCATTCACTCGGGAATGTCCCAACGCAGCTCCTGGAAGAAACGTGTTTCTGACTCGCTGAATCTCAACATAGATTCAACTCTCTTAGGTGAACGAACGCACAGCAGAGCAGTTTCAAGGAAACGTTTCTCCTGAGTTTTAGACGAAGTTTCCTGCTGTTTAGTACGTATGCCGGCATTGGGCTGGAAATACCGGTTTTGGGATTCTTCGCAGAAAGGGTTTGCAAATCGCTGAATCCACACGTGAGTTTAACTCTGTCAGTTGAATGCACACATTGACAACCATTCAGTTAGATAGCTCCGTTTTGGTATTAGAAGCAGATATTTCTCTGTACAGCCTATGGTCCCATTCACTCGGGAATATCCCAACGCAGCTCCTGGAAGAAACGGGTTTCTGACTCGCTGAATCTCAACATAGATTCAAGTCTCTTAGGTGAACGAACGCACAGCAGAGCAGTTTCAAGGAAACGTTTCTCCTGAGTTTTAGACGAAGTTTCCTGCTGTTTAGTACGGATGCCGGCATATGGCTGGAAATACCGGTTTTGGGATTCTGCACAGAAAGGGTTTGCAAACCGCTGAATCCACACGTGAGTTTAACTTTGTGAGTTGAATGCACACATTGACAACCATCCAGTTAGATAGCTCCGTTTTGGTTTTAGAAGCAGATATTTCTCTGTACAGCCTATGATCCCATTCACTCGGGAATATCCCAACGCAGCTCCTAGAAGAAACGTGTTTCTGGCTCGCTGAATCTCAACATAGATTCAAATCTCTTAGGTGAACGAACGCACAGCAGAGCAGTTTCAAGGAAACGTTTCTCCTGAGTTTTAGACGAAGTTTCCTGCAGTTTAGTACGTATCCCGGCATTGAGCTGTTATTACCGGTTTTGGGATTCTGCACAGAAAGGGTTTGCAAACCGCTGAATCCACAAGTGAGTTTAACTTTGTCAGTTGAATTCACACATTGACAGCCATCCACTTAGATAGCTCCGTTTTGGTTTTAGAAGCAGATATTTCTCTGTACAGCCTTTGGTCCCATTCACTCGGGAATATCACAACGCAGCTCCTAGAAGAAACGTGTTTCTGACTCGCTGAATCTCAACATAGATTCAACTCTCTTAGGTGAACGAACGCACAGCAGAGCAGTTTCAAGGAAACGTTTCTCCTGAGTTTTAGACGAAGTTTCCTGCTGTTTAGTACGTATGCCGGCATTGGGCTGGAAATACCGGTTTTGGGATTCTGCACAGAAAGGGTTTGCAAACCACTGAATCCACGCGTGAGTTTAACTGTGTCAGTTGAATGCACACATTGACAACCATTCAGTTAGATAGCTCCGTTTTGGTTTCAGAAGCAGATATTTCTCTGTACAGCCTATGGTCCCATTCACTCGGGAATATCCCAACGCAGCTCTAGGAAGAAACGTGTTTCTGACTCGCTGAATCTCAACATAGATTCAAGTCTCTTAGGTGAACGAACGCACAGCAGAGCAGTTTCAAGGAAACGTTTCTCCTGAGTTTTAGACGAAGTTTCCTGCTGTTTAGTACGTATGCCGGCATTGGGCTGGAAATACCGGTTTTGGGATTCTGCACAGAAAGGGTTTGCAAACCGCTGAATCCACACGTGAGTTTATCTCTGTCAGTTGAATGCACACATTGACAACCATTCAGTTAGATAGCTCCGTTTTGGTTTTAGAAGCAGATATTTCTCTGTACAGCCTATGGTCCCATTCACTCGGGAATATCAAAACGCAGCTCCTAGAAGAAACGTGTTTCTGACTCGCTGAATCTCAACATAGATTCAACTCTCTTAGGTGAACGAAAGCCCAGCAGAGCAGTTTCAAGGAAACGTTTCTCCTGAGTTTTAGACGAAGTTTCCTGCTGTTTAGTACGGATGCCGGCATTGGGCTGGAAATACCGGTTTTGGGATTCTGCACAGAAAAGGTTTGCAAACCGCTGAATCCACACGTGAGTTTAACTCTGTCAGTTGAATGCACACATTGACAACCATCCAGTTAGATAGCCCCGTTTTGGTTTTAGAAGCAGATATTTCTCTGTACAGCCTACGGTCCCATTCACTCGGGATTATACCAAAGCAGCTCCTAGAAGAAACGTGTTTCTGACTCGCTGAATCTCAACATAGATTCAACTCTCTTAGGTGAACGAACGCACAGCAGAGCAGTTTCAAGGAAACGTTTCTCCTGAGTTTTAGACGAAGTTTCCTGCTGTTTAGTACGTATGCCGGCATTGGGCTGGAAATGCCGGTTTTGGGATTCTGCACAGAAAGGGTTTGCAAACCGCTGAATCCACACGTGAGTTTAACTCTGTCAGTTGAATGCACACATTGAAAACCATCCAGTTAGATAGCTCCGTTTTGGTTTTAGAAGCAGATATTTCTCTGTACAGCCTATGGTCCCATTCACTCGGGAATATCCCAACGCAGCTCCTAGAAGAAACGTGTTTCTGACTCGCTGAATCTCAACATAGATTCAACTCTCTTAGGTGAACGAACGCACAGCAGAGCAGTTTCAAGGAAACGTTTCTCCTGAGTTTTAGACGAAGTTTCCTGCTGTTTAGTACGTATGCCGGCATTGGGCTGGAAATACCGGTTTTGGGATTCTGCACAGAAAGGGTTTGCAAACCACTGAATCCACGCGTGAGTTTAACTGTGTCAGTTGAATGCACCCATTGACAACCATTCAGTTAGATAGCTCCGTTTTGGTTTTAGAAGCAGATATTTCTCTGTACAGCCTATGGTCCCATTCACTCGGGAATATCCCAACGCAGCTCCTGGAAGAAACGTGTTTCTGACTCGCTGAATCTCAACATAGATTCAAGTCTCTTAGGTGAACGAACGCACAGCAGAGCAGTTTCAAGGAAACGTTTCTCCTGAGTTTTAGACGAAGTTTCCTGCTGTTTAGTACGTATGCCGGCATTGGGCTGGAAATACCGGTTTGGGATTCTGCACAGAAAGGGTTTGCAAACCGCTGAATCCACACGTGAGTTTATCTCTGTCAGTTGAATGCACACATTGACAACCATTCAGTTAGATAGCTCCGTTTTGGTTTTAGAAGCAGATATTTCTCTGTACAGCCTATGGTCCCATTCACTCGGGAATATCCCAACGCAGCTCCTAGAAGAAACGTCTTTCTGACTCGCTGAATCTCAACATAGATTCAACTCTCTTAGGTGAACGAAAGCTCAGCAGAGCAGTTTCAAGGAAACGTTTCTCCTGAGTTTTAGACGAAGTTTCCTGCTGTTTAGTACGGATGCCGGCATTGGGCTGGAAATACCGGTTTTGGGATTCTGCACAGAAAAGGTTTGCAAACCGCTGAATCCACACGTGAGTTTAACTCTGTCAGTTGAATGCACACATGGACAACCATCCAGTTAGATAGCTCCGTTTTGGTTTTAGAAGCAGATATTTCTCTGTACAGCCTACGGTCCCATTCACTCGGGATTATACCAAAGCAGCTCCTAGAAGAAACGTGTTTCTGACTCGCTGAATCTCAACATAGATTCAACTCTCTTAGGTGAACGAACGCACAGCAGAGCAGTTTCAAGGAAACTTTTCTCCTGAGTTTTAGACGAAGTTTCCTGCTGTTTAGTACGGATGCCGGCATTGGGCTGGAAATACCGGTTTTGGGATTCTGCACAGAAAGGGTTTGCAAACCGCTGAATCCACACGTGAGTTTAACTCTGTCAGTTGAATGCACACATTGACAACCATTCAGTTAGATAGCTCCGTTTTGGTGTTAGAAGCAGATAATTCTCTGTACAGCCTATGGTCCCATTCACTCGGGAATATCCCAACGCAGCTCCTAGAAGAAGCGTGTTTCTGACTCGCTGAATCTCAACATAGATTCAACTCTCTTAGGTGAACGAACGCACAGCAGAGCAGTTTCAAGGAAACTTTTCTCCTGAGTTTTAGACGAAGTTTCCTGCTGTTTAGTACGGATGCCGGCATTGGGCTGGAAATACCAGTTTGGGGATTCTGCACAGAAAGGGTTTGCAAACCGCTGAATCCACACGTGAGTTTAACTCTGTCAGTTGAATGCACACATTGACAACCATTCAGTTAGATAGCTCCGTTTTGGTATTAGAAGCAGATATTTCTCTGTACAGCCTATGGTCCCATTCACTCGGGAATATCCCAACGCAGCTCCTAGAAGAAACGTGTTTCTGACTCGCTGAATCTCAACATAGAATCAACTCTCTTAGGTGAACGAAAGCCCAGCAGAGCAGTTTCAAGGAAACGTTTCTCCTGAGTTTTAGACGAAGTTTCCTGCTGTTTAGTACGGATGCCGGCATTGGGCTGGAAATACCGGTTTTGGGATTCTGCACAGAAAGGGTTTGCAAACCGGTGAATCCACACGTGAGTTTAACTCTGTCAGTTGAATGCACACATTGACAACCATCCAGTTAGATAGCTCCGTTTTGGTTTTAGAAGCAGATATTTCTCTGTACAGCCTACGGTCCCATTCACTCGGGATTATACCAAAGCAGCTCCTAGAAGAAACGTGTTTCTGACTCGCTGAATCTCAACATAGATTCAACTCTCTTAGGTGAACGAACGCACAGCAGAGCAGTTTCAAGGAAACTTTTCTCCTGAGTTTTAGACGAAGTTTCCTGCTGTTTAGTACGTATGCCGGCATTGGGCTGGAAATGCCGGTTTTGGGATTCTGCACAGAAAGGGTTTGCAAACCGCTGAATCCACACGTGAGTTTAACTCTGTCAGTTGAATGCACACATTGAAAACCATCCAGTTAGATAGCTCCGTTTTGGTTTTAGAAGCAGATATTTCTCTGTACAGACTATGGTCCTATTGACTCGGGAATATCCCAACGCAGCTCCTGGAAGAAACGTGTTTCTGACTCGCTGAATCTCAACATAGATTCACCTCTCTTAGGTGAACGAACGCAGAGCAGAGCAGTTTCAAGGAAACGTTTCTCCTGAGTTTTAGACGAAGTTTCCTGCTGTTTAGTACGTATGCCGGCATTGGGCTGGAAATACCGGTTTTGGGATTCTGCACAGAAAGGGTTTGCAAACCGCTGAATCCACACGTGAGTTTAACTCTGTCAGTTGAATGCACACATTGACAACCATTCAGTTAGATAGCTCCGTTTTGGTTTTAGAAGCAGATATTTCTCTGTACAGCCTATGGTCCCATTCACTCGGGAATATCCCAACGCAGCTCCTGGAAGAAACGTGTTTCTGACTCGCTGAATCTCAACATAGATTCAACTCTCTTAGGTGAACGAATGCCCAGCAGAGCAGTTTCAAGGAAACGTTTCTCCTGAGTTTTAGACGAAGTTTCCTGCTGTTTAGTACGGATGCCGGCATTGAGCTGGAAATACCGGTTTTGGGATTCTGCACAGAAAGGGTTTGCAAACCGCTGAATCCACACGTGAGTTTAGCTCTGTCAGTTGAATGCACACATTGACAACCATCCAGTTAGATAGCTCCGTTTTGGTTTTAGAAGCAGATATTTCTCTGTACTGCCTATGGTCCCATTCACTCGGGAATATCCCAACGCAGCTCCTAGAAGAAACGTGTTTCTGACTCGCTGAATCTCAACATAGATTCAACTCTCTTAGGTGAACGAACGCACAGCAGAGCAGTTTCTAGGAAACTTTTCTCCTGAGTTTTACACGAAGTTACCTGCTGTTTAGTACGGATGCCAGCATTGGGTTGGAAATACCGGTTTTGGGATTCTGCACAGAAAGGGTTTGCAAACCGCTGAATCCACACGTGAGTTTAACTTTGTGAGTTGAATGCATACATTGACAACCATCCAGTTAGATAGCTCCGTTTTGGTTTTAGAAGCAGATATTTCTCTGTAGAGACTATGGTCCCATTCACTCGGGAATATCCCAACGCAGGTCCTAGAAGAAACGTGTTTCTGACTCGCTGAATGTCAACATAGATTCAACTCTCTTAGGTGAACGAACGCACAGCAGAGCAGTTTCAAGGAAACGTTTCTCCTGAGTTTTAGACGAAGTTTCCTGCTGTTTAGTACGTATGCCGGCATTGGGCTGGAAATACCGGTTTTGGGATTCTGCACAGAAAGGGTTTGCAAACCACTGAATCCACACGTGAATTTAACTCTGTCAGTTGAATGCACACATTGACAACCATTCAGTTAGATAGCTCCGTTTTGGTTTTAGAAGCAGATATTTCTCTGTACAGCCTATGGTCCCATTCACTCGGGAATATCCCCACGCAGCTCCTGGAAGAAACGTGTTTTTGACTCGCTGAATCTCAACATATATTCAACTGTCTTAGTTGAACGAACGCACAGCAGAGCAGTTTCAAAGAAACGTTTCTCCTGAGTTTTAGACGAAGTTTCCTGCTGTTTAGTACGTATGCCGGCATTGGGCTGGAAATACCGGTTTTGGGATTCTGCACAGAAAGGGTTTGCAAACCCCTGAATCCACACGTGAGTTTAACTCTGTCAGTTGAATGCACACATTGACAACCATTCAGTGTGATAACACCCTTTTGGTTTTAGAAGCAGATATTTCTCTGTACAGCCTATGGTCCTATTCACTCGTGAATATCCCAACGCAGCTCCTAGAAGAAACGTGTTTCTGACTCGCTGAATCTCAACATAGATTCAACTCTCTTAGGTGAACGAACGCACAGCAGAGCAGTTTCAAGGAAACGTTTCTCCTGAGTTTTAGACGAAGTTTCCTGCTGTTTAGTACGTATGCCGGCATTGGGCTGGAAATACCGGTTTTGGGATTCTGCACAGAAAGGGTTTGCAAACCACTGAATCCACACGTGAGTTTAACTCTGTCAGTTGAATGCACACATTGACAACCATTCAGTTAGATAGCTCCGTTTTGGTTTTAGAAGCAGATATTTCTCTGTACAGCCTATGGTCCCATTCACTCGGGAATATCCCAACGCAGCTCCTGGAAGAAACGTGTTTTTGACTCGCTGAATCTCAACATATATTCAACTCTCTTAGTTGAACGAACGCACAGCAGAGCAGTTTCAAGGAAACGTTTTTCCTGAGTTTTAGACGAAGTTTCCTGCTGTTTAGTACGTATGCCGGCATTGGGCTGGAAATACCGGTTTTGGGATTCTGCACAGAAAGGGTTTGCAAACCCCTGAATCCACACGTGAGTTTAACTCTGTCAGTTGAATGCACACATTGACAACCATTCAGTGTGATAACACCCTTTTGGTTTTAGAAGCAGATATTTCTCTGTACAGCCTATGGTCCTATTCACTCGTGAATATCCCAACGCAGCTCCTAGAAGAAACGTGTTTCTGACTCGCTGAATCTCAACATAGATTCAACTCTCTTAGGTGAACGAACGCACAGCAGAGCAGTTTCAAGGAAACTTTTCTCCTGAGTTTTAGACGAAGTTTCCTGCTGTTTAGTACGGATGCCGGCATTGGGCTGGAAATACCGGTTTTGGGATTCTGCAAAGAAAGGGTTTGCAAACCGCTGAATCCACACGTGAGTTTAACTTTGTCAGTTGAATGCACACATTGACAACCATCCAGTTAGATAGCTCCGTTTTGGTTTTAGGAGCAGATATTTCTCTGTACAGCCTATGGTCCCATTCACTCGGGAATATCCCAACGCAGCTCCTAGAAGAAACGTGTTTCTGACTCGCTGAATCTCAACATAGATTCAACTCTCTTATGTGAACGAACGCACAGCAGAGCAGTTTCAAGGAAACGTTTCTCGTGAGTTTTAGACGAAGTTTCCTGCTGTTTAGTACTTATGCCGGCATTGGGCTGGAAATACCGGTTTTGGAATTCTGCACAGAAAGCGTTTCCAAACCACTGAATCCACACGTGAGTTTAACTCTGTCAGTTGAATGCACACATTGACAACCATTCAGTTAGATAGCTCCGTTTTGGTTTTAGAAGCACATATTTCTCTGTACAGACTAAGGTCCCATTCACTCGGGAATATCCCAACGCAGCTCCTGGAAGAAACGTGTTTCTGACTCGCTGAATCTCAGCATAGATTCAACTCTCTTAGGTGAACGAACGCACAGCAGAGCAGTTTCAAGGAAACGTTTCTCCTGTGTTTTAGAAGAAGATTCCTGCTGTTTAGTACGTATGCCGGCATTGGGCTGGAAATACCGGTTTTGGGATTCTGCACAGAATGGGTTTGCAAACCGCTGAATCCACACGTGAGTTTAACTCTATCAGTTGAATGCACACATTGACAACCATTCAGTTTGATAACACCCTTTTGGTTTTAGAAGCAGATATTTCTCTGTACATCCTATGGTCCCATTCACTCGGGAATATCCCAACGCAGCTCCTGGAAGAAACGTGTTTCTGACTCGCTGAATCTCAACATAGATTCAACTCTCTTAGGTGAACGAACGCACAGTAGAGCAGTTTCAAGGAAACGTTTCTCCTGAGTTTTAGACGAAGTTTCCTGCTGTTTAGTACGGATGCCGGCATTGGGCTGGAAATACCGGTTTTGGGATTCTACACAGAAAGGGTTTGGAAACCGCTGAATCCACACGTGAGTTTAACTCTGAAAGTTGAATGCACACATTGACAACCATTCAGTTAGATAGCTCCGTTTTGGTTTTAGAAGCAGATATTTCTCTGTACAGCCTATGGTCCCATTCACTCGGGAATATCCCAACGCAGCTCCTGGAAGAAACGTGTTTCTGACTCGCTGAATCTCAACATAGATTCAACTCTCTTAGGTGAACGAACGCACAGCAGAGCAGTTTCAAGGAAACGTTTCTCCTGAGTTTTAGACGAAGTTTCCTGCTGTTTAGTACGTATGCCGGCATTGGGCTGGAAATACCGGTTTTGGGATTCTGCACAGAAAGGGTTTGCAAACCACTGAATCCACACGTGAGTTTAACTGTGTCAGTTGAATGCACACATTGACAACCATTCAGTTTGATAGCACCCTTTTGGTTTTAGAAGCAGATATTTCTCTGTACAGCCAATGGTCCCATTCACTCGGGAGTATCCCAACGCAGCTCCTAGAAGAAACGTGTTTCTGACTCTCTGAATCTCAACATAGATTCAACTCTCTTAAGTGAACGAACGCACAGCAGAGAAGTTTCAAGGAAACTTTTCTCCTGAGTTTTAGACGAAGTTTCCTGCTGTTTAGTACGGATGCCGGCATTGGTCAGGAAATACCGGTTTTGGGATTCTGCACAGAAAGAGTTTGCAAACCGCTGAATCCACAGGTGAGTTTAACTGTGACAGTTGAATGCACACATTGAAAACCATTCAGTTAGATAGCTCCGTTTTGGTATTAGAAGCAGATATTTCTCTGTACAGCCTATGGTCCCATTCACTCGGGAATATCCCAACGCAGCTCCTAGAAGAAACGTGTTTCTGACTCGCTGAATCTCAACATAGATTCAACTCTCTTAGGTGAACGAACGCACAGCAGAGCAGTTTCAAGGAAACGTTTCTCCTGAGTTTTAGACGAAGTTTCCTGCTGTTTAGTACGTATGCCGGCATTGGGCTGGAAATACCGGTTTTGGGATTCTGCACAGAAAGGGTTTGCAAACCACTGAATCCACAGGTGAGTTTAACTCTGTCAGTTGAATGCACACATTGACAACCATTCAGTTAGATAGCTCCGTTTTGGTTTTAGAAGCAGATATTTCTCTGTACAGCCTATGGTCCCATTCACTCGGGAATATCCCAACGCAGCTCCTAGAAGAAACGTGTTTCTGACTCGCTGAATCTCAACATAGATTCAACTCTCTTAGGTGAACGAACGCACAGCAGAGCAGTTTCAAGGAAACGTTTCTCCTGAGTTTTAGACGAAGTTTCCTGCTGTTTAGTACGTATGCCGGCATTGGGCTGGAAATATCGGTTTTGGGATTCTGCACAGAAAGGGTTTGCAAACCACTGAATCCACACGTGAGTTTAACTCTGTCAGTTGAATGCACACATTGACAACCATTCAGTTAGATAGCTCCGTTTTGGTTTTAGAAGCAGATATTTCTCTGTACAGCCTATGGTCCCATTCACTCGGGAATATCCCAACGCAGCTCCTGGAAGAAACGTGTTTTTGACTCGCTGAATCTCAACATATATTCAACTCTCTTAGTTGAACGAACGCACAGCAGAGCAGTTTCAAGGAAACGTTTTTCCTGAGTTTTAGACGAAGTTTCCTGCTGTTTAGTACGTATGCCGGCATTGGGCTGGAAATACCGGTTTTGGGATTCTGCACAGAAAGGGTTTGCAAACCCCTGAATCCACACGTGAGTTTAACTCTGTCAGTTGAATGCACACATTGACAACCATTCAGTGTGATAACACCCTTTTGGTTTTAGAAGCAGATATTTCTCTGTACAGCCTATGGTCCTATTCACTCGTGAATATCCCAACGCAGCTCCTAGAAGAAACGTGTTTCTGACTCGCTGAATCTCAACATAGATTCAACTCTCTTAGGTGAACGAACGCACAGCAGAGCAGTTTCAAGGAAACTTTTCTCCTGAGTTTTAGACGAAGTTTCCTGCTGTTTAGTACGGATGCCGGCATTGGGCTGGAAATACCGGTTTTGGGATTCTGCAAAGAAAGGGTTTGCAAACCGCTGAATCCACACGTGAGTTTAACTTTGTCAGTTGAATGCACACATTGACAACCATCCAGTTAGATAGCTCCGTTTTGGTTTTAGGAGCAGATATTTCTCTGTACAGCCTATGGTCCCATTCACTCGGGAATATCCCAACGCAGCTCCTAGAAGAAACGTGTTTCTGACTCGCTGAATCTCAACATAGATTCAACTCTCTTATGTGAACGAACGCACAGCAGAGCAGTTTCAAGGAAACGTTTCTCGTGAGTTTTAGACGAAGTTTCCTGCTGTTTAGTACTTATGCCGGCATTGGGCTGGAAATACCGGTTTTGGAATTCTGCACAGAAAGCGTTTCCAAACCACTGAATCCACACGTGAGTTTAACTCTGTCAGTTGAATGCACACATTGACAACCATTCAGTTAGATAGCTCCGTTTTGGTTTTAGAAGCACATATTTCTCTGTACAGACTAAGGTCCCATTCACTCGGGAATATCCCAACGCAGCTCCTGGAAGAAACGTGTTTCTGACTCGCTGAATCTCAGCATAGATTCAACTCTCTTAGGTGAACGAACGCACAGCAGAGCAGTTTCAAGGAAACGTTTCTCCTGTGTTTTAGAAGAAGATTCCTGCTGTTTAGTACGTATGCCGGCATTGGGCTGGAAATACCGGTTTTGGGATTCTGCACAGAATGGGTTTGCAAACCGCTGAATCCACACGTGAGTTTAACTCTATCAGTTGAATGCACACATTGACAACCATTCAGTTTGATAACACCCTTTTGGTTTTAGAAGCAGATATTTCTCTGTACATCCTATGGTCCCATTCACTCGGGAATATCCCAACGCAGCTCCTGGAAGAAACGTGTTTCTGACTCGCTGAATCTCAACATAGATTCAACTCTCTTAGGTGAACGAACGCACAGTAGAGCAGTTTCAAGGAAACGTTTCTCCTGAGTTTTAGACGAAGTTTCCTGCTGTTTAGTACGGATGCCGGCATTGGGCTGGAAATACCGGTTTTGGGATTCTACACAGAAAGGGTTTGGAAACCGCTGAATCCACACGTGAGTTTAACTCTGAAAGTTGAATGCACACATTGACAACCATTCAGTTAGATAGCTCCGTTTTGGTTTTAGAAGCAGATATTTCTCTGTACAGCCTATGGTCCCATTCACTCGGGAATATCCCAACGCAGCTCCTGGAAGAAACGTGTTTCTGACTCGCTGAATCTCAACATAGATTCAACTCTCTTAGGTGAACGAACGCACAGCAGAGCAGTTTCAAGGAAACGTTTCTCCTGAGTTTTAGACGAAGTTTCCTGCTGTTTAGTACGTATGCCGGCATTGGGCTGGAAATACCGGTTTTGGGATTCTGCACAGAAAGGGTTTGCAAACCACTGAATCCACACGTGAGTTTAACTGTGTCAGTTGAATGCACACATTGACAACCATTCAGTTTGATAGCACCCTTTTGGTTTTAGAAGCAGATATTTCTCTGTACAGCCAATGGTCCCATTCACTCGGGAGTATCCCAACGCAGCTCCTAGAAGAAACGTGTTTCTGACTCTCTGAATCTCAACATAGATTCAACTCTCTTAAGTGAACGAACGCACAGCAGAGAAGTTTCAAGGAAACTTTTCTCCTGAGTTTTAGACGAAGTTTCCTGCTGTTTAGTACGGATGCCGGCATTGGTCAGGAAATACCGGTTTTGGGATTCTGCACAGAAAGAGTTTGCAAACCGCTGAATCCACAGGTGAGTTTAACTGTGACAGTTGAATGCACACATTGAAAACCATTCAGTTAGATAGCTCCGTTTTGGTATTAGAAGCAGATATTTCTCTGTACAGCCTATGGTCCCATTCACTCGGGAATATCCCAACGCAGCTCCTAGAAGAAACGTGTTTCTGACTCGCTGAATCTCAACATAGATTCAACTCTCTTAGGTGAACGAACGCACAGCAGAGCAGTTTCAAGGAAACGTTTCTCCTGAGTTTTAGACGAAGTTTCCTGCTGTTTAGTACGTATGCCGGCATTGGGCTGGAAATACCGGTTTTGGGATTCTGCACAGAAAGGGTTTGCAAACCACTGAATCCACAGGTGAGTTTAACTCTGTCAGTTGAATGCACACATTGACAACCATTCAGTTAGATAGCTCCGTTTTGGTTTTAGAAGCAGATATTTCTCTGTACAGCCTATGGTCCCATTCACTCGGGAATATCCCAACGCAGCTCCTAGAAGAAACGTGTTTCTGACTCGCTGAATCTCAACATAGATTCAACTCTCTTAGGTGAACGAACGCACAGCAGAGCAGTTTCAAGGAAACGTTTCTCCTGAGTTTTAGACGAAGTTTCCTGCTGTTTAGTACGTATGCCGGCATTGGGCTGGAAATATCGGTTTTGGGATTCTGCACAGAAAGGGTTTGCAAACCACTGAATCCACACGTGAGTTTAACTCTGTCAGTTGAATGCACACATTGACAACCATTCAGTTAGATAGCTCCGTTTTGGTTTTAGAAGCAGATATTTCTCTGTACAGCCTATGGTCCCATTCACTCGGGAATATCCCAACGCAGCTCCTGGAAGAAACGTGTTTTTGACTCGCTGAATCTCAACATATATTCAACTCTCTTAGTTGAACGAACGCACAGCAGAGCAGTTTCAAGGAAACGTTTTTCCTGAGTTTTAGACGAAGTTTCCTGCTGTTTAGTACGTATGCCGGCATTGGGCTGGAAATACCGGTTTTGGGATTCTGCACAGAAAGGGTTTGCAAACCCCTGAATCCACACGTGAGTTTAACTCTGTCAGTTGAATGCACACATTGACAACCATTCAGTGTGATAACACCCTTTTGGTTTTAGAAGCAGATATTTCTCTGTACAGCCTATGGTCCTATTCACTCGTGAATATCCCAACGCAGCTCCTAGAAGAAACGTGTTTCTGACTCGCTGAATCTCAACATAGATTCAACTCTCTTAGGTGAACGAACGCACAGCAGAGCAGTTTCAAGGAAACTTTTCTCCTGAGTTTTAGACGAAGTTTCCTGCTGTTTAGTACGGATGCCGGCATTGGGCTGGAAATACCGGTTTTGGGATTCTGCAAAGAAAGGGTTTGCAAACCGCTGAATCCACACGTGAGTTTAACTTTGTCAGTTGAATGCACACATTGACAACCATCCAGTTAGATAGCTCCGTTTTGGTTTTAGGAGCAGATATTTCTCTGTACAGCCTATGGTCCCATTCACTCGGGAATATCCCAACGCAGCTCCTAGAAGAAACGTGTTTCTGACTCGCTGAATCTCAACATAGATTCAACTCTCTTATGTGAACGAACGCACAGCAGAGCAGTTTCAAGGAAACGTTTCTCGTGAGTTTTAGACGAAGTTTCCTGCTGTTTAGTACTTATGCCGGCATTGGGCTGGAAATACCGGTTTTGGAATTCTGCACAGAAAGCGTTTCCAAACCACTGAATCCACACGTGAGTTTAACTCTGTCAGTTGAATGCACACATTGACAACCATTCAGTTAGATAGCTCCGTTTTGGTTTTAGAAGCACATATTTCTCTGTACAGACTAAGGTCCCATTCACTCGGGAATATCCCAACGCAGCTCCTGGAAGAAACGTGTTTCTGACTCGCTGAATCTCAGCATAGATTCAACTCTCTTAGGTGAACGAACGCACAGCAGAGCAGTTTCAAGGAAACGTTTCTCCTGTGTTTTAGAAGAAGATTCCTGCTGTTTAGTACGTATGCCGGCATTGGGCTGGAAATACCGGTTTTGGGATTCTGCACAGAATGGGTTTGCAAACCGCTGAATCCACACGTGAGTTTAACTCTATCAGTTGAATGCACACATTGACAACCATTCAGTTTGATAACACCCTTTTGGTTTTAGAAGCAGATATTTCTCTGTACATCCTATGGTCCCATTCACTCGGGAATATCCCAACGCAGCTCCTGGAAGAAACGTGTTTCTGACTCGCTGAATCTCAACATAGATTCAACTCTCTTAGGTGAACGAACGCACAGTAGAGCAGTTTCAAGGAAACGTTTCTCCTGAGTTTTAGACGAAGTTTCCTGCTGTTTAGTACGGATGCCGGCATTGGGCTGGAAATACCGGTTTTGGGATTCTACACAGAAAGGGTTTGGAAACCGCTGAATCCACACGTGAGTTTAACTCTGAAAGTTGAATGCACACATTGACAACCATTCAGTTAGATAGCTCCGTTTTGGTTTTAGAAGCAGATATTTCTCTGTACAGCCTATGGTCCCATTCACTCGGGAATATCCCAACGCAGCTCCTGGAAGAAACGTGTTTCTGACTCGCTGAATCTCAACATAGATTCAACTCTCTTAGGTGAACGAACGCACAGCAGAGCAGTTTCAAGGAAACGTTTCTCCTGAGTTTTAGACGAAGTTTCCTGCTGTTTAGTACGTATGCCGGCATTGGGCTGGAAATACCGGTTTTGGGATTCTGCACAGAAAGGGTTTGCAAACCATTGAATCCACACGTGAGTTTAACTGTGTCAGTTGAATGCACACATTGACAACCATTCAGTTTGATAGCACCCTTTTGGTTTTAGAAGCAGATATTTCTCTGTACAGCCAATGGTCCCATTCACTCGGGAGTATCCCAACGCAGCTCCTACAAGAAACGTGTTTCTGACTCTCTGAATCTCAACATAGATTCAACTCTCTTAAGTGAACGAACGCACAGCAGAGAAGTTTCAAGGAAACTTTTCTCCTGAGTTTTAGACGAAGTTTCCTGCTGTTTAGTACGGATGCCGGCATTGGTCAGGAAATACCGGTTTTGGGATTCTGCACAGAAAGAGTTTGCAAACCGCTGAATCCACAGGTGAGTTTAACTGTGACAGTTGAATGCACACATTGAAAACCATTCAGTTAGATAGCTCCGTTTTGGTATTAGAAGCAGATATTTCTCTGTACAGCCTATGGTCCCATTCACTCGGGAATATCCCAACGCAGCTCCTAGAAGAAACGTGTTTCTGACTCGCTGAATCTCAACATAGATTCAACTCTCTTAGGTGAACGAACGCACAGCAGAGCAGTTTCAAGGAAACGTTTCTCCTGAGTTTTAGACGAAGTTTCCTGCTGTTTAGTACGTATGGCGGCATTGGGCTGGAAATACCGGTTTTGGGATTCTGCACAGAAAGGGTTTGCAAACCACTGAATCCACAGGTGAGTTTAACTCTGTCAGTTGAATGCACACATTGACAACCATTCAGTTAGATAGCTCAGTTTTGGTTTTAGAAGCAGATATTTCTCTGTACAGCCTATGGTCCCATTCACTCGGGAATATCCCAACGCAGCTCCTAGAAGAAACGTGTTTCTGACTCGCTGAATCTCAACATAGATTCAACTCTCTTAGGTGAACGAACGCACAGCAGAGCAGTTTCAAGGAAACGTTTCTCCTGAGTTTTAGACGAAGTTTCCTGCTGTTTAGTACGTATGCCGGCATTGGGCTGGAAATATCGGTTTTGGGATTCTGCACAGAAAGGGTTTGCAAACCGCTGAATCCACACGTGAGTTTAACTCTGTCAGTTGAATGCACATATTGACAACCATTCTGTTAGATAGCTCCGTTTTGGTTTTAGAAGCAGATATTTCTCTGTACAGACTATGGTCCCATTCACTCGGGAATATCCCAACGAAGCTCTAGGAAGAAACGTGTTTCTGACTCGCTGAGTCTCAACATAGATTCAACTCTTTTAGGTGAACGAACGCGCAGTAGAGCAGTTTCAAGGAAGCGTTTCTCCTGAGTTTTAGACGAAGTTTCCTGCTGTTTAGTACAGATGCCGGCATAGGGCTGGAAATACCGGTTTTGGGATTCTGCACAGAAAAGGTTTGCAACCACTGAATCCACACGTGAGTTTAACTCTGTCAGTTGAATGCACACATTGACAACCATCCAGTTAGATAGCTCCGTTTTGGTTTTAGAAGCAGATATTTCTCTGTACAGCTTATGGTCCCATTCACTCGGGAATATCCCAACGCAGCTCCTGGAAGAAACGTGTTTCTGACTCGCTGAATCTCAACATAGATTCAACTCTCTTAGGTGAACGAACGCACGGCAGAGCACTTTCAAGGAATCGTTTCTCTTGAGTTTAAGACGAAGTTTCCTGCTGTTTAGTACGTATGCTGGCATTGGGCTGGAAATACCGGTTTTGGGATTCTGCACAGAAAGGGTTTGCAAACCGCTGAATCCACACGTGAGTTTAACTCTGTCAGTTGAATGCACACATTGACGACCATTCAGTTAGATTGCACCCTTTTGGTTTTAGAAGCAGATATTTCTCTCTACAGCTTATGGTCCCATTCACTCGGGAATATACCAACGCAGCTCCTAGAAGAAACGTGTTTCTGACTCGCTGAATCTCAACATAGATTCAACTCTCTTATGTGAACGAACGCACAGCAGAGCACTTTCAAGGAAACGTTTCTCTTGAGTTTTAGACGAAGTTTCCTGCTGTTTAGTACATATGCCGGCATTGGGCTGGAAATACCGGTTTTGGGATTCTGCACAGAAAGGGTTTGCAAACGGCTGATTCCACACGTGAGTTTAACTCTGTCAGTTGAATGCACACATTGACAAGCATTCAGTTAGATAGCTCCGTTTTGGTATTAGAAGCAGATATTTCTCTGTACAGCCTATGGTCCCATTCACTCGGGAATATCCCAACGCAGCTCCTAGAAGAAACGTGTTTCTGACTCGCTGAATCTCAACATAGATTCAACTCTCTTATGTGAACGAACGCACAGCAGAGCAGTTTCAAGGAAACGTTTCTCCTGAGTTTTAGACGAAGTTTCCTGCTGTTTAGTACGGATGCCGACATTGGGCTGGAAATTCCGGTTTTGGGATTCTGCACAGAAAGGGTTTGCAAACCGCTGAATCCACACGTCAGTTTAACTCTGTCAGTTGAATGCACACATTGACAACCATTCAGTTAGATAGCTCCGTTTTGTTATTAGAAGCAGATATTTCTCTGTACAGCCTATGGTCCCATTCACTCGGGAATATCCCAACGCAGCTCCTAGAAGAAACGTGTTTCTGACTCGCTGAATCTCAACATAGATTCAACTCTCTTAGGTCAACGAACGCACAGCAGAGCAGTTTCAAGGAAACGTTTCTCCTGAGTTTTAGACGAAGTTTCCTGCTGTTTAGTACGGATGCCGGCATTGGTCTGGAAATACCGGTTTTGGGATTCTGCACAGAAAGGGTTTGCAAACCGCTGAATCCACACGTGAGTTTAACTCTGTCAGTTGAATGCACACATTGACAACCATTCAGTTAGATAGCTCCGTTTTGGTATTAGAAGCAGATATTTCTCTGTACAGCCTATGGTCCCATTCACTGGGGAATATCCCAACGCAGCTCCTAGAAGAAACGTGTTTCTGACTCGCTGAATCTCAACATAGATTCAACTCTCTTAGGTGAACGAACGCACAGCAGAGCAGTTTCAAGGAAACGTTTCTCCTGAGTTTTAGACGAAGTTTCCTGCAGTTTAGTACGTATGCCGGCATTGAGCTGGAATTACCGGTTTTGGTATTCTGCACAGAAAGGGTTTGTAAACCGCTGAATCCACACGTGAGTTTAACTCTGTCAGTTGAATGCACACATTGACAACCATTCAGTTAGATTGCACCCTTTTGGTTTTAGGAGCAGATATTTCTCTGTACAGCCTATGGTCCCATTCACTCGGGAATATCCCAACGCAGCTCCTAGAAGAAACGTGTTTCTGACTCGCTGAATCTCAACATAGATTCAACTCTCTTAGGTGAACGAACGCACAGCAGAGCAGTTTCAAGGAAACGTTTCTCCTGAGTTTTAGACGAAGTTTCCTGCTGTTTAGTACGTATGCCGGCATTGGGCTGGAAATACCGGTTTTGGGATTCTGCACAGAAAAGGTTTGCAAACCACTGAATCCACACGTGAGTTTAACTCTGTCAGTTGAATGCACACATTGACAACCATTCAGTTAGATAGCTCCGTTTTGGTTTTAGAAGCAGATATTTCTCTGTACAGCTTATGGTCCCATTCACTCGGGAATATCCCAACGCAGCTCCTGGAAGAAACGTGTTTCTGACTCGCTGAATCTCAACATAGATTCAACTCTCTTAGGTGAACGAACGCACAGCAGAGCAGTTTCAAGGAAACGTTTCTCTTGAGTTTTAGACGAAGTTTCCTGCTGTTTAGTACGTATGCCGGCATTGGGCTGGAAATACCGGTTTTGGGATTCTGCACCGAAAGGGTTTGCAAACCGCTGCATCCACACGTGAGTTTAACTCTGTCAGTTGAATGCACACATTGACAACCATTCAGTTAGATAGCTCCGTTTTGGTATTAGAAGCAGATATTTCTCTGTACAGCCTATGGTCCCATTCACTAGGGAATATCCCAACGCAGCTCCTGGAAGAAACGTGTTTCTGACTCGCTGAATCTCAACATAGATTCAACTCTCTTAGGTGAACGAACGCACAGCAGAGCAGTTTCAAGGAAACGTTTCTCCTGAGTTTTAGACGAAGTTTCCTGCTGTTTAGTACGTATGCCGGCATTGGGCTGGAAATACCGGTTTTGGGATTCTGCACAGAAAAGGTTTGCAACCACTGAATCCACACGTGAGTTTAACTCTGTCAGTTGAATGCACACATTGACAACCATTCAGTTAGATAGCTCCGTTTTGGTTTTAGAAGCAGATATTTCTCTGTACAGCTTATGGTCCCATTCACTCGGGAATATCCCAACGCCGCTCCTGGAAGAAACGTGTTTCTGACTCGCTGAATCTCAACATAGATTCAACTCTCTTAGGTGAACGAACGCACAGCAGAGCACTTTCAAGGAAACGTTTCTCTTGAGTTTTAGACGAAGTTTCCTGCTGTTTAGTACGTATGCCGGCATTGGGCTGGAAATACCGGTTTTGGGATTCTGCACAGAAAGGGTTTGCAAACCGCTGAATCCACACGTGAGTTTAACTCTGTCAGTTGAATGCACACATTGACAACCATTCAGTTAGATAGCTCCGTTTTGGTATTAGAAGCAGATATTTCTCTGTACAGCCTATGGTCCCATTCACTCGGGAATATCCCAACGCAGCTCCTAGAAGAAACGTGCTTCTGATTCGCTGAATCTCAACATAAATTCAACTCTCTTAGGTGAACGAACGCACAGCAGAGCAGTTTCAAGGAAACGTTTCTCCTGAGTTTTAGACGAAGTTCCCTGCTGTTTAGTACGGATGCCGGCATTGGGCTGGAAATACCGGTTTTGGGATTCTGCACAGAAAGGGTTTGCAAACCGCTGAATCCACAGGTCAGTTTAACTCTGTCAGTTGAATGCACACATTGACAGCCATTCAGTTAGATAGCTCCGTTTTGGTATTAGAAGCAGATATTTCTCTGTACAGCCTATGGTCCCATTCACTCGGGAATATCCCAACGCAGCTCCTAGAAGAAACGTGTTTCTGACTCGCTGAATCTCAACGTAGATTCAACTCTCTTAGGTGAACGAACGCACAGCAGAGCAGATTCAAGGAAACGTTTCTCCTGAGTTTTAGACGAAGTTTCCTGCTGTTTAGTACGGATGCCGGCATTGGTCTGGAAATACCGGTTTTGGGATTCTGCACAGAAAGGGTTTGCAAACCGCTGAATCCACACGTGAGTTTAACTCTGTCAGTTGAATGCACACATTGACAACCATTCAGGTTGATAGCTCCGTTTTGGTATTAGAAGCAGATATTTCTCTGTACAGCCTATGGTCCCATTCACTCGGGAATATCCCAACGCAGCTCCTAGAAGAAACGTGTTTCTGACTCGCTGAATCTCAACATCGATTCAACTCTCTTAGGTGAACGAACGCACAGCAGAGCAGTTTCAAGGAAACGTTTCTCCTGAGTTTTAGACGAAGTTTCCTGCTGTTTAGTACGTATGCCGGCATTGGGCTGGAAATACCGGTTTTGGGATTCTGCACAGAAAGGGTTTGCAAACCACTGAATCCACACGTGAGTTTAACTCTGTCAGTTGAATGCACACATTGACAACCATTCAGTTAGATAGCTCCGTTTTGGTTTTAGAAGCAGATATTTCTCTGTACAGCCTATGGTCCCATTCACTCGGGAATATCCCAACGCAGCTCCTGGAAGAAACGTGTTTCTGACTCGCTGAATCTCAACATAGATTTAACTCTCTTAGGTGAACGAACGCACAGCAGAGCAGTTTAAAGGAAACGTTTCTCCTGAGTTTTAGACGAAGTTTCCTGCAGTTTAGTACGTATGCCGGCATTGAGCTGGAATTACCGGTTTTGGTATTCTGCACAGAAAGGGTTTGTAAACCACTGAATCCACACGTGAGTTTAACTCTGTCAGTTGAATGCACACATTGACAACCATTCAGTTAGATAGCTCCGTTTTGGTTTTAGAAGCAGATATTTCTCTGTACAGCTTATGGTCCCATTCACTCGGGAATATCCCAACGCAGCTCCTGGAAGAAACGTGTTTCTGACTCGCTGAATCTCAACATAGATTCAAGTCTCTTAGGTGAACGAACGCACAGCAGAGCAGTTTCAAGGAAACGTTTCTCTTGAGTTTTAGACGAAGTTTCCTGCTGTTTAGTACGTATGCCGGCATTGGGCTGGAAATACCGGTTTTGGGATTCTGCACAGAAAGGGTTTGCAAACCGCTGAATCCACACGTGAGTTTAACTCTGTCAGTTGAATGCACACATTGACAACCATTCAGTTAGATAGCTCCGTTTTGGTATTAGAAGCAGATATTTCTCTGTACAGCCTATGGTCCCATTCACTAGGGAATATCCCAACGCAGCTCCTGGAAGAAACGTGTTTCTGACTCGCTGAATCTCAACATAGATTCAACTCTCTTAGGTGAACGAACACACAGCAGAGCAGTTTCAAGGAAACGTTTCTCCTGAGTTTTAGACGAAGTTTCCTGCTGTTTAGTACGTATGCCGGCATTGGGCTGGAAATACCGGTTTTGGGATTCTGCACAGAAAAGGTTTGCAACCACTGAATCCACACGTGAGTTTAACTCTGTCAGTTGAATGCACACATTGACAACCATTCAGTTAGATAGCTCCGTTTTGGTTTTAGAAGCAGATATTTCTCTGTACAGCTTATGGTCCCATTCACTCGGGAATATCCCAACGCCGCTCCGGGAAGAAACGTGTTTCTGACTCGCTGAATCTCAAATTAGATTCAACTCTCTTAGGTGAACGAACGCACAGCAGAGCACTTTCAAGGAAACGTTTCTCTTGAGTTTTAGACGAAGTTTCCTGCTGTTTAGTACGTATGCCGGGATTGGGCTGGAAATACCGGTTTTCGGATTCTGCACAGAAAGGGTTTGCAAACCGCTGAATCCACACGTGAGTTTAACTCTGTCAGTTGAATGCACACATTGACAACCATTCAGTTACATAGCTCCGTTTTGGTATTAGAAGCAGATATTTCTCTGTACAGCCTATGGTCCCATTCACTCGGGAATATCCCAACGCAGCTCCTAGAAGAAACGTGCTTCTGATTCGCTGAATCTCAACATAGATTCAACTCTCTTAGGTGAACGAACGCACAGCAGAGCAGTTTCAAGGAAACGTTTCTCCTGAGTTTTAGACGAAGTTCCCTGCTGTTTAGTACGGATGCCGGCATTGGGCTGGAAATACCGGTTTTGGGATTCTGCACAGAAAGGGTTTGCAAACCGCTGAATCCACAGGTCAGTTTAACTCTGTCAGTTGAATGCACACATTGACAGCCATTCAGTTAGATAGCTCCGTTTTGGTTTTAGAAGCAGATATTTCTCTGTACAGCCTATGGTCCCATTCACTCGGGAATATCCCAACGCAGCTCCTAGAAGAAACGTGTTTCTGACTCGCTGAATCTCAACGTAGATTCAACTCTCTTAGGTGAACGAACGCACAGCAGAGCAGTTTCAAGGAAACGTTTCTCCTGAGTTTTAGACGAAGTTTCCTGCAGTTTAGTACGTATGCCGGCATTGAGCTGGAATTACCGGTTTTGGTATTCTGCACAGAAAGGGTTTGTAAACCGCTGAATCCACACGTGAGTTTAACTCTGTCAGTTGAATGCACACATTGACAACCATTCAGTTAGATTGTACCCTTTTGGTTTTAGGAGCAGATATTTCTCTGTACAGCCTATGGTCCCATTCACTCGGGAATATCCCAACGCAGCTCCTGGAAGAAACGTGTTTCTGACTCGCTGAATCTCAACATAGATTCAACTCTCTTAGGTGAACGAACGCACAGCAGAGCAGTTTCAAGGAAACGTTTCTCTTGAGTTTTAGACGAAGTTTCCTGCTGTTTAGTACGTATGCCGGCATTGGGCTGGAAATACCGGTTTTGGGATTCTGCACAGAAAGGGTTTGCAAACCGCTGAATCCACACGTGAGTTTAACTCTGTCAGTTGAATGCACACATTGACAACCATTCAGTTAGATAGCTCCGTTTTGGTATTAGAAGCAGATATTTCTCTGTACAGCCTATGGTCCCATTCACTAGGGAATATCCCAACGCAGCTCCTGGAAGAAACGTGTTTCTGACTCGCTGAATCTCAACATAGATTCAACTCTCTTAGGTGAACGAACACACAGCAGAGCAGTTTCAAGGAAACGTTTCTCCTGAGTTTTAGACGAAGTTTCCTGCTGTTTAGTACGTATGCCGGCATTGGGCTGGAAATACCGGTTTTGGGATTCTGCACAGAAAGGGTTTGCAAACCGCTGAATCCACACGTGAGTTTAACTCTGTCAGTTGAATGCACACATTGACAACCATTCAGTTAGATAGCTCCGTTTTGGTATTAGAAGCAGATATTTCTCTGTACAGCCTATGGTCCCATTCACTAGGGAATATCCCAACGCAGCTCCTGGAAGAAACGTGTTTCTGACTCGCTGAATCTCAACATAGATTCACCTCTCTTAGGTGAACGAACGCACAGCAGAGCAGTTTCAAGGAAACGTTTCTCCTGAGTTTTAGACGAAGTTTCCTGCTGTTTAGTACGGATGCCGGCATTGGGCTGGAAATACCGGTTTTGGGATTCTACACAGAAAGGGTTTGCAAACCGCTGAAGACACACGTGAGTTTAACTCTGTCAGTTGAATGCACACATTGACAACCATTCAGTTAGATAGCTCCGTTTTGGTTTTAGAAGCAGATATTTCTCTGTACAGCCTATGGTCCCATTCACTCGGGAATATCCCAACGCAGCTCCTAGAAGAAACGTGTTTCTGACTCGCTGAATCTCAACGTAGATTCAACTCTCTTAGGTGAACGAACGCACAGCAGAGCAGTTTCAAGGAAACGTTTCTCCTGAGTTTTAGACGAAGTTTCCTGCTGTTTAGTACGTATGCCGGCATTGGGCTGGAAATACCGGTTTTGGGATTCTGCACAGAAAGGGTTTGCAAACCACTGAATCCACACGTGAGTTTAACTCTATCAGTTGAATGCACACATTGACAACAATTCAGTTAGATAGCTCCGTTTTGGTTTTAGAAGCAGATATTTCTCTGTACAGCCTATGGTCCCATTCACTCGGGAATATCCCAACGCAGCTCCTGGAAGAAACGTGTTTCTGACTCGCTGAATCTCAACATAGATTTAACTCTCTTAGGTGAACGAACGCACAGCAGAGCAGTTTCAAGGAAACGTTTCTCCTGAGTTTTAGACGAAGTTTCCCGCTGTTTAGTACGTATGCCGGCATTGGGCTGGAAATACCGGTTTTGGGATTCTGCACAGAAAGGGTTTGCAAACCGCTGTATCCACACGTGAGTTTAACTCTGTCAGTTGAATGCACACATTGACAACCATTCAGTTAGATAGCTCCGTTTTGGTTTTAGAAGCAGATATTTCTCTGTACAGCCTATGGTCCCATTCACTCGGGAATATCCCAACGCAGCTCCTGGAAGAAACGTGTTTCTGACTCGCTGAATCTGAACATAGATTCAACTCTCTTAGGTGAACGAACGCCCAGCAGAGCAGTTTCAAGCAAGCGTTTCGCGTGAGTTTTAGACGAAGTTTCCTGCTGTTTAGTACATATGCCGGCATTGGGCTGGAAATAACGGTTTTGGGATTCTGCACAGAAAGGGTTTGCAAACCACTGAATCCACACGTGAGTTTAACTCTGTCAGTTGAATGCACACATTGACAACCATTCAGTTAGATGGCTCCGTTTTGGTTTTAGAAGCAGATATTTCTCTGTACAGCCTATGGTCCCATTCACTCGGGAATATCCCAACGCAGCTCCTGGAAGAAACGTGTTTCTGACTCGCTGAATCTCAACATAGATTTAACTCTCTTAGGTGAACGAACGCACAGCAGAGCAGTTTCAAGGAAACGTTTCTCTTGAGTTTTAGACGAAGTTTCCTGCTGTTTAGTACGTATGCCGGCATTGGGCTGGAAATACCGGTTTTGGGATTCTGCACAGAAAGGGTTTGCAAACCGCTGAATCCACACGTGAGTTTAACTCTGTCAGTTGAATGCACACATTGACAACCATTCAGTTAGATAGCTCCGTTTTGGTATTAGAAGCAGATATTTCTCTGTACAGCCTATGGTCCCATTCACTGGGGAATATCCCAACGCAGCTCCTAGAAGAAACGTGTTTCTGACTCGCTGAATCTCAACATAGATTCAACTCTCTTAGGTGAACGAACCCACAGCAGAGCAGTTTCAAGGAAACGTTTCTCCTGAGTTTTAGACGAAGTTTCCTGCAGTTTAGTACGTATGCCGGCATTGAGCTGGAATTACCGGTTTTGGTATTCTGCACAGAAAGGGTTTGTAAACCGCTGAATCCACACGTGAGTTTAACTCTGTCAGTTGAATGCACACATTGACAACCATTCAGTTAGATTGCACCCTTTTGGTTTTAGGAGCAGATATTTCTCTGTACAGCCTATGGTCCCATTCACTCGGGAATATCCCAACACAGCTCCTAGAAGAAACGTGTTTCTGACTCGCTGAATCTCAACATAGATTCAACTCTCTTAGGTGAACGAACGCACAGCAGAGCAGTTTCAAGGAAACGTTTCTCCTGAGTTTTAGACGAAGTTTCCTGCTGTTTAGTACGTATGCCGGCATTGGGCTGGAAATACCGGTTTTGGGATTCTGCACAGAAAAGGTTTGCAAACCACTGAATCCACACGTGAGTTTAACTCTGTCAGTTGAATGCACACATTGACAACCATTCAGTTAGATAGCTCCGTTTTGGTTTTAGAAGCAGATATTTCTCTGTACAGCTTATGGTCCCATTCACTCGGGAATATCGCAACGCAGCTATTGGAAGAAACGTGTTTCTGACTCGCTAAATCTCAACATAGATTCAACTCTCTTAGGTGAACGAACGCACAGCAGAGCAGTTTCAAGGAAACGTTTCTCTTGAGTTTTAGACGAAGTTTCCTGCTGTTTAGTACGTATGCCGGCATTGGGCTGGAAATACCGGTTTTGGGATTCTGCACAGAAAGGGTTTGCAAACCGCTGAATCCACACGTGAGTTTAACTCTGTCAGTTGAATGCACACATTGACAACCATTCAGTTAGATAGCTCCGTTTTGGTATTAGAAGCAGATATTTCTCTGTACAGCCTATGGTCCCATTCACTAGGGAATATCCCAACGCAGCTCCTGGAAGAAACGTGTTTCTGACTCGCTGAATCTCAACATAGATTCAACTCTCTTAGGTGAACGAACGCACAGCAGAGCAGTTTCAAGGAAACGTTTCTCCTGAGTTTTAGACGAAGTTTCCTGCTGTTTAGTACGTATGCCGGCATTGGGCTGGAAATACCGGTTTTGGGATTCTGCACAGAAAGGGTTTGCAAACCGCTGAATCCACACGTGAGTTTAACTCTGTCAGTTGAATGCACACATTGACAACCATTCAGTTTGATAGCACCCTTTTGGTTTTAGAAGCAGATATTTCTCTGTACAGCCTATGGTCCCATTCACTCGGGGATATCCCAACGCAGCTCCTGGAAGAAACGTGTTTCTGACTCGCTGAATTTCAACATAGATTCAACTCTCTTAGGTGAACGAACGCACAGCAGAGCAGTTTCAAGGACACGTTTCTCCTGAGTTTTAGACGAAGTTTCCTGCTGTTTAGTACGTATGCCGGCATTGGGCTGGAAATACCGGTTTTGGGATCCTGCACAGAAAGGGTTTGCAAACCGCTGAATCCACACGTGAGTTTAACTCTGTCAGCTGAATGCACACATTGACAACCATTCAGTTAGATAGATCCGTTTTGGTTTTAGAAGCAGATATTTCTCTGTACAGCCTATGGTCCCATTCACTCGGGAATATCCCGACGCAGGTCCTAGAAGAAACGTGTTTCTGACTCGCTGAATCTCAACATAGATTCAACTCTCTTAGTTGAACGAACGCACAGCAGAGCAGTTTCAAGGAAACTTTTCTCCTGAGTTTTAGACGAAGTTTCCTGCTGTTTAGTACGGATGCCGGCATTGGGCTGGAAATACCGGTTTTGGGATTCTGCACAGAAAGGGTTTGCAAACCGCTGAATCCACACGTGAGTTTAACTCTGTCAGTTGAATGCACACATTGACAACCATTCAGTTAGATAGCTCCGTTTTGGTTTTAGAAGCAGATATTTCTCTGTACAGCCTATGGTCCCATTCACTCGGGGATATCCCAACGCAGCTCCTGGAAGAAACGTGTTTCTGACTCGCTGAATCTCAACATAGATTCAACTCTCTTAGGTGAACGAACGCACAGCAGAGCAGTTTCAAGGAAACGTTTCTCCTGAGTTTTACACGAAGTTTCCTGCTGTTTAGTACGTATGCCGGCATTGGGCTGGAAATACCGGTTTTGGGATTCTGCACAGAAAGGGTTTGCAAACCGCTGAATCCACACGTGAGTTTAACTCTGTCAGTTGAATGCACACATTGACAACCATTCAGTTAGATAGATCCGTTTTGGTTTTAGAAGCAGATATTTCTCTGTACAGCCTATGGTCCCATTCACTCGGGAATATCCCGACGCAGCTCCTAGAAGAAACGTGTTTCTGACTCGCTGAATCTCAACATAGATTCAACTCTCTTAGGTGAACGAAAGCACAGCAGAGCAGTTTCAAGGAAACTTTTCTCCTGAGTTTTAGACGAAGTTTCCTGCTGTTTAGTACGGATGCCGGCATTGGGCAGGAAATACCGGTTTTCGGATTCTGCACAGAAAGGGTTTGCAAACCGCTGAATCCACACGTGAGTTTAACTCTGTCAGTTGAATGCACACATTGACAACCATTCAGTTAGATAGCTCCGTTTTGGTTTTAGAAGCAGATATTTCTCTGTACAGCCTATGGTCCCATTCACTCGGGAATATCCCAACGCAGCTCCTGGAAGAAACGTGTTTCTGACTCGCTGAATCTGAACATAGATTCAACTCTCTTAGGTGAACGAACGCACAGCAGAGCAGTTTCAAGGAAACGTTTCTCCTGAGTTTTAGACGAAGTTTCCTGCTGTTTAGTACGTATGCTGGCATTGGGCTGGAAATACCGGTTTTGGGATTCTGCACAGAAAGGGTTTGCAAACCGCTGAATCCACACGTGAGTTTAACTCTGTCAGTTGAATGCACACATTGACAACCATTCAGTTTGATAACACCCCCTTGGTTTTAGAAGCAGATATTTCTCTTTACAGCCTATGGTCCCATTCACTCGGGGATATCCCGACGCAGCTCCTGGAAGAAACGTGTTTCTGACTCGCTGAATCTCAACATAGATTCAACTCTCTTAGGTGAACGAACTCACAGCAGAGCAGTTTCAAGGAAACGTTTCTCCTGAGTTTTAGACGAAGTTTCCTGCTGTTTAGTACGTATGCCGGCATTGGGCTGGAAATACCGGTTTTGGGATTCTGCACAGAAAGGGTTTGCAAACCGCTGAATCCACACGTGAGTTTAACTCTGTCAGTTGAATGCACACATTGACAACAATTCAGTTAGATTGATCCGTTTTGGTTTTAGAAGCAGATATTTCTCTGTACAGCCTATGATCCCATTCACTCGGGAATATCCCGACGCAGGTACTAGAAGAAACGTGTTTCTGACTCGCTGAATCTCAACATAGATTCAACTCTCTTAGGTGAACGAACGCACAGCAGAGCAGTTTCAAGGAAACTTTTCTCCTGAGTTTTAGACGAAGTTTCCTGCTGTTTAGTACGGATGCCGGCATTGGGCAGGAAATACCGGTTTTCAGATTCTGCACAGAAAGGGTTTGGAAACCGCTGAATCCACACGTGAGTTTAACTCTGTCAGTTGAATGCACACATTGACAACCATTCAGTTAGATAGCTCCGTTTTGGTTTTAGAAGCAGATATTTCTCTGTACAGCCTATGGTCCCATTCACTCGGGAATATCCCAACGCAGCTCCTGGAAGAAACGTGTTTCTGACTCGCTGAATCTGAACATAGATTCAACTCTCTTAGGTGAACGAACGCACAGCAGAGCAGTTTCAAGTAAACGTTTCTCCTGAGTTTTACACGAAGTTTCCTGCTGTTTAGTACGTATGCCGGCATTGGGCTGGAAATACCGGTTTTGGGATTCTGCACAGAAAGGGTTTGCAAACCGCTGAATCCACACGTGAGTTTAACTCTGTCAGTTGAATGCACACATTGACAACCATTCAGTTAGATAGATCCGTTTTGGTTTTAGAAGCAGATATTTCTCTGTACAGCCTATGGTCCCATTCACTCGGGAATATCCCGACGCAGCTCCTAGAAGAAACGTGTTTCTGACTCGCTGAATCTCAACATAGATTCAACTGTCTTAGGTGAACGAAAGCACAGCAGAGCAGTTTCAAGGAAACTTTTCTCCTGAGTTTTAGACGAAGTTTCCTGCTGTTTAGTACGGATGTCGGCATTGGGCAGGAAATACCGGTTTTGGGATTCTGCACAGAAAGGGTTTGCAAACCGCTGAATCCACACGTGAGTTTAACTCTGTCAGTTGAATGCACACATTGACAACCATTCAGTTAGATAGCTCCGTTTTGGTTTTAGAAGCAGATATTTCTCTGTACAGCCTATGGTCCCATTCAATCGGGAATATCCCAACGCAGCTCCTGGAAGAAACGTGTTTCTGACTCGCTGAATCTGAACATAGATTCAACTCTCTTAGGTGAACGAACGCACAGCAGAGCAGTTTCAAGGAAACGTTTCTCCTGAGTTTTAGACGAAGTTTCCTGCTGTTTAGTAGGTATGCTGGCATTGGGCTGGAAATACCGGTTTTGGGATTCTGCACAGAAAGGGTTTGCAAACCGCTGAATCCACACGTGAGTTTAACTCTGTCAGTTGAATGCACACATTGACAACCATTCAGTTTGATAACACCCCTTTGGTTTTAGAAGCAGATATTTCTCTGTACAGCCAATGGTCCCATTCACTCGGGGATATCCCGACGCAGCTCCTGGAAGAAACGTGTTTCTGACTCGCTGAATCTCAACATAGATTCAACTCTCTTAGGTGAACGAACTCACAGCAGAGCAGTTTCAAGGAAACGTTTCTCCTGAGTTTTAGACGAAGTTTCCTGCTATTTAGTACGTATGCCGGCATTGGGCTGGAAATACCGGTTTTGGGATTCTGCACAGAAAGGGTTTGCAAACCGCTGAATCCACACGTGAGTTTAACTCTGTCAGTTGAATGCACACATTGACAACCATTCAGTTAGATTGATCCGTTTTGGTTTTAGAAGCAGATATTTCTCTGTACAGCCTATGGTCCCATTCACTCGGGAATATCCCAACGCAGCTCCTGGAAGAAACGTGTTTCTGACTCGCTGAATCTGAACATAGATTCAACTCTCTTAGTTGAACGAACGCACAGCAGAGCAGTTTCAAGGAAACGTTTCTCCTGAGTTTTAGACGAAGTTTCCTGCTGTTTAGTACGTATGCCGGCATTGGGCTGGAAATACCGGTTTTGGGATTCTGCACAGAAAGGGTTTGCAAACCGCTGAATCCACACGTGAGTTTAACTCTGTCAGTTGAATGCACACATTGACAACCATTCAGTTTGATAACACCCTTTTGGTTTTAGAAGCAGATATTTCTCTGTACAGCCTATGGTCCCATTCACTCGGGGATATCCCAACGCAGCTCCTGGAAGAAATGTGTTTCTGACTCGCTGAATCTCAACATAGATTCAACTCTCTTAGTTGAACGAACGCACAGCAGAGCAGTTTCAAGGAAACGTTTCTCCTGAGTTTTAGACGAAGTTTCCTGCTGTTTAGTACGTATGCCGGCATTGGGCTGGAAATACCGGTTTTGGGATTCTGCACAGAAAGGGTTTGCAAACCGCTGAATCCACACGTGAGTTTAACTCTGTCAGTTGAATGCACACATTGACAACCATTCAGTTAGATAGATCCGTTTTGGTTTTAGAAGCAGATATTTCTCTGTACAGCCTATGGTCCCATTCACTCGGGAATATCCCGACGCAGCTCCTAGAAGAAACGTGTTTCTGACTCGCTGAATCTCAACATAGATTCAACTCTCTTAGGTGAACGAACGCACAGCAGAGCAGTTTCAAGGAAACGTTTCTCCTGAGTTTTAGACGAAGTTTCCTGCTGTTTAGTACGTATGCCGGCATTGGGCTGGAAATACCGGTTTTGGGATCCTGCACAGAAAGGGTTTGCAAACCGCTGAATCCACACGTGAGTTTAACTCTGTCAGCTGAATGCACACATTGACAACCATTCAGTTAGATAGATCCGTTTTGGTTTTAGAAGCAGATATTTCTCTGTACAGCCTATGGTCCCATTCACTCGGGAATATCCCGACGCAGGTCCTAGAAGAAACGTGTTTCTGACTCGCTGAATCTGAACATAGATTCAACTCTCTTAGTTGAACGAACGCACAGCAGAGCAGCTTCAAGGAAACGTTTCTCCTGAGTTTTAGACGAAGTTTCCTGCTGTTTAGTACGTATGCCGGCATTGGGCTGGAAATACCGGTTTTGGGATTCTGCACAGAAAGGGTTTGCAAACCGCTGAATCCACACGTGAGTTTAACTCTGTCAGTTGAATGCACACATTGACAACCATTCAGTTAGATAGCTCGGTTTTGGTTTTAGAAGCAGATATTTCTCTGTACAGCCTATGGTCCCATTCACTCGGGGATATCCCAACGCAGCTCCTGGAAGAAACGTGTTTCTGACTCGCTGAATCTCAACATAGATTCAACTCTCTTAGGTGAACGAACGCACAGCAGAGCAGCTTCAAGGAAACGTTTCTCGTGAGTTTTAGACGAAGTATCCTGCTGTTTAGTACGTATGCCGGCATTGGGCTGGAAATACCGGTTTTGGGATTCTGCACAGAAAGGGTTTGCAAACCGCTGAATCCACACGTGAGTTTAACTCTGTCAGTTGAATGCACACATTGACAACCATTCAGTTAGATAGATCCGTTTTGGTTTTAGAAGCAGATATTTCTCTGTACAGCCTATGGTCCCATTCACTCGGGAATATCCCGACGCAGCTCCTAGAAGAAACGTGTTTCTGACTCGCTGAATCTCAACATAGATTCAACTCTCTTAGGTGAACGAAAGCACAGCAGAGCAGTTTCAAGGAAACTTTTCTCCTGAGTTTTAGACGAAGTTTCCTGCTGTTTAGTACGGATGCCGGCATTGGGCAGGAAATACCGGTTTTCGGATTCTGCACAGAAAGGGTTTGCAAACCGCTGAATCCACACGTGAGTTTAACTCTGTCAGTTGAATGCACACATTGACAACCATTCAGTTAGATAGCTCCGTTTTGGTTTTAGAAGCAGATATTTCTCTGTACAGCCTATGGTCCCATTCACTCGGGAATATCCCAACGCAGCTCCTGGAAGAAACGTGTTTCTGACTCGCTGAATCTCAACATAGATTCAACTCTCTTAGGTGAACGAACGCACAGCAGAGCAGTTTCAAGGAAACGTTTCTCCTGAGTTTTAGACGAAGTTTCCTGCTGTTTAGTACGTATGCTGGCATTGGGCTGGAAATACCGGTTTTGGGATTCTGCACAGAAAAAGTTTGCAAACCGCTGAATCCACACGTGAGTTTAACTCTGTCAGTTGAATGCACACATTGACAACCATTCAGTTTGATAACACCCCCTTGGTTTTAGAAGCAGATATTTCTCTGTACAGCCTATGGTCCCATTCACTCGGGGATATCCCGACGCAGCTCCTGGAAGAAACGTGTTTCTGACTCGCTGAATCTCAACATAGATTCAACTCTCTTAGGTGAACGAACTCACAGCAGAGCAGTTTCAAGGAAACGTTTCTCCTGAGTTTTAGACGAAGTTTCCTGCTGTTTACTACGTATGCCGGCATTGGGCTGGAAATACCGGTTTTGGGATTCTGCACAGAAAGGGTTTGCAAACCGCTGAATCCACACGTGAGTTTAACTCTGTCAGTTGAATGCACACATTGACAACAATTCAGTTAGATTTATCCGTTTTGGTTTTAGAAGCAGATATTTCTCTGTACAGCCTATGATCCCATTCACTCGGGAATATCCCGACGCAGGTACTAGAAGAAACGTGTTTCTGACTCGCTGAATCTCAACATAGATTCAACTCTCTTAGGTGAACGAACGCACAGCAGAGCAGTTTCAAGGAAACTTTTCTCCTGAGTTTTAGACGAAGTTTCCTGCTGTTTAGTACGGATGCCGGCATTGGGCAGGAAATACCGGTTTTCAGATTCTGCACAGAAAGGGTTTGGAAACCGCTGAATCCACACGTGAGTTTAACTCTGTCAGTTGAATGCACACATTGACAACCATTCAGTTAGATAGCTCCGTTTTGGTTTTAGAAGCAGATATTTCTCTGTACAGCCTATGGTCCCATTCACTGGGGAATATCCCAACGCAGCTCCTGGAAGAAACGTGTTTCTGACTCGCTGAATCTGAACATAGATTCAACTCTCTTAGGTGAACGAACGCACAGCAGAGCAGTTTCAAGTAAACGTTTCTCCTGAGTTTTACACGAAGTTTCCTGCTGTTTAGTACGTATGCCGGCATTGGGCTGGAAATACCGGTTTTGGGATTCTGCACAGAAAGGGTTTGCAAACCCCTGAATCCACACGTGATTTTAACTCTGTCAGTTGAATGCACACATTGACAACCATTCAGTTAGATAGCTCGGTTTTGGTTTTAGAAGCAGATATTTCTCTGTACAGCCTATGGTCCCATTCACTCGGGAATATCCCAACGCAGCTACTAGAAGAAACGTGTTTCTGACTCGCTGAATCTCAACATAGATTCAACTCTCTTAGGTGAACGAACTCCCAGCAGAGCAGTTTCAAGGAAGCGTTTCTCCTGAGTTTTAGACGAAGTTTCCTGCTGTTTAGTACGGATGCCGGCATTGGGCAGGAAATACCGGTTTTGGGATTCTGCACAGAAAGGGTTTGCAAACCGCTGAATCCACAGGTGAGCTTAACTTTGTGAGTTGAATGCACACATTGACAACCATCCAGTTAGATAGCTCCGTTTTGGTTTTAGAAGCAGATATTTCTCTGTACAGCCTATGGTCCCATTCACTCGGGAATATCCCAACGCAGCTCCTGGAAGAAACGTGTTTCTGACTCGCTGAATCTGAACATAGATTCAACTCTCTTAGGTGAACGAACGCACAGCAGAGCAGTTTCAAGGAAACGTTTCTCCTGAGTTTTAGACGAAGTTTCCTGCTGTTTAGTACGTATGCTGGCATTGGGCTGGAAATACCGGTTTTGGGATTCTGCACAGAAAGGGTTTGCAAACCGCTGAATCCACACGTGAGTTTAACTCTGTCAGTTGAATGCACACATTGACAACCATTCAGTTTGATAACACCCTTTTGGTTTTAGAAGCATATATTTCTCTGTACAGCCTATGGTCCCATTCACTCGGGGATATCCCAACGCAGCTCCTGGAAGAAACGTGTTTCTGACTCGCTGAATCTCAACATAGATTCAACTCTCTTAGGTGAACGAACGCACAGCAGAGCAGTTTCAAGGAAACGTTTCTCCTGAGTTTTAGACGAAGTTTCCTGCTGTTTAGTAGGTATGCTGGCATTGGGCTGGAAATACCGGTTTTGGGATTCTGCACAGAAAGGGTTTGCAAACCGCTGAATCCACACGTGAGTTTAACTCTGTCAGTTGAATGCACACATTGACAACCATTCAGTTTGATAACACCCCTTTGGTTTTAGAAGCAGATATTTCTCTGTACAGCCTATGGTCCCATTCACTCGGGGATATCCCGACGCAGCTCCTGGAAGAAACGTGTTTCTGACTCGCTGAATCTCAACATAGATTCAACTCTCTTAGGTGAACGAACTCACAGCAGAGCAGTTTCAAGGAAACGTTTCTCCTGAGTTTTAGACGAAGTTTCCTGCTGTTTAGTACGTATGCCGGCATTGGGCTGGAAATACCGGTTTTGGGATTCTGCACAGAAAGGGTTTGCAAACCGCTGAATCCACACGTGAGTTTAACTCTGTCAGTTGAATGCACACATTGACAACCATTCAGTTAGATTGATCCGTTTTGGTTTTAGAAGCAGATATTTCTCTGTACAGCCTATGGTCCCATTCACTCGGGAATATCCCAACGCAGCTCCTGGAAGAAACGTGTTTCTGACTCGCTGAATCTGAACATAGATTCAACTCTCTTAGTTGAACGAACGCACAGCAGAGCAGTTTCAAGGAAACGTTTCTCCTGAGTTTTAGACGAAGTTTCCTGCTGTTTAGTACGTATGCCGGCATTGGGCTGGAAATACCGGTTTTGGGATTCTGCACAGAAAGGGTTTGCAAACCGCTGAATCCACACGTGAGTTTAACTCTGTCAGTTGAATGCACACATTGACAACCATTCAGTTTGATAACACCCTTTTGGTTTTAGAAGCATATATTTCTCTGTACAGCCTATGGTCCCATTCACTCGGGGATATCCCAACGCAGCTCCTGGAAGAAATGTGTTTCTGACTCGCTGAATCTCAACATAGATTCAACTCTCTTAGGTGAACGAACGCACAGCAGAGCAGTTTCAAGGAAACGTTTCTCCTGAGTTTTAGACGAAGTTTCCTGCTGTTTAGTATGTATGCCGGCATTGGGCTGGAAATACCGGTTTTGGGATTCTGCACAGAAAGGGTTTGCAAACCGCTGAATCCACACGTGAGTTTAACTCTGTCAGTTGAATGCACACATTGACAACCATTCAGTTAGATAGCTCCGTTTTGGTTTTAGAAGCAGATATTTCTCTGTACAGCCTATGGTCCCATTCACTCGGGAATATCCCGACGCAGCTCCTAGAAGAAACGTGTTTCTGACTCGCTGAATCTCAACATAGATTCAACTCTCTTAGGTGAACGAACGCACAGCAGAGCAGTTTCAAGGAAACGTTTCTCCAGAGTTTTAGACGAAGTTTCCTGCTGTTTAGTACGTATGCCGGCATTGGGCTGGAAATACCGGTTTTGGGATTCTGCACAGAAAGGGTTTGCAAACCGCTGAATCCACACGTGAGTTTAACTCTGTCAGTTGAATGCACACATTGACAACCATTCAGTTAGATAGCTCCGTTTTGGTTTTAGAAGCAGATATTTCTCTGTACAGCCTATGGTCCCATTCACTCGGGAATATCCCAACGCAGCTCCTGGAAGAAACGTGTTTCTGACTCGCTGAATGTGAACATAGATTCAACTCTCTTAGGTGAATGAACGCCCAGCAGAGCAGTTTCAAGGAAGCGTTTCGTGTGAGTTTTAGACGAAGTTTCCTGCTGTTTAGTACATATGCCGGCATTGGGCTGGAAATACCGGTTTTGGGATTCTGCACAGAAAGGGTTTGCAAACCGCTGAATCCACACGTGATTTTAACTCTGTCAGTTGAATGCACACATTGACAACCATTCAGTTAGATAGCTCGGTTTTGGTTTTAGAAGCAGATATTTCTCTGTACAGCCTATGGTCCCATTCACTCGGGAATATCCCAACGCAGCTACTAGAAGAAACGTGTTTCTGACTCGCTGAATCTCAACATAGATTCAACTCTCTTAGGTGAACGAACTCCCAGCAGAGCAGTTTCAAGGAAGCGTTTCTCCTGAGTTTTAGACGAAGTTTCCTGCTGTTTAGTACGGATGCCGGCATTGGGCAGGAAATACCGGTTTTGGGATTCTGCACAGAAAGGGTTTGCAAACCGCTGAATCCACAGGTGAGCTTAACTTTGTGAGTTGAATGCACACATTGACAACCATCCAGTTAGATAGCTCCGTTTTGGTTTTAGAAGCAGATATTTCTCTGTACAGCCTATGGTCCCATTCACTCGGGAATATCCCAACGCAGCTCCTGGAAGAAACGTGTTTCTGACTCGCTGAATCTGAACATAGATTCAACTCTCTTAGGTGAACGAACGCACAGCAGAGCAGTTTCAAGGAAACGTTTCTCCTGAGTTTTAGACGAAGTTTCCTGCTGTTTAGTACGTATGCTGGCATTGGGCTGGAAATACCGGTTTTGGGATTCTGCACAGAAAGGGTTTGCAAACCGCTGAATCCACACGTGAGTTTAACTCTGTCAGTTGAATGCACACATTGACAACCATTCAGTTTGATAACACCCCCTTGGTTTTAGAAGCAGATATTTCTCTGTACAGCCTATGGTCCCATTCACTCGGGGATATCCCGACGCAGCTCCTGGAAGAAACGTGTTTCTGACTCGCTGAATCTCAACATAGATTCAACTCTCTTAGGTGAACGAACTCACAGCAGAGCAGTTTCAAGGAAACGTTTCTCCTGAGTTTTAGACGAAGTTTCCTGCTGTTTAGTACGTATGCCGGCATTGGGCTGGAAATACCGGTTTTGGGATTCTGCACAGAAAGGGTTTGCAAACCGCTGAATCCACACGTGAGTTTAACTCTGTCAGTTGAATGCACACATTGACAACCATTCAGTTAGATTGATCCGTTTTGGTTTTAGAAGCAGATATTTCTCTGTACAGCCTATGATCCCATTCACTCGGGAATATCCCGACGCAGGTACTAGAAGAAACGTGTTTCTGACTCGCTGAATCTCAACATAGATTCAACTCTCTTAGGTGAACGAACGCACAGCAGAGCAGTTTCAAGGAAACTTTTCTCCTGAGTTTTAGACGAAGTTTCCTGCTGTTTAGTACGGATGCCGGCATTGGGCAGGAAATACCGGTTTTCAGATTCTGCACAGAAAGGGTTTGGAAACCGCTGAATCCACACGTGAGTTTAACTCTGTCAGTTGAATGCACACATTGACAACCATTCAGTTAGATAGCTCCGTTTTGGTTTTAGAAGCAGATATTTCTCTGTACAGCCTATGGTCCCATTCACTCGGGAATATCCCAACGCAGCTCCTGGAAGAAACGTGTTTCTGACTCGCTGAATCTGAACATAGATTCAACTCTCTTAGGTGAACGAACGCACAGCAGAGCAGTTTCAAGGAAACGTTTCTCCTGAGTTTTAGACGAAGTTTCCTGCTGTTTAGTATGTATGCCGGCATTGGGCTGGAAATACCGGTTTTGGGATTCTGTACAGAAAGGGTTTGCAAACCGCTGAATCCACACGTGAGTTTAGCTCTGTCAGTTGAATACACTCATTGACAACCATTCAGTTAGATAGCTCCGTTTTGGTTTTAGAAGCAGATATTTCTCTGTACAGCCTATGGTCCCATTCACTCGGGAATATCCCAACGCAGCTCCTAGAAGAAACGTGTTTCCGACTCGCTGAATCTGAACATAGATTCAACTCTCTTAGGTGAACGAACGCACAGCAGAGCAGTTTCAAGGAAACGTTTCTTCTGAGTTTTAGACGAAGTTTCCTGCTGTTTAGTACGTATGCCGGCATTGGGCTGGAAATACCGGTTTTGGGATTCTGCAGAGAAAGGGTTTGCAAACCGCTGAATCCACAGGTGAGTTTAACTCTGTCAGTTGAATGCACACATTGAAAGGCATACAGTTAGATAGCTCCGTTTTAGTTTTAGAAGCAGATATTTCTCTGTACAGACTATGGTCCCATTCACTCGGGAATATCCCAACGCAGCTCCTAGAAGAAACGTGTTTCTGAGTCGCTGAATCTCAACATAGATTCAGCTCTCTTAGGTGAACGAACGCACAGCAGAGCAGTTTCACGAAAACGTTTCTCCTGTGTTTTAGACGAAGTTTCCTGCAGTTTAGTACGTATGCTGGCAGTGAGCTGGAATTACCGGTTTTGGGATTCTGCACAGAAAGGGTTTGTAAACCGATGAATCCAAACGTGAGTTTAACTCTGTCAGTTGAATGCACACATTGAAAACCATTCAGCTAGATAGCACCCTTCTGGTTTAAGGAGCAGATATTTCTCTGTACAGCCTATGGTCCCATTCACTCGGGAATATCCCAACGCAGCTCTTAGAAGAAACATGTTTCTGACTCGCTGAATCTCAACATAGATTCAACTCTCTTAGGTGAACGAACGCACAGCAGAGCAGTTTCAAGGAAACGTTTCTCCTGAGTTTTAGACGAAGTTTCCTGCTGTTTAGTACGTATGCCGGCATTGGGCTGGAAATACCGGTTTTGGGATTCTGCACAGAAAGGGTTTGCAAACCGCTGAATCCACACGTGAGTTTAACTCTGTCAGTTGAATGCACACATTGACAACCATTCAATTAGATTGCACCCTTTTGGTTTTAGGAGCAGATATTTCTCTGTACAGCCTATGGTCCCATTCACTCGGGAGTATCCCAACGCAGCTCCTAGAAGAAACGTGTTTCTGACTCGCTGAATCTCAACATAGATTCAACTCTCTTATGTGAACGAACGCACAGCAGAGCAGTTTCAAGGAAACATTTCTCCTGAGTTTTAGACGAAGTTTCCTGCTGTTTAGTACGGATGCCGGCATTGGGCTGGAAATACCGGTTTTGGGATTCTGCACAGAAAGGGTTTGCAAACCGCTGAATCCACACGTGAGTTTAACTCTGTCAGTTGAATGCACACATTGACAACCATTCAGTTAGATAGCTCCGTTTTGGTTTTAGAAGCAGATATTTCTCTGTACAGCCTATGGTCCCATTCACGCGGGAATATCCCAACGCAGCTCCTGGAAGAAACGTGTTTCTGACTCGCTGAATCTCAACATAGACTCAACTCTCTTAGGTGAACGAACGCACAGCAGAGCAGCTTCAAGGAAACGTTTCTCCTGAGTTTTAGACGAAGTTTCCTGCTGTTTAGTACGTATGCCGGCATTGGGCTGGAAATACCGGTTTTGGGATTCTGCACAGAAAGGGTTTGCAAACCGCTGAATCCACACGTGAGTTTAACTCTGTCAGTTGAATGCACACATTGACAACCATTCAGTTTGATAACACACTTTTGGTTTTAGAAGCAGATATTTCTCAGCACAGCCTATGGTCCCATTCACTCGGGGATATCCCGACGCAGCTCCTGGAAGAAACGTGTTTCTGACTCGCTGAATCTGAACATAGATTCAACTCTCTTAGTTGAACGAACGCACAGCAGAGCAGTTTCAAGGAAACTTTTCTCCTGAGTTTTAGACGAAGTTTCCTGCTGTTTAGTACGTATGCCGGCATTGGGCTGGAAATACCGGTTTTGGGATTCTGCACAGAAAGGGTTTGCAAACCGCTGAATCCACACGTGAGTTTAACTCTGTCAGTTGAATGCACACATTGACAACCATTCAGTTAGAAAGCTCCGTTTTGGTTTTAGAAGCAGATATTTCTCTGTACAGCCTATGGTCCCATTCACTCGGGAATATCCCAACGCAGCTCCTGGAAGAAACGTGTTTCTGACTCGCTGAATCTCAACATAGATTCAACTCTCTTAGGTGAACGAACGCACAGCAGAGCAGTTTCAAGGAAACGTTTCTCCTGAGTTTTAGACGAAGTTTCCTGCTGTTTAGTACGTATGCCGGCATTGGGCTGGAAATACCGGTTTTGGGATTCTGCACAGAAAGGGTTTGCAAACCGCTGAATCCACACGTGAGTTTAACTCTGTCAGTTGAATGCACACATTGACAACCATTCAGTTTGATAACACCCTTTTGGTTTTAGAAGCAGATATTTCTCTGTACAGCCTATGGTCCCATTCACTCGGGGATATCCCAACGCAGCTCCTGGAAGAAATGTGTTTCTGACTCGCTGAATCTCAACATAGATTCAACTCTCTTAGGTGAACGAACGCACAGCAGAGCAGTTTCAAGGAAACGTTTCTCCTGAGTTTTAGACGAAGTTTCCTGCTGTTTAGTACGTATGCCGGCATTGGGCTGGAAATACCGGTTTTGGGATTCTGCAAAGAAAGGGTTTGCCAACCGCTGAATCCACACGTAAGTTTAACTCTGTCAGTTGAATGCACACATTGACAACCATTCAGTTAGATAGATCCGTTTTGGTTTTAGAAGCAGATATTTCTCTGTACAGCCTATGGTCCCATTCACTCGGGAATATCCCGACGCAGCTCCTAGAAGAAACGTGTTTCTGACTCGCTGAATCTCAACATAGATTCAACTCTCTTAGGTGAACGAACGCCCAGCAGAGCAGTTTCAAGGAAACGTTTCTCCTGAGTTTTAGACGAAGTTTCCTGCTGTTTAGTACAGATGCCGGCATTGGGCTGGAAATACCGGTTTTGGTATTCTGCACAGAAAGGGTTTGCAAACCGCTGAATCCACACGTGAGTTTAACTTTGTGAGTTGAATGCAAACAATGACAACCATCCAGTTAGATAGCTCCGTTTTGGTTTTAGAAGCAGATATTTCTCTGTACAGCCTATGGTCCCATTCACTCCGGAATATCCCAACGCAGCTCCTAGAAGAAACGTGTTTCTGACTCGCTGAATCTCAACATAGATTCAACTCTCTTAGGTGAACGAACGCACAGCAGAGCAGTTTCAAGGAAACGTTTCTCCTGAGTTTTAGACGAAGTTTCCTGCAGTTTAGTACGTATGCTGGCATTGAGCTGGAATTACCGGTTTTGGGATTCTGCACAGAAAGGGTTTGTGGACCGCTGAATCCAAACGTGAGTTTAACTCTGTCAGTTGAATGCACACATTGACAACCATTCAGTTAGATTGCACCCTTTTGGTTTTAGGAGCAGATATTTCTCTGTACAGCCTATGGTCCCATTCACTCGGGAATATCCCAACGCAGCTCCTAGAAGAAACGTGTTTCTGACTCGCTGAATCTCAATATAGATTCAACTCTCTTAGGTGAACGAACGCACAGCAGAGCAGTTTCAAGGAAACGTTTCTCTTGAGTTTTAGACGAAGTTTCCTGCTGTTTAGTACGTTGGCCGGCATTGGGCTGGAAATACCGGTTTTGGGATTCTGCACAGAAAGGGTTTGCAAACCGCTGAATCCACACGTGAGTTTAACTCTGTCAGTTGAATGCACACATTGACAACCATTCAGTTTGATAACACCCTTTTGGTTTTAGAAGCAGATATTTCTCTGTACAGCCTATGGTCCCATTCACTCGGGAATATCCCAACGCAGCTCCTGGAAGAAACGTGTTTCTGACTCGCTGAATCTCAACATAGATTCAACTGTCTTAGGTGAACGAAAGCACAGCAGAACAGTTTCAAGGAAACGTTTCTCCTGAGTTTTAGACGATGTTTCCTGCTGTTTAGTACGTATGCCGGCATTGGGCTGGAAATACCGGTTTTGGGATTCTGCGCAGAAAGAGTTTGCAAACCGCTGATTCCACACGTGAGTTTAACTCTGTCAGTTGAATGCACACATTGACAACCATTCAGTTAGATAGCTCCGTTTTGGTTTTAGAAGCAGATATTTCTCTGTACAGCCTATGGTCCCATTCACTCGGGAATATACCAACGCAGCTCCTAGAAGAAACGTGTTTCTGACTCGCTGAATCTCAAGATAGATTCAACTCTCTTAAGTGAACGAACGCACAGCAGAGCAGTTTCAAGGAAACGCTTCTCCTGAGTTTTAGACGAAGTTTCCTGCTGTTTAGTACGGATGCCTGCATTGGGCAGGAAATACCGGTTTTCGGATTCTGCACAGAAAGGGTTTGCAAACCGCTGAATCCACACGTGAGTTTAACTCTGTCAGTTGAATGCACACATTGACAACCATTCAGTTTGATAGCACCCTTTTGGTTTTAGAAGCAGATATTTCTCTGTACAGCCTATGGTCCCATTCACTCGGGAATATCCCAACGCAGCTCCTGGAAGAAACGTGTTTCTGACTCGCTGAATCTCAACATAGATTCAACTGTCTTAGGTGAACGAAAGCACAGCAGAACAGTTTCAAGGAAACGTTTCTCCTGAGTTTTAGACGATGTTTCCTGCTGTTTAGTACGTATGCCGGCATTGGGCTGGAAATACCGGTTTTGGGATTCTGCGCAGAAAGAGTTTGCAAACCGCTGATTCCACACGTGAGTTTAACTCTGTCAGTTGAATGCACACATTGACAACCATTCAGTTAGATCGCTCCGTTTTGGTTTTAGAAGCAGATATTTCTCTGTACAGCCTATGGTCCCATTCACTCGGGAATATCCCAACGCAGCTCCTGGAAGAAACGTGTTTCTGACTCGCTGAATCTCAACATAGATTCAACTCTCTTAGGTGAACGAACGCACAGCAGAGCAGTTTCAAGGAAAAGTTTCTCCTGAGTTTTAGACGACGTTTCCTGCTGTTTAGTACGTATGCCGGCATTGGGCTGGAAATACCGGTTTTGGGATTCTGCACAGAAAGGGTTTGCAAAACGCTGAATCCACACGTGAGTTTAACTCTGTCAGTTGAATGCACACAATGACAACCATCCAGTTAGATAGCTCCGTTTAGGTTTTAGAAGCAGATAGTTCTCTGTACAGACTATGGTCCCATTCACTCGGGAATATCCCAACGCAGCTACTAGAAGAAACGTGTTTCTGACTCGCTGAATCTCAACATAGATTCAACTCTCTTAGGTGAACGAACGCACAGCAGAGCAGTTTCAAGGAAACGTTTCTCCTGAGTTTTAGACGAAGTTTCCTGCTATTTAGAACGTATGCCGGCATTGGGCTGGAAATACCGGTTTTGGGATTCTGCACAGAAAGGGTTTGCAAACCGCTGATTCCACATGTGAGTTTAACTCTGTCAGTTGAATGCACACATTGACAACCATTCAGTTAGATAGCTCCGTTTTGGTTTTAGAAGCAGATATTTCTCTGTACAGCGTATGGTCCCATTCACTCGGGAATATCCCAACGCAGCTCCTAGAAGAAACGTGTTTCTGACTCGCTGAATCTCAACATAGATTCAACTCTCTTAGGTGAACGAACGCACAGCAGAGCAGTTTCAAGGAAACGTTTCTCCTCAGTTTTAGACGAAGCTTCCTGCTGTTTAGTACGGATGCCTGCATTGGGCAGGAAATACCGGTTTTCGGATACTGCACAGAAACTGTTTGCAAACCGCTGAATCCACACGTGAGTTTAACTCTGTCAGTTGAATGCACACATTGACAACCATTCAGTTTGATAGGACCCTTTTGGTTTTAGAAGCAGATATTTCTCTGTACAGCCTATGGACCAATTCACTCGGGAATATCCCAACGCAGCTCCTAGAAGAAATGTGTTTCTGACTCGCTGAATCTCAACATAGATTCAACTCTCTTAGGTGAACGAAGGCACAGCAGAGCAGTTTCAAGGAAACTTTTCTCCTGAGTTTTAGACGAAGTTTCCTGCTGTTTAGTACGGATGCCGGCATTGGGCTGGAAATACCGGTTTTGGGATTCTGCACAGAAAGAGTTTGCAAACCGCTGAATCCACACGTGAGTTTAACTCTGTCAGTTGAATGCACACATTGACAACCATTCAGTTAGATAGCTCCGTTTTGGTTTTAGAAGCAGATATGTCTCTGTACAGCCTATGGTCCCATTCACTCGGGAATATCCCAACGCAGCTCCTGGAAGAAACGTGTTTCTGACTCGCTGAATCTCAACATAGATTCAACTCTCTTAGGTGAACGAACGCACAGCAGAGCAGTTTCAAGGAAACGTTTCTCCTGAGTTTTAGACGACGTTTCCTGCTGTTTAGTACGTATGCCGGCATTGGGCTGGAAATACCGGTTTTGGGATTCTGCACAGAAAGGGTTTGCAAACCGCTGAATCCACACGTGAGTTTAACTCTGTCAGTTGAATGCACACAATGACAACCATCCAGTTAGATAGCTCCGTTTTGGTTTTAGAAGCAGATAGTTCTCTGTACAGACTATGGTCCCATTCACTCGGGAATATCCCAACGCAGCTACTAGAAGAAACGTGTTTCTGACTCGCTGAATCTCAACATAGATTCAACTCTCTTAGGTGAACGAACGCCCAGCAGAGCAGTTTCAAGGAAACGTTTCTCCTGAGTTTTAGACGAAGTTTCCTGCTGTTTAGAACGTATGCCGGCATTGGGCTGGAAATACCGGTTTTGGGATTCTGCACAGAAAGGGTTTGCAAACCGCTGATTCCACACGTGAGTTTAACTCTGTCAGTTGAATGCACACATTGACAACCATTCAGTTAGATAGCTCCGTTTTGGTTTTAGAAGCAGATATTTCTCTGTAGAGCGTATGGTCCCATTCACTCGGGAATATCCCAACGCAGCTCCTAGAAGAAACGTGTTTCTGACTCGCTGAATCTCAACATAGATTCAACTCTCTTAGGTGAACGAACGCACAGCAGAGCAGTTTCAAGGAAACGTTTCTCCTCAGTTTTAGACGAAGCTTCCTGCTGTTTAGTACGGATGCCTGCATTGGGCAGGAAATACCGGTTTTCGGATTCTGCACAGAAAGTGTTTGCAAACCGCTGAATCCACACGTGAGTTTAACTCTGTCAGTTGAATGCACACATTGACAACCATTCAGTTTGATAGGACCCTTTTGGTTTTAGAAGCAGATATTTCTCTGTACAGCCTATGGACCAATTCACTCGGGAATATCCCAACGCAGCTCCTAGAAGAAATGTGTTTCTGACTCGCTGAATCTCAACATAGATTCAACTCTCTTAGGTGAACGAAGGCACAGCAGAGCAGTTTCAAGGAAACTTTTCTCCTGAGTTTTAGACGAAGTTTCCTGCTGTTTAGTACGGATGCCGGCATTGGGCTGGAAATACCGGTTTTGGGATTCTGCACAGAAAGGGTTTGCAAACCGCTGAATCCACACGTGAGTTTAACTCTGTCAGTTGAATGCACACATTGACAACCATTCAGTTAGATAGCTCCGTTTTGGTTTTAGAAGCAGATATTTCTCTGTACAGACTATGATCCCATTCACTCGGGAATACCCCAACGCAGCTCCTAGAAGAAACGTGTTTCTGTCTCGCTGAATCTCAACATAGATTCAACTCTCTTAGGTGAACGAACGCACAGCAGAGCAGTTTCAAGGAAACGTTTCTCCTGAGTTTTAGACGAAGTTTCCTGCAGTTTAGTACGTATCCCGGCATTGAGCTGTTATTACCGGTTTTGGGATTCTGCACAGAAAGGGTTTTAAACCGATGAATCCAAACGTGAGTTTAACTCTGTCAGTTGAATGCACACATTGACAACCATTCAGTTAGATAGCTCCGTTTTGGTTTTAGAAGCAGATATTTCTCTGTACAGCCTACGGTCCCATTCACTCGGGAATATCCCAACGCAGCTCCTGGAAGAAACGTGTTTCTGACTCGCTGAATCTCAACATAGATTCAACTCTCTTAGGAGAACTAACGCACAGCAGAGCAGTTTCAAGGAAACGTTTCTCCTGAGTTTTAGACGAAGTTTCCTGCTGTTTAGTATGTATGCCGGCATTGGGCTGGAAATACCGGTTTTGGGATTCTGTACAGAAAGGGTTTGCAAACCGCTGAATCCACACGTGAGTTTAGCTCTGTCAGTTGAATGCACTCATTGACAACCATTCAGTTAGATAGCTCCGTTTTGGTTTTAGAAGCAGATATTTCTCTGTACAGCCTATGGTCCCATTCACTCGGGAATATCCCAACGCAGCTCCTAGAAGAAACGTGTTTCTGACTCGCTGAATCTCAAAGGAGATTCAACTCTCTTAGGTGAACGAACGCACAGCAGAGCAGTTTCAAGGAAACGTTTCTTCTGAGTTTTAGACGAAGTTTCCTGCTGTTTAGTACGTATGCCGGCATTGGGCTGGAAATACCGGTTTTGGAATTCTGCACAGAAAGGGTTTGCAAACCGCTGAATCCACAGGTGAGTTTAACTCTGTCAGTTGAATGCACACATTGACAACCATCCTGTTAGATAGCTCCGTTTTGGTTTTAGAAGCACATATTTCTCTGTACAGCCTATGGTCCCATTAACTCGGTATTATCCCAACGCAGCTCCTAGAAGAAACGTGTTTCTGACTCGCTGAATCTCAACATAGATTCAACTCTCTTAGGTGAACGAACGCACAGCAGAGCAGTTTCAAGGAAACGTTTCTCCTGAGTTTTAGTCGAAATTTCCTGCTCTTTAGTACGTATGCCGGCATTGGGCTGGAAATACCGGTTTTGGGATTCTGCACAGAAAGGGTTTGCAAACTGCTGAATCCACACGTGATTTTAACTTTGTCAGTTGAATGCAGACATTGACAGGCATACAGTTAGATAGATCCGTTTTGGTTTTAGAAGCAGATATTTCTCTGTACAGCCTATGGTCCCATTCACTCGGGAATATCCCGACGCAGCTCCTAGAAGAAAGGTGTTTCTGACTCGCTGAATCTCAACATAGATTCAACTCTCTTAGGTTAACGAACGCACAGCAGAGCAGTTTCAAGGAAACTTTTCTCCTGAGTTTTAGACGAAGTTACCTGCTCTTTAGTACGGATGCCGGCATTGGGCAGGAAATACCGGTTTTCGGATTCTGCACAGAAAGGGTTTGCAAACCGCTGAATCCACACGTGAGTTTATCTCTGTCAGTTGAATGCACACATTGACAACCATTCAGTTAGATAGCTCCGTTTTGGTTTTAGAAGCAGATATTTCTCTGTACAGCCTACGGTCCCATTCACTCGGGAATATCCCAACGCAGCTCCTGGAAGAAACGTGTTTCTGACTCGCTGAATCTCAACATAGATTCAATTCTCTTAGGAGAACGAACGCACAGCAGAGCAGTTTCACGAAAACGTTTCTCCTGAGTTTTAGACAAAGTTTCCTGCAGTTTAGTACGTATGCTGGCAGTGAGCTGGAATTACCGGTTTTGGGATTCTGCACAGAAAGGGTTTATAAACCGATGAATCCAAACGTGAGTTTAACTCTGTCAGTTGAATGCACACATTGAAAACCATTCAGCTAGATAGCACCCTTTTGGTTTAAGGAGCAGATATTTCTCTGTACAGCCTATGGTCCCATTCACTCGGGAATATCCCAACGCAGCTCTTAGAAGAAACATGTTTCTGACTCGCTGAATTTGAACATAGATTCAACTCTCTTAGGTGAACGAACGCACAGCAGAGCAGTTTCAAGGAAACGTTTCTCCTGAGTTTTAGACGAAGTTTCCTGCTGTTTAGTACGTATGCCGGCATTGTTCTGGAAATACCGGTTTTGGGATTCTGCACAGAAAGGGTTTGCAAACCACTGAATCGACACGTGAGTTTAACTCTGTCAGTTGAATGCACGCATTGACAACCATTCAGTTAGATAGCTCCGTTTTGGTTTTAGGAGCAGATATTTCTCTGTACAACCTATGGTCACATTCACTCGGGAATATCCCAACGCAGCTCCTGGAAGAAACGTGTTTCTGACTCACTGAATCTCAACATAGATTCAACTCTCTTAGGTGAACGAAAGCACAGCAGAGCAGCTCCAAGGAAACGTTTCTCCTGAGTTTTAGACGAAGTTTCCTGCTGTTTAGTACGTATGCCGGCATTGGGCTGGAAATACCGGTTTTGGGATTCTGCACAGAAAGGGTTTGTAAACCGCTGAATCCACACGTGAGTTTAACTCTGTCAGTTGAATGCACACATTGACAACCATTCAATTAGATTGCACCCTTTTGGTTTTAGGAGCAGATATTTCTCTGTACAGCCTATGGTCCCATTCACTCGGGAGTATCCCAACGCAGCTCCTAGAAGAAACGTGTTTCTGACTCGCTGAATCTCAACATAGATTCAACTCTCTTATGTGAACGAACGCACAGCAGAGCAGTTTCAAGGAAACATTTCTCCTGAGTTTTAGACGAAGTTTCCTGCTGTTTAGTACGTATGCCGGCATTGGGCTGGAAATACCGGTTTTGGGATTCTGCACAGAAAGGGTTTGCAAACCACTGAATCCACACGTGAGTTTACCTCTGTCAGTTGAATGCACACATTGACAACCATTCAGTTAGATAGCTCCGTTTTGGTTTTAGAAGCAGATATTTCTCTGTACAGCCTATGGTCCCATTCACTCGGGAATATCCCAACGCAGCTCCTGGAAGAAACGTGTTTGTGACTCGCTGAATCTCAACATAGATTCAAATCTCTTAGGTGAACGAACGCACAGCAGAGCAGTTTCAAGGAAACGTTTCTCTTGAGTTTTAGACGAAGTTTCCTGCTGTTTAGTACGGATGCCGGCATTGGGCAGGAAATACCGGTTTTGGGATTCTGCACAGAAAGGGTTTGCAAACCGCTGAATCCACACGTGAGTTTAACTCTGTCAGTTGAATGCACACATTGACAACCATTCAGTTTGATAGCACCCTTTTGGTTTTAGTAGCAGATATTTCTCTGTACAGCCTATGGTCCCATTCACTCGGGAATATACCAACGCAGCTCCTAGAAGAAACGTGTTTCTGACTCGCTGAATCTCAACATAGATTCAACTCTCTTAGGTGAACGAACGCACAGCAGAGCAGTTTCAAGGAAACTTTTCTCCTGAGTTTTAGACGAAGTTTCCTGCTGTTTAGTACAGATGCCGGCATTGGGCTGGAAATACCGGTTTTGGGATTCTGCACAGAAAGGGTTTGCAAACCGCTGAATCCACACGTGAGTTTAACTCTGTCAGTTGAATGCACACATTGACAACCATTCAGTTAGATAGCTCCGTTTTGGTATTAGAAGCAGATATTTCTCTGTACAGCCTATGGTCCCATTCACTCGGGAATATCCCAACGCAGGTCCTAGAAGAAACGTGTTTCTTACTCGCTGAATCTCAACATAGTTTCAACTCTCTTATGTGAACGAACGCACAGCAGAGCAGTTTCAGGGAATCGTTTCTCCTGAGTTTTAGACGAAGTTTCCTGCTGTTTAGTACGGATGCCGGCATTGGGCTGGAAATACCGGTTTTGGGATTCTGCACAGAAAGTGTTTGCAAACCGCTGAATCCACACGTGAGTTTAACTCTGTCAGTTGAATGAACACATTGACAACCATTCAGTTAGATAGCTCCGTTTTGGTTTTAGAAGCAGATATTTCTCTGTACAGCCTATGGTCCCATTCACTCGGGAATATCCCAACGCAGCTCCTGGAATAAACGTGTTTCTGACTCGCTGAATCTCAACATAGATTCAACTGTCTTAGGTGAACGAACGCACAGCAGAGCAGCTTCAAGGAAACGTTTCGCTTGAGTTTTAGACGCAGTTTCCTGCTGTTTAGTACGTATGCCGGCATTGGGCTGGAAATACCGGTTTTGGGATTCTGCACAAAAAGGGTTTGCAAACCGCTGAATCCACACGTGAGTTTATCTCTGTCAGTTGAATGCACACATTGAAAACCACTCAGCTAGATAGCACCCTTTTGGTTTAAGGAGTAGATATTTCTCTGTACAGCCTATGGACCCATTCACTCGGGAATATCCCAACGCAGCTCTTAGAAGAAACATGTTTCTGACTCGCTGAATTTGAACATAGATTCAACTCTCTTAGGTGAACGAACGCACAGCAGAGCAGTTTCAAGGAAACGTTTCTCCTGAGTTTTAGACGAAGTTTCCTGCTGTTTAGTACGTATGCCGGCATTGTTCTGGAAATACCGGTTTTGGGATTCTGCACAGAAAGGGTTTGCAAACCACTGAATCGACACGTGAGTTTAACTCTGTCAGTTGAATGCACGCATTGACAACCATTCAGTTAGATAGCTCCGTTTTGGTTTTAGGAGCAGATATTTCTCTGTACAACCTATGGTCACATTCACTCGGGAATATCCCAACGCAGCTCCTGGAAGAAACGTGTTTCTGACTCACTGAATCTCAACATAGATTCAACTCTCTTAGGTGAACGAAAGCACAGCAGAGCAGCTCCAAGGAAACGTTTCTCCTGAGTTTTAGACGAAGTTTCCTGCTGTTTAGTACGTATGCCGGCATTGGGCTGGAAATACCGGTTTTGGGATTCTGCACAGAAAGGGTTTGTAAACCGCTGAATCCACACGTGAGTTTAACTCTGTCAGTTGAATGCACACATTGACAACCATTCAATTAGATTGCACCCTTTTGGTTTTAGGAGCAGATATTTCTCTGTACAGCCTATGGTCCCATTCACTCGGGAGTATCCCAACGCAGCTCCTAGAAGAAACGTGTTTCTGACTCGCTGAATCTCAACATAGATTCAACTCTCTTATGTGAACGAACGCACAGCAGAGCAGTTTCAAGGAAACATTTCTCCTGAGTTTTAGACGAAGTTTCCTGCTGTTTAGTACGTATGCCGGCATTGGGCTGGAAATACCGGTTTTGGGATTCTGCACAGAAAGGGTTTGCAAACCACTGAATCCACACGTGAGTTTACCTCTGTCAGTTGAATGCACACATTGACAACCATTCAGTTAGATAGCTCCGTTTTGGTTTTAGAAGCAGATATTTCTCTGTACAGCCTATGGTCCCATTCACTCGGGAATATCCCAACGCAGCTCCTGGAAGAAACGTGTTTGTGACTCGCTGAATCTCAACATAGATTCAAATCTCTTAGGTGAACGAACGCACAGCAGAGCAGTTTCAAGGAAACGTTTCTCTTGAGTTTTAGACGAAGTTTCCTGCTGTTTAGTACGGATGCCGGCATTGGGCAGGAAATACCGGTTTTGGGATTCTGCACAGAAAGGGTTTGCAAACCGCTGAATCCACACGTGAGTTTAACTCTGTCAGTTGAATGCACACATTGACAACCATTCAGTTTGATAGCACCCTTTTGGTTTTAGTAGCAGATATTTCTCTGTACAGCCTATGGTCCCATTCACTCGGGAATATCCCAACGCAGCTCCTAGAAGAAACGTGTTTCTGACTCGCTGAATCTCAACATAGATTCAACTCTCTTATGTGAACGAACGCACAGCAGAGCAGTTTCAAGGAAACGTTTCTCCTGAGTTTTAGACGAAGTTTCCTGCTGTTTAGTACGTATGCCGGCATTGGGCTGGAAATACCGGTTTTGGGATTCTGCACAGAAAGGGTTTGCAAACCGCTGAATCCACACGTGAGTTTAACTCTGTCATTTGAATGCACACATTGACAACCATTCAGTTAGATAGCTCCGTTTTGGTTTCAGAAGCAGATATTTCTCTGTACAGCCTATGGTCCCATTCACTCGGGAATATCCCAACGCAGCTCCGGGAAGAAACGTGTTTCTGACTCGCTGAATCTCAACATAGATTCAACTCTCTTAGGTGAACGAACGCACAGCAGAGCACTTTCAAGGAAACGTTTCTCCTGAGTTTTAGACGAAGTTTCCTGCTGTTTAGTACGGATGCCGGCATTGGGCTGGAAATACCGGTTTTGGGATTCTGCACAGAAAGGGTTTGCAAACCGCTGAATCCACACGTGAGTTTAACTCTGTCAGTTGAATGCACACATTGACAACCATTCAGTTAGATAGATCCGTTTTGATTTTAGAAGCAGATATTTCTCTGTACAGCCTATGGTCCCATTCACTCGGGAATATCCCAACGCAGCTCCTGGAAGAAACGTGTTTCTGACTCGCTGAATCTCAACATAGATTCAACTGTCTTAGGTGAACGAACGCACAGCAGAGCAACTTCAAGGAAACGTTTCTCGTGAGTTTTAGACGAAGTTTCCTGCTGTTTAGTACGTATGCCGGCATTGGGCTGGAAATACCGGTTTTGGGATTCTGCACAGAAAGGGTTTGCAAACCGCTGAATCCACACGTGAGTTTAACTCTGTCAGTTGAATGCACAAATTGACAACCATTCAGTTTGATAACACCCTTTTGGTTTTAGAAGCAGATATTTCTCTGTACAGCCTATGGTCCCATTCACTCGGGGATATCCCAACGCAGCTCCTGGAAGAAACGTGTTTCTGACTCGCTGAATCTCAACATAGATTCAACTCTCTTAGGTGAACGAACGCACAGCAGAGCAGTTTCAAGGAAACGTTTCTCCTGAGTTTTAGACGAAGTTTCCTGCTGTTTAGTACGTATGCCGGCATTGGGCTGGAAATACAGGTTTTGGGATTCTGCACAGAAAGGGTTTGCAAACCGCTGAATCCACACGTGAGTTTAACTCTGTCAGTTGAATGCACACATTGACAACCATTCAGTTAGATAGATCCGTTTTGGTTTTAGAAGCAGATATTTCTCTGTACAGCCTATGGTCCCATTCACTCGGGAATATCCCGACGCAGCTCCTAGAAGAAACGTGTTTCTGACTCGCTGAATCTCAACATAGATTCAACTCTCTTAGATGAACGAACGCACAGCAGAGCAGTTTCAAGGAAACTTTTCTCCTGAGTTTTTGACGAAGTTTCCTGGTTTTTAGTACGGATTCCGGCATTGGGCTGGAAATACCGGTTTTGGGATTCTGCACAGAAAGGGTTTGCAAACCGCTGAATCCACACGTGAGTTTAACTCTGTCAGTTGAATGCACACATTGACAACCATTCAGTTAGATAGATCCGTTTTGGTTTTAGAAGCAGATATTTCTCTGTACAGCCTACGGTCCCATTCACTCGGGAATATCCCAACGCAGCTCCTAGAAGAAACGTGTTTCTGACTCGCTGAATCTCAACATAGATTCAACTCTCTTAGGAGAACGAACGCACAGCAGAGCAGTTTCAAGGAAACGTTTCTCCTGAGTTTTAGAAGAAGTTTCCTGCTGTTTAGTATCTATGCCGGCATTGGGCTGGAAATACCGGTTTTGGGATTCTGCACAGAAAGGGTTTGCAAACCGCTGAATTCACACGTGAGTTTAGCTCTGTCAGTTGAATGCACTCATTGACAACCATTCAGTTAGATAGCTCCGTTTTGGTTTTAGAAGCAGATATTTCTCTGTACAGCCTATGGTCCCATTCACTCGGGAATATCCCAACGCAGCTCCTAGAAGAAACGTGTTTCTGACTCGCTGAATCTCAACATAGATTCAACTCTCTTAGGTGAACGAACGCACAGCAGAGCAGTTTCAAGGATACGTTTCTTCTGAGTTTTAGACGAAGTTTCCTGCTGTTTAGTACGTATGCCGGCATTGGGCTGGAAATACCGGTTTTGGGATTCTGCACAGAAAGGGTTTGCAAACCGCTGAATCCACAGGTGAGTTCAACTCTGTCAGTTGAATGCACACATTGACAACCATCCTGTTAGATAGCTCCGTTTTGGTTTTAGAAGCAGATATTTCTCTGTACAGCCTATGGTCTCATTAACTCGGTATTATCCCAACGCAGCTCCTAGAAGAAACGTGTTTCTGACTCGCTGAATCTCAACATAGATTCAACTCTCTTAGGTGAACGAACGCACAGCAGAGCAGTTTCAAGGAAACGTTTCTCCTGAGTTTTAGACGAAATTTCCTGCTGTTTAGTACGTATGCAGGCATTGGGCTGGAAATACCGGTTTTGGGATTCTGCACAGAAAGGGTTTGCAAACCGCTGAATCCACACGTGAGTTTAACTCTGTCAGTTGAATGCACACATTGACAACCATTCAGTTAGATAGCTCCGTTTTGGTATTAGAAGCAGATATTTCTCTGTACAGCCTATGGTCCCATTCACTCGGGAATATCCCAACGCAGGTCCTAGAAGAAACGTGTTTCTGACTCGCTGAATCTCAACATCGATTCAACTCTCTTATGTGAACGAACGCACAGCAGAGCAGTTTCAGAGAATCGTTTCTCCTGAGTTTTAGACGAAGTTTCCTGCTGTTTAGTACGTATGCCGGCATTGGGCTGGAAATACTGGTTTTGGGATTCTGCACAGAAAGGGTTTGCAATCCGCTGAATCCACACGTGAGTTTAACTCTGTCAGTTGAATGCACACATTGACAACCATTCAGTTAGATAGCTCCGTTTTGGTTTTAGAAGCAGATATTTCTCTGTACAGCCTATGGTCCCATTCACTCGGGAATATCCCAACGCAGCTCCTGGAAGAAACGTGTTTCTGACTCGCTGAATCTCAACATAGATTCAACTCTCTTAGGTGAACGAAGGCACAGCAGAGCAGCTTCAAGGAAACGTTTCTCGTGAGTTTTAGACGAAGTATCCTGCTGTTTAGTACGTATGCCGGCATTGGGCTGGAAATACCGGTTTTGGGATTCTGCACAGAAAGGGTTTGCAAACCGCTGAATCCACACGTGAGTTTAACTCTGTCAGTTGAATGCACACATTGACAACCATTCAGTTTGATAACACCCTTTTGATTTTAGAAGCAGATATTTCTCTGTACAGCCTATGGTCCCATTCACTCGGGAATATCCCAACGCAGCTCCTGGAAGAAACGTGTTTCTGACTCGCTGAATCTCAACATAGATTCAACACTCTTAGGTGAACGAACGCACAGCAGAGCAGTTTCAAGGAAACGTTTCTCCTGAGTTTTAGGCGAAGTTTCCTGCTGTTTAGTATGTATGCCGGCATTGGGCTGGAAATACCGGTTTTGGGATTCTGCACAGAAAGGGTTTGCAAACTGCTGAATCCACACGTGAGTTTAACTTTGTCAGTTGAATGCACACATTGACAGGCATACAGTTAGATAGCTCCGTTTTGGTTTTAGAATCAGATATTTCTCTGTACAGACTGTGGTCCCATTCACTCGGGCATATCCCAACGCAGCTCCTAGAAGAAACGTGTTTCTGACTCGCTGAATCTCAACATAGATTCAACTCTCTTAGGTGAACGAACGCACAGCAGAGCAGTTTCACGAAAACGTTTCTCCTGAGTTTTAGACGAAGTTTCCTGCAGTTTAGTACGTATGCTGGCAGTGAGCTGGAATTACCGGTTTTGGGATTCTACACAGAAAGGGTTTGTAAACCGATGAATCCAAACGTGAGTTTAACTCTGTCAGTTGAATGCACACATTGAAAACCATTCAGCTAGATAGCACCCTTTTGGTTTAAGGAGCAGATATTTCTCTGTACAGCCTATGGTCCCATTCACTCGGGAATATCCCAACGCAGCTCTTAGAAGAAACATGTTTCTGACTCGCTGAATCTCAACATAGATTCAACTCTCTTAGGTGAACGAACGCACAGCAGAGCAGTTTCAAGGAAACGTTTCTCCTGAGTTTTAGACGAAGTTTCCTGCTGTTTAGTACGTATGCCGGCATTGTTCTGAAAATACCGGTTTTGGGATTCTGCACAGAAAGGGTTTGCAGACCACTGAATCGACACGTGAGTTTAACTCTGTCAGTTGAATGCACGCATTGACAACCATTCAGTTAGATAGCTCCGTTTTGGTTTTAGGAGCAGATATTTCTCTGTACAACCTATGGTCCCATTTACTCGGGAATATCCCAACGCAGCTCCTGGAAGAAACGTGTTTCTGACTCGCTGAATCTCAACATAGATTCAACTCTCTTAGGTGAACGAAAGCACAGCAGAGCAGCTCCAAGGAAACGTTTCTCCTGAGTTTTAGACGAAGTTTCTTGCTGTTTAGTACGTATGCCGGCATTGGGCTGGAAATACCGGTTTTGGGATTCTGCACAGAAAGGGTTTGCAAACCGCTGAATCCACACGTGAGTTTAACTCTGTCAGTTGAATGCACACATTGACAGCCTTTCAATTAGATTGCACCCTTTTGGTTTTAGGAGCAGATATTTCTCTGTACAGCCTATGGTCCCATTCACTCGGGAGTATCCCAACGCAGCTCCTAGAAGAAACGTGTTTCTGACTCGCTGAATCTCAAAATAGATTCAACTCTCTTACGTGAACGAACGCACAGCAGAGCAGTTTCAAGGAAACATTTCTCCTGAGTTTTAGAGGAAGTTTCCTGCTGTTTAGTACGTATGCCGGCATTGGGCTGGAAATACCGGTTTTGGGATTCTGCACAGAAAGGGTTTGCAAACCACTGAATCCACACGTGAGTTTAACTCTGTCAGTTGAATGCACACATTGACAACCATTCAGTTAGATAGCACCCTTTTGGTTTTAGTAGCAGATATTTCTCTGTACAGCCTATGGTCCCATTCACTCGGGAATATCCCAACGCAGCTCCTAGAAGAAACGTGTTTCTGACTCGCTGAATCTCAACATAGATTCAACTCTCTTAGGTGAACGAACGCACAGCAGAGCAGTTTCAAGGAAACTTTTCTCCTGAGTTTTAGACGAAGTTTCCTGCTGTTTAGTACAGATGCCGGCATTGGGCTGGAAATACCGGTTTTGGGATTCTGCACAGAAAGTGTTTGCAAACCGCTGAATCCACACGTGAGTTTAACTCTGTCAGTTGAATGCACACATTGACAACCATTCAGTTAGATAGCTCTGTTTTGGTATTAGAAGCAGATATTTCTCTGTACAGCCTATGGTCCCATTCACTCGGGAATATCCCAACGCAGGTCCTAGAAGAAACGTGTTTCTGACTCGCTGAATCTCAACATCGTTTCAACTCTCTTATGTGAACGAACGCACAGCAGAGCAGTTTCAGAGAATCGTTTCTCCTGAGTTTTAGACGAAGTTTCCTGCTGTTTAGTACGTATGCCGGCATTGGGCTGGAAATACTGGTTTTGGGATTCTGCACAGAAAGGGTTTGCAAACCGCTGAATCCACACGTGAGTTTGACTCTGTCAGTTGAATGCACACATTGACAACCATTCAGTTAGATAGCTCCGTTTTGGTTTTAGAAGCAGATATTTCTCTGTACAGCCTATGGTCCCATTCACTCGGGAATATCCCAACGCAGCTCCTGGAAGAAACGTGTTTCTGACTCGCTGAATCTCAACATAGATTCAACTCTCTTAGGTGAACGAACGCACAGCAGAGCAGTTTCAAGGAAACGTTTCTCCTGAGTTTTAGACGAAGTTTCCTGCTGTTTATTATGTATGCCGGCATTGGGCTGGAAATACCGGTTTTGGGATTCTTCACAGAAAGGGTTTGTAAACCGCTGAATGCAAACGTGAGTTTAACACTGTCAGTTGAATGCACACATTGACAACCATTCAGTTAGATTGCAACCTTTTGGTTTTAGGAGCAGATATTTCTCTGTACAGCCTATGGTCCCATTCACTCGGGAATATCCCAACGCAGCTCCTAGAAGAAACGTGTTTCTGACTCGCTGAATCTCAACATAGATTCAACTCTCTTATGTGAACGAACGCACAGCAGAGCAGTTTCAAGGAAACGTTTCTCCTGAGTTTTAGACGAAGTTTCCTGCTGTTTAGTACGTATGCCGGCATTGGGCTGGAAATACCGGTTTTGGGATTCTGCACAGAAAGGGTTTGCAAACCGCTGAATCCACACGTGAGTTTAACTCTGTCATTTGAATGCACACATTGACAACCATTCAGTTAGATAGCTCCGTTTTGGTTTCAGAAGCAGATATTTCTCTGTACAGCCTATGGTCCCATTCACTCGGGAATATCCCAACGCAGCTCCGGGAAGAAACGTGTTTCTGACTCGCTGAATCTCAACATAGATTCAACTCTCTTAGGTGAACGAACGCACAGCAGAGCACTTTCAAGGAAACGTTTCTCCTGAGTTTTAGACGAAGTTTCCTGCTGTTTAGTACGGATGCCGGCATTGGGCTGGAAATACCGGTTTTGGGATTCTGCACAGAAAGGGTTTGCAAACCGCTGAATCCACACGTGAGTTTAACTCTGTCAGTTGAATGCACACATTGACAACCATTCAGTTAGATAGATCCGTTTTGATTTTAGAAGCAGATATTTCTCTGTACAGCCTATGGTCCCATTCACTCGGGAATATCCCAACGCAGCTCCTGGAAGAAACGTGTTTCTGACTCGCTGAATCTCAACATAGATTCAACTGTCTTAGGTGAACGAACGCACAGCAGAGCAACTTCAAGGAAACGTTTCTCGTGAGTTTTAGACGAAGTTTCCTGCTGTTTAGTACGTATGCCGGCATTGGGCTGGAAATACCGGTTTTGGGATTCTGCACAGAAAGGGTTTGCAAACCGCTGAATCCACACGTGAGTTTAACTCTGTCAGTTGAATGCACAAATTGACAACCATTCAGTTTGATAACACCCTTTTGGTTTTAGAAGCAGATATTTCTCTGTACAGCCTATGGTCCCATTCACTCGGGGATATCCCAACGCAGCTCCTGGAAGAAACGTGTTTCTGACTCGCTGAATCTCAACATAGATTCAACTCTCTTAGGTGAACGAACGCACAGCAGAGCAGTTTCAAGGAAACGTTTCTCCTGAGTTTTAGACGAAGTTTCCTGCTGTTTAGTACGTATGCCGGCATTGGGCTGGAAATACAGGTTTTGGGATTCTGCACAGAAAGGGTTTGCAAACCGCTGAATCCACACGTGAGTTTAACTCTGTCAGTTGAATGCACACATTGACAACCATTCAGTTAGATAGATCCGTTTTGGTTTTAGAAGCAGATATTTCTCTGTACAGCCTATGGTCCCATTCACTCGGGAATATCCCGACGCAGCTCCTAGAAGAAACGTGTTTCTGACTCGCTGAATCTCAACATAGATTCAACTCTCTTAGATGAACGAACGCACAGCAGAGCAGTTTCAAGGAAACTTTTCTCCTGAGTTTTTGACGAAGTTTCCTGGTTTTTAGTACGGATTCCGGCATTGGGCTGGAAATACCGGTTTTGGGATTCTGCACAGAAAGGGTTTGCAAACCGCTGAATCCACACGTGAGTTTAACTCTGTCAGTTGAATGCACACATTGACAACCATTCAGTTAGATAGATCCGTTTTGGTTTTAGAAGCAGATATTTCTCTGTACAGCCTACGGTCCCATTCACTCGGGAATATCCCAACGCAGCTCCTAGAAGAAACGTGTTTCTGACTCGCTGAATCTCAACATAGATTCAACTCTCTTAGGAGAACGAACGCACAGCAGAGCAGTTTCAAGGAAACGTTTCTCCTGAGTTTTAGAAGAAGTTTCCTGCTGTTTAGTATCTATGCCGGCATTGGGCTGGAAATACCGGTTTTGGGATTCTGCACAGAAAGGGTTTGCAAACCGCTGAATTCACACGTGAGTTTAGCTCTGTCAGTTGAATGCACTCATTGACAACCATTCAGTTAGATAGCTCCGTTTTGGTTTTAGAAGCAGATATTTCTCTGTACAGCCTATGGTCCCATTCACTCGGGAATATCCCAACGCAGCTCCTAGAAGAAACGTGTTTCTGACTCGCTGAATCTCAACATAGATTCAACTCTCTTAGGTGAACGAACGCACAGCAGAGCAGTTTCAAGGATACGTTTCTTCTGAGTTTTAGACGAAGTTTCCTGCTGTTTAGTACGTATGCCGGCATTGGGCTGGAAATACCGGTTTTGGGATTCTGCACAGAAAGGGTTTGCAAACCGCTGAATCCACAGGTGAGTTCAACTCTGTCAGTTGAATGCACACATTGACAACCATCCTGTTAGATAGCTCCGTTTTGGTTTTAGAAGCAGATATTTCTCTGTACAGCCTATGGTCTCATTAACTCGGTATTATCCCAACGCAGCTCCTAGAAGAAACGTGTTTCTGACTCGCTGAATCTCAACATAGATTCAACTCTCTTAGGTGAACGAACGCACAGCAGAGCAGTTTCAAGGAAACGTTTCTCCTGAGTTTTAGACGAAATTTCCTGCTGTTTAGTACGTATGCAGGCATTGGGCTGGAAATACCGGTTTTGGGATTCTGCACAGAAAGGGTTTGCAAACCGCTGAATCCACACGTGAGTTTAACTCTGTCAGTTGAATGCACACATTGACAACCATTCAGTTAGATAGCTCCGTTTTGGTATTAGAAGCAGATATTTCTCTGTACAGCCTATGGTCCCATTCACTCGGGAATATCCCAACGCAGGTCCTAGAAGAAACGTGTTTCTGACTCGCTGAATCTCAACATCGATTCAACTCTCTTATGTGAACGAACGCACAGCAGAGCAGTTTCAGAGAATCGTTTCTGCTGAGTTTTAGACGAAGTTTCCTGCTGTTTAGTACGTATGCCGGCATTGGGCTGGAAATACTGGTTTTGGGATTCTGCACAGAAAGGGTTTGCAATCCGCTGAATCCACACGTGAGTTTAACTCTGTCAGTTGAATGCACACATTGACAACCATTCAGTTAGATAGCTCCGTTTTGGTTTTAGAAGCAGATATTTCTCTATACAGCCTATGGTCCCATTCACTCGGGAATATCCCAACGAAGCTCCTGGAAGAAACGTGTTTCTGACTCGCTGAATCTCAACATAGATTCAACTCTCTTAGGTGAACGAACGCACAGCAGAGCAGTTTCAAGGAAACGTTTCTCCTGAGTTTTAGACGAAGTTTCCTGCTGTTTATTACGTATGCCGGCATTGGGCTGGAAATACCGGTTTTGGGATTCTTCACAGAAAGGGTTTGTAAACCGCTGAATCCAAACGTGAGTTTAACACTCTCAGTTGAATGCACACATTGACAACCATTCAGTTAGATTGCACCCTTTTGGTTTTAGGAGCAGATATTTCTCTGTACAGCCTATGGTCCCATTCACTCGGGAATATCCCAACGCAGCTCCTAGAAGAAACGTGTTTCTGACTCGCTGAATCTCAACATAGATTCAACTCTCTTATGTGAACGAACGCACAGCAGAGCAGTTTCAAGGAAACGTTTCTCCTGAGTTTTAGACGAAATTTCCTGCTGTTTAGTACGTATGCCGGCATTGGGCTGGAAATACCGGTTTTGGGATTCTGCACAGAAAGGGTTTGCAAACCGCTGAATCCACACGTGAGTTTAACTCTGTCAGTTGAATGCACACATTGACAACCATTCAGTTAGATAGCTCCGTTTTGATTTTAGAAGCAGATATTTCTCTGTACAGCCTATGGTCCCATTCACTCGGGAATATCCCAACGCAGCTCCTGGAAGAAACGTGTTTCTGACTCGCTGAATCTCAACATAGATTCAACTCTCTTAGGTGAACGAAGGCACAGCAGAGCAGCTTCAAGGAAACGTTTCTCGTGAGTTTTAGACGAAGTATCCTGCTGTTTAGTACGTATGCCGGCATTGGGCTGGAAATACCGGTTTTGGGATTCTGCACAGAAAGGGTTTGCAAACCGCTGAATCCACACGTGAGTTTAACTCTGTCAGTTGAATGCACACATTGACAACCATTCAGTTTGATAACACCCTTTTGATTTTAGAAGCAGATATTTCTCTGTACAGCCTATGGTCCCATTCACTCGGGAATATCCCAACGCAGCTCCTGGAAGAAACGTGTTTCTGACTCGCTGAATCTCAACATAGATTCAACACTCTTAGGTGAACGAACGCACAGCAGAGCAGTTTCAAGGAAACGTTTCTCCTGAGTTTTAGGCGAAGTTTCCTGCTGTTTAGTATGTATGCCGGCATTGGGCTGGAAATACCGGTTTTGGGATTCTGCACAGAAAGGGTTTGCAAACTGCTGAATCCACACGTGAGTTTAACTTTGTCAGTTGAATGCACACATTGACAGGCATACAGTTAGATAGCTCCGTTTTGGTTTTAGAATCAGATATTTCTCTGTACAGACTGTGGTCCCATTCACTCGGGCATATCCCAACGCAGCTCCTAGAAGAAACGTGTTTCTGACTCGCTGAATCTCAACATAGATTCAACTCTCTTAGGTGAACGAACGCACAGCAGAGCAGTTTCACGAAAACGTTTCTCCTGAGTTTTAGACGAAGTTTCCTGCAGTTTAGTACGTATGCTGGCAGTGAGCTGGAATTACCGGTTTTGGGATTCTACACAGAAAGGGTTTGTAAACCGATGAATCCAAACGTGAGTTTAACTCTGTCAGTTGAATGCACACATTGAAAACCATTCAGCTAGATAGCACCCTTTTGGTTTAAGGAGCAGATATTTCTCTGTACAGCCTATGGTCCCATTCACTCGGGAATATCCCAACGCAGCTCTTAGAAGAAACATGTTTCTGACTCGCTGAATCTCAACATAGATTCAACTCTCTTAGGTGAACGAACGCACAGCAGAGCAGTTTCAAGGAAACGTTTCTCCTGAGTTTTAGACGAAGTTTCCTGCTGTTTAGTACGTATGCCGGCATTGTTCTGAAAATACCGGTTTTGGGATTCTGCACAGAAAGGGTTTGCAGACCACTGAATCGACACGTGAGTTTAACTCTGTCAGTTGAATGCACGCATTGACAACCATTCAGTTAGATAGCTCCGTTTTGGTTTTAGGAGCAGATATTTCTCTGTACAACCTATGGTCCCATTCACTCGGGAATATCCCAACGCAGCTCCTGGAAGAAACGTGTTTCTGACTCGCTGAATCTCAACATAGATTCAACTCTCTTAGGTGAACGAAAGCACAGCAGAGCAGCTCCAAGGAAACGTTTCTCCTGAGTTTTAGACGAAGTTTCTTGCTGTTTAGTACGTATGCCGGCATTGGGCTGGAAATACCGGTTTTGGGATTCTGCACAGAAAGGGTTTGCAAACCGCTGAATCCACACGTGAGTTTAACTCTGTCAGTTGAATGCACACATTGACAGCCTTTCAATTAGATTGCACCCTTTTGGTTTTAGGAGCAGATATTTCTCTGTACAGCCTATGGTCCCATTCACTCGGGAGTATCCCAACGCAGCTCCTAGAAGAAACGTGTTTCTGACTCGCTGAATCTCAAAATAGATTCAACTCTCTTACGTGAACGAACGCACAGCAGAGCAGTTTCAAGGAAACATTTCTCCTGAGTTTTAGAGGAAGTTTCCTGCTGTTTAGTACGTATGCCGGCATTGGGCTGGAAATACCGGTTTTGGGATTCTGCACAGAAAGGGTTTGCAAACCACTGAATCCACACGTGAGTTTAACTCTGTCAGTTGAATGCACACATTGACAACCATTCAGTTAGATAGCACCCTTTTGGTTTTAGTAGCAGATATTTCTCTGTACAGCCTATGGTCCCATTCACTCGGGAATATCCCAACGCAGCTCCTAGAAGAAACGTGTTTCTGACTCGCTGAATCTCAACATAGATTCAACTCTATTAGGTGAACGAACGCACAGCAGAGCAGTTTCAAGGAAACTTTTCTCCTGAGTTTTAGACGAAGTTTCCTGCTGTTTAGTACAGATGCCGGCATTGGGCTGGAAATACCGGTTTTGGGATTCTGCACAGAAAGTGTTTGCAAACCGCTGAATCCACACGTGAGTTTAACTCTGTCAGTTGAATGCACACATTGACAACCATTCAGTTAGATAGCTCTGTTTTGGTATTAGAAGCAGATATTTCTCTGTACAGCCTATGGTCCCATTCACTCGGGAATATCCCAACGCAGGTCCTAGAAGAAACGTGTTTCTGACTCGCTGAATCTCAACATCGTTTCAACTCTCTTATGTGAACGAACGCACAGCAGAGCAGTTTCAGAGAATCGTTTCTCCTGAGTTTTAGACGAAGTTTCCTGCTGTTTAGTACGTATGCCGGCATTGGGCTGGAAATACTGGTTTTGGGATTCTGCACAGAAAGGGTTTGCAAACCGCTGAATCCACACGTGAGTTTGACTCTGTCAGTTGAATGCACACATTGACAACCATTCAGTTAGATAGCTCCGTTTTGGTTTTAGAAGCAGATATTTCTCTGTACAGCCTATGGTCCCATTCACTCGGGAATATCCCAACGCAGCTCCTGGAAGAAACGTGTTTCTGACTCGCTGAATCTCAACATAGATTCAACTCTCTTAGGTGAACGAACGCACAGCAGAGCAGTTTCAAGGAAACGTTTCTCCTGAGTTTTAGACGAAGTTTCCTGCTGTTTATTATGTATGCCGGCATTGGGCTGGAAATACCGGTTTTGGGATTCTTCACAGAAAGGGTTTGTAAACCGCTGAATGCAAACGTGAGTTTAACACTGTCAGTTGAATGCACACATTGACAACCATTCAGTTAGATTGCACCCTTTTGGTTTTAGGAGCAGATATTTCTCTGTACAGCCTATGGTCCCATTCACTCGGGAATATCCCAACGCAGCTCCTAGAAGAAACGTGTTTCTGACTCGCTGAATCTCAACATAGATTCAACTCTCTTATGTGAACGAACGCACAGCAGAGCAGTTTCAAGGAAACGTTTCTCCTGAGTTTTAGACGAAGTTTCCTGCTGTTTAGTACGTATGCCGGCATTGGGCTGGAAATACCGGTTTTGGGATTCTGCACAGAAAGGGTTTGCAAACCGCTGAATCCACACGTGAGTTTAACTCTGTCATTTGAATGCACACATTGACAACCATTCAGTTAGATAGCTCCGTTTTGGTTTCAGAAGCAGATATTTCTCTGTACAGCCTATGGTCCCATTCACTCGGGAATATCCCAACGCAGCTCCGGGAAGAAACGTGTTTCTGACTCGCTGAATCTCAACATAGATTCAACTCTCTTAGGTGAACGAACGCACAGCAGAGCAGTTTCAAGGAAACGTTTCTCCTGAGTTTTAGACGAAGTTTCCTGCTGTTTAGTACGGATGCCGGCATTGGGCTGGAAATACCGGTTTTGGGATTCTGCACAGAAAGGGTTTGCAAACCGCTGAATCCACACGTGAGTTTAACTCTGTCAGTTGAATGCACACATTGACAACCATTCAGTTAGATAGCACCCTTTTGGTTTTAGTAGCAGATATTTCTCTGTACAGCCTATGGTCCCATTCACTCGGGAATATCCCAACGCAGCTCCTAGAAGAAACGTGTTTCTGACTCGCTGAATCTCAACATAGATTCAACTCTCTTAGGTGAACGAACGCACAGCAGAGCAGTTTCAAGGAAACTTTTCTCCTGAGTTTTAGACGAAGTTTCCTGCTGTTTAGTACAGATGCCGGCATTGGGCTGGAAATACCGGTTTTGGGATTCTGCACAGAAAGGGTTTGCAAACCGCTGAATCCACACGTGAGTTTAACTCTGTCAGTTGAATGCACACATTGACAACCATTCAGTTAGATAGCTCCGTTTTGGTATTAGAAGCAGATATTTCTCTGTACAGCCTATGGTCCCATTCACTCGGGAATATCCCAACGCAGGTCCTAGAAGAAACGTGTTTCTGACTCGCTGAATCTCAACATCGTTTCAACTCTCTTATGTGAACGAACGCACAGCAGAGCAGTTTCAGAGAATCGTTTCTCCTGAGTTTTAGACGAAGTTTCCTGCTGTTTAGTACGTATGCCGGCATTGGGCTGGAAATACTGGTTTTGGGATTCTGCACAGAAAGGGTTTGCAAACCGCTGAATCCACACGTGAGTTTGACTCTGTCAGTTGAATGCACACATTGACAACCATTCAGTTAGATAGCTCCGTTTTGGTTTTAGAAGCAGATATTTCTCTGTACAGCCTATGGTCCCATTCACTCGGGAATATCCCAACGCAGCTCCTGGAAGAAACGTGTTTCTGACTCGCTGAATCTCAACATAGATTCAACTCTCTTAGGTGAACGAACGCACAGCAGAGCAGTTTCAAGGAAACGTTTCTCCTGAGTTTTAGACGAAGTTTCCTGCTGTTTATTATGTATGCCGGCATTGGGCTGGAAATACCGGTTTTGGGATTCTTCACAGAAAGGGTTTGTAAACCGCTGAATCCAAACGTGAGTTTAACACTGTCAGTTGAATGCACACATTGACAACCATTCAGTTAGATTGCACCCTTTTGGTTTTAGGAGCAGATATTTCTCTGTACAGACTATGGTCCCATTCACTCGGGAATATCCCAACGCAGCTCCTAGAAGAAACGTGTTTCTGACTCGCTGAATCTCAACATAGATTCAACTCTCTTATGTGAACGAACGCACAGCAGAGCAGTTTCAAGGAAACGTTTCTCCTGAGTTTTAGACGAAGTTTCCTGCTGTTTAGTACGTATGCCGGCATTGGGCTGGAAATACCGGTTTTGGGATTCGGCACAGAAAGGGTTTGCAAACCGCTGAATCCACACGTGAGTTTAACTCTGTCATTTGAATGCACACATTGACAACCATTCAGTTAGATAGCTCCGTTTTGGTTTCAGAAGCAGATATTTCTCTGTACAGCCTATGGTCCCATTCACTCGGGAATATCCCAACGCAGCTCCGGGAAGAAACGTGTTTCTGACTCGCTGAATCTCAACATAGATTCAACTCTCTTAGGTGAACGAACGCACAGCAGAGCAGTTTCAAGGAAACGTTTCTCCTGAGTTTTAGACGAAGTTTCCTGCTGTTTAGTACGGATGCCGGCATTGGGCTGGAAATACCGGTTTTGGGATTCTGCACAGAAAGGGTTTGCAAACCGCTGAATCCACACGTGAGTTTAACTCTGTCAGTTGAATGCACACATTGACAACCATTCAGTTAGATAGCTCCGTTTTGATTTTAGAAGCAGATATTTCTCTGTACAGCCTATGGTCCCATTCACTCGGGAATATCCCAACGCAGCTCCTGGAAGAAACGTGTTTCTGACTCGCTGAATCTCAACATAGATTCAACTGTCTTAGGTGAACGAACGCACAGCAGAGCAGCTTCAAGGAAACGTTTCTCGTGAGTTTTAGACGAAGTTTCCTGCTGTTTAGTACGTATGCCGGCATTGGGCTGGAAATACCGGTTTTGGGATTCTGCACAGAAAGGGTTTGCAAACCGCTGAATCCACACGTGAGTTTAACTCTATCAGTTGAATGCACAAATTGACAACCATTCAGTTTGATAACACCCTTTTGGTTTTAGAAGCAGATATTTCTCTGTACAGCCTATGGTCCCATTCACTCGGGGATATCCCAACGCAGCTCCTGGAAGAAACGTGTTTCTGACTCGCTGAATCTCAACATAGATTCAACTCTCTTAGGTGAACGAACGCACAGCAGAGCAGTTTCAAGGAAACGTTTCTCCTGAGTTTTAGACGAAGTTTCCTGCTCTTTAGTACGGATGCCTGCAGTGGGCAGGAAATACCGGTTTTGGGATTCTGCACAGAAAGGGTTTGCAAACTGCTGAATCCACACGTGAGTTTAACTTTGTCAGTTGAATGCACACATTGACAGGCATACAGGTAGATAGCTCCGTTTTGGTTTTAGAATCAGATATTTCTCTGTACAGACTGTGGTCCCATTCACTCGGGCATATCCCAACGCAGCTCCTAGAAGAAACGTGTTTCTGACTCGCTGAATCTCAACATAGATTCAACTCTCTTAGGTGAACGAACGCACAGCAGAGCAGTTTCACGAAAACGTTTCTCCTGAGTTTTAGACGAAGTTTCCTGCAGTTTAGTACGTATGCTGGCAGTGAGCTGGAATTACCGGTTTTGGGATTCTACACAGAAAGGGTTTGTAAACCGATGAATCCAAACGTGAGCTTAACTCTGTCAGTTGAATGCACACATTGAAAACCATTCAGCTAGATAGCACCCTTTTGGTTTAAGGAGCAGATATTTCTCTGTACAGCCTATGGTCCCATTCACTCGGGAATATCCCAACGCAGCTCTTAGAAGAAACATGTTTCTGACTCGCTGAATCTCAACATAGATTCAACTCTCTTAGGTGAACGAACGCACAGCAGAGCAGTTTCAAGGAAACGTTTCTCCTGAGTTTTAGACGAAGTTTCCTGCTGTTTAGTACGTATGCCGGCATTGTTCTGAAAATACCGGTTTTGGGATTCTGCACAGAAAGGGTTTGCAAACCACTGAATCGACACGTGAGTTTAACTCTGTCAGTTGAATGCACGCATTGACAACCATTCAGTTAGATAGCTCCGTTTTGGTTTTAGGAGCAGATATTTCTCTGTACAACCTATGGTCCCATTCACTCGGGAATATCCCAACGCAGCTCCTGGAAGAAACGTGTTTCTGACTCGCTGAATCTCAAAATAGATTCAACTCTCTTAGGTGAACGAAAGCACAGCAGAGCAGCTCCAAGGAAACGTTTCTCCTGAGTTTTAGACGAAGTTTCTTGCTGTTTAGTACGTATGCCGGCATTGGGCTGGAAATACCGGTTTTGGGATTCTGCACAGAAAGGGTTTGCAAACCGCTGAATCCACACGTGAGTTTAACTCTGTCAGTTGAATGCACACATTGACAGCCTTTCAATTAGATTGCACCCTTTTGGTTTTAGGAGCAGATATTTCTCTGTACAGCCTATGGTCCCATTCACTCGGGAGTATCCCAACGCAGCTCCTAGAAGAAACGTGTTTCTGACTCGCTGAATCTCAAAATAGATTCAACTCTCTTATGTGAACGAACGCACAGCAGAGCAGTTTCAAGGAAACATTTCTCCTGAGTTTTAGAGGAAGTTTCCTGCTGTTTAGTACGTATGCCGGCATTGGGCTGGAAATACCGGTTTTGGGATTCTGCACAGAAAGGGTTTGCAAACCACTGAATCCACACGTGAGTTTAACTCTGTCAGTTGAATGCACACATTGACAACCATTCAGTTAGATAGCACCCTTTTGGTTTTAGTAGCAGATATTTCTCTGTACAGCCTATGGTCCCATTCACTCGGGAATATCCCAACGCAGCTCCTAGAAGAAACGTGTTTCTGACTCGCTGAATCTCAACATAGATTCAACTCTCTTAGGTGAACGAACGCACAGCAGAGCAGTTTCAAGGAAACTTTTCTCCTGAGTTTTAGACGAAGTTTCCTGCTGTTTAGTACAGATGCTGGCATTGGGCTGGAAATACCGGTTTTGGGATTCTGCACAGAAAGGGTTTGCAAACCGCTGAATCCACACGTGAGTTTAACTCTGTCAGTTGAATGCACACATTGACAACCATTCAGTTAGATAGCTCCGTTTTGGTATTAGAAGCAGATATTTCTCTGTACAGCCTATGGTCCCATTCACTCGGGAATATCCCAACGCAGGTCCTAGAAGAAACGTGTTTCTGACTCGCTGAATCTCAACATCGTTTCAACTCTCTTATGTGAACGAACGCACAGCAGAGCAGTTTCAGAGAATCGTTTCTCCTGAGTTTTAGACGAAGTTTCCTGCTGTTTAGTACGTATGCCGGCATTGGGCTGGAAATACTGGTTTTGGGATTCTGCACAGAAAGGGTTTGCAAACCGCTGAATCCACACGTGAGTTTGACTCTGTCAGTTGAATGAACACATTGACAACCATTCAGTTAGATAGCTCCGTTTTGGTTTCAGAAGCAGATATTTCTCTGTACAGCCTATGGTCCCATTCACTCGGGAATATCCCAACGCAGCTCCGGGAAGAAACGTGTTTCTGACTCGCTGAATCTCAACATAGATTCAACTCTCTTAGGTGAACGAACGCACAGCAGAGCAGTTTCAAGGAAACGTTTCTCCTGAGTTTTAGACGAAGTTTCCTGCTGTTTAGTACGGATGCCGGCATTGGGCTGGAAATACCGGTTTTGGGATTCTGCACAGAAAGGGTTTGCAAACCGCTGAATCCACACGTGAGTTTAACTCTGTCAGTTGAATGCACACATTGACAACCATTCAGTTAGATAGCTCCGTTTTGATTTTAGAAGCAGATATTTCTCTATACAGCCTATGGTCCCATTCACTCGGGAATATCCCAACGCAGCTCCTGGAAGAAACGTGTTTCTGACTCGCTGAATCTCAACATAGATTCAACTCTCTTAGGTGAACGAACGCACAGCAGAGCAGCTTCAAGGAAACGTTTCTCGTGAGTTTTAGACGAAGTTTCCTGCTGTTTAGTACGTATGCCGGCATTGGGCTGGAAATACCGGTTTTGGGATTCTGCACAGAAAGGGTTTGCAAACCGCTGAATCCACACGTGAGTTTAACTCTGTCAGTTGAATGCACACATTGACAACCATTCAGTTAGATAGATCCGTTTTGGTTTTAGAAGCAGATATTTCTCTGTACAGCCTATGGTCCCATTCACTCGGGAATATCCCGACGCAGCTCCTAGAAGAAACGTGTTTCTGACTCGCTGAATCTCAACATAGATTCAACTCTCTTAGGTGAACGAACGCACAGCAGAGCAGTTTCAAGGAAACTTTTCTCCTGAGTTTTAGACGAAGTTTCCTGCTTTTTAGTACGGATTCCGGCATTGGGCTGGAAATACCGGTTTTGGGATTCTGCACAGAAAGGGTTTGCAAACCGCTGAATCCACACGTGAGTTTAACTCTGTCAGTTGAATGCACACATTGACAACCATTCAGTTAGATAGATCCGTTTTGGTTTTAGAAGCAGATATTTCTCTGTACAGCCTATGGTCCCATTCACTCGGGAATATACCAACGCAGCTCCTAGAAGAAACGTGTTTCTGACTCGCTGAATCTCAACATAGATTCAACTCTCTTAGGAGAACGAACGCACAGCAGAGCAGTTTCAAGGAAACGTTTCTCCTGAGTTTTAGAAGAAGTTTCCTGCTGTTTAGTATCTATGCCGGCATTGGGCTGGAAATACCGGTTTTGGGATTCTGCACAGAAAGGGTTTGCAAACCGCTGAATCCACACGTGAGTTTAGCTCTGTCAGTTGAATGCACTCATTGACAACCATTCAGTTAGATAGCTCCGTTTTGGTTTTAGAAGCAGATATTTCTCTGTACAGCCTATGGTCCCATTCACTCGGGAATATCCCAACGCAGCTCCTAGAAGAAACGTGTTTCTGACTCGCTGAATCTCAACATAGATTCAACTCTCTTAGGAGAACGAACGCACAGCAGAGCACTTTCAAGGAAACGTTTCTCCTCAGTTTTAGACGAAGTTTCCTGCTGTTTAGTACGGATGCCGGCATTGGGCTGGAAATTACGGTTTTGGGATTCTGCACAGAAAGGGTTTGCAAATCGCTGAATCCACACGTGAGTTTAACTCTGTCAGTTGAATGCACACATTGACAACCATTCAGTTAGATAGCTCCGTTTTGATTTTAGAAGCAGATATTTCTCTGTACAGCCTATGGTCCCATTCACTCGGGAATATCCCAACGCAGCTCCTGGAAGAAACGTGTTTCTGACTCGCTGAATCTCAACATAGATTCAACTCTCTTAGGTGAACGAAGGCACAGCAGAGCAGCTTCAAGGAAACGTTTCTCGTGAGTTTTAGACGAAGTATCCTGCTGTTTAGTACGTATGCCGGCATTGGGCTGGAAATACCGGTTTTGGGATTCTGCACAGAAAGGGTTTGCAAACCGCTGAATCCACACGTGAGTTTAACTCTGTCAGTTGAATGCACACATTGACAACCATTCAGTTTGATAACACCCTTTTGATTTTAGAAGCAGATATTTCTCTGTACAGCCTATGGTCCCATTCACTCGGGAATATCCCAACGCAGCTCCTGGAAGAAACGTGTTTCTGACTCGCTGAATCTCAACATAGATTCAACACTCTTAGGTGAACGAACGCACAGCAGAGCAGTTTCAAGGAAACGTTTCTCCTGAGTTTTAGACGAAGTTTCCTGCTGTTTAGTATGTATGCCGGCATTGGGCTGGAAATACCGGTTTTGGGATTCTGCACAGAAAGGGTTTGCAAACCGCTGAATCCACACGTGAGTTTAACTTTGTCAGTTGAATGCACACATTGACAACCATCCAGTTAGATAGCTCCGTTTTGGTTTTAGAAGCAGATATTTCTCTGTACAGACTATGGTCCCATTCACTCGGGAATATCCCAACGCAGCTACTAGAAGAAACGTGTTTCTGACTCGCTGAATCTCAACATAGATTCAACTCTCTTAGGTGAACGAACGCCCAGCCGAGCAGTTTCAAGGAAACGTTTCTCCTGAGTTTTAGACGAAGTTTCCTGCTGTTTAGTACGTATGCCGGCATTGGGCTGGAAATACCGGTTTTGGGATTCTGCACAGAAGGGGTTTGCAAACCGCTGATTCCACACGTGAGTTTAACTCTGTCAGTTGAATGCACACATTGACAACCATTCAGTTAGATAGCTCCGTTTTGGTTTTAGAAGCAGATATTTCTCTGTACAGTGTATGGTCCCATTCACTCGGGAATATCCCAACGCAGCTCCTAGAAGAAACGTGTTTCTGACTCGCTGAATCTCAACATAGATTCAACTCTCTTAGGTGAACGAACGCACAGCAGAGCAGTTTCAAGGAAACGTTTCTCCTGAGTTTTAGACGAAGTTTCCTGCTCTTTAGTACGGATGCCTGCAGTGGGCAGGAAATACCGGTTTTGGGATTCTGCACAGAAAGGGTTTGCAAACTGCTGAATCCACACGTGAGTTTAACTTTGTCAGTTGAATGCACACATTGACAGGCATACAGGTAGATAGCTCCGTTTTGGTTTTAGAATCAGATATTTCTCTGTACAGACTGTGGTCCCATTCACTCGGGCATATCCCAACGCAGCTCCTAGAAGAAACGTGTTTCTGACTCGCTGAATCTCAACATAGATTCAACTCTCTTAGGTGAACGAACGCACAGCAGAGCAGTTTCACGAAAACGTTTCTCCTGAGTTTTAGACGAAGTTTCCTGCAGTTTAGTACGTATGCTGGCAGTGAGCTGGAATTACCGGTTTTGGGATTCTACACAGAAAGGGTTTGTAAACCGATGAATCCAAACGTGAGTTTAACTCTGTCAGTTGAATGCACACATTGAAAACCATTCAGCTAGATAGCACCCTTTTGGTTTAAGGAGCAGATATTTCTCTGTACAGCCTATGGTCCCATTCACTCGGGAATATCCCAACGCAGCTCTTAGAAGAAACATGTTTCTGACTCGCTGAATCTCAACATAGATTCAACTCTCTTAGGTGAACGAACGCACAGCAGAGCAGTTTCAAGGAAACGTTTCTCCTGAGTTTTAGACGAAGTTTCCTGCTGTTTAGTACGTATGCCGGCATTGTTCTGAAAATACCGGTTTTGGGATTCTGCACAGAAAGGGTTTGCAAACCACTGAATCGACACGTGAGTTTAACTCTGTCAGTTGAATGCACGCATTGACAACCATTCAGTTAGATAGCTCCGTTTTGGTTTTAGGAGCAGATATTTCTCTGTACAACCTATGGTCCCATTCACTCGGGAATATCCCAACGCAGCTCCTGGAAGAAACGTGTTTCTGACTCGCTGAATCTCAAAATAGATTCAACTCTCTTAGGTGAACGAAAGCACAGCAGAGCAGCTCCAAGGAAACGTTTCTCCTGAGTTTTAGACGAAGTTTCTTGCTGTTTAGTACGTATGCCGGCATTGGGCTGGAAATACCGGTTTTGGGATTCTGCACAGAAAGGGTTTGCAAACCGCTGAATCCACACGTGAGTTTAACTCTGTCAGTTGAATGCACACATTGACAGCCTTTCAATTAGATTGCACCCTTTTGGTTTTAGGAGCAGATATTTCTCTGTACAGCCTATGGTCCCATTCACTCGGGAGTATCCCAACGCAGCTCCTAGAAGAAACGTGTTTCTGACTCGCTGAATCTCAAAATAGATTCAACTCTCTTATGTGAACGAACGCACAGCAGAGCAGTTTCAAGGAAACATTTCTCCTGAGTTTTAGAGGAAGTTTCCTGCTGTTTAGTACGTATGCCGGCATTGGGCTGGAAATACCGGTTTTGGGATTCTGCACAGAAAGGGTTTGCAAACCACTGAATCCACACGTGAGTTTAACTCTGTCAGTTGAATGCACACATTGACAACCATTCAGTTAGATAGCACCCTTTTGGTTTTAGTAGCAGATATTTCTCTGTACAGCCTATGGTCCCATTCACTCGGGAATATCCCAACGCAGCTCCTAGAAGAAACGTGTTTCTGACTCGCTGAATCTCAACATAGATTCAACTCTCTTAGGTGAACGAACGCACAGCAGAGCAGTTTCAAGGAAACTTTTCTCCTGAGTTTTAGACGAAGTTTCCTGCTGTTTAGTACAGATGCTGGCATTGGGCTGGAAATACCGGTTTTGGGATTCTGCACAGAAAGGGTTTGCAAACCGCTGAATCCACACGTGAGTTTAACTCTGTCAGTTGAATGCACACATTGACAACCATTCAGTTAGATAGCTCCGTTTTGGTATTAGAAGCAGATATTTCTCTGTACAGCCTATGGTCCCATTCACTCGGGAATATCCCAACGCAGGTCCTAGAAGAAACGTGTTTCTGACTCGCTGAATCTCAACATCGTTTCAACTCTCTTATGTGAACGAACGCACAGCAGAGCAGTTTCAGAGAATCGTTTCTCCTGAGTTTTAGACGAAGTTTCCTGCTGTTTAGTACGTATGCCGGCATTGGGCTGGAAATACTGGTTTTGGGATTCTGCACAGAAAGGGTTTGCAAACCGCTGAATCCACACGTGAGTTTGACTCTGTCAGTTGAATGAACACATTGACAACCATTCAGTTAGATAGCTCCGTTTTGGTTTCAGAAGCAGATATTTCTCTGTACAGCCTATGGTCCCATTCACTCGGGAATATCCCAACGCAGCTCCGGGAAGAAACGTGTTTCTGACTCGCTGAATCTCAACATAGATTCAACTCTCTTAGGTGAACGAACGCACAGCAGAGCAGTTTCAAGGAAACGTTTCTCCTGAGTTTTAGACGAAGTTTCCTGCTGTTTAGTACGGATGCCGGCATTGGGCTGGAAATACCGGTTTTGGGATTCTGCACAGAAAGGGTTTGCAAACCGCTGAATCCACACGTGAGTTTAACTCTGTCAGTTGAATGCACACATTGACAACCATTCAGTTAGATAGCTCCGTTTTGATTTTAGAAGCAGATATTTCTCTGTACAGCCTATGGTCCCATTCACTCGGGAATATCCCAACGCAGCTCCTGGAAGAAACGTGTTTCTGACTCGCTGAATCTCAACATAGATTCAACTCTCTTAGGTGAACGAACGCACAGCAGAGCAGCTTCAAGGAAACGTTTCTCGTGAGTTTTAGACGAAGTTTCCTTCTGTTTAGTACGTATGCCGGCATTGGGCTGGAAATACCGGTTTTGGGATTCTGCACAGAAAGGGTTTGCAAACCGCTGAATCCACACGTGAGTTTAACTCTGTCAGTTGAATGCACACATTGACAACCATTCAGTTAGATAGATCCGTTTTGGTTTTAGAAGCAGATATTTCTCTGTACAGCCTATGGTCCCATTCACTCGGGAATATCCCGACGCAGCTCCTAGAAGAAACGTGTTTCTGACTCGCTGAATCTCAACATAGATTCAACTCTCTTAGGTGAACGAACGCACAGCAGAGCAGTTTCAAGGAAACTTTTCTCCTGAGTTTTAGACGAAGTTTCCTGCTTTTTAGTACGGATTCCGGCATTGGGCTGGAAATACCGGTTTTGGGATTCTGCACAGAAAGGGTTTGCAAACCGCTGAATCCACACGTGAGTTTAACTCTGTCAGTTGAATGCACACATTGACAACCATTCAGTTAGATAGATCCGTTTTGGTTTTAGAAGCAGATATTTCTCTGTACAGCCTATGGTCCCATTCACTCGGGAATATACCAACGCAGCTCCTAGAAGAAACGTGTTTCTGACTCGCTGAATCTCAACATAGATTCAACTCTCTTAGGAGAACGAACGCACAGCAGAGCAGTTTCAAGGAAACGTTTCTCCTGAGTTTTAGAAGAAGTTTCCTGCTGTTTAGTATCTATGCCGGCATTGGGCTGGAAATACCGGTTTTGGGATTCTGCACAGAAAGGGTTTGCAAACCGCTGAATCCACACGTGAGTTTAGCTCTGTCAGTTGAATGCACTCATTGACAACCATTCAGTTAGATAGCTCCGTTTTGGTTTTAGAAGCAGATATTTCTCTGTACAGCCTATGGTCCCATTCACTCGGGAATATCCCAACGCAGCTCCTAGAAGAAACGTGTTTCTGACTCGCTGAATCTCAACATAGATTCAACTCTCTTAGGTGAACGAACGCACAGCAGAGCAGTTTCAAGGAAACGTTTCTTCTGAGTTTTAGACGAAGTTTCCTGCTGTTTAGTACGTATGCCGGCATTGGGCTGGAAATACCGGTTTTGGGATTCTGCACAGAAAGGGTTTGCAAACCGCTGAATCCACAGGTGAGTTCAACTCTGTCAGTTGAATGCACACATTGACAACCATCCTGTTAGATAGCTCCGTTTTGGTTTTAGAAGCAGATATTTCTCTGTACAGCCTATGGTCCCATTAACTCGGTATTATCCCAACGCAGCTCCTAGAAGAAACGTGTTTCTGACTCGCTGAATCTCAACATAGATTCAACTCTCTTAGGTGAACGAACGCACAGCAGAGCAGTTTCAAGGAAACGTTTCTCCTGAGTTTTAGACGAAATTTCCTGCTGTTTAGTACGTATGCAGGCATTGGGCTGGAAATACCGGTTTTGGGATTCTGCACAGAAAGGGATTGCAAACCGCTGAATCCACACGTGAGTTTAACTCTGTCAGTTGAATGCACACATTGACAACCATTCAGGTAGATAGCTCCGTTTTGGTATTAGAAGCAGATATTTCTCTGTACAGCCTATGGTCCCATTCACTCGGGAATATCCCAACGCAGGTCCTAGAAGAAACGTGTTTCTGACTCGCTGAATCTCAACATCGATTCAACTCTCTGATGTGAACGAACGCACAGCAGAGCAGTTTCAGAGAATCGTTTCTCCTGAGTTTTAGACGAAGTTTCCTGCTGTTTAGTACGTATGCCGGCATTGGGCTGGAAATACTGGTTTTGGGATTCTGCACAGAAAGGGTTTGCAAACCGCTGAATCCACACGTGAGTTTAACTCTGTCAGTTGAATGCACACATTGACAACCATTCAGTTAGATAGCTCCGTTTTGGTTTTAGAAGCAGATATTTCTCTGTACAGCCTATGGTCCCATTCACTCGGGAATATCCCACCGCAGCTCCGGGAAGAAACGTGTTTCTGACTCGCTGAATCTCAACATAGATTCAACTCTCTTAGGTGAACGAACGCACAGCAGAGCAGTTTCAAGGAAACGTTTCTCCTGAGTTTTAGACGAAGTTTCCTGCTGTTTATTACGTATGCCGGCATTGGGCTGGAAATACCGGTTTTGGGATTCTTCACAGAAAGGGTTTGTAAACCGCTGAATCCAAACGTGAGTTTAACACTCTCAGTTGAATGCACACATTGACAACCATTCAGTTAGATTGCACCCTTTTGGTTTTAGCAGCAGATATTTCTCTGTACAGCCTATGGTCCCATTCACTCGGGAATATCCCAACGCAGCTCCTAGAAGAAACGTGTTTCTGACTCGCTGAATCTCAACATAGATTCAACTCTATTAGGTGAACGAACGCACAGCAGAGCAGTTTCAAGGAAACGTTTCTCCTGAGTTTTAGACGAAGTTTCCTGCTGTTTAGTACGTATGCCGGCATTGGGCTGGAAATACCGGTTTTGGGATTCTGCACAGAAAGGGTTTGCAAACCGCTGAATCCACACGTGAGTTTAACTCTGTCATTTGAATGCACACATTGACAACCATTCAGTTAGATAGCTCCGTTTTGGTTTCAGAAGCAGATATTTCTCTGTACAGCCTATGGTCCCATTCACTCGGGAATATCCCAACGCAGCTCCGGGAAGAAACGTGTTTCTGACTCGCTGAATCTCAACATAGATTCAACTCTCTTAGGTGAACGAACGCACAGCAGAGCAGTTTCAAGGAAACGTTTCTCCTGAGTTTTAGACGAAGTTTCCTGCTGTTTAGTACGGATGCCGGCATTGGGCTGGAAATTACGGTTTTGGGATTCTGCACAGAAAGGGTTTGCAAACCGCTGAATCCACACGTGAGTTTAACTCTGTCAGTTGAATGCACACATTGACAACCATTCAGTTAGATAGCTCCGTTTTGATTTTAGAAGCAGATATTTCTCTGTACAGCCTATGGTCCCATTCACTCGGGAATATCCCAACGCAGCTCCTGGAAGAAACGTGTTTCTGACTCGCTGAATCTCAACATAGATTCAACTCTCTTAGGTGAACGAACGCACAGCAGAGCAGCTTCAAGGAAACGTTTCTCGTGAGTTTTAGACGAAGTTTCCTGCTGTTTAGTATGTATGTCGGCATTGGGCTGGAAATACCGGTTTTGGGATTCTGCACAGAAAGGGTTTGCAAACCGCTGAATCCACACGTGAGTTTAACTCTGTCAGTTGAATGCACACATTGACAACCATTCAGTTTGATAACACCCTTTTGATTTTAGAAGCAGATATTTCTCTGTACAGCCTATGGTCCCATTCACTCGGGAATATCCCAACCCAGCTCCTGGAAGAAACGTGTTTCTGACTCGCTGAATCTCAACATAGATTCAACACTCTTAGGTGAACGAACGCACAGCAGAGCAGTTTCAAGGAAACGTTTCTCCTGAGTTTTAGACGAAGTTTCCTGCTGTTTAGTACGTATGCCGGCATTGGGCTGGAAATACCGGTTTTGGGATTCTGCACAGAAAGGGTTTGCAAACCGCTGAATCCACACGTGAGTTTAACTTTGTCAGTTGAATGCACACATTGACAACCATCCAGTTAGATAGCTCCGTTTTGGTTTTAGAAGCAGATATTTCTCTGTACAGACTATGGTCCCATTCACTCGGGAATATCCCAACGCAGCTCCTAGAAGAAACGTGTTTCTGACTCGCTGAATCTCAACATAGATTCAACTCTCTTAGGTGAACGAACGCCCAGCCGAGCAGTTTCAAGGAAACGTTTCTCCTGAGTTTTAGACGAAGTTTCCTGCTGTTTAGTACGTATGCCGGCATTGGGCTGGAAATACCGGTTTTGGGATTCTGCACAGAAAGGGTTTGCAAACCGCTGATTCCACACGTGAGTTTAACTCTGTCAGTTGAATGCACACATTGACAACCATTCAGTTAGATAGCTCCGTTTTGGTTTTAGAAGCAGATATTTCTCTGTACAGTGTATGGTCCCATTCACTCGGGAATATCCCAACGCAGCTCCTAGAAGAAACGTGTTTCTGACTCGCTGAATCTCAACATAGATTCAACTCTCTTAGGTGAACGAACGCACAGCAGAGCAGTTTCAAGGAAACGTTTCTCCTGAGTTTTAGACGAAGTTTCCTGCTGTTTAGTACGTATGCCGGCATTGGGCTGGAAATACCGGTTTTGGGATTCTGCACAGAAAGGGTTTGCAAACCGCTGAATCCACACGTGAGTTTAACTCTGTCAGTTGAATGCACACATTGAAAACCATTCAGCTAGATAGCACCCTTTTGTTTAAGGAGCAGATATTTCTCTGTACAGCCTATGGTCCCATTCACTCGGGAATATCCCAACGCAGCTCTTAGAAGAAACATGTTTCTGACTCGCTGAATCTCAACATAGATTCAACTCTCTTAGGTGAACGAACGCACAGCAGAGCAGTTTCAAGGAAACGTTTCTCCTGAGTTTTAGACGAAGTTTCCTGCTGTTTAGTACGTATGCCGGCATTGTTCTGGAAATACCGGTTTTGGGATTCTGCACAGAAAGGGTTTGCAAACCACTGAATCGACACGTGAGTTTAACTCTGTCAGTTGAATGCACGCATTGACAACCATTCAGTTAGATAGCTCCGTTTTGGTTTTAGGAGCAGATATTTCTCTGTACAGCCTATGGTCCCATTCACTCGGGAATATCCCAACGCAGATCCTGGAAGAAACGTGTTTCTGACTCGCTGAATCTCAACATAGATTCAACTCTCTTAGGTGAACGAACGCACAGCAGAGCAGTTTCAAGGAAACGTTTCTCTTGAGTTTTAGACGAAGTTTCCTGCTGTTTAGTACGGATGCCGGCATTGGGCAGGAAATACCGGTTTTGGGATTCTGCACAGTAAGGGTTTGCAAACCGCTGAATCCACACGTGAGTTTAACTCTGTCAGTTGAATGCACACATTGAAAACCATTCAGCTAGATAGCACCCTTTTGGTTTAAGGAGCAGATATTTCTCTGTACAGCCTATGGTCCCATTCACTCGGGAATATCCCAACGCAGCTCCTAGAAGAAACGTGTTTCTGACTCGCTGAATCTCAACATAGATTCAACTCTCTTAGGTGAACGAACGCACAGCAGAGCAGTTTCAAGGAAACGTTTCTTCTGAGTTTTAGACGAAGTTTCCTGCTGTTTAGTACGTATGCCGGCATTGGGCTGGAAATACCGGTTTTGGGATTCTGCACAGAAAGGGTTTGCAAACCGCTGAATCCACAGGTGAGTTTAACTCTGTCAGTTGAATGCACACATTGACAACCATCCTGTTAGATAGCTCCGTTTTGGTTTTAGAAGCAGATATTTCTCTGTACAGCCTATGGTCCCATTAACTCGGTATTATCCCAACGCAGCTCCTAGAAGAAACGTGTTTCTGACTCGCTGAATCTCAACATAGATTCAACTCTCTTAGGTGAACGAACGCACAGCAGAGCAGTTTCAAGGAAACGTTTCTCCTGAGTTTTAGACGAAATTTCCTGCTGTTTAGTACGTATGCCGGCATTGGGCTGGAAATACCGGTTTTGGGATTCTGCACAGAAAGGGTTTGCAAACTGCTGAATCCACACGTGAGTTTAACTTTGTCAGTTGAATGCACACATTGACAGGCATACAGTTAGATAGCTCCGTTTTGGTTTTAGAATCAGATATGTCTCTGTACAGACTGTGGTCCCATTCACTCGGGCATATCCCAACGCAGCTCCTAGAAGAAACGTGTTTCTGACTCGCTGAATCTCAACATAGATTCAACTCTCTTAGGTGAACGAACGCACAGCAGAGCAGTTTCACGAAAACGTTTCTCCTGAGTTTTAGACGAAGTTTCCTGCAGTTTAGTACGTATGCTGGCAGTGAGCTGGAATTACCGGTTTTGGGATTCTACACAGAAAGGATTTGTAAACCGATGAATCCAAACGTGAGTTTAACTCTGTCAGTTGAATGCACACATTGAAAACCATTCAGCTAGATAGCACCCTTTTGGTTTAAGGAGCAGATATTTCTCTGTACAGCCTATGGTCCCATTCACTCGGGAATATCCCAACGCAGCTCCTAGAAGAAACGTGTTTCTGACTCGCTGAATCTCAACATAGATTCAACTCTCTTAGGTGAACGAACGCACAGCAGAGCAGTTTCAAGGAAACGTTTCTTCTGAGTTTTAGACGAAGTTTCCTGCTGTTTAGTACGTATGCCGGCATTGGGCTGGAAATACCGGTTTTGGGATTCTGCACAGAAAGGGTTTGCAAACCGCTGAATCCACAGGTGAGTTTAACTCTGTCAGTTGAATGCACACATTGACAACCATCCTGTTAGATAGCTCCGTTTTGGTTTTAGAAGCAGATATTTCTCTGTACAGCCTATGGTCCCATTAACTCGGTATTATCCCAACGCAGCTCCTAGAAGAAACGTGTTTCTGACTCGCTGAATCTCAACATAGATTCAACTCTCTTAGGTGAACGAACGCACAGCAGAGCAGTTTCAAGGAAACGTTTCTCCTGAGTTTTAGACGAAATTTCCTGCTGTTTAGTACGTATGCCGGCATTGGGCTGGAAATACCGGTTTTGGGATTCTGCACAGAAAGGGTTTGCAAACTGCTGAATCCACACGTGAGTTTAACTTTGTCAGTTGAATGCACACATTGACAGGCATACAGTTAGATAGCTCCGTTTTGGTTTTAGAATCAGATATGTCTCTGTACAGACTGTGGTCCCATTCACTCGGGCATATCCCAACGCAGCTCCTAGAAGAAACGTGTTTCTGACTCGCTGAATCTCAACATAGATTCAACTCTCTTAGGTGAACGAACGCACAGCAGAGCAGTTTCACGAAAACGTTTCTCCTGATTTTTAGACGAAGTTTCCTGCAGTTTAGTACGTATGCTGGCAGTGAGCTGGAATTACCGGTTTTGGGATTCTACACAGAAAGGGTTTGTAAACCGATGAATCCAAACGTGAGTTTAACTCTGTCAGTTGAATGCACACATTGAAAACCATTCAGCTAGATAGCACCCTTTTGGTTTAAGGAGCAGATATTTCTCTGTACAGCCTATGGTCCCATTCACTCGGGAATATCCCAACGCAGCTCTTAGAAGAAACATGTTTCTGACTCGCTGAATCTCAACATAGATTCAACTCTCTTAGGTGAACGAACGCACAGCAGAGCAGTTTCAAGGAAACGTTTCCCCTGAGTTTTAGACGAAGTTTCCTGCTGTTTAGTACGTATGCCGGCATTGTTCTGAAAATACCGGTTTTGGGATTCTGCACAGAAAGGGTTTGCAAACCACTGAATCGACACGTGAGTTTAACTCTGTCAGTTGAATGCACGCATTGACAACCATTCAGTTAGATAGCTTCGTTTCGGTTTTAGGAGCAGATATTTCTCTGTACAGCCTATGGTCCCATTCACTCGGGAATATCCCAACGCAGCTCCTGGAAGAAACGTGTTTCTGACTCGCTGAATCTCAACATAGATTCAACTCTCTTAGGTGAACGAAAGCACAGCAGAGCAGCTCCAAGGAAACGTTTCTCCTGAGTTTTAGACGAAGTTTCTTGCTGTTTAGTACGGATGCCGGCATTGTTCTGGAAATACCGGTTTTGGGATTCTGCACAGAAAGGGTTTGCAAACCACTGAATCGACACGTGAGTTTAACTCTGTCAGTTGAATGCACGCATTGACAACCATTCAGTTAGATAGCTCCGTTTTGGTTTTAGGAGCAGATATTTCTCTGTACAGCCTATGGTCCCATTCACTCGGGAATATCCCAACGCAGATCCTGGAAGAAACGTGTTTCTGACTCGCTGAATCTCAACATAGATTCAACTCTCTTAGGTGAACGAACGCACAGCAGAGCAGTTTCAAGGAAACGTTTCTCTTGAGTTTTAGACGAAGTTTCCTGCTGTTTAGTACGGATGCCGGCATTGGGCAGGAAATACCGGTTTTGGGATTCTGCACAGTAAGGGTTTGCAAACCGCTGAATCCACACGTGAGTTTAACTCTGTCAGTTGAATGCACACATTGAAAACCATTCAGCTAGATAGCACCCTTTTGGTTTAAGGAGCAGATATTTCTCTGTACAGCCTATGGTCCCATTCACTCGGGAATATCCCAACGCAGCTCCTAGAAGAAACGTGTTTCTGACTCGCTGAATCTCAACATAGATTCAACTCTCTTAGGTGAACGAACGCACAGCAGAGCAGTTTCAAGGAAACGTTTCTTCTGAGTTTTAGACGAAGTTTCCTGCTGTTTAGTACGTATGCCGGCATTGGGCTGGAAATACCGGTTTTGGGATTCTGCACAGAAAGGGTTTGCAAACCGCTGAATCCACAGGTGAGTTTAACTCTGTCAGTTGAATGCACACATTGACAACCATCCTGTTAGATAGCTCCGTTTTGGTTTTAGAAGCAGATATTTCTCTGTACAGCCTATGGTCCCATTAACTCGGTATTATCCCAACGCAGCTCCTAGAAGAAACGTGTTTCTGACTCGCTGAATCTCAACATAGATTCAACTCTCTTAGGTGAACGAACGCACAGCAGAGCAGTTTCAAGGAAACGTTTCTCCTGAGTTTTAGACGAAATTTCCTGCTGTTTAGTACGTATGCCGGCATTGGGCTGGAAATACCGGTTTTGGGATTCTGCACAGAAAGGGTTTGCAAACTGCTGAATCCACACGTGAGTTTAACTTTGTCAGTTGAATGCACACATTGACAGGCATACAGTTAGATAGCTCCGTTTTGGTTTTAGAATCAGATATGTCTCTGTACAGACTGTGGTCCCATTCACTCGGGCATATCCCAACGCAGCTCCTAGAAGAAACGTGTTTCTGACTCGCTGAATCTCAACATAGATTCAACTCTCTTAGGTGAACGAACGCACAGCAGAGCAGTTTCACGAAAACGTTTCTCCTGAGTTTTAGACGAAGTTTCCTGCAGTTTAGTACGTATGCTGGCAGTGAGCTGGAATTACCGGTTTTGGGATTCTACACAGAAAGGATTTGTAAACCGATGAATCCAAACGTGAGTTTAACTCTGTCAGTTGAATGCACACATTGAAAACCATTCAGCTAGATAGCACCCTTTTGGTTTAAGGAGCAGATATTTCTCTGTACAGCCTATGGTCCCATTCACTCGGGAATATCCCAACGCAGCTCCTAGAAGAAACGTGTTTCTGACTCGCTGAATCTCAACATAGATTCAACTCTCTTAGGTGAACGAACGCACAGCAGAGCAGTTTCAAGGAAACGTTTCTTCTGAGTTTTAGACGAAGTTTCCTGCTGTTTAGTACGTATGCCGGCATTGGGCTGGAAATACCGGTTTTGGGATTCTGCACAGAAAGGGTTTGCAAACCGCTGAATCCACAGGTGAGTTTAACTCTGTCAGTTGAATGCACACATTGACAACCATCCTGTTAGATAGCTCCGTTTTGGTTTTAGAAGCAGATATTTCTCTGTACAGCCTATGGTCCCATTAACTCGGTATTATCCCAACGCAGCTCCTAGAAGAAACGTGTTTCTGACTCGCTGAATCTCAACATAGATTCAACTCTCTTAGGTGAACGAACGCACAGCAGAGCAGTTTCAAGGAAACGTTTCTCCTGAGTTTTAGACGAAATTTCCTGCTGTTTAGTACGTATGCCGGCATTGGGCTGGAAATACCGGTTTTGGGATTCTGCACAGAAAGGGTTTGCAAACTGCTGAATCCACACGTGAGTTTAACTTTGTCAGTTGAATGCACACATTGACAGGCATACAGTTAGATAGCTCCGTTTTGGTTTTAGAATCAGATATGTCTCTGTACAGACTGTGGTCCCATTCACTCGGGCATATCCCAACGCAGCTCCTAGAAGAAACGTGTTTCTGACTCGCTGAATCTCAACATAGATTCAACTCTCTTAGGTGAACGAACGCACAGCAGAGCAGTTTCACGAAAACGTTTCTCCTGATTTTTAGACGAAGTTTCCTGCAGTTTAGTACGTATGCTGGCAGTGAGCTGGAATTACCGGTTTTGGGATTCTACACAGAAAGGGTTTGTAAACCGATGAATCCAAACGTGAGTTTAACTCTGTCAGTTGAATGCACACATTGAAAACCATTCAGCTAGATAGCACCCTTTTGGTTTAAGGAGCAGATATTTCTCTGTACAGCCTATGGTCCCATTCACTCGGGAATATCCCAACGCAGCTCTTAGAAGAAACATGTTTCTGACTCGCTGAATCTCAACATAGATTCAACTCTCTTAGGTGAACGAACGCACAGCAGAGCAGTTTCAAGGAAACGTTTCCCCTGAGTTTTAGACGAAGTTTCCTGCTGTTTAGTACGTATGCCGGCATTGTTCTGAAAATACCGGTTTTGGGATTCTGCACAGAAAGGGTTTGCAAACCACTGAATCGACACGTGAGTTTAACTCTGTCAGTTGAATGCACGCATTGACAACCATTCAGTTAGATAGCTTCGTTTTGGTTTTAGGAGCAGATATTTCTCTGTACAGCCTATGGTCCCATTCACTCGGGAATATCCCAACGCAGCTCCTGGAAGAAACGTGTTTCTGACTCGCTGAATCTCAACATAGATTCAACTCTCTTAGGTGAACGAAAGCACAGCAGAGCAGCTCCAAGGAAACGTTTCTCCTGAGTTTTAGACGAAGTTTCTTGCTGTTTAGTACGTATGCCGGCATTGGGCTGGAAATACCGGTTTTGGGATTTTGCACAGAAAGGGTTTGCAAACCGCTGAATCCACACGTGAGTTTAACTCTGTCAGTTGAATGCACACATTGACAACCATTCAGTTAGATAGCTCCGTTTTGGTTTTAGAAGCAGATATTTCTCTGTACAGCCTATGGTCCCATTCACTCGGGAATATCCCAACGCAGCTCCTGGAAGAAACGTGTTTCTGACTCGCTGAATCTCAACATAGATTCAACTCTCTTAGGTGAACGAACGCACAGCAGAGCAGTTTCAAGGAAACGTTTCTCCTGAGTTTTAGACGAAGTTTCCTGCTGTTTATTATGTATGCCGGCATTGGGCTGGAAATACCGGTTTTGGGATTCTTCACAGAAAGGGTTTGTAAACCGCTGAATCCAAACGTGAGTTTAACACTGTCAGTTGAATGCACACATTGACAACCATTCAGTTAGATTGCACCCTTTTGGTTTTAGGAGCAGATATTTCTCTGTACAGCCTATGGTCCCATTCACTCGGGAATATCCCAACGCAGCTCCTAGAAGAAACGTGTTTCTGACTCGCTGAATCTCAACATAGATTCAACTCTCTTATGTGAACGAACGCACAGCAGAGCAGTTTCAAGGAAACGTTTCTCCTGAGTTTTAGACGAAGTTTCCTGCTGTTTAGTACGTATGCCGGCATTGGGCTGGAAATACCGGTTTTGGGATTCTGCACAGAAAGGGTTTGAAAACCGCTGAATCCACACGTGAGTTTAACTCTGTCATTTGAATGCACACATTGACAACCATTCAGTTAGATAGCTCCGTTTTGGTTTCAGAAGCAGATATTTCTCTGTACAGCCTATGGTCCCATTCACTCGGGAATATCCCACCGCAGCTCCGGGAAGAAACGTGTTTCTGACTCGCTGAATCTCAACATAGATTCAACTCTCTTAGGTGAACGAACGCACAGCAGAGCAGTTTCAAGGAAACGTTTCTCCTGAGTTTTAGACGAAGTTTCCTGCTGTTTAGTACGGATGCCGGCATTGGGCTTGAAATACCGGTTTTGGGATTCTGCACAGAAAGGGTTTGCAAACCGCTGAATCCACACGTGAGTTTAACTCTGTCAGTTGAATGCACACATTGACAACCATTCAGTTAGATAGCTCCGTTTTGATTTTAGAAGCAGATATTTCTCTGTACAGCCTATGGTCCCATTCACTCGGGAATATCCCAACGCAGCTCCTGGAAGAAACGTGTTTCTGACTCGCTGAATCTCAACATAGATTCAACTGTCTTAGGTGAACGAACGCACAGCAGAGCAGCTTCAAGGAAACGTTTCTCGTGAGTTTTAGACGAAGTTACCTGCTGTTTAGTACGTATGCCGGCATTGGGCTGGAAATACCGGTTTTGGGATTCTGCACAGAAAGGGTTTGCAAACCGCTGAATCCACACGTGAGTTTAACTCTGTCAGTTGAATGCACAAATTGACAACCATTCAGTTTGATAACACCCTTTTGGTTTTAGAAGCAGATATTTCTCTGTACAGCCTATGGTCCCATTCACTCGGGGATATCCCAACGCAGCTCCTGGAAGAAACGTGTTTCTGACTCGCTGAATCTCAACATAGATTCAACTCTCTTAGGTGAACGAACGCACAGCAGAGCAGTTTCAAGGAAACGTTTCTCCTGAGTTTTAGACGAAGTTTCCTGCTGTTTAGTACGTATGCCGGCATTGGGCTGGAAATACCGGTTTTGGGATTCTGCACAGAAAGGGTTTGCAAACCGCTGAATCCACACGTGAGTTTAGCTCTGTCAGTTGAATGCACTCATTGACAACCATTCAGTTAGATAGCTCCGTTTTGGTTTTAGAAGCAGATATTTCTCTGTACAGCCTATGGTCCCATTCACTCGGGAATATCCCAACGCAGCTCCTAGAAGAAACGTGTTTCTGACTCGCTGAATCTCAACATAGATTCAACTCTCTTAGGTGAACGAACGCACAGCAGAGCAGTTTCAAGGAAACGTTTCTTCTGAGTTTTAGACGAAGTTTCCTGCTGTTTAGTACGTATGCCGGCATTGGGCTGGAAATACCGGTTTTGGGATTCTGCACAGAAAGGGTTTGCAAACCGCTGAATCCACAGGTGAGTTCAACTCTGTCAGTTGAATGCACACATTGACAACCATCCTGTTAGATAGCTCCGTTTTGGTTTTAGAAGCAGATATTTCTCTGTACAGCCTATGGTCCCATTAACTCGGTATTATCCCAACGCAGCTCCTAGAAGAAACGTGTTTCTGACTCGCTGAATCTCAACATAGATTCAACTCTCTTAGGTGAACGAACGCACAGCAGAGCAGTTTCAAGGAAACGTTTCTCCTGAGTTTTAGACGAAATTTCCTGCTGTTTAGTACGTATGCCGGCCTTGGGCTGGAAATACCGGTTTTGGGATTCTGCACAGAAAGGGTTTGCAAACTGCTGAATCCACACGTGAGTTTAACTTTGTCAGTTGAATGCACACATTGACAGGCATACAGTTAGATAGCTCCGTTTTGGTTTTAGAATCAGATATTTCTCTGTACAGACTGTGGTCCCATTCACTCGGGCATATCCCAACGCAGCTCCTAGAAGAAACGTGTTTCTGACTCGCTGAATCTCAACATAGATTCAACTCTCTTAGGTGAACGAACGCACAGCAGAGCAGTTTCACGAAAACGTTTCTCCTGAGTTTTAGACGAAGTTTCCTGCAGTTTAGTACGTATGCTGGCAGTGAGCTGGAATTACCGGTTTTGGGATTCTGCACAGAAAGGGTTTGTAAACCGATGAATCCAAACGTGAGTTTAACTCTGTCAGTTGAATGCACACATTGAAAACCATTCAGCTACATAGCACCCTTTTGGTTTAAGGAGCAGATATTTCTCTGTACAGCCTATGGTCCCATTCACTCGGGAATATCCCAACGCAGCTCTTAGAAGAAACATGTTTCTGATTCGCTGAATCTCAACATAGATTCAACTCTCTTAGGTGAACGAACGCACAGCAGAGCAGTTTCAAGGAAACGTTTCTCCTGAGTTTTAGACGAAGTTTCTTGCTGTTTAGTACGTATGCCGGCATTGGGCTGGAAATACCGGTTTTGGGATTCTGCACAGAAAGGGTTTGCAAACCGCTGAATCCACACGTGAGTTTAACTCTGTCAGTTGAATGCACACATTGACAACCTTTCAATTAGATTGCACCCTTTTGGTTTTAGGAGCAGATATTTCTCTGTACAGCCTATGGTCCCATTCACTCGGGAGTATCCCAACGCAGCTCCTAGAAGAAACGTGTTTCTGACTCGCTGAATCTCAACATAGATTCAACTCTCTTATGTGAACGAACGCACAGCAGAGCAGTTTCAAGGAAACATTTCTCCTGAGTTTTAGACGAAGTTTCCTGCTGTTTAGTACGTATGCCGGCATTGGGCTGGAAATACCGGTTTTGGGATTCTGCACAGAAAGGGTTTGCAAACCACTGAATCCACACGTGAGTTTAACTCTGTCAGTTGAATGCACACATTGACAACCATTCAGTTAGATAGCACCCTTTTGGTTTTAGTAGCAGATATTTCTCTGTACAGCCTATGGTCCCATTCACTCGGGAATATCCCAACGCAGCTCCTAGAAGAAACGTGTTTCTGACTCGCTGAATCTCAACATAGATTCAACTCTCTTAGGTGAACGAACGCACAGCAGAGCAGTTTCAAGGAAACTTTTCTCCTGAGTTTTAGACGAAGTATCCTGCTGTTTAGTACGTATGCCGGCATTGGGCTGGAAATACCGGTTTTGGGATTCTGCACAGAAAGGATTTGCAAACCGCTGAATCCACACGTGAGTTTAACTCTGTCAGTTGAATGCACACATTGACAACCATTCAGTTAGATAGCTCCGTTTTGGTATTAGAAGCAGATATTGCTCTGTACAGCCTATGGTCCCATTCACTCGGGAATATCCCAACGCAGGTCCTAGAAGAAACGTGTTTCTGACTCGCTGAATCTCAACATCGATTCAACTCTCTTATGTGAACGAACGCACAGCAGAGCAGTTTCAGAGAATCGTTTCTCCTGAGTTTTAGACGAAGTTTCCTGCTGTTTAGTACGTATGCCGGCATTGGGCTGGAAATACTGGTTTTGGGATTCTTCACAGAAAGGGTTTGCAAACCGCTGAATCCACACGTGAGTTTAACTCTGTCAGTTGAATGCACACATTGACAACCATTCAGTTAGATAGCTCCGTTTTGGTTTTAGAAGCAGATATTTCTCTGTACAGCCTATGGTCCCATTCACTCGGGAATATCCCAACGCAGCTCCTGGAAGAAACGTGTTTCTGACTCGCTGAATCTCAACATAGATTCAACTCTCTTAGGTGAATGAACGCACAGCAGAGCAGTTTCAAGGAAACGTTTCTCCTGAGTTTTAGACGAAGTTTCCTGCTGTTTATTACGTATGCCGGCATTGGGCTGGAAATACCGGTTTTGGGATTCTTCACAGAAAGGGTTTGTAAACCGCTGAATCCAAACGTGAGTTTAACACTGTCAGTTGAATGCACACATTGACAACCATTCAGTTAGATAGCACCCTTTTGGTTTTAGTAGCAGATATTTCTCTGTACAGCCTATGGTCCCATTCACTCGGGAATATCCCAACGCAGCTCCTAGAAGAAAGGTGTTTCTGACTCGCTGAATCTCAACATAGATTCAACTCTCTTAGGTGAACGAACGCACAGCAGAGCAGTTTCAAGGAAACTTTTCTCCTGAGTTTTAGACGAAGTTTCCTGCTGTTTAGTACAGATGCCGGCATTGGGCTGGAAATACCGGTTTTGGGATTCTGCACAGAAAGGGTTTGCAAACCGCTGAATCCACACGTGAGTTTAACTCTGTCAGTTGAATGCACACATTGACAACCATTCAGTTAGATAGCTCCGTTTTGGTATTAGAAGCAGATATTTCTCTGTACAGCCTATGGTCCCATTCACTCGGGAATGTCCCAACGCAGGTCCTAGAAGAAACGTGTTTCTGACTCGCTGAATCTCAACATCGTTTCAACTCTCTTATGTGAACGAACGCACAGCAGAGCAGTTTCAGAGAATCGTTTCTCCTGAGTTTTAGACGAAGTTTCCTGCTGTTTAGTACGTATGCCGGCATTGGGCTGGAAACACTGGTTTTGGGATTCTGCACAGAAAGGGTTTGCAAACCGCTGAATCCACACGTGAGTTTGACTCTGTCAGTTGAATGCACACATTGACAACCATTCAGTTAGATAGCTCCGTTTTGGTTTCAGAAGCAGATATTTCTCTGTACAGCCTATGGTCCCATTCACTCGGGAATATCCCAACGCAGCTCCGGGAAGAAACGTGTTTCTGACTCGCTGAATCTCAACATAGATTCAACTCTCTTAGGTGAACGAACGCACAGCAGAGCAGTTTCAAGGAAACGTTTCTCCTGAGTTTTAGACGAAGTTTCCTGCTGTTTAGTACGGATGCCGGCATTGGGCTGGAAATACCGGTTTTGGGATTCTGCACAGAAAGGGTTTGCAAACCGCTGAATCCACACGTGAGTTTAACTCTGTCAGTTGAATGCACACATTGACAACCATTCAGTTAGATAGCTCCGTTTTGATTTTAGAAGCAGATATTTCTCTGTACAGCCTATGGTCCCATTCACTCGGGAATATCCCAACGCAGCTCCTGGAAGAAACGTGTTTCTGACTCGCTGAATCTCAACATAGATTCAACTCTCTTAGGTGAACGAACGCACAGCAGAGCAGCTTCAAGGAAACGTTTCTCGTGAGTTTTAGACGAAGTTTCCTGCTGTTTAGTACGTATGCCGGCATTGGGCTGGAAATACCGGTTTTGGGATTCTGCACAGAAAGGGTTTGCAAACCGCTGAATCCACACGTGAGTTTAACTCTGTCAGTTGAATGCACACATTGACAACCATTCAGTTAGATAGATCCGTTTTGGTTTTAGAAGCAGATATTTCTCTGTACAGCCTATGGTCCCATTCACTCGGGAATATCCCGACGCAGCTCCTAGAAGAAACGTGTTTCTGACTCGCTGAATCTCAACATAGATTCAACTCTCTTAGGTGAACGAACGCACAGCAGAGCAGTTTCAAGGAAACTTTTCTCCTGAGTTTTAGACGAAGTTTCCTGCTTTTTAGTACGGATTCCGGCATTGGGCTGGAAATACCGGTTTTGGGATTCTGCACAGAAAGGGTTTGCAAACCGCTGAATCCACACGTGAGTTTAACTCTGTCAGTTGAATGCACACATTGACAACCATTCAGTTAGATAGATCCGTTTTGGTTTTAGAAGCAGATATTTCTCTGTACAGCCTATGGTCCCATTCACTCGGGAATATACCAACGCAGCTCCTAGAAGAAACGTGTTTCTGACTCGCTGAATCTCAACATAGATTCAACTCTCTTAGGAGAACGAACGCACAGCAGAGCAGTTTCAAGGAAACGTTTCTCCTGAGTTTTAGAAGAAGTTTCCTGCTGTTTAGTATCTATGCCGGCATTGGGCTGGAAATACCGGTTTTGGGATTCTGCACAGAAAGGGTTTGCAAACCGCTGAATCCACACGTGAGTTTAGCTCTGTCAGTTGAATGCACTCATTGACAACCATTCAGTTAGATAGCTCCGTTTTGGTTTTAGAAGCAGATATTTCTCTGTACAGCCTATGGTCCCATTCACTCGGGAATATCCCAACGCAGCTCCTAGAAGAAACGTGTTTCTGACTCGCTGAATCTCAACATAGATTCAACTCTCTTAGGTGAACGAACGCACAGCAGAGCAGTTTCAAGGAAACGTTTCTTCTGAGTTTTAGACGAAGTTTCCTGCTGTTTAGTACGTATGCCGGCATTGGGCTGGAAATACCGGTTTTGGGATTCTGCACAGAAAGGGTTTGCAAACCGCTGAATCCACAGGTGAGTTCAACTCTGTCAGTTGAATGCACACATTGACAACCATCCTGTTAGATAGCTCCGTTTTGGTTTTAGAAGCAGATATTTCTCTGTACAGCCTATGGTCCCATTAACTCGGTATTATCCCAACGCAGCTCCTAGAAGAAACGTGTTTCTGACTCGCTGAATCTCAACATAGATTCAACTCTCTTAGGTGAACGAACGCACAGCAGAGCAGTTTCAAGGAAACGTTTCTCCTGAGTTTTAGACGAAATTTCCTGCTGTTTAGTACGTATGCAGGCATTGGGCTGGAAATACCGGTTTTGGGATTCTGCACAGAAAGGGATTGCAAACCGCTGAATCCACACGTGAGTTTAACTCTGTCAGTTGAATGCACACATTGACAACCATTCAGGTAGATAGCTCCGTTTTGGTATTAGAAGCAGATATTTCTCTGTACAGCCTATGGTCCCATTCACTCGGGAATATCCCAACGCAGGTCCTAGAAGAAACGTGTTTCTGACTCGCTGAATCTCAACATCGATTCAACTCTATTAGGTGAACGAACGCACAGCAGAGCAGTTTCAAGGAAACGTTTCTCCTGAGTTTTAGACGAAGTTTCCTGCTGTTTAGTACGTATGCCGGCATTGGGCTGGAAATACCGGTTTTGGGATTCTGCACAGAAAGGGTTTGCAAACCGCTGAATCCACACGTGAGTTTAACTCTGTCATTTGAATGCACACATTGACAACCATTCAGTTAGATAGCTCCGTTTTGGTTTCAGAAGCAGATATTTCTCTGTACAGCCTATGGTCCCATTCACTCGGGAATATCCCAACGCAGCTCCGGGAAGAAACGTGTTTCTGACTCGCTGAATCTCAACATAGATTCAACTCTCTTAGGTGAACGAACGCACAGCAGAGCAGTTTCAAGGAAACGTTTCTCCTGAGTTTTAGACGAAGTTTCCTGCTGTTTAGTACGGATGCCGGCATTGGGCTGGAAATTACGGTTTTGGGATTCTGCACAGAAAGGGTTTGCAAACCGCTGAATCCACACGTGAGTTTAACTCTGTCAGTTGAATGCACACATTGACAACCATTCAGTTAGATAGCTCCGTTTTGATTTTAGAAGCAGATATTTCTCTGTACAGCCTATGGTCCCATTCACTCGGGAATATCCCAACGCAGCTCCTGGAAGAAACGTGTTTCTGACTCGCTGAATCTCAACATAGATTCAACTCTCTTAGGTGAACGAACGCACAGCAGAGCAGCTTCAAGGAAACGTTTCTCGTGAGTTTTAGACGAAGTTTCCTGCTGTTTAGTATGTATGTCGGCATTGGGCTGGAAATACCGGTTTTGGGATTCTGCACAGAAAGGGTTTGCAAACCGCTGAATCCACACGTGAGTTTAACTCTGTCAGTTGAATGCACACATTGACAACCATTCAGTTTGATAACACCCTTTTGATTTTAGAAGCAGATATTTCTCTGTACAGCCTATGGTCCCATTCACTCGGGAATATCCCAACCCAGCTCCTGGAAGAAACGTGTTTCTGACTCGCTGAATCTCAACATAGATTCAACACTCTTAGGTGAACGAACGCACAGCAGAGCAGTTTCAAGGAAACGTTTCTCCTGAGTTTTAGACGAAGTTTCCTGCTGTTTAGTACGTATGCCGGCATTGGGCTGGAAATACCGGTTTTGGGATTCTGCACAGAAAGGGTTTGCAAACCGCTGAATCCACACGTGAGTTTAACTTTGTCAGTTGAATGCACACATTGACAACCATCCAGTTAGATAGCTCCGTTTTGGTTTTAGAAGCAGATATTTCTCTGTACAGACTATGGTCCCATTCACTCGGGAATATCCCAACACAGCTCCTAGAAGAAACGTGTTTCTGACTCGCTGAATCTCAACATAGATTCAACTCTCTTAGGTGAACGAACGCCCAGCCGAGCAGTTTCAAGGAAACGTTTCTCCTGAGTTTTAGACGAAGTTTCCTGCTGTTTAGTACGTATGCCGGCATTGGGCTGGAAATACCGGTTTTGGGATTCTGCACAGAAAGGGTTTGCAAACCGCTGATTCCACACGTGAGTTTAACTCTGTCAGTTGAATGCACACATTGACAACCATTCAGTTAGATAGCTCCGTTTTGGTTTTAGAAGCAGATATTTCTCTGTACAGTGTATGGTCCCATTCACTCGGGAATATCCCAACGCAGCTCCTAGAAGAAACGTGTTTCTGACTCGCTGAATCTCAACATAGATTCAACTCTCTTAGGTGAACGAACGCACAGCAGAGCAGTTTCAAGGAAACGTTTCTCCTGAGTTTTAGACGAAGTTTCCTGCTGTTTAGTACGTATGCCGGCATTGGGCTGGAAATACCGGTTTTGGGATTCTGCACAGAAAGGGTTTGCAAACCGCTGAATCCACACGTGAGTTTAACTCTGTCAGTTGAATGCACACATTGAAAACCATTCAGCTAGATAGCACCCTTTTGTTTAAGGAGCAGATAATTCTCTGTACAGCCTATGGTCCCATTCACTCGGGAATATCCCAACGCAGCTCTTAGAAGAAACATGTTTCTGACTCGCTGAATCTCAACATAGATTCAACTCTCTTAGGTGAACGAACGCACAGCAGAGCAGTTTCAAGGAAACGTTTCTCCTGAGTTTTAGACGAAGTTTCCTGCTGTTTAGTACGTATGCCGGCATTGTTCTGGAAATACCGGTTTTGGGATTCTGCACAGAAAGGGTTTGCAAACCACTGAATCGACACGTGAGTTTAACTCTGTCAGTTGAATGCACGCATTGACAACCATTCAGTTAGATAGCTCCGTTTTGGTTTTAGGAGCAGATATTTCTCTGTACAGCCTATGGTCCCATTCACTCGGGAATATCCCAACGCAGATCCTGGAAGAAACGTGTTTCTGACTCGCTGAATCTCAACATAGATTCAACTCTCTTAGGTGAACGAACGCACAGCAGAGCAGTTTCAAGGAAACGTTTCTCTTGAGTTTTAGACGAAGTTTCCTGCTGTTTAGTACGGATGCCGGCATTGGGCAGGAAATACCGGTTTTGGGATTCTGCACAGTAAGGGTTTGCAAACCGCTGAATCCACACGTGAGTTTAACTCTGTCAGTTGAATGCACACATTGAAAACCATTCAGCTAGATAGCACCCTTTTGGTTTAAGGAGCAGATATTTCTCTGTACAGCCTATGGTCCCATTCACTCGGGAATATCCCAACGCAGCTCCTAGAAGAAACGTGTTTCTGACTCGCTGAATCTCAACATAGATTCAACTCTCTTAGGTGAACGAACGCACAGCAGAGCAGTTTCAAGGAAACGTTTCTTCTGAGTTTTAGACGAAGTTTCCTGCTGTTTAGTACGTATGCCGGCATTGGGCTGGAAATACCGGTTTTGGGATTCTGCACAGAAAGGGTTTGCAAACCGCTGAATCCACAGGTGAGTTTAACTCTGTCAGTTGAATGCACACATTGACAACCATCCTGTTAGATAGCTCCGTTTTGGTTTTAGAAGCAGATATTTCTCTGTACAGCCTATGGTCCCATTAACTCGGTATTATCCCAACGCAGCTCCTAGAAGAAACGTGTTTCTGACTCGCTGAATCTCAACATAGATTCAACTCTCTTAGGTGAACGAACGCACAGCAGAGCAGTTTCAAGGAAACGTTTCTCCTGAGTTTTAGACGAAATTTCCTGCTGTTTAGTACGTATGCCGGCATTGGGCTGGAAATACCGGTTTTGGGATTCTGCACAGAAAGGGTTTGCAAACTGCTGAATCCACACGTGAGTTTAACTTTGTCAGTTGAATGCACACATTGACAGGCATACAGTTAGATAGCTCCGTTTTGGTTTTAGAATCAGATATGTCTCTGTACAGACTGTGGTCCCATTCACTCGGGCATATCCCAACGCAGCTCCTAGAAGAAACGTGTTTCTGACTCGCTGAATCTCAACATAGATTCAACTCTCTTAGGTGAACGAACGCACAGCAGAGCAGTTTCACGAAAACGTTTCTCCTGAGTTTTAGACGAAGTTTCCTGCAGTTTAGTACGTATGCTGGCAGTGAGCTGGAATTACCGGTTTTGGGATTCTACACAGAAAGGGTTTGTAAACCGATGAATCCAAACGTGAGTTTAACTCTGTCAGTTGAATGCACACATTGAAAACCATTCAGCTAGATAGCACCCTTTTGGTTTAAGGAGCAGATATTTCTCTGTACAGCCTATGGTCCCATTCACTCGGGAATATCCCAACGCAGCTCCTAGAAGAAACGTGTTTCTGACTCGCTGAATCTCAACATAGATTCAACTCTCTTAGGTGAACGAACGCACAGCAGAGCAGTTTCAAGGAAACGTTTCTTCTGAGTTTTAGACGAAGTTTCCTGCTGTTTAGTACGTATGCCGGCATTGGGCTGGAAATACCGGTTTTGGGATTCTGCACAGAAAGGGTTTGCAAACCGCTGAATCCACAGGTGAGTTTAACTCTGTCAGTTGAATGCACACATTGACAACCATCCTGTTAGATAGCTCCGTTTTGGTTTTAGAAGCAGATATTTCTCTGTACAGCCTATGGTCCCATTAACTCGGTATTATCCCAACGCAGCTCCTAGAAGAAACGTGTTTCTGACTCGCTGAATCTCAACATAGATTCAACTCTCTTAGGTGAACGAACGCACAGCAGAGCAGTTTCAAGGAAACGTTTCTCCTGAGTTTTAGACGAAATTTCCTGCTGTTTAGTACGTATGCCGGCATTGGGCTGGAAATACCGGTTTTGGGATTCTGCACAGAAAGGGTTTGCAAACTGCTGAATCCACACGTGAGTTTAACTTTGTCAGTTGAATGCACACATTGACAGGCATACAGTTAGATAGCTCCGTTTTGGTTTTAGAATCAGATATGTCTCTGTACAGACTGTGGTCCCATTCACTCGGGCATATCCCAACGCAGCTCCTAGAAGAAACGTGTTTCTGACTCGCTGAATCTCAACATAGATTCAACTCTCTTAGGTGAACGAACGCACAGCAGAGCAGTTTCACGAAAACGTTTCTCCTGATTTTTAGACGAAGTTTCCTGCAGTTTAGTACGTATGCTGGCAGTGAGCTGGAATTACCGGTTTTGGGATTCTACACAGAAAGGGTTTGTAAACCGATGAATCCAAACGTGAGTTTAACTCTGTCAGTTGAATGCACACATTGAAAACCATTCAGCTAGATAGCACCCTTTTGGTTTAAGGAGCAGATATTTCTCTGTACAGCCTATGGTCCCATTCACTCGGGAATATCCCAACGCAGCTCTTAGAAGAAACATGTTTCTGACTCGCTGAATCTCAACATAGATTCAACTCTCTTAGGTGAACGAACGCACAGCAGAGCAGTTTCAAGGAAACGTTTCCCCTGAGTTTTAGACGAAGTTTCCTGCTGTTTAGTACGTATGCCGGCATTGTTCTGAAAATACCGGTTTTGGGATTCTGCACAGAAAGGGTTTGCAAACCACTGAATCGACACGTGAGTTTAACTCTGTCAGTTGAATGCACGCATTGACAACCATTCAGTTAGATAGCTTCGTTTTGGTTTTAGGAGCAGATATTTCTCTGTACAGCCTATGGTCCCATTCACTCGGGAATATCCCAACGCAGCTCCTGGAAGAAACGTGTTTCTGACTCGCTGAATCTCAACATAGATTCAACTCTCTTAGGTGAACGAAAGCACAGCAGAGCAGCTCCAAGGAAACGTTTCTCCTGAGTTTTAGACGAAGTTTCTTGCTGTTTAGTACGTATGCCGGCATTGGGCTGGAAATACCGGTTTTGGGATTTTGCACAGAAAGGGTTTGCAAACCGCTGAATCCACACGTGAGTTTAACTCTGTCAGTTGAATGCACACATTGACAACCATTCAGTTAGATAGCTCCGTTTTGGTTTTAGAAGCAGATATTTCTCTGTACAGCCTATGGTCCCATTCACTCGGGAATATCCCAACGCAGCTCCTGGAAGAAACGTGTTTCTGACTCGCTGAATCTCAACATAGATTCAACTCTCTTAGGTGAACGAACGCACAGCAGAGCAGTTTCAAGGAAACGTTTCTCCTGAGTTTTAGACGAAGTTTCCTGCTGTTTATTATGTATGCCGGCATTGGGCTGGAAATACCGGTTTTGGGATTCTTCACAGAAAGGGTTTGTAAACCGCTGAATCCAAACGTGAGTTTAACACTGTCAGTTGAATGCACACATTGACAACCATTCAGTTAGATTGCACCCTTTTGGTTTTAGGAGCAGATATTTCTCTGTACAGCCTATGGTCCCATTCACTCGGGAATATCCCAACGCAGCTCCTAGAAGAAACGTGTTTCTGACTCGCTGAATCTCAACATAGATTCAACTCTCTTATGTGAACGAACGCACAGCAGAGCAGTTTCAAGGAAACGTTTCTCCTGAGTTTTAGACGAAGTTTCCTGCTGTTTAGTACGTATGCCGGCATTGGGCTGGAAATACCGGTTTTGGGATTCTGCACAGAAAGGGTTTGCAAACCGCTGAATCCACACGTGAGTTTAACTCTGTCATTTGAATGCACACATTGACAACCATTCAGTTAGATAGCTCCGTTTTGGTTTCAGAAGCAGATATTTCTCTGTACAGCCTATGGTCCCATTCACTCGGGAATATCCCACCGCAGCTCCGGGAAGAAACGTGTTTCTGACTCGCTGAATCTCAACATAGATTCAACTCTCTTAGGTGAACGAACGCACAGCAGAGCAGTTTCAAGGAAACGTTTCTCCTGAGTTTTAGACGAAGTTTCCTGCTGTTTAGTACGGATGCCGGCATTGGGCTTGAAATACCGGTTTTGGGATTCTGCACAGAAAGGGTTTGCAAACCGCTGAATCCACACGTGAGTTTAACTCTGTCAGTTGAATGCACACATTGACAACCATTCAGTTAGATAGCTCCGTTTTGATTTTAGAAGCAGATATTTCTCTGTACAGCCTATGGTCCCATTCACTCGGGAATATCCCAACGCAGCTCCTGGAAGAAACGTGTTTCTGACTCGCTGAATCTCAACATAGATTCAACTGTCTTAGGTGAACGAACGCACAGCAGAGCAGCTTCAAGGAAACGTTTCTCGTGAGTTTTAGACGAAGTTTCCTGCTGTTTAGTACGTATGCCGGCATTGGGCTGGAAATACCGGTTTTGGGATTCTGCACAGAAAGGGTTTGCAAACCGCTGAATCCACACGTGAGTTTAACTCTGTCAGTTGAATGCACAAATTGACAACCATTCAGTTTGATAACACCCTTTTGGTTTTAGAAGCAGATATTTCTCTGTACAGCCTATGGTCCCATTCACTCGGGGATATCCCAACGCAGCTCCTGGAAGAAACGTGTTTCTGACTCGCTGAATCTCAACATAGATTCAACTCTCTTAGGTGAACGAACGCACAGCAGAGCAGTTTCAAGGAAACGTTTCTCCTGAGTTTTAGACGAAGTTTCCTGCTGTTTAGTACGTATGCCGGCATTGGGCTGGAAATACCGGTTTTGGGATTCTGCACAGAAAGGGTTTGCAAACCGCTGAATCCACACGTGAGTTTAGCTCTGTCAGTTGAATGCACTCATTGACAACCATTCAGTTACATAGCTCCGTTTTGGTTTTAGAAGCAGATATTTCTCTGTACAGCCTATGGTCCCATTCACTCGGGAATATCCCAACGCAGCTCCTAGAAGAAACGTGTTTCTGACTCGCTGAATCTCAACATAGATTCAACTCTCTTAGGTGAACGAACGCACAGCAGAGCAGTTTCAAGGAAACGTTTCTTCTGAGTTTTAGACGAAGTTTCCTGCTGTTTAGTACGTATGCCGGCATTGGGCTGGAAATACCGGTTTTGGGATTCTGCACAGAAAGGGTTTGCAAACCGCTGAATCCACAGGTGAGTTCAACTCTGTCAGTTGAATGCACACATTGACAACCATCCTGTTAGATAGCTCCGTTTTGGTTTTAGAAGCAGATATTTCTCTGTACAGCCTATGGTCCCATTAACTCGGTATTATCCCAACGCAGCTCCTAGAAGAAACGTGTTTCTGACTCGCTGAATCTCAACATAGATTCAACTCTCTTAGGTGAACGAACGCACAGCAGAGCAGTTTCAAGGAAACGTTTCTCCTGAGTTTTAGACGAAATTTCCTGCTGTTTAGTACGTATGCCGGCCTTGGGCTGGAAATACCGGTTTTGGGATTCTGCACAGAAAGGGTTTGCAAACTGCTGAATCCACACGTGAGTTTAACTTTGTCAGTTGAATGCACACATTGACAGGCATACAGTTAGATAGCTCCGTTTTGGTTTTAGAATCAGATATTTCTCTGTACAGACTGTGGTCCCATTCACTCGGGCATATCCCAACGCAGCTCCTAGAAGAAACGTGTTTCTGACTCGCTGAATCTCAACATAGATTCAACTCTCTTAGGTGAACGAACGCACAGCAGAGCAGTTTCACGAAAACGTTTCTCCTGAGTTTTAGACGAAGTTTCCTGCAGTTTAGTACGTATGCTGGCAGTGAGCTGGAATTACCGGTTTTGGGATTCTGCACAGAAAGGGTTTGTAAACCGATGAATCCAAACGTGAGTTTAACTCTGTCAGTTGAATGCACACATTGAAAACCATTCAGCTACATAGCACCCTTTTGGTTTAAGGAGCAGATATTTCTCTGTACAGCCTATGGTCCCATTCACTCGGGAATATCCCAACGCAGCTCTTAGAAGAAACATGTTTCTGATTCGCTGAATCTCAACATAGATTCAACTCTCTTAGGTGAACGAACGCACAGCAGAGCAGTTTCAAGGAAACGTTTCTCCTGAGTTTTAGACGAAGTTTCTTGCTGTTTAGTACGTATGCCGGCATTGGGCTGGAAATACCGGTTTTGGGATTCTGCACAGAAAGGGTTTGCAAACCGCTGAATCCACACGTGAGTTTAACTCTGTCAGTTGAATGCACACATTGACAACCTTTCAATTAGATTGCACCCTTTTGGTTTTAGGAGCAGATATTTCTCTGTACAGCCTATGGTCCCATTCACTCGGGAGTATCCCAACGCAGCTCCTAGAAGAAACGTGTTTCTGACTCGCTGAATCTCAACATAGATTCAACTCTCTTATGTGAACGAACGCACAGCAGAGCAGTTTCAAGGAAACATTTCTCCTGAGTTTTAGACGAAGTTTCCTGCTGTTTAGTACGTATGCCGGCATTGGGCTGGAAATACCGGTTTTGGGATTCTGCACAGAAAGGGTTTGCAAACCACTGAATCCACACGTGAGTTTAACTCTGTCAGTTGAATGCACACATTGACAACCATTCAGTTAGATAGCACCCTTTTGGTTTTAGTAGCAGATATTTCTCTGTACAGCCTATGGTCCCATTCACTCGGGAATATCCCAACGCAGCTCCTAGAAGAAACGTGTTTCTGACTCGCTGAATCTCAACATAGATTCAACTCTCTTAGGTGAACGAACGCACAGCAGAGCAGTTTCAAGGAAACTTTTCTCCTGAGTTTTAGACGAAGTATCCTGCTGTTTAGTACGTATGCCGGCATTGGGCTGGAAATACCGGTTTTGGGATTCTGCACAGAAAGGGTTTGCAAACCGCTGAATCCACACGTGAGTTTAACTCTGTCAGTTGAATGCACACATTGACAACCATTCAGTTAGATAGCTCCGTTTTGGTATTAGAAGCAGATATTGCTCTGTACAGCCTATGGTCCCATTCACTCGGGAATATCCCAACGCAGGTCCTAGAAGAAACGTGTTTCTGACTCGCTGAATCTCAACATCGATTCAACTCTCTTATGTGAACGAACGCACAGCAGAGCAGTTTCAGAGAATCGTTTCTCCTGAGTTTTAGACGAAGTTTCCTGCTGTTTAGTACGTATGCCGGCATTGGGCTGGAAATACTGGTTTTGGGATTCTGCACAGAAAGGGTTTGCAAACCGCTGAATCCACACGTGAGTTTAACTCTGTCAGTTGAATGCACACATTGACAACCATTCAGTTAGATAGCTCCGTTTTGGTTTTAGAAGCAGATATTTCTCTGTACAGCCTATGGTCCCATTCACTCGGGAATATCCCAACGCAGCTCCTGGAAGAAACGTGTTTCTGACTCGCTGAATCTCAACATAGATTCAACTCTCTTAGGTGAATGAACGCACAGCAGAGCAGTTTCAAGGAAACGTTTCTCCTGAGTTTTAGACGAAGTTTCCTGCTGTTTATTACGTATGCCGGCATTGGGCTGGAAATACCGGTTTTGGGATTCTTCACAGAAAGGGTTTGTAAACCGCTGAATCCAAACGTGAGTTTAACACTGTCAGTTGAATGCACACATTGACAACCATTCAGTTAGATTGCACCCTTTTGGTTTTAGGAGCAGATATTTCTCTGTACAGCCTATGGTCCCATTCACTCGGGAATATCCCAACGCAGCTCCTAGAAGAAACGTGTTTCTGACTCGCTGAATCTCAACATAGATTCAACTCTCTTATGTGAACGAACGCACAGCAGAGCAGTTTCAAGGAAACGTTTCTCCTGAGTTTTAGACGAAGTTTCCTGCTGTTTAGTACGTATGCCGGCATTGGGCTGGAAATACCGGTTTTGGAATTCTGCACAGAAAGGGTTTGCAAACCGCTGAATCCACACGTGAGTTTAACTCTGTCATTTGAATGCACACATTGACAACCATTCAGTTAGATAGCTCCGTTTTGGTTTCAGAAGCAGATATTTCTCTGTACAGCCTATGGTCCCATTCACTCGGGAATATCCCAACGCAGCTCCGGGAAGAAACGTGTTTCTGACTCGCTGAATCTCAACATAGATTCAACTCTCTTAGGTGAACGAACGCACAGCAGAGCAGCTTCAAGGAAACGGTTCTCGTGAGTTTTAGACGAAGTATCCTGCTGTTTAGTACGTATGCCGGCATTGGGCTGGAAATACCGGTTTTGGGATTCTGCACAGAAAGGGTTTGCAAACCGCTGAATCCACACGTGAGTTTAACTCTGTCAGTTGAATGCACACATTGACAACCATTCAGTTTGATAACACCCTTTTGGTTTTAGAAGCAGATATTTCTCTGTACAGCCTATGGTCCCATTCACTCGGGAATATCCCAACGCAGCTCCTGGAAGAAACGTGTTTCTGACTCGCTGAATCTCAACATAGATTCTACACTCTTAGGTGAACGAACGCACAGCAGAGCAGTTTCAAGGAAACGTTTCTCCTGAGTTTTAGACGAAGTTTCCTGCTGTTTAGTACGTATGCCGGCATTGGGCTGGAAATACCGGTTTGGGATTCTGCACAGAAAGGGTTTGGAAACCGCTGAATCCACACGTGAGTTTAACTTTGTCAGTTGAATGCACACATTGACAACCATCCAGTTAGATAGCTCCGTTTTGGTTTTAGAAGCAGATATTTCTCTGTGCAGACTATGGTCCCATTCACTCGGGAATATCCCAACGCAGCTACTAGAAGAAACGTGTTTCTGACTCGCTGAATCTCAACATAGATTCAACTCTCTTAGGTGAACGAACGCCCAGCCGAGCAAATTCAAGGAAACGTTTCTCCTGAGTTTTAGATGAAGTTTCCTGCTGTTTAGTACGTATGCCGGCATTGGGCTGGAAATACCGGTTTTGGGATTCTGCACAGAAAGGGTTTGCAAACCGCTGATTCCACACGTGAGTTTAACTCTGTCAGTTGAATGCACACATTGACAACCATTCAGTTAGATAGCTCCGTTTTGGTTTTAGAAGCAGATATTTCTCTGTACAGCGTATGGTCCCATTCACTCGGGAATATCCCAACGCAGCTCCTAGAAGAAACGTGTTTCTGACTCGCTGAATCTCAACATAGATTCAACTCTCTTAGGTGAACGAACGCACAGCAGAGCAGTTTCAAGGAAACGTTTCTCCTGAGTTTTAGACGAAGTTTCCTGCTCTTTAGTACGGATGCCTGCATTGGGCAGGAAATACCGGTTTTCGGATTCTGCACAGAAAGAGTTTGCAAACCGCTGAATCCACACGTGAGTTTAACTCTGTCAGTTGAATGCACACATTGAAAACCATTCAGCTAGATAGCACCCTTTTGTTTAAGGAGCAGATATTTCTCTGTACAGCCTATGGTCCCATTCACTCGGGAATATCCCAACGCAGCTCTTAGAAGAAACATGTTTCTGACTCGCTGAATCTCAACATAGATTCAACTCTCTTAGGTGAACGAACGCACAGCAGAGCAGTTTCAAGGAAACGTTTCTCCTGAGTTTTAGACGAAGTTTCCTGCTGTTTAGTACGTATGCCGGCATTGTTCTGGAAATACCGGTTTTGGGATTCTGCACAGAAAGGGTTTGCAAACCACTGAATCTACACGTGAGTTTAACTCTGTCAGTTGAATGCACGCATTGACAACCATTCAGTTAGATAGCTCCGTTTTGGTTTTAGGAGCAGATATTTCTCTGTACAGCCTATGGTCCCATTCACTCGGGAATATCCCAACGCAGCTCCTGGAAGAAACGTGTTTCTGACTCACTGAATCTCAACATAGATTCAACTCTCTTAGGTGAACGAACGCACAGCAGTGCAGTTTCAAGGAAACGTTTCTCTTGAGTTTTAGACGAAGTTTCCTGCTGTTTAGTACGGATGCCGGCATTGGGCAGGAAATACCGGTTTTGGGATTCTGCACAGTAAGGGTTTGCAAACCGCTGAATCCACACGTGAGTTTAACTCTGTCAGTTGAATGCACACATTGAAAACCATTCAGCTAGATAGCACCCTTTTGGTTTAAGGAGCAGATATTTCTCTGTACAGCCTATGGTCCCATTCACTCGGGAATATCCCAACGCAGCTCCTAGAAGAAACGTGTTTCTGACTCGCTGAATCTCAACATAGATTCAACTCTCTTAGGTGAACGAACGCACAGCAGAGCAGTTTCAAGGAAACGTTTCTTCTGAGTTTTAGACGAAATTTCCTGCTGTTTAGTACGTATGCCGGCATTGGGCTGGAAATACCGGTTTTGGGATTCTGCACAGAAAGGGTTTGCAAACCGCTGAATCCACAGGTGAATTTAACTCTGTCAGTTGAATGCACACATTGACAACCATCCTGTTAGATAGCTTCGTTTTGGTTTTAGAAGCAGATATTTCTCTGTACAGCCTATGGTCCCATTAACTCGGTATTATCCCAACGCAGCTCCTAGAAGAAACGTGTTTCTGACTCGCTGAATCTCAACATAGATTCAACTCTCTTAGGTGAACGAACGCACAGCAGAGCAGTTTCAAGGAAACGTTTCTCCTGAGTTTTAGACGAAATTTCCTGCTGTTTAGTACATATGCCGGCATTGGGCTGGAAATACCGGTTTTGGGATTCTGCACAGAAAGGGTTTGCAAACTGCTGAATCCACACGTGAGTTTAACTTTGTCAGTTGAATGCACACATTGACAGGCATACAGTTAGATAGCTCCGTTTTGGTTTTAGAATCAGATATTTCTCTGTACAGACTGTGGTCCCATTCACTCGGGCATATCCCAACGCAGCTCCTAGAAGAAACGTGTTTCTGACTCGCTGAATCTCAACATAGATTCAACTCTCTTATGTGAACGAACGCACAGCAGAGCAGTTTCAAGGAAACATTTCTCCTGAGTTTTAGACGAAGTTTCCTGCTGTTTAGTACGTATGCCGGCATTGGACTGGAAATACCGGTTTTGGGATTCTGCACAGAAAGGGTTTGCAAACCACTGAATCCACACGTGAGTTTAACTCTGTCAGTTGAATGCACACATTGACAACCAGTCAGTTAGATAGCACCCTTTTGGTTTTAGTAGCAAATATTTCTCTGTACAGCCTATGGTCCCATTCACTCGGGAATATCACAACGCAGCTCCTAGAAGAAACGTGTTTCTGACTCGCTGAATCTCAACATAGATTCAACTCTCTTAGGTGAACGAACGCACAGCAGAGCAGTTTCAAGGAAACGTTTCTCCTGAGTTTTAGACGAAGTTTCCTGCTGTTTAGTACGGATGCCGGCATTGGGCTGGAAATACCGGTTTTGGGATTCTGCACAGAAAGGGTTTGCAAACCGCTGAATCCACACGTGAGTTTAACTCTGTCAGTTGAATGCACACATTGACAACCATTCAGTTAGATAGCTCCGTTTTGATTTTAGAAGCAGATATTTCTCTGTACAGCCTATGGTCCCATTCACTCGGGAATATCCCAACGCAGCTCCTGGAAGAAACGTGTTTCTGACTCGCTGAATCTCAACATAGATTCAACTGTCTTAGGTGAACGAACGCACAGCAGAGCAGCTTCAAGGAAACGTTTCTCGTGAGTTTTAGACGAAGTTTCCTGCTGTTTAGTACGTATGCCGGCATTGGGCTGGAAATACCGGTTTTGGGATTCTGCACAGAAAGGGTTTGCAAACCGCTGAATCCACACGTGAGTTTAACTCTGTCAGTTGAATGCACACATTGACAACCATTCAGTTAGATAGATCCGTTTTGGTTTTAGAAGCAGATATTTCTCTGTACAGCCTATGGTCCCATTCACTCGGGAATATCCCGACGCAGCTCCTAGAAGAAACGTGCTTCTGACTCGCTGAATCTCAACATAGATTCAACTCTCTTAGGTGAACGAACGCACAGCAGAGCAGTTTCAAGGAAACTTTTCTCCTGAGTTTTAGACGAAGTTTCCTGCTTTTTAGTACGGATTCCGGCATTGGGCTGGAAATACCGGTTTTGGGATTCTGCACAGAAAGGGTTTGCAAACCGCTGAATCCACACGTGAGTTTAACTCTGTCAGTTGAATGCACACATTGACAACCATTCAGTTAGATAGATCCGTTTTGGTTTTAGAAGCAGATATTTCTCTGTACAGCCTATGGTCCCATTCACTCGGGAATATACCAACGCAGCTCCTAGAAGAAACGTGTTTCTGACTCGCTGAATCTCAACATAGATTCAACTCTCTTAGGAGAACGAACGCACAGCAGAGCAGTTTCAAGGAAACGTTTCTCCTGAGTTTTAGAAGAAGTTTCCTGCTGTTTAGTATCTATGCCGGCATTGGGCTGGAAATACCGGTTTTGGGATTCTGCACAGAAAGGGTTTGCAAACCGCTGAATCCACACGTGAGTTTAGCTCTGTCAGTTGAATGCACTCATTGACAACCATTCAGTTAGATAGCTCCGTTTTGGTTTTAGAAGCAGATATTTCTCTGTACAGCCTATGGTCCCATTCACTCGGGAATATCCCAACGCAGCTCCTAGAAGAAACGTGTTTCTGACTCGCTGAATCTCAACATAGATTCAACTCTCTTAGGTGAACGAACGCACAGCAGAGCAGTTTCAAGGAAACGTTTCTTCTGAGTTTTAGACGAAGTTTCCTGCTGTTTAGTACGTATGCCGGCATTGGGCTGGAAATACCGGTTTTGGGATTCTGCACAGAAAGGGTTTGCAAACCGCTGAATCCACAGGTGAGTTCAACTCTGTCAGTTGAATGCACACATTGACAACCATCCTGTTAGATAGCTCCGTTTTGGTTTTAGAAGCAGATATTTCTCTGTACAGCCTATGGTCCCATTAACTCGGTATTATCCCAACGCAGCTCCTAGAAGAAACGTGTTTCTGACTCGCTGAATCTCAACATAGATTCAACTCTCTTAGGTGAACGAACGCACAGCAGAGCAGTTTCAAGGAAACGTTTCTCCTGAGTTTTAGACGAAATTTCCTGCTGTTTAGTACGTATGCAGGCATTGGGCTGGAAATACCGGTTTTGGGATTCTGCCCAGAAAGGGATTGCAAACCGCTGAATCCACACGTGAGTTTAACTCTGTCAGTTGAATGCACACATTGACAACCATTCAGGTAGATAGCTCCGTTTTGGTATTAGAAGCAGATATTTCTCTGTACAGCCTATGGTCCCATTCACTCGGGAATATCCCAACGCAGGTCCTAGAAGAAACGTGTTTCTGACTCGCTGAATCTCAACATCGATTCAACTCTCTTATGTGAACGAACGCACAGCAGAGCAGTTTCAGAGAATCGTTTCTCCTGAGTTTTAGACGAAGTTTCCTGCTGTTTAGTACGTATGCCGGCATTGGGCTGGAAATACTGGTTTTGGGATTCTGCACAGAAACGGTTTGCAAACCGCTGAATCCACACGTGAGTTTAACTCTGTCAGTTGAATGCACACATTGACAACCATTCAGTTAGATAGCTCCGTTTTGGTTTTAGAAGCAGATATTTCTCTGTACAGCCTATGGTCCCATTCACTCGGGAATATCCCAACGCAGCTCCTGGAAGAAACGTGTTTCTGACTCGCTGAATCTCAACATAGATTCAACTCTCTTAGGTGAACGAACGCACAGCAGAGCAGTTTCAAGGAAACGTTTCTCCTGAGTTTTAGACGAAGTTTCCTGCTGTTTATTACGTATGCCGGCATTGGGCTGGAAATACCGGTTTTGGGATTCTTCACAGAAAGGGTTTGTAAACCGCTGAATCCAAACGTGAGTTTAACACTCTCAGTTGAATGCACACATTGACAACCATTCAGTTAGATTGCACCCTTTTGGTTTTAGCAGCAGATATTTCTCTGTACAGCCTATGGTCCCATTCACTCGGGAATATCCCAACGCAGCTCCTAGAAGAAACGTGTTTCTGACTCGCTGAATCTCAACATAGATTCAACTCTCTTATGTGAACGAACGCACAGCAGAGCAGTTTCAAGGAAACGTTTCTCCTGAGTTTTAGACGAAGTTTCCTGCTGTTTAGTACGTATGCCGGCATTGGGCTGGAAATACCGGTTTTGGGATTCTGCACAGAAAGGGTTTGCAAACCGCTGAATCCACACGTGAGTTTAACTCTGTCATTTGAATGCACACATTGACAACCATTCAGTTACATAGCTCCGTTTTGGTTTCAGAAGCAGATATTTCTCTGTACAGCCTATGGTCCCATTCACTCGGGAATATCCCAACGCAGCTCCGGGAAGAAACGTGTTTCTGACTCGCTGAATCTCAACATAGATTCAACTCTCTTAGGTGAACGAACGCACAGCAGAGCAGTTTCAAGGAAACGTTTCTCCTGAGTTTTAGACGAAGTTTCCTGCTGTTTAGTACGGATGCCGGCATTGGGCTGGAAATTACGGTTTTGGGATTCTGCACAGAAAGGGTTTGCAAACCGCTGAATCCACACGTGAGTTTAACTCTGTCAGTTGAATGCACACATTGACAACCATTCAGTTAGATAGCTCCGTTTTGATTTTAGAAGCAGATATTTCTCTGTACAGCCTATGGTCCCATTCACTCGGGAATATCCCAACGCAGCTCCTGGAAGAAACGTGTTTCTGACTCGCTGAATCTCAACATAGATTCAACTCTCTTAGGTGAACGAACGCACAGCAGAGCAGTTTCAAGGAAACGTTTCTCCTGAGTTTTAGACGAAGTTTCCTGCTGTTTAGTACGTATGCCGGCATTGGGCTGAAAATACCGGTTTTGGGATTCTGCACAGAAAGGGTTTGCAAACCGCTGATTCCACACGTGAGTTTAACTCTGTCAGTTGAATGCACGCATTGACAACCATTCAGTTAGATAGCTCCGTTTTGGTTTTAGGAGCAGATATTTCTCTGTACAGCCTATGGTCCCATTCACTCGGGAATATCCCAACGCAGATCCTGGAAGAAACGTGTTTCTGACTCGCTGAATCTCAACATAGATTCAACTCTCTTAGGTGAACGAACGCACAGCAGAGCAGTTTCAAGGAAACGTTTCTCCTGAGTTTTAGACGAAGTTTCCTGCTGTTTAGTACGTATGCCGGCATTGGGCTGGAAATACCGGTTTTGGGATTCTGCACAGAAAGGGTTTGCAAACCGCTGAATCCACACGTGAGTTTAACTCTGTCAGTTGAATGCACACATTGAAAACCATTCAGCTAGATAGCACCCTTTTGTTTAAGGAGCAGATATTTCTCTGTACAGCCTATGGTCCCATTCACTCGGGAATATCCCAACGCAGCTCTTAGAAGAAACATGTTTCTGACTCGCTGAATCTCAACATAGATTCAACTCTCTTAGGTGAACGAACGCACAGCAGAGCAGTTTCAAGGAAACGTTTCTCCTGAGTTTTAGACGAAGTTTCCTGCTGTTTAGTACGTATGCCGGCATTGTTCTGGAAATACCGGTTTTGGGATTCTGCACAGAAAGGGTTTGCAAACCACTGAATCGACACGTGAGTTTAACTCTGTCAGTTGAATGCACGCATTGACAACCATTCAGTTAGATAGCTCCGTTTTGGTTTTAGGAGCAGATATTTCTCTGTACAGCCTATGGTCCCATTCACTCGGGAATATCCCAACGCAGATCCTGGAAGAAACGTGTTTCTGACTCGCTGAATCTCAACATAGATTCAACTCTCTTAGGTGAACGAACGCACAGCAGAGCAGTTTCAAGGAAACGTTTCTCTTGAGTTTTAGACGAAGTTTCCTGCTGTTTAGTACGGATGCCGGCATTGGGCAGGAAATACCGGTTTTGGGATTCTGCACAGTAAGGGTTTGCAAACCGCTGAATCCACACGTGAGTTTAACTCTGTCAGTTGAATGCACACATTGAAAACCATTCAGCTAGATAGCACCCTTTTGGTTTAAGGAGCAGATATTTCTCTGTACAGCCTATGGTCCCATTCACTCGGGAATATCCCAACGCAGCTCCTAGAAGAAACGTGTTTCTGACTCGCTGAATCTCAACATAGATTCAACTCTCTTAGGTGAACGAACGCACAGCAGAGCAGTTTCAAGGAAACGTTTCTTCTGAGTTTTAGACGAAGTTTCCTGCTGTTTAGTACGTATGCCGGCATTGGGCTGGAAATACCGGTTTTGGGATTCTGCACAGAAAGGGTTTGCAAACCGCTGAATCCACAGGTGAGTTTAACTCTGTCAGTTGAATGCACACATTGACAACCATCCTGTTAGATAGCTCCGTTTTGGTTTTAGAAGCAGATATTTCTCTGTACAGCCTATGGTCCCATTAACTCGGTATTATCCCAACGCAGCTCCTAGAAGAAACGTGTTTCTGACTCGCTGAATCTCAACATAGATTCAACTCTCTTAGGTGAACGAACGCACAGCAGAGCAGTTTCAAGGAAACGTTTCTCCTGAGTTTTAGACGAAATTTCCTGCTGTTTAGTACGTATGCCGGCATTGGGCTGGAAATACCGGTTTTGGGATTCTGCACAGAAAGGGTTTGCAAACTGCTGAATCCACACGTGAGTTTAACTTTGTCAGTTGAATGCACACATTGACAGGCATACAGTTAGATAGCTCCGTTTTGGTTTTAGAATCAGATATGTCTCTGTACAGACTGTGGTCCCATTCACTCGGGCATATCCCAACGCAGCTCCTAGAAGAAACGTGTTTCTGACTCGCTGAATCTCAACATAGATTCAACTCTCTTAGGTGAACGAACGCACAGCAGAGCAGTTTCACGAAAACGTTTCTCCTGAGTTTTAGACGAAGTTTCCTGCAGTTTAGTACGTATGCTGGCAGTGAGCTGGAATTACCGGTTTTGGGATTCTACACAGAAAGGGTTTGTAAACCGATGAATCCAAACGTGAGTTTAACTCTGTCAGTTGAATGCACACATTGAAAACCATTCAGCTAGATAGCACCCTTTTGGTTTAAGGAGCAGATATTTCTCTGTACAGCCTATGGTCCCATTCACTCGGGAATATCCCAACGCAGCTCCTAGAAGAAACGTGTTTCTGACTCGCTGAATCTCAACATAGATTCAACTCTCTTAGGTGAACGAACGCACAGCAGAGCAGTTTCAAGGAAACGTTTCTTCTGAGTTTTAGACGAAGTTTCCTGCTGTTTAGTACGTATGCCGGCATTGGGCTGGAAATACCGGTTTTGGGATTCTGCACAGAAAGGGTTTGCAAACCGCTGAATCCACAGGTGAGTTTAACTCTGTCAGTTGAATGCACACATTGACAACCATCCTGTTAGATAGCTCCGTTTTGGTTTTAGAAGCAGATATTTCTCTGTACAGCCTATGGTCCCATTAACTCGGTATTATCCCAACGCAGCTCCTAGAAGAAACGTGTTTCTGACTCGCTGAATCTCAACATAGATTCAACTCTCTTAGGTGAACGAACGCACAGCAGAGCAGTTTCAAGGAAACGTTTCTCCTGAGTTTTAGACGAAATTTCCTGCTGTTTAGTACGTATGCCGGCATTGGGCTGGAAATACCGGTTTTGGGATTCTGCACAGAAAGGGTTTGCAAACTGCTGAATCCACACTTGAGTTTAACTTTGTCAGTTGAATGCACACATTGACAGGCATACAGTTAGATAGCTCCGTTTTGGTTTTAGAATCAGATATGTCTCTGTACAGACTGTGGTCCCATTCACTCGGGCATATCCCAACGCAGCTCCTAGAAGAAACGTGTTTCTGACTCGCTGAATCTCAACATAGATTCAACTCTCTTAGGTGAACGAACGCACAGCAGAGCAGTTTCACGAAAACGTTTCTCCTGATTTTTAGACGAAGTTTCCTGCAGTTTAGTACGTATGCTGGCAGTGAGCTGGAATTACCGGTTTTGGGATTCTACACAGAAAGGGTTTGTAAACCGATGAATCCAAACGTGAGTTTAACTCTGTCAGTTGAATGCACACATTGAAAACCATTCAGCTAGATAGCACCCTTTTGGTTTAAGGAGCAGATATTTCTCTGTACAGCCTATGGTCCCATTCACTCGGGAATATCCCAACGCAGCTCTTAGAAGAAACATGTTTCTGACTCGCTGAATCTCAACATAGATTCAACTCTCTTAGGTGAACGAACGCACACCAGAGCAGTTTCAAGGAAACGTTTCTCCTGAGTTTTAGACGAAGTTTCCTGCTGTTTAGTACGTATGCCGGCATTGTTCTGAAAATACCGGTTTTGGGATTCTACACAGAAAGGGTTTGCAAACCACTGAATCGACACGTGAGTTTAACTCTGTCAGTTGAATGCACGCATTGACAACCATTCAGTTAGATAGCTTCGTTTTGGTTTTAGGAGCAGATATTTCTCTGTACAGCCTATGGTCCCATTCACTCGGGAATATCCCAACGCAGCTCCTGGAAGAAACGTGTTTCTGACTCGCTGAATCTCAACATAGATTCAACTCTCTTAGGTGAACGAAAGCACAGCAGAGCAGCTCCAAGGAAACGTTTCTCCTGAGTTTTAGACGAAGTTTCTTGCTGTTTAGTACGTATGCCGGCATTGGGCTGGAAATACCGGTTTTGGGATTTTGCACAGAAAGGGTTTGCAAACCGCTGAATCCACACGTGAGTTTAACTCTGTCAGTTGAATGCACACATTGACAACCTTTCAATTAGATTGCACCCTTTTGGTTTTAGGAGCAGATATTTCTCTGTACAGCCTATGGTCCCATTCACTCGGGAGTATCCCAACGCAGCTCCTAGAAGAAACGTGTTTCTGACTCGCTGAATCTCAAAATAGATTCAACACTCTTATGTGAACGAACGCACAGCAGAGCAGTTTCAAGGAAACATTTCTCCTGAGTTTTAGAGGAAGTTTCCTGCTGTTTAGTACGTATGCCGGCATTGGGCTGGAAATACCGGTTTTGGGATTCTGCACAGAAAGGGTTTGCAAACCACTGAATCCACACGTGAGTTTAACTCTGTCAGTTGAATGCACACATTGACAACCATTCAGTTAGATAGCACCCTTTTGGTTTTAGTAGCAGATATTTCTCTGTACAGCCTATGGTCCCATTCACTCGGGAATATCCCAACGCAGCTCCTAGAAGAAACGTTTTTCTGACTCGCTGAATCTCAACATAGATTCAACTCTCTTAGGTGAACGAACGCACAGCAGAGCAGTTTCAAGGAAACTTTTCTCCTGAGTTTTAGACGAAGTTTCCTGCTGTTTAGTACAGATGCCGGCATTGGGCTGGAAATACCGGTTTTGGGATTCTGCACAGAAAGGGTTTGCAAACCGCTGAATCCACACGTGAGTTTAACTCTGTCAGTTGAATGCACACATTGACAACCATTCAGTTAGATAGCTCCGTTTTGGTATTAGAAGCAGATATTTCTCTGTACAGCCTATGGTCCCATTCACTCGGGAATATCCCAACGCAGGTCCTAGAAGAAACGTGTTTCTGACTCGCTGAATCTCAACATCGATTCAACTCTCTTATGTGAACGAACGCACAGCAGAGCAGTTTCAGAGAATCGTTTCTCCTGAGTTTTAGACGAAGTTTCCTGCTGTTTAGTACGTATGCCGGCATTGGGCTGGAAATACTGGTTTTGGGATTCTGCACAGAAAGGGTTTGCAAACCGCTGAATCCACACGTGAGTTTAACTCTGTCAGTTGAATGCACACATTGACAACCATTCAGTTAGATAGCTCCGTTTTGGTTTTAGAAGCAGATATTTCTCTGTACAGCCTATGGTCCCATTCACTCGGGAATATCCCAACGCAGCTCCTGGAAGAAACGTGTTTCTGACTCGCTGAATCTCAACATAGATTCAACTCTCTTAGGTGAACGAACGCACAGCAGAGCAGTTTCAAGGAAACGTTTCTCCTGAGTTTTAGACGAAGTTTCCTGCTGTTTATTATGTATGCCGGCATTGGGCTGGAAATACCGGTTTTGGGATTCTTCACAGAAAGGGTTTGTAAACCGCTGAATCCAAACGTGAGTTTAAAACTGTCAGTTGAATGCACACATTGACAACCATTCAGTTAGATTGCACCCTTTTGGTTTTAGGAGCAGATATTTCTCTGTACAGCCTATGGTCCCATTCACTCGGGAATATCCCAACGCAGCTCCTAGAAGAAACGTGTTTCTGACTCGCTGAATCTCAACATAGATTCAACTCTCTTATGTGAACGAACGCACAGCAGAGCAGTTTCAAGGAAGCGTTTTGCGTGAGTTTTAGACGAAGTTTCCTGCTGTTTAGTACGTATGCCGGCATTGGGCTGGAAATACCGGTTTTGGGATTCTGCACAGAAAGGGTTTGCAAACCGCTGAATCCACACGTGAGTTTAACTCTGTCATTTGAATGCACACATTGACAACCATTCAGTTAGATAGCTCCGTTTTGGTTTCAGAAGCAGATATTTCTCTGTACAGCCTATGGTCCCATTCACTCGGGAATATCCCACCGCAGCTCCGGGAAGAAACGTGTTTCTGACTCGCTGAATCTCAACATAGATTCAACTCTCTTAGGTGAACGAACGCACAGCAGAGCAGTTTCAAGGAAACGTTTCTCCTGAGTTTTAGACGAAGTTTCCTGCTGTTTAGTACGGATGCCGGCATTGGGCTGGAAATACCGGTTTTGGGATTCTGCACAGAAAGGGTTTGCAAACCGCTGAATCCACACGTGAGTTTAACTCTGTCAGTTGAATGCACACATTGACAACCATTCAGTTAGATAGCTCCGTTTTGATTTTAGAAGCAGATATTTCTCTGTACAGCCTATGGTCCCATTCACTCGGGAATATCCCAACGCAGCTCCTGGAAGAAACGTGTTTCTGACTCGCTGAATCTCAACATAGATTCAACTGTCTTAGGTGAACGAACGCACAGCAGAGCAGCTTCAAGGAAACGTTTCTCGTGAGTTTTAGACGAAGTTTCCTGCTGTTTAGTACGTATGCCGGCATTGGGCTGGAAATACCGGTTTTGGGATTCTGCACAGAAAGGGTTTGCAAACCGCTGAATCCACACGTGAGTTTAACTCTGTCAGTTGAATGCACAAATTGACAACCATTCAGTTTGATAACACCCTTTTGGTTTTAGAAGCAGATATTTCTCTGTACAGCCTATGGTCCCATTCACTCGGGGATATCCCAACGCAGCTCCTGGAAGAAACGTGTTTCTGACTCGCTGAATCTCAACATAGATTCAACTCTCTTAGGTGAACGAACGCACAGCAGAGCAGTTTCAAGGAAACGTTTCTCCTGAGTTTTAGACGAAGTTTCCTGCTGTTTAGTACGTATGCCGGCATTGGGCTGGAAATACCAGTTTTGGGATTCTGCACAGAAAGGGTTTGCAAACCGCTGAATCCACACGTGAGTTTAGCTCTGTCAGTTGAATGCACTCATTGACAACCATTCAGTTAGATAGCTCCGTTTTGGTTTTAGAAGCAGATATTTCTCTGTACAGCCTATGGTCCCATTCACTCGGGAATATCCCAACGCAGCTCCTAGAAGAAACGTGTTTCTGACTCGCTGAATCTCAACATAGATTCAACTCTCTTAGGTGAACGAACGCACAGCAGAGCAGTTTCAAGGAAACGTTTCTTCTGAGTTTTAGACGAAGTTTCCTGCTGTTTAGTACGTATGCCGGCATTGGGCTGGAAATACCGGTTTTGGGATTCTGCACAGAAAGGGTTTGCAAACCGCTGAATCCACAGGTGAGTTCAACTCTGTCAGTTGAATGCACACATTGACAACCATCCTGTTAGATAGCTCCGTTTTGGTTTTAGAAGCAGATATTTCTCTGTACAGCCTATGGTCCCATTAACTCGGTATTATCCCAACGCAGCTCCTAGAAGAAACGTGTTTCTGACTCGCTGAATCTCAACATAGATTCAACTCTCTTAGGTGAACGAACGCACAGCAGAGCAGTTTCAAGGAAACGTTTCTCCTGAGTTTTAGACGAAGTTTCCTGCAGTTTAGTACGTATGCTGGCAGTGAGCTGGAATTACCGGTTTTGGGATTCTGCACAGAAAGGGTTTGTAAACCGATGAATCCAAACGTGAGTTTAACTCTGTCAGTTGAATGCACACATTGAAAACCATTCAGCTACATAGCACCCTTTTGGTTTAAGGAGCAGATATTTCTCTGTACAGCCTATGGTCCCATTCACTCGGGAATATCCCAACGCAGCTCTTAGAAGAAACATGTTTCTGACTCGCTGAATCTCAACATAGATTCAACTCTCTTAGGTGAACGAACGCACAGCAGAGCAGTTTCAAGGAAACGTTTCTCCTGAGTTTTAGACGAAGTTTCTTGCTGTTTAGTACGTATGCCGGCATTGGGCTGGAAATACCGGTTTTGGGATTCTGCACAGAAAGGGTTTGCAAACCGCTGAATCCACACGTGAGTTTAACTCTGTCAGTTGAATGCACACATTGACAACCTTTCAATTAGATTGCACCCTTTTGGTTTTGGGAGCAGATATTTCTCTGTACAGCCTATGGTCCCATTCACTCGGGAGTATCCCAACGCAGCTCCTAGAAGAAACGTGTTTCTGACTCGCTGAATCTCAACATAGATTCAACTATCTTATGTGAACGAACGCACAGCAGAGCAGTTTCAAGGAAACATTTCTCCTGAGTTTTAGACGAAGTTTCCTGCTGTTTAGTACGTATGCCGGCATTGGGCTGGAAATACCGGTTTTGGGATTCTGCACAGAAAGGGTTTGCAAACCACTGAATCCACACGTGAGTTTAACTCTGTCAGTTGAATGCACACATTGACAACCATTCAGTTAGATAGCACCCTTTTGGTTTTAGTAGCAGATATTTCTCTGTACAGCCTATGGTCCCATTCACTCGGGAATATCCCAACGCAGCTCCTAGAAGAAACGTGTTTCTGACTCGCTGAATCTCAACATAGATTCAACTCTCTTAGGTGAACGAACGCACAGCAGAGCAGTTTCAAGGAAACTTTTCTCCTGAGTTTTAGACGAAGTATCCTGCTGTTTAGTACGTATGCCGGCATTGGGCTGGAAATACCGGTTTTGGGATTCTGCACAGAAAGGGTTTGCAAACCGCTGAATCCACACGTGAGTTTAACTCTGTCAGTTGAATGCACACATTGACAACCATTCAGTTAGATAGCTCCGTTTTGGTATTAGAAGCAGATATTGCTCTGTACAGCCTATGGTCCCATTCACTCGGGAATATCCCAACGCAGGTCCTAGAAGAAACGTGTTTCTGACTCGCTGAATCTCAACATCGATTCAACTCTCTTATGTGAACGAACGCACAGCAGAGCAGTTTCAGAGAATCGTTTCTCCTGAGTTTTAGACGAAGTTTCCTGCTGTTTAGTACGTATGCCGGCATTGGGCTGGAAATACTGGTTTTGGGATTCTGCACAGAAAGGGTTTGCAAACCGCTGAATCCACACGTGAGTTTAACTCTGTCAGTTGAATGCACACATTGACAACCATTCAGTTAGATAGCTCCGTTTTGGTTTTAGAAGCAGATATTTCTCTGTACAGCCTATGGTCCCATTCACTCGGGAATATCCCAACGCAGCTCCGGGAAGAAACGTGTTTCTGACTCGCTGAGTCTCAACATAGATTCAACTCTCTTAGGTGAATGAACGCACAGCAGAGCAGTTTCAAGGAAACGTTTCTCCTGAGTTTTAGACGAAGTTTCCTGCTGTTTATTACGTATGCCGGCATTGGGCTGGAAATACCGGTTTTGGGATTCTTCACAGAAAGGGTTTGTAAACCGCTGAATCCAAACGTGAGTTTAACACTGTCAGTTGAATGCACACATTGACAACCATTCAGTTAGATTGCACCCTTTTGGTTTTAGGAGCAGATATTTCTCTGTACAGCCTATGGTCCCATTCACTCGGGAATATCCCAACGCAGCTCCTAGAAGAAACGTGTTTCTGACTCGCTGAATCTCAACATAGATTCAACTCTCTTATGTGAACGAACGCACAGCAGAGCAGTTTCAAGGAAACGTTTCTTCTGAGTTTTAGACGAAGTTTCCTGCTGTTTAGTACGTATGCCGGCATTGGGCTGGAAATACCGGTTTTGGAATTCTGCACAGAAAGGGTTTGCAAACCGCTGAATCCACACGTGAGTTTAACTCTGTCAGTTGAATGCACACATTGACAACCATTCAGTTAGATAGCTCCGTTTTGGTTTCAGAAGCAGATATTTCTCTGTACAGCCTATGGTCCCATTCACTCGGGAATATCCCAACGCAGCTCCGGGAAGAAACGTGTTTCTGACTCGCTGAATCTCAACATAGATTCAACTCTCTTAGGTGAACGAACGCACAGCAGAGCAGCTTCAAGGAAACGGTTCTCGTGAGTTTTAGACGAAGTATCCTGCTGTTTAGTACGTATGCCGGCATTGGGCTGGAAATACCGGTTTTGGGATTCTGCACAGAAAGGGTTTGCAAACCGCTGAATCCACACGTGAGTTTAACTCTGTCAGTTGCATGCACACATTGACAACCATTCAGTTTGATAACACCCTTTTGGTTTTAGAAGCAGATATTTCTCTGTACAGCCTATGGTCCCATTCACTCGGGAATATCCCAATGCAGCTCCTGGAAGAAACGTGTTTCTGACTCGCTGAATCTCAACATAGATTCAACACTCTTAGGTGAACGAACGCACAGCAGAGCAGTTTCAAGGAAACGTTTCTCCTGAGTTTTAGACGAAGTTTCCTGCTGTTTAGTACGTATGCCGGCATTGGGCTGGAAATACCGGTTTGGGATTCTGCACAGAAAGGGTTTGGAAACCGCTGAATCCACACGTGAGTTTAACTTTGTCAGTTGAATGCACACATTGACAACCATCCAGTTAGATAGCTCCGTTTTGGTTTTAGAAGCAGATATTTCTCTGTACAGACTATGGTCCCATTCACTCGGGAATATCCCAACGCAGCTACTAGAAGAAACGTGTTTCTGACTCGCTGAATCTCAACATAGATTCAACTCTCTTAGGTGAACGAACGCCCAGCCGAGCAGTTTCAAGGAAACGTTTCTCCTGAGTTTTAGACGAAGTTTCCTGCTGTTTAGTACGTATGCCGGCATTGGGCTGGAAATACCGGTTTTGGGATTCTGCACAGAAAGGGTTTGCAAACCGCTGATTCCACACGTGAGTTTAACTCTGTCAGTTGAATGCACACATTGACAACCATTCAGTTAGATAGCTCCGTTTTGGTTTTAGAAGCAGATATTTCTCTGTACAGCGTATGGTCCCATTCACTCCGGAATATCCCAACGCAGCTCCTAGAAGAAACGTGTTTCTGACTCGCTGAATCTCAACATAGATTCAACTCTCTTAGGTGAACGAACGCACAGCAGAGCAGTTTCAAGGAAACGTTTCTCCTGAGTTTTAGACGAAGTTTCCTGCTCTTTAGTACGGATGCCTGCATTGGGCAGGAAATACCGGTTTTCGGATTCTGCACAGAAAGAGTTTGCAAACCGCTGAATCCACACGTGAGTTTACCTCTGTCAGTTGAATGCACACATTGAAAACCATTCAGCTAGATAGCACCCTTTTGTTTAAGGAGCAGATATTTCTCTGTACAGCCTATGGTCCCATTCACTCGGGAATATCCCAACGCAGCTCTTAGAAGAAACATGTTTCTGACTCGCTGAATCTCAACATAGATTCAACTCTCTTAGGTGAACGAACGCACAGCAGAGCAGTTTCAAGGAAACGTTTCTCCTGAGTTTTAGACGAAGTTTCCTGCTGTTTAGTACGTATGCCGGCATTGTTCTGGAAATACCGGTTTTGGGATTCTGCACAGAAAGGGTTTGCAAACCACTGAATCGACACGTGAGTTTAACTCTGTCAGTTGAATGCACGCATTGACAACCATTCAGTTAGATAGCTCCGTTTTGGTTTTAGGAGCAGATATTTCTCTGTACAGCCTATGGTCCCATTCACTCGGGAATATCCCAACGCAGCTCCTGGAAGAAACATGTTTCTGACTCGCTGAATCTCAACATAGATTCAACTCTCTTAGGTGAACGAACGCACAGCAGTGCAGTTTCAAGGAAACGTTTCTCTTGAGTTTTAGACGAAGTTTCCTGCTGTTTAGTACGGATGCCGGCATTGGGCAGGAAATACCGGTTTTGGGATTCTGCACAGTAAGGGTTTGCAAACCGCTGAATCCACACGTGAGTTTAACTCTGTCAGTTGAATGCACACATTGAAAACCATTCAGCTAGATAGCACCCTTTTGGTTTAAGGAGCAGATATTTCTCTGTACAGCCTATGGTCCCATTCACTCGGGAATATCCCAACGCAGCTCCTAGAAGAAACGTGTTTCTGACTCGCTGAATCTCAACATAGATTCAACTCTCTTAGGTGAACGAACGCACAGCAGAGCAGTTTCAAGGAAACGTTTCTTCTGAGTTTTAGACGAAATTTCCTGCTGTTTAGTACGTATGCCGGCATTGGGCTGGAAATACCGGTTTTGGGATTCTGCACAGAAAGGGTTTGCAAACCGCTGAATCCACAGGTGAATTTAACTCTGTCAGTTGAATGCACACATTGACAACCATCCTGTTAGATAGCTCCGTTTTGGTTTTAGAAGCAGATATTTCTCTGTACAGCCTATGGTCCCATTAACTCGGTATTATCCCAACGCAGCTCCTAGAAGAAACGTGTTTCTGACTCGCTGAATCTCAACATAGATTCAACTCTCTTAGGTGAATGAACGCACAGCAGAGCAGTTTCAAGGAAACGTTTCTCCTGAGTTTTAGACGAAATTTCCTGCTGTTTAGTACATATGCCGGCATTGGGCTGGAAATACCGGTTTTGGGATTCTGCACAGAAAGGGTTTGCAAACTGCTGAATCCACACGTGAGTTTAACTTTGTCAGTTGAATGCACACATTGACAGGCATACAGTTAGATAGCTCCGTTTTGGTTTTAGAATCAGATATTTCTCTGTAGAGACTGTGGTCCCATTCACTCGGGCATATCCCAACGCAGCTCCTAGAAGAAACGTGTTTCTGACTCGCTGAATCTCAACATAGATTCAACTCTCTTATGTGAACGAACGCACAGCAGAGCAGTTTCAAGGAAACATTTCTCCTGAGTTTTAGACGAAGTTTCCTGCTGTTTAGTACGTATGCCGGCATTGGACTGGAAATACCGGTTTTGGGATTCTGCACAGAAAGGGTTTGCAAACCACTGAATCCACACGTGAGTTTAACTCTGTCAGTTGAATGCACACATTGACAACCAGTCAGTTAGATAGCACCCTTTTGGTTTTAGTAGCAAATATTTCTCTGTACAGCCTATGGTCCCATTCACTCGGGAATATCCCAACGCAGCTCCTAGAAGAAACGTGTTTCTGACTCGCTGAATCTCAACATAGATTCAACTCTCTTAGGTGAACGAACGCACAGCAGAGCAGTTTCAAGGAGACTTTTCTCCTGAGTTTTAGACGAAGTTTCCTGCTGTTTAGTACAGATGCCGGCATTGGGCTGGAAATACCGGTTTTGGGATTCTGCACAGAAAGGGTTTGCAAACCGCTGAATCCACACGTGAGTTTAAATCTGTCAGTTGAATGCACACATTGACCACCATTCAGTTAGATAGTTCCGTTTTGGTATTAGAAGCAGATATTTCTCTGTACAGCCTATGGTCCCATTCACTCGGGAATATCCCAACGCAGGTCCTAGAAGAAACGTGTTTCTGACTCGCTGAATCTCAACGATTCAACTCTCTTATGTGAACGAACGCACAGCAGAGCAGTTTCAGAGAATCATTTCTCCTGAGTTTTAGACGAAGTTTCCTGCTGTTTAGTACGTATGCCGGCATTGGGCTGGAAATACTGGTTTTGGGATTCTGCACAGAAAGGGTTTGCAAACCGCTGAATCCACACGTGAGTTTAACTCTGTCAGTTGAATGCACACATTGACAACCATTCAGTTAGATAGCTCCGTTTTGGTTTTAGGAGCAGATATTTCTCTGTACAACCTATGGTCCCATTCACTCGGGAATATCACAACGCAGCTCCTGGAAGAAACGTGTTTCTGACTCGCTGAATCTCAACATAGATTCAACTCTCTTAGGTGAACGAAAGCACAGCAGAGCAGCTCCAAGGAAACGTTTCTCCTGAGTTTTAGACGAAGTTTCTTGCTGTTTAGTACGTATGCCGGCATTGGGCTGGAAATACCGGTTTTGGGATTCTGCACAGAAAGGGTTTGCAAACCGCTGAATCCACACGTGAGTTTAACTCTGTCAGTTGAATGCACACATTGACAACCTTTCAATTAGATTGCACCCTTTTGGTTTTAGGAGCAGATATTTCTCTGTACAGCCTATGGTCCCATTCACTCGGGAGTATCCCAACGCAGCTCCTAGAAGAAACGTGTTTCTGACTCGCTGAATCTCAACATAGATTCAACTCTCTTATGTGAACGAACGCACAGCAGAGCAGTTTCAAGGAAACATTTCTCCTGAGTTTTAGACGAAGTTTCCTGCTGTTTAGTACGTATGCCGGCATTGGGCTGGAAATACCGGTTTTGGGATCCTGCACAGAAAGGGTTTGCAAACCACTGAATCCACACGTGAGTTTAACTCTGTCAGTTGAATGCACACATTGACAACCATTCAGTTAGATATCACCCTTTTGGTTTTAGTAGCAGATATTTATCTGTACAGCCTATGGTCCCATTCACTCGGGAATATCCCAACGCAGCTCCTAGAAGAAACGTGTTTCTGACTCGCTGAATCTCAACATAGATTCAACTCTCTTAGGTGAACGAACGCACAGCAGAGCAGTTTCAAGGAAACTTTTCTCCTGAGTTTTAGACGAAGTTTCCTGCTGTTTAGTACAGATGCCGGCATTGGGCTGGAAATACCGGTTTTGGGATTCTGCACAGAAAGGGTTTGCAAACCGCTGAATCCACACGTGAGTTTAACTCTGTCAGTTGAATGCACACATTGACAACCATTCAGTTAGATAGCTCCGTTTTGGTATTAGAAGCAGATATTTCTCTGTACAGCCTATGGTCCCATTCACTCGGGAATATCCCAACGCAGGTCCTAGAAGAAACGTGTTTCTGACTCGCTGAATCTCAACATCGATTCAACTCTCTTATGTGAACGAACGCACAGCAGAGCAGCTTCAAGGAAACGTTTCTCGTGAGTTTTAGACGAAGTATCCTGCTGTTTAGTACGTATGCCGGCATAGGGCTGGAAATACCGGTTTTGGGATTCTGCACAGAAAGGGTTTGCAAACCGCTGAATCCACACGTGAGTTTAACTCTGTCAGTTGAATGCACACATTGACAACCATTCAGTTTGATAACACCCTTTTGGTTTTAGAAGCAGATATTTCTCTGTACAGCCTATGGTCCCATTCACTCGGGGATATCCCAACGCAGCTCCTGGAAGAAACGTGTTTCTGACTCGCTGAATCTCAACATAGATTCAACTCTCTTAGGTGAACGAACGCACAGCAGAGCAGTTTCAAGGAAACGTTTCTCCTGAGTTTTAGACGAAGTTTCCTGCTGTTTAGTACGTATGCTGGCATTGTTCTGGAAATACCGGTTTTGGGATTCTGCACAGAAAGGGTTTGCAAACCACTGAATCGACACGTGAGTTTAACTCTGTCAGTTGAATGCACACATTGACAACCATTCAGTTAGATAGCTCCGTTTTGGTTTTAGGAGCAGATATTTCTCTGTACAACCTATGGTCCCATTCACTCGGGAATATCCCAACGCAGCTCCTGGAAGAAACGTGTTTCTGACTCGCTGAATCTCAACATAGATTTAACTCTCTTAGGTGAACGAACGCACAGCAGAGCAGTTTCAAGGAAACGTTTCTCCTGAGTTTTAGACGAAGTTTCCCGCTGTTTAGTACGTATGCCGGCATTGGGCTGGAAATACCGGTTTTGGGATTCTGCACAGAAAGGGTTTGCAAACCGCTGAATCCACACGTGAGTTTAACTCTGTCAGTTGAATGCACACATTGACAACCATTCAGTTAGATAGCTCCGTTTTGGTTTTAGAAGCAGATATTTCTCTGTACAGCCTATGGTCCCATTCACTCGGGAATATCCCAACGCAGCTCCTGGAAGAAACGTGTTTCTGACTCGCTGAATCTGAACATAAATTCAACTCTCTTAGGTGAACGAACGCCCAGCAGAGCAGTTTCAAGGAAGCGTTTCGCGTGAGTTTTAGACGAAGTTTCCTGCTGTTTAGTACATATGCCGGCATTGGGCTGGAAATAACGGTTTTGGGATTCTGCACAGAAAGGGTTTGCAAACCGCTGAATCCACACGTGATTTTAACTCTGTCAGTTGAATGCACACATTGACAACCATTCAGTTAGATAGCTCCGTTTTGGTTTTAGAAGCAGATATTTCTCTGTACAGCCTATGGTCCCATTCACTCGGGAATATCCCAACGCAGCTACTAGAAGAAACGTGTTTCTGACTCGCTGAATCTCAACATAGATTCAACTCTCTTAGGTGAACGAACGCCCAGCAGAGCAGTTTCAAGGAAGCGTTTCTCCTGAGTTTTAGACGAAGTTTCCTGCTGTTTAGTACGGATGCCGGCATTGGGCTGGAAATACCGGTTTTGGGATTCTGCACAGAAAGGGTTTGCAAACCGCTGAATCCACAGGTGAGCTTACCTTTGTGAGTTGAATGCACACATTGACAACCATCCAGTTAGATAGCTCCGTTTTGGTTTTAGAAGAAGATATTTCTCTGTACAGCCTATGGTCCCATTCACTCGGGAATATCCCAACGAAGCTCCTAAAAGAAACGTGTTTCTGATCCGCTGAATCTCAACATAGATTCAACTCTCTTAGGTGAACGAATGCACAGAAGAGCAGTTTCAAGGAAACGTTTCTCCTGAGTTTTAGACGAAGTTTCCTTCAGTTTAGTACGTATGCCGGCATTGAGCTGGAATTACCGGATTTGGGATTCTGCACAGAAAGGGTTTGTAAACCGCTGAATCCAAACGTGAGTTTAACTGTGTCAGTTGAATGCACACATTGACATCCATTCAGTTAGATAGCTCCGTTTTGGTTTTAGAAGCAGATATTTCTCTGTACAGCCTATGGTCCCATTCACTCGGGAATATCCCAACGCAGCTCCTGGAAGAAACGTGTTTCTGACTCGCTGAATCTGAACATAGATTCAACTCTCTTAGCTGAGCGAACGCACAGCAGAGCAGTTTCAAGGAAACGTTTCTCCTGAGTTTTAGACGAAGTTTCCTGCTGTTTAGTACATATGCCGGCATTGGGCTGGAAATACCGGTTTTGGGATTCTGCACAGAAAAGGTTTGCAAACCGCTGAATCCACACCTGAGTTTAACTCTGTCAGTTGAATGCACACATTGTCAACCATTCAGTTAGATAGCTCCGTTTTGGTTTTAGAAGCAGATATTTCTCTGTACAGCCTATGGTCCCATTCACTCGGGAATATCCCAACGCAGGTACTAGAAGAAACGTGTTTCTGACTCGCTGAATCTCAACATAGATTCAACTCTCTTAGGTGAACGAACGCCCAGTAGAGCAGTTTCAAGGAAGCGTTTCTCCTGAGTTTTAGACGAAGTGTCCCGCTGTTTAGTACGGATGCCGGCATTTGGCTGGAAATACCGGTTTTGGGATTCTGCACAGAAAGGGTTTGCAAACCGCTGAATCCACACGTGAGTTTAACTTTGTGAGTTGAATGCACACATTGACAACCATCCAGTTAGATAGCTCCGTTTTGGTTTTAGAAGCAGATATTTCTCTGTACAGCCTATGGTCCCATTCACTCGGGAATATCCCAACGCAGATCCTGGAAGAAACGTGTTTCTCACTCGCTGAATCTCAACATAGATTCAACTGTCTTAGGTGAACGAACGCACAGCAGAGCAGCTTCAAGGAAACGTTTCTCGTGAGTTTTAGACGAAGTTTCCTGCTGTTTAGTACGTATGCCGGCATTGGGCTGGAAATACCGGTTTTGGGATTCTGCACAGAAAGTGTTTGCAAACCGCTGAGTCCACACGTGAGTTTAACTCTGTCAGTTGAATGCACACATTGACAACCATTCAGTTAGATAGCTCCGTTTTGGTTTTAGAAGCAGATATTTCTCTGTACAGCCTATGGTCCCATTCACTCGGGAATATCCCAACGCAGCTCCTGGAAGAAACGTGTTTCTGACTCGCTGAATCTCAACATAGATTCAACTGTCTTAGGTGAACGAACGCACAGCAGAGCAGCTTCAAGGAAACGTTTCGCTTGAGTTTTAGACGAAGTTTCCTGCTGTTTAGTACGTATGCCGGCATTGGGCTGGAAATACCGGTTTTGGGATTCTGCACAGAAAGGGTTTGCAAACCGCTGAATCCACACGTGAGTTTAACTCTGTCAGTTGAATGCACACATTGACAACCATTCAGTTTGATAGCACCCTTTTGGTTTTAGAAGCAGATATTTCTCTGTACAGCCTATGGTCCCATTCACTCGGGGATATCCCAACGCAGCTCCTGGAAGAAACGTGTTTCTGACTCGCTGAATCTCAACATAGATTCAACTCTCTTAGGTGAACGAACGCACTGCAGAGCAGTTTCAAGGAAACGTTTCTCCTGAGTTTTAGACGAAGTTTCCTGCTGTTTAGTACGTATGCCGGCATTGGGCTGGAAATACCGGTTTTGGGATTCTGCACAGAAAGGGTTTGCAAACCGCTGAATCCACACGTGAGTTTAACTCTGTCAGCTGAATGCACACATTGACAACCATTCAGTTAGATAGATCCGTTTTGGTTTTAGAAGCAGATATTTCTCTGTACAGCCTATGGTCCCATTCACTCGGGAATATCCCGACGCAGGTCCTAGAAGAAACGTGTTTCTGACTCGCTGAATCTCAACATAGATTCAACTCTCTTAGGTGAACGAACGCACAGCAGAGCAGTTTCAAGGAAACTTTTCTCCTGAGTTTTAGACGAAGTTTCCTGCTGTTTAGTACGGATGCCGGCATTGGGCAGGAAATACCGGTTTTCAGATTCTGCACAGAAAGGGTTTGCAAACCGCTGAATCCACACGTGAGTTTAACTCTGTCAGTTGAATGCACACATTGACAACCATTCAGTTAGATAGCTCCGTTTTGGTTTTAGAAGCAGATATTTCTCTGTAAGGCCTATGGTCCCATTCACTCGGGAATATCCCAACGCAGCTCCTGGAAGAAACGTGTTTCTGACTCGCTGAATCTCAACATAGATTCAACTCTCTTAGGTGAACGAACGCACAGCAGAGCAGTTTCAAGGAAACGTTTCTCCTGAGTTTTACACGAAGTTTCCTGCTGTTTAGTACGTATGCCGGCATTGGGCTGGAAATACCGGTTTTGGGATTCTGCACAGAAAGGGTTTGCAAACCGCTGAATCCACACGTGAGTTTAACTCTGTCAGTTGAATGCACACATTGACAACCATTCAGTTAGATAGCTCCGTTTTGGTTTTAGAAGCAGATATTTCTCTGTACAGCCTATGGTCCCATTCACTCGGGAATATCCCAACGCAGCTCCTGGAAGAAACGTGTTTCTGACTCGCTGAATCTGAACATAGATTCAACTCTCTTAGGTGAACGAACGCCCAGCAGAGCAGTTTCAAGGAAGCGTTTTGCGTGAGTTTTAGACGAAGTTTCCTGCTGTTTAGTACATATGCCGGCATTGGGCTGGAAATAACGGTTTTGGGATTCTGCACAGAAAGGGTTTGCAAACCGCTGAATCCACACGTGATTTTAACTCTGTCAGTTGAATGCACACATTGACAACCATTCAGTTAGACAGCTCGGTTTTGGTTTTAGAAGCAGATATTTCTCTGTACAGCCTATGGTCCCATTCACTCGGGAATATCCCAACGCAGCTACTAGAAGAAACGTGTTTCTGACTCGCTGAATCTCAACATAGATTCAACTCTCTTAGGTGAACGAACGCCCAGCAGAGCAGTTTCAAGGAAGCGTTTCCCCTGAGTTTTAGACGAAGTTTCCTGCTGTTTAGTACGTATGCCGGCATTGAGCTGGAATTACCGGATTTGGGATTCTGCACAGAAAGGGTTTGTAAACCGCTGAATCCAAAGGTGAGTTTAACTGTGTCAGTTGAATGCACACATTGACAACCATTCAGTTAGATAGCTCCGTTTTGGTTTTAGAAGCAGATATTTCTCTGTACAGCCTATGGTCCCATTCACTCGGGAATATCCCAACGCAGCTCCTGGAAGAAACGTGTTTCTGACTCGCTGAATCTCAACATAGATTCAACTCTCTTAGCTGAGCGAACGCACAGCAGAGCAGTTTCAAGGAAACGTTTCTCCTGAGTTTTTGACGAAGTTTCCTGCTGTTTAGTACATATGCCGGCATTGGGCTGGAAATACCGGTTTTGGGATTCTGCACAGAAAAGGTTTGCAAACCGCTGAATCCACACCTGAGTTTAACTCTGTCAGTTGAATGCACACATTGACAACCATTCAGTTAGATAGCTCCGTTTTGGTTTTAGAAGCAGATATTTCTCTGTACAGCCTATGGTCCCATTTACTCGGGAATGTCCCAACGCAGCTCCTGGAAGAAACGTGTTTCTGACTCGCTGAATCTCAACATAGATTCAACTCTCTTAGGTGAACGAACGCACAGCAGAGCAGTTTCAAGGAAACTTTTCTCCTGAGTTTTAGACGAAGTTTCCTGCTGTTTAGTACGGATGCCGGCATTGGGCAGGAAATACCGGTTTTCAGATTCTGCACAGAAAGGGTTTGCAAACCGCTGAATCCACACGTGAGTTTAACACTGTCAGTTGAATGCACACATTGACAACCATTCAGTTAGAGAGCTCCGTTTTGGTTTTAGAAGCAGATATTTCTCTGTAAGGCCTATGGTCCCATTCACTCGGGGATATCCCAACGCAGCTCCTGGAAGAAACGTGTTTCTGACTCGCTGAATCTCAACATAGATTCAACTCTCTTAGGTGAACGAACGCACAGCAGAGCAGTTTCAAGGAAACGTTTCTTCTGAGTTTTACACGAAGTTTCCTGCTGTTTAGTACGTATGCCGGCATTGGGCTGGAAATACCGGTTTTGGGATTCTGCACAGAAAGGGTTTGCAAACCGCTGAATCCACACGTGAGTTTAACTCTGTCAGTTGAATGCACACATTGACAACCATTCAGTTAGATAGCTCCGTTTTGGTTTTAGAAGCAGATATTTCTCTGTACAGCCTATGGTCCCATTCACTCGGGAATATCCCAACGCAGCTCCTGGAAGAAACGTGTTTCTGACTCGCTGAATCTGAACATAGATTCAACTCTCTTAGGTGAACGAACGCCCAGCAGAGCAGTTTCAAGGAAGCGTTTTGCGTGAGTTTTAGACGAAGTTTCCTGCTGTTTAGTACATATGCCGGCATTGGGCTGGAAATAACGGTTTTGGGATTCTGCACAGAAAGGGTTTGCAAACCGCTGAATCCACACGTGATTTTAACTCTGTCAGTTGAATGCACACATTGACAACCATTCAGTTAGACAGCTCGGTTTTGGTTTTAGAAGCAGATATTTCTCTGTACAGCCTATGGTCCCATTCACTCGGGAATATCCCAACGCAGCTACTAGAAGAAACGTGTTTCTGACTCGCTGAATCTCAACATAGATTCAACTCTCTTAGGTGAACGAACGCCCAGCAGAGCAGTTTCAAGGAAGCGTTTCCCCTGAGTTTTAGACGAAGTTTCCTGCTGTTTAGTACGGATGCCGGCATTGGGCTGGAAATACCGGTTTTGGGATTCTGCACAGAAAGGGTTTGCAAACCGCTGAATCCACAGGTGAGCTTAACTTTGTGAGTTGAATGCACACATTGACAACCATCCAGTTAGATAGCTCCGTTTTGGTTTTAGAAGCAGATATTTCTCTGTACAGCCTATGGTCCCATTCACTCGGGAATATCCCAACGCAGCTCCTAAAAGAAACGTGTTTCTGATCCGCTGAATCTCAACATAGATTCAACTCTCTTAGGTGAACGAACGCACAGAAGAGCAGTTTCAAGGAAACGTTTCTCCTGAGTTTTAGACGAAGTTTCCTGCAGTTTAGTACGTATGCCGGCATTGAGCTGGAATTACCGGATTTGGGATTCTGCACAGAAAGGGTTTGTAAACCGCTGAATCCAAACGTGAGTTTAACTGTGTCAGTTGAATGCACACATTGACAACCATTCAGTTAGATAGCTCCGTTTTGGTTTTAGAAGCAGATATTTCTCTGTACAGCCTATGGTCCCATTCACTCGGGAATATCCCAACGCAGCTCCTGGAAGAAACGTGTTTCTGACTCGCTGAATCTCAACATAGATTCAACTCTCTTAGCTGAGCGAACGCACAGCAGAGCAGTTTCAAGGAAACGTTTCTCCTGAGTTTTAGACGAAGTTTCCTGCTGTTTAGTACATATGCCGGCTTTGGGCTGGAAATACCGGTTTTGGGATTCTGCACAGAAAAGGTTTGCAAACCGCTGAATCCACACCTGAGTTTAACTCTGTCAGTTGAATGCACACATTGACAACCATTCAGTTAGATAGCTCCGTTTTGGTTTTAGAAGCAGATATTTCTCTGTACAGCCTATGGTCCCATTCACTCGGGAATATCCCAACGCAGCTCCTGGAAGAAACGTGTTTCTGACTCGCTGAATCTCAACATAGATTCAACTCTCTTAGGTGAACGAACGCCCAGCAGAGCAGTTTCAAGGAAGCGTTTCTCCTGAGTTTTAGATGAAGTTTCCCGCTGTTTAGTACGGATGCCGGCATTTGGCTGGAAATACCGGTTTTGGGATTCTGCACAGAAAGGGTTTGCAAACCGCTGAATCCACACGTGAGTTTAACTTTGTGAGTTGAATGCAAACATTGACAACCATCCAGTTAGATAGCTCCGTTTTGGTTTTAGAAGCAGATATTTCTCTGTACAGCCTATGGTCCCATTCACTTGGGAATATCCCAACGCAGCTCCTAGAAGAAACGTGTTTCTGACTCGCTGAATCTCAACATAGATTCAACTCTCTTATGTGAACGAACGCACAGCAGAGCAGTTTCAAGGAAACGTTTCTCCTGAGTTTTAGACGAAGTTTCCTGCTGTTTAGTACGTATGCCGGCATTGGGCTGGAAATACCGGTTTTGGGATTCTGCACAGAAAGGGTTTGCAAACCACTGAATCCACACGTGAGTTTAACTCTGTCAGTTGAATGCACACATTGACAACCATTCAGTTATATACCTCCGTTTTGGTTTTAGAAGCAGATATTTCTCTGTACAGCCTATGGTCCCATTTACTCGGGAATGTCCCAACGCAGCTCCTGGAAGAAACGTGTTTCTGACTCGCTGAATCTCAACATAGATTCAACTCTCTTAGGTGAACGAACGCACAGCAGAGCAGTTTCAAGGAAACGTTTCTCCTGAGTTTTAGACGAAGTTTCCTGCTGTTTAGTACGGATGCTGGCATTGGGCTGGAAATACCGGTTTTGGGATTCTGCACAGAAAGTGTTTGCAAACCGCTGAATCCACACGTGAGTTTAACTCTGTCAGTTGAATGCACACATTGACAACCATTCAGTTAGATAGCTCCGTTTTGGTTTTAGAAGCAGATATTTCTCTGTGCAGCCTATGGTCCCATTCACTCGGGAATATCCCAACGCAGCTCCTGGAAGAAACGTGTTTCTGACTCGCTGAATCTCAACATAGATTCAACTGTCTTAGGTGAACGAACGCACAGCAGAGCAGCTTCAAGGAAACGTTTCGCTTGAGTTTTAGACGAAGTTTCCTGCTGTTTAGTACGTATGCCGGCATTGGGCTGCAAATACCGGTTTTGGGATTCTGCACAGAAAGGGTTTGCAAACCGCTGAATCCACACGTGAGTTTAACTCTGTCAGTTGAATGCACACATTGACAACCTTTCAGTTTGATAGCACCCTTTTGGTTTTAGAAGCAGATATTTCTCTGTACAGCCTATGGTCCCATTCACTCGGGGATATCCCAACGCAGCTCCTGGAAGAAACGTGTTTCTGACTCGCTGAATCTCAACATAGATTCAACTCTCTTAGGTGAACGAACGCACAGCAGAGCAGTTTCAAGGAAACGTTTCTCCTGAGTTTTAGACGAAGTTTCCTGCTGTTTAGTACGTATGCCGGCATTGGGCTGGAAATACCGGTTTTGGGATTCTGCACAGAAAGGGTTTGCAAACCGCTGAATCCACACGTGAGTTTAACTCTGTCAGCTGAATGCACACATTGACAACCATTCAGTTCGATAGATCCGTTTTGGTTTTAGAAGCAGATATTTCTCTGTACAGCCTATGGTCCCATTCACTCGGGAATATCCCGACGCAGGTCCTAGAAGAAACGTGTTTCTGACTCGCTGAATCTCAACATAGATTCAACTCTCTTAGGTGAACGAACGCACAGCAGAGCAGTTTCAAGGAAACTTTTCTCCTGAGTTTTAGACGAAGTTTCCTGCTGTTTAGTACGGATGCCGGCATTGGGCAGGAAATACCGGTTTTCAGATTCTGCACAGAAAGGATTTGCAAACCGCTGAATCCACACGTGAGTTTAACTCTGTCAGTTGAATGCACACATTGACAACCATTCAGTTTGATAACACCCCTTTGGTTTTAGAAGCAGATATTTCTCTGTACAGCCTATGGTCCCATTCACTCGGGAATATCCCAACGCAGCTACTAGAAGAAACGTGTTTCTGACTCGCTGAATCTCAACATAGATTCAACTCTCTTAGGTGAACGAACGCCCAGCAGAGCAGTTTCAAGGAATCGTTTCTCCTGAGTTTTAGGCGAAGTTTCCTGCTGTTTAGTACAGATGCCGGCATTGGGCTGGAAATACCGGTTTTGGTATTCTGCACAGAAAGGGTTTGCAAACCGCTGAATCCACACGTGAGTTTAACTTTGTGAGTTGAATGCAAACATTGACAACCATCCAGTTTGATAGCTCCGTTTTGGTTTTAGAAGCAGATATTTCTCTGTACAGCCTATGGTCCCATTCACTCGGGAATATCCCAACGCAGCTCCTAGAAGAAACGTGTTTCTGACTCGCTGAATCTCAACATAGATTCAACTCTCATAGGTGAACGAACGCACAGCAGAGCAGTTTCAAGGAAACGTTTCTCCTGAGTTTTAGACGAAGTTTCCTGCAGTTTAGTACGTATGCCGGCATTGAGCTGGAATTACCGGTTTTGGGATTCTTCACAGAAAGGGTTTGTGGACCGCTGAATCCAAACGTGAGTTTAAGTCTGTCAGTTGAATGCACACATTGACAACCATTCAGTTAGATTGCACCCTTTTGGTTTTAGGAGCAGATATTTCTCTGTACAGCCTATGGTCCCATTCACTCCGGAATATCCCAACGCAGCTCCTGGAAGAAACGTGTTTCTGACTCGCTGAATCTCAACATAGATTCAACTCTCTTAGGTGAACGAACGCACAGCAGAGCAGTTTCAAGGAAACTTTTCTCCTGAGTTTTAGACGAAGTTTCCTGCTGTTTAGTACGGATGCCGGCATTGGGCAGGAAATACCGGTTTTCAGATTCTGCACAGAAAGGGTTTGCAAACCGCTGAATCCACACGTGAGTTTAACTCTGTCAGTTGAATGCACACATTGACAACCATTCAGTTTGATAACACCCCTTTGGTTTTAGAAGCAGATATTTCTCTGTACAGCCTATGGTCCCATTCACTCGGGAATATCCCAACGCAGCTACTAGAAGAAACGTGTTTCTGACTCGCTGAATCTCAACATAGATTCAACTCTCTTAGGTGAACGAACGCCCAGCAGAGCAGTTTCAAGGAATCGTTTCTCCTGAGTTTTAGGCGAAGTTTCCTGCTGTTTAGTACAGATGCCGGCATTGGGCTGGAAATACCGGTTTTGGTATTCTGCACAGAAAGGGTTTGCAAACCGCTGAATCCACACGTGAGTTTAACTTTGTGAGTTGAATGCAAACATTGAAAACCATCCAGTTAGATAGCTCCGTTTTGGTTTTAGAAGCAGATATTTCTCTGTACAGCGTATGGTCCCATTCACTCGGGAATATCCCAACGCAGCTCCTAGAAGAAACGTGTTTCTGACTCGCTGAATCTCAACATAGATTCAACTCTCTTAGATGAACGAACGCACAGCAGAGCAGTTTCAAGGAAACGTTTCTCCTGAGTTTTAGACGAAGTTTCCTGCAGTTTAGTACGTATGCCGGCATTGAGCTGGAATTACCGGTTTTGGGATTCTGCACAGAAAGGGTTTGTGGACCGCTGAATCCAAACGTGACTTTAACTCTGTCAGTTGAATGCACACATTGACAACCATTCAGTTAGATTGCACCCTTTTGGTTTTAGGAGCAGATATTTCTCTGTACAGCCTATGGTCCCATTCACTCGGGAATATCCCAACGCAGCTCCTGGAAGAAACGTGTTTCTGACTCGCTGAATCTCAACATAGATTCAACTCTCTTAGGTGAACGAACGCACAGCAGAGCAGTTTCAAGGAAACGTTTCTCTTGAGTTTTAGACGAAGTTTCCTGCTGTTTAGTACGTATGCCGGCATTGGGCTGGAAATACCGGTTTTGGGATTCTGCACAGAAAGGGTTTGCAAACCGCTGAATCCACACGTGAGTTTAACTCTGTCAGTTGAATGCACACATTGACAACCATTCAGTTAGATAGATCCGTTTTGGTTTTAGAAGCAGATATTTCTCTGTACAGCCTATGGTCCCATTCACTCGGGAATATCCCGACGCAGCTCCTAGAAGAAAGGTGTTTCTGACTCGCTGAATCTCAACATAGATTCAACTCTCTTAGGTGAACGAACGCACAGCAGAGCAGTTTCAAGGAAACTTTTCTCCTGAGTTTTAGACGAAGTTACCTGCTGTTTAGTACGGATGCCGTCATTGGGCAGGAAATACCGGTTTTGGGATTCTGCACAGAAAGGGTTTGCAAACCGCTGAATCCACACGTGAGTTTAACTCTGTCAGTTGAATGCACACATTGACAACCATTCAGTTAGATAGCTCCGTTTTGGTTTTAGAAGCAGATATTTCTCTGTACAGCGTATGGTCCCATTCACTCGGGAATATCCCAAAGCAGCTCCTGGAAGAAACGTGTTTCTGACTCGCTGAATCTGAACATAGATTCAACTCTCTTAGGTGAACGAACGCACAGCAGAGCAGTTTCAAGGAAACGTTTCTCCTGAGTTTTAGACGAAGTTTCCTGCTGTTTAGTACGTATGCCGGCATTGGGCTGGAAATACCGGTTTTGGGATTCTGCACAGAAAGGGTTTGCAAACCGCTGAATCCACACGTGAGTTTAACTCTGTCAGTTGAATGCACACATTGACAACCATTCAGTTAGATAGCTCCGTTTTGGTATTAGAAGCAGATATTTCTCTGTACAGCCTATGGTCCCATTCACTCGGGAATATCCCAATGCAGGTCCTAGAAGAAACGTGTTTCTGACTCGCTGAATCTCAACATAGATTCAACTCTCTTAGGTGAACGAACGCACAGCAGAGCAGTTTCAAGGAAACGTTTCTCCTGAGTTTTAGACGAAGTTTCCTGCTGTTTAGTACGGATGCCGGCATTGGGCTGGAAATACCGGTTTTGGGATTCTGCACAGAAAGGGTTTGCAAACCGCTGAATCCAGACGTGAGTTTAACTTTGTGAGTTGAATGTACACATTGACAACCATCCAGTTAGGTAGCTCCGTTTTGGTTTTAGAAGCAGATATTTCTCTGTACAGCCTATGGTCCCATTCACTCGGGAATATCCCAACGCAGCTCCTAGAAGAAACGTGTTTCTGACTCGCCGAATCTCAACGTAGATAAAACTCTCTTAGGTGAACGAACGCACAGCAGAGCAGTTTCAAGGAAACGTTTCTCCTGAGTTTTAGACGAAGTATCCTGAAGTTTAGTACGCATCCCGGCATTGAGCTGTAATTACCGGTTTTGGGATTCTGCACAGAAAGAGTTTGCAAACCGCTGAATACACACGTGAGTTTAACTCTGTCAGTTGAATGCACACATTGACAACCATTCAGTTAGATTTCACCCTTTTGGTTTTAGGAGCAGATATTTCTCTGTACAGCCTATGGTCCCATTCACTCGGGAGTATCCCAACGCAGCTCCTAGAAGAAACGTGTTTCTGACTCGCTGAATCTCAACATAGATTCAACTCTCTTATGTGAACGAACGCACAGCAGAGCAGTTTCAAGGAAACGTTTCTCCTGAGATTTAGACGAAGTTTCCTGCTGTTTAGTACGTATGCTGGCATTGTTCTGGAAATACCGGTTTTGGGATTCTGCACAGAAAGGGTTTGCAAACCACTGAATCGACACGTGAGTTTAACTCTGTCAGTTGAATGCACACATTGACAACCATTCAGTTAGATAGCTCCGTTTTGGTTTTAGGAGCAGATATTTCTCTGTACAACCTATGGTCCCATTCACTCGGGAATATCCCAACGCAGCTCCTGGAAGAAACGTGTTTCTGACTCGCTGAATCTCAACATAGATTTAACTCTCTTAGGTGAACGAACGCACAGCAGAGCAGTTTCAAGGAAACGTTTCTCCTGAGTTTTAGACGAAGTTTCCCGCTGTTTAGTACGTATGCCGGCATTGGGCTGGAAATACCGGTTTTGGGATTCTGCACAGAAAGGGTTTGCAAACCGCTGAATCCACACGTGAGTTTAACTCTGTCAGTTGAATGCACACATTGACAACCATTCAGTTAGATAGCTCCGTTTTGGTTTTAGAAGCAGATATTTCTCTGTACAGCCTATGGTCCCATTCACTCGGGAATATCCCAACGCAGCTCCTGGAAGAAACGTGTTTCTGACTCGCTGAATCTGAACATAAATTCAACTCTCTTAGGTGAACGAACGCCCAGCAGAGCAGTTTCAAGGAAGCGTTTCGCGTGAGTTTTAGACGAAGTTTCCTGCTGTTTAGTACATATGCCGGCATTGGGCTGGAAATAACGGTTTTGGGATTCTGCACAGAAAGGGTTTGCAAACCGCTGAATCCACACGTGATTTTAACTCTGTCAGTTGAATGCACACATTGACAACCATTCAGTTAGATAGCTCCGTTTTGGTTTTAGAAGCAGATATTTCTCTGTACAGCCTATGGTCCCATTCACTCGGGAATATCCCAACGCAGCTACTAGAAGAAACGTGTTTCTGACTCGCTGAATCTCAACATAGATTCAACTCTCTTAGGTGAACGAACGCCCAGCAGAGCAGTTTCAAGGAAGCGTTTCTCCTGAGTTTTAGACGAAGTTTCCTGCTGTTTAGTACGGATGCCGGCATTGGGCTGGAAATACCGGTTTTGGGATTCTGCACAGAAAGGGTTTGCAAACCGCTGAATCCACAGGTGAGCTTACCTTTGTGAGTTGAATGCACACATTGACAACCATCCAGTTAGATAGCTCCGTTTTGGTTTTAGAAGAAGATATTTCTCTGTACAGCCTATGGTCCCATTCACTCGGGAATATCCCAACGAAGCTCCTAAAAGAAACGTGTTTCTGATCCGCTGAATCTCAACATAGATTCAACTCTCTTAGGTGAACGAATGCACAGAAGAGCAGTTTCAAGGAAACGTTTCTCCTGAGTTTTAGACGAAGTTTCCTTCAGTTTAGTACGTATGCCGGCATTGAGCTGGAATTACCGGATTTGGGATTCTGCACAGAAAGGGTTTGTAAACCGCTGAATCCAAACGTGAGTTTAACTGTGTCAGTTGAATGCACACATTGACATCCATTCAGTTAGATAGCTCCGTTTTGGTTTTAGAAGCAGATATTTCTCTGTACAGCCTATGGTCCCATTCACTCGGGAATATCCCAACGCAGCTCCTGGAAGAAACGTGTTTCTGACTCGCTGAATCTGAACATAGATTCAACTCTCTTAGCTGAGCGAACGCACAGCAGAGCAGTTTCAAGGAAACGTTTCTCCTGAGTTTTAGACGAAGTTTCCTGCTGTTTAGTACATATGCCGGCATTGGGCTGGAAATACCGGTTTTGGGATTCTGCACAGAAAAGGTTTGCAAACCGCTGAATCCACACCTGAGTTTAACTCTGTCAGTTGAATGCACAAATTGTCAACCATTCAGTTAGATAGCTCCGTTTTGGTTTTAGAAGCAGATATTTCTCTGTACAGCCTATGGTCCCATTCACTCGGGAATATCCCAACGCAGGTACTAGAAGAAACGTGTTTCTGACTCGCTGAATCTCAACATAGATTCAACTCTCTTAGGTGAACGAACGCCCAGTAGAGCAGTTTCAAGGAAGCGTTTCTCCTGAGTTTTAGACGAAGTGTCCCGCTGTTTAGTACGGATGCCGGCATTTGGCTGGAAATACCGGTTTTGGGATTCTGCACAGAAAGGGTTTGCAAACCGCTGAATCCACACGTGAGTTTAACTTTGTGAGTTGAATGCACACATTGACAACCATCCAGTTAGATAGCTCCGTTTTGGTTTTAGAAGCAGATATTTCTCTGTACAGCCTATGGTCCCATTCACTCGGGAATATCCCAACGCAGCTCCTGGAAGAAACGTGTTTCTCACTCGCTGAATCTCAACATAGATTCAACTCTCTTAGGTGAACGAACGCACAGCAGAGCAGCTTCAAGGAAACGTTTCTCCTGAGTTTTAGACGAACTTTCCTGCTGTTTAGTACGTATGCCGGCATTGGGCTGGAAATACCGGTTTTGGGATTCTGCACAGAAAGTGTTTGCAAACCGCTGAGTCCACACGTGAGTTTAACTCTGTCAGTTGAATGCACACATTGACAACCATTCAGTTAGATAGCTCCGTTTTGGTTTTAGAAGCAGATATTTCTCTGTACAGCCTATGGTCCCATTCACTCGGGAATATCCCAACGCAGCTCCTGGAAGAAACGTGTTTCTGACTCGCTGAATCTCAACATAGATTCAACTGTCTTAGGTGAACGAACGCACAGCAGAGCAGCTTCAAGGAAACGTTTCGCTTGAGTTTTAGACGAAGTTTCCTGCTGTTTAGTACGTATGCCGGCATTGGGCTGGAAATACCGGTTTTGGGATTCTGCACAGAAAGGGTTTGCAAACCGCTGAATCCACACGTGAGTTTAACTCTGTCAGTTGAATGCACACATTGACAACCATTCAGTTTGATAGCACCCTTTTGGTTTTAGAAGCAGATATTTCTCTGTACAGCCTATGGTCCCATTCACTCGGGGATATCCCAACGCAGCTCCTGGAAGAAACGTGTTTCTGACTCGCTGAATCTCAACATAGATTCAACTCTCTTAGGTGAACGAACGCACAGCAGAGCAGTTTCAAGGAAACGTTTCTCCTGAGTTTTAGACGAAGTTTCCTGCTGTTTAGTACGTATGCCGGCATTGGGCTGGAAATACCGGTTTTGGGATTCTGCACAGAAAGGGTTTGCAAACCGCTGAATCCACACGTGAGTTTAACTCTGTCAGCTGAATGCACACATTGACAACCATTCAGTTAGATAGATCCGTTTTGGTTTTAGAAGCAGATATTTCTCTGTACAGCCTATGGTCCCATTCACTCGGGAATATCCCGACGCAGGTCCTAGAAGAAACGTGTTTCTGACTCGCTGAATCTCAACATAGATTCAACTCTCTTAGGTGAACGAACGCACAGCAGAGCAGTTTCAAGGAAACTTTTCTCCTGAGTTTTAGACGAAGTTTCCTGCTGTTTAGTACGGATGCCGGCATTGGGCAGGAAATACCGGTTTTCAGATTCTGCACAGAAAGGGTTTGCAAACCGCTGAATCCACACGTGAGTTTAACTCTGTCAGTTGAATGCACACATTGACAACCATTCAGTTAGATAGCTCCGTTTTGGTTTTAGAAGCAGATATTTCTCTGTAAGGCCTATGGTCCCATTCACTCGGGGATATCCCAACGCAGCTCCTGGAAGAAACGTGTTTCTGACTCGCTGAATCTCAACATAGATTCAACTCTCTTAGGTGAACGAACGCACAGCAGAGCAGTTTCAAGGAAACGTTTCTCCTGAGTTTTACACGAAGTTTCCTGCTGTTTAGTACGTATGCCGGCATTGGGCTGGAAATACCGGTTTTGGGATTCTGCACAGAAAGGGTTTGCAAACCGCTGAATCCACACGTGAGTTTAACTCTGTCAGTTGAATGCACACATTGACAACCATTCAGTTAGATAGCTCCGTTTTGGTTTTAGAAGCAGATATTTCTCTGTACAGCCTATGGTCCCATTCACTCGGGAATATCCCAACGCAGCTCCTGGAAGAAACGTGTTTCTGACTCGCTGAATCTGAACATAGATTCAACTCTCTTAGGTGAACGAACGCCCAGCAGAGCAGTTTCAAGGAAGCGTTTTGCGTGAGTTTTAGACGAAGTTTCCTGCTGTTTAGTACATATGCCGGCATTGGGCTGGAAATAACGGTTTTGGGATTCTGCACAGAAAGGGTTTGCAAACCGCTGAATCCACACGTGATTTTAACTCTGTCAGTTGAATGCACACATTGACAACCATTCAGTTAGACAGCTCGGTTTTGGTTTTAGAAGCAGATATTTCTCTGTACAGCCTATGGTCCCATTCACTCGGGAATATCCCAACGCAGCTACTAGAAGAAACGTGTTTCTGACTCGCTGAATCTCAACATAGATTCAACTCTCTTAGGTGAACGAACGCCCAGCAGAGCAGTTTCAAGGAAGCGTTTCCCCTGAGTTTTAGACGAAGTTTCCTGCTGTTTAGTACGTATGCCGGCATTGAGCTGGAATTACCGGATTTGGGATTCTGCACAGAAAGGGTTTGTAAACCGCTGAATCCAAAGGTGAGTTTAACTGTGTCAGTTGAATGCACACATTGACAACCATTCAGTTAGATAGCTCCGTTTTGGTTTTAGAAGCAGATATTTCTCTGTACAGCCTATGGTCCCATTCACTCGGGAATATCCCAACGCAGCTCCTGGAAGAAACGTGTTTCTGACTCGCTGAATCTCAACATAGATTCAACTCTCTTAGCTGAGTGAACGCACAGCAGAGCAGTTTCAAGGAAACGTTTCTCCTGAGTTTTAGACGAAGTTTCCTGCTGTTTAGTACATATGCCGGCATTGGGCTGGAAATACCGGTTTTGGGATTCTGCACAGAAAAGGTTTGCAAACCGCTGAATCCACACCTGAGTTTAACTCTGTCAGTTGAATGCACACATTGACAACCATTCAGTTAGATAGCTCCGTTTTGGTTTTAGAAGCAGATATTTCTCTGTACAGCCTATGGTCCCATTTACTCGGGAATGTCCCAACGCAGCTCCTGGAAGAAACGTGTTTCTGACTCGCTGAATCTCAACATAGATTCAACTCTCTTAGGTGAACGAACGCACAGCAGAGCAGTTTCAAGGAAACTTTTCTCCTGAGTTTTAGACGAAGTTTCCTGCTGTTTAGTACGGATGCCGGCATTGGGCAGGAAATACCGGTTTTCAGATTCTGCACAGAAAGGGTTTGCAAACCGCTGAATCCACACGTGAGTTTAACACTGTCAGTTGAATGCACACATTGACAACCATTCAGTTAGAGAGCTCCGTTTTGGTTTTAGAAGCAGATATTTCTCTGTAAGGCCTATGGTCCCATTCACTCGGGGATATCCCAACGCAGCTCCTGGAAGAAACGTGTTTCTGACTCGCTGAATCTCAACATAGATTCAACTCTCTTAGGTGAACGAACGCACAGCAGAGCAGTTTCAAGGAAACGTTTCTCCTGAGTTTTACACGAAGTTTCCTGCTGTTTAGTACGTATGCCGGCATTGGGCTGGAAATACCGGTTTTGGGATTCTGCACAGAAAGGGTTTGCAAACCGCTGAATCCACACGTGAGTTTAACTCTGTCAGTTGAATGCACACATTGACAACCATTCAGTTAGATAGCTCCGTTTTGGTTTTAGAAGCAGATATTTCTCTGTACAGCCTATGGTCCCATTCACTCGGGAATATCCCAACGCAGCTCCTGGAAGAAACGTGTTTCTGACTCGCTGAATCTGAACATAGATTCAACTCTCTTAGGTGAACGAACGCCCAGCAGAGCAGTTTCAAGGAAGCGTTTTGCGTGAGTTTTAGACGAAGTTTCCTGCTGTTTAGTACATATGCCGGCATTGGGCTGGAAATAACGGTTTTGGGATTCTGCACAGAAAGGGTTTGCAAACCGCTGAATCCACACGTGATTTTAACTCTGTCAGTTGAATGCACACATTGACAACCATTCAGTTAGACAGCTCGGTTTTGGTTTTAGAAGCAGATATTTCTCTGTACAGCCTATGGTCCCATTCACTCGGGAATATCCCAACGCAGCTACTAGAAGAAACGTGTTTCTGACTCGCTGAATCTCAACATAGATTCAACTCTCTTAGGTGAACGAACGCCCAGCAGAGCAGTTTCAAGGAAGCGTTTCCCCTGAGTTTTAGACGAAGTTTCCTGCTGTTTAGTACGGATGCCGGCATTGGGCTGGAAATACCGGTTTTGGGATTCTGCACAGAAAGGGTTTGCAAACCGCTGAATCCACAGGTGAGCTTAACTTTGTGAGTTGAATGCACACATTGACAACCATTCAGTTAGATAGCTCCGTTTTGGTTTTAGAAGCAGATATTTCTCTGTACAGCCTATGGTCCCATTCACTCGGGAATATCCCAACGCAGCTCCTGGAAGAAACGTGTTTCTGACTCGCTGAATCTGAACATAGATTCAACTCTCTTAGGTGAACGAACGCCCAGCAGAGCAGTTTCAAGGAAGCGTTTTGCGTGAGTTTTAGACGAAGTTTCCTGCTGTTTAGTACATATGCCGGCATTGGGCTGGAAATAACGGTTTTGGGATTCTGCACAGAAAGGGTTTGCAAACCGCTGAATCCACACGTGATTTTAACTCTGTCAGTTGAATGCACACATTGACAACCATTCAGTTAGACAGCTCGGTTTTGGTTTTAGAAGCAGATATTTCTCTGTACAGCCTATGGTCCCATTCACTCGGGAATATCCCAACGCAGCTACTAGAAGAAACGTGTTTCTGACTCGCTGAATCTCAACATAGATTCAACTCTCTTAGGTGAACGAACGCCCAGCAGAGCAGTTTCAAGGAAGCGTTTCCCCTGAGTTTTAGACGAAGTTTCCTGCTGTTTAGTACGTATGCCGGCATTGAGCTGGAATTACCGGATTTGGGATTCTGCACAGAAAGGGTTTGTAAACCGCTGAATCCAAAGGTGAGTTTAACTGTGTCAGTTGAATGCACACATTGACAACCATTCAGTTAGATAGCTCCGTTTTGGTTTTAGAAGCAGATATTTCTCTGTACAGCCTATGGTCCCATTCACTCGGGAATATCCCAACGCAGCTCCTGGAAGAAACGTGTTTCTGACTCGCTGAATCTCAACATAGATTCAACTCTCTTAGCTGAGTGAACGCACAGCAGAGCAGTTTCAAGGAAACGTTTCTCCTGAGTTTTAGACGAAGTTTCCTGCTGTTTAGTACATATGCCGGCATTGGGCTGGAAATACCGGTTTTGGGATTCTGCACAGAAAAGGTTTGCAAACCGCTGAATCCACACCTGAGTTTAACTCTGTCAGTTGAATGCACACATTGACAACCATTCAGTTAGATAGCTCCGTTTTGGTTTTAGAAGCAGATATTTCTCTGTACAGCCTATGGTCCCATTTACTCGGGAATGTCCCAACGCAGCTCCTGGAAGAAACGTGTTTCTGACTCGCTGAATCTCAACATAGATTCAACTCTCTTAGGTGAACGAACGCACAGCAGAGCAGTTTCAAGGAAACTTTTCTCCTGAGTTTTAGACGAAGTTTCCTGCTGTTTAGTACGGATGCCGGCATTGGGCAGGAAATACCGGTTTTCAGATTCTGCACAGAAAGGGTTTGCAAACCGCTGAATCCACACGTGAGTTTAACACTGTCAGTTGAATGCACACATTGACAACCATTCAGTTAGAGAGCTCCGTTTTGGTTTTAGAAGCAGATATTTCTCTGTAAGGCCTATGGTCCCATTCACTCGGGGATATCCCAACGCAGCTCCTGGAAGAAACGTGTTTCTGACTCGCTGAATCTCAACATAGATTCAACTCTCTTAGGTGAACGAACGCACAGCAGAGCAGTTTCAAGGAAACGTTTCTCCTGAGTTTTACACGAAGTTTCCTGCTGTTTAGTACGTATGCCGGCATTGGGCTGGAAATACCGGTTTTGGGATTCTGCACAGAAAGGGTTTGCAAACCGCTGAATCCACACGTGAGTTTAACTCTGTCAGTTGAATGCACACATTGACAACCATTCAGTTAGATAGCTCCGTTTTGGTTTTAGAAGCAGATATTTCTCTGTACAGCCTATGGTCCCATTCACTCGGGAATATCCCAACGCAGCTCCTGGAAGAAACGTGTTTCTGACTCGCTGAATCTGAACATAGATTCAACTCTCTTAGGTGAACGAACGCCCAGCAGAGCAGTTTCAAGGAAGCGTTTTGCGTGAGTTTTAGACGAAGTTTCCTGCTGTTTAGTACATATGCCGGCATTGGGCTGGAAATAACGGTTTTGGGATTCTGCACAGAAAGGGTTTGCAAACCGCTGAATCCACACGTGATTTTAACTCTGTCAGTTGAATGCACACATTGACAACCATTCAGTTAGACAGCTCGGTTTTGGTTTTAGAAGCAGATATTTCTCTGTACAGCCTATGGTCCCATTCACTCGGGAATATCCCAACGCAGCTACTAGAAGAAACGTGTTTCTGACTCGCTGAATCTCAACATAGATTCAACTCTCTTAGGTGAACGAACGCCCAGCAGAGCAGTTTCAAGGAAGCGTTTCCCCTGAGTTTTAGACGAAGTTTCCTGCTGTTTAGTACGGATGCCGGCATTGGGCTGGAAATACCGGTTTTGGGATTCTGCACAGAAAGGGTTTGCAAACCGCTGAATCCACAGGTGAGCTTAACTTTGTGAGTTGAATGCACACATTGACAACCATCCAGTTAGATAGCTCCGTTTTGGTTTTAGAAGCAGATATTTCTCTGTACAGCCTATGGTCCCATTCACTCGGGAATATCCCAACGCAGCTCCTAAAAGAAACGTGTTTCTGATCCGCTGAATCTCAACATAGATTCAACTCTCTTAGGTGAACGAACGCACAGAAGAGCAGTTTCAAGGAAACGTTTCTCCTGAGTTTTAGACGAAGTTTCCTGCAGTTTAGTACGTATGCCGGCATTGAGCTGGAATTACCGGATTTGGGATTCTGCACAGAAAGGGTTTGTAAACCGCTGAATCCAAACGTGAGTTTAACTGTGTCAGTTGAATGCACACATTGACAACCATTCAGTTAGATAGCTCCGTTTTGGTTTTAGAAGCAGATATTTCTCTGTACAGCCTATGGTCCCATTCACTCGGGAATATCCCAACGCAGCTCCTGGAAGAAACGTGTTTCTGACTCGCTGAATCTCAACATAGATTCAACTCTCTTAGCTGAGCGAACGCACAGCAGAGCAGTTTCAAGGAAACGTTTCTCCTGAGTTTTAGACGAAGTTTCCTGCTGTTTAGTACATATGCCGGCATTGGGCTGGAAATACCGGTTTTGGGATTCTGCACAGAAAAGGTTTGCAAACCGCTGAATCCACACCTGAGTTTAACTCTGTCAGTTGAATGCACACATTGACAACCATTCAGTTAGATAGCTCCGTTTTGGTTTTAGAAGCAGATATTTCTCTGTACAGCCTATGGTCCCATTCACTCGGGAATATCCCAACGCAGCTCCTGGAAGAAACGTGTTTCTGACTCGCTGAATCTCAACATAGATTCAACTCTCTTAGGTGAACGAACGCCCAGCAGAGCAGTTTCAAGGAAGCGTTTCTCCTGAGTTTTAGATGAAGTTTCCCGCTGTTTAGTACGGATGCCGGCATTTGGCTGGAAATACCGGTTTTGGGATTCTGCACAGAAAGGGTTTGCAAACCGCTGAATCCACACGTGAGTTTAACTTTGTGAGTTGAATGCAAACATTGACAACCATCCAGTTAGATAGCTCCGTTTTGGTTTTAGAAGCAGATATTTCTCTGTACAGCCTATGGTCCCATTCACTTGGGAATATCCCAACGCAGCTCCTAGAAGAAACGTGTTTCTGACTCGCTGAATCTCAACATAGATTCAACTCTCTTATGTGAACGAACGCACAGCAGAGCAGTTTCAAGGAAACGTTTCTCCTGAGTTTTAGACGAAGTTTCCTGCTGTTTAGTACGTATGCCGGCATTGGGCTGGAAATACCGGTTTTGGGATTCTGCACAGAAAGGGTTTGCAAACCACTGAATCCACACGTGAGTTTAACTCTGTCAGTTGAATGCACACATTGACAACCATTCAGTTAGATACCTCCGTTTTGGTTTTAGAAGCAGATATTTCTCTGTACAGCCTATGGTCCCATTTACTCGGGAATGTCCCAACGCAGCTCCTGGAAGAAACGTGTTTCTGACTCGCTGAATCTCAACATAGATTCAACTCTCTTAGGTGAACGAACGCACAGCAGAGCAGTTTCAAGGAAACGTTTCTCCTGAGTTTTAGACGAAGTTTCCTGCTGTTTAGTACGGATGCTGGCATTGGGCTGGAAATACCGGTTTTGGGATTCTGCACAGAAAGTGTTTGCAAACCGCTGAATCCACACGTGAGTTTAACTCTGTCAGTTGAATGCACACATTGACAACCATTCAGTTAGATAGCTCCGTTTTGGTTTTAGAAGCAGATATTTCTCTGTGCAGCCTATGGTCCCATTCACTCGGGAATATCCCAACGCAGCTCCTGGAAGAAACGTGTTTCTGACTCGCTGAATCTCAACATAGATTCAACTGTCTTAGGTGAACGAACGCACAGCAGAGCAGCTTCAAGGAAACGTTTCGCTTGAGTTTTAGACGAAGTTTCCTGCTGTTTAGTACGTATGCCGGCATTGGGCTGCAAATACCGGTTTTGGGATTCTGCACAGAAAGGGTTTGCAAACCGCTGAATCCACACGTGAGTTTAACTCTGTCAGTTGAATGCACACATTGACAACCTTTCAGTTTGATAGCACCCTTTTGGTTTTAGAAGCAGATATTTCTCTGTACAGCCTATGGTCCCATTCACTCGGGGATATCCCAACGCAGCTCCTGGAAGAAACGTGTTTCTGACTCGCTGAATCTCAACATAGATTCAACTCTCTTAGGTGAACGAACGCACAGCAGAGCAGTTTCAAGGAAACGTTTCTCCTGAGTTTTAGACGAAGTTTCCTGCTGTTTAGTACGTATGCCGGCATTGGGCTGGAAATACCGGTTTTGGGATTCTGCACAGAAAGGGTTTGCAAACCGCTGAATCCACACGTGAGTTTAACTCTGTCAGCTGAATGCACACATTGACAACCATTCAGTTCGATAGATCCGTTTTGGTTTTAGAAGCAGATATTTCTCTGTACAGCCTATGGTCCCATTCACTCGGGAATATCCCGACGCAGGTCCTAGAAGAAACGTGTTTCTGACTCGCTGAATCTCAACATAGATTCAACTCTCTTAGGTGAACGAACGCACAGCAGAGCAGTTTCAAGGAAACTTTTCTCCTGAGTTTTAGACGAAGTTTCCTGCTGTTTAGTACGGATGCCGGCATTGGGCAGGAAATACCGGTTTTCAGATTCTGCACAGAAAGGGTTTGCAAACCGCTGAATCCACACGTGAGTTTAACTCTGTCAGTTGAATGCACACATTGACAACCATTCAGTTTGATAACACCCCTTTGGTTTTAGAAGCAGATATTTCTCTGTACAGCCTATGGTCCCATTCACTCGGGAATATCCCAACGCAGCTACTAGAAGAAACGTGTTTCTGACTCGCTGAATCTCAACATAGATTCAACTCTCTTAGGTGAACGAACGCCCAGCAGAGCAGTTTCAAGGAATCGTTTCTCCTGAGTTTTAGGCGAAGTTTCCTGCTGTTTAGTACAGATGCCGGCATTGGGCTGGAAATACCGGTTTTGGTATTCTGCACAGAAAGGGTTTGCAAACCGCTGAATCCACACGTGAGTTTAACTTTGTGAGTTGAATGCAAACATTGACAACCATCCAGTTAGATAGCTCCGTTTTGGTTTTAGAAGCAGATATTTCTCTGTACAGCCTATGGTCCCATTCACTCGGGAATATCCCAACGCAGCTCCTAGAAGAAACGTGTTTCTGACTCGCTGAATCTCAACATAGATTCAACTCTCTTAGGTGAACGAACGCACAGCAGAGCAGTTTCAAGGAAACGTTTCTCCTGAGTTTTAGACGAAGTTTCCTGCAGTTTAGTACGTATGCCGGCATTGAGCTGGAATTACCGGTTTTGGGATTCTGCACAGAAAGGGTTTGTGGACCGCTGAATCCAAACGTGAGTTTAACTCTGTCAGTTGAATGCACACATTGACAACCATTCAGTTAGATTGCACCCTTTTGGTTTTAGGAGCAGATATTTCTCTGTACAGCCTATGGTCCCATTCACTCGGGAATATCCCAACGCAGCTCCTGGAAGAAACGTGTTTCTGACTCGCTGAATCTCAACATAGATTCAACTCTCTTAGGTGAACGAACGCACAGCAGAGCAGTTTCAAGGAAACTTTTCTCCTGAGTTTTAGACGAAGTTTCCTGCTGTTTAGTACGGATGCCGGCATTGGGCAGGAAATACCGGTTTTCAGATTCTGCACAGAAAGGGTTTGCAAACCGCTGAATCCACACGTGAGTTTAACTCTGTCAGTTGAATGCACACATTGACAACCATTCAGTTTGATAACACCCCTTTGGTTTTAGAAGCAGATATTTCTCTTTACAGCCTATGGTCCCATTCACTCGGGAATATCCCAACGCAGCTACTAGAAGAAACGTGTTTCTGACTCGCTGAATCTCAACATAGATTCAACTCTCTTAGGTGAACGAACGCCCAGCAGAGCAGTTTCAAGGAATCGTTTCTCCTGAGTTTTAGGCGAAGTTTCCTGCTGTTTAGTACAGATGCCGGCATTGGGCTGGAAATACCGGTTTTGGTATTCTGCACAGAAAGGGTTTGCAAACCGCTGAATCCACACGTGAGTTTAACTTTGTGAGTTGAATGCAAACATTGAAAACCATCCAGTTAGATAGCTCCGTTTTGGTTTTAGAAGCAGATATTTCTCTGTACAGCGTATGGTCCCATTCACTCGGGAATATCCCAACGCAGCTCCTGGAAGAAACGTGTTTCTGACTCGCTGAATCTCAACATAGATTCAACTCTCTTAGATGAACGAACGCACAGCAGAGCAGTTTCAAGGAAACGTTTCTCCTGAGTTTTAGACGAAGTTTCCTGCAGTTTAGTACGTATGCCGGCATTGAGCTGGAATTACCGGTTTTGGGATTCTGCACAGAAAGGGTTTGTGGACCGCTGAATCCAAACGTGACTTTAACTCTGTCAGTTGAATGCACACATTGACAACCATTCAGTTAGATTGCACCCTTTTGGTTTTAGGAGCAGATATTTCTCTGTACAGCCTATGGTCCCATTCACTCGGGAATATCCCAACGCAGCTCCTGGAAGAAACGTGTTTCTGACTCGCTGAATCTCAACATAGATTCAACTCTCTTAGGTGAACGAACGCACAGCAGAGCAGTTTCAAGGAAACGTTTCTCTTGAGTTTTAGACGAAGTTTCCTGCTGTTTAGTACGTATGCCGGCATTGGGCTGGAAATACCGGTTTTGGGATTCTGCACAGAAAGGGTTTGCAAACCGCTGAATCCACACGTGAGTTTAACTCTGTCAGTTGAATGCACACATTGACAACCATTCAGTTAGATAGATCCGTTTTGGTTTTAGAAGCAGATATTTCTCTGTACAGCCTATGGTCCCATTCACTCGGGAATATCCCGACGCAGCTCCTAGAAGAAAGGTGTTTCTGACTCGCTGAATCTCAACATAGATTCAACTCTCTTAGGTGAACGAACGCACAGCAGAGCAGTTTCAAGGAAACTTTTCTCCTGAGTTTTAGACGAAGTTACCTGCTGTTTAGTACGGATGCCGGCATTGGGCAGGAAATACCGGTTTTGGGATTCTGCACAGAAAGGGTTTGCAAACCGCTGAATCCACACGTGAGTTTAACTCTGTCAGTTGAATGCACACATTGACAACCATTCAGTTAGATAGCTCCGTTTTGGTTTTAGAAGCAGATATTTCTCTGTACAGCGTATGGTCCCATTCACTCGGGAATATCCCAACGCAGCTCCTGGAAGAAACGTGTTTCTGACTCGCTGAATCTGAACATAGATTCAACTCTCTTAGGTGAACGAACGCACAGCAGAGCAGTTTCAAGGAAACGTTTCTCCTGAGTTTTAGACGAAGTTTCCTGCTGTTTAGTACGTATGCCGGCATTGGGCTGGAAATACCGGTTTTGGGATTCTGCACAGAAAGGGTTTGCAAACCGCTGAATCCACACGTGAGTTTAACTCTGTCAGTTGAATGCACACATTGACAACCATTCAGTTAGATAGCTCCGTTTTGGTATTAGAAGCAGATATTTCTCTGTACAGCCTATGGTCCCATTCACTCGGGAATATCCCAATGCAGGTCCTAGAAGAAACGTGTTTCTGACTCGCTGAATCTCAACATAGATTCAACTCTCTTAGGTGAACGAACGCACAGCAGAGCAGTTTCAAGGAAACGTTTCTCCTGAGTTTTAGACGAAGTTTCCTGCTGTTTAGTACGGATGCCGGCATTGGGCTGGAAATACCGGTTTTGGGATTCTGCACAGAAAGGGTTTGCAAACCGCTGAATCCAGACGTGAGTTTAACTTTGTGAGTTGAATGTACACATTGACAACCATCCAGTTAGGTAGCTCCGTTTTGGTTTTAGAAGCAGATATTTCTCTGTACAGCCTATGGTCCCATTCACTCGGGAATATCCCAACGCAGCTCCTAGAAGAAACGTGTTTCTGACTCGCCGAATCTCAACGTAGATTCAACTCTCTTAGGTGAACGAACGCACAGCAGAGCAGTTTCAAGGAAACGTTTCTCCTGAGTTTTAGACGAAGTATCCTGAAGTTTAGTACGCATCCCGGCATTGAGCTGTAATTACCGGTTTTGGGATTCTGCACAGAAAGAGTTTGCAAACCGCTGAATACACACGTGAGTTTAACTCTGTCAGTTGAATGCACACATTGACAACCATTCAGTTAGATTTCACCCTTTTGGTTTTAGGAGCAGATATTTCTCTGTACAGCCTATGGTCCCATTCACTCGGGAGTATCCCAACGCAGCTCCTAGAAGAAACGTGTTTCTGACTCGCTGAATCTCAACATAGATTCAACTCTCTTATGTGAACGAACGCACAGCAGAGCAGTTTCAAGGAAACGTTTCTCCTGAGATTTAGACGAAGTTTCCTGCTGTTTAGTACGTATGCCGGCATTGGGCTGGAAATACCGGTTTTGGGATTCTGCACAGAAAGGGTTTGCAAACCACTGAATCCACACGTGAGTTTAACTCTGTCAGTTGAATGCACACATTGACAACCATTCAGTTAGATAGCTCCGTTTTGGTTTTAGAAGCAGATATTTCTCTGTACAGCCTATGGTCCCATTCACTCGGGAATATCCCAATGCAGGTCCTAGAAGAAACGTGTTTCTGACTCGCTGAATCTCAACATAGATTCAACTCTCTTAGGTGAACGAACGCACAGCAGAGCAGTTTCAAGGAAACGTTTCTCCTGAGTTTTAGACGAAGTTTCCTGCTGTTTAGTACGGATGCCGGCATTGGGCTGGAAATACCGGTTTTGGGATTCTGCACAGAAAGGGTTTGCAAACCGCTGAATCCAGACGTGAGTTTAACTTTGTGAGTTGAATGTACACATTGACAACCATCCAGTTAGGTAGCTCCGTTTTGGTTTTAGAAGCAGATATTTCTCTGTACAGCCTATGGTCCCATTCACTCGGGAATATCCCAACGCAGCTCCTAGAAGAAACGTGTTTCTGACTCGCCGAATCTCAACGTAGATTCAACTCTCTTAGGTGAACGAACGCACAGCAGAGCAGTTTCAAGGAAACGTTTCTCCTGAGTTTTAGACGAAGTATCCTGAAGTTTAGTACGCATCCCGGCATTGAGCTGTAATTACCGGTTTTGGGATTCTGCACAGAAAGAGTTTGCAAACCGCTGAATACACACGTGAGTTTAACTCTGTCAGTTGAATGCACACATTGACAACCATTCAGTTAGATTTCACCCTTTTGGTTTTAGGAGCAGATATTTCTCTGTACAGCCTATGGTCCCATTCACTCGGGAGTATCCCAACGCAGCTCCTAGAAGAAACGTGTTTCTGACTCGCTGAATCTCAACATAGATTCAACTCTCTTATGTGAACGAACGCACAGCAGAGCAGTTTCAAGGAAACGTTTCTCCTGAGATTTAGACGAAGTTTCCTGCTGTTTAGTACGTATGCCGGCATTGGGCTGGAAATACCGGTTTTGGGATTCTGCACAGAAAGGGTTTGCAAACCACTGAATCCACACGTGAGTTTAACTCTGTCAGTTGAATGCACACATTGACAACCATTCAGTTAGATAGCTCCGTTTTGGTTTTAGAAGCAGATATTTCTCTGTACAGCCTATGGTCCCATTCACTCGGGAATATTCCAACGCAGCTCCTGTAAGAAACGTGTTTCTGACTCGCTGAATCTCAACATAGATTCAACTCTCTTAGGTGAACGAACGCACAGCAGAGCCGTTTCAAGGAAACGTTTCTCTTGAGTTTTAGACGAAGTTTCCTGCTGTTTAGTACGTTGGCCGGCATTGGGCTGGAAATACCGGTTTTGGGATTCTGCACAGAAAGGGTTTGCAAACTGCTGAATCCACACGTGAGTTTAACTTTGTCAGTTGAATGCACACATTGACAGGCATACAGTTAGATAGCTCCGTTTTGGTTTTAGAATCAGATATTTCTCTGTACAGACTATGGTCCCATTCACTCGGGAATATCCCAACGCAGCTCCTAGAAGAAACGTGTTTCTGACTCGCTGAATCTCAACATAGATTCAACTCTCTTAGGTGAACGAACGCACAGCAGAGCAGTTTCACGAAAACGTTTCTCCTGAGTTTTAGACAAAGTTTCCTGCAGTTTAGTACGTATGCTGGCAGTGAGCTGGAATTACCGGTTTTGGGATTCTGCACAGAAAGGGTTTGTAAACCGATGAATCCAAACGTGAGTTTAACTCTGTCAGTTGAATGCACACATTGAAAACCATTCAGCTAGATAGCACCCTTTTGGTTTAAGGAGCAGATATTTCTCTGTACAGCCTATGGTCCCATTCACTCGGGAATATCCCAACGCAGCTCTTAGAAGAAACATGTTTCTGACTCGCTGAATTTGAACATAGATTCAACTCTCTTAGGTGAACGAACGAACAGCAGAGTAGTTTCAAGGAAACGTTTCTCCTGAGTTTTAGACGAAGTTTCCTGCTGTTTAGTACGTATGCCGGCATTGTTCTGGAAATACAGGTTTTGGGATTCTGCACAGAAAGGGTTTGCAAACCACTGAATCGACACGTGAGTTTAACTCTGTCAGTTGAATGCACGCATTGACAACCATTCAGTTAGATAGCTCCGTTTTGGTTTTAGGAGCAGATATTTCTCTGTACAACCTATGGTCCCATTCACTCGGGAATATCCCAACGCAGCTCCTGGAAGAAACGTGTTTCTGACTCGCTGAATCTCAACATAGATTCAACTCTCTTAGGTGAACGAAAGCACAGCAGAGCAGCTCCAAGGAAACGTTTCTCCTGAGTTTTAGACGAAGTTTCCTGCTGTTTAGTACGTATGCCGGCATTGTTCTGGAAATACCGGTTTTGGGATTCTGCACAGAAAGGGTTTGCAAACCGCTGAATCCACACGTGAGTTTAACTCTGTCAGTTGAATGCACACATTGACAACCATTCAATTAGATTTCACCCTTTTGGTTTTAGGAGCAGATATTTCTCTGTACAGCCTATGGTCCAATTCACTCGGGAGTATCCCAACGCAGCTCCTAGAAGAAACGTGTTTCTGACTCGCTGAATCTCAACATAGATTCAACTGTCTTAGGTGAACGAACGCACAGCAGAGCAGCTTCAAGGAAACGTTTCGCTTGAGTTTTAGACGAAGTTTCCTGCTGTTTAGTACGTATGCCGGCATTGGGCTGGCAATACCGGTTTTGGGATTCTGCACAGAAAGGGTTTGCAAACCGCTGAATCCACACGTGAGTTTAACTCTGTCAGTTGAATGCACACATTGACAACCATTCAGTTTGATAACACCCTTTTGGTTTTAGAAGCAGATATTTCTCTGTACAGCGTATGGTCCCATTCACTCGGGGATATCCCAACGCAGCTCCTGGAAGAAACGTGTTTCTGACTCGCTGAATCTCAACATAGATTCAACTCTCTTAGGTGAACGAACTCACAGCAGAGCAGTTTCAAGGAAACGTTTCTCCTGAGTTTTAGACGAAGTTTCCTGCTGTTTAGTACGGATGCCGGCATTGGGCTGGAAATACCGGTTTTGGGATTCTGCACAGAAAGGGTTTGCAACCCGCTGAATCCACACGTGAGTTTAACTCTGTCAGTTGAATGCACACATTGACAACCATTCAGTTACATAGCTCCGTTTTGGTTTTAGAAGCAGATATTTCTCTGTACAGCCTATGGTCCCATTCACTCGGGAATATCCCAACGCAGCTCCTGGAAGAAACGTGTTTCTGACTCGCTGAATCTCAACATAGACTCAACTCTCTTAGGTGAACGAACGCAGAGCAGAGCAGCTTCAAGGAAACGTTTCTCGTGAGTTTTAGACGAAGTATCCTGCTGTTTAGTATGTATGCCGGCATTGGGCTGGAAATACCGGTTTTGGGATTCTGCACAGAAAGGGTTTGCAAACCGCTGAATCCACACGTGAGTTTAACTCTGTCAGTTGAATGCACACATTGACAACCATTCAGTTTGATAACACCCTTTTGGTTTTAGAAGCAGATATTTCTCGGTACAGCCTATGGTCCCATTCACTAGGGGATATCCCAACGCAGCTCCTGGAAGAAACGTGTTTCTGACTCGCTGAATCTCAACATAGATTCAACTCTCTTAGGTGAACGAACGCACAGCAGAGCAGTTTCAAGGAAACTTTTCTCCTGAGTTTTAGACGAAGTTTCCTGCTGTTTAGTACGGATGCCGGCATTGGGCAGGAAATACCGGTTTTCAGATTCTGCACAGAAAGGGTTTGCAAACCGCTGAATCCTCACGTGAGTTTAACTCTGTCAGTTGAATGCACACATTGACAACCATTCAGTTAGATAGCTCCGTTTTGGTTTTAGAAGCAGATATTTCTCTGTACAGCCTATGGTCCCATTCACTCGGGAATATCCCAACGCAGCTCCTGGAAGAAACGTGTTTCTGACTCGCTGAATCTGAACATAGATTCAACTCTCTTAGTTGAACGAACGCACAGCAGAGCAGTTTCAAGGAAACGTTTCTCCTGAGTTTTAGACGAAGTTTCCTGCTGTTTAGTACGTATGCCGGCATTGGGCTGGAAATACCGGTTTTGGGATTCTGCACAGAAAGGGTTTGCAAACCGCTGAATCCACACGTGAGTTTAACTCTGTCAGTTGAATGCACACATTGACAACCATTCAGTTTGATAACACCCTTTTGGTTTTAGAAGCAGATATTTCTCTGTACAGCCTATGGTCCCATTCACTCGGGGATATCCCAACGCAGCTCCTGGAAGAAATGTGTTTCTGACTCGCTGAATCTCAACATAGATTCAACTCTCTTAGGTGAACCGAACGCACAGCAGAGCAGTTTCAAGGAAACGTTTCTCCTGAGTTTTAGACGAAGTTTCCTGCTGTTTAGTATGTATGCCGGCATTGGGCTGGAAATAGCGGTTTTGGGATTCTGCACAGAAAGGGTTTGCAAACCGCTGAATCCACACGTGAGTTTAACTCTGTCAGTTGAATGCACACATTGACAAACATTCAGTTAGATAGATCCGTTTTGGTTTTAGAAGCAGATATTTCTCTGTACAGCGTATGGTCCCATTCACTCGGGAATATCCCAACGCAGCTCCTAGAAGAAACGTGTTTCTGACTCGCTGAATCTCAACATAGATTCAACTCTCTTAGGTGAACGAACGCACAGCAGAGCAGTTTCAAGGAAACGTTTCTCCTGAGTTTTAGACGAAGTTTCCTGCTCTTTAGTACGGATGCCTGCATTGGGCAGGAAATACCGGTTTTCGGATTCTGCACAGAAAGGGTTTGCAAACCGCTGAATCCACACGTGAGTTTAACTCTGTCAGTTGAATGCACACATTGAAAACCATTCAGCTAGATAGCACCCTTTTGTTTAAGGAGCAGATATTTCTCTGTACAGCCTATGGTCCCATTCACTCGGGAATATCCCAACGCACCTCTTAGAAGAAACATGTTTCCGACTCGCTGAATCTCAACATAGATTCAACTCTCTTAGGTGAACGAACGCACAGCAGAGCAGTTTCAAGGAAACGTTTCTCCTGAGTTTTAGACGAAACTTCCTGCTGTTTAGTACGTATGCCGGCATTGGGCTGGAAATACCGGTTTTGGGATTCTGCACAGAAAGGGTTTGCAAACTGCTGAATCCACACGTGAGTTTAACTTTGTCAGTTGAATGCACACATTGACAGGCATACAGTTAGATAGCTCCGTTTTGGTTTTAGAATCAGATATTTCTCTGTACAGACTGTGGTCCCATTCACTCGGGCATATCCCAACGCAGCTCCTAGAAGAAACGTGTTTCTGACTCGCTGAATCTCAACATAGATTCAACTCTCTTAGGTGAACGAACGCACAGCAGATCAGTTTCACGAAAACGTTTCTCCTGAGTTTTAAACGAAGTTTCCTGCAGTTTAGTACGTATGCTGGCAGTGAGCTGGAATTACCGGTTTTGGGATTCTGCACAGAAAGGGTTTGCAAACCGATGAATCCAAACGTGAGTTTAACTCTGTCAGTTGAATGCACACATTGAAAACCATTCAGCTAGATAGCACCCTTTTGGTTTAAGGAGCAGATATTTCTCTGTACAGCCTATGGTCCCATTCACTCGGGAATATCCCAACGCAGCTCTTAGAAGAAACATGTTTCTGACTCGATGAATCTCAACATAGATTCAACTCTCTTAGGTGAACGAACGCACAGCAGAGCAGTTTCAAGGAAACGTTTCTCCTGAGTTTTAGACGAAGTTTCCTGCTGTTTAGTACGTATGCCGGCATTGTTCTGAAAATACCGGTTTTGGGATTCTGCACAGAAATGGTTTGCAAACCACTGAATCGACACGTGAGTTTAACTCTGTCAGTTGAATGCACGCATTGACAACCATTCAGTTAGATAGCTCCGTTTTGGTTTTAGGAGCAGATATTTCTCTGTACAACCTATGGTCCCATTCACTCGGGAATATCCCAACGCATCTCCTGGAAGAAACGTGTTTCTGACTCGCTGAATCTCAACATAGATTCAACTCTCTTAGGTGAACGAAAGCACAGCAGAGCAGCTCCAAGGAAACGTTTCTCCTGAGTTTTAGACGAAGTTTCTTGCTGTTTAGTACGTATGCCGGCATTGGGCTGGAAATACCGGTTTTGGGATTCTGCACAGAAAGGGTTTGCAAACCGCTGAATCCACACGTGAGTTTAACTCTGTCAGTTGAATGCACACATTGACAACCTTTCAATTAGATTGCACCCTTTTGGTTTTAGGAGCAGATATTTCTCTGTACAGCCTATGGTCCCATTCACTCGGGAGTATCCCAACGCAGCTCCTAGAAGAAACGTGTTTCTGACTCGCTGAATCTCAACATAGATTCAACTCTCTTATGTGAACGAACGCACAGCAGAGCAGTTTCAAGGAAACATTTCTCCTGAGTTTTAGACGAAGTTTCCTGCTGTTTAGTACGTATGCCGGCATTGGGCTGGAAATACCGGTTTTGGGATTCTGCACAGAAAGGGTTTGCAAACCACTGAATCCACACGTGAGTTTAACTCTGTCAGTTGAATGCACACATTGACAACCATTCAGTTAGATAGCACCCTTTTGGTTTTAGTAGCAGATATTTCTCTGTACAGCCTATGGTCCCATTCACTCGGGAATATCCCAACGCAGCTCCTAGAAGAAACGTGTTTCTGACTCGCTGAATCTCAACATAGATTCAACTCTCTTAGGTGAACGAACGCACAGCAGAGCAGTTTCAAGGAAACGTTTCTCCTGAGTTTTAGACGAAGTTTCCTGCTGTTTAGTACGTATGCCGGCATTGGGCTGGAAATACCGGTTTTGGGATTCTGCACAGAAAGGGTTTGCAAACCGCTGAATCCACACGTGAGTTTAACTCTGTCAGTTGAATGCACACATTGACAACCATTCAGTTTGATAACACCCTTTTGGTTTTAGAAGCAGATATTTCTCTGTACAGCCTATGGTCCCATTCACTCGGGGATATCCCAACGCAGCTCCTGGAAGAAATGTGTTTCTGACTCGCTGAATCTCAACATAGATTCAACTCTCTTAGGTGAACCGAACGCACAGCAGAGCAGTTTCAAGGAAACGTTTCTCCTGAGTTTTAGACGAAGTTTCCTGCTGTTTAGTATGTATGCCGGCATTGGGCTGGAAATAGCGGTTTTGGGATTCTGCACAGAAAGGGTTTGCAAACCGCTGAATCCACACGTGAGTTTAACTCTGTCAGTTGAATGCACACATTGACAAACATTCAGTTAGATAGATCCGTTTTGGTTTTAGAAGCAGATATTTCTCTGTACAGCGTATGGTCCCATTCACTCGGGAATATCCCAACGCAGCTCCTAGAAGAAACGTGTTTCTGACTCGCTGAATCTCAACATAGATTCAACTCTCTTAGGTGAACGAACGCACAGCAGAGCAGTTTCAAGGAAACGTTTCTCCTGAGTTTTAGACGAAGTTTCCTGCTCTTTAGTACGGATGCCTGCATTGGGCAGGAAATACCGGTTTTCGGATTCTGCACAGAAAGGGTTTGCAAACCGCTGAATCCACACGTGAGTTTAACTCTGTCAGTTGAATGCACACATTGAAAACCATTCAGCTAGATAGCACCCTTTTGTTTAAGGAGCAGATATTTCTCTGTACAGCCTATGGTCCCATTCACTCGGGAATATCCCAACGCACCTCTTAGAAGAAACATGTTTCTGACTCGCTGAATCTCAACATAGATTCAACTCTCTTAGGTGAATGAACGCACAGCAGAGCAGTTTCAAGGAAACGTTTCTCTTGAGTTTTAGACGAAGTTTCCTGCTGTTTAGTACGGATGCCGGCATTGGGCAGGAAATACCGGTTTTGGGATTCTGCACAGTAAGGGTTTGCAAACCGCTGAATCCACACGTGAGTTTAACTCTGTCAGTTGAATGCACACATTGAAAACCATTCAGCTAGATAGCACCCTTTTGGTTTAAGGAGCAGATATTTCTCTGTACAGCCTATGGTCCCATTCACTCGGGAATATCCCAACGCAGCTCCTAGAAGAAACGTGTTTCTGACTCGCTGAATCTCAACATAGATTCAACTCTCTTAGGTGAACGAACGCACAGCAGAGCAGTTTCAAGGAAACGTTTCTTCTGAGTTTTAGACGAAGTTTCCTGCTGTTTAGTACGTATGCCGGCATTGGGCTGGAAATACCGGTTTTGGGATTCTGCACAGAAAGGGTTTGCAAACCGCTGAATCCACAGGTGAGTTTAACTCTGTCAGTTGAATGCACACATTGACAACCATCCTGTTAGATAGCTCCGTTTTGGTTTTAGAAGCAGATATTTCTCTGTACAGCCTATGGTCCCATTAACTCGGTATTATCCCAACGCAGCTCCTAGAAGAAACGTGTTTCTGACTCGCTGAATCTCAACATAGATTCAACTCTCTTAGGTGAACGAACGCACAGCAGAGCAGTTTCAAGGAAACGTTTCTCCTGAGTTTTAGACGAAACTTCCTGCTGTTTAGTACGTATGCCGGCATTGGGCTGGAAATACCGGTTTTGGGATTCTGCACAGAAAGGGTTTGCAAACTGCTGAATCCACACGTGAGTTTAACTTTGTCAGTTGAATGCACACATTGACAGGCATACAGTTAGATAGCTCCGTTTTGGTTTTAGAATCAGATATTTCTCTGTACAGACTGTGGTCCCATTCACTCGGGCATATCCCAACGCAGCTCCTAGAAGAAACGTGTTTCTGACTCACTGAATCTCAACATAGATTCAACTCTCTTAGGTGAACGAACGCACAGCAGATCAGTTTCACGAAAACGTTTCTCCTGAGTTTTAAACGAAGTTTCCTGCAGTTTAGTACGTATGCCGGCATTGGGCTGGAAATACCGGTTTTGGGATTCTGCACAGAAAGGGTTTGCAAACCGCTGAATCCAAACGTGAGTTTAACACTGTCAGTTGAATGCACACATTGACAACCATTCTGTTAGATTGCACCCTTTTGGTTTTAGGAGAAGATATTTCACTGTACAGCCTATGGTCCCATTCACTCGGGAATATCCCAACGCAGCTCCTAGAAGAAACGTGTTTCTGACTCGCTGAATCTCAACATAGATTCAACTCTCTTATGTGACGAACGCACAGCAGAGCAGTTTCAAGGAAACGTTTCTCCTGAGTTTTAGACGAAGTTTCCTGCTGTTTAGTACGTATGCCGGCATTGGGCTGGAAATACCGGTTTTGGGATTCTGCACAGAAAGGGTTTGCAAACCGCTGAATCCACACGTGAGTTTAACTCCGTCATTTGAATGCACACATTGACAACCATTCAGTTAGATAGCTCCGTTTTGGTTTCAGAAGCAGATATTTCTCTGTACAGCCTATGGTCCCATTCACTCGGGAATATCCCAACGCAGCTCCGGGAAGAAACGTGTTTCTGACTCGCTGAATCTCAACATAGATTCAACTCTCTTAGGTGAACGAACGCACAGCAGAGCAGTTTCAAGGAAACGTTTCTCCTGAGTTTTAGACGAAGTTTCCTGCTGTTTAGTACGGATGCCGGCATTGGGCTGGAAATACCGGTTTTGGGATTCTGCACAGAAAGGGTTTGCAAACCGCTGAATCCACACGTGAGTTTAACTCTGTCAGTTGAATGCACACATTGACAACCATTCAGTTAGAGAGCTCCGTTTTGATTTTAGAAGCAGATATTTCTCTGTACAGCCTATGGTCCCATTCACTCGGGAATATCCCAACGCAGCTCCTGGAAGAAACGTGTTTCTGACTCGCTGAATCTCAACAAAGATTCAACTGTCTTAGGTGAACGAAGGCACAGCAGAGCAGCTTCAAGGAAACGTTTCTCGTGAGTTTTAGACGAAGTTTCCTGCTGTTTAGTACGTATGCCGGCATTGGGCTGGCAATACCGGTTTTCGGATTCTGCACAGAAAGGGTTTGCAAACCGCTGAATCCACACGTGAGTTTAACTCTGTCAGTTGAATGCACACATTGACAACCATTCAGTTTGATAACACCCTTTTGGTTTTAGAAGCAGATATTTCTCTGTACAGCCTATGGTCCCATTCACTCGGGGATATCCCAACGCAGCTCCTGGAAGAAACGTGTTTCTGACTCGCTGAATCTCAACATAGATTCAACTCTCTTAGGTGAACGAACGCACAGCAGGGCAGTTTCAAGGAAACGTTTCTCCTGAGTTTTAGACGAAGTTTCCTGCTCTTTAGTACGTATGCCGGCATTGGGCTGGAAATACCGGTTTTGGGATTCTGCACAGAAAGGGTTTGCAAACCGCTGAATCCACACGTGAGTTTAACTCTGTCAGTTGAATGCACACATTGACAACCATTCAGTTAGATAGCTCCGTTTTGGTTTTAGAAGCAGATATTTCTCTGTACAGCCTATGGTCCCATTCACTCGGGAATATCCCAACGCAGCTCCTGGAAGAAACGTGTTTCTGACTCGCTGAATCTCAACATAGATTCAACTCTCTTAGGTGAACGAACGCACAGCAGAGCAGTTTCAAGGAAACGTTTCTCCTGAGTTTTAGACGAAGTTTCCTGCTGTTTATTACGTATGCCGGCATTGGGCTGGAAATACCGGTTTTGGGATTCTTCACAGAAAGGGTTTGTAAACCGCTGAATCCAAACGTGAGTTTAACACTGTCAGTTGAATGCACACATTGACAACCATTCTGTTAGATTGCACCCTTTTGGTTTTAGGAGAAGATATTTCACTGTACAGCCTATGGTCCCATTCACTCGGGAATATCCCAACGCAGCTCCTAGAAGAAACGTGTTTCTGACTCGCTGAATCTCAACATAGATTCAACTCTCTTATGTGACGAACGCACAGCAGAGCAGTTTCAAGGAAACGTTTCTCCTGAGTTTTAGACGAAGTTTCCTGCTGTTTAGTACGTATGCCGGCATTGGGCTGGAAATACCGGTTTTGGGATTCTGCACAGAAAGGGTTTGCAAACCGCTGAATCCACACGTGAGTTTAACTCCGTCATTTGAATGCACACATTGACAACCATTCAGTTAGATAGCTCCGTTTTGGTTTCAGAAGCAGATATTTCTCTGTACAGCCTATGGTCCCATTCACTCGGGAATATCCCAACGCAGCTCCGGGAAGAAACGTGTTTCTGACTCGCTGAATCTCAACATAGATTCAACTCTCTTAGGTGAACGAACGCACAGCAGAGCAGTTTCAAGGAAACGTTTCTCCTGAGTTTTAGACGAAGTTTCCTGCTGTTTAGTACGGATGCCGGCATTGGGCTGGAAATACCGGTTTTGGGATTCTGCACAGAAAGGGTTTGCAAACCGCTGAATCCACACGTGAGTTTAACTCTGTCAGTTGAATGCACACATTGACAACCATTCAGTTAGAGAGCTCCGTTTTGATTTTAGAAGCAGATATTTCTCTGTACAGCCTATGGTCCCATTCACTCGGGAATATCCCAACGCAGCTCCTGGAAGAAACGTGTTTCTGACTCGCTGAATCTCAACAAAGATTCAACTGTCTTAGGTGAACGAAGGCACAGCAGAGCAGCTTCAAGGAAACGTTTCTCGTGAGTTTTAGACGAAGTTTCCTGCTGTTTAGTACGTATGCCGGCATTGGGCTGGCAATACCGGTTTTCGGATTCTGCACAGAAAGGGTTTGCAAACCGCTGAATCCACACGTGAGTTTAACTCTGTCAGTTGAATGCACACATTGACAACCATTCAGTTTGATAACACCCTTTTGGTTTTAGAAGCAGATATTTCTCTGTACAGCCTATGGTCCCATTCACTCGGGGATATCCCAACGCAGCTCCTGGAAGAAACGTGTTTCTGACTCGCTGAATCTCAACATAGATTCAACTCTCTTAGGTGAACGAACGCACAGCAGGGCAGTTTCAAGGAAACGTTTCTCCTGAGTTTTAGACGAAGTTTCCTGCTCTTTAGTACGTATGCCGGCATTGGGCTGGAAATACCGGTTTTGGGATTCTGCACAGAAAGGGTTTGCAAACCGCTGAATCCACACGTGAGTTTAACTCTGTCAGTTGAATGCACACATTGACAACCATTCAGTTAGATAGCTCCGTTTTGGTTTTAGAAGCAGATATTTCTCTGTACAGCCTATGGTCCCATTCACTCGGGAATATCCCAACGCAGCTCCTGGAAGAAACGTGTTTCTGACTCGCTGAATCTCCACATAGACTCAACTCTCTTAGGTGAACGAACGCACAGCAGAGCAGCTTCAAGGAAACGTTTCTCGTGAGTTTTAGACGAAGTATCCTGCTGTTTAGTACGTATGCCGGCATTGGGCTGGAAATACCGGTTTTGGGATTCTGCACAGAAAGGGTTTGCAAACCGCTGAATCCACACGTGAGTTTAACTCTGTCAGTTGAATGCACACATTGACAACCATTCAGTTTGATAACACCCTTTTGGTTTTAGAAGCAGATATTTCTCTGTACAGCCTATGGTCCCATTCACTCGGGGATATCCCAACGCAGCTCCTGGAAGAAACGTGTTTCTGACTCGCTGAATCTCAACATAGATTCAACTCTCTTAGGTGAACGAACGCACAGCAGAGCAGTTTCAAGGAAACGTTTCTCCTGAGTTTTAGACGAAGTTTCCTGCTGTTTAGTATGTATGCCGGCATTTGGCTGGAAATACCGGTATTGGGATTCTGCACAGAAAGGGTTTGCAAACCGCTGAATCCACACGTGAGTTTAGCTCTGTCAGTTGAATGCACTCATTGACAACCATTCAGTTAGATAGCTCCGTTTTGGTTTTAGAAGCAGATATTTCTCTGTACAGCCTATGGTCCCATTCACTCGGGAATATCCCGACGCAGCTCCTAGAAGAAACGTGTTTCTGACTCGCTGAATCTCAACATAGATTCAACTCTCTTAGGTGAACGAACGCACAGCAGAGCAGTTTCAAGGAAACGTTTCTTCTGAGTTTTAGACGAAGTTTCCTGCTGTTTAGTACGTATGCCGGCATTGGGCTGGAAATACCGGTTTTGGGATTCTGCACAGAAAGGGTTTGCAAACCGCTGAATCCACAGGTGAGTTTAACTCTGTCAGTTGAATGCACACATTGACAACCATCCTGTTAGATAGCTCCGTTTTGGTTTTAGAAGCAGATATTTCTCTGTACAGCCTATGGTCCCATTAACTCGGTATTATCCCAATGCAGCTCCTAGAAGAAACGTGTTTCTGACTCGCTGAATCTCAACATAGATTCAACTCTCTTAGGTGAACGAACGCACAGCAGAGCAGTTTCAAGGAAACGTTTCTCCTGAGTTTTAGACGAAATTTCCTGCTGTTTAGTACGTATGCCGGCATTGGGCTGGAAATACCGGTTTTGGGATTCTGCACAGAAAGGGTTTGCAAACTGCTGAATCCACACGTGAGTTTAACTTTGTCAGTTGAATGCACACATTGACAGGCATACAGTTAGATAGCTCCGTTTTGGTTTTAGAATCAGATATTTCTCTGTACAGACTGTGGTCCCATTCACTCGGGCATATCCCAACGCAGCTCCTAGAAGAAACGTGTTTCTGACTCGCTGAATCTCAACATAGATTCAACTCTCTTAGGTGAACGAACGCACAGCAGAGCAGCTTCAAGGAAACGTTTCTCGTGAGTTTTAGACGAAGTATCCTGCTGTTTAGTACGTATGCCGGCATAGGGCTGGAAATACCGGTTTTGGGATTCTGCACAGAAAGGGTTTGCAAACCGCTGAATCCACACGTGAGTTTAACTCTGTCAGTTGAATGCACACATTGACAACCATTCAGTTTGATAACACCCTTTTGGTTTTAGAAGCAGATATTTCTCTGTACAGCCTATGGTCCCATTCACTCGGGGATATCCCAACGCAGCTCCTGGAAGAAACGTGTTTCTGACTCGCTGAATCTCAACATAGATTCAACTCTCTTAGGTGAACGAACGCACAGCAGAGCAGTTTCAAGGAAACGTTTCTCCTGAGTTTTAGACGAAGTTTCCTGCTGTTTAGTACGTATGCCCGCATTGGGCTGGAAATACCGGTTTTGGGATTCTGCACAGAAAGGGTTTGCACACCGCTGAATCCACACGTGAGTTTAACTCTGTCAGTTGAATGCACACATTGACAACCATTCAGTTAGATAGATCCGTTTTGGTTTTAGAAGCAGATATTTCTCTGTACAGCCTATGGTCCCATTCACTCGGGAATATCCCGACGCAGCTCCTAGAAGAAACGTGTTTCTGACTCGCTGAATCTCAACATAGATTCAACTCTCTTAGGTGAACGAACGGACAGCAGAGCAGTTTCAAGGAAACTTTTCTCCTGAGTTTTAGACGAAGTTTCCTGCTTTTTAGTACGGATGCCGGCATTGGGCTGGAAATACCGGTTTTGGGATTCTTCACAGAAAGGGTTTGCAAACCGCTGAATCCACACGTGAGTTTAACTCTGTCAGTTGAATGCACACATTGACAACCATTCAGTTAGATAGCTCCGTTTTGGTTTTAGAAGCAGATATTTCTCTGTACAGCCTATGGTCCCATTCACTCGGGAATATCCCAACGCAGCTCCTGGAAGAAACGTGTTTCTGACTCGCTGAATCTCCACATAGACTCAACTCTCTTAGGTGAACGAACGCACAGCAGAGCAGCTTCAAGGAAACGTTTCTCGTGAGTTTTAGACGAAGTATCCTGCTGTTTAGTACGTATGCCGGCATTGGGCTGGAAATACCGGTTTTGGGATTCTGCACAGAAAGGGTTTGCAAACCGCTGAATCCACACGTGAGTTTAACTCTGTCAGTTGAATGCACACATTGACAACCATTCAGTTTGATAACACCCTTTTGGTTTTAGAAGCAGATATTTCTCTGTACAGCCTATGGTCCCATTCACTCGGGGATATCCCAACGCAGCTCCTGGAAGAAACGTGTTTCTGACTCGCTGAATCTCAACATAGATTCAACTCTCTTAGGTGAACGAACGCACAGCAGAGCAGTTTCAAGGAAACGTTTCTCCTGAGTTTTAGACGAAGTTTCCTGCTGTTTAGTATGTATGCCGGCATTTGGCTGGAAATACCGGTATTGGGATTCTGCACAGAAAGGGTTTGCAAACCGCTGAATCCACACGTGAGTTTAGCTCTGTCAGTTGAATGCACTCATTGACAACCATTCAGTTAGATAGCTCCGTTTTGGTTTTAGAAGCAGATATTTCTCTGTACAGCCTATGGTCCCATTCACTCGGGAATATCCCGACGCAGCTCCTAGAAGAAACGTGTTTCTGACTCGCTGAATCTCAACATAGATTCAACTCTCTTAGGTGAACGAACGCACAGCAGAGCAGTTTCAAGGAAACGTTTCTTCTGAGTTTTAGACGAAGTTTCCTGCTGTTTAGTACGTATGCCGGCATTGGGCTGGAAATACCGGTTTTGGGATTCTGCACAGAAAGGGTTTGCAAACCGCTGAATCCACAGGTGAGTTTAACTCTGTCAGTTGAATGCACACATTGACAACCATCCTGTTAGATAGCTCCGTTTTGGTTTTAGAAGCAGATATTTCTCTGTACAGCCTATGGTCCCATTAACTCGGTATTATCCCAATGCAGCTCCTAGAAGAAACGTGTTTCTGACTCGCTGAATCTCAACATAGATTCAACTCTCTTAGGTGAACGAACGCACAGCAGAGCAGTTTCAAGGAAACGTTTCTCCTGAGTTTTAGACGAAATTTCCTGCTGTTTAGTACGTATGCCGGCATTGGGCTGGAAATACCGGTTTTGGGATTCTGCACAGAAAGGGTTTGCAAACTGCTGAATCCACACGTGAGTTTAACTTTGTCAGTTGAATGCACACATTGACAGGCATACAGTTAGATAGCTCCGTTTTGGTTTTAGAATCAGATATTTCTCTGTACAGACTGTGGTCCCATTCACTCGGGCATATCCCAACGCAGCTCCTAGAAGAAACGTGTTTCTGACTCGCTGAATCTCAACATAGATTCAACTCTCTTAGGTGAACGAACGCACAGCAGAGCAGCTTCAAGGAAACGTTTCTCGTGAGTTTTAGACGAAGTATCCTGCTGTTTAGTACGTATGCCGGCATAGGGCTGGAAATACCGGTTTTGGGATTCTGCACAGAAAGGGTTTGCAAACCGCTGAATCCACACGTGAGTTTAACTCTGTCAGTTGAATGCACACATTGACAACCATTCAGTTTGATAACACCCTTTTGGTTTTAGAAGCAGATATTTCTCTGTACAGCCTATGGTCCCATTCACTCGGGGATATCCCAACGCAGCTCCTGGAAGAAACGTGTTTCTGACTCGCTGAATCTCAACATAGATTCAACTCTCTTAGGTGAACGAACGCACAGCAGAGCAGTTTCAAGGAAACGTTTCTCCTGAGTTTTAGACGAAGTTTCCTGCTGTTTAGTACGTATGCCCGCATTGGGCTGGAAATACCGGTTTTGGGATTCTGCACAGAAAGGGTTTGCACACCGCTGAATCCACACGTGAGTTTAACTCTGTCAGTTGAATGCACACATTGACAACCATTCAGTTAGATAGATCCGTTTTGGTTTTAGAAGCAGATATTTCTCTGTACAGCCTATGGTCCCATTCACTCGGGAATATCCCGACGCAGCTCCTAGAAGAAACGTGTTTCTGACTCACTGAATCTCAACATAGATTCAACTCTCTTAGGTGAACGAACGGACAGCAGAGCAGTTTCAAGGAAACTTTTCTCCTGAGTTTTAGACGAAGTTTCCTGCTTTTTAGTACGGATGCCGGCATTGGGCTGGAAATACCGGTTTTGGGATTCTTCACAGAAAGGGTTTGCAAACCGCTGAATCCACACGTGAGTTTAACTCTGTCAGTTGAATGCACACATTGACAACCATTCAGTTAGATAGATCCGTTTTGGTTTTAGAAGCAGATATTTCTCTGTACAGCCTACGGTCCCATTCACTCGGGAATATCCCAACGCAGCTCCTAGAAGAAACGTGTTTCTGACTCGCTGAATCTCAACATAGATTCAACTCTCTTAGGAGAACGAACGCACAGCAGAGCAGTTTCAAGGAAACGTTTCTCCTGAGTTTTAGACGAAGTTTCCTGCTGTTTAGTATGTATGCCGGCATTGGGCTGGAAATACTGGTTTTGGGATTCTGCACAGAAAGGGTTTGCAAACCGCTGAATCCACACGTGAGTTTAGCTCTGTCAGTTGAATGCACTCATTGACAACCATTCAGTTAGATAGCTCCGTTTTGGTTTTAGAAGCAGATATTTCTCTGTACAGCCTATGGTCCCATTCACTCGGGAATATCCCAACGCAGCTCCTGGAAGAAACGTGTTTCTGACTCGCTGAATCTCAACATAGATTCAACTCTCTTAGGTGAACGAACGCACAGCAGAGCAGTTTCAAGGAAACGTTTCTCCTGAGTTTTAGACGAAGTTTCTGCTGTTTAGTACGTATGCCGGCATTGGGCTGGAAATACCGGTTTTGGGATTCTTCACAGAAAGGGTTTGTAAACCGCTGAATCCAAACGTGAGTTTAACACTGTCAGTTGAATGCACACATTGACAACCATTCTGTTAGATTGCACCCTTTTGGTTTTTGGAGAAGATATTTCACTGTACAGCCTATGGTCCCATTCACTCGGGAATATCCCAACGCAGCTCCTAGAAGAAACGTGTTTCTGACTCGCTGAATCTCAACATAGATTCAACTCTCTTATGTGACGAACGCACAGCAGAGCAGTTTCAAGGAAACGTTTCTCCTGAGTTTTAGACGAAGTTTCCTGCTGTTTAGTACGTATGCCGGCATTGGGCTGGAAATACCGGTTTTGGGATTCTGCACAGAAAGGGTTTGCAAACCGCTGAATCCACACGTGAGTTTAACTCCGTCATTTGAATGCACACATTGACAACCATTCAGTTAGATAGCTCCGTTTTGGTTTCAGAAGCAGATATTTCTCTGTACAGCCTATGGTCCCATTCACTCGGGAATATCCCAACGCAGCTCCGGGAAGAAACGTGTTTCTGACTCGCTGAATCTCAACATAGATTCAACTCTCTTAGGTGAACGAACGCACAGCAGAGCAGTTTCAAGGAAACGTTTCTCCTGAGTTTTAGACGAAGTTTCCTGCTGTTTAGTACGGATGCCGGCATTGGGCTGGAAATACCGGTTTTGGGATTCTGCACAGAAAGGGTTTGCAAACCGCTGAATCCACACGTGAGTTTAACTCTGTCAGTTGAATGCACACATTGACAACCATTCAGTTAGAGAGCTCCGTTTTGATTTTAGAAGCAGATATTTCTCTGTACAGCCTATGGTCCCATTCACTCGGGAATATCCCAACGCAGCTCCTGGAAGAAACGTGTTTCTGACTCGCTGAATCTCAACAAAGATTCAACTGTCTTAGGTGAACGAAGGCACAGCAGAGCAGCTTCAAGGAAACGTTTCTCGTGAGTTTTAGACGAAGTTTCCTGCTGTTTAGTACGTATGCCGGCATTGGGCTGGCAATACCGGTTTTCGGATTCTGCACAGAAAGGGTTTGCAAACCGCTGAATCCACACGTGAGTTTAACTCTGTCAGTTGAATGCACTCATTGACAACCATTCAGTTTGATAACACCCTTTTGGTTTTAGAAGCAGATATTTCTCTGTACAGCCTATGGTCCCATTCACTCGGGGATATCCCAACGCAGCTCCTGGAAGAAACGTGTTTCTGACTCGCTGAATCTCAACATAGATTCAACTCTCTTAGGTGAACGAACGCACAGCAGGGCAGTTTCAAGGAAACGTTTCTCCTGAGTTTTAGACGAAGTTTCCTGCTGTTTAGTACAGATGCCGGCATTGGGCTGGAAATACCGGTTTTGGGATTCTGCACAGAAAGGGTTTGCAAACCGCTGAATCGACACGTGAGTTTAACTCTGTCAGTTGAATGCACACATTGACAACCATTCAGTTAGATAGCTCCGTTTTGGTATTAGAAGCAGATATTTCTCTGTAGAGCCTATGGTCCCATTCACTCGGGAATATCCCAACGCAGCTCCTGGAAGAAACGTGTTTCTGACTCGCTGAATCTCCACATAGACTCAACTCTCTTAGGTGAACGAACGCACAGCAGAGCAGCTTCAAGGAAACGTTTCTCGTGAGTTTTAGACGAAGTATCCTGCTGTTTAGTACGTATGCCGGCATTGGGCTGGAAATACCGGTTTTGGGATTCTGCACAGAAAGGGTTTGCAAACCGCTGAATCCACACGTGAGTTTAACTCTGTCAGTTGAATGCACACATTGACAACCATTCAGTTTGATAACACCCTTTTGGTTTTAGAAGCAGATATTTCTCTGTACAGCCTATGGTCCCATTCACTCGGGGATATCCCAACGCAGCTCCTGGAAGAAACGTGTTTCTGACTCGCTGAATCTCAACATAGATTCAACTCTCTTAGGTGAACGAACGCACAGCAGAGCAGTTTCAAGGAAACGTTTCTCCTGAGTTTTAGACGAAGTTTCCTGCTGTTTAGTATGTATGCCGGCATTGGGCTGGAAATACCGGTATTGGGATTCTGCACAGAAAGGGTTTGCAAACCGCTGAATCCACACGTGAGTTTAGCTCTGTCAGTTGAATGCACTCATTGACAACCATTCAGTTAGATAGCTCCGTTTTGGTTTTAGAAGCAGATATTTCTCTGTACAGCCTATGGTCCCATTCACTCGGGAATATCCCGACGCAGCTCCTAGAAGAAACGTGTTTCTGACTCGCTGAATCTCAACATAGATTCAACTCTCTTAGGTGAACGAACGCACAGCAGAGCAGTTTCAAGGAAACGTTTCTTCTGAGTTTTAGACGAAGTTTCCTGCTGTTTAGTACGTATGCCGGCATTGGGCTGGAAATACCGGTTTTGGGATTCTGCACAGAAAGGGTTTGCAAACCGCTGAATCCACAGGTGAGTTTAACTCTGTCAGTTGAATGCACACATTGACAACCATCCTGTTAGATAGCTCCGTTTTGGTTTTAGAAGCAGATATTTCTCTGTACGGCCTATGGTCCCATTAACTCGGTATTATCCCAACGCAGCTCCTAGAAGAAACGTGTTTCTGACTCGCTGAATCTCAACATAGATTCAACTCTCTTAGGTGAACGAACGCACAGCAGAGCAGTTTCAAGGAAACGTTTCTCCTGAGTTTTAGACGAAATTTCCTGCTGTTTAGTACGTATGCCGGCATTGGGCTGGAAATACCGGTTTTGGGATTCTGCACAGAAAGGGTTTGCAAACTGCTGAATCCACACGTGAGTTTAACTTTGTCAGTTGAATGCACACATTGACAGGCATACAGTTAGATAGCTCCGTTTTGGTTTTAGAATCAGATATTTCTCTGTACAGACTGTGGTCCCATTCACTCGGGCATATCCCAACGCAGCTCCTAGAAGAAACGTGTTTCTGACTCGCTGAATCTCAACATAGATTCAACTCTCTTAGGTGAACGAACGCACAGCAGAGCAGCTTCAAGGAAACGTTTCTCGTGAGTTTTAGACGAAGTATCCTGCTGTTTAGTACGTATGCCGGCATAGGGCTGGAAATACCGGTTTTGGGATTCTGCACAGAAAGGGTTTGCAAACCGCTGAATCCACACGTGAGTTTAACTCTGTCAGTTGAATGCACACATTGACAACCATTCAGTTTGATAACACCCTTTTGGTTTTAGAAGCAGATATTTCTCTGTACAGCCTATGGTCCCATTCACTCGGGGATATCCCAACGCAGCTCCTGGAAGAAACGTGTTTCTGACTCGCTGAATCTCAACATAGATTCAACTCTCTTAGGTGAACGAACGCACAGCAGAGCAGTTTCAAGGAAACGTTTCTCCTGAGTTTTAGACGAAGTTTCCTGCTGTTTAGTACGTATGCCCGCATTGGGCTGGAAATACCGGTTTTGGGATTCTGCACAGAAAGGGTTTGCAAACCACTGAATCGACACGTGAGTTTAACTCTGTCAGTTGAATGCACGCATTGACAACCATTCAGTTAGATAGCTCCGTTTTGGTTTTAGGAGCAGATATTTCTCTGTACAACCTATGGTCCCATTCACTCGGGAATATCCCAACGCAGCTCCTGGAAGAAACGTGTTTCTGACTCGCTGAATCTCAACATAGATTCAACTCTCTTAGGTGAACGAAAGCACAGCAGAGCAGCTCCAAGGAAACGTTTCTCCTGAGTTTTAGACGAAGTTTCTTGCTGTTTAGTATGTATGCCGGCATTGGGCTGGAAATACCGGTTTTGGGATTCTGCACAGAAAGGGTTTGCAAACCGCTGAATCCACACGTGAGTTTAACTCTGTCAGTTGAATGCACACATTGACAACCTTTCAATTAGATTGCACCCTTTTGGTTTTAGGAGCAGATATTTCTCTGTACAGCCTATGGTCCCATTCACTCGGGAGTATCCCAACGCAGCTCCTAGAAGAAACGTGTTTCTGACTCGCTGAATCTCAACATAGATTCAACTCTCTTATGTGAACGAACGCACAGCAGAGCAGCTTCAAGGAAACGTTTCTCCTGAGTTTTAGACGAAGTTTCCTGCTGTTTAGTACCTATGCCGGCATTGGGCTGGAAATACCGGTTTTGGGATTCTGCACAGAAAGGGTTTGCAAACCGCTGAATCCACACGTGAGTTTAACTCTGTCATTTGAATGCACACATTGACAACCATTCAGTTGGATAGCTCCGTTTTGGTTCCAGAAGCAGATATTTCTCTGTACAGCCTATGGTCCCATTCACTCGGGAATATCCCAACGCAGCTCCGGGAAGAAACGTGTTTCTGACTCCCTGAATCTCAACATAGATTCAACTCTCTTAGGTGAACGAACGCAGAGCAGAGCAGTTTCAAGGAAACGTTTCTCCTGAGTTTTAGACGAAGTTTCCTGCTGTTTAGTACGGATGCCGGCATTGGGCTGGAAATACCGGTTTTGGGATTCTGCACAGAAAGGGTTTGCAAACCGCTGAATCCACACGTGAGTTTAACTCTGTCAGTTGAATGCACACATTGACAACCATTCAGTTAGATAGCTCCGTTTTGATTTTAGAAGCAGATATTTCTCTGTACAGCCTATGGTCGCATTCACTCGGGAATATCCCAACGCAGCTCCTGGAAGAAACGTGTTTCTGACTCGCTGAATCTCAACATAGATTCAACTCTCTTAGGTGAACGAACGCACAGCAGAGAAGCTTCAAGGAAACGTTTCTCGTGAGTTTTAGACGAAGTATCCTGCTGTTTAGTACGTATGCCGGCATTGGGCTGGAAATTCCGCTTTTGGGATTATGCACAGAAAGGGTTTGCAAACCGCTGAATCCACACGTGAGTTTAACTCTGTCAGTTGAATGCACACATTGACAACCATTCAGTTTGATAACACCCTTTTGGTTTTAGAAGCAGATATTTCTCTGTACAGCCTATGGTCCCATTCACTCGGGAATATCCCAACGCAGCTCCTGGAAGAAACGTGTTTCTGACTCGCTGAGTCTCAACATAGATTCAACACTCTTAGGTGAACGAACGCACAGCAGAGCAGTTTCAAGGAAACGTTTCTCCTGAGTTTTAGACGAAGTTTCCTGCTGTTTAGTACGTATGCCGGCATTGGGCTGGAAATACCGGTTTTGGGATTCTGCACAGAAAGGGTTTGCAAACCGCTGATTCCACACGTGAGTTTAACTCTGTCAGTTGAATGCACACATTGACAACCATTCAGTTAGATAGCTCCGTTTTGGTTTTAGAAGCAGATATTTCTCTGTACAGCGTATGGTCCCATTCACTCGGGAATATCCCAACGCAGCTCCTGGATGAAACGTGTTTCTGACTCGCTGAATCTCAACATAGATTCAACTCTCTTAGGTGAACGAACGCACAGCAGAGCAGTTTCAAGGAAACGTTTCTCTTGAGTTTTAGACGAAGTTTCCTGCTGTTTAGTACGGATGCCGGCATTGGGCAGGAAATACCGGTTTTGGGATTCTGCACAGTAAGGGTTTGCAAACCGCTGAATCCACACGTGAGTTTAACTCTGTCAGTTGAATGCACACATTGAAAACCATTCAGCTAGATAGCACCCTTTTGGTTTAAGGAGCAGATATTTCTCTGTACAGCCTATGGTCCCATTCACTCGGGAATATCCCAACGCAGCTCCTAGAAGAAACGTGTTTCTGACTCGCTGAATCTCAACATAGATTCAACTCTCTTAGGTGAACGAACGCACAGCAGAGCAGTTTCAAGGAAACGTTTCTTCTGAGTTTTAGACGAAGTTTCCTGCTGTTTAGTACGTATGCCGGCATTGGGCTGGAAATACCGGTTTTGGGATTCTGCACAGAAAGGGTTTGCAAACCGCTAAATCCACAGGTGAGTTTAACTCTGTCAGTTGAATGCACACATTGACAACCATCCTGTTAGATAGCTCCGTTTTGGTTTTAGAAGCAGATATTTCTCTGTACAGCCTATGGTCCCATTAACTCGGTATTATCCCAACGCAGCTCCTAGAAGAAACGTGTTTCTGACTCGCTGAATGTCAACATAGATTCAACTCTCTTAGGTGAACGAACGCACAGCAGAGCAGTTTCAAGGAAACGTTTCTCCTGAGTTTTAGACGAAATTTCCTGCTGTTTAGTACGTATGCCGGCATTGGGCTGGAAATACCGGTTTTGGGATTCTGCACAGAAAGGGTTTGCAAACTGCTGAATCCACACGTGAGTTTAACTTTGTCAGTTGAATGCACACATTGACAGGCATACAGTTAGATAGCTCCGTTTTGGTTTTAGAATCAGATATTTCTCTTTACAGACTGTGGTCCCATTCACTCGGGCATATCCCAACGCAGCTCCTAGAAGAAACGTGTTTCTGACTCGCTGAATCTCAACATAGATTCAACTCTCTTAGGTGAACGAACGCACAGCAGAGCAGTTTCAAGGAAACGTTTCTCCTGAGTTTTAGACGAAGTTTCCTGCTGTTTAGTATGTATGCCGGCATTGGGCTGGAAATACCGGTTTTGGGATTCTGCACAGAAAGGGTTTGCAAACCACTGAATCCACACGTGAGTTTAACTCTGTCAGTTGAATGCACACATTGACAACCATTCAGTTAGATAGCACCCTTTTGGTTTTAGTAGCAGATATTTCTCTGTACAGCCTATGGTCCCATTCACTCGGGAATATCCCAACGCAGCTCCTAGAAGAAACGTGTTTCTGACTCGCTGAATCTCAACATAGATTCAACTCTCTTAGGTGAACGAACGCACAGCAGAGCAGTTTCAAGGAAACTTTTCTCCTGAGTTTTAGACGAAGTTTCCTGCTGTTTAGTACAGATGCCGGCAATGGGCTGGAAATACCGGTTTTGGGATTCTGCACAGAAAGGGTTTGCAAACCGCTGAATCCACACGTGAGTTTAACTCTGTCAGTTGAATGCACACATTGACAACCATTCAGTTAGATAGCTCCGTTTTGGTATTAGAAGCAGATATTTCTCTGTAGAGCCTATGGTCCCATTCACTCGGGAATATCCCAACGCAGGTCCTAGAAGAAACGTGTTTCTGACTCGCTGAATCTCAACATCGATTCAACTCTCTTATGTGAACGAACGCACAGCAGAGCAGTTTCAGAGAATCGTTTCTCCTGAGTTTTAGACGAAGTTTCCTGCTGTTTGGTACGTATGCCGGCATTGGGCTGGAAATACTGGTTTTGGGATTCTGCACAGAAAGGGTTTGCAAACCGCTGAATCCACACGTGAGTTTAACTCTGTCAGTTGAATGCACACATTGACAACCATTCAGTTAGATAGCTCCGTTTTGGTTTTAGGAGCAGATATTTCTCTGTACAACCTATGGTCCCATTCACTCGGGAATATCCCAACGCAGCTCCTGGAAGAAACGTGTTTCTGACTCGCTGAATCTCAACATAGATTCAACTCTCTTAGGTGAACGAACGCACAGCAGAGCAGCTCCAAGGAAACGTTTCTCCTGAGTTTTAGACGAAGTTTCTTGCTGTTTAGTACGTATGCCGGCATTGGGCTGGAAATACCGGTTTTGGGATTCTGCACAGAAAGGGTTTGCAAACCGCTGAATCCACACGTGAGTTTAACTCTGTCAGTTGAATGCACACATTGACAACCTTTCAATTAGATTGCACCCTTTTGGTTTTAGGAGCAGATATTTCTCTGTACAGCCTATGGTCCCATTCACTCGGGAGTATCCCAACGCAGCTCCTAGAAGAAACGTGTTTCTGACTCGCTGAATCTCAACATAGATTCAACTCTCTTATGTGAAGGAACGCACAGCAGAGCAGTTTCAAGGAAACATTTCTCCTGAGTTTTAGACGAAGTTTCCTGCTGTTTAGTACGTATGCCGGCATTGGGCTGGAAATACCGGTTTTGGGATTCTGCACAGAAAGGGTTTGCAAACCACTGAATCCACACGTGAGTTTAACTCTGTCAGTTGAATGCACACATTGACAACCATTCAGTTAGATAGCACCCTTTTGGTTTTAGTAGCAGATATTTCTCTGTACAGCCTATGGTCCCATTCACTCGGGCATATCCCAACGCAGCTCCTAGAAGAAACGTGTTTCTGACTCGCTGAATCTCAACATAGATTCAACTCTCTTAGGTGAACGAACGCACAGCAGAGCAGTTTCAAGGAAACTTTTCTCCTGAGTTTTAGACGAAGTTTCCTGCTGTTTAGTACGTATGCCGGCATTGGGCTGGAAATACCGGTTTTGGGATTCTGCACAGAAAGGGTTTGCAAACCGCTGAATCCACACGTGAGTTTAACTCTGTCAGTTGAATGCACACATTGACAACCATTCAGTTAGATAGCTCCGTTTTGGTATTAGAAGCAGATATTTCTCTGTACAGCCTATGGTCCCATTCACTCGGGAATATCCCAACGCAGGTCCTAAAAGAAACGTGTTTCTGACTCGCTGAATCTCAACATAGATTCAACTCTCTTATGTGAACGAACGCACAGCAGAGCAGCTTCAAGGAAACGTTTCGCGTGAGTTTTAGACGAAGTTTCCTGCTGTTTAGTACGTATGCCGGCATTGGGCTGGAAATACTGGTTTTGGGATTCTGCACAGAAAGGGTTTGCAAACCGCTGAATCCACACGTGAGTTTAACTCTGTCAGTTGAATGCACACATTGACAACCATTCAGTTAGATAGCTCCGTTTTGGTTTTAGAAGCAGATATTTCTCTGTACAGCCTATGGTCCCATTCACTCGGGAATATCCCAACGCAGCTCCTGGAAGAAACGTGTTTCTGACTCGCTGAATCTCAACATAGATTCAACTCTCTTAGGTGAACGAACGCACAGCAGAGCAGTTTCAAGGAAACGTTTCTCCTGAGTTTTAGACGAAGTTTCCTGCTGTTTATTACGTATGCCGGCATTGGGCTGGAAATACCGGTTTTGGGATTCTTCACAGAAAGGGTTTGTAAACCGCTGAATCCAAACGTGAGTTTAACACTGTCAGTTGAATGCACACATTGACAAACATTCAGTTAGATTGCACCCTTTTGGTTTTAGGAGCAGATATTTCTCTGTACAGCCTATGGTCCCATTCACTCGGGAATATCCCAACGCAGCTCCTAGAAGAAACGTGTTTCTGACTCGCTGAATCTCAACATAGATTCAACTCTCTTATGTGAAGGAACGCACAGCAGAGCAGTTTCAAGGAAACGTTTCTCCTGAGTTTTAGACGAAGTTTCCTGCTGTTTAGTACGTATGCCGGCATTGGGCTGGAAATACCGGTTTTGGGATTCTGCACAGAAAGGGTTTGCAAACCGCTGAATCCACACGTGAGTTTAACTCTGTCATTTGAATGCACACATTGACAACCATTCAGTTAGATAGCTCCGTTTTGGTTTCAGAAGAAGATATTTCTCTGTACAGCCTATGGTCCCATTCACTCGGGAATATCCCAACGCAGCTACTAGAAGAAACGTGTTTCTGACTCGCTGAATCTCAACGTAGATTCAACTCTCTTAGGTGAACGAACGCACAGCAGAGCAGTTTCAAGGAAACGTTTCTCCTGAGTTTTAGACGAAGTTTCCTGCTGTTTAGTACGTATGCCGGCATTGGGCTGGAAATACCGGTTTTGGGATTCTGCACAGAAAGGGTTTGCAAACCGCTGAATCCACACGTGAGTTTAACTCTGTCAGTTGAATGCACACATTGACAACCATTCAGTTAGATAGCTCCGTTTTGATTTTAGAAGCAGATATTTCTCTGTACAGACTATGGTCCCATTCACTCGGGAATATCCCAACGCAGCTCCTGGAAGAAACGTGTTTCTGACTCGCTGAATCTCAACATAGATTCAACTCTCTTAGGTGAACGAACGCACAGCAGAGCAGCTTCAAGGAAACGTTTCTCGTGAGTTTTAGACGAAGTTTCCTGCTGTTTAGTACGTATGCCGGCATTGGGCTGGCAATACCGGTTTTGGGATTCTGCACAGAAAGGGTTTGCAAACCGCTGAATCCACACGTGAGTTTAACTCTGTCAGTTGAATGCACACAATGACAACCATTCAGTTTGATAACACCCTTTTGGTTTTAGAAGCAGATATTTCTCTGTACAGCCTATGGTCCCATTCACTCGGGGATATCCCAACGCAGCTCCTGGAAGAAACGTGTTTCTGACTCGCTGAATCTCAACATAGATTCAACTCTCTTAGGTGAACGAACGCACAGCAGAGCAGTTTCAAGGAAACGTTTCTCCTGAGTTTTAGACGAAGTTTCCTGCTGTTTAGTACGTATGCCGGCATTGGGCTGGAAATACCGGTTTTGGGATTCTGCACAGAAAGGGTTTGCAAACCGCTGAATCCACACGTGAGTTTAACTCTGTCAGTTGAATGCACACATTGACAACCATTCAGTTAGATAGATCCGTTTTGGTTTTAGAAGCAGATATTTCTCTGTACAGCCTATGGTCCCATTCACTCGGGAATATCCCGACGGAACTCCTAGAAGAAACGTGTTTCTGACTCGCTGAATCTCAACATAGATTCAACTCTCTTAGGTGAACGAACGCACAGCAGAGCAGTTTCAAGGAAACTTTTCTCCTGAGTTTTAGACGAAGTTTCCTGCTTTTTAGTACGGATGCCGGCATTGGGCTGGAAATACCGGTTTTGGGATTCTGCACAGAAAGGGTTTGCAAACCGCTGAATCCACACGTGAGTTTAACTCTGTCAGTTGAATGCACACATTGACAACCATTCAGTTAGATAGATCCGTTTTGGTTTTAGAAGCAGATATTTCTCTGTACAGCCTACGGTCCCATTCACTCGGGAATATCCCAACGCAGCTCCTAGAAGAAACGTGTTTCTGACTCGCTGAATCTCAACATAGATTCAACTCTCTTAGGAGAACGAACGCACAGCAGAGCAGTTTCAAGGAAACGTTTCTCCTGAGTTTTAGACGAAGTTTCCTGCTGTTTAGTATGTATGCCGGCATTGGGCTGGAAATACCGCTTTTGGGATTCTGCACAGAAAGGGTTTGCAAACCGCTGAATCCACACGTGAGTTTAGCTCTGTCAGTTGAATGCACTCATTGACAACCATTCAGTTAGATAGCTCTGTTTTGGTTTTAGAAGCAGATATTTCTCTGTACAGCCTATGGTCCCATTCACTCGGGAATATCCCAACGCAGCTCCTAGAAGAAACGTGTTTCTGACTCGCTGAATCTCAACATAGATTCAACTCTCTTAGGTGAACGAACGCACAGCAGAGCAGTTTCAAGGAAACGTTTCTTCTGAGTTTTAGACGAAGTTTCCTGCTGTTTAGTACGTATGCCGGCATTGGGCTGGAAATACCGGTTTTGGGATTCTGCACAGAAAGGGTTTGCAAACCGCTGAATCCACAGGTGAGTTTAACTCTGTCATTTGAATGCACACATTGACAACCATCCTGTTAGATAGCTCCGTTTTGGTTTTAGAAGCAGATATTTCTCTGTACAGCCTATGGTCCCATTAACTCGGTATTATCCCAACGCAGCCCCTAGAAGAAACGTGTTTCTGACTCGCTGAATCTCAACATAGATTCAACTCTCTTAGGTGAACGAACGCACAGCAGAGCAGTTTCAAGGAAACGTTTCTCCTGAGTTTTAGACGAAGTTTCCTGCTCTTTAGGACGTATGCCGGTATTGGGCTGGAAATACCGGTTTTGGGATTCTGCACAGAAAGGGTTTGCAAACCGCTGAATCCACACGTGAGTTTAACTTTGTCAGTTGAATGCACACATTGACAGGCATACAGTTAGATAGCTCCGTTTTGGTTTTAGTATCAGATATTTCTCTGTACAGACTATGGTTCCATTCACTCGGGCATATCCCAACGCAGCTCCTAGAAGAAACGTGTTTCTGACTCGCTGAATCTCAACATAGATTCAACTCTCTTAGGTGAACGAACGCACAGCAGAGCAGTTTCACGAAAACGTTTCTCCTGAGTTTTAGACGAAGTTTCCTGCAGTTTAGTACGTATGCTGGCAGTGAGCTGGAATTACCGGTTTTGGGATTCTGCACAGAAAGGGTTTGTAAACCGATGAATCCAAACGTGAGTTTAACTCTGTCAGTTGAATGCACGCATTGAAAACCATTCAGTTAGATAGCTCCGTTTTGGTTTTAGGAGCAGATATTTCTCTGTACAACCTATGGTCCCATTCACTCGGGAATATCCCAACGCAGCTCCTGGAAGAAACGTGTTTCTGACTCGCTGAATCTCAACATAGATTCAACTCTCTTAGGTGAACGAAAGCACAGCAGAGCAGCTCCAAGGAAACGTTTCTCCTGAGTTTTAGACGAAGTTTCTTGCTGTTTAGTACGTATGCCGGCATTGGGCTGGAAATACCGGTTTTGGGATTCTGCACAGAAAGGGTTTGCAAACCGCTGAATCCACACGTGAGTTTAACTCTGTCAGTTGAATGCACACATTGACAACCTTTCAATTAGATTGCACCGTTTTGGTTTTAGGAGCAGATATTTCTCTGTACAGCCTATGGTCCCATTCACTCGGGAATATCCCAACGCAGCTCCTAGAAGAAACGTGTTTCTGACTCGCCGAATCTCAACATAGATTCAACTCTCTTATGTGAACGAACGCACAGCAGAGCAGTTTCAAGGAAACATTTCTCCTGAGTTTTAGACGAAGTTTCCTGCTGTTTAGTACGTATGCCGGCATTGGGCTGGAAATACCGGTTTTGGGATTCTGCACAGAAAGGGTTTGCAAACCGCTGAATCCACACGTGAGTTTAACTCTGTCAGTTGAATGCACACATTGACAACCATTCAGTTAGATAGCACCCTTTTGGTTTTAGTAGCAGATATTTCTCTGTACAGCCTATGGTCCCATTCACTCGGGAATATCCCAACGCAGCTCCTAGAAGAAACGTGTTTCTGACTCGCTGAATCTCAACATAGATTCAACTCTCTTAGGTGAACGAACGCACAGCAGAGCAGTTTCAAGGAAACTTTTCTCCTGAGTTTTAGACGAAGTTTCCTGCTGTTTAGTACGTATGCCGGCATTGGGCTGGAAATACCGGTTTTGGGATTCTGCACAGAAAGGGTTTGCAAACCGCTGAATCCACACGTGAGTTTAACTCTGTCAGTTGAATGCACACATTGACAACCATGCAGTTAGATAGCTCCGTTTTGGTATTAGAAGCAGATATTTCTCTTTACAGCCTATGGTCCCATTCACTCGGGAATATCCCAACGCAGGTCCTAGAAGAAACGTGTTTCTGACTCGCTGAATCTCAACATAGATTCAACTCTCTTATGTGAACGAACGCACAGCAGAGCAGTTTCAAGGAAACGTTTCTCCTGAGTTTTAGACGAAGTTTCCTGCTGTTAAGTACGTATGCCTGCATTGGGCTGGAAATACCGGTTTTGGGATTCTGCACAGAAAGGGTTTGCAAACCGCTGAATCCACACGTGAGTTTATCTCTGTCATTTGAATGCACACATTGACAACCATTCAGTTAGATAGCTCCGTTTTGGTTTCAGAAGCAGATATTTCTCTGTACAGCCTATGGTCCCATTCACTCGGAAATATCCCAACACAGCTCCGGGAAGAAACGTGTTTCTGACTCGCTGAATCTCAACATAGATTCAACTCTCTTAGGTGAACGAACGCACAGCAGAGCAGTTTCAAGGAAACGTTTCTCCTGAGTTTTAGACGAAGTTTCCTGCTGTTTAGTACGGATGCCGGCATTGGGCTGGAAATACCGGTTTTGGGATTCTGCACAGAAAGGGTTTGCAAACCGCTGAATCCACACGTGAGTTTAACTCTGTCAGTTGAATGCGCACATTGACAACCATTCAGTTAGATAGCTCCGTTTTGATTTTAGAAGCAGGTATTTCTCTGTACAGCCTATGTCCCATTCACTCGGGAATATCCCAACGAAGCTCCTAGAAGAAACGTGTTTCTGACTCGCTGAATCTCAACATAGATTCAACTGTCTTAGGTGAACGAACGCACAGCAGAGCAGCTTCAAGGAAACGTTTCTCGTGAGTTTTAGACGAAGTTTCCTGCTGTTTAGTACGTATGCCAGCATTGGGCTGGCAATACCGGTTTTGGGATTCTGCACAGAAAGGGTTTGCAAACCGCTGAATCCACACGTGAGTTTAACTCTGTCAGTTGAATGCACACATTGACAACCATTCAGTTTGATAACACCCTTTTGGTTTTACAAGCAGATATTTCTCTGTACAGCCTATGGTCCCATTCACTCGGGGATATCCCAACGCAGCTCCTGGAAGAAACGTGTTTCTGACTCGCTGAATCTCAACATAGATTCAACTCTCTTAGGTGAACGAACGCACAGCAGAGCAGTTTCAAGGAAACGTTTCTCCTGAGTTTTAGACGAAGTTTCCTGCTGTTTAGTACGGATGCCGGCATTGGGCTGGAAATACCGGTTTTGGGATTCTGCACAGAAAGGGTTTGCAAACCGCTGAATCCACACGTGAGTTTAACTCTGTCAGTTGAATGCGCACATTGACAACCATTCAGTTAGATAGCTCCGTTTTGATTTTAGAAGCAGATATTTCTCTGTACAGCCTATGGTCCCATTCACTCGGGAATATCCCAACGCAGCTCCTAGAAGAAACGTGTTTCTGACTCGCTGAATCTGAACATAGATTCAACTGTCTTAGGTGAACGAACGCATAGCAGAGCAGCTTCAAGGAAACGTTTCTCGTGAGTTTTAGACGAAGTTTCCTGCTGTTTAGTACGTATGCCAGCATTGGGCTGGCAATACCGGTTTTGGGATTCTGCACAGAAAGGGTTTGCAAACCGCTGTATCCACACGTGAGTTTAACTCTGTCAGTTGAATGCACACATTGACAACCATTCAGTTTGATAACACCCTTTTGGTTTTACAAGCAGATATTTCTCTGTACAGCCTATGGTCCCATTCACTCGGGGATATCCCAACGCAGCTCCTGGAAGAAACGTGTTTCTGACTCGCTGAATCTCAACATAGATTCAACTCTCTTAGGTGAACGAACGCACAGCAGAGCAGTTTCAAAGAAACGTTTCTCCTGATTTTTAGACGAAGTTTCCTGCTGTTTAGTACGTATGCCGGCATTGGGCTGGAAATACCGGTTTTGGGATTCTGCACAGAAAGGGTTTGCAAACCGCTGAATCCACGCGTGAGTTTAACTCTGTCAGTTGAATGCACACATTGACAACCATTCAGTTAGATAGCTCCGTTTTGGTTTTAGAAGCAGATATTTCTCTGTACAGCCTATGGTCCCATTCACTCGGGAATATCCCAACGCAGCTCCTGGAAGAAACGTGTATCTGACTCGCTGAATCTCAACATAGACTCAGCTCTCTTAGGTGAACGAACGCACAGCAGAGCAGCTTCAAGGAAACGTTTCTCGTGAGTTTTAGACGAAGTATCCTGCTGTTTAGTACGTATGCCGGCATTGGGCTGGAAATACCGGTTTTGGGATTCTGCACAGAAAGGGTTTGCAAACCGCTGAATCCACACGTGAGTTTAACTCTGTCAGTTGAATGCACACATTGACAACCATTCAGTTTGATAACACCCTTTTGGTTTTAGAAGCAGATATTTCTCTGTACAGCCTATGGTCCCATTCACTCGGGGATATCCCAACGCAGCTCCTGGAAGAAACGTGTTTCTGACTCGCTGAATCTCAACATAGATTCAACTCTCTTAGGTGAACGAACGCACAGCAGAGCAGTTTCAAGGAAACGTTTCTCCTGAGTTTTAGACGAAGTTTCCTGCTGTTTAGTACGTATGCCGGCATTGGGCTGGAAATACCGGTTTTGGGATTCTGCACAGAAAGGGTTTGCAAACCGCTGAATCCACACGTGAGTTTAACTCTGTCAGTTGAATGCACACATTGACAACCATGCAGTTAGATAGCTCCGTTTTGGTATTAGAAGCAGATATTTCTCTTTACAGCCTATGGTCCCATTCACTCGGGAATATCCCAACGCAGGTCCTAGAAGAAACGTGTTTCTGACTCGCTGAATCTCAACATAGATTCAACTCTCTTATGTGAACGAACGCACAGCAGAGCAGTTTCAAGGAAACGTTTCTCCTGAGTTTTAGACGAAGTTTCCTGCTGTTAAGTACGTATGCCTGCATTGGGCTGGAAATACCGGTTTTGGGATTCTGCACAGAAAGGGTTTGCAAACCGCTGAATCCACACGTGAGTTTATCTCTGTCATTTGAATGCACACATTGACAACCATTCAGTTAGATAGCTCCGTTTTGGTTTCAGAAGCAGATATTTCTCTGTACAGCCTATGGTCCCATTCACTCGGAAATATCCCAACACAGCTCCGGGAAGAAACGTGTTTCTGACTCGCTGAATCTCAACATAGATTCAACTCTCTTAGGTGAACGAACGCACAGCAGAGCAGTTTCAAGGAAACGTTTCTCCTGAGTTTTAGACGAAGTTTCCTGCTGTTTAGTACGGATGCCGGCATTGGGCTGGAAATACCGGTTTTGGGATTCTGCACAGAAAGGGTTTGCAAACCGCTGAATCCACACGTGAGTTTAACTCTGTCAGTTGAATGCGCACATTGACAACCATTCAGTTAGATAGCTCCGTTTTGATTTTAGAAGCAGGTATTTCTCTGTACAGCCTATGTCCCATTCACTCGGGAATATCCCAACGAAGCTCCTAGAAGAAACGTGTTTCTGACTCGCTGAATCTCAACATAGATTCAACTGTCTTAGGTGAACGAACGCACAGCAGAGCAGCTTCAAGGAAACGTTTCTCGTGAGTTTTAGACGAAGTTTCCTGCTGTTTAGTACGTATGCCAGCATTGGGCTGGCAATACCGGTTTTGGGATTCTGCACAGAAAGGGTTTGCAAACCGCTGAATCCACACGTGAGTTTAACTCTGTCAGTTGAATGCACACATTGACAACCATTCAGTTTGATAACACCCTTTTGGTTTTACAAGCAGATATTTCTCTGTACAGCCTATGGTCCCATTCACTCGGGGATATCCCAACGCAGCTCCTGGAAGAAACGTGTTTCTGACTCGCTGAATCTCAACATAGATTCAACTCTCTTAGGTGAACGAACGCACAGCAGAGCAGTTTCAAGGAAACGTTTCTCCTGAGTTTTAGACGAAGTTTCCTGCTGTTTAGTACGGATGCCGGCATTGGGCTGGAAATACCGGTTTTGGGATTCTGCACAGAAAGGGTTTGCAAACCGCTGAATCCACACGTGAGTTTAACTCTGTCAGTTGAATGCGCACATTGACAACCATTCAGTTAGATAGCTCCGTTTTGATTTTAGAAGCAGATATTTCTCTGTACAGCCTATGGTCCCATTCACTCGGGAATATCCCAACGCAGCTCCTAGAAGAAACGTGTTTCTGACTCGCTGAATCTGAACATAGATTCAACTGTCTTAGGTGAACGAACGCATAGCAGAGCAGCTTCAAGGAAACGTTTCTCGTGAGTTTTAGACGAAGTTTCCTGCTGTTTAGTACGTATGCCAGCATTGGGCTGGCAATACCGGTTTTGGGATTCTGCACAGAAAGGGTTTGCAAACCGCTGTATCCACACGTGAGTTTAACTCTGTCAGTTGAATGCACACATTGACAACCATTCAGTTTGATAACACCCTTTTGGTTTTACAAGCAGATATTTCTCTGTACAGCCTATGGTCCCATTCACTCGGGGATATCCCAACGCAGCTCCTGGAAGAAACGTGTTTCTGACTCGCTGAATCTCAACATAGATTCAACTCTCTTAGGTGAACGAACGCACAGCAGAGCAGTTTCAAAGAAACGTTTCTCCTGATTTTTAGACGAAGTTTCCTGCTGTTTAGTACGTATGCCGGCATTGGGCTGGAAATACCGGTTTTGGGATTCTGCACAGAAAGGGTTTGCAAACCGCTGAATCCACGCGTGAGTTTAACTCTGTCAGTTGAATGCACACATTGACAACCATTCAGTTAGATAGCTCCGTTTTGGTTTTAGAAGCAGATATTTCTCTGTACAGCCTATGGTCCCATTCACTCGGGAATATCCCAACGCAGCTCCTGGAAGAAACGTGTATCTGACTCGCTGAATCTCAACATAGACTCAGCTCTCTTAGGTGAACGAACGCACAGCAGAGCAGCTTCAAGGAAACGTTTCTCGTGAGTTTTAGACGAAGTATCCTGCTGTTTAGTACGTATGCCGGCATTGGGCTGGAAATACCGGTTTTGGGATTCTGCACAGAAAGGGTTTGCAAACCGCTGAATCCACACGTGAGTTTAACTCTGTCAGTTGAATGCACACATTGACAACCATTCAGTTTGATAACACCCTTTTGGTTTTAGAAGCAGATATTTCTCTGTACAGCCTATGGTCCCATTCACTCGGGGATATCCCAACGCAGCTCCTGGAAGAAACGTGTTTCTGACTCGCTGAATCTCAACATAGATTCAACTCTCTTAGGTGAACGAACGCACAGCAGAGCAGTTTCAAGGAAACGTTTCTCCTGAGTTTTAGACGAAGTTTCCTGCTGTTTAGTACGTATGCCGGCATTGGGCTGGAAATACCGGTTTTGGGATTCTGCACAGAAAGGGTTTGCAAACCGCTGAATCCACACGTGAGTTTAACTCTGTCAGTTGAATGCACACATTGACAACCATTCAGTTAGATAGATCCGTTTTGGTTTTAGAAGCAGATATTTCTCTGTACAGCCTATGGTCCCATTCACTCGGGAATATCCCGACGCAGCTCCTAGAAGAAACGTGTTTCTGACTCGCTGAATCTCAACATAGATTCAACTCTCTTAGTTGAACGAACGCACAGCAGAGCAGTTTCAAGGAAACTTTTATCCTGAGTTTTAGACGAAGTTTCCTGCTTTTTAGTACGGATGCCGGCATTGGGCAGGAAATACCGGTTTTCGGATTCTGCAAAGAAAGGGTTTGCAAACCGATGAATCCACACGTGAGTTTAACTCTGTCAGTTGAATGCACACATTGACAACCATTCAGTTAGATAGCTCCGTTTTGGTTTTAGAAGCAGATATTTCTCTGTACAGCCTATGGTCCCATTCACTCGGGAATATCCCAACGCAGCTCCTGGAAGAAACGTGTTTCTGACTCGCTGATTCTGAACATAGATTCAACTCTCTTAGGTGAACGAACGCACAGCAGAGCAGTTTCAAGGAAACGTTTCTCCTGAGTTTTAGACGAAGTTTCCTGCTGTTTAGTACGTATGCCGGCATAGGGCTGGAAATACCGGTTTTGGGATTCTGCACAGAAAGGGTTTGCAAACCGCTGAATCCACACGTGAGTTTAACTCTGTCAGTTGAATGCACACATTGACAACCATTCAGTTTGAAAACACCCTTTTGGTTTTAGAAGCAGATATTTCTCTGTACAGCCTATGGTCCCATTCACTCGGGGATATCCCAACGCAGCTCCTGGAAGAAACGTTTTTCTGACTCGCTGAATCTCAACGTAGATTCAACTCTCTTAGGTGAACGAACTCACAGCAGAGCAGTTTCAAGGAAACGTTTCTCCTGAGTTTTAGACGAAGTTTCCTGCTGTTTAGTACGGATGCCGGCATTGGGCTGGAAATACCGGTTTTCAGATTCTGCACAGAAAGGGTTTGCAAACCGCTGAATCCACACGTGAGTTTAACTCTGTCAGTTGAATGCACACATTGACAACCATTCAGTTAGATAGCTCCGTTTTGGTTTTAGAAGCAGATATTTCTCTGTACAGCCTATGGTCCCATTCACTCGGGAATATCCCAACGCAGCTCCTGGAAGAAACGTGTTTCTGACTCGCTGAATCTGAACATAGATTCAACTCTCCTAGTTGAACGAACGCACAGCAGAGCAGTTTCAAGGAAATGTTTCTCCTGAGTTTTAGACGAAGTTTCCTGCTGTTTAGTACGTATGCCGGCATTGGGCTGGAAATACCGGTTTTGGGATTCTGCACAGAAAGGGTTTGCAAACCACTGAATCCACACGTGAGTTTAACTCTGTCAGTTGAATGCACACATTGAAAACCATTCAGTTAGATAGCTCCGTTTTGGTTTTAGAAGCAGATATTTCTCTGTACAGACTATGGTCCCATTCACTCGGGAATATCCCAACGCAGCTCCTGGAAGAAACGTGTTTCTGACTCGCTGAATCTGAACATAGATTCAACTCTCTTAGGTGAACGAACGCACAGCAGAGCAGTTTCAAGGAAACGTTTCTCTTGAGTTTTAGACGAAGTTTCCTGCTGTTTATTACGTATGCTGGCATTGGGCTGGAAATACCGGTTTTGGGATTCTGCACAGAAAGGGTTTGTAAACCGCTGAATCCAAACGTGAGTTTAACACTGTCAGTTGAATGCACACATTGACAACCATTCAGTTAGATTGCACCCTTTTGGTTTTAGGAGCAGATATTTCTCTGTACAGCCTATGGTCCCATTCACTCGGGAATATCCCAACGCAGCTCCTAGAAGAAACGTGTTTCTTACTCGCTGAATCTCAACATAGATTCAACTCTCTTATGTGAACGAACGCACAGCAGAGCAGTTTCAAGGAAACGTTTCTCCTGAGTTTTAGACGAAGTTTCCTGCTGTTTAGTACGTATGCCGGCATTGGGCTGGAAATACCGGTTTTGGGATTCTGCACAGAAAGGGTTTGCAAACCGCTGAATCCACACGTGAGTTTAACTCTGTCATTTGAATGCACACATTGACAACCATTCAGTTAGATAGCTCCGTTTTGGTTTCAGAAGCAGATATTTCTCTGTACAGCCTATGGTCCCATTCACTCGGGAATATCCCAACGCAGGTCCTAGAAGAAACGTGTTTCTGACTCGCTGAATCTCAACATAGATTCAACTCTCTTAGGTGAACGAACGCACAGCAGAGCAGTTTCAAGGAAACGTTTCTCCTGAGTTTTAGACGAAGTTTCCTGCTGTTTAGGACGGATGCCGGCATTGGGCTGGAAATACCGGTTTTGGGATTCTGCACCGAAAGGGTTTGCAAACCGCTGAATCCACACGTGAGTTTAACTCTGTCAGTTGAATGCACACATTGACAACCATTCAGTTAGATAGCTCCGTTTTGATTTTAGAAGCAGATATTTCTCTGCACTGCCTATGGTCCCATTCACTCGGGAATATCCCAACGCAGCTCCTGGAAGAAACGTGTTTCTGACTCGCTGAATCTCAACATAGATTCAACTGTCTTAGGTGAACGAACGCACAGCAGAGCAGCTTCAAGGAAACGTTTCGCTTGAGTTTTAGACGAAGTTTCCTGCTGTTTAGTCCGTATGCTGGCATTGGGCTGGCAATACCGGTTTTGGGATTCTGCACAGAAAGGGTTTGCAAACCGCTGAATCCACACGTGAGTTTAACTCTGTCAGTTGAATGCACACATTGACAACCATTCAGTTTGATAACACCCTTTTGGTTTTAGAAGCAGATATTTCTCTGTACAGCCTATGGTCCCATTCACTCGGGCATATCCCAACGCAGCTCCTGGAAGAAACGTGTTTCTGACTCGCTGAATCTCAACATAGATTCAACTCTCTTAGGTGAACGAACGCACAGCAGAGCAGTTTCAAGGAAACGTTTCTCCTGAGTTTTAGACGAAGTTTCCTGCTGTTTAGTACGGATGCCGGCATTGGGCTGGAAATACCGGTTTTGGGATTCTGCACAGAAAGGGTTTGCAAACCGCTGAATCCACACGTGAGTTTAACTCTGTCAGTTGAATGCACACATTGACAACCATTCAGTTAGATAGCTCCGTTTTGGTTTTAGAAGCAGATATTTCTCTGTACAGCCTATGGTCCCATTCACTCGGGAATATCCCAACGCAGCTCCTGGAAGAAACGTGTTTCTGACTCGCTGAATCTCAACATAGACTCAACTCTCTTAGGTGAACGAACGCACAGCAGAGCAGCTTCAAGGAAACGTTTCTCGTGAGTTTTAGACGAAGTATCCTGCTGTTTAGTACGTATGCCGGCATTGGGCTGGAAATACCGGTTTTGGGATTCTGCACAGAAAGGGTTTGCAAACCGCTGAATCCACACGTGAGTTTAACTCTGTCAGTTGAATGCACACATTGACAACCATTCAGTTTGATAACACCCTTTTGGTTTTAGAAGCAGATATTTCTCTGTACAGCCTATGGTCCCATTCACTCGGGGATATCCCAACGCAGCTCCTGGAAGAAACGTGTTTCTGACTCGCTGAATCTCAACATAGATTCAACTCTCTTAGGTGAACGAACGCACAGCAGAGCAGTTTCAAGGAAACGTTTCTCCTGAGTTTTAGACGAAGTTTCCTGCTGTTTAGTACGTATGCCGGCATTGGGCTGGAAATACCGGTTTTGGGATTCTGCACAGAAAGGGTTTGCAAACCGCTGAATCCACACGTGAGTTTAACTCTGTCAGTTGAATGCACACATTGACAACCATTCAGTTAGATAGCTCCGTTTTGGTTTTAGAAGCAGATATTTCTCTGTACAGCCTATGGTCTCTTTCACTCGGGAATATCCCAACGCAGCTCCTGGAAGAAACGTGTTTCTGACTCGCTGAATCTGAACATAGATTCAACTCTCTTAGGTGAACGAACGCACAGCAGAGCAGTTTCAAGGAAACGTTTCTCCTGAGTTTTAGACGAAGTTTCCTGCTGTTTATTACGTATGCCGGCATTGGGCTGGAAATACCGGTTTTCGGATTCTGCACAGAAAGGGTTTGTAAACCGCTGAATCCAAACGTGAGTTTAACACTGTCAGTTGAATGCACACATTGACAACCATTCAGTTAGATTGCACCCTTTTGGTTTTAGGAGCAGATATTTCTCTGTACAACCTATGGTCCCATTCACTCGGGAATATCCCAACGCAGCTCCTGGAAGAAACGTGTTTCTGACTCGCTGAATCTGAACATAGATTCAACTGTCTTAGGTGAACGAACGCACAGCAGAGCAGCTTCAAGGAAACGTTTCTCGTGAGTTTTAGACGAAGTTTCCTGCTGTTTAGTACGTATGCCAGCATTGGGCTGGCAATACCGGTTTTGGGATTCTGCACAGAAAGGGTTTGCAAACCGCTGAATCCACACGTGAGTTTAACTCTGTCAGTTGAATGCACACATTGACAACCATTCAGTTTGATAACACCCTTTTGGATTTAGAAGCAGATATTTCTCTGTACAGCCTATGGTCCCATGCACTCGGGGATATCCCAACGCAGCTCCTGGAAGAAACGTGTTTCTGACTCGCTGAATCTCAACATAGATTCAACTCTCTTAGGTGAACGAACGCACAGCAGAGCAGTTTCAAGGAAACGTTTCTCCTGAGTTTTAGACGAAGTTTCCTGCTGTTTAGTACGGATGCCGGCATTGGGCTGGAAATACCGGTTTTGGGATTCTGCACAGAAAGGGTTTGCAAACCGCTGAATCCACACGTGAGTTTAACTCTGTCAGTTGAATGCACACATTGACAACCATTCAGTTAGATAGCTCCGTTTTGGTTTTAGAAGCAGATATTTCTCTGTACAGCCTATGGTCCCATTCACTCGGGAATATCCCAACGCAGCTCCTGGAAGAAACGTGTATCTGACTCGCTGAATCTCAACATAGACTCAACTCTCTTAGGTGAACGAACGCACAGCAGAGCAGCTTCAAGGAAACGTTTCTCGTGAGTTTTAGACGAAGTATCCTGCTGTTTAGTACGTATGCCGGCATTGGGCTGGAAATACCGGTTTTGGGATTCTGCACAGAAAGGGTTTGCAAACCGCTGAATCCACACGTGAGTTTAACTCTGTCAGTTGAATGCACACATTGACAACCATTCAGTTTGATAACACCCTTTTGGTTTTAGAAGCAGATATTTCTCTGTACAGCCTATGGTCCCATTCACTCGGGGATATCCCAACGCAGCTCCTGGAAGAAACGTGTTTCTGACTCGCTGAATCTCAACATAGATTCAACTCTCTTAGGTGAACGAACGCACAGCAGAGCAGTTTCAAGGAAACGTTTTTCCTGAGTTTTAGACGAAGTTTCCTGCTGTTTAGTACGTATGCCTGCATTGGGCTGGAAATACCGGTTTTGGGATTCTGCACAGAAAGGGTTTGCAAACCGCTGAATCCACACGTGAGTTTAACTCTGTCAGTTGAATGCACACATTGACAACCATTCAGTTAGATAGATCCGTTTTGGTTTTAGAAGCAGATATTTCTCTGTACAGCCTATGGTCCCATTCACTCGGGAATATCCCGACGCAGCTCCTAGAAGAAACGTGTTTCTGACTCGCTGAATCTCAACATAGATTCAACTCTCTTAGTTGAACGAACGCACAGCAGAGCAGTTTCAAGGAAACTTTTATCCTGAGTTTTAGACGAAGTTTCCTGCTTTTTAGTACGGATGCCGGCATTGGGCAGGAAATAGCGGTTTTCGGATTCTGCACAGAAAGGGTTTGCAAACCGCTGCATCCACACGTGAGTTTACCTCTGTCAGTTGAATGCACACATTGACAACCATTCAGTTAGATAGCTCCGTTTTGGTTTTAGAAGCAGATATTTCTCTGTACAGCCTATGGTCCCATTCACTCGGGAATATCCCAACGCAGCTCCTGGAAGAAACGTGTTTCTGACTCGCTGAATCTGAACATAGATTCAACTCTCCTAGTTGAACGAACGCACAGCAGAGCAGTTTCAAGGAAATGTTTCTCCTGAGTTTTAGACGAAGTTTCCTGCTGTTTAGTACGTATGCCGGCATTGGGCTGGAAATACCGGTTTTGGGATTCTGCACAGAAAGGGTTTGCAAACCGCTGAATCCACACGTGAGTTTAACTCTGTCAGTTGAATGCACACATTGAAAACCATTCAGTTAGATAGCTCCGTTTTGGTTTTAGAAGCAGATATTTCTCTGTACAGGCTATGGTCCCATTCACTCGGGAATATCCCAACGCAGCTCCTGGAAGAAACGTGTTTCTGACTCGCTGAATCTGAACATAGATTCAACTCTCTTAGGTGAACGAACGCACAGCAGAGCAGTTTCAAGGAAACGTTTCTCCTGAGTTTTAGACGAAGTTTCCTGCTGTTTATTACGTATGCTGGCATTGGGCTGGAAATACCGGTTTTGGGATTCTGCACAGAAAGGTTTTGTAAACCGCTGAATCCAAACGTGAGTTTAACACTGTCACTTGAATGCACACATTGACAACCATTCAGTTAGATTGCACCCTTTTGGTTTTAGGAGCAGATATTTCTCTGTACAGCCTATGGTCCCATTCACTCGGGAATATCCCAACGCAGCTCCTAGAAGAAACGTGTTTCTTACTCGCTGAATCTCAACATAGATTCAACTCTCTTATCTGAACGAACGCACAGCAGAGCAGTTTCAAGGAAACGTTTCTCCTGAGTTTTAGACGAAGTTTCCTGCTGTTTAGTACGTATGCCGGCATTGGGCTGGAAATACCGGTTTTGGGATTCTGCACAGAAAGGGTTTGCAAACCGCTGAATCCACACGTGAGTTTAACTCTGTCATTTGAATGCACACATTGACAACCATTCAGTTAGATAGCTCCGTTTTGGTTTCAGAAGCAGATATTTCTCTGTACAGCCTATGGTCCCATTCACTCGGGAATATCCCAACGCAGCTCCTAGAAGAAACGTGTTTCTGACTCGCTGAATCTCATCATAGATTCAACTCTCTTAGGTGAACGAAGGCACAGCAGAGCAGTTTCAAGGAAACGTTTCTCCTGAGTTTTAGACGAAGTTTCCTGCTGTTTAGTACGGATGCCGGCATTGGGCTGGAAATACCGGTTTTGGGATTCTGCACCGAAAGGGTTTGCAAACCGCTGAATCCACACGTGAGTTTAACTCTGTCAGTTGAATGCACACATTGACAACCATTCAGTTAGATAGCTCCGTTTTGATTTTAGAAGCAGATATTTCTCTGTACAGCCTATGGTCCCATTCACTCGGGAATATCCCAACGCAGCTCCTGGAAGAAACGTGTTTCTGACTCGCTGAATCTCAACATAGATTCAACTGTCTTAGGTGAACGAACGCACAGCAGAGCAGCTTCAAGGAAACGTTTCGCTTGAGTTTTAGACGAAGTTTCCTGCTGTTTAGTCCGTATGCCGGCATTGGGCTGGCAATACCGGTTTTGGGATTCTGCACAGAAAGGGTTTGCAAACCGCTGAATCCACACGTGAGTTTAACTCTGTCAGTTGAATGCACACATTGACAACCATTCAGTTTGATAACACCCTTTTGGTTTTAGAAGCAGATATTTCTCTGTACAGCCTATGGTCCCATTCACTCGGGGATATCCCAACGCAGCTCCTGGAAGAAAGGTGTTTCTGACTCGCTGAATCTCAACATAGATTCAACTCTCTTAGGTGAACGAACGCACAGCAGAGCAGTTTCAAGGAAACGTTTCTCGTGAGTTTTAGACGAAGTATCCTGCTGTTTAGTACGTATGCCGGCATTGGGCTGGAAATACCGGTTTTGGGATTCTGCACAGAAAGGGTTTGCAAACCGCTGAATCCACACGTGAGTTTAACTCTGTCAGTTGAATGCACACATTGACAACCATTCAGTTAGATAGATCCGTTTTGGTTTTAGAAGCAGATATTTCTCTGTACAGCCTATGGTCCCATTCACTCGGGAATATCCCGACGCAGCTCCTAGAAGAAACGTGTTTCTGACTCGCTGAATCTCAACATAGATTCAACTCTCTTAGGTGAACGAACGCACAGCAGAGCAGTTTCAAGGAAACTTTTCTCCTGAGTTTTAGACGGAGTTTCCTGCTGTTTAGTACGGATGCCGGCATTGGGCAGGAAATACCGGTTTTCGGATTCTGCACAGAAAGGGTTTGCAAACCGCTGAATCCACACGTGAGTTTAACTCTGTCAGTTGAATGCACGCATTGACAACCATTCAGTTAGATAGCTCCGTTTTGGTTTTAGAAGCAGATATTTCTCTGTACAGCCTATGGTCCCATTCACTCGGGAATATCCCAACGCAGCTCCTGGAAGAAACGTGTTTCTGACTCGCTGAATCTGAACATAGATTCAACTCTCTTAGGTGAACGAACGCACAGCAGAGCAGTTTCAAGGAAACGTTACTCCTGAGTTTTAGACGAAGTTTCCTGCTGTTTAGTACGTATGCCGGCATTGGGCTGGAAATACCGGTTTTGGGATTCTGCACAGAAAGGGTTTGCAAACCGCTGAATCCACACGTGAGTTTAACTCTGTCAGGTGAATGCACACATTGACAACCATTCAGTTAGATAGATCCGTTTTGGTTTTAGAAGCAGATATTTCTCTGTACAGCCTATGGTCCCATTCACTCGGGAATATCCCAACGCAGCTCCTAGAAGAAACGTGTTTCTGACTCGCTGAATCTCAACATAGATTCAACTCTCCTGGGTGAACGAACGCACAGCAGAGCAGTTTCAAGGAAACTTTTCTCCTGAGTTTTAGACGAAGTTTCCAGCTGTTTAGTACGGATGCCCGCATTGGGCAGGAAATACCGGTTTTCAGATTCTGCACAGAAAGGGTTTGCAAACCGCTGAATCCACACGTGAGTTTAACTCTGTCAGTTGAATGCACACATTGACAACCATTCAGTTAGATAGCTCCGTTTTGGTTTTAGAAGCAGATATTTCTCTGTACAGACTATGGTCCCATTCACTCGGGAATATCCCAACGCAGCTCCTGGAAGAAACGTGTTTCTGACTCGCTGAATCTGAACATAGATTCAACTCTCTTAGGTGAACGAACGCACAGCAGAGCAGTTTCAAGGAAACGTTTCTCCTGAGTTTTAGACGAAGTTTCCTGCTGTTTAGTACGTATGCCGGCATTGGGCTGGAAATACCGGTTTTGGGATTCTGCACAGAAAGGGTTTGCAAACCGCTGAATCCACACGTGAGTTTAACTCTGTCAGTTGAATGCACACATTGACAACCATTCAGTTTGATAACACCCTTTTGGTTTTAGAAGCAGATATTTCTCTGTACAGCCTATGGTCCCATTCTCTCGGGAATATCCCAACGCAGCTATTAGAAGAAACGTGTTTCTGACTCGCTGAATCTGAACATAGATTCAACTCTCTTAGGTGAACGAACGCACAGGAGAGCAGTTTCAAGGAAACGTTTCTCCTGAGTTTTAGACGAAGTTTCCTGCTGTTTAGTACGTATGCCGGCATTTTTCTGGAAATACCGGTTTTGGGATTCTGCACAGAAAGGGTTTGCAAACCACTGAATCGACACGTGAGTTTAACTCTGTCAGTTGAATGCACGCATTGACAACCATTCAGTTAGATATCTCCGTTTTGGTTTTAGGAGCAGATATTTCTCTGTACAACCTATGGTCCCATTCACTCGGGAATATCCCAACGCAGCTCCTGGAAGAAACGTGTTTCTGACTCGCTGAATCTCAACATAGATTCAACTCTCTTAGGTGAACGAAAGCACAGCAGAGCAGTTTCAAGGAAACGTTTCTCCTGAGTTTTAGACGAAGTTTCCTGCTGTTTAGTACGTATGCCGGCATTGGGCTGGAAATACCGGTTTTGGGATTCTGCACAGAAAGGGTTTGCAAACCGCTGATTCCACACGTGAGTTTAACTCTATCAGTTGAATGCACACATTGACAACCATTCAGTTTGATAACACCCTTTTGGTTTTAGAAGCAGATATTTCTCTGTACAGCCTACGGTCCCATTCACTCGGGGATATCCCAACGCAGCTCCTAGAAGAAACGTGTTTCTGACTCGCTGAATCTCAACATAGATTCAACTCTCTTAGGAGAACGAACGCACAGCAGAGCAGTTTCAAGGAAACGTTTCTCCTGAGTTTTAGACGAAGTTTCCTGCTGTTTAGTATGTATGCCGGCATTGGGCTGGAAATACCGGTTTTGGGATTCTGCACAGAAAGGGTTTGCAAACCGCTGAATCCACACGTGAGTTTAGCTCTGTCAGTTGAATGCACTCATTGACAACCATTCAGTTAGATAGCTCCGTTTTGGTTTTAGAAGCAGATATTTCTCTGTACAGCCTATGGTCCCATTCACTCGGGAATATCCCAACGCAGCTCCTAGAAGAAACGTGTTTCTGACTCGCTGAATCTCATCATAGATTCAACTCTCTTAGGTGAACGAACGCACAGCAGAGCAGTTTCAAGGAAACGTTTCTTCTGAGTTTTAGACGAAGATTCCTGCTGTTTAGTACGTATGCCGGCATTGGGCTGGAAATACCGGTTTTGGGATTCTGCACAGAAAGGGTTTGCAACCGCTGAATCCACAGGTGAGTTTAACTCTGTCAGTTGAATGCACACATTGACAACCATCCTGTTAGATAGCTCCGTTTTGGTTTTAGAAGCAGATATTTCTCTGTACAGCCTATGGTCCAATTAACTCGGTATTATCCCAACGCAGCTCCTAGAAGAAACGTGTTTCTGACTCGCTGAATCTCAACATAGATTCAACTCTCTTAGGTGAACGAACGCACAGCAGAGCAGTTTCAAGGAAACGTTTCTCCTGAGTTTTAGACGAAATTTCCTGCTGTTTAGTACGTATGCAGGCATTGGGCTGGAAATACCGGTTTTGGGATTCTGCACAGAAAGGGTTTGCAAACTGCTGAATCCACACGTGAGTTTAACTTTGTCAGCTGAATGCACACATTGACAGGCATACAGTTAGATAGCTCCGTTTTGGTTTTAGAATCAGATATTTCTCTGTACAGACTATGGTCCCATTCACTCGGGAATATCCCAACGCAGCTCCTAGAAGAAACGTGTTTCTGACTCGCTGAATCTCAACATAGATACAACTCTCTTAGGTGAACGAACGCACAGCAGAGCAGTTTCACGAAAACGTTTCTCCTGAGTTTTAGACGAAGTTTCCTGCAGTTTAGTACGTATGCTGGCAGTGAGTTGGAATTACCGGTTTTGGGATTCTGCACAGAAAGGGTTTGTAAACCGATGAATCCAAACGTGATTTTAACTCTGTCAGTTGAATGCACACATTGAAAACCATTCAGCTAGATAGCACCCTTTTGGTTTAAGGAGCAGATATTTCTCTGTACAGCCTATGGTCCCATTCACTCGGGAATATCCCAACGCAGCTCTTAGAAGAAACATGTTTCTGACTCGCTGAATCTCAACATAGATTCAACTCTCTTAGGTGAACGAACGCACAGCAGAGCAGTTTCAAGGAAACGTTTCTCCTGAGTTTTAGACGAAGTTTCCTGCTGTTTAGTACGTATGCCGGCATTGTTCTGGAAATACCGGTTTTGGGATTCTGCACAGAAAGGGTTTGCAAACCACTGAATCCACACGTGAGTTTAACTCTGTCAGCTGAATGCACGCATTGACAACCATTCAGTTAGATAGCTCCGTTTTGGTTTTAGGAGCAGATATTTCTCTGTACAACCTATGGTCCCATTCACTCGGGAATATCCCAACGCAGCTCCTGGAAGAAACGTGTTTCTGACTCGCTGAATCTCAACATAGATTCAACTCTCTTAGGTGAACGAAAGCACAGCAGAGCAGCTCCAAGGAAACGTTTCTCCTGAGTTTTAGACGAAGTTTCCTGCTGTTTATTACGTATGCCGGCATTGGGCTGGAAATACCGGTTTTGGGATTCTGCACAGAAAGGGTTTGCAAACCGCTGAATCCACACGTGAGTTTAACTCTGTCAGTTGAATGCACACATTGACAACCATTCAATTAGATTGCACCCTTTTGGTTTTAGGAGCAGATATTTCTCTGTACAGCCTATGGTCCCATTCACTCGGGAGTATCCCAACGCAGCTCCTAGAAGAAACGTGTTTCTGACTCGCTGAATCTCAACATAGATTCAACTCTCTTATGTGAACGAACGCACAGCAGAGCAGTTTCAAGGAAACATTTCTCCTGAGTTTTAGACGAAGTTTCCTGCTGTTTAGTACGTATGCTGGCATTGGGCTGGAAATACCGGTTTTGGGATTCTTCACAGAAAGGGTTTGCAAACCACTGAATCCACACGTGAGTTTAACTCTGTCAGTTGAATGCACACATTGACAACCATTCAGTTAGATAGCTCCGTTTTGGTTTTAGAAGCAGATATTTCTCTGTACAGCCTATGGTCCCATTCACTCGGGAATATCCCAACGCAGCTCCTGGAAGAAACGTGTTTCTGACTCGCTGAATCTCAACATAGATTCAACTCTCTTAGGTGAACGAACGCACAGCAGAGCAGTTTCAAGGAAACGTTTCTCCTGAGTTTTAGACGAAGTTTCCTGCTGTTTAGTACGGATGCCGGCATTGGGCTGGCAATACCGGTTTTGGGATTCTGCACAGAAAGGGTTTGCAAACCGCTGAATCCACACGTGAGTTTAACTCTGTCAGTTGAATGCACACATTGACAACCATTCAGATAGATAGCTCCGTTTTGGTTTTAGAAGCAGATATTTCTCTGTACAGCCTATGGTTCCATTCACTCGGGAATATCCCAACGCAGCTCCTAGATGAAACGTGTTTCTGACTCGCTGAGTCTCAACATAGATTCAACTCTCTTAGGTGAACGAACGCACAGCAAAGCAGTTTCAAGGAAACGTTTCTCCTGAGTTTTACACGAAGTTTCCTGCTGTTTAGTACGGATGCCGGCATTGGGCTGGCAATACCGGTTTTGGGATTCTGCACAGAAAGGGTTTGCAAACCGCTGAATCCACACGTGAGTTTAACTCTGTCAGTTGAATGCACACATTGACAACCATTCAGATAGATAGCTCCGTTTTGGTTTTAGAAGCAGATATTTCTCTGTACAGCCTATGGTCCCATTCACTCGGGAATATCCCAACGCAGCTCCTGGAAGAAACGTGTTTCTGACTCGCTGAATCTCAACATAGATTCAACTCTCTTAGGTGAACGAACGCACAGCAGAGCAGCTTCAAGGAAACGTTTCTCCTGAGTTTTAGACGAAGTTTCCTGCTGTTTAGTACGTATGCCGGCATTGGGCTGGCAATACCGGTTTTGGGATTCTGCACAGAAAGGGTTTGCAAACCGCTGAATCCACACGTGAGTTTAACTCTGTCATTTGAATGCACACATTGACAACCATTCAGTTAGATAGCTCCGTTTTGGTTTCAGAAGAAGATATTTCTCTGTACAGCCTATGGTCCCATTCACTCAGGAATATCCCAAAGCAGCTCCGGGAAGAAACGTGTTTCTGACTCGCTGAATCTCAACATAGATTCAACTCTCTTAGGTGAACGAACGCACAGCAGAGCAGTTTCAAGGAAACGTTTCTCCTGAGTTTTAGACGAAGTTTCCTGCTGTTTAGTACAGATGCCGGCATTGGGCTGGAAATACCGGTTTTGGGATTCTGCACAGAAAGGGTTTGCAAACCGCTGAATCCACACGTGAGTTTAACTCTGTCAGTTGAATGCACACATTGACAACCATTCAGTTAGATAGCTCCGTTTTGGTTTTAGAAGCAGATATTTCTCTGTACAGCCTATGGTGCCATTCACTCGGGAATATCCCAACGCAGCTCCTGGAAGAAACGTGTTTCTGACTCGCTGAATCTCAACATAGATTCAACTGTCTTAGGTGAACGAACGCACAGCAGAGCAGCTTCAAGGAAACGTTTCGCTTGAGTTTTAGACGAAGTTTCCTGCTGTTTAGTCCGTATGCCGGCATTGGGCTGGCAATACCGGTTTTGGGATTCTGCACAGAAAGGGTTTGCAAACCGCTGAATCCACACGTGAGTTTAACTCTGTCAGTTGAATGCACACATTGACAACCATTCAGTTTGATAACACCCTTTTGGTTTTAGAAGCAGATATTTCTCTGTACAGCCTATGGTCCCATTCACTCGGGGATATCCCAACGCAGCTCCTGGAAGAAACGTGTTTCTGACTCGCTGAATCTCAACATAGATTCAACTCTCTTAGGTGAACGAACGCACAGCAGAGCAGTTTCAAGGAAACGTTTCTCCTGAGTTTTAGACGAAGTTTCCTGCTGTTTAGTACGGATGCCGGCATTGGGCTGGAAATACCGGTTTTGGGATTCTGCACAGAAAGGGTTTGCAAACCGCTGAATCCACACGTGAGTTTAACTCTGTCAGTTGAATGCACACATTGACAACCATTCAGTTAGATAGCTCCGTTTTGGTTTTAGAAGCAGATATTTCTCTGTACAGCCTATGGTCCCATTCACTCGGGAGTATCCCAACGCAGCTCCTGGAAGAAACGTGTTTCTGACTCGCTGAATCTCAACATAGACTCAACTCTCTTAGGTGAACGAACGCACAGCAGAGCAGCTTCAAGGAAACGTTTCTCGTGAGTTTTAGACGAAGTATCCTGCTGTTTAGTACGTATGCCGGCATTGGGCTGGAAATACCGGTTTTGGGATTCTGCACAGAAAGGGTTTGCAAACCGCTGAAGACACACGTGAGTTTAACTCTGTCAGTTGAATGCACACATTGTCAACCATTCAGTTTGATAACACCCTTTTGGTTTTAGAAGCAGATATTTCTCTGTACAGCCTATGGTCCCATTCACTCGGGGATATCCCAACGCAGCTCCTGGAAGAAACGTGTTTCTGACTCGCTGAATCTCAACATAGATTCAACTCTCTTAGGTGAACGAACGCACAGCAGAGCAGTTTCAAGGAAACGTTTCTCCTGAGTTTTAGACGAAGTTTCCTGCTGTTTAGTACGTATGCCGGCATTGGGCTGGAAATACCGGTTTTGGGATTCTGCACAGAAAGGGTTTGCAAACCGCTGAATCCACACGTGAGTTTAACTCTGTCAGTTGAATGCACACATTGACAACCATTCAGATAGATAGCTCCGTTTTGGTTTTAGAAGCAGATATTTCTCTGTACAGCCTATGGTCCCATTCACTCGGGAATATCCCAACGCAGGTCCTAGAAGAAACGTGTTTCTGACTCGCTGAATCTAAACATAGATTCAACTCTCTTATGTGAACGAACGCACAGCAGAGCAGTTTCAGGGAATCGTTTCTCCTGAGTTTTAGACGAAGTTTCCTGCTGTTTAGTACGTATGCCGGCATTGGGCTGGAAATACCGGTTTTGGGATTCTGCAGAGAAAGGGTTTGCAAACCGCTGAATCCACACGTGAGTTTAACTCTGTCAGTTGAATGCACACATTGACAACCATTCAGTTAGATAGCTCCGTTTTGGTTTTAGAAGCAGATATTTCTCTGTACAGCCTATGGTCCCATTCACTCGGGAATATCCCAATGCAGCTCCTGGAAGAAACGTGTTTCTGACTCGCTGAATCTCAACATAGATTCAACTCTCTTAGGTGAACGAACGCACAGCAGATCAGCTTCAAGGAAACGTTTCTCCTGAGTTTTAGACGAAGTTTCCTGCTGTTTAGTACAGATGCCGGCATTGGGCTGGAAATACCGGTTTTGGGATTTTGCACAGAAAGGGTTTGCAAACCGCTGAATCCACACGTGAGTTTAACTCTGTCAGTTGAATGCACACATTGACAACCATTCAGTTTGATAACACCCTTTTGGTTTTAGAAGCAGATATTTCTCTGTACAGCCTATGGTCCCATTCACTCAGGGATATCCCAACGCAGCTCCTGGAAGAAACGTGTTTCTGACTCGCTGAATCTCAATATAGATTCAACTCTCTTAGGTGAACGAACGCACAGCAGAGCAGTTTCAAGGAAACGTTTCTCCTGAGTTTTAGACGAAGTTTCCTGCTGTTTAGTACGTATGCCGGCATTGGGCTGGAAATACCGGTTTTGGGATTCTGCAGAGAAAGGGTTTGCAAACCGCTGAATCCACACGTGAGTTTAACTCTGTCAGTTGAATGCACACATTGACAACCATTCAGTTTGATAACACCCTTTTGGTTTTAGAAGCAGATATTTCTCTGTACAGCCTATTGTCCCATTCACTCGGGGATATCCCAACGCAGCTCCTGGAAGAAACGTGTTTCTGACTCGCTGAATCTCAACATAGACACAACTCTCTTAGGTGAACGAACGCACAGCAGAGCAGTTTCAAGGAAACGTTTCTCCTGAGTTTTAGACGAAGTTTCCTGCTGTTTAGTACGTATGCCGGCATTGGGCTGGAAATACCGGTTTTGGGATTCTGCACAGAAAGGGTTTGCAAACCGCTGAATCCACACGTGAGTTTAACTCTGTCAGTTGAATGCACACATTGACAACCATTCAGTTAGATAGCTCCGTTTTGGTTTTAGAAGCAGATATTTCTCTGTACAGCCTATGGTCCCGTTCACTCGGGAATATCCCAACGCAGCTCCTGGAAGAAACGTGTTTCTGACTCGCTGAATCTGAACATAGATTCAACTCTCTTATGTGAACGAACGCACAGCAGAGCAGTTTCAAGGAAACGTTTCTCCTGAGTTTTAGACGAAGTTTCCTGCTGTTTAGTACGTATGCCGGCATTGGGCTGGAAATACCGGTTTTGGGATTCTGCACAGAAAGGGTTTGCAAACCGCTGAATCCACACGTGAGTTTAACTCTGTCAGTTGAATGCACACATTGACAACCATTCAGTTAGATAGCTCCGTTTTGGTTTTAGAAGCAGATATTTCTCTGTACAGTCTATGGTCCCATTCACTCGGGAATATCCCAACGCAGCTACTAGAAGAAACGTGTTTCTGACTCGCTGAATCTCAACATAGATTCAACACTCTTAGGTGAACGAACGCCCAGCAGAGCAGTTTCAAGGAAGCGTTTCTCCTGAGTTTTAGACGTAGTTTCCTGCTGTTTAGTACGGATGCCGGCATTGGGCTGGAAATACCGGTTTTGGGATTCTGCACAGAAAGGGTTTGCAAACCGCTGAATCCACACGTGAGTTTAACTCTGTCAGTTGAATGCACACATTGACAACCATTCAGTTAGATTGCACCCTTTTGGTTTTAGGAGCAGATATTTCTCTGTACAGCCTATGGTCCCAATCACTCGGGAATATCCCAACACAGCTCCTAGAAGAAACGTGTTTCTGACTCGCTGAATCTCAACATAGATCCAACTCTCTTAGGTGAACGAACGCACAGCAGAGCAGTTTCAAGGAAACGTTTCTCCTGAGTTTTAGACGAAGTTTCCTGCTGTTTAGTACGTATGCCGGCATTGGGCTGGAAATACCGGTTTTGGGATTCTGCACAGAAAAGGTTTGCAAACCACTGAATCCACACGTGAGTTTAACTCTGTCAGTTGAATGCACACATTGACAAACATTCAGTTAGATAGCTCCGTTTTGGTTTTAGAAGCAGATATTTCTCTGTACAGCTTATGGTCCCATTCACTGGGGAATATCGCAACGCAGCTCCTGGAAGAAACGTGTTTCTGACTCGCTGAATCTCAACATAGATTCAACTCTGTTAGGTGAACGAACGCACAGCAGAGCAGTTTCAAGGAAACGTTTCTCTTGAGTTTTAGACGAAGTTTCCTGCTGTTTAGTACGGATGCCGGCATTGGGCTGGAAATACCGGTTTTGGGATTCTGCACAGAAAGGGTTTGCAAACCGCTGAATCCACACGTGAGTTTAACTCTGTCAGTTGAATGCACACATTGACAACCATTCAGTTAGATAGCTCCGTTTTGGTATTAGAAGCAGATATTTCTCTGTACAGCCTATGGTCCCATTCACTAGGGAATATCCCAACGCAGCTCCTGGAAGAAACGTGTTTCTGACTCGCTGAATCTCAACATAGATTCAACTCTCTTAGGTGAACGAACGCACAGCAGAGCAGTTTCAAGGAAACGTTTCTCCTGAGTTTTAGACGAAGTTTCCTGCTGTTTAGTACGGATGCCGGCATTGGGCTGGAAATACCGGTTTTGGGATTCTACACAGAAAGGGTTTGCAAACCGCTGAAGACACACGTGAGTTTAACTCTGTCAGTTGAATGCACACATTGACAACCATTCAGTTAGATAGCTCCGTTTTGGTTTTAGAAGCAGATATTTCTCTGTACAGCCTATGGTCCCATTCACTCGGGAATATCCCAACGCAGCTCCTAGAAGAAACGTGTTTCTGACTCGCTGAATCTCAACATAGATTCAACTCTCTTAGGTGAACGAACGCCCAGCAGAGCAGTTTCAAGGAAGCGTTTCTCCTGAGTTTTAGACGAAGTCTCCTGCTGTTTAGTACGGATGCCGGCATTGGGCTGGAAATACCGGTTTTGGGATTCTGCACAGAAAGGGTTTGCAAACCGCTGAATCCACATGTGAGCTTAACTTTGTGAGTTGAATGCACACATTGACAACCATCCAGTTAGATAGCTCCGTTTTGGTTTTAGAAGCAGATATTTCTCTGTACAGCCTATGGTCCCATTCACTCGGGAATATCCCAACGCAGCTTCTAAAAGAAACGTGTTTCTGATCCGCTGAATCTCAACATAGATTCAACTCTCTTAGGTGAACGAACGCACAGAAGAGCAGTTTCAAGGAAACGTTTCTCCTGAGTTTTAGACGAAGTTTCCTGCAGTTTAGTACGTATGCCGGCATTGAGCTGGAATTACCGGATTTGGGATTCTGCACAGAAAGGGTTTGTAAACCGCTGAATCCAAACGTGAGTTTAACTGTGTCAGTTGAATGCACACATTGACAACCATTCAGTTAGATAGCTCCGTTTTGGTTTTAGAAGCAGATATTTCTCTGTACAGCCTATGGTCCCATTCACTCGGGGATATCCCAACGCAGCTCCTGGAAGAAACGTGTTTCTGACTCGCTGAATCTGAACATAGATTCAACTCTCTTAGCTGAGCGAACGCACAGCAGAGCAGTTTCAAGGAAACGTTTCTCCTGAGTTTTAGACGAAGTTTCCTGCTGTTTAGTACATATGCCGGCATTGGGCTGGAAATACCGGTTTTGGGATTCTGCACAGAAAAGGTTTGCAAACCGCTGAATCCACACCTGAGTTTAACTCTGTCAGTTGAATGCACACATTGACAACCATTCAGTTAGATAGCTCCGTTTTGGTTTTAGAAGCAGATATTTCTCTGTACAGCCTATGGTCCCATTCACTCGGGAATATCCCAACGCAGCTACTAGAAGAAACGTGTTTCTGACTCGCTGAATCTCAACATAGATTCAACTCTCTTAGATGAACGAACGCCCAGCAGAGCAGTTTCAAGGAAGCGTTTCTCCTGAGTTTTAGACGAAGTTTCCCGCTGTTTAGTACGGATGCCGGCATTTGGCTGGAAATACCGGTTTTGGGATTCTGCACAGAAAGGGTTTGCAAACCGCTGAATCCACACGTGAGTTTAACTTTGTGAGTTGAATGCACACATTGACAACCATCCAGTTAGATAGCTCCGTTTTGGTTTTAGAAGCAGATATTTCTCTGTACAGCCTATGGTCCCATTCACTCGGGAATATCTCAACGCAGCTCCTAGAAGAAACGTGTTTCTGACTCGCTGAATCTCAACATAGATTCAACTCTCTTATGTGAACGAACGCACAGCAGAGCAGTTTCAAGGAAACGTTTCTCCTGAGTTTTAGACGAAGTTTCCTGCTGTTTAGTACGTATGCCGGCATTGGGCTGGAAATACCGGTTTTGGGATTCTGCACAGAAAGGGTTTGCAAACCACTGAATCCACACGTGAGTTTAACTCTGTCAGTTGAATGCACACATTGACAACCATTCAGTTAGATACCTCCGTTTTGGTTTTAGAAGCAGATATTTCTCTGTACAGCCTATGGTCCCATTTACTCGGGAATGTCCCAACGCAGCTCCTGGAAGAAACGTGTTTCTGACTCGCTGAATCTCAACATAGATTCAACTCTCTTAGGTGAACGAACGCACAGCAGAGCAGTTTCAAGGAAACGTTTCTCCTGAGTTTTAGACGAAGTTTCCTGCTGTTTAGTACGTATGCCGGCATTGGGCTGGAAATACCGGTTTTGGGATTCTGCACAGAAAGGGTTTGCAAACCGCTGAATCCACACGTGAGTTTAACTCTGTCAGCTGAATGCACACATTGACAACCATTCAGTTAGATAGATCCGTTTTGGTTTTAGAAGCAGATATTTCTCTGTACAGCCTATGGTCCCATTCACTCGGGAATATCCCGACGCAGGTCCTAGAAGAAACGTGTTTCTGACTCGCTGAATCTCAACATAGATTCAACTCTCTTAGGTGAACGAACGCACAGCAGAGCAGTTTCAAGGAAACTTTTCTCCTGAGTTTTAGACGAAGTTTCCTGCTGTTTAGTACGGATGCCGGCATTGGGCAGGAAATACCGGTTTTCAGATTCTGCACAGAAAGGGTTTGCAAACCGCTGAATCCACACGTGAGTTTAACTCTGTCAGTTGAATGCACACATTGACAACCATTCAGTTAGATAGCTCCGTTTTGGTTTTAGAAGCAGATATTTCTCTGTACAGCCTATGGTCCCATTCACTCGGGGATATCCCAATGCAGCTCCTGGAAGAAACGTGTTTCTGACTCGCTGAATCTCAACATAGATTCAACTCTCTTAGGTGAACGAACGCACAGCAGAGCAGTTTCAAGGAAACGTTTCTCCTGAGTTTTACACGAAGTTTCCTGCTGTTTAGTACGTATGCCGGCATTGGGCTGGAAATACCGGTTTTGGGATTCTGCACAGAAAGGGTTTGCAAACCGCTGAATCCACACGTGAGTTTAACTCTGTCAGTTGAATGCACACATTGACAACCATTCAGTTAGATACATCCGTTTTGGTTTTAGAAGCAGATATTTCTCTGTACAGCCTATGGTCCCATTCACTCGGTAATATCCCGACGCAGCTCCTAGAAGAAACGTGTTTCTGACTCGCTGAATCTCAACATAGATTCAACTCTCTTAGGTGAACGAAAGCACAGCAGAGCAGTTTCAAGGAAACTTTTCTCCTGAGTTTTAGACGAAGTTTACTGCTGTTTAGTACGGATGCCGGCATTGGGCAGGAAATACCGGTTTTCGGATTCTGCACAGAAAGGGTTTGCAAACCGCTGAATCCACACGTGAGTTTAACTCTGTCAGTTGAATGCACACATTGACAACCATTCAGTTTGATAACACCCTTTTGGTTTTAGAAGCAGATATTTCTCTGTACAGCCTATGGTCCCATTCACTCGGGGATATCCCAACGCAGCTCCTGGAAGAAACGTGTTTCTGACTCGCTGAATCTCAACATAGATTCAACTCTCTTAGGTGAACGAACGCACAGCAGAGCAGTTTCAAGGAAACGTTTCTCCTGAGTTTTAGACGAAGTTTCCTGCTGTTTAGTACGTATGCTGGCATTGGGCTGGAAATACCGGTTTTGGGATTCTGCACAGAAAGGGTTTGCAAACCGCTGAATCCACACGTGAGTTTAACTCTGTCAGTTGAATGCACACATTGACAACCATTCAGTTTGATAACACCCCTTTGGTTTTAGAAGCAGATATTTCTCTGTACAGCCTATGGTCCCATTCACTCGGGGATATCCCGACGCAGCTCCTGGGAGAAACGTGTTTCTGACTCGCTGAATCTCAACATAGATTCAACTCTCTTAGGTGAACGAACTCACAGCAGAGCAGTTTCAAGGAAACGTTTCTCCTGAGTTTTAGACGAAGTTTCCTGCTGTTTAGTACGTATGCCGGCATTGGGCTGGAAATACCGGTTTTGGGATTCTGCACAGAAAGGGTTTGCAAACCGCTGAATCCACACGTGAGTTTAACTCTGTCAGTTGAATGCACACATTGACAACCATTCAGTTAGATTGATCCGTTTTGGTTTTAGAAGCAGATATTTCTCTGTACAGCCTATGGTCCCATTCACTCGGGAATATCCCGATGCAGGTACTAGAAGAAACGTGTTTCTGACTCGCTGAATCTCAACATAGATTCAACTCTCTTAGGTGAACGAACGCACAGCAGAGCAGTTTCAAGGAAACTTTTCTCCTGAGTTTTAGACGAAGTTTCCTGCTGTTTAGTACGGATGCCGGCATTGGGCAGGAAATACCGGTTTTCAGATTCTGCACAGAAAGGGTTTGGAAACCGCTGAATCCACACGTGAGTTTAACTCTGTCAGTTGAATGCACACATTGACAACCATTCAGTTAGATAGCTCCGTTTTGGTTTTAGAAGCAGATATTTCTCTGTACAGCCTATGGTCCCATTCACTCGGGAATATCCCAACGCAGCTCCTGGAAGAAACGTGTTTCTGACTCGCTGAATCGGAACATAGATTCAACTCTCTTAGTTGAACGAACGCACAGCAGAGCAGTTTCAAGGAAACTTTTCTCCTGAGTTTTAGACCAAGTTTCCTGCTGTTTAGTACGGATGCCGGCATTGGGCAGGAAATACCGGTTTTCAGATTCTGCACAGAAAGGGTTTGCAAACCGCTGAATCCACACGTGAGTTTAACTCTGTCAGTTGAATGCACACATTGACAACCATTCAGTTAGATAGCTCCGTTTTGGTTTTAGAAGCAGATATTTCTCTGTACAGCCTATGGTCCCATTCACTCGGGGATATCCCAACGCAGCTCCTGGAAGAAACGTGTTTCTGACTCGCTGAATCTCAACATAGATTCAACTCTCTTAGGTGAACGAACGCACAGCAGAGCAGTTTCAAGGAAACGTTTCTCCTGAGTTTTACACGAAGTTTCCTGCTGTTTAGTACGTATGCCGGCATTGGGCTGGAAATACCGGTTTTGGGATTCTGCACAGAAAGGGTTTGCAAACCGCTGAATCCACACGTGAGTTTAACTCTGTCAGTTGAATGCACACATTGACAACCATTCAGTTAGATAGATCCGTTTTGGTTTTAGAAGCAGATATTTCTCTGTACAGCCTATGGTCCCATTCACTCGGGAATATCCCGACGCAGCTCCTAGAAGAAACGTGTTTCTGACTCGCTGAATCTCAACATAGATTCAACTCTCTTAGGTGAACGAAAGCACAGCAGAGCAGTTTCAAGGAAACTTTTCTCCTGAGTTTTAGACGAAGTTTCCTGCTGTTTAGTACGGATGCCGGCATTGGGCAGGAAATACCGGTTTTCGGATTCTGCACAGAAAGGGTTTGCAAACCGCTGAATCCACACGTGAGTTTAACTCTGTCAGTTGAATGCACACATTGACAACCATTCAGTTAGATAGCTCCGTTTTGGTTTTAGAAGCAGATATTTCTCTGTACAGCCTATGGTCCCATTCACTCGGGAATATCCCAATGCAGCTACTGGAAGAAACGTGTTTCTGACTCGCTGAATCTGAACATAGATTCAACTCTCTTAGGTGAACGAACGCACAGCAGAGCAGTTTCAAGGAAACGTTTCTCCTGAGTTTTATACGAAGTTTCCTGCTGTTTAGTACGTATGCTGGCATTGGGCTGGAAATACCGGTTTTGGGATTCTGCACAGAAAGGGTTTGCAAACCGCTGAATCCACACGTGAGTTTAACTCTGTCAGTTGAATGCACACATTGACAACCATTCAGTTTGATAACACCCCTTTGGTTTTAGAAGCAGATATTTCTCTGTACAGCCTATGGTCCCATTCACTCGGGGATATCCCGACGCAGCTCCTGGAAGAAACGTGTTTCTGACTCGCTGAATCTCAACATAGATTCAACTCTCTTAGGTGAACGAACTCACAGCAGAGCAGTTTCAAGGAAACGTTTCTCCTGAGTTTTAGACGAAGTTTCCTGCTGTTTAGTACGTATGCCGGCATTGGGCTGGAAATACCGGTTTTGGGATTCTGCACAGAAAGGGTTTGCAAACCGCTGAATCCACACGTGAGTTTAACTCTGTCAGTTGAATGCACACATTGACAACCATTCAGTTAGATTGATCCGTTTTGGTTTTAGAAGCAGATATTTCTCTGTACAGCCTATGGTCCCATTCACTCGGGAATATCCCGACGCAGGTACTAGAAGAAACGTGTTTCTGACTCGCTGAATCTCAACATAGATTCAACTCTCTTAGGTGAACGAACGCACAGCAGAGCAGTTTCAAGGAAACTTTTCTCCTGAGTTTTAGACGAAGTTTCCTGCTGTTTAGTACGGATGCCGGCATTGGGCTGGCAATACCGGTTTTGGGATTCTGCACAGAAAGGGTTTGCAAACCGCTGAATCCACACGTGAGTTTAACTCTGTCAGTTGAATGCACACATTGACAACCATTCAGTTAGATAGATCCGTTTTGGTTTTAGAAGCAGATATTTCTCTGTACAGCCTATGGTCCCATTCACTCGGGAATATCCCGACGCAGCTCCTAGAAGAAACGTGTTTCTGACTCGCTGAATCTCAACATAGATTCAACTCTCTTAGGTGAACGAAAGCACAGTAGAGCAGTTTCAAGGAAACTTTTCTCCTGAGTTTTAGTCGAAGTTTCCTGCTGTTTAGTACGGATGCCGGCATTGGGCAGGAAATACCGGTTTTCGGATTCTGCACAGAAAGGGTTTGCAAACCGCTGAATCCACACGTGAGTTTAACTCTGTCAGTTGAATGCACACATTGACAACCATTCAGTTAGATAGCTCCGTTTTGGTTTTAGAAGCAGATATTTCTCTGTACAGCCTATGGTCCCATTCACTCGGGAATATCCCAACGCAGCTCCTGGAAGAAACGTGTTTCTGACTCGCTGAATCTGAACATAGATTCAACTCTCTTAGGTGAACGAACGCACAGCAGAGCAGTTTCAAGGAAACGTTTCTCCTGAGTTTTAGACGAAGTTTCCTGCTGTTTAGTACGTATGCTGGCATTGGGCTGGAAATACCGGTTTTGGGATTCTGCACAGAAAGGGTGTGCAAACCGCTGAATCCACACGTGAGTTTAACTCTGTCAGTTGAATGCACACATTGACAACCATTCAGTTTGATAACACCCCTTTGGTTTTAGAAGCAGATATTTCTCTGTACAGCCTATGGTCCCATTCACTCGGGGATATCCCGACGCAGCTCCTGGAAGAAACGTGTTTCTGACTCGCTGAATCTCAACATAGATTCAACTCTCTTAGGTGAACGAACTCACAGCAGAGCAGTTTCAAGGAAACGTTTCTCCTGAGTTTTAGACGAAGTTTCCTGCTGTTTAGTACGTATGCCGGCATTGGGCTGGAAATACCGGTTTTGGGATTCTGCACAGAAAGGGTTTGCAAACTGCTGAATCCACACGTGAGTTTAACTCTGTCAGTTGAATGCACACATTGACAACCATTCAGTTAGATTGATCCGTTTTGGTTTTAGAAGCAGATATTTCTCTGTACAGCCTATGGTCCCATTCACTCGGGAATATCCCGACGCAGGTACTAGAAGAAACGTGTTTCTGACTCGCTGAATCTCAACATAGATTCAACTCTCTTAGGTGAACGAACGCACAGCAGAGCAGTTTCAAGGAAACTTTTCTCCTGAGTTTTAGACGAAGTTTCCTGCTGTTTAGTACGGATGCCGGCATTGGGCTGGCAATACCGGTTTTGGGATTCTGCACAGAAAGGGTTTGCAAACCGCTGAATCCACACGTGAGTTTAACTCTGTCAGTTGAATGCACACATTGACAACCATTCAGATAGATAGCTCCGTTTTGGTTTTAGAAGCAGATATTTCTCTGTACAGCCTATGGTCCCATTCACTCGGGAATATCCCAACGCAGGTCCTAGAAGAAACGTGTTTCTGACTCGCTGAATCTAAACATAGATTCAACTCTCTTATGTGAACGAACGCACAGCAGAGGAGTTTCAAGGAAACGTTTCTCCTGAGTTTTAGACGAAGTTTCCTGCTGTTTAGTACAGATGCTGGCATTGGGCTGGAAATACCGGTTTTGGGATTCTGCACAGAAAGGGTTTGCAAACCGCTGAATCCACACGTGAGTTTAACTCTGTCAGTTGAATGCACACATTGACAACCATTCAGTTTGATAACACCCTTTTGGTTTTAGAAGCAGATATTTCTCTGTACAGCCTATGGTCCCATTCACTCGGGGATATCCCAACGCAGCTCCTGGAAGAAACGTGTTTCTGACTCGCTGAATCTCAACATAGATTCAACTCTCTTAGGTGAACGAACGCACAGCAGAGCAGTTTCAAGGAAACGTTTCTCCTGAGTTTTAGACGAAGTTTCCTGCTGTTTAGTACGGATGCCGGCATTGGGCTGGAAATACCGGTTTTGGGATTCTGCACAGAAAGGGTTTGCAAACCGCTGAATCCACACGTGAGTTTAACTCTGTCAGTTGAATGCACACATTGACAACCATTCAGTTAGATAGCTCCGTTTTGGTTTTAGAAGCAGATATTTCTCTGTACAGCCTATGGTCCCATTCACTCGGGAATATCCCAACGCAGCTCCTGGAAGAAACGTGTTTCTGACTCGCTGAATCTCAACATAGACACAACTCTCTTAGGTGAACGAACGCACAGCAGAGCAGCTTCAAGGAAACGTTTCTCGTGAGTTTTAGACGAAGTATCCTGCTGTTTAGTACGTATGCCGGCATTAGGCTGGAAATACCGGTTTTGGGATTCTGCACAGAAAGGGTTTGCAAACCGCTGAATCCACACGTGAGTTTAACTCTGTCAGTTGAATGCACACATTGACAACCATTCAGTTTGATAACACCCTTTTGGTTTTAGAAGCAGATATTTCTCTGTACAGCCTATGGTCCCATTCACTCGGGAATATCCCAACGCAGCTACTAGAAGAAACGTGTTTCTGACTCGCTGAATCTCAACATAGATTCAACTCTCTTAGATGAACGAACGCCCAGCAGAGCAGTTTCAAGGAAGCGTTTCTCCTGAGTTTTAGACGAAGTTTCCCGCTGTTTAGTACGGATGCCGGCATTTGGCTGGAAATACCGGTTTTGGGATTCTGCAGAGAAAGGGTTTGCAAACCGCTGAATCCACACGTGAGTTTAACTCTGTCAGTTGAATGCACACATTGACAACCATTCAGTTTGATAACACCCTTTTGGTTTTAGAAGCAGATATTTCTCTGTACAGCCTATGGTCCCATTCACTCGGGGATATCCCAACGCAGCTCCTGGAAGAAACGTGTTTCTGACTCGCTGAATCTCAACATAGACACAACTCTCTTAGGTGAACGAACGCACAGCAGAGCAGTTTCAAGGAAACTTTTCTCCTGAGTTTTAGACGAAGTTTCCTGCTGTTTAGTACGTATGCCGGCATTGGGCTGGAAATACCGGTTTTGGGATTCTGCACAGAAAGGGTTTGCAAACCGCTGAATCCACACGTGAGTTTAACTCTGTCAGTTGAATGCACACATTGACAACCATTCAGTTAGATAGCTCCGTTTTGGTTTTAGAAGCAGATATTTCTCTGTACAGCCTATGGTCCCGTTCACTCGGGAATATCCCAACGCAGCTCCTGGAAGAAACGTGTTTCTGACTCGCTGAATCTGAACATAGATTCAACTCTCTTATGTGAACGAACGCACAGCAGAGCAGTTTCAAGGAAACGTTTCTCCTGAGTTTTAGACGAAGTTTCCTGCTGTTTAGTACGTATGCCGGCATTGGGCTGGAAATACCGGTTTTGGGATTCTGCACAGAAAGGGTTTGCAAACCGCTGAATCCACACGTGAGTTTAACTCTGTCAGTTGAATGCACACATTGACAACCATTCAGTTAGATAGCTCCGTTTTGGTTTTAGAAGCAGATATTTCTCTGTACAGACTATGGTCCCATTCACTCGGGAATATCCCAACGCAGCTACTAGAAGAAACGTGTTTCTGACTCGCTGAATCTCAACATAGATTCAACACTCTTAGGTGAACGAACGCCCAGCAGAGCAGTTTCAAGGAAGCGTTTCTCCTGAGTTTTAGACGTAGTTTCCTGCTGTTTAGTACGGATGCCGGCATTGGGCTGGAAATACCGGTTTTGGGATTCTCCACAGAAAGGGTTTGCAAACCGCTGAATCCACACGTGAATTTAACTCTGTCAGTTGAATGCACACATTGACAACCATTCAGTTAGATTGCACCCTTTTGGTTTTAGGAGCAGATATTTCTCTGTACAGCCTATGGTCCCATTCACTCGGGAATATCCCAACACAGCTCCTAGAAGAAACGTGTTTCTGACTCGCTGAATCTCAACATAGATCCAACTCTCTTAGGTGAACGAACGCACAGCAGAGCAGTTTCAAGGAAACGTTTCTCCTGAGTTTTAGACGAAGTTTCCTGCTGTTTAGTACGTATGCCGGCATTGGGCTGGAAATACCGGTTTTGGGATTCTGCACAGAAAAGATTTGCAAACCACTGAATCCACACGTGAGTTTAACTCTGTCAGTTGAATGCACACATTGACAACCATTCAGTTAGATAGCTCCGTTTTGGTTTTAGAAGCAGATATTTCTCTGTACAGCTTATGGTCCCATTCACTCGGGAATATCGCAACGCAGCTCCTGGAAGAAACGTGTTTCTGACTCGCTGAATCTCAACATAGATTCAACTCTCTTAGGTGAACGAACGCACAGCAGAGCAGTTTCAAGGAAACGTTTCTCTTGAGTTTTAGACGAAGTTTCCTGCTGTTTAGTACGGATGCCGGCATTGGGCTGGAAATACCGGTTTTGGGATTCTGCACAGAAAGGGTTTGCAAACCGCTGAATCCACAAGTGAGTTTAACTCTGTCAGTTGAATGCACACATTGACAACCATTCAGTTAGATAGCTCCGTTTTGGTATTAGAAGCAGATATTTCTCTGTACAGCCTATGGTCCCATTCACTAGGGAATATCCCAACGCAGCTCCTGGAAGAAACGTGTTTCTGACTCGCTGAATCTCAACATAGATTCAACTCTCTTAGGTGAACGAACGCACAGCAGAGCAGTTTCAAGGAAACGTTTCTCCTGAGTTTTAGACGAAGTTTCCTGCTGTTTAGTACGGATGCCGGCATTGGGCTGGAAATACCGGTTTTGGGATTCTACACAGAAAGGGTTTGCAAACCGCTGAAGACACACGTGAGTTTAACTCTGTCAGTTGAATGCACACATTGACAACCATTCAGTTAGATAGCTCCGTTTTGGTTTTAGAAGCAGATATTTCTCTGTACAGCCTATGGTCCCATTCACTCGGGAATATCCCAACGCAGCTCCTAGAAGAAACGTGTTTCTGACTCGCTGAATCTCAACATAGATTCAACTCTCTTAGGTGAACGAACGCCCAGCAGAGCAGTTTCAAGGAAGCGTTTCTCCTGAGTTTTAGACGAAGTTTCCTGCTGTTTAGTACGGATGCCGGCATTGGGCTGGAAATACCGGTTTTGGGATTCTGCACAGAAAAGATTTGCAAACCACTGAATCCACACGTGAGTTTAACTCTGTCAGTTGAATGCACACATTGACAACCATTCAGTTAGATAGCTCCGTTTTGGTTTTAGAAGCAGATATTTCTCTGTACAGCCTATGGTCCCATTCACTCGGGAATATCCCAACGCAGCTTCTAAAAGAAACGTGTTTCTGATCCGCTGAATCTCAACATAGATTCAACTCTCTTAGGTGAACGAACGCACAGCAGAGCAGTTTCAAGGAAACTTTTCTCCTCAGTTTTAGACGAAGTTTCCTGCAGTTTAGTACGTATGCTGGCATTGAGCTGGAATTACCGGATTTGGGATTCTGCACAGAAAGGGTTTGTAAACCGCTGAATCCAAACGTGAGTTTAACTGTGTCAGTTGAATGCACACATTGACAACCATTCAGTTAGATAGCTCCGTTTTGGTTTTAGAAGCAGATATTTCTCTGTACAGCCTATGGTCCCATTCACTCGGGAATATCCCAACGCAGCTCCTGGAAGAAACGTGTTTCTGACTCGCTGAATCTGAACATAGATTCAACTCTCTTAGCTGAGCGAACGCACAGCAGAGCAGTTTCAAGGAAACGTTTCTCCTGAGTTTTAGACGAAGTTTCCTGCTGTTTAGTACATATGCCGTCATTGGGCTGGAAATACCGGTTTTGGGATTCTGCACAGAAAAGGTTTGCAAACCGCTGAATCCACACCTGAGTTTAACTCTGTCAGTTGAATGCACACATTGACAACCATTCAGTTAGATAGCTCCGTTTTGGTTTTAGAAGCAGATATTTCTCTGTACAGCCTATGGTCCCATTCACTCGGGAATATCCCAACGCAGCTACTAGAAGAAACGTGTTTCTGACTCGCTGAATCTCAACATAGATTCAACTCTCTTAGATGAACGAACGCCCAGCAGAGCAGTTTCAAGGAAGCGTTTCTCCTGAGTTTTAGACGAAGTTTCCCGCTGTTTAGTACGGATGCCGGCATTTGGCTGGAAATACCGGTTTTGGGATTCTGCACAGAAAGGGTTTGCAAACCGCTGAATCCACACGTGAGTTTAACTTTGTGAGTTGAATGCACACATTGACAACCATCCAGTTAGATAGCTCCGTTTTGGTTTTAGAAGCAGATATTTCTCTGTACAGCCTATGGTCCCATTCACTCGGGGATATCCCAACGCAGCTCCTGGAAGAAACGTGTTTCTGACTCGCTGAATCTCAACATAGATTCAACTCTCTTAGGTGAACGAACGCACAGCAGAGCAGTTTCAAGGAAACGTTTCTCCTGAGTTTTACACGAAGTTTCCTGCTGTTTAGTACGTATGCCGGCATTGGGCTGGAAATACCGGTTTTGGGATTCTGCACAGAAAGGGTTTGCAAACCGCTGAATCCACACGTGAGTTTAACTCTGTCAGTTGAATGCACACATTGACAACCATTCAGTTAGATAGATCCGTTTTGGTTTTAGAAGCAGATATTTCTCTGTACAGCCTATGGTCCCATTCACTCGGGAATATCCCGACGCAGCTCCTAGAAGAAACGTGTTTCTGACTCGCTGAATCTCAACATAGATTCAACTCTCTTAGGTGAACGAACGCACAGCAGAGCAGTTTCAAGGAAACGTTTCTCTTGAGTTTTAGACGAAGTTTCCTGCTGTTTAGTACGGATGCCGGCATTGGGCTGGAAATACCGGTTTTGGGATTCTGCACAGAAAGGGTTTGCAAACCGCTGAATCCACACGTTAGTTTAACTCTGTCAGTTGAATGCACACATTGACAACCATTCAGTTTGATAGCGCCCTTTTGGTTTTAGTAGCAGATATTTCTCTGTACAGCCTATGGTCCCATTCACTCGGGAATATCCCAACGCAGCTCCTAGAAGAAACGTGTTTCTGACTCGCTGAATCTCAACATAGATTCAACTCTCTTAGGTGAACGAACGCACAGCAGAGCAGTTTCAAGGAAACTTTTCTCCTGAGTTTTAGACGAAGTTTCCTGCTGTTTAGTACGGATGCCGGCATTGGGCTGGCAATACCGGTTTTGGATTCTGCACAGAAAGGGTTTGCAAACCGCTGAATCCACACGTGAGTTTAACTCTGTCAGTTGAATGCACACATTGACAACCATTCAGATAGATAGCTCCGTTTTGGTTTTAGAAGCAGATATTTCTCTGTACAGCCTATGGTCCCATTCACTCGGGAATATCCCAACGCAGGTCCTAGAAGAAACGTGTTTCTGACTCGCTGAATCTAAACATAGATTCAACTCTCTTATGTGAACGAACGCACAGCAGAGCAGTTTCAGGGAATCGTTTCTCCTGAGTTTTAGACGAAGTTTCCTGCTGTTTAGTACGTATGCCGGCATTGGGCTGGAAATACCGGTTTTGGGATTCTGCAGAGAAAGGGTTTGCAAACCGCTGAATCCACACGTGAGTTTAACTCTGTCAGTTGAATGCACACATTGACAACCATTCAGTTAGATAGCTCCGTTTTGGTTTTAGAAGCAGATATTTCTCTGTACAGCCTATGGTCCCATTCACTCGGGAATATCCCAACGCAGCTCCTGGAAGAAACGTGTTTCTGACTCGCTGAATCTAAACATAGATTCAACTCTCTTAGGTGAACGAACGCACAGCAGATCAGCTTCAAGGAAACGTTTCTCCTGAGTTTTAGACGAAGTTTCCTGCTGTTTAGTACAGATGCCGGCATTGGGCTGGAAATACCGGTTTTGGGATTCTGCACAGAAAGGGTTTGCAAACCGCTGAATCCACACGTGAGTTTAACTCTGTCAGTTGAATGCACACATTGACAACCATTCAGTTTGATAACACCCCTTTGGTTTTAGAAGCAGATATTTCTCTGTACAGCCTATGGTCCCATTCACTCAGGGATATCCCAACGCAGCTCCTGGAAGAAACGTGTTTCTGACTCGCTGAATCTCAATATAGATTCAACTCCCTTAGGTGAACGAACGCACAGCAGAGCAGTTTCAAGGAAACGTTTCTCCTGAGTTTTAGACGAAGTTTCCTGCTGTTTAGTACGTATGCCGGCATTGGGCTGGAAATACCGGTTTTGGGATTCTGCAGAGAAAGGGTTTGCAAACCGCTGAATCCACACGTGAGTTTAACTCTGTCAGTTGAATGCACACATTGACAACCATTCAGTTTGATAACACCCTTTTGGTTTTAGAAGCAGATATTTCTCTGTACAGCCTATGGTCCCATTCACTCGGGGATATCCCAACGCAGCTCCTGGAAGAAACGTGTTTCTGACTCGCTGAATCTCAACATAGACACAACTCTCTTAGGTGAACGAACGCACAGCAGAGCAGTTTCAAGGAAACGTTTCTCCTGAGTTTTAGACGAAGTTTCCTGCTGTTTAGTACGTATGCCGGCATTGGGCTGGAAATACCGGTTTTGGGATTCTGCACAGAAAGGGTTTGCAAACCGCTGAATCCACACGTGAGTTTAACTCTGTCAGTTGAATGCACACATTGACAACCATTCAGTTAGATAGCTCCGTTTTGGTTTTAGAAGCAGATATTTCTCTGTACAGCCTATGGTCCCGTTCACTCGGGAATATCCCAACGCAGCTCCTGGAAGAAACGTGTTTCTGACTCGCTGAATCTCAACATAGATTCAACACTGTTAGGTGAACGAACGCCCAGCAGAGCAGTTTCAAGGAAGCGTTTCTCCTGAGTTTTAGACGTAGTTTCCTGCTGTTTAGTACGGATGCCGGTATTGGGCTGGAAATACCGGTTTTGGGATTCTGCACAGAAAGGGTTTGCAAACCGCTGAATCCACACGTGAGTTTAACTCTGTCAGTTGAATGCACACATTGACAACCATTCAGTTAGATAGCTCCGTTTTGGTTTTAGAAGCAGATATTTCTCTGTACAGCCTATGGTCCCATTCACTCGGGAATATCCCAACGCAGCTCCTGGAAGAAACGTGTTTCTGACTCGCTGAATCTGAACATAGATTCAACTCTCTTAGTTGAACGAACGCACAGCAGAGCAGTTTCAAGGAAACTTTTCTCCTGAGTTTTAGACGAAGTTTCCTGCTGTTTAGTACGGATGCCGGCATTGGGCAGGAAATACCGGTTTTCAGATTCTGCACAGAAAGGGTTTGCAAACCGCTGAATCCACACGTGAGTTTAACTCTGTCAGTTGAATGCACACATTGACAACCATTCAGTTAGATAGCTCCGTTTTGGTTTTAGAAGCAGATATTTCTCTGTACAGCCTATGGTCCCATTCACTCGGGGATATCCCAACGCAGCTCCTGGAAGAAACGTGTTTCTGACTCGCTGAATCTCAACATAGATTCAACTCTCTTAGGTGAACGAACGCAGAGCAGAGCAGTTTCAAGGAAACGTTTCTCCTGAGTTTTACACGAAGTTTCCTGCTGTTTAGTACGTATGCCGGCATTGGGCTGGAAATACCGGTTTTGGGATTCTGCACAGAAAGGGTTTGCAAACCGCTGAATCCACACGTGAGTTTAACTCTGTCAGTTGAATGCACACATTGACAACCATTCAGTTAGATAGATCCGTTTTGGTTTTAGAAGCAGATATTTCTCTGTACAGCCTATGGTCCCATTCACTCGGGAATATCCCGACGCAGCTCCTAGAAGAAACGTGTTTCTGACTCGCTGAATCTCAACATAGATTCAACTCTCTTAGGTGAACGAAAGCACAGCAGAGCAGTTTCAAGGAAACTTTTCTCCTGAGTTTTAGACGAAGTTTCCTGCTGTTTAGTACGGATGCCGGCATTGGGCAGGAAATACCGGTTTTCGGATTCTGCACAGAAAGGGTTTGCAAACCGCTGAATCCACACGTGAGTTTAACTCTGTCAGTTGAATGCACACATTGACAACCATTCAGTTAGATAGCTCCGTTTTGGTTTTAGAAGCAGATATTTCTCTGTACACCCTATGGTCCCATTCACTCGGGAATATCCCAACGCAGCTCCTGGAATAAACGTGTTTCTGACTCGCTGAATCTGAACATAGATTCAACTCTCTTAGGTGAACGAACGCACAGCAGAGCAGTTTCAAGGAAACGTTTCTCCTGAGTTTTAGACGAAGTTTCCTGCTGTTTAGTACGTATGCTGGCATTGGGCTGGAAATACCGGTTTTGGGATTCTGCACAGAAAGGGTTTGCAAACCGCTGAATCCACACGTGAGTTTAACTCTGTCAGTTGAATGCACACATTGACAACCATTCAGTTTGATAACACCCCTTTGGTTTTAGAAGCAGATATTTCTCTGTACAGCCTATGGTCCCATTCACTCGGGGATATCCCGACGCAGCTCCTGGAAGAAACGTGTTTCTGACTCGCTGAATCTCAACATAGATTCAACTCTCTTAGGTGAACGAACTCACAGCAGAGCAGTTTCAAGGAAACGTTTCTCCTGAGTTTTAGACGAAGTTTCCTGCTGTTTAGTACGTATGCCGGCATTGGGCTGGAAATACCGGTTTTGGGATTCTGCACAGAAAGGGTTTGCAAACCGCTGAATCCACACGTGAGTTTAACTCTGTCAGTTGAATGCACACATTGACAACCATTCAGTTAGATTGATCCGTTTTGGTTTTAGAAGCAGATATTTCTCTGTACAGCCTATGGTCCCATTCACTCGGGAATATCCCGACGCAGGTACTAGAAGAAACGTGTTTCTGACTCGCTGAATCTCAACATAGATTCAACTCTCTTAGGTGAACGAACGCACAGCAGAGCAGTTTCAAGGAAACTTTTCTCCTGAGTTTTAGACGAAGTTTCCTGCTGTTTAGTACGGATGCCGGCATTGGGCTGGCAATACCGGTTTTGGGATTCTGCACAGAAAGGGTTTGCAAACCGCTGAATCCACACGTGAGTTTAACTCTGTCAGTTGAATGCACACATTGACAACCATTCAGTTAGATAGCTCCGTTTTGGTTTTAGAAGCAGATATTTCTCTGTACAGCCTATGGTCCCATTCACTCGGGAATATCCCAACGCAGCTCCTGGAAGAAACGTGTTTCTGACTCGCTGAATCTGAACATAGATTCAACTCTCTTAGGTGAACGAACGCACAGCAGAGCAGTTTCAAGGAAACGTTTCTCCTGAGTTTTAGACGAAGTTTCCTGCTGTTTAGTACGTATGCTGGCATTGGGCTGGCAATACCGGTTTTGGGATTCTGCACAGAAAGGGTTTGCAAACCGCTGAATCCACACGTGAGTTTAACTCTGTCAGTTGAATGCACACATTGACAACCATTCAGTTTGATAACACCCCTTTGGTTTTAGAAGCAGATATTTCTCTGTACAGCCTATGGTCCCATTCACTCGGGGATATCCCGACGCAGCTCCTGGAAGAAACGTGTTTCTGACTCGCTGAATCTCAACATAGATTCAACTCTCTTAGGTGAACGAACGCACAGCAGAGCAGTTTCAAGGAAACGTTTCTCCTGAGTTTTAGACGAAGTTTCCTGCTGTTTAGTACGTATGCCGGCATTGGGCTGGAAATACCGGTTTTGGGATTCTGCACAGAAAGGGTTTGCAAACCGCTGAATCCACACGTGAGTTTAACTCTGTCAGTTGAATGCACACATTGACAACCATTCAGTTAGATTGATCCGTTTTGGTTTTAGAAGCAGATATTTCTCTGTACAGCCTATGGTCCCATTCACTCGGGAATATCCCGACGCAGGTACTAGAAGAAACGTGTTTCTGACTCGCTGAATCTCAACATAGATTCAACTCTCTTAGGTGAACGAACGCACAGCAGAGCAGTTTCAAGGAAACTTTTCTCCTGAGTTTTAGACGAAGTTTCCTGCTGTTTAGTACGGATGCCGGCATTGGGCTGGCAATACCGGTTTTGGGATTCTGCACAGAAAGGGTTTACAAACCGCTGAATCCACACGTGAGTTTAACTCTGTCAGTTGAATGCACACATTGACAACCATTCAGATAGATAGCTCCGTTTTGGTTTTAGAAGCAGATATTTCTCTGTACAGCCTATGGTCCCATTCACTCGGGAATATCCCAACGCAGGTCCTAGAAGAAACGGGTTTCTGACTCGCTGAATCTAAACATAGATTCAACTCTCTTATGTGAACGAACGCACAGCAGAGCAGTTTCAGGGAATCGTTTCTCCTGAGTTTTAGACGAAGTTTCCTGCTGTTTAGTACGTATGCCGGCATTGGGCTGGAAATACCGGTTTTGGGATTCTGCACAGAAAGGGTTTGCAAACCGCTGAATCCACACGTGAGTTTAACTCTGTCAGTTGAATGCACACATTGACAACCATTCAGTTAGATAGCTCCGTTTTGGTTTTAGAAGCAGATATTTCTCTGTACAGCCTATGGTCCCATTCACTCGGGAATATCCCAACGCAGCTCCTGGAAGAAACGTGTTTCTGACTCGCTGAATCTCAACATAGATTCAACTCTCTTAGGTGAACGAACGCACAGCAGAGCAGTTTCAAGGAAACGTTTCTCCTGAGTTTTAGACGAAGTTTCCTGCTGTTTAGTACAGATGCCGGCATTGGGCTGGAAATACCGGTTTTGGGATTCTGCACAGAAAGGGTTTGCAAACCGCTGAATCCACACGTGAGTTTAACTCTGTCAGTTGATTGCACACATTGACAACCATTCAGTTTGATAACACCGTTTTGGTTTTAGAAGCAGATATTTCTCTGTACAGCCTATGGTCCCATTCACTCGGGGATATCCCAACGCAGCTCCTGGAAGAAACGTGTTTCTGACTCGCTGAATCTCAACATAGATTCAACTCTCTTAGGTGAACGAACGCACAGCAGAGCAGTTTCAAGGAAACGTTTCTCCTGAGTTTTAGACGAAGTTTCCTGCTGTTTAGTACGGATGCCGGCATTGGGCTGGAAATACCGGTTTTGGGATTCTGCACAGAAAGGGTTTGCAAACCGCTGAATCCACACGTGAGTTTAACTCTGTCAGTTGAATGCACACATTGACAACCATTCAGTTAGATAGCTCCGTTTTGGTTTTAGAAGCAGATATTTCTCTGTACAGCCTATGGTCCCATTCACTCGGGAATATCCCAACGCAGCTCCTGGAAAAAACGTGTTTCTGACTCGCTGAATCTCAACATAGACACAACTCTCTTAGGTGAACGAACGCACAGCAGAGCAGCTTCAAGGAAACGTTTCTCGTGAGTTTTAGACGAAGTATCCTGCTGTTTAGTACGTATGCCGGCATTAGGCTGGAAATACCGGTTTTGGGATTCTGCACAGAAAGGGTTTGCAAACCGCTGAATCCACACGTGAGTTTAACTCTGTCAGTTGAATGCACACATTGACAACCATTCAGTTTGATAACACCCTTTTGGTTTTAGAAGCAGATATTTCTCTGTACAGCCTATGGTCCCATTCACTCAGGGATATCCCAACGCAGCTCCTGGAAGAAACGTGTTTCTGACTCGCTGAATCTCAATATAGATTCAACTCTATTAGGTGAACGAACGCACAGCAGAGCAGTTTCAAGGAAACGTTTCTCCTGAGTTTTAGACGAAGTTTCCTGCTGTTTAGTACGTATGCCGGCATTGGGCTGGAAATACCGGTTTTGGGATTCTGCAGAGAAAGGGTTTGCAAACCGCTGAATCCACACGTGAGTTTAACTCTGTCAGTTGAATGCACACATTGACAACCATTCAGTTTGATAACACCCTTTTGGTTTTAGAAGCAGATATTTCTCTGTACAGCCTATGGTCCCATTCACTCGGGGATATCCCAACGCAGCTCCTGGAAGAAACGTGTTTCTGACTCGCTGAATCTCAACATAGACACAACTCTCTTAGGTGAACGAACGCACAGCAGAGCAGTTTCAAGGAAACGTTTCTCCTGAGTTTTAGACGAAGTTTCCTGCTGTTTAGTACGTATGCCGGCATTGGGCTGGAAATACCGGTTTTGGGATTCTGCACAGAAAGGGTTTGCAAACCGCTGAATCCACACGTGAGTTTAACTCTGTCAGTTGAATGCACACATTGACAACCATTCAGTTAGATAGCTCCGTTTTGGTTTTAGAAGCAGATATTTCTCTGTACAGACTATGGTCCCATTCACTCGGGAATATCCCAACGCAGCTACTAGAAGAAACGTGTTTCTGACTCGCTGAATCTCAACATAGATTCAACACTCTTAGGTGAACGAACGCCCAGCAGAGCAGTTTCAAGGAAGCGTTTCTCCTGAGTTTTAGACGTAGTTTCCTGCTGTTTAGTACGGATGCCGGCATTGGGCTGGAAATACCGGTTTTGGGATTCTGCACAGAAAGGGTTTGCAAACCGCTGAATCCACACGTGAGTTTAACTCTGTCAGTTGAATGCACACATTGACAACCATTCAGTTAGATTGCACCCTTTTGGTTTTAGGAGCAGATATTTCTCTGTACAGCCTATGGTCCCATTCACTCGGGAATATCCCAACACAGCTCCTAGAAGAAACGTGTTTCTGACTCGCTGAATCTCAACATAGATCCAACTCTCTTAGGTGAACGAACGCACAGCAGAGCAGTTTCAAGGAAACGTTTCTCCTGAGTTTTAGACGAAGTTTCCTGCTGTTTAGTACGGATGCCGGCATTGGGCTGGAAATACCGGTTTTGGGATTCTGCACAGAAAGGGTTTGCAAACCGCTGAATCCACACGTGAGTTTAACTCTGTCAGTTGAATGCACACATTGACAACCATTCAGTTAGATAGCTCCGTTTTGGTATTAGAAGCAGATATTTCTCTGTACAGCCTATGGTCCCATTCACTAGGGAATATCCCAACGCAGCTCCTGGAAGAAACGTGTTTCTGACTCGCTGAATCTCAACATAGATTCAACTCTCTTAGGTGAACGAACGCACAGCAGAGCAGTTTCAAGGAAACGTTTCTCCTGAGTTTTAGACGAAGTTTCCTGCAGTTTAGTACGTATGCTGGCATTGAGCTGGAATTACCGGATTTGGGATTCTGCACAGAAAGGGTTTGTAAACCGCTGAATCCAAACGTGAGTTTAACTGTGTCAGTTGAATGCACACATTGACAACCATTCAGTTAGATAGCTCCGTTTTGGTTTTAGAAGCAGATATTTCTCTGTACAGCCTATGGTCCCATTCACTCGGGAATATCCCAACGCAGCTCCTGGAAGAAACGTGTTTCTGACTCGCTGAATCTGAACATAGATTCAACTCTCTTAGCTGAGCGAACGCACAGCAGAGCAGTTTCAAGGAAACGTTTCTCCTGAGTTTTAGACGAAGTTTCCTGCTGTTTAGTACATATGCCGGCATTGGGCTGGAAATACCGGTTTTGGGATTCTGCACAGAAAAGGTTTGCAAACCGCTGAATCCACACCTGAGTTTAACTCTGTCAGTTGAATGCACACATTGACAACCATTCAGTTAGATAGCTCCGTTTTGGTTTTAGAAGCAGATATTTCTCTGTACAGCCTATGGTCCCATTCACTCGGGAATATCCCAACGCAGCTACTAGAAGAAACGTGTTTCTGACTCGCTGAATCTCAACATAGATTCAACTCTCTTAGATGAACGAACGCCCAGCAGAGCAGTTTCAAGGAAGCGTTTCTCCTGAGTTTTAGACGAAGTTTCCCGCTGTTTAGTACGGATGCCGGCATTTGGCTGGAAATACCGGTTTTGGGATTCTGCACAGAAAGGGTTTGCAAACCGCTGAATCCACACGTGAGTTTAACTTTGTGAGTTGAATGCACACATTGACAACCATCCAGTTAGATAGCTCCGTTTTGGTTTTAGAAGCAGATATTTCTCTGTACAGCCTATGGTCCCATTCACTCGGGAATATCCCAACGCAGCTCCAAGAAGAAACGTGTTTCTGACTCGCTGAATCTCAACATAGATTCAACTCTCTTATGTGAACGAACGCACAGCAGAGCAGTTTCAAGGAAACGTTTCTCCTGAGTTTTAGACGAAGTTTCCTGCTGTTTAGTACGTATGCCGGCATTGGGCTGGAAATACCGGTTTTGGGATTCTGCACAGAAAGGGTTTGCAAACCACTGAATCCACACGTGAGTTTAACTCTGTCAGTTGAATGCACACATTGACAACCATTCAGTTAGATACCTCCGTTTTGGTTTTAGAAGCAGATATTTCTCTGTACAGCCTATGGTCCCATTTACTCGGGAATGTCCCAACGCAGCTCCTGGAAGAAACGTGTTTCTGACTCGCTGAATCTCAACATAGATTCAACTCTCTTAGGTGAACGAACGCACAGCAGAGCAGTTTCAAGGAAACGTTTCTCCTGAGTTTTAGACGAAGTTACCTGCTGTTTAGTACGTATGCCGGCATTGGGCTGGAAATACCGGTTTTGGGATTCTGCACAGAAAGGGTTTGCAAACCGCTGAATCCACACGTGAGTTTAACTCTGTCAGCTGAATGCACACATTGACAACCATTCAGTTAAATAGATCCGTTTTGGTTTTAGAAGCAGATATTTCTCTGTACAGCCTATGGTCCCATTCACTCGGGAATATCCCGACGCAGGTCCTAGAAGAAACGTGTTTCTGACTCGCTGAATCTCAACATAGATTCAACTCTCTTAGGTGAACGAACGCACAGCAGAGCAGTTTCAAGGAAACTTTTCTCCTGAGTTTTAGACGAAGTTTCCTGCTGTTTAGTACGGATGCCGGCATTGGGCAGGAAATACCGGTTTTCAGATTCTGCACAGAAATGGTTTGCAAACCGCTGAATCCACACGTGAGTTTAACTCTGTCAGTTGAATGCACACATTGACAACCATTCAGTTAGATAGCTCCGTTTTGGTTTTAGAAGCAGATATTTCTCTGTACAGCCTATGGTCCCATTCACTCGGGGATATCCCAACGCAGCTCCTGGAAGAAACGTGTTTCTGACTCGCTGAATCTCAACATAGATTCAACTCTCTTAGGTGAACGAACGCACAGCAGAGCAGTTTCAAGGAAACGTTTCTCCTGAGTTTTACACGAAGTTTCCTGCTGTTTAGTACGTATGCCGGCATTGGGCTGGAAATACCGGTTTTGGGATTCTGCACAGAAAGGGTTTGCAAACCGCTGAATCCACACGTGAGTTTAACTCTGTCAGTTGAATGCACACATTGACAACCATTCAGTTAGATAGATCCGTTTTGGTTTTAGAAGCAGATATTTCTCTGTACAGCCTATGGTCCCATTCACTCGGGAATATCCCGACGCAGCTCCTAGAAGAAACGTGTTTCTGACTCGCTGAATCTCAACATAGATTCAACTCTCTTAGGTGAACGAACGCACAGCAGAGCAGTTTCAAGGAAACTTTTCTCCTGAGTTTTAGACGAAGTTTCCTGCTGTTTAGTACGGATGCCGGCATTGGGCAGGAAATACCGGTTTTCGGATTCTGCACAGAAAGGGTTTGCAAACCGCTGAATCCACAAGTGAGTTTAACTCTGTCAGTTGAATGCACACATTGACAACCATTCAGTTAGATAGCTCCGTTTTGGTTTTAGAAGCAGATATTTCTCTGTACAGCCTATGGTCCCATTCACTCGGGAATATCCCAACGCAGCTCCTGGAAGAAACGTGTTTCTGACTCGCTGAATCTGAACAAAGATTCAACTCTCTTAGGTGAACGAACGCACAGCAGAGCAGTTTCAAGGAAACGTTTCTCCTGAGTTTTAGACGAAGTTTCCTGCTGTTTAGTACGTATGCCGGCATTGGGCTGGAAATACCGGTTTTGGGATTCTGCACAGAAAGGGTTTGCAAACCGCTGAATCCACACGTGAGTTTAACTCTGTCAGTTGAATGCACACATTGACAACCATTCAGTTAGATTGATCCGTTTTGGTTTTAGAAGCAGATATTTCTCTGTACAGCCTATGGTCCCATTCACTCGGGAATATCCCGACGCAGGTACTAGAAGAAACGTGTTTCTGACTCGCTGAATCTCAACATAGATTCAACTCTCTTAGGTGAACGAACGCACAGCAGAGCAGTTTCAAGGAAACTTTTCTCCTGAGTTTTAGACGAAGTTTCCTGCTGTTTAGTACGGATGCCGGCATTGGGCAGGAAATACCGGTTTTCAGATTCTGCACAGAAAGGGTTTGGAAACCGCTGAATCCACACGTGAGTTTAACTCTGTCAGTTGAATGCACACATTGACAACCATTCAGTTAGATAGCTCCGTTTTGGTTTTAGAAGCAGATATTTCTCTGTACAGCCTATGGTCCCATTCACTCGGGAATATCCCAACGCAGCTCCTGGAAGAAACGTGTTTCTGACTCGCTGAATCTGAACATAGATTCAACTCTCTTAGTTGAACGAACGCACAGCAGAGCAGTTTCAAGGAAACTTTTCTCCTGAGTTTTAGACGAAGTTTCCTGCTGTTTAGTACGGATGCCGGCATTGGGCAGGAAATACCGGTTTTCAGATTCTGCACAGAAAGGGTTTGCAAACCGCTGAATCCACACGTGAGTTTAACTCTGTCAGTTGAATGCACACATTGACAACCATTCAGTTAGATAGATCCGTTTTGGTTTTAGAAGCAGATATTTCTCTGTACAGCCTATGGTCCCATTCACTCGGGAATATCCCGACGCAGCTCCTAGAAGAAACGTGTTTCTGACTCGCTGAATCTCAACATAGATTCAACTCTCTTAGGTGAACGAACGCACAGCAGAGCAGTTTCAAGGAAACTTTTCTCCTGAGTTTTAGACGAAGTTTCCTGCTGTTTAGTACGGATGCCGGCATTGGGCAGGAAATACCGGTTTTCGGATTCTGCACAGAAAGGGTTTGCAAACCGCTGAATCCACACGTGAGTTTAACTCTGTCAGTTGAATGCACACATTGACAACCATTCAGTTAGATAGCTCCGTTTTGGTTTTAGAAGCAGATATTTCTCTGTACAGCCTATGGTCCCATTCACTCGGGAATATCCCAACGCAGCTCCTGGAAGAAACGTGTTTCTGACTCGCTGAATCTGAACATAGATTCAACTCTCTTAGGTGAACGAACGCACAGCAGAGCAGTTTCAAGGAAACGTTTCTCCTGAGTTTTAGACGAAGTTTCCTGCTGTTTAGTACGTATGCTGGCATTGGGCTGGAAATACCGGTTTTGGGATTCTGCACAGAAAGGGTTTGCAAACCGCTGAATCCACACGTGAGTTTAACTCTGTCAGTTGAATGCACACATTGACAACCATTCAGTTTGATAACACCCCTTTGGTTTTAGAAGCAGATATTTCTCTGTACAGCCTATGGTCCCATTCACTCGGGGATATCCCGACGCAGCTCCTGGAAGAAACGTGTTTCTGACTCGCTGAATCTCAACATAGATTCAACTCTCTTAGGTGAACGAACTCACAGCAGAGCAGTTTCAAGGAAACGTTTCTCCTGAGTTTTAGACGAAGTTTCCTGCTGTTTAGTACGTATGCCGGCATTGGGCTGGAAATACCGGTTTTGGGATTCTTCACAGAAAGGGTTTGCAAACCGCTGAATCCACACGTGAGTTTAACTCTGTCAGTTGAATGCACACATTGACAACCATTCAGTTAGATTGATCCGTTTTGGTTTTAGAAGCAGATATTTCTCTGTACAGCCTATGGTCCCATTCACTCGGGAATATCCCGACGCAGGTACTAGAAGAAACGTGTTTCTGACTCGCTGAATCTCAACATACATTCAACTCTCTTAGGTGAACGAACGCACAGCAGAGCAGTTTCAAGGAAACTTTTCTCCTGAGTTTTAGACGAAGTTTCCTGCTGTTTAGTACGGATGCCGGCATTGGGCAGGACATACCGGTTTTCAGATTCTGCACAGAAAGGGTTTGGAAACCGCTGAATCCACACGTGAGTTTAACTCTGTCAGTTGAATGCACACATTGACAACCATTCAGTTAGATAGCTCCGTTTTGGTTTTAGAAGCAGATATTTCTCTGTACAGCCTATGGTCCCATTCACTCAGGAATATCCCAACGCAGCTCCTGGAAGAAACGTGTTTCTGACTCGCTGAATCTGAACATAGATTCAACTCTCTTAGTTGAACGAACGCACAGCAGAGCAGTTTCAAGGAAACGTTTCTCCTGAGTTTTAGACGAAGTTTCCTCCTGTTTAGTACGTATGCTGGCATTGGGCTGGAAATACCGGTTTTGGGATTCTGCACAGAAAGGGTTTGCAAACCGCTGAATCCACACGTGAGTTTAACTCTGTCAGTTGAATGCACACATTGACAACCATTCAGTTTGATAACACCCCTTTGGTTTTAGAAGCAGATATTTCTCTGTACAGCCTATGGTCCCATTCACTCGGGGATATCCCGACGCAGCTCCTGGAAGAAACGTGTTTCTGACTCGCTGAATCTCAACATAGATTCAACTCTCTTAGGTGAACGAACTCACAGCAGAGCAGTTTCAAGGAAACGTTTCTCCTGAGTTTTAGACGAAGTTTCCTGCTGTTTAGTACGTATGCCGGCATTGGGCTGGAAATACCGGTTTTGGGATTCTGCACAGAAAGGGTTTGCAAACCGCTGAATCCACACGTGAGTTTAACTCTGTCAGTTGAATGCACACATTGACAACCATTCAGTTAGATTGATCCGTTTTGGTTTTAGAAGCAGATATTTCTCTGTACAGCCTATGGTCCCATTCACTCGGGAATATCCCGACGCAGGTACTAGAAGAAACGTGTTTCTGACTCGCTGAATCTCAACATAGATTCAACTCTCTTAGGTGAACGAACGCACAGCAGAGCAGTTTCAAGGAAACTTTTCTCCTGAGTTTTAGACGAAGTTTCCTGCTGTTTAGTACGGATGCCGGCATTGGGCAGGAAATACCGGTTTTCAGATTCTGCACAGAAAGGGTTTGGAAACCGCTGAATCCACACGTGAGTTTAACTCTGTCAGTTGAATGCACACATTGACAACCATTCAGTTAGATAGCTCCGTTTTGGTTTTAGAAGCAGATATTTCTCTGTACAGCCTATGGTCCCATTCACTCGGGAATATCCCAACGCAGCTCCTGGAAGAAACGTGTTTCTGACTCGCTGAATCTGAACATAGATTCAACTCTCTTAGTTGAACGAACGCACAGCAGAGCAGTTTCAAGGAAACGTTTCTCCTGAGTTTTAGACGAAGTTTCCTGCTGTTTAGTACGTATGCCGGCATTGGGCTGGAAATACCGGTTTTGGGATTCTGCACAGAAAGGGTTTGCAAACCGCTGAATCCACACGTGAGTTCAACTCTGTCAGTTGAATGCACACATTGACAACCATTCAGTTTGATAACACCCTTTTGGTTTTAGAAGCAGATATTTCTCTGTACAGCCTATGGTCCCATTCACTCGGGGATATCCCAACGCAGCTCCTGGAAGAAATGTGTTTCTGACTCGCTGAATCTCAACATAGATTCAACTCTCTTAGGTGAACGAACGCACAGCAGAGCAGTTTCAAGGAAACGTTTCTCCTGAGTTTTAGACGAAGTTTCCTGCTGTTTAGTACGTATGCCGGCATTGGGCTGGAAATACCGGTTTTGGGATTCTGCACAGAAAGGTTTTGCAAACCGCTGAATCCACACGTGAGTTTAACTCTGTCAGTTGAATGCACACATTGACAACCATTCAGTTAGATAGATCCGTTTTGGTTTTAGAAGCAGATATTTCTCTGTACAGCCTATGGTCCCATTCACTCGGGAATATCCCGACGCAGCTCCTAGAAGAAACGTGTTTCTGACTCGCTGAATCTCAACATAGATTCAACTCTCTTAGGTGAACGAACGCACAGCAGAGCAGTTTCAAGGAAACGTTTCTCCTGAGTTTTAGACGAAGTTTCCTGCTGTTTAGTACGTATGCCGGCATTGGTCTGGAAATACCGGTTTTGGGATTCTGCACAGAAAGGGTTTGCAAACCGCTGAATCCACACGTGAGTTTAACTCTGTCAGTTGAATGCACACATTGACAACCATTCAGTTAGATAGCTCCGTTTTCGTTTTAGAAGCAGATATTTCTCTGTACAGCCTATGGTCCCATTCACTCGGGAATATCCCAACGCAGCTCCTGGAAGAAACGTGTTTCTGACTCGCTGAATCTGAACATAGATTCAACTCTCTTAGGTGAACGAACGCCCAGCAGAGCAGTTTCAAGGAAGCGTTTCGCGTCAGTTTTAGACGAAGTTTCCTGCTGTTTAGTACATATGCCGGCATTGGGCTGGAAATAACGGTTTTGGGATTCTGCACAGAAAGGGTTTGCAAACCGCTGAATCCACACGTGATTTTAACTCTGTCAGTTGAATGCACACATTGACAACCATTCAGTTAGATAGCTCGGTTTTGGTTTTAGAAGCAGATATTTCTCTGTACAGCCTATGGTTCCATTCACTCGGGAATATCCCAACGCAGCTACTAGAAGAAACGTGTTTCTGACTCGCTGAATCTCAACATAGATTCAACTCTCTTAGGTGAACGAACGCCCAGCAGAGCAGTTTCAAGGAAGCGTTTCTCCTGAGTTTTAGACGAAGTTTCCTGCTGTTTAGTACGGATGCCAGCATTGGGCAGGAAATACCGGTTTTGGGATTCTGCACAGAAAGGGTTTGCAAACCGCTGAATCCACAGGTGAGCTTAACTTTGTGAGTTGAATGCACACATTGACAACCATCCAGTTAGATAGCTCCGTTTTGGTTTTAGAAGCAGATATTTCTCTGTACAGCCTATGGTCCCATTCACTCGGGAATATCCCAACGCAGCTCCTAAAAGAAACGTGTTTCTGATCCGCTGAATCTCAACATAGATTCAACTCTCTTAGGTGAACGAACGCACAGAAGAGCAGTTTCAAGGAAACGTTTCTCCTGAGTTTTAGACGAAGTTTCCTGCAGTTTAGTACGTATGCCGGCATTGAGCTGGAATTACCGGATTTGGGATTCTGCACAGAAAGGGTTTGTAAACCGCTGAATCCAAACGTGAGTTTAACTGTGTCAGTTGAATGCACACATTGACAACCATTCAGTTAGATAGCTCCGTTTTGGTTTTAGAAGCAGATATTTCTCTGTACAGCCTATGGTCCCATTCACTCGGGAATATCCCAACGCAGCTCCTGGAAGAAACGTGTTTCTGACTCGCTGAATCTGAACATAGATTCAACTCTCTTAGCTGAGCGAACGCACAGCAGAGCAGTTTCAAGGAAACGTTTCTCCTGAGTTTTAGACGAAGTTTCCTGCTGTTTAGTACATATGCCGGCATTGGGCTGGAAATACCGGTTTTGGGATTCTGCACAGAAAAGTTTTGCAAACCGCTGAATCCACACCTGAGTTTAACTCTGTCAGTTGAATGCACACATTGACAACCATTCAGTTAGATAGCTCCGTTTTGGTTTTAGAAGCAGATATTTCTCTGTACAGCCTATGGTCCCATTCACTCGGGAATATCCCAACGCAGCTACTAGAAGAAACGTGTTTCTGACTCGCTGAATCTCAACATAGATTCAACTCTCTTAGGTGAACGAACGCACAGCAGAGCAGTTTCAAGGAAGCGTTTCTCCTGAGTTTTAGACGAAGTTTCCCGCTGTTTAGTACGGATGCCGGCATTTGGCTGGAAATACCGGTTTTGGGATTCTGCACAGAAAGGGTTTGCAAACCGCTGAATCCACACGTGAGTTTAACTTTGTGAGTTGAATGCACACATTGACAACCATCCAGTTAGATAGCTCCGTTTTGGTTTTAGAAGCAGATATTTCTCTGTACAGCCTATGGTCCCATTCACTCGGGAATATCCCAACGCAGCTCCTAGAAGAAACGTGTTTCTGACTCGCTGAATCTCAACATAGATTCAACTCTCTTATGTGAACGAACGCACAGCAGAGCAGTTTCAAGGAAACGTTTCTCCTGAGTTTTAGACGAAGTTTCCTGCTGTTTAGTACGTATGCCGGCATTGGGCTGGAAATACCGGTTTTGGGATTCTGCACAGAAAGGGTTTGCAAACCACTGAATCCACACGTGAGTTTAACTCTGTCAGTTGAATGCACACATTGACAACCATTCAGTTAGATACCTCCGTTTTGGTTTTAGAAGCAGATATTTCTCTGTACAGCCTATGGTCCCATTTACTCGGGAATGTCCCAACGCAGCTCCTGGAAGAAACGTGTTTCTGACTCGCTGAATCTCAACATAGATTCAACTCTCTTAGGTGAACGAACGCACAGCAGAGCAGTTTCAAGGAAACTTTTCTCCTGAGTTTTAGACGAAGTTTCCTGCTGTTTAGTACGGATGCCGGCATTGGGCAGGAAATACCGGTTTTCAGATTCTGCACAGAAAGGGTTTGGAAACCGCTGAATCCACACGTGAGTTTAACTCTGTCAGTTGAATGCACACATTGACAACCATTCAGTTAGATAGCTCCGTTTTGGTTTTAGAAGCAGATATTTCTCTGTACAGCCTATGGTCCCATTCACTCGGGAATATCCCAACGCAGCTCCTGGAAGAAACGTGTTTCTGACTCGCTGAATCTGAACATAGATTCAACTCTCTTAGTTGAACGAACGCACAGCAGAGCAGTTTCAAGGAAACTTTTCTCCTGAGTTTTAGACGAAGTTTCCTGCTGTTTAGTACGGATGCCGGCATTGGGCAGGAAATACCGGTTTTCAGATTCTGCACAGAAAGGGTTTGCAAACCGCTGAATCCACACGTGAGTTTAACTCTGTCAGTTGAATGCACACATTGACAACCATTCAGTTAGATAGCTCCGTTTTGGTTTTAGAAGCAGATATTTCTCTGTACAGCCTATGGTCCCATTCACTCGGGGATATCCCAACGCAGCTCCTGGAAGAAACGTGTTTCTGACTCGCTGAATCTCAACATAGATTCAACTCTCTTAGTTGAACGAACGCACAGCAGAGCAGTTTCAAGGAAACGTTTCTCCTGAGTTTTACACGAAGTTTCCTGCTGTTTAGTACGTATGCCGGCATTGGGCTGGAAATACCGGTTTTGGGATTCTGCACAGAAAGGGTTTGCAAACCGCTGAATCCACACGTGAGTTTAACTCTGTCAGTTGAATGCACACATTGACAACCATTCAGTTAGATAGATCCGTTTTGGTTTTAGAAGCAGATATTTCTCTGTACAGCCTATGGTCCCATTCACTCGGGAATATCCCGACGCAGCTCCTAGAAGAAACGTGTTTCTGACTCGCTGAATCTCAACATAGATTCAACTCTCTTAGGTGAACGAACGCACAGCAGAGCAGTTTCAAGGAAACTTTTCTCCTGAGTTTTAGACGAAGTTTCCTGCTGTTTAGTACGGATGCCGGCATTGGGCAGGAAATACCGGTTTTCGGATTCTGCACAGAAAGGGTTTGCAAACCGCTGAATCCACACGTGAGTTTAACTCTGTCAGTTGAATGCACACATTGACAACCATTCAGTTAGATAGCTCCGTTTTGGTTTTAGAAGCAGATATTTCTCTGTACAGCCTATGGTCCCATTCACTCGGGAATATCCCAACGCAGCTCCTGGAAGAAACGTGTTTCTGACTCGCTGAATCTGAACATAGATTCAACTCTCTTAGGTGAACGAACGCACAGCAGAGCAGTTTCAAGGAAACGTTTCTCCTGAGTTTTAGACGAAATTTCCTGCTGTTTAGTACGTATGCTGGCATTGGGCTGGAAATACCGGTTTTGGGATTCTGCACAGAAAGGGTTTGCAAACCGCTGAATCCACACGTGAGTTTAACTCTGTCAGTTGAATGCACACATTGACAACCATTCAGTTTGATAACACCCCTTTGGTTTTAGAAGCAGATATTTCTCTGTACAGCCTATGGTCCCATTCACTCGGGGATATCCCGACGCAGCTCCTGGAAGAAACGTGTTTCTGACTCGCTGAATCTCAACATAGATTCAACTCTCTTAGGTGAACGAACTCACAGCAGAGCAGTTTCAAGGAAACGTTTCTCCTGAGTTTTAGACGAAGTTTCCTGCTGTTTAGTACGTATGCCGGCATTGGGCTGGAAATACCGGTTTTGGGATTCTGCACAGAAAGGGTTTGCAAACCGCTGAATCCACACGTGAGTTTAACTCTGTCAGTTGAATGCACACATTGACAACCATTCAGTTAGATTGATCCGTTTTGGTTTTAGAAGCAGATATTTCTCTGTACAGCCTATGGTCCCATTCACTCGGGAATATCCCGACGCAGGTACTAGAAGAAACGTGTTTCTGACTCGCTGAATCTCAACATAGATTCAACTCTCTTAGGTGAACGAACGCACAGCAGAGCAGTTTCAAGGAAACTTTTCTCCTGAGTTTTAGACGAAGTTTCCTGCTGTTTAGTACGGATGCCGGCATTGGGCAGGAAATACCGGTTTTCAGATTCTGCACAGAAAGGGTTTGGAAACCGCTGAATCCACACGTGAGTTTAACTCTGTCAGTTGAATGCACACATTGACAACCATTCAGTTAGATAGCTCCGTTTTGGTTTTAGAAGCAGATATTTCTCTGTACAGCCTATGGTCCCATTCTCTCGGGAATATCCCAACGCAGCTCCTGGAAGAAACGTGTTTCTGACTCGCTGAATCTGAACATAGATTCAACTCTCTTAGTTGAACGAACGCACAGCAGAGCAGTTTCAAGGAAACTTTTCTCCTGAGTTTTAGACGAAGTTTCCTGCTGTTTAGTACGGATGCCGGCATTGGGCAGGAAATACAGGTTTTCAGATTCTGCACAGAAAGGGTTTGCAAACCGCTGAATCCACACGTGAGTTTAACTCTGTCAGTTGAATGCACACATTGACAACCATTCAGTTAGATAGCTCCCTTTTTGGTTTTAGAAGCAGATATTTCTCTGTACAGCCTATGGTCCCATTCACTCGGGGATATCCCAACGCAGCTCCTGGAAGAAACGTGTTTCTGACTCGCTGAATCTCAACATAGATTCAACTCTCTTAGGTGAACGAACGCACAGCAGAGCAGTTTCAAGGAAACGTTTCTCCTGAGTTTTACACGAAGTTTCCTGCTGTTTAGTACGGATGCCGGCATTGGGCTGGAAATACCGGTTTTGGGATTCTGCACAGAAAGGGTTTGCAAACCGCTGAATCCACACGTGAGTTTAACTCTGTCAGTTGAATGCACACATTGACAACCATTCAGTTAGATAGCTCCGTTTTGGTTTTAGAAGCAGATATTTCTCTGTACAGCCTATGGTCCCATTCACTCGGGAATATCCCGACGCAGCTCCTAGAAGAAACGTGTTTCTGACTCGCTGAATCTCAACATAGATTCAACTCTCTTAGGTGAACGAAAGCACAGCAGAGCAGTTTCAAGGAAACTTTTCTCCTGAGTTTTAGACGAAGTTTCCTGCTGTTTAGTACGGATGCCGGCATTGGGCAGGAAATACCGGTTTTCGGATTCTGCACAGAAAGGGTTTGCAAACCGCTGAATCCACACGTGAGTTTAACTCTGTCAGTTGAATGCACACATTGACAACCATTCAGTTAGATAGCTCCGTTTTGGTTTTAGAAGCAGATATTTCTCTGTACAGCCTATGGTCCCATTCACTCGGGAATATCCCAACGCAGCTCCTGGAAGAAACGTGTTTCTGACTCGCTGAATCTGAACATAGATTCAACTCTCTTAGGTGAACGAACGCACAGCAGAGCAGTTTCAAGGAAACGTTTCTCCTGAGTTTTAGACGAAGTTTCCTGCTGTTTAGTACGTATGCTGGCATTGGGCTGGAAATACCTGTTTTGGGATTCTGCACAGAAAGGGTTTGCAAACCGCTGAATCCACACGTGAGTTTAACTCTGTCAGTTGAATGCACACATTGACAACCATTCAGTTTGATAACACCCCTTTGGTTTTAGAAGCAGATATTTCTCTGTACAGCCTATGGTCCCATTCACTCGGGGATATCCCGACGCAGCTCCTGGAAGAAACGTGTTTCTGACTCGCTGAATCTCAACATAGATTCAACTCTCTTAGGTGAACGAACTCACAGCAGAGCAGTTTCAAGGAAACGTTTCTCCTGAGTTTTAGACGAAGTTTCCTGCTGTTTAGTACGTATGCCGGCATTGGGCTGGAAATACCGGTTTTGGGATTCTGCACAGAAAGGGTTTGCAAACCGCTGAATCCACACGTGAGTTTAACTCTGTCAGTTGAATGCACACATTGACAACCATTCAGTTAGATTGATCCGTTTTGGTTTTAGAAGCAGATATTTCTCTGTACAGCCTATGGTCCCATTCACTCGGGAATATCCCGACGCAGGTACTAGAAGAAACGTGTTTCTGACTCGCTGAATCTCAACATAGATTCAACTCTCTTAGGTGAACGAACGCACAGCAGAGCAGTTTCAAGGAAACTTTTCTCCTGAGTTTTAGACGAAGTTTCCTGCTGTTTAGTACGGATGCCGGCATTGGGCAGGAAATACCGGTTTTCAGATTCTGCACAGAAAGGGTTTGGAAACCGCTGAATCCACACGTGAGTTTAACTCTGTCAGTTGAATGCACACATTGACAACCATTCAGTTAGATAGCTCCGTTTTGGTTTTAGAAGCAGATATTTCTCTGTACAGCCTATGGTCCCATTCACTCGGGAATATCCCAACGCAGCTCCTGGAAGAAACGTGTTTCTGACTCGCTGAATCTGAACATAGATTCAACTCTCTTAGTTGAACGAAAGCACAGCAGAGCAGTTTCAAGGAAACGTTTCTCCTGAGTTTTAGACGAAGTTTCCTGCTGTTTAGTACGTATGCCGGCATTGGGCTGGAAATACCGGTTTTGGGATTCTGCACAGAAAGGGTTTGCAAACCGCTGAATCCACACGTGAGTTTAACTCTGTCAGTTGAATGCACACATTGACAACCATTCAGTTAGATAGCTCCGTTTTGGTTTTAGAAGCAGATATTTCTCTGTACAGCCTATGGTCCCATTCACTCGGGAATATCCCGACGCAGCTCCTAGAAGAAACGTGTTTCTGACTCGCTGAATCTCAACATAGATTCAACTCTCTTAGGTGAACGAACGCACAGCAGAGCAGTTTCAAGGAAACGTTTCTCCTGAGTTTTAGACGAAGTTTCCTGCTGTTTAGTACGTATGCCGGCATTGGGCTGGAAATACCGGTTTTGGGATTCTGCACAGAAAGGGTTTGCAAACCGCTGAATCCACACGTGAGTTTAACTCTGTCAGTTGAATGCACACATTGACAACCATTCAGTTAGATAGCTCCGTTTTGGTTTTAGAAGCAGATATTTCTCTGTACAGCCTATGGTCCCATTCACTCGGGAATATCCCAACGCAGCTCCTGGAAGAAACGTGTTTCTGACTCGGTGAATCTGAACATAGATTCAACTCTCTTAGGTGAACGAACGCCCAGCAGAGCAGTTTCAAGGAAGCGTTTCGCGTGAGTTTTAGACGAAGTTTCCTGCTGTTTAGTACATATGCCGGCATTGGGCTGGAAATAACGGTTTTGGGATTCTGCACAGAAAGGGTTTGCAAACCGCTGAATCCACACGTGATTTTACCTCTGTCAGTTGAATGCACACATTGACAACCATTCAGTTAGATAGCTCCGTTTTGGTTTTAGAAGCAGATATTTCTCTGTACAGCCTATGGTCCCATTCACTCGGGAATATCCCAACGCAGCTACTAGAAGAAACGTGTTTCTGACTCGCTGAATCTCAACATAGATTCAACTCTCTTAGGTGAACGAACGCCCAGCAGAGCAGTTTCACGGAAGCGTTTCTCCTGAGTTTTAGACGTAGTTTCCTGCTGTTTAGTACGGATGCCGGCATTGGGCAGGAAATACCGGTTTTGGGATTCTGCACAGAAAGGGTTTGCAAACCGCTGAATCCACAGGTGAGCTTAACTTTGTGAGTTGAATGCACACATTGACAACCATCCAGTTAGATAGCTCCGTTTTGGTTTTAGAAGCAGATATTTCTCTGTACAGCCTATGGTCCCATTCACTCGGGAATATCCCAACGCAGCTCCTAAAAGAAACGTGTTTCTGATCCGCTGAATCTCAACATAGATTCAACTCTCATAGGTGAACGAACGCACAGAAGAGCAGTTTCAAGGAAACGTTTCTCCTGAGTTTTAGACGAAGTTTCCTGCAGGTTAGTACGTATGCCGGCATTGAGCTGGAATTACCGGATTTGGGATTCTGCACAGAAAGGGTTTGTAAACCGCTGAATCCAAACGTGAGTTTAACTGTGTCAGTTGAATGCACACATTGACAACCATTCAGTTAGATAGCTCCGTTTTGGTTTTAGAAGCAGATATTTCTCTGTACAGCCTATGGTCCCATTCACTCGGGAATATCCCAACGCAGCTCCTGGAAGAAACGTGTTTCTGACTCGCTGAATCTGAACATAGATTCAACTCTCTTAGCTGAGCGAACGCACAGCAGAGCAGTTTCAAGGAAACGTTTCTCCTGAGTTTTAGACGAAGTTTCCTGCTGTTTAGTACATATGCCGGCATTGGGCTGGAAATACCGGTTTTGGGATTCTGCACAGAAAAGTTTTGCAAACCGCTGAATCCACACCTGAGTTTAACTCTGTCAGTTGAATGCACACATTGACAACCATTCAGTTAGATAGCTCCGTTTTGGTTTTAGAAGCAGATATTTCTCTGTACAGCCTATGGTCCCATTCACTCGGGAATATCCCAACGCAGCTACTAGAAGAAACGTGTTTCTGACTCGCTGAATCTCAACATAGATTCAACTCTCTTAGGTGAACGAACGCCCAGCAGAGCAGTTTCAAGGAAGCGTTTCTCCTGAGTTTTAGACGAAGTTTCCCGCTGTTTAGTACGGATGCCGGCATTTGGCTGGAAATACCGGTTTTGGGATTCTGCACAGAAAGGGTTTGAAAACCGCTGAATCCACACGTGAGTTTAACTTTGTGAGTTGAATGCACACATTGACAACCATCCAGTTAGATAGCTCCGTTTTGGTTTTAGAAGCAGATATTTCTCTGTACAGCCTATGGTCCCATTCACTCGAGAATATCCCAACGCAGCTCCTAGAAGAAACGTGTTTCTGACTCGCTGAATCTCAACATAGATTCAACTCTCTTATGTGAACGAACGCACAGCAGAGCAGTTTCAAGGAAACGTTTCTCCTGAGTTTTAGACGAAGTTTCCTGCTGTTTAGTACGTATGCCGGCATTGGGCTGGAAATACCGGTTTTGGGATTCTGCACAGAAAGGGTTTGCAAACCACTGAATCCACACGTGAGTTTAACTCTGTCAGTTGAATGCACACATTGACAACCATTCAGTTAGATACCTCCGTTTTGGTTTTAGAAGCAGATATTTCTCTGTACAGCCTATGGTCCCATTTACTCGGGAATGTCCCAACGCAGCTCCTGGAAGAAACGTGTTTCTGACTCGCTGAATCTCAACATAGATTCAACTCTCTTAGGTGAACGAACGCACAGCAGAGCAGTTTCAAGGAAACGTTTCTCCTGAGTTTTAGACGAAGTTTCCTGCTGTTTAGTACGGATGCTGGCATTGGGCTGGAAATACCGGTTTTGGGATTCTGTACAGAAAGTGTTTGCAAACCGCTGAATCCACACGTGAGTTTAACTCTGTCAGTTGAATGCACACATTGACAACCATTCAGTTAGATAGCTCCGTTTTGGTTTTAGAAGCAGATATTTCTCTGTGCAGCCTATGGTCCCATTCACTCGGGAATATCCCAACGCAGCTCCTGGAAGAAACGTGTTTCTGACTCGCTGAATCTCAACATAGATTCAACTGTCTTAGGTGAACGAACGCACAGCAGAGCAGCTTCAAGGAAACGTTTCGCTTGGGTTTTAGTCGAAGTTTCCTGCTGTTTAGTACGTATGCCGGCATTGGGCTGCAAATACCGGTTTTGGGATTCTGCACAGAAAGGGTTTACAAACCGCTGAATCCACACGTGAGTTTAACTCTGTCAGTTGAATGCACACATTGACAACCATTCAGTTTGATAGCACCCTTTTGGTTTTAGAAGCAGATATTTCTCTGTACAGCCTATGGTCCCATTCACTCGGGGATATCCCAACGCAGCTCCTGGAAGAAACGTGTTTCTGACTCGCTGAATCTCAACATAGATTCAACTCTCTTAGGTGAACGAACGCACAGCAGAGCAGTTTCAAGGAAACGTTTCTCCTGAGTTTTAGACGAAGTTTCCTGCTGTTTAGTACGTATGCCGGCATTGGGCTGGAAATACCGGTTTTGGGATTCTGCACAGAAAGGGTTTGCAAACCGCTGAATCCACACGTGAGTTTAACTCTGTCAGCTGAATGCACACATTGACAACCATTCAGTTAGATAGATCCGTTTTGGTTTTAGAAGCAGATATTTCTCTGTACAGCCTATGGCCCCATTCACTCGGGAATATCCCGACGCAGGTCCTAGAAGAAACGTGTTTCTGACTCGCTGAATCTCAACATAGATTCAACTCTCTTAGGTGAACGATCGCACAGCAGAGCAGTTTCAAGGAAACTTTTCTCCTGAGTTTTAGACGAAGTTTCCGGCTGTCTAGTACGGATGCCGGCATTGGGCAGGAAATACCGGTTTTCAGATTCTGCACAGAAAGGGTTTGCAAACCGCTGAATCCACACGTGAGTTTAACTCTGTCAGTTGAATGCACACATTGACAACCATTCAGTTTGATAACACCCCTTTGGTTTTAGAAGCAGATATTTCTCTGTACAGCCTATGGTCCCATTCACTCGGGAATATCCCGACGCAGCTCCTAGAAGAAACGTGTTTCTGACTCGCTGAATCTCAACATAGATTCAACTCTCTTAGGTGAACGAACGCACAGCAGAGCAGTTTCAAGGAAACGTTTCTCCTGAGTTTTAGACGAAGTTTCCTGCTGTTTAGTACGTATGCCGGCATTGGGCTGGAAATACCGGTTTTGGGATTCTGCACAGAAAGGTTTTGCAAACCACTGAATCCACACGTGAGTTTAACTCTGTCAGTTGAATGCACACATTGACAACCATTCAGTTAGATACCTCCGTTTTGGTTTTAGAAGCAGATATTTCTCTGTACAGCCTATGGTCCCATTTACTCGGGAATGTCCCAACGCAGCTCCTGGAAGAAACGTGTTTCTGACTCGCTGAATCTCAACATAGATTCAACTCTCTTAGGTGAACGAACGCACAGCAGAGCAGTTTCAAGGAAACGTTTCTCCTGAGTTTTAGACGAAGTTTCCTGCTGTTTAGTACGGATGCTGGCATTGGGCTGGAAATACCGGTTTTGGGATTCTGCACAGAAAGTGTTTGCAAACCGCTGAATCCACACGTGCTTTTAACTCTGTCAGTTGAATGCACACATTGACAACCATTCAGTTAGATAGCTCCGTTTTGGTTTTAGAAGCAGATATTTCTCTGTGCAGCCTATGGTCCCATTCACTCGGGAATATCCCAACGCAGCTCCTGGAAGAAACGTGTTTCTGACTCGCTGAATCTCAACATAGATTCAACTGTCTTAGGTGAACGAACGCACAGCAGAGCAGCTTCAAGGAAACGTTTCGCTTGGGTTTTAGACGAAGTTTCCTGCTGTTTAGTACGTATGCCGGCATTGGGCTGCAAATACCGGTTTTGGGATTCTGCACAGAAAGGGTTTACAAACCGCTGAAGCCACACGTGAGTTTAACTCTGTCAGTTGAATGCACACATTGACAACCATTCAGTTTGATAGCACCCTTTTGGTTTTAGAAGCAGATATTTCTCTGTACAGCCTATTGTCCCATTCACTCGGGGATATCCCAACGCAGCTCCTGGAAGAAACGTGTTTCTGACTCGCTGAATCTCAACATACATTCAACTCTCTTAGGTGAACGAACGCACAGCAGAGCAGTTTCAAGGAATCGTTTCTCCTGAGTTTTAGACGAAGTTTCCTGCTGTTTAGTACGTATGCCGGCATTGGGCTGGAAATACCGGTTTTGGGATTCTGCACAGAAAGGGTTTGCAAACCGCTGAATCCACACGTGAGTTTAACTCTGTCAGTTGAATACACACATTGACAACCATTCAGTTAGATAGCTCCGTTTTGGTTTTAGAAGCAGATATTTCTCTGTGCAGCCTATGGTCCCATTCACTCGGGAATATCCCAACGCAGCTCCTGGAAGAAACGTGTTTCTGACTCGCTGAGTCTCAACATAGATTCAACTGTCTTAGGTGAACGAACGCACAGCAGAGCAGCTTCAAGGAAACGTTTCGCTTGGGTTTTAGACGAAGTTTCCTGCTGTTTAGTACGTATGCCGGCATTGGGCTGGAAATACCGGTTTTGGGATTCTGCACAGAAAGGGTTTGCAAACCACTGAATCCACACGTGAGTTTAACTCTGTCAGTTGAATGCACACATTGACAACCATTCAGTTAGATAGCACCCTTTTGGTTTTAGAAGCAGATATTTCTCTGTACAGCCTAAGGTCCCATTCACTCGGGGATATCCCAACGCAGCTCCTGGAAGAAACGTTTTTCTGACTCGCTGAATCTCAACATAGATTCAACTCTCTTAGGTGAACGAACGCACAGCAGAGCAGTTTCAAGGAAACGTTTCTCCTGAGTTTTAGACGAAGTTTCCTGCTGTTTAGTACGTATGCCGGCATTGGGCTGGAAATACCGGTTTTGGGATTCTGCCCAGAAAGGGTTTGCAAACCGCTGAATCCACACGTGAGTTTAACTCTGTCAGCTGAATGCACACATTGACAACCATTCAGTTAGATTGCTCCGTTTTGGTTTTAGAAGCAGATATTTCTCTGTACAGCCTATGGTCCCATTCACTCGGGAATATCCCAACGCAGCTCCTAGAAGAAACGTGTTTCTGACTCGCTGAATCTCAACATAGATTCAACTCTCTTAGGTGAACGAACGCACAGCAGAGCAGTTTCAAGGAAACGTTTCTCCTGAGTTTTAGACGAAGTAACCTGCAGTTTAGTACGTATGCCGGCATTGAGCTGGAATTTCCGGTTTTGGGATTCTGCACAGAAAGGGTTTGTAGACCGCTGAATCCAAACGTGAGTTTAACTCTGTCAGTTGAATGCACACATTGACAACCATTCAGTTAGATTGCACCCTTTTGGTTTTAGGAGCAGATATTTCTCTGTACAGCCTATGGTCCCATTCACTCGGGAATATCCCAACGCAGCTCCTAGAAGAAACGTGTTTCTGACTCGCTGAATCTCAACATAGATTAAACTCTCTTAGGTGAACGAACGCACAGCAGAGCAGTTTCAAGGAAACGTTTCTCTTGAGTTTTAGACGAAGTTTCCTGCTGTTTAGTACGTATGCCGGCATTGGGCTGGAAATACCGGTTTTGGGATTCTGCACAGAATGGGTTTGCAAACCGCTGAATCCACACGTGAGTTTAACTCTGTCAGTTGAATGCACACATTGACAACCATTCAGTTTGATAACACCCTTTTGGTTTTAGAAGCAGATATTTCTCTGTACAGCCTATGGTCCCATTCACTCGGGGATATCCCAACGCAGCTCCTGGAAGAAACGTGTTTCTGACTCGCTGAATCTCAACATAGATTCAAGTCTCTTAGGTGAACGAACGCACAGCAGAGCAGTTTCAAGGAAACGTTTCTCCTGAGTTTTAGATGAAGTTTCCTGCTGTTTAGTACGTATGCCGGCATTGGGCTGGAAATACCGGTTTTGGGATTCTGCACAGAAAGGGTTTGCAAACCGCTGAATCCACACGTGAGTTTAACTCTGTCAGTTGAATGCACACATTGACAACCATTCAGTTAGATAGATCCGTTTTGGTTTTAGAAGCAGATATTTCTCTGTACAGCCTATGGTCCCATTCACTCGGGAATATCCCGACGCAGCTCCTAGAAGAAAGGTGTTTCTGACTCGCTGAATCTCAACATAGATTCAACTCTCTTAGGTGAACGAACGCACAGCAGAGCAGTTTCAAGGAAACTTTTCTCCTGAGTTTTAGACGAAGTTACCTGCTGTTTAGTACGGATGCCGGCATTGGGCAGGAAATACCGGTTTTCGGATTCTGCACAGAAAGGGTTTGCAAACCGCTGAATCCACACGTGAGTTTAACTCTGTCAGTTGAATGCACACATTGACAACCATTCAGTTAGATAGCTCCGTTTTGGTTTTAGAAGCAGATATTTCTCTGTACAGCCTATGGTCCCATTGACTCGGGAATATCCCAACGCAGGTCCTGGAAGAAACGTGTTTCTGACTCGCTGAATCTCAACATAGATTCAACTCTCTTAGGTGAACGAACGCACAGCAGAGCAGTTTCAAGGAAACGTTTCTCCTGAGTTTTAGACGAAGTTTCCTGCTGTTTAGTACGTATGCCGGCATTGGGCTGGAAATACCGGTTTTGGGATTCTGCACAGAAAGGGTTTGCAAACCGCTGAATCCACACGTGAGTTTAACTCTGTCAGCTGAATGCACACATTGACAACCATTCAGTTAGATAGATCCGTTTTGGTTTTAGAAGCAGATATTTCTCTGTACAGCCTATGGCCCCATTCACTCGGGAATATCCCGACGCAGGTCCTAGAAGAAACGTGTTTCTGACTCGCTGAATCTCAACATAGATTCAACTCTCTTAGGTGAACGAACGCACAGCAGAGCAGTTTCAAGGAAACTTTTCTCCTGAGTTTTAGACGAAGTTTCCTGCTGTTTAGTACGGATGCCGGCATTGGGCAGGAAATACCGGTTTTCAGATTCTGCACAGAAAGGGTTTGCAAACCGCTGAATCCACACGTGAGTTTAACTCTGTCAGTTGAATGCACACATTGACAACCATTCAGTTTGATAACACCCCTTTGGTTTTAGAAGCAGATATTTCTCTGTACAGCCTATGGTCCCATTCACTCGGGAATATCCCGACGCAGCTCCTAGAAGAAACGTGTTTCTGACTCGCTGAATCTCAACATAGATTCAACTCTCTTAGGTGAACGAACGCACAGCAGAGCAGTTTCAAGGAAACGTTTCTCCTGAGTTTTAGACGAAGTTTCCTGCTGTTTAGTACGTATGCCGGCATTGGGCTGGAAATACCGGTTTTGGGATTCTGCACAGAAAGGGTTTGCAAACCACTGAATCCACACGTGAGTTTAACTCTGTCAGTTGAATGCACACATTGACAACCATTCAGTTAGATACCTCCGTTTTGGTTTTAGAAGGAGATATTTCTCTGTACAGCCTATGGTCCCATTTACTCGGGAATGTCCCAACGCAGCTCCTGGAAGAAACGTGTTTCTGACTCGCTGAATCTCAACATAGATTCAACTCTCTTAGGTGAACGAACGCACAGCAGAGCAGTTTCAAGGAAACGTTTCTCCTGAGTTTTAGACGAAGTTTCCTGCTGTTTAGTACGGATGCTGGCATTGGGCTGGAAATACCGGTTTTGGGATTCTGCACAGAAAGTGTTTGCAAACCGCTGAATCCACACGTGAGTTTAACTCTGTCAGTTGAATGCACACATTGACAACCATTCAGTTAGATAGCTCCGTTTTGGTTTTAGAAGCAGATATTTCTCTGTGCAGCCTATGGTCCCATTCACTCGGGAATATCCCAACGCAGCTCCTGGAAGAAACGTGTTTCTGACTCGCTGAATCTCAACATAGATTCAACTGTCTTAGGTGAACGAACGCACAGCAGAGCAGCTTCAAGGAAACGTTTCGCTTGGGTTTTAGACGAAGTTTCCTGCTGTTTAGTACGTATGCCGGCATTGGGCTGCAAATACCGGTTTTGGGATTCTGCACAGAAAGGGTTTACAAACCGCTGAATCCACACGTGAGTTTAACTCTGTCAGTTGAATGCACACATTGACAACCATTCAGTTTGATAGCACCCTTTTGGTTTTAGAAGCAGATATTTCTCTGTACAGCCTATTGTCCCATTCACTCGGGGATATCCCAACGCAGCTCCTGGAAGAAACGTGTTTCTGACTCGCTGAATCTCAACATAGATTCAACTCTCTTAGGTGAACGAACGCACAGCAGAGCAGTTTCAAGGAAACGTTTCTCCTGAGTTTTAGACGAAGTTTCCTGCTGTTTAGTACGTATGCCGGCATTGGGCTGGAAATACCGGTTTTGGGATTCTGCACAGAAAGGGTTTGCAAACCGCTGAATCCACACGTGAGTTTAACTCTGTCAGTTGAATACACACATTGACAACCATTCAGTTAGATAGCTCCGTTTTGGTTTTAGAAGCAGATATTTCTCTGTGCAGCCTATGGTCCCATTCACTCGGGAATATCCCAACGCAGCTCCTGGAAGAAACGTGTTTCTGACTCGCTGAGTCTCAACATAGATTCAACTATCTTAGGTGAACGAACGCACAGCAGAGCAGCTTCAAGGAAACGTTTCGCTTGGGTTTTAGACGAAGTTTCCTGCTGTTTAGTATGTATGCCGGCATTGGGCTGCAAATACCGGTTTTCGGATTCTGCACAGAAAGGGTTTACAAACCGCTGAATCCACACGTGAGTTTAACTCTGTCAGTTGAATGCACACATTGACAACCATTCAGTTTGATAGCACCCTTTTGGTTTTAGAAGCAGATATTTCTCTGTACAGCCTATGGTCCCATTCACTCGGGGATATCCCAACGCAGCTCCTGGAAGAAACGTGTTTCTGACTCGCTGAATCTCAACATAGATTCAACTCTCTTAGGTGAACGAACGCACAGCAGAGCAGTTTCAAGGAAACGTTTCTCCTGAGTTTTAGACGAAGTTTCCTGCTGTTTAGTACGTATGCCGGCATTGGGCTGGAAATACCGGTTTTGGGATTCTGCCCAGAAAGGGTTTGCAAACCGCTGAATCCACACGTGAGTTTAACTCTGTCAGCTGAATGCACACATTGACAACCATTCAGTTAGATTGCTCCGTTTTGGTTTTAGAAGCAGATATTTCTCTGTACAGCCTATGGTCCCATTCACTCGGGAATATCCCAACGCAGCTCCTAGAAGAAACGTGTTTCTGACTCGCTGAATCTCAACATAGATTCAACTCTCTTAGGTGAACGAACGCACAGCAGAGCAGTTTCAAGGAAACGTTTCTCCTGAGTTTTAGACGAAGTAACCTGCAGTTTAGTACGTATGCCGGCATTGAGCTGCAATTTCCGGTTTTGGGATTCTGCACAGAAAGGGTTTGTAGACCGCTGAATCCAAACGTGAGTTTAACTCTGTCAGTTGAATGCACACATTGACAACCATTCAGTTAGATTGCACCCTTTTGGTTTTAGGAGCAGATATTTCTCTGTACAGCCTATGGTCCCATTCACTCGGGAATATCCCAACGCAGCTCCTAGAAGAAACGTGTTTCTGACTCGCTGAATCTCAACATAGATTAAACTCTCTTAGGTGAACGAACGCACAGCAGAGCAGTTTCAAGGAAACGTTTCTCTTGAGTTTTAGACGAAGTTTCCTGCTGTTTAGTACGTATGCCGGCATTGGGCTGGAAATACCGGTTTTGGGATTCTGCACAGAAAGGGTTTGCAAACCGCTGAATCCACACGTGAGTTTAACTCTGTCAGTTGAATGCACACATTGACAACCATTCAGTTTGATAACACCCTTTTGGTTTTAGAAGCAGATATTTCTCTGTACAGCCTATGGTCCCATTCACTCGGGGATATCCCAACGCAGCTCCTGGAAGAAACGTGTTTCTGACTCGCTGAATCTCAACATAGATTCAAGTCTCTTAGGTGAACGAACGCACAGCAGAGCAGTTTCAAGGAAACGTTTCTCCTGAGTTTTAGATGAAGTTTCCTGCTGTTTAGTACGTATGCCGGCATTGGGCTGGAAATACCGGTTTTGGGATTCTGCACAGAAAGGGTTTGCAAACCGCTGAATCCACACGTGAGTTTAACTCTGTCAGTTGAATGCACACATTGACAACCATTCAGTTAGATAGATCCGTTTTGGTTTTAGAAGCAGATATTTCTCTGTACAGCCTATGGTCCCATTCACTCGGGAATATCCCGACGCAGCTCCTAGAAGAAAGGTGTTTCTGACTCGCTGAATCTCAACATAGATTCAACTCTCTTAGGTGAACGAACGCACAGCAGAGCAGTTTCAAGGAAACTTTTCTCCTGAGTTTTAGACGAAGTTACCTGCTGTTTAGTACGGATGCCGGCATTGGGCAGGAAATACCGGTTTTCGGATTCTGCACAGAAAGGGTTTGCAAACCGCTGAATCCACACGTGAGTTTAACTCTGTCAGTTGAATGCACACATTGACAACCATTCAGTTAGATAGCTCCGTTTTGGTTTTAGAAGCAGATATTTCTCTGTACAGCCTATGGTCCCATTGACTCGGGAATATCCCAACGCAGGTCCTGGAAGAAACGTGTTTCTGACTCGCTGAATCTCAACATAGATTCAACTCTCTTAGGTGAACGAACGCACAGCAGAGCAGTTTCAAGGAAACGTTTCTCCTGAGTTTTAGACGAAGTTTCCTGCTGTTTAGTACGTATGCCGGCATTGGACTGGAAATACCGGTTTTGGGATTCTGCACAGAAAGGGTTTGCAAACCGCTGAATCCACACGTGAGTTTAACTCTGTCAGTTGAATGCACACATTGACAACCATTCAGTTTGATAACACCCTTTTGGTTTTAGAAGCAGATATTTCTCTGTACAGCCTATGGTCCCATTCACTCGGGGATATCCCAACGCAGCTCCTGGAAGAAACGTGTTTCTGACTCGCTGAATCTCAACATAGATTCAACTCTCTTAGGTGAACGAACGCACAGCAGAGCAGTTTCAAGGAAACGTTTCTCCTGAGTTTTAGACGAAGTTTCCTGCTGTTTAGTACGTATGCCGGCATTGGGCTGGAAATACCGGTTTTGGGATTCTGCACAGAAAGGGTTTGCAAACCGCTGAATCCACACGTGAGTTTAACTCTGTCAGCTGAATGCACACATTGACAACCATTCAGTTAGATAGATCCGTTTTGGTTTTAGAAGCAGATATTTCTCTGTACAGCCTATGGCCCCATTCACTCGGGAATATCCCGACGCAGGTCCTAGAAGAAACGTGTTTCTGACTCGCTGAATCTCAACATAGATTCAACTCTCTTAGGTGAACGAACGCACAGCAGAGCAGTTTCAAGGAAACTTTTCTCCTGAGTTTTAGACGAAGTTTCCTGCTGTTTAGTACGGATGCCGGCATTGGGCAGGAAATACCGGTTTTCAGATTCTGCACAGAAAGGGTTTGCAAACCGCTGAATCCACACGTGAGTTTAACTCTGTCAGTTGAATGCACACATTGACAACCATTCAGTTTGATAACACCCCTTTGGTTTTAGAAGCAGATATTTCTCTGTACAGCCTATGGTCCCATTCACTCGGGAATATCCCAACGCAGCTCCTAGAAGAAACGTGTTTCTGACTCGCTGAATCTCAACATAGATTCAACTCTCTTAGGTGAACGAACGCACAGCAGAGCAGTTTCAAGGAAACGTTTCTCCTGAGTTTTAGACGAAGTTTCCTGCTGTTTAGTACGTATGCCGGCATTGGGCTGGAAATACCGGTTTTGGGATTCTGCACAGAAAGGGTTTGCAAACCACTGAATCCACACGTGAGTTTAACTCTGTCAGTTGAATGCACACATTGACAACCATTCAGTTAGATACCTCCGTTTTGGTTTTAGAAGCAGATATTTCTCTGTACAGCCTATGGTCCCATTTACTCGGGAATGTCCCAACGCAGCTCCTGGAAGAAACGTGTTTCTGACTCGCTGAATCTCAACATAGATTCAACTCTCTTAGGTGAACGAACGCACAGCAGAGCAGTTTCAAGGAAACGTTTCTCCTGAGTTTTAGACGAAGTTTCCTGCTGTTTAGTACGGATGCTGGCATTGGGCTGGAAATACCGGTTTTGGGATTCTGCACAGAAAGTGTTTGCAAACCGCTGAATCCACACGTGAGTTTAACTCTGTCAGTTGAATGCACACATTGACAACCATTCAGTTAGATAGCTCCGTTTTGGTTTTAGAAGCAGATATTTCTCTGTGCAGCCTATGGTCCCATTCACTCGGGAATATCCCAACGCAGCTCCTGGAAGAAACGTGTTTCTGACTCGCTGAATCTCAACATAGATTCAACTGTCTTAGGTGAACGAACGCACAGCAGAGCAGCTTCAAGGAAACGTTTCGCTTGGGTTTTAGACGAAGTTTCCTGCTGTTTAGTACGTATGCCGGCATTGGGCTGCAAATACCGGTTTTGGGATTCTGCACAGAAAGGGTTTACAAACCGCTGAATCCACACGTGAGTTTAACTCTGTCAGTTGAATGCACACATTGACAACCATTCAGTTTGATAGCACCCTTTTGGTTTTAGAAGCAGATATTTCTCTGTACAGCCTATTGTCCCATTCACTCGGGGATATCCCAACGCAGCTCCTGGAAGAAACGTGTTTCTGACTCGCTGAATCTCAACATAGATTCAACTCTCTTAGGTGAACGAACGCACAGCAGAGCAGTTTCAAGGAAACGTTTCTCCTGAGTTTTAGACGAAGTTTCCTGCTGTTTAGTACGTATGCCGGCATTGGGCTGGAAATACCGGTTTTGGGATTCTGCACAGAAAGGGTTTGCAAACCGCTGAATCCACACGTGAGTTTAACTCTGTCAGCTGAATGCACACATTGACAACCATTCAGTTAGATTGCTCCGTTTTGGTTTTAGAAGCAGATATTTCTCTGTACAGCCTATGGTCCCATTCACTCGGGAGTATTCCAACGCAGCTCCTAGAAGAAACGTGTTTCTGATTCGCTGAATCTCAACATAGATTCAACTCTCTTAGGTGAACGAACGCACAGCAGAGCAGTTTCAAGGAAACGTTTCTCCTGAGTTTTAGACGAAGTAACCTGCAGTTTAGTACGTATGCCGGCATTGAGCTGGAATTTCCGGTTTTGGGATTCTGCACAGAAAGGGTTTGTAGACCGCTGAATCCAAACGTGAGTTTAACTCTGTCAGTTGAATGCACACATTGACAACCATTCAGTTAGATTGCACCCTTTTGGTTTTAGGAGCAGATATTTCTCTGTACAGCCTTTGGTCCCATTCACTCGGGAATATCCCAACGCAGCTCCTAGAAGAAACGTGTTTCTGACTCGCTGAATCTCAACATAGATTAAACTCTCTTAGGTGAACGAACGCACAGCAGAGCAGTTTCAAGGAAACGTTTCTCTTGAGTTTTAGACGAAGTTTCCTGCTGTTTAGTACGTATGCCGGCATTGGGCTGGAAATACCGGTTTTGGGATTCTGCACAGAAAGGGTTTGCAAACCGCTGAATCCACACGTGAGTTTAACTCTGTCAGTTGAATGCACACATTGACAACCATTCAGTTTGATAACACCCTTTTGGTTTTAGAAGCAGATATTTCTCTGTACAGCCTATGGTCCCATTCACTCGGGGATATCCCAACGCAGCTCCTGGAAGAAACGTGTTTCTGACTCGCTGAATCTCAACATAGATTCAAGTCTCTTAGGTGAACGAACGCACAGCAGAGCAGTTTCAAGGAAACGTTTCTCCTGAGTTTTAGACGAAGTTTCCTGCTGTTTAGTACGTATGCCGGCATTGGGCTGGAAATACCGGTTTTGGGATTCTGCACAGAAAGGGTTTGCAAACCGCTGAATCCACACGTGAGTTTAACTCTGTCAGCTGAATGCACACATTGACAACCATTCAGTTAGATTGCTCCGTTTTGGTTTTAGAAGCAGATATTTCTCTGTACAGCCTATGGTCCCATTCACTCGGGAGTATCCCAACGCAGCTCCTAGAAGAAACGTGTTTCTGACTCGCTGAATCTCAACATAGATTCAACTCTCTTAGGTGAACGAACGCACAGCAGAGCAGTTTCAAGGAAACGTTTCTCCTGAGTTTTAGACGAAGTAACCTGCAGTTTAGTACGTATGCCGGCATTGAGCTGGAATTTCCGGTTTTGGGATTCTGCACAGAAAGGGTTTGTAGACCGCTGAATCCAAACGTGAGTTTAACTCTGTCAGTTGAATGCACACATTGACAACCATTCAGTTAGATTGCACCCTTTTGGTTTTAGGAGCAGATATTTCTCTGTACAGCCTTTGGTCCCATTCACTCGGGAATATCCCAACGCAGCTCCTAGAAGAAACGTGTTTCTGACTCGCTGAATCTCAACATAGATTAAACTCTCTTAGGTGAACGAACGCACAGCAGAGCAGTTTCAAGGAAACGTTTCTCTTGAGTTTTAGACGAAGTTTCCTGCTGTTTAGTACGTATGCCGGCATTGGGCTGGAAATACCGGTTTTGGGATTCTGCACAGAAAGGGTTTGCAAACCGCTGAATCCACACGTGAGTTTAACTCTGTCAGTTGAATGCACACATTGACAACCATTCAGTTTGATAACACCCTTTTGGTTTTAGAAGCAGATATTTCTCTGTACAGCCTATGGTCCCATTCACTCGGGGATATCCCAACGCAGCTCCTGGAAGAAACGTGTTTCTGACTCGCTGAATCTCAACATAGATTCAAGTCTCTTAGGTGAACGAACGCACAGCAGAGCAGTTTCAAGGAAACGTTTCTCCTGAGTTTTAGATGAAGTTTCCTGCTGTTTAGTACGTATGCCGGCATTGGGCTGGAAATACCGGTTTTGGGATTCTGCACAGAAAGGGTTTGCAAACCGCTGAATCCACACGTGAGTTTAACTCTGTCAGTTGAATGCACACATTGACAACCATTCAGTTAGATAGATCCGTTTTGGTTTTAGAAGCAGATATTTCTCTGTACAGCCTATGGTCCCATTCACTCGGGAATATCCCGACGCAGCTCCTAGAAGAAAGGTGTTTCTGACTCGCTGAATCTCAACATAGATTCAACTCTCTTAGGTGAACGAACGCACAGCAGAGCAGTTTCAAGGAAACTTTTCTCCTGAGTTTTAGACGAAGTTACCTGCTGTTTAGTACGGATGCCGGCATTGGGCAGGAAATACCGGTTTTCGGATTCTGCACAGAAAGGGTTTGCAAACCGCTGAATCCACACGTGAGTTTAACTCTGTCAGTTGAATGCACACATTGACAACCATTCAGTTAGATAGCTCCGTTTTGGTTTTAGAAGCAGATATTTCTCTGTACAGCCTATGGTCCCATTGACTCGGGAATATCCCAACGCAGGTCCTGGATGAAACGTGTTTCTGACTCGCTGAAACTCAACATAGATTCAACTCTCTTAGGTGAACGAACCCACAGCAGAGCAGTTTCAAGGAAACGTTTCTCCTGAGTTTTAGACGAAGTTTCCTGCTGTTTAGTACGTATGCCGGCATTGGACTGGAAATACCGGTTTTGGGATTCTGCACAGAAAGGGTTTGCAAACCGCTGAATCCACACGTGAGTTTAACTCTGTCAGTTGAATGCACACATTGACAACCATTCAGTTTGATAACACCCTTTTGGTTTTAGAAGCAGATATTTCTCTGTACAGCCTATGGTCCCATTCACTCGGGGATATCCCAACGCAGCTCCTGGAAGAAACGTGTTTCTGACTCGCTGAATCTCAACATATATTCAACTCTCTTAGGTGAACGAACGCACAGCAGAGCAGTTTCAAGGAAACGTTTCTCCTGAGTTTTAGACGAAGATTCCTGCTGTTTAGTACGTATGCCGGCATTGGGCTGGAAATACCGGTTTTGGGATTCTGCACAGAAAGGGTTTGCAAACCGCTGAATCCACACGTGAGTTTAACTCTGTCAGTTGAATGCACACATTGACAACCATTCAGTTAGATAGATCCGTTTTGGTTTTAGAAGCAGATATTTCTCTGTACAGCCTATGGTCCCATTCACTCGGGAATATCCCGACGCAGCTCCTAGAAGAAACGTGTTTCTGACTCGCTGAATCTCAACATAGATTCAACTCTCTTAGGTGAACGAACGCACAGCAGAGCAGTTTCAAGGAAACTTTTCTCCTGAGTTTTAGACGAAGTTTCCTGCTGTTTAGTACGGATGCCGGCATTGGGCAGGAAATACCGGTTTTGGGATTCTGCACAGAAAGGGTTTGCAAACCGCTGAATCCACACGTGAGTTTAACTCTGTCAGTTGAATGCACACATTGACAAGCATTCAGTTAGATAGCTCCGTTGTGGTTTTAGAAGCAGATATTTCTCTGTACAGCCTATGGTCCCATTCACTCGGGAATATCCCAACGCAGCTCCTGGAAGAAACGTGTTTCTGACTCGCTGAATCTGAACATAGATTCAACTCTCTTAGGTGAACGAACGCACAGCAGAGCAGTTTCAAGGAAACGTTTCTCCTGAGTTTTAGACGAAGTTTCCTGCTGTTCAGTACGTATGCCGGCATTGGGATGGAAATACCGGTTTTGGGATTCTGCACAGAAAGGGTTTGCAAACCGCTGAATCCACACGTGAGTTTAACTCTGTCAGTTGAATGCACACATTGACAACCATTCACTTAGATAGATCCGTTTTGGTTTTAGAAGCAGATATTTCTCTGTACAGCCTATGGTCCCATTCACTCGGGAATATCCCAATGCAGGTCCTAGAAGAAACGTGTTTCTGACTCGCTGAATCTCAACATAGATTCAACTCTCTTAGGTGAACGAACGCACAGCAGAGCAGTTTCAAGGAAACGTTTCTCCTGAGTTTTAGACGAAGTTTCCTGAAGTTTAGTACGCATCCCGGCATTGAGCTGTAATTACCGGTTTTGGGATTATGCACAGAAAGGGTTTGCAAACCGCTGAATCCACACGTGAGTTTAACTCTGTCAGTTGAATGCACACATTGACAACCATTCAGTTAGATTGCACCCTTTTGGTTTTAGGAGCAGATATTTCTCTGTACAGCCTATGGTCCCATTCACTCGGGAGTATCCCAACGCAGCTCCTAGAAGAAACGTGTTTCTGACTCGCTGAATCTCAACATAGATTCAACTGTCTTATGTGAACGAACGCACAGCAGAGCAGTTTCAAGGAAACGTTTCTCCTGAGATTTAGACGAAGTTTCCTGCTGTTTAGTACGTATGCCGGCATTGGGCTGGAAATACCGGTTTTGGGATTCTGCACAGAAAGGGTTTGCAAACCACTGAATCCACACGTGAGTTTAACTCTGTCAGTTGAATGCACACATTGACAACCATTCAGTTAGATAGCTCCGTTTTGGTTTTAGAAGCAGATATTTCTCTGTACAGCCTATGGTCCCATTCACTCGGGAATATCCCAACGCAGCTCCTGGAAGAAACGTGTTTCTGACTCGCTGAATCTGAACATAGATTCAACTCTCTTAGGTGAACGAACGCACAGCAGAGCAGTTTCAAGGAAACGTTTCTCCTGAGTTTTAGACGAAGTTTCCTGCTGTTTAGTACGTATGCCGGCATTGGGCTGGAAATACCGGTTTTGGGATTCTGCACAGAAAGGGTTTGCAAACCGCTGAATCCACACGTGAGTTTAACTCTGTCAGTTGAATGCACACATTGACATCCATTCAGTTAGATTGATCCGTTTTGGTTTTAGAAGCAGATATTTCTCTGTACAGCCTATGGTCCCATTCACTCGGGAATATCCCGACGCAGGTACTAGAAGAAACGTGTTTCTGACTCGCTGAATCTCAACATAGATTCAACTCTCTTAGGTGAACGAACGCACAGCAGAGCAGTTTCAAGGAAACTTTTCTCCTGAGTTTTAGACGAAGTTTCCTGCTGTTTAGTACGGATGCCGGCATTGGGCAGGAAATACCGGTTTTCAGATTCTGCACAGAAAGGGTTTGGAAACCGCTGAATCCACACTTGAGTTTAACTCTGTCAGTTGAATGCACACATTGACAACCATTCAGTTAGATAGCTCCGTTTTGGTTTTAGAAGCAGATATTTCTCTGTACAGCTTATGGTCCCATTCACTCGGGAATATCCCAACGCAGCTCCTGGAAGAAACGTGTTTCTGACTCGCTGAATCTGAACATAGATTCAACTCTCTTAGTTGAACGAACGCACAGCAGAGCAGTTTCAAGGAAACTTTTCTCCTGAGTTTTAGACGAAGTTTCCTGCTGTTTAGTACGGATGCCGGCATTGGGCAGGAAATACCGGTTTTCAGATTCTGCACAGAAAGGGTTTGCAAACCGCTGAATCCACACGTGAGTTTAACTCTGTCAGTTGAATGCACACATTGACAACCATTCAGTTAGATAGCTCCGTTTTGGTTTTAGAAGCAGATATTTCTCTGTACAGCCTATGGTCCCATTCACTCGGGGATATCCCAACGCAGCTCCTGGAAGAAACGTGTTTCTGACTCGCTGAATCTGAACATAGATTCAACTCTCTTAGGTGAACGAACGCACAGCAGAGCAGTTTCAAGGAAACGTTTCTCCTGAGTTTTAGACGAAGTTTCCTGCTGTTTAGTACGTATGCCGGCATTGGGCTGGAAATACCGGTTTTGGGATTCTGCACAGAAAGGGTTTGCAAACCGCTGAATCCACACGTGAGTTTAACTCTGTCAGTTGAATGCACACATTGACATCCATTCAGTTAGATTGATCCGTTTTGGTTTTAGAAGCAGATATTTCTCTGTACAGCCTATGGTCCCATTCACTCGGGAATATCCCGACGCAGGTACTAGAAGAAACGTGTTTCTGACTCGCTGAATCTCAACATAGATTCAACTCTCTTAGGTGAACGAACGCACAGCAGAGCAGTTTCAAGGAAACTTTTCTCCTGAGTTTTAGACGAAGTTTCCTGCTGTTTAGTACGGATGCCGGCATTGGGCAGGAAATACCGGTTTTCAGATTCTGCACAGAAAGGGTTTGGAAACCGCTGAATCCACACTTGAGTTTAACTCTGTCAGTTGAATGCACACATTGACAACCATTCAGTTAGATAGCTCCGTTTTGGTTTTAGAAGCAGATATTTCTCTGTACAGCCTATGGTCCCATTCACTCGGGAATATCCCAACGCAGCTCCTGGAAGAAACGTGTTTCTGACTCGCTGAATCTGAACATAGATTCAACTCTCTTAGTTGAACGAACGCACAGCAGAGCAGTTTCAAGGAAACTTTTCTCCTGAGTTTTAGACGAAGTTTCCTGCTGTTTAGTACGGATGCCGGCATTGGGCAGGAAATACCGGTTTTCAGATTCTGCACAGAAAGGGTTTGCAAACCGCTGAATCCACACGTGAGTTTAACTCTGTCAGTTGAATGCACACATTGACAACCATTCAGTTAGATAGCTCCGTTTTGGTTTTAGAAGCAGATATTTCTCTGTACAGCCTATGGTCCCATTCACTCGGGGATATCCCAACGCAGCTCCTGGAAGAAACGTGTTTCTGACTCGCTGAATCTCAACATAGATTCAACTCTATTAGGTGAACGAACGCACAGCAGAGCAGTTTCAAGGAAACGTTTCTCCTGAGTTTTACACGAAGTTTCCTGCTGTTTAGTACGTATGCCGGCATTGGGCTGGAAATACCGGTTTTGGGATTCTGCACAGAAAGGGTTTGCAAACCGCTGAATCCACACGTGAGTTTAACTCTGTCAGTTGAATGCACACATTGACAACCATTCAGTTAGATAGATCCGTTTTGGTTTTAGAAGCAGATATTTCTCTGTACAGCCTATGGTCCCATTCACTCGGGAATATCCCGACGCAGCTCCTAGAAGAAACGTGTTTCTGACTCGCTGAATCTCAACATAGATTCAACTCTCTTAGGTGAACGAAAGCACAGCAGAGCAGTTTCAAGGAAACTTTTCTCCTGAGTTTTAGACGAAGTTTCCTGCTGTTTAGTACGGATGCCGGCATTGGGCTGGAAATACCGGTTTTGGGATTCTGCACAGAAAGGGTTTGCAAACCGCTGAATCCACACGTGAGTTTAACTCTGTCAGTTGAATGCACACATTGACAACCATTCAGTTAGATAGCTCCGTTTTGGTTTTAGAAGCAGATATTTCTCTGTACAGCCTATGGTCCCATTGACTCGGGAATATCCCAACGCAGGTCCTGGAAGAAACGTGTTTCTGACTCGCTGAATCTCAACATAGATTCAACTCTCTTAGGTGAACGAACGCACAGCAGAGCAGTTTCAAGGAAACGTTTCTCCTGAGTTTTAGACGAAGTTTCCTGCTGTTTAGTACGTATGCCGGCATTGGACTGGAAATACCGGTTTTGGGATTCTGCACAGAAAGGGTTTGCAAACCGCTGAATCCACACGTGAGTTTAACTCTGTCAGTTGAATGCACACATTGACAACCATTCAGTTAGATAGATCCGTTTTGGTTTTAGAAGCAGATATTTCTCTGTACAGCCTATGGTCCCATTCACTCGGGAATATCCCGACGCAGCTCCTAGAAGAAACGTGTTTCTGACTCGCTGAATCTCAACATAGATTCAACTCTCTTAGGTGAACGAACGCACAGCAGAGCAGTTTCAAGGAAACTTTTCTCCTGAGTTTTAGACGAAGTTTCCTGCTGTTTAGTACGGATGCCGGCATTGGGCAGGAAATACCGGTTTTGGGATTCTGCACAGAAAGGGTTTGCAAACCGCTGAATCCACACGTGAGTTTAACTCTGTCAGTTGAATGCACACATTGACAACCATTCAGTTAGATAGCTCCGTTTTGGTTTTAGAAGCAGATATTTCTCTGTACAGCCTATGGTCCCATTCACTCGGGAATATCCCAACGCAGCTCCTGGAAGAAACGTGTTTCTGACTCGCTGAATCTGAACATAGATTCAACTCTCTTAGGTGAACGAACGCACAGCAGAGCAGTTTCAAGGAAACGTTTCTCCTGAGTTTTAGACGAAGTTTCCTGCTGTTTAGTACGTATGCCGGCATTGGGATGGAAATACCGGTTTTGGGATTCTGCAAAGAAAGGGTTTGCAAACCGCTGAATCCACACGTGAGTTTAACTCTGTCAGTTGAATGCACACATTGACAACCATTCACTTAGATAGATCCGTTTTGGTTTTAGAAGCAGATATTTCTCTGTACAGCCTATGGTCCCATTCACTCGGGAATATCCCAATGCAGGTCCTAGAAGAAACGTGTTTCTGACTCGCTGAATCTCAACATAGATTCAACTCTCTTAGGTGAACGAACGCACAGCAGAGCAGTTTCAAGGAAACGTTTCTCCTGAGTTTTAGACGAAGTTTCCTGAAGTTTAGTACGCATCCCGGCATTGAGCTGTAATTACCGGTTTTGGGATTATGCACAGAAAGGGTTTGCAAACCGCTGAATCCACACGTGAGTTTAACTCTGTCAGTTGAATGCACACATTGACAACCATTCAGTTAGATTGCACCCTTTTGGTTTTAGGAGCAGATATTTCTCTGTACAGCCTATGGTCCCATTCACTCGGGAGTATCCCAACGCAGCTCCTAGAAGAAACGTGTTTCTGACTCGCTGAATCTCAACATAGATTCAACTCTCTTATGTGAACGAACGCACAGCAGAGCAGTTTCAAGGAAACGTTTCTCCTGAGATTTAGACGAAGTTTCCTGCTGTTTAGTACGTATGCCGGCATTGGGCTGGAAATACCGGTTTTGGGATTCTGCACAGAAAGGGTTTGCAAACCACTGAATCCACACGTGAGTTTAACTCTGTCAGTTGAATGCACACATTGACAACCATTCAGTTAGATAGCTCCGTTTTGGTTTTAGAAGCAGATATTTCTCTGTACAGCCTATGGTCCCATTCACTCGGGGATATCCCAACGCAGCTCCTGGAAGAAACGTGTTTCTGACTCGCTGAATCTCAACATAGATTCAACTCTATTAGGTGAACGAACGCACAGCAGAGCAGTTTCAAGGAAACGTTTCTCCTGAGTTTTACACGAAGTTTCCTGCTGTTTAGTACGTATGCCGGCATTGGGCTGGAAATACCGGTTTTGGGATTCTGCACAGAAAGGGTTTGCAAACCGCTGAATCCACACGTGAGTTTAACTCTGTCAGTTGAATGCACACATTGACAACCATTCAGTTAGATAGATCCGTTTTGGTTTTAGAAGCAGATATTTCTCTGTACAGCCTATGGTCCCATTCACTCGGGAATATCCCGACGCAGCTCCTAGAAGAAACGTGTTTCTGACTCGCTGAATCTCAACATAGATTCAACTCTCTTAGGTGAACGAAAGCACAGCAGAGCAGTTTCAAGGAAACTTTTCTCCTGAGTTTTAGACGAAGTTTCCTGCTGTTTAGTACGGATGCCGGCATTGGGCTGGAAATACCGGTTTTGGGATTCTGCACAGAAAGGGTTTGCAAACCGCTGAATCCACACGTGAGTTTAACTCTGTCAGTTGAATGCACACATTGACAACCATTCAGTTAGATAGCTCCGTTTTGGTTTTAGAAGCAGATATTTCTCTGTACAGCCTATGGTCCCATTGACTCGGGAATATCCCAACGCAGGTCCTGGAAGAAACGTGTTTCTGACTCGCTGAATCTCAACATAGATTCAACTCTCTTAGGTGAACGAACGCACAGCAGAGCAGTTTCAAGGAAACGTTTCTCCTGAGTTTTAGACGAAGTTTCCTGCTGTTTAGTACGTATGCCGGCATTGGACTGGAAATACCGGTTTTGGGATTCTGCACAGAAAGGGTTTGCAAACCGCTGAATCCACACGTGAGTTTAACTCTGTCAGTTGAATGCACACATTGACAACCATTCAGTTAGATAGATCCGTTTTGGTTTTAGAAGCAGATATTTCTCTGTACAGCCTATGGTCCCATTCACTCGGGAATATCCCGACGCAGCTCCTAGAAGAAACGTGTTTCTGACTCGCTGAATCTCAACATAGATTCAACTCTCTTAGGTGAACGAACGCACAGCAGAGCAGTTTCAAGGAAACTTTTCTCCTGAGTTTTAGACGAAGTTTCCTGCTGTTTAGTACGGATGCCGGCATTGGGCAGGAAATACCGGTTTTGGGATTCTGCACAGAAAGGGTTTGCAAACCGCTGAATCCACACGTGAGTTTAACTCTGTCAGTTGAATGCACACATTGACAACCATTCAGTTAGATAGCTCCGTTTTGGTTTTAGAAGCAGATATTTCTCTGTACAGCCTATGGTCCCATTCACTCGGGAATATCCCAACGCAGCTCCTGGAAGAAACGTGTTTCTGACTCGCTGAATCTGAACATAGATTCAACTCTCTTAGGTGAACGAACGCACAGCAGAGCAGTTTCAAGGAAACGTTTCTCCTGAGTTTTAGACGAAGTTTCCTGCTGTTTAGTACGTATGCCGGCATTGGGATGGAAATACCGGTTTTGGGATTCTGCAAAGAAAGGGTTTGCAAACCGCTGAATCCACACGTGAGTTTAACTCTGTCAGTTGAATGCACACATTGACAACCATTCACTTAGATAGATCCGTTTTGGTTTTAGAAGCAGATATTTCTCTGTACAGCCTATGGTCCCATTCACTCGGGAATATCCCAATGCAGGTCCTAGAAGAAACGTGTTTCTGACTCGCTGAATCTCAACATAGATTCAACTCTCTTAGGTGAACGAACGCACAGCAGAGCAGTTTCAAGGAAACGTTTCTCCTGAGTTTTAGACGAAGTTTCCTGAAGTTTAGTACGCATCCCGGCATTGAGCTGTAATTACCGGTTTTGGGATTATGCACAGAAAGGGTTTGCCAACCGCTGAATCCACACGTGAGTTTAACTCTGTCAGTTGAATGCACACATTGACAACCATTCAGTTAGATTGCACCCTTTTGGTTTTAGGAGCAGATATTTCTCTGTACAGCCTATGGTCCCATTCACTCGCGAGTATCCCAACGCAGCTCCTAGAAGAAACGTGTTTCTGACTCGCTGAATCTCAACATAGATTCAACTCTCTTATGTGAACGAACGCACAGCAGAGCAGTTTCAAGGAAACGTTTCTCCTGAGATTTAGACGAAGTTTCCTGCTGTTTAGTACGTATGCCGGCATTGGGCTGGAAATACCGGTTTTGGGATTCTGCACAGAAAGGGTTTGCAAACCACTGAATCCACACGTGAGTTTAACTCTGTCAGTTGAATGCACACATTGACAACCATTCAGTTAGATAGCTCCGTTTTGGTTTTAGAAGCAGATATTTCTCTGTACAGCCTATGGTCCCATTCACTCGGGAATATCCCAACGCAGCTCCTGGAAGAAACGTGTTTCTGACTCGCTGAATCTGAACATAGATTCAACTCTCTTAGGTGAACGAACGCACAGCAGAGCAGTTTCAAGGAAACGTTTCTCCTGAGTTTTAGACGAAGTTTCCTGCTGTTTAGTACGTATGCCGGCATTGGGCTGGAAATACCGGTTTTGGGATTCTGCACAGAAAGGGTTTGCAAACCGCTGAATCCACACGTGAGTTTAACTCTGTCAGTTGAATGCACACATTGACATCCATTCAGTTAGATTGATCCGTTTTGGTTTTAGAAGCAGATATTTCTCTGTACAGCCTATGGTCCCATTCACTCGGGAATATCCCGACGCAGGTACTAGAAGAAACGTGTTTCTGACTCGCTGAATCTCAACATAGATTCAACTCTCTTAGGTGAACGAACGCACAGCAGAGCAGTTTCAAGGAAACTTTTCTCCTGAGTTTTAGACGAAGTTTCCTGCTGTTTAGTACGGATGCCGGCATTGGGCAGGAAATACCGGTTTTCAGATTCTGCACAGAAAGGGTTTGGAAACCGCTGAATCCACACTTGAGTTTAACTCTGTCAGTTGAATGCACTCATTGACAACCATTCAGTTAGATAGCTCCGTTTTGGTTTTAGAAGCAGATATTTCTCTGTACAGCCTATGGTCCCATTCACTCGGGAATATCCCAACGCAGCTCCTGGAAGAAACGTGTTTCTGACTCGCTGAATCTGAACATAGATTCAACTCTCTTAGTTGAACGAACGCACAGCAGAGCAGTTTCAAGGAAACTTTTCTCCTGAGTTTTAGACGAAGTTTCCTGCTGTTTAGTACGGATGCCGGCATTGGGCAGGAAATACCGGTTTTCAGATTCTGCACAAAAAGGGTTTGCAAACCGCTGAATCCACACGTGAGTTTAACTCTGTCAGTTGAATGCACACATTGACAACCATTCAGTTAGATAGCTCCGTTTTGGTTTTAGAAGCAGATATTTCTCTGTACAGCCTATGGTCCCATTCACTCGGGGATATCCCAACGCAGCTCCTGGAAGAAACGTGTTTCTGACTCGCTGAATCTCAACATAGATTCAACTCTCTTAGGTGAACGAACGCACAGCAGAGCAGTTTCAAGGAAACGTTTCTCCTGAGTTTTACACGAAGTTTCCTGCTGTTTAGTACGTATGCCGGCATTGGGCTGGAAATACCGGTTTTGGGATTCTGCACAGAAAGGGTTTGCAAACCGCTGAATCCACACGTGAGTTTAACTCTGTCAGTTGAATGCACACATTGACAACCATTCAGTTAGATAGATCCGTTTTGGTTTTAGAAGCAGATATTTCTCTGTACAGCCTATGGTCCCATTCACTCGGGAATATCCCGACGCAGCTCCTAGAAGAAACGTGTTTCTGACTCGCTGAATCTCAACATAGATTCAACTCTCTTAGGTGAACGAAAGCACAGCAGAGCAGTTTCAAGGAAACTTTTCTCCTGAGTTTTAGACGAAGTTTCCTGCTGTTTAGTACGGATGCCGGCATTGGGCAGGAAATACCGGTTTTCGGATTCTGCACAGAAAGGGTTTGCAAACCGCTGAATCCACACGTGAGTTTAACTCTGTCAGTTGAATGCACACATTGACAACCATTCAGTTAGATAGCTCCGTTTTGGTTTTAGAAGCAGATATTTCTCTGTACAGCCTATGGTCCCATTCACTCGGGAATATCCCAACGCAGCTCCTGGAAGAAACGTGTTTCTGACTCGCTGAATCTGAACATAGATTCAACTCTCTTAGGTGAACGAACGCACAGCAGAGCAGTTTCAAGGAAACGTTTCTCCTGAGTTTTAGACGAAGTTTCCTGCTGTTTAGTTCGTATGCTGGCATTGGGCTGGAAATACCGGTTTTGGGATTCTGCACAGAAAGGGTTTGCAAACCGCTGAATCCACACGTGAGTTTAACTCTGTCAGTTGAATGCACACATTGACATCCATTCAGTTAGATTGATCCGTTTTGGTTTTAGAAGCAGATATTTCTCTGTACAGCCTATGGTCCCATTCACTCGGGAATATCCCGACGCAGGTACTAGAAGAAACGTGTTTCTGACTCGCTGAATCTCAACATAGATTCAACTCTCTTAGGTGAACGAACGCACAGCAGAGCAGTTTCAAGGAAACTTTTCTCCTGAGTTTTAGACGAAGTTTCCTGCTGTTTAGTACGGATGCCGGCATTGGGCAGGAAATACCGGTTTTCAGATTCTGCACAGAAAGGGTTTGGAAACCGCTGAATCCACACTTGAGTTTAACTCTGTCAGGTGAATGCACACATTGACAACCATTCAGTTAGATAGCTCCGTTTTGGTTTTAGAAGCAGATATTTCTCTGTACAGCTTATGGTCCCATTCACTCGGGAATATCCCAACGCAGCTCCTGGAAGAAACGTGTTTCTGACTCGCTGAATCTCAACATAGATTCAACTCTCTTAGTTGAACGAACGCACAGCAGAGCAGTTTCAAGGAAACTTTTCTCCTGAGTTTTAGACGAAGTTTCCTGCTGTTTAGTACGGATGCCGGCATTGGGCAGGAAATACCGGTTTTCAGATTCTGCACAGAAAGGGTTTGCAAACCGCTGAATCCACACGTGAGTTTAACTCTGTCAGTTGAATGCACACATTGACAACCATTCAGTTAGATAGCTCCGTTTTGGTTTTAGAAGCAGATATTTCTCTGTACAGCCTATGGTCCCATTCACTCGGGGATATCCCAACGCAGCTCCTGGAAGAAACGTGTTTCTGACTCGCTGAATCTCAACATAGATTCAACTCTATTAGGTGAACGAACGCACAGCAGAGCAGTTTCAAGGAAACGTTTCTCCTGAGTTTTACACGAAGTTTCCTGCTGTTTAGTACGTATGCCGGCATTGGGCTGGAAATACCGGTTTTGGGATTCTGCACAGAAAGGGTTTGCAAACCGCTGAATCCACACGTGAGTTTAACTCTGTCAGTTGAATGCACACATTGACAACCATTCAGTTAGATAGATCCGTTTTGGTTTTAGAAGCAGATATTTCTCTGTACAGCCTATGGTCCCATTCACTCGGGAATATCCCGACGCAGCTCCTAGAAGAAACGTGTTTCTGACTCGCTGAATCTCAACATAGATTCAACTCTCTTAGGTGAACGAAAGCACAGCAGAGCAGTTTCAAGGAAACTTTTCTCCTGAGTTTTAGACGAAGTTTCCTGCTGTTTAGTACGGATGCCGGCATTGGGCTGGAAATACCGGTTTTGGGATTCTGCACAGAAAGGGTTTGCAAACCGCTGAATCCACACGTGAGTTTAACTCTGTCAGTTGAATGCACACATTGACAACCATTCAGTTAGATAGCTCCGTTTTGGTTTTAGAAGCAGATATTTCTCTGTACAGCCTATGGTCCCATTGACTCGGGAATATCCCAACGCAGGTCCTGGAAGAAACGTGTTTCTGACTCGCTGAATCTCAACATAGATTCAACTCTCTTAGGTGAACGAACGCACAGCAGAGCAGTTTCAAGGAAACGTTTCTCCTGAGTTTTAGACGAAGTTTCCTGCTGTTTAGTACGTATGCCGGCATTGGACTGGAAATACCGGTTTTGGGATTCTGCACAGAAAGGGTTTGCAAACCGCTGAATCCACACGTGAGTTTAACTCTGTCAGTTGAATGCACACATTGACAACCATTCAGTTAGATAGATCCGTTTTGGTTTTAGAAGCAGATATTTCTCTGTACAGCCTATGGTCCCATTCACTCGGGAATATCCCGACGCAGCTCCTAGAAGAAACGTGTTTCTGACTCGCTGAATCTCAACATAGATTCAACTCTCTTAGGTGAACGAACGCACAGCAGAGCAGTTTCAAGGAAACTTTTCTCCTGAGTTTTAGACGAAGTTTCCTGCTGTTTAGTACGGATGCCGGCATTGGGCAGGAAATACCGGTTTTGGGATTCTGCACAGAAAGGGTTTGCAAACCGCTGAATCCACACGTGAGTTTAACTCTGTCAGTTGAATGCACACATTGACAACCATTCAGTTAGATAGCTCCGTTTTGGTTTTAGAAGCAGATATTTCTCTGTACAGCCTATGGTCCCATTCACTCGGGAATATCCCAACGCAGCTCCTGGAAGAAACGTGTTTCTGACTCGCTGAATCTGAACATAGATTCAACTCTCTTAGGTGAACGAACGCACAGCAGAGCAGTTTCAAGGAAACGTTTCTCCTGAGTTTTAGACGAAGTTTCCTGCTGTTTAGTACGTATGCCGGCATTGGGATGGAAATACCGGTTTTGGGATTCTGCAAAGAAAGGGTTTGCAAACCGCTGAATCCACACGTGAGTTTAACTCTGTCAGTTGAATGCACACATTGACAACCATTCACTTAGATAGATCCGTTTTGGTTTTAGAAGCAGATATTTCTCTGTACAGCCTATGGTCCCATTCACTCGGGAATATCCCAATGCAGGTCCTAGAAGAAACGTGTTTCTGACTCGCTGAATCTCAACATAGATTCAACTCTCTTAGGTGAACGAACGCACAGCAGAGCAGTTTCAAGGAAACGTTTCTCCTGAGTTTTAGACGAAGTTTCCTGAAGTTTAGTACGCATCCCGGCATTGAGCTGTAATTACCGGTTTTGGGATTATGCACAGAAAGGGTTTGCAAACCGCTGAATCCACACGTGAGTTTAACTCTGTCAGTTGAATGCACACATTGACAACCATTCAGTTAGATTGCACCCTTTTGGTTTTAGGAGCAGATATTTCTCTGTACAGCCTATGGTCCCATTCACTCGGGAGTATCCCAACGCAGCTCCTAGAAGAAACGTGTTTCTGACTCGCTGAATCTCAACATAGATTCAACTCTCTTATGTGAACGAACGCACAGCAGAGCAGTTTCAAGGAAACGTTTCTCCTGAGATTTAGACGAAGTTTCCTGCTGTTTAGTACGTATGCCGGCATTGGGCTGGAAATACCGGTTTTGGGATTCTGCACAGAAAGGGTTTGCAAACCACTGAATCCACACGTGAGTTTAACTCTGTCAGTTGAATGCACACATTGACAACCATTCAGTTAGATAGCTCCGTTTTGGTTTTAGAAGCAGATATTTCTCTGTACAGCCTATGGTCCCATTCACTCGGGAATATCCCAACGCAGCTCCTGGAAGAAACGTGTTTCTGACTCGCTGAATCTGAACATAGATTCAACTCTCTTAGGTGAACGAACGCACAGCAGAGCAGTTTCAAGGAAACGTTTCTCCTGAGTTTTAGACGAAGTTTCCTGCTGTTTAGTACGTATGCCGGCATTGGGCTGGAAATACCGGTTTTGGGATTCTGCACAGAAAGGGTTTGCAAACCGCTGAATCCACACGTGAGTTTAACTCTGTCAGTTGAATGCACACATTGACATCCATTCAGTTAGATTGATCCGTTTTGGTTTTAGAAGCAGATATTTCTCTGTACAGCCTATGGTCCCATTCACTCGGGAATATCCCGACGCAGCTCCTGGAAGAAACGTGTTTCTGACTCGCTGAATCTCAACATAGATTCAACTCTCTTAGGTGAACGAACGCACAGCAGAGCAGTTTCAAGGAAACTTTTCTCCTGAGTTTTAGACGAAGTTTCCTGCTGTTTAGTACGGATGCCGGCATTGGGCAGGAAATACCGGTTTTCAGATTCTGCACAGAAAGGGTTTGGAAACCGCTGAATCCACACTTGAGTTTAACTCTGTCAGTTGAATGCACTCATTGACAACCATTCAGTTAGATAGCTCCGTTTTGGTTTTAGAAGCAGATATTTCTCTGTACAGCCTATGGTCCCATTCACTCGGGAATATCCCAACGCAGCTCCTGGAAGAAACGTGTTTCTGACTCGCTGAATCTGAACATAGATTCAACTCTCTTAGTTGAACGAACGCACAGCAGAGCAGTTTCAAGGAAACTTTTCTCCTGAGTTTTAGACGAAGTTTCCTGCTGTTTAGTACGGATGCCGGCATTGGGCAGGAAATACCGGTTTTCAGATTCTGCACAGAAAGGGTTTGCAAACCGCTGAATCCACACGTGAGTTTAACTCTGTCAGTTGAATGCACACATTGACAACCATTCAGTTAGATAGCTCCGTTTTGGTTTTAGAAGCAGATATTTCTCTGTACAGCCTATGGTCCCATTCACTCGGGGATATCCCAACGCAGCTCCTGGAAGAAACGTGTTTCTGACTCGCTGAATCTCAACATAGATTCAACTCTCTTAGGTGAACGAACGCACAGCAGAGCAGTTTCAAGGAAACGTTTCTCCTGAGTTTTACACGAAGTTTCCTGCTGTTTAGTACGTATGCCGGCATTGGGCTGGAAATACCGGTTTTGGGATTCTGCACAGAAAGGGTTTGCAAACCGCTGAATCCACACGTGAGTTTAACTCTGTCAGTTGAATGCACACATTGACAACCATTCAGTTAGATAGATCCGTTTTGGTTTTAGAAGCAGATATTTCTCTGTACAGCCTGTGGTCCCATTCACTCGGGAATATCCCGACGCAGCTCCTAGAAGAAACGTGTTTCTGACTCGCTGAATCTCAACATAGATTCAACTCTCTTAGGTGAACGAAAGCACAGCAGAGCAGTTTCAAGGAAACTTTTCTCCTGAGTTTTAGACGAAGTTTCCTGCTGTTTAGTACGGATGCCGGCATTGGGCAGGAAATACCGGTTTTCAGATTCTGCACAGAAAGGGTTTGGAAACCGCTGAATCCACACTTGAGTTTAACTCTGTCAGTTGAATGCACACATTGACAACCATTCAGTTAGATAGCTCCGTTTTGGTTTTAGAAGCAGATATTTCTCTGTACAGCCTATGGTCCCATTCACTCGGGAATATCCCAACGCAGCTCCTGGAAGAAACGTGTTTCTGACTCGCTGAATCTGAACATAGATTCAACTCTCTTAGTTGAACGAACGCACAGCAGAGCAGTTTCAAGGAAACTTTTCTCCTGAGTTTTAGACGAAGTTTCCTGCTGTTTAGTACGGATGCCGGCATTGGGCAGGAAATACCGGTTTTCAGATTCTGCACAGAAAGGGTTTGCAAACCGCTGAATCCACACGTGAGTTTAACTCTGTCAGTTGAATGCACACATTGACAACCATTCAGTTAGATAGCTCCGTTTTGGTTTTAGAAGCAGATATTTCTCTGTACAGCCTATGGTCCCATTCACTCGGGGATATCCCAACGCAGCTCCTGGAAGAAACGTGTTTCTGACTCGCTGAATCTCAACATAGATTCAACTCTATTAGGTGAACGAACGCACAGCAGAGCAGTTTCAAGGAAACGTTTCTCCTGAGTTTTACACGAAGTTTCCTGCTGTTTAGTACGTATGCCGGCATTGGGCTGGAAATACCGGTTTTGGGATTCTGCACAGAAAGGGTTTGCAAACCGCTGAATCCACACGTGAGTTTAACTCTGTCAGTTGAATGCACACATTGACAACCATTCAGTTAGATAGATCCGTTTTGGTTTTAGAAGCAGATATTTCTCTGTACAGCCTATGGTCCCATTCACTCGGGAATATCCCGACGCAGCTCCTAGAAGAAACGTGTTTCTGACTCGCTGAATCTCAACATAGATTCAACTCTCTTAGGTGAACGAAAGCACAGCAGAGCAGTTTCAAGGAAACTTTTCTCCTGAGTTTTAGACGAAGTTTCCTGCTGTTTAGTACGGATGCCGGCATTGGGCTGGAAATACCGGTTTTGGGATTCTGCACAGAAAGGGTTTGCAAACCGCTGAATCCACACGTGAGTTTAACTCTGTCAGTTGAATGCACACATTGACAACCATTCAGTTAGATAGCTCCGTTTTGGTTTTAGAAGCAGATATTTCTCTGTACAGCCTATGGTCCCATTGACTCGGGAATATCCCAACGCAGGTCCTGGAAGAAACGTGTTTCTGACTCGCTGAATCTCAACATAGATTCAACTCTCTTAGGTGAACGAACGCACAGCAGAGCAGTTTCAAGGAAACGTTTCTCCTGAGTTTTAGACGAAGTTTCCTGCTGTTTAGTACGTATGCCGGCATTGGACTGGAAATACCGGTTTTGGGATTCTGCACAGAAAGGGTTTGCAAACCGCTGAATCCACACGTGAGTTTAACTCTGTCAGTTGAATGCACACATTGACAACCATTCAGTTAGATAGATCCGTTTTGGTTTTAGAAGCAGATATTTCTCTGTACAGCCTATGGTCCCATTCACTCGGGAATATCCCGACGCAGCTCCTAGAAGAAACGTGTTTCTGACTCGCTGAATCTCAACATAGATTCAACTCTCTTAGGTGAACGAACGCACAGCAGAGCAGTTTCAAGGAAACTTTTCTCCTGAGTTTTAGACGAAGTTTCCTGCTGTTTAGTACGGATGCCGGCATTGGGCAGGAAATACCGGTTTTGGGATTCTGCACAGAAAGGGTTTGCAAACCGCTGAATCCACACGTGAGTTTAACTCTGTCAGTTGAATGCACACATTGACAACCATTCAGTTAGATAGCTCCGTTTTGGTTTTAGAAGCAGATATTTCTCTGTACAGCCTATGGTCCCATTCACTCGGGAATATCCCAACGCAGCTCCTGGAAGAAACGTGTTTCTGACTCGCTGAATCTGAACATAGATTCAACTCTCTTAGGTGAACGAACGCACAGCAGAGCAGTTTCAAGGAAACGTTTCTCCTGAGTTTTAGACGAAGTTTCCTGCTGTTTAGTACGTATGCCGGCATTGGGATGGAAATACCGGTTTTGGGATTCTGCAAAGAAAGGGTTTGCAAACCGCTGAATCCACACGTGAGTTTAACTCTGTCAGTTGAATGCACACATTGACAACCATTCACTTAGATAGATCCGTTTTGGTTTTAGAAGCAGATATTTCTCTGTACAGCCTATGGTCCCATTCACTCGGGAATATCCCAATGCAGGTCCTAGAAGAAACGTGTTTCTGACTCGCTGAATCTCAACATAGATTCAACTCTCTTAGGTGAACGAACGCACAGCAGAGCAGTTTCAAGGAAACGTTTCTCCTGAGTTTTAGACGAAGTTTCCTGAAGTTTAGTACGCATCCCGGCATTGAGCTGTAATTACCGGTTTTGGGATTATGCACAGAAAGGGTTTGCAAACCGCTGAATCCACACGTGAGTTTAACTCTGTCAGTTGAATGCACACATTGACAACCATTCAGTTAGATTGCACCCTTTTGGTTTTAGGAGCAGATATTTCTCTGTACAGCCTATGGTCCCATTCACTCGGGAGTATCCCAACGCAGCTCCTAGAAGAAACGTGTTTCTGACTCGCTGAATCTCAACATAGATTCAACTCTCTTATGTGAACGAACGCACAGCAGAGCAGTTTCAAGGAAACGTTTCTCCTGAGATTTAGACGAAGTTTCCTGCTGTTTAGTACGTATGCCGGCATTGGGCTGGAAATACCGGTTTTGGGATTCTGCACAGAAAGGGTTTGCAAACCACTGAATCCACACGTGAGTTTAACTCTGTCAGTTGAATGCACACAATGACAACCATTCAGTTAGATAGCTCCGTTTTGGTTTTAGAAGCAGATATTTCTCTGTACAGCCTATGGTCCCATTCACTCGGGAATATCCCAACGCAGCTCCTGGAAGAAACGTGTTTCTGACTCGCTGAATCTGAACATAGTTTCAACTCTCTTAGGTGAACGAACGCACAGCAGAGCAGTTTCAAGGAAACGTTTCTCCTGAGTTTTAGACGAAGTTTCCTGCTGTTTAGTACGTATGCCGGCATTGGGCTGGAAATACCGGTTTTGGGATTCTGCACAGAAAGGGTTTGCAAACCGCTGAATCCACACGTGAGTTTAACTCTGTCAGTTGAATGCACACATTGACATCCATTCAGTTAGATTGATCCGTTTTGGTTTTAGAAGCAGATATTTCTCTGTACAGCCTATGGTCCCATTCACTCGGGAATATCCCGACGCAGGTACTAGAAGAAACGTGTTTCTGACTCGCTGAATCTCAACATAGATTCAACTCTCTTAGGTGAACGAACGCACAGCAGAGCAGTTTCAAGGAAACTTTTCTCCTGAGTTTTAGACGAAGTTTCCTGCTGTTTAGTACGGATGCCGGCATTGGGCAGGAAATACCGGTTTTCAGATTCTGCACAGAAAGGGTTTGGAAACCGCTGAATCCACACTTGAGTTTAACTCTGTCAGTTGAATGCACTCATTGACAACCATTCAGTTAGATAGCTCCGTTTTGGTTTTAGAAGCAGATATTTCTCTGTACAGCCTATGGTCCCATTCACTCGGGAATATCCCAACGCAGCTCCTGGAAGAAACGTGTTTCTGACTCGCTGAATCTGAACATAGATTCAACTCTCTTAGTTGAACGAACGCACAGCAGAGCAGTTTCAAGGAAACTTTTCTCCTGAGTTTTAGACGAAGTTTCCTGCTGTTTAGTACGGATGCCGGCATTGGGCAGGAAATACCGGTTTTCAGATTCTGCACAGAAAGGGTTTGCAAACCGCTGAATCCACACGTGAGTTTAACTCTGTCAGTTGAATGCACACATTGACAACCATTCAGTTAGATAGCTCCGTTTTGGTTTTAGAAGCAGATATTTCTCTGTACAGCCTATGGTCCCATTCACTCGGGGATATCCCAACGCAGCTCCTGGAAGAAACGTGTTTCTGACTCGCTGAATCTCAACATAGATTCAACTCTCTTAGGTGAACGAACGCACAGCAGAGCAGTTTCAAGGAAACGTTTCTCCTGAGTTTTACACGAAGTTTCCTGCTGTTTAGTACGTATGCCGGCATTGGGCTGGAAATACCGGTTTTGGGATTCTGCACAGAAAGGGTTTGCAAACCGCTGAATCCACACGTGAGTTTAACTCTGTCAGTTGAATGCACACATTGACAACCATTCAGTTAGATAGATCCGTTTTGGTTTTAGAAGCAGATATTTCTCTGTACAGCCTATGGTCCCATTCACTCGGGAATATCCCGACGCAGCTCCTAGAAGAAACGTGTTTCTGACTCGCTGAATCTCAACATAGATTCAACTCTCTTAGGTGAACGAAAGCACAGCAGAGCAGTTTCAAGGAAACTTTTCTCCTGAGTTTTAGACGAAGTTTCCTGCTGTTTAGTACGGATGCCGGCATTGGGCAGGAAATACCGGTTTTCGGATTCTGCACAGAAAGGGTTTGCAAACCGCTGAATCCACACGTGAGTTTAACTCTGTCAGTTGAATGCACACATTGACAACCATTCAGTTAGATAGCTCCGTTTTGGTTTTAGAAGCAGATATTTCTCTGTACAGCCTATGGTCCCATTCACTCGGGAATATCCCAACGCAGCTCCTGGAAGAAACGTGTTTCTGACTCGCTGAATCTGAACATAGATTCAACTCTCTTAGGTGAACGAACGCACAGCAGAGCAGTTTCAAGGAAACGTTTCTCCTGAGTTTTAGACGAAGTTTCCTGCTGTTTAGTTCGTATGCTGGCATTGGGCTGGAAATACCGGTTTTGGGATTCTGCACAGAAAGGGTTTGCAAACCGCTGAATCCACACGTGAGTTTAACTCTGTCAGTTGAATGCACACATTGACATCCATTCAGTTAGATTGATCCGTTTTGGTTTTAGAAGCAGATATTTCTCTGTACAGCCTATGGTCCCATTCACTCGGGAATATCCCGACGCAGGTACTAGAAGAAACGTGTTTCTGACTCGCTGAATCTCAACATAGATTCAACTCTCTTAGGTGAACGAACGCACAGCAGAGCAGTTTCAAGGAAACTTTTCTCCTGAGTTTTAGACGAAGTTTCCTGCTGTTTAGTACGGATGCCGGCATTGGGCAGGAAATACCGGTTTTCAGATTCTGCACAGAAAGGGTTTGGAAACCGCTGAATCCACACTTGAGTTTAACTCTGTCAGGTGAATGCACACATTGACAACCATTCAGTTAGATAGCTCCGTTTTGGTTTTAGAAGCAGATATTTCTCTGTACAGCTTATGGTCCCATTCACTCGGGAATATCCCAACGCAGCTCCTGGAAGAAACGTGTTTCTGACTCGCTGAATCTCAACATAGATTCAACTCTCTTAGTTGAACGAACGCACAGCAGAGCAGTTTCAAGGAAACTTTTCTCCTGAGTTTTAGACGAAGTTTCCTGCTGTTTAGTACGGATGCCGGCATTGGGCAGGAAATACCGGTTTTCAGATTCTGCACAGAAAGGGTTTGCAAACCGCTGAATCCACACGTGAGTTTAACTCTGTCAGTTGAATGCACACATTGACAACCATTCAGTTAGATAGCTCCGTTTTGGTTTTAGAAGCAGATATTTCTCTGTACAGCCTATGGTCCCATTCACTCGGGGATATCCCAACGCAGCTCCTGGAAGAAACGTGTTTCTGACTCGCTGAATCTCAACATAGATTCAACTCTATTAGGTGAACGAACGCACAGCAGAGCAGTTTCAAGGAAACGTTTCTCCTGAGTTTTACACGAAGTTTCCTGCTGTTTAGTACGTATGCCGGCATTGGGCTGGAAATACCGGTTTTGGGATTCTGCACAGAAAGGGTTTGCAAACCGCTGAATCCACACGTGAGTTTAACTCTGTCAGTTGAATGCACACATTGACAACCATTCAGTTAGATAGATCCGTTTTGGTTTTAGAAGCAGATATTTCTCTGTACAGCCTATGGTCCCATTCACTCGGGAATATCCCGACGCAGCTCCTAGAAGAAACGTGTTTCTGACTCGCTGAATCTCAACATAGATTCAACTCTCTTAGGTGAACGAAAGCACAGCAGAGCAGTTTCAAGGAAACTTTTCTCCTGAGTTTTAGACGAAGTTTCCTGCTGTTTAGTACGGATGCCGGCATTGGGCTGGAAATACCGGTTTTGGGATTCTGCACAGAAAGGGTTTGCAAACCGCTGAATCCACACGTGAGTTTAACTCTGTCAGTTGAATGCACACATTGACAACCATTCAGTTAGATAGCTCCGTTTTGGTTTTAGAAGCAGATATTTCTCTGTACAGCCTATGGTCCCATTGACTCGGGAATATCCCAACGCAGGTCCTGGAAGAAACGTGTTTCTGACTCGCTGAATCTCAACATAGATTCAACTCTCTTAGGTGAACGAACGCACAGCAGAGCAGTTTCAAGGAAACGTTTCTCCTGAGTTTTAGACGAAGTTTCCTGCTGTTTAGTACATATGCCGGCATTGGACTGGAAATACCGGTTTTGGGATTCTGCACAGAAAGGGTTTGCAAACCGCTGAATCCACACGTGAGTTTAACTCTGTCAGTTGAATGCACACATTGACAACCATTCAGTTAGATAGATCCGTTTTGGTTTTAGAAGCAGATATTTCTCTGTACAGCCTATGGTCCCATTCACTCGGGAATATCCCGACGCAGCTCCTAGAAGAAACGTGTTTCTGACTCGCTGAATCTCAACATAGATTCAACTCTCTTAGGTGAACGAACGCACAGCAGAGCAGTTTCAAGGAAACTTTTCTCCTGAGTTTTAGACGAAGTTTCCTGCTGTTTAGTACGGATGCCGGCATTGGGCAGGAAATACCGGTTTTGGGATTCTGCACAGAAAGGGTTTGCAAACCGCTGAATCCACACGTGAGTTTAACTCTGTCAGTTGAATGCACACATTGACAACCATTCAGTTAGATAGCTCCGTTTTGGTTTTAGAAGCAGATATTTCTCTGTACAGCCTATGGTCCCATTCACTCGGGAATATCCCAACGCAGCTCCTGGAAGAAACGTGTTTCTGACTCGCTGAATCTGAACATAGATTCAACTCTCTTAGGTGAACGAACGCACAGCAGAGCAGTTTCAAGGAAACGTTTCTCCTGAGTTTTAGACGAAGTTTCCTGCTGTTTAGTACGTATGCCGGCATTGGGATGGAAATACCGGTTTTGGGATTCTGCAAAGAAAGGGTTTGCAAACCGCTGAATCCACACGTGAGTTTAACTCTGTCAGTTGAATGCACACATTGACAACCATTCACTTAGATAGATCCGTTTTGGTTTTAGAAGCAGATATTTCTCTGTACAGCCTATGGTCCCATTCACTCGGGAATATCCCAATGCAGGTCCTAGAAGAAACGTGTTTCTGACTCGCTGAATCTCAACATAGATTCAACTCTCTTAGGTGAACGAACGCATAGCAGAGCAGTTTCAAGGAAACGTTTCTCCTGAGTTTTAGACGAAGTTTCCTGAAGTTTAGTACGCATCCCGGCATTGAGCTGTAATTACCGGTTTTGGGATTATGCACAGAAAGGGTTTGCAAACCGCTGAATCCACACGTGAGTTTAACTCTGTCAGTTGAATGCACACATTGACAACCATTCAGTTAGATTGCACCCTTTTGGTTTTAGGAGCAGATATTTCTCTGTACAGCCTATGGTCCCATTCACTCGGGAGTATCCCAACGCAGCTCCTAGAAGAAACGTGTTTCTGACTCGCTGAATCTCAACATAGATTCAACTCTCTTATGTGAACGAACGCACAGCAGAGCAGTTTCAAGGAAACGTTTCTCCTGAGATTTAGACGAAGTTTCCTGCTGTTTAGTACGTATGCCGGCATTGGGCTGGAAATACCGGTTTTGGGATTCTGCACAGAAAGGGTTTGCAAACCACTGAATCCACACGTGAGTTTAACTCTGTCAGTTGAATGCACACATTGACAACCATTCAGTTAGATAGCTCCGTTTTGGTTTTAGAAGCAGATATTTCTCTGTACAGCCTATGGTCCCATTCACTCGGGAATATCCCAACGCAGCTCCTGGAAGAAACGTGTTTCTGACTCGCTGAATCTGAACATAGATTCAACTCTCTTAGGTGAACGAACGCACAGCAGAGCAGTTTCAAGGAAACGTTTCTCCTGAGTTTTAGACGAAGTTTCCTGCTGTTTAGTACGTATGCCGGCATTGGGCTGGAAATACCGGTTTTGGGATTCTGCACAGAAAGGGTTTGCAAACCGCTGAATCCACACGTGAGTTTAACTCTGTCAGTTGAATGCACACATTGACATCCATTCAGTTAGATTGATCCGTTTTGGTTTTAGAAGCAGATATTTCTCTGTACAGCCTATGGTCCCATTCACTCGGGAATATCCCGACGCAGCTCCTGGAAGAAACGTGTTTCTGACTCGCTGAATCTCAACATAGATTCAACTCTCTTAGGTGAACGAACGCACAGCAGAGCAGTTTCAAGGAAACTTTTCTCCTGAGTTTTAGACGAAGTTTCCTGCTGTTTAGTACGGATGCCGGCATTGGGCAGGAAATACCGGTTTTCAGATTCTGCACAGAAAGGGTTTGGAAACCGCTGAATCCACACTTGAGTTTAACTCTGTCAGTTGAATGCACTCATTGACAACCATTCAGTTAGATAGCTCCGTTTTGGTTTTAGAAGCAGATATTTCTCTGTACAGCCTATGGTCCCATTCACTCGGGAATATCCCAACGCAGCTCCTGGAAGAAACGTGTTTCTGACTCGCTGAATCTGAACATAGATTCAACTCTCTTAGTTGAACGAACGCACAGCAGAGCAGTTTCAAGGAAACTTTTCTCCTGAGTTTTAGACGAAGTTTCCTGCTGTTTAGTACGGATGCCGGCATTGGGCAGGAAATACCGGTTTTCAGATTCTGCACAGAAAGGGTTTGCAAACCGCTGAATCCACACGTGAGTTTAACTCTGTCAGTTGAATGCACACATTGACAACCATTCAGTTAGATAGCTCCGTTTTGGTTTTAGAAGCAGATATTTCTCTGTACAGCCTATGGTCCCATTCACTCGGGGATATCCCAACGCAGCTCCTGGAAGAAACGTGTTTCTGACTCGCTGAATCTCAACATAGATTCAACTCTCTTAGGTGAACGAACGCACAGCAGAGCAGTTTCAAGGAAACGTTTCTCCTGAGTTTTACACGAAGTTTCCTGCTGTTTAGTACGTATGCCGGCATTGGGCTGGAAATACCGGTTTTGGGATTCTGCACAGAAAGGGTTTGCAAACCGCTGAATCCACACGTGAGTTTAACTCTGTCAGTTGAATGCACACATTGACAACCATTCAGTTAGATAGATCCGTTTTGGTTTTAGAAGCAGATATTTCTCTGTACAGCCTGTGGTCCCATTCACTCGGGAATATCCCGACGCAGCTCCTAGAAGAAACGTGTTTCTGACTCGCTGAATCTCAACATAGATTCAACTCTCTTAGGTGAACGAAAGCACAGCAGAGCAGTTTCAAGGAAACTTTTCTCCTGAGTTTTAGACGAAGTTTCCTGCTGTTTAGTACGGATGCCGGCATTGGGCAGGAAATACCGGTTTTCGGATTCTGCACAGAAAGGGTTTGCAAACCGCTGAATCCACACGTGAGTTTAACTCTGTCAGTTGAATGCACACATTGACAACCATTCAGTTAGATAGCTCCGTTTTGGTTTTAGAAGCAGATATTTCTCTGTACAGCCTATGGTCCCATTCACTCGGGAATATCCCAACGCAGCTCCTGGAAGAAACGTGTTTCTGACTCGCTGAATCTGAACATAGATTCAACTCTCTTAGGTGAACGAACGCACAGCAGAGCAGTTTCAAGGAAACGTTTCTCCTGAGTTTTAGACGAAGTTTCCTGCTGTTTAGTTCGTATGCTGGCATTGGGCTGGAAATACCGGTTTTGGGATTCTGCACAGAAAGGGTTTGCAAACCGCTGAATCCACACGTGAGTTTAACTCTGTCAGTTGAATGCACACATTGACAACCATTCAGTTTGATAACACCCCTTTGGTTTTAGAAGCAGATATTTCTCTGTACAGCCTATGGTCCCATTCACTCGGGGATATCCCGACGCAGCTCCTGGAAGAAACGTGTTTCTGACTCGCTGAATCTCAACATAGATTCAACTCTCTTAGGTGAACGGACTCACAGCAGAGCAGTTTCAAGGAAACGTTTCTCCTGAGTTTTAGACGAAGTTTCCTGCTGTTTAGTACGTATGCCGGCATTGGGCTGGAAATACCGGTTTTGGGATTCTGCCCAGAAAGGGTTTGTAAACCGCTGAATCCACACGTGAGTTTAACTCTGTCAGTTGAATGCACACATTGACAACCATTCAGTTAGATTGATCCGTTTTGGTTTTAGAAGCAGATATTTCTCTGTACAGCCTATGGTCCCATTCACTCGGGAATATCCCGACGCAGGTACTAGAAGAAACGTGTTTCTGACTCGCTGAATCTCAACATAGATTCAACTCTCTTAGGTGAACGAACGCACAGCAGAGCAGTTTCAAGGAAACTTTTCTCCTGAGTTTTAGACGAAGTTTCCTGCTGTTTAGTACGGATGCCGGCATTGGGCAGGAAATACCGGTTTTCAGATTCTGCACAGAAAGGGTTTGGAAACCGCTGAATCCACACGTGAGTTTAACTCTGTCAGTTGAATGCACACATTGACAACCATTCAGTTAGATAGCTCCGTTTTGGTTTTAGAAGCAGATATTTCTCTGTACAGCCTATGGTCCCATTCACTCGGGAATATCCCAACGCAGCTCCTGGAAGAAACGTGTTTCTGACTCGCTGAATCTGAACATAGATTCAACTCTCTTAGTTGAACGAACGCACAGCAGAGCAGTTTCAAGGAAACGTTTCTCCTGAGTTTTAGACGAAGTTTCCTGCTGTTTAGTACGTATGCCGGCATTGGGCTGGAAATACCGGTTTTGGGATTCTGCACAGAAAGGGTTTGCAAACCGCTGAATCCACACGTGAGTTTAACTCTGTCAGTTGAATGCACACATTGACAACCATTCAGTTTGATAACACCCTTTTGGTTTTAGAAGCAGATATTTCTCTGTACAGCCTATGGTCCCAATCACTCGGGGATATCCCAACGCAGCTCCTGGAAGAAATGTGTTTCTGACTCGCTGAATCTCAACATAGATTCAACTCTCTTAGGTGAACGAACGCACAGCAGAGCAGTTTCAAGGAAACGTTTCTCCTGAGTTTTAGACGAAGTTTCCTGCTGTTTAGTACGTATGCCGGCATTGGGCTGGAAATACCGGTTTTGGGATTCTGCACAGAAAGGGTTTGCAAACCGCTGAATCCACACGTGAGTTTAACTCTGTCAGTTGAATGCACACATTGACAACCATTCAGTTAGATAGATCCGTTTTGGTTTTAGAAGCAGATATTTCTCTGTACAGCCTATGGTCCCATTCACTCGGGAATATCCCGACGCAGCTCCTAGAAGAAACGTGTTTCTGACTCGCTGAATCTCAACATAGATTCAACTCTCTTAGGTGAACGAACGCACAGCAGAGCAGTTTCAAGGAAACGTTTCTCCTGAGTTTTAGACGAAGTTTCCTGCTGTTTAGTACGTATGCCGGCATTGGGCTGGAAATACCGGTTTTGGGATTCTGCACAGAAAGGGTTTGCAAACCGCTGAATCCACACGTGAGTTTAACTCTGTCAGTTGAATGCACACATTGACAACCATTCAGTTAGATAGCTCCGTTTTGGTTTTAGAAGCAGATATTTCTCTGTACAGCCTATGGTCCCATTCACTCGGGAATATCCCAACGCAGCTCCTGGAAGAAACGTGTTTCTGACTCGCTGAATCTGAACATAGATTCAACTCTCTTAGGTGAACGAACGCCCAGCAGAGCAGTTTCAAGGAAGCGTTTCGCGTGAGTTTTAGACGAAGTTTCCTGCTGTTTAGTACATATGCCGGCATTGGGCTGGAAATAGCGGTTTTGGGATTCTGCACAGAAAGGGTTTGCAAACCGCTGAATCCACACGTGATTTTACCTCTGTCAGTTGAATGCACACATTGACAACCATTCAGTTAGATACCTCGGTTTTGGTTTTAGAAGCAGATATTTCTCTGTACAGCCTATGGTCCCATTCACTCGGGAATATCCCAACGCAGCTACTAGAAGAAACGTGTTTCTGACTCGCTGAATCTCAACATAGATTCAACTCTCTTAGGTGAACGAACGCCCAGCAGAGCAGTTTCAAGGAAGCGTTTCTCCTGAGTTTTAGACGAAGTTTCCTGCTGTTTAGTACGGATGCCGGCATTGGGCAGGAAATACCGGTTTTGGGATTCTGCACAGAAAGGGTTTGCAAACCGCTGAATCCACAGGTGAGCTTAACTTTGTGAGTTGAATGCACACATTGACAACCATCCAGTTAGATAGCTCCGTTTTGGTTTTAGAAGCAGATATTTCTCTGTACAGCCTATGGTCCCATTCACTCGGGAATATCCCAACGCAGCTCCTAAAAGAAACGTGTTTCTGATCCGCTGAATCTCAACATAGATTCAACTCTCTTAGGTGAACGAACGCACAGAAGAGCAGTTTCAAGGAAACGTTTCTCCTGAGTTTTAGACGAAGTTTCCTGCAGTTTAGTACGTATGCCGGCATTGAGCTGGAATTACCGGATTTGGGATTCTGCACAGAAAGGGTTTGTAAACCGCTGAATCCAAACGTGAGTTTAACTGTGTCAGTTGAATGCACACATTGACAACCATTCAGTTAGATAGCTCCGTTTTGGTTTTAGAAGCAGATATTTCTCTGTACAGCCTATGGTCCCATTCACTCGGGAATATCCCAACGCAGCTCCTGGAAGAAACGTGTTTCTGACTCGCTGAATCTCAACATAGATTCAACTCTCTTAGCTGAGCGAACGCACAGCAGAGCAGTTTCAAGGAAACGTTTCTCCTGAGTTTTAAAGGAAGTTTCCTGCTGTTTAGTACATATGCCGGCATTGGGCTGGAAATACCGGTTTTGGGATTCTGCACAGAAAAGTTTTGCAAACCGCTGAATCCACACCTGAGTTTAACTCTGTCAGTTGAATGCACACATTGACAACCATTCAGTTAGATAGCTCCGTTTTGGTTTTAGAAGCAGATATTTCTCTGTGCAGCCTATGGTCCCATTCACTCGGGAATATCCCAACGCAGCTCCTGGAAGAAACGTGTTTCTGACTCGCTGAATCTCAACATAGATTCAACTGTCTTAGGTGAACGAACGCACAGCAGAGCAGCTTCAAGGAAACGTTTCGCTTGGGTTTTAGACGAAGTTTCCTGCTGTTTAGTACGTATGCCGGCATTGGGCTGCAAATACCGGTTTTGGGATTCTGCACAGAAAGGGTTTACAAACCGCTGAATCCACACGTGAGTTTAACTCTGTCAGTTGAATGCACACATTGACAACCATTCAGTTTGATAGCACCCTTTTGGTTTTAGAAGCAGATATTTCTCTGTACAGCCTATGGTCCCATTCACTCGGGGATATCCCAACGCAGCTCCTGGAAGAAACGTGTTTCTGACTCGCTGAATCTCAACATAGATTCAACTCTCTTAGGTGAACGAACGCACAGCAGAGCAGTTTCAAGGAAACGTTTCTCCTGAGTTTTAGACGAAGTTTCCTGCTGTTTAGTACGGATGCCGGCATTGGGCTGGAAATACCGGTTTTGGGATTCTGCACAGAAAGGGTTTGCAAACCGCTGAATCCACACGTGAGTTTAACTCTGTCAGCTGAATGCACACATTGACAACCATTCAGTTAGATAGATCCGTTTTGGTTTTAGAAGCAGATATTTCTCTGTACAGCCTATGGTCCCATTCACTCGGGAATATCCCGACGCAGCTACTAGAAGAAACGTGTTTCTGACTCGCTGAATCTCAACATAGATTCAACTCTCTTAGGTGAACGAACGCACAGCAGAGCAGTTTCAAAGAAACTTTTCTCCTGAGTTTTAGACGAAGTTTCCTGCTGTTTAGTACGGATGCCGGCATTGGGCAGGAAATACCGGTTTTCAGATTCTGCACAGAAAGGGTTTGCAAACCGCTGAATCCACACGTGAGTTTAACTCTGTCAGTTGAATGCACACATTGACAACCATTCAGTTTGATAACACCCCTTTGGTTTTAGAAGCAGATATTTCTCTGTACAGCCTATGGTCCCATTCACTCGGGAATATCCCGACGCAGCTCCTAGAAGAAACGTGTTTCTGACTCGCTGAATCTCAACATAGATTCAACTCTCTTAGGTGAACGAACGCACAGCAGAGCAGTTTCAAGGAAACGTTTCTCCTGAGTTTTAGACGAAGTTTCCTGCTGTTTAGTACGTATGCCGGCATTGGGCTGGAAATACCGGTTTTGGGATTCTGCACAGAAAGGGTTTGCAAACCACTGAATCCACACGTGAGTTTAACTCTGTCAGTTGAATGCACACATTGACAACCATTCAGTTAGATAGCTCCGTTTTGGTATTAGAAGCAGATATTTCTCTGTACAGCCTATGGTCCCATTTACTCGGGAATGTCCAAACGCAGCTCCTGGAAGAAACGTGTTTCTGACTCGCTGAATCTCAACATAGATTCAACTCTCTTAGGTGAACGAACGCACAGCAGAGCAGTTTCAAGGAAACGTTTCTCCTGAGTTTTAGATGAAGTTTCCTGCTGTTTAGTACGGATGCTGGCATTGGGCTGGAAATACCGGTTTTGGGATTCTGCACAGAAAGTGTTTGCAAACCGCTGAATCCACACGTGAGTTTAACTCTGTCAGTTGAATGCACACATTGACAACCATTCAGTTAGATAGCTCCGTTTTGGTTTTAGAAGCAGATATTTCTCTGTGCAGCCTATGGTCCCATTCACTCGGGAATATCCCAACGCAGCTCCTGGAAGAAACGTGTTTCTGACTCGCTGAATCTCAACATAGATTCAACTGTCTTAGGTGAACGAACGCACAGCAGAGCAGCTTCAAGGAAACGTTTCGCTTGGGTTTTAGACGAAGTTTCCTGCTGTTTAGTACGTATGCCGGCATTGGGCTGCAAATACCGGTTTTGGGATTCTGCACAGAAAGGGTTTACAAACCGCTGAATCCACAGGTGAGTTTAACTCTGTCAGTTGAATGCACACATTGACAACCATTCAGTTTGATAGCACCCTTTTGGTTTTAGAAGCAGATATTTCTCTGTACAGCCTATTGTCCCATTCACTCGGGGATATCCCAACGCAGCTCCTGGAAGAAACGTGTTTCTGACTCGCTGAATCTCAACATAGATTCAACTCTCTTAGGTGAACGAACGCACAGCAGAGCAGTTTCAAGGAAACGTTTCTCCTGAGTTTTAGACGAAGTTTCCTGCTGTTTAGTACGTATGCCGGCATTGGGCTGGAAATACCGGTTTTGGGATTCTGCACAGAAAGGGTTTGCAAACCGCTGAATCCACACGTGAGTTTAACTCTGTCAGTTGAATGCACACATTGACAACCATTCAGTTAGATAGCTCCGTTTTGGTTTTAGAAGCAGATATTTCTCTGTGCAGCCTATGGTCCCATTCACTCGGGAATATCCCAACGCAGCTCCTGGAAGAAACGTGTTTCTGACTCGCTGAGTCTCAACATAGATTCAACTCTCTTAGGTGAACGAACGCACAGCAGAGCAGTTTCAAGGAAACGTTTCTCCTGAGTTTTAGACGAAGTTTCCTGCTGTTTAGTACGTATGCCGGCATTGGGCTGGAAATACCGGTTTTGGGATTCTGCCCAGAAAGGGTTTGCAAACCGCTGAATCCACACGTGAGTTTAACTCTGTCAGCTGAATGCACACATTGACAACCATTCAGTTAGATAGATCCGTTTTGGTTTTAGAAGCAGATATTTCTCTGTACAGCCTATGGTCCCATTCACTCGGGAATATCCCAACGCAGCTCCTAGAAGAAACGTGTTTCTGACTCGCTGAATCTCAACATAGATTAAACTCTCTTAGGTGAACGAACGCACAGCAGAGCAGTTTCAAGGAAACGTTTCTCTTGAGTTTTAGACGAAGTTTCCTGCTGTTTAGTACGGATGCTGGCATTGGGCTGGAAATACCGGTTTTGGGATTCTGCACAGAAAGGGTTTGCAAACCGCTGAATCCACACGTGAGTTTAACTCTGTCAGTTGAATGCACACATTGACAACCATTCAGTTTGATAACACCCTTTTGGTTTTAGAAGCAGATATTTCTCTGTACAGCCTATGGTCCCATTCACTCGGGGATATCCCAACGCAGCTCCTGGAAGAAACGTGTTTCTGACTCGCTGAATCTCAACATAGATTCAACTCTCTTAGGTGAACGAACGCACAGCAGAGCAGTTTCAAGGAAACGTTTCTCCTGAGTTTTAGACGAAGTTTCCTGCTGTTTAGTACGGATGCCGGCATTGGGCAGGAAATACCGGTTTTGGGATTCTGCACAGAAAGGGTTTGCAAACCGCTGAATCCACAGGTGAGCTTAACTTTGTGAGTTGAATGCACACATTGACAACCATCCAGTTAGATAGCTCCGTTTTGGTTTTAGAAGCAGATATTTCTCTGTACAGCCTATGGTCCCATTCACTCGGGAATATCCCAACGCAGCTCCTAAAAGAAACGTGTTTCTGATCCGCTGAATCTCAACATAGATTCAACTCTCTTAGGTGAACGAACGCACAGAAGAGCAGTTTCAAGGAAACGTTTCTCCTGAGTTTTAGACGAAGTTTCCTGCAGTTTAGTACGTATGCCGGCATTGAGCTGGAATTACCGGATTTGGGATTCTGCACAGAAAGGGTTTGTAAACCGCTGAATCCAAACGTGAGTTTAACTGTGTCAGTTGAATGCACACATTGACAACCATTCAGTTAGATAGCTCCGTTTTGGTTTTAGAAGCAGATATTTCTCTGTACAGCCTATGGTCCCATTCACTCGGGAATATCCCAACGCAGCTCCTGGAAGAAACGTGTTTCTGACTCGCTGAATCTCAACATAGATTCAACTCTCTTAGCTGAGCGAACGCACAGCAGAGCAGTTTCAAGGAAACGTTTCTCCTGAGTTTTAAACGAAGTTTCCTGCTGTTTAGTACATATGCCGGCATTGGGCTGGAAATACCGGTTTTGGGATTCTGCACAGAAAAGTTTTGCAAACCGCTGAATCCACACCTGAGTTTAACTCTGTCAGTTGAATGCACACATTGACAACCATTCAGTTAGATAGCTCCGTTTTGGTTTTAGAAGCAGATATTTCTCTGTGCAGCCTATGGTCCCATTCACTCGGGAATATCCCAACGCAGCTCCTGGAAGAAACGTGTTTCTGACTCGCTGAATCTCAACATAGATTCAACTGTCTTAGGTGAACGAACGCACAGCAGAGCAGCTTCAAGGAAACGTTTCGCTTGGGTTTTAGACGAAGTTTCCTGCTGTTTAGTACGTATGCCGGCATTGGGCTGCAAATACCGGTTTTGGGATTCTGCACAGAAAGGGTTTACAAACCGCTGAATCCACACGTGAGTTTAACTCTGTCAGTTGAATGCACACATTGACAACCATTCAGTTTGATAGCACCCTTTTGGTTTTAGAAGCAGATATTTCTCTGTACAGCCTATGGTCCCATTCACTCGGGGATATCCCAACGCAGCTCCTGGAAGAAACGTGTTTCTGACTCGCTGAATCTCAACATAGATTCAACTCTCTTAGGTGAACGAACGCACAGCAGAGCAGTTTCAAGGAAACGTTTCTCCTGAGTTTTAGACGAAGTTTCCTGCTGTTTAGTACGGATGCCGGCATTGGGCTGGAAATACCGGTTTTGGGATTCTGCACAGAAAGGGTTTGCAAACCGCTGAATCCACACGTGAGTTTAACTCTGTCAGCTGAATGCACACATTGACAACCATTCAGTTAGATAGATCCGTTTTGGTTTTAGAAGCAGATATTTCTCTGTACAGCCTATGGTCCCATTCACTCGGGAATATCCCGACGCAGCTACTAGAAGAAACGTGTTTCTGACTCGCTGAATCTCAACATAGATTCAACTCTCTTAGGTGAACGAACGCACAGCAGAGCAGTTTCAAAGAAACTTTTCTCCTGAGTTTTAGACGAAGTTTCCTGCTGTTTAGTACGGATGCCGGCATTGGGCAGGAAATACCGGTTTTCAGATTCTGCACAGAAAGGGTTTGCAAACCGCTGAATCCACACGTGAGTTTAACTCTGTCAGTTGAATGCACACATTGACAACCATTCAGTTTGATAACACCCCTTTGGTTTTAGAAGCAGATATTTCTCTGTACAGCCTATGGTCCCATTCACTCGGGAATATCCCGACGCAGCTCCTAGAAGAAACGTGTTTCTGACTCGCTGAATCTCAACATAGATTCAACTCTCTTAGGTGAACGAACGCACAGCAGAGCAGTTTCAAGGAAACGTTTCTCCTGAGTTTTAGACGAAGTTTCCTGCTGTTTAGTACGTATGCCGGCATTGGGCTGGAAATACCGGTTTTGGGATTCTGCACAGAAAGGGTTTGCAAACCACTGAATCCACACGTGAGTTTAACTCTGTCAGTTGAATGCACACATTGACAACCATTCAGTTAGATAGCTCCGTTTTGGTATTAGAAGCAGATATTTCTCTGTACAGCCTATGGTCCCATTTACTCGGGAATGTCCAAACGCAGCTCCTGGAAGAAACGTGTTTCTGACTCGCTGAATCTCAACATAGATTCAACTCTCTTAGGTGAACGAACGCACAGCAGAGCAGTTTCAAGGAAACGTTTCTCCTGAGTTTTAGATGAAGTTTCCTGCTGTTTAGTACGGATGCTGGCATTGGGCTGGAAATACCGGTTTTGGGATTCTGCACAGAAAGTGTTTGCAAACCGCTGAATCCACACGTGAGTTTAACTCTGTCAGTTGAATGCACACATTGACAACCATTCAGTTAGATAGCTCCGTTTTGGTTTTAGAAGCAGATATTTCTCTGTGCAGCCTATGGTCCCATTCACTCGGGAATATCCCAACGCAGCTCCTGGAAGAAACGTGTTTCTGACTCGCTGAATCTCAACATAGATTCAACTGTCTTAGGTGAACGAACGCACAGCAGAGCAGCTTCAAGGAAACGTTTCGCTTGGGTTTTAGACGAAGTTTCCTGCTGTTTAGTACGTATGCCGGCATTGGGCTGCAAATACCGGTTTTGGGATTCTGCACAGAAAGGGTTTACAAACCGCTGAATCCACAGGTGAGTTTAACTCTGTCAGTTGAATGCACACATTGACAACCATTCAGTTTGATAGCACCCTTTTGGTTTTAGAAGCAGATATTTCTCTGTACAGCCTATTGTCCCATTCACTCGGGGATATCCCAACGCAGCTCCTGGAAGAAACGTGTTTCTGACTCGCTGAATCTCAACATAGATTCAACTCTCTTAGGTGAACGAACGCACAGCAGAGCAGTTTCAAGGAAACGTTTCTCCTGAGTTTTAGACGAAGTTTCCTGCTGTTTAGTACGTATGCCGGCATTGGGCTGGAAATACCGGTTTTGGGATTCTGCACAGAAAGGGTTTGCAAACCGCTGAATCCACACGTGAGTTTAACTCTGTCAGTTGAATGCACACATTGACAACCATTCAGTTAGATAGCTCCGTTTTGGTTTTAGAAGCAGATATTTCTCTGTGCAGCCTATGGTCCCATTCACTCGGGAATATCCCAACGCAGCTCCTGGAAGAAACGTGTTTCTGACTCGCTGAGTCTCAACATAGATTCAACTCTCTTAGGTGAACGAACGCACAGCAGAGCAGTTTCAAGGAAACGTTTCTCCTGAGTTTTAGACGAAGTTTCCTGCTGTTTAGTACGTATGCCGGCATTGGGCTGGAAATACCGGTTTTGGGATTCTGCCCAGAAAGGGTTTGCAAACCGCTGAATCCACACGTGAGTTTAACTCTGTCAGCTGAATGCACACATTGACAACCATTCAGTTAGATAGATCCGTTTTGGTTTTAGAAGCAGATATTTCTCTGTACAGCCTATGGTCCCATTCACTCGGGAATATCCCAACGCAGCTCCTAGAAGAAACGTGTTTCTGACTCGCTGAATCTCAACATAGATTAAACTCTCTTAGGTGAACGAACGCACAGCAGAGCAGTTTCAAGGAAACGTTTCTCTTGAGTTTTAGACGAAGTTTCCTGCTGTTTAGTACGGATGCTGGCATTGGGCTGGAAATACCGGTTTTGGGATTCTGCACAGAAAGGGTTTGCAAACCGCTGAATCCACACGTGAGTTTAACTCTGTCAGTTGAATGCACACATTGACAACCATTCAGTTTGATAACACCCTTTTGGTTTTAGAAGCAGATATTTCTCTGTACAGCCTATGGTCCCATTCACTCGGGGATATCCCAACGCAGCTCCTGGAAGAAACGTGTTTCTGACTCGCTGAATCTCAACATAGATTCAAGTCTCTTAGGTGAACGAACGCACAGCAGAGCAGTTTCAAGGAAACGTTTCTCCTGAGTTTTAGACGAAGTTTCCTGCTGTTTAGTACGTATGCCGGCATTGGGCTGGAAATACCGGTTTTGGGATTCTGCACAGAAAGGGTTTGCAAACCGCTGAATCCACACGTGAGTTTAACTCTGTCAGTTGAATGCACACATTGACAACCATTCAGTTAGATAGCTCCGTTTTGGTTTTAGAAGCAGATATTTCTCTGTGCAGCCTATGGTCCCATTCACTCGGGAATATCCCAACGCAGCTCCTGGAAGAAACGTGTTTCTGACTCGCTGAGTCTCAACATAGATTCAACTCTCTTAGGTGAACGAACGCACAGCAGAGCAGTTTCAAGGAAACGTTTCTCCTGAGTTTTAGACGAAGTTTCCTGCTGTTTAGTACGTATGCCGGCATTGGGCTGGAAATACCGGTTTTGGGATTCTGCCCAGAAAGGGTTTGCAAACCGCTGAATCCACACGTGAGTTTAACTCTGTCAGCTGAATGCACACATTGACAACCATTCAGTTAGATAGATCCGTTTTGGTTTTAGAAGCAGATATTTCTCTGTACAGCCTATGGTCCCATTCACTCGGGAATATCCCAACGCAGCTCCTAGAAGAAACGTGTTTCTGACTCGCTGAATCTCAACATAGATTAAACTCTCTTAGGTGAACGAACGCACAGCAGAGCAGTTTCAAGGAAACGTTTCTCTTGAGTTTTAGACGAAGTTTCCTGCTGTTTAGTACGGATGCTGGCATTGGGCTGGAAATACCGGTTTAGGGATTCTGCACAGAAAGGGTTTGCAAACCGCTGAATCCACACGTGAGTTTAACTCTGTCAGTTGAATGCACACATTGACAACCATTCAGTTTGATAACACCCTTTTGGTTTTAGAAGCAGATATTTCTCTGTACAGCCTATGGTCCCATTCACTCGGGGATATCCCAACGCACCTCCTGGAAGAAACGTGTTTCTGACTCGCTGAATCTCAACATAGATTCAAGTCTCTTAGGTGAACGAACGCACAGCAGAGCAGTTTCAAGGAAACGTTTCTCCTGAGTTTTAGATGAAGTTTCCTGCTGTTTAGTACGTATGCCGGCATTGGGCTGGAAATACCGGTTTTGGGATTCTGCACAGAAAGGGTTTGCAAACCGCTGAATCCACACGTGAGTTTAACTCTGTCAGTTGAATGCACACATTGACAACCATTCAGTTAGATAGATCCGTTTTGGTTTTAGAAGCAGATATTTCTCTGTACAGCCTATGGTCCCATTCACTCGGGAATATCCCGACGCAGCTCCTAGAAGAAAGGTGTTTCTGACTCGCTGAATCTCAACATAGATTCAACTCTCTTAGGTGAACGAACGCACAGCAGAGCAGTTTCAAGGAAACTTTTCTCCTGAGTTTTAGACGAAGTTACCTGCTGTTTAGTACGGATGCCGGCATTGGGCAGGAAATACCGGTTTTCGGATTCTGCACAGAAAGGGTTTGCAAACCGCTGAATCCACACGTGAGTTTAACTCTGTCAGTTGAATGCACACATTGACAACCATTCAGTTAGATAGCTCCGTTTTGGTTTTAGAAGCAGATATTTCTCTGTACAGCCTATGGTCCCATTGACTCGGGAATATCCCAACGCAGGTCCTGGAAGAAACGTGTTTCTGACTCGCTGAATCTCAACATAGATTCAACTCTCTTAGGTGAACGAACGCACAGCAGAGCAGTTTCAAGGAAACGTTTCTCCTGAGTTTTAGACGAAGTTTCCTGCTGTTTAGTACGTATGCCGGCATTGGGCTGGAAATACCGGTTTTGGGATTCTGCCCAGAAAGGGTTTGCAAACCGCTGAATCCACACGTGAGTTTAACTCTGTCAGCTGAATGCACACATTGACAACCATTCAGTTAGATAGATCCGTTTTGGTTTTAGAAGCAGATATTTCTCTGTACAGCCTATGGTCCCATTCACTCGGGAATATCCCAACGCAGCTCCTAGAAGAAACGTGTTTCTGACTCGCTGAATCTCAACATAGATTAAACTCTCTTAGGTGAACGAACGCACAGCAGAGCAGTTTCAAGGAAACGTTTCTCTTGAGTTTTAGACGAAGTTTCCTGCTGTTTAGTACGGATGCTGGCATTGGGCTGGAAATACCGGTTTTGGGATTCTGCACAGAAAGGGTTTGCAAACCGCTGAATCCACACGTGAGTTTAACTCTGTCAGTTGAATGCACACATTGACAACCATTCAGTTTGATAACACCCTTTTGGTTTTAGAAGCAGATATTTCTCTGTACAGCCTATGGTCCCATTCACTCGGGGATATCCCAACGCAGCTCCTGGAAGAAACGTGTTTCTGACTCGCTGAATCTCAACATAGATTCAAGTCTCTTAGGTGAACGAACGCACAGCAGAGCAGTTTCAAGGAAACGTTTCTCCTGAGTTTTAGATGAAGTTTCCTGCTGTTTAGTACGTATGCCGGCATTGGGCTGGAAATACCGGTTTTGGGATTCTGCACAGAAAGGGTTTGCAAACCGCTGAATCCACACGTGAGTTTAACTCTGTCAGTTGAATGCACACATTGACAACCATTCAGTTAGATAGATCCGTTTTGGTTTTAGAAGCAGATATTTCTCTGTACAGCCTATGGTCCCATTCACTCGGGAATATCCCGACGCAGCTCCTAGAAGAAAGGTGTTTCTGACTCGCTGAATCTCAACATAGATTCAACTCTCTTAGGTGAACGAACGCACAGCAGAGCAGTTTCAAGGAAACTTTTCTCCTGAGTTTTAGACGAAGTTACCTGCTGTTTAGTACGGATGCCGGCATTGGGCAGGAAATACCGGTTTTCGGATTCTGCACAGAAAGGGTTTGCAAACCGCTGAATCCACACGTGAGTTTAACTCTGTCAGTTGAATGCACACATTGACAACCATTCAGTTAGATAGCTCCGTTTTGGTTTTAGAAGCAGATATTTCTCTGTACAGCCTATGGTCCCATTGACTCGGGAATATCCCAACGCAGGTCCTGGAAGAAACGTGTTTCTGACTCGCTGAATCTCAACATAGATTCAACTCTCTTAGGTGAACGAACGCACAGCAGAGCAGTTTCAAGGAAACGTTTCTCCTGAGTTTTAGACGAAGTTTCCTGCTGTTTAGTACGTATGCCGGCATTGGGCTGGAAATACCGGTTTTGGGATTCTGCCCAGAAAGGGTTTGCAAACCGCTGAATCCACACGTGAGTTTAACTCTGTCAGCTGAATGCACACATTGACAACCATTCAGTTAGATAGATCCGTTTTGGTTTTAGAAGCAGATATTTCTCTGTACAGCCTATGGTCCCATTCACTCGGGAATATCCCAACGCAGCTCCTAGAAGAAACGTGTTTCTGACTCGCTGAATCTCAACATAGATTAAACTCTCTTAGGTGAACGAACGCACAGCAGAGCAGTTTCAAGGAAACGTTTCTCTTGAGTTTTAGACGAAGTTTCCTGCTGTTTTGTACGGATGCTGGCATTGGGCTGGAAATACCGGTTTTGGGATTCTGCACAGAAAGGGTTTGCAAACCGCTGAATCCACACGTGAGTTTAACTCTGTCAGTTGAATGCACACATTGACAACCATTCAGTTTGATAACACCCTTTTGGTTTTAGAAGCAGATATTTCTCTGTACAGCCTATGGTCCCATTCACTCGGGGATATCCCAACGCAGCTCCTGGAAGAAACGTGTTTCTGACTCGCTGAATCTCAACATAGATTCAAGTCTCTTAGGTGAACGAACGCACAGCAGAGCAGTTTCAAGGAAACGTTTCTCCTGAGTTTTAGACGAAGTTTCCTGCTGTTTAGTACGTATGCCGGCATTGGGCTGGAAATACCGGTTTTGGGATTCTGCACAGAAAGGGTTTGCAAACCGCTGAATCCACACGTGAGTTTAACTCTGTCAGTTGAATGCACACATTGACAACCATTCAGTTAGATAGCTCCGTTTTGGTTTTAGAAGCAGATATTTCTCTGTGCAGCCTATGGTCCCATTCACTCGGGAATATCCCAACGCAGCTCCTGGAAGAAACGTGTTTCTGACTCGCTGAGTCTCAACATAGATTCAACTCTCTTAGGTGAACGAACGCACAGCAGAGCAGTTTCAAGGAAACGTTTCTCCTGAGTTTTAGACGAAGTTTCCTGCTGTTTAGTACGTATGCCGGCATTGGGCTGGAAATACCGGTTTTGGGATTCTGCCCAGAAAGGGTTTGCAAACCGCTGAATCCACACGTGAGTTTAACTCTGTCAGCTGAATGCACACATTGACAACCATTCAGTTAGATAGATCCGTTTTGGTTTTAGAAGCAGATATTTCTCTGTACAGCCTATGGTCCCATTCACTCGGGAATATCCCAACGCAGCTCCTAGAAGAAACGTGTTTCTGACTCGCTGAATCTCAACATAGATTAAACTCTCTTAGGTGAACGAACGCACAGCAGAGCAGTTTCAAGGAAACGTTTCTCTTGAGTTTTAGACGAAGTTTCCTGCTGTTTAGTACGGATGCTGGCATTGGGCTGGAAATACCGGTTTAGGGATTCTGCACAGAAAGGGTTTGCAAACCGCTGAATCCACACGTGAGTTTAACTCTGTCAGTTGAATGCACACATTGACAACCATTCAGTTTGATAACACCCTTTTGGTTTTAGAAGCAGATATTTCTCTGTACAGCCTATGGTCCCATTCACTCGGGGATATCCCAACGCACCTCCTGGAAGAAACGTGTTTCTGACTCGCTGAATCTCAACATAGATTCAAGTCTCTTAGGTGAACGAACGCACAGCAGAGCAGTTTCAAGGAAACGTTTCTCCTGAGTTTTAGATGAAGTTTCCTGCTGTTTAGTACGTATGCCGGCATTGGGCTGGAAATACCGGTTTTGGGATTCTGCACAGAAAGGGTTTGCAAACCGCTGAATCCACACGTGAGTTTAACTCTGTCAGTTGAATGCACACATTGACAACCATTCAGTTAGATAGATCCGTTTTGGTTTTAGAAGCAGATATTTCTCTGTACAGCCTATGGTCCCATTCACTCGGGAATATCCCGACGCAGCTCCTAGAAGAAAGGTGTTTCTGACTCGCTGAATCTCAACATAGATTCAACTCTCTTAGGTGAACGAACGCACAGCAGAGCAGTTTCAAGGAAACTTTTCTCCTGAGTTTTAGACGAAGTTACCTGCTGTTTAGTACGGATGCCGGCATTGGGCAGGAAATACCGGTTTTCGGATTCTGCACAGAAAGGGTTTGCAAACCGCTGAATCCACACGTGAGTTTAACTCTGTCAGTTGAATGCACACATTGACAACCATTCAGTTAGATAGCTCCGTTTTGGTTTTAGAAGCAGATATTTCTCTGTACAGCCTATGGTCCCATTGACTCGGGAATATCCCAACGCAGGTCCTGGAAGAAACGTGTTTCTGACTCGCTGAATCTCAACATAGATTCAACTCTCTTAGGTGAACGAACGCACAGCAGAGCAGTTTCAAGGAAACGTTTCTCCTGAGTTTTAGACGAAGTTTCCTGCTGTTTAGTACGTATGCCGGCATTGGGCTGGAAATACCGGTTTTGGGATTCTGCCCAGAAAGGGTTTGCAAACCGCTGAATCCACACGTGAGTTTAACTCTGTCAGCTGAATGCACACATTGACAACCATTCAGTTAGATAGATCCGTTTTGGTTTTAGAAGCAGATATTTCTCTGTACAGCCTATGGTCCCATTCACTCGGGAATATCCCAACGCAGCTCCTAGAAGAAACGTGTTTCTGACTCGCTGAATCTCAACATAGATTAAACTCTCTTAGGTGAACGAACGCACAGCAGAGCAGTTTCAAGGAAACGTTTCTCTTGAGTTTTAGACGAAGTTTCCTGCTGTTTAGTACGGATGCTGGCATTGGGCTGGAAATACCGGTTTTGGGATTCTGCACAGAAAGGGTTTGCAAACCGCTGAATCCACACGTGAGTTTAACTCTGTCAGTTGAATGCACACATTGACAACCATTCAGTTTGATAACACCCTTTTGGTTTTAGAAGCAGATATTTCTCTGTACAGCCTATGGTCCCATTCACTCGGGGATATCCCAACGCAGCTCCTGGAAGAAACGTGTTTCTGACTCGCTGAATCTCAACATAGATTCAAGTCTCTTAGGTGAACGAACGCACAGCAGAGCAGTTTCAAGGAAACGTTTCTCCTGAGTTTTAGATGAAGTTTCCTGCTGTTTAGTACGTATGCCGGCATTGGGCTGGAAATACCGGTTTTGGGATTCTGCACAGAAAGGGTTTGCAAACCGCTGAATCCACACGTGAGTTTAACTCTGTCAGTTGAATGCACACATTGACAACCATTCAGTTAGATAGATCCGTTTTGGTTTTAGAAGCAGATATTTCTCTGTACAGCCTATGGTCCCATTCACTCGGGAATATCCCGACGCAGCTCCTAGAAGAAAGGTGTTTCTGACTCGCTGAATCTCAACATAGATTCAACTCTCTTAGGTGAACGAACGCACAGCAGAGCAGTTTCAAGGAAACTTTTCTCCTGAGTTTTAGACGAAGTTACCTGCTGTTTAGTACGGATGCCGGCATTGGGCAGGAAATACCGGTTTTCGGATTCTGCACAGAAAGGGTTTGCAAACCGCTGAATCCACACGTGAGTTTAACTCTGTCAGTTGAATGCACACATTGACAACCATTCAGTTAGATAGCTCCGTTTTGGTTTTAGAAGCAGATATTTCTCTGTACAGCCTATGGTCCCATTGACTCGGGAATATCCCAACGCAGGTCCTGGAAGAAACGTGTTTCTGACTCGCTGAATCTCAACATAGATTCAACTCTCTTAGGTGAACGAACGCACAGCAGAGCAGTTTCAAGGAAACGTTTCTCCTGAGTTTTAGACGAAGTTTCCTGCTGTTTAGTACGTATGCCGGCATTGGACTGGAAATACCGGTTTTGGGATTCTGCACAGAAAGGGTTTGCAAACCGCTGAATCCACACGTGAGTTTAACTCTGTCAGTTGAATGCACACATTGACAACCATTCAGTTTGATAACACCCTTTTGGTTTTAGAAGCAGATATTTCTCTGTACAGCCTATGGTCCCATTCACTCGGGGATATCCCAACGCAGCTCCTGGAAGAAACGTGTTTCTGACTCGCTGAATCTCAACATAGATTCAACTCTCTTAGGTGAACGAACGCACAGCAGAGCAGTTTCAAGGAAACGTTTCTCCTGAGTTTTAGACGAAGTTTCCTGCTGTTTAGTACGTATGCCGGCATTGGGCTGGAAATACCGGTTTTGGGATTCTGCACAGAAAGGGTTTGCAAACCGCTGAATCCACACGTGAGTTTAACTCTGTCAGTTGAATGCACACATTGACAACCATTCAGTTAGATAGCTCCGTTTTGGTTTTAGAAGCAGATATTTCTCTGTGCAGCCTATGGTCCCATTCACTCGGGAATATCCCAACGCAGCTCCTGGAAGAAACGTGTTTCTGACTCGCTGAGTCTCAACATAGATTCAACTCTCTTAGGTGAACGAACGCACAGCAGAGCAGTTTCAAGGAAACGTTTCTCCTGAGTTTTAGACGAAGTTTCCTGCTGTTTAGTACGTATGCCGGCATTGGGCTGGAAATACCGGTTTTGGGATTCTGCCCAGAAAGGGTTTGCAAACCGCTGAATCCACACGTGAGTTTAACTCTGTCAGCTGAATGCACACATTGACAACCATTCAGTTAGATAGATCCGTTTTGGTTTTAGAAGCAGATATTTCTCTGTACAGCCTATGGTCCCATTCACTCGGGAATATCCCAACGCAGCTCCTAGAAGAAACGTGTTTCTGACTCGCTGAATCTCAACATAGATTAAACTCTCTTAGGTGAACGAACGCACAGCAGAGCAGTTTCAAGGAAACGTTTCTCTTGAGTTTTAGACGAAGTTTCCTGCTGTTTAGTACGGATGCTGGCATTGGGCTGGAAATACCGGTTTAGGGATTCTGCACAGAAAGGGTTTGCAAACCGCTGAATCCACACGTGAGTTTAACTCTGTCAGTTGAATGCACACATTGACAACCATTCAGTTTGATAACACCCTTTTGGTTTTAGAAGCAGATATTTCTCTGTACAGCCTATGGTCCCATTCACTCGGGGATATCCCAACGCACCTCCTGGAAGAAACGTGTTTCTGACTCGCTGAATCTCAACATAGATTCAAGTCTCTTAGGTGAACGAACGCACAGCAGAGCAGTTTCAAGGAAACGTTTCTCCTGAGTTTTAGATGAAGTTTCCTGCTGTTTAGTACGTATGCCGGCATTGGGCTGGAAATACCGGTTTTGGGATTCTGCACAGAAAGGGTTTGCAAACCGCTGAATCCACACGTGAGTTTAACTCTGTCAGTTGAATGCACACATTGACAACCATTCAGTTAGATAGATCCGTTTTGGTTTTAGAAGCAGATATTTCTCTGTACAGCCTATGGTCCCATTCACTCGGGAATATCCCGACGCAGCTCCTAGAAGAAAGGTGTTTCTGACTCGCTGAATCTCAACATAGATTCAACTCTCTTAGGTGAACGAACGCACAGCAGAGCAGTTTCAAGGAAACTTTTCTCCTGAGTTTTAGACGAAGTTACCTGCTGTTTAGTACGGATGCCGGCATTGGGCAGGAAATACCGGTTTTCGGATTCTGCACAGAAAGGGTTTGCAAACCGCTGAATCCACACGTGAGTTTAACTCTGTCAGTTGAATGCACACATTGACAACCATTCAGTTAGATAGCTCCGTTTTGGTTTTAGAAGCAGATATTTCTCTGTACAGCCTATGGTCCCATTGACTCGGGAATATCCCAACGCAGGTCCTGGAAGAAACGTGTTTCTGACTCGCTGAATCTCAACATAGATTCAACTCTCTTAGGTGAACGAACGCACAGCAGAGCAGTTTCAAGGAAACGTTTCTCCTGAGTTTTAGACGAAGTTTCCTGCTGTTTAGTACGTATGCCGGCATTGGACTGGAAATACCGGTTTTGGGATTCTGCACAGAAAGGGTTTGCAAACCGCTGAATCCACACGTGAGTTTAACTCTGTCAGTTGAATGCACACATTGACAACCATTCAGTTTGATAACACCCTTTTGGTTTTAGAAGCAGATATTTCTCTGTACAGCCTATGGTCCCATTCACTCGGGGATATCCCAACGCAGCTCCTGGAAGAAACGTGTTTCTGACTCGCTGAATCTCAACATAGATTCAACTCTCTTAGGTGAACGAACGCACAGCATTGCAGTTTCAAGGAAACGTTTCTCCTGAGTTTTAGACGAAGATTCCTGCTGTTTAGTACGTATGCCGGCATTGGGCTGGAAATACCGGTTTTGGGATTCTGCACAGAAAGGGTTTGCAAACCGCTGAATCCACACGTGAGTTTAACTCTGTCAGTTGAATGCACACATTGACAACCATTCAGTTAGATAGATCCGTTTTGGTTTTAGAAGCAGATATTTCTCTGTACAGCCTATGGTCCCATTCACTCGGGAATATCCCGACGCAGCTCCTAGAAGAAACGTGTTTCTGACTCGCTGAATCTCAACATAGATTCAACTCTCTTAGGTGAACGAACGCACAGCAGAGCAGTTTCAAGGAAACTTTTCTCCTGAGTTTTAGACGAAGTTTCCTGCTATTTAGTACGGATGCCGGCATTGGGCAGGAAATACCGGTTTTGGGATTCTGCACAGAAAGGGTTTGCAAACCGCTGAATCCACACGTGAGTTTAACTCTGTCAGTTGAATGCACACATTGACAACCATTCAGTTAGATAGCTCCGTTTTGGTTTTAGAAGCAGATATTTCTCTGTACAGCCTATGGTCCCATTCACTCGGGAATATCCCAACGCAGCTCCTGGAAGAAACGTGTTTCTGACTCGCTGAATCTGAACATAGATTCAACTCTCTTAGGTGAACGAACGCACAGCAGAGCAGTTTCAAGGAAACGTTTCTCCTGAGTTTTAGACGAAGTTTCCTGCTGTTTAGTACGTATGCCGGCATTGGGCTGGAAATACCGGTTTTGGGATTCTGCACAGAAAGGGTTTGCAAACCGCTGAATCCACACGTGAGTTTAACTCTGTCAGTTGAATGCACACATTGAAAACCATTCACTTAGATAGCTCCGTTTTGGTATTAGAAGCAGATATTTCTCTGTACAGCCTATGGTCCCATTCACTCGGGAATATCCCAATGCAGGTCCTAGAAGAAACGTGTTTCTGACTCGCTGAATCTCAACATAGATTCAACTCTCTTAGGTGAACGAAAGCACAGCAGAGCAGTTTCAAGGAAACGTTTCTCCTGAGTTTTAGACGAAGTTTCCTGAAGTTTAGTACGCATCCCCGCATTGAGCTGTAATTACCGGTTTTGGGATTCTGCACAGAAAGGGTTTGCAAACCGCTGAATCCACACGTGAGTTTAACTCTGTCAGTTGAATGCACACATTGACAACCATTCAGTTAGATTGCACCCTTTTGGTTTTAGGAGCAGATATTTCTCTATACAGCCTATGGTCCCATTCACTCGGGAGTATCCCAACGCAGCTCCTAGAAGAAACGTGTTTCTGACTCGCTGAATCTCAACATAGATTCAACTCTCTTATGTGAACGAACGCACAGCAGAGCAGTTTCAAGGAAACGTTTCTCCTGAGATTTAGACGAAGTTTCCTGCTGTTTAGTACGTATGCCGGCATTGGGCTGGAAATACCGGTTTTGGGATTCTGCACAGAAAGGGTTTGCAAACCACTGAATCCACACGTGAGTTTAACTCTGTCAGTTGAATGCACACATTGACAACCATTCAGTTAGATAGCTCCGTTTTGGTTTTAGAAGCAGATATTTCTCTGTACAGCCTATGGTCCCATTCACTCGGGAATATTCCAACGCAGCTCCTGGAAGAAACGTGTTTCTGACTCGCTGAATCTCAACATAGATTCAACTCTCATAGGTGAACGAACGCACAGCAGAGCAGTTTGAAGGAAACGTTTCTCTTGAGTTTTAGACGAAGTTTCCTGCTGTTTAGTACGGATGCCGGCATTGGGCAGGAAATACCGGTTTTGGGATTCTGCACAGTAAGGGTTTGCAAACCGCTGAATCCACACGTGAGTTTAACTCTGTCAGTTGAATGCACACATTGAAAACCATTCAGCTAGATAGCACCCTTTTGGTTTAAGGAGCAGATATTTCTCTGTACAGCCTATGGTCCCATTCACTCGGGAATACCCCAACGCAGCTCTTAGAAGATACATGTTTCTGACTCGCTGAATCTCAACATAGATTCAACTGTCTTAGGTGAACGAACGCACAGCAGAGCAGTTTCAAGGAAACGTTTCTCCTGAGTTTTAGACGAAGTTTCCTGCTGTTTAGTACGTATGCCGGCATTGGGCTGGAAATACCGGTTTTGGGATTCTGCACAGAAAGGGTTTGCAAACCGCTGAATCCACACGTGAGTTTAACTCTGTCAGTTGAATGCACACATTGACAACCATTCAGTTTGATAACACCCTTTTGGTTTTAGAAGCAGATATTTCTCTGTACAGCCTACGGTCCCATTCACTCGGGAATATCCCAACGCAGCTCCTAGAAGAAACGTGTTTCTGACTCGCTGAATCTCAACATAGATTCAACTCTCTTAGGAGAACGAACGCACAGCAGAGCAGTTTCAAGGAAACGTTTCTCCTGAGTTTTAGACGAAGTTTCCTGCTGTTTAGTACGTATGCCGGCATTGTTCTGGAAATACCGGTTTTGGGATTCTGCACAGAAAGGGTTTGCAAACCACTGAATCGACACGTGAGTTTAACTCTGTCAGTTGAATGCACGCATTGACAACCATTCAGTTAGATAGTTCCGTTTTGGTTTTAGGAGCAGATATTTCTCTGTACAACCTATGGTCCCATTCACTCGGGAATATCCCAATGCAGCTCCTGGAAGAAACGTGTTTCTGACTCGCTGAATCTCAACATAGATTCAACTCTCTTAGGTGAACGAAAGCACAGCAGAGCAGCTCCAAGAAAACGTTTCTCCTGAGTTTTAGACGTAGTTTCCTGCTGTTTAGTACGTATGCCGGCATTGGGCTGGAAATACCGGTTTTGGGATTCTGCACAGAAAGGGTTTGCAAACCGCTGAATCCACACGTGAGTTTAACTCTGTCAGTTGAATGCACACATTGACAACCATTCAATTAGATTGCACCCTTTTGGTTTTAGGAGCAGATATTTCTCTGTACAGCCTATGGTCCCATTCACTCGGGAGTATCCTAACGCAGCTCCTAGAAGAAACGTGTTTCTGACTCGCTGAATCTCAACATAGATTCAACTCTCTTATGTGAACGAACGCACAGCAGAGCAGTTTCAAGGAAACATTTCTCCTGAGTTTTAGACGAAGTTTCCTGCTGTTTAGTACGGATGCCGGCATTGGGCTGGAAATACCGGTTTTGGGATTCTGCACAGAAAGGTTTTGCAAACCGCTGAATCCACACGTGAGTTTAACTCTGTCAGTTGAATGCACACATTGACAACCATTCAGTTAGATAGCTCCGTTTTGGTTTTAGAAGCAGATATTTCTCTGTACAGCCTATGGTCCCATTCACGCGGGAATATCCCAACGCAGCTCCTGGAAGAAACGTGTTTCTGACTCGCTGAATCTCAACATAGACTCAACTCTCTTAGGTGAACGAACGCACAGCAGAGCAGCTTCAAGGAAACGTTTCTCCTGAGTTTTAGACGAAGTTTCCTGCTGTTTAGTACGTATGCCGGCATTGGGCTGGAAATACCGGTTTTGGGATTCTGCACAGAAAGGGTTTGCAAACCGCTGAATCCACACGTGAGTTTAACTCTGTCAGTTGAATGCACACATTGACAACCATTCAGTTTGATAACACACTTTTGGTTTTAGAAGCAGATATTTCTCAGTACAGCCTATGGTCCCATTCACTCGGGGATATCCCGACGCAGCTCCTGGAAGAAACGTGTTTCTGACTCGCTGAATCTCAACATAGATTCAACTCTCTTAGGTGAACGAACGCACAGCAGAGCAGTTTCAAGGAAACGTTTCTCCTGAGTTTTAGACGAAGTTTCCTGCTGTTTAGTACGTATGCCGGCATTGGGCTGGAAATACCGGTTTTGGGATTCTGCACAGAAAGGGTTTGCAAACCGCTGAATCCACACGTGAGTTTAACTTTGTCAGTTGAATGCACACATTGACAACCATTCAGTTAGATAGATCCGTTTTGGTTTTAGAAGCAGATATTTCTCTGTACAGCCTATGGTCCCATTCACTCGGGAATATCCCGACGCAGGTCCTAGAAGAAACGTGTTTCTGACTCGCTGAATCTCAACATAGATTCAACTCTCTTAGGTGAACGAACGCACAGCAGAGCAGTTTCAAGGAAACTTTTCTCCTGAGTTTTAGACGAAGTTACCTGCTGTTTAGTACGGATGCCGGCATTGGGCAGGAAATACCGGTTTTCAGATTCTGCACAGAAAGGGTTTGCAAACCGCTGAATCCACAGGTGAGTTTAACTCTGTCAGTTGAATGCACACATTGACAACCATTCAGTTACATAGCTCCGTTTTGGTTTTAGAAGCAGATATTTCTCTGTACAGCCTATGGTCCCATTCACTCGGGAATATCCCAACGCAGCTCCTGGAAGAAACGTGTTTCTGACTCGCTGAATCTGAACATAGATTCAACTCTCTTAGGTGAACGAACGCCCAGCAGAGCAGTTTCAAGGAAACTTTTCTCCTGAGTTTTAGACGAAGTTTCCTGCTGTTTAGTACGTATGCCGGCATTGGGCTGGAAATACCGGTTTTGGGATTCTGCACAGAAAGGGTTTGCAAACCGCTGAATCCACACGTGAGTTTAACTCTGTCAGTTGAATGCACACATTGACAACCATTCAGTTAGATAGCTCCGTTTTGGTTTTAGAAGCAGATATTTCTCTGTACAGCCTATGGTCCCATTCACTCGGGAATATCCCAACGCAGCTCCTGGAAGAAACGTGTTTCTGACTCGCTGAATCTCAACATAGATTCAACTCTCTTAGGTGAACGAACGCACAGCAGAGCAGTTTCAAGGAAACGTTTCTCCTGAGTTTTAGACGAAGTTTCCTGCTGTTTAGTACGTATGCCGGCATTGGGCTGGAAATACCGGTTTTGGGATTCTGCACAGAAAGGGTTTGCAAACCGCTGAATCCACACGTGAGTTTAACTCTGTCAGTTGAATGCACACATTGACAACCATTCAGTTTGATAACACCCTTTTGGTTTTAGAAGCAGATATTTCTCTGTACAGCCTATGGTCCCATTCACTCGGGGATATCCCAACGCAGCTCCTGGAAGAAATGTGTTTCTGACTCGCTGAATCTCAACATAGATTCAACTCTCTTAGGTGAACGAACGCACAGCAGAGCAGTTTCAAGGAAACGTTTCTCCTGAGTTTTAGACGAAGTTTCCTGCTGTTTAGTACGTATGCCGGCATTGGGCTGGAAATACCGGTTTTGGGATTCTGCACAGAAAGGGTTTGCCAACCGCTGAATCCACACGTAAGTTTAACTCTGTCAGTTGAATGCACACATTGACAACCATTCAGTTAGATAGATCCGTTTTGGTTTTAGAAGCAGATATTTCTCTGTACAGCCTATGGTCCCATTCACTCGGGAATATCCCGACGCAGCTCCTAGAAGAAACGTGTTTCTGACTCGCTGAATCTCAATATAGATTCAACTCTCTTAGGTGAACGAACGCCCAGCAGAGCAGTTTCAAGGAAACGTTTCTCCTGAGTTTTAGACGAAGTTTCCTGCTGTTTAGTACAGATGCCGGCATTGGGCTGGAAATACCGGTTTTGGTATTCTGCACAGAAAGGGTTTGCAAACCGCTGAATCCACACGTGAGTTTAACTTTGTGAGTTGAATGCAAACAATGACAACCATCCAGTTAGATAGCTCCGTTTTGGTTTTAGAAGCAGATATTTCTCTGTACAGCCTATGGTCCCATTCACTCCGGAATATCCCAACGCAGCTCCTAGAAGAAACGTGTTTCTTACTCGCTGAATCTCAACATAGATTCAACTCTCTTAGGTGAACGAACGCACAGCAGAGCAGTTTCAAGGAAACGTTTCTCCTGAGTTTTAGACGAAGTTTCCTGCAGTTTAGTACGTATGCTGGCATTGAGCTGGAATTACCGGTTTTGGGATTCTGCACAGAAAGGGTTTGTGGACCGCTGAATCCAAACGTGAGTTTAACTCTGTCAGTTGAATGCTCACATTGACAACCATTCAGTTAGATTGCACCCTTTTGGTTTTAGGAGCAGATATTTCTCTGTACAGCCTATGGTCCCATTCACTCGGGAATATCCCAACGCAGCTCCTAGAAGAAACGTGTTTCTGACTCGCTGAATCTCAACATAGATTCAACTCTCTTAGGTGAACGAACGCACAGCAGAGCAGTTTCAAGGAAACGCTTCTCTTGAGTTTTAGACGAAGTTTCCTGCTGTTTAGTACGTTGGCCGACATTGGGCTGGAAATACCGGTTTTGGGATTCTGCAAAGAAAGGGTTTGCAAACCGCTGAATCCACACGTGAGTTTAACTCTGTCAGTTGAATGCACACATTGACAACCATTCAGTTTGATAACACCCTTTTGGTTTTAGAAGCAGATATTTCTCTGTACAGCCTATGGTCCCATTCACTCGGGAATATCAGAACGCAGCTCCTGGAAGAAACGTGTTTCTGACTCGCTGAATCTCAACATAGATTCAACTGTCTTAGGTGAACGAAAGCACAGCAGAACAGTTTCAAGGAAACGTTTCTCCTGAGTTTTAGACGATGTTTCCTGCTGTTTAGTACGTATGCCGGCATTGGGCTGGAAATACCGGTTTTGGGATTCTGCGCAGAAAGAGTTTGCAAACCGCTGATTCCACACGTGAGTTTAACTCTTTCAGTTGAATGCACACATTGACAACCATTCAGTTAGATAGCTCCGTTTTGGTTTTAGAAGCAGATATTTCTCTGTACAGCCTATGGTCCCATTCACTCGGGAATATCCCAACGCAGCTAATAGAAGAAACGTGTTTCTGACTCGCTGAATCTCAACATAGATTCAACTCTCTTAAGTGAACGAACGCACAGCAGAGCAGTTTCAAGGAAACGCTTCTCCTGAGTTTTAGACGAAGTTTCCTGTTGTTTAGTACGGATGCCTGCATTGGGCAGGAAATACCGGTTTTCGGATTCTGCACAGAAAGGGTTTGTAAACCGCTGAATCCACACGTGAGTTTAACTCTGTCAGTTGAATGCACACATTGACAACCATTCCGTTTGATAGCACCCTTTTGGTTTTAGAAGCAGATATTTCTCTGTACAGCCTATGGTCCCATTCACTCGGGAATATCCCAACGCAGCTCCTAGAAGAAACGTGTTTCTGACTCACTGAATCTCTACATAGATTCAACTCTCTTAGGTGAACGAACGCACAGCAGAGCAGTTTCAAGGAAACGTTTCTCCTGAGTTTTAGACGAAGTTTCCTGCTGTTTAGTACGGATGCCGGCATTGGGCTGGAAATACCGGTTTTGGGATTCTGCACAGAAAGGGTTTGCAAACCGCTGAATCCACACGTGAGTTTAACTCTGTCAGTTGAATGCACACATTGTCACCCATTCAATTTGATAACACCCTTTTGGTTTTAGAAGCAGATATTTCTCTGTACAGCCTATGGTCCCATTCACTCGGGAATATCCCAACGCAGCTCCTGGAAGAAACGTGTTTCTGACTCGCTGAATCTCAACATAGATTCAACTCTCTTAGGTGAACGAACGCACAGCAGAGCAGTTTCAAGGAAACGTTTCTCCTGAGTTTTAGACGACGTTTCCTGCTGTTTAGTACGTATGCCGGCATTGGGCTGGAAATACCGGTTTTGGGATTCTGCACAGAAAGGGTTTGCAAACCGCTGAATCCACACGTGAGTTTAACTCTGTCAGTTGAATGCACACAATGACAACCATCCAGTTAGATAGCTCCGTTTTGGTTTTATAAGCAGATAGTTCTCTGTACAGACTATGGTCCCATTCACTCGGGAATATCCCAACGCAGCTACTAGAAGAAACGTGTTTCTGACTCGCTGAATCTCAACATAGATTCAACTCTCTTAGGTGAACGAACGCCCAGCAGAGCAGTTTCAAGGAAACGTTTCTCCTGAGTTTTAGACGAAGTTTCCTGCTGTTTAGAACGTATGCCGGCATTGGGCTGGAAATACCGGTTTTGGGATTCTGCACAGAAAGGGTTTGCAAACCGCTGATTCCACACGTGAGTTTAACTCTGTCAGTTGAATGCACACATTGACAACCATTCAGTTAGATAGTTCCGTTTTGGTTTTAGAAGCAGATATTTCTCTGTAGAGCGTATGGTCCCATTCACTCGGGAATATCCCAACGCAGCTCCTAGAAGAAACGTGTTTCTGACTCGCTGAATCTCAACATAGATTCAACTCTCTTAGGTGAACGAACGCACAGCAGAGCAGTTTCAAGGAAACGTTTCTCCTCAGTTTTAGACGAAGCTTCCTGCTGTTTAGTACGGATGCCTGCATTGGGCAGGAAATACCGGTTTTCGGATTGTGCACAGAAAGTGTTTGCAAACCGCTGAATCCACACGTGAGTTTAACTCTGTCAGTTGAATGCACACATTGACAACCATTCAGTTTGATAGGACCCTTTTGTTTTAGAAGCAGATATTTCTCTGTACAGCCTATGGACCAATTCACTCGGGAATATCCCAACGCAGCTCCTAGAAGAAATGTGTTTCTGACTCGCTGAATCTCAACATAGATTCAACTCTCTTAGGTGAACGAAGGCACAGCAGAGCAGTTTCAAGGAAACGTTTCTCCTGAGTTTTAGACGAAGTTTCCTGCTGTTTAGTACGTATGCCGGCATTGGGCTGGAAATACCGGTTTTGGGATTCTGCACAGAAAGGGTTTGCAAACCGCTGAATCCACACGTGAGTTTAACTCTGTCAGTTGAATGCACACATTGACAACCATTCAGTTAGATAGATCCGTTTTGGTTTTAGAAGCAGATATTTCTCTGTACAGCCTATGGTCCCATTCACTCGGGAATATCCCAACGCAGCTCCTAGAAGAAACGTGTTTCTGACTCGCTGAATCTCAAAGTAGATTCAACTCTCTTAGGTGAACGAACGCACAGCAGAGCAGTTTCAAGGAAACGTTTCTTCTGAGTTTTAGACGAAGTTTCCTGCTGTTTAGTACGTATGCCGGCATTGGGCTGGAAATACCGGTTTTGGGATTCTGCACAGAAAGGGTTTGCAAACCGCTGAATCCACACGTGAGTTTAACTCTGTCAGTTGAATGCACACATTGACAACCATTCAGTTTGATAACACCCTTTTGGTTTTAGAAGCAGATATTTCTCTGTACAGCCTATGGTCCCATTCACTCGGGAATATCCCAACGCAGCTCCTGGAAGAAACGTGTTTCTGACTCGCTGAATCTCAACATAGATTCAACTGTCTTAGGTGAACGAAAGCACAGCAGAAGAGTTTCAAGGAAACGTTTCTCCTGAGTTTTAGACGATGTTTCCTGCTGTTTAGTACGTATGCCGGCATTGGGCTGGAAATACCGGTTTTGGGATTCTGCGCAGAAAGAGTTTGCAAACCGCTGATTCCACACGTGAGTTTAACTCTTTCAGTTGAATGCACACATTGACAACCATTCAGTTAGATAGCTCCGTTTTGGTTTTAGAAGCAGATATTTCTCTGTACAGCCTATGGTCCCATTCACTCGGGAATATCCCAACGCAGCTCCTAGAAGAAACGTGTTTCTGACTCGCTGAATCTCAACATAGATTCAACTCTCTTAAGTGAACGAACGCACAGCAGAGCAGTTTCAAGGAAACGCTTCTCCTGAGTTTTAGACGAAGTTTCCTGCTGTTTAGTACGGATGCCTGCATTGGGCAGGAAATACCGGTTTTCGGATTCTGCACAGAAAGGGTTTGTAAACCGCTGAATCCACACGTGAGTTTAACTCTGTCAGTTGAATGCACACATTGACAACCATTCCGTTTGATAGCACCCTTTTGGTTTTAGAAGCAGATATTTCTCTGTACAGCCTATGGTCCCATTCACTCGGGAATATCCCAACGCAGCTCCTAGAAGAAACGTGTTTCTGACTCACTGAATCTCTACATAGATTCAACTCTCTTAGGTGAACGAACGCACAGCAGAGCAGTTTCAAGGAAACGTTTCTCCTGAGTTTTAGACGAAGTTTCCTGCTGTTTAGTACGGATGCCGGCATTGGGCTGGAAATACCGGTTTTGGGATTCTGCACAGAAAGGGTTTGCAAACCGCTGAATCCACACGTGAGTTTAACTCTGTCAGTTGAATGCACACATTGTCAACCATTCAATTTGATAACACCCTTTTGGTTTTAGAAGCAGATATTTCTCTGTACAGCCTATGGTCCCATTCACTCGGGAATATCCCAACGCAGCTCCTGGAAGAAACGTGTTTCTGACTCGCTGAATCTCAACATAGATTCAACTCTCTTAGGTGAACGAACGCACAGCAGAGCAGTTTCAAGGAAAAGTTTCTCCTGAGTTTTAGACGACGTTTCCTGCTGTTTAGTACGTATGCCGGCATTGGGCTGGAAATACCGGTTTTGGGATTCTGCACAGAAAGGGTTTGCAAACCGCTGAATCCACACGTGAGTTTAACTCTGTCAGTTGAATGCACACAATGACAACCATCCAGTTAGATAGCTCCGTTTTGGTTTTAGAAGCAGATAGTTCTCTGTACAGACTATGGTCCCATTCACTCGGGAATATCCCAACGCAGCTACTAGAAGAAACGTGTTTCTGACTCGCTGAATCTCAACATAGATTCAACTCTCTTAGGTGAACGAACGCACAGCAGAGCAGTTTCAAGGAAACGTTTCTCCTGAGTTTTAGACGAAGTTTCCTGCTGTTTAGAACGTATGCCGGCATTGGGCTGGAAATACCGGTTTTGGGATTCTGCACAGAAAGGGTTTGCAAACCGCTGATTCCACACGTGAGTTTAACTCTGTCAGTTGAATGCACACATTGACAACCATTCAGTTAGATAGCTCCGTTTTGGTTTTAGAAGCAGATATTTCTCTGTACAGCGTATGGTCCCATTCACTCGGGAATATCCCAACGCAGCTCCTAGAAGAAACGTGTTTCTGACTCGCTGAATCTCAACATAGATTCAACTCTCTTAGGTGAACGAACGCACAGCAGAGCAGTTTCAAGGAAACGTTTCTCCTCAGTTTTAGACGAAGCTTCCTGCTGTTTAGTACGGATGCCTGCATTGGGCAGGAAATACCGGTTTTCGGATTCTGCACAGAAAGTGTTTGCAAACCGCTGAATCCACACGTGAGTTTAACTCTGTCAGTTGAATGCACACATTGACAACCATTCAGTTTGATAGGACCTTTTTGGTTTTAGAAGCAGATATTTCTCTGTACAGCCTATGGACCAATTCACTCGGGAATATCCCAACGCAGCTCCTAGAAGAAATGTGTTTCTGACTCGCTGAATCTCAACATAGATTCAACTCTCTTAGGTGAACGAAGGCACAGCAGAGCAGTTTCAAGGAAACTTTTCTCCTGAGTTTTAGACGAAGTTTCCTGCTGTTTAGTACGGATGCCGGCATTGGGCTGGAAATACCGGTTTTGGGATTCTGCACAGAAAGGGTTTGCAAACCGCTGAATCCACACGTGAGTTTAACTCTGTCAGTTGAATGCACACATTGACAACCATTCAGTTAGATAGCTCCGTTTTGGTTTTAGAAGCAGATATTTCTCTGTACAGCCTATGGTCCCATTCACTCGGGAATATCCCAACGCAGCTCCTGGAAGAAACGTGTTTCTGACTCGCTGAATCTCAACATAGATTCAACTCTCTTAGGTGAACGAACGCACAGCAGAGCAGTTTCAAGGAAACGTTTCTCCTCAGTTTTAGACGAAGCTTCCTGCTGTTTAGTACGGATGCCTGCATTGGGCAGGAAATACCGGTTTTCGGATTGTGCACAGAAAGTGTTTGCAAACCGCTGAATCCACACGTGAGTTTAACTCTGTCAGTTGAATGCACACATTGACAACCATTCAGTTTGATAGGACCCTTTTGGTTTTAGAAGCAGATATTTCTCTGTACAGCCTATGGACCAATTCACTCGGGAATATCCCAACGCAGCTCCTAGAAGAAATGTGTTTCTGACTCGCTGAATCTCAACATAGATTCAACTCTCTTAGGTGAACGAACGCACAGCAGAGCAGTTTCAAGGAAACGTTTCTCCTGAGTTTTAGACGAAGTTTCCTGCTGTTTAGTACGTATGCCGGCATTGGGCTGGAAATACCGGTTTTGGGATTCTGCACAGAAAGGGTTTGCAAACCGCTGAATCCACACGTGAGTTTAACTCTGTCAGTTGAATGCACACATTGACAACCATTCAGTTAGATAGATCCGTTTTGGTTTTAGAAGCAGATATTTCTCTGTACAGCCTATGGTCCCATTCACTCGGGAATATCCCAACGCAGCTCCTAGAAGAAACGTGTTTCTGACTCGCTGAATCTCAAAGTAGATTCAACTCTCTTAGGTGAACGAACGCACAGCAGAGCAGTTTCAAGGAAACGTTTCTTCTGAGTTTTAGACGAAGTTTCCTGCTGTTTAGTACGTATGCCGGCATTGGGCTGGAAATACCGGTTTTGGGATTCTGCACAGAAAGGGTTTGCAAACCGCTGAATCCACACGTGAGTTTAACTCTGTCAGTTGAATGCACACATTGACAACCATTCAGTTTGATAACACCCTTTTGGTTTTAGAAGCAGATATTTCTCTGTACAGCCTATGGTCCCATTCACTCGGGAATATCCCAACGCAGCTCCTGGAAGAAACGTGTTTCTGACTCGCTGAATCTCAACATAGATTCAACTGTCTTAGGTGAACGAAAGCACAGCAGAACAGTTTCAAGGAAACGTTTCTCCTGAGTTTTAGACGATGTTTCCTGCTGTTTAGTACGTATGCCGGCATTGGGCTGGAAATACCGGTTTTGGGATTCTGCGCAGAAAGAGTTTGCAAACCGCTGATTCCACACGTGAGTTTAACTCTTTCAGTTGAATGCACACATTGACAACCATTCAGTTAGATAGCTCCGTTTTGGTTTTAGAAGCAGATATTTCTCTGTACAGCCTATGGTCCCATTCACTCGGGAATATCCCGACGCAGCTCCTAGAAGAAACGTGTTTCTGACTCGCTGAATCTCAACATAGATTCAACTCTCTTAAGTGAACGAACGCACAGCAGAGCAGTTTCAAGGAAACGCTTCTCCTGAGTTTTAGACGAAGTTTCCTGCTGTTTAGTACGGATGCCTGCATTGGGCAGGAAATACCGGTTTTCGGATTCTGCACAGAAAGGGTTTGTAAACCGCTGAATCCACACGTGAGTTTAACTCTGTCAGTTGAATGCACACATTGACAACCATTCCGTTTGATAGCACCCTTTTGGTTTTAGAAGCAGATATTTCTCTGTACAGCCTATGGTCCCATTCACTCGGGAATATCCCAACGCAGCTCCTGGAAGAAACGTGTTTCTGACTCGCTGAATCTCAACATAGATTCAACTGTCTTAGGTGAACGAAAGCACAGCAGAACAGTTTCAAGGAAACGTTTCTCCTGAGTTTTAGACGATGTTTCCTGCTGTTTAGTACGTATGCCGGCATTGGGCTGGAAATACCGGTTTTGGGATTCTGCGCAGAAAGAGTTTGCAAACCGCTGATTCCACACGTGAGTTTAACTCTTTCAGTTGAATGCACACATTGACAACCATTCAGTTAGATAGCTCCGTTTTGGTTTTAGAAGCAGATATTTCTCTGTACAGCCTATGGTCCCATTCACTCGGGAATATCCCAACGCAGCTCCTAGAAGAAACGTGTTTCTGACTCGCTGAATCTCAACATAGATTCAACTCTCTTAAGTGAACGAACGCACAGCAGAGCAGTTTCAAGGAAACGCTTCTCCTGAGTTTTAGACGAAGTTTCCTGCTGTTTAGTACGGATGCCTGCATTGGGCAGGAAATACCGGTTTTCGGATTCTGCACAGAAAGGGTTTGTAAACCGCTGAATCCACACGTGAGTTTAACTCTGTCAGTTGAATGCACACATTGACAACCATTCCGTTTGATAGCACCCTTTTGGTTTTAGAAGCAGATATTTCTCTGTACAGCCTATGGTCCCATTCACTCGGGAATATCCCAACGCAGCTCCTAGAAGAAACGTGTTTCTGACTCACTGAATCTCTACATAGATTCAACTCTCTTAGGTGAACGAACGCACAGCAGAGCAGTTTCAAGGAAACGTTTCTCCTGAGTTTTAGACGAAGTTTCCTGCTGTTTAGTACGGATGCCGGCATTGGGCTGGAAATACCGGTTTTGGGATTCTGCACAGAAAGGGTTTGCAAACCGCTGAATCCACACGTGAGTTTAACTCTGTCAGTTGAATGCACACATTGTCAACCATTCAATTTGATAACACCCTTTTGGTTTTAGAAGCAGATATTTCTCTGTACAGCCTATGGTCCCATTCACTCGGGAATATCCCAACGCAGCTCCTGGAAGAAACGTGTTTCTGACTCGCTGAATCTCAACATAGATTCAACTCTCTTAGGTGAACGAACGCCCAGCAGAGCAGTTTAAAGGAAACGTTTCTCCTGAGTTTTAGACGAAGTTTCCTGCTGTTTAGAACGTATGCCGGCATTGGGCTGGAAATACCGGTTTTGGGATTCTGCACAGAAAGGGTTTGCAAACCGCTGATTCCACACGTGAGTTTAACTCTGTCAGTTGAATGCACACATTGACAACCATTCAGTTAGATAGCTCCGTTTTGGTTTTAGAAGCAGATATTTCTCTGTAGAGCGTATGGTCCCATTCACTCGGGAATATCCCAACGCAGCTCCTAGAAGAAACGTGTTTCTGACTCGCTGAATCTCAACATAGATTCAACTCTCTTAGGTGAACGAACGCACAGCAGAGCAGTTTCAAGGAAACGTTTCTCCTCAGTTTTAGACGAAGCTTCCTGCTGTTTAGTACGGATGCCTGCATTGGGCAGGAAATACCGGTTTTCGGATTGTGCACAGAAAGTGTTTGCAAACCGCTGAATCCACACGTGAGTTTAACTCTGTCAGTTGAATGCACACATTGACAACCATTCAGTTTGATAGGACCCTTTTGGTTTTAGAAGCAGATATTTCTCTGTACAGCCTATGGACCAATTCACTCGGGAATATCCCAACGCAGCTCCTAGAAGAAATGTGTTTCTGACTCGCTGAATCTCAACATAGATTCAACTCTCTTAGGTGAACGAAGGCACAGCAGAGCAGTTTCAAGGAAACTTTTCTCCTGAGTTTTAGACGAAGTTTCCTGCTGTTTAGTACGGATCCCGGCATTGAGCTGTTATTACCGGTTTTGGGATTCTGCACAGAAAGGGTTTGTAAACCGCTGAATCCAAACGTGAGTTTAACTCTGTCAGTTGAATGCACACATTGACAACCATTCAGTTAGATTGCACCCTTTTGGTTTTAGGAGCAGATATTTCTCTGTACAGCCTATGGTCCCATTCACTCGGGGATATCCCAACGCAGCTCCTGGAAGAAACGTGTTTCTGACTCGCTGAATCTCAACATAGATTCAACTCTCTTAGGTGAACGAACGCACAGCAGAGCAGTTTCAAGGAAACGTTCCTCCTGAGTTTTAGACGAAGTTTCCTGCTGTTTAGTACGTATGCCGGCATTGGGCTGGAAATACCGGTTTTGGGATTCTGCACAGAAAGGGTTTGCAAACCGCTGAATCCACACGTGAGTTTAACTCTGTCAGTTGAATGCACACATTGACAACCATTCAGTTAGATAGATCCGTTTTGGTTTTAGAAGCAGATATTTCTCTGTACAGCCTATGGTCCCATTCACTCGGGAATATCCCGACGCAGCTCCTAGAAGAAAGGTGTTTCTGACTCGCTGAATCTCAACATAGATTCAACTCTCTTAGGTTAACGAACGCACAGCAGAGCAGTTTCAAGGAAACTTTTCTCCTGAGTTTTAGACGAAGTTACCTGCTGTTTAGTACGGATGCCGGCATTGGGCAGGAAATACCGGTTTTCGGATTCTGCACAGAAAGGGTTTGCAAACCGCTGAATCCACACGTGAGTTTAACTCTGTCAGTTGAATGCACACATTGACAACCATTCAGTTAGATAGCTCCGTTTTGGTTTTAGAAGCAGATATTTCTCTGTACAGCCTACGGTCCCATTCACTCGGGAATATCCCAACGCAGCTCCTGGAAGAAACGTGTTTCTGACTCGCTGAATCTCAACATAGATTCAATTCTCTTAGGAGAACGAACGCACAGCAGAGCAGTTTCAAGGAAACGTTTCTCCTGAGTTTTAGACGAGGTTTCCTGCTGTTTAGTATGTATGCCGGCATTGGGCTGGAAATACCGGTTTTGGGATTCTGCACAGAAAGGGTTTGCAAACCGCTGAATCCACACGTGAGTTTAGCTCTGTCAGTTGAATGCACTCATTGACATCCATTCAGTTAGATAGCTCCGTTTTGGTTTTAGAAGCAGATATTTCTCTGTACAGCCTATGGTCCCATTCACTCGGGAATATCCCAACGCAGCTCCTAGAAGAAACGTGTTTCTGACTCGCTGAATCTCAAAGTAGATTCAACTCTCTTAGGTGAACGAACGCACAGCAGAGCAGTTTCAAGGAAACGTTTCTTCTGAGTTTTAGACGAAGTTTTCTGCTGTTTAGTACGTATGCCGGCATTGGGCTGGAAATACCGGTTTTGGAATTCTGCACAGAAAGGGTTTGCAAACCGCTGAATCCACAGGTGAGTTTAACTCTGTCAGTTGAATGCAGACATTGACAACCATCCTGTTAGATAGCTCCGTTTTGGTTTTAGAAGCAGATATTTCTCTGTACAGCCTATGGTCCCATTAACTCGGTATTATCCCAACGCAGCTCCTAGAAGAAACGTGTTTCTGACTCGCTGAATCTCAACATAGATTCAACTTTCTTAGGTGAACGAACGCACAGCAGAGCAGTTTCAAGGAAACGTTTCTCCTGAGTTTTAGTCGAAATTTCCTGCTCTTTAGTACGTATGCCGGCATTGGGCTGGAAATACCGGTTTTGGTATTCTGCACAGAAAGGGTTTGCAAACTGCTGAATCCACACGTGATTTTAACTTTGTCAGTTGAATGCACACATTGACAGGCATACAGTTAGATAGCTCCGTTTTGGTTTTAGAATCAGATATTTCTCTGTACAGACTATGGTCCCATTCACTCGGGAATATCCCAACGCAGCTCCTAGAAGAAACGTGTTTCTGACTCGCTGAATCTCAACATAGATTCAACTCTCTTAGGTGAACGAACGCACAGCAGAGCAGTTTCACGAAAACGTTTCTCCTGAGTTTTAGACAAAGTTTCCTGCAGTTTAGTACGTATGCTGGCAGTGAGCTGGAATTACCGGTTTTGAGATTCTGCACAGAAAGGGTTTGTAAACCGATGAATCCAAACGTGAGTTTAACTCTGTCAGTTGAATGCACACATTGAAAACCATTCAGCTAGATAGCACCCTTTTGGTTTAAGGAGCAGATATTTCTCTGTACAGCCTATGGTCCCATTCACTCGGGAATATCCCAACGCAGCTCTTAGAAGAAACATGTTTCTGACTCGCTGAATTTGAACATAGATTCAAATCTCTTAGGTGAACGAACGCACAGCAGAGCAGTTTCAAGGAAACGTTTCTCCTGAGTTTTAGACGAAGTTTCCTGCTGTTTAGTACGTATGCCGGCATTGTTCTGGAAATACCGGTTTTGGGATTCTGCACAGAAAGGGTTTGCAAACCACTGAATCGACACGTGAGTTTAACTCTGTCAGTTGAATGCACGCATTGACAACCATTCAGTTAGATAGCTCCGTTTTGGTTTTAGGAGCAGATATTTCTCTGTACAAGCTATGGTCCCATTCACTCGGGAATATCCCAACGCAGCTCCTAGAAGAAACGTGTTTCTGTCTCTCTGAATCTCAACATAGATTCAACTCTCTTAGGTGAACGAACGCACAGCAGAGCAGTTTCAAGGAAACGATTCTCCTGAGTTTTAGACGAAGTTTCCTGCAGTTTAGTACGTATCCCGGCATTGAGCTGTTATTACCGGTTTTGGGATTCTGCACAGAAAGGGTTTGTAAACCGCTGAATCCAAACGTGAGTTTAACTCTGTCAGTTGAATGCACACATTGACAACCATTCAGTTAGATTGCACCCTTTTGGTTTTAGGAGCAGATATTTCTCTGTACAGCCTATGGTCCCATTCACTCGGGAATATCCCAACGCAGCTCCTAGAAGAAACGTGTTTCTGACTCGCTGAATCTCAACATAGATTCAACTTTCTTATGTGAACGAACGCACAGCAGAGCAGTTTCAAGGAAACGTTTCTCCTGAGTTTTACACGAAGTTTCCTGCTGTTTAGTACGTATGCCGGCATTGGGCTGGAAATACCGGTTTTGCGATTCTGCACAGAAAGGGTTTGCAAACCACTGAATCCAAACGTGAGTTTAACTCTGTCAGTTGAATGCACACATTGACAACCATTCAGTTAGATACCTCCGTTTTGGTTTTAGAAGCAGATATTTCTCTGTACAGCCTATGGTCCCATTTACTCGGGAATGTCCCAACGCAACTCCTGGAAGAAACGTGTTTCTGACTCGCTGAATCTCAACATAGATTCAACTCTCTTAGTTGAACGAACGCACAGCAGAGCAGTTTCAAGGAAACGTTTCTCCTGAGTTTTAGACGAAGTTTCCTGCTGTTTAGTACGGCTGCTGGCATTGTGCTGGAAATACCGGTTTTGGGATTCTGCACAGAAAGGGTTTGCAAACCGCTGAATCCACACGTGATTTTAACTCTGTCAGTTGAATGCACACCTTGACAAACATTCAGTTAGATAGCTCCGTTTTGGTTTTAGAAGCAGATATTTCTCAGTACAGCCTATGGTCTCATTCACTCGGGAATATCCCAACGCAGCTCCTGGAAGAAACGTGTTTCTGACTCGCTGAATCTCAACATAGATTCAACTCTCTTAGGTGAACGAACGCACAGCAGAGCAGCTTCAAGGAAACGTTTCGCGTGAGTTTTAGACGAAGTTTCCTGCTGTTTAGTACGTATGCCGGCATTGGGCTGGAAATACCGGTTTTGGGATTCTGCACAGAAAGGGTTTGCAAACCGCTGAATCCACACGTGAGTTTAACTCTGTCAGTTGAATGCACACATTGACAACCATTCAGTTTGATAGCACCCTTTTGGTTTTAGTAGCAGATATTTCTCTGTACAGCCTATGGTCCCATTCACACGGGAATATCCCAACGCAGCTCCTAGAAGAAACGTGTTTCTGACTCGCTGAATCTCAACATAGATTCAACTCTCTTAGGTGAACGAACGCACAGCAGAGCAGTTTCAAGGAAACTTTTCTCCTGAGTTTTAGACGAAGTTTCCTGCTGTTTAGTACAGATGCCGGCATTGGGCTGGAAATACCGGTTTTGGGATTCTGCACAGAAAGGGTTTGCAAACCGCTGAATCCACACGTGAGTTTAACTCTGTCAGTTGAATGCACACATTGACAACCATTCAGTTAGATAGCTCCGTTTTGGTATTAGAAGCAGATATTTCTCTGTACAGCCTATGGTCCCATTCACTCGGGAATATCCCAACGCAGGTCCTAGAAGAAACGTGTTTCTTACTCGCTGAATCTCAACATAGATTCAACTCTCTTAGGTGAACGAACGCACAGCAGAGCAGCTTCAAGGAAACGTTTCTCGTGAGTTTTAGACGAAGTATCCTGCTGTTTAGTACGTATGCCGGCATTGGGCTGGAAATACCGGTTTTGGGATTCTGCACAGAAAGGGTTTGCAAACCGCTGAATCCACAGGTGAGTTTAACTCTGTCAGTTGAATGCACACATTGACAACCATCCTGTTAGATAGCTCCGTTTTGGTTTTAGAAGCAGATATTTCTCTGTACAGCCTATGGTCCCATTAACTCGGTATTATCCCAACGCAGCTCCTAGAAGAAACGTGTTTCTGACTCGCTGAATCTCAACATAGATTCAACTCTCTTAGGTGAACGAACGCACAGCAGAGCAGTTTCAAGGAAACGTTTCTCCTGAGTTTTAGTCGAAATTTCCTGCTCTTTAGTACGTATGCCGGCATTGGGCTGGAAATACCGGTTTTGGGATTCTGCACAGAAAGGGTTTGCAAACTGCTGAATCCACACGTGATTTTAACTTTGTCAGTTGAATGCACACATTGACAGGCATACAGTTAGATAGGTCCGTTTTGGTTTTAGAATCAGATATTTCTCTGTACAGACTATGGTCCCATTCACTCGGGAATATCCCAACGCAGCTCCTAGAAGAAACGTGTTTCTGACTCGCTGAATCTCAACATAGATTCAACTCTCTTAGGTGAACGAACGCACAGCAGAGCAGTTTCACGAAAACGTTTCTCCTGAGTTTTAGACAAAGTTTCCTGCAGTTTAGTACGTATGCTGGCAGTGAGCTGGAATTACCGGTTTTGAGATTCTGCACAGAAAGGGTTTGTAAACCGATGAATCCAAACGTGAGTTTAACTCTGTCAGTTGAATGCACACATTGAAAACCATTCAGCTAGATAGCACCCTTTTGGTTTAAGGAGCAGATATTTCTCTGTACAGCCTATGGTCCCATTCACTCGGGAATATCCCAACGCAGCTCTTAGAAGAAACATGTTTCTGACTCGCTGAATTTGAACATAGATTCAAATCTCTTAGGTGAACGAACGCACAGCAGAGCAGTTTCAAGGAAACGTTTCTCCTGAGTTTTAGACGAAGTTTCCTGCTGTTTAGTACGTATGCCGGCATTGTTCTGGAAATACCGGTTTTGGGATTCTGCACAGAAAGGGTTTGCAAACCACTGAATCGACACGTGAGTTTAACTCTGTCAGTTGAATGCACGCATTGACAACCATTCAGTTAGATAGCTCCGTTTTGGTTTTAGGAGCAGATATTTCTCTGTACAACCTATGGTCCCATTCACTCGGGAATATCCCAACGCAGCTCCTAGAAGAAACGTGTTTCTGTCTCGCTGAATCTCAACATAGATTCAACTCTCGTAGGTGAACGAACGCACAGCAGAGCAGTTTCAAGGAAACGATTCTCCTGAGTTTTAGACGAAGTTTCCTGCAGTTTAGTACGTATCCCGGCATTGAGCTGTTATTACCGGTTTTGGGATTCTGCACAGAAAGGGTTTGTAAACCGCTGAATCCAAACGTGAGTTTAACTCTGTCAGTTGAATGCACACATTGACAACCATTCAGTTAGATTGCACCCTTTTGGTTTTAGGAGCAGATATTTCTCTGTACAGCCTATTGTCCCATTCACTCGGGAATATCCCAACGCAGCTCCTAGAAGAAACGTGTTTCTGACTCGCTGAATCTCAACATAGATTCAACTTTCTTATGTGAACGAACGCACAGCAGATCAGTTTCAAGGAAACGTTTCTCCTGAGTTTTACACGAAGTTTCCTGCTGTTTAGTACGTATGCCGGCATTGGGCTGGAAATACCGGTTTTGCGATTCTGCACAGAAAGGGTTTGCAAACCACTGAATCCAAACGTGAGTTTAACTCTGTCAGTTGAATGCACACATTGACAACCATTCAGTTAGATACCTCCGTTTTGGTTTTAGAAGCAGATATTTCTCTGTACAGCCTATGGTCCCATTTACTCGGGAATGTCCCAACGCAACTCCTGGAAGAAACGTGTTTCTGACTCGCTGAATCTCAACATAGATTCAACTCTCTTAGTTGAACGAACGCACAGCAGAGCAGTTTCAAGGAAACGTTTCTCCTGAGTTTTAGACGAAGTTTCCTGCTGTTTAGTACGGCTGCTGGCATTGTGCTGGAAATACCGGTTTTGGGATTCTGCACAGAAAGGGTTTGCAAACCGCTGAATCCACACGTGAGTTTAACTCTGTCAGTTGAATGCACACCTTGACAAACATTCAGTTAGATAGCTCCGTTTTGGTTTTAGAAGCAGATATTTCTCTGTACAGCCTATGGTCTCATTCACTCGGGAATATCCCAACGCAGCTCCTGGAAGAAACGTGTTTCTGACTCGCTGAATCTCAACATAGATTCAACTCTCTTAGGTGAACGAACGCACAGCAGAGCAGCTTCAAGGAAACGTTTCGCGTGAGTTTTAGACGAAGTTTCCTGCTGTTTAGTACGTATGCCGGCATTGGGCTGGAAATACCGGTTTTGGGATTCTGCACAGAAAGGGTTTGCAAACCGCTGAATCCACACGTGAGTTTAACTCTGTCAGTTGAATGCACACATTGACAACCATTCAGTTTGATAGCACCCTTTTGGTTTTAGTAGCAGATATTTCTCTGTACAGCCTATGGTCCCATTCACTCGGGAATATCCCAACGCAGCTCCTAGAAGAAACGTGTTTCTGACTCGCTGAATCTCAACATAGATTCAACTCTCTTAGGTGAACGAACGCACAGCAGAGCAGTTTCAAGGAAACTTTTCTCCTGAGTTTTAGACGAAGTTTCCTGCTGTTTAGTACAGATGCCGGCATTGGGCTGGAAATACCGGTTTTGGGATTCTGCACAGAAAGGGTTTGCAAACCGCTGAATCCACACGTGAGTTTAACTCTGTCAGTTGAATGCACACATTGACAACCATTCAGTTAGATAGCTCCGTTTTGGTATTAGAAGCAGATATTTCTCTGTACAGCCTATGGTCCCATTCACTTGGGAATATCCCAACGCAGGTCCTAGAAGAAACGTGTTTCTTACTCGCTGAATCTCAACATAGATTCAACTCTCTTAGGTGAACGAACGCACAGCAGAGCAGCTTCAAGGAAACGTTTCTCGTGAGTTTTAGACGAAGTATCCTGCTGTTTAGTACGTATGCCGGCATTGGGCTGGAAATACCGGTTTTGGGATTCTGCACAGAAAGGGTTTGCAAACCGCTGAATCCACACGTGAGTTTAACTCTGTCAGTTGAATGAACACATTGACAACCATTCAGTTAGATAGCTCCGTTTTGGTTTTAGAAGCAGATATTTCTCTGTACAGCCTATGGTCCCATTCACTCGGGAATATCCCAACGCAGCTCCTGGAATAAACGTGTTTCTGACTCGCTGAATCTCAACATAGATTCAACTGTCTTAGGTGAACGAACGCACAGCAGAGCAGCTTCAAGGAAACGTTTCGCTTGAGTTTTAGACGCAGTTTCCTGCTGTTTAGTACGTATGCCGGCATTGGGCTGGCAATACCGGTTTTGGGATTCTGCACAGAAAGGGTTTGCAAACCGCTGAATCCACACGTGAGTTTAACTCTGTCAGTTGAATTCACACATTGACAACCATTCAGTTACATAGCTCCGTTTTGGTTTTAGAAGCAGATATTTCTCTGTACAGCCTATGGTCCCATTCACTCGGGAATATCCCAACGCAGCTCCTGGAAGAAACGTGTTTCTGACTCGCTGAATCTCAACATAGACTCAACTCTCTTAGGTGAACGAACGCACAGCAGAGCAGCTTCAAGGAAACGTTTCTCGTGAGTTTTAGACGAAGTATCCTGCTGTTTAGTACGTATGCCGGCATTGGGCTGGAAATACCGGTTTTGGGATTCTGCACAGAAAGGGTTTGCAAACCGCTGAATCCACACGTGAGTTTAACTCTGTCAGTTGAATGCACACATTGACAACCATTCAGTTTGATAACACCCTTTTGGTTTTAGAAGCAGATATTTCTCGGTACAGCCTATGGTCCCATTCACTCGGGGATATCCCAACGCAGCTCCTGGAAGAAACGTGTTTCTGACTCGCTGAATCTCAACATAGATTCAACTCTCTTAGGTGAACGAACGCCCAGCAGAGCAGTTTCAAGGAAACGTTTCTCCTGAGTTTTAGACGAAGTTTCCTGCTGTTTAGTACGTATGCCGGCATTGGGCTGGAAATACCGGTTTTGGGATTCTGCACAGAAAGGGTTTGCAAACCGCTGAATCCACACGTGAGTTTAACTCTGTCAGTTGAATGCACACATTGACAACCATTCAGTTAGATAGCTCCGTTTTGGTTTTAGAAGCAGATATTTCTCTGTACAGACTATGGTCCCATTCACTCGGGAATATCCCAACGCAGCTCCTGGAAGAAACGTGTTTCTGACTCGCTGAATCTGAACATAGATTCAACTCTCCTAGGTGAACGAACGCACAGCAGAGCAGTTTCAAGGAAACGTTTCTCCTGAGTTTTAGACGAAGTTTCCTGCTGTTTAGTACGTATGCCGGCATTGGGCTGGAAATACCGGTTTTGGGATTCTGCACAGAAAGGGTTTGCAAACCGCTGAATCCACACGTGAGTTTAACTCTGTCAGTTGAATGCACACATTGACAACCATTCAGTTTGATAACACCCTTTTGGATTTAGAAGCAGATATTTCTCTGTACAGCCTATGGTCCCATTCACTCGGGAATATCCCAACGCAGCTCCTGGAAGAAACGTGTTTCTGACTCGCTGAATCTCAACATAGATTCAACACTCTTAGGTGAACGAACGCACAGCAGAGCAGTTTCAAGGAAACGTTTCTCCTGAGTGTTAAACGAAGTTTCCTGCTGTTTAGTAGGTATGCCGGCATTGGGCTGGAAATACCGGTTTTGGGATTCTGCACAGAAAGGGTTTGCAAACCGCTGAATCCACACGTGAGTTTAACTTTGTCAGTTGAATGCACACATTGACAACCATCCAGTTAGATAGCTCCGTTTTGGTTTTAGAAGCAGATATTTCTCTGTAGAGACTATGGTCCCATTCACTCGGGAATATCCCAACGCAGCTACTAGAAGAAACGTGTTTCTGACTCGCTGAATCTCAACATAGATTCAACTCTCTTAGGTGAACGAACGCACAGCAGAGCAGTTTCAAGGAAACGTTTCTCTTGAGTTTTAGACGAAGTTTCCTGCTGTTTAGTACGAATGCCGGCATTGGGCAGGAAATACCGGTTTTGGGATTCTACACAGTAAGGGTTTGCAAACCGCTGAATCCACACGTGAGTTTAACTCTGTCAGTTGAATGCACACATTGAAAACCATTCAGCTAGATAGCACCCTTTTGGTTTAAGGAGCAGATATTTCTCTGTACAGCCTATGGTCCCATTCACTCGGGAATATCCCAACGCAGCTCCTAGAAGAAACGTGTTTCTGACTCGCTGAATCTCAACATAGATTCAACTCTCTTAGGTGAACGAACGCACAGCAGAGCAGCTTCAAGGAAACGTTTCGCTTGAGTTTTAGATGCAGTTTCCTGCTGTTTAGTACGTATGCCGGCATTGGGCTGGCAATACCGGTTTTGGGATTCTGCACAGAAAGGGTTTGCAAACCGCTGAATCCACACGTGAGTTTAACTCTGTCAGTTGAATTCACACATTGACAACCATTCAGTTTGACAACACCCTTTTGGTTTTAGAAGCAGATATTTCTCTGTACAGCCTATGGTCCCATTCACTCGGGGATATCCCAACGCAGCTCCTGGAAGAAACGTGTTTCTGACTCGCTGAATCTCAACATAGATTCAACTCTCTTAGGTGAACGAACGCACAGCAGAGCAGTTTCAAGGAAACGTTTCTCCTGAGTTTTAGACGAAGTTTCCTGCTGTTTAGTACGTATGCCGGCATTGGGCTGGAAATACCGGTTTTGGGATTCTGCACAGAAAGGGTTTGCAAACCGCTGAATCCACACGTGAGTTTAACTCTGTCAGTTGAATTCACACATTGACAACCATTCGGTTACATAGCTCCGTTTTGGTTTTAGAAGCAGATATTTCTCTGTACAGCCTATGGTCCCATTCACTCGGGAATATCCCAACGCAGCTCCTGGAAGAAACGTGTTTCTGACTCGCTGAATCTCAACATAGACTCAACTCTCTTAGGTGAACGAACGCACAGCAGAGCAGCTTCAAGGAAAGTTTCTCGTGAGTTTTAGACGAAGTATCCTGCTGTTTAGTACGTATGCCGGCATTGGGCTGGAAATACCGGTTTTGGGATTCTGCACAGAAAGGGTTTGCAAACCGCTGAATCCACACGTGAGTTTAACTCTGTCAGTTGAATGCACACATTGACAACCATTCAGTTTGATAACACCCTTTTGGTTTTAGAAGCAGATATTTCTCGGTACAGCCTATGGTCCCATTCACTCGGGGATATCCCAACGCAGCTCCTGGAAGAAACGTGTTTCTGACTCGCTGAATCTCAACATAGATTCAACTCTCTTAGGTGAACGAACGCCCAGCAGAGCAGTTTCAAGGAAACGTTTCTCCTGAGTTTTAGACGAAGTTTCCTGCTGTTTAGTACGTATGCCGGCATTGGGCTGGAAATACCGGTTTTGGGATTCTGCACAGAAAGGGTTTGCAAACCGCTGAATCCACACGTGAGTTTAACTCTGTCAGTTGAATGCACGCATTGACAACCATTCAGTTAGATAGCTCCGTTTTGGTTTTAGAAGCAGATATTTCTCTGTACAGACTATGGTCCCATTCACTCGGGAATATCCCAACGCAGCTCCTGGAAGAAACGTGTTTCTGACTCGCTGAATCTGAACATAGATTCAACTCTCCTAGGTGAACGAACGCACAGCAGAGCAGTTTCAAGGAAACGTTTCTCCTGAGTTTTAGACGAAGTTTCCTGCTGTTTAGTACGTATGCCGGCATTGGGCTGGAAATACCGGTTTTGGGATTCTGCACAGAAAGGGTTTGCAAACCGCTGAATCCACACGTGAGTTTAACTCTGTCAGTTGAATGCACACATTGACAACCATTCAGTTTGATAACACCCTTTTGGATTTAGAAGCAGATATTTCTCTGTACAGCCTATGGTCCCATTCACTCGGGAATATCCCAACGCAGCTCCTGGAAGAAACGTGTTTCTGACTCGCTGAATCTCAACATAGATTCAACACTCTTAGGTGAACGAACGCACAGCAGAGCAGTTTCAAGGAAACGTTTCTCCTGAGTTTTAAACGAAGTTTCCTGCTGTTTAGTAGGTATGCCGGCATTGGGCTGGAAATACCGGTTTTGGGATTCTGCACAGAAAGGGTTTGCAAACCGCTGAATCCACACGTGAGTTTAACTTTGTCAGTTGAATGCACACATTGACAACCATCCAGTTAGATAGCTCCGTTTTGGTTTTAGAAGCAGATATTTCTCTGTACAGACTATGGTCCCATTCACTCGGGAATATCCCAACGCAGCTACTAGAAGAAACGTGTTTCTGACTCGCTGAATCTCAACATAGATTCAACTCTCTTAGGTGAACGAACGCACAGCAGAGCAGTTTCAAGGAAACGTTTCTCTTGAGTTTTAGACGAAGTTTCCTGCTGTTTAGTACGAATGCCGGCATTGGGCAGGAAATACCGGTTTTGGGATTCTGCACAGTAAGGGTTTGCAAACCGCTGAATCCACACGTGAGTTTAACTCTGTCAGTTGAATGCACACATTGAAAACCATTCAGCTAGATAGCACCCTTTTGGTTTAAGGAGCAGATATTTCTCTGTACAGCCTATGGTCCCATTCACTCGGGAATATCCCAACGCAGCTCCTAGAAGAAACGTGTTTCTGACTCGCTGAATCTCAACATAGATTCAACTCTCTTAGGTGAACGAACGCACAGCAGAGCAGTTTCAAGGAAACGTTTCTTCTGAGTTTTAGACGAAGTTTCCTGCTGTTTAGTACGTATGCCGGCATTGGGCTGGAAATACCGGTTTTGGGATTCTGCACAGAAAGGGTTTGCAAACCGCTGAATCCACAGGTGAGTTTAACTCTGTCAGTTGAATGCACACATTGACAACCATCCTGTTAGATAGCTCCATTTTGGTTTTAGAAGCAGATATTTCTCTGTACAGCCTATGGTCCCATTAACTCGGTATTATCCCAACGCAGCTCCTAGAAGAAACGTGTTTCTGACTCGCTGAATCTCAACATAGATTCAACTCTCTTAGGTGAACGAACGCACAGCAGAGCAGTTTCAAGGAAACGTTTCTCCTGAGTTTTAGACGAAATTTCCTGCTGTTTAGTACGTATGCCGGCATTGGGCTGGAAATAACGGTTTTGGGATTCTGCACAGAAAGGGTTTGCAAACCGCTGAATCCACACGTGAGTTTAACTCTGTCAGTTGAATGCACACATTGACAACCTTTCAATTAGATTGCACCCTTTTGGTTTTAGGAGCAGATATTTCTCTGTACAGCCTATGGTCCCATTCACTCGGGAGTATCCCAACGCAGCTCCTAGAAGAAACGTGTTTCTGACTCGCTGAATCTCAACATAGATTCAACTCACTTATGTGAACGAACGCACAGCAGAGCAGTTTCAAGGAAACATTTCTCCTGAATTTTAGACGAAGTTTCCTGCTGTTTAATACGTATGCCGGCACTGGGCTGGAAATACCGGTTTTGGGATTCTGCACAGAAAGGGTTTGCAAACCACTGAATCCACACGTGAGTTTAACTCTGTCAGTTGAATGCACACATTGACAACCATTCAGTTAGATAGCACCCTTTTGGTTTTAGTAGCAGATATTTCTCTGTACAGCCTATGGTCCCATTCACTCGGGAATATCCCAACGCAGCTCCTAGAAGAAACGTGTTTCTGACTCGCTGAATCTCAACATAGATTCAACTCTCTTAGGTGAACGAACGCACAGCAGAGCAGTTTCAAGGAAACGTTTCTCCTGAGTTTTAGACGAAGTTTCCTGCTGTTTAGTACAGATGCCGGCATTGGGCTGGAAATACCGGTTTTGGGATTCTGCACAGAAAGGGTTTGCAAACCGCTGAATCCACACGTGAGTTTAACTCTGTCAGTTGAATGCACACATTGACAACCATTCAGTTAGATAGCTCCGTTTTGGTATTAGAAGCAGATATTTCTCTGTACAGCCTATGGTCCCATTCACTCGGGAATATCCCAACGCAGGTCCTAGAAGAAACGTGTTTCTGACTCGCTGAATCTCAACATCGATTCAACTCTCTTATGTGAACGAACGCACAGCAGAGCAGTTTCAGAGAATCGTTTCTCCTGAGTTTTAGACGAAGTTTCCTGCTGTTTAGTACGTATGCCGGCATTGGGCTGGAAATACTGGTTTTGGGATTCTGCACAGAAAGGGTTTGCAAACCGCTGAATCCACACGTGAGTTTAACTCTGTCAGTTGAATGCACACATTGACAACCATTCAGTTAGATAGCTCCGTTTTGGTTTTAGAAGCAGATATTTCTCTGTACAGCCTATGGTCCCATTCACTCGGGAATATCCCAACGCAGCTCCTGGAAGAAACGTGTTTCTGACTCGCTGAATCTCAACATAGATTCAACTCTCTTAGGTGAACGATCGCACAGCAGAGCAGTTTCAAGGAAACGTTTCTCCTGAGTTTTAGACGAAGTTTCCTGCTGTTTAGTACGTATGCCGGCATTGGGCTGGAAATACCGGTTTTGGGATTGTGCACAGAAAGGGTTTGCAAACCGCTGAATCCACACGTGAGTTTAACTCTGTCATTTGAATGCACACATTGACAACCATTCAGTTAGATAGCTCCGTTTTGGTTTCAGAAGCAGATATTTCTCTGTACAGCCTATGGTCCCATTCACTCGGGAATATCCCAACGCAGCTCCGGGAAGAAACGTGTTTCTGACTCGCTGAATCTCAACATAGATTCAACTCTCTTAGGTGAACGAACGCACAGCAGAGCAGTTTCAAGGAAACGTTTCTCCTGAGTTTTAGACGAAGTTTCCTGCTGTTTAGTACGGATGCCGGCATTGGGCTGGAAATACCGGTTTTGGGATTCTGCACAGAAAGGGTTTGCAAACCGCTGAATCCACACGTGAGTTTAACTCTGTCAGTTGAATGCACACATTGACAACCATTCAGTTAGATAGCTCCGTTTTGGTATTAGAAGCAGATATTTCTCTGTACAGCCTATGGTCCCATTCACTCGGGAATATCCCAACGCAGGTCCTAGAAGAAACGTGTTTCTGACTCGCTGAATCTCAACATCGATTCAACTCTCTTATGTGAACGAACGCACAGCAGAGCAGTTTCAGAGAATCGTTTCTCCTGAGTTTTAGACGAAGTTTCCTGCTGTTTAGTACGTATGCCGGCATTGGGCTGGAAATACTGGTTTTGGGATTCTGCACAGAAAGGGTTTGCAAACCGCTGAATCCACACGTGAGTTTAACTCTGTCAGTTGAATGCACACATTGACAACCATTCAGTTAGATAGCTCCGTTTTGGTTTTAGAAGCAGATATTTCTCTGTACAGCCTATGGTCCCATTCACTCGGGAATATCCCAACGCAGCTCCTGGAAGAAACGTGTTTCTGACTCGCTGAATCTCAACATAGATTCAACTCTCTTAGGTGAACGATCGCACAGCAGAGCAGTTTCAAGGAAACGTTTCTCCTGAGTTTTAGACGAAGTTTCCTGCTGTTTAGTACGTATGCCGGCATTGGGCTGGAAATACCGGTTTTGGGATTGTGCACAGAAAGGGTTTGCAAACCGCTGAATCCACACGTGAGTTTAACTCTGTCATTTGAATGCACACATTGACAACCATTCAGTTAGATAGCTCCGTTTTGGTTTCAGAAGCAGATATTTCTCTGTACAGCCTATGGTCCCATTCACTCGGGAATATCCCAACGCAGCTCCGGGAAGAAACGTGTTTCTGACTCGCTGAATCTCAACATAGATTCAACTCTCTTAGGTGAACGAACGCACAGCAGAGCAGTTTCAAGGAAACGTTTCTCCTGAGTTTTATACGAAGTTTCCTGCTGTTTAGTACGGATGCCGGCATTGGGCTGGAAATACCGGTTTTGGGATTCTGCACAGAAAGGGTTTGCAAACCGCTGAATCCACACGTGAGTTTAACTCTGTCAGTTGAATGCACACATTGACAACCATTCAGTTAGATAGCTCCGTTTTGATTTTAGAAGCAGATATTTCTCTGTACAGCCTATGGTCGCATTCACTCGGGAATATCCCAACGCAGCTCCTGGAAGAAACGTGTTTCTGACTCGCTGAATCTCAGCATAGATTCAACTCTCTTAGGTGAACGAACGCACAGCAGAGGAGCTTCAAGGAAACGTTTCTCGTGAGTTTTAGACGAAGTATCCTGCTGTTTAGTACGTATGCCGGCATTGGGCTGGAAATACCGGTTTTGGGATTCTGCACAGAAAGGGTTTGCAAACCGCTGAATCCACACGTGAGTTTAACTCTGTCAGTTGAATGCACACATTGACAACCATTCAGTTTGATAACACCCTTTTGATTTTAGAAGCAGATATTTCTCTGTACAGCCTATGGTCCCATTCACTCGGGAATATCCCAACGCAGCTCCTGGAAGAAACGTGTTTCTGACTCGCTGAATCTCAACATAGATTCAACACTCTTAGGTGAACGAACGCACAGCAGAGCAGTTTCAAGGAAACGTTTCTCCTGAGTTTTAGACGAAGTTTCCTGCTGTTTAGTACGTATGCCGGCATTGGGCTGGAAATACCGGTTTTGGGATTCTGCACAGAAAGGGTTTGCAAACCGCTGAATCCACACGTGAGTTTAACTTTGTCAGTTGAATGCACACATTGACAACCATCCAGTTAGATAGCTCCGTTTTGGTTTTAGAAGCAGATATTTCTCTGTACAGACTATGGTCCCATTCACTCGGGAATATCCCAACGCAGCTACTAGAAGAAACGTGTTTCTGACTCGCTGAATCTCAACATAGATTCAACTCTCTTAGGTGAACGAACGCCCAGCCGAGCAGTTTCAAGGAAACGTTTCTCCTGAGTTTTAGACGAAGTTTCCTGCTGTTTAGTACGTATGCCGGCATTGGGCTGGAAATACCGGTTTTGGGATTCTGCACAGAAAGGGTTTGCAAACCGCTGATTCCACACGTGAGTTTAACTCTGTCAGTTGAATGCACACATTGACAACCATTCAGTTAGATAGCTCCGTTTTGGTTTTAGAAGCAGATATTTCTCTGTACAGCCTATGGTCCCATTCACTCGGGAATATCCCAACGCAGCTCCTAGAAGAAACGTGTTTCTGACTCGCTGAATCTCAACATAGATTCAACTCTCTTAGGTGAACGAACGCACAGCAGAGCAGTTTCAAGGAAACGTTTCTCCTGAGTTTTAGACGAAGTTTCCTGCTGTTTAGTACGTATGCCGGCATTGTTCTGGAAATACCGGTTTTGGGATTCTGCACAGAAAGGGTTTGCAAACCACTGAATCGACACGTGAGTTTAACTCTGTCAGTTGAATGCACGCATTGACAACCATTCAGTTAGATAGCTCCGTTTTGGTTTTAGGAGCAGATATTTCTCTGTACAGCCTATGGTCCCATTCACTCGGGAATATCCCAACGCAGCTCCTGGAAGAAACGTGTTTCTGACTCGCTGAATCTCAACATAGATTCAACTCTCTTAGGTGAACGAACGCACAGCAGAGCAGTTTCAAGGAAACGTTTCTCTTGAGTTTTAGACGAAGTTTCCTGCTGTTTAGTACGGATGCCGGCATTGGGCAGGAAATACCGGTTTTGGGATTCTGCACAGTAAGGGTTTGCAAACCGCTGAATCCACACGTGAGTTTAACTCTGTCAGTTGAATGCACACATTGAAAACCATTCAGCTAGATAGCACCCTTTTGGTTTAAGGAGCAGATATTTCTCTGTACAGCCTATGGTCCCATTCACTCGGGAATATCCCAACGCAGCTCCTAGAAGAAACGTGTTTCTGACTCGCTGAATCTCAACATAGATTCAACTCTCTTAGGTGAACGAACGCACAGCAGAGCAGTTTCAAGGAAACGTTTCTTCTGAGTTTTAGACGAAGTTTCCTGCTGTTTAGTACGTATGCCGGCATTGGACTGGAAATACCGGTTTTGGGATTCTGCACAGAAAGGGTTTGCAAACCGCTGAATCCACAGGTGAGTTTAACTCTGTCAGTTGAATGCACACATTGACAACCATCCTGTTAGATAGCTCCGTTTTGGTTTTAGAAGCAGATATTTCTCTGTACAGCCTATGGTCCCATTAACTCGGTATTATCCCAACGCAGCTCCTAGAAGAAACGTGTTTCTGACTCGCTGAATCTCAACATAGATTCAACTCTCTTAGGTGAACGAACGCACAGCAGAGCAGTTTCAAGGAAACGTTTCTCCTGAGTTTTAGACGAAATTTCCTGCTGTTTAGTACGTATGCCGGCATTGGGCTGGAAATACCGGTTTTGGGATTCTGCACAGAAAGGGTTTGCAAACTGCTGAATCCACACGTGAGTTTAACTTTGTCAGTTGAATGCACACATTGACAGGCATACAGTTAGATAGCTCCGTTTTGGTTTTAGAATCAGATATTTCTCTGTACAGACTGTGGTCCCATTCACTCGGGCATATCCCAACGCAGCTCCTAGAAGAAACGTTTTTCTGACTCGCTGAATCTCAACATAGATTCAACTCTCTTAGGTGAACGAACGCACAGCAGAGCAGTTTCACGAAAACGTTTCTCCTGAGTTTTAGACGAAGTTTCCTGCAGTTTAGTACGTATGCTGGCAGTGAGCTGGAATTACCGGTTTTGGGATTCTACACAGAAAGGGTTTGTAAACCGATGAATCCAAACGTGAGTTTAACTCTGTCAGTTGAATGCACATATTGAAAACCATTCAGCTAGATAGCACCCTTTTGGTTTAAGGAGCAGATATTTCTCTGTACAGCCTATGGTCCCATTCACTCGGGAATATCCCAACGCAGCTCTTAGAAGAAACATGTTTCTGACTCGCTGAATCTCAACATAGATTCAACTCTCTTAGGTGAACGAACGCACAGCAGAGCAGTTTCAAGGAAACGTTTCTCCTGAGTTTTAGACGAAGTTTCCTGCTGTTTAGTACGTATGCCGGCATTGTTCTGAAAATACCGGTTTTGGGATTCTGCACAGAAAGGGTTTGCAAACCACTGAATCGACACGTGAGTTTAACTCTGTCAGTTGAATGCACGCATTGACAACCATTCAGTTAGATAGCTCCGTTTTGGTTTTAGAAGCAGATATTTCTCTGTACAGGCTATGGTCCCATTCACTCGGGAATATCCCAACGCAGCTCCTGGAAGAAACGTGTTTCTGACTCGCTGAATCTCAACATAGACTCAACTCTCTTAGGTGAACGAACGCACAGCAGAGCAGCTTCAAGGAAACGTTTCTGGTGAGTTTTAGACGAAGTATCCTGCTGTTTAGTACGTATGCCGGCATTGGGCTGGAAATACCGGTTTTGGGATTCTGCACAGAAAGGGTTTGCAAACCGCTGAATCCACACGTGAGTTTACCTCTGTCAGTTGAATGCACACATTGACAACCATTCAGTTTGATAACACCCTTTTGGTTTTAGAAGCAGATATTTCTCTGTACAGCCTATGGTCCCATTCACTCGGGGATATCCCAACGCAGCTCCTGGAAGAAACGTGTTTCTGACTCGCTGAATCTCAACATAGATTCAACTCTCTTAGGTGAACGAACGCACAGCAGAGCAGTTTCAAGGAAACGTTTCTCCTGAGTTTTAGACGAAGTTTCCTGCTGTTTAGTACGTATGCCGGCATTGGGCTGGAAATACCGGTTTTGGGATTCTGCACAGAAAGGGTTTGCAAACCGCTGAATCCACACGTGAGTTTAACTCTGTCAGTTGAATGCACACATTGACAACCATTCAGTTAGATAGATCCGTTTTGGTTTTAGAAGCAGATATTTCTCTGTACAGCCTATGGTCCCATTCGCTCGGGAATATCCCGACGCAGCTCCTAGAAGAAACGTGTTACTGACTCGCTGAATCTCAACATAGATTCAACTCTCTTAGGTGAACGAACGCACAGCAGAGCAGTTTCAAGGAAACTTTTCTCCTGAGTTTTAGACGAAGTTTCCTGCTTTTTAGTACGGATGCCGGCATTGGGCTGGAAATACCGGTTTTGGGATTCTGCACAGAAAGGGTTTGCAAACCGCTGAATCCACACGTGAGTTTAACTCTGTCAGTTGAATGCACACATTGACAACCATTCAGTTAGATAGATCCGTTTTGGTTTTAGAAGCAGATATTTCTCTGTACAGCCTACGGTCCCATTCACTCGGGAATATCCCAGCGCAGCTCCTAGAAGAAACGTGTTTCTGACTCGCTGAATCTCAACATAGATTCAACTCTCTTAGGAGAACGAACGCACAGCAGAGCAGTTTCAAGGAAACGTTTCTCCTGAGTTTTAGACGAAGTTTCCTGCTGTTTAGTATCTATGCCGGCATTGGGCTGGAAATACCGGTTTTGGGATTCTTCACAGAAAGGGTTTGTAAACCGCTGAATCCAAACGTGAGTTTAACACTGTCAGTTGAATGCACACATTGACAACCATTCAGTTAGATTGCACCCTTTTGGTTTTAGGAGCAGATATTTCTCTGTACAGCCTATGGTCCCATTCACTCGGGAATATCCCAACGCAGCTCCTAGAAGAAACGTGTTTCTGACTCGCTGAATCTCAACATAGATTCAACTCTCTTATGTGAACGAACGCACAGCAGAGCAGTTTCAAGGAAACGTTTCTCCTGAGTTTTAGACGAAGTTTCCTGCTGTTTAGTACGTATGCCGGCATTGGGCTGGAAATACCGGTTTTGGGATTCTGCACAGAAAGGGTTTGCAAACCGCTGAATCCACACGTGAGTTTAACTCTGTCATTTGAATGCACACATTGACAACCATTCAGTTAGATAGCTCCGTTTTGGTTTCAGAAGCAGATATTTCTCTGTACAGCCTATGGTCCCATTCACTCGGGAATATCCCAACGCAGCTCCGGGAAGAAACGTGTTTATGACTCGCTGAATCTCAACATAGATTCAACTCTCTTAGGTGAACGAACGCACAGCAGAGCAGTTTCAAGGAAACGTTTCTCCTGAGTTTTAGACGAAGTTTCCTGCTGTTTAGTACGGATGCCGGCATTGGGCTGGAAATACCGGTTTTGGGATTCTGCACAGAAAGGGTTTGCAAACCGCTGAATCCACACGTGAGTTTAACTCTGTCAGTTGAATGCACACATTGACAACCATTCAGTTTGATAACACCCTTTTGGTTTTAGAAGCAGATATTTCTCTGTACAGCCTATGGTCCCATTCAATCGGGAATATCCCAACGCAGCTCCTGGAAGAAACGTGTTTCTGACTCGCTGAATCTCAACATAGATTCAACACTCTTAGGTGAACGAACGCACAGCAGAGCAGTTTCAAGGAAACGTTTCTCCTGAGTTTTAGACGAAGTTTCCTGCTGTTTAGTACGTATGCCGGCATTGGGCAGGAAATACCGGTTTTGGGATTCTGCACAGTAAGGGTTTGCAAACCGCTGAATCCACACGTGAGTTTAACTCTGTCAGTTGAATGCACACATTGAAAACCATTCAGCTAGATAGCACCCTTTTGGTTTAAGGAGCAGATATTTCTCTGTACAGCCTATGGTCCCATTCACTCGGGAATATCCCAACGCAGCTCCTAGAAGAAACGTGTTTCTGACTCGCTGAATCTCAACATAGATTCAACTCTCTTAGGTGAACGAACGCACAGCAGAGCAGTTTCAAGGAAACGTTTCTTCTGAGTTTTAGACGAAGTTTCCTGCTGTTTAGTACGTATGCAGGCATTGGGCTGGAAATACCGGTTTTGGGATTCTGCACAGAAAGGGTTTGCAAACCGCTGAATCCACAGGTGAGTTTAACTCTGTCAGTTGAATGCACACATTGACAACCATCCTGTTAGATAGCTCCGTTTTGGTTTTAGAAGCAGATATTTCTCTGTACAGCCTATGGTCCCATTAACTCGGTATTATCCCAACGCAGCTCCTAGAAGAAACGTGTTTCTGACTCGCTGAATCTCAACATAGATTCAACTCTCTTAGGTGAACGAACGCACAGCAGAGCAGTTTCAAGGAAACGTTTCTCCTGAGTTTTAGACGAAATTTCCTGCTGTTTAGTACGTATGCCGGCATTGGGCTGGAAATACCGGTTTTGGGATTCTGCACAGAAAGGATTTGCAAACTGCTGAATCCACACGTGAGTTTAACTTTGTAAGTTGAATGCACACATTGACAGGCATACAGTTAGATAGCTCCGTTTTGGTTTTAGAATCAGATATTTCTCTGTACAGACTGTGGTCCCATTCACTCGGGCATATCCCAACGCAGCTCCTAGAAGAAACGTGTTTCTGACTCGCTGAATCTCAACATAGATTCAACTCTCTTAGGTGAACGAACGCACAGCAGAGCAGTTTCACGAAAACGTTTCTCCTGAGTTTTAGACCAAGTTTCCTGCAGTTTAGTACGTATGCTGGCAGTGAGCTGGAATTACCGGTTTTGGGATTCTGCACAGAAAGGGTTTGCAAACCGCTGAATCCACACGTGAGTTTAACTCTGTCAGTTGAATGCACACATTGACAACCTTTCAATTAGATTGCACCCTTTTGGTTTTAGGAGCAGATATTTCTCTGTACAGCCTATGGTCCCATTCACTCGGGAGTATCCCAACGCAGCTCCTAGAAGAAACGTGTTTCTGACTCGCTGAATCTCAACATAGATTCAACTCTCTTATGTGAACGAACGCACAGCAGAGCAGTTTCAAGGAAACATTTCTCCTGAGTTTTAGACGAAGTTTCCTGCTGTTTAGTACGTATGCCGGCATTGGGCTGGAAATACCGGTTTTGGGATTCTGCACAGAAAGGGTTTGCAAACCACTGAATCCACACGTGAGTTTAACTCTGTCAGTTGAATGCACACATTGACAACCATTCTGTTAGATAGCACCCTTTTGGTTTTAGTAGCAGATATTTATCTGTACAGCCTATGGTCCCTTTCACTCGGGAATATCCCAACGCAGCTCCTAGAAGAAACGTGTTTCTGACTCGCTGAATCTCAACATAGATTCAACTCTCTTAGGTGAACGAACACACAGCAGAGCAGTTTCAAGGAAACTTTTCTCCTGAGTTTTAGACGAAGTTTCCTGCTGTTTTGTACAGATGCCGGCATTGGGCTGGAAATACCGGTTTTGGGATTCTGCACAGAAAGGGTTTGCAAACCGCTGAATCCACACGTGAGTTTAACTCTGTCAGTTGAATGCACACATTGACAACCATTCAGTTAGATAGCTCCGTTTTGGTATTAGAAGCAGATATTTCTCTGTACAGCCTATGGTCCCATTCACTCGGGAATATCCCAACGCAGGTCCTAGAAGAAACGTGTTTCTGACTCGCTGAATCTCAACATCGATTCAACTCTCTTATGTGAACGAACGCACAGCAGAGCAGTTTCAGAGAATCGTTTCTCCTGAGTTTTAGACGAAGTTTCCTGCTGTTTAGTACGTATGCCGGCATTGGGCTGGAAATACTGGTTTTGGGATTCTGCACAGAAAGGGTTTGCAAACCGCTGAATCCACACGTGAGTTTATCTCTGTCAGTTGAATGCACACATTGACAACCATTCAGTTAGATAGCTCCGTTTTGGTTTTAGAAGCAGATATTTCTCTGTACAGCCTATGGTCCCATTCACTCGGGAATATCCCAACGCAGCTCCTGGAAGAAACGTGTTTCTGACTCGCTGAATCTCAACATAGATTCAACTCTCTTAGGTGAACGAACGCACACCAGAGCAGTTTCAAGGAAACGTTTCTCCTGAGTTTTAGACGAAGTTTCCTGCTGTTTATTACGTATGCCGGCATTGGGCTGGAAATACCGGTTTTGGGATTCTTCACAGAAAGGGTTTGTAAACGGCTGAATCCAAACGTGAGTTTAACACTGTCAGTTGAATGCACACATTGACAACCTTTCAATTAGATTGCACCCTTTTGGTTTTAGGAGCAGATATTTCTCTGTACAGCCTATGGTCCCATTCACTCGGGAATATCCCAACGCAGCTCCTAGAAGAAACGTGTTTCTGACTCGCTGAATCTTAACATAGATTCAACTCTCTTATGTGAACGAACGCACAGCAGAGCAGTTTCAAGGAAACGTTTCTCCTGAGTTTTAGACGAAGTTTCCTGCTGTTTAGTACGTATGCCGGCATTGGGCTGGAAATACCGGTTTTGGGATTCTGCACAGAAAGGGTTTGCAAACCGCTGAATCCACACGTGAGTTTAACTCTGTCATTTGAATGCACACATTGACAACCATTCAGTTAGATAGCTCCGTTTTGGTTTCAGAAGCAGATATTTCTCTGTACAGCCTATGGTCCCATTCACTCGGGAATATCCCAACGCAGCTCCGGGAAGAAACGTGTTTCTGACTCGCTGAATCTCAACATAGATTCAACTCTCTTAGGTGAACGAACGCACAGCAGAGCAGTTTCAAGGAAACGTTTCTCCTGAGTTTTAGACGAAGTTTCCTGCTGTTTAGTACGGATGCCGGCATTGGGCTGGAAATACCGGTTTTGGGATTCTGCACAGAAAGGGTTTGCAAACCGCTGAATCCACACGTGAGTTTAACTCTGTCAGTTGAATGCACACATTGACAACCATTCAGTTAGATAGCTCCGTTTTGGTTTTAGAAGCAGATATTTCTCTGTACAGCCTATGGTCCCATTCACTCGGGAATATCCCAACGCAGCTCCTGGAAGAAACGTGTTTCTGACTCGCTGAATCTCAACATAGATTCAACTGTCTTAGGTGAACGAGCGCACAGCAGAGCAGCTTCAAGGAAACGTTTCTCGTGAGTTTTAGACGAAGTTTCCTGCTGTTTAGTATGTATGCCGGCATTGGGCTGGCAATACCGGTTTTGAGATTCTGCACAGAAAGGGTTTGCAAACCGCTGAATCCACACGTGAGTTTAACTCTGTCAGTTGAATGCACACATTGACAACCATTCAGTTTGATAACACCCTTTTGGTTTTAAAAGCAGATATTTCTCTGTACAGCCTATGGTCCCATTCACTCGGGGATATCCCAACGCAGCTCCTGGAAGAAACGTGTTTCTGACTCGCTGAATCTCAACATAGATTCAACTCTCTTAGGTGAACGAACGCACAGCAGAGCAGTTTCAAGGAAACGTTTCTCCTGAGTTTTAGACGAAGTTTCCTGCTGTTTAGTACAGATGCCGGCATTGGGCTGGAAATACCGGTTTTGGGATTCTGCACAGAAAGGGTTTGCAAACCGCTGAATCCACACGTGAGTTTAACTCTGTCAGTTGAATGCACACATTGACAACCATTCAGTTAGATAGCTCCGTTTAGGTATTAGAAGCAGATATTTCTCTGTACAGCCTATGGTCCCATTCACTCGGGAATATCCCAACGCAGGTCCTAGAAGAAACGTGTTTCTGACTCGCTGAATCTCAACATCGATTCAACTCTCTTATGTGAACGAACGCACAGCAGAGCAGTTTCAGAGAATCGTTTCTCCTGAGTTTTAGACGAAGTTTCCTGCTGTTTAGTACGTATGCCGGCATTGGGCTGGTAATACTGGTTTTGGGATTCTGCACAGAAAGGGTTTGCAAACCGCTGAATCCACACGTGAGTTTAACTCTGTCAGTTGAATGCACACATTGACAACCATTCAGTTAGATAGCTCCGTTTTGGTTTTAGAAGCAGATATTTCTCTGTACAGCCTATGGTCCCATTCACTCGGGAATATCCCAACGCAGCTCCTGGAAGAAACGTGTTTCTGACTCGCTGAATCTCAACATAGATTCAACTCTCTTAGGTGAACGAACGCACAGCAGAGCAGTTTCAAGGAAACGTTTCTCCTGAGTTTTAGACGAAGTTTCCTGCTGTTTATTACGTATGCCGGCATTGGGCTGGAATACCGGTTTTGGGATTCTTCACAGAAAGGGTTTGTAAACCGCTGAATCCAAACGTGAGTTTAACACTGTCAGTTGAATGCACACATTGACAACCATTCAGTTAGATTGCACCCTTTTGGTTTTAGGAGCAGATATTTCTCTGTACAGCCTATGGTCCCATTCACTCGGGAATATCCCAACGCAGCTCCTAGAAGAAACGTGTTTCTGACTCGCTGAATCTCAACATAGATTCAACTCTCTTATATGAACGAACGCACAGCAGAGCAGTTTCAAGGAAACGTTTCTCCTGAGTTTTAGACGAAGTTTCCTGCTGTTTAGAACGTATGCCGGCATTGGGCTGGAAATACCGGTTTTGGGATTCTGCACAGAAAGGGTTTGCAAACCGCTGAATCCACACGTGAGTTTAACTCTGTCATTTGAATGCACACATTGACAACCATTCAGTTAGATAGCTCCGTTTTGGTTTCAGAAGCAGATATTTCTCTGTACAGCCTATGGTCCCATTCACTCGGGAATATCCCAACGCAGCTCCGGGAAGAAACGTGTTTCTGACTCGCTGAATCTCAACATAGATTCAACTCTCTTAGGTGAACGAACGCACAGCAGAGCAGTTTCAAGGAAACGTTTCTCCTGAGTTTTAGACGAAGTTTCCTGCTGTTTAGTACGGATGCCGGCATTGGGCTGGAAATACCGGTTTTGGGATTCTGCACAGAAAGGGTTTGCAAACCGCTGAATCCACACGTGAGTTTAACTCTGTCAGTTGAATGCACACATTGACAACCATTCAGTTAGATAGCTCCGTTTTGATTTTAGAAGCAGATATTTCTCTGTACAGCCTATGGTCCCATTCACTCGGGAATATCCCAACGCAGCTCCTGGAAGAAACGTGTTTCTGACTCGCTGAATCTCAACATAGATTCAACTGTCTTAGGTGAACGAACGCACAGCAGAGCAGCTTCAAGGAAACGTTTCTCGTGAGTTTTAGACGAAGTTTCCTGCTGTTTAGTATGTATGCCGGCATTGGGCTGGCAATACCGGTTTTGGGATTCTGCACAGAAAGGGTTTGCAAACCGCTGAATCCACACGTGAGTTTAACTCTGTCAGTTGAATGCACACATTGACAACCATTCAGTTTGATAACACCCTTTTGGTTTTAGAAGCAGATATTTCTCCGTACAGCCTATGGTCCCATTCACTCGGGGATATCCCAACGCAGCTCCTGGAAGAAACGTGTTTCTGACTCGCTGAATCTCAACATAGATTCAACTCTCTTAGGTGAACGAACGCACAGCAGAGCAGTTTCAAGGAAACGTTTCTCCTGAGTTTTAGACGAAGTTTCCTGCTGTTTAGTACAGATGCCGGCATTGGGCTGGAAATACCGGTTTTGGGATTCTGCACAGAAAGGGTTTGCAAACCGCTGAATCCACACGTGAGTTTAACTCTGTCAGTTGATTGCACACATTGACAACCATTCAGTTAGATAGCTCCGTTTTGGTTTTAGAAGCAGATATTTCTCTGTACAGCCTATGGTCCCATTCACTCGGGAATATCCCAACGCAGCTCCTGGAAGAAACGTGTTTCTGACTCGCTGAATCTCAACATAGACTCAACTCTCTTAGGTGAACGAACGCACAGCAGAGCAGCTTCAAGGAAACGTTTCTCGTGAGTTTTAGACGAAGTATCCTGCTGTTTAGTACGTATGCCGGCATAGGGCTGGAAATACCGGTTTTGGGATTCTGCACAGAAAGGGTTTGCAAACCGCTGAATCCACACGTGAGTTTAACTCTGTCAGTTGAATGCACACATTGACAACCATTCAGTTTGAAAACACCCTTTTGGTTTTAGAAGCAGATATTTCTCTGTACAGCCTATGGTCCCATTCACTCGGGGATATCCCAACGCAGCTCCTGGAAGAAACGTGTTTCTGACTCGCTGAATCTCAACATAGATTCAACTCTCTTAGGTGAACGAACGCACAGCAGAGCAGTTTCAAGGAAACGTTTCTCCTGAGTTTTAGACGAAGTTTCCTGCTGTTTAGTACGTATGCCGGCATTGTTCTGGAAATACCGGTTTTGGGATTCTGCACAGAAAGGGTTTGAAAACCACTGAATCGACACGTGAGTTTAACTCTGTCAGTTGAATGCACGCATTGACAACCATGCAGTTAGATAGCTCCGTTTTGGTTTTAGGAGCAGATATTTCTCTGTACAACCTATGGTCCCATTCACTCGGGAATATCCCAACGCAGCTCCTGGAAGAAACGTGTTTCTGACTCGCTGAATCTCAACATAGATTCAACTCTCTTAGGTGAACGAAAGCACAGCAGAGCAGCTCCAAGGAAACGTTTCTCCTGAGTTTTAGACGAAGTTTCCTGCTGTTTAGTACGTATGCCGGCATTGGGCTGGAAATACCGGTTTTGGGATTCTGCACAGAAAGGGTTTGCAAACCGCTGAATCCACACGTGAGTTTAATTCTGTCAGTTGAATGCACACATTGACAACCTTTCAATTAGATTGCACCCTTTTGGTTTTAGGAGCAGATATTTCTCTGTACAGCCTATGGTCCCATTCACTCGGGAGTATCCCAACGCAGGTCCTAGAAGAAACGTGTTTCTGACTCGCTGAATCTCAACATAGATTCAACTCTCTTATGTGAACGAACGCACAGCAGAGCAGTTTCAAGGAAACATTTCTCCTGAGTTTTAGACGAAGTTTCCTGCTGTTTAGTACGTATGCCGGCATTGGGCTGGAAATACCGGTTTTGGGATTCTGCACAGAAAGGGTTTGCAAACCACTGAATCCACACGTGAGTTTAACTCTGTCAGTTGAATGCACACATTGACAACCATTCAGTTAGATAGCACCCTTTTGCTTTTAGTAGCAGATATTTCTCTGTACAGCCTATGGTCCCATTCACTCGGGAATATCCCAACGCAGCTCCTAGAAGAAACGTGTTTCTGACTCGCTGAATCTCAACATAGATTCAACTCTCTTAGGTGAACGAACGCACAGCAGAGCAGTTTCAAGGAAACGTTTCTCCTGAGTTTTAGACGAAGTTTCCTGCTGTTTAGTACGTATGCCGGCATTGGGCTGGAAATACCGGTTTTGGGATTCTGCACAGAAAGGGTTTGCAAACCACTGAATCCACACGTGAGTTTAACTCTCTCAGTTGAATGCACACATTGACAACAATTCAGTTAGATAGCTCCGTTTTGGTTTTAGAAGCAGATATTTCTCTGTACAGCCTATGGTCCCATTCACTCGGGAATATCCCAACGCAGCTCCTGGAAGAAACGTGTTTCTGACTCGCTGAATCTCAACATAGATTTAACTCTCTTAGGTGAACGAACGCACAGCAGAGCAGTTTCAAGGAAACGTTTCTCCTGAGTTTTAGACGAAGTTTCCCGCTGTTTAGTACGTATGCCGGCATTGGGCTGGAAATACCGGTTTTGGGATTCTGCACAGAAAGTGTTTGCAAACCGCTGAATCCACACGTGAGTTTAACTCTGTCAGTTGAATGCACACATTGACAACCATTCAGTTAGATAGCTCCGTTTTGGTTTTAGAAGCAGATATTTCTCTGTACAGCCTATGGTCCCATTCACTCGGGAATATCCCAACGCAGCTCCTGGAAGAAACGTGTTTCTGACTCGCTGAATCTGAACATAGATTCAACTCTCTTAGGTGAACGAACGCCCAGCAGAGCAGTTTCAAGAAAGCGTTTCGCGTGAGTTTTAGACGAAGTTTCCTGCTGTTTAGTACATATGCCGGCATTGGGCTGGAAATAACGGTTTTGGGATTCTGCACAGAAAGGGTTTGCAAACCGCTGAATTCACACGTGATTTTAACTCTGTCAGTTGAATGCACACATTGACAACCATTCAGTTAGATAGCTCCGTTTTGGTTTTAGAAGCAGATATTTCTCTGTACAGCCTATGGTCCCATTCACTCGGGAATATCCCAACGCAGCTACTAGAAGAAACGTGTTTCTGACTCGCTGAATCTCAACATAGATTCAACTCTCTTAGGTGAACGAGCGCCCAGCAGAGCAGTTTCAAGGAAGCGTTTCTCCTGAGTTTTAGACGAAGTTTCCTGCTGTTTAGTACGGCTGCCGGCATTGGGCTGGAAATACCGGTTTTGGGATTCTGCACAGAAAGGGATTGCAAACCGCTGAATCCACAGGTGAGCTTACCTTTGTGAGTTGAATGCACACATTGACAACCATCCAGTTAGATAGCTCCGTTTTGGTTTTAGAAGCAGATATTTCTCTGTACAGCCTATGGTCCCATTCACTCGGGAATATCCCAACGAAGCTCCTAAAAGAAACGTGTTTATGATCCGCTGAATCTCAACATAGATTCAACTCACTTAGGTGAACGAATGCACAGAAGAGCAGTTTCAAGGAAACGTTTCTCCTGAGTTTTAGACGAAGTTTCCTGCAGTTTAGTACTTATGCCGGCATTGAGCTGGAATTACCGGATTTGGGATTCTGCACAGAAAGGCTTTGTAAACCGCTGAATCCAAACGTGAGTTTAACTGTGTCAGTTGAATGCACACATTGACAACCATTCAGTTAGATAGCTCCGTTTTGGTTTTAGAAGCAGATATTTCTCTGTACAGCCTATGGTCCCATTCACTCGGGAATATCCCAACGCAGCTCCTGGAAGAAACGTGTTTCTGACTCGCTGAATCTGAACATAGATTCAACTCTCTTAGCTGAGCGAACGCACAGCAGAGCAGTTTCAAGGAAACGTTTCTCCTGAGTTTTAGACGAAGTTTCCTGCTGTTTAGTACATATGCCGGCATTGGGCTGGAAATACCGGTTTTGGGATTCTGCACAGAAAAGGTTTGCAAACCGCTGAATCCACACCTGAGTTTAACTCTGTCAGTTGAATGCACACATTGACAACCATTCAGTTAGATAGCTCCGTTTTGGTTTTAGAAGCAGATATTTCTCTGTACAGCCTATGGTCCCATTCACTCGGGAATATCCCAACGCAGCTACTAGAAGAAACGTGATTCTGACTCGCTGAATCTCAACATAGATTCAACTCTCTTAGGTGAACGAACGCCCAGCAGAGCAGTTTCAAGGAAGCGTTTCTCCTGAGTTTTAGACGAAGTTTCCCGCTGTTTAGTACGGATGCCGGCATTTGGCTGGAAATACCGGTTTTGGGATTCTGCACAGAAAGGGTTTGCAAACCGCTGAATCCACACGTGAGTTTAACTTTGTGAGTTGAATGCACACATTGACAACCATCCAGTTAGATAGCTCCGTTTTGGTTTTAGAAGCAGATATTTCTCTGTACAGCCTATGGTCCCATTCACTCGGGAATATCCCAACGCAGCTCCTAGAAGAAACGTGTTTCTGACTCGCTGAATCTCAACATAGATTCAACTCTCTTAGGTGAACGAACGCACAGCAGAGCAGCTTCAAGGAAACGTTTCGCGTGAGTTTTAGACGAAGTTTCCTGCTGTTTAGTACGGATGCTGGCATTGGGCTGGAAATACCGGTTTTGGGATTCTGCACAGAAAGTGTTTGCAAACCGCTGAATCCACACGTGAGTTTAACTCTGTCAGTTGAATGCACACATTGACAACCATTCAGTTAGATAGCTCCGTTTTGGTTTTAGAAGCAGATATTTCTCTGTACAGCCTATGGTCCCATTCACTCGGGAATATCCCAACGCAGCTCCTGGAAGAAACGTGTTTCTGACTCGCTGAATCTCAACATAGATTCAACTGTCTTAGGTGAACGAACGCACAGCAGAGCAGCTTCAAGGAAACGTTTCGCTTCAGTTTTAGACGAAGTTTCCTGCTGTTTAGTACGTATGCCGGCATTGGGCTGCAAATACCGGTTTTGGGATTCTGCACAGAAAGGGTTTGCAAACCGCTGAATCCACACGTGAGTTTAACTCTGTCAGTTGAATGCACACATTGACAACCATTCAGTTTGATAGCACCCTTTTGGTTTTAGAAGCAGATATTTCTCTGTACAGCCTATGGTCCCATTCACTCGGGGATATCCCAACGCAGCTCCTGGAAGAAACGTGTTTCTGACTCGCTGAATCTCAACATAGATTCAACTCTCTTAGGTGAACGAACGCACAGCAGAGCAGTTTCAAGGAAACGTTTCTCCTGAGTTTTAGACGAAGTTTCCTGCTGTTTAGTACGTATGCCGGCATTGGGCTGGAAATACCGGTTTTGGGATTCTGCACAGAAAGGGTTTGCAAACCGCTGAATCCACACGTGAGTTTAACTCTGTCAGCTGAATGCACACATTGACAACCATTCAGTTAGATAGATCCGTTTTGGTTTTAGAAGCAGATATTTCTCTGTACAGCCTATGGTCCCATTCACTCGGGAATATCCCGACGCAGGTCCTAGAAGAAACGTGTTTCTGACTCGCTGAATCTCAACATAGATTCAACTCTCTTAGGTGAACGAACGCACAGCAGAGCAGTTTCAAGGAAACTTTTCTCCTGAGTTTTAGACGAAGTTTCCTGCTGTTAAGTACGGATGCCGGCATTGGGCAGGAAATACCGGTTTTCAGATTCTGCACAGAAAGGGTTTGCAAACCGCTGAATCCACACGTGAGTTTAACTCTGTCAGTTGAATGCACACATTGACAACCATTCAGTTAGATAGCTCCGTTTTGGTTTTAGAAGCAGATATTTCTCTGTACAGCCTATGGTCCCATTCACTCGGGGATATCCCAACGCAGCTCCTGGAAGAAACGTGTTTCTGACTCGCTGAATCTCAACATAGATTCAACTCTCTTAGGTGAACGAACGCACAGCAGAGCAGTTTCAAGGAAACGTTTCTCCTGAGTTTTACACGAAGTTTCCTGCTGTTTAGTACGTATGCCGGCATTGGGCTGGAAATACCGGTTTTGGGATTCTGCACAGAAAGGGTTTGCAAACCGCTGAATCCACACGTGAGTTTAACTCTGTCAGTTGAATGCACACATTGACAACCATTCAGTTAGATAGATCCGTTTTGGTTTTAGAAGCAGATATTTCTCTGTACAGCCTATGGTCCCATTCACTCGGGAATATCCCGACGCAGCTCCTAGAAGAAACGTGTTTCTGACTCGCTGAATCTCAACATAGATTCAACTCTCTTAGGTGAACGAACGCACAGCAGAGCAGTTTCAAGGAAACTTTTCTCCTGAGTTTTAGACGACGTTTCCTGCTGTTTAGTACGGATGCCGGCATTGGGCAGGAAATACCGGTTTTCGGATTCTGCACAGAAAGGGTTTGCAAACCGCTGAATCCACACGTGAGTTTAACTCTGTCAGTTGAATGCACACATTGACAACCATTCAGTTAGATAGCTCCGTTTTGGTTTTAGAAGCAGATATTTCTCTGTAGAGCCTATGGTCCCATTCACTCCGGAATATCCCAACGCAGCTCCTGGAAGAAACGTGTTTCTGACTCGCTGAATCTGAACATAGATTGAACTCTCTTAGGTGAACGAACGCACAGCAGAGCAGTTTCAAGGAAACGTTTCTCCTGAGTTTTAGACGAAGTTTCCTGCTGTTTAGTACGTATGCCGGCATTGGGCTGGAAATACCGGTTTTGGGATTCTGCACAGAAAGGGTTTGCAAACCGCTGAATCCACACGTGAGTTTAACTCTGTCAGTTGAATGCACACATTGACAACCATTCAGTTTGATAACACCCTTTTGGTTTTAGAAGCAGATATTTCTCTGTACAGCCTATGGTCCCATTCACTCGGGGATATCCCAACGCAGCTCCTGGAAGAAATGTGTTTCTGACTCGCTGAATCTCAACATAGATTCAACTCTCTTAGGTGAACGAACGCACAGCAGAGCAGTTTCAAGGAAACGTTTCTCCTGAGTTTTAGACGAAGTTTCCTGCTGTTTAGTACGTATGCCGGCATTGGGCTGGAAATACCGGTTTTGGGATTCTGCACAGAAAGGGTTTGCAAACCGCTGAATCCACACGTGAGTTTAACTCTGTCAGTTGAATGCACACATTGACAACCATTCAGTTAGATAGATCCGTTTTGGTTTTAGAAGCAGATATTTCTCTGTACAGCCTATGGTCCCATTCACTCGGGAATATCCCGACGCAGCTCCTAGAAGAAACGTGTTTCTGACTCGCTGAATCTCAACATAGATTCAACTCTCTTAGGTGAACGAACGCACAGCAGAGCAGTTTCAAGGAAACGTTTCTCCTGAGTTTTAGACGAAGTTTCCTGCTGTTTAGTACGTATGCCGGCATTGGGCTGGAAATACCGGTTTTGGGATTCTGCACAGAAAGGGTTTGCAAACCGCTGAATCCACACGTGAGTTTAACTCTGTCAGTTGAATGCACACATTGACAACCATTCAGTTAGATAGCTCCGTTTTGGTTTTAGAAGCAGATATTTCTCTGTACAGCCTATGGTCCCATTCACTCGGGAATATCCCAACGCAGCTCCTGGAAGAAACGTGTTTCTGACTCGCTGAATCTGAACATAGATTCAACTCTCTTAGGTGAACGAACGCCCAGCAGAGCAGTTTCAAGGAAGCGTTTTGCGTGAGTTTCAGACGAAGTTTCCTGCTGTTTAGTACATATGCCGGCATTGGGCTGGAAATAACGGTTTTGGGATTCTGCACAGAAAGGGTTTGCAAACCGCTGAATCCACACGTGAGTTTAACTCTGTCAGTTGAATGCACACATTGACAACCTTTCAGTTTGAGAGCACCCTTTTGGTTTTAGAAGCAGATATTTCTCTGTACAGCCTATGGTCCCATTCACTCGGGGATATCCCAACGCAGCTCCTGGAAGAAACGTGTTTCTGACACGCTGAATCTCAACATAGATTCAACTCTCTTAGGTGAACGAACGCACAGAAGAGCAGTTTCAAGGAAACGTTTCTCCTGAGTTTTAGACGAAGTTTCCTGCTGTTTAGTACGTATGCCGGCACTGGGCTGGAAATACCGGTTTTGGGATTCTGCACAGAAAGGGTTTGCAAACCGCTGAATCCACACGTGAGTTTAACTCTGTCAGCTGAATGCACACATTGACAACCATTCAGTTAGATAGATCCGTTTTGGTTTTAGAAGCAGATATTTCTCTGTACAGCCTATGGTCCCATTCACTCGGGAATATCCCGACGCAGGTCCTAGAAGAAACGTGTTTCTGACTCGCTGAATCTCAACATAGATTCAACTCTCTTAGGTGAACGAACGCACAGCAGAGCAGCTTCAAGGAAACGTTTCGCTTCAGTTTTAGACGAAGTTTCCTGCTGTTTAGTACGTATGCCGTCATTGGGCTGGAAATACCGGTTTTGGGATTCTGCACAGAAAGGGTTTGCAAACCGCTGAATCCACACGTGAGTTTAACTCTGTCAGTTGAATGCACACATTGACAACCATTCAGTTAGATAGATCCGTTTTGGTTTTAGAAGCAGATATTTCTCTGTACAGCCTATGGTCCCATTCACTCGGGAATATCCCGACGCAGCTCCAAGAAGAAACGTGTTTCTGACACGCTGAATCTCAACATAGATTCAACTCTCTTAGGTGAACGAACGCACAGCAGAGCAGTTTCAAGGAAACTTTTCTCCTGAGTTTTAGACGAAGTTTCCTGCTGTTTAGTACGGATGCCGGCATTGGGCAGGAAATACCGGTTTTCGGATTCTGCACAGAAAGGGTTTGCAAACCGCTGAATCCACACGTGAGTTTAACTCTGTCAGTTGAATGCACACATTGACAACCATTCAGTTAGATAGCTCCGTTTTGGTTTTAGAAGCAGATATTTCTCTGTAGAGCCTATGGTCCCATTCACTCGGGAATATCCCAACGCAGCTCCTGGAAGAAACGTGTTTCTGACTCGCTGAATCTGAACATAGATTCAACTCTCTTAGATGAACGAACGCACAGCAGAGCAGTTTCAAGGAAACGTTTCTCCTGAGTTTTAGACGAAGTTTCCTGCTGTTTAGTACGTATGCCGGCATTGGGCTGGAAATACCGGTTTTGGGATTCTGCACAGAAAGGGTTTGCAAACCGCTGAATCCACACGTGAGTTTAACTCTGTCAGTTGAATGCACACATTGACAACCATTCAGTTAGATAACACCCTTTTGGTTTTAGAAGCAGATATTTCTCTGTACAGCCTATGGTCCCATTCACTCGGGGATATCCCAACGCAGCTCCTGGAAGAAATGTGTTTCTGACTCGCTGAATCTCAACATAGATTCAACTCTCTTAGGTGAGCGAACGCACAGCAGAGCAGTTTCAAGGAAACGTTTCTCCTGAGTTTTAGACGAAGTTTCCTGCTGTTTAGTACGTATGCCGGCATTGGGCTGGAAATACCGGTTTTGGGATTCTGCACAGAAAGGGTTTGCAAACCGCTGAATCCACACGTGAGTTTAACTCTGTCAGTTGAATGCACACATTGACAACCATTCAGTTAGATAGATCCGTTTTGGTTTTAGAAGCAGATATTTCTCTGTACAGCCTATGGTCCCATTCACTCGGGAATATCCCAACGCAGCTCCTAGAAGAAACGTGTTTCTGACTCGCTGAATCTCAACATAGATTCAACTCTCTTAGGTGAACGAACGCACAGGAGAGCAGTTTCAAGGAAACGTTTCTCCTGAGTTTTAGACGAAGTTTCCTGCTGTTTAGTACGGATGCCGGCATTGGGCTGGAAATACCGGTTTTGGGATTCTGCACAGAAAGGGTTTGCAAACCGCTGAATCCACACGTGAGTTTAACTCTGTCAGTTGAATGCACACATTGACAACCATTCACTTAGATAGCTCCGTTTTGGTTTTAGAAGCAGATATTTCTCTGTACAGCCTATGGTCCCATTCACTCGGGAATATCCCAACGCAGCTCCTGGAAGAAACGTGTTTCTGACTCGCTGAATCTGAACATAGATTCAACTCTCTTAGGTGAACGAACGCCCAGCAGAGCAGTTTCAAGGAAGCGTTTTGCGTGAGTTTCAGACGAAGTTTCCTGCTGTTTAGTACATATGCCGGCATTGGGCTGGAAATAACGGTTTTGGGATTCTGCACAGAAAGGGTTTGCAAACCGCTGAATCCACACGTGATTTTAACTCTGTCAGTTGAATGCACACATTGACAACCATTCAGTTAGATAGCTCGGTTTTGGTTTTAGAAGCAGATATTTCTCTGTGCAGCCTATGGTCCCATTCACTCGGGAATATCCCAACGCAGCTCCTGGAAGAAACGTGTTTCTGACTCGCTGAATCTCAACATAGATTCAACTGTCTTAGGTGAACGAACGCACAGCAGAGCAGCTTCAAGGAAACGTTTCGCTTGAGTTTTAGACGAAGTTTCCTGCTGTTTAGTACGTATGCCGGCATTGGGCTGCAAATACCGGTTTTGGGATTCTGCACAGAAAGGGTTTGCAAACCGCTGAATCCACACGTGAGTTTAACTCTGTCAGTTGAATGCACACATTGACAACCTTTCAGTTTGATAGCACCCTTTTGGTTTTAGAAGCAGATATTTCTCTGTACAGCCTATGGTCCCATTCACTCGGGGATATCCCAACGCAGCTCCTGGAAGAAACGTGTTTCTGACTCGCTGAATCTCAACATAGATTCAACTCTCTTAGGTGAACGAACGCACAGCAGAGCAGTTTCAAGGAAACGTTTCTCCTGAGTTTTAGACGAAGTTTCCTGCTGTTTAGTACATATGCCGGCATTAGGCTGGAAATACCGGTTTTGGGATTCTGCACAGAAAGTGTTTGCAAACCGCTGAATCCACACGTGAGTTTAACTCTGTCAGCTGAATGCACACATTGACAACCATTCAGTTAGATAGATCCGTTTTGGTTTTAGAAGCAGATATTTCTCTGTACAGCCTATGGTCCCATTCACTCGGGAATATCCCGACGCAGGCCTAGAAGAAACGTGTTTCTGACTCGCTGAATCTCAACATAGATTCAACTCTCTTAGGTGAACGAACGCACAGCAGAGCAGTTTCAAGGAAACTTTTCTCCTGAGTTTTAGACGAAGTTTCCTGCTGTTTAGTACGGATGCCGGCATTGGGCAGGAAATACCGGTTTTCAGATTCTGCACAGAAAGGGTTTGCAAACCGCTGAATCCACACGTGAGTTTAACTCTGTCAGTTGAATGCACACATTGACAACCATTCAGTTAGATAGCTCCGTTTTGGTTTTAGAAGCAGATATTTCTCTGTACAGCCTATGGTCCCATTCACTCGGGGATATCCCAACGCAGCTCCTGGAAGAAACGTGTTTCTGACTCGCTGAATCTCAACATAGATTCAACTCTCTTAGGTGAACGAACGCACAGCAGAGCAGTTTCAAGGAAACCTTTCTCCTGAGTTTTACACGAAGTTTCCTGCTGTTTAGTACGTATGCCAGCATTGGGCTGGAAATACCGGTTTTGGGATTCTGCACAGAAAGGGTTTGCAAACCGCTGAATCCACACGTGAGTTTAACTCTGTCAGTTGAATGCACACATTGACAACCATTCAGTTTCATAGCACCCTTTTGGTTTTAGAAGCAGATATTTCTCTGTACAGCCTATGGTCCCATTCACTCGGGAATATCCCGACGCAGCTCCAAGAAGAAACGTGTTTCTGACTCGCTGAATCTCAACATAGATTCAACTCTCTTAGGTGAACGAACGCACAGCAGAGCAGTTTCAAGGAAACTTTTCTCCTGAGTTTTAGACGAAGTTTCCTGCTGTTTAGTACGGATGCCGGCATTGGGCAGGAAATACCGGTTTTGGGATTCTGCACAGAAAGGGTTTGCAAACCGCTGAATCCACACGTGAGTTTAACTCTGTCAGTTGAATGCACACATTGACAACCATTCAGTTAGATAGCTCCGTTTTGGTTTTAGAAGCAGATATTTCTCTGTAGAGCCTATGGTCCCATTCACTCGGGAATATCCCAACGCAGCTCCTGGAAGAAACGTGTTTCTGACTCGCTGAATCTGAACATAGATTCAACTCTCTTAGGTGAACGAACGCACAGCAGAGCAGTTTCAAGGAAACGTTTCTCCTGAGTTTTAGACGAAGTTTCCTGCTGTTTAGTACGTATGCCGGCATTGGGCTGGAAATACCGGTTTTGGGATTCTGCACAGAAAGGGTTTGCAAACCGCTGAATCCACACGTGAGTTTAACTCTGTCAGTTGAATGCACACATTGACAACCATTCAGTTTGATAACACCCTTTTGGTTTTAGAAGCAGATATTTCTCTGTACAGCCTATGGTCCCATTCACTCGGGGATATCCCAACGCAGCTCCTGGAAGAAATGTGTTTCTGACTCGCTGAATCTCAACATAGATTCAACTCTCTTAGGTGAGCGAACGCACAGCAGAGCAGTATCAAGGAAACGTTTCTCCTGAGTTTTAGACGAAGTTTCCTGCTGTTTAGTACGTATGCCGGCATTGGGCTGGAAATACCGGTTTTGGGATTCTGCACAGAAAGGGTTTGCAAACCGCTGAATCCACACGTGAGTTTAACTCTGTCAGTTGAATGCACACATTGACAACCATTCAGTTAGATAGATCCGTTTTGGTTTTAGAAGCAGATATTTCTCTGTACAGCCTATGGTCCCATTCACTCGGGAATATCCCGACGCAGCTCCTAGAAGAAACGTGTTTCTGACTCGCTGAATCTCAACATAGATTCAACTCTCTTAGGTGAACGAACGCACAGGAGAGCAGTTTCAAGGAAACGTTTCTCCTGAGTTTTAGACGAAGTTTCCTGCTGTTTAGTACGGATGCCGGCATTGGTCTGGAAATACCGGTTTTGGGATTCTGCACAGAAAGGGTTTGCAAACCGCTGAATCCACACGTGAGTTTAAGTCTGTCAGTTGAATGCACACATTGACAACCATTCACTTAGATAGCTCCGTTTTGGTTTTAGAAGCAGATATTTCTCTGTACAGCCTATGGTCCCATTCACTCGGGAATATCCCAACGCAGCTCCTGGAAGAAACGTGTTTCTGACTCGCTGAATCTGAACATAGATTCAACTCTCTTAGGTGAACGAACGCCCAGCAGAGCAGTTTCAAGGAAGCGTTTTGCGTGAGTTTTAGACGAAGTTTCCTGCTGTTTAGTACATATGCCGTCATTGGGCTGGAAATAACGGTTTTGGGATTCTGCACAGAAAGGGTTTGCAAACCGCTGAATCCACACGTGATTTTAACTCTGTCAGTTGAATGCACACATTGACAACCATTCAGTTAGATAGCTCGGTTTTGGTTTTAGAAGCAGATATTTCTCTGTACAGCCTATGGTCCCATTCACTCGGGAATATCCCAACGCAGCTACTAGAAGAAACGTGTTTCTGACTCGCTGAATCTCAACATAGATTCAACTCTCTTAGGTGAACGAACGCCCAGCAGAGCAGTTTCAAGGAAGCGTTTCTCCTGAGTTTTAGACGAAGTTTCCTGCTGTTTAGTACGGATGCCGGCATTGGGCTGGAAATACCGGTTTTGGGATTCTGCACAGAAAGGGTTTGCAAACCGCTGAATCCACAGGTGAGCTTAACTTTGTGAGTTGAATGCACACATTGACAACCATCCAGTTAGATAGCTCCGTTTTGGTTTTAGAAGCAGATATTTCTCTGTACAGCCTATGGTCCCATTCACTCGGGAATATCCCAACGCAGCTCCTAAATGAAACGTGTTTCTGATCCGCTGAATCTCAACATAGATTCAACTCTCTTAGGTGAACGAACGCACAGTAGAGCAGTTTCAAGGAAACGTTTCTCCTGAGTTTTAGACGAAGTTTCCTGCAGTTTAGTACGGATGCCGGCATTTGGCTGGAAATACCGGTTTTGGGATTCTGCACAGAAAGGGTTTGCAAACCGCTGAATCCACACGTGAGTTTAACTTTGTGAGTTGAATGCACACATTGACAACCATCCAGTTAGATAGCTCCGTTTTGGTTTTAGAAGCAGATATTTCTCTGTACAGCCTATGGTCCCATTCACTTGGGAATATCCCAACGCAGCTCCTAGAAGAAACGTGTTTCTGACTCGCTGAATCTCAACATAGATTCAACTCTCTTATGTGAACGAACGCACAGCAGAGCAGTTTCAAGGAAACGTTTCTCCTGAGTTTTAGACGAAGTTTCCTGCTGTTTAGTACGTATGCCGGCATTGGGCTGGAAATACCGGTTTTGGGATTCTGCACAGAAAGGGTTTGAAAACCACTGAATCCACACGTGAGTTTAACTCTGTCAGTTGAATGCACACATTGACAACCATTCAGTTAGATACCTCCGTTTTGGTTTTAGAAGCAGATATTTCTCTGTACAGCCTATGGTCCCATTTACTCGGGAATGTCCCAACGCAGCTCCTGGAAGAAACGTGTTTCTGACTCGCTGAATCTCAACATAGATTCAACTGTCTTAGGTGAACGAACGCACAGCAGAGCAGCTTCAAGGAAACGTTTCGCTTGAGTTTTAGACGAAGTTTCCTGCTGTTTAGTACGTATGCCGGCATTGGGCTGCAAATACCGGTTTTGGGATTCTGCACAGAAAGGGTTTGCAAACCGCTGAATCCACACGTGAGTTTAACTCTGTCAGTTGAATGCACACATTGAAAACCTTTCAGTTTGATAGCACCCTTTTGGTTTTAGAAGCAGATATTTCTCTGTACAGCCTATGGTCCCATTCACTCGGGGATATCCCAACGCAGCTCCTGGAAGAAACGTGTTTCTGACTCGCTGAATCTCAACATAGATTCAACTCTCTTAGGTGAACGAACGCACAGCAGAGCAGTTTCAAGGAAACGTTTCTCCTGAGTTTTAGACGAAGTTTCCTGCTGTTTAGTACGTATGCCGGCATTGGGCTGGAAATACCGGTTTTGGGATTCTGCACAGAAAGGGTTTGCAAACCGCTGAATACACACGTGAGTTTAACTCTGTCAGCTGAATGCACACATTGACAACCATTCAGTTAGATAGATCCGTTTTGGTTTTAGAAGCAGATATTTCTCTGTACAGCCTATGGTCCCATTCACTCGGGAATATCCCGACGCAGGTCCTAGAAGAAACGTGTTTCTGACTCGCTGAATCTCAACATAGATTCAACTCTGTTAGGTGAACGAACGCACAGCAGAGCAGTTTCAAGGAAACTTTTCTCCTGAGTTTTAGACGAAGTTTCCTGCTGTTTAGTACGGATGCCGGCATTGGGCAGGAAATACCGGTTTTCAGATTCTGCACAGAAAGGGTTTGCAAACCGCTGAATCCACACGTGAGTTTAACTCTGTCAGTTGAATGCACACATTGATAACCATTCAGTTTGATAACACCCCTTTGGTTTTAGAAGCAGATATTTCTTTGTACAGCCTATGGTCCCATTCACTCGGGAATATCCCGACGCAGCTCCTAGAAGAAACGTGTTTCTGACTCGCTGAATCTCAACATAGATTCAACTCTCTTAGGTGAACGAACGCACAGCAGAGCAGTTTCAAGGAAACGTTTCTCCTGAGTTTTAGACGAAGTTTCCTGCTGTTTAGTACGTATGCCGGCATTGGGCTGGAAATACCGGTTTTGGGATTCTGCACAGAAAGGGTTTGCAAACCGCTGAATCCACACGTGAGTTTAACTCTGTCAGTTGAATGCACACATTGACAACCATTCAGTTAGATAGCTCCGTTTTGGTTTTAGAAGCAGATATTTCTCTGTACAGACTATGGTCCCATTCACTCGGGAATATCCCAACGCAGCTACTAGAAGAAACGTGTTTCTGACTCGCTGAATCTCAACATAGATTCAACTCTCTTAGGTGAACGAACGCCCAGCAGAGCAGTTTCAAGGAATCGTTTCTCCTGAGTTTTAGGCGAAGTTTCCTGCTGTTTAGTGCAGATGCCGGCATTGGGCTGGAAATACCGGTTTTGGTATTCTGCACAGAAAGGGTTTGAAAACCGCTGAATCCACACGTGAGTTTAACTTTGTGAGTTGAATGCAAACATTGACAACCATCCAGTTAGATAGCTCCGTTTTGGTTTTAGAAGCAGATATTTCTCTGTACAGCCTATGGTCCCATTCACTCGGGAATATCCCAACGCAGCTCCTAGAAGAAACGTGTTTCTGACTCGCTGTATCTCAACATAGATTCAACTCTCTTAGGTGAACGAACGCACAGCAGAGCAGTTTCAAGGAAACGTTTCTCCTGAGTTTTAGACGAAGTTTCCTGCAGTTTAGTACGTATGCCGGCATTGAGCTGGAATTACCGGTTTTGGGATTCTGCACAGAAAGGGTTTGTGGACCGCTGAATCCAAACGTGAGTTTAACTCTGTCAGTTGAATGCACACATTGACAACCATTCAGTTAGATTGCACCCTTTTGGTTTTAGGAGCAGATATTTCTCTGTACAGCCTATGGTCCCATTCACTCGGGAATATCCCAACGCAGCTCCTGGAAGAAACGTGTTTCTGACTCGCTGAATCTCAACATAGATTCAACTCTCTTAGGTGAACGAACGCACAGCAGAGCAGTTTCAAGGAAACGTTTCTCTTGAGTTTTAGACGAAGTTTCCTGCTGTTTAGTACGTATGCCGGCATTGGGCTGGAAATACCGGTTTTGGGATTCTGCACAGAAAGGGTTTGCAAACCGCTGAATCCACACGTGAGTTTAAGTCTGTCAGTTGAATGCACACATTGACAACCATTCACTTAGATAGCTCCGTTTTGGTTTTAGAAGCAGATATTTCTCTGTACAGCCTATGGTCCCATTCACTCGGGAATATCCCAACGCAGCTCCTGGAAGAAACGTGTTTCTGACTCGCTGAATCTGAACATAGATTCAACTCTCTTAGGTGAACGAACGCCCAGCAGAGCAGTTTCAAGGAAGCGTTTTGCGTGAGTTTTAGACGAAGTTTCCTGCTGTTTAGTACATATGCCGGCATTGGGCTGGAAATAACGGTTTTGGGATTCTGCACAGAAAGGGTTTGCAAACCGCTGAATCCACACGTGATTTTAACTCTGTCAGTTGAATGCACACATTGACAACCATTCAGTTAGATAGCTCGGTTTTGGTTTTAGAAGCAGATATTTCTCTGTACAGCCTATGGTCCCATTCACTCGGGAATATCCCAACGCAGCTACTAGAAGAAACGTGTTTCTGACTCGCTGAATCTCAACATAGATTCAACTCTCTTAGGTGAACGAACGCCCAGCAGAGCAGTTTCAAGGAAGCGTTTCTCCTGAGTTTTAGACGAAGTTTCCTGCTGTTTAGTACGGATGCCGGCATTGGGCTGGAAATACCGGTTTTGGGATTCTGCACAGAAAGGGTTTGCAAACCGCTGAATCCACAGGTGAGCTTAACTTTGTGAGTTGAATGCACACATTGACAACCATCCAGTTAGATAGCTCCGTTTTGGTTTTAGAAGCAGATATTTCTCTGTACAGCCTATGGTCCCATTCACTCGGGAATATCCCAACGCAGCTCCTAAATGAAACGTGTTTCTGATCCGCTGAATCTCATCATAGATTCAACTCTCTTAGGTGAACGAACGCACAGTAGAGCAGTTTCAAGGAAACGTTTCTCTGAGTTTTAGACGAAGTTTCCTGCAGTTTAGTACGGATGCCGGCATTTGGCTGGAAATACCGGTTTTGGGATTCTGCACAGAAAGGGTTTGCAAACCGCTGAATCCACACGTGAGTTTAACTTTGTGAGTTGAATGCACACATTGACAACCATTCAGTTTGATAACACCCCTTTGGTTTTAGAAGCAGATATTTCTTTGTACAGCCTATGGTCCCATTCACTCGGGAATATCCCGACGCAGCTCCTAGAAGAAACGTGTTTCTGACTCGCTGAATCTCAACATAGATTCAACTCTCTTAGGTGAACGAACGCACAGCAGAGCAGTTTCAAGGAAACGTTTCTCCTGAGTTTTAGACGAAGTTTCCTGCTGTTTAGTACGTATGCCGGCATTGGGCTGGAAATACCGGTTTTGGGATTCTGCACAGAAAGGGTTTGCAAACCGCTGAATCCACACGTGAGTTTAACTCTGTCAGTTGAATGCACACATTGACAACCATTCAGTTAGATAGCTCCGTTTTGGTTTTAGAAGCAGATATTTCTCTGTACAGACTATGGTCCCATTCACTCGGGAATATCCCAACGCAGCTACTAGAAGAAACGTGTTTCTGACTCGCTGAATCTCAACATAGATTCAACTCTCTTAGGTGAACGAACGCCCAGCAGAGCAGTTTCAAGGAATCGTTTCTCCTGAGTTTTAGGCGAAGTTTCCTGCTGTTTAGTGCAGATGCCGGCATTGGGCTGGAAATACCGGTTTTGGTATTCTGCACAGAAAGGGTTTGAAAACCGCTGAATCCACACGTGAGTTTAACTTTGTGAGTTGAATGCAAACATTGACAACCATCCAGTTAGATAGCTCCGTTTTGGTTTTAGAAGCAGATATTTCTCTGTACAGCCTATGGTCCCATTCACTCGGGAATATCCCAACGCAGCTCCTAGAAGAAACGTGTTTCTGACTCGCTGTATCTCAACATAGATTCAACTCTCTTAGGTGAACGAACGCACAGCAGAGCAGTTTCAAGGAAACGTTTCTCCTGAGTTTTAGACGAAGTTTCCTGCAGTTTAGTACGTATGCCGGCATTGAGCTGGAATTACCGGTTTTGGGATTCTGCACAGAAAGGGTTTGTGGACCGCTGAATCCAAACGTGAGTTTAACTCTGTCAGTTGAATGCACACATTGACAACCATTCAGTTAGATTGCACCCTTTTGGTTTTAGGAGCAGATATTTCTCTGTACAGCCTATGGTCCCATTCACTCGGGAATATCCCAACGCAGCTCCTGGAAGAAACGTGTTTCTGACTCGCTGAATCTCAACATAGATTCAACTCTCTTAGGTGAACGAACGCACAGCAGAGCAGTTTCAAGGAAACGTTTCTCTTGAGTTTTAGACGAAGTTTCCTGCTGTTTAGTACGTATGCCGGCATTGGGCTGGAAATACCGGTTTTGGGATTCTGCACAGAAAGGGTTTGCAAACCGCTGAATCCACACGTGAGTTTAAGTCTGTCAGTTGAATGCACACATTGACAACCATTCACTTAGATAGCTCCGTTTTGGTTTTAGAAGCAGATATTTCTCTGTACAGCCTATGGTCCCATTCACTCGGGAATATCCCAACGCAGCTCCTGGAAGAAACGTGTTTCTGACTCGCTGAATCTGAACATAGATTCAACTCTCTTAGGTGAACGAACGCCCAGCAGAGCAGTTTCAAGGAAGCGTTTTGCGTGAGTTTTAGACGAAGTTTCCTGCTGTTTAGTACATATGCCGGCATTGGGCTGGAAATAACGGTTTTGGGATTCTGCACAGAAAGGGTTTGCAAACCGCTGAATCCACACGTGATTTTAACTCTGTCAGTTGAATGCACACATTGACAACCATTCAGTTAGATAGCTCGGTTTTGGTTTTAGAAGCAGATATTTCTCTGTACAGCCTATGGTCCCATTCACTCGGGAATATCCCAACGCAGCTACTAGAAGAAACGTGTTTCTGACTCGCTGAATCTCAACATAGATTCAACTCTCTTAGGTGAACGAACGCCCAGCAGAGCAGTTTCAAGGAAGCGTTTCTCCTGAGTTTTAGACGAAGTTTCCTGCTGTTTAGTACGGATGCCGGCATTGGGCTGGAAATACCGGTTTTGGGATTCTGCACAGAAAGGGTTTGCAAACCGCTGAATCCACAGGTGAGCTTAACTTTGTGAGTTGAATGCACACATTGACAACCATCCAGTTAGATAGCTCCGTTTTGGTTTTAGAAGCAGATATTTCTCTGTACAGCCTATGGTCCCATTCACTCGGGAATATCCCAACGCAGCTCCTAAATGAAACGTGTTTCTGATCCGCTGAATCTCATCATAGATTCAACTCTCTTAGGTGAACGAACGCACAGTAGAGCAGTTTCAAGGAAACGTTTCTCTGAGTTTTAGACGAAGTTTCCTGCAGTTTAGTACGGATGCCGGCATTTGGCTGGAAATACCGGTTTTGGGATTCTGCACAGAAAGGGTTTGCAAACCGCTGAATCCACACGTGAGTTTAACTTTGTGAGTTGAATGCACACATTGACAACCATCCAGTTAGATAGCTCCGTTTTGGTTTTAGAAGCAGATATTTCTCTGTACAGCCTATGGTCCCATTCACTTGGGAATATCCCAACGCAGCTCCTAGAAGAAACGTGTTTCTGACTCGCTGAATCTCAACATAGATTCAACTCTCTTATGTGAACGAACGCACAGCAGAGCAGTTTCAAGGAAACGTTTCTCCTGAGTTTTAGACGAAGTTTCCTGCTGTTTAGTACGTATGCCGGCATTGGGCTGGAAATACCGGTTTTGGGATTCTGCACAGAAAGGGTTTGAAAACCACTGAATCCACACGTGAGTTTAACTCTGTCAGTTGAATGCACACATTGACAACCATTCAGTTAGATACCTCCGTTTTGGTTTTAGAAGCAGATATTTCTCTGTACAGCCTATGGTCCCATTTACTCGGGAATGTCCCAACGCAGCTCCTGGAAGAAACGTGTTTCTGACTCGCTGAATCTCAACATACATTCAACTCTCTTAGGTGAACGAACGCACAGCAGAGCAGTTTCAAGGAAACGTTTCTCCTGAGTTTTAGACGAAGTTTCCTGCTGTTTAGTACGGATGCTGGCATTGGGCTGGAAATACCGGTTTTGGGATTCTGCACAGAAAGTGTTTGCAAACCGCTGAATCCACACGTGAGTTTAACTCTGTCAGTTGAATGCACACATTGACAACCATTCAGTTAGATAGCTCCGTTTTGGTTTTAGAAGCAGATATTTCTCTGTGCAGCCTATGGTCCCATTCACTCGGGAATATCCCAACGCAGCTCCTGGAAGAAACGTGTTTCTGACTCGCTGAATCTCAACATAGATTCAACTGTCTTAGGTGAACGAACGCACAGCAGAGCAGCTTCAAGGAAACGTTTCGCTTGAGTTTTAGACGAAGTTTCCTGCTGTTTAGTACGTATGCCGGCATTGGGCTGCAAATACCGGTTTTGGGATTCTGCACAGAAAGGGTTTGCAAACCGCTGAATCCACACGTGAGTTTAACTCTGTCAGTTGAATGCACACATTGAAAACCTTTCAGTTTGATAGCACCCTTTTGGTTTTAGAAGCAGATATTTCTCTGTACAGCCTATGGTCCCATTCACTCGGGGATATCCCAACGCAGCTCCTGGAAGAAACGTGTTTCTGACTCGCTGAATCTCAACATAGATTCAACTCTGTTAGGTGAACGAACGCACAGCAGAGCAGTTTCAAGGAAACTTTTCTCCTGAGTTTTAGACGAAGTTTCCTGCTGTTTAGTACGGATGCCGGCATTGGGCAGGAAATACCGGTTTTCAGATTCTGCACAGAAAGGGTTTGCAAACCGCTGAATCCACACGTGAGTTTAACTCTGTCAGTTGAATGCACACATTGATAACCATTCAGTTTGATAACACCCCTTTGGTTTTAGAAGCAGATATTTCTCTGTACAGCCTATGGTCCCATTCACTCGGGAATATCCCGACGCAGCTCCTAGAAGAAACGTGTTTCTGACTCGCTGAATCTCAACATAGATTCAACTCTCTTAGGTGAACGAACGCACAGCAGAGCAGTTTCAAGGAAACGTTTCTCCTGAGTTTTAGACGAAGTTTCCTGCTGTTTAGTACGTATGCCGGCATTGGGCTGGAAATACCGGTTTTGGGATTCTGCACAGAAAGGGTTTGCAAACCGCTGAATCCACACGTGAGTTTAACTCTGTCAGTTGAATGCACACATTGACAACCATTCAGTTAGATAGCTCCGTTTTGGTTTTAGAAGCAGATATTTCTCTGTACAGACTATGGTCCCATTCACTCGGGAATATCCCAACGAAGCTACTAGAAGAAACGTGTTTCTGACTCGCTGAATCTCAACATAGATTCAACTCTCTTAGGTGAACGAACGCCCAGCAGAGCAGTTTCAAGGAATCGTTTCTCCTGAGTTTTAGGCGAAGTTTCCTGCTGTTTAGTGCAGATGCCGGCATTGGGCTGGAAATACCGGTTTTGGTATTCTGCACAGAAAGGGTTTGAAAACCGCTGAATCCACACGTGAGTTTAACTTTGTGAGTTGAATGCAAACATTGAAAACCATCCAGTTAGATAGCTCCGTTTTGGTTTTAGAAGCAGATATTTCTCTGTACAGCCTATGGTCCCATTCACTCGGGAATATCCCAACGCAGCTCCTAGAAGAAACGTGTTTCTGACTCGCTGTATCTCAACATAGATTCAACTCTCTTAGGTGAACGAACGCACAGCAGAGCAGTTTCAAGGAAACGTTTCTCCTGAGTTTTAGACGAAGTTTCCTGCAGTTTAGTACGTATGCCGGCATTGAGCTGGAATTACCGGTTTTGGGATTCTGCACAGAAAGGGTTTGTGGACCGCTGAATCCAAACGTGAGTTTAACTCTGTCAGTTGAATGCACACATTGACAACCATTCAGTTAGATTGCACCCTTTTGGTTTTAGGAGCAGATATTTCTCTGTACAGCCTATGGTCCCATTCACTCGGGAATATCCCAACGCAGCTCCTGGAAGAAACGTGTTTCTGACTCGCTGAATCTCAACATAGATTCAACTCTCTTAGGTGAACGAACGCACAGCAGAGCAGTTTCAAGGAAACGTTTCTCTTGAGTTTTAGACGAAGTTTCCTGCTGTTTAGTACGTATGCCGGCATTGGGCTGGAAATACCGGTTTTGGGATTCTGCACAGAAAGGGTTTGCAAACCGCTGAATCCACACGTGAGTTTAACTCTGTCAGTTGAATGCACACATTGACAACCATTCAGTTTGGTAACACCCTTTTGGTTTTAGAAGCAGATATTTCTCGGTACAGCCTATGGTCCCATTCACTCGGGGATATCCCAACGCAGCTCCTGGAAGAAACGTGTTTCTGACTCGCTGAATCTCAACATAGATTCAACTCTCTTAGGTGAACGAACGCACAGCAGAGCAGTTTCAAGGAAACGTTTCTCCTGAGTTTTAGACGAAGTTTCCTGCTGTTTAGTACGTATGCCGGCATTGGGCTGGAAATACCGGTTTTGGGATTCTGCACAGAAAGGGTTTGCAAACCGCTGAATCCACACGTGAGTTTAACTCTGTTAGTTGAATGCACACATTGACAACCATTCAGTTAGATAGCTCCGTTTTGGCTTTAGAAGCAGATATTTCTCTGTACAGCCTATGGTCCCATTCACTCGGGAATATCCCAACGCAGCTCCTGGAAGAAACGTGTTTCTGACTCGCTGAATCTGAACATAGATTCAACTCTCTTAGGTGAACGAACGCCCAGCAGAGCAGTTTCAAGAAAGCGTTTCGCGTGAGTTTTAGACGAAGTTTCCTGCTGTTTAGTACATATGCCGGCATTGGGCTGGAAATAACGGTTTTGGGATTCTGCACAGAAAGGGTTTGCAAACCGCTGAATTCACACGTGATTTTAACTCTGTCAGTTGAATGCACACATTGACAACCATTCAGTTAGATAGCTCCGTTTTGGTTTTAGAAGCAGATATTTCTCTGTACAGCCTATGGTCCCATTCACTCGGGAATATCCCAACGCAGCTACTAGAAGAAACGTGTTTCTGACTCGCTGAATCTCAACATAGATTCAACTCTCTTAGTTGAACGAGCGCCCAGCAGAGCAGTTTCAAGGAAGCGTTTCTCCTGAGTTTTAGACGAAGTTTCCTGCTGTTTAGTACGGCTGCCGGCATTGGGCTGGAAATACCGGTTTTGGGATTCTGCACAGAAAGGGATTGCAAACCGCTGAATCCACAGGTGAGCTTACCTTTGTGAGTTGAATGCACACATTGACAACCATCCAGTTAGATAGCTCCGTTTTGGTTTTAGAAGCAGATATTTCTCTGTACAGCCTATGGTCCCATTCACTCGGGAATATCCCAACGAAGCTCCTAAAAGAAACGTGTTTATGATCCGCTGAATCTCAACATAGATTCAACTCACTTAGGTGAACGAACGCCCAGCAGAGCAGTTTCAAGGAAGCGTTTCTCCTGAGTTTTAGACGAAGTTTCCTGCTGTTTAGTACGGATGCCGGCATTGAGCTGGAATTACCGGATTTGGGATTCTGCACAGAAAGGCTTTGTAAACCGCTGAATCCAAACGTGAGTTTAACTGTGTCAGTTGAATGCACACATTGACAACCATTCAGTTAGATAGCTCCGTTTTGGTTTTAGAAGCAGATATTTCTCTGTACAGCCTATGGTCCCATTCACTCGGGAATATCCCAACGCAGCTCCTGGAAGAAACGTGTTTCTGACTCGCTGAATCTGAACATAGATTCAACTCTCTTAGCTGAGCGAACGCACAGCAGAGCAGTTTCAAGGAAACGTTTCTCCTGAGTTTTAGACGAAGTTTCCTGCTGTTTAGTACATATGCCGGCATTGGGCTGGAAATACCGGTTTTGGGATTCTGCACAGAAAAGGTTTGCAAACCGCTGAATCCACACCTGAGTTTAACTCTGTCAGTTGAATGCACACATTGACAACCATTCAGTTAGATAGCTCCGTTTTGGTTTTAGAAGCAGATATTTCTCTGTACAGCCTATGGTCCCATTCACTCGGGAATATCCCAACGCAGCTACTAGAAGAAACGTGATTCTGACTCGCTGAATCTCAACATAGATTCAACTCTCTTAGGTGAACGAACGCCCAGCAGAGCAGTTTCAAGGAAGCGTTTCTCCTGAGTTTTAGACGAAGTTTCCCGCTGTTTAGTACGGATGCCGGCATTTGGCTGGAAATACCGGTTTTGGGATTCTGCACAGAAAGGGTTTGCAAACCGCTGAATCCACACGTGAGTTTAACTTTGTGAGTTGAATGCACACATTGACAACCATCCAGTTAGATAGCTCCGTTTTGGTTTTAGAAGCAGATATTTCTCTGTACAGCCTATGGTCCCATTCACTCGGGAATATCCCAACGCAGCTCCTAGAAGAAACGTGTTTCTGACTCGCTGAATCTCAACATAGATTCAACTCTCTTAGGTGAACGAACGCACAGCAGAGCAGCTTCAAGGAAACGTTTCGCGTGAGTTTTAGACGAAGTTTCCTGCTGTTTAGTACGGATGCTGGCATTGGGCTGGAAATACCGGTTTTGGGATTCTGCACAGAAAGTGTTTGCAAACCGCTGAATCCACACGTGAGTTTAACTCTGTCAGTTGAATGCACACATTGACAACCATTCAGTTAGATAGCTCCGTTTTGGTTTTAGAAGCAGATATTTCTCTGTACAGCCTATGGTCCCATTCACTCGGGAATATCCCAACGCAGCTCCTGGAAGAAACGTGTTTCTGACTCGCTGAATCTCAACATAGATTCAACTGTCTTAGGTGATCGAACGCACAGCAGAGCAGCTTCAAGGAAACGTTTCGCTTCAGTTTTAGACGAAGTTTCCTGCTGTTTAGTACGTATGCCGGCATTGGGCTGCAAATACCGGTTTTGGGATTCTGCACAGAAAGGGTTTGCAAACCGCTGAATCCACACGTGAGTTTAACTCTGTCAGTTGAATGCACACATTGACAACCATTCAGTTTGATAGCACCCTTTTGGTTTTAGAAGCAGATATTTCTCTGTACAGCCTATGGTCCCATTCACTCGGGGATATCCCAACGCAGCTCCTGGAAGAAACGTGTTTCTGACTCGCTGAATCTCAACATAGATTCAACTCTCTTAGGTGAACGAACGCACAGCAGAGCAGTTTCAAGGAAACGTTTCTCCTGAGTTTTAGACGAAGTTTCCTGCTGTTTAGTACGTATGCCGGCATTGGGCTGGAAATACCGGTTTTGGGATTCTGCACAGAAAGGGTTTGCAAACCGCTGAATCCACACGTGAGTTTAACTCTGTCAGCTGAATGCACACATTGACAACCATTCAGTTAGATAGATCCGTTTTGGTTTTAGAAGCAGATATTTCTCTGTACAGCCTATGGTCCCATTCACTCGGGAATATCCCGACGCAGGTCCTAGAAGAAACGTGTTTCTGACTCGCTGAATCTCAACATAGATTCAACTCTCTTAGGTGAACGAACGCACAGCAGAGCAGTTTCAAGGAAACTTTTCTCCTGAGTTTTAGACGAAGTTTCCTGCTGTTAAGTACGGATGCCGGCATTGGGCAGGAAATACCGGTTTTCAGATTCTGCACAGAAAGGGTTTGCAAACCGCTGAATCCACACGTGAGTTTAACTCTGTCAGTTGAATGCACACATTGACAACCATTCAGTTAGATAGCTCCGTTTTGGTTTTAGAAGCAGATATTTCTCTGTACAGCCTATGGTCCCATTCACTCGGGGATATCCCAACGCAGCTCCTGGAAGAAACGTGTTTCTGACTCGCTGAATCTCAACATAGATTCAACTCTCTTAGGTGAACGAACGCACAGCAGAGCAGTTTCAAGGAAACGTTTCTCCTGAGTTTTACACGAAGTTTCCTGCTGTTTAGTACGTATGCCGGCATTGGGCTGGAAATACCGGTTTTGGGATTCTGCACAGAAAGGGTTTGCAAACCGCTGAATCCACACGTGAGTTTAACTCTGTCAGTTGAATGCACACATTGACAACCATTCAGTTAGATAGATCCGTTTTGGTTTTAGAAGCAGATATTTCTCTGTACAGCCTATGGTCCCATTCACTCGGGAATATCCCGACGCAGCTCCTAGAAGAAACGTGTTTCTGACTCGCTGAATCTCAACATAGATTCAACTCTCTTAGGTGAACGAACGCACAGCAGAGCAGTTTCAAGGAAACTTTTCTCCTGAGTTTTAGACGACGTTTCCTGCTGTTTAGTACGGATGCCGGCATTGGGCAGGAAATACCGGTTTTCGGATTCTGCACAGAAAGGGTTTGAAAACCGCTGAATCCACACGTGAGTTTAACTCTGTCAGTTGAATGCACACATTGACAACCATTCAGTTAGATAGCTCCGTTTTGGTTTTAGAAGCAGATATTTCTCTGTAGAGCCTATGGTCCCATTCACTCCGGAATATCCCAACGCAGCTCCTGGAAGAAACGTGTTTCTGACTCGCTGAATCTGAACATAGATTGAACTCTCTTAGGTGAACGAACGCACAGCAGAGCAGTTTCAAGGAAACGTTTCTCCTGAGTTTTAGACGAAGTTTCCTGCTGTTTAGTACGTATGCCGGCATTGGGCTGGAAATACCGGTTTTGGGATTCTGCACAGAAAGGGTTTGCAAACCGCTGAATCCACACGTGAGTTTAACTCTGTCAGTTGAATGCACACATTGACAACCATTCAGTTTGATAACACCCTTTTGGTTTTAGAAGCAGATATTTCTCTGTACAGCCTATGGTCCCATTCACTCGGGGATATCCCAACGCAGCTCCTGGAAGAAATGTGTTTCTGACTCGCTGAATCTCAACATAGATTCAACTCTCTTAGGTGAACGAACGCACAGCAGAGCAGTTTCAAGGAAACGTTTCTCCTGAGTTTTAGACGAAGTTTCCTGCTGTTTAGTACGTATGCCGGCATTGGGCTGGAAATACCGGTTTTGGGATTCTGCACAGAAAGGGTTTGCAAACCGCTGAATCCACACGTGAGTTTAACTCTGTCAGTTGAATGCACACATTGACAACCATTCAGTTAGATAGATCCGTTTTGGTTTTAGAAGCAGATATTTCTCTGTACAGCCTATGGTCCCATTCACTCGGGAATATCCCGACGCAGCTCCTAGAAGAAACGTGTTTCTGACTCGCTGAATCTCAACATAGATTCAACTCTCTTAGGTGAACGAACGCACAGCAGAGCAGTTTCAAGGAAACGTTTCTCCTGAGTTTTAGACGAAGTTTCCTGCTGTTTAGTACGTATGCCGGCATTGGGCTGGAAATACCGGTTTTGGGATTCTGCACAGAAAGGGTTTGCAAACCGCTGAATCCACACGTGAGTTTAACTCTGTCAGTTGAATGCACACATTGACAACCATTCAGTTAGATAGCTCCGTTTTGGTTTTAGAAGCAGATATTTCTCTGTACAGCCTATGGTCCCATTCACTCGGGAATATCCCAACGCAGCTCCTGGAAGAAACGTGTTTCTGACTCGCTGAATCTGAACATAGATTCAACTCTCTTAGGTGAACGAACGCCCAGCAGAGCAGTTTCAAGGAAGCGTTTTGCGTGAGTTTCAGACGAAGTTTCCTGCTGTTTAGTACATATGCCGGCATTGGGCTGGAAATAACGGTTTTGGGATTCTGCACAGAAAGGGTTTGCAAACCGCTGAATCCACACGTGAGTTTAACTCTGTCAGTTGAATGCACACATTGACAACCTTTCAGTTTGAGAGCACCCTTTTGGTTTTAGAAGCAGATATTTCTCTGTACAGCCTATGGTCCCATTCACTCGGGGATATCCCAACGCAGCTCCTGGAAGAAACGTGTTTCTGACTCGCTGAATCTCAACATAGATTCAACTCTCTTAGGTGAACGAACGCACAGAAGAGCAGTTTCAAGGAAACGTTTCTCCTGAGTTTTAGACGAAGTTTCCTGCTGTTTAGTACGTATGCCGGCACTGGGCTGGAAATACCGGTTTTGGGATTCTGCACAGAAAGGGTTTGCAAACCGCTGAATCCACACGTGAGTTTAACTCTGTCAGCTGAATGCACACATTGACAACCATTCAGTTAGATAGATCCGTTTTGGTTTTAGAAGCAGATATTTCTCTGTACAGCCTATGGTCCCATTCACTCGGGAATATCCCAACGCAGCTCCTGGAAGAAACGTGTTTCTGACTCGCTGAATCTGAACATAGATTCAACTCTCTTAGGTGAACGAACGCACAGCAGAGCAGCTTCAAGGAAACGTTTCGCTTGAGTTTTAGACGAAGTTTCCTGCTGTTTAGTACGTATGCCGTCATTGGGCTGGAAATACCGGTTTTGGGATTCTGCACAGAAAGGGTTTGCAAACCGCTGAATCCACACGTGAGTTTAACTCTGTCAGTTGAATGCACACATTGACAACCATTCAGTTAGATAGATCCGTTTTGGTTTTAGAAGCAGATATTTCTCTGTACAGCCTATGGTCCCATTCACTCGGGAATATCCCGACGCAGCTCCAAGAAGAAACGTGTTTCTGACACGCTGAATCTCAACATAGATTCAACTCTCTTAGGTGAACGAACGCACAGCAGAGCAGTTTCAAGGAAACTTTTCTCCTGAGTTTTAGACGAAGTTTCCTGCTGTTTAGTACGGATGCCGGCATTGGGCAGGAAATACCGGTTTTCGGATTCTGCACAGAAAGGGTTTGCAAACCGCTGAATCCACACGTGAGTTTAACTCTGTCAGTTGAATGCACACATTGACAACCATTCAGTTAGATAGCTCCGTTTTGGTTTTAGAAGCAGATATTTCTCTGTAGAGCCTATGGTCCCATTCACTCGGGAATATCCCAACGCAGCTCCTGGAAGAAACGTGTTTCTGACTCGCTGAATCTGAACATAGATTCAACTCTCTTAGATGAACGAACGCACAGCAGAGCAGTTTCAAGGAAACGTTTCTCCTGAGTTTTAGACGAAGTTTCCTGCTGTTTAGTACGTATGCCGGCATTGGGCTGGAAATACCGGTTTTGGGATTCTGCACAGAAAGGGTTTGCAAACCGCTGAATCCACACGTGAGTTTAACTCTGTCAGTTGAATGCACACATTGACAACCATTCAGTTTGATAACACCCTTTTGGTTTTAGAAGCAGATATTTCTCTGTACAGCCTATGGTCCCATTCACTCGGGGATATCCCAACGCAGCTCCTGGAAGAAATGTGTTTCTGACTCGCTGAATCTCAACATAGACTCAACTCTCTTAGGTGAGCGAACGCACAGCAGAGCAGTTTCAAGGAAACGTTTCTCCTGAGTTTTAGACGAAGTTTCCTGCTGTTTAGTACGTATGCCGGCATTGGGCTGGAAATACCGGTTTTGGGATTCTGCACAGAAAGGGTTTGCAAACCGCTGAATCCACACGTGAGTTTAACTCTGTCAGTTGAATGCACACATTGACAACCATTCAGTTAGATAGATCCGTTTTGGTTTTAGAAGCAGATATTTCTCTGTACAGCCTATGGTCCCATTCACTCGGGAATATCCCAACGCAGCTCCTAGAAGAAACGTGTTTCTGACTCGCTGAATCTCAACATAGATTCAACTCTCTTAGGTGAACGAACGCACAGGAGAGCAGTTTCAAGGAAACGTTTCTCCTGAGTTTTAGACGAAGTTTCCTGCTGTTTAGTACGGATGCCGGCATTGGGCTGGAAATACCGGTTTTGGGATTCTGCACAGAAAGGGTTTGCAAACCGCTGAATCCACACGTGAGTTTAACTCTGTCAGTTGAATGCACACATTGACAACCATTCACTTAGATAGCTCCGTTTTGGTTTTAGAAGCAGATATTTCTCTGTACAGCCTATGGTCCCATTCACTCGGGAATATCCCAACGCAGCTCCTGGAAGAAACGTGTTTCTGACTCGCTGAATCTGAACATAGATTCAACTCTCTTAGGTGAACGAACGCCCAGCAGAGCAGTTTCAAGGAAGCGTTTTGCGTGAGTTTCAGACGAAGTTTCCTGCTGTTTAGTACATATGCCGGCATTGGGCTGGAAATAACGGTTTTGGGATTCTGCACAGAAAGGGTTTGCAAACCGCTGAATCCACACGTGATTTTAACTCTGTCAGTTGAATGCACACATTGACAACCATTCAGTTAGATAGCTCGGTTTTGGTTTTAGAAGCAGATATTTCTCTGTACAGCCTATGGTCCCATTCACTCGGGAATATCCCAACGCAGCTACTAGAAGAAACGTGTTTCTGACTCGCTGAATCTCAACATAGATTCAACTCTCTTAGGTGAACGAACGCCCAGCAGAGCAGTTTCAAGGAAGCGTTTCTCCTGAGTTTTAGACGAAGTTTCCTGCTGTTTAGTACGGATGCCGGCATTGGGCTGGAAATACCGGTTTTGGGATTCTGCACAGAAAGGGTTTGCAAACCGCTGAATCCACAGGTGAGCTTAACTTTGTGAGTTGAATGCTCACATTGACAACCATCCAGTTAGATAGCTCCGTTTTGGTTTTAGAAGCAGATATTTCTCTGTACAGCCTATGGTCCCATTCACTCGGGAATATCCCAACGCAGCTCCTAAAAGAAACGTGTTTCTGATCCGCTGAATCTCAACATAGATTCAACTCTCTTAGGTGAACGAACGCACAGAAGAGCAGTTTCAAGGAAACGTTTCTCCTGAGTTTTAGACGAAGTTTCCTGCTGTTTAGTACGTATGCCGGCATTGGGCTGGAAATACCGGTTTTGGGATTCTGCACAGAAAGGGTTTGCAAACCACTGAATCCACACGTGAGTTTAACTCTGTCAGTTGAATGCACACATTGACAACCATTCAGTTAGATACCTCCGTTTTGGTTTTAGAAGCAGATATTTCTCTGTACAGCCTATGGTCCCATTTACTCGGGAATGTCCCAACGCAGCTCCTGGAAGAAACGTGTTTCTGACTCGCTGAATCTCAACATAGATTCAACTCTCTTAGGTGAACGAACGCACAGCAGAGCAGTTTCAAGGAAACGTTTCTCCTGAGTTTTAGACGAAGTTTCCTGCTGTTTAGTACGGATGCTGGCATTGGGCTGGAAATACCGGTTTTGGGATTCTGCACAGAAAGTGTTTGCAAACCGCTGAATCCACACGTGAGTTTAACTCTGTCAGTTGAATGCACACATTGACAACCATTCAGTTAGATAGCTCCGTTTTGGTTTTAGAAGCAGATATTTCTCTGTGCAGCCTATGGTCCCATTCACTCGGGAATATCCCAACGCAGCTCCTGGAAGAAACGTGTTTCTGACTCGCTGAATCTCAACATAGATTCAACTGTCTTAGGTGAACGAACGCACAGCAGAGCAGCTTCAAGGAAACGTTTCGCTTGAGTTTTAGACGAAGTTTCCTGCTGTTTAGTACGTATGCCGGCATTGCGCTGCAAATACCGGTTTTGGGATTCTGCACAGAAAGGGTTTGCAAACCGCTGAATCCACACGTGAGTTTAACTCTGTCAGTTGAATGCACACATTGACAACCTTTCAGTTTGATAGCACCCTTTTGGTTTTAGAAGCAGATATTTCTCTGTACAGCCTATGGTCCCATTCACTCGGGGATATCCCAACGCAGCTCCTGGAAGAAACGTGTTTCTGACTCGCTGAATCTCAACATAGATTCAACTCTCTTAGGTGAACGAACGCACAGCAGAGCAGTTTCAAGGAAACGTTTCTCCTGAGTTTTAGACGAAGTTTCCTGCTGTTTAGTACATATGCCGGCATTAGGCTGGAAATACCGGTTTTGGGATTCTGCACAGAAAGTGTTTGCAAACCGCTGAATCCACACGTGAGTTTAACTCTGTCAGCTGAATGCACACATTGACAACCATTCAGTTAGATAGATCCGTTTTGGTTTTAGAAGCAGATATTTCTCTGTACAGCCTATGGTCCCATTCACTCGGGAATATCCCGACGCAGGCCTAGAAGAAACGTGTTTCTGACTCGCTGAATCTCAACATAGATTCAACTCTCTTAGGTGAACGAACGCACAGCAGAGCAGTTTCAAGGAAACTTTTCTCCTGAGTTTTAGACGAAGTTTCCTGCTGTTTAGTACGGATGCCGGCATTGGGCAGGAAATACCGGTTTTCAGATTCTGCACAGAAAGGGTTTGCAAACCGCTGAATCCACACGTGAGTTTAACTCTGTCAGTTGAATGCACACATTGACAACCATTCAGTTAGATAGCTCCGTTTTGGTTTTAGAAGCAGATATTTCTCTGTACAGCCTATGGTCCCATTCACTCGGGGATATCCCAACGCAGCTCCTGGAAGAAACGTGTTTCTGACTCGCTGAATCTCAACATAGATTCAACTCTCTTAGGTGAACGAACGCACAGCAGAGCAGTTTCAAGGAAACCTTTCTCCTGAGTTTTACACGAAGTTTCCTGCTGTTTAGTACGTATGCCAGCATTGGGCTGGAAATACCGGTTTTGGGATTCTGCACAGAAAGGGTTTGCAAACCGCTGAATCCACACGTGAGTTTAACTCTGTCAGTTGAATGCACACATTGACAACCATTCAGTTTCATAGCACCCTTTTGGTTTTAGAAGCAGATATTTCTCTGTACAGCCTATGGTCCCATTCACTCGGGAATATCCCGACGCAGCTCCAAGAAGAAACGTGTTTCTGACTCGCTGAATCTCAACATAGATTCAACTCTCTTAGGTGAACGAACGCACAGCAGAGCAGTTTCAAGGAAACTTTTCTCCTGAGTTTTAGACGAAGTTTCCTGCTGTTTAGTACGGATGCCGGCATTGGGCAGGAAATACCGGTTTTGGGATTCTGCACAGAAAGGGTTTGCAAACCGCTGAATCCACACGTGAGTTTAACTCTGTCAGTTGAATGCACACATTGACAACCATTCAGTTAGATAGCTCCGTTTTGGTTTTAGAAGCAGATATTTCTCTGTAGAGCCTATGGTCCCATTCACTCGGGAATATCCCAACGCAGCTCCTGGAAGAAACGTGTTTCTGACTCGCTGAATCTGAACATAGATTCAACTCTCTTAGGTGAACGAACGCACAGCAGAGCAGTTTCAAGGAAACGTTTCTCCTGAGTTTTAGACGAAGTTTCCTGCTGTTTAGTACGTATGCCGGCATTGGGCTGGAAATACCGGTTTTGGGATTCTGCACAGAAAGGGTTTGCAAACCGCTGAATCCACACGTGAGTTTAACTCTGTCAGTTGAATGCACACATTGACAACCATTCAGTTTGATAACACCCTTTTGGTTTTAGAAGCAGATATTTCTCTGTACAGCCTATGGTCCCATTCACTCGGGGATATCCCAACGCAGCTCCTGGAAGAAATGTGTTTCTGACTCGCTGAATCTCAACATAGATTCAACTCTCTTAGGTGAGCGAACGCACAGCAGAGCAGTATCAAGGAAACGTTTCTCCTGAGTTTTAGACGAAGTTTCCTGCTGTTTAGTACGTATGCCGGCATTGGGCTGGAAATACCGGTTTTGGGATTCTGCACAGAAAGGGTTTGCAAACCGCTGAATCCACACGTGAGTTTAACTCTGTCAGTTGAATGCACACATTGACAACCATTCAGTTAGATAGATCCGTTTTGGTTTTAGAAGCAGATATTTCTCTGTACAGCCTATGGTCCCATTCACTCGGGAATATCCCGACGCAGCTCCTAGAAGAAACGTGTTTCTGACTCGCTGAATCTCAACATAGATTCAACTCTCTTAGGTGAACGAACGCACAGGAGAGCAGTTTCAAGGAAACGTTTCTCCTGAGTTTTAGACGAAGTTTCCTGCTGTTTAGTACGGATGCCGGCATTGGTCTGGAAATACCGGTTTTGGGATTCTGCACAGAAAGGGTTTGCAAACCGCTGAATCCACACGTGAGTTTAAGTCTGTCAGTTGAATGCACACATTGACAACCATTCACTTAGATAGCTCCGTTTTGGTTTTAGAAGCAGATATTTCTCTGTACAGCCTATGGTCCCATTCACTCGGGAATATCCCAACGCAGCTCCTGGAAGAAACGTGTTTCTGACTCGCTGAATCTGAACATAGATTCAACTCTCTTAGGTGAACGAACGCCCAGCAGAGCAGTTTCAAGGAAGCGTTTTGCGTGAGTTTTAGACGAAGTTTCCTGCTGTTTAGTACATATGCCGTCATTGGGCTGGAAATAACGGTTTTGGGATTCTGCACAGAAAGGGTTTGCAAACCGCTGAATCCACACGTGATTTTAACTCTGTCAGTTGAATGCACACATTGACAACCATTCAGTTAGATAGCTCGGTTTTGGTTTTAGAAGCAGATATTTCTCTGTACAGCCTATGGTCCCATTCACTCGGGAATATCCCAACGCAGCTACTAGAAGAAACGTTTTTCTGACTCGCTGAATCTCAACATAGATTCAACTCTCTTAGGTGAACGAACGCCCAGCAGAGCAGTTTCAAGGAAGCGTTTCTCCTGAGTTTTAGACGAAGTTTCCTGCTGTTTAGTACGGATGCCGGCATTGGGCTGGAAATACCGGTTTTGGGATTCTGCACAGAAAGGGTTTGCAAACCGCTGAATCCACAGGTGAGCTTAACTTTGTGAGTTGAATGCACACATTGACAACCATCCAGTTAGATAGCTCCGTTTTGGTTTTAGAAGCAGATATTTCTCTGTACAGCCTATGGTCCCATTCACTCGGGAATATCCCAACGCAGCTCCTAAATGAAACGTGTTTCTGATCCGCTGAATCTCAACATAGATTCAACTCTCTTAGGTGAACGAACGCACAGTAGAGCAGTTTCAAGGAAACGTTTCTCCTGAGTTTTAGACGAAGTTTCCTGCAGTTTAGTACGGATGCCGGCATTTGGCTGGAAATACCGGTTTTGGGATTCTGCACAGAAAGGGTTTGCAAACCGCTGAATCCACACGTGAGTTTAACTTTGTGAGTTGAATGCACACATTGACAACCATCCAGTTAGATAGCTCCGTTTTGGTTTTAGAAGCAGATATTTCTCTGTACAGCCTATGGTCCCATTCACTTGGGAATATCCCAACGCAGCTCCTAGAAGAAACGTGTTTCTGACTCGCTGAATCTCAACATAGATTCAACTCTCTTATGTGAACGAACGCACAGCAGAGCAGTTTCAAGGAAACGTTTCTCCTGAGTTTTAGACGAAGTTTCCTGCTGTTTAGTACGTATGCCGGCATTGGGCTGGAAATACCGGTTTTGGGATTCTGCACAGAAAGGGTTTGAAAACCACTGAATCCACACGTGAGTTTAACTCTGTCAGTTGAATGCACACATTGACAACCATTCAGTTAGATACCTCCGTTTTGGTTTTAGAAGCAGATATTTCTCTGTACAGCCTATGGTCCCATTTACTCGGGAATGTCCCAACGCAGCTCCTGGAAGAAACGTGTTTCTGACTCGCTGAATCTCAACATAGATTCAACTCTCTTAGGTGAACGAACGCACAGCAGAGCAGTTTCAAGGAAACGTTTCTCCTGAGTTTTAGACGAAGTTTCCTGCTGTTTAGTACGGATGCTGGCATTGGGCTGGAAATACCGGTTTTGGGATTCTGCACAGAAAGTGTTTGCAAACCGCTGAATCCACACGTGAGTTTAACTCTGTCAGTTGAATGCACACATTGACAACCATTCAGTTAGATAGCTCCGTTTTGGTTTTAGAAGCAGATATTTCTCTGTGCAGCCTATGGTCCCATTCACTCGGGAATATCCCAACGCAGCTCCTGGAAGAAACGTGTTTTTGACTCGCTGAATCTCAACATAGATTCAACTGTCTTAGGTGAACGAACGCACAGCAGAGCAGCTTCAAGGAAACGTTTCGCTTGAGTTTTAGACGAAGTTTCCTGCTGTTTAGTACGTATGCCGGCATTGGGCTGCAAATACCGGTTTTGGGATTCTGCACAGAAAGGGTTTGCAAACCGCTGAATCCACACGTGAGTTTAACTCTGTCAGTTGAATGCACACATTGACAACCATTCAGTTAGATAGCTCCGTTTTGGTTTTAGAAGCAGATATTTCTCTGTACAGACTATGGTCCCATTCACTCGGGAATATCCCAACGCAGCTACTAGAAGAAACGTGTTTCTGACTCGCTGAATCTCAACATAGATTCAACTCTCTTAGGTGAACGAACGCCCAGCAGAGCAGTTTCAAGGAATCGTTTCTCCTGAGTTTTAGGCGAAGTTTCCTGCTGTTTAGTGCAGATGCCGGCATTGGGCTGGAAATACCGGTTTTGGTATTCTGCACAGAAAGGGTTTGAAAACCGCTGAATCCACACGTGAGTTTAACTTTGTGAGTTGAATGCAAACATTGACAACCATCCAGTTAGATAGCTCCGTTTTGGTTTTAGAAGCAGATATTTCTCTGTACAGCCTATGGTCCCATTCACTCGGGAATATCCCAACGCAGCTCCTAGAAGAAACGTGTTTCTGACTCGCTGTATCTCAACATAGATTCAACTCTCTTAGGTGAACGAACGCACAGCAGAGCAGTTTCAAGGAAACGTTTCTCCTGAGTTTTAGACGAAGTTTCCTGCAGTTTAGTACGTATGCCGGCATTGAGCTGGAATTACCGGTTTTGGGATTCTGCACAGAAAGGGTTTGTGGACCGCTGAATCCAAACGTGAGTTTAACTCTGTCAGTTGAATGCACACATTGACAACCATTCAGTTAGATTGCACCCTTTTGGTTTTAGGAGCAGATATTTCTCTGTACAGCCTATGGTCCCATTCACTCGGGAATATCCCAACGCAGCTCCTGGAAGAAACGTGTTTCTGACTCGCTGAATCTCAACATAGATTCAACTCTCTTAGGTGAACGAACGCACAGCAGAGCAGTTTCAAGGAAACGTTTCTCTTGAGTTTTAGACGAAGTTTCCTGCTGTTTAGTACGTATGCCGGCATTGGTCTGGAAATACCGGTTTTGGGATTCTGCACAGAAAGGGTTTGCAAACCGCTGAATCCACACGTGAGTTTAAGTCTGTCAGTTGAATGCACACATTGACAACCATTCACTTAGATAGCTCCGTTTTGGTTTTAGAAGCAGATATTTCTCTGTACAGCCTATGGTCCCATTCACTCGGGAATATCCCAACGCAGCTCCTGGAAGAAACGTGTTTCTGACTCGCTGAATCTGAACATAGATTCAACTCTCTTAGGTGAACGAACGCCCAGCAGAGCAGTTTCAAGGAAGCGTTTTGCGTGAGTTTTAGACGAAGTTTCCTGCTGTTTAGTACATATGCCGGCATTGGGCTGGAAATAACGGTTTTGGGATTCTGCACAGAAAGGGTTTGCAAACCGCTGAATCCACACGTGATTTTAACTCTGTCAGTTGAATGCACACATTGACAACCATTCAGTTAGATAGCTCGGTTTTGGTTTTAGAAGCAGATATTTCTCTGTACAGCCTATGGTCCCATTCACTCGGGAATATCCCAACGCAGCTACTAGAAGAAACGTGTTTCTGACTCGCTGAATCTCAACATAGATTCAACTCTCTTAGGTGAACGAACGCCCAGCAGAGCAGTTTCAAGGAAGCGTTTCTCCTGAGTTTTAGACGAAGTTTCCTGCTGTTTAGTACGGATGCCGGCATTGGGCTGGAAATACCGGTTTTGGGATTCTGCACAGAAAGGGTTTGCAAACCGCTGAATCCACAGGTGAGCTTAACTTTGTGAGTTGAATGCACACATTGACAACCATCCAGTTAGATAGCTCCGTTTTGGTTTTAGAAGCAGATATTTCTCTGTACAGCCTATGGTCCCATTCACTCGGGAATATCCCAACGCAGCTCCTAAATGAAACGTGTTTCTGATCCGCTGAATCTCAACATAGATTCAACTCTCTTAGGTGAACGAACGCACAGTAGAGCAGTTTCAAGGAAACGTTTCTCCTGAGTTTTAGACGAAGTTTCCTGCAGTTTAGTACGGATGCCGGCATTTGGCTGGAAATACCGGTTTTGGGATTCTGCACAGAAAGGGTTTGCAAACCGCTGAATCCACACGTGAGTTTAACTTTGTGAGTTGAATGCACACATTGACAACCATCCAGTTAGATAGCTCCGTTTTGGTTTTAGAAGCAGATATTTCTCTGTACAGCCTATGGTCCCATTCACTTGGGAATATCCCAACGCAGCTCCTAGAAGAAACGTGTTTCTGACTCGCTGAATCTCAACATAGATTCAACTCTCTTATGTGAACGAACGCACAGCAGAGCAGTTTCAAGGAAACGTTTCTCCTGAGTTTTAGACGAAGTTTCCTGCTGTTTAGTACGTATGCCGGCATTGGGCTGGAAATACCGGTTTTGGGATTCTGCACAGAAAGGGTTTGAAAACCACTGAATCCACACGTGAGTTTAACTCTGTCAGTTGAATGCACACATTGACAACCATTCAGTTAGATACCTCCGTTTTGGTTTTAGAAGCAGATATTTCTCTGTACAGCCTATGGTCCCATTTACTCGGGAATGTCCCAACGCAGCTCCTGGAAGAAACGTGTTTCTGACTCGCTGAAACTCAACATAGATTCAACTCTCTTAGGTGAACGAACGCACAGCAGAGCAGTTTCAAGGAAACGTTTCTCCTGAGTTTTAGACGAAGTTTCCTGCTGTTTAGTACGGATGCTGGCATTGGGCTGGAAATACCGGTTTTGGGATTCTGCACAGAAAGTGTTTGCAAACCGCTGAATCCACACGTGAGTTTAACTCTGTCAGTTGAATGCACACATTGACAACCATTCAGTTAGATAGCTCCGTTTTGGTTTTAGAAGCAGATATTTCTCTGTGCAGCCTATGGTCCCATTCACTCGGGAATATCCCAACGCAGCTCCTGGAAGAAACGTGTTTCTGACTCGCTGAATCTCAACATAGATTCAACTGTCTTAGGTGAACGAACGCACAGCAGAGCAGCTTCAAGGAAACGTTTCGCTTGAGTTTTAGACGAAGTTTCCTGCTGTTTAGTACGTATGCCGGCATTGGGCTGCAAATACCGGTTTTGGGATTCTGCACAGAAAGGGTTTGCAAACCGCTGAATCCACACGTGAGTTTAACTCTGTCAGTTGAATGCACACATTGAAAACCTTTCAGTTTGATAGCACCCTTTTGGTTTTAGAAGCAGATATTTCTCTGTACAGCCTATGGTCCCATTCACTCGGGGATATCCCAACGCAGCTCCTGGAAGAAACGTGTTTCTGACTCGCTGAATCTCAACATAGATTCAACTCTCTTAGGTGAACGAACGCACAGCAGAGCAGTTTCAAGGAAACGTTTCTCCTGAGTTTTAGACGAAGTTTCCTGCAGTTTAGTACGTATGCCGGCATTGAGCTGGAATTACCGGTTTTGGGATTCTGCACAGAAAGGGTTTGTGGACCGCTGAATCCAAACGTGAGTTTAACTCTGTCAGTTGAATGCACACATTGACAACCATTCAGTTAGATTGCACCCTTTTGGTTTTAGGAGCAGATATTTCTCTGTACAGCCTATGGTCCCATTCACTCGGGAATATCCCAACGCAGCTCCTGGAAGAAACGTGTTTCTGACTCGCTGAATCTCAACATAGATTCAACTCTCTTAGGTGAACGAACGCACAGCAGAGCAGTTTCAAGGAAACGTTTCTCTTGAGTTTTAGACGAAGTTTCCTGCTGTTTAGTACGTATGCCGGCATTGGTCTGGAAATACCGGTTTTGGGATTCTGCACAGAAAGGGTTTGCAAACCGCTGAATCCACACGTGAGTTTAAGTCTGTCAGTTGAATGCACACATTGACAACCATTCACTTAGATAGCTCCGTTTTGGTTTTAGAAGCAGATATTTCTCTGTACAGCCTATGGTCCCATTCACTCGGGAATATCCCAACGCAGCTCCTGGAAGAAACGTGTTTCTGACTCGCTGAATCTGAACATAGATTCAACTCTCTTAGGTGAACGAACGCCCAGCAGAGCAGTTTCAAGGAAGCGTTTTGCGTGAGTTTTAGACGAAGTTTCCTGCTGTTTAGTACATATGCCGGCATTGGGCTGGAAATAACGGTTTTGGGATTCTGCACAGAAAGGGTTTGCAAACCGCTGAATCCACACGTGATTTTAACTCTGTCAGTTGAATGCACACATTGACAACCATTCAGTTAGATAGCTCGGTTTTGGTTTTAGAAGCAGATATTTCTCTGTACAGCCTATGGTCCCATTCACTCGGGAATATCCCAACGCAGCTACTAGAAGAAACGTGTTTCTGACTCGCTGAATCTCAACATAGATTCAACTCTCTTAGGTGAACGAACGCCCAGCAGAGCAGTTTCAAGGAAGCGTTTCTCCTGAGTTTTAGACGAAGTTTCCTGCTGTTTAGTACGGATGCCGGCATTGGGCTGGAAATACCGGTTTTGGGATTCTGCACAGAAAGGGTTTGCAAACCGCTGAATCCACAGGTGAGCTTAACTTTGTGAGTTGAATGCACACATTGACAACCATCCAGTTAGATAGCTCCGTTTTGGTTTTAGAAGCAGATATTTCTCTGTACAGCCTATGGTCCCATTCACTCGGGAATATCCCAACGCAGCTCCTAAATGAAACGTGTTTCTGATCCGCTGAATCTCAACATAGATTCAACTCTCTTAGGTGAACGAACGCACAGTAGAGCAGTTTCAAGGAAACGTTTCTCCTGAGTTTTAGACGAAGTTTCCTGCAGTTTAGTACGGATGCCGGCATTTGGCTGGAAATACCGGTTTTGGGATTCTGCACAGAAAGGGTTTGCAAACCGCTGAATCCACACGTGAGTTTAACTTTGTGAGTTGAATGCACACATTGACAACCATCCAGTTAGATAGCTCCGTTTTGGTTTTAGAAGCAGATATTTCTCTGTACAGCCTATGGTCCCATTCACTTGGGAATATCCCAACGCAGCTCCTAGAAGAAACGTGTTTCTGACTCGCTGAATCTCAACATAGATTCAACTCTCTTATGTGAACGAACGCACAGCAGAGCAGTTTCAAGGAAACGTTTCTCCTGAGTTTTAGACGAAGTTTCCTGCTGTTTAGTACGTATGCCGGCATTGGGCTGGAAATACCGGTTTTGGGATTCTGCACAGAAAGGGTTTGAAAACCACTGAATCCACACGTGAGTTTAACTCTGTCAGTTGAATGCACACATTGACAACCATTCAGTTAGATACCTCCGTTTTGGTTTTAGAAGCAGATATTTCTCTGTACAGCCTATGGTCCCATTTACTCGGGAATGTCCCAACGCAGCTCCTGGAAGAAACGTGTTTCTGACTCGCTGAATCTCAACATAGATTCAACTCTCTTAGGTGAACGAACGCACAGCAGAGCAGTTTCAAGGAAACGTTTCTCCTGAGTTTTAGACGAAGTTTCCTGCTGTTTAGTACGGATGCTGGCATTGGGCTGGAAATACCGGTTTTGGGATTCTGCACAGAAAGTGTTTGCAAACCGCTGAATCCACACGTGAGTTTAACTCTGTCAGTTGAATGCACACATTGACAACCATTCAGTTAGATAGCTCCGTTTTGGTTTTAGAAGCAGATATTTCTCTGTGCAGCCTATGGTCCCATTCACTCGGGAATATCCCAACGCAGCTCCTGGAAGAAACGTGTTTCTGACTCGCTGAATCTCAACATAGATTCAACTGTCTTAGGTGAACGAACGCACAGCAGAGCAGCTTCAAGGAAACGTTTCGCTTGAGTTTTAGACGAAGTTTCCTGCTGTTTAGTACGTATGCCGGCATTGGGCTGCAAATACCGGTTTTGGGATTCTGCACAGAAAGGGTTTGCAAACCGCTGAATCCACACGTGAGTTTAACTCTGTCAGTTGAATGCACACATTGAAAACCTTTCAGTTTGATAGCACCCTTTTGGTTTTAGAAGCAGATATTTCTCTGTACAGCCTATGGTCCCATTCACTCGGGGATATCCCAACGCAGCTCCTGGAAGAAACGTGTTTCTGACTCGCTGAATCTCAACATAGATTCAACTCTCTTAGGTGAACGAACGCACAGCAGAGCAGTTTCAAGGAAACGTTTCTCCTGAGTTTTAGACGAAGTTTCCTGCTGTTTAGTACGTATGCCGGCATTGGGCTGGAAATACCGGTTTTGGGATTCTGCACAGAAAGGGTTTGCAAACCGCTGAATACACACGTGAGTTTAACTCTGTCAGCTGAATGCACACATTGACAACCATTCAGTTAGATAGATCCGTTTTGGTTTTAGAAGCAGATATTTCTCTGTACAGCCTATGGTCCCATTCACTCGGGAATATCCCGACGCAGGTCCTAGAAGAAACGTGTTTCTGACTCGCTGAATCTCAACATAGATTCAACTCTGTTAGGTGAACGAACGCACAGCAGAGCAGTTTCAAGGAAACTTTTCTCCTGAGTTTTAGACGAAGTTTCCTGCTGTTTAGTACGGATGCCGGCATTGGGCAGGAAATACCGGTTTTCAGATTCTGCACAGAAAGGGTTTGCAAACCGCTGAATCCACACGTGAGTTTAACTCTGTCAGTTGAATGCACACATTGATAACCATTCAGTTTGATAACACCCCTTTGGTTTTAGAAGCAGATATTTCTCTGTACAGCCTATGGTCCCATTCACTCGGGAATATCCCGACGCAGCTCCTAGAAGAAACGTGTTTCTGACTCGCTGAATCTCAACATAGATTCAACTCTCTTAGGTGAACGAACGCACAGCAGAGCAGTTTCAAGGAAACGTTTCTCCTGAGTTTTAGACGAAGTTTCCTGCTGTTTAGTACGTATGCCGGCATTGGGCTGGAAATACCGGTTTTGGGATTCTGCACAGAAAGGGTTTGCAAACCGCTGAATCCACACGTGAGTTTAACTCTGTCAGTTGAATGCACACATTGACAACCATTCAGTTAGATAGCTCCGTTTTGGTTTTAGAAGCAGATATTTCTCTGTACAGACTATGGTCCCATTCACTCGGGAATATCCCAACGCAGCTACTAGAAGAAACGTGTTTCTGACTCGCTGAATCTCAACATAGATTCAACTCTCTTAGGTGAACGAACGCCCAGCAGAGCAGTTTCAAGGAAGCGTTTCTCCTGAGTTTTAGACGAAGTTTCCTGCTGTTTAGTACGGATGCCGGCATTGGGCTGGAAATACCGGTTTTGGGATTCTGCACAGAAAGGGTTTGCAAACCGCTGAATCCACAGGTGAGCTTAACTTTGTGAGTTGAATGCACACATTGACAACCATCCAGTTAGATAGCTCCGTTTTGGTTTTAGAAGCAGATATTTCTCTGTACAGCCTATGGTCCCATTCACTCGGGAATATCCCAACGCAGCTCCTAAATGAAACGTGTTTCTGATCCGCTGAATCTCAACATAGATTCAACTCTCTTAGGTGAACGAACGCACAGTAGAGCAGTTTCAAGGAAACGTTTCTCCTGAGTTTTAGACGAAGTTTCCTGCAGTTTAGTACGGATGCCGGCATTTGGCTGGAAATACCGGTTTGGGATTCTGCACAGAAAGGGTTTGCAAACCGCTGAATCCACACGTGAGTTTAACTTTGTGAGTTGAATGCACACATTGACAACCATCCAGTTAGATAGCTCCGTTTTGGTTTTAGAAGCAGATATTTCTCTGTACAGCCTATGGTCCCATTCACTTGGGAATATCCCAACGCAGCTCCTAGAAGAAACGTGTTTCTGACTCGCTGAATCTCAACATAGATTCAACTCTCTTATGTGAACGAACGCACAGCAGAGCAGTTTCAAGGAAACGTTTCTCCTGAGTTTTAGACGAAGTTTCCTGCTGTTTAGTACGTATGCCGGCATTGGGCTGGAAATACCGGTTTTGGGATTCTGCACAGAAAGGGTTTGAAAACCACTGAATCCACACGTGAGTTTAACTCTGTCAGTTGAATGCACACATTGACAACCATTCAGTTAGATACCTCCGTTTTGGTTTTAGAAGCAGATATTTCTCTGTACAGCCTATGGTCCCATTTACTCGGGAATGTCCCAACGCAGCTCCTGGAAGAAACGTGTTTCTGACTCGCTGAATCTCAACATAGATTCAACTCTCTTAGGTGAACGAACGCACAGCAGAGCAGTTTCAAGGAAACGTTTCTCCTGAGTTTTAGACGAAGTTTCCTGCTGTTTAGTACGGATGCTGGCATTGGGCTGGAAATACCGGTTTTGGGATTCTGCACAGAAAGTGTTTGCAAACCGCTGAATCCACACGTGAGTTTAACTCTGTCAGTTGAATGCACACATTGACAACCATTCAGTTAGATAGCTCCGTTTTGGTTTTAGAAGCAGATATTTCTCTGTGCAGCCTATGGTCCCATTCACTCGGGAATATCCCAACGCAGCTCCTGGAAGAAACGTGTTTCTGACTCGCTGAATCTCAACATAGATTCAACTGTCTTAGGTGAACGAACGCACAGCAGAGCAGCTTCAAGGAAACGTTTCGCTTGAGTTTTAGACGAAGTTTCCTGCTGTTTAGTACGTATGCCGGCATTGGGCTGCAAATACCGGTTTTGGGATTCTGCACAGAAAGGGTTTGCAAACCGCTGAATCCACACGTGAGTTTAACTCTGTCAGTTGAATGCACACATTGAAAACCTTTCAGTTTGATAGCACCCTTTTGGTTTTAGAAGCAGATATTTCTCTGTACAGCCTATGGTCCCATTCACTCGGGGATATCCCAACGCAGCTCCTGGAAGAAACGTGTTTCTGACTCGCTGAATCTCAACATAGATTCAACTCTCTTAGGTGAACGAACGCACAGCAGAGCAGTTTCAAGGAAACGTTTCTCCTGAGTTTTAGACGAAGTTTCCTGCTGTTTAGTACGTATGCCGGCATTGGGCTGGAAATACCGGTTTTGGGATTCTGCACAGAAAGGGTTTGCAAACCGCTGAATACACACGTGAGTTTAACTCTGTCAGCTGAATGCACACATTGACAACCATTCAGTTAGATAGATCCGTTTTGGTTTTAGAAGCAGATATTTCTCTGTACAGCCTATGGTCCCATTCACTCGGGAATATCCCGACGCAGGTCCTAGAAGAAACGTGTTTCTGACTCGCTGAATCTCAACATAGATTCAACTCTGTTAGGTGAACGAACGCACAGCAGAGCAGTTTCAAGGAAACTTTTCTCCTGAGTTTTAGACGAAGTTTCCTGCTGTTTAGTACGGATGCCGGCATTGGGCAGGAAATACCGGTTTTCAGATTCTGCACAGAAAGGGTTTGCAAACCGCTGAATCCACACGTGAGTTTAACTCTGTCAGTTGAATGCACACATTGATAACCATTCAGTTTGATAACACCCCTTTGGTTTTAGAAGCAGATATTTCTCTGTACAGCCTATGGTCCCATTCACTCGGGAATATCCCGACGCAGCTCCTAGAAGAAACGTGTTTCTGACTCGCTGAATCTCAACATAGATTCAACTCTCTTAGGTGAACGAACGCACAGCAGAGCAGTTTCAAGGAAACGTTTCTCCTGAGTTTTAGACGAAGTTTCCTGCTGTTTAGTACGTATGCCGGCATTGGGCTGGAAATACCGGTTTTGGGATTCTGCACAGAAAGGGTTTGCAAACCGCTGAATCCACACGTGAGTTTAACTCTGTCAGTTGAATGCACACATTGACAACCATTCAGTTAGATAGCTCCGTTTTGGTTTTAGAAGCAGATATTTCTCTGTACAGACTATGGTCCCATTCACTCGGGAATATCCCAACGCAGCTACTAGAAGAAACGTGTTTCTGACTCGCTGAATCTCAACATAGATTCAACTCTCTTAGGTGAACGAACGCCCAGCAGAGCAGTTTCAAGGAATCGTTTCTCCTGAGTTTTAGGCGAAGTTTCCTGCTGTTTAGTGCAGATGCCGGCATTGGGCTGGAAATACCGGTTTTGGTATTCTGCACAGAAAGGGTTTGAAAACCGCTGAATCCACACGTGAGTTTAACTTTGTGAGTTGAATGCAAACATTGACAACCATCCAGTTAGATAGCTCCGTTTTGGTTTTAGAAGCAGATATTTCTCTGTACAGCCTATGGTCCCATTCACTCGGGAATATCCCAACGCAGCTCCTAGAAGAAACGTGTTTCTGACTCGCTGTATCTCAACATAGATTCAACTCTCTTAGGTGAACGAACGCACAGCAGAGCAGTTTCAAGGAAACGTTTCTCCTGAGTTTTAGACGAAGTTTCCTGCAGTTTAGTACGTATGCCGGCATTGAGCTGGAATTACCGGTTTTGGGATTCTGCACAGAAAGGGTTTGTGGACCGCTGAATCCAAACGTGAGTTTAACTCTGTCAGTTGAATGCACACATTGACAACCATTCAGTTAGATTGCACCCTTTTGGTTTTAGGAGCAGATATTTCTCTGTACAGCCTATGGTCCCATTCACTCGGGAATATCCCAACGCAGCTCCTGGAAGAAACGTGTTTCTGACTCGCTGAATCTCAACATAGATTCAACTCTCTTAGGTGAACGAACGCACAGCAGAGCAGTTTCAAGGAAACGTTTCTCTTGAGTTTTAGACGAAGTTTCCTGCTGTTTAGTACGTATGCCGGCATTGGGCTGGAAATACCGGTTTTGGGATTCTGCACAGAAAGGGTTTGCAAACCGCTGAATCCACACGTGAGTTTAACTCTGTCAGTTGAATGCACACATTGACAACCATTCAGTTTGGTAACACCCTTTTGGTTTTAGAAGCAGATATTTCTCGGTACAGCCTATGGTCCCATTCACTCGGGGATATCCCAACGCAGCTCCTGGAAGAAACGTGTTTCTGACTCGCTGAATCTCAACATAGATTCAACTCTCTTAGGTGAACGAACGCACAGCAGAGCAGTTTCAAGGAAACGTTTCTCCTGAGTTTTAGACGAAGTTTCCTGCTGTTTAGTACGTATGCCGGCATTGGGCTGGAAATACCGGTTTTGGGATTCTGCACAGAAAGGGTTTGCAAACCGCTGAATCCACACGTGAGTTTAACTCTGTCAGTTGAATGCACACATTGACAACCATTCAGTTAGATAGATCCGTTTTGGTTTTAGAAGCAGATATTTCTCTGTACAGCCTATGGTCCCATTCACTCGGGAATATCCCGACGCAGCTCCTAGAAGAAAGGTGTTTCTGACTCGCTGAATCTCAACATAGATTCAACTCTCTTAGGTGAACGAACGCACAGCAGAGCAGTTTCAAGGAAACTTTTCTCCTGAGTTTTAGACGAAGTTACCTGCTGTTTAGTACGGATGCCGGCATTGGGCAGGAAATACCGGTTTTGGGATTCTGCACAGAAAGGGTTTGCAAACCGCTGAATCCACACGTGAGTTTAACTCTGTCAGTTGAATGCACACATTGACAACCATTCAGTTAGATAGCTCCGTTTTGGTTTTAGAAGCAGATATTTCTCTGTACAGCGTATGGTCCCATTCACTCGGGAATATCCCAACGCAGCTCCTGGAAGAAACGTGTTTCTGACTCGCTGAATCTCAACATAGATTCAACTCTCTTAGGTGAACGAACGCACAGCAGAGCAGTTTCAAGGAAACGTTTCTCCTGAGTTTTAGACGAAGTTTCCTGCTGTTTAGTACGTATGCCGGCATTGGGCTGGAAATACCGGTTTTGGGATTCTGCACAGAAATGGTTTGCAAACCGCTGAATCCACACGTGAGTTTAACTCTGTCAGTTGAATGCACACATTGACAACCATTCAGTTTGATAACACCCTTTTGGTTTTAGAAGCAGATATTTCTCTGTACAGCCTATGGTCCCATTCACTCGGGAATATCCCAATGCAGGTCCTAGAAGGAACGTGTTTCTGACTCGCTGAATCTCAACATAGATTCAACTCTCTTAGGTGAACGAACGCACAGCAGAACAGTTTCAAGAAACGTTTCTCCTGAGTTTTAGACGAAGTTTCCTGCTGTTTAGTACGGATGCCGGCATTGGGCTGGAAATACCGGTTTTGGGATTCTGCACAGAAAGGGTTTGCAAACCGCTGAATCCAGACGTGAGTTTAACTTTGTGAGTTGAATGCACACATTGACAACCATCCAGTTAGATAGCTCCGTTTTGGTTTTAGAAGCAGATATTTCTCTGTACAGCCTATGGTCCCATTCACTCGGGAATATCCCAACGCAGCTCCTAGAAGAAACGTGTTTCTGACTCGCCGAATCTCAACGTAGATTCAACTCTCTTAGGTGAACGAACGCACAGCAGAGCAGTTTCAAGGAAACGTTTCTCCTGAGTTTTAGACGAAGTTTCCTGAAGTTTAGTACGCATCCCGGCATTGAGCTGTAATTACCGGTTTTGGGATTCTGCACAGAAAGAGTTTGCAAACCGCTGAATACACACGTGAGTTTAACTCTGTCAGTTGAATGCACACATTGACAACCATTCAGTTATATTGCACCCTTTTGGTTTTAGGAGCAGATATTTCTCTGTACAGCCTATGGTCCCATTCACTCGGGAGTATCCCAACGCAGCTCCTAGAAGAAACGTGTTTCTGACTCGCTGAATCTCAACATAGATTCAACTCTCTTATGCGAACGAACGCACAGCAGAGCAGTTTCAAGGAAACGTTTCTCCTGAGATTTAGACGAAGTTTCCTGCTGTTTAGTACGTATGCCGGCATTGGGCTGGAAATACCGGTTTTGGGATTCTGCACAGAAAGGGTTTGCAAACCACTGAATCCACACGTGAGTTTAACTCTGTCAGTTGAATGCACACATTGACAACCATTCAGTTAGATAGCTCCGTTTTGGTATTAGAAGCAGATATTTCTCTGTACAGCCTATGGTCCCATTCACTCGGGAATATTCCAACGCAGCTCCTGGAAGAAACGTGTTTCTGACTCGCTGAATCTCAACATAGATTCAACTCTCTTAGGTGAACGAACGCACAGCAGAGCAGTTTCAAGGAAACGTTTCTCTTGAGTTTTAGACGAAGTTTCCTGCTGTTTAGTACGGATGCCGGCATTGGGCAGGAAATACCGGTTTTGGGATTCTGCACAGTAAGGGTTTGCAAACCGCTGAATCCACACGTGAGTTTAACTCTGTCAGTTGAATGCACACATTGAAAACCATTCAGCTAGATAGCACCCTTTTGGTTTAAGGAGCAGATATTTCTCTGTACAGCCTATGGTCCCATTCACTCGGGAATATCCCAACGCAGCTCTTAGAAGAAACATGTTTCTGACTCGCTGAATCTCAACATAGATTCAACTGTCTTAGGTGAACGAACGCACAGCAGAGCAGTTTCAAGGAAACGTTTCTCCTGAGTTTTAGACGAAGTTTCCTGCTGTTTAGTACGTATGCCGGCATTGGGCTGGAAATACCGGTTTTGGGATTCTGCACAGAAAGGGTTTGCAAACCGCTGAATCCACACGTGAGTTTAACTCTGTCAGTTAAATGCACACATTGACAACCATTCAGTTTGATAACACCCTTTTGGTTTTAGAAGCAGATATTTCTCTGTACAGCCTACGGTCCCATTCACTCGGGAATATCCCAACGCAGGTCCTAGAAGAAACGTGTTTCTGACTCGCTGAATCTCAACATAGATTCAACTCTCTTAGGAGAACGAACGCACAGCAGAGCAGTTTCAAGGAAACGTTTCTCCTGAGTTTTAGACGAAGTTTCCTGCTGTTTAGTATGTATGCCGGCATTGGGCTGGAAATACCGGTTTTGGGATTCTGTACAGAAAGGGTTTGCAAACCGCTGAATCCACACGTGAGTTTAACTCTGTCAGTTGAATGCACTCATTGACAACCATTCAGTTAGATAGCTCCGTTTTGGTTTTAGAAGCAGATATTTCTCTGTACAGCCTATGGTCCCATTCACTCGGGGATATCCCAACGCAGCTCCTGGAAGAAATGTGTTTCTGACTCGCTGAATCTCAACATAGATTCAACTCTCTTAGGTGAACGAACGCACAGCAGAGCAGTTTCAAGGAAACTTTTCTCCTGAGTTTTAGACGAAGTTTCCTGCTGTTTAGTACGGATGCCGGAATTGGGCAGGAAATACCGGTTTTCAGATTCTGCACAGAAAGGGTTTGCAAACCGCTGAATCCACACGTGAGTTTAACTCTGTCAGTTGAATGCACACATTGACAACCATTCAGTTAGATAGCTCCGTTTTGGTTTTAGAAGCAGATATTTCTCTGTACAGACTATGGTCCCATTCACTCGGTAATATCCCAACGCAGCTACTAGAAGAAACGTGTTTCTGACTCGCTGAATCTCAACATAGATTCAACTCTGTTAGGTGAACGAAAGCCCAGCAGAGCAGTTTCAAGGAATCGTTTCTCCTGAGTTTTAGTCGAAGTTTCCTGCTGTTTAGTACAGATGCCGGCATTGGGCTGGAAATACCGGTTTTGGTATTCTGCACAGAAAGGGTTTGCAAACCGCTGAATCCACACGTGAGTTTAACTTTGTGAGTTGAATGCAAACATTGACAACCATCCAGTTAGATAGCTCCGTTTTGGTTTTAGAAGCAGATATTTCTCTGTACAGCCTATGGTCCCATTCACTCGGGAATATCCCAACGCAGCTCCTAGAAGAAACGTGTTTCTGACTCGCTGAATCTCAACATAGATTCAACTCTCTTAGGTGAACGAAAGCGCAGCAGATCAGTTTCAAGGAAACGTTTCTCCTGAGTTTTAGACGAAGTTTCCTGCAGTTTAGTACGTATGCCGGCATTGAGCTGGAATTACCGGTTTTGGGATTCTGCACAGAAAGGGTTTGTAGACCGCTGAATCCAAACGTGAGTTTAACTCTGTCAGTTGAATGCACACATTGACAACCATTCAGTTAGATTGCACCCTTTTGGTTTTAGGAGCAGATATTTCTCTGTACAGCCTATGGTCCCATTCACTCGGGAATATCCCAACGCAGCTCCTGGAAGAAACGTGTTTCTGACTCGCTGAATCTCAATATAGATTCAACTCTCTTAGGTGAACGAACGCACAGCAGAGCAGTTTCAAGGAAACGTTTCTCTTGAGTTTTAGACGAAGTTTCCTGCTGTTTAGTACGTATGCCGGCATTGGGCTGGAAATACCGGTTTTGGGATTCTGCACAGAAAGGGTTTGCAAACCGCTGAATCCACACGTGAGTTTAACTCTGTCAGTTGAATGCACACATTGACAACCATTCAGTTTGATAACACCCTTTTGGTTTTAGAAGCAGATATTTCTCTGTACAGCCTATGGTCCCATTCACTCGGGGATATCCCAACGCAGCTCCTGGAAGAAACGTGTTTCTGACTCGCTGAATCTCAACATAGATTCAACTCTCTTAGGTGAACGAAAGCACAGCAGAGCAGTTTCAAGGAAACGTTTCTCCTGAGTTTTAGACGAAGTTTCCTGCTGTTTAGTACGTATGCCGGCATTGGGCTGGAAATACCGGTTTTGGGATTCTGCACAGAAAGGGTTTGCAAACCGCTGAATCCACACGTGAGTTTAACTCTGTCAGCTGAATGCACACATTGACAACCATTCAGTTAGATACATCCGTTTTGGTTTTAGAAGCAGATATTTCTCTGTACAGCCTATGGTCCCATTCACTCGGGAATATCCCGACGCAGCTCCTAGAAGAAAGGTGTTTCTGACTCGCTGAATCTCAACATAGATTCAACTCTCTTAGGTGAACGAACGCACAGCAGAGCAGTTTCAAGGAAACTTTTCTCCTGAGTTTTAGACGAAGTTACCTGCTGTTTAGTACGGATGCCGGCATTGGGCAGGAAATACCGGTTTTGGGATTCTGCACAGAAAGGGTTTGCAAACCGCTGAATCCACACATGTGTTTAACTCTGTCAGTTGAATGCACACATTGACAACCATTCAGTTAGATAGCTCCGTTTTGGTTTTAGAAGCAGATATTTCTCTGTACAGCGTATGGTCCCATTCACTCGGGAATATCCCAACGCAGCTCCTGGAAGAAACGTGTTTCTGACTCGCTGAATCTCAACATAGATTCAACTCTCTTAGGTGAACGAACGCACAGCAGAGCAGTTTCAAGGAAACGTTTCTCCTGAGTTTTAGACGAAGTTTCCTGCTGTTTAGTACGTATGCCGGCATTGGGCTGGAAATACCGGTTTTGGGATTCTGCACAGAAAGGGTTTGCAAACCGCTGAATCCACACGTGAGTTTAACTCTGTCAGTTGAATGCACACATTGACAACCATTCAGTTAGATAGCTCCGTTTTGGTATTAGAAGCAGATATTTCTCTGTACAGCCTATGGTCCCATTCACTCGGGAATATCCCAATGCAGGTCCTAGAAGAAACGTGTTTCTGACTCGCTGAATCTCAACATAGATTCAACTCTCTTAGGTGAACGAACGCACAGCAGAGCAGTTTCAAGGAAACGTTTCTCCTGAGTTTTAGACGAAGTTTCCTGCTGTTTAGTACGGATGCCGGCATTGGGCTGGAAATACCGGTTTTGGGATTCTGCACAGAAAGGGTTTGCAAACCGCTGAATCCAGACGTGAGTTTAACTTTGTGAGTTGAATGCACACATTGACAACCATCCAGTTAGATAGCTCCGTTTTGGTTTTAGAAGCAGATATTTCTCTGTACAGCCTATGGTCCCATTCACTCGGGAATAGCCCAACGCAGCTCCTAGAAGAAACGTGTTTCTGACTCGCCGAATCTCAATGTAGATTCAACTCTCTTAGGTGAACGAACGCACAGCAGAGCAGTTTCAAGGAAACGTTTCTCCTGAGTTTTAGACGAAGTTTCCTGAAGTTTAGTACGCATCCCGGCATTGAGCTGTAATTACCGGTTTTGGGATTCTGCACAGAAAGGGTTTGCAAACCGCTGAATCCACACGTGAGTTTAACTCTGTCAGTTGAATGCACACATTGACAACCATTCAGTTAGATAGCTCCGTTTTGGTTTTAGAAGCAGATATTTCTCTGTAGAGCCTATGGTCCCATTCACTCGGGAATATCCCAACGCAGCTCCTGGAAGAAACGTGTTTCTGACTCGCTGAATCTGAACATAGATTCAACTCTCTTAGGTGAACGAACGCACAGCAGAGCAGTTTCAAGGAAACGTTTCTCCTGAGTTTTAGACGAAGTTTCCTGCTGTTTAGTACGTATGCCGGCATTGGGCTGGAAATACCGGTTTTGGGATTCTGCACAGAAAGGGTTTGCAAACCGCTGAATCCACACGTGAGTTTAACTCTGTCAGTTGAATGCACACATTGACAACCATTCAGTTTGATAACACCCTTTTGGTTTTAGAAGCAGATATTTCTCTGTACAGCCTATGGTCCCATTCACTCGGGGATATCCCAACGCAGCTCCTGGAAGAAATGTGTTTCTGACTCGCTGAACCTCAACATAGATTCAACTCTCTTAGGTGAACGAACGCACAGCAGAGCAGTTTCAAGGAAACGTTTCTCCTGAGTTTTAGACGAAGTTTCCTGCTGTTTAGTACGTATGCCGGCATTGGGCTGGAAATACCGGTTTTGGGATTCTGCACAGAAAGGGTTTGCAAACCGCTGAATCCACACGTGAGTTTAACTCTGTCAGTTGAATGCACACATTGACAACCATTCAGTTAGATAGATCCGTTTTGGTTTTAGAAGCAGATATTTCTCTGTACAGCCTATGGTCCCATTCACTCGGGAATATCCCGACGCAGCTCCTAGAAGAAACGTGTTTCTGACTCGCTGAATCTCAACATAGATTCAACTCTCTTAGGTGAACGAACGCACAGCAGAGCAGTTTCAAAGAAACGTTTCTCCTGAGTTTTAGACGAAGTTTCCTGCTGTTTAGTACGTATGCCGGCATTGGGCTGGAAATACCGGTTTTGGGATTCTGCACAGAAAGGGTTTGCAAACCGCTGAATCCACACGTGAGTTTAACTCTGTCAGTTGAATGCACACATTGACAACCATTCAGTTAGATAGCTCCGTTTTGGTTTTAGAAGCAGATATTTCTCTGTACAGCCTATGGTCCCATTCACTCGGGAATATCCCAACGCAGCTCCTGGAAGAATCGTGTTTCTGACTCGCTGAATCTGAACATAGATTCAACTCTCTTAGGTGAACGAACGCCCAGCAGAGCAGTTTCAAGGAAGCGTTTTGCGTGAGTTTTAGACGAAGTTTCCTGCTGTTTAGTACATATGCCGGCATTGGGCTGGAAATAACGGTTTTGGGATTCTGCACAGAAAGGGTTTGCAAACCGCTGATTCCACACGTGATTTTAACTCTGTCAGTTGAATGCACACATTGACAACCATTCAGTTAGATAGCTCGGTTTTGGTTTTAGAAGCAGATATTTCTCTGTACAGCCTATGGTCCCATTCACTCGGGAATATCCCATCGCAGCTACTAGAAGAAACGTGTTTCTGACTCGCTGAATCTCAACATAGATTCAACTCTCTTAGGTGAACGAACGCCCAGCAGAGCAGTTTCAAGGAAGCGTTTCTCCTGAGTTTTAGACGAAGTTTCCTGCTGTTTAGTACGGATGCCGGCATTGGGCTGGAAATACCGGTTTTGGGATTCTGCACAGAAAGGGTTTGCAAACCGCTGAATCCACAGGTGAGCTTAACTTTGTGAGTTGAATGCTCACATTGACAACCATCCAGTTAGATAGCTCCGTTTTGGTTTTAGAAGCAGATATTTCTCTGTACAGCCTATGGTCCCATTCACTCGGGAATATCCCAACGCAGCTCCTAAAAGAAACGTGTTTCTGATCCGCTGAATCTCAACATAGATTCAACTCTCTTAGGTGAACGAACGCACAGAAGAGCAGTTTCAAGGAAACGTTTCTCCTGAGTTTTAGACGAAGTTTCCTGCTGTTTAGTACGTATGCCGGCATTGGGCTGGAAATACCGGTTTTGGGATTCTGCACAGAAAGGGTTTGCAAACCACTGAATCCACACGTGAGTTTAACTCTGTCAGTTGAATGCACACATTGACAACCATTCAGTTAGATACCTCCGTTTTGGTTTTAGAAGCAGATATTTCTCTGTACAGCCTATGGTCCCATTTACTCGGGAATGTCCCAACGCAGCTCCTGGAAGAAACGTGTTTCTGACTCGCTGAATCTCAACATAGATTCAACTCTCTTAGGTGAACGAACGCACAGCAGAGCAGTTTCAAGGAAACGTTTCTCCTGAGTTTTAGACGAAGTTTCCTGCTGTTTAGTACGGATGCTGGCATTGGGCTGGAAATACCGGTTTTGGGATTCTGCACAGAAAGTGTTTGCAAACCGCTGAATCCACACGTGAGTTTAACTGTGTCAGTTGAATGCACACATTGACAACCATTCAGTTAGATAGCTCCGTTTTGGTTTTAGAAGCAGATATTTCTCTGTGCAGCCTATGGTCCCATTCACTCGGGAATATCCCAACGCAGCTCCTGGAAGAAACGTGTTTCTGACTCGCTGAATCTCAACATAGATTCAACTCTCTTAGGTGAACGAACGCACAGCAGAGCAGCTTCAAGGAAACGTTTCGCTTGAGTTTTAGACGAAGTTTCCTGCTGTTTAGTACGTATGCCGGCATTGGGCTGCAAATACCGGTTTTGGGATTCTGCACAGAAAGGGTTTGCAAACCGCTGAATCCACACGTGAGTTTAACTCTGTCAGCTGAATGCACACATTGACAACCATTCAGTTAGATAGATCCGTTTTGGTTTTAGAAGCAGATATTTCTCTGTACAGCCTATGGTCCCATTCACTCGGGAATATCCCGACGCAGGTCCTAGAAGAAACGTGTTTCTGACTCGCTGAATCTCAACATAGATTCAACTCTCTTAGGTGAACGAACGCACAGCAGAGCAGTTTCAAGGAAACTTTTCTCCTGAGTTTTAGACGAAGTTTCCTGCTGTTTAGTACGGATGCCGGCATTGGGCAGGAAATACCGGTTTTCAGATTCTACACAGAAAGGGTTTGCAAACCGCTGAATCCACACGTGAGTTTAACTCTGTCAGTTGAATGCACACATTGACAACCATTCAGTTAGATAGCTCCGTTTTGGTTTTAGAAGCAGATATTTCTCTGTACAGCCTATGGTCCCATTCACTCGGGGATATCCCAACGCAGCTCCTGGAAGAAACGTGTTTCTGACTCGCTGAATCTCAACATAGATTCAACTCTCTTAGGTGAACGAACGCACAGCAGAGCAGTTTCAAGGAAACGTTTCTCCTGAGTTTTACACGAAGTTTCCTGCTGTTTAGTACGTATGCCGGCATTGGGCTGGAAATACCGGTTTTGGGATTCTGCACAGAAAGGGTTTGCAAACCGCTGAATCCACACGTGAGTTTAACTCTGTCAGTTGAATGCACACATTGACAACCATTCAGTTAGATAGATCCGTTTTGGTTTTAGAAGCAGATATTTCTCTGTACAGCCTATGGTCCCATTCACTCGGGAATATCCCGACGCAGCTCCTAGAAGAAACGTGTTTCTGACTCGCTGAATCTCAACATAGATTCAACTCTCTTAGGTGAACGAACGCACAGCAGAGCAGTTTCAAGGAAACTTTTCTCCTGAGTTTTAGACGAAGTTTCCTGCTGTTTAGTACGGATGCCGGCATTGGGCAGGAAATACCGGTTTTCGGATTCTGCACAGAAAGGGTTTGCAAACCGCTGAATCCACACGTGAGTTTAACTCTGTCAGTTGAATGCACACATTGACAACCATTCAGTTAGATAGCTCCGTTTTGGTTTTAGAAGCAGATATTTCTCTGTAGAGCCTATGGTCCCATTCACTCGGGAATATCCCAACGCAGCTCCTGGAAGAAACGTGTTTCTGACTCGCTGAATCTGAACATAGATTCAACTCTCTTAGGTGAACGAACGCACAGCAGAGCAGTTTCAAGGAAACGTTTCTCCTGAGTTTTAGACGAAGTTTCCTGCTGTTTAGTACGTATGCCGGCATTGGGCTGGAAATACCGGTTTTGGGATTCTGCACAGAAAGGGTTTGCAAAACGCTGAATCCACACGTGAGTTTAACTCTGTCAGTTGAATGCACACATTGACAACCATTCAGTTTGATAACACCCTTTTGGTTTTAGAAGCAGATATTTCTCTGTACAGCCTATGGTCCCATTCACTCGGGGATATCCCAACGCAGCTCCTGGAAGAAATGTGTTTCTGACTCGCTGAATCTCAACATAGATTCAACTGTCTTAGGTGAACGAACGCACAGCAGAGCAGTTTCAATGAAACGTTTCTCGTGAGTTTTAGACGAAGTTTCCTGCTGTTTAGTACGTATGCCGGCATTGGGCTGGAAATACCGGTTTTGGGATTCTGCACAGAAAGGGTTTGCAAACCGCTGAATCCACACGTGAGTTTATCTCTGTCAGTTGAATGCACACATTGACAACCATTCAGTTAGATAGATCCGTTTTGGTTTTAGAAGCAGATATTTCTCTGTACAGCCTATGGTCCCATTCACTCGGGAATATCCCGACGCAGGTCCTAGAAGAAACGTGTTTCTGACTCGCTGAATCTCAACATAGATTCAACTCTCTTAGGTGAACGAACGCACAGCAGAGCAGTTTCAAGGAAACGTTTCTCCTGAGTTTTAGACGAAGTTTCCTGCTGTTTAGTACGGATGCCGGCATTGGGCTGGAAATACCGGTTTTGGGATTCTGCACAGAAAGGGTTTGCAAACCTCTGAATCCACACGTGAGTTTAACTCTGTCAGTTGAATGCACACATTGACAACCATTCAGTTAGATAGCTCCGTTTTGGTTTTAGAAGCAGATATTTCTCTGTACAGCCTATGGTCCCATTCACTCGGGAATATCCCATCGCAGCTCCTGGAAGAAACGTGTTTCTGACTCGCTGAATCTGAACATAGATTCAACTCTCTTAGGTGAACGAACGCCCAGCAGAGCAGTTTCAAGGAAGCGTTTTGCGTGAGTTTTAGACGAAGTTTCCTGCTGTTTAGTACATATGCCGGCATTGGGCTGGAAATAACGGTTTTGGGATTCTGCACAGAAAGGGTTTGCAAACCGCTGAATCCACACGTGATTTTAACTCTGTCAGTTGAATGCACACTTTGACAACCATTCAGTTAGATAGCTCGGTTTTGGTTTTAGAAGCAGATATTTCTCTGTACAGCCTATGGTCCCATTCACTCGGGAATATCCCAACGCAGCTACTAGAAGAAACGTGTTTCTGACTCGCTGAATCTCAACATAGATTCAACTCTCTTAGGTGAACGAACGCCCAGCAGAGCAGTTTCAAGGAAGCGTTTCTCCTGAGTTTTAGACGAAGTTTCCTGCTGTTTAGTACGGATGCCGGCATTGGGCTCGAAATACCGGTTTTGGGATTCTGCACAGAAAGGGTTTGCAAACCGCTGAATCCACAGGTGAGCTTAACTTTGTGAGTTGAATGCACACATTGACAACCATCCAGTTAGATAGCTCCGTTTTGGTTTTAGAAGCAGATATTTCTCTGTACAGCCTATGGTCCCATTCACTCGGAAATATACCAACGCAGCTCCTAAAAGAAACGTGTTTCTGATCCGCTGAATCTCAACATAGATTCAACTCTCTTAGGTGAACGAACGCACAGAAGAGCAGTTTCAAGGAAACGTTTCTCCTGAGTTTTAGACGAAGTTTCCTGCAGTTTAGTACGGATGCCGGCATTGGGCTGGAAATACCGGTTTTGGGATTCTGCACAGAAAGGGTTTGCAAACCGCTGAATCCACACGTGAGTTTAACTTTGTGAGTTGAATGCACACATTGACAACCATCCAGTTAGATAGCTCCGTTTTGGTTTTAGAAGCAGATATTTCTCTGTACAGCCTATGGTCCCATTCACTTGGGAATATCCCAACGCAGCTCCTAGAAGAAACGTGTTTCTGACTCGCTGAATCTCAACATAGATTCAACTCTCTTATGTGAACGAACGCACAGCAGAGCAGTTTCAAGGAAACGTTTCTCCTGAGGTTTAGACGAAGTTTCCTGCTGTTTAGTACGTATGCCGGCATTGGGCTGGAAATACCGGTTTTGGGATTCTGCACAGAAAGGGTTTGCAAACCACTGAATCCACACGTGAGTTTAACTCCGTCAGTTGAATGCACACATTGACAACCATTCAGTTAGATACCTCCGTTTTGGTTTTAGAAGCAGATATTTCTCTGTACAGCCTATGGTCCCATTTACTCGGGAATGTCCCAACGCAGCTCCTGGAAGAAACGTGTTTCTGACTCGCTGAATCTCAACATAGATTCAACTCTCTTAGGTGAACGAACGCACAGCAGAGCAGTTTCAAGGAAACGTTTCTCCTGAGTTTTAGACGAAGTTTCCTGCTGTTTAGTACGGATGCTGGCATTGGGCTGGAAATACCGGTTTTGGGATTCTGCACAGAAAGTGTTTGCAAACCGCTGAATCCACACGTGAGTTTAACTCTGTCAGTTGAATGCACACATTGACAACCATTCAGTTAGATAGCTCCGTTTTGGTTTTAGAAGCAGATATTTCTCTGTGCAGCCTATGGTCCCATTCACTCGGGAATATCCCAACGCAGCTCCTGGAAGAAACGTGTTTCTGACTCGCTGAATCTCAACATAGATTCAACTGTCTTAGGTGAACGAACGCACAGCAGAGCAGCTTCAAGGAAACGTTTCGCTTGAGTTTTAGACGAAGTTTCCTGCTGTTTAGTACGTATGCCGGCATTGGGCTGCAAATACCGGTTTTGGGATTCTGCACAGAAAGGGTTTGCAAACCGCTGAATCCACACGTGAGTTTAACTCTGTCAGTTGAATGCACACATTGACAACCTTTCAGTTTGATAGCACCCTTTTGGTTTTAGAAGCAGATATTTCTCTGTACAGCCTATGGTCCCATTCACTCGGGGATATCCCAACGCAGCTCCTGGAAGAAACGTGTTTCTGACTCGCTGAATCTCAACATAGATTCAACTCTCTTAGGTGAACGAACGCACAGCAGAGCAGTTTCAAGGAAACGTTTCTCCTGAGTTTTAGACGAAGTTTCCTGCTGTTTAGTACGTATGCCGGCATTGGGCTGGAAATACCGGTTTTGGGATTCTGCACAGAAAGGGTTTGCAAACCGCTGAATCCACACGTGAGTTTAACTCTGTCAGCTGAATGCACACATTGACAACCATTCAGTTAGATAGATCCGTTTTGGTTTTAGAAGCAGATATTTCTCTGTACAGCCTATGGTCCCATTCACTCGGGAATATCCCGACGCAGGTCCTAGAAGAAACGTGTTTCTGACTCGCTGAATCTCAACATAGATTCAACTCTCTTAGGTGAACGAACGCACAGCAGAGCAGTTTCAAGGAAACTTTTCTCCTGAGTTTTAGACGAAGTTTCCTGCTGTTTAGTACGGATGCCGGCATTGGGCAGGAAATACCGGTTTTCAGATTCTGCACAGAAAGGGTTTGCAAACCGCTGAATCCACACGTGAGTTTAACTCTGTCAGTTGAATGCACACATTGACAACCATTCAGCTTGGTAACACCCCTTTGGTTTTAGAAGCAGATATTTCTCTGTACAGCCTATGGTCCCATTCACTCGGGAATATCCCGACGCAGCTCCTAGAAGAAACGTGTTTCTGACTCGCTGAATCTCAACATAGATTCAACTCTCTTAGGTGAACGAACGCACAGCAGAGCAGTTTCAAGGAAACGTTTCTCCTGAGTTTTAGACGAAGTTTCCTGCTGTTTAGTACGTATGCCGGCATTGGGCTGGAAATACCGGTTTTGGGATTCTGCACAGAAAGGGTTTGCAAACCGCTGAATCCACACGTGAGTTTAACTCTGTCAGTTGAATGCACACATTGACAACCATTCAGTTAGATAGCTCCGTTTTGGTTTTAGAAGCAGATATTTCTCTGTACAGACTATGGTCCCATTCACTCGGGAATATCCCAACGCAGCTACTAGAAGAAACGTGTTTCTGACTCGCTGAATCTCAACATAGATTCAACTCTCTTAGGTGAACGAACGCCCAGCAGAGCAGTTTCAAGGAATCGTTTCTCCTGAGTTTTAGGCGAAGTTTCCTGCTGTTTAGTACAGATGCCGGCATTGGGCTGGAAATACCGGTTTTGGTATTCTGCACAGAAAGGGTTTGCAAACCGCTGAATCCACACGTGAGTTTAACTTTGTGAGTTGAATGCAAACATTGACAACCATCCAGATAGATAGCTCCGTTTTGGTTTTAGAAGCAGATATTTCTCTGTACAGCCTATGGTCCCATTCACTCGGGAATATCCCAACGCAGCTCCTAGAAGAAACGTGTTTCTGACTCGCTGAATCTCACCATAGATTCAACTCTCTTAGGTGAACGAACGCACAGCAGAGCAGTTTCAAGGAAACGTTTCTCCTGAGTTTTAGACGAAGTTTCCTGCAGTTTAGTACGTATGCCGGCATTGAGCTGGAATTACCGGTTTTGGGATTCTGCACAGAAAGGGTTTGTGGACCGCTGAATCCAAACGTGAGTTTAACTCTGTCAGTTGAATGCACACATTGACAACCATTCAGTTAGATTGCACCCTTTTGGTTTTAGGAGCAGATATTTCTCTGTACAGACTATGGTCCCATTCACTCGGGAATATCCCAACGCAGCTCCTGGAAGAAACGTGTTTCTGACTCGCTGAATCTCAACATAGATTCAACTCTCTTAGGTGAACGAACGCACAGCAGAGCAGTTTCAAGGAAACGTTTCTCTTGAGTTTTAGACGAAGTTTCCTGCTGTTTAGTACGTATGCCGGCATTGGGCTGGAAATACCGGTTTTGGGATTCTGCACAGAAAGGGTTTGCAAACCGCTGAATCCACACGTGAGTTTAACTCTGTCAGTTGAATGCACACATTGACAACCATTCAGTTTGATAACACCCTTTTGGTTTTAGAAGCAGATATTTCTCTGTACAGCCTATGGTCCCATTCACTCGGGGATATCCCAACGCAGCTCCTGGAAGAAACGTGTTTCTGACTCGCTGAATCTCAACATAGATTCAACTCTCTTAGGTGAACGAACGCACAGCAGAGCAGTTTCAAGGAAACGTTTCTCCTGAGTTTTAGACGAAGTTTCCTGCTGTTTAGTACGTATGCCGGCATTGGGCTGGAAATACCGGTTTTGGGATTCTGCACAGAAAGGGTTTGCAAACCGCTGAATCCACACGTGAGTTTAACTCTGTCAGTTGAATGCACACATTGACAACCATTCAGTTAGATAGATCCGTTTTGGTTTTAGAAGCAGATATTTCAATGTACAGCCTATGGTCCCATTCACTCGGGAATATCCCGACGCAGCTCCTAGAAGAAAGGTGTTTCTGACTCGCTGAATCTCAACATAGATTCAACTCTCTTAGGTGAACGAACGCACAGCAGAACAGTTTCAAGGAAACTTTTCTCCTGAGTTTTAGACGAAGTTACCTGCTGTTTAGTACGGATGCCGGCATTGGGCAGGAAATACCGGTTTTGGGATTCCGCACAGAAAGGGTTTGCATACCGCTGAATCCACACGTGAGTTTAACTCTGTCAGTTGAATGCACACATTGACAACCATTCAGTTAGATAGCTCCGTTTTGGTTTTAGAAGCAGATATTTCTCTGTACAGCCTATGGTCCCATTCACTCGGGAATATCCCAACGCAGCTCCTGGAAGAAACGTGTTTCTGACTCGCTGAATCTGAACATAGATTCAACTCTCTTAGGTGAACGAACGCACAGCAGAGCAGTTTCAAGGAAACGTTTCTCCTGAGTTTTAGACGAAGTTTCCTGCTGTTTAGTACGTATGCCGGCATTGGGCTGGAAATACCGGTTTTGGGATTCTGCACAGAAATGGTTTGCAAACCGCTGAATCCACACGTGAGTTTAACTCTGTCAGTTGAATGCACACATTGACAACCATTCAGTTAGATAGCTCCGTTTTGGTATTAGAAGCAGATATTTCTCTGTACAGCCTATGGTCCCATTCACTCGGGAATATCCCAATGCAGGTCCTAGAAGAAACGTGTTTCTGACTCGCTGAATCTCAACATAGATTCAACTCTCTTAGGTGAACGAACGCACAGCAGAGCAGTTTCAAGAAACGTTTCTCCTGAGTTTTAGACGAAGTTTCCTGCTGTTTAGTACGGATGCCGGCATTGGGCTGGAAATACCGGTTTTGGGATTCTGCACAGAAAGGGTTTGCAAACCGCTGAATCCAGACGTGAGTTTAACTTTGTGAGTTGAATGCACACATTGACAACCATCCAGTTAGATAGCTCCGTTTTGGTTTTAGAAGCAGATATTTCTCTGTACAGCCTATGGTCCCATTCACTCGGGAATATCCCAACGCAGCTCCTAGAAGAAACGTGTTTCTGACTCGCCGAATCTCAACGTAGATTCAACTCTCTTAGGTGAACGAACGCACAGCAGAGCAGTTTCAAGGAAACGTTTCTCCTGAGTTTTAGACGAAGTTTCCTGAAGTTTAGTACGCATCCCGGCATTGAGCTGTAATTACCGGTTTTGGGATTCTGCACAGAAAGGGTTTGCAAACCGCTGAATACACACGTGAGTTTAACTCTGTCAGTTGAATGCACACATTGACAACCATTCAGTTAGATTGCACCCTTTTGGTTTTAGGAGCAGATATTTCTCTGTACAGCCTACGGTCCCATTTACTCGGGAATATCCCAACGCAGCTCCTAGAAGAAACGAGTTTCTGACTCGCTGAATCTCAATGTAGATTCAACTCTCTTAGGAGAACGAACGCACAGCAGAGCAGTTTCAAGGAAACGTTTCTCCTGAGTTTTAGACGAAGTTTCCTGCTGCTTAGTATGTATGCCGGCATTGGGCTGGAAATACCGGTTTTGGGATTCTGTACATAAAGGGTTTGCAAACCGCTGAATCCACACGTGAGTTTAGCTCTGTCAGTTGAATGCACTCATTGACAACCATTCAGTTAGATAGCTCCGTTTTGGTTTTAGAAGCAGATATTTCTCTGTACAGCCTATGGTCCCATTCACTCGGGAATATCCCAACACAGCTCCTAGAAGAAACGTGTTTCTGACTCGCTGAATCTCAACGTAGATTCAACTCCCTTAGGTGAACGAACGCACAGCAGAGCAGTTTCAAGGAAACGTTTCTTCTGAGTTTTAGACGAAGTTTCCTGCTGTTTAGTACGTATGCCGGCATTGGGCTGGAAATACCGGTTTTGGGATTCTGCAGAGAAAGGGTTTGCAAACCGCTGAATCCACAGGTGAGTTTAACTCTGTCAGTTGAATGCACACATTGACAGGCATACAGTTAGATAGCTCCGTTTTAGTTTTAGAAGCAGATATTTCTTTGTACAGACTATGGTCCCATTCACTCGGGAATATCCCAACGCAGCTCCTGGAAGAAACGTGTTTCTGACTCCCTGAATCTCAACATAGATTCAACTCTCTTAGGTGAACGAACGCACAGCAGAGCAGTTTCAAGGAAACGTTTCTCCTGAGTTTTAGACGAAGTTTCCTGCTGTTTAGTACGTATGCCGGCATTGGGCTGGAAATACCGGTTTTGGGATTCTGCACAGAAAGGGTTTGCAAACCGCTGAATCCACACGTGAGTTTAACTCTGTCAGTTGAATGCACACATTGACAACCATTCAGTTTGATAACACCCTTTTGGTTTTAGAAGCAGATATTTCTCTGTACAGCCTATGGTCCCATTCACTCGGGGATATCCCAACGCAGCTCCTGGAAGAAATGTGTTTCTGACTCGCTGAATCTCAACATAGATTCAACTCTCTTAGGTGAACGAACGCACAGCAGAGCAGTTTCAAGGAAACTTTTCTCCTGAGTTTTAGACGAAGTTTCCTGCTGTTTAGTACGGATGCCGGCATTGGGCAGGAAATACCGGTTTTCAGATTCTGCACAGAAAGGGTTTGCAAACCGCTGAATCCACACGTGAGTTTAACTCTGTCAGTTGAATGCACACATTGACAACCATTCAGTTAGATAGCTCCGTTTTGGTTTTAGAAGCAGATATTTCTCTGTACAGCCTATGGTCCCATTCACTCGGGAATATCCCAACGCAGCTCCTGGAAGAAACGTGTTTCTGACTCGCTGAATCTGAACATAGATTCAACTCTCTTAGGTGAACGAACGCACAGCAGAGCAGTTTCAAGGAAACTTTTCTCCTGAGTTTTAGACGAAGTTTCCTGCTGTTTAGTACGGATGCCGGCATTGGGCAGGAAATACCGGTTTTCAGATTCTGCACAGAAAGGGTTTGCAAACCGCTGAATCCACACGTGAGTTTAACTCTGTCAGTTGAATGCACACATTGAAAACCATTCAGCTAGATAGCACCCTTTTGGTTTAAGGAGCAGATATTTCTCTGTACAACCTATGGTCCCATTCACTCGGGAATATCCCAACGCAGCTCTTAGAAGAAACATGTTTCTGACTCGCTGAATCTCAACATAGATTCAACTGTCTTAGGTGAACGAACGCACAGCAGAGGAGTTTCAAGGAAACGTTTCTCCTGAGTTTTAGACGAAGTTTCCTGCTGTTTAGTACGTATGCCGGCATTGGGCTGGAAATACCGGTTTTGGGATTCTGCACAGAAAGGGTTTGCAAACCGCTGAATCCACACGTGAGTTTAACTCTGTCAGTTAAATGCACACATTGACAACCATTCAGTTTGATAACACCCTTTTGGTTTTAGAAGCAGATATTTCTCTGTACAGCCTACGGTCCCATTTACTCGGGTATATCCCAACGCAGCTCCTAGAAGAAACGTGTTTCTGACTCGCTGAATCTCAATGTAGATTCAACTCTCTTAGGAGAACGAACGCACAGCAGAGCAGTTTCAAGGAAACGTTTCTCCTGAGTTTTAGACGAAGTTTCCTGCTGCTTAGTATGTATGCCAGCATTGGGCTGGAAATACCGGTTTTGGGATTCTGTACAGAAAGGGTTTGCAAACCGCTGAATCCACACGTGAGTTTAGCTCTGTCAGTTGAATGCACTCATTGACAACCATTCAGTTAGATAGCTCCGTTTTGGTTTTAGAAGCAGATATTTCTCTGTACAGCCTATGGTCCCATTCACTCGGGAATATCCCAACACAGCTCCTAGAAGAAACGTGTTTCTGACTCGCTGAATCTCAACGTAGATTCAACTCCCTTAGGTGAACGAACGCACAGCAGAGCAGTTTCAAGGAAACGTTTCTTCTGAGTTTTAGACGAAGTTTCCTGCTGTTTAGTACGTATGCCGGCATTGGGCTGGAAATACCGGTTTTGGGATTCTGCAGAGAAAGGGTTTGCAAACCGCTGAATCCACAGGTGAGTTTAACTCTGTCAGTTGAATGCACACATTGACAGGCATACAGTTAGATAGCTCCGTTTTAGTTTTAGAAGCAGATATTTCTTTGTACAGACTATGGTCCCATTCACTCGGGAATATCCCAACGCAGCTCCTGGAAGAAACGTGTTTCTGACTCCCTGAATCTCAACATAGATTCAACTCTCTTAGGTGAACGAACGCACAGCAGAGCAGTTTCAAGGAAACGTTTCTCCTGAGTTTTAGACGAAGTTTCCTGCTGTTTAGTACGTATGCCGGCATTGGGCTGGAAATACCGGTTTTGGGATTCTGCACAGAAAGGGTTTGCAAACCGCTGAATCCACACGTGAGTTTAACTCTGTCAGTTGAATGCACACATTGACAACCATTCAGTTTGATAACACCCTTTTGGTTTTAGAAGCAGATATTTCTCTGTACAGCCTATGGTCCCATTCACTCGGGGATATCCCAACGCAGCTCCTGGAAGAAATGTGTTTCTGACTCGCTGAATCTCAACATAGATTCAACTCTCTTAGGTGAACGAACGCACAGCAGAGCAGTTTCAAGGAAACTTTTCTCCTGAGTTTTAGACGAAGTTTCCTGCTGTTTAGTACGGATGCCGGCATTGGGCAGGAAATACCGGTTTTCAGATTCTGCACAGAAAGGGTTTGCAAACCGCTGAATCCACACGTGAGTTTAACTCTGTCAGTTGAATGCACACATTGACAACCATTCAGTTAGATAGCTCCGTTTTGGTTTTAGAAGCAGATATTTCTCTGTACAGCCTATGGTCCCATTCACTCGGGAATATCCCAACGCAGCTCCTGGAAGAAACGTGTTTCTGACTCGCTGAATCTGAACATAGATTCAACTCTCTTAGGTGAACGAACGCACAGCAGAGCAGTTTCAAGGAAACTTTTCTCCTGAGTTTTAGACGAAGTTTCCTGCTGTTTAGTACGGATGCCGGCATTGGGCAGGAAATACCGGTTTTCAGATTCTGCACAGAAAGGGTTTGCAAACCGCTGAATCCACACGTGAGTTTAACTCTGTCAGTTGAATGCACACATTGAAAACCATTCAGCTAGATAGCACCCTTTTGGTTTAAGGAGCAGATATTTCTCTGTACAACCTATGGTCCCATTCACTCGGGAATATCCCAACGCAGCTCTTAGAAGAAACATGTTTCTGACTCGCTGAATCTCAACATAGATTCAACTGTCTTAGGTGAACGAACGCACAGCAGAGGAGTTTCAAGGAAACGTTTCTCCTGAGTTTTAGACGAAGTTTCCTGCTGTTTAGTACGTATGCCGGCATTGGGCTGGAAATACCGGTTTTGGGATTCTGCACAGAAAGGGTTTGCAAACCGCTGAATCCACACGTGAGTTTAACTCTGTCAGTTAAATGCACACATTGACAACCATTCAGTTTGATAACACCCTTTTGGTTTTAGAAGCAGATATTTCTCTGTACAGCCTACGGTCCCATTTACTCGGGTATATCCCAACGCAGCTCCTAGAAGAAACGTGTTTCTGACTCGCTGAATCTCAATGTAGATTCAACTCTCTTAGGAGAACGAACGCACAGCAGAGCAGTTTCAAGGAAACGTTTCTCCTGAGTTTTAGACGAAGTTTCCTGCTGCTTAGTATGTATGCCAGCATTGGGCTGGAAATACCGGTTTTGGGATTCTGTACAGAAAGGGTTTGCAAACCGCTGAATCCACACGTGAGTTTAGCTCTGTCAGTTGAATGCACTCATTGACAACCATTCAGTTAGATAGCTCCGTTTTGGTTTTAGAAGCAGATATTTCTCTGTACAGCCTATGGTCCCATTCACTCGGGAATATCCCAACACAGCTCCTAGAAGAAACGTGTTTCTGACTCGCTGAATCTCAACGTAGATTCAACTCCCTTAGGTGAACGAACGCACAGCAGAGCAGTTTCAAGGAAACGTTTCTTCTGAGTTTTAGACGAAGTTTCCTGCTGTTTAGTACGTATGCCGGCATTGGGCTGGAAATACCGGTTTTGGGATTCTGCAGAGAAAGGGTTTGCAAACCGCTGAATCCACAGGTGAGTTTAACTCTGTCAGTTGAATGCACACATTGACAGGCATACAGTTAGATAGCTCCGTTTTAGTTTTAGAAGCAGATATTTCTTTGTACAGACTATGGTCCCATTCACTCGGGAATATCCCAACGCAGCTCCTGGAAGAAACGTGTTTCTGACTCCCTGAATCTCAACATAGATTCAACTCTCTTAGGTGAACGAACGCACAGCAGAGCAGTTTCAAGGAAACGTTTCTCCTGAGTTTTAGACGAAGTTTCCTGCTGTTTAGTACGTATGCCGGCATTGGGCTGGAAATACCGGTTTTGGGATTCTGCACAGAAAGGGTTTGCAAACCGCTGAATCCACACGTGAGTTTAACTCTGTCAGTTGAATGCACACATTGACAACCATTCAGTTTGATAACACCCTTTTGGTTTTAGAAGCAGATATTTCTCTGTACAGCCTATGGTCCCATTCACTCGGGGATATCCCAACGCAGCTCCTGGAAGAAATGTGTTTCTGACTCGCTGAATCTCAACATAGATTCAACTCTCTTAGGTGAACGAACGCACAGCAGAGCAGTTTCAAGGAAACTTTTCTCCTGAGTTTTAGACGAAGTTTCCTGCTGTTTAGTACGGATGCCGGCATTGGGCAGGAAATACCGGTTTTCAGATTCTGCACAGAAAGGGTTTGCAAACCGCTGAATCCACACGTGAGTTTAACTCTGTCAGTTGAATGCACACATTGACAACCATTCAGTTAGATAGCTCCGTTTTGGTTTTAGAAGCAGATATTTCTCTGTACAGCCTATGGTCCCATTCACTCGGGAATATCCCAACGCAGCTCCTGGAAGAAACGTGTTTCTGACTCGCTGAATCTGAACATAGATTCAACTCTCTTAGGTGAACGAACGCACAGCAGAGCAGTTTCAAGGAAACTTTTCTCCTGAGTTTTAGACGAAGTTTCCTGCTGTTTAGTACGGATGCCGGCATTGGGCAGGAAATACCGGTTTTCAGATTCTGCACAGAAAGGGTTTGCAAACCGCTGAATCCACACGTGAGTTTAACTCTGTCAGTTGAATGCACACATTGACAACCATTCAGTTTGATAACACCCCTTTGGTTTTAGAAGCAGATATTTCTCTGTACAGCCTATGGTCCCATTCACTCGGGAATATCCCGACGCAGCTCCTAGAAGAAACGTGTTTCTGACTCGCTGAATCTCAACATAGATTCAACTCTCTTAGGTGAACGAACGCACAGCAGAGCAGTTTCAAGGAAACGTTTCTCCTGAGTTTTAGACGAAGTTTCCTGCTGTTTAGTACGTATGCCGGCATTGGGCTGGAAATACCGGTTTTGGGATTCTGCACAGAAAGGGTTTGCAAACCGCTGAATCCACACGTGAGTTTAACTCTGTCAGTTGAATGCACACATTGACAACCATTCAGTTAGATAGCTCCGTTTTGGTTTTAGAAGCAGATATTTCTCTGTACAGACTATGGTCCCATTCACTCGGGAATATCCCAACGCAGCTACTAGAAGAAACGTGTTTCTGACTCGCTGAATCTCAACATAGATTCAACTCTCTTAGGTGAACGAACGCCCAGCAGAGCAGTTTCAAGGAATCGTTTCTCCTGAGTTTTAGGCGAAGTTTCCTGCTGTTTAGTACAGATGCCGGCATTGGGCTGGAAATACCGGTTTTGGTATTCTGCACAGAAAGGGTTTGCAAACCGCTGAATCCACACGTGAGTTTAACTTTGTGAGTTGAATGCAAACATTGACAACCATCCAGTTAGATAGCTCCGTTTTGGTTTTAGAAGCAGATATTTCTCTGTACAGCCTATGGTCCCATTCACTCGGGAATATCCCAACGCAGCTCCTAGAAGAAACGTGTTTCTGACTCGCTGAATCTCAACATAGATTCAACTCTCTTAGGTGAACGAACGCACAGCAGAGCAGTTTCAAGGAAACGTTTCTCCTGAGTTTTAGACGAAGTTTCCTGCAGTTTAGTACGTATGCCGGCATTGAGCTGGAATTACCGGTTTTGGGATTCTGCACAGAAAGGGTTTGTAGACCGCTGAATCCAAACGTGAGTTTAACTCTGTCAGTTGAATGCACACATTGACAACCATTCAGTTAGATTGCACCCTTTTGGTTTTAGGAGCAGATATTTCTCTGTACAGCCTATGGTCCCATTCACTCGGGAATATCCCAACGCAGCTCCTGGAAGAAACGTGTTTCTGACTCGCTGAATCTCAACATAGATTCAACTCTCTTAGGTGAACGAACGCACAGCAGAGCAGTTTCAAGGAAACGTTTCTCTTGAGTTTTAGACGAAGTTTCCTGCTGTTTAGTACGTATGCCGGCATTGGGCTGGAAATACCGGTTTTGGGATTCTGCACAGAAAGGGTTTGCAAACCGCTGAATCCACACGTGAGTTTAACTCTGTCAGTTGAATGCACACATTGACAACCATTCAGTTAGATAGATCCGTTTTGGTTTTAGAAGCAGATATTTCTCTGTACAGCCTACGGTCCCATTCACTCGGGAATATCCCGACGCAGCTCCTAGAAGAAAGGTGTTTCTGACTCGCTGAATCTCAACATAGATTCAACTCTCTTAGGTGAACGAACGCAAAGCAGAGCAGTTTCAAGGAAACTTTTCTCCTGAGTTTTAGACGAAGTTACCTGCTGTTTAGTACGGATGCCGGCATTGGGCAGGAAATACCGGTTTTGGGATTCTGCACAGAAAGGGTTTGCAAACCGCTGAATCCACACGTGAGTTTAACTCTGTCAGTTGAATGCACACATTGACAACCATTCAGTTAGATAGCTCCGTTTTGGTTTTAGAAGCAGATATTTCTCTGTACAGCGTATGGTACCATTCACTCGGGAATATCCCAACGCAGCTCCTGGAAGAAACGTGTTTCTGACTCGCTGAATCTGAACATAGATTCAACTCTCTTAGGTGAACGAACGCACAGCAGAGCAGTTTCAAGGAAACGTTTCTCCTGAGTTTTAGACGAAGTTTCCTGCTGTTTAGTACGTATGCCGGCATTGGGCTGGAAATACCGGTTTTGGGATTCTGCACAGAAAGGGTTTGCAAACCGCTGAATCCACACGTGAGTTTAACTCTGTCAGTTGAATGCACACATTGACAACCATTCAGTTAGATAGCTCCGTTTTGGTATTAGAAGCAGATATTTCTCTGTACAGCCTATGGTCCCATTCACTCGGGAATATCCCAATGCAGGTCCTAGAAGAAACGTGTTTCTGACTCGCTGAATCTCAACATAGATTCAACTCTCTTAGGTGAACGAACGCACAGCATAGCAGTTTCAAGGAAACGTTTCTCCTGAGTTTTAGACGAAGTTTCCTGCTGTTTAGTACGGATGCCGGCATTGGGCTGGAAATACCGGTTTTGGGATTCTGCACAGAAAGGGTTTGCAAACCGCTGAATCCAGACGTGAGTTTAACTTTGTGAGTTGAATGCACACATTGACAACCATCCAGTTAGATAGCTCCGTTTTGGTTTTAGAAGCAGATATTTCTCTGTACAGCCTATGGTCCCATTCACTCGGGAATATCCCAACGCAGCTCCTAGAAGAAACGTGTTTCTGACTCGCCGAATCTCAATGTAGATTCAACTCTCTTAGGTGAACGAACGCACAGCAGAGCAGTTTCAAGGAAACGTTTCTCCTGAGTTTTAGACGAAGTTTCCTGAAGTTTAGTACGCATCCCGGCATTGAGCTGCAATTACCGGTTTTGGGATTCTGCACAGAAAGGGTTTGCAAACCGCTGAATCCACACGTGAGTTTAACTCTGTCAGTTGAATGCACACATTGACAACCATTCAGTTAGATTGCACCCTTTTGGTTTTAGGAGCAGATATTTCTCTGTACAGCCTATGGTCCCATTCACTCGGGAGTATCCCAACGCAGCTCCTAGAAGAAACGTGTTTCTGACTCGCTGAATCTCAACATAGATTCAACTCTCTTATGTGAACGAACGCACAGCAGAGCAGTTTCAAGGAAACGTTTCTCCTGAGATTTAGACGAAGTTTCCTGCTGTTTAGTACGTATGCCGGCATTGGGCTGGAAATACCGGTTTTGGGATTCTGCACAGAAAGGGTTTGCAAACCACTGAATCCACACGTGAGTTTAACTCTGTCAGTTGAATGCACACATTGACAACCATTCAGTTAGATAGCTCCGTTTTGGTTTTAGAAGCAGATATTTCTCTGTACAGCCTATGGTCCCATTCACTCGGGAATATTCCAACGCAGCTCCTGGAAGAAACGTGTTTCTGACTCGCTGAATCTCAACATAGATTCAACTCTCTTAGGTGAACGAACGCACAGCAGAGCAGTTTCAAGGAAACGTTTCTCTTGAGTTTTAGACGAAGTTTCCTGCTGTTTAGTACGGATGCCGGCATTGGGCAGGAAATACCGGTTTTGGGATTCTGCACAGTAAGGGTTTGCAAACCGCTGAATCCACACGTGAGTTTAACTCTGTCAGTTGAATGCACACATTGAAAACCATTCAGCTAGATAGCACCCTTTTGGTTTAAGGAGCAGATATTTCTCTGTACAGCCTATGGTCCCATTCACTCGGGAATATCCCAATGCAGGTCCTAGAAGAAACGTGTTTCTGACTCGCTGAATCTCAACATAGATTCAACTCTCTTAGGTGAACGAACGCACAGCAGAGCAGTTTCAAGGAAACGTTTCTCCTGAGTTTTAGACGAAGTTTCCTGCTGTTTAGTACGGATGCCGGCATTGGGCTGGAAATACCGGTTTTGGGATTCTGCACAGAAAGGGTTTGCAAACCGCTGAATCCAGACGTGAGTTTAACTTTTTGAGTTGAATGCACACATTGACAACCATCCAGTTAGATAGCTCCGTTTTGGTTTTAGAAGCAGATATTTCTCTGTACAGCCTATGGTCCCATTCACTCGGGAATATCCCAACGCAGCTCCTAGAAGAAACGTGTTTCTGACTCGCCGAATCTCAATGTAGATTCAACTCTCTTAGGTGAACGAACGCACAGCAGAGCAGTTTCAAGGAAACGTTTCTCCTGAGTTTTAGACGAAGTTTCCTGAAGTTTAGTACGCATCCGGGCATTGAGCTGTAATTACCGGTTTTGGGATTCTGCACAGAAAGGGTTTGCAAACCGCTGAATCCACACGTGAGTTTAACTCTGTCAGTTGAATGCACACATTGACAACCATTCAGTTAGATTGCACCCTTTTGGTTTTAGGAGCAGATATTTCTCTGTACAGCCTATGGTCCCATTCACTCGGGAGTATCCCAACGCAGCTCCTAGAAGAAACGTGTTTCTGACTCGCTGAATCTCAACATAGATTCAACTCTCTTATGTGAACGAACGCACAGCAGAGCAGTTTCAAGGAAACGTTTCTCCTGAGATTTAGACGAAGTTTCCTGCTGTTTAGTACGTATGCCGGCATTGGGCTGGAAATACCGGTTTTGGGATTCTGCACAGAAAGGGTTTGCAAACCACTGAATCCACACGTGAGTTTAACTCTGTCAGTTGAATGCACACATTGACAACCATTCAGTTAGATAGCTCCGTTTTGGTTTTAGAAGCAGATATTTCTCTGTACAGCCTATGGTCCCATTCACTCGGGAATATTCCAACGCAGCTCCTGGAAGAAACGTGTTTCTGACTCGCTGATTCTCAACATAGATTCAACTCTCTTAGGTGAACGAACGCACAGCAGAGCAGTTTCAAGGAAACGTTTCTCTTGAGTTTTAGACGAAGTTTCCTGCTGTTTAGTACGGATGCCGGCATTGGGCAGGAAATACCGGTTTTGGGATTCTGGACAGTAAGGGTTTGCAAACCGCTGAATCCACACGTGAGTTTAACTCTGTCAGTTGAATGCACACATTGAAAACCATTCAGCTAGATAGCACCCTTTTGGTTTAAGGAGCAGATATTTCTCTGTACAGCCTATGGTCCCATTCACTCGGGAATATCCCAACGCAGCTCTTAGGAGAAACATGTTTCTGACTCGCTGAATCTCAACATAGATTCAACTGTCTTAGGTGAACGAACGCACAGCAGAGCAGTTTCAAGGAAACGTTTCTCCTGAGTTTTAGACGAAGTTTCCTGCTGTTTAGTACGTATGCCGGCATTGGGCTGGAAATACCGGTTTTGGGATTCTGCACAGAAAGGGTTTGCAAACCGCTGAATCCACACGTAAGTTTAACTCTGTCAGTTGAATGCACACATTGACAACCATTCAGTTAGATAGATCCGTTTTGGTTTTAGAAGCAGATATTTCTCTGTACAGCCTATGGTCCCATTCACTCGGGAATATCCCGACGCAGCTCCTAGAAGAAACGTGTTTCTGACTCGCTGAATCTCAACATAGATTCAACTCTCTTAGGTGAACGAACGCACAGCAGAGCAGTTTCAAGGAAACTTTTCTCCTGAGTTTTAGACGAAGTTTCCTGCTGTTTAGTACGGATGCCGGCATTGGGCAGGAAATACCGGTTTTCAGATTCTGCACAGAAAGGGTTTGCAAACCGCTGAATCCACACGTGAGTTTAACTCTGTCAGTTGAATGCACACATTGACAACCATTCAGTTAGATAGCTCCGTTTTGGTTTTAGAAGCAGATATTTCTCTGTACAGCCTATGGTCCCATTCACTCGGGAATATCCCAACGCAGCTCCTGGAAGAAACGTGTTTCTGACTCGCTGAATCTGAACATAGATTCAACTCTCTTAGTTGAACGAACGCACAGCAGAGCAGTTTCAAGGAAACGTTTCTCCTGAGTTTTAGACGAAGTTTCCTGCTGTTTAGTACGTATGCCGGCATTGGGCTGGAAATACCGGTTTTGGGATTCTGCACAGAAAGGGTTTGCAAACCGCTGAATCCACACGTGAGTTTACCTCTGTCAGTTGAATGCACACATTGACAACCATTCAGTTAGATAGCTCCGTTTTGGTTTTAGAAGCAGATATTTCTCTGTACAGACTATGGTCCCATTCACTCGGGAATATCCCAACGCAGCTACTAGAAGAAACGTGTTTCTGACTCGCTGAATCTCAACATAGATTCAACTCTCTTAGGTGAACGAACGCACAGCAGAGCAGTTTCAAAGAAACGTTTCTCCTGAGTTTTACACGAAGTTTCCTGCTGTTTAGTACAGATGCCGGCATTGGGCTGGAAATACCGGTTTTGGGATTCTGCACAGAAAGGGTTTGCAAACCGCTGAATCCACACGTGAGTTTAACTTTGTGAGTTGAATGCAAACAATGACAACCATCCAGTTAGATAGCTCCGTTTTGGTTTTAGAAGCAGATATTTCTCTGTACAGCCTATGGTCCCATTCACTCGGGAATATCCCAACGCAGCTCCTAGAAGAAACGTGTTTCTGACTCGCTGAATCTCAACATAGATTCAACTCTCTTAGGTGAACGAACGCACAGCAGAGCAGTTTCAAGGAAACGTTTCTCCTGAGTTTTAGACGAAGTTTCCTGCAGTTTAGTACGTATGCCGGCATTGAGCTGGAATTACCGGTTTTGGGATTCTGCACAGAAAGGGTTTGTAGACCGCTGAATCCAAACGTGAGTTTAACTCTGTCAGTTGAATGCACACATTGACAACCATTCAGTTAGATTGCACCCTTTTGGTTTTAGGAGCAGATATTTCTCTGTACAGCCTATGGTCCCATTCACTCGGGAATATCCCAACGCAGCTCCTAGAAGAAACGTGTTTCTGACTCGCTGAATCTCAACATAGATTCAACTCTCTTAGGTGAACGAACGCACAGCAGAGCAGTTTCAAGGAAACGTTTCTCTTGAGTTTTAGACGGAGTTTCCTGCTGTTTAGTACGTATGCCGGCATTGGGCTGGAAATACCGGTTTTGGGATTCTGCAGAGAAAGGGTTTGCAAACCGCTGAATCCACAGGTGAGTTTAACTCTGTCAGTTGAATGCACACATTGACAGGCATACAGTTAGATAGCTCCGTTTTAGTTTTAGAAGCAGATATTTCTTTGTACAGACTATGGTCCCATTCACTCGGGAATATCCCAACGCAGCTCCTGGAAGAAACGTGTTTCTGACTCCCTGAATCTCAACATAGATTCAACTCTCTTAGGTGAACGAACGCACAGCAGAGCAGTTTCAAGGAAACGTTTCTCCTGAGTTTTAGACGAAGTTTCCTGCTGTTTAGTACGTATGCCGGCATTGGGCTGGAAATACCGGTTTTGGGATTCTGCACAGAAAGGGTTTGCAAACCGCTGAATCCACACGTGAGTTTAACTCTGTCAGTTGAATGCACACATTGACAACCATTCAGTTTGATAACACCCTTTTGGTTTTAGAAGCAGATATTTCTCTGTACAGCCTATGGTCCCATTCACTCGGGGATATCCCAACGCAGCTCCTGGAAGAAATGTGTTTCTGACTCGCTGAATCTCAACATAGATTCAACTCTCTTAGGTGAACGAACGCACAGCAGAGCAGTTTCAAGGAAACTTTTCTCCTGAGTTTTAGACGAAGTTTCCTGCTGTTTAGTACGGATGCCGGCATTGGGCAGGAAATACCGGTTTTCAGATTCTGCACAGAAAGGGTTTGCAAACCGCTGAATCCACACGTGAGTTTAACTCTGTCAGTTGAATGCACACATTGACAACCATTCAGTTAGATAGCTCCGTTTTGGTTTTAGAAGCAGATATTTCTCTGTACAGCCTATGGTCCCATTCACTCGGGAATATCCCAACGCAGCTCCTGGAAGAAACGTGTTTCTGACTCGCTGAATCTGAACATAGATTCAACTCTCTTAGGTGAACGAACGCACAGCAGAGCAGTTTCAAGGAAACTTTTCTCCTGAGTTTTAGACGAAGTTTCCTGCTGTTTAGTACGGATGCCGGCATTGGGCAGGAAATACCGGTTTTGGGATTCTGCACAGAAAGGGTTTGCAAACCGCTGAATCCACACGTGAGTTTAACTCTGTCAGTTGAATGCACACATTGAAAACCATTCAGCTAGATAGCACCCTTTTGGTTTAAGGAGCAGATATTTCTCTGTACAACCTATGGTCCCATTCACTCGGGAATATCCCAATGCAGCTCTTAGAAGAAACATGTTTCTGACTCGCTGAATCTCAACATAGATTCAACTGTCTTAGGTGAACGAACGCACAGCAGAGGAGTTTCAAGGAAACGTTTCTCCTGAGTTTTAGACGAAGTTTCCTGCTGTTTAGTACGTATGCCGGCATTGGGCTGGAAATACCGGTTTTGGGATTCTGCACAGAAAGGGTTTGCAAACCGCTGAATCCACACGTGAGTTTAACTCTGTCAGTTAAATGCACACATTGACAACCATTCAGTTTGATAACACCCTTTTGGTTTTAGAAGCAGATATTTCTCTGTACAGCCTACGGTCCCATTTACTCGGGTATATCCCAACGCAGCTCCTAGAAGAAACGTGTTTCTGACTCGCTGAATCTCAATGTAGATTCAACTCTCTTAGGAGAACGAACGCACAGCAGAGCAGTTTCAAGGAAACGTTTCTCCTGAGTTTTAGACGAAGTTTCCTGCTGCTTAGTATGTATGCCGGCATTGGGCTGGAAATACCGGTTTTGGGATTCTGTACAGAAAGGGTTTGCAAACCGCTGAATCCACACGTGAGTTTAGCTCTGTCAGTTGAATGCACTCATTGACAACCATTCAGTTAGATAGCTCCGTTTTGGTTTTAGAAGCAGATATTTCTCTGTACAGCCTATGGTCCCATTCACTCGGGAATATCCCAACACAGCTCCTAGAAGAAACGTGTTTCTGACTCGCTGAATCTCAACGTAGATTCAACTCCCTTAGGTGAACGAACGCACAGCAGAGCAGTTTCAAGGAAACGTTTCTTCTGAGTTTTAGACGAAGTTTCCTGCTGTTTAGTACGTATGCCGGCATTGGGCTGGAAATACCGGTTTTGGGATTCTGCAGAGAAAGGGTTTGCAAACCGCTGAATCCACAGGTGAGTTTAACTCTGTCAGTTGAATGCACACATTGACAGGCATACAGTTAGATAGCTCCGTTTTAGTTTTAGAAGCAGATATTTCTTTGTACAGACTATGGTCCCATTCACTCGGGAATATCCCAACGCAGCTCCTGGAAGAAACGTGTTTCTGACTCCCTGAATCTCAACATAGATTCAACTCTCTTAGGTGAACGAACGCACAGCAGAGCAGTTTCAAGGAAACGTTTCTCCTGAGTTTTAGACGAAGTTTCCTGCTGTTTAGTACGTATGCCGGCATTGGGCTGGAAATACCGGTTTTGGGATTCTGCACAGAAAGGGTTTGCAAACCGCTGAATCCACACGTGAGTTTAACTCTGTCAGTTGAATGCACACATTGACAACCATTCAGTTAGATAGATCCGTTTTGGTTTTAGAAGCAGATATTTCTCTGTACAGCCTACGGTCCCATTCACTCGGGAATATCCCGACGCAGCTCCTAGAAGAAAGGTGTTTCTGACTCGCTGAATCTCAACATAGATTCAACTCTCTTAGGTGAACGAACGCAAAGCAGAGCAGTTTCAAGGAAACTTTTCTCCTGAGTTTTAGACGAAGTTACCTGCTGTTTAGTACGGATGCCGGCATTGGGCAGGAAATACCGGTTTTGGGATTCTGCACAGAAAGGGTTTGCAAACCGCTGAATCCACACGTGAGTTTAACTCTCTCAGTTGAATGCACACATTGACAACCATTCAGTTAGATAGCTCCGTTTTGGTTTTAGAAGCAGATATTTCTCTGTACAGCGTATGGTACCATTCACTCGGGAATATCCCAACGCAGCTCCTGGAAGAAACGTGTTTCTGACTCGCTGAATCTGAACATAGATTCAACTCTCTTAGGTGAACGAACGCACAGCAGAGCAGTTTCAAGGAAACGTTTCTCCTGAGTTTTAGACGAAGTTTCCTGCTGTTTAGTACGTATGCCGGCATTGGGCTGGAAATACCGGTTTTGGGATTCTGCACAGAAAGGGTTTGCAAACCGCTGAATCCACACGTGAGTTTAACTCTGTCAGTTGAATGCACACATTGACAACCATTCAGTTAGATAGCTCCGTTTTGGTATTAGAAGCAGATATTTCTCTGTACAGCCTATGGTCCCATTCACTCGGGAATATCCCAATGCAGGTCCTAGAAGAAACGTGTTTCTGACTCGCTGAATCTCAACATAGATTCAACTCTCTTAGGTGAACGAACGCACAGCAGAGCAGTTTCAAGGAAACGTTTCTCCTGAGTTTTAGACGAAGTTTCCTGCTGTTTAGTACGGATGCCGGCATTGGGCTGGAAATACCGGTTTTGGGATTCTGCACAGAAAGGGTTTGCAAACCGCTGAATCCAGACGTGAGTTTAACTCTGTGAGTTGAATGCACACATTGACAACCATCCAGTTAGATAGCTCCGTTTTGGTTTTAGAAGCAGATATTTCTCTGTACAGCCTATGGTCCCATTCACTCGGGAATATCCCAACGCAGCTCCTAGAAGAAACGTGTTTCTGACTCGCCGAATCTCAATGTAGATTCAACTCTCTTAGGTGAACGAACGCACAGCAGAGCAGTTTCAAGGAAACGTTTCTCCTGAGTTTTAGACGAAGTTTCCTGAAGTTTAGTACGCATCCCGGCATTGAGCTGTAATTACCGGTTTTGGGATTCTGCACAGAAAGGGTTTGCAAACCGCTGAATCCACACGTGAGTTTAACTCTGTCAGTTGAATGCACACATTGACAACCATTCAGTTAGATTGCACCCTTTTGGTTTTAGGAGCAGATATTTCTCTGTACAGCCTATGGTCCCATTCACTCGGGAGTATCCCAACGCAGCTCCTAGAAGAAACGTGTTTCTGACTCGCTGAATCTCAACATAGATTCAACTCTCTTATGTGAACGAACGCACAGCAGAGCAGTTTCAAGGAAACGTTTCTCCTGAGATTTAGACGAAGTTTCCTGCTGTTTAGTACGTATGCCGGCATTGGGCTGGAAATACCGGTTTTGGGATTCTGCACAGAAAGGGTTTGCAAACCACTGAATCCACACGTGAGTTTAACTCTGTCAGTTGAATGCACACATTGACAACCATTCAGTTAGATAGCTCCGTTTTGGTTTTAGAAGCAGATATTTCTCTGTACAGCCTATGGTCCCATTCACTCGGGAATATTCCAACGCAGCTCCTGGAAGAAACGTGTTTCTGACTCCCTGAATCTCAACATAGATTCAACTCCCTTAGGTGAACGAACGCACAGCAGAGCAGTTTCAAGGAAACGTTTCTCTTGAGTTTTAGACGAAGTTTCCTGCTGTTTAGTACGGATGCCGGCATTGGGCAGGAAATACCGGTTTTGGGATTCTGCACAGTAAGGGTTTGCAAACCGCTGAATCCACACGTGAGTTTAACTCTGTCAGTTGAATGCACACATTGAAAACCATTCAGCTAGATAGCACCCTTTTGGTTTAAGGAGCAGATATTTCTCTGTACAGCCTATGGTCCCATTCACTCGGGAATATCCCAATGCAGGTCCTAGAAGAAACGTGTTTCTGACTCGCTGAATCTCAACATAGATTCAACTCTCTTAGGTGAACGAACGCACAGCAGAGCAGTTTCAAGGAAACGTTTCTCCTGAGTTTTAGACGAAGTTTCCTGCTGTTTAGTACGGATGCCGGCATTGGGCTGGAAATACCGGTTTTGGGATTCTGCACAGAAAGGGTTTGCAAACCGCTGAATCCAGACGTGAGTTTAACTTTTTGAGTTGAATGCACACATTGACAACCATCCAGTTAGATAGCTCCGTTTTGGTTTTAGAAGCAGATATTTCTCTGTACAGCCTATGGTCCCATTCACTCGGGAATATCCCAACGCAGCTCCTAGAAGAAACGTGTTTCTGACTCGCCGAATCTCAATGTAGATTCAACTCTCTTAGGTGAACGAACGCACAGCAGAGCAGTTTCAAGGAAACGTTTCTCCTGAGTTTTAGACGAAGTTTCCTGAAGTTTAGTACGCATCCGGGCATTGAGCTGTAATTACCGGTTTTGGGATTCTGCACAGAAAGGGTTTGCAAACCGCTGAATCCACACGTGAGTTTAACTCTGTCAGTTGAATGCACACATTGACAACCATTCAGTTAGATTGCACCCTTTTGGTTTTAGGAGCAGATATTTCTCTGTACAGCCTATGGTCCCATTCACTCGGGAGTATCCCAACGCAGCTCCTAGAAGAAACGTGTTTCTGACTCGCTGAATCTCAACATAGATTCAACTCTCTTATGTGAACGAACGCACAGCAGAGCAGTTTCAAGGAAACGTTTCTCCTGAGATTTAGACGAAGTTTCCTGCTGTTTAGTACGTATGCCGGCATTGGGCTGGAAATACCGGTTTTGGGATTCTGCACAGAAAGGGTTTGCAAACCACTGAATCCACACGTGAGTTTAACTCTGTCAGTTGAATGCACACATTGACAACCATTCAGTTAGATAGCTCCGTTTTGGTTTTAGAAGCAGATATTTCTCTGTACAGCCTATGGTCCCATTCACTCGGGAATATTCCAACGCAGCTCCTGGAAGAAACGTGTTTCTGACTCGCTGATTCTCAACATAGATTCAACTCTCTTAGGTGAACGAACGCACAGCAGAGCAGTTTCAAGGAAACGTTTCTCTTGAGTTTTAGACGAAGTTTCCTGCTGTTTAGTACGGATGCCGGCATTGGGCAGGAAATACCGGTTTTGGGATTCTGCACAGTAAGGGTTTGCAAACCGCTGAATCCACACGTGAGTTTAACTCTGTCAGTTGAATGCACACATTGAAAACCATTCAGCTAGATAGCACCCTTTTGGTTTAAGGAGCAGATATTTCTCTGTACAGCCTATGGTCCCATTCACTCGGGAATATCCCAACGCAGCTCTTAGGAGAAACATGTTTCTGACTCGCTGAATCTCAACATAGATTCAACTGTCTTAGGTGAACGAACGCACAGCAGAGCAGTTTCAAGGAAACGTTTCTCCTGAGTTTTAGACGAAGTTTCCTGCTGTTTAGTACGTATGCCGGCATTGGGCTGGAAATACCGGTTTTGGGATTCTGCACAGAAAGGGTTTGCAAACCGCTGAATCCACACGTAAGTTTAGCTCTGTCAGTTGAATGCACACATTGACAACCATTCAGTTAGATAGATCCGTTTTGGTTTTAGAAGCAGATATTTCTCTGTACAGCCTATGGTCCCATTCACTCGGGAATATCCCGACGCAGCTCCTAGAAGAAACGTGTTTCTGACTCGCTGAATCTCAACATAGATTCAACTCTCTTAGGTGAACGAACGCACAGCAGAGCAGTTTCAAGGAAACTTTTCTCCTGAGTTTTAGACGAAGTTTCCTGCTGTTTAGTACGGATGCCGGCATTGGGCAGGAAATACCGGTTTTCAGATTCTGCACAGAAAGGGTTTGCAAACCGCTGAATCCACACGTGAGTTTAACTCTGTCAGTTGAATGCACACATTGACAACCATTCAGTTAGATAGCTCCGTTTTGGTTTTAGAAGCAGATATTTCTCTGTACAGCCTATGGTCCCATTCACTCGGGAATATCCCAACGCAGCTCCTGGAAGAAACGTGTTTCTGACTCGCTGAATCTGAACATAGATTCAACTCTCTTAGTTGAACGAACGCACAGCAGAGCAGTTTCAAGGAAACGTTTCTCCTGAGTTTTAGACGAAGTTTCCTGCTGTTTAGTACGTATGCCGGCATTGGGCTGGAAATACCGGTTTTGGGATTCTGCACAGAAAGGGTTTGCAAACCGCTGAATCCACACGTGAGTTTAACTCTGTCAGTTGAATGCACACATTGACAACCATTCAGTTAGATAGCTCCGTTTTGGTTTTAGAAGCAGATATTTCTCTGTACAGACTATGGTCCCATTCACTCGGGAATATCCCAACGCAGCTACTAGAAGAAACGTGTTTCTGACTCGCTGAATCTCAACATAGATTCAACTCTCTTAGGTGAACGAACGCACAGCAGAGCAGTTTCAAAGAAACGTTTCTCCTGAGTTTTACACGAAGTTTCCTGCTGTTTAGTACAGATGCCGGCATTGGGCTGGAAATACCGGTTTTGGGATTCTGCACAGAAAGGGTTTGCAAACCGCTGAATCCACACGTGAGTTTAACTTTGTGAGTTGAATGCAAACAATGACAACCATCCAGTTAGATAGCTCCGTTTTGGTTTTAGAAGCAGATATTTCTCTGTACAGCCTATGGTCCCATTCACTCGGGAATATCCCAACGCAGCTCCTAGAAGAAACGTGTTTCTGACTCGCTGAATCTCAACATAGATTCAACTCTCTTAGGTGAACGAACGCACAGCAGAGCAGTTTCAAGGAAACGTTTCTCCTGAGTTTTAGACGAAGTTTCCTGCAGTTTAGTACGTATGCCGGCATTGAGCTGGAATTACCGGTTTTGGGATTCTGCACAGAAAGGGTTTGTAGACCGCTGAATCCAAACGTGAGTTTAACTCTGTCAGTTGAATGCACACATTGACAACCATTCAGTTAGATTGCACCCTTTTGGTTTTAGGAGCAGATATTTCTCTGTACAGCCTATGGTCCCATTCACTCGGGAATATCCCAACGCAGCTCCTAGAAGAAACGTGTTTCTGACTCGCTGAATCTCAACATAGATTCAACTCTCTTAGGTGAACGAACGCACAGCAGAGCAGTTTCAAGGAAACGTTTCTCTTGAGTTTTAGACGGAGTTTCCTGCTGTTTAGTACGTATGCCGGCATTGGGCTGGAAATACCGGTTTTGGGATTCTGCACAGAAAGGGTTTGCAAACCGCTGAATCCACACGTGAGTTTAACTCTGTCAGTTGAATGCACACATTGACAACCATTCAATTTGATAACACCCTTTTGGTTTTAGAAGCAGATATTTCTCTGTACAGCCTATGGTCCCATTCACTCGGGGATATCCCAACGCAGCTCCTGGAAGAAATGTGTTTCTGACTCGCTGAATCTCAACATAGATTCAACTCTCTTAGGTGAACGAACGCACAGCAGAGCAGTTTCAAGGAAACTTTTCTCCTGAGTTTTAGACGAAGTTTCCTGCTGTTTAGTACGGATGCCGGCATTGGGCAGGAAATACCGGTTTTCAGATTCTGCACAGAAAGGGTTTGCAAACCGCTGAATCCACACGTGAGTTTAACTCTGTCAGTTGAATGCACACATTGACAACCATTCAGTTAGATAGCTCCGTTTTGGTTTTAGAAGCAGATATTTCTCTGTACAGCCTATGGTCCCATTCACTCGGGAATATCCCAACGCAGCTCCTGGAAGAAACGTGTTTCTGACTCGCTGAATCTGAACATAGATTCAACTCTCTTAGGTGAACGAACGCACAGCAGAGCAGTTTCAAGGAAACTTTTCTCCTGAGTTTTAGACGAAGTTTCCTGCTGTTTAGTACGGATGCCGGCATTGGGCAGGAAATACCGGTTTTGGGATTCTGCACAGAAAGGGTTTGCAAACCGCTGAATCCACACGTGAGTTTAACTCTGTCAGTTGAATGCACACATTGAAAACCATTCAGCTAGATAGCACCCTTTTGGTTTAAGGAGCAGATATTTCTCTGTACAACCTATGGTCCCATTCACTCGGGAATATCCCAATGCAGCTCTTAGAAGAAACATGTTTCTGACTCGCTGAATCTCAACATAGATTCAACTGTCTTAGGTGAACGAACGCACAGCAGAGGAGTTTCAAGGAAACGTTTCTCCTGAGTTTTAGACGAAGTTTCCTGCTGTTTAGTACGTATGCCGGCATTGGGCTGGAAATACCGGTTTTGGGATTCTGCACAGAAAGGGTTTGCAAACCGCTGAATCCACACGTGAGTTTAACTCTGTCAGTTAAATGCACACATTGACAACCATTCAGTTTGATAACACCCTTTTGGTTTTAGAAGCAGATATTTCTCTGTACAGCCTACGGTCCCATTTACTCGGGTATATCCCAACGCAGCTCCTAGAAGAAACGTGTTTCTGACTCGCTGAATCTCAATGTAGATTCAACTCTCTTAGGAGAACGAACGCACAGCAGAGCAGTTTCAAGGAAACGTTTCTCCTGAGTTTTAGACGAAGTTTCCTGCTGCTTAGTATGTATGCCGGCATTGGGCTGGAAATACCGGTTTTGGGATTCTGTACAGAAAGGGTTTGCAAACCGCTGAATCCACACGTGAGTTTAGCTCTGTCAGTTGAATGCACTCATTGACAACCATTCAGTTAGATAGCTCCGTTTTGGTTTTAGAAGCAGATATTTCTCTGTACAGCCTATGGTCCCATTCACTCGGGAATATCCCAACACAGCTCCTAGAAGAAACGTGTTTCTGACTCGCTGAATCTCAACGTAGATTCAACTCCCTTAGGTGAACGAACGCACAGCAGAGCAGTTTCAAGGAAACGTTTCTTCTGAGTTTTAGACGAAGTTTCCTGCTGTTTAGTACGTATGCCGGCATTGGGCTGGAAATACCGGTTTTGGGATTCTGCAGAGAAAGGGTTTGCAAACCGCTGAATCCACAGGTGAGTTTAACTCTGTCAGTTGAATGCACACATTGACAGGCATACAGTTAGATAGCTCCGTTTTAGTTTTAGAAGCAGATATTTCTTTGTACAGACTATGGTCCCATTCACTCGGGAATATCCCAACGCAGCTCCTGGAAGAAACGTGTTTCTGACTCCCTGAATCTCAACATAGATTCAACTCTCTTAGGTGAACGAACGCACAGCAGAGCAGTTTCAAGGAAACGTTTCTCCTGAGTTTTAGACGAAGTTTCCTGCTGTTTAGTACGTATGCCGGCATTGGGCTGGAAATACCGGTTTTGGGATTCTGCACAGAAAGGGTTTGCAAACCGCTGAATCCACACGTGAGTTTAACTCTGTCAGTTGAATGCACACATTGACAACCATTCAGTTAGATAGATCCGTTTTGGTTTTAGAAGCAGATATTTCTCTGTACAGCCTACGGTCCCATTCACTCGGGAATATCCCGACGCAGCTCCTAGAAGAAAGGTGTTTCTGACTCGCTGAATCTCAACATAGATTCAACTCTCTTAGGTGAACGAACGCAAAGCAGAGCAGTTTCAAGGAAACTTTTCTCCTGAGTTTTAGACGAAGTTACCTGCTGTTTAGTACGGATGCCGGCATTGGGCAGGAAATACCGGTTTTGGGATTCTGCACAGAAAGGGTTTGCAAACCGCTGAATCCACACGTGAGTTTAACTCTCTCAGTTGAATGCACACATTGACAACCATTCAGTTAGATAGCTCCGTTTTGGTTTTAGAAGCAGATATTTCTCTGTACAGCGTATGGTACCATTCACTCGGGAATATCCCAACGCAGCTCCTGGAAGAAACGTGTTTCTGACTCGCTGAATCTGAACATAGATTCAACTCTCTTAGGTGAACGAACGCACAGCAGAGCAGTTTCAAGGAAACGTTTCTCCTGAGTTTTAGACGAAGTTTCCTGCTGTTTAGTACGTATGCCGGCATTGGGCTGGAAATACCGGTTTTGGGATTCTGCACAGAAAGGGTTTGCAAACCGCTGAATCCACACGTGAGTTTAACTCTGTCAGTTGAATGCACACATTGACAACCATTCAGTTAGATAGCTCCGTTTTGGTATTAGAAGCAGATATTTCTCTGTACAGCCTATGGTCCCATTCACTCGGGAATATCCCAATGCAGGTCCTAGAAGAAACGTGTTTCTGACTCGCTGAATCTCAACATAGATTCAACTCTCTTAGGTGAACGAACGCACAGCAGAGCAGTTTCAAGGAAACGTTTCTCCTGAGTTTTAGACGAAGTTTCCTGCTGTTTAGTACGGATGCCGGCATTGGGCTGGAAATACCGGTTTTGGGATTCTGCACAGAAAGGGTTTGCAAACCGCTGAATCCAGACGTGAGTTTAACTCTGTGAGTTGAATGCACACATTGACAACCATCCAGTTAGATAGCTCCGTTTTGGTTTTAGAAGCAGATATTTCTCTGTATAGCCTATGGTCCCATTCACTCGGGAATATCCCAACGCAGCTCCTAGAAGAAACGTGTTTCTGACTCGCCGAATCTCAATGTAGATTCAACTCTCTTAGGTGAACGAACGCACAGCAGAGCAGTTTCAAGGAAACGTTTCTCCTGAGTTTTAGACGAAGTTTCCTGAAGTTTAGTACGCATCCCGGCATTGAGCTGTAATTACCGGTTTTGGGATTCTGCACAGAAAGGGTTTGCAAACCGCTGAATCCACACGTGAGTTTAACTCTGTCAGTTGAATGCACACATTGACAACCATTCAGTTAGATTGCACCCTTTTGGTTTTAGGAGCAGATATTTCTCTGTACAGCCTATGGTCCCATTCACTCGGGAGTATCCCAACGCAGCTCCTAGAAGAAACGTGTTTCTGACTCGCTGAATCTCAACATAGATTCAACTCTCTTATGTGAACGAACGCACAGCAGAGCAGTTTCAAGGAAACGTTTCTCCTGAGATTTAGACGAAGTTTCCTGCTGTTTAGTACGTATGCCGGCATTGGGCTGGAAATACCGGTTTTGGGATTCTGCACAGAAAGGGTTTGCAAACCACTGAATCCACACGTGAGTTTAACTCTGTCAGTTGAATGCACACATTGACAACCATTCAGTTAGATAGCTCCGTTTTGGTTTTAGAAGCAGATATTTCTCTGTACAGCCTATGGTCCCATTCACTCGGGAATATTCCAACGCAGCTCCTGGAAGAAACGTGTTTCTGACTCGCTGAATCTCAACATAGATTCAACTCCCTTAGGTGAACGAACGCACAGCAGAGCAGTTTCAAGGAAACGTTTCTCTTGAGTTTTAGACGAAGTTTCCTGCTGTTTAGTACGGATGCCGGCATTGGGCAGGAAATACCGGTTTTGGGATTCTGCACAGTAAGGGTTTGCAAACCGCTGAATCCACACGTGAGTTTAACTCTGTCAGTTGAATGCACACATTGAAAACCATTCAGCTAGATAGCACCCTTTTGGTTTAAGGAGCAGATATTTCTCTGTACAGCCTATGGTCCCATTCACTCGGGAATATCCCAATGCAGGTCCTAGAAGAAACGTGTTTCTGACTCGCTGAATCTCAACATAGATTCAACTCTCTTAGGTGAACGAACGCACAGCAGAGCAGTTTCAAGGAAACGTTTCTCCTGAGTTTTAGACGAAGTTTCCTGCTGTTTAGTACGGATGCCGGCATTGGGCTGGAAATACCGGTTTTGGGATTCTGCACAGAAAGGGTTTGCAAACCGCTGAATCCAGACGTGAGTTTAACTTTTTGAGTTGAATGCACACATTGACAACCATCCAGTTAGATAGCTCCGTTTTGGTTTTAGAAGCAGATATTTCTCTGTACAGCCTATGGTCCCATTCACTCGGGAATATCCCAACGCAGATCCTAGAAGAAACGTGTTTCTGACTCGCCGAATCTCAATGTAGATTCAACTCTCTTAGGTGAACGAACGCACAGCAGAGCAGTTTCAAGGAAACGTTTCTCCTGAGTTTTAGACGAAGTTTCCTGAAGTTTAGTACGCATCCGGGCATTGAGCTGTAATTACCGGTTTTGGGATTCTGCACAGAAAGGGTTTGCAAACCGCTGAATCCACACGTGAGTTTAACTCTGTCAGTTGAATGCACACATTGACAACCATTCAGTTAGATTGCACCCTTTTGGTTTTAGGAGCAGATATTTCTCTGTACAGCCTATGGTCCCATTCACTCGGGAGTATCCCAACGCAGCTCCTAGAAGAAACGTGTTTCTGACTCGCTGAATCTCAACATAGATTCAACTCTCTTATGTGAACGAACGCACAGCAGAGCAGTTTCAAGGAAACGTTTCTCCTGAGATTTAGACGAAGTTTCCTGCTGTTTAGTACGTATGCCGGCATTGGGCTGGAAATACCGGTTTTGGGATTCTGCACAGAAAGGGTTTGCAAACCACTGAATCCACACGTGAGTTTAACTCTGTCAGTTGAATGCACACATTGACAACCATTCAGTTAGATAGCTCCGTTTTGGTTTTAGAAGCAGATATTTCTCTGTACAGCCTATGGTCCCATTCACTCGGGAATATTCCAACGCAGCTCCTGGAAGAAACGTGTTTCTGACTCGCTGATTCTCAACATAGATTCAACTCTCTTAGGTGAACGAACGCACAGCAGAGCAGTTTCAAGGAAACGTTTCTCTTGAGTTTTAGACGAAGTTTCCTGCTGTTTAGTACGGATGCCGGCATTGGGCAGGAAATACCGGTTTTGGGATTCTGCACAGTAAGGGTTTGCAAACCGCTGAATCCACACGTGAGTTTAACTCTGTCAGTTGAATGCACACATTGAAAACCATTCAGCTAGATAGCACCCTTTTGGTTTAAGGAGCAGATATTTCTCTGTACAGCCTATGGTCCCATTCACTCGGGAATATCCCAACGCAGCTCTTAGGAGAAACATGTTTCTGACTCGCTGAATCTCAACATAGATTCAACTGTCTTAGGTGAACGAACGCACAGCAGAGCAGTTTCAAGGAAACGTTTCTCCTGAGTTTTAGACGAAGTTTCCTGCTGTTTAGTACGTATGCCGGCATTGGGCTGGAAATACCGGTTTTGGGATTCTGCACAGAAAGGGTTTGCAAACCGCTGAATCCACACGTAAGTTTAACTCTGTCAGTTGAATGCACACATTGACAACCATTCAGTTAGATAGATCCGTTTTGGTTTTAGAAGCAGATATTTCTCTGTACAGCCTATGGTCCCATTCACTCGGGAATATCCCGACGCAGCTCCTAGAAGAAACGTGTTTCTGACTCGCTGAATCTCAACATAGATTCAACTCTCTTAGGTGAACGAACGCACAGCAGAGCAGTTTCAAGGAAACTTTTCTCCTGAGTTTTAGACGAAGTTTCCTGCTGTTTAGTACGGATGCCGGCATTGGGCAGGAAATACCGGTTTTCAGATTCTGCACAGAAAGGGTTTGCAAACCGCTGAATCCACACGTGAGTTTAACTCTGTCAGTTGAATGCACACATTGACAACCATTCAGTTAGATAGCTCCGTTTTGGTTTTAGAAGCAGATATTTCTCTGTACAGCCTATGGTCCCATTCACTCGGGAATATCCCAACGCAGCTCCTGGAAGAAACGTGTTTCTGACTCGCTGAATCTGAACATAGATTCAACTCTCTTAGTTGAACGAACGCACAGCAGAGCAGTTTCAAGGAAACGTTTCTCCTGAGTTTTAGACGAAGTTTCCTGCTGTTTAGTACGTATGCCGGCATTGGGCTGGAAATACCGGTTTTGGGATTCTGCACAGAAAGGGTTTGCAAACCGCTGAATCCACACGTGAGTTTAACTCTGTCAGTTGAATGCACACATTGACAACCATTCAGTTAGATAGCTCCGTTTTGGTTTTAGAAGCAGATATTTCTCTGTACAGACTATGGTCCCATTCACTCGGGAATATCCCAACGCAGCTACTAGAAGAAACGTGTTTCTGACTCGCTGAATCTCAACATAGATTCAACTCTCTTAGGTGAACGAACGCACAGCAGAGCAGTTTCAAAGAAACGTTTCTCCTGAGTTTTACACGAAGTTTCCTGCTGTTTAGTACAGATGCCGGCATTGGGCTGGAAATACCGGTTTTGGGATTCTGCACAGAAAGGGTTTGCAAACCGCTGAATCCACACGTGAGTTTAACTTTGTGAGTTGAATGCAAACAATGACAACCATCCAGTTAGATAGCTCCGTTTTGGTTTTAGAAGCAGATATTTCTCTGTACAGCCTATGGTCCCATTCACTCGGGAATATCCCAACGCAGCTCCTAGAAGAAACGTGTTTCTGACTCGCTGAATCTCAACATAGATTCAACTCTCTTAGGTGAACGAACGCACAGCAGAGCAGTTTCAAGGAAACGTTTCTCCTGAGTTTTAGACGAAGTTTCCTGCAGTTTAGTACGTATGCCGGCATTGAGCTGGAATTACCGGTTTTGGGATTCTGCACAGAAAGGGTTTGTAGACCGCTGAATCCAAACGTGAGTTTAACTCTGTCAGTTGAATGCACACATTGACAACCATTCAGTTAGATTGCACCCTTTTGGTTTTAGGAGCAGATATTTCTCTGTACAGCCTATGGTCCCATTCACTCGGGAATATCCCAACGCAGCTCCTAGAAGAAACGTGTTTCTGACTCGCTGAATCTCAACATAGATTCAACTCTCTTAGGTGAACGAACGCACAGCAGAGCAGTTTCAAGGAAACGTTTCTCTTGAGTTTTAGACGGAGTTTCCTGCTGTTTAGTACGTATGCCGGCATTGGGCTGGAAATACCGGTTTTGGGATTCTGCACAGAAAGGGTTTGCAAACCGCTGAATCCACACGTGAGTTTAACTCTGTCAGTTGAATGCACACATTGACAACCATTCAATTTGATAACACCCTTTTGGTTTTAGAAGCAGATATTTCTCTGTACAGCCTATGGTCCCATTCACTCGGGAATATCCCAACGCAGCTCCTGGAAGAAACGTGTTTCTGACTCGCTGAATCTCAACATAGATTCAACTGTCTTAGGTGAACGAAAGCACAGCAGAGCAGTTTCAAGGAAACGTTTCTCCTGAGTTTTAGACGATGTTTCCTGCTGTTTAGTACGTATGCCGGCATTGGGCTGGAAATACCGGTTTTGGGATTCTGCGCAGAAAGAGTTTGCAAACCGCTGATTCCACACGTGAGTTTAACTCTGTCAGTTGAATGCACACATTGACAACCATTCAGTTAGATAGCTCCGTTTTGGTTTTAGAAGCAGATATTTCTCTGTACAGCCTATGGTCCCATTCACTCGGGAATATCCCAACGCAGCTCCTAGAAGAAACGTGTTTCTGACTCGCTGAATCTCAACATAGATTCAACTCTCTTAAGTGAACGAGCGCACAGCAGAGCAGTTTCAAGGAAACGCTTCTCCTGAGTTTTAGACGAAGTTTCCTGCTGTTTAGTACGGATGCCTGCATTGGGCAGGAAATACCGGTTTTCGGATTCTGCACAGAAAGGGTTTGCAAACCGCTGAATCCACACGTGAGTTTAACTCTGTCAGTTGAATGCACACATTGACAACCATTCAGTTTGATAGCACCCTTTTGGTTTTAGAAGCAGATATTTCTCTGTACAGCCTATGGTCCCATTCACTCGGGAATATCCCAACGCAGCTCCTTGAAGAAACGTGTTTCTGACTCGCTGAATCTCAACGTAGATTCAACTCTCTTAGGTGAACGAACGCACAGCAGAGCAGTTTCAAGGAAACGTTTCTTCTGAGTTTTAGACGAAGTTTCCTGCTGTTTAGTACGTATGCCGGCATTGGGCTGGAAATACCGGTTTTGGGATTCTGCAGAGAAAGGGTTTGCAAACCGCTGAATCCACACGTGAGTTTAACTCTGTCAGTTGAATGCACACATTGACAACCATTCAGTTTGATAACACCCTTTTGGTTTTAGAAGCAGATATTTCTCTGTACAGCCTATGGTCCCATTCACTCGGGGATATCCCAACGCAGCTCCTGGAAGAAATGTGTTTCTGACTCGCTGAATCTCAACATAGATTCAACTCTCTTAGGTGAACGAACGCACAGCAGAGCAGTTTCAAGGAAACGTTTCTCCTGAGTTTTAGACGAAGTTTCTTGCTGTTTAGTACGTATGCCGGCATTGGGCTGGAAATACCGGTTTTGGGATTCTGCACAGAAAGGGTTTGCAAACCGCTGAATCCACACGTAAGTTTAACTCTGTCAGTTGAATGCACACATTGAAAACCATTCAGTTAGAAAGATCCGTTTTGGTTTTAGAAGCAGATATTTCTCTGTACAGCCTATGGTCCCATTCACTCGGGAATATCCCGACGCAGCTCCTAGAAGAAACGTGTTTCTGACTCGCTGAATCTCAACATAGATTCAACTCTCTTAGGTGAACGAACGCACAGCAGAGCAGTTTCAAGGAAACTTTTCTCCTGAGTTTTAGACGAAGTTTCCTGCTGTTTAGTACGGATGCCGGCATTGGGCAGGAAATACCGGTTTTCAGATTCTGCACAGAAAGGGTTTGCAAACCGCTGAATCCACACGTGAGTTTAACTCTGTCAGTTGAATGCACACATTGACAACCATTCAGTTAGATAGCTCCGTTTTGGTTTTAGAAGCAGATATTTCTCTGTACAGCCTATGGTCCCATTCACTCGGGAATATCCCAACGCAGCTCCTGGAAGAAACGTGTTTCTGACTCGCTGAATCTGAACATAGATTCAACTCTCTTAGTTGAACGAACGCACAGCAGAGCAGTTTCAAGGAAACGTTTCTCCTGAGTTTTAGACGAAGTTTCCTGCTGTTTAGTACGTATGCCGGCATTGGGCTGGAAATACCGGTTTTGGGATTCTGCACAGAAAGGGTTTGCAAACCGCTGAATCCACACGTGAGTTTAACTCTGTCAGTTGAATGGACACATTGACAACCATTCAATTTGATAACACCCTTTTGGTTTTAGAAGCAGATATTTCTCTGTACAGCCTATGGTCCCATTCACTCGGGAATATCCCAACGCAGCTCCTGGAAGAAACGTGTTTCTGACTCGCTGAATCTCAACATAGATTCAACTGTCTTAGGTGAACGAAAGCACAGCAGAGCAGTTTCAAGGAAACGTTTCTCCTGAGTTTTAGACGATGTTTCCTGCTGTTTAGTACGTATGCCGGCATTGGGCTGGAAATACCGGTTTTGGTATTCTGCGCAGAAAGAGTTTGCAAACCGCTGATTCCACACGTGAGTTTAACTCTGTCAGTTGAATGCACACATTGACAACCATTCAGTTAGATAGCTCCGTTTTGGTTTTAGAAGCAGATATTTCTCTGTACAGCCTACGGTCCCATTCACTCGGGAATATCCCAACGCAGCTCCTAGAAGAAACGTGTTTCTGACTCGCTGAATCTCAACATAGATTCAACTCTCTTAAGTGAACGAGCGCACAGCAGAGCAGTTTCAAGGAAACGCTTCTCCTGAGTTTTAGACGAAGTTTCCTGCTGTTTAGTACGGATGCCTGCATTGGGCAGGAAATACCGGTTTTCGGATTCTGCACAGAAAGGGTTTGCAAACCGCTGAATCCACACGTGAGTTTAACTCTGTCAGTTGAATGCACACATTGACAACCATTCAGTTTGATAGCACCCTTTTGGTTTTAGAAGCAGATATTTCTCTGTACAGCCTATGGTCCCATTCACTCGGGAATATCCCAACGCAGCTCCTAGAAGAAACGTGTTTCTGACTCGCTGAATCTCAACGTAGATTCAACTCTCTTAGGTGAACGAACGCACAGCAGAGCAGTTTCAAGGAAACGTTTCTTCTGAGTTTTAGACGAAGTTTCCTGCTGTTTAGTACGTATGCCGGCATTGGGCTGGAAATACCGGTTTTGGGATTCTGCAGAGAAAGGGTTTGCAAACCGCTGAATCCACAGGTGAGTTTAACTCTGTCAGTTGAATGCACACATTGACAGGCATACACTTAGATAGCTCCGTTTTAGTTTTAGAAGCAGATATTTCTCTGTACAGACTATGGTCCCATTCACTCGGGAATATCCCAACGCAGCTCCTGGAAGAAACGTGTTTCTGACTCGCTGAATCTCAACATAGATTCAACTCTCTTAGGTGAACGAACGCACAGCAGAGCAGTTTCAAGGAAATGTTTCTCCTGAGTTTTAGACGAAGTTTCCTGCTGTTTAGTACGTATGCCGGCATTGGGCTGGAAATACCGGTTTTGGGATTCTGCACAGAAAGGGTTTGCAAACCGCTGAATCCACACGTGAGTTTAACTCTGTCAGTTGAATGCACACATTGACAACCATTCAGTTTGATAACACCCTTTTGGTTTTAGAAGCAGATATTTCTCTGTACAGCCTATGGTCCCATTCACTCGGGGATATCCCAACGCAGCTCCTGGAAGAAATGTGTTTCTGACTCGCTGAATCTCAACATAGATTCAACTCTCTTAGGTGAACGAACGCACAGCAGAGCAGTTTCAAGGAAACGTTTCTCCTGAGTTTTAGACGAAGTTTCCTGCTGTTTAGTACGTATGCCGGCATTGGGCTGGAAATACCGGTTTTGGGATTCTGCACAGAAAGGTTTTGCAAACCGCTGAATCCACACGTAAGTTTAACTCTGTCAGTTGAATGCACACATTGACAACCATTCAGTTAGATAGATCCGTTTTGGTTTTAGAAGCAGATATTTCTCTGTACAGCCTATGGTCCCATTCACTCGGGAATATCCCGACGCAGCTCCTAGAAGAAACGTGTTTCTGACTCGCTGAATCTCAACATAGATTCAACTCTCTTAGGTGAACGAACGCACAGCAGAGCAGTTTCAAGGAAACTTTTCTCCTGAGTTTTAGACGAAGTTTCCTGCTGTTTAGTACGGATGCCGGCATTGGGCAGGAAATACCGGTTTTCGGATTCTGCACAGAAAGGGTTTGCAAACCGCTGAATCCACACGTGAGTTTAACTCTGTCAGTTGAATGCACACATTGACAACCATTCAGTTTGATAGCACCCTTTTGGTTTTAGAAGCAGATATTTCTCTGTACAGCCTATGGTCCCATTCACTCGGGAATATCCCAACGCAGCTCCTAGAAGAAACGTGTTTCTGACTCGCTGAATCTCAACGTAGATTCAACTCTCTTAGGTGAACGAACGCACAGCAGAGCAGTTTCAAGGAAACGTTTCTTCTGAGTTTTAGACGAAGTTTCCTGCTGTTTAGTACGTATGCCGGCATTGGGCTGGAAATACCGGTTTTGGGATTCTGCAGAGAAAGGGTTTGCAAACCGCTGAATCCACAGGTGAGTTTAACTCTGTCAGTTGAATGCACACATTGACAGGCATACACTTAGATAGCTCCGTTTTAGTTTTAGAAGCAGATATTTCTCTGTACAGACTATGGTCCCATTCACTCGGGAATATCCCAACGCAGCTCCTGGAAGAAACGTGTTTCTGACTCGCTGAATCTCAACATAGATTCAACTCTCTTAGGTGAACGAACGCACAGCAGAGCAGTTTCAAGGAAACGTTTCTCCTGAGTTTTAGACGAAGTTTCCTGCTGTTTAGTACGTATGCCGGCATTGGGCTGGAAATACCGGTTTTGGGATTCTGCACAGAAAGGGTTTGCAAACCGCTGAATCCACACGTGAGTTTAACTCTGTCAGTTGAATGCACACATTGACAACCATTCAGTTTGATAACACCCTTTTGGTTTTAGAAGCAGATATTTCTCTGTACAGCCTATGGTCCCATTCACTCGGGGATATCCCAACGCAGCTCCTGGAAGAAATGTGTTTCTGACTCGCTGAATCTCAACATAGATTCAACTCTCTTAGGTGAACGAACGCACAGCAGAGCAGTTTCAAGGAAACGTTTCTCCTGAGTTTTAGACGAAGTTTCCTGCTGTTTAGTACGTATGCCGGCATTGGGCTGGAAATACCGGTTTTGGGATTCTGCACAGAAAGGGTTTGCAAACCGCTGAATCCACACGTAAGTTTAACTCTGTCAGTTGAATGCACACATTGACAACCATTCAGTTAGATAGATCCGTTTTGGTTTTAGAAGCAGATATTTCTCTGTACAGCCTATGGTCCCATTCACTCGGGAATATCCCGACGCAGCTCCTAGAAGAAACGTGTTTCTGACTCGCTGAATCTCAACATAGATTCAACTCTCTTAGGTGAACGAACGCACAGCAGAGCAGTTTCAAGGAAACGTTTCTCCTGAGTTTTAGACGAAGTTTCCTGCTGTTTAGTACGGATGCCGGCATTGGGCAGGAAATACCGGTTTTCAGATTCTGCACAGAAAGGGTTTGCAAACCGCTGAATCCACACGTGAGTTTAACTCTGTCAGTTGAATGCACACATTGACAACCATTCAGTTAGATAGCTCCGTTTTGGTTTTAGAAGCAGATATTTCTCTGTACAGCCTATGGTCCCATTCACTCGGGAATATCCCAACGCAGCTCCTGGAAGAAACGTGTTTCTGACTCGCTGAATCTCAACATAGATTCAACTCTCTTAGGTGAACCAACGCCCAGCAGAGCAGTTTCAAGGAAACGTTTTTCCTGAGTTTTAGACGAAGTTTCCTGCTGTTTAGTACAGATGCCGGCATTGGGCTGGAAATACCGGTTTTGGGATTCTGCACAGAAAGGGTTTGCAAACCGCTGAATCCACACGTGAGTTTATCTTTGTGAGTTGAATGCAAACAATGACAACCATCCAGTTAGATAGCTCCGTTTTGGTTTTAGAAGCAGATATTTCTCTGTACAGCCTATGGTCCCATTCACTCGGGAATATCCCAACGCAGCTCCTAGAAGAAACGTGTTTCTGACTCGCTGAATCTCAACATAGATTCAACTCTCTTAGGTGAACGAACGCACAGCAGAGCAGTTTCAAGGAAACGTTTCTCCTGAGTTTTAGACGAAGTTTCCTGCAGTTTAGTACGTATGCCGGCATTGAGCTGGAATTACCGGTTTTGGGATTCTGCACAGAAAGGGTTTGTAGACCGCTGAATCCAAACGTGAGTTTAACTCTGTCAGTTGAATGCACACATTGACAACCATTCAGTTAGATTGCACCCTTTTGGTTTTAGGAGCAGATATTTCTCTATACAGCCTATGGTCCCATTCACTCGGGAATATCCCAACGCAGCTCCTAGAAGAAACGTGTTTCTGACTCGCTGAATCTCAACATAGATTCAACTCTCTTAGGTGAACGAACGCACAGCAGAGCAGTTTCAAGGAAACGTTTCTCTTGAGTTTTAGACGAAGTTTCCTGCTGTTTAGTACGTATGCCGGCATTGGGCTGGAAATACCGGTTTTGGGATTCTGCACAGAAAGGGTTTGCAAACCGCTGAATCCACACGTGAGTTTAACTCTGTCAGTTGAATGCACACATTGACAACCATTCAGTTTGATAGCACCCTTTTGGTTTTAGAAGCAGATATTTCTCTGTACAGCCTATGGTCCCATTCACTCGGGAATATCCCAACGCAGCTCCTAGAAGAAACGTGTTTCTGACTCACTGAATCTCTACATAGATTCAACTCTCTTAGGTGAACGAACGCACAGCAGAGCAGTTTCAAGGAAACTTTTCTCCTGAGTTTTAGACGAAGTTTCCTGCTGTTTAGTACGGATGCCGGCATTGGGCTGGAAATACCGGTTTTGGGATTCTGCACAGAAAGGGTATGCAAACCGCTGAATCCACACGTGAGTTTAACTCTGTCAGTTGAATGCACACATTGTCAACCATTCAATTTGATAACACCCTTTTGGTTTTAGAAGCAGATATTTCTCTGTACAGCCTATGGTCCCATTCACTCGGGAATATCCCAACGCAGCTCCTGGAAGAAACGTGTTTCTGACTCGCTGAATCTCAACATAGATTCAACTCTCTTAGGTGAACGAAGGCACAGCAGACCAGTTTCAAGGAAACGTTTCTCCTGAGTTTTAGACGAAGTTTCCTGCTGTTTAGTACGGGGATGCCGGCATTGGGCTGGAAATACCGGTTTTGGGATTCTACACAGAAAGGGTTTGCAAACCGCTGAATCCACACGTGAGTTTAACTCTGTCAGTTGAATGCACACATTGACAACCATTCAGTTAGATAGCTCCGTTTTGGTTTTAGAAGCAGATATTTCTCTGTACAGCCTATGGTCCCATTCACTCGGGAATATCCCAACGCAGCTCCTGGAAGAAACGTGTTTCTGACTCGCTGAATCTCAACATAGATTCAACTCTCTTAGGTGAACGAACGCACAGCAGAGCAGTTTCAAGGAAACGTTTCTCCTGAGTTTTAGACGATGTTTCCTGCTGTTTAGTACGTATGCCGGCATTGGGCTGGAAATACCGGTTTCGGGATTCTGCACAGAAAGGGTTTGCAAACCGCTGAATCCACACGTGAGTTTAACTCTGTCAGTTGAATGCACACATTGACAACCATCCAGTTTCATAGCTCCGTTTTGGTTTTAGAAGCAGATAGTTCTCTGTACAGACTATGGTCCCATTCACTCGGGAATATCCCAACGCAGGTACTAGAAGAAACGTGTTTCTGACTCGCTGAATCTCAACATAGATTCAACTCTCTTAGGTGAACGAACGCCCAGCAGAGCAGTTTCAAGGAAACGTTTCTCCTGAGTTTTAGACGAAGTTCCCTGCTGTTTAGAACGTATGCCGGCATTGAGCTGGAAATACCGGTTTTGGGATTCTGCACAGAAAGGATTTGCAAACCGCTGATTCCACACGTGAGTTTAACTCTGTCAGTTGAATGCACACATTGACAACCATTCAGTTAGATAGCTCCGTTTTGGTTTTAGAAGCAGATATTTCTCTGTACAGCCTATGGTCCCATTCACTCGGGAATATCCCAACGCAGCTCCTAGAAGAAACGTGTTTCTGACTCGCTGAATCTCAACATAGATTCAACTCTCTTAGGTGAACGAACGCACAGCAGAGCAGTTTCAAGGAAACGTTTCTCCTCAGTTTTAGACGAAGTTTCCTGCTGTTTAGTACGTATGCCGGCATTGGGCTGGAAATACCGGTTTTGGGATTCTGCACAGAAAGGGTTTGCAAACCGCTGAATCCACACGTGAGTTTAACTCTGTCAGTTGAATGCACACATTGACAACCATTCAGTTAGATAGATCCGTTTTGGTTTTAGAAGCAGATATTTCTCTGTACAACCTATGGTTCCATTCACTCGGGAATATCCCGACGCAGCTCCTAGAAGAAAGGTGTTTCTGACTCGCTGAATCTCAACATAGATTCAACTCTCTTAGGTGAACGAACGCACAGCAGAGCAGTTTCAAGGAAACTTTTCTCCTGAGTTTTAGACGAAGTTACCTGCTGTTTAGTACGGATGCCGGCATTGGGCAGGAAATACCGGTTTTCGGATTCTGCACAGAAAGGGTTTGCAAACCGCTGAATCCACACGTGAGTTTAACTCTGTCAGTTGAATGCACACATTGACAACCATTCAGTTAGATAGCTCCGTTTTGGTTTTAGAAGCAGATATTTCTCTGTACAGCCTATGGTCCCATTGACTCGGGAATATCCCAACGCAGCTCCTGGAAGAAACGTGTTTCTGACTCGCTGAATCTCAACATAGATTCAACTCTCTTAGGTGAACGAACGCACAGCAGAGCAGTTTCAAGGAAACGTTTCTTCTGAGTTTTAGACGAAGTTTCCTACTGTTTAGTACGTATGCCGGAATTGGGCTGGAAATACCGGTTTTGGGATTCTGCACAGAAAGGGTTTGCAAACCCCTGAATCCACACGTGAGTTTAACTCTGTCAGTTGAATGCACACATTGACAACCATTCAGTTTGATAATACCCTTTTCGTTTTAGAAGCAGATATTTCTCTGTACAGCCTATGGTCCCATTCACTCGGGGATATCCCAACGCAGCTCCTGGAAGAAACGTGTTTCTGACTCGCTGAATCTCAACATAGATTCAACTCTCTTAGGTGAACGAAAGCACAGCAGAGCAGTTTCAAGGAAACGTTTCTCCTGAGTTTTAGACGAAGTTTCCTGCTGTTTAGTACGTATGCCGGCATGGGGCTGGAAATACCGGTTTTGGGATTCTGCACAGAAAGGGTTTGCAAACCGCTGAATCCACAGGTGAGTTTAACTCTGTCAGTTGAATGCACACATTTACAACCATCCTGTTAGATAGCTCCGTTTTGGTTTTAGAAGCAGATATTTCTCTGTACAGCCTATGGTCCCATTAACTCGGTATTATCCCAACGCAGCTCCTAGAAGAAACGTGTTTCTGACTCGCTGAATCTCAACATAGATTCAACTCTCTTAGGTGAACGAAAGCACAGCAGAGCAGTTTCAAGGAAACGTTTCTCCTGAGTTTTAGAGGAAATTTCCTGCTCTTTAGTACGTATGCCGGCATTGGGCTGGAAATACCGGTTTTGGGATTCTGCACAGAAAGGGTTTGCAAACTGCTGAATCCACACGTGAGTTTAACTTTGTCAGTTGAATGCACACATTGACAGGCATACAGTTAGATAGCTCCGTTTTGGTTTTAGAATCAGATATTTCTCTGTACAGACTATGGTCCCATTCACTCGGTAATATCCCAACGCAGCTCCTAGAAGAAACGTGTTTCTGACTCGCTGAATCTCAACATAGATTCAACTCTCTTAGGTGAACGAACGCACAGCAGAGCAGTTTCAAGGAAACTTTTCTCCTGAGTTTTAGACGAAGTTACCTGCTGTTTAGTACGGATGCCGGCATTGGGCAGGAAATACCGGTTTTCGGATTCTGCACAGAAAGGGTTTGCAAACCGCTGAATCCACACGTGAGTTTAACTCTGTCAGTTGAATGCACACATTGACAACCATTCAGTTAGATAGCTCCGTTTTGGTTTTAGAAGCAGATATTTCTCTGTACAGCCTATGGTCCCATTGACTCGGGAATATCCCAACGCAGCTCCTGGAAGAAACGTGTTTCTGACTCGCTGAATCTCAACATAGATTCAACTCTCTTAGGTGAACGAACGCACAGCAGAGCAGTTTCAAGGAAACGTTTCTTCTGAGTTTTAGACGAAGTTTCCTACTGTTTAGTACGTATGCCGGCATTGGGCTGGAAATACCGGTTTTGGGATTCTGCACAGAAAGGGTTTGCAAACCCCTGAATCCACACGTGAGTTTAACTCTGTCAGTTGAATGCACACATTGACAACCATTCAGTTTGATAACACCCTTTTGGTTTTAGAAGCAGATATTTCTCTGTACAGCCTATGGTCCCATTCACTCGGGGATATCCCAACGCAGCTCCTAGAAGAAACGTGTTTCTGACTCGCTGAATCTCAACATAGATTCAACTCTCTTAGGTGAACGAACGCACAGCAGAGCAGTTTCACGAAAACGTTTCTCCTGAGTTTTAGACAAAGTTTCCTGCAGTTTAGTACGTATGCTGGCAGTGAGCTGGAATTACCGGTTTTGGGATTCTGCACAGAAAGGGTTTGTAAACCGATGAATCCAAACGTGAGTTTAACTCTGTCAGTTGAATGCACACATTGAAAACCATTCAGCTAGATAGCACCCTTTTGGTTTAAGGAGCAGATATTTCTCTGTACAGCCTATGGTCCCATTCACTCGGGAATATCCCAACGCAGCTCTTAGAAGAAACATGTTTCTGACTCGCTGAATTTGAACATAGATTCAACTCTCTTAGGTGAACGAACGCACAGCAGAGTAGTTTCAAGGAAACGTTTCTCCTGAGTTTTAGACGAAGTTTCCTGCTGTTTAGTACGTATGCCGGCATTGTTCTGGAAATACCGGTTTTGGGATTCTGCACAGAAAGGGTTTGCAAACCACTGAATCGACACGTGAGTTTAACTCTGTCAGTTGAATGCACGCATTGACAACCATTCAGTTAGATAGCTCCGTTTTGGTTTTAGGAGCAGATATTTCTCTGTACAACCTATGGTCCCATTCACTCGGGAATATCCCAACGCAGCTCCTGGAAGAAACGTGTTTCTGACTCGCTGAATCTCAACATAGATTCAACTCTCTTAGGTGAACGAACGCACAGCAGAGCAGTTTCAAGGAAACGTTTCTTCTGAGTTTTAGACGAAGTTTCCTACTGTTTAGTACGTATGCCGGCATTGGGCTGGAAATACCGGTTTTGGGATTCTGCACAGAAAGGGTTTGCAAACCCCTGAATCCACACGTGAGTTTAACTCTGTCAGTTGAATGCACACATTGACAACCATTCAGTTTGATAACACCCTTTTGGTTTTAGAAGCAGATATTTCTCTGTACAGCCTATGGTCCCATTCATTCGGGGATATCCCAACGCAGCTCCTGGAAGAAACGTGTTTCTGACTCGCTGAATCTCAACATAGATTCAACTCTCTTAGGTGAACGAAAGCACAGCAGAGCAGTTTCAAGGAAACGTTTCTCCTGAGTTTTAGACGAAGTTTCCTGCTGTTTAGTACGTATGCCGGCATGGGGCTGGAAATACCGGTTTTGGGATTCTGCACAGAAAGGGTTTGCAAACCGCTGAATCCACAGGTGAGTTTAACTCTGTCAGTTGAATGCACACATTTACAACCATCCTGTTAGATAGCTCCGTTTTGGTTTTAGAAGCAGATATTTCTCTGTACAGCCTATGGTCCCATTAACTCGGTATTATCCCAACGTAGCTCCTAGAAGAAACGTGTTTCTGACTCGCTGAATCTCAACATAGATTCAACTCTCTTAGGTGAACGAAAGCACAGCAGAGCAGTTTCAAGGAAACGTTTCTCCTGAGTTTTAGAGGAAATTTCCTGCTCTTTAGTACGTATGCCGGCATTGGGCTGGAAATACCGGTTTTGGGATTCTGCACAGAAAGGGTTTGCAAACTGCTGAATCCACACGTGAGTTTAACTTTGTCAGTTGAATGCACACATTGACAGGCATACAGTTAGATAGCTCCGTTTTGGTTTTAGAATCAGATATTTCTCTGTACAGACTATGGTCCCATTCACTCGGTAATATCCCAACGCAGCTCCTAGAAGACACATGTTTCTGACTCGCTGAATCTCAACATAGATTCAACTCTCTTAGGTGAACGAACGCACAGCAGAGCAGTTTCACGAAAACGTTTCTCCTGAGTTTTAGACAAAGTTTCCTGCAGTTTAGTACGTATGCTGGCAGTGAGCTGGAATTACCGGTTTTGGGATTCTGCACAGAAAGGGTTTGTAAACCGATGAATCCAAACGTGAGTTTAACTCTGTCAGTTGAATGCACACATTGAAAACCATTCAGCTAGATAGCACCCTTTTGGTTTAAGGAGCAGATATTTCTCTGTACAGCCTATGGTCCCATTCACTCGGGAATATCCCAACGCAGCTCTTAGAAGAAACATGTTTCTGACTCGCTGAATTTGAACATAGATTCAACTCTCTTAGGTGAACGAACGCACAGCAGAGCAGTTTCAAGGAAACGTTTCTCCTGAGTTTTAGACGAAGGTTCCTGCTGTTTAGTACGTATGCCGGCATTGTTCTGGAAATACCGGTTTTGGGATTCTGCACAGAAAGGGTTTGCAAACCACTGAATCGACACGTGAGTTTAACTCTGTCAGTTGAATGCACGCATTGACAACCATTCAGTTAGATAGCTCCGTTTTGGTTTTAGAAGCAGATATTTCTCTGTACAGCCTATGGTCCCATTCACTCGGGAATATCCCAACGCAGCTCCTAGAAGAAACGTGTTTCTGACTCGCTGAATCTCAACATAGATTCAACTCTCTTAAGTGAACGAACGCACAGCAGAGCAGTTTCAAGGAAACGCTTCTCCTGAGTTTTAGACGAAGTTTCCTGCTGTTTAGTACGGATGCCTGCATTGGGCAGGAAATGCCGGTTTTCGGATTCTGCACAGAAAGGGTTTGCAAACCGCTGAATCCACACGTGAGTTTAACTCTGTCAGTTGAATGCACACATTGACAACCATTCAGTTTGATAGCACCCTTTTGGTTTTAGAAGCAGATATTTCTCTGTACAGCCTATGGTCCCATTCACTCGGGAATATCCCAACGCAGCTCCTGGAAGAAACGTGTTTCTGACTCGCTGAATCTCAACATAGATTCAACTCTCTTAGGTGAACGAAGGCACAGCAGACCAGTTTCAAGGAAACGTTTCTCCTGAGTTTTAGACGAAGTTTCCTGCTGTTTAGTACGGGGATGCCGGCATTGGGCTGGAAATACCGGTTTTGGGATTCTACACAGAAAGGGTTTGCAAACCGCTGAATCCACACGTGAGTTTAACTCTGTCAGTTGAATGCACACATTGACAACCATTCAGTTAGATAGCTCCGTTTTGGTTTTAGAAGCAGATATTTCTCTGTACAGCCTATGGTCCCATTCACTCGGGAATATCCCAACGCAGCTCCTGGAAGAAACGTGTTTCTGACTCGCTGAATCTCAACATAGATTCAACTCTCTTAGGTGAACGAAGGCACAGCAGACCAGTTTCAAGGAAACGTTTCTCCTGAGTTTTAGACGAAGTTTCCTGCTGTTTAGTACGGGGATGCCGGCATTGGGCTGGAAATACCGGTTTTGGGATTCTACACAGAAAGGGTTTGCAAACCGCTGAATCCACACGTGAGTTTAACTCTGTCAGTTGAATGCACACATTGACAACCATTCAGTTAGATAGCTCCGTTTTGGTTTTAGAAGCAGATATTTCTCTGTACAGCCTATGGTCCCATTCACTCGGGAATATCCCAACGCAGCTCCTGGAAGAAACGTGTTTCTGACTCGCTGAATCTCAACATAGATTCAACTCTCTTAGGTGAACGAACGCACAGCAGAGCAGTTTCAAGGAAACGTTTCTCCTGAGTTTTAGACGATGTTTCCTGCTGTTTAGTACGTATGCCGGCATTGGGCTGGAAATACCGGTTTCGGGATTCTGCACAGAAAGGGTTTGCAAACCGCTGAATCCACACGTGAGTTTAACTCTGTCAGTTGAATGCACACATTGACAACCATCCAGTTTCATAGCTCCGTTTTGGTTTTAGAAGCAGATAGTTCTCTGTACAGACTATGGTCCCATTCACTCGGGAATATCCCAACGCAGGTACTAGAAGAAACGTGTTTCTGACTCGCTGAATCTCAACATAGATTCAACTCTCTTAGGTGAACGAACGCCCAGCAGAGCAGTTTCAAGGAAACGTTTCTCCTGAGTTTTAGACGAAGTTCCCTGCTGTTTAGAACGTATGCCGGCATTGAGCTGGAAATACCGGTTTTGGGATTCTGCACAGAAAGGATTTGCAAACCGCTGATTCCACACGTGAGTTTAACTCTGTCAGTTGAATGCACACATTGACAACCATTCAGTTAGATAGCTCCGTTTTGGTTTTAGAAGCAGATATTTCTCTGTACAGCCTATGGTCCCATTCACTCGGGAATATCCCAACGCAGCTCCTGGAAGAAACGTGTTTCTGACTCGCTGAATCTCAACATAGATTCAACTCTCTTAGGTGAACGAACGCACAGCAGAGCAGTTTCAAGGAAACGTTTCTCCTCAGTTTTAGACGAAGTTTCCTGCTGTTTAGTACGTATGCCGGCATTGGGCTGGAAATACCGGTTTTGGGATTCTGCACAGAAAGGGTTTGCAAACCGCTGAATCCACACGTGAGTTTAACTCTGTCAGTTGAATGCACACATTGACAACCATTCAGTTAGATAGATCCGTTTTGGTTTTAGAAGCAGATATTTCTCTGTACAACCTATGGTTCCATTCACTCGGGAATATCCCGACGCAGCTCCTAGAAGAAAGGTGTTTCTGACTCGCTGAATCTCAACATAGATTCAACTCTCTTAGGTGAACGAACGCACAGCAGAGCAGTTTCAAGGAAACTTTTCTCCTGAGTTTTAGACGAAGTTACCTGCTGTTTAGTACGGATGCCGGCATTGGGCAGGAAATACCGGTTTTCGGATTCTGCACAGAAAGGGTTTGCAAACCGCTGAATCCACACGTGAGTTTAACTCTGTCAGTTGAATGCACACATTGACAACCATTCAGTTAGATAGCTCCGTTTTGGTTTTAGAAGCAGATATTTCTCTGTACAGCCTATGGTCCCATTGACTCGGGAATATCCCAACGCAGCTCCTGGAAGAAACGTGTTTCTGACTCGCTGAATCTCAACATAGATTCAACTCTCTTAGGTGAACGAACGCACAGCAGAGCAGTTTCAAGGAAACGTTTCTTCTGAGTTTTAGACGAAGTTTCCTACTGTTTAGTACGTATGCCGGAATTGGGCTGGAAATACCGGTTTTGGGATTCTGCACAGAAAGGGTTTGCAAACCCCTGAATCCACACGTGAGTTTAACTCTGTCAGTTGAATGCACACATTGACAACCATTCAGTTTGATAACACCCTTTTCGTTTTAGAAGCAGATATTTCTCTGTACAGCCTATGGTCCCATTCACTCGGGGATATCCCAACGCAGCTCCTGGAAGAAACGTGTTTCTGACTCGCTGAATCTCAACATAGATTCAACTCTCTTAGGTGAACGAAAGCACAGCAGAGCAGTTTCAAGGAAACGTTTCTCCTGAGTTTTAGACGAAGTTTCCTGCTGTTTAGTACGTATGCCGGCATGGGGCTGGAAATACCGGTTTTGGGATTCTGCACAGAAAGGGTTTGCAAACCGCTGAATCCACAGGTGAGTTTAACTCTGTCAGTTGAATGCACACATTTACAACCATCCTGTTAGATAGCTCCGTTTTGGTTTTAGAAGCAGATATTTCTCTGTACAGCCTATGGTCCCATTAACTCGGTATTATCCCAACGCAGCTCCTAGAAGAAACGTGTTTCTGACTCGCTGAATCTCAACATAGATTCAACTCTCTTAGGTGAACGAAAGCACAGCAGAGCAGTTTCAAGGAAACGTTTCTCCTGAGTTTTAGAGGAAATTTCCTGCTCTTTAGTACGTATGCCGGCATTGGGCTGGAAATACCGGTTTTGGGATTCTGCACAGAAAGGGTTTGCAAACTGCTGAATCCACACGTGAGTTTAACTTTGTCAGTTGAATGCACACATTGACAGGCATACAGTTAGATAGCTCCGTTTTGGTTTTAGAATCAGATATTTCTCTGTACAGACTATGGTCCCATTCACTCGGTAATATCCCAACGCAGCTCCTAGAAGAAACGTGTTTCTGACTCGCTGAATCTCAACATAGATTCAACTCTCTTAGGTGAACGAACGCACAGCAGAGCAGTTTCAAGGAAACTTTTCTCCTGAGTTTTAGACGAAGTTACCTGCTGTTTAGTACGGATGCCGGCATTGGGCAGGAAATACCGGTTTTCGGTTTCTGCACAGAAAGGGTTTGCAAACCGCTGAATCCACACGTGAGTTTAACTCTGTCAGTTGAATGCACACATTGACAACCATTCAGTTAGATAGCTCCGTTTTGGTTTTAGAAGCAGATATTTCTCTGTACAGCCTATGGTCCCATTGACTCGGGAATATCCCAACGCAGCTCCTGGAAGAAACGTGTTTCTGACTCGCTGAATCTCAACATAGATTCAACTCTCTTAGGTGAACGAACGCACAGCAGAGCAGTTTCAAGGAAACGTTTCTTCTGAGTTTTAGACGAAGTTTCCTACTGTTTAGTACGTATGCCGGCATTGGGCTGGAAATACCGGTTTTGGGATTCTGCACAGAAAGGGTTTGCAAACCCCTGAATCCACACGTGAGTTTAACTCTGTCAGTTGAATGCACACATTGACAACCATTCAGTTTGATAACACCCTTTTGGTTTTAGAAGCAGATATTTCTCTGTACAGCCTATGGTCCCATTCACTCGGGGATATCCCAACGCAGCTCCTGGAAGAAACGTGTTTCTGACTCGCTGAATCTCAACATAGATTCAACTCTCTTAGGTGAACGAAAGCACAGCAGAGCAGTTTCAAGGAAACGTTTCTCCTGAGTTTTAGACGAAGTTTCCTGCTGTTTAGTACGTATGCCGGCATGGGGCTGGAAATACCGGTTTTGGGATTCTGCACAGAAAGGGTTTGCAAACCGCTGAATCCACAGGTGAGTTTAACTCTGTCAGTTGAATGCACACATTTACAACCATCCTGTTAGAAAGCTCCGTTTTGGTTTTAGAAGCAGATATTTCTCTGTACAGCCTATGGTCCCATTAACTCGGTATTATCCCAACGCAGCTCCTAGAAGAAACGTGTTTCTGACTCGCTGAATCTCAACATAGATTCAACTCTCTTAGGTGAACGAACGCACAGCAGAGCAGTTTCAAGGAAACGTTTCTCCTGAGTTTTAGAGGAAATTTCCTGCTCTTTAGTACGTATGCCGGCATTGGGCTGGAAATACCGGTTTTGGGATTCTGCACAGAAAGGGTTTGCAAACTGCTGAATCCACACGTGAGTTTAACTTTGTCAGTTGAATGCACACATTGACAGGCATACAGTTAGATAGCTCCGTTTTGGTTTTAGAATCAGATATTTCTCTGTACAGATTATGGTCCCATTCACTCGGTAATATCCCAACGCAGCTCCTAGAAGAAACGTGTTTCTGACTCGCTGAATCTCAACATAGATTCAACTCTCTTAGGTGAACGAACGCACAGCAGAGCAGTTTCACGAAAACGTTTCTCCTGAGTTTTAGACAAAGTTTCCTGCAGTTTAGTACGTATGCTGGCAGTGAGCTGGAATTACCGGTTTTGGGATTCTGCACAGAAAGGGTTTGTAAACCGATGAATCCAAACGTGAGTTTAACTCTGTCAGTTGAATGCACACATTGAAAACCATTCAGCTAGATAGCACCCTTTTGGTTTAAGGAGCAGATATTTCTCTGTACAGCCTATGGTCCCATTCACTCGGGAATATCCCAACGCAGCTCTTAGAAGAAACATGTTTCTGACTCGCTGAATTTGAACATAGATTCAACTCTCTTAGGTGAACGAACGCACAGCAGAGTAGTTTCAAGGAAACGTTTCTCCTGAGTTTTAGACGAAGTTTCCTGCTGTTTAGTACGTATGCCGGCATTGTTCTGGAAATACCGGTTTTGGGATTCTGCACAGAAAGGGTTTGCAAACCACTGAATCGACACGTGAGTTTAACTCTGTCATTTGAATGCACGCATTGACAACCATTCAGTTAGATAGCTCCGTTTTGGTTTTAGGAGCAGATATTTCTCTGTACAACCTATGGTCCCATTCACTCGGGAATATCCCAACGCAGCTCCTGGAAGAAACGTGTTTCTGACTCGCTGAATCTCAACATAGATTCAACTCTCTTAGGTGAACGAACGCACAGCAGAGCAGTTTCAAGGAAACGTTTCTTCTGAGTTTTAGACGAAGTTTCCTACTGTTTAGTACGTATGCCGGCATTGGGCTGGAAATACCGGTTTTGGGATTCTGCACAGAAAGGGTTTGCAAACCCCTGAATCCACACGTGAGTTTAACTCTGTCAGTTGAATGCACACATTGACAACCATTCAGTTTGATAACACCCTTTTGGTTTTAGAAGCAGATATTTCTCTGTACAGCCTATGGTCCCATTCATTCGGGGATATCCCAACGCAGCTCCTGGAAGAAACGTGTTTCTGACTCGCTGAATCTCAACATAGATTCAACTCTCTTAGGTGAACGAAAGCACAGCAGAGCAGTTTCAAGGAAACGTTTCTCCTGAGTTTTAGACGAAGTTTCCTGCTGTTTAGTACGTATGCCGGCATGGGGCTGGAAATACCGGTTTTGGGATTCTGCACAGAAAGGGTTTGCAAACCGCTGAATCCACAGGTGAGTTTAACTCTGTCAGTTGAATGCACACATTTACAACCATCCTGTTAGATAGCTCCGTTTTGGTTTTAGAAGCAGATATTTCTCTGTACAGCCTATGGTCCCATTAACTCGGTATTATCCCAACGTAGCTCCTAGAAGAAACGTGTTTCTGACTCGCTGAATCTCAACATAGATTCAACTCTCTTAGGTGAACGAAAGCACAGCAGAGCAGTTTCAAGGAAACGTTTCTCCTGAGTTTTAGAGGAAATTTCCTGCTCTTTAGTACGTATGCCGGCATTGGGCTGGAAATACCGGTTTTGGGATTCTGCACAGAAAGGGTTTGCAAACTGCTGAATCCACACGTGAGTTTAACTTTGTCAGTTGAATGCACACATTGACAGGCATACAGTTAGATAGCTCCGTTTTGGTTTTAGAATCAGATATTTCTCTGTACAGACTATGGTCCCATTCACTCGGTAATATCCCAACGCAGCTCCTAGAAGACACATGTTTCTGACTCGCTGAATCTCAACATAGATTCAACTCTCTTAGGTGAACGAACGCACAGCAGAGCAGTTTCACGAAAACGTTTCTCCTGAGTTTTAGACAAAGTTTCCTGCAGTTTAGTACGTATGCTGGCAGTGAGCTGGAATTACCGGTTTTGGGATTCTGCACAGAAAGGGTTTGTAAACCGATGAATCCAAACGTGAGTTTAACTCTGTCAGTTGAATGCACACATTGAAAACCATTCAGCTAGATAGCACCCTTTTGGTTTAAGGAGCAGATATTTCTCTGTACAGCCTATGGTCCCATTCACTCGGGAATATCCCAACGCAGCTCTTAGAAGAAACATGTTTCTGACTCGCTGAATTTGAACATAGATTCAACTCTCTTAGGTGAACGAACGCACAGCAGAGCAGTTTCAAGGAAACGTTTCTCCTGAGTTTTAGACGAAGGTTCCTGCTGTTTAGTACGTATGCCGGCATTGTTCTGGAAATACCGGTTTTGGGATTCTGCACAGAAAGGGTTTGCAAACCACTGAATCGACACGTGAGTTTAACTCTGTCAGTTGAATGCACGCATTGACAACCATTCAGTTAGATAGCTCCGTTTTGGTTTTAGAAGCAGATATTTCTCTGTACAGCCTATGGTCCCATTCACTCGGGAATATCCCAACGCAGCTCCTAGAAGAAACGTGTTTCTGACTCGCTGAATCTCAACATAGATTCAACTCTCTTAAGTGAACGAACGCACAGCAGAGCAGTTTCAAGGAAACGCTTCTCCTGAGTTTTAGACGAAGTTTCCTGCTGTTTAGTACGGATGCCTGCATTGGGCAGGAAATGCCGGTTTTCGGATTCTGCACAGAAAGGGTTTGCAAACCGCTGAATCCACACGTGAGTTTAACTCTGTCAGTTGAATGCACACATTGACAACCATTCAGTTTGATAGCACCCTTTTGGTTTTAGAAGCAGATATTTCTCTGTACAGCCTATGGTCCCATTCACTCGGGAATATCCCAACGCAGCTCCTAGAAGAAACGTGTTTCTGACTCACTGAATCTCTACATAGATTCAACTCTCTTAGGTGAACGAACGCACAGCAGAGCAGTTTCAAGGAAACTTTTCTCCTGAGTTTTAGACGAAGTTTCCTGCTGTTTAGTACGGATGCCGGCATTGGGCTGGAAATACCGGTTTTGGGATTCTGCACAGAAAAGGTTTGCAAACCGCTGAATCCACACGTGAGTTTAACTCTGTCAGTTGAATGCACACATTGTCAACCATTCAATTTGATAACACCCTTTTGGTTTTAGAAGCAGATATTTCTCTGTACAGCCTATGGTCCCATTGACTCGGGAATATCCCAACGCAGCTCCTGGAAGAAACGTGTTTCTGACTCGCTGAATCTCAACATAGATTCAACTCTCTTAGGTGAACGAACGCACAGCAGAGCAGTTTCAAGGAAACGTTTCTCCTGAGTTTTAGACGACGTTTCCTGCTGTTCAGTACGTATGCCGGCATTGGGCTGGAAATACCGGTTTTGGGATTCTGCACAGAAAGGGTTTGCAAACCGCTGAATCCACACGTGAGTTTAACTCTGTCAGTTGAATGCACACATTGACAACCATCCAGTTAGATAGCTCCGTTTTGGTTTTAGAAGCAGATAGTTCTCTGTACAGACTATGGTCCCATTCACTCGGGAATATCCCAACGCAGCTACTAGAAGAAACGTGTTTCTGACTCGCTGAATCTCAACATAGATTCAACTCTCTTAGGTGAACGAACGCCCAGCAGAGCAGTTTCAAGGAAACGTTTCTCCTGAGTTTTAGACGAAGTTTCCTGCTGTTTAGAACGTATGCCGGCATTGGGCTGGAAATACCGGTTTTGGGATTCTGCACAGAAAGGATTTGCAAACCGCTGATTCCACACGTGAGTTTAACTCTGTCAGTTGAATGCACACATTGACAACCATTCAGTTAGATAGCTCCGTTTTCGTTTTAGAAGCAGATATTTCTCTGTACAGCCTATGGTCCCATTCACTCGGGGATATCCCAACGCAGCTCCTGGAAGAAACGTGTTTCTGACTCGCTGAATCTCAACATAGATTCAACTCTCTTAGGTGAACGAACGCACAGCAGAGCAGTTTCAAGGAAACGTTTCTTCTGAGTTTTAGACGAAGTTTCCTACTGTTTAGTACGTATGCCGGCATTGGGCTGGAAATACCGGTTTTGGGATTCTGCACAGAAAGGGTTTGCAAACCCCTGAATCCACACGTGAGTTTAACTCTGTCAGTTGAATGCACACATTGACAACCATTCAGTTTGATAACACCCTTTTGGTTTTAGAAGCAGATATTTCTCTGTACAGCCTATGGTCCCATTCACTCGGGGATATCCCAACGCAGCTCCTGGAAGAAACGTGTTTCTGACTCGCTGAATCTCAACATAGATTCAACTCTCTTAGGTGAACGAAAGCACAGCAGAGCAGTTTCAAGGAAACGTTTCTCCTGAGTATTAGACGAAGTTTCCTGCTGTTTAGTACGTATGCCGGCATGGGGCTGGAAATACCGGTTTTGGGATTCTGCACAGAAAGGGTTTGCAAACCGCTGAATCCACAGGTGAGTTTAACTCTGTCAGTTGAATGCACACATTGACAACCATCCTGTTAGATAGCTCCGTTTTGGTTTTAGAAGCAGATATTTCTCTGTACAGCCTATGGTCCCATTAACTCGGTATTATCCCAACGCAGCTCCTAGAAGAAACGTGTTTCTGACTCGCTGAATCTCAACATAGATTCAACTCTCTTAGGTGAACGAACGCACAGCAGAGCAGTTTCAAGGAAACGTTTCTCCTGAGTTTTAGACGAAATTTCCTGCTCTTTAGTACGTATGCCGGCATTGGGCTGGAAATACCGGCTTTGGGATTCTGCACAGAAAGGGTTTGCAAACTGCTGAATCCACACGTGAGTTTAACTTTGTCAGTTGAATGCACACATTGACAGGCATACAGTTAGATAGCTCCGTTTTGGTTTTAGAATCAGATATTTCTCTGTACAGACTATGGTCCCATTCACTCGGGAATATCCCAACGCAGCTCCTAGAAGAAACGTGTTTCTGACTCGCTGAATCTCAACATAGATTCAACTCTCTTAGGTGAACGAACGCACAGCAGAGCAGTTTCACGAAAACGTTTCTCCTGAGTTTTAGACAAAGTTTCCTGCAGTTTAGTACGTATGCTGGCAGTGAGCTGGAATTACCGGTTTTGGGATTCTGCACAGAAAGGGTTTGTAAACCGATGAATCCAAACGTGAGTTTAACTCTGTCAGTTGAATGCACACATTGAAAACCATTCAGCTAGATAGCACCCTTTTGGTTTAAGGAGCAGATACTTCTCTGTACAGCCTATGGTCCCATTCACTCGGGAATATCCCAACGCAGCTCTTAGAAGAAACATGTTTCTGACTCGCTGAATTTGAACATAGATTCAACTCTCTTAGGTGAACGAACGCACAGCAGAGTAGTTTCAAGGAAACGTTTCTCCTGAGTTTTAGACGAAGTTTCCTGCTGTTTAGTACGTATGCCGGCATTGTTCTGGAAATACCGGTTTTGGGATTCTGCACAGAAAGGGTTTGCAAACCACTGAATCGACACGTGAGTTTAACTCTGTCAGTTGAATGCACGCAATGACAACCATTCAGTTAGATAGCTCCGTTTTGGTTTTAGGAGCAGATATTTCTCTGTACAACCTATGGTCCCATTCAATCGGGAATATCCCAATGCAGCTCCTGGAAGAAACGTGTTTCTGACTCGCTGAATCTCAACATAGATTCAACTCTCTTAGGTGAACGAAAGCACAGCAGAGCAGCTCCAAGGAAACGTTTCTCCTGAGTTTTAGACGAAGTTTCCTGCTGTTTAGTACGTATGCCGGCATTGGGCTGGAAATACCGGTTTTGGGATTCTGCACAGAAAGGGTTTGCAAACCGCTGAATCCACACGTGAGTTTAACTCTGTCAGTTGAATGCACACATTGACAACCATTCAATTAGATTGCACCCTTTTGGTTTTAGGAGCAGATATTTCTCTGTACAGCCTATGGTCCAATTCACTCGGGAGTATCCCAACGCAGCTCCTAGAAGAAACGTGTTTCTGACTCGCTGAATCTCAACATAGATTCAACTCTCTTATGTGAACGAACGCACAGCAGAGCAGTTTCAAGGAAACATTTCTCCTGATTTTTAGACGAAGTTTCCTGCTGTTTAGTACGTATGCCGGCATTGGGCTGGAAATACCGGTTTTGGGATTCTGCACAGAAAGGATTTGCAAACCACTGAATCCACACGTGAGTTTAACTCTGTCAGTTGAATGCACACGTTGACAACCATTCAGTTAGATAGCTCCGTTTTGGTTTTAGAAGCAGATATTTCTCTGTACAGCCTATGGTTCCATTCACTCGGGAATATCCCAACGCAGCTCCTGGAAGAAACGTGTTTGTGACTCGCTGAATCTCAACATAGATTCAACTCTCTTAGGTGAACGAACGCACAGCAGAGCAGTTTCAAGGAAACGTTTCTCTTGAGTTTTAGACGAAGTTTCCTGCTGTTTAGTACGGATGCCGGCATTGGGCAGGAAATACCGGTTTTGGGATTCTGCACAGAAAGGGTTTGCAAACCGCTGAATCCACACGTGAGTTTAACTCTGTCAGTTGAATGAACACATTGACAACCATTCAGTTAGATAGCTCCGTTTTGGTTTTAGAAGCAGATATTTCTCTGTACAGCCTATGGTCCCATTCACTCGGGAATATCCCAACGCAGCTCCTGGAATAAACGTGTTTCTGACTCGCTGAATCTCAACATAGATTCAACTGTCTTAGGTGAACGAACGCACAGCAGAGCAGCTTCAAGGAAACGTTTCGCTTGAGTTTTAGACGAAGTTTCCTGCTGTTTAGTACGTATGCCGGCATTGGGCTGGCAATACCGGTTTTGGGATTCTGCACAGAAAGGGTTTGCAAACCGCTGAATCCACACGTGAGTTTAACTCTGTCAGTTGAATGCACACATTGACAACCATTCAGTTACATAGCTCCGTTTTGGTTTTAGAAGCAGATATTTCTCTGTACAGCCTATGGTCCCATTCACTCGGGAATATCCCAACGCAGCTCCTGGAAGAAACGTGTTTCTGACTCGCTGAATCTCAACATAGACTCAACTCTCTTAGGTGAACGAACGCACAGCAGAGCAGCTTCAAGGAAACGTTTCTCGTGAGTTTTAGACGAAGTATCCTGCTGTTTAGTACGTATGCCGGCATTGTGCTGGAAATACCGGTTTTGGGATTCTGCACAGAAAGGGTTTGCAAACCGCTGAATCCACACGTGAGTTTAACTCTGTAAGTTGAATGCACACATTGACAACCATTCAGTTTGATAACACCCTTTTGGTTTTAGAAGCAGATATTTCTCGGTACAGCCTATGGTCCCATTCACTCGGGGATATCCCAACGCAGCTCCTGGAAGAAACGTGTTTCTGACTCGCTGAATCTCAACATAGATTCAACTCTCTTAGGTGAACGAACGCACAGCAGAGCAGTTTCAAGGAAACGTTTCTCCTGAGTTTTAGACGAAGTTTCCTGCTGTTTAGTACGTATGCCGGCATTGGGCTGGAAATACTGGTTTTGGGATTCTGCACAGAAAGGGTTTGCAAACCGCTGAATCCACACGTGAGTTTAACTCTCTCAGTTGAATGCACACATTGACAACCATTCAGTTAGATAGATCCGTTTTGGTTTTAGAAGCAGATATTTCTCTGTACAGCCTATGGTCCCATTCACTCGGGAATATCCCGACGCAGCTCCTAGAAGAAACGTGTTTCTGACTCGCTGAATCTCAACATAGATTCAACTCTCTTAGGTGAACGAACGCACAGCAGAGCAGTTTCAAGGAAACGTTTCTCCTGAGTTTTAGACGAAGTTTCCTGCTGTTTAGTACGTATGCCGGCATTGGGCTGGAAATACCGGTTTTGGGATTCTGCACAGAAAGGGTTTGCAAACCGCTGAATCCACACGTGAGTTTAACTCTGTCAGTTGAATGCACACATTGACAACCATTCAGTTAGACTGATCCGTTTTGGTTTTAGAAGCAGATATTTCTCTGTACAGCCTATGGTCCCATTCACTCGGGAATATCCCGACGCAGGTACTAGAAGAAACGTGTTTCTGACTCGCTGAAACTCAACATAGATTCAACTCTCTTAGGTGAACGAACGCACAGCAGAGCAGTTTCAAGGAAACTTTTCTCCTGAGTTTTAGACGAAGTTTCCTGCTGTTTAGTACGGATGCCGGCATTGGGCAGGAAATACCGGTTTTCAGATTCTGCACAGAAAGGGTTTGCAAACCGCTGAATCCACACGTGAGTTTAACTCTGTCAGTTGAATGCACACATTGACAACCATTCAGTTAGATAGCTCCGTTTTGGTTTTAGAAGCAGATATTTCTCTGTACAGCCTATGGTCCCATTCACTCGGGAATATCCCAACGCAGCTCCTGGAAGAAACGTGTTTCTGACTCGCTGAATCTGAACATAGATTCAACTCTCTTAGTTGAACGAACGCACAGCAGAGCAGTTTCAAGGAAACGTTTCTCCTGAGTTTTAGACGAAGTTTCCTGCTGTTTAGTACGTATGCCGGCATTGGGCTGGAAATACCGGTTTTGGGATTCTGCACAGAAAGGGTTTGCAAACCGCTGAATCCACACGTGAGTTTAACTCTGTCAGTTGAATGCACACATTGACAACCATTCAGTTTGATAACACCCTTTTGGTTTTAGAAGCAGATATTTCTCTGTACAGCCTATGGTCCCATTCACTCGGGAATATCCCGACGCAGCTCCTAGAAGAAAGGTGTTTCTGACTCGCTGAATCTCAACATAGATTCAACTCTCTTAGGTGAACGAACGCACAGCAGAGCAGTTTCAAGGAAACTTTTCTCCTGAGTTTTAGACGAAGTTACCTGCTGTTTAGTACGGATGCCGGCATTGGGCAGGAAATACCGGTTTTCGGATTCTGCACAGAAAGGGTTTGCAAACCGCTGAATCCACACGTGAGTTTAACTCTGTCAGTTGAATGCACACATTGACAACCATTCAGTTAGATAGCTCCGTTTTGGTTTTAGAAGCAGATATTTCTCTGTACAGCCTATGGTCCCATTCACTCGGGAATATCCCAACGCAGCTCCTGGAAGAAACGTGTTTCTGACTCGCTGAATCTCAACATAGACTCAACTCTCTTAGGTGAACGAACGCACAGCAGAGCAGCTTCAAGGAAACGTTTCTCGTGAGTTTTAGACGAAGTATCCTGCTGTTTAGTACGTATGCCGGCATTGTGCTGGAAATACCGGTTTTGGGATTCTGCACAGAAAGGGTTTGCAAACCGCTGAATCCACACGTGAGTTTAACTCTGTCAGTTGAATGCACACATTGACAACCATTCAGTTTGATAACACCCTTTTGGTTTTAGAAGCAGATATTTCTCGGTACAGCCTATGGTCCCATTCACTCGGGGATATCCCAACGCAGCTCCTGGAAGAAACGTGTTTCTGACTCGCTGAATCTCAACATAGATTCAACTCTCTTAGGTGAACGAACGCACAGCAGAGCAGTTTCAAGGAAACGTTTCTCCTGAGTTTTAGACGAAGTTTCCTGCTGTTTAGTACGTATGCCGGCATTGGGCTGGAAATACTGGTTTTGGGATTCTGCACAGAAAGGGTTTGCAAACCGCTGAATCCACACGTGAGTTTAACTCTGTCAGTTGAATGCACACATTGACAACCATTCAGTTAGATACATCCGTTTTGGTTTTAGAAGCAGATATTTCTCTGTACAGCCTATGGTCCCATTCACTCGGGAATATCCCGACGCAGCTCCTAGAAGAAACGTGTTTCTGACTCGCTGAATCTCAACATAGATTCAACTCTCTTAGGTGAACGAACGCACAGCAGAGCAGTTTCAAGGAAACGTTTCTCCTGAGTTTTAGACGAAGTTTCCTGCTGTTTAGTACGTATGCCGGCATTGGGCTGGAAATACCGGTTTTGGGATTCTGCACAGAAAGGGTTTGCAAACCGCTGAATCCACACGTGAGTTTAACTCTGTCAGTTGAATGCACACATTGACAACCATTCAGTTAGATAGATCCGTTTTGGTTTTAGAAGCAGATATTTCTCTGTACAGCCTATGGTCCCATTCACTCGGGAATATCCCGACGCAGGTACTAGAAGAAACGTGTTTCTGACTCGCTGAATCTCAACATAGATTCAACTCTCTTAGGTGAACGAACGCACAGCAGAGCAGTTTCAAGGAAACTTTTCTCCTGAGTTTTAGACGAAGTTTCCTGCTGTTTAGTACGGATGCCGGCATTGGGCAGGAAATACCGGTTTTCAGATTCTGCACAGAAAGGGTTTGCAAACCGCTGAATCCACACGTGAGTTTAACTCTGTCAGTTGAATGCACACATTGACAACCATTCAGTTAGATAGCTCCGTTTTGGTTTTAGGAGCAGATATTTCTCTGTACAGCCTATGGTCCCATTCACTCGGGAATATCCCAACGCAGCTCCTGGAAGAAACGTGTTTCTGACTCGCTGAATCTGAACATAGATTCAACTCTCTTAGTTGAACGAACGCACAGCAGAGCAGTTTCAAGGAAACGTTTCTCCTGAGTTTTAGACGAAGTTTCCTGCTGTTTAGTACGTATGCCGGCATTGGGCTGGAAATACCGGTTTTGGGATTCTGCACAGAAAGGGTTTGCAAACCGCTGAATCCACACGTGAGTTTAACTCTGTCAGTTGAATGCACACATTGACAACCATTCAGTTTGATAACACCCTTTTGGTTTTAGAAGCAGATATTTCTCTGTACAGCCTATGGTCCCATTCACTCGGGACTATCCCGACGCAGCTCCTAGAAGAAAGGTGTTTCTGACTCGCTGAATCTCAACATAGATTCAACTCTCTTAGGTGAACGAACGCACAGCAGAGCAGTTTCAAGGAAACTTTTCTCCTGAGTTTTAGACGAAGTTACCTGCTGTTTAGTACGGATGCCGGCATTGGGCAGGAAATACCGGTTTTCGGATTCTGCACAGAAAGGGTTTGCAAACCGCTGAATCCACACGTGAGTTTAACTCTGTCAGTTGAATGCACACATTGAAAACCATTCAGCTAGATAGCACCCTTTTGTTTAAGGAGCAGATATTTCTCTGTACAGCCTATGGTCCCATTCACTCGGGAATATCCCAACGCACCTCTTAGAAGAAACATGTTTCTGACTCGCTGAATCTCAACATAGATTCAACTCTCTTAGGTGAACGAACGCACAGCAGAGCAGTTTCAAGGAAACGTTTCTCCTGAGTTTTAGACGAAGTTTCCTGCTGTTTAGTACGTATGCCGGCATTGTTCTGGAAATACCGGTTTTGGGATTCTGCACAGAAAGGGTTTGCAAACCACTGAATCGACACGTGAGTTTAACTCTGTCAGTTGAATGCACGCATTGACAACCATTCAGTTAGATATCTCCGTTTTGGTTTTAGGAGCAGATAATTCTCTGTACAGCCTATGGTCCCATTCACTCGGGAATATCCCAACGCAGCTCCTGGAAGAAACGTGTTTCTGACTCGCTGAATCTCAACATAGATTCAACTCTCTTAGGTGAACGAACGCACAGCAGAGCAGTTTCAAGGAAACGTTTCTCTTGAGTTTTAGACGAAGTTTCCTGCTGTTTAGTACGGATGCCGGCATTGGGCAGGAAATACCGGTTTTGGGATTCTGCACAGTAAGGGTTTGCAAACCGCTGAATCCACACGTGAGTTTAACTCTGTCAGTTGAATGCACACATTGAAAACCATTCAGCTAGATAGCACCCTTTTGGTTTAAGGAGCAGATATTTCTCTGTACAGCCTATGGTCCCATTCACTCGGGAATATCCCAACGCAGCTCCTAGAAGAAACGTGTTTCTGACTCGCTGAATCTCAACATAGATTCAACTCTCTTAGGTGAACGAACGCACAGCAGAGCAGTTTCAAGGAAACGTTTCTTCTGAGTTTTAGACGAAGTTTCCTGCTGTTTAGTACGTATGCCGGCATTGGGCTGGAAATACCGGTTTTGGGATTCTGCACAGAAAGGGTTTGCAAACCGCTGAATCCACAGGTGAGTTTAACTCTGTCAGTTGAATGCACACATTGACAACCATCCTGTTAGATAGCTCCGTTTTGGTTTTAGAAGCAGATATTTCTCTGTACAGCCTATGGTCCCATTAACTCGGTATTATCCCAACGCAGCTCCTAGAAGAAACGTGTTTCTGACTCGCTGAATCTCAACATAGATTCAACTCTCTTAGGTGAACGAACGCACAGCAGAGCAGTTTCAAGGAAACGTTTCTCCTGAGTTTTAGACGAAACTTCCTGCTGTTTAGTACGTATGCCGGCATTGGGCTGGAAATACCGGTTTTGGGATTCTGCACAGAAAGGGTTTGCAAACTGCTGAATCCACACGTGAGTTTAACTTTGTCAGTTGAATGCACACATTGACAGGCATACAGTTAGATAGCTCCGTTTTGGTTTTAGAATCAGATATTTCTCTGTACAGACTGTGGTCCCATTCACTCGGGCATATCCCAACGCAGCTCCTAGAAGAAACGTGTTTCTGACTCGCTGAATCTCAACATAGATTCAACTCTCTTAGGTGAACGAACGCACAGCAGTGCAGTTTCACGAAAACGTTTCTCCTGAGTATTAGACGAAGTTTCCTGCAGTTTAGTACGTATGCCGGCATTGGGCTGGAAATACCGGTTTTGGGATTCTGCACAGAAAGGGTTTGCAAACCGCTGAATCCACACGTGAGTTTAACTCTGTCAGTTGAATGCACACATTGACAACCACTCAGTTTGATAGCACCCTTTTGGTTTTAGAAGCAGATATTTCTCTGTACAGCCTATGGTCCCATTCACTCGGGAATATCCCAACGCAGCTCCTAGAAGAAACGTGTTTCTGACTCACTGAATCTCTACATAGATTCAACTCTCTTAGGTGAACGAACGCACAGCAGAGCAGTTTCAAGGAAACTTTTCTCCTGAGTTTTAGACGAAGTTTCCTGCTGTTTAGTACGGATGCCGGCATTGGGCTGGAAATACCGGTTTTGGGATTCTGCACAGAAAAGGTTTGCAAACCGCTGAATCCACACGTGAGTTTAACTCTGTCAGTTGAATGCACACATTGTCAACCATTCAATTTGATAACACCCTTTTGGTTTTAGAAGCAGATATTTCTCTGTACAGCCTATGGTCCCATTCACTCGGGAATATCCCAACGCAGCTCCTGGAAGAAACGTGTTTCTGACTCGCTGAATCTCAACATAGATTCAACTCTCTTAGGTGAACGAACGCACAGCAGAGCAGTTTCAAGGAAACGTTTCTCCTGAGTTTTAGACGACGTTTCCTGCTGTTCAGTACGTATGCCGGCATTGGGCTGGAAATACCGGTTTTGGGATTCTGCACAGAAAGGGTTTGCAAACCGCTGAATCCACACGTGAGTTTAACTCTGTCAGTTGAATGCACACATTGACAACCATCCAGTTAGATAGCTCCGTTTTGGTTTTAGAAGCAGATAGTTCTCTGTACAGACTATGGTCCCATTCACTCGGGAATATCCCAACGCAGCTACTAGAAGAAACGTGTTTCTGACTCGCTGAATCTCAACATAGATTCAACTCTCTTAGGTGAACGAACGCCCAGCAGAGCAGTTTCAAGGAAACGTTTCTCCTGAGTTTTAGACGAAGTTTCCTGCTGTTTAGAACGTATGCCGGCATTGGGCTGGAAATACCGGTTTTGGGATTCTGCACAGAAAGGATTTGCAAACCGCTGATTCCACACGTGAGTTTAACTCTGTCAGTTGAATGCACACATTGACAACCATTCAGTTAGATAGCTCCGTTTTGGTTTTAGAAGCAGATATTTCTCTGTACAGCCTATGGTCCCATTCACTCGGGGATATCCCAACGCAGCTCCTGGAAGAAACGTGTTTCTGACTCGCTGAATCTCAACATAGATTCAACTCTCTTAGGTGAACGAACGCACAGCAGAGCAGTTTCAAGGAAACGTTTCTTCTGAGTTTTAGACGAAGTTTCCTAGTGTTTAGTACGTATGCCGGCATTGGGCTGGAAATACCGGTTTTGGGATTCTGCACAGAAAGGGTTTGCTAACCCCTGAATCCACACGTGAGTTTAACTCTGTCAGTTGAATGCACACATTGACAACCATTCAGTTTGATAACACCCTTTTGGTTTTAGAAGCAGATATTTCTCTGTACAGCCTATGGTCCCATTCACTCAGGGATATCCCAACGCAGCTCCTGGAAGAAACGTGTTTCTGACTCGCTGAATCTCAACATAGATTCAACTCTCTTAGGTGAACGAACGCACAGCAGAGCAGTTTCAAGGAAACGTTTCTCCTGAGTTTTAGACGAAGTTTCCTGCTGTTTAGTACGTATGCCGGCATGGGGCTGGAAATACCGGTTTTGGGATTCTGCACAGAAAGGGTTTGCAAACCGCTGAATCCACACGTGAGTTTAACTCTGTCAGTTGAATGCACACATTGACAACCATCCTGTTAGATAGCTCCGTTTTGGTTTTAGAAGCAGATATTTCTCTGTACAGCCTATGGTCCCATTAACTCGGTATTATCCCAACGCAGCTCCTAGAAGAAACGTGTTTCTGACTCGCTGAATCTCAACATAGATTCAACTCTCTTAGGTGAACGAACGCACAGCAGAGCAGTTTCAAGGAAACGTTTCTCCTGAGTTTTAGACGAAATTTCCTGCTCTTTAGTACGTATGCCGGCATTGGGCTGGAAATACCGGTTTTGGGATTCTGCACAGAAAGGGTTTGCAAACTGCTGAATCCACACGTGAGTTTAACTTTGTCAGTTGAATGCACACATTGACAGGCATACAGTTAGATAGCTCCGTTTTGGTTTTAGAATCAGATATTTCTCTGTACAGACTATGGTCCCATTCACTCGGGAATATCCCAACGCAGCTCCTAGAAGAAACGTGTTTCTGACTCGCTGAATCTCAACATAGATTCAACTCTCTTAGGTGAACGAACGCACAGCAGAGCAGTTTCACGAAAACGTTTCTCCTGAGTTTTAGACAAAGTTTCCTGCAGTTTAGTACGTATGCTGGCAGTGAGCTGGAATTACCGGTTTTGGGATTCTGCACAGAAAGGGTTTGTAAACCGATGAATCCAAACGTGAGTTTAACTCTGTCAGTTGAATGCACACATTGAAAACCATTCAGCTAGATAGCACCCTTTTGGTTTAAGGAGCAGATATTTCTCTGTACAGCCTATGGTCCCATTCACTCGGGAATATCCCAACGCAGCTCTTAGAAGAAACATGTTTCTGACTCGCTGAATTTGAACATAGATTCAACTCTCTTAGGTGAACGAACGCACAGCAGAGTAGTTTCAAGGAAACGTTTCTCCTGAGTTTTAGACGAAGTTTCCTGCTGTTTAGTACGTATGCCGGCATTGTTCTGGAAATACCGGTTTTGGGATTCTGCACAGAAAGGGTTTGCAAACCACTGAATCGACACGTGAGTTTAACTCTGTCAGTTGAATGCACGCAATGACAACCATTCAGTTAGATAGCTCCGTTTTGGTTTTAGGAGCAGATATTTCTCTGTACAACCTATGGTCCCATTCACTCGGGAATATCCCAATGCAGCTCCTGGAAGAAACGTGTTTCTGACTCGCTGAATCTCAACATAGATTCAACTCTCTTAGGTGAACGAAAGCACAGCAGAGCAGCTCCAAGGAAACGTTTCTCCTGAGTTTTAGACGAAGTTTCCTGCTGTTTAGTACGTATGCCGGCATTGGGCTGGAAATACCGGTTTTGGGATTCTGCACAGAAAGGATTTGCAAACCGCTGAATCCACACGTGAGTTTAACTCTGTCAGTTGAATGCACACATTGACAACCATTCAATTAGATTGCACCCTTTTGGTTTTAGGAGCAGATATTTCTCTGTACAGCCTATGGTCCAATTCACTCGGGAGTATCCCAACGCAGCTCCTAGAAGAAACGTGTTTCTGACTCGCTGAATCTCAACATAGATTCAACTCTCTTATGTGAACGAACGCACAGCAGAGCAGTTTCAAGGAAACTTTTCTCCTGAGTTTTAGACGAAGTTTCCTGCTGTTTAGTACGGATGCCGGCATTGGGCAGGAAATACCGGTTTTCAGATTCTGCACAGAAAGGGTTTGGAAACCGCTGAATCCACACGTGAGTTTAACTCTGTCAGTTGAATGCACACATTGACAACCATTCAGTTAGATAGCTCCGTTTTGGTTTTAGAAGCAGATATTTCTCTGTACAGCCTATGGTCCCATTCACTCGGGAATATCCCAACGCAGCTCCTGGAAGAAACGTGTTTCTGACTCGCTGAATCTGAACATAGATTCAACTCTCTTAGTTGAACGAACGCACAGCAGAGCAGTTTCAAGGAAACTTTTCTCCTGAGTTTTAGACGAAGTTTCCTGCTGTTTAGTACGGATGCCGGCATTGGGCAGGAAATACCGGTTTTCAGATTCTGCACAGAAAGGGTTTGCAAACCGCTGAATCCACACGTGAGTTTAACTCTGTCAGTTGAATGCACACATTGACAACCATTCAGTTAGATAGCTCCGTTTTGGTTTTAGAAGCAGATATTTCTCTGTACAGCCTATGGTCCCATTCACTCGGGAATATCCCAACGCAGCTCCTGGAAGAAACGTGTTTCTGACTCGCTGAATCTCAACATAGATTCAACTCTCTTAGGTGAACGAACGCACAGCAGAGCAGCTTCAAGGAAACGTTTCTCGTGAGTTTTAGACGAAGTATTCTGCTGTTTAGTACGTATGCCGGCATTGGGCTGGAAATACCGGTTTTGGGATTCTGCACAGAAAGGGTTTGCAAACCGCTGAATCCACACGTGAGTTTAACTCTGTCAGTTGAATGCACACATTGACAACCATTCAGTTTGATAACACCCTTTTGGTTTTAGAAGCAGATATTTCTCTGTACAGCCTATGGTCCCATTCACTCGGGAATATCCCAACGCAGCTCCTGGAAGAAACGTGTTTCTGACTCGCTGAATCTCAACATAGATTCAACACTCTTAGGTGAACGAACGCACAGCAGAGCAGTTTCAAGGAAACGTTTCTCCTGAGTTTTAGACGAAGTTTCCTGCTGTTTAGTACGTATGCCGGCATTGGGCTGGAAATACCGGTTTTGGGATTCTGCACAGAAAGGGTTTGGAAACCGCTGAATCCACACGTGAGTTTAACTCTGTCATTTGAATGCACACATTGACAACCATTCAGTTAGATAGCTCCGTTTTGGTTTCAGAAGCAGATATTTCTCTGTACAGCCTATGGTCCCATTCACTCGGGAATATCCCAACGCAGCTCCGGGAAGAAACGTGTTTCTGACTCGCTGAATCTCAACATAGATTCAACTCTCTTAGGTGAACGAACGCACAGCAGAGCAGTTTCAAGGAAACGTTTCTCCTGAGTTTTAGACGAAGTTTCCTGCTGTTTAGTACGGATGCCGGCATTGGGCTGGAAATACCGGTTTTGGGATTCTGCACAGAAAGGGTTTGCAAACCGCTGAATCCACACGTGAGTTTAACTCTGTCAGTTGAATGCACACATTGACAACCATTCAGTTAGATAGCTCCGTTTTGATTTTAGAAGCAGATATTTCTCTGTACAGCCTATGGTCCCATTCACTCGGGAATATCCCAAAGCAGCTCCTGGAAGAAACGTGTTTCTGACTCGCTGAATCTCAACATAGATTCAACTCTCTTAGGTGAACGAACGCACAGCAGAGCAGCTTCAAGGAAACGTTTCTCGTGAGTTTTCGACGAAGTATCCTGCTGTTTAGTACGTATGCCGGCATTGGGCTGGAAATACCGGTTTTGGGATTCTGCACAGAAAGGGTTTGCAAACCGCTGAATCCACACGTGAGTTTAACTCTGTCAGTTGAATGCACACATTGACAACCATTCAGTTTGATAACACCCTTTTGGTTTTAGAAGCAGATATTTCTCTGTACAGCCTATGGTCCCATTCACTCGGGAATATCCCAACGCATCTCCTGGAAGAAACGTGTTTCTGACTCGCTGAATCTCAACATAGATTCAACACTCTTAGGTGAACGAACGCACAGCAGAGCAGTTTCAAGGAAACGTTTCTCCTGAGTTTTAGACGAAGTTTCCTGCTGTTTAGTACGTATGCCGGCATTGGGCTGGAAATACCGGTTTTGGGATTCTGCACAGAAAGGGTTTGCAAACCGCTGAATCCACACGTGAGTTTAACTTTGTCAGTTGAATGCACACGTTGACAACCATCAAGTTAGATAGCTCCGTTTTGGTTTTAGAAGCAGATATTTCTCTGTACAGACTATGGTCCCATTCACTCGGGAATATCCCAACGCAGCTACTAGAAGAAACGTGTTTCTGACTCGCTGAATCTCAACATAGATTCAACTCTCTTAGGTGAACGAACGCCCAGCCGAGCAGTTTCAAAGAAACGTTTCTCCTGAGTTTTAGACGAAGTTTCCTGCTGTTTAGTACGGATGCCGGCATTGGGCTGGAAATACCGGTTTTGGGATTCTGCACAGAAAGGGTTTGCAAACCGCTGATTCCACACGTGAGTTTAACTCTGTCAGTTGAATGCACACATTGACAACCATTCAGTTAGATAGCTCCGTTTTGGTTTTAGAAGCAGATATTTCTCTGTACAGCGTATGGTCCCATTCACTCGGGAATATCCCAGCGCAGCTCCTAGAAGAAACGTGTTTCTGACTCGCTGAATCTCAACATAGATTCAACTCTCTTAGGTGAACGAACGCACAGCAGAGCAGTTTCAAGGAAACGTTTCTCCTGAGTTTTAGACGAAGTTTCCTGCTCTTTAGTACGGATGCCTGCATTGGGCAGGAAATACCGGTTTTCGGATTCTGCACAGAAAGGGTTTGCAAACCGCTGAATCCACACGTGAGTTTAACTCTGTCAGTTGAATGCACACATTGAAAACCATTCAGCTAGATAGCACCCTTTTGTTTAAGGAGCAGATATTTCTCTGTACAGCCTATGGTCCCATTCACTCGGGAATATCCCAACGCAGCTCTTAGAAGAAACATGTTTCTGACTCGCTGAATCTCAACATAGATTCAACTCTCTTAGGTGAACGAACGCACAGCAGAGCCGTTTCAAGGAAACGTTTCTCCTGAGTTTTAGAGGAAGTTTCCTGCTGTTTAGTACGTATGCCGGCATTGTTCTGGAAATACCGGTTTTGGGATTCTGCACAGAAAGGGTTTGCAAACCACTGAATCGACACGTGAGTTTAACTCTGTCAGTTGAATGCACGCATTGACAACCATTCAGTTAGATAGCTCCGTTTTGGTTTTAGGAGCAGATATTTCTCTGTACAGCCTATGGTCCCATTCACTCGGGAATATCCCAACGCAGCTTCTGGAAGAAACGTGTTTCTGATTCGCTGAATCTCAACATAGATTCAACTCTCTTAGGTGAACGAACGCACAGCAGAGCAGTTTCAAGGAAACGTTTCTCTTGAGTTTTAGACGAAGTTTCCTGCTGTTTAGTACGGATGCCGGCATTGGGCAGGAAATACCGGTTTTGGGATTCTGCACAGTAAGGGTTTGCAAACCGCTGAATCCACACGTGAGTTTAACTCTGTCAGTTGAATGCACAAATTGAAAACCATTCAGCTAGATAGCACCCTTTTGGTTTAAGGAGCCGATATTTCTCTGTACAGCCTATGGTCCCATTCACTCGGGAATATCCCAACGCAGCTCCTAGAAGAAACGTGTTTCTGACTCGCTGAATCTCAACATAGATTCAACTCTCTTAGGTGAACGAACGCACAGCAGAGCAGTTTCAAGGAAACGTTTCTTCTGAGTTTTAGACGAAGTTTCCTGCTGTTTAGTACGTATGCCGGCATTGGGCTGGAAATACCGGTTTTGGGATTCTGCACAGAAAGGGTTTGCAAACCGCTGAATCCACAGGTGAGTTTAACTCTGTCAGTTGAATGCACACATTGACAACCATCCTGTTAGATAGCTCCGTTTTGGTTTTAGAAGCAGATATTTCTCTGTACAGCCTATGGTCCCATTAACTCGGTATTATCCCAACGCAGCTCCTAGAAGAAACGTGTTTCTGACTCGCTGAATCTCAACATAGATTCAACTCTCTTAGGTGAACGAACGCACAGCAGAGCAGTTTCAAGGAAACGTTTCTCCTGAGTTTTAGACGAAATTTCCTGCTGTTTAGTACGTATGCCGGCATTGGGCTGGAAATACCGGTTTTGGGATTCTGCACAGAAAGGGTTTGCAAACTGCTGAATCCACACGTGAGTTTAACTTTGTCAGTTGAATGCACACATTGACAGGCATACAGTTAGATAGCTCCGTTTTGGTTTTAGAATCAGATATTTCTCTGTACAGACTGTGGTCCCATTCACTCGGGCATATCCCAACGCAGCTCCTAGAAGAAACGTGTTTCTGACTCGCTGAATCTCAACATAGATTCAACTCTCTTAGGTGAACGAACGCACAGCAGAGCAGTTTCACGAAAACGTGTCTCCTGAGTTTTAGACGAAGTTTCCTGCAGTTTAGTACGTATGCTGGCAGTGAGCTGGAATTACCGGTTTTGGGATTCTGCACAGAAAGGGTTTGCAAACCGATGAATCCAAACGTGAGTTTAACTCTGTCAGTTGAATGCACACATTGAAAACCATTCAGCTAGATAGCACCCTTTTGGTTTAAGGAGCAGATATTTCTCTGTACAGCCTATGGTCCCATTCACTCGGGAATATCCCAACGCAGCTCTTAGAAGAAACATGTTTCTGACTCGCTGAATCTCAACATAGATTCAACTCTCTTAGGTGAACGAACGCACAGCAGAGCAGTTTCAAGGAAACGTTTCTCCTGAGTTTTAGACGAAGTTTCCTGCTGTTTAGTACGTATGCCGGCATTGTTCTGAAAATACCGGTTTTGGGATTCTGCACAGAAAGGGTTTGCAAACCACTGAATCGACACGTGAGTTTAACTCTGTCAGTTGAATGCACGCATTGACAACCATTCAGTTAGATAGCTCCGTTTTGGTTTTAGGAGCAGATATTTCTCTGTACAACCTATGGTCCCATTCACTCGGGAATATCCCAACGCAGCTCCTGGAAGAAACGTGTTTCTTACTCGCTGAATCTCAACATAGATTCAACTCTCTTAGGTGAACGAAAGCACAGCAGAGCAGCTCCAAGGAAACGTTTCTCCTGAGTTTTAGACGAAGTTTCTTGCTGTTTAGTACGTATGCCGGCATTGGGCTGGAAATACCGGTTTTGGGATTCTGCACAGAAAGGGTTTGCAAACCGCTGAATCCACACGTGAGTTTAACTCTGTCAGTTGAATGCACACATTGACAACCTTTCAATTAGATTGCACCGTTTTGGTTTTAGGAGCAGATATTTCTCTGTACAGCCTATGGTCCCATTCACTCGGGAGTATCCCAGCGCAGCTCCTAGAAGAAACGTGTTTCTGACTCGCTGAATCTCAACATAGATTCAACTCTCTTATGTGAACGAACGCACAGCAGAGCAGTTTCAAGGAAACATTTCTCCTGAGTTTTAGACGAAGTTTCCTGCTGTTTAGTACGTATGCCGGCATTGGGCTGGAAATACCGGTTTTGGGATTCTGCACAGAAAGGGTTTGCAAACCACTGAATCCACACGTGAGTTTAACTCTGTCAGTTGAATGCACACATTGACAACCATTCAGTTAGATAGCACCCTTTTGGTTTTAGTAGCAGATATTTCTCTGTACAGCCTATGGTCCCATTCACTCGGGAATATCCCAACGCAGCTCCTAGAAGAAACGTGTTTCTGACTCGCTGAATCTCAACATAGATTCAACTCTCTTAGGTGAACGAACGCACAGCAGAGCAGTTTCAAGGAAACTTTTCTCCTGAGTTTTAGACGAAGTTTCCTGCTGTTTAGTACAGATGCCGGCATTGGGCTGGAAATACCGGTTTTGGAATTCTGCACAGAAAGGGTTTGCAAACCTCTGAATCCACACGTGAGTTTAACTCTGTCAGTTGAATGCACACATTGACAACCATTCAGTTAGATAGCTCCGTTTTGGTTTTAGAAGCAGATATTTCTCTGTACAGCCTATGGTCCCATTCACTCGGGAATATCCCAACGCAGCTCCTGGAAGAAACGTGTTTCTGACTCGCTGAATCTCAACATAGATTCAACTCTCTTAGGTGAACGAACGCACAGCAGAGCAGTTTCAAGGAAACGTTTCTCCTGAGTTTTAGACGAAATTTCCTGCTGTTTATTACGTATGCCGGCATTGGGCTGGAAATACCGGTTTTGGGATTCTTCACAGAAAGGGTTTGTAAACCGCTGAATCCAAACGTGAGTTTAACACTGTCAGTTGAATGCACACATTGACAACCATTCAGTTAGATTGCACCCTTTTGGTTTTAGGAGAAGATATTTCTCTGTACAGCCTATGGTCCCATTCACTCGGGAATATCCCAACGCAGCTCCTAGAAGAAACGTGTTTCTGACTCGCTGAATCTCAACATAGATTCAACTCTCTTATGTGAACGAACGCACAGCAGAGCAGTTTCAAGGAAACGTTTCTCCTGAGTTTTAGACGAAGTTTCCTGCTGTTTAGTACGTATGCCGGCATAGGGCTGGAAATACCGGTTTTGGAATTCTGCACAGAAAGGGTTTGCAAACCGCTGAATCCACACGTGAGTTTAACTCTGTCATTTGAATGCACACATTGACAACCATTCAGTTAGATAGCTCCGTTTTGGTTTCAGAAGCAGATATTTCTCTGTACAGCCTATGGTCCCATTCACTCGGGAATATCCCAACGCAGCTCCGGGAAGAAACGTGTTTCTGACTCGCTGAATCTCAACATAGATTCAACTCTTTTAGGTGAACGAACGCACAGCAGAGCAGTTTCAAGGAAACGTTTCTCCTGAGTTTTAGACGAAGTTTCCTGCTGTTTAGTACGGATGCCGGCATTGGGCTGGAAATACCGGTTTTGGGATTCTGCACAGAAAGGGTTTGCAAACCGCTGAATCCACACGTGAGTTTAACTCTCTCAGTTGAATGCACACATTGACAACCATTCAGTTAGATAGCTCCGTTTTGATTTTAGAAGCAGATATTTCTCTGTACAGCCTATGGTCCCATTCACTCGGGAATATCCCAACGCAGCTCCTGGAAGAAACGTGTTTCTGACTCGCTGAATCTCAACATAGATTCAACTGTCTTAGGTGAACGAACGCACAGCAGAGCAGCTTCAAGGAAACGTTTCTCGTGAGTTATAGACGAAGTTTCCTGCTGTTTAGTACGTATGCCGGCATTGGGCTGGCAATACGGGTTTTGGGATTCTGCACAGAAAGGGTTTGCAAACCGCTGAATCCACACGTGAGTTTAACTCTGTCAGTTGAATGCACACATTGACAACCATTCAGTTTGATAACACCCTTTTGGTTTTAGAAGCAGATATTTCTCTGTACAGCCTATGGTCCCATTCACTCGGGGATATCCCAACGCAGCTCCTGGAAGAAACGTGTTTCTGACTCGCTGAATCTCAACATAGATTCAACTCTCTTAGGTGAACGAACGCACAGCAGAGCAGTTTCAAGGAAACGTTTCTCCTGAGTTTTAGACGAAGTTTCCTGCTGTTTAGTACGTATGCCGGCATTGGGCTGGAAATACCGGTTTTGGGATTCTGCACAGAAAGGGTTTGCAAACCGCTGAATCCACACGTGAGTTTAACTCTGTCAGTTGAATGCACACATTGACAACCATTCAGTTAGATAGATCCGTTTTGGTTTTAGAAGCAGATATTTCTCTGTACAGCCTACGGTCCCATTCCCTCGGGAACATCCCAACGCAGCTCCTAGATGAAACGTGTTTCTGACTCGCTGAATCTCAACATAGATTCAACTCTCTTAGGAGAACGAACGCACAGCAGAGCAGTTTCAAGGAAACGTTTCTCCTGAGTTTTAGACGAAGTTTCCTGCTGTTTAGTATGTATGCCGGCATTGGGCTGGAAATACCGGTTTTGGGATTCTGCACAGAAAGGGTTTGCAAACCGCTGAATCCACACGTGAGTTTAGCTCTGTCAGTTGAATGCACTCATTGACAACCATTCAGTTAGATAGCTCCGTTTTGGTTTTAGAAGCAGATATTTCTCTGTACAGCCTATGGTCCCATTCACTCGGGAATATCCCGACGCAGCTACTAGAAGAAACGTGTTTCTGACTCGCTGAATCTCAACATAGATTCAACTCTCTTAGGTGAACGAACGCACAGCAGAGCAGTTTCAAGGAAACGTTTCTTCTGAGTTTTAGACGAAGTTTCCTGCTGTTTAGTACGTATGCCGGCATTGGGCTGGAAATACCGGTTTTGGGATTCTGCACAGAAAGGGTTTGCAAACCGCTGAATCCACAGGTGAGTTTAACTCTGTCAGTTGAATGCACACATTGACAACCATCCTGTTAGATAGCTCCGTTTTGGTTTTAGAAGCAGATATTTCTCTGTACAGCCTATGGTCCCATTAACTCGGTATTATCCCATCGCAGCTCCTAGAAGAAACGTGTTTCTGACTCGCTGAATCTCAACATAGATTCAACTCTCTTAGGTGAACGAACGCACAGCAGAGCAGTTTCAAGGAAACGTTTCTCCTGAGTTTTAGACGAAATTTCCTGCTGTTTAGTACGTATGCCGGCATTGGGCTGGAAATACCGGTTTTGGGATTCTGCACAGAAAGGGTTTGCAAACTGCTGAATCCACACGTGAGTTTAACTTTGTCAGTTGAATGCGCATATTGACAGGCATACAGTTAGATAGCTCCGTTTTGGTTTTAGAATCAGATATTTCTCTGTACAGACTGTGGTCCCATTCACTCGGGCATATCCCAACGCAGCTCCTAGAAGAAACGTGTTTCTGACTCGCTGAATCTCAACATAGATTCAACTCTCTTAGGTGAACGAACGCACAGCAGAGCAGCTTCAAGGAAACGTTTCTCGTGAGTTTTAGACGAAGTATCCTGCTGTTTAGTACGTATGCCGGCATAGGGCTGGAAATACCGGTTTTGGGATTCTGCACAGAAAGGGTTTGCAAACCGCTGAATCCACACGTGAGTTTAACTCTGTCAGTTGAATGCACACATTGACAACCATTCAGTTTGATAACACCCTTTTGGTTTTAGAAGCAGATATTTCTCTGTACAGCCTATGGTCCCATTCACTCGGGGATATCCCAACGCAGCTCCTGGAAGAAACGTGTTTCTGACTCGCTGAATCTCAACATAGATTCAACTCTCTTAGGTGAACGAACGCACAGCAGAGCAGTTTCAAGGAAACGTTTCTCCTGAGTTTTAGACGAAGTTTCCTGCTGTTTAGTACGTATGCCGGCATTGGGCTGGAAATAGCGGTTTTGGGATTCTGAACAGAAAGGGTTTGCAAACCGCTGAATCCACACGTGAGTTTAACTCTGTCAGTTGAATGCACACATTGACAACCATTCAGTTAGATAGATCCGTTTTGGTTTTAGAAGCAGATATTTCTCTGTACAGCCTGTGGTCCCATTCACTCGGGAATATCCCGACGCAGCTCCTAGAAGAAACGTGTTTCTGACTCGCTGAATCTCAACATAGATTCAACTCTCTTAGGTGAACGAACGGACAGCAGAGCAGTTTCAAGGAAACTTTTCTCCTGAATTTTAGACGAAGTTTCCTGCTTTTTAGTACGGATACCGGCATTGGGCTGGAAATACCGGTTTTGGGATTCTGCACAGAAAGGGTTTGCAAACCGCTGAATCCACACGGGAGTTTAACTCTGTCAGTTGAATGCACACATTGACAACCATTCAGTTAGATAGATCCGTTTTGGTTTTAGAAGCAGATATTTCTCTGTACAGCCTACGGTCCCATTCACTCGGGAATATCCCAACGCAGCTCCTAGAAGAAACGTGTTTCTGACTCGCTGAATCTCAACATAGATTCAACTCTCTTAGGAGAACGAACGCACAGCAGAGCAGTTTCAAGGAAACGTTTCTCCTGAGTTTTAGACGAAGTTTCCTGATGTTTAGTATGTATGCCGGCATTGGGCTGGAAATACCGGTTTTGGGATTCTGCACAGAAAGGGTTTGCAAACCGCTGAATCCACACGTGAGTTTAGCTCTGTCAGTTGAATGCACTCATTGACAACCATTCAGTTAGATAGCTCCGTTTTGGTTTTAGAAGCAGATATTTCTCTGTACAGCCTATGGTCCCATTCACTCGGGAATATCCCAACGCAGCTCCTAGAAGAAACGTGTTTCTGACTCGCTGAATCTCAACATAGATTCAACTCTCTTAGGTGAACGAACGCACAGCAGAGCAGTTTCACGAAAACGTTTCTCCTGAGTTTTAGACGAAGTTTCCTGCAGTTTAGTACGTATGCTGGCAGTGAGCTGGAATTACCGGTTTTGGGATTCTGCACAGAAAGGGTTTGTAAACCGATGAATCCAAACGTGAGTTTAACTCTGTCAGTTGAATGCACACATTGAAAACCATTCAGCTAGATAGCACCCTTTTGGTTTTAGTAGCAGATATTTCTCTGTACAGCCTATGGTCCCATTCACTCGGGAATATCCCAACGCAGCTCCTAGAAGAAACGTGTTTCTGACTCGCTGAATCTCAACATAGATTCAACTCTCTTAGGTGAACGAACGCACAGCAGAGCAGTTTCAAGGAAACTTTTCTCCTGAGTTTTAGACGAAGTTTCCTGCTGTTTAGTACAGATGCCGGCATTGGGCTGGAAATACCGGTTTTGGGATTCTGCACAGAAAGGGTTTGCAAACCGTTGAATCCACACGTGAGTTTAACTCTGTCAGTTGAATGCACACAATGACAACCATTCAGTTAGATAGCTCCGTTTTGGTATTAGAAGCAGATATTTCTCTGTACAGCCTATGGTCCCATTCACTCGGGAATATCCCAACGCAGGTCCTAGAAGAAACGTGTTTCTGACTCGCTGAATCTCAACATCGATTCAACTCTCTTAGGTGAACGAACGCACAGCAGAGCAGTTTCAGAGAATCGTTTCTCCTGAGTTTTAGACGAAGTTTCCTGCTGTTTAGTACGTATGCCGGCATTGGGCTGGAAATACTGGTTTTGGGATTCTGCACAGAAAGGGTTTGCAAACCGCTGAATCCACACGTGAGTTTAACTCTGTCAGTTGAATGCACACATTGACAACCATTCAGTTAGATAGCTCCGTTTTGGTTTTAGAAGCAGATATTTCTCTGTACAGCCTATGGTCCCATTCACTCGGGAATATCCCAACGCAGCTCCTGGAAGAAACGTGTTTCTGACTCGCTGAATCTCAACATAGATTCAACTCTCTTAGGTGAACGAACGCACAGCAGAGCAGTTTCAAGGAAACGTTTCTCCTGAGTTTTAGACGAAGTTTCCTGCTGTTTATTACGTATGCCGGCATTGGGCTGGAAATACCGGTTTTGGGATTCTTCACAGAAAGGGTTTGTAAACCGCTGAATCCAAACGTGAGTTTAACACTGTCAGTTGAATGCACACATTGACAACCATTCAGTTAGATTGCACCCTTTTGGTTTTAGGAGCAGATATTTCTCTGTACAGCCTATGGTCCCATTCACTCGGGAATATCCCAACGCAGCTCCTAGAAGAAACGTGTTTCTGACTCGCTGAATCTCAACATAGATTCAACTCTCTTAGGTGAACGAACGCACAGCAGAGCAGTTTCAAGGAAACTTTTCTCCTGAGTTTTAGACGAAGTTTCCTGCTGTTTAGTACAGATGCCGGCATTGGGCTGGAAATACCGGTTTTGGGATTCTGCACAGAAAGGGTTTGCAAACCGTTGAATCCACACGTGAGTTTAACTCTGTCATTTGAATGCACACATTGACAACCATTCAGTTAGATAGCTCCGTTTTGGTTTCAGAAGCAGATATTTCTCTGTACAGCCTATGGTCCCATTCACTCGGGAATATCCCAACGCAGCTCCGGGAAGAAACGTGTTTCTGACTCGCTGAATCTCAACATAGATTCAACACTCTTAGGTGAACGAACGCACAGCAGAGCAGTTTCAAGGAAACGTTTCTCCTGAGTTTTAGACGAAGTTTCCTGCTGTTTAGTACGTATGCCGGCATTGGGCTGGAAATACCGGTTTTGGGATTCTGCACAGAAAGGTTTTGCAAACCGCTGAATCCACACGTGAGTTTAACTTTGTCAGTTGAATGCACACATTGACAACCATCCAGTTAGATAGCTCCGTTTTGGTTTTAGAAGCAGATATTTCTCTGTACAGACTATGGTTCCATTCACTCGGGAATATCCCAACGCAGCTACTAGAAGAAACGTGTTTCTGACTCGCTGAATCTCAACATAGATTCAACTCTCTTAGTTGAACGAACGCCCAGCCGAGCAGTTTCAAGGAAACGTTTCTCCTGAGTTTTAGACGAAGTTTCCTGCTGTTTAGTACGTATGCCGGCATTGGGCTGGAAATACCGGTTTTGGGATTCTGCACAGAAAGGTTTTGCAAACCGCTGATTCCACACGTGAGTTTAACTCTGTCAGTTGAATGCACACATTGACAACCATTCAGTTAGATAGCTCCGTTTTGGTTTTAGAAGCAGATATTTCTCTGTACAGCGTATGGTCCCATTCACTCGGGAATATCCCAACGCAGCTCCTAGAAGAAACGTGTTTCTGACTCGCTGAATCTCAACATAGATTCAACTCTCTTAGGTGAACGAACGCACAGCAGAGCAGTTTCAAGGAAACGTTTCTCCTGAGTTTTAGACGAAGTTTCCTGCTCTTTAGTACGGATGCCTGCATTGGGCAGGAAATACCGGTTTTCGGATTCTGCACAGAAAGGGTTTGCAAACCGCTGAATCCACACGTGAGTTTAACTCTGTCAGTTGTATGCACACATTGAAAACCATTCAGCTAGATAGCACCCTTTTGTTTAAGGAGCAGATATTTCTCTGTACAGCCTATGGTCCCATTCACTCGGGAATATCCCAACGCAGCTCCTAGAAGAAACGTGTTTCTGACTCGCTGAATCTCAACATAGATTCAACTCTCTTAGGTGAACGAACGCACAGCAGAGCAGTTTCAAGGAAACGTTTCTTCTGAGTTTTAGACGAAGTTTCCTGCTGTTTAGTACGTATGCCGGCATTGGGCTGGAAATACCGGTTTTGGGATTCTGCACAGAAAGGGTTTGCAAACCGCTGAATCCACAGGTGAGTTTAACTCTGTCAGTTGAATGCACACATTGACAACCATCCTGTTAGATAGCTCCGTTTTGGTTTTAGAAGCAGATATTTCTCTGTACAGCCTATGGTCCCATTAACTCGGTATTATCCCAACGCAGCTCCTAGAAGAAACGTGTTTCTGACTCGCTGAATCTCAACATAGATTCAACTCTCTTAGGTGAACGAACGCACAGCAGAGCAGTTTCAAGGAAACGTTTCTCCTGAGTTTTAGACGAAATTTCCTGCTGTTTAGTACGTATGCCGGCATTGGGCTGGAAATACCGGTTTTGGGATTCTGCACAGAAAGGGTTTGCAAACCGCTGAATCCACACGTGAGTTTAACTTTGTCAGTTGAATGCACACATTGACAGGCATACAGTTAGATAGCTCCGTTTTGGTTTTAGAATCAGATATTTCTCTGTACAGACTGTGGTCCCATTCAATCGGGCATATCCCAACGCAGCTCCTAGAAGAAACGTGTTTCTGACTCGCTGAATCTCAACATAGATTCAACTCTCTTAGGTGAACGAACGCACAGCAGAGCAGTTTCACGAAAACGTTTCTCCTGAGTTTTAGACGAAGTTTCCTGCAGTTTAGTACGTATGCTGGCAGTGAGCTGGAATTACCGGTTTTGGGATTCTGCACAGAAAGGGTTTGTAAACCGATGAATCCAAACGTGAGTTTAACTCTGTCAGTTGAATGCACACATTGAAAACCATTCAGCTAGATAGCACCCTTTTGGTTTAAGGAGCAGATATTTCTCTGTACAGCCTATGGTCCCATTCACTCGGGAATATCCCAACGCAGCTCTTAGAAGAAACATGTTTCTGACTCGCTGAATCTCAACATAGATTCAACTCTCTTAGGTGAACGAACGCACAGCAGAGCAGTTTCAAGGAAACGTTTCTCCTGAGTTTTAGACGAAGTTTCCTGCTGTTTAGTACGTATGCCGGCACTGTTCTGAAAATACCGGTTTTGGGATTCTGCACAGAAAGGGTTTGCAAACCACTGAATCGACACGTGAGTTTAACTCTGTCAGTTGAATGCACGCATTGACAACCATTCAGTTAGATAGCTCCGTTTTGGTTTTAGGAGCAGATATTTATCTGTACAACCTATGGTCCCATTCACTCGGGAATATCCCAACGCAGCTCTTGGAAGAAACGTGTTTCTGACTCGCTGAATCTCAACATAGATTCAACTCTCTTAGGTGAACGAAAGCACAGCAGAGCAGCTCCAAGGAAACGTTTCTCCTGAGTTTTAGACGAAGTTTCTTGCTGTTTAGTACGTATGCCGGCATTGGGCTGGAAATACCGGTTTTGGGATTCTGCACAGAAAGGCTTTGCAAACCGCTGAATCCACACGTGAGTTTAACTCTGTCAGTTGAATGCACACATTGACAACCATTCAGTTAGATAGCTCCGTTTTGGTATTAGAAGCAGATATTTCTCTGTAGAGCCTATGGTCCCATTCACTCGGGAATATCCCAACGCAGGTCCTAGAAGAAACGTGTTTCTGACTCGCTGAATCTCAACATCGATTCAACTCTCTTATGTGAACGAACGCACAGCAGAGCAGTTTCAGAGAATCGTTTCTCCTGAGTTTTAGACGAAGTTTCCTGCTGTTTAGTACGAATGCCGGCATTGGGCTGGAAATACTGGTTTTGGGATTCTGCACAGAAAGGGTTTGCAAACCGCTGAATCCACACGTGAGTTTAACTCTGTCAGTTGAATGCACACATTGACAACCATTCAGTTAGATAGCTCCGTTTTGGTTTTAGGAGCAGATATTTCTCTGTACAACCTATGGTCCCATTCACTCGGGAATATCCCAACGCAGCTCCTGGAAGAAACGTGTTTCTGACTCGCTGAATCTCAACATAGATTCAACTCTCTTAGGTGAACGAAAGAACAGCAGAGCAGCTCCAAGGAAACGTTTCTCCTGAGTTTTAGACGAAGTTTCTTGCTGTTTAGTACGTATGCCGGCATTGGGCTGGAAATACCGGTTTTGGGATTCTGCACAGAAAGGGTTTGCAAACCGCTGAATCCACACGTGAGTTTAACTCTGTCAGTTGAATGCACACATTGACAACCTTTCAATTAGATTGCACCCTTTTGGTTTTAGGAGCAGATATTTCTCTGTACAGCCTATGGTCCCATTCACTCGGGAGTATCCCAACGCAGCTCCTAGAAGAAACGTGTTTCTGACTCGCTGAATCTCAACATAGATTCAACTCTCTTATGTGAACGAACGCACAGCAGAGCAGTTTCAAGGAAACATTTCTCCTGAGTTTTAGACGAAGTTTCCTGCTGTTTAGTACGTATGCCGGCATTGGGCTGGAAATACCGGTTTTGGGATTCTGCACAGAAAGGGTTTGCAAACCACTGAATCCACACGTGAGTTTAACTCTGTCAGTTGAATGCACACATTGACAACCATTCAGTTAGATAGCACCCTTTTGGTTTTAGTAGCAGATATTTCTCTGTACAGCCTATGGTCCCATTCACTCGGGCATATCCCAACGCAGCTCCTAGAAGAAACGTGTTTCTGACTCGCTGAATCTCAACATAGATTCAACTCTCTTAGGTGAACGAACGCACAGCAGAGCAGTTTCAAGGAAACTTTTCTCCTGAGTTTTAGACGAAGTTTCCTGCTGTTTAGTACGTATGCCGGCATTGGGCTGGCAATACCGGTTTTGGGATTCTGCACAGAAAGGGTTTGCAAACCGCTGAATCCACACGTGAGTTTAACTCTGTCAGTTGAATGCACACATTGACAACCATTCAGTTAGATAGCTCCGTTTTGGTATTAGAAGCAGATATTTCTCTGTACAGCCTATGGTCCCATTCACTCGGGAATATCCCAACGCAGGTCCTAGAAGAAACGTGTTTCTGACTCGCTGAATCTCAACATCGATTCAACTCTCTTATGTGAACGAACGCACAGCAGAGCAGTTTCAGAGAATCTTTTCTCCTGAGTTTTAGACGAAGTTTCCTGCTGTTTAGTACGTATGCCGGCATTGGGCTGGAAATACTGGTTTTGGGATTCTGCACAGAAAGGGTTTGCAAACCGCTGAATCCACACGTGAGTTTAACTCTGTCAGTTGAATGCACACATTGACAACCATTCAGTTAGATAGCTCCGTTTTGGTTTTAGAAGCAGATATTTCTCTGTACAGCCTATGGTCCCATTCACTCGGGAATATCCCAACGCAGCTCCTGGAAGAAACCTGTTTCTGACTCGCTGAATCTCAACATAGATTCAACTCTCTTAGGTGAACGAACGCACAGCAGAGCAGTTTCAAGGAAACGTTTCTCCTGAGTTTTAGACGAAGTTTCCTGCTGTTTATTACGTATGCCGGCATTGGGCTGGAAATACCGGTTTTGGGATTCTTCACAGAAAGGGTTTGTAAACCGCTGAATCCAAACGTGAGTTTAACACTGTCAGTTGAATGCACACATTGACAACCATTCAGTTAGATTGCACCCTTTTGGTTTTAGGAGCAGATATTTCTCTGTACAGCCTATGGTCTCATTCACTCGGGAATATCCCAACGCAGCTCCTAGAAGAAACGTGTTTCTGACTCGCTGAATCTCAACATAGATTCAACTCTCTTATGTGAACGAACGCACAGCAGAGCAGTTTCAAGGAAACGTTTCTCCTGAGTTTTAGACGAAGTTTCCTGCTGTTTAGTACGTATGCCGGCATTGGGCTGGAAATACCGGTTTTGGGATTCTGCACAGAAAGGGTTTGCAAACCGCTGAATCCACACGTGAGTTTAACTCTGTCATTTGAATGCACACATTGACAACCATTCAGTTAGATAGCTCCGTTTTGGTTTCAGAAGCAGATATTTCTCTGTACAGCCTATGGTCCCATTCACTCGGGAATATCCCAACGCAGCTCCGGGAAGAAACGTGTTTCTGACTCGCTGAATCTCAACATAGATTCAACTCTCTTAGGTGAACGAACGCACAGCAGAGCAGTTTCAAGGAAACGTTTCTCCTGAGTTTTAGACGAAGTTTCCTGCTGTTTAGTACGTATGCCGGCATTGGGCTGGAAATACCGGTTTTGGGATTCTGCACAGAAAGGGTTTGCAAACCGCTGAATCCACACGTGAGTTTAACTCTGTCAGTTGAATGCACACATTGACAACCATTCAGTTAGATAGCTCCGTTTTGATTTTAGAAGCAGATATTTCTCTGTACAGCCTATGGTCCCATTCACTCGGGAATATCCCAACGCAGCTCCTGGAAGAAACGTGTTTCTGACTCGCTGAATCTCAACATAGATTCAACTGTCTTAGGTGAACGAACGCACAGCAGAGCAGCTTCAAGGAAACGTTTCTCGTGAGTTTTAGACGAAGTTTACTGCTGTTTAGTACGTATGCCGGCATTGGGCTGGCAATACCGGTTTTGGGATTCTGCACAGAAAGGGTTTGCAAACCGCTGAATCCACACGTGAGTTTAACTCTGTCAGTTGAATGCACACATTGACAACCATTCAGTTTGTTAACACCCTTTTGGTTTTAGAAGCAGATATTTCTCTGTACAGCCTATGGTCCCATTCACTCGGGGATATCCCAACGCAGCTCCTGGAAGAAACGTGTTTCTGACTCGCTGAATCTCAACATAGATTCAACTCTCTTAGGTGAACGAACGCACAGCAGAGCAGTTTCAAGGAAACGTTTCTCCTGAGTTTTAGACGAAGTTTCCTGCTGTTTAGTACAGATGCCGGCATTGGGCTGGAAATACCGGTTTTGGGATTCTGCACAGAAAGGGTTTGCAAACCGCTGAATCCACACGTGAGTTTAACTCTCTCAGTTGAATGAACACATTGACAACCATTCAGTTAGATAGCTCCGTTTTGGTTTTAGAAGCAGATATTTCTCTGTACAGCCTATGGTCCCATTCACTCGGGAATATCCCAACGCAGCTCCTGGAAGAAATGTGTTTCTGACTCGCTGAATCTCAACATAGACTCAACTCTCTTAGGTGAACGAACGCACAGCAGAGCAGCTTCAAGGAAACGTTTCTCGTGAGTTTTAGACGAAGTATCCTGCTGTTTAGTACGTATGCCGGCATAGGGCTGGAAATACCGGTTTTGGGATTCTGCACAGAAAGGGTTTGCAAACCGCTGAATCCACACGTGAGTTTAACTCTGTCAGTTGAATGCACACATTGACAACCATTCAGTTTGATAACACCCTTTTGGTTTTAGAAGCAGATATTTCTCGGTACAGCCTATGGTCCCATTCACTCGGGGATATCCCAACGCAGCTCCTGGAAGAAACGTGTTTCTGACTCGCTGAATCTCAACATAGATTCAACTCTCTTAGGTGAACGAACGCACAGCAGAGCAGTTTCAAGGAAACGTTTCTCCTGAGTTTTAGACGAAGTTTCCTGCTGTTTAGTACGTATGCCGGCATTGGGCTGGAAATACCGGTTTTGGGATTCTGCACAGAAAGGGTTTGCAAACCGCTGAATCCACACGTGAGTTTAACTCTGTCAGTTGAATGCACACATTGACAACCATTCAGTTAGATAGATCCGTTTTGGTTTTAGAAGCAGATATTTCTCTGTACAGCCTATGGTCCCATTCACTCGGGAATATCCCGACGCAGCTCCTAGAAGAAACGTGTTTCTGACTCGCTGAATCTCAACATAGATTCAACTCTCTTAGGTGAACGAACGCACAGCAGAGCAGTTTCAAGGAAACTTTTCTCCTGAGTTTTAGACGAAGTTTCCTGCTTTTTAGTACGGATGCCGGCATTGGGCTGGAAATACCGGTTTTGGGATTCTGCACAGAAAGGGTTTGCAAACCACTGAATCCACACTTGAGTTTAACTCTGTCAGTTGAATGCACACATTGACAACCATTCAGTTAGATAGCACCCTTTTGGTTTTAGTAGCAGATATTTCTCTGTACAGCCTATGGTCCCATTCACTCGGGCATATCCCAACGCAGCTCCTAGAAGAAACGTGTTTCTGACTCGCTGAATCTCAACATAGATTCAACTCTCTTAGGTGAACGAACGCACAGCAGAGCAGTTTCAAGGAAACGTTTCTTCTGAGTTTTAGACGTAGTTTCCTGCTGTTTAGTACGTATGCCGGCATTGGGCTGGAAATACCGGTTTTGGGATTCTGCACAGAAAGGGTTTGCAAACCGCTGAATCCACAGGTGAGTTTAACTCTGTCAGTTGAATGCACACATTGACAACCATCCTGTTAGATAGCTCCGTTTTGGTTTTAGAAGCAGATATTTCTCTGTACAGCCTATGGTCCCATTAACTCGGTATTATCCCAACGCAGCTCCTAGAAGAAACGTGTTTCTGACTCGCTGAATCTCAACATAGATTCAACTCTCTTAGGTGAACGAACGCACAGCAGAGCAGTTTCAAGGAAACGTTTCTCCTGAGTTTTAGACGAAATTTCCTGCTGTTTAGTACGTATGCCGGCATTGGGCTGGAAATACCGGTTTTGGGATTCTGCACAGAAAGGGTTTGCAAACCGCTGAATCCACACGTGAGTTTAACTTTGTCAGTTGAATGCACACATTGACAGGCATACAGTTAGATAGCTCCGTTTTGGTTTTAGAATCAGATATTTCTCTGTACAGACTGTGGTCCCATTCAATCGGGCATATCCCAACGCAGCTCCTAGAAGAAACGTGTTTCTGACTCGCTGAATCTCAACATAGATTCAACTCTCTTAGGTGAACGAACGCACAGCAGAGCAGTTTCACGAAAACGTTTCTCCTGAGTTTTAGACGAAGTTTCCTGCAGTTTAGTACGTATGCTGGCAGTGAGCTGGAATTACCGGTTTTGGGATTCTGCACAGAAAGGGTTTGTAAACCGATGAATCCAAACGTGAGTTTAACTCTGTCAGTTGAATGCACACATTGAAAACCATTCAGCTAGATAGCACCCTTTTGGTTTAAGGAGCAGATATTTCTCTGTACAGCCTATGGTCCCATTCACTCGGGAATATCCCAACGCAGCTCTTAGAAGAAACATGTTTCTGACTCGCTGAATCTCAACATAGATTCAACTCTCTTAGGTGAACGAACGCACAGCAGAGCAGTTTCAAGGAAACGTTTCTCCTGAGTTTTAGACGAAGTTTCCTGCTGTTTAGTACGTATGCCGGCATTGTTCTGAAAATACCGGTTTTGGGATTCTGCACAGAAAGGGTTTGCAAACCACTGAATCGACACGTGAGTTTAACTCTGTCAGTTGAATGCACGCATTGACAACCATTCAGTTAGATAGCTCCGTTTTGGTTTTAGGAGCAGATATTTATCTGTACAACCTATGGTCCCATTCACTCGGGAATATCCCAACGCAGCTCTTGGAAGAAACGTGTTTCTGACTCGCTGAATCTCAACATAGATTCAACTCTCTTAGGTGAACGAAAGCACAGCAGAGCAGCTCCAAGGAAACGTTTCTCCTGAGTTTTAGACGAAGTTTCTTGCTGTTTAGTACGTATGCCGGCATTGGGCTGGAAATACCGGTTTTGGGATTCTGCACAGAAAGGGTTTGCAAACCGCTGAATCCACACGTGAGTTTAACTCTGTCAGTTGAATGCACACATTGACAACCATTCAGTTAGATAGCTCCGTTTTGGTATTAGAAGCAGATATTTCTCTGTAGAGCCTATGGTCCCATTCACTCGGGAATATCCCAACGCAGGTCCTAGAAGAAACGTGTTTCTGACTCGCTGAATCTCAACATCGATTCAACTCTCTTATGTGAACGAACGCACAGCAGAGCAGTTTCAGAGAATCGTTTCTCCTGAGTTTTAGACGAAGTTTCCTGCTGTTTAGTACGAATGCCGGCATTGGGCTGGAAATACTGGTTTTGGGATTCTGCACAGAAAGGGTTTGCAAACCGCTGAATCCACACGTGAGTTTAACTCTGTCAGTTGAATGCACACATTGACAACCATTCAGTTAGATAGCTCCGTTTTGGTTTTAGGAGCAGATATTTCTCTGTACAACCTATGGTCCCATTCACTCGGGAATATCCCAACGCAGCTCCTGGAAGAAACGTGTTTCTGACTCGCTGAATCTCAACATAGATTCAACACTCTTAGGTGAACGAACGCACAGCAGAGCAGTTTCAAGGAAACGTTTCTCCTGAGTTTTAGACGAAGTTTCCTGCTGTTTAGTACGTATGCCGGCATTGGGCTGGAAATACCGGTTTTGGGATTCTGCACAGAAAGGTTTTGCAAACCGCTGAATCCACACGTGAGTTTAACTTTGTCAGTTGAATGCACACATTGACAACCATCCAGTTAGATAGCTCCGTTTTGGTTTTAGAAGCAGATATTTCTCTGTACAGACTATGGTTCCATTCACTCGGGAATATCCCAACGCAGCTACTAGAAGAAACGTGTTTCTGACTCGCTGAATCTCAACATAGATTCAACTCTCTTAGTTGAACGAACGCCCAGCCGAGCAGTTTCAAGGAAACGTTTCTCCTGAGTTTTAGACGAAGTTTCCTGCTGTTTAGTACGTATGCCAGCATTGGGCTGGAAATACCGGTTTTGGGATTCTGCACAGAAAGGTTTTGCAAACCGCTGATTCCACACGTGAGTTTAACTCTGTCAGTTGAATGCACACATTGACAACCATTCAGTTAGATAGCTCCGTTTTGGTTTTAGAAGCAGATATTTCTCTGTACAGCGTATGGTCCCATTCACTCGGGAATATCCCAACGCAGCTCCTAGAAGAAACGTGTTTCTGACTCGCTGAATCTCAACATAGATTCAACTCTCTTAGGTGAACGAACGCACAGCAGAGCAGTTTCAAGGAAACGTTTCTCCTGAGTTTTAGACGAAGTTTCCTGCTCTTTAGTACGGATGCCTGCATTGGGCAGGAAATACCGGTTTTCGGATTCTGCACAGAAAGGGTTTGCAAACCGCTGAATCCACACGTGAGTTTAACTCTGTCAGTTGTATGCACACATTGAAAACCATTCAGCTAGATAGCACCCTTTTGTTTAAGGAGCAGATATTTCTCTGTACAGCCTATGGTCCCATTCACTCGGGAATATCCCAACGCAGCTCCTAGAAGAAACGTGTTTCTGACTCGCTGAATCTCAACATAGATTCAACTCTCTTAGGTGAACGAACGCACAGCAGAGCAGTTTCAAGGAAACGTTTCTTCTGAGTTTTAGACGAAGTTTCCTGCTGTTTAGTACGTATGCCGGCATTGGGCTGGAAATACCGGTTTTGGGATTCTGCACAGAAAGGGTTTGCAAACCGCTGAATCCACAGGTGAGTTTAACTCTGTCAGTTGAATGCACACATTGACAACCATCCTGTTAGATAGCTCCGTTTTGGTTTTAGAAGCAGATATTTCTCTGTACAGCCTATGGTCCCATTAACTCGGTATTATCCCAACGCAGCTCCTAGAAGAAACGTGTTTCTGACTCGCTGAATCTCAACATAGATTCAACTCTCTTAGGTGAACGAACGCACAGCAGAGCAGTTTCAAGGAAACGTTTCTCCTGAGTTTTAGACGAAATTTCCTGCTGTTTAGTACGTATGCCGGCATTGGGCTGGAAATACCGGTTTTGGGATTCTGCACAGAAAGGGTTTGCAAACCGCTGAATCCACACGTGAGTTTAACTTTGTCAGTTGAATGCACACATTGACAGGCATACAGTTAGATAGCTCCGTTTTGGTTTTAGAATCAGATATTTCTCTGTACAGACTGTGGTCCCATTCAATCGGGCATATCCCAACGCAGCTCCTAGAAGAAACGTGTTTCTGACTCGCTGAATCTCAACATAGATTCAACTCTCTTAGGTGAACGAACGCACAGCAGAGCAGTTTCACGAAAACGTTTCTCCTGAGTTTTAGACGAAGTTTCCTGCAGTTTAGTACGTATGCTGGCAGTGAGCTGGAATTACCGGTTTTGGGATTCTGCACAGAAAGGGTTTGTAAACCGATGAATCCAAACGTGAGTTTAACTCTGTCAGTTGAATGCACACATTGAAAACCATTCAGCTAGATAGCACCCTTTTGGTTTAAGGAGCAGATATTTCTCTGTACAGCCTATGGTCCCATTCACTCGGGAATATCCCAACGCAGCTCTTAGAAGAAACATGTTTCTGACTCGCTGAATCTCAACATAGATTCAACTCTCTTAGGTGAACGAACGCACAGCAGAGCAGTTTCAAGGAAACGTTTCTCCTGAGTTTTAGACGAAGTTTCCTGCTGTTTAGTACGTATGCCGGCACTGTTCTGAAAATACCGGTTTTGGGATTCTGCACAGAAAGGGTTTGCAAACCACTGAATCGACACGTGAGTTTAACTCTGTCAGTTGAATGCACGCATTGACAACCATTCAGTTAGATAGCTCCGTTTTGGTTTTAGGAGCAGATATTTATCTGTACAACCTATGGTCCCATTCACTCGGGAATATCCCAACGCAGCTCTTGGAAGAAACGTGTTTCTGACTCGCTGAATCTCAACATAGATTCAACTCTCTTAGGTGAACGAAAGCACAGCAGAGCAGCTCCAAGGAAACGTTTCTCCTGAGTTTTAGACGAAGTTTCTTGCTGTTTAGTACGTATGCCGGCATTGGGCTGGAAATACCGGTTTTGGGATTCTGCACAGAAAGGCTTTGCAAACCGCTGAATCCACACGTGAGTTTAACTCTGTCAGTTGAATGCACACATTGACAACCATTCAGTTAGATAGCTCCGTTTTGGTATTAGAAGCAGATATTTCTCTGTAGAGCCTATGGTCCCATTCACTCGGGAATATCCCAACGCAGGTCCTAGAAGAAACGTGTTTCTGACTCGCTGAATCTCAACATCGATTCAACTCTCTTATGTGAACGAACGCACAGCAGAGCAGTTTCAGAGAATCGTTTCTCCTGAGTTTTAGACGAAGTTTCCTGCTGTTTAGTACGAATGCCGGCATTGGGCTGGAAATACTGGTTTTGGGATTCTGCACAGAAAGGGTTTGCAAACCGCTGAATCCACACGTGAGTTTAACTCTGTCAGTTGAATGCACACATTGACAACCATTCAGTTAGATAGCTCCGTTTTGGTTTTAGGAGCAGATATTTCTCTGTACAACCTATGGTCCCATTCACTCGGGAATATCCCAACGCAGCTCCTGGAAGAAACGTGTTTCTGACTCGCTGAATCTCAACATAGATTCAACTCTCTTAGGTGAACGAAAGAACAGCAGAGCAGCTCCAAGGAAACGTTTCTCCTGAGTTTTAGACGAAGTTTCTTGCTGTTTAGTACGTATGCCGGCATTGGGCTGGAAATACCGGTTTTGGGATTCTGCACAGAAAGGGTTTGCAAACCGCTGAATCCACACGTGAGTTTAACTCTGTCAGTTGAATGCACACATTGACAACCTTTCAATTAGATTGCACCCTTTTGGTTTTAGGAGCAGATATTTCTCTGTACAGCCTATGGTCCCATTCACTCGGGAGTATCCCAACGCAGCTCCTAGAAGAAACGTGTTTCTGACTCGCTGAATCTCAACATAGATTCAACTCTCTTATGTGAACGAACGCACAGCAGAGCAGTTTCAAGGAAACATTTCTCCTGAGTTTTAGACGAAGTTTCCTGCTGTTTAGTACGTATGCCGGCATTGGGCTGGAAATACCGGTTTTGGTATTCTGCACAGAAAGGGTTTGCAAACCACTGAATCCACACGTGAGTTTAACTCTGTCAGTTGAATGCACACATTGACAACCATTCAGTTAGATAGCACCCTTTTGGTTTTAGTAGCAGATATTTCTCTGTACAGCCTATGGTCCCATTCACTCGGGCATATCCCAACGCAGCTCCTAGAAGAAACGTGCTTCTGACTCGCTGAATCTCAACATAGATTCAACTCTCTTAGGTGAACGAACGCACAGCAGAGCAGTTTCAAGGAAACTTTTCTCCTGAGTTTTAGACGAAGTTTCCTGCTGTTTAGTACGTATGCCGGCATTGGGCTGGCAATACCGGTTTTGGGATTCTGCACAGAAAGGGTTTGCAAACCGCTGAATCCACACGTGAGTTTAACTCTGTCAGTTGAATGCACACATTGACAACCATTCAGTTAGATAGCTCCGTTTTGGTATTAGAAGCAGATATTTCTCTGTACAGCCTATGGTCCCATTCACTCGGGAATATCCCAACGCAGGTCCTAGAAGAAACGTGTTTCTGACTCGCTGAATCTCAACATCGATTCAACTCTCTTATGTGAACGAACGCACAGCAGAGCAGTTTCAGAGAATCTTTTCTCCTGAGTTTTAGACGAAGTTTCCTGCTGTTTAGTACGTATGCCGGCATTGGGCTGGAAATACTGGTTTTGGGATTCTGCACAGAAAGGGTTTGCAAACCGCTGAATCCACACGTGAGTTTAACTCTGTCAGTTGAATGCACACATTGACAACCATTCAGTTAGATAGCTCCGTTTTGGTTTTAGAAGCAGATATTTCTCTGTACAGCCTATGGTCCCATTCACTCGGGAATATCCCAACGCAGCTCCTGGAAGAAACCTGTTTCTGACTCGCTGAATCTCAACATAGATTCAACTCTCTTAGGTGAACGAACGCACAGCAGAGCAGTTTCAAGGAAACGTTTCTCCTGAGTTTTAGACGAAGTTTCCTGCTGTTTATTACGTATGCCGGCATTGGGCTGGAAATACCGGTTTTGGGATTCTTCACAGAAAGGGTTTGTAAACCGCTGAATCCAAACGTGAGTTTAACACTGTCAGTTGAATGCACACATTGACAACCATTCAGTTAGATTGCACCCTTTTGGTTTTAGGAGCAGATATTTCTCTGTACAGCCTATGGTCTCATTCACTCGGGAATATCCCAACGCAGCTCCTAGAAGAAACGTGTTTCTGACTCGCTGAATCTCAACATAGATTCAACTCTCTTATGTGAACGAACGCACAGCAGAGCAGTTTCAAGGAAACGTTTCTCCTGAGTTTTAGACGAAGTTTCCTGCTGTTTAGTACGTATGCCGGCATTGGGCTGGAAATACCGGTTTTGGGATTCTGCACAGAAAGGGTTTGCAAACCGCTGAATCCACACGTGAGTTTAACTCTGTCATTTGAATGCACACATTGACAACCATTCAGTTAGATAGCTCCGTTTTGGTTTCAGAAGCAGATATTTCTCTGTACAGCCTATGGTCCCATTCACTCGGGAATATCCCAACGCAGCTCCGGGAAGAAACGTGTTTCTGACTCGCTGAATCTCAACATAGATTCAACTCTCTTAGGTGAACGAACGCACAGCAGAGCAGTTTCAAGGAAACGTTTCTCCTGAGTTTTAGACGAAGTTTCCTGCTGTTTAGTACGTATGCCGGCATTGGGCTGGAAATACCGGTTTTGGGATTCTGCACAGAAAGGGTTTGCAAACCGCTGAATCCACACGTGAGTTTAACTCTGTCAGTTGAATGCACACATTGACAACCATTCAGTTAGATAGCTCCGTTTTGATTTTAGAAGCAGATATTTCTCTGTACAGCCTATGGTCCCATTCACTCGGGAATATCCCAACGCAGCTCCTGGAAGAAACGTGTTTCTGACTCGCTGAATCTCAACATAGATTCAACTGTCTTAGGTGAACGAACGCACAGCAGAGCAGCTTCAAGGAAACGTTTCTCGTGAGTTTTAGACGAAGTTTACTGCTGTTTAGTACGTATGCCGGCATTGGGCTGGCAATACCGGTTTTGGGATTCTGCACAGAAAGGGTTTGCAAACCGCTGAATCCACACGTGAGTTTAACTCTGTCAGTTGAATGCACACATTGACAACCATTCAGTTTGTTAACACCCTTTTGGTTTTAGAAGCAGATATTTCTCTGTACAGCCTATGGTCCCATTCACTCGGGGATATCCCAACGCAGCTCCTGGAAGAAACGTGTTTCTGACTCGCTGAATCTCAACATAGATTCAACTCTCTTAGGTGAACGAACGCACAGCAGAGCAGTTTCAAGGAAACGTTTCTCCTGAGTTTTAGACGAAGTTTCCTGCTGTTTAGTACAGATGCCGGCATTGGGCTGGAAATACCGGTTTTGGGATTCTGCACAGAAAGGGTTTGCAAACCGCTGAATCCACACGTGAGTTTAACTCTCTCAGTTGAATGAACACATTGACAACCATTCAGTTAGATAGCTCCGTTTTGGTTTTAGAAGCAGATATTTCTCTGTACAGCCTATGGTCCCATTCACTCGGGAATATCCCAACGCAGCTCCTGGAAGAAATGTGTTTCTGACTCGCTGAATCTCAACATAGACTCAACTCTCTTAGGTGAACGAACGCACAGCAGAGCAGCTTCAAGGAAACGTTTCTCGTGAGTTTTAGACGAAGTATCCTGCTGTTTAGTACGTATGCCGGCATAGGGCTGGAAATACCGGTTTTGGGATTCTGCACAGAAAGGGTTTGCAAACCGCTGAATCCACACGTGAGTTTAACTCTGTCAGTTGAATGCACACATTGACAACCATTCAGTTTGATAACACCCTTTTGGTTTTAGAAGCAGATATTTCTCGGTACAGCCTATCGTCCCATTCACTCGGGGATATCCCAACGCAGCTCCTGGAAGAAACGTGTTTCTGACTCGCTGAATCTCAACATAGATTCAACTCTCTTAGGTGAACGAACGCACAGCAGAGCAGTTTCAAGGAAACGTTTCTCCTGAGTTTTAGACGAAGTTTCCTGCTGTTTAGTACGTATGCCGGCATTGGGCTGGAAATACCGGTTTTGGGATTCTGCACAGAAAGGGTTTGCAAACCGCTGAATCCACACGTGAGTTTAACTCTGTCAGTTGAATGCACACATTGACAACCATTCAGTTAGATAGATCCGTTTTGGTTTTAGAAGCAGATATTTCTCTGTACAGCCTATGGTCCCATTCACTCGGGAATATCCCGACGCAGCTCCTAGAAGAAACGTGTTTCTGACTCGCTGAATCTCAACATAGATTCAACTCTCTTAGGTGAACGAACGCACAGCAGAGCAGTTTCAAGGAAACTTTTCTCCTGAGTTTTAGACGAAGTTTCCTGCTTTTTAGTACGGATGCCGGCATTGGGCTGGAAATACCGGTTTTGGGATTCTGCACAGAAAGGGTTTGCAAACCACTGAATCCACACTTGAGTTTAACTCTGTCAGTTGAATGCACACATTGACAACCATTCAGTTAGATAGCACCCTTTTGGTTTTAGTAGCAGATATTTCTCTGTACAGCCTATGGTCCCATTCACTCGGGCATATCCCAACGCAGCTCCTAGAAGAAACGTGTTTCTGACTCGCTGAATCTCAACATAGATTCAACTCTCTTAGGTGAACGAACGCACAGCAGAGCAGTTTCAAGGAAACGTTTCTTCTGAGTTTTAGACGAAGTTTCCTGCTGTTTAGTACGTATGCCGGCATTGGGCTGGAAATACCGGTTTTGGGATTCTGCACAGAAAGGGTTTGCAAACCGCTGAATCCACAGGTGAGTTTAACTCTGTCAGTTGAATGCACACATTGACAACCATCCTGTTAGATAGCTCCGTTTTGGTTTTAGAAGCAGATATTTCTCTGTACAGCCTATGGTCCCATTAACTCGGTATTATCCCAACGCAGCTCCTAGAAGAAACGTGTTTCTGACTCGCTGAATCTCAACATAGATTCAACTCTCTTAGGTGAACGAACGCACAGCAGAGCAGTTTCAAGGAAACGTTTCTCCTGAGTTTTAGACGAAATTTCCTGCTGTTTAGTACGTATGCCGGCATTGGGCTGGAAATACCGGTTTTGGGATTCTGCACAGAAAGGGTTTGCAAACCGCTGAATCCACACGTGAGTTTAACTTTGTCAGTTGAATGCACACATTGACAGGCATACAGTTAGATAGCTCCGTTTTGGTTTTAGAATCAGATATTTCTCTGTACAGACTGTGGTCCCATTCAATCGGGCATATCCCAACGCAGCTCCTAGAAGAAACGTGTTTCTGACTCGCTGAATCTCAACATAGATTCAACTCTCTTAGGTGAACGAACGCACAGCAGAGCAGTTTCACGAAAACGTTTCTCCTGAGTTTTAGACGAAGTTTCCTGCAGTTTAGTACGTATGCTGGCAGTGAGCTGGAATTACCGGTTTTGGGATTCTGCACAGAAAGGGTTTGTAAACCGATGAATCCAAACGTGAGTTTAACTCTGTCAGTTGAATGCACACATTGAAAACCATTCAGCTAGATAGCACCCTTTTGGTTTAAGGAGCAGATATTTCTCTGTACAGCCTATGGTCCCATTCACTCGGGAATATCCCAACGCAGCTCTTAGAAGAAACATGTTTCTGACTCGCTGAATCTCAACATAGATTCAACTCTCTTAGGTGAACGAACGCACAGCAGAGCAGTTTCAAGGAAACGTTTCTCCTGAGTTTTAGACGAAGTTTCCTGCTGTTTAGTACGTATGCCGGCATTGTTCTGAAAATACCGGTTTTGGGATTCTGCACAGAAAGGGTTTGCAAACCACTGAATCGACACGTGAGTTTAACTCTGTCAGTTGAATGCACGCATTGACAACCATTCAGTTAGATAGCTCCGTTTTGGTTTTAGGAGCAGATATTTATCTGTACAACCTATGGTCCCATTCACTCGGGAATATCCCAACGCAGCTCTTGGAAGAAACGTGTTTCTGACTCGCTGAATCTCAACATAGATTCAACTCTCTTAGGTGAACGAAAGCACAGCAGAGCAGCTCCAAGGAAACGTTTCTCCTGAGTTTTAGACGAAGTTTCTTGCTGTTTAGTACGTATGCCGGCATTGGGCTGGAAATACCGGTTTTGGGATTCTGCACAGAAAGGGTTTGCAAACCGCTGAATCCACACGTGAGTTTAACTCTGTCAGTTGAATGCACACATTGACAACCATTCAGTTAGATAGCTCCGTTTTGGTATTAGAAGCAGATATTTCTCTGTAGAGCCTATGGTCCCATTCACTCGGGAATATCCCAACGCAGGTCCTAGAAGAAACGTGTTTCTGACTCGCTGAATCTCAACATCGATTCAACTCTCTTATGTGAACGAACGCACAGCAGAGCAGTTTCAGAGAATCGTTTCTCCTGAGTTTTAGACGAAGTTTCCTGCTGTTTAGTACGAATGCCGGCATTGGGCTGGAAATACTGGTTTTGGGATTCTGCACAGAAAGGGTTTGCAAACCGCTGAATCCACACGTGAGTTTAACTCTGTCAGTTGAATGCACACATTGACAACCATTCAGTTAGATAGCTCCGTTTTGGTTTTAGGAGCAGATATTTCTCTGTACAACCTATGGTCCCATTCACTCGGGAATATCCCAACGCAGCTCCTGGAAGAAACGTGTTTCTGACTCGCTGAATCTCAACATAGATTCAACTCTCTTAGGTGAACGAAAGAACAGCAGAGCAGCTCCAAGGAAACGTTTCTCCTGAGTTTTAGACGAAGTTTCTTGCTGTTTAGTACGTATGCCGGCATTGGGCTGGAAATACCGGTTTTGGGATTCTGCACAGAAAGGGTTTGCAAACCGCTGAATCCACACGTGAGTTTAACTCTGTCAGTTGAATGCACACATTGACAACCTTTCAATTAGATTGCACCCTTTTGGTTTTAGGAGCAGATATTTCTCTGTACAGCCTATGGTCCCATTCACTCGGGAGTATCCCAACGCAGCTCCTAGAAGAAACGTGTTTCTGACTCGCTGAATCTCAACATAGATTCAACTCTCTTATGTGAACGAACGCACAGCAGAGCAGTTTCAAGGAAACATTTCTCCTGAGTTTTAGACGAAGTTTCCTGCTGTTTAGTACGTATGCCGGCATTGGGCTGGAAATACCGGTTTTGGGATTCTGCACAGAAAGGGTTTGCAAACCACTGAATCCACACGTGAGTTTAACTCTGTCAGTTGAATGCACACATTGACAACCATTCAGTTAGATAGCACCCTTTTGGTTTTAGTAGCAGATATTTCTCTGTACAGCCTATGGTCCCATTCACTCGGGCATATCCCAACGCAGCTCCTAGAAGAAACGTGTTTCTGACTCGCTGAATCTCAACATAGATTCAACTCTCTTAGGTGAACGAACGCACAGCAGAGCAGTTTCAAGGAAACTTTTCTCCTGAGTTTTAGACGAAGTTTCCTGCTGTTTAGTACGTATGCCGGCATTGGGCTGGAAATACCGGTTTTGGGATTCTGCACAGAAAGGGTTTGCAAACCGCTGAATCCACACGTGAGTTTAACTCTGTCAGTTGAATGCACACATTGACAACCATTCAGTTAGATAGCTCCGTTTTGGTATTAGAAGCAGATATTTCTCTGTACAGCCTATGGTCCCATTCACTCGGGAATATCCCAACGCAGCTCCGGGAAGAAACGTGTTTCTGACTCGCTGAATCTCAACATAGATTCAACTCTCTTAGGTGAACGAACGCACAGCAGAGCAGTTTCAAGGAAACGTTTCTCCTGAGTTTTAGACGAAGTTTCCTGCTGTTTAGTACGTATGCCGGCATTGGGCTGGAAATACCGGTTTTGGGATTCTGCACAGAAAGGGTTTGCAAACCGCTGAATCCACACGTGAGTTTAACTCTGTCAGTTGAATGCACACATTGACAACCATTCAGTTAGATAGCTCCGTTTTGATTTTAGAAGCAGATATTTCTCTGTACAGCCTATGGTCCCATTCACTCGGGAATATCCCAACGCAGCTCCTGGAAGAAACGTGTTTCTGACTCGCTGAATCTCAACATAGATTCAACTGTCTTAGGTGAACGAACGCACAGCAGAGCAGCTTCAAGGAAACGTTTCTCGTGAGTTTTAGACGAAGTTTACTGCTGTTTAGTACGTATGCCGTCATTGGGCTGGCAATACCGGTTTTGGGATTCTGCACAGAAAGGGTTTGCAAACCGCTGAATCCACACGTGAGTTTAACTCTGTCAGTTGAATGCACACATTGACAACCATTCAGTTTGTTAACACCCTTTTGGTTTTAGAAGCAGATATTTCTCTGTACAGCCTATGGTCCCATTCACTCGGGGATATCCCAACGCAGCTCCTGGAAGAAACGTGTTTCTGACTCGCTGAATCTCAACATAGATTCAACTCTCTTAGGTGAACGAACGCACAGCAGAGCAGTTTCAAGGAAACGTTTCTCCTGAGTTTTAGACGAAGTTTCCTGCTGTTTAGTACAGATGCCGGCATTGGGCTGGAAATACCGGTTTTGGGATTCTGCACAGAAAGGGTTTGCAAACCGCTGAATCCACACGTGAGTTTAACTCTCTCAGTTGAATGCACACATTGACAACCATTCAGTTAGATAGCTCCGTTTTGGTTTTAGAAGCAGATATTTCTCTGTACAGCCTATGGTCCCATTCACTCGGGAATATCCCAACGCAGCTCCTGGAAGAAATGTGTTTCTGACTCGCTGAATCTCAACATAGACTCAACTCTCTTAGGTGAACGAACGCACAGCAGAGCAGCTTCAAGGAAACGTTTCTCGTGAGTTTTAGACGAAGTATCCTGCTGTTTAGTACGTATGCCGGCATAGGGCTGGAAATACCGGTTTTGGGATTCTGCACAGAAAGGGTTTGCAAACCGCTGAATCCACACGTGAGTTTAACTCTGTCAGTTGAATGCACACATTGACAACCATTCAGTTTGATAACACCCTTTTGGTTTTAGAAGCAGATATTTCTCTGTACAGCCTATGGTCCCATTCACTCGGGGATATCCCAACGCAGCTCCTGGAAGAAACGTGTTTCTGACTCGCTGAATCTCAACATAGATTCAACTCTCTTAGGTGAACGAACGCACAGCAGAGCAGTTTCAAGGAAACGTTTCTCCTGAGTTTTAGACGAAGTTTCCTGCTGTTTAGTACGTATGCCGGCATTGGGCTGGAAATACCGGTTTTGGGATTCTGCACAGAAAGGGTTTGCAAACCGCTGAATCCACACGTGAGTTTAACTCTGTCAGTTGAATGCACACATTGACAACCATTCAGTTAGATAGATCCGTTTTGGTTTTAGAAGCAGATATTTCCCTGTACAGCCTATGGTCCCATTCACTCGGGAATATCCCGACGCAGCTCCTAGAAGAAACGTGTTTCTGACTCGCTGAATCTCAAGATAGATTCAACTCTCTTAGGTGAACGAACGCACAGCAGAGCAGTTTCAAGGAAACTTTTCTCCTGAGTTTTAGACGAAGTTTCCTGCTTTTTAGTACGGATGCCGGCATTGGGCTGGAAATACCGGTTTTGGGATTCTGCACAGAAAGGGTTTGCAAACCACTGAATCCACACTTGAGTTTAACTCTGTCAGTTGAATGCACACATTGACAACCATTCAGTTAGATAGCACCCTTTTGGTTTTAGTAGCAGATATTTCTCTGTACAGCCTATGGTCCCATTCACTCGGGCATATCCCAACGCAGCTCCTAGAAGAAACGTGTTTCTGACTCGCTGAATCTCAACATAGATTCAACTCTCTTAGGTGAACGAACGCACAGCAGAGCAGTTTCAAGGAAACGTTTCTCGTGAGTTTTAGACGAAGTTTCCTGCTGTTTAGTACGTATGCCGGCATTGGGCTGGAAATACCGGTTTTGGGATTCTGCACAGAAAGGGTTTGCAAACCGCTGAATCCACACGTGAGTTTAACTCTGTCAGTTGAATGCACACATTGACAACCATTCAGTTAGATAGCTCCGTTTTGGTATTAGAAGCAGATATTTCTCTGTACAGCCTATGGTCCCATTCACTCGGGAATATCCCAACGCAGGTCCTAGAAGAAACGTGTTTCTGACTCGCTGAATCTCAACATCGATTCAACTCTCTTATGTGAACGAACGCACAGCAGAGCAGTTTCAGAGAATCGTTTCTCCTGAGTTTTAGACGAAGTTTCCTGCTGTTTATTACGTATGCCGGCATTGGGCTGGAAATACCGGTTTGGGGATTCTTCACAGAAAGGGTTTGTAAACCGCTGAATCCAAACGTGAGTTTAACACTGTCAGTTGAATGCACACATTGACAACCATTCAGTTAGATTGCACCCTTTTGGTTTTAGGAGCAGATATTTCTCTGTACAGCCTATGGTCCCATTCACTCGGGAATATCCCAACGCAGCTCCTAGAAGAAACTTGTTTCTGACTCGCTGAATCTCAACATAGATTCATCTCTCTTATGTGAACGAACGCACAGCAGAGCAGTTTCAAGGAAACGTTTCTCCTGAGTTTTAGACGAAGTTTCCTGCTGTTTAGTACGTATGCCGGCATTGGGCTGGAAATACCGGTTTTGGGATTCTGCACAGAAAGGGTTTGCAAACCGCTGAATCCACACGTGAGTTTAACTCTGTCATTTGAATGCACACATTGACAACCATTCAGTTAGATAGCTCCGTTTTGGTTTCAGAAGCAGATATTTCTCTGTACAGCCTATGGTCCCATTCACTCGGGAATATCCCAACGCAGCTCCGGGAAGAAACGTGTTTCTGACTCGCTGAATCTCAACATAGATTCAACTCTCTTAGGTGAACGAACGCACAGCAGAGCAGTTTCAAGGAAACGTTTCTCCTGAGTTTTAGACGAAGTTTCCTGCTGTTTAGTACGTATGCCGGCATTGGGCTGGAAATACCGGTTTTGGGATTCTGCACAGAAAGGGTTTGCAAACCGCTGAATCCACACGTGAGTTTAACTCTGTCAGTTGAATGCACACATTGACAACCATTCAGTTAGATAGCTCCGTTTTGATTTTAGAAGCAGATATTTCTCTGTACAGCCTATGGTCCCATTCACTCGGGAATATCCCAACGCAGCTCCTGGAAGAAACGTGTTTCTGACTCGCTGAATCTCAACATAGATTCAACTGTCTTAGGTGAACGAACGCACAGCAGAGCAGCTTCAAGGAAACGTTTCTCGTGAGTTTTAGACGAAGTTTCCTGCTGTTTAGTACGTATGCCGGCATTGGGCTGGCAATACCGGTTTTGGGATTCTGCACAGAAAGGGTTTGCAAACCGCTGAATCCACACGTGAGTTTAACTCTGTCAGTTGAATGCACACATTGACAACCATTCAGTTTGATAACACCCTTTTGGTTTTAGAAGCAGATATTTCTCTGTACAGCCTATGGTCCCATTCACTCGGGGATATCCCAACGCAGCTCCTGGAAGAAACGTGTTTCTGACTCGCTGAATCTCAACATAGATTCAACTCTCTTAGGTGAACGAACGCACAGCAGAGCAGTTTCAAGGAAACGTTTCTCCTGAGTTTTAGACGAAGTTTCCTGCTGTTTAGTACAGATGCCGGCATTGGGCTGGAAATACCGGTTTTGGGATTCTGCACAGAAAGGGTTTGCAAACCGCTGAATCCACACGTGAGTTTAACTCTGTCAGTTGAATGCACACATTGACAACCATTCAGTTAGATAGCTCCGTTTTGGTTTTAGAAGCAGATATTTCTCTGTACAGCCTATGGTCCCATTCACTCGGGAATATCCCAACGCAGCTCCTGGAAGAAACGTGTTTCTGACTCGCTGAATCTCAACATAGACTCAACTCTCTTAGGTGAACGAACGCACAGCAGAGCAGCTTCAAGGAAACGTTTCTCGTGAGTTTTAGACGAAGTATCCTGCTGTTTAGTACGTATGCCGGCATAGGGCTGGAAATACCGGTTTTGGGATTCTGCACAGAAAGGGTTTGCAAACCGCTGAATCCACACGTGAGTTTAACTCTGTCAATTGAATGCACACATTGACAACCATTCAGTTTGATAACACCCTTTTGGTTTTAGAAGCAGATATTTCTCTGTACAGCCTATGGTCCCATTCACTCGGGGATATCCCAACGCAGCTCCTGGAAGAAACGTGTTTCTGACTCGCTGAATCTTAACATAGATTCAACTCTCTTAGGTGAACGAACGCACAGCAGAGAAGTTTCAAGGAAACGTTTCTCCTGAGTTTTAGACGAAGTTTCCTGCTGTTTAGTACGGATGCCGGCATTGGGCTGGAAATACCGGTTTTGGGATTCTGCACAGAAAGGGTTTGCAAACCGCTGAATCCACACGTGAGTTTAACTCTGTCAGTTGAATGCACACATTGACAACCATTCAGTTAGATAGATCCGTTTTGGTTTTAGAAGCAGATATTTCTCTGTACAGCCTATGGTCCCATTCACTCGGGAATATCCCGACGCAGCTCCTAGAAGAAACGTGTTTCTGACTCGCTGAATCTCAACATAGATTCAACTCTCTTAGGTGAACGAACGCACAGCAGAGCAGTTTCAAGGAAACTTTTCTCCTGAGTTTTAGACGAAGTTTCCTGCTTTTTAGTACGGATGCCGGCATTGGGCTGGAAATACCGGTTTTGGGATTCTGCACAGAAAGGGTTTGCAAACCGCTGAATCCACACGTGAGTTTAACTCTGTCAGTTGAATGCACACATTGACAACCATTCAGTTAGAAAGATCCGTTTTGGTTTTAGAAGCAGGTATTTCTCTGTACAGCGTATGGTCCCATTCACTCGGGAATATCCCAACGCAGCTCCTAGAAGAAACGTGTTTCTGACTCGCTGAATCTCAACATAGATTCAACTCTCTTAGGAGAACGAACGCACAGCACAGCAGTTTCAAGGAAACGTTTCTCCTGAGTTTTAGACGAAGTTTCCTGCTGTTTAGTATGTATGCCGGCATTGGGCTGGAAATACCGGTTTTGGGATTCTGCACAGAAAGGGTTTGCAAACCGCTGAATCCACACGTGAGTTTAGCTCTGTCAGTTGAATGCACTCATTGACAACCATTCAGTTAGATAGCACCCTTTTGGTTTTAGTAGCAGATATTTCTCTGTACAGCCTATGGTCCCATTCACTCGGGAATATCCCAATGCAGCTCCTAGAAGAAACGTGTTTCTGACTCGCTGAATCTCAACATAGATTCAACTCTCTTAGGTGAACGAACGCACAGCAGAGCAGTTTCAAGGAAACGTTTCTCGTGAGTTTTAGACGAAGTTTCCTGCTGTTTAGTACAGATGCCGGCATTGGGCTGGAAATACCGGTTTTGGGATTCTGCACAGAAAGGGTTTGCAAACCGCTGAATCCACACGTGAGTTTAACTCTGTCAGTTGAATGCACACAATGACAACCATTCAGTTAGATAGCTCCGTTTTGGTATTAGAAGCAGATATTTCTCTTTACAGCCTATGGTCCCATTCACTCGGGAATATCCCAACGCAGGTCCTAGAAGAAACGTGTTTCTGACTCGCTGAATCTCAACATAGATTCAACTCTCTTATGTGAACGAACGCACAGCAGAGCAGTTTCAGAAAATCGTTTCTCCTGAGTTTTAGACGAAGTTTCCTGCTGTTTAGTACTTATGCCGGCATTGGGCTGGAAATACTGGTTTTGGGATTCTGCACAGAAAGGGTTTGCAAACCGCTGAATCCACACGTGAGTTTAACTCTGTCAGTTGAATGCACACATTGACAACCATTCAGTTAGATTGCACCCTTTTGGTTTTAGGAGCAGATATTTCTCTGTACAGCCTATGGTTCCATTCACTCGGGAATATCCCAACGCAGCTCCTAGAAGAAACGTGTTTCTGACTCGCTGAATCTCAACATAGATTCAACTCTCTTATGTGAACGAACGCACAGCAGAGCAGTTTCAAGGAAACGTTTCTCCTGAGTTTTAGACGAAGTTTCCTGCTGTTTAGTACGTATGCCGGCATTGGGCTGGAAATACCGGTTTTGGGATTCTGCACAGAAAGGGTTTGCAAACCGCTGAATCCACACGTGAGTTTAGCTCTGTCAGTTGAATGCACTCATTGACAACCATTCAGTTAGATAGCTCTGTTTCGGTTTTAGAAGCAGATATTTCTCTGTACAGCCTATGGTCCCATTCACTCGGGAATATCCCAACGCAGCTCCTAGAAGAAACGTGTTTCTGACTCGCTGAATCTCAACATAGATTCAACTCTCTTAGGTGAACGAACGCACAGCAGAGCAGTTTCAAGGAAACGTTTCTTCTGAGTTTTAGACGAAGTTTCCTGCTGTTTAGTACGTATGCCGGCATTGGGCTGGAAATACCGGTTTTGGGATTCTGCACAGAAAGGGTTTGCAAACCGCTGAATCCACACGTGAGTTTAACTCTGTCATTTGAATGCACACATTGACAACCATCCTGTTAGATAGCTCCGTTTTGGTTTCAGAAGCAGATATTTCTCTGTACAGCCTATGGTCCCATTAACTCGGTATTATCCCAACGCAGCTCCTAGAAGAAACGTGTTTCTGACTCGCTGAATCTCAACATAGATTCAACTCTCTTAGGTGAACGAACGCACAGCAGAGCAGTTTCAAGGAAACGTTTCTCCTGAGTTTTAGACGAAATTTCCTGCTCTTTAGTACGTATGCCGGCATTGAGCTGGAAATACCGGTTTTGGGATTCTGCACAGAAAGGGTTTGCAAACCGCTGAATCCACACGTGAGTTTAACTTTGTCAGCTGAATGCACACATTGACAGGCATACAGTTAGATAGCTCCGTTTTGGTTTTAGAATCAGATATTTCTCTGTACAGACTATGGTCCCATTCACTCGGGCATATCCCAACGCAGCTCCTAGAAGAAACGTGTTTCTGACTCGCTGAATCTCAACATCGATTCAACTCTCTTAGGTGAACGAACGCACAGCAGAGCAGTTTCACGAAAACGTTTCTCCTGAGTTTTAGACGAAGTTTCCTGCAGTTTAGTACGTATGCTGGCAGTGAGCTGGAATTACCGGTTTTGGGATTCTGCACAGAAAGGGTTTGTAAACCGATGAATCCAAACGTGAGTTTAACTCTGTCAGTTGAATGCACGCATTGACAACCATTCAGTTACATAGCTCCGTTTTGGTTTTAGGAGCAGATATTTCTCTGTACAACCTATGGTCCCATTCACTCGGGAATATCCCAACGCAGCTCCTGGAAGAAACGTGTTTCTGACTCGCTGAATCTCAACATAGATTCAATTCTCTTAGGTGAACGAAAGCACAGCAGAGCAGCTCCAAGGAAACGTTTCTCCTGAGTTTTAGACGAAGTTTCTTGCTGTTTAGTACGTATGCCGGCATTGGGCTGGAAATACCGGTTTTGGGATTCTGCACAGAAAGGGTTTGCAAACCGCTGAATCCACACGTGAGTTTAACTCTGTCAGTTGAATGCACACATTGACAACCTTTCAATTAGATTGCACCCTTTTGGTTTTAGGAGCAGATATTTCTCTGTACAGCCTATGGTCCCATTCACTCGGGAGTATCCCAACGCAGCTCCTAGAAGAAACGTGTTTCTGACTCGCTGAATCTCAACATAGATTCAACTCTCTTATGTGAACGAACGCACAGCAGAGCAGTTTCAAGGAAACATTTCTCCTGAGTTTTAGACGAAGTTTCCTGCTGTTTAGTACGTATGCCGGCATTGGGCTGGAAATACCGGTTTTGGGATTCTGCACAGAAAGGGTTTGCAAACCACTGAATCCACACGTGAGTTTAACTCTGTCAGTTGAATGCACACATTGACAACCATTCAGTTAGATAGCACCCTTTTGGTTTTAGTAGCAGATATTTCTCTGTACAGCCTATGGTCCCATTCACTCGGGAATATCCCAACGCAGCTCCTAGAAGAAACGTGTTTCTGACTCGCTGAATCTCAACATAGATTCAACTCTCTTAGGTGAACGAACGCACAGCAGAGCAGTTTCAAGGAAACGTTTCTCCTGAGTTTTAGACGAAGTTTCCTGCTGTTTAGTACAGATGCCGGCATTGGGCTGGAAATACCGGTTTTGGGATTCTGCACAGAAAGGGTTTGCAAACCGCTGAATCCACACGTGAGTTTAACTCTGTCAGTTGAATATACACATTGACAACCATTCAGTTAGATAGCTCCGTTTTGGTATTAGAAGCAGATATTTCTCTTTACAGCCTATGGTCCCATTCACTCGGGAATATCCCAACGCAGGTCCTAGAAGAAACGTGTTTCTGACTCGCTGAATCTCAACATAGATTCAACTCTCTTATGTGAACGAACGCACAGCAGAGCAGTTTCAGAAAATCGTTTCTCCTGAGTTTTAGACGAAGTTTCCTGCTGTTTAGTACGTATGCCGGCATTGGGCTGGAAATACTGGTTTTGGGATTCTGCACAGAAAGGGTTTGCAAACCGCTGAATCCACACGTGAGTTTAACTCTGTCAGTTGAATGCACACATTGACAACCATTCAGTTAGATAGCTCCGTTTTGGTTTTAGAAGCAGATATTTCTCTGTACAGCCTATGGTCCCATTCACTCGGGAATATCCCAACGCAGCTCCTGGAAGAAACGTGTTTCTGACTCGCTGAATCTGAACATAGATTCAACTCTCTTAGGCGAACGAACGCACAGCAGAGCAGTTTCAAGGAAACGTTTCTCCTGAGTTTTAGACGAAGTTTCCTGCTGTTTATTACGTATGCCGGCATTGGGCTGGAAATACCGGTTTTCGGATTCTGCACAGAAAGGGTTTGTAAACCGCTGAATCCAAACGTTAGTTTAACACTGTCAGTTGAATGCACACATTGACAACCATTCAGTTAGATTGCACCCTTTTGGTTTTAGGAGCAGATATTTCTCTGTACAGCCTATGGTCCCATTCACTCGGGAATATCCCAACGCAGCTCCTAGAAGAAACGTGTTTCTGACTCGCTGAATCTCAACATAGATTCAACTCTCTTATGTGAACGAACGCACAGCAGAGCAGTTTCAAGGAAACGTTTCTCCTGAGTTTTAGACGAAGTTTCCTGCTGTTTAGTACGTATGCCGGCATTGGGCTGGAAATACCGGTTTTGGGATTCTGCACAGAAAGGGTTTGCAAACCGCTGAATCCACACGTGAGTTTAACTCTGTCATTTGAATGCACACATTGACAACCATTCAGTTAAATAGCTCCGTTTTGGTTTCAGAAGCAGATATTTCTCTGTACAGCCTATGGTCCCATTCACTCGGGAATATCCCAACGCAGCTCCTAGAAGAAACGTGTTTCTGACTCGCTGAATCTCAACATAGATTCAACTCTCTTAGGTGAACGAACGCACAGCAGAGCAGTTTCAAGGAAACGTTTCTCCTGAGTTTTAGACGAAGTTTCCTGCTGTTTAGTACGTATGCCGGCATTGGGCTGGAAATACCGGTTTTGGGATTCTGCACAGAAAGTGTTTGCAAACCGCTGAATCCACACGTGAGTTTAACTCTGTCAGTTGAATGCACACATTGACAACCATTCAGTTAGATAGATCCGTTTTGGTTTTAGAAGCAGATATTTCTCTGTACAGCCTATGGTCCCATTCACTCGGGAATATCCCGACGCAGCTCCTAGAAGAAACGTGTTTCTGACTCGCTGAATCTCAACATAGATTCAACTCTCTTAGTTGAACGAACGCACAGCAGAGCAGTTTCAAGGAAACTTTTATCCTGAGTTTTAGACGAAGTTTCCTGCTTTTTAGTACGGATGCCGGCATTGGGCAGGAAATACCGGTTTTCGGATTCTGCACAGAAAGGGTTTGCAAACCGATGAATCCACACGTGAGTTTAACTCTGTCAGTTGAATGCACACATTGACAACCATTCAGTTAGATAGCTCCGTTTTGGTTTTAGAAGCAGATATTTCTCTGTACAGCCTATGGTCCCATTCACTCGGGAATATCCCAACGCAGCTCCTGGAAGAAACGTGTTTCTGACTCGCTGAATCTGAACATAGATTCAACTCTCTTAGGTAAACGAACGCACAGCAGAGCAGTTTCAAGGAAACGTTTCTCCTGAGTTTTAGACGAAGTTTCCTGCTGTTTAGTACGTATGCCGGCATTGGGCTGGAAATACCGGTTTTGGGATTCTGCACAGAAAGGGTTTGCAAACCGCTGAATCCACACGTGAGTTTAACTCTGTCAGTTGAATGCACACATTGACAACCATTCAGTTTGAAAACACCCTTTTGGTTTTAGAAGCAGATATTTCTCTGTACAGCCTATGGTCCCATTCACTCGGGAATATCCCAACGCAGCTCCTGGAAGAAACGTGTTTCTGACTCGCTGAATCTGAACATAGATTCAACTCTCTTAGGCGAACGAACGCACAGCAGAGCAGTTTCAAGGAAACGTTTCTCCTGAGTTTTAGACGAAGTTTCCTGCTGTTTATTACGTATGCCGGCATTGGGCTGGAAATACCGGTTTTCGGATTCTGCACAGAAAGGGTTTGTAAACCGCTGAATCCAAACGTTAGTTTAACACTGTCAGTTGAATGCACACATTGACAACCATTCAGTTAGATTGCACTCTTTTGGTTTTAGGAGCAGATATTTCTCTGTACAGCCTATGGTCCCATTCACTCGGGAATATCCCAACGCAGCTCCTAGAAGAAACGTGTTTCTGACTCGCTGAATCTCAACATAGATTCAACTCTCTTATGTGAACGAACGCACAGCAGAGCAGTTTCAAGGAAACGTTTCTCCTGAGTTTTAGACGAAGTTTCCTGCTGTTTAGTACGTATGCCGGCATTGGGCTGGAAATACCGGTTTTGGGATTCTGCACAGAAAGGGTTTGCAAACCGCTGAATCCACACGTGAGTTTAACTCTGTCATTTGAATGCACACATTGACAACCATTCAGTTAAATAGCTCCGTTTTGGTTTCAGAAGCAGATATTTCTCTGTACAGCCTATGGTCCCATTCACTCGGGAATATCCCAACGCAGCTCCTAGAAGAAACGTGTTTCTGACTCGCTGAATCTCAACATAGATTCAACTCTCTTAGGTGAACGAACGCACAGCAGAGCAGTTTCAAGGAAACGTTTCTCCTGAGTTTTAGACGAAGTTTCCTGCTGTTTAGTACGTATGCCGGCATTGGGCTGGAAATACCGGTTTTGGGATTCTGCACAGAAAGTGTTTGCAAACCGCTGAATCCACACGTGAGTTTAACTCTGTCAGTTGAATGCACACATTGACAACCATTCAGTTAGATAGATCCGTTTTGGTTTTAGAAGCAGATATTTCTCTGTACAGCCTATGGTCCCATTCACTCGGGAATATCCCGACGCAGCTCCTAGAAGAAACGTGTTTCTGACTCGCTGAATCTCAACATAGATTCAACTCTCTTAGTTGAACGAACGCACAGCAGAGCAGTTTCAAGGAAACTTTTATCCTGAGTTTTAGACGAAGTTTCCTGCTTTTTAGTACGGATGCCGGCATTGGGCAGGAAATACCGGTTTTCGGATTCTGCACAGAAAGGGTTTGCAAACCGATGAATCCACACGTGAGTTTAACTCTGTCAGTTGAATGCACACATTGACAACCATTCAGTTAGATAGCTCCGTTTTGGTTTTAGAAGCAGATATTTCTCTGTACAGCCTATGGTCCCATTCACTCGGGAATATCCCAACGCAGCTCCTGGAAGAAACGTGTTTCTGACTCGCTGAATCTGAACATAGATTCAACTCTCTTAGGTGAACGAACGCACAGCAGAGCAGTTTCAAGGAAACGTTTCTCCTGAGTTTTAGACGAAGTTTCCTGCTGTTTAGTACGTATGCCGGCATTGGGCTGGAAATACCGGTTTTGGGATTCTGCACAGAAAGGGTTTGCAAACCGCTGAATCCACACGTGAGTTTAACTCTGTCAGTTGAATGCACACATTGACAACCATTCAGTTTGAAAACACCCTTTTGGTTTTAGAATCAGATATTTCTCTGTACAGCCTATGGTCCCATTCACTCGGGGATATCCCAACGCAGCTCCTGGAAGAAACGTGTTTCTGACTCGCTGAATCTCAACATAGATTCAACTCTCTTAGGTGAACGAACGCACAGCAGAGCAGTTTCAAGGAAACGTTTCTCCTGAGTTTTAGACGAAGTTTCCTGCTGTTTAGTACGGATGCCGGCATTGGGCTGGAAATACCGGTTTTGGGATTCTGCACCGAAAGGGTTTGTAAACCGCTGAATCCAAACGTGAGTTTAACACTGTCAGTTGAATGCACACATTGACAACCATTCAGTTAGACTGCACCCTTTTGGTTTTAGGAGCAGATATTTCTCTGTACAGCCTATGGTCCCATTCACTCGGGAATATCCCAACGCAGCTCCTAGAAGAAACGTGTTTCTTACTCGCTGAATCTCAACATAGATTCAACTCTCTTATGTGAACGAACGCACAGCAGAGCAGTTTCAAGGAAACGTTTCTCCTGAGTTTTAGACGAAGTTTCCTGCTGTTTAGTACGTATGCCGGCATTGGGCTGGAAATACCGGTTTTGGGATTCTGCACAGAAAGGGTTTGCAAACCGCTGAATCCACACGTGAGTTTAACTCTGTCATTTGAATGCACACATTGACAACCATTCAGTTAGATAGCTCCGTTTTGGTTTCAGAAGCAGATATTTCTCTGTACAGCCTATGGTCCCATTCACTCGGGAATATCCCAACGCAGCTCCTAGAAGAAACGTGTTTCTGACTCGCTGAATCTCAACATAGATTCAACTCTCTTAGGTGAACGAACGCACAGCAGAGCAGTTTCAAGGAAACGTTTCTCCTGAGTTTTAGACGAAGTTTCCTGCTGTTTAGTACGTATGCCGGCATTGGGCTGGAAATACCGGTTTTGGGATTCTGCACAGAAAGGGTTTGCAAACCGCTGAATCCACACGTGAGTTTAACTCTGTCAGTTGAATGCACACATTGACAACCATTCAGTTTGAAAACACCCTTTTGGTTTTAGAATCAGATATTTCTCTGTACAGCCTATGGTCCCATTCACTCGGGGATATCCCAACGCAGCTCCTGGAAGAAACGTGTTTCTGACTCGCTGAATCTCAACATAGATTCAACTCTCTTAGGTGAACGAACGCACAGCAGAGCAGTTTCAAGGAAACGTTTCTCCTGAGTTTTAGACGAAGTTTCCTGCTGTTTAGTACGGATGCCGGCATTGGGCTGGAAATACCGGTTTTGGGATTCTGCACCGAAAGGTTTTGGAAACCGCTGAATCCAAACGTGAGTTTAACACTGTCAGTTGAATGCACACATTGACAACCATTCAGTTAGATTGCACCCTTTTGGTTTTAGGAGCAGATATTTCTCTGTACAGCCTATGGTCCCATTCACTCGGGAATATCCCAACGCAGCTCCTAGAAGAAACGTGTTTCTTACTCGCTGAATCTCAATATAGATTCAACTCTCTTATGTGAACGAACGCACAGCAGAGCAGTTTCAAGGAAACGTTTCTCCTGAGTTTTAGACGAAGTTTCCTGCTGTTTAGTACGTATGCCGGCATTGGGCTGGAAATACCGGTTTTGGGATTCTGCACAGAAAGGGTTTGCAAACCGCTGAATCCACACGTGAGTTTAACTCTGTCATTTGAATGCACACATTGACAACCATTCAGTTAGATAGCTCCGTTTTGGTTTCAGAAGCAGATATTTCTCTGTACAGCCTATGGTCCCATTCACTCGGGAATATCCCAACGCAGCTCCTAGAAGAAACGTGTTTCTGACTCGCTGAATCTCAACATAGATTCAACTCTCTTAGGTGAACGAACGCACAGCAGAGCAGTTTCAAGGAAACGTTTCTCCTGAGTTTTAGACGAAGTTTCCTGCTGTTTAGTACGGATGCCGGCATTGGGCTGGAAATACCGGTTTTGGGATTCTGCACCGAAAGGGTTTGCAAACCGCTGAATCCACACGTGAGTTTAACTCTGTCAGTTGAATGCACACATTGACAACCATTCAGTTAGATAGCTCCGTTTTGATTTTAGAAGCAGATATTTCTCTGTACAGCCTATGGTCCCATTCACTCGGGAATATCCCAACGCAGCTCCTGGAAGAAACGTGTTTCTGACTCGCTGAATCTCAACATAGATTCAACTGTCTTAGGTGAACGAACGCACAGCAGAGCAGCTTCAAGGAAACGTTTCGCTTGAGTTTTAGACGAAGTTTCCTGCTGTTTAGTCCGTATGCCGGCATTGGGCTGGCAATACCGGTTTTGGGATTCTGCACAGAAAGGGTTTGCAAACCGCTGAATCCACACGTGAGTTTAACTCTGTCAGTTGAATGCACACATTGACAACCATTCAGTTTGATAACACCCTTTTGGTTTTAGAAGCAGATATTTCTCTGTACAGCCTATGGTCCCATTCACTCGGGGATATCCCAACGCAGCTCCTGGAAGAAACGTGTTTCTGACTCGCTGAATCTCAACATAGATTCAACTCTCTTAGGTGAACGAACGCACAGCAGAGCAGTTTCAAGGAAACGTTTCTCCTGAGTTTTAGACGAAGTTTCCTGCTGTTTAGTACGGATGCCGGCATTGGGCTGGAAATACCGGTTTTGGGATTCTGCACAGAAAGGGTTTGCAAACCGCTGAATCCACACGTGAGTTTAACTCTGTCAGTTGAATGCACACATTGACAACCATTCAGTTAGATAGCTCCGTTTTGGTTTTAGAAGCAGATATTTCTCTGTACAGCCTATGGTCCCATTCACTCGGGAATATCCCAACGCAGCTCCTGGAAGAAACGTGTTTCTGACTCGCTGAATCTCAACATAGACTCAACTCTCTTAGGTGAACGAACGCACAGCAGAGCAGCTTCAAGGAAACGTTTTTCGTGAGTTTTAGACGAAGTATCCTGCTGTTTAGTACGTATGCCGGCATTGGGCTGGAAATACCGGTTTTGGGATTCTGCACAGAAAGGGTTTGCAAACCGCTGAATACACACGTGAGTTTAACTCTGTCAGTTGAATGCACACATTGACAACCATTCAGTTTGATAACACCCTTTTGGTTTTAGAAGCAGATATTTCTCTGTACAGCCTATGGTCCCATTCACTCGGGGATATCCCAACGCAGCTCCTGGAAGAAACGTGTTTCTGACTCGCTGAATCTCAACATAGATTCAACTCTCTTAGGTGAACGAACGCACAGCAGAGCAGTTTCAAGGAAACGTTTCTCCTGAGTTTTAGACGAAGTTTCCTGCTGTTTAGTACGTATGCCGGCATTGGGCTGGAAATACCGGTTTTGGGATTCTGCAGAGAAAGGGTTTGCAAACCGCTGAATCCACACGTGAGTTTAACTCTGTCAGTTGAATGCACACATTGACAACCATTCAGTTAGATAGCTCCGTTTTGGTTTTAGAAGCAGATATTTCTCTGTACAGCCTATGGTCCCATTCACTCGGGAGTATCCCAACGCAGCTCCTGGAAGAAACGTGTTTCTGACTCGCTGAATCTGAACATAGATTCAACTCTCTTAGGTGAAAGAACGCACAGCAGAGCAGTTTCAAGGAAACGTTTCTCCTGAGTTTTAGACGAAGTTTCCTGCTGTTTATTACGTATGCCGGCATTGGGCTGGAAATACCGGTTTTCGGATTCTGCACAGAAAGGGTTTGTAAACCGCTGAATCCAAACGTGAGTTTAACACTGTCAGTTGAATGCACACATTGACAACCATTCAGTTAGATTGCACCCTTTTGGTTTTAGGAGCAGATATTTCTCTGTACAGCCTATGGTCCCATTCACTCGGGAATATCCCAACGCAGCTCCTAGAAGAAACGTGTTTCTGACTCGCTGAATCTCAACATAGATTCAACTCTCTCATGCGAACGAACGCACAGCAGAGCAGTTTCAAGGAAACGTTTCTCCTGAGTTTTAGACGAAGTTTCCTGCTGTTTAGTACGTATGCCGGCATTGGGCTGGAAATACCGGTTTTGGTATTCTGCACAGAAAGGGTTTGCAAACCGCTGAATCCACACGTGAGTTTAACTCTGTCATTTGAATGCACACATTGACAACCATTCAGTTAGATAGCTCCGTTTTGGTTTCAGAAGCAGATATTTCTCTGTACAGCCTATGGTCCCATTCACTCGGGAATATCCCAACACAACTCCGGGAAGAAACGTGTTTCTGACTCGCTGAATCTCAACATAGATTCAACTCTCTTAGGTGAACGAACGCACAGCAGAGCAGTTTCAAGGAAACGTTTCTCCTGAGTTTTAGACGAAGTTTCCTGCTGTTTAGTACGGATGCCGGCATTGGGCTGGAAATACCGGTTTTGGTATTCTGCACAGAAAGGGTTTGCAAACCGCTGAATCCACACGTGAGTTTAACTCTGTCATTTGAATGCACACATTGACAACCATTCAGTTAGATAGCTCCGTTTTGGTTTCAGAAGCAGATATTTCTCTGTACAGCCTATGGTCCCATTCACTCGGGAATATCCCAACACAACTCCGGGAAGAAACGTGTTTCTGACTCGCTGAATCTCAACATAGATTCAACTCTCTTAGGTGAACGAACGCACAGCAGAGCAGTTTCAAGGAAACGTTTCTCCTGAGTTTTAGACGAAGTTTCCTGCTGTTTAGTACGGATGCCGGCATTGGGCTGGAAATACCGGTTTTGGGATTCTGCACCGAAAGGGTTTGTAAACCGCTGAATCCAAACGTGAGTTTAACACTGTCAGTTGAATGCACACATTGACAACCATTCAGTTAGACTGCACCCTTTTGGTTTTAGGAGCAGATATTTCTCTGTACAGCCTATGGTCCCATTCACTCGGGAATATCCCAACGCAGCTCCTAGAAGAAACGTGTTTCTTACTCGCTGAATCTCAACATAGATTCAACTCTCTTATGTGAACGAACGCACAGCAGAGCAGTTTCAAGGAAACGTTTCTCCTGAGTTTTAGACGAAGTTTCCTGCTGTTTAGTACGTATGCCGGCATTGGGCTGGAAATACCGGTTTTGGGATTCTGCACAGAAAGGGTTTGCAAACCGCTGAATCCACACGTGAGTTTAACTCTGTCATTTGAATGCACACATTGACAACCATTCAGTTAGATAGCTCCGTTTTGGTTTCAGAAGCAGATATTTCTCTGTACAGCCTATGGTCCCATTCACTCGGGAATATCCCAACGCAGCTCCTAGAAGAAACGTGTTTCTGACTCGCTGAATCTCAACATAGATTCAACTCTCTTAGGTGAACGAACGCACAGCAGAGCAGTTTCAAGGAAACGTTTCTCCTGAGTTTTAGACGAAGTTTCCTGCTGTTTAGTACGTATGCCGGCATTGGGCTGGAAATACCGGTTTTGGGATTCTGCACAGAAAGGGTTTGCAAACCGCTGAATCCACACGTGAGTTTAACTCTGTCAGTTGAATGCACACATTGACAACCATTCAGTTTGAAAACACCCTTTTGGTTTTAGAATCAGATATTTCTCTGTACAGCCTATGGTCCCATTCACTCGGGGATATCCCAACGCAGCTCCTGGAAGAAACGTGTTTCTGACTCGCTGAATCTCAACATAGATTCAACTCTCTTAGGTGAACGAACGCACAGCAGAGCAGTTTCAAGGAAACGTTTCTCCTGAGTTTTAGACGAAGTTTCCTGCTGTTTAGTACGGATGCCGGCATTGGGCTGGAAATACCGGTTTTGGGATTCTGCACCGAAAGGTTTTGGAAACCGCTGAATCCAAACGTGAGTTTAACACTGTCAGTTGAATGCACACATTGACAACCATTCAGTTAGATTGCACCCTTTTGGTTTTAGGAGCAGATATTTCTCTGTACAGCCTATGGTCCCATTCACTCGGGAATATCCCAACGCAGCTCCTAGAAGAAACGTGTTTCTTACTCGCTGAATCTCAATATAGATTCAACTCTCTTATGTGAACGAACGCACAGCAGAGCAGTTTCAAGGAAACGTTTCTCCTGAGTTTTAGACGAAGTTTCCTGCTGTTTAGTACGTATGCCGGCATTGGGCTGGAAATACCGGTTTTGGGATTCTGCACAGAAAGGGTTTGCAAACCGCTGAATCCACACGTGAGTTTAACTCTGTCATTTGAATGCACACATTGACAACCATTCAGTTAGATAGCTCCGTTTTGGTTTCAGAAGCAGATATTTCTCTGTACAGCCTATGGTCCCATTCACTCGGGAATATCCCAACGCAGCTCCTAGAAGAAACGTGTTTCTGACTCGCTGAATCTCAACATAGATTCAACTCTCTTAGGTGAAGGAACGCACAGCAGAGCAGTTTCAAGGAAACGTTTCTCCTGAGTTTTAGACGAAGTTTCCTGCTGTTTAGTACGGATGCCGGCATTGGGCTGGAAATACCGGTTTTGGGATTCTGCACCGAAAGGGTTTGCAAACCGCTGAATCCACACGTGAGTTTAACTCTGTCAGTTGAATGCACACATTGACAACCATTCAGTTAGATAGCTCCGTTTTGATTTTAGAAGCAGATATTTCTCTGTACAGCCTATGGTCCCATTCACTCGGGAATATCCCAACGCAGCTCCTGGAAGAAACGTGTTTCTGACTCGCTGAATCTCAACATAGATTCAACTGTCTTAGGTGAACGAACGCACAGCAGAGCAGCTTCAAGGAAACGTTTCGCTTGAGTTTTAGACGAAGTTTCCTGCTGTTTAGTCCGTATGCCGGCATTGGGCTGGCAATACCGGTTTTGGGATTCTGCACAGAAAAGGTTTGCAAACCGCTGAATCCACACGTGAGTTTAACTCTGTCAGTTGAATGCACACATTGACAACCATTCAGTTTGATAACACCCTTTTGGTTTTAGAAGCAGATATTTCTCTGTACAGCCTATGGTCCCATTCACTCGGGGATATCCCAACGCAGCTCCTGGAAGAAACGTGTTTCTGACTCGCTGAATCTCAACATAGATTCAACTCTCTTAGGTGAACGAACGCACAGCAGAGCAGTTTCAAGGAAACGTTTCTCCTGAGTTTTAGACGAAGTTTCCTGCTGTTTAGTACGGATGCCGGCATTGGGCTGGAAATACCGGTTTTGGGATTCTGCACAGAAAGGGTTTGCAAACCGCTGAATCCACACGTGAGTTTAACTCTGTCAGTTGAATGCACACATTGACAACCATTCAGTTAGATAGCTCCGTTTTGGTTTTAGAAGCAGATATTTCTCTGTACAGCCTATGGTCCCATTCACTCGGGAATATCCCAACGCAGCTCCTGGAAGAAACGTGTTTCTGACTCGCTGAATCTCAACATAGACTCAACTCTCTTAGGTGAACGAACGCACAGCAGAGCAGCTTCAAGGAAACGTTTTTCGTGAGTTTTAGACGAAGTATCCTGCTGTTTAGTACGTATGCCGGCATTGGGCTGGAAATACCGGTTTTGGGATTCTGCACAGAAAGGGTTTGCAAACCGCTGAATACACACGTGAGTTTAACTCTGTCAGTTGAATGCACACATTGACAACCATTCAGTTTGATAACACCCTTTTGGTTTTAGAAGCAGATATTTCTCTGTACAGCCTATGGTCCCATTCACTCGGGGATATCCCAACGCAGCTCCTGGAAGAAACGTGTTTCTGACTCGCTGAATCTCAACATAGATTCAACTCTCTTAGGTGAACGAACGCACAGCAGAGCAGTTTCAAGGAAACGTTTCTCCTGAGTTTTAGACGAAGTTTCCTGCTGTTTAGTACGTATGCCGGCATTGGGCTGGAAATACCGGTTTTGGGATTCTGCAGAGAAAGGGTTTGCAAACCGCTGAATCCACACGTGAGTTTAACTCTGTCAGTTGAATGCACACATTGACAACCATTCAGTTAGATAGCTCCGTTTTGGTTTTAGAAGCAGATATTTCTCTGTACAGCCTATGGTCCCATTCACTCGGGAGTATCCCAACGCAGCTCCTGGAAGAAACGTGTTTCTGACTCGCTGAATCTGAACATAGATTCAACTCTCTTAGGTGAAAGAACGCACAGCAGAGCAGTTTCAAGGAAACGTTTCTCCTGAGTTTTAGACGAAGTTTCCTGCTGTTTATTACGTATGCCGGCATTGGGCTGGAAATACCGGTTTTCGGATTCTGCACAGAAAGGGTTTGTAAACCGCTGAATCCAAACGTGAGTTTAACACTGTCAGTTGAATGCACACATTGACAACCATTCAGTTAGATTGCACCCTTTTGGTTTTAGGAGCAGATATTTCTCTGTACAGCCTATGGTCCCATTCACTCGGGAATATCCCAACGCAGCTCCTAGAAGAAACGTGTTTCTGACTCGCTGAATCTCAACATAGATTCAACTCTCTCATGCGAACGAACGCACAGCAGAGCAGTTTCAAGGAAACGTTTCTCCTGAGTTTTAGACGAAGTTTCCTGCTGTTTAGTACGTATGCCGGCATTGGGCTGGAAATACCGGTTTTGGTATTCTGCACAGAAAGGGTTTGCAAACCGCTGAATCCACACGTGAGTTTAACTCTGTCATTTGAATGCACACATTGACAACCATTCAGTTAGATAGCTCCGTTTTGGTTTCAGAAGCAGATATTTCTCTGTACAGCCTATGGTCCCATTCACTCGGGAATATCCCAACACAACTCCGGGAAGAAACGTGTTTCTGACTCGCTGAATCTCAACATAGATTCAACTCTCTTAGGTGAACGAACGCACAGCAGAGCAGTTTCAAGGAAACGTTTCTCCTGAGTTTTAGACGAAGTTTCCTGCTGTTTAGTACGGATGCCGGCATTGGGCTGGAAATACCGGTTTTGGTATTCTGCACAGAAAGGGTTTGCAAACCGCTGAATCCACACGTGAGTTTAACTCTGTCAGTTGAATGCACACATTGACAACCATTCAGTTAGATAGCTCCGTTTTGATTTTAGAAGCAGATATTTCTCTGTACAGCCTATGGTCCCATTCACTCGGGAATATCCCAACGCAGCTCCTAGAAGAAACGTGTTTCTGACTCGCTGAATCTCAACATAGATTCAACTCTCTTAGGTGAACGAACGCACAGCAGAGCAGCTTCAAGGAAACGTTTCTCGTGAGTTTTAGACGAAGTTTCCTGCTGTTTAGTACGTATGCCAGCATTGGGCTGGCAATACCGGTTTTGGGATTCTGCACAGAAAGGGTTTGCAAACCGCTGAATCCACACGTGAGTTTATCTCTGTCAGTTGAATGCACACATTGACAACCATTCAGTTTGATAACACCCTTTTGGTTTTAGAAGCAGATATTTCTCTGTACAGCCTATGGTCCCATTCACTCGGGGATATCCCAACGCAGCTCCTGGAAGAAACGTGTTTCTGACTCGCTGAATCTCAACATAGATTCAACTCTCTTAGGTGAACGAACGCCCAGCAGAGCAGTTTCAAGGAAACGTTTCTCCTGAGTTTTAGACGAAGTTTCCTGCTGTTTAGTACGTATGCCGGCATTGGGCTGGAAATACCGGTTTTGGGATTCTGCACAGAAAGGGTTTGCAAACCGCTGAATCCACACGTGAGTTTAACTCTGTCAGTTGAATGCACACATTGACAACCATTCAGTTAGATAGCTCCGTTTTGGTTTTAGAAGCAGATATTTCTCTGTACAGCCTATGGTCCCATTCACTCGGGAATATCCCAACACAGCTCCGGGAAGAAACGTGTTTCTGACTCGCTGAATCTCAACATAGATTCAACTCTCTTAGGTGAACGAACGCACAGCAGAGCAGTTTCAATGAAACGTTTCTCCTGAGTTTTAGACGAAGTTTCCTGCTGTTTAGTACGGATGCCGGCATTGGGCTGGAAATACCGGTTTTGGGATTCTGCACAGAAAGGGTTTGCAAACCGCTGAATCCACACGTTAGTTTAACTCTGTCAGTTGAATGCACACATTGACAACCATTCAGTTAGATAGCTCCGTTTTGATTTTAGAAGCAGATATTTCTCTGTACAGCCTATGGTCCCATTCACTCGGGAATATCCCAACGCAGCTCCTGGAAGAAACGTGTTTCTGACTCGCTGAATCTGAACATAGATTCAACTGTCTTAGGTGAACGAACGCACAGCAGAGCAGTTTCAAGGAAACGTTTCTTGTGAGTTTTAGACGAAGTTTCCTGCTGTTTAGTACGTATGCCAGCATTGGGCTGGCAATACCGGTTTTGGGATTCTGCACAGAAAGGGTTTGCAAACCGCTGAATCCACACGTGAGTTTAACTCTGTCAGTTGAATGCACACATTGACAACCATTCAGTTTGATAACACCCTTTTGGTTTTAGAAGCAGATATTTCTCTGTACAGCCTATGGTCCCATTCTCTCGGGGATATCCCAACGCAGCTCCTGGAAGAAACGTGTTTCTGACTCGCTGAATCTCAACATAGATTCAACTCTCTTAGGTGAACGAACGCACAGCAGAGCAGTTTCAAGGAAACGTTTCTCCTGAGTTTTAGACGAAGTTTCCTGCTGTTTAGTACGGATGCCGGCATTGGGCTGGAAATACCGGTTTTGGGATTCTGCACAGAAAGGGTTTGCAAACCGCTGAATCCACACGTGAGTATAACTCTGTCAGTTGAATGCACACATTGACAACCATTCAGTTAGATAGCTCCGTTTTGGTTTTAGAAGCAGATATTTCTCTGTACAGCCTATGGTCCCATTCACTCGGGAATATCCCAACGCAGCTTCTGGAAGAAACGTGTATCTGACTCGCTGAATCTCAACATAGACTCAACTCTCTTAGGTGAACGAACGCACAGCAGAGCAGCTTCAAGGAAACGTTTCTCGTGAGATTTAGACGAAGTTTCCTGCTGTTTAGTACGTATGCCAGCATTGGGCTGGCAATACCGGTTTTGAGATTCTGCACAGAAAGGGTTTGCAAACCGCTGAATCCACACGTGAGTTTAACTCTGTCAGTTGAATGCACACATTGACAACCATTCAGTTTGATAACACCCTTTTGGTTTTAGAAGCAGATATTTCTCTGTACAGCCTATGGTCCCATTCTCTCGGGGATATCCCAACGCAGCTCCTGGAAGAAACGTGTTTCTGACTCGCTGAATCTCAACATAGATTCAACTCTCTTAGGTGAACGAACGCACAGCAGAGCAGTTTCAAGGAAACGTTTCTCCTGAGTTTTAGACGAAGTTTCCTGCTGTTTAGTACGGATGCCGGCATTGGGCTGGAAATACCGGTTTTGGGATTCTGCACAGAAAGGGTTTGCAAACCGCTGAATCCACACGTGAGTTTAACTCTGTCAGTTGAATGCACACATTGACAACCATTCAGTTAGATAGCTCCGTTTTGGTTTTAGAAGCAGATATTTCTCTGTACAGCCTATGGTCCCATTCACTCGGGAATATCCCGACGCAGCTCCTAGAAGAAACGTGTTTCTGACTCGCTGAATCTCAACATAGATTCAACTCTCTTAGGTGAACGAACGCACAGCAGAGCAGTTTCAAGGAAACGTTTCTCCTGAGTTTTAGACGAAGTTTCCTGCTGTTTAGTACGTATGCCGGCATTGGGCTGGAAATACCGGTTTTGGGATTCTGCACAGAAAGGGTTTGCAAACCGCTGAATCCACACGTGAGTTTAACTCTGTCAGTTGAATGCACACATTGACAACCATTCAGTTTGAAAACACCCTTTTGGTTTTAGAAGCAGATATTTCTCTGTACAGCCTATGGTCCCATTCACTCGGGGATATCCCAACGCAGATCCTGGAAGAAACGTGTTTCTGACTCGCTGAATCTCAACATAGATTCAACTCTCTTAGGTGAACGAACTCACAGCAGAGCAGTTTCAAGGAAACGTTTCTCCTGAGTTTTAGACGAAGTTTCCTGCTGTTTAGTACGTATGCTGGCATTGGGCTGGAAATACCGGTTTGGGGATTCTGCACAGAAAGGGTTTGCAAACCGCTGAATCCACACGTGAGTTTACCTCTGTCAGTTGAATGCACACATTGACAACCATTCAGTTAGATAGATCCGTTTTGGTTTTAGAAGCAGATATTTCTCTGTACAGCCTATGGTCCCATTCACTCGGGAATATCCCGACGCAGCTCCTAGAAGAAACGTGTTTCTGACTCGCTGAATCTCAACATAGATTCAACTCTATTAGGTGAACGAACGCACAGCAGAACAGTTTCAAGGAAACTTTTCTCCTGAGTTTTAGACGAAGTTTCCTGCTGTTTAGTACGGATGCCGGCATTGGGCTGGATATACCGGTTTTCAGATTCTGCACAGAAAGGGTTTGCAAACCGCTGAATCCACACGTGAGTTTAACTCTGTCAGTTGAATGCACACATTGACAACCATTCAGTTAGATAGCTCCGTTTTGGTTTTAGAAGCAGATATTTCTCTGTACAGCCTATGGTCCCATTCACTCGGGAATATCCCAACGCAGCTCCTGGAAGAAACGTGTTTCTGACTCGCTGAATGTGAACATAGATTCAACTCTCCTAGTTGAACGAACGCACAGCAGAGCAGTTTCAAGGAAATGTTACTCCTGAGTTTTAGACGAAGTTTCCTGCTGTTTAGTACGTATGCCGGCATTGGGCTGGAAATACCGGTTTTGGGATTCTGCACAGAAAGGGTTTGCAAACCGCTGAATCCACACGTGAGTTTAACTCTGTCAGTTGAATGCACACATTGAAAACCATTCAGTTAGATAGCTCCGTTTTGGTTTTAGAAGCAGATATTTCTCTGTACAGACTATGGTCCCATTCACTCGGGAATATCCCAACGCAGCTCCTGGAAGAAACGTGTTTCTGACTCGCTGAATCTCAACATAGACTCAACTCTCTTAGGTGAACGAACGCACAGCAGAGCAGCTTCAAGGAAACGTTTCTCCTGAGTTTTAGACGAAGTTTCCTGCTGTTTAGTACGTATGCCAGCATTGGGCTGGCAATACCGGTTTTGAGATTCTGCACAGAAAGGGTTTGCAAACCGCTGAATCCACACGTGAGTTTAACTCTGTCAGTTGAATGCACACATTGACAACCATTCAGTTTGATAACACCCTTTTGGTTTTAGAAGCAGATATTTCTCTGTACAGCCTATGGTCCCATTCTCTCGGGGATATCCCAACGCAGCTCCTGGAAGAAACGTGTTTCTGACTCGCTGAATCTCAACATAGATTCAACTCTCTTAGGTGAACGAACGCACAGCAGAGCAGTTTCAAGGAAACGTTTCTCCTGAGTTTTAGACGAAGTTTCCTGCTGTTTAGTACGGATGCCGGCATTGGGCTGGAAATACCGGTTTTGGGATTCTGCACAGAAAGGGTTTGCAAACCGCTGAATCCACACGTGAGTTTAACTCTGTCAGTTGAATGCACACATTGACAACCATTCAGTTAGATAGCTCCGTTTTGGTTTTAGAAGCAGATATTTCTCTGTACTGCCTATGGTCCCATTCACTCGGGAATATCCCGACGCAGCTCCTAGAAGAAACGTGTTTCTGACTCGCTGAATCTCAACATAGATTCAACTCTCTTAGTTGAACGAACGCACAGCAGAGCAGTTTCAAGGAAACTTTTATCCTGAGTTTTAGACGAAGTTACCTGCTTTTTAGTACGGATGCCGGCATTGGGCAGGAAATACCGGTTTTCGGATTCTGCACAGAAAGGGTTTGCAAACCGATGAATCCACACGTGAGTTTAACTCTGTCAGTTGAATGCACACATTGACAACCATTCAGTTAGATAGTTCCGTTTTGGTTTTAGAAGCAGATATTTCTCTGTACAGCCTATGGTCCCATTCACTCGGGAATATCCCAACGCAGCTCCTGGAAGAAACGTGTTTCTGACTCGCTGAATCTGAACATAGATTCAACTCTCTTAGGTGAACGAACGCACAGCAGAGCAGTTTCAAGGAAACGTTTCTCCTGAGTTTTAGACGAAGTTTCCTGCTGTTTAGTACGTATGCCGGCATTGGGCAGAAAATACCGGTTTTGGTATTCTGCACAGAAAGGGTTTGCAAACCGCTGAATCCACACGTGAGTTTAACTCTGTCAGTTGAATGCACACATTGACAACCATTCAGTTTGATAACACCCTTTTGGTTTTAGAAGCAGATATTTCTCGGTACAGCCTATGGTCCCATTCACTCGGGGATATCCCAACGCAGATCCTGGAAGAAACGTGTTTCTGACTCGCTGAATCTCAACATAGATTCAACTCTCTTAGGTGAACGAACGCACAGCAGAGCAGTTTCAAGGAAACGTTTCTCCTGAGTTTTAGACGAAGTTTCCTGCTGTTTAGTACGGATGCCGGCATTGGGCTGGAAATACCGGTTTTGGGATTCTGCACAGAAAGGGTTTGCAAACCGCTGAATCCACACGTGAGTTTAACTCTGTCAGTTGAATGCACACATTGACAACCATTCAGTTAGATAGCTCCGTTTTGGTTTTAGAAGCAGATATTTCTCTGTACAGCCTATGGTCCCATTCACTCGGGAATATCCCGACGCAGCTCCTAGAAGAAACGTGTTTCTGACTCGCTGAATCTCAACATAGATTCAACTCTCTTAGGTGAACGAACGCACAGCAGAGCAGTTTCAAGGAAACGTTTCTCCTGAGTTTTAGACGAAGTTTCCTGCTGTTTAGTACGTATGCCGGCATTGGGCTGGAAATACCGGTTTTGGGATTCTGCACAGAAAGGGTTTGCAAACCGCTGAATCCACACGTGAGTTTAACTCTGTCAGTTGAATGCACACATTGACAACCATTCAGTTTGAAAACACCCTTTTGGTTTTAGAAGCAGATATTTCTCTGTACAGCCTATGGTCCCATTCACTCGGGGATATCCCAACGCAGATCCTGGAAGAAACGTGTTTCTGACTCGCTGAATCTCAACATAGATTCAACTCTCTTAGGTGAACGAACTCACAGCAGAGCAGTTTCAAGGAAACGTTTCTCCTGAGTTTTAGACGAAGTTTCCTGCTGTTTAGTACGTATGCTGGCATTGGGCTGGAAATACCGGTTTGGGGATTCTGCACAGAAAGGGTTTGCAAACCGCTGAATCCACACGTGAGTTTACCTCTGTCAGTTGAATGCACACATTGACAACCATTCAGTTAGATAGATCCGTTTTGGTTTTAGAAGCAGATATTTCTCTGTACAGCCTATGGTCCCATTCACTCGGGAATATCCCGACGCAGCTCCTAGAAGAAACGTGTTTCTGACTCGCTGAATCTCAACATAGATTCAACTCTATTAGGTGAACGAACGCACAGCAGAACAGTTTCAAGGAAACTTTTCTCCTGAGTTTTAGACGAAGTTTCCTGCTGTTTAGTACGGATGCCGGCATTGGGCTGGATATACCGGTTTTCAGATTCTGCACAGAAAGGGTTTGCAAACCGCTGAATCCACACGTGAGTTTAACTCTGTCAGTTGAATGCACACATTGACAACCATTCAGTTAGATAGCTCCGTTTTGGTTTTAGAAGCAGATATTTCTCTGTACAGCCTATGGTCCCATTCACTCGGGAATATCCCAACGCAGCTCCTGGAAGAAACGTGTTTCTGACTCGCTGAATGTGAACATAGATTCAACTCTCCTAGTTGAACGAACGCACAGCAGAGCAGTTTCAAGGAAATGTTACTCCTGAGTTTTAGACGAAGTTTCCTGCTGTTTAGTACGTATGCCGGCATTGGGCTGGAAATACCGGTTTTGGGATTCTGCACAGAAAGGGTTTGCAAACCGCTGAATCCACACGTGAGTTTAACTCTGTCAGTTGAATGCACACATTGAAAACCATTCAGTTAGATAGCTCCGTTCTGGTTTTAGAAGCAGATATTTCTCTGTACAGACTATGGTCCCATTCACTCGGGAATATCCCAACGCAGCTCCTGGAAGAAACGTCTTTCTGACTCGCTGAATCTCAACATAGACTCAACTCTCTTAGGTGAACGAACGCACAGCAGAGCAGCTTCAAGGAAACGTTTCTCCTGAGTTTTAGACGAAGTTTCCTGCTGTTTAGTACGTATGCCAGCATTGGGCTGGCAATACCGGTTTTGAGATTCTGCACAGAAAGGGTTTGCAAACCGCTGAATCCACACGTGAGTTTAACTCTGTCAGTTGAATGCACACATTGACAACCATTCAGTTTGATAACACCCTTTTGGTTTTAGAAGCAGATATTTCTCTGTACAGCCTATGGTCCCATTCTCTCGGGGATATCCCAACGCAGCTCCTGGAAGAAACGTGTTTCTGACTCGCTGAATCTCAACATAGATTCAACTCTCTTAGGTGAACGAACGCACAGCAGAGCAGTTTCAAGGAAACGTTTCTCCTGAGTTTTAGACGAAGTTTCCTGCTGTTTAGTACGGATGCCGGCATTGGGCTGGAAATACCGGTTTTGGGATTCTGCACAGAAAGGGTTTGCAAACCGCTGAATCCACACGTGAGTTTAACTCTGTCAGTTGAATGCACACATTGACAACCATTCAGTTAGATAGCTCCGTTTTGGTTTTAGAAGCAGATATTTCTCTGTACTGCCTATGGTCCCATTCACTCGGGAATATCCCGACGCAGCTCCTAGAAGAAACGTGTTTCTGACTCGCTGAATCTCAACATAGATTCAACTCTCTTAGTTGAACGAATGCACAGCAGAGCAGTTTCAAGGAAACTTTTATCCTGAGTTTTAGACGAAGTTACCTGCTTTTTAGTACGGATGCCGGCATTGGGCAGGAAATACCGGTTTTCGGATTCTGCACAGAAAGGGTTTGCAAACCGATGAATCCACACGTGAGTTTAACTCTGTCAGTTGAATGCACACATTGACAACCATTCAGTTAGATAGTTCCGTTTTGGTTTTAGAAGCAGATATTTCTCTGTACAGCCTATGGTCCCATTCACTCGGGAATATCCCAACGCAGCTCCTGGAAGAAACGTGTTTCTGACTCGCTGAATCTGAACATAGATTCAACTCTCTTAGGTGAACGAACGCACAGCAGAGCAGTTTCAAGGAAACGTTTCTCCTGAGTTTTAGACGAAGTTTCCTGCTGTTTAGTACGTATGCCGGCATTGGGCAGAAAATACCGGTTTTGGGATTCTGCACAGAAAGGGTTTGCAAACCGCTGAATCCACACGTGAGTTTAACTCTGTCAGTTGAATGCACACATTGACAACCATTCAGTTTGAAAACACCCTTTTGGTTTTAGAAGCAGATATTTCTCTGTACAGCCTATGGTCCCATTCACTCGGGGATATCCCAACGCAGATCCTGGAAGAAACGTGTTTCTGACTCGCTGAATCTCAACATAGATTCAACTCTCTTAGGTGAACGAACTCACAGCAGAGCAGTTTCAAGGAAACGTTTCTCCTGAGTTTTAGAAGAAGTTTCCTGCTGTTTAGTACGTATGCTGGCATTGGGCTGGAAATACCGGTTTGGGGATTCTGCCCAGAAAGGGTTTGCAAACCGCTGAATCCACACGTGAGTTTACCTCTGTCAGTTGAATGCACACATTGACAACCATTCAGTTAGATAGACCCGTTTTGGTTTTAGAAGCAGATATTTCTCTGTACAGCCTATGGTCCCATTCACTCGGGAATATCCCAACGCAGCTCCTAGAAGAAACGTGTTTCTGACTCGCTGAATCTCAACATAGATTCAACTCTATTAGGTGAACGAACGCACAGCAGAACAGTTTCAAGGAAACTTTTCTCCTGAGTTTTAGACGAAGTTTCCTGCTGTTTAGTACGGATGCCGGCATTCGGCTGGATATACCGGTTTTCAGATTCTGCACAGAAAGGGTTTGCAAACCGCTGAATCCACACGTGAGTTTAACTCTGTCAGTTGAATGCACACATTGACAACCATTCAGTTAGATAGCTCCGTTTTGGTTTTAGAAGCAGATATTTCTCTGTACAGCCTATGGTCCCATTCACTCGGGAATATCCCAACGCAGCTCCTGGAAGAAACGTGTTTCTGACTCGCTGAATCTGAACATAGATTCAACTCTCCTAGTTGAACGAACGCACAGCAGAGCAGTTTCAAGGAAATGTTACTCCTGAGTTTTAGACGAAGTTTCCTGCTGTTTAGTACGTATGCCGGCATTGGGCTGGAAATACCGGTTTTGGGATTCTGCACAGAAAGGGTTTGCAAACCGCTGAATCCACACGTGAGTTTAACTCTGTCAGTTGAATGCACACATTGAAAACCATTCAGTTAGATAGCTCCGTTTTGGTTTTAGAAGCAGATATTTCTCTGTACAGACTATGGTCCCATTCACTCGGGAATATCCCAACGCAGCTCCTGGAAGAAACGTGTTTCTGACTCGCTGAATCTCAACATAGATTCAACTCTCTTAGGTGAACGAACGCACAGCAGAGCAGTTTCAAGGAAACGTTTCTCCTGAGTTTTAGACGAAGTTTCCTGCTGTTTATTACGTATGCTGGCATTGGGCTGGAAATACCGGTTTTGGGATTCTGCACAGAAAGGGTTTGTAAACCGCTGAATCCAAACGTGAGTTTAACACTGTCAGTTGAATGCACACATTGACAACCATTCAGTTAGATTGCACCCTTTTGGTTTTAGGAGCAGATATTTCTCTGTACAGCCTATGGTCCCATTCACTCGGGAATATCCCAACGCAGCTCCTAGAAGAAACGTGTTTCTTACTCGCTGAATCTCAACATAGATTCAACTCTCTTATGTGAACGAACGCACAGCAGAGCAGTTTCAAGGAAACGTTTCTCCTGAGTTTTAGACGAAGTTTCCTGCTGTTTAGTACGTATGCCGGCATTGGGCTGGAAATACCGGTTTTGTGATTCTGCACAGAAAGGGTTTGCAAACCGCTGAATCCACACGTGAGTTTAACTCTGTCATTTGAATGCACACATTGACAACCATTCAGTTAGATAACTCCGTTTTGGTTTCAGAAGCAGATATTTCTCTGTACAGCCTATGGTCCCATTCACTCGGGAATATCCCAACGCAGCTCCTAGAAGAAACGTGTTTCTGACTCGCTGAATCTCAACATAGATTCAACTCTCTTAGGTGAACGAAGGCACAGCAGAGCAGTTTCAAGGAAACGTTTCTCCTGAGTTTTAGACGAAGTTTCCTGCTGTTTAGTACGGATGCCGGCATTGGGCTGGAAATACCGGTTTTGGGATTCTGCACCGAAAGGGTTTGCAAACCGCTGAATCCACACGTGAGTTTAACTCTGTCAGTTGAATGCACACATTGACAACCATTCAGTTAGATAGCTCCGTTTTGATTTTAGAAGCAGATATTTCTCTGTACAGCCTATGGTCCCATTCACTCGGGAATATCCCAACGCAGCTCCTGGAAGAAACGTGTTTCTGACTCGCTGAATCTCAACATAGATTCAACTGTCTTAGGTGAACGAACGAACAGCAGAGCAGCTTCAAGGAAACGTTTCGCTTGAGTTTTAGACGAAGTTTCCTGCTGTTTAGTCCGTATGCCGGCATTGGGCTGGCAATACCGGTTTTGGGATTCTGCACAGAAAGGGTTTGCAAACCGCTGAATCCACACGTGAGTTTAACTCTGTCAGTTGAATGCACACATTGACAGCCATTCAGTTTGATAACACCCTTTTGGTTTTAGAAGCAGATATTTCTCTGTACAGCCTATGGTCCCATTCACTCGGGGATATCCCAACGCAGCTCCTGGAAGAAACGTGTTTCTGACTCGCTGAATCTCAACATAGATTCAACTCTCTTAGATGAACGAACGCACAGCAGAGCAGTTTCAAGGAAACGTTTCTCCTGAGTTTTAGACGAAGTTTCCTGCTGTTTAGTACGGATGCCGGCATTGGGCTGGAAATACCGGTTTTGGGATTCTGCACAGAAAGGGTTTGCAAACCGCTGAATCCACACGTGAGTTTAACTCTGTCAGTTGAATGCACACATTGACAACCATTCAGTTAGATAGCTCCGTTTTGGTTTTAGAAGCAGATATTTCTCTGTACAGCCTATGGTCCCATTCACTCGGGAATATCCCAACGCAGCTCCTGGAAGAAACGTGTTTCTGACTCGCTGAATCTCAACATAGACTCAACTCTCTTAGGTGAACGAACGCACAGCAGAGCAGCTTCAAGGAAACGTTTCTCGTGAGTTTTAGACGAAGTATCCTGCTGTTTAGTACGCATGCCGGCATTGGGCTGCAAATACCGGTTTTGGGATTCTGCACAGAAAGGGTTTGCAAACCGCTGAATCCACACGTGAGTTTAACTCTGTCAGTTGAATGCACACATTGACAACCATTCAGTTTGATAACACCCTTTTGGTTTTAGAAGCAGATATTTCTCTGTACAGCCTATGGTCCCATTCACTCGGGGATATCCCAACGCAGCTCCTGGAAGAAACGTGTTTCTGACTCGCTGAATCTCAACATAGATTCAACTCTCTTAGGTGAACGAACGCACAGCAGAGCAGTTTCAAGGAAACGTTTCTCCTGAGTTTTAGACGAAGTTTCCTGCTGTTTAGTACGTATGCCGGCATTGGGCTGGAAATACCGGTTTTGGGATTCTGCACAGAAAGGGTTTGCAAACCGCTGAATCCACACGTGAGTTTAACTCTGTCAGTTGAATGCACACATTGACAACCATTCAGTTAGATAGATCCGTTTTGGTTTTAGAAGCAGATATTTCTCTGTACAGCCTATGGTCCCATTCACTCGGGAATATCCCGACGCAGCTCCTAGAAGAAACGTGTTTCTGACTCGCTGAATCTCAACATAGATTCAACTCTCTTAGGTGAACGAACGCACAGCAGAGCAGTTTCAAGGAAACTTTTCTCCTGAGTTTTAGACGGAGTTTCCTGCTGTTTAGTACGGATGCCGGCATTGGGCAGGAAATACCGGTTTTCGGATTCTGCACAGAAAGGGTTTGCAAACCGCTGAATCCACACGTGAGTTTAACTCTGTCAGTTGAATGCACACATTGACAACCATTCAGTTAGATAGCTCCGTTTTGGTTTTAGAAGCAGATATTTCTCTGTACAGCCTATGGTCCCATTCACTCGGGAATATCCCAACGCAGCTCCTGGAAGAAACGTGTTTCTGACTCGCTGAATCTCAACATAGATTCAACTCTCTTAGGTGAACGAACGCACAGCAGAGCAGCTTCAAGGAAACGTTTCGCGTGAGTTTTAGACGAAGTATCCTGCTGTTTAGTAGGTATGCCGGCATTGGGCTGGAAATACCGGTTTTGGGATTCTGCACAGAAAGGGTTTGCAAACCGCTGAATCCACAGGTGAGTTTAACTCTGTCAGTTGAATGCACACATTGACAACCATTCAGTTTGTTAACACCCTTTTGGTTTTAGAAGCAGATATTTCTCTGTACAGCCTATGGTCCCATTCACTCGGGGATATCAAAACGCAGCTCCTGGAAGAAACGTGTTTCTGACTCGCTGAATCTCAACATAGATTCAACTCTCTTAGGTGAACGAACGCACAGCAGAGCAGTTTCAAGGAAACGTTTCTCGTGAGTATTAGACGAAGTATCCTGCTGTTTAGTACGTATGCCGGCATTGGGCTGGAAATACCGGTTTTGGGATTCTGCACAGAAAGGGTTTGCAAACCGCTGAATCCACACGTGAGTTTAACTCTGTCAGGTGAATGCACACATTGACAACCATTCAGTTAGATAGATCCGTTTTGGTTTTAGAAGCAGATATTTCTCTGTACAGCCTATGGTCCCATTCACTCGGGAATATCCCAACGCAGCTCCTAGAAGAAACGTGTTTCTGACTCGCTGAATCTCAACATAGATTCAACTCTCTTAGGTGAACGAACGCACAGCAGAGCAGTTTCAAGGAAACTTTTCTCCTGAGTTTTAGACGAAGTTTCCAGCTGTTTAGTACGGATGCCCGCATTGGGCAGGAAATACCGGTTTTCAGATTCTGCACAGAAAGGGTTTGCAAACCGCTGAATCCACACGTGAGTTTAACTCTGTCAGTTGAATGCACACATTGACAACCATTCAGTTAGATAGCTCCGTTTTGGTTTTAGAAGCAGATATTTCTCTGTACAGACTATGGTCCCATTCACTCGGGAATATCCCAACGCAGCTCCTGGAAGAAACGTGTTTCTGACTCGCTGAATCTGAACATAGATTCAACTCTCTTAGGTGAACGAACGCACAGCAGAGCAGTTTCAAGGAAACGTTTCTTCTGAGTTTTAGACGAAGTTTCCTGCTGTTTAGTACGTATGCCGGCATTGGGCTGGAAATACCGGTTTTGGGATTCTGCACAGAAAGGGTTTGGAAACCGCTGAATCCACACGTGAGTTTAACTCTGTCAGTTGAATGCACACATTGACAACCATTCAGTTTGATAACACCCTTTTGGTTTTAGAAGCAGATATTTCTCTGTACAGCCTACGGTCCCATTCACTCGGGAATATCCCAACGCAGCTCCTAGAAGAAACGTGTTTCTGACTCGCTGAATCTCAACATAGATTCAACTCTCTTAGGAGAACGAACGCACAGCAGAGCAGTTTCAAGGAAACGTTTCTCCTGAGTTTTAGACGAAGTTTCCTGCTGTTTAGTATGTATGCCGGCATTGGGCTGGAAATACCGGTTTTGGGATTCTGCACAGAAAGGGTTTGCAAAACGCTGAATCCACACGTGAGTTTAGCTCTGTCAGTTGAATGCACTCATTGACAACCATTCAGTTAGATAGCTCCGTTTTGGTTTTAGAAGCAGATATTTCTCTGTACAGCCTATGGTCCCATTCACTCGGGAATATCCCAACGCAGCTCCTAGGAGAAACGTGTTTCTGACTCGCTGAATCTCATCATAGATTCAAATCTCTTAGGTGAACGAACGCACAGCAGAGCAGTTTCAAGGAAACGTTTCTTCTGAGTTTTAGACGAAGTTTCCTGCTGTTTAGTACGTATGCCGGCATTGGGCTGGAAATACCGGTTTTGGGATTCTGCACAGAAAGGGTTTGCAAACCGCTGAATCCACAGGTGAGTTTAACTCTGTCAGTTGAATGCACACATTGACAACCATCCTGTTAGATAGCTCCGTTTTGGTTTTAGAAGCAGATATTTCTCTGTACAGCCTATGGTCCCATTCACTCGGTATTATCCCAACGCAGCTCCTAGAAGAAACGTGTTTCTGACTCGCTGAATCTCAACATAGATTCAACTCTCTTAGGTGAACGAACGCACAGCATAGCAGTTTCAAGGAAACGTTTCTCCTGAGTTTTAGACGAAATTTCCTGCTGTTTAGTACGTATGCAGGCATTGGGCTGGAAATACCGGTTTTGGGATTCTGCACAGAAAGGGTTTGCAAACTGCTGAATCCACACGTGAGTTTAACTTTGTCAGCTGAATGCACACATTGACAGGCATACAGTTAGATAGCTCCGTTTTGGTTTTAGAATCAGATATTTCTCTGTACAGACTATGGTCCCATTCACTCGGGAATATCCCAACGCAGCTCTTAGAAGAAACATGTTTCTGACTCGCTGAATCTCAACATAGATTCAACTCTCTTAGGTGAACGAACGCACAGCAGAGCAGTTTCAAGGAAACGTTTCTCCTGAGTTTTAGACGAAGTTTCCTGCTGTTTAGTACGTATGCCGGCATTGTTCTGGAAATACCGGTTTTGGGATTCTGCACAGAAAGGGTTTGCAAACCACTGAATCCACACGTGAGTTTAACTCTGTCAGCTGAATGCACGCATTGACAACCATTCAGTTAGATAGCTGCGTTTTGGTTTTAGGAGCAGATATTTCTCTGTACAGCCTATGGTCCCATTCACTCGGGAATATCCCAACGCAGCTCCTGGAAGAAACGTGTTTCTGACTCGCTGAATCTCAACATAGATTCAACTCTCTTAGGTGAACGAAAGCACAGCAGAGCAGCTCCAAGGAAACGTTTCTCCTGAGTTTTAGACGAAGTTTCCTGCTGTTTATTACGTATGCCGGCATTGGGCTGGAAATACCGGTTTTGGGATTCTGCACAGAAAGGGTTTGCAAACCGCTGAATCCACACGTGAGTTTAACTCTGTCAGTTGAATGCACACATTGACAACCATTCAATTAGATTGCACCCTTTTGGTTTTAGGAGCAGATATTTCTCTGTACAGCCTATGGTCCCATTCACTCGGGAGTGTCCCAACGCAGCTCCTAGAAGAAACGTGTTTCTGACTCGCTGAATCTCAACATAGATTCAACTCTCTTAGGAGAACGGACGCACAGCAGAGCAGTTTCAAGGAAACGTTTCTCCTGAGTTTTAGACGAATTTTCCTGCTGTTTAGTATGTATGCCGGCATTGGGCTGGAAATACCGGTTTTGGGATTCTGCACAGAAAGGGTTTGCAAACCGCTGAATCCACACGTGAGTTTAGCTCTGTCAGTTGAATGCACTCATTGACAACCATTCAGTTAGATAGCTCCGTTTTGGTTTTAGAAGCAGATATTTCTCTGTACAGCCTATGGTCCCATTCCCTCGGGAATATCCCAACGCAGCTCCTAGAAGAAACGTGTTTCTGACTCGCTGAATCTCATCATAGATTCAACTCTCTTAGGTGAACGAACGCACAGCAGAGCAGTTTCAAGGAAACGTTTCTTCTGAGTTTTAGACGAAGTTTCCTGCTGTTTAGTACGTATGCCGGCATTGGGCTGGAAATACCGGTTTTGGGATTCTGCACAGAAAGGGTTTGCAAACCTCTGAATCCACAGGTGAGTTTAACTCTGTCAGTTGAATGCACACTTTGACAACCATCCTGTTAGATAGCTCCGTTTTGGTTTTAGAAGCACATATTTCTCTGTACAGCCTATGGTCCAATTAACTCGGTATTATCCCAACGCAGCTCCTAGAAGAAACGTGTTTCTGACTCGCTGAATCTCAACATAGATTCAACTCTCTTAGGTGAACGAACGCACAGCAGAGCAGTTTCAAGGAAACGTTTCTCCTGAGTTTTAGACGAAATTTCCTGCTGTTTAGTACGTATGCAGGCATTGGGCTGGAAATACCGGTTTTGGGATTCTGCACAGAAAGGGTTTGCAAACTGCTGAATCCACACGTGAGTTTAACTTTGTCAGCTGAATGCACACATTGACAACCATTCAGTTAGAAAGCTCCGTTTTGGTTTTAGAAGCAGATATTTCTCTGTACAGCCTATGGTCCCATTCACTCGGGAATATCCCAACGCAGCTCCTGGAAGAAACGTGTTTCTGACTCGCTGAATCTCAACATAGATTCAACTCTCTTAGGTGAACGAACGCACAGCAGAGCAGTTTCAAGGAAACGTTTCTCTTGAGTTTTAGACGAAGTTTCCTGCTGTTTAGTACGTATGCCGGCATTGGGCTGGAAATACCGGTTTTGGGATTCTGCACAGAAAGGGTTTGCAAACCGCTGAATCCACACGTTAGTTTAACTCTGTCAGTTGAATGCACACATTGACAACCATTCAGTTTGATAGCACCCTTTTGGTTTTAGTAGCAGATATTTCTCTGTACAGCCTATGGTCCCATTCACTCGGGAATATCCCAACGCAGCTCCTAGAAGAAACGTGTTTCTGACTCGCTGAATCTCAACATAGATTCAACTCTCTTAGGTGAACGAACGCACAGCAGAGCAGTTTCAAGGAAACTTTTCTCCTGAATTTTAGACGAAGTTTCCTGCTGTTTAGTACGGATGCCGGCATTGGGCTGGCAATACCGGTTTTGGGATTCTGCACAGAAAGGGTTTGCAAACCGCTGAATCCACACGTGAGTTTAACTCTGTCAGTTGAATGCACACATTGACAACCATTCAGATGGATAGCTCCGTTTTGGTTTTAGAAGCAGATATTTCTCTGTACAGCCTATGGTCCCATTCACTCGGGAATATCCCAACGCAGGTCCTAGAAGAAACGTGTTTCTGACTCGCTGAATCTAAAAATAGATTCAACTCTCTTATGTGAACGAACGCACAGCAGAGCAGTTTCAGGGAATCGTTTCTCCTGAGTTTTAGACGAAGTTTCCTGCTGTTTAGTACGTATGCCGGCATTGGGCTGGAAATACCGGTTTTGGGATTCTGCACAGAAAGGGTTTGCAAACCACTGAATCGACACGTGAGTTTAACTCTGTCAGTTGAATGCACGCATTGACAACCATTCAGTTAGATATCTCCGTTTTGGTTTTAGGAGCAGATATTTCTCTGTACAACCTATGGTCCCATTCACTCGGGAATATCCCAACGCAGCTCCTGGAAGAAACGTGTTTCTGACTCGCTGAATCTCAACATAGATTCAACTCTCTTAGGTGAACGAAAGCACAGCAGAGCAGTTTCAAGGAAACGTTTCTCCTGAGTTTTAGACGAAGTTTCCTGCTGTTTAGTACGTATGCCGGCATTGGGCTGGAAATACCGGTTTTGGGATTCTGCACAGAAAGGGTTTGCAAACCGCTGAATCCACACGTGAGTTTAACTCTGTCAGTTGAATGCACACATTGACAACCATTCAGTTTGATAACACCCTTTTGGTTTTAGAAGCAGATATTTCTCTGTACAGCCTACGGTCCCATTCACTCGGGAATATCCCAACGCAGCTCCTAGAAGAAACGTGTTTCTGACTCGCTGAATCTCAACATAGATTCAACTCTCTTAGGAGAACGGACGCACAGCAGAGCAGTTTCAAGGAAACGTTTCTCCTGAGTTTTAGACGAAGTTTCCTGCTGTTTAGTATGTATGCCGGCATTGGGATGGAAATACCGGTTTTGGCATTCTGCACAGAAAGGGTTTGCAAACCGCTGAATCCACACGTGAGTTTAGCTCTGTCAGTTGAATGCACTCATTGACAACCATTCAGTTAGATAGCTCCGTTTTGGTTTTAGAAGCAGATATTTCTCTGTACAGCCTATGGTCCCATTCACTCGGGAATATCCCAACGCAGCTCCTAGAAGAAACGTGTTTCTGACTCGCTGAATCTCAACATAGATTCAACTCTCTTAGGTGAACGAACGCACAGCAGAGCAGTTTCAAGGAAACGTTTCTTCTGAGTTTTAGACGAAGTTTCCTGCTGTTTAGTACGTATGCCGGCATTGGGCTGGAAATACCGGTTTTGGGATTCTGCACAGAAAGGGTTTGCAAACCGCTGAATCCACAGGTGAGTTTAACTCTGTCAGTTGAATGCACACATTGACAACCATCCTGTTAGATAGCTCCGTTTTGGTTTTAGAAGCAGATATTTCTCTGTACAGCCTATGGTCCCATTAACTCGGTATTATCCCAACGCAGCTCCTAGAAGAAACGTGTTTCTGACTCGCTGAATCTCAACATAGATTCAACTCTCTTAGGTGAACGAACGCACAGCAGAGCAGTTTCAAGGAAACGTTTCTCCTGAGTTTTAGACGAAATTTCCTGCTGTTTAGTACGTATGCAGGCATTGGGCTGGAAATACCGGTTTTGGGATTCTGCACAGAAAGGGTTTGCAAACTGCTGAATCCACACGTGAGTTTAACTTTGTCAGCTGAATGCACACATTGACAGGCATACAGTTAGATAGCTCCGTTTTGGCTTTAGAATCAGATATTTCTCTGTACAGACTATGGTCCCATTCACTCGGGAATATCCCAACGCAGCTCCTAGAAGAAACGTGTTCCTGACTCGCTGAATCTCAACATAGATACAACTCTCTTAGGTGAACGAACGCACAGCAGAGCAGTTTCACGAAAACGTTTCTCCTGAGTTTTAGACGAAGTTTCCTGCAGTTTAGTACGTATGCTGGCAGTGACTTGGAATTACCGGTTTTGGGATTCTGCACAGAAAGGGTTTGTAAACCGATGAATCCAAACGTGAGTTTAACTCTGTCAGTTGAATGCACACATTGAAAACCATTCAGCTAGATAGCACCCTTTTGGTTTAAGGAGCAGATATTTCTCTGTACAGCCTATGGTCCCATTCACTCGGGAATATCCCAACGCAGCTCTTAGAAGAAACATGTTTCTGACTCGCTGAATCTCAACATAGATTCAACTCTCTTAGGTGAACGAACGCACAGCAGAGCAGTTTCAAGGAAACGTTTCTCCTGAGTTTTAGACGAAGTTTCCTGCTGTTTAGTACGTATGCCGGCATTGGGCTGGAAATACCGGTTTTGGGATTCTGCACAGAAAGGGTTTGCAAACCACTGAATCCACACGTGAGTTGAACTCTGTCAGTTGAATGCACACATTGACAACCATTCAGTTAGATAGCTCCGTTTTGGTTTTAGAAGCAGATATTTCTCTGTACAGCCTATGGTCCCATTCACTCGGGAATATCCCAACGCAGCTCCTGGAAGAAACGTGTTTCTGACTCGCTGAATCTCAACATAGATTCAACTCTCTTAGGTGAACGAACGCACAGCAGAGCAGTTTCAAGGAAACGTTTCTCTTGAGTTTTAGACGAAGTTTCCTGCTGTTTAGTACGTATGCCGGCATTGGGCTGGAAATACCGGTTTTGGGATTCTGCACAGAAAGGGTTTGCAAACCGCTGAATCCACACGTTAGTTTAACTCTGTCAGTTGAATGCACACATTGACAACCATTCATTTTGATAGCACCCTTTTGGTTTTAGTAGCAGATATTTCTCTGTACAGCCTATGGTCCCATTCACTCGGGAATATCCCAACGCAGCTCCTAGAAGAAACGTGTTTCTGACTCGCTGAATCTCAACATAGATTCAACTCTCTTAGGTGAACGAACGCACAGCAGAGCAGTTTCAAGGAAACTTTTCTCCTGAGTTTTAGACGAAGTTTCCTGCTGTTTAGTACGGATGCCGGCATTGGGCTGGCAATACCGGTTTTGGGATTCTGCACAGAAAGGGTTTGCAAACCGCTGAATCCACACGTGAGTTTAACTCTGTCAGTTGAATGCACACATTGACAACCATTCAGATAGATAGCTCCGTTTTGGTTTTAGAAGCAGATATTTCTCTGTACAGCCTATGGTCCCATTCACTCGGGAATATCCCAACGCAGGTCCTAGAAGAAACGTGTTTCTGACTCGCTGAATCTAAACATAGATTCAACTCTCTTATGTGAACGAACGCACAGCAGAGCAGTTTCAGGGAATCGTTTCTCCTGAGTTTTAGACGAAGTTTCCTGCTGTTTAGTACGTATGCCGGCATTGGGCTGGAAATACCGGTTTTGGGATTCTGCAGAGAAAGGGTTTGCAAACCGCTGAATCCACACGTGAGTTTAACTCTGTCAGTTGAATGCACACATTGACAACCATTCAGTTAGATAGCTCCGTTTTGGTTTTAGAAGCAGATATTTCTCTGTACAGCCTATGGTCCCATTCACTCGGGAATATCCCAACGCAGCTCCTGGAAGAAACGTGTTTCTGACTCGCTGAATCTCAACATAGAGTCAACTGTCTTAGGTGAACGAACGCACAGCAGAGCAGCTTCAAGGAAACGTTTCGCTTGAGTTTTAGACGAAGTTTCCTGCTGTTTAGTCCGTATGCCGGCATTGGGCTGGCAATACCGGTTTTGGGATTCTGCACAGAAAGGGTTTGCAAACCGCTGAATCCACACGTGAGTTTAACTCTGTCAGTTGAATGCACACATTGACAACCATTCAGTTTGATAACACCCTTTTGGTTTTAGAAGCAGATATTTCTCTGTACAGCCTATGGTCCCATTCACTCGGGGATATCCCAACGCAGCTCCTGGAAGAAACGTGTTTCTGACTCGCTGAATCTCAACATAGATTCAACTCTCTTAGGTGAACGAACGCACAGCAGAGCAGTTTCAAGGAAACGTTTCTCCTGAGTTTTAGACGAAGTTTCCTGCTGTTTAGTACGGATGCCGGCATTGGGCTGGAAATACCGGTTTTGGGATTCTGCACAGAAAGGGTTTGCAAACCGCTGAATCCACACGTGAGTTTAACTCTGTCAGTTGAATGCACACATTGACAACCATTCAGTTAGATAGCTCCGTTTTGGTTTTAGAAGCAGATATTTCTCTGTACAGCCTATGGTCCCATTCACTCGGGAATATCCCAACGCAGCTCCTGGAAGAAACGTGTTTCTGACTCGCTGAATCTCAACATAGACTCAACTCTCTTAGGTGAACGAACGCACAGCAGAGCAGCTTCAAGGAAACGTTTCTCGAGAGTTTTAGACGAAGTATCCTGCTGTTTAGTACGTATGCCGGCATTGGGCTGGAAATACCGGTTTTGGGATTCTGCACAGAAAGGGTTTGCAAACCGCTGAATCCACACGTGAGTTTAACTCTGTCAGTTGAATGCACACATTGACAACCATTCAGTTTGATAACACCCTTTTGGTTTTAGAAGCAGATATTTCTCTGTACAGCCTATGGTCCCATTCACTCGGGGATATCCCAACGCAGCTCCTGGAAGAAACGTGTTTCTGACTCGCTGAATCTCAACATAGATTCAACTCTCTTAGGTGAACGAACGCACAGCAGAGCAGTTTCAAGGAAACGTTTCTCCTGAGTTTTAGACGAAGTTTCCTGCTGTTTAGTACGTATGCCGGCATTGGGCTGGAAATACCGGTTTTGGGATTCTGCACAGAAAGGGTTTGCAAACCGCTGAATCCACACGTGAGTTTAACTCTGTCAGTTGAATGCACACATTGACAACCATTCAGTTAGATAGATCCGTTTTGGTTTTAGAAGCAGATATTTCTCTGTACAGCCTATGGTCCCATTCACTCGGGAATATCCCGACGCAACTCCTAGAAGAAACGTGTTTCTGACTCGCTGAATCTCAACATAGATTCAACTCTCTTAGGTGAACGAACGCACAGCAGAGCAGTTTCAAGGAAACTTTTCTCCTGAGTTTTAGACGGAGTTTCCTGCTGTTTAGTACGGATGCCGGCATTGGGCAGGAAATACCGGTTTTCGGATTCTGCACAGAAAGGGTTTGCAAACCGCTGAATCCACACGTGAGTTTAACTCTGTCAGTTGAATGCACACATTGACAACCATTCAGTTAGATAGCTCCGTTTTGGTTTTAGAAGCAGATATTTCTCTGTACAGCCTATGGTCCCATTCACTCGGGAATATCCCAACGCAGCTCCTGGAAGAAACGTGTTTCTGACTCGCTGAATCTCAACATAGACTCAACTCTCTTAGGTGAACGAACGCACAGCAGAGCAGCTTCAAGGAAACGTTTCTCGTGAGTTTTAGACGAAGTATCCTGCTGTTTAGTACGTATGCCGGCATTGGGCTGGAAATACCGGTTTTGGGATTCTGCACAGAAACGGTTTGCAAACCGCTGAATCCACACGTGAGTTTAACTCTGTCAGTTGAATGCACACATTGACAACCATTCAGTTTGATAACACCCTTTTGGTTTTAGAAGCAGATATTTCTCTGTACAGCCTATGGTCCCATTCACTCGGGGATATCCCAACGCAGCTCCTGGAAGAAACGTGTTTCTGACTCGCTGAATCTCAACATAGATTCAACTCTCTTAGGTGAACGAACGCACAGCAGAGCAGTTTCAAGGAAACGTTTCTCCTGAGTTTTAGACGAAATTTCCTGCTGTTTAGTACGTATGCAGGCATTGGGCTGGAAATACCGGTTTTGGGATTCTGCACAGAAAGGGTTTGCAAACTGCTGAATCCACACGTGAGTTTAACTTTGTCAGTTGAATGCACACATTGACAACCATTCAGTTTGATAACACCCTTTTGGTTTTAGAAGCAGATATTTCTCTGTACAGCCTACGGTCCCATTCACTCGGGAATATCCCAACGCAGCTCCTAGAAGAAACGTGTTTCTGACTCGCTGAATCTCAACATAGATTCAACTCTCTTAGGAGAACGGACGCACAGCAGAGCAGTTTCAAGGAAACGTTTCTCCTGAGTTTTAGACGAAGTTTCCTGCTGTTTAGTATGTATGCCGGCATTGGGATGGAAATACCGGTTTTGGCATTCTGCACAGAAAGGGTTTGCAAACCGCTGAATCCACACGTGAGTTTAGCTCTGTCAGTTGAATGCACTCATTGACAACCATTCAGTTAGATAGCTCCGTTTTGGTTTTAGAAGCAGATATTTCTCTGTACAGCCTATGGTCCCATTCACTCGGGAATATCCCAACGCAGCTCCTAGAAGAAACGTGTTTCTGACTCGCTGAATCTCAACATAGATTCAACTCTCTTAGGTGAAGGAACGCACAGCAGAGCAGTTTCAAGGAAACGTTTCTTCTGAGTTTTAGACGAAGTTTCCTGCTGTTTAGTACGTATGCCGGCATTGGGCTGGAAATACCGGTTTTGGGATTCTGCACAGAAAGGGTTTGCAAACCGCTGAATCCACAGGTGAGTTTAACTCTGTCAGTTGAATGCACACATTGACAACCATCCTGTTAGATAGCTCCGTTTTGGTTTTAGAAGCAGATATTTCTCTGTACAGCCTATGGTCCCATTAACTCGGTATTATCCCAACGCAGCTCCTAGAAGAAACGTGTTTCTGACTCGCTGAATCTCAACATAGATTCAACTCTCTTAGGTGAACGAACGCACAGCAGAGCAGTTTCAAGGAAACGTTTCTCCTGAGTTTTAGACGAAATTTCCTGCTGTTTAGTACGTATGCAGGCATTGGGCTGGAAATACCGGTTTTGGGATTCTGCACAGAAAGGGTTTGCAAACTGCTGAATCCACACGTGAGTTTAACTTTGTCAGCTGAATGCACACATTGACAGGCATACAGTTAGATAGCTCCGTTTTGGCTTTAGAATCAGATATTTCTCTGTACAGACTATGGTCCCATTCACTCGGGAATATCCCAACGCAGCTCCTAGAAGAAACGTGTTCCTGACTCGCTGAATCTCAACATAGATACAACTCTCTTAGGTGAACGAACGCACAGCAGAGCAGTTTCACGAAAACGTTTCTCCTGAGTTTTAGACGAAGTTTCCTGCAGTTTAGTACGTATGCTGGCAGTGACTTGGAATTACCGGTTTTGGGATTCTGCACAGAAAGGGTTTGTAAACCGATGAATCCAAACGTGAGTTTAACTCTGTCAGTTGAATGCACACATTGAAAACCATTCAGCTAGATAGCACCCTTTTGGTTTAAGGAGCAGATATTTCTCTGTACAGCCTATGGTCCCATTCACTCGGGAATATCCCAACGCAGCTCCTGGAAGAAACGTGTTTCTGACTCGCTGAATCTAAACATAGATTCAACTCTCTTATGTGAACGAACGCACAGCAGAGCAGTTTCAGGGAATCGTTTCTCCTGAGTTTTAGACGAAGTTTCCTGCTGTTTAGTACGTATGCCGGCATTGGGCTGGAAATACCGGTTTTGGGATTCTGCAGAGAAAGGGTTTGCAAACCGCTGAATCCACACGTGAGTTTAACTCTGTCAGTTGAATGCACACATTGACAACCATTCAGTTAGATAGCTCCGTTTTGGTTTTAGAAGCAGATATTTCTCTGTACAGCCTATGGTCCCATTCACTCGGGAATATCCCAACGCAGCTCCTGGAAGAAACGTGTTTCTGACTCGCTGAATCTCAACATAGAGTCAACTGTCTTAGGTGAACGAACGCACAGCAGAGCAGCTTCAAGGAAACGTTTCGCTTGAGTTTTAGACGAAGTTTCCTGCTGTTTAGTCCGTATGCCGGCATTGGGCTGGCAATACCGGTTTTGGGATTCTGCACAGAAAGGGTTTGCAAACCGCTGAATCCACACGTGAGTTTAACTCTGTCAGTTGAATGCACACATTGACAACCATTCAGTTTGATAACACCCTTTTGGTTTTAGAAGCAGATATTTCTCTGTACAGCCTATGGTCCCATTCACTCGGGGATATCCCAACGCAGCTCCTGGAAGAAACGTGTTTCTGACTCGCTGAATCTCAACATAGATTCAACTCTCTTAGGTGAACGAACGCACAGCAGAGCAGTTTCAAGGAAACGTTTCTCCTGAGTTTTAGACGAAGTTTCCTGCTGTTTAGTACGGATGCCGGCATTGGGCTGGAAATACCGGTTTTGGGATTCTGCACAGAAAGGGTTTGCAAACCGCTGAATCCACACGTGAGTTTAACTCTGTCAGTTGAATGCACACATTGACAACCATTCAGTTAGATAGCTCCGTTTTGGTTTTAGAAGCAGATATTTCTCTGTACAGCCTATGGTCCCATTCACTCGGGAATATCCCAACGCAGCTCCTGGAAGAAACGTGTTTCTGACTCGCTGAATCTCAACATAGACTCAACTCTCTTAGGTGAACGAACGCACAGCAGAGCAGCTTCAAGGAAACGTTTCTCGAGAGTTTTAGACGAAGTATCCTGCTGTTTAGTACGTATGCCGGCATTGGGCTGGAAATACCGGTTTTGGGATTCTGCACAGAAAGGGTTTGCAAACCGCTGAATCCACACGTGAGTTTAACTCTGTCAGTTGAATGCACACATTGACAACCATTCAGTTTGATAACACCCTTTTGGTTTTAGAAGCAGATATTTCTCTGTACAGCCTATGGTCCCATTCACTCGGGGATATCCCAACGCAGCTCCTGGAAGAAACGTGTTTCTGACTCGCTGAATCTCAACATAGATTCAACTCTCTTAGGTGAACGAACGCACAGCAGAGCAGTTTCAAGGAAACGTTTCTCCTGAGTTTTAGACGAAGTTTCCTGCTGTTTAGTACGTATGCCGGCATTGGGCTGGAAATACCGGTTTTGGGATTCTGCACAGAAAGGGTTTGCAAACCGCTGAATCCACACGTGAGTTTAACTCTGTCAGTTGAATGCACACATTGACAACCATTCAGTTAGATAGATCCGTTTTGGTTTTAGAAGCAGATATTTCTCTGTACAGCCTATGGTCCCATTCACTCGGGAATATCCCGACGCAACTCCTAGAAGAAACGTGTTTCTGACTCGCTGAATCTCAACATAGATTCAACTCTCTTAGGTGAACGAACGCACAGCAGAGCAGTTTCAAGGAAACTTTTCTCCTGAGTTTTAGACGGAGTTTCCTGCTGTTTAGTACGGATGCCGGCATTGGGCAGGAAATACCGGTTTTCGGATTCTGCACAGAAAGGGTTTGCAAACCGCTGAATCCACACGTGAGTTTAACTCTGTCAGTTGAATGCACACATTGACAACCATTCAGTTAGATAGCTCCGTTTTGGTTTTAGAAGCAGATATTTCTCTGTACAGCCTATGGTCCCATTCACTCGGGAATATCCCAACGCAGCTCCTGGAAGAAACGTGTTTCTGACTCGCTGAATCTCAACATAGACTCAACTCTCTTAGGTGAACGAACGCACAGCAGAGCAGCTTCAAGGAAACGTTTCTCGTGAGTTTTAGACGAAGTATCCTGCTGTTTAGTACGTATGCCGGCATTGGGCTGGAAATACCGGTTTTGGGATTCTGCACAGAAACGGTTTGCAAACCGCTGAATCCACACGTGAGTTTAACTCTGTCAGTTGAATGCACACATTGACAACCATTCAGTTTGATAACACCCTTTTGGTTTTAGAAGCAGATATTTCTCTGTACAGCCTATGGTCCCATTCACTCGGGGATATCCCAACGCAGCTCCTGGAAGAAACGTGTTTCTGACTCGCTGAATCTCAACATAGATTCAACTCTCTTAGGTGAACGAACGCACAGCAGAGCAGTTTCAAGGAAACGTTTCTCCTGAGTTTTAGACGAAATTTCCTGCTGTTTAGTACGTATGCAGGCATTGGGCTGGAAATACCGGTTTTGGGATTCTGCACAGAAAGGGTTTGCAAACCGCTGAATCCACACGTGAGTTTAACTTTGTCAGTTGAATGCACACATTGACAACCATTCAGTTTGATAACACCCTTTTGGTTTTAGAAGCAGATATTTCTCTGTACAGCCTACGGTCCCATTCACTCGGGAATATCCCAACGCAGCTCCTAGAAGAAACGTGTTTCTGACTCGCTGAATCTCAACATAGATTCAACTCTCTTAGGAGAACGGACGCACAGCAGAGCAGTTTCAAGGAAACGTTTCTCCTGAGTTTTAGACGAAGTTTCCTGCTGTTTAGTATGTATGCCGGCATTGGGATGGAAATACCGGTTTTGGCATTCTGCACAGAAAGGGTTTGCAAACCGCTGAATCCACACGTGAGTTTAGCTCTGTCAGTTGAATGCACTCATTGACAACCATTCAGTTAGATAGCTCCGTTTTGGTTTTAGAAGCAGATATTTCTCTGTACAGCCTATGGTCCCATTCACTCGGGAATATCCCAACGCAGCTCCTAGAAGAAACGTGTTTCTGACTCGCTGAATCTCAACATAGATTCAACTCTCTTAGGTGAAGGAACGCACAGCAGAGCAGTTTCAAGGAAACGTTTCTTCTGAGTTTTAGACGAAGTTTCCTGCTGTTTAGTACGTATGCCGGCATTGGGCTGGAAATACCGGTTTTGGGATTCTGCACAGAAAGGGTTTGCAAACCGCTGAATCCACAGGTGAGTTTAACTCTGTCAGTTGAATGCACACATTGACAACCATCCTGTTAGATAGCTCCGTTTTGGTTTTAGAAGCAGATATTTCTCTGTACAGCCTATGGTCCCATTAACTCGGTATTATCCCAACGCAGCTCCTAGAAGAAACGTGTTTCTGACTCGCTGAATCTCAACATAGATTCAACTCTCTTAGGTGAACGAACGCACAGCAGAGCAGTTTCAAGGAAACGTTTCTCCTGAGTTTTAGACGAAATTTCCTGCTGTTTAGTACGTATGCAGGCATTGGGCTGGAAATACCGGTTTTGGGATTCTGCACAGAAAGGGTTTGCAAACTGCTGAATCCACACGTGAGTTTAACTTTGTCAGCTGAATGCACACATTGACAGGCATACAGTTAGATAGCTCCGTTTTGGCTTTAGAATCAGATATTTCTCTGTACAGACTATGGTCCCATTCACTCGGGAATATCCCAACGCAGCTCCTAGAAGAAACGTGTTCCTGACTCGCTGAATCTCAACATAGATACAACTCTCTTAGGTGAACGAACGCACAGCAGAGCAGTTTCACGAAAACGTTTCTCCTGAGTTTTAGACGAAGTTTCCTGCAGTTTAGTACGTATGCTGGCAGTGACTTGGAATTACCGGTTTTGGGATTCTGCACAGAAAGGGTTTGTAAACCGATGAATCCAAACGTGAGTTTAACTCTGTCAGTTGAATGCACACATTGAAAACCATTCAGCTAGATAGCACCCTTTTGGTTTAAGGAGCAGATATTTCTCTGTACAGCCTATGGTCCCATTCACTCGGGAATATCCCAACGCAGCTCCTGGAAGAAACGTGTTTCTGACTCGCTGAATCTAAACATAGATTCAACTCTCTTATGTGAACGAACGCACAGCAGAGCAGTTTCAGGGAATCGTTTCTCCTGAGTTTTAGACGAAGTTTCCTGCTGTTTAGTACGTATGCCGGCATTGGGCTGGAAATACCGGTTTTGGGATTCTGCAGAGAAAGGGTTTGCAAACCGCTGAATCCACACGTGAGTTTAACTCTGTCAGTTGAATGCACACATTGACAACCATTCAGTTAGATAGCTCCGTTTTGGTTTTAGAAGCAGATATTTCTCTGTACAGCCTATGGTCCCATTCACTCGGGAATATCCCAACGCAGCTCCTGGAAGAAACGTGTTTCTGACTCGCTGAATCTCAACATAGAGTCAACTGTCTTAGGTGAACGAACGCACAGCAGAGCAGCTTCAAGGAAACGTTTCGCTTGAGTTTTAGACGAAGTTTCCTGCTGTTTAGTCCGTATGCCGGCATTGGGCTGGCAATACCGGTTTTGGGATTCTGCACAGAAAGGGTTTGCAAACCGCTGAATCCACACGTGAGTTTAACTCTGTCAGTTGAATGCACACATTGACAACCATTCAGTTTGATAACACCCTTTTGGTTTTAGAAGCAGATATTTCTCTGTACAGCCTATGGTCCCATTCACTCGGGGATATCCCAACGCAGCTCCTGGAAGAAACGTGTTTCTGACTCGCTGAATCTCAACATAGATTCAACTCTCTTAGGTGAACGAACGCACAGCAGAGCAGTTTCAAGGAAACGTTTCTCCTGAGTTTTAGACGAAGTTTCCTGCTGTTTAGTACGGATGCCGGCATTGGGCTGGAAATACCGGTTTTGGGATTCTGCACAGAAAGGGTTTGCAAACCGCTGAATCCACACGTGAGTTTAACTCTGTCAGTTGAATGCACACATTGACAACCATTCAGTTAGATAGCTCCGTTTTGGTTTTAGAAGCAGATATTTCTCTGTACAGCCTATGGTCCCATTCACTCGGGAATATCCCAACGCAGCTCCTGGAAGAAACGTGTTTCTGACTCGCTGAATCTCAACATAGACTCAACTCTCTTAGGTGAACGAACGCACAGCAGAGCAGCTTCAAGGAAACGTTTCTCGAGAGTTTTAGACGAAGTATCCTGCTGTTTAGTACGTATGCCGGCATTGGGCTGGAAATACCGGTTTTGGGATTCTGCACAGAAAGGGTTTGCAAACCGCTGAATCCACACGTGAGTTTAACTCTGTCAGTTGAATGCACACATTGACAACCATTCAGTTTGATAACACCCTTTTGGTTTTAGAAGCAGATATTTCTCTGTACAGCCTATGGTCCCATTCACTCGGGGATATCCCAACGCAGCTCCTGGAAGAAACGTGTTTCTGACTCGCTGAATCTCAACATAGATTCAACTCTCTTAGGTGAACGAACGCACAGCAGAGCAGTTTCAAGGAAACGTTTCTCCTGAGTTTTAGACGAAGTTTCCTGCTGTTTAGTACGTATGCCGGCATTGGGCTGGAAATACCGGTTTTGGGATTCTGCACAGAAAGGGTTTGCAAACCGCTGAATCCACACGTGAGTTTAACTCTGTCAGTTGAATGCACACATTGACAACCATTCAGTTAGATAGATCCGTTTTGGTTTTAGAAGCAGATATTTCTCTGTACAGCCTATGGTCCCATTCACTCGGGAATATCCCGACGCAACTCCTAGAAGAAACGTGTTTCTGACTCGCTGAATCTCAACATAGATTCAACTCTCTTAGGTGAACGAACGCACAGCAGAGCAGTTTCAAGGAAACTTTTCTCCTGAGTTTTAGACGGAGTTTCCTGCTGTTTAGTACGGATGCCGGCATTGGGCAGGAAATACCGGTTTTCGGATTCTGCACAGAAAGGGTTTGCAAACCGCTGAATCCACACGTGAGTTTAACTCTGTCAGTTGAATGCACACATTGACAACCATTCAGTTAGATAGCTCCGTTTTGGTTTTAGAAGCAGATATTTCTCTGTACAGCCTATGGTCCCATTCACTCGGGAATATCCCAACGCAGCTCCTGGAAGAAACGTGTTTCTGACTCGCTGAATCTCAACATAGACTCAACTCTCTTAGGTGAACGAACGCACAGCAGAGCAGCTTCAAGGAAACGTTTCTCGTGAGTTTTAGACGAAGTATCCTGCTGTTTAGTACGTATGCCGGCATTGGGCTGGAAATACCGGTTTTGGGATTCTGCACAGAAACGGTTTGCAAACCGCTGAATCCACACGTGAGTTTAACTCTGTCAGTTGAATGCACACATTGACAACCATTCAGTTTGATAACACCCTTTTGGTTTTAGAAGCAGATATTTCTCTGTACAGCCTATGGTCCCATTCACTCGGGGATATCCCAACGCAGCTCCTGGAAGAAACGTGTTTCTGACTCGCTGAATCTCAACATAGATTCAACTCTCTTAGGTGAACGAACGCACAGCAGAGCAGTTTCAAGGAAACGTTTCTCCTGAGTTTTAGACGAAGTTTCCTGCTGTTTAGTACGTATGCCGGCATTGGGCTGGAAATACCGGTTTTGGGATTCTGCACAGAAAGGGTTTGCAAACCGCTGAATCCACACGTGAGTTTAACTCTGTCAGTTGAATGCACACATTGACAACCATTCAGTTAGATAGATCCGTTTTGGTTTTAGAAGCAGATATTTCTCTGTACAGCCTATGGTCCCATTCACTCGGGAATATCCCGACGCAGCTCCTAGAAGAAACGTGTTTCTGACTCGCTGAATCTCAACATAGATTCAACTCTCTTAGGTGAACGAACGCACAGCAGAGCAGTTTCAAGGAAACTTTTCTCCTGAGTTTTAGACGGTGTTTCCTGCTGTTTAATACGGATGCCGGCATTGGGCAGGAAATACCGGTTTTCGGATTCTGCACAGAAAGGGTTTGCAAACCGCTGAATCCACACGTGAGTTTAACTCTGTCAGTTGAATGCACACATTGACAACCATTCAGTTAGATAGCTCCGTTTTGGTTTTAGAAGCAGATATTTCTCTGTACAGCCTATGGTCCCATTCACTCGGGAATATCCCAACGCAGCTCCTGGAAGAAACGTGTTTCTGACTCGCTGAATCTGAACATAGATTCAACTCTCTTAGGTGAACGAACGCACAGCAGAGCAGTTTCAAGGAAACGTTACTCCTGAGTTTTAGACGAAGTTTCCTGCTGTTTAGTACGTATGCCGGCATTGGGCTGGAAATACCGGTTTTGGGATTCTGCACAGAAAGGGTTTGCAAACCGCTGAATCCACACGTGAGTTTAACTCCGTCAGTTGAATGCACACATTGACAACCATTCAGTTTGATAACACCCTTTTGGTTTTAGAAGCAGATATTTCTCTGTACAGCCTATGGTCCAATTAACTCGGTATTATCCCAACGCAGCTCCTGGAAGAAACGTGTTTCTGACTCGCTGAATCTCAACATAGATTCAACTCTCTTAGGTGAACGAACGCACAGCAGAGCAGTTTCAAGGAAACGTTTCTCCTGAGTTTTAGACGAAATTTCCTGCTGTTTAGTACGTATGCAGGCATTGGGCTGGAAATACCGGTTTTGGGATTCTGCACAGAAAGGGTTTGCAACCTGCTGAATCCACACGTGAGTTTAACTTTGTCAGCTGAATGCACACATTGACAGGCATACAGTTAGATAGCTCCGTTTTGGTTTTAGAATCAGATATTTCTCTGTACAGACTATGGTCCCATTCACTCGGGAATATCCCAACGCAGCTCCTAGAAGAAACGTGTTTCTGACTCGCTGAATCTCAACATAGATTCAACTCTCTTAGGTGAACGAACGCTCAGCAGAGCAGTTTCACGAAAACGTTTCTCCTGAGTTTTAGACGAAGTTTCCTGCAGTTTAGTACGTATGCTGGCAGTGAGCTGGAATTACCGGTTTTGGCATTCTGCACAGAAAGGGTTTGTAAACCGATGAATCCAAACGTGAGTTTAACTCTGTCAGTTGAATGCACACATTGAAAACCATTCAGCTAGATAGCACCCTTTTGGTTTAAGGAGCAGATATTTCTCTGTACAGCCTATGGTCCCATTCACTCGGGAATATCCCAACGCAGCTCTTAGAAGAAACATGTTTCTGACTCGCTGAATCTCAACATAGATTCAACTCTCTTAGGTGAACGAACGCACAGCAGAGCAGTTTCAAGGAAACATTTCTCCTGAGTTTTAGACGAAGTTTCCTGCTGTTTAGTACGTATGCCGGCATTGTTCTGGAAATACCGGTTTTGGGATTCTGCACAGAAAGGGTTTGCAAACCACTGAATCGACACGTGTGTTTAACTCTGTCAGTTGAATGCACGCATTGACAACCATTCAGTTAGATAGCTCCCTTTTGGTTTTAGGAGCAGATATTTCTCTGTACAACCTATGGTCCCATTCACTCGGGAATATCCCAACGCAGCTCCTGGAAGAAACGTGTTTCTGACTCGCTGAATCTCAACATAGATTCAACTCTCTTAGGTGAACGAAAGCACAGCAGAGCAGCTCCAAGGAAACGTTTCTCCTGAGTTTTAGACGAAGTTTCCTGCTGTTTATTACGTATGCCGGCATTGGGCTGGAAATACCGGTTTTGGGATTCTGCACAGAAAGGGTTGGCAAACCGCTGAATCCACACGTGAGTTTAACTCTGTCAGTTGAATGCACACATTGACAACCATTCAATTAGATTGCACCCTTTTGGTTTTAGGAGCAGATATTTCTCTGTACAGCCTATGGTCCCATTCACTCGGGAGTATCCCAACGCAGCTCCTAGAAGAAACGTGTTTCTGACTCGCTGAATCTCAACATAGATTCAACTCTCTTATGTGAACGAACGCACAGCAGAGCAGTTTCAAGGAAACATTTCTCCTGAGTTTTAGACGAAGTTTCCTGCTGTTTAGTACGTATGCCGGCATTGGGCTGGAAATACCGGTTTTGGGATTCTGCACAGAAAGGGTTTGCAAACCACTGAATCCACACGTGAGTTTAACTCTGTCAGTTGAATGAACACATTGACAACCATTCAGTTAGATAGCTCCGTTTTGGTTTTAGAAGCAGATATTTCTCTGTACAGCCTATGGTCCCATTCACTCGGGAATATCCCAATGCAGCTCCTGGAAGAAACGTGTTTCTGACTCGCTGAATCTCAACATAGATTCAACTCTCTTAGGTGAACGAACGCACAGCAGAGCAGTTTCAAGGAAACGTTTCTCTTGAGTTTTAGACGAAGTTTCCTGCTGTTTAGTACGGATGCCGGCATTGGGTTGGAAATACCGGTTTTGGGATTCTGCACAGAAAGGGTTTGCAAACCGCTGAATCCACACGTTAGTTTAACTCTGTCAGTTGAATGCACACATTGACAACCATTCAGTTTGATAGCACCCTTTTGGTTTTAGTAGCAGATATTTCTCTGTACAGCCTATGGTCCCATTCACTCGGGAATATCCCAACGCAGCTCCTAGAAGAAACGTGTTTCTGACTCGCTGAATCTCAACATAGATTCAACTCTCTTAGGTGAACGAACGCACAGCAGAGCAGTTTCAAGGAAACTTTTCTCCTGAGTTTTAGACGAAGTTTACTGCAGTTTAGTACGGATGCCGGCATTGGGCTGGCAATACCGGTTTTGGGATTCTGCACAGAAAGGGTTTGCAAACCGCTGAATCCACACGTGAGTTTAACTCTGTCAGTTGAATGCACACATTGACAACCATTCAGATAGATAGCTCCGTTTTGGTTTTAGAAGCAGATATTTCTCTGTACAGCCTATGGTCCCATTCACTCGGGAATATCCCAACGCAGCTCCTGGAAGAAACGTGTTTCTGACTCGCTGAATCTCAACATAGAGTCAACTGTCTTAGGTGAACGAACGCACAGCAGAGCAGCTTCAAGGAAACGTTTCGCTTGAGTTTTAGACGAAGTTTCCTGCTGTTTAGTCCGTATGCCGGCATTGGGCTGGCAATACCGGTTTTGGGATTCTGCACAGAAAGGGTTTGCAAACCGCTGAATCCACACGTGAGTTTAACTCTGTCAGTTGAATGCACACATTGACAACCATTCAGTTTGATAACACCCTTTTGGTTTTAGAAGCAGATATTTCTCTGTACAGCCTATGGTCCCATTCACTCGGGGATATCCCAACGCAGCTCCTGGAAGAAACGTGTTTCTGACTCGCTGAATCTCAACATAGATTCAACTCTCTTAGGTGAACGAACGCACAGCAGAGCAGCTTCAAGGAAACGTTTCGCTTGAGTTTTAGACGAAGTTTCCTGCTGTTTAGTCCGTATGCCGGCATTGGGCTGGCAATACCGGTTTTGGGATTCTGCACAGAAAGGGTTTGCAAACCGCTGAATCCACACGTGAGTTTAACTCTGTCAGTTGAATGCACACATTGACAACCATTCAGTTTGATAACACCCTTTTGGTTTTAGAAGCAGATATTTCTCTGTACAGCCTATGGTCCCATTCACTCGGGGATATCCCAACGCAGCTCCTGGAAGAAACGTGTTTCTGACTCGCTGAATCTCAACATAGATTCAACTCTCTTAGGTGAACGAACGCACAGCAGAGCAGTTTCAAGGAAACGTTTCTCCTGAGTTTTAGACGAAGTTTCCTGCTGTTTAGTACGGATGCCGGCATTGGGCTGGAAATACCGGTTTTGGGATTCTGCACAGAAAGGGTTTGCAAACCGCTGAATCCACACGTGAGTTTAACTCTGTCAGTTGAATGCACACATTGACAACCATTCAGTTAGATAGCTCCGTTTTGGTTTTAGAAGCAGATATTTCTCTGTACAGCCTATGGTCCCATTCACTCGGGAATATCCCAACGCAGCTCCTGGAAGAAACGTGTTTCTGACTCGCTGAATCTCAACATAGACTCAACTCTCTTAGGTGAACGAACGCACAGCAGAGCAGCTTCAAGGAAACGTTTCTCGAGAGTTTTAGACGAAGTATCCTGCTGTTTAGTACGTATGCCGGCATTGGGCTGGAAATACCGGTTTTGGGATTCTGCACAGAAAGGGTTTGCAAACCGCTGAATCCACACGTGAGTTTAACTCTGTCAGTTGAATGCACACATTGACAACCATTCAGTTTGATAACACCCTTTTGGTTTTAGAAGCAGATATTTCTCTGTACAGCCTATGGTCCCATTCACTCGGGGATATCCCAACGCAGCTCCTGGAAGAAACGTGTTTCTGACTCGCTGAATCTCAACATAGATTCAACTCTCTTAGGTGAACGAACGCACAGCAGAGCAGTTTCAAGGAAACGTTTCTCCTGAGTTTTAGACGAAGTTTCCTGCTGTTTAGTACGTATGCCGGCATTGGGCTGGAAATACCGGTTTTGGGATTCTGCACAGAAAGGGTTTGCAAACCGCTGAATCCACACGTGAGTTTAACTCTGTCAGTTGAATGCACACATTGACAACCATTCAGTTAGATAGATCCGTTTTGGTTTTAGAAGCAGATATTTCTCTGTACAGCCTATGGTCCCATTCACTCGGGAATATCCCGACGCAACTCCTAGAAGAAACGTGTTTCTGACTCGCTGAATCTCAACATAGATTCAACTCTCTTAGGTGAACGAACGCACAGCAGAGCAGTTTCAAGGAAACTTTTCTCCTGAGTTTTAGACGGAGTTTCCTGCTGTTTAGTACGGATGCCGGCATTGGGCAGGAAATACCGGTTTTCGGATTCTGCACAGAAAGGGTTTGCAAACCGCTGAATCCACACGTGAGTTTAACTCTGTCAGTTGAATGCACACATTGACAACCATTCAGTTAGATAGCTCCGTTTTGGTTTTAGAAGCAGATATTTCTCTGTACAGCCTATGGTCCCATTCACTCGGGAATATCCCAACGCAGCTCCTGGAAGAAACGTGTTTCTGACTCGCTGAATCTCAACATAGACTCAACTCTCTTAGGTGAACGAACGCACAGCAGAGCAGCTTCAAGGAAACGTTTCTCGTGAGTTTTAGACGAAGTATCCTGCTGTTTAGTACGTATGCCGGCATTGGGCTGGAAATACCGGTTTTGGGATTCTGCACAGAAACGGTTTGCAAACCGCTGAATCCACACGTGAGTTTAACTCTGTCAGTTGAATGCACACATTGACAACCATTCAGTTTGATAACACCCTTTTGGTTTTAGAAGCAGATATTTCTCTGTACAGCCTATGGTCCCATTCACTCGGGGATATCCCAACGCAGCTCCTGGAAGAAACGTGTTTCTGACTCGCTGAATCTCAACATAGATTCAACTCTCTTAGGTGAACGAACGCACAGCAGAGCAGTTTCAAGGAAACGTTTCTCCTGAGTTTTAGACGAAGTTTCCTGCTGTTTAGTACGTATGCCGGCATTGGGCTGGAAATACCGGTTTTGGGATTCTGCACAGAAAGGGTTTGCAAACCGCTGAATCCACACGTGAGTTTAACTCTGTCAGTTGAATGCACACATTGACAACCATTCAGTTAGATAGATCCGTTTTGGTTTTAGAAGCAGATATTTCTCTGTACAGCCTATGGTCCCATTCACTCGGGAATATCCCGACGCAGCTCCTAGAAGAAACGTGTTTCTGACTCGCTGAATCTCAACATAGATTCAACTCTCTTAGGTGAACGAACGCACAGCAGAGCAGTTTCAAGGAAACTTTTCTCCTGAGTTTTAGACGGAGTTTCCTGCTGTTTAATACGGATGCCGGCATTGGGCAGGAAATACCGGTTTTCGGATTCTGCACAGAAAGGGTTTGCAAACCGCTGAATCCACACGTGAGTTTAACTCTGTCAGTTGAATGCACACATTGACAACCATTCAGTTAGATAGCTCCGTTTTGGTTTTAGAAGCAGATATTTCTCTGTACAGCCTATGGTCCCATTCACTCGGGAATATCCCAACGCAGCTCCTGGAAGAAACGTGTTTCTGACTCGCTGAATCTGAACATAGATTCAACTCTCTTAGGTGAACGAACGCACAGCAGAGCAGTTTCAAGGAAACGTTACTCCTGAGTTTTAGACGAAGTTTCCTGCTGTTTAGTACGTATGCCGGCATTGGGCTGGAAATACCGGTTTTGGGATTCTGCACAGAAAGGGTTTGCAAACCGCTGAATCCACACGTGAGTTTAACTCCGTCAGTTGAATGCACACATTGACAACCATTCAGTTTGATAACACCCTTTTGGTTTTAGAAGCAGATATTTCTCTGTACAGCCTATGGTCCAATTAACTCGGTATTATCCCAACGCAGCTCCTGGAAGAAACGTGTTTCTGACTCGCTGAATCTCAACATAGATTCAACTCTCTTAGGTGAACGAACGCACAGCAGAGCAGTTTCAAGGAAACGTTTCTCCTGAGTTTTAGACAAAATTTCCTGCTGTTTAGTACGTATGCAGGCATTGGGCTGGAAATACCGGTTTTGGGATTCTGCACAGAAAGGGTTTGCAACCTGCTGAATCCACACGTGAGTTTAACTTTGTCAGCTGAATGCACACATTGACAGGCATACAGTTAGATAGCTCCGTTTTGGTTTTAGAATCAGATATTTCTCTGTACAGACTATGGTCCCATTCACTCGGGAATATCCCAACGCAGCTCCTAGAAGAAACGTGTTTCTGACTCGCTGAATCTCAACATAGATTCAACTCTCTTAGGTGAACGAACGCTCAGCAGAGCAGTTTCACGAAAACGTTTCTCCTGAGTTTTAGACGAAGTTTCCTGCAGTTTAGTACGTATGCTGGCAGTGAGCTGGAATTACCGGTTTTGGCATTCTGCACAGAAAGGGTTTGTAAACCGATGAATCCAAACGTGAGTTTAACTCTGTCAGTTGAATGCACACATTGAAAACCATTCAGCTAGATAGCACCCTTTTGGTTTAAGGAGCAGATATTTCTCTGTACAGCCTATGGTCCCATTCACTCGGGAATATCCCAACGCAGCTCTTAGAAGAAACATGTTTCTGACTCGCTGAATCTCAACATAGATTCAACTCTCTTAGGTGAACGAACGCACAGCAGAGCAGTTTCAAGGAAACATTTCTCCTGAGTTTTAGACGAAGTTTCCTGCTGTTTAGTACGTATGCCGGCATTGTTCTGGAAATACCGGTTTTGGGATTCTGCACAGAAAGGGTTTGCAAACCACTGAATCGACACGTGTGTTTAACTCTGTCAGTTGAATGCACGCATTGACAACCATTCAGTTAGATAGCTCCCTTTTGGTTTTAGGAGCAGATATTTCTCTGTACAACCTATGGTCCCATTCACTCGGGAATATCCCAACGCAGCTCCTGGAAGAAACGTGTTTCTGACTCGCTGAATCTCAACATAGATTCAACTCTCTTAGGTGAACGAAAGCACAGCAGAGCAGCTCCAAGGAAACGTTTCTCCTGAGTTTTAGACGAAGTTTCCTGCTGTTTATTACGTATGCCGGCATTGGGCTGGAAATACCGGTTTTGGGATTCTGCACAGAAAGGGTTGGCAAACCGCTGAATCCACACGTGAGTTTAACTCTGTCAGTTGAATGCACACATTGACAACCATTCAATTAGATTGCACCCTTTTGGTTTTAGGAGCAGATATTTCTCTGTACAGCCTATGGTCCCATTCACTCGGGAGTATCCCAACGCAGCTCCTAGAAGAAACGTGTTTCTGACTCGCTGAATCTCAACATAGATTCAACTCTCTTATGTGAACGAACGCACAGCAGAGCAGTTTCAAGGAAACATTTCTCCTGAGTTTTAGACGAAGTTTCCTGCTGTTTAGTACGTATGCCGGCATTGGGCTGGAAATACCGGTTTTGGGATTCTGCACAGAAAGGGTTTGCAAACCACTGAATCCACACGTGAGTTTAACTCTGTCAGTTGAATGAACACATTGACAACCATTCAGTTAGATAGCTCCGTTTTGGTTTTAGAAGCAGATATTTCTCTGTACAGCCTATGGTCCCATTCACTCGGGAATATCCCAATGCAGCTCCTGGAAGAAACGTGTTTCTGACTCGCTGAATCTCAACATAGATTCAACTCTCTTAGGTGAACGAACGCACAGCAGAGCAGTTTCAAGGAAACGTTTCTCTTGAGTTTTAGACGAAGTTTCCTGCTGTTTAGTACGGATGCCGGCATTGGGTTGGAAATACCGGTTTTGGGATTCTGCACAGAAAGGGTTTGCAAACCGCTGAATCCACACGTTAGTTTAACTCTGTCAGTTGAATGCACACATTGACAACCATTCAGTTTGATAGCACCCTTTTGGTTTTAGTAGCAGATATTTCTCTGTACAGCCTATGGTCCCATTCACTCGGGAATATCCCAACGCAGCTCCTAGAAGAAACGTGTTTCTGACTCGCTGAATCTCAACATAGATTCAACTCTCTTAGGTGAACGAACGCACAGCAGAGCAGTTTCAAGGAAACTTTTCTCCTGAGTTTTAGACGAAGTTTACTGCAGTTTAGTACGGATGCCGGCATTGGGCTGGCAATACCGGTTTTGGGATTCTGCACAGAAAGGGTTTGCAAACCGCTGAATCCACACGTGAGTTTAACTCTGTCAGTTGAATGCACACATTGACAACCATTCAGATAGATAGCTCCGTTTTGGTTTTAGAAGCAGATATTTCTCTGTACAACCTATGGTCCCATTCACTCGGGAATATCCCAACGCAGCTCCTAGAAGAAAGGTGTTTCTGACTCGCTGAATCTCAACATAGATTCAACTCTCTTATGTGAACGAACGCACAGCAGAGCAGTTTCAGGGAATCGTTTCTCCTGAGTTTTAGACGAAGTTTCCTGCTGTTTAGTACGTATGCCGGCATTGGGCTGGAAATACCGGTTTTGGGATTCTGCAGAGAAAGGGTTTGCAAACCGCTGAATCCACACGTGAGTTTAACTCTGTCAGTTGAATGCACACATTGACAACCATTCAGTTAGATAGCTCCGTTTTGGTTTTAGAAGCAGATATTTCTCTGTACAGCCTATGGTCCCATTCACTCGGGAATATCCCAACGCAGCTCCTGGAAGAAACGTGTTTCTGACTCGCTGAATCTCAACATAGATTCAACTCTCTTAGGTGAACGAAAGCACAGCAGATCAGCTTCAAGGAAACGTTTCTCCTGAGTTTTAGACGAAGTTTCCTGCTGTTTAGTACGTATGCCGGCATTGGGCTGGCAATACCGGTTTTGGGATTCTGCACAGAAAGGGTTTGCAAACCGCTGAATCCACACGTGAGTTTAACTCTGTCAGTTGAATTCACACATTGACAACCATTAAGTTTGATAACACCCTTTTGGTTTTAGAAGCAGATATTTCTCTGTACAGCCTATGGTCCCATTCACTCGGGGATATCCCAACGCAGCTCCTGGAAGAAACGTGTTTCTGACTCGCTGAATCTCAACATAGATTCAACTCTCTTAGGTGAACGAACGCACAGCAGAGCAGTTTCAAGGAAACGTTTCTCCTGAGTTTTAGACGAAGTTTCCTGCTGTTTAGTACGGATGCCGGCATTGGGCTGGAAATACCGGTTTTGGGATTCTGCACAGAAAGGGTTTGCAAACCGCTGAATCCACACGTGAGTTTAACTCTGTCAGTTGAATGCACACATTGACAACCATTCAGTTAGATAGCTCCGTTTTGGTTTTAGAAGCAGATATTTCTCTGTACAGCCTATGGTCCCATTCACTCGGGAATATCCCAACGCAGCTCCTGGAAGAAACGTGTTTCTGACTCGCTGAATCTCAACATAGATTCACCTCTCTTAGGTGAACGAACGCACAGCAGAGCAGCTTCAAGGAAACGTTTCTCCTGAGTTTTAGACGAAGTTTCCTGCTGTTTAGTACGTATGCCGGCATTGGGCTGGAAATACCGGTTTTGGGATTCTGCACAGAAAGGGTTTGCAAACCGCTGAATCCACACGTGAGTTTAACTCTGTCATTTGAATGCACACATTGACAACCATTCAGTTAGATAGCTCCGTTTTGGTTTCAGAAGAAGATATTTCTCTGTACAGCCTATGGTCCCATTCACTCAGGAATATCCCAAAGCAGCTCCGGGAAGAAACGTGTTTCTGACTCGATGAATCTCAACATAGATTCAACTCTCTTAGGTGAACGAACGCACAGCAGAGCAGTTTCAAGGAAACGTTTCTCCTGAGTTTTAGACGAAGTTTCCTGCTGTTTAGTACAGATGCCGGCATTGGGCTGGAAATACCGGTTTTGGGATTCTGCACAGAAAGGGTTTGCAAACCGCTGAATCCACACGTGAGTTTAACTCTGTCAGTTGAATGCACACATTGACAACCATTCAGTTAGATAGCTCCGTTTTGGTTTTAGAAGCAGATATTTCTCTGTACAGCCTATGGTCCCATTCACTCGGGAATATCCCAACGCAGCTCCTGGAAGAAACGTGTTTCTGACTCGCTGAATCTCAACATAGAGTCAACTGTCTTAGGTGAACGAACGCACAGCAGAGCAGCTTCAAGGAAACGTTTCGCTTGAGTTTTAGACGAAGTTTCCTGCTGTTTAGTCCGTATGCCGGCATTGGGCTGGCAATACCGGTTTTGGGATTCTGCACAGAAAGGGTTTGCAAACCGCTGAATCCACACGTGAGTTTAACTCTGTCAGTTGAATGCACACATTGACAACCATTCAGTTTGATAACACCCTTTTGGTTTTAGAAGCAGATATTTCTCTGTACAGCCTATGGTCCCATTCACTCGGGGATATCCCAACGCAGCTCCTGGAAGAAACGTGTTTCTGACTCGCTGAATCTCAACATAGATTCAACTCTCTTAGGTGAACGAACGCACAGCAGAGCAGTTTCAAGGAAACGTTTCTCCTGAGTTTTAGACGAAGTTTCCTGCTGTTTAGTACGGATGCCGGCATTGGGCTGGATATACCGGTTTTGGGATTCTGCACAGAAAGGGTTTGCAAACCGCTGAATCCACACGTGAGTTTAACTCTGTCAGTTGAATGCACACATTGACAACCATTCAGTTAGATAGCTCCGTTTTGGTTTTAGAAGCAGATATTTCTCTGTACAGCCTATGGTCCCATTCACTCGGGAATATCCCAACGCAGCTCCTGGAAGAAACGTGTTTCTGACTCGCTGAATCTCAACATAGACTCAACTCTCTTAGGTGAACGAACGCACAGCAGAGCAGCTTCAAGGAAACGTTTCTCGTGAGTTTTAGACGAAGTATCCTGCTGTTTAGTACGTATGCCGGCATTGGGCTGGAAATACCGGTTTTGGGATTCTGCACAGAAAGGGTTTGCAAACCGCTGAATCCACACGTGAGTTTAACTCTGTCAGTTGAATGCACACATTGACAACCATTCAGTTTGATAACACCCTTTTGGTTTTAGAAGCAGATATTTCTCTGTACAGCCTATGGTCCCATTCACTCGGGGATATCCCAACGCAGCTCCTGGAAGAAACGTGTTTCTGACTCGCTGAATCTCAACATAGATTCAACTCTCTTAGGTGAACGAACGCACAGCAGAGCAGTTTCAAGGAAACGTTTCTCCTGAGTTTTAGACGAAGTTTCCTGCTGTTTAGTACGTATGCCGGCATTGGGCTGGAAATACCGGTTTTGGGATTCTGCACAGAAAGGGTTTGCAAACCGCTGAATCCACACGTGAGTTTAACTCTGTCAGTTGAATGCACACATTGACAACCATTCAGTTAGATAGATCCGTTTTGGTTTTAGAAGCAGATATTTCTCTGTACAGCCTATGGTCCCATTCACTCGGGAATATCCCGACGCAACTCCCAGAAGAAACGTGTTTCTGACTCGCTGAATCTCAACATAGATTCAACTCTCTTAGGTGAACGAACGCACAGCAGAGCAGTTTCAAGGAAACTTTTCTCCTGAGTTTTAGACGGAGTTTCCTGCTGTTTAGTACGGATGCCGGCATTGGGCAGGAAATACCGGTTTTCGGATTCTGCACAGAAAGGGTTTGCAAACCGCTGAATCCACACGTGAGTTTAACTCTGTCAGTTGAATGCACACATTGACAACCATTCAGTTAGATAGCTCCGTTTTGGTTTTAGAAGCAGATATTTCTCTGTACAGCCTATGGTCCCATTCACTCGGGAATATCCCAACGCAGCTCCTGGAAGAAACGTGTTTCTGACTCGCTGAATCTCAACATAGACTCAACTCTCTTAGGTGAACGAACGCACAGCAGAGCAGCTTCAAGGAAACGTTTCTCGTGAGTTTTAGACGAAGTATCCTGCTGTTTAGTACGTATGCCGGCATTGGGCTGGAAATACCGGTTTTGGGATTCTGCACAGAAACGGTTTGCAAACCGCTGAATCCACACGTGAGTTTAACTCTGTCAGTTGAATGCACACATTGACATCCATTCAGTTAGATTGATCCGTTTTGGTTTTAGAAGCAGATATTTCTCTGTACAGCCTATGGTCCCATTCACTCGGGGATATCCCAACGCAGCTCCTGGAAGAAACGTGTTTCTGACTCGCTGAATCTCAACATAGATTCAACTCTCTTAGGTGAACGAACGCACAGCAGAGCAGTTTCAAGGAAACGTTTCTCCTGAGTTTTAGACGAAGTTTCCTGCTGTTTGGTACGTATGCCGGCATTGGGCTGGAAATACCGGTTTTGGGATTCTGCACAGAAAGGGTTTGCAAACCGCTGAATCCACACGTGAGTTTAACTCTGTCAGTTGAATGCACACATTGACAACCATTCAGTTAGATAGATCCGTTTTGGTTTTAGAAGCAGATATTTCTCTGTACAGCCTATGGTCCCATTCACTCGGGAATATCCCGACGCAGCTCCTAGAAGAAACGTGTTTCTGACTCGCTGAATCTCAACATAGATTCAACTCTCTTAGGTGAACGAACGCACAGCAGAGCAGTTTCAAGGAAACTTTTCTCCTGAGTTTTAGACGAAATTTCCTGCTGTTTAGTACGTATGCCGGCATTGGGCTGGAAATACCGGTTTTGGGATTCTGCACAGAAAGGGTTTGTAAACCGATGAATCCAAACGTGAGTTTAACTCTGTCAGTTGAATGCACACATTGAAAACCATTCAGCTAGATAGCACCCTTTTGGTTTAAGGAGCAGATATTTCTCTGTACAGCCTATGGTCCCATTCACTCGGGAATATCCCAACGCAGCTCTTAGAAGAAACATGTTTCTGACTCGCTGAATCTCAACATAGATTCAACTCTCTTAGGTGAACGAACGCACAGCAGAGCAGTTTCAAGGAAACGTTTCTCCTGAGTTTTAGACGAAGTTTCCTGCTGTTTAGTACGTATGCCGGCATTTTTCTGGAAATACCGGTTTTGGGATTCTGCACAGAAAGGGTTTGCAAACCACTGAATCGACACGTGAGTTTAACTCTGTCAGTTGAATGCACGCATTGACAACCATTCAGTTAGATAGCTCCCTTTTGGTTTTAGGAGCAGATATTTCTCTGTACAACCTATGGTCCCATTCACTCGGGAATATCCCAACGCAGCTCCTGGAAGAAACGTGTTTCTGACTCGCTGAATCTCAACATAGATTCAACTCTCTTAGGTGAACGAAAGCACAGCAGAGCAGCTCCAAGGAAACGTTTCTCCTGAGTTTTAGACGAAGTTTCCTGCTGTTTATTACGTATGCCGGCATTGGGCTGGAAATACCGGTTTTGGGATTCTGCACAGAAAGGGTTTGCAAACCGCTGAATCCACACGTGAGTTTAACTCTGTCAGTTGAATGCACACATTGACAACCATTCAATTAGATTGCACCCTTTTGGTTTTAGGAGCAGATATTTCTCTGTACAGCCTATGGTCCCATTCACTCGGGAGTATCCCAACGCAGCTCCTAGAAGAAACGTGTTTCTGACTCGCTGAATCTCAACATAGATTCAACTCTCTTATGTGAACGAACGCACAGCAGAGCAGTTTCAAGGAAACATTTCTCCTGAGTTTTAGACGAAGTTTCCTGCTGTTTAGTACGTATGCCGGCATTGGGCTGGAAATAACGGTTTTGGGATTCTGCACAGAAAGGGTTTGCAAACCACTGAATCCACACGTGAGTTTAACTCTGTCAGTTGAATGAACACATTGACAACTATTCAGTTAGATAGCTCCGTTTTGGTTTTAGAAGCAGATATTTCTCTGTACAGCCTATGGTCCCATTCACTCGGGAATATCCCAACGCAGCTCCTGGAAGAAACGTGTTTCTGACTCGCTGAATCTCAACATAGATTCAACTATCTTAGGTGAACGAACGCACAGCAGAGCAGTTTCAAGGAAACGTTTCTCTTGAGTTCTAGACGAAGTTTCCTGCTGTTTAGTACGGATGCCGGCATTGGGTTGGAAATACCGGTTTTGGGAATCTGCACAGAAAGGGTTTGCAAACCGCTGAATCCACACGTGAGTTTAACTCTGTCAGTTGAATGCACACATTGACAACCATTCAGTTTGATAGCACCCTTTTGGTTTTAGTAGCAGATATTTCTCTGTACAGCCTATGGTCCCATTCACTCGGGAATATCCCAACGCAGCTCCTAGAAGAAACGTGTTTCTGACTCGCTGAATCTCAACATAGATTCAACTCTCTTAGGTGAACGAACGCACAGCAGAGCAGTTTCAAGGAAACTTTTCTCCTGAGTTTTAGACGAAGTTTCCTGCTGTTTAGTACGGATGCCGGCATTGGGCTGGCAATACCGGTTTTGGGATTCTGCACAGAAAGGGTTTGCAAACCGCTGAATCCACACGTGAGTTTAACTCTGTCAGTTGAATGCACACATTGACAACCATTCAGATAGATAGCTCCGTTTTGGTTTTAGAAGCAGATATTTCTCTGTACAACCTATGGTCCCATTCACTCGGGAATATCCCAACGCAGGTCCTAGAAGAAACTTGTTTCTGACTCGCTGAATCTAAACATAGATTCAACTCTCTTATGTGAACGAACGCACAGCAGAGCAGTTTCAGGGAATCGTTTCTCCTGAGTTTTAGACGAAGTTTCCTGCTGTTTAGTACGTATGCCGGCATTGGGCTGGAAATACCGGTTTTGGGATTCTGCAGAGAAAGGGTTTGCAAACCGCTGAATCCACACGTGAGTTTAACTCTGTCAGTTGAATGCACACATTGACAACCATTCAGTTAGATAGCTCCGTTTTGGTTTTAGAAGCAGATATTTCTCTGTACAGCCTATGGTCCCATTCACTCGGGAATATCCCAACGCAGCTCCTGGAAGAAACGTGTTTCTGACTCGCTGAATCTCAACATAGATTCAACTCTCTTAGGTGAACGAAAGCACAGCAGATCAGCTTCAAGGAAACGTTTCTCCTGAGTTTTAGACGAAGTTTCCTGCTGTTTAGTACGTATGCCGGCATTGGGCTGGCAATACCGGTTTTGGGATTCTGCACAGAAAGGGTTTGCAAACCGCTGAATCCACAGTGAGTTTAACTCTGTCAGTTGAATTCACACATTGACAACCATTCAGTTTGATAACACCCTTTTGGTTTTAGAAGCAGATATTTCTCTGTACAGCCTATGGTCCCATTCACTCGGGGATATCCCAACGCAGCTCCTGGAAGAAACGTGTTTCTGACTCGCTGAATCTCAACATAGATTCAACTCTCTTAGGTGAACGAACGCACAGCAGAGCAGTTTCAAGGAAACGTTTCTCCTGAGTTTTAGACGAAGTTTCCTGCTGTTTAGTACGGATGCCGGCATTGGGCTGGAAATACCGGTTTTGGGATTCTGCACAGAAAGGGTTTGCAAACCGCTGAATCCACACGTGAGTTTAACTCTGTCAGTTGAATGCACACATTGACAACCATTCAGTTAGATAGCTCCGTTTTTTTTTTAGAAGCAGATATTTCTCTGTACAGCCTATGGTCCCATTCACTCGGGAATATCCCAACGCAGCTCCTAGAAGAAACGTGTTTCTGACTCGCTGAATCTCAACATAGATTCAACTCTCTTAGGTGAACGAACGCACAGCAGAGCAGTTTCACGAAAACGTTTCTCCTGAGTTTTAGACGAAGTTTCCTGCAGTTTAGTACGTATGCTGGCAGTGAGCTGGAATTACCGGTTTTGGGATTCTGCACAGAAAGGGTTTGTAAACCGATGAATCCAAACGTGAGTTTAACTCTGTCAGTTGAATGCACACATTGAAAACCATTCAGCTAGATAGCACCCTTTTGGTTTAAGGAGCAGATATTTCTCTGTACAGCCTATGGTCCCATTCACTCGGGAATATCCCAACGCAGCTCTTAGAAGAAACATGTTTCTGACTCGCTGAATCTCAACATAGATTCAACTCTCTTAGGTGAACGAACGCACAGCAGAGCAGTTTCAAGGAAACGTTTCTCCTGAGTTTTAGACGAAGTTTCCTGCTGTTTAGTACGTATGCCGGCATTGTTCTGGAAATACCGGTTTTGGGATTCTGCACAGAAAGGGTTTGCAAACCACTGAATCGACACGTGAGTTTAACTCTGTCAGTTGAATGCACGCATTGACAACCATTCAGTTAGATAGCTCCGTTTTGGTTTTAGGAGCAGATATTTCTCTGTACAACCTATGGTCCCATTCACTCGGGAATATCCCAACGCAGCTCCTGGAAGAAACGTGTTTCTGACTCGCTGAATCTCAACATAGATTCAACTCTCTTAGGTGAACGAAAGCACAGCAGAGCAGCTCCAAGGAAACGTTTCTCCTGAGTTTTAGACGAAGTTTCCTGCTGTTTATTACGTATGCCGGCATTGGGCTGGAAATACCGGTTTTGGGATTCTGCACAGAAAGGGTTTGCAAACCGCTGAATCCACACGTGAGTTTAACTCTGTCAGTTGAATGCACATATTGACAACCATTCAATTAGATTGCACCCTTTTGGTTTTAGGAGCAGATATTTCTCTGTACAGCCTATGGTCCCATTCACTCGGGAGTATCCCAACGCAGCTCCTAGAAGAAACGTGTTTCTGACTCGCTGAATCTCAACATAGATTCAACTCTCTTATGTGAACGAACGCACAGCAGAGCAGTTTCAAGGAAACATTTCTCCTGAGTTTTAGACGAAGTTTCCTGCTGTTTAGTACGTATGCCGGCATTGGGCTGGAAATACCGGTTTTGGGATTCTGCACAGAAAGGGTTTGCAAACCACTGAATCCACACGTGAGTTTAACTCTGTCAGTTGAATGAACACATTGACAACCATTCAGTTAGATAGCTCCGTTTTGGTTTTAGAAGCAGATATTTCTCTGTACAGCCTATGGTCCCATTCACTCGGGAATATCCCAACGCAGCTCCTGGAAGAAACGTGTTTCTGACTCGCTGAATCTCAACATAGATTCAATTCTCTTAGGTGAACGAAGGCACAGCAGAGCAGTTTCAAGGAAACGTTTCTCTTGAGTTTTAGACGAAGTTTCCTGCTGTTTAGTACGGATGCCGGCATTGGGCTGGAAATACCGGTTTTGGGATTCTGCACAGAAAGGGTTTGCAAACCGCTGAATCCACACGTTAGTTTAACTCTGTCAGTTGAATGCACACATTGAAAACCATTCAGTTTGATAGCACCCTTTTGGTTTTAGTAGCAGATATTTCTCTGTACAGCCTATGGTCCCATTCACTCGGGAATATCCCAACGCAGCTCCTAGAAGAAACGTGTTTCTGAGTCGCTGAATCTCAACATAGATTCAACTCTCTTAGGTGAACGAACGCACAGCAGAGCAGTTTCAAGGAAACTTTTCTCCTGAGTTTTAGACGAAGTTTCCTGCTGTTTAGTACGGATGCCGGCATTGGGCTGGCAATACCGGTTTTGGGATTCTGCACAGAAAGGGTTTGCAAACCGCTGAATCCACACGTGAGTTTAACTCTGTCAGTTGAATGCACACATTGACAACCATTCAGATAGATAGCTCCGTTTTGGTTTTAGAAGCAGATATTTCTCTGTACAGCCTATGGTCCCATTCACTCGGGAATATCCCAACGCAGGTCCTAGAAGAAACGTGTTTCTGACTCGCTGAATCTAAACATAGATTCAACTCTCTTATGTGAACGAACGCACAGCAGAGCAGTTTCAGGGAATCGTTTCTCCTGAGTTTTAGACGAAGTTTCCTGCTGTTTAGTACGTATGCCGGCATTCGGCTGGAAATACCGGTTTTGGGATTCTGCAGAGAAAGGGTTTGCAAACCGCTGAATCCACACGTGAGTTTAACTCTGTCAGTTGAATGCACACATTGACAACCCTTCAGTTAGATAGCTCCGTTTTGGTTTTAGAAGCAGATATTTCTCTGTACAGCCTATGGTCCCATTCACTCGGGAATATCCCAACGCAGCTCCTGGAAGAAACGTGTTTCTGACTCGCTGAATCTCAACATAGATTCAACTCTCTTAGGTGAACGAACGCACAGCAGATCAGCTTCAAGGAAACGTTTCTCCTGAGTTTTAGACGAAGTTTCCTGCTGTTTAGTACGTATGCCGGCATTGGACTGGCAATACCGGTTTTGGGATTCTGCACAGAAAGGGTTTGCAAACCGCTGAATCCACACGTGAGTTTAACTCTGTCATTTGAATGCCCACATTGACAATCATTCAGTTAGATAGCTCCGTTTTGGTTTCAGAAGAAGATATTTCTCTGTACAGCCTATGGTCCCATTCACTCAGGAATATCGCAAAGCAGCTCCGGGAAGAAACGTGTTTCTGACTCGCTGAATCTCAACATAGATTCAACTCTCTTAGGTGAACGAACGCACAGCAGAGCAGTTTCAAGGAAACGTTTCTCCTGAGTTTTAGACGAAGTTTCCTGCTGTTTAGTACAGATGCCGGCATTGGGTTGGAAATACCGGTTTTGGGATTCTGCACAGAAAGGGTTTGCAAACCGCTGAATCCACACGTGAGTTTAACTCTGTCAGTTGAATGCACACATTGACAACCATTCAGTTAGATAGCTCCGTTTTGGTTTTAGAAGCAGATATTTCTCTGTACAGCCTATGGTCCCATTCACTCGGGAATATCCCAACGCAGCTCCTGGAAGAAACGTGTTTCTGACTCGCTGAATCTCAACACAGATTCAACTGTCTTAGGTGAACGAACGCACAGCAGAGCAGCTTCAAGGAAACGTTTCGCTTGAGTTTTAGACTAAGTTTTCTGCTGTTTAGTACGTATGCCGGCATTGGACTGGCAATACCGGTTTTGGGATTCTGCACAGAAAGGGTTTGCAAACCGCTGAATCCACACGTGAGTTTAACTCTGTCAGTTGAATGCACACATTGACAACCATTCAGTTTGATAACACCCTTTTGGTTTTAGAAGCAGATATTTCTCTGTACAGCCTATGGTCCCATTCACTCGGGGATATCCCAACGCAGCTCCTGGAAGAAACGTGTTTCTGACTCGCTGAATCTCAACATAGATTCAACTCTCTTAGGTGAACGAAGGCACAGCAGAGCAGTTTCAAGGAAACGTTTCTCCTGAGTTTTAGACGAAGTTTCCTGCTGTTTAGTACGGATGCCGGCATTGGGCTGGAAATACCGGTTTTGGGATTCTGCACAGAAAGGGTTTGCAAACCGCTGAATCCACACGTGAGTTTAACTCTGTCACTTGAATGCACACATTGACAACCATTCAGTTAGATAGATCCGTTTTGGTTTTAGAAGCAGATATTTCTCTGTACAGCCTATGGTCCCATTCACTCGGGAATATCCCAACGCAGCTCCTGGAAGAAACGTGTTTCTGACTCGCTGAATCTCAACATAGACACAACTCTCTTAGGTGAACGAACGCACAGCAGAGCAGTTTCAAGGAAACGTTTCTCGTGAGTTTTAGACGAAGTATCCTGCTGTTTAGTACGTATGCCGGCATTAGGCTGGAACTACCGGTTTTGGGATTCTGCACAGAAAGGGTTTGCAAACCGCTGAATCCACACGTGAGTTTAACTCTGTCAGTTGAATGCACACATTGACAACCATTCAGTTTGATAACACCCTTTTGGTTTTAGAAGCAGATATTTCTCTGTACAGCCTATGGTACCATTCACTCAGGGATATCCCAACGCAGCTCCTGGACGAAACGTGTTTCTGACTCGCTGAATCTCAACATAGATTCAACTCTCTTAGGTGAACGAACGCACAGCATAGCAGTTTCAAGGAAACGTTTCTCCTGAGTTTTAGACGAAGTTTCCTGCTGTTTAGTACGTATGCCGGCATTGGGCTGGAAATACCGGTTTTGGAATTCTGCACAGAAAGTGTTTGCAAACCGCTGAATCCACACGTGAGTTTAACTCTGTCAGTTGAATGCACACATTGACAACCATTCAGTTAGATAGATCCGTTTTGGTTTTAGAAGCAGATATTTCTCTGTACAGCCTATGGTCCCATTCACTCGGGAATATCCCGACGCAGCTCCTAGAAGAAACGTGTTTCTGACTCGCTGAATCTCAACATAGATTCAACTCTCTTAGGTGAACGAACGCACAGCAGAGCAGTTTCAAGGAAACTTTTCTCCTGAGTTTTAGACGAAGTTTCCTGCTGTTTAGTACGGATGCCGGCATTGGGCAGGAAATACCGGTTTTCGGATTCTGCACAGAAAGGGTTTGCAAACCGCTGAATCCACACGTGAGTTTAACTGTGTCAGTTGAATGCACACATTGACAACCATTCAGTCAGATAGCTCCGTTTTGGTTTTAGAAGCAGATATTTCTCTGTACAGCCTATGGTCCCATTCACTCGGGAATATCCCAACGCAGCTCCTGGAAGAAACGTGTTTCTGACTCGCTGAATCTGAACATAGATTCAACTCTCTTAGGTGAACGAACGCACAGCAGAGCAGTTTCAAGGAAACGTTTCTCCTGAGTTTTAGACGAAGTTTCCTGCTGTTTAGTACGTATGCCGGCATTGGGCTGGAAATACCGGTTTTGGGATTCTGCACAGAAAGGGTTTGCAAACCGCTGAATCCACACGTGAGTTTAACTCTGTCAGTTGAATGCACACATTGACAACCATTCAGTTTGATAACACCCTTTTGGTTTTAGAAGCAGATATTTCTCTGTACAGCCTATGGTCCAATTCACTCGGGAATATCCCAACGCAGCTCCTGGAAGAAACGTGTTTCTGACTCGCTGAATCTCAACATAGATTCAACTCTCTTAGGTGAACGAACGCACAGCATAGCAGTTTCAAGGAAACGTTTCTCCTGAGTTTTAGACGAAGTTTCCTGCTGTTTAGTACGTATGCCGGCATTGGGCTGGAAATACCGGTTTTGGGATTCTGCACAGAAAGGGTTTGCAAACCGCTGAATCCACACGTGAGTTTAACTCTGTCAGTTGAATGCACACATTGACAACCATTCAGTTAGATAGATCCGTTTTGGTTTTAGAAGCAGATATTTCTCTGTACAGCCTATGGTCCCATTCACTCGGGAATATCCCGACGCAGCTCCTAGAAGAAACGTGGTTCTGACTCGCTGAATCTCAACATAGATTCAACTCTCTTAGGTGAACGAACGCACAGCAGAGCAGTTTCAAGGAAACGTTTTTCCTGAGTTTTAGACGAAGTTTCCTGCTGTTTAGTACGGATGCCGGCATTGGGCTGGAAATACCGGTTTTCAGATTCTGCACAGAAAGGGTTTGCAAACCGCTGAATCCACACGTGAGTTTAACTCTCTCAGTTGAATGCACACATTGACAACCATTCAGTTAGATAGCTCCGTTTTGGTTTTAGAAGCAGATATTTATCTGTACAGCCTATGGTCCCGTTCACTCGGGAATATCCCAACGCAGCTCCTGGAAGAAACGTGTTTCTGACTCGCTAAATCTGAACATAGATTCAACTCTCTTATGTGAACGAACGCACAGCAGAGCAGTTTCAAGGAAACGTTTCTCCTGAGTTTTAGACGAAGTTTCCTGCTGTTTAGTACGGATGCCGGCATTGGGCTGGAAATACCGGTTTTGGGATTCTGCACAGAAAGGGTTTGCAAACCGCTGAATCCACACGTGAGTTTAACTTTGTGAGTTGAATGCACACATTGACAACCATCCAGTTAGATAGCTCCGTTTTGGTTTTAGAAGCAGATATTTCTCTGTACAGCCTATGGTCCCATTCACTCGGGAATATCCCAACGCAGCTCCTAGAAGAAACGTGTTTCTGACTCGCTGAATCTCAACATAGATTCAACTCTCTTAGGTGAACGAACGCACAGCAGAGCAGTTTCAAGGAAACGTTTCTCCTGAGTTTTAGACGAAGTTTCCTGCTGTTTAGTACGGATGCCGGCATTGGGCAGGAAATACCGGTTTTCGGATTCTGCACAGAAAGGGTTTGCAAACCGCTGAATCCACACGTGAGTTTAACTGTGTCAGTTGAATGCACACATTGACAACCATTCAGTCAGATAGCTCCGTTTTGGTTTTAGAAGCAGATATTTCTCTGTACAGCCTATGGTCCCATTCACTCGGGAATATCCCAACGCAGCTCCTGGAAGAAACGTGTTTCTGACTCGCTGAATCTGAACATAGATTCAACTCTCTTAGGTGAACGAACGCACAGCAGAGCAGTTTCAAGGAAACGTTTCTCCTGAGTTTTAGACGAAGTTTCCTGCTGTTTAGTACGTATGCCGGCATTGGGCTGGAAATACCGGTTTTGGGATTCTGCACAGAAAGGGTTTGCAAACCGCTGAATTCACACGTGAGTTTAACTCTGTCAGTTGAATGCACACATTGACAACCATTCAGTTTGATAACACCCTTTTGGTTTTAGAAGCAGATATTTCTCTGTACAGCCTATGGTCCCATTCACTCGGGAATATCCCAACGCAGCTCCTGGAAGAAACGTGTTTCTGACTCGCTGAATCTCAACATAGATTCAACTCTCTTAGGTGAACGAACGCACAGCAGAGCAGTTTCAAGGAAACGTTTCTCCTGAGTTTTAGACGAAGTTTCCTGCTGTTTAGTACGTATGCCGGCATTGGGCTGGAAATACCGGTTTTGGGATTCTGCAGAGAAAGGGTTTGCAAACCGCTGAATCCACACGTGAGTTTAACTCTGTCAGTTGAATGCACACATTGACAACCATTCAGTTTGATAACACCCTTTTGGTTTTAGAAGCAGATATTTCTCTGTACAGCCTATGGTCCCATTCACTCGGGGATATCCCAACGCAGCTCCTGGAAGAAACGTGTTTCTGACTCGCTGAATCTCAACATAGATTCAACTCTCTTAGGTGAACGAACGCACAGCATAGCAGTTTCAAGGAAACGTTTCTCCTGAGTTTTAGACGAAGTTTCCTGCTGTTTAGTACGTATGCCGGCATTGGGCTGGAAATACCGGTTTTGGGATTCTGCACAGAAAGGGTTTGCAAACCGCTGAATCCACACGTGAGTTTAACTCTGTCAGTTGAATGCACACATTGACAACCATTCAGTTAGATAGATCCGTTTTGGTTTTAGAAGCAGATATTTCTCTGTACAGCCTATGGTCCCATTCACTCGGGAATATCCCGACGCAGCTCCTAGAAGAAACGTGGTTCTGACTCGCTGAATCTCAACATAGATTCAACTCTCTTAGGTGAACGAACGCACAGCAGAGCAGTTTCAAGGAAACGTTTTTCCTGAGTTTTAGACGAAGTTTCCTGCTGTTTAGTACGGATGCCGGCATTGGGCTGGAAATACCGGTTTTCAGATTCTGCACAGAAAGGATTTGCAAACCGCTGAATCCACACGTGAGTTTAACTCTCTCAGTTGAATGCACACATTGACAACCATTCAGTTAGATAGCTCCGTTTTGGTTTTAGAAGCAGATATTTATCTGTACAGCCTATGGTCCCGTTCACTCGGGAATATCCCAACGCAGCTCCTGGAAGAAACGTGTTTCTGACTCGCTAAATCTGAACATAGATTCAACTCTCTTATGTGAACGAACGCACAGCAGAGCAGTTTCAAGGAAACGTTTCTCCTGAGTTTTAGACGAAGTTTCCTGCTGTTTAGTACGGATGCCGGCATTGGGCTGGAAATACCGGTTTTGGGATTCTGCACAGAAAGGGTTTGCAAACCGCTGAATCCACACCTGAGTTTAACTTTGTGAGTTGAATGCACACATTGACAACCATCCAGTTAGATAGCTCCGTTTTGGTTTTAGAAGCAGATATTTCTCTGTACAGCCTATGGTCCCATTCACTCGGGAATATCCCAACGCAGCTCCTAGAAGAAACGTGTTTCTGACTCGCTGAATCTCAACATAGATTCAACTCTCTTAGGTGAACGAACGCACAGCAGAGCAGTTTCAAGGAAACGTTTCTCCTGAGTTTTAGACGAAATTTCCTGCAGTTTAGTATGTATGCCGGCATTGAGCTGGAATTACCGGTTTTGGGATTCTGCACAGAAAGGGTTTGCAAACCACTGAATCGACACGTGAGTTTAACTCTGTCAGTTGAATGCACGCATTGACAACCATTCAGTTAGATAGCTCCGTTTTGGTTTTAGGAGCAGATATTTCTCTGTACAACCTATGGTCCCATTCACTCGGGAATATCCCAACGCAGGTCCTGGAAGAAACGTGTTTCTGACTCGCTGAATCTCAACATAGATTCAACTCTCTTAGGTGAACGAAAGCACAGCAGAGCAGCTCCAAGGAAACGTTTCTCCTGAGTTTTAGACGAAGTTTCCTGCTGTTTATTACGTATGCCGGCATTGGGCTGGAAATACCGGTTTTCGGATTCTGCACAGAAAGGGTTTGCAAACCGCTGAATCCACACGTGAGTTTAACTCTGTCAGTTGAATGCGCACATTGACAACCATTCAATTAGATTGCACCCTTTTGGTTTTAGGAGCAGATATTTCTCTGTACAGACTATGGTCCCATTCACTCGGGAGTATCCCAACGCAGCTCCTAGAAGAAACGTGTTTCTGACTCGCTGAATCTCAACATAGATTCAACTCTCTTATGTGAACGAACGCACAGCAGAGCAGTTTCAAGGAAGCGTTTCTCCTGAGTTTTAGACGAAGTTTCCTGCTGTTTAGTACGGATGCCGGCATTGGGCTGGAAATACCGGTTTTGGGATTCTGCACAGAAAGGGTTTGCAAACCGCTGAATCCACACGTGAGTTTAACTTTGTGAGTTGAATGCACACATTGACAACCATCCAGTTAGATAGCTCCGTTTTGGTTTTAGAAGCAGATATTTCTCTGTACAGCCTATGGTCCCATTCACTCGGGAATATCCCAACGCAGCTCCTAGAAGAAACGTGTTTCTGACTCGCTGAATCTCAACATAGATTCAACTCTCTTAGGTGAACGAACGCACAGCAGAGCAGTTTCAAGGAAACGTTTCTCCTGAGTTTTAGACGAAATTTCCTGCAGTTTAGTATGTATGCCGGCATTGAGCTGGAATTACCGGTTTTGGGATTCTGCACAGAAAGGGTTTGCAAACCACTGAATCGACACGTGAGTTTAACTCTGTCAGTTGAATGCACGCATTGACAACCATTCAGTTAGATAGCTCCGTTTTGGTTTTAGGAGCAGATATTTCTCTGTACAACCTACGGTCCCATTCACTCGGGAATATCCCAACGCAGGTCCTGGAAGAAACGTGTTTCTGACTCGCTGAATCTCAACATAGATTCAACTCTCTTAGGTGAACGAAAGCACAGCAGAGCAGCTCCAAGGAAACGTTTCTCCTGAGTTTTAGACGAAGTTTCCTGCTGTTTATTACGTATGCCGGCATTGGGCTGGAAATACCGGTTTTGGGATTCTGCACAGAAAGGGTTTGCAAACCGCTGAATCCACACGTGAGTTTAACTCTGTCAGTTGAATGCACACATTGACAACCATTCAATTAGATTGCACCCTTTTGGTTTTAGGAGCAGATATTTCTCTGTACAGACTATGGTCCCATTCACTCGGGAGTATCCCAACGCAGCTCCTAGAAGAAACGTGTTTCTGACTCGCTGAATCTCAACATAGATTCAACTCTCTTATGTGAACGAACGCACAGCAGAGCAGTTTCAAGGAAACATTTCTCCTGAGTTTTAGACGAAGTTTCCTGCTGTTTAGTACGGATGCCGGCATTGGGCTGGAAATACCGGTTTTGGGATTCTGCACAGAAATGGTTTGCAAACCACTGAATCCACACGTGAGTTTAACTCTGTCAGTTGAATGCACACATTGACAACCATTCAGTTAGATAGCTCCGTTTTGGTTTTAGAAGCAGATATTTCTCTGTACAGCCTATGGTCCCATTCACTCGGGAATATCCCAACGCAGCTCCTGGAAGAAACGTGTTTCTGACTCGCTGAATCTCAACATAGATTCAACTCTCTTAGGTGAACGAACGCACCGCAGAGCAGTTTCAAGGAAACGTTTCTCCTGAGTTTTAGACGAAGTTTCCTGCTGTTTAGTACGTATGCCGGCATTGGGCTGGAAATACCGGTTTTGGGATTCTGCACAGAAAGGGTTTGCAAACCGCTGAATCCACACGTGAGTTTAACTCTGTCAGTTGAATGCACACATTGACAACCATTCAGTTTGATAGCACCCTTTTGGTTTTAGTAGCAGATATTTCTCTGTACAGCCTATGGTCCCATTCACTCGGGAATATCCCAACGCAGGTCCTAGAAGAAACGTGTTTCTGACTCGCTGAATCTCAACATAGATTCAGCTCTCTTAGGTGAACGAACGCACAGCAGAGCAGTTTCAAGGAAACTTTTCTCCTGAGTTTTAGACGAAGTTTCCTGCTGTTTAGTACAGATGCCGGCATTGGGCTGGAAATACCGGTTTTGGGATTCTGCACAGAAAGGGTTTGCAAACCGCTGAATCCACACGTGAGTTTAACTCTGTCAGTTGAATGCACACATTGACAACCATTCAGTTAGATAGCTCCGTTTTGGTATTAGAAGCAGATATTTCTCTGTACAGCCTATGGTCCCATTCACTCGGGAATATCCCAACGCAGGTCCTAGAAGAAACGTGTTTCTGACTCGCTGAATCTAAACATAGATTCAACTCTCTTATGTGAACGAACGCACAGCAGAGCAGTTTCAGGGAATCGTTTCTCCTGAGTTTTAGACGAAGTTTCCTGCTGTTTAGTACGTATGCCGGCATTGGGCTGGAAATACCGGTTTTGGGATTCTGCACAGAAAGGGTTTGCAAACCGCTGAATCCACACGTGAGTTTAACTCTGTCAGTTGAATGCACACATTGACAACCATTCAGTTAGATAGCTCCGTTTTGGTTTTAGAAGCAGATATTTCTCTGTACAGCCTATGGTCCCATTCACTCGGGAATATCCCAACGCAGCTCCTGGAAGAAACGTGTTTCTGACTCGCTGAATCTCAACATAGATTCAACTCTCTTAGGTGAACGAACGCACAGCAGAGCAGTTTCAAGGAAACGTTTCTCCTGAGTTTTAGACGAAGTTTCCTGCTGTTTAGTACGGATGCCGGCATTGGGCTGGAAATACCGGTTTTGGGATTCTGCACAGAAAGGGTTTGCAAACCGCTGAATCCACACGTGAGTTTAACTCTGTCAGTTGAATGCACACATTGACAACCATTCAGTTAGATAGATCCGTTTTGGTTTTAGAAGCAGATATTTCTCTGTACAGCCTATGGTCCCATTCACTCGGGAATATCCCAACGCAGCTCCTGGAAGAAACGTGTTTCTGACTCGCTGAATCTCAACATAGACTCAACTCTCTTAGGTGAACGAACGCACAGCAGAGCAGCTTCAAGGAAACGTTTCTCTTGAGTTTTAGACGAAGTATCCTGCTGTTTAGTACGTATGCCGGCATTGGGCTGGAAATACCGGTTTTGGGATTCTGCACAGAAAGGGTTTGCAAACCGCTGAATCCACACGTGAGTTTAACTCTGTCAGTTGAATGCACACATTGACAACCATTCAGTTTGATAACACCCTTTTGGTTTTAGAAGCAGATATTTCTCTGTACAACCTATGGTCCCATTCACTCGGGGATATCCCAACGCAGCTCCTGGAAGAAACGTGTTTCTGACTCGCTGAATCTCAACATAGATTCAACTCTCTTAGGTGAACGAACGCACAGCAGAGCAGTTTCAAGGAAACGTTTCTCCTGAGTTTTAGACGAAGTTTCCTGCTGTTTAGTACGGATGCCGGCATTGGGCTGGAAATACCGGTTTTGGGATTCTGCACAGAAAGGGTTTGCAAACCGCTGAATCCACACGTGAGTTTAACTCTGTCAGTTGAATGCACACATTGACAACCATTCAGTTAGATAGATCCGTTTTGGTTTTAGAAGCAGATATTTCTCTGTACAGCCTATGGTCCCATTCACTCGGGAATATCCCAACGCAGCTCCTGGAAGAAACGTGTTTCTGACTCGCTGAATCTCAACATAGACTCAACTCTCTTAGGTGAACGAACGCACAGCAGAGCAGCTTCAAGGAAACGTTTCTCTTGAGTTTTAGACGAAGTATCCTGCTGTTTAGTACGTATGCCGGCATTGGGCTGGAAATACCGGTTTTGGGATTCTGCACAGAAAGGGTTTGTAAACCGCTGAATCCACACGTGAGTTTAACACTGTCAGTTGAATGCACACATTGTCAACCATTCAGTTAGATTGCACCCTTTTGGTTTTAGGAGCATATATTTCTCTGTACAGCCTATGGTCCCATTCACTCGGGAATATCCCAACGCAGCTCCTAGAAGAAACGTGTTTCTGACTCGCTGAATCTGAACATAGATTCAACTCTCTTAGGTGAACGAACGCACAGCAGAGCAGTTTCAAGGAAACGTTTCTCCTGAGTTTTAGACGAAGTTTCCTGCTGTTTAGTACGTATGCCGGCATTGGGCTGGAAATACCGGTTTTGGGATTCTGCACAGAAAGGGTTTGCAAACCGCTGAATCCACACGTGAGTTTAACTCTGTCATTTGAATGCACACATTGACAACCATTCAGTTAGATAGCTCCGTTTTGGTTTCAGAAGCAGATATTTCTCTGTACAGCCTATGGTCCCATTCACTCGGGAATATCCCAAAGCAGCTCCGGGAAGAAACGTGTTTCTGACTCGCTGAATCTCAACGTAGATTCAACTCTCTTAGGTGAACGAACGCACAGCAGAGCAGTTTCAAGGAAACGTTTCTCCTGAGTTTTAGACGAAGTTTCCTGCTGTTTAGTACGGATGCCGGCATTGGGCTGGAAATACCGGTTTTGGGATTCTGCACAGAAAGGGTTTGCAAACCGCTGAATCCACACGTGAGTTTAACTCTGTCAGTTGAATGCACACATTGACAACCATTCAGTTAGATAGCTCCGTTTTGGTTTTAGAAGCAGATATTTCTCTGTACAGCCTATGGTCCCATTCACTCGGGAATATCCCAACGCAGCTCCTGGAAGAAACGTGTTTCTGACTCGCTGAATCTCAACATAGATTCAACTCTCTTAGGTGAACGAAAGCACAGCAGAGCAGCTTCAAGGAAACGTTTCCCTTGAGTTTTAGACGAAGTTTCCTGCTGTTTAGTACGTATGCCGGCATTGGGCTGGCAATACCGGTTTTGGGATTCTGCACAGAAAGGGTTTGCAAACCGCTGAATACACACGTGAGTTTAACTCTGTCACTTGAATGCACACATTGACAACCATTCAGTTTGATAACACCCTTTTGCTTTTAGAAGCAGATATTTCTTTGTACAGCCTATGGTCCCATTCACTCGGGGATATCCCAACGCAGCTCCTGGAAGAAACGTGTTTCTGACTCGCTGAATCTCAACATAGATTCAACTCTCTTAGGTGAACGAACGCACAGCAGAGCAGTTTCAAGGAAACGTTTCTCCTGAGTTTTAGACGAAGTTTCCTGCTGTTTAGTACGTATGCCGGCATTGGGCTGGAAATATCGGTTTTGGGATTCTGCACAGAAAGGGTTTGCAAACCGCTGAATCCACACGTGAGTTTAACTCTGTCAGTTGAATGCACACATTGACAACCATTCAGTTAGATAGATCCGTTTTGGTTTTAGAAGCAGATATTTCTCTGTACAGCCTATGGTCCCATTCACTCGGGAATATCCCAACGCATCTCCTAGAAGAAACGTGTTTCTGACTCGCTGAATCTCAACATAGATTCAACTCTCTTAGGTGAACGAACGCACAGCAGAGCAGGTTCAAGGAAACGTTTCTCCTGAGTTTTAGACGAAATTTCCTGCAGTTTAGTACGTATGCCGGCATTGAGCTGGAATTACCGGTTTTGGGATTCTGCACAGAAAGGGTTTGTAGACCGCTGAATCCAAACGTGAGTTTACCTCTGTCAGTTGAATGCACACATTGACAACCATTCAGTTAGATTGCACCCTTTTGGTTTTAGGAGCAGATATTTCTCTGTACAGCCTATGGTCCCATTCACTCGGGAATATCCCAACGCAGCTCCTAGAAGAAACGTGTTTCTGACTCGCTGAATCTCAACATAGATTCAACTCTCTTAGGTGAACGAACGCACAGCAGAGCACTTTCAAGGAAACGTTTCTCTTGAGTTTTAGACGAAGTTTCCTGCTGTTTAGTACGTATGCCGGCATTGGGCTGGAAATACCGGTTTTGGGATTCTGCACAGAAAGGGTTTGCAAACCGCTGAATCCACACGTGAGTTTAACTCTGTCAGTTGAAAGCACACATTGACAACCATTCAGTTTGATAACACCCTTTTGGTTTTAGAAGCAGATATTTCTCTGTACAGCCTATGGTCCCATTCACTCGGGAATATCCCAACGCAGCTCCTGGAAGAAACGTGTTTCTGACTCGCTGAATCTCAACATAGATTCAACTGTCTTAGGTGAACGAAAGCACAGCAGAGCAGTTTCAAGGAAACGTTTCTTCTGAGTTTTAGACGATGTTTCCTGCTGTTTAGTACGTATGCCGGCATTGGGCTGGAAATACCGGTTTTGGGATTCTGCGCAGAAAGGGTTTGCAAACCACTGATTCCACACGTGGGTTTAACTCTGTCAGTTGAATGCACACATTGACAACCATTCAGTTAGATAGCTCCGTTTTGGTTTTAGAAGCAGATATTTCTCTGTACAGCCTATGGTCCCATTCACTCGGGAATATCCCAACGCAGCTCCTGGAAGAAACGTGTTTCTGACTCGCTGAATCTCAACATAGATTCAACTCTCTTAAGTGAACGAACGCACAGCAGAGCTGTTTCAAGGAAACGTTTCTCCTGAGTTTTAGACGAAGTTTCCTGCTGTTTAGTACGGATGCTTGCATTGGGCAGGAAATACCGGTTTTTGGATTCTGCACAGAAAGGGTTTGCAAACCGCTGAATCCACACGTGAGTTTAACTCTGTCAGTTGAATGCACACATTGACAACCATTCAGTTTGATAGCACCCTTTTGGTTTTAGAAGCAGATATTTCTCTGTACAGCCTATCGTCCCATTCACTCGGGAATATCCCAACGCAGCTCCTAGGAGAAACGTGTTTCTGACTCACTGAATCTCTACATAGATTCAACTCTCTTAGGTGAACGAACGCACAGCAGAGCAGTTTCAAGGAAACTTTTCTCCTGAGTTTTAGACGAAGTTTCCTGCTGTTTATTACGGATGCCGGCATTGGACTGGAAATACCGGTTTTGGGATTCTGCACAGAAAGGGTTTGCAAACCGCTGAATCCACATGTGAGTTTAACTCTGTCAGTTGAATGCACACATTGACAACCATTCAGTTTGATAACACCCTTTTGGTTTTAGAAGCAGATATTTCTCTGTACAGCCTATGGTCCCATTCACTCGGGAATATCCCAACGCAGCTCCTGGAAGAAACGTGTTTCTGACTCGCTGAATCTCAACATAGATTCAACTCTCTTAGGTGAACGAACGCACAGCAGAGCAGTTTCAAGGAAACGTTTCTCCTGAGTTTTAGACGAAGTTCCTGCTGTTTAGTACGTATGCCGGCATTGGGCTGGAAATATCGGTTTTGGGATTCTGCACAGAAAGGGTTTGCAAACCGCTGAATCCACACGTGAGTTTAACTCTGTCAGTTGAATGCACACATTGACAACCATTCAGTTAGATAGATCCGTTTTGGTTTTAGAAGCAGATATTTCTCTGTACAGCCTATGGTCCCATTCACTCGGGAATATCCCGACGCAGCTCCTAGAAGAAACGTGTTTCTGACTCGCTGAATCTCAACATAGATTCAACTCTCTTAGGTGAACGAACGCACAGCAGAGCAGTTTCAAGGAAACGTTTCTCCTGAGTTTTAGACGAAGTTTCCTGCTGTTTAGTACGGATGCCGGCATTGGGCTGGAAATACCGGTTTTGGGATTCTGCACAGAAAGGGTTTGCAAACCGCTGAATCCACACGTGAGTTTAACTCTGTCAGTTGAATGCACACATTGACAACCATTCAGTTAGATAGCTCCGTTTTGGTTTTAGAAGCAGATATTTCTCTGTACAGCCTATGGTCCCATTCACTCGGGAATATCCCAACGCAGCTCCTGGAAGAAACGTGTTTCTGACTCGCTGAATCTCAACATAGACTCAACTCTCTTAGGTGAACGAACGCACAGCAGAGCAGCTTCAAGGAAACGTTTCTCGTGAGTTTTAGACGAAGTATCCTGCTGTTTAGTACGTATGCCGGCATTGGGCTGGAAATACCGGTTTTGGGATTCTGCACAGAAAGGGTTTGCAAACCGCTGAATCCACACGTGAGTTTAACTCTGTCAGTTGAATGCACACATTGACAACCATTCAGTTTGATAACACCCTTTTGGTTTTAGAAGCAGATATTTCTCTGTACAGCCTATGGTCCCATTCACTCGGGGATATCCCAACGCAGCTCCTGGAAGAAACGTGTTTCTGACTCGCTGAATCTCAACATAGATTCAACTCTCTTAGGTGAACGAACGCACAGCAGAGCAGTTTCAAGGAAACGTTTCTCCTGAGTTTTAGACGAAGTTTCCTGCTGTTTAGTACGTATGCCGGCATTGGGTTGGAAATACCGGTTTTGGGATTCTGCACAGAAAGGGTTTGCAAACCGCTGAATCCACACGTGAGTTTAACTCTGTCAGTTGAATGCACACATTGACAACCATTCAGTTAGATAGATCCGTTTTGGTTTAAAAGCAGATATTTCTCTGTACAGCCTATGGTCCCATTCACTCGGGAATATCCCGACGCAACTCCTAGAAGAAACGTGTTTCTGACTCGCTGAATCTCAACATAGATTCAACTCTCTTAGGTGAACGAACGCACAGCAGAGCAGTTTCAAGGAAACTTTTCTCCTGAGTTTTAGACGGAGTTTCCTGCTGTTTAGTACGGATGCCGGCATTGGGCAGGAAATACCGGTTTTCGGATTCTGCACAGAAAGGGTTTGCAAACCGCTGAATCCACACGTGAGTTTAACTCTGTCAGTTGAATGCACACATTGACAACCATTCAGTTAGATAGCTCCGTTTTGGTTTTAGAAGCAGATATTTCTCTGTACAGCCTATGGTCCCATTCACTCGGGAATATCCCAACGCAGCTCCTGGAAGAAACGTGTTTCTGACTCGCTGAATCTCAACATAGACTCAACTCTCTTAGGTGAACGAACGCACAGCAGAGCAGCTTCAAGGAAACGTTTCTCGTGAGTTTTAGACGAAGTATCCTGCTGTTTAGTACGTATGCCGGCATTGGGCTGGAAATACCGGTTTTGGGATTCTGCACAGAAACGGTTTGCAAACCGCTGAATCCACACGTGAGTTTAACTCTGTCAGTTGAATGCACACATTGACATCCATTCAGTTAGATTGATCCGTTTTGGTTTTAGAAGCAGATATTTCTCTGTACAGCCTATGGTCCCATTCACTCGGGGATATCCCAACGCAGCTCCTGGAAGAAACGTGTTTCTGACTCGCTGAATCTCAACATAGATTCAACTCTCTTAGGTGAACGAACGCACAGCAGAGCAGTTTCAAGGAAACGTTTCTCCTGAGTTTTAGACGAAGTTTCCTGCTGTTTGGTACGTATGCCGGCATTGGGCTGGAAATACCGGTTTTGGGATTCTGCACAGAAAGGGTTTGCAAACCGCTGAATCCACACGTGAGTTTAACTCTGTCAGTTGAATGCACACATTGACAACCATTCAGTTAGATAGATCCGTTTTGGTTTTAGAAGCAGATATTTCTCTGTACAGCCTATGGTCCCATTCACTCGGGAATATCCCGACGCAGCTCCTAGAAGAAACGTGTTTCTGACTCGCTGAATCTCAACATAGATTCAACTCTCTTAGGTGAACGAACGCACAGCAGAGCAGTTTCAAGGAAACTTTTCTCCTGAGTTTTAGACGAAATTTCCTGCTGTTTAGTACGTATGCCGGCATTGGGCTGGAAATACCGGTTTTGGGATTCTGCACAGAAAGGGTTTGTAAACCGATGAATCCAAACGTGAGTTTAACTCTGTCAGTTGAATGCACACATTGAAAACCATTCAGCTAGATAGCACCCTTTTGGTTTAAGGAGCAGATATTTCTCTGTACAGCCTATGGTCCCATTCACTCGGGAATATCCCAACGCAGCTCTTAGAAGAAACATGTTTCTGACTCGCTGAATCTCAACATAGATTCAACTCTCTTAGGTGAACGAACGCACAGCAGAGCAGTTTCAAGGAAACGTTTCTCCTGAGTTTTAGACGAAGTTTCCTGCTGTTTAGTACGTATGCCGGCATTTTTCTGGAAATACCGGTTTTGGGATTCTGCACAGAAAGGGTTTGCAAACCACTGAATCGACACGTGAGTTTAACTCTGTCAGTTGAATGCACGCATTGACAACCATTCAGTTAGATAGCTCCCTTTTGGTTTTAGGAGCAGATATTTCTCTGTACAACCTATGGTCCCATTCACTCGGGAATATCCCAACGCAGCTCCTGGAAGAAACGTGTTTCTGACTCGCTGAATCTCAACATAGATTCAACTCTCTTAGGTGAACGAAAGCACAGCAGAGCAGCTCCAAGGAAACGTTTCTCCTGAGTTTTAGACGAAGTTTCCTGCTGTTTATTACGTATGCCGGCATTGGGCTGGAAATACCGGTTTTGGGATTCTGCACAGAAAGGGTTGGCAAACCGCTGAATCCACACGTGAGTTTAACTCTGTCAGTTGAATGCACACATTGACAACCATTCAATTAGATTGCACCCTTTTGGTTTTAGGAGCAGATATTTCTCTGTACAGCCTATGGTCCCATTCACTCGGGAGTATCCCAACGCAGCTCCTAGAAGAAACGTGTTTCTGACTCGCTGAATCTCAACATAGATTCAACTCTCTTATGTGAACGAACGCACAGCAGAGCAGTTTCAAGGAAACATTTCTCCTGAGTTTTAGACGAAGTTTCCTGCTGTTTAGTACGTATGCCGGCATTGGGCTGGAAATAACGGTTTTGGGATTCTGCACAGAAAGGGTTTGCAAACCACTGAATCCACACGTGAGTTTAACTCTGTCAGTTGAATGAACACATTGACAACTATTCAGTTAGATAGCTCCGTTTTGGTTTTAGAAGCAGATATTTCTCTGTACAGCCTATGGTCCCATTCACTCGGGAATATCCCAACGCAGCTCCTGGAAGAAACGTGTTTCTGACTCGCTGAATCTCAACATAGATTCAACTATCTTAGGTGAACGAACGCACAGCAGAGCAGTTTCAAGGAAACGTTTCTCTTGAGTTCTAGACGAAGTTTCCTGCTGTTTAGTACGGATGCCGGCATTGGGTTGGAAATACCGGTTTTGGGAATCTGCACAGAAAGGGTTTGCAAACCGCTGAATCCACACGTGAGTTTAACTCTGTCAGTTGAATGCACACATTGACAACCATTCAGTTTGATAGCACCCTTTTGGTTTTAGTAGCAGATATTTCTCTGTACAGCCTATGGTCCCATTCACTCGGGAATATCCCAACGCAGCTCCTAGAAGAAACGTGTTTCTGACTCGCTGAATCTCAACATAGATTCAACTCTCTTAGGTGAACGAACGCACAGCAGAGCAGTTTCAAGGAAACTTTTCTCCTGAGTTTTAGAGGAAGTTTCCTGCTGTTTAGTACGGATGCCGGCACTGGGCTGGCAATACCGGTTTTGGGATTCTGCACAGAAAGGGTTTGCAAACCGCTGAATCCACACGTGAGTTTAACTCTGTCAGTTGAATGCACACATTGACAACCATTCAGATAGATAGCTCCGTTTTGGTTTTAGAAGCAGATATTTCTCTGTACAACCTATGGTCCCATTCACTCGGGAATATCCCAACGCAGGTCCTAGAAGAAACTTGTTTCTGACTCGCTGAATCTAAACATAGATTCAACTCTCTTATGTGAACGAACGCACAGCAGAGCAGTTTCAGGGAATCGTTTCTCCTGAGTTTTAGACGAAGTTTCCTGCTGTTTAGTACGTATGCCGGCATTGGGCTGGAAATACCGGTTTTGGGATTCTGCAGAGAAAGGGTTTGCAAACCGCTGAATCCACACGTGAGTTTAACTCTGTCAGTTGAATGCACACATTGACAACCATTCAGTTAGATAGCTCCGTTTTGGTTTTAGAAGCAGATATTTCTCTGTACAGCCTATGGTCCCATTCACTCGGGAATATCCCAACGCAGCTCCTGGAAGAAACGTGTTTCTGACTCGCTGAATCTCAACATAGATTCAACTCTCTTAGGTGAACGAAAGCACAGCAGATCAGCTTCAAGGAAACGTTTCTCCTGAGTTTTAGACGAAGTTTCCTGCTGTTTAGTACGTATGCCGGCATTGGGCTGGCAATACCGGTTTTGGGATTCTGCACAGAAAGGGTTTGCAAACCGCTGAATCCACAGTGAGTTTAACTCTGTCAGTTGAATTCACACATTGACAACCATTCAGTTTGATAACACCCTTTTGGTTTTAGAAGCAGATATTTCTCTGTACAGCCTATGGTCCCATTCACTCGGGGATATCCCAACGCAGCTCCTGGAAGAAACGTGTTTCTGACTCGCTGAATCTCAACATAGATTCAACTCTCTTAGGTGAACGAACGCACAGCAGAGCAGTTTCAAGGAAACGTTTCTCCTGAGTTTTAGACGAAGTTTCCTGCTGTTTAGTACGGATGCCGGCATTGGGCTGGAAATACCGGTTTTGGGATTCTGCACAGAAAGGGTTTGCAAACCGCTGAATCCACACGTGAGTTTAACTCTGTCAGTTGAATGCACACATTGACAACCATTCAGTTAGATAGCTCCGTTTTTTTTTTAGAAGCAGATATTTCTCTGTACAGCCTATGGTCCCATTCACTCGGGAATATCCCAACGCAGCTCCTAGAAGAAACGTGTTTCTGACTCGCTGAATCTCAACATAGATTCAACTCTCTTAGGTGAACGAACGCACAGCAGAGCAGTTTCACGAAAACGTTTCTCCTGAGTTTTAGACGAAGTTTCCTGCAGTTTAGTACGTATGCTGGCAGTGAGCTGGAATTACCGGTTTTGGGATTCTGCACAGAAAGGGTTTGTAAACCGATGAATCCAAACGTGAGTTTAACTCTGTCAGTTGAATGCACACATTGAAAACCATTCAGCTAGATAGCACCCTTTTGGTTTAAGGAGCAGATATTTCTCTGTACAGCCTATGGTCCCATTCACTCGGGAATATCCCAACGCAGCTCTTAGAAGAAACATGTTTCTGACTCGCTGAATCTCAACATAGATTCAACTCTCTTAGGTGAACGAACGCACAGCAGAGCAGTTTCAAGGAAACGTTTCTCCTGAGTTTTAGACGAAGTTTCCTGCTGTTTAGTACGTATGCCGGCATTGTTCTGGAAATACCGGTTTTGGGATTCTGCACAGAAAGGGTTTGCAAACCACTGAATCGACACGTGAGTTTAACTCTGTCAGTTGAATGCACGCATTGACAACCATTCAGTTAGATAGCTCCGTTTTGGTTTTAGGAGCAGATATTTCTCTGTACAACCTATGGTCCCATTCACTCGGGAATATCCCAACGCAGCTCCTGGAAGAAACGTGTTTCTGACTCGCTGAATCTCAACATAGATTCAACTCTCTTAGGTGAACGAAAGCACAGCAGAGCAGCTCCAAGGAAACGTTTCTCCTGAGTTTTAGACGAAGTTTCCTGCTGTTTATTACGTATGCCGGCATTGGGCTGGAAATACCGGTTTTGGGATTCTGCACAGAAAGGGTTTGCAAACCGCTGAATCCACACGTGAGTTTAACTCTGTCAGTTGAATGCACACATTGACAACCATTCAATTAGATTGCACCCTTTTGGTTTTAGGAGCAGATATTTCTCTGTACAGCCTATGGTCCCATTCACTCGGGAGTATCCCAACGCAGCTCCTAGAAGAAACGTGTTTCTGACTCGCTGAATCTCAACATAGATTCAACTCTCTTATGTGAACGAACGCACAGCAGAGCAGTTTCAAGGAAACATTTCTCCTGAGTTTTAGACGAAGTTTCCTGCTGTTTAGTACGTATGCCGGCATTGGGCTGGAAATACCGGTTTTGGGATTCTGCACAGAAAGGGTTTGCAAACCACTGAATCCACACGTGAGTTTAACTCTGTCAGTTGAATGAACACATTGACAACCATTCAGTTAGATAGCTCCGTTTTGGTTTTAGAAGCAGATATTTCTCTGTACAGCCTATGGTCCCATTCACTCGGGAATATCCCAACGCAGCTCCTGGAAGAAACGTGTTTCTGACTCGCTGAATCTCAACATAGATTCAATTCTCTTAGGTGAACGAACGCACAGCAGAGCAGTTTCAAGGAAACGTTTCTCTTGAGTTTTAGACGAAGTTTCCTGCTGTTTAGTACGGATGCCGGCATTGGGCTGGAAATACCGGTTTTGGGATTCTGCACAGAAAGGGTTTGCAAACCGCTGAATCCACACGTTAGTTTAACTCTGTCAGTTGAATGCACACATTGAAAACCATTCAGTTTGATAGCACCCTTTTGGTTTTAGTAGCAGATATTTCTCTGTACAGCCTATGGTCCCATTCACTCGGGAATATCCCAACGCAGCTCCTAGAAGAAACGTGTTTCTGAGTCGCTGAATCTCAACATAGATTCAACTCTCTTAGGTGAACGAACGCACAGCAGAGCAGTTTCAAGGAAACTTTTCTCCTGAGTTTTAGACGAAGTTTCCTGCTGTTTAGTACGGATGCCGGCATTGGGCTGGCAATACCGGTTTTGGGATTCTGCACAGAAAGGGTTTGCAAACCGCTGAATCCACACGTGAGTTTAACTCTGTCAGTTGAATGCACACATTGACAACCATTCAGATAGATAGCTCCGTTTTGGTTTTAGAAGCAGATATTTCTCTGTACAGCCTATGGTCCCATTCACTCGGGAATATCCCAACGCAGGTCCTAGAAGAAACGTGTTTCTGACTCGCTGAATCTAAACATAGATTCAACTCTCTTATGTGAACGAACGCACAGCAGAGCAGTTTCAGGGAATCGTTTCTCCTGAGTTTTAGACGAAGTTTCCTGCTGTTTAGTACGTATGCCGGCATTCGGCTGGAAATACCGGTTTTGGGATTCTGCAGAGAAAGGGTTTGCAAACCGCTGAATCCACACGTGAGTTTAACTCTGTCAGTTGAATGCACACATTGACAACCCTTCAGTTAGATAGCTCCGTTTTGGTTTTAGAAGCAGATATTTCTCTGTACAGCCTATGGTCCCATTCACTCGGGAATATCCCAACGCAGCTCCTGGAAGAAACGTGTTTCTGACTCGCTGAATCTCAACATAGATTCAACTCTCTTAGGTGAACGAACGCACAGCAGATCAGCTTCAAGGAAACGTTTCTCCTGAGTTTTAGACGAAGTTTCCTGCTGTTTAGTACGTATGCCGGCATTGGACTGGCAATACCGGTTTTGGGATTCTGCACAGAAAGGGTTTGCAAACCGCTGAATCCACACGTGAGTTTAACTCTGTCATTTGAATGCCCACATTGACAATCATTCAGTTAGATAGCTCCGTTTTGGTTTCAGAAGAAGATATTTCTCTGTACAGCCTATGGTCCCATTCACTCAGGAATATCGCAAAGCAGCTCCGGGAAGAAACGTGTTTCTGACTCGCTGAATCTCAACATAGATTCAACTCTCTTAGGTGAACGAACGCACAGCAGAGCAGTTTCAAGGAAACGTTTCTCCTGAGTTTTAGACGAAGTTTCCTGCTGTTTAGTACAGATGCCGGCATTGGGTTGGAAATACCGGTTTTGGGATTCTGCACAGAAAGGGTTTGCAAACCGCTGAATCCACACGTGAGTTTAACTCTGTCAGTTGAATGCACACATTGACAACCATTCAGTTAGATAGCTCCGTTTTGGTTTTAGAAGCAGATATTTCTCTGTACAGCCTATGGTCCCATTCACTCGGGAATATCCCAACGCAGCTCCTGGAAGAAACGTGTTTCTGACTCGCTGAATCTCAACACAGATTCAACTGTCTTAGGTGAACGAACGCACAGCAGAGCAGCTTCAAGGAAACGTTTCGCTTGAGTTTTAGACTAAGTTTTCTGCTGTTTAGTACGTATGCCGGCATTGGACTGGCAATACCGGTTTTGGGATTCTGCACAGAAAGGGTTTGCAAACCGCTGAATCCACACGTGAGTTTAACTCTGTCAGTTGAATGCACACATTGACAACCATTCAGTTTGATAACACCCTTTTGGTTTTAGAAGCAGATATTTCTCTGTACAGCCTATGGTCCCATTCACTCGGGGATATCCCAACGCAGCTCCTGGAAGAAACGTGTTTCTGACTCGCTGAATCTCAACATAGATTCAACTCTCTTAGGTGAACGAAGGCACAGCAGAGCAGTTTCAAGGAAACGTTTCTCCTGAGTTTTAGACGAAGTTTCCTGCTGTTTAGTACGGATGCCGGCATTGGGCTGGAAATACCGGTTTTGGGATTCTGCACAGAAAGGGTTTGCAAACCGCTGAATCCACACGTGAGTTTAACTCTGTCACTTGAATGCACACATTGACAACCATTCAGTTAGATAGATCCGTTTTGGTTTTAGAAGCAGATATTTCTCTGTACAGCCTATGGTCCCATTCACTCGGGAATATCCCAACGCAGCTCCTGGAAGAAACGTGTTTCTGACTCGCTGAATCTCAACATAGACACAACTCTCTTAGGTGAACGAACGCACAGCAGAGCAGTTTCAAGGAAACGTTTCTCGTGAGTTTTAGACGAAGTATCCTGCTGTTTAGTACGTATGCCGGCATTAGGCTGGAACTACCGGTTTTGGGATTCTGCACAGAAAGGGTTTGCAAACCGCTGAATCCACACGTGAGTTTAACTCTGTCAGTTGAATGCACACATTGACAACCATTCAGTTTGATAACACCCTTTTGGTTTTAGAAGCAGATATTTCTCTGTACAGCCTATGGTACCATTCACTCAGGGATATCCCAACGCAGCTCCTGGACGAAACGTGTTTCTGACTCGCTGAATCTCAACATAGATTCAACTCTCTTAGGTGAACGAACGCACAGCATAGCAGTTTCAAGGAAACGTTTCTCCTGAGTTTTAGACGAAGTTTCCTGCTGTTTAGTACGTATGCCGGCATTGGGCTGGAAATACCGGTTTTGGAATTCTGCACAGAAAGTGTTTGCAAACCGCTGAATCCACACGTGAGTTTAACTCTGTCAGTTGAATGCACACATTGACAACCATTCAGTTAGATAGATCCGTTTTGGTTTTAGAAGCAGATATTTCTCTGTACAGCCTATGGTCCCATTCACTCGGGAATATCCCGACGCAGCTCCTAGAAGAAACGTGTTTCTGACTCGCTGAATCTCAACATAGATTCAACTCTCTTAGGTGAACGAACGCACAGCAGAGCAGTTTCAAGGAAACTTTTCTCCTGAGTTTTAGACGAAGTTTCCTGCTGTTTAGTACGGATGCCGGCATTGGGCAGGAAATACCGGTTTTCGGATTCTGCACAGAAAGGGTTTGCAAACCGCTGAATCCACACGTGAGTTTAACTGTGTCAGTTGAATGCACACATTGACAACCATTCAGTCAGATAGCTCCGTTTTGGTTTTAGAAGCAGATATTTCTCTGTACAGCCTATGGTCCCATTCACTCGGGAATATCCCAACGCAGCTCCTGGAAGAAACGTGTTTCTGACTCGCTGAATCTGAACATAGATTCAACTCTCTTAGGTGAACGAACGCACAGCAGAGCAGTTTCAAGGAAACGTTTCTCCTGAGTTTTAGACGAAGTTTCCTGCTGTTTAGTACGTATGCCGGCATTGGGCTGGAAATACCGGTTTTGGGATTCTGCACAGAAAGGGTTTGCAAACCGCTGAATTCACACGTGAGTTTAACTCTGTCAGTTGAATGCACACATTGACAACCATTCAGTTTGATAACACCCTTTTGGTTTTAGAAGCAGATATTTCTCTGTACAGCCTATGGTCCAATTCACTCGGGAATATCCCAACGCAGCTCCTGGAAGAAACGTGTTTCTGACTCGCTGAATCTCAACATAGATTCAACTCTCTTAGGTGAACGAACGCACAGCAGAGCAGTTTCAAGGAAACGTTTCTCCTGAGTTTTAGACGAAGTTTCCTGCTGTTTAGTACGTATGCCGGCATTGGGCTGGAAATACCGGTTTTGGGATTCTGCAGAGAAAGGGTTTGCAAACCGCTGAATCCACACGTGAGTTTAACTCTGTCAGTTGAATGCACACATTGACAACCATTCAGTTTGATAACACCCTTTTGGTTTTAGAAGCAGATATTTCTCTGTACAGCCTATGGTCCCATTCACTCGGGGATATCCCAACCCTGCTCCTGGAAGAAACGTGTTTCTGACTCGCTGAATCTCAACATAGATTCAACTCTCTTAGGTGAACGAACGCACAGCATAGCAGTTTCAAGGAAACGTTTCTCCTGAGTTTTAGACGAAGTTTCCTGCTGTTTAGTACGTATGCCGGCATTGGGCTGGAAATACCGGTTTTGGGATTCTGCACAGAAAGGGTTTGCAAACCGCTGAATCCACACGTGAGTTTAACTCTGTCAGTTGAATGCACACATTGACAACCATTCAGTTAGATAGATCCGTTTTGGTTTTAGAAGCAGATATTTCTCTGTACAGCCTATGGTCCCATTCACTCGTGAATATCCCGACGCAGCTCCTAGAAGAAACGTGGTTCTGACTCGCTGAATCTCAACATAGATTCAACTCTCTTAGGTGAACGAACGCACAGCAGAGCAGTTTCAAGGAAACGTTTTTCCTGAGTTTTAGACGAAGTTTCCTGCTGTTTAGTACGGATGCCGGCATTGGGCTGGAAATACCGGTTTTCAGATTCTGCACAGAAAGGGTTTGCAAACCGCTGAATCCACACGTGAGTTTAACTCTCTCAGTTGAATGCACACATTGACAACCATTCAGTTAGATAGCTCCGTTTTGGTTTTAGAAGCAGATATTTATCTGTACAGCCTATGGTCCCGTTCACTCGGGAATATCCCAACGCAGCTCCTGGAAGAAACGTGTTTCTGACTCGCTAAATCTGAACATAGATTCAACTCTCTTATGTGAACGAACGCACAGCAGAGCAGTTTCAAGGAAACGTTTCTCGTGAGTTTTAGACGAAGTATCCTGCTGTTTAGTACGTATGCCGGCATTGGGCTGGAAATACCGGTTTTGGGATTCTGCACAGAAACGGTTTGCAAACCGCTGAATCCACACGTGAGTTTAACTCTGTCAGTTGAATGCACACATTGACATCCATTCAGTTAGATTGATCCGTTTTGGTTTTAGAAGCAGATATTTCTCTGTACAGCCTATGGTCCCATTCACTCGGGGATATCCCAACGCAGCTCCTGGAAGAAACGTGTTTCTGACTCGCTGAATCTCAACATAGATTCAACTCTCTTAGGTGAACGAACGCACAGCAGAGCAGTTTCAAGGAAACGTTTCTCCTGAGTTTTAGACGAAGTTTCCTGCTGTTTGGTACGTATGCCGGCATTGGGCTGGAAATACCGGTTTTGGGATTCTGCACAGAAAGGGTTTGCAAACCGCTGAATCCACACGTGAGTTTAACTCTGTCAGTTGAATGCACACATTGACAACCATTCAGTTAGATAGATCCGTTTTGGTTTTAGAAGCAGATATTTCTCTGTACAGCCTATGGTCCCATTCACTCGGGAATATCCCGACGCAGCTCCTAGAAGAAACGTGTTTCTGACTCGCTGAATCTCAACATAGATTCAACTCTCTTAGGTGAACGAACGCACAGCAGAGCAGTTTCAAGGAAACTTTTCTCCTGAGTTTTAGACGAAATTTCCTGCTGTTTAGTACGTATGCCGGCATTGGGCTGGAAATACCGGTTTTGGGATTCTGCACAGAAAGGGTTTGTAAACCGATGAATCCAAACGTGAGTTTAACTCTGTCAGTTGAATGCACACATTGAAAACCATTCAGCTAGATAGCACCCTTTTGGTTTAAGGAGCAGATATTTCTCTGTACAGCCTATGGTCCCATTCACTCGGGAATATCCCAACGCAGCTCTTAGAAGAAACATGTTTCTGACTCGCTGAATCTCAACATAGATTCAACTCTCTTAGGTGAACGAACGCACAGCAGAGCAGTTTCAAGGAAACGTTTCTCCTGAGTTTTAGACGAAGTTTCCTGCTGTTTAGTACGTATGCCGGCATTTTTCTGGAAATACCGGTTTTGGGATTCTGCACAGAAAGGGTTTGCAAACCACTGAATCGACACGTGAGTTTAACTCTGTCAGTTGAATGCACGCATTGACAACCATTCAGTTAGATAGCTCCCTTTTGGTTTTAGGAGCAGATATTTCTCTGTACAACCTATGGTCCCATTCACTCGGGAATATCCCAACGCAGCTCCTGGAAGAAACGTGTTTCTGACTCGCTGAATCTCAACATAGATTCAACTCTCTTAGGTGAACGAAAGCACAGCAGAGCAGCTCCAAGGAAACGTTTCTCCTGAGTTTTAGACGAAGTTTCCTGCTGTTTATTACGTATGCCGGCATTGGGCTGGAAATACCGGTTTTGGGATTCTGCACAGAAAGGGTTGGCAAACCGCTGAATCCACACGTGAGTTTAACTCTGTCAGTTGAATGCACACATTGACAACCATTCAATTAGATTGCACCCTTTTGGTTTTAGGAGCAGATATTTCTCTGTACAGCCTATGGTCCCATTCACTCGGGAGTATCCCAACGCAGCTCCTAGAAGAAACGTGTTTCTGACTCGCTGAATCTCAACATAGATTCAACTCTCTTATGTGAACGAACGCACAGCAGAGCAGTTTCAAGGAAACATTTCTCCTGAGTTTTAGACGAAGTTTCCTGCTGTTTAGTACGTATGCCGGCATTGGGCTGGAAATAACGGTTTTGGGATTCTGCACAGAAAGGGTTTGCAAACCACTGAATCCACACGTGAGTTTAACTCTGTCAGTTGAATGAACACATTGACAACTATTCAGTTAGATAGCTCCGTTTTGGTTTTAGAAGCAGATATTTCTCTGTACAGCCTATGGTCCCATTCACTCGGGAATATCCCAACGCAGCTCCTGGAAGAAACGTGTTTCTGACTCGCTGAATCTCAACATAGATTCAACTATCTTAGGTGAACGAACGCACAGCAGAGCAGTTTCAAGGAAACGTTTCTCTTGAGTTCTAGACGAAGTTTCCTGCTGTTTAGTACGGATGCCGGCATTGGGTTGGAAATACCGGTTTTGGGAATCTGCACAGAAAGGGTTTGCAAACCGCTGAATCCACACGTGAGTTTAACTCTGTCAGTTGAATGCACACATTGACAACCATTCAGTTTGATAGCACCCTTTTGGTTTTAGTAGCAGATATTTCTCTGTACAGCCTATGGTCCCATTCACTCGGGAATATCCCAACGCAGCTCCTAGAAGAAACGTGTTTCTGACTCGCTGAATCTCAACATAGATTCAACTCTCTTAGGTGAACGAACGCACAGCAGAGCAGTTTCAAGGAAACTTTTCTCCTGAGTTTTAGAGGAAGTTTCCTGCTGTTTAGTACGGATGCCGGCACTGGGCTGGCAATACCGGTTTTGGGATTCTGCACAGAAAGGGTTTGCAAACCGCTGAATCCACACGTGAGTTTAACTCTGTCAGTTGAATGCACACATTGACAACCATTCAGATAGATAGCTCCGTTTTGGTTTTAGAAGCAGATATTTCTCTGTACAACCTATGGTCCCATTCACTCGGGAATATCCCAACGCAGGTCCTAGAAGAAACTTGTTTCTGACTCGCTGAATCTAAACATAGATTCAACTCTCTTATGTGAACGAACGCACAGCAGAGCAGTTTCAGGGAATCGTTTCTCCTGAGTTTTAGACGAAGTTTCCTGCTGTTTAGTACGTATGCCGGCATTGGGCTGGAAATACCGGTTTTGGGATTCTGCAGAGAAAGGGTTTGCAAACCGCTGAATCCACACGTGAGTTTAACTCTGTCAGTTGAATGCACACATTGACAACCATTCAGTTAGATAGCTCCGTTTTGGTTTTAGAAGCAGATATTTCTCTGTACAGCCTATGGTCCCATTCACTCGGGAATATCCCAACGCAGCTCCTGGAAGAAACGTGTTTCTGACTCGCTGAATCTCAACATAGATTCAACTCTCTTAGGTGAACGAAAGCACAGCAGATCAGCTTCAAGGAAACGTTTCTCCTGAGTTTTAGACGAAGTTTCCTGCTGTTTAGTACGTATGCCGGCATTGGGCTGGCAATACCGGTTTTGGGATTCTGCACAGAAAGGGTTTGCAAACCGCTGAATCCACAGTGAGTTTAACTCTGTCAGTTGAATTCACACATTGACAACCATTCAGTTTGATAACACCCTTTTGGTTTTAGAAGCAGATATTTCTCTGTACAGCCTATGGTCCCATTCACTCGGGGATATCCCAACGCAGCTCCTGGAAGAAACGTGTTTCTGACTCGCTGAATCTCAACATAGATTCAACTCTCTTAGGTGAACGAACGCACAGCAGAGCAGTTTCAAGGAAACGTTTCTCCTGAGTTTTAGACGAAGTTTCCTGCTGTTTAGTACGGATGCCGGCATTGGGCTGGAAATACCGGTTTTGGGATTCTGCACAGAAAGGGTTTGCAAACCGCTGAATCCACACGTGAGTTTAACTCTGTCAGTTGAATGCACACATTGACAACCATTCAGTTAGATAGCTCCGTTTTTTTTTTAGAAGCAGATATTTCTCTGTACAGCCTATGGTCCCATTCACTCGGGAATATCCCAACGCAGCTCCTAGAAGAAACGTGTTTCTGACTCGCTGAATCTCAACATAGATTCAACTCTCTTAGGTGAACGAACGCACAGCAGAGCAGTTTCACGAAAACGTTTCTCCTGAGTTTTAGACGAAGTTTCCTGCAGTTTAGTACGTATGCTGGCAGTGAGCTGGAATTACCGGTTTTGGGATTCTGCACAGAAAGGGTTTGTAAACCGATGAATCCAAACGTGAGTTTAACTCTGTCAGTTGAATGCACACATTGAAAACCATTCAGCTAGATAGCACCCTTTTGGTTTAAGGAGCAGATATTTCTCTGTACAGCCTATGGTCCCATTCACTCGGGAATATCCCAACGCAGCTCTTAGAAGAAACATGTTTCTGACTCGCTGAATCTCAACATAGATTCAACTCTCTTAGGTGAACGAACGCACAGCAGAGCAGTTTCAAGGAAACGTTTCTCCTGAGTTTTAGACGAAGTTTCCTGCTGTTTAGTACGTATGCCGGCATTGTTCTGGAAATACCGGTTTTGGGATTCTGCACAGAAAGGGTTTGCAAACCACTGAATCGACACGTGAGTTTAACTCTGTCAGTTGAATGCACGCATTGACAACCATTCAGTTAGATAGCTCCGTTTTGGTTTTAGGAGCAGATATTTCTCTGTACAACCTATGGTCCCATTCACTCGGGAATATCCCAACGCAGCTCCTGGAAGAAACGTGTTTCTGACTCGCTGAATCTCAACATAGATTCAACTCTCTTAGGTGAACGAAAGCACAGCAGAGCAGCTCCAAGGAAACGTTTCTCCTGAGTTTTAGACGAAGTTTCCTGCTGTTTATTACGTATGCCGGCATTGGGCTGGAAATACCGGTTTTGGGATTCTGCACAGAAAGGGTTTGCAAACCGCTGAATCCACACGTGAGTTTAACTCTGTCAGTTGAATGCACACATTGACAACCATTCAATTAGATTGCACCCTTTTGGTTTTAGGAGCAGATATTTCTCTGTACAGCCTATGGTCCCATTCACTCGGGAGTATCCCAACGCAGCTCCTAGAAGAAACGTGTTTCTGACTCGCTGAATCTCAACATAGATTCAACTCTCTTATGTGAACGAACGCACAGCAGAGCAGTTTCAAGGAAACATTTCTCCTGAGTTTTAGACGAAGTTTCCTGCTGTTTAGTACGTATGCCGGCATTGGGCTGGAAATACCGGTTTTGGGATTCTGCACAGAAAGGGTTTGCAAACCACTGAATCCACACGTGAGTTTAACTCTGTCAGTTGAATGAACACATTGACAACCATTCAGTTAGATAGCTCCGTTTTGGTTTTAGAAGCAGATATTTCTCTGTACAGCCTATGGTCCCATTCACTCGGGAATATCCCAACGCAGCTCCTGGAAGAAACGTGTTTCTGACTCGCTGAATCTCAACATAGATTCAATTCTCTTAGGTGAACGAACGCACAGCAGAGCAGTTTCAAGGAAACGTTTCTCTTGAGTTTTAGACGAAGTTTCCTGCTGTTTAGTACGGATGCCGGCATTGGGCTGGAAATACCGGTTTTGGGATTCTGCACAGAAAGGGTTTGCAAACCGCTGAATCCACACGTTAGTTTAACTCTGTCAGTTGAATGCACACATTGAAAACCATTCAGTTTGATAGCACCCTTTTGGTTTTAGTAGCAGATATTTCTCTGTACAGCCTATGGTCCCATTCACTCGGGAATATCCCAACGCAGCTCCTAGAAGAAACGTGTTTCTGAGTCGCTGAATCTCAACATAGATTCAACTCTCTTAGGTGAACGAACGCACAGCAGAGCAGTTTCAAGGAAACTTTTCTCCTGAGTTTTAGACGAAGTTTCCTGCTGTTTAGTACGGATGCCGGCATTGGGCTGGCAATACCGGTTTTGGGATTCTGCACAGAAAGGGTTTGCAAACCGCTGAATCCACACGTGAGTTTAACTCTGTCAGTTGAATGCACACATTGACAACCATTCAGATAGATAGCTCCGTTTTGGTTTTAGAAGCAGATATTTCTCTGTACAGCCTATGGTCCCATTCACTCGGGAATATCCCAACGCAGGTCCTAGAAGAAACGTGTTTCTGACTCGCTGAATCTAAACATAGATTCAACTCTCTTATGTGAACGAACGCACAGCAGAGCAGTTTCAGGGAATCGTTTCTCCTGAGTTTTAGACGAAGTTTCCTGCTGTTTAGTACGTATGCCGGCATTCGGCTGGAAATACCGGTTTTGGGATTCTGCAGAGAAAGGGTTTGCAAACCGCTGAATCCACACGTGAGTTTAACTCTGTCAGTTGAATGCACACATTGACAACCCTTCAGTTAGATAGCTCCGTTTTGGTTTTAGAAGCAGATATTTCTCTGTACAGCCTATGGTCCCATTCACTCGGGAATATCCCAACGCAGCTCCTGGAAGAAACGTGTTTCTGACTCGCTGAATCTCAACATAGATTCAACTCTCTTAGGTGAACGAACGCACAGCAGATCAGCTTCAAGGAAACGTTTCTCCTGAGTTTTAGACGAAGTTTCCTGCTGTTTAGTACGTATGCCGGCATTGGACTGGCAATACCGGTTTTGGGATTCTGCACAGAAAGGGTTTGCAAACCGCTGAATCCACACGTGAGTTTAACTCTGTCATTTGAATGCCCACATTGACAATCATTCAGTTAGATAGCTCCGTTTTGGTTTCAGAAGAAGATATTTCTCTGTACAGCCTATGGTCCCATTCACTCAGGAATATCGCAAAGCAGCTCCGGGAAGAAACGTGTTTCTGACTCGCTGAATCTCAACATAGATTCAACTCTCTTAGGTGAACGAACGCACAGCAGAGCAGTTTCAAGGAAACGTTTCTCCTGAGTTTTAGACGAAGTTTCCTGCTGTTTAGTACAGATGCCGGCATTGGGTTGGAAATACCGGTTTTGGGATTCTGCACAGAAAGGGTTTGCAAACCGCTGAATCCACACGTGAGTTTAACTCTGTCAGTTGAATGCACACATTGACAACCATTCAGTTAGATAGCTCCGTTTTGGTTTTAGAAGCAGATATTTCTCTGTACAGCCTATGGTCCCATTCACTCGGGAATATCCCAACGCAGCTCCTGGAAGAAACGTGTTTCTGACTCGCTGAATCTCAACACAGATTCAACTGTCTTAGGTGAACGAACGCACAGCAGAGCAGCTTCAAGGAAACGTTTCGCTTGAGTTTTAGACTAAGTTTTCTGCTGTTTAGTACGTATGCCGGCATTGGACTGGCAATACCGGTTTTGGGATTCTGCACAGAAAGGGTTTGCAAACCGCTGAATCCACACGTGAGTTTAACTCTGTCAGTTGAATGCACACATTGACAACCATTCAGTTTGATAACACCCTTTTGGTTTTAGAAGCAGATATTTCTCTGTACAGCCTATGGTCCCATTCACTCGGGGATATCCCAACGCAGCTCCTGGAAGAAACGTGTTTCTGACTCGCTGAATCTCAACATAGATTCAACTCTCTTAGGTGAACGAAGGCACAGCAGAGCAGTTTCAAGGAAACGTTTCTCCTGAGTTTTAGACGAAGTTTCCTGCTGTTTAGTACGGATGCCGGCATTGGGCTGGAAATACCGGTTTTGGGATTCTGCACAGAAAGGGTTTGCAAACCGCTGAATCCACACGTGAGTTTAACTCTGTCACTTGAATGCACACATTGACAACCATTCAGTTAGATAGATCCGTTTTGGTTTTAGAAGCAGATATTTCTCTGTACAGCCTATGGTCCCATTCACTCGGGAATATCCCAACGCAGCTCCTGGAAGAAACGTGTTTCTGACTCGCTGAATCTCAACATAGACACAACTCTCTTAGGTGAACGAACGCACAGCAGAGCAGTTTCAAGGAAACGTTTCTCGTGAGTTTTAGACGAAGTATCCTGCTGTTTAGTACGTATGCCGGCATTAGGCTGGAACTACCGGTTTTGGGATTCTGCACAGAAAGGGTTTGCAAACCGCTGAATCCACACGTGAGTTTAACTCTGTCAGTTGAATGCACACATTGACAACCATTCAGTTTGATAACACCCTTTTGGTTTTAGAAGCAGATATTTCTCTGTACAGCCTATGGTACCATTCACTCAGGGATATCCCAACGCAGCTCCTGGACGAAACGTGTTTCTGACTCGCTGAATCTCAACATAGATTCAACTCTCTTAGGTGAACGAACGCACAGCATAGCAGTTTCAAGGAAACGTTTCTCCTGAGTTTTAGACGAAGTTTCCTGCTGTTTAGTACGTATGCCGGCATTGGGCTGGAAATACCGGTTTTGGAATTCTGCACAGAAAGTGTTTGCAAACCGCTGAATCCACACGTGAGTTTAACTCTGTCAGTTGAATGCACACATTGACAACCATTCAGTTAGATAGATCCGTTTTGGTTTTAGAAGCAGATATTTCTCTGTACAGCCTATGGTCCCATTCACTCGGGAATATCCCGACGCAGCTCCTAGAAGAAACGTGTTTCTGACTCGCTGAATCTCAACATAGATTCAACTCTCTTAGGTGAACGAACGCACAGCAGAGCAGTTTCAAGGAAACTTTTCTCCTGAGTTTTAGACGAAGTTTCCTGCTGTTTAGTACGGATGCCGGCATTGGGCAGGAAATACCGGTTTTCGGATTCTGCACAGAAAGGGTTTGCAAACCGCTGAATCCACACGTGAGTTTAACTGTGTCAGTTGAATGCACACATTGACAACCATTCAGTCAGATAGCTCCGTTTTGGTTTTAGAAGCAGATATTTCTCTGTACAGCCTATGGTCCCATTCACTCGGGAATATCCCAACGCAGCTCCTGGAAGAAACGTGTTTCTGACTCGCTGAATCTGAACATAGATTCAACTCTCTTAGGTGAACGAACGCACAGCAGAGCAGTTTCAAGGAAACGTTTCTCCTGAGTTTTAGACGAAGTTTCCTGCTGTTTAGTACGTATGCCGGCATTGGGCTGGAAATACCGGTTTTGGGATTCTGCACAGAAAGGGTTTGCAAACCGCTGAATTCACACGTGAGTTTAACTCTGTCAGTTGAATGCACACATTGACAACCATTCAGTTTGATAACACCCTTTTGGTTTTAGAAGCAGATATTTCTCTGTACAGCCTATGGTCCAATTCACTCGGGAATATCCCAACGCAGCTCCTGGAAGAAACGTGTTTCTGACTCGCTGAATCTCAACATAGATTCAACTCTCTTAGGTGAACGAACGCACAGCAGAGCAGTTTCAAGGAAACGTTTCTCCTGAGTTTTAGACGAAGTTTCCTGCTGTTTAGTACGTATGCCGGCATTGGGCTGGAAATACCGGTTTTGGGATTCTGCAGAGAAAGGGTTTGCAAACCGCTGAATCCACACGTGAGTTTAACTCTGTCAGTTGAATGCACACATTGACAACCATTCAGTTTGATAACACCCTTTTGGTTTTAGAAGCAGATATTTCTCTGTACAGCCTATGGTCCCATTCACTCGGGGATATCCCAACCCTGCTCCTGGAAGAAACGTGTTTCTGACTCGCTGAATCTCAACATAGATTCAACTCTCTTAGGTGAACGAACGCACAGCATAGCAGTTTCAAGGAAACGTTTCTCCTGAGTTTTAGACGAAGTTTCCTGCTGTTTAGTACGTATGCCGGCATTGGGCTGGAAATACCGGTTTTGGGATTCTGCACAGAAAGGGTTTGCAAACCGCTGAATCCACACGTGAGTTTAACTCTGTCAGTTGAATGCACACATTGACAACCATTCAGTTAGATAGATCCGTTTTGGTTTTAGAAGCAGATATTTCTCTGTACAGCCTATGGTCCCATTCACTCGTGAATATCCCGACGCAGCTCCTAGAAGAAACGTGGTTCTGACTCGCTGAATCTCAACATAGATTCAACTCTCTTAGGTGAACGAACGCACAGCAGAGCAGTTTCAAGGAAACGTTTTTCCTGAGTTTTAGACGAAGTTTCCTGCTGTTTAGTACGGATGCCGGCATTGGGCTGGAAATACCGGTTTTCAGATTCTGCACAGAAAGGGTTTGCAAACCGCTGAATCCACACGTGAGTTTAACTCTCTCAGTTGAATGCACACATTGACAACCATTCAGTTAGATAGCTCCGTTTTGGTTTTAGAAGCAGATATTTATCTGTACAGCCTATGGTCCCGTTCACTCGGGAATATCCCAACGCAGCTCCTGGAAGAAACGTGTTTCTGACTCGCTAAATCTGAACATAGATTCAACTCTCTTATGTGAACGAACGCACAGCAGAGCAGTTTCAAGGAAACGTTTCTCCTGAGTTTTAGACGAAGTTTCCTGCTGTTTAGTACGGATGCCGGCATTGGGCTGGAAATACCGGTTTTGGGATTCTGCACAGAAAGGGTTTGCAAACCGCTGAATCCACACGTGAGTTTAACTTTGTGAGTTGAATGCACACATTGACAACCATCCAGTTAGATAGCTCCGTTTTGGTTTTAGAAGCAGATATTTCTCTGTACAGCCTATGGTCCCATTCACTCGGGAATATCCCAACGCAGCTCCTAGAAGAAACGTGTTTCTGACTCGCTGAATCTCAACATAGATTCAACTCTCTTAGGTGAACGAACGCACAGCAGAGCAGTTTCAAGGAAACGTTTCTCCTGAGTTTTAGACGAAGTTTCCTGCTGTTTAGTACGGATGCCGGCATTGGGCAGGAAATACCGGTTTTCGGATTCTGCACAGAAAGGGTTTGCAAACCGCTGAATCCACACGTGAGTTTAACTGTGTCAGTTGAATGCACACATTGACAACCATTCAGTCAGATAGCTCCGTTTTGGTTTTAGAAGCAGATATTTCTCTGTACAGCCTATGGTCCCATTCACTCGGGAATATCCCAACGCAGCTCCTGGAAGAAACGTGTTTCTGACTCGCTGAATCTGAACATAGATTCAACTCTCTTAGGTGAACGAACGCACAGCAGAGCAGTTTCAAGGAAACGTTTCTCCTGAGTTTTAGACGAAGTTTCCTGCTGTTTAGTACGTATGCCGGCATTGGGCTGGAAATACCGGTTTTGGGATTCTGCACAGAAAGGGTTTGCAAACCGCTGAATTCACACGTGAGTTTAACTCTGTCAGTTGAATGCACACATTGACAACCATTCAGTTTGATAACACCCTTTTGGTTTTAGAAGCAGATATTTCTCTGTACAGCCTATGGTCCCATTCACTCGGGAATATCCCAACGCAGCTCCTGGAAGAAACGTGTTTCTGACTCGCTGAATCTCAACATAGATTCAACTCTCTTAGGTGAACGAACGCACAGCAGAGCAGTTTCAAGGAAACGTTTCTCCTGAGTTTTAGACGAAGTTTCCTGCTGTTTAGTACGTATGCCGGCATTGGGCTGGAAATACCGGTTTTGGGATTCTGCAGAGAAAGGGTTTGCAAACCGCTGAATCCACACGTGAGTTTAACTCTGTCAGTTGAATGCACACATTGACAACCATTCAGTTTGATAACACCCTTTTGGTTTTAGAAGCAGATATTTCTCTGTACAGCCTATGGTCCCATTCACTCGGGGATATCCCAACGCAGCTCCTGGAAGAAACGTGTTTCTGACTCGCTGAATCTCAACATAGATTCAACTCTCTTAGGTGAACGAACGCACAGCATAGCAGTTTCAAGGAAACGTTTCTCCTGAGTTTTAGACGAAGTTTCCTGCTGTTTAGTACGTATGCCGGCATTGGGCTGGAAATACCGGTTTTGGGATTCTGCACAGAAAGGGTTTGCAAACCGCTGAATCCACACGTGAGTTTAACTCTGTCAGTTGAATGCACACATTGACAACCATTCAGTTAGATAGATCCGTTTTGGTTTTAGAAGCAGATATTTCTCTGTACAGCCTATGGTCCCATTCACTCGGGAATATCCCGACGCAGCTCCTAGAAGAAACGTGGTTCTGACTCGCTGAATCTCAACATAGATTCAACTCTCTTAGGTGAACGAACGCACAGCAGAGCAGTTTCAAGGAAACGTTTTTCCTGAGTTTTAGACGAAGTTTCCTGCTGTTTAGTACGGATGCCGGCACTGGGCTGGAAATACCGGTTTTCAGATTCTGCACAGAAAGGGTTTGCAAACCGCTGAATCCACACGTGAGTTTAACTCTCTCAGTTGAATGCACACATTGACAACCATTCAGTTAGATAGCTCCGTTTTGGTTTTAGAAGCAGATATTTATCTGTACAGCCTATGGTCCCGTTCACTCGGGAATATCCCAACGCAGCTCCTGGAAGAAACGTGTTTCTGACTCGCTAAATCTGAACATAGATTCAACTCTCTTATGTGAACGAACGCACAGCAGAGCAGTTTCAAGGAAACGTTTCTCCTGAGTTTTAGACGAAGTTTCCTGCTGTTTAGTACGGATGCCGGCATTGGGCTGGAAATACCGGTTTTGGGATTCTGCACAGAAAGGGTTTGCAAACCGCTGAATCCACACGTGAGTTTAACTTTGTGAGTTGAATGCACACATTGACAACCATCCAGTTAGATAGCTCCGTTTTGGTTTTAGAAGCAGATATTTCTCTGTACAGCCTATGGTCCCATTCACTCGGGAATATCCCAACGCAGCTCCTAGAAGAAACGTGTTTCTGACTCGCTGAATCTCAACATAGATTCAACTCTCTTAGGTGAACGAACGCACAGCAGAGCAGTTTCAAGGAAACGTTTCTCCTGAGTTTTAGACGAAATTTCCTGCAGTTTAGTATGTATGCCGGCATTGAGCTGGAATTACCGGTTTTGGGATTCTGCACAGAAAGGGTTTGCAAACCACTGAATCGACACGTGAGTTTAACTCTGTCAGTTGAATGCACGCATTGACAACCATTCAGTTAGATAGCTCCGTTTTGGTTTTAGGAGCAGATATTTCTCTGTACAACCTATGGTCCCATTCACTCGGGAATATCCCAACGCAGGTCCTGGAAGAAACGTGTTTCTGACTCGCTGAATCTCAACATAGATTCAACTCTCTTAGGTGAACGAAAGCACAGCAGAGCAGCTCCAAGGAAACGTTTCTCCTGAGTTTTAGACGAAGTTTCCTGCTGTTTATTACGTATGCCGGCATTGGGCTGGAAATACCGGTTTTCGGATTCTGCACAGAAAGGGTTTGCAAACCGCTGAATCCACACGTGAGTTTAACTCTGTCAGTTGAATGCGCACATTGACAACCATTCAATTAGATTGCACCCTTTTGGTTTTAGGAGCAGATATTTCTCTGTACAGACTATGGTCCCATTCACTCGGGAGTATCCCAACGCAGCTCCTAGAAGAAACGTGTTTCTGACTCGCTGAATCTCAACATAGATTCAACTCTCTTATGTGAACGAACGCACAGCAGAGCAGTTTCAAGGAAGCGTTTCTCCTGAGTTTTAGACGAAGTTTCCTGCTGTTTAGTACGGATGCCGGCATTGGGCTGGAAATACCGGTTTTGGGATTCTGCACAGAAAGGGTTTGCAAACCGCTGAATCCACACGTGAGTTTAACTTTGTGAGTTGAATGCACACATTGACAACCATCCAGTTAGATAGCTCCGTTTTGGTTTTAGAAGCAGATATTTCTCTGTACAGCCTATGGTCCCATTCACTCGGGAATATCCCAACGCAGCTCCTAGAAGAAACGTGTTTCTGACTCGCTGAATCTCAACATAGATTCAACTCTCTTAGGTGAACGAACGCACAGCAGAGCAGTTTCAAGGAAACGTTTCTCCTGAGTTTTAGACGAAATTTCCTGCAGTTTAGTATGTATGCCGGCATTGAGCTGGAATTACCGGTTTTGGGATTCTGCACAGAAAGGGTTTGCAAACCACTGAATCGACACGTGAGTTTAACTCTGTCAGTTGAATGCACGCATTGACAACCATTCAGTTAGATAGCTCCGTTTTGGTTTTAGGAGCAGATATTTCTCTGTACAACCTACGGTCCCATTCACTCGGGAATATCCCAACGCAGGTCCTGGAAGAAACGTGTTTCTGACTCGCTGAATCTCAACATAGATTCAACTCTCTTAGGTGAACGAAAGCACAGCAGAGCAGCTCCAAGGAAACGTTTCTCCTGAGTTTTAGACGAAGTTTCCTGCTGTTTATTACGTATGCCGGCATTGGGCTGGAAATACCGGTTTTGGGATTCTGCACAGAAAGGGTTTGCAAACCGCTGAATCCACACGTGAGTTTAACTCTGTCAGTTGAATGCACACATTGACAACCATTCAATTAGATTGCACCCTTTTGGTTTTAGGAGCAGATATTTCTCTGTACAGACTATGGTCCCATTCACTCGGGAGTATCCCAACGCAGCTCCTAGAAGAAACGTGTTTCTGACTCGCTGAATCTCAACATAGATTCAACTCTCTTATGTGAACGAACGCACAGCAGAGCAGTTTCAAGGAAACATTTCTCCTGAGTTTTAGACGAAGTTTCCTGCTGTTTAGTACGGATGCCGGCATTGGGCTGGAAATACCGGTTTTGGGATTCTGCACAGAAATGGTTTGCAAACCACTGAATCCACACGTGAGTTTAACTCTGTCAGTTGAATGCACACATTGACAACCATTCAGTTAGATAGCTCCGTTTTGGTTTTAGAAGCAGATATTTCTCTGTACAGCCTATGGTCCCATTCACTCGGGAATATCCCAACGCAGCTCCTGGAAGAAACGTGTTTCTGACTCGCTGAATCTCAACATAGATTCAACTCTCTTAGGTGAACGAACGCACCGCAGAGCAGTTTCAAGGAAACGTTTCTCCTGAGTTTTAGACGAAGTTTCCTGCTGTTTAGTACGTATGCCGGCATTGGGCTGGAAATACCGGTTTTGGGATTCTGCACAGAAAGGGTTTGCAAACCGCTGAATCCACACGTGAGTTTAACTCTGTCAGTTGAATGCACACATTGACAACCATTCAGTTTGATAGCACCCTTTTGGTTTTAGTAGCAGATATTTCTCTGTACAGCCTATGGTCCCATTCACTCGGGAATATCCCAACGCAGGTCCTAGAAGAAACGTGTTTCTGACTCGCTGAATCTCAACATAGATTCAGCTCTCTTAGGTGAACGAACGCACAGCAGAGCAGTTTCAAGGAAACTTTTCTCCTGAGTTTTAGACGAAGTTTCCTGCTGTTTAGTACAGATGCCGGCATTGGGCTGGAAATACCGGTTTTGGGATTCTGCACAGAAAGGGTTTGCAAACCGCTGAATCCACACGTGAGTTTAACTCTGTCAGTTGAATGCACACATTGACAACCATTCAGTTAGATAGCTCCGTTTTGGTATTAGAAGCAGATATTTCTCTGTACAGCCTATGGTCCCATTCACTCGGGAATATCCCAACGCAGGTCCTAGAAGAAACGTGTTTCTGACTCGCTGAATCTAAACATAGATTCAACTCTCTTATGTGAACGAACGCACAGCAGAGCAGTTTCAGGGAATCGTTTCTCCTGAGTTTTAGACGAAGTTTCCTGCTGTTTAGTACGTATGCCGGCATTGGGCTGGAAATACCGGTTTTGGGATTCTGCACAGAAAGGGTTTGCAAACCGCTGAATCCACACGTGAGTTTAACTCTGTCAGTTGAATGCACACATTGACAACCATTCAGTTAGATAGCTCCGTTTTGGTTTTAGAAGCAGATATTTCTCTGTACAGCCTATGGTCCCATTCACTCGGGAATATCCCAACGCAGCTCCTGGAAGAAACGTGTTTCTGACTCGCTGAATCTCAACATAGATTCAACTCTCTTAGGTGAACGAACGCACAGCAGAGCAGTTTCAAGGAAACGTTTCTCCTGAGTTTTAGACGAAGTTTCCTGCTGTTTAGTACGGATGCCGGCATTGGGCTGGAAATACCGGTTTTGGGATTCTGCACAGAAAGGGTTTGCAAACCGCTGAATCCACACGTGAGTTTAACTCTGTCAGTTGAATGCACACATTGACAACCATTCAGTTAGATAGATCCGTTTTGGTTTTAGAAGCAGATATTTCTCTGTACAGCCTATGGTCCCATTCACTCGGGAATATCCCAACGCAGCTCCTGGAAGAAACGTGTTTCTGACTCGCTGAATCTCAACATAGACTCAACTCTCTTAGGTGAACGAACGCACAGCAGAGCAGCTTCAAGGAAACGTTTCTCTTGAGTTTTAGACGAAGTATCCTGCTGTTTAGTACGTATGCCGGCATTGGGCTGGAAATACCGGTTTTGGGATTCTGCACAGAAAGGGTTTGCAAACCGCTGAATCCACACGTGAGTTTAACTCTGTCAGTTGAATGCACACATTGACAACCATTCAGTTTGATAACACCCTTTTGGTTTTAGAAGCAGATATTTCTCTGTACAACCTATGGTCCCATTCACTCGGGGATATCCCAACGCAGCTCCTGGAAGAAACGTGTTTCTGACTCGCTGAATCTCAACATAGATTCAACTCTCTTAGGTGAACGAACGCACAGCAGAGCAGTTTCAAGGAAACGTTTCTCCTGAGTTTTAGACGAAGTTTCCTGCTGTTTAGTACGGATGCCGGCATTGGGCTGGAAATACCGGTTTTGGGATTCTGCACAGAAAGGGTTTGCAAACCGCTGAATCCACACGTGAGTTTAACTCTGTCAGTTGAATGCACACATTGACAACCATTCAGTTAGATAGATCCGTTTTGGTTTTAGAAGCAGATATTTCTCTGTACAGCCTATGGTCCCATTCACTCGGGAATATCCCAACGCAGCTCCTGGAAGAAACGTGTTTCTGACTCGCTGAATCTCAACATAGACTCAACTCTCTTAGGTGAACGAACGCACAGCAGAGCAGCTTCAAGGAAACGTTTCTCTTGAGTTTTAGACGAAGTATCCTGCTGTTTAGTACGTATGCCGGCATTGGGCTGGAAATACCGGTTTTGGGATTCTGCACAGAAAGGGTTTGTAAACCGCTGAATCCACACGTGAGTTTAACACTGTCAGTTGAATGCACACATTGTCAACCATTCAGTTAGATTGCACCCTTTTGGTTTTAGGAGCAGATATTTCTCTGTACAGCCTATGGTCCCATTCACTCGGGAATATCCCAACGCAGCTCCTAGAAGAAACGTGTTTCTGACTCGCTGAATCTGAACATAGATTCAACTCTCTTAGGTGAACGAACGCACAGCAGAGCAGTTTCAAGGAAACGTTTCTCCTGAGTTTTAGACGAAGTTTCCTGCTGTTTAGTACGTATGCCGGCATTGGGCTGGAAATACCGGTTTTGGGATTCTGCACAGAAAGGGTTTGCAAACCGCTGAATCCACACGTGAGTTTAACTCTGTCATTTGAATGCACACATTGACAACCATTCAGTTAGATAGCTCCGTTTTGGTTTCAGAAGCAGATATTTCTCTGTACAGCCTATGGTCCCATTCACTCGGGAATATCCCAAAGCAGCTCCGGGAAGAAACGTGTTTCTGACTCGCTGAATCTCAACATAGATTCAACTCTCTTAGGTGAACGAACGCACAGCAGAGCAGTTTCAAGGAAACGTTTCTCCTGAGTTTTAGACGAAGTTTCCTGCTGTTTAGTACGGATGCCGGCATTGGGCTGGAAATACCGGTTTTGGGATTCTGCACAGAAAGGGTTTGCAAACCGCTGAATCCACACGTGAGTTTAACTCTGTCAGTTGAATGCACACATTGACAACCATTCAGTTAGATAGCTCCGTTTTGGTTTTAGAAGCAGATATTTCTCTGTACAGCCTATGGTCCCATTCACTCGGGAATATCCCAACGCAGCTCCTGGAAGAAACGTGTTTCTGACTCGCTGAATCTCAACATAGATTCAACTCTCTTAGGTGAACGAAAGCACAGCAGAGCAGCTTCAAGGAAACGTTTCCCTTGAGTTTTAGACGAAGTTTCCTGCTGTTTAGTACGTATGCCGGCATTGGGCTGGCAATACCGGTTTTGGGATTCTGCACAGAAAGGGTTTGCAAACCGCTGAATACACACGTGAGTTTAACTCTGTCACTTGAATGCACACATTGACAACCATTCAGTTTGATAACACCCTTTTGCTTTTAGAAGCAGATATTTCTTTGTACAGCCTATGGTCCCATTCACTCGGGGATATCCCAACGCAGCTCCTGGAAGAAACGTGTTTCTGACTCGCTGAATCTCAACATAGATTCAACTCTCTTAGGTGAACGAACGCACAGCAGAGCAGTTTCAAGGAAACGTTTCTCCTGAGTTTTAGACGAAGTTTCCTGCTGTTTAGTACGTATGCCGGCATTGGGCTGGAAATATCGGTTTTGGGATTCTGCACAGAAAGGGTTTGCAAACCGCTGAATCCACACGTGAGTTTAACTCTGTCAGTTGAATGCACACATTGACAACCATTCAGTTAGATAGATCCGTTTTGGTTTTAGAAGCAGATATTTCTCTGTACAGCCTATGGTCCCATTCACTCGGGAATATCCCAACGCATCTCCTAGAAGAAACGTGTTTCTGACTCGCTGAATCTCAACATAGATTCAACTCTCTTAGGTGAACGAACGCACAGCAGAGCAGGTTCAAGGAAACGTTTCTCCTGAGTTTTAGACGAAATTTCCTGCAGTTTAGTACGTATGCCGGCATTGAGCTGGAATTACCGGTTTTGGGATTCTGCACAGAAAGGGTTTGTAGACCGCTGAATCCAAACGTGAGTTTACCTCTGTCAGTTGAATGCACACATTGACAACCATTCAGTTAGATTGCACCCTTTTGGTTTTAGGAGCAGATATTTCTCTGTACAGCCTATGGTCCCATTCACTCGGGAATATCCCAACGCAGCTCCTAGAAGAAACGTGTTTCTGACTCGCTGAATCTCAACATAGATTCAACTCTCTTAGGTGAACGAACGCACAGCAGAGCACTTTCAAGGAAACGTTTCTCTTGAGTTTTAGACGAAGTTTCCTGCTGTTTAGTACGTATGCCGGCATTGGGCTGGAAATACCGGTTTTGGGATTCTGCACAGAAAGGGTTTGCAAACCGCTGAATCCACACGTGAGTTTAACTCTGTCAGTTGAAAGCACACATTGACAACCATTCAGTTTGATAACACCCTTTTGGTTTTAGAAGCAGATATTTCTCTGTACAGCCTATGGTCCCATTCACTCGGGAATATCCCAACGCAGCTCCTGGAAGAAACGTGTTTCTGACTCGCTGAATCTCAACATAGATTCAACTGTCTTAGGTGAACGAAAGCACAGCAGAGCAGTTTCAAGGAAACGTTTCTTCTGAGTTTTAGACGATGTTTCCTGCTGTTTAGTACGTATGCCGGCATTGGGCTGGAAATACCGGTTTTGGGATTCTGCGCAGAAAGGGTTTGCAAACCACTGATTCCACACGTGGGTTTAACTCTGTCAGTTGAATGCACACATTGACAACCATTCAGTTAGATAGCTCCGTTTTGGTTTTAGAAGCAGATATTTCTCTGTACAGCCTATGGTCCCATTCACTCGGGAATATCCCAACGCAGCTCCTGGAAGAAACGTGTTTCTGACTCGCTGAATCTCAACATAGATTCAACTCTCTTAAGTGAACGAACGCACAGCAGAGCTGTTTCAAGGAAACGTTTCTCCTGAGTTTTAGACGAAGTTTCCTGCTGTTTAGTACGGATGCTTGCATTGGGCAGGAAATACCGGTTTTCGGATTCTGCACAGAAAGGGTTTGCAAACCGCTGAATCCACACGTGAGTTTAACTCTGTCAGTTGAATGCACACATTGACAACCATTCAGTTTGATAGCACCCTTTTGGTTTTAGAAGCAGATATTTCTCTGTACAGCCTATGGTCCCATTCACTCGGGAATATCCCAACGCAGCTCCTAGGAGAAACGTGTTTCTGACTCACTGAATCTCTACATAGATTCAACTCTCTTAGGTGAACGAACGCACAGCAGAGCAGTTTCAAGGAAACTTTTCTCCTGAGTTTTAGACGATGTTTCCTGCGGTTTAGTACGGATGCCGGCATTGGACTGGAAATACCGGTTTTGGGATTCTGCACAGAAAGGGTTTGCAAACCGCTGAATCCACACGTGAGTTTAACTCTCTCAGTTGAATGCACACATTGTCAACCATTCAATTTGATAACACCCTTTTGGTTTTAGAAGCAGATATTTCTCTGTACAGCCTATGGTCCCATTCACTCGGGAATATCCCAACGCAGCTCCTGGAAGAAACGTGTTTCTGACTCGCTGAATCTCAACATAGATTCAACTCTCTTAGGTGAACGAACGCACAGCAGAGCAGTTTCAAGGAAACGTTTCTCGTGAGTTTTAGACGAAGTTACCTGCTGTTTAGTACGGATGCCGGCATTGGGCTGGAAATACCGGTTTTGGGATTCTACACAGAAAGGGTTTGCAAACCGCTGAATCCACACGTGAGTTTAACTCTGTCAGTTGAATGCACACATTGAAAACCATTCAGTTAGATAGCTCCGTTTTGGTTTTAGAAGCAGATATTTCTCTGTACAGCCTATGGTCCCATTCACTCGGGAATATCCCAACGCAGCTCCTGGAAGAAACGTGTTTCTGACTCGCTGAATCTCAACATAGATTCAACTCTCTTAGGTGAACGAACGCACAGCAGAGCAGTTTCAAGGAAACGTTTCTCCTGACTTTTAGACTAAGTTTCCTGCTGTTTAGTACGTATGCCGGCATTGGGCTGGAAATACCGGTTTTGGGATTCTGCACAGAAAGGGTTTGCAAACCGCTGAATCCACATGTGAGTTTAACTCTGTCAGTTGAATGCACACATTGACAACCATTCAGTTTGATAACACCCTTTTGGTTTTAGAAGCAGATATTTCTCTGTACAGACTATGGTCCCATTCACTCGGGAATATCCCAACGCAGCTACTAGAAGAAACGTGTTTCTGACTCGCTGAATCTCAACATAGATTCAACTCTCTTAGGTGAACGAACGCCCAGCAGAGCAGTTTCAAGGAAACGTTTCTCCTGAGTTTTAGACGAAGTTTCCTGCTGTTTAGTACGTATGCCGGCATTGGGCTGGAAATACCGGTTTTGGGATTCTGCACAGAAAGGGTTTGCAAACCGCTGATTCCACACGTGAGTTTAACTCTGTCAGTTGAATGCACACATTGACAACCATTCAGTTAGATAGCTCCGTTTTGGTTTTAGAAGCAGATATTTCTCTGTACAGCCTATGGTCCCATTCACTCGGGAATATCCCAACGCAGCTCCTGGAAGAAACGTGTTTCTGACTCGCTGAATCTCAACATAGATTCAACTGTCTTAGGTGAACGAACGCACAGCAGAGCAGCTTCAAGGGAACGTTTCGCTTGAGTTTTAGACGAAGTTTCCTGCTGTTTAGTACGTATGCCGGCATTGGACTGGCAATACCGGTTTTGGGATTCTGCACAGAAAGGGTTTGCAAACCGCTGAATCCACACGTGAGTTTAACTCTGTCAGTTGAATACACACATTGACAACCATTCAGTTTGATAACACCCTTTTGGTTTTAGAAGCAGATATTTCTCTGTACAGCCTATGGTCCCATTCACTCGGGGATATCCCAACGCAGCTCCTGGAAGAAACGTGTTTCTGACTCGCTGAATCTCAACATAGATTCAACTCTCTTAGGTGAACGAACGCACAGCAGAGCAGTTTCAAGGAAACGTTTCTCCTGAGTTTTAGACGAAGTTTCCTGCTGTTTAGTACGGATGCCGGCATTGGGCTGGAAATACCGGTTTTGGGATTCTGCACAGAAAGGGTTTGCAAACCGCTGAATCCACACGTGAGTTTAACTCTGTCAGTTGAATGCACACATTGACAACCATTCAGTTAGATAGATCCGTTTTGGTTTTAGAAGCAGATATTTCTCTGTACAGCCTATGGTCCCATTCACTCGGGAATATCCCAACGCAGCTCCTGGAAGAAACGTGTTTCTGACTCGCTGAATCTCAACATAGACTCAACTCTCTTAGGTGAACGAACGCACAGCAGAGCAGCTTCAAGGAAACGTTTCTCTTGAGTTTTAGACGAAGTATCCTGCTGTTTAGTACATATGCCGGCATTGGGCTGGAAATACCGGTTTTGGGATTCTGCACAGAAAGGGTTTGCAAACCGCTGAATCCACACGTGAGTTTAACTCTGTCAGTTGATTGCACACTTTGACAACCATTCAGTTTGATAACACCCTTTTGGTTTTAGAAGCAGATATTTCTCTGTACAGCCTATGGTCCCATTCACTCAGTGATATCCCAACGCAGCTCCTGGAAGAAACGTGTTTCTGACTCGCTGAATCTCAACATAGATTCAACTCTCTTAGGTGAACGAACGAACAGCAGAGCAGTTTCAAGGAAACGTTTCTCCTGAGTTTTAGACGAAGTTTCCTGCTGTTTAGTACGTATGCCGGGATTGGGCTGGAAATACCGGTTTTGGGATTCTGCACAGAAAGGGTTTGCAAACCGCTGAATCCACACGTGAGTTTAACTCTGTCAGTTGAATGCACACATTGACAACCATTCAGTTAGATAGATCCGTTTTGGTTTTAGAAGCAGATATTTCTCTGTACAGCCTATGGTCCCATTCACTCGGGAATATCCCGACGCAGCTCCTAGAAGAAACGTGTTTCTGACTCGCTGAATCTCAACATAGATTCAACTCTCTTAGGTGAACGAACGCACAGCAGAGCAGGTTCAAGGAAACTTTTCTCCTGAGTTTAAGACGAAGTTTCCTGCTGTTTAGTACGGATGCCGGCATTCGGCAGGAAATACCGGTTTTCGGATTCTGCACAGAAAGGGTTTGCAAACCGCTGAATCCACACGTGAGTTTAACTCTGTCAGTTGAATGCACACATTGACAACCATTCAGTTAGATAGCTCCGTTTTGGTTTTAGGAGCAGATATTTCTCTGTACAGCCTATGGTCCCATTCACTCGGGAATATCCCAACGCAGCTCCTGGAAGAAACGTGTTTCTGACTCGCTGAATCTCAACATAGATTCAACTCTCTTAGGGGAACGAACGCACAGCAGAGCAGTTTCAAGGAAACGTTTCTCCTGAGTTTTAGACGAAGTTTCCTGCTGTTTAGTACGTATGCCGGCATTGGGCTGGAAATACCGGTTTTGGGATTCTGCACAGAAAGGGTTTGCAAACCGCTGAATCCACACGTGAGTTTAACTCTGTCAGTTGAATGCACACATTGACAACCATTCAGTTTGATAACACCCTTTTGGTTTTAGAAGCAGATATTTCTCTGTACAGCCTATGGTCCCATTCACTCGGGGATATCCCAACGCAGCTCCTGGAAGAAACGTGTTTCTGACTCGCTGAATCTCAACATAGATTCAACTCTCTTAGGTGAACGAACGCACAGCAGAGCTGTTTCAAGGAAACGTTTCTCCTGAGTTTTAGACGAAGTTTCCTGCTGTTTAGTACGTATGCCGGCATTGGGCTGGAAATACTGGTTTTGGGATTCTGCACAGAAAGGGTTTGCAAACCGCTGAATCCACACGTGAGTTTAACTCTGTCAGTTGAATGCACACATTGACAACCATTCAGTTAGATAGATCCGTTTTGGTTTTAGAAGCAGATATTTCTCTGTACAGCCTATGGTCCCATTCACTCGGGAATATCCCGACGCAGCTCCTAGAAGAAACGTGTTTCTGACTCGCTGAATCTCAACATAGATTCAACTCTCTTAGGTGAACGAACGCACAGCAGAGCAGTTTCAAGGAAACGTTTCTCCTGAGTTTTAGACGAAGTTTCCTGCTGTTTAGTACGTATGCCGGCATTGGGCTGGAAATACCGGTTTTGGGATTCTGCACAGAAAGGGTTTGCAAACCGCTGAATCCACACGTGAGTTTAACTCTGTCATTTGAATGCACACATTGACAACCATTCAGTTAGATAGCTCCGTTTTGGTTTCAGAAGCAGATATTTCTCTGTACAGCCTATGGTCCCATTCACTCGGGAATATCCCAAAGCAGCTCCGGGAAGAAACGTGTTTCTGACTCGCTGAATCTCAACATAGATTCAACTCTCTTAGGTGAACGAACGCACAGCAGAGCAGTTTCAAGGAAACGTTTCTCCTGAGTTTTAGACGAAGTTTCCTGCTGTTTAGTACGGATGCCGGCATTGGGCTGGAAATACCGGTTTTGGGATTCTGCACAGAAAGGGTTTGCAAACCGCTGAATCCACACGTGAGTTTAACTCTGTCAGTTGAATGCACACATTGACAACCATTCAGTTAGATAGCTCCGTTTTGGTTTTAGAAGCAGATATTTCTCTGTACAGCCTATGGTCCCATTCACTCGGGAATATCCCAACGCAGCTCCTGGAAGAAACGTGTTTCTGACTCGCTGAATCTCAACATAGATTCAACTCTCTTAGGTGAACGAAAGCACAGCAGAGCAGCTTCAAGGAAACGTTTCCCTTGAGTTTTAGACGAAGTTTCCTGCTGTTTAGTACGTATGCCGGCATTGGGCTGGCAATACCGGTTTTGGGATTCTGCACAGAAAGGGTTTGCAAACCGCTGAATACACACGTGAGTTTAACTCTGTCAGTTGAATGCACACATTGACAACCATTCAGTTTGATAACACCCTTTTGCTTTTAGAAGCAGATATTTCTCTGTACAGCCTATGGTCCCATTCACTCGGGGATATCCCAACGCAGCTCCTGGAAGAAACGTGTTTCTGACTCGCTGAATCTCAACATAGATTCAACTCTCTTAGGTGAACGAACGCACAGCAGAGCAGTTTCAAGGAAACGTTTCTCCTGAGTTTTAGACGAAGTTTCCTGCTGTTTAGTACGTATGCCGGCATTGGGCTGGAAATATCGGTTTTGGGATTCTGCACAGAAAGGGTTTGCAAACCGCTGAATCCACACGTGAGTTTAACTCTGTCAGTTGAATGCACACATTGACAACCATTCAGTTAGATAGATCCGTTTTGGTTTTAGAAGCAGATATTTCTCTGTACAGCCTATGGTCCCATTCACTCGGGAATATCCCAACGCATCTCCTAGAAGAAACGTGTTTCTGACTCGCTGAATCTCAACATAGATTCAACTCTCTTAGGTGAACGAACGCACAGCAGAGCAGTTTCAAGGAAACGTTTCTCCTGAGTTTTAGACGAAATTTCCTGCAGTTTAGTACGTATGCCGGCATTGAGCTGGAATTACCGGTTTTGGGATTCTGCACAGAAAGGGTTTGTAGACCGCTGAATCCAAACGTGAGTTTACCTCTGTCAGTTGAATGCACACATTGACAACCATTCAGTTAGATTGCACCCTTTTGGTTTTAGGAGCAGATATTTCTCTGTACAGCCTATGGTCCCATTCACTCGGGAATATCCCAACGCAGCTCCTGGAAGAAACGTGTTTCTGACTCGCTGAATCTCAACATAGATTCAACTGTCTTAGGTGAACGAAAGCACAGCAGAGCAGTTTCAAGGAAACGTTTCTTCTGAGTTTTAGACGATGTTTCCTGCTGTTTAGTACGTATGCCGGCATTGGGCTGGAAATACCGGTTTTGGGATTCTGCGCAGAAAGGGTTTGCAAACCACTGATTCCACACGTGGGTTTAACTCTGTCAGTTGAATGCACACATTGACAACCATTCAGTTAGATAGCTCCGTTTTGGTTTTAGAAGCAGATATTTCTCTGTACAGCCTATGGTCCCATTCACTCGGGAATATCCCAACGCAGCTCCTGGAAGAAACGTGTTTCTGACTCGCTGAATCTCAACATAGATTCAACTCTCTTAAGTGAACGAACGCACAGCAGAGCTGTTTCAAGGAAACGTTTCTCCTGAGTTTTAGACGAAGTTTCCTGCTGTTTAGTACGGATGCTTGCATTGGGCAGGAAATACCGGTTTTCGGATTCTGCACAGAAAGGGTTTGCAAACCGCTGAATCCACACGTGAGTTTAACTCTGTCAGTTGAATGCACACATTGACAACCATTCAGTTTGATAGCACCCTTTTGGTTTTAGAAGCAGATATTTCTCTGTACAGCCTATGGTCCCATTCACTCGGGAATATCCCAACGCAGCTCCTAGGGGAAACGTGTTTCTGACTCACTGAATCTCTACATAGATTCAACTCTCTTAGGTGAACGAACGCACAGCAGAGCAGTTTCAAGGAAACTTTTCTCCTGAGTTTTAGACGAAGTTTCCTGCTGTTTATTACGGATGCCGGCATTGGACTGGAAATACCGGTTTTGGGATTCTGCACAGAAAGGGTTTGCAAACCGCTGAATCCACACGTGAGTTTAACTCTCTCAGTTGAATGCACACATTGTCAACCATTCAATTTGATAACACCCTTTTGGTTTTAGAAGCAGATATTTCTCTGTACAGCCTATGGTCCCATTCACTCGGGAATATCCCAACGCAGCTCCTGGAAGAAACGTGTTTCTGACTCGCTGAATCTCAACATAGATTCAACTCTCTTAGGTGAACGAACGCACAGCAGAGCAGTTTCAAGGAAACGTTTCTCCTGAGTTTTAGACGAAGTTACCTGCTGTTTAGTACGGATGCCGGCATTGGGCTGGAAATACCGGTTTTGGGATTCTACACAGAAAGGGTTTGCAAACCGCTGAATCCACACGTGAGTTTAACTCTGTCAGTTGAATGCACACATTGACAACCATTCAGTTAGATAGCTCCGTTTTGGTTTTAGAAGCAGATATTTCTCTGTACAGCCTATGGTCCCATTCACTCGGGAATATCCCAACGCAGCTCCTGGAAGAAACGTGTTTCTGACTCGCTGAATCTGAACATATATTCAACTCTCTTATGTGAACGAACGCACAGCAGAGGAGTTTCAGGGAATCGTTTCTCCTGAGTTTTAGACGAAGTTTCCTGCTGTTTAGTACGTATGCCGGCATTGGGCTGGCAATACCGGTTTTGGGATTCTGTACAGAAAGGGTTTGCAAACCGCTGAATCCACACGTGAGTTTAACTCTGTCACTTGAATGCACACATTGACAACCATTCAGTTTGATAACACCCTTTTGCTTTTAGAAGCAGATATTTCTCTGTACAGCCTATGGTCCCATTCACTCGGGGATATCCCAACGCAGCTCCTGGAAGAAACGTGTTTCTGACTCGCTGAATCTCAACATAGATTCAACTCTCTTAGGTGAACGAACGCACAGCAGAGCAGTTTCAAGGAAACGTTTCTCCTGAGTTTTAGACGAAGTTTCCTGCTGTTTAGTACGGATGCCGGCATTGGGCTGGAAATACCGGTTTTGGGATTCTGCACAGAAAGGTTTTGCAAACCGCTGAATCCACACGTGAGTTTAACTCTGTCAGTTGAATGCACACATTGACAACCATTCAGTTAGATAGATCCGTTTTGGTTTTAGAAGCAGATATTTCTCTGTACAGCCTATGGTCCCATTCACTCGGGAATATCCCAACGCAGCTCCTGGAAGAAACGTGTTTCTGACTCGCTGAATCTCAACATAGACTCAACTCTCTTAGGTGAACGAACGCACAGCAGAGCAGCTTCAAGGAAACGTTTCTCGTGAGTTTTAGACGAAGTATCCTGCTGTTTAGTACGTATGCCGGCATTGGGCTGGAAATACCGGTTTTGGGATTCTGCACAGAAAGGGTTTGCAAACCGCTGAATCCACACGTGAGTTTAACTCTGTCAGTTGAATGCACACATTGACAACCATTCAGTTTGATAACACCCTTTTGGTTTTAGAAGCAGATATTTCTCCGTACAGCCTATGGTCCCATTCACTCGGGAATATCCCAACGCAGCTCCTGGAAGAAACGTGTTTCTGACTCGCTGAATCTCAACATAGATTCAACTCTCTTAGGTGAACGAACGCACAGCAGAGCAGTTTCAAGGAAACTTTTCTCCTGAGTTTTAGACGAAGTTTCCTGCTGTTTAGTACGGATGCCGGCATTGGGCAGGAAATACCGGTTTTCGGATTCTGCACAGAAAGGGTTTGCAAACCGCTGAATCCACACGTGAGTTTAACTCTGTCAGTTGAATGCACACATTGACAGCCATTCAGTTAGATAGCTCCGTTTTGGTTTTAGAAGCAAATATTTCTCTGTACAGCCTATGGTCCCATTCACTCGGGAATATCCCAACGCAGGTCCTGGAAGAAACGTGTTTCTGACTCGCTGAAACTGAACATAGATTCAACTCTCTTAGGTGAACGAACGCACAGCAGAGCAGTTTCAAGGAAACGTTTCTCCTGAGTTTCAGACGAAGTTTCCTGCTGTTTAGTACGTATGCCGGCATTGGGCTGGAAATACCGGTTTTGGGATTCTGCACAGAAAGGGTTTGCAAACCGCTGAATCCACACGTGAGTTTAACTCTGTCATTTGAATGCACACATTGACAACCATTCAGTTAGATAGCTCCGTTTTGGTTTTAGAAGCAGATATTTCTCTGTACAGGCTATGGTCCCATTCACTCGGGAATATCCCAACGCAGCTACTAGAAGAAACGTGTTTCTGACTCGCTGAATCTCAACATAGATTCAACTCTCTTAGGTGAACGAACGCCCAGCAGAGCAGTTTCAAGGAAGCGTTTCTCCTGAGTTTTAGACGAAGTTTCCTGCAGTTTAGTACGTATCCCGGCATTGAGCTGTTATTACCGGTTTTGGGATTCTGCACAGAAAGGGTTTGCAAACCGCTGAATCCACACGTGAGTTTAACTCTGTCAGTTGAATACACACATTGACAACCATTCAGTTTGATAACACCCTTTTGGTTTTAGAAGCAGATATTTCTCTGTACAGCCTATGGTCCCATTCACTCGGGGATATCCCAACGCAGCTCCTGGAAGAAACGTGTTTCTGACTCGCTGAATCTCAACATAGATTCAACTCTCTTAGGTGAACGAACGCACAGCAGAGCAGTTTCAAGGAAACGTTTCTCCTGAGTTTTAGACGAAGTTTCCTGCTGTTTAGTACGGATGCCAGCATTGGGCTGGAAATACCGGTTTTGGGATTCTGCACAGAAAGGGTTTGCAAACCGCTGAATCCACACGTGAGTTTAACTCTGTCAGTTGAATGCACACATTGACAACCATTCAGTTAGATAGATCCGTTTTGGTTTTAGAAGCAGATATTTCTCTGTACAGCCTATGGTCCCATTCACTCGGGAATATCCCAACGCAGCTCCTGGAAGAAACGTGTTTCTGACTCGCTGAATCTCAACATAGACTCAACTCTCTTAGGTGAACGAACGCACAGCAGAGCAGCTTCAAGGAAACGTTTCTCTTGAGTTTTAGACGAAGTATCCTGCTGTTTAGTACATATGCCGGCATTGGGCTGGAAATACCGGTTTTGGGATTCTGCACAGAAAGGGTTTGCAAACCGCTGAATCCACACGTGAGTTTAACTCTGTCAGTTGATTGCACACTTTGACAACCATTCAGTTTGATAACACCCTTTTGGTTTTAGAAGCAGATATTTCTCTGTACAGCCTATGGTCCCATTCACTCAGTGATATCCCAACGCAGCTCCTGGAAGAAACGTGTTTCTGACTCGCTGAATCTCAACATAGATTCAACTCTCTTAGGTGAACGAACGCACAGCAGAGCAGTTTCAAGGAAACGTTTCTCCTGAGTTTTAGACGAAGTTTCCTGCTGTTTAGTACGTATGCCGGCATTGGGCTGGAATTACCGGTTTTGGGATTCTGCACAGAAAGGGTTTGCAAACCGCTGAATCCACACGTGAGTTTAACTCTGTCAGTTGAATGCACACATTGACAACCATTCAGTTAGATAGATCTGTTTTGGTTTTAGAAGCAGATATTTCTCTGTACAGCCTATGGTCCCATTCACTCGGGAATATCCCAACGCAGCTCCTAGAAGAAACGTGTTTCTGACTCGCTGAATCTCAACATAGATTCAACTCTCTTAGGTGAACGAACGCACAGCAGAGCAGGTTCAAGGAAACGTTTCTCCTGAGTTTAAGACGAAGTTTCCTGCTGTTTAGTACGGATGCCGGCATTCGGCAGGAAATACCGGTTTTCGGATTCTGCACAGAAAGGGTTTGCAAACCGCTGAATCCACACGTGAGTTTAACTCTGTCAGTTGAATGCACACATTGACAACCATTCAGTTAGATAGCTCCGTTTTGGTTTTAGGAGCAGATATTTCTCTGTACAGCCTATGGTCCCATTCACTCGGGAATATCCCAACGCAGCTCCTGGAAGAAACGTGTTTCTGACTCGCTGAATCTCAACATAGATTCAACTCTCTTAGGGGAACGAACGCACAGCAGAGCAGTTTCAAGGAAACGTTTCTCCTGAGTTTTAGACGAAGTTTCCTGCTGTTTAGTACGTATGCCGGCATTGGGCTGGAAATACCGGTTTTGGGATTCTGCACAGAAAGGGTTTGCAAACCGCTGAATCCACACGTGAGTTTAACTCTGTCAGTTGAATGCACACATTGACAACCATTCAGTTTGATAACACCCTTTTGGTTTTAGAAGCAGATATTTCTCTGTACAGCCTATGGTCCCATTCACTCGGGGATATCCCAACGCAGCTCCTGGAAGAAACGTGTTTCTGACTCGCTGAATCTCAACATAGATTCAACTCTCTTAGGTGAACGAACGCACAGCAGAGCTGTTTCAAGGAAACGTTTCTCCTGAGTTTTAGACGAAGTTTCCTGCTGTTTAGTACGTATGCCGGCATTGGGCTGGAAATACTGGTTTTGGGATTCTGCACAGAAAGGGTTTGCAAACCGCTGAATCCACACGTGAGTTTAACTCTGTCAGTTGAATGCACACATTGACAACCATTCAGTTAGATAGATCCGTTTTGGTTTTAGAAGCAGATATTTCTCTGTACAGCCTATGGTCCCATTCACTCGGGAATATCCCGACGCAGCTCCTAGAAGAAACGTGTTTCTGACTCGCTGAATCTCAACATAGATTCAACTCTCTTAGGTGAACGAACGCACAGCAGAGCAGTTTCAAGGAAACTTTTCTCCTGAGTTTTAGACGAAGTTTCCTGCTGTTTAGTACGGATGCCGGCATTTGGCAGGAAATACCGGTTTTCAGATTCTGCACAGAAAGGGTTTGCAAACCGCTGAATCCACACGTGAGTTTAACTCTGTCAGTTGAATGCACACATTGACAACCATTCAGTTAGATAGCTCCGTTTTGGTTTTAGAAGCAGATATTTCTCTGTACAGCCTATGGTCCCATTCACTCGGGAATATCCCAACGCAGCTCCTGGAAGAAACGTGTTTCTGACTCGCTGAATCTGAACATAGATTCAACTCTCTTAGGTGAACGAACGCACAGCAGAGCAGTTTCAAGGAAACGTTTCTCCTGAGTTTTAGACGAAGTTTCCTGCTGTTTAGTACGTATGCCGGCATTGGGCTGGAAATACCGGTTTTGGGATTCTGCACAGAAAGGGTTTGCAAACCGCTGAATCCACACGTGAGTTTAACTCTGTCAGTTGAATGCACACATTGACAACCATTCAGTTAGATAGCTCCGTTTTGGTTTTAGAAGCAGATATTTCTCTGTACAGACTATGGTCCCATTCACTCGGGAATATCCCAACGCAGCTACTAGAAGAAACGTGTTTCTGACTCGCTGAATCTCAACATAGATTCAACTCTCTTAGGTGAACGAACGCCCAGCAGAGCAGTTACAAGGAAGCGTTTCTCCTGAGTTTTAGACGAAGTTTCCTGCTGTTTAGTACGGATGCCGGCATTGGGCTGGAAATGCCGGTTTTGGGATTCTGCACAGAAAGGGTTTGCAAACCGCTGAATCCACACGTGAGTTTAACTCTGTCAGTTGAATGCACACATTGACAACCATCCAGTTAGATAGCTCCGTTTTGGTTTTAGAAGCAGATATTTCTCTGTACAGCCTATGGTCCCATTCACTCGGGAATATCCCAACGCAGCTCCTAGAAGAAACGTGTTTCTGACTCGCTGAATCTCAACATAGATTCAACTCTCTTAGGTGAACGAACGCACAGCAGAGCAGTTTCAAGGAAACGTTTCTCCTGAGTTTTAGACGAAATTTCCTGCAGTTTAGTACGTATGCCGTCATTGAGCTGGAATTTCCGGTTTTGGGATTCTGCACAGAAAGGGTTTGTAGACCGCTGAATCCAAACGTGAGTTTACCTCTGTCAGTTGAATGCACACATTGACAACCATTCAGTTAGATTGCCCCCTTTTGGTTTTAGGAGCAGATATTTCTCTGTACAGCCTATGGTCCCATTCACTCGGGAATATCCCAACGCAGCTCCTAGAAGAAACGTGTTTCTGACTCGCTGAATCTCAACATAGATTCAACTCTCTTAGGTGAACGAACGCACAGCAGAGCACTTTCAAGGAAACGTTTCTCTTGAGTTTTAGACGAAGTTTCCTGCTGTTTAGTACGTATGCCGGCATTGGGCTGGAAATACCGGTTTTGGGATTCTGCACAGAAAGGGTTTGCAAACCGCTGAATCCACACGTGAGTTTAACTCTGTCAGTTGAAAGCACACATTGACAACCATTCAGTTTGATAACACCCTTTTGGTTTTAGAAGCAGATATTTCTCTGTACAGCCTATGGTCCCATTCACTCGGGAATATCCCAACGCAGCTCCTGGAAGAAACGTGTTTCTGACTCGCTGAATCTCAACATAGATTCAACTGTCTTAGGTGAACGAAAGCACAGCAGAGCAGTTTCAAGGAAACGTTTCTCCTGAGTTTTAGACGATATATCCTGCTGTTTAGTACGTATGCCGGCATTGGGCTGGAAATACCGGTTTTGGGATTCTGCGCAGAAAGGGTTTGCAAACCGCTGATTCCACACGTGAGTTTAACTCTGTCAGTTGAATGCACACATTGACAACCATTCAGTTAGATAGCTCCGTTTTGGTTTTAGAAGCAGATATTTCTCTGTACAGCCTATGGTCCAATTCACTCGGGAATATCCCAACGTAGCTCCTAGAAGAAACGTGTTTCTGACTCGCTGAATCTCAACATAGATTCAACTCTCTTAAGTGAACGAACGCACAGCAGAGCAGTTTCAAGGAAACGTTTCTCCTGAGTTTTAGACGAAGTTTCCTGCTGTTTAGTACGGATACCTGCATTGGGCAGGAAATACCGGTTTTCGGATTCTGCACAGAAAGGGTTTGCAAACCGCTGAATCCACACGTGAGTTTAACTCTGTCAGTTGAATGCACACATTGACAACCATTCAGTTTGATAGCACCATTTTGGTTTTAGAAGCAGATATTTCTCTGTACAGCCTATGGTCCCATTCACTCGGGAATATCCCAACGCAGCTCCTAGGAGAAACGTGTTTCTGACTCACTGAATCTCTACATAGATTCAACTCTCTTAGGTGAACGAACGCACAGCAGAGCAGTTTCAAGGAAACTTTTCTCCTGAGTTTTAGACGAAGTTTCCTGCTGTTTAGTACGGATGCCGGCATTGGACTGGAAATAGCGGTTTTGGGATTCTGCACAGAAAGGGTTTGCAAACCGCTGAATCCACAGTGAGTTTAACTCTGTCAGTTGAATGCACACATTGTCAACCATTCAATTTGATAACACCCTTTTGGTTTTAGAAGCAGATATTTCTCTGTACAGCCTATGGTCCCATTCACTCGGGAATATCCCAACGCAGCTCCTGGAAGAAACGTGTTTCTGACTCGCTGAATCTCAACATAGATTCAACTCTCTTAGGTGAACGAAGGCACAGCAGAGCAGTTTCAAGGAAACGTTTCTCCTCAGTTTTAGACGAAGTTTCCTGCTGTTTAGTACGGATGCCTGCATTGGGCAGGAAATACCGGTTTTCGGATTCTGCACAGAAAGGGTTTGCAAACCGCTGAATCCACACGTGAGTTTAACTCTGTCAGTTGAATGCACACATTGACAACCATTCAGTTTGATAGGACCCTTTTGGTTTTAGAAGCAGATATTTCTCTGTACAGCCTATGGTTCCATTCACTCGGGAATATCCCAACGCAGCTCCTAGAAGAAATGTGTTTCTGACTCGCTGAATCTCAACATAGATTCAACTCTCTTAGGTGAACGAAGGCACAGCAGAGCAGTTTCAAGGAAACTTTTCTCCTGAGTTTTAGACGAAGTTTCCTGCTGTTTAGTACGGATGCCGGCATTGGGCTGGAAGTACCGGTTTTGGGATTCTGCACAGAAAGGGTTTGCAAACCGCTGAATCCACACGTGAGTTTAACTCTGTCAGTTGAATGCACACATTGACAACCATTCAGTTTGATAGCACCCTTTTGGTTTTAGTAGCAGATATTTCTCTGTACAGCCTATGGTCCCATTCACTCGGGAATATCCCAACGCAGCTCCTAGAAGAAACGTGTTTCTGACTCGCTGAATCTCAACATAGATTCAACTCTCTTAGGTGAACGAACGCACAGCAGAGCAGTTTCAAGGAAACTTTTCTCCTGAGTTTTAGACGAAGTTTCCTGCTGTTTAGTACAGATGCCGGCATTGGGCTGGAAATACCGGTTTTGGGATTCTGCACAGAAAGGGTTTGCAAACCGCTGAATCCACACGTGAGTTTAACTCTGTCAGTTGAATGCACACATTGACAACCATTCAGTTAGATAGCTCCGTTTTGGTATTAGAAGCAGATATTTCTCTGTACAGCCTATGGTCCCATTCACTCGGGATTATCCCAACGCAGCTCCGGGAAGAAACGTGTTTCTGACTCGCTGAATCTCAACATAGATTCAACTCTCTTAGGTGAACGAACGCACAGCAGAGCAGTTTCAAGGAAACGTTTCTCCTGAGTTTTAGACGAAGTTTCCTGCTGTTTAGTACGGATGCCGGCATTGGGCTGGAAGTACCGGTTTTGGGATTCTGCACAGAAAGGGTTTGCAAACCGCTGAATCCACACGTGAGTTTAACTCTGTCAGTTGAATGCACACATTGACAACCATTCAGTTTGATAGCACCCTTTTGGTTTTAGAAGCAGATATTTCTCTGTACAGCCTATGGTCCCATTCACTCGGGAATATCCCAACGCAGCTCCTAGAAGAAACGTGTTTCTGACTCGCTGAATCTCAACATAGATTCAACTCTCTTAGGTGAACGAACGCACAGCAGAGCAGTTTCAAGGAAACTTTTCTCCTGAGTTTTAGACGAAGTTTCCTGCTGTTTAGTACAGATGCCGGCATTGGGCTGGAAATACCGGTTTTGGGATTCTGCACAGAAAGGGTTTGCAAACCGCTGAATCCACACGTGAGTTTAACTCTGTCAGTTGAATGCACACATTGACAACCATTCAGTTAGATAGCTCCGTTTTGGTATTAGAAGCAGATATTTCTCTGTACAGCCTATGGTCCCATTCACTCGGGAATATCCCAAAGCAGCTCCGGGAAGAAACGTGTTTCTGACTCGCTGAATCTCAACATAGATTCAACTCTCTTAGGTGAACGAACGCACAGCAGAGCAGTTTCAAGGAAACGTTTCTCCTGAGTTTTAGACGAAGTTTCCTGCTGTTTAGTACGGATGCCGGCATTGGGCTGGAAATACCGGTTTTGGGATTCTGCACAGAAAGGGTTTGCAAACCGCTGAATCCACACGTGAGTTTAACTCTGTCAGTTGAATGCACACATTGACAACCATCCAGTTAGATAGCTCCGTTTTGGTTTTAGAAGCAGATATTTCTCTGTACAGCCTATGGTCCCATTCACTCGGGAATATCCCAACGCAGCTCCTGGAAGAAACGTGTTTCTGACTCGCTGAATCTCAACATAGATTCAACTCTCTTAGGTGAACGAACGCACAGCAGAGCAGCTTCAAGGAAACGTTTCGCTTGAGTTTTAGACGAAGTTTCCTGCTGTTTAGTACGTATGCCGGCATTGGGCTGGCAATACCGGTTTTGGGATTCTGCACAGAAAGGGTTTGTAGACCGCTGAATCCAAACGTGAGTTTACCTCTGTCAGTTGAATGCACACATTGACAACCATTCAGTTAGATTGCACCCTTTTGGTTTTAGGAGCAGATATTTCTCTGTACAGCCTATGGTCCCATTCACTCGGGGATATCCCAACGCAGTTCCTGGAAGAAACGTGTTTCTGACTCGCTGAATCTCAACATAGATTCAACTCTCTTAGGTGAACGAACGCACAGCAGAGCACTTTCAAGGAAACGTTTCTCTTGAGTTTTAGACGAAGTTTCCTGCTGTTTAGTACGTATGCCGGCATTGGGCTGGAAATACCGGTTTTGGGATTCTGCACAGAAAGGGTTTGCAAACCGCTGAATCCACACGTGAGTTTAACTCTGTCAGTTGAAAGCACACATTGACAACCATTCAGTTTGATAACACCCTTTTGGTTTTAGAAGCAGATATTTCTCTGTACAGCCTATGGTCCCATTCACTCGGGAATATCCCATCGCAGCTCCTGGAAGAAACGTGTTTCTTACTCGCTGAATCTCAGCATAGATTCAACTGTCTTAGGTGAACGAAAGCACAGCAGAGCAGTTTCAAGGAAACGTTTCTTCTGAGTTTTAGACAATGTTTCCTGCTGTTTAGTACGTATGCCGGCATTGGGCTGGAAATACCGGTTTTGGGATTCTGCGCAGAAAGGGTTTGCAAACCACTGATTCCACACGTGAGTTTAACTCTGTCAGTTGAATGCACACATTGACAACCATTCAGTTAGATAGCTCCGTTTTGGTTTTAGAAGCAGATATTTCTCTGTACAACCTATGGTCCCATTCACTCGGGAATATCCCAACGCAGCTCCTAGAAGAAACGTGTTTCTGACTCGCTGAATCTCAACATAGATTCAACTCTCTTAAGTGAACGAACGCACAGTTGAGCTGTTTCAAGGAAACGTTTCTCCTGAGTTTTAGACGAAGTTTCCTGCTGTTTAGTACGGATGCCTGCATTGGGCAGGAAATACCGGTTTTCGGATTCTGCACAGAAAGGGTTTGCAAACCGCTGAATCCACACGTGAGTTTAACTCTGTCAGTTGAATGCACACATTGACAACCATTCAGTTTGATAGCACCCTTTTGGTTTTAGAAGCAGATATTTCTCTGTACAGCCTATGGTCCCATTCACTCGGGAATATCCCAACGCAGCTCCTAGGAGAAACGTGTTTCTGACTCACTGAATCTCTACATAGATTCAACTCTCTTAGGTGAACGAACGCACAGCAGAGCAGTTTCAAGGAAACTTTTCTCCTGAGTTTTAGACGAAGTTTCCTGCTGTTTAGTACGGATGCCGGCATTGGGCTGGAAATACCGGTTTTGGGATTCTGCACAGAAAGGGTTTGCAAACCGCTGAATCCACACGTGAGTTTAACTCTCTCAGTTGAATGCACACATTGTCAACCATTCAATTTGATAACACCCTTTTGGTTTTAGAAGCAGATATTTCTCTGTACAGCCTATGGTACCATTCACTCGGGAATATCCCAACGCAGCTCCTGGAAGAAACGTGTTTCTGACTCGCTGAATCTCAACATAGATTCAACTCTCTTAGGTGAACGAACGCACAGCAGAGCAGTTTCAAGGAAACGTTTCTCCTGAGTTTTAGACGAAGTTACCTGCTGTTTAGTACGGATGCCGGCATTGGGCTGGAAATACCGGTTTTGGGATTCTACACAGAAAGGGTTTGCAAACCGCTGAAACCACACGTGAGTTTAACTCTGTCAGTTGAATGCACACATTGACAACCATTCAGTTAGATAGCTCCGTTTTGGTTTTAGAAGCAGATATTTCTCTGTACAGCCTATGGTCCCATTCACTCGGGAATATCCCAACGCAGCTCCTGGAAGAAACGTGTTTCTGACTCGCTGAATCTCAACATAGATTCAACTCTCTTAGGTGAACGAACGCACAGCAGAGCAGTTTCAAGGAAACGTTTCTCCTGACTTTTAGACTAAGTTTCCTGCTGTTTAGTACGTATGCCGGCATTGGGCTGGAAATACCGGTTTTGGGATTCTGCACAGAAAGGGTTTGCAAACCGCTGAATCCACACGTGAGTTTAACTCTGTCAGTTGAATGAACACATTGACAACCATTCAGTTTGATAACACCCTTTTGGTTTTAGAAGCAGATATTTCTCTGTACAGACTATGGTCCCATTCACTCGGGAATATCCCAACGCAGCTCCTAGAAGAAACGTGTTTCTGACTCGCTGAATCTCAACATAGATTCAACTCTCTTAGGTGAACGAACGCCCAGCAGAGCAGTTTCAAGGAAACGTTTCTCCTGAGTTTTAGACGAAGTTTCCTGCTGTTTAGTACGTATGCCGGCATTGGGCTGGAAATACCGGTTTTGGGATTCTGCACAGAAAGGGTTTGCAAACCGCTGATTCCACACGTGAGTTTAACTCTGTCAGTTGAATGCACACATTGACAACCATTCAGTTAGATAGCTCCGTTTTGGTTTTAGAAGCAGATATTTCTCTGTACAGCGTATGGTCCCATTCACTCGGGAATATCCCAACGCAGCTCCTAGAAGAAACGTGTTTCTGACTCGCTGAATCTCAACATAGATTCAACTCTCTTAGGTGAACGAAGGCACAGCAGAGCAGTTTCAAGGAAACGTTTCTCCTGAGTTTTAGACGAAGTTTCCTGCTGTTTAGTTCGTATGCCGGCATTGGGCAGGAAATACCGGTTTTCGGATTCTGCACAGAAAGGGTTTGCAAACCGCTGAATCCACACGTGAGTTTAACTCTGACAGTTGAATGCACACATTGACAACCATCCAGTTAGATAGCTCCGTTTTGGTTTTAGAAGCAGATATTTCTCTGTACAGCCTATGATCCCATTCACTCGGGAATATCCCAACGCAGCTCCTAGAAGAAAAGTGTTTCTGTCTCGCTGAATCTCAACATAGATTCAACTCTCTTATGTGAACGAACGCACAGCAGAGCAGTTTCAAGGAAACTTTTCTCCTGAGTTTTAGACGAAGTTTCCTGCAGTTTAGTACGCATCCCGGCATTGAGCTGTTATTACCGGTTTTGGGATTCTGCACAGAAAGGGTTTGTAAACCGCTGAATCCAAACGTGAGTTTAACTCTGTCAGTTGAATGCACACATTGACAACCATTCAGTTAGATTGCACCCTTTTGGTTTTAGGAGCATATATTTCTCTGTACAGCCTATGGTCCCATTCACTCGGGAATATCCCAACGTAGCTCCTAGAAGAAACGTGTTTCTGACTCGCTGAATCTCAACATATATTCAACTCTCTTAGGTGAACGAACGCACAGCAGAGCAGTTTCAAGGAAACGTTTCTCCTGAGTTTTAGACGAAGTTTCCTGCTGTTTAGTACGTATGCTGGCATTGGGCTGGAAATACCGGTTTTGGGATTCTGCAAAGAAAGGGTTTGCAAACCACTGAATCCACACGTGAGTTTAACTCTGTCAGTTGAATGCACACATTGACAACCATTCAGTTAGATACCTCCGTTTTGGTTTTAGAAGCAGATATTTCTCTGTACAGCCTATGGTCCCATTTACTCGGGAATGTCCCAACGCAGCTCCTGGAAGAAACGTGTTTCTGACTCGCTGAATCTCAACATAGATTCAACTCTCTTAGGTGAACGAACGCACAGCAGAGCAGTTTCAAGGAAACGTTTCTCCTGAGTTTTAGACGAAGTTTCCTGCTGTTTAGTACGGATGCTGGCATTGTGCTGGAAATACCGGTTTTGGGATTCTGCACAGAAAGGGTTTGCAAACCGCTGAATCCACACGTGAGTTTAACTCTGTCAGTTGAATGCACACCTTGACAACCATTCAGTTACATAGCTCCGTTTTGGTTTTAGAAGCAGATATTTCTCTGTACAGCCTATGGTCCCATTCACTCGGGAATATCCCAACGCAGCTCCTGGAAGAAACGTGTTTCTGACTCGCTGAATCTCAACATAGATTCAACTCTCTTAGGTGAACGAACGCACAGCAGAGCAGTTTCAAGGAAACGTTTCTCCTGAGTTTTAGACGAAGTTTCCTGCTGTTTAGTACGTATGCCGGCATTGGGCTGGAAATACCGGTTTTGGGATTCTGCACAGAAAGGGTTTGCAAACCGCTGAATCCACACGTGAGTTTAACTCTGTCATTTGAATGCACACATTGACAACCATTCAGTTAGATAGCTCCGTTTTGGTTTCAGAAGAAGTTATTTCTCTGTACAGCCTATGGTCCCATTCACTCAGGAATATCCCAAAGCAGCTCCGGGAAGAAACGTGTTTCTGACTCGCTGAATCTCAACATAGATTCAACTCTCTTAGGTGAACGAACGCACAGCAGAGCAGTTTCAAGGAAACGTTTCTCCTGAGTTTTAGACGAAGTTTCCTGCTGTTTAGTACGGATGCCGGCATTGGGCTGGCAATACCGGTTTTGGGATTCTGCACAGAAAGGGTTTGCAAACCGCTGAATCCACACGTGAGTTTAACTCTGTCAGTTGAATGCACACATTGACAACCATTCAGTTAGATAGCTCCGTTTTGGTTTTAGAAGCAGATATTTCTCTGTACAGCCTATGGTCCCATTCACTCGGGAATATCCCAACGCAGCTCCTGGAAGAAACGTGTTTCTGACTCGCTGAATCTCAACATAGATTCACCTGTCTTAGGTGAACGAACGCACAGCAGATCAGCTTCAAGGGAACGTTTCGCTTGAGTTTTAGACGAAGTTTCCTGCTGTTTAGTACGTATGCCGGCATTGGACTGGCAATACCGGTTTTGGGATTCTGCACAGAAAGGGTTTGCAAACCGCTGAATCCACACGTGAGTTTAACTCTGTCAGTTGAATACACACATTGACAACCATTCAGTTTGATAACACCCTTTTGGTTTTAGAAGCAGATATTTCTCTGTACAGCCTATGGTCCCATTCACTCCGGGATATCCCAACGCAGCTCCTGGAAGAAACGTGTTTCTGACTCGCTGAATCTCAACATAGATTCAACTCTCTTAGGTGAACGAACGCACAGCAGAGCAGTTTCAAGGAAACGTTTCTCCTGAGTTTTAGACGAAGTTTCCTGCTGTTTAGTACGGATGCCGGCATTGGGCTGGAAATACCGGTTTTGGGATTCTGCACAGAAAGGGTTTGCAAACCGCTGAATCCACACTTGAGTTTAACTCTGTCAGTTGAATGCACACATTGACAACCATTCAGTTAGATAGATCCGTTTTGGTTTTAGAAGCAGATATTTCTCTGTACAGCCTATGGTCCCATTCACTCGGGAATATCCCAACGCAGCTCCTGGAAGAAACGTGTTTCTGACTCGCTGAATCTTAAGATAGACTCAACTCTCTTAGGTGAACGAACGCACAGCAGAGCACCTTCAAGGAAACGTTTCTCTTGAGTTTTAGACGAAGTATCCTGCTGTTTAGTACGTATGCCGGCATTGGGCTGGAAATACCGGTTTTGGGATTCTGCACAGAAAGGGTTTGCAAACCGCTGAATCCACACGTGAGTTTAACTCTGTCAGTTGAATGCACACATTGACAACCATTCAGTTTGATAACACCCTTTTGGTTTTAGAAGCAGATATTTCTCTGTACAGCCTATGGTCCCATTCACTCAGTGATATCCCAACGCAGCTCCTGGAAGAAACGTGTTTCTGACTCGCTGAATCTCAACATAGATTCAACTCTCTTAGGTGAACGAACGCACAGCAGAGCAGTTTCAAGGAAACGTTTCTCCTGAGTTTTAGACGAAGTTTCCTGCTGTTTAGTACGTATGCCGGCATTGGGCTGGAAATACCGGTTTTGGGATTCTGCACAGAAAGTGTTTGCAAACCGCTGAATCCACACGTGAGTTTAACTCTGTCAGTTGAATGCACACATTGACAACCATTCAGTTAGATAGATCCGTTTTGGTTTTAGAAGCAGATATTTCTCTGTACAGCCTATGGTCCCATTCACTCGGGAATATCCCAACGCAGCTCCTAGAAGAAACGTGTTTCTGACTCGCTGAATCTCAACATAGATTCAACTCTCTTAGGTGAACGAACGCACAGCAGAGCAGTTTCAAGGAAACTTTTCTCCTGAGTTTTAGACGAAGTTTCCTGCTGTTTAGTACGGATGCCGGCATTGGGCAGGAAATACCGGTTTTCGGATTCTGCACAGAAAGGGTTTGCAAACCGCTGAATCCACACGTGAGTTTAACTCTGTCAGTTGAATGCACACATTGACAACCATTCAGTTAGATAGCTCCGTTTTGGTTTTAGAAGCAGATATTTCTCTGTACAGCCTATGGTCCCATTCACTCGGGAATATCCCAACGCAGCTCCTGGAAGAAACGTGTTTCTGACTCGCTGAATCTCAACATAGATTCAACTCTCTTAGGGGAACGAACGCACAGCAGAGCAGTTTCAAGGAAACGTTTCTCCTGAGTTTTAGACGAAGTTTCCTGCTGTTTAGTACGTATGCCGGCATTGGGCTGGAAATACCGGTTTTGGGATTCTGCACAGAAAGGGTTTGCAAACCGCTGAATCCACACGTGAGTTTAACTCTGTCAGTTGAATGCACACATTGACAACCATTCAGTTTGATAACACCCTTTTGGTTTTAGAAGCAGATATTTCTCTGTACAGCCTATGGTCCCATTCACTCGGGGATATCCCAACGCAGCTCCTGGAAGAAACGTGTTTCTGACTCGCTGAATCTCAACATAGATTCAACTCTCTTAGGTGAACGAACGCACAGCAGAGCAGCTTCAAGGAAACGTTTCGCTTGAGTTTTAGACGAAGTTTCCTGCTGTTTAGTACGTATGCCGGCATTGGGCTGGCAATACCGGTTTTGGGATTCTGCACAGAAAGGGTTTGTAGACCGCTGAATCCAAACGTGAGTTTACCTCTGTCAGTTGAATGCACACATTGACAACCATTCAGTTAGATTGCACCCTTTTGGTTTTAGGAGCAGATATTTCTCTGTACAGCCTATGGTCCCATTCACTCGGGGATATCCCAACGCAGTTCCTGGAAGAAACGTGTTTCTGACTCGCTGAATCTCAACATAGATTCAACTCTCTTAGGTGAACGAACGCACAGCAGAGCACTTTCAAGGAAACGTTTCTCTTGAGTTTTAGACGAAGTTTCCTGCTGTTTAGTACGTATGCCGGCATTGGGCTGGAAATACCGGTTTTGGGATTCTGCACAGAAAGGGTTTGCAAACCGCTGAATCCACACGTGAGTTTAACTCTGTCAGTTGAAAGCACACATTGACAACCATTCAGTTTGATAACACCCTTTTGGTTTTAGAAGCAGATATTTCTCTGTACAGCCTATGGTCCCATTCACTCGGGAATATCCCATCGCAGCTCCTGGAAGAAACGTGTTTCTTACTCGCTGAATCTCAGCATAGATTCAACTGTCTTAGGTGAACGAAAGCACAGCAGAGCAGTTTCAAGGAAACGTTTCTTCTGAGTTTTAGACAATGTTTCCTGCTGTTTAGTACGTATGCCGGCATTGGGCTGGAAATACCGGTTTTGGGATTCTGCGCAGAAAGGGTTTGCAAACCACTGATTCCACACGTGAGTTTAACTCTGTCAGTTGAATGCACACATTGACAACCATTCAGTTAGATAGCTCCGTTTTGGTTTTAGAAGCAGATATTTCTCTGTACAACCTATGGTCCCATTCACTCGGGAATATCCCAACGCAGCTCCTAGAAGAAACGTGTTTCTGACTCGCTGAATCTCAACATAGATTCAACTCTCTTAAGTGAACGAACGCACAGTTGAGCTGTTTCAAGGAAACGTTTCTCCTGAGTTTTAGACGAAGTTTCCTGCTGTTTAGTACGGATGCCTGCATTGGGCAGGAAATACCGGTTTTCGGATTCTGCACAGAAAGGGTTTGCAAACCGCTGAATCCACACGTGAGTTTAACTCTGTCAGTTGAATGCACACATTGACAACCATTCAGTTTGATAGCACCCTTTTGGTTTTAGAAGCAGATATTTCTCTGTACAGCCTATGGTCCCATTCACTCGGGAATATCCCAACGCAGCTCCTAGGAGAAACGTGTTTCTGACTCACTGAATCTCTACATAGATTCAACTCTCTTAGGTGAACGAACGCACAGCAGAGCAGTTTCAAGGAAACTTTTCTCCTGAGTTTTAGACGAAGTTTCCTGCTGTTTAGTACGGATGCCGGCATTGGGCTGGAAATACCGGTTTTGGGATTCTGCACAGAAAGGGTTTGCAAACCGCTGAATCCACACGTGAGTTTAACTCTCTCAGTTGAATGCACACATTGTCAACCATTCAATTTGATAACACCCTTTTGGTTTTAGAAGCAGATATTTCTCTGTACAGCCTATGGTACCATTCACTCGGGAATATCCCAACGCAGCTCCTGGAAGAAACGTGTTTCTGACTCGCTGAATCTCAACATAGATTCAACTCTCTTAGGTGAACGAACGCACAGCAGAGCAGTTTCAAGGAAACGTTTCTCCTGAGTTTTAGACGAAGTTACCTGCTGTTTAGTACGGATGCCGGCATTGGGCTGGAAATACCGGTTTTGGGATTCTACACAGAAAGGGTTTGCAAACCGCTGAAACCACACGTGAGTTTAACTCTGTCAGTTGAATGCACACATTGACAACCATTCAGTTAGATAGCTCCGTTTTGGTTTTAGAAGCAGATATTTCTCTGTACAGCCTATGGTCCCATTCACTCGGGAATATCCCAACGCAGCTCCTGGAAGAAACGTGTTTCTGACTCGCTGAATCTCAACATAGATTCAACTCTCTTAGGTGAACGAACGCACAGCAGAGCAGTTTCAAGGAAACGTTTCTCCTGACTTTTAGACTAAGTTTCCTGCTGTTTAGTACGTATGCCGGCATTGGGCTGGAAATACCGGTTTTGGGATTCTGCACAGAAAGGGTTTGCAAACCGCTGAATCCACACGTGAGTTTAACTCTGTCAGTTGAATGAACACATTGACAACCATTCAGTTTGATAACACCCTTTTGGTTTTAGAAGCAGATATTTCTCTGTACAGACTATGGTCCCATTCACTCGGGAATATCCCAACGCAGCTCCTAGAAGAAACGTGTTTCTGACTCGCTGAATCTCAACATAGATTCAACTCTCTTAGGTGAACGAACGCCCAGCAGAGCAGTTTCAAGGAAACGTTTCTCCTGAGTTTTAGACGAAGTTTCCTGCTGTTTAGTACGTATGCCGGCATTGGGCTGGAAATACCGGTTTTGGGATTCTGCACAGAAAGGGTTTGCAAACCGCTGATTCCACACGTGAGTTTAACTCTGTCAGTTGAATGCACACATTGACAACCATTCAGTTAGATAGCTCCGTTTTGGTTTTAGAAGCAGATATTTCTCTGTACAGCGTATGGTCCCATTCACTCGGGAATATCCCAACGCAGCTCCTAGAAGAAACGTGTTTCTGACTCGCTGAATCTCAACATAGATTCAACTCTCTTAGGTGAACGAAGGCACAGCAGAGCAGTTTCAAGGAAACGTTTCTCCTGAGTTTTAGACGAAGTTTCCTGCTGTTTAGTTCGTATGCCGGCATTGGGCAGGAAATACCGGTTTTCGGATTCTGCACAGAAAGGGTTTGCAAACCGCTGAATCCACACGTGAGTTTAACTCTGACAGTTGAATGCACACATTGACAACCATCCAGTTAGATAGCTCCGTTTTGGTTTTAGAAGCAGATATTTCTCTGTACAGCCTATGATCCCATTCACTCGGGAATATCCCAACGCAGCTCCTAGAAGAAAAGTGTTTCTGTCTCGCTGAATCTCAACATAGATTCAACTCTCTTATGTGAACGAACGCACAGCAGAGCAGTTTCAAGGAAACTTTTCTCCTGAGTTTTAGACGAAGTTTCCTGCAGTTTAGTACGTATCCCGGCATTGAGCTGTTATTACCGGTTTTGGGATTCTGCACAGAAAGGGTTTGTAAACCGCTGAATCCAAACGTGAGTTTAACTCTGTCAGTTGAATGCACACATTGACAACCATTCAGTTAGATTGCACCCTTTTGGTTTTAGGAGCATATATTTCTCTGTACAGCCTATGGTCCCATTCACTCGGGAATATCCCAACGTAGCTCCTAGAAGAAACGTGTTTCTGACTCGCTGAATCTCAACATATATTCAACTCTCTTAGGTGAACGAACGCACAGCAGAGCAGTTTCAAGGAAACGTTTCTCCTGAGTTTTAGACGAAGTTTCCTGCTGTTTAGTACGTATGCTGGCATTGGGCTGGAAATACCGGTTTTGGGATTCTGCAAAGAAAGGGTTTGCAAACCACTGAATCCACACGTGAGTTTAACTCTGTCAGTTGAATGCACACATTGACAACCATTCAGTTAGATACCTCCGTTTTGGTTTTAGAAGCAGATATTTCTCTGTACAGCCTATGGTCCCATTTACTCGGGAATGTCCCAACGCAGCTCCTGGAAGAAACGTGTTTCTGACTCGCTGAATCTCAACATAGATTCAACTCTCTTAGGTGAACGAACGCACAGCAGAGCAGTTTCAAGGAAACGTTTCTCCTGAGTTTTAGACGAAGTTTCCTGCTGTTTAGTACGGATGCTGGCATTGTGCTGGAAATACCGGTTTTGGGATTCTGCACAGAAAGGGTTTGCAAACCGCTGAATCCACACGTGAGTTTAACTCTGTCAGTTGAATGCACACCTTGACAACCATTCAGTTACATAGCTCCGTTTTGGTTTTAGAAGCAGATATTTCTCTGTACAGCCTATGGTCCCATTCACTCGGGAATATCCCAACGCAGCTCCTGGAAGAAACGTGTTTCTGACTCGCTGAATCTCAACATAGATTCAACTCTCTTAGGTGAACGAACGCACAGCAGAGCAGTTTCAAGGAAACGTTTCTCCTGAGTTTTAGACGAAGTTTCCTGCTGTTTAGTACGTATGCCGGCATTGGGCTGGAAATACCGGTTTTGGGATTCTGCACAGAAAGGGTTTGCAAACCGCTGAATCCACACGTGAGTTTAACTCTGTCATTTGAATGCACACATTGACAACCATTCAGTTAGATAGCTCCGTTTTGGTTTCAGAAGAAGTTATTTCTCTGTACAGCCTATGGTCCCATTCACTCAGGAATATCGCAAAGCAGCTCCGGGAAGAAACGTGTTTCTGACTCGCTGAATCTCAACATAGATTCAACTCTCTTAGGTGAACGAACGCACAGCAGAGCAGTTTCAAGGAAACGTTTCTCCTGAGTTTTAGACGAAGTTTCCTGCTGTTTAGTACGGATGCCGGCATTGGGCTGGCAATACCGGTTTTGGGATTCTGCACAGAAAGGGTTTGCAAACCGCTGAATCCACACGTGAGTTTAACTCTGTCAGTTGAATGCACACATTGACAACCATTCAGTTAGATAGCTCCGTTTTGGTTTTAGAAGCAGATATTTCTCTGTACAGCCTATGGTCCCATTCACTCGGGAATATCCCAACGCAGCTCCTGGAAGAAACGTGTTTCTGACTCGCTGAATCTCAACATAGATTCACCTGTCTTAGGTGAACGAACGCACAGCAGATCAGCTTCAAGGGAACGTTTCGCTTGAGTTTTAGACGAAGTTTCCTGCTGTTTAGTACGTATGCCGGCATTGGACTGGCAATACCGGTTTTGGGATTCTGCACAGAAAGGGTTTGCAAACCGCTGAATCCACACGTGAGTTTAACTCTGTCAGTTGAATACACACATTGACAACCATTCAGTTTGATAACACCCTTTTGGTTTTAGAAGCAGATATTTCTCTGTACAGCCTATGGTCCCATTCACTCCGGGATATCCCAACGCAGCTCCTGGAAGAAACGTGTTTCTGACTCGCTGAATCTCAACATAGATTCAACTCTCTTAGGTGAACGAACGCACAGCAGAGCAGTTTCAAGGAAACGTTTCTCCTGAGTTTTAGACGAAGTTTCCTGCTGTTTAGTACGGATGCCGGCATTGGGCTGGAAATACCGGTTTTGGGATTCTGCACAGAAAGGGTTTGCAAACCGCTGAATCCACACTTGAGTTTAACTCTGTCAGTTGAATGCACACATTGACAACCATTCAGTTAGATAGATCCGTTTTGGTTTTAGAAGCAGATATTTCTCTGTACAGCCTATGGTCCCATTCACTCGGGAATATCCCAACGCAGCTCCTGGAAGAAACGTGTTTCTGACTCGCTGAATCTTAAGATAGACTCAACTCTCTTAGGTGAACGAACGCACAGCAGAGCACCTTCAAGGAAACGTTTCTCTTGAGTTTTAGACGAAGTATCCTGCTGTTTAGTACGTATGCCGGCATTGGGCTGGAAATACCGGTTTTGGGATTCTGCACAGAAAGGGTTTGCAAACCGCTGAATCCACACGTGAGTTTAACTCTGTCAGTTGAATGCACACATTGACAACCATTCAGTTTGATAACACCCTTTTGGTTTTAGAAGCAGATATTTCTCTGTACAGCCTATGGTCCCATTCACTCAGTGATATCCCAACGCAGCTCCTGGAAGAAACGTGTTTCTGACTCGCTGAATCTCAACATAGATTCAACTCTCTTAGGTGAACGAACGCACAGCAGAGCAGTTTCAAGGAAACGTTTCTCCTGAGTTTTAGACGAAGTTTCCTGCTGTTTAGTACGTATGCCGGCATTGGGCTGGAAATACCGGTTTTGGGATTCTGCACAGAAAGTGTTTGCAAACCGCTGAATCCACACGTGAGTTTAACTCTGTCAGTTGAATGCACACATTGACAACCATTCAGTTAGATAGATCCGTTTTGGTTTTAGAAGCAGATATTTCTCTGTACAGCCTATGGTCCCATTCACTCGGGAATATCCCAACGCAGCTCCTAGAAGAAACGTGTTTCTGACTCGCTGAATCTCAACATAGATTCAACTCTCTTAGGTGAACGAACGCACAGCAGAGCAGTTTCAAGGAAACTTTTCTCCTGAGTTTTAGACGAAGTTTCCTGCTGTTTAGTACGGATGCCGGCATTGGGCAGGAAATACCGGTTTTCGGATTCTGCACAGAAAGGGTTTGCAAACCGCTGAATCCACACGTGAGTTTAACTCTGTCAGTTGAATGCACACATTGACAACCATTCAGTTAGATAGCTCCGTTTTGGTTTTAGAAGCAGATATTTCTCTGTACAGCCTATGGTCCCATTCACTCGGGAATATCCCAACGCAGCTCCTGGAAGAAACGTGTTTCTGACTCGCTGAATCTCAACATAGATTCAACTCTCTTAGGGGAATGAACGCACAGCAGAGCAGTTTCAAGGAAACGTTTCTCCTGAGTTTTAGACGAAGTTTCCTGCTGTTTAGTACGTATGCCGGCATTGGGCTGGAAATACCGGTTTTGGGATTCTGCACAGAAAGGGTTTGCAAACCGCTGAATCCACACGTGAGTTTAACTCTGTCAGTTGAATGCACACATTGACAACCATTCAGTTTGATAACACCCTTTTGGTTTTAGAAGCAGATATTTCTCTGTACAGCCTATGGTCCCATTCACTCGGGGATATCCCAACGCAGCTCCTGGAAGAAACGTGTTTCTGACTCGCTGAATCTCAACATAGATTCAACTCTCTTAGGTGAACGAACGCACAGCAGAGCAGTTTCAAGGAAACGTTTCTCCTGAGTTTTAGACGAAGTTTCCTGCTGTTTAGTACGTATGGCGGCATTGGGCTGGAAATACCGGTTTTGGGATTCTGCACAGAAAGGGTTTCCAACCGCTGAATCCACACGTGAGTTTAACTCTGTCAGTTGAATGCACACATTGACAACCATTCAGTTAGATAGCTCCGTTTTGGTTTTAGAAGCAGATATTTCTCTGTACAGCCTATGGTCCCATTCACTCGGGGATATCCCAACGCAGCTCCTGGAAGAAACGTGTTTCTGACTCGCTGAATCTCAACATAGATTCAACTCTCTTAGGTGAACGAACGCACAGCAGAGCAGTTTCAAGGAAACGTTTCTCCTGAGTTTTAGACGAAGTTTCCTGCTGTTTAGTACGTATGCCGGCATTGGGCTGGAAATACCGGTTTTGGGATTCTGCACAGAAAGTGTTTGCAAACCGCTGAATCCACACGTGAGTTTAACTCTGTCAGTTGAATGCACACATTGACAACCATTCAGTTAGATAGATCCGTTTTGGTTTTAGAAGCAGATATTTCTCTGTACAGCCTATGGTCCCATTCACTCGGGAATATCCCGACGCAGCTCCTAGAAGAAACGTGTTTCTGACTCGCTGAATCTCAACATAGATTCAACTCTCTTAGGTGAACGAACGCACAGCAGAGCAGTTTCAAGGAAACTTTTCTCCTGAGTTTTAGACGAAGTTTCCTGCTGTTTAGTACGGATGCCGGCATTGGGCAGGAAATACCGGTTTTCGGATTCTGCACAGAAAGGGTTTGCAAACCGCTGAATCCACACGTGAGTTTAACTCTGTCAGTTGAATGCACACATTGACAACCATTCAGTTAGATAGCTCCGTTTTGGTTTTAGAAGCAGATATTTCTCTGTACAGCCTATGGTCCCATTCACTCAGTGATATCCCAACGCAGCTCCTGGAAGAAACGTGTTTCTGACTCACTGAATCTCTACATAGATTCAACTCTCTTAGGTGAACGAACGCACAGCAGAGCAGTTTCAAGGAAACTTTTCTCCTGAGTTTTAGACGAAGTTTCCTGCTGTTTAGTACGGATGCCGGCATTGGACTGGAAATACCGGTTTTGGGATTCTGCACAGAAAGGGTTTGCAAACCGCTGAATCCACACGTGAGTTTAACTCTCTCAGTTGAATGCACACATTGTCAACCATTCAATTTGATAACACCCTTTTGGTTTTAGAAGCAGATATTTCTCTGTACAGCCTATGGTACCATTCACTCGGGAATATCCCAACGCAGCTCCTGGAAGAAACGTGTTTCTGACTCGCTGAATCTCAACATAGATTCAACTCTCTTAGGTGAACGAACGCACAGCAGAGCAGTTTCAAGGAAACGTTTCTCCTGAGTTTTAGACGAAGTTACCTGCTGTTTAGTACGGATGCCGGCATTGGGCTGGAAATACCGGTTTTGGGATTCTACACAGAAAGGGTTTGCAAACCGCTGAAACCACACGTGAGTTTAACTCTGTCAGTTGAATGCACACATTGACAACCATTCAGTTAGATAGCTCCGTTTTGGTTTTAGAAGCAGATATTTCTCTGTACAGCCTATGGTCCCATTCACTCGGGAATATCCCAACGCAGCTCCTGGAAGAAACGTGTTTCTGACTCGCTGAATCTCAACATAGATTCAACTCTCTTAGGTGAACGAACGCACAGCAGAGCAGTTTCAAGGAAACGTTTCTCGTGAGTTTTAGACTAAGTTTCCTGCTGTTTAGTACGTATGCCGGCATTGGGCTGGAAATACCGGTTTTGGGATTCTGCACAGAAAGGGTTTGCAAACCGCTGAATCCACACGTGAGTTTAACTCTGTCAGTTGAATGAACACATTGACAACCATTCAGTTTGATAACACCCTTTTGGTTTTAGAAGCAGATATTTCTCTGTACAGCCTATGGTCCCATTCACTCGGGAATATCCCAACGCAGCTCCTGGAAGAAACGTGTTTCTGACTCGCTGAATCTCAAGATAGACTCAACTCTCTTAGGTGAACGAACGCACAGCAGAGCACCTTCAAGGAAACGTTTCTCTTGAGTTTTAGACGAAGTATCCTGCTGTTTAGTACGTATGCCGGCATTGGGCTGGAAATACCGGTTTTGGGATTCTGCACAGAAAGGGTTTGCAAACCGCTGAATCCACACGTGAGTTTAACTCTGTCAGTTGAATGCACACATTGACAACCATTCAGTTAGATAGCTCCGTTTTGGTTTTAGAAGCAGATATTTCTCTGTACAGCCTATGGTCCCATTCACTCGGGGATATCCCAACGCAGCTCCTGGAAGAAACGTGTTTCTGACTCGCTGAATCTCAACATAGATTCAACTCTCTTAGGTGAACGAACGCACAGCAGAGCAGTTTCAAGGAAACGTTTCTCCTGAGTTTTAGACGAAGTTTCCTGCTGTTTAGTACGTATGGCGGCATTGGGCTGGAAATACCGGTTTTGGGATTCTGCACAGAAAGGGTTTGCAAACCGCTGAATCCACACGTGAGTTTAACTCTGTCAGTTGAATGCACACATTAACAACCATTCAGTTAGATAGCTCCGTTTTGGTTTTAGAAGCAGATATTTCTCTGTACAGCCTATGGTCCCATTCACTCGGGGATATCCCAACGCAGCTCCTGGAAGAAACGTGTTTCTGACTCGCTGAATCTCAACATAGATTCAACTCTCTTAGGTGAACGAACGCACAGCAGAGCAGTTTCAAGGAAACGTTTCTCCTGAGTTTTAGACGAAGTTTCCTGCTGTTTAGTACGTATGCCGGCATTGGGCTGGAAATACCGGTTTTGGGATTCTGCACAGAAAGTGTTTGCAAACCGCTGAATCCACAGGTGAGTTTAACTCTGTCAGTTGAATGCACACATTGACAACCATTCAGTTAGATAGATCCGTTTTGGTTTTAGAAGCAGATATTTCTCTGTACAGCCTATGGTCCCATTCACTCGGGAATATCCCGACGCAGCTCCTAGAAGAAACGTGTTTCTGACTCGCTGAATCTCAACATAGATTCAACTCTCTTAGGTGAACGAACGCACAGCAGAGCAGTTTCAAGGAAACTTTTCTCCTGAGTTTTAGACGAAGTTTCCTGCTGTTTAGTACGGATGCCGGCATTGGGCAGGAAATACCGGTTTTCGGATTCTGCACAGAAAGGGTTTGCAAACCGCTGAATCCACACGTGAGTTTAACTCTGTCAGTTGAATGCACACATTGACAACCATTCAGTTAGATAGCTCCGTTTTGGTTTTAGAAGCAGATATTTCTCTGTACAGCCTATGGTCCCATTCACTCAGTGATATCCCAACGCAGCTCCTGGAAGAAACGTGTTTCTGACTCACTGAATCTCAACATAGATTCAACTCTCTTAGGTGAACGAACGCACAGCAGAGCAGTTTCAAGGAAACTTTTCTCCTGAGTTTTAGACGAAGTTTCCTGCTGTTTAGTACGGATGCCGGCATTGGGCTGGAAATACCGGTTTTGGGATTCTGCACAGAAAGGGTTTGCAAACCGCTGAATCCACACGTGAGTTTAACTCTCTCAGTTGAATGCACACATTGTCAACCATTCAATTTGATAACACCCTTTTGGTTTTAGAAGCAGATATTTCTCTGTACAGCCTATGGTACCATTCACTCGGGAATATCCCAACGCAGCTCCTGGAAGAAACGTGTTTCTGACTCGCTGAATCTCAACATAGATTCAACTCTCTTAGGTGAACGAACGCACAGCAGAGCAGTTTCAAGGAAACGTTTCTCCTGAGTTTTAGACGAAGTTACCTGCTGTTTAGTACGGATGCCGGCATTGGGCTGGAAATACCGGTTTTGGGATTCTACACAGAAAGGGTTTGCAAACCGCTGAAACCACACGTGAGTTTAACTCTGTCAGTTGAATGCACACATTGACAACCATTCAGTTAGATAGCTCCGTTTTGGTTTTAGAAGCAGATATTTCTCTGTACAGCCTATGGTCCCATTCACTCGGGAATATCCCAACGCAGCTCCTGGAAGAAACGTGTTTCTGACTCGCTGAATCTCAACATAGATTCAACTCTCTTAGGTGAACGAACGCACAGCAGAGCAGTTTCAAGGAAACGTTTCTCGTGAGTTTTAGACTAAGTTTCCTGCTGTTTAGTACGTATGCCGGCATTGGGCTGGAAATACCGGTTTTGGGATTCTGCACAGAAAGGGTTTGCAAACCGCTGAATCCACACGTGAGTTTAACTCTGTCAGTTGAATGAACACATTGACAACCATTCAGTTTGATAACACCCTTTTGGTTTTAGAAGCAGATATTTCTCTGTACAGCCTATGGTCCCATTCACTCGGGAATATCCCAACGCAGCTACTAGAAGAAACGTGTTTCTGACTCGCTGAATCTCAACATAGATTCAACTCTCTTAGGTGAACGAACGCCCAGCAGAGCAGTTTCAAGGAAACGTTTCTCCTGAGTTTTAGACGAAGTTTCCTGCTGTTTAGTACGTATGCCGGCATTGGGCTGGAAATACCGGTTTTGGGATTCTGCACAGAAAGGGTTTGCAAACCGCTGATTCCACACGTGAGTTTAACTCTGTCAGTTGAATGCACACATTGACAACCATTCAGTTAGAGCGCTCCGTTTTGGTTTTAGAAGCAGATATTTCTCTGTACAGCGTATGGTCCCATTCACTCGGGAATATCCCAACGCAGCTCCTAGAAGAAACGTGTTTCTGACTCGCTGAATCTCAACATAGATTCAACTCTCTTAGGTGAACGAAGGCACAGCAGAGCAGTTTCAAGGAAGCGTTGCTCCTGAGTTTTAGACGAAGTTTCCTGCTGTTTAGTTCGTATGCCGGCATTGGGCAGGAAATACCGGTTTTCGGATTCTGCACAGAAAGGGTTTGCAAACCGCTGAATCCACACGTGAGTTTAACTCTGTCAGTTGAATGCACACATTGACAACCATTCAGTTTGTTAGGACCCTTTTGGTTTTAGAAGCAGATATTTCTCTGTACAGCCTATGGTCCCATTCACTCGGGAATATCCCAATGCAGCTCCTAGAAGAAATGTGTTTCTGACTCGCTGAATCTCAACATAGATTCAACTCTCTTAGGTGAACGAAGGCACAGCAGAGCAGTTTCAAGGAAACTTTTCTCCTGAGTTTTAGACGAAGTTTCCTGCAGTTTAGTACGTATCCCGGCATTGAGCTGTTATTACCGGTTTTGGGATTCTGCACAGAAAGGGTTTGTAAACCGCTGAATCCAAACGTGAGTTTAACTCTGTCAGTTGAATGCACACATTGACAACCATTCAGTTAGATTGCACCCTTTTGGTTTTAGGAGCATATATTTCTCTGTACAGCCTATGGTCCCATTCACTCGGGAATATCCCAACGTAGCTCCTAGAAGAAACGTGTTTCTGACTCGCTGAATCTCAACATATATTCAACTCTCTTAGGTGAACGAACGCACAGCAGAGCAGTTTCAAGGAAACGTTTCTCCTGAGTTTTAGACGAAGTTTCCTGCTGTTTAGTACGTATGCTGGCATTGGGCTGGAAATACCGGTTTTGGGATTCTGCAAAGAAAGGGTTTGCAAACCACTGAATCCACACGTGAGTTTAACTCTGTCAGTTGAATGCACACATTGACAACCATTCAGTTAGATACCTCCGTTTTGGTTTTAGAAGCAGATATTTCTCTGTACAGCCTATGGTCCCATTCACTCGGGAATATCCCAACGCAGGTCCTAGAAGAAACGTGTTTCTGACTCGCTGAATCTAAACATAGATTCAACTCTCTTAGGTGAACGAACGCACAGCAGAGCAGTTTCAAGGAAACGTTTCTCCTGAGTTTTAGACGAAGTTTCCTGCTGTTTAGTACGTATGCCGGGATTGGGCTGGAAATACCGGTTTTGGGATTCTGCACAGAAAGGGTTTGCAAACCGCTGAATCCACACGTGAGTTTAACTCTGTCAGTTGAATGCACACATTGACAACCATTCAGTTAGATAGATCCGTTTTGGTTTTAGAAGCAGATATTTCTCTGTACAGCCTATGGTCCCATTCACTCGGGAATATCCCGACGCAGCTCCTAGAAGAAACGTGTTTCTGACTCGCTGAATCTCAACATAGATTCAACTCTCTTAGGTGAACGAACGCACAGCAGAGCAGTTTCAAGGAAACTTTTCTCCTGAGTTTTAGACGAAGTTTCCTGCTGTTTAGTACGGATGCCGGCATTGGGCAGGAAATACCGGTTTTCGGATTCTGCACAGAAAGGGTTTGCAAACCGCTGAATCCACACGTGAGTTTAACTCTGTCAGTTGAATGCACACATTGACAACCATTCAGTTAGATAGCTCCGTTTTGGTTTTAGAAGCAGATATTTCTCTGTACAGCCTATGGTCCCATTCACTCGGGAATATCCCAACGCAGCTCCTGGAAGAAACGTGTTTCTGACTCGCTGAATCTCAACATAGATTCAACTCTCTTAGGTGAACGAACGCACAGCAGAGCAGTTTCAAGGAAACGTTTCTCCTGAGTTTTAGACGAAGTTTCCTGCTGTTTAGTACGTATGCCGGCATTGGGCTGGAAATACCGGTTTTGGGATTCTGCACAGAAAGGGTTTGCAAACCGCTGAATCCACACGTGAGTTTAACTCTGTCAGTTGAATGCACACATTGACAACCATTCAGTTTGATAACACCCTTTTGGTTTTAGAAGCAGATATTTCTCTGTACTGCCTATGGTCCCATTCACTCAGTGATATCCCAACGCAGCTCCTGGAAGAAACGTGTTTCTGACTCACTGAATCTCTACATAGATTCAACTCTCTTAGGTGAACGAACGCACAGCAGAGCAGTTTCAAGGAAACTTTTCTCCTGAGTTTTAGACGAAGTTTCCTGCTGTTTAGTACGGATGCCGGCATTGGGCTGGAAATACCGGTTTTGGGATTCTGCACAGAAAGGGTTTGCAAACCGCTGAATCCACACGTGAGTTTAACTCTCTCAGTTGAATGCACACATTGTCAACCATTCAATTTGATAACACCCTTTTGGTTTTAGAAGCAGATATTTCTCTGTACAGCCTATGGTACCATTCACTCGGGAATATCCCAACGCAGCTCCTGGAAGAAACGTGTTTCTGACTCGCTGAATCTCAACATAGATTCAACTCTCTTAGGTGAACGAACGCACAGCAGAGCAGTTTCAAGGAAACTTTTCTCCTGAGTTTTAGACGAAGTTTCCTGCTGTTTAGTACGGATGCCGGCATTGGGCTGGAAATACCGGTTTTGGGATTCTACACAGAAAGGGTTTGCAAACCGCTGAAACCACACGTGAGTTTAACTCTGTCAGTTGAATGCACACATTGACAACCATTCAGTTAGATAGCTCCGTTTTGGTTTTAGAAGCAGATATTTCTCTGTACAGCCTATGGTCCCATTCACTCGGGAATATCCCAACGCAGCTCCTGGAAGAAACGTGTTTCTGACTCGCTGAATCTCAACATAGATTCAACTCTCTTAGGTGAACGAACGCACAGCAGAGCAGTTTCAAGGAAACTTTTCTCCTGAGTTTTAGACGAAGTTTCCTGCTGTTTAGTACGGATGCCGGCATTGGGCAGGAAATACCGGTTTTCGGATTCTGCACAGAAAGGGTTTGCAAACCGCTGAATCCACACGTGAGTTTAACTCTGTCAGTTGAATGAACACATTGACAACCATTCAGTTTGATAACACCCTTTTGGTTTTAGAAGCAGATATTTCTCTGTACAGCCTATGGTCCCATTCACTCGGGAATATCCCAATGCAGCTCCTAGAAGAAATGTGTTTCTGACTCGCTGAATCTCAACATAGATTCAACTCTCTTAGGTGAACGAAGGCACAGCAGAGCAGTTTCAAGGAAACTTTTCTCCTGAGTTTTAGACGAAGTTTCCTGCTGTTTAGTACGGATGCCGGCATTGGGCTGGAAATACCGGTTTTGGGATTCTGCACAGAAAGGGTTTGCAAACCGCTGAATCCACACGTGAGTTTAACTCTGTCAGTTGAATGCACACATTGACTACCATTCAGTTAGATAGCTCCGTTTTGGTATTAGAAGCAGATATTTCTCTGTACAGCCTATGGTCCCATTCACTCGGGATTATCCCAACGCAGGTCCTAGAAGAAACGTGTTTCTGACTCGCTGAATCTCAACATAGATTCAACTCTCTTAGGTGAACGAACGCACAGCAGAGCAGTTTCAAGGAAACGTTTCTCCTGAGTTTTAGACGAAGTTTCCTGCTGTTTAGTACGGATGCCGGCATTGGGCTGGAAATACCGGTTTTGGGATTCTGCACAGAAAGGGTTTGCAAACCGCTGAATCCACACGTGAGTTTAACTCTGTCATTTGAATGCACACATTGACAACCATCCAGTTAGATAGCTCCGTTTTGGTTTTAGAAGCAGATATTTCTCTGTACAGCCTATGATCCCATTCACTCGGGAATATCCCAACGCAGCTCCTAGAAGAAACGTGTTTCTGTCTCGCTGAATCTCAACATAGATTCAACTCTCTTATGTGAACGAACGCACAGCAGAGCAGTTTCAAGGAAACTTTTCTCCTGAGTTTTAGACGAAGTTTCCTGCAGTTTAGTACGTATCCCGGCATTGAGCTGTTATTACCGGTTTTGGGATTCTGCACAGAAAGGGTTTGTAAACCGCTGAATCCAAACGTGAGTTTAACTCTGTCAGTTGAATGCACACATTGACAACCATTCAGTTAGATTGCACCGTTTTGGTTTTAGGAGCATATATTTCTCTGTACAGCCTATGGTCCCATTCACTCGGGAATATCCCAACGTAGCTCCTAGAAGAAACGTGTTTCTGACTCGCTGAATCTCAACATATATTCAACTCTCTTAGGTGAACGAACGCACAGCAGAGCGGTTTCAAGGAAACGTTTCTCCTGAGTTTTAGACGAAGTTTCCTGCTGTTTAGTACGGATGCTGGCATTGGGCTGGAAATACCGGTTTTGGGATTCTGCAAAGAAAGGGTTTGCAAACCACTGAATCCACACGTGAGTTTAACTCTGTCAGTTGAATGCACACATTGACAACCATTCAGTTAGATACCTCCGTTTTGGTTTTAGAAGCAGATATTTCTCTGTACAGCCTATGGTCCCATTTACTCGGGAATGTCCCAACGCAGCTCCTGGAAGAAACGTGTTTCTGACTCGCTGAATCTCAACATAGATTCAACTCTCTTAGGTGAACGAACGCACAGCAGAGCAGTTTCAAGGAAACGTTTCTCCTGAGTTTTAGACGAAGTTTCCTGCTGTTTAGTACGGATGCTGGCATTGTGCTGGAAATACCGGTTTTGGGATTCTGCACAGAAAGGGTTTGCAAACCGCTGAAACCACACGTGAGTTTAACTCTGTCAGTTGAATGCACACCTTGACAACCATTCAGTTAGATAGCTCCGTTTTGGTTTTAGAAGCAGATATTTCTCTGTACAGCCTATGGTCCCATTCACTCGGGAATATCCCAACGCAGCTCCTGGAAGAAACGTGTTTCTGACTCGCTGAATCTCAACATAGATTCAACTCTCTTAGGTGAACGAACGCACAGCAGAGCAGTTTCAAGGAAACGTTTCTCCTGAGTTTTAGACGAAGTTTCCTGCTGTTTAGTACGTATGCCGGCATTGGGCTGGAAATACCGGTTTTGGGATTCTGCACAGAAAGGGTTTGCAAACCGCTGAATCCACACGTGAGTTTAACTCTGTCATTTGAATGCACACATTGACAACCATTCAGTTAGATAGCTCCGTTTTGGTTTCAGAAGAAGATATTTCTCTGTACAGCCTATGGTCCCATTCACTCAGGAATATCCCAAAGCAGCTCCGGGAAGAAACGTGTTTCTGACTCGCTGAATCTCAACATAGATTCAACTCTCTTAGGTGAACGAACGCACAGCAGAGCAGTTTCAAGGAAACGTTTCTCCTGAGTTTTAGACGAAGTTTCCTGCTGTTTAGTACGGATGCCGGCATTGGGCTGGAAATACCGGTTTTGGGATTCTGCACAGAAAGGGTTTGCATACCGCTGAATCCACACGTGAGTTTAACTCTGTCAGTTGAATGCACACATTGACAACCATTCAGTTAGATAGCTCCGTTTTGGTTTTAGAAGCAGATATTTCTCTGTACAGCCTATGGTCCCATTCACTCGGGAATATCCCAACGCAGCTCCTGGAAGAAACGTGTTTCTGACTCGCTGAATCTCAACATAGATTCAACTCTCTTAGGGGAACGAACGCACAGCAGAGCAGTTTCAAGGAAACGTTTCTCCTGAGTTTTAGACGAAGTTTCCTGCTGTTTAGTACGTATGCCGGCATTGGGCTGGAAATACAGGTTTTGGGATTCTGCACAGAAAGGGTTTGCAAACCGCTGAATCCACACGTGAGTTTAACTCTGTCAGTTGAATGCACACATTGACAACCATTCAGTTTGATAACACCCTTTTGGTTTTAGAAGCAGATATTTCTCTGTACAGCCTATGGTCCCATTCACTCGGGGATATCCCAACGCAGCTCCTGGAAGAAACGTGTTTCTGACTCGCTGAATCTCAACATAGATTCAACTCTCTTAGGTGAACGAACGCACAGCAGAGCAGTTTCAAGGAAACGTTTCTCCTGAGTTTTAGACGAAGTTTCCTGCTGTTTAGTACGTATGCCGGCATTGGGCTGGAAATACCGGTTTTGGGATTCTGCACAGAAAGGGTTTGCAAACCGCTGAATCCACACGTGAGTTTAACTCTGTCAGTTGAATGCACACATTGACAACCATTCAGTTAGATAGCTCCGTTTTGGTTTTAGAAGCAGATATTTCTCTGTACAGCCTATGGTCCCATTCACTCGGGGATATCCCAACGCAGCTCCTGGAAGAAACGTGTTTCTGACTCGCTGAATCTCAACATAGATTCAACTCTCTTAGGTGAACGAACGCACAGCAGAGCAGTTTCAAGGAAACGTTTCTCCTGAGTTTTAGACGAAGTTTCCTGCTGTTTAGTACGTATGCCGGCATTGGGCTGGAAATACCGGTTTTGGGATTCTGCACAGAAAGTGTTTGCAAACCGCTGAATCCACACGTGAGTTTAACTCTGTCAGTTGAATGCACACATTGACAACCATTCAGTTAGATAGATCCGTTTTGGTTTTAGAAGCAGATATTTCTCTGTACAGCCTATGGTCCCATTCACTCGGGAATATCCCGACGCAGGTCCTAGAAGAAACGTGTTTCTGACTCGCTGAATCTCAACATAGATTCAACTCTCTTAGGTGAACGAACGCACAGCAGAGCAGTTTCAAGGAAACTTTTCTCCTGAGTTTTAGACGAAGTTTCCTGCTGTTTAGTACGGATGCCGGCATTGGGCAGGAAATACCGGTTTTCGGATTCTGCACAGAAAGGGTTTGCAAACCGCTGAATCCACACGTGAGTTTAACTCTGTCAGTTGAATGCACACATTGACAACCATTCAGTTAGATAGCTCCGTTTTGGTTTTAGAAGCAGATATTTCTCTGTACAGCCTATGGTCCCATTCACTCGGGAATATCCCAATGCAGCTCCTGGAAGAAACGTGTTTCTGACTCGCTGAATCTCAACATAGATTCAACTCTCTTAGGTGAACGAACGCACAGCAGAGCAGTTTCAAGGAAACGTTTCTCCTGAGTTTTAGACGAAGTTTCCTGCTGTTTAGTACGTATGCCGGCATTGGGCTGGAAATACCGGTTTTGGGATTCTGCACAGAAAGGGTTTGCAAACCGCTGAATCCACACGTGAGTTTAACTCTGTCAGTTGAATGCACACATTGACAACCATTCAGTTTGATAACACCCTTTTGGTTTTAGAAGCAGATATTTCTCTGTACAGCCTATGGTCCCATTCACTCGGGGATATCCCAACGCAGCTCCTGGAAGAAACGTGTTTCTGACTCGCTGAATCTCAACATAGATTCAACTCTCTTAGGTGAACGAACGCACAGCAGAGCTGTTTCAAGGAAACGTTTCTCCTGAGTTTTAGACGAAGTTTCCTGCTGTTTAGTACGTATGCCGGCATTGGGCTGGAAATACCGGTTTTGGGATTCTGCACAGAAAGGGTTTGCAAACCGCTGAATCCACACGTGAGTTTAACTCTGTCAGTTGAATGCACACATTGACAACCATTCAGTTAGATAGATCCGTTTTGGTTTTAGAAGCAGATATTTCTCTGTACAGCCTATGGTCCCATTCACTCGGGAATATCCCGACGCAGCTCCTAGAAGAAACGTGTTTCTGACTCGCTGAATCTCAACATAGATTCAACTCTCTTAGGTGAACGAACGCACAGCAGAGCAGTTTCAAGGAAACTTTTCTCCTGAGTTCTAGACGAAGTTTCCTGCTGTTTAGTACGGATGCCGGCATTGGGCAGGAAATACCGGTTTTGGGATTCTGCACAGAAAGGGTTTGCAAACCGCTGAATCCACACGTGAGTTTAACTCTGTCAGTTGAATGCACACATTGACAACCATTCAGTTAGATAGCTCCGTTTTGGTTTTAGAAGCAGATATTTCTCTGTACAGCCTATGGTCCCATTCACTCGGGAATATCCCAACGCAGCTCCTGGAAGAAACGTGTTTCTGACTCGCTGAATCTGAACATAGATTCAACTCTCTTAGGTGAACGAACGCACAGCAGAGCAGTTTCAAGGAAACGTTTCTCCTGAGTTTTAGACGAAGTTTCCTGCTGTTTAGTACGTATGCCGGCATTGGGCTGGAAATACCGGTTTTGGGATTCTGCACAGAAAGGGTTTGCAAACCGCTGAATCCACACGTGAGTTTAACTCTGTCAGTTGAATGCACACATTGACAACCATTCAGTTAGATAGCTCCGTTTTGGTTTTAGAAGCAGATATTTCTCTGTACAGACTATGGTCCCATTCACTCGGGAATATCCCAACGCAGCTACTAGAAGAAACGTGTTTCTGACTCGCTGAATCTCAACATAGATTCAACTCTCTTAGGTGAACGAACGCCCAGCAGAGCAGTTACAAGGAAGCGTTTCTCCTGAGTTTTAGACGAAGTTTCCTGCTGTTTAGTACGGATGCCGGCATTGGGCTGGAAATACCGGTTTTGGGATTCTGCACAGAAAGGGTTTGCAAACCGCTGAATCCACACGTGAGTTTAACTTTGTGAGTTGAATGCACACATTGACAACCATCCAGTTAGATAGCTCCGTTTTGGTTTTAGAAGCAGATATTTCTCTGTACAGCCTATGGTCCCATTCACTCGGGAATATCCCAACGCAGCTCCTAGAAGAAACGTGTTTCTGACTCGCTGAATCTCAACATAGATTCAACTCTCTTAGGTGAACGAACGCACAGCAGAGCAGTTTCAAGGAAACTTTTCTCCTGAGTTTTAGACGAAATTTCCTGCAGTTTAGTACGTATGCCGGCATTGAGCTGGAATTTCCGGTTTTGGGATTCTGCACAGAAAGGGTTTGTAGACCGCTGAATCCAAACGTGAGTTTACCTCTGTCAGTTGAATGCACACATTGACAACCATTCAGTTAGACTGCACCCTTTTGGTTTTAGGAGCAGATATTTCTCTGTACAGCCTATGGTCCCATTCACTCGGGAATATCCCAACGCAGCTCCTAGAAGAAACGTGTTTCTGACTCGCTGAATCTCAACATAGATTCAACTCTCTTAGGTGAACGAACGCACAGCAGAGCACTTTCAAGGAAACGTTTCTCCTGAGTTTTAGACGAAGTTTCCTGCTGTTTAGTACGGATACCTGCATTTGGCAGGAAATACCGGTTTTCGGATTCTGCACAGAAAGGGTTTGCAAACCGCTGAATCCACACGTGAGTTTAACTCTGTCAGTTGAATGCACACATTGACAACCATTCAGTTTGATAAAACCATTTTGGTTTTAGAAGCAGATATTTCTCTGTACAGCCTATGGTCCCATTCACTCGGGAATATCCCAACGCAGCTCCTAGGAGAAACGTGTTTCTGACTCACTGAATCTCTACATAGATTCAACTCTCTTAGGTGAACGAAGGCACAGCAGAGCAGTTTCAAGGAAACTTTTCTCCTGAGTTTTAGACGAAGTTTCCTGCTGTTTAGTACGTATGCCGGCATTGGGCTGGAAATACCGGTTTTGGGATTCTGCACAGAAAGGGTTTGCAAACCGCTGAATCCACACGTGAGTTTAACTCTGTCAGTTGAATGCACACATTGTCAACCATTCAATTTGATAACACCCTTTTGGTTTTAGAAGCAGATATTTCTCTGTACAGCCTATGGTCCCATTCACTGGGGAATATCCCAACGCAGCTCCTGGAAGAAACGTGTTTCTGACTCGCTGAATCTCAACATAGATTCAACTCTCTTAGGTGAACGAAGGAACAGCAGAGCAGTTTCAAGGAAACGTTTCTCCTGAGTTTTAGACGAAGTTTCCTGCTGCTTAGTACGGATGCCTGCATTGGGCAGGAAATACCGGTTTTCGGATTCTGCACAGAAAGGGTTTGCAAACCGCTGAATCCACACGTGAGTTTAACTCTGTCAGTTGAATGCACACATTGACAACGATTCAGTTTGATAGGACCCTTTTGGTTTTAGAAGCAGATATTTCTCTGTACAGCCTATGGTCCCATTCACTCGGGAATATCAAAACGCAGCTCCTAGAAGAAATGTGTTTCTGACTCGCTGAATCTCAACATAGATTCAACTCTCTTAGGTGAACGAAGGCACAGCAGAGCAGTTTCAAGGAAACTTTTCTCCTGAGTTTTAGACGAAGTTTCCTGCTGTTTAGTACGGATGCCGGCATTGGGCTGGAAATACCGGTTTTGGGATTCTGCACAGAAAGGGTTTGCAAACCGCTGAATCCACACGTGAGTTTAACTCTGTCAGTTGAATGCACACATTGACAACCATTCAGTTAGATAGCTCCGTTTTGGTATTAGAAGCAGATATTTCTCTGTACAGCCTATGGTCCCATTCACTCGGGATTATCCCAACGCAGGTCCTAGAAGAAACGTGTTTCTGACTCGCTGAATCTCAACATAGATTCAACTCTCTTAGGTGAACGAACGCACAGCAGAGCAGTTTTAAGGAAACGTTTCTCCTGAGTTTTAGACGAAGTTTCCTGCTGTTTAGTACGGATGCCGGCATTGGGCTGGAAGTACCGGTTTTGGGATTCTGCACAGAAAGGGTTTGCAAACCGCTGAATCCACACGTGAGTTTAACTCTGTCAGTTGAATGCACACATTGAGAACCATTCAGTTTGATAGCACCCTTTTGGTTTTAGTAGCAGATATTTCTCTGTACAGCCTATGGTCCCATTCACTCGGGAATATCCCAACGCAGCTCCTAGAAGAAACGTGTTTCTGACTCGCTGAATCTCAACATAGATTCAACTCTCTTAGGTGAACGAACGCACAGCAGAGCAGTTTCAAGGAAACGTTTCTCCTGAGTTTTAGACGAAGTTTCCTGCTGTTTAGTACGGATGCCGGCATTGGGCTGGAAGTACCGGTTTTGGGATTCTGCACAGAAAGGGTTTGCAAACCGCTGAATCCACACGTGAGTTTAACTCTGTCAGTTGAATGCACACATTGACAACCATTCAGTTAGATAGCTCCGTTTTGGTTTCAGAAGCAGATATTTCTCTGTACAGCCTATGGTCCCATTCACTCGGGAATATCCCAAAGCAGCTCCGGGAAGAAACGTGTTTCTGACTCGCTGAATCTCAACATAGATTCAACTCTCTTAGGTGAACGAACGCACAGCAGAGCAGTTTCAAGGAAACGTTTCTCCTGAGTTTTAGACGAAGTTTCCTGCTGTTTAGTACGGATGCTGGCATTGGGCTGGAAATACCGGTTTTGGGATTCTGCGCAGAAAGGGTTTGCAAACCGCTGAATCCACACGTGAGTTTAACTCTGTCAGTTGAATGCACACATTGACAACCATTCAGTTAGATAGCTCCGTTTTGGTTTTAGAAGCAGATATTTCTCTGTACAGCCTATGGTCCCATTCACTCGGGAGTATCCCAACGCAGCTCCTGGAAGAAACGTGTTTCTGACTCGCTGAATCTCAACATAGATTCAACTCTCTTAGGTGAACGAACGCACAGCAGAGCAGCTTCAAGGAAACGTTTCGCTTGAGTTTTAGACGAAGTTTCCTGCTGTTTAGTACGTATGCCGGCATTGGGCTGGCAATACCGGTTTTGGGATTCTGCACAGAAAGGGTTTGCAAACCGCTGAATCCACACGTGAGTTTAACTCTGTCACTTGAATGCACACATTGACAACCATTCTGTTTGATAACACCCTTTTGCTTTTAGAAGCAGATATTTCTCTGTACAGCCTATGGTCCCATTCACTCGGGGATATCCCAACGCAGCTCCTGGAAGAAACGTGTTTCTGACTCGCTGAATCTCAACATAGATTCAACTCTCTTAGGTGAACGAACGCACAGCAGAGCAGTTTCAAGGAAACGTTTCTCCTGAGTTTTAGACGAAGTTTCCTGCTGTTTAGTACGTATGCCGGCATTGGGCTGGAAATACCGGTTTTGGGATTCTGCACAGAAAGGGTTTGCAAACCGCTGAATCCACACGTGAGTTTAACTCTGTCAGTTGAATGCACACATTGACAACCATTCAGTTAGATAGCTCCGTTTTGGTTTTAGAAGCAGATATTTCTCTGTACAGGCTATGGTCCCATTCACTCGGGAATATCCCAACGCAGCTACTAGAAGAAACGTGTTTCTGACTCGCTGAATCTCAACATAGATTCAACTCTCTTAGGTGAACGAACGCCCAGCAGAGCAGTTTCAAGGAAGCGTTTCTCCTGAGTTTTAGACGAAGTTTCCTGCTGTTTAGTACGTATGCCGGCATTGGGCTGGAAATACCGGTTTTGGGATTCTGCACAGAAAGTGTTTGCAAACCGCTGAATCCACACGTGAGTTTAACTTTGTGAGTTGAATGCACACATTGACAACCATCCAGTTAGATAGCTCTGTTTTGGTTTTAGAAGCAGATATTTCTCTGTACAGCCTATGGTCCCATTCACTCGGGAATATCCCAACGCATCTCCTAGAAGAAACGTGTTTCTGACTCGCTGAATCTCAACATAGATTCAACTCTCTTAGGTGAACGAACGCACAGCAGAGCAGTTTCAAGGAAACGTTTCTCCTGAGTTTTAGACGAAATTTCCTGCAGTTTAGTACGTATGCCGGCATTGAGCTGGAATTACCGGTTTTGGGATTCTGCACAGAAAGGGTTTGTAGACCGCTGAATCCAAACGTGAGTTTACCTCTGTCAGTTGAATGCACACATTGACAACCATTCAGTTAGATTGCACCCTTTTGGTTTTAGGAGCAGATATTTCTCTGTACAGCCTATGGTCCCATTCACTCGGGAATATCCCAACGCAGCTCCTAGAAGAAACGTGTTTCTGACTCGCTGAATCTCAACATAGATTCAACTCTCTTAGGTGAACGAACGCACAGCAGAGCACTTTCAAGGAAACGTTTCTCTTGAGTTTTAGACGAAGTTTCCTGCTGTTTAGTACGTATGCCGGCATTGGGCTGGAAATACCGGTTTTGGGATTCTGCACAGAAAGGGTTTGCAAACCGCTGAATCCACACGTGAGTTTAACTCTGTCAGTTGAATGCACACATTGACAACCATTCAGTTAGATAGATCCGTTTTGGTTTTAGAAGCAGATATTTCTCTGTACAGCCTATGGTCCCATTCACTCGGGAATATCCCGACGCAGCTCCTAGAAGAAACGTGTTTCTGACTCGCTGAATCTCAACATAGATTCAACTCTCTTAGGTGAACGAACGCACAGCAGAGCAGTTTCAAGGAAACTTTTCTCCTGAGTTCTAGACGAAGTTTCCTGCTGTTTAGTACGGATGCCGGCATTGGGCAGGAAATACCGGTTTTGGGATTCTGCACAGAAAGGGTTTGCAAACCGCTGAATCCACACGTGAGTTTAACTCTGTCAGTTGAATGCACACATTGACAACCATTCAGTTAGATAGCTCCGTTTTGGTTTTAGAAGCAGATATTTCTCTGTACAGCCTATGGTCCCATTCACTCGGGAATATCCCAACGCAGCTCCTGGAAGAAACGTGTTTCTGACTCGCTGAATCTGAACATAGATTCAACTCTCTTAGGTGAACGAACGCACAGCAGAGCAGTTTCAAGGAAACGTTTCTCCTGAGTTTTAGACGAAGTTTCCTGCTGTTTAGTACGTATGCCGGCATTGGGCTGGAAATACCGGTTTTGGGATTCTGCACAGAAAGGGTTTGCAAACCGCTGAATCCACACGTGAGTTTAACTCTGTCAGTTGAATGCACACATTGACAACCATTCAGTTAGATAGCTCCGTTTTGGTTTTAGAAGCAGATATTTCTCTGTACAGACTATGGTCCCATTCACTCGGGAATATCCCAACGCAGCTACTAGAAGAAACGTGTTTCTGACTCGCTGAATCTCAACATAGATTCAACTCTCTTAGGTGAACGAACGCCCAGCAGAGCAGTTACAAGGAAGCGTTTCTCCTGAGTTTTAGACGAAGTTTCCTGCTGTTTAGTACGGATGCCGGCATTGGGCTGGAAATACCGGTTTTGGGATTCTGCACAGAAAGGGTTTGCAAACCGCTGAATCCACACGTGAGTTTAACTTGGTGAGTTGAATGCACACATTGACAACCATCCAGTTAGATAGCTCCGTTTTGGTTTTAGAAGCAGATATTTCTCTGTACAGCCTATGGTCCCATTCACTCGGGAATATCCCAACGCAGCTCCTAGAAGAAACGTGTTTCTGACTCGCTGAATCTCAACATAGATTCAACTCTCTTAGGTGAACGAACGCACAGCAGAGCAGTTTCAAGGAAACTTTTCTCCTGAGTTTTAGACGAAATTTCCTGCAGTTTAGTACGTATGCCGGCATTGAGCTGGAATTTCCGGTTTTGGGATTCTGCACAGAAAGGGTTTGTAGACCGCTGAATCCAAACGTGAGTTTACCTCTGTCAGTTGAATGCACACATTGACAACCATTCAGTTAGATTGCACCCTTTTGGTTTTAGGAGCAGATATTTCTCTGTACAGCCTATGGTCCCATTCACTCGGGAATATCCCAACGCAGCTCCTAGAAGAAACGTGTTTCTGACTCGCTGAATCTCAACATAGATTCAACTCTCTTAGGTGAACGAACGCACAGCAGAGCACTTTCAAGGAAACGTTTCTCCTGAGTTTTAGACGAAGTTTCCTGCTGTTTAGTACGTATGCCGGCATTGGGCTGGAAATACCGGTTTTGGGATTCTGCACAGAAAGGGTTTGCAAACCGCTGAATCCACACGTGAGTTTAACTCTGTCAGTTGAAAGCACACATTGACAACCATTCAGTTTGATAACACCCTTTTGGTTTTAGAAGCAGATATTTCTCTGTACAGCCTATGGTCCCATTCACTCGGGAATATCCCAACGCAGCTCCTGGAAGAAACGTGTTTCTGACTCGCTGAATCTCAACATAGATTCAACTGTCTTAGGTGAACGAAAGCACAGCAGAGCAGTTTCAAGGAAACGTTTCTCCTGAGTTTTAGACGATATTTCCTGCTGTTTAGTACGTATGCCGGCATTGGGCTGGAAATACCGGTTTTGGGATTCTGCGCAGAAAGGGTTTGCAAACCGCTGATTCCACACGTGAGTTTAACTCTGTCAGTTGAATGCACACATTGTCAACCATTCAATTTGATAACACCCTTTTGGTTTTAGAAGCAGATATTTCTCTGTACAGCCTATGGTCCCATTCACTGGGGAATATCCCAACGCAGCTCCTGGAAGAAACGTGTTTCTGACTCGCTGAATCTCAACATAGATTCAACTCTCTTAGGTGAACGAAGGAACAGCAGAGCAGTTTCAAGGAAACGTTTCTCCTGAGTTTTAGACGAAGTTTCCTGCTGCTTAGTACGGATGCCTGCATTGGGCAGGAAATACCGGTTTTCGGATTCTGCACAGAAAGGGTTTGCAAACCGCTGAATCCACACGTGAGTTTAACTCTGTCAGTTGAATGCACACATTGACAACGATTCAGTTTGATAGGACCCTTTTGGTTTTAGAAGCAGATATTTCTCTGTACAGCCTATGGTCCCATTCACTCGGGAATATCCCAACGCAGCTCCTAGAAGAAATGTGTTTCTGACTCGCTGAATCTCAACATAGATTCAACTCTCTTAGGTGAACGAAGGCACAGCAGAGCAGTTTCAAGGAAACTTTTCTCCTGAGTTTTAGACGAAGTTTCCTGCTGTTTAGTACGGATGCCGGCATTGGGCTGGAAATACCGGTTTTGGGATTCTGCACAGAAAGGGTTTGCAAACCGCTGAATCCACACGTGAGTTTAACTCTGTCAGTTGAATGCACACATTGACAACCATTCAGTTAGATAGCTCCGTTTTGGTATTAGAAGCAGATATTTCTCTGTACAGCCTATGGTCCCATTCACTCGGGATTATCCCAACGCAGGTCCTAGAAGAAACGTGTTTCTGACTCGCTGAATCTCAACATAGATTCAACTCTCTTAGGTGAACGAACGCACAGCAGAGCAGTTTCAAGGAAACGTTTCTCCTGAGTTTTAGACGAAGTTTCCTGCTGTTTAGTACGGATGCCGGCATTGGGCTGGAAGTACCGGTTTTGGGATTCTGCACAGAAAGGGTTTGCAAACCGCTGAATCCACACGTGAGTTTAACTCTGTCAGTTGAATGCACACATTGACAACCATTCAGTTTGATAGCACCCTTTTGGTTTTAGTAGCAGATATTTCTCTGTACAGCCTATGGTCCCATTCACTCGGGAATATCCCAACGCAGCTCCTAGAAGAAACGTGTTTCTGACTCGCTGAATCTCAACATAGATTCAACTCTCTTAGGTGAACGAACGCACAGCAGAGCAGTTTCAAGGAAACGTTTCTCCTGAGTTTTAGACGAAGTTTCCTGCTGTTTAGTACGGATGCCGGCATTGGGCTGGAAGTACCGGTTTTGGGATTCTGCACAGAAAGGGTTTGCAAACCGCTGAATCCACACGTGAGTTTAACTCTGTCAGTTGAATGCACACATTGACAACCATTCAGTTAGATAGCTCCGTTTTGGTTTCAGAAGCAGATATTTCTCTGTACAGCCTATGGTCCCATTCACTCGGGAATATCCCAAAGCAGCTCCGGGAAGAAACGTGTTTCTGACTCGCTGAATCTCAACATAGATTCAACTCTCTTAGGTGAACGAACGCACAGCAGAGCAGTTTCAAGGAAACGTTTCTCCTGAGTTTTAGACGAAGTTTCCTGCTGTTTAGTACGGATGCCGGCATTGGGCTGGAAATACCGGTTTTGGGATTCTGCACAGAAAGGGTTTGCAAACCGCTGAATCCACACGTGAGTTTAACTCTGTCAGTTGAATGCACACATTGACAACCATTCAGTTAGATAGCTCCGTTTTGGTTTTAGAAGCAGATATTTCTCTGTACAGCCTATGGTCCCATTCACTCGGGAATATCCCAACGCAGCTCCTGGAAGAAACGTGTTTCTGACTCGCTGAATCCCAACATAGATTCAACTCTCTTAGGTGAACGAACGCACAGCAGAGCAGCTTCTAGGAAACGTTTCGCTTGAGTTTTAGACGAAGTTTCCTGCTGTTTAGTACAGATGCCGGCATTGGGCTGGCAATACCGGTTTTGGGATTCTGCACAGAAAGGGTTTGCAAACCGCTGAATCCACACGTGAGTTTAACTCTGTCACTTGAATGCACACATTGACAACCATTCTGTTTGATAACACCCTTTTGCTTTTAGAAGCAGATATTTCTCTGTACAGCCTATGGTCCCATTCACTCGGGGATATCCCAACGCAGCTCCTGGAAGAAACGTGTTTCTGACTCGCTGAATCTCAACATAGATTCAACTCTCTTAGGTGAACGAACGCACAGCAGAGCAGTTTCAAGGAAACGTTTCTCCTGAGTTTTAGACGAAGTTTCCTGCTGTTTAGTACGTATGCCGGCATTGGGCTGGAAATACCGGTTTTGGGATTCTGCACAGAAAGGGTTTGCAAACCGCTGAATCCACACGTGAGTTTAACTCTGTCAGTTGAATGCACACATTGACAACCATTCAGTTAGATAGCTCCGTTTTGGTTTTAGAAGCAGATATTTCTCTGTACAGACTATGGTCCCATTCACTCGGGAATATCCCAACGCAGCTACTAGAAGAAACGTGTTTCTGACTCGCTGAATCTCAACATAGATTCAACTCTCTTAGGTGAACGAACGCCCAGCAGAGCAGTTTCAAGGAAGCGTTTCTCCTGAGTTTTAGACGAAGTTTCCTGCTGTTTAGTACGTATGCCGGCATTGGGCTGGAAATACCGGTTTTGGGATTCTGCACAGAAAGTGTTTGCAAACCGCTGAATCCACACGTGAGTTTAACTTTGTGAGTTGAATGCACACATTGACAACCATCCAGTTAGATAGCTCTGTTTTGGTTTTAGAAGCAGATATTTCTCTGTACAGCCTATGGTCCCATTCACTCGGGAATATCCCAACGCATCTCCTAGAAGAAACGTGTTTCTGACTCGCTGAATCTCAACATAGATTCAACTCTCTTAGGTGAACGAACGCACAGCAGAGCAGTTTCAAGGAATCGTTTCTCCTGAGTTTTAGACGAAATTTCCTGCAGTTTAGTACGTATGCCGGCATTGAGCTGGAATTACCGGTTTTGGGATTCTGCACAGAAAGGGTTTGTAGACCGCTGAATCCAAACGTGAGTTTACCTCTGTCAGTTGAATGCACACATTGACAACCATTCAGTTAGATTGCACCCTTTTGGTTTTAGGAGCAGATATTTCTCTGTACAGCCTATGGTCCCATTCACTCGGGAATATCCCAACGCAGCTCCTAGAAGAAACGTGTTTCTGACTCGCTGAATCTCAACATAGATTCAACTCTCTTAGGTGAACGAACGCACAGCAGAGCACTTTCAAGGAAACGTTTCTCTTGAGTTTTAGACGAAGTTTCCTGCTGTTTAGTACGTATGCCGGCATTGGGCTGGAAATACCGGTTTTGGGATTCTGCACAGAAAGGGTTTGCAAACCGCTGAATCCACACGTGAGTTTAACTCTGTCAGTTGAAAGCACACATTGACAACCATTCAGTTTGATAACACCCTTTTGGTTTTAGAAGCAGATATTTCTCTGTACAGCCTATGGTCCCATTCACTCGGGAATATCCCAACGCAGCTCCTGGAAGAAACGTGTTTCTGACTCGCTGAATCTCAACATAGATTCAACTGTCTTAGGTGAACGAAAGCACAGCAGAGCAGTTTCAAGGAAACGTTTCTTCTGAGTTTTAGACGAAGTTTCCTGCTGTTTAGTACGTATGCCGGCATTGGGCTGGAAATACCGGTTTTGGGATTCTGCGCAGAAAGAGTTTGAAAACCACTGAATCCACACGTGAGTTTAACTCTGTCAGTTGAATGCACACATTGCCAACCATTCAGTTTGATAGCACCCTTTTGGTTTTAGAAGCAGATATTTCTCTGTACAGCCTATGGTCCCATTCACTCGGGAATATCCCAACGCAGCTCCTAGGAGAAACGTGTTTCTGACTCACTGAATCTCTACATAGATTCAACTCTCTTAGGTGAACGAACGCACAGCAGAGCAGTTTCAAGGAAACTTTTCTCCTGAGTTTTAGACGAAGTTTCCTGCTGTATAGTACGGATGCCGGCATTGGGCTGGAAATACCGGTTTTGGGATTCTGCACAGAAAGGGTTTGCAAACCGCTGAATCCACACGTGAGTTTAACTCTCTCAGTTGAATGCACACATTGTCAACCATTGAATTTGATAACACCCTTTTGGTTTTAGAAGCAGATATTTCTCTGTACAGCCTATGGTCCCATTCACTCGGGAATATCCCAACGCAGCTCCTGGAAGAAACGTGTTTCTGACTCGCTGAATCTCAACATAGATTCAACTCTCTTAGGTGAACGAACGCACAGCAGAGCAGTTTCAAGGAAACGTTTCTCCTGAGTTTTAGACGAAGTTACCTGCTGTTTAGTACGGATGCCGGCATTGGGCTGGAAATACCGGTTTTGGGATTCTACACAGAAAGGGTTTGCAAACCGCTGAATCCACACGTGAGTTTAACTCTGTCAGTTGAATGCACACATTGACAACCATTCAGTTAGATAGCTCCGTTTTGGTTTTAGAAGCAGATATTTCTCTGTACAGCCTATGGTCCCATTCACTCGGGAATATCCCAACGCAGCTCCTGGAAGAAACGTGTTTCTGACTCGCTGAATCTCAACATAGATTCAACTCTCTTAGGTGAACGAACGCCCAGCAGAGCAGTTTCAAGGAAGCGTTTCTCCTGAGTTTTAGACGAAGTTTCGTGCTGTTTAGTACGTATGCCGGCGTTGGGCTGGAAATACCGGTTTTGGGATTCTGCACAGAAAGGGTTTGCAAACCGCTGAATCCACACGTGAGTTTAACTTTGTGAGTTGAATGCACACATTGACAACCATCCAGTTAGATAGCTCTGTTTTGGTTTTAGAAGCAGATATTTCTCTGTACAGCCTATGGTCCCATTCACTCGGGAATATCCCAACGCATCTCCTAGAAGAAACGTGTTTCTGACTCGCTGAATCTCAACATAGATTCAACTCTCTTAGGTGAACGAACGCACAGCAGAGCAGTTTCAAGGAAACGTTTCTCCTGAGTTTTAGACGAAATTTCCTGCAGTTTAGTACGTATGTCGGCATTGAGCTGGAATTACCGGTTTTGGGATTCTGCACAGAAAGGGTTTGCAAACCGCTGAATCCACACGTGAGTTTAACTCTGTCAGTTGAATGCACACATTGACAACCATTCAGTTTGATAACACCCTTTTGGTTTTAGAAGCAGATATTTCTCTGTACAGACTATGGTCCCATTCACTCGGGAATATCCCAACGCAGCTACTAGAAGAAACGTGTTTCTGACTCGCTGAATCTCAACATAGATTCAACTCTCTTAGGTGAACGAACGCCCAGCAGAGCAGTTTCAAGGAAACGTTTCTCCTGAGTTTTAGACGAAGTTTCCTGCTGTTTAGTACGTATGCCGGCATTGGGCTGGAAATACCGGTTTTGGGATTCTGCACAGAAAGGGTTTGCAAACCGCTGATTCCACACGTGAGTTTAACTCTGTCAGTTGAATGCACACATTGACAACCATTCAGTTAGATAGCTCCGTTTTGGTTTTAGAAGCAGATATTTCTCTGTACAGCGTATGGTCCCATTCACTCGGGAATATCCCAACGCAGCTCCTAGAAGAAACGTGTTTCTTACTCGCTGAATCTCAACATAGATTCAACTCTCTTAGGTGAACGAACGCACAGCAGAGCAGTTTCAAGGAAACGTTTCTCCTGAGTTTTAGACGAAGTTTCCTGCTGTTTGGTACGTATGCCGGCATTGGGCAGGAAATACCGGTTTTCGGATTCTGCACAGAAAGGGTTTGCAAACCGCTGAATCCACACGTGAGTTTAACTCTGTCAGTTGAATGCACACATTGACAACCATCCAGTTAGATAGCTCCGATTTGGTTTTAGAAGCAGATATTTCTCTGTACAGCCTATGGTCCCATTCACTCGGGAATATCCCAACGCAGCTCCTAGAAGAAACGTGTTTCTGACTCGCTGAATCTCAACATAGATTCAACTGTCTTAGGTGAACGAAAGCACAGCAGAGCAGTTTCAAGGAAACGTTTCTTCTGAGTTTTAGACGATGTTTCCTGCTGTTTAGTACGTATGCCGGCATTGGGCTGGAAATACCGGTTTTGGGATTCTGCGCAGAAAGGGTTTGCAAACCACTGATTCCACACGTGAGTTTAACTCTGTCAGTTGAATGCACACATTGACAACCATTCAGTTAGATAGCTCCGTTTTGGTTTTAGAAGCAGATATTTCTCTGTACAGCCTATGGTCCCATTCACTCGGGAATATCCCAACGCAGCTCCTAGAAGAAACGTGTTTCTGACTCGCTGAATCTCAACATAGTTTCAACTCTCTTAAGTGAACGAACGCACAGCAGAGCTGTTTCAAGGAAACGTTTCTCCTGAGTTTTAGACGAAGTTTCCTGCTGTTTAGTACGGATGCCTGCATTGGGCAGGAAATACCGGTTTTCGGATTCTGCACAGAAAGGGTTTGCAAACCGCTGAATCCACACGTGAGTTTAACTCTGTCAGTTGAATGCACACATTGACAACCATTCAGTTTGATAGCACCCTTTTGGTTTTAGAAGCAGATATTTCTCTGTACAGCCTATGGTCCCATTCACTCGGGAATATCCCAACGCAGCTCCTAGGAGAAACGTGTTTCTGACTCACTGAATCTCTACATAGATTCAACTCTCTTAGGTGAACGAACGCACAGCAGAGCAGTTTCAAGGAAACTTTTCTCCTGAGTTTTAGACGATGTTTCCTGCGGTTTAGTACGGATGCCGGCATTGGACTGGAAATACCGGTTTTGGGATTCTGCACAGAAAGGGTTTGCAAACCGCTGAATCCACACGTGAGTTTAACTCTCTCAGTTGAATGCACACATTGTCAACCATTCAATTTGATAACACCCTTTTGGTTTTAGAAGCAGATATTTCTCTGTACAGCCTATGGTCCCATTCACTCGGGAATATCCCAACGCAGCTCCTGGAAGAAACGTGTTTCTGACTCGCTGAATCTCAACATAGATTCAACTCTCTTAGGTGAACGAACGCACAGCAGAGCAGTTTCAAGGAAACGTTTCTCGTGAGTTTTAGACGAAGTTACCTGCTGTTTAGTACGGATGCCGGCATTGGGCTGGAAATACCGGTTTTGGGATTCTACACAGAAAGGGTTTGCAAACCGCTGAATCCACACGTGAGTTTAACTCTGTCAGTTGAATGCACACATTGAAAACCATTCAGTTAGATAGCTCCGTTTTGGTTTTAGAAGCAGATATTTCTCTGTACAGCCTATGGTCCCATTCACTCGGGAATATCCCAACGCAGCTCCTGGAAGAAACGTGTTTCTGACTCGCTGAATCTCAACATAGATTCAACTCTCTTAGGTGAACGAACGCACAGCAGAGCAGTTTCAAGGAAACGTTTCTCCTGACTTTTAGACTAAGTTTCCTGCTGTTTAGTACGTATGCCGGCATTGGGCTGGAAATACCGGTTTTGGGATTCTGCACAGAAAGGGTTTGCAAACCGCTGAATCCACATGTGAGTTTAACTCTGTCAGTTGAATGCACACATTGACAACCATTCAGTTTGATAACACCCTTTTGGTTTTAGAAGCAGATATTTCTCTGTACAGACTATGGTCCCATTCACTCGGGAATATCCCAACGCAGCTACTAGAAGAAACGTGTTTCTGACTCGCTGAATCTCAACATAGATTCAACTCTCTTAGGTGAACGAACGCCCAGCAGAGCAGTTTCAAGGAAACGTTTCTCCTGAGTTTTAGACGAAGTTTCCTGCTGTTTAGTACGTATGCCGGCATTGGGCTGGAAATACCGGTTTTGGGATTCTGCACAGAAAGGGTTTGCAAACCGCTGATTCCACACGTGAGTTTAACTCTGTCAGTTGAATGCACACATTGACAACCATTCAGTTAGATAGCTCCGTTTTGGTTTTAGAAGCAGATATTTCTCTGTACAGCCTATGGTCCCATTCACTCGGGAATATCCCAACGCAGCTCCTGGAAGAAACGTGTTTCTGACTCGCTGAATCTCAACATAGATTCAACTGTCTTAGGTGAACGAACGCACAGCAGAGCAGCTTCAAGGGAACGTTTCGCTTGAGTTTTAGACGAAGTTTCCTGCTGTTTAGTACGTATGCCGGCATTGGACTGGCAATACCGGTTTTGGGATTCTGCACAGAAAGGGTTTGCAAACCGCTGAATCCACACGTGAGTTTAACTCTGTCAGTTGAATACACACATTGACAACCATTCAGTTTGATAACACCCTTTTGGTTTTAGAAGCAGATATTTCTCTGTACAGCCTATGGTCCCATTCACTCGGGGATATCCCAACGCAGCTCCTGGAAGAAACGTGTTTCTGACTCGCTGAATCTCAACATAGATTCAACTCTCTTAGGTGAACGAACGCACAGCAGAGCAGTTTCAAGGAAACGTTTCTCCTGAGTTTTAGACGAAGTTTCCTGCTGTTTAGTACGGATGCCGGCATTGGGCTGGACATACCGGTTTTGGGATTCTGCACAGAAATGGTTTGCAAACCGCTGAATCCACACGTTAGTTTAACTCTGTCAGTTGAATGCACACATTGACAACCATTCAGTTAGATAGCTCCGTTTTGGTATTAGAAGCAGATATTTCTCTGTACAGCCTATGGTCCCATTCACTCGGGATTATCCCAACGCAGGTCCTAGAAGAAACGTGTTTCTGACTCGCTGAATCTCAACATAGATTCAACTCTCTTAGGTGAACGAACGCACAGCAGAGCAGTTTCAAGGAAACGTTTCTCCTGAGTTTTAGACGAAGTTTCCTGCTGTTTAGTACGGATGCCGGCATTGGGCTGGAAGTACCGGTTTTGGGATTCTGCACAGAAAGGGTTTGCAAACCGCTGAATCCACACGTGAGTTTAACTCTGTCAGTTGAATGCACACATTGACAACCATTCAGTTTGATAGCACCCTTTTGGTTTTAGTAGCAGATATTTCTCTGTACAGCCTATGGTCCCATTCACTCGGGAATATCCCAACGCAGCTCCTAGAAGAAACGTGTTTCTGACTCGCTGAATCTCAACATAGATTCAACTCTCTTAGGTGAACGAACGCACAGCAGAGCAGTTTCAAGGAAACGTTTCTCCTGAGTTTTAGACGAAGTTTCCTGCTGTTTAGTACGGATGCCGGCATTGGGCTGGAAGTACCGGTTTTGGGATTCTGCACAGAAAGGGTTTGCAAACCGCTGAATCCACACGTGAGTTTAACTCTGTCAGTTGAATGCACACATTGACAACCATTCAGTTAGATAGCTCCGTTTTGGTTTCAGAAGCAGATATTTCTCTGTACAGCCTATGGTCCCATTCACTCGGGAATATCCCAAAGCAGCTCCGGGAAGAAACGTGTTTCTGACTCGCTGAATCTCAACATAGATTCAACTCTCTTAGGTGAACGAACGCACAGCAGAGCAGTTTCAAGGAAACGTTTCTCCTGAGTTTTAGACGAAGTTTCCTGCTGTTTAGTACGGATGCCGGCATTGGGCTGGAAATACCGGTTTTGGGATTCTGCACAGAAAGGGTTTGCAAACCGCTGAATCCACACGTGAGTTTAACTCTGTCAGTTGAATGCACACATTGACAACCATTCAGTTAGATAGCTCCGTTTTGGTTTTAGAAGCAGATATTTCTCTGTACAGCCTATGGTCCCATTCACTCGGGAATATCCCAACGCAGCTCCTGGAAGAAACGTGTTTCTGACTCGCTGAATCCCAACATAGATTCAACTCTCTTAGGTGAACGAACGCACAGCAGAGCAGCTTCTAGGAAACGTTTCGCTTGAGTTTTAGACGAAGTTTCCTGCTGTTTAGTACGTATGCCGGCATTGGGCTGGCAATACCGGTTTTGGGATTCTGCACAGAAAGGGTTTGCAAACCGCTGAATCCACACGTGAGTTTAACTCTGTCACTTGAATGCACACATTGACAACCATTCTGTTTGATAACACCCTTTTGCTTTTAGAAGCAGATATTTCTCTGTACAGCCTATGGTCCCATTCACTCGGGGATATCCCAACGCAGCTCCTGGAAGAAATGTGTTTCTGACTCGCTGAATCTCAACATAGATTCAACTCTCTTAGGTGAACGAACGCACAGCAGAGCAGTTTCAAGGAAACGTTTCTCCTGAGTTTTAGACGAAGTTTCCTGCTGTTTAGTACGTATGCCGGCATTGGGCTGGAAATACCGGTTTTGGGATTCTGCACAGAAAGGGTTTGCAAACCGCTGAATCCACACGTGAGTTTAACTCTGTCAGTTGAATGCACACATTGACAACCATTCAGTTAGATAGCTCCGTTTTGGTTTTAGAAGCAGATATTTCTCTGTACAGACTATGGTCCCATTCACTCGGGAATATCCCAACGCAGCTACTAGAAGAAACGTGTTTCTGACTCGCTGAATCTCAACATAGATTCAACTCTCTTAGGTGAACGAACGCCCAGCAGAGCAGTTTCAAGGAAGCGTTTCTCCTGAGTTTTAGACGAAGTTTCCTGCTGTTTAGTACGTATGCCGGCATTGGGCTGGAAATACCGGTTTTGGGATTCTGCACAGAAAGTGTTTGCAAACCGCTGAATCCACACGTGAGTTTAACTTTGTGAGTTGAATGCACACATTGACAACCATCCAGTTAGATAGCTCTGTTTTGGTTTTAGAAGCAGATATTTCTCTGTACAGCCTATGGTCCCATTCACTCGGGAATATCCCAACGCATCTCCTAGAAGAAACGTGTTTCTGACTCGCTGAATCTCAACATAGATTCAACTCTCTTAGGTGAACGAACGCACAGCAGAGCAGTTTCAAGGAATCGTTTCTCCTGAGTTTTAGACGAAATTTCCTGCAGTTTAGTACGTATGCCGGCATTGAGCTGGAATTACCGGTTTTGGGATTCTGCACAGAAAGGGTTTGTAGACCGCTGAATCCAAACGTGAGTTTACCTCTGTCAGTTGAATGCACACATTGACAACCATTCAGTTAGATTGCACCCTTTTGGTTTTAGGAGCAGATATTTCTCTGTACAGCCTATGGTCCCATTCACTCGGGAATATCCCAACGCAGCTCCTAGAAGAAACGTGTTTCTGACTCGCTGAATCTCAACATAGATTCAACTCTCTTAGGTGAACGAACGCACAGCAGAGCACTTTCAAGGAAACGTTTCTCTTGAGTTTTAGACGAAGTTTCCTGCTGTTTAGTACGTATGCCGGCATTGGGCTGGAAATACCGGTTTTGGGATTCTGCACAGAAAGGGTTTGCAAACCGCTGAATCCACACGTGAGTTTAACTCTGTCAGTTGAAAGCACACATTGACAACCATTCAGTTTGATAACACCCTTTTGGTTTTAGAAGCAGATATTTCTCTGTACAGCCTATGGTCCCATTCACTCGGGAATATCCCAACGCAGCTCCTGGAAGAAACGTGTTTCTGACTCGCTGAATCTCAACATAGATTCAACTGTCTTAGGTGAACGAAAGCACAGCAGAGCAGTTTCAAGGAAACGTTTCTTCTGAGTTTTAGACGAAGTTTCCTGCTGTTTAGTACGTATGCCGGCATTGGGCTGGAAATACCGGTTTTGGGATTCTGCGCAGAAAGAGTTTGAAAACCACTGAATCCACACGTGAGTTTAACTCTGTCAGTTGAATGCACACATTGCCAACCATTCAGTTTGATAGCACCCTTTTGGTTTTAGAAGCAGATATTTCTCTGTACAGCCTATGGTCCCATTCACTCGGGAATATCCCAACGCAGCTCCTAGGAGAAACGTGTTTCTGACTCACTGAATCTCTACATAGATTCAACTCTCTTAGGTGAACGAACGCACAGCAGAGCAGTTTCAAGGAAACTTTTCTCCTGAGTTTTAGACGAAGTTTCCTGCTGTATAGTACGGATGCCGGCATTGGGCTGGAAATACCGGTTTTGGGATTCTGCACAGAAAGGGTTTGCAAACCGCTGAATCCACACGTGAGTTTAACTCTCTCAGTTGAATGCACACATTGTCAACCATTGAATTTGATAACACCCTTTTGGTTTTAGAAGCAGATATTTCTCTGTACAGCCTATGGTCCCATTCACTCGGGAATATCCCAACGCAGCTCCTGGAAGAAACGTGTTTCTGACTCGCTGAATCTCAACATAGATTCAACTCTCTTAGGTGAACGAACGCACAGCAGAGCAGTTTCAAGGAAACGTTTCTCCTGAGTTTTAGACGAAGTTACCTGCTGTTTAGTACGGATGCCGGCATTGGGCTGGAAATACCGGTTTTGGGATTCTACACAGAAAGGGTTTGCAAACCGCTGAATCCACACGTGAGTTTAACTCTGTCAGTTGAATGCACACATTGACAACCATTCAGTTAGATAGCTCCGTTTTGGTTTTAGAAGCAGATATTTCTCTGTACAGCCTATGGTCCCATTCACTCGGGAATATCCCAACGCAGCTCCTGGAAGAAACGTGTTTCTGACTCGCTGAATCTCAACATAGATTCAACTCTCTTAGGTGAACGAACGCCCAGCAGAGCAGTTTCAAGGAAGCGTTTCTCCTGAGTTTTAGACGAAGTTTCGTGCTGTTTAGTACGTATGCCGGCGTTGGGCTGGAAATACCGGTTTTGGGATTCTGCACAGAAAGGGTTTGCAAACCGCTGAATCCACACGTGAGTTTAACTTTGTGAGTTGAATGCACACATTGACAACCATCCAGTTAGATAGCTCTGTTTTGGTTTTAGAAGCAGATATTTCTCTGTACAGCCTATGGTCCCATTCACTCGGGAATATCCCAACGCATCTCCTAGAAGAAACGTGTTTCTGACTCGCTGAATCTCAACATAGATTCAACTCTCTTAGGTGAACGAACGCACAGCAGAGCAGTTTCAAGGAAACGTTTCTCCTGAGTTTTAGACGAAATTTCCTGCAGTTTAGTACGTATGTCGGCATTGAGCTGGAATTACCGGTTTTGGGATTCTGCACAGAAAGGGTTTGCAAACCGCTGAATCCACACGTGAGTTTAACTCTGTCAGTTGAATGCACACATTGACAACCATTCAGTTTGATAACACCCTTTTGGTTTTAGAAGCAGATATTTCTCTGTACAGCCTATGGTCCCATTCACTCGGGGATATCCCAACGCAGCTCCTGGAAGAAACGTGTTTCTGACTCGCTGAATCTCAACATAGATTCAACTCTCTTAGGTGAACGAACGCACAGCAGAGCAGTTTCAAGGAAACGTTTCTCCTGAGTTTTAGACGAAGTTTCCTGCTGTTTAGTACGGATGCCGGCATTGGGCTGGACATACCGGTTTTGGGATTCTGCACAGAAATGGTTTGCAAACCGCTGAATCCACACGTTAGTTTAACTCTGTCAGTTGAATGCACACATTGACAACCATTCAGTTAGATAGCTCCGTTTTGGTATTAGAAGCAGATATTTCTCTGTACAGCCTATGGTCCCATTCACTCGGGATTATCCCAACGCAGGTCCTAGAAGAAACGTGTTTCTGACTCGCTGAATCTCAACATAGATTCAACTCTCTTAGGTGAACGAACGCACAGCAGAGCAGTTTCAAGGAAACGTTTCTCCTGAGTTTTAGACGAAGTTTCCTGCTGTTTAGTACGGATGCCGGCATTGGGCTGGAAGTACCGGTTTTGGGATTCTGCACAGAAAGGGTTTGCAAACCGCTGAATCCACACGTGAGTTTAACTCTGTCAGTTGAATGCACACATTGACAACCATTCAGTTTGATAGCACCCTTTTGGTTTTAGTAGCAGATATTTCTCTGTACAGCCTATGGTCCCATTCACTCGGGAATATCCCAACGCAGCTCCTAGAAGAAACGTGTTTCTGACTCGCTGAATCTCAACATAGATTCAACTCTCTTAGGTGAACGAACGCACAGCAGAGCAGTTTCAAGGAAACGTTTCTCCTGAGTTTTAGACGAAGTTTCCTGCTGTTTAGTACGGATGCCGGCATTGGGCTGGAAGTACCGGTTTTGGGATTCTGCACAGAAAGGGTTTGCAAACCGCTGAATCCACACGTGAGTTTAACTCTGTCAGTTGAATGCACACATTGACAACCATTCAGTTAGATAGCTCCGTTTTGGTTTCAGAAGCAGATATTTCTCTGTACAGCCTATGGTCCCATTCACTCGGGAATATCCCAAAGCAGCTCCGGGAAGAAACGTGTTTCTGACTCGCTGAATCTCAACATAGATTCAACTCTCTTAGGTGAACGAACGCACAGCAGAGCAGTTTCAAGGAAACGTTTCTCCTGAGTTTTAGACGAAGTTTCCTGCTGTTTAGTACGGATGCCGGCATTGGGCTGGAAATACCGGTTTTGGGATTCTGCACAGAAAGGGTTTGCAAACCGCTGAATCCACACGTGAGTTTAACTCTGTCAGTTGAATGCACACATTGACAACCATTCAGTTAGATAGCTCCGTTTTGGTTTTAGAAGCAGATATTTCTCTGTACAGCCTATGGTCCCATTCACTCGGGAATATCCCAACGCAGCTCCTGGAAGAAACGTGTTTCTGACTCGCTGAATCCCAACATAGATTCAACTCTCTTAGGTGAACGAACGCACAGCAGAGCAGCTTCTAGGAAACGTTTCGCTTGAGTTTTAGACGAAGTTTCCTGCTGTTTAGTACGTATGCCGGCATTGGGCTGGCAATACCGGTTTTGGGATTCTGCACAGAAAGGGTTTGCAAACCGCTGAATCCACACGTGAGTTTAACTCTGTCACTTGAATGCACACATTGACAACCATTCTGTTTGATAACACCCTTTTGCTTTTAGAAGCAGATATTTCTCTGTACAGCCTATGGTCCCATTCACTCGGGGATATCCCAACGCAGCTCCTGGAAGAAACGTGTTTCTGACTCGCTGAATCTCAACATAGATTCAACTCTCTTAGGTGAACGAACGCACAGCAGAGCAGTTTCAAGGAAACGTTTCTCCTGAGTTTTAGACGAAGTTTCCTGCTGTTTAGTACGTATGCCGGCATTGGGCTGGAAATACCGGTTTTGGGATTCTGCACAGAAAGGGTTTGCAAACCGCTGAATCCACACGTGAGTTTAACTCTGTCAGTTGAATGCACACATTGACAACCATTCAGTTAGATAGCTCCGTTTTGGTTTTAGAAGCAGATATTTCTCTGTACAGACTATGGTCCCATTCACTCGGGAATATCCCAACGCAGCTACTAGAAGAAACGTGTTTCTGACTCGCTGAATCTCAACATAGATTCAACTCTCTTAGGTGAACGAACGCCCAGCAGAGCAGTTTCAAGGAAGCGTTTCTCCTGAGTTTTAGACGAAGTTTCCTGCTGTTTAGTACGTATGCCGGCATTGGGCTGGAAATACCGGTTTTGGGATTCTGCACAGAAAGTGTTTGCAAACCGCTGAATCCACACGTGAGTTTAACTTTGTGAGTTGAATGCACACATTGACAACCATCCAGTTAGATAGCTCTGTTTTGGTTTTAGAAGCAGATATTTCTCTGTACAGCCTATGGTCCCATTCACTCGGGAATATCCCAACGCATCTCCTAGAAGAAACGTGTTTCTGACTCGCTGAATCTCAACATAGATTCAACTCTCTTAGGTGAACGAACGCACAGCAGAGCAGTTTCAAGGAATCGTTTCTCCTGAGTTTTAGACGAAATTTCCTGCAGTTTAGTACGTATGCCGGCATTGAGCTGGAATTACCGGTTTTGGGATTCTGCACAGAAAGGGTTTGTAGACCGCTGAATCCAAACGTGAGTTTACCTCGGTCAGTTGAATGCACACATTGACAACCATTCAGTTAGATTGCACCCTTTTGGTTTTAGGAGCAGATATTTCTCTGTACAGCCTATGGTCCCATTCACTCGGGAATATCCCAACGCAGCTCCTAGAAGAAACGTGTTTCTGACTCGCTGAATCTCAACATAGATTCAACTCTCTTAGGTGAACGAACGCACAGCAGAGCACTTTCAAGGAAACGTTTCTCTTGAGTTTTAGACGAAGTTTCCTGCTGTTTAGTACGTATGCCGGCATTGGGCTGGAAATACCGGTTTTGGGATTCTGCACAGAAAGGGTTTGCAAACCGCTGAATCCACACGTGAGTTTAACTCTGTCAGTTGAAAGCACACATTGACAACCATTCAGTTTGATAACACCCTTTTGGTTTTAGAAGCAGATATTTCTCTGTACAGCCTATGGTCCCATTCACTCGGGAATATCCCAACGCAGCTCCTGGAAGAAACGTGTTTCTGACTCGCTGAATCTCAACATAGATTCAACTGTCTTAGGTGAACGAAAGCACAGCAGAGCAGTTTCAAGGAAACGTTTCTTCTGAGTTTTAGACGAAGTTTCCTGCTGTTTAGTACGTATGCCGGCATTGGGCTGGAAATACCGGTTTTGGGATTCTGCGCAGAAAGAGTTTGAAAACCACTGAATCCACACGTGAGTTTAACTCTGTCAGTTGAATGCACACATTGCCAACCATTCAGTTTGATAGCACCCTTTTGGTTTTAGAAGCAGATATTTCTCTGTACAGCCTATGGTCCCATTCACTCGGGAATATCCCAACGCAGCTCCTAGGAGAAACGTGTTTCTGACTCACTGAATCTCTACATAGATTCAACTCTCTTAGGTGAACGAACGCACAGCAGAGCAGTTTCAAGGAAACTTTTCTCCTGAGTTTTAGACGAAGTTTCCTGCTGTATAGTACGGATGCCGGCATTGGGCTGGAAATACCGGTTTTGGGATTCTGCACAGAAAGGGTTTGCAAACCGCTGAATCCACACGTGAGTTTAACTCTCTCAGTTGAATGCACACATTGTCAACCATTGAATTTGATAACACCCTTTTGGTTTTAGAAGCAGATATTTCTCTGTACAGCCTATGGTCCCATTCACTCGGGAATATCCCAACGCAGCTCCTGGAAGAAACGTGTTTCTGACTCGCTGAATCTCAACATAGATTCAACTCTCTTAGGTGAACGAACGCACAGCAGAGCAGTTTCAAGGAAACGTTTCTCCTGAGTTTTAGACGAAGTTACCTGCTGTTTAGTACGGATGCCGGCCTTGGGCTGGAAATACCGGTTTTGGGATTCTACACAGAAAGGGTTTGCAAACCGCTGAATCCACACGTGAGTTTAACTCTGTCAGTTGAATGCACACATTGACAACCATTCAGTTAGATAGCTCCGTTTTGGTTTTAGAAGCAGATATTTCTCTGTACAGCCTATGGTCCCATTCACTCGGGAATATCCCAACGCAGCTCCTGGAAGAAACGTGTTTCTGACTCGCTGAATCTCAACATAGATTCAACTCTCTTAGGTGAACGAACGCCCAGCAGAGCAGTTTCAAGGAAGCGTTTCTCCTGAGTTTTAGACGAAGTTTCGTGCTGTTTAGTACGTATGCCGGCGTTGGGCTGGAAATACCGGTTTTGGGATTCTGCACAGAAAGGGTTTGCAAACCGCTGAATCCACACGTGAGTTTAACTTTGTGAGTTGAATGCACACATTGACAACCATCCAGTTAGATAGCTCTGTTTTGGTTTTAGAAGCAGATATTTCTCTGTACAGCCTATGGTCCCATTCACTCGGGAATATCCCAACGCATCTCCTAGAAGAAACGTGTTTCTGACTCGCTGAATCTCAACATAGATTCAACTCTCTTAGGTGAACGAACGCACAGCAGAGCAGTTTCAAGGAAACGTTTCTCCTGAGTTTTAGACGAAATTTCCTGCAGTTTAGTACGTATGTCGGCATTGAGCTGGAATTACCGGTTTTGGGATTCTGCACAGAAAGGGTTTGCAAACCGCTGAATCCACACGTGAGTTTAACTCTGTCAGTTGAATGCACACATTGACAACCATTCAGTTTGATAACACCCTTTTGGTTTTAGAAGCAGATATTTCTCTGTACAGACTATGGTCCCATTCACTCGGGAATATCCCAACGCAGCTACTAGAAGAAACGTGTTTCTGACTCGCTGAATCTCAACATAGATTCAACTCTCTTAGGTGAACGAACGCCCAGCAGAGCAGTTTCAAGGAAACGTTTCTCCTGAGTTTTAGACGAAGTTTCCTGCTGTTTAGTACGTATGCCGGCATTGGGCTGGAAATACCGGTTTTGGGATTCTGCACAGAAAGGGTTTGCAAACCGCTGATTCCACACGTGAGTTTAACTCTGTCAGTTGAATGCACACATTGACAACCATTCAGTTAGATAGCTCCGTTTTGGTTTTAGAAGCAGATATTTCTCTGTACAGCGTATGGTCCCATTCACTCGGGAATATCCCAACGCAGCTCCTAGAAGAAACGTGTTTCTTACTCGCTGAATCTCAACATAGATTCAACTCTCTTAGGTGAACGAACGCACAGCAGAGCAGTTTCAAGGAAACGTTTCTCCTGAGTTTTAGACGAAGTTTCCTGCTGTTTGGTACGTATGCCGGCATTGGGCAGGAAATACCGGTTTTCGGATTCTGCACAGAAAGGGTTTGCAAACCGCTGAATCCACACGTGAGTTTAACTCTGTCAGTTGAATGCACACATTGACAACCATCCAGTTAGATAGCTCCGTTTTGGTTTTAGAAGCAGATATTTCTCTGTACAGCCTATGGTCCCATTCACTCGGGAATATCCCAACGCAGCTCCTAGAAGAAACGTGTTTCTGACTCGCTGAATCTCAACATAGATTCAACTGTCTTAGGTGAACGAAAGCACAGCAGAGCAGTTTCAAGGAAACGTTTCTTCTGAGTTTTAGACGATGTTTCCTGCTGTTTAGTACGTATGCCGGCATTGGGCTGGAAATACCGGTTTTGGGATTCTGCGCAGAAAGGGTTTGCAAACCACTGATTCCACACGTGAGTTTAACTCTGTCAGTTGAATGCACACATTGACAACCATTCAGTTAGATAGCTCCGTTTTGGTTTTAGAAGCAGATATTTCTCTGTACAGCCTATGGTCCCATTCACTCGGGAATATCCCAACGCAGCTCCTAGAAGAAACGTGTTTCTGACTCGCTGAATCTCAACATAGTTTCAACTCTCTTAAGTGAACGAACGCACAGCAGAGCTGTTTCAAGGAAACGTTTCTCCTGAGTTTTAGACGAAGTTTCCTGCTGTTTAGTACGGATGCCTGCATTGGGCAGGAAATACCGGTTTTCGGATTCTGCACAGAAAGGGTTTGCAAACCGCTGAATCCACACGTGAGTTTAACTCTGTCAGTTGAATGCACACATTGACAACCATTCAGTTTGATAGCACCCTTTTGGTTTTAGAAGCAGATATTTCTCTGTACAGCCTATGGTCCCATTCACTCGGGAATATCCCAACGCAGCTCCTAGGAGAAACGTGTTTCTGACTCACTGAATCTCTACATAGATTCAACTCTCTTAGGTGAACGAACGCACAGCAGAGCAGTTTCAAGGAAACTTTTCTCCTGAGTTTTAGACGATGTTTCCTGCGGTTTAGTACGGATGCCGGCATTGGACTGGAAATACCGGTTTTGGGATTCTGCACAGAAAGGGTTTGCAAACCGCTGAATCCACACGTGAGTTTAACTCTCTCAGTTGAATGCACACATTGTCAACCATTCAATTTGATAACACCCTTTTGGTTTTAGAAGCAGATATTTCTCTGTACAGCCTATGGTCCCATTCACTCGGGAATATCCCAACGCAGCTCCTGGAAGAAACGTGTTTCTGACTCGCTGAATCTCAACATAGATTCAACTCTCTTAGGTGAACGAACGCACAGCAGAGCAGTTTCAAGGAAACGTTTCTCGTGAGTTTTAGACGAAGTTACCTGCTGTTTAGTACGGATGCCGGCATTGGGCTGGAAATACCGGTTTTGGGATTCTACACAGAAAGGGTTTGCAAACCGCTGAATCCACACGTGAGTTTAACTCTGTCAGTTGAATGCACACATTGAAAACCATTCAGTTAGATAGCTCCGTTTTGGTTTTAGAAGCAGATATTTCTCTGTACAGCCTATGGTCCCATTCACTCGGGAATATCCCAACGCAGCTCCTGGAAGAAACGTGTTTCTGACTCGCTGAATCTCAACATAGATTCAACTCTCTTAGGTGAACGAACGCACAGCAGAGCAGTTTCAAGGAAACGTTTCTCCTGACTTTTAGACTAAGTTTCCTGCTGTTTAGTACGTATGCCGGCATTGGGCTGGAAATACCGGTTTTGGGATTCTGCACAGAAAGGGTTTGCAAACCGCTGAATCCACATGTGAGTTTAACTCTGTCAGTTGAATGCACACATTGACAACCATTCAGTTTGATAACACCCTTTTGGTTTTAGAAGCAGATATTTCTCTGTACAGACTATGGTCCCATTCACTCGGGAATATCCCAACGCAGCTACTAGAAGAAACGTGTTTCTGACTCGCTGAATCTCAACATAGATTCAACTCTCTTAGGTGAACGAACGCCCAGCAGAGCAGTTTCAAGGAAACGTTTCTCCTGAGTTTTAGACGAAGTTTCCTGCTGTTTAGTACGTATGCCGGCATTGGGCTGGAAATACCGGTTTTGGGATTCTGCACAGAAAGGGTTTGCAAACCGCTGATTCCACACGTGAGTTTAACTCTGTCAGTTGAATGCACACATTGACAACCATTCAGTTAGATAGCTCCGTTTTGGTTTTAGAAGCAGATATTTCTCTGTACAGCCTATGGTCCCATTCACTCGGGAATATCCCAACGCAGCTCCTGGAAGAAACGTGTTTCTGACTCGCTGAATCTCAACATAGATTCAACTGTCTTAGGTGAACGAACGCACAGCAGAGCAGCTTCAAGGGAACGTTTCGCTTGAGTTTTAGACGAAGTTTCCTGCTGTTTAGTACGTATGCCGGCATTGGACTGGCAATACCGGTTTTGGGATTCTGCACAGAAAGGGTTTGCAAACCGCTGAATCCACACGTGAGTTTAACTCTGTCAGTTGAATACACACATTGACAACCATTCAGTTTGATAACACCCTTTTGGTTTTAGAAGCAGATATTTCTCTGTACAGCCTATGGTCCCATTCACTCGGGGATATCCCAACGCAGCTCCTGGAAGAAACGTGTTTCTGACTCGCTGAATCTCAACATAGATTCAACTCTCTTAGGTGAACGAACGCACAGCAGAGCAGTTTCAAGGAAACGTTTCTCCTGAGTTTTAGACGAAGTTTCCTGCTGTTTAGTACGGATGCCAGCATTGGGCTGGAAATACCGGTTTTGGGATTCTGCACAGAAAGGGTTTGCAAACCGCTGAATCCACACGTGAGTTTAACTCTGTCAGTTGAATGAACACATTGACAACCATTCAGTTTGATAACACCCTTTTGGTTTTAGAAGCAGATATTTCTCTGTACAGACTATGGTCCCATTCACTCGGGAATATCCCAACGCAGCTCCTAGAAGAAACGTGTTTCTGACTCGCTGAATCTCAACATAGATTCAACTCTCTTAGGTGAACGAACGCCCAGCAGAGCAGTTTCAAGGAAACGTTTCTCCTGAGTTTTAGACGAAGTTTCCGGCTGTTTAGTACGTATGCCGGCATTGGGCTGGAAATACCGGTTTTGGGATTCTGCACAGAAAGGGTTTGCAAACCGCTGATTCCACACGTGAGTTTAACTCTGTCAGTTGAATGCACACATTGACAACCATTCAGTTAGATAGCTCCGTTTTGGTTTTAGAAGCAGATATTTCTCTGTACAGCGTATGGTCCCATTCACTCGGGAATATCCCAACGCAGCTCCTAGAAGAAACGTGTTTCTGACTCGCTGAATCTCAACATAGATTCAACTCTCTTAGGTGAACGAAGGCACAGCAGAGCAGTTTCAAGGAAACGTTTCTCCTGAGTTTTAGACGAAGTTTCCTGCTGTTTAGTTCGTATGCCGGCATTGGGCAGGAAATACCGGTTTTCGGATTCTGCACAGAAAGGGTTTGCAAACCGCTGAATCCACACGTGAGTTTAACTCTGACAGTTGAATGCACACATTGACAACCATCCAGTTAGATAGCTCCGTTTTGGTTTTAGAAGCAGATATTTCTCTGTACAGCCTATGATCCCATTCACTCGGGAATATCCCAACGCAGCTCCTAGAAGAAACGTGTTTCTGTCTCGCTGAATCTCAACATAGATTCAACTCTCTTATGTGAACGAACGCACAGCAGAGCAGTTTCAAGGAAACTTTTCTCCTGAGTTTTAGACGAAGTTTCCTGCAGTTTAGTACGTATCCCGGCATTGAGCTGTTATTACCGGTTTTGGGATTCTGCACAGAAAGGGTTTGTAAACCGCTGAATCCAAACGTGAGTTTAACTCTGTCAGTTGAATGCACACATTGACAACCATTCAGTTAGATTGCACCCTTTTGGTTTTAGGAGCATATATTTCTCTGTACAGCCTATGGTCCCATTCACTCGGGAATATCCCAACGTAGCTCCTAGAAGAAACGTGTTTCTGACTCGCTGAATCTCAACATATATTCAACTCTCTTAGGTGAACGAACGCACAGCAGAGCAGTTTCAAGGAAACGTTTCTCCTGAGTTTTAGACGAAGTTTCCTGCTGTTTAGTACGTATGCTGGCATTGGGCTGGAAATACCGGTTTTGGGATTCTGCAAAGAAAGGGTTTGCAAACCACTGAATCCACACGTGAGTTTAACTCTGTCAGTTGAATGCACACATTGACAACCATTCAGTTAGATACCTCCGTTTTGGTTTTAGAAGCAGATATTTCTCTGTACAGCCTATGGTCCCATTTACTCGGGAATGTCCCAACGCAGCTCCTGGAAGAAACGTGTTTCTGACTCGCTGAATCTCAACATAGATTCAACTCTCTTAGGTGAACGAACGCACAGCAGAGCAGTTTCAAGGAAACGTTTCTCCTGAGTTTTAGACGAAGTTTCCTGCTGTTTAGTACGGATGCTGGCATTGTGCTGGAAATACCGGTTTTGGGATTCTGCACAGAAAGGGTTTGCAAACCGCTGAATCCACACGTGAGTTTAACTCTGTCAGTTGAATGCACACCTTGACAACCATTCAGTTAGATAGCTCCGTTTTGGTTTTAGAAGCAGATATTTCTCTGTACAGCCTATGGTCCCATTCACTCGGGAATATCCCAACGCAGCTCCTGGAAGAAACGTGTTTCTGACTCGCTGAATCTCAACATAGATTCAACTCTCTTAGGTGAACGAACGCACAGCAGAGCAGTTTCAAGGAAACGTTTCTCCTGAGTTTTAGACGAAGTTTCCTGCTGTTTAGTACGGATGCCGGCATTGGGCTGGAAATACCGGTTTTGGGATTCTGCACAGAAAGGGTTTGCAAACCGCTGAATCCACACTTGAGTTTAACTCTGTCAGTTGAATGCACACATTGACAACCATTCAGTTAGATAGATCCGTTTTGGTTTTAGAAGCAGATATTTCTCTGTACAGCCTATGGTCCCATTCACTCGGGAATATCCCAACGCAGCTCCTGGAAGAAACGTGTTTCTGACTCGCTGAATCTCAAGATAGACTCAACTCTCTTAGGTGAACGAACGCACAGCAGAGCACCTTCAAGGAAACGTTTCTCTTGAGTTTTAGACGAAGTATCCTGCTGTTTAGTACGTATGCCGGCATTGGGCTGGAAATACCGGTTTTGGGATTCTGCACAGAAAGGGTTTGCAAACCGCTGAATCCACACGTGAGTTTAACTCTGTCAGTTGAATGCACACATTGACAACCATTCAGTTTGATAACACCCTTTTGGTTTTAGAAGCAGATATTTCTCTGTACAGCCTATGGTCCCATTCACTCAGTGATATCCCAACGCAGCTCCTGGAAGAAACGTGTTTCTGACTCGCTGAATCTCAACATAGATTCAACTCTCTTAGGTGAACGAACGCACAGCAGAGCAGTTTCAAGGAAACGTTTCTCCTGAGTTTTAGACGAAGTTTCCTGCTGTTTAGTACGTATGCCGGCATTGGGCTGGAAATACCGGTTTTGGGATTCTGCACAGAAAGTGTTTGCAAACCGCTGAATCCACACGTGAGTTTAACTCTGTCAGTTGAATGCACACATTGACAACCATTCAGTTAGATAGATCCGTTTTGGTTTTAGAAGCAGATATTTCTCTGTACAGCCTATGGTCCCATTCACTCGGGAATATCCCAACGCAGCTCCTAGAAGAAACGTGTTTCTGACTCGCTGAATCTGAACATAGATTCAACTCTCTTAGGTGAACGAACGCACAGCAGAGCAGTTTCAAGGAAACTTTTCTCCTGAGTTTTAGACGAAGTTTCCTGCTGTTTAGTACGGATGCCGGCATTGGGCAGGAAATACCGGTTTTCGGATTCTGCACAGAAAGGGTTTGCAAACCGCTGAATCCACACGTGAGTTTAACTCTGTCAGTTGAATGCACACATTGACAACCATTCAGTTAGATAGCTCCGTTTTGGTTTTAGAAGCAGATATTTCTCTGTACAGCCTATGGTCCCATTCACTCGGGAATATCCCAACGCAGCTCCTGGAATAAACGTGTTTCTGACTCGCTGAATCTCAACATAGATTCAACTCTCTTAGGGGAACGAACGCACAGCAGAGCAGTTTCAAGGAAACGTTTCTCCTGAGTTTTAGACGAAGTTTCCTGCTGTTTAGTACGTATGCCGGCATTGGGCTGGAAATACCGGTTTTGGGATTCTGCACAGAAAGGGTTTGCAAACCGCTGAATCCACACGTGAGTTTAACTCTGTCAGTTGAATGCACACATTGACAACCATTCAGTTTGATAACACCCTTTTGGTTTTAGAAGCAGATATTTCTCTGTACAGCCTATGGTCCCATTCACTCGGGGATATCCCAACGCAGCTCCTGGAAGAAACGTGTTTCTGACTCGCTGAATCTCAACATAGATTCAACTCTCTTAGGTGAACGAACGCACAGCAGAGCAGTTTCAAGGAAACGTTTCTCCTGAGTTTTAGACGAAGTTTCCTGCTGTTTAGTACGTATGGCGGCATTGGGCTGGAAATACCGGTTTTGGGATTCTGCACAGAAAGGGTTTGCAAACCGCTGAATCCACACGTGAGTTTAACTCTGTCAGTTGAATGCACACATTGACAACCATTCAGTTAGATAGCTCCGTTTTGGTTTTAGAAGCAGATATTTCTCTGTACAGCCTATGGTCCCATTCACTCGGGGATATCCCAACGCAGCTCCTGGAAGAAACGTGTTTCTGACTCGCTGAATCTCAACATAGATTCAACTCTCTTAGGTGAACGAACGCACAGCAGAGCAGTTTCAAGGAAACGTTTCTCCTGAGTTTTAGACGAAGTTTCCTGCTGTTTAGTACGTATGCCGGCATTGGGCTGGAAATACCGGTTTTGGGATTCTGCACAGAAAGTGTTTGCAAACCGCTGAATCCACACGTGAGTTTAACTCTGTCAGTTGAATGCACACATTGACAACCATTCAGTTAGATAGATCCGTTTTGGTTTTAGAAGCAGATATTTCTCTGTACAGCCTATGGTCCCATTCACTCGGGAATATCCCGACGCAGCTCCTAGAAGAAACGTGTTTCTGACTCGCTGAATCTCAACATAGATTCAACTCTCTTAGGTGAACGAACGCACAGCAGAGCAGTTTCAAGGAAACTTTTCTCCTGAGTTTTAGACGAAGTTTCCTGCTGTTTAGTACGGATGCCGGCATTGGGCAGGAAATACCGTTTTTCGGATTCTGCACAGAAAGGGTTTGCAAACCGCTGAATCCACACGTGAGTTTAACTCTGTCAGTTGAATGCACACATTGACAACCATTCAGTTAGATAGCTCCGTTTTGGTTTTAGAAGCAGATATTTCTCTGTACAGCCTATGGTCCCATTCACTCAGTGATATCCCAACGCAGCTCCTGGAAGAAACGTGTTTCTGACTCACTGAATCTCTACATAGATTCAACTCTCTTAGGTGAACGAACGCACAGCAGAGCAGTTTCAAGGAAACTTTTCTCCTGAGTTTTAGACGAAGTTTCCTGCTGTTTAGTACGGATGCCGGCATTGGACTGGAAATACCGGTTTTGGGATTCTGCACAGAAAGGGTTTGCAAACCGCTGAATCCACACGTGAGTTTAACTCTCTCAGTTGAATGCACACATTGTCAACCATTCAATTTGATAACACCCTTTTGGTTTTAGAAGCAGATATTTCTCTGTACAGCCTATGGTACCATTCACTCGGGAATATCCCAACGCAGCTCCTGGAAGAAACGTGTTTCTGACTCGCTGAATCTCAACATAGATTCAACTCTCTTAGGTGAACGAACGCACAGCAGAGCAGTTTCAAGGAAACGTTTCTCCTGAGTTTTAGACGAAGTTACCTGCTGTTTAGTACGGATGCCGGCATTGGGCTGGAAATACCGGTTTTGGGATTCTACACAGAAAGGGTTTGCAAACCGCTGAAACCACACGTGAGTTTAACTCTGTCAGTTGAATGCACACATTGACAACCATTCAGTTAGATAGCTCCGTTTTGGTTTTAGAAGCAGATATTTCTCTGTACAGCCTATGGTCCCATTCACTCGGGAATATCCCAACGCAGCTCCTGGAAGAAACGTGTTTCTGACTCGCTGAATCTCAACATAGATTCAACTCTCTTAGGTGAACGAACGCACAGCAGAGCAGTTTCAAGGAAACGTTTCTCGTGAGTTTTAGACTAAGTTTCCTGCTGTTTAGTACGTATGCCGGCATTGGGCTGGAAATACCGGTTTTGGGATTCTGCACAGAAAGGGTTTGCAAACCGCTGAATCCACACGTGAGTTTAACTCTGTCAGTTGAATGAACACATTGACAACCATTCAGTTTGATAACACCCTTTTGGTTTTAGAAGCAGATATTTCTCTGTACAGCCTATGGTCCCATTCACTCGGGAATATCCCAACGCAGCTCCTGGAAGAAACGTGTTTCTGACTCGCTGAATCTCAAGATAGACTCAACTCTCTTAGGTGAACGAACGCACAGCAGAGCACCTTCAAGGAAACGTTTCTCTTGAGTTTTAGACGAAGTATCCTGCTGTTTAGTACGTATGCCGGCATTGGGCTGGAAATACCGGTTTTGGGATTCTGCACAGAAAGGGTTTGCAAACCGCTGAATCCACACGTGAGTTTAACTCTGTCAGTTGAATGCACACATTGACAACCATTCAGTTAGATAGATCCGTTTTGGTTTTAGAAGCAGATATTTCTCTGTACAGCCTATGGTCCCATTCACTCGGGGATATCCCAACGCAGCTCCTGGAAGAAACGTGTTTCTGACTCGCTGAATCTCAACATAGATTCAACTCTCTTAGGTGAACGAACGCACAGCAGAGCAGTTTCAAGGAAACGTTTCTCCTGAGTTTTAGACGAAGTTTCCTGCTGTTTAGTACGTATGGCGGCATTGGGCTGGAAATACCGGTTTTGGGATTCTGCACAGAAAGGGTTTGCAAACCGCTGAATCCACACGTGAGTTTAACTCTGTCAGTTGAATGCACACATTAACAACCATTCAGTTAGATAGCTACGTTTTGGTTTTAGAAGCAGATATTTCTCTGTACAGCCTATGGTCCCATTCACTCGGGGATATCCCAACGCAGCTCCTGGAAGAAACGTGTTTCTGACTCGCTGAATCTCAACATAGATTCAACTCTCTTAGGTGAACGAACGCACAGCAGAGCAGTTTCAAGGAAACGTTTCTCCTGAGTTTTAGACGAAGTTTCCTGCTGTTTAGTACGTATGCCGGCATTGGGCTGGAAATACCGGTTTTGGGATTCTGCACAGAAAGTGTTTGCAAACCGCTGAATCCACACGTGAGTTTAACTCTGTCAGTTGAATGCACACATTGACAACCATTCAGTTAGATAGATCCGTTTTGGTTTTAGAAGCAGATATTTCTCTGTACAGCCTATGGTCCCATTCACTCGGGAATATCCCGACGCAGCTCCTAGAAGAAACGTGTTTCTGACTCGCTGAATCTCAACATAGATTCAACTCTCTTAGGTGCACGAACGCACAGCAGAGCAGTTTCAAGGAAACTTTTCTCCTGAGTTTTAGACGAAGTTTCCTGCTGTTTAGTACGGATGCCGGCATTGGGCAGGAAATACCGGTTTTCGGATTCTGCACAGAAAGGGTTTGCAAACCGCTGAATCCACACGTGAGTTTAACTCTGTCAGTTGAATGCACACATTGACAACCATTCAGTTAGATAGCTCCGTTTTGGTTTTAGAAGCAGATATTTCTCTGTACAGCCTATGGTCCCATTCACTCAGTGATATCCCAACGCAGCTCCTGGAAGAAACGTGTTTCTGACTCACTGAATCTCAACATAGATTCAACTCTCTTAGGTGAACGAACGCACAGCAGAGCAGTTTCAAGGAAACTTTTCTCCTGAGTTTTAGACGAAGTTTCCTGCTGTTTAGTACGGATGCCGGCATTGGGCTGGAAATACCGGTTTTGGGATTCTGCACAGAAAGGGTTTGCAAACCGCTGAATCCACACGTGAGTTTAACTCTCTCAGTTGAATGCACACATTGTCAACCATTCAATTTGATAACACCCTTTTGGTTTTAGAAGCAGATATTTCTCTGTACAGCCTATGGTACCATTCACTCGGGAATATCCCAACGCAGCTCCTGGAAGAAACGTGTTTCTGACTCGCTGAATCTCAACATAGATTCAACTCTCTTAGGTGAACGAACGCACAGCAGAGCAGTTTCAAGGAAACGTTTCTCCTGAGTTTTAGACGAAGTTACCTGCTGTTTAGTACGGATGCCGGCATTGGGCTGGAAATACCGGTTTTGGGATTCTACACAGAAAGGGTTTGCAAACCGCTGAAACCACACGTGAGTTTAACTCTGTCAGTTGAATGCACACATTGACAACCATTCAGTTAGATAGCTCCGTTTTGGTTTTAGAAGCAGATATTTCTCTGTACAGCCTATGGTCCCATTCACTCGGGAATATCCCAACGCAGCTCCTGGAAGAAACGTGTTTCTGACTCGCTGAATCTCAACATAGATTCAACTCTCTTAGGTGAACGAACGCACAGCAGAGCAGTTTCAAGGAAACGTTTCTCGTGAGTTTTAGACTAAGTTTCCTGCTGTTTAGTACGTATGCCGGCATTGGGCTGGAAATACCGGTTTTGGGATTCTGCACAGAAAGGGTTTGCAAACCGCTGAATCCACACGTGAGTTTAACTCTGTCAGTTGAATGAACACATTGACAACCATTCAGTTTGATAACACCCTTTTGGTTTTAGAAGCAGATATTTCTCTGTACAGCCTATGGTCCCATTCACTCGGGAATATCCCAACGCAGCTACTAGAAGAAACGTGTTTCTGACTCGCTGAATCTCAACATAGATTCAACTCTCTTAGGTGAACGAACGCCCAGCAGAGCAGTTTCAAGGAAACGTTTCTCCTGAGTTTTAGACGAAGTTTCCTGCTGTTTAGTACGTATGCCGGCATTGGGCTGGAAATACCGGTTTTGGGATTCTGCACAGAAAGGGTTTGCAAACCGCTGATTCCACACGTGAGTTTAACTCTGTCAGTTGAATGCACACATTGACAACCATTCAGTTAGAGCGCTCCGTTTTGGTTTTAGAAGCAGATATTTCTCTGTACAGCGTATGGTCCCATTCACTCGGGAATATCCCAACGCAGCTCCTAGAAGAAACGTGTTTCTGACTCGCTGAATCTCAACATAGATTCAACTCTCTTAGGTGAACGAAGGCACAGCAGAGCAGTTTCAAGGAAGCGTTGCTCCTGAGTTTTAGACGAAGTTTCCTGCTGTTTAGTTCGTATGCCGGCATTGGGCAGGAAATACCGGTTTTCGGATTCTGCACAGAAAGGGTTTGCAAACCGCTGAATCCACACGTGAGTTTAACTCTGTCAGTTGAATGCACACATTGACAACCATTCAGTTTGTTAGGACCCTTTTGGTTTTAGAAGCAGATATTTCTCTGTACAGCCTATGGTCCCATTCACTCGGGAATATCCCAATGCAGCTCCTAGAAGAAATGTGTTTCTGACTCGCTGAATCTCAACATAGATTCAACTCTCTTAGGTGAACGAAGGCACAGCAGAGCAGTTTCAAGGAAACTTTTCTCCTGAGTTTTAGACGAAGTTTCCTGCAGTTTAGTACGTATCCCGGCATTGAGCTGTTATTACCGGTTTTGGGATTCTGCACAGAAAGGGTTTGTAAACCGCTGAATCCAAACGTGAGTTTAACTCTGTCAGTTGAATGCACACATTGACAACCATTCAGTTAGATTGCACCCTTTTGGTTTTAGGAGCATATATTTCTCTGTACAGCCTATGGTCCCATTCACTCGGGAATATCCCAACGTAGCTCCTAGAAGAAACGTGTTTCTGACTCGCTGAATCTCAACATATATTCAACTCTCTTAGGTGAACGAACGCACAGCAGAGCAGTTTCAAGGAAACGTTTCTCCTGAGTTTTAGACGAAGTTTCCTGCTGTTTAGTACGTATGCTGGCATTGGGCTGGAAATACCGGTTTTGGGATTCTGCAAAGAAAGGGTTTGCAAACCACTGAATCCACACGTGAGTTTAACTCTGTCAGTTGAATGCACACATTGACAACCATTCAGTTAGATACCTCCGTTTTGGTTTTAGAAGCAGATATTTCTCTGTACAGCCTATGGTCCCATTCACTCGGGAATATCCCAACGCAGGTCCTAGAAGAAACGTGTTTCTGACTCGCTGAATCTAAACATAGATTCAACTCTCTTAGGTGAACGAACGCACAGCAGAGCAGTTTCAAGGAAACGTTTCTCCTGAGTTTTAGACGAAGTTTCCTGCTGTTTAGTACGTATGCCGGCATTGGGCTGGAAATACCGGTTTTGGGATTCTGCACAGAAAGTGTTTGCAAACCGCTGAATCCACACGTGAGTTTAACTCTGTCAGTTGAATGCACACATTGACAACCATTCAGTTAGATAGATCCGTTTTGGTTTTAGAAGCAGATATTTCTCTGTACAGCCTATGGTCCCATTCACTTGGGAATATCCCGACGCAGCTCCTAGAAGAAACGTGTTTCTGACTCGCTGAATCTCAACATAGATTCAACTCTCTTAGGTGAACGAACGCACAGCAGAGCAGTTTCAAGGAAACTTTTCTCCTGAGTTTTAGACGAAGTTTCCTGCTGTTTAGTACGGATGCCGGCATTGGGCAGGAAATACCGGTTTTCGGATTCTGCACAGAAAGGGTTTGCAAACCGCTGAATCCACACGTGAGTTTAACTCTGTCAGTTGAATGCACACATTGACAACCATTCAGTTAGATAGCTCCGTTTTGGTTTTAGAAGCAGATATTTCTCTGTACAGCCTATGGTCCCATTCACTCGGGAATATCCCAACGCAGCTCCTGGAAGAAACGTGTTTCTGACTCGCTGAATCTCAACATAGATTCAACTCTCTTAGGTGAACGAACGCACAGCAGAGCAGTTTCAAGGAAACGTTTCTCCTGAGTTTTAGACGAAGTTTCCTGCTGTTTAGTACGTATGCCGGCATTGGGCTGGAAATACCGGTTTTGGGATTCTGCACAGAAAGGGTTTGCAAACCGCTGAATCCACACGTGAGTTTAACTCTGTCAGTTGAATGCACACATTGACAACCATTCAGTTTGATAACACCCTTTTGGTTTTAGAAGCAGATATTTCTCTGTACAGCCTATGGTCCCATTCACTCAGTGATATCCCAACGCAGCTCCTGGAAGAAACGTGTTTCTGACTCACTGAATCTCTACATAGATTCAACTCTCTTAGGTGAACGAACGCACAGCAGAGCAGTTTCAAGGAAACTTTTCTCCTGAGTTTTAGACGATGTTTCCTGCTGTTTAGTACGGATGCCGGCATTGGGCTGGAAATACCGGTTTTGGGATTCTGCACAGAAAGGGTTTGCAAACCGCTGAATCCACACGTGAGTTTAACTCTCTCAGTTGAATGCACACATTGTCAACCATTCAATTTGATAACACCCTTTTGGTTTTAGAAGCAGATATTTCTCTGTACAGCCTATGGTACCATTCACTCGGGAATATCCCAACGCAGCTCCTGGAAGAAACGTGTTTCTGACTCGCTGAATCTCAACATAGATTCAACTCTCTTAGGTGAACGAACGCACAGCAGAGCAGTTTCAAGGAAACGTTTCTCCTGAGTTTTAGACGAAGTTACCTGCTGTTTAGTACGGATGCCGGCATTGGGCTGGAAATACCGGTTTTGGGATTCTACACAGAAAGGGTTTGCAAACCGCTGAAACCACACGTGAGTTTAACTCTGTCAGTTGAATGCACACATTGACAACCATTCAGTTAGATAGCTCCGTTTTGGTTTTAGAAGCAGATATTTCTCTGTACAGCCTATGGTCCCATTCACTCGGGAATATCCCAACGCAGCTCCTGGAAGAAACGTGTTTCTGACTCGCTGAATCTCAACATAGATTCAACTCTCTTAGGTGAACGAACGCACAGCAGAGCAGTTTCAAGGAAACTTTTCTCCTGAGTTTTAGACGAAGTTTCCTGCTGTTTAGTACGGATGCCGGCATTGGGCAGGAAATACCGGTTTTCGGATTCTGCACAGAAAGGGTTTGCAAACCGCTGAATCCACACGTGAGTTTAACTCTGTCAGTTGAATGAACACATTGACAACCATTCAGTTTGATAACACCCTTTTGGTTTTAGAAGCAGATATTTCTCTGTACAGCCTATGGTCCCATTCACTCGGGAATATCCCAATGCAGCTCCTAGAAGAAATGTGTTTCTGACTCGCTGAATCTCAACATAGATTCAACTCTCTTAGGTGAACGAAGGCACAGCAGAGCAGTTTCAAGGAAACTTTTCTCCTGAGTTTTAGACGAAGTTTCCTGCTGTTTAGTACGGATGCCGGCATTGGGCTGGAAATACCGGTTTTGGGATTCTGCACAGAAAGGGTTTGCAAACCGCTGAATCCACACGTGAGTTTAACTCTGTCAGTTGAATGCACACATTGACAACCATTCAGTTAGATAGCTCCGTTTTGGTATTAGAAGCAGATATTTCTCTGTACAGCCTATGGTCCCATTCACTCGGGATTATCCCAACGCAGGTCCTAGAAGAAACGTGTTTCTGACTCGCTGAATCTCAACATAGATTCAACTCTCTTAGGTGAACGAACGCACAGCAGAGCAGTTTCAAGGAAACGTTTCTCCTGAGTTTTAGACGAAGTTTCCTGCTGTTTAGTACGGATGCCGGCATTGGGCTGGAAATACCGGTTTTGGGATTCTGCACAGAAAGGGTTTGCAAACCGCTGAATCCACACGTGAGTTTAACTCTGTCATTTGAATGCACACATTGACAACCATCCAGTTAGATAGCTCCGTTTTGGTTTTAGAAGCAGATATTTCTCTGTACAGCCTATGATCCCATTCACTCGGGAATATCCCAACGCAGCTCCTAGAAGAAACGTGTTTCTGTCTCGCTGAATCTCAACATAGATTCAACTCTCTTATGTGAACGAACGCACAGCAGAGCAGTTTCAAGGAAACTTTTCTCCTGAGTTTTAGACGAAGTTTCCTGCAGTTTAGTACGTATCCCGGCATTGAGCTGTTATTACCGGTTTTGGGATTCTGCACAGAAAGGGTTTGTAAACCGCTGAATCCAAACGTGAGTTTAACTCTGTCAGTTGAATGCACACATTGACAACCATTCAGTTAGATTGCACCGTTTTGGTTTTAGGAGCATATATTTCTCTGTACAGCCTATGGTCCCATTCACTCGGGAATATCCCAACGTAGCTCCTAGAAGAAACGTGTTTCTGACTCGCTGAATCTCAACATATATTCAACTCTCTTAGGTGAACGAATGCACAGCAGAGCGGTTTCAAGGAAACGTTTCTCCTGAGTTTTAGACGAAGTTTCCTGCTGTTTAGTACGGATGCTGGCATTGGGCTGGAAATACCGGTTTTGGGATTCTGCAAAGAAAGGGTTTGCAAACCACTGAATCCACACGTGAGTTTAACTCTGTCAGTTGAATGCACACATTGACAACCATTCAGTTAGATACCTCCGTTTTGGTTTTAGAAGCAGATATTTCTCTGTACAGCCTATGGTCCCATTTACTCGGGAATGTCCCAACGCAGCTCCTGGAAGAAACGTGTTTCTGACTCGCTGAATCTCCACATAGATTCAACTCTCTTAGGTGAACGAACGCACAGCAGAGCAGTTTCAAGGAAACGTTTCTCCTGAGTTTTAGACGAAGTTTCCTGCTGTTTAGTACGGATGCTGGCATTGTGCTGGAAATACCGGTTTTGGGATTCTGCACAGAAAGGGTTTGCAAACCGCTGAAACCACACGTGAGTTTAACTCTGTCAGTTGAATGCACACCTTGACAACCATTCAGTTAGATAGCTCCGTTTTGGTTTTAGAAGCAGATATTTCTCTGTACAGCCTATGGTCCCATTCACTCGGGAATATCCCAACGCAGCTCCTGGAAGAAACGTGTTTCTGACTCGCTGAATCTCAACATAGATTCAACTCTCTTAGGTGAACGAACGCACAGCAGAGCAGTTTCAAGGAAACGTTTCTCCTGAGTTTTAGACGAAGTTTCCTGCTGTTTAGTACGTATGCCGGCATTGGGCTGGAAATACCGGTTTTGGGATTCTGCACAGAAAGGGTTTGCAAACCGCTGAATCCACACGTGAGTTTAACTCTGTCATTTGAATGCACACATTGACAACCATTCAGTTAGATAGCTCCGTTTTGGTTTCAGAAGAAGATATTTCTCTGTACAGCCTATGGTCCCATTCACTCAGGAATATCCCAAAGCAGCTCCGGGAAGAAACGTGTTTCTGACTCGCTGAATCTCAACATAGATTCAACTCTCTTAGGTGAACGAACGCACAGCAGAGCAGTTTCAAGGAAACGTTTCTCCTGAGTTTTAGACGAAGTTTCCTGCTGTTTAGTACGGATGCCGGCATTGGGCTGGAAATACCGGTTTTGGGATTCTGCACAGAAAGGGTTTGCATACCGCTGAATCCACACGTGAGTTTAACTCTGTCAGTTGAATGCACACATTGACAACCATTCAGTTAGATAGCTCCGTTTTGGTTTTAGAAGCAGATATTTCTCTGTACAGCCTATGGTCCCATTCACTCGGGAATATCCCAACGCAGCTCCTGGAAGAAACGTGTTTCTGACTCGCTGAATCTCAACATAGATTCAACTGTCTTAGGTGAACGAACGCACAGCAGATCAGCTTCAAGGGAACGTTTCGCTTGAGTTTTAGACGAAGTTTCCTGCTGTTTAGTACGTATGCCGGCATTGGACTGGCAATACCGGTTTTGGGATTCTGCACAGAAAGGGTTTGCAAACCGCTGAATCCACACGTGAGTTTAACTCTGTCAGTTGAATACACACATTGACAACCATTCAGTTTGATAACACCCTTTTGGTTTTAGAAGCAGATATTTCTCTGTACAGCCTATGGTCCCATTCACTCGGGGATATCCCAACGCAGCTCCTGGAAGAAACGTGTTTCTGACTCGCTGAATCTCAACATAGATTCAACTCTCTTAGGTGAACGAACGCACAGCAGAGCAGTTTCAAGGAAACGTTTCTCCTGAGTTTTAGACGAAGTTTCCTGCTGTTTAGTACGGATGCCGGCATTGGGCTGGAAATACCGGTTTTGGGATTCTGCACAGAAAGGGTTTGCAAACCGCTGAATCCACACGTGAGTTTAACTCTGTCAGTTGAATGCACACATTGACAACCATTCAGTTAGATAGATCCGTTTTGGTTTTAGAAGCAGGTATTTCTCTGTACAGCCTATGGTCCCATTCACTCGGGAATATCCCAACGCAGCTCCTGGAAGAAACGTGTTTCTGACTCGCTGAATCTCAACATAGACTCAACTCTCTTAGGTGAACGAACGCACAGCAGAGCAGCTTCAAGGAAACGTTTCTCTTGAGTTTTAGACGAAGTATCCTGCTGTTTAGTACGTATGCCGGCATTGGGCTGGAAATACCGGTTTTGGGATTCTGCACAGAAAGGGTTTGCAAACCGCTGAATCCACACGTGAGTTTAACTCTGTCAGTTGAATGCACACATTGACAACCATTCAGTTTGATAACACCCTTTTGGTTTTAGAAGCAGATATTTCTCTGTACAGCCTATGGTCCCATTCACTCAGTGATATCCCAACGCAGCTCCTGGAAGAAACGTGTTTCTGACTCGCTGAATCTCAACATAGATTCAACTCTCTTAGGTGAACGAACGCACAGCAGAGCAGTTTCAAGGAAACGTTTCTCCTGAGTTTTAGACGAAGTTTCCTGCTGTTTAGTACGTATGCCGGCATTGGGCTGGAAATACCGGTTTTGGGATTCTGCACAGAAAGTGTTTGCAAACCGCTGAATCCACACGTGAGTTTAACTCTGTCAGTTGAATGCACACATTGACAACCATTCAGTTAGATAGATCCGTTTTGGTTTTAGAAGCAGATATTTCTCTGTACAGACTATGGTCCCATTCACTCGGGAATATCCCGACGCAGCTCCTAGAAGAAACGTGTTTCTGACTCGCTGAATCTCAATATAGATTCAACTCTCTTAGGTGAACGAACGCACAGCAGAGCAGTTTCAAGGAAACTTTTCTCCTGAGTTTTAGACGAAGTTTCCTGCTGTTTAGTACGGATGCCGGCATTGGGCAGGAAATACCGGTTTTCGGATTCTGCACAGAAAGGGTTTGCAAACCGCTGAATCCACACGTGAGTTTAACTCTGTCAGTTGAATGCACACATTGACAACCATTCAGTTAGATAGCTCCGTTTTGGTTTTAGAAGCAGATATTTCTCTGTACAGCCTATGGTCCCATTCACTCGGGAATATCCCAACGCAGCTCCTGGAAGAAACGTGTTTCTGACTCGCTGAATCTCAACATAGATTCAACTCTCTTAGGGGAACGAACGCACAGCAGAGCAGTTTCAAGGAAACGTTTCTCCTGAGTTTTAGACGAAGTTTCCTGCTGTTTAGTACGTATGCCGGCATTGGGCTGGAAATACCGGTTTTGGGATTCTGCACAGAAAGGGTTTGCAAACCGCTGAATCCACACGTGAGTTTAACTCTGTCAGTTGAATGCACACATTGACAACCATTCAGTTTGATAACACCCTTTTGGTTTTAGAAGCAGATATTTCTCTGTACAGCCTATGGTCCCATTCACTCGGGGATATCCCAACGCAGCTCCTGGAAGAAACGTGTTTCTGACTCGCTGAATCTCAACATAGATTCAACTCTCTTAGGTGAACGAACGCACAGCAGAGCAGTTTCAAGGAAACGTTTCTCCTGAGTTTTAGACGAAGTTTCCTGCTGTTTAGTACGTATGCCGGCATTGGGCTGGAAATACCGGTTTTGGGATTCTGCACAGAAAGGGTTTGCAAACCGCTGAATCCACACGTGAGTTTAACTCTGTCAGTTGAATGCACACATTGACAACCATTCAGTTAGATAGCTCCGTTTTGGTTTTAGAAGCAGATATTTCTCTGTACAGCCTATGGTCCCATTCACTCGGGGATATCCCAACGCAGCTCCTGGAAGAAACGTGTTTCTGACTCGCTGAATCTCAACATAGATTCAACTCTCTTAGGTGAACGAACGCACAGCAGAGCAGTTTCAAGGAAACGTTTCTCCTGAGTTTTAGACGAAGTTTCCTGCTGTTTAGTACGGATGCCGGCATTGGGCTGGAAATACCGGTTTTGGGATTCTGCACAGAAAGTGTTTGCAAACCGCTGAATCCACACGTGAGTTTAACTCTGTCAGTTGAATGCACACATTGACAACCATTCAGTTAGATAGATCCGTTTTGGTTTTAGAAGCAGATATTTCTCTGTACAGCCTATGGTCCCATTCACTCGGGAATATCCCGACGCAGCTCCTAGAAGAAACGTGTTTCTGACTCGCTGAATCTCAACATAGATTCAACTCTCTTAGGTGAACGAACGCACAGCAGAGCAGTTTCAAGGAAACTTTTCTCCTGAGTTTTAGACGAAGTTTCCTGCTGTTTAGTACGGATGCCGGCATTGGGCAGGAAATACCGGTTTTGGGATTCTGCACAGAAAGGGTTTGCAAACCGCTGAATCCACACGTGAGTTTAACTCTGTCAGTTGAATGCACACATTGACAACCATTCAGTTAGATAGCTCCGTTTTGGTTTTAGAAGCAGATATTTCTCTGTACAGCCTATGGTCCCATTCACTCGGGAATATCCCAATGCAGCTCCTGGAAGAAACGTGTTTCTGACTCGCTGAATCTCAACATAGATTCAACTCTCTTAGGTGAACGAACGCACAGCAGAGCAGTTTCAAGGAAACGTTTCTCCTGAGTTTTAGACGAAGTTTCCTGCTGTTTAGTACGTATGCCGGCATTGGGCTGGAAATACCGGTTTTGGGATTCTGCACAGAAAGGGTTTGCAAACCGCTGAATCCACACGTGAGTTTAACTCTGTCAGTTGAATGCACACATTGACAACCATTCAGTTTGATAACACCCTTTTGGTTTTAGAAGCAGATATTTCTCTGTACAGCCTATGGTCCCATTCACTCGGGGATATCCCAACGCAGCTCCTGGAAGAAACGTGTTTCTGACTTGCTGAATCTCAACATAGATTCAACTCTCTTAGGTGAACGAACGCCCAGCAGAGCAGTTTCAAGGAAACGTTTCTCCTGAGTTTTAGACGAAGTTTCCTGCTGTTTAGTACGTATGCCGGCATTGGGCTGGAAATACCGGTTTTGGGATTCTGCACAGAAAGTGTTTGCAAACCGCTGAATCCACACGTGAGTTTAACTCTGTCAGTTGAATGCACACATTGACAACCATTCAGTTTGATAACACCCTTTTGGTTTTAGAAGCAGATATTTCTCTGTACAGCCTATGGTCCCATTCACTCGGGGATATCCCAACGCAGCTCCTGGAAGAAACGTGTTTCTGACTCGCTGAATCTCAACATAGATTCAACTCTCTTAGGTGAACGAACGCACAGCAGAGCTGTTTCAAGGAAACGTTTCTCCTGAGTTTTAGACGAAGTTTCCTGCTGTTTAGTACGTATGCCGGCATTGGGCTGGAAATACCGGTTTTGGGATTCTGCACAGAAAGGGTTTGCAAACCGCTGAATCCACACGTGAGTTTAACTCTGTCAGTTGAATGCACACATTGACAACCATTCAGTTAGATAGATCCGTTTTGGTTTTAGAAGCAGATATTTCTCTGTACAGCCTATGGTCCCATTCACTCGGGAATATCCCGACGCAGCTCCTAGAAGAAACGTGTTTCTGACTCGCTGAATCTCAACATAGATTCAACTCTCTTAGGTGAACGAACGCACAGCAGAGCAGTTTCAAGGAAACTTTTCTCCTGAGTTCTAGACGAAGTTTCCTGCTGTTTAGTACGGATGCCGGCATTGGGCAGGAAATACCGGTTTTGGGATTCTGCACAGAAAGGGTTTGCAAACCGCTGAATCCACACGTGAGTTTAACTCTGTCAGTTGAATGCACACATTGACAACCATTCAGTTAGATAGCTCCGTTTTGGTTTTAGAAGCAGATATTTCTCTGTACAGCCTATGGTCCCATTCACTCGGGAATATCCCAACGCAGCTCCTGGAAGAAACGTGTTTCTGACTCGCTGAATCTGAACATAGATTCAACTCTCTTAGGTGAACGAACGCACAGCAGAGCAGTTTCAAGGAAACGTTTCTCCTGAGTTTTAGACGAAGTTTCCTGCTGTTTAGTACGTATGCCGGCATTGGGCTGGAAATACCGGTTTTGGGATTCTGCACAGAAAGGGTTTGCAAACCGCTGAATCCACACGTGAGTTTAACTCTGTCAGTTGAATGCACACATTGACAACCATTCAGTTAGATAGCTCCGTTTTGGTTTTAGAAGCAGATATTTCTCTGTACAGACTATGGTCCCATTCACTCGGGAATATCCCAACGCAGCTACTAGAAGAAACGTGTTTCTGACTCGCTGAATCTCAACATAGATTCAACTCTCTTAGGTGAACGAACGCCCAGCAGAGCAGTTACAAGGAAGCGTTTCTCCTGAGTTTTAGACGAAGTTTCCTGCTGTTTAGTACGGATGCCGGCATTGGGCTGGAAATACCGGTTTTGGGATTCTGCACAGAAAGGGTTTGCAAACCGCTGAATCCACACGTGAGTTTAACTTTGTGAGTTGAATGCACACATTGACAACCATCCAGTTAGATAGCTCCGTTTTGGTTTTAGAAGCAGATATTTCTCTGTACAGCCTATGGTCCCATTCACTCGGGAATATCCCAACGCAGCTCCTAGAAGAAACGTGTTTCTGACTCGCTGAATCTCAACATAGATTCAACTCTCTTAGGTGAACGAACGCACAGCAGAGCAGTTTCAAGGAAACTTTTCTCCTGAGTTTTAGACGAAATTTCCTGCAGTTTAGTACGTATGCCGGCATTGAGCTGGAATTTCCGGTTTTGGGATTCTGCACAGAAAGGGTTTGTAGACCGCTGAATCCAAACGTGAGTTTACCTCTGTCAGTTGAATGCACACATTGACAACCATTCAGTTAGACTGCACCCTTTTGGTTTTAGGAGCAGATATTTCTCTGTACAGCCTATGGTCCCATTCACTCGGGAATATCCCAACGCAGCTCCTAGAAGAAACGTGTTTCTGACTCGCTGAATCTCAACATAGATTCAACTCTCTTAGGTGAACGAACGCACAGCAGAGCACTTTCAAGGAAACGTTTCTCCTGAGTTTTAGACGAAGTTTCCTGCTGTTTAGTACGGATACCTGCATTTGGCAGGAAATACCGGTTTTCGGATTCTGCACAGAAAGGGTTTGCAAACCGCTGAATCCACACGTGAGTTTAACTCTGTCAGTTGAATGCACACATTGACAACCATTCAGTTTGATAGCACCATTTTGGTTTTAGAAGCAGATATTTCTCTGTACAGCCTATGGTCCCATTCACTCGGGGATATCCCAACGCAGCTCCTGGAAGAAACGTGTTTCTGACTCGCTGAATCTCAACATAGATTCAACTCTCTTAGGTGAACGAACGCACAGCAGAGCAGTTTCAAGGAAACGTTTCTCCTGAGTTTTAGACGAAGTTTCCTGCTGTTTAGTACGTATGCCGGCATTGGGCTGGAAATACCGGTTTTGGGATTCTGCACAGAAAGTGTTTGCAAACCGCTGAATCCACACGTGAGTTTAACTCTGTCAGTTGAATGCACACATTGACAACCATTCAGTTAGATAGATCCGTTTTGGTTTTAGAAGCAGATATTTCTCTGTACAGCCTATGGTCCCATTCACTCGGGAATATCCCGACGCAGCTCCTAGAAGAAACGTGTTTCTGACTCGCTGAATCTCAACATAGATTCAACTCTCTTAGGTGAACGAACGCACAGCAGAGCAGTTTCAAGGAAACTTTTCTCCTGAGTTTTAGACGAAGTTTCCTGCTGTTTAGTACGGATGCCGGCATTGGGCAGGAAATACCGGTTTTCGGATTCTGCACAGAAAGGGTTTGCAAACCGCTGAATCCACACGTGAGTTTAACTCTGTCAGTTGAATGCACACATTGACAACCATTCAGTTAGATAGCTCCGTTTTGGTTTTAGAAGCAGATATTTCTCTGTACAGCCTATGGTCCCATTCACTCGGGAATATCCCAATGCAGCTCCTGGAAGAAACGTGTTTCTGACTCGCTGAATCTCAACATAGATTCAACTCTCTTAGGTGAACGAACGCAGAGCAGAGCAGTTTCAAGGAAACGTTTCTCCTGAGTTTTAGACGAAGTTTCCTGCTGTTTAGTACGTATGCCGGCATTGGGCTGGAAATACCGGTTTTGGGATTCTGCACAGAAAGGGTTTGCAAACCGCTGAATCCACACGTGAGTTTAACTCTGTCAGTTGAATGCACACATTGACAACCATTCAGTTTGATAACACCCTTTTGGTTTTAGAAGCAGATATTTCTCTGTACAGCCTATGGTCCCATTCACTCGGGGATATCCCAACGCAGCTCCTGGAAGAAACGTGTTTCTGACTTGCTGAATCTCAACATAGATTCAACTCTCTTAGGTGAACGAACGCCCAGCAGAGCAGTTTCAAGGAAACGTTTCTCCTGAGTTTTAGACGAAGTTTCCTGCTGTTTAGTACGTATGCCGGCATTGGGCTGGAAATACCGGTTTTGGGATTCTGCACAGAAAGTGTTTGCAAACCGCTGAATCCACACGTGAGTTTAACTCTGTCAGTTGAATGCACACATTGACAACCATTCAGTTTGATAACACCCTTTTGGTTTTAGAAGCAGATATTTCTCTGTACAGCCTATGGTCCCATTCACTCGGGGATATCCCAACGCAGCTCCTGGAAGAAACGTGTTTCTGACTCGCTGAATCTCAACATAGATTCAACTCTCTTAGGTGAACGAACGCACAGCAGAGCTGTTTCAAGGAAACGTTTCTCCTGAGTTTTAGACGAAGTTTCCTGCTGTTTAGTACGTATGCCGGCATTGGGCTGGAAATACCGGTTTTGGGATTCTGCACAGAAAGGGTTTGCAAACCGCTGAATCCACACGTGAGTTTAACTCTGTCAGTTGAATGCACACATTGACAACCATTCAGTTAGATAGATCCGTTTTGGTTTTAGAAGCAGATATTTCTCTGTACAGCCTATGGTCCCATTCACTCGGGAATATCCCGACGCAGCTCCTAGAAGAAACGTGTTTCTGACTCGCTGAATCTCAACATAGATTCAACTCTCTTAGGTGAACGAACGCACAGCAGAGCAGTTTCAAGGAAACCTTTCTCCTGAGTTCTAGACGAAGTTACCTGCTGTTTAGTACGGATGCCGGCATTGGGCAGGAAATACCGGTTTTGGGATTCTGCACAGAAAGGGTTTGCAAACCGCTGAATCCACACGTGAGTTTAACTCTGTCAGTTGAATGCACACATTGACAACCATTCAGTTAGATAGCTCCGTTTTGGTTTTAGAAGCAGATATTTCTCTGTACAGCCTATGGTCCCATTCACTCGGGAATATCCCAACGCAGCTCCTGGAAGAAACGTGTTTCTGACTCGCTGAATCTGAACATAGATTCAACTCTCTTAGGTGAACGAACGCACAGCAGAGCAGTTTCAAGGAAACGTTTCTCCTGAGTTTTAGACGAAGTTTCCTGCTGTTTAGTACGTATGCCGGCATTGGGCTGGAAATACCGGTTTTGGGATTCTGCACAGAAAGGGTTTGCAAACCGCTGAATCCACACGTGAGTTTAACTCTGTCAGTTGAATGCACACATTGACAACCATTCAGTTAGATAGCTCCGTTTTGGTTTTAGAAGCAGATATTTCTCTGTACAGACTATGGTCCCATTCACTCGGGAATATCCCAACGCAGCTACTAGAAGAAACGTGTTTCTGACTCGCTGAATCTCAACATAGATTCAACTCTCTTAGGTGAACGAACGCCCAGCAGAGCAGTTACAAGGAAGCGTTTCTCCTGAGTTTTAGACGAAGTTTCCTGCTGTTTAGTACGGATGCCGGCATTGGGCTGGAAATACCGGTTTTGGGATTCTGCACAGAAAGGGTTTGCAAACCGCTGAATCCACACGTGAGTTTAACTTTGTGAGTTGAATGCACACATTGACAACCATCCAGTTAGATAGCTCCGTTTTGGTTTTAGAAGCAGATATTTCTCTGTACAGCCTATGGTCCCATTCACTCGGGAATATCCCAACGCAGCTCCTAGAAGAAACGTGTTTCTGACTCGCTGAATCTCAACATAGATTCAACTCTCTTAGGTGAACGAACGCACAGCAGAGCAGTTTCAAGGAAACTTTTCTCCTGAGTTTTAGACGAAATTTCCTGCAGTTTAGTACGTATGCCGGCATTGAGCTGGAATTTCCGGTTTTGGGATTCTGCACAGAAAGGGTTTGTAGACCGCTGAATCCAAACGTGAGTTTACCTCTGTCAGTTGAATGCACACATTGACAACCATTCAGTTAGACTGCACCCTTTTGGTTTTAGGAGCAGATATTTCTCTGTACAGCCTATGGTCCCATTCACTCGGGAATATCCCAACGCAGCTCCTAGAAGAAACGTGTTTCTGACTCGCTGAATCTCAACATAGATTCAACTCTCTTAGGTGAACGAACGCACAGCAGAGCACTTTCAAGGAAACGTTTCTCCTGAGTTTTAGACGAAGTTTCCTGCTGTTTAGTACGGATACCTGCATTTGGCAGGAAATACCGGTTTTCGGATTCTGCACAGAAAGGGTTTGCAAACCGCTGAATCCACACGTGAGTTTAACTCTGTCAGTTGAATGCACACATTGACAACCATTCAGTTTGATAGCACCATTTTGGTTTTAGAAGCAGATATTTCTCTGTACAGCCTATGGTCCCATTCACTCGGGAATATCCCAACGCAGCTCCTAGGAGAAACGTGTTTCTGACTCACTGAATCTCTACATAGATTCAACTCTCTTAGGTGAACGAAGGCACAGCAGAGCAGTTTCAAGGAAACTTTTCTCCTGAGTTTTAGACGAAGTTTCCTGCTGTTTAGTACGTATGCCGGCATTGGGCTGGAAATACCGGTTTTGGGATTCTGCACAGAAAGGGTGTGCAAACCGCTGAATCCACACGTGAGTTTAACTCTGTCAGTTGAATGCACACATTGTCAACCATTCAATTTGATAACACCCTTTTGGTTTTAGAAGCAGATATTTCTCTGTACAGCCTATGGTCCCATTCACTGGGGAATATCCCAATGCAGCTCCTGGAAGAAACGTGTTTCTGACTCGCTGAATCTCAACATAGATTCAACTCTCTTAGGTGAACGAAGGAACAGCAGAGCAGTTTCAAGGAAACGTTTCTCCTGAGTTTTAGACGAAGTTTCCTGCTGCTTAGTACGGATGCCTGCATTGGGCAGGAAATACCGGTTTTCGGATTCTGCACAGAAAGGGTTTGCAAACCGCTAAATCCACACGTGAGCTTAACTCTGTCAGTTGAATGCACACATTGACAACGATTCAGTTTGATAGGACCCTTTTGGTTTTAGAAGCAGATATTTCTCTGTACAGCCTATGGTCCCATTCACTCGGGAATATCAAAACGCAGCTCCTAGAAGAAATGTGTTTCTGACTCGCTGAATCTCAACATAGATTCAACTCTCTTAGGTGAACGAAGGCACAGCAGAGCAGTTTCAAGGAAACTTGTCTCCTGAGTTTTTGACGAAGTTTCCTGCTGTTTAGTACGGATGCCGGCATTGGGCTGGAAATACCGGTTTTGGGATTCTGCACAGAAAGGGTTTGCAAACCGCTGAATCCACACGTGAGTTTAACTCTGTCAGTTGAATGCACACATTGACAACAATTCAGTTAGATAGCTCCGTTTTGGTATTAGAAGCAGGTATTTCTCTGTACAGCCTATGGTCCCATTCACTCGGGATTATCCCAACGCAGGTCCTAGAAGAAACGTGTTTCTGACTCGCTGAATCTCAACATAGATTCAACTCTCTTAGGTGAACGAACGCACAGCAGAGCAGTTTCAAGGAAACGTTTCTCCTGAGTTTTAGACGAAGTTTCCTGCTGTTTAGTACGGATGCCGGCATTGGGCTGGAAGTACCGGTTTTGGGATTCTGCACAGAAAGGGTTTGCAAACCGCTGAATCCACACGTGAGTTTAACTCTGTCAGTTGAATGCACACATTGAGAACCATTCAGTTTGATAGCACCCTTTTGGTTTTAGTAGCAGATATTTCTCTGTACAGCCTATGGTCCCATTCACTCGGGAATATCCCAACGCAGCTCCTAGAAGAAACGTGTTTCTGACTCGCTGAATCTCAACATAGATTCAACTCTCTTAGGTGAACGAACGCACAGCAGAGCAGTTTCAAGGAAACGTTTCTCCTGAGTTTTAGACGAAGTTTCCTGCTGTTTAGTACGGATGCCGGCATTGGGCTGGAAGTACCGGTTTTGGGATTCTGCACAGAAAGGGTTTGCAAACCGCTGAATCCACACGTGAGTTTAACTCTGTCAGTTGAATGCACACATTGACAACCATTCAGTTAGATAGCTCCGTTTTGGTTTCAGAAGCAGATATTTCTCTGTACAGCCTATGGTCCCATTCACTCGGGAATATCCCAAAGCAGCTCCGGGAAGAAACGTGTTTCTGACTCGCTGAATCTCAACATAGATTCAACTCTCTTAGGTGAACGAACGCACAGCAGAGCAGTTTCAAGGAAACGTTTCTCCTGAGTTTTAGACGAAGTTTCCTGCTGTTTAGTACGGATGCTGGCATTGGGCTGGAAATACCGGTTTTGGGATTCTGCGCAGAAAGGGTTTGCAAACCGCTGAATCCACACGTGAGTTTAACTCTGTCAGTTGAATGCACACATTGACAACCATTCAGTTAGATAGCTCCGTTTTGGTTTTAGAAGCAGATATTTCTCTGTACAGCCTATGGTCCCATTCACTCGGGAATATCCCAACGCAGCTCCTGGAAGAAACGTGTTTCTGACTCGCTGAATCTCAACATAGATTCAACTCTCTTAGGTGAACGAACGCACAGCAGAGCAGCTTCAAGGAAACGTTTCGCTTGAGTTTTAGACGAAGTTTCCTGCTGTTTAGTACGTATGCCGGCATTGGGCTGGCAATACCGGTTTTGGGATTCTGCACAGAAAGGGTTTGCAAACCGCTGAATCCACACGTGAGTTTAACTCTGTCACTTGAATGCACACATTGACAACCATTCTGTTTGATAACACCCTTTTGCTTTTAGAAGCAGATATTTCTCTGTACAGCCTATGGTCCCATTCACTCGGGGATATCCCAACGCAGCTCCTGGAAGAAACGTGTTTCTGACTCGCTGAATCTCAACATAGATTCAACTCTCTTAGGTGAACGAACGCACAGCAGAGCAGTTTCAAGGAAACGTTTCTCCTGAGTTTTAGACGAAGTTTCCTGCTGCTTAGTACGTATGCCGGCATTGGGCTGGAAATACCGGTTTTGGGATTCTGCACAGAAAGGGTTTGCAAACCGCTGAATCCACACGTGAGTTTAACTCTGTCAGTTGAATGCACACATTGACAACCATTCAGTTAGATAGCTCCGTTTTGGTTTTAGAAGCAGATATTTCTCTGTACAGACTATGGTCCCATTCACTCGGGAATATCCCAACGCAGCTACTAGAAGAAACGTGTTTCTGACTCGCTGAATCTCAACATAGATTCAACTCTCTTAGGTGAACGAACGCCCAGCAGAGCAGTTTCAAGGAAGCGTTTCTCCTGAGTTTTAGACGAAGTTTCCTGCTGTTTAGTACGTATGCCGGCATTGGGCTGGAAATACCGGTTTTGGGATTCTGCACAGAAAGTGTTTGCAAACCGCTGAATCCACACGTGAGTTTAACTTTGTGAGTTGAATGCACACATTGACAACCATCCAGTTAGATAGCTCTGTTTTGGTTTTAGAAGCAGATATTTCTCTGTACAGCCTATGGTCCCATTCACTCGGGAATATCCCAACGCATCTCCTAGAAGAAACGTGTTTCTGACTCGCTGAATCTCAACATAGATTCAACTCTCTTAGGTGAACGAACGCACAGCAGAGCAGTTTCAAGGAAACGTTTCTCCTGAGTTTTAGACGAAATTTCCTGCAGTTTAGTACGTATGCCGGCATTGAGCTGGAATTACCGGTTTTGGGATTCTGCACAGAAAGGGTTTGTAGACCGCTGAATCCAAACGTGAGTTTACCTCTGTCAGTTGAATGCACACATTGACAACCATTCAGTTAGATTGCACCCTTTTGGTTTTAGGAGCAGATATTTCTCTGTACAGACTATGGTCCCATTCACTCGGGAATATCCCAACGCAGCTCCTAGAAGAAACGTGTTTCTGACTCGCTGAATCTCAACATAGATTCAACTCTCTTAGGTGAACGAACGCACAGCAGAGCACTTTCAAGGAAACGTTTCTCTTGAGTTTTAGACGAAGTTTCCTGCTGTTTAGTACGTATGCCGGCATTGGGCTGGAAATACCGGTTTTGGGATTCTGCACAGAAAGTGTTTGCAAACCGCTGAATCCACACGTGAGTTTAACTCTGTCAGTTGAATGCACACATTGACAACCATTCAGTTAGATAGATCCGTTTTGGTTTTAGAAGCAGATATTTCTCTGTACAGCCTATGGTCCCATTCACTCGGGAATATCCCGACGCAGCTCCTAGAAGAAACGTGTTTCTGACTCGCTGAATCTCAACATAGATTCAACTCTCTTAGGTGAACGAACGCACAGCAGAGCAGTTTCAAGGAAACTTTTCTCCTGAGTTCTAGACGAAGTTTCCTGCTGTTTAGTACGGATGCCGGCATTGGGCAGGAAATACCGGTTTTGGGATTCTGCACAGAAAGGGTTTGCAAACCGCTGAATCCACACGTGAGTTTAACTCTGTCAGTTGAATGCACACATTGACAACCATTCAGTTAGATAGCTCCGTTTTGGTTTTAGAAGCAGATATTTCTCTGTACAGCCTATGGTCCCATTCACTCGGGAATATCCCAACGCAGCTCCTGGAAGAAACGTGTTTCTGACTCGCTGAATCTGAACATAGATTCAACTCTCTTAGGTGAACGAACGCACAGCAGAGCAGTTTCAAGGAAACGTTTCTCCTGAGTTTTAGACGAAGTTTCCTGCTGTTTAGTACGTATGCCGGCATTGGGCTGGAAATACCGGTTTTGGGATTCTGCACAGAAAGGGTTTGCAAACCGCTGAATCCACACGTGAGTTTAACTCTGTCAGTTGAATGCACACATTGACAACCATTCAGTTAGATAGCTCCGTTTTGGTTTTAGAAGCAGATATTTCTCTGTACAGACTATGGTCCCATTCACTCGGGAATATCCCAACGCAGCTACTAGAAGAAACGTGTTTCTGACTCGCTGAATCTCAACATAGATTCAACTCTCTTAGGTGAACGAACGCCCAGCAGAGCAGTTACAAGGAAGCGTTTCTCCTGAGTTTTAGACGAAGTTTCCTGCTGTTTAGTACGGATGCCGGCATTGGGCTGGAAATACCGGTTTTGGGATTCTGCACAGAAAGGGTTTGCAAACCGCTGAATCCACACGTGAGTTTAACTTGGTGAGTTGAATGCACACATTGACAACCATCCAGTTAGATAGCTCCGTTTTGGTTTTAGAAGCAGATATTTCTCTGTACAGCCTATGGTCCCATTCACTCGGGAATATCCCAACGCAGCTCCTAGAAGAAACGTGTTTCTGACTCGCTGAATCTCAACATAGATTCAACTCTCTTAGGTGAACGAACGCACAGCAGAGCAGTTTCAAGGAAACTTTTCTCCTGAGTTTTAGACGAAATTTCCTGCAGTTTAGTACGTATGCCGGCATTGAGCTGGAATTTCCGGTTTTGGGATTCTGCACAGAAAGGGTTTGTAGACCGCTGAATCCAAACGTGAGTTTACCTCTGTCAGTTGAATGCACACATTGACAACCATTCAGTTAGATTGCACCCTTTTGGTTTTAGGAGCAGATATTTCTCTGTACAGCCTATGGTCCCATTCACTCGGGAATATCCCAACGCAGCTCCTAGAAGAAACGTGTTTCTGACTCGCTGAATCTCAACATAGATTCAACTCTCTTAGGTGAACGAACGCACAGCAGAGCACTTTCAAGGAAACGTTTCTCCTGAGTTTTAGACGAAGTTTCCTGCTGTTTAGTACGTATGCCGGCATTGGGCTGGAAATACCGGTTTTGGGATTCTGCACAGAAAGGGTTTGCAAACCGCTGAATCCACACGTGAGTTTAACTCTGTCAGTTGAAAGCACACATTGACAACCATTCAGTTTGATAACACCCTTTTGGTTTTAGAAGCAGATATTTCTCTGTACAGCCTATGGTCCCATTCACTCGGGAATATCCCAACGCAGCTCCTGGAAGAAACGTGTTTCTGACTCGCTGAATCTCAACATAGATTCAACTGTCTTAGGTGAACGAAAGCACAGCAGAGCAGTTTCAAGGAAACGTTTCTCCTGAGTTTTAGACGATATTTCCTGCTGTTTAGTACGTATGCCGGCATTGGGCTGGAAATACCGGTTTTGGGATTCTGCGCAGAAAGGGTTTGCAAACCGCTGATTCCACACGTGAGTTTAACTCTGTCAGTTGAATGCACACATTGTCAACCATTCAATTTGATAACACCCTTTTGGTTTTAGAAGCAGATATTTCTCTGTACAGCCTATGGTCCCATTCACTGGGGAATATCCCAACGCAGCTCCTGGAAGAAACGTGTTTCTGACTCGCTGAATCTCAACATAGATTCAACTCTCTTAGGTGAACGAAGGAACAGCAGAGCAGTTTCAAGGAAACGTTTCTCCTGAGTTTTAGACGAAGTTTCCTGCTGCTTAGTACGGATGCCTGCATTGGGCAGGAAATACCGGTTTTCGGATTCTGCACAGAAAGGGTTTGCAAACCGCTGAATCCACACGTGAGTTTAACTCTGTCAGTTGAATGCACACATTGACAACGATTCAGTTTGATAGGACCCTTTTGGTTTTAGAAGCAGATATTTCTCTGTACAGCCTATGGTCCCATTCACTCGGGAATATCCCAACGCAGCTCCTAGAAGAAATGTGTTTCTGACTCGCTGAATCTCAACATAGATTCAACTCTCTTAGGTGAACGAAGGCACAGCAGAGCAGTTTCAAGGAAACTTTTCTCCTGAGTTTTAGACGAAGTTTCCTGCTGTTTAGTACGGATGCCGGCATTGGGCTGGAAATACCGGTTTTGGGATTCTGCAAAGAAAGGGTTTGCAAACCACTGAATCCACACGTGAGTTTAACTCTGTCAGTTGAATGCACACATTGACAACCATTCAGTTAGATACCTCCGTTTTGGTTTTAGAAGCAGATATTTCTCTGTACAGCCTATGGTCCCATTTACTCGGGAATGTCCCAACGCAGCTCCTGGAAGAAACGTGTTTCTGACTCGCTGAATCTCCACATAGATTCAACTCTCTTAGGTGAACGAACGCACAGCAGAGCAGTTTCAAGGAAACGTTTCTCCTGAGTTTTAGACGAAGTTTCCTGCTGTTTAGTACGGATGCTGGCATTGTGCTGGAAATACCGGTTTTGGGATTCTGCACAGAAAGGGTTTGCAAACCGCTGAAACCACACGTGAGTTTAACTCTGTCAGTTGAATGCACACCTTGACAACCATTCAGTTAGATAGCTCCGTTTTGGTTTTAGAAGCAGATATTTCTCTGTACAGCCTATGGTCCCATTCACTCGGGAATATCCCAACGCAGCTCCTGGAAGAAACGTGTTTCTGACTCGCTGAATCTCAACATAGATTCAACTCTCTTAGGTGAACGAACGCACAGCAGAGCAGTTTCAAGGAAACGTTTCTCCTGAGTTTTAGACGAAGTTTCCTGCTGTTTAGTACGTATGCCGGCATTGGGCTGGAAATACCGGTTTTGGGATTCTGCACAGAAAGGGTTTGCAAACCGCTGAATCCACACGTGAGTTTAACTCTGTCATTTGAATGCACACATTGACAACCATTCAGTTAGATAGCTCCGTTTTGGTTTCAGAAGAAGATATTTCTCTGTACAGCCTATGGTCCCATTCACTCAGGAATATCCCAAAGCAGCTCCGGGAAGAAACGTGTTTCTGACTCGCTGAATCTCAACATAGATTCAACTCTCTTAGGTGAACGAACGCACAGCAGAGCAGTTTCAAGGAAACGTTTCTCCTGAGTTTTAGACGAAGTTTCCTGCTGTTTAGTACGGATGCCGGCATTGGGCTGGAAATACCGGTTTTGGGATTCTGCACAGAAAGGGTTTGCATACCGCTGAATCCACACGTGAGTTTAACTCTGTCAGTTGAATGCACACATTGACAACCATTCAGTTAGATAGCTCCGTTTTGGTTTTAGAAGCAGATATTTCTCTGTACAGCCTATGGTCCCATTCACTCGGGAATATCCCAACGCAGCTCCTGGAAGAAACGTGTTTCTGACTCGCTGAATCTCAACATAGATTCAACTGTCTTAGGTGAACGAACGCACAGCAGATCAGCTTCAAGGGAACGTTTCGCTTGAGTTTTAGACGAAGTTTCCTGCTGTTTAGTACGTATGCCGGCATTGGACTGGCAATACCGGTTTTGGGATTCTGCACAGAAAGGGTTTGCAAACCGCTGAATCCACACGTGAGTTTAACTCTGTCAGTTGAATACACACATTGACAACCATTCAGTTTGATAACACCCTTTTGGTTTTAGAAGCAGATATTTCTCTGTACAGCCTATGGTCCCATTCACTCGGGGATATCCCAACGCAGCTCCTGGAAGAAACGTGTTTCTGACTCGCTGAATCTCAACATAGATTCAACTCTCTTAGGTGAACGAACGCACAGCAGAGCAGTTTCAAGGAAACGTTTCTCCTGAGTTTTAGACGAAGTTTCCTGCTGTTTAGTACGGATGCCGGCATTGGGCTGGAAATACCGGTTTTGGGATTCTGCACAGAAAGGGTTTGCAAACCGCTGAATCCACACGTGAGTTTAACTCTGTCAGTTGAATGCACACATTGACAACCATTCAGTTAGATAGATCCGTTTTGGTTTTAGAAGCAGGTATTTCTCTGTACAGCCTATGGTCCCATTCACTCGGGAATATCCCAACGCAGCTCCTGGAAGAAACGTGTTTCTGACTCGCTGAATCTCAACATAGACTCAACTCTCTTAGGTGAACGAACGCACAGCAGAGCAGCTTCAAGGAAACGTTTCTCTTGAGTTTTAGACGAAGTATCCTGCTGTTTAGTACGTATGCCGGCATTGGGCTGGAAATACCGGTTTTGGGATTCTGCACAGAAAGGGTTTGCAAACCGCTGAATCCACACGTGAGTTTAACTCTGTCAGTTGAATGCACACATTGACAACCATTCAGTTTGATAACACCCTTTTGGTTTTAGAAGCAGATATTTCTCTGTACAGCCTATGGTCCCATTCACTCAGTGATATCCCAACGCAGCTCCTGGAAGAAACGTGTTTCTGACTCGCTGAATCTCAACATAGATTCAACTCTCTTAGGTGAACGAACGCACAGCAGAGCAGTTTCAAGGAAACGTTTCTCCTGAGTTTTAGACGAAGTTTCCTGCTGTTTAGTACGTATGCCGGCATTGGGCTGGAAATACCGGTTTTGGGATTCTGCACAGAAAGTGTTTGCAAACCGCTGAATCCACACGTGAGTTTAACTCTGTCAGTTGAATGCACACATTGACAACCATTCAGTTAGATAGATCCGTTTTGGTTTTAGAAGCAGATATTTCTCTGTACAGACTATGGTCCCATTCACTCGGGAATATCCCGACGCAGCTCCTAGAAGAAACGTGTTTCTGACTCGCTGAATCTCAATATAGATTCAACTCTCTTAGGTGAACGAACGCACAGCAGAGCAGTTTCAAGGAAACTTTTCTCCTGAGTTTTAGACGAAGTTTCCTGCTGTTTAGTACGGATGCCGGCATTGGGCAGGAAATACCGGTTTTCGGATTCTGCACAGAAAGGGTTTGCAAACCGCTGAATCCACACGTGAGTTTAACTCTGTCAGTTGAATGCACACATTGACAACCATTCAGTTAGATAGCTCCGTTTTGGTTTTAGAAGCAGATATTTCTCTGTACAGCCTATGGTCCCATTCACTCGGGAATATCCCAACGCAGCTCCTGGAAGAAACGTGTTTCTGACTCGCTGAATCTCAACATAGATTCAACTCTCTTAGGGGAACGAACGCACAGCAGAGCAGTTTCAAGGAAACGTTTCTCCTGAGTTTTAGACGAAGTTTCCTGCTGTTTAGTACGTATGCCGGCATTGGGCTGGAAATACCGGTTTTGGGATTCTGCACAGAAAGGGTTTGCAAACCGCTGAATCCACACGTGAGTTTAACTCTGTCAGTTGAATGCACACATTGACAACCATTCAGTTTGATAACACCCTTTTGGTTTTAGAAGCAGATATTTCTCTGTACAGCCTATGGTCCCATTCACTCGGGGATATCCCAACGCAGCTCCTGGAAGAAACGTGTTTCTGACTCGCTGAATCTCAACATAGATTCAACTCTCTTAGGTGAACGAACGCACAGCAGAGCAGTTTCAAGGAAACGTTTCTCCTGAGTTTTAGACGAAGTTTCCTGCTGTTTAGTACGTATGCCGGCATTGGGCTGGAAATACCGGTTTTGGGATTCTGCACAGAAAGGGTTTGCAAACCGCTGAATCCACACGTGAGTTTAACTCTGTCAGTTGAATGCACACATTGACAACCATTCAGTTAGATAGCTCCGTTTTGGTTTTAGAAGCAGATATTTCTCTGTACAGCCTATGGTCCCATTCACTCGGGGATATCCCAACGCAGCTCCTGGAAGAAACGTGTTTCTGACTCGCTGAATCTCAACATAGATTCAACTCTCTTAGGTGAACGAACGCACAGCAGAGCAGTTTCAAGGAAACGTTTCTCCTGAGTTTTAGACGAAGTTTCCTGCTGTTTAGTACGGATGCCGGCATTGGGCTGGAAATACCGGTTTTGGGATTCTGCACAGAAAGTGTTTGCAAACCGCTGAATCCACACGTGAGTTTAACTCTGTCAGTTGAATGCACACATTGACAACCATTCAGTTAGATAGATCCGTTTTGGTTTTAGAAGCAGATATTTCTCTGTACAGCCTATGGTCCCATTCACTCGGGAATATCCCGACGCAGCTCCTAGAAGAAACGTGTTTCTGACTCGCTGAATCTCAACATAGATTCAACTCTCTTAGGTGAACGAACGCACAGCAGAGCAGTTTCAAGGAAACTTTTCTCCTGAGTTTTAGACGAAGTTTCCTGCTGTTTAGTACGGATGCCGGCATTGGGCAGGAAATACCGGTTTTGGGATTCTGCACAGAAAGGGTTTGCAAACCGCTGAATCCACACGTGAGTTTAACTCTGTCAGTTGAATGCACACATTGACAACCATTCAGTTAGATAGCTCCGTTTTGGTTTTAGAAGCAGATATTTCTCTGTACAGCCTATGGTCCCATTCACTCGGGAATATCCCAATGCAGCTCCTGGAAGAAACGTGTTTCTGACTCGCTGAATCTCAACATAGATTCAACTCTCTTAGGTGAACGAACGCACAGCAGAGCAGTTTCAAGGAAACGTTTCTCCTGAGTTTTAGACGAAGTTTCCTGCTGTTTAGTACGTATGCCGGCATTGGGCTGGAAATACCGGTTTTGGGATTCTGCACAGAAAGGGTTTGCAAACCGCTGAATCCACACGTGAGTTTAACTCTGTCAGTTGAATGCACACATTGACAACCATTCAGTTTGATAACACCCTTTTGGTTTTAGAAGCAGATATTTCTCTGTACAGCCTATGGTCCCATTCACTCGGGGATATCCCAACGCAGCTCCTGGAAGAAACGTGTTTCTGACTTGCTGAATCTCAACATAGATTCAACTCTCTTAGGTGAACGAACGCCCAGCAGAGCAGTTTCAAGGAAACGTTTCTCCTGAGTTTTAGACGAAGTTTCCTGCTGTTTAGTACGTATGCCGGCATTGGGCTGGAAATACCGGTTTTGGGATTCTGCACAGAAAGTGTTTGCAAACCGCTGAATCCACACGTGAGTTTAACTCTGTCAGTTGAATGCACACATTGACAACCATTCAGTTTGATAACACCCTTTTGGTTTTAGAAGCAGATATTTCTCTGTACAGCCTATGGTCCCATTCACTCGGGGATATCCCAACGCAGCTCCTGGAAGAAACGTGTTTCTGACTCGCTGAATCTCAACATAGATTCAACTCTCTTAGGTGAACGAACGCACAGCAGAGCTGTTTCAAGGAAACGTTTCTCCTGAGTTTTAGACGAAGTTTCCTGCTGTTTAGTACGTATGCCGGCATTGGGCTGGAAATACCGGTTTTGGGATTCTGCACAGAAAGGGTTTGCAAACCGCTGAATCCACACGTGAGTTTAACTCTGTCAGTTGAATGCACACATTGACAACCATTCAGTTAGATAGATCCGTTTTGGTTTTAGAAGCAGATATTTCTCTGTACAGCCTATGGTCCCATTCACTCGGGAATATCCCGACGCAGCTCCTAGAAGAAACGTGTTTCTGACTCGCTGAATCTCAACATAGATTCAACTCTCTTAGGTGAACGAACGCACAGCAGAGCAGTTTCAAGGAAACTTTTCTCCTGAGTTCTAGACGAAGTTTCCTGCTGTTTAGTACGGATGCCGGCATTGGGCAGGAAATACCGGTTTTGGGATTCTGCACAGAAAGGGTTTGCAAACCGCTGAATCCACACGTGAGTTTAACTCTGTCAGTTGAATGCACACATTGACAACCATTCAGTTAGATAGCTCCGTTTTGGTTTTAGAAGCAGATATTTCTCTGTACAGCCTATGGTCCCATTCACTCGGGAATATCCCAACGCAGCTCCTGGAAGAAACGTGTTTCTGACTCGCTGAATCTGAACATAGATTCAACTCTCTTAGGTGAACGAACGCACAGCAGAGCAGTTTCAAGGAAACGTTTCTCCTGAGTTTTAGACGAAGTTTCCTGCTGTTTAGTACGTATGCCGGCATTGGGCTGGAAATACCGGTTTTGGGATTCTGCACAGAAAGGGTTTGCAAACCGCTGAATCCACACGTGAGTTTAACTCTGTCAGTTGAATGCACACATTGACAACCATTCAGTTAGATAGCTCCGTTTTGGTTTTAGAAGCAGATATTTCTCTGTACAGACTATGGTCCCATTCACTCGGGAATATCCCAACGCAGCTACTAGAAGAAACGTGTTTCTGACTCGCTGAATCTCAACATAGATTCAACTCTCTTAGGTGAACGAACGCCCAGCAGAGCAGTTACAAGGAAGCGTTTCTCCTGAGTTTTAGACGAAGTTTCCTGCTGTTTAGTACGGATGCCGGCATTGGGCTGGAAATACCGGTTTTGGGATTCTGCACAGAAAGGGTTTGCAAACCGCTGAATCCACACGTGAGTTTAACTTTGTGAGTTGAATGCACACATTGACAACCATCCAGTTAGATAGCTCCGTTTTGGTTTTAGAAGCAGATATTTCTCTATACAGCCTATGGTCCCATTCACTCGGGAATATCCCAACGCAGCTCCTAGAAGAAACGTGTTTCTGACTCGCTGAATCTCAACATAGATTCAACTCTCTTAGGTGAACGAACGCACAGCAGAGCAGTTTCAAGGAAACTTTTCTCCTGAGTTTTAGACGAAATTTCCTGCAGTTTAGTACGTATGCCGGCATTGAGCTGGAATTTCCGGTTTTGGGATTCTGCACAGAAAGGGTTTGTAGACCGCTGAATCCAAACGTGAGTTTACCTCTGTCAGTTGAATGCACACATTGACAACCATTCAGTTAGACTGCACCCTTTTGGTTTTAGGAGCAGATATTTCTCTGTACAGCCTATGGTCCCATTCACTCGGGAATATCCCAACGCAGCTCCTAGAAGAAACGTGTTTCTGACTCGCTGAATCTCAACATAGATTCAACTCTCTTAGGTGAACGAACGCACAGCAGAGCACTTTCAAGGAAACGTTTCTCCTGAGTTTTAGACGAAGTTTCCTGCTGTTTAGTACGGATACCTGCATTTGGCAGGAAATACCGGTTTTCGGATTCTGCACAGAAAGGGTTTGCAAACCGCTGAATCCACACGTGAGTTTAACTCTGTCAGTTGAATGCACACATTGACAACCATTCAGTTTGATAGCACCATTTTGGTTTTAGAAGCAGATATTTCTCTGTACAGCCTATGGTCCCATTCACTCGGGGATATCCCAACGCAGCTCCTGGAAGAAACGTGTTTCTGACTCGCTGAATCTCAACATAGATTCAACTCTCTTAGGTGAACGAACGCACAGCAGAGCAGTTTCAAGGAAACGTTTCTCCTGAGTTTTAGACGAAGTTTCCTGCTGTTTAGTACGTATGCCGGCATTGGGCTGGAAATACCGGTTTTGGGATTCTGCACAGAAAGTGTTTGCAAACCGCTGAATCCACACGTGAGTTTAACTCTGTCAGTTGAATGCACACATTGACAACCATTCAGTTAGATAGATCCGTTTTGGTTTTAGAAGCAGATATTTCTCTGTACAGCCTATGGTCCCATTCACTCGGGAATATCCCGACGCAGCTCCTAGAAGAAACGTGTTTCTGACTCGCTGAATCTCAACATAGATTCAACTCTCTTAGGTGAACGAACGCACAGCAGAGCAGTTTCAAGGAAACTTTTCTCCTGAGTTTTAGACGAAGTTTCCTGCTGTTTAGTACGGATGCCGGCATTGGGCAGGAAATACCGGTTTTCGGATTCTGCACAGAAAGGGTTTGCAAACCGCTGAATCCACACGTGAGTTTAACTCTGTCAGTTGAATGCACACATTGACAACCATTCAGTTAGATAGCTCCGTTTTGGTTTTAGAAGCAGATATTTCTCTGTACAGCCTATGGTCCCATTCACTCGGGAATATCCCAATGCAGCTCCTGGAAGAAACGTGTTTCTGACTCGCTGAATCTCAACATAGATTCAACTCTCTTAGGTGAACGAACGCAGAGCAGAGCAGTTTCAAGGAAACGTTTCTCCTGAGTTTTAGACGAAGTTTCCTGCTGTTTAGTACGTATGCCGGCATTGGGCTGGAAATACCGGTTTTGGGATTCTGCACAGAAAGGGTTTGCAAACCGCTGAATCCACACGTGAGTTTAACTCTGTCAGTTGAATGCACACATTGACAACCATTCAGTTTGATAGGACCCTTTTGGTTTTAGAAGCAGATATTTCTCTGTACAGCCTATGGTCCCATTCACTCGGGGATATCCCAACGCAGCTCCTGGAAGAAACGTGTTTCTGACTTGCTGAATCTCAACATAGATTCAACTCTCTTAGGTGAACGAACGCCCAGCAGAGCAGTTTCAAGGAAACGTTTCTCCTGAGTTTTAGACGAAGTTTCCTGCTGTTTAGTACGTATGCCGGCATTGGGCTGGAAATACCGGTTTTGGGATTCTGCACAGAAAGTGTTTGCAAACCGCTGAATCCACACGTGAGTTTAACTCTGTCAGTTGAATGCACACATTGACAACCATTCAGTTTGATAACACCCTTTTGGTTTTAGAAGCAGATATTTCTCTGTACAGCCTATGGTCCCATTCACTCGGGGATATCCCAACGCAGCTCCTGGAAGAAACGTGTTTCTGACTCGCTGAATCTCAACATAGATTCAACTCTCTTAGGTGAACGAACGCACAGCAGAGCTGTTTCAAGGAAACGTTTCTCCTGAGTTTTAGACGAAGTTTCCTGCTGTTTAGTACGTATGCCGGCATTGGGCTGGAAATACCGGTTTTGGGATTCTGCACAGAAAGGGTTTGCAAACCGCTGAATCCACACGTGAGTTTAACTCTGTCAGTTGAATGCACACATTGACAACCATTCAGTTAGATAGATCCGTTTTGGTTTTAGAAGCAGATATTTCTCTGTACAGCCTATGGTCCCATTCACTCGGGAATATCCCGACGCAGCTCCTAGAAGAAACGTGTTTCTGACTCGCTGAATCTCAACATAGATTCAACTCTCTTAGGTGAACGAACGCACAGCAGAGCAGTTTCAAGGAAACCTTTCTCCTGAGTTCTAGACGAAGTTACCTGCTGTTTAGTACGGATGCCGGCATTGGGCAGGAAATACCGGTTTTGGGATTCTGCACAGAAAGGGTTTGCAAACCGCTGAATCCACACGTGAGTTTAACTCTGTCAGTTGAATGCACACATTGACAACCATTCAGTTAGATAGCTCCGTTTTGGTTTTAGAAGCAGATATTTCTCTGTACAGCCTATGGTCCCATTCACTCGGGAATATCCCAACGCAGCTCCTGGAAGAAACGTGTTTCTGACTCGCTGAATCTGAACATAGATTCAACTCTCTTAGGTGAACGAACGCACAGCAGAGCAGTTTCAAGGAAACGTTTCTCCTGAGTTTTAGACGAAGTTTCCTGCTGTTTAGTACGTATGCCGGCATTGGGCTGGAAATACCGGTTTTGGGATTCTGCACAGAAAGGGTTTGCAAACCGCTGAATCCACACGTGAGTTTAACTCTGTCAGTTGAATGCACACATTGACAACCATTCAGTTAGATAGCTCCGTTTTGGTTTTAGAAGCAGATATTTCTCTGTACAGACTATGGTCCCATTCACTCGGGAATATCCCAACGCAGCTACTAGAAGAAACGTGTTTCTGACTCGCTGAATCTCAACATAGATTCAACTCTCTTAGGTGAACGAACGCCCAGCAGAGCAGTTACAAGGAAGCGTTTCTCCTGAGTTTTAGACGAAGTTTCCTGCTGTTTAGTACGGATGCCGGCATTGGGCTGGAAATACCGGTTTTGGGATTCTGCACAGAAAGGGTTTGCAAACCGCTGAATCCACACGTGAGTTTAACTTTGTGAGTTGAATGCACACATTGACAACCATCCAGTTAGATAGCTCCGTTTTGGTTTTAGAAGCAGATATTTCTCTGTACAGCCTATGGTCCCATTCACTCGGGAATATCCCAACGCAGCTCCTAGAAGAAACGTGTTTCTGACTCGCTGAATCTCAACATAGATTCAACTCTCTTAGGTGAACGAACGCACAGCAGAGCAGTTTCAAGGAAACTTTTCTCCTGAGTTTTAGACGAAATTTCCTGCAGTTTAGTACGTATGCCGGCATTGAGCTGGAATTTCCGGTTTTGGGATTCTGCACAGAAAGGGTTTGTAGACCGCTGAATCCAAACGTGAGTTTACCTCTGTCAGTTGAATGCACACATTGACAACCATTCAGTTAGACTGCACCCTTTTGGTTTTAGGAGCAGATATTTCTCTGTACAGCCTATGGTCCCATTCACTCGGGAATATCCCAACGCAGCTCCTAGAAGAAACGTGTTTCTGACTCGCTGAATCTCAACATAGATTCAACTCTCTTAGGTGAACGAACGCACAGCAGAGCACTTTCAAGGAAACGTTTCTCCTGAGTTTTAGACGAAGTTTCCTGCTGTTTAGTACGGATACCTGCATTTGGCAGGAAATACCGGTTTTCGGATTCTGCACAGAAAGGGTTTGCAAACCGCTGAATCCACACGTGAGTTTAACTCTGTCAGTTGAATGCACACATTGACAACCATTCAGTTTGATAGCACCATTTTGGTTTTAGAAGCAGATATTTCTCTGTACAGCCTATGGTCCCATTCACTCGGGAATATCCCAACGCAGCTCCTAGGAGAAACGTGTTTCTGACTCACTGAATCTCTACATAGATTCAACTCTCTTAGGTGAACGAAGGCACAGCAGAGCAGTTTCAAGGAAACTTTTCTCCTGAGTTTTAGACGAAGTTTCCTGCTGTTTAGTACGTATGCCGGCATTGGGCTGGAAATACCGGTTTTGGGATTCTGCACAGAAAGGGTGTGCAAACCGCTGAATCCACACGTGAGTTTAACTCTGTCAGTTGAATGCACACATTGTCAACCATTCAATTTGATAACACCCTTTTGGTTTTAGAAGCAGATATTTCTCTGTACAGCCTATGGTCCCATTCACTGGGGAATATCCCAATGCAGCTCCTGGAAGAAACGTGTTTCTGACTCGCTGAATCTCAACATAGATTCAACTCTCTTAGGTGAACGAAGGAACAGCAGAGCAGTTTCAAGGAAACGTTTCTCCTGAGTTTTAGACGAAGTTTCCTGCTGCTTAGTACGGATGCCTGCATTGGGCAGGAAATACCGGTTTTCGGATTCTGCACAGAAAGGGTTTGCAAACCGCTAAATCCACACGTGAGCTTAACTCTGTCAGTTGAATGCACACATTGACAACGATTCAGTTTGATAGGACCCTTTTGGTTTTAGAAGCAGATATTTCTCTGTACAGCCTATGGTCCCATTCACTCGGGAATATCAAAACGCAGCTCCTAGAAGAAATGTGTTTCTGACTCGCTGAATCTCAACATAGATTCAACTCTCTTAGGTGAACGAAGGCACAGCAGAGCAGTTTCAAGGAAACTTGTCTCCTGAGTTTTTGACGAAGTTTCCTGCTGTTTAGTACGGATGCCGGCATTGGGCTGGAAATACCGGTTTTGGGATTCTGCACAGAAAGGGTTTGCAAACCGCTGAATCCACACGTGAGTTTAACTCTGTCAGTTGAATGCACACATTGACAACAATTCAGTTAGATAGCTCCGTTTTGGTATTAGAAGCAGGTATTTCTCTGTACAGCCTATGGTCCCATTCACTCGGGATTATCCCAACGCAGGTCCTAGAAGAAACGTGTTTCTGACTCGCTGAATCTCAACATAGATTCAACTCTCTTAGGTGAACGAACGCACAGCAGAGCAGTTTCAAGGAAACGTTTCTCCTGAGTTTTAGACGAAGTTTCCTGCTGTTTAGTACGGATGCCGGCATTGGGCTGGAAGTACCGGTTTTGGGATTCTGCACAGAAAGGGTTTGCAAACCGCTGAATCCACACGTGAGTTTAACTCTGTCAGTTGAATGCACACATTGAGAACCATTCAGTTTGATAGCACCCTTTTGGTTTTAGTAGCAGATATTTCTCTGTACAGCCTATGGTCCCATTCACTCGGGAATATCCCAACGCAGCTCCTAGAAGAAACGTGTTTCTGACTCGCTGAATCTCAACATAGATTCAACTCTCTTAGGTGAACGAACGCACAGCAGAGCAGTTTCAAGGAAACGTTTCTCCTGAGTTTTAGACGAAGTTTCCTGCTGTTTAGTACGGATGCCGGCATTGGGCTGGAAGTACCGGTTTTGGGATTCTGCACAGAAAGGGTTTGCAAACCGCTGAATCCACACGTGAGTTTAACTCTGTCAGTTGAATGCACACATTGACAACCATTCAGTTAGATAGCTCCGTTTTGGTTTCAGAAGCAGATATTTCTCTGTACAGCCTATGGTCCCATTCACTCGGGAATATCCCAAAGCAGCTCCGGGAAGAAACGTGTTTCTGACTCGCTGAATCTCAACATAGATTCAACTCTCTTAGGTGAACGAACGCACAGCAGAGCAGTTTCAAGGAAACGTTTCTCCTGAGTTTTAGACGAAGTTTCCTGCTGTTTAGTACGGATGCTGGCATTGGGCTGGAAATACCGGTTTTGGGATTCTGCGCAGAAAGGGTTTGCAAACCGCTGAATCCACACGTGAGTTTAACTCTGTCAGTTGAATGCACACATTGACAACCATTCAGTTAGATAGCTCCGTTTTGGTTTTAGAAGCAGATATTTCTCTGTACAGCCTATGGTCCCATTCACTCGGGAATATCCCAACGCAGCTCCTGGAAGAAACGTGTTTCTGACTCGCTGAATCTCAACATAGATTCAACTCTCTTAGGTGAACGAACGCACAGCAGAGCAGCTTCAAGGAAACGTTTCGCTTGAGTTTTAGACGAAGTTTCCTGCTGTTTAGTACGTATGCCGGCATTGGGCTGGCAATACCGGTTTTGGGATTCTGCACAGAAAGGGTTTGCAAACCGCTGAATCCACACGTGAGTTTAACTCTGTCACTTGAATGCACACATTGACAACCATTCTGTTTGATAACACCCTTTTGCTTTTAGAAGCAGATATTTCTCTGTACAGCCTATGGTCCCATTCACTCGGGGATATCCCAACGCAGCTCCTGGAAGAAACGTGTTTCTGACTCGCTGAATCTCAACATAGATTCAACTCTCTTAGGTGAACGAACGCACAGCAGAGCAGTTTCAAGGAAACGTTTCTCCTGAGTTTTAGACGAAGTTTCCTGCTGCTTAGTACGTATGCCGGCATTGGGCTGGAAATACCGGTTTTGGGATTCTGCACAGAAAGGGTTTGCAAACCGCTGAATCCACACGTGAGTTTAACTCTGTCAGTTGAATGCACACATTGACAACCATTCAGTTAGATAGCTCCGTTTTGGTTTTAGAAGCAGATATTTCTCTGTACAGACTATGGTCCCATTCACTCGGGAATATCCCAACGCAGCTACTAGAAGAAACGTGTTTCTGACTCGCTGAATCTCAACATAGATTCAACTCTCTTAGGTGAACGAACGCCCAGCAGAGCAGTTTCAAGGAAGCGTTTCTCCTGAGTTTTAGACGAAGTTTCCTGCTGTTTAGTACGTATGCCGGCATTGGGCTGGAAATACCGGTTTTGGGATTCTGCACAGAAAGTGTTTGCAAACCGCTGAATCCACACGTGAGTTTAACTTTGTGAGTTGAATGCACACATTGACAACCATCCAGTTAGATAGCTCTGTTTTGGTTTTAGAAGCAGATATTTCTCTGTACAGCCTATGGTCCCATTCACTCGGGAATATCCCAACGCATCTCCTAGAAGAAACGTGTTTCTGACTCGCTGAATCTCAACATAGATTCAACTCTCTTAGGTGAACGAACGCACAGCAGAGCAGTTTCAAGGAAACGTTTCTCCTGAGTTTTAGACGAAATTTCCTGCAGTTTAGTACGTATGCCGGCATTGAGCTGGAATTACCGGTTTTGGGATTCTGCACAGAAAGGGTTTGTAGACCGCTGAATCCAAACGTGAGTTTACCTCTGTCAGTTGAATGCACACATTGACAACCATTCAGTTAGATTGCACCCTTTTGGTTTTAGGAGCAGATATTTCTCTGTACAGACTATGGTCCCATTCACTCGGGAATATCCCAACGCAGCTCCTAGAAGAAACGTGTTTCTGACTCGCTGAATCTCAACATAGATTCAACTCTCTTAGGTGAACGAACGCACAGCAGAGCACTTTCAAGGAAACGTTTCTCTTGAGTTTTAGACGAAGTTTCCTGCTGTTTAGTACGTATGCCGGCATTGGGCTGGAAATACCGGTTTTGGGATTCTGCACAGAAAGTGTTTGCAAACCGCTGAATCCACACGTGAGTTTAACTCTGTCAGTTGAATGCACACATTGACAACCATTCAGTTAGATAGATCCGTTTTGGTTTTAGAAGCAGATATTTCTCTGTACAGCCTATGGTCCCATTCACTCGGGAATATCCCGACGCAGCTCCTAGAAGAAACGTGTTTCTGACTCGCTGAATCTCAACATAGATTCAACTCTCTTAGGTGAACGAACGCACAGCAGAGCAGTTTCAAGGAAACTTTTCTCCTGAGTTCTAGACGAAGTTTCCTGCTGTTTAGTACGGATGCCGGCATTGGGCAGGAAATACCGGTTTTGGGATTCTGCACAGAAAGGGTTTGCAAACCGCTGAATCCACACGTGAGTTTAACTCTGTCAGTTGAATGCACACATTGACAACCATTCAGTTAGATAGCTCCGTTTTGGTTTTAGAAGCAGATATTTCTCTGTACAGCCTATGGTCCCATTCACTCGGGAATATCCCAACGCAGCTCCTGGAAGAAACGTGTTTCTGACTCGCTGAATCTGAACATAGATTCAACTCTCTTAGGTGAACGAACGCACAGCAGAGCAGTTTCAAGGAAACGTTTCTCCTGAGTTTTAGACGAAGTTTCCTGCTGTTTAGTACGTATGCCGGCATTGGGCTGGAAATACCGGTTTTGGGATTCTGCACAGAAAGGGTTTGCAAACCGCTGAATCCACACGTGAGTTTAACTCTGTCAGTTGAATGCACACATTGACAACCATTCAGTTAGATAGCTCCGTTTTGGTTTTAGAAGCAGATATTTCTCTGTACAGACTATGGTCCCATTCACTCGGGAATATCCCAACGCAGCTACTAGAAGAAACGTGTTTCTGACTCGCTGAATCTCAACATAGATTCAACTCTCTTAGGTGAACGAACGCCCAGCAGAGCAGTTACAAGGAAGCGTTTCTCCTGAGTTTTAGACGAAGTTTCCTGCTGTTTAGTACGGATGCCGGCATTGGGCTGGAAATACCGGTTTTGGGATTCTGCACAGAAAGGGTTTGCAAACCGCTGAATCCACACGTGAGTTTAACTTGGTGAGTTGAATGCACACATTGACAACCATCCAGTTAGATAGCTCCGTTTTGGTTTTAGAAGCAGATATTTCTCTGTACAGCCTATGGTCCCATTCACTCGGGAATATCCCAACGCAGCTCCTAGAAGAAACGTGTTTCTGACTCGCTGAATCTCAACATAGATTCAACTCTCTTAGGTGAACGAACGCACAGCAGAGCAGTTTCAAGGAAACTTTTCTCCTGAGTTTTAGACGAAATTTCCTGCAGTTTAGTACGTATGCCGGCATTGAGCTGGAATTTCCGGTTTTGGGATTCTGCACAGAAAGGGTTTGTAGACCGCTGAATCCAAACGTGAGTTTACCTCTGTCAGTTGAATGCACACATTGACAACCATTCAGTTAGATTGCACCCTTTTGGTTTTAGGAGCAGATATTTCTCTGTACAGCCTATGGTCCCATTCACTCGGGAATATCCCAACGCAGCTCCTAGAAGAAACGTGTTTCTGACTCGCTGAATCTCAACATAGATTCAACTCTCTTAGGTGAACGAACGCACAGCAGAGCACTTTCAAGGAAACGTTTCTCCTGAGTTTTAGACGAAGTTTCCTGCTGTTTAGTACGTATGCCGGCATTGGGCTGGAAATACCGGTTTTGGGATTCTGCACAGAAAGGGTTTGCAAACCGCTGAATCCACACGTGAGTTTAACTCTGTCAGTTGAAAGCACACATTGACAACCATTCAGTTTGATAACACCCTTTTGGTTTTAGAAGCAGATATTTCTCTGTACAGCCTATGGTCCCATTCACTCGGGAATATCCCAACGCAGCTCCTGGAAGAAACGTGTTTCTGACTCGCTGAATCTCAACATAGATTCAACTGTCTTAGGTGAACGAAAGCACAGCAGAGCAGTTTCAAGGAAACGTTTCTCCTGAGTTTTAGACGATATTTCCTGCTGTTTAGTACGTATGCCGGCATTGGGCTGGAAATACCGGTTTTGGGATTCTGCGCAGAAAGGGTTTGCAAACCGCTGATTCCACACGTGAGTTTAACTCTGTCAGTTGAATGCACACATTGTCAACCATTCAATTTGATAACACCCTTTTGGTTTTAGAAGCAGATATTTCTCTGTACAGCCTATGGTCCCATTCACTGGGGAATATCCCAACGCAGCTCCTGGAAGAAACGTGTTTCTGACTCGCTGAATCTCAACATAGATTCAACTCTCTTAGGTGAACGAAGGAACAGCAGAGCAGTTTCAAGGAAACGTTTCTCCTGAGTTTTAGACGAAGTTTCCTGCTGCTTAGTACGGATGCCTGCATTGGGCAGGAAATACCGGTTTTCGGATTCTGCACAGAAAGGGTTTGCAAACCGCTGAATCCACACGTGAGTTTAACTCTGTCAGTTGAATGCACACATTGACAACGATTCAGTTTGATAGGACCCTTTTGGTTTTAGAAGCAGATATTTCTCTGTACAGCCTATGGTCCCATTCACTCGGGAATATCCCAACGCAGCTCCTAGAAGAAATGTGTTTCTGACTCGCTGAATCTCAACATAGATTCAACTCTCTTAGGTGAACGAACGCACAGCAGAGCAGTTTCAAGGAAACTTTTCTCCTGAGTTTTAGACGAAGTTTCCTGCTGTTTAGTACGGATGCCGGCATTGGGCTGGAAATACCGGTTTTGGGATTCTGCACAGAAAGGGTTTGCAAACCGCTGAATCCACACGTGAGTTTAACTCTGTCAGTTGAATGCACACATTGACAACCATTCAGTTAGATAGCTCCGTTTTGGTATTAGAAGCAGATATTTCTCTGTACAGCCTATGGTCCCATTCACTCGGGATTATCCCAACGCAGGTCCTAGAAGAAACGTGTTTCTGACTCGCTGAATCTCAACATAGATTCAACTCTCTTAGGTGAACGAACGCACAGCAGAGCAGTTTCAAGGAAACGTTTCTCCTGAGTTTTAGACGAAGTTTCCTGCTGTTTAGTACGGATGCCGGCATTGGGCTGGAAGTACCGGTTTTGGGATTCTGCACAGAAAGGGTTTGCAAACCGCTGAATCCACACGTGAGTTTAACTCTGTCAGTTGAATGCACACATTGACAACCATTCAGTTTGATAGCACCCTTTTGGTTTTAGTAGCAGATATTTCTCTGTACAGCCTATGGTCCCATTCACTCGGGAATATCCCAACGCAGCTCCTAGAAGAAACGTGTTTCTGACTCGCTGAATCTCAACATAGATTCAACTCTCTTAGGTGAACGAACACACAGCAGAGCAGTTTCAAGGAAACGTTTCTCCTGAGTTTTAGACGAAGTTTCCTGCTGTTTAGTACGGATGCCGGCATTGGGCTGGAAGTACCGGTTTTGGGATTCTGCACAGAAAGGGTTTGCAAACCGCTGAATCCACACGTGAGTTTAACTCTGTCAGTTGAATGCACACATTGACAACCATTCAGTTAGATAGCTCCGTTTTGGTTTCAGAAGCAGATATTTCTCTGTACAGCCTATGGTCCCATTCACTCGGGAATATCCCAAAGCAGCTCCGGGAAGAAACGTGTTTCTGACTCGCTGAATCTCAACATAGATTCAACTCTCTTAGGTGAACGAACGCACAGCAGAGCAGTTTCAAGGAAACGTTTCTCCTGAGTTTTAGACGAAGTTTCCTGCTGTTTAGTACGGATGCCGGCATTGGGCTGGAAATACCGGTTTTGGGATTCTGCACAGAAAGGGTTTGCAAACCGCTGAATCCACACGTGAGTTTAACTCTGTCAGTTGAATGCACACATTGACAACCATTCAGTTAGATAGCTCCGTTTTGGTTTTAGAAGCAGATATTTCTCTGTACAGCCTATGGTCCCATTCACTCGGGAATATCCCAACGCAGCTCCTGGAAGAAACGTGTTTCTGACTCGCTGAATCTCAACATAGATTCAACTCTCTTAGGTGAACGAACCCACAGCAGAGCAGCTTCTAGGAAACGTTTCGCTTGAGTTTTAGACGAAGTTTCCTGCTGTTTAGTACGTATGCCGGCATTGGGCTGGCAATACCGGTTTTGGGATTCTGCACAGAAAGGGTTTGCAAACCGCTGAATCCACACGTGAGTTTAACTCTGTCACTTGAATGCACACATTGACAACCATTCTGTTTGATAACACCCTTTTGCTTTTAGAAGCAGATATTTCTCTGTACAGCCTATGGTCCCATTCACTCGGGGATATCCCAACGCAGCTCCTGGAAGAAACGTGTTTCTGACTCGCTGAATCTCAACATAGATTCAACTCTCTTAGGTGAACGAACGCACAGCAGAGGAGTTTCAAGGAAACGTTTCTCCTGAGTTTTAGACGAAGTTTCCTGCTGTTTAGTACGTATGCCGGCATTGGGCTGGAAATACCGGTTTTGGGATTCTGCACAGAAAGGGTTTGCAAACCGCTGAATCCACACGTGAGTTTAACTCTGTCAGTTGAATGCACACATTGACAACCATTCAGTTAGATAGCTCCGTTTTGGTTTTAGAAGCAGATATTTCTCTGTACAGACTATGGTCCCATTCACTCGGGAATATCCCAACGCAGCTACTAGAAGAAACGTGTTTCTGACTCGCTGAATCTCAACATAGATTCAACTCTCTTAGGTGAACGAACGCCCAGCAGAGCAGTTTCAAGGAAGCGTTTCTCCTGAGTTTTAGACGAAGTTTCCTGCTGTTTAGTACGTATGCCGCCATTGGGCTGGAAATACCGGTTTTGGGATTCTGCACAGAAAGTGTTTGCAAACCGCTGAATCCACACGTGAGTTTAACTTTGTGAGTTGAATGCACACATTGACAACCATCCAGTTAGATAGCTCTGTTTTGGTTTTAGAAGCAGATATTTCTCTGTACAGCCTATGGTCCCATTCACTCGGGAATATCCCAACGCATCTCGTAGAAGAAACGTGTTTCTGACTCGCTGAATCTCAACATAGATTCAACTCTCTTAGGTGAACGAACGCACAGCAGAGCAGTTTCAAGGAATCGTTTCTCCTGAGTTTTAGACGAAATTTCCTGCAGTTTAGTACGTATGCCGGCATTGAGCTGGAATTACCGGTTTTGGGATTCTGCACAGAAAGGGTTTGTAGACCGCTGAATCCAAACGTGAGTTTACCTCTGTCAGTTGAATGCACACATTGACAACCATTCAGTTAGATTGCACCCTTTTGGTTTTAGGAGCAGATATTTCTCTGTACAGCCTATGGTCCCATTCACTCGGGAATATCCCAACGCAGCTCCTAGAAGAAACGTGTTTCTGACTCGCTGAATCTCAACATAGATTCAACTCTCTTAGGTGAACGAACGCACAGCAGAGCACTTTCAAGGAAACGTTTCTCTTGAGTTTTAGACGAAGTTTCCTGCTGTTTAGTACGTATGCCGGCATTGGGCTGGAAATACCGGTTTTGGGATTCTGCACAGAAAGGGTTTGCAAACCGCTGAATCCACACGTGAGTTTAACTCTGTCAGTTGAAAGCACACATTGACAACCATTCAGTTTGATAACACCCTTTTGGTTTTAGAAGCAGATATTTCTCTGTACAGCCTATGGTCCCATTCACTCGGGAATATCCCAACGCAGCTCCTGGAAGAAACGTGTTTCTGACTCGCTGAATCTCAACATAGATTCAACTGTCTTAGGTGAACGAAAGCACAGCAGAGCAGTTTCAAGGAAACGTTTCTTCTGAGTTTTAGACGAAGTTTCCTGCTGTTTAGTACGTATGCCGGCATTGGGCTGGAAATACCGGTTTTGGGATTCTGCGCAGAAAGAGTTTGAAAACCACTGAATCCACACGTGAGTTTAACTCTGTCAGTTGAATGCACACATTGCCAACCATTCAGTTTGATAGCACCCTTTTGGTTTTAGAAGCAGATATTTCTCTGTACAGCCTATGGTCCCATTCACTCGGGAATATCCCAACGCAGCTCCTAGGAGAAACGTGTTTCTGACTCACTGAATCTCTACATAGATTCAACTCTCTTAGGTGAACGAACGCACAGCAGAGCAGTTTCAAGGAAACTTTTCTCCTGAGTTTTAGACGAAGTTTCCTGCTGTATAGTACGGATGCCGGCATTGGGCTGGAAATACCGGTTTTGGGATTCTGCACAGAAAGGGTTTGCAAACCGCTGAATCCACACGTGAGTTTAACTCTCTCAGTTGAATGCACACATTGTCAACCATTGAATTTGATAACACCCTTTTGGTTTTAGAAGCAGATATTTCTCTGTACAGCCTATGGTCCCATTCACTCGGGAATATCCCAACGCAGCTCCTGGAAGAAACGTGTTTCTGACTCGCTGAATCTCAACATAGATTCAACTCTCTTAGGTGAACGAACGCACAGCAGAGCAGTTTCAAGGAAACGTTTCTCCTGAGTTTTAGACGAAGTTACCTGCTGTTTAGTACGGATGCCGGCATTGGGCTGGAAATACCGGTTTTGGGATTCTACACAGAAAGGGTTTGCAAACCGCTGAATCCACACGTGAGTTTAACTCTGTCAGTTGAATGCACACATTGACAACCATTCAGTTAGATAGCTCCGTTTTGGTTTTAGAAGCAGATATTTCTCTGTACAGCCTATGGTCCCATTCACTCGGGAATATCCCAACGCAGCTCCTGGAAGAAACGTGTTTCTGACTCGCTGAATCTCAACATAGATTCAACTCTCTTAGGTGAACGAACGCCCAGCAGAGCAGTTTCAAGGAAGCGTTTCTCCTGAGTTTTAGACGAAGTTTCGTGCTGTTTAGTACGTATGCCGGCGTTGGGCTGGAAATACCGGTTTTGGGATTCTGCACAGAAAGGGTTTGCAAACCGCTGAATCCACACGTGAGTTTAACTTTGTGAGTTGAATGCACACATTGACAACCATCCAGTTAGATAGCTCTGTTTTGGTTTTAGAAGCAGATATTTCTCTGTACAGCCTATGGTCCCATTCACTCGGGAATATCCCAACGCATCTCCTAGAAGAAACGTGTTTCTGACTCGCTGAATCTCAACATAGATTCAACTCTCTTAGGTGAACGAACGCACAGCAGAGCAGTTTCAAGGAAACGTTTCTCCTGAGTTTTAGACGAAATTTCCTGCAGTTTAGTACGTATGTCGGCATTGAGCTGGAATTACCGGTTTTGGGATTCTGCACAGAAAGGGTTTGCAAACCGCTGAATCCACACGTGAGTTTAACTCTGTCAGTTGAATGCACACATTGACAACCATTCAGTTTGATAACACCCTTTTGGTTTTAGAAGCAGATATTTCTCTGTACAGACTATGGTCCCATTCACTCGGGAATATCCCAACGCAGCTACTAGAAGAAACGTGTTTCTGACTCGCTGAATCTCAACATAGATTCAACTCTCTTAGGTGAACGAACGCCCAGCAGAGCAGTTTCAAGGAAACGTTTCTCCTGAGTTTTAGACGAAGTTTCCTGCTGTTTAGTACGTATGCCGGCATTGGGCTGGAAATACCGGTTTTGGGATTCTGCACAGAAAGGGTTTGCAAACCGCTGATTCCACACGTGAGTTTAACTCTGTCAGTTGAATGCACACATTGACAACCATTCAGTTAGATAGCTCCGTTTTGGTTTTAGAAGCAGATATTTCTCTGTACAGCGTATGGTCCCATTCACTCGGGAATATCCCAACGCAGCTCCTAGAAGAAACGTGTTTCTTACTCGCTGAATCTCAACATAGATTCAACTCTCTTAGGTGAACGAAGGCACAGCAGAGCAGTTTCAAGGAAACTTTTCTCCTGAGATTTAGACGAAGTTTCCTGCTGTTTAGTACGGATGCCGGCATTGGGCTGGAAATACCGGTTTTGGGATTCTGCACAGAAAGGGTTTGCAAACCGCTGAATCCACACGTGAGTTTAACTCTCTCAGTTGAATGCACACATTGTCAACCATTGAATTTGATAACACCCTTTTGGTTTTAGAAGCAGATATTTCTCTGTACAGCCTATGGTCCCATTCACTCGGGAATATCCCAACGCAGCTCCTGGAAGAAACGTGTTTCTGACTCGCTGAATCTCAACATAGATTCAACTCTCTTAGGTGAACGAACGCACAGCAGAGCAGTTTCAAGGAAACGTTTCTCCTGAGTTTTAGACGAAGTTACCTGCTGTTTAGTACGGATGCCGGCATTGGGCTGGAAATACCGGTTTTGGGATTCTACACAGAAAGGGTTTGCAAACCGCTGAATCCACACGTGAGTTTAACTCTGTCAGTTGAATGCACACATTGACAACCATTCAGTTAGATAGCTCCGTTTTGGTTTTAGAAGCAGATATTTCTCTGTACAGCCTATGGTCCCATTCACTCGGGAATATCCCAACGCATCTCCTAGAAGAAACGTGTTTCTGACTCGCTGAATCTCAACATAGATTCAACTCTCTTAGGTGAACGAACGCACAGCAGAGCAGTTTCAAGGAAACGTTTCTCCTGAGTTTTAGACGAAATTTCCTGCAGTTTAGTACGTATGTCGGCATTGAGCTGGAATTACCGGTTTTGGGATTCTGCACAGAAAGGGTTTGCAAACCGCTGAATCCACACGTGAGTTTAACTCTGTCAGTTGAATGCACACATTGACAACCATTCAGTTTGATAACACCCTTTTGGTTTTAGAAGCAGATATTTCTCTGTACAGACTATGGTCCCATTCACTCGGGAATATCCCAACGCAGCTACTAGAAGAAACGTGTTTCTGACTCGCTGAATCTCAACATAGATTCAACTCTCTTAGGTGAACGAACGCCCAGCAGAGCAGTTTCAAGGAAACGTTTCTCCTGAGTTTTAGACGAAGTTTCCTGCTGTTTAGTACGGATGCCTTCATTGGGCTGGAAATACCGGTTTTGGGATTCTGCACAGAAAGGGTTTGCAAACCGCTGAATCCACACGTGAGTTTAACTCTCTCAGTTGAATGCACACATTGTCAACCATTGAATTTGATAACACCCTTTTGGTTTTAGAAGCAGATATTTCTCTGTACAGCCTATGGTCCCATTCACTCGGGAATATCCCAACGCAGCTCCTGGAAGAAACGTGTTTCTGACTCGCTGAATCTCAACATAGATTCAACTCTCTTAGGTGAACGAACGCACAGCAGAGCAGTTTCAAGGAAACGTTTCTCCTGAGTTTTAGACGAAGTTACCTGCTGTTTAGTACGGATGCCGGCATTGGGCTGGAAATACCGGTTTTGGGATTCTACACAGAAAGGGTTTGCAAACCGCTGAATCCACACGTGAGTTTAACTCTGTCAGTTGAATGCACACATTGACAACCATTCAGTTAGATAGCTCCGTTTTGGTTTTAGAAGCAGATATTTCTCTGTACAGCCTATGGTCCCATTCACTCGGGAATATCCCAACGCAGCTCCTGGAAGAAACGTGTTTCTGACTCGCTGAATCTCAACATAGATTCAACTCTCTTAGGTGAACGAACGCCCAGCAGAGCAGTTTCAAGGAAGCGTTTCTCCTGAGTTTTAGACGAAGTTTCGTGCTGTTTAGTACGTATGCCGGCGTTGGGCTGGAAATACCGGTTTTGGGATTCTGCACAGAAAGGGTTTGCAAACCGCTGAATCCACACGTGAGTTTAACTTTGTGAGTTGAATGCACACATTGACAACCATCCAGTTAGATAGCTCTGTTTTGGTTTTAGAAGCAGATATTTCTCTGTACAGCCTATGGTCCCATTCACTCGGGAATATCCCAACGCATCTCCTAGAAGAAACGTGTTTCTGACTCGCTGAATCTCAACATAGATTCAACTCTCTTAGGTGAACGAACGCACAGCAGAGCAGTTTCAAGGAAACGTTTCTCCTGAGTTTTAGACGAAATTTCCTGCAGTTTAGTACGTATGTCGGCATTGAGCTGGAATTACCGGTTTTGGGATTCTGCACAGAAAGGGTTTGCAAACCGCTGAATCCACACGTGAGTTTAACTCTGTCAGTTGAATGCACACATTGACAACCATTCAGTTTGATAACACCCTTTTGGTTTTAGAAGCAGATATTTCTCTGTACAGCCTATGGTCCCATTCACTCGGGAATATCCCAACGCAGCTACTAGAAGAAACGTGTTTCTGACTCGCTGAATCTCAACATAGATTCAACTCTCTTAGGTGAACGAACGCCCAGCAGAGCAGTTTCAAGGAAACGTTTCTCCTGAGTTTTAGACGAAGTTTCCTGCTGTTTAGTACGTATGCCGGCATTGGGCTGGAAATACCGGTTTTGGGATTCTGCACAGAAAGGGTTTGCAAACCGCTGATTCCACACGTGAGTTTAACTCTGTCAGTTGAATGCACACATTGACAACCATTCAGTTAGATAGCTCCGTTTTGGTTTTAGAAGCAGATATTTCTCTGTACAGCGTATGGTCCCATTCACTCGGGAATATCCCAACGCAGCTCCTAGAAGAAACGTGTTTCTTACTCGCTGAATCTCAACATAGATTCAACTCTCTTAGGTGAACGAACGCACAGCAGAGCAGTTTCAAGGAAACGTTTCTCCTGAGTTTTAGACGAAGTTTCCTGCTGTTTAGTACGTATGCCGGCATTGGGCAGGAAATACCGGTTTTCGGATTCTGCACAGAAAGGGTTTGCAAACCGCTGAATCCACACGTGAGTTTAACTCTGTCAGTTGAATGCACACATTGACAACCATCCAGTTAGATAGCTCCGTTTTGGTTTTAGAAGCAGATATTTCTCTGTACAGCCTATGGTCCCATTCACTCGGGAATATCCCAACGCAGCTCCTAGAAGAAACGTGTTTCTGACTCGCTGAATCTCAACATAGATTCAACTCTCTTAGGTGAACGAACGCACAGCAGAGCAGTTTCAAGGAAACGTTTCTCCTGAGTTTTAGACGAAATTTCCTGCAGTTTAGTACGTATGCCGGCATTGAGCTGGAATTTCCGGTTTTGGGATTCTGCACAGAAAGGGTTTGTAGACCGCTGAATCCAAACGTGAGTTTACCTCTGTCAGTTGAATGCACACATTGACAACCATTCAGTTAGATTGCACCCTTTTGGTTTTAGGAGCAGATATTTCTCTGTACAGCCTATGGTCCCATTCACTCGGGAATATCCCAACGCAGCTCCTAGAAGAAACGTGTTTCTGACTCGCTGAATCTCAACATAGATTCAACTCTCTTAGGTGAACGAACGCACAGCAGAACACTTTCAAGGAAACGTTTCTCTTCAGTTTTAGACGAAGTTTCCTGCTGTTTAGTACGTATGCCGGCATTGGGCTGGAAATACCGGTTTTGGGATTCTGCACAGAAAGGGTTTGCAAACCGCTGAATCCACACGTGAGTTTAACTCTGTCAGTTGAAAGCACACATTGACAACCATTCAGTTTGATAACACCCTTTTGGTTTTAGAAGCAGATATTTCTCTGTACAGCCTATGGTCCCATTCACTCGGGAATATCCCAACGCAGCTCCTGGAAGAAACGTGTTTCTGACTCGCTGAATCTCAACATAGATTCAACTGTCTTAGGTGAACGAAAGCACAGCAGAGCAGTTTCAAGGAAACGTTTCTCCTGAGTTTTAGACGATATTTCCTGCTGTTTAGTACGTATGCCGGCAATGGGCTGGAAATACCGGTTTTGGGATTCTGCGCAGAAAGGGTTTGCAAACCGCTGATTCCACACGTGAGTTTAACTCTGTCAGTTGAATGCACACCTTGACAACCATTCAGTTAGATAGCTCCGTTTTGGTTTTAGAAGCAGATATTTCTCTGTACAGCCTATGGTCCCATTCACTCGGGAATATCCCAACGCAGCTCCTAGAAGAAACGTGTTTCTGACTCGCTGAATCTCAACATAGATTCAACTCTCTTAAGTGAACGAACGCACAGCAGAGCAGTTTCAAGGAAACGTTTCTCCTGAGTTTTAGACGAAGTTTCCTGCTGTTTAGTACGGATACCTGCATTGGGCAGGAAATACCGGTTTTCGGATTCTGCACAGAAAGGGTTTGCAAACCGCTGAATCCACACGTGAGTTTACCTCTGTCAGTTGAATGCACACATTGACAACCATTCAGTTTGATAGCACCATTTTGGTTTTAGAAGCAGATATTTCTCTGTACAGCCTATGGTCCCATTCACTCGGGAATATCCCAACGCAGCTCCTAGAAGAAATGTGTTTCTGACTCGCTGAATCTCAACATAGATTCAACTCTCTTAGGTGAACGAAGGCACAGCAGAGCAGTTTCAAGGAAACTTTTCTCCTGAGATTTAGACGAAGTTTCCTGCTGTTTAGTACGGATGCCGGCATTGGGCTGGAAATACCGGTTTTGGGATTCTGCACAGAAAGGGTTTGCAAACCGCTGAATCCACACGTGAGTTTAACTCTCTCAGTTGAATGCACACATTGTCAACCATTGAATTTGATAACACCCTTTTGGTTTTAGAAGCAGATATTTCTCTGTACAGCCTATGGTCCCATTCACTCGGGAATATCCCAACGCAGCTCCTGGAAGAAACGTGTTTCTGACTCGCTGAATCTCAACATAGATTCAACTCTCTTAGGTGAACGAACGCACAGCAGAGCAGTTTCAAGGAAACGTTTCTCCTGAGTTTTAGACGAAGTTACCTGCTGTTTAGTACGGATGCCGGCATTGGGCTGGAAATACCGGTTTTGGGATTCTACACAGAAAGGGTTTGCAAACCGCTGAATCCACACGTGAGTTTAACTCTGTCAGTTGAATGCACACATTGACAACCATTCAGTTAGATAGCTCCGTTTTGGTTTTAGAAGCAGATATTTCTCTGTACAGCCTATGGTCCCATTCACTCGGGAATATCCCAACGCAGCTCCTGGAAGAAACGTGTTTCTGACTCGCTGAATCTCAACATAGATTCAACTCTCTTAGGTGAACGAACGCCCAGCAGAGCAGTTTCAAGGAAGCGTTTCTCCTGAGTTTTAGACGAAGTTTCGTGCTGTTTAGTACGTATGCCGGCGTTGGGCTGGAAATACCGGTTTTGGGATTCTGCACAGAAAGGGTTTGCAAACCGCTGAATCCACACGTGAGTTTAACTTTGTGAGTTGAATGCACACATTGACAACCATCCAGTTAGATAGCTCTGTTTTGGTTTTAGAAGCAGATATTTCTCTGTACAGCCTATGGTCCCATTCACTCGGGAATATCCCAACGCATCTCCTAGAAGAAACGTGTTTCTGACTCGCTGAATCTCAACATAGATTCAACTCTCTTAGGTGAACGAACGCACAGCAGAGCAGTTTCAAGGAAACGTTTCTCCTGAGTTTTAGACGAAATTTCCTGCAGTTTAGTACGTATGTCGGCATTGAGCTGGAATTACCGGTTTTGGGATTCTGCACAGAAAGGGTTTGCAAACCGCTGAATCCACACGTGAGTTTAACTCTGTCAGTTGAATGCACACATTGACAACCATTCAGTTTGATAACACCCTTTTGGTTTTAGAAGCAGATATTTCTCTGTACAGACTATGGTCCCATTCACTCGGGAATATCCCAACGCAGCTACTAGAAGAAACGTGTTTCTGACTCGCTGAATCTCAACATAGATTCAACTCTCTTAGGTGAACGAACGCCCAGCAGAGCAGTTTCAAGGAAACGTTTCTCCTGAGTTTTAGACGAAGTTTCCTGCTGTTTAGTACGGATGCCGGCATTGGGCTGGAAATACCGGTTTTGGGATTCTGCACAGAAAGGGTTTGCAAACCGCTGATTCCACACGTGAGTTTAACTCTGTCAGTTGAATGCACACATTGACAACCATTCAGTTAGATAGCTCCGTTTTGGTTTTAGAAGCAGATATTTCTCTGTACAGCGTATGGTCCCATTCACTCGGGAATATCCCAACGCAGCTCCTAGAAGAAACGTGTTTCTTACTCGCTGAATCTCAACATAGATTCAACTCTCTTAGGTGAACGAACGCACAGCAGAGTAGTTTCAAGGAAACGTTTCTCTTCAGTTTTAGACGAAGTTTCCTGCTGTTTAGTACGTATGCCGGCATTGGGCAGGAAATACCGGTTTTCGTATTCTGCACAGAAAGGGTTTGCAAACCGCTGAATCCACACGTGAGTTTAACTCTGTCAGTTGAATGCACACATTGACAACCATCCAGTTAGATAGCTCCGTTTTGGTTTTAGAAGCAGATATTTCTCTGTACAGCCTATGGTCCCATTCACTCGGGAATATCCCAACGCAGCTCCTAGAAGAAACGTGTTTCTGACTCGCTGAATCTCAACATAGATTCAACTCTCTTAGGTGAACGAACGCACAGCAGAGCAGTTTCAAGGAAACGTTTCTCCTGAGTTTTAGACGAAATTTCCTGCAGTTTAGTACGTATGCCGGCATTGAGCTGGAATTTCCGGTTTTGGGATTCTGCACAGAAAGGGTTTGTAGACCGCTGAATCCAAACGTGAGTTTACCTCTGTCAGTTGAATGCACACATTGACAACCATTCAGTTAGATTGCACCCTTTTGGTTTTAGGAGCAGATATTTCTCTGTACAGCCTATGGTCCCATTCACTCGGGAATATCCCGACGCAGCTCCTAGAAGAAACGTGTTTCTGACTCGCTGAATCTCAACATAGATTCAACTCTCTTAGGTGAACGAACGCACAGCAGAGCACTTTCAAGGAAACGTTTCTCTTCAGTTTTAGACGAAGTTTCCTGCTGTTTAGTACGTATGCCGGCATTGGGCTGGAAATACCGGTTTTGGGATTCTGCACAGAAAGGGTTTGCAAACCGCTGAATCCACACGTGAGTTTAACTCTGTCAGTTGAAAGCACACATTGACAACCATTCAGTTTGATAACACCCTTTTGGTTTTAGAAGCAGATATTTCTCTGTACAGCCTATGGTCCCATTCACTCGGGAATATCCCAACGCAGCTCCTGGAAGAAACGTGTTTCTGACTCGCTGAATCTCAACATAGATTCAACTGTCTTAGGTGAACGAAAGCACAGCAGAGCAGTTTCAAGGAAACGTTTCTCCTGAGTTTTAGACGATATTTCCTGCTGTTTAGTACGTATGCCGGCATTGGGCTGGAAATACCGGTTTTGGGATTCTGCGCAGAAAGGGTTTGCAAACCGCTGATTCCACACGTGAGTTTAACTCTGTCAGTTGAATGCACACATTGACAACCATTCAGTTAGATAGCTCCGTTTTGGTTTTAGAAGCAGATATTTCTCTGTACAGCCTATGGTCCCATTCACTCGGGAATATCCCAACGCAGCTCCTAGAAGAAACGTGTTTCTGACTCGCTGAATCTCAACATAGATTCAACTCTCTTAAGTGAACGAACGCACAGCAGAGCAGTTTCAAGGAAACGTTTCTCCTGAGTTTTAGACGAAGTTTCCTGCTGTTTAGTACGGATACCTGCATTGGGCAGGAAATACCGGTTTTCGGATTCTGCACAGAAAGGGTTTGCAAACCGCTGAATCCACACGTGAGTTTACCTCTGTCAGTTGAATGCACACATTGACAACCATTCAGTTTGATAGCACCATTTTGGTTTTAGAAGCAGATATTTCTCTGTACAGCCTATGGTCCCATTCACTCGGGAATATCCCAACGCAGCTCCTAGAAGAAATGTGTTTCTGACTCGCTGAATCTCAACATAGATTCAACTCTCTTAGGTGAACGAAGGCACAGCAGAGCAGTTTCAAGGAAACTTTTCTCCTGAGATTTAGACGAAGTTTCCTGCTGTTTAGTACGGATGCCGGCATTGGGCTGGAAATACCGGTTTTGGGATTCTGCACAGAAAGGGTTTGCAAACCGCTGAATCCACACGTGAGTTTAACTCTCTCAGTTGAATGCACACATTTTCAACCATTGAATTTGATAACACCCTTTTGGTTTTAGAAGCAGATATTTCTCTGTACAGACTATGGTCCCATTCACTCGGGAATATCCCAACGCAGCTCCTGGAAGAAACGTGTTTCTGACTCGCTGAATCTCAACATAGATTCAACTCTCTTAGGTGAACGAACGCACAGCAGAGCAGTTTCAAGGAAACGTTTCTCCTGAGTTTTAGACGAAGTTACCTGCTGTTTAGTACGAATGCCGGCATTGGGCTGGAAATACCGGTTTTGGGATTCTACACAGAAAGGGTTTGCAAACCGCTGAATCCACACGTGAGTTTAACTCTGTCAGTTGAATGCACACATTGACAACCATTCAGTTAGATAGCTCCGTTTTGGTTTTAGAAGCAGATATTTCTCTGTACAGCCTATGGTCCCATTCACTCGGGAATATCCCAACGCAGCTCCTGGAAGAAACGTGTTTCTGACTCGCTGAATCTCAACATAGATTCAACTCTCTTAGGTGAACGAACGCCCAGCAGAGCAGTTTCAAGGAAGCGTTTCTCCTGAGTTTTAGACGAAGTTTCGTGCTGTTTAGTACGTATGCCGGCGTTGGGCTGGAAATACCGGTTTTGGGATTCTGCACAGAAAGGGTTTGCAAACCGCTGAATCCACACGTGAGTTTAACTTTGTGAGTTGAATGCACACATTGACAACCATCCAGTTAGATAGCTCTGTTTTGGTTTTAGAAGCAGATATTTCTCTGTACAGCCTATGGTCCCATTCACTCGGGAATATCCCAACGCATCTCCTAGAAGAAACGTGTTTCTGACTCGCTGAATCTCAACATAGATTCAACTCTCTTAGGTGAACGAACGCACAGCAGAGCAGTTTCAAGGAAACGTTTCTCCTGAGTTTTAGACGAAATTTCCTGCAGTTTAGTACGTATGTCGGCATTGAGCTGGAATTACCGGTTTTGGGATTCTGCACAGAAAGGGTTTGCAAACCGCTGAATCCACACGTGAGTTTAACTCTGTCAGTTGAATGCACACATTGACAACCATTCAGTTTGATAACACCCTTTTGGTTTTAGAAGCAGATATTTCTCTGTACAGACTATGGTCCCATTCACTCGGGAATATCCCAACGCAGCTACTAGAAGAAACGTGTTTCTGACTCGCTGAATCTCAACATAGATTCAACTCTCTTAGGTGAACGAACGCCCAGCAGAGCAGTTTCAAGGAAACGTTTCTCCTGAGTTTTAGACGAAGTTTCCTGCTGTTTAGTACGGATGCCGGCATTGGGCTGGAAATACCGGTTTTGGGATTCTGCACAGAAAGGGTTTGCAAACCGCTGATTCCACACGTGAGTTTAACTCTGTCAGTTGAATGCACACATTGACAACCATTCAGTTAGATAGCTCCGTTTTGGTTTTAGAAGCAGATATTTCTCTGTACAGCGTATGGTCCCATTCACTCGGGAATATCCCAACGCAGCTCCTAGAAGAAACGTGTTTCTTACTCGCTGAATCTCAACATAGATTCAACTCTCTTAGGTGAACGAACGCACAGCAGAGCAGTTTCAAGGAAACGTTTCTCTTCAGTTTTAGACGAAGTTTCCTGCTGTTTAGTACGTATGCCGGCATTGGGCAGGAAATACCGGTTTTCGGATTCTGCACAGAAAGGGTTTGCAAACCGCTGAATCCACACGTGAGTTTAACTCTGTCAGTTGAATGCACACATTGACAACCATCCAGTTAGATAGCTCCGTTTTGGTTTTAGAAGCAGATATTTCTCTGTACAGCCTATGGTCCCATTCACTCGGGAATATCCCAACGCAGCTCCTAGAAGAAACGTGTTTCTGACTCGCTGAATCTCAACATAGATTCAACTCTCTTAGGTGAACGAACGCACAGCAGAGCAGTTTCAAGGAAATGTTTCTCCTGAGTTTTAGACGAAATTTCCTGCAGTTTAGTACGTATGCCGGCATTGAGCTGGAATTTCCGGTTTTGGGATTCTGCACAGAAAGGGTTTGTAGACCGCTGAATCCAAACGTGAGTTTACCTCTGTCAGTTGAATGCACACATTGACAACCATTCAGTTAGATTGCACCCTTTTGGTTTTAGGAGCAGATATTTCTCTGTACAGCCTATGGTCCCATTCACTCGGGAATATCCCGACGCAGCTCCTAGAAGAAACGTGTTTCTGACTCGCTGAATCTCAACATAGATTCAACTCTCTTAGGTGAACGAACGCACAGCAGAGCACTTTCAAGGAAACGTTTCTCTTCAGTTTTAGACGAAGTTTCCTGCTGTTTAGTACGTATGCCGGCATTGGGCTGGAAATACCGGTTTTGGGATTCTGCACAGAAAGGGTTTGCAAACCGCTGAATCCACACGTGAGTTTAACTCTGTCAGTTGAAAGCACACATTGACAACCATTCAGTTTGATAACACCCTTTTGGTTTTAGAAGCAGATATTTCTCTGTACAGCCTATGGTCCCATTCACTCGGGAATATCCCAACGCAGCTCCTGGAAGAAACGTGTTTCTGACTCGCTGAATCTCAACATAGATTCAACTGTCTTAGGTGAACGAAAGCACAGCAGAGCAGTTTCAAGGAAACGTTTCTCCTGAGTTTTAGACGATATTTCCTGTTGTTTAGTACGTATGCCGGCATTGGGCTGGAAATACCGGTTTTGGGATTCTGCGCAGAAAGGGTTTGCAAACCGCTGATTCCACACGTGAGTTTAACTCTGTCAGTTGAATGCACACATTGACAACCATTCAGTTAGATAGCTCCGTTTTGGTTTTAGAAGCAGATATTTCTCTGTACAGCCTATGGTCCCATTCACTCGGGAATATCCCAACGCAGCTCCTAGAAGAAACGTGTTTCTGACTCGCTGAATCTCAACATAGATTCAACTCTCTTAAGTGAACGAACGCACAGCAGAGCAGTTTCAAGGAAACGTTTCTCCTGAGTTTTAGACGAAGTTTCCTGCTGTTTAGTACGGACACCTGCATTGGGCAGGAAATACCGGTTTTCGGATTCTGCACAGAAAGGGTTTGCAAACCGCTGAATCCACACGTGAGTTTACCTCTGTCAGTTGAATGCACACATTGACAACCATTCAGTTTGATAGCACCATTTTGGTTTTAGAAGCAGATATTTCTCTGTACAGCCTATGGTCCCATTCATTCGGGAATATCCCAACGCAGCTCCTAGAAGAAATGTGTTTCTGACTCGCTGAATCTCAACATAGATTCAACTCTCTTAGGTGAACGAAGGCACAGCAGAGCAGTTTCAAGGAAACTTTTCTCCTGAGATTTAGACGAAGTTTCCTGCTGTTTAGTACGGATGCCGGCATTGGGCTGGAAGTACCGGTTTTGGGATTCTGCACAGAAAGGGTTTGCAAACCGCTGAATCCACACGTGAGTTTAACTCTGTCAGTTGAATGCACACATTGACAACCATTCAGTTTGATAGCACCCTTTTGGTTTTAGTAGCAGATATTTCTCTGTACACCCTATGGTCCCATTCACTCGGGAATATCCCAACGCAGCTCCTAGAAGAAACGTGTTTCTGACTCGCTGAATCTCAACATAGATTCAACTCTCTTAGGTGAACGAACGCACATCAGAGCAGTTTCAAGGAAACGTTTCTCCTGAGTTTTAGACGAAGTTTCCTGCTGTTTAGTACAGATGCCGGCATTGGGCTGGAAATACCGGTTTTGGGATTCTGCACAGAAAGGGTTTGCAAACCGCTGAATCCACACGTGAGTTTAACTCTGTCAGTTGAATGCACACATTGACAACCATTCAGTTAGATAGCTCCGTTTTGGTTTCAGAAGCAGATATTTCTCTGTACAGCCTATGGTCCCATTCACTCGGGAATATCCCAAAGCAGCTCCGGGAAGAAACGTGTTTCTGACTCGCTGAATCTCAACATAGATTCAACTCTCTTAGGTGAACGAACGCACAGCAGAGCAGTTTCAAGGAAACGTTTCTCCTGAGTTTTAGACGAAGTTTCCTGCTGTTTAGTACGGATGCCGGCATTGGGCTGGAAATACCGGTTTTGGGATTCTGCACAGAAAGGGTTTGCAAACCGCTGAATCCACACGTGAGTTTAACTCTGTCAGTTGAATGCACACATTGACAACCATTCAGTTAGATAGCTCCGTTTTGGTTTTAGAAGCAGATATTTCTCTGTACAGCCTATGGTCCCATTCACTCGGGAATATCCCAACGCAGCTCCTGGAAGAAACGTGTTTCTGACTCGCTGAATCTCAACATAGATTCAACTCTCTTAGGTGAACGAACGCACAGCAGAGCAGCTTCAAGGAAACGTTTCGCTTGGGTTTTAGACGAAGTTTCCTGCTGTTTAGTACGTATGCCGGCATTGGGCTGGCAATACCGGTTTTGGGATTCTGCACAGAAAGGGTTTGCAAACCGCTGAATCCACACGTGAGTTTAACTCTGTCACTTGAATGCACACATTGACAACCATTCTGTTTGATAACACCCTTTTGCTTTTAGAAGCAGATATTTCTCTGTACAGCCTATGGTCCCATTCACTCGGGGATATCCCAACGCAGCTCCTGGAAGAAACGTGTTTCTGACTCGCTGAATCTCAACATAGATTCAACTCTCTTAGGTGAACGAACGCACAGCAGAGCAGTTTCAAGGAAACGTTTCTCCTGAGTTTTAGACGAAGTTTCCTGCTGTTTAGTACGTATGCCGGCATTGGGCTGTAAATACCGGTTTTGGGATTCTGCACAGAAAGGGTTTGCAAACCGCTGAATCCACCCGTGAGTTTAACTCTGTCATTTGAATGCACACATTGACAACCATTCAGTTAGATAGCTCCGTTTTGGTTTTAGAAGCAGATATTTCTCTGTACAGACTATGGTCCCATTCACTCGGGAATATCCCAACGCAGCTACTAGAAGAAACGTGTTTCTGACTCGCTGAATCTCAACATAGATTCAACTCTCTTAGGTGAACGAACGCCCAGCAGAGCAGTTTCAAGGAAGCGTTTCTCCTGAGTTTTAGACGAAGTTTCCTGCTGTTTAGTACGGATGCCGGCATTGGGCTGGAAATACCGGTTTTGGGATTCTGCACAGAAAGGGTTTGCAAACCGCTGAATCCACACGTGAGTTTAACTTTGTGAGTTGAATGCACACATTGACAACCATCCAGTTAGATAGCTCCGTTTTGGTTTTAGAAGCAGATATTTCTCTGTACAGCCTATGATCCCATTCACTCGGGAATATCCCAACGCAGCTCCTAGAAGAAACGTGTTTCTGTCTCGCTGAATCTCAACATAGATTCAACTCTCTTATGTGAACGAACGCACAGCAGAGCAGTTTCAAGGAAACTTTTCTCCTGAGTTTTAGACGAAGTTTCCTGCAGTTTAGTACGTATCCCGGCATTGAGCTGTTATTACCGGTTTTGGGATTCTGCACAGAAAGGGTTTGTAAACCGCTGAATCCAAACGTGAGTTTAACTCTGTCAGTTGAATGCACACATTGACAACCATTCAGTTAGATTGCACCCTTTTGGTTTTAGGAGCATATATTTCTCTGTACAGCCTATGGTCCCATTCACTCGGGAATATCCCAACGTAGCTCCTAGAAGAAACGTGTTTCTGACTCGCTGAATCTCAACATAGATTCAACTCTCTTAGGTGAACGAACGCACAGCAGAGTAGTTTCAAGGAAACGTTTCTCCTGAGTTTTAGACGAAGTTTCCTGCTGTTTAGTACGTATGCTGGCATTGGGCTGGAAATACCGGTTTTGGTATTCTGCACAGAAAGGGTTTGCAAACCACTGAATCCACACGTGAGTTTACCTCTGTCAGTTGAATGCACACATTGACAACCATTCAATTAGATACCTCCGTTTTGGTTTTAGAAGCAGATATTTCTCTGTACAGCCTATGGTCCCATTTACTCGGGAATGTCCCAACGCAGCTCCTGGAAGAAACGTGTTTCTGACTCGCTGAATCTCAACATAGATTCAACTCTCTTAGGTGAACGAACGCACAGCAGAGCACTTTCAAGGAAACGTTTCTCCTGAGTTTTAGTCGAAGTTTCCTGCTGTTTAGTACGGATGCCGGCATTCGGCTGGAAATAGCGGTTTTGGGATTCTGCACAGAAAGGGTTTGCAAACCGCTGAATCCACACGTGAGTTTAACTCTGTCAGTTGAATGCACACATTGACAACCATTCAGTTAGATAGCTCCGTTTTGGTTTTAGAAGCAGATATTTCTCTGTACAGCCTATGGTCCCATTCACTCGGGAATATCCCAACGCAGCTCCTGGAAGAAACGTGTTTCTGACTCGCTGAATCTCAACATAGATTCAACTCTCTTAGGTGAACGAACGCACAGCAGAGCAGTTTCAAGGAAACTTTTCTCCTGAGTTTTAGACGAAGTTTCCTGCTGTTTAGTACGGATGCCGGCATTGGGCAGGAAATACCGGTTTTCGGATTCTGCACAGAAAGGGTTTGCAAACCCCTGAATCCACACGTGAGTTTAACTCTGTCTGTTGAATGCACACATTGACAACCATTCAGTTAGAGAGCTCCGTTTTGGTTTTAGAAGCAGATATTTCTCTGTACAGCCTATGGTCCCATTGACTCGGGAATATCCCAACGCAGCTCCTGGAGGAAACGTGTTTCTGACTCGCTGAATCTCAACATAGATTCAACTCTCTTAGGTGAACGAACGCACAGCAGAGCAGTTTCAAGGAAACGTTTCTCCTGAGTTTTAGACGAAGTTTCCTGCTGTTTAGTACGTATGCCGGCAATGGGCTGGAAATACCGGTTTTGGGATTCTGCACAGAAAGGGTTTGCAAACCGCTGAATCCACACGTGAGTTTAACTCTGTCATTTGAATGCACACATTGACAACCTTTCAGTTTGATAACACCCTTTTGGTTTTAGAAGCAGATATTTCTCTGTACAGCCTATGGTCCCATTCACTCGGGAGTATCCCAACGCAGCTCCTAGAAGAAGCGTGTTTCTGACTCGCTGAATCTCAACATAGATTCAACTCTCTTATGTGAACGAACGCACAGCAGAGCAGTTTCAAGGAAACATTTCTCCTGAGTTTTAGACGAAGTTTCCTGCTGTTTAGTACGTATGCCGGCATTGGGCTGGAAATACCGGTTTTGGGATTCTGCACAGAAAGGGTTTGCAAACCGCTGAATCCACACGTGAGTTTAACTCTGTCAGTTGAATGCACACATTGACAACCATTCAGTTAGATAGATCCGTTTTGGTTTTAGAAGCAGATATTTCTCTGTACAGCCTATGGTCCCATTCACTCGTAAATATCCCAACGCAGCTCCTAGAAGAAACGTGTTTCTGACTCGCTGAATCTCAACATAGATTCAACTCTCTTAGGTGAACGAACGCACAGCAGAGCAGTTTCAAGGAAACTTTTCTCCTGAGTTTTAGACGAAGTTTCCTGCTGTTTAGTACGGATGCCGGCATTGGGCAGGAAATACCGGTTTTCGGATTCTGCACAGAAAGGGTTTGCAAACCGCTGAATCCAAACGTGAGTTTAACTCTGTCAGTTGAATGCACACATTGACAGCCATTCAGTTAGATAGCTCCGTTTTGGTTTTAGAAGCAGATATTTCTCTGTACAGCCTATGGTCCCATTCACTCGGGAATATCCCAACGCAGCTCCTGGAAGAAACGTGTTTCTGACTCGCTGAATCTCAACATAGATTCAACTCTCTTAGGTGAACGAACGCCCAGCAGAGCAGTTACAAGGAAACGTTTCTCCTGAATTTTAGACGAAGTTTCCTGCTGTTTAGTACGTATGCCGGCATTGGGCTGGAAATACCGGTTTTGGGATTCTGCACAGAAAGGGTTTGCAAATCGCTGAATCCACACGTGAGTTTAACTCTGTCAGTTGAATGCACACATTGACAACCATTCAGTTAGATAGCTCCGTTTTGGTTTTAGAAGCAGATATTTCTCTGTACAGTCTATGGTCCCATTCACTCGGGAATATCCCAACGCAGCTACTAGAAGAAACGTGTTTCTGACTCGCTGAATCTCAACATAGATTCACCTCTCTTAGGTGAACGAACGCACAGCAGAGCAGTTTCAAGGAAACGTTTCTACTGAGTTTTAGACGAAGTTTCCTGCTGTTTAGTACGTATGCCGGCATTGGGCTGGAAATACCGGTTTTGGGATTCTGCACAGAAAGGGTTTGCAAGCCGCTGAATCCACACGTGAGTTTAATTCTGTCAGTTGAATCCACACATTGACAACCATTCAGTTTGATAACACCCTTTTGGTTTTAGAAGCAGATATTTCTCTGTACAGCCTATGGTCCCATTCACTCGGGAGTATCCCAACGCAGCTCCTAGAAGAAGCGTGTTTCTGACTCGCTGAATCTCAACATAGATTCAACTCTCTTATGTGAACGAACGCACAGCAGAGCAGTTTCAAGGAAACATTTCTCCTGAGTTTTAGACGAAGTTTCCTGCTGTTTAGTACGTATGCCGGCATTGGGCTGGAAATACCGGTTTTGGGATTCTGCACAGAAAGGGTTTGCAAACCGCTGAATCCACACGTGAGTTTAACTCTGTCAGTTGAATGCACACATTGACAACCATTCAGTTAGATAGATCCGTTTTGGTTTTAGAAGCAGATATTTCTCTGTACAGCCTATGGTCCCATTCACTCGTAAATATCCCAACGCAGCACCGAGAAGAAACGTGCTTCTGACTCGCTGAATCTCAACATAGATTCAACTCTCTTAGGTGAACGAACGCACAGCAGAGCAGTTTCAAGGAAACTTTTCTCCTGAGTTTTAGACGAAGTTTCCTGCTGTTTAGTACGGATGCCGGCATTGGGCAGGAAATACCGGTTTTCGGATTCTGCACAGAAAGGGTTTGCAAACCGCTGAATCCACACGTGAGTTTAACTCTGTCAGTTGAATGCACACATTGACAGCCATTCAGTTAGATAGCTCCGTTTTGGTTTTAGAAGCAGATATTTCTCTGTACAGTCTATGGTCCCATTCACTCGGGAATATCCCAACGCAGCTACTAGAAGAAACGTGTTTCTGTCTCGCTGAATCTCAACATAGATTCACCTCTCTTAGGTGAACGAACGCACAGCAGAGCAGTTTCAAGGAAACGTTTCTACTGAGTTTTAGACGAAGTTTCCTGCAGTTTAGTACGTATCCCGGCATTGGGCTTGAAATACCGGTTTTGGGATTCTGCAGAGAAAGGGTTTGCAAACCGCTGATTCCACACGTGAGTTTAACTCTGTCAGTTGAATGAACACATTGACAACCATTCAGTTTGATAACACACTTTTGGTTTTAGAAGCAGATATTTCTCTGTACAGCCTATGGTCCCATTCACTCGGGGATATCCCAACGCAGCTCCTGGAAGAAACGTGTTTCTGACTCGCTGAATCTCAACATAGATTCAACTCTCTTAGGTGAACGAACGCACAGCAGAGCAGTTTCAAGTAAACGTTTCTCCTGAGTTTTAGACGAAGTTTCCTGCTGTTTAGTACGGATGCCGGCATTGGGCTGGAAATACCGGTTTTGGGATTCTGCACAGAAAGGGTTTGCAAACCGCTGAATCCACACGTGAGTTTAACTCTGTCAGTTCAATGCACACATTGACAACCATTCAGTTAGATAGATCCGTTTTGGTTTTAGAAGCAGATATTTCTCTGTACAGCCTATGGTCCCATTCACTCGTAAATATCCCAACGCAGCTCCTAGAAGAAACGTGTTTCTGACTCGCTGAATCTCAACATAGATTCAACTCTCTTAGGTGAACGAACGCACAGCAGAGCAGTTTCAAGGAAACTTTTCTCCTGAGTTTTAGACGAAGTTTCCTGCTGTTTAGTACGGATGCCGGCATTGGGCAGGAAATACCGGTTTTCGGATTCTGCACAGAAAGGGTTTGCAAACCGCTGAATCCAAACGTGAGTTTAACTCTGTCAGTTGAATGCACACATTGACAGCCATTCAGTTAGATAGCTCCGTTTTGGTTTTAGAAGCAGATATTTCTCTGTACAGCCTATGGTCCCATTCACTCGGGAATATCCCAACGCAGCTCCTGGAAGAAACGTGTTTCTGACTCGCTGAATCTCAACATAGATTCAACTCTCTTAGGTGAACGAACGCCCAGCAGAGCAGTTACAAGGAAACGTTTCTCCTGAATTTTAGACGAAGTTTCCTGCTGTTTAGTACGTATGCCGGCATTGGGCTGGAAATACCGGTTTTGGGATTCTGCACAGAAAGGGTTTACAAATCGCTGAATCCACACGTGAGTTTAACTCTGTCAGTTGAATGCACACATTGACAACCATTCAGTTAGATAGCTCCGTTTTGGTTTTAGAAGCAGATATTTCTCTGTACAGTCTATGGTCCCATTCACTCGGGAATATCCCAACGCAGCTACTAGAAGAAACGTGTTTCTGACTCGCTGAATCTCAACATAGATTCACCTCTCTTAGGTGAACGAACGCACAGCAGAGCAGTTTCAAGGAAACGTTTCAACTGAGTTTTAGACGAAGTTTCCTGCTGTTTAGTACGTATGCCGGCATTGGGCTGGAAATACCGGTTTTGGGATTCTGCACAGAAAGGGTTTGCAAACCGCTGAATCCACACGTGAGTTTAACTCTGTCAGTTGAATGCACACATTGACAACCATTCAGTTTGATAACACCCTTTTGGTTTTAGAAGCAGATATTTCTCTGTACAGCCTATGGTCCCATTCACTCGGGAGTATCCCAACGCAGCTCCTAGAAGAAGCGTGTTTCTGACTCGCTGAATCTCAACATAGATTCAACTCTCTTATGTGAACGAACGCACAGCAGAGCAGTTTCAAGGAAACATTTCTCCTGAGTTTTAGACGAAGTTTCCTGCTGTTTAGTACGTATGCCGGCATTGGGCTGGAAATACCGGTTTTGGGATTCTGCACAGAAAGGGTTTGCAAACCGCTGAATCCACACGTGAGTTTAACTCTGTCAGTTGAATGCACACATTGACAACCATTCAGTTAGATAGATCCGTTTTGGTTTTAGAAGCAGATATTTCTCTGTACAGCCTATGGTCCCATTCACTCGTAAATATCCCAACGCAGCTCCTAGAAGAAACGTGTTTCTGACTCGCTGAATCTCAACATAGATTCAACTCTCTTAGGTGAACGAACGCACAGCAGAGCAGTTTCAAGGAAACTTTTCTCCTGAGTTTTAGACGAAGTTTCCTGCTGTTTAGTACGGATGCCGGCATTGGGCAGGAAATACCGGTTTTCGGATTCTGCACAGAAAGGGTTTGCAAACCGCTGAATCCACACGTGAGTTTAACTCTGTCAGTTGAATGCACACATTGACAGCCATTCAGTTAGATAGCTCCGTTTTGGTTTTAGAAGCAGATATTTCTCTGTACAGTCTATGGTCCCATTCACTCGGGAATATCCCAACGCAGCTACTAGAAGAAACGTGTTTCTGTCTCGCTGAATCTCAACATAGATTCACCTCTCTTAGGTGAACGAACGCACAGCAGAGCAGTTTCAAGGAAACGTTTCTACTGAGTTTTAGACGAAGTTTCCTGCAGTTTAGTACGTATCCCGGCATTGGGCTTGAAATACCGGTTTTGGGATTCTGCAGAGAAAGGGTTTGCAAACCGCTGATTCCACACGTGAGTTTAACTCTGTCAGTTGAATGAACACATTGACAACCATTCAGTTTGATAACACACTTTTGGTTTTAGAAGCAGATATTTCTCTGTACAGCCTATGGTCCCATTCACTCGGGGATATCCCAACGCAGCTCCTGGAAGAAACGTGTTTCTGACTCGCTGAATCTCAACATAGATTCAACTCTCTTAGGTGAACGAACGCACAGCAGAGCAGTTTCAAGGAAACGTTTCTCCTGAGTTTTAGACGAAGTTTCCTGCTGTTTAGTACGGATGCCGGCATTGGGCTGGAAATATCGGTTTTGGGATTCTGCACAGAAAGGGTTTGCAAACCGCTGAATCCACACGTGAGTTTAACTCTGTCAGTTGAATGCACACATTGACAACCATTCAGTTAGATAGCTCCGTTTTGGTTTTAGAAGCAGATATTTCTCTGTACAGCCTATGGTCCCATTCACTCGGGAATATCCCAACGCAGCTCCTGGAAGAAACGTGTTTCTGACTCGCTGAATCTCAACATAGATTCAACTGTCTTAGGTGAACGAACGCACAGCAGAGCAGCTTCAAGGAAACGTTTCGCGTGAGTTTTAGACGAAGTTTCCTGCTGTTTAGTACGGATGCCTGCATTGGGCAGGAAATACCGGTTTTCGGATTCTGCACAGAAAGGGTTTGCAAACCGCTGAATCCACACGTGAGTTTAACTCTGTCAGTTGAATGCACACATTGACAACCATTCAGTTTGATAGCACCCTTTTGGTTTTAGAAGCAGATATTTCTCTGTACAGCCTATGGTCCAATTCACTCGGGAATATCCCAACGCAGCTCCTAGGAGAAACGTGTTTCTGACGCACTGAATCTCTACATAGATTCAACTCTCTTAGGTGAACGAACGCACAGCAGAGCAGTTTCAAGGAAACTTTTCTCCTGAGTTTTAGACGAAGTTTCCTGCTGTTTAGTACGGATGCCGGCATTGGGCTGGAAATACCGGTTTTGGGATTCTGCACAGAAAGTGTTTGCAAACCGCTGAATCCACACGTGAGTTTAACTCTGTCAGTTGAATGCACACATTGTCAACCATTCAATTTGATAACACCCTTTTGGTTTTAGAAGCAGATATTTCTCTGTACAGCCTATGGTCCCATTCACTCGGGAATATCCCATCTCAGCTCCTGGAAGAAACGTGTTTCTGACTCGCTGAATCTCAACATAGATTCAACTCTCTTAGGTGAACGAACGCACAGCAGAGCAGTTTCAAGGAAACGTTTCTCCTGAGTTTTAGACGAAGTTACCTGCTGTTTAGTACGGATGCCGGCATTGGGCTGGAAATACCGGTTTTGGGATTCTACACAGAAATGGTTTGCAAACCGCTGAATCCACACGTGAGTTTAACTCTGTCAGTTGAATGCACACATTGACAACCATTCAGTTAGATAGCTCCGTTTTGGTTTTAGAAGCAGATATTTCTCTGTACAGCTTATGGTCCCATTCACTCGGGAATATCCCAACGCAGCTCCTGGAAGAAACGTGTTTCTGACTCGCTGAATCTCAACATAGATTCAACTCTCTTAGGTGAACGAACGCACAGCAGAGCAGTTTCAAGGAAACGTTTCTCCTGAGTTTTAGACGAAGTTTCCTGCTGTTTAGTACGTATGCCGGCATTGGGCTGGAAATACCGGTTTTGGGATTCTGCACAGAAAGGGTTTGCAAACCGCTGAATACACACGTGAGTTTAACTTTGTCAGTTGAATGCACACATTGACAACCATCCACTTAGATAGCTCCGTTTTGGTTTTAGAAGCAGATATTTCTCTGTACAGACTATGGTCCCATTCACTCGGGAATATCCCAACGCAGCTCCTAGAAGAAACGTGTTTCTGACTCGCTGAACCTCAACATAGATTCAACTCTCTTAGGTGAACGAACTCCCAGCAGAGCAGTTTCAAGGAAACGTTTCCCCTGAGTTTTAGACGAAGTTTCCTGCTGTTTAGTACGTATGCCGGCATTGGGCTGGAAATACCGGTTTTGGGATTCTGCACAGAAAGGGTTTGCAAACCGCTGATTCCACACGTGAGTTTTACTCTGTCAGTTGAATGCACACATTGACAACCATTCAGTTAGATAGCTCCGTTTTGGTTTTAGAAGCAGATATATCTCTGTACAGCGTATGGTCCCATTCACTCGGGAATATCCCAACGCAGCTCCTAGAAGAAACGTGTTTCTGACTCGCTGAATCTCAACATAGATTCAACTGTCTTAGGTGAACGAACGCACAGCAGAGCACTTTCAAGGAAACGTTTCTCCTGAGTTTTAGACGAAGTTTCCTGCTGTTTAGTACGTATGCCGGCATTGGGCTGGAAATACCGGTTTTGGGATTCTGCACAGAAAGGGTTTGCAAACCGCTGAATCCACACGTGAGTTTAACTTTGTGAGTTGAATGCACACATTGACAACCATCCAGTTAGATAGCTCCGTTTTGGTTTTAGAAGCAGATATTTCTCTGTACAGCCTATGATCCCATTCACTCGGGAATATCCCAACGCAGCTCCTAGAAGAAACGTGTTTCTGTCTCGCTGAATCTCAACATAGATTCAACTCTCTTAGGTGAACGAACGCACAGCATAGCAGTTTCAAGGAAACGTTTCTCCTGAGTTTTAGACGAAGTTTCCTGCAGTTTAGTACGTATCCCGGCATTGAGCTGTTATTACCGGTTTTGGGATTCTGCACAGAAAGCGTTTGTAAACCGCTGAATCCAAACGGGAGTTTAACTCTGTCAGTTGAATGCACACATTGACAACCATTCAGTTAGATTGCACCCTTTTGGTTTTAGGAGCAGATATTTCTCTGTACAGCCTATGGTCCCATTCACTTGGGAATATCCCAACGTAGCTCCTAGAAGAAACGTGTTTCTGACTCGCTGAATCTCAACATAGATTCAACTCTCTTATGTGAACGAACGCACAGCAGAGCAGTTTCAAGGAAACGTTTCTCCTGAGTTTTAGACGAAGTTTCCTGCTGTTTAGTACGTATGCCGGCATTGGGCTGGAAATACCGGTTTTGGGATTCTGCACAGAAAGGGTTTGCAAAACACTGAATCCACACGTGAATTTAACTCTGTCAGTTGAATGCACACATTGACAACCATTCAGTTAGATACCTCCGTTTTGGTTTTAGAAGCAGATATTTCTCTGTACAGCCTATGGTCCCATTTACTGGGGAATGTCCCAACGCAGCTCCTGGAAGAAACGTGTTTCTGACTCGCTGAATCTCAACATAGATTCAACTCTCTTAGGTGAACGAACGCACAGCAGAGCAGTTTCAAGGAAACGTTTCTCCTGAGTTTTAGACGAAGTTTCCTGCTGTTTAGTACGGATGCTGGCATTGTGCTGGAAATACCGGTTTTGGGATTCTGCACAGAAAGGGTTTGCAAACCGCTGAATCCACACGTGAGTGTAACTCTGTCAGTTGAATGCACACCTTGACAACCATTCAGTTAGATAGCTCCGTTTTGGTTTTAGAACAGATATTTCTCTGTACAGCCTATGGTCCCATTCACTCGGGAATATCCCAACGCAGCTCCTGGAAGAAACGTGTTTCTGACTCGCTGAATCTCAACATAGATTCAACTGTCTTAGGTGAACGAACGCACAGCAGAGCAGCTTCAAGGAAACGTTTCGCGTGAGTTTTAGACGAAGTTTCCTGCTGTTTAGTACGGATGCCGGCATTGGGCTGGAAATACCGGTTTTGGGATTCTGCACAGAAAGGGTTTGCAAACCGCTGAATCCACACGTGAGTTTAACTCTGTCAGTTGAATGCACACATTGACAACCATTCAGTTAGATAGATCCGTTTTGGTTTTAGAAGCAGTTATTTCTCTGTACAGCCTATGGTCCCATTCACTCGGGAATATCCCGACGCAGCTCCTAGAAGAAACGTGTTTCTGACTCGCTGAATCTCAACATAGATTCAACTCTCTTAGGTGAACGAAAGCACAGCAGAGCAGTTTCAAGGAAACTTTTCTCCTGAGTTTTAGACGAAGTTATCTGCTGTTTAGTACGGATGCCGGCATTGGGCAGAAAATACCGGTTTTCGGATTCTGCACAGAAAGGGTTTGCAAACCGCTGAATCCACACGTGAGTTTAACTCTGTCAGTTGAATGCACACATTGACAACCATTCAGTTAGATAGCTCCGTTTTGGTTTTAGAAGCAGATATTTCTCTGTACAGCCTATGGTCCCATTGACTCGGGAATATCCCAACGCAGCTCCTGGAAGAAACGTGTTTCTGACTCGCTGAATCTCAACATAGATTCAACTCTCTTAGGTGAACGAACGCACAGCAGAGCAGTTTCAAGGAAACGTTTCTCCTGAGTTTTAGACGAAGTTTCCTGCTGTTTAGTACGTATGCCGGCATTGGGCTGGAAATACCGGTTTTGGGATTCTGCACAGAAAGGGTTTGCAAACCGCTGAATCCACACGTGAGTTTAACTCTGTCAGTTGAATGCACACATTGACAACCATTCAGTTAGATAGATCCGTTTTGGTTTTAGAAGCAGATATTTCTCTGTACAGCCTATGGTCCCATTCACTCGAGAATATCCCGACGCAGCTCCTAGAAGAAACGTGTTTCTGACTCGCTGAATCTCAACATAGATTCAACTCTCTTAGGTGAACGAACGCACAGCAGAGCAGTTTCAAGGAAACTTTTCTCCTGAGTTTTAGACGAAGTTTCCTGCTGTTTAGTACGGATGCCGGCATTGGGCAGGAAATACCGGTTTTGGGATTCTGCACAGAAAGGGTTTGCAAACCGCTGAATCCACACGTGAGTTTAACTCTGTCAGTTGAATGCACACATTGACACCCATTCAGTTTGATAACACCCTTTTGGTTTTAGAAGCAGATATTTCTCTGTACAGCCTATGGTCCCATTCACTCGGTGATATCCCAACGCAGCTCCTGGAAGAAACGTGTTTCTGACTCGCTGAATCTCAACATAGATTCAACTCTCTTAGGTGAACGAACGCACATCAGAGCAGTTTCAAGGAAACGTTTCTCCTGAGTTTTAGACGAAGTTTCCTGCTCTTTAGTACGTATGCCGGCATTGGGCTGGAAATACCGGTTTTGGGATTCTGCACAGAAAGGGTTTGCAAACCGCTGAATCCACACGTGAGTTTAACTCTGTCAGTTGAATGCACACATTGACAACCATTCAGTTAGATACCTCCGTTTTGGTTTTAGAAGCAGATATTTCTCTGTACAGCCTATGGTCCCATTTACTGGGGAATGTCCCAACGCAGCTCCTGGAAGAAACGTGTTTCTGACTCGCTGAATCTCAACATAGATTCAACTCTCTTAGGTGAACGAACGCACAGCAGAGCAGTTTCAAGGAAACGTTTCTCCTGAGTTTTAGACGAAGTTTCCTGCTGTTTAGTACGGATGCTGGCATTGTGCTGGAAATACCGGTTTTGGGATTCTGCACAGAAAGGGTTTGCAAACCGCTGAATCCACACGTGAGTTTAACTCTGTCAGTTGAATGCACACCTTGACAACCATTCAGTTAGATAGCTCCGTTTTGGTTTTAGAACAGATATTTCTCTGTACAGCCTATGGTCCCATTCACTCGGGAATATCCCAACGCAGCTCCTGGAAGAAACGTGTTTCTGACTCGCTGAATCTCAACATAGATTCAACTGTCTTAGGTGAACGAACGCACAGCAGAGCAGCTTCAAGGAAACGTTTCGCGTGAGTTTTAGACGAAGTTTCCTGCTGTTTAGTACGGATGCCGGCATTGGGCTGGAAATACCGGTTTTGGGATTCTGCACAGAAAGGGTTTGCAAACCGCTGAATCCACACGTGAGTTTAACTCTGTCAGTTGAATGCACACATTGACAACCATTCAGTTAGATAGATCCGTTTTGGTTTTAGAAGCAGTTATTTCTCTGTACAGCCTATGGTCCCATTCACTCGGGAATATCCCGACGCAGCTCCTAGAAGAAACGTGTTTCTGACTCGCTGAATCTCAACATAGATTCAACTCTCTTAGGTGAACGAACGCACAGCAGAGCAGTTTCAAGGAAACTTTTCTCCTGAGTTTTAGACGAAGTTACCTGCTGTTTAGTACGGATGCCGGCATTGGGCAGAAAATACCGGTTTTCGGATTCTGCACAGAAAGGGTTTGCAAACCGCTGAATCCACACGTGAGTTTAACTCTGTCAGTTGAATGCACACATTGACAACCATTCAGTTAGATAGCTCCGTTTTGGTTTTAGAAGCAGATATTTCTCTGTACAGCCTATGGTCCCATTGACTCGGGAATATCCCAACGCAGCTCCTGGAAGAAACGTGTTTCTGACTCGCTGAATCTCAACATAGATTCAACTCTCTTAGGTGAACGAACGCACAGCAGAGCAGTTTCAAGGAAACGTTTCTCCTGAGTTTTAGACGAAGTTTCCTGCTGTTTAGTACGTATGCCGGCATTGGGCTGGAAATACCGGTTTTGGGATTCTGCACAGAAAGGGTTTGCAAACCGCTGAATCCACACGTGAGTTTAACTCTGTCAGTTGAATGCACACATTGACAACCATTCAGTTAGATAGATCCGTTTTGGTTTTAGAAGCAGATATTTCTCTGTACAGCCTATGGTCCCATTCACTCGAGAATATCCCGACGCAGCTCCTAGAAGAAACGTGTTTCTGACTCGCTGAATCTCAACATAGATTCAACTCTCTTAGGTGAACGAACGCACAGCAGAGCAGTTTCAAGGAAACTTTTCTCCTGAGTTTTAGACGAAGTTTCCTGCTGTTTAGTACGGATGCCGGCATTGGGCAGGAAATACCGGTTTTGGGATTCTGCACAGAAAGGGTTTGCAAACCGCTGAATCCACACGTGAGTTTAACTCTGTCAGTTGAATGCACACATTGACACCCATTCAGTTTGATAACACCCTTTTGGTTTTAGAAGCAGATATTTCTCTGTACAGCCTATGGTCCCATTCACTCGGGGATATCCCAACGCAGCTCCTGGAAGAAACGTGTTTCTGACTCGCTGAATCTCAACATAGATTCAACTCTCTTAGGTGAACGAACGCACAGCAGAGCAGTTTCAAGGAAACGTTTCTCCTGAGTTTTAGACGAAGTTTCCTGCTCTTTAGTACGTATGCCGGCATTGGGCTGGAAATACCGGTTTTGGGATTCTGCACAGAAAGGGTTTGCAAACCGCTGAATCCACACGTGAGTTTAACTCTGTCAGTTGAATGCACACATTGACAACCATTCAGTTAGATAGATCCGTTTTGGTTTTAGAAGCAGATATTTCTCTGTACAGCCTATGGTCCCATTCACTCGGGAATATCCCAACGCAGCTCCTAGAAGAAACGTGTTTCTGACTCGCTGAATCTCAACATAGATTCAACTCTCTTAGGTGAACGAACGCACAGCAGAGCAGTTTCAAGGAAACTTTTCTCCTGAGTTTTAGACGAAGTTTTCTGCTGTTTCGTACGTATGCCGGCATTGGGCTGGAAATACCGGTTTTGGGATTCTGCACAGAAAGGGTTTGCAAACCGCTGAATCCACACGTGAGTTTAACTCTGTCAGTTGAATGCACACATTGACAACCATTCAGTTAGATACCTCCGTTTTGGTTTTAGAAGCAGATATTTCTCTGTACAGACTATGGTCCCATTTACTCGGGAATGTCCCAACGCAGCTCCTGGAAGAAACGTATTTCTGACTCGCTGAATCTCAACATAGATTCAACTCTCTTTGGTGAACGAACGCACAGCAGAGCAGTTTCAAGGAAACGTTTCTCCTGAGTTTTAGACGAAGTTTCCTGCTGTTTAGTACGGATGCTGGCATTGGGCAGGAAATACCGGTTTTCGGATTCTGCACAGAAAGGGTTTGCAAACCGCTGAATCCACACGTGAGTTTAACTCTGTCAGTTGAATGCACACATTGACAACCATTCAGTTAGATAGCTCCGTTTTGGTTTTAGAAGCAGATATTTCTCTGTACAGCCTATGGTCCCATTCACTCGGGAATATCCCAACGCAGCTCCTGGAAGAAACGTGTTTCTGACTCGCTGAATCTCAACATAGATTCAACTCTCTTAGGTGAACGAACGCACAGCAGAGCAGTTTCAAGGAAACGTTTCTCCTGAGTTTTAGACGAAGTTTCCTGCTCTTTAGTACGTATGCCGGCATTGGGCTGGAAATACCGGTTTTGGGATTCTGCACAGAAAGGGTTTGCAAACCGCTGAATCCACACGTGAGTTTAACTCTGTCAGTTGAATGCACACATTGACAACCATTCAGTTAGATAGATCCGTTTTGGTTTTAGAAGCAGATATTTCTCTGTACAGCCTATGGTCCCATACACTCGGGAATATCCCGACGCAGCTCCTAGAAGAAACGTGTTTCTGACTCGCTGAATCTCAACATAGATTCAACTCTCTTAGGTGAACAAACGCACAGCAGAGCAGTTTCAAGGAAACGTTTCTCCTGAGTTTAAGACGAAGTTTCCTGCTGTTTAGTACGTATACCGGCATTGGGCTGGAAATACCGGTTTTGGGATTCTGCACAGAAAGGGTTTGCAAACCACTGAATCCACACGTGAGTTTAACTCTGTCAGTTGAATGCACACATTGACAACCATTCAGTTAGATAGCTCCGTTTTGGTTTTAGAAGCAGATATTTCTCTGTACAGCCTATGGTCCCATTCACTCGGGAATATCCCAACGCAGCTCCTTGAAGAAACGTGTTTCTGACTCGCTGAATCTCAACATAGATTCAACTCTCTTAGGTGAACGAACGCAAAGCAGAGCAGTTTCAAGGAAACGTTTCTCCTGAGTTTTAGACGAAGTTTCCTGTTGTTTAGTACGGATGCCGGCATTGGGCTGGAAATACCGGTTTTGGGATTCTGCACAGAAAGGGTTTGCAAACCACTGAATCCACACGTGAGTTTAACTCTGTCAGTTGAATGCACACACTGTCAACCATTCAGTTAGATAGCACCCTTTTGGTTTTAGAAGCAGATATTTCTCTGTACAGCCTATGGTCCCATTCACTCGGGAATATCCCAACGCAGCTCCTAGAAGAAACGTGTTTCTGACTCGCTGAATCTCAACATAGGTTCAACTCTCTTAGGTGAACGAACGCACAGCAGAGCAGTTTCAAGGAAACTTTTCTCCTGAGTTTTAGACGAAGTTTTCTGCTGTTTAGTACGTATGCCGGCATTGGGCTGGAAATACCGGTTTTGGGATTCTGCACAGAAAGGGTTTGCGAACCACTGAATCCACACGTGAGTTTAACTCTGTCAGTTGAATGCACACATTGACAACCATTCAGTTAGATACCTCCGTTTTGGTTTTAGAAGCAGATATTTCTCTGTACAGACTATGGTCCCATTTACTCGGGAATGTCCCAACGCAGCTCCTGGAAGAAACGTATTTCTGACTCGCTGAATCTCAACATAGATTCAACTCTCTTTGGTGAACGAACGCACAGCAGAGCAGTTTCAAGGAAACGTTTCTCCTGAGTTTTAGACGAAGTTTCCTGCTGTTTAGTACGGATGCTGGCATTTGGCTGTAAATACCGGTTTTGGGATTCTGCACAGAAAGGGTTTGCAAACCGCTGAATCCACACGTGAGTTTAACTCTGTCAGTTGAATGCACACATTGACAACCATTCAGTTAGATAGCTCCGTTTTGGTTTTAGAAGCAGATATTTCTCTGCACAGACTATGGTCCCATTCACTCGGGAATATCCCAACGCAGCTCCTGGAAGAAACGTGTTTCTGACTCGCTGAATCTCAACATAGATTCAACTCTCTTAGGTGAACGAACGCACAGCAGAGCAGCTTCAAGGAAACGTTTCGCGTGAGTTTTAGACGAAGTTTCCTGCTGTTTAGTACGGATGCCGGCATTGGGCTGGAAATACCGGTTTTGGGATTCTGCACAGAAAGGGTTTGCAAACCGCTGAATCCACACGTGAGTTTAACTCTGTCAGTTGAATGCACACATTGACAACCATTCAGTTTGATAACACCCTTTTGGTTTTAGAAGCAGATATTTCTCTGTACAGCCTATGGTCCCATTCACTCGGGGATATCCCAACGCAGCTCCTGGAAGAAACGTGTTTCTGACTCGCTGAATCTCAACATAGATTCAACTCTCTTAGCTGAACGAACGCACAGCAGAGCAGTTTCAAGGAAACGTTTCTCCTGAGTTTTAGACGAAGTTTCCTGCTGTTTAGTACGGATGCCGGCATTGGGCTGGAAATACCGGTTTTAGGATTCTGCACAGAAAGGGTTTGCAAACCGCTGAATCCACACGTGAGTTTAACTCTGTCAGTTGAATGCACACATTGACAACCATTCAGTTAGACAGCTCCGTTTTGGTTTTAGAAGCAGATATTTCTCTGTACAGCCTATGGTCCCATTCACTCGGGAATATCCCAACGCAGCTCCTGGAAGAAACGTGTTTCTGACTCGCTGAATCTCAACATAGATTCAACTCTCTTAGGTGAACGAACGCACAGCAGAGCAGCTTCAAGGAAACGTTTCTCGTGAGTTTTAGACGAAGTATCCTGCTGTTTAGTACGTATGCCGGCATTGGGCTGGAAATACCGGTTTTGGGATTCTGCACAGAAAGGGTTTGCAAACCGCTGAATCCACACGTGAGTTTAACTCTGTCAGTTGAATGCACACATTGACAACCATTCAGTTTGATAACACCCTTTTGCTTTTAGAAGCAGATATTTCTCTGTACAGCCTATGGTCCCATTCACTCGGGGATATCCCAACGCAGCTCCTGGAAGAAACGTGTTTCTGACTCGCTGAATCTCAACATAGATTCAACTCTCTTAGGTGAACGAACGCACAGCAGAGCAGTTTCAAGGAAACGTTTCTCCTGAGTTTTAGACGAAGTTTCCTGCTGTTTAGTACGTATGCCGGCATTGGGCTGGAAATACCGGTTTTGGGATTCTGCACAGAAAGGGTTTGCAAAACGCTGAATCCACACGTGAGTTTAACTCTGTCAGTTGAATGCACACATTGACAACCATTCAGTTAGATAGCTCCGTTTTGGTTTTAGAAGCAGATATTTCTCTGTACAGCCTATGGTCCCATTCACTCGAGAATATCCCGACGCAGCTCCTAGAAGAAACGTGTTTCTGACTCGCTGAATCTCAACATAGATTCAACTCTCTTAGGTGAACGAACGCACAGCAGAGCACTTTCAAGGAAACGTTTCTCTTGAGTTTTAGACGAAGTTTCCTGCTGTTTAGTACGGATGCCGGCATTGGGCAGGAAATACCGGTTTTCGGATTCTGCACAGAAAGGGTTTGCAAACCGCTGAATCCACACGTGAGTTTAACTCTGTCAGTTGAATGCACACATTGACACCCATTCAGTTTGATAACACCCTTTTGGTTTTAGAAGCAGATATTTCTCTGTACAGCCTAAGGTCCCATTCACTCGGGGATATCCCAACGCAGCTCCTGGAAGAAACGTGTTTCTGACTCGCTGAATCTCAACATAGATTCAACTCTCTTAGGTGAACGAACGCACAGCAGAGCAGTTTCAAGGAAACGTTTCTCCTGAGTTTTAGACGAAGTTTCCTGCTCTTTAGTACGTATGCCGGCATTGGGCTGGAAATACCGGTTTTGGGATTCTGCACAGAAAGGGTTTGCAAACCGCTGAATCCACACGTGAGTTTAACTCTGTCAGTTGAATGCACACATTGACAACCATTCAGTTAGATACCTCCGTTTTGGTTTTAGAAGCAGATATTTCTCTGTACAGCCTATGGTCCCATTTACTGGGGAATGTCCCAACGCAGCTCCTGGAAGAAACGTGTTTCTGACTCGCTGAATCTCAACATAGATTCAACTCTCTTAGGTGAACGAACGCACAGCAGAGCAGTTTCAAGGAAACGTTTCTCCTGAGTTTTAGACGAAGTTTCCTGCTGTTTAGTACGGATGCTGGCATTGTGCTGGAAATACCGGTTTTGGGATTCTGCACAGAAAGGGTTTGCAAACCGCTGAATCCACACGTGAGTTTAACTCTGTCAGTTGAATGCACACCTTGACAACCATTCAGTTAGATAGCTCCGTTTTGGTTTTAGAACAGATATTTCTCTGTACTGCCTATGGTCCCATTCACTCGGGAATATCCCAACGCAGCTCCTGGAAGAAACGTGTTTCTGACTCGCTGAATCTCAACATAGATTCAACTGTCTTAGGTGAACGAACGCACAGCAGAGCAGCTTCAAGGAAACGTTTCGCGTGAGTTTTAGACGAAGTTTCCTGCTGTTTAGTACGGATGCCGGCATTGGGCTGGAAATACCGGTTTTGGGATTCTGCACAGAAAGGGTTTGCAAACCGCTGAATCCACACGTGAGTTTAACTCTGTCAGTTGAATGCACACATTGACAACCATTCAGTTAGATAGATCCGTTTTGGTTTTAGAAGCAGTTATTTCTCTGTACAGCCTATGGTCCCATTCACTCGGGAATATCCCGACGCAGCTCCTAGAAGAAACGTGTTTCTGACTCGCTGAATCTCAACATAGATTCAACTCTCTTAGGTGAACGAACGCACAGCAGAGCAGTTTCAAGGAAACTTTTCTCCTGAGTTTTAGACGAAGTTACCTGCTGTTTAGTACGGATGCCGGCATTGGGCAGAAAATACCGGTTTTCGGATTCTGCACAGAAAGGGTTTGCAAACCGCTGAATCCACACGTGAGTTTAACTCTGTCAGTTGAATGCACACATTGACAACCATTCAGTTAGATAGCTCCGTTTTGGTTTTAGAAGCAGATATTTCTCTGTACAGCCTATGGTCCCATTCACTCGGGAATATCCCAACGCAGCTCCTGGAAGAAACGTGTTTCTGACTCGCTGAATCTCAACATAGATTCAACTCTCTTAGGTGAACGAACGCACAGCAGAGCAGTTTCAAGGAAACGTTTCTCCTGAGTTTTAGACGAAGTTTACTGCTGTTTAGTACGTATGCCGGCATTGGGCTGGAAATACCGGTTTTGGGATTCTGCACAGAAAGGGTTTGCAAACCGCTGAATCCACACGTGAGTTTAACTCTGTCAGTTGAATGCACACATTGACAACCATTCAGTTAGATAGATCCGTTTTGGTTTTAGAAGCAGATATTTCTCTGTACAGCCTATGGTCCCATTCACTCGAGAATATCCCGACGCAGCTCCTAGAAGAAACGTGTTTCTGACTCGCTGAATCTCAACATAGATTCAACTCTCTTAGGTGAACGAACGCACAGCAGAGCAGTTTCAAGGAAACTTTTCTCCTGAGTTTTAGACGAAGTTTCCTGCTGTTTAGTACGGATGCCGGCATTGGGCAGGAAATACCGGTTTTGGGATTCTGCACAGAAAGGGTTTGCAAACCGCTGAATCCACACGTGAGTTTAACTCTGTCAGTTGAATGCACACATTGACACCCATTCAGTTTGATAACACCCTTTTGGTTTTAGAAGCAGATATTTCTCTGTACAGCCTATGGTCCCATTCACTCGGGGATATCCCAACGCAGCTCCTGGAAGAAACGTGTTTCTGACTCGCTGAATCTCAACATAGATTCAACTCTCTTAGGTGAACGAACGCACAGCAGAGCAGTTTCAAGGAAACGTTTCTCCTGAGTTTTAGACGAAGTTTCCTGCTCTTTAGTACGTATGCCGGCATTGGGCTGGAAATACCGGTTTTGGGATTCTGCACAGAAAGGGTTTGCAAACCGCTGAATCCACACGTGAGTTTAACTCTGTCAGTTGAATGCACACATTGACAACCATTCAGTTAGATAGCTCCGTTTTGGTTTTAGAAGCAGATATTTCTCTGTACAGCCTATGGTCCCATTCACTCGGGAATATCCCAACGCAGCTCCTGGAAGAAACGTGTTTCTGACTCGCTGAATCTCAACATAGATTCAACTCTCTTAGGTGAACGAACGCACAGCAGAGCAGTTTCAAGGAAACGTTTCTCCTGAGTTTTAGACGAAGTTTCCTGCTGTTTAGTACGGATGCCGGCATTGGGCTGGAAATACCGGTTTTGGGATTCTGCACAGAAAGGGTTTGCAAACCACTGAATCCACACGTGAGTTTAACTGTGTCAGTTGAATGCACACACTGACAACCATTCAGTTAGATAGCACCCTTTTGGTTTTAGAAGCAGATATTTCTCTGTACAGCCTATGGTCCCATTCACTCGGGAATATCCCAACGCAGCTCCTAGAAGAAACGTGTTTCTGACTCGCTGAATCTCAACATAGGTTCAACTCTCTTAGGTGAACGAACGCACAGCAGAGCAGTTTCAAGGAAACTTTTCTCCTGAGTTTTAGACGAAGTTTTCTGCTGTTTAGTATGTATGCCGGCATTGGGCTGGAAATACCGGTTTTGGGATTCTGCACAGAAAGGGTTTGCGAACCACTGAATCCACACGTGAGTTTAACTCTGTCAGTTGAATGCACACATTGACAACCATTCAGTTAGATAGCTCCGTTTTGGTTTTAGAAGCAGATATTTCTCTGTACAGCCTATGGTCCCATTCACTCGGGAATATCCCAACGCAGCTCCTGGAAGAAACGTGTTTCTGACTCGCTGAATCTCAACATAGATTCAACTCTCTTAGGTTAACGAACGCACAGCAGAGCAGTTTCAAGGAAACGTTTCTCCTGAGTTTTAGACGAAGTTTCCTGCTCTTTAGTACGTATGCCGGCATTGGGCTGGAAATACCGGTTTTGGGATTCTGCACAGAAAGGGTTTGCAAACCGCTGAATCCACACGTGAGTTTAACTCTGTCAGTTGAATGCACACATTGACAACCATTCAGTTAGATAGTTCCGTTTTGGTTTTAGAAGCAGATATTTCTCTGTACAGCCTATGGTCCCATTCACTCGGGAATATCCCGACGCAGCTCCTAGAAGAAACGTGTTTCTGACTCGCTGAATCTCAACATAGATTCAACTCTCTTAGGTGAACAAACGCACAGCAGAGCAGTTTCAAGGAAACGTTTCTCCTGAGTTTAAGACGAAGTTTCCTGCTGTTTAGTACGTATACCGGCATTGGGCTGGAAATACCGGTTTTGGGATTCTGCACAGAAAGGGTTTGCAAACCACTGAATCCACACGTGAGTTTAACTCTGTCAGTTGAATGCACACATTGACAACCATTCAGTTAGATAGCTCCGTTTTGGTTTTAGAAGCAGATATTTCTCTGTACAGCCTATGGTCCCATTCACTCGGGAATATCCCAACGCAGCTCCTGGAAGAAACGTGTTTCTGACTCGCTGAATCTCAACATAGATTCAACTCTCTTAGGTGAACGAACGCACAGCAGAGCAGTTTCAAGGAAACGTTTCTCCTGAGTTTTAGACGAAGTTTCCTGTTGTTTAGTACGGATGCCGGCATTGGGCTGGAAATACCGGTTTTGGGATTCTGCACAGAAAGGGTTTGCAAACCACTGAATCCACACGTGAGTTTAACTCTGTCAGTTGAATGCACACACTGACAACCATTCAGTTAGATAGCACCCTTTTGGTTTTAGAAGCAGATATTTCTCTGTACAGCCTATGGTCCCATTCACTCGGGAATATCCCAACGCAGCTCCTAGAAGAAACGTGTTTCTGACTCGCTGAATCTCAACATAGGTTCAACTCTCTTAGGTGAACGAACGCACAGCAGAGCAGTTTCAAGGAAACTTTTCTCCTGAGTTTTAGACGAAGTTTTCTGCTGTTTAGTACGTATGCCGGCATTGGGCTGGAAATACCGGTTTTGGGATTCTGCACAGAAAGGGTTTGCGAACCACTGAATCCACACGTGAGTTTAACTCTGTCAGTTGAATGCACACATTGACAACCATTCAGTTAGATACCTCCGTTTTGGTTTTAGAAGCAGATATTTCTCTGTACAGACTATGGTCCCATTTACTCGGGAATGTCCCAACGCAGCTCCTGGAAGAAACGTATTTCTGACTCGCTGAATCTCAAAATAGATTCAACTCTCTTTGGTGAACGAACGCACAGCAGAGCAGTTTCAAGGAAACGTTTCTCCTGAGTTTTAGACGAAGTTTCCTGCTGTTTAGTACGGATGCTGGCATTTGGCTGTAAATACCGGTTTTGGAATTCTGCACAGAAAGGGTTTGCAAACCGCTGAATCCACACGTGAGTTTAACTCTGTCAGTTGAATGCACACATTGACAACCATTCAGTTAGATAGCTCCGTTTTGGTTTTAGAAGCAGATATTTCTCTGTACAGCCTATGGTCCCATTCACTCGGGAATATCCCAACGCAGCTCCTGGAAGAAACGTGTTTCTGACTCGCTGAATCTCAACATAGATTCAACTCTCTTAGGTGAACGAACGCACAGCAGAGCAGTTTCAAGGAAACGTTTCTCCTGAGTTTTAGACGAAGTTTCCTGCTCTTTAGTACGTATGCCGGCATTGGGCTGGAAATACCGGTTTTGGGATTCTGCACAGAAAGGGTTTGCAAACCGCTGAATCCACACGTGAGTTTAACTCTGTCAGTTGAATGCACACATTGACAACCATTCAGTTAGATAGTTCCGTTTTGGTTTTAGAAGCAGATATTTCTCTGTACAGCCTATGGTCCCATTCACTCGGGAATATCCCGACGCAGCTCCTAGAAGAAACGTGTTTCTGACTCGCTGAATCTCAACATAGATTCAACTCTCTTAGGTGAACAAACGCACAGCAGAGCAGTTTCAAGGAAACGTTTCTCCTGAGTTTAAGACGAAGTTTCCTGCTGTTTAGTACGTATACCGGCATTGGGCTGGAAATACCGGTTTTGGGATTCTGCACAGAAAGGGTTTGCAAACCACTGAATCCACACGTGAGTTTAACTCTGTCAGTTGAATGCACACATTGACAACCATTCAGTTAGATAGCTCCGTTTTGGTTTTAGAAGCAGATATTTCTCTGTACAGCCTATGGTCCCATTCACTCGGGAATATCCCAACGCAGCTCCTGGAAGAAACGTGTTTCTGACTCGCTGAATCTCAACATAGATTCAACTCTCTTAGGTGAACGAACGCACAGCAGAGCAGTTTCAAGGAAACGTTTCTCCTGAGTTTTAGACGAAGTTTCCTGTTGTTTAGTACGGATGCCGGCATTGGGCTGGAAATACCGGTTTTGGGATTCTGCACAGAAAGGGTTTGCGAACCACTGAATCCACACGTGAGTTTAACTCTGTCAGTTGAATGCACACATTGACAACCATTCAGTTAGATACCTCCGTTTTGGTTTTAGAAGCAGATATTTCTCTGTACAGACTATGGTCCCATTTACTCGGGAATGTCCCAACGCAGCTCCTGGAAGAAACGTATTTCTGACTCGCTGAATCTCTACATAGATTCAACTCTCTTTGGTGAACGAACGCACAGCAGAGCAGTTTCAAGGAAACGTTTCTCCTGAGTTTTAGACGAAGTTTCCTGCTCTTTAGTACGGATGCTGGCATTTGGCTGTAAATACCGGTTTTGGGATTCTGCACAGAAAGGGTTTGCAAACCGCTGAATCCACACGTGAGTTTAACTCTGTCAGTTGAATGCACACATTGACAACCATTCAGTTAGATAGCTCCGTTTTGGTTTTAGAAGCAGATATTTCTCTGTACAGCCTATGGTCCCATTCACTCGGGAATATCCCAACGCAGCTCCTGGAAGAAACGTGTTTCTGACTCGCTGAATCTCAACATAGATTCAACTGTCTTAGGTGAACGAACGCACAGCAGAGCAGCTTCAAGGAAACGTTTCGCGTGAGTTTTAGACGAAGTTTCCTGCTGTTTAGTACGGATGCCGGCATTGGGCTGGAAATACCGGTTTTGGGATTCTGCACAGAAAGGGTTTGCAAACCGCTGAATCCACACGTGAGTTTAACTCTGTCAGTTGAATGCACACATTGACAACCATTCAGTTTGATAACACCCTTTTGGTTTTAGAAGCAGATATTTCTCTGTACAGCCTATGGTCCCATTCACTCGGGGATATCCCAACGCAGCTCCTGGAAGAAACGTGTTTCTGACTCGCTGAATCTCAACATAGATTCAACTCTCTTAGCTGAACGAACGCACAGCAGAGCAGTTTCAAGGAAACGTTTCTCCTGAGTTTTAGACGAAGTTTCCTGCTGTTTAGTACGGATGCCGGCGTTGGGCTGGAAATACCGGTTTTGGGATTCTGCACAGAAAGGGTTTGCAAACCGCTGAATCCACACGTGAGTTTAACTCTGTCAGTTGAATGCACACATTGACAACCATTCAGTTAGATAGCTCCGTTTTGGTTTTAGAAGCAGATATTTCTCTGTACAGCCTATGGTCCCATTCACTCGGGAATATCCCAACGCAGCTCCTGGAAGAAACGTGTTTCTGACTCGCTGAATCTCAACAGAGATTCAACTCTCTTAGGTGAACGAACGCACAGCAGAGCAGCTTCAAGGAAACGTTTCTCGTGAGTTTTAGACGAAGTATCCTGCTGTTTAGTACGTATGCCGGCATTGGGCTGGAAATACCGGTTTTGGGATTCTGCACAGAAAGGGTTTGCAAACCGCTGAATCCACACGTGAGTTTAACTCTGTCAGTTGAATGCACACATTGACAACCAATCAGTTTGATAACACCCTTTTGCTTTTAGAAGCAGATATTTCTCTGTACAGCCTATGGTCCCATTCACTCGGGGATATCCCAACGCAGCTCCTGGAAGAAACGTGTTTCTGACTCGCTGAATCTCAACATAGATTCAACTCTCTTAGGTGAACGAACGCACAGCAGAGCAGTTTCAAGGAAACGTTTCTCCTGAGTTTTAGACGAAGTTTCCTGCTGTTTAGTACGTATGCCGGCATTGGGCTGGAAATACCGGTTTTGGGATTCTGCACAGAAAGGGTTTGCAAACCGCTGAATCCACACGTGAGTTTAACTCTGTCAGTTGAATGCACACATTGACAACCATTCAGTTAGATAGATCCGTTTTGGTTTTAGAAGCAGATATTTCTCTGTACAGCCTATGGTCCCATTCACTCGGGAATATCCCGACGCAGCTCCTAGAAGAAACGTGTTTCTGACTCGCTGAATCTCAACATAGATTCAACTCTCTTAGGTGAACGAACGCACAGCAGAGCAGTTTCAAGGAAACTTTTCTCCTGAGTTTTAGACGAAGTTTCCTGCTGTTTAGTACGGATGCCGGCATTGGGCAGGAAATACCGGTTTTCGGATTCTGCACAGAAAGGGTTTGCAAACCGCTGAATCCACACGTGAGTTTAACTCTGTCAGTTGAATGCACACATTGACAACCATTCAGTTAGATAGCTCCGTTTTGGTTTTAGAAGCAGATATTTCTCTGTACAGCCTATGGTCCCATTCACTCGGGAATATCCCAACGCAGCTCCTGGAAGAAACGTGTTTCTGACTCGCTGAATCTCAACATAGATTCAACTCTCTTAGGTGAACGAACGCACAGGAGACCAGTTTCAAGGAAACGTTTCTCCTGAGTTTTAGACGAAGTTTCCTGCTGTTTAGTACGTATGCCGGCATTGGGCTGGAAATACCGGTTTTGGGATTCTGCACAGAAAGGGTTTGCAAACCGCTGAATCCACACGTGAGTTTAACTCTGTCAGTTGAATGCACACATTGACAACCATTCAGTTTGATAACACCCTTTTGGTTTTAGAAGCAGATATTTCTCTGTACAGCCTATGGTCCTATTCACTCGGGGATATCCCAACGCAACTCCTGGAAGAAACGTGTTTCTGACTCGCTGAATCTCAACATAGATTCAACTCTCTTAGGTGAACGAACCCACAGCAGAGCAGTTTCAAGGAAACGTTTCTCCTGAGTTTTAGACGAAGTTTCCTGCTGTTTAGTACGTATGCCGGCATTGGGCTGGAAATACCGGTTTTGGGATTCTGCACAGAAAGGGTTTGCAAACCGCTGAATCCACACGTGAGTTTAACTCTGTCAGTTGAATGCACACATTGACAACCATTCAGTTAGATAGATCCGTTTTGGTTTTAGAAGCAGATATTTCTCTGTACAGCCTATGGTCCCATTCACTCGTGAATATCCCAACGCAGCTCCTAGAAGAAACGTGTTTCTGACTCGCTGAATCTCAACATAGATTCAACTCTCTTATGTGAACGAACGCCCAGCAGAGCAGTTTCAAGGAAGCGTTTCTCCTGAGTTTTAGACGAAGTTTCCTGCTGTTTAGTACGGATGCCGGCATTGGGCTGGAAATACCGGTTTTGGGATTCTGCACAGAAAGGGTTTGCAAACCACTGAATCCACACGTGAGTTTAACTCTGTCAGTTGAATGCACACATTGACAACCATTCAGTTAGATAGCTCCGTTTTGGTTTTAGAAGCAGATATTTCTCTGTACAGCCTATGGTCCCATTCACTCGGGATTATCCCAACGCAGCTCCTGGAAGAAACGTGTTTCTGACTCGCTGAATCTCAACATAGATTCAACTCTCTTAGGTGAACGAACGCACAGCAGAGCAGCTTCAAGGAAACGTTTCTCGTGAGTTTTAGACGAAGTATCCTGCTGTTTAGTACGTATGCCGGCATTGGGCTGGAAATACCGGTTTTGGGATTCTGCACAGAAAGGGTTTGCAAACCGCTGAATCCACACGTGAGTTTAACTCTGTCAGTTGAATGCACACATTGACAACCATTCAGTTTGATAACACCCTTTTGCTTTTAGAAGCAGATATTTCTCTGTACAGCCTATGGTCCCATTCACTCGGGGATATCCCAACGCAGCTCCTGGAAGAAACGTGTTTCTGACTCGCTGAATCTCAACATAGATTCAACTCTCTTAGGTGAACGAACGCACAGCAGAGCAGTTTCAAGGAAACGTTTCTCCTGAGTTTTAGACGAAGTTTCCTGCTGTTTAGTACATATGCCGGCATTGGGCTGGAAATACCGGTTTTGGGATTCTGCACAGAAAGGGTTTGCAAACCGCTGAATCCACACGTGAGTTTAACTCTGTCAGTTGAATGCACACATTGACCTCCATTCAGTTAGATAGATCCGTTTTGGTTTTAGAAGCAGATATTTCTCTGTACAGCCTATGGTCCCATTCACTCGGGAATATCCCGACGCAGCTCCTAGAAGAAACGTGTTTCTGACTCGCTGAATCTCAACATAGATTCAACTCGCTTAGGTGAACGAACGCACAGCAGAGCAGTTTCAAGGAAACTTTTCTCCTGAGTTTTAGACGAAGTTTCCTGCTGTTTAGTACGGATGCCGGCATTGGGCAGGAAATACCGGTTTTCGGATTCTGCACAGAAAGGGTTTGCAAACCGCTGAATCCACACGTGAGTTTAACTCTGTCAGTTGAATGCACACATTGACAACCATTCAGTTAGATAGCTCCGTTTTGGTTTTAGAAGCAGATATTTCTCTGTACAGCCTATGGTCCCATTCACTCGGGAATATCCCAACGCAGCTCCTGGAAGAAACGTGTTTCTGACTCGCTGAATCTCAACATAGATTCAACTCTCTTAGGTGAACGAACGCACAGGAGACCAGTTTCAAGGAAACGTTTCTCCTGAGTTTTAGACGAAGTTTCCTGCTGTTTAGTACGTATGCCGGCATTGGGCTGGAAATACCGGTTTTGGGATTCTGCACAGAAAGGGTTTGCAAACCGCTGAATCCACACGTGAGTTTAACTCTGTCAGTTGAATGCACACATTGACAACCATTCAGTTTGATAACACCCTTTTGGTTTTAGAAGCAGATATTTCTCTGTACAGCCTATGGTCCTATTCACTCGGGGATATCCCAACGCAACTCCTGGAAGAAACGTGTTTCTGACTCGCTGAATCTCAACATAGATTCAACTCTCTTAGGTGAACGAACCCACAGCAGAGCAGTTTCAAGGAAACGTTTCTCCTGAGTTTTAGACGAAGTTTCCTGCTGTTTAGTACGTATGCCGGCATTGGGCTGGAAATACCGGTTTTGGGATTCTGCACAGAAAGGGTTTGCAAACCGCTGAATCCACACGTGAGTTTAACTCTGTCAGTTGAATGCACACATTGACAACCATTCAGTTAGATAGATCCGTTTTGGTTTTAGAAGCAGATATTTCTCTGTACAGCCTATGGTCCCATTCACTCGTGAATATCCCAACGCAGCTCCTAGAAGAAACGTGTTTCTGACTCGCTGAATCTCAACATAGATTCAACTCTCTTATGTGAACGAACGCCCAGCAGAGCAGTTTCAAGGAAGCGTTTCTCCTGAGTTTTAGACGAAGTTTCCTGCTGTTTAGTACGGATGCCGGCATTGGGCTGGAAATACCGGTTTTGGGATTCTGCACAGAAAGGGTTTGCAAACCACTGAATCCACACGTGAGTTTAACTCTGTCAGTTGAATGCACACATTGACAACCATTCAGTTAGATAGCTCCGTTTTGGTTTTAGAAGCAGATATTTCTCTGTACAGCCTATGGTCCCATTCACTCGGGATTATCCCAACGCAGCTCCTGGAAGAAACGTGTTTCTGACTCGCTGAATCTCAACATAGATTCAACTCTCTTAGGTGAACGAACGCACAGCAGAGCAGCTTCAAGGAAACGTTTCTCGTGAGTTTTAGACGAAGTATCCTGCTGTTTAGTACGTATGCCGGCATTGGGCTGGAAATACCGGTTTTGGGATTCTGCACAGAAAGGGTTTGCAAACCGCTGAATCCACACGTGAGTTTAACTCTGTCAGTTGAATGCACACATTGACAACCATTCAGTTTGATAACACCCTTTTGCTTTTAGAAGCAGATATTTCTCTGTACAGCCTATGGTCCCATTCACTCGGGGATATCCCAACGCAGCTCCTGGAAGAAACGTGTTTCTGACTCGCTGAATCTCAACATAGATTCAACTCTCTTAGGTGAACGAACGCACAGCAGAGCAGTTTCAAGGAAACGTTTCTCCTGAGTTTTAGACGAAGTTTCCTGCTGTTTAGTACATATGCCGGCATTGGGCTGGAAATACCGGTTTTGGGATTCTGCACAGAAAGGGTTTGCAAACCGCTGAATCCACACGTGAGTTTAACTCTGTCAGTTGAATGCACACATTGACCTCCATTCAGTTAGATAGATCCGTTTTGGTTTTAGAAGCAGATATTTCTCTGTACAGCCTATGGTCCCATTCACTCGGGAATATCCCGACGCAGCTCCTAGAAGAAACGTGTTTCTGACTCGCTGAATCTCAACATAGATTCAACTCGCTTAGGTGAACGAACGCACAGCAGAGCAGTTTCAAGGAAACTTTTCTCCTGAGTTTTAGACGAAGTTTCCTGCTGTTTAGTACGGATGCCGGCATTGGGCAGGAAATACCGGTTTTCGGATTCTGCACAGAAAGGGTTTGCAAACCGCTGAATCCACACGTGAGTTTAACTCTGTCAGTTGAATGCACACATTGACAACCATTCAGTTAGATAGCTCCGTTTTGGTTTTAGAAGCAGATATTTCTCTGTACAGCCTATGGTCCCATTCACTCGGGAATATCCCAACGCAGCTCCTGGAAGAAACGTGTTTCTGACTCGCTGAATCTGAACATAGATTCAACTCTCTTAGGTGAACGAACGCACAGGAGACCAGTTTCAAGGAAACCTTTCTCCTGAGTTTTAGACGAAGTTTCCTGCTGTTTAGTACGTATGCCGGCATTGGGCTGGAAATACCGGTTTTGGGATTCTGCACAGAAAGGGTTTGCAAACCGCTGAATCCACACGTGAGTTTAACTCTGTCAGTTGAATGCACACATTGACAACCATTCAGTTTGATAACACCCTTTTGGTTTTAGAAGCAGATATTTCTCTGTACAGCCTATGGTCCTATTCACTCGGGGATATCCCAACGCAACTCCTGGAAGAAACGTGTTTCTGACTCGCTGAATCTCAACATAGATTCAACTCTCTTAGGTGAACGAACGCACAGCAGAGCAGTTTCAAGGAAACGTTTCTCCTGAGTTTTAGACGAAGTTTCCTGCTGTTTAGTACGTATGCCGGCATTGGGCTGGAAATACCGGTTTTGGGATTCTGCACAGAAAGGGTTTGCAAACCGCTGAATCCACACGTGAGTTTAACTCTGTCAGTTGAATGCACACATTGACAACCATTCAGTTAGATAGATCCGTTTTGGTTTTAGAAGCAGATATTTCTCTGTACAGCCTATGGTCCCATTCACTCGTGAATATCCCAACGCAGCTCCTAGAAGAAACGTGTTTCTGACTCGCTGAATCTCAACATAGATTCAACTCTCTTAGGTGAACGAACGCCCAGCAGAGCAGTTTCAAGGAAGCGTTTCTCCTGAGTTTTAGACGAAGTTTCCTGCTGTTTAGTACGGATGCCGGCATTGGGCTGGAAATACCGGTTTTGGGATTCTGCACAGAAAGGGTTTGCAAACCGCTGAATCCACACGTGAGTTTAACTTTGTGAGTTGAATGCACACATTGACAACCATCCAGTTAGATAGCTCCGTTTTGGTTTTAGAAGCAGATATTTCTCTGTACAGCCTATGGTCCCATTCACTCGGGAATATCCCAACGCAGCTCCTAGAAGAAACGTGTTTCTGACTCGCTGAATCTCAACATAGATTCAACTCTCTTAGGTGAACGAACGCACAGCAGAGCAGTTTCAAGGAAACGTTTCTCCTGAGTTTTAGACGAAGTTTCCTGCAGTTTAGTACGTATGCCGGCATTGAACTGGAATTACCGGTTTTGGGAATCTGCACAGAAAGTGTTTGTAGACCGCTGAATCCAAACGTGAGTTTAACTCTGTCAGTTGAATGCACAGATTGACAACCATTCAGTTAGACTGCACCCTTTTGGTTTTAGGAGCAGATATTTCTCTGTACAGCCTATGGTCCCATTCACTCGGGAATATCCCAACGCAGCTCCTAGAAGAAACGTGTTTCTGACTCGCTGAATCTCAACATAGATTCAACTCTCTTAGGTGAACGAACGCACAGCAGAGCAGTTTCAAGGAAACGTTTCTCCTGAGTTTTAGACCAAGTTTCCTGCTGTTTAGTACGGATGCCGGCATTGGGCTGGAAATACCGGTTTTCGGATTCTGCACAGAAAGGGTATGCAAACCGCTGAGTCCACAAGTGAGTTTAACTTTGTGAGTTGAATGCACACACTGACAACCATCCAGTTAGATAGCTCCGTTTTGGTTTTAGAAGCAGATATTTCACTGTACAGCGTATGGTGCCATTCACTCGGGAATATCCCAACGCAGCTCCTAGAAGAAACGTGTTTCTGACTCGCTGAATCTCAACATAGATTCAACTCTCTTAGGTGAACGAACGCACAGCAGAGCAGTTTCAAGGAAACGTTTCTCCTGAGTTTTAGACCAAGTTTCCTGCTGTTTAGTACGGATGCCGGCATTGGGCTGGAAATACCGGTTTTGGGATTCTGCACAGAAAGGGTTTGCAAACCGCTGAATCCACACGTGAGCTTAACTCTGTCAGTTGAATGCACACATTGACAACCATTCAGTTTGATAACACCCTTTTGGTTTTAGAAGCAGATATTTCTCTGTACAGCCTATGGTCCCATTCACTCGGGGATATCCCAACGCAGCTCCTGGAAGAAACGTGTTTCTGACTCGCTGAATCTCAACATAGATTCAACTCTCTTATGTGAACGAACGCACAGCAGAGCAGTTTCAAGGAAACGTTTCTCCTGAGTTTTAGACGAAGTTTCCTGCTGTTTAGTACGTATGCCGGTATTGGGCTGGAAATACCGGTTTTGGGATTCTGCACAGAAAGGGTTTGCAAACCGCTGATTCCACAAGTGAGTTTAACTCTGTCAGTTGAATGCACACATTGACAACCATTCAGTTAGATAGCTCCGTTTTGGTTTCAGGAGCAGATATTTCTCTCTACAGCCTATGGTCCCATTCACTCGGGAATATCCCAACGTAGCTCCTAGAAGAAACGTGTTTCTGACTCGCTGAATCTCAACATAGATTCAACTCTCTTATGTGAACGAACGCACAGCAGAGCAGTTTCAAGGAAACGTTTCTCCTGAGTTTTAGACGAAGTTTCCTGCTGTTTAGTACGTATGCCGGTATTGGGCTGGAAATACCGGTTTTGGGATTCTGCACAGAAAGGGTTTGCAAACCACTGAATCCACACGTGAGTTTAACTCTGCCAGTTGAATGCACACATTGACAACCATTCAGATAGATACCTCCGTTTTGGTTTTAGAAGCAGATATTTCTCTGTACAGACTATGGTCCCATTTACTTGGGAATGTCCCAACGCAGCTCCTGGAAGAAACGTGTTTCTGACTCGCTGAATCTCAACATAGATTCAACTCTCTTAGGTGAACGAACGCCCAGCAGAGCAGTTTCAAGGAAACGTTTCTCCTGAGTTTTAGACGAAGTTTCCTGCTGTTTAGTACGTATGCCGGCATTGGGCTGGAAATACCGGTTTTGGGATTCTGCACAGAAAGGGTTTGCAAACCGCTGAATCCACACGTGAGTTTAACTCTGTCAGTTGAATGCACACATTGACAACCATTCAGTTAGATAGCTCCGTTTTGGTTTTAGAAGCAGATATTTCTCTGTACAGCCTATGGTCCCATTCACTCGGGAATATCCCAACGCAGCTCCTGGAAGAAACGTGTTTCTGACTCGCTGAATCTCAACATAGATTCAACTCTGTTAGTTGAACGAACGAACAGCAGAGCAGTTTCAAGGAAACGTTTCTCGTGAGTTTTAGACGAAGTATCCTGCTGTTTAGTACGTATGCCGGCATTGGGCTGGAAATACCGGTTTTGGGATTCTGCACAGAAAGGGTTTGCAAACCGCTGAATCCACACGTGAGTTTAACTCTGTCAGTTGAATGCACACATTGACAACCATTCAGTTTGATAACACCCTTTTGGTTTTAGAAGCAGATATTTCTCTGTACAGCCTATGGTCCCATTCACTCGGGGATATCCCAACGCAGCTCCTGGAAGAAACGTGTTTCTGACTCGCTGAATCTCAACATAGATTCAACTCTCTTAGGTGAACGAACGCACAGCAGAGCAGTTTCAAGGAAACGTTTCTCCTGAGTTTTAGACGAAGTTTCCTGCTGTTTAGTACGTATGCCGGCATTGGGCTGGAAATACCGGTTTTGGGATTCTGCACAGAAAGGTTTGCAAACCGCTGAATCCACACGTGAGTTTAACTCTGTCAGTTGAATGCACACATTGACAACCATTCAGTTTGATAACACCCTTTTGGTTTTAGAAGCAGATATTTCTCTGTACAGTCTATGGTCCCATTCACTCGGGGATATCCCAACGCAGCTCCTGGAAGAAACGTGTTTCTGACTCGCTGAATCTCAACATAGATTCAACTCTCTTAGGTGAACGAACGCACAGCAGAGCAGTTACAAGGAAACGTTTCTCCTGAGTTTTAGACGAAGTTTCCTGCTGTTTAGTACGTATGCCGGCATTGGGCTGGAAATACCGGTTTTGGGATTCTGCACAGAAAGGGTTTGCAAACCGCTGAATCCACACGTGAGTTTAACTCTGTCAGTTGAATGCACACATTGACAACCATTCAGTTAGATAGATCCGTTTTGGTTTTAGAAGCAGATATTTCTCTGTACAGCCTATGGTCCCATTCACTCGGGAATATCCCGACGCAGCTCCTAGAAGAAACGTGTTTCTGACTCGCTGAATCTCAACATAGATTCAACTCTCTTAGGTGAACGAAGGCACAGCAGAGCAGATTCAAGGAAACTTTTCTCCTGAGTGTTAGACGAAGTTACCTGCTGTTTAGTACGGATGCCGGCATTGGGCAAGAAATACCGGTTTTCGGATTCTGCACAGAAAGGGTTTGCAAACCGCTGAATCCACACGTGAGTTTAACTCTGTCAGTTGAATGCACACATTGACAACCATTCAGTTAGATAGCTCCGTTTTGGTTTTAGAAGCAGATATTTCTCTGTACAGCCTATGGTCCCATTGACTCGGGAATATCCCAACGCAGCTCCTGGAAGAAACGTGTTTCTGACTCGCTGAATCTCAACATAGATTCAACTCTCTTAGGTGAACGAACGCACAGCAGAGCAGTTTCAAGGAAACGTTTCTCCTGAGTTTTAGAGGAAGTTTCCTGCTGTTTAGTACGTATGCCGGCATTGGGCTGGAAATACCGGTTTTGGGATTCTGCACAGAAAGGGTTTGCAAACCGCTGAATCCACACGTGAGTTTAACTCTGTCAGTTGAATGCACACATTGACAACCATTCAGTTTGATAACACCGTTATGGTTTTAGAAGCAGATATTTCTCTGTACAGCCTATGGTCCCATTCACTCGGGGATATCCCAACGCCGCTCCTGGAATAAACGTGTTTGTGACTCGCTGAATCTCAACATAGATTCAACTCTCTTAGGTGAACGAACGCACAGCAGAGCAGTTTCAAGGAAACGTTTCTCCTGAGTTTTAGACGAAGTTTCCTGCTGTTTAGTACGTATGCCGGCATTGGGCTGGAAATACCGGTTTTGGGATTCTGCACAGAAAGGGTTTGCAAACCGCTGAATCCACACGTGAGTTTAACTCTGTCAGTTGAATGCACACATTGACAACCATTCAGTTAGATAGATCCGTTTTGGTTTTAGAAGCAGATATTTCTCTGTACAGCCTATGGTCCCATTCACTCGGGAATATCCCGACGCAGCTCCTAGAAGAAACGTGTTTCTGACTCGCTGAATCTCAACATAGATTCAACTCTCTTAGGTGAACGAACGCACAGCAGAGCAGTTTCAAGGAAACGTTTCTCCTGAGTTTTAGACGAAGTTTCCTGCTGTTTAGTACGTATGCCGGCATTGGGCTGGAAATACCGGTTTTGGGATTCTGCACAGAAAGGGTTTGCAAACCGCTGAATCCACACGTGAGTTTAACTCTGTCAGTTGAATGCACACATTGACAACCATTCAGTTAGATAGATCCGTTTTGGTTTTAGAAGCAGATATTTCTCTGTACAGCCTATGGTCCCATTCACTCGGGAATATCCCGACGCAGCTCCTAGAAGAAACGTGTTTCTGACTCGCTGAATCTCAACATAGATACAACTCTCTTAGGTGAATGACGGCACAGCAGAGCAGTTTCAAGGAAACTTTTCTCCTGAGTTTTAGACGAAGTTTCCTGCTGTTTAGTACGGATGCCGGCATTGGGCAGTAAATACCGGTTTTGGGATTCTGCACAGAAAGGGTTTGCAAACCGCTGAATCCACACGTGAGTTTAACTCTGTCAGTTGAATGCACACATTGACAACCATTCAGTTAGATAGCTCCGTTTTGGTTTTAGAAGCAGATATTTCTCTGTACAGCCAATGGTCCCATTCACTCGGGAATATCCCAACGCAGCTCCTGGAAGAAACGTGTTTCTGACTCGCTGAATCTGAACATAGATTCAACTCTCTTAGGTGAACGAACGCACAGCAGAGCAGTTTCAAGGAAACGTTTCTCCTGAGTTTTAGACGAAGTTTCCTGCTGTTTAGTACGTATGCCGGCATTGGGCTGGAAATACCGGTTTTGGGATTCTGCACAGAAAGGGTTTGCAAACCGCTGAATCCACAAGTGAGTTTAACTCTGTCAGTTGAATGCACACATTGACAACCATTCAGTTAGATAGCTCCGTTTTGGTTTTAGAAGCAGATATTTCTCTGTACAGCCTATGGTCCCATTCACTCGGGAATATCCCAACGCAGCTCCTGGAAGAAACGTGTTTCTGACTCGCTGAATCTCAACATAGATTCAACTGTCTTAGGTGAACGAACGCACAGCAGAGCAGCTTCAAGGAAACGTTTCGCGTGAGTTTTAGACGAAGTTTCCTGCTGTTTAGTACGGATGCCGGCATTGGGCTGGAAATACCGGTTTTGGGATTCTGCACAGAAAGGGTTTGCAAACCGCTGAATCCACACGTGAGTTTAACTCTGTCAGTTGAATGCACACATTGACAACCATTCAGTTTGATAACACCCTTTTGGTTTTAGAAGCAGATATTTCTCTGTACAGCCTATGGTCCCATTCACTCGGGGATATCCCAACGCAGCTCCTGGAAGAAACGTGTTTCTGACTCGCTGAATCTCAACATAGATTCAACTCTCTTAGGTGAACGAACGCACAGCAGAGCAGATTCAAGGAAACTTTTCTCCTGAGTGTTAGACGAAGTTACCTGCTGTTTAGTACGGATGCCGGCATTGGGCAGGAAATACCGGTTTTCGGATTATGCACAGAAAGGGTTTGCAAACCGCTGAATCCACACGTGAGTTTAACTCTGTCAGTTGAATGCACACATTGACAACCATTCAGTTAGATAGCTCCGTTTTGGTTTTAGAAGCAGATATTTCTCTGTACAGCCTATGGTCCCATTGACTCGGGAATATCCCAACGCAGCTCCTGGAAGAAACGTGTTTCTGACTCGCTGAATCTCAACATAGATTCAACTCTCTTAGGTGAACGAACGCACAGCAGAGCAGTTTCAAGGAAACGTTTCTCCTGAGTTTTAGAGGAAGTTTCCTGCTGTTTAGTACGTATGCCGGCATTGGGCTGGAAATACCGGTTTTGGGATTCTGCACAGAAAGGGTTTGCAAACCGCTGAATCCACACGTGAGTTTAACTCTGTCAGTTGAATGCACACATTGACAACCATTCAGTTTGATAACACCGTTATGGTTTTAGAAGCAGATATTTCTCTGTACAGCCTATGGTCCCATTCACTCGGGGATATCCCAACGCCGCTCCTGGAATAAACGTGTTTGTGACTCGCTGAATCTCAACATAGATTCAACTCTCTTAGGTGAACGAACGCACAGCAGAGCAGTTTCAAGGAAACGTTTCTCCTGAGTTTTAGACGAAGTTTCCTGCTGTTTAGTACGTATGCCGGCATTGGGCTGGAAATACCGGTTTTGGGATTCTGCACAGAAAGGGTTTGCAAACCGCTGAATCCACACGTGAGTTTAACTCTGTCAGTTGAATGCACACATTGACAACCATTCAGTTAGATAGATCCGTTTTGGTTTTAGAAGCAGATATTTCTCTGTACAGCCTATGGTCCCATTCACTCGGGAATATCCCGACGCAGCTCCTAGAAGAAACGTGTTTCTGACTCGCTGAATCTCAACATAGATACAACTCTCTTAGGTGAACGACGGCACAGCAGAGCAGTTTCAAGGAAACTTTTCTCCTGAGTTTTAGACGAAGTTTCCTGCTGTTTAGTACGGATGCCGGCATTGGGCAGTAAATACCGGTTTTGGGATTCTGCACAGAAAGGGTTTGCAAACCGCTGAATCCACACGTGAGTTTAACTCTGTCAGTTGAATGCACACATTGACAACCATTCAGTTAGATAGCTCCGTTTTGGTTTTAGAAGCAGATATTTCTCTGTACAGCCTATGGTCCCATTCACTCGGGAATATCCCAACGCAGCTCCTGGAAGAAACGTGTTTCTGACTCGCTGAATCTGAACATAGATTCAACTCTCTTAGGTGAACGAACGCACAGCAGAGCAGTTTCAAGGAAACGTTTCTCCTGAGTTTTAGACGAAGTTTCCTGCTGTTTAGTACGTATGCCGGCATTGGGCTGGAAATACCGGTTTTGGGATTCTGCACAGAAAGGGTTTGCAAACCGCTGAATCCACAAGTGAGTTTAACTCTGTCAGTTGAATGCACACATTGACAACCATTCAGTTAGATAGCTCCGTTTTGGTTTTAGAAGCAGATATTTCTCTGTACAGCCTATGGTCCCATTCACTCGGGAATATCCCAACGCAGCTCCTGGAAGAAACGTGTTTCTGACTCGCTGAATCTCAACATAGATTCAACTGTCTTAGGTGAACGAACGCACAGCAGAGCAGCTTCAAGGAAACGTTTCGCGTGAGTTTTAGACGAAGTTTCCTGCTGTTTAGTACGTATGCCGGCATTGGGCTGGAAATACCGGTTTTGGGATTCTGCACAGAAAGGGTTTGCAAACCGCTGAATCCACACGTGAGTTTAACTCTGTCAGTTGAATGCACACATTGACAACCATTCAGTTTGATAACACCCTTTTGGTTTTAGAAGCAGATATTTCTCTGTACAGCCTATGGTCCCATTCACTCGGGGATATCCCAACGCAGCTCCTGGAAGAAACGTGTTTCTGACTCGCTGAATCTCAACATAGATTCAACTCTCTTAGGTGAACGAACGCACAGCAGAGCAGATTCAAGGAAACTTTTCTCCTGAGTGTTAGACGAAGTTACCTGCTGTTTAGTACGGATGCCGGCATTGGGCAGGAAATACCGGTTTTCGGATTATGCACAGAAAGGGTTTGCAAACCGCTGAATCCACACGTGAGTTTAACTCTGTCAGTTGAATGCACACATTGACAACCATTCAGTTAGATAGCTCCGTTTTGGTTTTAGAAGCAGATATTTCTCTGTACAGCCTATGGTCCCATTGACTCGGGAATATCCCAACGCAGCTCCTGGAAGAAACGTGTTTCTGACTCGCTGAATCTCAACATAGATTCAACTCTCTTAGGTGAACGAACGCACAGCAGAGCAGTTTCAAGGAAACGTTTCTCCTGAGTTTTAGAGGAAGTTTCCTGCTGTTTAGTACGTATGCCGGCATTGGGCTGGAAATACCGGTTTTGGGATTCTGCACAGAAAGGGTTTGCAAACCGCTGAATCCACACGTGAGTTTAACTCTGTCAGTTGAATGCACACATTGACAACCATTCAGTTTGATAACACCGTTATGGTTTTAGAAGCAGATATTTCTCTGTACAGCCTATGGTCCCATTCACTCGGGGATATCCCAACGCCGCTCCTGGAATAAACGTGTTTGTGACTCGCTGAATCTCAACATAGATTCAACTCTCTTAGGTGAACGAACGCACAGCAGAGCAGTTTCAAGGAAACGTTTCTCCTGAGTTTTAGACGAAGATTCCTGCTGTTTAGTACGTATGCCGGCATTGGGCTGGAAATACCGGTTTTGGGATTCTGCACAGAAAGGGTTTGCAAACCGCTGAATCCACACGTGAGTTTAACTCTGTCAGTTGAATGCACACATTGACAACCATTCAGTTAGATAGATCCGTTTTGGTTTTAGAAGCAGATATTTCTCTGTACAGCCTATGGTCCCATTCACTCGGGAATATCCCGACGCAGCTCCTAGAAGAAACGTGTTTCTGACTCGCTGAATCTCAACATAGATACAACTCTCTTAGGTGAACGACGGCACAGCAGAGCAGTTTCAAGGAAACTTTTCTCCTGAGTTTTAGACGAAGTTTCCTGCTGTTTAGTACGGATGCCGGCATTGGGCAGTAAATACCGGTTTTGGGATTCTGCACAGAAAGGGTTTGCAAACCGCTGAATCCACACGTGAGTTTAACTCTGTCAGTTGAATGCACACATTGACAACCATTCAGTTAGATAGCTCCGTTTTGGTTTTAGAAGCAGATATTTCTCTGTACAGCCTATGGTCCCATTCACTCGGGAATATCCCAACGCAGCTCCTGGAAGAAACGTGTTTCTGACTCGCTGAATCTGAACATAGATTCAACTCTCTTAGGTGAACGAACGCACAGCAGAGCAGTTTCAAGGAAACGTTTCTCCTGAGTTTTAGACGAAGTTTCCTGCTGTTTAGTACGTATGCCGGCATTGGGCTGGAAATACCGGTTTTGGGATTCTGCACAGAAAGGGTTTGCAAACCGCTGAATCCACAAGTGAGTTTAACTCTGTCAGTTGAATGCACACATTGACAACCATTCAGTTAGATAGCTCCGTTTTGGTTTTAGAAGCAGATATTTCTCTGTACAGCCTATGGTCCCATTCACTCGGGAATATCCCAACGCAGCTCCTGGAAGAAACGTGTTTCTGACTCGCTGAATCTCAACATAGATTCAACTCTCTTAGGTGAACGAACGCACAGCAGAGCAGCTTCAAGGAAACGTTTCGCGTGAGTTTTAGACGAAGTTTCCTGCTGTTTAGTACGTATGCCGGCATTGGGCTGGAAATACCGGTTTTGGGATTCTGCACAGAAAGGGTTTGCAAACCGCTGAATCCACACGTGAGTTTAACTCTGTCAGTTGAATGCACACATTGACAACCATTCAGTTTGATAACACCCTTTTGGTTTTAGAAGCAGATATTTCTCTGTACAGCCTATGGTCCCATTCACTCGGGGATATCCCAACGCAGCTCCTGGAAGAAACGTGTTTCTGACTCGCTGAATCTCAACAGAGATTCAACTCTGTTAGGTGAACGAACGCACAGCAGAGCAGTTTCAAGGAAACGTTTCTCCTGAGTTTTAGACGAAGTTTCCTGCTGTTTAGTACGTATGCCGGCATTGGGCTGGAAATACCGGTTTTGGGATTCTGCACAGAAAGGGTTTGCAAACCGCTGAATCCACACGTGAGTTTAACTCTGTCAGTTGAATGCACACATTGACAACCATTCAGTTAGATAGATCCGTTTTGGTTTTAGAAGCAGATATTTCTCTGTACAGCCTATGGTCCCATTCACTCGTGAATATCCCAACGCAGCTCCTAGAAGAAACGTGTTTCTGACTCGCTGAATCTCAACATAGATTCAACTCTCTTAGGTGAACGAACGCCCAGCAGAGCAGTTTCAAGGAAACGTTTCTCCTGAGTTTTAGACGAAGTTTCCTGCTGTTTAGTACGGATGCCGGCATTGGGCTGGAAATACCGGTTTTGGGATTCTGCACAGAAAGGGTTTGCAAACCGCTGAATCCACACGTGAGTTTAACTTTGTGAGTTGAATGCACACATTGACAACCATCCAGTTAGATAGCTCCGTTTTGGTTTTAGAAGCAGATATTTCTCTGTACAGCCTATGGTCCCATTCACTCGGGAATATCCCAACGCAGCTCCTAGAAGAAACGTGTTTCTGACTCGCTGAATCTCAACATAGATTCAACTCTCTTAGGTGAACGAACGCACAGCAGAGCAGTTTCAAGGAAACGTTTCTCCTGAGTTTTAGACGAAGTTTCCTGCAGTTTAGTACGTATGCCGGCATTGAGCTGGAATTACCGGTTTTGGGAATCTGCACAGAAAGGGTTTGTAGACCGCTGAATCCAAACGTGAGTTTAACTCTGTCAGTTGAATGCACAGATTGACAACCATTCAGTTAGACTGCACCCTTTTGGTTTTAGGAGCAGATATTTCTCTGTACAGCCTATGGTCCCATTCACTCGGGAATATCCCAACGCAGCTCCTAGAAGAAACGTGTTTCTGACTCGCTGAATCTCAACATAGATTCAACTCTCTTAGGTGAACGAACGCACAGCAGAGCAGTTTCAAGGAAACGTTTCTCCTGAGTTTTAGACGAAGTTTCCTGCTGTTTAGTACGGATGCCGGCATTGGGCTGGAAATACCGGTTTTGGGATTCTACACAGAAAGGGTTTGCAAACCGCTGAATCCACACGTGAGTTTAACTCTGTCAGTTGAATGCACACATTGACAACCATTCAGTTAGATAGCTCCGTTTTGGTTTTAGAAGCAGATATTTCTCTGTACAGCCTATGGTCCCATTCACTCGGGAATATCCCAACGCAGCTCCTGGAAGAAACGTGTTTCTGACTCGCTGAATCTCAACATAGATTCAACTCCCTTAGGTGAACGAACGCACAGCAGAGCAGTTTCAAGGAAACGTTTCTCCTGAGTTTTAGACGAAGTTTCCTGCTGTTTAGTACGTATGCCGGCATTGGGCTGGAAATACCGGTTTTGGGATTCTGCACAGAAAGGGTTTGCAAACCGCTGAATCCACACGTGAGTTTAACTCTGTCAGTTGAATGCACACATTGACAACCATCCAGTTAGATGGCTCCGTTTTGGTTTTAGAAGCAGATATTTCTCTGTACAGCCTGTGGTCCCATTCACTCGGGAATATCCCAACGCAGATCCTAGAAGAAACGTGTTTCTGACTCGCTGAATCTCAACATAGATTCAACTCTCTTAGGTGAACGAACGCACAGCAGAGCAGTTTCAAGGAAACGTTTCTCCTGAGTTTTAGACGAAGTTTCCTGCTGTTTAGTACGGATGCCGGCATTGGGCTGGAAATACCGGTTTTGGGATTCTGCACAGAAAGGGTTTACAAACCGCTGATTCCACACGTGAGTTTAACTCTGTCAGTTTAATGCACACATTGACAACCATTCAGATAGATAGCTCCGTTTTGGTTTTAGAAGCAGATATTTCTCTGTACAGCGTATGGTGCCATTCACTCGGTTATATCCCAACGCAGCTCCTAGAAGAAACGTGTTTCTGACTCGCTGAATCTCAACATAGATTCAACTCTCTTAGGTGAACGAACGCACAGCAGAGCAGTTTCAAGGAAACGTTTCTCCTGAGTTTTAGACCAAGTTTCCTGCTGTTTAGTACGGATGCCGGCATTGGGCTGGAAATACCGGTTTTCGGATTCTGCACAGAAAGGGTATGCAAACCGCTGAGTCCACAAGTGAGTTTAACTTTGTGAGTTGAATGCACACACTGACAACCATCCAGTTAGATAGCTCCGTTTTGGTTTTAGAAGCAGATATTTCACTGTACAGCGTATGGTGCCATTCACTCGGGAATATCCCAACGCAGCTCCTAGAAGAAACGTGTTTCTGACTCGCTGAATCTCAACATAGATTCAACTCTCTTAGGTGAACGAACGCACAGCAGAGCAGTTTCAAGGAAACGTTTCTCCTGAGTTTTAGACCAAGTTTCCTGCTGTTTAGTACGGATGCCGGCATTGGGCTGGAAATACCGGTTTTGGGATTCTGCACAGAAAGGGTTTGCAAACCGCTGAATCCACACGTGAGCTTAACTCTGTCAGTTGAATGCACACATTGACAACCATTCAGTTTGATAACACCCTTTTGGTTTTAGAAGCAGATATTTCTCTGTACAGCCTATGGTCCCATTCACTCGGGGATATCCCAACGCAGCTCCTGGAAGAAACGTGTTTCTGACTCGCTGAATCTCAACATAGATTCAACTCTCTTATGTGAACGAACGCACAGCAGAGCAGTTTCAAGGAAACGTTTCTCCTGAGTTTTAGACGAAGTTTCCTGCTGTTTAGTACGTATGCCGGTATTGGGCTGGAAATACCGGTTTTGGGATTCTGCACAGAAAGGGTTTGCAAACCGCTGATTCCACAAGTGAGTTTAACTCTGTCAGTTGAATGCACACATTGACAACCATTCAGTTAGATAGCTCCGTTTTGGTTTCAGGAGCAGATATTTCTCTCTACAGCCTATGGTCCCATTCACTCGGGAATATCCCAACGTAGCTCCTAGAAGAAACGTGTTTCTGACTCGCTGAATCTCAACATAGATTCAACTCTCTTATGTGAACGAACGCACAGCAGAGCAGTTTCAAGGAAACGTTTCTCCTGAGTTTTAGACGAAGTTTCCTGCTGTTTAGTACGTATGCCGGTATTGGGCTGGAAATACCGGTTTTGGGATTCTGCACAGAAAGGGTTTGCAAACCACTGAATCCACACGTGAGTTTAACTCTGCCAGTTGAATGCACACATTGACAACCATTCAGATAGATACCTCCGTTTTGGTTTTAGAAGCAGATATTTCTCTGTACAGACTATGGTCCCATTTACTTGGGAATGTCCCAACGCAGCTCCTGGAAGAAACGTGTTTCTGACTCGCTGAATCTCAACATAGATTCAACTCTCTTAGGTGAACGAACGCCCAGCAGAGCAGTTTCAAGGAAACGTTTCTCCTGAGTTTTAGACGAAGTTTCCTGCTGTTTAGTACGTATGCCGGCATTGGGCTGGAAATACCGGTTTTGGGATTCTGCACAGAAAGGGTTTGCAAACCGCTGAATCCACACGTGAGTTTAACTCTGTCAGTTGAATGCACACATTGACAACCATTCAGTTAGATAGCTCCGTTTTGGTTTTAGAAGCAGATATTTCTCTGTACAGCCTATGGTCCCATTCACTCGGGAATATCCCAACGCAGCTCCTGGAAGAAACGTGTTTCTGACTCGCTGAATCTCAACATAGATTCAACTCTCTTAGTTGAACGAACGAACAGCAGAGCAGTTTCAAGGAAACGTTTCTCGTGAGTTTTAGACGAAGTATCCTGCTGTTTAGTACGTATGCCGGCATTGGGCTGGAAATACCGGTTTTGGGATTCTGCACAGAAAGGGTTTGCAAACCGCTGAATCCACACGTGAGTTTAACTCTGTCAGTTGAATGCACACATTGACAACCATTCAGTTTGATAACACCCTTTTGGTTTTAGAAGCAGATATTTCTCTGTACAGCCTATGGTCCCATTCACTCGGGGATATCCCAACGCAGCTCCTGGAAGAAACGTGTTTCTGACTCGCTGAATCTCAACATAGATTCAACTCTCTTAGGTGAACGAACGCACAGCAGAGCAGTTTCAAGGAAACGTTTCTCCTGAGTTTTAGACGAAGTTTCCTGCTGTTTAGTACGTATGCCGGCATTGGGCTGGAAATACCGGTTTTGGGATTCTGCACAGAAAGGTTTGCAAACCGCTGAATCCACACGTGAGTTTAACTCTGTCAGTTGAATGCACACATTGACAACCATTCAGTTTGATAACACCCTTTTGGTTTTAGAAGCAGATATTTCTCTGTACAGTCTATGGTCCCATTCACTCGGGGATATCCCAACGCAGCTCCTGGAAGAAACGTGTTTCTGACTCGCTGAATCTCAACATAGATTCAACTCTCTTAGGTGAACGAACGCACAGCAGAGCAGTTACAAGGAAACGTTTCTCCTTAGTTTTAGACGAAGTTTCCTGCTGTTTAGTACGTATGCCGGCATTGGGCTGGAAATACCGGTTTTGGGATTCTGCACAGAAAGGGTTTGCAAACCGCTGAATCCACACGTGAGTTTAACTCTGTCAGTTGAATGCACACATTGACAACCATTCAGTTAGATAGATCCGTTTTGGTTTTAGAAGCAGATATTTCTCTGTACAGCCTATGGTCCCATTCACTCGGGAATATCCCGACGCAGCTCCTAGAAGAAACGTGTTTCTGACTCGCTGAATCTCAACATAGATTCAACTCTCTTAGGTGAACGAAGGCACAGCAGAGCAGATTCAAGGAAACTTTTCTCCTGAGTGTTAGACGAAGTTACCTGCTGTTTAGTACGGATGCCGGCATTGGGCAAGAAATACCGGTTTTCGGATTCTGCACAGAAAGGGTTTGCAAACCGCTGAATCCACACGTGAGTTTAACTCTGTCAGTTGAATGCACACATTGACAACCATTCAGTTAGATAGCTCCGTTTTGGTTTTAGAAGCAGATATTTCTCTGTACAGCCTATGGTCCCATTGACTCGGGAATATCCCAACGCAGCTCCTGGAAGAAACGTGTTTCTGACTCGCTGAATCTCAACATAGATTCAACTCTCTTAGGTGAACGAACGCACAGCAGAGCAGTTTCAAGGAAACGTTTCTCCTGAGTTTTAGAGGAAGTTTCCTGCTGTTTAGTACGTATGCCGGCATTGGGCTGGAAATACCGGTTTTGGGATTCTGCACAGAAAGGGTTTGCAAACCGCTGAATCCACACGTGAGTTTAACTCTGTCAGTTGAATGCACACATTGACAACCATTCAGTTTGATAACACCGTTATGGTTTTAGAAGCAGATATTTCTCTGTACAGCCTATGGTCCCATTCACTCGGGGATATCCCAACGCCGCTCCTGGAATAAACGTGTTTGTGACTCGCTGAATCTCAACATAGATTCAACTCTCTTAGGTGAACGAACGCACAGCAGAGCAGTTTCAAGGAAACGTTTCTCCTGAGTTTTAGACGAAGTTTCCTGCTGTTTAGTACGTATGCCGGCATTGGGCTGGAAATACCGGTTTTGGGATTCTGCACAGAAAGGGTTTGCAAACCGCTGAATCCACACGTGAGTTTAACTCTGTCAGTTGAATGCACACATTGACAACCATTCAGTTAGATAGATCCGTTTTGGTTTTAGAAGCAGATATTTCTCTGTACAGCCTATGGTCCCATTCACTCGGGAATATCCCGACGCAGCTCCTAGAAGAAACGTGTTTCTGACTCGCTGAATCTCAACATAGATTCAACTCTCTTAGGTGAACGAACGCACAGCAGAGCAGTTTCAAGGAAACGTTTCTCCTGAGTTTTAGACGAAGTTTCCTGCTGTTTAGTACGTATGCCGGCATTGGGCTGGAAATACCGGTTTTGGGATTCTGCACAGAAAGGGTTTGCAAACCGCTGAATCCACACGTGAGTTTAACTCTGTCAGTTGAATGCACACATTGACAACCATTCAGTTAGATAGATCCGTTTTGGTTTTAGAAGCAGATATTTCTCTGTACAGCCTATGGTCCCATTCACTCGGGAATATCCCGACGCAGCTCCTAGAAGAAACGTGTTTCTGACTCGCTGAATCTCAACATAGATACAACTCTCTTAGGTGAACGACGGCACAGCAGAGCAGTTTCAAGGAAACTTTTCTCCTGAGTTTTAGACGAAGTTTCCTGCTGTTTAGTACGGATGCCGGCATTGGGCAGTAAATACCGGTTTTGGGATTCTGCACAGAAAGGGTTTGCAAACCGCTGAATCCACACGTGAGTTTAACTCTGTCAGTTGAATGCACACATTGACAACCATTCAGTTAGATAGCTCCGTTTTGGTTTTAGAAGCAGATATTTCTCTGTACAGCCAATGGTCCCATTCACTCGGGAATATCCCAACGCAGCTCCTGGAAGAAACGTGTTTCTGACTCGCTGAATCTGAACATAGATTCAACTCTCTTAGGTGAACGAACGCACAGCAGAGCAGTTTCAAGGAAACGTTTCTCCTGAGTTTTAGACGAAGTTTCCTGCTGTTTAGTACGTATGCCGGCATTGGGCTGGAAATACCGGTTTTGGGATTCTGCACAGAAAGGGTTTGCAAACCGCTGAATCCACAAGTGAGTTTAACTCTGTCAGTTGAATGCACACATTGACAACCATTCAGTTAGATAGCTCCGTTTTGGTTTTAGAAGCAGATATTTCTCTGTACAGCCTATGGTCCCATTCACTCGGGAATATCCCAACGCAGCTCCTGGAAGAAACGTGTTTCTGACTCGCTGAATCTCAACATAGATTCAACTGTCTTAGGTGAACGAACGCACAGCAGAGCAGCTTCAAGGAAACGTTTCGCGTGAGTTTTAGACGAAGTTTCCTGCTGTTTAGTACGGATGCCGGCATTGGGCTGGAAATACCGGTTTTGGGATTCTGCACAGAAAGGGTTTGCAAACCGCTGAATCCACACGTGAGTTTAACTCTGTCAGTTGAATGCACACATTGACAACCATTCAGTTTGATAACACCCTTTTGGTTTTAGAAGCAGATATTTCTCTGTACAGCCTATGGTCCCATTCACTCGGGGATATCCCAACGCAGCTCCTGGAAGAAACGTGTTTCTGACTCGCTGAATCTCAACATAGATTCAACTCTCTTAGGTGAACGAACGCACAGCAGAGCAGATTCAAGGAAACTTTTCTCCTGAGTGTTAGACGAAGTTACCTGCTGTTTAGTACGGATGCCGGCATTGGGCAGGAAATACCGGTTTTCGGATTATGCACAGAAAGGGTTTGCAAACCGCTGAATCCACACGTGAGTTTAACTCTGTCAGTTGAATGCACACATTGACAACCATTCAGTTAGATAGCTCCGTTTTGGTTTTAGAAGCAGATATTTCTCTGTACAGCCTATGGTCCCATTGACTCGGGAATATCCCAACGCAGCTCCTGGAAGAAACGTGTTTCTGACTCGCTGAATCTCAACATAGATTCAACTCTCTTAGGTGAACGAACGCACAGCAGAGCAGTTTCAAGGAAACGTTTCTCCTGAGTTTTAGAGGAAGTTTCCTGCTGTTTAGTACGTATGCCGGCATTGGGCTGGAAATACCGGTTTTGGGATTCTGCACAGAAAGGGTTTGCAAACCGCTGAATCCACACGTGAGTTTAACTCTGTCAGTTGAATGCACACATTGACAACCATTCAGTTTGATAACACCGTTATGGTTTTAGAAGCAGATATTTCTCTGTACAGCCTATGGTCCCATTCACTCGGGGATATCCCAACGCCGCTCCTGGAATAAACGTGTTTGTGACTCGCTGAATCTCAACATAGATTCAACTCTCTTAGGTGAACGAACGCACAGCAGAGCAGTTTCAAGGAAACGTTTCTCCTGAGTTTTAGACGAAGTTTCCTGCTGTTTAGTACGTATGCCGGCATTGGGCTGGAAATACCGGTTTTGGGATTCTGCACAGAAAGGGTTTGCAAACCGCTGAATCCACACGTGAGTTTAACTCTGTCAGTTGAATGCACACATTGACAACCATTCAGTTAGATAGATCCGTTTTGGTTTTAGAAGCAGATATTTCTCTGTACAGCCTATGGTCCCATTCACTCGGGAATATCCCAACGCAGCTCCTGGAAGAAACGTGTTTCTGACTCGCTGAATCTCAACATAGATTCAACTGTCTTAGGTGAACGAACGCACAGCAGAGCAGCTTCAAGGAAACGTTTCGCGTGAGTTTTAGACGAAGTTTCCTGCTGTTTAGTACGTATGCCGGCATTGGGCTGGAAATACCGGTTTTGGGATTCTGCACAGAAAGGGTTTGCAAACCGCTGAATCCACACGTGAGTTTAACTCTGTCAGTTGAATGCACACATTGACAACCATTCAGTTTGATAACACCCTTTTGGTTTTAGAAGCAGATATTTCTCTGTACAGCCTATGGTCCCATTCACTCGGGGATATCCCAACGCAGCTCCTGGAAGAAACGTGTTTCTGACTCGCTGAATCTCAACATAGATTCAACTCTCTTAGGTGAACGAACGCCCAGCAGAGCAGTTTCAAGGAAACGTTTCTCCTGAGTTTTAGACGAAGTTTCCTGCTGTTTAGTACGTATGCCGGCATTGGGCTGGAAATACCGGTTTTGGGATTCTGCACAGAAAGGGTTTGCAAACCGCTGAATCCACACGTGAGTTTAACTCTGTCAGTTGAATGCACACATTGACAACCATTCAGTTAGATAGCTCCGTTTTGGTTTTAGAAGCAGATATTTCTCTGTACAGCCTATGGTCCCATTCACTCGGGAATATCCCAACGCAGCTCCTGGAAGAAACGTGTTTCTGACTCGCTGAATCTCAACATAGATTCAACTCTCTTAGTTGAACGAACGAACAGCAGAGCAGTTTCAAGGAAACGTTTCTCGTGAGTTTTAGACGAAGTATCCTGCTGTTTAGTACGTATGCCGGCATTGGGCTGGAAATACCGGTTTTGGGATTCTGCACAGAAAGGGTTTGCAAACCGCTGAATCCACACGTGAGTTTAACTCTGTCAGTTGAATGCACACATTGACAACCATTCAGTTTGATAACACCCTTTTGGTTTTAGAAGCAGATATTTCTCTGTACAGCCTATGGTCCCATTCACTCGGGGATATCCCAACGCAGCTCCTGGAAGAAACGTGTTTCTGACTCGCTGAATCTCAACATAGATTCAACTCTCTTAGGTGAACGAACGCACAGCAGAGCAGTTTCAAGGAAACGTTTCTCCTGAGTTTTAGACGAAGTTTCCTGCTGTTTAGTACGTATGCCGGCATTGGGCTGGAAATACCGGTTTTGGGATTCTGCACAGAAAGGTTTGCAAACCGCTGAATCCACACGTGAGTTTAACTCTGTCAGTTGAATGCACACATTGACAACCATTCAGTTTGATAACACCCTTTTGGTTTTAGAAGCAGATATTTCTCTGTACAGTCTATGGTCCCATTCACTCGGGGATATCCCAACGCAGCTCCTGGAAGAAACGTGTTTCTGACTCGCTGAATCTCAACATAGATTCAACTCTCTTAGGTGAACGAACGCACAGCAGAGCAGTTACAAGGAAACGTTTCTCCTTAGTTTTAGACGAAGTTTCCTGCTGTTTAGTACGTATGCCGGCATTGGGCTGGAAATACCGGTTTTGGGATTCTGCACAGAAAGGGTTTGCAAACCGCTGAATCCACACGTGAGTTTAACTCTGTCAGTTGAATGCACACATTGACAACCATTCAGTTAGATAGATCCGTTTTGGTTTTAGAAGCAGATATTTCTCTGTACAGCCTATGGTCCCATTCACTCGGGAATATCCCGACGCAGCTCCTAGAAGAAACGTGTTTCTGACTCGCTGAATCTCAACATAGATTCAACTCTCTTAGGTGAACGAAGGCACAGCAGAGCAGATTCAAGGAAACTTTTCTCCTGAGTGTTAGACGAAGTTACCTGCTGTTTAGTACGGATGCCGGCATTGGGCAAGAAATACCGGTTTTCGGATTCTGCACAGAAAGGGTTTGCAAACCGCTGAATCCACACGTGAGTTTAACTCTGTCAGTTGAATGCACACATTGACAACCATTCAGTTAGATAGCTCCGTTTTGGTTTTAGAAGCAGATATTTCTCTGTACAGCCTATGGTCCCATTGACTCGGGAATATCCCAACGCAGCTCCTGGAAGAAACGTGTTTCTGACTCGCTGAATCTCAACATAGATTCAACTCTCTTAGGTGAACGAACGCACAGCAGAGCAGTTTCAAGGAAACGTTTCTCCTGAGTTTTAGAGGAAGTTTCCTGCTGTTTAGTACGTATGCCGGCATTGGGCTGGAAATACCGGTTTTGGGATTCTGCACAGAAAGGGTTTGCAAACCGCTGAATCCACACGTGAGTTTAACTCTGTCAGTTGAATGCACACATTGACAACCATTCAGTTTGATAACACCGTTATGGTTTTAGAAGCAGATATTTCTCTGTACAGCCTATGGTCCCATTCACTCGGGGATATCCCAACGCCGCTCCTGGAATAAACGTGTTTGTGACTCGCTGAATCTCAACATAGATTCAACTCTCTTAGGTGAACGAACGCACAGCAGAGCAGTTTCAAGGAAACGTTTCTCCTGAGTTTTAGACGAAGTTTCCTGCTGTTTAGTACGTATGCCGGCATTGGGCTGGAAATACCGGTTTTGGGATTCTGCACAGAAAGGGTTTGCAAACCGCTGAATCCACACGTGAGTTTAACTCTGTCAGTTGAATGCACACATTGACAACCATTCAGTTAGATAGATCCGTTTTGGTTTTAGAAGCAGATATTTCTCTGTACAGCCTATGGTCCCATTCACTCGGGAATATCCCGACGCAGCTCCTAGAAGAAACGTGTTTCTGACTCGCTGAATCTCAACATAGATTCAACTCTCTTAGGTGAACGAACGCACAGCAGAGCAGTTTCAAGGAAACGTTTCTCCTGAGTTTTAGACGAAGTTTCCTGCTGTTTAGTACGTATGCCGGCATTGGGCTGGAAATACCGGTTTTGGGATTCTGCACAGAAAGGGTTTGCAAACCGCTGAATCCACACGTGAGTTTAACTCTGTCAGTTGAATGCACACATTGACAACCATTCAGTTAGATAGATCCGTTTTGGTTTTAGAAGCAGATATTTCTCTGTACAGCCTATGGTCCCATTCACTCGGGAATATCCCGACGCAGCTCCTAGAAGAAACGTGTTTCTGACTCGCTGAATCTCAACATAGATACAACTCTCTTAGGTGAACGACGGCACAGCAGAGCAGTTTCAAGGAAACTTTTCTCCTGAGTTTTAGACGAAGTTTCCTGCTGTTTAGTACGGATGCCGGCATTGGGCAGTAAATACCGGTTTTGGGATTCTGCACAGAAAGGGTTTGCAAACCGCTGAATCCACACGTGAGTTTAACTCTGTCAGTTGAATGCACACATTGACAACCATTCAGTTAGATAGCTCCGTTTTGGTTTTAGAAGCAGATATTTCTCTGTACAGCCAATGGTCCCATTCACTCGGGAATATCCCAACGCAGCTCCTGGAAGAAACGTGTTTCTGACTCGCTGAATCTGAACATAGATTCAACTCTCTTAGGTGAACGAACGCACAGCAGAGCAGTTTCAAGGAAACGTTTCTCCTGAGTTTTAGACGAAGTTTCCTGCTGTTTAGTACGTATGCCGGCATTGGGCTGGAAATACCGGTTTTGGGATTCTGCACAGAAAGGGTTTGCAAACCGCTGAATCCACAAGTGAGTTTAACTCTGTCAGTTGAATGCACACATTGACAACCATTCAGTTAGATAGCTCCGTTTTGGTTTTAGAAGCAGATATTTCTCTGTACAGCCTATGGTCCCATTCACTCGGGAATATCCCAACGCAGCTCCTGGAAGAAACGTGTTTCTGACTCGCTGAATCTCAACATAGATTCAACTGTCTTAGGTGAACGAACGCACAGCAGAGCAGCTTCAAGGAAACGTTTCGCGTGAGTTTTAGACGAAGTTTCCTGCTGTTTAGTACGGATGCCGGCATTGGGCTGGAAATACCGGTTTTGGGATTCTGCACAGAAAGGGTTTGCAAACCGCTGAATCCACACGTGAGTTTAACTCTGTCAGTTGAATGCACACATTGACAACCATTCAGTTTGATAACACCCTTTTGGTTTTAGAAGCAGATATTTCTCTGTACAGCCTATGGTCCCATTCACTCGGGGATATCCCAACGCAGCTCCTGGAAGAAACGTGTTTCTGACTCGCTGAATCTCAACATAGATTCAACTCTCTTAGGTGAACGAACGCACAGCAGAGCAGATTCAAGGAAACTTTTCTCCTGAGTGTTAGACGAAGTTACCTGCTGTTTAGTACGGATGCCGGCATTGGGCAGGAAATACCGGTTTTCGGATTATGCACAGAAAGGGTTTGCAAACCGCTGAATCCACACGTGAGTTTAACTCTGTCAGTTGAATGCACACATTGACAACCATTCAGTTAGATAGCTCCGTTTTGGTTTTAGAAGCAGATATTTCTCTGTACAGCCTATGGTCCCATTGACTCGGGAATATCCCAACGCAGCTCCTGGAAGAAACGTGTTTCTGACTCGCTGAATCTCAACATAGATTCAACTCTCTTAGGTGAACGAACGCACAGCAGAGCAGTTTCAAGGAAACGTTTCTCCTGAGTTTTAGAGGAAGTTTCCTGCTGTTTAGTACGTATGCCGGCATTGGGCTGGAAATACCGGTTTTGGGATTCTGCACAGAAAGGGTTTGCAAACCGCTGAATCCACACGTGAGTTTAACTCTGTCAGTTGAATGCACACATTGACAACCATTCAGTTTGATAACACCGTTATGGTTTTAGAAGCAGATATTTCTCTGTACAGCCTATGGTCCCATTCACTCGGGGATATCCCAACGCCGCTCCTGGAATAAACGTGTTTGTGACTCGCTGAATCTCAACATAGATTCAACTCTCTTAGGTGAACGAACGCACAGCAGAGCAGTTTCAAGGAAACGTTTCTCCTGAGTTTTAGACGAAGTTTCCTGCTGTTTAGTACGTATGCCGGCATTGGGCTGGAAATACCGGTTTTGGGATTCTGCACAGAAAGGGTTTGCAAACCGCTGAATCCACACGTGAGTTTAACTCTGTCAGTTGAATGCACACATTGACAACCATTCAGTTAGATAGATCCGTTTTGGTTTTAGAAGCAGATATTTCTCTGTACAGCCTATGGTCCCATTCACTCGGGAATATCCCAACGCAGCTCCTGGAAGAAACGTGTTTCTGACTCGCTGAATCTCAACATAGATTCAACTGTCTTAGGTGAACGAACGCACAGCAGAGCAGCTTCAAGGAAACGTTTCGCGTGAGTTTTAGACGAAGTTTCCTGCTGTTTAGTACGTATGCCGGCATTGGGCTGGAAATACCGGTTTTGGGATTCTGCACAGAAAGGGTTTGCAAACCGCTGAATCCACACGTGAGTTTAACTCTGTCAGTTGAATGCACACATTGACAACCATTCAGTTTGATAACACCCTTTTGGTTTTAGAAGCAGATATTTCTCTGTACAGCCTATGGTCCCATTCACTCGGGGATATCCCAACGCAGCTCCTGGAAGAAACGTGTTTCTGACTCGCTGAATCTCAACATAGATTCAACTCTCTTAGGTGAACGAACGCACAGCAGAGCAGATTCAAGGAAACTTTTCTCCTGAGTGTTAGACGAAGTTACCTGCTGTTTAGTACGGATGCCGGCATTGGGCAGGAAATACCGGTTTTCGGATTATGCACAGAAAGGGTTTGCAAACCGCTGAATCCACACGTGAGTTTAACTCTGTCAGTTGAATGCACACATTGACAACCATTCAGTTAGATAGCTCCGTTTTGGTTTTAGAAGCAGATATTTCTCTGTACAGCCTATGGTCCCATTGACTCGGGAATATCCCAACGCAGCTCCTGGAAGAAACGTGTTTCTGACTCGCTGAATCTCAACATAGATTCAACTCTCTTAGGTGAACGAACGCACAGCAGAGCAGTTTCAAGGAAACGTTTCTCCTGAGTTTTAGAGGAAGTTTCCTGCTGTTTAGTACGTATGCCGGCATTGGGCTGGAAATACCGGTTTTGGGATTCTGCACAGAAAGGGTTTGCAAACCGCTGAATCCACACGTGAGTTTAACTCTGTCAGTTGAATGCACACATTGACAACCATTCAGTTTGATAACACCGTTATGGTTTTAGAAGCAGATATTTCTCTGTACAGCCTATGGTCCCATTCACTCGGGGATATCCCAACGCCGCTCCTGGAATAAACGTGTTTGTGACTCGCTGAATCTCAACATAGATTCAACTCTCTTAGGTGAACGAACGCACAGCAGAGCAGTTTCAAGGAAACGTTTCTCCTGAGTTTTAGACGAAGATTCCTGCTGTTTAGTACGTATGCCGGCATTGGGCTGGAAATACCGGTTTTGGGATTCTGCACAGAAAGGGTTTGCAAACCGCTGAATCCACACGTGAGTTTAACTCTGTCAGTTGAATGCACACATTGACAACCATTCAGTTAGATAGATCCGTTTTGGTTTTAGAAGCAGATATTTCTCTGTACAGCCTATGGTCCCATTCACTCGGGAATATCCCGACGCAGCTCCTAGAAGAAACGTGTTTCTGACTCGCTGAATCTCAACATAGATACAACTCTCTTAGGTGAACGACGGCACAGCAGAGCAGTTTCAAGGAAACTTTTCTCCTGAGTTTTAGACGAAGTTTCCTGCTGTTTAGTACGGATGCCGGCATTGGGCAGTAAATACCGGTTTTGGGATTCTGCACAGAAAGGGTTTGCAAACCGCTGAATCCACACGTGAGTTTAACTCTGTCAGTTGAATGCACACATTGACAACCATTCAGTTAGATAGCTCCGTTTTGGTTTTAGAAGCAGATATTTCTCTGTACAGCCTATGGTCCCATTCACTCGGGAATATCCCAACGCAGCTCCTGGAAGAAACGTGTTTCTGACTCGCTGAATCTGAACATAGATTCAACTCTCTTAGGTGAACGAACGCACAGCAGAGCAGTTTCAAGGAAACGTTTCTCCTGAGTTTTAGACGAAGTTTCCTGCTGTTTAGTACGTATGCCGGCATTGGGCTGGAAATACCGGTTTTGGGATTCTGCACAGAAAGGGTTTGCAAACCGCTGAATCCACAAGTGAGTTTAACTCTGTCAGTTGAATGCACACATTGACAACCATTCAGTTAGATAGCTCCGTTTTGGTTTTAGAAGCAGATATTTCTCTGTACAGCCTATGGTCCCATTCACTCGGGAATATCCCAACGCAGCTCCTGGAAGAAACGTGTTTCTGACTCGCTGAATCTCAACATAGATTCAACTCTCTTAGGTGAACGAACGCACAGCAGAGCAGCTTCAAGGAAACGTTTCGCGTGAGTTTTAGACGAAGTTTCCTGCTGTTTAGTACGTATGCCGGCATTGGGCTGGAAATACCGGTTTTGGGATTCTGCACAGAAAGGGTTTGCAAACCGCTGAATCCACACGTGAGTTTAACTCTGTCAGTTGAATGCACACATTGACAACCATTCAGTTTGATAACACCCTTTTGGTTTTAGAAGCAGATATTTCTCTGTACAGCCTATGGTCCCATTCACTCGGGGATATCCCAACGCAGCTCCTGGAAGAAACGTGTTTCTGACTCGCTGAATCTCAACAGAGATTCAACTCTGTTAGGTGAACGAACGCACAGCAGAGCAGTTTCAAGGAAACGTTTCTCCTGAGTTTTAGACGAAGTTTCCTGCTGTTTAGTACGTATGCCGGCATTGGGCTGGAAATACCGGTTTTGGGATTCTGCACAGAAAGGGTTTGCAAACCGCTGAATCCACACGTGAGTTTAACTCTGTCAGTTGAATGCACACATTGACAACCATTCAGTTAGATAGATCCGTTTTGGTTTTAGAAGCAGATATTTCTCTGTACAGCCTATGGTCCCATTCACTCGTGAATATCCCAACGCAGCTCCTAGAAGAAACGTGTTTCTGACTCGCTGAATCACAACATAGATTCAACTCTCTTAGGTGAACGAACGCCCAGCAGAGCAGTTTCAAGGAAACGTTTCTCCTGAGTTTTAGACGAAGTTTCCTGCTGTTTAGTACGGATGCCGGCATTGGGCTGGAAATACCGGTTTTGGGATTCTGCACAGAAAGGGTTTGCAAACCGCTGAATCCACACGTGAGTTTAACTTTGTGAGTTGAATGCACACATTGACAACCATCCAGTTAGATAGCTCCGTTTTGGTTTTAGAAGCAGATATTTCTCTGTACAGCCTATGGTCCCATTCACTCGGGAATATCCCAACGCAGCTCCTAGAAGAAACGTGTTTCTGACTCGCTGAATCTCAACATAGATTCAACTCTCTTAGGTGAACGAACGCACAGCAGAGCAGTTTCAAGGAAACGTTTCTCCTGAGTTTTAGACGAAGTTTCCTGCAGTTTAGTACGTATGCCGGCATTGAGCTGGAATTACCGGTTTTGGGAATCTGCACAGAAAGGGTTTGTAGACCGCTGAATCCAAACGTGAGTTTAACTCTGTCAGTTGAATGCACAGATTGACAACCATTCAGTTAGACTGCACCCTTTTGGTTTTAGGAGCAGATATTTCTCTGTACAGCCTATGGTCCCATTCACTCGGGAATATCCCAACGCAGCTCCTAGAAGAAACGTGTTTCTGACTCGCTGAATCTCAACATAGATTCAACTCTCTTAGGTGAACGAACGCACAGCAGAGCAGTTTCAAGGAAACGTTTCTCCTGAGTTTTAGACGAAGTTTCCTGCTGTTTAGTACGGATGCCGGCATTGGGCTGGAAATACCGGTTTTGGGATTCTACACAGAAAGGGTTTGCAAACCGCTGAATCCACACGTGAGTTTAACTCTGTCAGTTGAATGCACACATTGACAACCATTCAGTTAGATAGCTCCGTTTTGGTTTTAGAAGCAGATATTTCTCTGTACAGCCTATGGTCCCATTCACTCGGGAATATCCCAACGCAGCTCCTGGAAGAAACGTGTTTCTGACTCGCTGAATCTCAACATAGATTCAACTCCCTTAGGTGAACGAACGCACAGCAGAGCAGTTTCAAGGAAACGTTTCTCCTGAGTTTTAGACGAAGTTTCCTGCTGTTTAGTACGTATGCCGGCATTGGGCTGGAAATACCGGTTTTGGGATTCTGCACAGAAAGGGTTTGCAAACCGCTGAATCCACACGTGAGTTTAACTCTGTCAGTTGAATGCACACATTGACAACCATCCAGTTAGATGGCTCCGTTTTGGTTTTAGAAGCAGATATTTCTCTGTACAGCCTGTGGTCCCATTCACTCGGGAATATCCCAACGCAGATCCTAGAAGAAACGTGTTTCTGACTCGCTGAATCTCAACATAGATTCAACTCTCTTAGGTGAACGAACGCACAGCAGAGCAGTTTCAAGGAAACGTTTCTCCTGAGTTTTAGACGAAGTTTCCTGCTGTTTAGTACGGATGCCGGCATTGGGCTGGAAATACCGGTTTTGGGATTCTGCACAGAAAGGGTTTACAAACCGCTGATTCCACACGTGAGTTTAACTCTGTCAGTTTAATGCACACATTGACAACCATTCAGATAGATAGCTCCGTTTTGGTTTTAGAAGCAGATATTTCTCTGTACAGCGTATGGTGCCATTCACTCGGTTATATCCCAACGCAGCTCCTAGAAGAAACGTGTTTCTGACTCGCTGAATCTCAACATAGATTCAACTCTCTTAGGTGAACGAACGCACAGCAGAGCAGTTTCAAGGAAACGTTTCTCCTGAGTTTTAGACGAAGTTTCCTGCTGTTTAGTACGGATGCCGGCATTGGGCTGGAAATACCGGTTTTCGGATTCTGCACAGAAAGGGTTTGCAAACCGCTGAGTCCACAAGTGAGTTTAACTTTGTGAGTTGAATGCACACATTGACAACCATCCAGTTAGATAGCTCCGTTTTGGTTTTAGAAGCAGATATTTCTCTGTACAGACTATGGTCCCATTCACTCGGGAATATCCCAACGCAGCTACTAGAAGAAACGTGTTTCTGACTCGCTGAATCTCAACATAGATTCAACTCTCTTAGGTGAACGAACGCACAGCAGAGCAGTTTCAAGGAAACGTTTCTCCTGAGTTTTAGACGAAGTTTCCTGCTGTTTAGTACGTATGCCGGCATTGGGCTGGAAATACCGGTTTTGGGAATCTGCACAGAAAGTGTTTGCAAACCGCTGATTCCACACGTGAGTTTAACTCTGTCAGTTGAATGCACACATTGACAACCATTCAGTTAGATAGCTCCGTTTTGGTTTTAGGAGCAGATATTTCTCTGTACAGCCTATGGTCCCATTCACTCGGGAATATCCCAACGTAGCTCCTAGAAGAAACGTGTTTCTGACTCGCTGAATCTCAACATAGATTCAACTCTCTTATGTGAACGAACGCACAGCAGAGCAGTTTCAAGGAAACGTTTCTCCTGAGTTTTAGACGAAGTTTCCTGCTGTTTAGTACGTATGCCGGCATTGGGCTGGAAATACCGGTTTTGGGATTCTGCACAGAAAGGGTTTGCAAACCACTGAATCCACACGTGAGTTTAACTCTGCCAGTTGAATGCACACATTGACAACCATTCAGATAGATACCTCCGTTTTGGTTTTAGAAGCAGATATTTCTCTGTACAGACTATGGTCCCATTTACTTGGGAATGTCCCAACGCAGCTCCTGGAAGAAACGTGTTTCTGACTCGCTGAATCTCAACATAGATTCAACTCTCTTAGGTGAACGAACGCACAGCAGAGCAGTTTCAAGGAAACGTTTCTCCTGAGTTTTAGACGAAGTTTCCTGCTGTTTAGTACGTATGCCGGCATTGGGCTGGAAATACCGGTTTTGGGATTCTGCACAGAAAGGGTTTGCAAACCGCTGATTCCACACGTGAGTTTAACTCTGTCAGTCGAATGCACACATTGACAACCATTCAGTTAGATAGCTCCGTTTTGGTTTTAGAAGCAGATATTTCTCTGTACAGCGTATGGTCCCATTCACTCGGGAATATCCCAACGCAGCTCCTAGAAGAAACGTGTTTCTGACTCGCTGAATCTCAACATAGATTCAACTCTCTTAGGTGAACGAACGCACAGCAGAGCAGTTTCAAGGAAACGTTTCTCCTGAGTTTTAGACGAAGTTTCCTGCTGTTTAGTACGGATGCCGGCATTGGGCTGGAAATACCGGTTTTGGGATTCTGCACAGAAAGGGTTTGCAAACCACTGAGTCCACAAGTGAGTTTAACTTTGTGAGTTGAATGCACACATTGACAACCATCCAGTTAGATAGCTCCGTTTTGGTTTTAGAAGCAGATATTTCTCTGTACAGACTATGGTCCCATTCACTCGGGAATATCCCAACGCAGCTACTAGAAGAAACGTGTTTCTGACTAGCTGAATCTCAACATAGATTCAACTCTCTTAGGTGAACGAACGCCCAGCAGAGCAGTTTCAAGGAAACGTTTCTCCTGAGTTTTAGACGAAGTTTCCTGCTGTTTAGTACGTATGCCGGCATTGGGCTGGAAATACCGGTTTTGGGATTCTGCACAGAAAGGGTTTGCAAAACGCTGATTCCACACGTGAGTTTAACTCTGTCAGTTGAATGCACACATTGACAACCATTCAGTTAGATAGCTCCGTTTTGGTTTTAGGAGCAGATATTTCTCTGTACAGACTATGGTCCCATTCACTCGGGAATATCCCAACGTAGCTCCTAGAAGAAACGTGTTTCTGACTCGCTGAATCTCAACATAGATTCAACTCTCTTATGTGAATGAACGCACAGCAGAGCAGTTTCAAGGAAACGTTTCTCCTGAGTTTTAGACGAAGTTTCCTGCTGTTTAGTACGTATGCCGGCATTGGGCTGGAAATACCGGTTTTGGGATTCTGCACAGAAAGGGTTTGCAAACCACTGAATCCACACGTGAGTTTATCTCTGCCAGTTGAATGCACACATTGACAACCATTCAGATAGATACCTCCGTTTTGGTTTTAGAAGCAGATATTTCTCTGTACAGACTATGGTCCCATTTACTTGGGAATGTCCCAACGCAGCTCCTGGAAGAAACGTGTTTCTGACTCGCTGAATCTCAACATAGATTCAACTCTCTTAGGTGAACGAACGCACAGCAGAGCAGTTTCAAGGAAACGTTTCTCCTGAGTTTTAGACGAAGTTTCCTGCTGTTTAGTACGGATGCCGGCATTGGGCTGGAAATACCGGTTTTGGGATTCTGCACAGAAAGGGTTTGCAAACCGCTGATTACACACGTGAGTTTAACTCTGTCAGTTGAATGCACACATTGACAACCATTCAGTTAGATAGCTCCGTTTTGGTTTTAGAAGCAGATATTTCTCTGTACAGCGTATGGTGCCATTCACTCGGGAATATCCCAACGCAGCTCCTAGAAGAAACGTGTTTCTGACTCGCTGAATCTCAACATAGATTCAACTCTCTTAGGTGAACGAACGCACAGCAGAGCAGTTTCAAGGAAACGTTTCTCCTGAGTTTTAGACGAAGTTTCCTGCTGTTTAGTACGGATGCCGGCATTGGGCTGGAAATACCGGTTTTGGGATTCTGCACAGAAAGGGTTTGAAAACCGCTGAGTCCACAAGTGAGTTTAACTTTGTGAGTTGAATGCACACATTGACAACCATCCAGTTAGATAGCTCCGTTTTGGTTTTAGAAGCAGATATTTCTCTGTACAGCGTATGGTGCCATTCACTCGGGAATATCCCAACGCAGCTCCTAGAAGAAACGTGTTTCTGACTCGCTGAATCTCAACATAGATTCAACTCTCTTAGGTGAACGAACGCCCAGCAGAGCAGTTTCAAGGAAACGTTTCTCCTGAGTTTTAGACGAAGTTTCCTGCTGTTTAGTACGGATGCCGGCATTGGGCTGGAAATACCGGTTTTGGGATTCTGCACAGAAAGGGTTTGCAAACCGCTGAGTCCACAAGTGAGTTTAACTTTGTGAGTTGAATGCACACATTGACAACCATCCAGTTAGATAGCTCCGTTTTGGTTTTAGAAGCAGATATTTCTCTGTACAGACTATGGTCCCATTCACTCGGGAATATTCCAACGCAGCTACTAGAAGAAACGTGTTTCTGACTCGCTGAATCTCAACATAGATTCAACTCTCTTAGGTGAACGAACGCCCAGAAGAGCAGTTTCAAGGAAACGTTTCTCCTGAGTTTTAGACGAAGTTTCCTGCTGTTTAGTACGTATGCCGGCATTGGGCTGGAAATACCGGTTTTGGGATTCTGCACAGAAAGGGTTTGCAAACCGCTGAATCCACACGTGAGTTTAACTTTGTGAGTTGAATGCACACATTGACAACCATCCAGTTAGATAGCTCCGTTTTGGTTTTAGAAGCAGATATTTCTCTGTACAGACTATGGTCCCATTCACTCGGGAATATCCCAACGCAGCTACTAGAAGAAACGTGTTTCTGACTCGCTGAATCTCAACATAGATTCAACTCTCTTAGGTGAACGAACGCACAGCAGAGCAGTTTCAAGGAAACGTTTCTCCTGAGTTTTAGACGAAGTTTCCTGCTGTTTAGTACGTATGCCGGCATTGGGCTGGAAATACCGGTTTTGGGATTCTGCACAGAAAGGGTTTGCAAACCGCTGATTCCACACGTGAGTTTAACTCTGTCAGTCGAATGCACACATTGACAACCATTCAGTTAGATAGCTCCGTTTTGGTTTTAGAAGCAGATATTTCTCTGTACAGCGTATGGTCCCATTCACTCGGGAATATCCCAACGCAGCTCCTAGAAGAAACGTGTTTCTGACTCGCTGAATCTCAACATAGATTCAACTCTCTTAGGTGAACGAACGCACAGCAGAGCAGTTTCAAGGAAACGTTTCTCCTGAGTTTTAGACGAAGTTTCCTGCTGTTTAGTACGTATGCCGGCATTGGGCTGGAAATAGCGATTTTGGGATTCTGCACAGAAAGGGTTTGCAAACCGCTGAATCCACACGTGAGTTTAACTCTGTCAGTTGAATGCACACATTGACAACCATTCAGTTAGATAGCTCCGTTTTGGTTTTAGAAGCAGATATTTCTCTGTACAGCCTATGGTCCCATTCACTCGGGAATATCCCAACGCAGCTCCTGGAAGAAACGTGTTTCTGACTCGCTGAATCTCAACATAGATTCAACTCTCTTAGGTGAACGAACGAACAGCAGAGCAGTTTCAAGGAAACGTTTCTCGTGAGTTTTAGACGAAGTATCCTGCTGTTTAGTACGTATGCCGGCATTGGGCTGGAAATACCGGTTTTGGGATTCTGCACAGAAAGGGTTTGCAAACCGCTGAATCCACACGTGAGTTTAACTCTGTCAGTTGAATGCACACATTGACAACCATTCAGTTTGATAACACCCTTTTGGTTTTAGAAGCAGATATTTCTCTGTACAGCCTATGGTCCCATTCACTCGGGGATATCCCAACGCAGCTCCTGGAAGAAACGTGTTTCTGACTCGCTGAATCTCAACATAGATTCAACTCTCTTAGGTGAACGAACGCACAGCAGAGCAGTTTCAAGGAAACGTTTCTCCTGAGTTTTAGACGAAGTTTCCTGCTGTTTAGTACGTATGCCGGCATTGGGCTGGAAATACCGGTTTTGGGATTCTGCACAGAAAGGGTTTGCAAACCGCTGAATCCACACGTGAGTTTAACTCTGTCAGTTGAATGCACACATTGACAACCATTCAGTTAGATAGATCCGTTTTGGTTTTAGAAGCAGATATTTCTCTGTACAGCCTATGTTCCCATTCACTCGGGAATATCCCGACGCAGCTCCTAGAAGAAACGTGTTTCTGACTCGCTGAATCTCAACATAGATTCAACTCTCTTAGGTGAACGAACGCACAGCAGAGCAGTTTCAAGGAAACTTTTCTCCTGAGTGTTAGACGAAGTTACCTGCTGTTTAGTACGGATGCCGGCATTGGGCAGGAAATACCGGTTTTGGGATTCTGCACAGAAAGGGTTTGCAAACCGCTGAATCCACACGTGAGTTTAACTCTGTCAGTTGAATGCACACATTGACAACCATTCAGTTAGATAGCTCCGTTTTGGTTTTAGAAGCAGATATTTCTCTGTACAGCCTATGGTCACATTGACTCGGGAATATCCCAACGCAGCTCCTGGAAGAAACGTGGTTCTGACTCGCTGAATCTCAACATAGATTCAACTCTCTTAGGTGAACGAACGCACAGCAGAGCAGTTTCAAGGAAACGTTTCTCCTGAGTTTTAGATGAAGTTTCCTGCTGTTTAGTACGTATGCCGGCATTGGGCTGGAAATACCGGTTTTGGGATTCTGCACAGAAAGGGTTTGCAAACCGCTGAATCCACACGTGAGTTTAACTCTGTCAGTTGAATGCACACATTGACAACCATTCAGTTTGATAACACCGTTTTGGTTTTAGAAGCAGATATTTCTCTGTACAGCCTATGGTCCCATTCACTCGGGGATATCCCAACGCAGCTCCTGGAATAAACGTGTTTGTGACTCGCTGAATCTCAACATAGATTCAACTCTCTTAGGTGAACGAACGCACAGCAGAGCAGTTTCAAGGAAACTTTTCTCCTGAGTTTTAGACGAAGTTTCCTGCTGTTTAGTACGTATGCCGGCATTGGGCTGGAAATACCGGTTTTGGGATTCTGCACAGAAAGGGTTTGCAAACCACTGAATCCACACGTGAGTTTAACTCTGTCAGTTGAATGCACACCTTGACAACCATTCAGTTAGATAGCTCCGTTTTGGTTTTAGAAGCAGATATTTCTCTGTACAGCCTATGGTCCCATTCACTCGGGAATATCCCAACGCAGCTCCTGGAAGAAACGTGTTTCTGACTCGCTGAATCTCAACATAGATTCAACTCTCTTAGGTGAACGAACGCACAGCAGAGCAGTTTCAAGGAAACGTTTCTCCTGAGTTTTAGACGAAGTTTCCTGCTGTTTAGTACGGATGCCGGCATTGGGCTGGAAATACCGGTTTTGGGATTCTGCACAGAAAGGGTTTGCAAACCACTGAATCCACACGTGAGTTTAACTCTGTCAGTTGAATGCACACACTGACAACCATTCAGTTAGATGGCACCCTTTTGGTTTTAGAAGCAGATATTTCGCTGTACAGCGTATGGTCCCATTCACTCGGGAATATCCCAACGCAGCTCCTAGAAGAAACGTGTTTCTGACTCGCTGAATCTCAACATAGATTCAACTCTCTTAGGTGAACGAACGCACAGCAGAGCAGTTTCAAGGAAACTTTTCTCCTGAGTTTTAGACGAAGTTTTCTGCTGTTTAGTACGTATGCCGGCATTGGGCTGGAAATACCGGTTTTGGGATTCTGCACAGATAGGGTTTGCGAACCACTGAATCCACACGTGAGTTTAACTCTGTCAGTTGAATGCACACATTGACAACCATTCAGTTAGATACCTCCGTTTTGGTTTTAGAAGCAGATATTTCTCTGTACAGACTATGGTCCCATTTACTTGGGAATGTCCCAACGCAGCTCCTGGAAGAAACGTGTTTCTGACTCGCTGAATCTCAACATAGATTCAACTCTCTTAGGTGAACGAACGCCCAGCAGAGCAGTTTCAAGGAAACGTTTCTCCTGAGTTTTAGACGAAGTTTCCTGCTGTTTAGTACGTATGCTGGCATTGGGCTGGAAATACCGGTTTTGGGATTCTGCACAGAAAGGGTTTGCAAACCGCTGAATCCACACGTGAGTTTAACTCTGTCAGTTGAATGCACACATTGACAACCATTCAGTTAGATAGCTCCGTTTTGGTTTTAGAAGCAGATATTTCTCTGTACAGCCTATGGTCCCATTCACTCGGGAATATCCCAACGCAGCTCCTGGAAGAAACGTGTTTCTGACTCGCTGAATCTCAACATAGATTCAACTCTCTTAGTTGAACGAACGAACAGCAGAGCAGTTTCAAGGAAACGTTTCTCGTGAGTTTTAGACGAAGTATCCTGCTGTTTAGTACGTATGCCGGCATTGGGCTGGAAATACCGGTTTTGGGATTCTGCACAGAAAGGGTTTGCAAACCGCTGAATCCACACGTGAGTTTAACTCTGTCAGTTGAATGCACACATTGACAACCATTCAGTTAGATAGCTCCGTTTTGGTTTTAGAAGCAGATATTTCTCTGTACAGCCTATGGTCCCATTCACTCGGGGATATCCCAACGCAGCTCCTGGAAGAAACGTGTTTCTGACTCGCTGAATCTCAACATAGATTCAACTCTCTTAGGTGAACGAACGCACAGCAGAGCAGTTTCAAGGAAACGTTTCTCCTGAGTTTTAGACGAAGTTTCCTGCTGTTTAGTACGTATGCCGGCATTGGGCTGGAAATACCGGTTTTGGGATTCTGCACAGAAAGGGTTTGCAAACCGCTGAATCCACACGTGAGTTTAACTCTGTCAGTTGAATGCACACATTGACAACCATTCAGTTTGATAACACCCTTTTGGTTTTAGAAGCAGATATTTCTCTGTACAGCCTATGGTCCCATTCACTCGGGGATATCCCAACGCAGCTCCTGGAAGAAACGTGTTTCTGACTCGCTGAATCTCAACATAGATTCAACTCTCTTAGGTGAACGAACGCACAGCAGAGCAGTTTCAAGGAAACGTTTCTCCTGAGTTTTAGACGAAGTTTCCTGCTGTTTAGTACGTATGCCGGCATTGGGCTGGAAATACCGGTTTTGGGATTCTGCACAGAAAGGGTTTGCAAACCGCTGAATCCACACGTGAGTTTAACTCTGTCAGTTGAATGCACACATTGACAACCATTCAGTTAGATAGATCCGTTTTGGTTTTAGAAGCAGATATTTCTCTGTACAGCCTATGGTCCCATTCACTCGGGAATATCCCGACGCAGCTCCTAGAAGAAACGTGTTTCTGACTCGCTGAATCTCAACATAGATTCAACTCTCTTAGGTGAACGAACGCACAGCAGAGCAGTTTCAAGGAAACGTTTCTCCTGAGTTTTAGACGAAGTTTCCTGCTGTTTAGTACGTATGCCGGCATTGGGCTGGAAATACCGGTTTTGGGATTCTGCACAGAAAGGGTTTGCAAACCGCTGAATCCACACGTGAGTTTAACTCTGTCAGTTGAATGCACACATTGACAACCATTCAGTTAGATAGATCCGTTTTGGTTTTAGAAGCAGATATTTCTCTGTACAGCCTATGGTCCCATTCACTCGGGAATATCCCGACGCAGCTCCTAGAAGAAACGTGTTTCTGACTCGCTGAATCTCAACATAGATACAACTCTCTTAGGTGAACGACGGCACAGCAGAGCAGTTTCAAGGAAACTTTTCTCCTGAGTTTTAGACGAAGTTTCCTGCTGTTTAGTACGGATGCCGGCATTGGGCAGTAAATACCGGTTTTGGGATTCTGCACAGAAAGGGTTTGCAAACCGCTGAATCCACACGTGAGTTTAACTCTGTCAGTTGAATGCACACATTGACAACCATTCAGTTAGATAGCTCCGTTTTGGTTTTAGAAGCAGATATTTCTCTGTACAGCCAATGGTCCCATTCACTCGGGAATATCCCAACGCAGCTCCTGGAAGAAACGTGTTTCTGACTCGCTGAATCTGAACATAGATTCAACTCTCTTAGGTGAACGAACGCACAGCAGAGCAGTTTCAAGGAAACGTTTCTCCTGAGTTTTAGACGAAGTTTCCTGCTGTTTAGTACGTATGCCGGCATTGGGCTGGAAATACCGGTTTTGGGATTCTGCACAGAAAGGGTTTGCAAACCGCTGAATCCACAAGTGAGTTTAATTCTGTCAGTTGAATGCACACATTGACAACCATTCAGTTAGATAGCTCCGTTTTGGTTTTAGAAGCAGATATTTCTCTGTACAGCCTATGGTCCCATTCACTCGGGAATATCCCAACGCAGCTCCTGGAAGAAACGTGTTTCTGACTCGCTGAATCTCAACATAGATTCAACTGTCTTAGGTGAACGAACGCACAGCAGAGCAGCTTCAAGGAAACGTTTCGCGTGAGTTTTAGACGAAGTTTCCTGCTGTTTAGTACGGATGCCGGCATTGGGCTGGAAATACCGGTTTTGGGATTCTGCACAGAAAGGGTTTGCAAACCGCTGAATCCACACGTGAGTTTAACTCTGTCAGTTGAATGCACACATTGACAACCATTCAGTTTGATAACACCCTTTTGGTTTTAGAAGCAGATATTTCTCTGTACAGCCTATGGTCCCATTCACTCGGGGATATCCCAACGCAGCTCCTGGAAGAAACGTGTTTCTGACTCGCTGAATCTCAACATAGATTCAACTCTCTTAGGTGAACGAACGCACAGCAGAGCAGATTCAAGGAAACTTTTCTCCTGAGTGTTAGACGAAGTTACCTGCTGTTTAGTACGGATGCCGGCATTGGGCAGGAAATACCGGTTTTCGGATTATGCACAGAAAGGGTTTGCAAACCGCTGAATCCACACGTGAGTTTAACTCTGTCAGTTGAATGCACACATTGACAACCATTCAGTTAGATAGCTCCGTTTTGGTTTTAGAAGCAGATATTTCTCTGTACAGCCTATGGTCCCATTGACTCGGGAATATCCCAACGCAGCTCCTGGAAGAAACGTGTTTCTGACTCGCTGAATCTCAACATAGATTCAACTCTCTTAGGTGAACGAACGCACAGCAGAGCAGTTTCAAGGAAACGTTTCTCCTGAGTTTTAGAGGAAGTTTCCTGCTGTTTAGTACGTATGCCGGCATTGGGCTGGAAATACCGGTTTTGGGATTCTGCACAGAAAGGGTTTGCAAACCGCTGAATCCACACGTGAGTTTAACTCTGTCAGTTGAATGCACACATTGACAACCATTCAGTTTGATAACACCGTTATGGTTTTAGAAGCAGATATTTCTCTGTACAGCCTATGGTCCCATTCACTCGGGGATATCCCAACGCCGCTCCTGGAATAAACGTGTTTGTGACTCGCTGAATCTCAACATAGATTCAACTCTCTTAGGTGAACGAACGCACAGCAGAGCAGTTTCAAGGAAACGTTTCTCCTGAGTTTTAGACGAAGTTTCCTGCTGTTTAGTACGTATGCCGGCATTGGGCTGGAAATACCGGTTTTGGGATTCTGCACAGAAAGGGTTTGCAAACCGCTGAATCCACACGTGAGTTTAACTCTGTCAGTTGAATGCACACATTGACAACCATTCAGTTAGATAGATCCGTTTTGGTTTTAGAAGCAGATATTTCTCTGTACAGCCTATGGTCCCATTCACTCGGGAATATCCCGACGCAGCTCCTAGAAGAAACGTGTTTCTGACTCGCTGAATCTCAACATAGATACAACTCTCTTAGGTGAACGACGGCACAGCAGAGCAGTTTCAAGGAAACTTTTCTCCTGAGTTTTAGACGAAGTTTCCTGCTGTTTAGTACGGATGCCGGCATTGGGCAGTAAATACCGGTTTTGGGATTCTGCACAGAAAGGGTTTGCAAACCGCTGAATCCACACGTGAGTTTAACTCTGTCAGTTGAATGCACACATTGACAACCATTCAGTTAGATAGCTCCGTTTTGGTTTTAGAAGCAGATATTTCTCTGTACAGCCTATGGTCCCATTCACTCGGGAATATCCCAACGCAGCTCCTAGAAGAAACGTGTTTCTGACTCGCTGAATCTGAACATAGATTCAACTCTCTTAGGTGAACGAACGCACAGCAGAGCAGTTTCAATGAAACGTTTCTCCTGAGTTTTAGACGAAGTTTCCTGCTGTTTAGTACGTATGCCGGCATTGGGCTGGAAATACCGGTTTTGGGATTCTGCACAGAAAGGGTTTGCAAACCGCTGAATCCACAAGTGAGTTTAACTCTGTCAGTTGAATGCACACATTGACAACCATTCAGTTAGATAGCTCCGTTTTGGTTTTAGAAGCAGATATTTCTCTGTACAGCCTATGGTCCCATTCACTCGGGAATATCCCAACGCAGCTCCTGGAAGAAACGTGTTTCTGACTCGCTGAATCTCAACATAGATTCAACTGTCTTAGGTGAACGAACGCACAGCAGAACAGCTTCAAGGAAACGTTTCGCGTGAGTTTTAGACGAAGTTTCCTGCTGTTTAGTACGTATGCCGGCATTGGGCTGGAAATACCGGTTTTGGGATTCTGCACAGAAAGGGTTTGCAAACCGCTGAATCCACACGTGAGTTTAACTCTGTCAGTTGAATGCACACATTGACAACCATTCAGTTTGATAACACCCTTTTGGTTTTAGAAGCAGATATTTCTCTGTACAGCCTATGGTCCCATTCACTCGGGGATATCCCAACGCAGCTCCTGGAAGAAACGTGTTTCTGACTCGCTGAATCTCAACATAGATTCAACTCTCTTAGGTGAACGAACGCACAACAGAGCAGATTCAAGGAAACTTTTCTCCTGAGTGTTAGACGAAGTTACCTGCTGTTTAGTACGGATGCCGGCATTGGGCAGGAAATACCGGTTTTCGGATTATGCACAGAAAGGGTTTGCAAACCGCTGAATCCACACGTGAGTTTAACTCTGTCAGTTGAATGCACACATTGACAACCATTCAGTTTGATAACACCGTTATGGTTTTAGAAGCAGATATTTCTCTGTACAGCCTATGGTCCCATTCACTCGGGGATATCCCAACGCCGCTCCTGGAATAAACGTGTTTGTGACTCGCTGAATCTCAACATAGATTCAACTCTCTTAGGTGAACGAACGCACAGCAGAGCAGTTTCAAGGAAACGTTTCTCCTGAGTTTTAGACGAAGATTCCTGCTGTTTAGTACGTATGCCGGCATTGGGCTGGAAATACCGGTTTTGGGATTCTGCACAGAAAGGGTTTGCAAACCGCTGAATCCACACGTGAGTTTAACTCTGTCAGTTGAATGCACACATTGACAACCATTCAGTTAGATAGATCCGTTTTGGTTTTAGAAGCAGATATTTCTCTGTACAGCCTATGGTCCCATTCACTCGGGAATATCCCGACGCAGCTCCTAGAAGAAACGTGTTTCTGACTCGCTGAATCTCAACATAGATACAACTCTCTTAGGTGAACGACGGCACAGCAGAGCAGTTTCAAGGAAACTTTTCTCCTGAGTTTTAGACGAAGTTTCCTGCTGTTTAGTACGGATGCCGGCATTGGGCAGTAAATACCGGTTTTGGGATTCTGCACAGAAAGGGTTTGCAAACCGCTGAATCCACACGTGAGTTTAACTCTGTCAGTTGAATGCACACATTGACAACCATTCAGTTAGATAGCTCCGTTTTGGTTTTAGAAGCAGATATTTCTCTGTACAGCCTATGGTCCCATTCACTCGGGAATATCCCAACGCAGCTCCTGGAAGAAACGTGTTTCTGACTCGCTGAATCTGAACATAGATTCAACTCTCTTAGGTGAACGAACGCACAGCAGAGCAGTTTCAAGGAAACGTTTCTCCTGAGTTTTAGACGAAGTTTCCTGCTGTTTAGTACGTATGCCGGCATTGGGCTGGAAATACCGGTTTTGGGATTCTGCACAGAAAGGGTTTGCAAACCGCTGAATCCACAAGTGAGTTTAACTCTGTCAGTTGAATGCACACATTGACAACCATTCAGTTAGATAGCTCCGTTTTGGTTTTAGAAGCAGATATTTCTCTGTACAGCCTATGGTCCCATTCACTCGGGAATATCCCAACGCAGCTCCTGGAAGAAACGTGTTTCTGACTCGCTGAATCTCAACATAGATTCAACTGTCTTAGGTGAACGAACGCACAGCAGAGCAGCTTCAAGGAAACGTTTCGCGTGAGTTTTAGACGAAGTTTCCTGCTGTTTAGTACGGATGCCGGCATTGGGCTGGAAATACCGGTTTTGGGATTCTGCACAGAAAGGGTTTGCAAACCGCTGAATCCACACGTGAGTTTAACTCTGTCAGTTGAATGCACACATTGACAACCATTCAGTTTGATAACACCCTTTTGGTTTTAGAAGCAGATATTTCTCTGTACAGCCTATGGTCCCATTCACTCGGGGATATCCCAACGCAGCTCCTGGAAGAAACGTGTTTCTGACTCGCTGAATCTCAACATAGATTCAACTCTCTTAGGTGAACGAACGCACAGCAGAGCAGTTTCAAGGAAACGTTTCTCCTGAGTTTTAGACGAAGTTTCCTGCTGTTTAGTACGTATGCCGGCATTGGGCTGGAAATACCGGTTTTGGGATTCTGCACAGAAAGGGTTTGCAAACCGCTGAATCCACACGTGAGTTTAACTCTGTCAGTTGAATGCACACATTGACAACCATTCAGTTAGATAGATCCGTTTTGGTTTTAGAAGCAGATATTTCTCTGTACAGCCTATGGTCCCATTCACTCGGGAATATCCCAACGCAGCTCCTAGAAGAAACGTGTTTCTGACTCGCTGAATCTCAACATAGATTCAACTCTCTTAGGTGAACGAACGCCCAGCAGAGCAGTTTCAAGGAAACGTTTCTCCTGAGTTTTAGACGAAGTTTCCTGCTGTTTAGTACGGATGCCGGCATTGGGCTGGAAATACCGGTTTTGGGATTCTGCACAGAAAGGGTTTGCAAACCGCTGAATCCACACGTGAGTTTAACTTTGTGAGTTGAATGCACACATTGACAACCATCCAGTTAGATAGCTCCGTTTTGGTTTTAGAAGCAGATATTTCTCTGTACAGCCTATGGTCCCATTCACTCGGGAATATCCCAACGCAGCTCCTAGAAGAAACGTGTTTCTGACTCGCTGAATCTCAACATAGATTCAACTCTCTTAGGTGAACGAACGCACAGCAGAGCAGTTTCAAGGAAACGTTTCTCCTGAGTTTTAGACGAAGTTTCCTGCAGTTTAGTACGTATGCCGGCATTGAGCTGGAATTACCGGTTTTGGGAATCTGCACAGAAAGGGTTTGTAGACCGCTGAATCCAAACGTGAGTTTAACTCTGTCAGTTGAATGCACAGATTGACAACCATTCAGTTAGACTGCACCCTTTTGGTTTTAGGAGCAGATATTTCTCTGTACAGCCTATGGTCCCATTCACTCGGGAATATCCCAACGCAGCTCCTAGAAGAAACGTGTTTCTGACTCGCTGAATCTCAACATAGATTCAACTCTCTTAGGTGAACGAACGCACAGCAGAGCAGTTTCAAGGAAACGTTTCTCCTGAGTTTTAGACGAAGTTTCCTGCTGTTTAGTACGGATGCCGGCATTGGGCTGGAAATACCGGTTTTGGGATTCTACACAGAAAGGGTTTGCAAACCGCTGAATCCACACGTGAGTTTAACTCTGTCAGTTGAATGCACACATTGACAACCATTCAGTTAGATAGCTCCGTTTTGGTTTTAGAAGCAGATATTTCTCTGTACAGCCTATGGTCCCATTCACTCGGGAATATCCCAACGCAGCTCCTGGAAGAAACGTGTTTCTGACTCGCTGAATCTCAACATAGATTCAACTCCCTTAGGTGAACGAACGCACAGCAGAGCAGTTTCAAGGAAACGTTTCTCCTGAGTTTTAGACGAAGTTTCCTGCTGTTTAGTACGGATGCCGGCATTGGGCTGGAAATACCGGTTTTGGGATTCTGCACAGAAAGGGTTTGCAAACCGCTGAATCCACACGTGAGTTTAACTCTGTCAGTTGAATGCACACATTGACAACCATCCAGTTAGATGGCTCCGTTTTGGTTTTAGAAGCAGATATTTCTCTGTACAGCCTATGGTCCCATTCACTTGGGAATATCCCAACGCAGATCCTAGAAGAAACGTGTTTCTGACTCGCTGAATCTCAACATAGATTCAACTCTCTTAGGTGAACGAACGCACAGCAGAGCAGTTTCAAGGAAACGTTTCTCCTGAGTTTTAGACGAAGTTTCCTGCTGTTTAGTACGGATGCCGGCATTGGGCTGGAAATACCGGTTTTGGGATTCTGCACAGAAAGGGTTTACAAACCGCTGATTCCACACGTGAGTTTAACTCTGTCAGTTTAATGCACACATTGACAACCATTCAGATAGATAGCTCCGTTTTGGTTTTAGAAGCAGATATTTCTCTGTACAGCGTATGGTGCCATTCACTCGGGAATATCCCAACGCAGCTCCTAGAAGAAACGTGTTTCTGACTCGCTGAATCTCAACATAGATTCAACTCTCTTAGGTGAACGAACGCACAGCAGAGCAGTTTCAAGGAAACGTTTCTCCTGAGTTTTAGACGAAGTTTCCTGCTGTTTAGTACGGATGCCGGCATTGGGCTGGAAATACCGGTTTTCGGATTCTGCACAGAAAGGGTTTGCAAACCGCTGAGTCCACAAGTGAGTTTAACTTTGTGAGTTGAATGCACACATTGACAACCATCCAGTTAGATAGCTCCGTTTTGGTTTTAGAAGCAGATATTTCTCTGTACAGACTATGGTCCCATTCACTCGGGAATATCCCAACGCAGCTACTAGAAGAAACGTGTTTCTGACTCGCTGAATCTCAACATAGATTCAACTCTCTTAGGTGAACGAACGCACAGCAGAGCAGTTTCAAGGAAACGTTTCTCCTGAGTTTTAGACGAAGTTTCCTGCTGTTTAGTACGTATGCCGGCATTGGGCTGGAAATACCGGTTTTGGGAATCTGCACAGAAAGTGTTTGCAAACCGCTGATTCCACACGTGAGTTTAACTCTGTCAGTTGAATGCACACATTGACAACCATTCAGTTAGATAGCTCCGTTTTGGTTTTAGGAGCAGATATTTCTCTGTACAGCCTATGGTCCCATTCACTCGGGAATATCCCAACGTAGCTCCTAGAAGAAACGTGTTTCTGACTCGCTGAATCTCAACATAGATTCAACTCTCTTATGTGAACGAACGCACAGCAGAGCAGTTTCAAGGAAACGTTTCTCCTGAGTTTTAGACGAAGTTTCCTGCTGTTTAGTACGTATGCCGGCATTGGGCTGGAAATACCGGTTTTGGGATTCTGCACAGAAAGGGTTTGCAAACCACTGAATCCACACGTGAGTTTAACTCTGCCAGTTGAATGCACACATTGACAACCATTCAGATAGATACCTCCGTTTTGGTTTTAGAAGCAGATATTTCTCTGTACAGACTATGGTCCCATTTACTTGGGAATGTCCCAACGCAGCTCCTGGAAGAAACGTGTTTCTGACTCGCTGAATCTCAACATAGATTCAACTCTCTTAGGTGAACGAACGCACAGCAGAGCAGTTTCAAGGAAACGTTTCTCCTGAGTTTTAGACGAAGTTTCCTGCTGTTTAGTACGTATGCCGGCATTGGGCTGGAAATACCGGTTTTGGGATTCTGCACAGAAAGGGTTTGCAAACCGCTGATTCCACACGTGAGTTTAACTCTGTCAGTCGAATGCACACATTGACAACCATTCAGTTTGATAACACCCTTTTGGTTTTAGAAGCAGATATTTCTCTGTACAGCGTATGGTCCCATTCACTCGGGAATATCCCAACGCAGCTCCTAGAAGAAACGTGTTTCTGACTCGCTGAATCTCAACATAGATTCAACTCTCTTAGGTGAACGAACGCACAGCAGAGCAGTTTCAAGGAAACGTTTCTCCTGAGTTTTAGACGAAGTTTCCTGCTGTTTAGTACGGATGCCGGCATTGGGCTGGAAATACCGGTTTTGGGATTCTGCACAGAAAGGGTTTGCAAACCACTGAGTCCACAAGTGAGTTTAACTTTGTGAGTTGAATGCACACATTGACAACCATCCAGTTAGATAGCTCCGTTTTGGTTTTAGAAGCAGATATTTCTCTGTACAGCGTATGGTGCCATTCACTCGGGAATATCCCAACGCAGCTCCTAGAAGAAACGTGTTTCTGACTCGCTGAATCTCAACATAGATTCAACTCTCTTAGGTGAACGAACGCACAGCAGAGCAGTTTCAAGGAAACGTTTCTCCTGAGTTTTAGACGAAGTTTCCTGCTGTTTAGTACGGATGCCGGCATTGGGCTGGAAATACCGGTTTTGGGATTCTACACAGAAAGGGTTTGCAAACCGCTGAATCCACACGTGAGTTTAACTTTGTGAGTTGAATGCACACATTGACAACCATCCAGTTAGATAGCTCCGTTTTGGTTTTAGAAGCAGATATTTCTCTGTACAGACTATGGTCCCATTCACTCGGGAATATCCCAACGCAGCTACTAGAAGAAACGTGTTTCTGACTCGCTGAATCTCAACATAGATTCAACTCTCTTAGGTGAACGAACGCCCAGCAGAGCAGTTTCAAGGAAACGTTTCTCCTGAGTTTTAGACGAAGTTTCCTGCTGTTTAGTACGTATGCCGGCATTGGGCTGGAAATACCGGTTTTGGGATTCTGCACAGAAAGGGTTTGCAAAACGCTGATTCCACACGTGAGTTTAACTCTGTCAGTTGAATGCACACATTGACAACCATTCAGTTAGATAGCTCCGTTTTGGTTTTAGGAGCAGATATTTCTCTGTACAGACTATGGTCCCATTCACTCGGGAATATCCCAACGTAGCTCCTAGAAGAAACGTGTTTCTGACTCGCTGAATCTCAACATAGATTCAACTCTCTTATGTGAATGAACGCACAGCAGAGCAGTTTCAAGGAAACGTTTCTCCTGAGTTTTAGACGAAGTTTCCTGCTGTTTAGTACGTATGCCGGCATTGGGCTGGAAATACCGGTTTTGGGATTCTGCACAGAAAGGGTTTGCAAACCACTGAATCCACACGTGAGTTTATCTCTGCCAGTTGAATGCACACATTGACAACCATTCAGATAGATACCTCCGTTTTGGTTTTAGAAGCAGATATTTCTCTGTACAGACTATGGTCCCATTTACTTGGGAATGTCCCAACGCAGCTCCTGGAAGAAACGTGTTTCTGACTCGCTGAATCTCAACATAGATTCAACTCTCTTAGGTGAACGAACGCACAGCAGAGCAGTTTCAAGGAAACGTTTCTCCTGAGTTTTAGACGAAGTTTCCTGCTGTTTAGTACGGATGCCGGCATTGGGCTGGAAATACCGGTTTTGGGATTCTGCACAGAAAGGGTTTGCAAACCGCTGATTACACACGTGAGTTTAACTCTGTCAGTTGAATGCACACATTGACAACCATTCAGTTAGATAGCTCCGTTTTGGTTTTAGAAGCAGATATTTCTCTGTACAGCCTATGGTCCCATTCACTCGGGAATATCCCAACGCAGCTCCTAGAAGAAACGTGTTTCTGACTCGCTGAATCTCAACATAGATTCAACTCTCTTAGGTGAACGAACGCACAGCAGAGCAGTTTCAAGGAAACGTTTCTCCTGAGTTTTAGACGAAGTTTCCTGCTGTTTAGTACGGATGCCGGCATTGGGCTGGAAATACCGGTTTTGGGATTCTGCACAGAAAGGGTTTGAAAACCGCTGAGTCCACAAGTGAGTTTAACTTTGTGAGTTGAATGCACACATTGACAACCATCCAGTTAGATAGCTCCGTTTTGGTTTTAGAAGCAGATATTTCTCTGTACAGCGTATGGTGCCATTCACTCGGGAATATCCCAACGCAGCTCCTAGAAGAAACGTGTTTCTGACTCGCTGAATCTCAACATAGATTCAACTCTCTTAGGTGAACGAACGCCCAGCAGAGCAGTTTCAAGGAAACGTTTCTCCTGAGTTTTAGACGAAGTTTCCTGCTGTTTAGTACGGATGCCGGCATTGGGCTGGAAATACCGGTTTTGGGATTCTGCACAGAAAGGGTTTGCAAACCGCTGAGTCCACAAGTGAGTTTAACTTTGTGAGTTGAATGCACACATTGACAACCATCCAGTTAGATAGCTCCGTTTTGGTTTTAGAAGCAGATATTTCTCTGTACAGACTATGGTCCCATTCACTCGGGAATATTCCAACGCAGCTACTAGAAGAAACGTGTTTCTGACTCGCTGAATCTCAACATAGATTCAACTCTCTTAGGTGAACCAACGCCCAGAAGAGCAGTTTCAAGGAAACGTTTCTCCTGAGTTTTAGACGAAGTTTCCTGCTGTTTAGTACGTATGCCGGCATTGGGCTGGAAATACCGGTTTTGGGATTCTGCACAGAAAGGGATTGCAAACCGCTGATTCCACACGTGAGTTTAACTCTGTCAGTTGAATGCACACATTGACAACCATTCAGTTTGATAGGACCCTTTTGGTTTTAGAAGCAGATATTTCTCTGTACAGCCTATGGTCCCATTCACTCGGGAATATCCCGACGCAGCTCCTAGAAGAAACGTGTTTGTGACTCGCTGAATCTCAACATAGATTCAACTTTCTTAGGTGAACGAACGCACAGCAGAGCAGTTTCAAGGAAACTTTTCTCCTGAGTTTTAGACGAAGTTTCCTGCTGTTTAGTACGGATGCCGGCATTGGGCTGGAAATACCGGTTTTGGGATTCTGCACAGAAAGGGTTTGCAAACCGCTGAATCCACACGTGAGTTTAACTCTTTCAGTTGAATGCACACATTGACAACCATTCAGCTAGATAGCTCCGTTTTGGTATTAGAAGCAGATATTTCTCTGTACAGCCTATGGTCCCATTCACTCGGGATTATCCCAACGCAGGTCCTAGAAGAAACGTGTTTCTGACTCGCTGAAACTCAACATAGATTCAACTCTCTTAGGTGAACGAACGCACAGCAGAGCTGTTTCAAGGAAACGTTTCTCCTGAGTTTTAGACGAAGTTTCCTGCTGTTTAGTACGGATGCCGGCATTGGGCTGGAAATACCGGTTTTGGGATTCTGCACAGAAAGGGTTTGCAAACCGCTGAATCCACACGTGAGTTTAACTCTGTCAGTCGAATGCACACATTGACAACCATTCAGTTAGATAGCTCCGTTTTGGTTTTAGAAGCAGATATTTCTCTGTACAGCGTATGGTCCCATTCACTCGGGAATATCCCAACGCAGCTCCTAGAAGAAACGTGTTTCTGACTCGCTGAATCTCAACATAGATTCAACTCTCTTAGGTGAACGAACGCACAGCAGAGCAGTTTCAAGGAAACGTTTCTCCTGAGTTTTAGACGAAGTTTCCTGCTGTTTAGTACGGATGCCGGCATTGGGCTGGAAATAGCGATTTTGGGATTCTGCACAGAAAGGGTTTGCAAACCGCTGAATCCACACGTGAGTTTAACTCTGTCAGTTGAATGCACACATTGACAACCATTCAGTTAGATAGCTCCGTTTTGGTTTTAGAAGCAGATATTTCTCTGTACAGCCTATGGTCCCATTCACTCGGGAATATCCCAACGCAGCTCCTGGAAGAAACGTGTTTCTGACTCGCTGAATCTCAACATAGATTCAACTCTCTTAGGTGAACGAACGAACAACAGAGCAGTTTCAAGGAAACGTTTCTCGTGAGTTTTAGACGAAGTATCCTGCTGTTTAGTACGTATGCCGGCATTGGGCTGGAAATACCGGTTTTGGGATTCTGCACAGAAAGGGTTTGCAAACCGCTGAATCCACACGTGAGTTTAACTCTGTCAGTTGAATGCACACATTGACAACCATTCTGTTTGATAACACCCTTTTGGTTTTAGAAGCAGATATTTCTCTGTACAGCCTATGGTCCCATTCACTCGGGGATATCCCAACGCAGCTCCTGGAAGAAACGTGTTTCTGACTCGCTGAATCTCAACATAGATTCAACTCTCTTAGGTGAACGAACGCACAGCAGAGCAGTTTCAAGGAAACGTTTCTCCTGAGTTTTAGACGAAGTTTCCTGCTGTTTAGTACGTATGCCGGCATTGGGCTGGAAATACCGGTTTTGGGATTCTGCACAGAAAGGGTTTGCAAACCGCTGAATCCACACGTGAGTTTAACTCTGTCAGTTGAATGCACACATTGACAACCATTCAGTTAGATAGATCCGTTTTGGTTTTAGAAGCAGATATTTCTCTGTACAGCCTATGGTCCCATTCACTCGGGAATATCCCGACGCAGCTCCTAGAAGAAACGTGTTTCTGACTCGCTGAATCTCAACATAGATTCAACTCTCTTAGGTGAACGAACGCACAGCAGAGCAGTTTCAAGGAAACTTTTCTCCTGAGTGTTAGACGAAGTTACCTGCTGTTTAGTACGGATGCCGGCATTGGGCAGGAAATACCGGTTTTGGGATTCTGCACAGAAAGGGTTTGCAAACCGCTGAATCCACACGTGAGTTTAACTCTGTCAGTTGAATGCACACATTGACAACCATTCAGTTAGATAGCTCCGTTTTGGTTTTAGAAGCAGATATTTCTCTGTACAGCCTATGGTCCCATTGACTCGGGAATATCCCAACGCAGCTCCTGGAAGAAACGTGGTTCTGACTCGCTGAATCTCAACATAGATTCAACTCTCTTAGGTGAACGAACGCACAGCAGAGCAGTTTCAAGTAAACGTTTCTCCTGAGTTTTAGATGAAGTTTCCTGCTGTTTAGTACGTATGCCGGCATTGGGCTGGAAATACCGGTTTTGGGATTCTGCACAGAAAGGGTTTGCAAACCGCTGAATCCACACGTGAGTTTAACTCTGTCAGTTGAATGCACACATTGACAACCATTCAGTTTGATAACACCGTTTTGGTTTTAGAAGCAGATATTTCTCTGTACAGCCTATGGTCCCATTCACTCGGGGATATCCCAACGCAGCTCCTGGAATAAACGTGTTTGTGACTCGCTGAATCTCAACATAGATTCAACTCTCTTAGGTGAACGAACGCACAGCAGAGCAGTTTCAAGGAAACGTTTCTCCTGAGTTTTAGACGAAGTTTCCTGCTGTTTAGTACGTATGCCGGCATTGGGCTGGAAATACCGGTTTTGGGATTCTGCACAGAAAGGGTTTGCAAACCACTGAATCCACACGTGAGTTTAACTCTGTCAGTTGAATGCACACCTTGACAACCATTCAGTTAGATAGCTCCGTTTTGGTTTTAGAAGCAGATATTTCTCTGTACAGCCTATGGTCCCATTCACTCGGGAATATCCCAACGCAGCTCCTGGAAGAAACGTGTTTCTGACTCGCTGAATCTCAACATAGATTCAACTCTCTTAGGTGAACGAACGCACAGCAGAGCAGTTTCAAGGAAACGTTTCTCCTGAGTTTTAGACGAAGTTTCCTGCTGTTTAGTACGGATGCCGGCATTGGGCTGGAAATACCGGTTTTGGGATTCTGCACAGAAAGGGTTTGCAAACCACTGAATCCACACGTGAGTTTAACTCTGTCAGTTGAATGCACACACTGACAACCATTCAGTTAGATGGCACCCTTTTGGTTTTAGAAGCAGATATTTCTCTGTACAGCGTATGGTCCCATTCACTCGGGAATATCCCAACGCAGCTCCTGGAAGAAACGTGTTTCTGACTCGCTGAATCTCAACATAGATTCAACTGTCTTAGGTGAACGAACGCACAGCAGAGCAGCTTCAAGGAAACGTTTCGCGTGAGTTTTAGACGAAGTTTCCTGCTGTTTAGTACGGATGCCGGCATTGGGCTGGAAATACCGGTTTTGGGATTCTGCACAGAAAGGGTTTGCAAACCGCTGAATCCACACGTGAGTTTAACTCTGTCAGTTGAATGCACACATTGACAACCATTCAGTTTGATAACACCCTTTTGGTTTTAGAAGCAGATATTTCTCTGTACAGCCTATGGTCCCATTCACTCGGGGATATCCCAACGCAGCTCCTGGAAGAAACGTGTTTCTGACTCGCTGAATCTCAACATAGTTTCAACTCTCTTAGGTGAACGAACGCACAGCAGAGCAGTTTCAAGGAAACGTTTCTCCTGAGTTTTAGACGATGTTTCCTGCTGTTTATTACGGATGCCGGCATTGGGCTGGAAATACCGGTTTTGGGATTCTGCACAGAAAGGGTTTGCAAACCGCTGAATCCACACGTGAGTTTAACTCTGTCAGTTGAATGCACACATTGACAACCATTCAGTTTGATAACACACTTTTGCTTGTAGAAGCAGATATTTCTCTGTACACCCTATGGTCCCATTCACTCGGGGATATCCCAACGCAGCTCCTGGAAGAAACGTGTTTCTGACTCGCTGAATCTCAACATAGATTCAACTCTCTTAGGTGAACGAACGCACAGCAGAGCAGTTTCAAGGAAACGTTTCTCCTGAGTTTTAGACGAAGTTTCCTGCTGTTTAGTACGGATGCCGGCATTGGGCTGGAAATACCGGTTTTGGGATTCTGCACAGAAAGGGTTTGCAAACCACTGAATCCACACGTGAGTTTAACTCTGTCAGTTGAATGCACACACTGACAACCATTCAGTTAGATGGCACCCTTTTGGTTTTAGAAGCAGATATTTCTCTGTACAGCCTATGGTCCCATTCACTCGGGAATATCCCAACGCAGCTCCTAGAAGAAACGTGTTTCTGACTCGCTGAATCTCAACATAGATTCAACTCTCTTAGGTGAACGAACGCACAGCAGAGCAGTTTCAAGGAAACGTTTCTCCTGAGTTTTAGACGAAGTTTTCTGCTGTTTAGTACGTATGCCGGCATTGGGCTGGAAATACCGGTTTTGGGATTCTGCACAGAAAGGGTTTGCGAACCTCTGAATCCACACGTGAGTTTAACTCTGTCAGTTGAATGCACACATTGACAACCATTCAGTTAGATACCTCCGTTTTGGTTTTAGAAGCAGATATTTCTCTGTACAGACTATGGTCCCATTTACTCGGGAATGTCCCAACGCAGCTCCTGGAAGAAACGTATTTCTGACTCGCTGAATCTCAACATAGTTTCAACTCTCTTAGGTGAACGAACGCACAGCAGAGCAGTTTCAAGGAAACGTTTCTCCTGAGTTTTAGACGAAGTTTCCTGCTGTTTCGTACGTATGCCGGCATTGGGCTGGAAATACCGGTTTTGGGATTCTGCACAGAAAGGGTTTGCAAACCGCTGAATCCACACGTGAGTTTAACTCTGTCAGTTGAATGCACACATTGACAACCATTCAGTTTGATAACACCCTTTTGGTTTTAGAAGCAGATATTACTCTGTACAGCCTATGGTCCTATTCACTCGGGGATATCCCAACGCAACTCCTGGAAGAAACGTGTTTCTGACTCGCTGAATCTCAACATAGATTCAACTCTCTTAGGTGAACGAACGCACAGCAGAGAAGTTTCAAGGAAACGTTTCTCCTGAGTTTTAGACGAAGTTTCCTGCTGTTTAGTACGTATGCCGGCATTGGGCTGGAAATACCGGTTTTGGGATTCTGCACAGAAAGGGTTTGCAAACCGCTGAATCCACACGTGAGTTTAACTCTGTCAGTTGAATGCACACATTGACAACCATTCAGTTAGATAGATCCGTTTTGGTTTTAGAAGCAGATATTTCTCTGTACAGCCTATGGTCCCATTCACTCGTGAATATCCCAACGCAGCTCCTAGAAGAAACGTGTTTCTGACTCGCTGAATCTCAACATAGATTCAACTCTCTTAGGTGAACGAACGCCCAGCAGAGCAGTTTCAAGGAAGCGTTTCTCCTGAGTTTTAGACGAAGTTTCCTGCTGTTTAGTACGGATGCCGGCATTGGGCTGGAAATACCGGTTTTGGGATTCTGCACAGAAAGGGTTTGCAAACCGCTGAATCCACACGTGAGTTTAACTTTGTGAGTTGAATGCACACATTGACAACCATCCAGTTAGATAGCTCCGTTTTGGTTTTAGAAGCAGATATTTATCTTTACAGCCTATGGTCCCATTCACTCGGGAATATCCCAACGCAGCTCCTAGAAGAAACGTGTTTCTGACTCGCTGAATCTCAAAATAGATTCAACTCTCTTAGGTGAACGAACGCACAGAAGAGCAGTTTCAAGGAAACGTTTCTCCTGAGTTTTAGACGAAGTTTCCTGCAGTTTAGTACGTATGCCGGCATTGAGCTGGAATTACCGGTTTTGGGAATCTGCACAGAAAGGGTTTGTAGACCGCTGAATCCAAACGTGAGTTTAACTCTGTCAGTTGAATGCACAGATTTACAACCATTCAGTTAGACTGCACCCTTTTGGTTTTAGGAGCAGATATTTCTCTGTACAGCCTATGGTCCCATTCACTCGGGAATATCCCAACGCAGCTCCTGGAAGAAACGTGTTTCTGACTCGCTGAATCTCAACATAGATTCAACTCTCTTAGGTGAACGAACGCACAGCAGAGCAGTTTCAAGGAAACGTTTCTCCTGAGTTTTAGACGAAGTTTCCTGCTGTTTAGTACGGATGCCGGCATTGGGCTGGAAATACCGGTTTTGGGATTCTGCACAGAAAGGGTTTGCAAACCACTGAATCCACACGTGAGTTTAACTCTGTCAGTTGAATGCACACACTGACAACCATTCAGTTAGATGGCACCCTTTTGGTTTTAGAAGCAGATATTTCTCTGTACAGCGTATGGTCCCATTCACTCGGGAATATCCCAACGCAGCTCCTAGAAGAAACGTGTTTCTGACTCGCTGAATCTCAACATAGATTCAACTCTCTCAGGTGAACGAACGCACAGCAGAGCAGTTTCAAGGAAACTTTTCTCCTGAGTTTTAGACGAAGTTTTCTGCTGTTTAGTACGTATGCCGGCATTGGGCTGGAAATACCGGTTTTGGGATTCTGCACAGAAAGGGTTTGCGAACCACTGAATCCACACGTGAGTTTAACTCTGTCAGTTGAATGCACACATTGACAACCATTCAGTTAGATACCTCCGTTTTGGTTTTAGAAGCAGATATTTCTCTGTACAGACTATGGTCCCATTTACTCGGGAATGTCCCAACGCAGCTCCTGGAAGAAACGTATTTCTGACTCGCTGAATCTCAACATAGATTCAACTCTCTTAGGTGAACGAACGCACAGCAGAGCAGTTTCAAGGAAACGTTTCTCCTGAGTTTTAGACGAAGTTTCCTGCTGTTTAGTACGGATGCTGGCATTTGGCTGTAAATACCGGTTTTGGGATTCTGCACAGAAAGGGTTTGCAAACCGCTGAATCCACACGTGAGTTTAACTCTGTCAGTTGAATGCACACATTGACAACCATTCAGTTTGATAACACCCTTTTGGTTTTAGAAGCAGATATTTCTCTGTACAGCCTATGGTCCCATTCACTCGGGGATATCCCAACGCAGCTCCTGGAAGAAACGTGTTTCTGACTCGCTGAATCTCAACATAGATTCAACTCTCTTAGGTGAACGAACGCACAGCAGAGCAGTTTCAAGGAAACGTTTCTCCTGAGTTTTAGACGATGTTTCCTGCTGTTTATTACGGATGCCGGCATTGGGCTGGAAATACCGGTTTTGGGATTCTGCACAGAAAGGGTTTGCAAACCGCTGAATCCACACGTGAGTTTAACTCTGTCAGTTGAATGCACACATTGACAACCATTCAGTTTGATAACACACTTTTGCTTGTAGAAGCAGATATTTCTCTGTACACCCTATGTTCCCATTCACTCGGGGATATCCCAACGCAGCTCCTGGAAGAAACGTGTTTCTGACTCGCTGAATCTCAACATAGATTCAACTCTCTTAGGTGAACGAACGCACAGCAGAGCAGTTTCAAGGAAACGTTTCTCCTGAGTTTTAGACGAAGTTTCCTGCTGTTTAGTACGGATGCCGGCATTGGGCTGGAAATACCGGTTTTGGGATTCTGCACAGAAAGGGTTTGCAAACCACTGAATCCACACGTGAGTTTAACTCTGTCAGTTGAATGCACACACTGACAACCATTCAGTTAGATGGCACCCTTTTGGTTTTAGAAGCAGATATTTCTCTGTACAGCCTATGGTCCCATTCACTCGGGAATATCCCAACGCAGCTCCTAGAAGAAACGTGTTTCTGACTCGCTGAATCTCAACATAGATTCAACTCTCTTAGGTGAACGAACGCACAGCAGAGCAGTTTCAAGGAAACGTTTCTCCTGAGTTTTAGACGAAGTTTTCTGCTGTTTAGTACGTATGCCGGCATTGGGCTGGAAATACCGGTTTTGGGATTCTGCACAGAAAGGGTTTGCGAACCACTGAATCCACACGTGAGTTTAACTCTGTCAGTTGAATGCACACATTGACAACCATTCAGTTAGATACCTCCGTTTTGGTTTTAGAAGCAGATATTTCTCTGTACAGACTATGGTCCCATTTACTCGGGAATGTCCCAACGCAGCTCCTGGAAGAAACGTATTTCTGACTCGCTGAATCTCAACATAGATTCAACTCTCTTAGGTGAACGAACGCACAGCAGAGCAGTTTCAAGGAAACGTTTCTCCTGAGTTTTAGACGAAGTTTCCTGCTGTTTAGTACGGATGCTGGCATTTGGCTGTAAATACCGGTTTTGGGATTCTGCACAGAAAGGGTTTGCAAACCGCAGAATCCACACGTGAGTTTAACTCTGTCAGTTGAATGCACACATTGACAACCATTCAGTTAGAAAGCTCCGTTTTGGTTTTAGAAGCAGATATTTCTCTGTACAGCCTAAGGTCCCATTCACTCGGGAATATCCCAACGCAGCTCCTGGAAGAAACGTGTTTCTGACTCGCTGAATCTCAACATAGATTCAACTCTCTTAGGTGAACGAACGCACAGGAGACCAGTTTCAAGGAAACGTTTCTCCTGAGTTTTAGACGAAGTTTCCTGCTGTTTCGTACGTATGCCGGCATTGGGCTGGAAATACCGGTTTTGGGATTCTGCACAGAAAGGGTTTGCAAACCGCTGAATCCACACGTGAGTTTAACTCTGTCAGTTGAATGCACACATTGACAACCATTCAGTTTGATAACACCCTTTTGGTTTTAGAAGCAGATATTACTCTGTACAGCCTATGGTCCTATTCACTCGGGGATATCCCAACGCAACTCCTGGAAGAAACGTGTTTCTGACTCGCTGAATCTCAACATAGATTCAACTCTCTTAGGTGAACGAACGCACAGCAGAGCAGTTTCAAGGAAACGTTTCTCCTGAGTTTTAGACGAAGTTTCCTGCTGTTTAGTACGTATGCCGGCATTGGGCTGGAAATACCGGTTTTGGGATTCTGCACAGAAAGGGTTTGCAAACCGCTGAATCCACACGTGAGTTTAACTCTGTCAGTTGAATGCACACATTGACAACCATTCAGTTAGATAGCTCCGTTTTGGTTTTAGAAGCAGATATTTCTCTGTACAGCCTATGGTCCCATTCACTCGTGAATATCCCAACGCAGCTCCTAGAAGAAACGTGTTTCTGACTCGCTGAATCTCAACATAGATTCAACTCTCTTAGGTGAACGAACGCCCAGCAGAGCAGTTTCAAGGAAGCGTTTCTCCTGAGTTTTAGACGAAGTTTCCTGCTGTTTAGTACGGATGCCGGCATTGGGCTGGAAATACCGGTTTTGGGATTCTGCACAGAAAGGGTTTGCAAACCGCTGAATCCACACGTGAGTTTAACTTTGTGAGTTGAATGCACACATTGACAACCATCCAGTTAGATAGCTCCGTTTTGGTTTTAGAAGCAGATATTTATCTGTACAGCCTATGGTCCCATTCACTCGGGAATATCCCAACGCAGCTCCTAGAAGAAACGTGTTTCTGACTCGCTGAATCTCAACATAGATTCAACTCTCTTAGGTGAACGAACGCACAGAAGAGCAGTTTCAAGGAAACGTTTCTCCTGAGTTTTAGACGAAGTTTCCTGCAGTTTAGTACGTATGCCGGCATTGAGCTGGAATTACCGGTTTTGGGAATCTGCACAGAAAGGGTTTGTAGACCGCTGAATCCAAACGTGAGTTTAACTCTGTCAGTTGAATGCACAGATTTACAACCATTCAGTTAGACTGCACCCTTTTGGTTTTAGGAGCAGATATTTCTCTGTACAGCCTATGGTCCCATTCACTCGGGAATATCCCAACGCAGCTCCTAGAAGAAACGTGTTTCTGACTCGCTGAATCTCAACATAGATTCAACTCTCTTAGGTGAACGAACGCACAGCAGAGCAGTTTCAAGGAAACGTTTCTCCTGAGTTTTAGACGAAGTTTCCTGCTGTTTAGTACGGATGCCGGCATTGGGCTGGAAATACCGGTTTTGGGATTCTACACAGAAAGGGTTTGCAAACCGCTGAATCCACACGTGAGTTTAACTCTGTCAGTTGAATGCACACATTGACAACCATTCAGTTAGATAGCTCCGTTTTGCTTTTAGAAGCAGATATTTCTCTGTACAGCCTATGGTCCCATTCACTCGGGAATATCCCGACGCAGCTCCTAGAAGAAACGTGTTTCTGACTCGCTGAATCTCAACATAGATTCAACTCTCTTAGGTGAACGAACGCACAGCAGAGCAGTTTCAAGGAAACGTTTCTCCTGAGTTTTAGACGAAGTTTCCTGCTGTTTAGTACGGATGCCGGCATTGGGCTGGAAATACCGGTTTTGGGATTCTACACAGAAAGGGTTTGCAAACCGCTGAATCCACACGTGAGTTTAACTCTGTCAGTTGAATGCACACATTGACAACCATTCAGTTAGATAGCTCCGTTTTGGTTTTAGAAGCAGATATTTCTCTGTACAGCCTATGGTCCCATTCACTCGGGAATATCCCGACGCAGCTCCTAGAAGAAACGTGTTTCTGACTCGCTGAATCTCAACATAGATTCAACTCTCTTAGGTGAACGAACGCACAGCAGAGCAGTTTCAAGGAAACTTTTCTCCTGAGTTTTAGACGAAGTTTTCTGCTGTTTAGTACGTATGCCGGCATTGGGCTGGAAATACCGGTTTTGGGATTCTGCACAGAAAGGGTTTGCGAACCACTGAATCCACACGTGAGTTTAACTCTGTCAGTTGAATGCACACATTGACAACCATTCAGTTAGATACCTCCGTTTTGGTTTTAGAAGCAGATATTTCTCTGTACAGACTATGGTCCCATTTACTCGGGAATGTCCCAACGCAGCTCCTGGAAGAAACGTATTTCTGACTCGCTGAATCTCAACATAGATTCAACTCTCTTAGGTGAACGAACGCACAGCAGAGCAGTTTCAAGGAAACGTTTCTCCTGAGTTTTAGACGAAGTTTCCTGCTGTTTAGTACGGATGCTGGCATTTGGCTGTAAATACCGGTTTTGGGATTCTGCACAGAAAGGGTATGCAAACCGCTGAATCCACACGTGAGTTTAACTCTTTCAGTTGAATGCACACATTGACAACCATTCAGTTAGATAGCTCCGTTTTGGTTTTAGAAGCAGATATTTCTCTGTACAGCCTATGGTCCCATTCACTCGGGAATATCCCAACGCAGCTCCTGGAAGAAACGTGTTTCTGACTCGCTGAATTTCAACATAGATTCAACTGTCTTAGGTGAACCAACGCACAGCAGAGCAGCTTCAAGGAAACGTTTCGCGTGAGTTTTAGACGAAGTTTCCTGTTGTTTAGTACGTATGCCGGCATTGGGCTGGAAATACCGGTTTTGGGATTCTGCACAGAAAGGGTTTGCAAACCGCTGAATCCACACGTGAGTTTAACTCTGTCAGTTGAATGCACACATTGAAAACCATTCAGTTAGATAGATCCGTTTTGGTTTTAGAAGCAGATATTTCTCTGTACAGCCTATGGTCCCATTCACTCGGGAATATCCCAACGCAGCTCCTGGAAGAAACGTGTTTCTGACTCGCTGAATCTGAACATAGATTCAACTCTCTTAGGTGAACGAACGCACAGGAGACCAGTTTCAAGGAAACGTTTCTCCTGAGTTTTAGACGAAGTTTCCTGCTGTTTCGTACGTATGCCGGCATTGGGCTGGAAATACCGGTTTTGGGATTCTGCCCAGAAAGGGTTTGCAAACCGCTGAATCCACACGTGAGTTTAACTCTGTCAGTTGAATGCACACATTGACAACCATTCAGTTTGATAACACCCTTTTGGTTTTAGAAGCAGATATTTCTCTGTACAGCCTATGGTCCTATTCACTCGGGGATATCCCAACGCAACTCCTGGAAGAAACGTGTTTCTGACTCGCTGAATCTCAACATAGATTCAACTCTCTTAGGTGAACGAACGCACAGCAGAGCAGTTTCAAGGAAACGTTTCTCCTGAGTTTTAGACGAAGTTTCCTGCTGTTTAGTACGTACGCCGGCATTGGGCTGGAAATACCGGTTTTGGGATTCTGCACAGAAAGGGTTTGCAAACCGCTGAATCCACACGTGAGTTTAACTCTGTCAGTTGAATGCACACATTGACAACCATTCAGTTAGATAGATCCGTTTTGGTTTTAGAAGCAGATATTTCTCTGTACAGCCTATGGTCCCATTCACTCGTGAATATCCCAACGCAGCTCCTAGAAGAAACGTGTTTCTGACTCGCTGAATCTCAACATAGATTCAACTCTCTTAGGTGAACGAACGCCCAGCAGAGCAGTTTCAAGGAAGCGTTTCTCCTGAGTTTTAGACGAAGTTTCCTGCTGTTTAGTACGGATGCCGGCATTGGGCTGGAAATACCGGTTTTGGGATTCTGCACAGAAAGGGTTTGCAAACCGCTGAATCCACACGTGAGTTTAACTTTGTGAGTTGAATGCACACATTGACAACCATCCAGTTAGATAGCTCCGTTTTGGTTTTAGAAGCAGATATTTATCTGTACAGCCTATGGTCCCATTCACTCGGGAATATCCCAACGCAGCTCCTAGAAGAAACGTGATTCTGACTCGCTGAATCTCAACATAGATTCAACTCTCTTAGGTGAACGAACGCCCAGCAGAGCAGTTTCAAGGAAACGTTTCTCCTGAGTTTTAGACGAAGTTTCCTGCAGTTTAGTACGTATGCCGGCATTGAGCTGGAATTACCGGTTTTGGGAATCTGCACAGAAAGGGTTTGTAGACCGCTGAATCCAAACGTGAGTTTAACTCTTTCAGTTGAATGCACAGATTTACAACCATTCAGTTAGACTGCACCCTTTTGGTTTTAGGAGCAGATATTTCTCTGTACAGCCTATGGTCCCATTCACTCGGGAATATCGCAACGCAGCTCCTAGAAGAAACGTGTTTCTGACTCGCTGAATCTCAACATAGATTCAACTCTCTTAGGTGAACGAACGCACAGCAGAGCAGTTTCAAGGAAACGTTTCTCCTGAGTTTTAGACGAAGTTTCCTGCTGTTTAGTACGGATGCCGGCATTGGGCTGGAAATACCGGTTTTGGGATTCTACACAGAAAGGGTTTGCAAACCGCTGAATCCACACGTGAGTTTAACTCTGTCAGTTGAATGCACACATTGACAACCATTCAGTTAGATAGCTCCGTTTTGGTTTTAGAAGCAGATATTTCTCTGTACAGCCTATGGTCCCATTCACTCGGGAATATCCCAACGCAGCTCCTGGAATAAACGTGTTTCTGACTCGCTGAATCTCAACATAGATTCAACTCCCTTAGGTGAACGAACGCACAGCAGAGCAGTTTCAAGGAAACGTTTCTCCTGAGTTTTAGACGAAGTTTCCTGCTGTTTAGTACGTATGCCGGCATTGGGCTGGAAATACCGGTTTTGGGATTCTGCACAGAAAGGGTTTGCAAACCGCTGAATCCACACGTGAGTTTAACTCTGTCAGTTGAATGCACACATTGACAACCATCCAGTTAGATAGCTCCGTTTTGGTTTTAGAAGCAGATATTTCTCTGTACAGCGTATGGTGCCATTCACTCGGGAATATCCCAACGCAGCTCCTAGAAGAAACGTGTTTCTGACTCGCTGAATCTCCACATAGATTCAACTCTCTTAGGTGAACGAACGCACAGCAGAGCAGTTTCAAGGAAACGTTTCTCCTGAGTTTTAGACGAAGTTTCCTGCTGTTTAGGACGGATGCCGGCATTGGGCTGGAAATACCGGTTTTCGGATTCTGCACAGAAAGGGTTTGCAAACCGCTGAGTCCACAAGTGAGTTTAACTTTGTGAGTTGAATGCACACATTGACAACCATCCAGTTAGATAGCTCCGTTTTGGTTTTAGAAGCAGATATTTCTCTGTACAGCGTATGGTGCCATTCACTCGGGAATATCCCAACGCAGCTCCTAGAAGAAACGTGTTTCTGACTCGCTGAATCTCAACATAGATTCAACTCTCTTAGGTGAACGAACGCACAGCAGAGCAGTTTCAAGGAAACGTTTCTCCTGAGTTTTAGACGAAGTTTCCTGCTGTTTAGTACGGATGCCGGCATTGGGCTGGAAATACCGGTTTTGGGATTCTGCACAGAAAGGGTTTGCAAACCGCTGAGTCCACAAGTGAGTTTAACTTTGTGAGTTGAATGCACACATTGACAACCATCCAGTTAGATAGCTCCGTTTTGGTTTTAGAAGCAGATATTTCTCTGTACAGACTATGGTCCCATTCACTCGGGAATATTCCAACGCAGCTACTAGAAGAAACGTGTTTCTGACTCGCTGAATCTCAACATAGATTCAACTCTCTTAGGTGAACGAACGCACAGCAGAGCAGTTTCAAGGAAACGTTTCTCCTGAGTTTTAGACGAAGTTTTCTGCTGTTTAGTACGTATGCCGGCATTGGGCTGGAAATACCGGTTTTGGGATTCTGCACAGAAAGGGTTTGCGAACCACTGAATCCACACGTGAGTTTAACTCTGTCAGTTGAATGCACACATTGACAACCATTCAGTTAGATACCTCCGTTTTGGTTTTAGAAGCAGATATTTCTCTGTACAGACTATTGTCCCATTTACTCGGGAATGTCCCAACGCAGCTCCTGGAAGAAACGTATTTCTGACTCGCTGAATCTCAACATAGATTCAACTCTCTTAGGTGAACGAACGCACAGCAGAGCAGTTTCAAGGAAACGTTTCTCCTGAGTTTTAGACGAAGTTTCCTGCTGTTTAGTACGGATGCTGGCATTTGGCTGTAAATACCGGTTTTGGGATCCTGCACAGAAAGGGTTTGCAAACCGCTGAATCCACACGTGAGTTTAACTCTGTCAGTTGAATGCACACATTGACAACCATTCAGTTAGATAGCTCCGTTTTGGTTTTAGAAGCAGATATTTCTCTGTACAGCCTAAGGTCCCATTCACTCGGGAATATCCCAACGCAGCTCCTGGAAGAAACGTGTTTCTGACTCGCTGAATCTCAACATAGATTCAACTGTCTTAGGTGAACCAACGCACAGCAGAGCAGCTTCAAGGAAACATTTCGCGTGAGTTTTAGACGAAGTTTCCTGCTGTTTAGTACGGATGCCGGCATTGGGCTGGAAATACCGGTTTTGGGATTCTGCACAGAAAGGGTTTGCAAACCGCTGAATCCACACGTGAGTTTAACTCTGTCAGTTGAATGCACACATTGACAACCATTCAGTTTGATAACACCCTTTTGGTTTTAGAAGCAGATATTTCTCTGTACAGCCTATGGTCCCATTCACTCGGGAATATCCCAACGCAGCTCCTGGAAGAAACGTGTTTCTGACTCGCTGAATCTGAACATAGATTCAACTCTCTTAGGTGAACGAACGCACAGGAGACCAGTTTCAAGGAAACGTTTCTCCTGAGTTTTAGACGAAGTTTCCTGCTGTTTCGTACGTATGCCGGCATTGGGCTGGAAATACCGGTTTTGGGATTCTGCACAGAAAGGGTTTGCAAACCGCTGAATCCACACGTGAGTTTAACTCTGTCAGTTGAATGCACACATTGACAACCATTCAGTTTGATAACACCCTTTTGGTTTTAGAAGCAGATATTACTCTGTACAGCCTATGGTCCTATTCACTCGGGGATATCCCAACGCAACTCCTGGAAGAAACGTGTTTCTGACTCGCTGAATCTCAACATAGATTCAACTCTCTTAGGTGAACGAACGCACAGCAGAGCAGTTTCAAGGAAACGTTTCTCCTGAGTTTTAGACGAAGTTTCCTGCTGTTTAGTACGTATGCCGGCATTGGGCTGGAAATACCGGTTTTGGGATTCTGCACAGAAAGGGTTTGCAAACCGCTGAATCCACACGTGAGTTTAACTCTGTCAGTTGAATGCACACATTGACAACCATTCAGTTAGATAGATCCGTTTTGGTTTTAGAAGCAGATATTTCTCTGTACAGCCTATGGTCCCATTCACTCGTGAATATCCCAACGCAGCTCCTAGAAGAAACGTGTTTCTGACTCGCTGAATCTCAACATAGATTCAACTCTCTTAGGTGAACGAACGCCCAGCAGAGCAGTTTCAAGGAAGCGTTTCTCCTGAGTTTTAGACGAAGTTTCCTGCTGTTTAGTACGGATGCCGGCATTGGGCTGGAAATACCGGTTTTGGGATTCTGCACAGAAAGGGTTTGCAAACCGCTGAATCCACACGTGAGTTTAACTTTGTGAGTTGAATGCACACATTGACAACCATCCAGTTAGATAGCTCCGTTTTGGTTTTAGAAGCAGATATTTATCTGTACAGCCTATGGTCCCATTCACTCGGGAATATCCCAACGCAGCTCCTAGAAGAAACGTGTTTCTGACTCGCTGAATCTCAACATAGATTCAACTCTCTTAGGTGAACGAACGCACAGAAGAGCAGTTTCAAGGAAACGTTTCTCTTGAGTTTTAGACGAAGTTTCCTGCAGTTTAGTACGTATGCCGGCATTGAGCTGGAATTACCGGTTTTGGGAATCTGCACAGAAAGGGTTTGCGAACCACTGAATCCACACGTGAGTTTAACTCTGTCAGTTGAATGCACACATTGACAACCATTCAGTTAGATACCTCCGTTTTGGTTTTAGAAGCAGATATTTCTCTGTACAGACTATTGTCCCATTTACTCGGGAATGTCCCAACGCAGCTCCTGGAAGAAACGTATTTCTGACTCGCTGAATCTCAACATAGATTCAACTCTCTTAGGTGAACGAACGCACAGCAGAGCAGTTTCAAGGAAACGTTTCTCCTGAGTTTTAGACGAAGTTTCCTGCTGTTTAGTACGGATGCTGGCATTTGGCTGTAAATACCGGTTTTGGGATTCTGCACAGAAAGGGTTTGCAAACCGCTGAATCCACACGTGAGTTTAACTCTGTCAGTTGAATGCACACATTGACAACCATTCAGTTAGATAGCTCCGTTTTGGTTTTAGAAGCAGATATTTCTCTGTACAGCCTAAGGTCCCATTCACTCGGGAATATCCCAACGCAGCTCCTGGAAGAAACGTGTTTCTGACTCGCTGAATCTCAACATAGATTCAACTGTCTTAGGTGAACCAACGCACAGCAGAGCAGCTTCAAGGAAACATTTCGCGTGAGTTTTAGACGAAGTTTCCTGCTGTTTAGTACGGATGCCGGCATTGGGCTGGAAATACCGGTTTTGGGATTCTGCACAGAAAGGGTTTGCAAACCGCTGAATCCACACGTGAGTTTAACTCTGTCAGTTGAATGCACACATTGACAACCATTCAGTTTGATAACACCCTTTTGGTTTTAGAAGCAGATATTTCTCTGTACAGCCTATGGTCCCATTCACTCGGGAATATCCCAACGCAGCTCCTGGAAGAAACGTGTTTCTGACTCACTGAATCTGAACATAGATTCAACTCTCTTAGGTGAACGAACGCACAGGAGACCAGTTTCAAGGAAACGTTTCTCCTGAGTTTTAGACGAAGTTTCCTGCTGTTTCGTACGTATGCCGGCATTGGGCTGGAAATACCGGTTTTGGGATTCTGCACAGAAAGGGTTTGCAAACCGCTGAATCCACACGTGAGTTTAACTCTGTCAGTTGAATGCACACATTGACAACCATTCAGTTTGATAACACCCTTTTGGTTTTAGAAGCAGATATTACTCTGTACAGCCTATGGTCCTATTCACTCGGGGATATCCCAACGCAACTCCTGGAAGAAACGTGTTTCTGACTCGCTGAATCTCAACATAGATTCAACTCTCTTAGGTGAACGAACGCACAGCAGAGCAGTTTCAAGGAAACGTTTCTCCTGAGTTTTAGACGAAGTTTCCTGCTGTTTAGTACGTATGCCGGCATTGGGCTGGAAATACCGGTTTTGGGATTCTGCACAGAAAGGGTTTGCAAACCGCTGAATCCACACGTGAGTTTAACTCTGTCAGTTGAATGCACACATTGACAACCATTCAGTTAGATAGATCCGTTTTGGTTTTAGAAGCAGATATTTCTCTGTACAGCCTATGGTCCCATTCACTCGTGAATATCCCAACGCAGCTCCTAGAAGAAACGTGTTTCTGACTCGCTGAATCTCAACATAGATTCAACTCTCTTAGGTGAACGAACGCCCAGCAGAGCAGTTTCAAGGAAGCGTTTCTCCTGAGTTTTAGACGAAGTTTCCTGCTGTTTAGTACGGATGCCGGCATTGGGCTGGAAATACCGGTTTTGGGATTCTGCACAGAAAGGGTTTGCAAACCGCTGAATCCACACGTGAGTTTAACTTTGTGAGTTGAATGCACACATTGACAACCATCCAGTTAGATAGCTCCGTTTTGGTTTTAGAAGCAGATATTTATCTGTACAGCCTATGGTCCCATTCACTCGGGAATATCCCAACGCAGCTCCTAGAAGAAACGTGTTTCTGACTCGCTGAATCTCAACATAGATTCAACTCTCTTAGGTGAACGAACGCACAGAAGAGCAGTTTCAAGGAAACGTTTCTCCTGAGTTTTAGACGAAGTTTCCTGCAGTTTAGTACGTATGCCGGCATTGAGCTGGAATTACCGGTTTTGGGAATCTGCACAGAAAGGGTTTGTAGACCGCTGAATCCAAACGTGAGTTTAACTCTGTCAGTTGAATGCACAGATTTACAACCATTCAGTTAGACTGCACCCTTTTGGTTTTAGGAGCAGATATTTCTCTGTACAGCCTATGGTCCCATTCACTCGGGAATATCCCAACGCAGCTCCTAGAAGAAACGTGTTTCTGACTCGCTGAATCTCAACATAGATTCAACTCTCTTAGGTGAACGAACGCACAGCAGAGCAGTTTCAAGGAAACGTTTCTCCTGAGTTTTAGACGAAGTTTCCTGCTGTTTAGTACGGATGCCGGCATTGGGCTGGAAATACCGGTTTTGGGATTCTACACAGAAAGGGTTTGCAAACCGCTGAATCCACACGTGAGTTTAACTCTGTCAGTTGAATGCACACATTGACAACCATTCAGTTAGATAGCTCCGTTTTGCTTTTAGAAGCAGATATTTCTCTGTACAGCCTATGGTCCCATTCACTCGGGAATATCCCGACGCAGCTCCTAGAAGAAACGTGTTTCTGACTCGCTGAATCTCAACATAGATTCAACTCTCTTAGGTGAACGAACGCACAGCAGAGCAGTTTCAAGGAAACGTTTCTCCTGAGTTTTAGACGAAGTTTCCTGCTGTTTAGTACGGATGCCGGCATTGGGCTGGAAATACCGGTTTTGGGATTCTACACAGAAAGGGTTTGCAAACCGCTGAATCCACACGTGAGTTTAACTCTGTCAGTTGAATGCACACATTGACAACCATTCAGTTAGATAGCTCCGTTTTGGTTTTAGAAGCAGATATTTCTCTGTACAGCCTATGGTCCCATTCACTCGGGAATATCCCGACGCAGCTCCTAGAAGAAACGTGTTTCTGACTCGCTGAATCTCAACATAGATTCAACTCTCTTAGGTGAACGAACGCACAGCAGAGCAGTTTCAAGGAAACTTTTCTCCTGAGTTTTAGACGAAGTTTTCTGCTGTTTAGTACGTATGCCGGCATTGGGCTGGAAATACCGGTTTTGGGATTCTGCACAGAAAGGGTTTGCGAACCACTGAATCCACACGTGAGTTTAACTCTGTCAGTTGAATGCACACATTGACAACCATTCAGTTAGATACCTCCGTTTTGGTTTTAGAAGCAGATATTTCTCTGTACAGACTATGGTCCCATTTACTCGGGAATGTCCCAACGCAGCTCCTGGAAGAAACGTATTTCTGACTCGCTGAATCTCAACATAGATTCAACTCTCTTAGGTGAACGAACGCACAGCAGAGCAGTTTCAAGGAAACGTTTCTCCTGAGTTTTAGACGAAGTTTCCTGCTGTTTAGTACGGATGCTGGCATTTGGCTGTAAATACCGGTTTTGGGATTCTGCACAGAAAGGGTATGCAAACCGCTGAATCCACACGTGAGTTTAACTCTTTCAGTTGAATGCACACATTGACAACCATTCAGTTAGATAGCTCCGTTTTGGTTTTAGAAGCAGATATTTCTCTGTACAGCCTATGGTCCCATTCACTCGGGAATATCCCAACGCAGCTCCTGGAAGAAACGTGTTTCTGACTCGCTGAATTTCAACATAGATTCAACTGTCTTAGGTGAACCAACGCACAGCAGAGCAGCTTCAAGGAAACGTTTCGCGTGAGTTTTAGACGAAGTTTCCTGTTGTTTAGTACGTATGCCGGCATTGGGCTGGAAATACCGGTTTTGGGATTCTGCACAGAAAGGGTTTACAAACCGCTGATTCCACACGTGAGTTTAACTCTGTCAGTTGAATGCACACATTGACAACCATTCAGTTTGATAACACCCTTTTGGTTTTAGAAGCAGATATTTCTCTGTACAGCCTATGGTCCCATTCACTCGGGAATATCCCAACGCAGCTCCTGGAAGAAACGTGTTTCTGACTCGCTGAATCTGAACATAGATTCAACTCTCTTAGGTGAACGAACGCACAGGAGACCAGTTTCAAGGAAACGTTTCTCCTGAGTTTTAGACGAAGTTTCCTGCTGTTTCGTACGTATGCCGGCATTGGGCTGGAAATACCGGTTTTGGGATTCTGCCCAGAAAGGGTTTGCAAACCGCTGAATCCACACGTGAGTTTAACTCTGTCAGTTGAATGCACACATTGACAACCATTCAGTTTGATAACACCCTTTTGGTTTTAGAAGCAGATATTTCTCTGTACAGCCTATGGTCCTATTCACTCGGGGATATCCCAACGCAACTCCTGGAAGAAACGTGTTTCTGACTCGCTGAATCTCAACATAGATTCAACTCTCTTAGGTGAACGAACGCCCAGCAGAGCAGTTTCAAGGAAGCGTTTCTCCTGAGTTTTAGACGAAGTTTCCTGCTGTTTAGTACGGATGCCGGCATTGGGCTGGAAATACCGGTTTTGGGATTCTGCACAGAAAGGGTTTGCAAACCGCTGAATCCACACGTGAGTTTAACTTTGTGAGTTGAATGCACACATTGACAACCATCCAGTTAGATAGCTCCGTTTTGGTTTTAGAAGCAGATATTTATCTGTACAGCCTATGGTCCCATTCACTCGGGAATATCCCAACGCAGCTCCTAGAAGAAACGTGTTTCTGACTCGCTGAATCTCAACATAGATTCAACTCTCTTAGGTGAACGAACGCACAGAAGAGCAGTTTCAAGGAAACGTTTCTCCTGAGTTTTAGACGAAGTTTCCTGCAGTTTAGTACGTATGCCGGCATTGAGCTGGAATTACCGGTTTTGGGAATCTGCACAGAAAGGGTTTGTAGACCGCTGAATCCAAACGTGAGTTTAACTCTGTCAGTTGAATGCACAGATTTACAACCATTCAGTTAGACTGCACCCTTTTGGTTTTAGGAGCAGATATTTCTCTGTACAGCCTATGGTCCCATTCACTCGGGAATATCCCAACGCAGCTCCTAGAAGAAACGTGTTTCTGACTCGCTGAATCTCAACATAGATTCAACTCTCTTAGGTGAACGAACGCACAGCAGAGCAGTTTCAAGGAAACGTTTCTCCTGAGTTTTAGACGAAGTTTCCTGCTGTTTAGTACGGATGCCGGCATTGGGCTGGAAATACCGGTTTTGGGATTCTACACAGAAAGGTTTGCAAACCGCTGAATCCACACGTGAGTTTAACTCTGTCAGTTGAATGCACACATTTACAACCATTCAGTTAGATAGCTCCGTTTTGCTTTTAGAAGCAGATATTTCTCTGTACAGCCTATGGTCCCATTCACTCGGGAATATCCCGACGCAGCTCCTAGAAGAAACGTGTTTCTGACTCGCTGAATCTCAACATAGATTCAACTCTCTTAGGTGAACGAACGCACAGCAGAGCAGTTTCAAGGAAACGTTTCTCCTGAGTTTTAGACGAAGTTTCCTGCTGTTTAGTACGGATGCCGGCATTGGGCTGGAAATACCGGTTTTGGGATTCTACACAGAAAGGGTTTGCAAACCGCTGAATCCACACGTGAGTTTAACTCTGTCAGTTGAATGCACACATTGACAACCATTCAGTTAGATAGCTCCGTTTTGGTTTTAGAAGCAGATATTTCTCTGTACAGCCTATGGTCCCATTCACTCGGGAATATCCCGACGCAGCTCCTAGAAGAAACGTGTTTCTGACTCGCTGAATCTCAACATAGATTCAACTCTCTTAGGTGAACGAACGCACAGCAGAGCAGTTTCAAGGAAACTTTTCTCCTGAGTTTTAGACGAAGTTTTCTGCTGTTTAGTACGTATGCCGGCATTGGGCTGGAAATACCGGTTTTGGGATTCTGCACAGAAAGGGTTTGCGAACCACTGAATCCACACGTGAGTTTAACTCTGTCAGTTGAATGCACACATTGACAACCATTCAGTTAGATACCTCCGTTTTGGTTTTAGAAGCAGATATTTCTCTGTACAGACTATGGTCCCATTTACTCGGGAATGTCCCAACGCAGCTCCTGGAAGAAACGTATTTCTGACTCGCTGAATCTCAACATAGATTCAACTCTCTTAGGTGAACGAACGCACAGCAGAGCAGTTTCAAGGAAACGTTTCTCCTGAGTTTTAGACGAAGTTTCCTGCTGTTTAGTACGGATGCTGGCATTTGGCTGTAAATACCGGTTTTGGGATTCTGCACAGAAAGGGTATGCAAACCGCTGAATCCACACGTGAGTTTAACTCTTTCAGTTGAATGCACACATTGACAACCATTCAGTTAGATAGCTCCGTTTTGGTTTTAGAAGCAGATATTTCTCTGTACAGCCTATGGTCCCATTCACTCGGGAATATCCCAACGCAGCTCCTGGAAGAAACGTGTTTCTGACTCGCTGAATTTCAACATAGATTCAACTGTCTTAGGTGAACCAACGCACAGCAGAGCAGCTTCAAGGAAACGTTTCGCGTGAGTTTTAGACGAAGTTTCCTGTTGTTTAGTACGTATGCCGGCATTGGGCTGGAAATACCGGTTTTGGGATTCTGCACAGAAAGGGTTTACAAACCGCTGATTCCACACGTGAGTTTAACTCTGTCAGTTGAATGCACACATTGACAACCATTCAGTTTGATAACACCCTTTTGGTTTTAGAAGCAGATATTTCTCTGTACAGCCTATGGTCCCATTCACTCGGGAATATCCCAACGCAGCTCCTGGAAGAAACGTGTTTCTGACTCGCTGAATCTGAACATAGATTCAACTATCTTAGGTGAACGAACGCACAGCAGAGCAGTTTCAAGGAAACGTTTCTCCTGAGTTTTAGACGAAGTTTCCTGCTGTTTCGTACGTATGCCGGCATTGGGCTGGAAATACCGGTTTTGGGATTCTGCCCAGAAAGGGTTTGCAAACCGCTGAATCCACACGTGAGTTTAACTCTGTCAGTTGAATGCACACATTGACAACCATTCAGTTTGATAACACCCTTTTGGTTTTAGAAGCAGATATTTCTCTGTACAGCCTATGGTCCTATTCACTCGGGGATATCCCAACGCAACTCCTGGAAGAAACGTGTTTCTGACTCGCTGAATCTCAACATAGATTCAACTCTCTTAGGTGAACGAACGCACAGCAGAGCAGTTTCAAGGAAACGTTTCTCCTGAGTTTTAGACGAAGTTTCCTGCTGTTTAGTACGTACGCCGGCATTGGGCTGGAAATACCGGTTTTGGGATTCTGCACAGAAAGGGTTTGCAAACCGCTGAATCCACACGTGAGTTTAACTCTGTCAGTTGAATGCACACATTGACAACCATTCAGTTAGATAGATCCGTTTTGGTTTTAGAAGCAGATATTTCTCTGTACAGCCTATGGTCCCATTCACTCGTGAATATCCCAACGCAGCTCCTAGAAGAAACGTGTTTCTGACTCGCTGAATCTCAACATAGATTCAACTCTCTTAGGTGAACGAACGCCCAGCAGAGCAGTTTCAAGGAAGCGTTTCTCCTGAGTTTTAGACGAAGTTTCCTGCTGTTTAGTACGGATGCCGGCATTGGGCTGGAAATACCGGTTTTGGGATTCTGCACAGAAAGGGTTTGCAAACCGCTGAATCCACACGTGAGTTTAACTTTGTGAGTTGAATGCACACATTGACAACCATCCAGTTAGATAGCTCCGTTTTGGTTTTAGAAGCAGATATTTATCTGTACAGCCTATGGTCCCATTCACTCGGGAATATCCCAACGCAGCTCCTAGAAGAAACGTGATTCTGACTCGCTGAATCTCAACATAGATTCAACTCTCTTAGGTGAACGAACGCCCAGCAGAGCAGTTTCAAGGAAACGTTTCTCCTGAGTTTTAGACGAAGTTTCCTGCAGTTTAGTACGTATGCCGGCATTGAGCTGGAATTACCGGTTTTGGGAATCTGCACAGAAAGGGTTTGTAGACCGCTGAATCCAAACGTGAGTTTAACTCTTTCAGTTGAATGCACAGATTTACAACCATTCAGTTAGACTGCACCCTTTTGGTTTTAGGAGCAGATATTTCTCTGTACAGCCTATGGTCCCATTCACTCGGGAATATCGCAACGCAGCTCCTAGAAGAAACGTGTTTCTGACTCGCTGAATCTCAACATAGATTCAACTCTCTTAGGTGAACGAACGCACAGCAGAGCAGTTTCAAGGAAACGTTTCTCCTGAGTTTTAGACGAAGTTTCCTGCTGTTTAGTACGGATGCCGGCATTGGGCTGGAAATACCGGTTTTGGGATTCTACACAGAAAGGGTTTGCAAACCGCTGAATCCACACGTGAGTTTAACTCTGTCAGTTGAATGCACACATTGACAACCATTCAGTTAGATAGCTCCGTTTTGGTTTTAGAAGCAGATATTTCTCTGTACAGCCTATGGTCCCATTCACTCGGGAATATCCCAACGCAGCTCCTGGAATAAACGTGTTTCTGACTCGCTGAATCTCAACATAGATTCAACTCCCTTAGGTGAACGAACGCACAGCAGAGCAGTTTCAAGGAAACGTTTCTCCTGAGTTTTAGACGAAGTTTCCTGCTGTTTAGTACGTATGCCGGCATTGGGCTGGAAATACCGGTTTTGGGATTCTGCACAGAAAGGGTTTGCAAACCGCTGAATCCACACGTGAGTTTAACTCTGTCAGTTGAATGCACACATTGACAACCATCCAGTTAGATAGCTCCGTTTTGGTTTTAGAAGCAGATATTTCTCTGTACAGCGTATGGTGCCATTCACTCGGGAATATCCCAACGCAGCTCCTAGAAGAAACGTGTTTCTGACTCGCTGAATCTCCACATAGATTCAACTCTCTTAGGTGAACGAACGCACAGCAGAGCAGTTTCAAGGAAACGTTTCTCCTGAGTTTTAGACGAAGTTTCCTGCTGTTTAGGACGGATGCCGGCATTGGGCTGGAAATACCGGTTTTCGGATTCTGCACAGAAAGGGTTTGCAAACCGCTGAGTCCACAAGTGAGTTTAACTTTGTGAGTTGAATGCACACATTGACAACCATCCAGTTAGATAGCTCCGTTTTGGTTTTAGAAGCAGATATTTCTCTGTACAGCGTATGGTGCCATTCACTCGGGAATATCCCAACGCAGCTCCTAGAAGAAACGTGTTTCTGACTCGCTGAATCTCAACATAGATTCAACTCTCTTAGGTGAACGAACGCACAGCAGAGCAGTTTCAAGGAAACGTTTCTCCTGAGTTTTAGACGAAGTTTCCTGCTGTTTAGTACGGATGCCGGCATTGGGCTGGAAATACCGGTTTTGGGATTCTGCACAGAAAGGGTTTGCAAACCGCTGAGTCCACAAGTGAGTTTAACTTTGTGAGTTGAATGCACACATTGACAACCATCCAGTTAGATAGCTCCGTTTTGGTTTTAGAAGCAGATATTTCTCTGTACAGACTATGGTCCCATTCACTCGGGAATATTCCAACGCAGCTACTAGAAGAAACGTGTTTCTGACTCGCTGAATCTCAACATAGATTCAACTCTCTTAGGTGAACGAACGCACAGCAGAGCAGTTTCAAGGAAACGTTTCTCCTGAGTTTTAGACGAAGTTTTCTGCTGTTTAGTACGTATGCCGGCATTGGGCTGGAAATACCGGTTTTGGGATTCTGCACAGAAAGGGTTTGCGAACCACTGAATCCACACGTGAGTTTAACTCTGTCAGTTGAATGCACACATTGACAACCATTCAGTTAGATACCTCCGTTTTGGTTTTAGAAGCAGATATTTCTCTGTACAGACTATTGTCCCATTTACTCGGGAATGTCCCAACGCAGCTCCTGGAAGAAACGTATTTCTGACTCGCTGAATCTCAACATAGATTCAACTCTCTTAGGTGAACGAACGCACAGCAGAGCAGTTTCAAGGAAACGTTTCTCCTGAGTTTTAGACGAAGTTTCCTGCTGTTTAGTACGGATGCTGGCATTTGGCTGTAAATACCGGTTTTGGGATTCTGCACAGAAAGGGTTTGCAAACCGCTGAATCCACACGTGAGTTTAACTCTGTCAGTTGAATGCACACATTGACAACCATTCAGTTAGATAGCTCCGTTTTGGTTTTAGAAGCAGATATTTCTCTGTACAGCCTAAGGTCCCATTCACTCGGGAATATCCCAACGCAGCTCCTGGAAGAAACGTGTTTCTGACTCGCTGAATCTCAACATAGATTCAACTGTCTTAGGTGAACCAACGCACAGCAGAGCAGCTTCAAGGAAACATTTCGCGTGAGTTTTAGACGAAGTTTCCTGCTGTTTAGTACGGATGCCGGCATTGGGCTGGAAATACCGGTTTTGGGATTCTGCACAGAAAGGGTTTGCAAACCGCTGAATCCACACGTGAGTTTAACTCTGTCAGTTGAATGCACACATTGACAACCATTCAGTTTGATAACACCCTTTTGGTTTTAGAAGCAGATATTTCTCTGTACAGCCTATGGTCCCATTCACTCGGGAATATCCCAACGCAGCTCCTGGAAGAAACGTGTTTCTGACTCGCTGAATCTGAACATAGATTCAACTCTCTTAGGTGAACGAACGCACAGGAGACCAGTTTCAAGGAAACGTTTCTCCTGAGTTTTAGACGAAGTTTCCTGCTGTTTCGTACGTATGCCGGCATTGGGCTGGAAATACCGGTTTTGGGATTCTGCACAGAAAGGGTTTGCAAACCGCTGAATCCACACGTGAGTTTAACTCTGTCAGTTGAATGCACACATTGACAACCATTCAGTTTGATAACACCCTTTTGGTTTTAGAAGCAGATATTACTCTGTACAGCCTATGGTCCTATTCACTCGGGGATATCCCAACGCAACTCCTGGAAGAAACGTGTTTCTGACTCGCTGAATCTCAACATAGATTCAACTCTCTTAGGTGAACGAACGCACAGCAGAGCAGTTTCAAGGAAACGTTTCTCCTGAGTTTTAGACGAAGTTTCCTGCTGTTTAGTACGTATGCCGGCATTGGGCTGGAAATACCGGTTTTGGGATTCTGCACAGAAAGGGTTTGCAAACCGCTGAATCCACACGTGAGTTTAACTCTGTCAGTTGAATGCACACATTGACAACCATTCAGTTAGATAGATCCGTTTTGGTTTTAGAAGCAGATATTTCTCTGTACAGCCTATGGTCCCATTCACTCGTGAATATCCCAACGCAGCTCCTAGAAGAAACGTGTTTCTGACTCGCTGAATCTCAACATAGATTCAACTCTCTTAGGTGAACGAACGCCCAGCAGAGCAGTTTCAAGGAAGCGTTTCTCCTGAGTTTTAGACGAAGTTTCCTGCTGTTTAGTACGGATGCCGGCATTGGGCTGGAAATACCGGTTTTGGGATTCTGCACAGAAAGGGTTTGCAAACCGCTGAATCCACACGTGAGTTTAACTTTGTGAGTTGAATGCACACATTGACAACCATCCAGTTAGATAGCTCCGTTTTGGTTTTAGAAGCAGATATTTATCTGTACAGCCTATGGTCCCATTCACTCGGGAATATCCCAACGCAGCTCCTAGAAGAAACGTGTTTCTGACTCGCTGAATCTCAACATAGATTCAACTCTCTTAGGTGAACGAACGCACAGAAGAGCAGTTTCAAGGAAACGTTTCTCCTGAGTTTTAGACGAAGTTTCCTGCAGTTTAGTACGTATGCCGGCATTGAGCTGGAATTACCGGTTTTGGGAATCTGCACAGAAAGGGTTTGCGAACCACTGAATCCACACGTGAGTTTAACTCTGTCAGTTGAATGCACACATTGACAACCATTCAGTTAGATACCTCCGTTTTGGTTTTAGAAGCAGATATTTCTCTGTACAGACTATTGTCCCATTTACTCGGGAATGTCCCAACGCAGCTCCTGGAAGAAACGTATTTCTGACTCGCTGAATCTCAACATAGATTCAACTCTCTTAGGTGAACGAACGCACAGCAGAGCAGTTTCAAGGAAACGTTTCTCCTGAGTTTTAGACGAAGTTTCCTGCTGTTTAGTACGGATGCTGGCATTTGGCTGTAAATACCGGTTTTGGGATTCTGCACAGAAAGGGTTTGCAAACCGCTGAATCCACACGTGAGTTTAACTCTGTCAGTTGAATGCACACATTGACAACCATTCAGTTAGATAGCTCCGTTTTGGTTTTAGAAGCAGATATTTCTCTGTACAGCCTAAGGTCCCATTCACTCGGGAATATCCCAACGCAGCTCCTGGAAGAAACGTGTTTCTGACTCGCTGAATCTCAACATAGATTCAACTGTCTTAGGTGAACCAACGCACAGCAGAGCAGCTTCAAGGAAACATTTCGCGTGAGTTTTAGACGAAGTTTCCTGCTGTTTAGTACGGATGCCGGCATTGGGCTGGAAATACCGGTTTTGGGATTCTGCACAGAAAGGGTTTGCAAACCGCTGAATCCACACGTGAGTTTAACTCTGTCAGTTGAATGCACACATTGACAACCATTCAGTTTGATAACACCCTTTTGGTTTTAGAAGCAGATATTTCTCTGTACAGCCTATGGTCCCATTCACTCGGGAATATCCCAACGCAGCTCCTGGAAGAAACGTGTTTCTGACTCGCTGAATCTGAACATAGATTCAACTCTCTTAGGTGAACGAACGCACAGGAGACCAGTTTCAAGGAAACGTTTCTCCTGAGTTTTAGACGAAGTTTCCTGCTGTTTCGTACGTATGCCGGCATTGGGCTGGAAATACCGGTTTTGGGATTCTGCACAGAAAGGGTTTGCAAACCGCTGAATCCACACGTGAGTTTAACTCTGTCAGTTGAATGCACACATTGACAACCATTCAGTTTGATAACACCCTTTTGGTTTTAGAAGCAGATATTACTCTGTACAGCCTATGGTCCTATTCACTCGGGGATATCCCAACGCAACTCCTGGAAGAAACGTGTTTCTGACTCGCTGAATCTCAACATAGATTCAACTCTCTTAGGTGAACGAACGCACAGCAGAGCAGTTTCAAGGAAACGTTTCTCCTGAGTTTTAGACGAAGTTTCCTGCTGTTTAGTACGTATGCCGGCATTGGGCTGGAAATACCGGTTTTGGGATTCTGCACAGAAAGGGTTTGCAAACCGCTGAATCCACACGTGAGTTTAACTCTGTCAGTTGAATGCACACATTGACAACCATTCAGTTAGATAGATCCGTTTTGGTTTTAGAAGCAGATATTTCTCTGTACAGCCTATGGTCCCATTCACTCGTGAATATCCCAACGCAGCTCCTAGAAGAAACGTGTTTCTGACTCGCTGAATCTCAACATAGATTCAACTCTCTTAGGTGAACGAACGCCCAGCAGAGCAGTTTCAAGGAAGCGTTTCTCCTGAGTTTTAGACGAAGTTTCCTGCTGTTTAGTACGGATGCCGGCATTGGGCTGGAAATACCGGTTTTGGGATTCTGCACAGAAAGGGTTTGCAAACCGCTGAATCCACACGTGAGTTTAACTTTGTGAGTTGAATGCACACATTGACAACCATCCAGTTAGATAGCTCCGTTTTGGTTTTAGAAGCAGATATTTATCTGTACAGCCTATGGTCCCATTCACTCGGGAATATCCCAACGCAGCTCCTAGAAGAAACGTGTTTCTGACTCGCTGAATCTCAACATAGATTCAACTCTCTTAGGTGAACGAACGCACAGAAGAGGAGTTTCAAGGAAACGTTTCTCCTGAGTTTTAGACGAAGTTTCCTGCAGTTTAGTACGTATGCCGGCATTGAGCTGGAATTACCGGTTTTGGGAATCTGCACAGAAAGGGTTTGTAGACCGCTGAATCCAAACGTGAGTTTAACTCTGTCAGTTGAATGCACAGATTTACAACCATTCAGTTAGACTGCACCCTTTTGGTTTTAGGAGCAGATATTTCTCTGTACAGCCTATGGTCCCATTCACTCGGGAATATCCCAACGCAGCTCCTAGAAGAAACGTGTTTCTGACTCGCTGAATCTCAACATAGATTCAAATCTCTTAGGTGAACGAACGCACAGCAGAGCAGTTTCAAGGAAACGTTTCTCCTGAGTTTTAGACGAAGTTTCCTGCTGTTTAGTACGGATGCCGGCATTGGGCTGGAAATACCGGTTTTGGGATTCTACACAGAAAGGGTTTGCAAACCGCTGAATCCACACGTGAGTTTAACTCTGTCAGTTGAATGCACACATTGACAACCATTCAGTTAGATAGCTCCGTTTTGGTTTTAGAAGCAGATATTTCTCTGTACAGCCTATGGTCCCATTCACTCGGGAATATCCCAACGCAGCTCCTGGAAGAAACGTGTTTCTGACTCGCTGAATCTCAACATAGATTCAACTCCCTTAGGTGAACGAACGCACAGCAGAGCAGTTTCAAGGAAACGTTTCTCCTGAGTTTTAGACGAAGTTTCCTGCTGTTTAGTACGTATGCCGGCATTGGGCTGGAAATACCGGTTTTGAGATTCTGCACAGAAAGGGTTTGCAAACCGCTGAATCCACACGTGAGTTTAACTCTGTCAGTTGAATGCACACATTGACAACCATCCAGTTAGATAGCTCCGTTTTGGTTTTAGAAGCAGATATTTCTCTGTACAGCGTATGGTGCCATTCACTCGGGAATATCCCAACGCAGCTCCTAGAAGAAACGTGTTTCTGACTCGCTGAATCTCAACATAGATTCAACTCTCTTAGGTGAACGAACGCACAGCAGAGCAGTTTCAAGGAAACGTTTCTCCTGAGTTTTAGACGAAGTTTCCTGCTGTTTAGTACGGATGCCGGCATTGGGCTGGAAATACCGGTTTTCGGATTCTGCACAGAAAGGGTTTGCAAACCGCTGAGTCCACAAGTGAGTTTAACTTTGTGAGTTGAATGCACACATTGACAACCATCCAGTTAGATAGCTCCGTTTTGGTTTTAGAAGCAGATATTTCTCTGTACAGCGTATGGTGCCATTCACTCGGGAATATCCCAACGCAGCTCCTAGAAGAAACGTGTTTCTGACTCGCTGAATCTCAACATAGATTCAACTCTCTTAGGTGAACGAACGCACAGCAGAGCAGTTTCAAGGAAACGTTTCTCCTGAGTTTTAGACGAAGTTTCCTGCTGTTTAGTACGGATGCCGGCATTGGGCTGGAAATACCGGTTTTGGGATTCTGCACAGAAAGGGTTTGCAAACCGCTGAGTCCACAAGTGAGTTTAACTTTGTGAGTTGAATGCACACATTGACAACCATCCAGTTAGATAGCTCCGTTTTGGTTCTGGAAGCAGATATTTCTCTGTACAGACTATGGTCCCATTCACTCGGGAATATTCCAACGCAGCTACTAGAAGAAACGTGTTTCTGACTCGCTGAATCTCAACATAGATTCAACTCTCTTAGGTGAACGAACGCCCACCAGAGCAGTTTCAAGGAAACGTTTCTCCTGAGTTTTAGACGAAGTTTCCTGCTGTTTAGTACGTATGCCGGCATTGGGCTGGAAATACCGGTTTTGGGATTCTGCACAGAACGGGATTGCAAACCGCTGATTCCACACGTGAGTTTAACTCTGTCAGTTGAATGCACACATTGACAACCATTCAGTTAGATAGCTCCGTTTTGGTTTTAGAAGCAGATATTTCTCTGTACAGCGTATGGTGCCATTCACTCGGGAATATCCCAACGCAGCTCCTAGAAGAAACGTGTTTCTGACTCGCTGAATCTCAACATAGATTCAACTCTCTTAGGTGAACGAACGCACAGCAGAGCAGTTTCAAGGAAACGTTTCTCCTGAGTTTTAGACGAAGTTTCCTGCTGTTTAGTACGGATGCCGGCCTTGGGCTGGAAATACCGGTTTTGGGATTCTACACAGAAAGGGTTTGCAAACCGCTGAATCCACACGTGAGTTTAACTCTGTCAGTTGAATGCACACATTGACAACCATTCAGTTAGATAGCTCCGTTTTGGTTTTAGAAGCAGATATTTCTCTGTACAGCCTATGGTCCCATTCACTCGGGAATATCCCAACGCAGCTCCTGGAAGAAACGTGTTTCTGACTCGCTGAATCTCAACATAGATTCAACTCCCTTAGGTGAACGAACGCACAGCAGAGCAGTTTCAAGGAAACGTTTCTCCTGAGTTTTAGACGAAGTTTCCTGCTGTTTAGTACGTATGCCGGCATTGGGCTGGAAATACCGGTTTTGGGATTCTGCACAGAAAGGGTTTGCAAACCGCTGAATCCACACGTGAGTTTAACTCTGTCAGTTGAATGCACACATTGACAATCATCCAGTTAGATAGCTCCGTTTTGGTTTTAGAAGCAGATATTTCTCTGTACAGACTATGGTCCCATTCACTCGGGAATATCCCAACGCAGCTACTAAAAGAAACGTGTTTCTCACTCGCTGAATCTCAACATAGATTCAACTCTCTTAGGTGAACGAACGCACAGCAGAGCAGTTTCAAGGAAACGTTTCTTCTGAGTTTTAGACGAAGTTTCCTGCTGTTTAGTACGTATGCCGGCATTGGGCTGGAAATACCGGTTTTGGGATTCTGCACAGAAAGGGTTTACAAACCGCTGATTCCACACGTGAGTTTAACTCTGTCAGTTGAATGCACACATTGACAACCATTCAGTTAGATAGCTCCGTTTTGGTTTTAGAAGCAGATATTTCTCTGTACAGCGTACGGAGCCATTCACTCGGGAATATCCCAACGCAGCTCCTAGAAGAAACGTGTTTCTGACTCGCTGAATCTCAACATAGATTCAACTCTCTTAGGTGAACGAACGCACAGCAGAGCAGTTTCAAGGAAACGTTTCTCCTGAGTTTTAGACGAAGTTTCCTGCTGTTTAGTACGGATGCCGGCATTGGGCTGGAAATACCGGTTTTCGGATTCTGCACAGAAAGGGTTTGCAAACCGCTGAGTCCACAAGTGAGTTTAACTTTGTGAGTTGAATGCACACATTGACAACCATCCAGTTAGATAGCTCCGTTTTGGTTTTAGAAGCAGATATTTCTCTGTACAGCGTATGGTGCCATTCACTCGGGAATATCCCAACGCAGCTCCTAGAAGAAACGTGTTTCTGACTCGCTGAATCTCAACATAGATTCAACTCTCATAGGTGAACGAACGCACAGCAGAGCAGTTTCAAGGAAACGTTTCTCCTGAGTTTTAGACGAAGTTTCCTGCTGTTTAGTACGGATGCCGGCATTGGGCTGGAAATACCGGTTTTGGGATTCTGCACAGAAAGGGTTTGCAAACCGCTGAGTCCACAAGTGAGTTTAACTTTGTGAGTTGAATGCACACATTGACAACCATCCAGTTAGACAGCTCCGTTTTGGTTTTAGAAGCAGATATTTCTCTGTACAGACTATGGTCCCATTCACTCGGGAATATTCCAACGCAGCTACTAGAAGAAACGTGTTTCTGACTCGCTGAATCTCAACATAGATTCAACTCCCTTAGGTGAACGAACGCACAGCAGAGCAGTTTCAAGGAAACGTTTCTCCTGAGTTTTAGACGAAGTTTCCTGCTGTTTAGTACGTATGCCGGCATTGGGCTGGAAATACCGGTTTTGGGATTCTGCACAGAAAGGGTTTGCAAACCGCTGAATCCACACGTGAGTTTAACTCTGTCAGTTGAATGCACACATTGACAACCATCCAGTTAGATAGCTCCGTTTTGGTTTTAGAAGCAGATATTTCTCTGTACAGACTATGGTCCCATTCACTCGGGAATATCCCAACGCAGCTACTAGAAGAAACGTGTTTCTGACTCGCTGAATCTCAACATAGATTCAACTCTCTTAGGTGAACGAACGCACAGCAGAGCAGTTTCAAGGAAACGTTTCTCCTGAGTTTTAGACGAAGTTTCCTGCTGTTTAGTACGGATGCCGGCATTGGGCTGGAAATACCGGTTTTCGGATTCTGCACAGAAAGGGTTTGCAAGCCGCTGAGTCCACAAGTGAGTTTAACTTTGTGAGTTGAATGCACACATTGACAACCATCCAGTTAGATAGCTCCGTTTTGGTTTTAGAAGCAGATATTTCTCTGTACAGCGTATGGTGCCATTCACTCGGGAATATCCCAACGCAGCTCCTAGAAGAAACGTGTTTCTGACTCGCTGAATCTCAACATAGATTCAACTCTCATAGGTGAACGAACGCACAGCAGAGCAGTTTCAAGGAAACGTTTCTCCTGAGTTTTAGACGAAGTTTCCTGCTGTTTAGTACGGATGCCGGCATTGGGCTGGAAATACCGGTTTTGGGATTCTGCACAGAAAGGGTTTGCAAACCGCTGAGTCCACAAGTGAGTTTAACTTTGTGAGTTGAATGCACACATTGACAACCATCCAGTTAGATAGCTCCGTTTTGGTTTTAGAAGCAGATATTTCTCTGTACAGACTATGGTCCCATTCACTCGGGAATATTCCAACGCAGCTACTAGAAGAAACGTGTTTCTGACTCGCTGAATCTCAACATAGATTCAACTCCCTTAGGTGAACGAACGCACAGCAGAGCAGTTTCAAGGAAACGTTTCTCCTGAGTTTTAGACGAAGTTTCCTGCTGTTTAGTACGTATGCCGGCATTGGGCTGGAAATACCGGTTTTGGGATTCTGCACAGAAAGGGTTTGCAAACCGCTGAATCCACACGTGAGTTTAACTCTGTCAGTTGAATGCACACATTGACAACCATCCAGTTAGATAGCTCCGTTTTGGTTTTAGAAGCACATATTTCTCTGTACAGACTATGGTCCCATTCACTCGGGAATATCCCAACGCAGCTACTAGAAGAAACGTGTTTCTGACTCGCTGAATCTCAACATAGATTCAACTCTCTTAGGTGAACGAACGCACAGCAGAGCAGTTTCAAGGAAACGTTTCTCCTGAGTTTTAGACGAAGTTTCCTGCTGTTTAGTACGGATGCCGGCATTGGGCTGGAAATACCGGTTTTCGGATTCTGCACAGAAAGGGTTTGCAAACCGCTGAGTCCACAAGTGAGTTTAACTTTGTGAGTTGAATGCACACATTGACAACCATCCAGTTAGATAGCTCCGTTTTGGTTTTAGAAGCAGATATTTCTCTGTACAGCGTATGGTGCCATTCACTCGGGAATATCCCAACGCAGCTCCTAGAAGAAACGTGTTTCTGACTCGCTGAATCTCAACATAGATTCAACTCTCTTAGGTGAACGAACGCACAGCAGAGCAGTTTCAATGAAACGTTTCTCCTGAGTTTTAGACGAAGTTTCCTGCTGTTTAGTACGGATGCCGGCATTGGGCTGGAAATACCGGTTTTGGGATTCTGCACAGAAAGGGTTTGCAAACCGCTGAGTCCACAAGTGAGTTTAACTTTGTGAGTTGAATGCACACATTGAAAACCATCCAGATAGATAGATCCGTTTTGGTTTTAGAAGCAGATATTTCTCTGTACAGACTATGGTCCCATTCACTCGGGAATATTCCAACGCAGCTACTAGAAGAAACGTGTTTCTGACTCGCTGAATCTCAACATAGATTCAACTCTCTTAGGTGAACGAACGCCCAGCAGAGCAGTTTCAAGGAAACGTTTCTCCTGAGTTTTAGACGAAGTTTCCTGCTGTTTAGTACGTATGCCGGCATTGGGCTGGAAATACCGGTTTTGGGATTCTGCACAGAAAGCGATTGCAAACCGCTGATTCCACACGTGAGTTTAACTCTGTCAGTTGAATGCACACATTCACAACCATTCAGTTAGATAGCTCCGTTTTGGTTTTAGAAGCAGATATTTCTCTGTACAGCGTATGGTGCCATTCACTCGGGAATATCCCAACGCAGCTCCTAGAAGAAACGTGTTTCTGACTCGCTGAATCTCAACATAGATTCAACTCTCTTAGGTGAACGAACGCACAGCAGAGCAGTTTCAAGGAAACGTTTCTCCTGAGTTTTAGACGAAGTTTCCTGCTGTTTAGTACGGATGCCGGCATTGGGCAGGAAATACCGGTTTTCGGATTCTGCACAGAAAGGGTTTGCAAACCGCTGAATCCACACGTGAGTTTAACTCTGTCAGTTGAATGCACACATTGACAACCATTCAGTTTGATAGGACCCTTTTGGTTTTAGTAGCAGATATTTCTCTGTACAGCCTATGGTCCCATTCACTCGGGAATATCCCGACGCAGCTCCGAGAAGAAACGTGTTTCTGACTCGCTGAATCTCAACATAGATTCAACTTTCTTAGGTGAACGAACGCACAGCAGAGCAGTTTCATGGAAACTTTTCTCCTGAGTTTTAGACGAAGTTTCCTGCTGTTTAGTACGGATGCCGGCATTGGTCTGGAAATACCGGTTTTGGGATTCTGCACAGAAAGGGTTTGAAAACCGCTGAATCCACACGTGAGTTTAACTCTGTCAGTTGAATGCACACATTGACAACCATTCAGTTAGATAGCTCCGTTTTGGTATTAGAAGCAGATATTTCTCTGTACAGCCTATGGTCCCATTCACTCGGGATTATCCCAACGCAGGTCCTAGAAGAAACGTGTTTCTGACTCGCTGAATCTCAACATAGATTCAACTTTCTTAGGTGAACGAACGCACAGCAGAGCAGTTTCAAGGAAACGTTTCTCCTGAGTTTTAGAGGAAGTTTCCTGCTGTTTAGTACGGATGCCGGCATTGGGCTGGAAATACCGGTTTTGGGATTCTGCACAGAAAGGGTTTGCAAACCGCTGAATCCACACGTGAGTTTAACTTTGTGAGTTGAATGCACACATTGACAACCATCCAGTTAGATAGCTCCGTTTTGGTTTTAGAAGCAGATATTTCTCTGTACAGACTATGGTCCCATTCACTCGGGAATATCCCAACGCAGCTACTAGAAGAAACGTGTTACCGACTCGCTGAATCTCAACATAGATTCAACTCTCTTAGGTGAACGATCGCCCAGCAGAGCAGTTTCAAGGAAACGTTTCTCCTGAGTTTTAGACGAAGTTTCCTGCTGTTTAGTACGTATGCCGGCATTGGGCTGGAAATACCGGTTTTGGGATTCTGCACAGAAAGGGTTTGCAAACCGCTGATTCCACACGTGAGTTTAACTCTGTCAGTTGAATGCACACATTGACAACCATTCAATTAGATAGCTCCGTTTTGGTTTTAGGAGCAGATATTTCTCTGTACAGCCTATGGTCCTATTCACTCGGGGATATCCCAACGCAACTCCTGGAAGAAACGTGTTTCTGACTCGCTGAATCTCAACATAGATTCAACTCTCTTAGGTGAACGAACGCACAGCAGAGCAGTTTCAAGGAAACGTTTCTCCTGAGTTTTAGACGAAGTTTCCTGCTGTTTAGTACGTATGCCGGCATTGGGCTGGAAATACCGGTTTTGGGATTCTGCACAGAAAGGGTTTGCAAACCGCTGAATCCACACGTAAGTTTAACTCTGTCAGCTGAATGCACACATTGACAACCATTCAGTTAGATAGATCCGTTTTGGTTTTAGAAGCAGATATTTCTCTGTACAGCCTATGGTCCCATTCACTCGTGAATATCCCAACGCAGCTCCTAGAAGAAACGTGTTTCTGACTCGCTGAATCTCAACATAGATTCAACTCTCTTAGGTGAACGAACGCCCAGCAGAGCAGTTTCAAGGAAGCGTTTCTCCTGAGTTTTAGACGAAGTTTCCTGCTGTTTAGTACGGATGCCGGCATTGGGCTGGAAATACCGGTTTTGGGATTCTGCACAGAAAGGGTTTGCAAACCGCTGAATCCACACGTGAGTTTAACTTTGTGAGTTGAATGCACACATTGACAACCATCCAGTTAGATAGCTCCGTTTTGGTTTTAGAAGCAGATATTTATCTGTACAGCCTATGGTCCCATTCACTCGGGAATATCCCAACGCAGCTCCTAGAAGAAACGTGTTTCTGACTCGCTGAATCTCAACATAGATTCAACTCTCTTAGGTGAACGAACGCACAGCAGAGCAGTTTCAAGGAAACGTTTCTCCTGAGTTTTAGACGAAGTTTCCTGCAGTTTAGTACGTATGCCGGCATTGAGCTGGAATTACCGGTTTTGGGAATCTGCACAGAAAGGGTTTGTAGACCGCTGAATCCAAACGTGAGTTTAATTCTGTCAGTTGAATGCACACATTGACAACCATCCAGTTAGATAGCTCCGTTTTGGTTTTAGAAGGAGATATTTCTCTGTACAGACTATGGTCCCATTCACTCGGGAATATCCCAACGCAGCTACTAGAAGAAACGTGTTTCTGACTCGCTGAATCTCAACATAGATTCAACTCTCTTAGGTGAACGAACGCACAGCAGAGCAGTTTCAAGGAAACGTTTCTCCTGAGTTTTAGACGAAGTTTCCTGCTGTTTAGTACGGATGCCGGCATTGGGCTGGAAATACCGGTTTTGGGATTCTGCACAGAAAGGGTTTACAGACCGCTGATTCCACACGTGAGTTTAACTCTGTCAGTTGAATGCATACATTGACAACCATTCAGTTAGATAGCTCCGTTTTGGTTTTAGAAGCAGATATTTCTCTGTACAGCGTATGGTGCCATTCACTCGGGAATATCCCAACGCAGCTCCTAGAAGAAACGTGTTTCTGACTCGCTGAATCTCAACATAGATTCAACTCTCTTAGGTGAACGAACGCACAGCAGAGCAGTTTCAAGGAAACGTTTCTCCTGAGTTTTTTACGAAGTTTCCTGCTGTTTAGTACGGATGCCGGCATTGGGCTGGAAATACCGGTTTTCGGATTCTGCACAGAAAGGGTTTGCAAACCGCTGAGTCCACAAGTGAGTTTAACTTTGTGAGTTGAATGAACACATTGACAACCATCCAGTTAGATAGCTCCGTTTTGGTTTTAGAAGCAGATATTTCTCTGTACAGCGTATGGTGCCATTCACTCGGGAATATCCCAACGCAGCTCCTAGAAGAAACGTGTTTCTGACTCGCTGAATCTCAACATAGATTCAACTCTCTTAGGTGAACGAACGCACAGCAGAGCAGTTTCAAGGAAACGTTTCTCCTGAGTTTTAGACGAAGTTTCCTGCTGTTTAGTACGGATGCCGGCATTGGGCTGGAAATACCGGTTTTGGGATTCTGCACAGAAAGGGTTTGCAAACCGCTGAGTCCACAAGTGAGTTTAACTTTGTGAGTTGAATGCACACATTGACAACCATCCAGTTAGATAGCTCCGTTTTGGTTTTAGAAGCAGATATTTCTCTGTACAGACTATGGTCCCATTCACTCGGGAATATTCCAACGCAGCTACTAGAAGAAACGTGTTTCTGACTCGCTGAATCTCAACATAGATTCAACTCTCTTAGGTGAACGAACGCCCAGCAGAGCAGTTTCAAGGAAACGTTTCTCCTGAGTTTTAGACGAAGTTTCCTGCTGTTTAGTACGTATGCCGGCATTGGGCTGGAAATACCGGTTTTGGGATTCTGCACAGAAAGGGATTGCAAACCGCTGATTCCACACGTGAGTTTAACTCTGTCAGTTGAATGCACATATTGACAACCATTCAGTTAGATAGCTCCGTTTTGGTTTTAGAAGCAGATATTTCTCTGTACAGCGTATGGTGCCATTCACTCGGGAATATCCCAACGCAGCTCCTAGAAGAAACGTGTTTCTGACTCGCTGAATCTCAACATAGATTCAACTCTCTTAGGTGAACGAACGCACAGCAGAGCAGTTTCAAGGAAACGTTTCTCCTGAGTTTTAGACGAAGTTTCCTGCTGTTTAGTACGGATGCCGGCATTGGGCAGGAAATACCGGTTTTCGGATTCTGCACAGAAAGGGTTTGCAAACCGCTGAATCCACACGTGAGTTTAACTCTGTCAGTTGAATGCACACATTGACAACCATTCAGTTTGATAGGACCCTTTTGGTTTTAGTAGCAGATATTTCTCTGTACAGCCTATGGTCCCATTCACTCGGGAATATCCCGACGCAGCTCCGAGAAGAAACGTGTTTCTGACTCGCTGAATCTCAACATAGATTCAACTTTCTTAGGTGAACGAACGCACAGCAGAGCAGTTTCAAGGAAACTTTTCTCCTGAGTTTTAGACGAAGTTTCCTGCTGTTTAGTACGGATGCCGGCATTGGTCTGGAAATACCGGTTTTGGGATTCTGCACAGAAAGGGTTTGCAAACCGCTGAATCCACACGTGAGTTTAACTCTGTCAGTTGAATGCACACATTGACAACCATTCAGTTAGATAGCTCCGTTTTGGTATTAGAAGCAGATATTTCTCTGTACAGCCTATGGTCCCATTCACTCGGGATTATCCCAACGCAGGTCCTAGAAGAAACGTGTTTCTGACTCGCTGAATCTCAACATAGATTCAACTTTCTTAGGTGAACGAACGCACAGCAGAGCAGTTTCAAGGAAACTTTTCTCCTGAGTTTTAGAGGAAGTTTCCTGCTGTTTAGTACGGATGCCGGCATTGGGCTGGAAATACCGGTTTTGGGATTCTGCACAGAAAGGGTTTGCAAACCGCTGAATCCACACGTGAGTTTAACTTTGTGAGTTGAATGCACACATTGACAACCATCCAGTTAGATAGCTCCGTTTTGGTTTTAGAAGCAGATATTTCTCTGTACAGACTATGGTCCCATTCACTCGGGAATATCCCAACGCAGCTACTAGAAGAAACGTGTTTCCGACTCGCTGAATCTCAACATAGATTCAACTCTCTTAGGTGAACGATCGCCCAGCAGAGCAGTTTCAAGGAAACGTTTCTCCTGAGTTTTAGACGAAGTTTCCTGCTGTTTAGTACGTATGCCGGCATTGGGCTGGAAATACCGGTTTTGGGATTCTGCACAGAAAGGGTTTGCAAACCGCTGATTCCACACGTGAGTTTAACTCTGTCAGTTGAATGCACACATTGACAACCATTCAATTAGATAGCTCCGTTTTGGTTTTAGGAGCAGATATTTCTCTGTACAGCCTATGGTCCTATTCACTCGGGGATATCCCAACGCAACTCCTGGAAGAAACGTGTTTCTGACTCGCTGAATCTCAACATAGATTCAACTCTCTTAGGTGAACGAACGCACAGCAGAGCAGTTTCAAGGAAACGTTTCTCCTGAGTTTTAGACGAAGTTTCCTGCTGTTTAGTACGTATGCCGGCATTGGGCTGGAAATACCGGTTTTGGGATTCTGCACAGAAAGGGTTTGCAAACCGCTGAGTCCACACGTAAGTTTAACTCTGTCAGTTGAATGCACACATTGACAACCATTCAGTTAGATAGATCCGTTTTGGTTTTAGAAGCAGATATTTCTCTGTACAGCCTATGGTCCCATTCACTCGTGAATATCCCAACACAGCTCCTAGAAGAAACGTGTTTCTGACTCGCTGAATCTCAACATAGATACAACTCTCTTAGGTGAACGAACGCCCAGCAGAGCAGTTTCAAGGAAGCGTTTCTCCTGAGTTTTAGACGAAGTTTCCTGCTGTTTAGTACGGATGCCGGCATTGGGCTGGAAATACCGGTTTTGGGATTCTGCACAGAAAGGGTTTGCAAACCGCTGAATCCACACGTGAGTTTAACTTTGTGAGTTGAATGCACACATTGACAACCATCCAGTTAGATAGCTCCGTTTTGGTTTTAGAAGCAGATATTTATCTGTACAGCCTATGGTCCCATTCACTCGGGAATATCCCAACGCAGCTCCTAGAAGAAACGTGTTTCTGACTCGCTGAATCTCAACATAGATTCAACTCTCTTAGGTGAACGAACGCACAGCAGAGCAGTTTCAAGGAAACGTTTCTCCTGAGTTTTAGACGAAGTTTCCTGCAGTTTAGTACGTATGCCGGCATTGAGCTGGAATTACCGGTTTTGGGAATCTGCACAGAAAGGGTTTGTAGACCGCTGAATCCAAACGTGAGTTTAACTCTGTCAGTTGAATGCACACATTGACAACCATTTAGTTAGACTGCACCCTTTTGGTTTTAGGAGCAGATATTTCTCTGTACAGCCTATGGTCCCATTCACTCGGGAATATCCCAACGCAGCTCCTAGAAGAAACGTGTTTCTGACTCGCTGAATCTCAACATAGATTCAACTCTCTTAGGTGAACGAACGCACAGCAGAGCAGTTTCAAGGAAACGTTTCTCCTGAGTTTTAGACGAAGTTTCCTGCTGTTTAGTACGGATGCCGGCATTGGGCTGGAAATACCGGTTTTGGGATTCTACACAGAAAGGGTTTGCAAACCGCTGAATCCACACGTGAGTTTAACTCTGTCAGTTGAATGCACACATTGACAACCATTCAGTTAGATAGCTCCGTTTTGGTTTTAGAAGCAGATATTTCTCTGTACAGCCTATGGTCCCATTCACTCGGGAATATCCCAACGCAGCTCCTGGAAGAAACGTGTTTCTGACTCGCTGAATCTCAACATAGATTCAACTCTCTTAGGTGAACGAACGCACAGCAGAGCAGTTTCAAGGAAACGTTTCTCCTGAGTTTTAGACGAAGTTTCCTGCTGTTTAGTACGTATGCCGGCATTGGGCTGGAAATACCGGTTTTGGGATTCTGCACAGAAAGGGTTTGCAAACCGCTGAATCCACACGTGAGTTTAATTCTGTCAGTTGAATGCACACATTGACAACCATCCAGTTAGATAGCTCCGTTTTGGTTTTAGAAGGAGATATTTCTCTGTACAGACTATGGTCCCATTCACTCGGGAATATCCCAACGCAGCTACTAGAAGAAACGTGTTTCTGACTCGCTGAATCTCAACATAGATTCAACTCTCTTAGGTGAACGAACGCACAGCAGAGCAGTTTCAAGGAAACGTTTCTCCTGAGTTTTAGACGAAGTTTCCTGCTGTTTAGTACGGATGCCGGCATTGGGCTGGAAATACCGGTTTTGGGATTCTGCACAGAAAGGGTTTACAAACCGCTGATTCCACACGTGAGTTTAACTCTGTCAGTTGAATGCACACATTGACAACCATTCAGTTAGATAGCTCCGTTTTGGTTTTAGAAGCAGATATTTCTCTGTACAGCGTATGGTGCCATTCACTCGGGAATATCCCAACGCAGCTCCTAGAAGAAACGTGTTTCTGACTCGCTGAATCTCAACATAGATTCAACTCTCTTAGGTGAACGAACGCACAGCAGAGCAGTTTCAAGGAAACGTTTCTCCTGAGTTTTAGACGAAGTTTCCTGCTGTTTAGTACGGCTGCCGGCATTGGGCTGGAAATACCGGTTTTCGGATTCTGCACAGAAAGGGTTTGCAAACCGCTGAGTCCACAAGTGAGTTTAACTTTGTGAGTTGAATGAACACATTGACAACCATCCAGTTAGATAGCTCCGTTTTGGTTTTAGAAGCAGATATTTCTCTGTACAGCGTATGGTGCCATTCACTCGGGAATATCCCAACGCAGCTCCTAGAAGAAACGTGTTTCTGACTCGCTGAATCTCAACATAGATTCAACTCTCTTAGGTGAACGAACGCACAGCAGAGCAGTTTCAAGGAAACGTTTCTCCTGAGTTTTAGACGAAGTTTCCTGCTGTTTAGTACGGATGCCGGCATTGGGCTGGAAATACCGGTTTTGGGATTCTGCACAGAAAGGGTTTGCAAACCGCTGAGTCCACAAGTGAGTTTAACTTTGTGAGTTGAATGCACACATTGACAACCATCCAGTTAGATAGCTCCGTTTTGGTTTTAGAAGCAGATATTTCTCTGTACAGACTATGGTCCCATTCACTCGGGAATATTCCAACGCAGCTACTAGAAGAAACGTGTTTCTGACTCGCTGAATCTCAACATAGATTCAACTCTCTTAGGTGAACGAACGCCCAGCAGAGCAGTTTCAAGGAAACGTTTCTCCTGAGTTTTAGACGAAGTTTCCTGCTGTTTAGTACGTATGCCGGCATTGGGCTGGAAATACCGGTTTTGGGATTCTGCACAGAAAGGGATTGCAAACCGCTGATTCCACACGTGAGTTTAACTCTGTCAGTTGAATGCACACATTGACAACCATTCAGTTAGATAGCTCCGTTTTGGTTTTAGAAGCAGATATTTCTCTGTACAGCGTATGGTGCCATTCACTCGGGAATATCCCAACGCAGCTCCTAGAAGAAACGTGTTTCTGACTCGCTGAATCTCAACATAGATTCAACTCTCTTAGGTGAACGAACGCACAGCAGAGCAGTTTCAAGGAAACGTTTCTCCTGAGTTTTAGACGAAGTTTCCTGCTGTTTAGTACGGATGCCGGCATTGGGCAGGAAATACCGGTTTTCGGATTCTGCACAGAAAGGGTTTGCAAACCGCTGAATCCACACGTGAGTTTAACTCTGTCAGTTGAATGCACACATTGACAACCATTCAGTTTGATAGGACCCTTTTGGTTTTAGAAGCAGATATTTCTCTGTACAGCCTATGGTCCCATTCACTCGGGAATATCCCGACGCAGCTCCTAGAAGAAACGTGTTTCTGACTCGCTGAATCTCAACATAGATTCAACTTTCTTAGGTGAACGAACGCACAGCAGAGCAGTTTCAAGGAAACTTTTCTCCTGAGTTTTAGACGAAGTTTCCTGCTGTTTAGTACGGATGCCGGCATTGGGCTGGAAATACCGGTTTTGGGATTCTGCACAGAAAGGGTTTGCAAACCGCTGAATCCACACGTGAGTTTAACTCTGTCAGTTGAATGCACACATTGACAACCATTCAGTTAGATAGCTCCGTTTTGGTATTAGAAGCAGATATTTCTCTGTACAGCCTATGGTCCCATTCACTCGGGATTATCCCAACGCAGGTCCTAGAAGAAACGTGTTTCTGACTCGCTGAATCTCAACATAGATTCAACTCTCTTAGGTGAACGAACGCACAGCAGAGCAGTTTCAAGGAAACGTTTCTCCTGAGTTTTAGACGAAGTTTCCTGCTGTTTAGTACGGATGCCGGCATTGGGCTGGAAATACCGGTTTTGGGATTCTGCACAGAAAGGGTTTGCAAACCGCTGAATCCACACGTGAGTTTAACTTTGTGAGTTGAATGCACACATTGACAACCATCCAGTTAGATAGCTCCGTTTTGGTTTTAGAAGCAGATATTTCTCTGTACAGACTATGGTCCCATTCACTCGGGAATATCCCAACGCAGCTCCTGGAAGAAACGTGTTTCTGACTCGCTGAATCTCAACATAGATTCAACTCTCTTAGGTGAACGATCGCCCAGCAGAGCAGTTTCAAGGAAACGTTTCTCCTGAGTTTTAGACGAAGTTTCCTGCTGTTTAGTACGTATGCCGGCATTGGGCTGGAAATACCGGTTTTGGGATTCTGCACAGAAAGGGTTTGCAAACCGCTGATTCCACACGTGAGTTTAACTCTGTCAGTTGAATGCACACATTGACAACCATTCAGTTAGATAGCTCCGTTTTGGTTTTAGGAGCAGATATTTCTCTGTACAGCCTATGGTCCCATTCACTCGGGAATATCCCAACGTAGCTCCTAGAAGAAACGTGTTTCTGACTCGCTGAATCTCAACATAGATTCAACTCTCTTATGTGAACGAACGCACAGCAGAGCAGTTTCAAGGAAACGTTTCTCCTGAGTTTTAGACGAAGTTTCCTGCTGTTTAGTACGTATGCCGGCATTGGGCTGGAAATACCGGTTTTGGTATTCTGCACAGAAAGGGTTTGCAAACCACTGAATCCACACGTGAGTTTAACTCTGTCAGTTGAATGCACACATTGACAACCATTCAGATAGATACCTCCGTTTTGGTTTTAGAAGCAGATATTTCTCTGTACAGACTATGGTCCCATTTACTTGGGAATGTCCCAACGCAGCTCCTGGAAGAAACGTGTTTCTGACTCGCTGAATCTCAACATAGATTCAACTCTCTTAGGTGAACGAACGCACAGCAGAGCAGTTTCAAGGAAACGTTTCTCCTGAGTTTTAGACGAAGTTTCCTGCTGTTTAGTACGGATGCCGGCATTGGGCTGGAAATAGCGATTTTGGGATTCTGCACAGAAAGGGTTTGCAAACCGCTGAATCCACACGTGAGTTTAACTCTGTCAGTTGAATGCACACATTGACAACCATTCAGTTAGATAGCTCCGTTTTGGTTTTAGAAGCAGATATTTCTCTGTACAGCCTATGGTCCCATTCACTCGGGAATATCCCAACGCAGCTCCTGGAAGAAACGTGTTTCTGACTCGCTGAATCTCAACATAGATTCAACTCTCTTAGGGGAACGAACGAACAGCAGAGCAGTTTCAAGGAAACGTTTCTCGTGAGTTTTAGACGAAGTATCCTGCTGTTTAGTACGTATGCCGGCATTGGGCTGGAAATTCCGGTTTTGGGATTCTGCACAGAAAGGGTTTGCAAACCGCTGAATCCACACGTGAGTTTAACTCTGTCAGTTGAATGCACACATTGACAACCATTCAGTTTGATAACACCCTTTTGGTTTTAGAAGCAGATATTTCTCTGTACAGCCTATGGTCCCATTCACTCGGGGATATCCCAACGCAGCTCCTGGAAGAAACGTGTTTCTGACTCGCTGAATCTCAACATAGATTCAACTCTCTTAGGTGAACGAACGCACAGCAGAGCAGTTTCAAGGAAACGTTTCTCCTGAGTTTTAGACGAAGTTTCCTGCTGTTTAATACGTATGCCGGCATTGGGCTGGAAATACCGGTTTTGGGATTCTGCACAGAAAGGGTTTGCAAACCGCTGAATCCACACGTGAGTTTAACTCTGTCAGTTGAATGCACACATTGACAACCATTCAGTTAGATAGATCCGTTTTGGTTTTAGAAGCAGATATTTCTCTGTACAGCCTATGGTCCCATTCACTCGGGAATATCCCGACGCAGCTCCTAGAAGAAACGTGTTTCTGACTCGTTGAATCTCAACATAGATTCAACTCTCTTAGGTAAACGAACGCACAGCAGAGCAGTTTCAAGGAAACTTTTCTCCTGAGTGTTAGACGAAGTTACCTGCTGTTTAGTACGGATGCCGGCATTGGGCAGGAAATACCGGTTTTCGGATTCTGCACAGAAAGGGTTTGCAAACCGATGAATCCACACGTGAGTTTAACTCTGTCAGTTGAATGCACACATTGACAACCATTCAGTTAGATAGCTCCGTTTTGGTTTCAGAAGCAGATATTTCTCTGTACAGCCTATGGTCCCATTGACTCGGGAATATCCCAACGCAGCTCCTGGAAGAAACGTGTTTCTGACTCGCTGAATCTCAACATAGATTCAACTCTCTTAGGTGAACGAACGCACAGCAGAGCAGTTTCAAGGAAACGTTTCTCCTGAGTTTTAGAGGAAGTTTCCTGCTGTTTAGTACGTATGCCGGCATTGGGCTGGAAATACCGGTTTTGGGATTCTGCACAGAAAGGGTTTGCAAACCGCTGAATCCACACGTGAGTTTAACTCTGTCAGTTGAATGCACACATTGACAACCATTCAGTTTGATAACACCGTTTTGGTTTTAGAAGCAGATATTTCTCTGTACAGCCTATGGTCCCATTCACTCGGGAATATCCCGACGCAGCTCCGAGAAGAAACGTGTTTCTGACTCGCTGAATCTCAACATAGATTCAACTTTCTTAGGTGAACGAACGCACAGCAGAGCAGTTTCAAGGAAACTTTTCTCCTGAGTTTTAGACGAAGTTTCCTGCTGTTTAGTACGGATGCCGGCATTGGGCTGGAAATACCGGTTTTGGGATTCTGCACAGAAAGGGTTTGCAAACCGCTGATTCCACACGTGAGTTTAACTCTGTCAGTTGAATGCACACATTGACAACCATTCAGTTAGATAGCTCCGTTTTGGTTTTAGGAGCAGATATTTCTCTGTACAGCCTATGGTCCCATTCACTCGGGAATATCCCAACGTAGCTCCTAGAAGAAACGTGTTTCTGACTCGCTGAATCTCAACATAGATTCAACTCTCTTATGTGAACGAACGCACAGCAGAGCAGTTTCAAGGAAACGTTTCTCCTGAGTTTTAGACGAAGATTCCTGCTGTTTAGTACGTATGCCGGCATTGGGCTGGAAATACCGGTTTTGGGATTCTGCACAGAAAGGGTTTGCAAACCACTGAATCCACACGTGAGTTTAACTCTGTCAGTTGAATGCACACATTGACAACCATTCAGATAGATACCTCCGTTTTGGTTTTAGAAGCAGATATTTCTCTGTACAGACTATGGTCCCATTTACTGGGGAATGTCCCAACGCAGCTCCTGGAAGAAACGTGTTTCTGACTCGCTGAATCTCAACATAGATTCAACTCTCTTAGGTGAACGAACGAACAGCAGAGCAGTTTCAAGGAAACGTTTCTCCTGAGTTTTAGACGAAGTTTCCTGCTGTTTAATACGTATGCCGGCATTGGGCTGGAAATACCGGTTTTGGGATTCTGCACAGAAAGGGTTTGCAAACCGCTGAATCCACACGTGAGTTTAACACTGTCAGTTGAATGCACACATTGACATCCATTCAGTTAGATAGATCCGTTTTGGTTTTAGAAGCAGATATTTCTCTGTACAGCCTATGGTCCCATTCACTCGGGAATATCCCGACGCAGCTCCTAGAAGAAACGTGTTTCTGACTCGCTGAATCTCAACATAGATTCAACTCTCTTAGGTGAACGAACGCACAGCAGAGCAGTTTCAAGGAAACTTTTCTCCTGAGTGTTAGACGAAGTTACCTGCTGTTTAGTACGGATGCCGGCATTGGGCAGGAAATACCGGTTTTCGGATTCTGCACAGAAAGGGTTTGCAAACCGCTGAATCCACACGTGAGTTTAACTCTGTCAGTTGAATGCACACATTGACAACCATTCAGTTAGATAGCTCCGTTTTGGTTTCAGAAGCAGATATTTCTCTGTACAGCCTATGGTCCCATTGACTCGGGAATATCCCAACGCAGCTCCTGGAAGAAACGTGTTTCTGACTCGCTGAATCTCAACATAGATTCAACTCTCTTAGGTGAACGAACGCACAGCAGAGCAGTTTCAAGGAAACGTTTCTCCTGAGTTTTAGAGGAAGTTTCCTGCTGTTTAGTACGTATGCCGGCATTGGGCTGGAAATACCGGTTTTGGGATTCTGCACAGAAAGGGTTTGCAAACCGCTGAATCCACACGTGAGTTTAACTCTGTCAGTTGAATTCACACATTGACAACCATTCAGTTTGATAACACCGTTTTGGTTTTAGAAGCAGATATTTCTCTGTACAGCCTATGGTCCCATTCACTCGGGGATATCCCAACGCAGCTCCTGGAATAAACGTGTTTGTGACTCGCTGAATCTCAACATAGATTCAACTCTCTTAGGTGAACGAACGCACAGCAGAGCAGTTTCAAGGAAACGTTTCTCCTGAGTTTTAGACGAAGTTTCCTGCTGTTTAGTACGTATGCCGGCATTGGGCTGGAAATACCGGTTTTGGGATTCTGCACAGAAAGGGTTTGCAAACCGCTGAATCCACACGTGAGTTTAACTCTGTCAGTTGAATGCACACATTGACAACCATTCAGTTAGATAGATCCGTTTTGGTTTTAGAAGCAGATATTTCTCTGTACAGCCTATGGTCCCATTCACTCGGGAATATCCCGACGCAGCTCCGAGAAGAAACGTGTTTCTGACTCGCTGAATCTCAACATAGATTCAACTCTCTTAGGTGAACGAAAGCACAGCAGAGCAGTTTTAAGGAAACGTTTCTCCTGAGTTTTAGACGAAGTTTCCTGCTGTTTAGTACGGATGCCGGCATTGGGCAGTAAATACCGGTTTTGGGATTCTGCACAGAAAGGGTTTGCAAACCGCTGAATCCACACGTGAGTTTAACTCTGTCAGTTGAATGCACACATTGACAACCATTCAGTTAGATAGCTCCGTTTTGGTTTTAGAAGCAGATATTTCTCTGTACACCCTATGGTCCCATTCACTCGGGAATATCCCAACGCAGCTCCTGGAAGAAACGTGTTTCTGACTCGCTGAATCTGAACATAGATTCAACTCTCTTAGGTGAACGAACGCACAGCAGAGCAGTTTCAAGGAAACGTTTCTCCTGAGTTTTAGACGAAGTTTCCTGCTGTTTAGTACGTATGCCGGCATTGGGCTGGAAATACCGGTTTTGGGATTCTGCACAGAAAGGGTTTGCAAACCGCTGAATCCACACGTGAGTTTAACTCTGTCAGTTGAATGCACACATTGACAACCATTCAGTTAGATAGCTCCGTTTTGGTATTAGAAGCAGATATTTCTCTGTACAGCCTATGGTACCATTCACTCGGGAATATCCCAACGCAGCTCCTGGAAGAAACGTGTTTCTGACTCGCTGAATCTCAACATAGATTCAACTCTCTTAGGTGAACGAACGAACAGCAGAGCAGTTTCAAGGAAACGTTTCTCGTGAGTTTTAGACGAAGTATCCTGCTGTTTAGTACGTATGCCGGCATTGTGCTGGAAATACCGGTTTTGGGATTCTGCACAGAAAGGGTTTGCAAACCGCTGAATCCACACGTGAGTTTAACTCTGTCAGTTGAATGCACACATTGACAACCATTCAGTTTGATAACACCCTTTTGGTTTTAGAAGCAGATATTTCTCTGTACAGCCTATAGTCCCATTCACTCGGGGATATCCCAACGCAGCTCCTGGAAGAAACGTGTTTCTGACTCGCTGAATCTCAACATAGATTCAACTCTCTTAGGTGAACGAACGCACAGCAGAGCAGTTTCAAGGAAACGTTTCTCCTGAGTTTTAGACGAAGTTTCCTGCTGTTTAGTACGTATGCCGGCATTGGGCTGGAAATACCGGTTTTGGGATTCTGCACAGAAAGGGTTTGCAAACCGCTGAATCCACACGTGAGTTTAACTCTGTCAGTTGAATGCACACAATGACAACCATTCAGTTAGATAGATCCGTTTTGGTTTTAGAAGCAGATATTTCTCTGTACAGCCTATGGTCCCATTCACTCGGGAATATCCCGACGCAGCTCCTAGAAGAAACGTGTTTCTGACTCGCTGAATCTCAACATAGATTCAACTCTCTTAGGTAAACGAACGCACAGCAGAGCAGTTTCAAGGAAACTTTTCTCCTGAGTTTTAGACGAAGTTTCCTGCTGTTTAGTACGGATGCCGGCATTGGGCAGTAAATACCGGTTTTGGGATTCTGCACAGAAAGGGTTTGCAAACCGCTGAATCCACACGTGAGTTTAACTCTGTCAGTTGAATGCACACATTGACAACCATTAAGTTAGATAGCTCCGTTTTGGTTTCAGAAGCAGATATTTCCCTGTACAGCCTATGGTCCCATTCACTCGGGAATATCCCAACGCAGCTCCTGGAAGAAAAGTGTTTCTGACTCACTGAATCTCAACATAGATTCAACTCCCTTAGGTGAACGAACGCACAGCAGAGCAGTTTCAAGGAAACGTTTCTCCTGAGTTTTAGACGAAGTTTCCTGCTGTTTAGTACGTATGCCGGCATTGGGCTGGAAATACCGGTTTTGGGATTCTGCACAGAAAGGGTTTGCAAACCGCTGAATCCACACGTGAGTTTAACTCTGTCAGTTGAATGCACACATTGACAACCATTCAGTTAGATAGATCCGTTTTGGTTTTAGAAGCAGATATTTCTCTGTACAGCCTATGGTCCCATTCACTCGGGAATATCCCGACGCAGCTCCTAGAAGAAACGTGTTTCTGACTCGCTGAATCTCAACATAGATTCGACTCTCTTAGGTGAACGAACGCACAGCAGAGCAGTTTCAAGGAAACTTTTCTCCTGAGTTTTAGACGAAGTTTCCTGCTGTTTAGTATGGATGCCGGCATTGGGCAGTAAATACCGGTTTTGGGATTCTGCACAGAAAGGGTTTGCAAACCGCTGAATCCACACGTGAGTTTAACTCTGTCAGTTGAATGCACACATTGACAACCATTCAGTTAGATAGCTCCGTTTTGGTTTTAGAAGCAGATATTTCTCTGTACAGCCTATGGTCCCATTCACTCGGGAATATCCCAACGCAGCTCCTGGAAGAAACGTGTTTCTGACTCGCTGAATCTAAACATAGATTCAACTCTCTTAGGTGAACGAACGCACAGCAGAGCAGTTTCAAGGAAACGTTTCTCCTGAGTTTTAGACGAAGTTTCCTGCTGTTTAGTACGTATTCCGGCATTGGGCTGGAAATACCGGTTTTGGGATTCTGCACAGAAAGGGTTTGCAAACCGCTGAATCGACAAGTGAGTTTAACTCTGTCAGTTGAATGCACACATTGACAACCATTCAGTTAGATAGCTCCGTTTTGGTATTAGAAGCAGATATTTCTCTGTACAGCCTATGGTCCCATTCACTCGGGAATATCCCAATGCAGGTCCTAGAAGAAACGTGTTTCTGACTCGCTGAATCTCAACATAGATTCAAGTCTCTTAGATGAACGAACGCACAGCAGAGCAGTTTCAAGGAAACGTTTCTCCTGAGTTTTAGAAGAAGTTTCCTGCTGTTTAGTACGGATGCCGGCATTGGGCTGGAAATACCGGTTTTGTGATTCTGCACAGAAAGGGTTTGCAAACCGCTGAATCCACACGTGAGTTTAACTCTGTCAGTTGAATGCACACATTGACAACCATCCAGTTAGATAGCTCCGTTTTGGTTTTAGAAGCAGATATTTCTCTGTACAGCCTATGGTCCCATTCACTCGGGAATGTCCCAACGCAGCTCCTAGAAGAAACGTGTTTCTGACTCGCCGAATCTCAACGTAGATTCAACTCTCTTAGATGAACGAACGCACAGCAGAGCAGTTTCAAGGAAACGTTTCTCCTGAGTTTTAGACGAAGTATCCTGCTGTTTAGTACGTATGCCGGCATTGGGCTGGAAATACCGGTTTTGGGATTCTGCACAGAAAGGGTTTGCAAACCGCTGAATCCACAAGTGAGTTTAACTCTGTCAGTTGAATGCACACATTGACAACCATTCAGTTTGATAACACCCTTTTGGTTTTAGAAGCAGATATTTCTCTGTACAGCCTATGGTCCCATTCACTCGGGAATATCCCGACGCAGCTCCTAGAAGAAACGTGTTTCTGACTCGCTGAATCTCAACATAGAGTCAACTCTCTTAGGTGAACGAACGCACAGCAGAGCAGTTTCAAGGAAACTTTTCTCCTGAGTGTTAGACGAAGTTACCTGCTGTTTAGTACGGATGCCGGTATTGGGCAGGAAATACCGGTTTTCGGATTCTGCACAGAAAGGGTTTGCAAACCGCTGAATCCACACGTGAGTTTAACTCTGTCAGTTGAATGCACACATTGACAACCATTCAGTTACATAGCTCCGTTTTGGTTTTAGAAGCAGATATTTCTCTGTACAGCCTATGGTCCCATTGACTCGGGAATATCCCAACGCAGCTCCTGGAAGAAACGTGTTTCTGACTCGCTGAATCTCAACATAGATTCAACTCTCTTAGGTGAACGAACGCACAGCAGAGCAGTTTCAAGGAAACGTTTCTCCTGAGTTTTAGAGGAAGTTTCCTGCTGTTTAGTACGTATGCCAGCATTGGGCTGGAAATACAGGTTTTGGGATTCTGCACAGAAAGGGTTTGCAAACCGCTGAATCCACACGTGAGTTTAACTCTGTCAGTTGAATGCACACATTGACAACCATTCAGTTTGATAACACCGTTTTCGTTTTAGAATCAGATATTTCTCTGTACAGCCTATGGTCCCATTCACTCGGGAATATCCCAACGCAGCTCCTGGAAGAAACGTGTTTCTGACTCGCTGAATCTCAACATAGATTCAACTCTCTTAGGTGAACGAACGAACAGCAGAGCAGTTTCAAGGAAACGTTTCTCCTGAGTTTTAGACGAAGTATCCTGCTGTTTAGTACGTATGCCGGCATTGGGCTGGAAATACCGGTTTTGGGATTCTGCACAGAAAGGGTTTGCAAACCGCTGAATCCACACGTGAGTTTCACTCTGTCAGTTGAATGCACACATTGACAACCATTCAGTTTGATAACACCCTTTTGGTTTTAGAAGCAGATATTTCTCTGTACAGCCTATGGTCCCATTCACTCGGGGATATCCCAACGCAGCTCCTGGAAGAAACGTGTTTCTGACTCGCTGAATCTCAACATAGATTCAACTCTCTTAGGTGAACGAACGCACAGCAGAGCAGTTTCAAGGAAACGTTTCTCCTGAGTTTTAGACGAAGTTTCCTGCTGTTTAGTACGTATGCCGGCATTGGGCTGGAAATACCGGTTTTGGAATTCTGCACAGAAAGGGTTTGCAAACCGCTGAATCCACACGTGAGTTTAACTCTGTCAGTTGAATGCACACATTGACAACCATTCAGTTAGATAGATCCGTTTTGGTTTTAGAAGCAGATATTTCTCTGTACAGCCTCTGGTCCCATTCACTCGGGAATATCCCGACGCAGCTCCTAGAAGAAACGTGTTTCTGACTCGCTGAATCTCAACATAGGTTCAACTCTCTTAGGTGAACGAACGCACAGCAGAGCAGTTTCAAGGAAACTTTTCTCCTGAGTTTTAGACGAAGTTTCCTGCTGTTTAGTACGTATGCCGGCATTGGGCAGGAAATACCGGTTTTCGGATTCTGCACAGAAAGGGTTTGCAAACCGCTGAATCCACACGTGAGTTTAACTCTGTCAGTTGAATGCACACATTGACAACCATTCAGTTAGATAGCTCCGTTTTGGTTTTAGAAGCAGATATTTCTCTGTACAGCCTATGGTCCCATTCACTCGGGAATATCCCAACGCAGCTCCTGGAAGAAACGTGTTTCTGACTCGCTGAATCTCAACATAGATTCAACTCTCTTAGGTGAACGAACGCACAGCAGAGCAGTTTCAAGGAAACGTTTCTCCTGAGTTTTAGACGAAGTTTCCTGCTGTTTAGTACGTATGCCAGCATTGGGCTGGAAATACCGGTTTTGGGATTCCGCACAGAAAGGGTTTGCAAACCGCTGAATCCACACGTGAGTTTAACTCTGTCAGTTGAATGCACACATTGACAACCATTCAGTTTGATAACACCGTTTTCGTTTTAGAAGCAGATATTTCTCTGTACAGCCTATGGTCCCATTCACTCGGGGATATCCCAACGCAGCTCCTGGAATAAACGTGTTTGTGACTCGCTGAATCTCAACATAGATTCAACTCTCTTAGGTGAACGAACGCCCAGCAGAGCAGTTACAAGGAAACGTTTCTCCTGAGTTTTAGACGAAGTTTCCTGCTGTTTAGTACGTATGCCGGCATTGGGCTGGAAATACCGGTTTTGGGATTCTGCACAGAAAGGGTTTGCAAACCGCTGAATCCACAAGTGAGTTTAACTCTGTCAGTTGAATGCACACATTGACAACCATTCAGTTAGATAGCTCCGTTTTGGTATTAGAAGCAGATATTTCTCTGTACAGCCTATGGTCCCATTCACTCGGGAATATCCCAATGCAGGTCGTAGAAGAAACGTGTTTCTGACTCGCTGAATCTCAACATAGATTCAAGTCTCTTAGGTGAACGAACGCACAGCAGAGCAGTTTCAAGGAAACGTTTCTCCTGAGTTTTAGACGAAGTTTCCTGCTGTTTAGTACGGATGCCGGCATTGGGCTGGAAATACCGGTTTTGGGATTCTGCACAGAAAGGGTTTGCAAACCGCTGAATCCAGACGTGAGTTCAACTTTGTGAGTTGAATGCACACATTGACAACCATCCAGTTAGATAGCTCCGTTTTGGTTTTAGAAGCAGATATTTCTCTGTACAGCCTATGGTCCCATTCACTCGGGAATGTCCCAACGCAGCTCCTAGAAGAAACGTGTTTCTGACTCGCCGAATCTCAACGTAGATTCAACTCTCTTAGGTGAACGAACGCACAGCAGACCAGTTTCAAGGAAACGTTTCTCCTGAGTTTTAGACGAAGTTTCCTGCAGTTTAGTACGTATCCCGGCATTGAGCTGGAATTACCGGTTTTGGGATTCTGCACAGAAAGGGTTTGCAAACCGCTGAATAAACACGTGAGTCTAACTCTGTCAGTTGAATGCACACATTGACAACCATTCAGTTAGATAGCTCCGTTTTGGTATTAGAAGCAGATATTTCTCTGTACAGCCTATGGTCCCATTCACTCGGGAATATCCCAACGCAGCTCCTGGAAGAAACGTGTTTCTGTCTCGCTGAATCTCAACATAGATTCAACTCTCTTAGGTGAACGAACGCACAGCAGAGCAGTTTCAAGGAAACGTTTCTCCTGAGTTTTAGACGAAGTTTCCTGCTGTTTAGTACGGATGCCGGCATTGGGCTGGAAATACCGGTTTTGGGATTCTGCACAGAAAGGGTTTGCAAACCGCTGAATCCACACGTGAGTTTAACTCTGTCAGTTGAATGCACACATTGACAACCATTCAGTTTGATAACACCCTTTTGGTTTTAGAAGCAGATATTTCTCTGTACAGCCTATGGTCCCATTCACTCGGGGATATCCCAACGCAGCTCCTGGAAGAAACGTGTTTCTGACTCGCTGAATCTCAACATAGATTCAACTCTCTTAGGTGAACGAACGCACAGCAGAGCAGTTTCAAGGAAACGTTTCTCCTGAGTTTTAGACGAAGTTTCCTGCTGTTTAGTACGTATGCCGGCATTGGGCTGGAAATACCGGCTTTGGGATTCTGCACAGAAAGGGTTTGCAAACCGCTGAATCCACACGTGAGTTTAACTCTGTCAGTTGAATGCACACATTGACAACCATTCAGTTAGATAGATCCGTTTTGGTTTTAGAAGCAGATATTTCTCTGTACAGCCTATGGTCCCATTCACTCGGGAATATCCCGACGCAGCTCCTAGAAGAAACGTGTTTCTGACTCGCTGAATCTCAACATAGATTCAACTCTCTTAGGTGAACGAACGCACAGCAGAGCAGTTTCAAGGAAACTTTTCTCCTGAGTGTTAGACGAAGTTACCTGCTGTTTAGTACGGATGCCGGCATTGGGCAGGAAATACCGGTTTTCGGATTCTGCACAGAAAGGGTTTGCAAACCGCTGAATCCACACGTGAGTTTAACTCTGTCAGTTGAATGCACACATTGACAACCATTCAGTTAGATAGCTCCGTTTTGGTTTTAGAAGCAGATATTTCTCTGTACAGCCTATGGTCCCATTGACTCGGGAATATCCCAACGCAGCTCCTGGAAGAAACGTGTTTCTGACTCGCTGAATCTCAACATAGATTCAACTCTCTTAGGTGAACGAACGCACAGCAGAGCAGTTTCAAGGAAACGTTTCTCCTGAGTTTTAGACGAAGTTTCCTGCTGTTTAGTACGTATGCCAGCATTGGGCTGGAAATACCGGTTTTGGGATTCTGCACAGAAAGGGTTTGCAAACCGCTGAATCCACACGTGAGTTTAACTCTGTCAGTTGAATGCACACATTGACAACCATTCAGTTTGATAACACCGTTTTCGTTTTAGAAGCAGATATTTCTCTGTACAGACTATGGTCCCATTCACTCGGGGATATCCCAACGCAGCTCCTGGAATAAACGTGTTTGTGAATCGCTGAATCTCAACATAGATTCAACTCTCTTAGGTGAACGATCGCCCAGCAGAGCAGTTTCAAGGAAACGTTTCTCCTGAGTTTTAGACGAAGTTTCCTGCTGTTTAGTACGTATGCCGGCATTGGGCTGGAAATACCGGTTTTGGGATTCTGCACAGAAAGGGTTTGCAAACCGCTGATTCCACACGTGAGTTTAACTCTGTCAGTTGAATGCACACATTGACAACCATTCAGTTAGATAGCTCCGTTTTGGTTTTAGGAGCAGATATTTCTCTGTACAGCCTATGGTCCCATTCACTCGGGAATATCCCAACGTAGCTCCTAGAAGAAACGTGTTTCTGACTCGCTGAATCTCAACATAGATTCAACTCTCTTATGTGAACGAACGCACAGCAGAGCAGTTTCAAGGAAACGTTTCTCCTGAGTTTTAGACGAAGTTTCCTGCTGTTTAGTACGTATGCCGGCATTGGGCTGGAAATACCGGTTTTGGTATTCTGCACAGAAAGGGTTTGCAAACCAGTGAATCCACACGTGAGTTTAACTCTGTCAGTTGAATGCACACATTGACAACCATTCAGATAGATACCTCCGTTTTGGTTTTAGAAGCAGATATTTCTCTGTACAGACTATGGTCCCATTTACTTGGGAATGTCCCAACGCAGCTCCTGGAAGAAACGTGTTTCTGACTCGCTGAATCTCAACATAGATTCAACTCTCTTAGGTGAACGAACGCACAGCAGAGCAGTTTCAAGGAAACGTTTCTCCTGAGTTTTAGACGAAGTTTCCTGCTGTTTAGTACGTATGCCGGCATTGGGCTGGAAATACCGGTTTTGGGATTCTGCACAGAAAGGGTTTGCAAACCGCTGATTCCACACGTGAGTTTAACTCTGTCAGTTGAATGCACACATTGACAACCATTCAGTTAGATAGCTCCGTTTTGGTTTTAGAAGCAGATATTTCTCTGTACAGCGTATGGTCCCATTCACTCGGGAATATCCCAACGCAGCTCCTAGAAGAAACGTGTTTCTGACTCGCTGAATCTCAACATAGATTCAACTCTCTTAGGTGAACGAACGCACAGCAGAGCAGTTTCAAGGAAACGTTTCTCCTGAGTTTTAGACGAAGTTTCCTGCTGTTTAGTACGGATGCCGGCATTGGGCTGGAAATAGCGATTTTGGGATTCTGCACAGAAAGGGTTTGCAAACCGCTGAATCCACACGTGAGTTTAACTCTGTCAGTTGAATGCACACATTGACAACCATTCAGTTAGATAGCTCCGTTTTGGTTTTAGAAGCAGATATTTCTCTGTACAGCCTATGGTCCCATTCACTCGGGAATATCCCAACGCAGCTCCTGGAAGAAACGTGTTTCTGACTCGCTGAATCTCAACATAGATTCAACTCTCTTAGGGGAACGAACGAACAGCAGAGCAGTTTCAAGGAAACGTTTCTCGTGAGTTTTAGACGAAGTATCCTGCTGTTTAGTACGTATGCCGGCATTGGGCTGGAAATTCCGGTTTTGGGATTCTGCACAGAAAGGGTTTGCAAACCGCTGAATCCACACGTGAGTTTAACTCTGTCAGTTGAATGCACACATTGACAACCATTCAGTTTGATAACACCCTTTTGGTTTTAGAAGCAGATATTTCTCTGTACAGCCTATGGTCCCATTCACTCGGGGATATCCCAACGCAGCTCCTGGAAGAAACGTGTTTCTGACTCGCTGAATCTCAACATAGATTCAACTCTCTTAGGTGAACGAACGCACAGCAGAGCAGTTTCAAGGAAACGTTTCTCCTGAGTTTTAGACGAAGTTTCCTGCTGTTTAATACGTATGCCGGCATTGGGCTGGAAATACCGGTTTTGGGATTCTGCACAGAAAGGGTTTGCAAACCGCTGAATCCACACGTGAGTTTAACTCTGTCAGTTGAATGCACACATTGACAACCATTCAGTTAGATAGCTCCGTTTTGGTTTTAGAAGCAGATATTTCTCTGTACAGCCTATGGTCCCATTCACTCGGGAATATCCCGACGCAGCTCCTAGAAGAAACGTGTTTCTGACTCGTTGAATCTCAACATAGATTCAACTCTCTTAGGTAAACGAACGCACAGCAGAGCAGTTTCAAGGAAACTTTTCTCCTGAGTGTTAGACGAAGTTACCTGCTGTTTAGTACGGATGCCGGCATTGGGCAGGAAATACCGGTTTTCGGATTCTGCACAGAAAGGGTTTGCAAACCGCTGAATCCACACGTGAGTTTAACTCTGTCAGTTGAATGCACACATTGACAACCATTCAGTTAGATAGCTCCGTTTTGGTTTCAGAAGCAGATATTTCTCTGTACAGCCTATGGTCCCATTGACTCGGGAATATCCCAACGCAGCTCCTGTAAGAAACGTGTTTCTGACTCGCTGAATCTCAACATAGATTCAACTCTCTTAGGTGAACGAACGCACAGCAGAGCAGTTTCAAGGAAACGTTTCTCCTGAGTTTTAGAGGAAGTTTCCTGCTGTTTAGTACGTATGCCGGCATTGGGCTGGAAATACCGGTTTTGGGATTCTGCACAGAAAGGGTTTGCAAACCGCTGAATCCACACGTGAGTTTAACTCTGTCAGTTGAATGCACACATTGACAACCATTCAGTTTGATAACACCGTTTTGGTTTTAGAAGCAGATATTTCTCTGTACAGCCTATGGTCCCATTCACTCGGGAATATCCCGACGCAGCTCCGAGAAGAAACGTGTTTCTGACTCGCTGAATCTCAACATAGATTCAACTTTCTTAGGTGAACGAACGCACAGCAGAGCAGTTTCAAGGAAACTTTTCTCCTGAGTTTTAGACGAAGTTTCCTGCTGTTTAGTACGGATGCCGGCATTGGGCTGGAAATACCGGTTTTGGGATTCTGCACAGAAAGGGTTTGCAAACCGCTGATTCCACACGTGAGTTTAACTCTGTCAGTTGAATGCACACATTGACAACCATTCAGTTAGATAGCTCCGTTTTGGTTTTAGGAGCAGATATTTCTCTGTACAGCCTATGGTCCCATTCACTCGGGAATATCCCAACGTAGCTCCTAGAAGAAACGTGTTTCTGACTCGCTGAATCTCAACATAGATTCAACTCTCTTATGTGAACGAACGCACAGCAGAGCAGTTTCAAGGAAACGTTTCTCCTGAGTTTTAGACGAAGTTTCCTGCTGTTTAGTACGTATGCCGGCATTGGGCTGGAAATACCGGTTTTGGGATTCTGCACAGAAAGGGTTTGCAAACCACTGAATCCACACGTGAGTTTAACTCTGTCAGTTGAATGCACACATTGACAACCATTCAGATAGATACCTCCGTTTTGGTTTTAGAAGCAGATATTTCTCTGTACAGACTATGGTCCCATTTACTTGGGAATGTCCCAACGCAGCTCCTGGAAGAAACGTGTTTCTGACTCGCTGAATCTCAACATAGATTCAACTCTCTTAGGTGAACGAACGCACAGCAGAGCAGTTTCAAGGAAACGTTTCTCCTGAGTTTTAGACGAAGTTTCCTGCTGTTTAGTACGTATGCCGGCATTGGGCTGGAAATACCGGTTTTGGGATTCTGCACAGAAAGGGTTTGCAAACCGCTGATTCCACACGTGAGTTTAACTCTGTCAGTTGAATGCACACATTGACAACCATTCAGTTAGATAGCTCCGTTTTGGTTTTAGAAGCAGATATTTCTCTGTACAGCCTATCGTCCCATTCACTCGGGAATATCCCAACGCAGCTCCTGGAAGAAACGTGTTTCTGACTCGCTGAATCTCAACATAGATTCAACTCTCTTAGGTGAACGAACGAACAGCAGAGCAGTTTCAAGGAAACGTTTCTCCTGAGTTTTAGACGAAGTTTCCTGCTGTTTAATACGTATGCCGGCATTGGGCTGGAAATACCGGTTTTGGGATTCTGCACAGAAAGGGTTTGCAAACCGCTGAATCCACACGTGAGTTTAACACTGTCAGTTGAATTCACACATTGACATCCATTCAGTTAGATAGATCCGTTTTGGTTTTAGAAGCAGATATTTCTCTGTAGAGCCTATGGTCCCATTCACTCGGGAATATCCCGACGCAGCTCCTAGAAGAAACGTGTTTCTGACTCGCTGAATCTCAACATAGATTCAACTCTCTTAGGTGAACGAACGCACAGCAGAGCAGTTTCAAGGAAACTTTTCTCCTGAGTGTTAGACGAAGTTACCTGCTGTTTAGTACGGATGCCGGCATTGGGCAGGAAATACCGGTTTTCGGATTCTGCACAGAAAGGGTTTGCAAACCGCTGAATCCACACGTGAGTTTAACTCTGTCAGTTGAATGCACACATTGACAACCATTCAGTTAGATAGCTCCGTTTTGGTTTCAGAAGCAGATATTTCTCTGTACAGCCTATGGTCCCATTGACTCGGGAATATCCCAACGCAGCTCCTGGAAGAAACGTGTTTCTGACTCGCTGAATCTCAACATAGATTCAACTCTCTTAGGTGAACGAACGCACAGCAGAGCAGTTTCAAGGAAACGTTTCTCCTGAGTTTTAGAGGAAGTTTCCTGCTGTTTAGTACGTATGCCGGCATTTGGCTGGAAATACCGGTTTTGGGATTCTGCACAGAAAGGGTTTGCAAACCGCTGAATCCACACGTGAGTTTAACTCTGTCAGTTGAATGCACACATTGACAACCATTCAGTTTGATAACACCGTTTTGGTTTTAGAAGCAGATATTTCTCTATACAGCCTATGGTCCCATTCACTCGGGGATATCCCAACGCAGCTCCTGGAATAAACGTGTTTGTGACTCGCTGAATCTCAACATAGATTCAACTCTCTTAGGTGAACGAACGCACAGCAGAGCAGTTTCAAGGAAACGTTTCTCCTGAGTTTTAGACGAAGTTTCCTGCTGTTTAGTACGTATGCCGGCATTGGGCTGGAAATACCGGTTTTGGGATTCTGCACAGAAAGGGTTTGCAAACCGCTGAATCCACACGTGAGTTTAACTCTGTCAGTTGAATGCACACATTGACAACCATTCAGTTAGATAGATCCGTTTTGGTTTTAGAAGCAGATATTTCTCTGTACAGCCTATGGTCCCATTCACTCGGGAATATCCCGACGCAGCTCCGAGAAGAAACGTGTTTCTGACTCGCTGAATCTCAACATAGATTCAACTCTCTTAGGTGAACGAAAGCACAGCAGAGCAGTTTTAAGGAAACGTTTCTCCTGAGTTTTAGACGAAGTTTCCTGCTGTTTAGTACGGATGCCGGCATTGGGCAGTAAATACCGGTTTTGGGATTCTGCACAGAAAGGGTTTGCAAACCGCTGAATCCACACGTGAGTTTAACTCTGTCAGTTGAATGCACACATTGACAACCATTCAGTTAGATAGCTCCGTTTTGGTTTTAGAAGCAGATATTTCTCTGTACACCCTATGGTCCCATTCACTCGGGAATATCCCAACGCAGCTCCTGGAAGAAACGTGTTTCTGACTCGCTGAATCTCAACATAGATTCAACTCTCTTAGGTGAACGAACGCACAGCAGAGCAGTTTCAAGGAAACGTTTCTCCTGAGTTTTAGACGAAGTTTCCTGCTGTTTAGTACGTATGCCGGCATTGGGCTGGAAATACCGGTTTTGGGATTCTGCACAGAAAGGGTTTGCAAACCGCTGAATCCACACGTGAGTTTAACTCTGTCAGTTGAATGCACACATTGACAACCATTCAGTTTGATAACACCCTTTTGGTTTTAGAAGCAGATATTTCTCTGTACAGCCTATGGTACCATTCACTCGGGAATATCCCAACGCAGCTCCTGGAAGAAACGTGTTTCTGACTCGCTGAATCTCAACATAGATTCAACTCTCTTAGGTGAACGAACGAACAGCAGAGCAGTTTCAAGGAAACGTTTCTCGTGAGTTTTAGACGAAGTATCCTGCTGTTTAGTACGTATGCCGGCATTGTGCTGGAAATACCGGTTTTGGGATTCTGCACAGAAAGGGTTTGCAAACCGCTGAATCCACACGTGAGTTTAACTCTGTCAGTTGAATGCACACATTGACAACCATTCAGTTTGATAACACCCTTTTGGTTTTAGAAGCAGATATTTCTCTGTACAGCCTATGGTCCCATTCACTCGGGGATATCCCAACGCAGCTCCTGGAAGAAACGTGTTTCTGACTCGCTGAATCTCAACATAGATTCAACTCTCTTAGGTGAACGAACGCACAGCAGAGCAGTTTCAAGGAAACGTTTCTCCTGAGTTTTAGACGAAGTTTCCTGCTGTTTAGTACGTATGCCGGCATTGGGCTGGAAATACCGGTTTTGGGATTCTGCACAGAAAGGGTTTGCAAACCGCTGAATCCACACGTGAGTTTAACTCTGTCAGTTGAATGCACACATTGACAACCATTCAGTTAGATAGATCCGTTTTGGTTTTAGAAGCAGATATTTCTCTGTACAGCCTATGGTCCCATTCACTCGGGAATATCCCGACGCAGCTCCTAGAAGAAACGTGTTTCTGACTCGCTGAATCTCAACATAGATTCAACTCTCTTAGGTGAACGAACGCACAGCAGAGCAGTTTCAAGGAATCTTTTCTCCTGAGTGTTAGACGAAGTTACCTGCTGTTTAGTACGGATGCCGGCATTGGGCAGGAAATACCGGTTTTCGGATTCTGCACAGAAAGGGTTTGCAAACCGCTGAATCCACACGTGAGTTTAACTCTGTCAGTTGAATGCACACATTGACAACCATTCAGTTAGATAGCTCCGTTTTGGTTTTAGAAGCAGATATTTCTCTGTACAGCCTATGGTCCCATTGACTCGGGAATATCCCAACGCAGCTCCTGGAAGAAACGTGTTTCTGACTCGCTGAATCTCAACATAGATTCAACTCTCTTAGGTGAACGAACGCACAGCAGAGCAGTTTCAAGGAAACGTTTCTCCTGAGTTTTAGAGGAAGTTTCCTGCTGTTTAGTACGTATGCCAGCATTGGGCTGGAAATACCGGTTTTGGGATTCTGCACAGAAATTGTTTGCAAACCGCTGAATCCACACGTGAGTTTAACTCTGTCAGTTGAATGCACACATTGACAACCATTCAATTTGATAACACCGTTTTGGTTTTAGAAGCAGATATTTCTCTGTACAGACTATGGTCCCATTCACTCGGGGATATCCCAACGCAGCTCCTGGAATAAACGTGTTTGTGACTCGCTGAATCTCAACATAGATTCAACTCTCTTAGGTGAACGAAGGCACAGCAGAGCAGTTTCAAGGAAACGTTTCTCCTGAGTTTTAGTCGAAGTTTCCTGCTGTTTAGTACGTATGCCGGCATTGGGCTGGAAATACCGGTTTTGGGATTCTGCACAGAAAGGGTTTGCAAACCGCTGAATCCACACGTGAGTTTAACTCTGTCAGTTGAATGCACACAATGACAACCATTCAGTTAGATAGATCCGTTTTGGTTTTAGAAGCAGATATTTCTCTGTACAGCCTATGGTCCCATTCACTCGGGAATATCCCGACGCAGCTCCTAGAAGAAACGTGTTTCTGACTCGCTGAATCTCAACATAGATTCAACTCTCTTAGGTGAACGAACGCACAGCAGAGCAGTTTCAAGGAAACTTTTCTCCTGAGTTTTAGACGAAGTTTCCTGCTGTTTAGTACGGATGCCGGCATTGGGCAGTAAATACCGGTTTTGGGATTCTGCACAGAAAGGGTTTGCAAACCGCTGAATCCACACGTGAGTTTAACTCTGTCAGTTGAATGCACACATTGACAACCATTCAGTTAGATAGCTCCGTTTTGGTTTCAGAAGCAGATATTTCTCTGTACAGCCTATGGTCCCATTCACTCGGGAATATCCCAACGCAGCTCCTGGAAGAAACGTGTTTCTGACTCGCTGAATCTCAACATAGATTCAACTCCCTTAGGTGAACGAACGCACAGCAGAGCAGTTTCAAGGAAACGTTTCTCCTGAGTTTTAGACGAAGTTTCCTGCTGTTTAGTACGTATGCCGGCATTGGGCTGGAAATACCGGTTTTGGGATTCTGCACAGAAAGGGTTTACAAACCGCTGATTCCACACGTGAGTTTAACTCTGTCAGTTGAATGCACACATTGACAACCATTCAGTTAGATAGCTCCGTTTTGGTTTTAGAAGCAGATATTTCTCTGTACAGCGTATGGTGCCATTCACTCGGGAATATCCCAACGCAGCTCCTAGAAGAAACGTGTTTCTGACTCGCTGAATCTCAACATAGATTCAACTCTCTTAGGTGAACGAACGCACAGCAGAGCAGTTTCAAGGAAACGTTTCTCCTGAGTTTTAGACGAAGTTTCCTGCTGTTTAGTACGGATGCCGGCATTGGGCAGTAAATACCGGTTTTGGGATTCTGCACAGAAAGGGTTTGCAAACCGCTGAATCCACACGTGAGTTTAACTCTGTCAGTTGAATGCACACATTGACAACCATTCAGTTAGATAGCTCCGTTTTGGTTTCAGAAGCAGATATTTCTCTGTACAGCCTATGGTCCCATTGACTCGGGAATATCCCAACGCAGCTCCTGGAAGAAACGTGTTTCTGACTCGCTGAATCTCAACATAGATTCAACTCTCTTAGGTGAACGAACGCACAGCAGAGCAGTTTCAAGGAAACGTTTCTCCTGAGTTTTAGACGAAGTTTCCTGCTGTTTAGTACGTATGCCGGCATTGGGCTGGAAATACCGGTTTTGGGATTCTGCACAGAAAGGGTTTGCAAACCGCTGAATCCACACGTGAGTTTAACTCTGTCAGTTGAATGCACACATTGACAACCATTCAGTTAGATAGATCCGTTTTGGTTTTAGAAGCAGATATTTCTCTGTACAGCCTATGGTCCCATTCACTCGGGAATATCCCGACGCAGCTCCTAGAAGAAACGTGTTTCTGACTCGCTGAATCTCAACATAGATTCGACTCTCTTAGGTGAACGAACGCACAGCAGAGCAGTTTCAAGGAAACTTTTCTCCTGAGTTTTAGACGAAGTTTCCTGCTGTTTAGTACGGATGCCGGCATTGGGCAGTAAATACCGGTTTTGGGATTCTGCACAGAAAGGGTTTGCAAACCGCTGAATCCACACGTGAGTTTAACTCTGTCAGTTGAATGCACACATTGACAACCATTCAGTTAGATAGCTCCGTTTTGGTTTCAGAAGCAGATATTTCTCTGTACAGCCTATGGTCCCATTGACTCGGGAATATCCCAACGCAGCTCCTGGAAGAAACGTGTTTCTGACTCGCTGAATCTCAACATAGATTCAACTCTCTTAGGTGAACGAACGCACAGCAGAGCAGTTTCAAGGAAACGTTTCTCCTGAGTTTTAGAGGAAGTTTCCTGCTGTTTAGTACGTATGCCGGCATTTGGCTGGAAATACCGGTTTTGGGATTCTGCACAGAAAGGGTTTGCAAACCGCTGAATCCACACGTGAGTTTAACTCTGTCAGTTGAATGCACACATTGACAACCATTCAGTTTGATAACACCGTTTTGGTTTTAGAAGCAGATATTTCTCTATACAGCCTATGGTCCCATTCACTCGGGGATATCCCAACGCAGCTCCTGGAATAAACGTGTTTGTGACTCGCTGAATCTCAACATAGATTCAACTCTCTTAGGTGAACGAACGCACAGCAGAGCAGTTTCAAGGAAACGTTTCTCCTGAGTTTTAGACGAAGTTTCCTGCTGTTTAGTACGTATGCCGGCATTGGGCTGGAAATACCGGTTTTGGGATTCTGCACAGAAAGGGTTTGCAAACCGCTGAATCCACACGTGAGTTTAACTCTGTCAGTTGAATGCACACATTGACAACCATTCAGTTAGATAGATCCGTTTTGGTTTTAGAAGCAGATATTTCTCTGTACAGCCTATGGTCCCATTCACTCGGGAATATCCCGACGCAGCTCCGAGAAGAAACGTGTTTCTGACTCGCTGAATCTCAACATAGATTCAACTCTCTTAGGTGAACGAAAGCACAGCAGAGCAGTTTTAAGGAAACGTTTCTCCTGAGTTTTAGACGAAGTTTCCTGCTGTTTAGTACGGATGCCGGCATTGGGCAGTAAATACCGGTTTTGGGATTCTGCACAGAAAGGGTTTGCAAACCGCTGAATCCACACGTGAGTTTAACTCTGTCAGTTGAATGCACACATTGACAACCATTCAGTTAGATAGCTCCGTTTTGGTTTTAGAAGCAGATATTTCTCTGTACACCCTATGGTCCCATTCACTCGGGAATATCCCAACGCAGCTCCTGGAAGAAACGTGTTTCTGACTCGCTGAATCTCAACATAGATTCAACTCTCTTAGGTGAACGAACGCACAGCAGAGCAGTTTCAAGGAAACGTTTCTCCTGAGTTTTAGACGAAGTTTCCTGCTGTTTAGTACGTATGCCGGCATTGGGCTGGAAATACCGGTTTTGGGATTCTGCACAGAAAGGGTTTGCAAACCGCTGAATCCACACGTGAGTTTAACTCTGTCAGTTGAATGCACACATTGACAACCATTCAGTTTGATAACACCCTTTTGGTTTTAGAAGCAGATATTTCTCTGTACAGCCTATGGTACCATTCACTCGGGAATATCCCAACGCAGCTCCTGGAAGAAACGTGTTTCTGACTCGCTGAATCTCAACATAGATTCAACTCTCTTAGGTGAACGAACGAACAGCAGAGCAGTTTCAAGGAAACGTTTCTCGTGAGTTTTAGACGAAGTATCCTGCTGTTTAGTACGTATGCCGGCATTGTGCTGGAAATACCGGTTTTGGGATTCTGCACAGAAAGGGTTTGCAAACCGCTGAATCCACACGTGAGTTTAACTCTGTCAGTTGAATGCACACATTGACAACCATTCAGTTTGATAACACCCTTTTGGTTTTAGAAGCAGATATTTCTCTGTACAGCCTATGGTCCCATTCACTCGGGGATATCCCAACGCAGCTCCTGGAAGAAACGTGTTTCTGACTCGCTGAATCTCAACATAGATTCAACTCTCTTAGGTGAACGAACGCACAGCAGAGCAGTTTCAAGGAAACGTTTCTCCTGAGTTTTAGACGAAGTTTCCTGCTGTTTAGTACGTATGCCGGCATTGGGCTGGAAATACCGGTTTTGGGATTCTGCACAGAAAGGGTTTGCAAACCGCTGAATCCACACGTGAGTTTAACTCTGTCAGTTGAATGCACACATTGACAACCATTCAGTTAGATAGATCCGTTTTGGTTTTAGAAGCAGATATTTCTCTGTACAGCCTATGGTCCCATTCACTCGGGAATATCCCGACGCAGCTCCTAGAAGAAACGTGTTTCTGACTCGCTGAATCTCAACATAGATTCAACTCTCTTAGGTGAACGAACGCACAGCAGAGCAGTTTCAAGGAATCTTTTCTCCTGAGTGTTAGACGAAGTTACCTGCTGTTTAGTACGGATGCCGGCATTGGGCAGGAAATACCGGTTTTCGGATTCTGCACAGAAAGGGTTTGCAAACCGCTGAATCCACACGTGAGTTTAACTCTGTCAGTTGAATGCACACATTGACAACCATTCAGTTAGATAGCTCCGTTTTGGTTTTAGAAGCAGATATTTCTCTGTACAGCCTATGGTCCCATTGACTCGGGAATATCCCAACGCAGCTCCTGGAAGAAACGTGTTTCTGACTCGCTGAATCTCAACATAGATTCAACTCTCTTAGGTGAACGAACGCACAGCAGAGCAGTTTCAAGGAAACGTTTCTCCTGAGTTTTAGAGGAAGTTTCCTGCTGTTTAGTACGTATGCCAGCATTGGGCTGGAAATACCGGTTTTGGGATTCTGCACAGAAATTGTTTGCAAACCGCTGAATCCACACGTGAGTTTAACTCTGTCAGTTGAATGCACACATTGACAACCATTCAATTTGATAACACCGTTTTGGTTTTAGAAGCAGATATTTCTCTGTACAGACTATGGTCCCATTCACTCGGGGATATCCCAACGCAGCTCCTGGAATAAACGTGTTTGTGACTCGCTGAATCTCAACATAGATTCAACTCTCTTAGGTGAACGAAGGCACAGCAGAGCAGTTTCAAGGAAACGTTTCTCCTGAGTTTTAGTCGAAGTTTCCTGCTGTTTAGTACGTATGCCGGCATTGGGCTGGAAATACCGGTTTTGGGATTCTGCACAGAAAGGGTTTGCAAACCGCTGAATCCACACGTGAGTTTAACTCTGTCAGTTGAATGCACACAATGACAACCATTCAGTTAGATAGATCCGTTTTGGTTTTAGAAGCAGATATTTCTCTGTACAGCCTATGGTCCCATTCACTCGGGAATATCCCGACGCAGCTCCTAGAAGAAACGTGTTTCTGACTCGCTGAATCTCAACATAGATTCAACTCTCTTAGGTGAACGAACGCACAGCAGAGCAGTTTCAAGGAAACTTTTCTCCTGAGTTTTAGACGAAGTTTCCTGCTGTTTAGTACGGATGCCGGCATTGGGCAGTAAATACCGGTTTTGGGATTCTGCACAGAAAGGGTTTGCAAACCGCTGAATCCACACGTGAGTTTAACTCTGTCAGTTGAATGCACACATTGACAACCATTCAGTTAGATAGCTCCGTTTTGGTTTCAGAAGCAGATATTTCTCTGTACAGCCTATGGTCCCATTCACTCGGGAATATCCCAACGCAGCTCCTGGAAGAAACGTGTTTCTGACTCGCTGAATCTCAACATAGATTCAACTCCCTTAGGTGAACGAACGCACAGCAGAGCAGTTTCAAGGAAACGTTTCTCCTGAGTTTTAGACGAAGTTTCCTGCTGTTTAGTACGTATGCCGGCATTGGGCTGGAAATACCGGTTTTGGGATTCTGCACAGAAAGGGTTTACAAACCGCTGATTCCACACGTGAGTTTAACTCTGTCAGTTGAATGCACACATTGACAACCATTCAGTTAGATAGCTCCGTTTTGGTTTTAGAAGCAGATATTTCTCTGTACAGCGTATGGTGCCATTCACTCGGGAATATCCCAACGCAGCTCCTAGAAGAAACGTGTTTCTGACTCGCTGAATCTCAACATAGATTCAACTCTCTTAGGTGAACGAACGCACAGCAGAGCAGTTTCAAGGAAACGTTTCTCCTGAGTTTTAGACGAAGTTTCCTGCTGTTTAGTACGTATGCCGGCATTGGGCTGGAAATACCGGTTTTGGGATTCTGCACAGAAAGGGTTTGCAAACCGCTGAATCCACACGTGAGTTTAACTCTGTCAGTTGAATGCACACATTGACAACCATTCAGTTAGATAGATCCGTTTTGGTTTTAGAAGCAGATATTTCTCTGTACAGCCTATGGTCCCATTCACTCGGGAATATCCCGACGCAGCTCCTAGAAGAAACGTGTTTCTGACTCGCTGAATCTCAACATAGATTCGACTCTCTTAGGTGAACGAACGCACAGCAGAGCAGTTTCAAGGAAACTTTTCTCCTGAGTTTTAGACGAAGTTTCCTGCTGTTTAGTACGGATGCCGGCATTGGGCAGTAAATACCGGTTTTGGGATTCTGCACAGAAAGGGTTTGCAAACCGCTGAATCCACACGTGAGTTTAACTCTGTCAGTTGAATGCACACATTGACAACCATTCAGTTAGATAGCTCCGTTTTGGTTTTAGAAGCAGATATTTCTCTGTACAGCCTATGGTCCCATTCACTCGGGAATATCCCAACGCAGCTCCTGGAAGAAACGTGTTTCTGACTCGCTGAATCTAAACATAGATTCAACTCTCTTAGGTGAACGAACGCACAGCAGAGCAGTTTCAAGGAAACGTTTCTCCTGAGTTTTAGACGAAGTTTCCTGCTGTTTAGTACGTATGCCGGCATTGGGCTGGAAATACCGGTTTTGGGATTCTGCACAGAAAGGGTTTGCAAACCGCTGAATCCACAAGTGAGTTTAACTCTGTCAGTTGAATGCACACATTGACAACCATTCAGTTAGATAGCTCCGTTTTGGTATTAGAAGCAGATATTTCTCTGTACAGCCTATGGTCCCATTCACTCGGGAATATCCCAATGCAGGTCCTAGAAGAAACGTGTTTCTGACTCGCTGAATCTCAACATAGATTCAAGTCTCTTAGATGAACGAACGCACAGCAGAGCAGTTTCAAGGAAACGTTTCTCCTGAGTTTTAGAAGAAGTTTCCTGCTGTTTAGTACGGATGCCGGCATTGGGCTGGAAATACCGGTTTTGGGATTCTGCACAGAAAGGGTTTGCAAACCACTAAATCCACACGTGAGTTTAACTCTGTCAGTTGAATGCACACATTGACAACCATCCAGTTAGATAGCTCCGTTTTGGTTTTAGAAGCAGATATTTCTCTGTACAGCCTATGGTCCCATTCACTCGGGAATGTCCCAACGCAGCTCCTAGAAGAAACGTGTTTCTGACTCGCCGAATCTCAACGTAGATTCAACTCTCTTAGATGAACGAACGCACAGCAGAGCAGTTTCAAGGAAACGTTTCTCCTGAGTTTTAGACGAAGTATCCTGCTGTTTAGTACGTATGCCGGCATTGGGCTGGAAATACCGGTTTTGGGATTCTGCACAGAAAGGGTTTGCAAACCGCTGAATCCACACGTGAGTTTAACTCTGTCAGTTGAATGCACACATTGACAACCATTCAGTTTGATAACACCCTTTTGGTTTTAGAAGCAGATATTTCTCTGTACAGTCTATGGTCCCATTCACTCGGGGATATCCCAACGCAGCTCCTGGAAGAAACGTGTTTCTGACTCGCTGAATCTCAACATAGATTCAACTCTCTTAGGTGAACGAACGCACAGCAGAGCAGTTTCAAGGAAACGTTTCTCCTGAGTTTTAGACGAAGTTTCCTGCTGTTTAGTACGTATGCCGGCATTGGGCTGGAAATACCGGTTTTGGGATTCTGCACAGAAAGGGTTTGCAAACCGCTGAATCCACACGTGAGTTTAACTCTGTCAGTTGAATGCACACATTGACAACCATTCAGTTAGATAGATCCGTTTTGGTTTTAGAAGCAGATATTTCTCTGTACAGCCTATGGTCCCATTCACTCGGGAATATCCCGACGCAGCTCCTAGAAGAAACGTGTTTCTGACTCGCTGAATCTCAACATAGATTCAACTCTCTTAGGTGAACGAACGCACAGCAGAGCAGTTTCAAGGAAACTTTTCTCCTGAGTGTTAGACGAAGTTACCTGCTGTTTAGTACGGATGCCGGTATTGGGCAGGAAATATCGGTTTTCGGATTCTGCACAGAAAGGGTTTGCAAACCGCTGAATCCACACGTGAGTTTAACTCTGTCAGTTGAATGCACACATTGACAACCATTCAGTTAGATAGCTCCGTTTTGGTTTTAGAAGCAGATATTTCTCTGTACAGCCTATGGTCCCATTGACTCGGGAATATCCCAACGCAGCTCCTGGAAGAAACGTGTTTCTGACTCGCTGAATCTCAACATAGATTCAACTCTCTTAGGTGAACGAACGCACAGCAGAGCAGTTTCAAGGAAACGTTTCTCCTGAGTTTTAGAGGAAGTTTCCTGCTGTTTAGTACGTATGCCAGCATTGGGCTGGAAATACAGGTTTTGGGATTCTGCACAGAAAGGGTTTGCAAACCGCTGAATCCACACGTGAGTTTAACTCTGTCAGTTGAATGCACACATTGACAACCATTCAGTTAGATAGATCCGTTTTGGTTTTAGAAGCAGATATTTCTCTGTACAGCCTATGGTCCCATTCACTCGGGAATATCCCGACGCAGCTCCTAGAAGAAACGTGTTTCTGACTCGCTGAATCTCAACATAGATTCAACTCTCTTAGGTGAACGAACGCACAGCAGAGCAGTTTCAAGGAATCTTTTCTCCTGAGTGTTAGACGAAGTTACCTGCTGTTTAGTACGGATGCCGGCATTGGGCAGGAAATACCGGTTTTCGGATTCTGCACAGAAAGGGTTTGCAAACCGCTGAATCCACAAGTGAGTTTAACTCTGTCAGTTGAATGCACACATTGACAACCATTCAGTTAGATAGCTCCGTTTTGGTTTTAGAAGCAGATATTTCTCTGTACAGCCTATGGTCCCATTGACTCGGGAATATCCCAACGCAGCTCCTGGAAGAAACGTGTTTCTGACTCGCTGAATCTCAACATAGATTCAACTCTCTTAGGTGAACGAACGCACAGCAGAGCAGTTTCAAGGAAACGTTTCTCCTGAGTTTTAGAGGAAGTTTCCTGCTGTTTAGTACGTATGCCAGCATTGGGCTGGAAATACCGGTTTTGGGATTCTGCACAGAAATTGTTTGCAAACCGCTGAATCCACACGTGAGTTTAACTCTGTCAGTTGAATGCACACATTGACAACCATTCAATTTGATAACACCGTTTTGGTTTTAGAAGCAGATATTTCTCTGTACAGACTATGGTCCCATTCACTCGGGGATATCCCAACGCAGCTCCTGGAATAAACGTGTTTGTGACTCGCTGAATCTCAACATAGATTCAACTCTCTTAGGTGAACGAACGCACAGCAGAGCAGTTTCAAGGAAACGTTTCTCCTGAGTTTTAGTCGAAGTTTCCTGCTGTTTAGTACGTATGCCGGCATTGGGCAGTAAATACCGGTTTTGGGATTCTGCACAGAAAGGGTTTGCAAACCGCTGAATCCACACGTGAGTTTAACTCTGTCAGTTGAATGCACACATTGACAACCATTCAGTTAGATAGCTCCGTTTTGGTTTCAGAAGCAGATATTTCTCTGTACAGCCTATGGTCCCATTCACTCGGGAATATCCCAACGCAGCTCCTGGAAGAAACGTGTTTCTGACTCGCTGAATCTCAACATAGATTCAACTCCCTTAGGTGAACGAACGCACAGCAGAGCAGTTTCAAGGAAACGTTTCTCCTGAGTTTTAGACGAAGTTTCCTGCTGTTTAGTACGTATGCCGGCATTGGGCTGGAAATACCGGTTTTGGGATTCTGCACAGAAAGGGTTTACAAACCGCTGATTCCACACGTGAGTTTAACTCTGTCAGTTGAATGCACACATTGACAACCATTCAGTTAGATAGCTCCGTTTTGGTTTTAGAAGCAGATATTTCTCTGTACAGCGTATGGTGCCATTCACTCGGGAATATCCCAACGCAGCTCCTAGAAGAAACGTGTTTCTGACTCGCTGAATCTCAACATAGATTCAACTCTCTTAGGTGAACGAAGGCACAGCAGAGCAGTTTCAAGGAAACGTTTCTCCTGAGTTTTAGACGAAATTTCCTGCTGTTTAGTACGTATGCCGGCATTGGGCTGGAAATACCGGTTTTGGGATTCTGCACAGAAAGGGTTTGCAAACCGCTGAATCCACACGTGAGTTTAACTCTGTCAGTTGAATGCACACATTGACAACCATTCAGTTAGATAGATCCGTTTTGGTTTTAGAAGCAGATATTTCTATGTACAGCCTATGGTCCCATTCACTCGGGAATATCCCAATGCAGGTCCTAGAAGAAACGTGTTTCTGACTCGCTGAATCTCAACATAGATTCAAGTCTCTTAGATGAACGAACGCACAGCAGAGCAGTTTCAAGGAAACGTTTCTCCTGAGTTTTAGAAGAAGTTTCCTGCTGTTTAGTACGGATGCCGGCATTGGGCTGGAAATACCGGTTTTGGGATTCTGCACAGAAAGGGTTTGCAAACCACTGAATCCACACGTGAGTTTAACTCTGTCAGTTGAATGCACACATTGACAACCATCCAGTTAGATAGCTCCGTTTTGGTTTTAGAAGCAGATATTTCTCTGTACAGCCTATGGTCCCATTCACTCGGGAATGTCCCAACGCAGCTCCTAGAAGAAACGTGTTTCTGACTCGCCGAATCTCAACGTAGATTCAACTCTCTTAGATGAACGAACGCACAGCAGAGCAGTTTCAAGGAAACGTTTCTCCTGAGTTTTAGACGAAGTATCCTGCTGTTTAGTACGTATGCCGGCATTGGGCTGGAAATACCGGTTTTGGGATTCTGCACAGAAAGGGTTTGCAAACCGCTGAATCCACACGTGAGTTTAACTCTGTCAGTTGAATGCACACATTGACAACCATTCAGTTTGATAACACCCTTTTGGTTTTAGAAGCAGATATTTCTCTGTACAGCCTATGGTCCCATTCACTCGGGGATATCCCAACGCAGCTCCTGGAAGAAACGTGTTTCTGACTCGCTGAATCTCAACATAGATTCAACTCTCTTAGGTGAACGAACGCACAGCAGAGCAGTTTCAAGGAAACGTTTCTCCTGAGTTTTAGACGAAGTTTCCTGCTGTTTAGTACGTATGCCGGCATTGGGCTGGAAATACCGGTTTTGGGATTCTGCACAGAAAGGGTTTGCAAACCGCTGAATCCACACGTGAGTTTAACTCTGTCAGTTGAATGCACACATTGACAACCATTCAGTTAGATAGATCCGTTTTGGTTTTAGAAGCAGATATTTCTCTGTACAGCCTATGGTCCCATTCACTCGGGAATATCCCGACGCAGCTCCTAGAAGAAACGTGTTTCTGACTCGCTGAATCTCAACATAGATTCAACTCTCTTAGGTGAACGAACGCACAGCAGAGCAGTTTCAAGGAAACTTTTCTCCTGAGTGTTAGACGAAGTTACCTGCTGTTTAGTACGGATGCCGGTATTGGGCAGGAAATATCGGTTTTCGGATTCTGCACAGAAAGGGTTTGCAAACCGCTGAATCCACACGTGAGTTTAACTCTGTCAGTTGAATGCACACATTGACAACCATTCAGTTAGATAGCTCCGTTTTGGTTTTAGAAGCAGATATTTCTCTGTACAGCCTATGGTCCCATTGACTCGGGAATATCCCAACGCAGCTCCTGGAAGAAACGTGTTTCTGACTCGCTGAATCTCAACATAGATTCAACTCTCTTAGGTGAACGAACGCACAGCAGAGCAGTTTCAAGGAAACGTTTCTCCTGAGTTTTAGAGGAAGTTTCCTGCTGTTTAGTACGTATGCCAGCATTGGGCTGGAAATACAGGTTTTGGGATTCTGCACAGAAAGGGTTTGCAAACCGCTGAATCCACACGTGAGTTTAACTCTGTCAGTTGAATGCACACATTGACAACCATTCAGTTTGATAACACCGTTTTCGTTTTAGAAGCAGATATTTCTCTGTACAGCCTATGGTCCCATTCACTCGGGAATATCCCAACGCAGCTCCTGGAAGAAACGTGTTTCTGACTCGCTGAATCTCAACATAGATTCAACTCTCTTAGGTGAACGAACGAACAGCAGAGCAGTTTCAAGGAAACGTTTCTCCTCAGTTTTAGACGAAGTATCCTGCTGTTTAGTACGTATGCCGGCATTGGGCTGGAAATACCGGTTTTGGGATTCTGCACAGAAAGGGTTTGCAAACCGCTGAATCCACACGTGAGTTTCACTCTGTCAGTTGAATGCACACATTGACAACCATTCAGTTTGATAACACCCTTTTGGTTTTAGAAGCAGATATTTCTCTGTACAGCCTATGGTCCCATTCACTCGGGGATATCCCAACGCAGCTCCTGGAAGAAACGTGTTTCTGACTCGCTGAATCTCAACATAGATTCAACTCTCTTAGGTGAACGAACGCACAGCAGAGCAGTTTCAAGGAAACGTTTCTCCTGAGTTTTAGACGAAGTTTCCTGCTGTTTAGTACGTATGCCGGCATTGGGCTGGAAATACCGGTTTTCGGATTCTGCACAGAAAGGGTTTGCAAACCGCTGAATCCACACGTGAGTTTAACTCTGTCAGTTGAATGCACACATTGACAACCATTCAGTTAGATAGATCCGTTTTGGTTTTAGAAGCAGATATTTCTCTGTACAGCCTATGGTCCCATTCACTCGGGAATATCCCGACGCAGCTCCTAGAAGAAACGTGTTTCTGACTCGCTGAATCTCAACATAGATTCAACTCTCTTAGGTGAACGAACGCACAGCAGAGCAGTTTCAAGGAAACGTTTCTCCTGAGTTTTAGAAGAAGTTTCCTGCTGTTTAGTACGGATGCCGGCATTGGGCTGGAAATACCGGTTTTGGGATTATGCACAGAAAGGGTTTGCAAACCACTGAATCCACACGTGAGTTTAACTCTGTCAGTTGAATGCACACATTGACAACCATCCAGTTAGATAGCTCCGTTTTGGTTTTAGAAGCAGATATTTCTCTGTACAGCCTATGGTCCCATTCACTCGGGAATGTCCCAACGCAGCTCCTAGAAGAAACGTGTTTCTGACTCGCCGAATCTCAACGTAGATTCAACTCTCTTAGATGAACGAACGCACAGCAGAGCAGTTTCAAGGAAACGTTTCTCCTGAGTTTTAGACGAAGTATCCTGCTGTTTAGTACGTATGCCGGCATTGGGCTGGAAATACCGGTTTTGGGATTCTGCACAGAAAGGGTTTGCAAACCGCTGAATCCACACGTGAGTTTAACTCTGTCAGTTGAATGCACACATTGACAACCATTCAGTTTGTTAACACCCTTTTGGTTTTAGAAGCAGATATTTCTCTGTACAGCCTATGGTCCCATTCACTCGGGGATATCCCAACGCAGCTCCTGGAAGAAACGTGTTTCTGACTCGCTGAATCTCAACATAGATTCAACTCTCTTAGGTGAACGAACGCACAGCAGAGCAGTTTCAAGGAAACGTTTCTCCTGAGTTTTAGACGAAGTTCCCTGCTGTTTAGTACGTATGCCGGCATTGGGCTGGAAATACCGGTTTTGGGATTCTGCACAGAAAGGGTTTGCAAACCGCTGAATCCACACGTGAGTTTAACTCTGACAGTTGAATGCACACATTGACAACCATTCAGTTAGATAGCTCCGTTTTGGTTTTAGAAGCAGATATTTCTCTGTACAGCCTATGGTCCCATTCACTCGGGAATATCCCGACGCAGCTCCTAGAAGAAACGTGTTTCTGACTCGCTGAATCTCAACATAGATTCAACTCTCTTAGGTGAACGAACGCACAGCAGAGCAGTTTCAAGGAAACTTTTCTCCTGAGTGTTAGACGAAGTTACCTGCTGTTTAGTACGGATGCCGGTATTGGGCAGGAAATATCGGTTTTCGGATTCTGCACAGAAAGGGTTTGCAAACCGCTGAATCCACACGTGAGTTTAACTCTGTCAGTTGAATGCACACATTGACAACCATTCAGTTAGATAGCTCCGTTTTGGTTTTAGAAGCAGATATTTCTCTGTACAGCCTATGGTCCCATTGACTCGGGAATATCCCAACGCAGCTCCTGGAAGAAACGTGTTTCTGACTCGCTGAATCTCAACATAGATTCAACTCTCTTAGGTGAACGAACGCACAGCAGAGCAGTTTCAAGGAAACTTTTCTCCTGAGTTTTAGAGGAAGTTTCCTGCTGTTTAGTACGTATGCCAGCATTGGGCTGGAAATACAGGTTTTGGGATTCTGCACAGAAAGGGTTTGCAAACCGCTGAATCCACACGTGAGTTTAACTCTGTCAGTTGAATGCACACATTGACAACCATTCAGTTTGATAACACCGTTTTCGTTTTAGAAGCAGATATTTCTCTGTACAGCCTATGGTCCCATTCACTCGGGAATATCCCAACGCAGCTCCTGGAAGAAACGTGTTTCTGACTCGCTGAATCTCAACATAGATTCAACTCTCTTAGGTGAACGAACGAACAGCAGAGCAGTTTCAAGGAAACGTTTCTCCTGAGTTTTAGACGAAGTATCCTGCTGTTTAGTACGTATGCCGGCATTGGGCTGGAAATACCGGTTTTGGGATTCTGCACAGAAAGGGTTTGCAAACCGCTGAATCCACACGTGAGTTTCACTCTGTCAGTTGAATGCACACATTGACAACCATTCAGTTTGATAACACCCTTTTGGTTTTAGAAGCAGATATTTCTCTGTACAGCCTATGGTCCCATTCACTCGGGGATATCCCAACGCAGCTCCTGGAAGAAACGTGTTTCTGACTCGCTGAATCTCAACATAGATTCAACTCTCTTAGGTGAACGAACGCACAGCAGAGCAGTTTCAAGGAAACGTTTCTCCTGAGTTTTAGACGAAGTTTCCTGCTGTTTAGTACGTATGCCGGCATTGGGCTGGAAATACCGGTTTTGGGATTCTGCACAGAAAGGGTTTGCAAACCGCTGAATCCACACGTGAGTTTAACTCTGTCAGTTGAATGCACACATTGACAACCATTCAGTTAGATAGATCCGTTTTGGTTTTAGAAGCAGATATTTCTCTGTACAGCCTATGGTCCCATTCACTCGGGAATATCCCGACGCAGCTCCTAGAAGAAACGTGTTTCTGACTCGCTGAATCTCAACATAGATTCAACTCTCTTAGGTGAACGAACGCACAGCAGAGCAGTTTCAAGGAAACTTTTCTCCTGAGTGTTAGACGAAGTTACCTGCTGTTTAGTACGTATGCCGGTATTGGGCAGGAAATACCGGTTTTCGGATTCTGCACAGAAAGGGTTTGCAAACCGCTGAATCCACACGTGAGTTTAACTCTGTCAGTTGAATGCACACATTGACAACCATTCAGTTAGATAGCTCCGTTTTGGTTTTAGAAGCAGATATTTCTCTGTACAGCCTATGGTCCCATTCACTCGGGAATATCCCAACGCAGCTCCTGGAAGAAACGTGTTTCTGACTCGCTGAATCTCAACATAGATTCAACTCTCTTAGGTGAACGAACGCACAGCAGAGCAGTTTCAAGGAAACGTTTCTCCTGAGTTTTAGACGAAGTTTCCTGCTGTTTAGTACGTATGCCAGCATTGGGCTGGAAATACCGGTTTTGGGATTCTGCACAGAAAGGGTTTGCAAACCGCTGAATCCACACGTGAGTTTAACTCTGTCAGTTGAATGCACACATTGACAACCATTCAGTTTGATAACACCGTTTTCGTTTTAGAAGCAGATATTTCTCTGTACAGCCTATGGTCCCATTCACTCGGGGATATCCCAACGCAGCTCCTGGAATAAACGTGTTTGTGACTCGCTGAATCTCAACATAGATTCAACTCTCTTAGGTGAACGAACGCACAGCAGAGCAGTTTCAAGGAAACGTTTCTCCTGAGTTTTATACGAAGTTTCCTGCTGTTTAGTACGTATGCCGGCATTGGGCTGGAAATACCGGTTTTGGGATTCTGCACAGAAAGGGTTTGCAAACCGCTGAATCCACACGTGAGTTTAACTCTGTCAGTTGAATGCACACCATGACAACCATTCAGTTAGATAGATCCGTTTTGGTTTTAGAAGCAGATATTTCTCTGTACAGCCTATGGTCCCATTCACTCGGGAATATCCCGACGCAGCTCCTAGAAGAAACGTGTTTCTGACTCGCTGAATCTCAACATAGATTCAACTCTCTTAGGTGAACGAACGCACAGCAGAGCAGTTTCAAGGAAACGTTTCTCCTGAGTTTTAGACGAAGTTTCCTGCTGTTTAGTACGGATGCCGGCATTGGGCAGTAAATACCGGTTTTGGGATTCTGCACAGAAAGGGTTTGCAAACCGCTGAATCCACACGTGAGTTTAACTCTGTCAGTTGAATGCACACATTGACAACCATTCAGTTAGATAGCTCCGTTTTGGTTTTAGAAGCAGATATTTCTCTGTACAGTCTATGGTCCCATTCACTCGGGAATATCCCAACGCAGCTCCTGGAAGAAACGTGTTTCTGACTCGCTGAATCTCAACATAGATTCAACTCCCTTAGGTGAACGAACGCACAGCAGAGCAGTTTCAAGGAAACGTTTCTCCTGAGTTTTAGACGAAGTTTCCTGCTGTTTAGTACGTATGCGGACATTGGGCTGGAAATACCGGTTTTGGGATTCTGCACAGAAAGGGTTTGCAAACCGCTGAATCCACACGTGAGTTTAACTCTGTCAATTGAATGCACACATTGACAACCATCCAGTTAGATAGATCCGTTTTGGTTTTAGAAGCAGATATTTCTCTGTACAGACTATGGTCCCATTCACTCGGGAATATCCCAACGCAGCTACTAGAAGAAACGTGTTTGTGACTCGCTGAATCTCAACATAGATTCAACTCTCTTAGGTGAACGAACGCACAGCAGAGCAGTTTCAAGGAAACGTTTCTCCTGAGTTTTAGACGAAGTTTCCTGCTGTTTAGTACGTATGCCGGCATTGGGCTGAAATACCGGTTTTGGGATTCTGCACAGAAAGGGTTTACAAACCGCTGATTCCACACGTGAGTTTAACTCTGTCAGTTGAATGCACACATTGACAACCATTCAGTTAGATAGCTCCGTTTTGGTTTTAGAAGCAGATATTTCTCTGTACAGCGTATGGTGCCATTCACTCGGGAATATCCCAACGCAGCTCCTAGAAGAAACGTGTTTCTGACTCGCTGAATCTCAACATAGATTCAACTCTCTTAGGTGAACGAACGCACAGCAGAGCAGTTTCAAGGAAACGTTTCTCCTGAGTTTTAGACGAAATTTCCTGCTGTTTAGTACGTATGCCGGCATTGGGCTGGAAATACCGGTTTTGGGATTCTGCACAGAAAGGGTTTGCAAACCGCTGAATCCACACGTGAGTTTAACTCTGTCAGTTGAATGCACACATTGACAACCATTCAGTTAGATAGATCCGTTTTGGTTTTAGAAGCAGATATTTCTATGTACAGCCTATGGTCCCATTCACTCGGGAATATCCCAATGCAGGTCCTAGAAGAAACGTGTTTCTGACTCGCTGAATCTCAACATAGATTCAAGTCTCTTAGATGAACGAACGCACAGCAGAGCAGTTTCAAGGAAACGTTTCTCCTGAGTTTTAGAAGAAGTTTCCTGCTGTTTAGTACGGATGCCGGCATTGGGCTGGAAATACCGGTTTTGGGATTCTGCACAGAAAGGGTTTGCAAACCACTGAATCCACACGTGAGTTTAACTCTGTCAGTTGAATGCACACATTGACAACCATCCAGTTAGATAGCTCCGTTTTGGTTTTAGAAGCAGATATTTCTCTGTACAGCCTATGGTCCCATTCACTCGGGAATGTCCCAACGCAGCTCCTAGAAGAAACGTGTTTCTGACTCGCCGAATCTCAACGTAGATTCAACTCTCTTAGATGAACGAACGCACAGCAGAGCAGTTTCAAGGAAACGTTTCTCCTGAGTTTTAGACGAAGTATCCTGCTGTTTAGTACGTATGCCGGCATTGGGCTGGAAATACCGGTTTTGGGATTCTGCACAGAAAGGGTTTGCAAACCGCTGAATCCACACGTGAGTTTAACTCTGTCAGTTGAATGCACACATTGACAACCATTCAGTTTGATAACACCCTTTTGGTTTTAGAAGCAGATATTTCTCTGTACAGCCTATGGTCCCATTCACTCGGGGATATCCCAACGCAGCTCCTGGAAGAAACGTGTTTCTGACTCGCTGAATCTCAACATAGATTCAACTCTCTTAGGTGAACGAACGCACAGCAGAGCAGTTTCAAGGAAACGTTTCTCCTGAGTTTTAGACGAAGTTTCCTGCTGTTTAGTACGTATGCCGGCATTGGGCTGGAAATACCGGTTTTGGGATTCTGCACAGAAAGGGTTTGCAAACCGCTGAATCCACACGTGAGTTTAACTCTGTCAGTTGAATGCACACATTGACAACCATTCAGTTAGATAGATCCGTTTTGGTTTTAGAAGCAGATATTTCTCTGTACAGCCTATGGTCCCATTCACTCGGGAATATCCCGACGCAGCTCCTAGAAGAAACGTGTTTCTGACTCGCTGAATCTCAACATAGATTCAACTCTCTTAGGTGAACGAACGCACAGCAGAGCAGTTTCAAGGAAACTTTTCTCCTGAGTGTTAGACGAAGTTACCTGCTGTTTAGTACGGATGCCGGTATTGGGCAGGAAATATCGGTTTTCGGATTCTGCACAGAAAGGGTTTGCAAACCGCTGAATCCACACGTGAGTTTAACTCTGTCAGTTGAATGCACACATTGACAACCATTCAGTTAGATAGCTCCGTTTTGGTTTTAGAAGCAGATATTTCTCTGTACAGCCTATGGTCCCATTGACTCGGGAATATCCCAACGCAGCTCCTGGAAGAAACGTGTTTCTGACTCGCTGAATCTCAACATAGATTCAACTCTCTTAGGTGAACGAACGCACAGCAGAGCAGTTTCAAGGAAACGTTTCTCCTGAGTTTTAGAGGAAGTTTCCTGCTGTTTAGTACGTATGCCAGCATTGGGCTGGAAATACAGGTTTTGGGATTCTGCACAGAAAGGGTTTGCAAACCGCTGAATCCACACGTGAGTTTAACTCTGTCAGTTGAATGCACACATTGACAACCATTCAGTTTGATAACACCGTTTTCGTTTTAGAAGCAGATATTTCTCTGTACAGCCTATGGTCCCATTCACTCGGGAATATCCCAACGCAGCTCCTGGAAGAAACGTGTTTCTGACTCGCTGAATCTCAACATAGATTCAACTCTCTTAGGTGAACGAACGAACAGCAGAGCAGTTTCAAGGAAACGTTTCTCCTCAGTTTTAGACGAAGTATCCTGCTGTTTAGTACGTATGCCGGCATTGGGCTGGAAATACCGGTTTTGGGATTCTGCACAGAAAGGGTTTGCAAACCGCTGAATCCACACGTGAGTTTCACTCTGTCAGTTGAATGCACACATTGACAACCATTCAGTTTGATAACACCCTTTTGGTTTTAGAAGCAGATATTTCTCTGTACAGCCTATGGTCCCATTCACTCGGGGATATCCCAACGCAGCTCCTGGAAGAAACGTGTTTCTGACTCGCTGAATCTCAACATAGATTCAACTCTCTTAGGTGAACGAACGCACAGCAGAGCAGTTTCAAGGAAACGTTTCTCCTGAGTTTTAGACGAAGTTTCCTGCTGTTTAGTACGTATGCCGGCATTGGGCTGGAAATACCGGTTTTCGGATTCTGCACAGAAAGGGTTTGCAAACCGCTGAATCCACACGTGAGTTTAACTCTGTCAGTTGAATGCACACATTGACAACCATTCAGTTAGATAGATCCGTTTTGGTTTTAGAAGCAGATATTTCTCTGTACAGCCTATGGTCCCATTCACTCGGGAATATCCCGACGCAGCTCCTAGAAGAAACGTGTTTCTGACTCGCTGAATCTCAACATAGATTCAACTCTCTTAGGTGAACGAACGCACAGCAGAGCAGTTTCAAGGAAACGTTTCTCCTGAGTTTTAGAAGAAGTTTCCTGCTGTTTAGTACGGATGCCGGCATTGGGCTGGAAATACCGGTTTTGGGATTATGCACAGAAAGGGTTTGCAAACCACTGAATCCACACGTGAGTTTAACTCTGTCAGTTGAATGCACACATTGACAACCATCCAGTTAGATAGCTCCGTTTTGGTTTTAGAAGCAGATATTTCTCTGTACAGCCTATGGTCCCATTCACTCGGGAATGTCCCAACGCAGCTCCTAGAAGAAACGTGTTTCTGACTCGCCGAATCTCAACGTAGATTCAACTCTCTTAGATGAACGAACGCACAGCAGAGCAGTTTCAAGGAAACGTTTCTCCTGAGTTTTAGACGAAGTATCCTGCTGTTTAGTACGTATGCCGGCATTGGGCTGGAAATACCGGTTTTGGGATTCTGCACAGAAAGGGTTTGCAAACCGCTGAATCCACACGTGAGTTTAACTCTGTCAGTTGAATGCACACATTGACAACCTTTCAGTTTGTTAACACCCTTTTGGTTTTAGAAGCAGATATTTCTCTGTACAGCCTATGGTCCCATTCACTCGGGGATATCCCAACGCAGCTCCTGGAAGAAACGTGTTTCTGACTCGCTGAATCTCAACATAGATTCAACTCTCTTAGGTGAACGAACGCACAGCAGAGCAGTTTCAAGGAAACGTTTCTCCTGAGTTTTAGACGAAGTTCCCTGCTGTTTAGTACGTATGCCGGCATTGGGCTGGAAATACCGGTTTTGGGATTCTGCACAGAAAGGGTTTGCAAACCGCTGAATCCACACGTGAGTTTAACTCTGACAGTTGAATGCACACATTGACAACCATTCAGTTAGATAGCTCCGTTTTGGTTTTAGAAGCAGATATTTCTCTGTACAGCCTATGGTCCCATTCACTCGGGAATATCCCGACGCAGCTCCTAGAAGAAACGTGTTTCTGACTCGCTGAATCTCAACATAGATTCAACTCTCTTAGGTGAACGAACGCACAGCAGAGCAGTTTCAAGGAAACTTTTCTCCTGAGTGTTAGACGAAGTTACCTGCTGTTTAGTACGGATGCCGGTATTGGGCAGGAAATATCGGTTTTCGGATTCTGCACAGAAAGGGTTTGCAAACCGCTGAATCCACACGTGAGTTTAACTCTGTCAGTTGAATGCACACATTGACAACCATTCAGTTAGATAGCTCCGTTTTGGTTTTAGAAGCAGATATTTCTCTGTACAGCCTATGGTCCCATTGACTCGGGAATATCCCAACGCAGCTCCTGGAAGAAACGTGTTTCTGACTCGCTGAATCTCAACATAGATTCAACTCTCTTAGGTGAACGAACGCACAGCAGAGCAGTTTCAAGGAAACTTTTCTCCTGAGTTTTAGAGGAAGTTTCCTGCTGTTTAGTACGTATGCCAGCATTGGGCTGGAAATACAGGTTTTGGGATTCTGCACAGAAAGGGTTTGCAAACCGCTGAATCCACACGTGAGTTTAACTCTGTCAGTTGAATGCACACATTGACAACCATTCAGTTTGATAACACCGTTTTCGTTTTAGAAGCAGATATTTCTCTGTACAGCCTATGGTCCCATTCACTCGGGAATATCCCAACGCAGCTCCTGGAAGAAACGTGTTTCTGACTCGCTGAATCTCAACATAGATTCAACTCTCTTAGGTGAACGAACGAACAGCAGAGCAGTTTCAAGGAAACGTTTCTCCTGAGTTTTAGACGAAGTATCCTGCTGTTTAGTACGTATGCCGGCATTGGGCTGGAAATACCGGTTTTGGGATTCTGCACAGAAAGGGTTTGCAAACCGCTGAATCCACACGTGAGTTTCACTCTGTCAGTTGAATGCACACATTGACAACCATTCAGTTTGATAACACCCTTTTGGTTTTAGAAGCAGATATTTCTCTGTACAGCCTATGGTCCCATTCACTCGGGGATATCCCAACGCAGCTCCTGGAAGAAACGTGTTTCTGACTCGCTGAATCTCAACATAGATTCAACTCTCTTAGGTGAACGAACGCACAGCAGAGCAGTTTCAAGGAAACGTTTCTCCTGAGTTTTAGACGAAGTTTCCTGCTGTTTAGTACGTATGCCGGCATTGGGCTGGAAATACCGGTTTTGGGATTCTGCACAGAAAGGGTTTGCAAACCGCTGAATCCACACGTGAGTTTAACTCTGTCAGTTGAATGCACACATTGACAACCATTCAGTTAGATAGATCCGTTTTGGTTTTAGAAGCAGATATTTCTCTGTACAGCCTATGGTCCCATTCACTCGGGAATATCCCGACGCAGCTCCTAGAAGAAACGTGTTTCTGACTCGCTGAATCTCAACATAGATTCAACTCTCTTAGGTGAACGAACGCACAGCAGAGCAGTTTCAAGGAAACTTTTCTCCTGAGTGTTAGACGAAGTTACCTGCTGTTTAGTACGTATGCCGGTATTGGGCAGGAAATACCGGTTTTCGGATTCTGCACAGAAAGGGTTTGCAAACCGCTGAATCCACACGTGAGTTTAACTCTGTCAGTTGAATGCACACATTGACAACCATTCAGTTAGATAGCTCCGTTTTGGTTTTAGAAGCAGATATTTCTCTGTACAGCCTATGGTCCCATTCACTCGGGAATATCCCAACGCAGCTCCTGGAAGAAACGTGTTTCTGACTCGCTGAATCTCAACATAGATTCAACTCTCTTAGGTGAACGAACGCACAGCAGAGCAGTTTCAAGGAAACGTTTCTCCTGAGTTTTAGACGAAGTTTCCTGCTGTTTAGTACGTATGCCAGCATTGGGCTGGAAATACCGGTTTTGGGATTCTGCACAGAAAGGGTTTGCAAACCGCTGAATCCACACGTGAGTTTAACTCTGTCAGTTGAATGCACACATTGACAACCATTCAGTTTGATAACACCGTTTTCGTTTTAGAAGCAGATATTTCTCTGTACAGCCTATGGTCCCATTCACTCGGGGATATCCCAACGCAGCTCCTGGAATAAACGTGTTTGTGACTCGCTGAATCTCAACATAGATTCAACTCTCTTAGGTGAACGAACGCACAGCAGAGCAGTTTCAAGGAAACGTTTCTCCTGAGTTTTAGACGAAGTTTCCTGCTGTTTAGTACGTATGCCGGCATTGGGCTGGAAATACCGGTTTTGGGATTCTGCACAGAAAGGGTTTGCAAACCGCTGAATCCACACGTGAGTTTAACTCTGTCAGTTGAATGCACACCATGACAACCATTCAGTTAGATAGATCCGTTTTGGTTTTAGAAGCAGATATTTCTCTGTACAGCCTATGGTCCCATTCACTCGGGAATATCCCGACGCAGCTCCTAGAAGAAACGTGTTTCTGACTCGCTGAATCTCAACATAGATTCAACTCTCTTAGGTGAACGAACGCACAGCAGAGCAGTTTCAAGGAAACGTTTCTCCTGAGTTTTAGACGAAGTTTCCTGCTGTTTAGTACGGATGCCGGCATTGGGCAGTAAATACCGGTTTTGGGATTCTGCACAGAAAGGGTTTGCAAACCGCTGAATCCACACGTGAGTTTAACTCTGTCAGTTGAATGCACACATTGACAACCATTCAGTTAGATAGCTCCGTTTTGGTTTTAGAAGCAGATATTTCTCTGTACAGTCTATGGTCCCATTCACTCGGGAATATCCCAACGCAGCTCCTGGAAGAAACGTGTTTCTGACTCGCTGAATCTCAACATAGATTCAACTCCCTTAGGTGAACGAACGCACAGCAGAGCAGTTTCAAGGAAACGTTTCTCCTGAGTTTTAGACGAAGTTTCCTGCTGTTTAGTACGTATGCGGACATTGGGCTGGAAATACCGGTTTTGGGATTCTGCACAGAAAGGGTTTGCAAACCGCTGAATCCACACGTGAGTTTAACTCTGTCAATTGAATGCACACATTGACAACCATCCAGTTAGATAGATCCGTTTTGGTTTTAGAAGCAGATATTTCTCTGTACAGACTATGGTCCCATTCACTCGGGAATATCCCAACGCAGCTACTAGAAGAAACGTGTTTGTGACTCGCTGAATCTCAACATAGATTCAACTCTCTTAGGTGAACGAACGCACAGCAGAGCAGTTTCAAGGAAACGTTTCTCCTGAGTTTTAGACGAAGTTTCCTGCTGTTTAGTACGTATGCCGGCATTGGGCTGAAATACCGGTTTTGGGATTCTGCACAGAAAGGGTTTACAAACCGCTGATTCCACACGTGAGTTTAACTCTGTCAGTTGAATGCACACATTGACAACCATTCAGTTAGATAGCTCCGTTTTGGTTTTAGAAGCAGATATTTCTCTGTACAGCGTATGGTGCCATTCACTCGGGAATATCCCAACGCAGCTCCTAGAAGAAACGTGTTTCTGACTCGCTGAATCTCAACATAGATTCAACTCTCTTAGGTGAACGAACGCACAGCAGAGCAGTTTCAAGGAAACGTTTCTCCTGAGTTTTAGACGAAGTTTCCTGCTGTTTAGTACGGATGCCGGCATTGGGCTGGAAATACCGGATTTCGGATTCTGCACAGAAAGGGTTTGCAAACCGCTGAGTCCACAAATGAGTTTAACTTTGTGAGTTGAATGCACACATTGACAACCATCCAGTTAGATAGCTCCGTTTTGGTTTTAGAAGCAGATATTTCTCTGTACAGCCTATGGTCCCATTCACTCTGGGATATCCCAACGCAGCTACTAGAAGAAACGTGTTTCTGACTCGCTGAATCTCAACATAGATTCAACTCTCTTAGGTGAACGAACGCACAGCAGAGCAGTTTCAAGGAAACGTTTCTCCTGAGTTTTAGACGACGTTTCCTGCTGTTTAGTACGTATGCCGGCATTGGGCTGGAAATACCGGTTTTGGGATTCTGCACAGAAAGGGTTTGCAAACCGCTGAATCCACACGTGAGTTTAACTCTGTCAGTTGAATGCACACATTGACAACCATTCAGTTAGATAGATCCGTTTTGGTTTTAGAAGCAGATATTTCTCTGTACAGCCTATGGTCCCATTCACTCGGGAATATCCCGACGCAGCTCCTAGAAGAAACGTGTTTCTGACTCGCTGAATCTCAACATAGATTCAACTCTCTTAGGTGAACGAACGCACAGCAGAGCAGTTTCAAGGAAACTTTTCTCCTGAGTGTTAGACGAAGTTACCTGCTGTTTAGTACGTATGCTGGTATTGGGCAGGAAATACCGGTTTTCGGATTCTGCACAGAAAGGGTTTGCAAACCGCTGAATCCACACGTGAGTTTAACTCTGTCAGTTGAATGCACACATTGACAACCATTCAGTTAGATAGCTCCGTTTTGGTTTTAGAAGCAGATATTTCTCTGTACAGCCTATGGTCCCATTCACTCGGGAATATCCCAACGCAGCTCCTGGAAGAAACGTGTTTCTGACTCGCTGAATCTCAACATAGATTCAACTCTCTTAGGTGAACGAACGCACAGCAGAGCAGTTTCAAGGAAACGTTTCTCCTGAGTTTTAGACGAAGTTTCCTGCTGTTTAGTACGTATGCCAGCATTGGGCTGGAAATACCGGTTTTGGGATTCTGCACAGAAAGGGTTTGCAAACCGCTGAATCCACACGTGAGTTTAACTCTGTCAGCTGAATGCACACATTGACAACCATTCAGTTTGATAACACCGTTTTCGTTTTAGAAGCAGATATTTCTCTGTACAGCCTATGGTCCCATTCACTCGGGGATATCCCAACGCAGCTCCTGGAATAAACGTGTTTGTGACTCGCTGAATCTCAACATAGATTCAACTCTCTTAGGTGAACGAACGCACAGCAGAGCAGTTTCAAGGAAACGTTTCTCCTGAGTTTTAGACGAAGTTTCCTGCTGTTTAGTACGTATGCCGGCATTGGGCTGGAAATACCGGTTTTGGGATTCTGCACAGAAAGGGTTTGCAAACCGCTGAATCCACACGTGAGTTTAACTCTGTCAGTTGAATGCACACATTGACAACCATTCAGTTAGATAGATCCGTTTTGGTTTTAGAAGCAGATATTTCTCTGTACAGCCTATGGTCCCATTCACTCGGGAATATCCCGACGCAGCTCCTAGAAGAAACGTGTTTCTGACTCGCTGAATCTCAACATAGATTCAACTCTCTTAGGTGAACGAACGCACAGCAGAGCAGTTTCAAGGAAACTTTTCTCCTGAGTGTTAGACGAAGTTACCTGCTGTTTAGTACGTATGCCGGTATTGGGCAGGAAATACCGGTTTTCGGATTCAGCACAGAAAGGGTTTGCAAACCGCTGAATCCACACGTGAGTTTAACTCTGTCAGTTGAATGCACACATTGACAACCATTCAGTTAGATAGCTCCGTTTTGGTTTTAGAAGCAGATATTTCTCTGTACAGCCTATGGTCCCATTCACTCGGGAATATCCCAACGCAGCTCCTGGAAGAAACGTGTTTCTGACTCGCTGAATCTCAACATAGATTCAACTCTCTTAGGTGAACGAACGCACAGCAGAGCAGTTTCAAGGAAACGTTTCTCCTGAGTTTTAGACGAAGTTTCCTGCTGTTTAGTACGTATGCCAGCATTGGGCTGGAAATACCGGTTTTGGGATTCTGCACAGAAAGGGTTTGCAAACCGCTGAATCCACACGTGAGTTTAACTCTGTCAGTTGAATGCACACATTGACAACCATTCAGTTTGATAACACCGTTTTCGTTTTAGAAGCAGATATTTCTCTGTACAGCCTATGGTCCCATTCACTCGGGGATATCCCAACGCAGCTCCTGGAATAAACGTGTTTGTGACTCGCTGAATCTCAACATAGATTCAACTCTCTTAGGTGAACGAACGCACAGCAGAGCAGTTTCAAGGAAACGTTTCTCCTGAGTTTTAGACGAAGTTTCCTGCTGTTTAGTACGTATGCCGGCATTGGGCTGGAAATACCGGTTTTGGGATTCTGCACAGAAAGGGTTTGCAAACCGCTGAATCCACACGTGAGTTTAACTCTGTCAGTTGAATGCACACAATGACAACCATTCAGTTAGATAGATCCGTTTTGGTTTTAGAAGCAGATATTTCTCTGTACAGCCTATGGTCCCATTCACTCGGGAATATCCCGACGCAGCTCCTAGAAGAAACGTGTTTCTGACTCGCTGAATCTCAACATAGATTCAACTCTCTTAGGTGAACGAACGCACAGCAGAGCAGTTTCAAGGAAACGTTTCTCCTGAGTTTTAGACGAAGTTTCCTGCTGTTTAGTACGGATGCCGGCATTGGGCAGTAAATACCGGTTTTGGGATTCTGCACAGAAAGGGTTTGCAAACCGCTGAATCCACACGTGAGTTTAACTCTGTCAGTTGAATGCACACATTGACAACCATTCAGTTAGATAGCTCCGTTTTGGTTTTAGAAGCAGATATTTCTCTGTACAGCCTATGGTCCCATTCACTCGGGAATATCCCAACGCAGCTCCTGGAAGAAACGTGTTTCTGACTCGCTGAATCTCAACATAGATTCAACTCCCTTAGGTGAACGAACGCAGAGCAGAGCAGTTTCAAGGAAACGTTTCTCCTGAGTTTTAGACGAAGTTTCCTGCTGTTTAGTACGTATGCGGACATTGGGCTGGAAATACCGGTTTTGGGATTCTGCACAGAAAGGGTTTGCAAACCGCTGAATCCACACGTGAGTTTAACTCTGTCAATTGAATGCACACATTGACAACCATCCAGTTAGATAGATCCGTTTTGGTTTTAGAAGCAGATATTTCTCTGTACAGACTATGGTCCCATTCACTCGGGAATATCCCAACGCAGCTACTAGAAGAAACGTGTTTCTGACTCGCTGAATCTCAACATAGATTCAACTCTCTTAGGTGAACGAACGCACAGCAGAGCAGTTTCAAGGAAACGTTTCTCCTGAGTTTTAGACGAAGTTTCCTGCTGTTTAGTACGTATGCCGGCATTGGGCTGGAAATACCGGTTTTGGGATTCTGCACAGAAAGGGTTTACAAACCGCTGATTCCACACGTGAGTTTAACTCTGTCAGTTGAATGCACACATTGACAACCATTCAGTTAGATAGCTCCGTTTTGGTTTTAGAAGCAGATATTTCTCTGTACAGCGTATGGTGCCATTCACTCGGGAATATCCCAACGCAGCTCCTAGAAGAAACGTGTTTCTGACTCGCTGAATCTCAACATAGATTCAACTCTCTTAGGTGAACGAACGCACAGCAGAGCAGTTTCAAGGAAACGTTTCTCCTGAGTTTTAGACGAAGTTTCCTGCTGTTTAGTACGGATGCCGGCATTGGGCTGGAAATACCGGATTTCGGATTCTGCACAGAAAGGGTTTGCAAACCGCTGAGTCCACAAGTGAGTTTAACTTTGTGAGTTGAATGCACACATTGACAACCATCCAGTTAGATAGCTCCGTTTTGGTTTTAGAAGCAGATATTTCTCTGTACAGACTATGGTCCCATTCACTCGGGAATATTCCAACGCAGCTACTAGAAGAAACGTGTTTCTGACTCGCTGAATCTCAACATAGATTCAACTCTCTTAGGTGAACGAACGCCCAGCAGAGCAGTTTCAAGGAAACGTTTCTCCTGAGTTTTAGACGAAGTTTCCTGCTGTTTAGTACGTATGCCGGCATTGGGCTGGAAATACCGGTTTTGGGATTCTGCACAGAAAGGGTTTGCAAACCGCTGAATCCACAAGTGAGTTTAACTCTGTCAGTTGAATGCACACATTGACAACCATTCAGTTAGATAGCTCCGTTTTGGTATTAGAAGCAGATATTTCTCTGTACAGCCTATGGTCCCATTCACTCGGGAATATCCCAATGCAGGTCCTAGAAGAAACGTGTTTCTGACTCGCTGAATCTCAACATAGATTCAAGTCTCTTAGGTGAACGAACGCACAGCAGAGCAGTTTCAAGGAAACGTTTCTCCTGAGTTTTAGACGAAGTTTCCTGCTGTTTAGTACGGATGCCGGCATTGGGCTGGAAATACCGGTTTTGGGATTCTGCACAGAAAGGGTTTGCAAACCGCTGAATCCAGACGTGAGTTCAACTTTGTGAGTTGAATGCACACATTGACAACCATCCAGTTAGATAGCTCCGTTTTGGTTTTAGAAGCAGATATTTCTCTGTACAGCCTATGGTCCCATTCACTCGGGAATGTCCCAACGCAGCTCCTAGAAGAAACGTGTTTCTGACTCGCCGAATCTCAACGTAGATTCAACTCTCTTAGGTGAACGAACGCACAGCAGACCAGTTTCAAGGAAACGTTTCTCCTGAGTTTTAGACGAAGTTTCCTGCAGTTTAGTACGTATCCCGGTATTGAGCTGGAATTACCGGTTTTGGGATTCTGCACAGAAAGGGTTTGCAAACCGCTGAATAAACACGTGAGTCTAACTCTGTCAGTTGAATGCACACATTGACAACCATTCAGTTAGATAGCTCCGTTTTGGTATTAGAAGCAGATATTTCTCTGTACAGCCTATGGTCCCATTCACTCGGGAATATCCCAACGCAGCTCCTGGAAGAAACGTGTTTCTGACTCGCTGAATCTCAACATAGATTCAACTCTCTTAGGTGAACGAACGAACAGCAGAGCAGTTTCAAGGAAACGTTTCTCGTGAGTTTTAGACGAAGTATCCTGCTGTTTAGTACGTATGCCGGCATTGGGCTGGAAATACCGGTTTTGGGATTCTGCACAGAAAGGGTTTGCAAACCGCTGAATCCACACGTGAGTTTAACTCTGTCAGTTGAATGCACACATTGACAACCATTCAGTTTGATAACACCCTTTTGGTTTTAGAAGCAGATATTTCTCTCTACAGCCTATGGTCCCATTCACTCGGGGATATCCCAACGCAGCTCCTGGAAGAAACGTGTTTCTGACTCGCTGAATCTCAACATAGATTCAACTCTCTTAGGTGAACGAACGCACAGCAGAGCAGTTTCAAGGAAACGTTTCTCCTGAGTTTTAGACGAAGTTTCCTGCTGTTTAGTACGTATGCCGGCATTGGGCTGGAAATACCGGCTTTGGGATTCTGCACAGAAAGGGTTTGCAAACCGCTGAATCCACACGTGAGTTTAACTCTGTCAGTTGAATGCACACATTGACAACCATTCAGTTAGATAGATCCGTTTTGGTTTTAGAAGCAGATATTTCTCTGTACAGCCTATGGTCCCATTCACTCGGGAATATCCCGACGCAGCTCCTAGAAGAAACGTGTTTCTGACTCGCTGAATCTCAACATAGATTCAACTCTCTTAGGTGAACGAACGCACAGCAGAGCAGTTTCAAGGAAACTTTTCTCCTGAGTGTTAGACGAAGTTACCTGCTGTTTAGTACGGATGCCGGCATTGGGCAGGAAATACCGGTTTTCGGATTCTGCACAGAAAGGGTTTGCAAACCACTGAATCCACACGTGAGTTTAACTCTGTCAGTTGAATGCACACATTGACAACCATTCAGTTAGATAGCTCCGTTTTGGTTTTAGAAGCAGATATTTCTCTGTACAGCCTATGGTCCCATTGACTCGGGAATATCCCAACGCAGTTCCTGGAAGAAACGTGTTTCTGACTCGCTGAATCTCAACATAGATTCAACTCTCTTAGGTGAACGAACGCACAGCAGAGCAGTTTCAAGGAAACGTTTCTCCTGAGTTTTAGACGAAGTTTCCTGCTGTTTAGTACGTATGCCAGCATTGGGCTGGAAATACCGGTTTTGGGATTCTGCACAGAAAGGGTTTGCAAACCGCTGAATCCACACGTGAGTTTAACTCTGTCAGTTGAATGCACACATTGACAACCATTCAGTTTGATAACACCGTTTTCGTTTTAGAAGCAGATATTTCTCTGTACAGCCTATGGTCCCATTCACTCGGGGATATCCCAACGCAGCTCCTGGAATAAACGTGTTTGTGACTCGCTGAATCTCAACATAGATTCAACTCTCTTAGGTGAACGAACGCACAGCAGAGCAGTTTCAAGGAAACGTTTCTCCTGAGTTTTAGACGAAGTTTCCTGCTGTTTAGTACGTATGCCGGCATTGGGCTGGAAATACCGGTTTTGGGATTCTGCACAGAAAGGGTTTGCAAACCGCTGAATCCACACGTGAGTTTAACTCTGTCAGTTGAATGCACACAATGACAACCATTCAGTTAGATAGATCCGTTTTGGTTTTAGAAGCAGATATTTCTCTGTACAGCCTATGGTCCCATTCACTCGGGAATATCCCAATGCAGGTCCTAGAAGAAACGTGTTTCTGACTCGCTGAATCTCAACATAGATTCAAGTCTCTTAGGTGAACGAACGCACAGCAGAGCAGTTTCAAGGAAACGTTTCTCCTGAGTTTTAGACGAAGTTTCCTGCTGTTTAGTACGGATGCCGGCATTGGGCTGGAAATACCGGTTTTGGGATTCTGCACAGAAAGGGTTTGCAAACCGCTGAATCCAGACGTGAGTTCAACTTTGTGAGTTGAATGCACACATTGACAACCATCCAGTTAGATAGCTCCGTTTTGGTTTTAGAAGCAGATATTTCTCTGTACAGCCTATGGTCCCATTCACTCGGGAATGTCCCAACGCAGCTCCTAGAAGAAACGTGTTTCTGACTCGCCGAATCTCAACGTAGATTCAACTCTCTTAGGTGAACGAACGCACAGCAGACCAGTTTCAAGGAAACGTTTCTCCTGAGTTTTAGACGAAGTTTCCTGCAGTTTAGTACGTATCCCGGTATTGAGCTGGAATTACCGGTTTTGGGATTCTGCACAGAAAGGGTTTGCAAACCGCTGAATAAACACGTGAGTCTAACTCTGTCAGTTGAATGCACACATTGACAACCATTCAGTTAGATAGCTCCGTTTTGGTATTAGAAGCAGATATTTCTCTGTACAGCCTATGGTCCCATTCACTCGGGAATATCCCAACGCAGCTCCTGGAAGAAACGTGTTTCTGACTCGCTGAATCTCAACATAGATTCAACTCTCTTAGGTGAACGAACGAACAGCAGAGCAGTTTCAAGGAAACGTTTCTCGTGAGTTTTAGACGAAGTATCCTGCTGTTTAGTACGTATGCCGGCATTGGGCTGGAAATACCGGTTTTGGGATTCTGCACAGAAAGGGTTTGCAAACCGCTGAATCCACACGTGAGTTTAACTCTGTCAGTTGAATGCACACATTGACAACCATTCAGTTTGATAACACCCTTTTGGTTTTAGAAGCAGATATTTCTCTCTACAGCCTATGGTCCCATTCACTCGGGGATATCCCAACGCAGCTCCTGGAAGAAACGTGTTTCTGACTCGCTGAATCTCAACATAGATTCAACTCTCTTAGGTGAACGAACGCACAGCAGAGCAGTTTCAAGGAAACGTTTCTCCTGAGTTTTAGACGAAGTTTCCTGCTGTTTAGTACGTATGCCGGCATTGGGCTGGAAATACCGGCTTTGGGATTCTGCACAGAAAGGGTTTGCAAACCGCTGAATCCACACGTGAGTTTAACTCTGTCAGTTGAATGCACACATTGACAACCATTCAGTTAGATAGATCCGTTTTGGTTTTAGAAGCAGATATTTCTCTGTACAGCCTATGGTCCCATTCACTCGGGAATATCCCGACGCAGCTCCTAGAAGAAACGTGTTTCTGACTCGCTGAATCTCAACATAGATTCAACTCTCTTAGGTGAACGAACGCACAGCAGAGCAGTTTCAAGGAAACTTTTCTCCTGAGTGTTAGACGAAGTTACCTGCTGTTTAGTACGGATGCCGGCATTGGGCAGGAAATACCGGTTTTCGGATTCTGCACAGAAAGGGTTTGCAAACCACTGAATCCACACGTGAGTTTAACTCTGTCAGTTGAATGCACACATTGACAACCATTCAGTTAGATAGCTCCGTTTTGGTTTTAGAAGCAGATATTTCTCTGTACAGCCTATGGTCCCATTGACTCGGGAATATCCCAACGCAGCTCCTGGAAGAAACGTGTTTCTGACTCGCTGAATCTCAACATAGATTCAACTCTCTTAGGTGAACGAACGCACAGCAGAGCAGTTTCAAGGAAACGTTTCTCCTGAGTTTTAGACGAAGTTTCCTGCTGTTTAGTACGTATGCCAGCATTGGGCTGGAAATACCGGTTTTGGGATTCTGCACAGAAAGGGTTTGCAAACCGCTGAATCCACACGTGAGTTTAACTCTGTCAGTTGAATGCACACATTGACAACCATTCAGTTTGATAACACCGTTTTCGTTTTAGAAGCAGATATTTCTCTGTACAGACTATGGTCCCATTCACTCGGGGATATCCCAACGCAGCTCCTGGAATAAACGTGTTTGTGACTCGCTGAATCTCAACATAGATTCAACTCTCTTAGGTGAACGAACGCACAGCAGAGCAGTTTCAAGGAAACGTTTCTCCTGAGTGTTAGACGAAGTTTCCTGCTGTTTAGTACGTATGCCGGCATTGGGCTGGAAATACCGGTTTTGGGATTCTGCACAGAAAGGGTTTGCAAACCGCTGAATCCACACGTGAGTTTAACTCTGTCAGTTGAATGCACACAATGACAACCATTCAGTTAGATAGATCCGTTTTGGTTTTAGAAGCCGATATTTCTCTGCACAGCCTATGGTCCCATTCACTCGGGAATATCCCGACGCAGCTCCTAGAAGAAACGTGTTTCTGACTCGCTGAATCTCAACATAGATTCAACTCTCTTAGGTGAACGAACGCACAGCAGAGCAGTTTCAAGGAAACTTTTCTCCTGAGTTTTAGACGAAGTTTCCTGCTGTTTAGTACGGATGCCGGCATTGGGCAGTAAATACCGGTTTTGGGATTCTGCACAGAAAGGGTTTGCAAACCGCTGAATCCACACGTCAGTTTAACTCTGTCAGTTGAATGCACACATTGACAACCATTCAGTTAGATAGCTCCGTTTTGGTTTTAGAAGCAGTTATTTCTCTGTACAGCCTATGGTCCCATTCACTCGGGAATATCCCAACGCAGCTCCTGGAAGAAACGTGTTTCTGACTCGCTGAATCTCAACATAGATTCAACTCCCTTAGGTGAACGAACGCACAGCAGAGCAGTTTCAAGGAAACGTTTCTCCTGAGTTTTAGACGAAGTTTCCTGCTGTTTAGTACGTATGCGGACATTGGGCTGGAAATACCGGTTTTGGGATTCTGCACAGAAAGGGTTTGCAAACCGCTGAATCCACACGTGAGTTTAACTCTGTCAGTTGAATGCACACATTGACAACCATCCAGTTAGATAGCTCCGTTTTGGTTTTAGAAGCAGATATTTCTCTGTACAGACTATGGTCCCATTCACTCGGGAATATCCCAACGCAGCTCCTAAAAGAAACGTGTTTCTGATCCGCTGAATCTCAACATAGATTCAACTCTCTTAGGTGAACGAACGCACAGCAGAGCAGTTTCAAGGAAACGTTTCTCCTGAGTTTTAGACGAAGTTTCCTGCTGTTTAGTACGTATGCCGGCATTGGGCTGGAAATACCGGTTTTGGGATTCTGCACAGAAAGGGTTTACAAACCGCTGATTCCACACGTGAGTTTAACTCTGTCAGTTGAATGCACACATTGACAACCATTCAGTTAGATAGCTCCGTTTTGGTTTTAGAAGCAGATATTTCTCTGTACAGCGTATGGTGCCATTCACTCGGGAATATCCCAACGCAGCTCCTAGAAGAAACGTGTTTCTGACTCGCTGAATCTCAACATAGATTCAACTCTCTTAGGTGAACGAACGCACAGCAGAGCAGTTTCAAGGAAACGTTTCTCCTGAGTTTTAGACGAAGTTTCCTGCTGTTTAGTACGTATGCCGGCATTGGGCTGGAAATACCGGATTTCGGATTCTGCACAGAAAGGGTTTGCAAACCGCTGAGTCCACAAGTGAGTTTACCTTTGTGAGTTGAATGCACACATTGACAACCATCCAGTTAGATAGCTCCGCTTTGGTTTTAGAAGCAGATATTTCTCTGTACAGACTATGGTCCCATTCACTCGGGAATATTCCAACGCAGCTACTAGAAGAAACGTGTTTCTGACTCGCTGAATCTCAACATAGATTCAACTCTCTTAGGTGAACGAACGCCCAGCAGAGCAGTTTCAAGGAAACGTTTCTCCTGAGTTTTAGACGAAGTTTCCTGCTGTTTAGTACGTATGCCGGCATTGGGCTGGAAATACCGGTTTTGGGATTCTGCACAGAAAGGGATTGCAAACCGCTGATTCCACACGTGAGTTTAACTCTGTCAGTTGAATGCACACATTGACAACCATTCAGTTAGATAGCTCCGTTTTGGTTTTAGAAGCAGATATTTCTCTGTACAGCGTATGGTGCCATTCACTCGGGAATATCCCAACGCAGCTCCTAGAAGAAACGTGTTTCTGACTCGCTGAATCTCAACATAGATTCAACTCTCTTAGGTGAACGAACCCACCTCAGAGCAGTTTCAAGGAAACGTTTCTCCTGAGTTTTAGACGTAGTTTCCTGCTGTTTAGTACGGATGCCGGCATTGGGCAGGAAATACCGGTTTTCGGATTCTGCACAGAAAGGGTTTGCAAACCGCTGAATCCACACGTGAGTTTAACTCTGTCAGTTGAATGCACACATTGACAACCATTCAGTTTGATAGGACCCTTTTGGTTTTAGAAGCAGATATTTCTCTGTACAGCCTATGGTCCCATTCACTCGGGAATATCCCGACGCAGCTCCTAGAAGAAACGTGTTTCTGACTCGCTGAATCTCAACATAGATTCAACTTTCTTAGGTGAACGAACGCACAGCAGAGCAGTTTCAAGGAAACTTTTCTCCTGAGTTTTAGAGGAAGTTTCCTGCTGTTTAGTACGGATGACCGCATTGGGCTGGAAATACCGGTTTTGGGATTCTGCACAGAAAGGGTTTGCAAATCGCTGAATCCACACGTGAGTTTAACTCTGTCAGTTGAATGCACACATTGACAACCATTCAGTTAGATAGCTCCGTTTTGGTATTAGAAGCAGATATTTCTCTGTACAGCCTATGGTCCCATTCACTCGGGATTATCCCAACGCAGGTCCTAGAAGAAACGTGTTTCTGACTCGCTGAATCTCAACATAGATTCAACTCTCTTAGGTGAACGAACGCACAGCAGAGCAGTTTCAAGGAAACGTTTCTCCTGAGTTTTAGACGAAGTTTCCTGCTGTTTAGTACGGATGCCGGCATTGGGCTGGAAATACCGGTTTTGGGATTCTGCACAGAAAGGGTTTGCAAACCGCTGAATCCACACGTGAGTTTAACTTTGTGAGTTGAATGCACACATTGACAACCATCCAGTTAGATAGCTCCGTTTTGGTTTTAGAAGCAGATATTTCTCTGTACAGACTATGGTCCCATTCACTCGGGAATATCCCAACGCAGCTACTAGAAGAAACGTGTTTCTGACTCGCTGAATCTCAACATAGATTCAACTCTCTTAGGTGAACGATCGCCCAGCAGAGCAGTTTCAAGGAAACGTTTCTCCTGAGTTTTAGACGAAGTTTCCTGCTGTTTAATACGTATGCCGGCATTGGGCTGGAAATACCGGTTTTGGGATTCTGCACAGAAAGGGTTTGCAAACCGCTGAATCCACACGTGAGTTTAACTCTGTCAGTTGAATGCACACATTGACAACCATTCAGTTAGATAGATCCGTTTTGGTTTTAGAAGCAGATATTTCTCTGTACAGCCTATGTTCCCATTCACTCGGGAATATCCCGACGCAGCTCCTAGAAGAAACGTGTTTCTGACTCGCTGAATCTCAACATAGATTCAACTCTCTTAGGTGAACGAACGCACAGCAGAGCAGTTTCAAGGAAACTTTTCTCCTGAGTGTTAGACGAAGTTACCTGCTGTTTAGTACGGATGCCGGCATTGGGCAGGAAATACCGGTTTTCGGATTCTGCACAGAAAGGGTTTGCAAACCGCTGAATCCACACGTGAGTTTAACTCTGTCAGTTGAATGCACACATTGACAACCATTCAGTTAGATAGCTCCGTTTTGGTTTCAGAAGCAGATATTTCTCTGTACAGCCTATGGTCCCATTGACTCGGGAATATCCCAACGCAGCTCCTGGAAGAAACGTGTTTCTGACTCGCTGAATCTCAACATAGATTCAACTCTCTTAGGTGAACGAACGCACAGCAGAGCAGTTTCAAGGAAACGTTTCTCCTGAGTTTTAGAGGAAGTTTCCTGCTGTTTAGTACGTATGCCGGCATTGGGCTGGAAATACCGGTTTTGGGATTCTGCACAGAAAGGGTTTGCAAACCGCTGAATCCACACGTGAGTTTAACTCTGTCAGTTGAATGCACACATTGACAACCATTCAGTTTGATAACACCGTTTTGGTTTTAGAAGCAGATATTTCTCTGTACAGCCTATGGTCCCATTCACTCGGGGATATCCCAACGCAGCTCCTGGAATAAACGTGTTTGTGACTCGCTGAATCTCAACATAGATTCAACTCTCTTAGGTGAACGAACGCACAGCAGAGCAGTTTCAAGGAAACGTTTCTCCTGAGTTTTAGACGAAGTTTCCTGCTGTTTAGTACGTATGCCGGCATTGGGCTGGAAATACCGGTTTTGGAATTCTGCACAGAAAGGGTTTGCAAACCGCTGAATCCACACGTGAGTTTAACTCTGTCAGTTGAATGCACACATTGACAACCATTCAGTTAGATAGATCCGTTTTGGTTTTAGAAGCAGATATTTCTCTGTACAGCCTATGGTCCCATTCACTCGGGAATATCCCGACGCAGCTCCTAGAAGAAACGTGTTTCTGACTCGCTGAATCTCAACATAGATTCAACTCTCTTAGGTGAACGAACGCACAGCAGAGCAGTTTCAAGGAAACTTTTCTCCTGAGTTTTAGACGAAGTTTCCTGCTGTTTAGTACGGATGCCGGCATTGGGCAGTAAATACCGGTTTTGGGATTCTGCACAGAAAGGGTTTGCAAACCGCTGAATCCACACGTGAGTTTAACTCTGTCAGTTGAATGCACACATTGACAACCATTCAGTTAGATAGCTCCGTTTTGGTTTTAGAAGCAGATATTTCTCTGTACAGCCTATGGTCCCATCCACTCGGGAATATCCCAACGAAACTCCTGGAAGAAACGTGTTTCTGACTCGCTGAATCTAAACATAGATTCAACTCTCTTAGGTGAACGAACGCACAGCAGAGCAGTTTCAAGGAAACGTTTCTCCTGAGTTTTAGACGAAGTTTCCTGCTGTTTAGTACGTATGCCGGCATTGGGCTGGAAATACCGGTTTTGGGATTCTGCACAGAAAGGGTTTGCAAACCGCTGAATCCACAAGTGAGTTTAACTCTGTCAGTTGAATGCACACATTGACAACCATTCAGTTAGATAGCTCCGTTTTGGTATTAGAAGCAGATATTTCTCTGTACAGCCTATGGTCCCATTCACTCGGGAATATCCCAATGCAGGTCCTAGAAGAAACGTGTTTCTGACTCGCTGAATCTCAACATAGATTCAAGTCTCTTAGGTGAACGAACGCACAGCAGAGCAGTTTCAAGGAAACGTTTCTCCTGAGTTTTAGACGAAGTTTCCTGCTGTTTAGTACGGATGCCGGCATTGGGCTGGAAATACCGGTTTTGGGATTCTGCACAGAAAGGGTTTGCAAACCGCTGAATCCAGACGTGAGTTCAACTTTGTGAGTTGAATGCACACATTGACAACCATCCAGTTAGATAGCTCCGTTTTGGTTTTAGAAGCAGATATTTCTCTGTACAGCCTATGGTCCCATTCACTCGGGAATGTCCCAACGCAGCTCCTAGAAGAAACGTGTTTCTGAATCGCCGAATCTCAACATAGATTCAACTCTCTTAGGTGAACGAACGCACAGCAGAGCAGTTTCAAGGAAACGTTTCTCCTGAGTTTTAGACGAAGTTTCCTGCAGTTTAGTACGTATCCCGGCATTGAGCTGGAATTACCGGTTTTGGGATTCTGCACAGAAAGGGTTTGCAAACCGCTGAATCCACACGTGAGTTTAACTCTGTCAGTTGAATGCACACATTGACAACCATTCAGTTAGATAGATCCGTTTTGGTTTTAGAAGCAGATATTTCTCTGTACAGCCTATGGTCCCATTGATTCGGGAATATCCCAACGCAGGTCCTGGAAGAAACGTGTTTCTGACTCGCTGAATCTCAACATAGATTCAACTCTCTTAGGTGAACGATCGCCCAGCAGAGCAGTTTCAAGGAAACGTTTCTCCTGAGTTTTGGACGAAGTTTCCTGCTGTTTAGTACGTATGCCGGCATTGGGCTGGAAATACCGGTTTTGGGATTCTGCACAGAAAGGGTTTGCAAACCACTGAATCCACACGTGAGTTTAACTCTGTCAGTTGAATGCACACATTGACAACCATTCAGATAGATACCTCCGTTTTGGTTTTAGAAGCAGATATTTCTCTGTACAGACTATGGTCCCATTTACTTGGGAATGTCCCAACGCAGCTCCTGGAAGAAACGTGTTTCTGACTCGCTGAATCTCAACATAGATTCAACTCTCTTAGGTGAACGAACGCACAGCAGAGCAGTTTCAAGGAAACGTTTCTCCTGAGTTTTAGACGAAGTTTCCTGCTGTTTAGTACGTATGCCGGCATTGGGCTGGAAATACCGGTTTTGGGATTCTGCACAGAAAGGGTTTGCAAACCGCTGATTCCACACGTGAGTTTAACTCTGTCAGTTGAATGCACACATTGACAACCATTCAGTTAGATAGCTCCGTTTTGGTTTTAGAAGCAGATATTTCTCTGTACAGCGTATGGTCCCATTCACTCAGGAATATCCCAACGCAGCTCCTAGAAGAAACGTGTTTCTGACTCGCTGAATCTCAACATAGATTCAACTCTCTTAGGTGAACGAACGCACAGCAGAGTAGTTTCAAGGAAACGTTTCTCCTGAGTTTTAGACGAAGTTTCCTGCTGTTTAGTACGGATGCCGGCATTGGGCTGGAAATAGCGATTTTGGGATTCTGCACAGAAAGGGTTTGCAAACCGCTGAATCCACACGTGAGTTTAACTCTGTCAGTTGAATGCACACATTGACAACCATTCAGTTAGATAGCTCCGTTTTGGTTTTAGAAGCAGATATTTCTCTGTACAGCCTATGGTCCCATTCACTCGGGAATATCCCAACGCAGCTCCTGGAAGAAACGTGTTTCTGACTCGCTGAATCTCAACATAGATTCAACTCTCTTAGGGGAACGAACGAACAGCAGAGCAGTTTCAAGGAAACGTTTCTCGTGAGTTTTAGACGAAGTATCCTGCTGTTTAGTACGTATGCCGGCATTGGGCTGGAAATACCGGTTTTGGGATTCTGCAAAGAAAGGGTTTGCAAACCGCTGAATCCACACGTGAGTTTAACCCTGTCAGTTGAATGCACACATTGACAACCATTCAGTTTGATAACACCCTTTTGGTTTTAGAAGCAGATATTTCTCTGTACAGCCTATGGTCCCATTCACTCGGGGATATCCCAACGCAGCTCCTGGAAGAAACGTGTTTCTGACTCGCTGAATCTCAACATAGATTCAACTCTCTTAGGTGAACGAACGCACAGCAGAGCAGTTTCAAGGAAACGTTTCTCCTGAGTTTTAGACGAAGTTTCCTGCTGTTTAATACGTATGCCGGCATTGGGCTGGAAATACCGGTTTTGGGATTCTGCACAGAAAGGGTTTGCAAACCGCTGAATCCACACGTGAGTTTAACTCTGTCAGTTGAATGCACACATTGACAACCATTCAGTTAGATAGATCCGTTTTGGTTTTAGAAGCAGATATTTCTCTGTACAGCCTATGGTCCCATTCACTCGGGAATATCCCGACGCAGCTCCTAGAAGAAACGTGTTTCTGACTCGCTGAATCTCAACATAGATTCAACTCTCTTAGGTGAACGAACGCACAGCAGAGCAGTTTCAAGGAAACTTTTCTCCTGAGTGTTAGACGAAGTTACCTGCTGTTTAGTACGGATGCCGGCATTGGGCAGGAAATACCGGTTTTCGGATTCTGCACAGAAAGGGTTTGAAAACCGCTGAATCCACACGTGAGTTTAACTCTGTCAGTTGAATGCACACATTGACAACCATTCAGTTAGATAGCTCCGTTTTGGTTTCAGAAGCAGATATTTCTCTGTACAGCCTATGGTCCCATTGACTCGGGAATATCCCAACGCAGCTCCTGGAAGAAACGTGTTTCTGACTCGCTGAATCTCAACATAGATTCAACTCTCTTAGGTGAACGAACGCACAGCAGAGCAGTTTCAAGGAAACGTTTCTCCTGAGTTTTAGAGGAAGTTTCCTGCTGTTTAGTACATATGCCGGCATTGGGCTGGAAATACCGGTTTTGGGATTCTGCACAGAAAGGGTTTGCAAACCGCTGAATCCACACGTGAGTTTAACTCTGTCAGTTGAATGCACACATTGACAACCATTCAGTTTGATAACACCCTTTTGGTTTTAGAAGCAGATATTTCTCTGTACAGCCTATGGTCCCATTCACTCGGGGATATCCCAACGCAGCTCCTGGAAGAAACGTGTTTGTGACTCGCTGAATCTCAACATAGATTCAACTCTCTTAGGTGAACGAACGCACAGCAGAGCAGTTTCAAGGAAACGTTTCTCCTGAGTTTTAGACGAAGTTTCCTGCTGTTTAGTACGTATGCCGGCATTGGGCTGGAAATACCGGTTTTGGAATTCTGCACAGAAAGGGTTTGCAAACCGCTGAATCCACACGTGAGTTTAACTCTGTCAGTTGAATGCACACATTGACAACCATTCAGTTAGATAGATCCGTTTTGGTTTTAGAAGCAGATATTTCTCTGTACAGCCTATGGTCCCATTCACTCGGGAATATCCCGACGCAGCTCCTAGAAGAAACGTGTTTCTGACTCGCTGAATCTCAACATAGATTCAACTCTCTTAGGTGAACGAACGCACAGCAGAGCAGTTTCAAGGAAACTTTTCTCCTGAGTTTTAGACGAAGTTTCCTGCTGTTTAGTACGGATGCCGGCATTGGGCAGTAAATACCGGTTTTGGGATTCTGCACAGAAAGGGTTTGCAAACCGCTGAATCCACACGTGAGTTTAACTCTGTCAGTTGAATGCACACATTGACAACCATTCAGTTAGATAGCTCCGTTTTGGTTTTAGAAGCAGATATTTCTCTGTACAGCCTATGGTCCCATCCACTTGGGAATATCCCAACGCAGCTCCTGGAAGAAACGTGTTTCTGACTCGCTGAATCTAAACATAGATTCAACTCTCTTAGGTGAACGAACGCACAGCAGAGCAGTTTCAAGGAAACGTTTCTACTGAGTTTTAGACGAAGTTTCCTGCAGTTTAGTACGTATCCCGGCATTGAGCTGGAATTACCGGTTTTGGGATTCTGCACAGAAAGGGTTTGCAAACCGCTGAATCCACACGTGAGTTTAACTCTGTCAGTTGAATGCACACATTGACAACCATTCAGTTAGATAGCTCCGTTTTGGTTTTAGAAGCAGATATTTCTCTGTACAGCCTATGGTCCCATTCACTCGGGAATATCCCAACGCAGGTCCTAGAAGAAACGTGTTTCTGACTCGCTGAATCTCAACATAGATTCAACTCTCTTATGTGCACGAACGCACAGCAGAGCAGTTTCAGGGAATCGTTTCTCCTGAGTTTTAGACGATGTTTCCTGCTGTTTAGTACGTATGCCGGCATTGGGCTGGAAATACCGGTTTTGGGATTCTGCGCAGAAAGGGTTTGCAAACCGCTGATTCCACACGTGAGTTTATCTCTGTCAGTTGAATGCACACATTGACAACCATCCAGTTAGATAGCTCCGTTTTGGTTTTAGAAGCAGATATTTCTCTGTACAGACTATGGTCCCATTCACTCGGGAATATCCCAACGCAGCTCCTAGAAGAAACGTGTTTCTGACTCGCTGAATCTCAACATAGATTCAACTCTCTTAGGTGAACGAACGCACAGCAGAGCAGTTTCAAGGAAACGTTTCTCCTGAGTTTTAGACGAAGTTTCCTGCTGCTTAGTACGTATGCCGGCATTGGGCTGGAAATACCGGTTTTGGGATTCTGTACAGAAAGGGTTTGCAAACCGCTGATTCCACACGTGAGTTTAACTCTGTCAGTTGAATGCACACATTGACAACCATTCAGTTAGATAGCTCCGTTTTGGTATTAGAAGCAGATATTTCTCTGTACAGCCTATGGTCCCATTCACTCGGGATTATCCCAACGCAGGTCCTAGAAGAAACGTGTTTCTGACTCGCTGAATCTCAACATAGATTCAACTCTCTTAGGTGAACGAACGCACAGCAGAGCAGTTTCAAGGAAACGTTTCTCCTGAGTTTTAGACGAAGTTTCCTGCTGTTTAGTACGGATGCCGGCATTGGGCTGGAAATACCGGTTTTGGGATTCTGCACAGAAAGGGTTTGCAAACCGCTGAATCCACACGTGAGTTTAACTTTGTGAGTTGAATGCACACATTGACAACCATCCAGTTAGATAGCTCCGTTTTGGTTTTAGAAGCAGATATTTCTCTGTACAGACTATGGTCCCATTCACTGGGGAATATCCCAACGCAGCTACTAGAAGAAACGTGTTTCTGACTCGCTGAATCCCAACATAGATTCAACTCTCTTAGGTGAACGAACGCCCAGCAGAGCAGTTTCAAGGAAACGTTTCTCCTGAGTTTTAGACGAAGTTTCCTGCTGTTTAGTACGTATGCCGGCATTGGGCTGGAAATACCGGTTTTGGGATTCTGCACAGAAAGGGTTTGCAAACCGCTGATTCCACACGTGAGTTTAACTCTGTCAGTTGAATGCACACATTGACAACCATTCAGTTAGATAGCTCCGTTTTGGTATTAGAAGCAGATATTTCTCTGTGCAGCGTATGGTCCCATTCACTCAGGAATATCCCAACGCAGCTCCTAGAAGAAACGTGTTTCTGACTCGCTGAATCTCAACATAGATTCAACTCTCTTAGGTGAACGAACGCACAGCAGAGCAGTTTCAAGGAAACTTTTCTCCTGAGTTTTAGACGAAGTTTCCTGCTGTTTAGTACGGATGCCGGCATTGGGCAGGAAATACCGGTTTTGGGATTCTGCACAGAAAGGGTTTGCAAACCGCTGAATCCACACGTGAGTTTAACTCTGTCAGTTGAATGCACACATTGACAACCATTCAGTTAGATAGCTCCGTTTTGGTTTTAGAAGCAGATATTTCTCTGTACAGCCTATGGTCCCATTCACTCGGGAATATCCCAACGCAGCTCCTGGAAGAAACGTGTTTCTGACTCGCTGAATCTGAACATAGATTCAACTCTCTTAGGTGAACGAACGCACAGCAGAGCAGTTTCAAGGAAACGTTTCTCCTGAGTTTTAGACGAAGTTTCCTGCTGTTTAGTACGTATGCCGGCATTGGGCTGGAAATACCGGTTTTGGGATTCTGCACAGAAAGGATTTGCAAACCGCAGAATCCACAAGTGAGTTTAACTCTGTCAGTTGAATGCACACATTGACAACCATTCAGTTAGATAGCTCCGTTTTGGTATTAGAAGCAGATATTTATCTGTACAGCCTATGGTCCCATTCACTCGGGAATATCCCAATGCAGGTCCTAGCAGAAACGTGTTTCTGACTCGCTGAATATCAACATAGATTCAAGTCTCTTAGGTGAACGAACGCACAGCAGAGCAGTTTCAAGGAAACGTTTCTCCTGAGTTTTAGACGAAGTTTCCTGCTGTTTAGTACGTATGCCGGCATTGGGCTGGAAATACCGGTTTTGGGATTCTGCACAGAAAGGGTTTGCAAACCGCTGAATCCAGACGTGAGTTCAACTTTGTGAGTTGAATGAACACATTGACAACCATCCAGTTAGATAGCTCCGTTTTGGTTTTAGAAGCAGATATTTCTCTGTACAGCCTATGGTCCCATTCACTCGGGAATATCCCAACGCAGCTCCTAGAAGAAACGTGTTTCTGACTCGCCGAATCTCAACGTAGATTCAACTCTCTTAGGTGAACGAAGGCACAGCAGAGCAGTTTCAAGGAAACGTTTCTCCTGAGTTTTAGACGAAGTTTCCTGCTGTTTAGTACGGATGCCGGCATTGGGCTGGAAATACCGGTTTTGGGATTCTGCACAGAAAGGGTTTGCAAACCGCTGAATCCAGACGTGAGTTCAACTTTGTGAGTTGAATGCACACATTGACAACCATCCAGTTAGATAGCTCCGTTTTGGTTTTAGAAGCAGATATTTCTCTGTACAGCCTATGGTCCCATTCACTCGGGAATATCCCAACGCAGCTCCTAGAAGAAACGTGTTTCTGACTCGCCGAATCTCAACGTAGATTCAACTCTCTTAGGTGAACGAAGGCACAGCAGAGCAGTTTCAAGGAAACGTTTCTCCTGAGTTTTAGACGAAGTTTCCTGCTGTTTAGTACGGATGCCGGCATTGGGCTGGAAATACCGGTTTTGGGATTCTGCACAGAAAGGGTTTGCAAACCGCTGAATCCAGACGTGAGTTCAACTTTGTGAGTTGAATGCACACATTGACAACCATCCAGTTAGATAGCTCCGTTTTGGTTTTAGAAGCAGATATTTCTCTGTACAGCCTATGGTCCCATTCACTCGGGAATATCCCAACGTAGCTCCTAGAAGAAACGTGTTTCTGACTCGCCGAATCTCAACGTAGATTCAACTCTCTTAGGTGAACGAAGGCACAGCAGAGCAGTTTCAAGGAAACGTTTCTACTGAGTTTTAGACGAAGTTTCCTGCAGTTTAGTACGTATCCCGGCATTGAGCTGGAATTACCGGTTTTGGGATTCTGCACAGAAAGGGTTTGCAAACCGCTGAATCCACACGTGAGTTTAACTCTGTCAGTTGAATGCACACATTGACAACCATTCAGTTAGATAGCTCCGTTTTGGTTTTAGAAGCAGATATTTCTCTGTACAGCCTATGGTCCCATTCACTCGGGAATATCCCAACGCAGGTCCTAGAAGAAACGTGTTTCTGACTCGCTGAATCTCAACATAGATTCAACTCTCTTATGTGCACGAACGCACAGCAGAGCAGTTTCAGGGAATCGTTTCTCCTGAGTTTTAGACGATGTTTCCTGCTGTTTAGTACGTATGCCGGCATTGGGCTGGAAATACCGGTTTTGGGATTCTGCGCAGAAAGGGTTTGCAAACCGCTGATTCCACACGTGAGTTTATCTCTGTCAGTTGAATGCACACATTGACAACCATCCAGTTAGATAGCTCCGTTTTGGTTTTAGAAGCAGATATTTCTCTGTACAGACTATGGTCCCATTCACTCGGGAATATCCCAACGCAGCTCCTAGAAGAAACGTGTTTCTGACTCGCTGAATCTCAACATAGATTCAACTCTCTTAGGTGAACGAACGCACAGCAGAGCAGTTTCAAGGAAACGTTTCTCCTGAGTTTTAGACGAAGTTTCCTGCTGCTTAGTACGTATGCCGGCATTGGGCTGGAAATACCGGTTTTGGGATTCTGTACAGAAAGGGTTTGCAAACCGCTGATTCCACACGTGAGTTTAACTCTGTCAGTTGAATGCACACATTGACAACCATTCAGTTAGATAGCTCCGTTTTGGTATTAGAAGCAGATATTTCTCTGTACAGCCTATGATCCCATTCACTCGGGATTATCCCAACGCAGGTCCTAGAAGAAACGTGTTTCTGACTCGCTGAATCTCAACATAGATTCAACTCTCTTAGGTGAACGAACGCACAGCAGAGCAGTTTCAAGGAAACGTTTCTCCTGAGTTTTAGACGAAGTTTCCTGCTGTTTAGTACGTATGCCGGCATTGGGCTGGAAATACCGGTTTTGGGATTCTGCACAGAAAGGGTTTGCAAACCGCTGAATCCACACGTGAGTTTAACTTTGTGAGTTGAATGCACACATTGACAACCATCCAGTTAGATAGCTCCGTTTTGGTTTTAGAAGCAGATATTTCTCTGTACAGACTATGGTCCCATTCACTGGGGAATATCCCAACGCAGCTACTAGAAGAAACGTGTTTCTGACTCGCTGAATCCCAACATAGATTCAACTCTCTTAGGTGAACGAACGCCCAGCAGAGCAGTTTCAAGGAAACGTTTCTCCTGAGTTTTAGACGAAGTTTCCTGCTGTTTAGTACGTATGCCGGCATTGGGCTGGAAATACCGGTTTTGGGATTCTGCACAGAAAGGGTTTGCAAACCGCTGATTCCACACGTGAGTTTAACTCTGTCAGTTGAATGCACACATTGACAACCATTCAGTTAGATAGCTCCGTTTTGGTTTTAGAAGCAGATATTTCTCTGTGCAGCGTATGGTCCCATTCACTCAGGAATATCCCAACGCAGCTCCTAGAAGAAACGTGTTTCTGACTCGCTGAATCTCAACATAGATTCAACTCTCTTAGGTGAACGAACGCACAGCAGAGCAGTTTCAAGGAAACGTTTCTCCTGAGTTTTAGACGAAGTTTCCTGCTGTTTAGTACGGATGCCTGCATTGGGCAGGAAACACCGGTTTTCGGATTCTGCACAGAAAGGGTTTGCAAACCGCTGAATCCACAGGTGAGTTTAACTCTGTCAGTTGAATGCACACATTGACAACCATTCAGTTTGATAGGACCCTTTTGGTTTTAGAAGCAGATATTTCTCTGTACAGCCTATGGTCCCATTCACTCGGGAATATCCCAACGCAGCTCCTAGAAGAAATGTGTTTCTGACTTGCTGAATCTCAACATATATTCAACTCTCTTAGGTGAACGAACGCACAGCAGAGCAGTTTCAAGGAGACGTTTCTCCTGAGTTTTAGACGAAGTTTCCTGCTGTTTAGTACGTATGCCGGCATTGGGCTGGAAATACCGGTTTTGGGATTCTGCACAGAAAGGGTTTGCAAACCGCTGAATCCACACGTGAGTTTAACTCTGTCAGTTGAATGCACACATTGACAACCATTCAGTTTGATAACACCCTTTTGGTTTTAGAAACAGATATTTCTCTGTACAGCCTATGATCCCATTCACTCGGGAATATCCCAACGCAGCTCCTAGAAGAAACGTGTTTCTGTCTCGCTGAATCTCAACATAGATTCAACTCTCTTAGGTGAACGAACGCACAGCAGAGCAGTTTCAAGGAAACGTTTCTCCTGAGTTTTAGACGAAGTTTCCTGCAGTTTAGTACGTATCCCGGCATTGAGCTGTTATTACCGGTTTTGGGATTCTGCACAGAAAGGGTTTGTAAGCCGCTGAATCCAAACGTGAGTTTAACTCTGTCAGTTGAATGCACACATTGACAACCATTCAGTTAGATAGCTCCGTTTTGGTATTAGAAGCAGATATTTCTCTGTACAGCCTATGGTCCCATTCACTCGGGATTATCCCAACGCAGGTCCTAGAAGAAACGTGTTTCTGACTCGCTGAATCTCAACATAGATTCAACTCTCTTAGGTGAACGAACGCACAGCAGAGCAGTTTCAAGGAAACGTTTCTCCTGAGTTTTAGACGAAGTTTCCTGCTGTTTAGTACTGATGCCGGCATTGGGCTGGAAATACCGGTTTTGGGATTCTGCACAGAAAGGGTTTGCAAACCGCTGAATCCACACGTGAGTTTAATTTTGTGAGTTGAATGCACACATTGACAACCATCCAGTTAGATAGCTCCGTTTTGGTTTTAGAAGCAGATATTTCTCTGTACAGACTATGGTCCCATTCACTCGGGAATATCCCAACGCAGCTACTAGAAGAAACGTGTTTCTGACTCGCTGAATCTCAACATAGATTCAACTCTCTTAGGTGAACGAACGCCCAGCAGAGCAGTTTCAAGGAAACGTTTCTCCTGAGTTTTAGACGAAGTTTCCTGCTGTTTAGTACGTATGCCGGCATTGGGCTGGAAATACCGGTTTTGGGATTCTGCACAGAAAGGGTTTGCAAACCGCTGATTCCACACGTGAGTTTAACTCTGTCAGTTGAATGCACACATTGACAACCATTCAGTTAGATAGCTCCGTTTTGGTTTTAGAAGCAGATATTTCTCTGTACAGCGTATGGTCCCATTCACTCAGGAATATCCCAACGCAGCTCCTAGAAGAAACGTGTTTCTGACTCGCTGAATCTCAACATAGATTCAACTCTCTTAGGTGAACGAACGCACAGCAGAGCAGTTTCAAGGAAACGTTTCTCCTGAGTTTTAGACGAAGTTTCCTGCTGTTTAGTACGGATGCCTGCATTGGGCAGGAAATACCGGTTTTGGGATTCTGCACAGAAAGGGTTTGCAAACCGCTGAATCCACACGTGAGATTAACTCTGTCAGTTGAATGCACACATTGACAACCATTCAGTTTGATAGGACCCTTTTGGTTTTAGAAGCAGATATTTCTCTGTACAGCCTATGGTCCCATTCACTCGGGAATATCCCAACGCAGCTCCTGGAAGAAACGTGTTTCTGACTCGCTGAATCTCAACATAGATTCAACTCTCTTAGGTGAACGAACGCACAGCAGAGCAGTTTCAAGGAAACGTTTCTCCTGAGTTTTAGACGAAGTTTCCTGCTGTTTAGTACGGATGCCGGCATTGGGCAGGAAATACCGGTTTTCGGATTCTGCACAGAAAGGGTTTGCAAACCGCTGAATCCACACGTGAGTTTAACTCTGTCAGTTGAATGCACACATTGACAACCATTCAGTTTGATAGGACCCTTTTGGTTTTAGAAGCAGATATTTCTCTGTACAGCCTATGGTCCCATTCACTCGGGAATATCCCGACGCAGCTCCTAGAAGAAACGTGTTTCTGACTCGCTGAATCTCAACATAGATTCAACTTTCTTAGGTGAACGAACGCACAGCAGAGCAGTTTCAAGGAAACTTTTCTCCTGAGTTTTAGACGAAGTTTCCTGCTGTTTAGTACTTATGCCGGCATTGGGCTGGAAATACCGGTTTTGGGATTCTGCACAGAAAGGGTTTGCAAACCGCTGAATCCACACGTGAGTTTAACTCTGTCAGTTGAATGCACACATTGACAACCATTCAGTTTGATGACACCCTTTTGGTTTTAGAAGCAGATATTTCTCTGTACAGCCTATGGTCCCATTCACTCGTGAATATCCCACCGCAGCTCCTAGAAGAAACGTGTTTCTGACTCGCTGAATCTCAACATAGATTCAACTCTCTTAGGTGAACGAACGCACAGCAGAGCAGTTTCAAGGAAACGCTTCTCCTGAGTTTTAGACTAAGTTTCCTGCTGTTTAGTACGGATGCCGGCATTGGGCAGGAAATACCGGTTTTCGGATTCTGCACAGAAAGGGTTTGCAAACCGCTGAATCCACACGTGAGTTTAACTCTGTCAGTTGAATGCACACATTGACAGCCATTCAGTTAGATACCTCCGTTTTGGTTTTAGAAGCAGATATTTCTCTGTACAATCTATGGTCCCATTCACTCGGGAATATCCCAACGCAGCTCCTGGAAGAAACGTGTTTCTGACTCGCTGAATCTCAACATAGATTCAACTCTCTTAGGTGAACGAACGCACAGCAGAGCAGTTTCAAGGAAACGTTTCTCCTGAGTTTTAGACGAAGTTTCCTGCTGTTTAGTACGGATGCCGGCATTGGGCAGGAAATACCGGTTTTCGGATTCTGCACAGAAAGGGTTTGCAAACCGCTGAATCCACACGTGAGTTTAACTCTGTCAGTTGAATGCACACATTGACAACCATTCAGTTTGATAGGACCCTTTTGGTTTTAGAAGCAGATATTTCTCTGTACAGCCTATGGTCCCATTCACTCGGGAATATCCCGACGCAGCTCCTAGAAGAAACGTGTTTCTGACTCACTGAATCTCAGCATAGATTCAACTTTCTTAGGTGAACGAACGCACAGCAGAGCAGTTTCAAGGAAACTTTTCTCCTGAGTTTTAGACGAAGTTTCCTGCTGTTTAGTACGGATGCCGGCATTGGGCTGGAAATACCGGTTTTGGGATTCTGCACAGAAAGGGTTTGCAAACCGCTGAATCCACACGTGAGTTTAACTCTGTCAGTTGAATGCACACATTGACAACCATTCAGTTAGATAGCTCCCTTTTGGTATTAGAAGCAGATATTTCTCTGTACAGCCTATGGTCCCATTCACTCGGGATTATCCCAACGCAGGTCCTAGAAGAAACGTGTTTCTGACTCGCTGAATCTCAACATAGATTCAACTCTCTTAGGTGAACGAACGCACAGCAGAGCAGTTTCAAGGAAACGTTTCTCCTGAGTTTTACACGAAGTTTCCTGCTGTTTAGTACGGATGCCGGCATTGGGCTGGAAATACCGGTTTTGGGATTCTGCACAGAAAGGGTTTGCAAACCGCTGAATCCACACGTGAGTTTAACTTTGTGAGTTGAATGCACACATTGACAACCATCCAGTTAGATAGCTCCGTTTTGGTTTTAGAAGCAGATATTTCTCTGTACAGACTATGGTCCCATTCACTCGGGAATATCCCAACGCAGCTCCTAGAAGAAACGTGTTTCTGACTCGCTGAATCTCAACATAGATTCAACTCTCTTAGGTGAACGAACGCCCAGCAGAGTAGTTTCAAGGAAACGTTTCTCCTGAGTTTTAGACGAAGTTTCCTGCTGTTTAGTACGTAGGCCGGCATTGGGCTGGAAATACCGGTTTTGGGATTCTGTACAGAAAGGGTTTGCAAACCGCTGATTCCACACGTGAGTTTAACTCTGTCAGTTGAATGCACACATTGACAACCATTCAGTTAGATAGCTCCGTTTTGGTATTAGAAGCAGATATTTCTCTGTACAGCCTATGGTCCCATTCACTCGGGATTATCCCAACGCAGGTCCTAGAAGAAACGTGTTTCTGACTCGCTGAATCTCAACATAGATTCAACTCTCTTAGGTGAACGAACGCACAGCAGAGCAGTTTCAAGGAAACGTTTCTCCTGAGTTTTAGACGAAGTTTCCTGCTGTTTAGTACGGATGCTGGCATTGGGCTGGAAATACCGGTTTTGGGATTCTGCACAGAAAGGGTTTGCAAACCGCTGAATCCACACGTGAGTTTAACTTTGTGAGTTGAATGCACACATTGACAACCATCCAGTTAGATAGCTCCGTTTTGGTTTTAGAAGCAGATATTTCTCTGTACAGAATATGGTCCCATTCACTGGGGAATATCCCAACGCAGCTACTAGAAGAAACGTGTTTCTGACTCGCTGAATCTCAACATAGATTCAACTCTCTTAGGTGAACGAACGCACAGCAGAGCAGTTTCAAGGAAACGTTTCTCCTGAGTTTTAGACGAAGTTTCCTGCTGTTTAGTACGTATGCCGGCATTGGGCTGGAAATACCGGTTTTGGGATTCTGCACAGAAAGGGTTTGCAAACCGCTGATTCCACACGTGAGTTTAACTCTGTCAGTTGAATGCACACATTGACAACCATTCAGTTAGATAGCTCCGTTTTGGTTTTAGAAGCAGATATTTCTCTGTGCAGCGTATGGTCCCATTCACTCAGCAATATCCCAACGCAGCTCCTAGAAGAAACGTGTTTCTGACTCGCTGAATCTCAACATAGATTCAACTCTCTTAGGTGAACGAACGCACAGCAGAGCAGTTTCAAGGAAACGTTTCTCCTGAGTTTTAGACGAAGTTTCCTGCTGTTTAGTACGGATGCCTGCATTGGGAAGGAAACACCGGTTTTCGGATTCTGCACAGAAAGGGTTTGCAAACCGCTGAATCCACAGGTGAGTTTAACTCTGTCAGTTGAATGCACACATTGACAACCATTCAGTTTGATAGGACCCTTTTGGTTTTAGAAGCAGATATTTCTCTGTACAGCCTATGGTCCCATTCACTCGGGAATATCCCAACGCAGCTCCTAGAAGAAATGTGTTTCTGACTTGCTGAATCTCAACATATATTCAACTCTCTTAGGTGAACGAACGCACAGCAGAGCAGTTTCAAGGAAACGTTTCTCCTGAGTTTTAGACGAAGTTTCCTGCTGTTTAGTACGGATGCCGGCATTGGGCTGGAAATACCGGTTTTGGGATTCTGCACAGAAAGGGTTTGCAAACCGCTGAATCCACACGTGAGTTTAACTCTGTCAGTTGAATGCACACATTGACAACCATTCAGTTTGATAACACCCTTTTGGTTTTAGAAGCAGATATTTCTCTGTACAGCCTATGATCCCATTCACTCGGGAATATCCCAACGCAGCTCCTAGAAGAAACGTGTTTCTGTCTCGCTGAATCTCAACATAGATTCAACTCTCTTAGGTGAACGAACGCACAGCAGAGCAGTTTCAAGGAAACGTTTCTCCTGAGTTTTAGACGAAGTTTCCTGCAGTTTAGTACGTATCCCGGCATTGAGCTGTTATTACCGGTTTTGGGATTCTGCACAGAAAGGGTTTGTAAACCGCTGAATCCAAACGTGAGTTTAACTCTGTCAGTTGAATGCACACATTGACAACCATTCAGTTAGATAGCTCCGTTTTGGTATTAGAAGCAGATATTTCTCTGTACAGCCTATGGTCCCATTCACTCGGGATTATCCCAACGCAGGTCCTAGAAGAAACGTGTTTCTGACTCGCTGAATCTCAACATAGATTCAACTCTCTTAGGTGAACGAACGCACAGCAGAGCAGTTTCAAGGAAACGTTTCTCCTGAGTTTTAGACGAAGTTTCCTGCTGTTTAGTACTGATGCCGGCATTGGGCTGGAAATACCGGTTTTCGGATTCTGCACAGAAAGGGTTTGCAAACCGCTGAATCCACACGTGAGTTTAATTTTGTGAGTTGAATGCACACATTGACAACCATCCAGTTAGATAGCTCCGTTTCGGTTTTAGAAGCAGATATTTCTCTGTACAGACTATGGTCCCATTCACTCGGGAATATCCCAACGCAGCTCCTAGAAGAAACGTGTTTCTGACTCGCTGAATCTCAACATAGATTCAACTCTCTTAGGTGAACGAACGCCCAGCAGAGCAGTTTCAAGGAAACGTTTCTCCTGAGTTTTAGACGAAGTTTCCTGCTGTTTAGTACGGATGCCGGCATTGGGCTGGAAATACCGGTTTTGGGATTCTGCACAGAAAGGGTTTGCAAACCGCTGAATCCACACGTGAGTTTAACTCTGTCAGTTGAATGCACACATTGACAACCATTCAGTTAGATAGCTCCGTTTTGGTTTTAGAAGCAGATATTTCTCTGTACAGCCTATGGTCCCATTCGCTCGGGAATATCCCAACGCAGCTCCTGGAAGAAACGTGTTTCTGACTCGCTGAATCTGAACATAGATTCAACTCTCTTAGGTGAACGAACGCACAGCAGAGCAGTTTCAAGGAAACGTTTCTCCTGAGTTTTAGACGAAGTTTCCTGCTGTTTAGTACGGATGCCGGCATTGGGCTGGAAATACCGGTTTTGGGATTCTGCACAGAAAGGGTTTGCAAACCGCTGATTCCACACGTGAGTTTAACTCTGTCAGTTGAATGCACACATTGACAACCATCCAGTTAGATAGCTCCGCTTTGGTTTTAGAAGCAGATATTTCTCTGTACAGCCTATGGTCCCATTCACTCGGGAATATCCCAACGCAGCTCCTAGAAGAAACGTGTTTCTGACTCGCCGAATCTCAAGGTAGATTCAACTCTCTTAGGTGAACGAACGCACAGCAGAGCAGTTTCAAGGAAACGTTTCTCCTGAGTTTTAGTCGAAGTTTCCTGCAGTTTAGTACGTATCCCGGCATTGAGCTGGAATTACTGGTTTTGGGATTCTGCACAGAAAGGGCTTGCAAACCGCTGAATCCACACGTGAGTTTAACTCTGTCAGTTGAATGCACACATTGACAACCATTCAATTAGATTGCACCCTTTTGGTTTTAGGAGCAGATATTTCTCTGTACAGCCTATGGTCCCATTCACTCGGGAGTATCCCAACGCAGCTCCTAGAAGAAACGTGTTTCTGACTCGCTGAATCTCAACATAGATTCAACTCTCTTAGGTGAACGAACGCACAGCAGAGCAGTTTCAAGGAAACGTTTCTCCTGAGTTTTAGACGAAGTTTCCTGCTGTTTAGTACGGATGCCAGCATTGGGCTGGAAATACCGGTTTTGGGATTCTGCGCAGAAAGGGTTTGCAAACCGCTGATTCCACACGTGAGTTTAACTCTGTCAGTTGAATGCACACATTGACAACCATTCAGTTAGATAGCTCCGTTTTGGTTTTAGAAGCAGATATTTCTCTGTACAGCCTATGGTCCCATTCACTCGGGAATATCCCAACGCAGCTCCTAGAAGAAAGGTGTTTCTGACTCGCTGAATCTCAACATAGATTCAACTCTCTTAGGTGAACGAACGCACAGCAGAGCAGTTTCAAGGAAACGTTTCTCCTGAGTTTTAGACGAAGTTTCCTACTGTTTAGTACGTATGCCGGCATTGGGCTGGAAATACCGGTTTTGGGATTCTGCACAGAAAGGGTTTGGAAACCACTGAATCCACACGTGAGTTTAAATCTGTCCGTTGAATGCACACACTGACAACCATTCAGTTTGATAGGACCCTTTTGGTTTTAGAAGCAGATATATCTCTGTACAGCCTATGGTCCCATTCACTCGGGAATATCCCAACGCAGCTCCTAGAAGAAACGTGTTTCTGACTCGCTGAATCTCAACATAGATTCAACTCTCTTAGGTGAACGAACGCACAGCAGAGCAGTTTCAAGGAAACTGTTCTCCTGAGGTTTAGACGAAGTTTCCTGCTGTTTAGTACGTATGCCGGCATTGGGCTGGAAATACCGGTTTGGGATTCTGCACAGAAAGGGTTTGCAAACCGCTGAATCCACACGTGAGTTTAACTCTGTCAGTTGAATGCACACATTGACAACCATTCAGTTAGATAGCTCCGTTTTGGTTTTAGAAGCAGATATTTCTCTGTACAGCCTATGGTCCCATTCACTCGGGAATATCCCAACGCAGCTCCTGGAAGAAACGTGTTTCTGACTCGCTGAATCTGAACATAGATTCAACTATCTTAGGTGAACGAACGCACAGCAGAGCAGTTTCAAGGAAACGTTTCTCCTGAGTTTTAGACGAAGTTTCCTGCAATTTAGTACGTATCCCGGCATTGAGCTGGAATTACCGGTTTTGGGATTCTGCACAGAAAGTGTTTGCAAACCGCTGAATCCAAACGTGAGTTTAACTCTGTCAGTTGAATGCACACATTGACAACCATTCAATTAGATTGCACCCTTTTGGTTTTAGGAGCAGATATTTCTCTGTACAGCCTATGGTCCCATTCACTCGGGAGTATCCCAACGCAGCTCCTAGAAGAAACGTGTTTCTGACTCGCTGAATCTCAACATAGATTCAACTCTCTTAGGTGAACGAACGCACAGCAGAGCAGTTTCAAGGAAACGTTTCTCCTGAGTTTTAGACGAAGTTTCCTGCTGTTTAGTACGGATGCCGGCATTGGGCTGGAAATACCGGTTTTGGGATTCTGCACAGAAAGGGTTTGCAAACCGCTGAATCCACACGTGAGTTTAACTCTGTCAGTTGAATGCACACATTGACAACCATTCAGTTAGATAGATCCGTTTTGGTTTTAGAAGCAGATATTTCTCTGTACAGCCTATGGTCCCATTCACTCGGGAATATCCCGACGCAGCTCCTAGAAGAAACGTGTTTCTGACTCGCTGAATCTCAACATAGATTCAACTCTCTTAGGTGAACGAACGCACAGCAGAGCAGTTTCAAGGAAACTTTTCTCCTGAGTTTTAGACGAAGTTTCCTGCTGTTTAGTACGGATGCCGGCATTGGGCAGGAAATACCGGTTTTGGGATTCTGCACAGAAAGGGTTTGCAAACCGCTGAATCCACACGTGAGTTTAACTCTGTCAGTTGAATGCACACATTGACAACCATTCAATTAGATTGCACCCTTTTGGTTTTAGGAGCAGATATTTCTCTGTACAGCCTATGGTCCCATTCACTCGGGAGTATCCCAACGCAGCTCCTAGAAGAAACGTGTTTCTGACTCGCTGAATCTCAACATAGATTCAACTCTCTTAGGTGAACGAACGCACAGCAGAGCAGTTTCAAGGAAACGTTTCTCCTGAGTTTTAGACGAAGTTTCCTGCTGTTTAGTACGGATGCCGGCATTGGGCTGGAAATACCGGTTTTGGGATTCTGCACAGAAAGGGTTTGCAAACCGCTGAATCCACACGTGAGTTTAACTCTGTCAGTTGAATGCACACATTGACAACCATTCAGTTAGATAGATCCGTTTTGGTTTTAGAAGCAGATATTTCTCTGTACAGCCTATGGTCCCATTCACTCGGGAATATCCCGACGCAGCTCCTAGAAGAAACGTGTTTCTGACTCGCTGAATCTCAACATAGATTCAACTCTCTTAGGTGAACGAACGCACAGCAGAGCAGTTTCAAGGAAACTTTTCTCCTGAGTTTTAGACGAAGTTTCCTGCTGTTTAGTACGGATGCCGGCATTGGGCAGGAAATACCGGTTTTGGGATTCTGCACAGAAAGGGTTTGCAAACCGCTGAATCCACACGTGAGTTTAACTCTGTCAGTTGAATGCACACATTGACAACCATTCAGTTAGATAGCTCCGTTTTGGTTTTAGAAGCAGATATTTCTCTGTACAGCCTATGGTCCCATTCACTCGGGAATATCCCAACGCAGCTCCTGGAAGAAACGTGTTTCTGACTCGCTGAATCTCAACATAGATTCAACTCTCTTAGGTGAACGAACGCACAGCAGAGCAGTTTCAAGGAAACGTTTCTCGTGAGTTTTAGACGAAGTTTCCTGCTGTTTAGTACGTATGCCGGCATTGGGCTGGAAATACCGGTTTTGGGATTCTGCACAGAAAGGGTTTGCAAACCGCTGAATCCACACGTGAGTTTAACTCTGTCAGTTGAATGCACACATTGACAACCATTCAGTTAGATAGCTCCGTTTTGGTATTAGAAGCAGATATTTCTCTGTACAGCCTATGGTCCCATTCACTCGGGATTATCCCAACGCAGGTCCTAGAAGAAACGTGTTTCTGACTCGCTGAATCTCAACATAGATTCAACTCTCTTAGGTGAACGAACGCACAGCAGAGCAGTTTCAAGGAAACGTTTCTCCTGAGTTTTAGACGAAGTTTCCTGCTGTTTAGTACGGATGCTGGCATTGGGCTGGAAATACCGGTTTTGGGATTCTGCACAGAAAGGGTTTGCAAACCGCTGAATCCACACGTGAGTTTAACTTTGTGAGTTGAATGCACACATTGACAACCATCCAGTTAGATAGCTCCGTTTTGGTTTTAGAAGCAGATATTTCTCTGTACAGAATATGGTCCCATTCACTGGGGAATATCCCAACGCAGCTACTAGAAGAAACGTGTTTCTGACTCGCTGAATCTCAACATAGATTCAACTCTCTTAGGTGAACGAACGCACAGCAGAGCAGTTTCAAGGAAACGTTTCTCCTGAGTTTTAGACGAAGTTTCCTGCTGTTTAGTACGTATGCCGGCATTGGGCTGGAAATACCGGTTTTGGGATTCTGCACAGAAAGGGTTTGCAAACCGCTGATTCCACACGTGAGTTTAACTCTGTCAGTTGAATGCACACATTGACAACCATTCAGTTAGATAGCTCCGTTTTGGTTTTAGAAGCAGATATTTCTCTGTGCAGCGTATGGTCCCATTCACTCAGCAATATCCCAACGCAGCTCCTAGAAGAAACGTGTTTCTGACTCGCTGAATCTCAACATAGATTCAACTCTCTTAGGTGAACGAACGCACAGCAGAGCAGTTTCAAGGAAACGTTTCTCCTGAGTTTTAGACGAAGTTTCCTGCTGTTTAGTACGGATGCCTGCATTGGGAAGGAAACACCGGTTTTCGGATTCTGCACAGAAAGGGTTTGCAAACCGCTGAATCCACAGGTGAGTTTAACTCTGTCAGTTGAATGCACACATTGACAACCATTCAGTTTGATAGGACCCTTTTGGTTTTAGAAGCAGATATTTCTCTGTACAGCCTATGGTCCCATTCACTCGGGAATATCCCAACGCAGCTCCTAGAAGAAATGTGTTTCTGACTTGCTGAATCTCAACATATATTCAACTCTCTTAGGTGAACGAACGCACAGCAGAGCAGTTTCAAGGAAACGTTTCTCCTGAGTTTTAGACGAAGTTTCCTGCTGTTTAGTACGGATGCCGGCATTGGGCTGGAAATACCGGTTTTGGGATTCTGCACAGAAAGGGTTTGCAAACCGCTGAATCCACACGTGAGTTTAACTCTGTCAGTTGAATGCACACATTGACAACCATTCAGTTTGATAACACCCTTTTGGTTTTAGAAGCAGATATTTCTCTGTACAGCCTATGATCCCATTCACTCGGGAATATCCCAACGCAGCTCCTAGAAGAAACGTGTTTCTGTCTCGCTGAATCTCAACATAGATTCAACTCTCTTAGGTGAACGAACGCACAGCAGAGCAGTTTCAAGGAAACGTTTCTCCTGAGTTTTAGACGAAGTTTCCTGCAGTTTAGTACGTATCCCGGCATTGAGCTGTTATTACCGGTTTTGGGATTCTGCACAGAAAGGGTTTGTAAACCGCTGAATCCAAACGTGAGTTTAACTCTGTCAGTTGAATGCACACATTGACAACCATTCAGTTAGATAGCTCCGTTTTGGTATTAGAAGCAGATATTTCTCTGTACAGCCTATGGTCCCATTCACTCGGGATTATCCCAACGCAGGTCCTAGAAGAAACGTGTTTCTGACTCGCTGAATCTCAACATAGATTCAACTCTCTTAGGTGAACGAACGCACAGCAGAGCAGTTTCAAGGAAACGTTTCTCCTGAGTTTTAGACGAAGTTTCCTGCTGTTTAGTACTGATGCCGGCATTGGGCTGGAAATACCGGTTTTCGGATTCTGCACAGAAAGGGTTTGCAAACCGCTGAATCCACACGTGAGTTTAATTTTGTGAGTTGAATGCACACATTGACAACCATCCAGTTAGATAGCTCCGTTTCGGTTTTAGAAGCAGATATTTCTCTGTACAGACTATGGTCCCATTCACTCGGGAATATCCCAACGCAGCTCCTAGAAGAAACGTGTTTCTGACTCGCTGAATCTCAACATAGATTCAACTCTCTTAGGTGAACGAACGCCCAGCAGAGCAGTTTCAAGGAAACGTTTCTCCTGAGTTTTAGACGAAGTTTCCTGCTGTTTAGTACGGATGCCGGCATTGGGCTGGAAATACCGGTTTTGGGATTCTGCACAGAAAGGGTTTGCAAACCGCTGAATCCACACGTGAGTTTAACTCTGTCAGTTGAATGCACACATTGACAACCATTCAGTTAGATAGCTCCGTTTTGGTTTTAGAAGCAGATATTTCTCTGTACAGCCTATGGTCCCATTCGCTCGGGAATATCCCAACGCAGCTCCTGGAAGAAACGTGTTTCTGACTCGCTGAATCTGAACATAGATTCAACTCTCTTAGGTGAACGAACGCACAGCAGAGCAGTTTCAAGGAAACGTTTCTCCTGAGTTTTAGACGAAGTTTCCTGCTGTTTAGTACGGATGCCGGCATTGGGCTGGAAATACCGGTTTTGGGATTCTGCACAGAAAGGGTTTGCAAACCGCTGATTCCACACGTGAGTTTAACTCTGTCAGTTGAATGCACACATTGACAACCATCCAGTTAGATAGCTCCGCTTTGGTTTTAGAAGCAGATATTTCTCTGTACAGCCTATGGTCCCATTCACTCGGGAATATCCCAACGCAGCTCCTAGAAGAAACGTGTTTCTGACTCGCCGAATCTCAAGGTAGATTCAACTCTCTTAGGTGAACGAACGCACAGCAGAGCAGTTTCAAGGAAACGTTTCTCCTGAGTTTTAGTCGAAGTTTCCTGCAGTTTAGTACGTATCCCGGCATTGAGCTGGAATTACTGGTTTTGGGATTCTGCACAGAAAGGGCTTGCAAACCGCTGAATCCACACGTGAGTTTAACTCTGTCAGTTGAATGCACACATTGACAACCATTCAATTAGATTGCACCCTTTTGGTTTTAGGAGCAGATATTTCTCTATACAGCCTATGGTCCCATTCACTCGGGAGTATCCCAACGCAGCTCCTAGAAGAAACGTGTTTCTGACTCGCTGAATCTCAACATAGATTCAACTCTCTTAGGTGAACGAACGCACAGCAGAGCAGTTTCAAGGAAACGTTTCTCCTGAGTTTTAGACGAAGTTTCCTGCTGTTTAGTACGGATGCCAGCATTGGGCTGGAAATACCGGTTTTGGGATTCTGCGCAGAAAGGGTTTGCAAACCGCTGATTCCACACGTGAGTTTAACTCTGTCAGTTGAATGCACACATTGACAACCATTCAGTTAGATAGCTCCGTTTTGGTTTTAGAAGCAGATATTTCTCTGTACAGCCTATGGTCCCATTCACTCGGGAATATCCCAACGCAGCTCCTAGAAGAAAGGTGTTTCTGACTCGCTGAATCTCAACATAGATTCAACTCTCTTAGGTGAACGAACGCACAGCAGAGCAGTTTCAAGGAAACGTTTCTCCTGAGTTTTAGACGAAGTTTCCTACTGTTTAGTACGTATGCCGGCATTGGGCTGGAAATACCGGTTTTGGGATTCTGCACAGAAAGGGTTTGGAAACCACTGAATCCACACGTGAGTTTAAATCTGTCCGTTGAATGCACACACTGACAACCATTCAGTTTGATAGGACCCTTTTGGTTTTAGAAGCAGATATATCTCTGTACAGCCTATGGTCCCATTCACTCGGGAATATCCCAACGCAGCTCCTAGAAGAAACGTGTTTCTGACTCGCTGAATCTCAACATAGATTCAACTCTCTTAGGTGAACGAACGCACAGCAGAGCAGTTTCAAGGAAACTGTTCTCCTGAGGTTTAGACGAAGTTTCCTGCTGTTTAGTACGTATGCCGGCATTGGGCTGGAAATACCGGTTTGGGATTCTGCACAGAAAGGGTTTGCAAACCGCTGAATCCACACGTGAGTTTAACTCTGTCAGTTGAATGCACACATTGACAACCATTCAGTTAGATAGCTCCGTTTTGGTTTTAGAAGCAGATATTTCTCTGTACAGCCTATGGTCCCATTCACTCGGGAATATCCCAACGCAGCTCCTGGAAGAAACGTGTTTCTGACTCGCTGAATCTGAACATAGATTCAACTATCTTAGGTGAACGAACGCACAGCAGAGCAGTTTCAAGGAAACGTTTCTCCTGAGTTTTAGACGAAGTTTCCTGCAATTTAGTACGTATCCCGGCATTGAGCTGGAATTACCGGTTTTGGGATTCTGCACAGAAAGTGTTTGCAAACCGCTGAATCCAAACGTGAGTTTAACTCTGTCAGTTGAATGCACACATTGACAACCATTCAATTAGATTGCACCCTTTTGGTTTTAGGAGCAGATATTTCTCTGTACAGCCTATGGTCCCATTCACTCGGGAGTATCCCAACGCAGCTCCTAGAAGAAACGTGTTTCTGACTCGCTGAATCTCAACATAGATTCAACTCTCTTAGGTGAACGAACGCACAGCAGAGCAGTTTCAAGGAAACGTTTCTCCTGAGTTTTAGACGAAGTTTCCTGCTGTTTAGTACGGATGCCGGCATTGGGCTGGAAATACCGGTTTTGGGATTCTGCACAGAAAGGGTTTGCAAACCGCTGAATCCACACGTGAGTTTAACTCTGTCAGTTGAATGCACACATTGACAACCATTCAGTTAGATAGATCCGTTTTGGTTTTAGAAGCAGATATTTCTCTGTACAGCCTATGGTCCCATTCACTCGGGAATATCCCGACGCAGCTCCTAGAAGAAACGTGTTTCTGACTCGCTGAATCTCAACATAGATTCAACTCTCTTAGGTGAACGAACGCACAGCAGAGCAGTTTCAAGGAAACTTTTCTCCTGAGTTTTAGACGAAGTTTCCTGCTGTTTAGTACGGATGCCGGCATTGGGCAGGAAATACCGGTTTTGGGATTCTGCACAGAAAGGGTTTGCAAACCGCTGAATCCACACGTGAGTTTAACTCTGTCAGTTGAATGCACACATTGACAACCATTCAGTTAGATAGCTCCGTTTTGGTATTAGAAGCAGATATTTCTCTGTACAGCTTATGGTCCCATTCACTCAGGAATATCCCAATGCAGGTCCTAGAAGAAACGTGTTTCTGACTCGCTGAATCTCAACATAGATTCAACTCTCTTAGGTGAACGAACGCACAGCAGAGCAGTTTCAAGGAAACGTTTCTCCTGAGTTTTAGACGAAGTTTCCTGCTGTTTAGTACGGATGCCGGCATTGGGCTGGAAATACCGGTTTTGGGATTCTGCACAGAAAGGGTTTGCAAACCGCTGAATCCACAGGTGAGTTTAACTCTGTCAGTTGAATGCACACATTGACAACCATCCAGTTAGATAGCTCCGTTTTGGTTTTAGAAGCAGATATTTCTCTGTACAGCCTATGGTCCCATTCACTCGGGAATATCCCAACGCAGCTCCTAGAAGAAACGTGTTTCTGACTCGCCGAATCTCAAGGTAAATTCAACTCTCTTAGGTGAACGAACGCACAGCAGAGCAGTTTCAAGGAAACGTTTCTCCTGAATTTTAGTCGAAGTTTCCTGCAGTTTAGTACGTATCCCGGCATTGAGCTGGAATTACTGGTTTTGGGATTCTGCACACAAAGGGTTTGCAAACCGCTGAATCCAAACGTGAGTTTAACTCTGTCAGTTGAATGCACACATTGACAACCATTCAATTAGATTGCACCCTTTTGGTTTTAGGAGCAGATATTTCTCTGTACAGCCTATGGTCCCATTCACTCGGGAGTATCCCAACGCAGCTCCTAGAAGAAACGTGTTTCTGACTCGCTGAATCTCAACATAGATTCAACTCTCTTAGGTGAACGAACGCACAGCAGAGCAGTTTCAAGGAAACGTTTCTCCTGAGTTTTAGACGAAGTTTCCTGCTGTTTAGTACGGATGCCGGCATTGGGCTGGAAATACCGGTTTTGGGATTCTGCACAGAAAGGGTTTGCAAACCGCTGAATCCACACGTGAGTTTAACTCTGTCAGTTGAATGCACACATTGACAACCATTCAGTTAGATAGCTCCGTTTTGGTTTTAGAAGCAGATATTTCTCTGTACAGCCTATGGTCCCATTCACTCGGGAATATCCCAACGCAGCTCCTGGAAGAAACGTGTTTCTGACTCGCTGAATCTCAACATAGATTCAACTCTCTTAGGTGAACGAACGCACAGCAGAGCAGTTTCAAGGAAACGTTTCTCTTGAGTTTTAGACGAAGTTTCCTGTTGTTTAGTACGGATGCCGGCATTGGGCAGGAAATACCGGTTTTGGGATTCTGCACAGAAAGGGTTTGCAAACCGCTGAATCCACACGTGAGTTTAACTCTGTCAGTTGAATGCACACATTGACAACCATTCAGTTTGATAGCACCCTTTTGGTTTTAGAAGCAGATATTTCTCTGTACAGCCTATGGTCCCATTCACTCGGGATTATCCCAACGCAGCTCCTAGAAGAAATGTGTTTCTGACTCGCTGAATCTCAACATAGATTCAACTCTCTTAGGTGAACGAACGCACAGCAGAGCAGTTTCAAGGAAACTTTTCTCCTGAGTTTTAGACGAAGTTTCCTGCTGCTTAGTACAGATGCCGGCATTGGGCTGGAAATACTGGTTTTGGGATTCTGCACAGAAAGGGTTTGCAAACCGCTGAATCCACACGTGAGTTTAACTCTGTCAGTTGAATGCACACATTGACAACCATCCAGTTAGATAGCTCCGTTTTGGTATTAGAAGCAGATATTTCTCTGTACAGCCTATGGTCCCATTCACTCGGGAATATCACAACGCAGGTCCTAGAAGAAACGTGTTTCTGACTCGCTGAATCTCAACATAGATTCAAATCTCTTAGGTGAACGAACGCACAGCAGAGCAGTTTCAGGGAATCGTTTCTCCTGAGTTTTAGACGATGTTTCCTGCTGTTTAGTACGTATGCCGGCATTGGCCTGGAAATACCGGTTTTGGGATTCTGCGCAGAAAGGGTTTGCAAACCGCTGATTCCACACGTGAGTTTAACTCTGTCAGTTGAATGCACACATTGACAACCATTCAGTTAGATAGCTCCGTTTTGGTTTTAGGAGCAGATATTTCTCTGTACAGCCTATGGTCCCATTCACTCGGGAGTATCCCAACGCAGCTCCTAGAAGAAACGTGTTTCTGACTCGCTGAATGTCAACATAGATTCAACTCTCTTAGGTGAACGAACGCACAGCAGAGCAGTTTCAAGGAAACGTTTCTCCTGAGTTTTAGACGAAGTTTCCTGCTGTTTAGTACGGATGCCGGCATTGGGCTGGAAATACCGGTTTTGGGATTCTGCACAGAAAGGGTTTGCAAACCGCTGAATCCACACGTGAGTTTAACTCTGTCAGTTGAATGCACACATTGACAACCATTCAGTTTGATAACACCCTTTTGGTTTTAGAAGCAGATATTTCTCTGTACAGCCTATGATCCCATTCACTCGGGAATATCCCAACGCAGCTCCTAGAAGAAACGTGTTTCTGTCTCGCTGAATCTCAACATAGATTCAACTCTCTTAGGTGAACGAACGCACAGCAGAGCAGTTTCAAGGAAACGTTTCTCCTGAGTTTTAGACGAAGTTTCCTGCAGTTTAGTACGTATCCCGGCATTGAGCTGTTATTACCGGTTTTGGGATTCTGCACAGAAAGGGTTTGTAAACCGCTGAATCCAAACGTGAGTTTAACTCTGTCAGTTGAATGCACACATTGACAACCATTCAGTTAGATAGCTCCGTTTTGGTATTAGAAGCAGATATTTCTCTGTACAGCCTATGGTCCCATTCACTCGGGATTATCCCAACGCAGGTCCTAGAAGAAACGTGTTTCTGACTCGCTGAATCTCAACATAGATTCAACTCTCTTAGGTGAACGAACGCACAGCAGAGCAGTTTCAAGGAAACGTTTCTCCTGAGTTTTAGACGAAGTTTCCTGCTGTTTAGTACTGATGCCGGCATTGGGCTGGAAATACCGGTTTTCGGATTCTGCACAGAAAGGGTTTGCAAACCGCTGAATCCACACGTGAGTTTAATTTTGTGAGTTGAATGCACACATTGACAACCATCCAGTTAGATAGCTCCGTTTCGGTTTTAGAAGCAGATATTTCTCTGTACAGACTATGGTCCCATTCACTCGGGAATATCCCAACGCAGCTCCTAGAAGAAACGTGTTTCTGACTCGCTGAATCTCAACATAGATTCAACTCTCTTAGGTGAACGAACGCCCAGCAGAGCAGTTTCAAGGAAACGTTTCTCCTGAGTTTTAGACGAAGTTTCCTGCTGTTTAGTACGGATGCCGGCATTGGGCTGGAAATACCGGTTTTGGGATTCTGCACAGAAAGGGTTTGCAAACCGCTGAATCCACACGTGAGTTTAACTCTGTCAGTTGAATGCACACATTGACAACCATTCAGTTAGATAGCTCCGTTTTGGTTTTAGAAGCAGATATTTCTCTGTACAGCCTATGGTCCCATTCGCTCGGGAATATCCCAACGCAGCTCCTGGAAGAAACGTGTTTCTGACTCGCTGAATCTGAACATAGATTCAACTCTCTTAGGTGAACGAACGCACAGCAGAGCAGTTTCAAGGAAACGTTTCTCCTGAGTTTTAGACGAAGTTTCCTGCTGTTTAGTACGGATGCCGGCATTGGGCTGGAAATACCGGTTTTGGGATTCTGCACAGAAAGGGTTTGCAAACCGCTGATTCCACACGTGAGTTTAACTCTGTCAGTTGAATGCACACATTGACAACCATCCAGTTAGATAGCTCCGCTTTGGTTTTAGAAGCAGATATTTCTCTGTACAGCCTATGGTCCCATTCACTCGGGAATATCCCAACGCAGCTCCTAGAAGAAACGTGTTTCTGACTCGCCGAATCTCAAGGTAGATTCAACTCTCTTAGGTGAACGAACGCACAGCAGAGCAGTTTCAAGGAAACGTTTCTCCTGAGTTTTAGTCGAAGTTTCCTGCAGTTTAGTACGTATCCCGGCATTGAGCTGGAATTACTGGTTTTGGGATTCTGCACAGAAAGGGCTTGCAAACCGCTGAATCCACACGTGAGTTTAACTCTGTCAGTTGAATGCACACATTGACAACCATTCAATTAGATTGCACCCTTTTGGTTTTAGGAGCAGATATTTCTCTGTACAGCCTATGGTCCCATTCACTCGGGAGTATCCCAACGCAGCTCCTAGAAGAAACGTGTTTCTGACTCGCTGAATCTCAACATAGATTCAACTCTCTTAGGTGAACGAACGCACAGCAGAGCAGTTTCAAGGAAACGTTTCTCCTGAGTTTTAGACGAAGTTTCCTGCTGTTTAGTACGGATGCCAGCATTGGGCTGGAAATACCGGTTTTGGGATTCTGCGCAGAAAGGGTTTGCAAACCGCTGATTCCACACGTGAGTTTAACTCTGTCAGTTGAATGCACACATTGACAACCATTCAGTTAGATAGCTCCGTTTTGGTTTTAGAAGCAGATATTTCTCTGTACAGCCTATGGTCCCATTCACTCGGGAATATCCCAACGCAGCTCCTAGAAGAAAGGTGTTTCTGACTCGCTGAATCTCAACATAGATTCAACTCTCTTAGGTGAACGAACGCACAGCAGAGCAGTTTCAAGGAAACGTTTCTCCTGAGTTTTAGACGAAGTTTCCTACTGTTTAGTACGTATGCCGGCATTGGGCTGGAAATACCGGTTTTGGGATTCTGCACAGAAAGGGTTTGGAAACCACTGAATCCACACGTGAGTTTAAATCTGTCCGTTGAATGCACACACTGACAACCATTCAGTTTGATAGGACCCTTTTGGTTTTAGAAGCAGATATATCTCTGTACAGCCTATGGTCCCATTCACTCGGGAATATCCCAACGCAGCTCCTAGAAGAAACGTGTTTCTGACTCGCTGAATCTCAACATAGATTCAACTCTCTTAGGTGAACGAACGCACAGCAGAGCAGTTTCAAGGAAACTGTTCTCCTGAGGTTTAGACGAAGTTTCCTGCTGTTTAGTACGTATGCCGGCATTGGGCTGGAAATACCGGTTTGGGATTCTGCACAGAAAGGGTTTGCAAACCGCTGAATCCACACGTGAGTTTAACTCTGTCAGTTGAATGCACACATTGACAACCATTCAGTTAGATAGCTCCGTTTTGGTTTTAGAAGCAGATATTTCTCTGTACAGCCTATGGTCCCATTCACTCGGGAATATCCCAACGCAGCTCCTGGAAGAAACGTGTTTCTGACTCGCTGAATCTGAACATAGATTCAACTATCTTAGGTGAACGAACGCACAGCAGAGCAGTTTCAAGGAAACGTTTCTCCTGAGTTTTAGACGAAGTTTCCTGCAATTTAGTACGTATCCCGGCATTGAGCTGGAATTACCGGTTTTGGGATTCTGCACAGAAAGTGTTTGCAAACCGCTGAATCCAAACGTGAGTTTAACTCTGTCAGTTGAATGCACACATTGACAACCATTCAATTAGATTGCACCCTTTTGGTTTTAGGAGCAGATATTTCTCTGTACAGCCTATGGTCCCATTCACTCGGGAGTATCCCAACGCAGCTCCTAGAAGAAACGTGTTTCTGACTCGCTGAATCTCAACATAGATTCAACTCTCTTAGGTGAACGAACGCACAGCAGAGCAGTTTCAAGGAAACGTTTCTCCTGAGTTTTAGACGAAGTTTCCTGCTGTTTAGTACGGATGCCGGCATTGGGCTGGAAATACCGGTTTTGGGATTCTGCACAGAAAGGGTTTGCAAACCGCTGAATCCACACGTGAGTTTAACTCTGTCAGTTGAATGCACACATTGACAACCATTCAGTTAGATAGATCCGTTTTGGTTTTAGAAGCAGATATTTCTCTGTACAGCCTATGGTCCCATTCACTCGGGAATATCCCGACGCAGCTCCTAGAAGAAACGTGTTTCTGACTCGCTGAATCTCAACATAGATTCAACTCTCTTAGGTGAACGAACGCACAGCAGAGCAGTTTCAAGGAAACTTTTCTCCTGAGTTTTAGACGAAGTTTCCTGCTGTTTAGTACGGATGCCGGCATTGGGCAGGAAATACCGGTTTTGGGATTCTGCACAGAAAGGGTTTGCAAACCGCTGAATCCACACGTGAGTTTAACTCTGTCAGTTGAATGCACACATTGACAACCATTCAATTAGATTGCACCCTTTTGGTTTTAGGAGCAGATATTTCTCTGTACAGCCTATGGTCCCATTCACTCGGGAGTATCCCAACGCAGCTCCTAGAAGAAACGTGTTTCTGACTCGCTGAATCTCAACATAGATTCAACTCTCTTAGGTGAACGAACGCACAGCAGAGCAGTTTCAAGGAAACGTTTCTCCTGAGTTTTAGACGAAGTTTCCTGCTGTTTAGTACGGATGCCGGCATTGGGCTGGAAATACCGGTTTTGGGATTCTGCACAGAAAGGGTTTGCAAACCGCTGAATCCACACGTGAGTTTAACTCTGTCAGTTGAATGCACACATTGACAACCATTCAGTTAGATAGATCCGTTTTGGTTTTAGAAGCAGATATTTCTCTGTACAGCCTATGGTCCCATTCACTCGGGAATATCCCGACGCAGCTCCTAGAAGAAACGTGTTTCTGACTCGCTGAATCTCAACATAGATTCAACTCTCTTAGGTGAACGAACGCACAGCAGAGCAGTTTCAAGGAAACTTTTCTCCTGAGTTTTAGACGAAGTTTCCTGCTGTTTAGTACGGATGCCGGCATTGGGCAGGAAATACCGGTTTTGGGATTCTGCACAGAAAGGGTTTGCAAACCGCTGAATCCACACGTGAGTTTAACTCTGTCAGTTGAATGCACACATTGACAACCATTCAGTTAGATAGCTCCGTTTTGGTTTTAGAAGCAGATATTTCTCTGTACAGCCTATGGTCCCATTCACTCGGGAATATCCCAACGCAGCTCCTGGAAGAAACGTGTTTCTGACTCGCTGAATCTGAACATAGATTCAACTCTCTTAGGTGAACGAACGCACAGCAGAGCAGTTTCAAGGAAACGTTTCTCGTGAGTTTTAGACGAAGTTTCCTGCTGTTTAGTACGTATCCCGGCATTGAGCTGGAATTACTGGTTTTGGGATTCTGCACACAAAGGGTTTGCAAACCGCTGAATCCAAACGTGAGTTTAACTCTGTCAGTTGAATGCACACATTGACAACCATTCAATTAGATTGCACCCTTTTGGTTTTAGGAGCAGATATTTCTCTGTACAGCCTATGGTCCCATTCACTCGGGAGTATCCCAACGCAGCTCCTAGAAGAAACGTGTTTCTGACTCGCTGAATCTCAACATAGATTCAACTCTCTTAGGTGAACGAACGCACAGCAGAGCAGTTTCAAGGAAACGTTTCTCCTGAGTTTTAGACGAAGTTTCCTGCTGTTTAGTACGGATGCCGGCATTGGGCTGGAAATACCGGTTTTGGGATTCTGCACAGAAAGGGTTTGCAAACCGCTGAATCCACACGTGAGTTTAACTCTGTCAGTTGAATGCACACATTGACAACCATTCAGTTAGATAGCTCCGTTTTGGTTTTAGAAGCAGATATTTCTCTGTACAGCCTATGGTCCCATTCACTCGGGAATATCCCAACGCAGCTCCTGGAAGAAACGTGTTTCTGACTCGCTGAATCTCAACATAGATTCAACTCTCTTAGGTGAACGAACGCACAGCAGAGCAGTTTCAAGGAAACGTTTCTCTTGAGTTTTAGACGAAGTTTCCTGTTGTTTAGTACGGATGCCGGCATTGGGCAGGAAATACCGGTTTTGGGATTCTGCACAGAAAGGGTTTGCAAACCGCTGAATCCACACGTGAGTTTAACTCTGTCAGTTGAATGCACACATTGACAACCATTCAGTTTGATAGCACCCTTTTGGTTTTAGAAGCAGATATTTCTCTGTACAGCCTATGGTCCCATTCACTCGGGATTATCCCAACGCAGCTCCTAGAAGAAATGTGTTTCTGACTCGCTGAATCTCAACATAGATTCAACTCTCTTAGGTGAACGAACGCACAGCAGAGCAGTTTCAAGGAAACTTTTCTCCTGAGTTTTAGACGAAGTTTCCTGCTGCTTAGTACAGATGCCGGCATTGGGCTGGAAATACTGGTTTTGGGATTCTGCACAGAAAGGGTTTGCAAACCGCTGAATCCACACGTGAGTTTAACTCTGTCAGTTGAATGCACACATTGACAACCATCCAGTTAGATAGCTCCGTTTTGGTATTAGAAGCAGATATTTCTCTGTACAGCCTATGGTCCCATTCACTCGGGAATATCACAACGCAGGTCCTAGAAGAAACGTGTTTCTGACTCGCTGAATCTCAACATAGATTCAAATCTCTTAGGTGAACGAACGCACAGCAGAGCAGTTTCAGGGAATCGTTTCTCCTGAGTTTTAGACGATGTTTCCTGCTGTTTAGTACGTATGCCGGCATTGGCCTGGAAATACCGGTTTTGGGATTCTGCGCAGAAAGGGTTTGCAAACCGCTGATTCCACACGTGAGTTTAACTCTGTCAGTTGAATGCACACATTGACAACCATTCAGTTAGATAGCTCCGTTTTGGTTTTAGGAGCAGATATTTCTCTGTACAGCCTATGGTCCCATTCACTCGGGAGTATCCCAACGCAGCTCCTAGAAGAAACGTGTTTCTGACTCGCTGAATGTCAACATAGATTCAACTCTCTTAGGTGAACGAACGCACAGCAGAGCAGTTTCAAGGAAACGTTTCTCCTGAGTTTTAGACGAAGTTTCCTGCTGTTTAGTACGGATGCCGGCATTGGGCTGGAAATACCGGTTTTGGGATTCTGCACAGAAAGGGTTTGCAAACCGCTGAATCCACACGTGAGTTTAACTTTGTGAGTTGAATGCACACATTGACAACCATCCAGTTAGATAGCTCCGTTTTGGTTTTAGAAGCAGATATTTCTCTGTACAGACTATGGTCCCATTCACTTGGGAATATCCCAACGCAGCTCCTAGAAGAAACGTGTTTCTGACTCGCTGAATCTCAACATAGATTCAACTCTCTTAGGTGAACGAACGCCCAGCAGAGCAGTTTCAAGGAAACGTTTCTCCTGAGTTTTAGACGAAGTTTCCTGCTGTTTAGTACGTATGCCGGCATTGGGCTGGAAATACCGGTTTTGGGATTCTGCACAGAAAGGGTTTGCAAACCGCTGATGCCACACGTGAGTTTAACTCTGTCAGTTGAATGCACACATTGACAACCATTCAGTTAGATAGCTCCGTTTTGGTTTTAGAAGCAGATATTTCTCTGGACAGCGTATGGTCCCATTCACTCAGGAATATCCCAACGCAGCTCCTAGAAGAAACGTGTTTCTGACTCGCTGAATCTCAACATAGATTCAACTCTCTTAGGTGAACGAACGCACAGCAGAGCAGTTTCAAGGAAACGTTTCTCCTGAGTTTTAGACGAAGTTTCCTGCTGTTTAGTAGGGATGCCTGCATTGGGCAGGAAATACCGGTTTTGGGATTCTGCACAGAAAGGGTTTGCAAACCGCTGAATACACACGTGAGTTTAACTCTGTCAGTTGAATGCACACATTGACAACCATTCAGTTAGATAGCTCCGTTTCGGTATTAGAAGCAGATATTTCTCTGTACAGCCTATGGTCCCATTCACTCGGGAATATCCCAACGTAGCTCCTAGAAGAAACGTGTTTCTGACTCGCTGAATCTCAACATAGAATCAACTCTCTTATGTGAACGAACGCACAGCAGAGCAGTTTCAAGGAAACGTTTCTCCTGAGTTTTAGACGAAGTTTCCTGCTGTTTAGTACGGATGCCGGCATTGGGCTGGAAATACCGGTTTTGGGATTCTGCACAGAAAGGGTTTGCAAAGCGCTGAATCCACACGTGAGTTTAACTCTGTCAGTTGAATGCACACATTGACAACCATTCAGTTAGATAGCTCCGTTTTGGTTTTAGAAGCAGATATTTCTCTGTACAGCCTATGGTCCCATTCACTCGGGAATGTCCCAACGCAGCTCCTGGAAGAAACGTGTTTCTGACTCGCTGAATCTCAACATAGATTCAACTCTCTTAGGTGAACGAACGCACAGCAGAGCAGTTTCAAGGAAACGTTTCTCCTGAGTTTTAGACGAAGTTTCCTGCTGTTTAGTACGTATGCCGGCATTGGGCTGGAAATACCGGTTTTGGGATTCTGCACAGAAAGGGTTTGCAAACCGCTGAATCCACACGTGAGTTTAACTCTGTCAGTTGAATGCACACATTGACAACCATTCAGTTTGATAACACCCTTTTGGTTTTAGAAGCAGATATTTTTCTGTACAGCCTATGGTCCCATTCACTCGGGGATATCCCAACGCAGCTCCTGGAAGAAACGTGTTTCTGACTCGCTGAATCTCAACATAGATTCAACTCTCTTAGGTGAACGAACGCACAGCAGAGCAGTTTCAAGGAAACGTTTCTCCTGAGTTTTAGACGAAGTTTCCTGCTGTTTAGTACGTATGCCGGCATTGGGCTGGAAATACCGGTTTTGGGATTCTGCACAGAAAGGTTTTGCAAACCGCTGAATCCACACGTGAGTTTAACTCTGTCAGTTGAATGCACACATTGACAACCATTCAGTTAGATAGCTCCGTTTTGTTTTTAGAAGCAGATATTTCTCTGTACAGCCTATGGTCCCATTCACTCGGGAATATCCCGACGCAGCTCCTAGAAGAAACGTGTTTCTGACTCGCTGAATCTCAACATAGATTCAACTCTCTTAGGTGAACGAATGCACAGCAGAGCAGTTTCAAGGAAACTTTTCTCCTGAGTTTTAGACGAAGTTTCCTGCTGTTTAGTACGGATGCCGGCATTGGGCAGGAAATACCGGTTTTGGGATTCTGCACAGAAAGGGTTTGCAAACCGCTGAATCCACACGTGAGTTTAACTCTGTCAGTTGAATGCACACATTGACAACCATTCAGTTAGATAGCTCCGTTTTGGTTTTAGAAGCAGATATTTCTCTGTACAGCCTATGGTCCCATTCACTCGGGAATATCCCAACGCAGCTCCTGGAAGAAACGTGTTTCTGACTCGCTGAATCTGAACATAGATTCAACTCTCTTAGGTGAACGAACGCACAGCAGAGCAGTTTCAAGGAAACGTTTCTCCTGAGTTTTAGACGAAGTTTCCTGCTGTTTAGTACGGATGCCGGCATTGGGCTGGAAATACCGGTTTTGGGATTCTGCACAGAAAGGGTTTGCAAAGCGCTGAATCCACACGTGAGTTTAACTCTGTCAGTTGAATGCACACATTGACAACCATTCAGTTAGATAGCTCCGTTTTGGTTTTAGAAGCAGATATTTCTCTGTACAGCCTATGGTCCCATTCACTCGGGAATGTCCCAACGCAGCTCCTGGAAGAAACGTGTTTCTGACTCGCTGAATCTCAACATAGATTCAACTCTCTTAGGTGAACGAACGCACAGCAGAGCAGTTTCAAGGAAACGTTTCTCCTGAGTTTTAGACGAAGTTTCCTGCTGTTTAGTACGTATGCCGGCATTGGGCTGGAAATACCGGTTTTGGGATTCTGCACAGAAAGGGTTTGCAAACCGCTGAATCCACACGTGAGTTTAACTCTGTCAGTTGAATGCACACATTGACAACCATTCAGTTTGATAACACCCTTTTGGTTTTAGAAGCAGATATTTCTCTGTACAGCCTATGGTCCCATTCACTCGGGGATATCCCAACGCAGCTCCTGGAAGAAACGTGTTTCTGACTCGCTGAATCTCAACATAGATTCAACTCTCTTAGGTGAACGAACGCACAGCAGAGCAGTTTCAAGGAAACGTTTCTCCTGAGTTTTAGACGAAGTTTCCTGCTGTTTAGTACGTATGCCGGCATTGGGCTGGAAATACCGGTTTTGGGATTCTGCACAGAAAGGTTTTGCAAACCGCTGAATCCACACGTGAGTTTAACTCTGTCAGTTCAATGCACACATTGACAACCATTCAGTTAGATAGCTCCGTTTTGTTTTTAGAAGCAGATATTTCTCTGTACAGCCTATGGTCCCATTCACTCGGGAATATCCCGACGCAGCTCCTAGAAGAAACGTGTTTCTGACTCGCTGAATCTCAACATAGATTCAACTCTCTTAGGTGAACGAACGCACAGCAGAGCAGTTTCAAGGAAACTTTTCTCCTGAGTTTTAGACGAAGTTTCCTGCTGTTTAGTACGGATGCCGGCATTGGGCAGGAAATACCGGTTTTGGGATTCTGCACAGAAAGGGTTTGCAAACCGCTGAATCCACACGTGAGTTTAACTCTGTCAGTTGAATGCACACATTGACAACCATTCAGTTAGATAGCTCCGTTTTGGTTTTAGAAGCAGATATTTCTCTGTACAGCCTATGGTCCCATTCACTCGGGAATATCCCAACGCAGCTCCTGGAAGAAACGTGTTTCTGACTCGCTGAATCTGAACATAGATTCAACTCTCTTAGGTGAACGAACGCACAGCAGAGCAGTTTCAAGGAAACGTTTCTCCTGAGTTTTAGACGAAGTTTCCTGCTGTTTAGTACGGATGCCGGCATTGGGCTGGAAATACCGGTTTTGGGATTCTGCACAGAAAGGGTTTGCAAACCGCTGAATCCACAGGTGAGTTTAACTCTGTCAGTTGAATGCACACATTGACAACCATCCAGTTAGATAGCTCCGTTTTGGTTTTAGAAGCAGATATTTCTCTGTACAGGCTATGGTCCCATTCACTCGGGAATATCCCAACGCAGCTCCTAGAAGAAACGTGTTTCTGACTCGCCGAATCTCAAGGTAGATTCAACTCTCTTAGGTGAACGAACGCACAGCAGAGCAGTTTCAAGGAAACGTTTCTCCTGAGTTTTAGTCGAAGTTTCCTGCAGTTTAGTACGTATCCCGGCATTGAGCTGGAATTACCGGTTTTGGGATTCTGCACAGAAAGGGTTTGCAAACCGCTGAATCCACACGTGAGTTTAACTCTGTCAGTTGAATGCACACATTGACAACCATTCAGTTAGATAGCTCCGTTTTGTTTTAGAAGCAGATATTTCTCTGTACAGTCTATGGTCCCATTTACTCGGGAATGTCCCAACGCAGCTCCTGGAAGAAACGTGTTTCTGACTCGCTGAATCTCAACATAGATTCAACTCTCTTAGGTGAACGAACGCACAGCAGAGCAGTTTCAAGGAAACTGTTCTCCTGAGGTTTAGACGAAGTTTCCTGCTGTTTAGTACGTATGCCGGCATTGGGCTGGAAATACCGGTTTGGGATTCTGCACAGAAAGGGTTTGCAAACCGCTGAATCCACACGTGAGTTTAACTCTGTCAGTTGAATGCACACATTGACAACCATTCAGTTAGATAGCTCCGTTTTCGTTTTAGAAGCAGATATTTCTCTGTACAGCCTATGGTCCCATTCACTCGGGAATATCCCAACGCAGCTCCTGGAAGAAACGTGTTTCTGACTCGCTGAATCTGAACATAGATTCAACTATCTTAGGTGAACGAACGCACAGCAGAGCAGTTTCAAGGAAACGTTTCTCCTGAGTTTTAGACGAAGTTTCCTGCAGTTTAGTACGTATCCCGGCATTGAGCTGGAATTACCGGTTTTGGGATTCTGCACAGAAAGTGTTTGCAAACCGCTGAATCCAAACGTGAGTTTAACTCTGTCAGTTGAATGCACACATTGACAACCATTCAATTAGATTGCACCCTTTTGGTTTTAGGAGCAGATATTTCTCTGTACAGCCTATGGTCCCATTCACTCGGGAGTATCCCAACGCAGCTCCTAGAAGAAACGTGTTTCTGACTCGCTGAATCTCAACATAGATTCAACTCTCTTAGGTGAACGAACGCACAGCAGAGCAGTTTCAAGGAAACGTTTCTCCTGAGTTTTAGACGAAGTTTCCTGCTGTTTAGTACGGATGCCGGCATTGGGCTGGAAATACCGGTTTTGGGATTCTGCACAGAAAGTGTTTGCAAACCACTGAATCCGCACGTGAGTTTAACTCTGTCAGTTGAATGCACACATTGACAACCATTCAGTTAGATAGCTCCGTTTTGGTTTTAGAAGCAGATATTTCTCTGTACAGCCTATGGTCCCATTCACTCGGGAATATCCCAACGCAGCTCCTGGAAGAAACGTGTTTCTGACTCGCTGAATCTCAACATAGATTCAACACTCTTAGGTGAACGAACGCACAGCAGAGCAGTTTCAAGGAAACGTTTCTCTTGAGTTTTAGACGAAATTTCCTGTTGTTTAGTACGGATGCCGGCATTGGGCAGGAAATACCGGTTTTCGGATTCTGCACAGAAAGGGTTTGCAAACCGCTGAATCCACACGTGAGTTTAACTCTGTCAGTTGAATGCACACATTGACAACCATTCAGTTTGATAGCACCCTTTTGGTTTTAGAAGCAGATATTTCTCTGTACAGCCTATGGTCCCATTCACTCGGGAATATCCCAACACAGCTCCTAGAAGAAACGTGTTTCTGACTCGCTGAATCTCAACATAGATTCAACTCTCTTAGGTGAACGAACGCACTGCAGAGCAGTTTCAAGGAAACTTTTCTCCTGAGTTTTAGACGAAGTTTCCTGCTGTTTAGTACAGATGCCGGCATTGGGCTGGAAATACCGTTTTAGGGATTCTGCACAGAAAGGGTTTGCAAACCGCTGAATCCACACGTGAGTTTAACTCTGTCAGTTGAATGCACACATTGACAACCATCCAGTTAGATAGCTCCGTTTTGGTATTAGAAGCAGATATTTCTCTGTACAGCCTATGGTCCCATTCACTCGGGAATATCCCAACGCAAGTCCTAGAAGAAACGTGTTTCTGACTCGCTGAATCTCAACATAGATTCAACTCTCTTATGTGAACGAACGCACAGCAGAGCAGTTTCAGGGAATCGTTTCTCCTGAGTTTTAGACGAAGTTTCCTGCTGTTTAGTACGTATGCCGGCATTGGGCTGGAAATACCGGTTTTGGGATTCTGCGCAGAAAGGGTTTGCAAACCGCTGATTCCACACGTGAGTTTAACTCTGTCAGTTGAATGCACACATTGACAACCATTCAGTTAGATAGCTCCGTTTTGGTTTAGAAGCAGATATTTCTCTGTACAGCCTATGGTCCCATTCACTCGGGAATATCCCAACGCAGCTCCTAGAAGAAACGTGTTTCTGACTCGCTGAATCTCAACATAGATTCAACTCTCTTAGGTGAACGAACGCACAGCAGAGCAGTTTCAAGGAAACGTTTCTCCTGAGTTTTAGACGAAGTTTCCTGCTGTTTAGTACGGATGCCGGCATTGGGCTGGAAATACCGGTTTTGGGATTCTGCACAGAAAGGGTTTGCAAACCACTGAATCCACACGTGAGTTTAACTCTGTCAGTTGAATGCACACATTGACAACCATTCAGTTAGATAGCTCCGTTTTGGTTTTAGAAGCAGATATTTCTCTGTACAGCCTATGGTCCCATTCACTCGGGAATATCCCAACGCAGCTCCTAGAAGAAACGTGTTTCTGACTCGCTGAATCTCAACGTAGATTCAACTCTCTTAAGTGAACGAACGCACAGCAGAGCAGTTTCAAGGAAACGTTTCTCTTGAGTTTTAGACGAAGTTTCCTGCTGTTTAGTACGGATGCCGGCATTGGGCTGGAAATACCGGTTTTGGGATTCTGCAAAGAAAGGGTTTGCAAACCACTGAATCCACACGTGAGTTTAACTCTGTCAGTTGAATGCACACACTGACAACCATTCAGTTAGATAGCACCCTTTTGGTTTTAGAAGCAGATATTTCTCTGTACAGCCTATGGTCCCATTCACTCGGGAATATCCCAACGCAGCTCCTAGAAGAAACGTGTTTCTGACTCGCTGAATCTCAACATAGATTCAACTCTCTTAGGTGAACGAACGCACAGCAGAGCAGTTTCAAGGAAATTTTTCTCCTGAGTTTTAGACGAAGTTTTCTGCTGTTTAGTACGTATGCCGGCATTGGGCTGGAAATACCGGGTTTGGGATTCTGCACAGAAAGGGTTTGCAAACCACTGAATCCACACGTGAGTTTAACTCTATCAGTTGAATGCACACATTGACAACCATTCAGTTAGATAGCTCCGTTTTGGTTTTAGAAGCAGATATTTCTCTGTACAGCCTATGGTCCCATTCACTCGGGAATATCCCAACGCAGCTCCTGGAAGAAACGTGTTTCTGACTCGCTGAATCTGAACATAGATTCAACTATCTTAGGTGAACGAACGCACAGCAGAGCAGTTTCAAGGAAACGTTTCTCCTGAGTTTTAGACGAAGTTTCCTGCAGTTTAGTACGTATCCCGGCATTGAGCTGGAATTACCGGTTTTGGGATTCTGCACAGAAAGTGTTTGCAAACCGCTGAATCCAAACGTGAGTTTAACTCTGTCAGTTGAATGCACACATTGACAACCATTCAATTAGATTGCACCCTTTTGGTTTTAGGAGCAGATATTTCTCTGTACAGCCTATGGTCCCATTCACTCGGGAGTATCCCAACGCAGCTCCTAGAAGAAACGTGTTTCTGACTCGCTGAATCTCAACATAGATTCAACTCTCTTAGGTGAACGAACGCACAGCAGAGCAGTTTCAAGGAAACGTTTCTCCTGAGTTTTAGACGAAGTTTCCTGCTGTTTAGTACGGATGCCGGCATTGGGCTGGAAATACCGGTTTTGGGATTCTGCACAGAAAGTGTTTGCAAACCACTGAATCCGCACGTGAGTTTAACTCTGTCAGTTGAATGCACACATTGACAACCATTCAGTTAGATAGCTCCGTTTTGGTTTTAGAAGCAGATATTTCTCTGTACAGCCTATGGTCCCATTCACTCGGGAATATCCCAACGCAGCTCCTGGAAGAAACGTGTTTCTGACTCGCTGAATCTGAACATAGATTCAACTATCTTAGGTGAACGAACGCACAGCAGAGCAGTTTCAAGGAAACGTTTCTCCTGAGTTTTAGACGAAGTTTCCTGCAGTTTAGTACGTATCCCGGCATTGAGCTGGAATTACCGGTTTTGGGATTCTGCACAGAAAGTGTTTGCAAACCGCTGAATCCAAACGTGAGTTTAACTCTGTCAGTTGAATGCACACATTGACAACCATTCAATTAGATTGCACCCTTTTGGTTTTAGGAGCAGATATTTCTCTGTACAGCCTATGGTCCCATTCACTCGGGAGTATCCCAACGCAGCTCCTAGAAGAAACGTGTTTCTCACTCGCTGAATCTCAACATAGATTCAACTCTCTTAGGTGAACGAACGCACAGCAGAGCAGTTTCAAGGAAACGTTTCTCCTGAGTTTTAGACGAAGTTTCCTGCTGTTTAGTACGGATGCCGGCATTGGGCTGGAAATACCGGTTTTGGGATTCTGCACAGAAAGTGTTTGCAAACCACTGAATCCGCACGTGAGTTTAACTCTGTCAGTTGAATGCACACATTGACAACCATTCAGTTAGATAGCTCCGTTTTGGTTTTAGAAGCAGATATTTCTCTGTACAGCCTATGGTCCCATTCACTCGGGAATATCCCAACGCAGCTCCTGGAAGAAACGTGTTTCTGACTCGCTGAATCTCAACATAGATTCAACACTCTTAGGTGAACGAACGCACAGCAGAGCAGTTTCAAGGAAACGTTTCTCTTGAGTTTTAGACGAAATTTCCTGTTGTTTAGTACGGATGCCGGCATTGGGCAGGAAATACCGGTTTTCGGATTCTGCACAGAAAGGGTTTGCAAACCGCTGAATCCACACGTGAGTTTAACTCTGTCAGTTGAATGCACACATTGACAACCATTCAGTTTGATAGCACCCTTTTGGTTTTAGAAGCAGATATTTCTCTGTACAGCCTATGGTCCCATTCACTCGGGAATATCCCAACACAGCTCCTAGAAGAAACGTGTTTCTGACTCGCTGAATCTCAACATAGATTCAACTCTCTTAGGTGAACGAACGCACAGCAGAGCAGTTTCAAGGAAACTTTTCTCCTGAGTTTTAGACGAAGTTTCCTGCTGTTTAGTACAGATGCCGGCATTGGGCTGGAAATACCGGTTTAGGGATTCTGCACAGAAAGGGTTTGCAAACCGCTGAATCCACACGTGAGTTTAACTCTGTCAGTTGAATGCACACATTGACAACCATCCAGTTAGATAGCTCCGTTTTGGTATTAGAAGCAGATATTTCTCTGTACAGCCTATGGTCCCATTCACTCGGGAATATCCCAACGCAAGTCCTAGAAGAAACGTGTTTCTGACTCGCTGAATCTCAACATAGATTCAACTCTCTTATGTGAACGAACGCACAGCAGAGCAGTTTCAAGGAAACGTTTCTCCTGAGTTTTAGACGAAGTTTCCTGCTGTTTAGTACGTATGCCGGCATTGGGCTGGAAATACCGGTTTTGGGATTCTGCGCAGAAAGGGTTTGCAAACCGCTGATTCCACACGTGAGTTTAACTCTGTCAGTTGAATGCACACATTGACAACCATTCAGTTAGATAGCTCCGTTTTGGTTTTAGAAGCAGATATTTCTCTGTACAGCCTATGGTCCCATTCACTCGGGAATATCCCAACGCAGCTCCTAGAAGAAACATGTTTCTGACTCGCTGAATCTCAACATAGTTTCAACTCTCTTAGGTGAACGAACGCACAGCAGAGCAGTTTCAAGGAAACGTTTCTCCTGAGTTTTAGACGAAGTTTCCTGCTGTTTAGTACGGATGCCGGCATTGGGCTGGAAATACCGGTTTTGGGATTCTGCACAGAAAGGGTTTGCAAACCACTGAATCCACACGTGAGTTTAACTCTGTCAGTTGAATGCACACATTGACAACCATTCAGTTAGATAGCTCCGTTTTGGTTTTAGAAGCAGATATTTCTCTGTACAGCCTATGGTCCCATTCACTCGGGAATATCCCAACGCAGCTCCTAGAAGAAACGTGTTTCTGACTCGCTGAATCTCAACATAGATTCAACTCTCTTAAGTGAACGAACGCACAGCAGAGCAGTTTCAAGGAAACGTTTCTCCTGAGTTTTAGACGAAGTTTCCTGCTGTTTAGTACGGATGCCGGCATTGGGCTGGAAATACCGGTTTTGGGATTCTGCACAGAAAGGGTTTGCAAACCACTGAATCCACACGTGAGTTTAACTCTGTCAGTTGAATGCACACACTGACAACCATTCAGTTAGATAGCACCCTTTTGGTTTTAGAAGCAGATATTTCTCTGTACAGCCTATGGTCCCATTCACTCGGGAATATCCCAACGCAGCTCCTAGAAGAAACGTGTTTCTGACTCGCTGAATCTCAACATAGATTCAACTCTCTTAGGTGAACGAACGCACAGCAGAGCAGGTTCAAGGAAATTTTTCTCCTGAGTTTTAGACGAAGTTTTCTGCTGTTTAGTACGTATGCCGGCATTGGGCTGGAAATACCGGGTTTGGGATTCTGCACAGAAAGGGTTTGCAAACCACTGAATCCACACGTGAGTTTAACTCTGTCAGTTGAATGCACACATTGACAACCATTCAGTTAGATACCTCCGTTTTGGTTTTAGAAGCAGATATTTCTCTGTACAGACTATGGTCCCATTCACTCGGGAATATCCCAACGCAGCTCCTGGAAGAAACGTGTTTCTGACTCGCTGAATCTCAAAATAGATTCAACTGTCTTAGGTGAACGAACGCACAGCAGAGCAGCTTCAAGGAAACGTTTCGCGTGAGTTTTAGACGAAGTTTCCTGCTGTTTAGTACGTATGCCGGCATTGGGCTGGAAATACCGGTTTTGGGATTCTGCACAGAAAGGGTTTGCAAACCGCTGAATCCACACGTGAGTTTAACTCTGTCAGTTGAATGCACACATTGACAACCATTCAGTTTGATATCACCCTTTTGGTTTTAGAGGCAGATATTTCTCTGTACAGCATATGGTCCCATTCACTCGGGGATATCCCAACGCAGCTCCTGGAAGAAACGTGTTTCTGACTCGCTGAATCTCAACATAGATTCAACTCTCTTAGGTGAACGAACGCACAGCAGAGCAGTTTCAAGGAAACGTTTCTCCTGAGTTTTAGACGAAGTTTCCTGCTGTTTAGTACGGATGCCGGCATTGGGCTGGAAATACCGGTTTTGGGATTCTGCACAGAAAGGGTTTGCAAACCGCTGAATCCACACGTGAGTTTAACTCTGTCAGTTGAATGCACACATTGACAACCATTCAGTTAGATAGCTCCGTTTTGGTTTTAGAAGCAGATATTTCTCTGTACAGCCTATGGTCCCATTCACTCGGGAATATCCCAACGCAGCTCCTGGAAGAAACGTGTTTCTGACTCGCTGAATCTCAACATAGATTCAACTCTCTTAGGTGAACGAACGCACAGCAGAGCAGTTTCAAGGAAACGTTTCTCCTGAGTTTTAGACGAAGTTTCCTGCTGTTTAGTACGGATGCCGGCATTGGGCTGGAAATACCGGTTTTGGGATTCTGCACAGAAAGGGTTTGCAAACCACTGAATCCACACGTGAGTTTAACTCTGTCAGTTGAATGCACACATTGACAACCATTCAGTTAGATAGCTCCGTTTTGGTTTTAGAAGCAGATATTTCTCTGTACAGCCTATGGTCCCATTCACTCGGGAATATCCCAACGCAGCTCCTAGAAGAAACGTGTTTCTGACTCGCTGAATCTCAACATAGATTCAACTCTCTTAAGTGAACGAACGCACAGCAGAGCAGTTTCAAGGAAACGTTTCTCCTGAGTTTTAGACGAAGTTTCCTGCAGTTTAGTACGTATCCCGGCATTGAGCTGGAATTACTGGTTTTGGGATTCTGCACAGAAAGGGTTTGCAAACCGCTGAATCCAAACGTGAGCTTAACTCTGTCAGTTGAATGCACACATTGACAACCATTCAATTAGATTGCACCCTTTTGGTTTTAGGAGCAGATATTTCTCTGTACAGCCTATGGTCCCATTCACTCGGGAGTATCCCAACGCAGCTCCTAGAAGAAACGTGTTTCTGACTCGCTGAATCTCAACATAGATTCAACTCTCTTAGGTGAACGAACGCACAGCAGAGCAGTTTCAAGGAAACGTTTCTCCTGAGTTTTAGACGAAGTTTCCTGCTGTTTAGTACGGATGCCGGCATTGGGCTGGAAATACCGGTTTTGGGATTCTGCACAGAAAGTGTTTGCAAACCGCTGAATCCACACGTGAGTTTAACTCTGTCAGTTGAATGCACACATTGACAACCATTCAGTTAGATAGCTCCGTTTTGGTTTTAGAAGCAGATATTTATCTGTACAGCCTATGGTCCCATTCACTCGGGAATATCCCAACGCAGCTCCTGGAAGAAACGTGTTTCTGACTCGCTGAATCTCAACATAGATTCAACTCTCTTAGGTGAACGAACGCACAGCAGAGCAGTTTCAAGGAAACGTTTCTCTTGAGTTTTAGACGAAGTTTCCTGTTGTTTAGTACGGATGCCGGCATTGGGCAGGAAATACCGGTTTTCGGATTCTGCACAGAAAGGGTTTGCAAACCGCTGAATCCACACGTGAGTTTAACTCTGTCAGTTGAATGCACACATTGACAACCATTCAGTTTGATAGCACCCTTTTGGTTTTAGAAGCAGATATTTCTCTGTACAGCCTATGGTCCCATTCACTCGGGATTATCCCAACGCAGCTCCTAGAAGAAATGTGTTTCTCACTCGCTGAATCTCAACATAGATTCAACTCTCTTAGGTGAACGAACGCACAGCAGAGCAGTTTCAAGGAAACTTTTCTCCTGAGTTTTAGACGAAGTTTCCTGCTGTTTAGTACAGATGCCGGCATTGGGCTGGAAATACCGGTTTTGGGATTCTGCACAGAAAGGGTTTGCAAACCGCTGAATCCACACGTGAGTTTAACTCTGTCAGTTGAATGCACACATTGACAACCATCCAGTTAGATAGCTCCGTTTTGGTATTAGAAGCAGATATTTCTCTGTACAGCCTATGGTCCCATTCACTCGGGAATATCACAACGCAGGTCCTAGAAGAAACGTGTTTCTGACTCGCTGAATCTCAACATAGATTCAACTCTCTTAGGTGAACGAACGCACAGCAGAGCAGTTTCAGGGAATCGTTTCTCCTGAGTTTTAGACGATGTTTCCTGCTGTTTAGTACGTATGCCGGCATTGGCCTGGAAATACCGGTTTTGGGATTCTGCGCAGAAAGGGTTTGCAAACCGCTGATTCCACACGTGAGTTTAACTCTGTCAGCTGAATGCACACATTGACAACCATCCAGTTAGATAGCTCCGTTTTGGTTTTAGAAGCAGATATTTCTCTGTACAGCCTATGGTCCCATTCACTCGGGAATATCCCAACGCAGCGCCTAGAAGAAAGGTGTTTCTGACTCGCTGAATCTCAACATAGATTCAACTCTCTTAGGTGAACGAACGCACAGCAGAGCAGTTTCAAGGAAACGTTTCTCCTGAGTTTTAGACGAAGTTTCCTGCTGTTTAGTACGTATGCCGGCATTGGGCTGGAAATACCGGTTTTGGGATTCTGCACAGAAAGGGTTTGGAAACCACTGAATCCACACGTGAGTTTAAATCTCTCCGTTGAATGCACACACTGACAACCATTCAGTTTGATAGGACCCTTTCGGTTTTAGAAGCAGATATTTCTCTGTACAGCCTATGGTCCCATTCACTCGGGAATATCCCAACGCAGCTCCTAGAAGAAACGTGTTTCTGACTCGCTGAATCTCAACATAGATTCAACTCTCTTAGGTGAACGAACGCACAGCAGAGCAGTTTCAAGGAAAATTTTCTCCTGAGTTTTAGACGAAGTTTCCTGCTGTTTAGTACAGATGCCGGCATTGGGCTGGAAATACCGGTTTAGGGATTCTGCACAGAAAGGGTTTGCAAACCGCTGAATCCACACGTGAGTTTAACTCTGTCAGTTGAATGCACACATTGACAACCATCCAGTTAGATAGCTCCGTTTTGGTATTAGAAGCAGATATTTCTCTGTACAGCCTATGGTCCCATTCACTCGGGAATATCCCAACGCAAGTCCTAGAAGAAACGTGTTTCTGACTCGCTGAATCTCAACATAGATTCAACTCTCTTATGTGAACGAACGCACAGCAGAGCAGTTTCAGGGAATCGTTTCTCCTGAGTTTTAGACGAAGTTTCCTGCTGTTTAGTACGTATGCCGGCATTGGGCTGGAAATACCGGTTTTGGGATTCTGCGCAGAAAGGGTTTGCAAACCGCTGATTCCACACGTGAGTTTAACTCTGTCAGTTGAATGCACACATTGACAACCATTCAGTTAGATAGCTCCGTTTTGGTTTTAGAAGCAGATATTTCTCTGTACAGCCTATGGTCCCATTCACTCGGGAATATCCCAACGCAGCTCCTAGAAGAAACGTGTTTCTGACTCGCTGAATCTCAACATAGATTCAACTCTCTTAGGTGAACGAACGCACAGCAGAGCAGTTTCAAGGAAACGTTTCTCCTGAGTTTTAGACGAAGTTTCCTGCTGTTTAGTACGGATGCCGGCATTGGGCTGGAAATACCGGTTTTGGGATTCTGCACAGAAAGGGTTTGCAAACCACTGAATCCACACGTGAGTTTAACTCTGTCAGTTGAATGCACACACTGACAACCATTCAGTTAGATAGCTCCGTTTTGGTTTTAGAAGCAGATATTTCTCTGTACAGCCTATGGTCCCATTCACTCGGGAATATCCCAACGCAGCTCCTAGAAGAAACGTGTTTCTGACTCGCTGAATCTCAACATAGATTCAACTCTCTTAGGTGAACGAACGCACAGCAGAGCAGTTTCAAGGAAATTTTTCTCCTGAGTTTTAGTCGAAGTTTTCTGCTGTTTAGTACGTATGCCGGCATTGGGCTGGAAATACCGGGTTTGGGATTCTGCACAGAAAGGGTTTGCAAACCACTGAATCCACACGTGAGTTTAACTCTGTCAGTTGAATGCACACATTGACAACCATTCAGTTAGATACCTCCGTTTTGGTTTTAGAAGCAGATATTTCTCTGTACAGACTATGGTCCCATTCACTCGGGAATATCCCAACGCAGCTCCTGGAAGAAACGTGTTTCTGACTCGCTGAATCTCAAAATAGATTCAACTGTCTTAGGTGAACGAACGCACAGCAGAGCAGCTTCAAGGAAACGTTTCGCGTGAGTTTTAGACGAAGTTTCCTGCTGTTTAGTACGTATGCCGGCATTGGGCTGGAAATACCGGTTTTGGGATTCTGCACAGAAAGGGTTTGCAAACCGCTGAATCCACACGTGAGTTTAACTCTGTCAGTTGAATGCACACATTGACAACCATTCAGTTTGATAACACCCTTTTGGTTTTAGAGGCAGATATTTCTCTGTACAGCATATGGTCCCATTCACTCGGGGATATCCCAACGCAGCTCCTGGAAGAAACGTGTTTCTGACTCGCTGAATCTCAACATAGATTCAACTCTCTTAGATGAACGAACGCACAGCAGAGCAGTTTCAAGGAAACGTTTCTCCTGAGTTTTAGACGAAGTTTCCTGCTGTTTAGTACGGATGCCGGCATTGGGCTGGAAATACCGGTTTTGGGATTCTGCACAGAAAGGGTTTGCAAACCGCTGAATCCACACGTGAGTTTAACTCTGTCAGTTGAATGCACACATTGACAACCATTCAGTTAGATAGCTCCGTTTTGGTTTTAGAAGCAGATATTTCTCTGTACAGCCTATGGTCCCATTCACTCGGGAATATCCCAACGCAGCTCCTGGAAGAAACGTGTTTCTGACTCGCTGAATCTCAACATAGATTCAACTCTCTTAGGTGAACGAACGCACAGCAGAGCAGTTTCAAGGAAACGTTTCTCCTGAGTTTTAGACGAAGTTTCCTGCTGTTTAGTACGGATGCCGGCATTGGGCTGGAAATACCGGTTTTGGGATTCTGCACAGAAAGGGTTTGCAAACCACTGAATCCACACGTGAGTTTAACTCTGTCAGTTGAATGCACACATTGACAACCATTCAGTTAGATAGCTCCGTTTTGGTTTTAGAAGCAGATATTTCTCTGTACAGCCTATGGTCCCATTCACTCGGGAATATCCCAACGCAGCTCCTAGAAGAAACGTGTTTCTGACTCGCTGAATCTCAACATAGATTCAACTCTCTTAAGTGAACGAACGCACAGCAGAGCAGTTTCAAGGAAACGTTTCTCCTGAGTTTTAGACGAAGTTTCCTGCTGTTTAGTACGGATGCCGGCATTGGGCTGGAAATACCGGTTTTGGGATTCTGCACAGAAAGGGTTTGCAAACCACTGAATCCACACGTGAGTTTAACTCTGTCAGTTGAATGCACACACTGACAACCATTCAGTTAGATAGCACCCTTTTGGTTTTAGAAGCAGATATTTCTCTGTACAGCCTATGGTCCCATTCACTCGGGAATATCCCAACGCAGCTCCTAGAAGAAACGTGTTTCTGACTCGCTGAATCTCAACATAGATTCAACTCTCTTAGGTGAACGAACGCACAGCAGAGCAGTTTCAAGGAAATTTTTCTCCTGAGTTTTAGACGAAGTTTTCTGCTGTTTAGTACGTATGCCGGCATTGGGCTGGAAATACCGGGTTTGGGATTCTGCACAGAAAGGGTTTGCAAACCACTGAATCCACACGTGAGTTTAACTCTGTCAGTTGAATGCACACATTGACAACCATTCAGTTAGATACCTCCGTTTTGGTTTTAGAAGCAGATATTTCTCTGTACAGACTATGGTCCCATTCACTCGGGAATATCCCAACGCAGCTCCTGGAAGAAACGTGTTTCTGACTCGCTGAATCTCAAAATAGATTCAACTGTCTTAGGTGAACGAACGCACAGCAGAGCAGCTTCAAGGAAACGTTTCGCGTGAGTTTTAGACGAAGTTTCCTGCTGTTTAGTACGTATGCCGGCATTGGGCTGGAAATACCGGTTTTGGGATTCTGCACAGAAAGGGTTTGCAAACCGCTGAATCCACACGTGAGTTTAACTCTGTCAGTTGAATGCACACATTGACAACCATTCAGTTTGATAACACCCTTTTGGTTTTAGAGGCAGATATTTCTCTGTACAGCATATGGTCCCATTCACTCGGGGATATCCCAACGCAGCTCCTGGAAGAAACGTGTTTCTGACTCGCTGAATCTCAACATAGATTCAACTCTCTTAGGTGAACGAACGCACAGCAGAGCAGTTTCAAGGAAACGTTTCTCCTGAGTTTTAGACGAAGTTTCCTGCTGTTTAGTACGTATGCCGGCATTGGCCTGGAAATACCGGTTTTGGGATTCTGCGCAGAAAGGGTTTGCAAACCGCTGATTCCACACGTGAGTTTAACTCTGTCAGCTGAATGCACACATTGACAACCATCCAGTTAGATAGCTCCGTTTTGGTTTTAGAAGCAGATATTTCTCTGTACAGCCTATGGTCCCATTCACTCGGGAATATCCCAACGCAGCTCCTAGAAGAAAGGTGTTTCTGACTCGCTGAATCTCAACATAGATTCAACTCTCTTAGGTGAACGAACGCACAGCAGAGCAGTTTCAAGGAAACGTTTCTCCTGAGTTTTAGACGAAGTTTCCTGCTGTTTAGTACGTATGCCGGCATTGGGCTGGAAATACCGGTTTTGGGATTCTGCACAGAAAGGGTTTGGAAACCACTGAATCCACACGTGAGTTTAAATCTGTCCGTTGAATGCACACACTGACAACCATTCAGTTTGATAGGACCCTTTCGGTTTTAGAAGCAGATATTTCTCTGTACAGCCTATGGTCCCATTCACTCGGGAATATCCCAACGCAGCTCCTAGAAGAAACGTGTTTCTGACTCGCTGAATCTCAACATAGATTCAACTCTCTTAGGTGAACGAACGCACAGCAGAGCAGTTTCAAGGAAAATTTTCTCCTGAGTTTTAGACGAAGTTTCCTGCTGTTTAGTACAGATGCCGGCATTGGGCTGGAAATACCGGTTTAGGGATTCTGCACAGAAAGGGTTTGCAAACCGCTGAATCCACACGTGAGTTTAACTCTGTCAGTTGAATGCACACATTGACAACCATCCAGTTAGATAGCTCCGTTTTGGTATTAGAAGCAGATATTTCTCTGTACAGCCTATGGTCCCATTCACTCGGGAATATCCCAACGCAAGTCCTAGAAGAAACGTGTTTCTGACTCGCTGAATCTCAACATAGATTCAACTCTCTTATGTGAACGAACGCACAGCAGAGCAGTTTCAGGGAATCGTTTCTCCTGAGTTTTAGACGAAGTTTCCTGCTGTTTAGTACGTATGCCGGCATTGGGCTGGAAATACCGGTTTTGGGATTCTGCGCAGAAAGGGTTTGCAAACCGCTGATTCCACACGTGAGTTTAACTCTGTCAGTTGAATGCACACATTGACAACCATTCAGTTAGATAGCTCCGTTTTGGTTTTAGAAGCAGATATTTCTCTGTACAGCCTATGGTCCCATTCACTCGGGAATATCCCAACGCAGCTCCTAGAAGAAACGTGTTTCTGACTCGCTGAATCTCAACATAGATTCAACTCTCTTAGGTGAACGAACGCACAGCAGAGCAGTTTCAAGGAAACGTTTCTCCTGAGTTTTAGACGAAGTTTCCTGCTGTTTAGTACGGATGCCGGCATTGGGCTGGAAATACCGGTTTTGGGATTCTGCACAGAAAGGGTTTGCAAACCACTGAATCCACACGTGAGTTTAACTCTGTCAGTTGAATGCACACACTGACAACCATTCAGTTAGATAGCTCCGTTTTGGTTTTAGAAGCAGATATTTCTCTGTACAGCCTATGGTCCCATTCACTCGGGAATATCCCAACGCAGCTCCTAGAAGAAACGTGTTTCTGACTCGCTGAATCTCAACATAGATTCAACTCTCTTAGGTGAACGAACGCACAGCAGAGCAGTTTCAAGGAAATTTTTCTCCTGAGTTTTAGTCGAAGTTTTCTGCTGTTTAGTACGTATGCCGGCATTGGGCTGGAAATACCGGGTTTGGGATTCTGCACAGAAAGGGTTTGCAAACCACTGAATCCACACGTGAGTTTAACTCTGTCAGTTGAATGCACACATTGACAACCATTCAGTTAGATACCTCCGTTTTGGTTTTAGAAGCAGATATTTCTCTGTACAGACTATGGTCCCATTCACTCGGGAATATCCCAACGCAGCTCCTGGAAGAAACGTGTTTCTGACTCGCTGAATCTCAAAATAGATTCAACTGTCTTAGGTGAACGAACGCACAGCAGAGCAGCTTCAAGGAAACGTTTCGCGTGAGTTTTAGACGAAGTTTCCTGCTGTTTAGTACGTATGCCGGCATTGGGCTGGAAATACCGGTTTTGGGATTCTGCACAGAAAGGGTTTGCAAACCGCTGAATCCACACGTGAGTTTAACTCTGTCAGTTGAATGCACACATTGACAACCATTCAGTTTGATAACACCCTTTTGGTTTTAGAGGCAGATATTTCTCTGTACAGCATATGGTCCCATTCACTCGGGGATATCCCAACGCAGCTCCTGGAAGAAACGTGTTTCTGACTCGCTGAATCTCAACATAGATTCAACTCTCTTAGGTGAACGAACGCACAGCAGAGCAGTTTCAAGGAAACGTTTCTCCTGAGTTTTAGACGAAGTTTCCTGCTGTTTAGTACGGATGCCGGCATTGGGCTGGAAATACCGGTTTTGGGATTCTGCACAGAAAGGGTTTGCAAACCGCTGAATCCACACGTGAGTTTAACTCTGTCAGTTGAATGCACACATTGACAACCATTCAGTTAGATAGCTCCGTTTTGGTTTTAGAAGCAGATATTTCTCTGTACAGCCTATGGTCCCATTCACTCGGGAATATCCCAACGCAGCTCCTGGAAGAAACGTGTTTCTGACTCGCTGAATCTCAACATAGATTCAACTCTCTTAGGTGAACGAACGCACAGCAGAGCAGTTTCAAGGAAACGTTTCTCCTGAGTTTTAGACGAAGTTTCCTGCTGTTTAGTACGGATGCCGGCATTGGGCTGGAAATACCGGTTTTGGGATTCTGCACAGAAAGGGTTTGCAAACCACTGAATCCACACGTGAGTTTAACTCTGTCAGTTGAATGCACACATTGACAACCATTCAGTTAGATAGCTCCGTTTTGGTTTTAGAAGCAGATATTTCTCTGTACAGCCTATGGTCCCATTCACTCGGGAATATCCCAACGCAGCTCCTAGAAGAAACGTGTTTCTGACTCGCTGAATCTCAACATAGATTCAACTCTCTTAAGTGAACGAACGCACAGCAGAGCAGTTTCAAGGAAACGTTTCTCCTGAGTTTTAGACGAAGTTTCCTGCTGTTTAGTACGGATGCCGGCATTGGGCTGGAAATACCGGTTTTGGGATTCTGCACAGAAAGGGTTTGCAAACCACTGAATCCACACGTGAGTTTAACTCTGTCAGTTGAATGCACACACTGACAACCATTCAGTTAGATAGCACCCTTTTGGTTTTAGAAGCAGATATTTCTCTGTACAGCCTATGGTCCCATTCACTCAGGAATATCCCAACGCAGCTCCTAGAAGAAACGTGTTTCTGACTCGCTGAATCTCAACATAGATTCAACTCTCTTAGGTGAACGAACGCACAGCAGAGCAGTTTCAAGGAAATTTTTCTCCTGAGTTTTAGACGAAGTTTTCTGCTGTTTAGTACGTATGCCGGCATTGGGCTGGAAATACCGGGTTTGGGATTCTGCACAGAAAGGGTTTGCAAACCACTGAATCCACACGTGAGTTTAACTCTGTCAGTTGAATGCACACATTGACAACCATTCAGTTAGATACCTCCGTTTTGGTTTTAGAAGCAGATATTTCTCTGTACAGACTATGGTCCCATTCACTCGGGAATATCCCAACGCAGCTCCTGGAAGAAACGTGTTTCTGACTCGCTGAATCTCAAAATAGATTCAACTGTCTTAGGTGAACGAACGCACAGCAGAGCAGCTTCAAGGAAACGTTTCGCGTGAGTTTTAGACGAAGTTTCCTGCTGTTTAGTACGTATGCCGGCATTGGGCTGGAAATACCGGTTTTGGGATTCTGCACAGAAAGGGTTTGCAAACCGCTGAATCCACACGTGAGTTTAACTCTGTCAGTTGAATGCACACATTGACAACCATTCAGTTTGATAACACCCTTTTGGTTTTAGAGGCAGATATTTCTCTGTACAGCATATGGTCCCATTCACTCGGGGATATCCCAACGCAGCTCCTGGAAGAAACGTGTTTCTGACTCGCTGAATCTCAACATAGATTCAACTCTCTTAGGTGAACGAACGCACAGCAGAGCAGTTTCAAGGAAACGTTTCTCCTGAGTTTTAGACGAAGTTTCCTGCTGTTTAGTACGGATGCCGGCATTGGGCTGGAAATACCGGTTTTGGGATTCTGCACAGAAAGGGTTTGCAAACCGCTGAATCCACACGTGAGTTTAACTCTGTCAGTTGAATGCACACATTGACAACCATTCAGTTAGATAGCTCCGTTTTGGTTTTAGAAGCAGATATTTCTCTGTACAGCCTATGGTCCCATTCACTCGGGAATATCCCAACGCAGCTCCTGGAAGAAACGTGTTTCTGACTCGCTGAATCTCAACAAAGATTCAACTCTCTTAGGTGAACGAACGCACAGCAGAGCAGCTTCAAGGAAACGTTTCTCGTGAGTTTTAGACGAAGTATCCTGCTGTTTAGTACGTATGCCGGCATTGGGCTGGAAATACCGGTTTTGGGATTCTGCACAGAAAGGGTTTGCAAACCGCTGAATCCACACGTGAGTTTAACTCTGTCAGTTGAATGCACACATTGACAACCATCCAGTTAGATAGCTCCGTTTTGGTATTAGAAGCAGATATTTCTCTGTACAGCCTATGGTCCCATTCACTCGGGAATATCACAACGCAGGTCCTAGAAGAAACGTGTTTCTGACTCGCTGAATCTCAACATAGATTCAACTCTCTTAGGTGAACGAACGCACAGCAGAGCAGTTTCAGGGAATCGTTTCTCCTGAGTTTTAGACGATGTTTCCTGCTGTTTAGTACGTATGCCGGTATTGGCCTGGAAATACCGGTTTTGGGATTCTGCGCAGAAAGGGTTTGCAAACCGCTGATTCCACACGTGAGTTTAACTCTGTCAGCTGAATGCACACATTGACAACCATCCAGTTAGATAGCTCCGTTTTGGTTTTAGAAGCAGATATTTCTCTGTACAGCCTATGGTCCCATTCACTCGGGAATATCCCAACGCAGCTCCTAGAAGAAAGGTGTTTCTGACTCGCTGAATCTCAACATAGATTCAACTCTCTTAGGTGAACGAACGCACAGCAGAGCAGTTTCAAGGAAACGTTTCTCCTGAGTTTTAGACGAAGTTTCCTGCTGTTTAGTACGTATGCCGGCATTGGGCTGGAAATACCGGTTTTGGGATTCTGCACAGAAAGGGTTTGGAAACCACTGAATCCACACGTGAGTTTAAATCTGTCCGTTGAATGCACACACTGACAACCATTCAGTTTGATAGGACCCTTTCGGTTTTAGAAGCAGATATTTCTCTGTACAGCCTATGGTCCCATTCACTCGGGAATATCCCAACGCAGCTCCTAGAAGAAACGTGTTTCTGACTCGCTGAATCTCAACATAGATTCAACTCTCTTAGGTGAACGAACGCACAGCAGAGCAGTTTCAAGGAAAATTTTCTCCTGAGTTTTAGACGAAGTTTCCTGCTGTTTAGTACAGATGCCGGCATTGGGCTGGAAATACCGGTTTAGGGATTCTGCACAGAAAGGGTTTGCAAACCGCTGAATCCACACGTGAGTTTAACTCTGTCAGTTGAATGCACACATTGACAACCATCCAGTTAGATAGCTCCGTTTTGGTATTAGAAGCAGATATTTCTCTGTACAGCCTATGGTCCCATTCACTCGGGAATATCCCAACGCAAGTCCTAGAAGAAACGTGTTTCTGACTCGCTGAATCTCAACATAGATTCAACTCTCTTATGTGAACGAACGCACAGCAGAGCAGTTTCAGGGAATCGTTTCTCCTGAGTTTTAGACGAAGTTTCCTGCTGTTTAGTACGTATGCCGGCATTGGGCTGGAAATACCGGTTTTGGGATTCTGCGCAGAAAGGGTTTGCAAACCGCTGATTCCACACGTGAGTTTAACTCTGTCAGTTGAATGCACACATTGACAACCATTCAGTTAGATAGCTCCGTTTTGGTTTTAGAAGCAGATATTTCTCTGTACAGCCTATGGTCCCATTCACTCGGGAATATCCCAACGCAGCTCCTAGAAGAAACGTGTTTCTGACTCGCTGAATCTCAACATAGATTCAACTCTCTTAGGTGAACGAACGCACAGCAGAGCAGTTTCAAGGAAACGTTTCTCCTGAGTTTTAGACGAAGTTTCCTGCTGTTTAGTACGGATGCCGGCATTGGGCTGGAAATACCGGTTTTGGGATTCTGCCCAGAAAGGGTTTGCAAACCACTGAATCCACACGTGAGTTTAACTCTGTCAGTTGAATGCACACACTGACAACCATTCAGTTAGATAGCTCCGTTTTGGTTTTAGAAGCAGATATTTCTCTGTACAGCCTATGGTCCCATTCACTCGGGAATATCCCAACGCAGCTCCTAGAAGAAACGTGTTTCTGACTCGCTGAATCTCAACATAGATTCAACTCTCTTAGGTGAACGAACGCACAGCAGAGCAGTTTCAAGGAAACGTTTCTCCTGAGTTTTAGACGAAGTTTTCTGCTGTTTAGTACGTATGCCGGCATTGGGCTGGAAATACCGGGTTTGGGATTCTGCACAGAAAGGGTTTGCAAACCACTGAATCCACACGTGAGTTTAACTCTGTCAGTTGAATGCACACATTGACAACCATTCAGTTAGATACCTCCGTTTTGGTTTTAGAAGCAGATATTTCTCTGTACAGACTATGGTCCCATTCACTCGGGAATATCCCAACGCAGCTCCTGGAAGAAACGTGTTTCTGACTCGCTGAATCTCAAAATAGATTCAACTGTCTTAGGTGAACGAACGCACAGCAGAGCAGCTTCAAGGAAACGTTTCGCGTGAGTTTTAGACGAAGTTTCCTGCTGTTTAGTACGTATGCCGGCATTGGGCTGGAAATACCGGTTTTGGGATTCTGCACAGAAAGGGTTTGCAAACCGCTGAATCCACACGTGAGTTTAACTCTGTCAGTTGAATGCACACATTGACAACCATTCAGTTTGATAACACCCTTTTGGTTTTAGAGGCAGATATTTCTCTGTACAGCATATGGTCCCATTCACTCGGGGATATCCCAACGCAGCTCCTGGAAGAAACGTGTTTCTGACTCGCTGAATCTCAACATAGATTCAACTCTCTTAGGTGAACGAACGCACAGCAGAGCAGTTTCAAGGAAACGTTTCTCCTGAGTTTTAGACGAAGTTTCCTGCTGTTTAGTACGGATGCCGGCATTGGGCTGGAAATACCGGTTTTGGGATTCTGCACAGAAAGGGTTTGCAAACCGCTGAATCCACACGTGAGTTTAACTCTGTCAGTTCAATGCACACATTGACAACCATTCAGTTAGATAGCTCCGTTTTGGTTTTAGAAGCAGATATTTCTCTGTACAGCCTATGGTCCCATTCACTCGGGAATATCCCAACGCAGCTCCTGGAAGAAACGTGTTTCTGACTCGCTGAATCTCAACATAGATTCAACTCTCTTAGGTGAACGAACGCACAGCAGAGCAGTTTCAAGGAAACGTTTCTCCTGAGTTTTAGACGAAGTTTCCTGCTGTTTAGTACGGATGCCGGCATTGGGCTGGAAATACCGGTTTTGGGATTCTGCACAGAAAGGGTTTGCAAACCACTGAATCCACACGTGAGTTTAACTCTGTCAGTTGAATGCACACATTGACAACCATTCAGTTAGATAGCTCCGTTTTGGTTTTAGAAGCAGATATTTCTCTGTACAGCCTATGGTCCCATTCACTCGGGAATATCCCAACGCAGCTCCTAGAAGAAACGTGTTTCTGACTCGCTGAATCTCAACATAGATTCAACTCTCTTAAGTGAACGAACGCACAGCAGAGCAGTTTCAAGGAAACGTTTCTCCTGAGTTTTAGACGAAGTTTCCTGCTGTTTAGTACGGATGCCGGCATTGGGCTGGAAATACCGGTTTTGGGATTCTGCACAGAAAGGGTTTGCAAACCACTGAATCCACACGTGAGTTTAACTCTGTCAGTTGAATGCACACACTGACAACCATTCAGTTAGATAGCACCCTTTTGGTTTTAGAAGCAGATATTTCTCTGTACAGCCTATGGTCCCATTCACTCGGGAATATCCCAACGCAGCTCCTAGAAGAAACGTGTTTCTGACTCGCTGAATCTCAACATAGATTCAACTCTCTTAGGTGAACGAACGCACAGCAGAGCAGTTTCAAGGAAATTTTTCTCCTGAGTTTTAGACGAAGTTTTCTGCTGTTTAGTACGTATGCCGGCATTGGGCTGGAAATACCGGGTTTGGGATTCTGCACAGAAAGGGTTTGCAAACCACTGAATCCACACGTGAGTTTAACTCTGTCAGTTGAATGCACACATTGACAACCATTCAGTTAGATAGCTCCGTTTTGGTTTTAGAAGCAGATATTTCTCTGTACAGCCTATGGTCCCATTCACTCGGGAATATCCCAACGCAGCTCCTAGAAGAAACGTGTTTCTGACTCGCTGAATCTCAACATAGATTCAACTCTCTTAAGTGAACGAACGCACAGCAGAGCAGTTTCAAGGAAACGTTTCTCCTGAGTTTTAGACGAAGTTTCCTGCTGTTTAGTACGGATGCCGGCATTGGGCTGGAAATACCGGTTTTGGGATTCTGCACAGAAAGGGTTTGCAAACCACTGAATCCACACGTGAGTTTAACTCTGTCAGTTGAATGCACACACTGACAACCATTCAGTTAGATAGCACCCTTTTGGTTTTAGAAGCAGATATTTCTCTGTACAGCCTATGGTCCCATTCACTCGGGAATATCCCAACGCAGCTCCTAGAAGAAACGTGTTTCTGACTCGCTGAATCTCAACATAGATTCAACTCTCTTAGGTGAACGAACGCACAGCAGAGCAGTTTCAAGGAAATTTTTCTCCTGAGTTTTAGACGAAGTTTTCTGCTGTTTAGTACGTATGCCGGCATTGGGCTGGAAATACCGGGTTTGGGATTCTGCACAGAAAGGGTTTGCAAACCACTGAATCCACACGTGAGTTTAACTCTGTCAGTTGAATGCACACATTGACAACCATTCAGTTAGATACCTCCGTTTTGGTTTTAGAAGCAGATATTTCTCTGTACAGACTATGGTCCCATTCACTCGGGAATATCCCAACGCAGCTCCTGGAAGAAACGTGTTTCTGACTCGCTGAATCTCAAAATAGATTCAACTGTCTTAGGTGAACGAACGCACAGCAGAGCAGCTTCAAGGAAACGTTTCGCGTGAGTTTTAGACGAAGTTTCCTGCTGTTTAGTACGTATGCCGGCATTGGGCTGGAAATACCGGTTTTGGGATTCTGCACAGAAAGGGTTTGCAAACCGCTGAATCCACACGTGAGTTTAACTCTGTCAGTTGAATGCACACATTGACAACCATTCAGTTTGATAACACCCTTTTGGTTTTAGAGGCAGATATTTCTCTGTACAGCATATGGTCCCATTCACTCGGGGATATCCCAACGCAGCTCCTGGAAGAAACGTGTTTCTGACTCGCTGAATCTCAACATAGATTCAACTCTCTTAGGTGAACGAACGCACAGCAGAGCAGTTTCAAGGAAACGTTTCTCCTGAGTTTTAGACGAAGTTTCCTGCTGTTTAGTACGGATGCCGGCATTGGGCTGGAAATACCGGTTTTGGGATTCTGCACAGAAAGGGTTTGCAAACCGCTGAATCCACACGTGAGTTTAACTCTGTCAGTTGAATGCACACATTGACAACCATTCAGTTAGATAGCTCCGTTTTGGTTTTAGAAGCAGATATTTCTCTGTACAGCCTATGGTCCCATTCACTCGGGAATATCCCAACGCAGCTCCTGGAAGAAACGTGTTTCTGACTCGCTGAATCTCAACAAAGATTCAACTCTCTTAGGTGAACGAACGCACAGCAGAGCAGCTTCAAGGAAACGTTTCTCGTGAGTTTTAGACGAAGTATCCTGCTGTTTAGTACGTATGCCGGCATTGGGCTGGAAATACCGGTTTTGGGATTCTGCACAGAAAGGGTTTGCAAACCGCTGAATCCACACGTGAGTTTAACTCTGTCAGTTGAATGCACACATTGACAACCATCCAGTTAGATAGCTCCGTTTTGGTATTAGAAGCAGATATTTCTCTGTACAGCCTATGGTCCCATTCACTCGGGAATATCACAACGCAGGTCCTAGAAGAAACGTGTTTCTGACTCGCTGAATCTCAACATAGATTCAACTCTCTTAGGTGAACGAACGCACAGCAGAGCAGTTTCAGGGAATCGTTTCTCCTGAGTTTTAGACGATGTTTCCTGCTGTTTAGTACGTATGCCGGCATTGGCCTGGAAATACCGGTTTTGGGATTCTGCGCAGAAAGGGTTTGCAAACCGCTGATTCCACACGTGAGTTTAACTCTGTCAGCTGAATGCACACATTGACAACCATCCAGTTAGATAGCTCCGTTTTGGTTTTAGAAGCAGATATTTCTCTGTACAGCCTATGGTCCCATTCACTCGGGAATATCCCAACGCAGCTCCTAGAAGAAAGGTGTTTCTGACTCGCTGAATCTCAACATAGATTCAACTCTCTTAGGTGAACGAACGCACAGCAGAGCAGTTTCAAGGAAACGTTTCTCCTGAGTTTTAGACGAAGTTTCCTGCTGTTTAGTACGTATGCCGGCATTGGGCTGGAAATACCGGTTTTGGGATTCTGCACAGAAAGGGTTTGGAAACCACTGAATCCACACGTGAGTTTAAATCTGTCCGTTGAATGCACACACTGACAACCATTCAGTTTGATAGGACCCTTTCGGTTTTAGAAGCAGATATTTCTCTGTACAGCCTATGGTCCCATTCACTCGGGAATATCCCAACGCAGCTCCTAGAAGAAACGTGTTTCTGACTCGCTGAATCTCAACATAGATTCAACTCTCTTAGGTGAACGAACGCACAGCAGAGCAGTTTCAAGGAAAATTTTCTCCTGAGTTTTAGACGAAGTTTCCTGCTGTTTAGTACAGATGCCGGCATTGGGCTGGAAATACCGGTTTAGGGATTCTGCACAGAAAGGGTTTGCAAACCGCTGAATCCACACGTGAGTTTAACTCTGTCAGTTGAATGCACACATTGACAACCATCCAGTTAGATAGCTCCGTTTTGGTATTAGAAGCAGATATTTCTCTGTACAGCCTATGGTCCCATTCACTCGGGAATATCCCAACGCAAGTCCTAGAAGAAACGTGTTTCTGACTCGCTGAATCTCAACATAGATTCAACTCTCTTATGTGAACGAACGCACAGCAGAGCAGTTTCAGGGAATCGTTTCTCCTGAGTTTTAGACGAAGTTTCCTGCTGTTTAGTACGTATGCCGGCATTGGGCTGGAAATACCGGTTTTGGGATTCTGCGCAGAAAGGGTTTGCAAACCGCTGATTCCACACGTGAGTTTAACTCTGTCAGTTGAATGCACACATTGACAACCATTCAGTTAGATAGCTCCGTTTTGGTTTTAGAAGCAGATATTTCTCTGTACAGCCTATGGTCCCATTCACTCGGGAATATCCCAACGCAGCTCCTAGAAGAAACGTGTTTCTGACTCGCTGAATCTCAACATAGATTCAACTCTCTTAGGTGAACGAACGCACAGCAGAGCAGTTTCAAGGGAACGTTTCTCCTGAGTTTTAGACGAAGTTTCCTGCTGTTTAGTACGGATGCCGGCATTGGGCTGGAAATACCGGTTTTGGGATTCTGCACAGAAAGGGTTTGCAAACCACTGAATCCACACGTGAGTTTAACTCTGTCAGTTGAATGCACACACTGACAACCATTCAGTTAGATAGCTCCGTTTTGGTTTTAGAAGCAGATATTTCTCTGTACAGCCTATGGTCCCATTCACTCGGGAATATCCCAACGCAGCTCCTAGAAGAAACGTGTTTCTGACTCGCTGAATCTCAACATAGATTCAACTCTCTTAGGTGAACGAACGCACAGCAGAGCAGTTTCAAGGAAACGTTTCTCCTGAGTTTTAGACGAAGTTTTCTGCTGTTTAGTACGTATGCCGGCATTGGGCTGGAAATACCGGGTTTGGGATTCTGCACAGAAAGGGTTTGCAAACCACTGAATCCACACGTGAGTTTAACTCTGTCAGTTGAATGCACACATTGACAACCATTCAGTTAGATACCTCCGTTTTGGTTTTAGAAGCAGATATTTCTCTGTACAGACTATGGTCCCATTCACTCGGGAATATCCCAACGCAGCTCCTGGAAGAAACGTGTTTCTGACTCGCTGAATCTCAAAATAGATTCAACTGTCTTAGGTGAACGAACGCACAGCAGAGCAGCTTCAAGGAAACGTTTCGCGTGAGTTTTAGACGAAGTTTCCTGCTGTTTAGTACGTATGCCGGCATTGGGCTGGAAATACCGGTTTTGGGATTCTGCACAGAAAGGGTTTGCAAACCGCTGAATCCACACGTGAGTTTAACTCTGTCAGTTGAATGCACACATTGACAACCATTCAGTTTGATAACACCCTTTTGGTTTTAGAGGCAGATATTTCTCTGTACAGCATATGGTCCCATTCACTCGGGGATATCCCAACGCAGCTCCTGGAAGAAACGTGTTTCTGACTCGCTGAATCTCAACATAGATTCAACTCTCTTAGGTGAACGAACGCACAGCAGAGCAGTTTCAAGGAAACGTTTCTCCTGAGTTTTAGACGAAGTTTCCTGCTGTTTAGTACGGATGCCGGCATTGGGCTGGAAATACCGGTTTTGGGATTCTGCACAGAAAGGGTTTGCAAACCGCTGAATCCACACGTGAGTTTAACTCTGTCAGTTGAATGCACACATTGACAACCATTCAGTTAGATAGCTCCGTTTTGGTTTTAGAAGCAGATATTTCTCTGTACAGCCTATGGTCCCATTCACTCGGGAATATCCCAACGCAGCTCCTGGAAGAAACGTGTTTCTGACTCGCTGAATCTCAACATAGATTCAACTCTCTTAGGTGAACGAACGCACAGCAGAGCAGTTTCAAGGAAACGTTTCTCCTGAGTTTTAGACGAAGTTTCCTGCTGTTTAGTACGGATGCCGGCATTGGGCTGGAAATACCGGTTTTGGGATTCTGCACAGAAAGGGTTTGCAAACCACTGAATCCACACGTGAGTTTAACTCTGTCAGTTGAATGCACACATTGACAACCATTCAGTTAGATAGCTCCGTTTTGGTTTTAGAAGCAGATATTTCTCTGTACAGCCTATGGTCCCATTCACTCGGGAATATCCCAACGCAGCTCCTAGAAGAAACGTGTTTCTGACTCGCTGAATCTCAACATAGATTCAACTCTCTTAAGTGAACGAACGCACAGCAGAGCAGTTTCAAGGAAACGTTTCTCCTGAGTTTTAGACGAAGTTTCCTGCTGTTTAGTACGGATGCCGGCATTGGGCTGGAAATACCGGTTTTGGGATTCTGCACAGAAAGGGTTTGCAAACCACTGAATCCACACGTGAGTTTAACTCTGTCAGTTGAATGCACACACTGACAACCATTCAGTTAGATAGCACCCTTTTGGTTTTAGAAGCAGATATTTCTCTGTACAGCCTATGGTCCCATTCACTCGGGAATATCCCAACGCAGCTCCTAGAAGAAACGTGTTTCTGACTCGCTGAATCTCAACATAGATTCAACTCTCTTAGGTGAACGAACGCACAGCAGAGCAGTTTCAAGGAAATTTTTCTCCTGAGTTTTAGACGAAGTTTTCTGCTGTTTAGTACGTATGCCGGCATTGGGCTGGAAATACCGGGTTTGGGATTCTGCACAGAAAGGGTTTGCAAACCACTGAATCCACACGTGAGTTTAACTCTGTCAGTTGAATGCACACATTGACAACCATTCAGTTAGATACCTCCGTTTTGGTTTTAGAAGCAGATATTTCTCTGTACAGACTATGGTCCCATTCACTCGGGAATATCCCAACGCAGCTCCTGGAAGAAACGTGTTTCTGACTCGCTGAATCTCAAAATAGATTCAACTGTCTTAGGTGAACGAACGCACAGCAGAGCAGCTTCAAGGAAACGTTTCGCGTGAGTTTTAGACGAAGTTTCCTGCTGTTTAGTACGTATGCCGGCATTGGGCTGGAAATACCGGTTTTGGGATTCTGCACAGAAAGGGTTTGCAAACCGCTGAATCCACACGTGAGTTTAACTCTGTCAGTTGAATGCACACATTGACAACCATTCAGTTTGATAACACCCTTTTGGTTTTAGAGGCAGATATTTCTCTGTACAGCATATGGTCCCATTCACTCGGGGATATCCCAACGCAGCTCCTGGAAGAAACGTGTTTCTGACTCGCTGAATCTCAACATAGATTCAACTCTCTTAGGTGAACGAACGCACAGCAGAGCAGTTTCAAGGAAACGTTTCTCCTGAGTTTTAGACGAAGTTTCCTGCTGTTTAGTACGGATGCCGGCATTGGGCTGGAAATACCGGTTTTGGGATTCTGCACAGAAAGGGTTTGCAAACCGCTGAATCCACACGTGAGTTTAACTCTGTCAGTTGAATGCACACATTGACAACCATTCAGTTAGATAGCTCCGTTTTGGTTTTAGAAGCAGATATTTCTCTGTACAGCCTATGGTCCCATTCACTCGGGAATATCCCAACGCAGCTCCTGGAAGAAACGTGTTTCTGACTCGCTGAATCTCAACAAAGATTCAACTCTCTTAGGTGAACGAACGCACAGCAGAGCAGCTTCAAGGAAACGTTTCTCGTGAGTTTTAGACGAAGTATCCTGCTGTTTAGTACGTATGCCGGCATTGGGCTGGAAATACCGGTTTTGGGATTCTGCACAGAAAGGGTTTGCAAACCGCTGAATCCACACGTGAGTTTAACTCTGTCAGTTGAATGCACACATTGACAACCATTCAGTTAGATAGCTCCGTTTTGGTTTTAGAAGCAGATATTTCTCTGTACAGCCTATGGTCCCATTCACTCGGGAATATCCCAACGCAGCTCCTGGAAGAAACGTGTTTCTGACTCGCTGAATCTCAACATAGATTTAACTCTCTTAGGTGAACGAACGCACAGCAGAGAGGCTTCAAGGAAACGTTTCTCGTGAGTTTTAGACGAAGTATCCTGCTGTTTAGTACGTATGCCGGCATTGGGCTGGAAATACCGGTTTTGGGATTCTGCACAGAAAGGGTTTGCAAACCGCTGAATCCACACGTGAGTTTAACTCTGTCAGTTGAATGCACACATTGACAACCATTCAGTTTGATAACACCCTTTTGGTTTTAGAAGCAGATATTTCTCTGTACAGCCTATGGTCCCATTCACTCGGGGATATCCCAACGCAGCTCCTGGAAGAAACGTGTTTCTGACTCGCTGAATCTCAACATAGATTCAACTCTCTTAGGTGAACGAACGCACAGCAGAGCAGTTTCAAGGAAACTTTTCTCCTGAGTTTTAGACGAAGTTTCCTGCTGTTTAGTACAGATGCCGGCATTGGGCTGGAAATACCGGTTTTGGGATTCTGCACAGAAAGGGTTTGCAAACCGCTGAATCCACACGTGAGTTTAACTCTGTCAGTTGAATGCACACATTGACAACCATCCAGCTAGATAGCTCCGTTTTGGTATTAGAAGCAGATATTTCTCTGTACAGCCTATGGTCCCATTCACTCGGGAATATCCCAACGCAAGTCCTAGAAGAAACGTGTTTCTGACTCGCTGAATCTCAACATAGATTCAACTCTCTTATGTGAACGAACGCACAGCAGAGCAGTTTCAGGGAATCGTTTCTTCTGAGTTTTAGACGATGTTTCCTGCTGTTTAGTACGGATGCCGGCATTGGGCTGGAAATACCGGTTTTGGGATTCTGCACAGAAAGGGTTTGCAAACCGCTGATTCCACACGTGAGTTTAACTCTGTCAGTTGAATGCACACATTGACAACCATTCAGTTAGATAGCTCCGTTTTGGTTTTAGAAGCAGATATTTCTCTGTACAGCCTATGGTCCCATTCACTCGGGAATATCCCATCGCAGCTCCTAGAAGAAAGGTGTTTCTGACTCGCTGAATCTCAACATAGATTCAACTCTCTTAGGTGAACGAACGCACAGCAGAGCAGTTTCAAGGAAACGTTTCTCCTGAGTTTTAGACGAAGTTTCCTGCTGTTTAGTACGTATGCCGGCATTGGGCTGGAAATACCGGTTTTGGGATTCTGCACAGAAAGGGTTTGCAAACCACTGAATCCACACGTGAGTTTAACTCTGTCAGTTGAATGCACACACTGACAACCATTCAGTTAGATAGCACCCTTTTGGTTTTAGAAGCAGATATTTCTCTGTACAGCCTATGGTCCCATTCACTCGGGAATATCCCAACGCAGCTCCTAGAAGAAACGTGTTTCTGTCTCGCTGAATCTCAACATAGATTCAACTCTCTTAGGTGAACGAACGCACAGCAGAGCAGGTTCAAGGAAACTTTCCTCCTGAGTTTTAGACGAAGTTTTCTGCTGTTTAGTACGTATGCCGGCATTGGGCTGGAAATACCGGTTTTGGGATTCTGCACAGAAAGGGTTTGCAAACCACTGAATCCACACGTGAGTTTAACTCTGTCAGTTGAATGCACACATTGACAACCATTCAGTTAGATACCTCCGTTTTGGTTTTAGAAGCAGATATTTCTCTGTACAGACTATGGTCCCATTTACTCGGGAATGTCCCAACGCAGCTCCTGGAAGAAAGGTGTTTCTGACTCGCTGAATCTCAACATAGATTCAACTCTCTTAGGTGAACGAACGCACAGCAGAGCAGTTTCAAGGAAACGTTTCTCCTGAGTTTTAGACGACGTTTCCTGCTGTTTAGTACGGATGCTGGCATTTGGCTGTAAATACCGGTTTTGGGATTCTGCACAGAAAGGGTTTGCAAACCGCTGAATCCACACGTGAGTTTAACTCTGTCAGTTGAATGCACACATTGACAACCATTCAGTTAGATAGCTCCGTTTTGGTTTTAGAAGCACATATTTCTCTGTACAGCCTATGGTCCCATTCACTCGGGAATATCCCAACGCAGCTCCTGGAAGAAACGTGTTTCTGACTCGCTGAATCTCAACATAGATTCAACTCTCTTAGGTGAACGAACGCACAGCAGAGCAGCTTCAAGGAAACGTTTCGCGTGAGTTTTAGACGAAGTTTCCTGCTGTTTAGTACGTATGCCAGCATTGGGCTGGAAATACCGGTTTTGGGATTCTGCACAGAAAGGGATTGCAAACCGCTGAATCCACACGTGAGTTTAACTCTGTCAGTTGAATGCACACATTGACAACCATTCAGTTTGATAACAACCTTTTGGTTTTAGAAGCAGATATTTCTCTGTACAGCCTATGGTCCCATTCACTCAGGGATATCCCAACGCAGCTCCTGGAAGAAACGTGTTTCTGACTCGCTGAATCTCAACATAGATTCAACTCTCTTAGGTGAACGAACGCACAGCAGAGCAGTTTCAAGGAAACGTTTCTCCTGAGTTTTAGACGAAGTTTCCTTCTGTTTAGTACGGATGACGGCATTGGGCTGGAAATACCGGTTTTGGGATTCTGCACAGAAAGGGTTTGCAAACCGCTGAATCCACACGTGAGTTTAACTCTGTCAGTTGAATGCACACATTGACAACCATTAAGTTAGATAGCTCCGTTTTGGTTTTAGAAGCAGATATTTCTCTGTACAGCCTATGGTCCCATTCACTCGGGAATATCCCAACGCAGCTCCTGGAAGAAACGTGTTTCTGACTCGCTGAATCTCAACATAGATTCAACTCTCTTAGGTGAAGGAACGCACAGCAGAGCAGCTTCAAGGAAACGTTTCTCGTGAGTTTTAGACGAAGTATCCTGCTGTTTAGTACGTATGCCGGCATTGGGCTGGAAATACCGGTTTTGGGATTCTGCACAGAAAGGGTTTGCAAACCGCTGAATCCACACGTGAGTTTAACTCTGTCAGTTGAATGCACACATTGAGAACCATTCAGTTTGATAACACCCTTTTGGTTTTAGAAGCAGATATTTCTCTGTACAGCCTATGGTCCCATTCACTCGGGGATATCCCAACGCAGCTCCTGGAAGAAACGTGTTTCTGACTCGCTGAATCTCAACATAGATTCAACTCTCTTAGGTGAACGAACGCACAGCAGAGCAGTTTCAAGGAAACGTTTCTCCTGAGTTTTAGACGAAGTTTCCTGCTGTTTAGTACGTATGCCGGCATTGGGCTGGAAATACCGGTTTTGGGATTCTGCACAGAAAGGGTTTGCAAACCGCTGAATCCACACGTGAGTTTAACTCTGTCAGTTGAATGCACACATTGACAACCATTCAGTTAGATAGATCCGTTTTGTTGTTAGAAGCAGATATTTCTCTGTACAGCCTATGGTCCCATTCACTCGGGAATATCCCGACGCAGCTCCTAGAAGAAACGAGTTTCTGACTCGCTGAATCTCAACATAGATTCAACTCTCTTAGATGAACGAACGCACAGCAGAGCAGTTTCAAGGAAACTTTTCTCCTGAGTTTTAGACGAAGTTTCCTGCTGTTTAGTACGGATGCCGGCATTGGGCAGGAAATACCGGTTTTCGGATTCTGCACAGAAAGGGTTTGCAAACCGCTGAATCCACACGTGAGTTTAACTCTGTCAGTTGAATGCACACATTGACAACCATTCAGTTAGATAGCTCCGTTTTGGTTTTAGAAGCAGATATTTCTCTGTACAGCCTATGGTCCCATTCACTCGGGAATATCCCAACGCAGCTCCTGGAAGAAACGTGTTTCTGACTCTCTGAATCTGAACATAGAATCAACTCTCTTAGGTGAACGATCGCACAGGAGAGCAGTTTCAAGGAAACGTTTCTCCTGAGTTTAAGACGAAGTTTCCTGCTGTTTAGTACGTATGCCGGCATTGGGCTGGAAATACCGGTTTTGGGATTCTGCATAGAAAGGTTTTGCAAACCGCTGAATCCACACGTGAGTTTAACTCTGTCAGTTGAATGCACACATTGACAACCATTCAGTTAGATAGCTCCGTTTTGGTTTTAGAAGCAGATATTTCTCTGTACAGCCTATGGTCCCATTCACTCGGGAATATCCCAACGCAGCTCCTAGAAGAAACGTGTTTCTGACTCGCTGAATCTGAACATAGATTCAACTCTCTTAGGTGAACGAACGCACAGGAGACCAGTTTCAAGGAAACGTTTCTCCTGAGTTTTAGACGAAGTTTCCTGCTGTTTCGTACGTATGCCGGCATTGGGCTGGAAATACCAGTTTTGGCATTCTGCACAGAAAGGGTTTGCAAACCGCTGAATCCACACGTGAGTTTAACTCTGTCAGTTGAATGCACACATTGACAACCATTCAGTTTGATAACACCCTTTTGGTTTTAGAAGCAGATATTTTTCTGTACAGCCTATGGTCCTATTCACTCGGGAATATCCCAACGCAGCTCCTGGAAGAAACGTGTTTCTGACTCGCTGAATCTCAACATAGATTCAACTCTCTTAGGTGAACGAACGCACAGCAGAGCAGTTTCAAGGAAGCGTTTCTCCTGAGTTTTAGACGAAGTTTCCTGCTGTTTAGTACGGATGCCGGCATTGGGCTGGAAATACCGGTTTTGGGATTCTGCACAGAAAGGGTTTGCAAACCGCTGAATCCACACGTGAGTTTAACTTTGTGAGTTGAATGCACACATTGACAACCATCCAGTTAGATAGCTCCGTTTTGGTTTTAGAAGCAGATATTTCTCTGTACAGCCTATGATCCCATTCACTCGGGAATATCCCAACGCAGCTCCTAGAAGAAACGTGTTTCTGACTCGCTGAATCTCAACATAGATTCAACTCTCTTAGGTGAACGAACGCACAGCAGAGCAGTTTCAAGGAAACGTTTCTCCTGAGTTTTAGACGAAGTTTCCTGCAGTTTAGTACGTATGCCGGCATTGAGCTGGAATTACCGGTTTTGGGATTCTGCACAGAAAGGGTTTGTAGACCGCTGAGTCCAAACGTGAGTTTAACTCTGTCAGTTGAATGCACACATTGACAACCATTCAGTTAGACTGCACCCTTTTGGTTTTAGGAGCCGATATTTCTCTGTACAGCCTATGGTCCCATTCACTCGGGAATATCCCAACGCAGCTCCTAGAAGAAACGTGTTTCTGACTCGCTGAATCTCAACATAGATTCAACTCTCTTAGCTGAACGAACGCACAGCAGAGCAGTTTCAAGGAAACGTTTCTCCTGAGTTTTAGACGAAGTTTCCTGCTGTTTAGTACGGATGCCGGCATTGGGCTGGAAATTCCGGTTTTGGGATTCTACACAGAAAGGGTTTGCAAACCGCTGAATCCACACGTGAGTTTAACTCTGTCAGTTGAATGCACACATTGACAACCATTCAGTTAGATAGCTCCGTTTTGGTTTTAGAAGCAGATATTTCTCTGTAGAGCGTATGGTGCCATTCACTCGGGAATATCCCAACGCAGCTCCTAGAAGAAACGTGTTTCTGACTCGCTGAATCTCAACATAGATTCAACTCTCTTAGGTGAACGAACGCACAGCAGAGCAGTTTCAAGGAAATGTTTCTCCTGAGTTTTAGACGATGTTTCCTGCTGTTTAGTACGGATGCCTGCATTGGGCAGGAAATACCGGTTTTCGGATTCTGCACAGAAAGGGTTTGCAAACCGCTGAATCCACACGTGAGTTTAACTCTGTCAGTTGAATGCACACATTGACAACCATTCAGTTTGATAGGACCCTTTTGGTTTTAGAAGCAGATATTTCTCTGTACAGCCTATGGTCCCATTCACTCGGGAATATCCCAACGCAGCTCCTAGAAGAAACGTGTTTCTGACTCGCTGAATCTCAACATAGATTCAACTTTCTTAGGTGAACGAACGCACAGCAGAGCAGTTTCAAGGAAACTTTTCTCCTGAGTTTTAGACGAAGTTTCCTGCTGTTTAGTACGTATGCCGGCATTGGGCTGGAAATACCCGTTTTGGGATTCTGCACAGAAAGGGTTTGGAAACCGCTGAATCCACACGTGAGTTTAACTCTGTCAGTTGAATGCACACATTGACAACCATTCAGTTAGATAGCTCCGTTTTGGTATTAGAAGCAGATATTTCTCTGTACAGCCTATGGTCCCATTCACTCGGGAATATCCCGACGCAGGTCCTAGAAGAAACGTGTTTCTGACTCGCTGAATCTCAACATAGATTCAACTCTCTTAGGTGAACGAACGCACAGCAGAGCAGTTTCAAGGAAACGTTTCTCCTGAGTTTTAGACGAAGTTTCCTGCTGTTTAGTACGGATGCCGGCATTGGGCTGGAAATACCGGTTTTGGGATTCTGCACAGAAAGGGTTTGCAAACCGCTGAATCCACACGTGAGTTTAACTTTGTGAGTTGAATGCACACGTTGACAACCATCCAGTTAGATAGCTCCGTTTTGGTTTTAGAAGCAGATATTTCTCTGTACAGCCTATGATCCCATTCACTCGGGAATATCCCAACGCAGCTCCTAGAAGAAACGTGTTTCTGTCTCGCTGAATCTCAACATAGATTCAACTCTCTTAGGTGAACGAACGCACAGCAGAGCAGTTTCAAGGAAACGTTTCTCCTGAGTTTTAGACGATGTTTCCTGCAGTTTAGTACGTATCCCGGCATTGAGCTGTTATTACCGGTTTTGGGATTCTGCACAGAAAGGGTTTGTAAACCGCTGAATCCAAACGTGAGTTTAACTCTGTCAGTTGAATGCACACATTGACAAGCATTCAGTTAGATTGCATCCTTTTGGTTTTAGGAGCAGATATTTCTCTGTACAGCCTATGGTCCCATTCACTCGGGAATATCCCAACGTAGTTCCTAGAAGAAACGTGCTTCTGACTCGCTGAATCTCAACATAGATTCAACCCTCTTATGTAAACAAACGCACAGCAGAGCAGTTTCAAGGAAACGTTTCTCCTGAGTTTTAGACGAAGTTTCCTGCTGTTTAGTACAGATGCCGGCATTGGGCTGGAAATACCGGTTTTGGGATTCTGCACAGAAAGGGTTTGGAAACCACTGAATCCACACGTGAGTTTAACTCTGTCAGTTGAATGCACACATTGACAACCATTCAGTTAGATAGCTCCGTTTTGATTTTAGAAGCAGATATTTCTCTGTACAGCCTATGGTCCCATTCACTCGGGAATGTCCCAACGCAGCTCCTGGAAGAAACGTGTTTCTGACTCGCTGAATCTCAACATAGATTCAACTCTCTTAGGTGAACGAACGCACAGCAGAGCAGTTTCAAGGAAACCTTTCTCCTGAGTTTTAGATGAAGTTTCCTGCTGTTTAGTACGGATGCCGGCATTGGGCTGGAAATACCGGTTTTGGGATTCTGCACAGAAAGGGTTTGCAAACCGCTGAATCCACACGTGAGTTTAACTCTGTCAGTTGAATGCACACATTGACAACCATTCAGTTTGATAGCACCCTTTTGGTTTTAGAAGCAGATATTTCTCTGTACAGCCTATGGTCCCATTCACTCGGGAATATTCCAACGGAGCTCCTAGAAGAAACGTGTTTCTGACTCGCTGAATCTCAACATAGATTCAACTCTCTTACGTGAACGAACGCACAGCAGAGCAGTTTCAATGAAACGTTTCTCCTGAGTTTTAGACGAAGTTTCCTGCTGTTTAGTACGGATGCCGGCATTGGGCTGGAAATACCGGTTTTGGGATTCTGCACAGAAAGGGTTTGCAAACCGCTGAATCCACACGTGAGTTTAACTCTGTCAGTTGAATGCACACATTGACAACCATTCAGTTAGATAGCTCCGTTTTGGTTTTAGAAGCAGATATTTTTCTGTACAGCCTATGGTCCCATTCACTCGGGAATATCCCAACGCAGCTCCTGGAAGAAACGTGTTTCTGACTCGCTGAATCTCAACATAGATTCAACTCTCTTAGGTGAACGAACGCACAGCAGAGCAGTTTAAGGAAACGTTTCTCGTGAGTTTTAGACGAAGTATCCTGCTGTTTAGTACGTATGCCGGCATTGGGCTGGAAATTTCGGTTTTGGGATTCTGCACAGAAAGGGTTTGCAAACCGCTGAATCCACACGTGAGTTTAACTCTGTCAGTTGAATGCACACATTGACAACCATTCAGTTTGATAACACCCTTTTGGTTTTAGAAGCAGATATTTTTCTGTACAGCCTATGGTCCCATTCACTCGGGGATATCCCAACGCAGCTCCTGGAAGAAACGTGTTTCTGACTCGCTGAATCTCAACATAGATTCAACTCTCTTAGGTGAACGAACGCACAGCAGAGCAGTTTCAAGAAACGTTTCTCCTGAGTTTTAGACGAAGTTTCCTGCTGTTTAGTACGTATGCCGGCATTGGGCTGGAAATACCGGTTTTGGGATTCTGCACAGAAAGGGTTTGCAAACCGCTGAATCCACACGTGAGTTTAACTCTGTCAGTTGAATGCACACATTGACAACCATTCAGTTAGATAGATCCATTTTGGTTTTAGAAGCAGATATTTCTCTGTACAGCCTATGTTCCCATTCACTCGGGAATATCCCAACGCAGCTCCTAGAAGAAACGTGTTTCTGACTCGCTGAATCTCAACATAGATTCAACTCTCTTAGGTGAACGAAGGAACGGCAGAGCAGTTTCAAGGAAACTTTTCTCCTGAGTTTTAGACGAAGTTTCCTGCTGTTTAGTATGGATGCCGGCATTGGGCAGGAAATACCGGTTTTCGGATTCTGCACAGAAAGGGTTTGCAAACCGCTGAATCCACACGTGAGTTTAACTCTGTCAGTTGAATGCACACATTGACAACCATTCAGTTTGATAGCACCCTTTTGGTTTTAGAAGCAGATATTTCTCTGTACAGCCTATGGTCCCATTCACTCGGGAATATTCCAACGCAGCTCCTAGAAGAAACGTGTTTCTGACTCGCTGAATCGCAACATAGATTCAACTCTCTTAGGTGAACGAACACACAGCAGAGCAGTTTCAAGGAAACTTTTCTCCTGAGTTTTAGAAGAACTTTCCTGCTGTTTAGTACGGATGCCGGCATTGGGCTGGAAATACCGGTTTTGGGATTCTGCACAGAAAGGGTTTGCAAACCGCTGAATCCACACGTGAGTTTAACTCTGTCAGTTGAATGCACACATTGACAACCATTCAGTTAGATAGCTCCGTTTTGGTATTAGAAGCAGATATTTCTCTGTACAGCCTATGGTCCCATTCACTCGGGAATATCCCAACGCAGGTCCTAGAAGAAACATGTTTCTGACTCGCTGAATCTCAACATAGATTCAACTCTCTTAGGTGAACGAACGCACAGCAGAGCAGTTTCAAGGAAACGTTTCTCCTGAGTTTTAGACGAAGTTTCCTGCTGTTTAGTACGGATGCCGGCATTGGGCTGGAAATACCGGTTTTGGGATTCTGCACAGAAAGGGTTTGCAAACCGCTGAATCCACACGTGAGTTTAACTTTGTGAGTTGAATGCACACATTGACAACCATCCACTTAGATAGCTCCGTTTTGGTTTTAGAAGCAGATATTTCTCTGTACAGCCTATGATCCCATTCACTCGGGAATATCCCAACGCAGCTCCTAGAAGAAACGTGTTTCTGACTCGCTGAATCTCAACGTAGATTCAACTCTCTTAGGTGAACGAACGCACAGCAGAGCAGTTTCAAGGAAACGTTTCTCGTGAGTTTTAGACGAAGTTTCCTGCTGTTTAGTACGTATGCCGGCATTGGGCTGGAAATACCGGTTTTGGGATTCTGCACAGAAAGGGTTTGCAAACCGCTGAATCCACACGTGAGTTTAACTCTGTCAGTTGAATGCACACATTGACAACCATTCAGTTTGATAACACCCTTTTGGTTTTAGAAGCAGATATTTCTCTGTACAGACTTTGGTCCCATTCACTCGGAAATATCCCAACGCAGCTCCTGGAAAAACGTGTTTCTGACTCGCTGAATCTCAACATAGATTCAACTCTCTTAGGCGAACGAACGCACAGCAGAGCAGTTTCAAGGAAACGTTTCTCCTGAGTTTTAGACGTAGTTTCCTGCTGTTTAGTACGTATGCCGGCATTGGGCTGGAAATACCGGTTTTGGGATTCTGCACAGAAAGGGTTTGCAAACCGCTGAATCCACACGTGAGTTTAACTCTGTCAGTTGAATGCACACATTGACAACCATTCAGTTAGATAGATCCGTTTTGGTTTTAGAAGCAGATATTTCTCTGTACAGCCTATGGTCCCATTCACTCGGGAATATCCCAACGCAGCTCCTAGAAGAAACGTGTTTCTGACTCGCTGAATCTCAACATAGATTCAACTCTCTTAGGTGAACGAACGCACAGCAGAGCAGTTTCAAGGAAACGTTTCTCCTGAGTTTTAGACGAAGTTTCCTGCTGTTTAGTACGTATGCCGGCATTGGGCTGGAAATACCGGTTTTGGGATTCTGCACAGAAAGGGTTTGCAAACCGCTGAATCCACACGTGAGTTTAACTCTGTCAGTTGAATGCGCACATTGACAATCATTCAGTTAGATAGCTCCGTTTTGGTTTTAGAAGCAGATATTTCTCTGTACAGCCTATGGTCCCATTCACTCGGGAATATCCCAACACAGCTCCTAGAAGAAACGTGTTTCTGACTCGCTGAATCTCAACATAGATTCAACTCGCTTAGGTGAACGAAAGCACAGCAGAGCAGTTTCAAGGAAACGTTTCTCCTGAGTTTTAGACGAAGTTTCCTGCTGTTTAGTATGGATGCCGGCATTGGGAAGGAAATACCGGTTTTGGGATTCTGCACAGAAAGGGTTTGCAAACCGCTGAATCCACACGTGAGTTTAACTCTGTCAGTTGAATGCACACATTGACAACCATTCAGTTTGATTGCACCCTTTTGGTTTTAGAAGGAGATATTTCTCTGTACAGCCTATGGTCCCATTCACTCGGGAATATTCCAACGCAGCTCCTAGAAGAAACGTGTTTCTGTCTCTCTGAATCTCAACATAGATTCAACTCTCTTAGGTGAACGAACGCACAGCAGAGCAGTTTCAAGGAAACTTTTCTCCTGAGTTTTAGACGAAGTTTCCTGCTGTTTAGTACGGATGCCGGCATTGGGCTGGAAATACCGGTTTTGTGATTCTGCACAGAAAGGGTTTGCAAACCGCTGAATCCACACGTGAGTTTAACTCTGTCAGTTGAATGCACACATTGACAACCATTCAGTTTGATAACACCCTTTTGGTTTTAGAAGCAGATATTTCTCTGTACAGCCTATGGTCCCATTCACTCGGGAATATCCCAACGCAGCTCCTGGAAGAAACGTGTTTCTGACTCGCTGAATCTCAACATAGATTCAACTCTCTTAGGTGAACGAACGCACAGCAGAGCAGTTTCAAGGAAACGTTTCTCCTGAGTTTTAGACGAAGTTTCCTGCTGTTTAGTACGGATGCCGGCATTGGGCTGGAAATACCGGTTTTGGGATTCTGCACAGAAAGGGTTTGCAACCCGCTGAATCCACACGTGAGTTTAACTCTGTCAGTTGAATGCACACATTGACAACCATTCAGTTTGATAGCACCCTTTTGGTTTTAGAAGCAGATATTTCTCTGTACAGCCTATGGTCCCATTCACTCGGGAATATCCCAACGCAGCTCCTGGAAGAAACGTGTTTCTGACTCGCTGAATCTCAACATAGATTCAACTCTCTTAGGTGAACGAACGCACAGCAGAGCAGTTTAAGGAAACGTTTCTCGTGAGTTTTAGACGAAGTATCCTGCTGTTTAGTACGTATGCCGGCATTGGGCTGGAAATTTCGGTTTTGGGATTCTGCACAGAAAGGGTTTGCAAACCGCTGAATCCACACGTGAGTTTAACTCTGTCAGTTGAATGCACACATTGACAACCATTCAGTTTGATAACACCCTTTTGGTTTTAGAAGCAGATATTTTTCTGTACAGCCTATGGTCCCATTCACTCGGGGATATCCCAACGCAGCTCCTGGAAGAAACGTGTTTCTGACTCGCTGAATCTCAACATAGATTCAACTCTCTTAGGTGAACGAACGCACAGCAGAGCAGTTTCAAGAAACGTTTCTCCTGAGTTTTAGACGAAGTTTCCTGCTGTTTAGTACGTATGCCGGCATTGGGCTGGAAATACCGGTTTTGGGATTCTGCACAGAAAGGGTTTGCAAACCGCTGAATCCACACGTGAGTTTAACTCTGTCAGTTGAATGCACACATTGACAACCATTCAGTTAGATAGATCCATTTTGGTTTTAGAAGCAGATATTTCTCTGTACAGCCTATGTTCCCATTCACTCGGGAATATCCCAACGCAGCTCCTAGAAGAAACGTGTTTCTGACTCGCTGAATCTCAACATAGATTCAACTCTCTTAGGTGAACGAAGGAACGGCAGAGCAGTTTCAAGGAAACTTTTCTCCTGAGTTTTAGACGAAGTTTCCTGCTGTTTAGTATGGATGCCGGCATTGGGCAGGAAATACCGGTTTTCGGATTCTGCACAGAAAGGGTTTGCAAACCGCTGAATCCACACGTGAGTTTAACTCTGTCAATTGAATGCACACATTGACAACCATTCAGTTTGATAGCACCCTTTTGGTTTTAGAAGCAGATATTTCTCTGTACAGCCTATGGTCCCATTCACTCGGGAATATTCCAACGCAGCTCCTAGAAGAAACGTGTTTCTGACTCGCTGAATCGCAACATAGATTCAACTCTCTTAGGTGAACGAACACACAGCAGAGCAGTTTCAAGGAAACTTTTCTCCTGAGTTTTAGACGAACTTTCCTGCTGTTTAGTACGGATGCCGGCATTGGGCTGGAAATACCGGTTTTGGGATTCTGCACAGAAAGGGTTTGCAAACCGCTGAATCCACACGTGAGTTTAACTCTGTCAGTTGAATGCACACATTGACAACCATTCAGTTAGATAGCTCCGTTTTGGTATTAGAAGCAGATATTTCTCTGTACAGCCTATGGTCCCATTCACTCGGGAATATCCCAACGCAGGTCCTAGAAGAAACATGTTTCTGACTCGCTGAATCTCAACATAGATTCAACTCTCTTAGGTGAACGAACGCACAGCAGAGCAGTTTCAAGGAAACGTTTCTCCTGAGTTTTAGACGAAGTTTCCTGCTGTTTAGTACGGATGCCGGCATTGGGCTGGAAATACCGGTTTTGGGATTCTGCACAGAAAGGGTTTGCAAACCGCTGAATCCACACGTGAGTTTAACTTTGTGAGTTGAATGCACACATTGACAACCATTCAGTTTGATAGGACCCTTTTGGTTTTAGAAGCAGATATTTCTCTGTACAGCCTATGATCCCATTCACTCGGGAATATCCCAACGCAGCTCCTAGAAGAAACGTGTTTCTGACTCGCTGAATCTCAACGTAGATTCAACTCTCTTAGGTGAACGAACGCACAGCAGAGCAGTTTCAAGGAAACGTTTCTCGTGAGTTTTAGACGAAGTTTCCTGCTGTTTAGTACGTATGCCGGCATTGGGCTGGAAATACCGGTTTTGGGATTCTGCACAGAAAGGGTTTGCAAACCGCTGAATCCACACGTGAGTTTAACTCTGTCAGTTGAATGCACACATTGACAACCATTCAGTTTGATAACACCCTTTTGGTTTTAGAAGCAGATATTTCTCTGTACAGCCTATGGTCCCATTCACTCGGGAATATCCCAACGCAGCTCCTGGAAAAACGTGTTTCTGACTCGCTGAATCTCAACATAGATTCAACTCTCTTAGGCGAACGAACGCACAGCAGAGCAGTTTCAAGGAAACGTTTCTCCTGAGTTTTAGACGTAGTTTCCTGCTGTTTAGTACGTATGCCGGCATTGGGCTGGAAATACCGGTTTTGTGATTCTGCACAGAAAGGGTTTGCAAACCGCTGAATCCACACGTGAGTTTAACTCTGTCAGTTGAATGCACACATTGACAACCATTCAGTTAGATAGATCCGTTTTGGTTTTAGAAGCAGATATTTCTCTGTACAGCCTATGGTCCCATTCACTCGGGAATATCCCAACGCAGCTCCTAGAAGAAACGTGTTTCTGACTCGCTGAATCTCAACATAGATTCAACTCTCTTAGGTGAACGAACGCACAGCAGAGCAGTTTCAAGGAAACGTTTCTCCTGAGTTTTAGACGAAGTTTCCTGCTGTTTAGTACGTATGCCGGCATTGGGCTGGAAATACCGGTTTTGGGATTCTGCACAGAAAGGGTTTGCAAACCGCTGAATCCACACGTGAGTTTAACTCTGTCAGTTGAATGCGCACATTGACAATCATTCAGTTAGATAGCTCCGTTTTGGTTTTAGAAGCAGATATTTCTCTGTACAGCCTATGGTCCCATTCACTCGGGAATATCCCGACGCAGCTCCTAGAAGAAACGTGTTTCTGACTCGCTGAATCTCAACATAGATTCAACTCTCTTAGGTGAACGAACGCACAGCAGAGCAGTTTCAAGGAAACTTTTCTCCTGAGTTTTAGACGAAGTTTCCTGCTGTTTAGTACGGATGCCGGCATTGGGCAGGAAATACCGGTTTTCGGATTCTGCACAGAAAGGGTTTGCAAACCGCTGAATCCACACGTGAGTTTAACTCTGTCAGTTGAATGCACACATTGACAACCATTCAGTTTGATAGCACCCTTTTGGTTTTAGAAGCAGATATTTCTCTGTACAGCCTATGGTCCCATTCACTCGGGAATATTCCAACGGAGCTCCTAGAAGAAACGTGTTTCTGACTCGCTGAATCTCAACATAGATTCAACTCTCTTAGGTGAACGAACGCACAGCAGAGCAGTTTCAAGGAAACGTTTCTCCTGAGTTTTAGACGAAGTTTCCTGCTGTTTAGTACGGATGCCGGCATTGGGCTGGAAATACCGGTTTTGGGATTCTGCACAGAAAGGGTTTGCAAACCGCTGAATCCACACGTGAGTTTAACTCTGTCAGTTGAATGCACACATTGACAACCATTCAGTTAGATAGCTCCGTTTTGGTTTTAGAAGCAGATATTTTTCTGTACAGCCTATGGTCCCATTCACTCGGGAATATCCCAACGCAGCTCCTGGAAGAAACGTGTTTCTGACTCGCTGAATCTCAACATAGATTCAACTCTCTTAGGTGAACGAACGCACAGCAGAGCAGTTTAAGGAAACGTTTCTCGTGAGTTTTAGACGAAGTATCCTGCTGTTTAGTACGTATGCCGGCATTGGGCTGGAAATTTCGGTTTTGGGATTCTGCACAGAAAGGGTTTGCAAACCGCTGAATCCACACGTGAGTTTAACTCTGTCAGTTGAATGCACACATTGACAACCATTCAGTTTGATAACACCCTTTTGGTTTTAGAAGCAGATATTTTTCTGTACAGCCTATGGTCCCATTCACTCGGGGATATCCCAACGCAGCTCCTGGAAGAAACGTGTTTCTGACTCGCTGAATCTCAACATAGATTCAACTCTCTTAGGTGAACGAACGCACAGCAGAGCAGTTTCAAGAAACGTTTCTCCTGAGTTTTAGACGAAGTTTCCTGCTGTTTAGTACGTATGCCGGCATTGGGCTGGAAATACCGGTTTTGGGATTCTGCACAGAAAGGGTTTGCAAACCGCTGAATCCACACGTGAGTTTAACTCTGTCAGTTGAATGCACACATTGACAACCATTCAGTTAGATAGATCCATATTGGTTTTAGAAGCAGATATTTCTCTGTACAGCCTATGTTCCCATTCACTCGGGAATATCCCAACGCAGCTCCTAGAAGAAACGTGTTTCTGACTCGCTGAATCTCAACATAGATTCAACTCTCTTAGGTGAACGAAGGAACGGCAGAGCAGTTTCAAGGAAACTTTTCTCCTGAGTTTTAGACGAAGATTCCTGCTGTTTAGTATGGATGCCGGCATTGGGCAGGAAATACCGGTTTTCGGATTCTGCACAGAAAGGGTTTGCAAACCGCTGAATCCACACGTGAGTTTAACTCTGTCAGTTGAATGCACACATTGACAACCATTCAGTTTGATAGCACCCTTTTGGTTTTAGAAGCAGATATTTCTCTGTACAGCCTATGGTCCCATTCACTCGGGAATATTCCAACGCAGCTCCTAGAAGAAACGTGTTTCTGACTCGCTGAATCGCAACATAGATTCAACTCTCTTAGGTGAACGAACACACAGCAGAGCAGTTTCAAGGCAACTTTTCTCCTGAGTTTTAGACGAGCTTTCCTGCTGTTTAGTACGGATGCCGGCATTGGGCTGGAAATTCCGGTTTTGGGATTCGGCACAGAAAGGGTTTGCAAACCGCTGAATCCACACGTGAGTTTAACTCTGTCAGTTGAATGCACACATTGACAACCATTCAGTTAGATAGCTCCGTTTTGGTATTAGAAGCAGATATTTCTCTGTACAGCCTATGGTCCCATTCACTCGGGAATATCCCAACGCAGGTCCTAGAAGAAACATGTTTCTGACTCGCTGAATCTCAACATAGATTCAACTCTCTTAGGTGAACGAACGCACAGCAGAGCAGTTTCAAGGAAACGTTTCTCCTGAGTTTTAGACGAAGTTTCCTGCTGTTTAGTACGGATGCCGGCATTGGGCTGGAAATACCGGTTTTGGGATTCTGCACAGAAAGGGTTTGCAAACCGCTGAATCCACACGTGAGTTTAACTTTGTGAGTTGAATGCACACATTGACAACCATCCACTTAGATAGCTCCGTTTTGGTTTTAGAAGCAGATATTTCTCTGTACAGCCTATGATCCCATTCACTCGGGAATATCCCAACGCAGCTCCTAGAAGAAACGTGTTTCTGACTCGCTGAATCTCAACGTAGATTCAACTCTCTTAGGTGAACGAACGCACAGCAGAGCAGTTTCAAGGAAACGTTTCTCGTGAGTTTTAGACGAAGTTTCCTGCTGTTTAGTACGTATGCCGGCATTGGGCTGGAAATACCGGTTTTGGGATTCTGCACAGAAAGGGTTTGCAAACCGCTGAATCCACACGTGAGTTTAACTCTGTCAGTTGAATGCACACATTGACAACCATTCAGTTTGATAACACCCTTTTGGTTTTAGAAGCAGATATTTCTCTGTACAGCCTATGGTCCCATTCACTCGGGAATATCCCAACGCAACTCCTGGAAAAACGTGTTTCTGACTCGCTGAATCTCAACATAGATTCAACTCTCTTAGGCGAACGAACGCACAGCAGAGCAGTTTCAAGGAAACGTTTCTCCTGAGTTTTAGACGTAGTTTCCTGCTGTTTAGTACGTATGCCGGCATTGGGCTGGAAATACCGGTTTTGGGATTCTGCACAGAAAGGGTTTGCAAACCGCTGAATCCACACGTGAGTTTAACTCTGTCAGTTGAATGCACACATTGACAACCATTCAGTTTGATAGGACACTTTTGGTTTTAGAAGCAGATATATCTCTGTACAGCCTATGGTCCCATTCACTCGGGAATATCCCAACGCAGCTCCTAGAAGAAACGTGTTTCTGACTCGCTGAATCTCAACATAGATTCAACTCTCTTAGGTGAACGAACGCACAGCAGAGCAGTTTCAAGGAAACGTTTCTCCTGAGTTTTAGACGAAGTTTCCTGCTGTTTAGTACGTATGCCGGCATTGGGCTGGAAATACCGGTTTTGGGATTCTGCACAGAAAGGGTTTGCAAACCGCTGAATCCACACGTGAGTTTAACTCTGTCAGTTGAATGCGCACATTGACAATCATTCAGTTAGATAGCTCCGTTTTGGTTTTAGAAGCAGATATTTCTCTGTACAGCCTATGGTCCCATTCACTCGGGAATATCCGAACACAGCTCCTAGAAGAAACGTGTTTCTGACTCGCTGAATCTCAACATAGATTCAACTCGCTTAGGTGAACGAAAGCACAGCAGAGCAGTTTCAAGGAAACGTTTCTCCTGAGTTTTAGACGAAGTTTCCTGCTGTTTAGTATGGATGCCGGCATTGGGAAGGAAATACCGGTTTTCGGATTCTGCACAGAAAGGGTTTGCAAACCGCTGAATCCACACGTGAGTTTAACTCTGTCAGTTGAATGCACACATTGACAACCATTCAGTTTGATTGCACCCTTTTGGTTTTAGAAGCAGATATTTCTCTGTACAGCCTATGGTCCCATTCACTCGGGAATATTCCAACGCAGCTCCTAGAAGAAACGTGTTTCTGTCTCTCTGAATCTCAACATAGATTCAACTCTCTTAGGTGAACGAACGCACAGCAGAGCAGTTTCAAGGAAACTTTTCTCCTGAGTTTTAGACGAAGTTTCCTGCTGTTTAGTACGGATGCCGGCATTGGGCTGGAAATACCGGTTTTGTGATTCTGCACAGAAAGGGTTTGCAAACCGCTGAATCCACACGTGAGTTTAACTCTGTCAGTTGAATGCACACATTGACAACCATTCAGTTTGATAACACCCTTTTGGTTTTAGAAGCAGATATTTCTCTGTACAGCCTATGGTCCCATTCACTCGGGAATATCCCAACGCAGCTCCTGGAAGAAACGTGTTTCTGACTCGCTGAATCTCAACATAGATTCAACTCTCTTAGGTGAACGAACGCACAGGAGAGCAGTTTCAAGGAAACGTTTCTCCTGAGTTTTAGACGAAGTTTCCTGCTGTTTAGTACGTATGCCGGCATTGGGCTGGAAATACCGGTTTTGGGATTCTGCACAGAAAGGATTTGCAAACCGCTGAATCCACACGTGAGTTTAACTCTGTCAGTTGAATGCACACATTGACAACCATTCAGTTTGATAACACCCTTTTGGTTTTAGAAGCAGATATTTCTCTGTACAGCCTATGGTCCCATTCACTCGGGAATATCCCAACGCAGCTCCTGGAAGAAACGTGTTTCTGACTCGCTGAATCTCAACATAGATTCAACTCTCTTAGGTGAACGAACGCACAGCAGAGCAGTTTCAAGGAAACGTTTCTCCTGAGTTTTAGACGAAGTTTCCTGCTGTTTAGTACGTATGCCGGCATTGGGCTGGAAATACCGGTTTTGGGATTCTGCACAGAAAGGGTTTGCAAACCGCTGAATCCACACGTGAGTTTAACTCTGTCAGTTGAATGCACACATTGACAACCATTCAGTTAGATAGCTCCGTTTTGGTTTTAGAAGCTGATATTTCTCTGTACAGCCTATGGTCCCATTCACTCGGGGATATCCCAACGCAGCTCCTGGAAGAAACTTGTTTCTGACTCGCTGAATCTCAACATAGATTCAACTCTCTTAGGTGAACGAACGCCCAGCAGAGCAGTTTCAAGGAAACGTTTCTCTTGAGTTTTAGACGAAGTTTCCTGCTGTTTAGTACGTATGCCGGCATTGGGCTGGAAATACCGGTTTTGGGATTCTGCACAGAAAGGGTTTGCAAACCGCTGAATCCACACGTGAGTTTAACTCTGTCAGTTGAATGCACACATTGACAACCATTCAGTTAGATAGCTCCGTTTTGGTTTTAGAAGCAGATATTTCTCTGTACAGCCTATGGTCCCATTCACTCGGGAATATCCCGACGCAGCTCCTAGAAGAAACGTGTTTCTGACTCGCTGAATCTCAACATAGATTCAACTCTCTTAGGTGAACGAACGCACAGCAGAGCAGTTTCAAGGAAACTTTTCTCCTGAGTTTTAGACGAAGTTTCCTGCTGTTTAGTACGGATGCCGGCATTGGGCAGGAAATACCGGTTTTCGGATTCTGCACAGAAAGGGTTTGCAAACCGCTGAATCCACACGTGAGTTTAACTCTGTCAGTTGAATGCACACATTGACAACCATTCAGTTTGATAGCACCCTTTTGGTTTTAGAAGCAGATATTTCTCTGTACAGCCTATGGTCCCATTCACTCGGGAATATTCCAACGGAGCTCCTAGAAGAAACGTGTTTCTGACTCGCTGAATCTCAACATAGATTCAACTCTCTTAGGTGAACGAACGCACAGCAGAGCAGTTTCAAGGAAACGTTTCTCCTGAGTTTTAGACGAAGTTTCCTGCTGTTTAGTACGGATGCCGGCATTGGGCTGGAAATACCGGTTTTGGGATTCTGCACAGAAAGGGTTTGCAAACCGCTGAATCCACACGTGAGTTTAACTCTGTCAGTTGAATGCACACATTGACAACCATTCAGTTAGATAGCTCCGTTTTGGTTTTAGAAGCAGATATTTTTCTGTACAGCCTATGGTCCCATTCACTCGGGAATATCCCAACGCAGCTCCTGGAAGAAACGTGTTTCTGACTCGCTGAATCTCAACATAGATTCAACTCTCTTAGGTGAACGAACGCACAGCAGAGCAGCTTCAAGGAAACGTTTCTCCTGAGTTTTAGACGAAGTTTCCTGCTGTTTAGTATGGATGCCGGCATTGGGCAGGAAATACTGGTTTTCGGATTCTGCACAGAAAGGGTTTGCAAACCGCTGAATCCACACGTGAGTTTAACTCTGTCAGTTGAATGCACACATTGACAACCATTCAGTTTGATAGCACCCTTTTGGTTTTAGAAGCAGATATTTCTCTGTACAGCCTATGGTCCCATTCACTCGGGAATATTCCAACGCAGCTCCTAGAAGAAACGTGTTTCTGACTCGCTGAATCTCAACATAGATTCAACTCTCTTAGGTGAACGAACACACAGCAGAGCAGTTTCAAGGAAACTTTTCTCCTGAGTTTTAGACGAAGTTTCCTGCTGTTTAGTACGGATGCCGGCATTGGGCTGGAAATACCGGATTTGGGATTCTGCACAGAAAGGGTTTGCAAACCGCTGAATCCACACGTGAGTTTAACTCTGTCAGTTGAATGCACACATTGACAACCATTCAGTTAGATAACTCCGTTTTGGTATTAGAAGCAGATATTTCTCTGTACAGCCTATGGTCCCATTCACTCGGGAACATCCCGACGCAGGTCCTAGAAGAAACGTGTTTCTGACTCGCTGAATCTCAGCATAGATTCAACTCTCTTAGGTGAACGAACGCACAGCAGAGCAGTTTCAAGGAAACGTTTCTCCTGAGTTTTAGACGAAGTTTCCTGCTGTTTAGTACGTATGCCGGCATTGGGCTGGAAATACCGGTTTTGGGATTCTGCACAGAAAGGGTTTGCAAACCGCTGAATCCACACGTGAGTTTAACTTTGTGAGTTGAATGCACACATTGACAACCACCCACTTAGATAGCTCCGTTTTGGTTTTAGAAGCAGATATTTCTCTGTACAGCCTATGATCCCATTCACTCGGGAATATCCCAACGCAGCTCCTAGAAGAAACGTGTTTCTGACTCGCTGAATCTCAACATAGATTCAACTCCCTTAGGTGAACGAACGCACAGCAGAGCAGCTTCAAGGAAACGTTTCTTGTGAGTTTTAGACGAAGTATCCTGCTGTTTAGTACGTATGCTGGCATTGTGCTGGAAATACCGGTTTTGGGATTCTGCACAGAAAGGGTTTGCAAACCGCTGAATCCACACGTGAGTTTAACTCTGTCAGTTGAATGCACATATTGACAACCATTCAGTTTGATAACACCCTTTTGGTTTTAGAAGCAGATATTTCTCTGTACAGCCTATGGTCCCATTCACTCGGGGATATCCCAACGCAGCTCCTGGAAGAAACGTGTTTCTGACTCGCTGAATCTCAACATAGATTCAACTCTCTTAGGTGAACGAACGCACAGCAGAGCAGTTTCAAGGAAACGTTTCTCCTGAGTTTTAGACGAAGTTTCCTGCTGTTTAGTACGGATTCCGGCATTGGGCTGGAAATACCGGTTTTGGGATTCTGCACAGAAAGGGTTTGCAAACCGATGAATCCACAAGTGAGTTTAACTCTGTCAGTTGAATGCACACATTGACAACCATTCAGTTAGATAGCTCCGTTTTGGTTTTAGAAGCAGATATTTCTCTGTACAGCTTATGGTCCCATTCACTCGGGAATAACCCAACGCAGCTCCTGGAAGAAACGTGTTTCTGTCTCGCTGAATCTCAACATAGATTCAACTCTCTTAGGTGAACGAACGCACAGCAGAGCAGCTTCAAGGAAACGTTTCTCGTGAGTTTTAGACGAAGTTTCCTGCTGTTTAGTACGTATGCCGACATTGGGCTGGAAATACCGGTTTTGGGATTCTGCACAGAAAGGGTTTGCAAACCGCTGAATCCACACGTGAGTTTAACTCTGTCAGTTGAATGCACACATTGACAACCATTCAGTTTGATAGCACCCTTTTGGTTTTAGAAGCAGATATTTCTCTGTACAGCCTATGGTCCCATTCACTCGGGAATATTCCAACGCAGCTACTAGAAGAAACGTGTTTCTGACTCGCTGAATCTCAACATAGATTCAACTATCTTAGGTGAACGAACGCACAGCAGAGCAGTTTCAAGGAAACTTTTCTCCTGAGTTTTAGACGAAGTTTCCTGCTGTTTAGTACGGATGCCGGCATTGGGCTGGAAATACCGGTTTTGGGATTCTGCACAGAAAGGGTTTGCAAACCGCTGAATACACACGTGAGTTTAACTCTGTCAGTTGAATGCACACATTGACAACCATTCAGATAGATAGATCCATTTTGGTTTTAGAAGCAGATATTTCTCTGTACAGCCTATGGTCCCATTCACTCGGGAATATTCCAACGCAGCTCCTAGAAGAAACGTGTTTCTGACTCGCTGAATCTCAACATAGATTCAACTCTCTTAGGTGAACGAACACACAGCAGAGCAGTTTCAAGGAAACTTTTCTCCTGAGTTTTAGACGAAGTTTCCTGCTGTTTAGTACGGATGCCGGCATTGGGCTGGAAATACCGGATTTGGGATTCTGCACAGAAAGGGTTTGCAAACCGCTGAATCCACACGTGAGTTTAACTCTGTCAGTTGAATGCACACATTGACAACCATTCAGTTAGATAACTCCGTTTTGGTATTAGAAGCAGATATTTCTCTGTACAGCCTATGGTCCCATTCACTCGGGAATATCCCGACGCAGGTCCTAGAAGAAACGTGTTTCTGACTCGCTGAATCTCAGCATAGATTCAACTCTCTTAGGTGAGCGAACGCACAGCAGAGCAGTTTCAAGGAAACGTTTCTCCTGAGTTTTAGACGAAGTTTCCTGCTGTTTAGTACGGATGCCGGCATTGGGCTGGAAATACCGGTTTTGGGATTCTGCACAGAAAGGGTTTGCAAACCGCTGAATCCACACGTGAGTTTAACTTTGTGAGTTGAATGCACACATTGACAACCACCCACTTAGATAGCTCCGTTTTGGTTTTAGAAGCAGATATTTCTCTGTACAGCCTATGATCCCATTCACTCGGGAATATAGCAACGCAGCTCCTAGAAGAAACGTGTTTCTGACTCGCTGAATCTCAACATAGATTCAACTCCCTTAGGGGAACGAACGCACAGCAGAGCAGCTTCAAGGAAACGTTTCTTGTGAGTTTTAGACGAAGTATCCTGCTGTTTAGTACGTATGCCGGCATTGGGCTGGAAATACCGGTTTTGGGATTCTGCACAGAAAGGGTTTGCAAACCGCTGAATCCACACGTGAGTTTAACTCTGTCAGTTGAATGCACATATTGACAACCATTCAGTTTGATAACACCCTTTTGGTTTTAGAAGCAGATATTTCTCTGTACAGCCTATGGTCCCATTCACTCGGGGATATCCCAACGCAGCTCCTGGAAGAAACGTGTTTCTGACTCGCTGAATCTCAACATAGATTCAACTCTCTTAGGTGAACGAACGCACAGCAGAGCAGTTTCAAGGAAACGTTTCTCCTGAGTTTTAGACGAAGTTTCCTGCTGTTTAGTACGGATTCCGGCATTGGGCTGGAAATACCGGTTTTGGGATTCTGCACAGAAAGGGTTTGCAAACCGATGAATCCACAAGTGAGTTTAACTCTGTCAGTTGAATGCACACATTGACAACCATTCAGTTAGATAGCTCCGTTTTGGTTTTAGAAGCAGATATTTCTCTGTGCAGCTTATGGTCCCATTCACTCGGGAATAACCCAACGCAGCTCCTGGAAGAAACGTGTTTCTGTCTCGCTGAATCTCAACATAGATTCAACTCTCTTAGGTGAACGAACGCACAGCAGAGCAGCTTCAAGGAAACGTTTCTCGTGAGTTTTAGACGAAGTTTCCTGCGGTTTAGTACGTATGCCGACTTTGGGCTGGAAATACCGGTTTTGGGATTCTGCACAGAAAGGGTTTGCAAACCGCTGAATCCACACGTGAGTTTAACTCTGTCAGTTGAATGCACACATTGACAACCATTCAGTTTGATAGCACCCTTTTGGTTTTAGAAGCAGATATTTCTCTGTACAGCCTATGGTCCCATTCACTCGGGAATATTCCAACGCAGCTACTAGAAGAAACGTGTTTCTGACTCGCTGAATCTCAACATAGATTCAACTATCTTAGGTGAACGAACGCACAGCAGAGCAGTTTCAAGGAAACTTTTCTCCTGAGTTTTAGACGAAGTTTCCTGCTGTTTAGTACGGATGCCGGCATTGGGCTGGAAATACCGGTTTTGGGATTCTGCACAGAAAGGGTTTGCAAACCGCTGAATCCACACGTGAGTTTAACTCTGTCAGTTGAATGCACACATTGACAACCATTCAGATAGACAGATCCATTTTGGTTTTAGAAGCAGATATTTCTCTGTACAGCCTATGGTCCCATTCACTCGGGAATATCCCAACGCAGCTCCTAGAAGAAACGTGTTTCTGACTCGCTGAATCTCAACATAGATTCAACTCTCTTAGGTGAACGAACGAACGGCAGAGCAGTTTCAAGGAAACTTTTCTCCTGAGTTTTAGACGAAGTTTCCTGCTGTTTAGTATGGATGCCGGCATTGGGCAGGAAATACCGGTTTTCGGATTCTGCACAAAAAGGGTTTGCTAACCGCTGAATCCACACGTGAGTTTAACTCTGTCAGTTGAATGCACACATTGACAACCATTCAGTTTGATAGCACCCTTTTGGTTTTAGAAGCAGATATTTCTCTGTACAGCCTATGGTCCCATTCACTCGGGAATATTCCAACGCAGCTCCTAGAAGAAACGTGTTTCTAACTCGCTGAATCTCAACATAGATTCAACTCTCTTAGGTGAACGAACACACAGCAGAGCAGTTTCAAGGAAACTTTTCTCCTGAGTTTTAGACGAAGTTTCCTGCTGTTTAGTACGGATGCCGGCATTGGGCTGGAAATACCGGTTTTGGGATTCTGCACAGAAAGGGTTTGCAAACCGCTGAATCCACACGTGAGTTTAACTCTGTCAGTTGAATGCACACATTGACAACCATTCAGTTAGATAGCTCCGTTTTGGTTTTAGAAGCAGATATTTCTCTGTACAGCTTATGGTCCCATTCACTCGGGAATAACCCAACGCAGCTCCTGGAAGAAACGTGTTTCTGTCTCGCTGAATCTCAACATAGATTCAACTCTCTTAGGTGAACGAACGCACAGCAGAGCAGCTTCAAGGAAACGTTTCTCGTGAGTTTTAGACGAAGTTTCCTGCTGTTTAGTACGTATGCCGACATTGGGCTGGAAATACCGGTTTTGGGATTCTGCACAGAAAGGGTTTGCAAACCGCTGAATCCACACGTGAGTTTAACTCTGTCAGTTGAATGCACACATTGACAACCACTCAGTTTGATAGCACCCTTTTGATTTTAGAAGCAGATATTTCTCTGTACAGCCTATGGTCCCATTCACTCGGGAATATTCCAACGCAGCTACTAGAAGAAACGTGTTTCTGACTCGCTGAATCTCAACATAGATTCAACTATCTTAGGTGAACGAACGCACAGCAGAGCAGTTTCAAGGAAACTTTTCTCCTGAGTTTTAGACGAAGTTTCCTGCTGTTTAGTACGGATGCCGGCATTGGGCTGGAAATACCGGTTTTGGGATTCTGCACAGAAAGGGTTTGCAAACCGCTGAATCCACACGTGAGTTTAACTCTGTCAGTTGAATGCACACATTGACAACCATTCAGATAGATAGATCCATTTTGGTTTTAGAAGCAGATGTTTCTCTGTACAGCCTATGGTCCCATTCACTCGGGAATATCCCAACGCAGCTCCTAGAAGAAACGTGTTTCTGACTCGCTGAATCTCAACATAGATTCAACTCTCTTAGGTGAACGAACGAACGGCAGAGCAGTTTCAAGGAAACTTTTCTCCTGAGTTTTAGACGAAGTTTCCTGCTGTTTAGTATGGATGCCGGCATTGGGCAGGAAATACCGGTTTTCGGATTCTGCACAGAAAGGGTTTGCAAACCGCTGAATCCACACGTGAGTTTAACTCTGTCAGTTGAATGCACACATTGACAACCATTCAGTTTGATAGCACCCTTTTGGTTTTAGAAGCAGATATTTCTCTGTACAGCCTATGGTCCCATTCACTCGGGAATATTCCAACGCAGCTCCTAGAAGAAACGTGTTTCTGACTCGCTGAATCTCAACATAGATTCAACTCTCTTAGGTGAACGAACACACAGCAGAGCAGTTTCAAGGAAACTTTTCTCCTGAGTTTTAGACGAAGTTTCCTGCTGTTTAGTACGGATGCCGGCATTGGGCTGGAAATACCGGTTTTGGGATTCTGCACAGAAAGGGTTTGCAAACCGCTGAATCCACACGTGAGTTTAACTCTGTCAGTTGAATGCACACATTGACAACCATTCAGTTAGATAGCTCCGTTTTGGTATTAGAAGCAGATATTTCTCTGTACAGCCTATGGTCCCATTCACTCGGGAATATCCCAACGCAGGTCCTAGAAGAAACATGTTTCTGACTCGCTGAATCTCAACATAGATTCAACTCTCTTAGGTGAACGAACGCACAGCAGAGCAGTTTCAAGGAAACGTTTCTCATGAGTTTTAGACGAAGTTTCCTGCTGTTTAGTACGGATGCCGGCATTGGGCTGGAAATACCGGTTTTGGGATTCTGCACAGAAAGGGTTTGCAAACCGCTGAATCCACACGTGAGTTTAACTTTGTGAGTTGAATGCACACATTGACAACCATCCACTTAGATAGCTCCGTTTTGGTTTTAGAAGCAGATATTTCTCTGTACAGCCTATGATCCCATTCACTCGTTAATATCCCAACGCAGCTCCTAGAAGAAACGTGTTTCTGACTCGCTGAATCTCAACGTAGATTCATCTCTCTTAGGTGAACGAACGCACAGCAGAGCAGTTTCAAGGAAACGTTTCTCCTGAGTTTTAGACGAAGTTTCCTGCTGTTTAGTATGGATGCCGGCATTGGGCAGGAAATACCGGTTTTGGGATTCTGCACAGAAAGGGTTTGCAAACCGCTGAATCCACACGTGAGTTTAACTCTGTCAGTTGAATGCACACAATGACAACCATTCAGTTAGATAGCTCCGTTTTGGTTTTAGAAGCAGATATTTCTCTGTACAGCCTATGGTCCCATTCACTCGGGAATATCCCAACGCAGCTCCTGGAAGAAACGTGTTTCTGACTCGCTGAATCTCAACATAGATTCAACTCTCTTAGGTGAACGAACGCACAGCAGAGCAGCTTCAAGGAAACGTTTCTCGTGAGTTTTAGACGAAGTTTCCTGCTGTTTAGTACGTATGCCGGCATTGGGCTGGAAATACCGGTTTTGGGATTCTGCACAGAAAGGGTTTGCAAACCGCTGAATCCACACGTGAGTTTAACTCTGTCAGTTGAGTGCACACATTGACAACCATTCCGTTTGATAACACCCTTTTGGTTTTAGAAGCAGATATTTCTCTGTACAGCCTATGGTCCCATTCACTCGGGAATATCCCAACGCAGCTCCTGGAAAAACGTGTTTCTGACTCGCTGAATCTCAACATAGATTCAACTCTCTTAGGCGAACGAAAGCACAGCAGAGCAGTTTCAAGGAAACGTTTCTCCTGAGTTTTAGACGTAGTTTCCTGCTGTTTAGTACGTATGCCGGCATTGGGCTGGAAATACCGGTTTTGGGATTCTGCACAGAAAGGGTTTGCAAACCGCTGAATCCACACGTGAGTTTAACTCTGTCAGTTGAATGCACACATTGACAACCATTCAGTTAGATAGATCCGTTTTGGTTTTAGAAGCAGATATTTCTCTGTACAGCCTATGGTCCCATTCACTCGGGAATATCCCAACGCAGCTCCTAGAAGAAACGTGTTTCTGACTCGCTGAATCTCAACATAGATTCAACTCGCTTAGGTGAACGAAAGCACAGCAGAGTAGTTTCAAGGAAACTTTTCTCCTGAGTTTTAGACGAAGTTTCCTGCTGTTTAGTATGGATGCCGGCATTGGGAAGGAAATACCGGTTTTCGGATTCTGCACAGAAAGGGTTTGCAAACCTGCTGAATCCACACGTGAGTTTAACTCTGTCAGTTGAATGCACACATTGACAACCATTCAGTTTGATTGCACCCTTTTGGTTTTAGAAGCAGATATTTCTCTGTACAGCCTATGGTCCCATTCACTCGGGAATATTCCAACGCAGCTCCAAGAAGAAACGTGTTTCTGTCTCTCTGAATCTCAACATAGATTCAACTCTCTTAGGTGAACGAACGCACAGCAGAGCAGTTTCAAGGAAACGTTTCTCTTGAGTTTTAGACGAAGTTTCCTGCTGTTTAGTACGTATGCCGGCATTGGGTGGAAATACCGGTTTTGGGATTCTGCACAGAAAGGGTTTGCAAATCGCTGAATCCACACGTGAGTTTAACTCTGTCAGTTGAATGCACACATTGACAACCATTCAGTTAGATAGATCCGTTTTGGTTTTAGAAGCAGATATTTCTCTGTACAGCCTATGGTCCCATTCACTCGGGAATATCCCGACGCAGCTCCTAGAAGAAACGTGTTTCTGACTCGCTGAATCTCAACATAGATTCAACTCTCTTAGGTGAACGAACGCACAGCAGAGCAGTTTCAAGGAAACTTTTCTCCTGAGTTTTAGACGAAGTTTCCTGCTGTTTAGTACGGATGCCGGCATTGGGCAGGAAATACCGGTTTTCGGATTCTGCACAGAAAGGGTTTGCAAACCGCTGAATCCACACGTGAGTTTAACTCTGTCAGTTGAATGCACACATTGACAACCATTCAGTTAGATAGCTCCGTTTTGGTTTTAGAAGCAGATATTTTTCTGTACAGCCTATGGTCCCATTCACTCGGGAATATCCCAACGCAGCTCCTGGAAGAAACGTGTTTCTGACTCGCTGAATCTCAACATAGATTCAAATCTCTTAGGTGAACGAACGCACAGCAGAGCAGCTTCAAGGAAACGTTTCCCGTGAGTTTTAGACGAAGTTTCCTGCTGTTTAGTACGTATGCCGGCATTGGGCTGGAAATACCGGTTTTGGGATTCTGCACAGAAAGGGTTTGCAAACCGCTGAATCCACACGTGAGTTTCACTCTGTCAGTTGAATGCACACATTGACAACCATTCAGTTTGATAACACCCTTTTGGTTTTAGAAGCAGATATTTCTCTGTACAGCCTATGGTCCCATTCACTCGGGGATATCCCAACGCAGCTCATGGAAGAAACGTGTTTCTGACTCGCTGAATCTCAACATAGATTCAACTCTCTTAGGTGAACGAACGCACAGCAGAGCAGTTTCAAGAAACATTTCTCCTGAGTTTTAGACGAAGTTTCCTGCTGTTTAGTACATATGGGGGCATTGAGCTGGAAATACCGGTTTTGGGATTCTGCACAGAAAGGGTTTGCAAACCGCTGAATCCACACGTGAGTTTAACTCTGTCAGTTGAATGCACACATTGACAACCATTCAGTTAGATAGATCCATTTTGGTTTTAGAAGCAGATATTTCTCTGTACAGCCTATGGTCCCATTCACTCGGGAATATCCCAACGCAGCTCCTAGAAGAAACGTGTTTCTGACTCGCTGAATCTCAACATGGATTCAACTCTCTTAGGTGAACGAACGAACGGCAGAGCAGTTTCAAGGAAACTTTTCTCCTGAGTTTTAGACGAAGTTTCCTGCTGTTTAGTATGGATGCCGGCATTGGGCAGGAAATACCGGTTTTCGGATTCTGCACAGAAAGGGTTTGCAAACCGCTGAATCCACACGTGAGTTTAACTCTGTCAGTTGAATGCACACATTGACAACCATTCAGTTTGATAGCACCCTTTTGGTTTTAGAAGCAGATATTTCTCTGTACAGCCTATGGTCCCATTCACTCGGGAATATCCCAACGCAGCTCCTGGAAGAAACGTGTTTCTGACTCGCTGAATCTCAACATAGATTCAACTCTCTTAGGTGAACGAACGCACAGCAGAGCAGTTTCAAGGAAACGTTTCTCCTGAGTTTTAGACGAAGTTTCCTGCTGTTTAGTACGGATGCCGGCATTGGGCTGGAAATACCGGTTTTGGAATTCTGCACAGAAAGGGTTTGCAAACCGCTGAATCCACACGTGAGTTTAACTTTGTGAGTTGAATGCACACATTGACAACCACCCACTTAGATAGCTCCGTTTTGGTTTTAGAAGCAGATATTTCTCTGTACAGCCTATGATCCCATTCACTCGGGAATATCCCAACGCAGCTCCTAGAAGAAACGTGTTTCTGACTCGCTGAATCTCAACGTAGATTCAACTCTCTTAGGTGAACGAACGCACAGCAGAGCAGTTTCAAGGAAACGTTTCTCCTGAGTTTTAGACGAAGTTTCCTGCTGTTTAGTATGGATGCCGGCATTGGGCTGGAAATACCGGTTTTGGGATTATGCACAGAAAGGGTTTGCAAACCGCTGAATCCACACGTGAGTTTAACTCTGTCAGTTGAATGCACACATTGACAACCATTCAGTTAGATAGCTCCGTTTTGGTTTTAGAAGCAGATATTTCTCTGTACAGCCTATGGTCCCATTCACTCGGGAATATCCCAACGCAGCTCCTGGAAGAAACGTGTTTCTGACTCGCTGAATCTCAACATAGATTCAACTCTCTTAGGTGAACGAACGCACAGCAGAGCAGCTTCAAGGAAACGTTTCTCGTGAGTTTTAGACGAAGTTTCCTGCTGTTTAGTACGTATGCCGGCATTGGGCTGGAAATACCGGTTTTGGGATTCTGCACAGAAAGGGTTTGCAAACCGCTGAATCCACACGTGAGTTTAACTCTGTCAGTTGAATGCACACATTGACAACCATTCAGTTTGATAACACCCTTTTGGTTTTAGAAGCAGATATTTCTCTGTACAGCCTATGGTCCCATTCACTCGGGAATGTCCCAACGCAGCTCCTGGAAAAACGTGTTTCTGACTCGCTGAATCTCAACATAGATTCAACTCTCTTAGGTGAACGAACGCACAGCAGAGCAGTTTCAAGGAAACGTTTCTCTTGAGTTTTAGACGTAGTTTCCTGCTGTTTAGTACGTATGCCGGCATTGGGCTGGAAATACCGGTTTTGGGATTCTGCACAGAAAGGGTTTGCAAACCGCTGAATCCACACGTGAGTTTAACTCTGTCAGTTGAATGCACACATTGACAACCATTCAGTTAGATAGATCCGTTTTGGTTTTAGAAGCAGATATTTCTCTGTACAGCCTATGGTCCCATTCACTCGGGAATATCCCAACGCAGCTCCTAGAAGAAACGTGTTTCTGACTCGCTGAATCTCAACATAGATTCAACTCTCTTAGGTGAACGAACGCACAGCAGAGCAATTTCAAAGAAACGTTTCTCCTGAGTTTTAGACGAAGTTTCCTGCTGTTTAGTACGGATGCCGGCATTGGGCTGGAAATACCGGTTTTGGGATTCTGCACAGAAAGGGTTTGCAAACCGCTGAATCCACACGTGAGTTTAACTCTGTCAGTTGAATGCACACATTGACAACCATTCAGTTAGATAGATCCGTTTTGGTTTTAGAAGCAGATATTTCTCTGTACAGCCTATGGTCCCATTCACTCGGGAATATCCCAACGCAGCTCCTAGAAGAAACGTGTTTCTGACTCGCTGAATCTCAACATAGATTCAACTCTCTTAGGTGAACGAACGCACAGCAGAGCAGCTTCAAGGAAACGTTTCTCGTGAGTTTAAGACGAAGTTTCCTGCTGTTTAGTACGTATGCCGGCATTGGGCTGGAAATACCGGTTTTGGGATTCTGCACAGAAAGGGTTTGCAAACCGCTGAATCCACACGTGAGTTTCACTCTGTCAGTTGAATGCACACATTGACAACCATTCAGTTTGATAACACCCTTTTGGTTTTAGAAGCAGATATTTCTCTGTACAGCCTATGATCCCATTCACTCGGGAATATCCCAACGCAGCTCCTAGAAGAAACGTGTTTCTGACTCGCTGAATCTCAACGTAGATTCAACTCTCTTAGGTGAAAGAACGCACAGCAGAGCAGTTTCAAGGAAACGTTTCTCCTGAGTTTTAGACGAAGTTTCCTGCTGTTTAGTATGGATGCCGGCATTGGGCTGGAAATACCGGTTTTGGGATTCTGCACAGAAAGGGTTTGCAAACCGCTGAATCCACACGTGAGTTTAACTCTGTCAGTTGAATGCACACATTGACAACCATTCAGTTAGATAGCTCCGTTTTGGTTTTAGAAGCAGATATTTCTCTGTACAGCCTATGGTCCCATTCACTCGGGAATATCCCAACGCAGCACCTGGAAGAAACGTGTTTCTGACTCGCTGAATCTCAACATAGATTCAACTCTCTTAGGTGAACGAACGCACAGCAGAGCAGCTTCAAGGAAACGTTTCTCGTGAATTTTAGACGAAGTTTCCTGCTGTTTAGTACGCATGCCGGCATTGGGCTGGAAATACCGGTTTTGGGATTCTGCACAGAAAGGGTTTGCAAACCGCTGAATCCACACGTGAGTTTAACTCTGTCAGTTGAATGCACACATTGACAACCATTCAGTTTGATAACACCCTTTTGGTTTTAGAAGCAGATATTTCTCTGTACAGCCTATGGTCCCATTCACTCGGGAATATCCCAACGCAGCTCCTGGAAAAACGTGTTTCTGACTCGCTGAATCTCAACATAGATTCAACTCTCTTAGGTGAACGAACGCAAAGCAGAGCAGTTTCAAGGAAACGTTTCTCCTGAGTTTTAGTCGTAGTTTCCTGCTGTTTAGTACGTATGCCGGCATTGGGCTGGAAATACCGGTTTTGGGATTCTGCACAGAAAGGGTTTGCAAACCGCTGAATCCACACGTGAGTATAACTCTGTCAGTTGAATGCACACATTGACAACCATTCAGTTAGATAGATCCGTTTTGGTTTTAGAAGCAGATATTTCTCTGTACAGCCTATGGTCCCATTCACTCGGGAATATCCCAACGCAGCTCCTAGAAGAAACGTGTTTCTGACTCGCTGAATCTCAACATAGATTCAACTCTCTTAGGTGAACGAACGCACAGCAGAGCAGTTTCAAAGAAACGTTTCTCCTGAGTTTTAGACGAAGTTTCCTGCTGTTTAGTACGGATGCCGGCATTGGGCTGGAAATACCGGTTTTGGGATTCTGCACAGAAAGGGTTTGCAAACCGCTGAATCCACACATGAGTTTAACTCTGTCAGTTGAATGCACACATTGACAACCATTCAGTTAGATAGCTCCGTTTTGGTTTTAGAAGCAGATATTTTTCTGTACAGCCTATGGTCCCATTCACTCGGGAATATCCCAACGCAGCTCCTGGAAGAAACGTGTTTCTGACTCGCTGAATCTCAACATAGATTCAACTCTCTTAGGTGAACGAACGCACAGCAGAGCAGCTTCAAGGAAACGTTTCTTGTGAGTTTTAGACGAAGTATCCTGCTGTTTAGTACGTATGCCGGCATTGGGCTGGAAATACCGGTTTTGGGATTCTGCACAGAAAGGGTTTGCAAACCGCTGAATCCACACGTGAGTTTAACTCTGTCAGTTGAATGCACACGTTGACAACCATTCAGTTTGATAACACCCTTTTGGTTTTAGAAGCAGATATTTCTCTGTACAGCCTATTGTCCCATTCACTCGGGGATATCCCAACGCAGCTCCTGGAAGAAACGTGTTTCTGACTCGCTGAATCTCAACATAGATTCAACTCTCTTAGGTGAACGAACGCACAGCAGAGCAGTTTCAAGGAAACTTTTCTCCTGAGTTTTAGACGAAGTTTCCTGCTGTTTAGTATGGATGCCGGCATTGGGCAGGAAATACCGGTTTTCGGATTCTGCACAGAAAGGGTTTGTAAACCGCTGAATCCACACGTGAGTTTAACTCTGTCAGTTGAATGCACACATTGACAACCATTCAGTTTGATAGCACCCTTTTGGTTTTAGAAGCAGATTTTTCTCTGTACAGCCTATGGTCCCATTCACTCGGGAATATTCCAACGCAGCTCCTGGAAGAAACGTGTTTCTGACTCGCTGAATCTCAACATAGATTCAACTCTCTTAGGTGAACGAACGCACAGCAGAGCAGTTTCAAGGAAACGTTTCTCCTGAGTTTTAGACGAAGTTTACTGCTGTTTAGTATGTATGCCGGCATTGGGCTGGAAATACCGGTTTTGGGATTCTGCACAGAAAGGGTTTGCAAACCGCTGAATCCACACGTGAGTTTAACTCTGTCAGTTGAATGCACACATTGACAACCATTCAGTTTGATAACACCCTTTTGGTTTTAGAAGCAGATATTTCTCTGTACAGCCTATAGTCCCATTCACTCGGGAATATCCCAACGCAGGTCCTAGAAGAAACGTGTTTCTGACTCGCTGAATCTCAACATAGATTCATCTCTCTTAGGTGAATGAACGCACAGCAGAGCAGTTTCAAGGAAACGTTTCTCCTGAGTTTTAGACGAAGTTTCCTGCTGTTTAGTACGGATGCTTGCATTGGGCTGAAAATACCGGTTTTGGGATTCTGCACAGAAAGGGGTTGCAAACCGCTGAATCCACACGTGAGTTTAACTTTGTGAGTTGAATGCACACATTGACAACCATCCAGTTAGATAGCTCCGTTTTGGTTTTAGAAGCAGATATTTCTCTGTACAGCCTATGATCCCATTCACTCGGGAATATCCCAACGCAGCTCCTAGAAGAAACGAGTTTCTGACTCGCTGAATCTCAACGTAGATTCAACTCTCTTAGGTGAACGAACGCACAGCAGAGCAGTTTCAAGGAAACTTTTCTCCTGAGTTTTAGACGAAGTTTCCTGCTGTTTAGTACGGATGCCGGCATTGGGCTGGAAATACCGGTTTTGGGATTCTGCACAGAAAGGGTTTGCAAACCGCTGAATCCACACGTGAGTTTAACTCTGTCAGTTGAATGCACACATTGACAACCATTCAGTTAGATAGCTCCGTTTTGGTATTAGAAGCAGATATTTCTCTGTACAGCCTATGGTCCCATTCACTCGGGAATATCCCAACACAGGTCCTAGAAGAAACGTGTTTCTGACTCGCTGAATCTCAACATAGATTCAACTCTCTTAGGTGAACGAACGCACAGCAGAGCAGTTTCAAGGAAACGTTTCTCATGAGTTTTAGACGAAGTTTCCTGCTGTTTAGTACGGATGCTTGCATTGGGCTGAAATACCGGTTTTGGGATTCTGCACAGAAAGGGTTTGCAAACCGCTGAATCCACACGTGAGTTTAACTTTGTGAGTTGAATGCACACTTTGACAAGCATCCAGTTAGATAGCTCCGTTTTGGTTTTAGAAGCAGATATTTCTCTTTACAGCCTATGATCCCATTCACTCGGGAATATCCCAACGCAGCTCCTAGAAGAAACGAGTTTCTGACTCGCTGAATCTCAACGTAGATTCAACTCTCTTAGGTGAACGAACGCACAGCAGAGCAGTTTCAAGGAAACGTTTCTCCTGAGTTTTAGACGAAGTTTCCTGCTGTTTAGTACGGATGCCGGCATTGGGCTGGAAATACCGGTTTTGGGATTCTGCACAGAAAGGGTTTGCAAACCGCTGAATCCACACTTGAGTTTAACTCTGTCTGTTGAATGCAGACATTGACAACCATTCAGTTAGATAGCTCCGTTTTGGTTTTAGAAGCAGACATTTCTCTGTACAGACTATGGTCCCATTCACTCGGGAATATCCCAACGCAGCTCCTGGAAGAAACGTGTTTCTGACTCGCTGAATCTCAACATAGATTCAACTCTCTTAGTTGAACGAACGCACAGCAGAGCAGCTTCAAGGAAACGTTTCTCGTGAGTTTTAGACGAAGTTTCCTGCTGTTTAGTACGTATGCCGGCATTGGGCTGGAAATACCGGTTTTGGGATTCTGCACAGAAAGGGTTTGCAAACCGCTGAATCTACACGTGAGTTTAACTCTGTCAGTAGAATGCACACATTGACAACCATTCAGTTTGATAACACCCTTTTGGTTTTAGAAGCAGATATTTCTCTGTACAGCCTATGGTCCCATTCACTCGGGAATATCCCAACGCAGCTCCTGGAAAAACGTGTTTCTGACTCGCTGAATCTCAACATAGATTCAACTCTCTTAGATGAACGAACGCACAGCAGAGCAGTTTCAAGGAAACGTTTCTCCTGAGTTTTAGACGAAGTTTCCTGCTGTTTAGTACGTATGCCGGCATTGGGCTGGAAATACCAGTTTTGGGATTCTGCACAGAAAGGGTTTGCAAACCGCTGAATCCACACGTGAGTTTAACTCTGTCAGTTGAATGCACACATTGACAACCATTCAGTTAGATAGATCCGTTTTGGTTTTAGAAGCAGTTATTTTTCTGTACAGCCTATGGTCCCATTCACTCGGGAATATCCCAACGCAGCTCCTGGAAGAAACGTGTTTCTGACTCGCTGAATCTCAACATAGATTCAACTCTCTTAGGTGAACGAACGCACAGCAGAGCAGCTTCAAGGAAACGTTTCTTGTGAGTTTTAGACGAAGTATCCTGCTGTTTAGTACGTATGCCGGCATTGGGCTGGAAATACCGGTTTTGGGATTCTGCACAGAAAGGGTTTGCAAACCGCTGAATCCACACGTGAGTTTAACTCTGTCAGTTGAATGCACACATTGACAACCATTCAGTTTGATAGCACCCTTTTGGTTTTAGAAGCAGATATTTCTCTGTACAGCCTATTGTCCCATTCACTCGGGGATATCCCAACGCAGCTCCTGGAAGAAAAGTGTTTCTGACTCGCTGAATCTCAACATAGATTCAACTCTCTTAGGTGAACGAACGCACAGCAGAGCAGTTTCAAGGAAACTTTTCTCCTGAGTTTTACACGAAGTTTCCTGCTGTTTAGTACGTATGCCGGCATTGGGCTGGAAATACCGGTTTTGGGATTCTGCACAGAAAGGGTTTGCAAACCGCTGAATCCACACGTGAGTTTAACTCTGTCAGTTGAATGCACACATTGACAACCATTCAGTTAGATAGCTCCGTTTTGGTATTAGAAGCAGATATTTCTCTGTACAGCCTATGGTCCCATTCACTCGGGAATATCCCAACGCAGGTCCTAGAAGAAACGTGTTTCTGACTCGCTGAATCTCAACACAGATTCAACTCTCTTAGGTGAACGAACGCCCAGCAGAGCAGTTTCAAGGAAACGTTTCTCCTGAGTTTTAGACGAAGTTTCCTGCTGTTTAGTACGGATGCTTGCATTGGGCTGGAAATACCGGTTTTGGGATTCTGCACAGAAAGGGTTTGCAAACCGCTGAATCCACACGTGAGTTTAACTTTGTGAGTTGAATGCACACATTGACAACCATCCAGTTAGATAGCTCCGTTTTGGTTTTAGAAGCAGATATTTCTCTGTACAGCCTATGATCCCATTCACTCGGGAATATCCCAACGCAGCTCCTAGAAGAAACGAGTTTCTGACTCGCTGAATCTCAACGTAGATTCAACTCTCTTAGGTGAACGAACGCACAGCAGAGCAGTTTCAAGGAAACGTTTCTCCTGAGTTTTAGACGAAGTTTCCTGCTGTTTAGTACGGATGCCGGCATTGGGCTGGAAATACCGGTTTTGGGATTCTGCACAGAAAGGGTTTGCAAACCGCTGAATCCACACGTGAGTTTAACTCTGTCAGTTGAATGCACACATTGACAACCATTCAGTTAGATAGCTCCGTTTTGGTTTTAGAAGCAGATATTTCTCTGTACAGCCTATGGTCCCATTCACTCGGGAATATCCCAACGCAGCTCCTGGAAGAAACGTGTTTCTGACTCGCTGATTCTCAACATAGATTCAACTCTCTTAGGTGAACGAACGCACAGCAGAGCAGCTTCAAGGAAACGTTTCTCGTGAGTTTTAGACGAAGTTTCCTGCTGTTTAGTACGTATGCCGGCATTGGGCTGGAAATACCGGTTTTGGGATTCTGCACAGAAAGGGTTTGCAAACCGCTGAATCCACACGTGAGTTTAACTCTGTCAGTTGAATGCACACATTGACAACCATTCAGTTAGATAGCTCCGTTTTGGTTTTAGAAGCAGATATTTTTCTGTACAGCCTATGGTCCCATTCACTCGGGAATATCCCAACGCAGCTCCTGGAAAAACGTGTTTCTGACTCGCTGAATCTCAACATAGATTCAACTCTCTTAGGTGAACGAACGCACAGCAGAGCAGCTTCAAGGAAACGTTTCTCGTGAGTTTTAGACGAAGTTTCCTGCTGTTTAGTACGTATGCCGGCATTGGGCTGGAAATACCGGTTTTGGGATTCTGCACAGAAAGGGTTTGCAAACCGCTGAATCCACACGTGAGTTTCACTCTGTCAGTTGAATGCACACATTGACAACCATTCAGTTTGATAACACCCTTTTGGTTTTAGAAGCAGATATTTCTCTGTACAGCCTATGGTCCCATTCACTCGGGGATATCCCAACGCAGCTCATGGAAGAAACGTGTTTCTGACTCGCTGAATCTCAACATAGATTCAACTCTCTTAGGTGAACGAACGCACAGCAGAGCAGTTTCAAGAAACATTTCTCCTGAGTTTTAGACGAAGTTTCCTGCTGTTTAGTACGTATGGGGGCATTGGGCTGGAAATACCGGTTTTGGGATTCTGCACAGAAAGGGTTTGCAAACCGCTGAATCCACACGTGAGTTTAACTCTGTCAGTTGAATGCACACATTGACAACCATTCAGTTAGATAGATCCATTTTGGTTTTAGAAGCAGATATTTCTCTGTACAGCCTATGGTCCCATTCACTCGGGAATATTCCAACGCAGCTCCTGGAAGAAACGTGTTTCTGACTCGCTGAATCTCAACATAGATTCAACTCTCTTAGGTGAACGAACGCACAGCAGAGCAGTTTCAAGGAAACGTTTCTCCTGAGTTTTAGACGAAGTTTCCTGCTGTTTAGTACGGATGCCGGCATTGGGCTGGAAATACCGGTTTTGGAATTCTGCACAGAAAGGGTTTGCAAACCGCTGAATCCACACGTGAGTTTAACTTTGTGAGTTGAATGCACACATTGACAACCACCCACTTAGATAGCTCCGTTTTGGTTTTAGAAGCAGATATTTCTCTGTACAGACTATGATCCCATTCACTCGGGAATATCCCAACGCAGCTCCTAGAAGAAACGTGTTTCTGACTCGCTGAATCTCAACGTAGATTCAACTCTCTTAGGTGAACGAACGCACAGCAGAGCAGTTTCAAGGAAACGTTTCTCCTGAGTTTTAGACGAAGTTTCCTGCTGTTTAGTATGGATGCCGGCATTGGGCTGGAAATACCGGTTTTGGGATTCTGCACAGAAAGGGTTTGCAAACCGCTGAATCCACACGTGAGTTTAACTCTGTCAGTTGAATGCACACATTGACAACCATTCAGTTAGATAGCTCCGTTTTGGTTTTAGAAGCAGATATTTCTCTGTACAGCCTATGGTCCCATTCACTCGGGAATATCCCAACGCAGCTCCTGGAAGAAACGTGTTTCTGACTCGCTGAATCTCCACATAGATTCAACTCTCTTAGGTGAACGAACGCACAGCAGAGCAGCTTCAAGGAAACGTTTCTCGTGAGTTTTAGACGAAGTTTCCTGCTGTTTAGTACGTATGCCGGCATTGGGCTGGAAATACCGGTTTTGGGATTCTGCACAGAAAGGGTTTGCAAACCGCTGAATACACACGTGAGTTTAACTCTGTCAGTTGAATGCACACATTGACAACCATTCAGTTTGATAACACCCTTTTGGTTTTAGAAGCAGATATTTCTCTGTACAGCCTATGGTCCCATTCACTCGGGAATATCCCAACGCAGCTCCTGGAAAAACGTGTTTCTGACTCGCTGAATCTCAACATAGATTCAACTCTCTTAGGTGAACGAACGCACAGCAGAGCAGTTTCAAGGAAACGTTTCTCCTGAGTTTTAGACGAAGTTTCCTGCTGTTTAGTATGGATGCCGGCATTGGGCAGGAAATACCGGTTTTCGGATTCTGCACAGAAAGGGTTTGCAAACCGCTGAATCCACACGTGAGTTTAACTCTGTCAGTTGAATGCACACATTGACAACCATTCAGTTTGATAGCACCCTTTTGGTTTTAGAAGCAGATATTTCTCTGTACAGCCTATGGTCCCATTCACTCGGGAATATTCCAACGCAGCTCCTAGAAGAAACGTGTTTCTGACTCGCTGAATCTCAACATAGATTCAACTCTCTTAGGTGAACGAACGCACAGCAGAGCAGTTTCAAGGAAACGTTTCTCCTGAGTTTTAGACGAAGTTTCCTGCTGTTTAGTATGGATGCCGGCATTGGGCAGGAAATACCGGTTTTCGGATTCTGCACAGAAAGGGTTTGCAAACCGCTGAATCCACACGTGAGTTTAACTCTGTCAGTTGAATGCACACATTGACAACCATTCAGTTTGATAGCACCCTTTTGGTTTTAGAAGCAGATATTTCTCTGTACAGCCTATGGTCCCATTCACTCGGGAATATTCCAACGCAGCTCCTAGAAGAAACGTGTTTCTGACTCGCTGAATCTCAACATAGATTCAACTCTCTTAGGTGAACGAACGCACAGCAGAGCAGTTTCAAGGAAACGTTTCTCCTGAGTTTTAGACGAAGTTTCCTGCTGTTTAGTACGTATGCCGGCATTGGGCTGGAAATACCGGTTTTGGGATTCTGCACAGAAAGGGTTTGCAAACCGCTGAATCCACACGTGAGTTTAACTCTGTCAGTTGAATGCACACATTGACAACCATTCAGTTTGATAACACCCTTTTGGTTTTAGAAGCAGATTTTTCTCTGTACAGCCTATAGTCCCATTCACTCGGGAATATCCCAACGCAGGTCCTAGAAGAAACGTGTTTCTGACTCGCTGAATCTCAACATAGATTCATCTCTCTTAGGTGAACGAACGCACAGCAGAGCAGTTTCAAGGAAACGTTTCTCCTGAGTTTTAGACGAAGTTTCCTGCTGTTTAGTACGGATGCTTGCATTGGGCTGGAAATACCGGTTTTGGGATTCTGCACAGAAAGGGGTTGCAAACCGCTGAATCCACACGTGAGTTTAACTTTGTGAGTTGAATGCACACATTGACAACCATCCAGTTAGATAGCTCCGTTTTGGTTTTAGAAGCAGATATTTCTCTGTACAGACTATGATCCCATTCACTCGGGAATATCCCAACGCAGCTCCTAGAAGAAACGAGTTTCTGACTCGCTGAATCTCAACGTAGATTCAACTCTCTTAGGTGAACGAACGCACAGCAGAGCAGTTTCAAGGAAACTTTTCTCCTGAGTTTTAGACGAAGTTTCCTGCTGTTTAGTACGGATGCCGGCATTGGGCTGGAAATACCGGTTTTGGGATTCTGCACAGAAAGGGTTTGCAAACCGCTGAATCCACACGTGAGTTTAACTCTGTCAGTTGAATGCACACATTGACAACCATTCAGTTAGATAGCTCCGTTTTGGTATTAGAAGCAGATATTTCTCTGTACAGCCTATGGTCCCATTCACTCGGGAATATCCCAACACAGGTCCTAGAAGAAACGTGTTTCTGACTCGCTGAATCTCAACATAGATTCAACTCTCTTAGGTGAACGAACGCACAGCAGAGCAGTTTCAAGGAAACGTTTCTCCTGAGTTTTAGACGAAGTTTCCTGCTGTTTAGTACGGATGCTTGCATTGGGCTGAAATACCGGTTTTGGGATTCTGCACAGAAAGGGTTTGCAAACCGCTGAATCCACACGTGAGTTTAACTTTGTGAGTTGAATGCACACTTTGACAACCATCCAGTTAGATAGCTCCGTTTTGGTTTTAGAAGCAGATATTTCTCTTTACAGCCTATGATCCCATTCACTCTGGAATATCCCAACGCAGCTCCTAGAAGAAACGAGTTTCTGACTCGCTGAATCTCAACGTAGATTCAACTCTCTTAGGTGAACGAACGCACAGCAGAGCAGTTTCAAGGAAACGTTTCTCCTGAGTTTTAGACGAAGTTTCCTGCTGTTTAGTACGGATGCCGGCATTGGGCTGGAAATACCGGTTTTGGGATTCTGCACAGAAAGGGTTTGCAAACCGCTGAATCCGCACTTGAGTTTAACTCTGTCTGTTGAATGCAGACATTGACAACCATTCAGTTAGATAGCTCCGTTTTGGTTTTAGAAGCAGACATTTCTCTGTACAGACTATGGTCCCATTCACTCGGGAATATCCCAACGCAGCTCCTGGAAGAAACGTGTTTCTGACTCGCTGAATCTCAACATAGATTCAACTCTCTTAGGTGAACGAACGCACAGCAGAGCAGCTTCAAGGAAACGTTTCTCGTGAGTTTTAGACGAAGTTTCCTGCTGTTTAGTACGTATGCCGGCATTGGGCTGGAAATACCGGTTTTGGGATTCTGCACAGAAAGGGTTTGCAAACCGCTGAATCTACACGTGAGTTTAACTCTGTCAGTAGAATGCACACATTGACAACCATTCAGTTTGATAACACCCTTTTGGTTTTAGAAGCAGATATTTCTCTGTACAGCCTATGGTCCCATTCACTCGGGAATATCCCAACGCAGCTCCTGGAAAAACGTGTTTCTGACTCGCTGAATCTCAACATAGATTCAACTCTCTTAGATGAACGAACGCACAGCAAAGCAGTTTCAAGGAAACGTTTCTCCTGAGTTTTAGACGAAGTTTCCTGCTGTTTAGTACGTATGCCGGCATTGGGCTGGAAATACCGGTTTTGGGATTCTGCACAGAAAGGGTTTGCAAACCGCTGAATCCACACGTGAGTTTAACTCTGTCAGTTGAATGCACACATTGACAACCATTCAGTTAGATAGATCCGTTTTGGTTTTAGAAGCAGATATTTTTCTGTACAGCCTATGGTCCCATTCACTCGGGAATATCCCAACGCAGCTCCTGGAAGAAACGTGTTTCTGACTCGCTGAATCTCAACATAGATTCAACTCTCTTAGGTGAATGAACGCACAGCAGAGCAGCTTCAAGGAAACGTTTCTTGTGAGTTTTAGACGAAGTATCCTGCTGTTTAGTACGTATGCCGGCATTGGGCTGGAAATACCGGTTTTGGGATTCTGCACAGAAAGGGTTTGCAAACCGCTGAATCCACACGTGAGTTTAACTCTGTCAGTTGAATGCACACATTGACAACCATTCAGTTTGATAACACCCTTTTGGTTTTAGAAGCAGATATTTCTCTGTACAGCCTATTGTCCCATTCACTCGGGGATATCCCAACGCAGCTCCTGGAAGAAACGTGTTTCTGACTCACTGAATCTCAACATAGATTCAACTCTCTTAGGTGAACGAACGCACAGCAGAGCAGTTTCAAGGAAACTTTTCTCCTGAGTTTTACACGAAGTTTCCTGCTGTTTAGTATGTATGCCGGCATTGGGCTGGAAATACCGGTTTTGGGATTCTGCACAGAAAGGGTTTGCAAACCGCTGAATCCACACGTGAGTTTAACTCTGTCAGTTGAATGCACACATTGACAACCATTCAGTTAGATAGCTCCGTTTTGGTATTAGAAGCAGATATTTCTCTGTACAGCCTATGGTCCCATTCACTCGGGAATATCCCAACGCAGGTCCTAGAAGAAACGTGTTTCTGACTCGCTGAATCTCAACACAGATTCAACTCTCTTAGGTGAACGAACGCCCAGCAGAGCAGTTTCAAGGAAACGTTTCTCCTGAGTTTTAGACGAAGTTTCCTGCTGTTTAGTACGGATGCTTGCATTGGGCTGGAAATACCGGTTTTGGGATTCTGCACAGAAAGGGTTTGCAAACCGCTGAATCCACACGTGAGTTTAACTTCGTGAGTTGAATGCACACATTGACAACCATCCAGTTAGATAGCTCCGTTTTGGTTTTAGAAGCAGATATTTCTCTGTACAGCCTATGATCCCATTCACTCGGGAATATCCCAACGCAGCTCCTAGAAGAAACGAGTTTCTGACTCGCTGAATCTCAACGTAGATTCAACTCTCTTAGGTGAACGAACGCACAGCAGAGCAGTTTCAAGGAAACGTTTCTCCTGAGTTTTAGACGAAGTTTCCTGCTGTTTAGTACGGATGCTTGCATTGGGCTGAAATACCGGTTTTGGGATTCTGCACAGAAAGGGTTTGCAAACCGCTGAATCCACACGTGAGTTTAACTTTGTGAGTTGAATGCACACTTTGACAACCATCCAGTTAGATAGCTCCGTTTTGGTTTTAGAAGCAGATATTTCTCTTTACAGCCTATGATCCCATTCACTCGGGAATATCCCAACGCAGCTCCTAGAAGAAACGAGTTTCTGACTCGCTGAATCTCAACGTAGATTCAACTCTCTTAGGTGAACGAACGCACAGCAGAGCAGTTTCAAGGAAACGTTTCTCCTGAGTTTTAGACGAAGTTTCCTGCTGTTTAGTACGGATGCCGGCATTGGGCTGGAAATACCGGTTTTGGGATTCTGCACAGAAAGGGTTTGCAAACCGCTGAATCCACACTTGAGTTTAACTCTGTCTGCTGAATGCAGACATTGACAACCATTCAGTTAGATAGCTCCGTTTTGGTTTTAGAAGCAGACATTTCTCTGTACAGACTATGGTCCCATTCACTCGGGAATATCCCAACGCAGCTCCTGGAAGAAACGTGTTTCTGACTCGCTGAATCTCAACATAGATTCAACTCTCTTAGGTGAACGAACGCACAGCAGAGCAGCTTCAAGGAAACGTCTCTCGTGAGTTTTAGACGAAGTTTCCTGCTGTTTAGTACGTATGCCGGCATTGGGCTGGAAATACCGGTTTTGGGATTCTGCACAGAAAGGGTTTGCAAACCGCTGAATCTACACGTGAGTTTAACTCTGTCAGTAGAATGCACACATTGACAACCATTCAGTTTGATAACACCCTTTTGGTTTTAGAAGCAGATATTTCTCTGTACAGCCTATGGTCCCATTCACTCGGGAATATCCCAACGCAGCTCCTGGAAAAACGTGTTTCTGACTCGCTGAATCTCAACATAGATTCAACTCTCTTAGATGAACGAACGCACAGCAGAGCAGTTTCAAGGAAACGTTTCTCCTGAGTTTTAGACGAAGTTTCCTGCTGTTTAGTACGTATGCCGGCATTGGGCTGGAAATACCGGTTTTGGGATTCTGCACAGAAAGGGTTTGCAAACCGCTGAATCCACACGTGAGTTTAACTCTGTCAGTTGAATGCACACATTGACAACCATTCAGTTAGATAGATCCGTTTTGGTTTTAGAAGCAGATATTTCTCTGTACAGCCTATGGTCCCATTCACTCGGGAATATCCCAACGCAGCTCCTGGAAGAAACGTGTTTCTGACTCGCTGAATCTCAACATAGATTCAACTCTCTTAGGTGAACGAACGCACAGCAGAGCAGTTTCAAGGAAACGTTTCTCCTGAGTTTTAGACGTAGTTTCATGCTGTTTAGTACGTATGCCGGCATTGGGCTGGAAATACCGGTTTTGGGATTCTGCACAGAAAGGGTTTGCAAACCGCTGAATCCACACGTGAGTTTAACTCTGTCAGTTGAATGCACACATTGACAACCATTCAGTTAGATAGATCCGTTTTGGTTTTAGAAGCAGATATTTCTCTGTACAGCCTATGGTCCCATTCACTCGGGAATATCCCAACGCAGCTCCTAGAAGAAACGTGTTTCTGACTCGCTGAATTTCAACATAGATTCAACTCTCTTAGGTGAACGAACGCACAGCAGAGCAGTTTCAAAGAAACGTTTCTCCTGAGTTTTAGACGAAGTTTCCTGCTGTTTAGTACGGATGCCGGCATTGGGCTGGAAATACCGGTTTTGGGATTCTGCACAGAAAGGGTTTGCAAACCGCTGAATCCACACATAAGTTTAACTCTGTCAGTTGAATGCACACATTGACAACCATTCAGTTAGATAGATCCGTTTTGGTTTTAGAAGCAGATATTTTTCTGTACAGCCTATGGTCCCATTCACTCGGGAATATCCCAACGCAGCTCCTGGAAGAAACGTGTTTCTGACTCGCTGAATCTCAACATAGATTCAACTCTCTTAGGTGAACGAACGCACAGCAGAGCAGCTTCAAGGAAACGTTTCTTGTGAGTTTTAGACGAAGTATCCTGCTGTTTAGTACGTATGCCGGCATTGGGCTGGAAATACCGGTTTTGGGATTCTGCACAGAAACGGTTTGAAAACCGCTGAATCCACACGTGAGTTTAACTCTGTCAGTTGAATGCACACATTGACAACCATTCAGTTTGATAACACCCTTTTGGTTTTAGAAGCAGATATTTCTCTGTACAGCCTATTGTCCCATTCACTCGGGGATATCCCAACGCAGCTCCTGGAAGAAACGTGTTTCTGACTCGCTGAATCTCAACATAGATTCAACTCTCTTAGGTGAACGAACGCACAGCAGAGCAGTTTCAAGGAAACTTTTCTCCTGAGTTTTAGACGAAGTTTCCTGCTGTTTAGTATGGATGCCGGCATTGGGCAGGAAATACTGGTTTTCGGATTCTGCACAGAAAGGGTTTGCAAACCGCTGAATCCACACGTGAGTTTAACTCTGTCAGTTGAATGCACACATTGACAACCATTCAGTTTGATAGCACCCTTTTGGTTTTAGAAGCAGATATTTCTCTGTACAGCCTATGGTCCCATTCACTCGGGAATATTCCAACGCAGCTCCTAGAAGAAACGTGTTTCTGACTCGCTGAATCTCAACATAGATTCAACTCTCTTAGGTGAACGAACGCACAGCAGAGCAGTTTCAAGGAAACGTTTCTCCTGAGTTTTAGACGAAGTTTCCTGCTGTTTAGTACGTATGCCGGCATTGGGCTGGAAATACAGGTTTTGGGATTCTGCACAGAAAGGGTTTGCAAACCGCTGAATCCACACGTGAGTTTAACTCTGTCAGTTGAATGCACACATTGACAACCATTCAGTTTGATAACACCCTTTTGGTTTTAGAAGCAGATATTTCTCTGTACAGCCTATGGTCCCATTCACTCGGGAATATCCCAACGCAGGTCCTAGAAGAAACGTGTTTCTGACTCGCTGAGTCTCAACATAGATTCATCTCTCTTAGGTGAACGAACGCACAGCAGAGCAGTTTCAAGGAAACGTTTCTCCTGAGTTTTAGACGAAGTTTCCTGCTGTTTAGTACGGATGCTTGCATTGGGCTGGAAATACCGGTTTTGGGATTCTGCACAGAAAGGGGTTGCAAACCGCTGAATCCACACGTGAGTTTAACTTTGTGAGTTGAATGCACACATTGACAACCATCCAGTTAGATAGCTCCGTTTTGGTTTTAGAAGCAGATATTTCTCTGTACAGCCTATGATCCCATTCACTCGGGAATATCCCAACGCAGCTCCTAGAAGAAACGAGTTTCTGACTCGCTGAATCTCAACGTAGATTCAACTCTCTTAGGTGAAAGAACGCACAGCAGAGCAGTTTCAAGGAAACTTTTCTCCTGAGTTTTAGACGAAGTTTCCTGCTGTTTAGTACGTATGCCGGCATTGGGCTGGAAATACCGGTTTTGGGATTCTGCACAGAAAGGGTTTGCAAACCGCTGAATCCACACGTGAGTTTAACTCTGTCAGTTGAATGCACACATTGACAACCATTCAGTTAGATAGCTCCGTTTTGGTATTAGAAGCAGATATTTCTCTGTACAGCCTATTGTCCCATTCACTCGGGAATATCCCAACACAGGTCCTAGAAGAAACGTGTTTCTGACTCGCTGAATCTCAACATAGATTCAACTCTCTTAGGTGAACGAACGCACAGCAGAGCAGTTTCAAGGAAACGTTTCTCCTGAGTTTTAGACGAAGTTTCCTGCTGTTTAGTACGGATGCTTGCATTGGGCTGAAATACCGGTTTTGGGATTCTGCACAGAAAGGGTTTGCAAACCGCTGAATCCACACGTGAGTTTAACTTTGTGAGTTGAATGCACACTTTGACAACCATCCAGTTAGATAGCTCCGTTTTGGTTTTAGAAGCAGATATTTCTCTTTACAGCCTATGATCCCATTCACTCGGGAATATCCCAACGCAGCTCCTAGAAGAAACGAGTTTCTGACTCGCTGAATCTCAACGTAGATTCAACTCTCTTAGGTGAACGAACGCACAGCAGAGCAGTTTCAAGGAAACGTTTCTCCTGAGTTTTAGACGAAGTTTCCTGCTGTTTAGTACGGATGCCGGCATTGGGCTGGAAATACCGGTTTTGGGATTCTGCACAGAAAGGGTTTGCAAACCGCTGAATCCACACTTGAGTTTAACTCTGTCTGTTGAATGCAGACATTGACAACCATTCAGTTAGATAGTTCCGTTTTGGTTTTAGAAGCAGACATTTCTCTGTACAGACTATGGTCCCATTCACTCGGGAATATCCCAACGCAGCTCCTGGAAGAAACGTGTTTCTGACTCGCTGAATCTCAACATAGATTCAACTCTCTTAGGTGAACGAACGCACAGCAGAGCAGCTTCAAGGAAACGTTTCTCGTGAGTTTTAGACGAAGGTTCCTGCTGTTTAGTACGTATGCCGGCATTGGGCTGGAAATACCGGTTTTGGGATTCTGCACAGAAAGGGTTTGCAAACCGCTGAATCTACACGTGAGTTTAACTCTGTCAGTAGAATGCACACATTGACAACCATTCAGTTTGATAACACCCTTTTGGTTTTAGAAGCAGATATTTCTCTGTACAGCCTATGGTCCCATTCACTCGGGAATATCCCAACGCAGCTCCTGGAAAAACGTGTTTCTGACTCGCTGAATCTCAACATAGATTCAACTCTCTTAGATGAACGAACGCACAGCAGAGCAGTTTCAAGGAAACGTTTCTCCTGAGTTTTAGACGAAGTTTCCTGCTGTTTAGTACGTATGCCGGCATTGGGCTGGAAATACCGGTTTTGGGATTCTGCACAGAAAGGGTTTGCAAACCGCTGAATCCACACGTGAGTTTAACTCTGTCAGTTGAATGCACACATTGACAACCATTCAGTTAGATAGATCCGTTTTGGTTTTAGAAGCAGATATTTCTCTGTACAGCCTATGGTCCCATTCACTCGGGAATATCCCAACGCAGCTCCTAGAAGAAACGTGTTTCTGACTCGCTGAATCTCAACATAGATTCAACTCTCTTAGGTGAACGAACGCACAGCAGAGCAGTTTCAAGGAAACGTTTCTCCTGAGTTTTAGAGGAAGTTTCCTGCTGTTTAGTACGGATGCCGGCATTGGGCTGGAAATACTGGTTTTGGGATTCTGCACAGAAAGGGTTTGCAAACCGCTGAATCCACACGTGAGTTTAACTCTGTCAGTTGAATGCACACATTGACAACCATTCAGTTTGATAACACCCTTTTGGTTTTAGAAGCAGATATTTCTCTGTACAGCCTATGGTCCCATTGACTCGGGGATATCCCAACGCAGCTCCTGGAAGAAACGTGTTTCTGACTCGCTGAATCTTAACATAGATTCAACTCTCTTAGGTGAACGAACGCACAGCAGAGCAGTTTCAAGGAAACGTTTCTCGTGAGTTTTAGACGAAGTTTCCTGCTGTTTAGTACGTATGCCGGCATTGGGCTGGAAATACCGGTTTTGGGATTCTGCACAGAAAGGGTTTGCAAACCGCTGAATCCACACGTGAGTTTAACTCTGTCAGTTGAATGCACACATTGACAACCATTCAGTTTCATAGCACCCTTTTGGTTTTAGAAGCAGATATTTCTCTGTACAGTCTATGGTCCCATTCACTCGGGAATATCCCAACGCAGCTCCTAGAAGAAACGTGTTTCTGACTCGCTGAATCTCAACATAGATTCAACTCTCTTAGGTGAACGAACGCACAGCAGAGCAGTTTCAAGGAAACTTTTCTCCTGAGTTTTAAACGAAGTTTCCTGCTGTTTAGTACGGATGCCGGCATTGGGCTGGAAATACCGGTTTTGGGATTCTGCACAGAAAGGGTTTGTAAACCGCTGAATACACACGTGAGTTTAACTCTGTCAGTTGAATGCACACATTGACAACCATTCAGTTACATAGTTCCGTTTTGGTTTTAGAAGCAGATATTTCTCTGTACAGCCTATGGTCCCATTCACTTGGGAATATCCCAACGCAGCTCCTAGAAGAAACGTTTTTCTGACTCGCGGAATCTCAACATAGATTCAACTCTCTTAGGTGACCGAACACACAGAAGAGCAGTTTCAAGGAAACGTTTCTCCTGAGATTTAGACCAAGTTTACTTCTGTTTCGTACGTATGCGGGCATTGGGCTGGAAATGCCGGGTTTGCGATTCTGCACAGAAAGGGTTTGCAAACCGCTGAATCCACACGTGAGTTTAACTCTGTCAGTTGAATGCACACATTGACAACCATTCAGTTAGATAGCTCCGTTTTGGTTTTAGAAGCAGATATTTCTCTGTACAGCCTATGGTCCCATTCACTCGGGACTATACCAATGCAGCTCCTAGAAGAAACGTGTTTCTGACTCGCTGAATCTCAACATAGATTCAACCCTCTTAGGTGACCGAACGCACAGAAGAGCAGTATCAAGATAACGTTTCTCCTGAGATTTAGACCAAGTTTACTGCTGTTTCGTACGTATGCGGGCATTGGGCTGGAAATGCCGGGTTTGCGATTCTGCACAGAAAGGGTTTGCAAACCGCTGAATCCACAGGTGAGTTTAACTCTGTCAGTTGAATGCACACATTTACAACCATTCAGTTAGATAGTTCCGTTTTGGTTTTAGAAGCAGATATTTCTCTGTACAGCCTATGGTCCCATTCACTCGGGAATATCCCAATGCAGCTCCTAGAATAAACGTGTTTCTGACTCGCTGAATCTCAACATAGATTCATCCCTCTTAGGTGACCGAACGCACAGAAGAGCAGTTTCAAGGAAACGTTTCTCCTGAGATTCAGACCAAGTTTACTGCTGTTTCGTACGTATGCGGGCATTGGGCTGGTAATGCCGGGTTTGCGATTCTGCACAGAAAGGGTTTGAGAACCGCTGAATCCACACGTGAATTTATCTCTGTCAGTTAAATGCACACATTGACAACCATTCAGTTAGATAGCTCCGTTTTGGTTTTAGAAGCAGATATTTCTCTGTACAGCCTATGGTCCCATTCACTCGGGAGTATCCCAACGCAACTCCTAGATGAAAAGTGTTTCTGACTCGCTGAATTTCAACATAGATTCAACTCTCTTAGCTGAACGAACGCACAGCAGAGCAGTTTAAAGGAGACGTTTCTCCTGAGTTTTAGACGAAGTTTACTTTCGTTTCGTACGTATTCCGGCACTGGGCTGGAAATGCCGGTTTTGGGATTCTGCACAGAAAAGGTTTGCAAACCGCTGAATTCACACATGAGTTTAAATCCGTAAGCTGAATGTACACCTTGACAACCATTCAGTTTCATAGCACCCTTTTGGTTTTAGAAGCAGATATTTCTCTGTACAGTCTATGGTCCCATTCACTCGGGAATATCCCAACGCAGCTCCTAGAAGAAATATGTTTCTGACTCACTGAATCTCAACATAGATTCAACACTCTTAGGAGAACGAAAGCACAGTAGAGCATTTTCAAGGAAACGTTTCTCCTGAGATTTAGACGAAGTTTACTGCTGTTTCGTTCGTATGCCGGCATTGGGCCTGAAATGCCGGTTTTGGGATTCTGCACAGAAAGGGTTTGCAAACCGCTGAATCCACAGGTGAGTTAAACTCTGTCAGTTGAATGTACACATTGACAACCCTTCAGTTAGATACTTCCGTTTTGGTTTTAGAAGCAGATATTTCTCTGTACAGCCTATGGTCCCATTCACTCGGGAATATCCCAACGCAGCTCCTAGAAGAAACCTGTATCTGACTCGCTGAATCTCAACATAGATTCAACTCTCTTAGGTGACCGAACGCACAGAAGAGCAGTTTCAAGGAAACGTTTCTCCTGAGATTTAGACCATGTTTACTTCTGTTTCGTACGTATGCGGGCATTGGGCTGGAAATGCCGGGTTTGCGATTCTGCACAGAAAGGGTTTGCAAACCGCTGAATCCACACGTGAGTTTAACTCTGTCAGTTGAATGCACACATTGACAACCATTCAGTTAGATAGCTCCGTTTTGGTTTTAGAAGCAGATATTTCTCTGTACAGCCTATGGTCCCATTCACTCGGGAATATCCCAATGCAGCTCCTAGAAGAAACGTGTTTCTGACTCGCTGAATCTCAACATAGATTCAACCCTCTTAGGTGACCGAACGCACAGAAGAGCAGTATCAAGGTAACGTTTCTCCTGAGATTTAGACCAAGTTTACTGCTGTTTCGTACGTATGCGGGCATAGGGCTGGAAATGCCGGGTTTGCGATTCTGCACAGAAAGGGTTTGCAAACCGCTGAATCCACACGTGAGTTTACCTCTGTCAGTTGAATGCACACATTGACAACCATTCAGTTAAATAGTTCCGTTTTGGTTTTAGAAGCAGATATTTCTCTGTACAGCCTATGGTCCCATTCACTCGGGAATATCCCAATGCAGCTCCTATAAGAAACGTGCTTCTGACTCGCTGAATCTCAACATAGATTCAACCCTCTTAGGTGACCGAACGCACAGAAGAGCAGTTTCAAGGAAACGTTTCTCCTGAGATTCAGACCAAGTTTACTGCTGTTTCGTACGTATGCGGGCATTGGGCTGGTAATGCCGGGTTTGCGATTCTGCACAGAAAGGGTTTGCAAACCGCTGAATCCACAGGTCAATTTAACTCTGTCAGTTAAATGCACACATTGACAACCATTCAGTTAGATAGCTCCGTTTTGGTTTTAGAAGCAGATATTTCTCTGTACAGCCTATGGTCCCATTCACTCGGGAATATCCCAACGCAGCTCCTATAAGAAACGTGCTTCTGACTCGCTGAATCTCAACATAGATTCAACTCTCTTAGGTGAACGAACGCACAGAACAGCAGTTTGAAGGAAAAGTTTCTCCTGAGTTTTAGACGTTTACTGCTTTTTCGTACGTATGCCGGCATTGGGCTGGAAATGCCGGTTTTGGATTCTGCACAGAAAGGGTTTGCAAACCGCTTAATTCAAACGTGAGTTTCACTCCGTCAGCTGAATGCACACATTGACAACCATTCAGTTAGATAGCTCTGTTTTGGTTTTTGAAGCAGATATTTCTCTGTACAGCCTATGGTCCCATTCACTCGGGAATATCCCAACGCAGCTCCTAGAAGAAACGTGTTTCTGACTCGCAGAATCTCAACATAGATTCAACTCTCTTAGGTGAACCAGCGCACAGCAGAGCAGTTTCAAGGAAACGTTTCTCCTGAGTTTTTGACGAAGTTTACTGCTGTTTCGTACGTATGCCGGCATTGGGCTGGAAATACCGGTTTTGGGATTCTGCACAGAAAGGGTTTGCAAACCGCTGAATCCACACGTGAGTTTAACTCTGTCAGTTGAATGCACACATTGGCAACCATTCAGTTAGATAGCTCCGTTTTGGTTTTAGAAGCATATATTTCTGTGTACAGCATATGGTCCCATTCACTCGGGAATATCCCAACGCAGCTCCTAGAAGAAATGTGTTTCTGACTCACTGAATCTCAACATAGATTCAACATTCTTAGGTGAACGAAAGCACAGTAGAGCATTTTCAAGGAAACGTTTCTCCTGAGGTTTAGACGAAGTTTACTGCTCTTTCGTTCGTATGCCGGCATTGGGCCTGAAATGCCGGTTTTGGGATTCTGCACAGAAAGGGTTTGCAAACCGCTGAATCCACAGGTGAGTTAAACTCTGTCAGTTGAATGTACACATTGACAACCATTCAGTTAGATAGTTCCGTTTTGGTTTTAGAAGCAGATATTTCTCTGTACAGCCTATGGTCCCATTCACTCGGGAATATCCCAACGCAGCTCCTAGAAGAAACGTGTTTCTGACTCGCTGAATCTCAACATAGATTCAACTCTCTTAGGTGACCGAACGCACAGAAGAGCAGTTTCACGGAAACGTTTCTCCTGAGATTTAGACCAAGTTTACTTCTGTTTCGTACGTATGCGGTCATTGGGCTGGAAATGCCGGGTTTGCGATTCTGCACAGAAAGGGTTTGCAAACCGCTGAATCCACACGTGAGTTTAACAATGTCAGTTGAATGCACACATTGACAACCATTCAGTTAGATAGCTCCGTTTTGGTTTTAGAAGCAGATATTTCTCTGTACAGCCTATGGTCCCATTCACTCAGGAATATCCCAACGCAGCTCCTAGAAGAAACGTGTTTCTAACTCGCTGAATCTCAACATAGATTCAACTCTCTGAGGTGAACAAACGCACAGAAGAGCAGTTTCAAGGAAATGTTTCTCCTGAGTTTTAGACGAAATTTACTGCTGTTTCGTACGTATGCCGGCATAGCGCTGTAAATGCCGGTTTTGCGATTCTGCACAGAAAGGGTTTGCAAACCGCTGAATCCACACGTGAGTTTAACTCTGTCAGTTGAATGCACACATTGACAAACATTCAGTTAGATAGCTCCGTTTTGGTTTTAGAAGCAGATATTTCTCTGTACAGCCTATGGTCCCATTCACTCGGGAATATCCCAACGCAGCTCCTAGAATAAACGTTTTTCTGACTCGCAGAATCTCAACATAGATTCAACTCTCTTAGGTGAAGCAGCGCACAGCAGAGCAGTTTCAAGGAAACGTTTCTCCTGAGTTTTTGACGAAGTTTACTGCTGTTTCGTACGTATGCCGGCATTGGGCTGGAAATGTCGGTTTTGCGATTATGCACAGAAAGGGTTTGCAAACCGCTGAATCCACAGCTGAGTTTACCTCTGTGAGTTGAATGCACACATTGACAACCATTCAGTTACATAGCTCCGTTTTGGTTTTAGAAGCAGGTATTTCTCTGTACAGCCTATGGTCCCATTCACTCGGGAGTATCCCAACGCAGCTCCTAGAAGAAAAGTGTTTCTGACTCGCTGAATCTCAACATAGATTCAACTCTCTTAGGTGAACGAACGCACAGCAGAGCAGTTTAAAGGAGACGTTTCTCCTGAGTTTTAGACGAAGTTTACTGCCGTTTCGAACGTATTCCGACACTGGGCTGGAAATGCCGGTTTTGGGTTTCTGCACAGAAAAGGTTTGCAAACCTCTGAATTCACACATGAGTTTAACTCCGTAAGCTGAATGTACACATTGACAACCATTCAGTTAGATAGCTCCGTTTTGGTTTTAGAAGCAGATATTTCTCTGTACAGCCTATGATCCCATTCACTCGGGAAAATCCCAATGCAGCTCCTAGAAGAAACGTGTTTCTGACTCGCTGAATCTCAACATAGATTCAACTCTCTTAGGTGAACGAAAGCACAGAAGAGCAGTTTCAAGGAAACGTTTCTCCTGAGTTTTAGACGAAGTTTACTGCTGTTTCGTACGTATGCCGGCATCGGGCTGGAAATGCAGGTTTTGCGATTCTGCACAGAAAGGGTTTGCAAACTGCTGAATTAAGACGTGAGTTTAACTCCGTCAGCTGAATGCACACATTGACAACCATTCAGTTAGATAGCTCCGTTTAGATTTTAGAAGCAGAGATTTCTCTGTACATACTTTTGTCCCATTCACTCGGGAATATCCCAACACAGCTCCTAGAAGAAACGTGTTTCTGACTCGCTGAATCTCAACATAGATTCAACTCTCTTAGGTGAACGAACTCACAGCAGAGCAGTTTCAAGGAAACGTTTCTCCTGAGTTTTAGACGAAGTTTCCTGCTGTTTAGTACGTATGCCGGCATTGGGCTGGAAATACCGGTTTTGGGATTCTGCACAGAAAGGGTTTGGAAACCGCTGAATCCACACGTGAGTTTAACTCTGTCAGTTGAATGCACACATTGACAACCATTCAGTTAGATAGCTCCGTTTTGGTTTTAGAAGCAGATATTTCTCTGTACAGCCTATGGTCCCATTCACTCGGGAATATCCCAACGCAGCTCCTGGAAGAAACGTGTTTCTGACTCGCTGAATCTCAACATAGATTCAACTCTCTTAGGTGAACGAACGCACAGCAGAGCAGCTTCAAGGAAACGTTTCTCCTGATTTTTACACGAAGTTTCCTGCTGTTTAGTACGGATGCCGGCATTGGGCTGGAAATACCGGTTTTGGGATTCTGCACAGAAAGGGTTTGTAAACCACTGAATCCACACGTGAGCTTAACTCTGTCAGTTGAATGCTCACATTGACAACCATTCAGTTAGATAGCTCCGTTTTGGTTTTAGAAGCAGATATTTCTCTGTACAGCCTATGGTCCCATTCACTCGGGAATATCCCAACGCAGCTCCTGGAAGAAACGTGTTTCTGACTCGCTGAATCTCAACATAGATTCAACTCTCTTAGGTGAACGAACGCACAGCAGAGCAGTTTCAAGGAAACGTTTCTCCTGAGTTTTAGACGAAGTTTCCTGCTGTTTAGTACATATGCCGGCATTGGGCTGGAAATACCGGTTTTGGGATTCTGCACAGAAAGGGTTTGCAAACCGCTGAATCCACACGTGAGTTTAACTCTGTCAGTTGAATGCATACATTGACAACCATTCAGTTTGATAACACCCTTTTGGTTTTAGAAGCAGATATTTCTCTGTACAGCCTATGGTCCCATTCACTCGGGAATATCCCAACGCAGCTCCTGGAAAAACGTGTTTCTGACTCGCTGAATCTCAACATAGATTCAACTCTCTTAGGTGAACGAACGCACAGCAGAGCAGTTTCAAGGAAACGTTTCTCCTGAGTTTTAGACGAAGTTTCCTGCTGTTTAGTACGTATGCCGGCATTGGGCTGGAAATACCGGTTTTGGGATTCTGCACAGAAAGGGTTTGCAAACCGCTGAATCCACACGTGAGTTTAACTCTGTCAGTTGAATGCACACATTGACAACCATTCAGTTAGATACCTCCGTTTTGGTTTTAGAAGCAGATATTTCTCTGTACAGCCTATGGTCCCATTCACTCGGGAATATCCCAACGCAGCTACTAGAAGAAACGTGTTTCTGACTCGCTGAATCTCAACATAGATTCAACTCTCTTAGGTGAACGAACGCACAGCAGAGCAGTTTCAAGGAAAGTTTTCTCCTGAGTTTTACACGAAGTTTCCTGCTGTTTAGTACGGATGCCGGCATTGGGCTGGAAATACCGGTTTTGGGATTCTGCACAGAAAGGGTTTGTAAACCGCTGAATCCACACGTGAGTTTAACTCTGTCAGTTGAATGCTCACATTGACAACCATTCAGTTAGATAGCTCCGTTTTGGTTTTAGAAGCAGATATTTCTCTGTACAGCCTATGGTCCCATTCACTCGGGAATATCCCAACGCAGCTCCTGGAAGAAACGTGTTTCTGACTCGCTGAATCTCAACATAGATTCAACTCTCTTAGGTGAACGAACGCACAGCAGAGCAGTTTCAAGGAAACGTTTCTCCTGAGTTTTAGACGAAGTTTCCTGCTGTTTAGTACGTATGCCGGCATTGGCCTGGAAATACCGGTTTTGGGATTCTGCACAGAAAGGGTTTGCAAACCGCTGATTCCACACGTGAGTTTAACTCTGTCAGTTGAATGCACACATTGACAACCATTCAGTTAGATAGCTCCGTTTTGGTTTTAGAAGCAGATATTTCTCTGTACAGCCTATGGTCCCATTCACTCGGGAATATCCCAACGCAGCTCCTAGAAGAAACGTGTTTCTGACTCGCTGAATCTCAACATAGATTCAACTCTCTTAAGTGAACGAACGAACAGCAGAGAAGTTTCAAGGAAACGCTTCTCCTGAGTTTTAGACGAAGTTTCCTGCTGTTTAGTACGGATGCCTGCATTGGGCAGGAAATACCAGTTTTCGGATTCTGCACAGAAAGGGTTTGCAAACCGCTGAATCCACACTTGAGTTTAACTCTGTCAGTTGAATGCACACATTGACAACCATTCAGTTTGATAGAACCCTTTTGGTTTTAGAAGCAGATATTTCTCTGTACAGCCTATGGTCCCATTCACTCGGGAATATCCCAACGCAGCTCCTAGAAGAAACGTGTTTCTGTCTCGCTGAATCTCAACATAGATTCAACTCTCTTAGGTGAACGAACGCGCAGCAGAGCAGTTTCAAGTAAACTTTTCTCCTGAGTTTTAGACGAAGTTTCCTACTGTTTAGTACGGATGCCGGCATTGGGCTGGAAATACCGGTTTTGGGATTCTGCACAGAAAGGGTTTGCAAACCGCTGAATCCACACGTGAGTTTAACTCTGTCAGTTGAATGCACACATTGACAACCATTCAGTTTGATAACACCCTTTTGGTTTTAGAAGCAGATATTTCTCTGTACAGCCTATGGTCCCATTCACTCGGGGATATCCCAACGCAGCTCCTGGAAGAAACGTGTTTCTGACTCGCTGAATCTCAACATAGATTCAACTCTCTTAGGTGAACGAACGCACAGCAGAGCAGTTTCAAGGAAACGTTTCTCCTGAGTTTTAGACGAAGTTTCCTGCTGTTTAGTACGTATGCCGGCATTGGCCTGGAAATACCGGTTTTGGGATTCTGCACAGAAACGGTTTGCAAACCGCTGAATCCACACGTGAGTTTAACTCTGTCAGTTGAATGCACACATTGAAAACCATTCAGTTAGATAGCTCCGTTTTGGTATTAGAAGCAGATATTTCTCTGTACAGCCTATGGTCCCATTCACTCGGGAATATCCCAACGCAGGTCCTAGAAGAAACGTGTTTCTGACTCGCTGAATCTCAACATAGATTCAACTCTCTTAGGTGAACGAACGCACAGCAGAGCAGTTTCAAGGAAACGTTTCTCTTGAGTTTTAGACGAAGTTTCCTGCTGTTTAGTATGGATGCCGGCATTGGGCTGGAAATACCGGTTTTGGGATTCTGCACAGAAAGGGTTTGCAAACCGCTGAATCCACACGTGAGTTTAACTTTGTGAGTTGAATGCACACATTGACAACCATCCAGTTAGATAGCTCCGTTTTGTTTTTAGAAGCAGATATTTCTCTGTACAGCCTATGATCCCATTCACTCGGGAATATCCCAACGCAGCTCCTAGAAGAAACGTGTTTCTGTCTCGCTGAATCTCAACATAGATTCAACTCTCTTAGGTGAACGAACGCACAGCAGAGCAGTTTCAAGGAAACGTTTCTCCTGAGTTTTAGACGAAGTTTCCTGCAGTTTAGTACGTATCCCGGCATTGAGCTGTTATTACCGGTTTTGGGATTCTGCACAGAAAGGGTTTGTAAACCGCTGAATCCAAACGTGAGTTTAACTCTGTCAGTTGAATGCACACATTGACAACCATTCAGTTAGATAGATCCGTTTTGGTTTTAAAGCAGATATTTCTCTGTACAGGCTATGGTCCCATTCACTCGGGAATATCCCAACGCAGCTCCTGGATGAAACGTGTTTCTGACTCGCTGAATCTCAACATAGATTCAACTGTCTTAGGTGAACGAACGCACAGCAGAGCAGCTTCAAGGAAACGTTTCGCGTGAGTTTTAGACGAAGTTTCCTGCTGTTTAGTACGTATGCCGGCATTGGTCTGGAAATACCGGTTTTGGGATTCTGCACAGAAAGGGTTTGCAAACCGCTGAATCCAAACGTGAGTTTAACTCTGTCAGTTGAATGCACACATTGACAACCATTCAGTTTGATAACACCCTTTTGGTTTTAGAAGCAGATATTTCTCTGTACAGCCTATGGTCCCATTCACTCGGGGATATCCCAACGCAGCTCCTGGAAGAAACGTGTTTCTGACTCGCTGAATCTCAACATAGATTCAACTCTCTTAGGTGAACGAACGCACAGCAGAGCAGTTTCAAGGAAACGTTTCTCCTGAGTTTTAGACGAAGTTTCCTGCTGTTTAGTACGGATGCCGGCATTGGCCTGGAAATACCGGTTTTGGGATTCTGCACAGAAACGGTTTGCAAACCGCTGAATCCACACGTGAGTTTAACTCTGTCAGTTGAATGCACACATTGAAAACCATTCAGTTAGATAGCTCCGTTTTGGTATTAGAAGCAGATATTTCTCTGTACAGCCTATGGTCCCATTCACTCGGGAATATCCCAACGCAGGTCCTAGAAGAAACGTGTTTCTGACTCGCTGAATCTCAACATAGATTCAACTCTCTTAGGTGAACGAACGCACAGCAGAGCAGTTTCAAGGAAACGTTTCTCTTGAGTTTTAGACGAAGTTTCCTGCTGTTTAGTATGGATGCCGGCATTGGGCTGGAAATACCGGTTTTGGGATTCTGCACAGAAAGGGTTTGCAAACCGCTGAATCCACACGTGAGTTTAACTTTGTGAGTTGAATGCACACATTGACAACCATCCAGTTAGATAGCTCCGTTTTGTTTTTAGAAGCAGATATTTCTCTGTACAGCCTATGATCCCATTCACTCGGGAATATCCCAACGCAGCTCCTAGAAGAAACGTGTTTCTGTCTCGCTGAATCTCAACATAGATTCAACTCTCTTAGGTGAACGAACGCACAGCAGAGCAGTTTCAAGGAAACGATTCTCCTGAGTTTTAGACGAAGTTTCCTGCAGTTTAGTACGTATCCCGGCATTGAGCTGTTATTACCGGTTTTGGGATTCTGCACAGAAAGGGTTTGTAAACCGCTGAATCCAAACGTGAGTTTAACTCTGTCAGTTGAATGCACACATTGACAACCATTCAGTTAGATAGATCCGTTTTGGTTTTAAAGCAGATATTTCTCTGTACAGGCTATGGTCCCATTCACTCGGGAATATCCCAACGCAGCTCCTGGATGAAACGTGTTTCTGACTCGCTGAATCTCAACATAGATTCAACTGTCTTAGGTGAACGAACGCACAGCAGAGCAGCTTCAAGGAAACGTTTCGCGTGAGTTTTAGACGAAGTTTCCTGCTGTTTAGTACGTATGCCGGCATTGGTCTGGAAATACCGGTTTTGGGATTCTGCACAGAAAGGGTTTGCAAACCGCTGAATCCAAACGTGAGTTTAACTCTGTCAGTTGAATGCACACATTGACAACCATTCAGTTAGATTGCACCCTTTTGGTTTTAGGAGCAGATATTTCTCTGTACAGCCTATGGTCCCATTCACTCGGGAATATCCCAACGCAGCTCCTAGAAGAAACGTGTTTCTGACTCGCTGAATCTCAACATAGATTCAACTCTCTTAGGTGAACGAACGCACAGCAGAGCAGTTTCAAAGAAACGTTTAACTTGAGTTTTAGACGAAGTTTCCTGCTGTTTGGTACGTATGCCGGCATTGGGCTGGAAATACCGGTTTTGGGATTCTGCACAGAAAGGGTTTGCAAACCGCTGAATCCACAAGTGAGTTTAACTCTGTCAATTGAATGCACACATTGACAACCATTCAGTTTGATAACACCCTTTTGCTTTCAGAAGCAGATATTTCTCTGTACACCCTATGGTCCCATTCACTCGGGAATATCCCAACGCAGCTCCTGGAAGAAACATGTTTCTGACTCGCTGAATCTCAACATAGATTCAACTCTCTTAGGTGAACGAACGCACAGCAGAGCAGTTTCAACGAAACGTTTCTCCTGAGTTTTAGACGAAGTTTCCTGCTGTTTAGTACGTATGCCGGCATTGGCCTGGAAATACCGGTTTTGGGATTCTGCACAGAAAGGGTTTGCAAACCGCTGATTCCACACGTGAGTTTAACTCTGTCAGTTGAATGCACACATTGACAACCATTCAGTTAGATAGCTCCGTTTTGGTTTTAGAAGCAGATATTTCTCTGTACAGCCTATGGTCCCATTCACTCGGGAATATCCCAACGCAGCTCCTAGAAGAAACGTGTTTCTGACTCGCTGAATCTCAACATAGATTCAACTCTCTTAAGTGAACGAACGAACAGCAGAGAAGTTTCAAGTAAACGCTTCTCCTTAGTTTTAGACGAAGTTTCCTGCTGTTTAGTACGGATGCCTGCATTGGGCAGGAAATACCGGTTTTCGGATTCTGCACAGAAAGGGTTTGCAAACCGCTGAATCCACACGTGAGTTTAACTCTGTCAGTTGAATGCACACATTGACAACCATTCAGTTTGATAACACCCTTTTGGTTTTAGAAGCAGATATTTCTCTGTACAGCCTATGGTCCCATTCACTCGGGAATATCCCAACGCAGCTCCTAGAAGAAACGTGTTTCTGTCTCGCTGAATCTCAACATAGATTCAACTCTCTTAGGTGAACGAACGCGCAGCAGAGCAGTTTCAAGGAAACTTTTCTCCTGAGTTTTAGACGAAGTTTCCTACTGTTTAGTACGTATGCCGGCATTGGGTTGGAAATACCGGTTTTGGGATTCTGCACAGAAAGGGTTTGCAAACCGCTGAATCCACACGTGAGTTTAACTCTGTCAATTGAATGCACACATTGACAACCATTCACTTTGATAACACCCTTTTGGTTTTAGAAGCAGATATTTCTCTGTACAGCCTATGGTCCCATTCACTCGTGGATATCCCAACGCAGCTCCTGGAAGAAACGTGTTTCTGACTCGCTGAATCTCAACATAGATTCAACTCTCTTAGGTGAACGAACGCACAGCAGAGCAGTTTCAAGGAAACGTTTCTCCTGAGTTTTAGACGAAGTTTCCTGCTGTTTAGTACGTATGCCGGCATTGGCCTGGAAATACCGGTTTTGGGATTCTGCACAGAAACGGTTTGCAAACCGCTGAATCCACACGTGAGTTTACCTCTGTCAGTTGAATGCACACATTGACAACCATTCAGTTAAATAGTTCCGTTTTGGTTTTAGAAGCAGATATTTCTCTGTACAGCCTATGGTCCCATTCACTCGGGAATATCCCAATGCAGCTCCTATAAGAAACGTGCTTCTGACTCGCTGAATCTCAACATAGATTCAACCCTCTTAGGTGACCGAACGCACAGAAGAGCAGTTTCAAGGAAACGTTTCTCCTGAGATTCAGACCAAGTTTACTGCTGTTTCGTACGTATGCGGGCATTGGGCTGGTAATGCCGGGTTTGCGATTCTGCACAGAAAGGGTTTGCAAACCGCTGAATCCACAGGTCAATTTAACTCTGTCAGTTAAATGCACACATTGACAACCATTCAGTTAGATAGCTCCGTTTTGGTTTTAGAAGCAGATATTTCTCTGTACAGCCTATGGTCCCATTCACTCGGGAATATCCCAACGCAGCTCCTATAAGAAACGTGCTTCTGACTCGCTGAATCTCAACATAGATTCAACTCTCTTAGGTGAACGAACGCACAGAACAGCAGTTTGAAGGAAAAGTTTCTCCTGAGTTTTAGACGTTTACTGCTTTTTCGTACGTATGCCGGCATTGGGCTGGAAATGCCGTTTTTGGATTCTGCACAGAAAGGGTTTGCAAACCGCTTAATTCAAACGTGAGTTTACCTCTGTGAGTTGAATGCACACATTGACAACCATTCAGTTACATAGCTCCGTTTTGGTTTTAGCAGCAGATATTTCTCTGTACAGCCTATGGTCCCATTCACTCGGGAGTATCCCAACGCAGCTCCTAGAAGAAAAGTGTTTCTGACTCGCTGAATCTCAACATAGATTCAACTCTCTTAGGTGAACGAACGCACAGCAGAGCAGTTTAAAGGAGACGTTTCTCCTGAGTTTTAGACGAAGTTTACTGCCGTTTCGAACGTATTCCGACACTGGGCTGGAAATGCCGGTTTTGGGTTTCTGCACAGAAAAGGTTTGCAAACCTCTGAATTCACAAATGAGTTTAACTCCGTAAGCTGAATGTACACATTGACAACCATTCAGTTAGATAGCTCCGTTTTGGTTTTAGAAGCAGATATTTCTCTGTACAGCCTATGATCCCATTCACTCGGGAAAATCCCAATGCAGCTCCTAGAAGAAACGTGTTTCTGACTCGCTGAATCTCAACATAGATTCAACTCTCTTAGGTGAACGAAAGCACAGAAGAGCAGTTTCAAGGAAACGTTTCTCCTGAGTTTTAGACGAAGTTTACTGCTGTTTCGTACGTATGCCGGCATCGGGCTGGAAATGCAGGTTTTGCGATTCTGCACAGAAAGGGTTTGCAAACTGCTGAATTAAGACGTGAGTTTAACTCCGTCAGCTGAATGCACACATTGACAACCATTCAGTTAGATAGCTCCGTTTAGATTTTAGAAGCAGAGATTTCTCTGTACATACTTTTGTCCCATTCACTCGGGAATATCCCAACGCAGCTCCTAGAAGAAACGTGTTTCTGACTCGCTGAATCTCAACATAGATTCAACTCTCTTAGGTGAACGAACGCACAGCAGAGCAGTTTCAAGGAAACGTTTCTCCTGAGTTTTAGACGAAGTTTCCTGCTGTTTAGTACGTATGCCGGCATTGGGCTGGAAATACCGGTTTTGGGATTCTGCACAGAAAGGGTTTGGAAACCGCTGAATCCACACGTGAGTTTAACTCTGTCAGTTGAATGCACACATTGACAACCATTCAGTTAGATAGCTCCGTTTTGGTTTTAGAAGCAGATATTTCTCTGTACAGCCTATGGTCCCATTCACTCGGGAATATCCCAACGCAGCTCCTGGAAGAAACGTGTTTCTGACTCGCTGAATCTCAACATAGATTCAACTCTCTTAGGTGAACGAACGCACAGCAGAGCAGCTTCAAGGAAACGTTTCTCCTGATTTTTACACGAAGTTTCCTGCTGTTTAGTACGGATGCCGGCATTGGGCTGGAAATACCGGTTTTGGGATTCTGCACAGAAAGGGTTTGTAAACCACTGAATCCACACGTGAGCTTAACTCTGTCAGTTGAATGCTCACATTGACAACCATTCAGTTAGATAGCTCCGTTTTGGTTTTAGAAGCAGATATTTCTCTGTACAGCCTATGGTCCCATTCACTCGGGAATATCCCAACGCAGCTCCTGGAAGAAACGTGTTTCTGACTCGCTGAATCTCAACATAGATTCAACTCTCTTAGGTGAACGAACGCACAGCAGAGCAGTTTCAAGGAAACGTTTCTCCTGAGTTTTAGACGAAGTTTCCTGCTGTTTAGTACATATGCCGGCATTGGGCTGGAAATACCGGTTTTGGGATTCTGCACAGAAAGGGTTTGCAAACCGCTGAATCCACACGTGAGTTTAACTCTGTCAGTTGAATGCATACATTGACAACCATTCAGTTTGATAACACCCTTTTGGTTTTAGAAGCAGATATTTCTCTGTACAGCCTATGGTCCCATTCACTCGGGAATATCCCAACGCAGCTCCTGGAAAAACGTGTTTCTGACTCGCCGAATCTCAACATAGATTCAACTCTCTTAGGTGAACGAACGCACAGCAGAGCAGTTTCAAGGAAACGTTTCTCCTGAGTTTTAGACGAAGTTTCCTGCTGTTTAGTACGTATGCCGGCATTGGGCTGGAAATACCGGTTTTGGGATTCTGCACAGAAAGGGTTTGCAAACCGCTGAATCCACACGTGAGTTTAACTCTGTCAGTTGAATGCACACATTGACAACCATTCAGTTAGATAGCTCCGTTTTGGTTTTAGAAGCAGATATTTCTCTGTACAGCCTATGGTCCCATTCACTCGGGAATATCCCAACGCAGCTACTAGAAGAAACGTGTTTCTGACTCGCTGAATCTCAACATAGATTCAACTCTCTTAGGTGAACGAACGCACAGCAGAGCAGTTTCAAGGAAACTTTTCTCCTGAGTTTTACACGAAGTTTCCTGCTGTTTAGTACGGATGCCGGCATTGGGCTGGAAATACCGGTTTTGGGATTCTGCACAGAAAGGGTTTGTAAACCGCTGAATCCACACGTGAGTTTAACTCTGTCAGTTGAATGCTCACATTGACAACCATTCAGTTAGATAGCTCCGTTTTGGTTTTAGAAGCAGATATTTCTCTGTACAGCCTATGGTCCCATTCACTCGGGAATATCCCAACGCAGCTCCTGGAAGAAACGTGTTTCTGACTCGCTGAATCTCAACATAGATTCAACTCTCTTAGGTGAACGAACGCACAGCAGAGCAGTTTCAAGGAAACGTTTCTCCTGAGTTTTAGACGAAGTTTCCTGCTGTTTAGTACATATGCCGGCATTGGGCTGGAAATACCGGTTTTGGGATTCTGCACAGAAAGGTTTGCAAACCGCTGAATCCACACGTGAGTTTAACTCTGTCAGTTGAATGCACACATTGACAACCATTCAGTTTGATAACATCCTTTTGGTTAAAGAAGCAGATATTTCTCCGTACAGCCTATGGTCCCATTCACTCGGGAATATCCCAACGCAGCTCCTGGAAGAAACGTGTTTCTGACTCGCTGAATCTCAACATAGATTCAACTCTCTTAGGTGAACGAACGCACCGCAGAGCAGTTTCAAGGAAACGTTTCTCCTGAGTTTTAGACGAAGTTTCCTGCTGTTTAGTACGGATGCCGGCATTGGGCTGGAAATACCGGTTTTGGGATTCTGCACAGAAAGGGTTTGCAAACCGCTGAATCCACACGTGAGTTTAACTCTGTCAGTTGAATGCACACATTGACAATCATTCAGTTTGATAGCACCCTTTTGGTTTTAGAAGCAGATATTTCTCTGTACAGCCTATGGTCCCATTCACTCGGGAATATCCCAACGCAGGTCCTAGAAGAAACGTGTTTCTGACTCGCTGAATCTCAACATAGATTCAATCTCTTAGGTGAACGAACGCACAGCAGAGCAGTTTCAAGGAAACGTTTCTCCTGAGTTTTAGACGAAGTTTCCTGTTGTTTAGTACGTATGCCGGCATTGGGCTGGAAATACCGGTTTTGGGATTCTGCACAGAAAGGGTTTGCAAACCGCTGAATCCACACGTGAGTTTACCTTTGTCAGCTGAATGCACACATTGACAACCATCCAGTTAGATAGCTCCGTTTTGGTTTTAGAAGCAGATATTTCTCTGTACAGACTATGGTCCCATTCACTCAGGAATATCCCAACGCAGCTCCTAGAAGAAACGTGTTTCTGACTCGCTGAATCTCAACATAGTTTCAACTCTCTTAGGTGAACGAACGCACAGCAGAGCAGTTTCAAGGAAACATTTCTCCTGAGTTTTAGAGGAAGTTTCCTGCTGTTTAGTACGTATGCCGGCATTGGGCTGGAAATACCGGTTTTGGGATTCTGCACAGAAAGGGTTTGCAAACCGCTGAATCCACACGTGAGTTTAACTCTGTCAGTTGAATGCACACATTGACAACCATTCAGTTAGATAGCTCCGTTTTGGTTTTAGAAGCAGATATTTCTCTGTACAGCCTATGGTCCCATTCACTCGGGAATATCCCAACGCAGCTCCTGGAAGAAACGTGTTTCTGACTCGCTGAATCTCAACATAGATTCAACTCTCTTAGGTGAATGAACGCACAGCAGAGCAGCTTCAAGGAAACGTTTCTCGTGAGTTTTAGACGAAGTTTCCTGCTGTTTACTACGTATGCTGGCATTGGGCTGGAAATACCAGTTTTGGGATTCTGCACAGAAAGGGTTTGCAAACCGCTGAATCCACACGTGAGTTTAACTCTGTCAGTTGAATGCACACATTGACAACCATTCAGTTTCATAGCACCCTTTTGGTTTTAGAAGCAGATATTTCTCTGTACAGTCTATGGTCCCATTCACTCGGGAATATCCCAACGCAGCTCCTAGAAGAAACGTGTTTCTGACTCGCTGAATCTCAACATAGATTCAACTCTCTTAGGTGAACGAACGCACAGCAGAGCAGTTTCAAGGAAACGTTTCTCCTGAGTTTTAGACGAAGTTTCCTGCAGTTTAGTACATATCCCGGCATTGAGCTGTTATTACCGGTTTTGGGATTCTGCACAGAAAGGTTTTGTAAACCGCTGAATCCAATCGTGAGTTTAACTCTGTCAGTTGAATGCACACATTGACAACCATTCAGTTAGATTGCACCCTTTTGGTTTTAGGAGCAGATATTTCTCTGTACAGCCTATGGTCCCATTCACTCCGGAATATCCCAACGTAGCTCCTAGAAGAAACGTGTTTCTGACTCGCTGAATCTCAACATAGATTCAACTCTCTTAGGTGAACGAACGCACAGCAGAGCAGTTTCAAGGAAACGATTCTCCTGAGTTTTAGACCAAGTTTCCTGCTGTTTAGTACGGATGCCGGCATTGGGCTGGAAATACCGGTTTTGGGATTCTGCACAGAAAGGGTTTGCAAACCGCTGAATCCACCCGTGAGTTTAACTTTGTCAGTTGAATGCACACATTGACAACCATCCAGTTAGATAGCTCCGTTTTGGTTTTAGAAGCAGATATTTCTCTGTACAGCCTATGGTCCCATTCACTCGGGAATATCCCAACGCAGCTCCTAGAAGAAACGTGTTTCTGACTCGCTGAATCTCAACATAGATTCAACTCTCTTAGGTGAACGAACGCACAGCAGAGCAGTTTCAAGGAAACGTTTCTCCTGAGTTTTAGACGAAGTTTCCTGCTGTTTAGTACGTATGCCGGCATTGGGCTGGAAATACCGGTTTTGGGATTCTGCACAGAAAGGGTTTGCAAACCGCTGAATCCACACGTGAGTTTAACTCTGTCAGTTGAATGCACACATTGACAACCATTCAGTTTGATAACACCCTTTTGGTTTTAGAAGCAGATATTTCTCTGTACAGCCTATGGTCCCATTCACTCGGGAATATCCCAACGCAGCTCCTGGAAGAAACGTGTTTCTGACTCGCTGAATCTCAACATAGATTTAACTCTCTTAGGTGAACGAACGCACAGCAGAGCAGTTTCAAGGAAACGTTTCTCCTGAGTTTTAGACGAAGTTTCCTGCTGTTTAGTACGTATGCCGGCATTGGGCTGGAAATACCGGTTTTGGGAATCTGCACAGAAAGGGTTTGCAAACCGCTGAATCCACACGTGAGTTTAACTCTGTCAGTTGAATGCACACATTGACAACCATTCAGTTAGATAGCTCCGTTTTGGTTTTAGAAGCAGATATTTCTCTGTACAGACTATGGTCCCATTCACTCGGGAATATCCCAACGCAGCTACTAGAAGAAACGTGTTTCTGACTCGCTGAATCTCAACATAGATTCAACTCTCTTAGGTGAACGAAAGCACAGCAGAGCAGTTTCAAGGAAGCGTTTCTCCTGAGATTTAGACGAAGTTTCCTGCTGTTTAGTACGGATGCCGGCATTGGGCTGGAAATACCGGTTCTGGGATTCTGCACAGAAAGGGTTTGCAAACCGCTGAATCCACACGTGAGTTTAACTTTGTGAGTTGAATGCACACATTGACAACCATCCAGTTAGATAGCTCCGTTTTGGTTTTAGAAGCAGATATTTCTCTGTACAGACTATGGTCCCATTCACTCGGGAATATCCCAACGCAGCTCCTAGAAGAAACGTGTTTCTGACTCGCTGAATCTCAACATAGATTCAACTCTCTTAGGTGAACGAACGCACAGCAGAGCAGTTTCAAGGAAACGTTTCTCCTGAGTTTTATACGAAGTTTCCTGCAGTTTAGTACGTATGCCGGCATTGAGCTGGAATTACCGGTTTTGGGAATCTGCACAGAAAGGGTTTGTAGACCGCTGAATCCAAACGTGAGTTTAACTCTGTCAGTTGAATGCACACATTGACAACCATTCAGTTTGATAACACCCTTTTGGTTTTAGAAGCAGATATTTCTCTGTACAGCCTATGGTCCCATTCACTCGGGGATATCCCAACGCAGCTCCTGGAAGAAACGTGTTTCTGACTCGCTGAATCTCAACATAGATTCAACTCTCTTAGGTGAACGAACGCACAGCAGAGCAGTTTCAAGGAAACGTTTCTCCTGAGTTTTAGACGAAGTTTCCTGCTGTTTAGTACGTATGCCGGCATTGGCCTGGAAATACCGGTTTTGGGATTCTGCACAGAAAGGGTTTGCAAACCGCTGATTCCACACGTGAGTTTAACTCTGTCAGTTGAATGCACACATTGAAAACCATTCAGTTAGATAGCTCCGTTTTGGTATTAGAAGCAGATATTTCTCTGTACAGCCTATGGTCCCATTCACTCGGGAATATCCCAACGCAGGTCCTAGAAGAAACGTGTTTCTGACTCGCTGAATCTCAACATAGATTCAACTCTCTTAGGTGAACGAACGCACAGCAGAGCAGTTTCAAGGAAACGTTTCTCTTGAGTTTTAGACGAAGTTTCCTGCTGTTTAGTATGGATGCCGGCATTGGGCTGGAAATACCGGTTTTGGGATTCTGCACAGAAAGGGTTTGCAAACCGCTGAATCCACACGTGAGTTTAACTTTGTGAGTTGAATGCACACATTGACAACCATCCAGTTAGATAGCTCCGTTTTGTTTTTAGAAGCAGATATTTCTCTGTACAGCCTATGATCCCATTCACTCGGGAATATCCCAACGCAGCTCCTAGAAGAAACGTGTTTCTGTCTCGCTGAATCTCAACATAGATTCAACTCTCTTAGGTGAACGAACGCACAGCAGAGCAGTTTCAAGGAAACGTTTCTCCTGAGTTTTAGACGAAGTTTCCTGCAGTTTAGTACGTATCCCGGCATTGAGCTGTTATTACCGGTTTTGGGATTCTGCACAGAAAGGGTTTGTAAACCGCTGAATCCAAACGTGAGTTTAACTCTGTCAGTTGAATGCACACATTGACAACCATTCAGTTAGATAGATCCGTTTTGGTTTTAAAGCAGATATTTCTCTGTACAGGCTATGGTCCCATTCACTCGGGAATATCCCAACGCAGCTCCTGGATGAAACGTGTTTCTGACTCGCTGAATCTCAACATAGATTCAACTGTCTTAGGTGAACGAACGCACAGCAGAGCAGCTTCAAGGAAACGTTTCGCGTGAGTTTTAGACGAAGTTTCCTGCTGTTTAGTACGTATGCCGGCATTGGTCTGGAAATACCGGTTTTGGGATTCTGCACAGAAAGGGTTTGCAAACCGCTGAATCCAAACGTGAGTTTAACTCTGTCAGTTGAATGCACACATTGACAACCATTCAGTTTGATAACACCCTTTTGGTTTTAGAAGCAGATATTTCTCTGTACAGCCTATGGTCCCATTCACTCGGGAATATCCCAACGCAGCTCCTGGAAGAAACGTGTTTCTGACTCGCTGAATCTCAACATAGATTCAACTCTCTTAGGTGAACGAACGCACAGCAGAGCAGTTTCAAGGAAACGTTTCTCCTGAGTTTTAGACGAAGTTTCCTGCTGTTTAGTACGTATGCCGGCATTGGCCTGGAAATACCGGTTTTGGGATTCTGCACAGAAAGGGTTTGCAAACCGCTGATTCCACACGTGAGTTTAACTCTGTCAGTTGAATGCACACATTGACAACCATTCAGTTAGATAGCTCCGTTTTGGTTTTAGAAGCAGATATTTCTCTGTACAGCCTATGGTCCCATTCACTCGGGGATATCCCAACGCAGCTCCTGGAAGAAACGTGTTTCTGACTCGCTGAATCTCAACATAGATTCAACTCTCTTAGGTGAACGAACGCACAGCAGAGCAGTTTCAAGGAAACGTTTCTCCTGAGTTTTAGACGAAGTTTCCTGCTGTTTAGTACGTATGCCGGCATTGGCCTGGAAATACCGGTTTTGGGATTCTGCACAGAAAGGGTTTGCAAACCGCTGATTCCACACGTGAGTTTAACTCTGTCAGTTGAATGCACACATTGACAACCATTCAGTTAGATAGCTCCGTTTTGGTTTTAGAAGCAGATATTTCTCTGTACAGCCTATGGTCCCATTCATTCGGGAATATCCCAACGCAGCTCCTAGAAGAAACGTGTTTCTGACTCGCTGAATCTCAACATAGATTCAACTCTCTTAAGTGAACGAACGAACAGCAGAGAAGTTTCAAGGAATCGCTTCTCCTGAGTTTTAGACGAAGTTTCCTGCTGTTTAGTACGGATGCCTGCATTGGGCAGGAAATACCGGTTTTCGGATTCTGCACAGAAAGGGTTTGCAAACCGCTGAATCCAAACGTGAGTTTAACTCTGTCAGTTGAATGCACACATTGACAACCATTCAGTTAGATAGATCCGTTTTGGTTTTAGAAGCAGATATTTCTCTGTACAGCCTATGGTCCCATTCACTCGGGAATATCCCAACGCATCTCCTGGAAGAAACGTGTTTCTGACTCGCTGAATCTCAACATAGATTCAACTGTCTTAGGTGAACGAACGCACAGCAGAGCAGCTTCAAGGAAACGTTTCGCGTGAGTTTTAGACGAAGTTTCCTGCTGTTTAGTACGTATGCCGGCATTGGTCTGGAAATACCGGTTTTGGGATTCTGCACAGAAAGGGTTTGCAAACCGCTGAATCCAAACGTGAGTTTAACTCTGTCAGTTGAATGCACACATTGACAACCATTCAGTTTGATAACACCCTTTTGGTTTTAGAAGCAGATATTTCTCTGTACAGCCTATGGTCCCATTCACTCGGGGATATCCCAACGCAGCTCCTGGAAGAAACGTGTTTCTGACTCGCTGAATCTCAACATAGATTCAACTCTCTTAGGTGAACGAACGCACAGCAGAGCAGTTTCAAGGAAACGTTTCTCCTGAGTTTTAGACGAAGTTTCCTGCTGTTTAGTACGTATGCCGGCATTGGCCTGGAAATACCGGTTTTGGGATTCTGCACAGAAAGGGTTTGCAAACCTCTGATTCCACACGTGAGTTTAACTCTGTCAGTTGAATGCACACATTGACAACCATTCAGTTAGATAGCTCCGTTTTGGTTTTAGAAGCAGATATTTCTCTGTACAGCCTATGGTCCCATTCACTCGGGAATATCCCAACGCAGCTCCTAGAAGAAACGTGTTTCTGACTCGCTGAATCTCAACATAGATTCAACTCTCTTAAGTGAACGAACGAACAGCAGAGAAGTTTCAAGGAAACGCTTCTCCTGAGTTTTAGACGAAGTTTCCTGCTGTTTAGTACGGATGCCTGCATTGGGCAGGAAATACCAGTTTTCGGATTCTGCACAGAAAGGGTTTGCAAACCGCTGAATTCACACGTGAGTTTAACTCTGTCAGTTGAATGCACACATTGACAACCATTCAGTTTGATAGCACCCTTTTGGTTTTAGAAGCAGATATTTCTCTGTACAGCCTATGGTCCCATTCACTCGGGAATATCCCAACGCAGCTCCTAGAAGAAACGTGTTTCTGTCTCGCTGAATCTCAACATAGATTCAACTCTCTTAGGTGAACGAACGCGCAGCAGAGCAGTTTCAAGTAAACTTTTCTCCTGAGTTTTAGACGAAGTTTCCTACTGTTTAGTACGGATGCCGGCATTGGGCTGGAAATACCGGTTTTGGGATTCTGCACAGAAAGGGTTTGCAAACCGCTGAATCCACACGTGAGTTTAACTCTGTCAGTTGAATGCACACATTGACAACCATTCAGTTTGATAACACCCTTTTGGTTTTAGAAGCAGATATTTCTCTGTACAGCCTATGGTCCCATTCACTCGGGGATATCCCAACGCAGCTCCTGGAAGAAACGTGTTTCTGACTCGCTGAATCTCAACATAGATTCAACTCTCTTAGGTGAACGAACGCACAGCAGAGCAGTTTCAAGGAAACGTTTCTCCTGAGTTTTAGACGAAGTTTCCTGCTGTTTAGTACGTATGCCGGCATTGGCCTGGAAATACCGGTTTTGGGATTCTGCACAGAAACGGTTTGCAAACCGCTGAATCCACACGTGAGTTTAACTCTGTCAGTTGAATGCACACATTGAAAACCATTCAGTTAGATAGCTCCGTTTTGGTATTAGAAGCAGATATTTCTCTGTACAGCCTATGGTCCCATTCACTCGGGAATATCCCAACGCAGGTCCTAGAAGAAACGTGTTTCTGACTCGCTGAATCTCAACATAGATTCAACTCTCTTAGGTGAACGAACGCACAGCAGAGCAGTTTCAAGGAAACGTTTCTCTTGAGTTTTAGACGAAGTTTCCTGCTGTTTAGTATGGATGCCGGCATTGGGCTGGAAATACCGGTTTTGGGATTCTGAACAGAAAGGGTTTGCAAACCGCTGAATCCACACGTGAGTTTAACTTTGTGAGTTGAATGCACACATTGACAACCATCCAGTTAGATAGCTCCGTTTTGTTTTTAGAAGCAGATATTTCTCTGTACAGCCTATGATCCCATTCACTCGGGAATATCCCAACGCAGCTCCTAGAAGAAACGTGTTTCTGTCTCGCTGAATCTCAACATAGATTCAACTCTCTTAGGTGAACGAACGCACAGCAGAGCAGTTTCAAGGAAACGTTTCTCCTGAGTTTTAGACGAAGTTTCCTGCAGTTTAGTACGTATCCCGGCATTGAGCTGTTATTACCGGTTTTGGGATTCTGCACAGAAAGGGTTTGTAAACCGCTGAATCCAAACGTGAGTTTAACTCTGTCAGTTGAATGCACACATTGACAACCATTCAGTTAGATAGATCCGTTTTGGTTTTAAAGCAGATATTTCTCTGTACAGGCTATGGTCCCATTCACTCGGGAATATCCCAACGCAGCTCCTGGATGAAACGTGTTTCTGACTCGCTGAATCTCAACATAGATTCAACTGTCTTAGGTGAACGAACGCACAGCAGAGCAGCTTCAAGGAAACGTTTCGCGTGAGTTTTAGACGCAGTTTCCTGCTGTTTAGTACGTATGCCGGCATTGGTCTGGAAATACCGGTTTTGGGATTCTGCACAGAAAGGGTTTGCAAACCGCTGAATCCAAACGTGAGTTTAACTCTGTCAGTTGAATGCACACATTGACAACCATTCAGTTTGATAACACCCTTTTGGTTTTAGAAGCAGATATTTCTCTGTACAGCCTATGGTCCCATTCACTCGGGGATATCCCAACGCAGCTCCTGGAAGAAACGTGTTTCTGACTCGCTGAATCTCAACATAGATTCAACTCTCTTAGGTGAACGAACGCACAGCAGAGCAGTTTCAAGGAAACGTTTCTCCTGAGTTTTAGACGAAGTTTCCCGCTGTTTAGTACGTATGCCGGCATTGGCCTGGAAATACCGGTTTTGGGATTCTGCACAGAAAGGGTTTGCAAACCGCTGATTCCACACGTGAGTTTAACTCTGTCAGTTGAATGCACACATTGACAACCATTCAGTTAGATAGCTCCGTTTTGGTTTTAGAAGCAGATATTTCTCTGTACAGCCTATGGTCCCATTCACTCGGGAATATCCCAACGCAGCTCCTAGAAGAAACGTGTTTCTGACTCGCTGAATCTCAACATAGATTCAACTCTCTTAAGTGAACGAACGAACAGCAGAGAAGTTTCAAGGAAACGCTTCTCCTGAGTTTTAGACGAAGTTTCCTGCTGTTTAGTACGGATGCCTGCATTGGGCAGGAAATACCGGTTTTCGGATTCTGCACAGAAAGGGTTTGCAAACCGCTGAATCCAAACGTGAGTTTAACTCTGTCAGTTGAATGCACACATTGACAACCATTCAGTTAGATAGATCCGTTTTGGTTTTAGAAGCAGATATTTCTCTGTACAGCCTATGGTCCCATTCACTCGGGAATATCCCAACGCATCTCCTGGAAGAAACGTGTTTCTGACTCGCTGAATCTCAACATAGATTCAACTGTCTTAGGTGAACGAACGCACAGCAGAGCAGCTTCAAGGAAACGTTTCGCGTGAGTTTTAGACGAAGTTTCCTGCTGTTTAGTACGTATGCCGGCATTGGTCTGGAAATACCGGTTTTGGGATTCTGCACAGAAAGGGTTTGCAAACCGCTGAATCCAAACGTAAGTTTAACTCTGTCAGTTGAATGCACACATTGACAACCATTCAGTTTGATAACACCCTTTTGGTTTTAGAAGCAGATATTTCTCTGTACAGCCTATGGTCCCATTCACTCGGGGATATCCCAACGCAGCTCCTGGAAGAAACGTGTTTCTGACTCGCTGAATCTCAACATAGATTCAACTCTCTTAGGTGAACGAACGCACAGCAGAGCAGTTTCAAGGAAACGTTTCTCCTGAGTTTTAGACGAAGTTTCCTGCTGTTTAGTACGTATGCCGGCATTGGCCTGGAAATACCGGTTTTGGGATTCTGCACAGAAAGGGTTTGCAAACCGCTGATTCCACACGTGAGTTTAACTCTGTCAGTTGAATGCACACATTGACAACCATTCAGTTAGATAGCTCCGTTTTGGTTTTAGAAGCAGATATTTCTCTGTACAGCCTATGGTCCCATTCACTCGGGAATATCCCAACGCAGCTCCTAGAAGAAACGTGTTTCTGACTCGCTGAATCTCAACATAGATTCAACTCTCTTAAGTGAACGAACGAACAGCAGAGAAGTTTCAAGGAAACGCTTCTCCTGAGTTTTAGACGAAGTTTCCTGCTGTTTAGTACGGATGCCTGCATTGGGCAGGAAATACCAGTTTTCGGATTCTGCACAGAAAAGGTTTGCAAACCGCTGAATCCACACGTGAGTTTAACTCTGTCAGTTGAATGCACACATTGACAACCATTCAGTTTGATAGCACCCTTTTGGTTTTAGAAGCAGATATTTCTCTGTACAGCCTATGGTCCCATTCACTCGGGAATATCCCAACGCAGCTCCTAGAAGAAACGTGTTTCTGTCTCGCTGAATCTCAACATAGATTCAACTCTCTTAGGTGAACGAACGCGCAGCAGAGCAGTTTCAAGTAAACTTTTCTCCTGAGTTTTAGACGAAGTTTCCTACTGTTTAGTACGGATGCCGGCATTGGGCTGGAAATACCGGTTTTGGGATTCTGCACAGAAAGGGTTTGCAAACCGCTGAATCCACACGTGAGTTTAACTCTGTCAGTTGAATGCACACATTGACAACCATTCAGTTTGATAACACCCTTTTGGTTTTAGAAGCAGATATTTCTCTGTACAGCCTATGGTCCCATTCACTCGGGGATATCCCAACGCAGCTCCTGGAAGAAACGTGTTTCTGACTCGCTGAATCTCAACATAGATTCAACTCTCTTAGGTGAACTAACGCACAGCAGAGCAGTTTCAAGGAAACGTTTCTCCTGAGTTTTAGACGAAGTTTCCTGCTGTTTAGTACGTATGCCGGCATTGGCCTGGAAATACCGGTTTTGGGATTCTGCACAGAAACGGTTTGCAAACCGCTGAATCCACACGTGAGTTTAACTCTGTCAGTTGAATGCACACATTGAAAACCATTCAGTTAGATAGCTCCGTTTTGGTATTAGAAGCAGATATTTCTCTGTACAGCCTATGGCCCCATTCACTCGGGAATATCCCAACGCAGGTCCTAGAAGAAACGTGTTTCTGACTCGCTGAATCTCAACATAGATTCAACTCTCTTAGGTGAACGAACGCACAGCAGAGCAGTTTCAAGGAAACGTTTCTCTTGAGTTTTAGACGAAGTTTCCTGCTGTTTAGTATGGATGCCGGCATTGGGCTGGAAATACCGGTTTTGGGATTCTGCACAGAAAGGGTTTGCAAACCGCTGAATCCACACCTGAGTTTAACTCTGTCAGTTGAATGCACACATTGACAACCATCCAGTTAGATAGCTCCGTTTTGTTTTTAGAAGCAGATATTTCTCTGTACAGCCTATGATCCCATTCACTCGGGAATATCCCAACGCAGCTCCTAGAAGAAACGTGTTTCTGTCTCGCTGAATCTCAACATAGATTCAACTCTCTTAGGTGAACGAACGCACAGCAGAGCAGTTTCAAGGAAACGTTTCTCCTGAGTTTTAGACGAAGTTTCCTGCAGTTTAGTACGTATCCCGGCATTGAGCTGTTATTACCGGTTTTGGGATTCTGCACAGAAAGGGTTTGTAAACCGCTGAATCCAAACGTGAGTTTAACTCTGTCAGTTGAATGCACACATTGACAACCATTCAGTTAGATAGATCCGTTTTGGTTTTAAAGCAGATATTTCTCTGTACAGGCTATGGTCCCATTCACTCGGGAATATCCCAACGCAGCTCCTGGATGAAACGTGTTTCTGACTCGCTGAATCTCAACATAGATTCAACTGTCTTAGGTGAACGAACGCACAGCAGAGCAGCTTCAAGGAAACGTTTCGCGTGAGTTTTAGACGAAGTTTCCTGCTGTTTAGTACGTATGCCGGCATTGGTCTGGAAATACCGGTTTTGGGATTCTGCACAGAAAGGGTTTGCAAACCGCTGAATCCAAACGTGAGTTTAACTCTGTCAGTTGAATGCACACATTGACAACCATTCAGTTTGATAACACCCTTTTGGTTTTAGAAGCAGATATTTCTCTGTACAGCCTATGGTCCCATTCACTCGGGGATATCCCAACGCAGCTCCTGGAAGAAACGTGTTTCTGACTCGCTGAATCTCAACATAGATTCAACTCTCTTAGGTGAACGAACGCACAGCAGAGCAGTTTCAAGGAAACGTTTCTCCTGAGTTTTAGACGAAGTTTCCTGCTGTTTAGTACGTATGCCGGCATTGGCCTGGAAATACCGGTTTTGGGATTCTGCACAGAAAGGGTTTGCAAACCGCTGATTCCACACGTGAGTTTAACTCTGTCAGTTGAATGCACACATTGACAACCATTCAGTTAGATAGCTCCGTTTTGGTTTTAGAAGCAGATATTTCTCTGTACAGCCTATGGTCCCATTCACTCGGGAATATCCCAACGCAGCTCCTAGAAGAAACGTGTTTCTGACTCGCTGAATCTCAACATAGATTCAACTCTCTTAAGTGAACGAACGAACAGCAGAGAAGTTTCAAGGAAACGCTTCTCCTGAGTTTTAGACGAAGTTTCCTGCTGTTTAGTACGGATGCCTGCATTGGGCAGGAAATACCGGTTTTCGGATTCTGCACAGAAAGGGTTTGCAAACCGCTGAATCCACACGTGAGTTTAACTCTGTCAGTTGAATGCACACATTGACAACCATTCAGTTTGATAGCACCCTTTTGGTTTTAGAAGCAGATATTTCTCTGTACAGCCTATGGTCCCATTCACTCGGGAATATCCCAACGCAGCTCCTAGAAGAAACGTGTTTCTGTCTCGCTGAATCTCAACATAGATTCAACTCTCTTAGGTGAACGAACGCGCAGCAGAGCAGTTTCAAGTAAACTTTTCTCCTGAGTTTTAGACGAAGTTTCCTACTGTTTAGTACGGATGCCGGCATTGGGCTGGAAATACCGGTTTTGGGATTCTGCACAGAAAGGGTTTGCAAACCGCTGAATCCACACGTGAGTTTAACTCTGTCAGTTGAATGCACACATTGACAACCATTCAGTTTGATAACACCCTTTTGGTTTTAGAAGCAGATATTTCTCTGTACAGCCTATGGTCCCATTCACTCGGGGATATCCCAACGCAGCTCCTGGAAGAAACGTGTTTCTGACTCGCTGAATCTCAACATAGATTCAACTCTCTTAGGTGAACGAACGCACAGCAGAGCAGTTTCAAGGAAACGTTTCTCCTGAGTTTTAGACGAAGTTTCCTGCTGTTTAGTACGTATGCCGGCATTGGCCTGGAAATACCGGTTTTGGGATTCTGCACAGAAAGGGTTTGCAAACCGCTGATTCCACACGTGAGTTTAACTCTGTCAGTTGAATGCACACATTGACAACCATTCAGTTAGATAGCTCCGTTTTGGTTTTAGAAGCAGATATTTCTCTGTACAGCCTATGGTCCCATTCACTCGGGAATATCCCAACGCAGCTCCTAGAAGAAACGTGTTTCTGACTCGCTGAATCTCAACATAGATTCAACTCTCTTAAGTGAACGAACGAACAGCAGAGAAGTTTCAAGGAAACGCTTCTCCTGAGTTTTAGACGAAGTTTCCTGCTGTTTAGTACGGATGCCTGCATTGGGCAGGAAATACCGGTTTTCGGATTCTGCACAGAAAGGGTTTGCAAACCGCTGAATCCACACGTGAGTTTAACTCTGTCAGTTGAATGCACACATTGACAACCATTCAGTTTGATAGCACCCTTTTGGTTTTAGAAGCAGATATTTCTCTGTACAGCCTATGGTCCCATTCACTCGGGAATATCCCAACGCAGCTCCTAGAAGAAACGTGTTTCTGTCTCGCTGAATCTCAACATAGATTCAACTCTCTTAGGTGAACGAACGCGCAGCAGAGCAGTTTCAAGGAAACTTTTCTCCTGAGTTTTAGACGAAGTTTCCTACTGTTTAGTACGGATGCCGGCATTGGGCTGGAAATACCGGTTTTGGGATTCTGCACAGAAAGGGTTTGCAAACCGCTGAATCCACACGTGAGTTTAACTCTGTCAGTTGAATGCACACATTGACAACCATTCACTTTGATAACACCCTTTTGGTTTTAGAAGCAGGTATTTCTCTGTACAGCCTATGGTCCCATTCACTCGGGAATATCCCAACGCTGCTCCTGGAAGAAACGTGTTTCTGACTCGCTGAATCTCAACATAGATTCAACTCTCTTAGGTGAACGAACGCACAGCAGAGCAGTTTCAAGGAAACGTTTCTCCTGAGTTTTAGACGAAGTTTCCTGCTGTTTAGTACGTATGCCGGCATTGGGCTGGAAATACCGGTTTTGGGATTCTGCACAGAAAGGGTTTGCAAACCGCTGAATCCACACGTGAGTTTAACTCTGTCAGTTGAATGCACACATTGACAACCATCCAGTTAGATAGCTCCGTTTTGGTTTTAGAAGCAGATATTTCTCTGTACAGACTATGGTCCCATTCACTCGGGAATATCCCAACGCAGCTCCTGGAAGAAACGTGTTTCTGACTCGCTGAATCTCAACATAGATTCAACTGTCTTAGGTGAACGAACGCACAGCAGAGCAGCTTCAAGGAAACGTTTCGCGTGAGTTTTAGACGAAGTTTCCTGCTGTTTAGTACGTATGCTGGCATTGGGCTGGAAATACCGGTTTTGGGATTCTGCACAGAAAGGGTTTGCAAACCGCTGAATCCACACGTGAGTTTAACTCTGTCAGTTGAATGCACACATTGACAACCATTCAGTTTGATAACACCCTTTTGGTTTTAGAAGCAGATATTTCTCTGTACAGCCTATGGTCCCATTCACTCGGGAATATCCCAACGCAGCTCCTGGAAGAATCGTGTTTCTGACTCGCTGAATCTCAACATAGATTCAACTCTCTTAGGTGAACGAACGCACAGCAGAGCAGTTTCAAGGAAACGTTTCTCCTGAGTTTTAGACGAAGTTTCCTGCTGTTTAGTACGGATGCCGGCATTGGGCTGGAAATACCGGTTTTGGGATTCTGCACAGAAAGGGTTTGCAAACCGCTGAATCCACACGTGAGTTTAACTTTGTCAGTTGAATGCACACATTGACAACCATCCAGTTAGATAGCTCCGTTTTGGTTTTAGAAGCAGATATTTTTCTGTACAGACTACGGTCCCATTCACTCAGGAATATCCCAACGCAGCTCCTAGAAGAAACGTGTTTCTAACTCGCTGAATCTCAACATAGATTCCACTCTCTTAGGTGAACGAACACACAGCAGAGCAGTTTCAAGGAAACGTTTCTCCTGAGTTTTAGACGTAGTTTCCTGCTGTTTAGTACGTATGCCGGCATTGGGCTGGAAATACCGGTTTTGGGATTCTGCACAGAAAGGGTTTGCAAACCGCTGAATCCACACGTGAGTTTAACTCTGTCAGTTGAATGCACACATTGACAACCATTCAGTTTGATAACACCCTTTTGGTTTTAGAAGCAGATATTTCTCTGTACAGCCTATGGTCCCATTCACTCGGGAATATCCCAACGCAGCTCCTGGAAGAAACGTGTTTCTGACTCGCTGAATCTCAACATAGATTCAACTCTCTTAGGTGAACGAACGCACAGCAGAGCAGTTTCAAGGAAACGTTTCTCCTGAGTTTTAGACGAAGTTTCCTGCTGTTTAGTACGGATGCCGGCATTGGGCTGGAAATACCGGTTTTGGGATTCTGCACAGAAAGGGTTTGCAGACCGCTGAATCCACACGTGAGTTTAACTTTGTGAGTTGAATGCACACATTGACAACCATCCAGTTAGATAGCTCCGTTTTGGTTTTAGAAGCAGATATTTCTCTGTACAGCCTATGGTCCCATTCACTCAGGAATATCCCAACGCAGCTCCTAGAAGAAACGTGTTTCTGACTCGCTGAATCTCAACATAGATTCAACTCTCTTAGGTGAACGAACGCACAGCAGAGCAGTTTCAAGGAAACGTTTCTCTTGAGTTTTAGACGAAGTTTCCTGCTGTTTAGTATGGATGCCGGCATTGGGCTGGAAATACCGGTTTTGGGATTCTGCACAGAAAGGGTTTGCAAACCGCTGAATCCACACGTGAGTTTAACTTTGTGAGTTGAATGCACACATTGACAACCATCCAGTTAGATAGCTCCGTTTTGTTTTAAGAAGCAGATATTTCTCTGTACAGCCTATGATCCCATTCACTCGGGAATATCCCAACGCAGCTCCTAGAAGAAAGTGTTTCTGTCTCGCTGAATCTCAACATAGATTCAACTCTCTTAGGTGAACGAACGCACAGCAGAGCAGTTTCAAGGAAACGTTTCTCCTGAGTTTTAGACGAAGTTTCCTGTAGTTTAGTACGTATCTCGGCATTGAGCTGTTATTACCGGTTTTGCGATTCTGCACAGAAAGGGTTTGTAAACCGCTGAATCCAAACGTGAGTTTAACTCTGTCAGTTGAATGCACACATTGACAACCATTCAGTTAGATTGCACCCTTTTGGTTTTAGGAGCAGATATTTCTCTGTACAGCCTATGGTCCCATTCACTCGGGAATAGCCCAACGCAGCTCCTGGAAGAAACGTGTTTCTGACTCGCTGAATCTCAACATAGATTCAACTCTCTTAGGTGAACGAACGCACAGCAGAGCAGCTTCAAGGAAACGTTTCGCGTGAGTTTTAGACGAAGTTTCCTGCTGTTTAGTACGTATGCCGGCATTGGGTTGGAAATACCGGTTTTGGGATTCTGCACAGAAAGGGTTTGCAAACCGCTGAATCCACACGTGAGTTTAACTCTGTCAGTTGAATGCACACATTGACAACCATTCAGTTTGATAACACCCTTTTGGTTTTAGAAGCAGATATTTCTCTGTACAGCCTATGGTCCCATTCACTCGGGAATATCCCAACGCAGCTCCTGGAAGAATCGTGTTTCTGACTCGCTGAATCTCAACATAGTTTCAACTCTCTTAGGTGAACGAACGCACAGCAGAGCAGTTTCAAGGAAACGTTTCTCCTGAGTTTTAGACGAAGTTTCCTGCTGTTTAGTACGGATGCCGGCATTGGGCTGGAAATACCGGTTTTGGGATTCTGCACAGAATGGGTTTGCAAACCGCTGAATCCACACGTGAGTTTAACTCTGTCAGTTGAATGCACACATTGACAACCATTCAGTTAGATAGATCCGTTTTGGTTTTAGAAGCAGATATTTCTCTGTACAGCCTATGGTCCCATTCACTCGGGAATATCCCAACGTAGCTCCTGGAAGAAACGTGTTTCTGACTCGCTGAATCTCAACATAGATTCAACTGTCTTAGGTGAACGAACGCACAGCAGAGCAGCTTCAAGGAAACGTTTCGCGTGAGTTTTAGACAAAGTTTCCTGCTGTTTAGTACGTATGCCGGCATTGGGCTGGAAATACCGGTTTTGGGATTCTGCACAGAAAGGGTTTGCAAACCGCTGAATCCACACGTGAGTTTAACTCTGTCAGTTGAATGCACACATTGACAACCATTCAGTTTGATAACACCCTTTTGGTTTTAGAAGCAGATATTTCTCTGTACAGCCTATGGTCCCATTCACTCGGGGATATCCCAACGCAGCTCCTGGAAGAAACGTGTTTCTGACTCGCTGAATCTCAACATAGATTCAACTCTCTTAGGTGAACGAACGCACAGCAGAGCAGTTTCAAGGAAACGTTTCTCCTGAGTTTTAGACGAAGTTTCCTGCTGTTTAGTACATATGCCGGCATTGGGCTGGAAATACCGGTTTTGGGATTCTGCACAGAAAGGGTTTGCAAACCGCTGAATCCACACGTGAGTTTAACTCTGTCAGTTGAATGCACACATTGACAACCATTCAGTTTGATAGGACCCTTTTGGTTTTAGAAGCAGATATTTCTCTGTACAGCCTATGGTCCCATTCACTCGGGAATATCCCAACGCAGCTCCTAGAAGAAACGTGTTTCTGTCTCGCTGAATCTCAACATAGATTCAACTCTCTTAGGTGAACGAACGCACAGCAGAGCAGTTCCAAGGAAACGTTTCTCCTGAGTTTTAGACGAAGTTTCCTGCTGTTTAGTACGGATGCCGGCATTTGGCTGGAAATACCGGTTTTGGGATTCTGCACAGAAAGGGTTTGCAAACCGCTGAATCCACACGTGAGTTTAACTCTGTCAGTTGAATGCACACATTGAGAACCATTCAGTTAGATAGCTCCGTTTTGGTATTAGAAGCAGATATTTCTCTGTACAGCCTATGGTCCCATTCACTCGGGAATATCCCAACGCAGGTCCTAGAAGAAACGTGTTTCTGACTCGCTGAATCTCAACATAGATTCAACTCTCTTAGGTGAACGAACGCACAGCAGAGCAGTTTCAAGGAAACGTTTCTCTTGAGTTTTAGACGAAGTTTCCTGCTGTTTAGTATGGATGCCGTCATTGGGCTGGAAATACCGGTTTTGGGATTCTGCACAGAAAGGGTTTGCAAACCGCTGAATCCACACGTGAGTTTAACTTTGTGAGTTGAATGCACACATTGACAACCATCCAGTTAGATACCTCCGTTTTGTTTTTAGAAGCAGATATTTCTCTGTACAGCCTATGGTCCCATTCACTCGGGGATATCCCAACGCAGCTCCTGGAAGAAACGTGTTTCTGACTCGCTGAATCTCAACATAGATTCAACTCTCTTAGGTGAACGAACGCACAGCAGAGCAGTTTCAAGGAAACGTTTCTCCTGAGTTTTAGACGAAGTTTCCTGCTGTTTAGTACATATGCCGGCATTGGGCTGGAAATACCGGTTTTGGGATTCTGCACAGAAAGGGTTTGCAAACCGCTGAATCCACACGTGAGTTTAACTCTGTCAGTTGAATGCACACATTGAGAACCATTCAGTTTGATAACACCCTTTTGGTTTTAGAAGCAGATATTTCTCTGTACAGCCTATGGTCCCATTCACTCGGGAATATCCCAACGCAGCTCTTGGAAGAATCGTGTTTCTGACTCGCTGAATCTCAACATAGATTCAACTCTCTTAGGTGAACGAACGCACAGCAGAGCAGTTTCAAGGAAACGTTTCTCCTGAGTTTTAGACGAAGTTTCCTGCTGTTTAGTACGGATGCCGGCATTGGGCTGGAAATACCGGTTTTGGGATTCTGCACAGAAAGGGTTTGCAAACCGCTGAATCCACACGTGAGTTTAACTCTGTCAGTTGAATGCACACATTGACAACCATTCAGTTTGATAGGACACTTTTGGTTTTAGAAGCAGATATATCTCTGTACAGCCTATGGTCCCATTCACTCGGGAATATCCCAACGCAGCTCCTAGAAGAAACGTGTTTCTGACTCGCTGAATCTCAACATAGATTCAACTCTCTGAGGTGAACGAACGCACAGCAGAGCAGTTTCAAGGAAACTTTTCTCCTGAGTTTTAGACGAAGTTTCCTGCTGTTTAGTACGTATGCCGGCATTGGGCTGGAAATACCGGTTTTGGGATTCTGCACAGAAAGGGTTTGCAAACCGCTGAATCCACACGTGAGTTTAACTCTGTCAGTTGAATGCACACATTGACAACCATTCAGTTAGATAGTTCCGTTTTGGTATTAGAAGCAGATATTTCTCTGTACAGCCTATGGTCCCATTCACTCGGGAATATCCCAACGCAGGTCCTAGAAGAAACGTGTTTCTGACTCGCTGAATCTCAACATAGATTCAACTCTCTTAGGTGAACGAACGCACAGCAGAGCAGTTTCAAGGAAACGTTTCTCTTGAGTTTTAGACGAAGTTTCCTGCTGTTTAGTATGGATGCCGGCATTGGGCTGGAAATACCGGTTTTGGGATTCTGCACAGAAAGGGTTTGCAAACCGCTGAATCCACACCTGAGTTTAACTTTGTGAGTTGAATGCACACATTGACAACCATCCAGTTAGATAGCTCCGTTTTGTTTTTAGAAGCAGATATTTCTCTGTACAGCCTATGATCCCATTCACTCGGGAATATCCCAACGCAGCTCCTAGAAGAAACGTGTTTCTGTCTCGCTGAATCTCAACATAGATTCAACTCTCTTAGGTGAACGAACGCACAGCAGAGCAGTTTCAAGGAAACGTTTCTCCTGAGTTTTAGACGAAGTTTCCTGCAGTTTAGTACGTATCCCGGCATTGAGCTGTTATTACCGGTTTTGGGATTCTGCACAGAAAGGGTTTGTAAACCGCTGAATCCAAACGTGAGTTTAACTCTGTCAGTTGAATGCACACATTGACAACCATTCAGTTAGATAGATCCGTTTTGGTTTTGGAAGCAGATATTTCTCTGTACAGCCTATGATCCCATTCACTCGGGAATATCCCAACGCAGCTCCTAGAAGAAACGTGTTTCTGACTCGCTGAATCTCAACATAGATTCAACTGTCTTAGGTGAACGAACGCACAGCAGAGCAGCTTCAAGGAAACGTTTCGCGTGAGTTTTAGACGAAGTTTCCTGCTGTTTAGTACGTATGCCGGCATTGGGCTGGATATACCGGTTTTGGGATTCTGCACAGAAAGGGTTTGCAAACCGCTGAATCCACACGTGAGTTTAACTCTGTCAGTTGAATGCACACATTGACAACCATTCAGTTTGATAACACCCTTTTGGTTTTAGAAGCAGATATTTCTCTGTACAGCCTATGGTCCCATTCACTCGGGGATATCCCAACGCAGCTCCTGGAAGAAACGTGTTTCTGACTCGCTGAATCTCAACATAGATTCAACTCTCTTAGGTGAACGAACGCACAGCAGAGCAGTTTCAAGGAAACGTTTCTCCTGAGTTTTAGACGAAGTTTCCTGCTGTTTAGTACATATGCCGGCATTGGGCTGGAAATACCGGTTTTGGGATTCTGCACAGAAAGGGTTTGCAAACCGCTGAATCCACACGTGAGTTTAACTCTGTCAGTTGAATGCTCACATTGAGAACCATTCAGTTTGATAACACCCTTTTGGTTTTAGAAGCAGATATTTCTCTGTACAGCCTATGGTCCCATTCACTCGGGAATATCCCAACGCAGCTCCTGGAAGAATCGTGTTTCTGACTCGCTGAATCTCAACATAGATTCAACTCTCTTAGGTGAACGAACGCACAGCAGAGCAGTTTCAAGGAAACGTTTCTCCTGAGTTTTAGACGAAGTTTCCTGCTGTTTAGTACGGATGCCGGCATTGGGCTGGAAATACCGGTTTTGGGATTCTGCACAGAAAGGGTTTGCAAACCACTGAATCCACACGTGAGTTTAACTGTGTCAGTTGAATGCACACATTGACAACCATTCAGTTTGATAACACCCTTTTGGTTTTAGAAGCAGATATTTCTCTGTACAGCCTATGGTCCCATTCACTCGGGAGTATCCCAACGCAGCTCCTAGAAGAAACGTGTTTCTGACTCGCTGAATCTCAACATAGATTCAACTCTCTTAGGTGAACGAACGCACAGCAGAGCAGTTTCAAGGAAACTTTTCTCCTGAGTTGTAGACGAAGTTTCCTGCTGTTTAGTACGGATGCCGGCATTGGTCTGGAAATACCGGTTTTGGGATTCTGCACAGAAAGGGTGTGCAAACCGCTGAATCCAATCGTGAGTTTAACTCTGTCAGTTGAATGCACACATTGACAACCATTCAGTTAGATAGCTCCGTTTTGGTATTAGAAGCAGATATTTCTCTGTACAACCTATGGTCTCATTCACTCGGGAATATCCCAACGCAGCTCCTAGAAGAAACGTGTTTCTAACTCGCTGAATCTCAACATAGATTCAACTCTCTTAGGGGAACGAACGCACAGCAGAGCAGTTTCAAGGAAACGTTTCTCCTGAGTTTTAGACGAAGTTTCCTGCTGTTTAGTACGTATGCCGGCATTGGGCTTGAAATACCGGTTTTGGGATTCTGCACAGAAAGGGTTTGCAAACCACTGAATCCACACGTGTGTTTAACTCTGTCAGTTGAATGCACACATTGACAACCATTCAGTTAGATAGCTCCGTTTTGGTTTTAGAAGCAGATATTTCTCTGTACAGCCTATGGTCCCATTCACTCGGGAATATCCCAACGCAGCTCCTGGAAGAAACGTGTTTCTGACTCGCTGAATCTCAACATAGATTCAACTCCCTTAGGTGAACGAACGCACAGCAGAGCAGTTTCAAGGAAACGTTTCTCCTGAGTTGTAGAAGAAGTTTCCTGCTGTTTAGTACGGATGCCGGCATTGGGCTGGAAATACCGGTTTTGGGATTCTGCACAGAAAGGGTTTGCAAACCGCTGAATCCACACGTGAGTTTAACTTTGTGAGTTGAATGCACACATTGACAACCATCCAGTTAGATAGCTCCGTTTTGTTTTTAGAAGCAGATATTTCTCTGTACAGCCTATGATCCCATTCACTCGGGAATATCCCAACGCAGCTCCTAGAAGAAACGTGTTTCTGTCTCGCTGAATCTCAACATAGATTCAACTCTCTTAGGTGAACGAACGCACAGCAGAGCAGTTTCAAGGAAACGTTTCTCCTGAGTTTTAGACGAAGTTTCCTGCAGTTTAGTACGTATCCCGGCATTGAGCTGTTATTACCGGTTTTGGGATTCTGCACAGAAAGGGTTTGTAAACCGCTGAATCCAAACGTGAGTTTAACTCTGTCAGTTGAATGCACACATTGACAACCATTCAGTTAGATAGATCCGTTTTGGTTTTAGAAGCAGATATTTCTCTGTACAGCCTATGGTCCCATTCACTCGGGAATATCCCAACGCAGCTCCTGGAAGAAACGTGTTTCTGACTCGCTGAATCTCAACATAGATTCAACTGTCTTAGGTGAACGAACGCACAGCAGAGCAGCTTCAAGGAAACGTTTCGCGTGAGTTTTAGACGAAGTTTCCTGCTGTTTAGTACGTATGCCGGCATTGGGCTGGAAATACCGGTTTTGGGATTCTGCACAGAAAGGGTTTGCAAACCGCTGAATCCACACGTGAGTTTAACTCTGTCAGTTGAATGCACACATTGACAACCATTCAGTTTGATAACACCCTTTTGGTTTTAGAAGCAGATATTTCTCTGTACAGCCTATGGTCCCATTCACTCGGGGATATCCCAACGCAGCTCCTGGAAGAAACGTGTTTCTGACTCGCTGAATCTCAACATAGATTCAACTCTCTTAGGTGAACGAACGCACAGCAGAGCAGTTTCAAGGAAACGTTTCTCCTGAGTTTTAGACGAAGTTTCCTGCTGTTTAGTACATATGCCGGCATTGGGCTGGAAATACCGGTTTTGGGATTCTGCACAGAAAGGGTTTGCAAACCGCTGAATCCACACGTGAGTTTAACTCTGTCAGTTGAATGCACACATTGAGAACCATTCAGTTTGATAACACCCTTTTGGTTTTAGAAGCAGATATTTCTCTGTACAGCCTATGGTCCCATTCACTCGGGAATATCCCAACGCAGCTCCTGGAAGAATCGTGTTTCTGACTCGCTGAATCTCAACATAGTTTCAACTCTCTTAGGTGAACGAACGCACAGCAGAGCAGTTTCAAGGAAACGTTTCTCCTGAGTTTTAGACGAAGTTTCCTGCTGTTTAGTACGGATGCCGGCATTGGGCTGGAAATACCGGTTTTGGGATTCTGCACAGAAAGGGTTTGCAAACCGCTGAATCCACACGTGAGTTTAACTTTGTCAGTTGAATGCACACATTGACAACCATCCAGTTAGATAGCTCCGTTTTGGTTTTAGAAGCAGATATTTTTCTGTACAGACTATGGTCCCATTCACTCAGGAATATCCCAACCCAGCTCCTAGAAGAAACGTGTTTCTGACTCGCTGAATCTCAACATAGATTCAACTCTCTTAGGTGAACGAACGCACAGCAGAGCAGTTTCAAGGAAACGTTTCTCCTGAGTTTTAGACGAAGTTTCCTGCTGTTTAGTACGGATGCCGGCATTGGGCTGGAAATACCGGTTTTGGGATTCTGCACAGAAAGGGTTTGCAGACCGCTGAATCCACACGTGAGTTTAACTTTGTGAGTTGAATGCACACATTGACAACCATCCAGTTAGATAGCTCCGTTTTGGTTTTAGAAGCAGATATTTCTCTGTACAGCCTATGGTCCCATTCACTCAGGAATATCCCAACGCAGCTCCTAGAAGAAACGTGTTTCTGACTCGCTGAATCTCAACATAGATTCAACTCTCTTAGGTGAACGAACGCACAGCAGAGCAGTTTCAAGGAAACGTTTCTCTTGAGTTTTAGACGAAGTTTCCTGCTGTTTAGTATGGATGCCGGCATTGGACTGGAAATACCGGTTTTGGGATTCTGCACAGAAAGGGTTTGCAAACCGCTGAATCCACACGTGAGTTTAACTTTGTGAGTTGAATGCACACATTGACAACCATCCAGTTAGATAGCTCCGTTTTGTTTTTAGAAGCAGATATTTCTCTGTACAGCCTATGATCCCATTCACTCGGGAATATCCCAACGCAGCTCCTAGAAGAAAGTGTTTCTGTCTCGCAGAATCTCAACATAGATTCAACTCTCTTAGGTGAACGAACGCACAGCAGAGCAGTTTCAAGGAAACGTTTCTCCTGAGTTTTAGACGAAGTTTCCTGCAGTTTAGTACGTATCCCGGCATTGAGCTGTTATTACCGGTTTTGGGATTCTGCACAGAAAGGGTTTGTAAACCGCTGAATCCAAACGTGAGTTTAACTCTGTCAGTTGAATGCACACATTGACAACCATTCAGTTAGATTGCACCCTTTTGGTTTTAGGAGCAGATATTTCTCTGTACAGCCTATGGTCCCATTCACTCGGGAATAGCCCAACGCAGCTCCTGGAAGAAACGTGTTTCTGACTCGCTGAATCTCAACATAGATTCAACTGTCTTAGGTGAACGAACGCACAGCAGAGCAGCTTCAAGGAAACGTTTCGCGTGAGTTTTAGACGAAGTTTCCTGCTGTTTAGTACGTATGCCGGCATTGGGTTGGAAATACCGGTTTTGGGATTCTGCACAGAAAGGGTTTGCAAACCGCTGAATCCACACGTGAGTTTAACTCTGTCAGTTGAATGCACACATTGACAACCATTCAGTTTGATAACACCCTTTTGGTTTTAGAAGCAGATATTTCTCTGTACAGCCTATGGTCCCATTCACTCGGGAATATCCCAACGCAGCTCCTGGAAGAAACGTGTTTCTGACTCGCTGAATCTCAACATAGATTCAACTCTCTTAGGTGAACGAACGCACAGCAGAGCAGTTTCAAGGAAACGTTTCTCCTGAGTTTTAGACGAAGTTTCCTGCTGTTTAGTACGTATGCCGGCATTGGGCTGGAAATACCGGTTTTGGGATTCTGCACAGAAAGGGTTTGCAAACCGCTGAATCCACACGTGAGTTTAACTCTGTCAGTTGAATGCACACATTGACAACCATTCAGTTAGATAGATCCGTTTTGGTTTTAGAAGCAGATATTTCTCTGTACAGCCTATGGTCCCATTCACTCGGGAATATCCCAACGCAGCTCCTGGAAGAAACGTGTTTCTGACTCGCTGAATCTCAACATAGATTCAACTGTCTTAGGTGAACGAACGCACAGCAGAGCAGCTTCAAGGAAACGTTTCGCGTGAGTTTTAGACAAAGTTTCCTGCTGTTTAGTACGTATGCCGGCATTGGGCTGGAAATACCGGTTTTGGGATTCTGCACAGAAAGGGTTTGCAAACCGCTGAATCCACACGTGAGTTTAACTCTGTCAGTTGAATGCACACATTGACAACCATTCAGTTTGATAACACCCTTTTGGTTTTAGAAGCAGATATTTCTCTGTACAGCCTATGGTCCTATTCACTCGGGGATATCCCAACGCAGCTCCTGGAAGAAACGTGTTTCTGACTCGCTGAATCTCAACATAGATTCAACTCTCTTAGGTGAACGAACGCACAGCAGAGCAGTTTCAAGGAAACGTTTCTCCTGAGTTTTAGACGAAGTTTCCTGCTGTTTAGTACATATGCCGGCATTGGGCTGGAAATACCGGTTTTGGGATTCTGCACAGAAAGGGTTTGCAAACCGCTGAATCCACACGTGAGTTTAACTCTGTCAGTTGAATGCACACATTGAGAACCATTCAGTTTGATAACACCCTTTTGGTTTTAGAAGCAGATATTTCTCTGTACAGCCTATGGTCCCATTCACTCGGGAATATCCCAACGCAGCTCCTGGAAGAATCGTGTTTCTGACTCGCTGAATCTCAACATAGATTCAACTCTCATAGGTGAACGAACGCACAGCAGAGCTGTTTCAAGGAAACGTTTCTCCTGAGTTTTAGACGAAGTTTCCTGCTGTTTAGTACGTATGCCGGCATTGGGCTGGAAATACCGGTTTTGGGATTCTGCACAGAAAGGGTTTGCAAACCGCTGAATCCACACGTGAGTTTAACTTTGTCAGTTGAATGCACACATTGACAACCATCCAGTTAGATAGCTCCGTTTTGGTTTTAGAAGCAGATATTTCTCTGTACAGACTATGGTCCCATTCACTCAGGAATATCCCAACGCAGCTCCTAGAAGAAACGTGTTTCTGACTCGCTGAATCTCAACATAGATTCAACTCTCTTAGGTGAACGAACGCACAGCAGAGCAGTTTCAAGGAAACGTTTCTCCTGAGTTTTAGACGTAGTTTCCTGCTGTTTAGTACGTATGCCGGCATTGGGCTGGAAATACCGGTTTTGGGATTCTGCACAGAAAGTGTTTGCAAACCGCTGAATCCACACGTGAGTTTAACTCTGTCAGTTGAATGCACGCATTGACAACCATTCAGTTTGATAACACCCTTTTGGTTTTAGAAGCAGATATTTCTCTGTACAGCCTATGGTCCCATTCACTCGGGAATATCCCAACGCAGTTCCCAGAAGAAACGTGTTTCTGACTCGCTGAATCTCAATATAGATTCAACTCTCTTAGGTGAACGAACGCACAGCAGAGCAGTTTCAAGGAAACGTTTCTCCTGAGTTTTAGACGAAGTTTCCTGCAGTTTAGTACGTATCCCGGCATTGAGCTGGAATTACCGGTTTTGGGATTCTGCACAGAAAGGGTTTGCAAACCACTGAATCCACACGTGAGTTTAACTCTGTCAGTTTAATGCACACATTGACAACCATTCAGTTAGATAGCTCCGTTTTGGTTTTAGCAGCAGATATTTCTCTGTACAGCCTATGGTCTCATTCACTCGGGAATATCCCAACGCAGCTCCTGGAAGAAACGTGTTTCTGACGCGCTGAATCTCAACATAGATTCAACTCTCTTATGTGAACGAACGCACAGCAGAGCAGTTTCAAGGAAACGTTTCTCCTGAGTTTTAGACGAAGTTTCCTGCTGTTTAGTACGGATGCCTGCATTGGGCAGGAAATACCGGTTTTCGGATTCTGCACAGAAAGGGTTTGCAAACCGCTGATTCCACACGTGAGTTTAACTCTGTCAGTTGAATGCACACATTGACAACCATTCAGTTAGATAGCTCCGTTTTGGTTTTAGAAGCAGATATTTCTCTGTACAGCCTATGGTCCCATTCACTCGGGAATATCCCAACGCAGCTCCTGGAAGAAACGTGTTTCTGACTCGCTGAATCTCAACATAGATTCACCTCTCTTAGGTGAACGAACGCACAGCAGAGCAGTTTCAAGGAAACGTTTCTCCTGAGTTTTAGACGAAGTTTCCTGCTGTTTAGTACGTATGCCGGCATTGGGCTGGAAATACCTGTTTTGGGATTCTGCACAGAAAGGGTTTGCAAACCACTGAATCCACACGTGAGTTTAACTGTGTCAGTTGAATGCACGCATTGACAACCATTCAGTTTGATAACACCCTTTTGGTTTTAGAAGCAGATATTTCTCTGTACAGCCTATGGTCCCATTCACTCGGGAATATCCCAACGCAGCTCCTGGAAGAAACGTGTTTCTGACTCGCGGAATCTCAACATAGATTCAACTCTCTTAGGTGAACGAACGCACAGCAGAGCAGTTTCAAGGAAACTTTTCTCCTGATTTTTAGACGAAGTTACCTGCTGTTTAGTACGTATGCCGGCATTGGCCTGGAAATACCGGTTTTGGGATTCTGCACAGAAAGGGTTTGCAAACCGCTGATTCCACACCTGAGTTTACCTCTGTCAGTAGAATGCACACATTGACAACCATTCAGTTAGATAGCTCCGTTTTGGTATTAGAAGCAGATATTTCTCTGTACAGCCTATGGTCCCATTCACTCGGGAATATCCCAACGCAGTTCCCAGAAGAAACGTGTTTCTGACTCGCTGAATCTCAATATAGATTCAACTCTCTTAGGTGAACGAACGCACAGCAGAGCAGTTTCAAGGAAACGTTTCTCCTGAGTTTTAGACGAAGTTTCCTGCAGTTTAGTACGTATCCCGGCATTGAGCTGGAATTACCGGTTTTGGGATTCTGCACAGAAAGGGTTTGCAAACCACTGAATCCACACGTGAGTTTAACTCTGTCAGTTTAATGCACACATTGACAACCATTCAGTTAGATAGCTCCGTTTTGGTTTTAGCAGCAGATATTTCTCTGTACAGCCTATGGTCTCATTCACTCGGGAATATCCCAACGCAGCTCCTGGAAGAAACGTGTTTCTGACTCGCTGAATCTCAACATAGATTCAACTCTCTTAGGTGAACGAACGCACAGCAGAGCAGTTTCAAGGAAACGTTTCTCCTGAGTTTTAGACGAAGTTTCCTGCTGTTTAGTACGGATGCCTGCATTGGGCAGGAAATACCGGTTTTCGGATTCTGCACAGAAAGGGTTTGCAAACCGCTGATTCCACACGTGAGTTTAACTCTGTCAGTTGAATGCACACATTGACAACCATTCAGTTAGATAGCTCCGTTTTGGTTTTAGAAGCAGATATTTCTCTGTACAGCCTATGGTCCCATTCACTCGGGAATATCCCAACGCAGCTACTAGAAGAAACGTGTTTCTGACTCGCTGAATCTCAACATAGATTCACCTCTCTTAGGTGAACGAACGCACAGCAGAGCAGTTTCAAGGAAACGTTTCTCCTGAGTTTTAGACGAAGTTTCCTGCTGTTTAGTACGTATGCCGGCATTGGGCTGGAAATACCGGTTTTGGGATTCTGCACAGAAAGGGTTTGCAAACCACTGAATCCACACGTGAGTTTAACTGTGTCAGTTGAATGCACACATTGACAACCATTCAGTTTGATAAAACCCTTTTGGTTTTAGAAGCAGATATTTCTCTGTACAGCCTATGGTCCCATTCACTCGGGAGTATCCCAACGCAGCTCCTAGAAGAAACGTGTTTCTGACTCGCTGAATCTCAACATAGATTCAACTCTCTTAGGTGAACGAACGCACAGCAGAGCAGTTTCAAGGAAACGTTTCTCCTGAGTTTTAGACGAAGTTTCCTGCTGTTTAGTACGGATGCCGGCATTGGTCTGGAAATACCGGTTTTGGGATTCTGCACAGAAAGGGTGTGCAAGCCGCTGAATCCACACGTGAGTTTAACTCTGTCAGTTGAATGCACACAGTGACAACCATTCAGTTAGATAGCTCCGTTTTGGTATTAGAAGCAGATATTTCTCTGTACAGCCTATGGTCTCATTCACTCGGGAATATCCCAACGCAGCTCCTAGAAGAAACGTGTTTCTGACTCGCTGAATCTCAACATAGATTCAACTCTCTTAGGGGAACGAACGCACAGCAGAGCAGTTTCAAGGAAACGTTTCTCCTGAGTTTTAGACGAAGTTTCCTGCTGTTTAGTAGGTATGCCGGCATTGGGCTGGAAATACCGGTTTTGGGATTCTGCACAGAAAGGGTTTGCAAACCACTGAATCCACACGTCAGTTTAACTCTGTCAGTTGAATGCACACATTGAGAACCATTCAGTTAGATAGCTCCGTTTTGGTATTAGAAGCAGATATTTCTCTGTACAGCCTATGGTCCCATTCACTCGGGAATATCCCAACGCAGGTCCTAGAAGAAACGTGTTTCTGACTCGCTGAATCTCAACATAGATTCAACTCTCTTAGGTGAACGAACGCACAGCAGAGCAGTTTCAAGGAAACGTTTCTCTTGAGTTTTAGACGAAGTTTCCTGCTGTTTAGTATGGATGCCGGCATTGGGCTGGAAATACCGGTTTTGGGATTCTGCACAGAAAGGGTTTGCAAACCGCTGAATCCACACGTGAGTTTAACTTTGTGAGTTGAATGCACACATTGACAACCATCCAGTTAGATACCTCCGTTTTGTTTTTAGAAGCAGATATTTCTCTGTACAGCCTATGATCCCATTCACTCGGGAATATCCCAACGCAGCTCCTAGAAGAAACGTGTTTCTGTCTCGCTGAATCTCAACATAGATTCAACTCTCTTAGGTGAACGAACGCACAGCAGAGCAGTTTCAAGGAAACGTTTCTCCTGAGTTTTAGACGAAGTTTCCTGCAGTTTAGTACGTATCCCGGCATTGAGCTGTTATTACCGGATTTGGGATTCTGCACAGAAAGGGTTTGTAAACCGCTGAATCCAAACGTGAGTTTAACTCTGTCAGTTGAATGCACACATTGACAACCATTCAGTTAGATAGATCCGTTTTGGTTTTGGAAGCAGATATTTCTCTGTACAGCCTATGGTCCCATTCACTCGGGAATATCCCAACGCAGCTCCTGGAAGAAACGTGTTTCTGACTCGCTGAATCTCAACATAGATTCAACTGTCTTAGGTGAACGAACGCACAGCAGAGCAGCTTCAAGGAAACGTTTCGCGTGAGTTTTAGACGAAGTTTCCTGCTGTTTAGTACGTATGCCGGCATTGGGCTGGAAATACCGGTTTTGGGATTCTGCACAGAAAGGGTTTGCAAACCGCTGAATCCACACGTGAGTTTAACTCTGTCAGTTGAATGCACACATTGACAACCATTCAGTTTGATAACACCCTTTTGGTTTTAGAAGCAGATATTTCTCTGTACAGCCTATGGTCCCATTCACTCGGGGATATCCCAACGCAGCTCCTGGAAGAAACGTGTTTCTGACTCGCTGAATCTCAACATAGATTCAACTCTCTTAGGTGAACGAACGCACAGCAGAGCAGTTTCAAGGAAACGTTTCTCCTGAGTTTTAGACGAAGTTTCCTGCTGTTTAGTACATATGCCGGCATTGGGCTGGAAATACCGGTTTTGGGATTCTGCACAGAAAGGGTTTGCAAACCGCTGAATCCACACGTGAGTTTAACTCTGTCAGTTGAATGCACACATTGAGAACCATTCAGTTTGATAACACCCTTTTGGTTTTAGAAGCAGATATTTCTCTGTACAGCCTATGGTCCCATTCACTCGGGAATATCCCAACGCAGCTCTTGGAAGAATCGTGTTTCTGACTCGCTGAATCTCAACATAGATTCAACTCTCTTAGGTGAACGAACGCACAGCAGAGCAGTTTCAAGGAAACGTTTCTCCTGAGTTTTAGACGAAGTTTCCTGCTGTTTAGTACGGATGCCGGCATTGGGCTGGAAATACCGGTTTTGGGATTCTGCACAGAAAGGGTTTGCAAACCGCTGAATCCACACGTGAGTTTAACTTTGTCAGTTGAATGCACACATTGACAACCATTCAGTTTGATAGGACACTTTTGGTTTTAGAAGCAGATATATCTCTGTACAGCCTATGGTCCCATTCACTCGGGAATATCCCAACGCAGCTCCTAGAAGAAACGTGTTTCTGACTCGCTGAATCTCAACATAAATTCAACTCTCTGAGGTGAACGAACGCACAGCAGAGCAGTTTCAAGGAAACTTTTCTCCTGAGTTTTAGACGAAGTTTCCTGCTGTTTAGTACGTATGCCGGCATTGGGCTGGAAATACCGGTTTTGGGATTCTGCACAGAAAGGGTTTGCAAACCGCTGAATCCACACGTGAGTTTAACTCTGTCAGTTGAATGCACACATTGACAACCATTCAGTTAGATAGTTCCGTTTTGGTATTAGAAGCAGATATTTCTCTGTACAGCCTATGGTCCCATTCACTCGGGAATATCCCAACGCAGGTCCTAGAAGAAACGTGTTTCTGACTCGCTGAATCTCAACATAGATTCAACTCTCTTAGGTGAACGAACGCACAGCAGAGCAGTTTCAAGGAAACGTTTCTCTTGAGTTTTAGACGAAGTTTCCTGCTGTTTAGTATGGATGCCGGCATTGGGCTGGAAATACCGGTTTTGGGATTCTGCACAGAAAGGGTTTGCAAACCGCTGAATCCACACCTGAGTTTAACTTTGTGAGTTGAATGCACACATTGACAACCATCCAGTTAGATAGCTCCGTTTTGTTTTTAGAAGCAGATATTTCTCTGTACAGCCTATGATCCCATTCACTCGGGAATATCCCAACGCAGCTCCTAGAAGAAACGTGTTTCTGTCTCGCTGAATCTCAACATAGATTCAACTCTCTTAGGTGAACGAACGCACAGCAGAGCAGTTTCAAGGAAACGTTTCTCCTGAGTTTTAGACGAAGTTTCCTGCAGTTTAGTACGTATCCCGGCATTGAGCTGTTATTACCGGTTTTGGGATTCTGCACAGAAAGGGTTTGTAAACCGCTGAATCCAAACGTGAGTTTAACTCTGTCAGTTGAATGCACACATTGACAACCATTCAGTTAGATAGATCCGTTTTGGTTTTGGAAGCAGATATTTCTCTGTACAGCCTATGGTCCCATTCACTCGGGAATATCCCAACGCAGCTCCTGGAAGAAACGTGTTTCTGACTCGCTGAATCTCAACATAGATTCAACTGTCTTAGGTGAACGAACGCACAGCAGAGCAGCTTCAAGGAAACGTTTCGCGTGAGTTTTAGACGAAGTTTCCTGCTGTTTAGTACGTATGCCGGCATTGGGCTGGATATACCGGTTTTGGGATTCTGCACAGAAAGGGTTTGCAAACCGCTGAATCCACACGTGAGTTTAACTCTGTCAGTTGAATGCACACATTGACAACCATTCAGTTTGATAACACCCTTTTGGTTTTAGAAGCAGATATTTCTCTGTACAGCCTATGGTCCCATTCACTCGGGGATATCCCAACGCAGCTCCTGGAAGAAACGTGTTTCTGACTCGCTGAATCTCAACATAGATTCAACTCTCTTAGGTGAACGAACGCACAGCAGAGCAGTTTCAAGGAAACGTTTCTCCTGAGTTTTAGACGAAGTTTCCTGCTGTTTAGTACATATGCCGGCATTGGGCTGGAAATACCGGTTTTGGGATTCTGCACAGAAAGGGTTTGCAAACCGCTGAATCCACACGTGAGTTTAACTCTGTCAGTTGAATGCACATATTGAGAACCATTCAGTTTGATAACACCCTTTTGGTTTTAGAAGCAGATATTTCTCTGTACAGCCTATGGTCCCATTCACTCGGGAATATCCCAACGCAGCTCCTGGAAGAATCGTGTTTCTGACTCGCTGAATCTCAACATAGATTCAACTCTCTTAGGTGAACGAACGCACAGCAGAGCAGTTTCAAGGAAACGTTTCTCCTGAGTTTTAGACGAAGTTTCCTGCTGTTTAGTACGGATGCCGGCATTGGGCTGGAAATACCGGTTTTGGGATTCTGCACAGAAAGGGTTTGCAAACCACTGAATCCACACGTGAGTTTAACTGTGTCAGTTGAATGCACACATTGACAACCATTCAGTTTGATAACACCCTTTTGGTTTTAGAAGCAGATATTTCTCTGTACAGCCTATGGTCCCATTCACTCGGGAGTATCCCAACGCAGCTCCTAGAAGAAACGTGTTTCTGACTCGCTGAATCTCAACATAGATTCAACTCTCTTAGGTGAACGAACGCACAGCAGAGCAGTTTCAAGGAAACTTTTCTCCTGAGTTGTAGACGAAGTTTCCTGCTGTTTAGTACGGATGCCGGCATTGGTCTGGAAATACCGGTTTTGGGATTCTGCACAGAAAGGGTGTGCAAACCGCTGAATCCAATCGTGAGTTTAACTCTGTCAGTTGAATGCACACATTGACAACCATTCAGTTAGATAGCTCCGTTTTGGTATTAGAAGCAGATATTTCTCTGTACAACCTATGGTCTCATTCACTCGGGAATATCCCAACGCAGCTCCTAGAAGAAACGTGTTTCTAACTCGCTGAATCTCAACATAGATTCAACTCTCTTAGGGGAACGAACGCACAGCAGAGCAGTTTCAAGGAAACGTTTCTCCTGAGTTTTAGACGAAGTTTCCTGCTGTTTAGTACGTATGCCGGCATTGGGCTTGAAATACCGGTTTTGGGATTCTGCACAGAAAGGGTTTGCAAACCACTGAATCCACACGTGAGTTTAACTCTGTCAGTTGAATGCACACATTGACAACCATTCAGTTAGATAGCTCCGTTTTGGTTTTAGAAGCAGATATTTCTCTGTACAGCCTATGGTCCCATTCACTCGGGAATATCCCAACGCAGCTCCTGGAAGAAACGTGTTTCTGACTCGCTGAATCTCAACATAGATTCAACTCCCTTAGGTGAACGAACGCACAGCAGAGCAGTTTCAAGGAAACGTTTCTCCTGAGTTGTAGAAGAAGTTTCCTGCTGTTTAGTACGGATGCCGGCATTGGGCTGGAAATACCGGTTTTGGGATTCTGCACAGAAAGGGTTTGCAAACCGCTGAATCCACACGTGAGTTTAACTTTGTGAGTTGAATGCACACATTGACAACCATCCAGTTAGATAGCTCCGTTTTGTTTTTAGAAGCAGATATTTCTCTGTACAGCCTATGATCCCATTCACTCGGGAATATCCCAACGCAGCTCCTAGAAGAAACGTGTTTCTGTCTCGCTGAATCTCAACATAGATTCAACTCTCTTAGGTGAACGAACGCACAGCAGAGCAGTTTCAAGGAAACGTTTCTCCTGAGTTTTAGACGAAGTTTCCTGCAGTTTAGTACGTATCCCGGCATTGAGCTGTTATTACCGGTTTTGGGATTCTGCACAGAAAGGGTTTGTAAACCGCTGAATCCAAACGTGAGTTTAACTCTGTCAGTTGAATGCACACATTGACAACCATTCAGTTAGATAGATCCGTTTTGGTTTTAGAAGCAGATATTTCTCTGTACAGCCTATGGTCCCATTCACTCGGGAATATCCCAACGCAGCTCCTGGAAGAAACGTGTTTCTGACTCGCTGAATCTCAACATAGATTCAACTGTCTTAGGTGAACGAACGCACAGCAGAGCAGCTTCAAGGAAACGTTTCGCGTGAGTTTTAGACGAAGTTTCCTGCTGTTTAGTACGTATGCCGGCATTGGGCTGGAAATACCGGTTTTGGGATTCTGCACAGAAAGGGTTTGCAAACCGCTGAATCCACACGTGAGTTTAACTCTGTCAGTTGAATGCACACATTGACAACCATTCAGTTTGATAACACCCTTTTGGTTTTAGAAGCAGATATTTCTCTGTACAGCCTATGGTCCCATTCACTCGGGGATATCCCAACGCAGCTCCTGGAAGAAACGTGTTTCTGACTCGCTGAATCTCAACATAGATTCAACTCTCTTAGGTGAAGGAACGCACAGCAGAGCAGTTTCAAGGAAACGTTTCTCCTGAGTTTTAGACGAAGTTTCCTGCTGTTTAGTACATATGCCGGCATTGGGCTGGAAATACCGGTTTTGGGATTCTGCACAGAAAGGGTTTGCAAACCGCTGAATCCACACGTGAGTTTAACTCTGTCAGTTGAATGCACACATTGAGAACCATTCAGTTTGATAACACCCTTTTGGTTTTAGAAGCAGATATTTCTCTGTACAGCCTATGGTCCCATTCACTCGGGAATATCCCAACGCAGCTCCTGGAAGAATCGTGTTTCTGACTCGCTGAATCTCAACATAGTTTCAACTCTCTTAGGTGAACGAACGCACAGCAGAGCAGTTTCAAGGAAACGTTTCTCCTGAGTTTTAGACGAAGTTTCCTGCTGTTTAGTACGGATGCCGGCATTGGGCTGGAAATACCGGTTTTGGGATTCTGCACAGAAAGGGTTTGCAAACCGCTGAATCCACACGTGAGTTTAACTTTGTCAGTTGAATGCACACATTGACAACCATCCAGTTAGATAGCTCCGTTTTGGTTTTAGAAGCAGATATTTTTCTGTACAGACTATGGTCCCATTCACTCAGGAATATCCCAACCCAGCTCCTAGAAGAAACGTGTTTCTGACTCGCTGAATCTCAACATAGATTCAACTCTCTTAGGTGAACGAACGCACAGCAGAGCAGTTTCAAGGAAACGTTTCTCCTGAGTTTTAGACGAAGTTTCCTGCTGTTTAGTACGGATGCCGGCATTGGGCTGGAAATACCGGTTTTGGGATTCTGCACAGAAAGGGTTTGCAGACCGCTGAATCCACACGTGAGTTTAAATTTGTGAGTTGAATGCACACATTGACAACCATCCAGTTAGATAGCTCCGTTTTGGTTTTAGAAGCAGATATTTCTCTGTACAGCCTATGGTCCCATTCACTCAGGAATATCCCAACGCAGCTCCTAGAAGAAACGTGTTTCTGACTCGCTGAATCTCAACATAGATTCAACTCTCTTAGGTGAACGAACGCACAGCAGAGCAGTTTCAAGGAAACGTTTCTCTTGAGTTTTAGACGAAGTTTCCTGCTGTTTAGTATGGATGCCGGCATTGGACTGGAAATACCGGTTTTGGGATTCTGCACAGAAAGGGTTTGCAAACCGCTGAATCCACACGTGAGTTTAACTTTGTGAGTTGAATGCACACATTGACAACCATCCAGTTAGATAGCTCCGTTTTGTTTTTAGAAGCAGATATTTCTCTGTACAGCCTATGATCCCATTCACTCGGGAATATCCCAACGCAGCTCCTAGAAGAAAGTGTTTCTGTCTCGCTGAATCTCAACATAGATTCAACTCTCTTAGGTGAACGAACGCACAGCAGAGCAGTTTCAAGGAAACGTTTCTCCTGAGTTTTAGACGAAGTTTCCTGCAGTTTAGTACGTATCCCGGCATTGAGCTGTTATTACCGGTTTTGGGATTCTGCACAGAAAGGGTTTGTAAACCGCTGAATCCAAACGTGAGTTTAACTCTGTCAGTTGAATGCACACATTGACAACCATTCAGTTAGATTGCACCCTTTTGGTTTTAGGAGCAGATATTTCTCTGTACAGCCTATGGTCCCATTCACTCGGGAATAGCCCAACGCAGCTCCTGGAAGAAACGTGTTTCTGACTCGCTGAATCTCAACATAGATTCAACTGTCTTAGGTGAACGAACGCACAGCAGAGCAGCTTCAAGGAAACGTTTCGCGTGAGTTTTAGACGAAGTTTCCTGCTGTTTAGTACGTATGCCGGCATTGGGTTGGAAATACCGGTTTTGGGATTCTGCACAGAAAGGGTTTGCAAACCGCTGAATCCACACGTGAGTTTAACTCTGTCAGTTGAATGCACACATTGACAACCATTCAGTTTGATAACACCCTTTTGGTTTTAGAAGCAGATATTTCTCTGTACAGCCTATGGTCCCATTCACTCGGGAATATCCCAACGCAGCTCCTGGAAGAAACGTGTTTCTGACTCGCTGAATCTCAACATAGATTCAACTCTCTTAGCTGAACGAACGCACAGCAGAGCAGTTTCAAGGAAACGTTTCTCCTGAGTTTTAGACGAAGTTTCCTGCTGTTTAGTACGTATGCCGGCATTGGGCTGGAAATACCGGTTTTGGGATTCTGCACAGAAAGGGTTTGCAAACCGCTGAATCCACACGTGAGTTTAACTCTGTCAGTTGAATGCACACATTGACAACCATTCAGTTAGATAGATCCGTTTTGGTTTTAGAAGCAGATATTTCTCTGTACAGCCTATGGTCCCATTCACTCGGGAATATCCCAACGCAGCTCCTGGAAGAAACGTGTTTCTGACTCGCTGAATCTCAACATAGATTCAACTGTCTTAGGTGAACGAATGCACAGCAGAGCAGCTTCAAGGAAACGTTTCGCGTGAGTTTTAGACAAAGTTTCCTGCTGTTTAGTACGTATGCCGGCATTGGGCTGGAAATACCGGTTTTGGGATTCTGCACAGAAAGGGTTTGCAAACCGCTGAATCCACACGTGAGTTTAACTCTGTCAGTTGAATGCACACATTGACAACCATTCAGTTTGATAACACCCTTTTGGTTTTAGAAGCAGATATTTCTCTGTACAGCCTATGGTCCTATTCACTCGGGGATATCCCAACGCAGCTCCTGGAAGAAACGTGTTTCTGACTCGCTGAATCTCAACATAGATTCAACTCTCTTAGGTGAACGAACGCACAGCAGAGCAGTTTCAAGGAAACGTTTCTCCTGAGTTTTAGACGAAGTTTCCTGCTGTTTAGTACGTATGCCGGCATTGGGCTGGAAATACCGGTTTTGGGATTCTGCACAGAAAGGGTTTGCAAACCACTGAATCCACACGTGAGTTTAACTGTGTCAGTTGAATGCACGCATTGACAACCATTCAGTTTGATAACACCCTTTTGGTTTTAGAAGCAGATATTTCTCTGTACAGCCTATGGTCCCATTCACTCGGGAATATCCCAACGCAGCTCCTGGAAGAAACGTGTTTCTGACTCGCGGAATCTCAACATAGATTCAACTCTCTTAGGTGAACGAACGCACAGCAGAGCAGTTTCAAGGAAACTTTTCTCCTGATTTTTAGACGAAGTTACCTGCTGTTTAGTACGTATGCCGGCATTGGCCTGGAAATACCGGTTTTGGGATTCTGCACAGAAAGGGTTTGCAAACCGCTGATTCCACACGTGAGTTTACCTCTGTCAGTAGAATGCACACATTGACAACCATTCAGTTAGATAGCTCCGTTTTGGTATTAGAAGCAGATATTTCTCTGTACAGCCTATGGTCCCATTCACTCGGGAATATCCCAACGCAGTTCCCAGAAGAAACGTGTTTCTGACTCGCTGAATCTCAATATAGATTCAACTCTCTTAGGTGAACGAACGCACAGCAGAGCAGTTTCAAGGAAACGTTTCTCCTGAGTTTTAGACGAAGTTTCCTGCAGTTTAGTACGTATCCCGGCATTGAGCTGGAATTACCGGTTTTGGGATTCTGCACAGAAAGGGTTTGCAAACCACTGAATCCACACGTGAGTTTAACTCTGTCAGTTTAATGCACACATTGACAACCATTCAGTTAGATAGCTCCGTTTTGGTTTTAGCAGCAGATATTTCTCTGTACAGCCTATGGTCTCATTCACTCGGGAATATCCCAACGCAGCTCCTGGAAGAAACGTGTTTCTGACGCGCCGAATCTCAACATAGATTCAACTCTCTTATGTGAACGAACGCACAGCAGAGCAGTTTCAAGGAAACGTTTCTCCTGAGTTTTAGACGAAGTTTCCTGCTGTTTAGTACGGATGCCTGCATTGGGCAGGAAATACCGGTTTTCGGATTCTGCACAGAAAGGGTTTGCAAACCGCTGATTCCACACGTGAGTTTAACTCTGTCAGTTGAATGCACACATTGACAACCATTCAGTTAGATAGCTCCGTTTTGGTTTTAGAAGCAGATATTTCTCTGTACAGCCTATGGTCCCATTCACTCGGGAATATCCCAACGCAGCTACTAGAAGAAACGTGTTTCTGACTCGCTGAATCTCAACATAGATTCACCTCTCTTAGGTGAACGAACGCACAGCAGAGCAGTTTCAAGGAAACGTTTCTCCTGAGTTTTAGACGAAGTTTCCTGCTGTTTAGTACGTATGCCGGCATTGGGCTGGAAATACCGGTTTTGGGATTCTGCACAGAAAGGGTTTGCAAACCACTGAATCCACACGTGAGTTTAACTGTGTCAGTTGAATGCACACATTGACAACCATTCAGTTTGATAAAACCCTTTTGGTTTTAGAAGCAGATATTTCTCTGTACAGCCTATGGTCCCATTCACTCGGGAGTATCCCAACGCAGCTCCTAGAAGAAACGTGTTTCTGACTCGCTGAATCTCAACATAGATTCAACTCTCTTAGGTGAACGAAAGCACAGCAGAGCAGTTTCAAGGAAACGTTTCTCCTGAGTTTTAGACGAAGTTTCCTGCTGTTTAGTACGGATGCCGGCATTGGTCTGGAAATACCGGTTTTGGGATTCTGCACAGAAAGGGTGTGCAAACCGCTGAATCCACACGTGAGTTTAACTCTGTCAGTTGAATGCACACAGTGACAACCATTCAGCTAGATAGCTCCGTTTTGGTATTAGAAGCAGATATTTCTCTGTACAGCCTATGGTCTCATTCACTCGGGAATATCCCAACGCAGCTCCTAGAAGAAACGTGTTTCTGACTCGCTGAATCTCAACATAGATTCAACTCTCTTAGGGGAACGAACGCACAGCAGAGCAGTTTCAAGGAAACGTTTCTCCTGAGTTTTAGACGAAGTTTCCTGCTGTTTAGTAGGTATGCCGGCATTGGGCTGGAAATACCGGTTTTGGGATTCTGCACAGAAAGGGTTTGCAAACCACTGAATCCACACGTCAGTTTAACTCTGTCAGTTGAATGCACACATTGACAACCATTCAGTTAGATAGCTCCGTTTTGGTTTTAGAAGCAGATATTTCTCTGTACAGCCTATGGTCTCATTCACTCGGGAATATCCCAACGCAGCTCCTGGAAGAAACGTGTTTCTGACGCGCCGAATCTCAACATAGATTCAACTCTCTTATGTGAACGAACGCACAGCAGAGCAGTTTCAAGGAAACGTTTCTCCTGAGTTTTAGACGAAGTTTCCTGCTGTTTAGTACGGATGCCTGCATTGGGCAGGAAATACCGGTTTTCGGATTCTGCACAGAAAGGGTTTGCAAACCGCTGATTCCACACGTGAGTTTAACTCTGTCAGTTGAATGCACACATTGACAACCATTAAGTTAGATAGCTCCGTTTTGGTTTTAGAAGCAGATATTTCTCTGTACAGCCTATGGTCCCATTCACTCGGGAATATCCCAACGCAGCTACTAGAAGAAACGTGTTTCTGACTCGCTGAATCTCAACATAGATTCAACTCTCTTAGGTGAACGAACGCACAGCAGAGCAGTTTCAAGGAAACGTTTCTCCTGAGTTTTAGACGAAGTTTCCTGCTGTTTAGTACGTATGCCAGCATTGGGCTGGAAATACCGGTTTTGGGATTCTGCACAGAAAGGGTTTGCAAACCACTGAATCCACACGTGAGTTTAACTGTGTCAGTTGAATGCACACATTGACAACCATTCAGTTTGATAACACCCTTTTGGTTTTAGAAGCAGATATTTCTCTGTACAGCCTATGGTCCCATTCACTCGGGAGTATCCCAACGCAACTCCTAGAAGAAACGTGTTTCTGACTCGCTGAATCTCAACATAGATTCAACTCTCTTAGGTGAACGAACGCACAGCAGAGCAGTTTCAAGGAAACTTTTCTCCTGAGTTGTAGACGAAGTTTCCTGCTGTTTAGTACGGATGCCGGCATTGGTCTGGAAATACCGGTTTTGGGATTCTGCACAGAAAGGGTGTGCAAACCGCTGAATCCAATCGTGAGTTTAACTCTGTCAGTTGAATGCACACATTGACAACCATTCAGTTAGATAGCTCCGTTTTGGTATTAGAAGCAGATATTTCTCTGTACAACCTATGGTCTCATTCACTCGGGAATATCCCAACGCAGCTCCTAGAAGAAACGTGTTTCTAACTCGCTGAATCTCAACATAGATTCAACTCTCTTAGGGGAACGAACGCACAGCAGAGCAGTTTCAAGGAAACGTTTCTCTTGAGTTTTAGACGAAGTTTCCTGCTGTTTAGTACGTATGCCGGCATTGGGCTTGAAATACCGGTTTTGGGATTCTGCACAGAAAGGGTTTGCAAACCACTGAATCCACAGGTGAGTTTAACTCTGTCAGTTGAATGCACACATTGACAACCATTCAGTTAGATAGCTCCGTTTTGGTTTTAGAAGCAGATATTTCTCTGTACAGCCTATGGTCCCATTCACTCGGGAATATCCCAACGCAGCTCCTGGAAGAAACGTGTTTCTGACTCGCTGAATCTCAACATAGATTCAACTCCCTTAGGTGAACGAACGCACAGCAGAGCAGTTTCAAGGAAACGTTTCTCCTGAGTTTTAGACGAAGTTTCCTGCTGTTTAGTACGGATGCCTGCATTGGGCAGAAAATACCGGTTTTCGGATTCTGCACAGAAAGGGTTTGCAAACCGCTGAATCCACACGTGAGTTTAACTCTGTCAGTTGAATGCACACATTGACAACCATTCAGTTTGATACGACCCTTTTGGTTTTAGAAGCAGATATTTCTCTGTACAGTCTATGGTCCCATTCACTCGGGAATATCCCAACGAAGCTCCTAGAAGAAACGTGTTTCTGACTCGCTGAATCTCAACATAGATTCAACTCTCTTAGGTGAACGAACGCACAGCAGAGCTGTTTCAAGGAAACTTTTCTCCTGAGTTTTAGACGAAGTTTCCTGCTGTTTAGTACGGATGCCGGCATTGGGCTGGAAATACCGGTTTTGGGATTATGCACAGAAAGGGTTTGCAAACCGCTGCATCCACACGTGAGTTTAACTCTGTCAGTTGAATGCACACATTGACAACCATCCAGTTAGATAGCTCCGTTTTGGTTTTAGAAGCAGATATTTCTCTGTACAGACTATGGTCCCATTCACTCGGGAATATCCCAACGCAGCTACTAGAAGAAACGTGTTTCTGACTCGCTGAATCTCAACATAGATTCAACTCTCTTAGGTGAACGAACGCCGAGCAGAGCAGTTTCAAGGAACCGTTTGTCCTGAGTTTTAGACGAAGTTTCCTGCTGTTTAGTACGTATGCCGGCATTGGGCTGGAAATACCGGTTTTGGGATTCTGCACAGAAAGGGTTTGCAAACCGCTGATTCCACACTTGAGTTTAACTCTGTCAGTTGAATGCACACATTGACAACCATTCAGTTAGATAGCTCCGTTTTGGTTTTAGAAGCAGATATTTCTCTGTACAGCCTATGGTCCCATTCACTCGGGAATATCCCAACGCAGCTCCTGGAAGAATCGTGTTTCTGACTCGCTGAATCTCAACATAGTTTCAACTCTCTTAGGTGAACGAACGCACAGCAGAGCAGTTTCAAGGAAACGTTTCTCCTGAGTTTTAGACGAAGTTTCCTGCTGTTTAGTACGGATGCCGGCATTGGGCTGGAAATACCGGTTTTGGGATTCTGCACAGAAAGGGTTTGCAAACCGCTGAATCCACACGTGAGTTTAACTTTGTCAGTTGAATGCACACATTGACAACCATCCAGTTAGATAGCTCCGTTTTGGTTTTAGAAGCAGATATTTTTCTGTACAGACTATGGTCCCATTCACTCAGGAATATCCCAACCCAGCTCCTAGAAGAAACGTGTTTCTGACTCGCTGAATCTCAACATAGATTCAACTCTCTTAGGTGAACGAACGCACAGCAGAGCAGTTTCAAGGAAACGTTTCTCCTGAGTTTTAGACGAAGTTTCCTGCTGTTTAGTACGGATGCCGGCATTGGGCTGGAAATACCGGTTTTGGGATTCTGAACAGAAAGGGTTTGCAGACCGCTGAATCCACACGTGAGTTTAACTTTGTGAGTTGAATGCACACATTGACAACCATCCAGTTAGATAGCTCCGTTTTGGTTTTAGAAGCAGATATTTCTCTGTACAGCCTATGGTCCCATTCACTCAGGAATATCCCAACGCAGCTCCTAGAAGAAACGTGTTTCTGACTCGCTGAATCTCAACATAGATTCAACTCTCTTAGGTGAACGAACGCACAGCAGAGCAGTTTCAAGGAAACGTTTCTCTTGAGTTTTAGACGAAGTTTCCTGCTGTTTAGTATGGATGCCGGCATTGGACTGGAAATACCGGTTTTGGGATTCTGCACAGAAAGGGTTTGCAAACCGCTGAATCCACACGTGAGTTTAACTTTGTGAGTTGAATGCACACATTGACAACCATCCAGTTAGATAGCTCCGTTTTGTTTTTAGAAGCAGATATTTCTCTGTACAGCCTATGATCCCATTCACTCGGGAATATCCCAACGCAGCTCCTAGAAGAAAGTGTTTCTGTCTCGCTGAATCTCAACATAGATTCAACTCTCTTAGGTGAACGAACGCACAGCAGAGCAGTTTCAAGGAAACGTTTCTCCTGAGTTTTAGACGAAGTTTCCTGCAGTTTAGTACGTATCCCGGCATTGAGCTGTTATTACCGGTTTTGGGATTCTGCACAGAAAGGGTTTGTAAACCGCTGAATCCACACGTGAGTTTAACTCTGTCAGTTGAATGCACACATTGACAACCATTCAGTTAGATAGATCCGTTTTGGTTTTAGAAGCAGATATTTCTCTGTACAGCCTATGGTCCCATTCACTCGGGAATATCCCAACGCAGCTCCTGGAAGAAACGTGTTTCTGACTCGCTGAATCTCAACATAGATTCAACTGTCTTAGGTGAACGAACGCACAGCAGAGCAGCTTCAAGGAAACGTTTCGCGTGAGTTTTAGACAAAGTTTCCTGCTGTTTAGTACGTATGCCGGCATTGGGCTGGAAATACCGGTTTTGGGATTCTGCACAGAAAGGGTTTGCAAACCGCTGAATCCACACGTGAGTTTAACTCTGTCAGTTGAATGCACACATTGACAACCATTCAGTTTGATAACACCCTTTTGGTTTTAGAAGCAGATATTTCTCTGTACAGCCTATGGTCCCATTCACTCGGGGATATCCCAACGCAGCTCCTGGAAGAAACGTGTTTCTGACTCGCTGAATCTCAACATAGATTCAACTCTCTTAGGTGAACGAACGCACAGCAGAGCAGTTTCAAGGAAACGTTTCTCCTGAGTTTTAGACGAAGTTTCCTGCTGTTTAGTACATATGCCGGCATTGGGCTGGAAATACCGGTTTTGGGATTCTGCACAGAAAGGGTTTGCAAACCGCTGAATCCACACGTGAGTTTAACTCTGTCAGTTGAATGCACACATTGAGAACCATTCAGTTTGATAACACCCTTTTGGTTTTAGAAGCAGATATTTCTCTGTACAGCCTATGGTCCCATTCACTCGGGAATATCCCAACGCAGCTCCTGGAAGAATCGTGTTTCTGACTCGCTGAATCTCAACATAGATTCAACTCTCATAGGTGAACGAACGCACAGCAGAGCTGTTTCAAGGAAACGTTTCTCCTGAGTTTTAGACGAAGTTTCCTGCTGTTTAGTACGTATGCCGGCATTGGGCTGGAAATACCGGTTTTGGGATTCTGCACAGAAAGGGTTTGCAAACCGCTGAATCCACACGTGAGTTTAACTTTGTCAGTTGAATGCACACATTGACAACCATCCAGTTAGATAGCTCCGTTTTGGTTTTAGAAGCAGATATTTCTCTGTACAGACTATGGTCCCATTCACTCAGGAATATCCCAACGCAGCTCCTAGAAGAAACGTGTTTCTGACTCGCTGAATCTCAACATAGATTCAACTCTCTTAGGTGAACGAACGCACAGCAGAGCAGTTTTAAGGAAACGTTTCTCCTGAGTTTTAGACGTAGTTTCCTGCTGTTTAGTACGTATGCCGGCATTGGGCTGGAAATACCGGTTTTGGGATTCTGCACAGAAAGGGTTTGCAAACCGCTGAATCCACACGTGAGTTTAACTCTGTCAGTTGAATGCACGCATTGACAACCATTCAGTTTGATAACACCCTTTTGGTTTTAGAAGCAGATATTTCTCTGTACAGCCTATGGTCCCATTCACTCGGGAATATCCCAACGCAGCTCCTGGAAGAAACGTGTTTCTGACTCGCGGAATCTCAACATAGATTCAACTCTCTTAGGTGAACGAACGCACAGCAGAGCAGTTTCAAGGAAACGTTTCTCCTGAGTTTTAGACGAAGTTTCCTGCTGTTTAGTACGTATGCCAGCATTGGGCTGGAAATACCGGTTTTGGGATTCTGCACAGAAAGGGTTTGCAAACCGCTGATTCCACACGTGAGTTTAATTCTGTCAGTTGAATGCACACATTGACAACCATTAAGTTAGATAGCTCCGTTTTGGGGTTTTAGAAGCAGATATTTCTCTGTACAGCCTATGGTCCCATTCACTCGGGAATATCCCAACGCAGCTCCTAGAAGAAACGTGTTTCTGTCTCGCTGAATCTCAACATAGATTCAACTCTCTTAGGTGAACGAACGCACAGCAGAGCAGTTTCAAGGAAACGTTTCTCCTGAGTTTTAGACGAAGTTTCCTGCTGTTTAGTACGTATGCCAGCATTGGGCTGGAAATACCGGTTTTGGGATTCTGCACAGAAAGGGTTTGCAAACCACTGAATCCACACGTGAGTTTAACTGTGTCAGTTGAATGCACACATTGACAACCATTCAGTTTGATAACACCCTTTTGGTTTTAGAAGCAGATATTTCTCTGTACAGCCTATGGTCCCATTCACTCGGGAGTATCCCAACGCAGCTCCTAGAAGAAACGTGTTTCTGACTCGCTGAATCTCAACATAGATTCAACTCTCTTAGGTGAACGAACGCACAGCAGAGCAGTTTCAAGGAAACTTTTCTCCTGAGTTGTAGACGAAGTTTCCTGCTGTTTAGTACGGATGCCGGCATTGGGCTGGAAATACCGGTTTTGGGATTCTGCACAGAAAGGGTGTGCAAACCGCTGAATCCACACGTGAGTTTAACTCTGTCAGTTGAATGCACACAGTGACAACCATTCAGCTAGATAGCTCCGTTTTGGTATTAGAAGCAGATATTTCTCTGTACAGCCTATGGTCTCATTCACTCGGGAATATCCCAACGCAGCTCCTAGAAGAAACGTGTTTCTGACTCGCTGAATCTCAACATAGATTCAACTCTCTTAGGGGAACGAACGCACAGCAGAGCAGTTTCAAGGAAACGTTTCTCCTGAGTTTTAGACGAAGTTTCCTGCTGTTTAGTAGGTATGCCGGCATTGGGCTGGAAATACCGGTTTTGGGATTCTGCACAGAAAGGGTTTGCAAACCACTGAATCCACACGTCAGTTTAACTCTGTCAGTTGAATGCACACATTGACAACCATTCAGTTAGATAGCTCCGTTTTGGTTTTAGAAGCAGATATTTCTCTGTACAGCCTATGGTCTCATTCACTCGGGAATATCCCAACGCAGCTCCTGGAAGAAACGTGTTTCTGACGCGCCGAATCTCAACATAGATTCAACTCTCTTATGTGAACGAACGCACAGCAGAGCAGTTTCAAGGAAACGTTTCTCCTGAGTTTTAGACGAAGTTTCCTGCTGTTTAGTACGGATGCCTGCATTGGGCAGGAAATACCGGTTTTCGGATTCTGCACAGAAAGGGTTTGCAAACCGCTGATTCCACACGTGAGTTTAACTCTGTCAGTTGAATGCACACATTGACAACCATTAAGTTAGATAGCTCCGTTTTGGTTTTAGAAGCAGATATTTCTCTGTACAGCCTATGGTCCCATTCACTCGGGAATATCCCAACGCAGCTACTAGAAGAAACGTGTTTCTGACTCGCTGAATCTCAACATAGATTCAACTCTCTTAGGTGAACGAACGCACAGCAGAGCAGTTTCAAGGAAACGTTTCTCCTGAGTTTTAGACGAAGTTTCCTGCTGTTTAGTACGTATGCCAGCATTGGGCTGGAAATACCGGTTTTGGGATTCTGCACAGAAAGGGTTTGCAAACCACTGAATCCACACGTGAGTTTAACTGTGTCAGTTGAATGCACACATTGACAACCATTCAGTTTGATAACACCCTTTTGGTTTTAGAAGCAGATATTTCTCTGTACATCCTATGGTCCCATTCACTCGGGAGTATCCCAACGCAACTCCTAGAAGAAACGTGTTTCTGACTCGCTGAATCTCAACATAGATTCAACTCTCTTAGGTGAACGAACGCACAGCAGAGCAGTTTCAAGGAAACTTTTCTCCTGAGTTGTAGACGAAGTTTCCTGCTGTTTAGTACGGATGCCGGCATTGGTCTGGAAATACCGGTTTTGGGATTCTGCACAGAAAGGGTGTGCAAACCGCTGAATCCAATCGTGAGTTTAACTCTGTCAGTTGAATGCACACATTGACAACCATTCAGTTAGATAGCTCCGTTTTGGTATTAGAAGCAGATATTTCTCTGTACAACCTATGGTCTCATTCACTCGGGAATATCCCAACGCAGCTCCTAGAAGAAACGTGTTTCTAACTCGCTGAATCTCAACATAGATTCAACTATCTTAGGGGAACGAACGCACAGCAGAGCAGTTTCAAGGAAACGTTTCTCCTGAGTTTTAGACGAAGTTTCCTGCTGTTTAGTACGTATGCCGGCATTGGGCTTGAAATACCGGTTTTGGGATTCTGCACAGAAAGGGTTTGCAAACCACTGAATCCACAGGTGAGTTTAACTCTGTCAGTTGAATGCACACATTGACAACCATTCAGTTAGATAGCTCCGTTTTGGTTTTAGAAGCAGATATTTCTCTGTACAGCCTATGGTCCCATTCACTCGGGAATATCCCAACGCAGCTCCTGGAAGAAACGTGTTTCTGACTCGCTGAATCTCAACATAGATTCAACTCCCTTAGGTGAACGAACGCACAGCAGAGCAGTTTCAAGGAAACGTTTCTCCTGAGTTGTAGAAGAAGTTTCCTGCTGTTTAGTACGGATGCCGGCATTGGGCTGGAAATACCGGTTTTGGGATTCTGCACAGAAAGGGTTTGCAAACCGCTGAATCCACACGTGAGTTTAACTTTGTGAGTTGAATGCACACATTGACAACCATCCAGTTAGATAGCTCCGTTTTGTTTTTAGAAGCAGATATTTCTCTGTACAGCCTATGATCCCATTCACTCGGGAATATCCCAACGCAGCTCCTAGAAGAAACGTGTTTCTGTCTCGCTGAATCTCAACATAGATTCAACTCTCTTAGGTGAACGAACGCACAGCAGAGCAGTTTCAAGGAAACGTTTCTCCTGAGTTTTAGACGAAGTTTCCTGCTGTTTAGTACGGATGCCTGCATTGGGCAGAAAATACCGGTTTTCGGATTCTGCACAGAAAGGGTTTGCAAACCGCTGAATCCACACGTGAGTTTAACTCTGTCAGTTGAATGCACACATTGACAACCATTCAGTTTGATACGACCCTTTTGGTTTTAGAAGCAGATATTTCTCTGTACAGTCTACGGTCCCATTCACTCGGGAATATCCCAACGAAGCTCCTAGAAGAAACGTGTTTCTGACTCGCTGAATCTCAACATAGATTCAACTCTCTTAGGTGAACGAACGCACAGCAGAGCTGTTTCAAGGAAACTTTTCTCCTGAGTTTTAGACGAAGTTTCCTGCTGTTTAGTACGGATGCCGGCATTGGGCTGGAAATACCGGTTTTGGGATTATGCACAGAAAGGGTTTGCAAACCGCTGCATCCACACGTGAGTTTAACTCTGTCAGTTGAATGCACACATTGACAACCATCCAGTTAGATAGCTCCGTTTTGGTTTTAGAAGCAGATATTTCTCTGTACAGACTATGGTCCCATTCACTCGGGAATATCCCAACGCAGCTACTAGAAGAAACGTGTTTCTGACTCGCTGAATCTCAACATAGATTCAACTCTCTTAGGTGAACGAACGCCGAGCAGAGCAGTTTCAAGGAACCGTTTGTCCTGAGTTTTAGACGAAGTTTCCTGCTGTTTAGTACGTATGCCGGCATTGGGCTGGAAATACCGGTTTTGGGATTCTGCACAGAAAGGGTTTGCAAACCGCTGATTCCACACTTGAGTTTAACTCTGTCAGTTGAATGCACACATTGACAACCATTCAGTTAGATAGCTCCGTTTTGGTTTTAGAAGCAGATATTTCTCTGTACAGCCTATGGTCCCATTCACTCGGGAATATCCCAACGCAGCTCCTGGAAGAATCGTGTTTCTGACTCGCTGAATCTCAACATAGTTTCAACTCTCTTAGGTGAACGAACGCACAGCAGAGCAGTTTCAAGGAAACGTTTCTCCTGAGTTTTAGACGAAGTTTCCTGCTGTTTAGTACGGATGCCGGCATTGGGCTGGAAATACCGGTTTTGGGATTCTGCACAGAAAGGGTTTGCAAACCGCTGAATCCACACGTGAGTTTAACTTTGTCAGTTGAATGCACACATTGACAACCATCCAGTTAGATAGCTCCGTTTTGGTTTTAGAAGCAGATATTTTTCTGTACAGACTATGGTCCCATTCACTCAGGAATATCCCAACCCAGCTCCTAGAAGAAACGTGTTTCTGACTCGCTGAATCTCAACATAGATTCAACTCTCTTAGGTGAACGAACGCACAGCAGAGCAGTTTCAAGGAAACGTTTCTCCTGAGTTTTAGACGAAGTTTCCTGCTGTTTAGTACGGATGCCGGCATTGGGCTGGAAATACCGGTTTTGGGATTCTGAACAGAAAGGGTTTGCAGACCGCTGAATCCACACGTGAGTTTAACTTTGTGAGTTGAATGCACACATTGACAACCATCCAGTTAGATAGCTCCGTTTTGGTTTTAGAAGCAGATATTTCTCTGTACAGCCTATGGTCCCATTCACTCAGGAATATCCCAACGCAGCTCCTAGAAGAAACGTGTTTCTGACTCGCTGAATCTCAACATAGATTCAACTCTCTTAGGTGAACGAACGCACAGCAGAGCAGTTTCAAGGAAACGTTTCTCTTGAGTTTTAGACGAAGTTTCCTGCTGTTTAGTATGGATGCCGGCATTGGACTGGAAATACCGGTTTTGGGATTCTGCACAGAAAGGGTTTGCAAACCGCTGAATCCACACGTGAGTTTAACTTTGTGAGTTGAATGCACACATTGACAACCATCCAGTTAGATAGCTCCGTTTTGTTTTTAGAAGCAGATATTTCTCTGTACAGCCTATGATCCCATTCACTCGGGAATATCCCAACGCAGCTCCTAGAAGAAAGTGTTTCTGTCTCGCTGAATCTCAACATAGATTCAACACTCTTAGGTGAACGAACGCACAGCAGAGCAGTTTCAAGGAAACGTTTCTCCTGAGTTTTAGACGAAGTTTCCTGCAGTTTAGTACGTATCCCGGCATTGAGCTGTTATTACCGGTTTTGGGATTCTGCACAGAAAGGGTTTGTAAACCGCTGAATCCACACGTGAGTTTAACTCTGTCAGTTGAATGCACACATTGACAACCATTCAGTTAGATAGATCCGTTTTGGTTTTAGAAGCAGATATTTCTCTGTACAGCCTATGGTCCCATTCACTCGGGAATATCCCAACGCAGCTCCTGGAAGAAACGTGTTTCTGACGCGCCGAATCTCAACATAGATTCAACTCTCTTATGTGAACGAACGCACAGCAGAGCAGTTTCAAGGAAACGTTTCTCCTGAGTTTTAGACGAAGTTTCCTGCTGTTTAGTACGGATGCCTGCATTGGGCAGGAAATACCGGTTTTCGGATTCTGCACAGAAAGGGTTTGCAAACCGCTGATTCCACACGTGAGTTTAACTCTGTCAGTTGAATGCACACATTGACAACCATTAAGTTAGATAGCTCCGTTTTGGTTTTAGAAGCAGATATTTCTCTGTACAGCCTATGGTCCCATTCACTCGGGAATATCCCAACGCAGCTACTAGAAGAAACGTGTTTCTGACTCGCTGAATCTCAACATAGATTCAACTCTCTTAGGTGAACGAACGCACAGCAGAGCAGTTTCAAGGAAACGTTTCTCCTGAGTTTTAGACGAAGTTTCCTGCTGTTTAGTACGTATGCCAGCATTGGGCTGGAAATACCGGTTTTGGGATTCTGCACAGAAAGGGTTTGCAAACCACTGAATCCACACGTGAGTTTAACTGTGTCAGTTGAATGCACACATTGACAACCATTCAGTTTGATAACACCCTTTTGGTTTTAGAAGCAGATATTTCTCTGTACATCCTATGGTCCCATTCACTCGGGAGTATCCCAACGCAACTCCTAGAAGAAACGTGTTTCTGACTCGCTGAATCTCAACATAGATTCAACTCTCTTAGGTGAACGAACGCACAGCAGAGCAGTTTCAAGGAAACTTTTCTCCTGAGTTGTAGACGAAGTTTCCTGCTGTTTAGTACGGATGCCGGCATTGGTCTGGAAATACCGGTTTTGGGATTCTGCACAGAAAGGGTGTGCAAACCGCTGAATCCAATCGTGAGTTTAACTCTGTCAGTTGAATGCACACATTGACAACCATTCAGTTAGATAGCTCCGTTTTGGTATTAGAAGCAGATATTTCTCTGTACAACCTATGGTCTCATTCACTCGGGAATATCCCAACGCAGCTCCTAGAAGAAACGTGTTTCTAACTCGCTGAATCTCAACATAGATTCAACTATCTTAGGGGAACGAACGCACAGCAGAGCAGTTTCAAGGAAACGTTTCTCCTGAGTTTTAGACGAAGTTTCCTGCTGTTTAGTACGTATGCCGGCATTGGGCTTGAAATACCGGTTTTGGGATTCTGCACAGAAAGGGTTTGCAAACCACTGAATCCACAGGTGAGTTTAACTCTGTCAGTTGAATGCACACATTGACAACCATTCAGTTAGATAGCTCCGTTTTGGTTTTAGAAGCAGATATTTCTCTGTACAGCCTATGGTCCCATTCACTCGGGAATATCCCAACGCAGCTCCTGGAAGAAACGTGTTTCTGACTCGCTGAATCTCAACATAGATTCAACTCCCTTAGGTGAACGAACGCACAGCAGAGCAGTTTCAAGGAAACGTTTCTCCTGAGTTGTAGAAGAAGTTTCCTGCTGTTTAGTACGGATGCCGGCATTGGGCTGGAAATACCGGTTTTGGGATTCTGCACAGAAAGGGTTTGCAAACCGCTGAATCCACACGTGAGTTTAACTTTGTGAGTTGAATGCACACATTGACAACCATCCAGTTAGATAGCTCCGTTTTGTTTTTAGAAGCAGATATTTCTCTGTACAGCCTATGATCCCATTCACTCGGGAATATCCCAACGCAGCTCCTAGAAGAAACGTGTTTCTGTCTCGCTGAATCTCAACATAGATTCAACTCTCTTAGGTGAACGAACGCACAGCAGAGCAGTTTCAAGGAAACGTTTCTCCTGAGTTTTAGACGAAGTTTCCTGCTGTTTAGTACGGATGCCTGCATTGGGCAGAAAATACCGGTTTTCGGATTCTGCACAGAAAGGGTTTGCAAACCGCTGAATCCACACGTGAGTTTAACTCTGTCAGTTGAATGCACACATTGACAACCATTCAGTTTGATACGACCCTTTTGGTTTTAGAAGCAGATATTTCTCTGTACAGTCTATGGTCCCATTCACTCGGGAATATCCCAACGAAGCTCCTAGAAGAAACGTGTTTCTGACTCGCTGAATCTCAACATAGATTCAACTCTCTTAGGTGAACGAACGCACAGCAGAGCTGTTTCAAGGAAACTTTTCTCCTGAGTTTTAGACGAAGTTTCCTGCTGTTTAGTACGGATGCCGGCATTGGGCTGGAAATACCGGTTTTGGGATTATGCACAGAAAGGGTTTGCAAACCGCTGCATCCACACGTGAGTTTAACTCTGTCAGTTGAATGCACACATTGACAACCATCCAGTTAGATAGCTCCGTTTTGGTTTTAGAAGCAGATATTTCTCTGTACAGACTATGGTCCCATTCACTCGGGAATATCCCAACGCAGCTACTAGAAGAAACGTGTTTCTGACTCGCTGAATCTCAACATAGATTCAACTCTCTTAGGTGAACGAACGCCGAGCAGAGCAGTTTCAAGGAACCGTTTGTCCTGAGTTTTAGACGAAGTTTCCTGCTGTTTAGTACGTATGCCGGCATTGGGCTGGAAATACCGGTTTTGGGATTCTGCACAGAAAGGGTTTGCAAACCGCTGATTCCACACTTGAGTTTAACTCTGTCAGTTGAATGCACACATTGACAACCATTCAGTTAGATAGCTCCGTTTTGGTTTTAGAAGCAGATATTTCTCTGTACAGCCTATGGTCCCATTCACTCGGGAATATCCCAACGCAGCTCCTGGAAGAATCGTGTTTCTGACTCGCTGAATCTCAACATAGTTTCAACTCTCTTAGGTGAACGAACGCACAGCAGAGCAGTTTCAAGGAAACGTTTCTCCTGAGTTTTAGACGAAGTTTCCTGCTGTTTAGTACGGATGCCGGCATTGGGCTGGAAATACCGGTTTTGGGATTCTGCACAGAAAGGGTTTGCAAACCGCTGAATCCACACGTGAGTTTAACTTTGTCAGTTGAATGCACACATTGACAACCATCCAGTTAGATAGCTCCGTTTTGGTTTTAGAAGCAGATATTTTTCTGTACAGACTATGGTCCCATTCACTCAGGAATATCCCAACCCAGCTCCTAGAAGAAACGTGTTTCTGACTCGCTGAATCTCAACATAGATTCAACTCTCTTAGGTGAACGAACGCACAGCAGAGCAGTTTCAAGGAAACGTTTCTCCTGAGTTTTAGACGAAGTTTCCTGCTGTTTAGTACGGATGCCGGCATTGGGCTGGAAATACCGGTTTTGGGATTCTGAACAGAAAGGGTTTGCAGACCGCTGAATCCACACGTGAGTTTAACTTTGTGAGTTGAATGCACACATTGACAACCATCCAGTTAGATAGCTCCGTTTTGGTTTTAGAAGCAGATATTTCTCTGTACAGCCTATGGTCCCATTCACTCAGGAATATCCCAACGCAGCTCCTAGAAGAAACGTGTTTCTGACTCGCTGAATCTCAACATAGATTCAACTCTCTTAGGTGAACGAACGCACAGCAGAGCAGTTTCAAGGAAACGTTTCTCTTGAGTTTTAGACGAAGTTTCCTGCTGTTTAGTATGGATGCCGGCATTGGACTGGAAATACCGGTTTTGGGATTCTGCACAGAAAGGGTTTGCAAACCGCTGAATCCACACGTGAGTTTAACTTTGTGAGTTGAATGCACACATTGACAACCATCCAGTTAGATAGCTCCGTTTTGTTTTTAGAAGCAGATATTTCTCTGTACAGCCTATGATCCCATTCACTCGGGAATATCCCAACGCAGCTCCTAGAAGAAAGTGTTTCTGTCTCGCTGAATCTCAACATAGATTCAACACTCTTAGGTGAACGAACGCACAGCAGAGCAGTTTCAAGGAAACGTTTCTCCTGAGTTTTAGACGAAGTTTCCTGCAGTTTAGTACGTATCCCGGCATTGAGCTGTTATTACCGGTTTTGGGATTCTGCACAGAAAGGGTTTGTAAACCGCTGAATCCACACGTGAGTTTAACTCTGTCAGTTGAATGCACACATTGACAACCATTCAGTTAGATAGATCCGTTTTGGTTTTAGAAGCAGATATTTCTCTGTACAGCCTATGGTCCCATTCACTCGGGAATATCCCAACGCAGCTCCTGGAAGAAACGTGTTTCTGACTCGCTGAATCTCAACATAGATTCAACTGTCTTAGGTGAACGAACGCACAGCAGAGCAGCTTCAAGGAAACGTTTCGCGTGAGTTTTAGACAAAGTTTCCTGCTGTTTAGTACGTATGCCGGCATTGGGCTGGAAATACCGGTTTTGGGATTCTGCACAGAAAGGGTTTGCAAACCGCTGAATCCACACGTGAGTTTAACTCTGTCAGTTGAATGCACACATTGACAACCATTCAGTTTGATAACACCCTTTTGGTTTTAGAAGCAGATATTTCTCTGTACAGCCTATGGTCCCATTCACTCGGGGATATCCCAACGCAGCTCCTGGAAGAAACGTGTTTCTGACTCGCTGAATCTCAACATAGATTCAACTCTCTTAGGTGAACGAACGCACAGCAGAGCAGTTTCAAGGAAACGTTTCTCCTGAGTTTTAGACGAAGTTTCCTGCTGTTTAGTACATATGCCGGCATTGGGCTGGAAATACCGGTTTTGGGATTCTGCACAGAAAGGGTTTGCAAACCGCTGAATCCACACGTGAGTTTAACTCTGTCAGTTGAATGCACACATTGAGAACCATTCAGTTTGATAACACCCTTTTGGTTTTAGAAGCAGATATTTCTCTGTACAGCCTATGGTCCCATTCACTCGGGAATATCCCAACGCAGCTCCTGGAAGAATCGTGTTTCTGACTCGCTGAATCTCAACATAGATTCAACTCTCATAGGTGAACGAACGCACAGCAGAGCTGTTTCAAGGAAACGTTTCTCCTGAGTTTTAGACGAAGTTTCCTGCTGTTTAGTACGTATGCCGGCATTGGGCTGGAAATACCGGTTTTGGGATTCTGCACAGAAAGGGTTTGCAAACCGCTGAATCCACACGTGAGTTTAACTTTGTCAGTTGAATGCACACATTGACAACCATCCAGTTAGATAGCTCCGTTTTGGTTTTAGAAGCAGATATTTCTCTGTACAGACTATGGTCCCATTCACTCAGGAATATCCCAACGCAGCTCCTAGAAGAAACGTGTTTCTGACTCGCTGAATCTCAACATAGATTCAACTCTCTTAGGTGAACGAACGCACAGCAGAGCAGTTTTAAGGAAACGTTTCTCCTGAGTTTTAGACGTAGTTTCCTGCTGTTTAGTACGTATGCCGGCATTGGGCTGGAAATACCGGTTTTGGGATTCTGCACAGAAAGGGTTTGCAAACCGCTGAATCCACACGTGAGTTTAACTCTGTCAGTTGAATGCACGCATTGACAACCATTCAGTTTGATAACACCCTTTTGGTTTTAGAAGCAGATATTTCTCTGTACAGCCTATGGTCCCATTCACTCGGGAATATCCCAACGCAGCTCCTGGAAGAAACGTGTTTCTGACTCGCGGAATCTCAACATAGATTCAACTCTCTTAGGTGAACGGACGCACAGCAGAGCAGTTTCAAGGAAACTTTTCTCCTGAGTTTTAGACGAAGTTACCTGCTGTTTAGTACGTATGCCGGCATTGGGCTGGAAATACCGGTTTTGGGATTCTGCACAGAAAGGGTTTGCAAACCGCTGATTCCACACGTGAGTTTACCTCTGTCAGTAGAATGCACACATTGACAACCATTCAGTTAGATAGCTCCGTTTTGGTATTAGAAGCAGATATTTCTCTGTACAGCCTATGGTCCCATTCACTCGGGAATATCCCAACGCAGTTCCCAGAAGAAACGTGTTTCTGACTCGCTGAATCTCAATATAGATTCAACTCTCTTAGGTGAACGAACGCACAGCAGAGCAGTTTCAAGGAAACGTTTCTCCTGAGTTTTAGACGAAGTTTCCTGCAGTTTAGTACGTATCCCGGCATTGAGCTGGAATTACCGGTTTTGGGATTCTGCACAGAAAGGGTTTGCAAACCACTGAATCCACACGTGAGTTTAACTCTGTCAGTTTAATGCACACATTGACAACCATTCAGTTAGATATCTCCGTTTTGGTTTTAGCAGCAGATATTTCTCTGTACAGCCTATGGTCTCATTCACTCGGGAATATCCCAACGCAGCTCCTGGAAGAAACGTGTTTCTGACGCGCTGAATCTCAACATAGATTCAACTCTCTTATGTGAACGAACGCACAGCAGAGCAGTTTCAAGGAAACGTTTTTCCTGAGTTTTAGACGAAGTTTCCTGCTGTTTAGTACGGATGCCTGCATTGGGCAGGAAATACCGGTTTTCGGATTCTGCACAGAAAGGGTTTGCAAACCGCTGATTCCACACGTGAGTTTAATTCTGTCAGTTGAATGCACACATTGACAACCATTAAGTTAGATAGCTCCGTTTTGGGGTTTTAGAAGCAGATATTTCTCTGTACAGCCTATGGTCCCATTCACTCGGGAATATCCCAACGCAGCTCCTAGAAGAAACGTGTTTCTGTCTCGCTGAATCTCAACATAGATTCAACTCTCTTAGGTGAACGAACGCACAGCAGAGCAGTTTCAAGGAAACGTTTCTCCTGAGTTTTAGACGAAGTTTCCTGCTGTTTAGTACGTATGCCAGCATTGGGCTGGAAATACCGGTTTTGGGATTCTGCACAGAAAGGGTTTGCAAACCACTGAATCCACACGTGAGTTTAACTGTGTCAGTTGAATGCACACATTGACAACCATTCAGTTTGATAACACCCTTTTGGTTTTAGAAGCAGATATTTCTCTGTACAGCCTATGGTCCCATTCACTCGGGAGTATCCCAACGCAGCTCCTAGAAGAAACGTGTTTCTGACTCGCTGAATCTCAACATAGATTCAACTCTCTTAGGTGAACGAACGCACAGCAGAGCAGTTTCAAGGAAACTTTTCTCCTGAGTTGTAGACGAAGTTTCCTGCTGTTTAGTACGGATGCCGGCATTGGTCTGGAAATACCGGTTTTGGGATTCTGCACAGAAAGGGTGTGCAAACCGCTGAATCCAATCGTGAGTTTAACTCTGTCAGTTGAATGCACACATTGACAACCATTCAGTTAGATAGCTCCGTTTTGGTATTAGAAGCAGATATTTCTCTGTACAGCCTATGGTCTCATTCACTCGGGAATATCCCAACGCAGCTCCTAGAAGAAACGTGTTTCTAACTCGCTGAATCTCAACATAGATTCAACTCTCTTAGGGGAACGAACGCACAGCAGAGCAGTTTCAAGGAAACGTTTCTCCTGAGTTTTAGACGAAGTTTCCTGCTGTTTAGTACGTATGCCGGCATTGGGCTTGAAATACCGGTTTTGGGATTCTGCACAGAAAGGGTTTGCAAACCACTGAATCCACACGTGAGTTTAACTCTGTCAGTTGAATGCACACATTGACAACCATTCAGTTAGATAGCTCCGTTTTGGTTTTAGAAGCAGATATTTCTCTGTACAGCCTATGGTCCCATTCACTCGGGAATATCCCAACGCAGCTCCTGGAAGAAACGTGTTTCTGACTCGCTGAATCTCAACATAGATTCAACTCCCTTAGGTGAACGAACGCACAGCAGAGCAGTTTCAAGGAAACGTTTCTCCTGAGTTTTAGACGAAGTTTCCTGCTGTTTAGTACGGATGCCGGCATTGGGCTGGAAATACCGGTTTTGGGATTCTACACAGAAAGGGTTTGCAAACCGCTGAATCCACACGTGAGTTTAACTCTGTCAGTTGAATGCACACATTGACAACCATTCAGTTAGATAGCTCCGTTTTGGTTTTAGAAGCAGATATTTCTCTGTACAGCCTATGGTCCCATTCACTCGGGAATATCCCAACGCAGCTCCTGGAAGAAACGTGTTTCTGACTCGCTGAATCTCAACATAGATTCAACTCTCTTAGGTGAACGAAGGCACAGCAGAGCAGTTTCAAGGAAACGTTTCTCCTGAGTTTTAGACGAAGTTTCCTGCTGTTTAGTACGTATGCCGGCATTGGGCTGGAAATACCGGTTTTGGGATTCTGCACAGAAAGGGTTTGCAAACCGCTGAATCCACACGTGAGTTTAACCCTGTCAGTTGAATGCACACGTTGACAACCATTCAGTTAGATAGCTCCGTTTTGGTTTTAGAAGCAGATATTTCTCTGTACAGACTATGGTCCCATTCACTCGGGAATATCCCAACGCAGCTACTAGAAGAAACGTGTTTCTGACTCGCTGAATCTCAACATAGATTCAACTCTCTTAGGTGAACGAACGCACAGCAGAGCAGTTTCAAGGAACCTTTTCTCCTGAGTTGTAGAAGAAGTTTCCTGCTGTTTAGTATGGATGCCGGCATTGGGCTGGAAATACCGGTTTTGGGATTCTGCACAGAAAGGGTTTGCAAACCGCTGAATCCACACGTGAGTTTAACTTTGTGAGTTGAATGCACACATTGACAACCATCCAGTTAGATAGCTCCGTTTTGTTTTTAGAAGCAGATATTTCTCTGTACAGCCTATGATCCCATTCACTCGGGAATATCCCAACGCAGCTCCTAGAAGAAACGTGTTTCTGTCTCGCTGAATCTCAACATAGATTCAACTCTCTTAGGTGAACGAACGCACAGCAGAGCAGTTTCAAGGAAACGTTTCTCCTGAGTTTTAGACGAAGTTTCCTGCAGTTTAGTACGTATCCCGGCATTGAGCTGTTATTACCGGTTTTGGGATTCTGCACAGAAAGGGTTTGTAAACCGCTGAATCCAAACGTGAGTTTAACTCTGTCAGTTGAATGCACACATTGACAACTATTCAGTTAGATAGCTCCGTTTTGGTATTAGAAGCAGATATTTCTCTGTACAGCCTATGGTCCCATTCACTCGGGAATATCCCAACGCAGCTCCTGGAAGAAACGTGTTTCTGACTCGCTGAATCTCAACATAGATTCAACTGTCTTAGGTGAACGAACGCACAGCAGAGCAGCTTCAAGGAAACGTTTCGCGTGAGTTTTAGACGAAGTTTCCTGCTGTTTAGTACGTATGCCGGCATTGGGCTGGAAATACCGGTTTTGGGATTCTGCACAGAAAGGGTTTGCAAACCGCTGAATCCACACGTGAGTTTAACTCTGTCAGTTGAATGCACACATTGACAACCATTCAGTTTGATAACACCCTTTTGGTTTTAGAAGCAGATATTTCTCTGTACAGCCTATGGTCCCATTCACTCGGGGATATCCCAACGCAGCTCCTGGAAGAAACGTGTTTCTGACTCGCTGAATCTCAACATAGATTCAACTCTCTTAGGTGAACGGACGCACAGCAGAGCAGTTTCAAGGAAACTTTTCTCCTGAGTTTTAGACGAAGTTACCTGCTGTTTAGTACGTATGCCGGCATTGGGCTGGAAATACCGGTTTTGGGATTCTGCACAGAAAGGGTTTGCAAACCGCTGATTCCACACGTGAGTTTACCTCTGTCAGTAGAATGCACACATTGACAACCATTCAGTTAGATAGCTCCGTTTTGGTATTAGAAGCAGATATTTCTCTGTACAGCCTATGGTCCCATTCACTCGGGAATATCCCAACGCAGTTCCCAGAAGAAACGTGTTTCTGACTCGCTGAATCTCAATATAGATTCAACTCTCTTAGGTGAACGAACGCACAGCAGAGCAGTTTCAAGGAAACGTTTCTCCTGAGTTTTAGACGAAGTTTCCTGCAGTTTAGTACGTATCCCGGCATTGAGCTGGAATTACCGGTTTTGGGATTCTGCACAGAAAGGGTTTGCAAACCACTGAATCCACACGTGAGTTTAACTCTGTCAGTTTAATGCACACATTGACAACCATTCAGTTAGATATCCCCGTTTTGGTTTTAGCAGCAGATATTTCTCTGTACAGCCTATGGTCTCATTCACTCGGGAATATCCCAACGCAGCTCCTGGAAGAAACGTGTTTCTGACGCGCTGAATCTCAACATAGATTCAACTCTCTTATGTGAACGAACGCACAGCAGAGCAGTTTCAAGGAAACGTTTTTCCTGAGTTTTAGACGAAGTTTCCTGCTGTTTAGTACGGATGCCTGCATTGGGCAGGAAATACCGGTTTTCGGATTCTGCACAGAAAGGGTTTGCAAACCGCTGATTCCACACGTGAGTTTAATTCTGTCAGTTGAATGCACACATTGACAACCATTAAGTTAGATAGCTCCGTTTTGGGGTTTTAGAAGCAGATATTTCTCTGTACAGCCTATGGTCCCATTCACTCGGGAATATCCCAACGCAGCTCCTAGAAGAAACGTGTTTCTGTCTCGCTGAATCTCAACATAGATTCAACTCTCTTAGGTGAACGAACGCACAGCAGAGCAGTTTCAAGGAAACGTTTCTCCTGAGTTTTAGACGAAGTTTCCTGCTGTTTAGTACGTATGCCAGCATTGGGCTGGAAATACCGGTTTTGGGATTCTGCACAGAAAGGGTTTGCAAACCACTGAATCCACACGTGAGTTTAACTGTGTCAGTTGAATGCACACATTGACAACCATTCAGTTTGATAACACCCTTTTGGTTTTAGAAGCAGATATTTCTCTGTACAGCCTATGGTCCCATTCACTCGGGAGTATCCCAACGCAGCTCCTAGAAGAAACGTGTTTCTGACTCGCTGAATCTCAACATAGATTCAACTCTCTTAGGTGAACGAACGCACAGCAGAGCAGTTTCAAGGAAACTTTTCTCCTGAGTTGTAGACGAAGTTTCCTGCTGTTTAGTACGGATGCCGGCATTGGTCTGGAAATACCGGTTTTGGGATTCTGCACAGAAAGGGTGTGCAAACCGCTGAATCCAATCGTGAGTTTAACTCTGTCAGTTGAATGCACACATTGACAACCATTCAGTTAGATAGCTCCGTTTTGGTATTAGAAGCAGATATTTCTCTGTACAGCCTATGGTCTCATTCACTCGGGAATATCCCAACGCAGCTCCTAGAAGAAACGTGTTTCTAACTCGCTGAATCTCAACATAGATTCAACTCTCTTAGGGGAACGAACGCACAGCAGAGCAGTTTCAAGGAAACGTTTCTCCTGAGTTTTAGACGAAGTTTCCTGCTGTTTAGTACGTATGCCGGCATTGGGCTTGAAATACCGGTTTTGGGATTCTGCACAGAAAGGGTTTGCAAACCACTGAATCCACACGTGAGTTTAACTCTGTCAGTTGAATGCACACATTGACAACCATTCAGTTAGATAGCTCCGTTTTGGTTTTAGAAGCAGATATTTCTCTGTACAGCCTATGGTCCCATTCACTCGGGAATATCCCAACGCAGCTCCTGGAAGAAACGTGTTTCTGACTCGCTGAATCTCAACATAGATTCAACTCCCTTAGGTGAACGAACGCACAGCAGAGCAGTTTCAAGGAAACGTTTCTCCTGAGTTTTAGACGAAGTTTCCTGCTGTTTAGTACGGATGCCGGCATTGGGCTGGAAATACCGGTTTTGGGATTCTACACAGAAAGGGTTTGCAAACCGCTGAATCCACACGTGAGTTTAACTCTGTCAGTTGAATGCACACATTGACAACCATTCAGTTAGATAGCTCCGTTTTGGTTTTAGAAGCAGATATTTCTCTGTACAGCCTATGGTCCCATTCACTCGGGAATATCCCAACGCAGCTCCTGGAAGAAACGTGTTTCTGACTCGCTGAATCTCAACATAGATTCAACTCTCTTAGGTGAACGAAGGCACAGCAGAGCAGTTTCAAGGAAACGTTTCTCCTGAGTTTTAGACGAAGTTTCCTGCTGTTTAGTACGTATGCCGGCATTGGGCTGGAAATACCGGTTTTGGGATTCTGCACAGAAAGGGTTACAAACCGCTGAATCCACACGTGAGTTTAACCCTGTCAGTTGAATGCACACGTTGACAACCATTCAGTTAGATAGCTCCGTTTTGGTTTTAGAAGCAGATATTTCTCTGTACAGACTATGGTCCCATTCACTCGGGAATATCCCAACGCAGCTACTAGAAGAAACGTGTTTCTGACTCGCTGAATCTCAACATAGATTCAACTCTCTTAGGTGAACGAACGCACAGCAGAGCAGTTTCAAGGAACCTTTTCTCCTGAGTTGTAGAAGAAGTTTCCTGCTGTTTAGTATGGATGCCGGCATTGGGCTGGAAATACCGGTTTTGGGATTCTGCACAGAAAGGGTTTGCAAACCGCTGAATCCACACGTGAGTTTAACTTTGTGAGTTGAATGCACACATTGACAACCATCCAGTTAGATAGCTCCGTTTTGTTTTTAGAAGCAGATATTTCTCTGTACAGCCTATGATCCCATTCACTCGGGAATATCCCAACGCAGCTCCTAGAAGAAACGTGTTTCTGTCTCGCTGAATCTCAACATAGATTCAACTCTCTTAGGTGAACGAACGCACAGCAGAGCAGTTTCAAGGAAACGTTTCTCCTGAGTTTTAGACGAAGTTTCCTGCAGTTTAGTACGTATCCCGGCATTGAGCTGTTATTACCGGTTTTGGGATTCTGCACAGAAAGGGTTTGTAAACCGCTGAATCCAAACGTGAGTTTAACTCTGTCAGTTGAATGCACACATTGACAACTATTCAGTTAGATAGCTCCGTTTTGGTATTAGAAGCAGATATTTCTCTGTACAGCCTATGGTCCCATTCACTCGGGAATATCCCAACGCACCTCCTGGAAGAAACGTGTTTCTGACTCGCTGAATCTCAACATAGATTCAACTGTCTTAGGTGAACGAACGCACAGCAGAGCAGCTTCAAGGAAACGTTTCGCGTGAGTTTTAGACGAAGTTTCCTGCTGTTTAGTACGTATGCCGGCATTGGGCTGGAAATACCGGTTTTGGGATTCTGCACAGAAAGGGTTTGCAAACCGCTGAATCCACACGTGAGTTTAACTCTGTCAGTTGAATGCACACATTGACAACCATTCAGTTTGATAACACCCTTTTGGTTTTAGAAGCAGATATTTCTCTGTACAGCCTATGGTCCCATTCACTCGGGGATATCCCAACGCAGCTCCTGGAAGAAACGTGTTTCTGACTCGCTGAATCTCAACATAGATTCAACTCTCTTAGGTGAACGAACGCACAGCAGAGCAGTTTCAAGGAAACGTTTCTCCTGAGTTTTAGACGAAGTTTCCTGCAGTTTAGTACGTATCCCGGCATTGAGCTGTTATTACCGGTTTTGGGATTCTGCACAGAAAGGGTTTGTAAACCGCTGAATCCAAACGTGAGTTTAACTTTGTCAGTTGAATGCACACATTGACAACCATCCAGTTAGATAGCTCCGTTTTGGTTTTAGAAGCAGATATTTCTCTGTACAGCCTATGGTCCCATTCACTCAGGAATATCCCAGCGCAGCTCCTAGAAGAAACGTGTTTCTGACTCGCTGAATCTCAACATAGATTCAACTCTCTTAGGTGAACGAACGCACAGCAGAGCAGTTTCAAGGAAACGTTTCTCTTGAGTTTTAGACGAAGTTTCCTGCTGTTTAGTATGGATGCCGGCATTGGGCTGGAAATACCGGTTTTGGGATTCTGCACAGAAAGGGTTTGCAAACCGCTGAATCCACACGTGAGTTTAACTTTGTCAGTTGAATGCACACATTGACAACCATCCAGTTAGATAGCTCCGTTTTGGTTTTAGAAGCAGATATTTCTCTGTACAGACTATGGTCCCATTCACTCAGGAATATCCCGACGCAGCTCCTAGAAGAAACGTGTTTCTGACTCGCTGAATCTCAACATAGATTCAACTCTCTTAGGTGAACGAACACACAGCAGAGCAGTTTCAAGGAAACGTTTCTCCTGAGTTTTAGACGTAGTTTCCTGCTGTTTAGTACGTATGCCGGCATTGCGCTGGAAATACCGGTTTTGGGATTCTGCACAGAAAGGGTTTGCAAACCGCTGAATCCACACGTGAGTTTAACTCTGTCAGTTGAATGCACGCATTGACAACCATTCAGTTTGATAACACCCTTTTGGTTTTAGAAGCAGATATTTCTCTGTACAGCCTATGGTCCCATTCACTCGGGAATATCCCAACGCAGCTCCTGGAAGAAACGTGTTTCTGACTCGCGGAATCTCAACATAGATTCAACTCTCTTAGGTGAACGAACGCACAGCAGAGCAGTTTCAAGGAAACTTTTCTCCTGAGTTTTAGACGAAGTTACCTGCTGTTTAGTACGTATGCCGGCATTGGGCTGGAAATACCGGTTTTGGGATTCTGCACAGAAAGGGTTTGCAAACCGCTGATTCCACACGTGAGTTTACCTCTGTCAGTAGAATGCACACATTGACAACCATTCAGTTAGATAGCTCCGTTTTGGTATTAGAAGCAGATATTTCTCTGTACAGCCTATGGTCCCATTCACTCGGGAATATCCCAACGCAGTTCCCAGAAGAAACGTGTTTCTGACTCGCTGAATCTCAATATAGATTCAACTCTCTTAGGTGAACGAACGCACAGCAGAGCAGTTTCAAGGAAACGTTTCTCCTGAGTTTTAGACGAAGTTTCCTGCAGTTTAGTACGTATCCCGGCATTGAGCTGGAATTACCGGTTTTGGGATTCTGCACAGAAAGGGTTTGCAAACCACTGAATCCACACGTGAGTTTAACTCTGTCAGTTTAATGCACACATTGACAACCATTCAGTTAGATATCTCCGTTTTGGTTTTAGCAGCAGATATTTCTCTGTACAGCCTATGGTCTCATTCACTCGGGAATATCCCAACGCAGCTCCTGGAAGAAACGTGTTTCTGACGCGCTGAATCTCAACATAGATTCAACTCTCTTATGTGAACGAACGCACAGCAGAGCAGTTTCAAGGAAACGTTTTTCCTGAGTTTTAGACGAAGTTTCCTGCTGTTTAGTACGGATGCCTGCATTGGGCAGGAAATACCGGTTTTCGGATTCTGCACAGAAAGGGTTTGCAAACCGCTGATTCCACACGTGAGTTTAATTCTGTCAGTTGAATGCACACATTGACAACCATTAAGTTAGATAGCTCCGTTTTGGGGTTTTAGAAGCAGATATTTCTCTGTACAGCCTATGGTCCCATTCACTCGGGAATATCCCAACGCAGCTCCTAGAAGAAACGTGTTTCTGTCTCGCTGAATCTCAACATAGATTCAACTCTCTTAGGTGAACGAACGCACAGCAGAGCAGTTTCAAGGAAACGTTTCTCCTGAGTTTTAGACGAAGTTTCCTGCTGTTTAGTACGTATGCCAGCATTGGGCTGGAAATACCGGTTTTGGGATTCTGCACAGAAAGGGTTTGCAAACCACTGAATCCACACGTGAGTTTAACTGTGTCAGTTGAATGCACACATTGACAACCATTCAGTTTGATAACACCCTTTTGGTTTTAGAAGCAGATATTTCTCTGTACAGCCTATGGTCCCATTCACTCGGGAGTATCCCAACGCAGCTCCTAGAAGAAACGTGTTTCTGACTCGCTGAATCTCAACATAGATTCAACTCTCTTAGGTGAACGAACGCACAGCAGAGCAGTTTCAAGGAAACTTTTCTCCTGAGTTGTAGACGAAGTTTCCTGCTGTTTAGTACGGATGCCGGCATTGGTCTGGAAATACCGGTTTTGGGATTCTGCACAGAAAGGGTGTGCAAACCGCTGAATCCAATCGTGAGTTTAACTCTGTCAGTTGAATGCACACATTGACAACCATTCAGTTAGATAGCTCCGTTTTGGTATTAGAAGCAGATATTTCTCTGTACAGCCTATGGTCTCATTCACTCGGGAATATCCCAACGCAGCTCCTAGAAGAAACGTGTTTCTAACTCGCTGAATCTCAACATAGATTCAACTCTCTTAGGGGAACGAACGCACAGCAGAGCAGTTTCAAGGAAACGTTTCTCCTGAGTTTTAGACGAAGTTTCCTGCTGTTTAGTACGTATGCCGGCATTGGGCTTGAAATACCGGTTTTGGGATTCTGCACAGAAAGGGTTTGCAAACCACTGAATCCACACGTGAGTTTAACTCTGTCAGTTGAATGCACACATTGACAACCATTCAGTTAGATAGCTCCGTTTTGGTTTTAGAAGCAGATATTTCTCTGTACAGCCTATGGTCCCATTCACTCGGGAATATCCCAACGCAGCTCCTGGAAGAAACGTGTTTCTGACTCGCTGAATCTCAACATAGATTCAACTCCCTTAGGTGAACGAACGCACAGCAGAGCAGTTTCAAGGAAACGTTTCTCCTGAGTTTTAGACGAAGTTTCCTGCTGTTTAGTACGGATGCCGGCATTGGGCTGGAAATACCGGTTTTGGGATTCTACACAGAAAGGGTTTGCAAACCGCTGAATCCACACGTGAGTTTAACTCTGTCAGTTGAATGCACACATTGACAACCATTCAGTTAGATAGCTCCGTTTTGGTTTTAGAAGCAGATATTTCTCTGTACAGCCTATGGTCCCATTCACTCGGGAATATCCCAACGCAGCTCCTGGAAGAAACGTGTTTCTGACTCGCTGAATCTCAACATAGATTCAACTCTCTTAGGTGAACGAAGGCACAGCAGAGCAGTTTCAAGGAAACGTTTCTCCTGAGTTTTAGACGAAGTTTCCTGCTGTTTAGTACGTATGCCGGCATTGGGCTGGAAATACCGGTTTTGGGATTCTGCACAGAAAGGGTTTGCAAACCGCTGAATCCACACGTGAGTTTAACCCTGTCAGTTGAATGCACACGTTGACAACCATTCAGTTAGATAGCTCCGTTTTGGTTTTAGAAGCAGATATTTCTCTGTACAGACTATGGTCCCATTCACTCGGGAATATCCCAACGCAGCTACTAGAAGAAACGTGTTTCTGACTCGCTGAATCTCAACATAGATTCAACTCTCTTAGGTGAACGAACGCACAGCAGAGCAGTTTCAAGGAACCTTTTCTCCTGAGTTGTAGAAGAAGTTTCCTGCTGTTTAGTATGGATGCCGGCATTGGGCTGGAAATACCGGTTTTGGGATTCTGCACAGAAAGGGTTTGCAAACCGCTGAATCCACACGTGAGTTTAACTTTGTGAGTTGAATGCACACATTGACAACCATCCAGTTAGATAGCTCCGTTTTGTTTTTAGAATCAGATATTTCTCTGTACAGCCTATGATCCCATTCACTCGGGAATATCCCAACGCAGCTCCTAGAAGAAACGTGTTTCTGTCTCGCTGAATCTCAACATAGATTCAACTCTCTTAGGTGAACGAACGCACAGCAGAGCAGTTTCAAGGAAACGTTTCTCCTGAGTTTTAGACGAAGTTTCCTGCAGTTTAGTACGTATCCCGGCATTGAGCTGTTATTACCGGTTTTGGGATTCTGCACAGAAAGGGTTTGTAAACCGCTGAATCCAAACGTGAGTTTAACTCTGTCAGTTGAATGCACACATTGACAACTATTCAGTTAGATAGCTCCGTTTTGGTATTAGAAGCAGATATTTCTCTGTACAGCCTATGGTCCCATTCACTCGGGAATATCCCAACGCAGCTCCTGGAAGAAACGTGTTTCTGACTCGCTGAATCTCAACATAGATTCAACTGTCTTAGGTGAACGAACGCACAGCAGAGCAGCTTCAAGGAAACGTTTCGCGTGAGTTTTAGACGAAGTTTCCTGCTGTTTAGTACGTATGCCGGCATTGGGCTGGAAATACCGGTTTTGGGATTCTGCACAGAAAGGGTTTGCAAACCGCTGAATCCACACGTGAGTTTAACTCTGTCAGTTGAATGCACACATTGACAACCATTCAGTTTGATAACACCCTTTTGGTTTTAGAAGCAGATATTTCTCTGTACAGCCTATGGTCCCATTCACTCGGGGATATCCCAACGCAGCTCCTGGAAGAAACGTGTTTCTGACTCGCTGAATCTCAACATAGATTCAACTCTCTTAGGTGAACGAACGCACAGCAGAGCAGTTTCAAGGAAACGTTTCTCCTGAGTTTTAGACGAAGTTTCCTGCAGTTTAGTACGTATCCCGGCATTGAGCTGTTATTACCGGTTTTGGGATTCTGCACAGAAAGGGTTTGTAAACCGCTGAATCCAAACGTGAGTTTAACTTTGTCAGTTGAATGCACACATTGACAACCATCCAGTTAGATAGCTCCGTTTTGGTTTTAGAAGCAGATATTTCTCTGTACAGCCTATGGTCCCATTCACTCAGGAATATCCCAGCGCAGCTCCTAGAAGAAACGTGTTTCTGACTCGCTGAATCTCAACATAGATTCAACTCTCTTAGGTGAACGAACGCACAGCAGAGCAGTTTCAAGGAAACGTTTCTCTTGAGTTTTAGACGAAGTTTCCTGCTGTTTAGTATGGATGCCGGCATTGGGCTGGAAATACCGGTTTTGGGATTCTGCACAGAAAGGGTTTGCAAACCGCTGAATCCACACGTGAGTTTAACTTTGTCAGTTGAATGCACACATTGACAACCATCCAGTTAGATAGCTCCGTTTTGGTTTTAGAAGCAGATATTTCTCTGTACAGACTATGGTCCCATTCACTCAGGAATATCCCGACGCAGCTCCTAGAAGAAACGTGTTTCTGACTCGCTGAATCTCAACATAGATTCAACTCTCTTAGGTGAACGAACACACAGCAGAGCAGTTTCAAGGAAACGTTTCTCCTGAGTTTTAGACGTAGTTTCCTGCTGTTTAGTACGTATGCCGGCATTGGGCTGGAAATACCGGTTTTGGGATTCTGCACAGAAAGGGTTTGCAAACCGCTGAATCCACACGTGAGTTTAACTCTGTCAGTTGAATGCACACATTGACAACCATTCAGTTTGATAACACCCTTTTGGTTTTAGAAGCAGATATTTCTCTGTACAGCCTATGGTCCCATTCACTCGGGAATATCCCAACGCAGCTCCTGGAAGAAACGTGTTTCTGACTCGCTGAATCTCAACATAGATTCAACTCTCTTAGGTGAACGAACGCACAGCAGAGCAGTTTCAAGGAAACGTTTCTCCTGAGTTTTAGACGAAGTTTCCTGCTGTTTAGTACGGATGCCGGCATTGGGCTGGAAATACCGGTTTTGGGATTCTGCACAGAAAGGGTTTGTAGACCGCTGAATCCACACGTGAGTTTAACTTTGTGAGTTGAATGCACACATTGACAACCATCCAGTTAGATAGCTCCGTTTTGGTTTTAGAAGCAGATATTTCTCTGTACAGCCTATGGTCCCATTCACTCAGGAATATCCCAACGCAGCTCCTAGAAGAAACGTGTTTCTGACTCGCTGAATCTCAACATAGATTCAACTCTCTTAGGTGAACGAACGCACAGCAGAGCAGTTTCAAGGAAACGTTTCTCCTGAGTTTTAGACGAAGTTTCCTGCTGTTTAGTACGGATGCCGGCATTGGGCTGGAAATACCGGTTTTGGAATTCTGCACAGAAAGGGTTTGCAAACCGCTGAATCCACACGTGAGTTTAACTCTGTCAGTTGAATGCACGCATTGACAACCATTCAGTTTGATAACACCCTTTTGGTTTTAGAAGCAGATATTTCTCTGTACAGCCTATGGTCCCATTCACTCGGGAATATCCCAACGCAGCTCCTGGAAGAAACGTGTTTCTGACTCGCGGAATCTCAACATAGATTCAACTCTCTTAGGTGAACGAACGCACAGCAGAGCAGTTTCAAGGAAACTTTTCTCCTGAGTTTTAGACGAAGTTACCTGCTGTTTAGTACGTATGCCGGCATTGGGCTGGAAATACCGGTTTTGGGATTCTGCACAGAAAGGGTTTGCAAACCGCTGATTCCACACGTGAGTTTAACTCTGTCAGTAGAATGCACACATTGACAACCATTCAGTTAGATAGCTCCGTTTTGGTATTAGAAGCAGATATTTCTCTGTACAGCCTATGGTCCCATTCACTCGGGAATATCCCAATGCAGTTCCCAGAAGAAACTTGTTTCTGACTCGCTGAATCTCACTATAGATTCAACTCTCTTAGGTGAGCGGACGCACAGCAGAGCAGTTTCAAGGAAACGTTTCTCCTGAGTTTTAGACGAAGTTTCCTGCAGTTTAGTACGTATCCCGGCATTGAGCTGGAATTACCGGTTTTGGGATTCTGCACAGAAAGGGTTTGCAAACCACTGAATCCACACGTGAGTTTAACTCTGTCAGTTAAATGCACACATTGACAACCATTCAGTTAGATAGCTCCGTTTTGGTTTTAGAAGCAGATATTTCTCTGTACAGCCTATGGTCCCATTCACTCGGGAATATCCCAACGCAGCTACTAGAAGAAACGTGTTTCCGACTCACTGAATCTCAACATAGATTCACCTCTCTTAGGTGAACGAACGCACAGCAGAGCAGTTTCAAGGAAACGTTTCTCCTGAGTTTTAGACGAAGTTTCCTGCTGTTTAGTACGGATGCCGGCATTGGGCTGGAAATATCGGTTTTGGGATTCTGCACAGAAAGGGTTTGCAAACCACTGAATCCGCACGTGAGTTTAACTGTGTCAGTTGAATGCACACATTGACAACCATTCAGTTTGATAACACCCTTTTGGTTTTAGAAGCAGATATTTCTCTGTACAGCCTATGGTCCCATTCACTCGGGAGTATCCCAACGCAGCTCCTAGAAGAAACGTGTTTCTGACTCGCTGAATCTCAACATAGATTCAACTCTCTTAGGTGAACGAACGCACAGCAGAGCAGTTTCAAGGAAACGTTTCTCCTGAGTTTTAGACGAAGTTTCCTGCTGTTTAGTACGGATGCCGGCATTGGTTTGGAAATACCGGTTTTGGGATTCTGAACAGAAAGGGTTTGCAAACCGCTGAATCCACACGTGAGTTTAACTCTGTCAGTTGAATGCACACATTGACAACCATTCAGTTAGATAGCTCCGTTTTGGTATTAGAAGCAGATATTTCTCTGTACAGCCTTTGGTCTCATTCACTCGGGAATATCCCAACGCAGCTCCTAGAAGAAACGTGTTTCTGACTCGCTGAATCTCAACATAGATTCAACTCTCTTAGGTGAACGAACGCACAGCAGAGCAGTTTCAAGGAAACGTTTCTCCTGAGTTTTAGACGTAGTTTCCTGCTGTTTAGTACGTATGCCGGCATTGGGCTGGAAATACCGGTTTTGGGATTCTGCACAGAAAGGGTTTGCAAAGCACTGAATCCACACGTCAGTTTAACTCTGTCAGTTGAATGCACACATTGACAACCATTCAGTTAGATAGCTCCGTTTTGGTTTTAGAAGCAGATATTTCTCTGTACAGCCTATGGTCTCATTCACTCGGGAATATCCCAACGCAGCTCCTGGAAGAAACGTGTTTCTGACGCGCCGAATCTCAACATAGATTCAACTCTCTTATGTGAACGAACGCACAGCAGAGCAGTTTCAAGGAAACGTTTCTCCTGAGTTTTAGACGAAGTTTCCTGCTGTTTAGTACGGATGCCTGCATTGGGCAGGAAATACCGGTTTTGGGATTCTGCACAGAAAGGGTTTGCAAACCGCTGATTCCACACGTGAGTTTAACTCTGTCAGTTGAATGCACACATTGACAACCATTAAGTTAGATAGCTCCGTTTTGGTTTTAGAAGCAGATATTTCTCTGTACAGCCTATGGTCCCATTCACTCGGGAATATCCCAACGCAGCTACTAGAAGAAACGTGTTTCTGACTCGCTGAATCTCAACATAGATTCAACTCTCTTAGGTGAACGAACGCACAGCAGAGCAGTTTCAAGGAAACGTTTCTCCTGAGTTTTAGACGAAGTTTCCTGCTGTTTAGTACGTATGCCAGCATTGGGCTGGAAATACCGGTTTTGGGATTCTGCACAGAAAGGGTTTGCAAACCACTGAATCCACACGTGAGTTTAACTGTGTCAGATGAATGCACACATTGACAACCATTCAGTTTGATAACACCCTTTTGGTTTTAGAAGCAGATATTTCTCTGTACAGCCTATGGTCCCATTCACTCGGGAATATCCCAACGCAGCTCCTGGAAGAATCGTGTTTCTGACTCGCTGAATCTCAACATAGATTCAACTCTCTTAGGTGAACGAACGCACAGCATAGCAGTTTCAAGGAAACGTTTCTCCTGAGTTTTAGACGAAGTTTCCTGCTGTTTAGTACGGATGCCGGCATTGGGCTGGAAATACCGGTTTTGGGATTCTGCACAGAAAGGGTTTGCAAACCGCTGAATCCACACGTGAGTTTAACTTTGTCAGTTGAATGCACACATTGACAACCATTCAGTTTGATAGGACCCTTTTGGTTTTAGAAGCAGATATTTCTCTGTACAGCCTATGGTCCCATTCACTCGGGAATATCCCAACGCAGCTCCTAGAAGAAACGTGTTTCTGACTCGCTGAATCTCAACATAGATTCAACTCTCTTAGGTGAACGAACGCACAGCAGAGCAGTTTCAAGGAAACTTTTCTCCTGAGTTTTAGACGAAGTTTCCTGCTGTTTAGTACGTATGCCGGCATTGGGCTGGAAATACCGGTTTTGGGATTCTGCACAGAAAGGGTTTGCAAACCGCTGAATCCACACGTGAGATTAACTCTGTCAGTTGAATGCACACATTGACAACCATTCAGTTAGATAGCTCCGTTTTGGTATTAGAAGCAGATATTTCTCTGTACAGCCTATGGTCCCATTCACTCGGGAATATCCCGACGCAGGTCCTAGAAGAAACGTGTTTCTGACTCGCTGAATCTCAACATAGATTCAACTCTCTTAGGTGAACGAACGCACAGCAGAGCAGTTTCAAGGAAACGTTTCTCTTGAGTTTTAGACGAAGTTTCCTGCTGTTTAGTATGGATGCCGGCATTGGGCTGGAAATACCGGTTTTGGGATTCTGCACAGAAAGGGTTTGCAAACCGCTGAATCCACACGTGAGTTTAACTTTGTGAGTTGAATGCACACATTGACAACCATCCAGTTAGATAGCTCCGTTTTGTTTTTAGAAGCAGATATTTCTCTGTACAACCTATGATCCCATTCACTCGGGAATATCCCGACGCAGGTCCTAGAAGAAACGTGTTTCTGACTCGCTGAATCTCAACATAGATTAAACTCTCTTAGGTGAACGAACGCACAGCAGAGCAGCTTCAAGGAAACGTTTCTCCTGAGTTTTAGACGAAGTTTCCTGCAGTTTAGTACGTATCCCGGCATTGAGCTGTTATTACCGGTTTTGGGATTCTGCACAGAAAGGGTTTGTAAACCGCTGAATCCAAACGTGAGTTTAACTCTGTCAGTTGAATGCACACATTGACAACCATTCAGTTAGATAGATCCGTTTTGGTTTTAGAAGCAGATATTTCTCTGTACAGCCTATGGTCCCATTCACTCGGGAATATCCCAACGCAGCTCCTGGAAGAAACGTGTTTCTGACTCGCTGAATCTCAACATAGATTCAACTGTCTTAGGTGAACGAACGCACAGCAGAGCAGCTTCAAGGAAACGTTTCGCGTGAGTTTTAGACGAAGTTTCCTGCTGTTTAGTACGTATGCCGGCATTGGGCTGGAAATACCGGTTTTGGGATTCTGCACAGAAAGGGTTTGCAAACCGCTGAATCCACACGTGAGTTTAACTCTGTCAGTTGAATGCACACATTGACAACCATTCAGTTTGATAACACCCTTTTGGTTTTAGAAGCAGATATTTCTCTGTACAGCCTATGGTCCCATTCACTCAGGGATATCCCAACGCAGCTCCTGGAAGAAACGTGTTTCTGACGCGACGAATCTCAACATAGATTCAACTCTCTTATGTGAACGAACGCACAGCAGAGCAGTTTCAAGGAAACGTTTCTCCTGAGTTTTAGACGAAGTTTCCTGCTGTTTAGTACGTATGCCGGCATTGGGCTGGAAATACCGGTTTTGGAATTCTGCACAGAAAGGGTTTGCAAACCACTGAATCCACACGTGAGTTTAACTGTGTCAGTTGAATGCACACATTGACAACCATTCAGTTTGATAACACCCTTTTGGTTTTAGAAGCAGATATTTCTCTGTACAGCCTATGGTCCCATTCACTCGGGAGTATCCCAACGCAGCTCCTAGAAGAAACGTGTTTCTGACTCGCTGAATCTCAACATAGATTCAACTCTCTTAGGTGAACGAACGCACAGCAGAGCAGTTTCAAGGAAACTTTTCTCCTGAGTTGTAGACGAAGTTTCCTGCTGTTTAGTACGGATGCCGGCATTGGTCTGGAAATACCGGTTTTGGGATTCTGCACAGAAAGGGTGTGCAAACCGCTGAATCCACACGTGAGTTTAACTCTGTCAGTTGAATGCACACATTGACAACCATTCAGTTAGATAGCTCCGTTTTGGTATTAGAAGCAGATATTTCTCTGTACAGCCTATGGTCTCATTCACTCGGGAATATCCCAACGCAGCTCCTAGAAGAAACGTGTTTCTAACTCGCTGAATCTCAACATAGATTCAACTCCCTTAGGGGAACGAACGCACAGCAGAGCAGTTTCAAGGAAACGTTTCTCCTGAGTTTTAGACGAAGTTTCCTGCTGTTTAGTACGGATGCCGGCATTGGGCTTGAAATACCGGTTTTGGGATTCTGCACAGAAAGGGTTTGCAAACCACTGAATCCACACGTGAGTTTAACTCTGTCAGTTGAATGCACACATTGACAACCATTCAGTTAGATAGCTCCGTTTTGGTTTTAGAAGCAGATATTTCTCTGTACAGCCTATGGTCCCATTCACTCGGGAATATCCCAACGCAGCTCCTGGAAGAAACGTGTTTCTGACTCGCTGAATCTCAACATAGATTCAACTCCCTTAGGTGAACGAACGCACAGCAGAGCAGTTTCAAGGAATCGTTTCTCCTGAGTTTTAGACGAAGTTTCCTGCTGTTTAGTACGGATGCCGGCATTGGGCTGGAAATACCGGTTTTGGGATTCTACACAGAAAGGGTTTGGAAACCGCTGAATCCACACGTGAGTTTAACTCTGTCAGTTGAATGCACACATTGACAACCATTCAGTTAGATAGCTCCGTTTTGGTTTTAGAAGCAGATATTTCTCTGTACAGCCTATGGTCCCATTCACTCGGGAATATCCCAACGCAGCTCCTGGAAGAAACGTGTTTCTGACTCTCTGAATCTCAACATAGATTCAACTCTCTTAGGTGAACGAACGCACAGCAGAGCAGTTTCAAGGAAACGTTTCTCCTGAGTTTTAGACGAAGTTTCCTGCTGTTTAGTACGTATGCCGGCATTGGGCTGGAAATACCGGTTTTGGGATTCTGCACAGAAAGGGTTTGCAAACCGCTGAATCCACACGTGAGTTTAACCCTGTCAGTTGAATGCACACATTAACAACCATTCAGTTAGATAGCTCCGTTTTGGTTTTAGAAGCAGATATTTCTCTGTACAGACTATGGTCCCATTCACTCGGGAATATCCCAACGCAGCTACTAGAAGAAACGTGTTTCTGACTCGCTGAATCTCAACATAGATTCAACTCTCTTAGGTGAACGAACGCACAGCAGAGCAGTTTCAAGGAAACGTTTCTCCTGAGTTTTAGACGAAATTTCCTGCTGTTTAGTACGTATGCCGGCATTGGGCTGGAAATACCGGTTTTGGGATTCTGCACAGAAAGGGTTTGCAAACCGCTGAATCCACACGTGAGTTTAACTTTGTGAGTTGAATGCACACATTGACAACCATCCAGTTAGATAGCTCCGTTTTGTTTTTAGAAGCAGATATTTCTCTGTACAGCCTATGATCCCATTCACTCGGGAATATCCCAACGCAGCTCCTAGAAGAAACGTGTTTCTGTCTCGCTGAATCTCAACATAGATTCAACTCTCTTAGGTGAACGAACGCACAGCAGAGCAGTTTCAAGGAAACGTTTCTCCTGAGGTTTAGACGAAGTTTCCTGCAGTTTAGTACGTATCCCGGCATTGAGCTGTTATTACCGGTTTTGGGATTCTGCACAGAAAGGGTTTGTAAACCGCTGAATCCAAACGTGAGTTTAACTCTGTCAGTTGAATGCACACATTGACAACCATTCAGTTAGATAGATCCGTTTTGGTTTTAGAAGCAGATATTTCTCTGTACAGCCTATGGTCCCATTCACTCGGGAATATCCCAACGCAGCTCCTGGAAGAAACGTGTTTCTGACTCGCTGAATCTCAACATAGATTCAACTGTCTTAGGTGAACGAACGCACAGCAGAGCAGCTTCAAGGAAACGTTTCGCGTGAGTTTTAGACGAAGTTTCCTGCTGTTTAGTACGTATGCCGGCATTGGTCTGGAAATACCGGTTTTGGGATTCTGCACAGAAAGGGTTTGCAAACCGCTGAATCCACACGTGAGTTTAACTCTGTCAGTTGAATGCACACATTGAGAACCATTCAGTTTGATAACACCCTTTTGGTTTTAGAAGCAGATATTTCTCTGTACAGCCTATGGTCCAATTCACTCGGGAATATCCCAACGCAGCTCCTGGAAGAATCGTGTTTCTGACTCGCTGAATCTCAACATAGATTCAACTCTCTTAGGTGAACGAACGCACAGCATAGCAGTTTCAAGGAAACGTTTCTCCTGAGTTTTAGACGAAGTTTCCTGCTGTTTAGTACGGATGCCGGCATTGGGCTGGAAATACCGGTTTTGGGATTCTGCACAGAAAGGGTTTGCAAACCGCTGAATCCACACGTGAGTTTAACTTTGTCAGTTGAATGCACACATTGACAACCATTCAGTTTGATAGGACCCTTTTGGTTTTAGAAGGAGATATTTCTCTGTACAGCCTATGGTCCCATTCACTCGGGAATATCCCAACGCAGCTCCTAGAAGAAACGTGTTTCTGACTCGCTGAATCTCAACATAGATTCAACTCTCTTAGGTGAACGAACGCACAGCAGAGCAGTTTCAAGGAAACTTTTCTCCTGAGTTTTAGACGAAGTTTCCTGCTGTTTAGTACGTATGCCGGCATTGGACTGGAAATACCGGTTTTGGGATTCTGCACAGAAAGGGTTTGCAAACCGCTGAATCCACACGTGAGATTAACTCTGTCAGTTGAATGCACACATTGACAACCATTCAGTTAGATAGCTCCGTTTTGGTATTAGAAGCAGATATTTCTCTGTACAGCCTATGGTCCCATTCACTCGGGAATATCCCAACGCAGGTCCTAGAAGAAACGTGTTTCTGACTCGCTGAATCTCAACATAGATTCAACTCTCTTAGGTGAACGAACGCACAGCAGAGCAGTTTCAAGGAAACGTTTCTCTTGAGTTTTAGACGAAGTTTCCTGCTGTTTAGTATGGATGCCGGCATTGGGCTGGAAATACCGGTTTTGGGATTCTGCACAGAAAGGGTTTGCAAACCGCTGAATCCACACGTGAGTTTAACTTTGTGAGTTGAATGCACACATTGACAACCATCCAGTTAGATAGCTCCGTTTTGTTTTTAGAAGCAGATATTTCTCTGTACAACCTATGATCCCATTCACTCGGGAATATCCCAACGCAGCTCCTAGAAGAAACGTGTTTCTGTCTCGCTGAATCTCAACATAGATTCAACTCTCTTAGGTGAACGAACGCACAGCAGAGCAGTTTCAAGGAAACGTTTCTCCTGAGTTTTAGACGAAGTTTCCTGCAGTTTAGTACGTATCCCGGCATTGAGCTGTTATTACCGGTTTTGGGATTCTGCACAGAAAGGGTTTGTAAACCGCTGAATCCAAACGTGAGTTTAACTCTGTCAGTTGAATGCACACATTGACAACCATTCAGTTAGATAGATCCGTTTTGGTTTTAGAAGCAGATATTTCTCTGTACAGCCTATGGTCCCATTCACTCGGGAATATCCCAACGCAGCTCCTGGAAGAAACGTGTTTCTGACTCGCTGAATCTCAACATAGATTCAACTGTCTTAGGTGAACGAACGCACAGCAGAGCAGCTTCAAGGAAACGTTTCGCGTGAGTTTTAGACGAAGTTTCCTGCTGTTTAGTACGTATGCCGGCATTGGGCTGGAAATACTGGTTTTGGGATTCTGCACAGAAAGGGTTTGCAAACCGCTGAATCCACACGTGAGTTTAACTCTGTCAGTTGAATGCACACATTGACAACCATTCAGTTTGATAACACCCTTTTGGTTTTAGAAGCAGATATTTCTCTGTACAGCCTATGGTCCCATTCACTCGGGGATATCCCAACGCAGCTCCTGGAAGAAACGTGTTTCTGACTCGCTGAATCTCAACATAGATTCAACTCTCTTAGGTGAACGAACGCACAACAGAGCAGTTTCAAGGAAACGTTTCTCCTGAGTTTTAGACGAAGTTTCCTGCTGTTTAGTACATATGCCGGCATTGGGCTGGAAATACCGGTTTTGGGATTCTGCACAGAAAGGGTTTGCAAACCGCTGAATCCACACGTGAGTTTAACTCTGTCAGTTGAATGCACACATTGAGAACCATTCAGTTTGATAACACCCTTTTGGTTTTAGAAGCAGATATTTCTCTGTACAGCCTATGGTCCAATTCACTCGGGAATATCCCAACGCAGCTCCTGGAAGAATCGTGTTTCTGACTCGCTGAATCTCAACATAGATTCAACTCTCTTAGGTGAACGAACGCACAGCATAGCAGTTTCAAGGAAACGTTTCTCCTGAGTTTTAGACGAAGTTTCCTGCTGTTTAGTACGGATGCCGGCATTGGGCTGGAAATACCGGTTTTGGGATTCTGCACAGAAAGGGTTTGCAAACCGCTGAATCCACACGTGAGTTTAACTTTGTCAGTTGAATGCACACATTGACAACCATTCAGTTTGATAGGACCCTTTTGGTTTTAGAAGGAGATATTTCTCTGTACAGCCTATGGTCCCATTCACTCGGGAATATCCCAACGCAGCTCCTAGAAGAAACGTGTTTCTGACTCGCTGAATCTCAACATAGATTCAACTCTCTTAGGTGAACGAACGCACAGCAGAGCAGTTTCAAGGAAACTTTTCTCCTGAGTTTTAGACGAAGTTTCCTGCTGTTTAGTACGTATGCCGGCATTGGACTGGAAATACCGGTTTTGGGATTCTGCACAGAAAGGGTTTGCAAACCGCTGAATCCACACGTGAGATTAACTCTGTCAGTTGAATGCACACATTGACAACCATTCAGTTAGATAGCTCCGTTTTGGTATTAGAAGCAGATATTTCTCTGTACAGCCTATGGTCCCATTCACTCGGGAATATCCCAACGCAGGTCCTAGAAGAAACGTGTTTCTGACTCGCTGAATCTCAACATAGATTCAACTCTCTTAGGTGAACGAACGCACAGCAGAGCAGTTTCAAGGAAACGTTTCTCTTGAGTTTTAGACGAAGTTTCCTGCTGTTTAGTATGGATGCCGGCATTGGGCTGGAAATACCGGTTTTGGGATTCTGCACAGAAAGGGTTTGCAAACCGCTGAATCCACACGTGAGTTTAACTTTGTGAGTTGAATGCACACATTGACAACCATCCAGTTAGATAGCTCCGTTTTGTTTTTAGAAGCAGATATTTCTCTGTACAACCTATGATCCCATTCACTCGGGAATATCCCAACGCAGCTCCTAGAAGAAACGTGTTTCTGTCTCGCTGAATCTCAACATAGATTCAACTCTCTTAGGTGAACGAACGCACAGCAGAGCAGTTTCAAGGAAACGTTTCTCCTGAGTTTTAGACGAAGTTTCCTGCAGTTTAGTACGTATCCCGGCATTGAGCTGTTATTACCGGTTTTGGGATTCTGCACAGAAAGGGTTTGTAAACCGCTGAATCCAAACGTGAGTTTAACTCTGTCAGTTGAATGCACACATTGACAACCATTCAGTTAGATAGATCCGTTTTGGTTTTAGAAGCAGATATTTCTCTGTACAGCCTATGGTCCCATTCACTCGGGAATATCCCAACGCAGCTCCTGGAAGAAACGTGTTTCTGACTCGCTGAATCTCAACATAGATTCAACTGTCTTAGGTGAACGAACGCACAGCAGAGCAGCTTCAAGGAAACGTTTCGCGTGAGTTTTAGACGAAGTTTCCTGCTGTTTAGTACGTATGCCGGCATTGGGCTGGAAATACTGGTTTTGGGATTCTGCACAGAAAGGGTTTGCAAACCGCTGAATCCACACGTGAGTTTAACTCTGTCAGTTGAATGCACACATTGACAACCATTCAGTTTGATAACACCCTTTTGGTTTTAGAAGCAGATATTTCTCTGTACAGCCTATGGTCCCATTCACTCGGGGATATCCCAACGCAGCTCCTGGAAGAAACGTGTTTCTGACTCGCTGAATCTCAACATAGATTCAACTCTCTTAGGTGAACGAACGCACAACAGAGCAGTTTCAAGGAAACGTTTCTCCTGAGTTTTAGACGAAGTTTCCTGCTGTTTAGTACATATGCCGGCATTGGGCTGGAAATACCGGTTTTGGGATTCTGCACAGAAAGGGTTTGCAAACCGCTGAATCCACACGTGAGTTTAACTCTGTCAGTTGAATGCACACATTGAGAACCATTCAGTTTGATAACACCCTTTTGGTTTTAGAAGCAGATATTTCTCTGTACAGCCTATGGTCCCATTCACTCGGGAATATCCCAACGCAGCTCCTGGAAGAATCGTGTTTCTGACTCGCTGAATCTCAACATAGATTCAACTCTCTTAGGTGAACGAACGCACAGCAGAGCAGTTTCAAGGAAACGTTTCTCCTGAGTTTTAGACGAAGTTTCCTGCTGTTTAGTACGGATGCCGGCATTGGGCTGGAAATACCGGTTTTGGGATTCTGCACAGAAAGGGTTTGCAAACCGCTGAATCCACACGTGAGTTTAACTTTGTCAGTTGAATGCACACATTGACAACCATTCAGTTTGATAGGACCCTTTTGGTTTTAGAAGCAGATATTTCTCTGTACAGCCTATGGTCCCATTCACTCGGGAATATCCCAACGCAGCTCCTAGAAGAAACGTGTTTCTGACTCGCTGAATCTCAACATAGATTCAACTCTCTTAGGTGAACGAACGCACAGCAGAGCAGTTTCAAGGAAACTTTTCTCCTGAGTTTTAGACGAAGTTTCCTGCTGTTTAGTACGTATGCCGGCATTGGGCTGGAATTACCGGTTTTGGGATTCTGCACAGAAAGGGTTTGCAAACCGCTGAATCCACACGTGAGTTTAACTCTGTCAGTTGAATGCACACATTGACAACCATTCAGTTAGATAGCTCCGTTTTGGTATTAGAAGCAGATATTTCTCTGTACAGCCTATGGTCCCATTCACTCGGGAATATCCCAACGCAGGTCCTAGAAGAAACGTGTTTCTGACTCGCTGAATCTCAACATAGATTCAACTCTCTTAGGTGAACGAACGCACAGCAGAGCAGTTTCAAGGAAACGTTTCTCTTGAGTTTTAGACGAAGTTTCCTGCTGTTTAGTATGGATGCCGGCATTGGGCTGGAAATACCGGTTTTGGGATTCTGCACAGAAAGGGTTTGCAAACCGCTGAATCCACACGTGAGTTTAACATTGTGAGTTGAATGCACACATTGACAACCATCCAGTTAGATAGCTCCGTTTTGTTTTTAGAAGCAGATATTTCTCTGTACAGCCTATGATCCCATTCACTCGGGAATATCCCAACGCAGCTCCTAGAAGAAACGTGTTTCTGTCTCGCTGAATCTCAACATAGATTCAACTCTCTTAGGTGAACGAACGCACAGCAGAGCAGTTTCAAGGAAACGTTTCTCCTGAGGTTTAGACGAAGTTTCCTGCAGTTTAGTACGTATCCCGGCATTGAGCTGTTATTACCGGTTTTGGGATTCTGCACAGAAAGGGTTTGTAAACCGCTGAATCCAAACGTGAGTTTAACTCTGTCAGTTGAATGCACACATTGACAACCATTCAGTTAGATAGATCCGTTTTGGTTTTAGAAGCAGATATTTCTCTGTACAGCCTATGGTCCCATTCACTCGGGAATATCCCAACGCAGCTCCTGGAAGAAACGTGTTTCTGACTCGCTGAATCTCAACATAGATTCAACTGTCTTAGGTGAACGAACGCACAGCAGAGCAGCTTCAAGGAAACGTTTCTCCTGAGTTTTAGACGAAGTTTCCTGCTGTTTAGTACGTATGCCGGCATTGGTCTGGAAATACCGGTTTTGGGATTCTGCACAGAAAGGGTTTGCAAACCGCTGAATCCACACGTGAGTTTAACTCTGTCAGTTGAATGCACACATTGAGAACCATTCAGTTTGATAACACCCTTTTGGTTTTAGAAGCAGATATTTCTCTGTACAGCCTATGGTCCCATTCACTCGGGAATATCCCAACGCAGCTCCTGGAAGAATCGTGTTTCTGACTCGCTGAATCTCAACATAGATTCAACTCTCTTAGGTGAACGAACGCACAGCATAGCAGTTTCAAGGAAACGTTTCTCCTGAGTTTTAGACGAAGTTTCCTGCTGTTTAGTACGGATGCCGGCATTGGGCTGGAAATACCGGTTTTGGGATTCTGCACAGAAAGGGTTTGCAAACCGCTGAATCCACACGTGAGTTTAACTTTGTCAGTTGAATGCACACATTGACAACCATTCAGTTTGATAGGACCCTTTTGGTTTTAGAAGCAGATATTTCTCTGTACAGCCTATGGTCCCATTCACTCGGGAATATCCCAACGCAGCTCCTAGAAGAAACGTGTTTCTGACTCGCTGAATCTCAACATAGATTCAACTCTCTTAGGTGAACGAACGCACAGCAGAGGAGTTTCAAGGAAACTTTTCTCCTGAGTTTTAGACGAAGTTTCCTGCTGTTTAGTACGTATGCCGGCATTGGGCTGGAAATACCGGTTTTGGGATTCTGCACAGAAAGGGTTTGCAAACCGCTGAATCCACACGTGAGATTAACTCTGTCAGTTGAATGCACACATTGACAACCATTCAGTTAGATAGCTCCGTTTTGGTATTAGAAGCAGATATTTCTCTGTACAGCCTATGGTCCCATTCACTCGGGAATATCCCGACGCAGGTCCTAGAAGAAACGTGTTTCTGACTCGCTGAATCTCTACATAGATTAAACTCTCTTAGGTGAACGAACGCACAGCAGAGCAGCTTCAAGGAAACGTTTCTCCTGAGTTTTAGACGAAGTTTCCTGCAGTTTAGTACGTATCCCGGCATTGAGCTGTTATTACCGGTTTTGGGATTCTGCACAGAAAGGGTTTGTTAACCGCTGAATCCAAACGTGAGTTTAACTCTGTCAGTTGAATGCACACATTGACAACCATTCAGTTAGATAGATCCGTTTTGGTTTTAGAAGCAGATATTTCTCTGTACAGCCTATGGTCCCATTCACTCGGGAATATCCCAACGCAGCTCCTGGAAGAAACGTGTTTCTGACTCGCTGAATCTCAACATAGATTCAACTGTCTTAGGTGAACGAACGCACAGCAGAGCAGCTTCAAGGAAACGTTTCGCGTGAGTTTTAGACGAAGTTTCCTGCTGTTTAGTACGTATGCCGGCATTGGGCTGGAAATACCGGTTTTGGGATTCTGCACAGAAAGGGTTTGCAAACCGCTGAATCCACACGTGAGTTTAACTCTGTCAGTTGAATGCACACATTGACAACCATTCAGTTTGATAACACCCTTTTGGTTTTAGAAGCAGATATTTCTCTGTACAGCCTATGGTCCCATTCACTCAGGGATATCCCAACGCAGCTCCTGGAAGAAACGTGTTTCTGACGCGACGAATCTCAACATAGATTCAACTCTCTTTTGTGAACGAACGCACAGCAGAGCAGTTTCAAGGAAACGTTTCTCCTGAGTTTTAGACGAAGTTTCCTGCTGTTTAGTACGTATGCCGGCATTGGGCTGGAAATACCGGTTTTGGGATTCTGCACAGAAAGGGTTTGCAAACCACTGAATCCACACGTGAGTTTAACTGTGTCAGTTGAATGCACACATTGACAACCATTCAGTTTGATAACACCCTTTTGGTTTTAGAAGCAGATATTTCTCTGTACAGCCTATGGTCCCATTCACTCGGGAATATCCCAACGCAGCTCCTAGAAGAAACGTGTTTCTGACTCGCTGAATCTCAACATAGATTCAACTCTCTTAGGTGAACGAACGCACAGCAGAGCAGTTTCAAGGAAACTTTTCTCCTGAGTTGTAGACGAAGTTTCCTGCTGTTTAGTACGGATGCCGGCATTGGTCTGGAAATACCGGTTTTGGGATTCTGCACAGAAAGGGTGTGCAAACCGCTGAATCCACACGTGAGTTTAACTCTGTCAGTTGAATGCACACATTGACAACCATTCAGTTAGATAGCTCCGTTTTGGTATTAGAAGCAGATATTTCTCTGTACAGCCTATGGTCTCATTCACTCGGGAATATCCCAACGCAGCTCCTAGAAGAAACGTGTTTCTAACTCGCTGAATCTCAACATAGATTCAACTTCCTTAGGGGAACGAACGCACAGCAGAGCAGTTTCAAGGAAACGTTTCTCCTGAGTTTTAGACGAAGTTTCCTGCTGTTTAGTACGGATGCCGGCATTGGGCTTGAAATACCGGTTTTGGGATTCTGCACAGAAAGGGTTTGCAAACCACTGAATCCACACGTGAGTTTAACTCTGTCTGTTGAATGCACACATTGACAACCATTCAGTTAGATAGCTCCGTTTTGGTTTTAGAAGCAGATATTTCTCTGTACAGCCTATGGTCCCATTCACTCGGGAATATCCCAACGCAGCTCCTGGAAGAAACGTGTTTCTGACTCGCTGAATCTCAACATAGATTCAACTCCCTTAGGTGAACGAACGCACAGCAGAGCAGTTTCAAGGAATCGTTTCTCCTGAGTTTTAGACGAAGTTTCCTGCTGTTTAGTACGGATGCCGGCATTGGGCTGGAAATACCGGTTTTGGGATTCTACACAGAAAGGGTTTGCAAACCGCTGAATCCACACGTGAGTTTAACTCTGTCAGTTGAATGCACACATTGACAACCATTCAGTTAGATAGCTCCGTTTTGGTTTTAGAAGCAGATATTTCTCTGTACAGCCTATGGTCCCATTCACTCGGGAATATCCCAACGCAGCTCCTGGAAGAAACGTGTTTCTGACTCTCTGAATCTCAACATAGATTCAACTCTCTTAGGTGAACGAACGCACAGCAGAGCAGTTTCAAGGAAACGTTTCTCCTGAGTTTTAGACGAAGTTTCCTGCTGTTTAGTACGTATGCCGGCATTGGGCTGGAAATACCGGTTTTGGGATTCTGCACAGAAAGGGTTTGCAAACCGCTGAATCCACACGTGAGTTTAACCCTGTCAGTTGAATGCACACATTAACAACCATTCAGTTAGATAGCTCCGTTTTGGTTTTAGAAGCAGATATTTCTCTGTACAGACTATGGTCCCATTCACTCGGGAATATCCCAACGCAGCTACTAGAAGAAACGTGTTTCTGACTCGCTGAATCTCAACATAGATTCAACTCTCTTAGGTGAACGAACGCACAGCAGAGCAGTTTCAAGGAAACGTTTCTCCTGAGTTTTAGACGAAATTTCCTGCTGTTTAGTACGTATGCCGGCATTGGGCTGGAAATACCGGTTTTGGGATTCTGCACAGAAAGGGTTTGCAAACCGCTGAATCCACACGTGAGTTTAACTTTGTGAGTTGAATGCACACATTGACAACCATCCAGTTAGATAGCTCCGTTTTGTTTTTAGAAGCAGATATTTCTCTGTACAGCCTATGATCCCATTCACTCGGGAATATCCCAACGCAGCTCCTAGAAGAAACGTGTTTCTGTCTCGCTGAATCTCAACATAGATTCAACTCTCTTAGGTGAACGAACGCACAGCAGAGCAGTTTCAAGGAAACGTTTCTCCTGAGGTTTAGACGAAGTTTCCTGCAGTTTAGTACGTATCCCGGCATTGAGCTGTTATTACCGGTTTTGGGATTCTGCACAGAAAGGGTTTGTAAACCGCTGAATCCAAACGTGAGTTTAACTCTGTCAGTTGAATGCACACATTGACAACCATTCAGTTAGATAGATCCGTTTTGGTTTTAGAAGCAGATATTTCTCTGTACAGCCTATGGTCCCATTCACTCGGGAATATCCCAACGCAGCTCCTGGAAGAAACGTGTTTCTGACTCGCTGAATCTCAACATAGATTCAACTGTCTTAGGTGAACGAACGCACAGCAGAGCAGCTTCAAGGAAACGTTTCGCGTGAGTTTTAGACGAAGTTTCCTGCTGTTTAGTACGTATGCCGGCATTGGTCTGGAAATACCGGTTTTGGGATTCTGCACAGAAAGGGTTTGCAAACCGCTGAATCCACACGTGAGTTTAACTCTGTCAGTTGAATGCACACATTGAGAACCATTCAGTTTGATAACACCCTTTTGGTTTTAGAAGCAGATATTTCTCTGTACAGCCTATGGTCCAATTCACTCGGGAATATCCCAACGCAGCTCCTGGAAGAATCGTGTTTCTGACTCGCTGAATCTCAACATAGATTCAACTCTCTTAGGTGAACGAACGCACAGCATAGCAGTTTCAAGGAAACGTTTCTCCTGAGTTTTAGACGAAGTTTCCTGCTGTTTAGTACGGATGCCGGCATTGGGCTGGAAATACCGGTTTTGGGATTCTGCACAGAAAGGGTTTGCAAACCGCTGAATCCACACGTGAGTTTAACTTTGTCAGTTGAATGCACACATTGACAACCATTCAGTTTGATAGGACCCTTTTGGTTTTAGAAGGAGATATTTCTCTGTACAGCCTATGGTCCCATTCACTCGGGAATATCCCAACGCAGCTCCTAGAAGAAACGTGTTTCTGACTCGCTGAATCTCAACATAGATTCAACTCTCTTAGGTGAACGAACGCACAGCAGAGCAGTTTCAAGGAAACTTTTCTCCTGAGTTTTAGACGAAGTTTCCTGCTGTTTAGTACGTATGCCGGCATTGGACTGGAAATACCGGTTTTGGGATTCTGCACAGAAAGGGTTTGCAAACCGCTGAATCCACACGTGAGATTAACTCTGTCAGTTGAATGCACACATTGACAACCATTCAGTTAGATAGCTCCGTTTTGGTATTAGAAGCAGATATTTCTCTGTACAGCCTATGGTCCCATTCACTCGGGAATATCCCAACGCAGGTCCTAGAAGAAACGTGTTTCTGACTCGCTGAATCTCAACATAGATTCAACTCTCTTAGGTGAACGAACGCACAGCAGAGCAGTTTCAAGGAAACGTTTCTCTTGAGTTTTAGACGAAGTTTCCTGCTGTTTAGTATGGATGCCGGCATTGGGCTGGAAATACCGGTTTTGGGATTCTGCACAGAAAGGGTTTGCAAACCGCTGAATCCACACGTGAGTTTAACTTTGTGAGTTGAATGCACACATTGACAACCATCCAGTTAGATAGCTCCGTTTTGTTTTTAGAAGCAGATATTTCTCTGTACAACCTATGATCCCATTCACTCGGGAATATCCCAACGCAGCTCCTAGAAGAAACGTGTTTCTGTCTCGCTGAATCTCAACATAGATTCAACTCTCTTAGGTGAACGAACGCACAGCAGAGCAGTTTCAAGGAAACGTTTCTCCTGAGTTTTAGACGAAGTTTCCTGCAGTTTAGTACGTATCCCGGCATTGAGCTGTTATTACCGGTTTTGGGATTCTGCACAGAAAGGGTTTGTAAACCGCTGAATCCAAACGTGAGTTTAACTCTGTCAGTTGAATGCACACATTGACAACCATTCAGTTAGATAGATCCGTTTTGGTTTTAGAAGCAGATATTTCTCTGTACAGCCTATGGTCCCATTCACTCGGGAATATCCCAACGCAGCTCCTGGAAGAAACGTGTTTCTGACTCGCTGAATCTCAACATAGATTCAACTGTCTTAGGTGAACGAACGCACAGCAGAGCAGCTTCAAGGAAACGTTTCGCGTGAGTTTTAGACGAAGTTTCCTGCTGTTTAGTACGTATGCCGGCATTGGGCTGGAAATACCGGTTTTGGGATTCTGCACAGAAAGGGTTTGCAAACCGCTGAATCCACACGTGAGTTTAACTCTGTCAGTTGAATGCACACATTGACAACCATTCAGTTTGATAACACCCTTTTGGTTTTAGAAGCAGATATTTCTCTGTACAGCCTATGGTCCCATTCACTCGGGGATATCCCAACGCAGCTCCTGGAAGAAACGTGTTTCTGACTCGCTGAATCTCAACATAGATTCAACTCTCTTAGGTGAACGAACGCACAACAGAGCAGTTTCAAGGAAACGTTTCTCCTGAGTTTTAGACGAAGTTTCCTGCTGTTTAGTACATATGCCGGCATTGGGCTGGAAATACCGGTTTTGGGATTCTGCACAGAAAGGGTTTGCAAACCGCTGAATCCACACGTGAGTTTAACTCTGTCAGTTGAATGCACACATTGAGAACCATTCAGTTTGATAACACCCTTTTGGTTTTAGAAGCAGATATTTCTCTGTACAGCCTATGGTCCCATTCACTCGGGAATATCCCAACGCAGCTCCTGGAAGAATCGTGTTTCTGACTCGCTGAATCTCAACATAGATTCAACTCTCTTAGGTGAACGAACGCACAGCAGAGCAGTTTCAAGGAAACGTTTCTCCTGAGTTTTAGACGAAGTTTCCTGCTGTTTAGTACGGATGCCGGCATTGGGCTGGAAATACCGGTTTTGGGATTCTGCACAGAAAGGGTTTGCAAACCGCTGAATCCACACGTGAGTTTAACTTTGTCAGTTGAATGCACACATTGACAACCATTCAGTTTGATAGGACCCTTTTGGTTTTAGAAGCAGATATTTCTCTGTACAGCCTATGGTCCCATTCACTCGGGAATATCCCAACGCAGCTCCTAGAAGAAACGTGTTTCTGACTCGCTGAATCTCAACATAGATTCAACTCTCTTAGGTGAACGAACGCACAGCAGAGCAGTTTCAAGGAAACTTTTCTCCTGAGTTTTAGACGAAGTTTCCTGCTGTTTAGTACGTATGCCGGCATTGGGCTGGAATTACCGGTTTTGGGATTCTGCACAGAAAGGGTTTGCAAACCGCTGAATCCACACGTGAGTTTAACTCTGTCAGTTGAATGCACACATTGACAACCATTCAGTTAGATAGCTCCGTTTTGGTATTAGAAGCAGATATTTCTCTGTACAGCCTATGATCCCATTCACTCGGGAATATCCCAACGCAGGTCCTAGAAGAAACGTGTTTCTGACTCGCTGAATCTCAACATAGATTCAACTCTCTTAGGTGAACGAACGCACAGCAGAGCAGTTTCAAGGAAACGTTTCTCTTGAGTTTTAGACGAAGTTTCCTGCTGTTTAGTATGGATGCCGGCATTGGGCTGTAAATACCGGTTTTGGGATTCTGCACAGAAAGGGTTTGCAAACCGCTGAATCCACACGTGAGTTTAACATTGTGAGTTGAATGCACACATTGACAACCATCCAGTTAGATAGCTCCGTTTTGTTTTTAGAAGCAGATATTTCTCTGTACAGCCTATGATCCCATTCACTCGGGAATATCCCAACGCAGCTCCTAGAAGAAACGTGTTTCTGTCTCGCTGAATCTCAACATAGATTCAACTCTCTTAGGTGAACGAACGCACAGCAGAGCAGTTTCAAGGAAACGTTTCTCCTGAGGTTTAGACGAAGTTTCCTGCAGTTTAGTACGTATCCCGGCATTGAGCTGTTATTACCGGTTTTGGGATTCTGCACAGAAAGGGTTTGTAAACCGCTGAATCCAAACGTGAGTTTAACTCTGTCAGTTGAATGCACACATTGACAACCATTCAGTTAGATAGATCCGTTTTGGTTTTAGAAGCAGATATTTCTCTGTACAGCCTATGGTCCCATTCACTCGGGAATATCCCAACGCAGCTCCTGGAAGAAACGTGTTTCTGACTCGCTGAATCTCAACATAGATTCAACTGTCTTAGGTGAACGAACGCACAGCAGAGCAGCTTCAAGGAAACGTTTCTCCTGAGTTTTAGACGAAGTTTCCTGCTGTTTAGTACGTATGCCGGCATTGGTCTGGAAATACCGGTTTTGGGATTCTGCACAGAAAGGGTTTGCAAACCGCTGAATCCACACGTGAGTTTAACTCTGTCAGTTGAATGCACACATTGAGAACCATTCAGTTTGATAACACCCTTTTGGTTTTAGAAGCAGATATTTCTCTGTACAGCCTATGGTCCAATTCACTCGGGAATATCCCAACGCAGCTCCTGGAAGAATCGTGTTTCTGACTCGCTGAATCTCAACATAGATTCAACTCTCTTAGGTGAACGAACGCACAGCATAGCAGTTTCAAGGAAACGTTTCTCCTGAGTTTTAGACGAAGTTTCCTGCTGTTTAGTACGGATGCCGGCATTGGGCTGGAAATACCGGTTTTGGGATTCTGCACAGAAAGGGTTTGCAAACCGCTGAATCCACACGTGAGTTTAACTTTGTCAGTTGAATGCACACATTGACAACCATTCAGTTTGATAGGACCCTTTTGGTTTTAGAAGCAGATATTTCTCTGTACAGCCTATGGTCCCATTCACTCGGGAATATCCCAACGCAGCTCCTAGAAGAAACGTGTTTCTGACTCGCTGAATCTCAACATAGATTCAACTCTCTTAGGTGAACGAACGCACAGCAGAGCAGTTTCAAGGAAACTTTTCTCCTGAGTTTTAGACGAAGTTTCCTGCTGTTTAGTACGTATGCCGGCATTGGACTGGAAATACCGGTTTTGGGATTCTGCACAGAAAGGGTTTGCAAACCGCTGAATCCACACGTGAGATTAACTCTGTCAGTTGAATGCACACATTGACAACCATTCAGTTAGATAGCTCCGTTTTGGTATTAGAAGCAGATATTTCTCTGTACAGCCTATGGTCCCATTCACTCGGGAATATCCCAACGCAGGTCCTAGAAGAAACGTGTTTCTGACTCGCTGAATCTCAACATAGATTCAACTCTCTTAGGTGAACGAACGCACAGCAGAGCAGTTTCAAGGAAACGTTTCTCTTGAGTTTTAGACGAAGTTTCCTGCTGTTTAGTATGGATGCCGGCATTGGGCTGGAAATACCGGTTTTGGGATTCTGCACAGAAAGGGTTTGCAAACCGCTGAATCCACACGTGAGTTTAACTTTGTGAGTTGAATGCACACATTGACAACCATCCAGTTAGATAGCTCCGTTTTGTTTTTAGAAGCAGATATTTCTCTGTACAACCTATGATCCCATTCACTCGGGAATATCCCAACGCAGCTCCTAGAAGAAACGTGTTTCTGTCTCGCTGAATCTCAACATAGATTCAACTCTCTTAGGTGAACGAACGCACAGCAGAGCAGTTTCAAGGAAACGTTTCTCCTGAGTTTTAGACGAAGTTTCCTGCAGTTTAGTACGTATCCCGGCATTGAGCTGTTATTACCGGTTTTGGGATTCTGCACAGAAAGGGTTTGTAAACCGCTGAATCCAAACGTGAGTTTAACTCTGTCAGTTGAATGCACACATTGACAACCATTCAGTTAGATAGATCCGTTTTGGTTTTAGAAGCAGATATTTCTCTGTACAGCCTATGGTCCCATTCACTCGGGAATATCCCAACGCAGCTCCTGGAAGAAACGTGTTTCTGACTCGCTGAATCTCAACATAGATTCAACTGTCTTAGGTGAACGAACGCACAGCAGAGCAGCTTCAAGGAAACGTTTCGCGTGAGTTTTAGACGAAGTTTCCTGCTGTTTAGTACGTATGCCGGCATTGGGCTGGAAATACCGGTTTTGGGATTCTGCACAGAAAGGGTTTGCAAACCGCTGAATCCACACGTGAGTTTAACTCTGTCAGTTGAATGCACACATTGACAACCATTCAGTTTGATAACACCCTTTTGGTTTTAGAAGCAGATATTTCTCTGTACAGCCTATGGTCCCATTCACTCGGGGATATCCCAACGCAGCTCCTGGAAGAAACGTGTTTCTGACTCGCTGAATCTCAACATAGATTCAACTCTCTTAGGTGAACGAACGCACAGCAGAGCAGTTTCAAGGAAACGTTTCTCCTGAGTTTTAGACGAAGTTTCCTGCTGTTTAGTACATATGCCGGCATTGGGCTGGAAATACCGGTTTTGGGATTCTGCACAGAAAGGGTTTGCAAACCGCTGAATCCACACGTGAGTTTAACTCTGTCAGTTGAATGCACACATTGAGAACCATTCAGTTTGATAACACCCTTTTGGTTTTAGAAGCAGATATTTCTCTGTACAGCCTATGGTCCCATTCACTCGGGAATATCCCAACGCAGCTCCTGGAAGAATCGTGTTTCTGACTCGCTGAATCTCAACATAGATTCAACTCTCTTAGGTGAACGAACGCACAGCAGAGCAGTTTCAAGGAAACGTTTCTCCTGAGTTTTAGACGAAGTTTCCTGCTGTTTAGTACGGATGCCGGCATTGGGCTGGAAATACCGGTTTTGGGATTCTGCACAGAAAGGGTTTGCAAACCGCTGAATCCACACGTGAGTTTAACTTTGTCAGTTGAATGCACACATTGACAACCATTCAGTTTGATAGGACCCTTTTGGTTTTAGAAGCAGATATTTCTCTGTACAGCCTATGGTCCCATTCACTCGGGAATATCCCAACGCAGCTCCTAGAAGAAACGTGTTTCTGACTCGCTGAATCTCAACATAGATTCAACTCTCTTAGGTGAACGAACGCACAGCAGAGCAGTTTCAAGGAAACTTTTCTCCTGAGTTTTAGACGAAGTTTCCTGCTGTTTAGTACGTATGCCGGCATTGGGCTGGAATTACCGGTTTTGGGATTCTGCACAGAAAGGGTTTGCAAACCGCTGAATCCACACGTGAGTTTAACTCTGTCAGTTGAATGCACACATTGACAACCATTCAGTTAGATAGCTCCGTTTTGGTATTAGAAGCAGATATTTCTCTGTACAGCCTATGGTCCCATTCACTCGGGAATATCCCAACGCAGGTCCTAGAAGAAACGTGTTTCTGACTCGCTGAATCTCAACATAGATTCAACTCTCTTAGGTGAACGAACGCACAGCAGAGCAGTTTCAAGGAAACGTTTCTCTTGAGTTTTAGACGAAGTTTCCTGCTGTTTAGTATGGATGCCGGCATTGGGCTGGAAATACCGGTTTTGGGATTCTGCACAGAAAGGGTTTGCAAACCGCTGAATCCACACGTGAGTTTAACATTGTGAGTTGAATGCACACATTGACAACCATCCAGTTAGATAGCTCCGTTTTGTTTTTAGAAGCAGATATTTCTCTGTACAACCTATGATCCCATTCACTCGGGAATATCCCAACGCAGCTCCTAGAAGAAACGTGTTTCTGTCTCGCTGAATCTCAACATAGATTCAACTCTCTTAGGTGAACGAACGCACAGCAGAGCAGTTTCAAGGAAACGTTTCTCCTGAGTTTTAGACGAAGTTTCCTGCAGTTTAGTACGTATCCCGGCATTGAGCTGTTATTACCGGTTTTGGGATTCTGCACAGAAAGGGTTTGTAAACCGCTGAATCCAAACGTGAGTTTAACTCTGTCAGTTGAATGCACACATTGACAACCATTCAGTTAGATAGATCCGTTTTGGTTTTAGAAGCAGATATTTCTCTGTACAGCCTATGGTCCCATTCACTCGGGAATATCCCAACGCAGCTCCTGGAAGAAACGTGTTTCTGACTCGCTGAATCTCAACATAGATTCAACTGTCTTAGGTGAACGAACGCACAGCAGAGCAGCTTCAAGGAAACGTTTCGCGTGAGTTTTAGACGAAGTTTCCTGCTGTTTAGTACGTATGCCGGCATTGGGCTGGAAATACCGGTTTTGGGATTCTGCACAGAAAGGGTTTGCAAACCGCTGAATCCACACGTGAGTTTAACTCTGTCAGTTGAATGCACACATTGACAACCATTCAGTTAGATAGCTCCGTTTTGGTATTAGAAGCAGATATTTCTCTGTACAGCCTATGGTCCCATTCACTCGGGAATATCCCAACGCAGGTCCTAGAAGAAACGTGTTTCTGACTCGCTGAATCTCAACATAGATTCAACTCTCTTAGGTGAACGAACGCACAGCAGAGCAGTTTCAAGGAAACGTTTCTCTTGAGTTTTAGACGAAGTTTCCTGCTGTTTAGTATGGATGCCGGCATTGGGCTGGAAATACCGGTTTTGGGATTCTGCACAGAAAGGGTTTGCAAACCGCTGAATCCACACGTGAGTTTAACATTGTGAGTTGAATGCACACATTGACAACCATCCAGTTAGATAGCTCCGTTTTGTTTTTAGAAGCAGATATTTCTCTGTACAGCCTATGATCCCATTCACTCGGGAATATCCCAACGCAGCTCCTAGAAGAAACGTGTTTCTGTCTCGCTGAATCTCAACATAGATTCAACTCTCTTAGGTGAACGAACGCACAGCAGAGCAGTTTCAAGGAAACGTTTCTCCTGAGGTTTAGACGAAGTTTCCTGCAGTTTAGTACGTATCCCGGCATTGAGCTGTTATTACCGGTTTTGGGATTCTGCACAGAAAGGGTTTGTAAACCGCTGAATCCAAACGTGAGTTTAACTCTGTCAGTTGAATGCACACATTGACAACCATTCAGTTAGATAGATCCGTTTTGGTTTTAGAAGCAGATATTTCTCTGTACAGCCTATGGTCCCATTCACTCGGGAATATCCCAACGCAGCTCCTGGAAGAAACGTGTTTCTGACTCGCTGAATCTCAACATAGATTCAACTGTCTTAGGTGAACGAACGCACAGCAGAGCAGCTTCAAGGAAACGTTTCTCCTGAGTTTTAGACGAAGTTTCCTGCTGTTTAGTACGTATGCCGGCATTGGTCTGGAAATACCGGTTTTGGGATTCTGCACAGAAAGGGTTTGCAAACCGCTGAATCCACACGTGAGTTTAACTCTGTCAGTTGAATGCACACATTGAGAACCATTCAGTTTGATAACACCCTTTTGGTTTTAGAAGCAGATATTTCTCTGTACAGCCTATGGTCCCATTCACTCGGGAATATCCCAACGCAGCTCCTGGAAGAATCGTGTTTCTGACTCGCTGAATCTCAACATAGATTCAACTCTCTTAGGTGAACGAACGCACAGCATAGCAGTTTCAAGGAAACGTTTCTCCTGAGTTTTAGACGAAGTTTCCTGCTGTTTAGTACGGATGCCGGCATTGGGCTGGAAATACCGGTTTTGGGATTCTGCACAGAAAGGGTTTGCAAACCGCTGAATCCACACGTGAGTTTAACTTTGTCAGTTGAATGCACACATTGACAACCATTCAGTTTGATAGGACCCTTTTGGTTTTAGAAGCAGATATTTCTCTGTACAGCCTATGGTCCCATTCACTCGGGAATATCCCAACGCAGCTCCTAGAAGAAACGTGTTTCTGACTCGCTGAATCTCAACATAGATTCAACTCTCTTAGGTGAACGAACGCACAGCAGAGCAGTTTCAAGGAAACTTTTCTCCTGAGTTTTAGACGAAGTTTCCTGCTGTTTAGTACGTATGCCGGCATTGGGCTGGAAATACCGGTTTTGGGATTCTGCACAGAAAGGGTTTGCAAACCGCTGAATCCACACGTGAGATTAACTCTGTCAGTTGAATGCACACATTGACAACCATTCAGTTAGATAGCTCCGTTTTGGTATTAGAAGCAGATATTTCTCTGTACAGCCTATGGTCCCATTCACTCGGGAATATCCCGACGCAGGTCCTAGAAGAAACGTGTTTCTGACTCGCTGAATCTCAACATAGATTCAACTCTCTTAGGTGAACGAACGCACAGCAGAGCAGTTTCAAGGAAACGTTTCTCTTGAGTTTTAGACGAAGTTTCCTGCTGTTTAGTATGGATGCCGGCATTGGGCTGGAAATACCGGTTTTGGGATTCTGCACAGAAAGGGTTTGCAAACCGCTGAATCCACACGTGAGTTTAACTTTGTGAGTTGAATGCACACATTGACAACCATCCAGTTAGATAGCTCCGTTTTGTTTTTAGAAGCAGATATTTCTCTGTACAACCTATGATCCCATTCACTCGGGAATATCCCGACGCAGGTCCTAGAAGAAACGTGTTTCTGACTCGCTGAATCTCAACATAGATTAAACTCTCTTAGGTGAACGAACGCACAGCAGAGCAGCTTCAAGGAAACGTTTCTCCTGAGTTTTAGACGAAGTTTCCTGCAGTTTAGTACGTATCCCGGCATTGAGCTGTTATTACCGGTTTTGGGATTCTGCACAGAAAGGGTTTGTTAACCGCTGAATCCAAACGTGAGTTTAACTCTGTCAGTTGAATGCACACATTGACAACCATTCAGTTAGATAGATCCGTTTTGGTTTTAGAAGCAGATATTTCTCTGTACAGCCTATGGTCCCATTCACTCGGGAATATCCCAACGCAGCTCCTGGAAGAAACGTGTTTCTGACTCGCTGAATCTCAACATAGATTCAACTGTCTTAGGTGAACGAACGCACAGCAGAGCAGCTTCAAGGAAACGTTTCGCGTGAGTTTTAGACGAAGTTTCCTGCTGTTTAGTACGTATGCCGGCATTGGGCTGGAAATACCGGTTTTGGGATTCTGCACAGAAAGGGTTTGCAAACCGCTGAATCCACACGTGAGTTTAACTCTGTCAGTTGAATGCACACATTGACAACCATTCAGTTTGATAACACCCTTTTGGTTTTAGAAGCAGATATTTCTCTGTACAGCCTATGGTCCCATTCACTCAGGGATATCCCAACGCAGCTCCTGGAAGAAACGTGTTTCTGACGCGACGAATCTCAACATAGATTCAACTCTCTTAGGTGAACGAACGCACAGCAGAGCAGTTTCAAGGAAACGTTTCTCCTGAGTTTTAGACGAAGTTTCCTGCTGTTTAGTACGTATGCCGGCATTGGGCTGGAAATACCGGTTTTGGGATTCTGCACAGAAAGGGTTTGCAAACCACTGAATCCACACGTGAGTTTAACTGTGTCAGTTGAATGCACACATTGACAACCATTCAGTTTGATAACACCCTTTTGGTTTTAGAAGCAGATATTTCTCTGTACAGCCTATGGTCCCATTCACTCGGGAGTATCCCAACGCAGCTCCTAGAAGAAACGTGTTTCTGACTCGCTGAATCTCAACATAGATTCAACTCTCTTAGGTGAACGAACGCACAGCAGAGCAGTTTCAAGGAAACTTTTCTCCTGAGTTGTAGACGAAGTTTCCTGCTGTTTAGTACGGATGCCGGCATTGGTCTGGAAATACCGGTTTTGGGATTCTGCACAGAAAGGGTGTGCAAACCGCTGAATCCACACGTGAGTTTAACTCTGTCAGTTGAATGCACACATTGACAACCATTCAGTTAGATAGCTCCGTTTTGGTATTAGAAGCAGATATTTCTCTGTACAGCCTATGGTCTCATTCACTCGGGAATATCCCAACGCAGCTCCTAGAAGAAACGTGTTTCTAACTCGCTGAATCTCAACATAGATTCAACTCCCTTAGGGGAACGAACGCACAGCAGAGCAGTTTCAAGGAAACGTTTCTCCTGAGTTTTAGACGAAGTTTCCTGCTGTTTAGTACGGATGCCGGCATTGGGCTTGAAATACCGGTTTTGGGATTCTGCACAGAAAGGGTTTGCAAACCACTGAATCCACACGTGAGTTTAACTCTGTCTGTTGAATGCACACATTGACAACCATTCAGTTAGATAGCTCCGTTTTGGTTTTAGAAGCAGATATTTCTCTGTACAGCCTATGGTCCCATTCACTCGGGAATATCCCAACGCAGCTCCTGGAAGAAACGTGTTTCTGACTCGCTGAATCTCAACATAGATTCAACTCCCTTAGGTGAACGAACGCACAGCAGAGCAGTTTCAAGGAATCGTTTCTCCTGAGTTTTAGACGAAGTTTCCTGCTGTTTAGTACGGATGCCGGCATTGGGCTGGAAATACCGGTTTTGGGATTCTACACAGAAAGGGTTTGCAAACCGCTGAATCCACACGTGAGTTTAACTCTGTCAGTTGAATGCACACATTGACAACCATTCAGTTAGATAGCTCCGTTTTGGTTTTAGAAGCAGATATTTCTCTGTACAGCCTATGGTCCCATTCACTCGGGAATATCCCAACGCAGCTCCTGGAAGAAACGTGTTTCTGACTCTCTGAATCTCAACATAGATTCAACTCTCTTAGGTGAACGAACGCACAGCAGAGCAGTTTCAAGGAAACGTTTCTCCTGAGTTTTAGACGAAGTTTCCTGCTGTTTAGTACATATGCCGGCATTGGGCTGGAAATACCGGTTTTGGGATTCTGCACAGAAAGGGTTTGCAAACCGCTGAATCCACACGTGAGTTTAACCCTGTCAGTTGAATGCACACATTAACAACCATTCAGTTAGATAGCTCCGTTTTGGTTTTAGAAGCAGATATTTCTCTGTACAGACTATGGTCCCATTCACTCGGGAATATCCCAACGCAGCTACTAGAAGAAACGTGTTTCTGACTCGCTGAATCTCAACATAGATTCAACTCTCTTAGGTGAACGAACGCACAGCAGAGCAGTTTCAAGGAAACGTTTCTCCTGAGTTTTAGACGAAATTTCCTGCTGTTTAGTACGTATGCCGGCATTGGGCTGGAAATACCGGTTTTGGGATTCTGCACAGAAAGGGTTTGCAAACCGCTGAATCCACACGTGAGTTTAACTTTGTGAGTTGAATGCACACATTGACAACCATCCAGTTAGATAGCTCCGTTTTGTTTTTAGAAGCAGATATTTCTCTGTACAGCCTATGATCCCATTCACTCGGGAATATCCCAACGCAGCTCCTAGAAGAAACGTGTTTCTGTCTCGCTGAATCTCAACATAGATTCAACTCTCTTAGGTGAACGAACGCACAGCAGAGCAGTTTCAAGGAAACGTTTCTCCTGAGGTTTAGACGAAGTTTCCTGCAGTTTAGTACGTATCCCGGCATTGAGCTGTTATTACCGGTTTTGGGATTCTGCACAGAAAGGGTTTGTAAACCGCTGAATCCAAACGTGAGTTTAACTCTGTCAGTTGAATGCACACATTGACAACCATTCAGTTAGATAGATCCGTTTTGGTTTTAGAAGCAGATATTTCTCTGTACAGCCTATGGTCCCATTCACTCGGGAATATCCCAACGCAGCTCCTGGAAGAAACGTGTTTCTGACTCGCTGAATCTCAACATAGATTCAACTGTCTTAGGTGAACGAACGCACAGCAGAGCAGCTTCAAGGAAACGTTTCGCGTGAGTTTTAGACGAAGTTTCCTGCTGTTTAGTACGTATGCCGGCATTGGTCTGGAAATACCGGTTTTGGGATTCTGCACAGAAAGGGTTTGCAAACCGCTGAATCCACACGTGAGTTTAACTCTGTCAGTTGAATGCACACATTGAGAACCATTCAGTTTGATAACACCCTTTTGGTTTTAGAAGCAGATATTTCTCTGTACAGCCTATGGTCCAATTCACTCGGGAATATCCCAACGCAGCTCCTGGAAGAATCGTGTTTCTGACTCGCTGAATCTCAACATAGATTCAACTCTCTTAGGTGAACGAACGCACAGCATAGCAGTTTCAAGGAAACGTTTCTCCTGAGTTTTAGACGAAGTTTCCTGCTGTTTAGTACGGATGCCGGCATTGGGCTGGAAATACCGGTTTTGGGATTCTGCACAGAAAGGGTTTGCAAACCGCTGAATCCACACGTGAGTTTAACTTTGTCAGTTGAATGCACACATTGACAACCATTCAGTTTGATAGGACCCTTTTGGTTTTAGAAGGAGATATTTCTCTGTACAGCCTATGGTCCCATTCACTCGGGAATATCCCAACGCAGCTCCTAGAAGAAACGTGTTTCTGACTCGCTGAATCTCAACATAGATTCAACTCTCTTAGGTGAACGAACGCACAGCAGAGCAGTTTCAAGGAAACTTTTCTCCTGAGTTTTAGACGAAGTTTCCTGCTGTTTAGTACGTATGCCGGCATTGGACTGGAAATACCGGTTTTGGGATTCTGCACAGAAAGGGTTTGCAAACCGCTGAATCCACACGTGAGATTAACTCTGTCAGTTGAATGCACACATTGACAACCATTCAGTTAGATAGCTCCGTTTTGGTATTAGAAGCAGATATTTCTCTGTACAGCCTATGGTCCCATTCACTCGGGAATATCCCAACGCAGGTCCTAGAAGAAACGTGTTTCTGACTCGCTGAATCTCAACATAGATTCAACTCTCTTAGGTGAACGAACGCACAGCAGAGCAGTTTCAAGGAAACGTTTCTCTTGAGTTTTAGACGAAGTTTCCTGCTGTTTAGTATGGATGCCGGCATTGGGCTGGAAATACCGGTTTTGGGATTCTGCACAGAAAGGGTTTGCAAACCGCTGAATCCACACGTGAGTTTAACTTTGTGAGTTGAATGCACACATTGACAACCATCCAGTTAGATAGCTCCGTTTTGTTTTTAGAAGCAGATATTTCTCTGTACAACCTATGATCCCATTCACTCGGGAATATCCCAACGCAGCTCCTAGAAGAAACGTGTTTCTGTCTCGCTGAATCTCAACATAGATTCAACTCTCTTAGGTGAACGAACGCACAGCAGAGCAGTTTCAAGGAAACGTTTCTCCTGAGTTTTAGACGAAGTTTCCTGCAGTTTAGTACGTATCCCGGCATTGAGCTGTTATTACCGGTTTTGGGATTCTGCACAGAAAGGGTTTGTAAACCGCTGAATCCAAACGTGAGTTTAACTCTGTCAGTTGAATGCACACATTGACAACCATTCAGTTAGATAGATCCGTTTTGGTTTTAGAAGCAGATATTTCTCTGTACAGCCTATGGTCCCATTCACTCGGGAATATCCCAACGCAGCTCCTGGAAGAAACGTGTTTCTGACTCGCTGAATCTCAACATAGATTCAACTGTCTTAGGTGAACGAACGCACAGCAGAGCAGCTTCAAGGAAACGTTTCTCCTGAGTTTTAGACGAAGTTTCCTGCTGTTTAGTACGTATGCCGGCATTGGTCTGGAAATACCGGTTTTGGGATTCTGCACAGAAAGGGTTTGCAAACCGCTGAATCCACACGTGAGTTTAACTCTGTCAGTTGAATGCACACATTGAGAACCATTCAGTTTGATAACACCCTTTTGGTTTTAGAAGCAGATATTTCTCTGTACAGCCTATGGTCCAATTCACTCGGGAATATCCCAACGCAGCTCCTGGAAGAATCGTGTTTCTGACTCGCTGAATCTCAACATAGATTCAACTCTCTTAGGTGAACGAACGCACAGCATAGCAGTTTCAAGGAAACGTTTCTCCTGAGTTTTAGACGAAGTTTCCTGCTGTTTAGTACGGATGCCGGCATTGGGCTGGAAATACCGGTTTTGGGATTCTGCACAGAAAGGGTTTGCAAACCGCTGAATCCACACGTGAGTTTAACTTTGTCAGTTGAATGCACACATTGACAACCATTCAGTTTGATAGGACCCTTTTGGTTTTAGAAGCAGATATTTCTCTGTACAGCCTATGGTCCCATTCACTCGGGAATATCCCAACGCAGCTCCTAGAAGAAACGTGTTTCTGACTCGCTGAATCTCAACATAGATTCAACTCTCTTAGGTGAACGAACGCACAGCAGAGCAGTTTCAAGGAAACTTTTCTCCTGAGTTTTAGACGAAGTTTCCTGCTGTTTAGTACGTATGCCGGCATTGGACTGGAAATACCGGTTTTGGGATTCTGCACAGAAAGGGTTTGCAAACCGCTGAATCCACACGTGAGATTAACTCTGTCAGTTGAATGCACACATTGACAACCATTCAGTTAGATAGCTCCGTTTTGGTATTAGAAGCAGATATTTCTCTGTACAGCCTATGGTCCCATTCACTCGGGAATATCCCAACGCAGGTCCTAGAAGAAACGTGTTTCTGACTCGCTGAATCTCAACATAGATTCAACTCTCTTAGGTGAACGAACGCACAGCAGAGCAGTTTCAAGGAAACGTTTCTCTTGAGTTTTAGACGAAGTTTCCTGCTGTTTAGTATGGATGCCGGCATTGGGCTGGAAATACCGGTTTTGGGATTCTGCACAGAAAGGGTTTGCAAACCGCTGAATCCACACGTGAGTTTAACTTTGTGAGTTGAATGCACACATTGACAACCATCCAGTTAGATAGCTCCGTTTTGTTTTTAGAAGCAGATATTTCTCTGTACAACCTATGATCCCATTCACTCGGGAATATCCCAACGCAGCTCCTAGAAGAAACGTGTTTCTGTCTCGCTGAATCTCAACATAGATTCAACTCTCTTAGGTGAACGAACGCACAGCAGAGCAGTTTCAAGGAAACGTTTCTCCTGAGTTTTAGACGAAGTTTCCTGCAGTTTAGTACGTATCCCGGCATTGAGCTGTTATTACCGGTTTTGGGATTCTGCACAGAAAGGGTTTGTAAACCGCTGAATCCAAACGTGAGTTTAACTCTGTCAGTTGAATGCACACATTGACAACCATTCAGTTAGATAGATCCGTTTTGGTTTTAGAAGCAGATATTTCTCTGTACAGCCTATGGTCCCATTCACTCGGGAATATCCCAACGCAGCTCCTGGAAGAAACGTGTTTCTGACTCGCTGAATCTCAACATAGATTCAACTGTCTTAGGTGAACGAACGCACAGCAGAGCAGCTTCAAGGAAACGTTTCGCGTGAGTTTTAGACGAAGTTTCCTGCTGTTTAGTACGTATGCCGGCATTGGGCTGGAAATACCGGTTTTGGGATTCTGCACAGAAAGGGTTTGCAAACCGCTGAATCCACACGTGAGTTTAACTCTGTCAGTTGAATGCACACATTGACAACCATTCAGTTTGATAACACCCTTTTGGTTTTAGAAGCAGATATTTCTCTGTACAGCCTATGGTCCCATTCACTCGGGGATATCCCAACGCAGCTCCTGGAAGAAACGTGTTTCTGACTCGCTGAATCTCAACATAGATTCAACTCTCTTAGGTGAACGAACGCACAGCAGAGCAGTTTCAAGGAAACGTTTCTCCTGAGTTTTAGACGAAGTTTCCTGCTGTTTAGTACATATGCCGGCATTGGGCTGGAAATACCGGTTTTGGGATTCTGCACAGAAAGGGTTTGCAAACCGCTGAATCCACACGTGAGTTTAACTCTGTCAGTTGAATGCACACATTGAGAACCATTCAGTTTGATAACACCCTTTTGGTTTTAGAAGCAGATATTTCTCTGTACAGCCTATGGTCCCATTCACTCGGGAATATCCCAACGCAGCTCCTGGAAGAATCGTGTTTCTGACTCGCTGAATCTCAACATAGATTCAACTCTCTTAGGTGAACGAACGCACAGCAGAGCAGTTTCAAGGAAACGTTTCTCCTGAGTTTTAGACGAAGTTTCCTGCTGTTTAGTACGGATGCCGGCATTGGGCTGGAAATACCGGTTTTGGGATTCTGCACAGAAAGGGTTTGCAAACCGCTGAATCCACACGTGAGTTTAACTTTGTCAGTTGAATGCACACATTGACAACCATTCAGTTTGATAGGACCCTTTTGGTTTTAGAAGCAGATATTTCTCTGTACAGCCTATGGTCCCATTCACTCGGGAATATCCCAACGCAGCTCCTAGAAGAAACGTGTTTCTGACTCGCTGAATCTCAACATAGATTCAACTCTCTTAGGTGAACGAACGCACAGCAGAGCAGTTTCAAGGAAACTTTTCTCCTGAGTTTTAGACGAAGTTTCCTGCTGTTTAGTACGTATGCCGGCATTGGGCTGGAATTACCGGTTTTGGGATTCTGCACAGAAAGGGTTTGCAAACCGCTGAATCCACACGTGAGTTTAACTCTGTCAGTTGAATGCACACATTGACAACCATTCAGTTAGATAGCTCCGTTTTGGTATTAGAAGCAGATATTTCTCTGTACAGCCTATGGTCCCATTCACTCGGGAATATCCCAACGCAGGTCCTAGAAGAAACGTGTTTCTGACTCGCTGAATCTCAACATAGATTCAACTCTCTTAGGTGAACGAACGCACAGCAGAGCAGTTTCAAGGAAACGTTTCTCTTGAGTTTTAGACGAAGTTTCCTGCTGTTTAGTATGGATGCCGGCATTGGGCTGGAAATACCGGTTTTGGGATTCTGCACAGAAAGGGTTTGCAAACCGCTGAATCCACACGTGAGTTTAACATTGTGAGTTGAATGCACACATTGACAACCATCCAGTTAGATAGCTCCGTTTTGTTTTTAGAAGCAGATATTTCTCTGTACAACCTATGATCCCATTCACTCGGGAATATCCCAACGCAGCTCCTAGAAGAAACGTGTTTCTGTCTCGCTGAATCTCAACATAGATTCAACTCTCTTAGGTGAACGAACGCACAGCAGAGCAGTTTCAAGGAAACGTTTCTCCTGAGTTTTAGACGAAGTTTCCTGCAGTTTAGTACGTATCCCGGCATTGAGCTGTTATTACCGGTTTTGGGATTCTGCACAGAAAGGGTTTGTAAACCGCTGAATCCAAACGTGAGTTTAACTCTGTCAGTTGAATGCACACATTGACAACCATTCAGTTAGATAGATCCGTTTTGGTTTTAGAAGCAGATATTTCTCTGTACAGCCTATGGTCCCATTCACTCGGGAATATCCCAACGCAGCTCCTGGAAGAAACGTGTTTCTGACTCGCTGAATCTCAACATAGATTCAACTGTCTTAGGTGAACGAACGCACAGCAGAGCAGCTTCAAGGAAACGTTTCGCGTGAGTTTTAGACGAAGTTTCCTGCTGTTTAGTACGTATGCCGGCATTGGGCTGGAAATACCGGTTTTGGGATTCTGCACAGAAAGGGTTTGCAAACCGCTGAATCCACACGTGAGTTTAACTCTGTCAGTTGAATGCACACATTGACAACCATTCAGTTTGATAACACCCTTTTGGTTTTAGAAGCAGATATTTCTCTGTACAGCCTATGGTCCCATTCACTCGGGGATATCCCAACGCAGCTCCTGGAAGAAACGTGTTTCTGACTCGCTGAATCTCAACATAGATTCAACTCTCTTAGGTGAACGAACGCACAGCAGAGCAGTTTCAAGGAAACGTTTCTCCTGAGTTTTAGACGAAGTTTCCTGCTGTTTAGTACATATGCCGGCATTGGGCTGGAAATACCGGTTTTGGGATTCTGCACAGAAAGGGTTTGCAAACCGCTGAATCCACACGTGAGTTTAACTCTGTCAGTTGAATGCACACATTGACAACCATTCAGTTTGATAACACCCTTTTGGTTTTAGAAGCAGATATTTCTCTGTACATCCTATGGTCCCATTCACTCGGGAATATCCCAACGCAGCTCCTGGAAGAATCGTGTTTCTGACTCGCTGAATCTCAACATAGATTCAACTCTCTTAGGTGAACGAACGCACAGCAGAGCAGTTTCAAGGAAACGTTTCTCCTGAGTTTTAGACGAAGTTTCCTGCTGTTTAGTACGGATGCCGTCATGGGGCTGGAAATACCGGTTTTGGGATTCTGCACAGAAAGGGTTTGCAAACCGCTGAATCCACACGTGAGTTTAACTTTGTCAGTTGAATGCACACATTGACAACCATCCAGTTAGATAGCTCCGTTTTGGTTTTAGAAGCAGATATTTTTCTGTACAGACTATGGTCCCATTCACTCAGGAATATCCCAACGCAGCTCCTAGAAGAAACGTGTTTCTGACTCGCTGAATCTCAACATAGATTCAACTCTCTTAGGTGAACGAACATACAGCAGAGCAGTTTCAAGGAAACGTTTCTCCTGAGTTTTAGACGTAGTTTCCTGCTGTTTAGTACGTATGCCGGCATTGGGCTGGAAATACCGGTTTTGGGATTCTGCACAGAAAGGGTTGGCAAACCGCTGAATCCACACGTGAGTTTAACTTTGTCAGTTGAATGCACACATTGACAACCATCCAGTTAGATAGCTCCGTTTTGTTTTTAGAAGCAGATATTTCTCTGTACAGCCTATGATCCCATTCACTCGGGAATATCCCAACGCAGCTCCTAGAAGAAACGTGTTTCTGTCTCGCTGAATCTCAACATAGATTCAACTCTCTTAGGTGAACGAACGCACAGCAGAGCAGTTTCAAGGAAACGTTTCTCCTGAGTTTTAGACGAAGTTTCCTGCAGTTTAGTACGTATCCCGGCATTGAGCTGTTATTACCGGTTTTGGGATTCTGCACAGAAAGGGTTTGTAAACCGCTGAATCCAAACGTGAGTTTAACTCTGTCAGTTGAATGCACACATTGACAACCATTCAGTTAGATAGATCCGTTTTGGTTTTAGAAGCAGATATTTCTCTGTACAGCCTATGGTCCCATTCACTCGGGAATATCCCAACGCAGCTCCTGGAAGAAACGTGTTTCTGACTCGCTGAATCTCAACATAGATTCAACTGTCTTAGGTGAACGAACGCACAGCAGAGCAGCTTCAAGGAAACGTTTCGCGTGAGTTTTAGACGAAGTTTCCTGCTGTTTAGTACGTATGCCGGCATTGGTCTGGAAATACCGGTTTTGGGATTCTGCACAGAAAGGGTTTGCAAACCGCTGAATCCACACGTGAGTTTAACTCTGTCAGTTGAATGCACACATTGAGAACCATTCAGTTTGATAACACCCTTTTGGTTTTAGAAGCAGATATTTCTCTGTACAGCCTATGGTCCCATTCACTCGGGAATATCCCAACGCAGCTCCTGGAAGAATCGTGTTTCTGATTCGCTGAATCTCAACATAGATTCAACTCTCTTAGGTGAACGAACGCACAGCATAGCAGTTTCAAGGAAACGTTTCTCCTGAGTTTTAGACGAAGTTTCCTGCTGTTTAGTACGGATGCCGGCATTGGGCTGGAAATACCGGTTTTGGGATTCTGCACAGAAAGGGTTTGCAAACCGCTGAATCCACACGTGAGTTTAACTTTGTCAGTTGAATGCACACATTGACAACCATTCAGTTTGATAGGACCCTTTTGGTTTTAGAAGCAGATATTTCTCTGTACAGCCTATGGTCCCATTCACTCGGGAATATCCCAACGCAGCTCCTAGAAGAAACGTGTTTCTGACTCGCTGAATCTCAACATAGATTCAACTCTCTTAGGTGAACGAACGCACAGCAGAGCAGTTTCAAGGAAACTTTTCTCCTGAGTTTTAGACGAAGTTTCCTGCTGTTTAGTACGTATGCCGGCATTGGACTGGAAATACCGGTTTTGGGATTCTGCACAGAAAGGGTTTGCAAACCGCTGAATCCACACGTGAGATTAACTCTGTCAGTTGAATGCACACATTGACAACCATTCAGTTAGATAGCTCCGTTTTGGTATTAGAAGCAGATATTTCTCTGTACAGCCTATGGTCCCATTCACTCGGGAATATCCCAACGCAGGTCCTAGAAGAAACGTGTTTCTGACTCGCTGAATCTCAACATAGATTCAACTCTCTTAGGTGAACGAACACACAGCAGAGCAGTTTCAAGGAAACGTTTCTCTTGAGTTTTAGACGAAGTTTCCTGCTGTTTAGTATTGATGCCGGCATTGGGCTGGAAATACCGGTTTTGGGATTCTGCACAGAAAGGGTTTGCAAACCGCTGAATCCACACGTGAGTTTAACTTTGTGAGTTGAATGCACACATTGACAACCATCCAGTTAGATAGCTCCGTTTTGTTTTTAGAAGCAGATATTTCTCTGTACAACCTATGATCCCATTCACTCGGGAATATCCCAACGCAGCTCCTAGAAGAAACGTGTTTCTGTCTCGCTGAATCTCAACATAGATTCAACTCTCTTAGGTGAACGAACGCACAGCAGAGCAGTTTCAAGGAAACGTTTCTCCTGAGTTTTAGACGAAGTTTCCTGCAGTTTAGTACGTATCCCGGCATTGAGCTGTTATTACCGGTTTTGGGATTCTGCACAGAAAGGGTTTGTAAACCGCTGAATCCAAACGTGAGTTTAACTCTGTCAGTTGAATGCACACATTGACAACCATTCAGTTAGATAGATCCGTTTTGGTTTTAGAAGCAGATATTTCTCTGTACAGCCTATGGTCCCATTCACTCGGGAATATCCCAACGCAGCTCCTGGAAGAAACGTGTTTCTGACTCGCTGAATCTCAACATAGATTCAACTGTCTTAGGTGAACGAACGCACAGCAGAGCAGCTTCAAGGAAACGTTTCGCGTGAGTTTTAGACGAAGTTTCCTGCTTTTTAGTACGTATGCCGGCATTGGGCTGGAAATACCGGTTTTGGGATTCTGCACAGAAAGGGTTTGCAAACCGCTGAATCCACACGTGAGTTTAACTCTGTCAGTTGAATGCACACATTGACAACCATTCAGTTTGATAACACCCTTTTGGTTTTAGAAGCAGATATTTCTCTGTACAGCCTATGGTCCCATTCACTCGGGGATATCCCAACGCAGCTCCTGGAAGAAACGTGTTTCTGACTCGCTGAATCTCAACATAGATTCAACTCTCTTAGGTGAACGAACGCACAGCAGAGCAGTTTCAAGGAAACGTTTCTCCTGAGTTTTAGACGAAGTTTCCTGCTGTTTAGTACATATGCCGGCATTGGGCTGGAAATACCGGTTTTGGGATTCTGCACAGAAAGGGTTTGCAAACCGCTGAATCCACACGTGAGTTTAACTCTGTCAGTTGAATGCACACATTGAGAACCATTCAGTTTGATAACACCCTTTTGGTTTTAGAAGCAGATATTTCTCTGTACAGCCTATGGTCCCATTCACTCGGGAATATCCCAACGCAGCTCCTGGAAGAATCGTGTTTCTGACTCGCTGAATCTCAACATAGATTCAACTCTCTTAGGTGAACGAACGCACAGCAGAGCAGTTTCAAGGAAACGTTTCTCCTGAGTTTTAGACGAAGTTTCCTGCTGTTTAGTACGGATGCCGGCATTGGGCTGGAAATACCGGTTTTGGGATTCTGCACAGAAAGGGTTTGCAAACCGCTGAATCCACACGTGAGTTTAACTCTGTCAGTTGAATGCACACATTGACAACCATTCAGTTTGATAGGACCCTTTTGGTTTTAGAAGCAGATATTTCTCTGTACAGCCTATGGTCCCATTCACTCGGGAATATCCCAACGCAGCTCCTAGAAGAAACGTGTTTCTGACTCGCTGAATCTCAACATAGATTCAACTCTCTTAGGTGAACGAACGCACAGCAGAGCAGTTTCAAGGAAACTTTTCTCCTGAGTTTTAGACGAAGTTTCCTGCTGTTTAGTACGTATGCCGGCATTGGGCTGGAATTACCGGTTTTGGGATTCTGCACAGAAAGGGTTTGCAAACCGCTGAATCCACACGTGAGTTTAACTCTGTCAGTTGAATGCACACATTGACAACCATTCAGTTAGATAGCTCCGTTTTGGTATTAGAAGCAGATATTTCTCTGTACAGCCTATGGTCCCATTCACTCGGGAATATCCCAACGCAGGTCCTAGAAGAAACGTGTTTCTGACTCGCTGAATCTCAACATAGATTCAACTCTCTTAGGTGAACGAACGCACAGCAGAGCAGTTTCAAGGAAACGTTTCTCTTGAGTTTTAGACGAAGTTTCCTGCTGTTTAGTATGGATGCCGGCATTGGGCTGGAAATACCGGTTTTGGGATTCTGCACAGAAAGGGTTTGCAAACCGCTGAATCCACACGTGAGTTTAACATTGTGAGTTGAATGCACACATTGACAACCATCCAGTTAGATAGCTCCGTTTTGTTTTTAGAAGCAGATATTTCTCTGTACAACCTATGATCCCATTCACTCGGGAATATCCCAACGCAGCTCCTAGAAGAAACGTGTTTCTGTCTCGCTGAATCTCAACATAGATTCAACTCTCTTAGGTGAACGAACGCACAGCAGAGCAGTTTCAAGGAAACGTTTCTCCTGAGTTTTAGACGAAGTTTCCTGCAGTTTAGTACGTATCCCGGCATTGAGCTGTTATTACCGGTTTTGGGATTCTGCACAGAAAGGGTTTGTAAACCGCTGAATCCAAACGTGAGTTTAACTCTGTCAGTTGAATGCACACATTGACAACCATTCAGTTAGATAGATCCGTTTTGGTTTTAGAAGCAGATATTTCTCTGTACAGCCTATGGTCCCATTCACTCGGGAATATCCCAACGCAGCTCCTGGAAGAAACGTGTTTCTGACTCGCTGAATCTCAACATAGATTCAACTGTCTTAGGTGAACGAACGCACAGCAGAGCAGCTTCAAGGAAACGTTTCGCGTGAGTTTTAGACGAAGTTTCCTGCTGTTTAGTACGTATGCCGGCATTGGGCTGGAAATACCGGTTTTGGGATTCTGCACAGAAAGGGTTTGCAAACCGCTGAATCCACACGTGAGTTTAACTCTGTCAGTTGAATGCACACATTGACAACCATTCAGTTTGATAACACCCTTTTGGTTTTAGAAGCAGATATTTCTCTGTACAGCCTATGGTCCCATTCACTCGGGGATATCCCAACGCAGCTCCTGGAAGAAACGTGTTTCTGACTCGCTGAATCTCAACATAGATTCAACTCTCTTAGGTGAACGAACGCACAGCAGAGCAGTTTCAAGGAAACGTTTCTCCTGAGTTTTAGACGAAGTTTCCTGCTGTTTAGTACGGATGCCGGCATTGGGCTGGAAATACCGGTTTTGGGATTCTGCACAGAAAGGGTTTGCAAACCGCTGAATCCACACGTGAGTTTAACTCTGTCAGTTGAATGCACACATTGAGAACCATTCAGTTTGATAACACCCTTTTGGTTTTAGAAGCAGATATTTCTCTGTACAGCCTATGGTCCCATTCACTCGGGAATATCCCAACGCAGCTCCTGGAAGAATCGTGTTTCTGACTCGCTGAATCTCAACATAGATTCAACTCTCTTAGGTGAACGAACGCACAGCAGAGCAGTTTCAAGGAAACGTTTCTCCTGAGTTTTAGACGAAGTTTCCTGCTGTTTAGTACGGATGCCGGCATTGGGCTGGAAATACCGGTTTTGGGATTCTGCACAGAAAGGGTTTGCAAACCGCTGAATCCACACGTGAGTTTAACTCTGTCAGTTGAATGCACACATTGACAACCATTCAGTTTGATAGGACCCTTTTGGTTTTAGAAGCAGATATTTCTCTGTACAGCCTATGGTCCCATTCACTCGGGAATATCCCAACGCAGCTCCTAGAAGAAACGTGTTTCTGACTCGCTGAATCTCAACATAGATTCAACTCTCTTAGGTGAACGAACGCACAGCAGAGCAGTTTCAAGGAAACTTTTCTCCTGAGTTTTAGACGAAGTTTCCTGCTGTTTAGTACGTATGCCGGCATTGGACTGGAAATACCGGTTTTGGGATTCTGCACAGAAAGGGTTTGCAAACCGCTGAATCCACACGTGAGATTAACTCTGTCAGTTGAATGCACACATTGACAACCATTCAGTTAGATAGCTCCGTTTTGGTATTAGAAGCAGATATTTCTCTGTACAGCCTATGGTCCCATTCACTCGGGAATATCCCAACGCAGGTCCTAGAAGAAACGTGTTTCTGACTCGCTGAATCTCAACATAGATTCAACTCTCTTAGGTGAACGAACGCACAGCAGAGCAGTTTCAAGGAAACGTTTCTCTTGAGTTTTAGACGAAGTTTCCTGCTGTTTAGTATTGATGCCGGCATTGGGCTGGAAATACCGGTTTTGGGATTCTGCACAGAAAGGGTTTGCAAACCGCTGAATCCACACGTGAGTTTAACTTTGTGAGTTGAATGCACACATTGACAACCATCCAGTTAGATAGCTCCGTTTTGTTTTTAGAAGCAGATATTTCTCTGTACAACCTATGATCCCATTCACTCGGGAATATCCCAACGCAGCTCCTAGAAGAAACGTGTTTCTGTCTCGCTGAATCTCAACATAGATTCAACTCTCTTAGGTGAACGAACGCACAGCAGAGCAGTTTCAAGGAAACGTTTCTCCTGAGTTTTAGACGAAGTTTCCTGCAGTTTAGTACGTATCCCGGCATTGAGCTGTTATTACCGGTTTTGGGATTCTGCACAGAAAGGGTTTGTAAACCGCTGAATCCAAACGTGAGTTTAACTCTGTCAGTTGAATGCACACATTGACAACCATTCAGTTAGATAGATCCGTTTTGGTTTTAGAAGCAGATATTTCTCTGTACAGCCTATGGTCCCATTCACTCGGGAATATCCCAACGCAGCTCCTGGAAGAAACGTGTTTCTGACTCGCTGAATCTCAACATAGATTCAACTGTCTTAGGTGAACGAACGCACAGCAGAGCAGCTTCAAGGAAACGTTTCGCGTGAGTTTTAGACGAAGTTTCCTGCTGTTTAGTACGTATGCCGGCATTGGGCTGGAAATACCGGTTTTGGGATTCTGCACAGAAAGGGTTTGCAAACCGCTGAATCCACACGTGAGTTTAACTCTGTCAGTTGAATGCACACATTGACAACCATTCAGTTTGATAACACCCTTTTGGTTTTAGAAGCAGATATTTCTCTGTACAGCCTATGGTCCCATTCACTCGGGGATATCCCAACGCAGCTCCTGGAAGAAACGTGTTTCTGACTCGCTGAATCTCAACATAGATTCAACTCTCTTAGGTGAACGAACGCACAGCAGAGCAGTTTCAAGGAAACGTTTCTCCTGAGTTTTAGACGAAGTTTCCTGCTGTTTAGTACATATGCCGGCATTGGGCTGGAAATACCGGTTTTGGGATTCTGCACAGAAAGGGTTTGCAAACCGCTGAATCCACACGTGAGTTTAACTCTGTCAGTTGAATGCACACATTGAGAACCATTCAGTTTGATAACACCCTTTTGGTTTTAGAAGCAGATATTTCTCTGTACAGCCTATGGTCCCATTCACTCGGGAATATCCCAACGCAGCTCCTGGAAGAATCGTGTTTCTGACTCGCTGAATCTCAACATAGATTCAACTCTCTTAGGTGAACGAACGCACAGCAGAGCAGTTTCAAGGAAACGTTTCTCCTGAGTTTTAGACGAAGTTTCCTGCTGTTTAGTACGGATGCCGGCATTGGGCTGGAAATACCGGTTTTGGGATTCTGCACAGAAAGGGTTTGCAAACCGCTGAATCCACACGTGAGTTTAACTCTGTCAGTTGAATGCACACATTGACAACCATTCAGTTAGATAGCTCCGTTTTGGTATTAGAAGCAGATATTTCTCTGTACAGCCTATGGTCCCATTCACTCGGGAATATCCCAACGCAGGTCCTAGAAGAAACGTGTTTCTGACTCGCTGAATCTCAACATAGATTCAACTCTCTTAGGTGAACGAACGCACAGCAGAGCAGTTTCAAGGAAACGTTTCTCTTGAGTTTTAGACGAAGTTTCCTGCTGTTTAGTATGGATGCCGGCATTGGGCTGGAAATACCGGTTTTGGGATTCTGCACAGAAAGGGTTTGCAAACCGCTGAATCCACACGTGAGTTTAACATTGTGAGTTGAATGCACACATTGACAACCATCCAGTTAGATAGCTCCGTTTTGTTTTTAGAAGCAGATATTTCTCTGTACAACCTATGATCCCATTCACTCGGGAATATCCCAACGCAGCTCCTAGAAGAAACGTGTTTCTGTCTCGCTGAATCTCAACATAGATTCAACTCTCTTAGGTGAACGAACGCACAGCAGAGCAGTTTCAAGGAAACGTTTCTCCTGAGTTTTAGACGAAGTTTCCTGCAGTTTAGTACGTATCCCGGCATTGAGCTGTTATTACCGGTTTTGGGATTCTGCACAGAAAGGGTTTGTAAACCGCTGAATCCAAACGTGAGTTTAACTCTGTCAGTTGAATGCACACATTGACAACCATTCAGTTAGATAGATCCGTTTTGGTTTTAGAAGCAGATATTTCTCTGTACAGCCTATGGTCCCATTCACTCGGGAATATCCCAACGCAGCTCCTGGAAGAAACGTGTTTCTGACTCGCTGAATCTCAACATAGATTCAACTGTCTTAGGTGAACGAACGCACAGCAGAGCAGCTTCAAGGAAACGTTTCGCGTGAGTTTTAGACGAAGTTTCCTGCTGTTTAGTACGTATGCCGGCATTGGGCTGGAAATACCGGTTTTGGGATTCTGCACAGAAAGGGTTTGCAAACCGCTGAATCCACACGTGAGTTTAACTCTGTCAGTTGAATGCACACATTGACAACCATTCAGTTTGATAACACCCTTTTGGTTTTAGAAGCAGATATTTCTCTGTACAGCCTATGGTCCCATTCACTCGGGGATATCCCAACGCAGCTCCTGGAAGAAACGTGTTTCTGACTCGCTGAATCTCAACATAGATTCAACTCTCTTAGGTGAACGAACGCACAGCAGAGCAGTTTCAAGGAAACGTTTCTCCTGAGTTTTAGACGAAGTTTCCTGCTGTTTAGTACATATGCCGGCATTGGGCTGGAAATACCGGTTTTGGGATTCTGCACAGAAAGGGTTTGCAAACCGCTGAATCCACACGTGAGTTTAACTCTGTCAGTTGAATGCACACATTGAGAACCATTCAGTTTGATAACACCCTTTTGGTTTTAGAAGCAGATATTTCTCTGTACAGCCTATGGTCCCATTCACTCGGGAATATCCCAACGCAGCTCCTGGAAGAATCGTGTTTCTGACTCGCTGAATCTCAACATAGATTCAACTCTCTTAGGTGAACGAACGCACAGCAGAGCAGTTTCAAGGAAACGTTTCTCCTGAGTTTTAGACGAAGTTTCCTGCTGTTTAGTACGGATGCCGGCATTGGGCTGGAAATACCGGTTTTGGGATTCTGCACAGAAAGGGTTTGCAAACCGCTGAATCCACACGTGAGTTTAACTCTGTCAGTTGAATGCACACATTGACAACCATTCAGTTTGATAGGACCCTTTTGGTTTTAGAAGCAGATATTTCTCTGTACAGCCTATGGTCCCATTCACTCGGGAATATCCCAACGCAGCTCCTAGAAGAAACGTGTTTCTGACTCGCTGAATCTCAACATAGATTCAACTCTCTTAGGTGAACGAACGCACAGCAGAGCAGTTTCAAGGAAACTTTTCTCCTGAGTTTTAGACGAAGTTTCCTGCTGTTTAGTACGTATGCCGGCATTGGGCTGGAATTACCGGTTTTGGGATTCTGCACAGAAAGGGTTTGCAAACCGCTGAATCCACACGTGAGTTTAACTCTGTCAGTTGAATGCACACATTGACAACCATTCAGTTAGATAGCTCCGTTTTGGTATTAGAAGCAGATATTTCTCTGTACAGCCTATGGTCCCATTCACTCGGTAATATCCCAACGCAGGTCCTAGAAGAAACGTGTTTCTGACTCGCTGAATCTCAACATAGATTCAACTCTCTTAGGTGAACGAACGCACAGCAGAGCAGTTTCAAGGAAACGTTTCTCTTGAGTTTTAGACGAAGTTTCCTGCTGTTTAGTATGGATGCCGGCATTGGGCTGGAAATACCGGTTTTGGGATTCTGCACAGAAAGGGTTTGCAAACCGCTGAATCCACACGTGAGTTTAACATTGTGAGTTGAATGCACACATTGACAACCATCCAGTTAGATAGCTCCGTTTTGTTTTTAGAAGCAGATATTTCTCTGTACAACCTATGATCCCATTCACTCGGGAATATCCCAACGCAGCTCCTAGAAGAAACGTGTTTCTGTCTCGCTGAATCTCAACATAGATTCAACTCTCTTAGGTGAACGAACGCACAGCAGAGCAGTTTCAAGGAAACGTTTCTCCTGAGTTTTAGACGAAGTTTCCTGCAGTTTAGTACGTATCCCGGCATTGAGCTGTTATTACCGGTTTTGGGATTCTGCACAGAAAGGGTTTGTAAACCGCTGAATCCAAACGTGAGTTTAACTCTGTCAGTTGAATGCACACATTGACAACCATTCAGTTAGATAGATCCGTTTTGGTTTTAGAAGCAGATATTTCTCTGTACAGCCTATGGTCCCATTCACTCGGGAATATCCCAACGCAGCTCCTGGAAGAAACGTGTTTCTGACTCGCTGAATCTCAACATAGATTCAACTGTCTTAGGTGAACGAACGCACAGCAGAGCAGCTTCAAGGAAACGTTTCGCGTGAGTTTTAGACGAAGTTTCCTGCTGTTTAGTACGTATGCCGGCATTGGGCTGGAAATACCGGTTTTGGGATTCTGCACAGAAAGGGTTTGCAAACCGCTGAATCCACACGTGAGTTTAACTCTGTCAGTTGAATGCACACATTGACAACCATTCAGTTTGATAACACCCTTTTGGTTTTAGAAGCAGATATTTCTCTGTACAGCCTATGGTCCCATTCACTCGGGGATATCCCAACGCAGCTCCTGGAAGAAACGTGTTTCTGACTCGCTGAATCTCAACATAGATTCAACTCTCTTAGGTGAACGAACGCACAGCAGAGCAGTTTCAAGGAAACGTTTCTCCTGAGTTTTAGACGAAGTTTCCTGCTGTTTAGTACATATGCCGGCATTGGGCTGGAAATACCGGTTTTGGGATTCTGCACAGAAAGGGTTTGCAAACCGCTGAATCCACACGTGAGTTTAACTCTGTCAGTTGAATGCACACATTGAGAACCATTCAGTTTGATAACACCCTTTTGGTTTTAGAAGCAGATATTTCTCTGTACAGCCTATGGTCCCATTCACTCGGGAATATCCCAACGCGGCTCCTGGAAGAATCGTGTTTCTGACTCGCTGAATCTCAACATAGATTCAACTCTCTTAGGTGAACGAACGCACAGCAGAGCAGTTTCAAGGAAACGTTTCTCCTGAGTTTTAGACGAAGTTTCCTGCTGTTTAGTACGGATGCCGGCATTGGGCTGGAAATACCGGTTTTGGGATTCTGCACAGAAAGGGTTTGCAAACCGCTGAATCCACACGTGAGTTTAACTTTGTCAGTTGAATGCACACATTGACAACCATTCAGTTTGATAGGACCCTTTTGGTTTTAGAAGCAGATATTTCTCTGTACAGCCTATGGTCCCATTCACTCGGGAATATCCCAACGCAGCTCCTAGAAGAAACGTGTTTCTGACTCGCTGAATCTCAACATAGATTCAACTCTCTTAGGTGAACGAACGCACAGCAGAGCAGTTTCAAGGAAACTTTTCTCCTGAGTTTTAGACGAAGTTTCCTGCTGTTTAGTACGTATGCCGGCATTGGGCTGGAATTACCGGTTTTGGGATTCTGCACAGAAAGGGTTTGCAAACCGCTGAATCCACACGTGAGTTTAACTCTGTCAGTTGAATGCACACATTGACAACCATTCAGTTAGATAGCTCCGTTTTGGTATTAGAAGCAGATATTTCTCTGTACAGCCTATGGTCCCATTCACTCGGGAATATCCCAACGCAGGTCCTAGAAGAAACGTGTTTCTGACTCGCTGAATCTCAACATAGATTCAACTCTCTTAGGTGAACGAACGCACAGCAGAGCAGTTTCAAGGAAACGTTTCTCTTGAGTTTTAGACGAAGTTTCCTGCTGTTTAGTATGGATGCCGGCATTGGGCTGGAAATACCGGTTTTGGGATTCTGCACAGAAAGGGTTTGCAAACCGCTGAATCCACACGTGAGTTTAACATTGTGAGTTGAATGCACACATTGACAACCATCCAGTTAGATAGCTCCGTTTTGTTTTTAGAAGCAGATATTTCTCTGTACAACCTATGATCCCATTCACTCGGGAATATCCCAACGCAGCTCCTAGAAGAAACGTGTTTCTGTCTCGCTGAATCTCAACATAGATTCAACTCTCTTAGGTGAACGAACGCACAGCAGAGCAGTTTCAAGGAAACGTTTCTCCTGAGTTTTAGACGAAGTTTCCTGCAGTTTAGTACGTATCCCGGCATTGAGCTGTTATTACCGGTTTTGGGATTCTGCACAGAAAGGGTTTGTAAACCGCTGAATCCAAACGTGAGTTTAACTCTGTCAGTTGAATGCACACATTGACAACCATTCAGTTAGATAGATCCGTTTTGGTTTTAGAAGCAGATATTTCTCTGTACAGCCTATGGTCCCATTCACTCGGGAATATCCCAACGCAGCTCCTGGAAGAAACGTGTTTCTGACTCGCTGAATCTCAACATAGATTCAACTGTCTTAGGTGAACGAACGCACAGCAGAGCAGCTTCAAGGAAACGTTTCGCGTGAGTTTTAGACGAAGTTTCCTGCTGTTTAGTACGTATGCCGGCATTGGGCTGGAAATACCGGTTTTGGGATTCTGCACAGAAAGGGTTTGCAAACCGCTGAATCCACACGTGAGTTTAACTCTGTCAGTTGAATGCACACATTGACAACCATTCAGTTTGATAACACCGTTTTGGTTTTAGAAGCAGATATTTCTCTGTACAGCCTATGGTCCCATTCACTCGGGGATATCCCAACGCAGCTCCTGGAAGAAACGTGTTTCTGACTCGCTGAATCTCAACATAGATTCAACTCTCTTAGGTGAACGAACGCACAGCAGAGCAGTTTCAAGGAAACGTTTCTCCTGAGTTTTAGACGAAGTTTCCTGCTGTTTAGTACATATGCCGGCATTGGGCTGGAAATACCGGTTTTGGGATTCTGCACAGAAAGGGTTTGCAAACCGCTGAATCCACACGTGAGTTTAACTCTGTCAGTTGAATGCACACATTGACAACCATTCAGTTTGATAACACCCTTTTGGTTTTAGAAGCAGATATTTCTCTGTACAGCCTATGGTCCCATTCACTCGGGAATATCCCAACGCAGCTCCTGGAAGAATCGTGTTTCTGACTCGCTGAATCTCAACATAGATTCAACTCTCTTAGGTGAACGAACGCACAGCAGAGCAGTTTCAAGGAAACGTTTCTCCTGAGTTTTAGACGAAGTTTCCTGCTGTTTAGTACGGATGCCGGCATGGGGCTGGAAATACCGGTTTTGGGATTCTGCACAGAAAGGGTTTGCAAACCGCTGAATCCACACGTGAGTTTAACTTTGTCAGTTGAATGCACACATTGACAACCATCCAGTTAGATAGCTCCGTTTTGGTTTTAGAAGCAGATATTTTTCTGTACAGACTATGGTCCCATTCACTCAGGAATATCCCAACGCAGCTCCTAGAAGAAACGTGTTTCTGACTCGCTGAATCTCAACATAGATTCAACTCTCTTAGGTGAACGAACATACAGCAGAGCAGTTTCAAGGAAACGTTTCTCCTGAGTTTTAGACGTAGTTTCCTGCTGTTTAGTACGTATGCCGGCATTGGGCTGGAAATACCGGTTTTGGGATTCTGCACAGAAAGGGTTGGCAAACCGCTGAATCCACACGTGAGTTTAACTCTGTCAGTTGAATGCACACATTGACAACCATTCAGTTTGATAACACCCTTTTGGTTTTAGAAGCAGATATTTCTCTGTACAGCCTATGGTCCCATTCACTCGGGAATATCCCAACGCAGCTCCTGGAAGAAACGTGTTTCTGACTCGCTGAATCTCAACATAGATTCAACTCTCTTAGGTGAACGAACGCACAGCAGAGCAGTTTCAAGGAAACGTTTCTCCTGAGTTTTAGACGAAGTTTCCTGCTGTTTAGTACGGATGCCGGCATTGGGCTGGAAATACCGGTTTTGGGATTCTGCACAGAAAGGGTTTGCAGACCGCTGAATCCACACGTGAGTTTAACTTTGTGAGTTGAATGCACACATTGACAACCATCCAGTTAGATAGCTCCGTTTTGGTTTTAGAAGCAGATATTTCTCTGTACAGCCTATGGTCCCATTCACTCAGGAATATCCCAACGCAGCTCCTAGAAGAAACGTGTTTCTGACTCGCTGAATCTCAACATAGATTCAACTCTCTTAGGTGAACGAACACACAGCAGAGCAGTTTCAAGGAAACGTTTCTCCTGAGTTTTAGACGTAGTTTCCTGCTGTTTAGTACGTATGCCGGCATTGGGCTGGAAATACCGGTTTTGGGATTCTGCACAGAAAGGGTTTGCAAACCGCTGAATCCACACGTGAGTTTAACTCTGTCAGTTGAATGCACACATTGACAACCATTCAGTTTGATAACACCCTTTTGGTTTTAGAAGCAGATATTTCTCTGTACAGCCTATGGTCCCATTCACTCGGGAATATCCCAACGCAGCTCCTGGAAGAAACGTGTTTCTGACTCGCTGAATCTCAACATAGATTCAACTCTCTTAGGTGAACGAACGCACAGCAGAGCAGTTTCAAGGAAACGTTTCTCCTGAGTTTTAGACGAAGTTTCCTGCTGTTTAGTACGGATGCCGGCATTGGGCTGGAAATACCGGTTTTGGGATTCTGCACAGAAAGGGTTTGCAGACCGCTGAATCCACACGTGAGTTTAACTTTGTGAGTTGAATGCACACATTGACAACCATCCAGTTAGATAGCTCCGTTTTGGTTTTAGAAGCAGATATTTCTCTGTACAGCCTATGGTCCCATTCACTCAGGAATATCCCAACGCAGCTCCTAGAAGAAACGTGTTTCTGACTCGCTGAATCTCAACATAGATTCAACTCTCTTAGGTGAACGAACACACAGCAGAGCAGTTTCAAGGAAACGTTTCTCCTGAGTTTTAGACGTAGTTTCCTGCTGTTTAGTACGTATGCCGGCATTGGGCTGGAAATACCGGTTTTGGGATTCTGCACAGAAAGGGTTTGCAAACCGCTGAATCCACACGTGAGTTTAACTCTGTCAGTTGAATGCACACATTGACAACCATTCAGTTTGATAACACCCTTTTGGTTTTAGAAGCAGATATTTCTCTGTACAGCCTATGGTCCCATTCACTCGGGAATATCCCAACGCAGCTCCTGGAAGAAACGTGTTTCTGACTCGCTGAATCTCAACATAGATTCAACTCTCTTAGGTGAACGAACGCACAGCAGAGCAGTTTCAAGGAAACGTTTCTCCTGAGTTTTAGACGAAGTTTCCTGCTGTTTAGTACGGATGCCGGCATTGGGCTGGAAATACCGGTTTTGGGATTCTGCACAGAAAGGGTTTGCAAACCGCTGAATCCACACGTGAGTTTAACTTTGTCAGTTGAATGCACACATTGACAACCATCCAGTTAGATAGCTCCGTTTTGGTTTTAGAAGCAGATATTTCTCTGTACAGCCTATGGTCCCATTCACTCAGGAATATCCCAACGCAGCTCCTAGAAGAAACGTGTTTCTGACTCGCTGAATCTCAACATAGATTCAACTCTCTTAGGTGAACGAACGCACAGCAGAGCAGTTTCAAGGAAACGTTTCTCTTGAGTTTTAGACGAAGTTTCCTGCTGTTTAGTATGCATGCCGGCATTGGGCTGGAAATACCGGTTTTCGGATTCTGCACAGAAAGGGTTTGCAAACCGCTGAATCCACACGTGAGTTTAACTTTGTGAGTTGAATGCACACATTGACAACCATCCAGTTAGATAGCTCCGTTTTGTTTTTAGAAGCAGATATTTCTCTGTACAGCCTATGATCCCATTCACTCGGGAATATCCCAACGCAGCTCCTAGAAGAAAGTGTTTCTGTCTCGCTGAATCTCAACATAGATTCAACTCTCTTAGGTGAACTAACGCAAAGCAGATCAGTTTCAAGGAAACGTTTCTCCTGAGTTTTAGACGAAGTTTCCTGCAGTTTAGTACGTATACCGGCATTGAGCTGTTATTACCGGTTTTGGGATTCTGCACAGAAAGGGTTTGTAAACCGCTGAATCCAATCGTGAGTTTAACTCTGTCAGTTGAATGCACACATTGACAACCATTCAGTTAGATTGCACCCTTTTGGTTTTAGGAGCAGATATTTCTCTGTACAGCCTATGGTCCCATTCACTCGGGAATATCCCAACGCAGCTCCTGGAAGAAACGTGTTTCTGACTCGCTGAATCTCAACATAGATTCAACTCTCTTAGGTGAACGAACGCACAGCAGAGCAGCTTCAAGGAAACGTTTCGCGTGAGTTTTAGACGAAGTTTCCTGCTGTTTAGTACGTATGCCGGCATTGGGTTGGAAATACCGGTTTTGGGATTCTGCACAGAAACGGTTTGCAAACCGCTGAATCCACACGTGAGTTTAACTCTGTCAGTTGAATGCACACATTGACAACCATTCAGTTTGATAACACCCTTTTGGTTTTAGAAGCAGATATTTCTCTGTACAGCCTATGGTCCCATTCACTCGGGAATATCCCAACGCAGCTCCTGGAAGAAACGTGTTTCTGACTCGCTGAATCTCAACATAGATTCAACTCTCTTAGGTGAACGATCGCACAGCAGAGCAGTTTCAAGGAAACGTTTCTCCTGAGTTTTAGACGAAGTTTCCTGCTGTTTAGTACGGATGCCGGCATTGGGCTGGAAATACCGGTTTTGGGATTCTGCACAGAAAGGGTTTGCAAACCGCTGAATCCACACGTGAGTTTAACTCTCTCAGTTGAATGCACACATTGACAACCATTCAGTTAGATAGATCCGTTTTGGTTTTAGAAGCAGATATTTCTCTGTACAGCCTATGGTCCCATTCACTCGGGAATATCCCAACGCAGCTCCTGGAAGAAACGTGTTTCTGACTCGCTGAATCTCAACATAGATTCAACTGTCTTAGGTGAACGAACGCACAGCAGAGCAGCTTCAAGGAAACGTTTCTCCTGAGTTTTAGACGAAGTTTCCTGCTGTTTAGTACGTATGCCGGCATTGGGCTGGAAATACCGGTTTTGGGATTCTGCACAGAAAGGGTTTGCAAACCGCTGAATCCACACGTGAGTTTAACTCTGTCAGTTGAATGCACACATTGACAACCATTCAGTTTGATAACACCGTTTTGGTTTTAGAAGCAGATATTTCTCTGTACAGCCTATGGTCCCATTCACTCGGGGATATCCCAACGCAGCTCCTGGAAGAAACGTGTTTCTGACTCGCTGAATCTCAACATAGATTCAACTCTCTTAGGTGAACGAACGCACAGCAGAGCAGTTTCAAGGAAACGTTTCTCCTGAGTTTTAGACGAAGTTTCCTGCTGTTTAGTACATATGCCGGCATTGGGCTGGAAATACCGGTTTTGGGATTCTGCACAGAAAGGGTTTGCAAACCGCTGAATCCACACGTGAGTTTAACTCTGTCAGTTGAATGCACACATTGACAACCATTCAGTTTGATAACACCCTTTTGGTTTTAGAAGCAGATATTTCTCTGTACAGCCTATGGTCCCATTCACTCGGGAATATCCCAACGCAGCTCCTGGAAGAATCGTGTTTCTGACTCGCTGAATCTCAACATAGATTCAACTCTCTTAGGTGAACGAACGCACAGCAGAGCAGTTTCAAGGAAACGTTTCTCCTGAGTTTTAGACGAAGTTTCCTGCTGTTTAGTACGGATGCCGGCATGGGGCTGGAAATACCGGTTTTGGGATTCTGCACAGAAAGGGTTTGCAAACCGCTGAATCCACACGTGAGTTTAACTTTGTCAGTTGAATGCACACATTGACAACCATCCAGTTAGATAGCTCCGTTTTGGTTTTAGAAGCAGATATTTTTCTGTACAGACTATGGTCCCATTCACTCAGGAATATCCCAACGCAGCTCCTAGAAGAAACGTGTTTCTGACTCGCTGAATCTCAACATAGATTCAACTCTCTTAGGTGAACGAACATACAGCAGAGCAGTTTCAAGGAAACGTTTCTCCTGAGTTTTAGACGTAGTTTCCTGCTGTTTAGTACGTATGCCGGCATTGGGCTGGAAATACCGGTTTTGGGATTCTGCACAGAAAGGGTTGGCAAACCGCTGAATCCACACGTGAGTTTAACTCTGTCAGTTGAATGCACACATTGACAACCATTCAGTTTGATAACACCCTTTTGGTTTTAGAAGCAGATATTTCTCTGTACAGCCTATGGTCCCATTCACTCGGGAATATCCCAACGCAGCTCCTGGAAGAAACGTGTTTCTGACTCGCTGAATCTCAACATAGATTCAACTCTCTTAGGTGAACGAACGCACAGCAGAGCAGTTTCAAGGAAACGTTTCTCCTGAGTTTTAGACGAAGTTTCCTGCTGTTTAGTACGGATGCCGGCATTGGGCTGGAAATACCGGTTTTGGGATTCTGCACAGAAAGGGTTTGCAGACCGCTGAATCCACACGTGAGTTTAACTTTGTGAGTTGAATGCACACATTGACAACCATCCAGTTAGATAGCTCCGTTTTGGTTTTAGAAGCAGATATTTCTCTGTACAGCCTATGGTCCCATTCACTCAGGAATATCCCAACGCAGCTCCTAGAAGAAACGTGTTTCTGACTCGCTGAATCTCAACATAGATTCAACTCTCTTAGGTGAACGAACACACAGCAGAGCAGTTTCAAGGAAACGTTTCTCCTGAGTTTTAGACGTAGTTTCCTGCTGTTTAGTACGTATGCCGGCATTGGGCTGGAAATACCGGTTTTGGGATTCTGCACAGAAAGGGTTTGCAAACCGCTGAATCCACACGTGAGTTTAACTCTGTCAGTTGAATGCACACATTGACAACCATTCAGTTTGATAACACCCTTTTGGTTTTAGAAGCAGATATTTCTCTGTACAGCCTATGGTCCCATTCACTCGGGAATATCCCAACGCAGCTCCTGGAAGAAACGTGTTTCTGACTCGCTGAATCTCAACATAGATTCAACTCTCTTAGGTGAACGAACGCACAGCAGAGCAGTTTCAAGGAAACGTTTCTCCTGAGTTTTAGACGAAGTTTCCTGCTGTTTAGTACGGATGCCGGCATTGGGCTGGAAATACCGGTTTTGGGATTCTGCACAGAAAGGGTTTGCAGACCGCTGAATCCACACGTGAGTTTAACTTTGTGAGTTGAATGCACACATTGACAACCATCCAGTTAGATAGCTCCGTTTTGGTTTTAGAAGCAGATATTTCTCTGTACAGCCTATGGTCCCATTCACTCAGGAATATCCCAACGCAGCTCCTAGAAGAAACGTGTTTCTGACTCGCTGAATCTCAACATAGATTCAACTCTCTTAGGTGAACGAACACACAGCAGAGCAGTTTCAAGGAAACGTTTCTCCTGAGTTTTAGACGTAGTTTCCTGCTGTTTAGTACGTATGCCGGCATTGGGCTGGAAATACCGGTTTTGGGATTCTGCACAGAAAGGGTTTGCAAACCGCTGAATCCACACGTGAGTTTAACTCTGTCAGTTGAATGCACACATTGACAACCATTCAGTTTGATAACACCCTTTTGGTTTTAGAAGCAGATATTTCTCTGTACAGCCTATGGTCCCATTCACTCGGGAATATCCCAACGCAGCTCCTGGAAGAAACGTGTTTCTGACTCGCTGAATCTCAACATAGATTCAACTCTCTTAGGTGAACGAACGCACAGCAGAGCAGTTTCAAGGAAACGTTTCTCCTGAGTTTTAGACGAAGTTTCCTGCTGTTTAGTACGGATGCCGGCATTGGGCTGGAAATACCGGTTTTGGGATTCTGCACAGAAAGGGTTTGCAAACCGCTGAATCCACACGTGAGTTTAACTTTGTCAGTTGAATGCACACATTGACAACCATCCAGTTAGATAGCTCCGTTTTGGTTTTAGAAGCAGATATTTCTCTGTACAGCCTATGGTCCCATTAACTCAGGAATATCCCAACGCAGCTCCTAGAAGAAACGTGTTTCTGACTCGCTGAATCTCAACATAGATTCAACTCTCTTAGGTGAACGAACGCACAGCAGAGCAGTTTCAAGGAAACGTTTCTCTTGAGTTTTAGACGAAGTTTCCTGCTGTTTAGTATGCATGCCGGCATTGGGCTGGAAATACCGGTTTTCGGATTCTGCACAGAAAGGGTTTGCAAACCGCTGAATCCACACGTGAGTTTAACTTTGTGAGTTGAATGCACACATTGACAACCATCCAGTTAGATAGCTCCGTTTTGTTTTTAGAAGCAGATATTTCTCTGTACAGCCTATGATCCCATTCACTCGGGAATATCCCAACGCAGCTCCTAGAAGAAAGTGTTTCTGTCTCGCTGAATCTCAACATAGATTCAACTCTCTTAGGTGAACTAACGCAAAGCAGATCAGTTTCAAGGAAACGTTTCTCCTGAGTTTTAGACGAAGTTTCCTGCAGTTTAGTACGTATCCCGGCATTGAGCTGTTATTACCGGTTTTGGGATTCTGCACAGAAAGGGTTTGTAAACCGCTGAATCCAATCGTGAGTTTAACTCTGTCAGTTGAATGCACACATTGACAACCATTCAGTTAGATTGCACCCTTTTGGTTTTAGGAGCAGATATTTCTCTGTACAGCCTATGGTCCCATTCACTCGGGAATATCCCAACGCAGCTCCTGGAAGAAACGTGTTTCTGACTCGCTGAATCTCAACATAGATTCAACTCTCTTAGGTGAACGAACGCACAGCAGAGCAGCTTCAAGGAAACGTTTCGCGTGAGTTTTAGACGAAGTTTCCTGCTGTTTAGTACGTATGCCGGCATTGGGTTGGAAATACCGGTTTTGGGATTCTGCACAGAAACGGTTTGCAAACCGCTGAATCCACACGTGAGTTTAACTCTGTCAGTTGAATGCACACATTGACAACCATTCAGTTTGATAACACCCTTTTGGTTTTAGAAGCAGATATTTCTCTGTACAGCCTATGGTCCCATTCACTCGGGAATATCCCAACGCAGCTCCTGGAAGAAACGTGTTTCTGACTCGCTGAATCTCAACATAGATTCAACTCTCTTAGGTGAACGATCGCACAGCAGAGCAGTTTCAAGGAAACGTTTCTCCTGAGTTTTAGACGAAGTTTCCTGCTGTTTAGTACGGATGCCGGCATTGGGCTGGAAATACCGGTTTTGGGATTCTGCACAGAAAGGGTTTGCAAACCGCTGAATCCACACGTGAGTTTAACTCTCTCAGTTGAATGCACACATTGACAACCATTCAGTTAGATAGATCCGTTTTGGTTTTAGAAGCAGATATTTCTCTGTACAGCCTATGGTCCCATTCACTCGGGAATATCCCAACGCAGCTCCTGGAAGAAACGTGTTTCTGACTCGCTGAATCTCAACATAGATTCAACTGTCTTAGGTGAACGAACGCACAGCAGAGCAGCTTCAAGGAAACGTTTCTCCTGAGTTTTAGACGAAGTTTCCTGCTGTTTAGTACGTATGCCGGCATTGGGCTGGAAATACCGGTTTTGGGATTCTGCACAGAAAGGGTTTGCAAACCGCTGAATCCACACGTGAGTTTAACTTTGTCACTTGAATGCACACATTGACAACCATCCAGTTAGATAGCTCCGTTTTGGTTTTAGAAGCAGATATTTCTCTGTACAGACTATGGTCCCATTCACTCAGAAATATCCCAACGCAGCTCCTAGAAGAAACGTGTTTCTGACTCGCTGAATCTCAACATAGATTCAACTCTCTTAGGTGAACGAACGCACAGCAGAGCAGTTTTAAGGAAACGTTTCTCCTGAGTTTTACACGTAGTTTCCTGCTGTTTAGTACGTATGCCGGCATTGGGCTGGAAATACCGGTTTTGGGATTCTGCACAGAAAGGGTTTGCAAACCGCTGAATCCACACGTGAGTTTAACTCTGTCAGTTGAATGCACACATTGACAACCATTCAGTTTGATAACACCCTTTTGGTTTTAGAAGCAGATATTTCTCTGTACAGCCTATGGTCCGATTCACTCGGGAATATCCCAACGCAGCTCCTGGAAGAAACGTGTTTCTGACTCGCTGAATCTCAACATAGATTCAACTCTCTTAGGTGAACGAACGCACAGCAGAGCAGTTTCAAGGAAACGTTTCTCCTGAGTTTTAGACGAAGTTTCCTGCTGTTTAGTACGGATGCCGGCATTGGGCTGAAAATACCGGTTTTGGGATTCTGCACAGAAAGGGTTTGCAGAGCGCTGAATCCACACGTGAGTTTAACTTTGTGAGTTGAATACACACATTGACAACCATCCAGTTAGATAGCTCCGTTTTGGTTTTAGAAGCAGATATTTCTCTGTACAGCCTATGGTCCCATTCACTCAGGAATATCCCACCGCAGCTCCTAGAAGAAACGTGTTTCTGACTCGCTGAATCTCAACATAGATTCAACTCTCTTAGGTGAACGAACGCACAGCAGAGCAGTTTCAAGGAAACGTTTCTCCTGAGTTTTAGACGAAGTTTCCTGCTGTTTAGTACGGATGCCGGCATTGGGCTGGAAATACCGGTTTTGGGATTCTGCACAGAAAGGGTTTGCAAACCGCTGAATCCACACGTGAGTTTAACTCTGTCAGTTGAATGCACGCATTGACAACCATTCAGTTTGATAACACCCTTTTGGTTTTAGAAGCAGATATTTCTCTGTACAGCCTATGGTCCCATTCACTCGGGAATATCCCAACGCAGCTCCTGGAAGAAACGTGTTTCTGACTCGCGGAATCTCAACATAGATTCAACTCTCTTAGGTGAACGAACGCACAGCAGAGCAGTTTCAAGGAAACTTTTCTCCTGAGTTTTAGACGCAGTTACCTGCTGCTTAGTACGTATGCCGGCATTGGGCTGGAAATACCGGTTTTGGGATTCTGCACAGAAAGGGTTTGCAAACCGCTGATTCCACACATGAGTTTAACTCTGTCAGTAGAATGCACACATTGACAACCATTCAGTTAGATAGCTCCGTTTTGGTATTAGAAGCAGATATTTCTCTGTACAGCCTATGGTCCCATTCACTCGGGAATATCCCAACGCAGTTCCCAGAGGAAACGTGTTTCTGACTCGCTGAATCTCAACATAGATTCAACTCTCTTAGGTGAACGAACGCACAGCAGAGCAGTTTCAAGGAAACGTTTCTCCTGAGTTTTAGACGAAGTTTCCTGCTGTTTAGTACGGATGCCGGCATTGGGCTGGAAATACCGGTTTTGGGATTCTGCACAGAAAGGGTTTGCAAACCGCTGAATCCACACGTGAGTTTAACTTTGTGAGTTGAATGCACACATTGACAACCATCCAGTTAGATAGCTCCGTTTTGGTTTTAGAAGCAGATATTTCTCTGTACAGCCTATGGTCCCATTCACTCAGGAATATCCCAACGCAGCTCCTAGAAGAAACGTGTTTCTGACTCGCTGAATCTCAACATAGATTCAACTCTCTTAGGTGAACGAACGCACAGCAGAGCAGTTTCAAGGAAACGTTTCTCTTGAGTTTTAGACGAAGTTTCCTGCTGTTTAGTATGCATGCCGGCATTGGGCTGGAAATACCGGTTTTCGGATTCTGCACAGAAAGGGCTTGCAAACCGCTGAATCCACACGTGAGTTTAACTTTGTGAGTTGAATGCACACATTGACAACCATCCAGTTAGATAGCTCCGTTTTGTTTTTAGAAGCAGATATTTCTCTGTACAGCCTATGATCCCATTCACTCGGGAATATCCCAACGCAGCTCCTAGAAGAAAGTGTTTCTGTCTCGCTGAATCTCAACATAGATTCAACTCTCTTAGGTGAACTAACGCAAAGCAGATCAGTTTCAAGGAAACGTTTCTCCTGAGTTTTAGACGAAGTTTCCTGCAGTTTAGTACGTATCCCGGCATTGAGCTGTTATTACCGGTTTTGGGATTCTGCACAGAAAGGGTTTGTAAACCGCTGAATCCAATCGTGAGTTTAACTCTGTCAGTTGAATGCACACATTGACAACCATTCAGTTAGATTGCACCCTTTTGGTTTTAGGAGCAGATATTTCTCTGTACAGCCTATGGTCCCATTCACTCGGGAATATCCCAACGCAGCTCCTGGAAGAAACGTGTTTCTGACTCGCTGAATCTCAACATAGATTCAACTCTCTTAGGTGAACGAACGCACAGCAGAGCAGCTTCAAGGAAACGTTTCGCGTGAGTTTTAGACGAAGTTTCCTGCTGTTTAGTACGTATGCCGGCATTGGGTTGGAAATACCGGTTTTGGGATTCTGCACAGAAACGGTTTGCAAACCGCTGAATCCACACGTGAGTTTAACTCTGTCAGTTGAATGCACACATTGACAACCATTCAGTTTGATAACACCCTTTTGGTTTTAGAAGCAGATATTTCTCTGTACAGCCTATGGTCCCATTCACTCGGGAATATCCCAACGCAGCTCCTGGAAGAAACGTGTTTCTGACTCGCTGAATCTCAACATAGATTCAACTCTCTTAGGTGAACGATCGCACAGCAGAGCAGTTTCAAGGAAACGTTTCTCCTGAGTTTTAGACGAAGTTTCCTGCTGTTTAGTACGGATGCCGGCATTGGGCTGGAAATACCGGTTTTGGGATTCTGCACAGAAAGGGTTTGCAAACCGCTGAATCCACACGTGAGTTTAACTCTCTCAGTTGAATGCACACATTGACAACCATTCAGTTAGATAGATCCGTTTTGGTTTTAGAAGCAGATATTTCTCTGTACAGCCTATGGTCCCATTCACTCGGGAATATCCCAACGCAGCTCCTGGAAGAAACGTGTTTCTGACTCGCTGAATCTCAACATAGATTCAACTGTCTTAGGTGAACGAACGCACAGCAGAGCAGCTTCAAGGAAACGTTTCTCCTGAGTTTTAGACGAAGTTTCCTGCTGTTTAGTACGTATGCCGGCATTGGGCTGGAAATACCGGTTTTGGGATTCTGCACAGAAAGGGTTTGCAAACCGCTGAATCCACACGTGAGTTTAACTTTGTCACTTGAATGCACACATTGACAACCATCCAGTTAGATAGCTCCGTTTTGGTTTTAGAAGCAGATATTTCTCTGTACAGACTATGGTCCCATTCACTCAGAAATATCCCAACGCAGCTCCTAGAAGAAACGTGTTTCTGACTCGCTGAATCTCAACATAGATTCAACTCTCTTAGGTGAACGAACGCACAGCAGAGCAGTTTTAAGGAAACGTTTCTCCTGAGTTTTACACGTAGTTTCCTGCTGTTTAGTACGTATGCCGGCATTGGGCTGGAAATACCGGTTTTGGGATTCTGCACAGAAAGGGTTTGCAAACCGCTGAATCCACACGTGAGTTTAACTCTGTCAGTTGAATGCACACATTGACAACCATTCAGTTTGATAACACCCTTTTGGTTTTAGAAGCAGATATTTCTCTGTACAGCCTATGGTCCGATTCACTCGGGAATATCCCAACGCAGCTCCTGGAAGAAACGTGTTTCTGACTCGCTGAATCTCAACATAGATTCAACTCTCTTAGGTGAACGAACGCACAGCAGAGCAGTTTCAAGGAAACGTTTCTCCTGAGTTTTAGACGAAGTTTCCTGCTGTTTAGTACGGATGCCGGCATTGGGCTGAAAATACCGGTTTTGGGATTCTGCACAGAAAGGGTTTGCAGAGCGCTGAATCCACACGTGAGTTTAACTTTGTGAGTTGAATACACACATTGACAACCATCCAGTTAGATAGCTCCGTTTTGGTTTTAGAAGCAGATATTTCTCTGTACAGCCTATGGTCCCATTCACTCAGGAATATCCCAACGCAGCTCCTAGAAGAAACGTGTTTCTGACTCGCTGAATCTCAACATAGATTCAACTCTCTTAGGTGAACGAACGCACAGCAGAGCAGTTTCAAGGAAACGTTTCTCCTGAGTTTTAGACGAAGTTTCCTGCTGTTTAGTACGGATGCCGGCATTGGGCTGGAAATACCGGTTTTGGGATTCTGCACAGAAAGGGTTTGCAAACCGCTGAATCCACACGTGAGTTTAACTCTGTCAGTTGAATGCACGCATTGACAACCATTCAGTTTGATAACACCCTTTTGGTTTTAGAAGCAGATATTTCTCTGTACAGCCTATGGTCCCATTCACTCGGGAATATCCCAACGCAGCTCCTGGAAGAAACGTGTTTCTGACTCGCGGAATCTCAACATAGATTCAACTCTCTTAGGTGAACGAACGCACAGCAGAGCAGTTTCAAGGAAACTTTTCTCCTGAGTTTTAGACGAAGTTACCTGCTGCTTAGTACGTATGCCGGCATTGGGCTGGAAATACCGGTTTTGGGATTCTGCACAGAAAGGGTTTGCAAACCGCTGATTCCACACATGAGTTTAACTCTGTCAGTAGAATGCACACATTGACAACCATTCAGTTAGATAGCTCCGTTTTGGTATTAGAAGCAGATATTTCTCTGTACAGCCTATGGTCCCATTCACTCGGGAATATCCCAACGCAGTTCCCAGAGGAAACGTGTTTCTGACTCGCTGAATCTCAATATAGATTCAACTCTCTTAGGTGAACGAACGCACAGCAGAGCAGTTTCAAGGAAACGTTTCTCCTGAGTTTTAGACGAAGTTTCCTGCTGTTTAGTACGTATGCCGGCATTGGGCTGGAAATACCGGTTTTGGGATTCTGCACAGAAAGGGTTTGCAAAGCGCTGAATCCACACGTGAGTTTAACTCTGTCAGTTGAATGCACACATTGACAACCATTCAGTTTGATAACACCCTTTTGGTTTTAGAAGCAGATATTTCTCTGTACAGCCTATGGTCCCATTCACTCGGGGATATCCCAACGCAGCTCCTGGAAGAAACGTGTTTCTGACTCGCTGAATCTCAACATAGATTCAACTCTCTTAGGTGAACGAACGCACAGCAGAGCAGTTTCAAGGAAACGTTTCTCCTGAGTTTTAGACGAAGTTTCCTGCTGTTTAGTACATATGCCGGCATTGGGCTGGAAATACCGGTTTTGGGATTCTGCACAGAAAGGGTTTGCAAACCGCTGAATCCACACGTGAGTTTAACTCTGTCAGTTGAATGCACACATTGAGAACCATTCAGTTTGATAACACCCTTTTGGTTTTAGAAGCAGATATTTCTCTGTACAGCCTATGGTCCCATTCACTCGGGAATATCCCAACGCAGCTCCTGGAAGAATCGTGTTTCTGACTCGCTGAATCTCAACATAGATTCAACTCTCTTAGGTGAACGAACGCACAGCAGAGCAGTTTCAAGGAAACGTTTCTCCTGAGTTTTAGACGAAGTTTCCTGCTGTTTAGTACGGATGCCGGCATTGGTCTGGAAATACCGGTTTTGGGATTCTGCACAGAAAGGGTTTGCAAACCGCTGAATCCACACGTGAGTTTAACTTTGTCAGTTGAATGCACACATTGACAACCATTCAGTTTGATAGGACCCTTTTGGTTTTAGAAGCAGATATTTCTCTGTACAGCCTATGGTCCCATTCACTCGGGAATATCCCAACGCAGCTCCTAGAAGAAACGTGTTTCTGACTCGCTGAATCTCAACATAGATTCAACTCTCTTAGGTGAACGAACGCACAGCAGAGCAGTTTCAAGGAAACTTTTCTCCTGAGTTTTAGACGAAGTTTCCTGCTGTTTAGTACGTATGCCGGCATTGGGCTGGAATTACCGGTTTTGGGATTCTGCACAGAAAGGGTTTGCAAACCGCTGAATCCACACGTGAGTTTAACTCTGTCAGTTGAATGCACACATTGACAACCATTCAGTTAGATAGCTCCGTTTTGGTATTAGAAGCAGATATTTCTCTGTACAGCCTATGGTCCCATTCACTCGGGAATATCCCAACGCAGGTCCTAGAAGAAACGTGTTTCTGACTCGCTGAATCTCAACATAGATTCAACTCTCTTAGGTGAACGAACGCACAGCAGAGCAGTTTCAAGGAAACGTTTCTCTTGAGTTTTAGACGAAGTTTCCTGCTGTTTAGTATGGATGCCGGCATTGGGCTGGAAATACCGGTTTTGGGATTCTGCACAGAAAGGGTTTGCAAACCGCTGAATCCACACGTGAGTTTAACATTGTGAGTTGAATGCACACATTGACAACCATCCAGTTAGATAGCTCCGTTTTGTTTTTAGAAGCAGATATTTCTCTGTACAACCTATGATCCCATTCACTCGGGAATATCCCAACGCAGCTCCTAGAAGAAACGTGTTTCTGTCTCGCTGAATCTCAACATAGATTCAACTCTCTTAGGTGAACGAACGCACAGCAGAGCAGTTTCAAGGAAACGTTTCTCCTGAGTTTTAGACGAAGTTTCCTGCAGTTTAGTACGTATCCCGGCATTGAGCTGTTATTACCGGTTTTGGGATTCTGCACAGAAAGGGTTTGTAAACCGCTGAATCCAAACGTGAGTTTAACTCTGTCAGTTGAATGCACACATTGACAACCATTCAGTTAGATTGCACCCTTTTGGTTTTAGGAGCAGATATTTCTCTGTACAGCCTATGGTCCCATTCACTCGGGAATATCCCAACGCAGCTCCTGGAAGAAACGTGTTTCTGACTCGCTGAATCTCAACATAGATTCAACTCTCTTAGGTGAACGAACGCACAGCAGAGCAGCTTCAAGGAAACGTTTCGCGTGAGTTTTAGACGAAGTTTCCTGCTGTTTAGTACGTATGCCGGCATTGGGTTGGAAATACCGGTTTTGGGATTCTGCACAGAAACGGTTTGCAAACCGCTGAATCCACACGTGAGTTTAACTCTGTCAGTTGAATGCACACATTGACAACCATTCAGTTTGATAACACCCTTTTGGTTTTAGAAGCAGATATTTCTCTGTACAGCCTATGGTCCCATTCACTCGGGAATATCCCAACGCAGCTCCTGGAAGAAACGTGTTTCTGACTCGCTGAATCTCAACATAGATTCAACTCTCTTAGGTGAACGAACGCACAGCAGAGCAGTTTCAAGGAAACGTTTCTCCTGAGTTTTAGACGAAGTTTCCTGCTGTTTAGTACGGATGCCGGCATTTGGCTGGAAATACCGGTTTTGGGATTCTGCACAGAAAGGGTTTGCAAACCGCTGAATCCACACGTGAGTTTAACTCTCTCAGTTGAATGCACACATTGACAACCATTCAGTTAGATAGCTCCGTTTTGGTTTTAGAAGCAGATATTTCTCTGTACAGCCTATGGTCCCATTCACTCGGGAATATCCCAACGCAGCTCCTGGAAGAAACGTGTTTCTGACTCGCTGAATCTCAACATAGATTCAACTGTCTTAGGTGAACGAACGCACAGCAGAGCAGCTTCAAGGAAACGTTTCTCCTGAGTTTTAGACGAAGTTTCCTGCTGTTTAGTACGTATGCCGGCATTGGGCTGGAAATACCGGTTTTGGGATTCTGCACAGAAAGGGTTTGCAAACCGCTGAATCCACACGTGAGTTTAACTTTGTCACTTGAATGCACACATTGACAACCATCCAGTTAGATAGCTCCGTTTTGGTTTTAGAAGCAGATATTTCTCTGTACAGACTATGGTCCCATTCACTCAGAAATATCCCAACGCAGCTCCTAGAAGAAACGTGTTTCTGACTCGCTGAATCTCAACATAGATTCAACTCTCTTAGGTGAACGAACGCACAGCAGAGCAGTTTTAAGGAAACGTTTCTCCTGAGTTTTACACGTAGTTTCCTGCTGTTTAGTACGTATGCCGGCATTGGGCTGGAAATACCGGTTTTGGGATTCTGCACAGAAAGGGTTTGCAAACCGCTGAATCCACACGTGAGTTTAACTCTGTCAGTTGAATGCACACATTGACAACCATTCAGTTTGATAACACCCTTTTGGTTTTAGAAGCAGATATTTCTCTGTACAGCCTATGGTCCCATTCACTCGGGAATATCCCAACGCAGCTCCTGGAAGAAACGTGTTTCTGACTCGCTGAATCTCAACATAGATTCAACTCTCTTAGGTGAACGAACGCACAGCAGAGCAGTTTCAAGGAAACGTTTCTCCTGAGTTTTAGACGAAGTTTCCTGCTGTTTAGTACGGATGCCGGCATTGGGCTGGAAATACCGGTTTTGGGATTCTGCACAGAAAGGGTTTGCAGAGCGCTGAATCCACACGTGAGTTTAACTTTGTGAGTTGAATACACACATTGACAACCATCCAGTTAGATAGCTCCGTTTTGGTTTTAGAAGCAGATATTTCTCTGTACAGCCTATGGTCCCATTCACTCAGGAATATCCCAACGCAGCTCCTAGAAGAAACGTGTTTCTGACTCGCTGAATCTCAACATAGATTCAACTCTCTTAGGTGAACGAACGCACAGCAGAGCAGTTTCAAGGAAACGTTTCTCCTGAGTTTTAGACGAAGTTTCCTGCTGTTTAGTACGGATGCCGGCATTGGGCTTGAAATACCGGTTTTGGGATTCTGCACAGAAAGGGTTTGCAAACCGCTGAATCCACACGTGAGTTTAACTCTGTCAGTTGAATGCACGCATTGACAACCATTCAGTTTGATAACACCCTTTTGGTTTTAGAAGCAGATATTTCTCTGTACAGCCTATGGTCCCATTCACTCGGGAATATCCCAACGCAGCTCCTGGAAGAAACGTGTTTCTGACTCGCGGAATCTCAACATAGATTCAACTCTCTTAGGTGAACGAACGCACAGCAGAGCAGTTTCAAGGAAACTTTTCTCCTGAGTTTTAGACGAAGTTACCTGCTGCTTAGTACGTATGCCGGCATTGGGCTGGAAATACCGGTTTTGGGATTCTGCACAGAAAGGGTTTGCAAACCGCTGATTCCACACATGAGTTTAACTCTGTCAGTAGAATGCACACATTGACAACCATTCAGTTAGATAGCTCCGTTTTGGTATTAGAAGCAGATATTTCTCTGTACAGCCTATGGTCCCATTCACTCGGGAATATCCCAACGCAGTTCCCAGAAGAAACGTGTTTCTGACTCGCTGAATCTCAATATAGATTCAACTCTCTTAGGTGAACGAACGCACAGCAGAGCAGTTTCAAGGAAACGTTTCTCCTGAGTTTTAGACGAAGTTTCCTGCTGTTTAGTACGTATGCCGGCATTGGGCTGGAAATACCGGTTTTGGGATTCTGCACAGAAAGGGTTTGCAAAGCGCTGAATCCACACGTGAGTTTAACTCTGTCAGTTGAATGCACACATTGACAACCATTCAGTTTGATAACACCCTTTTGGTTTTAGAAGCAGATATTTCTCTGTACAGCCTATGGTCCCATTCACTCGGGGATATCCCAACGCAGCTCCTGGAAGAAACGTGTTTCTGACTCGCTGAATCTCAACATAGATTCAACTCTCTTAGGTGAACGAACGCACAGCAGAGCAGTTTCAAGGAAACGTTTCTCCTGAGTTTTAGACGAAGTTTCCTGCTGTTTAGTACATATGCCGGCATTGGGCTGGAAATACCGGTTTTGGGATTCTGCACAGAAAGGGTTTGCAAACCGCTGAATCCACACGTGAGTTTAACTCTGTCAGTTGAATGCACACATTGAGAACCATTCAGTTTGATAACACCCTTTTGGTTTTAGAAGCAGATATTTCTCTGTACAGCCTATGGTCCCATTCACTCGGGAATATCCCAACGCAGCTCCTGGAAGAATCGTGTTTCTGACTCGCTGAATCTCAACATAGATTCAACTCTCTTAGGTGAACGAACGCACAGCAGAGCAGTTTCAAGGAAACGTTTCTCCTGAGTTTTAGACGAAGTTTCCTGCTGTTTAGTACGGATGCCGGCATTGGGCAGGAAATACCGGTTTTGGGATTCTGCACAGAAAGGGTTTGCAAACCGCTGAATCCACACGTGAGTTTAACTTTGTCAGTTGAATGCACACATTGACAACCATTCAGTTTGATAGGACCCTTTTGGTTTTAGAAGCAGATATTTCTCTGTACAGCCTATGGTCCCATTCACTCGGGAATATCCCAACGCAGCTCCTAGAAGAAACGTGTTTCTGACTCGCTGAATCTCAACATAGATTCAACTCTCTTAGGTGAACGAACGCACAGCAGAGCAGTTTCAAGGAAACGTTTCTCCTGAGTTTTAGACGAAGTTTCCTGCTGTTTAGTACGTATGCCGGCATTGGGCTGGAATTACCGGTTTTGGGATTCTGCACAGAAAGGGTTTGCAAACCCCTGAATCCACACGTGAGTTTAACTCTGTCAGTTGAATGCACACATTGACAACCATTCAGTTAGATAGCTCCGTTTTGGTATTAGAAGCAGATATTTCTCTGTACAGCCTATGGTCCCATTCACTCGGGAATATCCCAACGCAGGTCCTAGAAGAAACGTGTTTCTGACTCGCTGAATCTCAACATAGATTCAACTCTCTTAGGTGAACGAACGCACAGCAGAGCAGTTTCAAGGAAACGTTTCTCTTGAGTTTTAGACGAAGTTTCCTGCTGTTTAGTATGGATGCCGGCATTGGGCTGGAAATACCGGTTTTGGGATTCTGCACAGAAAGGGTTTGCAAACCGCTGAATCCACACGTGAGTTTAACATTGTGAGTTGAATGCACACATTGACAACCATCCAGTTAGATAGCTCCGTTTTGTTTTTAGAAGCAGATATTTCTCTGTACAACCTATGATCCCATTCACTCGGGAATATCCCAACGCAGCTCCTAGAAGAAACGTGTTTCTGTCTCGCTGAATCTCAACATAGATTCAACTCTCTTAGGTGAACGAACGCACAGCAGAGCAGTTTCAAGGAAACGTTTCTCCTGAGTTTTAGACGAAGTTTCCTGCAGTTTAGTACGTATCCCGGCATTGAGCTGTTATTACCGGTTTTGGGATTCTGCACAGAAAGGGTTTGTAAACCGCTGAATCCAAACGTGAGTTTAACTCTGTCAGTTGAATGCACACATTGACAACCATTCAGTTAGATAGATCCGTTTTGGTTTTAGAAGCAGATATTTCTCTGTACAGCCTATGGTCCCATTCACTCGGGAATATCCCAACGCAGCTCCTGGAAGAAACGTGTTTCTGACTCGCTGAATCTCAACATAGATTCAACTGTCTTAGGTGAACGAACGCACAGCAGAGCAGCTTCAAGGAAACGTTTCGCGTGAGTTTTAGACGAAGTTTCCTGCTGTTTAGTACGTATGCCGGCATTGGGCTGGAAATACCGGTTTTGGGATTCTGCACAGAAAGGGTTTGCAAACCGCTGAATCCACACGTGAGTTTAACTCTGTCAGTTGAATGCACACATTGACAACCATTCAGTTTGATAACACCGTTTTGGTTTTAGAAGCAGATATTTCTCTGTACAGCCTATGGTCCCATTCACTCGGGGATATCCCAACGCAGCTCCTGGAAGAAACGTGTTTCTGACTCGCTGAATCTCAACATAGATTCAACTCTCTTAGGTGAACGAACGCACAGCAGAGCAGTTTCAAGGAAACGTTTCTCCTGAGTTTTCGACGAAGTTTCCTGCTGTTTAGTACATATACCGGCATTGGGCTGGAATTACCGGTTTTGGGATTCTGCACAGAAAGGGTTTGCAAACCGCTGAATCCACACGCCAGTTTAACTCTGTCAGTTGAATGCACACATTGACAACCATTCAGTTTGATAACACCCTTTTGGTTTTAGAAGCAGATATTTCTCTGTACAGCCTATGGTCCCATTCACTCGGGAATATCCCAACGCAGCTCCTGGAAGAATCGTGTTTCTGACTCGCTGAATCTCAACATAGATTCAACTCTCTTAGGTGAACGAACGCACAGCAGAGCAGTTTCAAGGAAACGTTTCTCCTGAGTTTTAGACGAAGTTTCCTGCTGTTTAGTACGGATGCCGGCATGGGGCTGGAAATACCGGTTTTGGGATTCTGCACAGAAAGGGTTTGCAAACCGCTGAATCCACACGTGAGTTTAACTTTGTCAGTTGAATGCACACATTGACAACCATCCAGATAGATAGCTCCGTTTTGGTTTTAGAAGCAGATATTTTTCTGTACAGACTATGGTCCCATTCACTCAGGAATATCCCAACGCAGCTCCTAGAAGAAACGTGTTTCTGACTCGCTGAATCTCAACATAGATTCAACTCTCTTAGGTGAACGAACACACAGCAGAGCAGTTTCAAGGAAACGTTTCTCCTGAGTTTTAGACGTAGTTTCCTGCTGTTTAGTACGTATGCCGGCATTGGGCTGGAAATACCGGTTTTGGGATTCTGCACAGAAAGGGTTGGCAAACCGCTGAATCCACACGTGAGTTTAACTCTGTCAGTTGAATGCACACATTGACAACCATTCAGTTTGATAACACCCTTTTGGTTTTAGAAGCAGATATTTCTCTGTACAGCCTATGGTCCCATTCACTCGGGGATATCCCAACGCAGCTCCTGGAAGAAACGTGTTTCTGACTCGCTGAATCTCAACATAGATTCAACTCTCTTAGGTGAACGAACGCACAGCAGAGCAGTTTCAAGGAAACGTTTCTCCTGAGTTTTAGACGAAGTTTCCTGCTGTTTAGTACGGATGCCGGCATTGGGCTGGAAATACCGGTTTTGGGATTCTGCACAGAAAGGGTTTGCAAACCGCTGAATCCACACGTGAGTTTAACTTTGTCAGTTGAATGCACACATTGACAACCATTCAGTTTGATAGGACCCTTTTGGTTTTAGAAGCAGATATTTCTCTGTACAGCCTATGGTCCCATTCACTCGGGAATATCCCAACGCAGCTCCTAGAAGAAACGTGTTTCTGACTCGCTGAATCTCAACATAGATTCAACTCTCTTAGGTGAACGAACGCACAGCAGAGCAGTTTCAAGGAAACTTTTCTCCTGAGTTTTAGACGAAGTTTCCTGCTGTTTAGTACGTATGCCGGCATTGGGCTGGAATTACCGGTTTTGGGATTCTGCACAGAAAGGGTTTGCAAACCGCTGAATCCACACGTGAGTTTAACTCTGTCAGTTGAATGCACACATTGGCAACCATTCAGTTAGATAGCTCCGTTTTGGTATTAGAAGCAGATATTTCTCTGTACAGCCTATGGTCCCATTCACTCGGGAATATCCCAACGCAGGTCCTAGAAGAAACGTGTTTCTGACTCGCTGAATCTCAACATAGATTCAACTCTCTTAGGTGAACGAACGCACAGCAGAGCAGTTTCAAGGAAACGTTTCTCTTGAGTTTTAGACGAAGTTTCCTGCTGTTTAGTATGGATGCCGGCATTGGGCTGGAAATACCGGTTTTGGGATTCTGCACAGAAAGGGTTTGCAAACCGCTGAATCCACACGTGAGTTTAACATTGTGAGTTGAATGCACACATTGACAACCATCCAGTTAGATAGCTCCGTTTTGTTTTTAGAAGCAGATATTTCTCTGTACAACCTATGATCCCATTCACTCGGGAATATCCCAACGCAGCTCCTAGTAGAAACGTGTTTCTGTCTCGCTGAATCTCAACATAGATTCAACTCTCTTAGGTGAACGAACGCACAGCAGAGCAGTTTCAAGGAAACGTTTCTCCTGAGTTTTAGACGAAGTTTCCTGCAGTTTAGTACGTATCCCGCCATTGAGCTGTTATTACCGGTTTTGGGATTCTGCACAGAAAGGGTTTGTAAACCGCTGAATCCAAACGTGAGTTTAACTCTGTCAGTTGAATGCACACATTGACAACCATTCAGTTAGATAGATCCGTTTTGGTTTTAGAAGCAGATATTTCTCTGTACAGCCTATGGTCCCATTCACTCGGGAATATCCCAACGCAGCTCCTGGAAGAAACGTGTTTCTGACTCGCTGAATCTCAACATAGATTCAACTGTCTTAGGTGAACGAACGCACAGCAGAGCAGCTTCAAGGAAACGTTTCGCGTGAGTTTTAGACGAAGTTTCCTGCTGTTTAGTACGTATGCCGGCATTGGGCTGGAAATACCGGTTTTGGGATTCTGCACAGAAAGGGTTTGCAAACCGCTGAATCCACACGTGAGTTTAACTCTGTCAGTTGAATGCACACATTGACAACCATTCAGTTTGATAACACCGTTTTGGTTTTAGAAGCAGATATTTCTCTGTACAGCCTATGGTCCCATTCACTCGGGGATATCCCAACGCAGCTCCTGGAAGAAACGTGTTTCTGACTCGCTGAATCTCAACATAGATTCAACTCTCTTAGGTGAACGAACGCACAGCAGAGCAGTTTCAAGGAAACGTTTCTCCTGAGTTTTCGACGAAGTTTCCTGCTGTTTAGTACATATGCCGGCATTGGGCTGGAATTACCGGTTTTGGGATTCTGCACAGAAAGGGTTTGCAAACCGCTGAATCCACACGTGAGTTTAACTCTGTCAGTTGAATGCACACATTGACAACCATTCAGTTTGATAACACCCTTTTGGTTTTAGAAGCAGATATTTCTCTGTACAGCCTATGGTCCCATTCACTCGGGAATATCCCAACGCAGCTCCTGGAAGAATCGTGTTTCTGACTCGCTGAATCTCAACATAGATTCAACTCTCTTAGGTGAACGAACGCACAGCAGAGCAGTTTCAAGGAAACGTTTCTCCTGAGTTTTAGACGAAGTTTCCTGCTGTTTAGTACGGATTCCGGCATGGGGCTGGAAATACCGGTTTTGGGATTCTGCACAGAAAGGGTTTGCAAACCGCTGAATCCACACGTGAGTTTAACTTTGTCAGTTGAATGCACACATTGACAACCATCCAGTTAGATAGCTCCGTTTTGGTTTTAGAAGCAGATATTTTTCTGTACAGACTATGGTCCCATTCACTCAGGAATATCCCAACGCAGCTCCTAGAAGAAACGTGTTTCTGACTCGCTGAATCTCAACATAGATTCAACTCTCTTAGGTGAACGAACACACAGCAGAGCAGTTTCAAGGAAACGTTTCTCCTGAGTTTTAGACGTAGTTTCCTGCTGTTTAGTACGTATGCCGGCATTGGGCTGGAAATACCGGTTTTGGGATTCTGCACAGAAAGGGTTTGTAAACCGCTGAATCCAAACGTGAGTTTAACTCTGTCAGTTGAATGCACACATTGACAACCATTCAGTTAGATAGATCCGTTTTGGTTTTAGAAGCAGATATTTCTCTGTACAGCCTATGGTCCCATTCACTCGGGAATATCCCAACGCAGCTCCTGGAAGAAACGTGTTTCTGACTCGCTGAATCTCAACATAGATTCAACTGTCTTAGGTGAACGAACGCACAGCAGAGCAGCTTCAAGGAAACGTTTCGCGTGAGTTTTAGACGAAGTTTCCTGCTGTTTAGTACGTATGCCGGCATTGGGCTGGAAATACCGGTTTTGGGATTCTGCACAGAAAGGGTTTGCAAACCGCTGAATCCACACGTGAGTTTAACTCTGTCAGTTGAATGCACACATTGACAACCATTCAGTTTGATAACACCGTTTTGGTTTTAGAAGCAGATATTTCTCTGTACAGCCTATGGTCCCATTCACTCGGGGATATCCCAACGCAGCTCCTGGAAGAAACGTGTTTCTGACTCGCTGAATCTCAACATAGATTCAACTCTCTTAGGTGAACGAACGCACAGCAGAGCAGTTTCAAGGAAACGTTTCTCCTGAGTTTTCGACGAAGTTTCCTGCTGTTTAGTACATATGCCGGCATTGGGCTGGAATTACCGGTTTTGGGATTCTGCACAGAAAGGGTTTGCAAACCGCTGAATCCACACGTCAGTTTAACTCTGTCAGTTGAATGCACACATTGACAACCATTCAGTTTGATAACACCCTTTTGGTTTTAGAAGCAGATATTTCTCTGTACAGCCTATGGTCCCATTCACTCGGGAATATCCCAACGCAGCTCCGGGAAGAATCGTGTTTCTGACTCGCTGAATCTCAACATAGATTCAACTCTCTTAGGTGAACGAACGCACAGCAGAGCAGTTTCAAGGAAACGTTTCTCCTGAGTTTTAGACGAAGTTTCCTGCTGTTTAGTACGGATGCCGGCATGGGGCTGGAAATACCGGTTTTGGGATTCTGCACAGAAAGGGTTTGCAAACCGCTGAATCCACACGTGAGTTTAACTTTGTCAGTTGAATGCACACATTGACAACCATCCAGTTAGATAGCTCCGTTTTGGTTTTAGAAGCAGATATTTTTCTGTACAGACTATGGTCCCATTCACTCAGGAATATCCCAACGCAGCTCCTAGAAGAAACGTGTTTCTGACTCGCTGAATCTCAACATAGATTCAACTCTCTTAGGTGAACGAACACACAGCAGAGCAGTTTCAAGGAAACGTTTCTCCTGAGTTTTAGACGTAGTTTCCTGCTGTTTAGTACGTATGCCGGCATTGGGCTGGAAATACCGGTTTTGGGATTCTGCACAGAAAGGGTTGGCAAACCGCTGAATCCACACGTGAGTTTAACTCTGTCAGTTGAATGCACACATTGACAACCATTCAGTTTGATAACACCCTTTTGGTTTTAGAAGCAGATATTTCTCTGTACAGCCTATGGTCCCATTCACTCGGGAATATCCCAACGCAGCTCCTGGAAGAAACGTGTTTCTGACTCGCTGAATCTCAACATAGATTCAACTCTCTTAGGTGAACGAACGCACAGCAGAGCAGTTTCAAGGAAACGTTTCTCCTGAGTTTTAGACGAAGTTTCCTGCTGTTTAGTACGGATGCCGGCATTGGGCTGGAAATACCGGTTTTGGGATTCTGCACAGAAAGGGTTTGCAGACCGCTGAATCCACACGTGAGTTTAACTTTGTGAGTTGAATGCACACATTGACAACCATCCAGTTAGATAGCTCCGTTTTGGTTTTAGAAGCAGATAATTCTCTGTACAGCCTATGGTCCCATTCACTCAGGAATATCCCAACGCAGCTCCTAGAAGAAACGTGTTTCTGACTCGCTGAATCTCAACATAGATTCAACTCTCTTAGGTGAACGAACACACAGCAGAGCAGTTTCAAGGAAACGTTTCTCCTGAGTTTTAGACGAAGTTTCCTGCTGTTTAGTACGTATGCCGGCATTGGGCTGGAAATACCGGTTTTGGGATTCTGCACAGAAAGGGTTTGCAAACCGCTGAATCCACACGTGAGTTTAACTCTGTCAGTTGAATGCACACATTGACAACCATTCAGTTTGATAACACCCTTTTGGTTTTAGAAGCAGATATTTCTCTGTACAGCCTATGGTCCCATTCACTCGGGAATATCCCAACGCAGCTCCTGGAAGAAACGTGTTTCTGACTCGCTGAATCTCAACATAGATTCAACTCTCTTAGGTGAACGAACGCACAGCAGAGCAGTTTCAAGGAAACGTTTCTCCTGAGTTTTAGACGAAGTTTCCTGCTGTTTAGTACGGATGCCGGCATTGGGCTGGAAATACCGGTTTTGGGATTCTGCACAGAAAGGGTTTGCAGACCGCTGAATCCACACGTGAGTTTAACTCTGTCAGTTGAATGCACACATTGACAACCATCCAGTTAGATAGCTCCGTTTTGGTTTTAGAAGCAGATATTTCTCTGTACAGCCTATGGTCCCATTCACTCAGGAATATCCCAACGCAGCTCCTAGAAGAAACGTGTTTCTGACTCGCTGAATCTCAACATAGATTCAACTCTCTTAGGTGAACGAACACACAGCAGAGCAGTTTCAAGGAAACGTTTCTCCTGAGTTTTAGACGTAGTTTCCTGCTGTTTAGTACGTATGCCGGCATTGGGCTGGAAATACCGGTTTTGGGATTCTGCACAGAAAGGGTTTGCAAACCGCTGAATCCACACGTGAGTTTAACTCTGTCAGTTGAATGCACACATTGACAACCATTCAGTTTGATAACACCCTTTTGGTTTTAGAAGCAGATATTTCTCTGTACAGCCTATGGTCCCATTCACTCGGGAATATCCCAACGCAGCTCCTGGAAGAAACGTGTTTCTGACTCGCTGAATCTCAACATAGATTCAACTCTCTTAGGTGAACGAACGCACAGCAGAGCAGTTTCAAGGAAACGTTTCTCCTGAGTTTTAGACGAAGTTTCCTGCTGTTTAGTACGGATGCCGGCATTGGGCTGGAAATACCGGTTTTGGGATTCTGCACAGAAAGGGTTTGCAGACCGCTGAATCCACACGTGAGTTTAACTTTGTGAGTTGAATGCACACATTGACAACCATCCAGTTAGATAGCTCCGTTTTGGTTTTAGAAGCAGATATTTCTCTGTACAGCCTATGGTCCCATTCACTCAGGAATATCCCAACGCAGCTCCTAGAAGAAACGTGTTTCTGACTCGCTGAATCTCAACATAGATTCAACTCTCTTAGGTGAACGAACACACAGCAGAGCAGTTTCAAGGAAACGTTTCTCCTGAGTTTTAGACGTAGTTTCCTGCTGTTTAGTACGTATGCCGGCATTGGGCTGGAAATACCGGTTTTGGGATTCTGCACAGAAAGGGTTTGCAAACCGCTGAATCCACACGTGAGTTTAACTCTGTCAGTTGAATGCACACATTGACAACCATTCAGTTTGATAACACCCTTTTGGTTTTAGAAGCAGATATTTCTCTGTACAGCCTATGGTCCCATTCACTCGGGAATATCCCAACGCAGCTCCTGGAAGAAACGTGTTTCTGACTCGCTGAATCTCAACATAGATTCAACTCTCTTAGGTGAACGAACGCACAGCAGAGCAGTTTCAAGGAAACGTTTCTCCTGAGTTTTAGACGAAGTTTCCTGCTGTTTAGTACGGATGCCGGCATTGGGCTGGAAATACCGGTTTTGGGATTCTGCACAGAAAGGGTTTGCAGACCGCTGAATCCACACGTGAGTTTAACTTTGTGAGTTGAATGCACACATTGACAACCATCCAGTTAGATAGCTCCGTTTTGGTTTTAGAAGCAGATATTTCTCTGTACAGCCTATGGTCCCATTCACTCAGGAATATCCCAACGCAGCTCCTAGAAGAAACGTGTTTCTGACTCGCTGAATCTCAACATAGATTCAACTCTCTTAGGTGAACGAACACACAGCAGAGCAGTTTCAAGGAAACGTTTCTCCTGAGTTTTAGACGTAGTTTCCTGCTGTTTAGTACGTATGCCGGCATTGGGCTGGAAATACCGGTTTTGGGATTCTGCACAGAAAGGGTTTGCAAACCGCTGAATCCACACGTGAGTTTAACTCTGTCAGTTGAATGCACACATTGACAACCATTCAGTTTGATAACACCCTTTTGGTTTTAGAAGCAGATATTTCTCTGTACAGCCTATGGTCCCATTCACTCGGGAATATCCCAACGCAGCTCCTGGAAGAAACGTGTTTCTGACTCGCTGAATCTCAACATAGATTCAACTCTCTTAGGTGAACGAACGCACAGCAGAGCAGTTTCAAGGAAACGTTTCTCCTGAGTTTTAGACGAAGTTTCCTGCTGTTTAGTACGGATGCCGGCATTGGGCTGGAAATACCGGTTTTGGGATTCTGCACAGAAAGGGTTTGCAGACCGCTGAATCCACACGTGAGTTTAACTTTGTGAGTTGAATGCACACATTGACAACCATCCAGTTAGATAGCTCCGTTTTGGTTTTAGAAGCAGATATTTCTCTGTACAGCCTATGGTCCCATTCACTCAGGAATATCCCAACGCAGCTCCTAGAAGAAACGTGTTTCTGACTCGCTGAATCTCAACATAGATTCAACTCTCTTAGGTGAACGAACGCACAGCAGAGCAGTTTCAAGGAAACGTTTCTCTTGAGTTTTAGACGAAGTTTCCTGCTGTTTAGTATGCATGCCGGCATTGGGCTGGAAATACCGGTTTTCGGATTCTGCACAGAAATGGTTTGCAAACCGCTGAATCCACACGTGAGTTTAACTTTGTGAGTTGAATGCACACATTGACAACCATCCAGTTAGATAGCTCCGTTTTGTTTTTAGAAGCAGATATTTCTCTGTACAGCCTATGATCCCATTCACTCGGGAATATCCCAACGCAGCTCCTAGAAGAAAGTGTTTCTGTCTCGCTGAATCTCAACATAGATTCAACTCTCTTAGGTGAACGAACGCACAGCAGAGCAGTTTCAAGGAAACGTTTCTCCCGAGTTTTAGACGAAGTTTCCTGCAGTTTAGTACGTATCCCGGCATTGAGCTGTTATTACCGGTTTTGGGATTCTGCACAGAAAGGGTTTGTAAACCGCTGAATCCAAACGTGAGTTTAACTCTGTCAGTTGAATGCACACATTGACAACCATTCAGTTAGATTGCACCCTTTTGGTTTTAGGAGCAGATATTTCTCTGTACAGCCTATGGTCCCATTCACTCGGGAATATCCCAACGCAGCTCCTGGAAGAAACGTGTTTCTGACTCGCTGAATCTCAACATAGATTCACCTCTCTTAGGTGAACGAACGCACAGCAGAGCAGTTTCAAGGAAACGTTTCTCCTGAGTTTTAGACGAAGTTTCCTGCTGTTTAGTACGTATGCCGGCATTGGACTGGAAATACTGGTTTTGGGATTCTGCACAGAAAGGGTTTGCAAACCACTGAATCCACACGTGAGTTTAACTGTGTCAGTTGAATGCACACATTGACAACCATTCAGTTTGATAACACCCTTTTGGTTTTAGAAGCAGATATTTCTCTCTACAGCCTATGGTCCCATTCACTCGGGAGTATCCCAACGCAGCTCCTAGAAGAAACGTGTTTCTGACTCGCTGAATCTCAACATAGATTCAACTCTCTTAGGTGAACGAACGCACAGCAGAGCAGTTTCAAGGAAACTTTTCTCCTGAGTTGTAGACGAAGTTTCCTGCTGTTTAGTACGGATGCCGGCATTGGTCTGGAAATACCGGTTTTGGGATTCTGCACAGAAAGGGTGTGCAAACCGCTGAATCCACACGTGAGTTTAACTCTGTCAGTTGAATGCACACATTGACAACCATTCAGTTAGATAGCTCCGTTTTGGTATTAGAAGCAGATATTTCTCTGTACAGCCTATGGTCTCATTCACTCGGGAATATCCCAACGCAGCTCCTAGAAGAAACGTGTTTCTGACTCGCTGAATCTCAACATAGATTCAACTCTCTTAGGGGAACGAACGCACAGCAGAGCAGTTTCAAGGAAACGTTTCTCGTGAGTTTTAGACGAAGTTTCCTGCTGTTTAGTACGTATGCCGGCATTGGGCTGGAAATACCGGTTTTGGGATTCTGCACAGAAAGGGTTTGCAAACCACTGAATCCACACGTCAGTTTAACTCTGTCAGTTGAATGCACACATTGACAACCATTCAGTTAGATAGCTCCGTTTTGGTTTTAGAAGCAGATATTTCTCTGTACAGCCTATGGTCTCATTCACTCGGGAATATCCCAACGCAGCTCCTGGAAGAAACGTGTTTCTGACGCGCCGAATCTCAACATAGATTCAACTCTCTTATGTGAACGAACGCACAGCAGAGCAGTTTCAAGGAAACGTTTCTCCTGAGTTTTAGACGAAGTTTCCTGCTGTTTAGTACGGATGCCTGCATTGGGCAGGAAATACCGGTTTTCGGATTCTGCACAGAAAGGGTTTGCAAACCGCTGATTCCACACGTGAGTTTAACTCTGTCAGTTGAATGCACACATTGACAACCATTAAGTTAGATAGCTCCGTTTTGGTTTTAGAAGCAGATATTTCTCTGTACTGCCTATGGTCCCATTCACTCGGGAATATCCCAACGCAGCTACTAGAAGAAACGTGTTTCTGACTCGCTGAATCTCAACATAGATTCAACTCTCTTAGGTGAACGAACGCACAGCAGAGCAGTTTCAAGGAAACGTTTCTCCTGAGTTTTAGACGAAGTTTCCTGCTGTTTAGTACGTATGCCGGCATTGGGCTGGAAATACCGGTTTTGGGATTCTGCACAGAAAGGGTTTGCAAACCGCTGAATCCACACGTGAGTTTAACTCTGTCAGTTGAATGCACACATTGACAACCATTCAGTTTGATAACACCCTTTTGGTTTTAGAAGCAGATATTTCTCTGTACAGCCTATGGTCCCATTCACTCGGGAATATCCCAACGCAGCTCCTGGAAGAAACGTGTTTCTGACTCGCTGAATCTCAACATAGATTCAACTCTCTTAGGTGAACGAACGCACAGCAGAGCAGTTTCAAGGAAACGTTTCTCCTGAGTTTTAGACGAAGTTTCCTGCTGTTTAGTACGGATGCCGGCATTGGGCTGGAAATACCGGTTTTGGGATTCTGCACAGAAAGGGTTTGCAGACCGCTGAATCCACACGTGAGTTTAACTTTGTGAGTTGAATGCACACATTGACAACCATCCAGTTAGATAGCTCCGTTTTGGTTTTAGAAGCAGATATTTCTCTGTACAGCCTATGGTCCCATTCACTCAGGAATATCCCAACGCAGCTCCTAGAAGAAACGTGTTTCTGACTCGCTGAATCTCAACATAGATTCAACTCTCTTAGGTGAACGAACACACAGCAGAGCAGTTTCAAGGAAACGTTTCTCCTGAGTTTTAGACGAAGTTTCCTGCTGTTTAGTACGGATGCCTGCATTGGGCAGGAAATACCGGTTTTCGGATTCTGCACAGAAAGGGTTTGCAAACCGCTGATTCCACACGTGAGTTTAACTCTGTCAGTTGAATGCACACATTGACAACCATTAAGTTAGATAGCTCCGTTTTGGTTTTAGAAGCAGATATTTCTCTGTACTGCCTATGGTCCCATTCACTCGGGAATATCCCAACGCAGCTACTAGAAGAAACGTGTTTCTGACTCGCTGAATCTCAACATAGATTCAACTCTCTTAGGTGAACGAACGCACAGCAGAGCAGTTTCAAGGAAACGTTTCTCCTGAGTTTTAGACGAAGTTTCCTGCTGTTTAGTACGTATGCCGGCATTGGGCTGGAAATACCGGTTTTGGGATTCTGCACAGAAAGGGTTTGCAAACCGCTGAATCCACACGTGAGTTTAACTCTGTCAGTTGAATGCACACATTGACAACCATTCAGTTTGATAACACCCTTTTGGTTTTAGAAGCAGATATTTCTCTGTACAGCCTATGGTCCCATTCACTCGGGAATATCCCAACGCAGCTCCTGGAAGAAACGTGTTTCTGACTCGCTGAATCTCAACATAGATTCAACTCTCTTAGGTGAACGAACGCACAGCAGAGCAGTTTCAAGGAAACGTTTCTCCTGAGTTTTAGACGAAGTTTCCTGCTGTTTAGTACGGATGCCGGCATTGGGCTGGAAATACCGGTTTTGGGATTCTGCACAGAAAGGGTTTGCAGACCGCTGAATCCACACGTGAGTTTAACTTTGTGAGTTGAATGCACACATTGACAACCATCCAGTTAGATAGCTCCGTTTTGGTTTTAGAAGCAGATATTTCTCTGTACAGCCTATGGTCCCATTCACTCAGGAATATCCCAACGCAGCTCCTAGAAGAAACGTGTTTCTGACTCGCTGAATCTCAACATAGATTCAACTCTCTTAGGTGAACGAACACACAGCAGAGCAGTTTCAAGGAAACGTTTCTCCTGAGTTTTAGACGTAGTTTCCTGCTGTTTAGTACGTATGCCGGCATTGGGCTGGAAATACCGGTTTTGGGATTCTGCACAGAAAGGGTTTGCAAACCGCTGAATCCACACGTGAGTTTAACTCTGTCAGTTGAATGCACACATTGACAACCATTCAGTTTGATAACACCCTTTTGGTTTTAGAAGCAGATATTTCTCTGTACAGCCTATGGTCCCATTCACTCGGGAATATCCCAACGCAGCTCCTGGAAGAAACGTGTTTCTGACTCGCTGAATCTCAACATAGATTCAACTCTCTTAGGTGAACGAACGCACAGCAGAGCAGTTTCAAGGAAACGTTTCTCCTGAGTTTTAGACGAAGTTTACTGCTGTTTAGTACGGATGCCGGCATTGGGCTGGAAATACCGGTTTTGGGATTCTGCACAGAAAGGGTTTGCAGACCGCTGAATCCACACGTGAGTTTAACTTTGTGAGTTGAATGCACACATTGACAACCATCCAGTTAGATAGCTCCGTTTTGGTTTTAGAAGCAGATATTTCTCTGTACAGCCTATGGTCCCATTCACTCAGGAATATCCCAACGCAGCTCCTAGAAGAAACGTGTTTCTGACTCGCTGAATCTCAACATAGATTCAACTCTCTTAGGTGAACGAACGCACAGCAGAGCAGTTTCAAGGAAACGTTTCTCTTGAGTTTTAGACGAAGTTTCCTGCTGTTTAGTATGCATGCCGGCATTGGGCTGGAAATACCGGTTTTCGGATTCTGCACAGAAAGGGTTTGCAAACCGCTGAATCCACACGTGAGTTTAACTTTGTGAGTTGAATGCACACATTGACAACCATCCAGTTAGATAGCTCCGTTTTGTTTTTAGAAGCAGATATTTCTCTGTACAGCCTATGATCCCATTCACTCGGGAATATCCCAACGCAGCTCCTAGAAGAAAGTGTTTCTGTCTCGCTGAATCTCAACATAGATTCAACTCTCTTAGGTGAACGAACGCACAGCAGAGCAGTTTCAAGGAAACGTTTCTCCCGAGTTTTAGACGAAGTTTCCTGCAGTTTAGTACGTATCCCGGCATTGAGCTGTTATTACCGGTTTTGGGATTCTGCACAGAAAGGGTTTGTAAACCGCTGAATCCAAACGTGAGTTTAACTCTGTCAGTTGAATGCACACATTGACAACCATTCAGTTAGATTGCACCCTTTTGGTTTTAGGAGCAGATATTTCTCTGTACAGCCTATGGTCCCATTCACTCGGGAATATCCCAACGCAGCTCCTGGAAGAAACGTGTTTCTGACTCGCTGAATCTCAACATACATTCACCTCTCTTAGGTGAACGAACGCACAGCAGAGCAGTTTCAAGGAAACGTTTCTCCTGAGTTTTAGACGAAGTTTCCTGCTGTTTAGTACGTATGCCGGCATTGGACTGGAAATACTGGTTTTGGGATTCTGCACAGAAAGGGTTTGCAAACCACTGAATCCACACGTGAGTTTAACTGTGTCAGTTGAATGCACACATTGACAACCATTCAGTTTGATAACACCCTTTTGGTTTTAGAAGCAGATATTTCTCTCTACAGCCTATGGTCCCATTCACTCGGGAGTATCCCAACGCAGCTCCTAGAAGAAACGTGTTTCTGACTCGCTGAATCTCAACATAGATTCAACTCTCTTAGGTGAACGAACGCACAGCAGAGCAGTTTCAAGGAAACTTTTCTCCTGAGTTGTAGACGAAGTTTCCTGCTGTTTAGTACGGATGCCGGCATTGGTCTGGAAATACCGGTTTTGGGATTCTGCACAGAAAGGGTGTGCAAACCGCTGAATCCACACGTGAGTTTAACTCTGTCAGTTGAATGCACACATTGACAACCATTCAGTTAGATAGCTCCGTTTTGGTATTAGAAGCAGATATTTCTCTGTACAGCCTATGGTCTCATTCACTCGGGAATATCCCAACGCAGCTCCTAGAAGAAACGTGTTTCTGACTCGCTGAATCTCAACATAGATTCAACTCTCTTAGGGGAACGAACGCACAGCAGAGCAGTTTCAAGGAAACGTTTCTCGTGAGTTTTAGACGAAGTTTCCTGCTGTTTAGTACGTATGCCGGCATTGGGCTGGAAATACCGGTTTTGGGATTCTGCACAGAAAGGGTTTGCAAACCACTGAATCCACACGTCAGTTTAACTCTGTCAGTTGAATGCACACATTGACAACCATTCAGTTAGATAGCTCCGTTTTGGTTTTAGAAGCAGATATTTCTCTGTACAGCCTATGGTCTCATTCACTCGGGAATATCCCAACGCAGCTCCTGGAAGAAACGTGTTTCTGACGCGCCGAATCTCAACATAGATTCAACTCTCTTATGTGAACGAACGCACAGCAGAGCAGTTTCAAGGAAACGTTTCTCCTGAGTTTTAGACGAAGTTTCCTGCTGTTTAGTACGGATGCCTGCATTGGGCAGGAAATACCGGTTTTCGGATTCTGCACAGAAAGGGTTTGCAAACCGCTGATTCCACACGTGAGTTTAACTCTGTCAGTTGAATGCACACATTGACAACCATTAAGTTAGATAGCTCCGTTTTGGTTTTAGAAGCAGATATTTCTCTGTACTGCCTATGGTCCCATTCACTCGGGAATATCCCAACGCAGCTACTAGAAGAAACGTGTTTCTGACTCGCTGAATCTCAACATAGATTCAACTCTCTTAGGTGAACGAACGCACAGCAGAGCAGTTTCAAGGAAACGTTTCTCCTGAGTTTTAGACGAAGTTTCCTGCTGTTTAGTACGTATGCCGGCATTGGGCTGGAAATACCGGTTTTGGGATTCTGCACAGAAAGGTTTTGCAAACCACTGAATCCACACGTGAGTTTAACTGTGTCAGTTGAATGCACACATTGACAACCATTCAGTTTGATAACACCCTTTTGGTTTTAGAAGCAGATATTTCTCTGTACAGCCTATGGTCCCATTCACTCGGGAGTATCCCAACGCAGCTCCTAGAAGAAACGTGTTTCTGACTCGCTGAATCTCAACATAGATTCAACTCTCTTAGGTGAACGAACGCACAGCAGAGCAGTTTCAAGGAAACGTTTCTCCTGAGTTTTAGACGAAGTTTCCTGCTGTTTAGTACGGATGCCGGCATTGGGCTGGAAATACCGGTTTTGGGATTCTGCACAGAAAGGGTGTGCAAACCGCTGAATCCAATCGTGAGTTTAACTCTGTCAGTTGAATGCACACATTGACAACCATTCAGTTAGATAGCTCCGTTTTGGTATTAGAAGCAGATATTTCTCTGTACAGCCTATGGTCTCATTCACTCGGGAATATCCCAACGCAGCTCCTAGAAGAAACGTGTTTCTAACTCGCTGAATCTCAACATAGATTCAACTCTCTTAGGGGAACGAACGCACAGCAGAGCAGTTTCAAGGAAACGTTTCTCCTGAGTTTTAGACGAAGTTTCCTGCTGTTTAGTACGTACGCCGGCATTGGGCTTGAAATACCGGTTTTGGGATTCTGCACAGAAAGGGTTTGCAAACCACTGAATCCACACGTGAGTTTGACTCTGTCAGTTGAATGCACACATTGACAACCATTCAGTTAGATAGCTCCGTTTTGGTTTTAGAAGCAGATATTTCTCTGTACAGCCTATGGTCCCATTCACTCGGGAATATCCCAACGCAGCTCCTGGAAGAAACGTGTTTCTGACTCGCTGAATCTCAACATAGATTCAACTCCCTTAGGTGAACGAACGCACAGCAGAGCAGTTTCAAGGAAACGTTTCTCCTGAGTTTTAGACGAAGTTTCCTGCTGTTTAGTACGGATGCCGGCATTGGGCTGGAAATACCGGTTTTGGGATTCTACACAGAAAGGGTTTGCAAACCGCTGAATCCACACGTGAGTTTAACTCTGTCAGTTGAATGCACACATTGACAACCATTCAGTTAGATAGCTCCGTTTTGGTTTTAGAAGCAGATATTTCTCTGTACAGCCTATGGTCCCATTCACTCGGGAATATCCCAACGCAGCTCCTGGAAGAAACGTGTTTCTGACTCTCTGAATCTCAACATAGATTCAACTCTCTTAGGTGAACGAACGCACAGCAGAGCAGTTTCAAGGAAACGTTTCTCCTGAGTTTTAGACGAAGTTTCCTGCTGTTTAGTACGTATGCCGGCATTGGGCTGGAAATACCGGTTTTGGGATTCTGCACAGAAAGGGTTTGCAAACCGCTGAATCCACACGTGAGTTTAACCCTGTCAGTTGAATGCACACATTGACAACCATTCAGTTAGATAGCTCCGTTTTGGTTTTAGAAGCAGATATTTCTCTGTACAGACTATGGTCCCATTCACTCGGGAATATCCCAACGCAGCTACTAGAAGAAACGTGTTTCTGACTCGCTGAATCTCAACATAGATTCAACTCTCTTAGGTGAACGAACGCACAGCAGAGCAGTTTCAAGGAAACGTTTCTCCTGAGTTGTAGACGAAGTTTCCTGCTGTTTAGTACGGATGCCTGCATTGGGCAGGAAATACCGGTTTTCGGATTCTGCACAGAAAGGGTTTGCAAACCGCTGATTCCACACGTGAGTTTAACTCTGTCAGTTGAATGCACACATTGACAACCATTCAGTTAGATAGCTCCGTTTTGGTTTTAGAAGCAGATATTTCTCTGTACAGCCTATGGTCCCATTCACTCGGGAATATCCCAACGCAGCTACTAGAAGAAACGTGTTTCTGACTCGCTGAATCTCAACATAGATTCACCTCTCTTAGGTGAACGAACGCACAGCAGAGCAGTTTCAAGGAAACGTTTCTCCTGAGTTTTAGACGAAGTTTCCTGCTGTTTAGTACGTATGCCGGCATTGGGCTGGAAATACCGGTTTTGGGATTCTGCACAGAAAGGGTTTGCAAACCACTGAATCCACACGTGAGTTTAACTGTGTCAGTTGAATGCACACATTGACAACCATTCAGTTTGATAACACCCTTTTGGTTTTAGAAGCAGATATTTCTCTGTACAGCCTATGGTCCCATTCACTCGGGAGTATCCCAACGCAGCTCCTAGAAGAAACGTGTTTCTGACTCGCTGAATCTCAACATAGATTCAACTCTCTTAGGTGAACGAACGCACAGCAGAGCAGTTTCAAGGAAACTTTTCTCCTGAGTTGTAGACGAAGTTTCCTGCTGTTTAGTACGGATGCTGGCATTGGTCTGGAAATACCGGTTTTGGGATTCTGCACAGAAAGGGTGTGCAAACCGCTGAATCCACACGTGAGTTTAACTCTGTCAGTTGAATGCACACATTGACAACCATTCAGTTAGATAGCTCCGTTTTGGTTTTAGAAGCAGATATTTCTCTGTACAGCCTATGGTCTCATTCACTCGGGAATATCCCAACGCAGCTCCTGGAAGAAACGTGTTTCTGACTCGCTGAATCTCAACATAGATTCAACTCTCTTATGTGAACGAACGCACAGCAGAGCAGTTTCAAGGAAACGTTTCTCCTGAGTTTTAGACGAAGTTTCCTGCTGTTTAGTACGTATGCCGGCATTGGACTGGAAATACTGGTTTTGGGATTCTGCACAGAAAGGGTTTGCAAACCACTGAATCCACACGTGAGTTTAACTGTGTCAGTTGAATGCACACATTGACAACCATTCAGTTTGATAACACCCTTTTGGTTTTAGAAGCAGATATTTCTCTCTACAGCCTATGGTCCCATTCACTCGGGAGTATCCCAACGCAGCTCCTAGAAGAAACGTGTTTCTGACTCGCTGAATCTCAACATAGATTCAACTCTCTTAGGTGAACGAACGCACAGCAGAGCAGTTTCAAGGAAACTTTTCTCCTGAGTTGTAGACGAAGTTTCCTGCTGTTTAGTACGGATCCCGGCATTGGTCTGGAAATACCGGTTTTGGGATTCTGCACAGAAAGGGTGTGCAAACCGCTGAATCCACACGTGAGTTTAACTCTGTCAGTTGAATGCACACATTGACAACCATTCAGTTAGATAGCTCCGTTTTGGTATTAGAAGCAGATATTTCTCTGTACAGCCTATGGTCTCATTCACTCGGGAATATCCCAACGCAGCTCCTAGAAGAAACGTGTTTCTGACTCGCTGAATCTCAACATAGATTCAACTCTCTTAGGGGAACGAACGCACAGCAGAGCAGTTTCAAGGAAACGTTTCTCGTGAGTTTTAGACGAAGTTTCCTGCTGTTTAGTACGTATGCCGGCATTGGGCTGGAAATACCGGTTTTGGGATTCTGCACAGAAAGGGTTTGCAAACCACTGAATCCACACGTCAGTTTAACTCTGTCAGTTGAATGCACACATTGACAACCATTCAGTTAGATAGCTCCGTTTTGGTTTTAGAAGCAGATATTTCTCTGTACAGCCTATGGTCTCATTCACTCGGGAATATCCCAACGCAGCTCCTGGAAGAAACGTGTTTCTGACTCGCTGAATCTCAACATAGATTCAACTCTCTTATGTGAACGAACGCACAGCAGAGCAGTTTCAAGGAAACGTTTCTCCTGAGTTTTAGACGAAGTTTCCTGCTGTTTAGTACGGATGCCTGCATTGGGCAGGAAATACCGGTTTTCGGATTCTGCACAGAAAGGGTTTGCAAACCGCTGAATCCACACGTGAGTTTAACTCTGTCAGTTGAATGCACACATTGACAACCATTCAGTTAGATAGCTCCGTTTTGGTTTTAGAAGCAGATATTTCTCTGTACTGCCTATGGTCCCATTCACTCGGGAATATCCCAACGCAGCTACTAGAAGAAACGTGTTTCTGACTCGCTGAATCTCAACATAGATTCAACTCTCTTAGGTGAACGAACGCACAGCAGAGCAGTTTCAAGGAAACGTTTCTCCTGAGTTTTAGACGAAGTTTCCTGCTGTTTAGTACGTATGCCGGCATTGGGCTGGAAATACCGGTTTTGGGATTCTGCACAGAAAGGTTTTGCAAACCACTGAATCCACACGTGAGTTTAACTGTGTCAGTTGAATGCACACATTGACAACCATTCAGTTTGATAACACCCTTTTGGTTTTAGAAGCAGATATTTCTCTGTACAGCCTATGGTCCCATTCACTCGGGAGTATCCCAACGCAGCTCCTAGAAGAAACGTGTTTCTGACTCGCTGAATCTCAACATAGATTCAACTCTCTTAGGTGAACGAACGCACAGCAGAGCAGTTTCAAGGAAACGTTTCTCCTGAGTTTTAGACGAAGTTTCCTGCTGTTTAGTACGTATGCCGGCATTGGGCTGGAAATACCGGTTTTGGGATTCTGCACAGAAAGGGTGTGCAAACCGCTGAATCCAATCGTGAGTTTAACTCTGTCAGTTGAATGCACACATTGACAACCATTCAGTTAGATAGCTCCGTTTTGGTATTAGAAGCAGATATTTCTCTGTACAGCCTATGGTCTCATTCACTCGGGAATATCCCAACGCAGCTCCTAGAAGAAACGTGTTTCTAACTCGCTGAATCTCAACATAGATTCAACTCTCTTAGGGGAACGAACGCACAGCAGAGCAGTTTCAAGGAAACGTTTCTCCTGAGTTTTAGACGAAGTTTCCTGCTGTTTAGTACGTACGCCGGCATTGGGCTTGAAATACCGGTTTTGGGATTCTGCACAGAAAGGGTTTGCAAACCACTGAATCCACACGTGAGTTTGACTCTGTCAGTTGAATGCACACATTGACAACCATTCAGTTAGATAGCTCCGTTTTGGTTTTAGAAGCAGATATTTCTCTGTACAGCCTATGGTCCCATTCACTCGGGAATATCCCAACGCAGCTCCTGGAAGAAACGTGTTTCTGACTCGCTGAATCTCAACATAGATTCAACTCCCTTAGGTGAACGAACGCACAGCAGAGCAGTTTCAAGGAAACGTTTCTCCTGAGTTTTAGACGAAGTTTCCTGCTGTTTAGTACGGATGCCGGCATTGGGCTGGAAATACCGGTTTTGGGATTCTACACAGAAAGGGTTTGCAAACCGCTGAATCCACACGTGAGTTTAACTCTGTCAGTTGAATGCACACATTGACAACCATTCAGTTAGATAGCTCCGTTTTGGTTTTAGAAGCAGATATTTCTCTGTACAGCCTATGGTCCCATTCACTCGGGAATATCCCAACGCAGCTCCTGGAAGAAACGTGTTTCTGACTCTCTGAATCTCAACATAGATTCAACTCTCTTAGGTGAACGAACGCACAGCAGAGCAGTTTCAAGGAAACGTTTCTCCTGAGTTTTAGACGAAGTTTCCTGCTGTTTAGTACGTATGCCGGCATTGGGCTGGAAATACCGGTTTTGGGATTCTGCACAGAAAGGGTTTGCAAACCGCTGAATCCACACGTGAGTTTAACCCTGTCAGTTGAATGCACACATTGACAACCATTCAGTTAGATAGCTCCGTTTTGGTTTTAGAAGCAGATATTTCTCTGTACAGACTATGGTCCCATTCACTCGGGAATATCCCAACGCAGCTACTAGAAGAAACGTGTTTCTGACTCGCTGAATCTCAACATAGATTCAACTCTCTTAGGTGAACGAACGCACAGCAGAGCAGTTTCAAGGAAACTTTTCTCCTGAGTTGTAGACGAAGTTTCCTGCTGTTTAGTACGGATGCCTGCATTGGGCAGGAAATACCGGTTTTCGGATTCTGCACAGAAAGGGTTTGCAAACCGCTGATTCCACACGTGAGTTTAACTCTGTCAGTTGAATGCACACATTGACAACCATTCAGTTAGATAGCTCCGTTTTGGTTTTAGAAGCAGATATTTCTCTGTACAGCCTATGGTCCCATTCACTCGGGAATATCCCAACGCAGCTACTAGAAGAAACGTGTTTCTGACTCGCTGAATCTCAACATAGATTCACCTCTCTTAGGTGAACGAACGCACAGCAGAGCAGTTTCAAGGAAACGTTTCTCCTGAGTTTTAGACGAAGTTTCCTGCTGTTTAGTACGTATGCCGGCATTGGGCTGGAAATACCGGTTTTGGGATTCTGCACAGAAAGGGTTTGCAAACCACTGAATCCACACGTGAGTTTAACTGTGTCAGTTGAATGCACACATTGACAACCATTCAGTTTGATAACACCCTTTTGGTTTTAGAAGCAGATATTTCTCTGTACAGCCTATGGTCCCATTCACTCGGGAGTATCCCAACGCAGCTCCTAGAAGAAACGTGTTTCTGACTCGCTGAATCTCAACATAGATTCAACTCTCTTAGGTGAACGAACGCACAGCAGAGCAGTTTCAAGGAAACTTTTCTCCTGAGTTGTAGACGAAGTTTCCTGCTGTTTAGTACGGATGCTGGCATTGGTCTGGAAATACCGGTTTTGGGATTCTGCACAGAAAGGGTGTGCAAACCGCTGAATCCACACGTGAGTTTAACTCTGTCAGTTGAATGCACACATTGACAACCATTCAGTTAGATAGCCCCGTTTTGGTATTAGAAGCAGATATTTCTCTGTACAGCCTATGGTCTCATTCACTCGGGAATATCCCAACGCAGCTCCTAGAAGAAACGTGTTTCTGACTCGCTGAATCTCAACATAGATTCAACTCTCTTAGGGGAACGAACGCACAGCAGAGCAGTTTCAAGGAAACGTTTCTCCTGAGTTTTAGACGAAGTTTCCTGCTGTTTAGTACGTATGCCGGCATTGGGCTGGAAATACCGGTTTTGGGATTCTGCACAGAAAGGGTTTGCAAACCACTGAATCCACACGTCAGTTTAACTCTGTCAGTTGAATGCACACATTGACAACCATTCAGTTAGATAGCTCCGTTTTGGTTTTAGAAGCAGATATTTCTCTGTACAGCCTATGGTCTCATTCACTCGGGAATATCCCAACGCAGCTCCTGGAAGAAACGTGTTTCTGACTCGCTGAATCTCAACATAGATTCAACTCTCTTATGTGAACGAACGCACAGCAGAGCAGTTTCAAGGAAACGTTTCTCCTGAGTTTTAGACGAAGTTTCCTGCTGTTTAGTACGGATGCCGGCATTGGGCAGGAAATACCGGTTTTCGGATTCTGCACAGAAAGGGTTTGCAAACCGCTGATTCCACACGTGAGTTTAACTCTGTCAGTTGAATGCACACATTGACAACCATTAAGTTAGATAGCTCCGTTTTGGTTTTAGAAGCAGATATTTCTCTGTACAGCCTATGGTCCCATTCACTCGGGAATATCCCAACGCAGCTACTAGAAGAAACGTGTTTCTGACTCGCTGAATCTCAACATAGATTCAACTCTCTTAGGGGAACGAACGCACAGCAGAGCAGTTTCAAGGAAACGTTTCTCCTGAGTTTTAGACGAAGTTTCCTGCTGTTTAGTACGTATGCCGGCATTGGGCTGGAAATACCGGTTTTGGGATTCTGCACAGAAAGGGTTTGCAAACCACTGAATCCACACGTCAGTTTAACTCTGTCAGTTGAATGCACACATTGACAACCATTCAGTTAGATAGCTCCGTTTTGGCTTTAGAAGCAGATATTTCTCTGTACAGCCTATGGTCTCATTCACTCGGGAATATCCCAACGCAGCTCCTGGAAGAAACGTGTTTCTGACGCGCCGAATCTCAACATAGATTCAACTCTCTTATGTGAACGAACGCACAGCAGAGCAGTTTCAAGGAAACGTTTCTCCTGAGTTTTAGACGAAGTTTCCTGCTGTTTAGTACGGATGCCTGCATTGGGCAGGAAATACCGGTTTTCGGATTCTGCACAGAAAGGGTTTGCAAACCGCTGATTCCACACGTGAGTTTAACTCTGTCAGTTGAATGCACACATTGAGAACCATTAAGTTAGATAGCTCCGTTTTGGTTTTAGAAGCAGATATTTCTCTGTACTGCCTATGGTCCCATTCACTCGGGAATATCCCAACGCAGCTACTAGAAGAAACGTGTTTCTGACTCGCTGAATCTCAACATAGATTCAACTCTCTTAGGTGAACGAACGCACAGCAGAGCAGTTTCAAGGAAACGTTTCTCCTGAGTTTTAGACGAAGTTTCCTGCTGTTTAGTACGTATGCCGGCATTGGGCTGGAAATACCGGTTTTGGGATTCTGCACAGAAAGGTTTTGCAAACCACTGAATCCACACGTGAGTTTAACTGTGTCAGTTGAATGCACACATTGACAACCATTCAGTTTGATAACACCCTTTTGGTTTTAGAAGCAGATATTTCTCTGTACAGCCTATGGTCCCATTCACTCGGGAGTATCCCAACGCAGCTCCTAGAAGAAACGTGTTTCTGACTCGCTGAATCTCAACATAGATTCAACTCTCTTAGGTGAACGAACGCACAGCAGAGCAGTTTCAAGGAAACGTTTCTCCTGAGTTTTAGACGAAGTTTCCTGCTGTTTAGTACGGATGCCGGCATTGGGCTGGAAATACCGGTTTTGGGATTCTGCACAGAAAGGGTGTGCAAACCGCTGAATCCAATCGTGAGTTTAACTCTGTCAGTTGAATGCACACATTGACAACCATTCAGTTAGATAGCTCCGTTTTGGTATTAGAAGCAGATATTTCTCTGTACAGCCTATGGTCTCATTCACTCGGGAATATCCCAACGCAGCTCCTAGAAGAAACGTGTTTCTAACTCGCTGAATCTCAACATAGATTCAACTCTCTTAGGGGAACGAACGCACAGCAGAGCAGTTTCAAGGAAACGTTTCTCCTGAGTTTTAGACGAAGTTTCCTGCTGTTTAGTACGGATGCCGGCATTGGGCTGGAAATACCGGTTTTGGGATTCTACACAGAAAGGGTTTGCAAACCGCTGAATCCACACGTGAGTTTAACTCTGTCAGTTGAATGCACACATTGACAACCATTCAGTTAGATAGCTCCGTTTTAGTTTTAGAAGCAGATATTTCTCTGTACAGCCTATGGTCCCATTCATTCGGGAATATCCCAACGCAGCTCCTGGAAGAAACGTGTTTCTGACTCGCTGAATCTCAACATAGATTCAACTCCCTTAGGTGAACGAACGCACAGCAGAGCAGTTTCAAGGAAACGTTTCTCCTGAGTTTTAGACGAAGTTTCCTGCTGTTTAGTACGGATGCCGGCATTGGGCTGGAAATACCGGTTTTGGGATTCTACACAGAAAGGGTTTGCAAACCGCTGAATCCACACGTGAGTTTAACTCTGTCAGTTGAATGCACACATTGACAACCATTCAGTTAGATAGCTCCGTTTTGGTTTTAGAAGCAGATATTTCTCTGTACAGCCTATGGTCCCATTCACTCGGGAATATCCCAACGCAGCTCCTGGAAGAAACGTGTTTCTGACTCTCTGAATCTCAACATAGATTCAACTCTCTTAGGTGAACGAACGCACAGCAGAGCAGTTTCAAGGAAACGTTTCTCCTGAGTTTTAGACGAAGTTTCCTGCTGTTTAGTACGTATGCCGGCATTGGGCTGGAAATACCGGTTTTGGGATTCTGCACAGAAAGGGTTTGCAAACCGCTGAATCCACACGTGAGTTTAACCCTGTCAGTTGAATGCACACATTGACAACCATTCAGTTAGATAGCTCCGTTTTGGTTTTAGAAGCAGATATTTCTCTGTACAGACTATGGTCCCATTCACTCGGGAATATCCCAACGCAGCTACTAGAAGAAACGTGTTTCTGACTCGCTGAATCTCAACATAGATTCAACTCTCTTAGGTGAACGAACGCACAGCAGAGCAGTTTCAAGGAAACTTTTCTCCTGAGTTGTAGACGAAGTTTCCTGCTGTTTAGTACGGATGCCTGCATTGGGCAGGAAATACCGGTTTTCGGATTCTGCACAGAAAGGGTTTGCAAACCGCTGATTCCACACGTGAGTTTAACTCTGTCAGTTGAATGCACACATTGACAACCATTCAGTTAGATAGCTCCGTTTTGGTTTTAGAAGCAGATATTTCTCTGTACAGCCTATGGTCCCATTCACTCGGGAATATCCCAACGCAGCTCCTAGAAGAAACGTGTTTCTGACTCGCTGAATCTCAACATAGATTCAACTCTCTTAGGGGAACGAACGCACAGCAGAGCAGTTTCAAGGAAACGTTTCTCCTGAGTTTTAGACGAAGTTTCCTGCTGTTTAGTACGTATGCCGGCATTGGGCTGGAAATACCGGTTTTGGGATTCTGCACAGAAAGGGTTTGCAAACCGCTGAATCCACACGTCAGTTTAACTCTGTCAGTTGAATGCACACATTGACAACCATTCAGTTAGATAGCTCCGTTTTGGTTTTAGAAGCAGATATTTCTCTGTACAGCCTATGGTCTCATTCACTCGGGAATATCCCAACGCAGCTCCTGGAAGAAACGTGTTTCTGACTCTCTGAATCTCAACATAGATTCAACTCTCTTATGTGAACGAACGCACAGCAGAGCAGTTTCAAGGAAACGTTTCTCCTGAGTTTTATACGAAGTTTCCTGCTGTTTAGTACGGATGCCTGCATTGGGCAGGAAATACCGGTTTTCGGATTCTGCACAGAAAGGGTTTGCAAACCGCTGATTCCACACGTGAGTTTAACTCTGTCAGTTGAATGCACACATTGACAACCATTAAGTTAGATAGCTCCGTTTTGGTTTTAGAAGCAGATATTTCTCTGTACAGCCTATGGTCCCATTCACTCGGGAATATCCCAACGCAGCTACTAGAAGAAACGTGTTTCTGACTCGCTGAATCTCAACATAGATTCAACTCTCTTAGGGGAACGAACGCACAGCAGAGCAGTTTCAAGGAAACGTTTCTCCTGAGTTTTAGACGAAGTTTCCTGCTGTTTAGTACGTATGCCGGCATTGGGCTGGAAATACCGGTTTTGGGATTCTGCACAGAAAGGGTTTGCAAACCGCTGAATCCACACGTGAGTTTAACTCTGTCAGTTGAATGCACACATTGACAACCATTCAGTTAGATAGCTCCGTTTTGGTTTTACAAGCAGATATTTCTCTGTACAGCCTATGGTCCCATTCACTCGGGAATATCCCAACGCAGCTCCTGGAAGAAACGTGTTTCTGACTCTCTGAATCTCAACATAGATTCAACTCTCTTAGGTGAACGAACGCACAGCAGAGCAGTTTCAAGGAAACGTTTCTCCTGAGTTTTAGACGAAGTTTCCTGCTGTTTAGTACGTATGCCGGCATTGGTCTGGAAATACCGGTTTTGGGATTCTGCACAGAAAGGGTTTGCAAACCGCTGAATCCACACGTGAGTTTAACCCTGTCAGTTGAATGCACACATTGACAACCATTCAGTTAGATAGCTCCGTTTTGGTTTTAGAAGCAGATATTTCTCTGTACAGACTATGGTCCCATTCACTCGGGAATATCCCAACGCAGCTACTAGAAGAAACGTGTTTCTGACTCGCTGAATCTCAACATAGATTCAACTCTCTTAGGTGAACGAACGCCCAGCAGAGCAGTTTCAAGGAAGCGTTTCTCCTGAGATTTAGACGAAGTTTCCTGCTGTTTAGTACGGATGCCGGCATTGGGCTGGAAATACCGGTTCTGGGATTCTGCACAGAAAGGGTTTGGAAACCGCTGAATCCACACGTGAGTTTAACTTTGTGAGTTGAATGCACACATTGACAACCATCCAGTTAGATAGCTCCGTTTTGGTTTTAGAAGCAGATATTTCTCTGTACAGCCTATGGTCCCATTCACTCGGGAATATCCCAATGCAGCTCCTAGAAGAAACGTGTTTCTGACTCGCTGAATCTCAACATAGATTCAACTCTCTTAGGTGACCGAACGCACAGCAGAGCAGTTTCAAGGAAACGTTTCTCTTGAGTTTTAGACGAAGTTTCCTGCTGTTTAGTACGGATGCCGGCATTGGGCTGGAAATACCGGTTTTGGGATTCTGCACAGAAAGGGTTTGCAAACCGCTGAATCCACACGTGAGTTTAACTCTGTCAGTTGAATGCACACATTGTCAACCATTCAATTTGATAACACCCTTTTGGTTTTAGAAGCAGATATTTCTCTGTACAGCCTATGGTCCCATTCACTCGGGAATATCCCAACGCAGCTCCTGGAAGAAAAGTGTTTCTGACTCGCTGAATCTCAACATAGATTCAACTCTCTTAGGTGAACGAACGCACAGCAGAGCAGTTTCAAGGAAACGTTTCTCCTGAGTTTTAGACGAAGTTTCCTGCTGTTTAGTACGGATGCCTGCATTGGGCAGGAAATACCGGTTTTCGGATTCTGCACAGAAAGGGTTTGCAAACCGCTGAATCCACACGTGAGTTTAACTCTGTCAGTTGAATGCACACATTGACAACCATTCAGTTAGATAGCTCCGTTTTGGTATTAGAAGCAGATATTTCTCTGTACTGCCTATGGTCCCATTCACTCGGGAATATCCCAACGTAGGTCCTAGAAGAAACGTGTTTCTGACTCGCTGAATCTCAACATAGATTCAACTCTCTTAGGTGAACGAACGCCCAGCAGAGCAGTTTCAAGGAAACGTTTCTCTTGAGTTTTAGACGAAGTTTCCTGCTGTTTAGTATGGATGCCGGCATTGGGCTGGAAATACCGGTTTTGGGATTCTGCACAGAAAGGGTTTGCAAACCGCTGAATCCACACGTGAGTTTAACTTTGTGAGTTGAATGCACACATTGACAACCATCCAGTTAGATAGCTCCGTTTTGGTTTTAGAAGCAGATATTTCTCTGTACAGCCTATGATCCCATTCACTTGGGAATATCCCAACGCAGCTCCTACAAGAAACGTGTTTCTGTCTCGCTGAATCTCAACATAGATTCAACTCTCTTAGGTGAACGAACGCACAGCAGAGCAGTTTCAAGGAAACGTTTCTCCTGAGTTTTAGACGAAGTTTCCTGCAGTTTAGTACGTATCCCGGCATTGAGCTGTTATTACCGGTTTTGGGATTCTGCACAGAAAGTTTTTGTAAACCGCTGAATCCAAACGTGAGTTTAACTCTGTCAGTTGAATGCACACATTGACAACCATTCAGTTAGATTGCACCCTTTTGGTTTTAGGAGCAGATATTTCTCTGTACAGCCTATGGTCCCATTCACTCGGGAATATCCCAACGTAGCTCCTAGAAGAAACGTGTTTCTGACTCGCTGAATCTCAACATAGATTCAACTCTCTTATGTGAACGAACGCACATCAGAGCAGTTTCAAGTAAACGTTTCTCCTGAGTTTTAGACGAAGTTTCCTGCTGTTTAGTACGTATGCCGGCATTGGGCTGGAAATACCGGTTTTGGGATTCTGCACAGAAAGGGTTTGCAAAACACTGAATCCACACGTGAGTTTAACTCTGTCAGTTGAATGCACACATTGACAACCATTCAGTTAGATAGCTCCGTTTGGTTTTAGAAGCAGATATTTCTCTGTACAGCCTATGGTCCCATTCACTCGGGAATGTCCCAACGCAGCTCCTGGAAGAAACGTGTTTCTGACTCGCTGAATCTCAACATAGATTCAACTCTCTTAGGTGAACGAACGCACAGCAGAGCAGTTTCAAGGAAACGTTTCTCCTGAGTTTTAGACGAAGTTTCCTGCTGTTTAGTACGGATGCCGGCATTGGGCTGGAAATACCGGTTCTGGGATTCTGCACAGAAAGTGTTTGCAAACCGCTGAATCCACACGTGAGTTTAACTGTGTGAGTTGAATGCACACATTGACAACCATCCAGTTAGATAGCTCCGTTTTGGTTTTAGAAGCAGATATTTCTCTGTACAGCCTATGGTCTCATTCACTCGGGAATATCCCAACGCAGCTCCTGGAAGAAACGTGTTTCTGACGCGCCGAATCTCAACATAGATTCAACTCTCTTATGTGAACGAACGCACAGCAGAGCAGTTTCAAGGAAACGTTTCTCCTGAGTTTTAGACGAAGTTTCCTGCTGTTTAGTACGGATGCCTGCATTGGGCAGGACATACCGGTTTTCGGATTCTGCACAGAAAGGGTTTGCAAACCGCTGATTCCACACGTGAGTTTAACTGTGTCAGTTGAATGCACACATTGACAACCATTCAGTTTGATAACACCCTTTTGGTTTTAGAAGCAGATATTTCTCTGTACAGCCTATGGTCCCATTCACTCGGGAGTATCCCAACGCAGCTCCTAGAAGAAACGTGTTTCTGACTCGCTGAATCTCAACATAGATTCAACTCTCTTAGGTGAACGAACGCACAGCAGAGCAGTTTCAAGGAAACGTTTCTCCTGAGTATTAGACGAAGTTTCCTGCTGTTTAGTACGGATGCCGGCATTGGGCTGGAAATACCGGTTTTGGGATTCTGCACAGAAAGGGTGTGCAAACCGCTGAATCCAATCGTGAGTTTAACTCTGTCAGTTGAATGCACACATTGACAACCATTCAGTTAGATAGCTCCGTTTTGGTATTAGAAGCAGATATTTCTCTGTACAGCCTATGGTCTCATTCACTCGGGAATATCCCAACGCAGCTCCTAGAAGAAACGTGTTTCTAACTCGCTGAATCTCAACATAGATTCAACTCTCTTAGGGGAGCGAACGCACAGCAGAGCAGTTTCAAGGAAACGTTTCTCCTGAGTTTTAGACGAAGTTTCCTGCTGTTTAGTACGTACGCCGGCATTGGGCTTGAAATACCGGTTTTGGGATTCTGCACAGAAAGGGTTTGCAAACCACTGAATCCACACGTGAGTTTGACTCTGTCAGTTGAATGCACACATTGACAACCATTCAGTTAGATAGCTCCGTTTTGGTTTTAGAAGCAGATATTTCTCTGTACAGCCTATGGTCCCATTCACTCGGGAATATCCCAACGCAGCTCCTGGAAGAAACGTGTTTCTGACTCGCTGAATCTCAACATAGATTCAACTCCCTTAGGTGAACGAACGCACAGCAGAGCAGTTTCAAGGAAACGTTTCTCCTGAGTTTTAGACGAAGTTTCCTGCTGTTTAGTACGGATGCCGGCATTGGGCTGGAAATACCGGTTTTGGGATTCTACACAGAAAGGGTTTGCAAACCGCTGAATCCACACGTGAGTTTAACTCTGTCAGTTGAATGCACACATTGACAACCATTCAGTTAGATAGCTCCGTTTTGGTTTTAGAAGCAGATATTTCTCTGTACAGCCTATGGTCCCATTCACTCGGGAATATCCCAACGCAGCTCCTGGAAGAAACGTGTTTCTGACTCTCTGAATCTCAACATAGATTCAACTCTCTTAGGTGAACGAACGCACAGCAGAGCAGTTTCAAGGAAACGTTTCTCCTGAGTTTTAGACGAAGTTTCCTGCTGTTTAGTACGGATGCCTGCATTGGGCAGGAAATACCGGTTTTCGGATTCTGCACAGAAAGGGTTTGCAAACCGCTGATTCCACACGTGAGTTTAACTCTGTCAGTTGAATGCACACATTGACAACCATTAAGTTAGATAGCTCCGTTTTGGTTTTAGAAGCAGATATTTCTCTGTACAGCCTATGGTCCCATTCACTCGGGAATATCCCAACGCAGCTACTAGAAGAAACGTGTTTCTGACTCGCTGAATCTCAACATAGATTCAACTCTCTTAGGGGAACGAACGCACAGCAGAGCAGTTTCAAGGAAACGTTTCTCCTGAGTTTTAGACGAAGTTTCCTGCTGTTTAGTACGTATGCCGGCATTGGGCTGGAAATACCGGTTTTGGGATTCTGCACAGAAAGGGTTTGCAAACCGCTGAATCCACACGTGAGTTTAACTCTGTCAGTTGAATGCACACATTGACAACCATTCAGTTAGATAGCTCCGTTTTGGTTTTACAAGCAGATATTTCTCTGTACAGCCTATGGTCCCATTCACTCGGGAATATCCCAACGCAGCTCCTGGAAGAAACGTGTTTCTGACTCTCTGAATCTCAACATAGATTCAACTCTCTTAGGTGAACGAACGCACAGCAGAGCAGTTTCAAGGAAACGTTTCTCCTGAGTTTTAGACGAAGTTTCCTGCTGTTTAGTACGTATGCCGGCATTGGTCTGGAAATACCGGTTTTGGGATTCTGCACAGAAAGGGTTTGCAAACCGCTGAATCCACACGTGAGTTTAACCCTGTCAGTTGAATGCACACATTGACAACCATTCAGTTAGATAGCTCCGTTTTGGTTTTAGAAGCAGATATTTCTCTGTACTGCCTATGGTCCCATTCACTCGGGAATATCCCAACGCAGCTACTAGAAGAAACGTGTTTCTGACTCGCTGAATCTCAACATAGATTCAACTCTCTTAGGTGAACGAACGCACAGCAGAGCAGTTTCAAGGAAACGTTTCTCCTGAGTTTTAGACGAAGTTTCCTGCTGTTTAGTACGGATGCCTGCATTGGGCAGGAAATACCGGTTTTCGGATTCTGCACAGAAAGGGTTTGCAAACCGCTGATTCCACACGTGAGTTTAACTCTGTCAGTTGAATGCACACATTGACAACCATTAAGTTAGATAGCTCCGTTTTGGTTTTAGAAGCAGATATTTCTCTGTACTGCCTATGGTCCCATTCACTCGGGAATATCCCAACGCAGCTACTAGAAGAAACGTGTTTCTGACTCGCTGAATCTCAACATAGATTCAACTCTCTTAGGTGAACGAACGCACAGCAGAGCAGTTTCAAGGAAACGTTTCTCCTGAGTTTTAGACGAAGTTTCCTGCTGTTTAGTACGTATGCCGGCATTGGGCTGGAAATACCGGTTTTGGGATTCTGCACAGAAAGGTTTTGCAAACCACTGAATCCACACGTGAGTTTAACTGTGTCAGTTGAATGCACACATTGACAACCATTCAGTTTGATAACACCCTTTTGGTTTTAGAAGCAGATATTTCTCTGTACAGCCTATGGTCCCATTCACTCGGGAGTATCCCAACGCAGCTCCTAGAAGAAACGTGTTTCTGACTCGCTGAATCTCAACATAGATTCAACTCTCTTAGGTGAACGAACGCACAGCAGAGCAGTTTCAAGGAAACGTTTCTCCTGAGTATTAGACGAAGTTTCCTGCTGTTTAGTACGGATGCCGGCATTGGGCTGGAAATACCGGTTTTGGGATTCTGCACAGAAAGGGTGTGCAAACCGCTGAATCCAATCGTGAGTTTAACTCTGTCAGTTGAATGCACACATTGACAACCATTCAGTTAGATAGCTCCGTTTTGGTATTAGAAGCAGATATTTCTCTGTACAGCCTATGGTCTCATTCACTCGGGAATATCCCAACGCAGCTCCTAGAAGAAACGTGTTTCTAACTCGCTGAATCTCAACATAGATTCAACTCTCTTAGGGGAGCGAACGCACAGCAGAGCAGTTTCAAGGAAACGTTTCTCCTGAGTTTTAGACGAAGTTTCCTGCTGTTTAGTACGTACGCCGGCATTGGGCTTGAAATACCGGTTTTGGGATTCTGCACAGAAAGGGTTTGCAAACCACTGAATCCACACGTGAGTTTGACTCTGTCAGTTGAATGCACACATTGACAACCATTCAGTTAGATAGCTCCGTTTTGGTTTTAGAAGCAGATATTTCTCTGTACAGCCTATGGTCCCATTCACTCGGGAATATCCCAACGCAGCTCCTGGAAGAAACGTGTTTCTGACTCGCTGAATCTCAACATAGATTCAACTCCCTTAGGTGAACGAACGCACAGCAGAGCAGTTTCAAGGAAACGTTTCTCCTGAGTTTTAGACGAAGTTTCCTGCTGTTTAGTACGGATGCCGGCATTGGGCTGGAAATACCGGTTTTGGGATTCTACACAGAAAGGGTTTGCAAACCGCTGAATCCACAGGTGAGTTTAACTCTGTCAGTTGAATGCACACATTGACAACCATTCAGTTAGATAGCTCCGTTTTGGTTTTAGAAGCAGATATTTCTCTGTACAGCCTATGGTCCCATTCACTCGGGAATATCCCAACGCAGCTCCTGGAAGAAACGTGTTTCTGACTCTCTGAATCTCAACATAGATTCAACTCTCTTAGGTGAACGAACGCACAGCAGAGCAGTTTCAAGGAAACGTTTCTCCTGAGTTTTAGACGACGTTTCCTGCTGTTTAGTACGTATGCCGGCATTGGGCTGGAAATACCGGTTTTGGGATTCTGCACAGAAAGGGTTTGCAAACCGCTGAATCCACACGTGAGTTTAACCCTGTCAGTTGAATGCACACATTGACAACCATTCAGTTAGATAGCTCCGTTTTGGTTTTAGAAGCAGATATTTCTCTGTACAGACTATGGTCCCATTCACTCGGGAATATCCCAACGCAGCTACTAGAAGAAACGTGTTTCTGACTCGCTGAATCTCAACATAGATTCAACTCTCTTAGGTGAACGAACGCACAGCAGAGCAGTTTCAAGGAAACTTTTCTCCTGAGTTGTAGACGAAGTTTCCTGCTGTTTAGTACGGATGCCTGCATTGGGCAGGAAATACCGGTTTTCGGATTCTGCACAGAAAGGGTTTGCAAACCGCTGATTCCACACGTGAGTTTAACTCTGTCAGTTGAATGCACACATTGACAACCATTCAGTTAGATAGCTCCGTTTTGGTTTTAGAAGCAGATATTTCTCTGTACAGCCTATGGTCCCATTCACTCGGGAATATCCCAACGCAGCTACTAGAAGAAACGTGTTTCTGACTCGCTGAATCTCAACATAGATTCACCTCTCTTAGGTGAACGAACGCACAGCAGAGCAGTTTCAAGGAAACGTTTCTCCTGAGTTTTAGACGAAGTTTCCTGCTGTTTAGTACGTATGCCGGCATTGGGCTGGAAATACCGGTTTTGGGATTCTGCACAGAAAGGGTTTGCAAACCACTGAATCCACACGTGAGTTTAACTGTGTCAGTTGAATGCACACATTGACAACCATTCAGTTTGATAACACCCTTTTGGTTTTAGAAGCAGATATTTCTCTGTACAGCCTATGGTCCCATTCACTCGGGAGTATCCCAACGCAGCTCCTAGAAGAAACGTGTTTCTGACTCGCTGAATCTCAACATAGATTCAACTCTCTTAGGTGAACGAACGCACAGCAGAGCAGTTTCAAGGAAACGTTTCTCCTGAGTTTTAGACGAAGTTTCCTGCTGTTTAGTACGGATGCCGGCATTGGGCTGGAAATACCGGTTTTGGGATTCTGCACAGAAAGGGTGTGCAAACCGCTGAATCCAATCGTGAGTTTAACTCTGTCAGTTGAATGCACACATTGACAACCATTCAGTTAGATAGCTCCGTTTTGGTATTAGAAGCAGATATTTCTCTGTACAGCCTATGGTCTCATTCACTCGGGAATATCCCAACGCAGCTCCTAGAAGAAACGTGTTTCTAACTCGCTGAATCTCAACATAGATTCAACTCTCTTAGGGGAACGAACGCACAGCAGAGCAGTTTCAAGGAAACGTTTCTCCTGAGTTTTAGACGAAGTTTCCTGCTGTTTAGTACGTACGCCGGCATTGGGCTGGAAATACCGGTTTTGGGATTCTGCACAGAAAGGGTTTGCAAACCACTGAATCCACACGTGAGTTTGACTCTGTCAGTTGAATGCACACATTGACAACCATTCAGTTAGATAGCTCCGTTTTGGTTTTAGAAGCAGATATTTCTCTGTACAGCCTATGGTCCCATTCACTCGGGAATATCCCAACGCAGCTCCTGGAAGAAACGTGTTTCTGACTCGCTGAATCTCAACATAGATTCAACTCCCTTAGGTGAACGAACGCACAGCAGAGCAGTTTCAAGGAAACTTTTCTCCTGAGTTTTAGACGAAGTTTCCTGCTGTTTAGTACGGATGCCGGCATTGGGCTGGAAATACCGGTTTTGGGATTCTACACAGAAAGGGTTTGCAAACCGCTGAATCCACACGTGAGTTTAACTCTGTCAGTTGAATGCACACATTGACAACCATTCAGTTAGATAGCTCCGTTTTGGTTTTAGAAGGAGATATTTCTCTGTACAGCCTATGGTCCCATTCACTCGGGAATATCCCAACGCAGCTCCTGGAAGAAACGTGTTTCTGACTCTCTGAATCTCAACATAGATTCAACTCTCTTAGGTGAACGAACGCACAGCAGAGCAGTTTCAAGGAAACGTTTCTCCTGAGTTTTAGACGACGTTTCCTGCTGTTTAGTACGTATGCCGGCATTGGGCTGGAAATACCGGTTTTGGGATTCTGCACAGAAAGGGTTTGCAAACCGCTGAATCCACACGTGAGTTTAACCCTGTCAGTTGAATGCACACATTGACAACCATTCAGTTAGATAGCTCCGTTTTGGTTTTAGAAGCAGATATTTCTCTGTACAGACTATGGTCCCATTCACTCGGGAATATCCCAACGCAGCTACTAGAAGAAACGTGTTTCTGACTCGCTGAATCTCAACATAGATTCAACTCTCTTAGGTGAACGAACGCACAGCAGAGCAGTTTCAAGGAAACTTTTCTCCTGAGTTGTAGACGAAGTTTCCTGCTGTTTAGTACGGATGCCTGCATTGGGCAGGAAATACCGGTTTTCGGATTCTGCACAGAAAGGGTTTGCAAACCGCTGATTCCACACGTGAGTTTAACTCTGTCAGTTGAATGCACACATTGACAACCATTCAGTTAGATAGCTCCGTTTTGGTTTTAGAAGCAGATATTTCTCTGTACAGCCTATGGTCCCATTCACTCGGGAATATCCCAACGCAGCTACTAGAAGAAACGTGTTTCTGACTCGCTGAATCTCAACATAGATTCACCTCTCTTAGGTGAACGAACGCACAGCAGAGCAGTTTCAAGGAAACGTTTCTCCTGAGTTTTAGACGAAGTTTCCTGCTGTTTAGTACGTATGCCGGCATTGGGCTGGAAATACCGGTTTTGGGATTCTGCACAGAAAGGGTTTGCAAACCACTGAATCCACACGTGAGTTTAACTGTGTCAGTTGAATGCACACATTGACAACCATTCAGTTTGATAACACCCTTTTGGTTTTAGAAGCAGATATTTCTCTGTACAGCCTATGGTCCCATTCACTCGGGAATATCCCAACGCAGCTCCTAGAAGAAACGTGTTTCTGACTCGCTGAATCTCAACATAGATTCAACTATCTTAGGTGAACGAACGCACAGCACAGCAGTTTCAAGGAAACTTTTCTCCTGAGTTTTAGACGAAGTTTCCTGCTGTTTAGTACGTATGCCGGCATTGGGCTGGAAATACCGGTTTTGGGATTCTGCACAGAAAGGGTTTGCAAACCGCTGAATCCACACGTGAGTTTAACTCTGTCAGTTGAATGCACACATTGACAACCATTCAGTTTGATAACACCCTTTTGGTTTTAGAAGCAGATATTTCTCTGTACAGCCTATGGTCCCATTCACTCGGGAATATCGCAACGCAGCTCCTGGAAGAAACGTGTTTCTGACTCGCTGAATCTCAACATAGATTCAACTCTCTTAGGTGAACGAACGCACAGCAGAGCAGTTTCAAGGAAACGTTTCTCCTGAGTTTTAGACGAAGTTTCCTGCTGTTTAGTACGTATGCCGGCATTGGGCTGGAAATACCGGTTTTGGGATTCTGCACAGAAAGGGTTTGCAAACCGCTGTATCGACACGTGAGTTTAACTCTGTCAGTTGAATGCGCACATTGACAACCATTCGGTTAGATAGTTCCGTTTTTGTTTTAGAAGCAGATATTTCTCTGTACAGCCTATGGTCCCATTCACTCGGGAATATCCCAACGCAGCTCCTGGAAGAAACGTGTTTCTGACTCGCTGAATCTCAACATAGATTCAACTCTCTTAGGTGAACGAACGCACAGCAGAGCAGTTTCAAGCAAACTTTTCTCCTGAGTTTTAGACGAAGTTTCCTGCTGTTTAGTACGTATGCCGGCATTGGGCTGGAAATACCGGTTTTGGGATTCTGCACAGAAAGGGTTTGCAAACCGCTGAATCCACACGTGAGTTTAACTCTGTTAGTTGAATGCACACATTGACAACCATTCAGTTTGATAACACCCTTTTGGTTTTAGAAGCAGATATTTCTCTGTACAGCCTATGGTCCCATTCACTCGGGAATATCCCAACGCAGCTCCTGGAAGAAACGTGTTTCTGACTCGTTGAATCTCAACATAGATTCAACTCTCTTAAGTGAACGAACGCACAGCAGAGCAGTTTCAAGGAAACGTTTCTCCTGAGTTTTAGACGAAGTTTCCTGCTGTTTAGTACGTATGCCGGCATTGGGCTGGAAATACCGGTTTTGGGATTCTGCACAGAAAGGGTTTGCAAACCGCTGAATCCACACGTGAGTTTAACTCTGTCAGTTGAATGCACACATTGACAACCATTCAGTTTGATAACACCCTTTTGGTTTTAGAAGCAGATATTTCTCTGTACAGCCTATGGTCCCATTCACTCGGGAATATCGCAACGCAGCTCCTGGAAGAAACGTGTTTCTGACTCGCTGAATCTCAACATAGATTCAACTCTCTTAGGTGAACGAACGCACAGCAGAGCAGTTTCAAGGAAACGTTTCTCCTGAGTTTTAGACGAAGTTTCCTGCTGTTTAGTACGTATGCCGGCATTGGGCTGGAAATACCGGTTTTGGGATTCTGCACAGAAAGGGTTTGCAAACCGCTGTATCGACACGTGAGTTTAACTCTGTCAGTTGAATGCGCACATTGACAACCATTCGGTTAGATAGTTCCGTTTTTGTTTTAGAAGCAGATATTTCTCTGTACAGCCTATGGTCCCATTCACTCGGGAATATCCCAACGCAGCTCCTGGAAGAAACGTGTTTCTGACTCGCTGAATCTCAACATAGATTCAACTCTCTTAGGTGAACGAACGCACAGCAGAGCAGTTTCAAGGAAACTTTTCTCCTGAGTTTTAGACGAAGTTTCCTGCTGTTTAGTACGTATGCCGGCATTGGGCTGGAAATACCGGTTTTGGGATTCTGCACAGAAAGGGTTTGCAAACCGCTGAATCCACACGTGAGTTTAACTCTGTTAGTTGAATGCACACATTGACAACCATTCAGTTTGATAACACCGTTTTGGTTTTAGAAGCAGATATTTCTCTTTACAGCCTATGGTCCCATTCACTCGGGAATATCCCAACGCAGCTCCTGGAAGAAACGTGTTTCTGACTCGCTGAATCTCAACATAGATTCAACTCTCTTAAGTGAACGAACGCACAGCAGAGCAGTTTCAAGGAAACGTTTCTCCTGAGTTTTAGACGAAGTTTCCTGCTGTTTAGTACGTATGCCGGCATTGGGCTGGAAACACCGGTTTTGGGATTCTGCACAGAAAGGGTTTGCAAACCACTGAATCCACACGTGAGTTTAACTCTGTCAGTTGAATGCACACATTGACAACCATTCAGTTAGATAGCTCCGTTTTGGTTTTAGAAGCAGATATTTCTCTGTACAGCCTATGGTCCCATTCACTCGGGAATATCCCAACGCAGCTCCTGGAAGAAACGTGTTTCTGACTCGCTGAATCTCAACATAGATTCAACTCTCTTAGGTGAACGAACGCACAGCAGAGCAGTTTCAAGGAAACTTTTCTCCTGAGTTTTATACGAAGTTTCCTGCTGTTTAGTACGTATACCGGCATTGGGCTGGAAATACCGGTTTTGGGATTCTGCACAGAAAGGGTTTGCAAACCGCTGAATCCACACGTGAGTTTAACTCTGTCAGTTGAATGCACACATTGACAACCATTCAGTTAGATAGCTCCGTTTTGGTATTAGAAGCAGATATTTCTCTGTACAGCCTATGGTCCCATTCACTCGGGAATATCCCAACGCAGGTCCTAGAAGAAACGTGTTTCTGACTCGCTGAATCTCAACATAGATTCAACTCTCTTAGGTGAACGAACGCACAGCAGAGCAGTTTCAAGGAAACGTTTATCCTGAGTTTTAGACGAAGTTTCCTGCTGTTTAGTACGGATGCCGGCATTGGGCTGGAAATACCGGTTTTGGGATTCTGCACAGAAAGGGTTTGCAAACCGCTGAATCCACACGTGAGTTTAACTTTGTGAGTTGAATGCACACATTGACAACCATCCAGTTAGATAGCTCCGTTTTGGTTTTAGAAGCAGATATTTCTCTGTACACCCTATGGTCCCATTCACTCGGGAATATCCCAACGCAGCTCCTAGAAGAAACGTGTTTCTGACTCGCTGAATCTCAACATAGATTCAACTCTCTTAGGTGAACGAACGCACAGCAGAGCAGTTTCAAGGAAACGTTTCTCCTGAGTTTTAGACGAAGTTACCTGCAGTTAAGTACGTATCCCGGCATTGGGCTGGAAATACCGGTTTTGGGATTCTGCACAGAAAGGGTTTGCAAACCACTGAATCCACACGGGAGTTTAACTCTGTCAATTGAATGCACACATTGTCAACCATTCAGTTAGATAGCTCCGTTTTGGTTTTAGAAGCAGATATTTCTCTGTACAGCCTATGGTCCCATTCACTCGGGAATATCCCAACGCAGCTCCTGGAAGAAACGTGTTTCTGACTCGCTGAATGTCAACATAGATTCAACTCTCTTAGGTGAACGAACGCACAGCAGAGCAGTTTCAAGGAATCGTTTCTCCTGAGTTTTAGACGAAGTTTCCTTCTGTTTAGTACGGATGCCGGCCTTGGGCTGGAAATACCGGTTTTGGGATTCTGCACAGAAAGGGTTTGCAAACCGCTGAATCCACACGTGAGTTTAACTTTGTCAGTTGAATGCACACATTGACAACCATCCAGTTAGATAGCTCCGTTTTGGTTTTAGAAGCAGATATTTCTCTGTACAGCCTATGGTCCCATTCACTCGGGAATATCCAAACGCAGCTCCTAGAAGAAACGTGTTTCTGACTCGCTGAATCTCAACATAGATTCAACTCTCTTAGGTGAACGAACGCACAGCAGAGCAGTTTCAAGGAAACGTTTCTCCTGAGTTTTAGACGAAGTTTCCTGCTGTTTAGTACGTATGCCGGCATTGGGCTGGAAATACCGGTTTTGGGATTCTGCACAGAAAGTGTTTGCAAACCGCTGAATCCACACGTGCGTTTAACTTTGTCAGTTGAATGCACACATTGACAACCATCCAGTTAGATAGGTCCGTTTTGGTTTTCGAAGCAGATATTTCTCTGTACAGACTATGGTCCCATTCACTCGGGAATATCCCAACGCAGCTCCTAGAAGAAACGTGTTTCTGACTCGCTGAATCTCAACATAGATTCAACTCTCTTAGGTGAACGAACGAACAGCAGAGCAGTTTCAAGGAAACGTTTCTCCTGAGTTTTAGACGAAGTTTCCTGCTGTTTAGTACGTATGCCGGCATTGGGCTGGAAATACCGGTTTTGGGATTCTGCACAGAAAGGGTTTGCAAACCACTGAATCAACACGTGAGTTTAACACTCTCAGTTGAATGCACACATTGACAACCATTCAGTTAGATAGCTCCGTTTTGGTTTTAGAAGCAGATATTTCTCTGTACAGCCTATGGTCCCATTCACTCGGGAATATCCCTACGCAGCTCCTAGAAGAAACGTGTTTCTGACTCGCTGAATCTCAACATTGATTCAACTCTCTTAGGTGAATGAACGCACAGCAGAGCAGTTTCAAGGAAACGTTTCTCCTGAGTTTTAGACGAAGTTTCCTGCTGTTTAGTATGTATGCCGGCATTGGGCTGGAAATACCGGTGTTGGGATTGTGCACAGAAAGGGTTTGCAAACCACTGAATCCACACGTGAGTTTAACTCTGTCAGTTGAATGCACACATTGACAACCGTTCACTTAGATTGCTCCGTTTTGGTTTTAGAAGCAGATATTTCTCTGTACAGCCTATGGTCCCATTCACTCTGGAATATCCCAACGCAGGTCCTAGAGAAACGTGTTTCTGACTCGCTGAATCTCAACATAGATTCAACTCTCTTAGGTGAACGAACGCACAGCAGAGCAGTTTCAAGGAAACTTTTCTCCTGAGTTTTAGACGAAGTTTCCTGCTGTTTAGTATGTATGCCGGCATTGGGCTGGAAATACCGGTTTTGGGATTCTGCACAGAAAGTGTTTGCAAACCGCTGAATCCACACGTGAGTTTAACTCTGTCAGTTGAATGCACACATTGACAACCATTCAGTGTGATAACACCCTTTTGGTTTTGGAAGCAGATATTTCTCTGTACAACCTATGGTCCCATTCACTCGGGAATATCCCAACGCAGCTCCCAGAAGAAACGTGTTTCTGACTCGCTGAATCTCAACATAGATTCAACTCTCTTAGGTGAACGAACGCACAGCAGAGCAGTTTCAAGGAAACTTTTCTCCTGAGTTTTAGACGAAGTTTCCTGCTGTTTAGTACGTATGCCGGCATTGGGCTGGAAATACCGGTTTTGGGATTCTGCACAGAAAGGGTTTGCAAACCGCTGAATCCACACGTGAGTTTAACTCTGTCAGTTGAATGCACACATTGACAACCATTCAGTTTGATAACACCCTTTTGGTTTTAGAAGCAGATACTTCTCTGTACAGCCTATGGTCCCATTCACTCGGGAACATCCCAACGCAGCTCCTGGAAGAAACGTGTTTCTGACTCGCTGAATCTCAACATAGATTCAACTCTCTTAGTTGAAGGAAAGAACAGCAGAGCAGTTTCAAGGAAACGTTTCTCCTGAGTTTTAGACGAAGTTTCCTGCTGTTTAGTACGTATGCCGGCATTGGGCTGGAAATACCGGTTTTGGGATTCTGCACAGAAAGGGTTTGCAAACCGCTGAATCCACACGTGAGTTTAACTCTGTCAGATGAATGCACACATTGACAGCCATCCAGTTAGATAGCTCCGTTTCGGTTTTAGAAGCAGATATTTCTCTGTACAGCCTATGGTCCCATTCACTCGGGAATATCCCAACGCAGCTCCTAGAAGAAACGTGTTTCTGACTCGCTGAATCTCAACATAGATTCAACTCTCTTAGGTGAACGAACGCACAGCACAGCAGTTTCAAGGAAACTTTTCTCCTGAGTTTTAGACGAAGTTTCCTGCTGTTTAGTACGTATGCCGGCATTGGGCTGGAAATACCGGTTTTGGGATTCTGCACAGAAACGGTTTGCAAACCGCTGAATCCACACGTGAGATTAACTCTGTCAGTTGAATGCACACATTGACAACCATTCAGTTAGATAGCACCGTTTTGGTTTTAGAAGCAGATATTTCTCTGTACAGCCTATGGTCCCATTCACTCGGGAATATCCCAACGCAGCTCCTAGAAGAAACGTGTTTCTGACTCGCTGAATCTCAACATAGATTCAACTCTCTTAGGTGAACGAACGCCCAGCAGAGCATTTTCAAGGAAACGTTTCTCCTGAGTTTTAGACGAAGTTTCCTGCTGTTTAGTACGGATGCCGGCATTGGGCTGGAAATACCGGTTTTGGGATTCTGCAAAGAAAGGGTTTGCAAACCACTGAATCCACACGGGAGTTTAACTCTGTCAATTGAATGCACACATTGTCAACCATTCAGTTAGATAGCTCCGTTTTGGTTTTAGAAGCAGATATTTCTCTGTACAGCCTATGGTCCCATTCACTCGGGAATATCCCAACGCAGCTCCTGGAAGAAACGTGTTTCTGACTCGCTGAATGTCAACATAGATTCAACTCTCTTAGGTGAACGAACGCACAGCAGAGCAGTTTCAAGGAATCGTTTCTCCTGAGTTTTAGACGAAGTTTCCTTCTGTTTAGTACGGATGCCGGCCTTGGGCTGGAAATACCGGTTTTGGGATTCTGCACAGAAAGGGTTTGCAAACCGCTGAATCCACACGTGAGTTTAACTTTGTCAGTTGAATGCACACATTGACAACCATCCAGTTAGATAGCTCCGTTTTGGTTTTAGAAGCAGATATTTCTCTGTACAGCCTATGGTCCCATTCACTCGGGAATATCCAAACGCAGCTCCTAGAAGAAACGTGTTTCTGACTCGCTGAATCTCAACATAGATTCAACTCTCTTAGGTGAACGAACGCACAGCAGAGCAGTTTCAAGGAAACGTTTCTCCTGAGTTTTAGACGAAGTTTCCTGCTGTTTAGTACGTATGCCGGCATTGGGCTGGAAATACCGGTTTTGGGATTCTGCACAGAAAGTGTTTGCAAACCGCTGAATCCACACGTGCGTTTAACTTTGTCAGTTGAATGCACACATTGACAACCATCCAGTTAGATAGGTCCGTTTTGGTTTTCGAAGCAGATATTTCTCTGTACAGACTATGGTCCCATTCACTCGGGAATATCCCAACGCAGCTCCTAGAAGAAACGTGTTTCTGACTCGCTGAATCTCAACATAGATTCAACTCTATTAGGTGAACGAACGAACAGCAGAGCAGTTTCAAGGAAACGTTTCTCCTGAGTTTTAGACGAAGTTTCCTGCTGTTTAGTACGTATGCCGGCATTGGGCTGGAAATACCGGTTTTGGGATTCTGCACAGAAAGGGTTTGCAAACCACTGAATCAACACGTGAGTTTAACACTCTCAGTTGAATGCACACATTGACAACCATTCAGTTAGATAGCTCCGTTTTGGTTTTAGAAGCAGATATTTCTCTGTACAGCCTATGGTCCCATTCACTCGGGAATATCCCTACGCAGCTCCTAGAAGAAACGTGTTTCTGACTCGCTGAATCTCAACATTGATTCAACTCTCTTAGGTGAACGAACGCACAGCAGAGCAGTTTCAAGGAAACGTTTCTCCTGAGTTTTAGACGAAGTTTCCTGCTGTTTAGTATGTATGCCGGCATTGGGCTGGAAATACCGGTGTTGGGATTGTGCACAGAAAGGGTTTGCAAACCACTGAATCCACACGTGAGTTTAACTCTGTCAGTTGAATGCACACATTGACAACCGTTCAGTTAGATTGCTCCGTTTTGGTTTTAGAAGCAGATATTTCTCTGTACAGCCTATGGTCCCATTCACTCTGGAATATCCCAACGCAGGTCCTAGAGAAACGTGTTTCTGACTCGCTGAATCTCAACATAGATTCAACTCTCTTAGGTGAACGAACGCACAGCAGAGCAGTTTCAAGGAAACTTTTCTCCTGAGTTTTAGACGAAGTTTCCTGCTGTTTAGTATGTATGCCGGCATTGGGCTGGAAATACCGGTTTTGGGATTCTGCACAGAAAGTGTTTGCAAACCGCTGAATCCACACGTGAGTTTAACTCTGTCAGTTGAATGCACACATTGACAACCATTCAGTGTGATAACACCCTTTTGGTTTTAGAAGCAGATATTTCTCTGTACAACCTATGGTCCCATTCACTCGGGAATATCCCAACGCAGCTCCTAGAAGAAACGTGTTTCTGACTCGCTGAATCTCAACATAGATTCAACTCTCTTAGGTGAACGAACGCACAGCAGAGCAGTTTCAAGGAAACTTTTCTCCTGAGTTTTAGACGAAGTTTCCTGCTGTTTAGTACGTATGCCGGCATTGGGCTGGAAATACCGGTTTTGGGATTCTGCACAGAAAGGGTTTGCAAACCGCTGAATCCACACGTGAGTTTAACTCTGTCAGTTGAATGCACACATTGACAACCATTCAGTTTGATAACACCCTTTTGGTTTTAGAAGCAGATACTTCTCTGTACAGCCTATGGTCCCATTCACTCGGGAACATCCCAACGCAGCTCCTGGAAGAAACGTGTTTCTGACTCGCTGAATCTCAACATAGATTCAACTCTCTTAGTTGAAGGAAAGAACAGCAGAGCAGTTTCAAGGAAACGTTTCTCCTGAGTTTTAGACGAAGTTTCCTGCTGTTTAGTACGTATGCCGGCATTGGGCTGGAAATACCGGTTTTGGGATTCTGCACAGAAAGGGTTTGCAAACCGCTGAATCCACACGTGAGTTTAACTCTGTCAGATGAATGCACACATTGACAGCCATCCAGTTAGATAGCTCCGTTTCGGTTTTAGAAGCAGATATTTCTCTGTACAGCCTATGGTCCCATTCACTCGGGAATATCCCAACGCAGCTCCTAGAAGAAACGTGTTTCTGACTCGCTGAATCTCAACATAGATTCAACTCTCTTAGGTGAACGAACGCACAGCACAGCAGTTTCAAGGAAACTTTTCTCCTGAGTTTTAGACGAAGTTTCCTGCTGTTTAGTACGTATGCCGGCATTGGGCTGGAAATACCGGTTTTGGGATTCTGCACAGAAACGGTTTGCAAACCGCTGAATCCACACGTGAGATTAACTCTGTCAGTTGAATGCACACATTGACAACCATTCAGTTAGATAGCACCGTTTTGGTTTTAGAAGCAGATATTTCTCTGTACAGCCTATGGTCCCATTCACTCGGGAATATCCCAACGCAGCTCCTAGAAGAAACGTGTTTCTGACTCGCTGAATCTCAACATAGATTCAACTCTCTTAGGTGAACGAACGCCCAGCAGAGCATTTTCAAGGAAACGTTTCTCCTGAGTTTTAGACGATGTTTCCTGCTGTTTAGTACGGATGCCGGCATTGGGCTGGAAATACCGGTTTTGGGATTCTGCAAAGAAAGGGTTTGCAAACCACTGAATCCACACGTGAGTTTAACTCTGTCAGTTGAATGCACACATTGACAACCATTCAGTTAGATTGCTCCGTTTTGCTTTTAGAAGGAGATATTTCTCTGTACAGCCTATGGTCCCATTCACTCGGGAATATCCCAACGCAGCTCCTAGAAGAAACGTGTTTCTGACTCGCTGAATCTCAACATAGATTCAACTCTCTTAGGTGAACGAACGCCCAGCAGAGCATTTTCAAGGAAACGTTTCTCCTGAGTTTTAGACGAAGTTTCCTGCTGTTTAGTACGGATGCCGGCATTGGGCTGGAAATACCGGTTTTGGGATTCTGCAAAGAAAGGGTTTGCAAACCACTGAATCCACACGGGAGTTTAACTCTGTCAATTGAATGCACACATTGTCAACCATTCAGTTAGATAGCTCCGTTTTGGTTTTAGAAGCAGATATTTCTCTGTACAGCCTATGGTCCCATTCACTCGGGAATATCCCAACGCAGGTCCTAAAAGAAACGTGTTTCTGACTCGCTGAATGTCAACATAGATTCAACTCTCTTAGGTGAACGAACGCACAGCAGAGCAGTTTCAAGGAATCGTTTCTCCTGAGTTTTAGACGAAGTTTCCTTCTGTTTAGTACGGATGCCGGCCTTGGGCTGGAAATACCGGTTTTGGGATTCTGCACAGAAAGGGTTTGCAAACCGCTGAATCCACACGTGAGTTTAACTTTGTCAGTTGAATGCACACATTGACAACCATCCAGTTAGATAGCTCCGTTTTGGTTTTAGAAGCAGATATTTCTCTGTACAGCCTATGGTCCCATTCACTCGGGAATATCCAAACGCAGCTCCTAGAAGAAACGTGTTTCTGACTCGCTGAATCTCAACATAGATTCAACTCTCTTAGGTGTACGAACGCACAGCAGAGCAGTTTCAAGGAAACGTTTCTCCTGAGTTTTAGACGAAGTTTCCTGCTGTTTAGTACGTATGCCGGCATTGGGCTGGAAATACCGGTTTTGGGATTCTGCACAGAAAGTGTTTGCAAACCGCTGAATCCACACGTGCGTTTAACTTTGTCAGTTGAATGCACACATTGACAACCATCCAGTTAGATAGGTCCGTTTTGGTTTTCGAAGCAGATATTTCTCTGTACAGACTATGGTCCCATTCACTCGGGAATATCCCAACGCAGCACCTAGAAGAAACGTGTTTCTGACTCGCTGAGTCTCAACATAGATTCAACTCTCTTAGGTGAACGAAAGAACAGCAGAGCAGTTTCAAGGAAACGTTTCTCCTGAGTTTTAGACGAAGTTTCCTGCTGTTTAGTACGTATGCCGGCATTGGGCTGGAAATACCGGTTTTGGGATTCTGCACAGAAAGGGTTTGCAAACCACTGAATCAACACGTGAGTTTAACACTCTCAGTTGAATGCACACATTGACAACCATTCAGTTAGATAGCTCCGTTTTGGTTTTAGAAGCAGATATTTCTCTGTACAGCCTATGGTCCCATTCACTCGGGAATATCCCTACGCAGCTCCTAGAAGAAACGTGTTTCTGACTCGCTGAATCTCAACATTGATTCAACTCTCTTAGGTGAACGAACGCACAGCAGAGCAGTTTCAAGGAAACGTTTCTCCTGAGTTTTAGACGAAGTTTCCTGCTGTTTAGTATGTATGCCGGCATTGGGCTGGAAATACCGGTGTTGGGATTGTGCACAGAAAGGGTTTGCAAACCACTGAATCCACACTTGAGTTTAACTCTGTCAGTTGAATGCACACATTGACAACCGTTCAGTTAGATTGCTCCGTTTTGGTTTTAGAAGCAGATATTTCTCTGTACAGCCTATGGTCCCATTCACTCTGGAATATCCCAACGCAGGTCCTAGAGAAACGTGTTTCTGACTCGCTGAATCTCAACATAGATTCAACTCTCTTAGGTGAACGAACGCACAGCAGAGCAGTTTCAAGGAAACTTTTCTCCTGAGTTTTAGACGAAGTTTCCTGCTGTTTAGTATGTATGCCGGCATTGGGCTGGAAATACCGGTTTTGGGATTCTGCACAGAAAGTGTTTGCAAACCGCTGAATCCACACGTGAGTTTAACTCTGTCAGTTGAATGCACACATTGACAACCATTCAGTGTGATAACACCCTTTTGGTTTTAGAAGCAGATATTTCTCTGTACAACCTATGGTCCCATTCACTCGGGAATATCCCAACGCAGCTCCTAGAAGAAACGTGTTTCTGACTCGCTGAATCTCAACATAGATTCAACTCTCTTAGGTGAACGAACGCACAGCAGAGCAGTTTCAAGGAAACTTTTCTCCTGAGTTTTAGACGAAGTTTCCTGCTGTTTAGTACGTATGCCGGCATTGGGCTGGAAATACCGGTTTTGGGATTCTGCACAGAAAGGGTTTGCAAACCGCTGAATCCACACGTGAGTTTAACTCTGTCAGTTGAATGCACACATTGACAACCATTCAGTTTGATAACACCCTTTTGGTTTTAGAAGCAGATACTTCTCTGTACAGCCTATGGTCCCATTCACTCGGGAACATCCCAACGCAGCTCCTGGAAGAAACGTGTTTCTGACTCGCTGAATCTCAACATAGATTCAACTCTCTTAGTTGAAGGAAAGAACAGCAGAGCAGTTTCAAGGAAACGTTTCTCCTGAGTTTTAGACGAAGTTTCCTGCTGTTTAGTACGTATGCCGGCATTGGGCTGGAAATACCGGTTTTGGGATTCTGCACAGAAAGGGTTTGCAAACCGCTGAATCCACACGTGAGTTTAACTCTGTCAGATGAATGCACACATTGACAGCCATCCAGTTAGATAGCTCCGTTTCGGTTTTAGAAGCAGATATTTCTCTGTACAGCCTATGGTCCCATTCACTCGGGAATATCCCAACGCAGCTCCTAGAAGAAACGTGTTTCTGACTCGCTGAATCTCAACATAGATTCAACTCTCTTAGGTGAACGAACGCACAGCACAGCAGTTTCAAGGAAACTTTTCTCCTGAGTTTTAGACGAAGTTTCCTGCTGTTTAGTACGTATGCCGGCATTGGGCTGGAAATACCGGTTTTGGGATTCTGCAAAGAAACGGTTTGCAAACCGCTGAATCCACACGTGAGATTAACTCTGTCAGTTGAATGCACACATTGACAACCATTCAGTTAGATAGCACCGTTTTGGTTTTAGAAGCAGATATTTCTCTGTACAGCCTATGGTCCCATTCACTCGGGAATATCCCAACGCAGCTCCTAGAAGAAACGTGTTTCTGACTCGCTGAATCTCAACATAGATTCAACTCTCTTAGGTGAACGAACGCACAGCACAGCAGTTTCAAGGAAACTTTTCTCCTGAGTTTTAGACGAAGTTTCCTGCTGTTTAGTACGTATGCCGGCATTGGGCTGGAAATACCGGTTTTGGGATTCTGCACAGAAACGGTTTGCAAACCGCTGAATCCACACGTGAGATTAACTCTGTCAGTTGAATGCACACATTGACAACCATTCAGTTAGATAGCACCGTTTTGGTTTTAGAAGCAGATATTTCTCTGTACAGCCTATGGTCCCATTCACTCGGGAATATCCCAACGCAGCTCCTAGAAGAAACGTGTTTCTGACTCGCTGAATCTCAACATAGATTCAACTCTCTTAGGTGAACGAACGCCCAGCAGAGCATTTTCAAGGAAACGTTTCTCCTGAGTTTTAGACGAAGTTTCCTGCTGTTTAGTACGGATGCCGGCATTGGGCTGGAAATACCGGTTTTGGGATTCTGCAAAGAAAGGGTTTGCAAACCACTGAATCCACACGTGAGTTTAACTCTGTCAGTTGAATGCACACATTGACAACCATTCAGTTAGATTGCTCCGTTTTGGTTTTAGAAGGAGATATTTCTCTGTACAGCCTATGGTCCCATTCACTCGGGAATATCCCAACGCAGGTCCTAGAGAAACGTGTTTCTGACTCGCTGAATCTCAACATAGATTCAACTCTCTTAGGTGAACGAACGCACAGCAGAGCAGTTTCAAGGAAACGTTTCTCCTGAGTTTTAGACGAAGTTTCCTGCTGTTTAGTACGTATGCCGGCATTGGGCTGGAAATACCGGTTTTGGGATTCTGCACAGAAATGGTTTGCAAACCGCTGAATCCACACGTCAGTTTAACTCTCTCAGTTGAATGCACACATTGACAACCATTCAGTTTGATTACACCCTTTTGGTTTTAGAAGCAGATATTTCTCTGTACAGCCTATGGTCCCATTCACTCGGGAATATCCCAACGCAGCTCCTAGAAGAAACGTGTTTCTGACTCGCTGAATCTCAACATAGATTCAACTCTCTTAAGTGAACGAACGCACAGCAGAGCAGTTTCAAGGAAACGTTTCTCCTGAGTTTTAGACGAAGTTTCCTGCTGTTTAGTACGGATGCCGGCATTGGGCTGGAAATACCGGTTTTGGGATTCTGCACAGAAAGGGTTTGCAAACCGCTGAATCCACACGTGAGTTTAACTCTGTCAGGTGAATGCACACACTGACAACCATTCAGTTAGATAGCTCCGTTTTGGTTTTAGAAGCAGATATTTCTCTGTACAGCCTATGGTCCCATTCACTCGGGAATATCCCAACGCAGCTCCTAGAAGAAACGTGTTTCTGACTCGCTGAATCTCAACATAGATTCAACTCTCTTAGGTGAACGGACGCACAGCAGAGCAGTTTCAAGGAAACGTTTCTCCTGAGTTTTAGACGAAGTTTCCTGCTGTTTAGTACGGATGCCGGCATTGGGCTGGAAATACCGGTTTTGGGATTCTGCACAGAAAGCGTTTGCAAACCCCTGAATCCACACGTGAGTTTAACTCTGTCAGTTGAATGCACACATTAACAACCATTCAGTTTGATAACACCCTTTTGGTTTTAGAAGCAGATATTTCTCCGTAGAGCCTATGGTCCCATTCACTCGGGAATATCCCAACGCAGGTCCTAAAAGAAACGTGTTTCTGACTCGCTGAATCTCAACATAGATTCAACTCTCTTAGGTGAACGAACGCACAGCAGAGCAGTTTCAAGGAATCGTTTCTCCTGAGTTTTAGACGAAGCTTCCTGCTGTTTAGTACATATGCCGGCATTGGGCTGGAAATACCGGTTTTGGGATTCTGCACAGAAACGATTTGCAAACCGCTGAATCCACACGTGAGATTAACTCTGTCAGTTGAATGCACACATTGACAACCATTCAGTTAGATAGCACCGTTTTGGTTTTAGAAGCAGATATGTCTCTGTACAGCCTATGGTCCCATTCACTCGGGAATATCCCAATGCAGCTCCTGGAAGAAACGTGTTTCTGACTCGCTGAATCTCAACATAGATTCAACTCTCTTAGGTGAACGAACGCACAGCAGAGCAGTTTCAAGAAAACGTTTCTCCTGAGTTTTAGACGAAGTTTCCTGCTGTTTAGTACGGATGCCGGCATTGGGCTGGAAATACCGGTTTTGGGATTCTGCACAGAAAGGGTTTGCAAACCACTGAATCCACACGTGAGTTTAACTCTGTCAGTTGAATGCACACATTGACAACCATTCAGTTAGATTGCTCCGTTTTGGTTTTAGAAGGAGATATTTCTCTGTACAGCCTTTGGTCCCATTCACTCGGGAATATCCCAACGCAGGTCCTAGAGAAACGTGTTTCTGACTCGCTGAATCTCAACATAGATTCAACTCTCTTAGGTGAACGAACGCACAGCAGAGCAGTTTCAAGGAAACGTTTCTCCTGAGTTTTAGACGAAGTTTCCTGCTGTTTAGTACGTATGCCGGCATTGGGCTGGAAATACCGGTTTTGGGATTCTGCACAGAAATGGTTTGCAAACCGCTGAATCCACACGTCAGTTTAACTCTCTCAGTTGAATGCACACATTGACAACCATTCAGTTTGATTACACCCTTTTGGTTTTAGAAGCAGATATTTCTCTGTACAGCCTATGGTCCCATTCACTCGGGAATATCCCAACGCAGCTCCTAGAAGAAACGTGTTTCTGACTCGCTGAATCTCAACATAGATTCAACTCTCTTAGGTGAACGAACGCACAGCAGAGCAGTTTCAAGGAAACGTTTCTCCTGAGTTTTAGACGAAGTTTCCTGCTGTTTAGTACGGATGCCGGCATTGGGCTGGAAATACTGGTTTTGGGATTCTGCACAGAAAGGGTTTGCAAACCGCTGAATCCACACGTGAGTTTAACTCTGTCAGTTGAATGCACACACTGACAACCATTCAGTTAGATAGCTCCGTTTTGGTTTTAGAAGCAGATATTTCTCTGTACAGCCTATGGTCCCATTCACTCGGGAATATCCCAACGCAGCTCCTAGAAGAAACGTGTTTCTGACTCGCTGAATCTCAACATAGATTCAACTCTCTTAGGTGAACGGACGCACAGCAGAGCAGTTTCAAGGAAACTTTTCTCCTGAGTTTTAGACGAAGTTACCTGCTGTTTAGTACGGATGCCGGCATTGGGCTGAAAATACCGGTTTTGGGATTCTGCACAGAAAGGGTTTGCAAACCGCTGAATCCACACGTGAGTTTAACTCTGTCAGTTGAATGCACACATTGACAACCATTCAGTTAGATAGCTCCGTTTTGGTATTAGAAGCAGATATTTCTCTGTACAGCCTATGGTCCCATTCACTCGGGAATATCCCAACGCAGGTCCTAGAAGAAACGTGTTTCTGACTCGCTGAATCTCAACATAGATTCAACTCTCTTAGGTGAACGAACGCACAGCAGAGCAGTTTCCAGGAAACGTTTCTCCTGAGTTTTAGACGAAGTTTCCTGCTGTTTAGTACGGATGCCGGCATTGGGCTGGAAATACCGGTTTTGGGATTCTGCACAGAAAGGGTTTGCAAACCGCTGAATCCACACGTGAGTTTATCTCTGTCTGTTGACTGCACACATTGACAACCATCCAGTTAGATAGCTCCGATTTGGTTTTAGAAGCAGATATTTCTCTGTACAGCCTATGGTCCCATTCACTCGGGAATATCCCAACGCAGCTCCTAGAAGAAACGTGTTTCTGACTCGCTGAATCTCAACATAGATTCAACTATCTTAGGTGAACGAACGCACAGCACAGCAGTTTCAAGGAAACTTTTCTCCTGAGTTTTAGACGAAGTTTCCTGCTGTTTAGTACGTATGCCGGCATTGGGCTGGAAATACCGGTTTTGGGATTCTGCACAGAAAGGGTTTGCAAACCGCTGAATCCACACGTGAGTTTAACTCTGTCAGTTGAATGCACACATTGACAACCATTCAGTTTGATAACACCCTTTTGGTTTTAGAAGCAGATATTTCTCTGTACAGCCTATGGTCCCATTCACTCGGGAATATCGCAACGCAGCTCCTGGAAGAAACGTGTTTCTGACTCGCTGAATCTCAACATAGATTCAACTCTCTTAGGTGAACGAACGCACAGCAGAGCAGTTTCAAGGAAACGTTTCTCCTGAGTTTTAGACGAAGTTTCCTGCTGTTTAGTACGTATGCCGGCATTGGGCTGGAAATACCGGTTTTGGGATTCTGCACAGAAAGGGTTTGCAAACCGCTGTATCGACACGTGAGTTTAACTCTGTCAGTTGAATGCGCACATTGACAACCATTCGGTTAGATATTTCCGTTTTTGTTTTAGAAGCAGATATTTCTCTGTACAGCCTATGGTCCCATTCACTCGGGAATATCCCAACGCAGCTCCTGGAAGAAACGTGTTTCTGACTCGCTGAATCTCAACATAGATTCAACTCTCTTAGGTGAACGAACGCACAGCAGAGCAGTTTCAAGGAAACTTTTCTCCTGAGTTTTAGACGAAGTTTCCTGCTGTTTAGTACGTATGCCGGCATTGGGCTGGAAATACCGGTTTTGGGATTCTGCACAGAAAGGGTTTGCAAACCGCTGAATCCACACGTGAGTTTAACTCTGTTAGTTGAATGCACACATTGACAACCATTCAGTTTGATAACACCCTTTTGGTTTTAGAAGCAGATATTTCTCTGTACAGCCTATGGTCCCATTCACTCGGAATATCCCAACGCAGCTCCTGGAAGAAACGTGTTTCTGACTCGTTGAATCTCAACATAGATTCAACTCTCTTAAGTGAACGAACGCACAGCAGAGCAGTTTCAAGGAAACGTTTCTCCTGAGTTTTAGACGAAGTTTCCTGCTGTTTAGTACGTATGCCGGCATTGGGCTGGAAATACCGGTTTTGGGATTCTGCACAGAAAGGGTTTGCAAACCACTGAATCCACACGTGAGTTTAACTCTGTCAGTTGAATGCACACATTGACAACCATTCAGTTAGATAGCTCCGTTTTGGTTTTAGAAGCAGATATTTCTCTGTACAGCCTATGGTCCCATTCACTCGGGAATATCCCAACGCAGCTCCTGGAAGAAACGTGTTTCTGACTCGCTGAATCTCAACATAGATTCAACTCTCTTAGGTGAACGAACGCACAGCAGAGCAGTTTCAAGGAAACGTTTCTCCTGAGTTTTAGACGAAGTTTCCTGCTGTTTAGTACGTATACCGGCATTGGGCTGGAAATACCGGTTTTGGGATTCTGCACAGAAAGGGTTTGCAAACCGCTGAATCCACACGTGAGTTTAACTCTGTCAGTTGAATGCACACATTGACAACCATTCAGTTAGATAGCTCCGTTTTGGTATTAGAAGCAGATATTTCTCTGTACAGCCTATGGTCCCATTCACTCGGGAATATCCCAACGCAGGTCCTAGAAGAAACGTGTTTCTGACTCGCTGAATCTCAACATAGATTCAACTCTCTTAGGTGAACGAACGCACAGCAGAGCAGTTTCAAGGAAACGTTTATCCTGAGTTTTAGACGAAGCTTCCTGCTGTTTAGTACGGATGCCGGCATTGGGCTGGAAATACCGGTTTTGGGATTCTGCACAGAAAGGGTTTGCAAACCGCTGAATCCACACGTGAGTTTAACTTTGTGAGTTGAATGCACACATTGACAACCATCCAGTTAGATAGCTCCGTTTTGGTTTTAGAAGCAGATATTTCTCTGTACACCCTATGGTCCCATTCACTCGGGAATATCCCAACGCAGCTCCTAGAAGAAACGTGTTTCTGACTCGCTGAATCTCAACATAGATTCAACTCTCTTAGGTGAACGAACGCACAGCAGAGCAGTTTCAAGGAAACGTTTCTCCTGAGTTTTAGACGAAGTTACCTGCAGTTAAGTACGTATCCCGGCATTGGGCTGGAAATACCGGTTTTGGGATTCTGCACAGAAAGGGTTTGCAAACCACTGAATCCACACGGGAGTTTAACTCTGTCAATTGAATGCACACATTGTCAACCATTCAGTTAGATAGCTCCGTTTTGGTTTTAGAAGCAGATATTTCTCTGTACAGCCTATGGTCCCATTCACTCGGGAATATCCCAACGCAGCTCCTGGAAGAAACGTGTTTCTGACTCGCTGAATATCAACATAGATTCAACTCTCTTAGGTGAACGAACGCACAGCAGAGCAGTTTCAAGGAATCGTTTCTCCTGAGTTTTAGACGAAGTTTCCTTCTGTTTAGTACGGATGCCGGCCTTGGGCTGGAAATACCGGTTTTGGGATTCTGCACAGAAAGGGTTTGCAAACCGCTGAATCCACACGTGAGTTTAACTTTGTCAGTTGAATGCACACATTGACAACCATCCAGTTAGATAGCTCCGTTTTGGTTTTAGAAGCAGATATTTCTCTGTACAGCCTATGGTCCCATTCACTCGGGAATATCCCAACGCAGCTCCTAGAAGAAACGTGTTTCTGACTCGCTGAATCTCAACATAGATTCAACTCTCTTAGGTGAACGAACGCACAGCAGAGCAGTTTCAAGGAAACGTTTCTTCTGAGTTTTAGACGAAGTTTCCTGCTGTTTAGTACGTATGCCGGCATTGGGCTGGAAATACCGGTTTTGGGATTCTGCACAGAAAGGGTTTGCAAACCGCTGAATCCACACGTGAGTTTAACTTTGTCAGTTGAATGCACACATTGACAACCATCCAGTTAGATAGGTCCGTTTTGGTTTTCGAAGCAGATATTTCTCTGTACAGACTATGGTCCCATTCACTCGGGAATATCCCAACGCAGCTCCTAGAAGAAACGTGTTTCTGACTCGCTGAATCTCAACATAGATTCAACTCTCTTAGGTGAACGAACGAACAGCAGAGCAGTTTCAAGGAAACGTTTCTCCTGAGTTTTAGACGAAGTTTCCTGCTGTTTAGTACGTATGCCGGCATTGGGCTGGAAATACCGGTTTTGGGATTCTGCACAGAAAGGGTTTGCAAACCACTGAATCAACACGTGAGTTTAACACTCTCAGTTGAATGCACACATTGACAACCATTCAGTTAGATAGCTCCGTTTTGGTTTTAGAAGCAGATATTTCTCTGTACAGCCTATGGTCCCATTCACTCGGGAATATCCCTACGCAGCTCCTAGAAGAAACGTGTTTCTGACTCGCTGAATCTCAACATTGATTCAACTCTCTTAGGTGAACGAACGCACAGCAGAGCAGTTTCAAGGAAACGTTTCTCCTGAGTTTTAGACGAAGTTTCCTGCTGTTTAGTATGTATGCCGGCATTGGGCTGGAAATACCGGTGTTGGGATTGTGCACAGAAAGGGTTTGCAAACCACTGAATCCACACGTGAGTTTAACTCTGTCAGTTGAATGCACACATTGACAACCGTTCAGTTAGATTGCTCCGTTTTGGTTTTAGAAGCAGATATTTCTCTGTACAGCCTATGGTCCCATTCACTCTGGAATATCCCAACGCAGGTCCTCGGGAAACGTGTTTCTGACTCGCTGAATCTCAACATAGATTCAACTCTCTTAGGTGAACGAACGCACAGCAGAGCAGTTTCAAGGAAACTTTTCTCCTGAGTTTTAGACGAAGTTTCCTGCTGTTTAGTATGTATGCCGGCATTGGGCTGGAAATACCGGTTTTGGGATTCTGCACAGAAAGTGTTTGCAAACCGCTGAATCCACACGTGAGTTTAACTCTGTCAGTTGAATGCACACATTGACAACCATTCAGTGTGATAACACCCTTTTGGTTTTAGAAGCAGATATTTCTCTGTACAACCTATGGTCCCATTCACTCGGGAATATCCCAACGCAGCTCCTAGAAGAAACGTGTTTCTGACTCGCTGAATCTCAACATAGATTCAACTCTCTTAGGTGAACGAACGCACAGCAGAGAAGTTTCAAGGAAACTTTTCTCCTGAGTTTTAGACGAAGTTTCCTGCTGTTTAGTACGTATGCCGGCATTGGGCTGGAAATACCGGTTTTGGGATTCTGCACAGAAAGGGTTTGCAAACCGCTGAATCCACACGTGAGTTTAACTCTGTCAGTTGAATGCACACATTGACAACCATTCAGTTTGATAACACCCTTTTGGTTTTAGAAGCAGATACTTCTCTGTACAGCCTATGGTCCCATTCACTCGGGAACATCCCAACGCAGCTCCTGGAAGAAACGTGTTTCTGACTCGCTGAATCTCAACATAGATTCAACTCTCTTAGTTGAAGGAAAGAACAGCAGAGCAGTTTCAAGGAAACGTTTCTCCTGAGTTTTAGACGAAGTTTCCTGCTGTTTAGTACGTATGCCGGCATTGGGCTGGAAATACCGGTTTTGGGATTCTGCACAGAAAGGGTTTGCAAACCGCTGAATCCACACGTGAGTTTAACTCTGTCAGTTGAATGCACACATTGACAGCCATCCAGTTAGATAGCTCCGTTTCGGTTTTAGAAGCAGATATTTCTCTGTACAGCCTATGGTCCCATTCACTCGGGAATATCCCAACGCAGCTCCTAGAAGAAACGTGTTTCTGACTCGCTGAATCTCAACATAGATTCAACTCTCTTAGGTGAACGAACGCACAGCACAGCAGTTTCAAGGAATCTTTTCTCCTGAGTTTTAGACGAAGTTTCCTGCTGTTTAGTACGTATGCCGGCATTGGGCTGGAAATACCGGTTTTGGGATTCTGCACAGAAACGGTTTGCAAACCGCTGAATCCACACGTGAGATTAACTCTGTCAGTTGAATGCACACATTGACAACCATTCAGTTAGATAGCACCGTTTTGGTTTTAGAAGCAGATATTTCTCTGTACAGCCTATGGTCCCATTCACTCGGGAATATCCCAACACAGCTCCTAGAAGAAACGTGTTTCTGACTCGCTGAATCTCAACATAGATTCAACTCTCTTAGGTGAACGAACGCCCAGCAGAGCATTTTCAAGGAAACGTTTCTCCTGAGTTTTAGACGAAGTTTCCTGCTGTTTAGTACGGATGCCGGCATTGGGCTGGAAATACCGGTTTTGGGATTCTGCAAAGAAAGGGTTTGCAAACCACTGAATCCACACGTGAGTTTAACTCTGTCAGTTGAATGCACACATTGACAACCATTCAGTTAGATTGCTCCGTTTTGGTTTTAGAAGGAGATATTTCTCTGTACAGCCTATGGTCCCATTCACTCGGGAATATCCCAACGCAGGTCCTAGAGAAACGTGTTTCTGACTCGCTGAATCTCAACATAGATTCAACTCTCTTAGGTGAACGAACGCACAGCAGAGCAGTTTCAAGGAAACGTTTCTCCTGAGTTTTAGACGAAGTTTCCTGCTGTTTAGTACGTATGCCGGCATTGGGCTGGAAATACCGGTTTTGGGATTCTGCACAGAAAGGGTTTGCAAACCGCTGAATCCACACGTGAGTTTAACTTTGTCAGTTGAATGCACACATTGACAACCATCCAGTTAGATAGGTCCGTTTTGGTTTTCGAAGCAGATATTTCTCTGTACAGACTATGGTCCCATTCACTCGGGAATATCCCAACGCAGCTCCTAGAAGAAACGTGTTTCTGACTCGCTGAATCTCAACATAGATTCAACTCTCTTAGGTGAACGAACGAACAGCAGAGCAGTTTCAAGGAAACGTTTCTCCTGAGTTTTAGACGAAGTTTCCTGCTGTTTAGTACGTATGCCGGCATTGGGCTGGAAATACCGGTTTTGGGATTCTGCACAGAAAGGGTTTGCAAACCACTGAATCAACACGTGAGTTTAACACTCTCAGTTGAATGCACACATTGACAACCATTCAGTTAGATAGCTCCGTTTTGGTTTTAGAAGCAGATATTTCTCTGTACAGCCTATGGTCCCATTCACTCGGGAATATCCCTACGCAGCTCCTAGAAGAAACGTGTTTCTGACTCGCTGAATCTCAACATTGATTCAACTCTCTTAGGTGAACGAACGCACAGCAGAGCAGTTTCAAGGAAACGTTTCTCCTGAGTTTTAGACGAAGTTTCCTGCTGTTTAGTATGTATGCCGGCATTGGGCTGGAAATACCGGTGTTGGGATTGTGCACAGAAAGGGTTTGCAAACCACTGAATCCACACGTGAGTTTAACTCTGTCAGTTGAATGCACACATTGACAACCGTTCAGTTAGATTGCTCCGTTTTGGTTTTAGAAGCAGATATTTCTCTGTACAGCCTATGGTCCCATTCACTCTGGAATATCCCAACGCAGGTCCTCGGGAAACGTGTTTCTGACTCGCTGAATCTCAACATAGATTCAACTCTCTTAGGTGAACGAACGCACAGCAGAGCAGTTTCAAGGAAACTTTTCTCCTGAGTTTTAGACGAAGTTTCCTGCTGTTTAGTATGTATGCCGGCATTGGGCTGGAAATACCGGTTTTGGGATTCTGCACAGAAAGTGTTTGCAAACCGCTGAATCCACACGTGAGTTTAACTCTGTCAGTTGAATGCACACATTGACAACCATTCAGTGTGATAACACCCTTTTGGTTTTAGAAGCAGATATTTCTCTGTACAACCTATGGTCCCATTCACTCGGGAATATCCCAACGCAGCTCCTAGAAGAAACGTGTTTCTGACTCGCTGAATCTCAACATAGATTCAACTCTCTTAGGTGAACGAACGCACAGCAGAGAAGTTTCAAGGAAACTTTTCTCCTGAGTTTTAGACGAAGTTTCCTGCTGTTTAGTACGTATGCCGGCATTGGGCTGGAAATACCGGTTTTGGGATTCTGCACAGAAAGGGTTTGCAAACCGCTGAATCCACACGTGAGTTTAACTCTGTCAGTTGAATGCACACATTGACAACCATTCAGTTTGATAACACCCTTTTGGTTTTAGAAGCAGATACTTCTCTGTACAGCCTATGGTCCCATTCACTCGGGAACATCCCAACGCAGCTCCTGGAAGAAACGTGTTTCTGACTCGCTGAATCTCAACATAGATTCAACTCTCTTAGTTGAAGGAAAGAACAGCAGAGCAGTTTCAAGGAAACGTTTCTCCTGAGTTTTAGACGAAGTTTCCTGCTGTTTAGTACGTATGCCGGCATTGGGCTGGAAATACCGGTTTTGGGATTCTGCACAGAAAGGGTTTGCAAACCGCTGAATCCACACGTGAGTTTAACTCTGTCAGTTGAATGCACACATTGACAGCCATCCAGTTAGATAGCTCCGTTTCGGTTTTAGAAGCAGATATTTCTCTGTACAGCCTATGGTCCCATTCACTCGGGAATATCCCAACGCAGCTCCTAGAAGAAACGTGTTTCTGACTCGCTGAATCTCAACATAGATTCAACTCTCTTAGGTGAACGAACGCACAGCACAGCAGTTTCAAGGAATCTTTTCTCCTGAGTTTTAGACGAAGTTTCCTGCTGTTTAGTACGTATGCCGGCATTGGGCTGGAAATACCGGTTTTGGGATTCTGCACAGAAACGGTTTGCAAACCGCTGAATCCACACGTGAGATTAACTCTGTCAGTTGAATGCACACATTGACAACCATTCAGTTAGATAGCACCGTTTTGGTTTTAGAAGCAGATATTTCTCTGTACAGCCTATGGTCCCATTCACTCGGGAATATCCCAACACAGCTCCTAGAAGAAACGTGTTTCTGACTCGCTGAATCTCAACATAGATTCAACTCTCTTAGGTGAACGAACGCCCAGCAGAGCATTTTCAAGGAAACGTTTCTCCTGAGTTTTAGACGAAGTTTCCTGCTGTTTAGTACGGATGCCGGCATTGGGCTGGAAATACCGGTTTTGGGATTCTGCAAAGAAAGGGTTTGCAAACCACTGAATCCACACGTGAGTTTAACTCTGTCAGTTGAATGCACACATTGACAACCATTCAGTTAGATTGCTCCGTTTTGGTTTTAGAAGGAGATATTTCTCTGTACAGCCTATGGTCCCATTCACTCGGGAATATCCCAACGCAGGTCCTAGAGAAACGTGTTTCTGACTCGCTGAATCTCAACATAGATTCAACTCTCTTAGGTGAACGAACGCACAGCAGAGCAGTTTCAAGGAAACGTTTCTCCTGAGTTTTAGACGAAGTTTCCTGCTGTTTAGTACGTATGCCGGCATTGGGCTGGAAATACCGGTTTTGGGATTCTGCACAGAAATGGTTTGCAAACCGCTGAATCCACACGTCAGTTTAACTCTCTCAGTTGAATGCACACATTGACAACCATTCAGTTTGATTACACCCTTTTGGTTTTAGAAGCAGATATTTCTCTGTACAGCCTATGGTCCCATTCACTCGGGAATATCCCAACGCAGCTCCTAGAAGAAACGTGTTTCTGACTCGCTGAATCTCAACATAGATTCAACTCTCTTAAGTGAACGAACGCACAGCAGAGCAGTTTCAAGGAAACGTTTCTCCTGAGTTTTAGACGAAGTTTCCTGCTGTTTAGTACGTATGCCGGCATTGGGCTGGAAATACCGGTTTTGGGATTCTGCACAGAAAGGGTTTGCAAACCGCTGAATCCACACGTGAGTTTAACTCTGTCAGGTGAATGCACACACTGACAACCATTCAGTTAGATAGCTCCGTTTTGGTTTTAGAAGCAGATATTTCTCTGTACAGCCTATGGTCCCATTCACTCGGGAATATCCCAACGCAGCTCCTAGAAGAAACGTGTTTCTGACTCGCTGAATCTCAACATAGATTCAACTCTCTTAGGTGAACGGACGCACAGCAGAGCAGTTTCAAGGAAACGTTTCTCCTGAGTTTTAGACGAAGTTTCCTGCTGTTTAGTACGGATGCCGGCATTGGGCTGGAAATACCGGTTTTGGGATTCTGCACAGAAAGGGTTTGCAAACCCCTGAATCCACACGTGAGTTTAACTCTGTCAGTTGAATGCACACATTAACAACCATTCAGTTTGATAACACCCTTTTGGTTTTAGAAGCAGATATTTCTCCGTAGAGCCTATGGTCCCATTCACTCGGGAATATACCAACGCAGGTCCTAAAAGAAACGTGTTTCTGACTCGCTGAATCTCAACATAGATTCAACTCTCTTAGGTGAACGAACGCACAGCAGAGCAGTTTCAAGGAATCGTTTCTCCTGAGTTTTAGACGAAGCTTCCTGCTGTTTAGTACATATGCCGGCATTGGGCTGGAAATACCGGTTTTGGGATTCTGCACAGAAACGATTTGCAAACCGCTGAATCCACACGTGAGATTAACTCTGTCAGTTGAATGCACACATTGACAACCATTCAGTTAGATAGCACCGTTTTGGTTTTAGAAGCAGATATGTCTCTGTACAGCCTATGGTCCCATTCTCTCGGGAATATCCCAATGCAGCTCCTGGAAGAAACGTGTTTCTGACTCGCTGAATCTCAACATAGATTCAACTCTCTTAGGTGAACGAACGCACAGCAGAGCAGTTTCAAGGAAACGTTTCTCCTGAGTTTTAGACGAAGTTTCCGGCTGTTTAGTACGGATGCCGGCATTGGGCTGGAAATACCGGTTTTGGGATTCTGCACAGAAAGGGTTTGCAAACCACTGAATCCACACGTGAGTTTAACTCTGTCAGTTGAATGCACACATTGACAACCATTCAGTTAGATTGCTCCGTTTTGGTTTTAGAAGGAGATATTTCTCTGTACAGCCTTTGGTCCCATTCACTCGGGAATATCCCAACGCAGGTCCTAGAGAAACGTGTTTCTGACTCGCTGAATCTCAACATAGATTCAACTCTCTTAGGTGAACGAACGCACAGCAGAGCAGTTTCAAGGAAACGTTTCTCCTGAGTTTTAGACGAAGTTTCCTGCTGTTTAGTACGTATGCCGGCATTGGGCTGGAAATACCGGTTTTGGGATTCTGCACAGAAATGGTTTGCAAACCGCTGAATCCACACGTCAGTTTAACTCTCTCAGTTGAATGCACACATTGACAACCATTCAGTTTGATTACACCCTTTTGGTTTTAGAAGCAGATATTTCTCTGTACAGCCTATGGTCCCATTCACTCGGGAATATCCCAACGCAGCTCCTAGAAGAAACGTGTTTCTGACTCGCTGAATCTCAACATAGATTCAACTCTCTTAGGTGAACGAACGCACAGCAGAGCAGTTTCAAGGAAACGTTTCTCCTGAGTTTTAGACGAAGTTTCCTGCTGTTTAGTACGGATGCCGGCATTGGGCTGGAAATACTGGTTTTGGGATTCTGCACAGAAAGGGTTTGCAAACCGCTGAATCCACACGTGAGTTTAACTCTGTCAGTTGAATGCACACACTGACAACCATTCAGTTAGATAGCTCCGTTTTGGTTTTAGAAGCAGATATTTCTCTGTACAGCCTATGGTCCCATTCACTCGGGAATATCCCAACGCAGCTCCTAGAAGAAACGTGTTTCTGACTCGCTGAATCTCAACATAGATTCAACTCTCTTAGGTGAACGGACGCACAGCAGAGCAGTTTCAAGGAAACTTTTCTCCTGAGTTTTAGACGAAGTTACCTGCTGTTTAGTACGGATGCCGGCATTGGGCTGAAAATACCGGTTTTGGGATTCTGCACAGAAAGGGTTTGCAAACCGCTGAATCCACACGTGAGTTTAACTCTGTCAGTTGAATGCACACATTGACAACCATTCAGTTTGATAACACCCTTTTGGTTTTAGAAGCAGATATTTCTCCGTACAGCCTATGGTCCCATTCACTCGGGAATATCCCAACGCAGGTCCTAGAAGAAACGTGTTTCTGACTCGCTGAATCTCAACATAGATTCAACTCTCTTAGGTGAACGAACGCACAGCAGAGCAGTTTCCAGGAAACGTTTCTCCTGAGTTTTAGACGAAGTTTCCTGCTGTTTAGTACGGATGCCGGCATTGGGCTGGAAATACCGGTTTTGGGATTCTGCACAGAAAGGGTTTGCAAACCGCTGAATCCACACGTGAGTTTATCTCTGTCTGTTGACTGCACACATTGACAACCATCCAGTTAGATAGCTCCGATTTGGTTTTAGAAGCAGATATTTCTCTGTACAGCCTATGGTCCCATTCACTCGGGAATATCCCAACGCAGCTCCTAGAAGAAACGTGTTTCTGACTCGCTGAATCTCAACGTAGATTCAACTCTCTTAGGTGAACGAACGCACAGCAGAGCAGTTTCAAGGAAACGTTTCTCCTGAGTTTTAGACGAAGTTACCTGCAGTTAAGTACGTATCCCGGCATTGGGCTGGAAATACCGGTTTTGGGATTCTGCACAGAAAGTGTTTACAAACCGCTGAATCCACACGTGAGTTTAACTCTGTCAGTTGATTGCACACATTGACAACCATTCAGTTAGATAGCTCCGTTTTGGTTTTAGAAGCAGATATTTCTCTGTACAGCCTATGGTCCCATTCACTCGGGAATATCCCAACGCAGCTCCTGGAAGAAACGTGTTTCTGACTCGCTGAATCTCAACATAGATTCAACTCTCTTAGGTGAACGAACGCACAGCAGAGCAGTTTCAAGGAAACGTTTCTCCTGAGTTTTAGACGAAGTTTCCTGCTGTTTAGTACGGATGCCGGCATTGGGCTGGAAATACCGGTTTTGGGATTCTGCACAGAAAGGTTTTGCAAACCGCTGAATCCACACGTGAGTTTAACTCTGTCAGTTGAATGCACACATTGACAACCATTCAGTTAGATAGCTCCTTTTTGGTATTAGAAGCAGATATTTCTCTGTACAGCCTATGGTCCCATTCACTCGGGAATATCCCAACGCAGGTCCTAGAAGAAACGTGTTTATGACTCGCTGAATCTCAACATAGATTCAACTCTCTTAGGTGAACGAACGCACAGCAGAGCAGTTTCAAGGAAACGTTTCTCCTGAGTTTTAGACGAAGTTTCCTGCTGTTTAGTACGTATGCCGGCATTGGGCTGGAAATACCGGTTTTGGGATTCTGCACAGAAAGGGTTTGCAAACCGCTGAATCCACACGTGAGTTTAACTTTGGGAGTTGAATGCACACATTGACAACCATCCAGTTAGATAGCTCCGTTTTGGTTTTAGAAGCAGATATTTCTCTGTACAGCCTATGGTCCCATTCACTCGGGAATATCCCAACGCAGCTCCTAGAAGAAACGTGTTTCTGACTCGCTGAATCTCAACGTAGATTCAACTCTCTTAGGTGAACGAACGTACAGCAGAGCAGTTTCAAGGAAACGTTTCTCCTGAGTTTTAGACGAAGTTTCCTGCTGTTTAGTACGTATGCCGGCATTGGGCTGGAAATACCGGTTTTGGGATTCTGCACAGAAAGTGTTTGCAAACCGCTGAATCCACACGTGAGATTAACTCTGTCAGTTGAATGCACACATTGACAACCATTCAGTTTGATAACACCCTTTTGGTTTCAGAAGCAGATATTTCTCTGTACAACCTATGGTCCCATTTTCTCGGGAATATCCCAACGCAGCTCCTAGAAGAAACGTGTTTCTGACTCGCTGAATGTCAACATAGATTCAACTCTCTTAGGTGAACGATCGCACAGCAGAGCAGTTTCAAGGAAACTTTTCTCCTGAGTTTTAGACGAAGTTTCCTGCTGTTTAGTACGTATGCCGGCATTGGGCTGGAAATACCGGTTTTGGGATTCTGCACAAAAAGGGTTTGCAAACCGCTGAATCCACACGTGAGTTTAACTCTGTCAGTTGAATGCACACATTGACAACCATTCAGTTTGATAACACCCTTTTGATTTTAGAAGCAGATATTTCTCTGTACAGCCTATGGTCCCATTCACTCGGGAATATCCCAACGCATCTCCTAGAAGAAACGTGTTTCTGACTCGCTGAATCTCAACATAGATTCAACTCTCTTAGGTGAACGAACGCACAGCAGAGCAGTTTCAAGGAAACTTTTCTCCTGAGTTTTAGACGAAGTTTCCTGCTGTTTAGTACGTATGCCGGCACTGGGCTGGAAATACCGGTTTTGGGATTCTGCACAGAAAGGGTTTGCAAACCGCTGAATCCACACGTGAGTTTAACTCTGTCAGTTGAATGCACACATTGACAACAATCCAGTTAGAGTGCTCCGTTTTGGTTTTAGAAGCACATATTTCTCTGTACAGCCTATGGTCCCATTCACTCGGGAATATCCCAACGCAACTCCTAGAAGAAACGTGTTCCTGACTCGCTGAATCTCAACATAGATTCAACTCTCTTAGGTGAACGAACGCACAGTAGAGCAGTTTCAAGGAAACGTTTCTCCTGAGTTTTAGACGAAGTTTCCTGCTGTTTAGTACGTATGCCGGCATTGGGCTGGAAATACCGGTTTTGGGATTCTGCACAGAAAGGGTTTGCAAACCGCTGAATCCACACGTGAGTTTAACTCTGTCAGTTGAATGCACACATTGACAACCATTCAGTGTGATAACACCCTTTTGGTTTTAGAAGCAGATATTTCTCTGTACAACCTATGGTCCCATTCTCTCGGGAATATCCCAACGCAGCTCCTAGAAGAAACGTGTTTCTGACTCGCTGAATCTCAACATAGATTCAACTCTCTTAGGTGAACGAACGCACAGCAGAGCAGTTTCAAGGAAACGTTTCTCCTGAGTTTTAGACGAAGTTTCCTGCTGTTTAGTACGTATCCCGGCATTGGGCTGGAAATACCGGTTTTGGGATTCTGCACAGAAAGGGTTTGCAAACCGCTGAATCCACACGTGAGTTTAACTCGGTCAGTTGAATGCACACATTGACAACCATTCAGTTTGATAACACCCTTTTGGTTTTAGAAGCAGATATTTCTCTGTACAGCCTATGGTCCCATTCACTCGGGAATATCCCAACGCAGCTCCTGGAAGAGACGTGTTTCTGACTCGCTGAATCTCAACATAGATTCAACTCTCTTAGGTGAACGAACGCACAGCAGAGCAGTTTCAAGGAAACTTTTCTCCTGAGTTTTAGACGAAGTTTCCTGCTGTTTAGTATGTATGCCGGCATTGGGCTGGAAATACCGGTTTTGGGATTCTGCACAGAAAGTGTTTGCAAACCGCTGAATCCACACGTGAGTTTAACTCTGTCAGTTGAATGCACACATTGACAACCATTCAGTTTGATAACACCCTTTTGGTTTTAGAAGCAGATATTTCTCTGTACAGCCTATGGTCCCATTCACTCGGGAATATCCCAACGCAGCTCCTGGAAGAAACGTGTTTCTGACTCGCTGAATCTCAACATAGATTCAACTCTCTTAGGTGAACGAACGCACAGCAGAGCAGTTTCAAGGAAACGTTTCTCCTGAGTTTTAGACGAAGTTTCCTGCTGTTTAGTACGTATGCCGGCATTCGGCTGGAAATACCGGTTTTGGGATTCTGCACAGAAAGTGTTTGCAAACCGCTGAATCCACACGTGAGTTTAACTCTGTCAGTTGAATGCACACATTGACAACCATTCAGTGTGATAACACCCTTTTGGTTTTAGAAGCAGATATTTCTCTGTACAACCTATGGTCCCATTCTCTCGGGAATATCCCAACGCAGCTCCTGGAAGAAACGTGTTTCTGACTCGCTGAATCTCCACATAGATTCAACTCTGTAAGGTGAACGATCGCACAGCAGAGCAGTTTCAAGGAAACTTTTCTCCTGAGTTTTAGACGAAGTTTCCTGCTGTTTAGTACGTATGCCGGCATTGGGCTGGAAATACCGGTTTTGGGATTCTGCACAGAAAGGGTTTGCAAACCACTGAATCCACACGTGAGTTTAATTCTGTCAGTTGAATGCACACATTGACAACCATTCAGTTAGATAGCTCCGTTTTGGTTTTAGAAGCAGATATTTCTCTGTACATCCTATGGTCCCATTCACTCGGGAATATCCCCACGCAACTCCTGGAAGAAACTTGTTTCTGACTCGCTGAATCTCAACATAGATTCAAGTCTCTTAGGTGAACGAACGCACAGCAGAGCAGTTTCAAGGAAACGTTTCTCCTGAGTTTTAGACGAAGTTTCCTGCTGTTTAGTACGTATGCCGGCATTGGGCTGGAAATACCGGTTTTTGGCTTCTGCACAGAAAGGGTTTGCAAACCGCTGAATCCACACGTGAGTTAAACTCTGTCAGTTGAATGCACACATTGACAACCATTCAGTTAGATAGCTCCGTTTTGGTTTTAGAAGCAGATATTTCTCTGTACAGCCTATGGTCCCATTCACTCGGGAATATCCCAACGCATCTCCTAGAAGAAACGTGTTTCTGACTCGCTGAATCTCAACATAGATTCAACTCTCTTATGTGAACGAACGCACAGCAGAGCAGTTTCAAGGAAACTTTTCTCCTGAGTTTTACACGAATTTTCCTGCTGTTTAGTACGTATGCCGGCATTAGGCTGGAAATACCGGTTTTGGGATTCTGCACAGAAAGTGTTTGCAAACCGCTGAATCCACACGTGAGTTTAACTCTGTCAGTTGAATGCACACATTGACAACCATTCAGTGTGATAACACCCTTTTGGTTTTAGAAGCAGATATTTCTCTGTACAACCTATGGTCCCATTCTCTCGGGAATATCCCAACGCAGCTCCTAGAAGAAACGTGTTTCTGACTCGCTGAATCTCAACATAGATTCAACTCTCTTAGGTGAACGAAAGAACAGCAGAGCAGTTTCAAGGAAACGTTTCTCCTGAGTTTTAGACGAAGTTTCCTGCTGTTTAGTACGTATGCCGGCATTGGGCTGGAAATACCGGTTTTGGGATTCTGCACAGAAAGGGTTTGCAAACCACTGAATCCACACGTGAGTTTCACTCTGTCAGTTGAATGCACACATTGACAACCATTCAGTTAGATAGCTCCGTTTTGGTTTTAGAAGCAGATATTTCTCTGTACAGCCTATGGTCCCATTCACTCGGGAATATCCCAACGCAGCTCCTGGAAGAAACGTGTTTCTGACTCGCTGAATCTCAACATAGATTCAACTCTCTTAGGTGAACGAACGCACAGCAGAGCAGTTTCAAGGAAACGTTTCTCCTGAGTTTTAGACGAAGTTTCCTGCTGTTTAGTACGGATGCCGGCATTGGGCTGGAAATACCGGTTTTGGGATTCTGCACAGAAAGGGTTTGCAAACCGCTGAATCCACACGTGAGTTTAACTCTGTCAGTTGAATGCACACATTGACAACCATTCAGTTAGATAGCTCCGTTTTGGTATTAGAAGCAGATATTTCTCTGTACAGCCTATGGTCCCATTCACTCGGGAATATCCCAACGCAGGTCCTAGAAAAAACGTGTTTCTGACTCGCTGAATCTCAACATAGATTCAACTCTCTTAGGTGAACGAACGCACAGCAGAGCAGTTTCAAGGAAACGTTTCTCCTGAGTTTTAGACGAAGTTTCCTGCTGTTTAGTACGTATGCCGGCATTGGGCTGGAAATACCGGTTTTGGGATTCTGCACAGAAAGGGTTTGCAAACCGCTGAATCCACACGTGAGTTTAACTTTGTCAGTTGAATGCACACATTGACAACCATTCGGTTAGATAGTTCCGTTTTTGTTTTAGAAGCAGATATTTCTCTGTACAGCCTATGGTCCCATTCACTCGGGAATATCCCAACGCAGCTCCTAGAAGAAACGTGTTTCTGACTCGCTGAATCTCAACATAGATTCAACTCTCTTAGGTGAACGAACGCACAGCAGAGCAGTTTCAAGGAAACTTTTCTCCTGAGTTTTAGACGAAGTTTCCTGCTGTTTAGTACGTATGCCGGCATTGGGCTGGAAATACCGGTTTTGGGATTCTGCACAGAAAGGGTTTGCAAACCGCTGAATCCACACGTGAGTTTAACTCTGTTAGTTGAATGCACACATTGACAAACATTCAGTTTGATAACACCCTTTTGGTTTTAGAAGCAGATATTTCTCTGTACAGCCTATGGTCCCATTCACTCGGGAATATCCCAACGCAGCTCCTGGAAGAAACGTGTTTCTGACTCGTTGAATCTCAACATAGATTCAACTCTCTTAAGTGAACGAACGCACAGCAGAGCAGTTTCAAGGAAACGTTTCTCCTGAGTTTTAGACGAAGTTTCCTGCTGTTTAGTACGGATGCCGGCATTGGGCTGGAAATACCGGTTTTGGGATTCTGCACAGAAAGGGTTTGCAAACCACTGAATCCACACGTGAGTTTAACTCTGTCAGTTGAATGCACACATTGACAACCATTCAGTTAGATAGCTCCGTTTTGGTTTTAGAAGCAGATATTTCTCTGTACAGCCTATGGTCCCATTCACTCGGGAATATCCCAACGCAGCTCCTAGAAGAAACGTGTTTCTGACTCGCTGAATCTCAACATAGATTCAACTCTCTTAGGTGAACGAACGCACAGCAGAGCAGTTTCAAGGAAACGTTTCTCCTGAGTTTTATACGAAGTTTCCTGCTGTTTAGTACATATACCGGCATTGGGCTGGAAATACCGGTTTTGGGATTCTGCACAGAAAGGGTTTGCAAACCGCTGAATCCACACGTGAGTTTAACTCTGTCAGTTGAATGCACACATTGACAACCATTCAGTTAGATAGCTCCGTTTTGGTATTAGAAGCAGATATTTCTCTGTACAGCCTATGGTCCCATTCACTCGGGAATATCCCAACGCAGGTCCTAGAAGAAACGTGTTTCTGACTCGCTGAATCTCAACATAGATTCAACTCTCTTAGGTGAACGAACGCACAGCAGAGCAGTTTCAAGGAAACGTTTATCCTGAGTTTTAGACGAAGTTTCCTGCTGTTTAGTACGGATGCCGGCATTGGGCTGGAAATACCGGTTTTGGGATTCTGCACAGAAAGGGTTTGCAAACCGCTGAATCCACACGTGAGTTTAACTTTGTGAGTTGAATGCACACATTGACAACCATCCAGTTAGATAGCTCCGTTTTGGTTTTAGAAGCAGATATTTCTCTGTACACCCTATGGTCCCATTCACTCGGGAATATCCCAACGCAGCTCCTAGAAGAAACGTGTTTCTGACTCGCTGAATCTCAACATAGATTCAACTCTCTTAGGTGAACGAACGCACAGCAGAGCAGTTTCAAGGAATCGTTTCTCCTGAGTTTTAGACCAAGTTACCTGCAGTTAAGTACGTATCCCGGCATTGGGCTGGAAATACCGGTTTTGGGATTCTGCACAGAAAGGGTTTGCAAACCACTGAATCCACACGTGAGTTTCACTCTGTCAGTTGAATGCACACATTGACAACCATTCAGTTAGATAGCTCCGTTTTGGTTTTAGAAGCAGATATTTCTCTGTACAGCCTATGGTCCCATTCACTCGGGAATATCCCAACGCAGCTCCTGGAAGAAACGTGTTTCTGACTCGCTGAATCTCAACATAGATTCAACTCTCTTAGGTGAACGAACGCACAGCAGAGCAGTTTCAAGGAAACGTTTCTCCTGAGTTTTAGACGAAGTTTCCTGCTGTTTAGTACGGATGCCGGCATTGGGCTGGAAATACCGGTTTTGGGATTCTGCACAGAAAGGGTTTGCAAACCGCTGAATCCACACGTGAGTTTAACTCTGTCAGTTGAATGCACACATTGACAACCATTCAGTTAGATAGCTCCGTTTTGGTATTAGAAGCAGATATTTCTCTGTACAGCCTATGGTCCCATTCACTCGGGAATATCCCAACGCAGGTCCTAGAAAAAACGTGTTTCTGACTCGCTGAATCTCAACATAGATTCAACTCTCTTAGGTGAACGAACGCACAGCAGAGCAGTTTCAAGGAAACGTTTCTCCTGAGTTTTAGACGAAGTTTCCTGCTGTTTAGTACGTATGCCGGCATTGGGCTGGAAATACCGGTTTTGGGATTCTGCACAGAAAGGGTTTGCAAACCGCTGAATCCACACGTGAGTTTAACTTTGTCAGTTGAATGCACACATTGACAACCATTCGGTTAGATAGTTCCGTTTTTGTTTTAGAAGCAGATATTTCTCTGTACAGCCTATGGTCCCATTCACTCGGGAATATCCCAACGCAGCTCCTAGAAGAAACGTGTTTCTGACTCGCTGAATCTCAACATAGATTCAACTCTCTTAGGTGAACGAACGCACAGCAGAGCAGTTTCAAGGAAACTTTTCTCCTGAGTTTTAGACGAAGTTTCCTGCTGTTTAGTACGTATGCCGGCATTGGGCTGGAAATACCGGTTTTGGGATTCTGCACAGAAAGGGTTTGCAAACCGCTGAATCCACACGTGAGTTTAACTCTGTTAGTTGAATGCACACATTGACAAACATTCAGTTTGATAACACCCTTTTGGTTTTAGAAGCAGATATTTCTCTGTACAGCCTATGGTCCCATTCACTCGGGAATATCCCAACGCAGCTCCTGGAAGAAACGTGTTTCTGACTCGTTGAATCTCAACATAGATTCAACTCTCTTAAGTGAACGAACGCACAGCAGAGCAGTTTCAAGGAAACGTTTCTCCTGAGTTTTAGACGAAGTTTCCTGCTGTTTAGTACGGATGCCGGCATTGGGCTGGAAATACCGGTTTTGGGATTCTGCACAGAAAGGGTTTGCAAACCACTGAATCCACACGTGAGTTTAACTCTGTCAGTTGAATGCACACATTGACAACCATTCAGTTAGATAGCTCCGTTTTGGTTTTAGAAGCAGATATTTCTCTGTACAGCCTATGGTCCCATTCACTCGGGAATATCCCAACGCAGCTCCTAGAAGAAACGTGTTTCTGACTCGCTGAATCTCAACATAGATTCAACTCTCTTAGGTGAACGAACGCACAGCAGAGCAGTTTCAAGGAAACGTTTCTCCTGAGTTTTATACGAAGTTTCCTGCTGTTTAGTACATATACCGGCATTGGGCTGGAAATACCGGTTTTGGGATTCTGCACAGAAAGGGTTTGCAAACCGCTGAATCCACACGTGAGTTTAACTCTGTCAGTTGAATGCACACATTGACAACCATTCAGTTAGATAGCTCCGTTTTGGTATTAGAAGCAGATATTTCTCTGTACAGCCTATGGTCCCATTCACTCGGGAATATCCCAACGCAGGTCCTAGAAGAAACGTGTTTCTGACTCGCTGAATCTCAACATAGATTCAACTCTCTTAGGTGAACGAACGCACAGCAGAGCAGTTTCAAGGAAACGTTTATCCTGAGTTTTAGACGAAGTTTCCTGCTGTTTAGTACGGATGCCGGCATTGGGCTGGAAATACCGGTTTTGGGATTCTGCACAGAAAGGGTTTGCAAACCGCTGAATCCACACGTGAGTTTAACTTTTTGAGTTGAATGCACACATTGACAACCATCCAGTTAGATAGCTCCGTTTTGGTTTTAGAAGCAGATATTTCTCTGTACACCCTATGGTCCCATTCACTCGGGAATATCCCAACGCAGCTCCTAGAAGAAACGTGTTTCTGACTCGCTGAATCTCAACATAGATTCAACTCTCTTAGGTGAACGAACGCACAGCAGAGCAGTTTCAAGGAATCGTTTCTCCTGAGTTTTAGACCAAGTTACCTGCAGTTAAGTACGTATCCCGGCATTGGGCTGGAAATACCGGTTTTGGGATTCTGCACAGAAAGGGTTTGCAAACCACTGAATCCACACGGGAGTTTAACTCTGTCAATTGAATGCACACATTGTCAACCATTCAGTTAGATAACTCCGTTTTGGTTTTAGAAGCAGATATTTCTCTGTACAGCCTATGGTCCCATTCACTCGGGAATATCCCAACGCAGCTCCTGGAAGAAACGTGTTTCTGACTCGCTGAATGTCAACATAGATTCAACTCTCTTAGGTGAACGAACGCACAGCAGAGCAGTTTCAAGGAATCGTTTCTCCTGAGTTTTAGACGAAGTTTCCTTCTGTTTAGTACGGATGCCGGCCTTGGGCTGGAAATACCGGTTTTGGGATTCTGCACAGAAAGGGTTTGCAAACCGCTGAATCCACACGTGAGTTTAACTTTGTCAGTTGAATGCACACATTGACAACCATCCAGTTAGATAGCTCCGTTTTGGTTTTAGAAGCAGATATTTCTCTGTACAGCCTATGGTCCCATTCACTCGGGAATATCCAAACGCAGCTCCTAGAAGAAACGTGTTTCTGACTCGCTGAATCTCAACATAGATTCAACTCTCTTAGGTGAACGAACGCACAGCAGAGCAGTTTCAAGGAAACGTTTCTCCTGAGTTTTAGACGAAGTTTCCTGCTGTTTAGTACGTATGCCGGCATTGGGCTGGAAATACCGGTTTTGGGATTCTGCACAGAAAGTGTTTGCAAACCGCTGAATCCACACGTGAGTTTAACTTTGTCAGTTGAATGCACACATTGACAACCATCCAGTTAGATAGGTCCGTTTTGGTTTTCGAAGCAGATATTTCTCTGTACAGACTATGGTCACATTCACTCGGGAATATCCCAACGCAGGTCCTAGAAGAAACGTGTTTCTGACTCGCTGAATCTCAACATAGATTCAACTCTCTTAGGTGAACGAACGAACAGCAGAGCAGTTTCAAGGAAACGTTTCTCCTGAGTTTTAGACGAAGTTTCCTGCTGTTTAGTACGTATGCCGGCATTGGGCTGGAAATACCGGTTTTGGGATTCTGCACAGAAAGGGTTTGCAAACCACTGAATCAACACGTGAGTTTAACTCTGTCAGTTGAATGCACACATTGACAACCATTCAGTTAGATAGCTCCGTTTTGGTTTTAGAAGCAGATATTTCTCTGTACAGCCTATGGTCCCATTCACTCGGGAATATCCCTACGCAGCTCCTAGAAGAAACGTGTTTCTGACTCGCTGAATCTCAACATTGATTCAACTCTCTTAGGTGAACGAACGCACAGCAGAGCAGTTTCAAGGAAACGTTTCTCCTGAGTTTTAGACGAAGTTTCCTGCTGTTTAGTATGTATGCCGGCATTGGGCTGGAAATACCGGTGTTGGGATTGTGCACAGAAAGGGTTTGCAAACCACTGAATCCACACGTGAGTTTAACTCTGTCAGTTGAATGCACACATTGACAACCGTTCAGTTAGATTGCTCCGTTTTGGTTTTAGAAGCAGATATTTCTCTGTACAGCCTATGGTCCCATTCACTCTGGAATATCCCAACCCAGGTCCTAGAGAAACGTGTTTCTGACTCGCTGAATCTCAACATAGATTCAACTCTCTTAGGTGAACGAACGCACAGCAGAGCAGTTTCAAGGAAACTTTTCTCCTGAGTTTTAGACGAAGTTTCCTGCTGTTTAGTATGTATGCCGGCATTGGGCTGGAAATACCGGTTTTGGGATTCTGCACAGAAAGTGTTTGCAAACCGCTGAATCCACACGTGAGTTTAACTCTGTCAGTTGAATGCACACATTGACAACCATTCAGTGTGATAACACCCTTTTGGTTTTAGAAGCAGATATTTCTCTGTACAACCTATGGTCCCATTCACTCGGGAATATCCCAACGCAGCTCCTAGAAGAAACGTGTTTCTGACTCGCTGAATCTCAACATAGATTCAACTCTCTTAGGTGAACGAACGCACAGCAGAGCAGTTTCAAGGAAACTTTTCTCCTGAGTTTTAGACGAAGTTTCCTGCTGTTTAGTACGTATGCCGGCATTGGGCTGGAAATACCGGTTTTGGGATTCTGCACAGAAAGGGTTTGCAAACCGCTGAATCCACACGTGAGTTTAACTCTGTCAGTTGAATGCACACACTGACAACCATTCAGTTAGATAGCTCCGTTTTGGTTTTAGAAGCAGATATTTCTCTGTACAGCCTATGGTCCCATTCACTCGGGAATATCCCAACGCAGGTCCTAGAAGAAACGTGTTTCTGACTCGCTGAATCTCAACATAGATTCAACTCTCTTAGGTGAACGAACGCACAGCAGAGCAGTTTCCAGGAATCGTTTCTCCTGAGTTTTAGACGAAGTTTCCTGCTGTTTAGTACGGATGCCGGCATTGGGCTGGAAATACCGGTTTTGGGATTCTGCACAGAAAGGGTTTGCAAACCGCTGAATCCACACGTGAGTTTATCTCGGTCTGTTGACTGCACACATTGACAACCATCCAGTTAGATAGCTCCGATTTGGTTTTAGAAGCAGATATTTCTCTGTACAGCCTATGGTCCCATTCACTCGGAAATATCCCAACGCAGCTCCTAGAAGAAACGTGTTTCTGACTCGCTGAATCTCAACGTAGATTCAACTCTCTTAGGTGAACGAACGCACAGCAGAGCAGTTTCAAGGAAACGTTTCTCCTGAGTTTTAGACGAAGTTACCTGCAGTTAAGTACGTATCCCGGCATTGGGCTGGAAATACCGGTTTTGGGATTCTGCACAGAAAGTGTTTACAAACCGCTGAATCCACACGTGAGTTTAACTCTGTCAGTTGATTGCACACATTGACAACCATTCAGTTAGATAGCTCCGTTTTGGTTTTAGAAGCAGATATTTCTCTGTACAGCCTATGGTCCCATTCACTCGGGAATATCCCAACGCAGCTCCTGGAAGAAACGTGTTTCTGACTCGCTGAATCTCAACATAGATTCAACTCTCTTAGGTGAACGAACGCACAGCAGAGCAGTTTCAAGGAAACGTTTCTCCTGAGTTTTAGACGAAGTTTCCTGCTGTTTAGAACGGATGCCGGCATTGGGCTGGAAATACCGGTTTTGGGATTCTGCACAGAAAGGTTTTGCAAACCGCTGAATCCACACGTGAGTTTAACTCTGTCAGTTGAATGCACACATTGACAACCATTCAGTTAGATAGCTCCGTTTTGGTATTAGAAGCAGATATTTCTCTGTACAGCCTATGGTCCCATTCACTCGGGAATATCCCAACGCAGGTCCTAGAAGAAACGTGTTTCTGACTCGCTGAATCTCAACATAGATTCAACTCTCTTAGGTGAACGAACGCACAGCAGAGCAGTTTCAAGGAAACGTTTCTCCTGAGTTTTAGACGAAGTTTCCTGCTGTTTAGTACGTATGCCGGCATTGGGCTGGAAATACCGGTTTTGGGATTCTGCACAGAAAGGGTTTGCAAACCGCTGAATCCACACGTGAGTTTAACTTTGGGAGTTGAATGCACACATTGACAACCATCCAGTTAGATAGCTCCGTTTTGGTTTTAGAAGCAGATATTTCTCTGTACAGCCTATGGTCCCATTCACTCGGGAATATCCCAACACAGCTCCTAGAAGAAACGTGTTTCTGACTCGCTGAATCTCAACGTAGATTCAACTCTCTTAGGTGAACGAACGTACAGCAGAGCAGTTTCAAGGAAACGTTTCTCCTGAGTTTTAGACGAAGTTACCTGCAGTTAATTACGTATCCCGGCATTGGGCTGGAAATACCGGTTTTGGGATTCTGCACAGAAAGTGTTTGCAAACCGCTGAATCCACACGTGAGTTTAACTCTGTCAGTTGAATGCACACATTGACAACCATTCAGGTAGATAGCTCCGTTTTGGTTTTAGAAACAGATATTTCTCTGTACAGCCTATGGTCCCATTCACTCGGGAATATCCCAAAGCAGCTCCTGGAAGAAACGTGTTTCGGACTCGCTGAATCTCAACATAGATTCAACTCTCTTAGGTGAACGAACGCACAGCAGAGCAGTTTCAAGGAAACGTTTCTCCTGAGTTTTAGACGAAGTTTCCTGCTGTTTAGTACGTATGCCGGCATTGGGCTGGAAATACCGGTTTTGGGATTCTGCACAGAAAGGGTTTGCAAACCGCTGAATCCACACGTGAGTTTAACTCTGTCAGTTGAATGCACAAATTGACAACCATTCAGTTTGATAACACCCTTTTGGTTTTAGAAGCAGATATTTCTCTGTACAGCCTATGGTCCCATTCACTCGGGAATATCCCAACACAGCTCCTGGAAGAAACGTGTTTCTGACTCGCTGAATCTCAACATAGATTCAACTCTCTTAGGTGAACGAACGCACAGCAGAGCAGTTTCAAGGAAACGTTTCTCCTGAGTTTTAGACGAAGTTTCCTGCTGTTTAGTACGTATGCCGGCATTGGGCTGGAAATACCGGTTTTGGGATTCTGCACAGAAAGTGTTTGCAAACCGCTGAATCCACACGTGAGATTAACTCTGTCAGTTGAATGCACACATTGACAACCATTCAGTGTGATAACACCCTTTTGGTTTCAGAAGCAGATATTTCTCTGTACAACCTATGGTCCCATTCTCTCGGGAATATCCCAACGCAGCTCCTAGAAGAAACGTGTTTCTGACTCGCTGAATCTCAACATAGATTCAACTCTCTTAGGTGAACGATCGCACAGCAGAGCAGTTTCAAGGAAACTTTTATCCTGAGTTTTAGACGAAGTTTCCTGCTGTTTAGTACGTATGCCGGCATTGGGCTGGAAATACCGGTTTTGGGATTCTGCACAGAAAGGGTTTGCAAACCGCTGAATCCACACGTGAGTTTAACTCTGTCAGTTGAATGCACACATTGACAACCATTCAGTTTGATAACACCCTTTTGATTTTAGAAGCAGATATTTCTCTGTACAGCCTATGGTCCCATTCACTCGGGGATATCCCAACGCAGCTCCTGGAAGAAACGTGTTTCTGACTCGCTGAATCTCAACATAGATTCAACTCTCTTAGGTGAACGAACGCACAGCAGAGCAGTTTCAAGGAAACGTTTCTCCTGAGTTTTAGACGAAGTTACCTGCTGTTTAGTACGTATGCCGGCATTGGGCTGGAAATACCGGTTTTGGGATTCTGCACAGAAAGGGTTTGCAAACCGCTGAATCCACACGTGAGTTTGACTTTGTCAGTTGAATGCACACATTGACAACAATCCAGTTAGAGTGCTCCGTTTTGGTTTTAGAAGCACATATTTCTCTGTACAGCCTATGGTCCCATTCACTCGGGAATATCCCAACGCAACTCCTAGAAGAAACGTGTTCCTGACTCGCTGAATCTCAACATAGATTCAACTCTCTTAGGTGAACGAACGCACAGTAGAGCAGTTTCAAGGAAACGTTTCTCCTGAGTTTTAGACGAAGTTTCCTGCTGTTTAGTACGGATGCCGGCATTGGGCTGGAAATACTGGTTTTGGGATTCTGCACAGAAAGGGTTTGCAAACCGCTGAATCCACACGTGAGTTTAACTCTGTCAGTTGAATGCACACATTGACAACCATTCAGTTAGATAGCTCCGTTTTGGTATTAGAAGCAGATATTTCTCTGTACAGCCTATGGTCCCATTCACTCGGGAATATCCCAACGCAGGTCCTAGAAGAAACGTGTTTCTGACTCGCTGAATCTCAACATAGATTCAACTCTCTTAGTTGAACGAACGCACAGCAGAGCAGTTTCAAGGAAACGTTTCTCCTGAGTTTTAGACGAAGTTTCCTGCTGTTTAGTACGGATGCCGGCATTGGGCTGGAAATACCGGTTTTGGGATTCTGCACAGAAAGGGTGTGCAAACCGCTGAATCCACACGTGAGTTTAACTTTGTGAGTTGAATGCACACATTGACAACCATCCAGTTAGATAGATCCGTTTTGGTTTTAGAAGCAGATATTTCTCTGTACAGCCTATGGTCCCATTCACTCGGGAATATCCCAACGCAGCTCCTAGAATAAACGTGTTTCTGACTCGCTGAATCTCAACGTAGATTCAACTCTCTTAGGTGAACGAACGCACAGCAGAGCAGTTTCAAGGAAACGTTTCTCCTGAGTTTTAGACGAAGTTACCTGCAGTTAAGTACGTATCCCGGCATTGGGCTGGAAATACCGGTTTTGGGATTCTGCACAGAAAGTGTTTGCAAACCGCTGAATCCACACGTGAGTTTAACTCTGTCAGTTGAATGCACACATTGACAACCATTCAGTTAGATTGCTCCGTTTTGGTTTTAGAAGCAGATATTTCTCTGTACAGCCTATGGTCCCATTCACTCGGGAATATCCCAACGCAGCTCCTGGAAGAAACGTGTTTCTGACTCGCTGAATCTCAACATAGATTCAACTCTCTTAGGTGAACGAACGCACAGCACAGCAGTTTCAAGGAAACGTTTATCCTGAGTTTTAGACGAAGTTTCCTGCTGTTTAGTACGTATGCCGGCATTGGGCTGGAAATACCGGTTTTGGGATTCTGCACAGAAAGTGTTTGCAAACCGCTGAATCCACACGTGAGTTTAACTCTGTCAGTTGAATGCACACATTGACAACCATTCAGTGTGATAACACCCTTTTGGTTTTAGAAGCAGATATTTCTCTGTACAGCCTATGGTCCCATTCACTCGGGAATATCCCAACGCAGCTCCTGGAAGAGACGTGTTTCTGACTCGCTGAATCTCAACATAGATTCAACTCTCTTAGGTGAACGAACGCACAGCAGAGCAGTTTCAAGGAAACGTTTCTCCTGAGTTTTAGACGACGTTTCCTGCTGTTTAGTACGTATGCCGGCATTGGGCTGGAAATACCGGTTTTGGGATTCTGCACAGAAAGGGTTTGCAAACCGCTGAATCCACACGTGAGTTTAACTCTGTTAGTTGAATGCACACATTGACAAACATTCAGTTTGATAACACCCTTTTGGTTTTAGAAGCAGATATTTCTCTGTACAGCCTATGGTCCCATTCACTCGGGAATATCCCAACGCAGCTCCTGGAAGAAACGTGTTTCTGACTCGTTGAATCTCAACATAGATTCAACTCTCTTAAGTGAACGAACGCACAGCAGAGCAGTTTCAAGGAAACGTTTCTCCTGAGTTTTAGACGAAGTTTCCTGCTGTTTAGTACGGATGCCGGCATTGGGCTGGAAATACCGGTTTTGGGATTCTGCACAGAAAGGGTTTGCAAACCACTGAATCCACACGTGAGTTTAACTCTGTCAGTTGAATGCACACATTGACAACCATTCAGTTAGATAGCTCCGTTTTGGTTTTAGAAGCAGATATTTCTCTGTACAGCCTATGGTCCCATTCACTCGGGAATATCCCAACGCAGCTCCTAGAAGAAACGTGTTTCTGACTCGCTGAATCTCAACATAGATTCAACTCTCTTAGGTGAACGAACGCACAGCAGAGCAGTTTCAAGGAAACGTTTCTCCTGAGTTTTATACGAAGTTTCCTGCTGTTTAGTACATATACCGGCATTGGGCTGGAAATACCGGTTTTGGGATTCTGCACAGAAAGGGTTTGCAAACCGCTGAATCCACACGTGAGTTTAACTCTGTCAGTTGAATGCACACATTGACAACCATTCAGTTAGATAGCTCCGTTTTGGTATTAGAAGCAGATATTTCTCTGTACAGCCTATGGTCCCATTCACTCGGGAATATCCCAACGCAGGTCCTAGAAGAAACGTGTTTCTGACTCGCTGAATCTCAACATAGATTCAACTCTCTTAGGTGAACGAACGCACAGCAGAGCAGTTTCAAGGAAACGTTTATCCTGAGTTTTAGACGAAGTTTCCTGCTGTTTAGTACGGATGCCGGCATTGGGCTGGAAATACCGGTTTTGGGATTCTGCACAGAAAGGGTTTGCAAACCGCTGAATCCACACGTGAGTTTAACTTTGTGAGTTGAATGCACACATTGACAACCATCCAGTTAGATAGCTCCGTTTTGGTTTTAGAAGCAGATATTTCTCTGTACACCCTATGGTCCCATTCACTCGGGAATATCCCAACGCAGCTCCTAGAAGAAACGTGTTTCTGACTCGCTGAATCTCAACATAGATTCAACTCTCTTAGGTGAACGAACGCACAGCAGAGCAGTTTCAAGGAATCGTTTCTCCTGAGTTTTAGACGAAGTTACCTGCAGTTAAGTACGTATCCCGGCATTGGGCTGGAAATACCGGTTTTGGGATTCTGCACAGAAAGGGTTTGCAAACCACTGAATCCACACGGGAGTTTAACTCTGTCAATTGAATGCACACATTGTCAACCATTCAGTTAGATAACTCCGTTTTGGTTTTAGAAGCAGATATTTCTCTGTACAGCCTATGGTCCCATTCACTCGGGAATATCCCAACGCAGCTCCTGGAAGAAACGTGTTTCTGACTCGCTGAATGTCAACATAGATTCAACTCTCTTAGGTGAACGAACGCACAGCAGAGCAGTTTCAAGGAATCGTTTCTCCTGAGTTTTAGACGAAGTTTCCTTCTGTTTAGTACGGATGCCGGCCTTGGGCTGGAAATACCGGTTTTGGGATTCTGCACAGAAAGGGTTTGCAAACCGCTGAATCCACACGTGAGTTTAACTTTGTCAGTTGAATGCACACATTGACAACCATCCAGTTAGATAGCTCCGTTTTGGTTTTAGAAGCAGATATTTCTCTGTACAGCCTATGGTCCCATTCACTCGGGAATATCCAAACGCAGCTCCTAGAAGAAACGTGTTTCTGACTCGCTGAATCTCAACATAGATTCAACTCTCTTAGGTGAACGAACGCACATCAGAGCAGTTTCAAGGAAACGTTTCTCCTGAGTTTTAGACGAAGTTTCCTGCTGTTTAGTACGTATGCCGGCATTGGGCTGGAAATACCGGTTTTGGGATTCTGCACAGAAAGTGTTTGCAAACCGCTGAATCCACACGTGAGTTTAACTTTGTCAGTTGAATGCACACATTGACAACCATCCAGTTAGATAGGTCCGTTTTGGTTTTCGAAGCAGATATTTCTCTGTACAGCCTATGGTCACATTCACTCGGGAATATCCCAACGCAGGTCCTAGAAGAAACGTGTTTCTGACTCGCTGAATCTCAACATAGATTCAACTCTCTTAGGTGAACGAACGAACAGCAGAGCAGTTTCAAGGAAACGTTTCTCCTGAGTTTTAGACGAAGTTTCCTGCTGTTTAGTACGTATGCCGGCATTGGGCTGGAAATACCGGTTTTGGGATTCTGCACAGAAAGGGTTTGCAAACCACTGAACCAACACGTGAGTTTAACTCTGTCAGTTGAATGCACACATTGACAACCATTCAGTTAGATAGCTCCGTTTTGGTTTTAGAAGCAGATATTTCTCTGTACAGCCTATGGTCCCATTCACTCGGGAATATCCCTACGCAGCTCCTAGAAGAAACGTGTTTCTGACTCGCTGAATCTCAACATTGATTCAACTCTCTTAGGTGAACGAACGCACAGCAGAGCAGTTTCAAGGAAACGTTTCTCCTGAGTTTTAGACGAAGTTTCCTGCTGTTTAGTATGTATGCCGGCATTGGGCTGGAAATACCGGTGTTGGGATTGTGCACAGAAAGGGTTTGCAAACCACTGAATCCACACGTGAGTTTAACTCTGTCAGTTGAATGCACACATTGACAACCGTTCAGTTAGATTGCTCCGTTTTGGTTTTAGAAGCAGATATTTCTCTGTACAGCCTATGGTCCCATTCACTCTGGAATATCCCAACCCAGGTCCTAGAGAAACGTGTTTCTGACTCGCTGAATCTCAACATAGATTCAACTCTCTTAGGTGAACGAACGCACAGCAGAGCAGTTTCAAGGAAACTTTTCTCCTGAGTTTTAGACGAAGTTTCCTGCTGTTTAGTATGTATGCCGGCATTGGGCTGGAAATACCGGTTTTGGGATTCTGCACAGAAAGTGTTTGCAAACCGCTGAATCCACACGTGAGTTTAACTCTGTCAGTTGAATGCACACATTGACAACCATTCAGTGTGATAACACCCTTTTGGTTTTAGAAGCAGATATTTCTCTGTACAACCTATGGTCCCATTCACTCGGGAATATCCCAACGCAGCTCCTAGAAGAAACGTGTTTCTGACTCGCTGAATCTCAACATAGATTCAACTCTCTTAGGTGAACGAACGCACAGCAGAGCAGTTTCAAGGAAACTTTTCTCCTGAGTTTTAGACGAAGTTTCCTGCTGTTTAGTACGTATGCCGGCATTGGGCTGGAAATACCGGTTTTGGGATTCTGCACAGAAAGGGTTTGCAAACCGCTGAATCCACACGTGAGTTTAACTCTGTCAGTTGAATGCACACATTGACAACCATTCAGTTTGATAACACCCTTTTGGTTTTAGAAGCAGATACTTCTCTGTACAGCCTATGGTCCCATTCACTCGGGAACATCCCAACGCAGCTCCTGGAAGAAACGTGTTTCTGACTCGCTGAATCTCAACATAGATTCAACTCTCTTAGTTGAAGGAAAGAACAGCAGAGCAGTTTCAAGGAAACGTTTCTCCTGAGTTTTAGACGAAGTTTCCTGCTGTTTAGTACGTATGCCGGCATTGGGCTGGAAATACCGGTTTTGGGATTCTGCACAGAAAGGGTTTGCAAACCGCTGAATCCACACGTGAGTTTAACTCAGTCAGTTGAATGCACACATTGACAGCCATCCAGTTAGATAGCTCCGTTTCGGTTTTAGAAGCAGATATTTCTCTGTACAGCCTATGGTCCCATTCACTCGGGAATATCCCAACGCAGCTCCTAGAAGAAACGTGTTTCTGACTCGATGAATCTCAACATAGATTCAACTCTCTTAGGTGAACGAACGCACAGCAGAGCAGTTTCAAGGAATCGTTTCTCCTGAGTTTTAGACGAAGCTTCCTGCTGTTTAGTACATATGCCGGCATTGGGCTGGAAATACCGGTTTTGGGATTCTGCACAGAAACGGTTTGCAAACCGCTGAATCCACACGTGAGATTAACTCTGTCAGTTGAATGCACACATTGACAACCATTCAGTTAGATAGCACCGTTTTGGTTTTAGAAGCAGATATGTCTCTGTACAGCCTATGGTCCCATTCACTCGGGAATATCCCAATGCAGCTCCTGGAAGAAACGTGTTTCTGACTCGCTGAATCTCAACATAGATTCAACTCTCTTAGGTGAACGAACGCACAGCAGAGCATTTTCAAGGAAACGTTTCTCCTGAGTTTTAGACGAAGTTTCCTGCTGTTTAGTACGTATGCCGGCATTGGGCTGGAAATACCGGTTTTGGGATTCTGCACAGAAAGGGTTTGCAAACCACTGAATCCACACGTGAGTTTAACTCTGTCAGTTGAATGCACACATTGACAACCATTCAGTTAGATTGCTCCGTTTTGGTTTTAGAAGGAGATATTTCTCTGTACAGCCTTTGGTCCCATTCACTCGGGAATATCCCAACGCAGGTCCTAGAGAAACGTGTTTCTGACTCGCTGAATCTCAACATAGATTCAACTCTCTTAGGTGAACGAACGCACAGCAGAGCAGTTTCAAGGAAACGTTTCTCCTGAGTTTTAGACGAAGTTTCCTGCTGTTTAGTACGTATGCCGGCATTGGGCTGGAAATACCGGTTTTGGGATTCTGCACAGAAATGGTTTGCAAACCGCTGAATCCACACGTCAGTTTAACTCTCTCAGTTGAATGCACACATTGACAACCATTCAGTTTGATTACACCCTTTTGGTTTTAGAAGCAGATATTTCTCTGTACAGCCTATGGTCCCATTCACTCGGGAATATCCCAACGCAGCTCCTAGAAGAAACGTGTTTCTGACTCGCTGAATCTCAACATAGATTCAACTCTCTTAGGTGAACGAACGCACAGCAGAGCAGTTTCAAGGAAACGTTTCTCCTGAGTTTTAGACGAAGTTTCCTGCTGTTTAGTACGGATGCCGGCATTGGGCTGGAAATACTGGTTTTGGGATTCTGCACAGAAAGGGTTTGCAAACCGCTGAATCCACACGTGAGTTTAACTCTGTCAGTTGAATGCACACACTGACAACCATTCAGTTAGATAGCTCCGTTTTGGTTTTAGAAGCAGATATTTCTCTGTACAGCCTATGGTCCCATTCACTCGGGAATATCCCAACGCAGGTCCTAGAAGAAACGTGTTTCTGACTCGCTGAATCTCAACATAGATTCAACTCTCTTAGGTGAACGAACGCACAGCAGAGCAGTTTCCAGGAATCGTTTCTCCTGAGTTTTAGACGAAGTTTCCTGCTGTTTAGTACGGATGCCGGCATTGGGCTGGAAATACCGGTTTTGGGATTCTGCACAGAAAGGGTTTGCAAACCGCTGAATCCACACGTGAGTTTATCTCTGTCTGTTGACTGCACACATTGACAACCATCCAGTTAGATAGCTCCGATTTGGTTTTAGAAGCAGATATTTCTCTGTACAGCCTATGGTCCCATTCACTCGGAAATATCCCAACGCAGCTCCTAGAAGAAACGTGTTTCTGACTCGCTGAATCTCAACGTAGATTCAACTCTCTTAGGTGAACGAACGCACAGCAGAGCAGTTTCAAGGAAACGTTTCTCCTGAGTTTTAGACGAAGTTACCTGCAGTTAAGTACGTATCCCGGCATTGGGCTGGAAATACCGGTTTTGGGATTCTGCACAGAAAGTGTTTACAAACCGCTGAATCCACACGTGAGTTTAACTCTGTCAGTTGATTGCACACATTGACAACCATTCAGTTAGATAGCTCCGTTTTGGTTTTAGAAGCAGATATTTCTCTGTACAGCCTATGGTCCCATTCACTCGGGAATATCCCAACGCAGCTCCTGGAAGAAACGTGTTTCTGACTCGCTGAATCTCAACATAGATTCAACTCTCTTAGGTGAACGAACGCACAGCAGAGCAGTTTCAAGGAAACGTTTCTCCTGAGTTTTAGACGAAGTTTCCTGCTGTTTAGAACGGATGCCGGCATTGGGCTGGAAATACCGGTTTTGGGATTCTGCACAGAAAGGTTTTGCAAACCGCTGAATCCACACGTGAGTTTAACTCTGTCAGTTGAATGCACACATTGACAACCATTCAGTTAGATAGCTCCGTTTTGGTATTAGAAGCAGATATTTCTCTGTACAGCCTATGGTCCCATTCACTCGGGAATATCCCAACGCAGGTCCTAGAAGAAACGTGTTTCTGACTCGCTGAATCTCAACATAGATTCAACTCTCTTAGGTGAACGAACGCACAGCAGAGCAGTTTCAAGGAAACGTTTCTCCTGAGTTTTAGACGAAGTTTCCTGCTGTTTAGTACGTATGCCGGCATTGGGCTGGAAATACCGGTTTTGGGATTCTGCACAGAAAGGGTTTGCAAACCGCTGAATCCACACGTGAGTTTAACTTTGGGAGTTGAATGCACACATTGACAACCATCCAGTTAGATAGCTCCGTTTTGGTTTTAGAAGCAGATATTTCTCTGTACAGCCTATGGTCCCATTCACTCGGGAATATCCCAACACAGCTCCTAGAAGAAACGTGTTTCTGACTCGCTGAATCTCAACGTAGATTCAACTCTCTTAGGTGAACGAACGTACAGCAGAGCAGTTTCAAGGAAACGTTTCTCCTGAGTTTTAGACGAAGTTACCTGCAGTTAATTACGTATCCCGGCATTGGGCTGGAAATACCGGTTTTGGGATTCTGCACAGAAAGTGTTTGCAAACCGCTGAATCCACACGTGAGTTTAACTCTGTCAGTTGAATGCACACATTGACAACCATTCAGGTAGATAGCTCCGTTTTGGTTTTAGAAACAGATATTTCTCTGTACAGCCTATGGTCCCATTCACTCGGGAATATCCCAAAGCAGCTCCTGGAAGAAACGTGTTTCGGACTCGCTGAATCTCAACATAGATTCAACTCTCTTAGGTGAACGAACGCACAGCAGAGCAGTTTCAAGGAAACGTTTCTCCTGAGTTTTAGACGAAGTTTCCTGCTGTTTAGTACGTATGCCGGCATTGGGCTGGAAATACCGGTTTTGGGATTCTGCACAGAAAGGGTTTGCAACCGCTGAATCCACACGTGAGTTTAACTCTGTCAGTTGAATGCACAAATTGACAACCATTCAGTTTGATAACACCCTTTTGGTTTTAGAAGCAGATATTTCTCTGTACAGCCTATGGTCCCATTCACTCGGGAATATCCCAACACAGCTCCTGGAAGAAACGTGTTTCTGACTCGCTGAATCTCAACATAGATTCAACTCTCTTAGGTGAACGAACGCACAGCAGAGCAGTTTCAAGGAAACGTTTCTCCTGAGTTTTAGACGAAGTTTCCTGCTGTTTAGTACGTATGCCGGCATTGGGCTGGAAATACCGGTTTTGGGATTCTGCACAGAAAGTGTTTGCAAACCGCTGAATCCACACGTGAGATTAACTCTGTCAGTTGAATGCACACATTGACAACCATTCAGTGTGATAACACCCTTTTGGTTTCAGAAGCAGATATTTCTCTGTACAACCTATGGTCCCATTCTCTCGGGAATATCCCAACGCAGCTCCTAGAAGAAACGTGTTTCTGACTCGCTGAATCTCAACATAGATTCAACTCTCTTAGGTGAACGATCGCACAGCAGAGCAGTTTCAAGGAAACTTTTATCCTGAGTTTTAGACGAAGTTTCCTGCTGTTTAGTACGTATGCCGGCATTGGGCTGGAAATACCGGTTTTGGGATTCTGCACAGAAAGGGTTTGCAAACCGCTGAATCCACACGTGAGTTTAACTCTGTCAGTTGAATGCACACATTGACAACCATTCAGTTTGATAACACCCTTTTGATTTTAGAAGCAGATATTTCTCTGTACAGCCTATGGTCCCATTCACTCGGGGATATCCCAACGCAGCTCCTGGAAGAAACGTGTTTCTGACTCGCTGAATCTCAACATAGATTCAACTCTCTTAGGTGAACGAACGCACAGCAGAGCAGTTTCAAGGAAACGTTTCTCCTGAGTTTTAGACGAAGTTACCTGCTGTTTAGTACGTATGCCGGCATTGGGCTGGAAATACCGGTTTTGGGATTCTGCACAGAAAGGGTTTGCAAACCGCTGAATCCACACGTGAGTTTGACTTTGTCAGTTGAATGCACACATTGACAACAATCCAGTTAGAGTGCTCCGTTTTGGTTTTAGAAGCACATATTTCTCTGTACAGCCTATGGTCCCATTCACTCGGGAATATCCCAACGCAACTCCTAGAAGAAACGTGTTCCTGACTCGCTGAATCTCAACATAGATTCAACTCTCTTAGGTGAACGAACGCACAGTAGAGCAGTTTCAAGGAAACGTTTCTCCTGAGTTTTAGACGAAGTTTCCTGCTGTTTAGTACGTATGCCGGCATTGGGCTGGAAATACCGGTTTTGGGATTCTGCACAGAAAGGGTTTGCAAACCGCTGAATCCACACGTGAGTTTAACTCTGTCAGTTGAATGCACACATTGACAACCATTCAGTTAGATAGCTCCGTTTTGGTATTAGAAGCAGATATTTCTCTGTACAGCCTATGGTCCCATTCACTCGGGAATATCCCAACGCAGGTCCTAGAAGAAACGTGTTTCTGACTCGCTGAATCTCAACATAGATTCAACTCTCTTAGTTGAACGAACGCACAGCAGAGCAGTTTCAAGGAAACGTTTCTCCTGAGTTTTAGACGAAGTTTCCTGCTGTTTAGTACGGATGCCGGCATTGGGCTGGAAATACCGGTTTTGGGATTCTGCACAGAAAGGGTGTGCAAACCGCTGAATCCACACGTGAGTTTAACTTTGTGAGTTGAATGCACACATTGACAACCATCCAGTTAGATAGATCCGTTTTGGTTTTAGAAGCAGATATTTCTCTGTACAGCCTATGGTCCCATTCACTCGGGAATATCCCAACGCAGCTCCTAGAATAAACGTGTTTCTGACTCGCTGAATCTCAACGTAGATTCAACTCTCTTAGGTGAACGAACGCACAGCAGAGCAGTTTCAAGGAAACGTTTCTCCTGAGTTTTAGACGAAGTTACCTGCAGTTAAGTACGTATCCCGGCATTGGGCTGGAAATACCGGTTTTGGGATTCTGCACAGAAAGTGTTTGCAAACCGCTGAATCCACACGTGAGTTTAACTCTGTCAGTTGAATGCACACATTGACAACCATTCAGTTAGATTGCTCCGTTTTGGTTTTAGAAGCAGATATTTCTCTGTACAGCCTATGGTCCCATTCACTCGGGAATATCCCAACGCAGCTCCTGGAAGAAACGTGTTTCTGACTCGCTGAATCTCAACATAGATTCAACTCTCTTAGGTGAACGAACGCACAGCACAGCAGTTTCAAGGAAACGTTTATCCTGAGTTTTAGACGAAGTTTCCTGCTGTTTAGTACGTATGCCGGCATTGGGCTGGAAATACCGGTTTTGGGATTCTGCACAGAAAGTGTTTGCAAACCGCTGAATCCACACGTGAGTTTAACTCTGTCAGTTGAATGCACACATTGACAACCATTCAGTGTGATAACACCCTTTTGGTTTTAGAAGCAGATATTTCTCTGTACAGCCTATGGTCCCATTCACTCGGGAATATCCCAACGCAGCTCCTGGAAGAGACGTGTTTCTGACTCGCTGAATCTCAACATAGATTCAACTCTCTTAGGTGAACGAACGCACAGCAGAGCAGTTTCAAGGAAACGTTTCTCCTGAGTTTTAGACGACGTTTCCTGCTGTTTAGTACGTATGCCGGCATTGGGCTGGAAATACCGGTTTTGGGATTCTGCACAGAAAGGGTTTGCAAACCGCTGAATCCACACGTGAGTTTAACTCTGTCAGTTGAATGCACACATTGACAACCATTCAGTTTGATAACACCCTTTTGGTTTTAGAAGCAGATATTTCTCTGTACAGCCTATGGTCCCATTCACTCGGGAATATCCCAACGCAGCTCCTGGAAGAAACGTGTTTCTGACTCGCTGAATCTCAACATAGATTCAACTCTCTTAGGTGAACGAACGCACAGCAGAGCAGTTTCAAGGAAACGTTTCTCCTGAGTTTTAGACGAAGTTTCCTGCTGTTTAGTACGTATGCCGGCATTGGGCTGGAAATACCGGTTTTGGGATTCTGCACAGAAAGTGTTTGCAAACCGCTGAATCCACACGTGAGTTTAACTCTGTCAGTTGAATGCACACATTGACAACCATTCAGTGTGATAACACCCTTTTGGTTTTAGAAGCAGATATTTCTCTGTACAACCTATGGTCCCATTCTCTCGGGAATATCCCAACGCAGCTCCTGGAAGAAACGTGTTTCTGACTCGCTGAATCTCCACATAGATTCAACTCTCTAAGGTGAACGATCGCACAGCAGAGCAGTTTCAAGGAAACTTTTCTCCTGAGTTTTAGACGAAGTTTCCTGCTGTTTAGTACGTATGCCGGCATTGGGCTGGAAATACCGGTTTTGGGATTCTGCACAGAAAGGGTTTGCAAACCACTGAATCCACACGTGAGTTTAATTCTGTCAGTTGAATGCACACATTGACAACCATTCAGTTAGATAGCTCCGTTTTGGTTTTAGAAGCAGATATTTCTCTGTACATCCTATGGTCCCATTCAATCGGGAATATCCCCACGCAACTCCTGGAAGAAACTTGTTTCTGACTCGCTGAATCTCAACATAGATTCAAGTCTCTTAGGTGAACGAACGCACAGCAGAGCAGTTTCAAGGAAACGTTTCTCCTGAGTTTTAGACGAAGTTTCCTGCTGTTTAGTACGTATGCCGGCATTGGGCTGGAAATACCGGTTTTTGGCTTCTGCACAGAAAGGGTTTGCAAACCGCTGAATCCACACGTGAGTTTAACTCTGTCAGTTGAATGCACACATTGACAACCATTCAGTTAGATAGCTCCGTTTTGGTTTTAGAAGCAGATATTTCTCTGTACAGCCTATGGTCCCATTCACTCGGGAATATCCCAACGCATCTCCTAGAAGAAACGTGTTTCTGACTCGCTGAATCTCAACATAGATTCAACTCTCTTATGTGAACGAACGCACAGCAGAGCAGTTTCAAGGAAACTTTTCTCCTGAGTTTTAGACGAAGTTTCCTGCTGTTTAGTACGTATGCCGGCATTGGGCTGGAAATACCGGTTTTGGGATTCTGCACAGAAAGGGTTTGCAAACCGCTGAATCCACACGTGAGTTTAACTCTGTCAGTTGAATGCACACATTGACAACCATTCAGTGTGATAACACCCTTTTGGTTTTAGAAGCAGATATTTCTCTGTACAACCTATGGTCCCATTCACTCGGGAATATCCCAACGCAGCTCCTAGAAGAAACGTGTTTCTGACTCGCTGAGTCTCAACATAGATTCAACTCTCTTAGGTGAACGATCGCACAGCACAGCAGTTTCAAGGAAACTTTTCTCCTGAGTTTTAGACGAAGTTTCCTGCTGTTTAGTACGTATGCCGGCATTGGGCTGGAAATACCGGTTTTGGGATTCTGCACAGAAAGGGTTTGCAAACCGCTGAATCCACACGTGAGTTTATCTCTGTCAGTTGAATGCACACATTGACAACCATTCAGTTAGATAGCTCCGTTTAGGTTTTAGAAGCAGATATTTCTCTGTACAGCCTATGGTCCCATTCACTCGGGAATATCCCAACGCAGCTCCTGGAAGAAACGTGTTTCTGACTCGCTGAATCTCAACATAGATTCAACTCTCTTAGGTGAACGAACGCACAGCAGAGCAGTTTCAAGGAAACGTTTCTCCTGAGTTTTAGACGAAGTTTCCTGCTGTTTAGTACGTATGCCGGCATTGGGCTGGAAATACCGGTTTTGGGATTCTGCACAGAAAGGGTTTGCAAACCGCTGAATCCACACGTGAGTTTAACTCTGTCAGTTGAATGCACACATTGACAACCATTCAGTTAGATAGCTCCGTTTTGGTATTAGAAGCAGATATTTCTCTGTACAGCCTATGGTCCCATTCACTCGGGAATATCCCAACGCAGGTCCTAGAAGAAACGTGTTTCTGACTCGCTGAATCTCAACATAGATTCAACTCTCTTAGGTGAACGAACGCACAGCAGAGCAGTTTCAAGGAAACGTTTCTCCTGAGTTTTAGACGAAGTTTCCTGCTGTTTAGTACGTATGCCGGCATTGGGCTGGAAATACCGGTTTTGGGATTCTGCACAGAAAGGGTTTGCAAACCGCTGAATCCACACGTGAGTTTATCTTTGTCAGTTGAATGCACACATTGACAACTATCCAGTTAGATAGCTCCGTTTTGGTTTTAGAAGCAGATATTTCTCTGTACAGCCTATGGTCCCATTCACTCGGGAATATCCCAACGCACGTCCTAGAAGAAACGTGTTTCTGACTCGCTGAATGTCAACTTAGATTCAACTCTCTTAGGTGAACGAACGCACAGCAGAGCAGTTTCAAGGAAACGTTTCTCCTGAGTTTTAGACGAAGCTTCCTGCTGTTTAGTACGTATGCCGGCATTGGGCTGGAAATACCGGTTTTGGGAATCTGCACAGAAAGGGTTTGCAAACCGCTGAATCCACACGTGAGTTTAACTCTGTCAGTTGAATGCACACATTGACAACCATTCAGTTAGATAGCTCCGTTTTGGTTTTAGAAGCAGATATTTCTCTGTACAGCCTATGGTCCCATTCACTCGGGAATATCCCAACGCATCTCCTAGAAGAAACGTGTTTCTGACTCGCTGAATCTCAACATAGATTCAACTCTCTTAGGTGAACGAACGCACAGCAGAGCAGTTTCAAGGAAACTTTTCTCCTGAGTTTTAGACGAAGTTTCCTGCTGTTTAGAACGTATGCCGGCACTGGGCTGGAAATACCGGTTTTGGGATTCTGCACAGAAAGGGTTTGCAAACCGCTGAATCCACACGTGAGTTTACCTCTGTCAGTTGAATGCACACATTCACAACCATTCAGTGTGATAACACCCTTTTGGTTTTAGAAGCAGATATTTCTCTGTACAACCTATCGTCCCATTCACTCGGGAATATCCCAACGCAGCTCCTAGAAGAAACGTGTTTCTGACTCGCTGAATCTCAACATAGATTCAACTCTCTTAGGTGAACGAACGCACAGCACAGCAGTTTCAAGGAAACTTTTCTCCTGAGTTTTAGACGAAGTTTCCTGCTGTTTAGTACGTATGCCGGCATTGGGCTGGAAATACCGGTTTTTGGGATTCTGCACAGAAAGGGTTTGCAAACCGCTGAATCCACACGTGAGTTTAACTCTGTCAGTTGAATGCACACATTGACAACCATTCAGTTTGATAACACCCTTTTGGTTTTAGAAGCAGATATTTCTCTGTACAGCCTATGGTCCCATTCACTCGGGAATATCGCAACGCAGCTCCTGGAAGAAACGTGTTTCTGACTCGCTGAATCTCAACATAGATTCAACTCTCTTAGGTGAACGAACGCACAGCAGAGCAGTTTCAAGGAAACGTTTCTCCTGAGTTTTAGACGAAGTTTCCTGCTGTTTAGTACGTATGCCGGCATTGGGCTGGAAATACCGGTTTTGGGATTCTGCACAGAAAGGGTTTGCAAACCGCTGTATCGACACGTGAGTTTAACTCTGTCAGTTGAATGCGCACATTGACAACCATTCGGTTAGATAGTTCCGTTTTTGTTTTAGAAGCAGATATTTCTCTGTACAGCCTATGGTCCCATTCACTCGGGAATATCCCAACGCAACTCCTAGAAGAAACGTGTTTCTGACTCGCTGAATCTCAACATAGATTCAACTCTCTTAGGTGAACGAACGCACAGCAGAGCAGTTTCAAGGAAACTTTTCTCCTGAGTTTTAGACGAAGTTTCCTGCTGTTTAGTACGTATGCCGGCATTGGGCTGGAAATACCGGTTTTGGGATTCTGCACAGAAAGGGTATGCAAACCGCTGAATCCACACGTGAGTTTAACTCTGTCAGTTGAATGCACACATTGACAACCATTCAGTTTGATAACACCCTTTTGGTTTTAGAAGCAGATATTTCTCTGTACAGCCTATGGTCCCATTCACTCGGGAATATCCCAACGCAGCTCCTGGAAGAAACGTGTTTCTGACTCGTTGAATCTCAACATAGATTCAACTCTCTTAAGTGAACGAACGCACAGCAGAGCAGTTTCAAGGAAACGTTTCTCCTGAGTTTTAGACGAAGTTTCCTGCTGTTTAGTACGTATGCCGGCATTGGACTGGAAATACCGGTTTTGGGATTCTGCACAGAAAGTGTTTGCAAACCGCTGAATCCACACGTGAGTTTAACTCTGTCAGTTGAATGCACACATTGACAACCATTCAGTGTGATAAAACCCTTTTGGTTTTAGAAGTAGATATTTCTCTGTACAACCTATGGTCCCATTCTCTCGGGAATATCCCAACGCAGCTCCTGGAAGAAACGTGTTTCTGACTCGCTGAATCTCCACATAGATTCAACTCTCTAAGGTGAACGATCGCACAGCAGAGCAGTTTCAAGGAAACTTTTCTCCTGAGTTTTAGACGAAGTTTCCTGCTGTTTAGTACGTATGCCGGCATTGGGCTGGAAATACCGGTTTTGGGATTCTGCACAGAAAGGGTTTGCAAACCACTGAATCCACACGTGAGTTTAATTCTGTCAGTTGAATGCACACATTGACAACCATTCAGTTAGATAGCTCCGTTTTGGTTTTAGAAGCAGATATTTCTCTGTACATCCTATGGTCCCATTCACTCGGGAATATCCCCACGCAACTCCTGGAAGAAACTTTTTTCTGACTCGCTGAATCTCAACATAGATTCAAGTCTCTTAGGTGAACGAACGCACAGCAGAGCAGTTTCAAGGAAACGTTTCTCCTGAGTTTTAGACGAAGTTTCCTGCTGTTTAGTACGTATGCCGGCATTGGGCTGGAAATACCGGTTTTTGGCTTCTGCACAGAAAGGGTTTGCAAACCGCTGAATCCACACGTGAGTTTAACTCTGTCAGTTGAATGCACACATTGACAACCATTCAGTTAGATAGCTCCGTTTTGGTTTTAGAAGCAGATATTTCTCTGTACAGCCTATGGTCCCATTCACTCGGGAATATCCCAACGCATCTCCTAGAAGAAACGTGTTTCTGACTCGCTGAATCTCAACATAGATTCAACTCTCTTATGTGAACGAACGCACAGCAGAGCAGTTTCAAGGAAACGTTTCTCCTGAGTTTTAGACGAAGTTTCCTGCTGTTTAGTACGTATGCCGGCATTGGGCTGGAAATACCGGTTTTGGGATTCTGCACAGAAAGTGTTTGCAAACCGCTGAATCCACACGTGAGTTTAATTCTGTCAGTTGAATGCACACATTGACAACCATTCAGTGTGATAACACCCTTTTGGTTTTAGAAGCAGATATTTCTCTGTACAACCTATGGTCCCATTCACTCGGGAATATCCCAACGCAGCTCCTAGAAGAAACGTGTTTCTGACTCGCTGAGTCTCAACATAGATTCAACTCTCTTAGGTGAACGAACGCACAGCACAGCAGTTTCAAGGAAACTTTTCTCCTGAGTTTTACACGAAGTTTCCTGCTGTTTAGTACGTATGCCGGCATTGGGCTGGAAATACCGGTTTTGGGATTCTGCACAGAAAGGGTTTGCAAACCGCTGAATCCACAGGTGAGTTTAACTCTGTCAGTTGAATGCACACATTGACAACCATTCAGTTTGATAACACCCTTTTGGTTTTAGATGCAGATATTTCTCTGTACAGCCTATGGTCTCATTCACTCGGGAATATCGCAACGCAGCTCCTGGAAGAAACGTGTTTCTGACTCGCTGAATCTCAACATAGATTCAACTCTCTTAGGTGAACGAACGCACAGCAGAGCAGTTTCAAGGAAACGTTTCTCCTGAGTTTTAGACGAAGTTTCCTGCTGTTTAGTACGTATGCCGGCATTGGGCTGGAAATACCGGTTTTGGGATTCTGCACAGAAAGGGTTTGCAAACCGCTGAATCCACACGTGAGTTTAACTCTGTCAGTTGAATGCACACATTGACAACCATTCAGTTTGATAACACCCTTTTGGTTTTAGAAGCAGATATTTCTCTGTACAACCTATGGTCCCATTCACTCGGGAATATCGCAACGCAGCTCCTGGAAGAAACGTGTTTCTGACTCGCTGAATCTCAACATAGATTCAACTCTCTTAGTGAACGAACGCACAGCAGAGCAGTTTCAAAGAAACGTTTCTCCTGAGTTTTAGACGAAGTTTCCTGCTGTTTAGTATGTATGCCGGCATTGGGCTGGAAATACCGGTTTTGGGATTCTGCACAGAAAGGGTTTGCAAACCGCTGAATCCACACGTGAGTTTAACTCTGTCAGTTGAATGCACACATTGACAACCATTCAGTTAGATAGCTCCGTTTTGGTATTAGAAGCAGATATTTCTCTGTACAGCCTATGGTCCCATTCACTCGGGAATATCCCAACGCAGGTCCTAGAAGAAACGTGTTTCTGACTCGCTGAATCTCAACATAGATTCAACTCTCTTAGGTGAACGAACGCACAGCAGAGCAGTTTCAAGGAAACGTTTCTCCTGAGTTTTAGACGAAGTTTCCTGCTGTTTAGTACGTATGCCGGCATTGGGCTGGAAATACCGGTTTTGGGATTCTGCACAGAAAGGGTTTGCAAACCGCTGAATCCACACGTGAGTTTAACTTTGTCAGTTGAATGCACACATTGACAACTATCCAGTTAGATAGCTCCGTTTTGGTTTTAGAAGCAGATATTTCTCTGTACAGCCTATGGTCCCATTCACTCGGGAATATCCCAACGCACGTCCTAGAAGAAACGTGTTTCTGACTCGCTGAATGTCAACTTAGATTCAACTCTCTTAGGTGAACGAACGCACAGCAGAGCAGTTTCAAGGAAACGTTTCTCCTGAGTTTTAGACGAAGCTTCCTGCTGTTTAGTACGTATGCCGGCATTGGGCTGGAAATACCGGTTTTGGGATTCTGCACAGAAAGGGTTTGCAAACCGCTGAATCCACACGTGAGTTTAACTCTGTCAGTTGAATGCACACATTGACAACCATTCAGTTAGATAGCTCCGTTTTGGTTTTAGAAGCAGATATTTCTCTGTACAGCCTATGGTCCCATTCACTCGGGAATATCCCAACGCATCTCCTAGAAGAAACGTGTTTCTGACTCGCTGAATCTCAACATAGATTCAACTCTCTTAGGTGAACGAACGCACAGCAGAGCAGTTTCAAGGAAACTTTTCTCCTGAGTTTTAGACGAAGTTTCCTGCTGTTTAGTACGTATGCCGGCACTGGGCTGGAAATACCGGTTTTGGGATTCTGCACAGAAAGGGTTTGCAAACCGCTGAATCCACACGTGAGTTTACCTCTGTCAGTTGAATGCACACATTGACAACCATTCAGTGTGATAACACCCTTTTGGTTTTAGAAGCAGATATTTCTCTGTACAACCTATGGTCCCATTCACTCGGGAATATCCCAACGCAGCTCCTAGAAGAAACGTGTTTCTGACTCGCTGAATCTCAACATAGATTCAACTCTCTTAGGTGAACGAACGCACAGCACAGCAGTTTCAAGGAAACTTTTCTCCTGAGTTTTAGACGAAGTTTCCTGCTGTTTAGTACGTATGCCGGCATTGGGCTGGAAATACCGGTTTTGGGATTCTGCACAGAAAGGGTTTGCAAACCGCTGAATCCACACGTGAGTTTAACTCTGTCAGTTGAATGCACACATTGACAACCATTCAGTTTGATAACACCCTTTTGGTTTTAGAAGCAGATATTTCTCTGTACAGCCTATGGTCCCATTCACTCGGGAATATCGCAACGCAGCTCCTGGAAGAAACGTGTTTCTGACTCGCTGAGTCTCAACATAGATTCAACTCTCTTAGGTGAACGAACGCACAGCAGAGCAGTTTCAAGGAAACTTTTCTCCTGAGTTTTAGACGAAGTTTCCTGCTGTTTAGTACGTATGCCGGCATTGGGCTGGAAATACCGGTTTTGGGATTCTGCACAGAAAGGGTTTGCAAACCGCTGAATCCACACGTGAGTTTAACTCTGTCAGTTGAATGCACACATTGACAACCATTCAGTTTGATAACACCCTTTTGGTTTTAGAAGCAGATATTTCTCTGTACAGCCTATGGTCCCATTCACTCGGGAATATCGCAACGCAGCTCCTGGAAGAAACGTGTTTCTGACTCGCTGAATCTCAACATAGATTCAACTCTCTTAGGTGAACGAACGCACAGCAGAGCAGTTTCAAAGAAACGTTTCTCCTGAGTTTTAGACGAAGTTTCCTGCTGTTTAGTATGTATGCCGGCATTGGGCTGGAAATACCAGTTTTGGGATTCTGCACAGAAAGCGTTTGCAAACCGCTGAATCCACACGTGAGTTTAACTTTGTCAGTTGAATGCACACATTGACAAACATCCAGTTAGATAGCTCCGTTTTGGTTTTAGAAGCAGATATTTCTCTGTACAGCCTATGGTCCCATTCACTCGGGAATATCCCAACGCAGCTCCTAGAAGAAACGTGTTTCTGACTCGCTGAATCTCAACATAGATTCAACTCTCTTAGGTGAACGAACGCACAGCAGAGCAGTTTCAAGGAAACGTTTCTCCTGAGTTTTAGACGAAGTTTCCTGCTGTTTAGTACGTATGCCGGCATTGGGCTGGAAATACCGGTTTTGGGATTCTGCACAGAAAGGGTTTGCAAACCGCTGAATCCACACGTGAGTTTAACTCTGTCAGTTGAATGCACACATTGACAACCATTCAGTTAGATAGCTCCGTTTTGGTATTAGAAGCAGATATTTCTCTGTACAGCCTATGGTCCCATTCACTCGGGAATATCCCAACGCAGGTCCTAGAAGAAACGTGTTTCTGACTCGCTGAATCTCAACATAGATTCAACTCTCTTAGGTGAACGAACGCACAGCAGAGCAGTTTCAAGGAAACGTTTCTCCTGAGTTTTAGACGAAGTTTCCTGCTGTTTAGTACGTATGCCGGCATTGGGCTGGAAATACCGGTTTTGGGATTCTGCACAGAAAGGGTTTGCAAACCGCTGAATCCACACGTGAGTTTATCTTTGTCAGTTGAATGCACACATTGACAACTATCCAGTTAGATAGCTCCGTTTTGGTTTTAGAAGCAGATATTTCTCTGTACAGCCTATGGTCCCATTCACTCGGGAATATCCCAACGCACGTCCTAGAAGAAACGTGTTTCTGACTCGCTGAATGTCAACTTAGATTCAACTCTCTTAGGTGAACGAACGCACAGCAGAGCAGTTTCAAGGAAACGTTTCTCCTGAGTTTTAGACGAAGCTTCCTGCTGTTTAGTACGTATGCCGGCATTGGGCTGGAAATACCGGTTTTGGGATTCTGCACAGAAAGGGTTTGCAAACCGCTGAATCCACACGTGAGTTTAACTCTGTCAGTTGAATGCACACATTGACAACCATTCAGTTAGATAGCTCCGTTTTGGTTTTAGAAGCAGATATTTCTCTGTACAGCCTATGGTCCCATTCACTCGGGAATATCCCAACGCATCTCCTAGAAGAAACGTGTTTCTGACTCGCTGAATCTCAACATAGATTCAACTCTCTTAGGTGAACGAACGCACAGCAGAGCAGTTTCAAGGAAACTTTTCTCCTGAGTTTTAGACGAAGTTTCCTGCTGTTTAGTACGTATGCCGGCACTGGGCTGGAAATACCGGTTTTGGGATTCTGCACAGAAAGGGTTTGCAAACCGCTGAATCCACACGTGAGTTTAACTCTGTCAGTTGAATGCACACATTGACAACCATTCAGTGTGATAACACCCTTTTGGTTTTAGAAGCAGATATTTCTCTGTACAACCTATGGTCCCATTCACTCGGGAATATCCCAACGCAGCTCCTAGAAGAAACGTGTTTCTGACTCGCTGAATCTCAACATAGATTCAACTCTCTTAGGTGAACGAACGCACAGCACAGCAGTTTCAAGGAAACTTTTCTCCTGAGTTTTAGACGAAGTTTCCTGCTGTTTAGTACGTATGCCGGCATTGGGCTGGAAATACCGGTTTTGGGATTCTGCACAGAAAGGGTTTGCAAACCGCTGAATCCACACGTGAGTTTAACTCTGTCAGTTGAATGCACACATTGACAACCATTCAGTTTGATAACACCCTTTTGGTTTTAGAAGCAGATATTTCTCTGTACAGCCTATGGTCCCATTCACTCGGGAATATCGCAACGCAGCTCCTGGAAGAAACGTGTTTCTGACTCGCTGAATCTCAACATAGATTCAACTCTCTTAGGTGAACGAACGCACAGCAGAGCAGTTTCAAGGAAACGTTTCTCCTGAGTTTTAGACGAAGTTTCCTGCTGTTTAGTACGTATGCCGGCATTGGGCTGGAAATACCGGTTTTGGGATTCTGCACAGAAAGGGTTTGCAAACCGCTGTATCGACACGTGAGTTTAACTCTGTCAGTTGAATGCGCACATTGACAACCATTCGGTTAGATAGTTCCGTTTTTGTTTTAGAAGCAGATATTTCTCTGTACAGCCTATGGTCCCATTCACTCGGGAATATCCCAACGCAACTCCTAGAAGAAACGTGTTTCTGACTCGCTGAATCTCAACATAGATTCAACTCTCTTAGGTGAACGAACGCACAGCAGAGCAGTTTCAAGGAAACTTTTCTCCTGAGTTTTAGACGAAGTTTCCTGCTGTTTAGTACGTATGCCGGCATTGGGCTGGAAATACCGGTTTTGGGATTCTGCACAGAAAGGGTATGCAAACCGCTGAATCCACACGTGAGTTTAACTCTGTCAGTTGAATGCACACATTGACAACCATTCAGTTTGATAACACCCTTTTGGTTTTAGAAGCAGATATTTCTCTGTACAGCCTATGGTCCCATTCACTCGGGAATATCCCAACGCAGCTCCTGGAAGAAACGTGTTTCTGACTCGTTGAATCTCAACATAGATTCAACTCTCTTAAGTGAAAGAACGCACAGCAGAGCAGTTTCAAGGAAACGTTTCTCCTGAGTTTTAGACGAAGTTTCCTGCTGTTTAGTACGTATGCCGGCATTGGGCTGGAAATACCGGTTTTGGGATTCTGCACAGAAAGGGTTTGCAAACCACTGAATCCACACGTGAGTTTAACTCTGTCAGTTGAATGCACACATTGACAACCATTCAGTTTGATAGCTCCGTTTTGGTTTTAGAAGCAGATATTTCTCTGTACAGCCTATGGTCCCATTCACTCGGGAATATCCCAACGCAGCTCCTGGAAGAAACGTGTTTCTGACTCGCTGAATCTCAACATAGATTCAACTCTCTTAGGTGAACGAACGCACAGCAGAGCAGTTTCAAGGAAACGTTTCTCCTGAGTTTTAGACGAAGTTTCCTGCTGTTTAGTACGTATACCGGCATTGGGCTGGAAATACCGGTTTTGGGATTCTGCACAGAAACGGTTTGCAAACCGCTGAATCCACACGTGAGTTTAACTCTGTCAGTTGAATGCACACATTGGCAACCATTCAGTTAGATAGCTCCGTTTTGGTATTAGAAGCAGATATTTCTCTGTACAGCCTATGGTCCCATTCACTCGGGAATATCCCAACGCAGGTCCTAGAAGAAACGTGTTTCTGACTCGCTGAATCTCAACATAGATTCAACTCTCTTAGGTGAACGAACGCACAGCAGAGCAGTTTCAAGGAAACGTTTCTCCTGAGTTTTAGACGAAGTTTCCTGCTGTTTAGTACGTATGCCGGCATTGGGCTGGAAATACCGGTTTTGGGATTCTGCACAGAAAGGGTTTGCAAACCGCTGAATCCACACGTGAGTTTAACTTTGTCAGTTGAATGCACACATTGACAACTATCCAGTTAGATAGCTCCGTTTTGGTTTTAGAAGCAGATATTTCTCTGTACAGCCTATGGTCCCATTCACTCGGGAATATCCCAACGCACGTCCTAGAAGAAACGTGTTTCTGACTCGCTGAATGTCAACTTAGATTCAACTCTCTTAGGTGAACGAACGCACAGCAGAGCAGTTTCAAGGAAACGTTTCTCCTGAGTTTTAGACGAAGCTTCCTGCTGTTTAGTACGTATGCCGGCATTGGGCTGGAAATACCGGTTTTGGGATTCTGCACAGAAAGGGTTTGCAAACCGCTGAATCCACACGTGAGTTTAACTCTGTCAGTTGAATGCACACATTGACAACCATTCAGTTAGATAGCTCCGTTTTGGTTTTAGAAGCAGATATTTCTCTGTACAGCCTATGGTCCCATTCACTCGGGAATATCCCAACGCATCTCCTAGAAGAAACGTGTTTCTGACTCGCTGAATCTCAACATAGATTCAACTCTCTTAGGTGAACGAACGCACAGCAGAGCAGTTTCAAGGAAACTTTTCTCCTGAGTTTTAGACGAAGTTTCCTGCTGTTTAGTACGTATGCCGGCACTGGGCTGGAAATACCGGTTTTGGGATTCTGCACAGAAAGGGTTTGCAAACCGCTGAATCCACACGTGAGTTTACCTCTGTCAGTTGAATGCACACATTGACAACCATTCAGTGTGATAACACCCTTTTGGTTTTAGAAGCAGATATTTCTCTGTACAACCTATGGTCCCATTCACTCGGGAATATCCCAACGCAGCTCCTAGAAGAAACGTGTTTCTGACTCGCTGAATCTCAACATAGATTCAACTCTCTTAGGTGAACGAACGCACAGCACAGCAGTTTCAAGGAAACTTTTCTCCTGAGTTTTAGACGAAGTTTCCTGCTGTTTAGTACGTATGCCGGCATTGGGCTGGAAATACCGGTTTTGGGATTCTGCACAGAAAGGGTTTGCAAACCGCTGAATCCACACGTGAGTTTAACTCTGTCAGTTGAATGCACACATTGACAACCATTCAGTTTGATAACACCCTTTTGGTTTTAGAAGCAGATATTTCTCTGTACAGCCTATGGTCCCATTCACTCGGGAATATCGCAACGCAGCTCCTGGAAGAAACGTGTTTCTGACTCGCTGAGTCTCAACATAGATTCAACTCTCTTAGGTGAACGAACGCACAGCAGAGCAGTTTCAAGGAAACTTTTCTCCTGAGTTTTAGACGAAGTTTCCTGCTGTTTAGTACGTATGCCGGCATTGGGCTGGAAATACCGGTTTTGGGATTCTGCACAGAAAGGGTTTGCAAACCGCTGAATCCACACGTGAGTTTAACTCTGTCAGTTGAATGCACACATTGACAACCATTCAGTTTGATAACACCCTTTTGGTTTTAGAAGCAGATATTTCTCTGTACAGCCTATGGTCCCATTCACTCGGGAATATCGCAACGCAGCTCCTGGAAGAAACGTGTTTCTGACTCGCTGAATCTCAACATAGATTCAACTCTCTTAGGTGAACGAACGCACAGCAGAGCAGTTTCAAAGAAACGTTTCTCCTGAGTTTTAGACGAAGTTTCCTGCTGTTTAGTATGTATGCCGGCATTGGGCTGGAAATACCAGTTTTGGGATTCTGCACAGAAAGCGTTTGCAAACCGCTGAATCCACACGTGAGTTTAACTTTGTCAGTTGAATGCACACATTGACAAACATCCAGTTAGATAGCTCCGTTTTGGTTTTAGAAGCAGATATTTCTCTGTACAGCCTATGGTCCCATTCACTCGGGAATATCCCAACGCAGCTCCTAGAAGAAACGTGTTTCTGACTCGCTGAATCTCAACATAGATTCAACTCTCTTAGGTGAACGAACGCACAGCAGAGCAGTTTCAAGGAAACGTTTCTCCTGAGTTTTAGACGAAGTTTCCTGCTGTTTAGTACGTATGCCGGCATTGGGCTGGAAATACCGGTTTTGGGATTCTGCACAGAAAGGGTTTGCAAACCGCTGAATCCACACGTGAGTTTAACTCTGTCAGTTGAATGCACACATTGACAACCATTCAGTTAGATAGCTCCGTTTTGGTATTAGAAGCAGATATTTCTCTGTACAGCCTATGGTCCCATTCACTCGGGAATATCCCAACGCAGGTCCTAGAAGAAACGTGTTTCTGACTCGCTGAATCTCAACATAGATTCAACTCTCTTAGGTGAACGAACGCACAGCAGAGCAGTTTCAAGGAAACGTTTCTCCTGAGTTTTAGACGAAGTTTCCTGCTGTTTAGTACGTATGCCGGCATTGGGCTGGAAATACCGGTTTTGGGATTCTGCACAGAAAGGGTTTGCAAACCGCTGAATCCACACGTGAGTTTATCTTTGTCAGTTGAATGCACACATTGACAACTATCCAGTTAGATAGCTCCGTTTTGGTTTTAGAAGCAGATATTTCTCTGTACAGCCTATGGTCCCATTCACTCGGGAATATCCCAACGCACGTCCTAGAAGAAACGTGTTTCTGACTCGCTGAATGTCAACTTAGATTCAACTCTCTTAGGTGAACGAACGCACAGCAGAGCAGTTTCAAGGAAACGTTTCTCCTGAGTTTTAGACGAAGCTTCCTGCTGTTTAGTACGTATGCCGGCATTGGGCTGGAAATACCGGTTTTGGGATTCTGCACAGAAAGGGTTTGCAAACCGCTGAATCCACACGTGAGTTTAACTCTGTCAGTTGAATGCACACATTGACAACCATTCAGTTAGATAGCTCCGTTTTGGTTTTAGAAGCAGATATTTCTCTGTACAGCCTATGGTCCCACTCACTCGGGAATATCCCAACGCATCTCCTAGAAGAAACGTGTTTCTGACTCGCTGAATCTCAACATAGATTCAACTCTCTTAGGTGAACGAACGCACAGCAGAGCAGTTTCAAGGAAACTTTTCTCCTGAGTTTTAGACGAAGTTTCCTGCTGTTTAGTACGTATGCCGGCACTGGGCTGGAAATACCGGTTTTGGGATTCTGCACAGAAAGGGTTTGCAAACCGCTGAATCCACACGTGAGTTTAACTCTGTCAGTTGAATGCACACATTGACAACCATTCAGTGTGATAACACCCTTTTGGTTTTAGAAGCAGATATTTCTCTGTACAACCTATGGTCCCATTCACTCGGGAATATCCCAACGCAGCTCCTAGAAGAAACGTGTTTCTGACTCGCTGAATCTCAACATAGATTCAACTCTCTTAGGTGAACGAACGCACAGCACAGCAGTTTCAAGGAAACTTTTCTCCTGAGTTTTAGACGAAGTTTCCTGCTGTTTAGTACGTATGCCGGCATTGGGCTGGAAATACCGGTTTTGGGATTCTGCACAGAAAGGGTTTGCAAACCGCTGAATCCACACGTGAGTTTAACTCTGTCAGTTGAATGCACACATTGACAACCATTCAGTTTGATAACACCCTTTTGGTTTTAGAAGCAGATATTTCTCTGTACAGCCTATGGTCCCATTCACTCGGGAATATCGCAACGCAGCTCCTGGAAGAAACGTGTTTCTGACTCGCTGAATCTCAACATAGATTCAACTCTCTTAGGTGAACGAACGCACAGCAGAGCAGTTTCAAGGAAACGTTTCTCCTGAGTTTTAGACGAAGTTTCCTGCTGTTTAGTACGTATGCCGGCATTGGGCTGGAAATACCGGTTTTGGGATTCTGCACAGAAAGGGTTTGCAAACCGCTGTATCGACACGTGAGTTTAACTCTGTCAGTTGAATGCGCACATTGACAACCATTCGGTTAGATAGTTCCGTTTTTGTTTTAGAAGCAGATATTTCTCTGTACAGCCTATGGTCCCATTCACTCGGGAATATCCCAACGCAACTCCTAGAAGAAACGTGTTTCTGACTCGCTGAATCTCAACATAGATTCAACTCTCTTAGGTGAACGAACGCACAGCAGAGCAGTTTCAAGGAAACTTTTCTCCTGAGTTTTAGACGAAGTTTCCTGCTGTTTAGTACGTATGCCGGCATTGGGCTGGAAATACCGGTTTTGGGATTCTGCACAGAAAGGGTATGCAAACCGCTGAATCCACACGTGAGTTTAACTCTGTCAGTTGAATGCACACATTGACAACCATTCAGTTTGATAACACCCTTTTGGTTTTAGAAGCAGATATTTCTCTGTACAGCCTATGGTCCCATTCACTCGGGAATATCCCAACGCAGCTCCTGGAAGAAACGTGTTTCTGACTCGTTGAATCTCAACATAGATTCAACTCTCTTAAGTGAAAGAACGCACAGCAGAGCAGTTTCAAGGAAACGTTTCTCCTGAGTTTTAGACGAAGTTTCCTGCTGTTTAGTACGTATGCCGGCATTGGGCTGGAAATACCGGTTTTGGGATTCTGCACAGAAAGGGTTTGCAAACCACTGAATCCACACGTGAGTTTAACTCTGTCAGTTGAATGCACACATTGACAACCATTCAGTTTGATAGCTCCGTTTTGGTTTTAGAAGCAGATATTTCTCTGTACAGCCTATGGTCCCATTCACTCGGGAATATCCCAACGCAGCTCCTGGAAGAAACGTGTTTCTGACTCGCTGAATCTCAACATAGATTCAACTCTCTTAGGTGAACGAACGCACAGCAGAGCAGTTTCAAGGAAACGTTTCTCCTGAGTTTTAGACGAAGTTTCCTGCTGTTTAGTACGTATACCGGCATTGGGCTGGAAATACCGGTTTTGGGATTCTGCACAGAAACGGTTTGCAAACCGCTGAATCCACACGTGAGTTTAACTCTGTCAGTTGAATGCACACATTGGCAACCATTCAGTTAGATAGCTCCGTTTTGGTATTAGAAGCAGATATTTCTCTGTACAGCCTATGGTCCCATTCACTCGGGAATATCCCAACGCAGGTCCTAGAAGAAACGTGTTTCTGACTCGCTGAATCTCAACATAGATTCAACTCTCTTAGGTGAACGAACGCACAGCAGAGCAGTTTCAAGGAAACGTTTATCCTGAGCTTTAGACGAAGTTTCCTGTTGTTTAGTACGGATGCCGGCATTGGGCTGGAAATACCGGTTTTGGGATTCTGCACAGAAAGGGTTTGCAAACCGCTGAATCCACACGTGAGTTTAACTTTGTGAGTTGAATGCACACATTGACAACCATCCAGTTAGATAGCTCCGTTTTGGTTTTAGAAGCAGATATTTCTCTGTACACCCTATGGTCCCATTCACTCGGGAATATCCCAACGCAGCTCCTAGAAGAAACGTGTTTCTGACTCGCTGAATCTCAACATAGATTCAACTCTCTTAGGTGAACGAACGCACAGCAGAGCAGTTTCAAGGAAACGTTTCTCCTGAGTTTTAGACGAAGTTACCTGCAGTTAAGTACGTATCCCGGCATTGGGCTGGAAATACCGGTTTTGGGATTCTGCACAGAAAGGGTTTGCAAACCACTGAATCCACACGGGAGTTTAACTCTGTCAATTGAATGCACACATTGTCAACCATTCAGTTAGATAGCTCCGTTTTGGTTTTAGAAGCAGATATTTCTCTGTACAGCCTATGGTCCCATTCACTCGGGAATATCCCAACGCAGCTCCTGGAAGAAACGTGTTTCTGACTCGCTGAATGTCAACATAGATTCAACTCTCTTAGGTGAACGAACGCACAGCAGAGCAGTTTCAAGGAATCGTTTCTCCTGAGTTTTAGACGAAGTTTCCTTCTGTTTAGTACGGATGCCGGCATTGGGCTGGAAATACCGGTTTTGGGATTCTGCACAGAAAGGGTTTGCAAACCGCTGAATCCACACGTGAGTTTAACTTTGTCAGTTGAATGCACACATTGACAACCATCCAGTTAGATAGCTCCGTTTTGGTTTTAGAAGCAGATATTTCTCTGTACAGCCTATGGTCCCATTCACTCGGGAATATCCAAACGCAGCTCCTAGAAGAAACGTGTTTCTGACTCGCTCAATCTCAACATAGATTCAACTCTCTTAGGTGAACGAACGCACAGCAGAGCAGTTTCAAGGAAACGTTTCTCCTGAGTTTTAGACGAAGTTTCCTGCTGTTTAGTACGTATGCCGGCATTGGGCTGGAAATACCGGTTTTGGGATTCTGCACAGAAAGGGTTTGCAAACCGCTGAATCCACACGTGAGTTTAACTTTGTCAGTTGAATGCACACATTGACAACCATCCAGTTAGATAGCTCCGTTTTGGTTTTAGAAGCAGATATTTCTCTGTACAGCCTATGGTCCCATTCACTCGGGAATATCCCTACGCAGCTCCTAGAAGAAACGTGTTTCTGACTCGCTGAATCTCAACATTGATTCAACTCTCTTAGGTGAACGAACGCACAGCAGAGCAGTTTCAAGGAAACTTTTCTCCTGAGTTTTAGACGAAGTTTCCTGCTGTTTAGTACGTATGCCGGCATTGGGCTGGAAATACCGGTTTTGGGATTCTGCACAGAAAGGGTATGCAAACCGCTGAATCCACACGTGAGTTTAACTCTGTCAGTTGAATGCACACATTGACAACCATTCAGTTTGATAACACCCTTTTGGTTTTAGAAGCAGATATTTCTCTGTACAGCCTATGGTCCCATTCACTCGGGAATATCCCAACGCAGCTCCTGGAAGAAACGTGTTTCTGACTCGTTGAATCTCAACATAGATTCAACTCTCTTAAGTGAAAGAACGCACAGCAGAGCAGTTTCAAGGAAACGTTTCTCCTGAGTTTTAGACGAAGTTTCCTGCTGTTTAGTACGTATGCCGGCATTGGGCTGGAAATACCGGTTTTGGGATTCTGCACAGAAAGGGTTTGCAAACCACTGAATCCACACGTGAGTTTAACTCTGTCAGTTGAATGCACACATTGACAACCATTCAGTTTGATAGCTCCGTTTTGGTTTTAGAAGCAGATATTTCTCTGTACAGCCTATGGTCCCATTCACTCGGGAATATCCCAACGCAGCTCCTGGAAGAAACGTGTTTCTGACTCGCTGAATCTCAACATAGATTCAACTCTCTTAGGTGAACGAACGCACAGCAGAGCAGTTTCAAGGAAACGTTTCTCCTGAGTTTTAGACGAAGTTTCCTGCTGTTTAGTACGTATACCGGCATTGGGCTGGAAATACCGGTTTTGGGATTCTGCACAGAAACGGTTTGCAAACCGCTGAATCCACACGTGAGTTTAACTCTGTCAGTTGAATGCACACATTGGCAACCATTCAGTTAGATAGCTCCGTTTTGGTATTAGAAGCAGATATTTCTCTGTACAGCCTATGGTCCCATTCACTCGGGAATATCCCAACGCAGGTCCTAGAAGAAACGTGTTTCTGACTCGCTGAATCTCAACATAGATTCAACTCTCTTAGGTGAACGAACGCACAGCAGAGCAGTTTCAAGGAAACGTTTATCCTGAGCTTTAGACGAAGTTTCCTGTTGTTTAGTACGGATGCCGGCATTGGGCTGGAAATACCGGTTTTGGGATTCTGCACAGAAAGGGTTTGCAAACCGCTGAATCCACACGTGAGTTTAACTTTGTGAGTTGAATGCACACATTGACAACCATCCAGTTAGATAGCTCCGTTTTGGTTTTAGAAGCAGATATTTCTCTGTACACCCTATGGTCCCATTCACTCGGGAATATCCCAACGCAGCTCCTAGAAGAAACGTGTTTCTGACTCGCTGAATCTCAACATAGATTCAACTCTCTTAGGTGAACGAACGCACAGCAGAGCAGTTTCAAGGAAACGTTTCTCCTGAGTTTTAGACGAAGTTACCTGCAGTTAAGTACGTATCCCGGCATTGGGCTGGAAATACCGGTTTTGGGATTCTGCACAGAAAGGGTTTGCAAACCACTGAATCCACACGGGAGTTTAACTCTGTCAATTGAATGCACACATTGTCAACCATTCAGTTAGATAGCTCCGTTTTGGTTTTAGAAGCAGATATTTCTCTGTACAGCCTATGGTCCCATTCACTCGGGAATATCCCAACGCAGCTCCTGGAAGAAACGTGTTTCTGACTCGCTGAATGTCAACATAGATTCAACTCTCTTAGGTGAACGAACGCACAGCAGAGCAGTTTCAAGGAATCGTTTCTCCTGAGTTTTAGACGAAGTTTCCTTCTGTTTAGTACGGATGCCGGCATTGGGCTGGAAATACCGGTTTTGGGATTCTGCACAGAAAGGGTTTGCAAACCGCTGAATCCACACGTGAGTTTAACTTTGTCAGTTGAATGCACACATTGACAACCATCCAGTTAGATAGCTCCGTTTTGGTTTTAGAAGCAGATATTTCTCTGTACAGCCTATGGTCCCATTCACTCGGGAATATCCAAACGCAGCTCCTAGAAGAAACGTGTTTCTGACTCGCTCAATCTCAACATAGATTCAACTCTCTTAGGTGAACGAACGCACAGCAGAGCAGTTTCAAGGAAACGTTTCTCCTGAGTTTTAGACGAAGTTTCCTGCTGTTTAGTACGTATGCCGGCATTGGGCTGGAAATACCGGTTTTGGGATTCTGCACAGAAAGGGTTTGCAAACCGCTGAATCCACACGTGAGTTTAACTTTGTCAGTTGAATGCACACATTGACAACCATCCAGTTAGATAGCTCCGTTTTGGTTTTAGAAGCAGATATTTCTCTGTACAGCCTATGGTCCCATTCACTCGGGAATATCCCTACGCAGCTCCTAGAAGAAACGTGTTTCTGACTCGCTGAATCTCAACATTGATTCAACTCTCTTAGGTGAACGAACGCACAGCAGAGCAGTTTCAAGGAAACTTTTCTCCTGAGTTTTAGACGAAGTTTCCTGCTGTTTAGTATGTATGCCGGCATTGGGCTGGAAATACCGGTGTTGGGATTGTGCACAGAAAGGGTTTGCAAACCACTGAATCCACACGTGAGTTTAACTCTGTCAGTTGAATGCACACATTGACAACCGTTCAGTTAGATTGCTCCGTTTTGGTTTTAGAAGCAGATATTTCTCTGTACAGCCTATGGTCCCATTCACTCTGGAATATCCCAACGCAGGTCCTAGAGAAACGTGTTTCTGACTCGCTGAATCTCAACATAGATTCAACTCTCTTAGGTGAACGAACGCACAGCAGAGCAGTTTCAAGGAAACTTTTCTCCTGAGTTTTAGACGAAGTTTCCTGCTGTTTAGTATGTATGCCGGCATTGGGCTGGAAATACCGGTTTTGGGATTCTGCACAGAAAGTGTTTGCAAACCGCTGAATCCACACGTGAGTTTAACTCTGTCAGTTGAATGCACACATTGACAACCATTCAGTGTGATAACACCCTTTTGGTTTTAGAAGCAGATATTTCTCTGTACAACCTATGGTCCCATTCACTCGGGAATATCCCAACGCAGCTCCTAGAAGAAACGTGTTTCTGACTCGCTGAATCTCAACATAGATTCAACTCTCTTAGGTGAACGAACGCACAGCAGAGCAGTTTCAAGGAAACTTTTCTCCTGAGTTTTAGACGAAGTTTCCTGCTGTTTAGTACGTATGCCGGCATTGGGCTGGAAATACCGGTTTTGGGATTCTGCACAGAAAGGGTTTGCAAACCGCTGAATCCACACGTGAGTTTAACTCTGTCAGTTGAATGCACACATTGACAACCATTCAGTTTGATAACACCCTTTTGGTTTTAGAAGCAGATACTTCTCTGTACAGCCTATGGTCCCATTCACTCGGGAATATCCCAACGCAGCTCCTGGAAGAAACGTGTTTCTGACTCGCTGAATCTCAACATAGATTCAACTCTCTTAGTTGAAGGAAAGAACAGCAGAGCAGTTTCAAGGAAACGTTTCTCCTGAGTTTTAGACGAAGTTTCCTGCTGTTTAGTACGTATGCCGGCATTGGGCTGGAAATACCGGTTTTGGGATTCTGCACAGAAAGGGTTTGCAAACCGCTGAATCCACACGTGAGTTTAACTCTGTCAGTTGAATGCACACATTGACAGCCATCCAGTTAGATAGCTCCGTTTCGGTTTTAGAAGCAGATATTTCTCTGTACAGCCTATGGTCCCATTCACTCGGGAATATCCCAACGCAGCTCCTAGAAGAAACGTGTTTCTGACTCGCTGAATCTCAACATAGATTCAACTCTCTTAGGTGAACGAACGCACAGCACAGCAGTTTCAAGGAAACTTTTCTCCTGAGTTTTAGACGAAGTTTCCTGCTGTTTAGTACGTATGCCGGCATTGGGCTGGAAATACCGGTTTTGGGATTCTTCACAGAAAGGGTTTGCAAACCGCTGAATCCACACGTGAGTTTAACTCTGTCAGTTGAATGCACACATTGACAACCATTCAGTTAGATACCTCCGTTTTGGTTTTAGAAACAGATATTTCTCTGTACAGCCTATGGTCCCATTCACTCGGGAATATCCCAACGCAGCTCCTAGAAGAAACGTGTTTCTGACTCGCTGAATCTCAACATAGATTCAACTCTCTTAGGTGAACGAAAGAACAGCAGAGCAGTTTCAAGGAAACGTTTCTCCTGAGTTTTAGACGAAGTTTCCTGCTGTTTAGTACGTATGCCGGCATTGGGCTGGAAATACCGGTTTTGGGATTCTGCACAGAAAGGGTTTGCAAACCACTGAATCCACACGTGAGTTTAACTCTGTCAGTTGAATGCACACATTGACAACCATTCAGTTAGATAGCTCCGTTTTGGTTTTAGAAGCAGATATTTCTCTGTACAGCCTATGGTCCCATTCACTCGGGAATATCCCAACGCAGCTCCTGGAAGAAACGTGTTTCTGACTCGCTGAATCTCAACATAGATTCAACTCTCTTAGGTGAACGAACGCACAGCAGAGCAGTTTCAAGGAAACGTTTCTCCTGAGTTTTAGACGAAGTTTCCTGCTGTTTAGTACGAATGCCGGCATTGGGCTGGAAATACCGGTTTTGGGATTCTGCACAGAAAGGGTTTGCAAAACGCTGAATCCACACGTGAGTTTAACTCTGTCAGTTGAATGCACACATTGACAACCATTCAGTTAGATAGCTCCGTTTTGGTATTAGAAGCAGATATTTCTCTGTACAGCCTATGGTCCCATTCACTCGGGAATATCCCAACGCAGGTCCTAGAAGAAACGTGTTTCTGACTCGCTGAATCTCAACATAGATTCAACTCTCTTAGGTGAACGAACGCACAGCAGAGCAGTTTCAAGGAAACGTTTCTCCTGAGTTTTAGACGAAGTTTCCTGCTGTTTAGTACGGATGCCGGCATTGGGCTGGAAATACCGGTTTTGGGATTCTGCACAGAAAGGGTTTGCAAACCGCTGAATCCACACGTGAGTTTAACTTTGTGAGTTGAATGCACACATTGACAACCATCCAGTTAGATAGCTCCGTTTTGGTTTTAGACGCAGATAATTCTCTGTACAGCCTATGGTCCCATTCACTCGGGAATATCACAACGCAGCTCCTAGAAGAAACGTGTTTCTGACTCGCTGAATCTCAACGTAGATTCAACTCTCTTAGGTGAACGAACGCACAGCAGAGCAGTTTCAAGGAAACGTTTCTCCTGAGTTTTAGACGAAGTTACCTGCAGTTAAGTACGTATCCCGGCATTGGGCTGGAAATACCGGTTTTGGGATTCTGCACAGAAAGGGTTTGCAAACCACTGAATCCACACGGGAGTTTAACTCTGTCAGTTGAATGCACACATTGACAACCATTCAGTTAGATAGCTCCGTTTTGGTTTTAGAAGCAGATATTTCTCTGTACAGCCTATGGTCCCATTCACTCAGGAATATCCCAACGCAGCTCCTGGAAGAAACGTGTTTCTGACTCGCTGAATCTCAACATAGATTCAACTCTCTTAGGTGAACGAACGCACAGCAGAGCAGTTTCAAGGAAACTTTTCTCCTGAGTTTTAGACGAAGTTTCCTGCTGTTTAGTACATACGCTGGCATTGGGCTGGAAATACCGGTTTTGGGATTCTGCACAGAAAGGGTTTGCAAACCGCTGAATCCACACGTGAGTTTAACTCTGTCAGTTGAATGCACACATTGACATCCATTCAGTTAGATAGCTCCGTTTTGGTTTTAGAAGCAGATTTTTCTCTGTACAGCCTATGGTCCCATTCACTCGGGAATATCCCAACGCAGGTCCTAGAAGAAACGTGTTTCTGACTCGCTGAATGTCAACATAGATTCAACTCTCTTAGGTGAACGAACGCACAGCAGAGCAGTTTCAAGGAATCGTTTCTCCTGAGTTTTAGACGAAGTTTCCTTCTGTTTAGTACGGATGCCGGCATTCGGCTGGAAATACCGGTTTTGGGATTCTGCACAGAAAGGGTTTGCAAACCGCTGAATCCACACGTGAGTTTAACTTTGTCAGTTGAATGCACACATTGACAACCATCCAGTTAGATAGCTCCGTTTTGGTTTTAGAAGCAGATATTTCTCTGTACAGCCTATGGTCCCATTCACTCGGGAATATCCCAACGGAGCTCCTGGAAGAAACGTGTTTCTGACTCGCTGAATCTCAACATAGATTCAACTCTCTTAGGTGAACGAACGGCCAGCAGAGCAGTTTCAAGGATACGTTTCTCCTGAGTTTTAGACGAAGTTTCCTGCTGTTTAGTACGTATGCCGGCATTGGGCTGGAAATACCGGTTTTGGGATTCTGCACAGAAAGGGTTTGCAAACCGCTGAATCCACACGTGAGTTTAACTTTGTGAGTTGAATGCACACATTGACAACCATCCAGTTAGATAGCTCCGTTTTGGTTTTAGAAGCAGATATTTCTCTGTACACTCTATGGTCCCATTCACTCAGGAATATCCCAACGCAGCTCCTAGAAGAAACGTGTTTCTGACTCGCTGAATCTCAACATAGATTCAACTCTCTTAGGTGAATGAACGCACAGCAGAGCAGTTTCAAGGAAACGTTTCTCCTGAGATTTAGACGAAGTTACCTGCAGTTAAGTACGTATCCCGGCATTGGGCTGGAAATACCGGTTTTGGGATTCTGCACAGAAAGGGTTTGCAATCCACTGAATCCACACGGGAGTTTAACTCTGTCAGTTGAATGCACACATTGACAACCATTCAGTTAGATAGCTCCGTTTTGGTTTTAGAAGCAGATATTTCTCTGTACAGCCTATGGTCCCATTCACTCGGGAATATCCCAACGCAGCTCCTGGAAGAAACGTGTTTCTGACTCGCTGAATCTCAACATAGATTCAACTCTCTTAGGTGAACGAATGCACAGCAGAGCAGTTTCAAGGAAACTTTTCTCCTGAGTTTTAGACGAAGTTTCCTGCTGTTTAGTACGTATGCCGGCATTGGGCTGGAAATACCGGTTTTGGGATTCTGCACAGAAAGGGTTTGCAAACCCCTGAATCCACACGTGAGTTTAACTCTGTCAGTTGAATGCACACATTGACAACCATTCAGTTAGATAGCTCCGTTTTGGTATTAGAAGCAGATATTTCTCTGTACAGCCTATGGTCCCATTCACTCGGGAATATCCCAACGCAGCTCCTAGAAGAAACGTGTTTCTGACTCGCTGAATCTCAACATAGATTCAACTCTCTTAGGTGAACGAACGCACAGCAGAGCAGTTTCAAGGAATCGTTTCTCCTGAGTTTTAGACGAAGTTTCCTTCTGTTTAGTACAGATGCCGGCATTGGGCTGGAAATACCGGTTTTGGGATTCTGCACAGAAAGGGTTTGCAAACCGCTGAATCCACACGTGAGTTTAACTTTGTCAGTTGAATGCACACATTGACAACCATCCAGTTAGATAGCTCCGTTTTGGTTTTAGAAGCAGATATTTCTCTGTACAGCCTATGGTCCCATTCACTCGGGAATATCCCAACGCAGCTCCTAGAAGAAACGTGTTTCTGACTCGCTGAATCTCAACATAGATTCAACTCTCTTAGGTGAACGAACGCACAGCAGAGCAGTTTCAAGGAAACGTTTCTCCTGAGTTTTAGACGAAGTTTCCTGCTGTTTAGTACGGATGCCGGCATTGGGCTGGAAATACCGGTTTTGGGATTCTGCACAGAAAGGGTTTGCAAACCGCTGAATCCACACGTGAGTTTAACTTTGTCAGTTGAATGCACACATTGACAACCACCCAGTTAGATAGCTCCGTTTTGGTTTTAGAAGCAGATATTTCTCTGTACAGCCTATGGTCCCATTCACTCGGGAATATCCCAACGCACGTCCTAGAAGAAACGTGTTTCTGACTCGCTGAATGTCAACTTAGATTCAACTCTCTTAGGTGAACGAACGCACAGCAGAGCAGTTTCAAGGAAACGTTTCTCCTGAGTTTTAGACGAAGTTTCCTGCTGTTTAGTACGTATGCCGGCATTGGGCTGGAAATACCGGTTTTGGGATTCTGCACAGAAAGGGTTTGCAAACCACTGAATCCACACGTGAGTTTAACTCTGTCAGTTGAATGCACACATTGACAACCATTCAGTTAGATAGCTCCGTTTTGGTTTTAGAAGCAGATATTTCTCTGTACATCCTATGGTCCCATTCACTCGGGAATATCCCCACGCAGCTCCTCGAAGAAACTTGTTTCTGACTCGCTGAATATCAACATAGATTCAAGTCTCTTAGGTGAACGAACGCACAGCAGAGCAGTTTCAAGGAAACGTTTCTCCTGAGTTTTAGACGAAGTTTCCTGCTGTTTAGTACGTATGCCGGCATTGGGCTGGAAATACCGGTTTTGGGATTCTGCACAGAAAGGGTTTGCAAACCGCTGTATCCACACGCGAGTTTAACTCTGTCAGTTGAATGCGCACATTGACAACCATTCGGTTAGATAGTTCCGTTTTTGTTTTAGAAGCAGATATTTCTCTGTACAGCCTATGGTCCCATTCACTCGGGAATATCCCAACGCAGCTCCTAGAAGAAACGTGTTTCTGACTCACTGAATCTCAACATAGATTCAACTCTATTAGGTGAACGAACGCACAGCAGAGCAGTTTCAAGGAAACTTTTCTCCTGAGTTTTAGACGAAGTTTCCTGCTGTTTAGTACGTATGCCGGCATTGGGCTGGAAATACCGGTTTTGGGATTCTGCACAGAAAGGGTTTGCAAACCGCTGAATCCACACGTGAGTTTAACTCTGTCAGTTGAATGCACACATTGACAACCATTCAGTTTGATAACACCCTTTTGGTTTTAGAAGCAGATATTTCTCTGTACAGCCTATGGTCCCATTCACTCGGGAATATCCCAACGCAGCTCCTGGAAGAAACGTGTTTCTGACTCGCTGAATCTCAACATAGATTCAACTCTCTTAGGTGAACGAACGCACAGCAGAGCAGTTTCAAGGAAACGTTTCTCCTGAATTTTAGACGAAGTTTCCTGCTGTTTAGTACGTATGCCGGCATTGGGCTGGAAATACCGGTTTTGGGATTCTGCACAGAAAGGGTTTGCAAACCGCTGAATCCACACGTGAGTTTAACTTTGTCAGTTGAATGCACACATTGACAACCATCCAGTTAGATAGCTCCGTTTTGGTTTTAGAAGCAGATATTTCTCTGTACAGCCTATGGTCCCATTCACTCGGGAATATCCCAACACAGCTCCTAGAAGAAACGTGTTTCTGACTCGCTGAATCTCAACATTGATTCAACTCTCTTAGGTGAACGAAAGAACAGCAGAGCAGTTTCAAGGAAACGTTTCTCCTGAGTTTTAGACGAAGTTTCCTGCTGTTTAGTACGTATGCCGGCATTGGGCTGGAAATACCGGTTTTGGGATTCTGCACAGAAAGGGTTTGCAAACCACTGAATCCACACGTGAGTTTAACTCTGTCAGTTGAATGCACACATTGACAACCATTCAGTTAGATAGCTCCGTTTTGGTTTTAGAAGCAGATATTTCTCTGTACAGCCTATGGTCCCATTCACTCGGGAATATCCCAACGCAGCTCCTGGAAGAAACGTGTTTCTGACTCGCTGAATCTCAACATAGATTCAACTCTCTTAGGTGAACGAACGCACAGCAGAGCAGTTTCAAGGAAACGTTTCTCCTGAGTTTTAGACGAAGTTTCCTGCTGTTTTGTACGTATACCGGCATTGGGCTGGAAATACCGGTTTTGGGATTCTGCACAGAAAGGGTTTGCAAACCGCTGAATCCACACGTGAGTTTAACTCTGTCAGTTGAATGCACACATTGACAACCATCCAGTTAGATAGCTCCGTTTTGGTTTTAGAAGCAGATATTTCTCTGTACAGCCTATGGTCCCATTCACTCGGGAATATCCCAACGCAGCTCCTGGAAGAAACGTGTTTCTGACTCGCTGAATGTCAACATAGATTCAACTCTCTTAGGTGAACGAACGCACAGCAGAGCAGTTTCAAGGAATCGTTTCTGCTGAGTTTTAGACGAAGTTTCCTTCTGTTTAGTACGGATGCCGGCATTGGGCTGGAAATACCGGTTTTGGGATTCTGCACAGAAAGGGTTTGCAAACCGCTGAATCCACACGTGAGTTTAACTTTGTCAGTTGAATGCACACATTGACAACCATCCAGTTAGGTAGCTCCGTTTTGGTTTTAGAAGCAGATATTTCTCTGTACAGCCTATGGTCCCATTCACTCGGGAATATCCCAACGCAGCTCCTAGAAGAAACGTGTTTCTGACTCGCTGAATCTCAACATAGATTCAACTCTCTTAGGTGAACGAACGCACAGCAGAGCAGTTTCAAGGAAACGTTTCTCCTGAGTTTTAGACGAAGTTTCCTGCTGTTTAGTACGTATGCCGGCATTGGGCTGGAAATACCGGTTTTGGAATTCTGCACAGAAAGGGTTTGCAAACCGCTGAATCCACACGTTAGTTTAACTTTGTCAGTTGAATGCACACATTGACAACCATCCAGTTAGATAGCTCCGTTTTGGTTTTGGAAGCAGATATTTCTCTGTACAGACTATGGTCCCATTCACTCGGGAATATCCCAACGCAGCTCCTAGAAGAAACGTGTTTCTGACTCGCTGAATCTCAACATAGATTCAACTCTCTTAGGTGAACGAACGAACAGCAGAGCAGTTTCAAGGAAACGTTTCTCCTGAGTTTTAGACGAAGTTTCCTGCTGTTTAGTACGTATGCCGGCATTGGGCTGGAAATACCGGTTTTGGGATTCTGCACAGAAAGGGTTTGCAAACCGCTGAATCCACACGTGAGTTTATCTCTGTCAGTTGAATGCACACATTGACAACCATTCAGTTAGATAGCTCCGTTTTGGTTTTAGAAGCAGATATTTCTCTGTACAGCCTATGGTCCCATTCACTCGGGAATATCCCAACGCAGCTCCTAGAAGAAACGTGTTTCTGACTCGCTGAATCTCAACATAGATTCAACTCTCTTAGGTGAACGAACGGCCAGCAGAGCAGTTTCAAGGAAACTTTTCTCCTGAGTTTTAGACGAAGTTTCCTGCTGTTTAGTACAGATGCCGGCATTGGGCTGGAAATACCGTTTTTGGGATTCTGCACAGAAAGGGTTTGCAAACCACTGAATCCACACGTAAGTTTAACTCTGTCAGTGGAATGCGCACATTGACAACCATTCGGTTAGATAGTTCCGTTTTTGTTTTAGAAGCAGATATTTCTCTGTACAGCCTATGGTCCCATTCACTCGGGAATATCCCAACGGAGCTCCTAGAAGAAACGTGTTTCTGACTCGCTGAATCTCAACATTGATTCAACTCTCTTAGGTGAACGAACGCACAGCAGAGCAGTTTCAAGGAAACTTTTCTCCTGAGTTTTAGACGAAGTCCCCTGCTGTTTAGTACGGATGCCGGCATTGGGCTGGAAATACCGGTTTTTGGCTTCTGCACAGAAAGGGTTTGCAAACCGCTGAATCCACACGTGAGTTTAACTCTGTCAGTTGAATGCACACATTGACAACCATTCAGTTAGATAGCTCCGTTTTGGTTTTAGAAGCAGATATTTCTCTGTACAGCCTATGGTCCCATTCACTCGGGAATATCCCAACGCATCTCCTAGAAGAAACGTGTTTCTGACTCGCTGAATCTCAACATAGATTCAACTCTCTTAGGTGAGCGAACGCACAGCAGAGCAGTTTCAAGGAAACGTTTCTCCTGAGTTTTAGACGAAGCTTCCTGCTGTTTAGTACGGATGCCGGCATTGGGCTGTAAATACCGGTTTTGGGATTCTGCACAGAAAGGGTTTGCAAACCGCTGAATCCACACGTGAGTTTAACTTTGTCAGTTGAATGCACACATTGACAAACATCCAGTTAGATAGCTCCGTTTTGGTTTTAGAAGCAGATATTTCTCTGTACAGACTATAGTCCCATTCACTCGGGAATATCCCAACGCAGCTCCTAGAAGAAACGTGTTTCTGACTCGCTGAATCTCAACATTGATTCAACTCTCTTAGGTGAACGAACGCACAGCAGAGCAGTTTCAAGGAAACTTTTCTCCTGAGTTTTAGACGAAGTTTCCTGCTGTTTAGTATGTATGCCGGCATTGGGCTGGAAATACCGGTTTTGGGATTGTGCACAGAAAGGGTTTGCAAACCACTGAATCCACACGTGAGTTTAACTCTGTCAGTTGAATGCACACATTGACAACCGTTCAGTTAGATTGCTCCGTTTTGGTTTTAGAAGCAGATATTTCTCTGTACATCCTATGGTCCCATTCACTCTGGAATATCCCAACGCAGGTCCTAGAGAAACGTGTTTCTGACTCGCTGAATCTCAACATAGATTCAACTCTCTTAGGTGAACGAACGCACAGCAGAGCAGTTTCAAGGAAACTTTTCTCCTGAGTTTTAGACGAAGTTTCCTGCTGTTTAGTATGTATGCCGGCATTGGGCTGGAAATACCGGTTTTGGGATTCTGCACAGAAAGTGTTTGCAAACCGCTGAATCCACACGTGAGTTTAACTCTGTCAGTTGAATGCACACATTGACAACCATTCAGTGTGATAACACCCTTTTGGTTTTAGAAGCAGATATTTCTCTGTACAACCTATGGTCCCATTCACTCGGGAATATCCCAACGCAGCTCCTAGAAGAAACGTGTTTCTGACTCGCTGAATCTCAACATAGATTCAACTCTCTTAGGTGAACGAACGCACAGCAGAGCAGTTTCAAGGAAACTTTTCCCCTGAGTTTTAGACGAAGTTTCCTGCTGTTTAGTACGTATGCCGGCAATGGGCTGGAAATTCCGGTTTTGGGATTCTGCACAGAAAGGGTTTGCAAACCGCTGAATCCACACGTGAGTTTAACTCTGTCTGTTGAATGCACACATTGACAACCATTCAGTTAGATAGCTCCGTTTTGGTTTTAGAAACAGATATTTCTCTGTACAGTCTATGGTCCCATTCACTCGGGAATAACCCAACGCAGCTACTAGAAGAAACGTGTTTCTGACTCGCTGAATCTCAACATAGATTCAACTCTCTTAGGTGAACGAACGCACAGCAGAGCAGTTTCAAGGAAACGTTTCTCCTGAGTTTTAGACGAAGTTTCCTGCTGTTTAGTACAGATGCCGGCATTGGGCTGGAAAAACCGTTTTTGGGATTCTGCACAGAAAGGGTGTGCAAACCACTGAATCCACACGTAAGTTTAACTCTGTCAGTGGAATGCGCACATTGACAACCATTCGGTTAGATAGTTCCGTTTTTGTTTTAGAAGCAGATATTTCTCTGTACAGCCTATGGTCCCATTCACTCGGGAATATCCCAACGCAGCTCCTAGAAGAAACGTGTTTCTGACTCGCTGAATCTCAACATTGATTCAACTCTCTTAGGTGAACGAACGCACAGCAGAGCAGTTTCAAGGAAACTTTTCTCCTGAGTTTTAGACGAAGTCCCCTGCTGTTTAGTACGGATGCCGGCATTGGGCTGGAAATACCGGTTTTTGGCTTCTGCACAGAAAGGGTTTGCAAACCGCTGAATCCACACGTGAGTTTAACTCTGTCAGTTGAATGCACACATTGACAACCATTCAGTTAGATAGCTCCGTTTTGGTTTTAGAAGCAGATATTTCTCTGTACAGCCTATGGTCCCATTCACTCGGGAATATCCCAACGCATCTCCTAGAAGAAACGTGTTTCTGACTCGCTGAATCTCAACATAGATTCAACTCTCTTAGGTGAGCGAACGCACAGCAGAGCAGTTTCAAGGAAACGTTTCTCCTGAGTTTTAGACGAAGCTTCCTGCTGTTTAGTACGGATGCCGGCATTGGGCTGTAAATACCGGTTTTGGGATTCTGCACAGAAAGGGTTTGCAAACCGCTGAATCCACACGTGAGTTTACCTTTGTCAGTTGAATGCACACATTGACAAACATCCAGTTAGATAGCTCCGTTTTGGTTTTAGAAGCAGATATTTCTCTGTACAGACTATAGTCCCATTCACTCGGGAATATCCCAACGCAGCTCCTAGAAGAAACGTGTTTCTGACTCGCTGAATCTCAACATTGATTCAACTCTCTTAGGTGAACGAACGCACAGCAGAGCAGTTTCAAGGAAACTTTTCTCCTGAGTTTTAGACGAAGTTTCCTGCTGTTTAGTATGTATGCCGGCATTGGGCTGGAAATACCGGTTTTGGGATTGTGCACAGAAAGGGTTTGCAAACCACTGAATCCACACGTGAGTTTAACTCTGTCAGTTGAATGCACACATTGACAACCGTTCAGTTAGATTGCTCCGTTTTGGTTTTAGAAGCAGATATTTCTCTGTACATCCTATGGTCCCATTCACTCTGGAATATCCCAACGCAGGTCCTAGAGAAACGTGTTTCTGACTCGCTGAATCTCAACATAGATTCAACTCTCTTAGGTGAACGAACGCACAGCAGAGCAGTTTCAAGGAAACTTTTCTCCTGAGTTTTAGACGAAGTTTCCTGCTGTTTAGTATGTATGCCGGCATTGGGCTGGAAATACCGGTTTTGGGATTCTGCACAGAAAGTGTTTGCAAACCGCTGAATCCACACGTGAGTTTAACTCTGTCAGTTGAATGCACACATTGACAACCATTCAGTGTGATAACACCCTTTTGGTTTTAGAAGCAGATATTTCTCTGTACAACCTATGGTCCCATTCACTCGGGAATATCCCAACGCAGCTCCTAGAAGAAACGTGTTTCTGACTCGCTGAATCTCAACATAGATTCAACTCTCTTAGGTGAACGAACGCACAGCAGAGCAGTTTCAAGGAAACTTTTCTCCTGAGTTTTAGACGAAGTTTCCTGCTGTTTAGTACGTATGCCGGCATTGGGCTGGAAATACCGGTTTTGGGATTCTGCACAGAAAGGATTTGCAAACCGCTGAATCCACACGTGAGTTTAACTCTGTCAGTTGAATGCACACATTGACAACCATTCAGTTTGATAACACCCTTTTGGTTTTAGAAGCAGATACTTCTCTGTACAGCCTATGGTCCCATTCACTCGGGAATATCCCAACGCAGCTCCTGGAAGAAACGTGTTTCTGACTCGCTGAATCTCAACATAGATTCAACTCTCTTAGGTGAACGAAAGAACAGCAGAGCAGTTTCAAGGAAACGTTTCTCCTGAGTTTTAGACGAAGTTTCCTGCTGTTTAGTACGTATGCCGGCATTGGGCTGGAAATACCGGTTTTGGGATTCTGCACAGAAAGGGTTTGCAAACCACTGAATCCACACGTGAGTTTAACTCTGTCAGTTGAATGCACACATTGACAAACATTCAGTTAGATAGCTCCGTTTTGGTTTTAGAAGCAGATATTTCTCTGTACAGCCTATGGTCCCATTCACTCGGGAATATCCCAACGCACCTCCTGGAAGAAACGTGTTTCTGACTCGCTGAATCTCAACATAGATTCAACTCTCTTAGGTGAACGAACGCACAGCAGAGCAGTTTCAAGGAAACGTTTCTCCTGAGTTTTAGACGAAGTTTCCTGCTGTTTAGTACGGATGCCGGCATTGGGCTGGAAATACCGGTTTTGGGATTCTGCACAGAAAGGGTTTGCAAACCGCTGAATCCACACGTGAGTTTAACTCTGTCAGTTGAATGCACACATTGACAACCATTCAGTGTGATAACACCCTTTTGGTTTTAGAAGCAGATATTTCTCTGTACAACCTATTGTCCCATTCTCTCGGGAATATCCCAACGCAGCTCCTAGAAGAAACGTGTTTCTGACTCGCTGAATCTCAACATAGATTCAACTCTCTTAGGTGAACGAACGCACAGCACAGCAGTTTCAAGGAAACTTTTCTCCTGAGTTTTAGACGAAGTTTCCTGCTGTTTAGTACGTATGCCGGCATTGGGCTGGAAATACCGGTTTTGGGATTCTGCACAGAAAGGGTTTGCAAACCGCTGAATCCACACGTGAGTTTAACTCTGTCAGTTGAATGCACACATTGACAACCATTCAGTTAGATACCTCCGTTTTGGTTTTAGAAACAGATATTTCTCTGTACAGCCTATGGTCCCATTCACTCGGGAATATCCCAACGCAGCTCCTAGAAGAAACGTGTTTCTGACTCGCTGAATCTCAACATAGATTCAACTCTCTTAGGTGAACAAACGCCCAGCAGAGCAGTTTCAAGGAAACGTTTCTCCTGAGTTTTAGACGAAGTTTCCTGCTGTTTAGTACGGATGCCGGCATTGGGCTGGAAATACCGGTTTTGGGATTCTGCACAGAAAGGGTTTGCAAACCACTGAATCAACACGTGAGTTTAACTCTGTCAGTTGAATGCACACATTGACAACCATTCAGTTAGATAGCTCCGTTTTGGTTTTAGAAGCAGATATTTCTCTGTACAGCCTATGGTCCCATTCACTCGGGAATATCCCAACGCAGCTCCTGGAAGAAACGTGTTTCTGACTCGCTGAATCTCAACATAGATTCAACTCTCTTAGGTGAACGAACGCACAGCAGAGCAGTTTCAAGGAAACGTTTCTCCTGAGTTTTAGACGAAGTTTCCTGCTGTTTAGTACGTATGCCGGCATTGGGCTGGAAATACCGGTTTTGGGATTCTGCACAGAAAGGGTTTGCAAACCGCTGAATCCACACGTGAGTTTATCTCTGTCAGTTGAATGCACACTTTGACAACCATTCAGTTAGATAGCTCCGTTTTGGTTTTAGAAGCAGATATTTCTCTGTACAGCCTATGGTCCCATTCACTCGGGAATATCCCAACGCAGCTTCTAGAAGAAACGTGTTTCTGACTCGCTGAATCTCAACATAGATTCAACTCTCTTAGGTGAACGAACGGCCAGCAGAGCAGTTTCAAGGAAACTTTTCTCCTGAGTTTTAGACGAAGTTTCCTGCTGTTTAGTACGTATGCCGGCATTGGGCTGGAAATTCCGGTTTTGGGATTCTGCACAGAAAGGGTTTGCAAACCGCTGAATCCACACGTGAGTTTAACTCTGTCTGTTGAATGCACACATTGACAACCATTCAGTTAGATACCTCCGTTTTGGTTTTAGAAACAGATATTTCTCTGTACAGTCTATGGTCCCATTCACTCGGGAATAACCCAACGCCTCTCCTAGAAGAAACGTGTTTCTGACTCGCTGAATCTCAACATAGATTCAACTCTCTTAGGTGAACGAACGCACAGCAGAGCAGTTTGAAGGAAACGTTTCTCCTGATTTTTAGACGAAGTTTCCTGCTGTTTAGTACAGATGCCGGCATTGGGCTGGAAATACCGTTTTTGGGATTCTGCACAGAAAGGGTTTGCAAACCACTGAATCCACACGTAAGTTTAACTCTGTCAGTCGAATGCGCACATTGACAACCATTCGGTTAGATAGTTCCGTTTTTGTTTTAGAAGCAGATATTTCTCTGTACAGCCTATGGTCCCATTCACTCGGGAATATCCCAACGCAGCTCCTAGAAGAAACGTGTTTCTGACTCGCTGAATCTCAACATTGATTCAACTCTCTTAGGTGAACGAACGCACAGCAGAGCAGTTTCAAGGAAACTTTTCTCCTGAGTTTTAGACGAAGTCCCCTGCTGTTTAGTACGGATGCCGGCATTGGGCTGGAAATACCGGTTTTTGGCTTCTGCACAGAAAGGGTTTGCAAACCGCTGAATCCACACGTGAGTTTAACTCTGTCAGTTGAATGCACACATTGACAACCATTCAGTTAGATAGCTCCGTTTTGGTTTTAGAAGCAGATATTTCTCTGTACAGCCTATGGTCCCATTCACTCGGGAATATCCCAACGCATCTCCTAGAAGAAACGTGTTTCTAACTCGCTGAATCTCAACATAGATTCAACTCTCTTAGGTGAGCGAACGCACAGCAGAGCAGTTTCAAGGAAACGTTTCTCCTGAGTTTTAGACGAAGCTTCCTGCTGTTAGTACGGATGCCGGCATTGGGCTGGAAATACCGGTTTTGGGATTCTGCACAGAAAGGGTTTGCAAACCGCTGAATCCACACGTGAGTTTAACTTTGTCAGTTGAATGCACACATTGACAAACATCCAGTTAGATAGCTCCGTTTTGGTTTTAGAAGCAGATATTTCTCTGTACAGACTATAGTCCCATTCACTCGGGAATATCCCAACGCAGCTCCTAGAAGAAACGTGTTTCTGACTCGCTGAATCTCAACATTGATTCAACTCTCTTAGGTGAACGAACGCACAGCAGAGCAGTTTCAAGGAAACTTTTCTCCTGAGTTTTAGACGAAGTTTCCTGCTGTTTAGTATGTATGCCGGCATTGGGCTGGAAATACCGGTTTTGGGATTGTGCACAGAAAGGGTTTGCAAACCACTGAATCCACACGTGAGTTTAACTCTGTCAGTTGAATGCACACATTGACAACCGTTCAGTTAGATTGCTCCGTTTTGGTTTTAGAAGCAGATATTTCTCTGTACAGCCTATGGTCCCATTCACTCTGGAATATCCCAACGCAGGTCCTAGAGAAACGTGTTTCTGACTCGCTGAATCTCAACATAGATTCAACTCTCTTAGGTGAACGAAAGAACAGCAGAGCAGTTTCAAGGAAACTTTTCTCCTGAGTTTTAGACGAAGTTTCCTGCTGTTTAGTATGTATGCCGGCATTGGGCTGGAAATACCGGTTTTGGGATTCTGCACAGAAAGTGTTTGCAAACCGCTGAATCCACACGTGAGTTTAACTCTGTCAGTTGAATGCACACATTGACAACCATTCAGTGTGATAACACCCTTTTGGTTTTAGAAGCAGATATTTCTCTGTACAACCTATGGTCCCATTCACTCGGGAATATCCCAACGCAGCTCCTAGAAGAAACGTGTTTCTGACTCGCTGAATCTCAACATAGATTCAACTCTCTTAGGTGAACGAACGCACAGCAGAGCAGTTTCAAGGAAACTTTTCTCCTGAGTTTTAGACGAAGTTTCCTGCTGTTTAGTACGTATGCCGGCATTGGGCTGGAAATACCGGTTTTGGGATTCTGCACAGAAAGTGTTTGCAAACCGCTGAATCCACACGTGAGTTTAACTCTGTCAGTTGAATGCACACATTGACAACCATTCAGTTTGTTAACACCCTTTTGGTTTTAGAAGTAGATACTTCTCTGTACAGCCTATGGTCCCATTCACTCGGGAATATCCCAACGCAGCTCCTGGAAGAAACGTGTTTCTGACTCGCTGAATCTCAACATAGATTCAACTCTCTTAGGTGAACGAAAGAACAGCAGAGCAGTTTCAAGGAAACGTTTCTCCTGAGTTTTAGACGAAGTTTCCTGCTGTTTAGTACGTATGCCGGCATTGGGCTGGAAATACCGGTTTTGGGATTCTGCACAGAAAGGGTTTGCAAACCACTGAATCCACACGTGAGTTTAACTCTGTCAGTTGAATGCACACATTGACAAACATTCAGTTAGATAGCTCCGTTTTGGTTTTAGAAGCAGATATTTCTCTGTACAGCCTATGGTCCCATTCACTCGGGAATATCCCAACGCAGCTCCTGGAAGAAACGTGTTTCTGACTCGCTGAATCTCAACATAGATTCAACTCTCTTAGGTGAACGAACGCACAACCGAGCAGTTTCAAGGAAACGTTTCTCCTGAGTTTTAGACGAAGTTTCCTGCTGTTTAGTACGGATGCCGGCATTGGGCTGGAAATACCGGTTTTGGGATTCTGCACAGAAAGGGTTTGCAAACCGCTGAATCCACACGTGAGTTTAACTCTGTCAGTTGAATGCACACATTGACAACCATTCAGTGTGATAACACCCTTTTGGTTTTAGAAGCAGATATTTCTCTGTACAACCTATTGTCCCATTCTCTCGGGAATATCCCAACGCAGCTCCTAGAAGAAACGTGTTTCTGACTCGCTGAATCTCAACATAGATTCAACTCTCTTAGGTGAACGAACGCACAGCACAGCAGTTTCAAGGAAACTTTTCTCCTGAGTTTTAGACGAAGTTTCCTGCTGTTTAGTACGTATGCCGGCATTGGGCTGGAAATACCGGTTTTGGGATTCTGCACAGAAAGGGTTTGCAAACCGCTGAATCCACACGTGAGTTTAACTCTGTCAGTTGAATGCACACATTGACAACCATTCAGTGTGATAACACCCTTTTGGTTTTAGAAGCAGATATTTCTCTGTACAACCTATGGTCCCATTCACTCGGGAATATCCCAACGCAGCTCCTAGAAGAAACGTGTTTCTGACTCGCTGAATCTCAACATAGATTCAACTCTCTTAGGTGAACGAACGCACAGCAGAGCAGTTTCAAGGAAACGTTTCTCCTGAGTTTTAGACGAAGTTTCCTGCTGTTTAGTACAGATGCCGGCATTGGGCTGGAAATACCGTTTTTGGGATTCTGCACAGAAAGGGTTTGCAAACCACTGAATCCACACGTAAGTTTAACTCTGTCAGTGGAATGCGCACATTGACAACCATTCGGTTAGATAGTTCCGTTTTTGTTTTAGAAGCAGATATTTCTCTGTACAGCCTATGGTCCCATTCACTCGGGAATATGCCAACGCAGCTCCTAGAAGAAACGTGTTTCTGACTCGCTGAATCTCAACATTGATTCAACTCTCTTAGGTGAACGAACGCACAGCAGAGTAGTTTCAAGGAAACTTTTCTCCTGAGTTTTAGACGAAGTCCCCTGCTGTTTAGTACGGATGCCGGCATTGGGCTGGAAATACCGGTTTTTGGCTTTTGCACAGAAAGGGTTTGCAAACCGCTGAATCCACACGTGAGTTTAACTCTGTCAGTTGAATGCACACATTGACAACCATTCAGTTAGATAGCTCCGTTTTGGTTTTAGAAGCAGATATTTCTCTGTACAGCCTATGGTCCCATTCACTCGGGAATATCCCAACGCAGCTCCTAGAAGAAACGTGTTTCTGACTCGCTGAATCTCAACATAGATTCAACTCTCTTAGGTGAACGAACGCACAGCAGACCAGTTTCAAGGAAACGTTTCTCCTGAGTTTTAGACGAAGCTTCCTGCTGTTTAGTACGGATGCCGGCATTGGGCTGGAAATACCGGTTTTGGGATTCTGCACAGAAAGGGTTTGCAAACCGCTGAATCCACACGTGAGTTTAACTTTGTCAGTTGAATGCAAACATTGACAAACATCCAGTTAGATAGCTCCGTTTTGGTTTTAGAAGCAGATATTTCTCTGTACAGACTATAGTCCCATTCACTCGGGAATATCCCAACGCAGCTCCTAGAAGAAACGTGTTTCTGACTCGCTGAATCTCAACATTGATTCAACTCTCTTAGGTGAACGAACGCACAGCAGAGCAGTTTCAAGGAAACTTTTCTCCTGAGTTTTAGACGAAGTTTCCTGCTGTTTAGTATGTATGCCGGCATTGGGCTGGAAATACCGGTTTTGGGATTGTGCACAGAAAGGGTTTGCAAACCACTGAATCCACACGTGAGTTTAACTCTGTCAGTTGAATGCACACATTGACAACCGTTCAGTTAGATTGCTCCGTTTTGGTTTTAGAAGCAGATATTTCTCTGTACAGCCTATGGTCCCATTCACTCTGGAATATCCCAACGCAGGTCCTAGAGAAACGTGTTTCTGACTCGCTGAATCTCAACATAGATTCAACTCTCTTAGGTGAACGAAAGAACAGCAGAGCAGTTTCAAGGAAACTTTTCTCCTGAGTTTTAGACGAAGTTTCCTGCTGTTTAGTATGTATGCCGGCATTGGGCTGGAAATACCGGTTTGGGGATTCTGCACAGAAAGTGTTTGCAAACCGCTGAATCCACACGTGAGTTTAACTCTGTCAGTTGAATGCACACATTGACAACCATTCAGTGTGATAACACCCTTTTGGTTTTAGAAGCAGATATTTCTCTGTACAACCTATGGTCCCATTCACTCGGGAATATCCCAACGCAGCTCCTAGAAGAAACGTGTTTCTGACTCGCTGAATCTCAACATAGATTCAACTCTCTTAGGTGAACGAACGCACAGCAGAGCAGTTTCAAGGAAACGTTTCTCCTGAGTTTTAGACGAAGTTTCCTGCTGTTTAGTACAGATGCCGGCATTGGGCTGGAAATACCGTTTTTGGGATTCTGCACAGAAAGGGTTTGCAAACCACTGAATCCACACGTAAGTTTAACTCTGTCAGTGGAATGCGCACATTGACAACCATTCGGTTAGATAGTTCCGTTTTTGTTTTAGAAGCAGATATTTCTCTGTACAGCCTATGGTCCCATTCACTCGGGAATATGCCAACGCAGCTCCTAGAAGAAACGTGTTTCTGACTCGCTGAATCTCAACATTGATTCAACTCTCTTAGGTGAACGAACGCACAGCAGAGTAGTTTCAAGGAAACTTTTCTCCTGAGTTTTAGACGAAGTCCCCTGCTGTTTAGTACGGATGCCGGCATTGGGCTGGAAATACCGGTTTTTGGCTTTTGCACAGAAAGGGTTTGCAAACCGCTGAATCCACACGTGAGTTTAACTCTGTCAGTTGAATGCACACATTGACAACCATTCAGTTAGATAGCTCCGTTTTGGTTTTAGAAGCAGATATTTCTCTGTACAGCCTATGGTCCCATTCACTCGGGAATATCCCAACGCAGCTCCTAGAAGAAACGTGTTTCTGACTCGCTGAATCTCAACATAGATTCAACTCTCTTAGGTGAACGAACGCACAGCAGACCAGTTTCAAGGAAACGTTTCTCCTGAGTTTTAGACGAAGCTTCCTGCTGTTTAGTACGGATGCCGGCATTGGGCTGGAAATACCGGTTTTGGGATTCTGCACAGAAAGGGTTTGCAAACCGCTGAATCCACACGTGAGTTTAACTTTGTCAGTTGAATGCAAACATTGACAAACATCCAGTTAGATAGCTCCGTTTTGGTTTTAGAAGCAGATATTTCTCTGTACAGACTATAGTCCCATTCACTCGGGAATATCCCAACGCAGCTCCTAGAAGAAACGTGTTTCTGACTCGCTGAATCTCAACATTGATTCAACTCTCTTAGGTGAACGAACGCACAGCAGAGCAGTTTCAAGGAAACTTTTCTCCTGAGTTTTAGACGAAGTTTCCTGCTGTTTAGTATGTATGCCGGCATTGGGCTGGAAATACCGGTTTTGGGATTGTGCACAGAAAGGGTTTGCAAACCACTGAATCCACACGTGAGTTTAACTCTGTCAGTTGAATGCACACATTGACAACCGTTCAGTTAGATTGCTCCGTTTTGGTTTTAGAAGCAGATATTTCTCTGTACAGCCTATGGTCCCATTCACTCTGGAATATCCCAACGCAGGTCCTAGAGAAACGTGTTTCTGACTCGCTGAATCTCAACATAGATTCAACTCTCTTAGGTGAACGAAAGAACAGCAGAGCAGTTTCAAGGAAACTTTTCTCCTGAGTTTTAGACGAAGTTTCCTGCTGTTTAGTATGTATGCCGGCATTGGGCTGGAAATACCGGTTTGGGGATTCTGCACAGAAAGTGTTTGCAAACCGCTGAATCCACACGTGAGTTTAACTCTGTCAGTTGAATGCACACATTGACAACCATTCAGTGTGATAACACCCTTTTGGTTTTAAAAGCAGATATTTCTCTGTACAACCTATGGTTCCATTCACTCGGGATTATCCCAACGCAGCTCCTAGAAGAAACGTGGTTCTGACTCGCTGAATCTCAACATAGATTCAACTCTCTTAGGTGAACGAACGCACAGCACAGCAGTTTCAAGGAAACTTTTCTCCTGAGTTTTAGACGAAGTTTCCTGCTGTTTAGTACGTATGCCGGCATTGGGCTGGAAATACCGGTTTTGGGATTCTGCACAGAAAGGGTTTGCAAACCGCTGAATCCACACGTGAGTTTAACTCTGTCAGTTGAATGCACACATTGACAACCATTCAGTTTGATAACACCCTTTTGGTTTTAGAAGCAGATACTTCTCTGTACAGCCTATGGTCCCATTCACTCGGGAATATCCCAACGCAGCTCCTGGAAGAAACGTGTTTCTGACTCGCTGAATCTCAACATAGATTCAACTCTCTTAGGTGAACGAACGCACAGCAGAGCAGTTTCAAGGAAACGTTTCTCCTGAGTTTTAGACGAAGTTTCCTGCTGTTTAGTACGTATGCCGGCATTGGGCTGGAAATACCGGTTTTGGGATTCTGCACAGAAAGGGTTTGCAAACCACTGAATCCACACGTGAGTTTAACTCTGTCAGTTGAATGCACACATTGACAAACATTCAGTTAGATAGCTCCGTTTTGGTTTTAGAAGCAGATATTTCTCTGTACAGCCTATGGTCCCATTCACTCGGGAATATCCCAACGCAGCTCCTGGAAGAAACGTGTTTCTGACTCGCTGAATCTCAACATAGATTCAACTCTCTTAGGTGAACGAACGCACAGCAGAGCAGTTTCAAGGAAACGTTTCTCCTGAGTTTTAGACGAAGTTTCCTGCTGTTTAGTACGGATGCCGGCATTGGGCTGGAAATACCGGTTTTGGGATTCTGCACAGAAAGGGTTTGCAAACCGCTGAATCCACACGTGAGTTTAACTCTGTCAGTTGAATGCTCACATTGACAACCATTCAGTGTGATAACACCCTTTTGGTTTTAGAAGCAGATATTTCTCTGTACAACCTATTGTCCCATTATCTCGGGAATATCCCAACGCAGCTCCTAGAAGAAACGTGTTTCTGACTCGCTGAATCTCAACATAGATTCAACTCTCTTAGGTGAACGAACGCACAGCACAGCAGTTTCAAGGAAACTTTTCTCCTGAGATTTAGACGAAGTTTCCTGCTGTTTAGTACGTATGCCGGCATTGGGCTGGAAATACCGGTTTTGGGATTCTGCACAGAAAGGGTTTGCAAACCGCTGAATCCACACGTGAGTTTAACTCTGTCAGTTGAATGCACACATTGACAACCATTCAGTTAGATACCTCCGTTTTGGTTTTAGAAACAGATATTTCTCTGTACAGCCTATGGTCCCATTCACTCGGGAATATCCCAACGCAGCTCCTAGAAGAAACGTGTTTCTGACTCGCTGAATCTCAACACAGATTCAACTCTCTTAGGTGAACAAACGCCCAGCAGAGCAGTTTCAAGGAAACGTTTCTCCTGAGTTTTAGACGAAGTTTCCTGCTGTTTAGTACGGATGCCGGCATTGGGCTGGAAATACCGGTTTTGGGATTCTGCACAGAAAGGGTTTGCAAACCGCTGAATCCACACGTGAGTTTAACTCTGTCAGTTGAATGCACACACTGACAACCATTCAGTTAGATAGCTCCGTTTTGGTTTTAGAAGCAGATATTTCTCTGTACAGCCTATGGTCCCATTCACTCGGGAATATCCCAACGCAGCTCCTGGAAGAAACGTGTTTCTGACTCGCTGAATCTCAACATAGATTCAACTCTCTTAGGTGAACGAACGCACAGCAGAGCCGTTTCAAGGAAACGTTTCTCCTGAGTTTCAGACGAAGTTTCCTGCTGTTTAGTACGGATGCCGGCATTGGGCAGGAAATACCGGCTTTGGGATTCTGCACAGAAAGGGTTTGCAAACCGCTGAATCCACACGTGAGTTTAACTTTGTCAGTTGAATGCACACATTGACAACCATTCAGTTTGATAGCACCCTTTTGGTTTTAGAAGCAGATATTTCTCTGTACAGCCTATGGTCCCATTCACTCGGGAATATCCCAACGCAGCTCCTAGAAGAAACGTGTTTCTGACTCGCTGAATCTCAACATAGATTCAACTCTCTTAGGTGAACGGACGCACAGCAGAGCAGTTTCAAGGAAACTTTTCTCCTGAGTTTTAGACGAAGTTTCCTGCTGTTTAGTACGGATGCCGGCATTGGGCTGGAAATACCGGTTTTGGGATTCTGCACAGAAAGGGTTTGCAAACCGCTGAATCCACACGTGAGTTTAACTCTGTCAGTTGAATGCACACATTGACAACCATTGAGTTTGATAACACCCTTTTGGTTTTAGAAGCAGATATTTCTCCGTACAGCCTATGGTCCCATTCACTCGGGAATATCCCAACGCAGGTCCTAGAAGAAACGTGTTTCTGACTCGCTGAATCTCAACATAGATTCAACTCTCTTAGGTGAACGAACGCACAGCAGAGCAGTTTCAAGGAAACGTTTCTCCTGCGTTTTAGACGAAGTTTCCTGCTGTTTAGTACGTATGCCGGCATTGGGCTGGAAATACCGGTTTTGGGATTCTGCACAGAAAGGGTTTGCAAACCCGTGAATCCACACGTGAGTTTAACTCTGTCAGTTGAATGCACACATTGACAACCATTCAGTTTGATAACACCCTTTTGGTTTTAGAAGCTGATATTTCTCCGTAGAGCCTATGGTCCCATTCACTCGGGAATATCCCAACGCAGGTCCTAAAAGAGACGTGTTTCTGACTCGCTGAAACTCAACATAGATTCAACTCTCTTAGGTGAACGAAAGCACAGCAGAGCAGTTTCAAGGAATCGTTTCTCCTGAGTTTTAGACGAAGCTTCCTGCTGTTTAGTACATATGCCGGCATTGGGCTGGAAATACCGGTTTTGGGATTCTGCACAGAAACGGTTTGCAAACCGCTGAATCCACACGTGAGATTAACTCTGTCAGTTGAATGCACACATTGACAACCATTCAGTTAGATAGCACCGTTTTGGTTTTAGAAGCAGATATTTCTCTGTACAGCCTACGGTCCCATTCACTCGGGAATATCCCAACGCAGCTCCTAGAAGAAACGTGTTTCTGACTCGCTGAATCTCAACATAGATTCAACTCTCTTAGGTGAACGAACGCACAGCAGAGTAGTTTCAAAGAATCGTTTCTCCTGAGTTTTAGACGAAGTTTCCTGCTGTTTAGTACGGATGCCGGCATTGGGCTGGAAATACCGGTTTTGGGATTCTGCACAGAAAGGGTTTGCAAACCGCTGAATCCACACGTGAGTTTAACTCTGTCAGTTGAATGCACACACTGACAACCATTCAGTTAGATAGCTCCGTTTTGGTTTTAGAAGCAGATATTTCTCTGTACAGCCTGTGGTCCCATTCACTCGGGAATATCCCAACGCAGCTCCTGGAAGAAACGTGTTTCTGACTCGCTGAATCTCAACATAGATTCAACTCTCTTAGGTGAACGAACGCACAGCAGAGCAGTTTCAAGGAAACGTTTCTCCTGAGTTTTAGACGAAGTTTCCTGCTGTTTAGTACGGATGCCGGCATTGGTCAGGAAATAACGGCTTTGGGATTCTGCACAGAAAGGGTTTGCAAACCGCTGAATCCACACGTGAGTTTAACTCTGTCAGTTGAATGCACACATTGACAACCATTCAGTTTGATAGCACCCTTTTGGTTTTAGAAGCAGATATTTCTCTGTACAGCCTATGGTCCCATTCACTCGGGAATATCCCAACGCAGGTCCTAGAGAAACGTGTTTCTGACTCGCTGAATCTCAACATAGATTCAACTCTCTTAGGTGAACGAACGCACAGCAGAGCATTTTCAAGGAAACTTTTCTCCTGAGTTTTAGACGAAGTTTCCTGCTGTTTAGTATGTATGCCGGCATTGGGCTGGAAATACCGGTTTTGGGATTCTGCACAGAAAGGGTTTGCAAACCGCTGAATCCACACGTGAGTTTAACTCTGTCAGTTGAATGCACACATTGACAACCATTCAGTGTGATAACACCCTTTTGGTTTTAGAAGCAGATATTTCTCTGTACAACCTATGGTCCCATTCACTCGGGAATATCCCAACGCAGCTCCTAGAAGAAACGTGTTTCTGACTCGCTGAATCTCAACATAGATTCAACTCTCTTAGGTGAACGAACGCACAGCAGAGCAGTTTCAAGGAAACTTTTCTCCTGAGTTTTAGACGAAGTTTCCTGCTGTTTAGTACGTATGCCGGCATTGGGCTGGAAATACCGGTTTTGGGATTCTGCACAGAAAGGGTTTGCAAACCGCTGAATCCACACGTGAGTTTAACTCTGTCAGTTGAATGCACACATTGACAACCATTCAGTTTGATAACACCCTTTTGGTTTTAGAAGCAGATACTTCTCTGTACAGCCTATGGTCCCATTCACTCGGGAATATCCCAACGCAGCTCCTGGAAGAAACGTGTTTCTGACTCGCTGAATCTCAACATAGATTCAACTCTCTTAGGTGAACGAAAGAACAGCAGAGCAGTTTCAAGGAAACGTTTCTCCTGAGTTTTAGACGAAGTTTCCTGCTGTTTAGTACGTATGACGGCATTGGGCTGGAAATACCGGTTTTGGGATTCTGCACAGAAAGGGTTTGCAAACCGCTGAATCCACACGTGAGTTTAACTTTGTCAGTTGAATGCACACATTGACAACCATCCACTTAGATAGCTCCGTTTTGGTTTTAGAAGCAGATATTTCTCTGTACAGTCAATGGTCCCATTCACTCGGGAATATCCCAACGCAGCTCCTAGAAGAAACGTGTTTCTGACTCGCTGAATCTCAACATAGATTCAACTCTCTTAGGTGAACGAACGCACAGCAGAGCAGTTTCAAGGAAACGTTTCTCCTGAGTTTTAGACGAAGTTTCCTGCTGTTTAGTACGTATGCCGGCATTGGGCTGGAAATACCGGTTTTGGGATTCTGCACAGAAAGGGTTTGCAAACCACTGAATCCACACGTGAGTTTAACTCTGTCAGTTGAATGCACACATTGACAACCATTCAGTTAGATAGCTCCGTTTTGGTTTTAGAAGCAGATATTTCTCTGTACAGCCTATGGTCCCATTCACTCGGGAATATCCCAACGCAGCTCCTAGAAGAAACGTGTTTCTGACTCGCTGAATCTCAACGTAGATTCAACTCTCTTAGGTGAACGAACGCACAGCAGAGCAGTTTCAAGGAAACGTTTCTCCTGAGTTTTAGACGAAGTTACCTGCATTTAAGTACGTATCCCGGCATTGGGCTGGAAATACCGGTTTTGGGATTCTGCACAGAAAGTGTTTGCAAACCGCTGAATCCACATGTGAGCTTAACTCTGTCAGTTGAATGCACACATTGACAACAATCCAGTTAGATAGCTCCGTTTTGGTTTTAGAAGCCCATATTTCTCTGTACAGCCTATGGTCCCATTCACTCGGGAATATCCCAACGCAGCTCCTGGAAGAAACGTGTTTCTGACTCGCTGAATCTCAACATAGATTCAACTCTCTTAGGTGAACGAACGCACAGCAGAGCAGTTTCAAGGAAACGTTTCTCCTGAGTTTTAGACGAAGTTTCCTGCTGTTTAGTACGGATGCCGGCATTGGTCAGGAAATAACGGCTTTGGGATTCTGCACAGAAAGGGTTTGCAAACCGCTGAATCCACACGTGAGTTTAACTCTGTCAGTTGAATGCACACATTGACAACCATTCAGTTTGATAGCACCCTTTTGGTTTTAGAAGCAGATATTTCTCTGTACAGCCTATGTTCCCATTCACTCGGGAATATCCCAACGCAGGTCCTAGAGAAACGTGTTTCTGACTCGCTGAATCTCAACATAGATTCAACTCTCTTAGGTGAACGAACGCACAGCAGAGCATTTTCAAGGAAACTTTTCTCCTGAGTTTTAGACGAAGTTTCCTGCTGTTTAGTATGTATGCCGGCATTGGGCTGGAAATACCGGTTTTGGGATTCTGCACAGAAAGGGTTTGCAAACCGCTGAATCCACACGTGAGTTTAACTCTGTCAGTTGAATGCACACATTGACAACCATTCAGTGTGATAACACCCTTTTGGTTTTAGAAGCAGATATTTCTCTGTACAACCTATGGTCCCATTCACTCGGGAATATCCCAACGCAGCTCCTAGAAGAAACGTGTTTCTGACTCGCTGAATCTCAACATAGATTCAACTCTCTTAGGTGAACGAACGCACAGCAGAGCAGTTTCAAGGAAACTTTTCTCCTGAGTTTTAGACGAAGTTTCCTGCTGTTTAGTACGTATGCCGGCATTGGGCTGGAAATACCGGTTTTGGGATTCTGCACAGAAAGGGTTTGCAAACCGCTGAATCCACACGTGAGTTTAACTCTGTCAGTTGAATGCACACATTGACAACCATTCAGTTTGATAACACCCTTTTGGTTTTAGAAGCAGATACTTCTCTGTACAGCCTATGGTCCCATTCACTCGGGAATATCCCAACGCAGCTCCTGGAAGAAACGTGTTTCTGACTCGCTGAATGTCAACATAGATTCAACTCTCTTAGGTGAACGAAAGAACAGCAGAGCAGTTTCAAGGAAACGTTTCTCCTGAGTTTTAGACGAAGTTTCCTGCTGTTTAGTACGTATGACGGCATTGGGCTGGAAATACCGGTTTTGGGATTCTGCACAGAAAGGGTTTTCAAACCGCTGAATCCACACGTGAGTTTAACTTTGTCAGTTGAATGCACACATTGACAACCATCCACTTAGATAGCTCCGTTTTGGTTTTAGAAGCAGATATTTCTCTGTACAGTCAATGGTCCCATTCACTCGGGAATATCCCAACGCAGCTCCTAGAAGAAACGTGTTTCTGACTCGCTGAATCTCAACATAGATTCAACTCTCTTAGGTGAACGAACGCACAGCAGAGCAGTTTCAAGGAAACGTTTCTCCTGAGTTTTAGACGAAGTTTCCTGCTGTTTAGTACGTATGCCGGCATTGGGCTGGAAATACCGGTTTTGGGATTCTGCACAGAAAGGGTTTGCAAACCACTGAATCCACACGTGAGTTTAACTCTGTCAGTTGAATGCACACATTGACAACCATTCAGTTAGATAGCTCCGTTTTGGTTTTAGAAGCAGATATTTCTCTGTACAGCCTATGGTCCCATTCACTCGGGAATATCCCAACGCAGCTCCTAGAAGAAACGTGTTTCTGACTCGCTGAATCTCAACGTAGATTCAACTCTCTTAGGTGAACGAACGCACAGCAGAGCAGTTTCAAGGAAACGTTTCTCCTGAGTTTTAGACGAAGTTACCTGCATTTAAGTACGTATCCCGGCATTGGGCTGGAAATACCGGTTTTGGGATTCTGCACAGAAAGTGTTTGCAAACCGCTGAATCCACACGTGAGCTTAACTCTGTCAGTTGAATGCACACATTGACAACAATCCAGTTAGATAGCTCCGTTTTGGTTTTAGAAGCCCATATTTCTCTGTACAGCCTATGGTCCCATTCACTCGGGAATATCCCAACGCAGCTCCTGGAAGAAACGTGTTTCTGACTCGCTGAATCTCAACATAGATTCAACTCTCTTAGGTGAACGAACGCACAGCAGAGCAGTTTCAAGGAAACGTTTCTCCTGAGTTTTAGACGAAGTTTCCTGCTGTTTAGTACGTATGCCGGCATTGGGCTGGAAATACCGGTTTTGGGATTCTTCACAGAAAGGGTTTGCAAACCGCTGAATCCACACGTGAGTTTAACTCTGTCAGTTGAATGCACACATTGACAACCATTCAGTTTGATAACACCCTTTTGGTTTTAGAAGCAGATATTTCTCTGTACAGTCAATGGTCCCATTCACTCGGGAATATCCCAACGCAGCTCCTGGAAGAAACGTTTTTCTGACTCGCTGAATCTCAACATAGATTCAACTCTCTTAGGTGAACGAACGCACAGCAGAGCAGTTTCAAGGAAACGTTTCTCCTGAGTTTTAGACGAAGTTTCCTGCTGTTTAGTACGGATGCCGGCATTGGGCTGGAAATACCGGTTTTGGGATTCTGCAAAGAAAGGGTTTGCAAACCGCTGAATCCACACGTGAGTTTAACTCTGTCAGTTGAATGCACACATTGACAACCATTCAGTGTGATAACACCCTTTTGGTTTTAGAAGCAGATATTTCTCTGTACAACCTATTGTCCCATTCTCTCGGGAATATCCCAACGAAGCTCCTAGAAGAAACGTGTTTCTGACTCGCTGAATCTCAGCATAGATTCAACTCTCTTAGGTGAACGAACGCACAGCACAGCAGTTTCAAGGAAACTTTTCTCCTGAGTTTTAGACGAAGTTTCCTGCTGTTTAGTACGTATGCCGGGATTGGGCTGGAAATACCGGTTTTGGGATTCTGCACAGAAAGGGTTTGCAAACCGCTGAATCCACACGTGAGTTTAACTCTGTCATTTGAATGCACACATTAACAACCATTCAGTTAGATACCTCCGTTTTGGTTTTAGAAACAGATATTTCTCTGTACAGCCTATGGTCCCATTCACTCGGGAATATCCCAACGCAGCTCCTAGAAGAAACGTGTTTCTGACTCGCTGAATCTCAACATAGATTCAACTCTCTTAGGTGAACAAACGCCCAGCAGAGTAGTTTCAAGGAAACGTTTCTCCTGAGTTTTAGACGAAGTTTCCTGCTGTTTAGTACGGATGCCGGCATTGGGCTGGAAATACCGGTTTTGGGATTCTGCACAGAAAGGGTTTGCAAACCGCTGAATCCACACGTGAGTTTAACTCTGTCAGTTGAATGCACACACTGACAACCATTCAGTTAGATAGCTCCGTTTTGGTTTTAGAAGCAGATATTTCTCTGTACAGCCTATGGTCCCATTCACTCGGGAATATCCCAACGCAGCTCCTGGAAGAAACGTGTTTCTGACTCGCTGAATCTCAACATAGATTCAACTCTCTTAGGTGAACGAAGGCACAGCAGAGCAGTTTCAAGGAAACGTTTCTCCTGAGTTTTAGACGAAGTTTCCTGCTGTTTAGTACGGATGCCGGCATTGGGCAGGAAATACCGGCTTTGGGATTCTTCACAGAAAGGGTTTGCAAACCGCTGAATCCACACGTGAGTTTAACTCTGTCAGTTGAATGCACACATTGACAACCATTCAGTTTGATAGCACCCTTTTGGTTTTAGAAGCAGATATTTCTCTGTACAGCCTATGGTCCCATTCACTCGGGAATATCCCAACGCAGCTCCTAGAAGAAACGTGTTTCTGACTCGCTGAATCTCAACATAGATTCAACTCTCTTAGGTGAACGGACGCACAGCAGAGCAGTTGCAAGGAAACGTTTCTCCTGAGTTTTAGACGAAGTTTCCTGCTGTTTAGTACGGATGCCGGCATTGGGCTGAAAATACCGGTGTTGGGATTCTGCACAGAAAGGGTTTGCAAACCGCTGAATCCACACGTGAGTTTAACTCTGTCAGTTGAATGCACACATTGACAACCATTCAGTTAGATAACACCCTTTTGGTTTTAGAAGCTGATATTTCTCCGTAGAGCCTATGGTCCCATTCACTCGGGAATATCCCAACGCAGGTCCTAAAAGAAACGTGTTTCTGACTCGCTGAATCTCAACATAGATTCAACTCTCTTAGGTGAACGAATGCATTGCATAGCAGTTTCAAGGAATCGTTTCTCCTGAGTTTTAGACGAAGCTTCCTGCTGTTTAGTACATATGCCGGCATTGGGCTGGAAATACCGGTTTTGGGATTCTGCACAGAAACGGTTTGCAAACCACTGAATCCACAAGTGAGATTAACTCTGTCAGTCGAATGCACACATTGACAACCATTCAGTTAGATATCTCCGTTTTGGTTTTAGAAGCAGATATTTCTCTGTACAGCCTATGGTCCCATTCACTCGGGAATATCCCAACGCAGCTCCTAGAAGAAACGTGTTTCTGACTCGCTGAATCTCAACATAGATTCAACTCTCTTAGGTGAACGAACGCACAGCAGAGTAGTTTCAAAGAATCGTTTCTCCTGAGTTTTAGACGAAGTTTCCTGCTGTTTAGTACGGATGCCGGCATTGGGCTGGAAATACCGGTTTTGGGATTCTGCACAGAAAGGGTTTGCAAACCGCTGAATCCACACGTGAGTTTAACTCTGTCAGTTGAATGCACACACTGACAACCATTCAGTTAGATAGCTCCGTTTTGGTTTTAGAAGCAGATATTTCTCTGTACAGCCTATGGTCCCATTCACTCGGGAATATCCCAACGCAGCTCCTGGAAGAAACGTGTTTCTGACTCGCTGAATCTCAACATAGATTCAACTCTCTTAGGTGAACGAACGCACAGCAGAGCAGTTTCAAGGAAACGTTTCTCCTGAGTTTTAGACGAAGTTTCCTGCTGTTTAGTACGGATGCCGGCATTGGTCAGGAAATAACGGCTTTGGGATTCTGCACAGAAAGGGTTTGCAAACCGCTGAATCCACACGTGAGTTTAACTCTGTCAGTTGAATGCACACATTGACAACCATTCAGTTTGATAGCACCCTTTTGGTTTTAGAAGCAGATATTTCTCTGTACAGCCTATGGTCCCATTCACTCGGGAATATCCCAACGCAGCTCCTAGAAGAAACGTGTTTCTGACTCGCTGAATCTCAACATAGATTCAACTCTCTTAGGTGAACGGACGCACAGCAGAGCAGTTGCAAGGAAACGTTTCTCCTGAGTTTTAGACGAAGTTTCCTGCTGTTTAGTACGGATGCCGGCATTGGGCTGAAAATACCGGTGTTGGGATTCTGCACAGAAAGGGTTTGCAAACCGCTGAATCCACACGTGAGTTTAACTCTGTCAGTTGAATGCACACATTGACAACCATTCAGTTAGATAACACCCTTTTGGTTTTAGAAGCTGATATTTCTCCGTAGAGCCTATGGTCCCATTCACTCGGGAATATCCCAACGCAGGTCCTAAAAGAAACGTGTTTCTGACTCGCTGAATCTCAACATAGATTCAACTCTCTTAGGTGAACGAATGCATTGCATAGCAGTTTCAAGGAATCGTTTCTCCTGAGTTTTAGACGAAGCTTCCTGCTGTTTAGTACATATGCCGGCATTGGGCTGGAAATACCGGTTTTGGGATTCTGCACAGAAACGGTTTGCAAACCACTGAATCCACAAGTGAGATTAACTCTGTCAGTCGAATGCACACATTGACAACCATTCAGTTTGATAGCACCCTTTTGGTTTTAGAAGCAGATATTTCTCTGTACAGCCTATGGTCCCATTCACTCGGGAATATCCCAACGCAGCTCCTAGAAGAAACGTGTTTCTGACTCGCTGAATCTCAACATAGATTCAACTCTCTTAGGTGAACGAACGCACAGCAGAGTAGTTTCAAAGAATCGTTTCTCCTGAGTTTTAGACGAAGTTTCCTGCTGTTTAGTACGGATGCCGGCATTGGGCTGGAAATACCGGTTTTGGGATTCTGCACAGAAAGGGTTTGCAAACCGCTGAATCCACACGTGAGTTTAACTCTGTCAGTTGAATGCACACACTGACAACCATTCAGTTAGATAGCTCCGTTTTGGTTTTAGAAGCAGATATTTCTCTGTACAGCCTATGGTCCCATTCACTCGGGAATATCCCAACGCAGCTCCTGGAAGAAACGTGTTTCTGACTCGCTGAATCTCAACATAGATTCAACTCTCTTAGGTGAACGAACGCACAGCAGAGCAGTTTCAAGGAAACGTTTCTCCTGAGTTTTAGACGAAGTTTCCTGCTGTTTAGTACGGATGCCGGCATTGGTCAGGAAATAACGGCTTTGGGATTCTGCACAGAAAGGGTTTGCAAACCGCTGAATCCACACGTGAGTTTAACTCTGTCAGTTGAATGCACACATTGACAACCATTCAGTTTGATAGCACCCTTTTGGTTTTAGAAGCAGATATTTCTCTGTACAGCCTATGGTCCCATTCACTCGGGAATATCCCAACGCAGCTCCTAGAAGAAACGTGTTTCTGACTCGCTGAATCTCAACATAGATTCAACTCTCTTAGATGAACGGACGCACAGCAGAGCAGTTTCAAGGAAACTTTTCTCCTGAGTTTTAGACGAAGTTTCCTGCTGTTTAGTACGGATGCCGGCATTGGGCTGGAAATACCGGTTTTGGGATTCTGCACAGAAAGGGTTTGCAAACCGCTGAATCCACACGTGAGTTTAACTCTGTCAGTTGAATGCACACATTGACAACCATTGAGTTTGATAACACCCTTTTGGTTTTAGAAGCAGATATTTCTCCGTACAGCCTATGGTCCCATTCACTCGGGAATATCCCAACGCAGGTCCTAGAAGAAACGTGTTTCTGACTCGCTGAATCTCAACATAGATTCAACTCTCTTAGGTGAACGAACGCACAGCAGAGCAGTTTCAAGGAAACGTTTCTCCTGCGTTTTAGACGAAGTTTCCTGCTGTTTAGTACGTATGCCGGCATTGGGCTGGAAATACCGGTTTTGGGATTCTGCACAGAAAGGGTTTGCAAACCCGTGAATCCACACGTGAGTTTAACTCTGTCAGTTGAATGCACACATTGACAACCATTCAGTTTGATAACACCCTTTTGGTTTTAGAAGCTGATATTTCTCCGTAGAGCCTATGGTCCCATTCACTCGGGAATATCCCAACGCAGGTCCTAAAAGAGACGTGTTTCTGACTCGCTGAAACTCAACATAGATTCAACTCTCTTAGGTGAACGAAAGCACAGCAGAGCAGTTTCAAGGAATCGTTTCTCCTGAGTTTTAGACGAAGCTTCCTGCTGTTTAGTACATATGCCGGCATTGGGCTGGAAATACCGGTTTTGGGATTCTGCACAGAAACGGTTTGCAAACCACTGAATCCACACGTGAGATTAACTCTGTCAGTTGAATGCACACATTGACAACCATTCAGTTAGATAGCACCGTTTTGGTTTTAGAAGCAGATATTTCTCTGTACAGCCTACGGTCCCATTCACTCGGGAATATCCCAACGCAGCTCCTAGAAGAAACGTGTTTCTGACTCGCTGAATCTCAACATAGATTCAACTCTCTTAGGTGAACGAACGCACAGCAGAGTAGTTTCAAAGAATCGTTTCTCCTGAGTTTTAGACGAAGTTTCCTGCTGTTTAGTACGGATGCCGGCATTGGGCTGGAAATACCGGTTTTGGGATTCTGCACAGAAAGGGTTTGCAAACCGCTGAATCCACACGTGAGTTTAACTCTGTCAGTTGAATGCACACACTGACAACCATTCAGTTAGATAGCTCCGTTTTGGTTTTAGAAGCAGATATTTCTCTGTACAGCCTATGGTCCCATTCACTCGGGAATATCCCAACGCAGCTCCTGGAAGAAACGTGTTTCTGACTCGCTGAATCTCAACATAGATTCAACTCTCTTAGGTGAACGAACGCACAGCAGAGCAGTTTCAAGGAAACGTTTCTCCTGAGTTTTAGACGAAGTTTCCTGCTGTTTAGTACGGATGCCGGCATTGGTCAGGAAATAACGGCTTTGGGATTCTGCACAGAAAGGGTTTGCAAACCGCTGAATCCACACGTGAGTTTAACTCTGTCAGTTGAATGCACACATTGACAACCATTCAGTTTGATAGCACCCTTTTGGTTTTAGAAGCAGATATTTCTCTGTACAGCCTATGTTCCCATTCACTCGGGAATATCCCAACGCAGGTCCTAGAGAAACGTGTTTCTGACTCGCTGAATCTCAACATAGATTCAACTCTCTTAGGTGAACGAACGCACAGCAGAGCATTTTCAAGGAAACTTTTCTCCTGAGTTTTAGACGAAGTTTCCTGCTGTTTAGTATGTATGCCGGCATTGGGCTGGAAATACCGGTTTTGGGATTCTGCACAGAAAGGGTTTGCAAACCGCTGAATCCACACGTGAGTTTAACTCTGTCAGTTGAATGCACACATTGACAACCATTCAGTGTGATAACACCCTTTTGGTTTTAGAAGCAGATATTTCTCTGTACAACCTATGGTCCCATTCACTCGGGAATATCCCAACGCAGCTCCTAGAAGAAACGTGTTTCTGACTCGCTGAATCTCAACATAGATTCAACTCTCTTAGGTGAACGAACGCACAGCAGAGCAGTTTCAAGGAAACTTTTCTCCTGAGTTTTAGACGAAGTTTCCTGCTGTTTAGTACGTATGCCGGCATTGGGCTGGAAATACCGGTTTTGGGATTCTGCACAGAAAGGGTTTGCAAACCGCTGAATCCACACGTGAGTTTAACTCTGTCAGTTGAATGCACACATTGACAACCATTCAGTTTGATAACACCCTTTTGGTTTTAGAAGCAGATACTTCTCTGTACAGCCTATGGTCCCATTCACTCGGGAATATCCCAACGCAGCTCCTGGAAGAAACGTGTTTCTGACTCGCTGAATATCAACATAGATTCAACTCTCTTAGGTGAACGAAAGAACAGCAGAGCAGTTTCAAGGAAACGTTTCTCCTGAGTTTTAGACGAAGTTTCCTGCTGTTTAGTACGTATGACGGCATTGGGCTGGAAATACCGGTTTTGGGATTCTGCACAGAAAGGGTTTGCAAACCGCTGAATCCACACGTGAGTTTAACTTTGTCAGTTGAATGCACACATTGACAACCATCCACTTAGATAGCTCCGTTTTGGTTTTAGAAGCAGATATTTCTCTGTACAGTCAATGGTCCCATTCACTCGGGAATATCCCAACGCAGCTCCTAGAAGAAACGTGTTTCTGACTCCCTGAATCTCAACATAGATTCAACTCTCTTAGGTGAACGAACGCACAGCAGAGCAGTTTCAAGGAAACGTTTCTCCTGAGTTTTAGACGAAGTTTCCTGCTGTTTAGTACGTATGCCGGCATTGGGCTGGAAATACCGGTTTTGGGATTCTGCACAGAAAGGGTTTGCAAACCACTGAATCCACACGTGAGTTTAACTCTGTCAGTTGAATGCACACATTGACAACCATTCAGTTAGATAGCTCCGTTTTGGTTTTAGAAGCAGATATTTCTCTGTACAGCCTATGGTCCCATTCACTCGGGAATATCCCAACGCAGCTCCTAGAAGAAACGTGTTTCTGACTCGCTGAATCTCAACGTAGATTCAACTCTCTTAGGTGAACGAACGCACAGCAGAGCAGTTTCAAGGAAACGTTTCTCCTGAGTTTTAGACGAAGTTACCTGCATTTAAGTACGTATCCCGGCATTGGGCTGGAAATACCGGTTTTGGGATTCTGCACAGAAAGTGTTTGCAAACCGCTGAATCCACACGTGAGCTTAACTCTGTCAGTTGAATGCACACATTGACAACAATCCAGTTAGATAGCTCCGTTTTGGTTTTAGAAGCCCATATTTCTCTGTACAGCCTATGGTCCCATTCACTCGGGAATATCCCAACGCAGCTCCTGGAAGAAACGTGTTTCTGACTCGCTGAATCTCAACATAGATTCAACTCTCTTAGGTGAACGAACGCACAGCAGAGCAGTTTCAAGGAAACGTTTCTCCTGAGTTTTAGAAGAAGTTTCCTGCTGTTTAGTACGTATGCCGGCATTGGGCTGGAAATACCGGTTTTGGGATTCTTCACAGAAAGGGTTTGCAAACCGCTGAATCCACACGTGAGTTTAACTCTGTCAGTTGAATGCACACATTGACAACCATTCAGTTTGATAACACCCTTTTGGTTTTAGAAGCAGATATTTCTCTGTACAGTCAATGGTCCCATTCACTCGGGAATATCCCAACGCAGCTCCTGGAAGAAACGTTTTTCTGACTCGCTGAATCTCAACATAGATTCAACTCTCTTAGGTGAACGAACGCACAGCAGAGCAGTTTCAAGGAAACGTTTCTCCTGAGTTTTAGATGAAGTTTCCTGCTGTTTAGTACGGATGCCGGCATTGGGCTGGAAATACCGGTTTTGGGATTCTGCAAAGAAAGGGTTTGCAAACCGCTGAATCCACACGTGAGTTTAACTCTGTCAGTTGAATGCACACATTGACAACCATTCAGTGTGATAACACCCTTTTGGTTTTAGAAGCAGATATTTCTCTGTACAACCTATTGTCCCATTCTCTCGGGAATATCCCAACGAAGCTCCTAGAAGAAACGTGTTTCTGACTCGCTGAATCTCAGCATAGATTCAACTCTCTTAGGTGAACGAACGCACAGCACAGCAGTTTCAAGGAAACTTTTCTCCTGAGTTTTAGACGAAGTTTCCTGCTGTTTAGTACGTATGCCGGGATTGGGCTGGAAATACCGGTTTTGGGATTCTGCACAGAAAGGGTTTGCAAACCGCTGAATCCACACGTGAGTTTAACTCTGTCATTTGAATGCACACATTAACAACCATTCAGTTAGATACCTCCGTTTTGGTTTTAGAAACAGATATTTCTCTGTACAGCCTATGGTCCCATTCACTCGGGAATATCCCAACGCAGCTCCTAGAAGAAACGTGTTTCTGACTCGCTGAATCTCAACATAGATTCAACTCTCTTAGGTGAACAAACGCCCAGCAGAGTAGTTTCAAGGAAACGTTTCTCCTGAGTTTTAGACGAAGTTTCCTGCTGTTTAGTACGGATGCCGGCATTGGGCTGGAAATACCGGTTTTGGGATTCTGCACAGAAAGGGTTTGCAAACCGCTGAATCCACACGTGAGTTTAACTCTGTCAGTTGAATGCACACATTGACAACCATTCAGTTTGATAGCACCCTTTTGGTTTTAGAAGCAGATATTTCTCTGTACAGCCTATGGTCCCATTCACTCGGGAATATCCCAACGCAGCTCCTAGAAGAAACGTGTTTCTGACTCGCTGAATCTCAACATAGATTCAACTCTCTTAGGTGAACGGACGCACAGCAGAGCAGTTGCAAGGAAACGTTTCTCCTGAGTTTTAGACGAAGTTTCCTGCTGTTTAGTACGGATGCCGGCATTGGGCTGAAAATACCGGTGTTGGGATTCTGCACAGAAAGGGTTTGCAAACCGCTGAATCCACACGTGAGTTTAACTCTGTCAGTTGAATGCACACATTGACAACCATTCAGTTAGATAACACCCTTTTGGTTTTAGAAGCTGATATTTCTCCGTAGAGCCTATGGTCCCATTCACTCGGGAATATCCCAACGCAGGTCCTAAAAGAAACGTGTTTCTGACTCGCTGAATCTCAACATAGATTCAACTCTCTTAGGTGAACGAACGCATTGCATAGCAGTTTCAAGGAATCGTTTCTCCTGAGTTTTAGACGAAGCTTCCTGCTGTTTAGTACATATGCCGGCATTGGGCTGGAAATACCGGTTTTGGGATTCTGCACAGAAACGGTTTGCAAACCACTGAATCCACACGTGAGATTAACTCTGTCAGTCGAATGCACACATTGACAACCATTCAGTTAGATATCTCCGTTTTGGTTTTAGAAGCAGATATTTCTCTGTACAGCCTATGGTCCCATTCACTCGGGAATATCCCAACGCAGCTCCTAGAAGAAACGTGTTTCTGACTCGCTGAATCTCAACATAGATTCAACTCTCTTAGGTGAACGAACGCACAGCAGAGTAGTTTCAAAGAATCGTTTCTCCTGAGTTTTAGACGAAGTTTCCTGCTGTTTAGTACGGATGCCGGCATTGGGCTGGAAATACCGGTTTTGGGATTCTGCACAGAAAGGGTTTGCAAACCGCTGAATCCACACGTGAGTTTAACTCTGTCAGTTGAATGCACACACTGACAACCATTCAGTTAGATAGCTCCGTTTTGGTTTTAGAAGCAGATATTTCTCTGTACAGCCTATGGTCCCATTCACTCGGGAATATCCCAACGCAGCTCCTGGAAGAAACGTGTTTCTGACTCGCTGAATCTCAACATAGATTCAACTCTCTTAGGTGAACGAACGCACAGCAGAGCAGTTTCAAGGAAACGTTTCTCCTGAGTTTTAGACGAAGTTTCCTGCTGTTTAGTACGGATGCCGGCATTGGTCAGGAAATAACGGCTTTGGGATTCTGCACAGAAAGGGTTTGCAAACCGCTGAATCCACACGTGAGTTTAACTCTGTCAGTTGAATGCACACATTGACAACCATTCAGTTTGATAGCACCCTTTTGGTTTTAGAAGCAGATATTTCTCTGTACAGCCTATGGTCCCATTCACTCGGGAATATCCCAACGCAGGTCCTAGAGAAACGTGTTTCTGACTCGCTGAATCTCAACATAGATTCAACTCTCTTAGGTGAACGAACGCACAGCAGAGCATTTTCAAGGAAACTTTTCTCCTGAGTTTTAGACGAAGTTTCCTGCTGTTTAGTATGTATGCCGGCATTGGGCTGGAAATACCGGTTTTGGGATTCTGCACAGAAAGGGTTTGCAAACCGCTGAATCCACACGTGAGTTTAACTCTGTCAGTTGAATGCACACATTGACAACCATTCAGTGTGATAACACCCTTTTGGTTTTAGAAGCAGATATTTCTCTGTACAACCTATGGTCCCATTCACTCGGGAATATCCCAACGCAGCTCCTAGAAGAAACGTGTTTCTGACTCGCTGAATCTCAACATAGATTCAACTCTCTTAGGTGAACGAACGCACAGCAGAGCAGTTTCAAGGAAACTTTTCTCCTGAGTTTTAGACGAAGTTTCCTGCTGTTTAGTACGTATGCCGGCATTGGGCTGGAAATACCGGTTTTGGGATTCTGCACAGAAAGGGTTTGCAAACCGCTGAATCCACACGTGAGTTTAACTCTGTCAGTTGAATGCACACATTGACAACCATTCAGTTTGATAACACCCTTTTGGTTTTAGAAGCAGATACTTCTCTGTACAGCCTATTGTCCCATTCACTCGGGAATATCCCAACGCAGCTCCTGGAAGAAACGTGTTTCTGACTCGCTGAATCTCAACATAGATTCAACTCTCTTAGGTGAACGAAAGAACAGCAGAGCAGTTTCAAGGAAACGTTTCTCCTGAGTTTTAGACGAAGTTTCCTGCTGTTTAGTACGTATGACGGCATTGGGCTGGAAATACCGGTTTTGGGATTCTGCACAGAAAGGGTTTGCAAACCGCTGAATCCACACGTGAGTTTAACTTTGTCAGTTGAATGCACACATTGACAACCATCCACTTAGATAGCTCCGTTTTGGTTTTAGAAGCAGATATTTCTCTGTACAGTCAATGGTCCCATTCACTCGGGAATATCCCAACGCAGCTCCTAGAAGAAACGTGTTTCTGACTCGCTGAATCTCAACATAGATTCAACTCTCTTAGGTGAACGAACGCACAGCAGAGCAGTTTCAAGGAAACGTTTCTCCTTAGTTTTAGACGAAGTTTCCTGCTGTTTAGTACGTATGCCGGCATTGGGCTGGAAATACCGGTTTTGGGATTCTGCACAGAAAGGGTTTGCAAACCACTGAATCCACACGTGAGTTTAACTCTGTCAGTTGAATGCACACATTGACAACCATTCAGTTAGATAGCTCCGTTTTGGTTTTAGAAGCAGATATTTCTCTGTACAGCCTATGGTCCCATTCACTCGGGAATATCCCAACGCAGCTCCTAGAAGAAACGTGTTTCTGACTCGCTGAATCTCAACGTAGATTCAACTCTCTTAGGTGAACGAACGCACAGCAGAGCAGTTTCAAGGAAACGTTTCTCCTGAGTTTTAGACGAAGTTACCTGCATTTAAGTACGTATCCCGGCATTGGGCTGGAAATACCGGTTTTGGGATTCTGCACAGAAAGTGTTTGCAAACCGCTGAATCCACACGTGAGCTTAACTCTGTCAGTTGAATGCACACATTGACAACAATCCAGTTAGATAGCTCCGTTTTGGTTTTAGAAGCCCATATTTCTCTGTACAGCCTATGGTCCCATTCACTCGGGAATATCCCAACGCAGCTCCTGGAAGAAACGTGTTTCTGACTCGCTGAATCTCAACATAGATTCAACTCTCTTAGGTGAACGAACGCACAGCAGAGCAGTTTCAAGGAAACGTTTCTCCTGAGTTTTAGACGAAGTTTCCTGCTGTTTAGTACGTATGCCGGCATTGGGCTGGAAATACCGGTTTTGGGATTCTTCACAGAAAGGGTTTGCAAACCGCTGAATCCACACGTGAGTTTAACTCTGTCAGTTGAATGCACACATTGACAACCATTCAGTTTGATAACACCCTTTTGGTTTTAGAAGCAGATATTTCTCTGTACAGTCAATGGTCCCATTCACTCGGGAATATCCCAACGCAGCTCCTGGAAGAAACGTTTTTCTGACTCGCTGAATCTCAACATAGATTCAACTCTCTTAGGTGAACGAACGCACAGCAGAGCAGTTTCAAGGAAACGTTTCTCCTGAGTTTTAGACGAAGTTTCCTGCTGTTTAGTACGGATGCCGGCATTGGGCTGGAAATACCGGTTTTGGGATTCTGCAAAGAAAGGGTTTGCAAACCGCTGAATCCACACGTGAGTTTAACTCTGTCAGTTGAATGCACACATTGACAACCATTCAGTTAGATAACACCCTTTTGGTTTTAGAAGCTGATATTTCTCCGTAGAGCCTATGGTCCCATTCACTCGGGAATATCCCAACGCAGGTCCTAAAAGAAACGTGTTTCTGACTCGCTGAATCTCAACATAGATTCAACTCTCTTAGGTGAACGAATGCATTGCATAGCAGTTTCAAGGAATCGTTTCTCCTGAGTTTTAGACGAAGCTTCCTGCTGTTTAGTACATATGCCGGCATTGGGCTGGAAATACCGGTTTTGGGATTCTGCACAGAAACGGTTTGCAAACCACTGAATCCACAAGTGAGATTAACTCTGTCAGTCGAATGCACACATTGACAACCATTCAGTTAGATATCTCCGTTTTGGTTTTAGAAGCAGATATTTCTCTGTACAGCCTATGGTCCCATTCACTCGGGAATATCCCAACGCAGCTCCTAGAAGAAACGTGTTTCTGACTCGCTGAATCTCAACATAGATTCAACTCTCTTAGGTGAACGAACGCACAGCAGAGTAGTTTCAAAGAATCGTTTCTCCTGAGTTTTAGACGAAGTTTCCTGCTGTTTAGTACGGATGCCGGCATTGGGCTGGAAATACCGGTTTTGGGATTCTGCACAGAAAGGGTTTGCAAACCGCTGAATCCACACGTGAGTTTAACTCTGTCAGTTGAATGCACACACTGACAACCATTCAGTTAGATAGCTCCGTTTTGGTTTTAGAAGCAGATATTTCTCTGTACAGCCTATGGTCCCATTCACTCGGGAATATCCCAACGCAGCTCCTGGAAGAAACGTGTTTCTGACTCGCTGAATCTCAACATAGATTCAACTCTCTTAGGTGAACGAACGCACAGCAGAGCAGTTTCAAGGAAACGTTTCTCCTGAGTTTTAGACGAAGTTTCCTGCTGTTTAGTACGGATGCCGGCATTGGTCAGGAAATAACGGCTTTGGGATTCTGCACAGAAAGGGTTTGCAAACCGCTGAATCCACACGTGAGTTTAACTCTGTCAGTTGAATGCACACATTGACAACCATTCAGTTTGATAGCACCCTTTTGGTTTTAGAAGCAGATATTTCTCTGTACAGCCTATGGTCCCATTCACTCGGGAATATCCCAACGCAGCTCCTAGAAGAAACGTGTTTCTGACTCGCTGAATCTCAACATAGATTCAACTCTCTTAGGTGAACGGACGCACAGCAGAGCAGTTGCAAGGAAACGTTTCTCCTGAGTTTTAGACGAAGTTTCCTGCTGTTTAGTACGGATGCCGGCATTGGGCTGAAAATACCGGTGTTGGGATTCTGCACAGAAAGGGTTTGCAAACCGCTGAATCCACACGTGAGTTTAACTCTGTCAGTTGAATGCACACATTGACAACCATTCAGTTAGATAACACCCTTTTGGTTTTAGAAGCTGATATTTCTCCGTAGAGCCTATGGTCCCATTCACTCGGGAATATCCCAACGCAGGTCCTAAAAGAAACGTGTTTCTGACTCGCTGAATCTCAACATAGATTCAACTCTCTTAGGTGAACGAATGCATTGCATAGCAGTTTCAAGGAATCGTTTCTCCTGAGTTTTAGACGAAGCTTCCTGCTGTTTAGTACATATGCCGGCATTGGGCTGGAAATACCGGTTTTGGGATTCTGCACAGAAACGGTTTGCAAACCACTGAATCCACAAGTGAGATTAACTCTGTCAGTCGAATGCACACATTGACAACCATTCAGTTTGATAGCACCCTTTTGGTTTTAGAAGCAGATATTTCTCTGTACAGCCTATGGTCCCATTCACTCGGGAATATCCCAACGCAGCTCCTAGAAGAAACGTGTTTCTGACTCGCTGAATCTCAACATAGATTCAACTCTCTTAGGTGAACGAACGCACAGCAGAGTAGTTTCAAAGAATCGTTTCTCCTGAGTTTTAGACGAAGTTTCCTGCTGTTTAGTACGGATGCCGGCATTGGGCTGGAAATACCGGTTTTGGGATTCTGCACAGAAAGGGTTTGCAAACCGCTGAATCCACACGTGAGTTTAACTCTGTCAGTTGAATGCACACACTGACAACCATTCAGTTAGATAGCTCCGTTTTGGTTTTAGAAGCAGATATTTCTCTGTACAGCCTATGGTCCCATTCACTCGGGAATATCCCAACGCAGCTCCTGGAAGAAACGTGTTTCTGACTCGCTGAATCTCAACATAGATTCAACTCTCTTAGGTGAACGAACGCACAGCAGAGCAGTTTCAAGGAAACGTTTCTCCTGAGTTTTAGACGAAGTTTCCTGCTGTTTAGTACGGATGCCGGCATTGGTCAGGAAATAACGGCTTTGGGATTCTGCACAGAAAGGGTTTGCAAACCGCTGAATCCACACGTGAGTTTAACTCTGTCAGTTGAATGCACACATTGACAACCATTCAGTTTGATAGCACCCTTTTGGTTTTAGAAGCAGATATTTCTCTGTACAGCCTATGGTCCCATTCACTCGGGAATATCCCAACGCAGCTCCTAGAAGAAACGTGTTTCTGACTCGCTGAATCTCAACATAGATTCAACTCTCTTAGATGAACGGACGCACAGCAGAGCAGTTTCAAGGAAACTTTTCTCCTGAGTTTTAGACGAAGTTTCCTGCTGTTTAGTACGGATGCCGGCATTGGGCTGGAAATACCGGTTTTGGGATTCTGCACAGAAAGGGTTTGCAAACCGCTGAATCCACACGTGAGTTTAACTCTGTCAGTTGAATGCACACATTGACAACCATTGAGTTTGATAACACCCTTTTGGTTTTAGAAGCAGATATTTCTCCGTACAGCCTATGGTCCCATTCACTCGGGAATATCCCAACGCAGGTCCTAGAAGAAACGTGTTTCTGACTCGCTGAATCTCAACATAGATTCAACTCTCTTAGGTGAACGAACGCACAGCAGAGCAGTTTCAAGGAAACGTTTCTCCTGCGTTTTAGACGAAGTTTCCTGCTGTTTAGTACGTATGCCGGCATTGGGCTGGAAATACCGGTTTTGGGATTCTGCACAGAAAGGGTTTGCAAACCCGTGAATCCACACGTGAGTTTAACTCTGTCAGTTGAATGCACACATTGACAACCATTCAGTTTGATAACACCCTTTTGGTTTTAGAAGCTGATATTTCTCCGTAGAGCCTATGGTCCCATTCACTCGGGAATATCCCAACGCAGGTCCTAAAAGAGACGTGTTTCTGACTCGCTGAAACTCAACATAGATTCAACTCTCTTAGGTGAACGAAAGCACAGCAGAGCAGTTTCAAGGAATCGTTTCTCCTGAGTTTTAGACGAAGCTTCCTGCTGTTTAGTACATATGCCGGCATTGGGCTGGAAATACCGGTTTTGGGATTCTGCACAGAAACGGTTTGCAAACCACTGAATCCACACGTGAGATTAACTCTGTCAGTTGAATGCACACATTGACAACCATTCAGTTAGATAGCACCGTTTTGGTTTTAGAAGCAGATATTTCTCTGTACAGCCTACGGTCCCATTCACTCGGGAATATCCCAACGCAGCTCCTAGAAGAAACGTGTTTCTGACTCGCTGAATCTCAACATAGATTCAACTCTCTTAGGTGAACGAACGCACAGCAGAGTAGTTTCAAAGAATCGTTTCTCCTGAGTTTTAGACGAAGTTTCCTGCTGTTTAGTACGGATGCCGGCATTGGGCTGGAAATACCGGTTTTGGGATTCTGCACAGAAAGGGTTTGCAAACCGCTGAATCCACACGTGAGTTTAACTCTGTCAGTTGAATGCACACACTGACAACCATTCAGTTAGATAGCTCCGTTTTGGTTTTAGAAGCAGATATTTCTCTGTACAGCCTATGGTCCCATTCACTCGGGAATATCCCAACGCAGCTCCTGGAAGAAACGTGTTTCTGACTCGCTGAATCTCAACATAGATTCAACTCTCTTAGGTGAACGAACGCACAGCAGAGCAGTTTCAAGGAAACGTTTCTCCTGAGTTTTAGACGAAGTTTCCTGCTGTTTAGTACGGATGCCGGCATTGGTCAGGAAATAACGGCTTTGGGATTCTGCACAGAAAGGGTTTGCAAACCGCTGAATCCACACGTGAGTTTAACTCTGTCAGTTGAATGCACACATTGACAACCATTCAGTTTGATAGCACCCTTTTGGTTTTAGAAGCAGATATTTCTCTGTACAGCCTATGTTCCCATTCACTCGGGAATATCCCAACGCAGGTCCTAGAGAAACGTGTTTCTGACTCGCTGAATCTCAACATAGATTCAACTCTCTTAGGTGAACGAACGCACAGCAGAGCATTTTCAAGGAAACTTTTCTCCTGAGTTTTAGACGAAGTTTCCTGCTGTTTAGTATGTATGCCGGCATTGGGCTGGAAATACCGGTTTTGGGATTCTGCACAGAAAGGGTTTGCAAACCGCTGAATCCACACGTGAGTTTAACTCTGTCAGTTGAATGCACACATTGACAACCATTCAGTGTGATAACACCCTTTTGGTTTTAGAAGCAGATATTTCTCTGTACAACCTATGGTCCCATTCACTCGGGAATATCCCAACGCAGCTCCTAGAAGAAACGTGTTTCTGACTCGCTGAATCTCAACATAGATTCAACTCTCTTAGGTGAACGAACGCACAGCAGAGCAGTTTCAAGGAAACTTTTCTCCTGAGTTTTAGACGAAGTTTCCTGCTGTTTAGTACGTATGCCGGCATTGGGCTGGAAATACCGGTTTTGGGATTCTGCACAGAAAGGGTTTGCAAACCGCTGAATCCACACGTGAGTTTAACTCTGTCAGTTGAATGCACACATTGACAACCATTCAGTTTGATAACACCCTTTTGGTTTTAGAAGCAGATACTTCTCTGTACAGCCTATGGTCCCATTCACTCGGGAATATCCCAACGCAGCTCCTGGAAGAAACGTGTTTCTGACTCGCTGAATATCAACATAGATTCAACTCTCTTAGGTGAACGAAAGAACAGCAGAGCAGTTTCAAGGAAACGTTTCTCCTGAGTTTTAGACGAAGTTTCCTGCTGTTTAGTACGTATGACGGCATTGGGCTGGAAATACCGGTTTTGGGATTCTGCACAGAAAGGGTTTGCAAACCGCTGAATCCACACGTGAGTTTAACTTTGTCAGTTGAATGCACACATTGACAACCATCCACTTAGATAGCTCCGTTTTGGTTTTAGAAGCAGATATTTCTCTGTACAGTCAATGGTCCCATTCACTCGGGAATATCCCAACGCAGCTCCTAGAAGAAACGTGTTTCTGACTCCCTGAATCTCAACATAGATTCAACTCTCTTAGGTGAACGAACGCACAGCAGAGCAGTTTCAAGGAAACGTTTCTCCTGAGTTTTAGACGAAGTTTCCTGCTGTTTAGTACGTATGCCGGCATTGGGCTGGAAATACCGGTTTTGGGATTCTGCACAGAAAGGGTTTGCAAACCACTGAATCCACACGTGAGTTTAACTCTGTCAGTTGAATGCACACATTGACAACCATTCAGTTAGATAGCTCCGTTTTGGTTTTAGAAGCAGATATTTCTCTGTACAGCCTATGGTCCCATTCACTCGGGAATATCCCAACGCAGCTCCTAGAAGAAACGTGTTTCTGACTCGCTGAATCTCAACGTAGATTCAACTCTCTTAGGTGAACGAACGCACAGCAGAGCAGTTTCAAGGAAACGTTTCTCCTGAGTTTTAGACGAAGTTACCTGCATTTAAGTACGTATCCCGGCATTGGGCTGGAAATACCGGTTTTGGGATTCTGCACAGAAAGTGTTTGCAAACCGCTGAATCCACACGTGAGCTTAACTCTGTCAGTTGAATGCACACATTGACAACAATCCAGTTAGATAGCTCCGTTTTGGTTTTAGAAGCCCATATTTCTCTGTACAGCCTATGGTCCCATTCACTCGGGAATATCCCAACGCAGCTCCTGGAAGAAACGTGTTTCTGACTCGCTGAATCTCAACATAGATTCAACTCTCTTAGGTGAACGAACGCACAGCAGAGCAGTTTCAAGGAAACGTTTCTCCTGAGTTTTAGAAGAAGTTTCCTGCTGTTTAGTACGTATGCCGGCATTGGGCTGGAAATACCGGTTTTGGGATTCTTCACAGAAAGGGTTTGCAAACCGCTGAATCCACACGTGAGTTTAACTCTGTCAGTTGAATGCACACATTGACAACCATTCAGTTTGATAACACCCTTTTGGTTTTAGAAGCAGATATTTCTCTGTACAGTCAATGGTCCCATTCACTCGGGAATATCCCAACGCAGCTCCTGGAAGAAACGTTTTTCTGACTCGCTGAATCTCAACATAGATTCAACTCTCTTAGGTGAACGAACGCACAGCAGAGCAGTTTCAAGGAAACGTTTCTCCTGAGTTTTAGATGAAGTTTCCTGCTGTTTAGTACGGATGCCGGCATTGGGCTGGAAATACCGGTTTTGGGATTCTGCAAAGAAAGGGTTTGCAAACCGCTGAATCCACACGTGAGTTTAACTCTGTCAGTTGAATGCACACATTGACAACCATTCAGTGTGATAACACCCTTTTGGTTTTAGAAGCAGATATTTCTCTGTACAACCTATTGTCCCATTCTCTCGGGAATATCCCAACGAAGCTCCTAGAAGAAACGTGTTTCTGACTCGCTGAATCTCAGCATAGATTCAACTCTCTTAGGTGAACGAACGCACAGCACAGCAGTTTCAAGGAAACTTTTCTCCTGAGTTTTAGACGAAGTTTCCTGCTGTTTAGTACGTATGCCGGGATTGGGCTGGAAATACCGGTTTTGGGATTCTGCACAGAAAGGGTTTGCAAACCGCTGAATCCACACGTGAGTTTAACTCTGTCATTTGAATGCACACATTAACAACCATTCAGTTAGATACCTCCGTTTTGGTTTTAGAAACAGATATTTCTCTGTACAGCCTATGGTCCCATTCACTCGGGAATATCCCAACGCAGCTCCTAGAAGAAACGTGTTTCTGACTCGCTGAATCTCAACATAGATTCAACTCTCTTAGGTGAACAAACGCCCAGCAGAGTAGTTTCAAGGAAACGTTTCTCCTGAGTTTTAGACGAAGTTTCCTGCTGTTTAGTACGGATGCCGGCATTGGGCTGGAAATACCGGTTTTGGGATTCTGCACAGAAAGGGTTTGCAAACCGCTGAATCCACACGTGAGTTTAACTCTGTCAGTTGAATGCACACATTGACAACCATTCAGTTTGATAGCACCCTTTTGGTTTTAGAAGCAGATATTTCTCTGTACAGCCTATGGTCCCATTCACTCGGGAATATCCCAACGCAGCTCCTAGAAGAAACGTGTTTCTGACTCGCTGAATCTCAACATAGATTCAACTCTCTTAGGTGAACGGACGCACAGCAGAGCAGTTGCAAGGAAACGTTTCTCCTGAGTTTTAGACGAAGTTTCCTGCTGTTTAGTACGGATGCCGGCATTGGGCTGAAAATACCGGTGTTGGGATTCTGCACAGAAAGGGTTTGCAAACCGCTGAATCCACACGTGAGTTTAACTCTGTCAGTTGAATGCACACATTGACAACCATTCAGTTAGATAACACCCTTTTGGTTTTAGAAGCTGATATTTCTCCGTAGAGCCTATGGTCCCATTCACTCGGGAATATCCCAACGCAGGTCCTAAAAGAAACGTGTTTCTGACTCGCTGAATCTCAACATAGATTCAACTCTCTTAGGTGAACGAACGCATTGCATAGCAGTTTCAAGGAATCGTTTCTCCTGAGTTTTAGACGAAGCTTCCTGCTGTTTAGTACATATGCCGGCATTGGGCTGGAAATACCGGTTTTGGGATTCTGCACAGAAACGGTTTGCAAACCACTGAATCCACACGTGAGATTAACTCTGTCAGTCGAATGCACACATTGACAACCATTCAGTTAGATATCTCCGTTTTGGTTTTAGAAGCAGATATTTCTCTGTACAGCCTATGGTCCCATTCACTCGGGAATATCCCAACGCAGCTCCTAGAAGAAACGTGTTTCTGACTCGCTGAATCTCAACATAGATTCAACTCTCTTAGGTGAACGAACGCACAGCAGAGTAGTTTCAAAGAATCGTTTCTCCTGAGTTTTAGACGAAGTTTCCTGCTGTTTAGTACGGATGCCGGCATTGGGCTGGAAATACCGGTTTTGGGATTCTGCACAGAAAGGGTTTGCAAACCGCTGAATCCACACGTGAGTTTAACTCTGTCAGTTGAATGCACACACTGACAACCATTCAGTTAGATAGCTCCGTTTTGGTTTTAGAAGCAGATATTTCTCTGTACAGCCTATGGTCCCATTCACTCGGGAATATCCCAACGCAGCTCCTGGAAGAAACGTGTTTCTGACTCGCTGAATCTCAACATAGATTCAACTCTCTTAGGTGAACGAACGCACAGCAGAGCAGTTTCAAGGAAACGTTTCTCCTGAGTTTTAGACGAAGTTTCCTGCTGTTTAGTACGGATGCCGGCATTGGTCAGGAAATAACGGCTTTGGGATTCTGCACAGAAAGGGTTTGCAAACCGCTGAATCCACACGTGAGTTTAACTCTGTCAGTTGAATGCACACATTGACAACCATTCAGTTTGATAGCACCCTTTTGGTTTTAGAAGCAGATATTTCTCTGTACAGCCTATGGTCCCATTCACTCGGGAATATCCCAACGCAGGTCCTAGAGAAACGTGTTTCTGACTCGCTGAATCTCAACATAGATTCAACTCTCTTAGGTGAACGAACGCACAGCAGAGCATTTTCAAGGAAACTTTTCTCCTGAGTTTTAGACGAAGTTTCCTGCTGTTTAGTATGTATGCCGGCATTGGGCTGGAAATACCGGTTTTGGGATTCTGCACAGAAAGGGTTTGCAAACCGCTGAATCCACACGTGAGTTTAACTCTGTCAGTTGAATGCACACATTGACAACCATTCAGTGTGATAACACCCTTTTGGTTTTAGAAGCAGATATTTCTCTGTACAACCTATGGTCCCATTCACTCGGGAATATCCCAACGCAGCTCCTAGAAGAAACGTGTTTCTGACTCGCTGAATCTCAACATAGATTCAACTCTCTTAGGTGAACGAACGCACAGCAGAGCAGTTTCAAGGAAACTTTTCTCCTGAGTTTTAGACGAAGTTTCCTGCTGTTTAGTACGTATGCCGGCATTGGGCTGGAAATACCGGTTTTGGGATTCTGCACAGAAAGGGTTTGCAAACCGCTGAATCCACACGTGAGTTTAACTCTGTCAGTTGAATGCACACATTGACAACCATTCAGTTTGATAACACCCTTTTGGTTTTAGAAGCAGATACTTCTCTGTACAGCCTATTGTCCCATTCACTCGGGAATATCCCAACGCAGCTCCTGGAAGAAACGTGTTTCTGACTCGCTGAATCTCAACATAGATTCAACTCTCTTAGGTGAACGAAAGAACAGCAGAGCAGTTTCAAGGAAACGTTTCTCCTGAGTTTTAGACGAAGTTTCCTGCTGTTTAGTACGTATGACGGCATTGGGCTGGAAATACCGGTTTTGGGATTCTGCACAGAAAGGGTTTGCAAACCGCTGAATCCACACGTGAGTTTAACTTTGTCAGTTGAATGCACACATTGACAACCATCCACTTAGATAGCTCCGTTTTGGTTTTAGAAGCAGATATTTCTCTGTACAGTCAATGGTCCCATTCACTCGGGAATATCCCAACGCAGCTCCTAGAAGAAACGTGTTTCTGACTCGCTGAATCTCAACATAGATTCAACTCTCTTAGGTGAACGAACGCACAGCAGAGCAGTTTCAAGGAAACGTTTCTCCTTAGTTTTAGACGAAGTTTCCTGCTGTTTAGTACGTATGCCGGCATTGGGCTGGAAATACCGGTTTTGGGATTCTGCACAGAAAGGGTTTGCAAACCACTGAATCCACACGTGAGTTTAACTCTGTCAGTTGAATGCACACATTGACAACCATTCAGTTAGATAGCTCCGTTTTGGTTTTAGAAGCAGATATTTCTCTGTACAGCCTATGGTCCCATTCACTCGGGAATATCCCAACGCAGCTCCTAGAAGAAACGTGTTTCTGACTCGCTGAATCTCAACGTAGATTCAACTCTCTTAGGTGAACGAACGCACAGCAGAGCAGTTTCAAGGAAACGTTTCTCCTGAGTTTTAGACGAAGTTACCTGCATTTAAGTACGTATCCCGGCATTGGGCTGGAAATACCGGTTTTGGGATTCTGCACAGAAAGTGTTTGCAAACCGCTGAATCCACACGTGAGCTTAACTCTGTCAGTTGAATGCACACATTGACAACAATCCAGTTAGATAGCTCCGTTTTGGTTTTAGAAGCCCATATTTCTCTGTACAGCCTATGGTCCCATTCACTCGGGAATATCCCAACGCAGCTCCTGGAAGAAACGTGTTTCTGACTCGCTGAATCTCAACATAGATTCAACTCTCTTAGGTGAACGAACGCACAGCAGAGCAGTTTCAAGGAAACGTTTCTCCTGAGTTTTAGACGAAGTTTCCTGCTGTTTAGTACGTATGCCGGCATTGGGCTGGAAATACCGGTTTTGGGATTCTTCACAGAAAGGGTTTGCAAACCGCTGAATCCACACGTGAGTTTAACTCTGTCAGTTGAATGCACACATTGACAACCATTCAGTTTGATAACACCCTTTTGGTTTTAGAAGCAGATATTTCTCTGTACAGTCAATGGTCCCATTCACTCGGGAATATCCCAACGCAGCTCCTGGAAGAAACGTTTTTCTGACTCGCTGAATCTCAACATAGATTCAACTCTCTTAGGTGAACGAACGCACAGCAGAGCAGTTTCAAGGAAACGTTTCTCCTGAGTTTTAGACGAAGTTTCCTGCTGTTTAGTACGGATGCCGGCATTGGGCTGGAAATACCGGTTTTGGGATTCTGCAAAGAAAGGGTTTGCAAACCGCTGAATCCACACGTGAGTTTAACTCTGTCAGTTGAATGCACACATTGACAACCATTCAGTGTGATAACACCCTTTTGGTTTTAGAAGCAGATATTTCTCTGTACAACCTATTGTCCCATTCTCTCGGGAATATCCCAACGAAGCTCCTAGAAGAAACGTGTTTCTGACTCGGTGAATCTCAGCATAGATTCAACTCTCTTAGGTGAACGAACGCACAGCACAGCAGTTTCAAGGAAACTTTTCTCCTGAGTTTTAGACGAAGTTTCCTGCTGTTTAGTACGTATGCCGGGATTGGGCTGGAAATACCGGTTTTGGGATTCTGCACAGAAAGGGTTTGCAAACCGCTGAATCCACACGTGAGTTTAACTCTGTCATTTGAATGCACACGTTAACAACCATTCAGTTAGATACCTCCGTTTTGGTTTTAGAAACAGATATTTCTCTGTACAGCCTATGGTCCCATTCACTCGGGAATATCCCAACGCAGCTCCTAGAAGAAACGTGTTTCTGACTCGCTGAATCTCAACATAGATTCAACTCTCTTAGGTGAACAAACGCCCAGCAGAGTAGTTTCAAGGAAACGTTTCTCCTGAGTTTTAGACGAAGTTTCCTGCTGTTTAGTACGGATGCCGGCATTGGGCTGGAAATACCGGTTTTGGGATTCTGCACAGAAAGGGTTTGCAAACCGCTGAATCCACACGTGAGTTTAACTCTGTCAGTTGAATGCACACACTGACAACCATTCAGTTAGATAGCTCCGTTTTGGTTTTAGAAGCAGATATTTCTCTGTACAGCCTATGGTCCCATTCACTCGGGAATATCCCAACGCAGCTCCTGGAAGAAACGTGTTTCTGACTCGCTGAATCTCAACATAGATTCAACTCTCTTAGGTGAACGAAGGCACAGCAGAGCAGTTTCAAGGAAACGTTTCTCCTGAGTTTTAGACGAAGTTTCCTGCTGTTTAGTACGGATGCCGGCATTGGGCAGGAAATACCGGCTTTGGGATTCTGCACAGAAAGGGTTTGCAAACCGCTGAATCCACACGTGAGTTTAACTCTGTCAGTTGAATGCACACATTGACAACCATTCAGTTTGATAGCACCCTTTTGGTTTTAGAAGCAGATATTTCTCTGTACAGCCTATGGTCCCATTCACTCGGGAATATCCCAACGCAGCTCCTAGAAGAAACGTGTTTCTGACTCGCTGAATCTCAACATAGATTCAACTCTCTTAGGTGAACGGACGCACAGCAGAGCAGTTGCAAGGAAACGTTTCTCCTGAGTTTTAGACGAAGTTTCCTGCTGTTTAGTACGGATGCCGGCATTGGGCTGAAAATACCGGTGTTGGGATTCTGCACAGAAAGGGTTTGCAAACCGCTGAATCCACACGTGAGTTTAACTCTGTCAGTTGAATGCACACATTGACAACCATTCAGTTAGATAACACCCTTTTGGTTTTAGAAGCTGATATTTCTCCGTAGAGCCTATGGTCCCATTCACTCGGGAATATCCCAACGCAGGTCCTAAAAGAAACGTGTTTCTGACTCGCTGAATCTCAACATAGATTCAACTCTCTTAGGTGAACGAACGCATTGCATAGCAGTTTCAAGGAATCGTTTCTCCTGAGTTTTAGACGAAGCTTCCTGCTGTTTAGTACATATGCCGGCATTGGGCTGGAAATACCGGTTTTGGGATTCTGCACAGAAACGGTTTGCAAACCACTGAATCCACACGTGAGATTAACTCTGTCAGTCGAATGCACACATTGACAACCATTCAGTTAGATATCTCCGTTTTGGTTTTAGAAGCAGATATTTCTCTGTACAGCCTATGGTCCCATTCACTCGGGAATATCCCAACGCAGCTCCTAGAAGAAACGTGTTTCTGACTCGCTGAATCTCAACATAGATTCAACTCTCTTAGGTGAACGAACGCACAGCAGAGCAGTTTCAAAGAAACCTTTCTCCTGAGTTTTAGACGAAGTTTCCTGCTGTTTAGTACGGATGCCGGCATTGGGCTGGAAATACCGGTTTTGGGATTCTGCACAGAAAGGGTTTGCAAACCACTGAATCCACACGTGAGTTTAACTCTGTCAGTTGAATGCACACATTGACAACCATTCAGTTAGATTGCTCCGTTTTGGTTTTAGAAGGAGATATTTCTCTGTACAGCCTATGGTCCCATTCACTCGGGAATATCCCAACGCAGGTCCTAGAAGAAACGTGTTTCTGACTCGCTGAATCTCAACATAGATTCAACTCTCTTAGGTGAACGAACGCACAGCAGAGCATTTTCAAGGAAACGTTTCTCCTGAGTTTTAGACGAAGTTTCCTGCTGTTTAGTACGTATGCCGGCATTGGGCTGGAAATACCGGTTTTGGGATTCTGCACAGAAAGGGTTTGCAAACCGCTGAATCCACAAGTGAGTTTATCTCTGTCAGTTGAATGCACACATTGACAACCATTCAGTTAGATAGCTCCGTTTTGGTTTTAGAAGCGGATATTTCTCTGTACAGCCTATGGTCCCATTCACTCGGCAATATCCCAACGCAGCTCCTAGAAGAAACGTGTTTCTGACTCGCTGAATCTCAACATAGTTTCAACTCTCTTAGGTGAACGAACGCCCAGCAGAGCAGTTTCAAGAAAACGTTTCTCCTGAGTTTTAGACGAAGTTTCCTGCTGTTTAGTACGTATGCCGGCATTGGGCTGGAAATACCGGTTTTGGGATTCTGCACAGAAAGGGTTTGCAAACCGCTGAATCCACACGTGAGTTTAACTCTGTCAGTTGAATGCACACATTGACAACCATCCAGTTAGATAGCTCCGTTTCGGTTTTAGAAGCAGATATTTCTCTGTACAGCCTATGGTCCCATTCTCTCGGGAATATCCCAACGCAGGTCCTAGAAGAAACGTGTTTCTGACTCGCTGAATCTCAACATAGATTCAACTCTCTTAGGTGAACGAACGCACAGCACAGCAGTTTCAAGGAAACTTTTCTCCTGAGTTTTACACGAAGTTTCCTGCTGTTTAGTACGTATGCCAGCATTGGGCTGGAAATACCGGTTTTGGGATTCTGCACAGAAAGGGTTTGCAAACCGCTGAATCCACACGTGAGTTTAACTCTGTCAGTTGAATGCACACATTGACAACCATTCAGTTAGATACCTCCGTTTTGGTTTTAGAAACAGATATTTCTCTGTACAGCCTATGGTCCCATTCACTCGGGAATATACCAACGCAGCTCCTAGAAGAAACGTGTTTCTGACTCGTTGAATCTCAACATAGATTCAACTCTCTTAGGTGAACGAACGCACAGCAGAGCAGTTTCAAGGAAACGTTTCTCCTGAGTTTTAGACGAAGTTTCCTGCTGTTTAGTACGGATGCCGGCATTGGGCTGGAAATACCGGTTTTGGGATTCTGCACAGAAAGGGTTTGCAAACCACTGAATCCACACGTGAGTTTAACTCTGTCAGTTGAATGCACACATTGACAACCATTCAGTTAGATAGCTCCGTTTTGGTTTTAGAAGCAGATATTTCTCTGTACAGCCTATGGTCCCATTCACTCGGGAATATCCCAACGCAGCTCCTAGAAGAAACGTGTTTCTGACTCGCTGAATCTCAACGTAGATTCAACTCTCTTAGGTGAACGAACGCACAGCAGAGCAGTTTCAAGGAAACGTTTCTCCTGAGTTTTAGACGAAGTTACCTGCATTTAAGTACGTATCCCGGCATTGGGCTGGAAATACCGGTTTTGGGATTCTGCACAGAAAGTGTTTGCAAACCGCTGAATCCACACGTGAGCTTAACTCTGTCAGTTGAATGCACACATTGACAACAATCCAGTTAGATAGCTCCGTTTTGGTTTTAGAAGCCCATATTTCTCTGTACAGCCTATGGTCCCATTCACTCGGGAATATCCCAACGCAGCTCCTGGAAGAAACGTGTTTCTGACTCGCTGAATCTCAACATAGATTCAACTCTCTTAGGTGAACGAACGCACAGCAGAGCAGTTTCAAGGAAACGTTTCTCCTGAGTTTTAGACGAAGTTTCCTGCTGTTTAGTACGTATGCCGGCATTGGGCTGGAAATACCGGTTTTGGGATTCTTCACAGAAAGGGTTTGCAAACCGCTGAATCCACACGTGAGTTTAACTCTGTCAGTTGAATGCACACATTGACAACCATTCAGTTTGATAACACCCTTTTGGTTTTAGAAGCAGATATTTCTCTGTACAGTCAATGGTCCCATTCACTCGGGAATATCCCAACGCAGCTCCTGGAAGAAACGTTTTTCTGACTCGCTGAATCTCAACATAGATTCAACTCTCTTAGGTGAACGAACGCACAGCAGAGCAGTTTCAAGGAAACGTTTCTCCTGAGTTTTAGACGAAGTTTCCTGCTGTTTAGTACGGATGCCGGCATTGGGCTGGAAATACCGGTTTTGGGATTCTGCAAAGAAAGGGTTTGCAAACCGCTGAATCCACACGTGAGTTTAACTCTGTCAGTTGAATGCACACATTGACAACCATTCAGTGTGATAACACCCTTTTGGTTTTAGAAGCAGATATTTCTCTGTACAACCTATTGTCCCATTCTCTCGGGAATATCCCAACGAAGCTCCTAGAAGAAACGTGTTTCTGACTCGGTGAATCTCAGCATAGATTCAACTCTCTTAGGTGAACGAACGCACAGCACAGCAGTTTCAAGGAAACTTTTCTCCTGAGTTTTAGACGAAGTTTCCTGCTGTTTAGTACGTATGCCGGGATTGGGCTGGAAATACCGGTTTTGGGATTCTGCACAGAAAGGGTTTGCAAACCGCTGAATCCACACGTGAGTTTAACTCTGTCATTTGAATGCACACATTAACAACCATTCAGTTAGATACCTCCGTTTTGGTTTTAGAAACAGATATTTCTCTGTACAGCCTATGGTCCCATTCACTCGGGAATATCCCAACGCAGCTCCTAGAAGAAACGTGTTTCTGACTCGCTGAATCTCAACATAGATTCAACTCTCTTAGGTGAACAAACGCCCAGCAGAGCAGTTTCAAGGAAACGTTTCTCCTGAGTTTTAGACGAAGTTTCCTGCTGTTTAGTACGGATGCCGGCATTGGGCTGGAAATACCGGCTTTGGGATTCTGCACAGAAAGGGTTTGCAAACCGCTGAATCCACACGTGAGTTTAACTCTGTCAGTTGAATGCACACATTGACAACCATTCAGTTTGATAGCACCCTTTTGGTTTTAGAAGCAGATATTTCTCTGTACAGCCTATGGTCCCATTCACTCGGGAATATCCCAACGCAGCTCCTAGAAGAAACGTGTTTCTGACTCGCTGAATCTCAACATAGATTCAACTCTCTTAGGTGAACGGACGCACAGCAGAGCAGTTGCAAGGAAACGTTTCTCCTGAGTTTTAGACGAAGTTTCCTGCTGTTTAGTACGGATGCCGGCATTGGGCTGAAAATACCGGTGTTGGGATTCTGCACAGAAAGGGTTTGCAAACCGCTGAATCCACACGTGAGTTTAACTCTGTCAGTTGAATGCACACATTGACAACCATTCAGTTAGATAACACCCTTTTGGTTTTAGAAGCTGATATTTCTCCGTAGAGCCTATGGTCCCATTCACTCGGGAATATCCCAACGCAGGTCCTAAAAGAAACGTGTTTCTGACTCGCTGAATCTCAACATAGATTCAACTCTCTTAGGTGAACGAACGCATTGCATAGCAGTTTCAAGGAATCGTTTCTCCTGAGTTTTAGACGAAGCTTCCTGCTGTTTAGTACATATGCCGGCATTGGGCTGGAAATACCGGTTTTGGGATTCTGCACAGAAACGGTTTGCAAACCACTGAATCCACACGTGAGATTAACTCTGTCAGTCGAATGCACACATTGACAACCATTCAGTTAGATATCTCCGTTTTGGTTTTAGAAGCAGATATTTCTCTGTACAGCCTATGGTCCCATTCACTCGGGAATATCCCAACGCAGCTCCTAGAAGAAACGTGTTTCTGACTCGCTGAATCTCAACATAGATTCAACTCTCTTAGGTGAACGAACGCACAGCAGAGCAGTTTCAAAGAAACCTTTCTCCTGAGTTTTAGACGTAGTTTCCTGCTGTTTAGTACGGATGCCGGCATTGGGCTGGAAATACCGGTTTTGGGATTCTGCACAGAAAGGGTTTGCAAACCACTGAATCCACACGTGAGTTTAACTCTGTCAGTTGAATGCACACATTGACAACCATTCAGTTAGATTGCTCCGTTTTGGTTTTAGAAGGAGATATTTCTCTGTACAGCCTATGGTCCCATTCACTCGGGAATATCCCAACGCAGGTCCTAGAAGAAACGTGTTTCTGACTCGCTGAATCTCAACATAGATTCAACTCTCTTAGGTGAACGAACGCACAGCAGAGCATTTTCAAGGAAACGTTTCTCCTGAGTTTTAGACGAAGTTTCCTGCTGTTTAGTACGTATGCCGGCATTGGGCTGGAAATACCGGTTTTGGGATTCTGCACAGAAAGGGTTTGCAAACCGCTGAATCCACAAGTGAGTTTATCTCTGTCAGTTGAATGCACACATTGACAACCATTCAGTTAGATAGCTCCGTTTTGGTTTTAGAAGCGGATATTTCTCTGTACAGCCTATGGTCCCATTCACTCGGCAATATCCCAACGCAGCTCCTAGAAGAAACGTGTTTCTGACTCGCTGAATCTCAACATAGTTTCAACTCTCTTAGGTGAACGAACGCCCAGCAGAGCAGTTTCAAGAAAACGTTTCTCCTGAGTTTTAGACGAAGTTTCCTGCTGTTTAGTACGTATGCCGGCATTGGGCTGGAAATACCGGTTTTGGGATTCTGCACAGAAAGGGTTTGCAAACCGCTGAATCCACACGTGAGTTTAACTCTGTCAGTTGAATGCACACATTGACAACCATCCAGTTAGATAGCTCCGTTTCGGTTTTAGAAGCAGATATTTCTCTGTACAGCCTATGGTCCCATTCTCTCGGGAATATCCCAACGCAGGTCCTAGAAGAAACGTGTTTCTGACTCGCTGAATCTCAACATAGATTCAACTCTCTTAGGTGAACGAACGCACAGCACAGCAGTTTCAAGGAAACTTTTCTCCTGAGTTTTACACGAAGTTTCCTGCTGTTTAGTACGTATGCCAGCATTGGGCTGGAAATACCGGTTTTGGGATTCTGCACAGAAAGGGTTTGCAAACCGCTGAATCCACACGTGAGTTTAACTCTGTCAGTTGAATGCACACATTGACAACCATTCAGTTAGATACCTCCGTTTTGGTTTTAGAAACAGATATTTCTCTGTACAGCCTATGGTCCCATTCACTCGGGAATATACCAACGCAGCTCCTAGAAGAAACGTGTTTCTGACTCGTTGAATCTCAACATAGATTCAACTCTCTTAGGTGAACGAACGCACAGCAGAGCAGTTTCAAGGAAAGGTTTCTCCTGAGTTTTAGACGAAGTTTCCTGCTGTTTAGTACGGATGCCGGCATTGGGCTGGAAATACCGGTTTTGGGATTCTGCACAGAAAGGGTTTGCAAACCGCTGAATCCACACGTGAGTTTAACTCTGTCAGTTGAATGCACACACTGACAACCATTCAGTTAGATAGCTCCGTTTTGGTTTTAGAAGCAGATATTTCTCTGTACAGCCTATGGTCCCATTCACTCGGGAATATCCCAACGCAGCTCCTGGAAGAAACGTGTTTCTGACTCGCTGAATCTCAACATAGATTCAACTCTCTTAGGTGAACGAACGCACAGCAGAGCAGTTTCAAGGAAACGTTTCTCCTGAGTTTCAGACGAAGTTTCCTGCTGTTTAGTACGGATGCCGGCATTGGGCAGGAAATACCGGCTTTGGGATTCTGCACAGAAAGGGTTTGCAAACCGCTGAATCCACACGTGAGTTTAACTTTGTCAGTTGAATGCACACATTGACAACCATTCAGTTTGATAGCACCCTTTTGGTTTTAGAAGCAGATATTTCTCTGTACAGCCTATGGTCCCATTCACTCGGGAATATCCCAACGCAGCTCCTAGAAGAAACGTGTTTCTGACTCGCTGAATCTCAACATAGATTCAACTCTCTTAGGTGAACGGACGCACAGCAGAGCAGTTTCAAGGAAACTTTTCTCCTGAGTTTTAGACGAAGTTTCCTGCTGTTTAGTACGGATGCCGGCATTGGGCTGGAAATACCGGTTTTGGGATTCTGCACAGAAAGGGTTTGCAAACCGCTGAATCCACACGTGAGTTTAACTCTGTCAGTTGAATGCACACATTGACAACCATTGAGTTTGATAACACCCTTTTGGTTTTAGAAGCAGATATTTCTCCGTACAGCCTATGGTCCCATTCACTCGGGAATATCCCAACGCAGGTCCTAGAAGAAACGTGTTTCTGACTCGCTGAATCTCAACATAGATTCAACTCTCTTAGGTGAACGAACGCACAGCAGAGCAGTTTCAAGGAAACGTTTCTCCTGCGTTTTAGACGAAGTTTCCTGCTGTTTAGTACGTATGCCGGCATTGGGCTGGAAATACCGGTTTTGGGATTCTGCACAGAAAGGGTTTGCAAACCCGTGAATCCACACGTGAGTTTAACTGTGTCAGTTGAATGCACACATTGACAACCATTCAGTTTGATAACACCCTTTTGGTTTTAGAAGCTGATATTTCTCCGTAGAGCCTATGGTCCCGTTCACTCGGGAATATCCCAACGCAGGTCCTAAAAGAGACGTGTTTCTGACTCGCTGAAACTCAACATAGATTCAACTCTCTTAGGTGAACGAAAGCACAGCAGAGCAGTTTCAAGGAATCGTTTCTCCTGAGTTTTAGACGAAGCTTCCTGCTGTTTAGTACATATGCCGGCATTGGGCTGGAAATACCGGTTTTGGGATTCTGCACAGAAACGGTTTGCAAACCACTGAATCCACACGTGAGATTAACTCTGTCAGTTGAATGCACACATTGACAACCATTCAGTTAGATAGCACCGTTTTGGTTTTAGAAGCAGGTATTTCTCTGTACAGCCTACGGTCCCATTCACTCGGGAATATCCCAACGCAGCTCCTAGAAGAAACGTGTTTCTGACTCGCTGAATCTCAACATAGATTCAACTCTCTTAGGTGAACGAACGCACAGCAGAGCAGTTTCAAAGAATCGTTTCTCCTGAGTTTTAGACGAAGTTTCCTGCTGTTTAGTACGGATGCCGGCATTGGGCTGGAAATACCGGTTTTGGGATTATGCACAGAAAGGGTTTGCAAACCGCTGAATCCACACGTGAGTTTAACTCTGTCAGTTGAATGCACACACTGACAACCATTCAGTTAGATAGCTCCGTTTTGGTTTTAGAAGCAGATATTTCTCTGTACAGCCTATGGTCCCATTCACTCGGGAATATCCCAACGCAGCTCCTGGAAGAAACGTGTTTCTGACTCGCTGAATCTCAACATAGATTCAACTCTCTTAGGTGAACGAACGCACAGCAGAGCAGTTTCAAGGAAACGTTTCTCCTGAGTTTTAGACGAAGTTTCCTGCTGTTTAGTACGGATGCCGGCATTGGTCAGGAAATACCGGCTTTGGGATTCTGCACAGAAAGGGTTTGCAAACCGCTGAATCCACACGTGAGTTTAACTCTGTCAGTTGAATGCACACATTGACAACCATTCAGTTTGATAGCACCCTTTTGGTTTTAGAAGCAGATATTTCTCTGTACAGCCTACGGTCCCATTCACTCGGGAATATCCCAACGCAGCTCCTAGAAGAAACGTGTTTCTGACTCGCTGAATCTCAACATAGATTCAACTCTCTTAGGTGAACGAACGCACAGCAGAGTAGTTTCAAAGAATCGTTTCTCCTGAGTTTTAGACGAAGTTTCCTGCTGTTTAGTACGGATGCCGGCATTGGGCTGGAAATACCGGTTTTGGGATTCTGCACAGAAAGGGTTTGCAAACCGCTGAATCCACACGTGAGTTTAACTCTGTCAGTTGAATGCACACACTGACAACCATTCAGTTAGATAGCTCCGTTTTGGTTTTAGAAGCAGATATTTCTCTGTACAGCCTATGGTCCCATTCACTCGGGAATATCCCAACGCAGCTCCTGGAAGAAACGTGTTTCTGACTCGCTGAATCTCAACATAGATTCAACTCTCTTAGGTGAACGAACGCACAGCAGAGCAGTTTCAAGGAAACGTTTCTCCTGAGTTTTAGACGAAGTTTCCTGCTGTTTAGTACGGATGCCGGCATTGGTCAGGAAATAACGGCTTTGGGATTCTGCACAGAAAGGGTTTGCAAACCGCTGAATCCACACGTGAGTTTAACTCTGTCAGTTGAATGCACACATTGACAACCATTCAGTTTGATAGCACCCTTTTGGTTTTAGAAGCAGATATTTCTCTGTACAGCCTATGGTCCCATTCACTCGGGAATATCCCAACGCAGGTCCTAGAGAAACGTGTTTCTGACTCGCTGAATCTCAACATAGATTCAACTCTCTTAGGTGAACGAACGCACAGCAGAGCATTTTCAAGGAAACTTTTCTCCTGAGTTTTAGACGAAGTTTCCTGCTGTTTAGTATGTATGCCGGCATTGGGCTGGAAATACCGGTTTTGGGATTCTGCACAGAAAGGGTTTGCAAACCGCTGAATCCACACGTGAGTTTAACTCTGTCAGTTGAATGCACACATTGACAACCATTCAGTGTGATAACACCCTTTTGGTTTTAGAAGCAGATATTTCTCTGTACAACCTATGGTCCCATTCACTCGGGAATATCCCAACGCAGCTCCTAGAAGAAACGTGTTTCTGACTCGCTGAATCTCAACATAGATTCAACTCTCTTAGGTGAACGAACGCACAGCAGAGCAGTTTCAAGGAAACTTTTCTCCTGAGTTTTAGACGAAGTTTCCTGCTGTTTAGTACGTATGCCGGCATTGGGCTGGAAATACCGGTTTTGGGATTCTGCACAGAAAGGGTTTGCAAACCGCTGAATCCACACGTGAGTTTAACTCTGTCAGTTGAATGCACACATTGACAACCATTCAGTTTGATAACACCCTTTTGGTTTTAGAAGCAGATACTTCTCTGTACAGCCTATGGTCCCATTCACTCGGGAATATCCCAACGTAGCTCCTGGAAGAAACGTGTTTCTGACTCGCTGAATCTCAACATAGATTCAACTCTCTTAGGTGAACGAAAGAACAGCAGAGCAGTTTCAAGGAAACGTTTCTCCTGAGTTTTAGACGAAGTTTCCTGCTGTTTAGTACGTATGACGGCATTGGGCTGGAAATACCGGTTTTGGGATTCTGCACAGAAAGGGTTTGCAAACCGCTGAATCCACACGTGAGTTTAACTTTGTCAGTTGAATGCACACATTGACAACCATCCACTTAGATAGCTCCGTTTTGGTTTTAGAAGCAGATATTTCTCTGTACAGTCAATGGTCCCATTCACTCGGGAATATCCCAACGCAGCTCCTAGAAGAAACGTGTTTCTGACTCGCTGAATCTCAACATAGATTCAACTCTCTTAGGTGAACGAACGCACAGCAGAGCAGTTTCAAGGAAACGTTTCTCCTGAGTTTTAGACGAAGTTTCCTGCTGTTTAGTACGTATGCCGGCATTGGGCTGGAAATACCGGTTTTGGGATTCTGCACAGAAAGGGTTTGCAAACCACTGAATCCACACGTGAGTTTAACTCTGTCAGTTGAATGCACACATTGACAACCATTCAGTTAGATAGCTCCGTTTTGGTTTTAGAAGCAGATATTTCTCTGTACAGCCTATGGTCCCATTCACTCGGGAATATCCCAACGCAGCTCCTAGAAGAAACGTGTTTCTGACTCGCTGAATCTCAACGTAGATTCAACTCTCTTAGGTGAACGAACGCACAGCAGAGCAGTTTCAAGGAAACGTTTCTCCTGAGTTTTAGACGAAGTTACCTGCATTTAAGTACGTATCCCGGCATTGGGCTGGAAATACCGGTTTTGGGATTCTGCACAGAAAGTGTTTGCAAACCGCTGAATCCACACGTGAGCTTAACTCTGTCAGTTGAATGCACACATTGACAACAATCCAGTTAGATAGCTCCGTTTTGGTTTTAGAAGCCCATATTTCTCTGTACAGCCTATGGTCCCATTCACTCGGGAATATCCCAACGCAGCTCCTGGAAGAAACGTGTTTCTGACTCGCTGAATCTCAACATAGATTCAACTCTCTTAGGTGAACGAACGCACAGCAGAGCAGTTTCAAGGAAACGTTTCTCCTGAGTTTTAGACGAAGTTTCCTGCTGTTTAGTACGTATGCCGGCATTGGGCTGGAAATACCGGTTTTGGGATTCTTCACAGAAAGGGTTTGCAAACCGCTGAATCCACACGTGAGTTTAACTCTGTCAGTTGAATGCACACATTGACAACCATTCAGTTTGATAACACCCTTTTGGTTTTAGAAGCAGATATTTCTCTGTACAGTCAATGGTCCCATTCACTCGGGAATATCCCAACGCAGCTCCTGGAAGAAACGTTTTTCTGACTCGCTGAATCTCAACATAGATTCAACTCTCTTAGGTGAACGAACGCACAGCAGAGCAGTTTCAAGGAAACGTTTCTCCTGAGTTTTAGACGAAGTTTCCTGCTGTTTAGTACGGATGCCGGCATTGGGCTGGAAATACCGGTTTTGGGATTCTGCAAAGAAAGGGTTTGCAAACCGCTGAATCCACACGTGAGTTTAACTCTGTCAGTTGAATGCACACATTGACAACCATTCAGTGTGATAACACCCTTTTGGTTTTAGAAGCAGATATTTCTCTGTACAACCTATTGTCCCATTCTCTCGGGAATATCCCAACGAAGCTCCTAGAAGAAACGTGTTTCTGACTCGCTGAATCTCAGCATAGATTCAACTCTCTTAGGTGAACGAACGCACAGCACAGCAGTTTCAAGGAAACTTTTCTCCTGAGTTTTAGACGAAGTTTCCTGCTGTTTAGTACGTATGCCGGGATTGGGCTGGAAATACCGGTTTTGGGATTCTGCACAGAAAGGGTTTGCAAACCGCTGAATCCACACGTGAGTTTAACTCTGTCATTTGAATGCACACATTAACAACCATTCAGTTAGATACCTCCGTTTTGGTTTTAGAAACAGATATTTCTCTGTACAGCCTATGGTCCCATTCACTCGGGAATATCCCAACGCAGCTCCTAGAAGAAACGTGTTTCTGACTCGCTGAATCTCAACATAGATTCAACTCTCTTAGGTGAACAAACGCCCAGCAGAGTAGTTTCAAGGAAACGTTTCTCCTGAGTTTTAGACGAAGTTTCCTGCTGTTTAGTACGGATGCCGGCATTGGGCTGGAAATACCGGTTTTGGGATTCTGCACAGAAAGGGTTTGCAAACCGCTGAATCCACACGTGAGTTTAACTCTGTCAGTTGAATGCACACACTGACAACCATTCAGTTAGATAGCTCCGTTTTGGTTTTAGAAGCAGATATTTCTCTGTACAGCCTATGGTCCCATTCACTCGGGAATATCCCAACGCAGCTCCTGGAAGAAACGTGTTTCTGACTCGCTGAATCTCAACATAGATTCAACTCTCTTAGGTGAACGAAGGCACAGCAGAGCAGTTTCAAGGAAACGTTTCTCCTGAGTTTTAGACGAAGTTTCCTGCTGTTTAGTACGGATGCCGGCATTGGGCAGGAAATACCGGCTTTGGGATTCTGCACAGAAAGGGTTTGCAAACCGCTGAATCCACACGTGAGTTTAACTCTGTCAGTTGAATGCACACATTGACAACCATTCAGTTTGATAGCACCCTTTTGGTTTTAGAAGCAGATATTTCTCTGTACAGCCTATGGTCCCATTCACTCGGGAATATCCCAACGCAGCTCCTAGAAGAAACGTGTTTCTGACTCGCTGAATCTCAACATAGATTCAACTCTCTTAGGTGAACGGACGCACAGCAGAGCAGTTGCAAGGAAACGTTTCTCCTGAGTTTTAGACGAAGTTTCCTGCTGTTTAGTACGGATGCCGGCATTGGGCTGAAAATACCGGTGTTGGGATTCTGCACAGAAAGGGTTTGCAAACCGCTGAATCCACACGTGAGTTTAACTCTGTCAGTTGAATGCACACATTGACAACCATTCAGTTAGATAACACCCTTTTGGTTTTAGAAGCTGATATTTCTCCGTAGAGCCTATGGTCCCATTCACTCGGGAATATCCCAACGCAGGTCCTAAAAGAAACGTGTTTCTGACTCGCTGAATCTCAACATAGATTCAACTCTCTTAGGTGAACGAACGCATTGCATAGCAGTTTCAAGGAATCGTTTCTCCTGAGTTTTAGACGAAGCTTCCTGCTGTTTAGTACATATGCCGGCATTGGGCTGGAAATACCGGTTTTGGGATTCTGCACAGAAACGGTTTGCAAACCACTGAATCCACACGTGAGATTAACTCTGTCAGTCGAATGCACACATTGACAACCATTCAGTTAGATATCTCCGTTTTGGTTTTAGAAGCAGATATTTCTCTGTACAGCCTATGGTCCCATTCACTCGGGAATATCCCAACGCAGCTCCTAGAAGAAACGTGTTTCTGACTCGCTGAATCTCAACATAGATTCAACTCTCTTAGGTGAACGAACGCACAGCAGAGTAGTTTCAAAGAATCGTTTCTCCTGAGTTTTAGACGAAGTTTCCTGCTGTTTAGTACGGATGCCGGCATTGGGCTGGAAATACCGGTTTTGGGATTCTGCACAGAAAGGGTTTGCAAACCGCTGAATCCACACGTGAGTTTAACTCTGTCAGTTGAATGCACACACTGACAACCATTCAGTTAGATAGCTCCGTTTTGGTTTTAGAAGCAGATATTTCTCTGTACAGCCTATGGTCCCATTCACTCGGGAATATCCCAACGCAGCTCCTGGAAGAAACGTGTTTCTGACTCGCTGAATCTCAACATAGATTCAACTCTCTTAGGTGAACGAACGCACAGCAGAGGAGTTTCAAGGAAACGTTTCTCCTGAGTTTTAGACGAAGTTTCCTGCTGTTTAGTACGGATGCCGGCATTGGTCAGGAAATAACGGCTTTGGGATTCTGCACAGAAAGGGTTTGCAAACCGCTGAATCCACACGTGAGTTTAACTCTGTCAGTTGAATGCACACATTGACAACCATTCAGTTTGATAGCACCCTTTTGGTTTTAGAAGCAGATATTTCTCTGTACAGCCTATGGTCCCATTCACTCGGGAATATCCCAACGCAGGTCCTAGAGAAACGTGTTTCTGACTCGCTGAATCTCAACATAGATTCAACTCTCTTAGGTGAACGAACGCACAGCAGAGCATTTTCAAGGAAACTTTTCTCCTGAGTTTTAGACGAAGTTTCCTGCTGTTTAGTATGTATGCCGGCATTGGGCTGGAAATACCGGTTTTGGGATTCTGCACAGAAAGGGTTTGCAAACCGCTGAATCCACACGTGAGTTTAACTCTGTCAGTTGAATGCACACATTGACAACCATTCAGTGTGATAACACCCTTTTGGTTTTAGAAGCAGATATTTCTCTGTACAACCTATGGTCCCATTCACTCGGGAATATCCCAACGCAGCTCCTAGAAGAAACGTGTTTCTGACTCGCTGAATCTCAACATAGATTCAACTCTCTTAGGTGAACGAACGCACAGCAGAGCAGTTTCAAGGAAACTTTTCTCCTGAGTTTTAGACGAAGTTTCCTGCTGTTTAGTACGTATGCCGGCATTGGGCTGGAAATACCGGTTTTGGGATTCTGCACAGAAAGGGTTTGCAAACCGCTGAATCCACACGTGAGTTTAACTCTGTCAGTTGAATGCACACATTGACAACCATTCAGTTTGATAACACCCTTTTGGTTTTAGAAGCAGATACTTCTCTGTACAGCCTATGGTCCCATTCACTCGGGAATATCCCAACGCAGCTCCTGGAAGAAACGTGTTTCTGACTCGCTGAATCTCAACATAGATTCAACTCTCTTAGGTGAACGAAAGAACAGCAGAGCAGTTTCAAGGAAACGTTTCTCCTGAGTTTTAGACGAAGTTTCCTGCTGTTTAGTACGTATGACGGCATTGGGCTGGAAATACCGGTTTTGGGATTCTGCACAGAAAGGGTTTGCAAACCGCTGAATCCACACGTGAGTTTAACTTTGTCAGTTGAATGCACACATTGACAACCATCCACTTAGATAGCTCCGTTTTGGTTTTAGAAGCAGATATTTCTCTGTACAGTCAATGGTCCCATTCACTCGGGAATATCCCAACGCAGCTCCTAGAAGAAACGTGTTTCTGACTCGCTGAATCTCAACATAGATTCAACTCTCTTAGGTGAACGAACGCACAGCAGAGCAGTTTCAAGGAAACGTTTCTCCTTAGTTTTAGACGAAGTTTCCTGCTGTTTAGTACGTATGCCGGCATTGGGCTGGAAATACCGGTTTTGGGATTCTGCACAGAAAGGGTTTGCAAACCACTGAATCCACACGTGAGTTTAACTCTGTCAGTTGAATGCACACATTGACAACCATTCAGTTAGATAGCTCCGTTTTGGTTTTAGAAGCAGATATTTCTCTGTACAGCCTATGGTCCCATTCACTCGGGAATATCCCAACGCAGCTCCTAGAAGAAACGTGTTTCTGACTCGCTGAATCTCAACGTAGATTCAACTCTCTTAGGTGAACGAACGCACAGCAGAGCAGTTTCAAGGAAACGTTTCTCCTGAGTTTTAGACGAAGTTACCTGCATTTAAGTACGTATCCCGGCATTGGGCTGGAAATACCGGTTTTGGGATTCTGCACAGAAAGTGTTTGCAAACCGCTGAATCCACACGTGAGCTTAACTCTGTCAGTTGAATGCACACATTGACAACAATCCAGTTAGATAGCTCCGTTTTGGTTTTAGAAGCCCATATTTCTCTGTACAGCCTATGGTCCCATTCACTCGGGCATATCCCAACGCAGCTCCTGGAAGAAACGTGTTTCTGACTCGCTGAATCTCAACATAGATTCAACTCTCTTAGGTGAACGAACGCACAGCAGAGCAGTTTCAAGGAAACGTTTCTCCTGAGTTTTAGACGAAGTTTCCTGCTGTTTAGTACGTATGCCGGCATTGGGCTGGAAATACCGGTTTTGGGATTCTTCACAGAAAGGGTTTGCAAACCGCTGAATCCACACGTGAGTTTAACTCTGTCAGTTGAATGCACACATTGACAACCATTCAGTTTGATAACACCCTTTTGGTTTTAGAAGCAGATATTTCTCTGTACAGTCAATGGTCCCATTCACTCGGGAATATCCCAACGCAGCTCCTGGAAGAAACGTTTTTCTGACTCGCTGAATCTCAACATAGATTCAACTCTCTTAGGTGAACGAACGCACAGCAGAGCAGTTTCAAGGAAACGTTTCTCCTGAGTTTTAGACGAAGTTTCCTGCTGTTTAGTACGGATGCCGGCATTGGGCTGGAAATACCGGTTTTGGGATTCTGCAAAGAAAGGGTTTGCAAACCGCTGAATCCACACGTGAGTTTAACTCTGTCAGTTGAATGCACACATTGACAACCATTCAGTGTGATAACACCCTTTTGGTTTTAGAAGCAGATATTTCTCTGTACAACCTATTGTCCCATTCTCTCGGGAATATCCCAACGAAGCTCCTAGAAGAAACGTGTTTCTGACTCGGTGAATCTCAGCATAGATTCAACTCTCTTAGGTGAACGAACGCACAGCACAGCAGTTTCAAGGAAACTTTTCTCCTGAGTTTTAGACGAAGTTTCCTGCTGTTTAGTACGTATGCCGGGATTGGGCTGGAAATACCGGTTTTGGGATTCTGCACAGAAAGGGTTTGCAAACCGCTGAATCCACACGTGAGTTTAACTCTGTCATTTGAATGCACACATTAACAACCATTCAGTTAGATACCTCCGTTTTGGTTTTAGAAACAGATATTTCTCTGTACAGCCTATGGTCCCATTCACTCGGGAATATCCCAACGCAGCTCCTAGAAGAAACGTGTTTCTGACTCGCTGAATCTCAACATAGATTCAACTCTCTTAGGTGAACAAACGCCCAGCAGAGTAGTTTCAAGGAAACGTTTCTTCTGAGTTTTAGACGAAGTTTCCTGCTGTTTAGTACGGATGCCGGCATTGGGCTGGAAATACCGGTTTTGGGATTCTGCACAGAAAGGGTTTGCAAACCGCTGAATCCACACGTGAGTTTAACTCTGTCAGTTGAATGCACACACTGACAACCATTCATTTAGATAGCTCCGTTTTGTTTTTAGAAGCAGATATTTCTCTGTACAGCCTATGGTCCCATTCACTCGGGAATATCCCAACGCAGCTCCTGGAAGAAACGTGTTTCTGACTCGCTGAATCTCAACATAGATTCAACTCTCTTAGGTGAACGAAGGCACAGCAGAGCAGTTTCAAGGAAACGTTTCTCCTGAGTTTTAGACGAAGTTTCCTGCTGTTTAGTACGGATGCCGGCATTGGGCAGGAAATACCGGCTTTGGGATTCTGCACAGAAAGGGTTTGCAAACCGCTGAATCCACACGTGAGTTTAACTCTGTCAGTTGAATGCACACATTGACAACCATTCAGTTTGATAGCACCCTTTTGGTTTTAGAAGCAGATATTTCTCTGTACAGCCTATGGTCCCATTCACTCGGGAATATCCCAACGCAGCTCCTAGAAGAAACGTGTTTCTGACTCGCTGAATCTCAACATAGATTCAACTCTCTTAGGTGAACGGACGCACAGCAGAGCAGTTGCAAGGAAACGTTTCTCCTGAGTTTTAGACGAAGTTTCCTGCTGTTTAGTACGGATGCCGGCATTGGGCTGAAAATACCGGTGTTGGGATTCTGCACAGAAAGGGTTTGCAAACCGCTGAATCCACACGTGAGTTTAACTCTGTCAGTTGAATGCACACATTGACAACCATTCAGTTAGATAACACCCTTTTGGTTTTAGAAGCTGATATTTCTCCGTAGAGCCTATGGTCCCATTCACTCGGGAATATCCCAACGCAGGTCCTAAAAGAAACGTGTTTCTGACTCGCTGAATCTCAACATAGATTCAACTCTCTTAGGTGAACGAACGCATTGCATAGCAGTTTCAAGGAATCGTTTCTCCTGAGTTTTAGACGAAGCTTCCTGCTGTTTAGTACATATGCCGGCATTGGGCTGGAAATACCGGTTTTGGGATTCTGCACAGAAACGGTTTGCAAACCACTGAATCCACACGTGAGATTAACTCTGTCAGTCGAATGCACACATTGACAACCATTCAGTTAGATATCTCCGTTTTGGTTTTAGAAGCAGATATTTCTCTGTACAGCCTATGGTCCCATTCACTCGGGAATATCCCAACGCAGCTCCTAGAAGAAACGTGTTTCTGACTCGCTGAATCTCAACATAGATTCAACTCTCTTAGGTGAACGAACGCACAGCAGAGCAGTTTCAAAGAAACCTTTCTCCTGAGTTTTAGACGAAGTTTCCTGCTGTTTAGTACGGATGCCGGCATTGGGCTGGAAATACCGGTTTTGGGATTCTGCACAGAAAGGGTTTGCAAACCACTGAATCCACACGTGAGTTTAACTCTGTCAGTTGAATGCACACATTGACAACCATTCAGTTAGATTGCTCCGTTTTGGTTTTAGAAGGAGATATTTCTCTGTACAGCCTATGGTCCCATTCACTCGGGAATATCCCAACGCAGGTCCTAGAAGAAACGTGTTTCTGACTCGCTGAATCTCAACATAGATTCAACTCTCTTAGGTGAACGAACGCACAGCAGAGCATTTTCAAGGAAACGTTTCTCCTGAGTTTTAGACGAAGTTTCCTGCTGTTTAGTACGTATGCCGGCATTGGGCTGGAAATACCGGTTTTGGGATTCTGCACAGAAAGGGTTTGCAAACCGCTGAATCCACAAGTGAGTTTATCTCTGTCAGTTGAATGCACACATTGACAACCATTCAGTTAGATAGCTCCGTTTTGGTTTTAGAAGCGGATATTTCTCTGTACAGCCTATGGTCCCATTCACTCGGCAATATCCCAACGCAGCTCCTAGAAGAAACGTGTTTCTGACTCGCTGAATCTCAACATAGTTTCAACTCTCTTAGGTGAACGAACGCCCAGCAGAGCAGTTTCAAGAAAACGTTTCTCCTGAGTTTTAGACGAAGTTTCCTGCTGTTTAGTACGTATGCCGGCATTGGGCTGGAAATACCGGTTTTGGGATTCTGCACAGAAAGGGTTTGCAAACCGCTGAATCCACACGTGAGTTTAACTCTGTCAGTTGAATGCACACATTGACAACCATCCAGTTAGATAGCTCCGTTTCGGTTTTAGAAGCAGATATTTCTCTGTACAGCCTATGGTCCCATTCTCTCGGGAATATCCCAACGCAGGTCCTAGAAGAAACGTGTTTCTGACTCGCTGAATCTCAACATAGATTCAACTCTCTTAGGTGAACGAACGCACAGCACAGCAGTTTCAAGGAAACTTTTCTCCTGAGTTTTACACGAAGTTTCCTGCTGTTTAGTACGTATGCCAGCATTGGGCTGGAAATACCGGTTTTGGGATTCTGCACAGAAAGGGTTTGCAAACCGCTGAATCCACACGTGAGTTTAACTCTGTCAGTTGAATGCACACATTGACAACCATTCAGTTAGATACCTCCGTTTTGGTTTTAGAAACAGATATTTCTCTGTACAGCCTATGGTACCATTCACTCGGGAATATACCAACGCAGCTCCTAGAAGAAACGTGTTTCTGACTCGTTGAATCTCAACATAGATTCAACTCTCTTAGGTGAACGAACGCACAGCAGAGCAGTTTCAAGGAAACGTTTCTCCTGAGTTTTAGACGAAGTTTCCTGCTGTTTAGTACGGATGCCGGCATTGGGCTGGAAATACCGGTTTTGGGATTCTGCACAGAAAGGGTTTGCAAACCGCTGAATCCACACGTGAGTTTAACTCTGTCAGTTGAATGCACACACTGACAACCATTCAGTTAGATAGCTCCGTTTTGGTTTTAGAAGCAGATATTTCTCTGTACAGCCTATGGTCCCATTCACTCGGGAATATCCCAACGCAGCTCCTGGAAGAAACGTGTTTCTGACTCGCTGAATCTCAACATAGATTCAACTCTCTTAGGTGAACGAACGCACAGCAGAGCAGTTTCAAGGAAACGTTTCTCCTGAGTTTCAGACGAAGTTTCCTGCTGTTTAGTACGGATGCCGGCATTGGGCAGGAAATACCGGCTTTGGGATTCTGCACAGAAAGGGTTTGCAAACCGCTGAATCCACACGTGAGTTTAACTTTCTCAGTTGAATGCACACATTGACAACCATTCAGTTTGATAGCACCCTTTTGGTTTTAGAAGCAGATATTTCTCTGTACAGCCTATGGTCCCATTCACTCGGGAATATCCCAACGCAGCTCCTAGAAGAAACGTGTTTCTGACTCGCTGAATCTCAACATAGATTCAACTCTCTTAGGTGAACGGACGCACAGCAGAGCAGTTTCAAGGAAACTTTTCTCCTGAGTTTTAGACGAAGTTTCCTGCTGTTTAGTACGGATGCCGGCATTGGGCTGGAAATACCGGTTTTGGGATTCTGCACAGAAAGGGTTTGCAAACCGCTGAATCCACACGTGAGTTTAACTCTGTCAGTTGAATGCACACATTGACAACCATTCAGTTTCATAACACCCTTTTGGTTTTAGAAGCAGATATTTATCCGTACAGCCTATGGTCCCATTCACTCGGGAATATCCCAACGCAGGTCCTAGAAGAAACGTGTTTCTGACTCGCTGAATCTCAACATAGATTCAACTCTCTTAGGTGAACGAACGCACAGCAGAGCAGTTTCAAGGAAACGTTTCTCCTGCGTTTTAGACGAAGTTTCCTGCTGTTTAGTACGTATGCCGGCATTGGGCTGGAAATACCGGTTTTGGGATTCTGCACAGAAAGGGTTTGCAAACCCGTGAATCCACACGTGAGTTTAACTCTGTCAGTTGAATGCACACATTGACAACCATTCAGTTAGATAACACCCTTTTGGTTTTAGAAGCTGATATTTCTCCGTAGAGCCTATGGTCCCATTCACTCGGGAATATCCCAACGCAGGTCCTAAAAGAGACGGGTTTCTGACTCGCTGAAACTCAACATAGATTCAACTCTCTTAGGTGAACGAAAGCACAGCAGAGCAGTTTCAAGGAATCGTTTCTCCTGAGTTTTAGACGAAGCTTCCTGCTGTTTAGTACGTATGCCGGCATTGGACTGGAAATACCGGTTTTGGGATTCTGCACAGAAACGGTTTGCAAACCACTGAATCCACACGTGAGATTAACTCTGTCAGTTGAATGCACACATTGACAACCATTCAGTTAGATAGCACCGTTTTGGTTTTAGAAGCAGGTATTTCTCTGTACAGCCTACGGTCCCATTCACTCGGGAATATCCCAACGCAGCTCCTAGAAGAAACGTGTTTCTGACTCGCTGAATCTCAACATAGATTCAACTCTCTTAGGTGAACGAACGCACAGCAGAGCAGTTTCAAAGAATCGTTTCTCCTGAGTTTTAGACGAAGTTTCCTGCTGTTTAGTACGGATGCCGGCATTGGGCTGGAAATACCGGTTTTGGGATTATGCACAGAAAGGGTTTGCAAACCGCTGAATCCACACGTGAGTTTAACTCTGTCAGTTGAATGCACACACTGACAACCATTCAGTTAGATAGCTCCGTTTTGGTTTTAGAAGCAGATATTTCTCTGTACAGCCTATGGTCCCATTCACTCGGGAATATCCCAACGCAGCTCCTAGAAGAAACGTGTTTCTGACTCGCTGAATCTCAACATAGATTCAACTCTCTTAGGTGAACGAACGCACAGCAGAGCAGTTTCAAGGAAACGTTTCTCCTGAGTTTTAGACGAAGTTTCCTGCTGTTTAGTACGGATGCCGGCATTGGTCAGGAAATACCGGCTTTGGGATTCTGCACAGAAAGGGTTTGCAAACCGCTGAATCCACACGTGAGTTTAACTCTGTCAGTTGAATGCACACATTGACAACCATTCAGTTTGATAGCACCCTTTTGGTTTTAGAAGCAGATATTTCTCTGTACAGCCTATGGTCCCATTCACTCGGGAATATCCCAACGCAGGTCCTAGAGAAACGTGTTTCTGACTCGCTGAATCTCAACATAGATTCAACTCTCTTAGGTGAACGAACGCACAGCAGAGCATTTTCAAGCAAACTTTTCTCCTGAGTTTTAGACGAAGTTTCCTGCTGTTTAGTATGTATGCCGGCATTGGGCTGGAAATACCGGTTTTGGGATTCTGCACAGAAAGGGTTTGCAAACCGCTGAATCCACACGTGAGTTTAACTCTGTCAGTTGAATGCACACATTGACAACCATTCAGTGTGATAACACCCTTTTGGTTTTAGAAGCAGATATTTCTCTGTACAACCTATGGTCCCATTCACTCGGGAATATCCCAACGCAGCTCCTAGAAGAAACGTGTTTCTGACTCGCTGAATCTCAACATAGATTCAACTCTCTTAGGTGAACGAACGCACAGCAGAGCAGTTTCAAGGAAACTTTTCTCCTGAGTTTTAGACGAAGTTTCCTGCTGTTTAGTACGTATGCCGGCATTGGGCTGGAAATACCGGTTTTGGGATTCTGCACAGAAAGGGTTTGCAAACCGCTGAATCCACACGTGAGTTTAACTCTGTCAGTTGAATGCACACATTGACAACCATTCAGTTTGATAACACCCTTTTGGTTTTAGAAGCAGATACTTCTCTGTACAGCCTATGGTCCCATTCACTCGGGAATATCCCAACGCAGCTCCTGGAAGAAACGTGTTTCTGACTCGCTGAATCTCAACATAGATTCAACTCTCTTAGGTGAACGAAAGAACAGCAGAGCAGTTTCAAGGAAACGTTTCTCCTGAGTTTTAGACGAAGTTTCCTGCTGTTTAGTACGTATGACGGCATTGGGCTGGAAATACCGGTTTTGGGATTCTGCACAGAAAGGGTTTGCAAACCGCTGAATCCACACGTGAGTTTAACTTTGTCAGTTGAATGCACACATTGACAACCATCCACTTAGATAGCTCCGTTTTGGTTTTAGAAGCAGATATTTCTCTGTACAGTCAATGGTCCCATTCACTCGGGAATATCCCAACGCAGCTCCTAGAAGAAACGTGTTTCTGACTCGCTGAATCTCAACATAGATTCAACTCTCTTAGGTGAACGAACGCACAGCAGAGCAGTTTCAAGGAAACGTTTCTCCTGAGTTTTAGACGAAGTTTCCTGCTGTTTAGTACGTATGCCGGCATTGGGCTGGAAATACCGGTTTTGGGATTCTGCACAGAAAGGGTTTGCAAACCACTGAATCCACACGTGAGTTTAACTCTGTCAGTTGAATGCACACATTGACAACCATTCAGTTAGATAGCTCCGTTTTGGTTTTAGAAGCAGATATTTCTCTGTACAGCCTATGGTCCCATTCACTCGGGAATATCCCAACGCAGCTCCTAGAAGAAACGTGTTTCTGACTCGCTGAATCTCAACGTAGATTCAACTCTCTTAGGTGAACGAACGCACAGCAGAGCAGTTTCAAGGAAACGTTTCTCCTGAGTTTTAGACGAAGTTTCCTGCTGTTTAGTACGGATGCCGGCATTGGGCTGGAAATACCGGTTTTGGGATTCTGCAAAGAAAGGGTTTGCAAACCGCTGAATCCACACGTGAGTTTAACTCTGTCAGTTGAATGCACACATTGACAACCATTCAGTGTGATAACACCCTTTTGGTTTTAGAAGCAGATATTTCTCTGTACAACCTATTGTCCCATTCTCTCGGGAATATCCCAACGAAGCTCCTAGAAGAAACGTGTTTCTGACTCGCTGAATCTCAGCATAGATTCAACTCTCTTAGGTGAACGAACGCACAGCAGAGCAGTTTCAAGGAAACTTTTCTCCTGAGTTTTAGACGAAGTTTCCTGCTGTTTAGTACGTATGCCGGGATTGGGCTGGAAATACCGGTTTTGGGATTCTGCACAGAAAGGGTTTGCAAACCGCTGAATCCACACGTGAGTTTAACTCTGTCATTTGAATGCACACATTAACAACCATTCAGTTAGAAACCTCCGTTTTGGTTTTAGAAACAGATATTTCTCTGTACAGCCTATGGTCCCATTCACTCGGGAATATCCCAACGCAGCTCCTAGAAGAAACGTGTTTCTGACTCGCTGAATCTCAACATAGATTCAACTCTCTTAGGTGAACAAACGCCCAGCAGAGTAGTTTCAAGGAAACGTTTCTCCTGAGTTTTAGACGAAGTTTCCTGCTGTTTAGTACGGATGCCGGCATTGGGCTGGAAATACCGGTTTTGGGATTCTGCACAGAAAGGGTTTGCAAACCGCTGAATCCACACGTGAGTTTAACTCTGTCAGTTGAATGCACACACTGACAACCATTCAGTTAGATAGCTCCGTTTTGGTTTTAGAAGCAGATATTTCTCTGTACAGCCTATGGTCCCATTCACTCGGGAATATCCCAACGCAGCTCCTGGAAGAAACGTGTTTCTGACTCGCTGAATCTCAACATAGATTCAACTCTCTTAGGTGAACGAAGGCACAGCCGAGCAGTTTCAAGGAAACGTTTCTCCTGAGTTTTAGACGAAGTTTCCTGCTGTTTAGTACGGATGCCGGCATTGGGCAGGAAATACCGGCTTTGGGATTCTGCACAGAAAGGGTTTGCAAACCGCTGAATCCACACGTGAGTTTAACTCTGTCAGTTGAATGCACACATTGACAACCATTCAGTTTGATAGCACCCTTTTGGTTTTAGAAGCAGATATTTCTCTGTACAGCCTATGGTCCCATTCACTCGGGAATATCCCAACGCAGCTCCTAGAAGAAACGTGTTTCTGACTCGCTGAATCTCAACATAGATTCAACTCTCTTAGGTGAACGGACGCACAGCAGAGCAGTTGCAAGGAAACGTTTCTCCTGAGTTTTAGACGAAGTTTCCTGCTGTTTAGTACGGATGCCGGCATTGGGCTGAAAATACCGGTGTTGGGATTCTGCACAGAAAGGGTTTGCAAACCGCTGAATCCACACGTGAGTTTAACTCTGTCAGTTGAATGCACACATTGACAACCATTCAGTTAGATAACACCCTTTTGGTTTTAGAAGCTGATATTTCTCCGTAGAGCCTATGGTCCCATTCACTCGGGAATATCCCAACGCAGGTCCTAAAAGAAACGTGTTTCTGACTCGCTGAATCTCAACATAGATTCAACTCTCTTAGGTGAACGAACGCATTGCATAGCAGTTTCAAGGAATCGTTTCTCCTGAGTTTTAGACGAAGCTTCCTGCTGTTTAGTACATATGCCGGCATTGGGCTGGAAATACCGGTTTTGGGATTCTGCACAGAAACGGTTTGCAAACCACTGAATCCACACGTGAGATTAACTCTGTCAGTCGAATGCACACATTGACAACCATTCAGTTAGATATCTCCGTTTTGGTTTTAGAAGCAGATATTTCTCTGTACAGCCTATGGTCCCATTCACTCGGGAATATCCCAACGCAGCTCCTAGAAGAAACGTGTTTCTGACTCGCTGAATCTCAACATAGATTCAACTCTCTTAGGTGAACGAACGCACAGCAGAGCAGTTTCAAAGAAACCTTTCTCCTGAGTTTTAGACGAAGTTTCCTGCTGTTTAGTACGGATGCCGGCATTGGGCTGGAAATACCGGTTTTGGGATTCTGCACAGAAAGGGTTTGCAAACCACTGAATCCACACGTGAGTTTAACTCTGTCAGTTGAATGCACACATTGACAACCATTCAGTTAGATTGCTCCGTTTTGGTTTTAGAAGGAGATATTTCTCTGTACAGCCTATGGTCCCATTCACTCGGGAATATCCCAACGCAGGTCCTAGAAGAAACGTGTTTCTGACTCGCTGAATCTCAACATAGATTCAACTCTCTTAGGTGAACGAACGCACAGCAGAGCATTTTCAAGGAAACGTTTCTCCTGAGTTTTAGACGAAGTTTCCTGCTGTTTAGTACGTATGCCGGCATTGGGCTGGAAATACCGGTTTTGGGATTCTGCACAGAAAGGGTTTGCAAACCGCTGAATCCACAAGTGAGTTTATCTCTGTCAGTTGAATGCACACATTGACAACCATTCAGTTAGATAGCTCCGTTTTGGTTTTAGAAGCGGATATTTCTCTGTACAGCCTATGGTCCCATTCACTCGGCAATATCCCAACGCAGCTCCTAGAAGAAACGTGTTTCTGACTCGCTGAATCTCAACATAGTTTCAACTCTCTTAGGTGAACGAACGCCCAGCAGAGCAGTTTCAAGAAAACGTTTCTCCTGAGTTTTAGACGAAGTTTCCTGCTGTTTAGTACGTATGCCGGCATTGGGCTGGAAATACCGGTTTTGGGATTCTGCACAGAAAGGGTTTGCAAACCGCTGAATCCACACGTGAGTTTAACTCTGTCAGTTGAATGCACACATTGACAACCATCCAGTTAGATAGCTCCGTTTCGGTTTTAGAAGCAGATATTTCTCTGTACAGCCTATGGTCCCATTCTCTCGGGAATATCCCAACGCAGGTCCTAGAAGAAACGTGTTTCTGACTCGCTGAATCTCAACATAGATTCACCTCTCTTAGGTGAACGAACGCACAGCACAGCAGTTTCAAGGAAACTTTTCTCCTGAGTTTTAGACGAAGTTTCCTGCTGTTTAGTACGTATGCCAGCATTGGGCTGGAAATACCGGTTTTGGGATTCTGCACAGAAAGGGTTTGCAAACCGCTGAATCCACACGTGAGTTTAACTCTGTCAGTTGAATGCACACATTGACAACCATTCAGTTAGATACCTCCGTTTTGGTTTTAGAAACAGATATTTCTCTGTACAGCCTATGGTCCCATTCACTCGGGAATATACCAACGCAGCTCCTAGAAGAAACGTGTTTCTGACTCGTTGAATCTCAACATAGATTCAACTCTCTTAGGTGAACGAACGCACAGCAGAGCAGTTTCAAGGAAACGTTTCTCCTGAGTTTTAGACGAAGTTTCCTGCTGTTTAGTACGGATGCCGGCATTGGGCTGGAAATACCGGTTTTGGGATTCTGCACAGAAAGGGTTTGCAAACCGCTGAATCCACACGTGAGTTTAACTCTGTCAGTTGAATGCACACACTGACAACCATTCAGTTAGATAGCTCCGTTTTGGTTTTAGAAGCAGATATTTCTCTGTACAGCCTATGGTCCCATTCACTCGGGAATATCCCAACGCAGCTCCTGGAAGAAACGTGTTTCTGACTCGCTGAATCTCAACATAGATTCAACTCTCTTAGGTGAACGAACGCACAGCAGAGCAGTTTCAAGGAAACGTTTCTCCTGAGTTTTAGACGAAGTTTCCTGCTGTTTAGTACGGATGCCGGCATTGGGCAGGAAATACCGGCTTTGGGATTCTGCACAGAAAGGGTTTGCAAACCGCTGAATCCACACGTGAGTTTAAATCTGTCAGTTGAATGCACACATTGACAACCATTCAGTTTGATAGCACCCTTTTGGTTTTAGAAGCAGATATTTCTCTGTACAGCCTATGGTCCCATTCACTCGGGAATATCCCAACGCAGCTCCTAGAAGAAACGTGTTTCTGACTCGCTGAATCTCAACATAGATTCAACTCTCTTAGGTGAACGGACGCACAGCAGAGCAGTTTCAAGGAAACTTTTCTCCTGAGTTTTAGACGAAGTTTCCTGCTGTTTAGTACGGATGCCGGCATTGGGCTGGAAATACCGGTTTTGGGATTCTGCACAGAAAGGGTTTGCAAACCGCTGAATCCACACGTGAGTTTAACTCTGTCAGTTGAATGCACACATTGACAACCATTCAGTTTCATAACACCCTTTTGGTTTTAGAAGCAGATATTTATCCGTACAGCCTATGGTCCCATTCACTCGGGAATATCCCAACGCAGGTCCTAGAAGAAACGTGTTTCTGACTCGCTGAATCTCAACATAGATTCAACTCTCTTAGATGAACGAGCGCCCAGCACAGCAGTTTCAAGGAAACGTTTCTCCTGAGTTTTAGACGAAGTTTCCTGCTGTTTAGTACGTATGCCGGCATTGGGCTGGAAATACCGGTTTTGGGATTCTGCACAGAAAGGGTTTGCAAACCGCTGAATCCACACGTGAGTTTAACTCTGTCAGTTGAATGCACACACTGACAACCATTCAGTTAGATAGCTCCGTTTTGGTTTTAGAAGCAGATATTTCTCTGTACAGCCTATGGTCCCATTCACTCGGGAATATCCCAACGCAGCTCCTGGAAGAAACGTGTTTCTGACTCGCTGAATCTCAACATAGATTCAACTCTCTTAGGTGAACGAACGCACAGCAGAGCAGTTTCAAGGAAACGTTTCTCCTGAGTTTTAGACGAAGTTTCCTGCTGTTTAGTACGGATGCCAGCATTGGGCAGGAAATACCGGCTTTGGGATTCTGCACAGAAAGGGTTTGCAAACCGCTGAATCCACACGTGAGTTTAACTCTGTCAGTTGAATGCACACATTGACAACCATTCAGTTAGATAGCTCCGTTTTGGTTTTAGAAGCAGATATTTCTCTGTACAGCCTATGGTCCCATTCACTCGGGAATATCCCAACGCAGCTCCTGGAAGAAAAGTGTTTCTTACTCGCTGAATCTCAACATAGATTCAACTCTCTTAGGTGAACGAACGCACAGCAGAGCAGTTTCAAGGAAACGTTTCTCCTGAGTTTTAGACGAAGTTTCCTGGTGTTTAGTACGTATGCCGGCATTGGACTGGAAATACCGGTTTTGGGATTCTGCACAGAAAGGGTTTGCAAACCGCTGAATCCACACGTGAGTTTAACTCTGTCAGTTGAATGCACACATTGACAACCATTCAGTTAGATAGCTCCGTTTTGGTATTAGAAGCAGATATTTCTCTGTACAGCCTATGGTCCCATTCACTCGGGAATATCCCAACGCAGCTCCTAGAAGAAACGTGTTTCTGACTCGCTGAATCTCAACATAGATTCAACTCTCTTAGGTGAACGAACGCACAGCAGAGCAGTTTCAAGGAAACGTTTCTCCTGAGTTTTAGACGAAGTTACCTGCAGTTAAGTACGTATCCCGGCATTGGGCTGGAAATACCGGTTTTGGGATTCTGCACAGAAAGTGTTTACAAACCGCTGAATCCACACGTGAGTTTAACTCTGTCAGTTGAATGCACACATTGACAACCATTCAGTTAGATAGCTCCGTTTTGGTTTTAGAAGCAGATATTTCTCTGTACAGCCTATGGTCCCATTCACTCGGGAATATCCCAACGCAGCTCCTGGAAGAAACGTGTTTCTGACTCGCTGAATCTCAACATAGATTCAACTCTCTTAGGTGAACGAACGCACAGCAGAGCAGTTTCAAGGAAACGTTTCTCCTGAGTTTTAGACGAAGTTTCCTGCTGTTTAGTACGGATGCCGGCATTGGGCTGGAAATACCGGTTTTGGGATTCTGCACAGAAAGGGTTTGCAAACCGCTGAATCCACACGTGAGTTTAACTCTGTCAGTTGAATGCACACACTGACAACCATTCAGTTAGATAGCTCCGTTTTGGTTTTAGAAGCAGATATTTCTCTGTACAGCCTATGGTCCCATTCACTCGGGAATATCCCAACGCAGCTCCTGGAAGAAACGTGTTTCTGACTCGCTGAATCTCAACATAGATTCAAGTCTCTTAGGTGAACGAACGAACAGCAGAGCAGTTTCAAGGAAACTTTTCTCCTGAGTTTTAGACGAAGTTTCCTGCTGTTTAGTACGTATCCCGGCATTGGGCTGGAAATACCGGTTTTGGGATTCTGCACAGAAAGGTTTTGCAAACCGCGGAATCCACACGTGAGTTTAACTCTGTCAGTTGAATGCACACATTGACAACCATTCAGTTAGATAGCTCCGTTTTGGTTTTAGAAGCAGATATTTCTCTGTACAGCCTATGGTCCCATTCACTCGGGAATATCGCAACGCAGCTCCTGGAAGAAACGTGTTTCTGACTCGCTGAATCTCAACATAGATTCAAGTCTCTTAGGTGAACGAACGCACAGCAGAGCAGTTTCAAGGAAACTTTTCTCCTGAGTTTTAGACGAAGTTTCCTGCTGTTTAGTACGTATGCCGGCATTGGGCTGGAAATACCGGTTTTGGGATTCTGCACAGAAAGGTTTTGCAAACCGCGGAATCCACACGTGAGTTTAACTCTGTCAGTTGAATGCACACATTGACAACCATTCAGTTAGATAACTCCGTTTTGGTTTTAGAAGCAGATATTTCTCTGTACAGCCTATGGTCCCATTCACTCGGGAATATCCCAACGCAGCTCCTAGAAGAAACGTGTTTCTGACTCGCTGAATCTCAACATAGATTCAACTCTCTTAGGTGAACGAACGCACAGCAGAGCAGTTTCAAGGAAACGTTTCTCCTGAGTTTTAGACGAAGTTTCCTGCTGTTTAGTACGGATGCCGGCATTGGGCTGGAAATACCGGTTTTGGGATTCTGCACAGAAAGGGTTTGCAAACCGCTGAATCCACACGTGAGTTTAACTTTGTCAGTTGAATGCACACATTGACAACCATCCAGTTAGATAGCTCCGTTTTGGTTTTAGAAGCAGATATTTCTCTGTACAGCCTATGGTCCCATTCACTCGGGAATATCCCAACGCAGCTCCTAGAAGAAACGTGTTTCTGACTCGCTGAATCTCAACATAGATTCAACTCTCTTAGGTGAACGAACGCACAGCAGAGCAGTTTCAAGGAAACGTTTCTCCTGAGTTTTAGACGAAGTTTCCTGCTGTTTAGTACGTATGCCGGCATTGGGCTGGAAATACCGGTTTTGGGATTCTGCACAGAAAGGGTTTGCAAACCGCTGAATCCACACGTGAGTTTAACTCTGTCAGTTGAATGCACACATTGACAACCATTCAGTTAGATAGCTCCGTTTTGGTTTTAGAAGCAGATATTTCTCTGTACAGCCTATGGTCCCATTCACTCGGGAATATCCCAACGCAGCTCCTGGAAGAAAAGTGTTTCTTACTCGCTGAATCTCAACATAGATTCAACTCTCTTAGGTGAACGAACGCACAGCAGAGCAGTTTCAAGGAAACGTTTCTCCTGAGTTTTAGACGAAGTTTCCTGGTGTTTAGTACGTATGCCGGCATTGGGCTGGAAATACCGGTTTTGGGATTCTGCACAGAAAGGGTTTGCAAACCGCTGAATACACACGTGAGTTTAACTCTGTCAGTTGAATGTACACATTGACAACCATTCAGTTAGATAGCTCCGTTTTGGTATTAGAAGCAGATATTTCTCTGTACAGCCTATGGTCCCATTCACTCGGGAATATCCCAACGCAGGTCCTAGAAGAAACGTGTTTCTGACTCGCTGAATCTCAACATAGATTCACCTCTGTTAGGTGAACGAACGCACAGCAGAGCAGTTTCAAGGAAACGTTTCTCCTGAGTTTTAGACGAAGTTACCTGCAGTTAAGTACGTATCCCGGCATTGGGCTGGAAATACCGGTTTTGGGATTCTGCACAGAAAGTGTTTACAAACCGCTGAATCCACACGTGAGTTTAACTCTGTCAGTTGAATGCACACATTGACAACCATTCAGTTAGATAGCTCCGTTTTGGTTTTAGAAGCAGATATTTCTCTGTACAGCCTATGGTCCCATTCACTCGGGAATATCCCAACGCAGCTCCTGGAAGAAACGTGTTTCTGACTCGCTGAATCTCAACATAGATTCAACTCTCTTAGGTGAACGAACGCACAGCAGAGCAGTTTCAAGGAAACTTTTCTCCTGAGTTTTAGACGAAGTCCCCTGCTGTTTAGTACGTATGCCGGCATTGGGCTGGAAATACCGGTTTTGGGATTCTGCACAGAAAGGGTTTGCAAACCGCTGAATCCACACGTGAGTTTAACTCTGTCAATTGAATGCACACATTGACAACCATTCAGTTTGATAACACCCTTTTGGTTTTAGAAGCAGATATTTCTCTGTACAGCCTATGGTCCCATTCACTCGGGAATATCCCAACGCAGCTCCTGGAAGAAACGTGTTTCTGACTCGCTGAATCTCAACATAGATTCAACTCTCTTAGGTGAACGAACGCACAGCACAGCAGTTTCAAGGAAACGTTTCTCCTGAGTTTTAGACGAAGTTTCCTGCTGTTTAGTACGTATGCCGGCATTGGGCTGGAAATACCGGTTTTGGGATTCTGCACAGAAAGCGTTTGCAAACCGCTGAATCCACACGTGAGTTTAACTTTGTCAGTTGAATGCACACATTGACAACCATCCAGTTAGATAGCTCCGTTTTGGTTTTAGAAGCAGATATTTCTCTGTACACCCTATGGTCCCATTCACTCGGGAATATCCCATCCCAGCTCCTAGAAGAAACGTGTTTCTGACTCGCTGAATCTCAACATAGATTCAACTCTCTTAGGTGAACGAACGCACAGCAGAGCAGTTTCAAGGAAACGTTTCTCCTGAGTTTTAGACGAAGTTTCCTGCTGTTTAGTACGGATGCCGGCATTGGGCTGCAAATACCGGTTTTGGGATTCTGCACAGAAAGGGTTTGCAAACCGCTGAATCCAAACCTGAGTTTAACTTTGTCAGTTGAATGCACACGTTGACAACCATCCAGTTAGATAGCTCCGTTTTGGTTTTAGAAGCAGATATTTCTCTGTACAGCCTATGGTCCCATTCACTCGGGAATATCCCAACGCACGTCCTAGAAGAAACGTGTTTCTGACTCGCTGAATGTCAACTTAGATTCAACTCTCTTAGGTGAACGAACGCACAGCAGAGCAGTTTCAAAGAAACGTTTCTCCTGAGTTTTAGACGAAGTTTCCTGTTGTTTAGTACGTATGCCGGCATTGGGCTGGAAATACCGGTTTTGGGATTCTGCACAGAAAGGGTTTGCAAACCGCTGAATCCACACGTGAGTTTAACTCTGTCAGTTGAATGCACACATTGACAACCATTCAGTTTGATAACACCCTTTTGGTTTTAGAAGCAGATATTTCTCTGTACAGCCTATGGTCCCTTTCACTCGGGAATATCCCAACGCAGCTCCTGGAAGAAACGTGTTTCTGACTCGCTGAATCTCAACATAGATTCAACTCTCTTAGGTGAACGAACACACAGCAGAGCAGTTTCAAGGAAACGTTTCTCCTGAGTTTTAGACGAAGTTTCCTGCTGTTTAGTGCGTATGCCGGCATTGGGCTGGAAATACCGGTTTTGGGACTCTGCACAGAAAGGGTTTGCAAACCGCTGAATCCACACGTGAGTTTAACTTTGTCAGTTGAATGCACACATTGACAACCATCCAGTTAGATAGCTCCGTTTTGGTTTTAGAAGCAGATATTTCTCTGTACAGCCTATGGTCCCATTCACTCGGGAATATCCCAACGCAGCTCCTAGAAGAAACGTGTTTCTGACTCGCTGAATCTCAACATAGATTCAACTCTCTTAGGTGAACGAAAGAACAGCAGAGCAGTTTCAAGGAAACGTTTCTCCTGAGTTTTAGACGAAGTTTCCTGCTGTTTAGTACGTATGCCGGCATTGGGCTGGAAATACCGGTTTTGGGATTCTGCACAGAAAGCGTTTGCAAACCACTGAATCCACACGTGAGTTTAACTCTGTCAGTTGAATGCACACATTGACAACCATTCAGTTAGATAGCTCCGTTTTGGTTTTAGAAGCAGATATTTCTCTGTACAGCCTATGGTCCCATTCACTCGGGAATATCCCAACGCAGCTCCTGGAAGAAACGTGTTTCTGACTCGCTGAATCTCAACATAGATTCAACTCTCTTAGGTGAACGAACGCACAGCAGAGCAGTTTCAAGGAAACGTTTCTCCTGAGTTTTAGACGAAGTTTCCTGCTGTTTAGTACGGATGCCAGCATTGGGCAGGAAATACCGGCTTTGGGATTCTGCACAGAAAGGGTTTGCAAACCGCTGAATCCACACGTGAGTTTAACTCTGTCAGTTGAATGCACACATTGACAACCATTCAGTTTGACAGCACCCTTTTGGTTTTAGAAGCAGATATTTCTCTGTACAGCCTATGGTCCCATTCACTCGGGAATATCCCAACGCAGCTCCTAGAAGAAACGTGTTTCTGACTCGCTGAATCTCAACATAGATTCAACTCTCTTAGGTGAACGAACGCACAGCAGAGCAGTTTCAAGGAAACGTTTCTCCTGAGTTTTAGACGAAGTTTCCTGCTGTTTAGTACGTATGCCGGCATTGGGCTGGAAATACCGGTTTTGGGATTCTGCACAGAAAGGGTTTGCAAACCGCTGAATCCACACGTGAGTTTAACTCTGTCAGTTGAATGCACACATTGACAACCATTCAGTTAGATAGCTCCGTTTTGGTTTTAGAAGCAGATATTTCTCTGTACAGCCTATGGTCCCATTCACTCGGGAATATCCCAACGCAGCTCCTGGAAGAAAAGTGTTTCTTACTCGCTGAATCTCAACATAGATTCAACTCTCTTAGGTGAACGAACGCACAGCAGAGCAGTTTCAAGGAAACGTTTCTCCTGAGTTTTAGACGAAGTTTCCTGGTGTTTAGTACGTATGCCGGCATTGGGCTGGAAATACCGGTTTTGGGATTCTGCACAGAAAGGGTTTGCAAACCGCTGAATACACACGTGAGTTTAACTCTGTCAGTTGAATGTACACATTGACAACCATTCAGTTAGATAGCTCCGTTTTGGTATTAGAAGCAGATATTTCTCTGTACAGCCTATGGTCCCATTCACTCGGGAATATCCCAACGCAGGTCCTAGAAGAAACGTGTTTCTGACTCGCTGAATCTCAACATAGATTCACCTCTGTTAGGTGAACGAACGCACAGCAGAGCAGTTTCAAGGAAACGTTTCTCCTGAGTTTTAGACGAAGTTACCTGCAGTTAAGTACGTATCCCGGCATTGGGCTGGAAATACCGGTTTTGGGATTCTGCACAGAAAGTGTTTACAAACCGCTGAATCCACACGTGAGTTTAACTCTGTCAGTTGAATGCACACATTGACAACCATTCAGTTAGATAGCTCCGTTTTGGTTTTAGAAGCAGATATTTCTCTGTACAGCCTATGGTCCCATTCACTCGGGAATATCCCAACGCAGCTCCTGGAAGAAACGTGTTTCTGACTCGCTGAATCTCAACATAGATTCAACTCTCTTAGGTGAACGAACGCACAGCAGAGCAGTTTCAAGGAAACGTTTCTCCTGAGTTTTAGACGAAGTTTCCTGCTGTTTAGTACGTATCCCGGCATTGGGCTGGAAATACCGGTTTTGGGATTCTGCACAGAAAGGTTTTGCAAACCGCGGAATCCACACGTGAGTTTAACTCTGTCAGTTGAATGCACACATTGACAACCATTCAGTTAGATAGCTCCGTTTTGGTTTTAGAAGCAGATATTTCTCTGTACAGCCTATGGTCCCATTCACTCGGGAATATCGCAACGCAGCTCCTGGAAGAAACGTGTTTCTGACTCGCTGAATCTCAACATAGATTCAAGTCTCTTAGGTGAACGAACGCACAGCAGAGCAGTTTCAAGGAAACTTTTCTCCTGAGTTTTAGACGAAGTTTCCTGCTGTTTAGTACGTATGCCGGCATTGGGCTGGAAATACCGGTTTTGGGATTCTGCACAGAAAGGTTTTGCAAACCGCGGAATCCACACGTGAGTTTAACTCTGTCAGTTGAATGCACACATTGACAACCATTCAGTTAGATAACTCCGTCTTGGTTTTAGAAGCAGATATTTCTCTATACAGCCTATGGTCCCATTCACTCGGGAATATCCCAACGCAGCTCCTAGAAGAAACGTGTTTCTGACTCGCTGAATCTCAACATAGATTCAACTCTCTTAGGTGAACGAACGCACAGCAGAGCAGTTTCAAGGAAACGTTTCTCCTGAGTTTTAGACGAAGTTTCCTGCTGTTTAGTACGTATGCCGGCATTGGGCTGGAAATACCGGTTTTGGGATTCTGCACAGAAAGGGTTTGCAAACCGCTGAATCCACACGTGAGTTTAACTCTGTCAGTTGAATGCACACATTGACAACCATTCAGTTAGATAGCTCCGTTTTGGTTTTAGAAGCAGATATTTCTCTGTACAGCCTATGGTCCCATTCACTCGGGAATATCCCAACGCAGCTCCTGGAAGAAAAGTGTTTCTTACTCGCTGAATCTCAACATAGATTCAACTCTCTTAGGTGAACGAACGCACAGCAGAGCAGTTTCAAGGAAACGTTTCTCCTGAGTTTTAGACGAAGTTTCCTGGTGTTTAGTACGTATGCCGGCATTGGGCTGGAAATACCGGTTTTGGGATTCTGCACAGAAAGGGTTTGCAAACCGCTGAATACACACGTGAGTTTAACTCTGTCAGTTGAATGCACACATTGACAACCATTCAGTTAGATAGCTCCGTTTTGGTATTAGAAGCAGATATTTCTCTGTACAGCCTATGGTCCCATTCACTCGGGAATATCCCAACGCAGGTCCTAGAAGAAACGTGTTTCTGACTCGCTGAATCTCAACATAGATTCACCTCTGTTAGGTGAACGAACGCACAGCAGAGCAGTTTCAAGGAAACGTTTCTCCTGAGTTTTAGACGAAGTTACCTGCAGTTAAGTACGTATCCCGGCATTGGGCTGGAAATACCGGTTTTGGGATTCTGCACAGAAAGTGTTTACAAACCGCTGAATCCACACGTGAGTTTAACTCTGTCAGTTGAATGCACACATTGACAACCATTCAGTTAGATAGCTCCGTTTTGGTTTTAGAAGCAGATATTTCTCTGTACAGCCTATGGTCCCATTCACTCGGGAATATCCCAACGCAGCTCCTGGAAGAAACGTGTTTCTGACTCGCTGAATCTCAACATAGATTCAACTCTCTTAGGTGAACGAACGCACAGCAGAGCAGTTTCAAGGAAACGTTTCTCCTGAGTTTTAGACGAAGTTTCCTCCTGTTTAGTACGTATCCCGGCATTGGGCTGGAAATACCGGTTTTGGGATTCTGCACAGAAAGGTTTTGCAAACCGCGGAATCCACACGTGAGTTTAACTCTGTCAGTTGAATGCACACATTGACAACCATTCAGTTAGATAGCTCCGTTTTGGTTTTAGAAGCAGATATTTCTCTGTACAGCCTATGGTCCCATTCACTCGGGAATATCGCAACGCAGCTCCTGGAAGAAACGTGTTTCTGACTCGCTGAATCTCAACATAGATTCAAGTCTCTTAGGTGAACGAACGCACAGCAGAGCAGTTTCAAGGAAACTTTTCTCCTGAGTTTTAGACGAAGTTTCCTGCTGTTTAGTACGTATGCCGGCATTGGGCTGGAAATACCGGTTTTGGGATTCTGCACAGAAAGGTTTTGCAAACCGCGGAATCCACACGTGAGTTTAACTCTGTCAGTTGAATGCACACATTGACAACCATTCAGTTAGATAACTCCGTTTTGGTTTTAGAAGCAGATATTTCTCTATACAGCCTATGGTCCCATTCACTCGGGAATATCCCAACGCAGCTCCTAGAAGAAACGTGTTTCTGACTCGCTGAATCTCAACATAGATTCAACTCTCTTAGGTGAACGAACGCACAGCAGAGCAGTTTCAAGGAAACGTTTCTCCTGAGTTTTAGACGAAGTTTCCTGCTGTTTAGTACGTATGCCGGGATTGGGCTGGAAATACCGGTTTTGGGATTCTGCACAGAAAGGGTTTGCAAACCGCTGAATCCACACGTGAGTTTAACTCTGTCAGTTGAATGCACACATTGACAACCATTCAGTTAGATAGCTCCGTTTTGGTTTTAGAAGCAGATATTTCTCTGTACAGCCTATGGTCCCATTCACTCGGGAATATCCCAACGCAGCTCCTGGAAGAAAAGTGTTTCTTACTCGCTGAATCTCAACATAGATTCAACTCTCTTAGGTGAACGAACGCACAGCAGAGCAGTTTCAAGGAAACGTTTCTCCTGAGTTTTAGACGAAGTTTCCTGGTGTTTAGTACGTATGCCGGCATTGGGCTGGAAATACCGGTTTTGGGATTCTGCACAGAAAGGGTTTGCAAACCGCTGAATACACACGTGAGTTTAACTCTGTCAGTTGAATGCACACATTGACAACCATTCAGTTAGATAGCTCCGTTTTGGTATTAGAAGCAGATATTTCTCTGTACAGCCTATGGTCCCATTCACTCGGGAATATCCCAACGCAGGTCCTAGAAGAAACGTGTTTCTGACTCGCTGAATCTCAACATAGATTCACCTCTGTTAGGTGAACGAACGCACAGCAGAGCAGTTTCAAGGAAACGTTTCTCCTGAGTTTTAGACGAAGTTACCTGCAGTTAAGTACGTATCCCGGCATTGGGCTGGAAATACCGGTTTTGGGATTCTGCACAGAAAGTGTTTACAAACCGCTGAATCCACACGTGAGTTTAACTCTGTCAGTTGAATGCACACATTGACAACCATTCAGTTAGATAGCTCCGTTTTGGTTTTAGAAGCAGATATTTCTCTGTACAGCCTATGGTCCCATTCACTCGGGAATATCCCAACGCAGCTCCTGTAAGAAACGTGTTTCTGACTCGCTGAATCTCAACATAGATTCAACTCTCTTAGGTGAACGAACGCACAGCAGAGCAGTTTCAAGGAAACGTTTCTCCTGAGTTTTAGACGAAGTTTCCTGCTGTTTAGTACGTATCCCGGCATTGGGCTGGAAATACCGGTTTTGGGATTCTGCACAGAAAGGTTTTGCAAACCGCGGAATCCACACATGAGTTTAACTCTGTCAGTTGAATGCACACATTGACAACCATTCAGTTAGATAGCTCCGTTTTGGTTTTAGAAGCAGATATTTCTCTGTACAGCCTATGGTCCCATTCACTCGGGAATATCGCAACGCAGCTCCTGGAAGAAACGTGTTTCTGACTCGCTGAATCTCAACATAGATTCAAGTCTCTTAGGTGAACGAACGCACAGCAGAGCAGTTTCAAGGAAACTTTTCTCCTGAGTTTTAGACGAAGTTTCCTGCTGTTTAGTACGTATGCCGGCATTGGGCTGGAAATACCGGTTTTGGGATTCTGCACAGAAAGGTTTTGCAAACCGCGGAATCCACACGTGAGTTTAACTCTGTCAGTTGAATGCACACATTGACAACCATTCAGTTAGATAACTCCGTTTTGGTTTTAGAAGCAGATATTTCTCTATACAGCCTATGGTCCCATTCACTCGGGAATATCCCAACGCAGCTCCTAGAAGAAACGTGTTTCTGACTCGCTGAATCTCAACATAGATTCAACTCTCTTAGGTGAACGAACGCACAGCAGAGCAGTTTCAAGGAAACGTTTCTCCTGAGTTTTAGACGAAGTTTCCTGCTGTTTAGTACGTATGCCGGCATTGGGCTGGAAATACCGGTTTTGGGATTCTGCACAGAAAGGGTTTGCAAACCGCTGAATCCACACGTGAGTTTAACTCTGTCAGTTGAATGCACACATTGACAACCATTCAGTTAGATAGCTCCGTTTTGGTTTTAGAAGCAGATATTTCTCTGTACAGCCTATGGTCCCATTCACTCGGGAATATCCCAACGCAGCTCCTGGAAGAAAAGTGTTTCTTACTCGCTGAATCTCAACATAGATTCAACTCTCTTAGGTGAACGAACGCACAGCAGAGCAGTTTCAAGGAAACGTTTCTCCTGAGTTTTAGACGAAGTTTCCTGGTGTTTAGTACGTATGCCGGCATTGGGCTGGAAATACCGGTTTTGGGATTCTGCACAGAAAGGGTTTGCAAACCGCTGAATACACACGTGAGTTTAACTCTGTCAGTTGAATGCACACATTGACAACCATTCAGTTAGATAGCTCCGTTTTGGTATTAGAAGCAGATATTTCTCTGTACAGCCTATGGTCCCATTCACTCGGGAATATCCCAACGCAGGTCCTAGAAGAAACGTGTTTCTGACTCGCTGAATCTCAACATAGATTCACCTCTGTTAGGTGAACGAACGCACAGCAGAGCAGTTTCAAGGAAACGTTTCTCCTGAGTTTTAGACGAAGTTACCTGCAGTTAAGTACGTATCCCGGCATTGGGCTGGAAATACCGGTTTTGGGATTCTGCACAGAAAGTGTTTACAAACCGCTGAATCCACACGTGAGTTTAACTCTGTCAGTTGAATGCACACATTGACAACCATTCAGTTAGATAGCTCCGTTTTGGTTTTAGAAGCAGATATTTCTCTGTACAGCCTATGGTCCCATTCACTCGGGAATATCCCAACGCAGCTCCTGGAAGAAACGTGTTTCTGACTCGCTGAATCTCAACATAGATTCAACTCTCTTAGGTGAACGAACGCACAGCAGAGCAGTTTCAAGGAAACGTTTCTCCTGAGTTTTAGACGAAGTTTCCTGCTGTTTAGTACGTATGCCGGCATTGGGCTGGAAATACCGGTTTTGGGATTCTGCACAGAAAGGGTTTGCAAACCGCTGAATCCACACGTGAGTTTAACTCTGTCAGTTGAATGCACACATTGACAACCATTCAGTTAGATAGCTCCGTTTTGGTTTTAGAAGCAGATATTTCTCTGTACAGCCTATGGTCCCATTCACTCGGGAATATCCCAACGCAGCTCCTGGAAGAAAAGTGTTTCTTACTCGCTGAATCTCAACATAGATTCAACTCTCTTAGGTGAACGAACGCACAGCAGAGCAGTTTCAAGGAAACGTTTCTCCTGAGTTTTAGACGAAGTTTCCTGGTGTTTAGTACGTATGCCGGCATTGGGCTGGAAATACCGGTTTTGGGATTCTGCACAGAAAGGGTTTGCAAACCGCTGAATACACACGTGAGTTTAACTCTGTCAGTTGAATGCACACATTGACAACCATTCAGTTAGATAGCTCCGTTTTGGTATTAGAAGCAGATATTTCTCTGTACAGCCTATGGTCCCATTCACTCGGGAATATCCCAACGCAGGTCCTAGAAGAAACGTGTTTCTGACTCGCTGAATCTCAACATAGATTCACCTCTGTTAGGTGAACGAACGCACAGCAGAGCAGTTTCAAGGAAACGTTTCTCCTGAGTTTTAGACGAAGTTACCTGCAGTTAAGTACGTATCCCGGCATTGGGCTGGAAATACCGGTTTTGGGATTCTGCACAGAAAGTGTTTACAAACCGCTGAATCCACACGTGAGTTTAACTCTGTCAGTTGAATGCACACATTGACAACCATTCAGTTAGATAGCTCCGTTTTGGTTTTAGAAGCAGATATTTCTCTGTACAGCCTATGGTCCCATTCACTCGGGAATATCCCAACGCAGCTCCTGGAAGAAACGTGTTTCTGACTCGCTGAATCTCAACATAGATTCAACTCTCTTAGGTGAACGAACGCACAGCAGAGCAGTTTCAAGGAAACGTTTCTCCTGAGTTTTAGACGAAGTTTCCTGCTGTTTAGTACGTATCCCGGCATTGGGCTGGAAATACCGGTTTTGGGATTCTGCACAGAAAGGTTTTGCAAACCGCGGAATCCACACGTGAGTTTAACTCTGTCAGTTGAATGCACACATTGACAACCATTCAGTTAGATAGCTCCGTTTTGGTTTTAGAAGCAGATATTTCTCTGTACAGCCTATGGTCCCATTCACTCGGGAATATCGCAACGCAGCTCCTGGAAGAAACGTGTTTCTGACTCGCTGAATCTCAACATAGATTCAAGTCTCTTAGGTGAACGAACGCACAGCAGAGCAGTTTCAAGGAAACTTTTCTCCTGAGTTTTAGACGAAGTTTCCTGCTGTTTAGTACGTATGCCGGCATTGGGCTGGAAATACCGGTTTTGGGATTCTGCACAGAAAGGTTTTGCAAACCGCGGAATCCACACGTGAGTTTAACTCTGTCAGTTGAATGCACACATTGACAACCATTCAGTTAGATAACTCCGTTTTGGTTTTAGAAGCAGATATTTCTCTATACAGCCTATGGTCCCATTCACTCGGGAATATCCCAACGCAGCTCCTAGAAGAAACGTGTTTCTGACTCGCTGAATCTCAACATAGATTCAACTCTCTTAGGTGAACGAACGCACAGCAGAGCAGTTTCAAGGAAACGTTTCTCCTGAGTTTTAGACGAAGTTTCCTGCTGTTTAGTACGTATGCCGGCATTGGGCTGGAAATACCGGTTTTGGGATTCTGCACAGAAAGGGTTTGCAAACCGCTGAATCCACACGTGAGTTTAACTCTGTCAGTTGAATGCACACATTGACAACCATTCAGTTAGATAGCTCCGTTTTGGTTTTAGAAGCAGATATTTCTCTGTACAGCCTATGGTCCCATTCACTCGGGAATATCCCAACGCAGCTCCTGGAAGAAAAGTGTTTCTTACTCGCTGAATCTCAACATAGATTCAACTCTCTTAGGTGAACGAACGCACAGCAGAGCAGTTTCAAGGAAACGTTTCTCCTGAGTTTTAGACGAAGTTTCCTGGTGTTTAGTACGTATGCCGGCATTGGGCTGGAAATACCGGTTTTGGGATTCTGCACAGAAAGGGTTTGCAAACCGCTGAATACACACGTGAGTTTAACTCTGTCAGTTGAATGCACACATTGACAACCATTCAGTTAGATAGCTCCGTTTTGGTATTAGAAGCAGATATTTCTCTGTACAGCCTATGGTCCCATTCACTCGGGAATATCCCAACGCAGGTCCTAGAAGAAACGTGTTTCTGACTCGCTGAATCTCAACATAGATTCACCTCTGTTAGGTGAACGAACGCACAGCAGAGCAGTTTCAAGGAAACGTTTCTCCTGAGTTTTAGACGAAGTTACCTGCAGTTAAGTACGTATCCCGGCATTGGGCTGGAAATACCGGTTTTGGGATTCTGCACAGAAAGTGTTTACAAACCGCTGAATCCACACGTGAGTTTAACTCTGTCAGTTGAATGCACACATTGACAACCATTCAGTTAGATAGCTCCGTTTTGGTTTTAGAAGCAGATATTTCTCTGTACAGCCTATGGTCCCATTCACTCGGGAATATCCCAACGCAGCTCCTGGAAGAAACGTGTTTCTGACTCGCTGAATCTCAACATAGATTCAACTCTCTTAGGTGAACGAACGCACAGCAGAGCAGTTTCAAGGAAACGTTTCTCCTGAGTTTTAGACGAAGTTTCCTGCTGTTTAGTACGTATCCCGGCATTGGGCTGGAAATACCGGTTTTGGGATTCTGCACAGAAAGGTTTTGCAAACCGCGGAATCCACACGTGAGTTTAACTCTGTCAGTTGAATGCACACATTGACAACCATTCAGTTAGATAGCTCCGTTTTGGTTTTAGAAGCAGATATTTCTCTGTACAGCCTATGGTCCCATTCACTCGGGAATATCGCAACGCAGCTCCTGGAAGAAACGTGTTTCTGACTCGCTGAATCTCAACATAGATTCAAGTCTCTTAGGTGAACGAACGCACAGCAGAGCAGTTTCAAGGAAACTTTTCTCCTGAGTTTTAGACGAAGTTTCCTGCTGTTTAGTACGTATGCCGGCATTGGGCTGGAAATACCGGTTTTGGGATTCTGCACAGAAAGGTTTTGCAAACCGCGGAATCCACACGTGAGTTTAACTCTGTCAGTTGAATGCACACATTGACAACCATTCAGTTAGATAACTCCGTTTTGGTTTTAGAAGCAGATATTTCTCTATACAGCCTATGGTCCCATTCACTCGGGAATATCCCAACGCAGCTCCTAGAAGAAACGTGTTTCTGACTCGCTGAATCTCAACATAGATTCAACTCTCTTAGGTGAACGAACGCACAGCAGAGCAGTTTCAAGGAAACGTTTCTCCTGAGTTTTAGACGAAGTTTCCTGGTGTTTAGTACGTATGCCGGCATTGGGCTGGAAATACCGGTTTTGGGATTCTGCACAGAAAGGGTTTGCAAACCGCTGAATCCACACGTGAGTTTAACTCTGTCAGTTGAATGCACACATTGACAACCATTCAGTTAGATAGCTCCGTTTTGGTTTTAGAAGCAGATATTTCTCTGTACAGCCTATGGTCCCATTCACTCGGGAATATCCCAACGCAGCTCCTGGAAGAAAAGTGTTTCTTACTCGCTGAATCTCAACATAGATTCAACTCTCTTAGGTGAACGAACGCACAGCAGAGCAGTTTCAAGGAAACGTTTCTCCTGAGTTTTAGACGAAGTTTCCTGCTGTTTAGTACGGATGCCGGCATTGGGCTGGAAATACCGGTTTTGGGATTCTGCACAGAAAGGGTTTGCAAACCGCTGAATCCACACGTGAGTTTAACTCTGTCAGTTGAATGCACACATTGACAACCATTCAGTTAGATAGCTCCGTTTTGGTATTAGAAGCAGATATTTCTCTGTACAGCCTATGGTCCCATTCACTCGGGAATATCCCAACGCAGGTCCTAGAAGAAACGTGTTTCTGACTCGCTGAATCTCAACATAGATTCACCTCTGTTAGGTGAACGAACGCACAGCAGAGCAGTTTCAAGGAAACGTTTCTCCTGAGTTTTAGACGAAGTTACCTGCAGTTAAGTACGTATCCCGGCATTGGGCTGGAAATACCGGTTTTGGGATTCTGCACAGAAAGTGTTTACAAACCGCTGAATCCACACGTGAGTTTAACTCTGTCAGTTGAATGCACACATTGACAACCATTCAGTTAGATAGCTCCGTTTTGGTTTTAGAAGCAGATATTTCTCTGTACAGCCTATGGTCCCATTCACTCGGGAATATCCCAACGCAGATCCTGGAAGAAACGTGTTTCTGACTCGCTGAATCTCAACATAGATTCAACTCTCTTAGGTGAACGAACGCACAGCAGAGCAGTTTCAAGGAAACGTTTCTCCTGAGTTTTAGACGAAGTTTCCTGCTGTTTAGTACGTATCCCGGCATTGGGCTGGAAATACCGGTTTTGGGATTCTGCACAGAAAGGTTTTGCAAACCGCGGAATCCACACGTGAGTTTAACTCTGTCAGTTGAATGCACACATTGACAACCATTCAGTTAGATAGCTCCGTTTTGGTTTTAGAAGCAGATATTTCTCTGTACAGCCTATGGTCCCATTCACTCGGGAATATCGCAACGCAGCTCCTGGAAGAAACGTGTTTCTGACTCGCTGAATCTCAACATAGATTCAAGTCTCTTAGGTGAACGAACGCACAGCAGAGCAGTTTCAAGGAAACTTTTCTCCTGAGTTTTAGACGAAGTTTCCTGCTGTTTAGTACGTATGCCGGCATTGGGCTGGAAATACCGGTTTTGGGATTCTGCACAGAAAGGTTTTGCAAACCGCGGAATCCACACGTGAGTTTAACTCTGTCAGTTGAATGCACACATTGACAACCATTCAGTTAGATAACTCCGTTTTGGTTTTAGAAGCAGATATTTCTCTATACAGCCTATGGTCCCATTCACTCGGGAATATCCCAACGCAGCTCCTAGAAGAAACGTGTTTCTGACTCGCTGAATCTCAACATAGATTCAACTCTCTTAGGTGAACGAACGCACAGCAGAGCAGTTTCAAGGAAACGTTTCTCCTGAGTTTTAGACGAAGTTTCCTGCTGTTTAGTACGTATGCCGGCATTGGGCTGGAAATACCGGTTTTGGGATTCTGCACAGAAAGGGTTTGCAAACCGCTGAATCCACACGTGAGTTTAACTCTGTCAGTTGAATGCACACATTGACAACCATTCAGTTAGATAGCTCCGTTTTGGTTTTAGAAGCAGATATTTCTCTGTACAGCCTATGGTCCCATTCACTCGGGAATATCCCAACGCAGCTCCTGGAAGAAAAGTGTTTCTTACTCGCTGAATCTCAACATAGATTCAACTCTCTTAGGTGAACGAACGCACAGCAGAGCAGTTTCAAGGAAACGTTTCTCCTGAGTTTTAGACGAAGTTTCCTGGTGTTTAGTACGTATGCCGGCATTGGGCTGGAAATACCGGTTTTGGGATTCTGCACAGAAAGGGTTTGCAAACCGCTGAATACACACGTGAGTTTAACTCTGTCAGTTGAATGCACACATTGACAACCATTCAGTTAGATAGCTCCGTTTTGGTATTAGAAGCAGATATTTCTCTGTACAGCCTATGGTCCCATTCACTCGGGAATATCCCAACGCAGGTCCTAGAAGAAACGTGTTTCTGACTCGCTGAATCTCAACATAGATTCACCTCTGTTAGGTGAACGAACGCACAGCAGAGCAGTTTCAAGGAAACGTTTCTCCTGAGTTTTAGACGAAGTTACCTGCAGTTAAGTACGTATCCCGGCATTGGGCTGGAAATACCGGTTTTGGGATTCTGCACAGAAAGTGTTTACAAACCGCTGAATCCACACGTGAGTTTAACTCTGTCAGTTGAATGCACACATTGACAACCATTCAGTTAGATAGCTCCGTTTTGGTTTTAGAAGCAGATATTTCTCTGTACAGCCTATGGTCCCATTCACTCGGGAATATCCCAACGCAGCTCCTGGAAGAAACGTGTTTCTGACTCGCTGAATCTCAACATAGATTCAACTCTCTTAGGTGAACGAACGCACAGCAGAGCAGTTTCAAGGAAACGTTTCTCCTGAGTTTTAGACGAAGTTTCCTGCTGTTTAGTACGTATCCCGGCATTGGGCTGGAAATACCGGTTTTGGGATTCTGCACAGAAAGGTTTTGCAAACCGCGGAATCCACACGTGAGTTTAACTCTGTCAGTTGAATGCACACATTGACAACCATTCAGTTAGATAGCTCCGTTTTGGTTTTAGAAGCAGATATTTCTCTGTACAGCCTATGGTCCCATTCACTCGGGAATATCGCAACGCAGCTCCTGGAAGAAACGTGTTTCTGACTCGCTGAATCTCAACATAGATTCAAGTCTCTTAGGTGAACGAACGCACAGCAGAGCAGTTTCAAGGAAACTTTTCTCCTGAGTTTTAGACGAAGTTTCCTGCTGTTTAGTACGTATGCCGGCATTGGGCTGGAAATACCGGTTTTGGGATTCTGCACAGAAAGGTTTTGCAAACCGCGGAATCCACACGTGAGTTTAACTCTGTCAGTTGAATGCACACATTGACAACCATTCAGTTAGATAACTCCGTTTTGGTTTTAGAAGCAGATATTTCTCTATACAGCCTATGGTCCCATTCACTCGGGAATATCCCAACGCAGCTCCTAGAAGAAACGTGTTTCTGACTCGCTGAATCTCAACATAGATTCAACTCTCTTAGGTGAACGAACGCACAGCAGAGCAGTTTCAAGGAAACGTTTCTCCTGAGTTTTAGACGAAGTTTCCTGCTGTTTAGTACGTATGCCGGCATTGGGCTGGAAATACCGGTTTTGGGATTCTGCACAGAAAGGGTTTGCAAACCGCTGAATCCACACGTGAGTTTAACTCTGTCAGTTGAATGCACACATTGACAACCATTCAGTTAGATAGCTCCGTTTTGGTTTTAGAAGCAGATATTTCTCTGTACAGCCTATGGTCCCATTCACTCGGGAATATCCCAACGCAGCTCCTGGAAGAAAAGTGTTTCTTACTCGCTGAATCTCAACATAGATTCAACTCTCTTAGGTGAACGAACGCACAGCAGAGCAGTTTCAAGGAAACGTTTCTCCTGAGTTTTAGACGAAGTTTCCTGGTGTTTAGTACGTATGCCGGCATTGGGCTGGAAATACCGGTTTTGGGATTCTGCACAGAAAGGGTTTGCAAACCGCTGAATACACACGTGAGTTTAACTCTGTCAGTTGAATGCACACATTGACAACCATTCAGTTTGATAACACCCTTTTGGTTTTAGAAGCAGATATTTCTCTGTACAGCCTATGGTCCCTTTCACTCGGGAATATCCCAACGCAGCTCCTGGAAGAAACGTGTTTCTGACTCGCTGAATCTCAACATAGATTCAACTCTCTTAGGTGAACGAACGCACAGCAGAGCAGTTTCAAGGAAACGTTTCTCCTGAGTTTTAGACGAAGTTTCCTGCTGTTTAGTGCGTATGCCGGCATTGGGCTGGAAATACCGGTTTTGGGATTCTGCACAGAAAGGGTTTGCAAACCGCTGAATCCACACGTGAGTTTAACTTTGTCAGTTGAATGCACACATTGACAACCATCCAGTTAGATAGCTCCGTTTTGGTTTTAGAAGCAGATATTTCTCTGTACAGCCTATGGTCCCATTCACTCGGGAATATCCCAACGCAGCTCCTGGAAGAAACGTGTTTCTGACTCGCTGAATCTCAACATAGATTCAACTCTCTTAGGTGAACGAACGCACAGCAGAGCAGTTTCAAGGAAACGTTTCTCCTGAGTTTTAGACGAAGTTTCCTGCTGTTTAGTACGTATGCCGGCATTGGGCTGGAAATACCGGTTTTGGGATTCTGCACAGAAAGCGTTTGCAAACCGCTGAATCCACACGTGAGTTTAACTTTGTCAGTTGAATGCACACATTGACAACCATCCAGTTAGATAGCTCCGTTTTGGTTTTAGAAGCAGATATTTCTCTGTACAGCCTATGGTCCCATTCACTCGGGAATATCCCAACGCAGCTCCTAGAAGAAACGTGTTTCTGACTCGCTGAATCTCAACATAGATTCAACTCTCTTAGGTGAACGAACGCACAGCAGAGCAGTTTCAAGGAAACGTTTCTCCTGAGTTTTAGACGAAGTTTCCTGCTGTTTAGTACGGATGCCGGCATTGGGCTGCAAATACCGGTTTTGGGATTCTGCACAGAAAGGGTTTGCAAACCGCTGAATCCAAACGTGAGTTTAACTTTGTCAGTTGAATGCACACATTGACAACCATCCAGTTAGATAGCTCCGTTTTGGTTTTAGAAGCAGATATTTCTCTGTACAGCCTATGGTCCCATTCACTCGGGAATATCCCAACGCACGTCCTAGAAGAAACGTGTTTCTGACTCGCTGAATGTCAACTTAGATTCAACTCTCTTAGGTGAACGAACGCACAGCAGAGCAGTTTCAAAGAAACGTTTCTCCTGAGTTTTAGACGAAGTTTCCTGCTGTTTAGTACGTATGCCGGCATTGGGCTGGAAATACCGGTTTTGGGATTCTGCACAGAAAGGGTTTGCAAACCGCTGAATCCACACGTGAGTTTAACTCTGTCAGTTGAATGCACACATTGACAACCATTCAGTTAGATAGCTCCGTTTTGGTTTTAGAAGCAGATATTTCTCTGTACAGCCTATGGTCCCATTCACTCGGGAATATCCCAACGCAGCTCCTGGAAGAAACGTGTTTCTGACTCGCTGAATCTCAACATAGATTCAACTCTCTTAGGTGAACGAACGCACAGCAGAGCAGTTTCAAGGAAACGTTTCTCCTGAGTTTTAGACGAAGTTTCCTGCTGTTTAGTACGTATCCCGGCATTGGGCTGGAAATACCGGTTTTGGGATTCTGCACAGAAAGGTTTTGCAAACCGCGGAATCCACACGTGAGTTTAACTCTGTCAGTTGAATGCACACATTGACAACCATTCAGTTAGATAGCTCCGTTTTGGTTTTAGAAGCAGATATTTCTCTGTACAGCCTATGGTCCCATTCCCTCGGGAATATCGCAACGCAGCTCCTGGAAGAAACGTGTTTCTGACTCGCTGAATCTCAACATAGATTCAAGTCTCTTAGGTGAACGAACGCACAGCAGAGCAGTTTCAAGGAAACTTTTCTCCTGAGTTTTAGACGAAGTTTCCTGCTGTTTAGTACGTATGCCGGCATTGGGCTGGAAATACCGGTTTTGGGATTCTGCACAGAAAGGTTTTGCAAACCGCGGAATCCACACGTGAGTTTAACTCTGTCAGTTGAATGCACACATTGACAACCATTCAGTTAGATAACTCCGTTTTGGTTTTAGAAGCAGATATTTCTCTATACAGCCTATGGTCCCATTCACTCGGGAATATCCCAACGCAGCTCCTAGAAGAAACGTGTTTCTGACTCGCTGAATCTCAACATAGATTCAACTCTCTTAGGTGAACGAACGCACAGCAGAGCAGTTTCAAGGAAACGTTTCTCCTGAGTTTTAGACGAAGTTTCCTGGTGTTTAGTACGTATGCCGGCATTGGGCTGGAAATACCGGTTTTGGGATTCTGCACAGAAAGGGTTTGCAAACCGCTGAATCCACACGTGAGTTTAACTCTGTCAGTTGAATGCACACATTGACAACCATTCAGTTAGATAGCTCCGTTTTGGTTTTAGAAGCAGATATTTCTCTGTACAGCCTATGGTCCCATTCACTCGGGAATATCCCAACGCAGCTCCTGGAAGAAAAGTGTTTCTTACTCGCTGAATCTCAACATAGATTCAACTCTCTTAGGTGAACGAACGCACAGCAGAGCAGTTTCAAGGAAACGTTTCTCCTGAGTTTTAGACGAAGTTTCCTGCTGTTTAGTACGGATGCCGGCATTGGGCTGGAAATACCGGTTTTGGGATTCTGCACAGAAAGGGTTTGCAAACCGCTGAATCCACACGTGAGTTTAACTCTGTCAGTTGAATGCACACATTGACAACCATTCAGTTAGATAGCTCCGTTTTGGTATTAGAAGCAGATATTTCTCTGTACAGCCTATGGTCCCATTCACTCGGGAATATCCCAACGCAGGTCCTAGAAGAAACGTGTTTCTGACTCGCTGAATCTCAACATAGATTCACCTCTGTTAGGTGAACGAACGCACAGCAGAGCAGTTTCAAGGAAACGTTTCTCCTGAGTTTTAGACGAAGTTACCTGCAGTTAAGTACGTATCCCGGCATTGGGCTGGAAATACCGGTTTTGGGATTCTGCACAGAAAGTGTTTACAAACCGCTGAATCCACACGTGAGTTTAACTCTGTCAGTTGAATGCACACATTGACAACCATTCAGTTAGATAGCTCCGTTTTGGTTTTAGAAGCAGATATTTCTCTGTACAGCCTATGGTCCCATTCACTCGGGAATATCCCAACGCAGATCCTGGAAGAAACGTGTTTCTGACTCGCTGAATCTCAACATAGATTCAACTCTCTTAGGTGAACGAACGCACAGCAGAGCAGTTTCAAGGAAACGTTTCTCCTGAGTTTTAGACGAAGTTTCCTGCTGTTTAGTACGTATCCCGGCATTGGGCTGGAAATACCGGTTTTGGGATTCTGCACAGAAAGGTTTTGCAAACCGCGGAATCCACACGTGAGTTTAACTCTGTCAGTTGAATGCACACATTGACAACCATTCAGTTAGATAGCTCCGTTTTGGTTTTAGAAGCAGATATTTCTCTGTACAGCCTATGGTCCCATTCACTCGGGAATATCGCAACGCAGCTCCTGGAAGAAACGTGTTTCTGACTCGCTGAATCTCAACATAGATTCAAGTCTCTTAGGTGAACGAACGCACAGCAGAGCAGTTTCAAGGAAACTTTTCTCCTGAGTTTTAGACGAAGTTTCCTGCTGTTTAGTACGTATGCCGGCATTGGGCTGGAAATACCGGTTTTGGGATTCTGCACAGAAAGGTTTTGCAAACCGCGGAATCCACACGTGAGTTTAACTCTGTCAGTTGAATGCACACATTGACAACCATTCAGTTAGATAACTCCGTTTTGGTTTTAGAAGCAGATATTTCTCTATACAGCCTATGGTCCCATTCACTCGGGAATATCCCAACGCAGCTCCTAGAAGAAACGTGTTTCTGACTCGCTGAATCTCAACATAGATTCAACTCTCTTAGGTGAACGAACGCACAGCAGAGCAGTTTCAAGGAAACGTTTCTCCTGAGTTTTAGACGAAGTTTCCTGCTGTTTAGTACGTATGCCGGCATTGGGCTGGAAATACCGGTTTTGGGATTCTGCACAGAAAGGGTTTGCAAACCGCTGAATCCACACGTGAGTTTAACTCTGTCAGTTGAATGCACACATTGACAACCATTCAGTTAGATAGCTCCGTTTTGGTTTTAGAAGCAGATATTTCTCTGTACAGCCTATGGTCCCATTCACTCGGGAATATCCCAACGCAGCTCCTGGAAGAAAAGTGTTTCTTACTCGCTGAATCTCAACATAGATTCAACTCTCTTAGGTGAACGAACGCACAGCAGAGCAGTTTCAAGGAAACGTTTCTCCTGAGTTTTAGACGAAGTTTCCTGGTGTTTAGTACGTATGCCGGCATTGGGCTGGAAATACCGGTTTTGGGATTCTGCACAGAAAGGGTTTGCAAACCGCTGAATACACACGTGAGTTTAACTCTGTCAGTTGAATGCACACATTGACAACCATTCAGTTAGATAGCTCCGTTTTGGTATTAGAAGCAGATATTTCTCTGTACAGCCTATGGTCCCATTCACTCGGGAATATCCCAACGCAGGTCCTAGAAGAAACGTGTTTCTGACTCGCTGAATCTCAACATAGATTCACCTCTGTTAGGTGAACGAACGCACAGCAGAGCAGTTTCAAGGAAACGTTTCTCCTGAGTTTTAGACGAAGTTACCTGCAGTTAAGTACGTATCCCGGCATTGGGCTGGAAATACCGGTTTTGGGATTCTGCACAGAAAGTGTTTACAAACCGCTGAATCCACACGTGAGTTTAACTCTGTCAGTTGAATGCACACATTGACAACCATTCAGTTAGATAGCTCCGTTTTGGTTTTAGAAGCAGATATTTCTCTGTACAGCCTATGGTCCCATTCACTCGGGAATATCCCAACGCAGCTCCTGGAAGAAACGTGTTTCTGACTCGCTGAATCTCAACATAGATTCAACTCTCTTAGGTGAACGAACGCACAGCAGAGCAGTTTCAAGGAAACGTTTCTCCTGAGTTTTAGACGAAGTTTCCTGCTGTTTAGTACGTATCCCGGCATTGGGCTGGAAATACCGGTTTTGGGATTCTGCACAGAAAGGTTTTGCAAACCGCGGAATCCACACGTGAGTTTAACTCTGTCAGTTGAATGCACACATTGACAACCATTCAGTTAGATAGCTCCGTTTTGGTTTTAGAAGCAGATATTTCTCTGTACAGCCTATGGTCCCATTCACTCGGGAATATCGCAACGCAGCTCCTGGAAGAAACGTGTTTCTGACTCGCTGAATCTCAACATAGATTCAAGTCTCTTAGGTGAACGAACGCACAGCAGAGCAGTTTCAAGGAAACTTTTCTCCTGAGTTTTAGACGAAGTTTCCTGCTGTTTAGTACGTATGCCGGCATTGGGCTGGAAATACCGGTTTTGGGATTCTGCACAGAAAGGTTTTGCAAACCGCGGAATCCACACGTGAGTTTAACTCTGTCAGTTGAATGCACACATTGACAACCATTCAGTTAGATAACTCCGTTTTGGTTTTAGAAGCAGATATTTCTCTATACAGCCTATGGTCCCATTCACTCGGGAATATCCCAACGCAGCTCCTAGAAGAAACGTGTTTCTGACTCGCTGAATCTCAACATAGATTCAACTCTCTTAGGTGAACGAACGCACAGCAGAGCAGTTTCAAGGAAACGTTTCTCCTGAGTTTTAGACGAAGTTTCCTGCTGTTTAGTACGTATGCCGGCATTGGGCTGGAAATACCGGTTTTGGGATTCTGCACAGAAAGGGTTTGCAAACCGCTGAATCCACACGTGAGTTTAACTCTGTCAGTTGAATGCACACATTGACAACCATTCAGTTAGATAGCTCCGTTTTGGTTTTAGAAGCAGATATTTCTCTGTACAGCCTATGGTCCCATTCACTCGGGAATATCCCAACGCAGCTCCTGGAAGAAAAGTGTTTCTTACTCGCTGAATCTCAACATAGATTCAACTCTCTTAGGTGAACGAACGCACAGCAGAGCAGTTTCAAGGAAACGTTTCTCCTGAGTTTTAGACGAAGTTTCCTGGTGTTTAGTACGTATGCCGGCATTGGGCTGGAAATACCGGTTTTGGGATTCTGCACAGAAAGGGTTTGCAAACCGCTGAATACACACGTGAGTTTAACTCTGTCAGTTGAATGCACACATTGACAACCATTCAGTTTGATAACACCCTTTTGGTTTTAGAAGCAGATATTTCTCTGTACAGCCTATGGTCCCTTTCACTCGGGAATATCCCAACGCAGCTCCTGGAAGAAACGTGTTTCTGACTCGCTGAATCTCAACATAGATTCAACTCTCTTAGGTGAACGAACGCACAGCAGAGCAGTTTCAAGGAAACGTTTCTCCTGAGTTTTAGACGAAGTTTCCTGCTGTTTAGTGCGTATGCCGGCATTGGGCTGGAAATACCGGTTTTGGGATTCTGCACAGAAAGGGTTTGCAAACCGCTGAATCCACACGTGAGTTTAACTTTGTCAGTTGAATGCACACATTGACAACCATCCAGTTAGATAGCTCCGTTTTGGTTTTAGAAGCAGATATTTCTCTGTACAGCCTATGGTCCCATTCACTCGGGAATATCCCAACGCAGCTCCTGGAAGAAACGTGTTTCTGACTCGCTGAATCTCAACATAGATTCAACTCTCTTAGGTGAACGAACGCACAGCAGAGCAGTTTCAAGGAAACGTTTCTCCTGAGTTTTAGACGAAGTTTCCTGCTGTTTAGTACGTATGCCGGCATTGGGCTGGAAATACCGGTTTTGGGATTCTGCACAGAAAGCGTTTGCAAACCGCTGAATCCACACGTGAGTTTAACTTTGTCAGTTGAATGCACACATTGACAACCATCCAGTTAGATAGCTCCGTTTTGGTTTTAGAAGCAGATATTTCTCTGTACAGCCTATGGTCCCATTCACTCGGGAATATCCCAACGCAGCTCCTAGAAGAAACGTGTTTCTGACTCGCTGAATCTCAACATAGATTCAACTCTCTTAGGTGAACGAACGCACAGCAGAGCAGTTTCAAGGAAACGTTTCTCCTGAGTTTTAGACGAAGTTTCCTGCTGTTTAGTACGGATGCCGGCATTGGGCTGCAAATACCGGTTTTGGGATTCTGCACAGAAAGGGTTTGCAAACCGCTGAATCCAAACGTGAGTTTAACTTTGTCAGTTGAATGCACACATTGACAACCATCCAGTTAGATAGCTCCGTTTTGGTTTTAGAAGCAGATATTTCTCTGTACAGCCTATGGTCCCATTCACTCGGGAATATCCCAACGCACGTCCTAGAAGAAACGTGTTTCTGACTCGCTGAATGTCAACTTAGATTCAACTCTCTTAGGTGAACGAACGCACAGCAGAGCAGTTTCAAAGAAACGTTTCTCCTGAGTTTTAGACGAAGTTTCCTGCTGTTTAGTACGTATGCCGGCATTGGGCTGGAAATACCGGTTTTGGGATTCTGCACAGAAAGGGTTTGCAAACCGCTGAATCCACACGTGAGTTTAACTCTGTCAGTTGAATGCACACATTGACAACCATTCAGTTAGATAGCTCCGTTTTGGTTTTAGAAGCAGATATTTCTCTGTACAGCCTATGGTCCCATTCACTCGGGAATATCGCAACGCAGCTCCTGGAAGAAACGTGTTTCTGACTCGCTGAATCTCAACATAGATTCAAGTCTCTTAGGTGAACGAACGCACAGCAGAGCAGTTTCAAGGAAACTTTTCTCCTGAGTTTTAGACGAAGTTTCCTGCTGTTTAGTACGTATGCCGGCATTGGGCTGGAAATACCGGTTTTGGGATTCTGCACAGAAAGGTTTTGCAAACCGCGGAATCCACACGTGAGTTTAACTCTGTCAGTTGAATGCACACATTGACAACCATTCAGTTAGATAACTCCGTTTTGGTTTTAGAAGCAGATATTTCTCTATACAGCCTATGGTCCCATTCACTCGGGAATATCCCAACGCAGCTCCTAGAAGAAACGTGTTTCTGACTCGCTGAATCTCAACATAGATTCAACTCTCTTAGGTGAACGAACGCACAGCAGAGCAGTTTCAAGGAAACGTTTCTCCTGAGTTTTAGACGAAGTTTCCTGCTGTTTAGTACGGATGCCGGCATTGGGCTGGAAATACCGGTTTTGGGATTCTGCACAGAAAGGGTTTGCAAACCGCTGAATCCACACGTGAGTTTAACTTTGTCAGTTGAATGCACACATTGACAACAATCCAGTTAGATAGCTCCGTTTTGGTTTTAGAAGCAGATATTTCTCTGTACAGCCTATGGTCCCATTCACTCGGGAATATCCCAACGCACGTCCTAGAAGAAACGTGTTTCTGACTCGCTGAATGTCAACATAGATTCAACTCTCTTAGGTGAACGAACGCACAGCAGAGCAGTTTCAAGGAAACGTTTCTCCTGAGGTTTAGACGAAGTTTCCTGCTGTTTAGTACGTATGCCGGCATTGGGCTGGAAATACCGGTTTTGGGATTCTGCACAGAAAGGATTTGCAAACCACTGAATCCACACGTGAGTTTAACTCTGTCAGTTGAATGCACACATTGACAACCATTCAGTTAGATAGCTCCGTTTTGGTTTTAGAAGCAGATATTTCTCTGTACATCCTATGGTCCCATTCACTCGGGAATATCCCCACGCAGCTCCTGGAAGAAACTTGTTTCTGACTCGCTGAATCTCAACATAGATTCAACTCTCTTAGGTGAACGAACGCACAGCAGAGCAGTTTCAAGGAAACTTTTCTCCTGAGTTTTAGACGAAGTCCCCTGCTGTTTAGTACGTATGCCGGCATTGGGCTGGAAATACCGGTTTTGGGATTCTGCAAAGAAAGGGTTTGCAAACCGCTGAATCCACACGTGAGTTTAACTCTGTCAGTTGAATGCACACATTGACAACCATTCAGTTTGATAACACCCTTTTGGTTTTAGAAGCAGATATTTCTCTGTACAGCCTATGGTCCCATTCACTCGGGAATATCCCAACGCAGCTCCTGGAAGAAACGTGTTTCTGACTCGCTGAATCTCAACATAGATTCAACTCTCTTAGGTGAACGAACGCACAGCAGGGCAGTTTCAAGGAAACGTTTCTCCTGAGTTTTAGACGAAGTTTCCTGCTGTTTAGTACGTATGCCGGCATTGGGCTGGAAATACCGGTTTTGAGATTCTGCACAGAAAGCGTTTGCAAACCGCTGAATCCACACGTGAGTTTAACTTTGTCAGTTGAATGCACACATTGACAACCATCCAGTTAGATAGCTCCGTTTTGGTTTTAGAAGCAGATATTTCTCTGTACACCCTATGGTCCCATTCACTCGGGAATATCCCAACCCAGCTTCTAGAAGAAACGTGTTTCTGACTCGCTGAATCTCAACATAGATTCAACTCTCTTAGGTGAACGAACGCACAGCAGAGCAGTTTCAAGGAAACGTTTCTCCTGAGTTTTAGACGAAGTTTCCTGCTGTTTAGTACGGATGCCGGCATTGGGCTGCAAATACCGGTTTTGGGATTCTGCACAGAAAGGGTTTGCAAACCGCGGAATCCACACGTGAGTTTAACTCTGTCAGTTGAATGCACACATTGACAACCATTCAGTTAGATAGCTCCGTTTTGGTTTTAGAAGCAGATATTTCTCTGTACAGCCTATGGTCCCATTCACTCGGGAATATCGCAACGCAGCTCCTGGAAGAAACGTGTTTCTGACTCGCTGAATCTCAACATAGATTCAAGTCTCTTAGGTGAACGAACGCACAGCAGAGCAGTTTCAAGGAAACTTTTCTCCTGAGTTTTAGACGAAGTTTCCTGCTGTTTAGTACGTATGCCGGCATTGGGCTGGAAATACCGGTTTTGGGATTCTGCACAGAAAGGTTTTGCAAACCGCGGAATCCACACGTGAGTTTAACTCTGTCAGTTGAATGCACACATTGACAACCATTCAGTTAGATAACTCCGTTTTGGTTTTAGAAGCAGATATTTCTCTATACAGCCTATGGTCCCATTCACTCGGGAATATCCCAACGCAGCTCCTAGAAGAAACGTGTTTCTGACTCGCTGAATCTCAACATAGATTCAACTCTCTTAGGTGAACGAACGCACAGCAGAGCAGTTTCAAGGAAACGTTTCTCCTGAGTTTTAGACGAAGTTTCCTGCTGTTTAGTACGTATGCCGGCATTGGGCTGGAAATACCGGTTTTGGGATTCTGCACAGAAAGGGTTTGCAAACCGCTGAATCCACACGTGAGTTTAACTCTGTCAGTTGAATGCACACATTGACAACCATTCAGTTAGATAGCTCCGTTTTGGTTTTAGAAGCAGATATTTCTCTGTACAGCCTATGGTCCCATTCACTCGGGAATATCCCAACGCAGCTCCTGGAAGAAAAGTGTTTCTTACTCGCTGAATCTCAACATAGATTCAACTCTCTTAGGTGAACGAACGCACAGCAGAGCAGTTTCAAGGAAACGTTTCTCCTGAGTTTTAGACGAAGTTTCCTGGTGTTTAGTACGTATGCCGGCATTGGGCTGGAAATACCGGTTTTGGGATTCTGCACAGAAAGGGTTTGCAAACCGCTGAATACACACGTGAGTTTAACTCTGTCAGTTGAATGCACACATTGACAACCATTCAGTTTGATAACACCCTTTTGGTTTTAGAAGCAGATATTTCTCTGTACAGCCTATGGTCCCTTTCACTCGGGAATATCCCAACGCAGCTCCTGGAAGAAACGTGTTTCTGACTCGCTGAATCTCAACATAGATTCAACTCTCTTAGGTGAACGAACGCACAGCAGAGCAGTTTCAAGGAAACGTTTCTCCTGAGTTTTAGACGAAGTTTCCTGCTGTTTAGTGCGTATGCCGGCATTGGGCTGGAAATACCGGTTTTGGGATTCTGCACAGAAAGGGTTTGCAAACCGCTGAATCCACACGTGAGTTTAACTTTGTCAGTTGAATGCACACATTGACAACCATCCAGTTAGATAGCTCCGTTTTGGTTTTAGAAGCAGATATTTCTCTGTACAGCCTATGGTCCCATTCACTCGGGAATATCCCAACGCAGCTCCTAGAAGAAACGTGTTTCTGACTCGCTGAATCTCAACATAGATTCAACTCTCTTAGGTGAACGAACGCACAGCAGAGCAGTTTCAAGGAAACGTTTCTCCTGAGTTTTAGACGAAGTTTCCTGCTGTTTAGTACGTATGCCGGCATTGGGCTGGAAATACCGGTTTTGGGATTCTGCACAGAAAGCGTTTGCAAACCGCTGAATCCACACGTGAGTTTAACTTTGTCAGTTGAATGCACACATTGACAACCATCCAGTTAGATAGCTCCGTTTTGGTTTTAGAAGCAGATATTTCTCTGTACAGCCTATGGTCCCATTCACTCGGGAATATCCCAACGCAGCTCCTAGAAGAAACGTGTTTCTGACTCGCTGAATCTCAACATAGATTCAACTCTCTTAGGTGAACGAACGCACAGCAGAGCAGTTTCAAGGAAACGTTTCTCCTGAGTTTTAGACGAAGTTTCCTGCTGTTTAGTACGGATGCCGGCATTGGGCTGCAAATACCGGTTTTGGGATTCTGCACAGAAAGGGTTTGCAAACCGCTGAATCCAAACGTGAGTTTAACTTTGTCAGTTGAATGCACACATTGACAACCATCCAGTTAGATAGCTCCGTTTTGGTTTTAGAAGCAGATATTTCTCTGTACAGCCTATGGTCCCATTCACTCGGGAATATCCCAACGCACGTCCTAGAAGAAACGTGTTTCTGACTCGCTGAATGTCAACTTAGATTCAACTCTCTTAGGTGAACGAACGCACAGCAGAGCAGTTTCAAAGAAACGTTTCTCCTGAGTTTTAGACGAAGTTTCCTGCTGTTTAGTACGTATGCCGGCATTGGGCTGGAAATACCGGTTTTGGGATTCTGCACAGAAAGGGTTTGCAAACCGCTGAATCCACACGTGAGTTTAACTCTGTCAGTTGAATGCACACATTGACAACCATTCAGTTAGATAGCTCCGTTTTGGTTTTAGAAGCAGATATTTCTCTGTACAGCCTATGGTCCCATTCACTCGGGAATATCGCAACGCAGCTCCTGGAAGAAACGTGTTTCTGACTCGCTGAATCTCAACATAGATTCAAGTCTCTTAGGTGAACGAACGCACAGCAGAGCAGTTTCAAGGAAACTTTTCTCCTGAGTTTTAGACGAAGTTTCCTGCTGTTTAGTACGTATGCCGGCATTGGGCTGGAAATACCGGTTTTGGGATTCTGCACAGAAAGGTTTTGCAAACCGCGGAATCCACACGTGAGTTTAACTCTGTCAGTTGAATGCACACATTGACAACCATTCAGTTAGATAACTCCGTTTTGGTTTTAGAAGCAGATATTTCTCTATACAGCCTATGGTCCCATTCACTCGGGAATATCCCAACGCAGCTCCTAGAAGAAACGTGTTTCTGACTCGCTGAATCTCAACATAGATTCAACTCTCTTAGGTGAACGAACGCACAGCAGAGCAGTTTCAAGGAAACGTTTCTCCTGAGTTTTAGACGAAGTTTCCTGCTGTTTAGTACGGATGCCGGCATTGGGCTGGAAATACCGGTTTTGGGATTCTGCACAGAAAGGGTTTGCAAACCGCTGAATCCACACGTGAGTTTAACTTTGTCAGTTGAATGCACACATTGACAACAATCCAGTTAGATAGCTCCGTTTTGGTTTTAGAAGCAGATATTTCTCTGTACAGCCTATGGTCCCATTCACTCGGGAATATCCCAACGCACGTCCTAGAAGAAACGTGTTTCTGACTCGCTGAATGTCAACATAGATTCAACTCTCTTAGGTGAACGAACGCACAGCAGAGCAGTTTCAAGGAAACGTTTCTCCTGAGGTTTAGACGAAGTTTCCTGCTGTTTAGTACGTATGCCGGCATTGGGCTGGAAATACCGGTTTTGGGATTCTGCACAGAAAGGATTTGCAAACCACTGAATCCACACGTGAGTTTAACTCTGTCAGTTGAATGCACACATTGACAACCATTCAGTTAGATAGCTCCGTTTTGGTTTTAGAAGCAGATATTTCTCTGTACATCCTATGGTCCCATTCACTCGGGAATATCCCCACGCAGCTCCTGGAAGAAACTTGTTTCTGACTCGCTGAATCTCAACATAGATTCAACTCTCTTAGGTGAACGAACGCACAGCAGAGCAGTTTCAAGGAAACTTTTCTCCTGAGTTTTAGACGAAGTCCCCTGCTGTTTAGTACGTATGCCGGCATTGGGCTGGAAATACCGGTTTTGGGATTCTGCACAGAAAGGGTTTGCAAACCGCTGAATCCACACGTGAGTTTAACTCTGTCAGTTGAATGCACACATTGACAACCATTCAGTTTGATAACACCCTTTTGGTTTTAGAAGCAGATATTTCTCTGTACAGCCTATGGTCCCATTCACTCGGGAATATCCCAACGCAGCTCCTGGAAGAAACGTGTTTCTGACTCGCTGAATCTCAACATAGATTCAACTCTCTTAGGTGAACGAACGCACAGCAGGGCAGTTTCAAGGAAACGTTTCTCCTGAGTTTTAGACGAAGTTTCCTGCTGTTTAGAACGTATGCCGGCATTGGGCTGGAAATACCGGTTTTGAGATTCTGCACAGAAAGCGTTTGCAAACCGCTGAATCCACACGTGAGTTTAACTTTGTCAGTTGAATGCACACATTGACAACCATCCAGTTAGATAGCTCCGTTTTGGTTTTAGAAGCAGATATTTCTCTGTACACCCTATGGTCCCATTCACTCGGGAATATCCCAACCCAGCTTCTAGAAGAAACGTGTTTCTGACTCGCTGAATCTCAACATAGATTCAACTCTCTTAGGTGAACGAACGCACAGCAGAGCAGTTTCAAGGAAACGTTTCTCCTGAGTTTTAGACGAAGTTTCCTGCTGTTTAGTACGGATGCCGGCATTGGGCTGCAAATACCGGTTTTGGGATTCTGCACAGAAAGGGTTTGCAAACCGCTGAATCCAAACGTCAGTTTAACTTTGTCAGTTGAATGCACACATTGACAACCATCCAGTTAGATAGCTCCGTTTTGGTTTTAGAAGCAGATATTTCTCTGTACAGCCTATGGTCCCATTCACTCGGGAATATCCCAACGCACGTCCTAGAAGAAACGTGTTTCTGACTCGCTGAATGTCAACTTAGCTTCAACTCTCTTAGGTGAACGAACGCACAGCAGAGCAGTTTCAAAGAAACGTTTCTCCTGAGTTTTAGACGAAGTTTCCTGCTGTTTAGTACGTATGCCGGCATTGGGCTGGAAATACCGGTTTTGGGATTCTGCACAGAAAGGGTTTGCAAACCGCTGAATCCACACGTGAGTTTAACTCTGTCAGTTGAATGCACACATTGACAACCATTCAGTTAGATAGCTCCGTTTTGGTTTTAGAAGCAGATATTTCTCTGTACAGCCTATGGTCCCATTCACTCGGGAATATCCCAACGCATCTCCTAGAAGAAACGTGTTTCTGACTCGCTGAATCTCAACATAGATTCAACTCTCTTAGGTGAACGAACGCACAGCAGAGCAGTTTCAAGGAAACTTTTCTCCTGAGTTTTAGACGAAGTTTCCTGCTGTTTAGTACGGATGCCGGCATTGGGCTGGAAATAATGGTTTTGGGATTCTGCACAGAAAGGGTTTGCAAACCACTGAATCAACACGTGAGTTTAACTCTGTCAGTTGAATGCACACATTGACAACCATTCAGTGTGATAACACCCTTTTGGTTTTAGAAGCAGATATTTCTCTGTACAACCTATGGTCCCATTCACTCGGGAATATCCCAACGCAGCTCCTAGAAGAAACGTGTTTCTGACTCGTTGAATCTCAACATAGATTCAACTCTCTTAGGTGAACGAACGCACAGCAGAGCAGTTTCAAGGAAACTTTTCTCCTGAGTTTTAGACGAAGTTTCCTGCTGTTTAGTACGTATGCCGGCATTGGGCTGGAAATACCGGTTTTGGGATTCTGCACAGAAAGGGTTTGCAAACCGCTGAATCCACACGTGAGTTTAACTCTGTCAGTTGAATGCACACATTGACAACCATTCAGTTTGATAACACCCTTTTGGTTTTAGAAGCAGATATTTCTCTGTACAGCCTATGGTCCCTTTCACTCGGGAATATCCCAACGCAGCTCCTGGAAGAAACGTGTTTCTGACTCGCTGAATCTCAACATAGATTCAACTCTCTTAGGTGAACGAACGCACAGCAGAGCAGTTTCAAGGAAACGTTTCTCCTGAGTTTTAGACGAAGTTTCCTGCTGTTTAGTGCGTATGCCGGCATTGGGCTGGAAATACCGGTTTTGGGATTCTGCACAGAAAGGGTTTGCAAACCGCTGAATCCACACGTGAGTTTAACTTTGTCAGTTGAATGCACACATTGACAACCATCCAGTTAGATAGCTCCGTTTTGGTTTTAGGAGCAGATATTTCTCTGTACAGCCTATGGTCCCATTCACTCGGGAATATCCCAACGCAGCTCCTAGAAGAAACGTGTTTCTGACTCGCTGAATCTCAACATAGATTCAACTCTCTTAGGTGAACGAACGCACAGCAGAGCAGTTTCAAGGAAACGTTTCTCCTGAGTTTTAGACGAAGTTTCCTGCTGTTTAGTACGTATGCCGGCATTGGGCTGGAAATACCGGTTTTGGGATTCTGCACAGAAAGCGTTTGCAAACCGCTGAATCCACACGTGAGTTTAACTTTGTCAGTTGAATGCACACATTGACAACCATCCAGTTAGATAGCTCCGTTTTGGTTTTAGAAGCAGATATTTCTCTGTACAGCCTATGGTCCCATTCACTCGGGAATATCCCAACGCAGCTCCTAGAAGAAACGTGTTTCTGACTCGCTGAATCTCAACATAGATTCAACTCTCTTAGGTGAACGAACGCACAGCAGAGCAGTTTCAAGGAAACGTTTCTCCTGAGTTTTAGACGAAGTTTCCTGCTGTTTAGTACGGATGCCGGCATTGGGCTGCAAATACCGGTTTTGGGATTCTGCACAGAAAGGGTTTGCAAACCGCTGAATCCAAACGTGAGTTTAACTTTGTCAGTTGAATGCACACATTGACAACCATCCAGTTAGATAGCTCCGTTTTGGTTTTAGAAGCAGATATTTCTCTGTACAGCCTATGGTCCCATTCACTCGGGAATATCCCAACGCACGTCCTAGAAGAAACGTGTTTCTGACTCGCTGAATGTCAACTTAGATTCAACTCTCTTAGGTGAACGAACGCACAGCAGAGCAGTTTCAAAGAAACGTTTCTCCTGAGTTTTAGACGAAGTTTCCTGCTGTTTAGTACGTATGCCGGCATTGGGCTGGAAATACCGGTTTTGGGATTCTGCACAGAAAGGGTTTGCAAACCGCTGAATCCACACGTGAGTTTAACTCTGTCAGTTGAATGCACACATTGACAACCATTCAGTTAGATAGCTCCGTTTTGGTTTTAGAAGCAGATATTTCTCTGTACAGCCTATGGTCCCATTCACTCGGGAATATCCCAACGCATCTCCTAGAAGAAACGTGTTTCTGACTCGCTGAATCTCAACATAGATTCAACTCTCTTAGGTGAACGAACGCACAGCAGAGCAGTTTCAAGGAAACTTTTCTCCTGAGTTTTAGACGAAGTTTCCTGCTGTTTAGTACGGATGCCGGCATTGGGCTGGAAATAACGGTTTTGGGATTCTGCACAGAAAGGGTTTGCAAACCGCTGAATCCACACGTGAGTTTAACTCTGTCAGTTGAATGCACACATTGACAACCATTCAGTGTGATAACACCCTTTGGTTTTAGAAGCAGATATTTCTCTGTACAACCTATGGTCCCATTCACTCGGGAATATCCCAACGCAGCTCCTAGAAGAAACGTGTTTCTGACTCGTTGAATCTCAACATAGATTCAACTCTCTTAGGTGAACGAACGCACAGCAGAGCAGTTTCAAGGAAACGTTTCTCCTGAGTTTTAGACGAAGTTTCCTGCTGTTTAGTACGTATGCCGGCATTGGGCTGGAAATACCGGTTTTGGGATTCTGCACAGAAAGGGTTTGCAAACCGCTGAATCCACACGTGAGTTTAACTCTGTCAGTTGAATGCACACATTGACAACCATTCAGTTAGATAGCTCCGTTTTGGTTTTAGAAGCAGATATTTCTCTGTACAGCCTATGGTCCCTTTCACTCGGGAATATCCCAACGCAGCTCCTGGAAGAAACGTGTTTCTGACTCGCTGAATCTCAACATAGATTCAACTCTCTTAGGTGAACGAACGCACAGCAGAGCAGTTTCAAGGAAACGTTTCTCCTGAGTTTTAGACGAAGTTTCCTGCTGTTTAGTGCGTATGCCGGCATTGGGCTGGAAATACCGGTTTTGGGATTCTGCACAGAAAGGGTTTGCAAACCGCTGAATCCACACGTGAGTTTAACTTTGTCAGTTGAATGCACACATTGACAACCATCCAGTTAGATAGCTCCGTTTTGGTTTTAGAAGCAGATATTTCTCTGTACAGCCTATGGTCCCATTCACTCGGGAATATCCCAACGCAGCTCCTAGAAGAAACGTGTTTCTGACTCGCTGAATCTCAACATAGATTCAACTCTCGTAGGTGAACGAAAGAACAGCAGAGCAGTTTCAAGGAAACGTTTCTCCTGAGTTTTAGACGAAGTTTCCTGCTGTTTAGTACGTATGCCGGCATTGGGCTGGAAATACCGGTTTTGGGATTCTGCACAGAAAGCGTTTGCAAACCACTGAATCCACACGTGAGTTTAACTCTGTCAGTTGAATGCACACATTGACAACCATTCAGTTAGATAGCTCCGTTTTGGTTTTAGAAGCAGTTATTTCTCTGTACAGCCTATGGTCCCATTCACTCGGGAATATCCCAACGCAGCTCCTGGAAGAAACGTGTTTCTGACTCGCTGAATCTCAACATAGATTCAACTCTCTTAGGTGAACGAACGCACAGCAGAGCAGTTTCAAGGAAACGTTTCTCCTGAGTTTTAGACGAAGTTTCCTGCTGTTTAGTACGGATGCCAGCATTGGGCAGGAAATATCGGCTTTGGGATTCTGCACAGAAAGGGTTTGCAAACCGCTGAATCCACACGTGAGTTTAACTCTGTCAGTTGAATGCACACATTGACAACCATTCAGTTTGATAGCACCCTTTTGGTTTTAGAAGCAGATATTTCTCTGTACAGCCTATGGTCCCATTCACTCGGGAATATCCCAACGCAGCTCCTAGAAGAAACGTGTTTCTGACTCGCTGAATCTCAACATAGATTCAACTCTCTTAGGTGAACGAACGCACAGCAGAGCAGTTTCAAGGAAACGTTTCTCCTGAGTTTTAGACGAAGTTTCCTGCTGTTTAGTACGTATGCCGGCATTGGGCTGGAAATACCGGTTTTGGGATTCTGCACAGAAAGGGTTTGCAAACCGCTGAATCCACACGTGAGTTTAACTCTGTCAGTTGAATGCACACATTGACAACCTTTCAGTTAGATAGCTCCGTTTTGGTTTTAGAAGCAGATATTTCTCTGTACAGCCTATGGTCCCATTCACTCGGGAATATCCCAACGCAGCTCCTGGAAGAAAAGTGTTTCTTACTCGCTGAATCTCAACATAGATTCAACTCTCTTAGGTGAACGAACGCACAGCAGAGCAGTTTCAAGGAAACGTTTCTCCTGAGTTTTAGACGAAGTTTCCTGGTGTTTAGTACGTATGCCGGCATTGGGCTGGAAATACCGGTTTTGGGATTCTGCACAGAAAGGGTTTGCAAACCGCTGAATCCACACGTGAGTTTAAATCTGTCAGTTGAATGCACACATTGACAACCATTCAGTTAGATAGCTCCGTTTTGGTATTAGAAGCAGATATTTCTCTGTACAGCCTATGGTCCCATTCACTCGGGAATATCCCAACGCAGCTCCTAGAAGAAACGTGTTTCTGACTCGCTGAATCTCAACATAGATTCAACTCTGTTAGGTGAACGAACGCACAGCAGAGCAGTTTCAAGGAAACGTTTCTCCTGAGTTTTAGACGAAGTTACCTGCAGTTAAGTACGTATACCGGCATTGGGCTGGAAATACCGGTTTTGGGATTCTGCACAGAAAGTGTTTACAAACCGCTGAATCCACACGTGAGTTTAACTCTGTCAGTTGAATGCACACATTGACAACCATTCAGTTAGATAGCTCCGTTTTGGTTTTAGAAGCAGATATTTCTCTGTACAGCCTATGGTCCCATTCACTCGGGAATATCCCAACGCAGCTCCTGGAAGAAACGTGTTTCTGACTCGCTGAATCTCAACATAGATTCAACTCTCTTAGGTGAACGAACGCACAGCAGAGCAGTTTCAAGGAAACGTTTCTCCTGAGTTTTAGACGAAGTTTCCTGCTGTTTAGTACGGATGCCGGCATTGGGCTGGAAATACCGGTTTTGGGATTCTGCACAGAAAGGGTTTGCAAACCGCTGAATCCACACGTGAGTTTAACTCTGTCAGTTGAATGCACACACTGACAACCATTCAGTTAGATAGCTCCGTTTTGGTTTTAGAAGCAGATATTTCTCTGTACAGCCTATGGTCCCATTCACTCGGGAATATCCCAACGCAGCTCCTGGAAGAAACGTGTTTCTGACTCGCTGAATCTCAACATAGATTCAAGTCTCTTAGGTGAACGAACGTACAGCAGAGCAGTTTCAAGGAAACTTTTCTCCTGAGTTTTAGACGAAGTTTCCTGCTGTTTAGTACGTATCCCGGCATTGGGCTGGAAATACCGGTTTTGGGATTCTGCACAGAAAGGTTTTGCAAACCGCGGAATCCACACGTGAGTTTAACTCTGTCAGTTGAATGCACACATTGACAACCATTCAGTTAGATAGCTCCGTTTTGGTTTTAGAAGCAGATATTTCTCTGTACAGCCTATGGTCCCATTCACTCGGGAATATCGCAACGCAGCTCCTCGAAGAAACGTGTTTCTGACTCGCTGAATCTCAACATAGATTTAAGTCTCTTAGGTGAACGAACGCACAGCAGAGCAGTTTCAAGGAAACTTTTCTCCTGAGTTTTAGACGAAGTTTCCTGCTGTTTAGTACGTATGCCGGCATTGGGCTGGAAATACCGGTTTTGGGATTCTGCACAGAAAGGTTTTGCAAACCGCGGAATCCACACGTGAGTTTAACTCTGTCAGTTGAATGCACACATTGACAACCATTCAGTTAGATAACTCCGTTTTGGTTTTAGAAGCAGATATTTCTCTATACAGCCTATGGTCCCATTCACTCGGGAATATCCCAACGCAGCTCCTAGAAGAAACGTGTTTCTGACTCGCTGAATCTCAACATAGATTCAACTCTCTTAGGTGAACGAACGCACAGCAGAGCAGTTTCAAGGAAACGTTTCTCCTGAGTTTTAGACGAAGTTTCCTGCTGTTTAGTACGGATGCCGGCATTGGGCTGGAAATACCGGTTTTGGGATTCTGCACAGAAAGGGTTTGCAAACCGCTGAATCCACACGTGAGTTTAACTTTGTCAGTCGAATGCACACATTGACAACCATCCAGTTAGATAGCTCCGTTTTGGTTTTAGAAGCAGATATTTCTCTGTACAGCCTATGGTCCCATTCACTCGGGAATATCCCAACGCACGTCCTAGAAGAAACGTGTTTCTGACTCGCTGAATGTCAACATAGATTCAACTCTCTTAGGTGAACGAACGCACAGCAGAGCAGTTTCAAGGAAACGTTTCTCCTGAGTTTTAGACGAAGTTTCCTGCTGTTTAGTACGTATGCCGGCATTGGGCTGGAAATACCGGTTTTGGGATTCTGCACAGAAAGGATTTGCAAACCACTGAATCCACACGTGAGTTTAACTCTGTCAGTTGAATGCACACATTGACAACCATTCAGTTAGATAGCTCCGTTTTGGTTTTAGAAGCAGATATTTCTCTGTACATCCTATGGTCCCATTCACTCGGGAATATCCCCACGCAGCTCCTGGAAGAAACTTGTTTCTGACTCGCTGTATCTCAACATAGATTCAACTCTCTTAGGTGAACGAACGCACAGCAGAGCAGTTTCAAGGAAACTTTTCTCCTGAGTTTTAGACGAAGTCCCCTGCTGTTTAGCACGTATGCCGGCATTGGGCTGGAAATACCGGTTTTGGGATTCTGCACAGAAAGGGTTTGCAAACCGCTGAATCCACACGTGAGTTTAACTCTGTCAGTTGAATGCACACATTGACAACCATTCAGTTTGATAACACCCTTTTGGTTTTAGAAGCAGATATTTCTCTGTACAGCCTATGGTCCCATTCACTCGGGAATATCCCAACGCAGCTCCTGGAAGAAACGTGTTTCTGACTCGCTGAATCTCAACATAGATTCAACTCTCTTAGGTGAACGAACGCACAGCAGAGCAGTTTCAAGGAAACGTTTCTCCTGAGTTTTAGACGAAGTTTCCTGCTGTTTAGTACGTATGCCGGCATTGGGCTGGAAATACCGGTTTTGGGATTCTGCACAGAAAGCGTTTGCAAACCGCTGAATCCACACGTGAGTTTAACTTTGTCAGTTGAATGCACACATTGACAACCATCCAGTTAGATAGCTCCGTTTTGGTTTTAGAAGCAGATATTTCTCTGTACACCCTATGGTCCCATTCACTCGGGAATATCCCAACCCAGCTCCTAGAAGAAACGTGTTTCTGACTCGCTGAATCTCAACATAGATTCAACTCTCTTAGGTGAACGAACGCACAGCAGAGCAGTTTCAAGGAAACGTTTCTCCTGAGTTTTAGACGAAGTTTCCTGCTGTTTAGTACGGATGCCGGCATTGGGCTGCAAATACCGGTTTTGGGATTCTGCACAGAAAGGGTTTGCAAACCGCTGAATCCAAACGTGAGTTTAACTTTGTCAGTTGAATGCACACATTGACAACCATCCAGTTAGATGGGTCCGTTTTGGTTTTAGAAGCAGATATTTCTCTGTACAGCCTATGGTCCCATTCACTCGGGAATATCCCAACGCACGTCCTAGAAGAAACGTGTTTCTGACTCGCTGAATGTCAACTTAGATTCAACTCTCTTAGGTGAACGAACGCACAGCAGAGCATTTTCAAAGAAACGTTTCTCCTGAGTTTTAGACGAAGTTTCCTGCTGTTTAGTACGTATGCCGGCATTGGGCTGGAAATACCGGTTTTGGGATTCTGCACAGAAAGGGTTTGCAAACCGCTGAATCCACACGTGAGTTTAACTCTGTCAGTTGAATGCACACATTGACAACCATTCAGTTAGATAGCTCCGTTTTGGTTTTAGAAGCAGATATTTCTCTTTACAGCCTATGGTCCCATTCACTCGGGAATATCCCAACGCATCTCCTAGAAGAAACGTGTTTCTGACTCGCTGAATCTCAACATAGATTCAACTCTCTTAGGTGAACGAACGCACAGCAGAGCAGTTTCAAGGAAACTTTTCTCCTGAGTTTTAGACGAAGTTTCCTGCTGTTTAGTACGGATGCCGGCATTGGGCTGGAAATAACGGTTTTGGGATTCTGCACAGAAAGGGTTTGCAAACCGCTGAATCCACACGTGAGTTTAACTCTGTCAGTTGAATGCACACATTGACAACCATTCAGTGTGATAACACCCTTTTGGTTTTAGAAGCAGATATTTCTCTGTACAACCTATGGTCCCATTCACTCGGGAATATCCCAACGCAGCTCCTGGAAGAAACGTGTTTCTGACTCGTTGAATCTCAACATAGATTCAACTCTCTTAGGTGAACGAAGGCACAGCAGAGCAGTTTCAAGGAAACTTTTCTCCTGAGTTTTAGACGAAGTTTCCTGCTGTTTAGTACGGATGCCGGCATTGGGCTGGAAATACCGGTTTTGGGATTCTGCACAGAAAGGGTTTGCAAACCGCTGAATCCACACGTGAGTTTAACTCTGTCAGTTGAATCCACACATTGACAACCATTCAGTTTGATAACACCCTTTTGGTTTTAGAAGCAGATATTTCTCTGTACAGCCTATGGTCCCTTTCACTCGGGAATATCCCAACGCAGCTCCTGGAAGAAACGTGTTTCTGACTCGCTGAATCTCAACATAGATTCAACTCTCTTAGGTGAACGAACGCACAGCAGAGCAGTTTCAAGGAAACGTTTCTCCTGAGTTTTAGACGAAGTTTCCTGCTGTTTAGTGCGTATGCCGGCATTGGGCTGGAAATACCGGTTTTGGGATTCTGCACAGAAAGGGTTTGCAAACCGCTGAATCCACACGTGAGTTTAACTTTGTCAGTTGAATGCACACATTGACAACCATCCAGTTAGATAGCTCCGTTTTGGTTTTAGAAGCAGATATTTCTCTGTACAGCCTATGGTCCCATTCACTCGGGAATATCCCAACGCAGCTCCTAGAAGAAACGTGTTTCTGACTCGCTGAATCTCAACATAGATTCAACTCTCTTAGGTGAACGAAAGAACAGCAGAGCAGTTTCAAGGAAACGTTTCTCCTGAGTTTTAGACGAAGTTTCCTGCTGTTTAGTACGTATGCCGGCATTGGGCTGGAAATACCGGTTTTGGGATTCTGCACAGAAAGCGTTTGCAAACCGCTGAATCCACACGTGAGTTTAACTCTGTCAGTTGAATGCACACATTGACAACCATTCAGTTAGATAGCTCCGTTTTGGTTTTAGAAGCAGATATTTCTCTGTACAGCCTATGGTCCCATTCACTCGGGAATATCCCAACGCAGCTCCTGGAAGAAACGTGTTTCTGACTCGCTGAATCTCAACATAGATTCAACTCTCTTAGGTGAACGAACGCACAGCAGAGCAGTTTCAAGGAAACGTTTCTCCTGAGTTTTAGACGAAGTTTCCTGCTGTTTAGTACGTATGCCGGCATTGGGCTGGAAATACCGGTTTTGGGATTCTGCACAGAAAGGGTTTGCAAACCGCTGAATCCACACGTGAGTTTAACTCGGTCAGTTGAATGCACACATTGAAAACCATTCAGTTAGATAGCTCCGTTTTGGTATTAGAAGCAGATATTTCTCTGTACAGCCTATGGTCCCATTCACTCGGGAATATCCCAACGCAGGTCCTAGAAGAAACGTGTTTCTGACTCGCTGAATCTCAACATAGATTCAACTCTCTTAGGTGAACGAACGCACAGCAGAGCAGTTTCAAGGAAACGTTTCTCCTGAGTTTTAGACGAAGTTTCCTGCTGTTTAGTACGGATGCCTGCATTGGGCTGGAAATACCGGTTTTGGGATTCTGCACAGAAAGGGTTGGCAAACCACTGAATCAACACGTGAGTTTAACTCTGTCAGTTGAATGCACACATTGACAACCATTCAGTTAGATAGCTCCGTTTTGGTTTTAGAAGCAGATATTTCTCTGTACAGCCTATGGTCCCATTCACTCGGGAATATCCCAACGCAGCTCCTGGAAGAAACGTGTTTCTGACTCGCTGAATCTCAACATAGATTCAAATCTCTTAGGTGAACGAACGCACAGCAGAGCAGTTTCAAGGAAACGTTTCTCCTGAGTTTTAGACGAAGTTTCCTGCTGTTTAGTCCGTATGCCGGCATTGGGCTGGAAATAACGGTTTTGGGATTCTGAACAGAAAGGGTTTGCAAACCGCTGAATCCACACGTGAGTTTATCTCTGTCAGTTGAATGCACACATTGACAACCATTCAGTTAGATAGCTCCGTTTTGGTTTTAGAAGCAGATATTTCTCTGTACAGCCTATGGTCCCATTAACTCGGGAATATCCCAACGCAGCTCCTAGAAGAAACGTGTTTCTGACTCGTTGAATCTCAACATAGATTCAACTCTCTTAGGTGAACGAACGCCCAGCACAGCTGTTTCAAGGAAACTTTTCTCCTGAGTTTTAGACGAAGTTTCCTGCTGTTTAGTACGGATGCCGGCATTGGGCTGGAAATACCGGTTTTGGGATTCTGCACAGAAAGGGTTTGCAAACCGCTGAATCCACACGTGAGTTTAACTTTGTCAGTTGAATGCACACATTGACAACCATCCAGTTAGATAGCTCCGTTTTGGTTTTAGAAGCAGATATTTCTCTGTACAGCCTATGGTCCCATTCACTCGGGAATATCCCAACGCACGTCCTAGAAGAAACGTGTTTCTGACTCGCTGAATGTCAACATAGATTCAACTCTCTTAGGTGAACGAACGCACAGCAGAGCAGTTTCAAGGAAACGTTTCTCCTGAGTTTTAGACGAAGTTTCCTGCTGTTTAGTACGTATGCCGGCATTGGGCTGGAAATACCGGTTTTGGGATTCTGCACAGAAAGGATTTGCAAACCACTGAATCCACACGTGAGTTTAACTCTGTCAGTTGAATGCACACATTGACAACCATTCAGTTAGATAGCTCCGTTTTGGTTTTAGAAGCAGATATTTCTCTGTACATCCTATGGTCCCATTCACTCGGGAATATCCCCACGCAGCTCCTGGAAGAAACTTGTTTCTGACTCGCTGAATCTCAACATAGATTCAACTCTCTTAGGTGAACGAACGCACAGCAGAGCAGTTTCAAGGAAACCTTTCTCCTGAGTTTTAGACGAAGTCCCCTGCTGTTTAGTACGTATGCCGGCATTGGGCTGGAAATACCGGTTTTGGGATTCTGCACAGAAAGGGTTTGCAAACCGCTGAATCCACACGTGAGTTTAACTCTGTCAGTTGAATGCACACATTGACAACCATTCAGTTTGATAACACCCTTTTGGTTTTAGAAGCAGATATTTCTCTGTACAGCCTATGGTCCCATTCACTCGGGAATATCCCAACGCAGCTCCTGGAAGAAACGTGTTTCTGACTCGCTGAATCTCAACATAGATTCAACTCTCTTAGGTGAACGAACGCACAGCAGAGCAGTTTCAAGGAAACGTTTCTCCTGAGTTTTAGACGAAGTTTCCTGCTGTTTAGTACGTATGCCGGCATTGGGCTGGAAATACCGGTTTTGGGATTCTGCACAGAAAGCGTTTGCAAACCGCTGAATCCACACGTGAGTTTAACTTTGTCAGTTGAATGCACACATTGACAACCATCCAGTTAGATAGCTCCGTTTTGGTTTTAGAAGCAGATATTTCTCTGTACACCCTATGGTCCCATTCACTCGGGAATATCCCAACCCAGCTTCTAGAAGAAACGTGTTTCTGACTCGCTGAATCTCAACATAGATTCAACTCTCTTAGGTGAACGAACGCACAGCAGAGCAGTTTCAAGGAAACGTTTCTCCTGAGTTTTAGACGAAGTTTCGTGCTGTTTAGTACGGATGCCGGCATTGGGCTGCAAATACCGGTTTTGGGATTCTGCACAGAAAGGGTTTGCAAACCGCTGAATCCAAACGTGAGTTTAACTTTGTCAGTTGAATGCACACATTGACAACCATCCAGTTAGATAGCTCCGTTTTGGTTTTAGAAGCAGATATTTCTCTGTACAGCCTATGGTCCCATTCACTCGGGAATATCCCAACGCACGTCCTAGAAGAAACGTGTTTCTGACTCGCTGAATGTCAACTTAGATTCAACTCTCTTAGGTGAACGAACGCACAGCAGAGCAGTTTCAAAGAAACGTTTCTCCTGAGTTTTAGACGAAGTTTCCTGCTGTTTAGTACGTATGCCGGCATTGGGCTGGAAATACCGGTTTTGGGATTCTGCACAGAAAGGGTTTGCAAACCGCTGAATCCACACGTGAGTTTAACTCTGTCAGTTGAATGCACACATTGACAACCATTCAGTTTGATAGCACCCTTTTGGTTTTAGAAGCAGATATTTCTCTGTACAGCCTATGGTCCCATTCACTCGGGAATATCCCAACGCAGCTCCTAGAAGAAACGTGTTTCTGACTCGCTGAATCTCAACATAGATTCAACTCTCTTAGGTGAACGAACGCACAGCAGAGCAGTTTCAAGGAAACGTTTCTCCTGAGTTTTAGACGAAGTTTCCTGCTGTTTAGTACGTATGCCGGCATTGGGCTGGAAATACCGGTTTTGGGATTCTGCACAGAAAGGGTTTGCAAACCGCTGAATCCACACGTGAGTTTAACTCTGTCAGTTGAATGCACACATTGACAACCATTCAGTTAGATAGCTCCGTTTTGGTTTTAGAAGCAGATATTTCTCTGTACAGCCTATGGTCCCATTCACTCGGGAATATCCCAACGCAGCTCCTGGAAGAAAAGTGTTTCTTACTCGCTGAATCTCAACATAGATTCAACTCTCTTAGGTGAACGAACGCACAGCAGAGCAGTTTCAAAGAAACGTTTCTCCTGAGTTTTAGACGAAGTTTCCTGGTGTTTAGTACGTATGCCGGCATTGGGCTGGAAATACCGGTTTTGGGATTCTGCACAGAAAGGGTTTGCAAACCGCTGAATCCACACGTGAGTTTAACTCTGTCAGTTGAATGCACACATTGACAACCATTCAGTTAGATAGCTCCGTTTTGGTATTAGAAGCAGATATTTCTCTGTACAGCCTATGGTCCCATTCACTCGGGAATATCCCAACGCAGGTCCTAGAAGAAACGTGTTTCTGACTCGCTGAATCTCAACATAGATTCACCTCTGTTAGGTGAACGAACGCACAGCAGAGCAGTTTCAAGGAAACGTTTCTCCTGAGTTTTAGACGAAGTTACCTGCAGTTAAGTACGTATCCCGGCATTGGGCTGGAAATACCGGTTTTGGGATTCTGCACAGAAAGTGTTTACAAACCGCTGAATCCACACGTGAGTTTAACTCTGTCAGTTGAATGCACACATTGACAACCATTCAGTTAGATAGCTCCGTTTTGGTTTTAGAAGCAGATATTTCTCTGTACAGCCTATGGTCCCATTCACTCGGGAATATCCCAACGCAGCTCCTGGAAGAAACGTGTTTCTGACTCGCTGAATCTCAACATAGATTCAACTCTCTTAGGTGAACGAACGCACAGCAGAGCAGTTTCAAGGAAACGTTTCTCCTGAGTTTTAGACGAAGTTTCCTGCTGTTTAGTACGTATCCCGGCATTGGGCTGGAAATACCGGTTTTGGGATTCTGCACAGAAAGGTTTTGCAAACCGCGGAATCCACACGTGAGTTTAACTCTGTCAGTTGAATGCACACATTGACAACCATTCAGTTAGATAGCTCCGTTTTGGTTTTAGAAGCAGATATTTCTCTGTACAGCCTATGGTCCCATTCACTCGGGAATATCGCAACGCAGCTCCTGGAAGAAACGTGTTTCTGACTCGCTGAATCTCAACATAGATTCAAGTCTCTTAGGTGAACGAACGCACAGCAGAGCAGTTTCAAGGAAACTTTTCTCCTGAGTTTTAGACGAAGTTTCCTGCTGTTTAGTACGTATGCCGGCATTGGGCTGGAAATACCGGTTTTGGGATTCTGCACAGAAAGGTTTTGCAAACCGCGGAATCCACACGTGAGTTTAACTCTGTCAGTTGAACGCACACATTGACAACCATTCAGTTAGATAACTCCGTTTTGGTTTTAGAAGCAGATATTTCTCTATACAGCCTATGGTCCCATTCACTCGGGAATATCCCAACGCAGCTCCTAGAAGAAACGTGTTTCTGACTCGCTGAATCTCAACATAGATTCAACTCTCTTAGGTGAACGAACGCACAGCAGAGCAGTTTCAAGGAAACGTTTCTCCTGAGTTTTAGACGAAGTTTCCTGCTGTTTAGTACGGATGCCGGCATTGGGCTGGAAATACCGGTTTTGGGATTCTGCACAGAAAGGGTTTGCAAACCGCTGAATCCACACGTGAGTTTAACTTTGTCAGTTGAATGCACACATTGACAACCATCCAGTTAGATAGCTCCGTTTTGGTTTTAGAAGCAGATATTTCTCTGTACAGCCTATGGTCCCATTCACTCGGGAATATCCCAACGCACGTCCTAGAAGAAACGTGTTTCTGACTCGCTGAATGTCAACATAGATTCAACTCTCTTAGGTGAACGAACGCACAGCAGAGCAGTTTCAAGGAAACGTTTCTCCTGAGTTTTAGACGAAGTTTCCTGCTGTTTAGTACGTATGCCGGCATTGGGCTGGAAATACCGGTTTTGGGATTCTGCACAGAAAGGATTTGCAAACCACTGAATCCACACGTGAGTTTAACTCTGTCATTTGAATGCACACATTGACAACCATTCAGTTAGATAGCTCCGTTTTGGTTTTAGAAGCAGATATTTCTCTGTACATCCTATGGTCCCATTCACTCGGGAATATCCCCACGCAGCTCCTGGAAGAAACTTGTTTCTGACTCGCTGAATCTCAACATAGATTCAACTCTCTTAGGTGAACGAACGCACAGCAGAGCAGTTTCAAGGAAACTTTTCTCCTGAGTTTTAGACGAAGTACCCTGCTGTTTAGTACGTATGCCGGCATTGGGCTGGAAATACCGGTTTTGGGATTCTGCACAGAAAGGGTTTGCAAACCGCTGAATCCACACGTGAGTTTAACTCTGTCAGTTGAATGCACACATTGACAACCATTCAGTTTGATAACACCCTTTTGGTTTTAGAAGCAGATATTTCTCTGTACAGCCTATGGTCCCATTCACTCGGGAATATCCCAACGCACGTCCTAGAAGAAACGTGTTTCTGACTCGCTGAATGTCAACTTAGATTCAACTCTCTTAGGTGAACGAACGCACAGCAGAGCATTTTCAAAGAAACGTTTCTCCTGAGTTTTAGACGAAGTTTCCTGCTGTTTAGTACGTATGCCGGCATTGGGCTGGAAATACCGGTTTTGGGATTCTGCACAGAAAGGGTTTGCAAACCGCTGAATCCACACGTGAGTTTAACTCTGTCAGTTGAATGCACACATTGACAACCATTCAGTTAGATAGCTCCGTTTTGGTTTTAGAAGCAGATATTTCTCTTTACAGCCTATGGTCCCATTCACTCGGGAATATCCCAACGCATCTCCTAGAAGAAACGTGTTTCTGACTCGCTGAATCTCAACATAGATTCAACTCTCTTAGGTGAGCGAACGCACAGCAGAGCAGTTTCAAGGAAACTTTTCTCCTGAGTTTTAGACGAAGTTTCCTGCTGTTTAGTACGGATGCCGGCATTGGGCTGGAAATAACGGTTTTGGGATTCTGCACAGAAAGGGTTTGCAAACCGCTGAATCCACACGTGAGTTTAACTCTGTCAGTTGAATGCACACATTGACAACCATTCAGTGTGATAACACCCTTTTGGTTTTAGAAGCAGATATTTCTCTGTACAACCTATGGTCCCATTCACTCGGGAATATCCCAACGCAGCTCCTGGAAGAAACGTGTTTCTGACTCGTTGAATCTCAACATAGATTCAACTCTCTTAGGTGAACGAACGCACAGCAGAGCAGTTTCAAGGAAACTTTTCTCCTGAGTTTTAGACGAAGTTTCCTGCTGTTTAGTACGGATGCCGGCATTGGGCTGGAAATACCGGTTTTGGGATTCTGCACAGAAAGGGTTTGCAAACCGCTGAATCCACACGTGAGTTTAACTCTGTCAGTTGAATCCACACATTGACAACCATTCAGTTTGATAACACCCTTTTGGTTTTAGAAGCAGATATTTCTCTGTACAGCCTATGGTCCCTTTCACTCGGGAATATCCCAACGCAGCTCCTGGAAGAAACGTGTTTCTGACTCGCTGAATCTCAACATAGATTCAACTCTCTTAGGTGAACGAACGCACAGCAGAGCAGTTTCAAGGAAACGTTTCTCCTGAGTTTTAGACGAAGTTTCCTGCTGTTTAGTGCGTATGCCGGCATTGGGCTGGAAATACCGGTTTTGGGATTCTGCACAGAAAGGGTTTGCAAACCGCTGAATCCACACGTGAGTTTAACTTTGTCAGTTGAATGCACACATTGACAACCATCCAGTTAGATAGCTCCGTTTAGGTTTTAGAAGCAGATATTTCTCTGTACAGCCTATGGTCCCATTCACTCGGGAATATCCCAACGCAGCTCCTAGAAGAAACGTGTTTCTGACTCGCTGAATCTCAACATAGATTCAACTCTCTTAGGTGAACGAAAGAACAGCAGAGCAGTTTCAAGGAAACGTTTCTCCTGAGTTTTAGACGAAGTTTCCTGCTGTTTAGTACGTATGCCGGCATTGGGCTGGAAATACCGGTTTTGGGATTCTGCACAGAAAGCGTTTGCAAACCGCTGAATCCACACGTGAGTTTAACTCTGTCAGTTGAATGCACACATTGACAACCATTCAGTTAGATAGCTCCGTTTTGGTTTTAGAAGCAGATATTTCTCTGTACAGCCTATGGTCCCATTCACTCGGGAATATCCCAACGCAGCTCCTGGAAGAAACGTGTTTCTGACTCGCTGAATCTCAACATAGATTCAACTCTCTTAGGTGAACGAACGCACAGCAGAGCAGTTTCAAGGAAACGTTTCTCCTGAGTTTTAGACGAAGTTTCCTGCTGTTTAGTACGTATGCCGGCATTGGGCTGGAAATACCGGTTTTGGGATTCTGCACAGAAAGGGTTTGCAAACCGCTGAATCCACACGTGAGTTTAACTCGGTCAGTTGAATGCACACATTGACAACCATTCAGTTAGATAGCTCCGTTTTGGTATTAGAAGCAGATATTTCTCTGTACAGCCTATGGTCCCATTCACTCGGGAATATCCCAACGCAGGTCCTAGAAGAAACGTGTTTCTGACTCGCTGAATCTCAACATAGATTCAACTCTCTTAGGTGAACGAACGCACAGCAGAGCAGTTTCAAGGAAACGTTTCTCCTGAGTTTTAGACGAAGTTTCCTGCTGTTTAGTACGGATGCCTGCATTGGGCTGGAAATACCGGTTTTGGGATTCTGCACAGAAAGGGTTGGCAAACCACTGAATCAACACGTGAGTTTAACTCTGTCAGTTGAATGCACACATTGACAACCATTCAGTTAGATAGCTCCGTTTTGGTTTTAGAAGCAGATATTTCTCTGTACAGCCTATGGTCCCATTCACTCGGGAATATCCCAACGCAGCTCCTGGAAGAAACGTGTTTCTGACTCGCTGAATCTCAACATAGATTCAAATCTCTTAGGTGAACGAACGCACAGCAGAGCAGTTTCAAGGAAACGTTTCTCCTGAGTTTTAGACGAAGTTTCCTGCTGTTTAGTCCGTATGCCGGCATTGGGCTGGAAATAACGGTTTTGGGATTCTGAACAGAAAGGGTTTGCAAACCGCTGAATCCACACGTGAGTTTATCTCTGTCAGTTGAATGCACACATTGACAACCATTCAGTTAGATAGCTCCGTTTTGGTTTTAGAAGCAGATATTTCTCTGTACAGCCTATGGTCCCATTCACTCGGGAATATCCCAACGCAGCTCCTAGAAGAAACGTGTTTCTGACTCGCTGAATCTCAACATAGATTCAACTCTCTTAGGTGAACGAACGCCCAGCACAGCTGTTTCAAGGAAACTTTTCTCCTGAGTTTTAGACGAAGTTTCCTGCTGTTTAGTACGGATGCCGGCATTGGGCTGGAAATACCGGTTTTGGGATTCTGCACAGAAAGGGTTTGCAAACCGCTGAATCCACACGTGAGTTTAACTTTGTCAGTTGAATGCACACATTGACAACCATCCAGTTAGATAGCTCCGTTTTGGTTTTAGAAGCAGATATTTCTCTGTACAGCCTATGGTCCCATTCACTCGGGAATATCCCAACGCACGTCCTAGAAGAAACGTGTTTCTGACTCGCTGAATGTCAACATAGATTCAACTCTCTTAGGTGAACGAACGCACAGCAGAGCAGTTTCAAGGAAACGTTTCTCCTGAGTTTTAGACGAAGTTTCCTGCTGTTTAGTACGTATGCCGGCATTGGGCTGGAAATACCGGTTTTGGGATTCTGCACAGAAAGGATTTGCAAACCACTGAATCCACACGTGAGTTTAACTCTGTCAGTTGAATGCACACATTGACAACCATTCAGTTAGATAGCTCCGTTTTGGTTTTAGAAGCAGATATTTCTCTGTACATCCTATGGTCCCATTCACTCGGGAATATCCCCACGCAGCTCCTGGAAGAAACTTGTTTCTGACTCGCTGAATCTCAACATAGATTCAACTCTCTTAGGTGAACGAACGCACAGCAGAGCAGTTTCAAGGAAACCTTTCTCCTGAGTTTTAGACGAAGTCCCCTGCTGTTTAGTACGTATGCCGGCATTGGGCTGGAAATACCGGTTTTGGGATTCTGCACAGAAAGGGTTTGCAAACCGCTGAATCCACACGTGAGTTTAACTCTGTCAGTTGAATGCACACATTGACAACCATTCAGTTTGATAACACCCTTTTGGTTTTAGAAGCAGATATTTCTCTGTACAGCCTATGGTCCCATTCACTCGGGAATATCCCAACGCAGCTCCTGGAAGAAACGTGTTTCTGACTCGCTGAATCTCAACATAGATTCAACTCTCTTAGGTGAACGAACGCACAGCAGAGCAGTTTCAAGGAAACGTTTCTCCTGAGTTTTAGACGAAGTTTCCTGCTGTTTAGTACGTATGCCGGCATTGGGCTGGAAATACCGGTTTTGGGATTCTGCACAGAAAGCGTTTGCAAACCGCTGAATCCACACGTGAGTTTAACTTTGTCAGTTGAATGCACACATTGACAACCATCCAGTTAGATAGCTCCGTTTTGGTTTTAGAAGCAGATATTTCTCTGTACACCCTATGGTCCCATTCACTCGGGAATATCCCAACCCAGCTCCTAGAAGAAACGTGTTTCTGACTCGCTGAATCTCAACATAGATTCAACTCTCTTAGGTGAACGAACGCACAGCAGAGCAGTTTCAAGGAAACGTTTCTCCTGAGTTTTAGACGAAGTTTCGTGCTGTTTAGTACGGATGCCGGCATTGGGCTGCAAATACCGGTTTTGGGATTCTGCACAGAAAGGGTTTGCAAACCGCTGAATCCAAACGTGAGTTTAACTTTGTCAGTTGAATGCACACATTGACAACCATCCAGTTAGATAGCTCCGTTTTGGTTTTAGAAGCAGATATTTCTCTGTACAGCCTATGGTCCCATTCACTCGGGAATATCCCAACGCACGTCCTAGAAGAAACGTGTTTCTGACTCGCTGAATGTCAACTTAGATTCAACTCTCTTAGGTGAACGAACGCACAGCAGAGCAGTTTCAAAGAAACGTTTCTCCTGAGTTTTAGACGAAGTTTCCTGCTGTTTAGTACGTATGCCGGCATTGGGCTGGAAATACCGGTTTTGGGATTCTGCACAGAAAGGGTTTGCAAACCGCTGAATCCACACGTGAGTTTAACTCTGTCAGTTGAATGCACACATTGACAACCATTCAGTTTGATAACACCCTTTTGGTTTTAGAAGCAGATATTTCTCTGTACAGCCTATGGTCCCTTTCACTCGGGATTATCCCAACGCAGCTCCTGGAAGAAACGTGTTTCTGACTCGCTGAATCTCAACATAGATTCAACTCTCTTAGGTGAACGAACACACAGCAGAGCAGTTTCAAGGAAACGTTTCTCCTGAGTTTTAGACGAAGTTTCCTGCTGTTTAGTATGGATGCCGGCATTGGGCTGGAAATACCGGTTTTGGGATTCTGCACAGAAAGGGTTTGCAAACCGCTGAATCCACACGTGAGTTTAACTTTGTCAGTTGAATGCACACATTGACAACCATCCAGTTAGATAGCTCCGTTTTGGTTTTAGAAGCAGATATTTCTCTGTACAGCCTATGGTCCCATTCACTCGGGAATATCCCAACGCAGCTCCTAGAAGAAACGTGTTTCTGACTCGCTGAATCTCAACATAGATTCAACTCTCTTAGGTGAACGAAAGAACAGCAGAGCAGTTTCAAGGAAACGTTTCTCCTGAGTTTTAGACGACGTTTCCTGCTGTTTAGTACGTATGCCGGCATTGGGCTGGAAATACCGGTTTTGGGATTCTGCACAGAAAGCGTTTGCAAACCACTGAATCCACACGTGAGTTTAACTCTGTCAGTTGAATGCACACATTGACAACCATTCAGTTAGATAGCTCCGTTTTGGTTTTAGAAGCAGATATTTCTCTGTACAGCCTATGGTCCCATTCACTCGGGAATATCCCAACGCAGCTCCTGGAAGAAACGTGTTTCTGACTCGCTGAATCTCAACATAGATTCAACTCTCTTAGGTGAACGAACGCACAGCAGAGCAGTTTCAAGGAAACGTTTCTCCTGAGTTTTAGACGAAGTTTCCTGCTGTTTAGTACGGATGCCAGCATTGGGCAGGAAATACCGGCTTTGGGATTCTGCACAGAAAGGGTTTGCAAACCGCTGAATCCACACGTGAGTTTAACTCTGTCAGTTGAATGCACACATTGACAACCATTCAGTTTGATAGCACCCTTTTGGTTTTAGAAGCAGATATTTCTCTGTACAGCCTATGGTCCCATTCACTCGGGAATATCCCAACGCAGCTCCTAGAAGAAACGTGTTTCTGACTCGCTGAATCTCAACATAGATTCAACTCTCTTAGGTGAACGAACGCACAGCAGAGCAGTTTCAAGGAAACGTTTCTCCTGAGTTTTAGACGAAGTTTCCTGCTGTTTAGTACGTATGCCGGCATTGGGCTGGAAATACCGGTTTTGGGATTCTGCACAGAAAGGGTTTGCAAACCGCTGAATCCACACGTGAGTTTAACTCTGTCAGTTGAATGCACACATTGACAACCATTCAGTTAGATAGCTCCGTTTTGGTTTTAGAAGCAGATATTTCTCTGTACAGCCTATGGTCCCATTCACTCGGGAATATCCCAACGCAGCTCCTGGAAGAAAAGTGTTTCTTACTCGCTGAATCTCAACATAGATTCAACTCTCTTAGGTGAACGAACGCACAGCAGAGCAGTTTCAAAGAAACGTTTCTCCTGAGTTTTAGACGAAGTTTCCTGGTGTTTAGTACGTATGCCGGCATTGGGCTGGAAATACCGGTTTTGGGATTCTGCACAGAAAGGGTTTGCAAACCGCTGAATCCACACGTGAGTTTAACTCTGTCAGTTGAATGCACACATTGACAACCATTCAGTTAGATAGCTCCGTTTTGGTATTAGAAGCAGATATTTCTCTGTACAGCCTATGGTCCCATTCACTCGGGAATATCCCAACGCAGGTCCTAGAAGAAACGTGTTTCTGACTCGCTGAATCTCAACATAGATTCACCTCTGTTAGGTGAACGAACGCACAGCAGAGCAGTTTCAAGGAAACGTTTCTCCTGAGTTTTAGACGAAGTTACCTGCAGTTAAGTACGTATCCCGGCATTGGGCTGGAAATACCGGTTTTGGGATTCTGCACAGAAAGTGTTTACAAACCGCTGAATCCACACGTGAGTTTAACTCTGTCAGTTGAATGCACACATTGACAACCATTCAGTTAGATAGCTCCGTTTTGGTTTTAGAAGCAGATATTTCTCTGTACAGCCTATGGTCCCATTCACTCGGGAATATCCCAACGCAGCTCCTGGAAGAAACGTGTTTCTGACTCGCTGAATCTCAACATAGATTCAACTCTCTTAGGTGAACGAACGCACAGCAGAGCAGTTTCAAGGAAACGTTTCTCCTGAGTTTTAGACGAAGTTTCCTGCTGTTTAGTACGTATCCCGGCATTGGGCTGGAAATACCGGTTTTGGGATTCTGCACAGAAAGGTTTTGCAAACCGCGGAATCCACACGTGAGTTTAACTCTGTCAGTTGAATGCACACATTGACAACCATTCAGTTAGATAGCTCCGTTTTGGTTTTAGAAGCAGATATTTCTCTGTACAGCCTATGGTCCCATTCACTCGGGAATATCGCAACGCAGCTCCTGGAAGAAACGTGTTTCTGACTCGCTGAATCTCAACATAGATTCAAGTCTCTTAGGTGAACGAACGCACAGCAGAGCAGTTTCAAGGAAACTTTTCTCCTGAGTTTTAGACGAAGTTTCCTGCTGTTTAGTACGTATGCCGGCATTGGGCTGGAAATACCGGTTTTGGGATTCTGCACAGAAAGGTTTTGCAAACCGCGGAATCCACACGTGAGTTTAACTCTGTCAGTTGAACGCACACATTGACAACCATTCAGTTAGATAACTCCGTTTTGGTTTTAGAAGCAGATATTTCTCTATACAGCCTATGGTCCCATTCACTCGGGAATATCCCAACGCAGCTCCTAGAAGAAACGTGTTTCTGACTCGCTGAATCTCAACATAGATTCAACTCTCTTAGGTGAACGAACGCACAGCAGAGCAGTTTCAAGGAAACGTTTCTCCTGAGTTTTAGACGAAGTTTCCTGCTGTTTAGTACGGATGCCGGCATTGGGCTGGAAATACCGGTTTTGGGATTCTGCACAGAAAGGGTTTGCAAACCGCTGAATCCACACGTGAGTTTAACTTTGTCAGTTGAATGCACACATTGACAACCATCCAGTTAGATAGCTCCGTTTTGGTTTTAGAAGCAGATATTTCTCTGTACAGCCTATGGTCCCATTCACTCGGGAATATCCCAACGCACGTCCTAGAAGAAACGTGTTTCTGACTCGCTGAATGTCAACATAGATTCAACTCTCTTAGGTGAACGAACGCACAGCAGAGCAGTTTCAAGGAAACGTTTCTCCTGAGTTTTAGACGAAGTTTCCTGCTGTTTAGTACGTATGCCGGCATTGGGCTGGAAATACCGGTTTTGGGATTCTGCACAGAAAGGATTTGCAAACCACTGAATCCACACGTGAGTTTAACTCTGTCAGTTGAATGCACACATTGACAACCATTCAGTTAGATAGCTCCGTTTTGGTTTTAGAAGCAGATATTTCTCTGTACATCCTATGGTCCCATTCACTCGGGAATATCCCCACGCAGCTCCTGGAAGAAACTTGTTTCTGACTCGCTGAATCTCAACATAGATTCAACTCTCTTAGGTGAACGAACGCACAGCAGAGCAGTTTCAAGGAAACTTTTCTCCTGAGTTTTAGACGAAGTCCCCTGCTGTTTAGTACGTATGCCGGCATTGGGCTGGAAATACCGGTTTTGGGATTCTGCACAGAAAGGGTTTGCAAACCGCTGAATCCACACGTGAGTTTAACTCTGTCAGTTGAATGCACACATTGACAACCATTCAGTTTGATAACACCCTTTTGGTTTTAGAAGCAGATATTTCTCTGTACAGCCTATGGTCCCATTCACTCGGGAATATCCCAACGCAGCTCCTGGAAGAAACGTGTTTCTGACTCGCTGAATCTCAACATAGATTCAACTCTCTTAGGTGAACGAACGCACAGCAGAGCAGTTTCAAGGAAACGTTTCTCCTGAGTTTTAGACGAAGTTTCCTGCTGTTTAGTACGTATGCCGGCATTGGGCTGGAAATACCGGTTTTGGGATTCTGCACAGAAAGCGTTTGCAAACCGCTGAATCCACACGTGAGTTTAACTTTGTCAGTTGAATGCACACATTGACAACCATCCAGTTAAATAGCTCCGTTTTGGTTTTAGAAGCAGATATTTCTCTGTACACCCTATGGTCCCATTCACTCGGGAATATCCCAACCCAGCTTCTAGAAGAAACGTGTTTCTGACTCGCTGAATCTCAACATAGATTCAACTCTCTTAGGTGAACGAACGCACAGCAGAGCAGTTTCAAGGAAACGTTTCTCCTGAGTTTTAGACGAAGTTTCCTGCTGTTTAGTACGGATGCCGGCATTGGGCTGCAAATACCGGTTTTGGGATTCTGCACAGAAAGGGTTTGCAAACCGCTGAATCCAAACGTGAGTTTAACTTTGTCAGTTGAATGCACACATTGACAACCATCCAGTTAGATAGCTCCGTTTTGGTTTTAGAAGCAGATATTTCTCTGTACAGCCTATGGTCCCATTCACTCGGGAATATCCCAACGCACGTCCTAGTAGAAACGTGTTTCTGACTCGCTGAATGTCAACTTAGATTCAACTCTCTTAGGTGAACGAACGCACAGCAGAGCAGTTTCAAAGAAACGTTTCTCCTGAGTTTTAGACGAAGTTTCCTGCTGTTTAGTACGTATGCCGGCATTGGGCTGGAAATACCGGTTTTGGGATTCTGCACAGAAAGGGTTTGCAAACCGCTGAATCCACACGTGAGTTTAACTCTGTCAGTTGAATGCACACATTGACAACCATTCAGTTAGATAGCTCCGTTTTGGTTTTAGAAGCAGATATTTCTCTGTACAGCCTATGGTCCCATTCACTCGGGAATATCCCAACGCATCTCCTAGAAGAAACGTGTTTCTGACTCGCTGAATCTCAACATAGATTCAACTCTCTTAGGTGAACGAACGCACAGCAGAGCAGTTTCAAGGAAACTTTTCTCCTGAGTTTTAGACGAAGTTTCCTGCTGTTTAGTACGGATGCCGGCATTGGGCTGGAAATAACGGTTTTGGGATTCTGCACAGAAAGGGTTTGCAAACCGCTGAATCCACACGTGAGTTTAACTCTGTCAGTTGAATGCACACATTGACAACCATTCAGTGTGATAACACCCTTTTGGTTTTAGAAGCAGATATTTCTCTGTACAACCTATGGTCCCATTCACTCGGGAATATCCCAACGCAGCTCCTAGAAGAAACGTGTTTCTGACTCGTTGAATCTCAACATAGATTCACCTCTCTTAGGTGAACGAACGCACAGCAGAGCAGTTTCAAGGAAACTTTTCTCCTGAGTTTTAGACGAAGTTTCCTGCTGTTTAGTACGTATGCCGGCATTGGGCTGGAAATACCGGTTTTGGAATTCTGCACAGAAAGGGTTTGCAAACCGCTGAATCCACACGTGAGTTTAACTCTGTCAGTTGAATGCACACATTGACAACCATTCAGTTTGATAACACCCTTTTGGTTTTAGAAGCAGATATTTCTCTGTACAGCCTATGGTCCCTTTCACTCGGGAATATCCCAACGCAGCTCCTGGAAGAAACGTGTTTCTGACTCGCTGAATCTCAACATAGATTCAACTCTCTTAGGTGAACGAACGCACAGCAGAGCAGTTTCAAGGAAACGTTTCTCCTGAGTTTTAGACGAAGTTTCCTGCTGTTTAGTGCGTATGCCGGCATTGGGCTGGAAATACCGGTTTTGGGATTCTGCACAGAAAGGGTTTGCAAACCGCTGAATCCACACGTGAGTTTAACTTTGTCAGTTGAATGCACACATTGACAACCATCCAGTTAGATAGCTCCGTTTTGGTTTTAGAAGCAGATATTTCTCTGTACAGCCTATGGTCCCATTCACTCGGGAATATCCCAACGCAGCTCCTAGAAGAAACGTGTTTCTGACTCGCTGAATCTCAACATAGATTCAACTCTCTTAGGTGAACGAACGCACAGCAGAGCAGTTTCAAGGAAACGTTTCTCCTGAGTTTTAGACGAAGTTTCCTGCTGTTTAGTACGTATGCCGGCATTGGGCTGGAAATACCGGTTTTGGGATTCTGCACAGAAAGCGTTTGCAAACCGCTGAATCCACACGTGAGTTTAACTTTGTCAGTTGAATGCACACATTGACAACCATCCAGTTAGATAGCTCCGTTTTGGTTTTAGAAGCAGATATTTCTCTGTACACCCTATGGTCCCATTCACTCGGGAATATCCCAACCCAGCTCCTAGAAGAAACGTATTTCTGACTCGCTGAATCTCAACATAGTTTCAACTCTCTTAGGTGAACGAACGCACAGCAGAGTAGTTTCAAGGAAACGTTTCTCCTGAGTTTTAGACGAAGTTTCCTGCTGTTTAGTACGGATGCCGGCATTGGGCTGCAAATACCGGTTTTGGGATTCTGCACAGAAAGGGTTTGCAAACCGCTGAAGCCAAACGTGAGTTTAACTTTGTCAGTTGAATGCACACATTGACAACCATCCAGTTAGATAGCTCCGTTTTGGTTTTAGAAGCAGATATTTCTCTGTACAACCTATGGTCCCATTCACTCGGGAATATCCCAACGCACGTCCTAGAAGAAACGTGTTTCTGACTCGCTGAATGTCAACTTAGATTCAACTCTCTTAGGTGAACGAACGCACAGCAGAGCAGTTTCAAAGAAACGTTTCTCCTGAGTTTTAGACGAAGTTTCCTGCTGTTTAGTACGTATGCCGGCATTGGGCTGGAAATACCGGTTTTGGGATTCTGCACAGAAAGGGTTTGCAAACCGCTGAATCCACACGTGAGTTTAACTCTGTCAGTTGAATGCACACATTGACAACCATTCAGTTAGATAGCTCCGTTTTGGTTTTAGAAGCAGATATTTCTCTGTACAGCCTATGGTCCCATTCACTCGGGAATATCCCAACGCATCTCCTAGAAGAAACGTGTTTCTGACTCGCTGAATCTCAACATAGATTCAACTCTCTTAGGTGAACGAACGCACAGCAGAGCAGTTTCAAGGAAACTTTTCTCCTGAGTTTTAGACGAAGTTTCCTGCTGTTTAGTACGGATGCCGGCATTGGGCTGGAAATAACGGTTTTGGGATTCTGCACAGAAAGGGTTTGCAAACCGCTGAATCCACACGTGAGTTTAACTCTGTCAGTTGAATGCACACATTGACAACCATTCAGTTTGATAACACCCTTTTGGTTTTAGAAGCAGATATTTCTCTGTACAGCCTATGGTCCCTTTCACTCGGGAATATCCCAACGCAGCTCCTGGAAGAAACGTGTTTCTGACTCGCTGAATCTCAACATAGATTCAACTCTCTTAGGTGAACGAACGCACAGCAGAGCAGTTTCAAGGAAACGTTTCTCCTGAGTTTTAGACGAAGTTTCCTGCTGTTTAGTGCGTATGCCGGCATTGGGCTGGAAATACCGGTTTTGGGATTCTGCACAGAAAGGGTTTGCAAACCGCTGAATCCACACGTGAGTTTAACTTTGTCAGTTGAATGCACACATTGACAACCATCCAGTTAGATAGCTCCGTTTTGGTTTTAGAAGCAGATATTTCTCTGTACAGCCTATGGTCCCATTCACTCGGGAATATCCCAACGCAGCTCCTAGAAGAAACGTGTTTCTGACTCGCTGAATCTCAACATAGATTCAACTCTCGTAGGTGAACGAAAGAACAGCAGAGCAGTTTCAAGGAAACGTTTCTCCTGAGTTTTAGACGAAGTTTCCTGCTGTTTAGTACGTATGCCGGCATTGGGCTGGAAATACCGGTTTTGGGATTCTGCACAGAAAGCGTTTGCAAACCACTGAATCCACACGTGAGTTTAACTCTGTCAGTTGAATGCACACATTGACAACCATTCAGTTAGATAGCTCCGTTTTGGTTTTAGAAGCAGATATTTCTCTGTACAGCCTATGGACCCATTCACTCGGGAATATCCCAACGCAGCTCCTGGAAGAAACGTGTTTCTGACTCGCTGAATCTCAACATAGATTCAACTCTCTTAGGTGAACGAACGCACAGCAGAGCAGTTTCAAAGAAACGTTTCTCCTGAGTTTTAGACGAAGTTTCCTGCTGTTTAGTACGGATGCCAGCATTGGGCAGGAAATACCGGCTTTGGGATTCTGCACAGAAAGGGTTTGCAAACCGCTGAATCCACACGTGAGTTTAACTCTGTCAGTTGAATGCACACATTGACAACCATTCAGTTTGATAACACCCTTTTGGTTTTAGAAGCAGATATTTCTCTGTACAGCCTATGGTCCCATTCACTCGGGAATATCCCAACGTAGCTCCTAGAAGAAACGTGTTTCTGACTCGCTGAATCTCAACATAGATTCAACTCTCTTAGGTGAACGAACGCACAGCAGAGCAGTTTCAAGGAAACGTTTCTCCTGAGTTTTAGACGAAGTTTCCTGCTGTTTAGTACGGATGCCGGCATTGGGCTGGAAATACCGGTTTTGGGATTCTGCACAGAAAGGGTTTGCAAACCGCTGAATCCACACGTGAGTTTAACTCTGTCAGTTGAATGCACACATTGACAACCATTCAGTTAGATAGCTCCGTTTTGGTTTTAGAAGCAGATATTTCTCTGTACAGCCTATGGTCCCATTCACTCGGGAATATCCCAACGCAGCTCCTGGAAGAAAAGTGTTTCTTACTCGCTGAATCTCAACATAGATTCAACTCTCTTAGGTGAACGAACGCACAGCAGAGCAGTTTCAAGGAAACGTTTCTCCTGAGTTTTAGACGAAGTTTCCTGGTGTTTAGTACGTATGCCGGCATTGGGCTAGAAATACCGGTTTTCGGATTCTGCACAGAAAGGGTTTGCAAACCGCTGAATCCACACGTGAGTTTAACTCTGTCAGTTGAATGCACACATTGACAACCATTCAGTTAGATAGCTCCGTTTTGGTATTAGAAGCAGATATTTCTCTGTACAGCCTATGGTCCCATTCACTCGGGAATATCCCAACGCAGCTCCTAGAAGAAACGTGTTTCTGCCTCGCTGAATCTCAACATAGATTCACCTCTGTTAGGTGAACGAACGCACAGCAGAGCAGTTTCAAGTAAACGTTTCTCCTGAGTTTTAGACGAAGTTACCTGCAGTTAAGTAAGTATCCCGGCATTGGGCTGGAAATACCGGTTTTGGGATTCTGCACAGAAAGTGTTTACAAACCGCTGAATCCACACGTGAGTTTAACTCTGTCAGTTGAATGCACACATTGACAACCATTCAGTTAGATAGCTCCGTTTTGGTTTTAGAAGCAGATATTTCTCTGTACAGCCTATGGTCCCATTCACTCGGGAATATCCCAACGCAGCTCCTGGAAGAAACGTGTTTCTGACTCGCTGAATCTCAACATAGATTCAACTCTCTTAGGTGAACGAACGCACAGCAGAGCAGTTTCAAGGAAACGTTTCTCCTGAGTTTTAGACGAAGTTTCCTGCTGTTTAGTACGGATGCCGGCATTGGGCTGGAAATACCGGTTTTGGGATTCTGCACAGAAAGGGTTTGCAAACCGCTGAATCCACACGTGAGTTTAACTCTGTCAGTTGAATGCACACACTGACAACCATTCAGTTAGATAGCTCCGTTTTGGTTTTAGAAGCAGATATTTCTCTGTACAGCCTATGGTCCCATTCACTCGGGAATATCCCAACGCAGCTCCTGGAAGAAACGTGTTTCTGACTCGCTGAATCTCAACATAGATTCAAGTCTCTTAGGTGAACGAACGTACAGCAGAGCAGTTTCAAGGAAACTTTTCTCCTGAGTTTTAGACGAAGTTTCCTGCTGTTTAGTACGTATCCCGGCATTGGGCTGGAAATACCGGTTTTGGGATTCTGCACAGAAAGGTTTTGCAAACCGCGGAATCCACACGTGAGTTTAACTCTGTCAGTTGAATGCACACATTGACAACCATTCAGTTAGATAGCTCCGTTTTGGTTTTAGAAGCAGATATTTCTCTGTACAGCCTATGGTCCCATTCACTCGGGAATATCGCAACGCAGCTCCTCGAAGAAACGTGTTTCTGACTCGCTGAATCTCAACATAGATTCAAGTCTCTTAGGTGAACGAACGCACAGCAGAGCAGTTTCAAGGAAACTTTTCTCCTGAGTTTTAGACGAAGTTTCCTGCTGTTTAGTACGTATGCCGGCATTGGGCTGGAAATACCGGTTTTGGGATTCTGCACAGAAAGGTTTTGCAAACCGCGGAATCCACACGTGAGTTTAACTCTGTCAGTTGAATGCACACATTGGCAACCATTCAGTTAGATAACTCCGTTTTGGTTTTAGAAGCAGATATTTCTCTATACAGCCTATGGTCCCATTCACTCGGGAATATCCCAACGCAGCTCCTAGAAGAAACGTGTTTCTGACTCGCTGAATCTCAACATAGATTCAACTCTCTTAGGTGAACGAACGCACAGCAGAGCAGTTTCAAGGAAACGTTTCTCCTGAGTTTTAGACGAAGTTTCCTGCTGTTTAGTACGGATGCCGGCATTGGACTGGAAATACCGGTTTTGGGATTCTGCACAGAAAGGGTTTGCAAACCGCTGAATCCACACGTGAGTTTAACTTTGTCAGTCGAATGCACACATTGACAACCATCCAGTTAGATAGCTCCGTTTTGGTTTTAGAAGCAGATATTTCTCTGTACAGCCTATGGTCCCATTCACTCGGGAATATCCCAACGCACGTCCTAGAAGAAACGTGTTTCTGACTCGCTGAATGTCAACATAGATTCAACTCTCTTAGGTGAACGAACGCAGAGCAGAGCAGTTTCAAGGAAACTTTTCTCCTGAGTTTTAGACTAAGTTTCCTGCTGTTTAGTACGGATGCCGGCATTGGGCTGGAAATAACGGTTTTGGGATTCTGCACAGAAAGGGTTTGCAAACCGCTGAATCCACACGTGAGTTTAACTCTGTCAGTTGAATGCACAGATTGACAACCATTCAGTGTGATAACACCCTTTTGGTTTTAGAAGCAGATATTTCTCTGTACAACCTATGGTCCCATTCACTCGCGAATATCCCAACGCAGCTCCTGGAAGAAACGTGTTTCTGACTCGTTGAATCTCAACATAGATTCAACTCTCTTAGGTGAACGAACGCACAGCAGAGCAGTTTCAAGGAAACTTTTCTCCTGAGTTTTAGACGAAGTTTCCTGCTGTTTAGTACGGATGCCGGCATTGGGCTGGAAATACCGGTTTTGGGATTCTGCACAGAAAGGGTTTGCAAACCGCTGAATACACACGTGAGTTTAACTCTGTCAGTTGAATGCACACATTGACAACCATTCAGTTTGATAACACCCTTTTGGTTTTAGAAGCAGATATTTCTCTGTACAGCCTATGGTCCCTTTCACTCGGGAATATCCCAACGCAGCTCCTGGAAGAAACGTGTTTCTGACTCGCTGAATCTCAACATAGATTCAACTCTCTTAGGTGAACGAACGCACAGCAGAGCAGTTTCAAGGAAACGTTTCTCCTGAGTTTTAGACGAAGTTTCCTGCTGTTTAGTGCGTATGCCGGCATTGGGCTGGAAATACCGGTTTTGGGATTCTGCACAGAAAGGGTTTGCAAACCGCTGAATCCACACGTGAGTTTAACTTTGTCAGTTGAATGCACACATTGACAACCATCCAGTTAGATAGCTCCGTTTTGGTTTTAGAAGCAGATATTTCTCTGTACAGCCTATGGTCCCATTCACTCGGGAATATCCCAACGCAGCTCCTAGAAGAAACGTGTTTCTGACTCGCTGAATCTCAACATAGATTCAACTCTCTTAGGTGAACGAAAGAACAGCAGAGCAGTTTCAAGGAAACGTTTCTCCTGAGTTTTAGACGAAGTTTCCTGCTGTTTAGTACGTATGCCGGCATTGGGCTGGAAATACCGGTTTTGGGATTCTGCACAGAAAGCGTTTGCAAACCGCTGAATCCACACGTGAGTTTAACTCTGTCAGTTGAATGCACACATTGACAACCATTCAGTTAGATAGCTCCGTTTTGGTTTTAGAAGCAGATATTTCTCTGTACAGCCTATGGTCCCATTCACTCGGGAATATCCCAACGCAGCTCCTGGAAGAAACGTGTTTCTGACTCGCTGAATCTCAACATAGATTCAACTCTCTTAGGTGAACGAACGCACAGCAGATCAGTTTCAAGGAAACGTTTCTCCTGAGTTTTAGACGAAGTTTCCTGCTGTTTAGTACGTATGCCGGCATTGGGCTGGAAATACCGGTTTTGGGATTCTGCACAGAAAGGGTTTGCAAACCGCTGAATCCACACGTGAGTTTAACTCGGTCAGTTGAATGCACACATTGACAACCATTCAGTTAGATAGCTCCGTTTTGGTATTAGAAGCAGATATTTCTCTGTACAGCCTATGGTCCCATTCACTCGGGAATATCCCAACGCAGGTCCTAGAAGAAACGTGTTTCTGACTCGCTGAATCTCAACATAGATTCAACTCTCTTAGGAGAACGAACGCACAGCAGAGCAGTTTCAAGGAAACGTTTCTCCTGAGTTTTAGACGAAGTTTCCTGCTGTTTAGTACGGATGCCTGCATTGGGCTGGAAATACCGGTTTTGGGATTCTGCACAGAAAGGGTTGGCAAACCACTGAATCAACACGTGAGTTTAACTCTGTCAGTTGAATGCACACATTGACAACCATTCAGTTAGATAGCTCCGTTTTGGTTTTAGAAGCAGATATTTCTCTGTACAGCCTATGGTCCCATTCACTCGGGAATATCCCAACGCAGCTCCTGGAAGAAACGTGTTTCTGACTCGCTGAATCTCAACATAGATTCAAATCTCTTAGGTGAACGAACGCACAGCAGAGCAGTTTCAAGGAAACGTTTCTCCTGAGTTTTAGACGAAGTTTCCTGCTGTTTAGTCCGTATGCCGGCATTGGGCTGGAAATAACGGTTTTGGGATTCTGAACAGAAAGGGTTTGCAAACCGCTGAATCCACACGTGAGTTTATCTCTGTCAGTTGAATGCACACATTGACAACCATTCAGTTAGATAGCTCCGTTTTGGTTTTAGAAGCAGATATTTCTCTGTACAGCCTATTGTCCCATTCACTCGGGAATATCCCAACGCAGCTCCTAGAAGAAACGTGTTTCTGACTCGCTGAATCTCAACATAGATTCAACTCTCTTAGGTGAACGAACGCCCAGCAGAGCTGTTTCAAGGAAACTTTTCTCCTGAGTTTTAGACGAAGTTTCCTGCTGTTTAGTACGTATGCCGGCATTGGGCTCGAAATTCCGGTTTTGGGATTCTGCACAGAAAGGGTTTGCAAACCGCTGAATCCACACGTGAGTTTAACTCTGTCAGTTGAATGCACACATTGACAACCATTCAGTTAGATAGCTCCGTTTTGGTTTTAGAAGCAGATATTTCTCTGTACAGCCTATGGTCCCATTCACTCTGGAATATCCCAACGCAGGTCCTAGAGAAACGTGTTTCTCACTCGCTGAATCTCAACATAGATTCAACTCTCTTAGGTGAACGAACGCACAGCAGAGCAGTTTCAAGGAAACTTTTCTCCTGAGTTTTAGACGAAGTTTCCTGCTGTTTAGTATGTATGCCGGCATTGGGCTGGAAATACCGGTTTTGGGATTCTGCACAGAAAGTGTTTGCAAACCGCTGAATCCACACGTGAGTTTAACTCTGTCAGTTGAATGCACACATTGACAACCATTCAGTGTGATAACACCCTTTTGGTTTTAGAAGCAGATATTTCTCTGTACAACCTATGGTCCCATTCACTCGGGAATATCCCAACGCAGCTCCTAGAAGAAACGTGTTTCTGACTCGCTGAATCTCAACATAGATACAACTCTCTTAGGTGAACGAACGCACAGCAGAGCAGTTTCAAGGAAACTTTTCTCCTGAGTTTTAGACAAAGTTTCCTGATGTTTAGTACGTATGCCGGCATTGGACTGGAAATACCGGTTATGGGATTCTGCACAGAAAGGGTTTGCAAACCGCTGAATCCACACGTGAGTTTAACTCTGTCAGTTGAATACACACATTGACAACCATTCAGTTTGATAACACCCTTTTGGTTTTAGAAGCAGATATTTCTCTGTACAGCCTATGGTCCCATTCACTCGGGAATATCCCAACGCAGCTCCTGGAAGAAACGTGTTTCTGACTCGCTGAAACTCAACATAGATTCAACTCTCTTAGGTGAACGAAAGAACAGCAGAGCAGTTTCAAGGAAACGTTTCTCCTGAGTTTTAGACGAAGTTTCCTGCTGTTTAGTACGTATGACGGCATTGGGCTGGAAATACCGGTTTTGGGATTCTGCACAGAAAGGGTTTGCAAACCGCTGAATCCACACGTGAGTTTAACTCTGTCAGTTGAATGCACACATTGACAACCATTCAGTTTGATAACACCCTTTTGGTTTTAGAAGCAGATATTTCTCTGTACAGCCTATGGTCCCATTCACTCGGGAATATCCCAACGCAGCTCCTGGAAGAAACGTGTTTCTGACTCGCTGAATCTCAACATAGATTCAACTCTCTTAGGTGAACGAACGCACAGCAGAGCAGTTTCAAGGAAACGTTTCTCCTGAGTTTTAGACGAAGTTTCCTGCTGTTTAGTACGTATGCCGGCATTGGGCTGGAAATACCGGTTTTGGGATTCTGCACAGAAAGGGTTTGCAAACCGCTGAATCCACACGTGAGTTTATCTTTGTCAGTTGAATGCACACATTGACAACCATCCAGTTAGATAGCTCTGTTTTGGTTTTAGAAGCAGATATTTCTCTGTACAGTCTATGGTCCCATTCACTCGGGAATATCCCAACGCAGCTCCTGGAAGAAACGTGTTTCTGACTCGCTGAATCTCAACATAGATTCAACTCTCATAGGTGAACGAAAGAACAGCAGAGCAGTTTCAAGGAAACGTTTCTCCTGAGTTTTAGACGAAGTTTCCTGCTGTTTAGTACGTATGCCGGCATTGGGCTGGAAATACCGATTTTGGGATTCTGCACAGAAAGGGTTTGCAAACCGCTGAATCCACACGTGAGTTTAACTCTGTCAGTTGAATGCACACATTGACAACCATCCAGTTAGATAGCTCCGTTTCGGTTTTAGAAGCAGATATTTCTCTGTACAGCCTATGGTCCCATTCACTCGGGAATATCCCAACGCAGCTCCTAGAAGAAACGTGTTTCTGACTCGCTGAATCTCAACATAGATTCAACTCTCTTAGGTGAACGAACGCACAGCACAGCAGTTTCAAGGAAACTTTTCTCCTGAGTTTTAGACGAAGTTTCCTGCTGTTTAGTACGTATGCCGGCATTGGGCTGGAAATACCGGTTTTGGGATTCTGCACAGAAAGGGTTTGCAAACCGCTGAATCCACACGTGAGTTTAACTCTGTCAGTTGAATGCACACATTGACAACCATTCAGTTAGATACCTCCGTTTTGGTTTTAGAAACAGATATTTCTGTGTACAGCCTATGGTCCCATTCACTCGGGAATATCCCAACGCAGCTCCTAGAAGAAACGTGTTTCTGACTCGCTGAATCTCAACATAGATTCAACTCTCTTAGGTGAACAAACGCCCAGCAGAGCAGTTTCAAGGAAACGTTTCTCCTGAGTTTTAGACGAAGTTTCCTGCTGTTTAGTACAGATGCCGGCATTGGGCTGGATATACCGGTTTTGGGATTCTGCACAGAAAGGGTTTGCAAACCGCTGAATCCACACGTGAGTTTACCTCTGTCAGTTGAATGCACACACTGACAACCATTCAGTTAGATAGCTCCGTTTTGGTTTTAGAAGCAGATATTTCTCTGTACAGCCTATGGTCCCATTCACTCGGGAATATCCCAACGCAGCTCCTGGAAGAAACGTGTTTCTGACTCGCTGAATCTCAACATAGATTCAACTCTCTTAGGTGAACGAACGCACAGCAGAGCAGTTTCAAGGAAACGTTTCTCCTGAGTTTTAGACGAAGTTTCCTGCTGTTTAGTACGGATGCCGGCATTGGGCAGGAAATACCGGCTTTGGGATTCTGCACAGAAAGGGTTTGCAAACCGCTGAATCCACACGTGAGTTTAACTCTGTCAGTGGAATGCGCACATTGACAACCATTCGGTTGGATAGTTCCGTTTTTGTTTTAGAAGCAGATATTTCTCTGTACAGCCTATGGTCCCATTCACTCGGGAATATCCCAACGCAGCTCCTAGAAGAAACGTGTTTCTGACTCGCTGAATCTCAACATAGATTCAACTCTCTTAGGTGAACGAACGCACAGCAGAGCAGTTTCAAGGAAATTTTTCTCCTGAGTTTTAGACGAAGTCCCCTGCTGTTTAGTACGGATGCCGGCATTGGGCTGGAAATACCGGTTTTTGGCTTCTGCACAGAAAGGGTTTTCAAACCGCTGAATCCACACGTGAGTTTAACTCTGTCAGTTGAATGCACACATTGACAACCATTCAGTTAGATAGCTCCGTTTTGGTTTTAGAAGCAGATATTTCTCTGTACAGCCTATGGTCCCATTCACTCTGGAATATCCCAACGCAGGTCCTAGAGAAACGTGTTTCTGACTCGCTGAATCTCAACATAGATTCAACTCTCTTAGGTGAACGAACGCACAGCAGAGCAGTTTCAAGGAAACTTTTCTCCTGTGTTTTAGACGAAGTTTCCTGCTGTTTAGTATGTATGCCGGCATTGGGCTGGAAATACCGGTTTTGGGATTCTGCACAGAAAGTGTTTGCAAACCGCTGAATCCACACGTGAGTTTAACTCTGTCAGTTGAATGCACACATTGACAACCATTCAGTGTGATAACACCCTTTTGGTTTTAGAAGCAGATATTTCTCTGTACAACCTATGGTCCCATTCACTCGGGAATATCCCAACGCAGCTCCTAGAAGAAACGTGTTTCTGACTCGCTGAATCTCAACATAGATACAACTCTCTTAGGTGAACGAACGCACAGCAGAGCAGTTTCAAGGAAACTTTTCTCCTGAGTTTTAGACGAAGTTTCCTGATGTTTAGTACGTATGCCGGCATTGGACTGGAAATACCGGTTATGGGATTCTGCACAGAAAGGGTTTGCAAACCGCTGAATCCACACGTGAGTTTAACTCTGTCAGTTGAATGCACACATTGACAACCATTCAGTTTGATAACACCCTTTTGGTTTTAGAAGCAGATATTTCTCTGTACAGCCTATGGTCCCATTCACTCGGGAATATCCCAACGCAGCTCCTGGAAGAAGCGTGTTTCTGACTCGCTGAAACTCAACATAGATTCAACTCTCTTAGGTGAACGAAAGAACAGCAGAGCAGTTTCAAGGAAACGTTTCTCCTGAGTTTTAGACGAAGTTTCCTGCTGTTTAGTACGTATGACGGCATTGGGCTGGAAATACCGGTTTTGGGATTCTGTACAGAAAGGGTTTGCAAACCGATGAATCCACACGTGAGTTTAACTCTGTCAGTTGAATGCACACATTGACAACCATTCAGTTTGATAACACCCTTTTGGTTTTAGAAGCAGATATTTCTCTGTACAGCCTATGGTCCCATTCTCTCGGGAATATCCCAACGCAGCTCCTGGAAGAAACGTGTTTCTGACTCGCTGAATCTCAACATAGATTCAACTCTCTTAGGTGAACGAACGCACAGCAGAGCAGTTTCAAGGAAACGTTTCTCCTGAGTTTTAGACGAAGTTTCCTGCTGTTTAGTACGTATGCCGGCATTGGGCTGGAAATACCGGTTTTGGGATTCTGCACAGAAAGGGTTTGCAAACCGCTGAATCCACACGTGAGTTTAACTTTGTCAGTTGAATGCACACATTGACAACCATCCAGTTAGATAGCTCTGTTTTGGTTTTAGAAGCAGATATTTCTCTGTACAGTCTATGGTCCCATTCACTCGGGAATATCCCAACGCAGCTCCTGGAAGAAACGTGTTTCTGACTCGCTGAATCTCAACATAGATTCAACTCTCTTAGGTGAACGAAAGAACAGCAGAGCAGTTTCAAGGAAACGTTTCTCCTGAGTTTTAGACGAAGTTTCCTGCTGTTTAGTACGGATGCCGGCATTGGGCTGGAAATACCGGTTTTGGGATTCTGCACAGAAAGGGTTTGCAAACCGCTGAATCCACACGTGAGATTAACTCTGTCAGTTGAATGCACACATTGACAACCATCCAGTTAGATAGCTACGTTTCGGTTTTAGAAGCAGATATTTCTCTGTACAGCCTATGGTCCCATTCACTCGGGAATATCCCAACGCAGGTCCTAGAAGAAACGTGTTTCTGACTCGCTGAATCTCAACATAGATTCAACTCTCTTAGGTGAACGAACGCACAGCACAGCAGTTTCAAGGAAACTTTTCTCCTGAGTTTTAGACGAAGTTTCCTGCTGTTTAGTACGGATGCCGGCATTGGGCTGGAAATACCGGTTTTGGGATTCTGCACAGAAAGGGTTTGCAAACCGCTGAATCCACACGTGAGTTTAACTCTGTCAGTTGAATGCACACATTGACAACCATTCAGTTAGATACCTCCGTTTTGGTTTTAGAAGCAGATATTTCTGTGTACAGCCTATGGTCCCATTCACTCGGGAATATCCCAACGCAGCTCCTAGAAGAAACGTGTTTCTGACTCGCTGAATCTCAACATAGATTCAACTCTCTTAGGTGAACAAACGCCCAGCAGAGCAGTTTCAAGGAAACGTTTCTCCTGAGTTTTAGACGAAGTTTCCTGCTGTTTAGTACAGATGCCGGCATTGGGCTGGATATACCGGTTTTGGGATTCTGCACAGAAAGGGTTTGCAAACCGCTGAATCCACACGTGAGTTTACCTCTGTCAGTTGAATGCACACACTGACAACCATTCAGTTAGATAGCTCCGTTTTGGTTTTAGAAGCAGATATTTCTCTGTACAGCCTATGGTCCCATTCACTCGGGAATATCCCAACGCAGCTCCTGGAAGAAACGTGTTTCTGACTCGCTGAATCTCAACATAGATTCAACTCTCTTAGGTGAACGAACGCACAGCAGAGCAGTTTCAAGGAAACGTTTCTCCTGAGTTTTAGACGAAGTTTCCTGCTGTTTAGTACGGATGCCGGCATTGGGCAGGAAATACCGGCTTTGGGATTCTGCACAGAAAGTGTTTGCAAACCGCTGAATCCACACGTGAGTTTAACTCTGTCAGTTGAATGCACACATTGACAACCATTCAGTTTGATAGCACCCTTTTGGTTTTAGAAGCAGATATTTCTCTGTACAGCCTATGGTCCCATTCACTCGGGAATATCCCAACGCAGCTCCTAGAAGAAACGTGTTTCTGACTCGCTGAATCTCAACATAGATTCAACTCTCTTAGGTGAACGGACGCACAGCAGAGCAGTTTCAAGGAAACTTTTCTCCTGAGTTTTATACGAAGTTTCCTGCTGTTTAGTACGGATGCCGGCATTGGGCTGGAAATACCGGTTTTGGGATTCTGCACAGAAAGGCTTTGCAAACCGCTGAATCCACACGTGAGTTTAACTCTGTCAATTGAATGCACACATTGACAACCATTCAGTTTGATAACACCCTTTTGGTTTTAGAAGCAGATATTTCTCCGTACAGCCTATGGTCCCATTCACTCGGGAATATCCCAACGCAGGTCCTAGAAGAAACGTGTTTCTGACTCGCTGAATCTCAACATAGATTCAACTCTCTTAGGTGAACGAACGCGCAGCAGAGCAGTTTCAAGGAATCGTTTCTCCTGAGTTTTAGACGAAGCTTCCTGCTGTTTAGTACATATGCCGGCATTGGGCTGGAAATACCGGTTTTGGGATTCTGCACAGAAACCGTTTGCAAACCGCTGAATCCACACGTGAGATTAACTCTGTCAGCTGAATGCACACATTGACAACCATTCAGTTACATAGCACCGTTTTGGTTTTAGAAGCAGATATTTCTCTGTACAGCCTATGGTCCCATTCACTCGGGAATATCCCAACGCAGCTCCTAGAAGAAACGTGTTTCTGACTCGCTGAATCTCAACATAGATTCAACTCTCTTAGGTGAACGAACGCACAGCAGAGCAGTTTCAAAGAAACGTTTCTCCTGAGTTTTAGACGAAGTTTCCTGCTGTTTAGTACGGATGCCGGCATTGGGCTGGAAATACCGGTTTGGGATTCTGCACAGAAAGGGTTTGCAAACCACTGAATCCACACGTGAGTTTAACTCTGTCAGTTGAATGCACACATTGACAACCATTCAGTTAGATTGCTCGGTTTTGGTTTTAGAAGGAGATATTTCTCTGTACAGCCTATGGTCCCATTCACTCGGGAATATCCCAACGCAGGTCCTAGAAGAAACGTGTTTCTGACTCGCTGAATCTCAACATAGATTCAACTCTCTTAGGTGAACGAACGCACAGCAGAGCAGTTTCAAGGAAACGTTTCTCCTGAGTTTTAGACGAAGTTTCCTGCTGTTTAGTACGTATGCCGGCATTGGGCTGGAAATACCGGTTTTGGGATTCTGCACAGAAAGCGTTTGCAAACCGCAGAATCCACAAGTGAGTTTATCTCTGTCAGTTGAATGCACACATTGACAACCATTCAGTTAGATAGCTCCGTTTTGGTTTTAGAAGCAGATATTCCTCTGTACAGCCTATGGTCCCATTCACTCGGGAATATCCCAACGCAGCTCCTAGAAGAAACGTGTTTCTGACTCGCTGAATCTCAACATAGTTTGAACTCTCTTAGGTGAACGAACGCCCAGCAGAGCAGTTTCAAGGAAACGTTTCTCCTGAGTTTTAGACGAAGTTTCCTGCTGTTTAGTACGTATGCTGGCATTGGGCTGGAAATACCGGTTTTGGGATTCTGCACAGAAAGGGTTTGCAAACCGCTGAATCCACACGTGAGTTTAACTCTGTCAGTTGAATGCACACATTGACAACCATCCAGTTAGATAGCTCCGTTTCGGTTTTAAAGCAGATATTTCTCTGTACAGCCTATGGTCCCATTCACTCGGGAATATCCCAACGTAGCTCCTAGAAGAAACGTGTTTCTGACTCGCTGAATCTCAACATAGATTCAACTCTCTTAGGTGAACGAACGCACAGCACAGCAGTTTCAAGGAAACTTTTCTCCTGAGTTTTAGACGAAGTTTCCTGCTGTTTAGTACGTATGCCGGCATTGGGCTGGAAATACCGGTTTTGGGATTCTTCACAGAAAGGGTTTGCAAACCGCTGAATCCTCACGTGAGTTTAACTCTGTCAGTTGAATGCACACATTGACAACCATTCAGTTAGATACCTCCGTTTTGGTTTTAGAAAGAGATATTTCTCTGTACAGCCTATGGTCCCATTCACTCAGGAATATCCCAACGCAGCTCCTAGAAGAAACGTGTTTCTGACTCGCTGAATCTCAACATAGATTCAACTCTCTTAGGTGAACGAACGGCCAGCAGAGCAGTTTCAAGGAAACGTTTCTCCTGAGTTTTAGACGAAGTTTCCTGCTGTTTAGTACGGATGCCGGCATTGGGCTGGAAATACCGGTTTTGGGATTCTGCACAGAAAGGGTTTGCAAACCGCTGAATCCACACGTGAGTTTAACTCTGTCAGTTGAATGCACACACTGACAACCATTCAGTTAGATAGCTCCGTTTTGGTTTTAGAAGCAGATATTTCTCTGTACAGCCTATGGTCCCATTCACTCGGGAATATCCCAACGCAGCTCCTGGAAGAAACGTGTTTCTGACTCGCTGAATCTCAACATAGATTCAACTCTCTTAGGTGAACGAACGCACAGCAGAGCAGTTTCAAGGAAACGTTTCTCCTGAGTTTTAGACGAAGCTTCCTGCTGTTTAGTACGGATGCCGGCATTGGGCAGGAAATACCGGCTTTGGGATTCTCCACAGAAAGGGTTTGCAAACCGCTGAATCCACACGTGAGTTTAACTCTGTCAGTTGAATGCACACACTGACAACCATTCAGTTAGAAAACTCCGTTTTGGTTTTAGAAGCAGATATTTCTCTGTACAGCCTATGGTCCCATTCACTCGGGAATATCCCAACGCAGCTCCTAGAAGAAACGTGTTTCTGACTCGCTGAATCTCAACATAGATTCAACTCTCTTAGGTGAACGGACGCACAGCAGAGCAGTTTCAAGGAAACTTTTCTCCTGAGTTTTAGACGAAGTTTCCTGCTGTTTAGTACGTATGCCGGCATTGGGCTGGAAATACCGGTTTTGGGATTCTGCACAGAAAGGGTTTGCAAACCGCTGAATCCACACGTGAGTTTAACTCTGTCAGTTGAATGCACACATTGACAACCATTCAGTTTGATAACACCCTTTTGGTTTTAGAAGCAGATATTTCTCTGTACAACCTATGGTCCCATTCACTCGGGAATATCCCAACGCAGCTCCTAGAAGAAACGTGTTTCTGACTCGCTGAATCTCAACATAGATACAACTCTCTTAGGTGAACGAACGCACAGCAGAGCAGTTTCAAGGAAACTTTTCTCCTGACTTTTAGACGAAGTTTCCTGATGTTTAGTACGTATGCCGGCATTGGACTGGAAATACCGGTTATGGGATTCTGCACAGAAAGGGTTTGCAAACCGCTGAATCCACACGTGAGTTTAACTCTGTCAGTTGAATGCACACATTGACAACCATTCAGTTTGATAACACCCTTTTGGTTTTAGAAGCAGATATTTCTCTGTACAGCCTATGGTCCCATTCACTCGGGAATATCCCAACGCAGCTCCTGGAAGAAACGTGTTTCTGACTCGCTGAAACTCAACATAGATTCAACTCTCTTAGGTGAACGAAAGAACAGCAGAGCAGTTCCAAGGAAACGTTTCTCCTGAGTTTTAGACGAAGTTTCCTGCTGTTTAGTACGTATGACGGCATTGGGCTGGAAATACCGGTTTTGGGATTCTGTACAGAAAGGGTTTGCAAACCGCTGAATCCACACGTGAGTTTAACTCTGTCAGTTGAATGCACACATTGACAACCATTCAATTTGATAACACCCTTTTGGTTTTAGAAGCAGATATTTCTCTGTACAGCCTATGGTCCCATTCTCTCGGGAATATCCCAACGCAGCTCCTGGAAGAAACGTGTTTCTGACTCGCTGAATCTCAACATAGATTCAACTCTCTTAGTTGAACGAACGCACAGCAGAGCAGTTTCAAGGAAACGTTTCTCCTGAGTTTTAGACGAAGTTTCCTGCTGTTTAGTACGTATGCCGGCATTGGGCTGGAAATACCGGTTTTGGGATTCTGCACAGAAAGGGTTTGCAAACCGCTGAATCCACACGTGAGTTTAACTTTGTCAGTTGAATGCACACATTGACAACCATCCAGTTAGATAGCTCTGTTTTGGTTTTAGAAGCAGATATTTCTCTGTACAGTCTATGGTCCCATTCACTCGGGAATATCCCAACGCAGCTCCTGGAAGAAACGTGTTTCTGACTCGCTGAATCTCAACATAGATTCAAATCTCTTAGGTGAACAAACGCCCAGCAGAGCAGTTTCAAGGAAACGTTTCTCCTGAGTTTTAGACGAAGTTTCCTGCTGTTTAGTATGGATGCCGGCATTGGGCTGGAAATACCGGTTTTGGGATTCTGCACAGAAAGGGTTTGCAAACCGCTGAATCCACACGTGAGATTAACTCTGTCAGTTGAATGCACACATTGACAACCATCCAGTTAGATAGCTCCGTTTCGGTTTTAGAAGCAGATATTTCTCTGTATAGCCTATGGTCCCATTCACTCGGGAATATCCCAACGCAGGTCCTAGAAGAAACGTGTTTCTGACTCGCTGAGTCTCAACATAGATTCAACTCTCTTAGGTGAACGAACGCACAGCACAGCAGTTTCAAGGAAACTTTTCTCCTGAGTTTTAGACGAAGTTTCCTGCTGTTTAGTACGTATGCCGGCATTGGGCTGGAAATACCGGTTTTGGGATTCTGCACAGAAAGGGTTTGCAAACCGCTGAATCCACACGTGAGTTTAACTCTGTCAGTTGAATGCACACATTGACAACCATTCATTTAGATACCTCCGTTTTGGTTTTAGAAACAGATATTTCTGTGTACAGCCTATGGTCCCATTCACTCGGGAATATCCCAACGCAGCTCCTAGAAGAAACGTGTTTCTGACTCGCTGAATCTCAACATAGATTCAACTCTCTTAGGTGAACAAACGCCCAGCAGAGCAGTTTCAAGGAAACGTTTCTCCTGAGTTTTAGACGAAGTTTCCTGCTGTTTAGTACAGATGCCGGCATTGGGCTGGATATACCGGTTTTGGGATTCTGCACAGAAAGGGTTTGCAAACCGCTGAATCCACAGGTGAGTTTACCTCTGTCAGTTGAATGCACACACTGACAACCATTCAGTTAGATAGCTCCGTTTTGGTTTTAGAAGCAGATATTTCTCTGTACAGCCTATGGTCCCATTCACTCGGGAATATCCCAACGCAGCTCCTGGAAGAAACGTGTTTCTGACTCGCTGAATCTCAACATAGATTCAACTCTCTTAGGTGAACGGACGCACAGCAGAGCAGTTTCAAGGAAACTTTTCTCCTGAGTTTTAGACGAAGTTTCCTGCTGTTTAGTACGGATGCCGGCATTGGGCTGGAAATACCGGTTTTGGGATTCTGCACAGAAAGGGTTTGCAAACCGCTGAATCCACACGTGAGTTTAACTCTGTCAATTGAATGCACACATTGACAACCATTCAGTTTGATAACACCCTTTTGGTTTTAGAAGCAGATATTTCTCCGTACAGCCTATGGTCCCATTCACTCGGGAATATCCCAACGCAGGTCCTAGAAGAAACGTGTTTCTGACTCGCTGAATCTCAACATAGATTCAACTCTCTTAGGTGAACGAACGCGCAGCAGAGCAGTTTCAAGGAATCGTTTCTCCTGAGTTTTAGACGAAGCTTCCTTCTGTTTAGTACATATGCCGGCATTGGGCTGGAAATACCGGTTTTGGGATTCTGCACAGAAACCGTTTGCAAACCGCTGAATCCACACGTGAGATTAACTCTGTCAGCTGAATGCACACATTGACAACCATTCAGTTACATAGCACCGTTTTGGTTTTAGAAGCAGATATTTCTCTGTACAGCCTATGGTCCCATTCACTCGGGAATATCCCAACGCAGCTCCTAGAAGAAACGTGTTTCTGACTCGCTGAATCTCAACATAGATTCAACTCTCTTAGGTGAACGAACGCACAGCAGAGCAGTTTCAAAGAAACGTTTCTCCTGAGTTTTAGACGAAGTTTCCTGCTGTTTAGTACGGATGCCGGCATTGGGCTGGAAATACCGGTGTGGGATTCTGCACAGAAAGGGTTTGCAAACCACTGAATCCACACGTGAGTTTAACTCTGTCAGTTGAATGCACACATTGACAACCATCCAGTTAGATAGCTCCGTTTCGGTTTTAGAAGCAGATATTTCTCTGTACAGCCTATGGTCCCATTCACTCGGGAATATCCCAACGCAGCTCCTAGAAGAAACGTGTTTCTGACTCGCTGAATCTCAACATAGATTCAACTCTCTTAGGTGAACGAACGCACAGCACAGCAGTTTCAAGGAAACTTTTCTCCTGAGTTTTAGACGAAGTTTCCTGCTGTTTAGTACGTATGCCGGCATTGGGCTGGAAATACCGGTTTTGGGATTCTTCACAGAAAGGGTTTGCAAACCGCTGAATCCACACGTGAGTTTAACTCTGTCAGTTGAATGCACACATTGACAACCATTCAGTTAGATACCTCCGTTTTGGTTTTAGAAAGAGATATTTCTCTGTACAGCCTATGGTCCCATTCACTCAGGAATATCCCAACGCAGCTCCTAGAAGAAACGTGTTTCTGACTCGCTGAATCTCAACATAGATTCAACTCTCTTAGGTGAACGAACGCCCAGCAGAGCAGTTTCAAGGAAACGTTTCTCCTGAGTTTTAGACGAAGTTTCCTGCTGTTTAGTACGGATGCCGGCAGTGGGCTGGAAATACCGGTTTTGGGATTCTGCACAGAAAGGGTTTGCAACCCGCTGAATCCACACGTGAGTTTAACTCTGTCAGTTGAATGCACACACTGACAACCATTCAGTTAGAAAACTCCGTTTTGGTTTTAGAAGCAGATATTTCTCTGTACAGCCTATGGTCCCATTCACTCGGGAATATCCCAACGCAGCTCCTGGAAGAAACGTGTTTCTGACTCGCTGAATCTCAACATAGATTCAACTCTCTTAGGTGAACGAACGCACAGCAGAGCAGTTTCAAGGAAACTTTTCTCCTGAGTTTTAGACAAAGTTTCCTGCTGTTTAGTACGGATGCCGGCATTGGGCAGGAAATACCGGCTTTGGGATTCTCCACAAAAAGGGTTTGCAAACCGCTGAATCCACACGTGAGTTTAACTCTGTCAGTTGAATGCACACATTGACAACCATTCAGTTTGATAGCACCCTTTTGGTTTTAGAAGCAGATATTTCTCTGTACAGCCTATGGTCCCATTCACTCGGGAATATCCCAACGCAGCTCCTAGAAGAAACGTGTTTCTGACTTGCTGAATCTCAACATAGATTCAACTCTCTTAGGTGAACGGACGCACAGCAGAGCAGTTTCAAGGAAACTTTTCTCCTGAGTTTTAGACGAAGTTTCCTGCTGTTTAGTACGGATGCCGGCATTGGGCTGGAAATACCGGTTTTGGGATTCTGCACAGAAAGGGTTTGCAAACCGCTGAATCCACACGTGAGTTTAACTCTGTCAGTTGAATGCACACATTGACAACCATTCAGTTTGATAACACCCTTTTGGTTTTAGAAGCAGATATTTCTCCGTAGAGCCTATGGTCCCATTCACTCGGGAATATCCCAACGCAGGTCCTAAAAGAAACGTGTTTCTGACTCGCTGAATCTCAACATAGATTCAACTCTCTTAGGTGAACGAACGCACAGCAGAGCAGTTTCAAGGAATCGTTTCTCCTGAGTTTTAGACGAAGCTTCCTGCTGTTTAGTACATATGCCGGCATTGGGCTGGAAATACCGGTTTTGGGATTCTGCACAGAAACCGTTTGCAAACCGCTGAATCCACACGTGAGATTAACTCTGTCAGCTGAATGCACACATTGACAACCATTCAGTTACATAGCACCGTTTTGGTTTTAGAAGCAGATATTTCTCTGTACAGCCTATGGTCCCATTCACTCGGGAATATCCCAACGCAGCTCCTAGAAGAAACGTGTTTCTGACTCGCTGAATCTCAACATAGATTCAACTCTCTTAGGTGAACGAACGCACAGCAGAGCAGTTTCAAAGAAACGTTTCTCCTGAGTTTTAGACGAAGTTTCCTGCTGTTTAGTACGGATGCCGGCATTGGGCTGGAAATACCGGTTTGGGATTCTGCACAGAAAGGGTTTGCAAACCACTGAATCCACACGTGAGTTTAACTCTGTCAGTTGAATGCACACATTGACAACCATTCAGTTAGATTGCTCGGTTTTGGTTTTAGAAGGAGATATTTCTCTGTACAGCCTATGGTCCCATTCACTCGGGAATATCCCAACGCAGGTCCTAGAAGAAACGTGTTTCTGACTCGCTGAATCTCAACATAGACTCAACTCTCTTAGGTGAACGAACGCACAGCAGAGCAGTTTCAAGGAAACGTTTCTCCTGAGTTTTAGACGAAGTTTCCTGCTGTTTAGTACGTATGCCGGCATTGGGCTGGAAATACCGGTTTTGGGATTCTGCACAGAAAGCGTTTGCAAACCGCTGAATCCACAAGTGAGTTTATCTCTGTCAGTTGAATGCACACATTGACAACCATTCAGTTAGATAGCTCCGTTTTGGTTTTAGAAGCAGATATTCCTCTGTACAGCCTATGGTCCCATTCACTCGGGAATATCCCAACGCAGCTCCTAGAAGAAACGTGTTTCTGACTCGCTGAATCTCAACATAGTTTCAACTCTCTTAGGTGAACGAACGCCCAGCAGAGCAGTTTCAAGGAAACGTTTCTCCTGAGTTTTAGACGAAGTTTCCTGCTGTTTAGTACGGATGCCGGCATTGGGCTGGAAATACCGGTTTTGGGATTCTGCACAGAAAGGGTTTGCAAACCGCTGAATCCACACGTGAGTTTAACTCTGTCAGTTGAATGCACACATTGACAACCATCCAATTAGATAGCTCCGTTTCGGTTTTAGAAGCAGATATTTCTCTGTACAGCCTATGGTCCCATTCACTCGGGAATATCCCAACGCAGCTCCTAGAAGAAACGTGTTTCTGACTCGCTGAATCTCAACATAGATTCAACTCTCTTAGGTGAACGAACGCACAGCAGAGCAGTTTCAAGGAATCGTTTCTCCTGAGTTTTAGACGAAGCTTCCTGCTGTTTAGTACATATGCCGGCATTGGGCTGGAAATACCGGTTTTGGGATTCTGCACAGAAACCGTTTGCAAACCGCTGAATCCACACGTGAGATTAACTCTGTCAGCTGAATGCACACATTGACAACCATTCAGTTACATAGCACCGTTTTGGTTTTAGAAGCAGATATTTCTCTGTACAGCCTATGGTCCCATTCACTCGGGAATATCCCAACGCAGCTCCTAGAAGAAACGTGTTTCTGACTCGCTGAATCTCAACATAGATTCAACTCTCTTAGGTGAACGAACGCACAGCAGAGCAGTTTCAAAGAAACGTTTCTCCTGAGTTTTAGACGAAGTTTCCTGCTGTTTAGTACGGATGCCGGCATTGGGCTGGAAATACCGGTTTGGGATTCTGCACAGAAAGTGTTTGCAAACCACTGAATCCACACGTGAGTTTAACTCTGTCAGTTGAATGCACACATTGACAACCATTCAGTTAGATTGCTCGGTTTTGGTTTTAGAAGGAGATATTTCTCTGTACAGCCTATGGTCCCATTCACTCGGGAATATCCCAACGCAGGTCCTAGAAGAAACGTGTTTCTGACTCGCTGAATCTCAACATAGATTCAACTCTCTTAGGTGAACGAACGCACAGCAGAGCAGTTTCAAGGAAACGTTTCTCCTGAGTTTTAGACGAAGTTTCCTGCTGTTTAGTACGTATGCCGGCATTGGGCTGGAAATACCGGTTTTGGGATTCTGCACAGAAAGCGTTTGCAAACCGCTGAATCCACAAGTGAGTTTATCTCTGTCAGTTGAATGCACACATTGACAACCATTCAGTTAGATAGCTCCGTTTTGGTTTTAGAAGCAGATATTCCTCTGTACAGCCTATGGTCCCATTCACTCGGGAATATCCCAACGCAGCTCCTAGAAGAAACGTGTTTCTGACTCGCTGAATCTCAACATAGTTTCAACTCTCTTAGGTGAACGAACGCCCAGCAGAGCAGTTTCAAGGAAACGTTTCTCCTGAGTTTTAGACGAAGTTTCCTGCTGTTTAGTACGTATGCCGGCATTGGGCTGGAAATACCGGTTTTGGGATTCTGCACAGAAAGGGTTTGCAAACCGCTGAATCCACACGTGAGTTTAACTCTGTCAGTTGAATGCACACATTGACAACCATCCAGTTAGATAGCTCCGTTTCGGTTTTAGAAGCAGATATTTCTCTGTACAGCCTATGGTCCCATTCACTCGGGAATATCCCAACGCAGCTCCTAGAAGAAACGTGTTTCTGACTCGCTGAATCTCAACATAGATTCAACTCTCTTAGGTGAACGAACGCACAGCACAGCAGTTTCAAGGAAACTTTTCTCCTGAGTTTTAGACGAAGTTTCCTGCTGTTTAGTACGTATGCCGGCATTGGGCTGGAAATACCGGTTTTGGGATTCTTCACAGAAAGGGTTTGCAAACCGCTGAATCCACACGTGAGTTTAACTCTGTCAGTTGAATGCACACATTGACAACCATTCAGTTAGATACCTCCGTTTTGGTTTTAGAAAGAGATATTTCTCTGTACAGCCTATGGTCCCATTCACTCAGGAATATCCCAACGCAGCTCCTAGAAGAAACGTGTTTCTGACTCGCTGAATCTCAACATAGATTCAACTCTCTTAGGTGAACGAACGCCCAGCAGAGCAGCTTCAAGGAAACGTTTCTCCTGAGTTTTAGACGAAGTTTCCTGCTGTTTAGTACGGATGCCGGCATTGGGCTGGAAATACCGGTTTTGGGATTCTGCACAGAAAGGGTTTGCAAACCGCTGAATCCACACGTGAGTTTAACTCTGTCAGTTGAATGCACACACTGACAACCATTCAGTTAGATAGCTCCGTTTTGGTTTTAGAAGCAGATATTTCTCTGTACAGCCTATGGTCCCATTCACTCGGGAATATCCCAACGCAGCTCCTGGAAGAAACGTGTTTCTGACTCGCTGAATCTCAACATAGATTCAACTCTCTTAGGTGAACGAACGCACAGCAGAGCAGTTTCAAGGAAACTTTTCTCCTGAGTTTTAGACGAAGTTTCCTGCTGTTTAGTACGGATGCCGGCATTGGGCAGGAAATACCGGCTTTGGGATTCTGCACAGAAAGGGTTTGCAAACCGCTGAATCCACACGTGAGTTTAACTCTGTCAGTTGAATGCACACATTGACAACCATTCAGTTTGATAGCACCCTTTTGGTTTTAGAAGCAGATATTTCTCTGTACAGCCTATGGTCCCATTCACTCGGGAATATCCCAACGCAGCTCCTGGAAGAAACGTGTTTCTGACTCGCTGAATCTCAACATAGATTCAACTCTCTTAGGTGAACGAACGCACAGCAGAGCAGTTTCAAGGAAACGTTTCTCCTGAGTTTTAGACGAAGTTTCCTGCTGTTTAGTACGTATGCCGGCATTGGGCTGGAAATACCGGTTTTGGGATTCTGCACAGAAAGCGTTTGCAAACCGCTGAATCCACACGTGAGTTTAACTTTGTCAGTTGAATGCACACATTGACAACCATCCAGTTAAATAGCTCCGTTTTGGTTTTAGAAGCAGATATTTCTCTGTACACCCTATGGTCCCATTCACTCGGGAATATCCCAACCCAGCTTCTAGAAGAAACGTGTTTCTGACTCGCTGAATCTCAACATAGATTCAACTCTCTTAGGTGAACGAACGCACAGCAGAGCAGTTTCAAGGAAACGTTTCTCCTGAGTTTTAGACGAAGTTTCCTGCTGTTTAGTACGGATGCCGGCATTGGGCTGCAAATACCGGTTTTGGGATTCTGCACAGAAAGGGTTTGCAAACCGCTGAATCCAAACGTGAGTTTAACTTTGTCAGTTGAATGCACACATTGACAACCATCCAGTTAGATAGCTCCGTTTTGGTTTTAGAAGCAGATATTTCTCTGTACAGCCTATGGTCCCATTCACTCGGGAATATCCCAACGCACGTCCTAGTAGAAACGTGTTTCTGACTCGCTGAATGTCAACTTAGATTCAACTCTCTTAGGTGAACGAACGCACAGCAGAGCAGTTTCAAAGAAACGTTTCTCCTGAGTTTTAGACGAAGTTTCCTGCTGTTTAGTACGTATGCCGGCATTGGGCTGGAAATACCGGTTTTGGGATTCTGCACAGAAAGGGTTTGCAAACCGCTGAATCCACACGTGAGTTTAACTCTGTCAGTTGAATGCACACATTGACAACCATTCAGTTAGATAGCTCCGTTTTGGTTTTAGAAGCAGATATTTCTCTGTACAGCCTATGGTCCCATTCACTCGGGAATATCCCAACGCATCTCCTAGAAGAAACGTGTTTGTGACTCGCTGAATCTCAACATAGATTCAACTCTCTTAGGTGAACGAACGCACAGCAGAGCAGTTTCAAGGAAACTTTTCTCCTGAGTTTTAGACGAAGTTTCCTGCTGTTTAGTACGGATGCCGGCATTGGGCTGGAAATAACGGTTTTGGGATTCTGCACAGAAAGGGTTTGCAAACCGCTGAATCCAAACGTGAGTTTAACTCTGTCAGTTGAATGCACACATTGACAACCATTCAGTGTGATAACACCCTTTTGGTTTTAGAAGCAGATATTTCTCTGTAAAACCTATGGTCCCATTCACTCGGGAATATCCCAACGCAGCTCCTAGAAGAAACGTGTTTCTGACTCGTTGAATCTCAACATAGATTCAACTCTCTTAGGTGAACGAACGCACAGCAGAGCAGTTTCAAGGAAACTTTTCTCCTGAGTTTTAGACGAAGTTTCCTGCTGTTTAGTACGTATGCCGGCATTGGGCTGGAAATACCGGTTTTGGGATTCTGCACAGAAAGGGTTTGCAAACCGCTGAATCCACACGTGAGTTTAACTCTGTCAGTTGAATGCACACATTGACAACCATTCAGTTTGATAACACCCTTTTGGTTTTAGAAGCAGATATTTCTCTGTACAGCCTATGGTCCCTTTCACTCGGGAATATCCCAACGCAGCTCCTGGAAGAAACGTGTTTCTGACTCGCTGAATCTCAACATAGATTCAACTCTCTTAGGTGAACGAACGCACAGCAGAGCAGTTTCAAGGAAACGTTTCTCCTGAGTTTTAGACGAAGTTTCCTGCTGTTTAGTGCATATGCCGGCATTGGGCTGGAAATACCGGTTTTGGGATTCTGCACAGAAAGGGTTTGCAAACCGCTGAATCCACACGTGAGTTTAACTTTGTCAGTTGAATGCACACATTGACAACCATCCAGTTAGATAGCTCCGTTTTGGTTTTAGAAGCAGATATTTCTCTGTACAGCCTATGGTCCCATTCACTCGGGAATATCCCAACGCACGTCCTAGAAGAAACGTGTTTCTGACTCGCTGAATGTCAACTTAGATTCAACTCTCTTAGGTGAACGAACGCACAGCAGAGCAGTTTCAAAGAAACGTTTCTCCTGAGTTTTAGACGAAGTTTCCTGCTGTTTAGTACGTATGCCGGCATTGGGCTGGAAATACCGGTTTTGGGATTCTGCACAGAAAGGGTTTGCAAACCGCTGAATCCACACGTGAGTTTAACTCTGTCAGTTGAATGCACACATTGACAACCATTCAGTTAGATAGCTCCGTTTTGGTTTTAGAAGCAGATATTTCTCTGTACAGCCTATGGTCCCATTCACTCGGGAATATCCCAACGCATCTCCTAGAAGAAACGTGTTTCTGACTCGCTGAATCTCAACATAGATTCAACTCTCTTAGGTGAACGAACGCACAGCAGAGCAGTTTCAAGGAAACTTTTCTCCTGAGTTTTAGACGAAGTTTCCTGCTGTTTAGTACGGATGCCGGCATTGGGCTGGAAATAACGGTTTTGGGATTCTGCACAGAAAGGGTTTGCAAACCGCTGAATCCACACGTGAGTTTAACTCTGTCAGTTGAATGCACACATTGACAACCATTCAGTGTGATAACACCCTTCGGTTTTAGAAGCAGATATTTCTCTGTACAACCTATGGTCCCATTCACTCGGGAATATCCCAACGCAGCTCCTAGAAGAAACGTGTTTCTGACTCGTTGAATCTCAACATAGATTCAACTCTCTTAGGTGAACGAACGCACAGCAGAGCAGTTTCAAGGAAACTTTTCTCCTGAGTTTTAGACGAAGTTTCCTGCTGTTTAGTACGTATGCCGGCATTGGGCTGGAAATACCGGTTTTGGGATTCTGCACAGAAAGGGTTTGCAAACCGCTGAATCCACACGTGAGTTTAACTCTGTCAGTTGAATGCACACATTGACAACCATTCAGTTTGATAACACCCTTTTGGTTTTAGAAGCAGATATTTCTCTGTACAGCCTATGGTCCCTTTCACTCGGGAATATCCCAACGCAGCTCCTGGAAGAAACGTGTTTCTGACTCGCTGAATCTCAACATAGATTCAACTCTCTTAGGTGAACGAACGCACAGCAGAGCAGTTTCAAGGAAACGTTTCTCCTGAGTTTTAGACGAAGTTTCCTGCTGTTTAGTGCGTATGCCGGCATTGGGCTGGAAATACCGGTTTTGGGATTCTGCACAGAAAGGGTTTGCAAACCGCTGAATCCACACGTGAGTTTAACTTTGTCAGTTGAATGCACACATTGACAACCATCCAGTTAGATAGCTCCGTTTTGGTTTTAGAAGCAGATATTTCTCTGTACAGCCTATGGTCCCATTCACTCGGGAATATCCCAACGCAGCTCCTAGAAGAAACGTGTTTCTGACTCGCTGAATCTCAACATAGATTCAACTCTCGTAGGTGAACGAAAGAACAGCAGAGCAGTTTCAAGGAAACGTTTCTCCTGAGTTTTAGACGAAGTTTCCTGCTGTTTAGTACGTATGCCGGCATTGGGCTGGAAATACCGGTTTTGGGATTCTGCACAGAAAGCGTTTGCAAACCACTGAATCCACACGTGAGTTTAACTCTGTCAGTTGAATGCACACATTGACAACCATTCAGTTAGATAGCTCCGTTTTGGTTTTAGAAGCAGATATTTCTCTGTACAGCCTATGGACCCATTCACTCGGGAATATCCCAACGCAGCTCCTGGAAGAAACGTGTTTCTGACTCGCTGAATCTCAACATAGATTCAACTCTCTTAGGTGAACGAACGCACAGCAGAGCAGTTTCAAAGAAACGTTTCTCCTGAGTTTTAGACGAAGTTTCCTGCTGTTTAGTACGGATGCCAGCATTGGGCAGGAAATACCGGCTTTGGGATTCTGCACAGAAAGGGTTTGCAAACCGCTGAATCCACACGTGAGTTTAACTCTGTTAGTTGAATGCACACATTGACAACCATTCAGTTTGATAACACCCTTTTGGTTTTAGAAGCAGATATTTCTCTGTACAGCCTATGGTCCCATTCACTCGGGAATATCCCAACGTAGCTCCTAGAAGAAACGTGTTTCTGACTCGCTGAATCTCAACATAGATTCAACTCTCTTAGGTGAACGAACGCACAGCAGAGCAGTTTCAAGGAAACGTTTCTCCTGAGTTTTAGACGAAGTTTCCTGCTGTTTAGTACGGATGCCGGCATTGGGCTGGAAATACCGGTTTTGGGATTCTGCACAGAAAGGGTTTGCAAACCGCTGAATCCACACGTGAGTTTAACTCTGTCAGTTGAATGCACACATTGACAACCATTCAGTTAGATAGCTCCGTTTTGGTTTTAGAAGCAGATATTTCTCTGTACAGCCTATGGTCCCATTCACTCGGGAATATCCCAACGCAGCTCCTGGAAGAAAAGTGTTTCTTACTCGCTGAATCTCAACATAGATTCAACTCTCTTAGGTGAACGAACGCACAGCAGAGCAGTTTCAAGGAAACGTTTCTCCTGAGTTTTAGACGAAGTTTCCTGGTGTTTAGTACGTATGCCGGCATTGGGCTAGAAATACCGGTTTTCGGATTCTGCACAGAAAGGGTTTGCAAACCGCTGAATCCACACGTGAGTTTAACTCTGTCAGTTGAATGCACACATTGACAACCATTCAGTTAGATAGCTCCGTTTTGGTATTAGAAGCAGATATTTCTCTGTACAGCCTATGGTCCCATTCACTCGGGAATATCCCAACGCAGCTCCTAGAAGAAACGTGTTTCTGCCTCGCTGAATCTCAACATAGATTCACCTCTGTTAGGTGAACGAACGCACAGCAGAGCAGTTTCAAGGAAACTTTTCTCCTGAGTTTTAGACGAAGTTTCCTGCTGTTTAGTACGGATGCCGGCATTGGGCTGGAAATAACGGTTTTGGGATTCTGCACAGAAAGGGTTTGCAAACCGCTGAATCCAAACGTGAGTTTAACTCTGTCAGTTGAATGCACACATTGACAACCATTCAGTGTGATAACACCCTTTTGGTTTTAGAAGCAGATATTTCTCTGTACAACCTATGGTCCCATTCACTCGGGAATATCCCAACGCAGCTCCTAGAAGAAACGTGTTTCTGACTCGTTGAATCTCAACATAGATTCAACTCTCTTAGGTGAACGAACGCACAGCAGAGCAGTTTCAAGGAAACTTTTCTCCTGAGTTTTAGACGAAGTTTCCTGCTGTTTAGTACGTATGCCGGCATTGGGCTGGAAATACCGGTTTTGGGATTCTGCACAGAAAGGGTTTGCAAACCGCTGAATCCACACGTGAGTTTAACTCTGTCAGTTGAATGCACACATTGACAACCATTCAGTTTGATAACACCCTTTTGGTTTTAGAAGCAGATATTTCTCTGTACAGCCTATGGTCCCTTTCACTCGGGAATATCCCAACGCAGCTCCTGGAAGAAACGTGTTTCTGACTCGCTGAATCTCAACATAGATTCAACTCTCTTAGGTGAACGAACGCACAGCAGAGCAGTTTCAAGGAAACGTTTCTCCTGAGTTTTAGACGAAGTTTCCTGCTGTTTAGTGCGTATGCCGGCATTGGGCTGGAAATACCGGTTTTGGGATTCTGCACAGAAAGGGTTTGCAAACCGCTGAATCCACACGTGAGTTTAACTTTGTCAGTTGAATGCACACATTGACAACCATCCAGTTAGATAGCTCCGTTTTGGTTTTAGAAGCAGATATTTCTCTGTACAGCCTATGGTCCCATTCACTCGGGAATATCCCAACGCACGTCCTAGAAGAAACGTGTTTCTGACTCGCTGAATGTCAACTTAGATTCAACTCTCTTAGGTGAACGAACGCACAGCAGAGCAGTTTCAAAGAAACGTTTCTCCTGAGTTTTAGACGAAGTTTCCTGCTGTTTAGTACGTATGCCGGCATTGGGCTGGAAATACCGGTTTTGGGATTCTGCACAGAAAGGGTTTGCAAACCGCTGAATCCACACGTGAGTTTAACTCTGTCAGTTGAATGCACACATTGACAACCATTCAGTTAGATAGCTCCGTTTTGGTTTTAGAAGCAGATATTTCTCTGTACAGCCTATGGTCCCATTCACTCGGGAATATCCCAACGCATCTCCTAGAAGAAACGTGTTTCTGACTCGCTGAATCTCAACATAGATTCAACTCTCTTAGGTGAACGAACGCACAGCAGAGCAGTTTCAAGGAAACTTTTCTCCTGAGTTTTAGACGAAGTTTCCTGCTGTTTAGTACGGATGCCGGCATTGGGCTGGAAATAACGGTTTTGGGATTCTGCACAGAAAGGGTTTGCAAACCGCTGAATCCACACGTGAGTTTAACTCTGTCAGTTGAATGCACACATTGACAACCATTCAGTGTGATAACACCCTTCGGTTTTAGAAGCAGATATTTCTCTGTACAACCTATGGTCCCATTCACTCGGGAATATCCCAACGCAGCTCCTAGAAGAAACGTGTTTCTGACTCGTTGAATCTCAACATAGATTCAACTCTCTTAGGTGAACGAACGCACAGCAGAGCAGTTTCAAGGAAACTTTTCTCCTGAGTTTTAGACGAAGTTTCCTGCTGTTTAGTACGTATGCCGGCATTGGGCTGGAAATACCGGTTTTGGGATTCTGCACAGAAAGGGTTTGCAAACCGCTGAATCCACACGTGAGTTTAACTCTGTCAGTTGAATGCACACATTGACAACCATTCAGTTTGATAACACCCTTTTGGTTTTAGAAGCAGATATTTCTCTGTACAGCCTATGGTCCCTTTCACTCGGGAATATCCCAACGCAGCTCCTGGAAGAAACGTGTTTCTGACTCGCTGAATCTCAACATAGATTCAACTCTCTTAGGTGAACGAACGCACAGCAGAGCAGTTTCAAGGAAACGTTTCTCCTGAGTTTTAGACGAAGTTTCCTGCTGTTTAGTGCGTATGCCGGCATTGGGCTGGAAATACCGGTTTTGGGATTCTGCACAGAAAGGGTTTGCAAACCGCTGAATCCACACGTGAGTTTAACTTTGTCAGTTGAATGCACACATTGACAACCATCCAGTTAGATAGCTCCGTTTTGGTTTTAGAAGCAGATATTTCTCTGTACAGCCTATGGTCCCATTCACTCGGGAATATCCCAACGCAGCTCCTAGAAGAAACGTGTTTCTGACTCGCTGAATCTCAACATAGATTCAACTCTCGTAGGTGAACGAAAGAACAGCAGAGCAGTTTCAAGGAAACGTTTCTCCTGAGTTTTAGACGAAGTTTCCTGCTGTTTAGTACGTATGCCGGCATTGGGCTGGAAATACCGGTTTTGGGATTCTGCACAGAAAGCGTTTGCAAACCACTGAATCCACACGTGAGTTTAACTCTGTCAGTTGAATGCACACATTGACAACCATTCAGTTAGATAGCTCCGTTTTGGTTTTAGAAGCAGATATTTCTCTGTACAGCCTATGGACCCATTCACTCGGGAATATCCCAACGCAGCTCCTGGAAGAAACGTGTTTCTGACTCGCTGAATCTCAACATAGATTCAACTCTCTTAGGTGAACGAACGCACAGCAGAGCAGTTTCAAAGAAACGTTTCTCCTGAGTTTTAGACGAAGTTTCCTGCTGTTTAGTACGGATGCCAGCATTGGGCAGGAAATACCGGCTTTGGGATTCTGCACAGAAAGGGTTTGCAAACCGCTGAATCCACACGTGAGTTTAACTCTGTCAGTTGAATGCACACATTGACAACCATTCAGTTTGATAACACCCTTTTGGTTTTAGAAGCAGATATTTCTCTGTACAGCCTATGGTCCCATTCACTCGGGAATATCCCAACGTAGCTCCTAGAAGAAACGTGTTTCTGACTCGCTGAATCTCAACATAGATTCAACTCTCTTAGGTGAACGAACGCACAGCAGAGCAGTTTCAAGGAAACGTTTCTCCTGAGTTTTAGACGAAGTTTCCTGCTGTTTAGTACGGATGCCGGCATTGGGCTGGAAATACCGGTTTTGGGATTCTGCACAGAAAGGGTTTGCAAACCGCTGAATCCACACGTGAGTTTAACTCTGTCAGTTGAATGCACACATTGACAACCATTCAGTTAGATAGCTCCGTTTTGGTTTTAGAAGCAGATATTTCTCTGTACAGCCTATGGTCCCATTCACTCGGGAATATCCCAACGCAGCTCCTGGAAGAAAAGTGTTTCTTACTCGCTGAATCTCAACATAGATTCAACTCTCTTAGGTGAACGAACGCACAGCAGAGCAGTTTCAAGGAAACGTTTCTCCTGAGTTTTAGACGAAGTTTCCTGGTGTTTAGTACGTATGCCGGCATTGGGCTAGAAATACCGGTTTTCGGATTCTGCACAGAAAGGGTTTGCAAACCGCTGAATCCACACGTGAGTTTAACTCTGTCAGTTGAATGCACACATTGACAACCATTCAGTTAGATAGCTCCGTTTTGGTATTAGAAGCAGATATTTCTCTGTACAGCCTATGGTCCCATTCACTCGGGAATATCCCAACGCAGCTCCTAGAAGAAACGTGTTTCTGCCTCGCTGAATCTCAACATAGATTCACCTCTGTTAGGTGAACGAACGCACAGCAGAGCAGTTTCAAGTAAACGTTTCTCCTGAGTTTTAGACGAAGTTACCTGCAGTTAAGTAAGTATCCCGGCATTGGGCTGGAAATACCGGTTTTGGGATTCTGCACAGAAAGTGTTTACAAACCGCTGAATCCACACGTGAGTTTAACTCTGTCAGTTGAATGCACACATTGACAACCATTCAGTTAGATAGCTCCGTTTTGGTTTTAGAAGCAGATATTTCTCTGTACAGCCTATGGTCCCATTCACTCGGGAATATCCCAACGCAGCTCCTGGAAGAAACGTGTTTCTGACTCGCTGAATCTCAACATAGATTCAACTCTCTTAGGTGAACGAACGCACAGCAGAGCAGTTTCAAGGAAACGTTTCTCCTGAGTTTTAGACGAAGTTTCCTGCTGTTTAGTACGGATGCCGGCATTGGGCTGGAAATACCGGTTTTGGGATTCTGCACAGAAAGGGTTTGCAAACCGCTGAATCCACACGTGAGTTTAACTCTGTCAGTTGAATGCACACACTGACAACCATTCAGTTAGATAGCTCCGTTTTGGTTTTAGAAGCAGATATTTCTCTGTACAGCCTATGGTCCCATTCACTCGGGAATATCCCAACGCAGCTCCTGGAAGAAACGTGTTTCTGACTCGCTGAATCTCAACATAGATTCAAGTCTCTTAGGTGAACGAACGTACAGCAGAGCAGTTTCAAGGAAACTTTTCTCCTGAGTTTTAGACGAAGTTTCCTGCTGTTTAGTACGTATCCCGGCATTGGGCTGGAAATACCGGTTTTGGGATTCTGCACAGAAAGGTTTTGCAAACCGCGGAATCCACACGTAAGTTTAACTCTGTCAGTTGAATGCACACATTGACAACCATTCAGTTAGATAGCTCCGTTTTGGTTTTAGAAGCAGATATTTCTCTGTACAGCCTATGGTCCCATTCACTCGGGAATATCGCAACGCAGCTCCTCGAAGAAACGTGTTTCTGACTCGCTGAATCTCAACATAGATTCAAGTCTCTTAGGTGAACGAACGCACAGCAGAGCAGTTTCAAGGAAACTTTTCTCCTGAGTTTTAGACGAAGTTTCCTGCTGTTTAGTACGTATGCCGGCATTGGGCTGGAAATACCGGTTTTGGGATTCTGCACAGAAAGGTTTTGCAAACCGCGGAATCCACACGTGAGTTTAACTCTGTCAGTTGAATGCACACATTGGCAACCATTCAGTTAGATAACTCCGTTTTGGTTTTAGAAGCAGATATTTCTCTATACAGCCTATGGTCCCATTCACTCGGGAATATCCCAACGCAGCTCCTAGAAGAAACGTGTTTCTGACTCGCTGAATCTCAACATAGATTCAACTCTCTTAGGTGAACGAACGCACAGCAGAGCAGTTTCAAGGAAACGTTTCTCCTGAGTTTTAGACGAAGTTTCCTGCTGTTTAGTACGGATGCCGGCATTGGGCTGGAAATACCGGTTTTGGGATTCTGCACAGAAAGGGTTTGCAAACCGCTGAATCCACACGTGAGTTTAACTTTGTCAGTCGAATGCACACATTGACAACCATCCAGTTAGATAGCTCCGTTTTGGTTTTAGAAGCAGATATTTCTCTGTACAGCCTATGGTCCCATTCACTCGGGAATATCCCAACGCACGTCCTAGAAGAAACGTGTTTCTGACTCGCTGAATGTCAACATAGATTCAACTCTCTTAGGTGAACGAACGCAGAGCAGAGCAGTTTCAAGGAAACGTTTCTCCTGAGTTTTAGACGAAGTTTCCTGCTGTTTAGTACGTATGCCGGCATTGGGCTGGAAATACCGGTTTTGGGATTCTGCACATAAAGGATTTGCAAACCACTGAATCCACACGTGAGTTTAACTCTGTCAGTTGAATGCACACATTGACAACCATTCAGTTAGATAGCTCCGTTTTGGTTTTAGAAGCAGATATTTCTCTGTACATCCTATGGTCCCATTCACTCGGGAATATCCCCACGCAGCTCCTGGAAGAAACTTGTTTCTGACTCGCTGTATCTCAACATAGATTCAACTCTCTTAGGTGAACGAACGCACAGCAGAGCAGTTTCAAGGAAACTTTTCTCCTGAGTTTTAGACGAAGTCCCCTGCTGTTTAGTACGTATGCCGGCATTGGGCTGGAAATACCGGTTTTGGGATTCTGCACAGAAAGGGTTTGCAAACCGCTGAATCCACACGTGAGTTTAACTCTGTCAGTTGAATGCACACATTGACAACCATTCAGTTTGATAACACCCTTTTGGTTTTAGAAGCAGATATTTCTCTGTACAGCCTATGGTCCCATTCACTCGGGAATATCCCAACGCAGCTCCTGGAAGAAACGTGTTTCTGACTCGCTGAATCTCAACATAGATTCAACTCTCTTAGGTGAACGAACGCACAGCAGAGCAGTTTCAAGGAAACGTTTCTCCTGAGTTTTAGACGAAGTTTCCTGCTGTTTAGTACGTATGCCGGCATTGGGCTGGAAATACCGGTTTTGGGATTCTGCACAGAAAGCGTTTGCAAACCGCTGAATCCACACGTGAGTTTAACTTTGTCAGTTGAATGCACACATTGACAACCATCCAGTTAGATAGCTCCGTTTTGGTTTTAGAAGCAGATATTTCTCTGTACACCCTATGGTCCCATTCACTCGGGAATATCCCAACCCAGCTCCTAGAAGAAACGTGTTTCTGACTCGCTGAATCTCAACATAGATTCAACTCTCTTAGGTGAACGAACGCACAGCAGAGCAGTTTCAAGGAAACGTTTCTCCTGAGTTTTAGACGAAGTTTCCTGCTGTTTAGTACGGATGCCGGCATTGGGCTGCAAATACCGGTTTTGGGATTCTGCACAGAAAGGGTTTGCAAACCGCTGAATCCAAACGTGAGTTTAACTTTGTCAGTTGAATGCACACATTGACAACCATCCAGTTAGATGGCTCCGTTTTGGTTTTAGAAGCAGATATTTCTCTGTACAGCCTATGGTCCCATTCACTCGGGAATATCCCAACGCACGTCCTAGAAGAAACGTGTTTCTGACTCGCTGAATGTCAACTTAGATTCAACTCTCTTAGGTGAACGAACGCACAGCAGAGCATTTTCAAAGAAACGTTTCTCCTGAGTTTTAGACGAAGTTTCCTGCTGTTTAGTACGTATGCCGGCATTGGGCTGGAAATACCGGTTTTGGGATTCTGCACAGAAAGGGTTTGCAAACCGCTGAATCCACACGTGAGTTTAACTCTGTCAGTTGAATGCACACATTGACAACCATTCAGTTAGATAGCTCCGTTTTGGTTTTAGAAGCAGATATTTCTCTTTACAGCCTATGGTCCCATTCACTCGGGAATATCCCAACGCATCTCCTAGAAGAAACGTGTTTCTGACTCGCTGAATCTCAACATAGATTCAACTCTCTTAGGTGAACGAACGCACAGCAGAGCAGTTTCAAGGAAACTTTTCTCCTGAGTTTTAGACTAAGTTTCCTGCTGTTTAGTACGGATGCCGGCATTGGGCTGGAAATAACGGTTTTGGGATTCTGCACAGAAAGGGTTTGCAAACCGCTGAATCCACACGTGAGTTTAACTCTGTCAGTTGAATGCACAGATTGACAACCATTCAGTGTGATAACACCCTTTTGGTTTTAGAAGCAGATATTTCTCTGTACAGCCTATGGTCCCATTCACTCGGGAATATCCCAACGCAGCTCCTGGAAGAAACGTGTTTCTGACTCGCTGAATCTCAACATAGATTCAACTCTCTTAGGTGAACGAACGCACAGCAGATCAGTTTCAAGGAAACGTTTCTCCTGAGTTTTAGACGAAGTTTCCTGCTGTTTAGTACGTATGCCGGCATTGGGCTGGAAATACCGGTTTTGGGATTCTGCACAGAAAGGGTTTGCAAACCGCTGAATCCACACGTGAGTTTAACTCGGTCAGTTGAATGCACACATTGACAACCATTCAGTTAGATAGCTCCGTTTTGGTATTAGAAGCAGATATTTCTCTGTACAGCCTATGGTCCCATTCACTCGGGAATATCCCAACGCAGGTCCTAGAAGAAACGTGTTTCTGACTCGCTGAATCTCAACATAGATTCAACTCTCTTAGGTGAACGAACGCACAGCAGAGCAGTTTCAAGGAAACGTTTCTCCTGAGTTTTAGACGAAGTTTCCTGCTGTTTAGTACGGATGCCTGCATTGGGCTGGAAATACCGGTTTTGGGATTCTGCACAGAAAGGGTTGGCAAACCACTGAATCAACACGTGAGTTTAACTCTGTCAGTTGAATGCACACATTGACAACCATTCAGTTAGATAGCTCCGTTTTGGTTTTAGAAGCAGATATTTCTCTGTACAGCCTATGGTCCCATTCACTCGGGAATATCCCAACGCAGCTCCTGGAAGAAACGTGTTTCTGACTCGCTGAATCTCAACATAGATTCAAATCTCTTAGGTGAACGAACGCACAGCAGAGCAGTTTCAAGGAAACGTTTCTCCTGAGTTTTAGACGAAGTTTCCTGCTGTTTAGTCCGTATGCCGGCATTGGGCTGGAAATAACGGTTTTGGGATTCTGAACAGAAAGGGTTTGCAAACCGCTGAATCCACACGTGAGTTTATCTCTGTCAGTTGAATGCACACATTGACAACCATTCAGTTAGATAGCTCCGTTTTGGTTTTAGAAGCAGATATTTCTCTGTACAGCCTATGGTCCCATTCACTCGGGAATATCCCAACGCAGCTCCTAGAAGAAACGTGTTTCTGACTCGCTGAATCTCAACATAGATTCAACTCTCTTAGGTGAACGAACGCCCAGCAGAGCTGTTTCAAGGAAACTTTTCTCCTGAGTTTTAGACGAAGTTTCCTGCTGTTTAGTACGTATGCCGGCATTGGGCTCGAAATTCCGGTTTTGGGATTCTGCACAGAAAGGGTTTGCAAACCGCTGAATCCACACGTGAGTTTAACTCTGTCAGTTGAATGCACACATTGACAACCATTCAGTTAGATAGCTCCGTTTTGGTTTTAGAAGCAGATATTTCTCTGTACAGCCTATGGTCCCATTCACTCTGGAATATCCCAACGCAGGTCCTAGAGAAACGTGTTTCTGACTCGCTGAATCTCAACATAGATTCAACTCTCTTAGGTGAACGAACGCACAGCAGAGCAGTTTCAAGGAAACTTTTCTCCTGAGTTTTAGACGAAGTTTCCTGCTGTTTAGTATGTATGCCGGCATTGGGCTGGAAATACCGGTTTTGGGATTCTGCACAGAAAGTGTTTGCAAACCGCTGAATCCACACGTGAGTTTAACTCTGTCAGTTGAATGCACACATTGACAACCATTCAGTGTGATAACACCCTTTTGGTTTTAGAAGCAGATATTTCTCTGTACAACCTATGGTCCCATTCACTCGGGAATATCCCAACGCAGCTCCTAGAAGAAACGTGTTTCTGACTCGCTGAATCTCAACATAGATACAACTCTCTTAGGTGAACGAACGCACAGCAGAGCAGTTTCAAGGAAACTTTTCTCCTGAGTTTTAGACGAAGTTTCCTGATGTTTAGTACGTATGCCGGCATTGGACTGGAAATACCGGTTATGGGATTCTGCACAGAAAGGGTTTGCAAACCGCTGAATCCACACGTAAGTTTAACTCTGTCAGTTGAATACACACATTGACAACCATTCAGTTTGATAACACCCTTTTGGTTTTAGAAGCAGATATTTCTCTGTACAGCCTATGGTCCCATTCACTCGGGAATATCCCAACGCAGCTCCTGGAAGAAACGTGTTTCTGACTCGCTGAAACTCAACATAGATTCAACTCTCTTAGGTGAACGAAAGAACAGCAGAGCAGTTTCAAGGAAACGTTTCTCCTGAGTTTTAGACGAAGTTTCCTGCTGTTTAGTACGTATGACGGCATTGGGCTGGAAATACCGGTTTTGGGATTCTGCACAGAAAGGGTTTGCAAACCGCTGAATCCACACGTGAGTTTAACTCTGTCAGTTGAATGCACACATTGACAACCATTCAGTTTGATAACACCCTTTTGGTTTTAGAAGCAGATATTTCTCTGTACAGCCTATGGTCCCATTCACTCGGGAATATCCCAACGCAGCTCCTGGAAGAAACGTGTTTCTGACTCGCTGAATCTCAACATAGATTCAACTCTCTTAGGTGAACGAACGCACAGCAGAGCAGTTTCAAGGAAACGTTTCTCCTGAGTTTTAGACGAAGTTTCCTGCTGTTTAGTACGTATGCCGGCATTGGGCTGGAAATACCGGTTTTGGGATTCTGCACAGAAAGGGTTTGCAAACCGCTGAATCCACACGTGAGTTTAACTTTGTCAGTTGAATGCACACATTGACAACCATCCAGTTAGATAGCTCTGTTTTGGTTTTAGAAGCAGATATTTCTCTGTACAGTCTATGGTTCCATTCACTCGGGAATATCCCAACGCAGCTCCTGGAAGAAACGTGTTTCTGACTCGCTGAATCTCAACATAGATTCATCTCTCATAGGTGAACGAAAGAACAGCAGAGCAGTTTCAAGGAAACGTTTCTCCTGAGTTTTAGACGAAGTTTCCTGCTGTTTAGTACGTATGCCGGCATTGGGCTGGAAATACCGATTTTGGGATTCTGCACAGAAAGGGTTTGCAAACCGCTGAATCCACACGTGAGTTTAACTCTGTCAGTTGAATGCACACATTGACAACCATCCAGTTAGATAGCTCCGTTTCGGTTTTAGAAGCAGATATTTCTCTGTACAGCCTATGGTCCCATTCACTCGGGAATATCCCAACGCAGCTCCTAGAAGAAACGTGTTTCTGACTCGCTGAATCTCAACATAGATTCAACTCTCTTAGGTGAACGAACGCACAGCACAGCAGTTTCAAGGAAACTTTTCTCCTGAGTTTTAGACGAAGTTTCCTGCTGTTTAGTACGTATGCCGGCATTGGGCTGGAAATACCGGTTTTGGGATTCTGCACAGAAAGGGTTTGCAAACCGCTGAAACCACACGTGAGTTTAACTCTGTCAGTTGAATGCACACATTGACAACCATTCAGTTAGATACCTCCGTTTTGGTTTTAGAAACAGATATTTCTGTGTACAGCCTATGGTCCCATTCACTCGGGAATATCCCAACGCAGCTCCTAGAAGAAACGTGTTTCTGACTCGCTGAATCTCAACATAGATTCAACTCTCTTAGGTGAACAAACGCCCAGCAGAGCAGTTTCAAGGAAACGTTTCTCCTGAGTTTTAGACGAAGTTTCCTGCTGTTTAGTACAGATGCCGGCATTGGGCTGGATATACCGGTTTTGGGATTCTGCACAGAAAGGGTTTGCAAACCGCTGAATCCACACGTGAGTTTACCTCTGTCAGTTGAATGCACACACTGACAACCATTCAGTTAGATAGCTCCGTTTTGGTTTTAGAAGCAGATATTTCTCTGTACAGCCTATGGTCCCATTCACTCGGGAATATCCCAACGCAGCTCCTGGAAGAAACGTGTTTCTGACTCGCTGAATCTCAACATAGATTCAACTCTCTTAGGTGAACGAACGCACAGCAGAGCAGTTTCAAGGAAACGTTTCTCCTGAGTTTTAGACGAAGTTTCCTGCTGTTTAGTACGGATGCCGGCATTGGGCAGGAAATACCGGCTTTGGGATTCTGCACAGAAAGGGTTTGCAAACCGCTGAATCCACACGTGAGTTTAACTCTGTCAGTGGAATGCGCACATTGACAACCATTCGGTTGGATAGTTCCGTTTTTGTTTTAGAAGCAGATATTTCTCTGTACAGCCTATGGTCCCATTCACTCGGGAATATCCCAACGCAGCTCCTAGAAGAAACGTGTTTCTGACTCGCTGAATCTCAACATAGATTCAACTCTCTTAGGTGAACGAACGCACAGCAGAGCAGTTTCAAGGAAACTTTTCTCCTGAGTTTTAGACGAAGTCCCCTGCTGTTTAGTACGGATGCCGGCATTGGGCTGGAAATACCGGTTTTTGGCTTCTGCACAGAAAGGGTTTTCAAACCGCTGAATCCACACGTGAGTTTAACTCTGTCAGTTGAATGCACACATTGACAACCATTCAGTTAGATAGCTCCGTTTTGGTTTTAGAAGCAGATATTTCTCTGTACAGCCTATGGTCCCATTCACTCTGGAATATCCCAACGCAGGTCCTAGAGAAACGTGTTTCTGACTCGCTGAATCTCAACATAGATTCAACTCTCTTAGGTGAACGAACGCACAGCAGAGCAGTTTCAAGGAAACTTTTCTCCTGTGTTTTAGACGAAGTTTCCTGCTGTTTAGTATGTATGCCGGCATTGGGCTGGAAATACCGGTTTTGGGATTCTGCACAGAAAGTGTTTGCAAACCGCTGAATCCACACGTGAGTTTAACTCTGTCAGTTGAATGCACACATTGACAACCATTCAGTGTGATAACACCCTTTTGGTTTTAGAAGCAGATATTTCTCTGTACAACCTATGGTCCCATTCACTCGGGAATATCCCAACGCAGCTCCTAGAAGAAACGTGTTTCTGACTCGCTGAATCTCAACATAGATACAACTCTCTTAGGTGAACGAACGCACAGCAGAGCAGTTTCAAGGAAACTTTTCTCCTGAGTTTTAGACGAAGTTTCCTGATGTTTAGTACGTATGCCGGCATTGGACTGGAAATACCGGTTATGGGATTCTGCACAGAAAGGGTTTGCAAACCGCTGAATCCACACGTGAGTTTAACTCTGTCAGTTGAATGCACACATTGACAACCATTCAGTTTGATAACACCCTTTTGGTTTTAGAAGCAGATATTTCTCTGTACAGCCTATGGTCCCATTCACTCGGGAATATCCCAACGCAGCTCCTGGAAGAAGCGTGTTTCTGACTCGCTGAAACTCAACATAGATTCAACTCTCTTAGGTGAACGAAAGAACAGCAGAGCAGTTTCAAGGAAACGTTTCTCCTGAGTTTTAGACGAAGTTTCCTGCTGTTTAGTACGTATGACGGCATTGGGCTGGAAATACCGGTTTTGGGATTCTGTACAGAAAGGGTTTGCAAACCGATGAATCCACACGTGAGTTTAACTCTGTCAGTTGAATGCACACATTGACAACCATTCAGTTTGATAACACCCTTTTGGTTTTAGAAGCAGATATTTCTCTGTACAGCCTATGGTCCCATTCTCTCGGGAATATCCCAACGCAGCTCCTGGAAGAAACGTGTTTCTGACTCGCTGAATCTCAACATAGATTCAACTCTCTTAGGTGAACGAACGCACAGCAGAGCAGTTTCAAGGAAACGTTTCTCCTGAGTTTTAGACGAAGTTTCCTGCTGTTTAGTACGTATGCCGGCATTGGGCTGGAAATACCGGTTTTGGGATTCTGCACAGAAAGGGTTTGCAAACCGCTGAATCCACACGTGAGTTTAACTTTGTCAGTTGAATGCACACATTGACAACCATCCAGTTAGATAGCTCTGTTTTGGTTTTAGAAGCAGATATTTCTCTGTACAGTCTATGGTCCCATTCACTCGGGAATATCCCAACGCAGCTCCTGGAAGAAACGTGTTTCTGACTCGCTGAATCTCAACATAGATTCAACTCTCTTAGGTGAACGAAAGAACAGCAGAGCAGTTTCAAGGAAACGTTTCTCCTGAGTTTTAGACGAAGTTTCCTGCTGTTTAGTACGGATGCCGGCATTGGGCTGGAAATACCGGTTTTGGGATTCTGCACAGAAAGGGTTTGCAAACCGCTGAATCCACACGTGAGATTAACTCTGTCAGTTGAATGCACACATTGACAACCATCCAGTTAGATAGCTACGTTTCGGTTTTAGAAGCAGATATTTCTCTGTACAGCCTATGGTCCCATTCACTCGGGAATATCCCAACGCAGGTCCTAGAAGAAACGTGTTTCTGACTCGCTGAATCTCAACATAGATTCAACTCTCTTAGGTGAACGAACGCACAGCACAGCAGTTTCAAGGAAACTTTTCTCCTGAGTTTTAGACGAAGTTTCCTGCTGTTTAGTACGGATGCCGGCATTGGGCTGGAAATACCGGTTTTGGGATTCTGCACAGAAAGGGTTTGCAAACCGCTGAATCCACACGTGAGTTTAACTCTGTCAGTTGAATGCACACATTGACAACCATTCAGTTAGATACCTCCGTTTTGGTTTTAGAAGCAGATATTTCTGTGTACAGCCTATGGTCCCATTCACTCGGGAATATCCCAACGCAGCTCCTAGAAGAAACGTGTTTCTGACTCGCTGAATCTCAACATAGATTCAACTCTCTTAGGTGAACAAACGCCCAGCAGAGCAGTTTCAAGGAAACGTTTCTCCTGAGTTTTAGACGAAGTTTCCTGCTGTTTAGTACGGATGCCGGCATTGGGCAGGAAATACCGGCTTTGGGATTCTGCACAGAAAGTGTTTGCAAACCGCTGAATCCACACGTGAGTTTAACTCTGTCAGTTGAATGCACACATTGACAACCATTCAGTTTGATAGCACCCTTTTGGTTTTAGAAGCAGATATTTCTCTGTACAGCCTATGGTCCCATTCACTCGGGAATATCCCAACGCAGCTCCTAGAAGAAACGTGTTTCTGACTCGCTGAATCTCAACATAGATTCAACTCTCTTAGGTGAACGGACGCACAGCAGAGCAGTTTCAAGGAAACTTTTCTCCTGAGTTTTATACGAAGTTTCCTGCTGTTTAGTACGGATGCCGGCATTGGGCTGGAAATACCGGTTTTGGGATTCTGCACAGAAAGGCTTTGCAAACCGCTGAATCCACACGTGAGTTTAACTCTGTCAATTGAATGCACACATTGACAACCATTCAGTTTGATAACACCCTTTTGGTTTTAGAAGCAGATATTTCTCCGTACAGCCTATGGTCCCATTCACTCGGGAATATCCCAACGCAGGTCCTAGAAGAAACGTGTTTCTGACTCGCTGAATCTCAACATAGATTCAACTCTCTTAGGTGAACGAACGCGCAGCAGAGCAATTTCAAGGAATCGTTTCTCCTGAGTTTTAGACGAAGCTTCCTGCTGTTTAGTACATATGCCGGCATTGGGCTGGAAATACCGGTTTTGGGATTCTGCACAGAAACCGTTTGCAAACCGCTGAATCCACACGTGAGATTAACTCTGTCAGCTGAATGCACACATTGACAACCATTCAGTTACATAGCACCGTTTTGGTTTTAGAAGCAGATATTTCTCTGTACAGCCTATGGTCCCATTCACTCGGGAATATCCCAACGCAGCTCCTAGAAGAAACGTGTTTCTGACTCGCTGAATCTCAACATAGATTCAACTCTCTTAGGTGAACGAACGCACAGCAGAGCAGTTTCAAAGAAACGTTTCTCCTGAGTTTTAGACGAAGTTTCCTGCTGTTTAGTACGGATGCCGGCATTGGGCTGGAAATACCGGTTTGGGATTCTGCACAGAAAGGGTTTGCAAACCACTGAATCCACACGTGAGTTTAACTCTGTCAGTTGAATGCACACATTGACAACCATTCAGTTAGATTGCTCGGTTTTGGTTTTAGAAGGAGATATTTCTCTGTACAGCCTATGGTCCCATTCACTCGGGAATATCCCAACGCAGGTCCTAGAAGAAACGTGTTTCTGACTCGCTGAATCTCAACATAGATTCAACTCTCTTAGGTGAACGAACGCACAGCAGAGCAGTTTCAAGGAAACGTTTCTCCTGAGTTTTAGACGAAGTTTCCTGCTGTTTAGTACGTATGCCGGCATTGGGCTGGAAATACCGGTTTTGGGATTCTGCACAGAAAGCGTTTGCAAACCGCAGAATCCACAAGTGAGTTTATCTCTGTCAGTTGAATGCACACATTGACAACCATTCAGTTAGATAGCTCCGTTTTGGTTTTAGAAGCAGATATTCCTCTGTACAGCCTATGGTCCCATTCACTCGGGAATATCCCAACGCAGCTCCAAGAAGAAACGTGTTTCTGACTCGCTGAATCTCAACATAGTTTGAACTCTCTTAGGTGAACGAACGCCCAGCAGAGCAGTTTCAAGGAAACGTTTCTCCTGAGTTTTAGACGAAGTTTCCTGCTGTTTAGTACGTATGCTGGCATTGGGCTGGAAATACCGGTTTTGGGATTCTGCACAGAAAGGGTTTGCAAACCGCTGAATCCACACGTGAGTTTAACTCTGTCAGTTGAATGCACACATTGACAACCATCCAGTTAGATAGCTCCGTTTCGGTTTTAAAGCAGATATTTCTCTGTACAGCCTATGGTCCCATTCACTCGGGAATATCCCAACGTAGCTCCTAGAAGAAACGTGTTTCTGACTCGCTGAATCTCAACATAGATTCAACTCTCTTAGGTGAACGAACGCACAGCACAGCAGTTTCAAGGAAACTTTTCTCCTGAGTTTTAGACGAAGTTTCCTGCTGTTTAGTACGTATGCCGGCATTGGGCTGGAAATACCGGTTTTGGGATTCTTCACAGAAAGGGTTTGCAAACCGCTGAATCCTCACGTGAGTTTAACTCTGTCAGTTGAATGCACACATTGACAACCATTCAGTTAGATACCTCCGTTTTGGTTTTAGAAAGAGATATTTCTCTGTACAGCCTATGGTCCCATTCACTCAGGAATATCCCAACGCAGCTCCTAGAAGAAACGTGTTTCTGACTCGCTGAATCTCAACATAGATTCAACTCTCTTAGGTGAACGAACGGCCAGCAGAGCAGTTTCAAGGAAACGTTTCTCCTGAGTTTTAGACGAAGCTTCCTGCTGTTTAGTACGGATGCCGGCATTGGGCAGGAAATACCGGCTTTGGGATTCTCCACAGAAAGGGTTTGCAAACCGCTGAATCCACACGTGAGTTTAACTCTGTCAGTTGAATGCACACACTGACAACCATTCAGTTAGAAAACTCCGTTTTGGTTTTAGAAGCAGATATTTCTCTGTACAGCCTATGGTCCCATTCACTCGGGAATATCCCAACGCAGCTCCTAGAAGAAACGTGTTTCTGACTCGCTGAATCTCAACATAGATTCAACTCTCTTAGGTGAACGGACGCACAGCAGAGCAGTTTCAAGGAAACTTTTCTCCTGAGTTTTAGACGAAGTTTCCTGCTGTTTAGTACGTATGCCGGCATTGGGCTGGAAATACCGGTTTTGGGATTCTGCACAGAAAGGGTTTGCAAACCGCTGAATCCACACGTGAGTTTAACTCTGTCAGTTGAATGCACACATTGACAACCATTCAGTTTGATAACATCCTTTTGGTTTTAGAAGCAGATATTTCTCTGTACAACCTATGGTCCCATTCACTCGGGAATATCCCAACGCAGCTCCTAGAAGAAACGTGTTTCTGACTCGCTGAATCTCAACATAGATACAACTCTCTTAGGTGAACGAACGCACAGCAGAGCAGTTTCAAGGAAACTTTTCTCCTGAGTTTTAGACGAAGTTTCCTGATGTTTAGTACGTATGCCGGCATTGGACTGGAAATACCGGTTATGGGATTCTGCACAGAAAGGGTTTGCAAACCGCTGAATCCACACGTGAGTTTAACTCTGTCAGTTGAATGCACACATTGACAACCATTCAGTTTGATAACACCCTTTTGGTTTTAGAAGCAGATATTTCTCTGTACAGCCTATGGTCCCATTCACTCGGGAATATCCCAACGCAGCTCCTGGAAGAAACGTGTTTCTGACTCGCTGAAACTCAACATAGATTCAACTCTCTTAGGTGAACGAAAGAACAGCAGAGCAGTTTCAAGGAAACGTTTCTCCTGAGTTTTAGACGAAGTTTCCTGCTGTTTAGTACGTATGACGGCATTGGGCTGGAAATACCGGTTTTGGGATTCTGTACAGAAAGGGTTTGCAAACCGCTGAATCCACACGTGAGTTTAACTCTGTCAGTTGAATGCACACATTGACAACCATTCAATTTGATAACACCCTTTTGGTTTTAGAAGCAGATATTTCTCTGTACAGCCTATGGTCCCATTCTCTCGGGAATATCCCAACGCAGCTCCTGGAAGAAACGTGTTTCTGACTCGCTGAATCTCAACATAGATTCAACTCTCTTAGGTGAACGAACGCACAGCAGAGCAGTTTCAAGGAAACGTTTCTCCTGAGTTTTAGACGAAGTTTCCTGCTGTTTAGTACGTATGCCGGCATTGGGCTGGAAATACCGGTTTTGGGATTCTGCACAGAAAGGGTTTGCAAACCGCTGAATCCACACGTGAGTTTAACTTTGTCAGTTGAATGCACACATTGACAACCATCCAGTTAGATAGCTCTGTTTTGGTTTTAGAAGCAGATATTTCTCTGTACAGTCTATGGTCCCATTCACTCGGGAATATCCCAACGCAGCTCCTGGAAGAAACGTGTTTCTGACTCGCTGAATCTCAACATAGATTCAAATCTCTTAGGTGAACAAACGCCCAGCAGAGCAGTTTCAAGGAAACGTTTCTCCTGAGTTTTAGACGAAGTTTCCTGCTGTTTAGTATGGATGCCGGCATTGGGCTGGAAATACCGGTTTTGGGATTCTGCACAGAAAGGGTTTGCAAACCGCTGAATCCACACGTGAGATTAACTCTGTCAGTTGAATGCACACATTGACAACCATCCAGTTAGATAGCTCCGTTTCGGTTTTAGAAGCAGATATTTCTCTGTACAGCCTATGGTCCCATTCACTCGGGAATATCCCAACGCAGGTCCTAGAAGAAACGTGTTTCTGACTCGCTGAGTCTCAACATAGATTCAACTCTCTTAGGTGAACGAACGCACAGCACAGCAGTTTCAAGGAAACTTTTCTCCTGAGTTTTAGACGAAGTTTCCTGCTGTTTAGTACGTATGCCGGCATTGGGCTGGAAATACCGGTTTTGGGATTCTGCACAGAAAGGGTTTGCAAACCGCTGAATCCACACGTGAGTTTAACTCTGTCAGTTGAATGCACACATTGACAACCATTCATTTAGATACCTCCGTTTTGGTTTTAGAAACAGATATTTCTGTGTACAGCCTATGGTCCCATTCACTCGGGAATATCCCAACGCAGCTCCTAGAAGAAACGTGTTTCTGACTCGCTGAATCTCAACATAGATTCAACTCTCTTAGGTGAACAAACGCCCAGCAGAGCAGTTTCAAGGAAACGTTTCTCCTGAGTTTTAGACGAAGTTTCCTGCTGTTTAGTACAGATGCCGGCATTGGGCTGGATATACCGGTTTTGGGATTCTGCACAGAAAGGGTTTGCAAACCGCTGAATCCACACGTGAGTTTACCTCTGTCAGTTGAATGCACACACTGACAACCATTCAGTTAGATAGCTCCGTTTTGGTTTTAGAAGCAGATATTTCTCTGTACAGCCTATGGTCCCATTCACTCGGGAATATCCCAACGCAGCTCCTGGAAGAAACGTGTTTCTGACTCGCTGAATCTCAACATAGATTCAACTCTCTTAGGTGAACGGACGCACAGCAGAGCAGTTTCAAGGAAACTTTTCTCCTGAGTTTTAGACGAAGTTTCCTGCTGTTTAGTACGGATGCCGGCATTGGGCTGGAAATACCGGTTTTGGGATTCTGCACAGAAAGGGTTTGCAAACCGCTGAATCCACACGTGAGTTTAACTCTGTCAATTGAATGCACACATTGACAACCATTCAGTTTGATAACACCCTTTTGGTTTTAGAAGCAGATATTTCTCCGTACAGCCTATGGTCCCATTCACTCGGGAATATCCCAACGCAGGTCCTAGAAGAAACGTGTTTCTGACTCGCTGAATCTCAACATAGATTCAACTCTCTTAGGTGAACGAACGCGCAGCAGAGCAGTTTCAAGGAATCGTTTCTCCTGAGTTTTAGACGAAGCTTCCTTCTGTTTAGTACATATGCCGGCATTGGGCTGGAAATACCGGTTTTGGGATTCTGCACAGAAACCGTTTGCAAACCGCTGAATCCACACGTGAGATTAACTCTGTCAGCTGAATGCACACATTGACAACCATTCAGTTACATAGCACCGTTTTGGTTTTAGAAGCAGATATTTCTCTGTACAGCCTATGGTCCCATTCACTCGGGAATATCCCAACGCAGCTCCTAGAAGAAACGTGTTTCTGACTCGCTGAATCTCAACATAGATTCAACTCTCTTAGGTGAACGAACGCACAGCAGAGCAGTTTCAAAGAAACGTTTCTCCTGAGTTTTAGACGAAGTTTCCTGCTGTTTAGTACGGATGCCGGCATTGGGCTGGAAATACCGGTGTGGGATTCTGCACAGAAAGGGTTTGCAAACCACTGAATCCACACGTGAGTTTAACTCTGTCAGTTGAATGCACACATTGACAACCATCCAGTTAGATAGCTCCGTTTCGGTTTTAGAAGCAGATATTTCTCTGTACAGCCTATGGTCCCATTCACTCGGGAATATCCCAACGCAGCTCCTAGAAGAAACGTGTTTCTGACTCGCTGAATCTCAACATAGATTCAACTCTCTTAGGTGAACGAACGCACAGCACAGCAGTTTCAAGGAAACTTTTCTCCTGAGTTTTAGACGAAGTTTCCTGCTGTTTAGTACGTATGCCGGCATTGGGCTGGAAATACCGGTTTTGGGATTCTTCACAGAAAGGGTTTGCAAACCGCTGAATCCACACGTGAGTTTAACTCTGTCAGTTGAATGCACACATTGACAACCATTCAGTTAGATACCTCCGTTTTGGTTTTAGAAAGAGATATTTCTCTGTACAGCCTATGGTCCCATTCACTCAGGAATATCCCAACGCAGCTCCTAGAAGAAACGTGTTTCTGACTCGCTGAATCTCAACATAGATTCAACTCTCTTAGGTGAACGAACGCCCAGCAGAGCAGTTTCAAGGAAACGTTTCTCCTGAGTTTTAGACGAAGTTTCCTGCTGTTTAGTACGGATGCCGGCATTGGGCTGGAAATACCGGTTTTGGGATTCTGCACAGAAAGGGTTTGCAACCCGCTGAATCCACACGTGAGTTTAACTCTGTCAGTTGAATGCACACACTGACAACCATTCAGTTAGAAAACTCCGTTTTGGTTTTAGAAGCAGATATTTCTCTGTACAGCCTATGGTCCCATTCACTCGGGAATATCCCAACGCAGCTCCTGGAAGAAACGTGTTTCTGACTCGCTGAATCTCAACATAGATTCAACTCTCTTAGGTGAACGAACGCACAGCAGAGCAGTTTCAAGGAAACTTTTCTCCTGAGTTTTAGACAAAGTTTCCTGCTGTTTAGTACGGATGCCGGCATTGGGCAGGAAATACCGGCTTTGGGATTCTCCACAGAAAGGGTTTGCAAACCGCTGAATCCACACGTGAGTTTAACTCTGTCAGTTGAATGCACACATTGACAACCATTCAGTTTGATAGCACCCTTTTGGTTTTAGAAGCAGATATTTCTCTGTACAGCCTATGGTCCCATTCACTCGGGAATATCCCAACGCAGCTCCTAGAAGAAACGTGTTTCTGACTTGCTGAATCTCAACATAGATTCAACTCTCTTAGGTGAACGGACGCACAGCAGAGCAGTTTCAAGGAAACTTTTCTCCTGAGTTTTAGACGAAGTTTCCTGCTGTTTAGTACGGATGCCGGCATTGGGCTGGAAATACCGGTTTTGGGATTCTGCACAGAAAGGGTTTGCAAACCGCTGAATCCACACGTGAGTTTAACTCTGTCAGTTGAATGCACACATTGACAACCATTCAGTTTGATAACACCCTTTTGGTTTTAGAAGCAGATATTTCTCCGTAGAGCCTATGGTCCCATTCACTCGGGAATATCCCAACGCAGGTCCTAAAAGAAACGTGTTTCTGACTCGCTGAATCTCAACATAGATTCAACTCTCTTAGGTGAACGAACGCACAGCAGAGCAGTTTCAAGGAATCGTTTCTCCTGAGTTTTAGACGAAGCTTCCTGCTGTTTAGTACATATGCCGGCATTGGGCTGGAAATACCGGTTTTGGGATTCTGCACAGAAACCGTTTGCAAACCGCTGAATCCACACGTGAGATTAACTCTGTCAGCTGAATGCACACATTGACAACCATTCAGTTACATAGCACCGTTTTGGTTTTAGAAGCAGATATTTCTCTGTACAGCCTATGGTCCCATTCACTCGGGAATATCCCAACGCAGCTCCTAGAAGAAACGTGTTTCTGACTCGCTGAATCTCAACATAGATTCAACTCTCTTAGGTGAACGAACGCACAGCAGAGCAGTTTCAAAGAAACGTTTCTCCTGAGTTTTAGACGAAGTTTCCTGCTGTTTAGTACGGATGCCGGCATTGGGCTGGAAATACCGGTTTGGGATTCTGCACAGAAAGGGTTTGCAAACCACTGAATCCACACGTGAGTTTAACTCTGTCAGTTGAATGCACACATTGACAACCATTCAGTTAGATTGCTCGGTTTTGGTTTTAGAAGGAGATATTTCTCTGTACAGCCTATGGTCCCATTCACTCGGGAATATCCCAACGCAGGTCCTAGAAGAAACGTGTTTCTGACTCGCTGAATCTCAACATAGATTCAACTCTCTTAGGTGAACGAACGCACAGCAGAGCAGTTTCAAGGAAACGTTTCTCCTGAGTTTTAGACGAAGTTTCCTGCTGTTTAGTACGTATGCCGGCATTGGGCTGGAAATACCGGTTTTGGGATTCTGCACAGAAAGCGTTTGCAAACCGCTGAATCCACAAGTGAGTTTATCTCTGTCAGTTGAATGCACACATTGACAACCATTCAGTTAGATAGCTCCGTTTTGGTTTTAGAAGCAGATATTCCTCTGTACAGCCTATGGTCCCATTCACTCGGGAATATCCCAACGCAGCTCCTAGAAGAAACGTGTTTCTGACTCGCTGAATCTCAACATAGTTTCAACTCTCTTAGGTGAACGAACGCCCAGCAGAGCAGTTTCAAGGAAACGTTTCTCCTGAGTTTTAGACGAAGTTTCCTGCTGTTTAGTACGGATGCCGGCATTGGGCTGGAAATACCGGTTTTGGGATTCTGCACAGAAAGGGTTTGCAAACCGCTGAATCCACACGTGAGTTTAACTCTGTCAGTTGAATGCACACATTGACAACCATCCAATTAGATAGCTCCGTTTCGGTTTTAGAAGCAGATATTTCTCTGTACAGCCTATGGTCCCATTCACTCGGGAATATCCCAACGCAGCTCCTAGAAGAAACGTGTTTCTGACTCGCTGAATCTCAACATAGATTCAACTCTCTTAGGTGAACGAACGCACAGCAGAGCAGTTTCAAGGAATCGTTTCTCCTGAGTTTTAGACGAAGCTTCCTGCTGTTTAGTACATATGCCGGCATTGGGCTGGAAATACCGGTTTTGGGATTCTGCACAGAAACCGTTTGCAAACCGCTGAATCCACACGTGAGATTAACTCTGTCAGCTGAATGCACACATTGACAACCATTCAGTTACATAGCACCGTTTTGGTTTTAGAAGCAGATATTTCTCTGTACAGCCTATGGTCCCATTCACTCGGGAATATCCCAACGCAGCTCCTAGAAGAAACGTGTTTCTGACTCGCTGAATCTCAACATAGATTCAACTCTCTTAGGTGAACGAACGCACAGCAGAGCAGTTTCAAAGAAACGTTTCTCCTGAGTTTTAGACGAAGTTTCCTGCTGTTTAGTACGGATGCCGGCATTGGGCTGGAAATACCGGTTTGGGATTCTGCACAGAAAGTGTTTGCAAACCACTGAATCCACACGTGAGTTTAACTCTGTCAGTTGAATGCACACATTGACAACCATTCAGTTAGATTGCTCGGTTTTGGTTTTAGAAGGAGATATTTCTCTGTACAGCCTATGGTCCCATTCACTCGGGAATATCCCAACGCAGGTCCTAGAAGAAACGTGTTTCTGACTCGCTGAATCTCAACATAGATTCAACTCTCTTAGGTGAACGAACGCACAGCAGAGCAGTTTCAAGGAAACGTTTCTCCTGAGTTTTAGACGAAGTTTCCTGCTGTTTAGTACGTATGCCGGCATTGGGCTGGAAATACCGGTTTTGGGATTCTGCACAGAAAGCGTTTGCAAACCGCTGAATCCACAAGTGAGTTTATCTCTGTCAGTTGAATGCACACATTGACAACCATTCAGTTAGATAGCTCCGTTTTGGTTTTAGAAGCAGATATTCCTCTGTACAGCCTATGGTCCCATTCACTCGGGAATATCCCAACGCAGCTCCTAGAAGAAACGTGTTTCTGACTCGCTGAATCTCAACATAGTTTCAACTCTCTTAGGTGAACGAACGCCCAGCAGAGCAGTTTCAAGGAAACGTTTCTCCTGAGTTTTAGACGAAGTTTCCTGCTGTTTAGTACGTATGCCGGCATTGGGCTGGAAATACCGGTTTTGGGATTCTGCACAGAAAGGGTTTGAAACCGCTGAATCCACACGTGAGTTTAACTCTGTCAGTTGAATGCACACATTGACAACCATCCAGTTAGATAGCTCCGTTTTGGTTTTAGAAGCAGATATTTCTCTGTACAGCCTATGGTCCCATTCACTCGGGAATATCCCAACGCAGCTCCTAGAAGAAACGTGTTTCTGACTCGCTGAATCTCAACATAGATTCAACTCTCTTAGGTGAACGAACGCACAGCACAGCAGTTTCAAGGAAACTTTTCTCCTGAGTTTTAGACGAAGTTTCCTGCTGTTTAGTACGTATGCCGGCATTGGGCTGGAAATACCGGTTTTGGGATTCTTCACAGAAAGGGTTTGCAAACCGCTGAATCCACACGTGAGTTTAACTCTGTCAGTTGAATGCACACATTGACAACCATTCAGTTAGATACCTCCGTTTTGGTTTTAGAAAGAGATATTTCTCTGTACAGCCTATGGTCCCATTCACTCAGGAATATCCCAACGCAGCTCCTAGAAGAAACGTGTTTCTGACTCGCTGAATCTCAACATAGATTCAACTCTCTTAGGTGAACGAACGCCCAGCAGAGCAGCTTCAAGGAAACGTTTCTCCTGAGTTTTAGACGAAGTTTCCTGCTGTTTAGTACGGATGCCGGCATTGGGCTGGAAATACCGGTTTTGGGATTCTGCACAGAAAGGGTTTGCAAACCGCTGAATCCACACGTGAGTTTAACTCTGTCAGTTGAATGCACACACTGACAACCATTCAGTTAGATAGCTCCGTTTTGGTTTTAGAAGCAGATATTTCTCTGTACAGCCTATGGTCCCATTCACTCGGGAATATCCCAACGCAGCTCCTGGAAGAAACGTGTTTCTGACTCGCTGAATCTCAACATAGATTCAACTCTCTTAGGTGAACGAACGCACAGCAGAGCAGTTTCAAGGAAACTTTTCTCCTGAGTTTTAGACGAAGTTTCCTGCTGTTTAGTACGGATGCCGGCATTGGGCAGGAAATACCGGCTTTGGGATTCTGCACAGAAAGGGTTTGCAAACCGCTGAATCCACACGTGAGTTTAACTCTGTCAGTTGAATGCACACATTGACAACCATTCAGTTTGATAGCACCCTTTTGGTTTTAGAAGCAGATATTTCTCTGTACAGCCTATGGTCCCATTCACTCGGGAATATCCCAACGCAGCTCCTAGAAGAAACGTGTTTCTGACTCGCTGAATCTCAACATAGATTCAACTCTCTTAGGTGAACGGACGCACAGCAGAGCAGTTTCAAGGAAACTTTTCTCCTGAGTTTTAGACGAAGTTTCCTGCTGTTTAGTACGGATGCCGGCATTGGGCTGGAAATACCGGTTTTGGGATTCTGCACAGAAAGGGTTTGCAAACCGCTGAATCCACACGTGAGTTTAACTCTGTCAGTTGAATGCACACATTGACAACCATTCAGTTTGATAACACCCTTTTGGTTTTAGAAGCAGATATTTCTCCGTAGAGCCTATGGTCCCATTCACTCGGGAATATCCCAACGCAGGTCCTAAAAGAAACGTGTTTCTGACTCGCTGAATCTCAACATAGATTCAACTCTCTTAGGTGAACGAACGCACAGCAGAGCAGTTTCAAGGAATCGTTTCTCCTGAGTTTTAGACGAAGCTTCCTGCGGTTTAGTACATATGCCGGCATTGGGCTGGAAATACCGGTTTTGGGATTCTGCACAGAAAGGGTTTGCAAACCGCTGAATCCACACGTGAGATTAACTCTGTCAGTTGAATGCACACATTGAGAACCCTTCAGTTAGATAGCACCGTTTTGGTTTTAGAAGCAGATATTTCTCTGTACAGCCTATGGTCCCATTCACTCGGGAATATACCAACGCAGCTCCTAGAAGAAACGTGTTTCTGACTCGCTGAATCTCAACATAGATTCAACTCTCTTAGGTGAACGAACGCACAGCAGAGCAGTTTCAAAGAAACGTTTCTCCTGAGTTTTAGACGAAGTTTCCTGCTGTTTAGTACGGATGCCGGCATTGGGCTGGAAATACCGGTTTTGGGATTCTGCACAGAAAGGGTTTGCAAACCCCTGAATCCACACGTGAGTTTAACTTTGTCAGTTGAATGCACACATTGACAACCATTCAGTTTGATAACACCCTTTTGGTTTTAGAAGCAGATATTTCTCCGTAGAGCCTATGGTCCCATTCACTCGGGAATATCCCAACGCAGCTCCTAGAAGAAAGGTGTTTCTGACTCGCTGAATCTCAACGTAGATTCAACTCTCTTAGGTGAACGAACGAACAGCAGAGCAGTTTCAAAGAATCGTTTCTCCTGAGATTTAGACGAAGCTTCCTGCTGTTTAGTACATATGCCGGCATTGGGCTGGAAATACCGGTTTTGGGATTCTGCACAGAAACGGTTTGAAAACCGCTGAATCCACACGTGAGATTAACTCTGTCAGTTGAATGCACACATTGACAACCATTCAGTTAGATAGCACCGTTTTGGTTTTAGAAGCAGATATTTCTCTGTACAGACTATGGTCCCATTCACTCGGGAATATCCCAACGCAACTCCTAGAAGAAACGTGTTTCTGACTCGCTGAATCTCAACATAGATTCAACTCTCTTAGGTGAACGAACGCACAGCAGAGCAGTTTCAAAGAAACGTTTCTCCTGAGTTTTAGACGAAGTTTCCTGCTGTTTAGTACGGATGCCGGCATTGGGCTGGAAATACCGGTTTTGGGATTCTGCACAGAAAGGGTTTGCAAACCGCTGAATCCACACGTGAGTTTATCTCTGTCTGTTGACTGCACACATTGACAACCATCCAGTTAGATAGCTCCGCTTTGGTTTTAGAGGCAGATATTTCTCTGTACAGCCTATGGTCCCATTCACTCGGGAATATCCCAACGCAGCTCCTAGAAGAAACGTGTTTCTGACTCGCTGAATCTCAACGTAGATTCAACTCTCTTAGGTGAACGAACGCACAGCAGAGCAGTTTCAAGGAAACGTTTCTCCTGAGTTTTAGACGAAGTTACCTGCAGTTAAGTACGTATCCCGGCATTGGGCTGGAAATACCGATTTTGGGATTCTGCACAGAAAGTGTTTACAAACCGCTGAATCCACACGTGAGTTTAACTCTGTCATTTGAATGCACACATTGACAACCATTCAGTAAGATAGCTCCGTTTTGGTTTTAGAAGCAGATATTTCTCTGTACAGCCTATGGTCCCATTCACTCGGGAATATCCCAACGCAGCTCCTGGAAGAAACGTGTTTCTGACTCGCTGAATCTCAACATAGATTCAACTCTCTTAGGTGAACGGACGCACAGCAGAGCAGTTTCAAGGAAACTTTTCTCCTGAGTTTTAGACGAAGTTTCCTGCTGTTTAGTACGGATGCCGGCATTGGGCTGGAAATACCGGTTTTGGGATTCTGCAAAGAAAGCGTTTGCAAACCGCTGAATCCACACGTGAGTTTAACTCTGTCAGTTGAATGCACACATTGACAACCATTCAGTTTGATAACACCTTTTTGGTTTTAGAAGCAGATATTTCTCTGTACAGTCTATGGTCCCATTCACTCGGGAATATCCCAACGCAGCTCCTGGAAGAAACGTGTTTCTGACTCGCTGAATCTCAACATAGATTCAAATCTCTTAGGTGAACAAACGCCCAGCAGAGCAGTTTCAAGGAAACGTTTCTCCTGAGTTTTAGACGAAGTTTCCTGCTGTTTAGTACGGATGCCGGCATTGGGCTGGAAATACCGGTTTTGGGATTCTGCACAGAAAGGGTTTGCAAACCGCTGAATCCACACGTGAGATTAACTCTGTCAGTTGAATGCACACATTGACAACCATCCAGTTAGATAGCTCCGTTTCGGTTTTAGAAGCAGATATTTCTCTGTACAGCCTATGGTCCCATTCACTCGGGAATATCCCAACGCAGGTCCTAGAAGAAACGTGTTTCTGACTCGCTGAGTCTCAACATAGATTCAACTCTCTTAGGTGAACGAACGCACAGCACAGCAGTTTCAAGGAAACTTTTCTCCTGAGTTTTAGACGAAGTTTCCTGCTGTTTAGTACGTATGCCGGCATTGGGCTGGAAATACCGGTTTTGGGATTCTGCACAGAAAGGGTTTGCAAACCGCTGAATCCACACGTGAGTTTAACTCTGTCAGTTGAATGCACACATTGACAACCATTCAGTTAGATACCTCCGTTTTGGTTTTAGAGACAGATATTTCTGTGTACAGCCTATGGTCCCATTCACTCGGGAATATCCCAACGCAGCTCCTAGAAGAAACGTGTTTCTGACTCGCTGAATCTCAACATAGATTCAACTCTCTTAGGTGAACAAACGCCCAGCAGAGCAGTTTCAAGGAAACGTTTCTCCTGAGTTTTAGACGAAGTTTCCTGCTGTTTAGTACAGATGCCGGCATTGGGCTGGATATACCGGTTTTGGGATTCTGCACAGAAAGGGTTTGCAAACCGCTGAATCCACACGTGAGTTTACCTCTGTCAGTTGAATGCACACACTGACAACCATTCAGTTAGATAGCTCCGTTTTGGTTTTAGAAGCAGATATTTCTCTGTACAGCCTATGGTCCCATTCACTCGGGAATATCCCAACGCAGCTCCTGGAAGAAACGTGTTTCTGACTCGCTGAATCTCAACATAGATTCAACTCTCTTAGGTGAACGAACGCACAGCAGAGCAGTTTCAAGGAAACGTTTCTCCTGAGTTTTAGACGAAGTTTCCTGCTGTTTAGTACGGATGCCGGCATTGGGCAGGAAATACCGGCTTTGGGATTCTGCACAGAAAGTGTTTGCAAACCGCTGAATCCACACGTGAGTTTAACTCTGTCAGTTGAATGCACACATTGACAACCATTCAGTTTGATAGCACCCTTTTGGTTTTAGAAGCAGATATTTCTCTGTACAGCCTATGGTCCCATTCACTCGGGAATATCCCAACGCAGCTCCTAGAAGAAACGTGTTTCTGACTCGCTGAATCTCAACATAGATTCAACTCTCTTAGGTGAACGGACGCACAGCAGAGCAGTTTCAAGGAAACTTTTCTCCTGAGTTTTAGACGAAGTTTCCTGCTGTTTAGTACGGATGCCGGCATTGGGCTGGAAATACCGGTTTTGGGATTCTGCACAGAAAGGGTTTGCAAACCGCTGAATCCACACGTGAGTTTAACTCTGTCAATTGAATGCACACATTGACAACCATTCAGTTTGATAACACCCTTTTGGTTTTAGAAGCAGATATTTCTCCGTACAGCCTATGGTCCCATTCACTCGGGAATATCCCAACGCAGGTCCTAGAAGAAACGTGTTTCTGACTCGCTGAATCTCAACATAGATTCAACTCTCTTAGGTGAACGAACGCGCAGCAGAGCAGTTTCAAGGAATCGTTTCTCCTGAGTTTTAGACGAAGCTTCCTGCTGTTTAGTACATATGCCGGCATTGGGCTGGAAATACCGGTTTTGGGATTCTGCACAGAAACCGTTTGCAAACCGCTGAATCCACACGTGAGATTAACTCTGTCAGCTGAATGCACACATTGACAACCATTCAGTTACATAGCACCGTTTTGGTTTTAGAAGCAGATATTTCTCTGTACAGCCTATGGTCCCATTCACTCGGGAATATCCCAACGCAGCTCCTAGAAGAAACGTGTTTCTGACTCGCTGAATCTCAACATAGATTCAACTCTCTTAGGTGAACGAACGCACAGCAGAGCAGTTTCAAAGAAACGTTTCTCCTGAGTTTTAGACGAAGTTTCCTGCTGTTTAGTACGGATGCCGGCATTGGGCTGGAAATACCGGTGTGGGATTCTGCACAGAAAGGGTTTGCAAACCACTGAATCCACACGTGAGTTTAACTCTGTCAGTTGAATGCACACATTGACAACCATCCAGTTAGATAGCTCCGTTTCGGTTTTAGAAGCAGATATTTCTCTGTACAGCCTATGGTCCCATTCACTCGGGAATATCCCAACGCAGCTCCTAGAAGAAACGTGTTGCTGACTCGCTGAATCTCAACATAGATTCAACTCTCTTAGGTGAACGAACGCACAGCACAGCAGTTTCAAGGAAACTTTTCTCCTGAGTTTTAGACGAAGTTTCCTGCTGTTTAGTACGTATGCCGGCATTGGGCTGGAAATACCGGTTTTGGGATTCTTCACAGAAAGGGTTTGCAAACCGCTGAATCCACACGTGAGTTTAACTCTGTCAGTTGAATGCACACATTGACAACCATTCAGTTAGATACCTCCGTTTTGGTTTTAGAAAGAGATATTTCTCTGTACAGCCTATGGTCCCATTCACTCAGGAATATCCCAACGCAGCTCCTAGAAGAAACGTGTTTCTGACTCGCTGAATCTCAACATAGATTCAACTCTCTTAGGTGAACGAACGCCCAGCAGAGCAGCTTCAAGGAAACGTTTCTCCTGAGTTTTAGACGAAGTTTCCTGCTGTTTAGTACGGATGCCGGCATTGGGCTGGAAATACCGGTTTTGGGATTCTGCACAGAAAGGGTTTGCAACCCGCTGAATCCACACGTGAGTTTAACTCTGTCAGTTGAATGCACACACTGACAACCATTCAGTTAGAAAACTCCGTTTTGGTTTTAGAAGCAGATATTTCTCTGTACAGCCTATGGTCCCATTCACTCGGGAATATCCCAACGCAGCTCCTGGAAGAAACGTGTTTCTGACTCGCTGAATCTCAACATAGATTCAACTCTCTTAGGTGAACGAACGCACAGCAGAGCAGTTTCAAGGAAACTTTTCTCCTGAGTTTTAGACGAAGTTTCCTGCTGTTTAGTACGGATGCCGGCATTGGGCAGGAAATACCGGCTTTGGGATTCTCCACAGAAAGGGTTTGCAAACCGCTGAATCCACACGTGAGTTTAACTCTGTCAGTTGAATGCACACATTGACAACCATTCAGTTTGATAGCACCCTTTTGGTTTTAGAAGCAGATATTTCTCTGTACAGCCTATGGTCCCATTCACTCGGGAATATCCCAACGCAGCTCCTAGAAGAAACGTGTTTCTGACTCGCTGAATCTCAACATAGATTCAACTCTCTTAGGTGAACGGACGCACAGCAGAGCAGTTTCAAGGAAACTTTTCTCCTGAGTTTTAGACGAAGTTTCCTGCTGTTTAGTACGGATGCCGGCATTGGGCTGGAAATACCGGTTTTGGGATTCTGCACAGAAAGGGTTTGCAAACCGCTGAATCCACACGTGAGTTTAACTCTGTCAGTTGAATGCACACATTGACAACCATTCAGTTTGATAACACCCTTTTGGTTTTAGAAGCAGATATTTCTCCGTAGAGCCTATGGTCCCATTCACTCGGGAATATCCCAACGCAGGTCCTAAAAGAAACGTGTTTCTGACTCGCTGAATCTCAACATAGATTCAACTCTCTTAGGTGAACGAAAGCACAGCAGAGCAGTTTCAAGGAATCGTTTCTCCTGAGTTTTAGACGAAGCTTCCTGCTGTTTAGTACATATGCCGGCATTGGGCTGGAAATACCGGTTTTGGGATTCTGCACAGAAAGCGTTTGCAAACCGCTGAATCCACAAGTGAGTTTATCTCTGTCAGTTGAATGCACACATTGACAACCATTCAGTTAGATAGCTCCGTTTTGGTTTTAGAAGCAGATATTCCTCTGTACAGCCTATGGTCCCATTCACTCGGGAATATCCCAACGCAGCTCCTAGAAGAAACGTGTTTCTGACTCGCTGAATCTCAACATAGTTTCAACTCTCTTAGGTGAACGAACGCCCAGCAGAGCAGTTTCAAGGAAACGTTTCTCCTGAGTTTTAGACGAAGTTTCCTGCTGTTTAGTACGTATGCCGGCATTGGGCTGGAAATACCGGTTTTGGGATTCTGCACAGAAAGGGTTTGCAAACCGCTGAATCCACACGTGAGTTTAACTCTGTCAGTTGAATGCACACATTGACAACCATCCAGTTAGATAGCTCCGTTTCGGTTTTAGAAGCAGATATTTCTCTGTACAGCCTATGGTCCCATTCACTCGGGAATATCCCAACGCAGCTCCTAGAAGAAACGTGTTTCTGACTCGCTGAATCTCAACATAGATTCAACTCTCTTAGGTGAACGAACGCACAGCAGAGCAGTTTCAAGGAATCGTTCCTCCTGAGTTTTAGACGAAGCTTCCTGCTGTTTAGTACATATGCCGGCATTGGGCTGGAAATACCGGTTTTGGGATTCTGCACAGAAACCGTTTGCAAACCGCTGAATCCACACGTGAGATTAACTCTGTCAGCTGAATGCACACATTGACAACCATTCAGTTACATAGCACCGTTTTGGTTTTAGAAGCAGATATTTCTCTGTACAGCCTATGGTCCCATTCACTCGGGAATATCCCAACGCAGCTCCTAGAAGAAACGTGTTTCTGACTCGCTGAATCTCAACATAGATTCAACTCTCTTAGGTGAACGAACGCACAGCAGAGCAGTTTCAAAGAAACGTTTCTCCTGAGTTTTAGACGAAGTTTCCTGCTGTTTAGTACGGATGCCGGCATTGGGCTGGAAATACCGGTTTGGGATTCTGCACAGAAAGGGTTTGCAAACCACTGAATCCACACGTGAGTTTAACTCTGTCAGTTGAATGCACACATTGACAACCATTCAGTTAGATTGCTCGGTTTTGGTTTTAGAAGGAGATATTTCTCTGTACAGCCTATGGTCCCATTCACTCGGGAATATCCCAACGCAGGTCCTAGAAGAAACGTGTTTCTGACTCGCTGAATCTCAACATAGATTCAACTCTCTTAGGTGAACGAACGCACAGCAGAGCAGTTTCAAGGAAACGTTTCTCCTGAGTTTTAGACGAAGTTTCCTGCTGTTTAGTACGTATGCCGGCATTGGGCTGGAAATACCGGTTTTGGGATTCTGCACAGAAAGCGTTTGCAAACCGCTGAATCCACAAGTGAGTTTATCTCTCTCAGTTGAATGCACACATTGACAACCATTCAGTTAGATAGCTCCGTTTTGGTTTTAGAAGCAGATATTCCTCTGTACAGCCTATGGTCCCATTCACTCGGGAATATCCCAACGCAGCTCCTAGAAGAAACGTGTTTCTGACTCGCTGAATCTCAACATAGTTTCAACTCTCTTAGGTGAACGAACGCCCAGCAGAGCAGTTTCAAGGAAACGTTTCTCCTGAGTTTTAGACGAAGTTTCCTGCTGTTTAGTACGTATGCCGGCATTGGGCTGGAAATTCCGGTTTTGGGATTCTGCACAGAAAGGGTTTGCAAACCGCTGAATCCACACGTGAGTTTAACTCTGTCAGTTGAATGCACACATTGACAACCATCCAGTTAGATAGCTCCGTTTCGGTTTTAGAAGCAGATATTTCTCTGTACAGCCTATGGTCCCATTCACTCGGGAATATCCCAACGCAGCTCCTAGAAGAAACGTGTTTCTGACTCGCTGAATCTCAACATAGATTCAACTCTCTTAGGTGAACGAACGCACAGCACAGCAGTTTCAAGGAAACTTTTCTCCTGAGTTTTAGACGAAGTTTCCTGCTGTTTAGTACGTATGCCGGCATTGGGCTGGAAATACCGGTTTTGGGATTCTTCACAGAAAGGGTTTGCAAACCGCTGAATCCACACGTGAGTTTAACTCTGTCAGTTGAATGCACACATTGACAACCATTCAGTTAGATACCTCCGTTTTGGTTTTAGAAAGAGATATTTCTCTGTACAGTCTATGGACCCATTCACTCAGGAATATCCCAACGCAGCTCCTAGAAGAAACGTGTTTCTGACTCGCTGAATCTCAACATAGATTCAACTCTCTTAGGTGAACGAACGCCCAGCAGAGCAGCTTCAAGGAAACGTTTCTCCTGAGTTTTAGACGAAGTTTCCTGCTGTTTAGTACGGATGCCGGCATTGGGCTGGAAATACCGGTTTTGGGATTCTGCACAGAAAGGGTTTGCAAACCGCTGAATCCACACGTGAGTTTAACTCTGTCAGTTGAATGCACACACTGACAACCATTCAGTTAGATAGCTCCGTTTTGGTTTTAGAAGCAGATATTTCTCTGTACAGCCTATGGTCCCATTCACTCGGGAATATCCCAACGCAGCTCCTGGAAGAAACGTGTTTCTGACTCGCTGAATCTCAACATAGATTCAACTCTCTTAGGTGAACGAACGCACAGCAGAGCAGTTTCAAGGAAACTTTTCTCCTGAGTTTTAGACGAAGTTTCCTGCTGTTTAGTACGGATGCCGGCATTGGGCAGGAAATACCGGCTTTGGGATTCTGCACAGAAAGGGTTTGCAAACCGCTGAATCCACACGTGAGTTTAACTCTGTCAGTTGAATGCACACATTGACAACCATTCAGTTTGATAGCACCCTTTTGGTTTTAGAAGCAGATATTTCTCTGTACAGCCTATGGTCCCATTCACTCGGGAATATCCCAACGCAGCTCCTAGAAGAAACGTGTTTCTGACTCGCTGAATCTCAACATAGATTCAACTCTCTTAGGTGAACGGACGCACAGCAGAGCAGTTTCAAGGAAACTTTTCTCCTGAGTTTTAGACGAAGTTTCCTGCTGTTTAGTACGGATGCCGGCATTGGGCTGGAAATACCGGTTTTGGGATTCTGCACAGAAAGGGTTTGCAAACCGCTGAATCCACACGTGAGTTTAACTCTGTCAGTTGAATGCACACATTGACAACCATTCAGTTTGATAACACCCTTTTGGTTTTAGAAGCAGATATTTCTCTGTAGAGCCTATGGTCCCATTCACTCGGGAATATCCCAACGCAGGTCCTAAAAGAAACGTGTTTCTGACTCGCTGAATCTCAACATAGATTCAACTCTCTTAGGTGAACGAACGCACAGCAGAGCAGTTTCAAGGAAACGTTTCTCCTGAGTTTTAGACGAAGCTTCCTGCGGTTTAGTACATATGCCGGCATTGGGCTGGAAATACCGGTTTTGGGATTCTGCACAGAAAGGGTTTGCAAACCGCTGAATCCACACGTGAGATTAACTCTGTCAGTTGAATGCACACATTGAGAACCCTTCAGTTAGATAGCACCGTTTTGGTTTTAGAAGCAGATATTTCTCTGTACAGCCTATGGTCCCATTCACTCGGGAATATACCAACGCAGCTCCTAGAAGAAACGTGTTTCTGACTCGCTGAATCTCAACATAGATTCAACTCTCTTAGGTGAACGAACGCACAGCAGAGCAGTTTCAAGGAAACGTTTCTCCTGAGTTTTAGACGAAGTTTCCTGCTGTTTAGTACGGATGCCGGCATTGGGCTGGAAATACCGGTTTTGGGATTCTGCACAGAAAGGGTTTGCAAACCGCTGAATCCACACGTGAGTTTATCTCTGTCTGTTGACTGCACACATTGACAACCATCCAGTTAGATAGCTCCGCTTTGATTTTAGAAGCAGATATTTCTCTGTACAGCCTATGGTCCCATTCACTCGGGAATATCCCAACGCAGCTCCTAGAAGAAACGTGTTTCTGACTCGCTGAATCTCAACGTAGATTCAACTCTCTTAGGTGAACGAACGCACAGCAGAGCAGTTTCAAGGAAACGTTTCTCCTGAGTTTTAGACGAAGTTACCTGCAGTTAAGTACGTATCCCGGCATTGGGCTGGAAATACCGATTTTGGGATTCTGCACAGAAAGTGTTTACAAACCGCTGAATCCACACGTGAGTTTAATTCTGTCAGTTGAATGCACACATTGACAACCATTCAGTAAGATAGCTCCGTTTTGGTTTTAGAAGCAGATATTTCTCTGTACAGCCTATGGTCCCATTCACTCGGGAATATCCCAACGCAGCTCCTAGAAGAAACGTGTTTCTGACTCGCTGAATCTCAACATAGATTCAACTCTCTTAGGTGAACGGACGCACAGCAGAGCAGTTTCAAGGAAACTTTTCTCCTGAGTTTTAGACGAAGTTTCCTGCTGTTTAGTACGGATGCCGGCATTGGGCTGGAAATACCGGTTTTGGGATTCTGCAAAGAAAGGGTTTGCAAACCGCTGAATCCACACGTGAGTTTAACTCTGTCAGTTGAATGCACACATTGACAACCATTCAGTTTGATAACACCCTTTTGGTTTTAGAAGCAGATATTTCTCCGTAGAGCCTATGGTCCCATTCACTCGGGAATATCCCAACGCAGCTCCTAGAAGAAAGGTGTTTCTGACTCGCTGAATCTCAACGTAGATTCAACTCTCTTAGGTGAACGAACGAACAGCAGAGCAGTTTCAAAGAATCGTTTCTCCTGAGATTTACACGAAGCTTCCTGCTGTTTAGTACATATGCCGGCATTGGGCTGGAAATACCGGTTTTGGGATTCTGCACAGAAACGGTTTGCAAACCGCTGAATCCACAAGTGAGTTTATCTCTGTCAGTTGAATGCACACATTGACAACCATTCAGTTAGATAGCTCCGTTTTGGTTTTAGAAGCAGATATTCCTCTGTACAGCCTATGGTCCCATTCACTCGGGAATATCCCAACGCAGCTCCTAGAAGAAACGTGTTTCTGACTCGCTGAATCTCAACATAGTTTCAACTCTCTTAGGTGAACGAACGCCCAGCAGAGCAGTTTCAAGGAAACGTTTCTCCTGAGTTTTAGACGAAGTTTCCTGCTGTTTAGTACGTATGCCGGCATTGGGCTGGAAATACCGGTTTTGGGATTCTGCACAGAAAGGGTTTGCAAACCGCTGAATCCACACGTGAGTTTAACTCTGTCAGTTGAATGCACACATTGACAACCATCCAGTTAGATAGCTCCGTTTCGGTTTTAGAAGCAGATATTTCTCTGTACAGCCTATGGTCCCATTCACTCGGGAATATCCCAACGCAGCTCCTAGAAGAAACGTGTTTCTGACTCGCTGAATCTCAACATAGATTCAACTCTCTTAGGTGAACGAACGCACAGCACAGCAGTTTCAAGGAAACTTTTCTCCTGAGTTTTAGACGAAGTTTCCTGCTGTTTAGTACGTATGCCGGCATTGGGCTGGAAATACCGGTTTTGGGATTCTTCACAGAAAGGGTTTGCAAACCGCTGAATCCACACGTGAGTTTAACTCTGTCAGTTGAATGCACACATTGACAACCATTCAGTTAGATACCTCCGTTTTGGTTTTAGAAAGAGATATTTCTCTGTACAGCCTATGGTCCCATTCACTCAGGAATATCCCAACGCAGCTCCTAGAAGAAACGTGTTTCTGACTCGCTGAATCTCAACATAGATTCAACTCTCTTAGGTGAACGAACGCCCAGCAGAGCAGCTTCAAGGAAACGTTTCTCCTGAGTTTTAGACGAAGTTTCCTGCTGTTTAGTACGGATGCCGGCATTGGGCTGGAAATACCGGTTTTGGGATTCTGCACAGAAAGGGTTTGCAAACCGCTGAATCCACACGTGAGTTTAACTCTGTCAGTTGAATGCACACACTGACAACCATTCAGTTAGATAGCTCCGTTTTGGTTTTAGAAGCAGATATTTCTCTGTACAGCCTATGGTCCCATTCACTCGGGAATATCCCAACGCAGCTCCTGGAAGAAACGTGTTTCTGACTCGCTGAATCTCAACATAGATTCAACTCTCTTAGGTGAACGAACGCACAGCAGAGCAGTTTCAAGGAAACTTTTCTCCTGAGTTTTAGACGAAGTTTCCTGCTGTTTAGTACGGATGCCGGCATTGGGCAGGAAATACCGGCTTTGGGATTCTGCACAGAAAGGGTTTGCAAACCGCTGAATCCACACGTGAGTTTAACTCTGTCAGTTGAATGCACACATTGACAACCATTCAGTTTGATAGCACCCTTTTGGTTTTAGAAGCAGATATTTCTCTGTACAGCCTATGGTCCCATTCACTCGGGAATATCCCAACGCAGCTCCTAGAAGAAACGTGTTTCTGACTCGCTGAATCTCAACATAGATTCAACTCTCTTAGGTGAACGGACGCACAGCAGAGCAGTTTCAAGGAAACTTTTCTCCTGAGTTTTAGACGAAGTTTCCTGCTGTTTAGTACGGATGCCGGCATTGGGCTGGAAATACCGGTTTTGGGATTCTGCACAGAAAGGGTTTGCAAACCGCTGAATCCACACGTGAGTTTAACTCTGTCAGTTGAATGCACACATTGACAACCATTCAGTTTGATAACACCCTTTTGGTTTTAGAAGCAGATATTTCTCCGTAGAGCCTATGGTCCCATTCACTCGGGAATATCCCAACGCAGGTCCTAAAAGAAACGTGTTTCTGACTCGCTGAATCTCAACATAGATTCAACTCTCTTAGGTGAACGAACGCACAGCAGAGCAGTTTCAAGGAATCGTTTCTCCTGAGTTTTAGACGAAGCTTCCTGCGGTTTAGTACATATGCCGGCATTGGGCTGGAAATACCGGTTTTGGGATTCTGCACAGAAAGGGTTTGCAAACCGCTGAATCCACACGTGAGATTAACTCTGTCAGTTGAATTCACACATTGAGAACCCTTCAGTTAGATAGCACCGTTTTGGTTTTAGAAGCAGATATTTCTCTGTACAGCCTATGGTCCCATTCACTCGGGAATATACCAACGCAGCTCCTAGAAGAAACGTGTTTCTGACTCGCTGAATCTCAACATAGATTCAACTCTCTTAGGTGAACGAACGCACAGCAGAGCAGTTTCAAAGAAACGTTTCTCCTGAGTTTTAGACGAAGTTTCCTGCTCTTTAGTACGGATGCCGGCATTGGGCTGGAAATACCGGTTTTGGGATTCTGCACAGAAAGGGTTTGCAAACCGCTGAATCCACACGTGAGTTTATCTCTGTCTGTTGACTGCACACATTGACAACCATCAAGTTAGATAGCTCCGCTTTGGTTTTAGAAGCAGATATTTCTCTGTACAGCCTATGGTCCCATTCACTCGGGAATATCCCAACGCAGCTCCTAGAAGAAACCTGTTTCTGACTCGCTGAATCTCAACGTAGATTCAACTCTCTTAGGTGAACGAACGCACAGCAGAGCAGTTTCAAGGAAACGTTTCTCCTGAGTTTTAGACGAAGTTACCTGCAGTTAAGTACGTATCCCGGCATTGGGCTGGAAATACCGATTTTGGGATTCTGCACAGAAAGTGTTTACAAACCGCTGAATCCACACGTGAGTTTAACTCTGTCATTTGAATGCACACCTTGACAACCATTCAGTAAGATAGCTCCGTTTTGGTTTTAGAAGCAGATATTTCTCTGTACAGCCTATGGTCCCATTCACTCGGGAATATCCCAACGCAGCTCCTGGAAGAAACGTGTTTCTGACTCGCTGAATCTCAACATAGATTCAACTCTCTTAGGTGAACGGACGCACAGCAGAGCAGTTTCAAGGAAACTTTTCTCCTGAGTTTTAGACGAAGTTTCCTGCTGTTTAGTACGGATGCCGGCATTGGGCTGGAAATACCGGTTTTGGGATTCTGCACAGAAAGGGTTTGCAAACCGCTGAATCCACACGTGAGTTTAACTCTGTCAGTTGAATGCACACATTGACAACCATTCAGTTTGATAACACCCTTTTGGTTTTAGAAGCAGATATTTCTCCGTAGAGCCTATGGTCCCATTCACTCGGGAATATCCCAACGCAGGTCCTAAAAGAAACGTGTTTCTGACTCGCTGAATCTCAACATAGATTCAACTCTCTTAGGTGAACGAACGCACAGCAGAGCAGTTTCAAAGAAACGTTTCTCCTGAGTTTTAGACGAAGTTTCCTGCTGTTTAGTACGGATGCCGGCATTGGGCTGGAAATACCGGTTTTGGGATTCTGCACAGAAAGGGTTTGCAAACCGCTGAATCCACACGTGAGTTTATCTCTGTCTGTTGACTGCACACATTGACAACCATCCAGTTAGATAGCTCCGCTTTGGTTTTAGAAGCAGATATTTCTCTGTACAGCCTATGGTCCCATTCACTCGGGAATATCCCAACGCAGCTCCTAGAAGAAACGTGTTTCTGACTCGCTGAATCTCAACTTAGATTCAACTCTCTTAGGTGAACGAACGCACAGCAGAGCAGTTTCAAGGAAACGTTTCTCCTGAGTTTTAGACGAAGTTACCTGCAGTTAAGTACGTATCCCGGCATTGGGCTGGAAATACCGATTTTGGGATTCTGCACAGAAAGTGTTTACAAACCGCTGAATCCACACGTGAGTTTAACTCTGTCATTTGAATGCACACCTTGACAACCATTCAGTAAGATAGCTCCGTTTTGGTTTTAGAAGCAGATATTTCTCTGTACAGCCTATGGTCCCATTCACTCGGGAATATCCCAACGCAGCTCCTGGAAGAAACGTGTTTCTGACTCGCTGAATCTCAACATAGATTCAACTCTCTTAGGTGAACGGACGCACAGCAGAGCAGTTTCAAGGAAACTTTTCTCCTGAGTTTTAGACGAAGTTTCCTGCTGTTTAGTACGGATGCCGGCATTGGGCTGGAAATACCGGTTTTGGGATTCTGCAAAGAAAGGGTTTGCAAACCGCTGAATCCACACGTGAGTTTAACTCTGTCAGTTGAATGCACACATTGACAACCATTCAGTTTGATAACACCTTTTTGGTTTTAGAAGCAGATATTTCTCCGTAGAGCCTATGGTCCCATTCACTCGGGAATATCCCAACGCAGCTCCTAGAAGAAAGGTGTTTCTGACTCGCTGAATCTCAACGTAGATTCAACTCTCTTAGGTGAACGAACGAACAGCAGAGCAGTTTCAAAGAATCGTTTCTCCTGAGATTTAGACGAAGCTTCCTGCTGTTTAGTACATATGCCGGCATTGGGCTGGAAATACCGGTTTTGGGATTCTGCACAGAAACGGTTTGCAAACCGCTGAATCCACACGTGAGATTAACTCTGTCAGTTGAATGCACACATTGACAACCATTCAGTTAGATAGCACCGTTTTGGTTTTAGAAGCAGATATTTCTCTGTACAGCCTATGGTCCCATTCACTCGGGAATATCCCAACGCAGCTCCTAGAAGAAACGTGTTTCTGACTCGCTGAATCTCAACATAGATTCAACTCTCTTAGGTGAACGAACGCACAGCAGAGCAGTTTCAAGGAAACGTTTCTCCTGAGTTTTAGACGAAGTTTCCTGCTGTTTAGTACGGATGCCGGCATTGGGCTGGAAATACCGGTTTTGGGATTCTGCACAGAAAGGGTTTGCAAACCGCTGAATCCACACGTGAGTTTATCTCTGTCTGTTGACTGCACACATTGACAACCATCCAGTTAGATAGCTCCGCTTTGATTTTAGAAGCAGATATTTCTCTGTACAGCCTATGGTCCCATTCACTCGGGAATATCCCAACGCAGCTCCTAGAAGAAACGTGTTTCTGACTCGCTGAATCTCAACGTAGATTCAACTCTCTTAGGTGAACGAACGCACAGCAGAGCAGTTTCAAGGAAACGTTTCTCCTGAGTTTTAGACGAAGTTACCTGCAGTTAAGTACGTATCCCGGCATTGGGCTGGAAATACCGATTTTGGGATTCTGCACAGAAAGTGTTTACAAACCGCTGAATCCACACGTGAGTTTAATTCTGTCAGTTGAATGCACACATTGACAACCATTCAGTAAGATAGCTCCGTTTTGGTTTTAGAAGCAGATATTTCTCTGTACAGCCTATGGTCCCATTCACTCGGGAATATCCCAACGCAGCTCCTAGAAGAAACGTGTTTCTGACTCGCTGAATCTCAACATAGATTCAACTCTCTTAGGTGAACGGACGCACAGCAGAGCAGTTTCAAGGAAACTTTTCTCCTGAGTTTTAGACGAAGTTTCCTGCTGTTTAGTACGGATGCCGGCATTGGGCTGGAAATACCGGTTTTGGGATTCTGCAAAGAAAGGGTTTGCAAACCGCTGAATCCACACGTGAGTTTAACTCTGTCAGTTGAATGCACACATTGACAACCATTCAGTTTGATAACACCCTTTTGGTTTTAGAAGCAGATATTTCTCCGTAGAGCCTATGGTCCCATTCACTCGGGAATATCCCAACGCAGCTCCTAGAAGAAAGGTGTTTCTGACTCGCTGAATCTCAACGTAGATTCAACTCTCTTAGGTGAACGAACGAACAGCAGAGCAGTTTCAAAGAATCGTTTCTCCTGAGATTTACACGAAGCTTCCTGCTGTTTAGTACATATGCCGGCATTGGGCTGGAAATACCGGTTTTGGGATTCTGCACAGAAACGGTTTGCAAACCGCTGAATCCACAAGTGAGTTTATCTCTGTCTGTTGAATGCACACATTGACAACCATTCAGTTAGATAGCTCCGTTTTGGTTTTAGAAGCAGATATTCCTCTGTACAGCCTATGGTCCCATTCACTCGGGAATATCCCAACGCAGCTCCTAGAAGAAACGTGTTTCTGACTCGCTGAATCTCAACATAGTTTCAACTCTCTTAGGTGAACGAACGCCCAGCAGAGCAGTTTCAAGGAAACGTTTCTCCTGAGTTTTAGACGAAGTTTCCTGCTGTTTAGTACGTATGCCGGCATTGGGCTGGAAATACCGGTTTTGGGATTCTGCACAGAAAGGGTTTGCAAACCGCTGAATCCACACGTGAGTTTAACTCTGTCAGTTGAATGCACACATTGACAACCATCCAGTTAGATAGCTCCGTTTCGGTTTTAGAAGCAGATATTTCTCTGTACAGCCTATGGTCCCATTCACTCGGGAATATCCCAACGCAGCTCCTAGAAGAAACGTGTTTCTGACTCGCTGAATCTCAACATAGATTCAACTCTCTTAGGTGAACGAACGCACAGCACAGCAGTTTCAAGGAAACTTTTCTCCTGAGTTTTAGACGAAGTTTCCTGCTGTTTAGTACGTATGCCGGCATTGGGCTGGAAATACCGGTTTTGGGATTCTTCACAGAAAGGGTTTGCAAACCGCTGAATCCACACGTGAGTTTAACTCTGTCAGTTGAATGCACACATTGACAACCATTCAGTTAGATACCTCCGTTTTGGTTTTAGAAAGAGATATTTCTCTGTACAGCCTATGGTCCCATTCACTCAGGAATATCCCAACGCAGCTCCTAGAAGAAACGTGTTTCTGACTCGCTGAATCTCAACATAGATTCAACTCTCTTAGGTGAACGAACGCCCAGCAGAGCAGCTTCAAGGAAACGTTTCTCCTGAGTTTTAGACGAAGTTTCCTGCTGTTTAGTACGGATGCCGGCATTGGGCTGGAAATACCGGTTTTGGGATTCTGCACAGAAAGGGTTTGCAAACCGCTGAATCCACACGTGAGTTTAACTCTGTCAGTTGAATGCACACACTGACAACCATTCAGTTAGATAGCTCCGTTTTGGTTTTAGAAGCAGATATTTCTCTGTACAGCCTATGGTCCCATTCACTCGGGAATATCCCAACGCAGCTCCTGGAAGAAACGTGTTTCTGACTCGCTGAATCTCAACATAGATTCAACTCTCTTAGGTGAACGAACGCACAGCAGAGCAGTTTCAAGGAAACTTTTCTCCTGAGTTTTAGACGAAGTTTCCTGCTGTTTAGTACGGATGCCGGCATTGGGCAGGAAATACCGGCTTTGGGATTCTGCACAGAAAGGGTTTGCAAACCGCTGAATCCACACGTGAGTTTAACTCTGTCAGTTGAATGCACACATTGACAACCATTCAGTTTGATAACACCCTTTTGGTTTTAGAAGCAGATATTTCTCCGTAGAGCCTATGGTCCCATTCACTCGGGAATATCCCAACGCAGGTCCTAAAAGAAACGTGTTTCTGACTCGCTGAATCTCAACATAGATTCAACTCTCTTAGGTGAACGAACGCACAGCAGAGCAGTTTCAAGGAATCGTTTCTCCTGAGTTTTAGACGAAGCTTCCTGCGGTTTAGTACATATGCCGGCATTGGGCTGGAAATACCGGTTTTGGGATTCTGCACAGAAAGGGTTTGCAAACCGCTGAATCCACACGTGAGATTAACTCTGTCAGTTGAATGCACACATTGAGAACCCTTCAGTTAGATAGCACCGTTTTGGTTTTAGAAGCAGATATTTCTCTGTACAGCCTATGGTCCCATTCACTCGGGAATATACCAACGCAGCTCCTAGAAGAAACGTGTTTCTGACTCGCTGAATCTCAACATAGATTCAACTCTCTTAGGTGAACGAACGCACAGCAGAGCAGTTTCAAAGAAACGTTTCTCCTGAGTTTTAGACGAAGTTTCCTGCTGTTTAGTACGGATGCCGGCATTGGGCTGGAAATACCGGTTTTGGGATTCTGCACAGAAAGGGTTTGCAAACCGCTGAATCCACACGTGAGTTTATCTCTGTCTGTTGACTGCACACATTGACAACCATCCAGTTAGATAGCTCCGCTTTGGTTTTAGAAGCAGATATTTCTCTGTACAGCCTATGGTCCCATTCACTCGGGAATATCCCAACGCAGCTCCTAGAAGAAACGTGTTTCTGACTTGCTGAATCTCAACGTAGATTCAACTCTCTTAGGTGAACGAACGCACAGCAGAGCAGTTTCAAGGAAACGTTTCTCCTGAGTTTTAGACGAAGTTACCTGCAGTTAAGTACGTATCCCGGCATTGGGCTGGAAATACCGATTTTGGGATTCTGCACAGAAAGTGTTTACAAACCGCTGAATCCACACGTGAGTTTAACTCTGTCATTTGAATGCACACCTTGACAACCATTCAGTAAGATAGCTCCGTTTTGGTTTTAGAAGCAGATATTTCTCTGTACAGCCTATGGTCCCATTCACTCGGGAATATCCCAACGCAGCTCCTGGAAGAAACGTGTTTCTGACTCGCTGAATCTCAACATAGATTCAACTCTCTTAGGTGAACGGACGCACAGCAGAGCAGTTTCAAGGAAACTTTTCTCCTGAGTTTTAGACGAAGTTTCCTGCTGTTTAGTACGGATGCCGGCATTGGGCTGGAAATACCGGTTTTGGGATTCTGCAAAGAAAGGGTTTGCAAACCGCTGAATCCACACGTGAGTTTAACTCTGTCAGTTGAATGCACACATTGACAACCATTCAGTTTGATAACACCTTTTTGGTTTTAGAAGCAGATATTTCTCCGTAGAGCCTATGGTCCCATTCACTCGGGAATATCCCAACGCAGCTCCTAGAAGAAAGGTGTTTCTGACTCGCTGAATCTCAACGTAGATTCAACTCTCTTAGGTGAACGAACGAACAGCAGAGCAGTTTCAAAGAATCGTTTCTCCTGAGATTTAGACGAAGCTTCCTGCTGTTTAGTACATATGCCGGCATTGGGCTGGAAATACCGGTTTTGGGATTCTGCACAGAAACGGTTTGCAAACCGCTGAATCCACACGTGAGATTAACTCTGTCAGTTGAATGCACACATTGACAACCATTCAGTTAGATAGCACCGTTTTGGTTTTAGAAGCAGATATTTCTCTGTACAGCCTATGGTCCCATTCACTCGGGAATATCCCAACGCAGCTCCTAGAAGAAACGTGTTTCTGACTCGCTGAATCTCAACATAGATTCAACTCTCTTAGGTGAACGAACGCACAGCAGAGCAGTTTCAAGGAAACGTTTCTCCTGAGTTTTAGACGAAGTTTCCTGCTGTTTAGTACGGATGCCGGCATTGGGCTGGAAATACCGGTTTTGGGATTCTGCACAGAAAGTGTTTACAAACCGCTGAATCCACACGTGAGTTTAATTCTGTCAGTTGAATGCACACATTGACAACCATTCAGTAAGATAGCTCCGTTTTGGTTTTAGAAGCAGATATTTCTCTGTACAGCCTATGGTCCCATTCACTCGGGAATATCCCAACGCAGCTCCTAGAAGAAACGTGTTTCTGACTCGCTGAATCTCAACATAGATTCAACTCTCTTAGGTGAACGGACGCACAGCAGAGCAGTTTCAAGGAAACTTTTCTCCTGAGTTTTAGACGAAGTTTCCTGCTGTTTAGTACGGATGCCGGCATTGGGCTGGAAATACCGGTTTTGGGATTCTGCAAAGAAAGGGTTTGCAAACCGCTGAATCCACACGTGAGTTTAACTCTGTCAGTTGAATGCACACATTGACAACCATTCAGTTTGATAACACCCTTTTGGTTTTAGAAGCAGATATTTCTCCGTAGAGCCTATGGTCCCATTCACTCGGGAATATCCCAACGCAACTCCTAGAAGAAACGTGTTTCTGACTCGCTGAATCTCAACATAGATTCAACTCTCTTAGGTGAACGAACGCACAGCAGAGCAGTTTCAAAGAAACGTTTCTCCTGAGTTTTAGACGAAGTTTCCTGCTGTTTAGTACGGATGCCGGCATTGGGCTGGAAATACCGGTTTTGGGATTCTGCACAGAAAGGGTTTGCAAACCGCTGAATCCACACGTGAGTTTATCTCTGTCTGTTGACTGCACACATTGACAACCATCCAGTTAGATAGCTCCGCTTTGGTTTTAGAAGCAGATATTTCTCTGTACAGCCTATGGTCCCATTCACTCGGGAATATCCCAACGCAGCTCCTAGAAGAAACGTGTTTCTGACTCGCTGAATCTCAACGTAGATTCAACTCTCTTAGGTGAACGAACGCACAGCAGAGCAGTTTCAAGGAAACGTTTCTCCTGAGTTTTAGACGAAGTTACCTGCAGTTAAGTACGTATCCCGGCATTGGGCTGGAAATACCGATTTTGGGATTCTGCACAGAAAGTGTTTACAAACCGCTGAATCCACACGTGAGTTTAACTCTGTCATTTGAATGCACACATTGACAACCATTCAGTAAGATAGCTCCGTTTTGGTTTTAGAAGCAGATATTTCTCTGTACAGCCTATGGTCCCATTCACTCGGGAATATCCCAACGCAGCTCCTGGAAGAAACGTGTTTCTGACTCGCTGAATCTCAACATAGATTCAACTCTCTTAGGTGAACGGACGCACAGCAGAGCAGTTTCAAGGAAACTTTTCTCCTGAGTTTTAGACGAAGTTTCCTGCTGTTTAGTACGGATGCCGGCATTGGGCTGGAAATACCGGTTTTGGGATTCTGCAAAGAAAGGGTTTGCAAACCGCTGAATCCACACGTGAGTTTAACTCTGTCAGTTGAATGCACACATTGACAACCATTCAGTTTGATAACACCTTTTTGGTTTTAGAAGCAGATATTTCTCCGTAGAGCCTATGGTCCCATTCACTCGGGAATATCCCAACGCAGCTCCTAGAAGAAACGTGTTTCTGACTCGCTGAATCTCAACGTAGATTCAACTCTCTTAGGTGAACGAACGAACAGCAGAGCAGTTTCAAAGAATCGTTTCTCCTGAGATTTAGACGAAGCTTCCTGCTGTTTAGTACATATGCCGGCATTGGGCTGGAAATACCGGTTTTGGGATTCTGCACAGAAACGGTTTGCAAACCGCTGAATCCACACGTGAGATTAACTCTGTCAGTTGAATGCACACATTGACAACCATTCAGTTAGATAGCACCGTTTTGGTTTTAGAAGCAGATATTTCTCTGTACAGCCTATGGTCCCATTCACTCGGGAATATCCCAACGCAGCTCCTAGAAGAAACGTGTTTCTGACTCGCTGAATCTCAACATAGATTCAACTCTCTTAGGTGAACGAACGCACAGCACAGCAGTTTCAAGGAAACTTTTCTCCTGAGTTTTAGACGAAGTTTCCTGCTGTTTAGTACGTATGCCGGCATTGGGCTGGAAATACCGGTTTTGGGATTCTTCACAGAAAGGGTTTGCAAACCGCTGAATCCACACGTGAGTTTAACTCTGTCAGTTGAATGCACACATTGACAACCATTCAGTTAGATACCTCCGTTTTGGTTTTAGAAAGAGATATTTCTCTGTACAGCCTATGGTCCCATTCACTCAGGAATATCCCAACGCAGCTCCTAGAAGAAACGTGTTTCTGACTCGCTGAATCTCAACATAGATTCAACTCTCTTAGGTGAACGAACGCCCAGCAGAGCAGCTTCAAGGAAACGTTTCTCCTGAGTTTTAGACGAAGTTTCCTGCTGTTTAGTACGGATGCCGGCATTGGGCTGGAAATACCGGTTTTGGGATTCTGCACAGAAAGGGTTTGCAAACCGCTGAATCCACACGTGAGTTTAACTCTGTCAGTTGAATGCACACACTGACAACCATTCAGTTAGATAGCTCCGTTTTGGTTTTAGAAGCAGATATTTCTCTGTACAGCCTATGGTCCCATTCACTCGGGAATATCCCAACGCAGCTCCTGGAAGAAACGTGTTTCTGACTCGCTGAATCTCAACATAGATTCAACTCTCTTAGGTGAACGAACGCACAGCAGAGCAGTTTCAAGGAAACTTTTCTCCTGAGTTTTAGACGAAGTTTCCTGCTGTTTAGTACGGATGCCGGCATTGGGCAGGAAATACCGGCTTTGGGATTCTGCACAGAAAGGGTTTGCAAACCGCTGAATCCACACGTGAGTTTAACTCTGTCAGTTGAATGCACACATTGACAACCATTCAGTTTGATAGCACCCTTTTGGTTTTAGAAGCAGATATTTCTCTGTACAGCCTATGGTCCCATTCACTCGGGAATATCCCAACGCAGCTCCTAGAAGAAACGTGTTTCTGACTCGCTGAATCTCAACATAGATTCAACTCTCTTAGGTGAACGGACGCACAGCAGAGCAGTTTCAAGGAAACTTTTCTCCTGAGTTTTAGACGAAGTTTCCTGCTGTTTAGTACGGATGCCGGCATTGGGCTGGAAATACCGGTTTTGGGATTCTGCACAGAAAGGGTTTGCAAACCGCTGAATCCACACGTGAGTTTAACTCTGTCAGTTGAATGCACACATTGACAACCATTCAGTTTGATAACACCCTTTTGGTTTTAGAAGCAGATATTTCTCCGTAGAGCCTATGGTCCCATTCACTCGGGAATATCCCAACGCAGGTCCTAAAAGAAACGTGTTTCTGACTCGCTGAATCTCAACATAGATTCAACTCTCTTAGGTGAACGAACGCACAGCAGAGCAGTTTCAAGGAATCGTTTCTCCTGAGTTTTAGACGAAGCTTCCTGCGGTTTAGTACATATGCCGGCATTGGGCTGGAAATACCGGTTTTGGGATTCTGCACAGAAAGGGTTTGCAAACCGCTGAATCCACACGTGAGATTAACTCTGTCAGTTGAATGCACACATTGAGAACCCTTCAGTTAGATAGCACCGTTTTGGTTTTAGAAGCAGATATTTCTCTGTACAGCCTATGGTCCCATTCACTCGGGAATATACCAACGCAGCTCCTAGAAGAAACGTGTTTCTGACTCGCTGAATCTCAACATAGATTCAACTCTCTTAGGTGAACGAACGCACAGCAGAGCAGTTTCAAAGAAACGTTTCTCCTGAGTTTTAGACGAAGTTTCCTGCTGTTTAGTACGGATGCCGGCATTGGGCTGAAAATACCGGTTTTGGGATTCTGCACAGAAAGGGTTTGCAAACCGCTGAATCCACACGTGAGTTTAACTCTGTCAGTTGAATGCACACATTGACAACCATTCAGTTTGATAACACCCTTTTGGTTTTAGAAGCAGATATTTCTCCGTACAGCCTATGGTCCCATTCACTCGGGAATATCCCAACGCAGGTCCTAGAAGAAACGTGTTTCTGACTCGCTGAATCTCAACATAGATTCAACTCTCTTAGGTGAACGAACGCCCAGCAGAGCAATTTCAAGGAAACGTTTCTCCTGAGTTTTAGACGAAGTTTCCTGCTGTTTAGTACGGATGCCGGCATTGGGCTGGAAATACCGGTTTTGGGATTCTGCACAGAAAGGGTTTGCAAACCCCTGAATCCACACGTGAGTTTAACTTTGTCAGTTGAATGCACACATTGACAACCATTCAGTTTGATAACACCCTTTTGGTTTTAGAAGCAGATATTTCTCCGTAGAGCCTATGGTCCCATTCACTCGGGAATATCCCAACGCAGCTCCTAGAAGAAAGGTGTTTCTGACTCGCTGAATCTCAACGTAGATTCAACTCTCTTAGGTGAACGAACGAACAGCAGAGCAGTTTCAAAGAATCGTTTCTCCTGAGATTCAGACGAAGCTTCCTGCTGTTTAGTACATATGCCGGCATTGGGCTGGAAATACCGGTTTTGGGATTCTGCACAGAAACGGTTTGCAAACCGCTGAATCCACACGTGAGATTAACTCTGTCAGTTGAATGCACACATTGACAACCATTCAGTTAGATAGCACCGTTTTGGTTTTAGAAGCAGATATTTCTCTGTACAGACTATGGTCCCATTCACTCGGGAATATCCCAACGCAACTCCTAGAAGAAACGTGTTTCTGACTCGCTGAATCTCAACATAGATTCAACTCTCTTAGGTGAACGAACGCACAGCAGAGCAGTTTCAAAGAAACGTTTCTCCTGAGTTTTAGACGAAGTTTCCTGCTGTTTAGTACGGATGCCGGCATTGGGCTGGAAATACCGGTTTTGGGATTCTGCACAGAAAGGGTTTGCAAACCGCTGAATCCACACGTGAGTTTATCTCTGTCTGTTGACTGCACACATTGACAACCATCCAGTTAGATAGCTCCGCTTTGGTTTTAGAAGCAGATATTTCTCTGTACAGCCTATGGTCCCATTCACTCGGGAATATCCCAACGCAGCTCCTAGAAGAAACGTGTTTCTGACTCGCTGAATCTCAACGTAGATTCAACTCTCTTAGGTGAACGAACGCACAGCAGAGCAGTTTCAAGGAAACGTTTCTCCTGAGTTTTAGACGAAGTTACCTGCAGTTAAGTACGTATCCCGGCATTGGGCTGGAAATACCGATTTTGGGATTCTGCACAGAAAGTGTTTACAAACCGCTGAATCCACACGTGAGTTTAACTCTGTCATTTGAATGCACACATTGACAACCATTCATTAAGATAGCTCCGTTTTGGTTTTAGAAGCAGATATTTCTCTGTACAGCCTATGGTCCCATTCACTCGGGAATATCCCAACGCAGCTCCTGGAAGAAACGTGTTTCTGACTCGCTGAATCTCAACATAGATTCAACTCTCTTAGGTGAACGGACGCACAGCAGAGCAGTTTCAAGGAAACTTTTCTCCTGAGTTTTAGACGAAGTTTCCTGCTGTTTAGTACGGATGCCGGCATTGGGCTGGAAATACCGGTTTTGGGATTCTGCAAAGAAAGGGTTTGCAAACCGCTGAATCCACACGTGAGTTTAACTCTGTCAGTTGAATGCACACATTGACAACCATTCAGTTTGATAACACCTTTTTGGTTTTAGAAGCAGATATTTCTCCGTAGAGCCTATGGTCCCATTCACTCGGGAATATCCCAACGCAGCTCCTAGAAGAAAGGTGTTTCTGACTCGCTGAATCTCAACGTAGATTCAACTCTCTTAGGTGAACGAACGAACAGCAGAGCAGTTTCAAAGAATCGTTTCTCCTGAGATTTAGACGAAGCTTCCTGCTGTTTAGTACATATGCCGGCATTGGGCTGGAAATACCGGTTTTGGGATTCTGCACAGAAACGGTTTGCAAACCGCTGAATCCACACGTGAGATTAACTCTGTCAGTTGAATGCACACATTGACAACCATTCAGTTAGATAGCACCGTTTTGGTTTTAGAAGCAGATATTTCTCTGTACAGCCTATGGTCCCATTCACTCGGGAATATCCCAACGCAGCTCCTAGAAGAAACGTGTTTCTGACTCGCTGAATCTCAACATAGATTCAACTCTCTTAGGTGAACGAACGCACAGCAGAGCAGTTTCAAGGAAACGTTTCTCCTGAGTTTTAGACGAAGTTTCCTGCTGTTTAGTACGGATGCCGGCATTGGGCTGGAAATACCGGTTTTCGGATTCTGCACAGAAAGGGTTTGCAAACCGCTGAATCCACACGTGAGTTTATCTCTGTCTGTTGACTGCACACATTGACAACCATCCAGTTAGATAGCTCCGCTTTGATTTTAGAAGCAGATATTTCTCTGTACAGCCTATGGTCCCATTCACTCGGGAATATCCCAACGCAGCTCCTAGAAGAAACGTGTTGATGACTCGCTGAATCTCAACGTAGATTCAACTCTCTTAGGTGAACGAACGCACAGCAGAGCAGTTTCAAGGAAACGTTTCTCCTGAGTTTTAGACGAAGTTACCTGCCGTTAAGTACGTATCCCGGCATTGGGCTGGAAATACCGATTTTGGGATTCTGCACAGAAAGTGTTTACAAACCGCTGAATCCACACGTGAGTATAATTCTGTCAGTTGAATGCACACATTGACAACCATTCAGTAAGATAGCTCCGTTTTGGTTTTAGAAGCAGATATTTCTCTGTACAGCCTATGGTCCCATTCACTCGGGAATATCCCAACGCAGCTCCTAGAAGAAACGTGTTTCTGACTCGCTGAATCTCAACATAGATTCAACTCTCTTAGGTGAACGGACGCACAGCAGAGCAGTTTCAAGGAAACTTTTCTCCTGAGTTTTAGACGAAGTTTCCTGCTGTTTAGTACGGATGCCGGCATTGGGCTGGAAATACCGGTTTTGGGATTCTGCAAAGAAAGGGTTTGCAAACCGCTGAATCCACACGTGAGTTTAACTCTGTCAGTTGAATGCACACATTGACAACCATTCAGTTTGATAACACCCTTTTGGTTTTAGAAGCAGATATTTCTCCGTAGAGCCTATGGTCCCATTCACTCGGGAATATCCCAACGCAACTCCTAGAAGAAACGTGTTTCTGACTCGCTGAATCTCAACATAGATTCAACTCTCTTAGGTGAACGAACGCACAGCAGAGCAGTTTCAAAGAAACGTTTCTCCTGAGTTTTAGACGAAGTTTCCTGCTGTTTAGTACGGATGCCGGCATTGGGCTGGAAATACCGGTTTTGGGATTCTGCACAGAAAGGGTTTGCAAACCGCTGAATCCACACGTGAGTTTATCTCTGTCTGTTGACTGCACACATTGACAACCATCCAGTTAGATAGCTCCGCTTTGGTTTTAGAAGCAGATATTTCTCTGTACAGCCTATGGTCCCATTCACTCGGGAATATCCCAACGCAGCTCCTAGAAGAAACGTGTTTCTGACTCGCTGAATCTCAACGTAGATTCAACTCTCTTAGGTGAACGAACGCACAGCAGAGCAGTTTCAAGGAAACGTTTCTCCTGAGTTTTAGACGAAGTTACCTGCAGTTAAGTACGTATCCCGGCATTGGGCTGGAAATACCGATTTTGGGATTCTGCACAGAAAGTGTTTACAAACCGCTGAATCCACACGTGAGTTTAACTCTGTCATTTGAATGCACACATTGACAACCATTCAGTAAGATAGCTCCGTTTTGGTTTTAGAAGCAGATATTTCTCTGTACAGCCTATGGTCCCATTCACTCGGTAATATCCCAACGCAGCTCCTGGAAGAAACGTGTTTCTGACTCGCTGAATCTCAACATAGATTCAACTCTCTTAGGTGAACGGACGCACAGCAGAGCAGTTTCAAGGAAACTTTTCTCCTGAGTTTTAGACGAAGTTTCCTGCTGTTTAGTACGGATGCCGGCATTGGGCTGGAAATACCGGTTTTGGGATTCTGCAAAGAAAGGGTTTGCAAACCGCTGAATCCACACGTGAGTTTAACTCTGTCAGTTGAATGCACTCATTGACAACCATTCAGTTTGATAACACCTTTTTGGTTTTAGAAGCAGATATTTCTCCGTAGAGCCTATGGTCCCATTCACTCGGGAATATCCCAACGCAGCTCCTAGAAGAAAGGTGTTTCTGACTCGCTGAATCTCAACGTAGATTCAACTCTCTTAGGTGAACGAACGAACAGCAGAGCAGTTTCAAAGAATCGTTTCTCCTGAGATTTAGACGAAGCTTCCTGCTGTTTAGTACATATGCCGGCATTGGGCTGGAAATACCGGTTTTGGGATTCTGCACAGAAACGGTTTGCAAACCGCTGAATCCACACGTGAGATTAACTCTGTCAGTTGAATGCTCACATTGACAACCATTCAGTTAGATAGCACCGTTTTGGTTTTAGAAGCAGATATTTCTCTGTACAGCCTATGGTCCCATTCACTCGGGAATATCCCAACGCAGCTCCTAGAAGAAACGTGTTTCTGACTCGCTGAATCTCAACATAGATTCAACTCTCTTAGGTGAACGAACGCACAGCAGAGCAGTTTCAAGGAAACGTTTCTCCTGAGTTTTAGACGAAGTTTCCTGCTGTTTAGTACGGATGCCGGCATTGGGCTGGAAATACCGGTTTTGGGATTCTGCACAGAAAGGGTTTGCAAACCGCTGAATCCACACGTGAGTTTATCTCTGTCTGTTGACTGCACACATTGACAACCATCCAGTTAGATAGCTCCGCTTTGATTTTAGAAGCAGATATTTCTCTGTACAGCCTATGGTCCCATTCACTCGGGAATATCCCAACGCAGCTCCTAGAAGAAACGTGTTTCTGACTCGCTGAATCTCAACGTAGATTCAACTCTCTTAGGTGAACGAACGCACAGCAGAGCAGTTTCAAGGAAACGTTTCTCCTGAGTTTTAGACGAAGTTACCTGCAGTTAAGTACGTATCCCGGCATTGGGCTGGAAATACCGATTTTGGGATTCTGCACAGAAAGTGTTTACAAACCGCTGAATCCACACGTGAGTTTAATTCTGTCAGTTGAATGCACACATTGACAACCATTCAGTAAGATAGCTCCGTTTTGGTTTTAGAAGCAGATATTTCTCTGTACAGCCTATGGTCCCATTCACTCGGGAATATCCCAACGCAGCTCCTAGAAGAAACGTGTTTCTGACTCGCTGAATCTCAACATAGATTCAACTCTCTTAGGTGAACGGACGCACAGCAGAGCAGTTTCAAGGAAACTTTTCTCCTGAGTTTTAGACGAAGTTTCCTGCTGTTTAGTACGGATGCCGGCATTGGGCTGGAAATACCGGTTTTGGGATTCTGCAAAGAAAGGGTTTGCAAACCGCTGAATCCACACGTGAGTTTAACTCTGTCAGTTGAATGCACACGTTGACAACCATTCAGTTTGATAACACCCTTTCGGTTTTAGAAGCAGATATTTCTCCGTAGAGCCTATGGTCCCATTCACTCGGGAATATCCCAACGCAGGTCCTAAAAGAAACGTGTTTCTGACTCGCTGAATCTCAACATAGATTCAACTCTCTTAGGTGAACGAACGCACAGCAGAGCAGTTTCAAGGAAACGTTTCTCCTGAGTTTTAGACGAAGTTTCCTGCTGTTTAGTACGGATGCCGGCATTGGGCTGGAAATACCGGTTTGGGATTCTGCACAGAAAGGGTTTGCAAACCACTGAAACCACACGTGAGTTTAACTCTGTCAGTTGAATGCACACATTGACAACCATTCAGTTAGATTGCTCGGTTTTGGTTTTAGAAGGAGATATTTCTCTGTACAGCCTATGGTCCCATTCACTCGGGAATATCCCAACGCAGGTCCTAGAAGAAACGTGTTTCTGACTCGCTGAATCTCAACATAGATTCAACTCTCTTAGGTGAACGAACGCACAGCAGAGCAGTTTCAAGGAAACGTTTCTCCTGAGTTTTAGACGAAGTTTCCTGCTGTTTAGTACGTATGCCGGCATTGGGCTGGAAATACCGGTTTTGGGATTCTGCACAGAAAGCGTTTGCAAACCGCTGAATCCACAAGTGAGTTTATCTCTGTCAGTTGAATGCACACATTGACAACCATTCAGTTAGATAGCTCCGTTTTGGTTTTAGAAGCAGATATTCCTCTGTACAGCCTATGGTCCCATTCACTCGGGAATATCCCAACGCAGCTCCTAGAAGAAACGTGTTTCTGACTCGCTGAATCTCAACATAGTTTCAACTCTCTTAGGTGAACGAACGCCCAGCAGAGCAGTTTCAAGGAAACGTTTCTCCTGAGTTTTAGACGAAGTTTCCTGCTGTTTAGTACGTATGCCGGCATTGGGCTGGAAATACCGGTTTTGGGATTCTGCACAGAAAGGGTTTGCAAACCGCTGAATCCACACGTGAGTTTAACTCTGTCAGTTGAATGCACACATTGACAACCATCCAGTTAGATAGCTCCGTTTCGGTTTTAGAAGCAGATATTTCTCTGTACAGCCTATGGTCCCATTCACTCGGGAATATCCCAACGCAGCTCCTAGAAGAAACGTGTTTCTGACTCCCTGAATCTCAACATAGATTCAACTCTCTTAGGTGAACGAACGCACAGCACAGCAGTTTCAAGGAAACTTTTCTCCTGAGTTTTAGACGAAGTTTCCTGCTGTTTAGTACGTATGCCGGCATTGGGCTGGAAATACCGGTTTTGGGATTCTTCACAGAAAGGGTTTGCAAACCGCTGAATCCACACGTGAGTTTAACTCTGTCAGTTGAATGCACACATTGACAACCATTCAGTTAGATACCTCCGTTTTGGTTTTAGAAAGAGATATTTCTCTGTACAGCCTATGGTCCCATTCACTCAGGAATATCCCAACGCAGCTCCTAGAAGAAACGTGTTTCTGACTCGCTGAATCTCAACATAGATTCAACTCTCTTAGGTGAACGAACGCCCAGCAGAGCAGTTTCAAGGAAACGTTTCTCCTGAGTTTTAGACGAAGTTTCCTGCTGTTTAGTACGGATGCCGGCATTGGGCTGGAAATACCGGTTTTGGGATTCTGCACAGAAAGGGTTTGCAAACCGCTGAATCCACACGTGAGTTTAACTCTGTCAGTTGAATGCACACACTGACAACCATTCAGTTAGATAGCTCCGTTTTGGTTTTAGAAGCAGATATTTCTCTGTACAGCCTATGGTCCCATTCACTCGGGAATATCCCAACGCAGCTCCTGGAAGAAACGTGTTTCTGACTCGCTGAATCTCAACATAGATACAACTCTCTTAGGTGAACGAACGCACAGCAGAGCAGTTTCATGGAAACTTTTCTCCTGAGTTTTAGACGAAGTTTCCTGCTGTTTAGTACGGATGCCGGCATTGGGCAGGAAATACCGGCTTTGGGATTCTGCACAGAAAGGGTTTGCAAACCGCTGAATCCACACGTGAGTTTAACTCTGTCAGTTGAATGCACACATTGACAACCATTCAGTTTGATAGCACCCTTTTGGTTTTAGAAGCAGATATTTCTCTGTACAGCCTATGGTCCCATTCACTCGGGAATATCCCAACGCAGCTCCTAGAAGAAACGTGTTTCTGACTCGCTGAATCTCAACATAGATTCAACTCTCTTAGGTGAACGGACGCACAGCAGAGCAGTTTCAAGGAAACTTTTCTCCTGAGTTTTAGACGAAGTTTCCTGCTGTTTAGTACGGATGCCGGCATTGGGCTGGAAATACCGGTTTTGGGATTCTGCACAGAAAGGGTTTGCAAACCGCTGAATCCACACGTGAGTTTAACTCTGTCAGTTGAATGCACACATTGACAACCATTCAGTTTGATAACACCCTTTTGGTTTTAGAAGCAGATATTTCTCCCTAGAGCCTATGGTCCCATTCACTCGGGAATATCCCAACGCAGGTCCTAAAAGAAACGTGTTTCTGACTCGCTGAATCTCAACATAGATTCAACTCTCTTAGGTGAACGAACGAACAGCAGAGCAGTTTCAAGGAATCGTTTCTCCTGAGTTTTAGACGAAGCTTCCTGCGGTTTAGTACATATGCCGGCATTGGGCTGGAAATACCGGTTTTGGGATTCTGCACAGAAAGGGTTTGCAAACCGCTGAATCCACACGTGAGATTAACTCTGTCAGTTGAATGCACACATTGAGAACCCTTCAGTTAGATAGCACCGTTTTGGTTTTAGAAGCAGATATTTCTCTGTACAGCCTATGGTCCCATTCACTCGGGAATATACCAACGCAGCTCCTAGAAGAAACGTGTTTCTGACTCGCTGAATCTCAACATAGATTCAGCTCTCTTAGGTGAACGAACGCACAGCAGAGCAGTTTCAAAGAAACGTTTCTCCTGAGTTTTAGACGAAGTTTCCTGCTGTTTAGTACGGATGCCGGCATTGGGCTGAAAATACCGGTTTTGGGATTCTGCACAGAAAGGGTTTGCAAACCGCTGAATCCACACGTGAGTTTAACTCTGTCAGTTGAATGCACACATTGACAACCATTCAGTAAGATAGCTCCGTTTTGGTTTTAGAAGCAGATATTTCTCTGTACAGCCTATGGTCCCATTCACTCGGGAATATCCCAACGCAGCTCCTGGAAGAAACGTGTTTCTGACTCGCTGAATCTCAACATAGATTCAACTCTCTTAGGTGAACGGACGCACAGCAGAGCAGTTTCAAGGAAACTTTTCTCCTGAGTTTTAGACGAAGTTTCCTGCTGTTTAGTACGGATGCCGGCATTGGGCTGGAAATACCGGTTTTGGGATTCTGCAAAGAAAGGGTTTGCAAACCGCTGAATCCACACGTGAGTTTAACTCTGTCAGTTGAATGCACACATTGACAACCATTCAGTTTGATAACACCCTTTTGGTTTTAGAAGCAGATATTTCTCCGTAGAGCCTATGGTCCCATTCACTCGGGAATATCCCAACGCAGCTCCTAGAAGAAAGGTGTTTCTGACTCGCTGAATCTCAACGTAGATTCAACTCTCTTAGGTGAACGAACGAACAGCAGAGCAGTTTCAAAGAATCGTTTCTCCTGAGATTTAGACGAAGCTTCCTGCTGTTTAGTACATATGCCGGCATTGTGCTGGAAATACCGGTTTTGGGATTCTGCACAGAAACGGTTTGCAAACCGCTGAATCCACACGTGAGTTTAACTCTGTCAGTTGAATGCACACATTGACAACCATCCAGTTAGATAGCTCCGTTTCGGTTTCAGAAGCAGATATTTCTCTGTACAGCCTATGGTCCCATTCACTCGGGAATATCCCAACGCAGCTCCTAGAAGAAACGTGTTTCTGACTCGCTGAATCTCAACATAGATTCAACTCTCTTAGGTGAACGAACGCACAGCACAGCAGTTTCAAGGAAACTTTTCTCCTGAGTTTTAGACGAAGTTTCCTGCTGTTTAGTACGTATGCCGGCATTGGGCTGGAAATACCGGTTTTGGGATTCTTCACAGAAAGGGTTTGCAAACCGCTGAATCCACACGTGAGTTTAACTCTGTCAGTTGAATGCACACATTGACAACCATTCAGTTAGATACCTCCGTTTTGGTTTTAGAAAGAGATATTTCTCTGTACAGCCTATGGTCCCATTCACTCAGGAATATCCCAACGCAGCTCCTAGAAGAAACGTGTTTCTGACTCGCTGAATCTCAACATAGATTCAACTCTCTTAGGTGAACGAACGCCCAGCAGAGCAGTTTCAAGGAAACGTTTCTCCTGAGTTTTAGACGAAGTTTCCTGCTGTTTAGTACGGATGCCGGCATTGGGCTGGAAATACCGGTTTTGGGATTCTGCACAGAAAGGGTTTGCAAACCGCTGAATCCACACGTGAGTTTAACTCTGTCAGTTGAATGCACACACTGACAACCATTCAGTTAGATAGCTCCGTTTTGGTTTTAGAAGCAGATATTTCTCTGTACAGCCTATGGTCCCATTCACTCGGGAATATCCCAACGCAGCTCCTGGAAGAAACGTGTTTCTGACTCGCTGAATCTCAACATAGATTCAACTCTCTTAGGTGAACGAACGCACAGCAGAGCAGTTTCATGGAAACTTTTCTCCTGAGTTTTAGACGAAGTTTCCTGCTGTTTAGTACGGATGCCGGCATTGGGCAGGAAATACCGGCTTTGGGATTCTGCACAGAAAGGGTTTGCAAACCGCTGAATCCACACGTGAGTTTAACTCTGTCAGTTGAATGCACACATTGACAACCATTCAGTTTGATAGCACCCTTTTGGTTTTAGAAGCAGATATTTCTCTGTACAGCCTATGGTCCCATTCACTCGGGAATATCCCAACGCAGCTCCTAGAAGAAACGTGTTTCTGACTCGCTGAATCTCAACATAGATTCAACTCTCTTAGGTGAACGGACGCACAGCAGAGCAGTTTCAAGGAAACTTTTCTCCTGAGTTTTAGACGAAGTTTCCTGCTGTTTAGTACGGATGCCGGCATTGGGCTGGAAATACCGGTTTTGGGATTCTGCACAGAAAGGGTTTGCAAACCGCTGAATCCACACGTGAGTTTAACTCTGTCAGTTGAATGCACACATTGACAACCATTCAGTTTGATAACACCCTTTTGGTTTTAGAAGCAGATATTTCTCCGTAGAGCCTATGGTCCCATTCACTCGGGAATATCCCAACGCAGGTCCTAAAAGAAACGTGTTTCTGACTCGCTGAATCTCAACATAGATTCAACTCTCTTAGGTGAACGAACGCACAGCAGAGCAGTTTCAAGGAATCGTTTCTCCTGAGTTTTAGACGAAGCTTCCTGCGGTTTAGTACATATGCCGGCATTGGGCTGGAAATACCGGTTTTGGGATTCTGCACAGAAAGGGTTTGCAAACCGCTGAATCCACACGTGAGATTAACTCTGTCAGTTGAATGCACACATTGAGAACCCTTCAGTTAGATAGCACCGTTTTGGTTTTAGAAGCAGATATTTCTCTGTACAGCCTATGGTCCCATTCACTCGGGAATATACCAACGCAGCTCCTAGAAGAAACGTGTTTCTGACTCGCTGAATCTCAACATAGATTCAACTCTCTTAGGTGAACGAACGCACAGCAGAGCAGTTTCAAAGAAACGTTTCTCCTGAGTTTTAGACGAAGTTTCCTGCTGTTTAGTACGGATGCCGGCATTGGGCTGAAAATACCGGTTTTGGGATTCTGCACAGAAAGGGTTTGCAAACCGCTGAATCCACACGTGAGTTTAACTCTGTCAGTTGAATGCACACATTGACAACCATTCAGTTTGATAACACCCTTTTGGTTTTAGAAGCAGATATTTCTCCGTACAGCCTATGGTCCCATTCACTCGGGAATATCCCAACGCAGGTCCTAGAAGAAACGTGTTTCTGACTCGCTGAATCTCAACATAGATTCAACTCTCTTAGGTGAACGAACGCCCAGCAGAGCAGTTTCAAGGAAACGTTTCTCCTGAGTTTTAGACGAAGTTTCCTGCTGTTTAGTACGGATGCCGGCATTGGGCTGGAAATACCGGTTTTGGGATTCTGCACAGAAAGGGTTTGCAAACCCCTGAATCCACACGTGAGTTTAACTTTGTCAGTTGAATGCACACATTGACAACCATTCAGTTTGATAACACCCTTTTGGTTTTAGAAGCTGATATTTCTCCGTAGAGCCTATGGTCCCATTCACTCGGGAATATCCCAACGCAGCTCCTAGAAGAAAGGTGTTTCTGACTCGCTGAATCTCAACGTAGATTCAACTCTCTTAGGTGAACGAACGAACAGCAGAGCAGTTTCAAAGAATCGTTTCTCCTGAGATTTAGACGAAGCTTCCTGCTGTTTAGTACATATGCCGGCATTGGGCTGGAAATACCGGTTTTGGGATTCTGCACAGAAACGGTTTGCAAACCGCTGAATCCACACGTGAGATTAACTCTGTCAGTTGTATGCACACATTGACAACCATTCAGTTAGATAGCACCGTTTTGGTTTTAGAAGCAGATATTTCTCTGTACAGACTATGGTCCCATTCACTCGGGAATATCCCAACGCAACTCCTAGAAGAAACGTGTTTCTGACTCGCTGAATCTCAACATAGATTCAACTCTCTTAGGTGAACGAACGCACAGCAGAGCAGTTTCAAAGAAACGTTTCTCCTGAGTTTTAGACGAAGTTTCCTGCTGTTTAGTACGGATGCCGGCATTGGGCTGGAAATACCGGTTTTGGGATTCTGCACAGAAAGGGTTTGCAAACCGCTGAATCCACACGTGAGTTTATCTCTGTCTGTTGACTGCACACATTGACAACCATCCAGTTAGATAGCTCCGCTTTGGTTTTAGAAGCAGATATTTCTCTGTACAGCCTATGGTCCCATTCACTCGGGAATATCCCAACGCAGCTCCTAGAAGAAACGTGTTTCTGACTCGCTGAATCTCAACGTAGATTCAACTCTCTTAGGTGAACGAACGCACAGCAGAGCAGTTTCAAGGAAACGTTTCTCCTGAGTTTTAGACGAAGTTACCTGCAGTTAAGTACGTATCCCGGCATTGGGCTGGAAATACCGATTTTGGGATTCTGCACAGAAAGTGTTTACAAACCGCTGAATCCACACGTGAGTTTAACTCTGTCATTTGAATGCACACATTGACAACCATTCAGTAAGATAGCTCCGTTTTGGTTGTAGAAGCAGATATTTCTCTGTACAGCCTATGGTCCCATTCACTCGGGAATATCCCAACGCAGCTCCTGGAAGAAACGTGTTTCTGACTCGCTGAATCTCAACATAGATTCAACTCTCTTAGGTGAACGGACGCACAGCAGAGCAGTTTCAAGGAAACTTTTCTCCTGAGTTTTAGACGAAGTTTCCTGCTGTTTAGTACGGATGCCGGCATTGGGCTGGAAATACCGGTTTTGGGATTCTGCAAAGAAAGGGTTTGCAAACCGCTGAATCCACACGTGAGTTTAACTCTGTCAGTTGAATGCACACATTGACAACCATTCAGTTTGATAACACCCTTTTGGTTTTAGAAGCAGATATTTCTCCGTAGAGCCTATGGTCCCATTCACTCGGGAATATCCCAACGCAGCTCCTAGAAGAAAGGTGTTTCTGACTCGCTGAATCTCAACGTAGATTCAACTCTCTTAGGTGAACGAACGAACAGCAGAGCAGTTTCAAAGAATCGTTTCTCCTGAGATTTAGACGAAGCTTCCTGCTGTTTAGTACATATGCCGGCATTGGGCTGGAAATACCGGTTTTGGGATTCTGCACAGAAACGGTTTGCAAACCGCTGAATCCACACGTGAGATTAACTCTGTCAGTTGAATGCACACATTGACAACCATTCAGTTAGATAGCACCGTTTTGGTTTTAGAAGCAGATATTTCTCTGTACAGCCTATGGTCCCATTCACTCGGGAATATCCCAACGCAGCTCCTAGAAGAAACGTGTTTCTGACTCGCTGAATCTCAACATAGATTCAACTCTCTTAGGTGAACGAACGCACAGCAGAGCAGTTTCAAGGAAACGTTTCTCCTGAGTTTTAGACGAAGTTTCCTGCTGTTTAGTACGGATGCCGGCATTGGGCTGGAAATACCGGTTTTGGGATTCTGCACAGAAAGGGTTTGCAAACCGCTGAATCCACACGTGAGTTTATCTCTGTCTGTTGACTGCACACATTGACAACCATCCAGTTAGATAGCTCCGCTTTGGTTTTAGAAGCAGATATTTCTCTGTACAGCCTATGGTCCCATTCACTCGGGAATATCCCAACGCAGCTCCTAGAAGAAACGTGTTTCTGACTCGCTGAATCTCAACGTAGATTCAACTCTCTTAGGTGAACGAACGCACAGCAGAGCAGTTTCAAGGAAACGTTTCTCCTGAGTTTTAGACGAAGTTACCTGCAGTTAAGTACGTATCCCGGCATTGGGCTGGAAATACCGATTTTGGGATTCTGCACAGAAAGTGTTTACAAACCGCTGAATCCACAAGTGAGTTTAACTCTGTCAGTTGAATGCACACATTGACAACCATTCAGTAAGATAGCTCCGTTTTGGTTTTAGAAGCAGATATTTCTCTGTACAGCCTATGGTCCCATTCACTCGGGAATATCCCAACGCAGCTCCTAGAAGAAACGTGTTTCTGACTCGCTGAATCTCAACATAGATTCAACTCTCTTAGGTGAACGGACGCACAGCAGAGCAGTTTCAAGGAAACTTTTCTACTGAGTTTTAGACGAAGTTTCCTGCTGTTTAGTACGGATGCCGGCATTGGGCTGGAAATACCGGTTTTGGGATTCTGCACAGAAAAGGTTTGCAAACCGCTGAATCCACACGTGAGTTTAACTCTGTCAGTTGAATGCACACATTGACAACCATTCTGTTAGATACCTCCGTTTTGGTTTTAGAAAGAGATATTTCTCTGTACAGTCTATGGTCCCATTCACTCAGGAATATCCCAACGCAGCTCCTAGAAGAAACGTGTTTCTGACTCGCTGAATCTCAACATAGATTCAACTCTCTTAGGTGAACGAACGCCCAGCAGAGCAGTTTCAAGGAAACGTTTCTCCTGAGTTTTAGACGAAGTTTCCTGCGGTTTAGTACGGATGCCGGCATTGGGCAGGAAATACCGGCTTTGGGATTCTGCACAGAAAGGGTTTGCAAACCGCTGAATCCACACGTGAGTTTAACTCTGTCAGTTGAATGCACACATTGACAACCATTCAGTTTGATAGCACCCTTTTGGTTTTAGAAGCAGATATTTCTCTGTACAGCCTATGGTCCCATTCACTCGGGAGTATCCCATCCCAGCTCCTAGAAGAATCGTGTTTCTGACTCGCTGAATCTCAACATAGATTCAACTCTCTTAGGTGAACGGACGCACAGCAGAGCAGTTTCAAGGAAACTTTTCTCCTGAGTTTTAGACGAAGTTTCCTGCTGTTTAGTACGGATGCCGGCATTGGGCTGGAAATACCGGTTTTGGGATTCTGCACAGAAAGGGTTTGCAAACCACTGAATCCACACGTGAGTTTAACTCTGTCAGTTGAATGCACACATTGACAACCATTCCGTTTGATAACACCCTTTTGGTTTTAGAAGCAGATATTTCTCCGTAGAGCCTATGGTCCCATTCACTCGGGAAGATCCCAACGCAGGTCCTAAAAGAAACGTGTTTCTGACTCGCTGAATCTCAACATAGATTCAACTCTCTTAGGTGAACGAACGCACAGCAGAGCAGTTTCAAGGAATCGTTTCTCCTGAGTTTTAGACGAAGCTTCCTGCGGTTTAGTACATATGCCGGCATTGGGCTGGAAATACCGGTTTTGGGATTCTGCACAGAAACGGTTTGCAAACCGCTGAATCCACACGTGAGATTAACTCTGTCAGTTGAATGCACACATTGAGAACCCTTCAGTTAGATAGCACCGTTTTGGTTTTAGAAGCAGATATTTCTCTGTACAGCCTATGGTCCCATTCACTCGGGAATATCCCAACGCAGCTCCTAGAAGAAACGTGTTTCTGACTCGCTGAATCTCAACATAGATTCAACTCTCTTAGGTGAACGAACGCACAGCAGAGCAGTTTCAAGGAAACGTTTCTCCTGAGTTTTAGACGAAGTTTCCTGCTGTTTAGTACGGATGCCGGCATTGGGCTGAAAATACCGGTTTTGGGATTCTGCACAGAAAGGGTTTGCAAACCGCTGAATCCACACGTGAGTTTAACTCTGTCAGTTGAATGCACACATTGACAACCATTCAGTTTGATAACACCCTTTTGGTTTTAGAAGCAGATATTTCTCCGTACAGCCTATGGTCCCATTCACTCGGGAATATCCCAACGCAGGTCATAGAAGAAACGTGTTTCTGACTCGCTGAATCTCAACATAGATTCAACTCTCTTAGGTGAACGAACGCACAGCAGAGCAGTTTCAAGGAAACGTTTCTCCTGAGTTTTAGACGAAGTTTCCTGCTGTTTAGTACGGATGCCGGCATTGGGCTGGAAATAACGGTTTTGGGATTCTGCACAGAAAGGGTTTGCAAACCCCTGAATCCACACGTGAGTTTAACTTTGTCAGTTGAATGCACACATTGACAACCATTCAGTTTGATAACACCCTTTTGGTTTTAGAAGCAGATATTTCTCGTAGAGCCTATGGTCCCATTCACTCGGGAATATCCCAACGCAGGTCCTAAAAGAAACGTGTTTCTGACTCGCTGAATCTCAACATAGATTCAACTCTCTTAGGTGAACGAACGAACAGCAGAGCAGTTTCAAGGAATCGTTTCTCCTGAGATTTAGACGAAGCTTCCTGCTGTTTAGTACATATGCCGGCATTGGGCTGGAAATACCGGTTTTGGGATTCTGCACAGAAACGGTTTGCAAACCGCTGAATCCACACGTGAGATTAACTCTGTCAGTTGAATGCACACATTGACAACCATTCAGTTAGATAGCACCGTTTTGGTTTTAGAAGCAGATATTTCTCTGTACAGCCTATGGTCCCATTCACTCGGGAATATCCCAACGCAGCTCCTAGAAGAAACGTGTTTCTGACTCGCTGAATCTCAACATAGATTCAACTCTCTTAGGTGAACGAACCCACAGCAGAGCAGTTTCAAAGAAACGTTTCTCCTGAGTTTTAGACGAAGTTTCCTGCTGTTTAGTACGGATGCCGGCATTGGGCTGGAAATACCGGTTTTGGGATTATGCACAGAAAGGGTTTGCAAACCGCTGAATCCACACGTGAGTTTATCTCTGTCTGTTGACTGCACACATTGACAACCATCCACTTAGATAGCTCCGCTTTGGTTTTAGAAGCAGATATTTCTCTGTACAGCCTATGGTCCCATTCACTCGGGAATATCCCAACGCAGCTCCTAGAAGAAACGTGTTTCTGACTCGCTGAATCTCAACGTAGATTCAACTCTCTTAGGTGAACGAACGCACAGCAGAGCAGTTTCAAGGAAACGTTTCTCCTGAGTTTTAGACGAAGTTACCTGCAGTTAAGTACGTATCCCGGCATTGGGCTGGAAATACCGGTTTTGGGATTCTGCACAGAAAGTGTTTACAAACCGCTGAATCCACACGTGAGTTTAACTCTGTCAGTTGAATGCACACATTGACAACCATTCAGTAAGATAGCTCCGTTTTGGTTTTAGAAGCAGATATTTCTCTGTACAGCCTATGGTCCCATTCACTCGGGAATATCCCAACGCAGCTCCTAGAAGAAACGTGTTTCTGACTCGCTGAATCTCAACATAGATTCAACTCTCTTAGGTGAACGGACGCACAGCAGAGCAGTTTCAAGGAAACGTTTCTCCTGAGTTTTAGACGAAGTTTCCTGCTGTTTAGTACGTATGCCGGCATTGGGCTGGAAATACCGGTTTTGGGATTCTGCACAGAAAGGGTTTGCAAACCGCTGAATCCACACGTGAGTTTAACTCTGTCAGTTGAATGCACACATTGACAACCATTCAGTTTGATAACACCCTTTTGGTTTTAGAAGCAGATATTTCTCCGTAGAGCCTATGGTCCCATTCACTCGGGAATATCCCAACGCAGGTCCTAAAAGAAACGTGTTTCTGACTCGCTGAATCTCAACATAGATTCAACTCTCTTAGGTGAACGAACGCACAGCAGAGCAGTTTCAAGGAAACGTTTCTCCTGAGTTTTAGACGAAGTTACCTGCTGTTTAGTACGTATGCCGGCATTGGGCTGGAAATACCGGTTTTGGGATTCTGCACAGAAAGGGTTTGCAAACCGCTGAATCCACACGTGAGTTTGACTTTGTCAGTTGAATGCACACATTGACAACAATCCAATTAGAGTGCTTCGTTTTGGTTTTAGAAGCACATATTTCTCTGTACAGCCTATGGTCCCATTCACTCGGGAATATCCCAACGCAACTCCTAGAAGAAACGTGTTCCTGACTCGCTGAATCTCAACATAGATTCAACTCTCTTAGGTGAACGAACGCACAGCAGAGCAGTTTCAAGGAAACGTTTCTCCTGAGTTTTAGACGAAGTTTCCTGCTGTTTAGTACGTATGCCGGCATTGGGCTGGAAATACCGGTTTTGGGATTCTGCACAGAAAGGGTTTGCAAACCACTGAATCCACACGTGAGTTTAACTCTGTCAGTTGAATGCACACATTGACAACCATTCAGTTAGATTGCTCGGTTTTGGCTTTAGAAGGAGATATTTCTCTGTAGAGCCTATGGTCCCATTCACTCGGGAATATCCCAACGCAGGTCCTAGAAGAAACGTGTTTCTGACTCGCTGAATCTCAACATAGATTCAACTCTCTTAGGTGAACGAACGCACAGCAGAGCAGTTTCAAGGAAACGTTTCTCCTGAGTTTTAGACGAAGTTTCCTGCTGTTTAGTATGTATGCCGGCATTGGGCTGGAAATACCGGTTTTGGGATTCTGCACAGAAAGGGTTTGCAAACCGCTGAATCCACAAGTGAGTTTATCTCAGTCAGTTGAATGCACACATTGACAACCATTCAGTTAGATAGCTCCGTTTTGGTTTTAGAAGCAGATATTCCTCTGTACAGCCTATGGTCCCATTCACTCGGGAATATCCCAACGCAGCTCCTGGAAGAAACGTGTTTCTGACTCGCTGAATCTCAACATAGATTCAACTCTCTTAGGTGAACGAACGCCCAGCAGAGCAGTTTCAAGGAAACGTTTCTCCTGAGTTTTAGACGAAGTTTCCTGCTGTTTAGTACGTATGCCGGCATTGGGCTGGAAATACCGGTTTTGGGATTCTGCACAGAAAGGGTTTGCAAACCGCTGAATCCACACGTGAGTTTAACTCTGTCAGTTGAATGCACACATTGACAACCATCCAGTTAGATAGCTCCGTTTCGGTTTTAGAAGCAGATATTTCTCTGTACAGCCTATGGTCCCATTCACTCGGGAATATCCCAACGCAGCTCCTAGAAGAAACGTGTTTCTGACTCGCTGAATCTCAACATAGATTCAACTCTCTTAGGTGAACGAACGCACAGCACAGCAGTTTCAAGGAAACTTTTCTCCTGAGTTTTAGACGAAGTTTCCTGCTGTTTAGTACGGATGCCGGCATTGGGCTGGAAATACCGGTTTAGGGATTCTTCACAGAAAGGGTTTGCAAACCGCTGAATCCACACGTGAGTTTAACTCTGTCAGTTGAATGCACACATTGACAACCATTCAGTTAGATACCTCCGTTTTGGTTTTAGAAAGAGATATTTCTCTGTACAGCCTATGGTCCCATTCTCTCAGGAATATCCCAACGCAGCTCCTAGAAGAAACGTGTTTCTGACTCGCTGAATCTCAACATAGATTCAACTCTGTTAGGTGAACGAACGCACAGCAGAGCAGTTTCAAGGAAACGTTTCTCCTGAGTTTTAGACGAAGTTTCCTGCTGTTTAGTACGTATGCCGGCATTGGGCTGGAAATACCGGTTTTGGGATTCTGCACAGAAAGGGTTTGCAAACCACTGAATCCACACGTGAGTTTAACTCCGTCAGTTGAATGCACACATTGACAACCATTCAGTTAGATCGCTCCGTTTTGGTTTTAGAAGCAGATATTTCTCTGTGCAGCCTATGGTCCCATTCACTCGGGAATATCCCAACGCAGCTCCTAGAAGAAACGTGTTTCTGACTCGCTGAATCTCAACGTAGATTCAACTCTCTTAGGTGAACGAACGCACAGCAGAGCAGTTTCAAGGAAACGTTTCTCCTGAGTTTTAGACGAAGTTACCTGCAGTTAAGTACGTATCCCGGCATTGGGCTGGAAATACCGGTTTTGGGATTCTGCACAGAAAGTGTTTACAAACCGCTGAATCCACACGTGAGTTTAACCCTGTCAGTTGAATGCACACATTGACAACCATTCAGTTAGATAGCTCCGTTTTGGTTTTAGAAGCAGATATTTCTCTGTACAGCCTATGGTCCCATTCACTCGGGAATATCCCAACGCAGCTCCTGGAAGAAACGTGTTTCTGACTCGCTGAATCTCAACATAGATTCAACTCTCTTAGGTGAACGAACGCACAGCAGAGCAGTTTCAAGGAAACGTTTCTCCTGAGTTTTAGACGAAGTTTCCTGCTGTTTAGTACGTATGCCGGCATTGGGCTGGAAATACCGGTTTTGGGATTCTGCACAGAAAGGGTTTGCAAACCGCTGAATCCACACGTGAGTTTAACTCTGTCAGTTGAATGCACACATTGACAACCATCCAGTTAGATAGCTCCGTTTTGGTTTTAGAAGCAGATATTTCTCTGTACAGTCTATGGTCCCATTCACTCGGGAATATCCCAACGCAGCTCCTAGAAGAAACGTGTTTCTGACTCGCTGAATCTCAACATAGATTCAACTCTCTTAGGTGAACGAAAGAACAGCAGAGCAGTTTCAAGGAAACGTTTCTCCTGAGTTTTAGACGAAGTTTCCTGCTGTTTAGTACGTATGCCGGCATTGGGCTGGAAATACCGGTTTTGGGATTCTGCACAGAAAGGGTTTGCAAACCACTGAATCCACACGTGAGTTTAACTCTGTCAGTTGAATGCACACATTGACAACCATGCAGTTAGATAGCTCCGTTTTGGTTTTAGAAGCAGATATTTCTCTGTACAGCCTATGGTCCCATTCACTCGGGAATATCCCAACGCAGCTCCTGGAAGAAACGTGTTTCTGACTCGCTGAATCTCAACATAGATTCAACTCTCTTAGGTGAACGAACGCTCAGCAGAGCAGTTTCAAGGAAACGTTTCTCCTGAGTTTTAGACGAAGTTTCCTGCTGTTTAGTACGTATGCCGGCATTGGGCTGGAAATACCGGTTTTGGGATTCTGCACAGAAAGGGTTTGCAAACCGCTGAATCCACAATTGAGTTTATCACTGTCAGTTGAATGCACACATTGACAACCATTCAGTTAGATAGCTCCGTTTTGGTTTTAGAAGCAGATATTTCTCTGTACAGCCTATGGTCCCATTCACTCGGGAATATCCCAACGCAGCTCCTAGAAGAAACGTGTTTCTGACTCGCTGAATCTCAACATAGATTCAACTCTCTTAGGTGAACGAACGCACAGCACAGCAGTTTCAAGGAAACTTTTCTCCTGAGTTTTAGACGAAGTTTCCTGCTGTTTAGTACGTATGCCGGCATTGGGCTGGAAATACCGGTTTTGGGATTCTGCACAGAAAGGCTTTGCAAACCGCTGAATCCACACGTGAGTTTAACTCTGTCAGTTGAATGCACACATTGACAACCATTCAGTTAGATACCTCCGTTTTGGTTTTAGAAACAGATATTTCTGTGTACAGCCTATGGTCCCATTCACTCGGGAATATCCCAACGCAGCTCCTAGAAGAAACGTGTTTCTGACTCGCTGAATCTCAACATAGATTCAACTCTCTTAGGTGAACAAACGCCCAGCAGAGCAGTTTCAAGGAAACGTTTCTCCTGAGTTTTAGACGAAGTTTCCTGCTGTTTAGTACAGATGCCGGCATTGGGCTGGATATACCGGTTTTGGGATTCTGCACAGAAAGGGTTTGCAAACCGCTGAATCCACACGTGAGTTTACCTCTGTCAGTTGAATGCACACACTGACAACCATTCAGTTAGATAGCTCCGTTTTGGTTTTAGAAGCAGATATTTCTCTGTATAGCCTATGGTCCCATTCACTCGGGAATATCCCAACGCAGCTCCTGGAAGAAACGTGTTTCTGACTCGCTGAATCTCAACATAGATTCACCTCTGTTAGGTGAACGAACGCACAGCAGAGCAGTTTCAAGGAAACGTTTCTCCTGAGTTTTAGACGAAGTTTCCTGCTGTTTAGTACGGATGCCGGCATTGGGCAGGAAATACCGGCTTTGGGATTCTGCACAGAAAGGGTTTGCAAACCGCTGGATCCACACGTGAGTTTAACTCTGTCAGTTGAATGCACACATTGACAACCATTCAGTTTGATAGCACCCTTTTGGTTTTAGAAGCAGATATTTCTCTGTACAGCCTATGGTCCCATTCACTCGGGAATATCCCAACGCAGCTCCTAGAAGAAACGTGTTTCTGACTCGCCGAATCTCAACATAGATTCAACTCTCTTAGGTGAACGGACGCACAGCAGAGCAGTTTCAAGGAAACTTTTCTCCTGAGTTTTAGACGAAGTTTCCTGCTGTTTAGTACGGATGCCGGCATTGGGCTGGAAATACCGGTTTTGGGATTCTGCACAGAAAGGGTTTGCAAACCGCTGAATCCACACGTGAGTTTAACTCTGTCAATTGAATGCACACATTGACAACCATTCAGTTTGATAACACCCTTTTGGTTTTAGAAGCAGATATTTCTCCGAACAGCCTATGGTCCCATTCACTCGGGAATATCCCAACGCAGGTCCTAGAAGAAACGTGTTTCTGACTCGCTGAATCTCAACATAGATTCAACTCTCTTAGGTGAACGAACGCGCAGCAGAGCAGTTTCAAGGAATCGTTTCTCCTGAGTTTTAGACGAAGCTTCCTGCTGTTTAGTACATATGCCGGCATTGGGCTGGAAATACCGGTTTTGGGATTCTGCACAGAAACGGTTTGCAAACCGCTGAATCCACACGTGAGATTAACTCTGTCAGCTGAATGAACACATTGACAACCATTCAGTTACATAGCACCGTTTTGGTTTTAGAAGCAGATATTTCTCTGTACAGCCTATGGTCCCATTCACTCGGGAATATCCCAACGCAGCTCCTAGAAGAAACGTGTTTCTGACTCGCTGAATCTCAACATAGATTCAACTCTCTTAGGTGAACGAACGCACAGCAGACCAGTTTCAAAGAAACGTTTCTCCTGAGTTTTAGACGAAGTTTCCTGCTGTTTAGTACGGATGCCGGCATTGGGCTGGAAATACCGGTTTGGGATTCTGCACAGAAAGGGTTTGCAAACCACTGAATCCACACGTGAGTTTAACTCTGTCAGTTGAATGCACACATTGACAACCATTCAGTTAGATTGCTCGGTTTTGGTTTTAGAAGGAGATATTTCTCTGTACAGCCTATGGTCCCATTCACTCGGGAATATCCCAACGCAGGTCCTAGAAGAAACGTGTTTCTGACTCGCTGAATCTCAACATAGATTCAACTCTCTTAGGTGAACGAACGCACAGCAGAGCAGTTTCAAGGAAACGTTTCTCCTGAGTTTTAGACGAAGTTTCCTGCTGTTTAGTACGTATGCCGGCATTGGGCTGGAAATACCGGTTTTGGGATTCTGCACAGAAAGGGTTTGCAAACCGCTGAATCCACAAGTGAGTTTATCTCTGTCAGTTGAATGCACACATTGACAACCATTCAGTTAGATAGCTCCGTTTTGGTTTTAGAAGCAGATATTCCTCTGTACAGCCTATGGTCCCATTCACTCGGGAATATCCCAACGCAGCTCCTAGAAGAAACGTGTTTCTGACTCGCTGAATCTCAACATAGTTTCAACTCTCTTAGGTGAACGAACGCCCAGCAGAGCAGTTTCAAGGAAACGTTTCTCCTGAGTTTTAGACGAAGTTTCCTGCTGTTTAGTACGTATGCCGGCATTGGGCTGGAAATACCGGTTTTGGGATTCTTCACAGAAAGGGTTTGCAAACCGCTGAATCCACACGTGAGTTTAACTCTGTCAGTTGAATGCACACATTGACAACCATCCAGTTAGATAGCTCCGTTTCGGTTTTAGAAGCAGATATTTCTCTGTACAGCCTATGGTCCCATTCACTCGGGAATATCCCAACGCAGCTCCTAGAAGAAACGTGTTTCTGACTCGCTGAATCTCAACATAGATTCAACTCTCTTAGGTGAACGAACGCACAGCACAGCAGTTTCAAGGAAACTTTTCTCCTGAGTTTTAGACGAAGTTTCCTGCTGTTTAGTACGTATGCCGGCATTGGGCTGGAAATACCGGTTTTGGGATTCTTCACAGAAAGGGTTTGCAAACCGCTGAATCCACACGTGAGTTTAACTCTGTCAGTTGAATGCACACATTGACAACCATTCAGTTAGATACCTCCGTTTTGGTTTTAGAAAGAGATATTTCTCTGTACAGCCTATGGTCCCATTCACTCAGGAATATCCCAACGCAGCTCCTAGAAGAAACGTGTTTCTGACTCGCTGAATCTCAACATAGATTCAACTCTCTTAGGTGAACGAACGCCCAGCAGAGCAGTTTCAAGGAAACGTTTCTCCTGAGTTTTAGACGAAGTTTCCTGCTGTTTAGTACGTATGCCGGCATTGGGCTGGAAATACCGGTTTTGGGATTCTGCACAGAAAGGGTTTGCAAACCGCTGAATCCACACGTGAGTTTAACTCTGTCAGTTGAATGCACACACTGACAACCATTCAGTTAGATAGCTCCGTTTTGGTTTTAGAAGCAGATATTTCTCTGTACAGCCTATGGTCCCATTCACTCGGGAATATCCCAACGCAGCTCCTGGAAGAAACGTGTTTCTGACTCGCTGAATCTCAACATAGATTCAACTCTCTTAGGTGAACGAACGCACAGCAGAGCAGTTTCAAGGAAACTTTTCTCCTGAATTTTAGACGAAGATTCCTGCTGTTTAGTACGGATGCCGGCATTGGGCAGGAAATACCGGCTTTGGGATTCTGCACAGAAAGGGTTTGCAAACCGCTGAATCCACACGTGAGTTTAACTCTGTCAGTTGAATGCACACATTGACAACCATTCAGTTTGATAGCACCCTTTTGGTTTTAGAAGCAGATATTTCTCTGTACAGCCTATGGTCCCATTCACTCGGGAATATCCCAACGCAGCTCCTAGAAGAAACGTGTTTCTGACTCGCTGAATCTCAACATAGATTCAACTCTCTTAGGTGAACGGACGCACAGCAGAGCAGTTTCAAGGAAACTTTTCTCCTGAGTTTTAGACGAAGTTTCCTGCTGTTTAGTACGGATGCCGGCATTGGGCTGGAAATACCGGTTTTGGGATTCTGCACAGAAAGGGTTTGCAAACCGCTGAATCCACACGTGAGTTTAACTCTGTCAGTTGAATGCACACATTGACAACCATTCAGTTTGATAACACCCTTTTGGTTTTAGAAGCAGATATTTCTCCGTAGAGCCTATGGTCCCATTCACTCGGGAATATCCCAACGCAGGTCCTAAAAGAAACGTGTTTCTGACTCGCTGAATCTCAACATAGATTCAACTCTCTTAGGTGAACGAACGCACAGCAGAGCAGTTTCAAGGAATCGTTTCTCCTGAGTTTTAGACGAAGCTTCCTGCGGTTTAGTACATATGCCGGCATTGGGCTGGAAATACCGGTTTTGGGATTCTGCACAGAAACGGTTTGCAAACCGCTGAATCCACACGTGAGATTAACTCTGTCAGTTGAATGCACACATTGAGAACCCTTCAGTTAGATAGCACCGTTTTGGTTTTAGAAGCAGATATTTCTCTGTACAGCCTATGGTCCCATTCACTCGGGAATATACCAACGCAGCTCCTAGAAGAAACGTGTTTCTGACTCGCTGAATCTCAACATAGATTCAACTCTCTTAGGTGAACGAACGCACAGCAGAGCAGTTTCAAAGAAACGTTTCTCCTGAGTTTTAGACGAAGTTTCCTGCTGTTTAGTACGGATGCCGGCATTGGGCTGGAAATACCGGTTTTGGGATTCTGCACAGAAAGGGTTTGCAAACCCCTGAATCCACACGTGAGTTTAACTTTGTCAGTTGAATGCACACATTGACAACGATTCAGTTTGATAACACCCTTTTGGTTTTAGAAGCAGATATTTCTCTGTACAACCTATGGTCCCATTCACTCGGGAATATCCCAACGCAGGTCCTAAAAGAAACGTGTTTCTGTCTCGCTGAATCTCAGCATAGATTCAACTCTCTTAGGTGAACGAACGAACAGCAGAGCAGTTTCAAGGAATCGTTTCTCCTGAGATTTAGACGAAGCTTCCTGCTGTTTAGTACATATGCCGGCATTGGGCTGGAAATACCGGTTTTGGGATTCTGCACAGAAACGGTTTGCAAACCGCTGAATCCACACGTGAGATTAACTCTGTCAGTTGAATGCACACATTGACAACCATTCAGTTAGATAGCACCGTTTTGGTTTTAGAAGCAGATATTTCTCTGTACAGCCTATGGTCCCATTCACTCGGGAATATCCCAACGCAGCTCCTAGAAGAAACGTGTTTCTGACTCGCTGAATCTCAACATAGATTCAACTCTCTTAGGTGAACGAACGCACAGCAGAGCAGTTTCAAAGAAACGTTTCTCCTGAGTTTTAGACGAAGTTTCCTGCTGTTTAGTACGGATGCCGGCATTGGGCTGGAAATACCGGTTTTGGGATTCTGCACAGAAAGGGTTTGCAAACCGCTGAATCCACACGTGAGTTTATCTCTGTCTGTTGACTGCACACATTGACAACCATCCAGTTAGATAGCGCCGCTTTGGTTTTAGAAGCAGATATTTCTCTGTACAGCCTATGGTCCCATTCACTCGGGAATATCCCAACGCAGCTCCTAGAACAAACGTGTTTCTGACTCGCTGAATCTCAACGTAGATTCAACTCTCTTAGGTGAACGAACGCACAGCAGAGCAGTTTCAAGGAAACGTTTCTCCTGAGTTTTAGACGAAGTTACCTGCAGTTAAGTACGTATCCCGGCATTGGGCTGGAAATACCGGTTTTGGGATTCTGCACAGAAAGTGTTTACAAACCGCTGAATCCACACGTGAGTTTAACTCTGTCAGTTGAATGCACACATTGACAACCATTCAGTTAGATAGCTCCGTTTTGGTTTTAGAAGCAGATATTTCTCTGTACAGCCTATGGTCCCATTCACTCGGGAATATCCCAACGCAGCTCCTGGAAGAAACGTGTTTCTGACTCGCTGAATCTCAACATAGATTCAACTCTCTTAGGTGAACGAACGCACAGCAGAGCAGTTTCAAGGAAACGTTTCTCCTGAGTTTTAGACGAAGTTTCCTGCTGTTTAGTACGGATGCCGGCATTGGGCTGGAAATACCGGTTTTGGGATTCTGCAGAGAAAGGGTTTGCAAACCGCTGAATCCACACGCGAGTTTAACTCTGTCAGTTGAATGCACACATTGACAACCATTCAGTTAGATAGCTCCGTTTTGGTATTAGAAGCAGATATTTCTCTGTACAGCCTATGGTCCCATTCACTCGGGAATATCCCAACGCAGGTCCTAGAAGAAACGTGTTTCTGACTCGCTGAATCTCAACATAGATTCAACTCTCTTAGGTGAACGAACGCACAGCAGAGCAGTTTCAAGGAAACGTTTCTCCTGAGTTTTAGACGAAGTTTCCTGCTGTTTAGTACAGATGCCGGCATTGGGCTGGAAATACCGGTTTTGGAATTCTGCACAGAAAGGGTTTGCAAACCGCTGAATCCACACGTGAGTTTATCTTTGTGAGTTGAATGCACACATTGACAACCATCCAGTTAGATAGCTCCGTTTTGGTTTTAGAAGCAGATATTTCTCTGTACAGCCTATGGTCCCATTCACTCGGGAATATCCCAACGCAGCTCCTAGAAGAAACGTGTTTCTGACTCGCTGAATCTCAACGTAGATTCAACTCTCTTAGGTGAACGAACGCACAGCAGAGCAGTTTCAAGGAAACGTTTCTCCTGAGTTTTAGACGAAGTTACCTGCAGTTAAGTACGTATCCCGGCATTGGGCTGGAAATACCGGTTTTGGGATTCTGCACAGAAAGTGTTTGCAAACCGCTGAATCCACACGTGAGTTTAACTCTGTCAGTTGAATGCACACATTGACAACCATTCAGTTATATAGCTCCGTTTTGGTTTTAGAAGCAGATATTTCTCTGTACAGCCTATGGTCCCATTCACTCGGGAATATCCCAACGCAGCTCCTGGAAGAAACGTGTTTCTGACTCGCTGAATCTCAACATAGATTCACCTCTGTTAGGTGAACGAACGCACAGCAGAGCAGTTTCAAGGAAACGTTTCTCCTGAGTTTTAGACGAAGTTTATTGCTGTTTAGTACGGATGCCGGCATTGGGCTGGAAATACCGGTTTTGGGATTCTGCACAGAAAGGGTTTGCAAACCGCTGAATCCACACGTGAGTTTAACTTTGTGAGTTGAATGCACACATTGACAACCATCCAGTTAGATAGCTCCGTTTTGGTTTTAGAAGCAGATATTTCTCTGTACAGCCTATGGTCCCATTCACTCGGGAATATCCCAACGCAGCTCCTAGAAGAAACGTGTTTCTGACTCGCTGAATCTCAACGTAGATTCAACTCTCTTAGGTGAACGAACGCACAGCAGAGCAGTTTCAAGGAAACGTTTCTCCTGAGTTTTAGACGAAGTTACCTGCAGTTAAGTGCGTATCCCGGCATTGGGCTGGAAATACCGGTTTTGGGATTCTGCACAGAAAGTGTTTGCAAACCGCTGAATCCACACGTGAGTTTAACTCTGTCAGTTGAATGCACACATTGACAACCATTCAGTTAGATAGCTCCGTTTTGGTTTTAGAAGCAGATATTTCTCTGTACAGCCTATGGTCCCATTCACTCAGGAATATCCCAACGCAGCTCCTGGAAGAAACGTGTTTCTGACTCGCTGAATCTCAACATAGATTCAACTCTCTTAGGTGAACGAACGCACAGCAGAGCAGTTTCAAGGAAACGTTTCTCCTGAGTTTTAGACGAAGTTTCCTGCTGTTTAGTACGGATGCCGGCATTGGGCTGGAAATACCGGTTTTGGGATTCTGCAGAGAAAGGGTTTGCAAACCGCTGAATCCACACGTGAGTTTAACTCTGTCAGTTGAATGCACACATTGACAACCATTCAGTTAGATAGCTCCGTTTTGGTATTAGAAGCAGATATTTCTCTGTACAGCCTATGGTCCCATTCACTCGGGAATATCCCAACGCAGGTCCTAGAAGAAACGTGTTTCTGACTCGCTGAATCTCAACATAGATTCAACTCTCTTAGGTGAACGAACGCACAGCAGAGCAGTTTCAAGGAAACGTTTCTCCTGAGTTTTAGACGAAGTTTCCTGCTGTTTAGTACAGATGTCGGCATTGGGCTGGAAATACCGGTTTTGGGATTCTGCACAGAAAGGGTTTGCAAACCGCTGAATCCACACGTGAGTTTATCTTTGTGAGTTGAATGCACACATTGACAACCATCCAGTTAGATAGCTCCGTTTTGGTTTTAGAAGCAGATATTTCTCTGTACAGCCTATGGTCCCATTCACTCGGGAATATCCCATCGCAGCTCCTAGAAGAAACGTGTTTCTGACTCGCTGAATCTCAACGTAGATTCAACTCTCTTAGGTGAACGAACGCACAGCAGAGCAGTTTCAAGGAAACGTTTCTCCTGAGTTTTAGACGAAGTTACCTGCAGTTAACTACGTATCCCGGCATCGGGCTGGAAATACCGGTTTTGGGATTCTGCACAGAAAGTGTTTGCAAACCGCTGAATCCACACGTGAGTTTAACTCTGTCAGTTGAATGCACACATTGACAACCATTCAGTTAGATAGATCCGTTTTGGTTTTAGAAGCAGATATTTCTCTGTACAGCCTATGGTCCCATTCACTCGGGAATATCCCAACGCAGCTCCTGGAAGAAACGTGTTTCTGACTCGCTGAATCTCAACATAGATTCAACTCTCTTAGGTGAACGAACGCACAGCAGAGCAGTTTCAAGGAAACGTTTCTCCTGAGTTTTAGACGAAGTTTCCTGCTGTTTAGTACGTATGCCGGCATTGGGCTGGAAATACCGGTTTTGGGATTCTGCACAGAAAGGGTTTGCAAACCGCTGAATCCACACGTGAGTTTAACTCTGTCAGTTGAATGCACACATTGACAACCATTCAGTTTGATAACACCCTTTTGGTTTTAGAAGCAGATATTTCTCTGTACAGCCTATGGTCCCATTCACTCGGGAATATCCCAACGCAGCTCCTGGAAGAAACGTGTTTCTGACTCGCTGAATCTCAACATAGATTGAACTCTCTTAGGTGAACGAACGCACAGCAGAGCAGTTTCAAGGAAACGTTTCTCCTGAGTTTTAGACGAAGTTTCCTGCTGTTTAGTACGTATGCCGGCATTGGGCTGGAAATACCGGTTTTGGGATTCTGCACAGAAAGTGTTTGCAAACCGCTGAATCCACACGTGAGATTAACTCTGTCAGTTGAATGCACACATTGACAACCATTCAGTGTGATAACACCCTTTTGGTTTTAGAAGCAGATATTTCTCTGTACAACCTATGGTCCCATTCTCTCGGGAATATCCCAACGCAGCTCCTAGAAGAAACGTGTTTCTGACTCGCTGAATCTCAACATAGATTCAACTCTCTTAGGTGAACGATCGCACAGCAGAGCAGTTTCAAGGAAATTTTTCTCCTGAGTTTTAGACGAAGTTTCCTGCTGTTTAGTACGGATGCCGGCATTGGGCTGGAAATACCGGTTTTGGGATTCTGCACAGAAAGGGTTTGCAAACCGCTGAATCCACACGTGAGTTTAACTCTGTCAGTTGAATGCACACATTGACAACCATTCAGTTTGATAACACCCTTTTGATTTTAGAAGCAGATATTTCTCTGTACAGCCTATGGTCCCATTCACTCGGGAATATCCCAACGCAGCTCCTGGAAGAAACGTGTTTCTGACTCGCTGAATCTCAACATAGATTCAACTCTCTTAGGTGAACGAACGCACAGCAGACCAGTTTCAAGGAAACGTTTCTCCTGAGTTTTAGACGAAGTTACCTGCTGTTTAGTACGTATGCCGGCATTGGGCTGGAAATACCGGTTTTGGAATTCTGCACAGAAAGGGTTTGCAAACCGCTGAATCCACACGTGAGTTTGACTTTGTCAGTTGAATGCACACATTGACAACAATCCAATTAGAGTGCTTCGTTTTGGTTTTAGAAGCACATATTTCTCTGTACAGCCTATGGTCCCATTCACTCGGGAATATCCCAACGCAACTCCTAGAAGAAACGTGTTCCTGACTCGCTGAATCTCAACATAGATTCAACTCTCTTAGGTGAACGAACGCACAGCAGAGCAGTTTCAAGGAAACGTTGCTCCTGAGTTTTAGACGAAGTTTCCTGCTGTTTAGCACGTATGCCGGCATTGGGCTGGAAATACCGGTTTTGGGATTCTGCACAGAAAGGGTTTGCAAACCACTGAATGCACACGTGAGTTTAACTCCGTCAGTTGAATGCACACATTGACAACCATTCAGTTAGATAGCTCCGTTTTGGTTTTAGAAGCAGATATTTCTCTGTACAGCCTATGGTCCCATTCTCTCGGGAATATCCCAACGCAGCTCCTGGAAGAAACGTGTTTCTGACTCGCTGAATCTCAACATAGATTCAACTCTCTTAGGTGAACGAACGCACAGCAGAGCAGTTTCAAGGAAACGTTTCTCCTGAGTTTTAGACGAAGTTTCCTGCTGTTTAGTACGTATGCCGACATTGGGCTGGAAATACCGGTTTTGGGATTCTGCACAGAAAGGGTTTGCAAACCGCTGAATCCACACTTGAGTTTAACTCTGTCAGTTGAATGCACACATTGTCAACCATTCAGTTAGATAGCTCCGTTTTGGTATTAGAAGCAGATATTTCTCTGCACAGCCTATGGTCCCATTCACTCGGGAATATCCCAACGCAGGTCCTAGAAGAAACGTGTTTCTGACTCGCTGAATCTCAACATAGATTCTACTCTGTTAGGTGAACGAACGCACAGCAGAGCAGTTTCAAGGAAACGTTTCTCCTGAGTTTTAGACGAAGTTTCCTGCTGTTTAGTACGTATGCCGGCATTGGGCTGGAAATACCGGTTTTGGGATTCTGCACAGAAAGGGTTTGCAAACCACTGAATCCACACGTGAGTTTAACTCCGTCAGTTGAATGCACACATTGACAACCATTCAGTTAGATACCTCCGTTTTGGTTTTAGAAACAGATATTTCTCTGTACAGCCTATGGTCCCATTCACTCGGGAATATCCCAACGCAGCTCCTAGAAGAAACGAGTTTCTGACTCGCTGAATCTCAACGTAGATTCAACTCTCTTAGGTGAACGAACGCACAGCAGAGCAGTTTCAAGGAAACGTTTCTCCTGAGTTTTAGACGAAGTTACCTGCTGTTTAGTACGTATGCCGGCATTGGGCTGGAAATACCGGTTTTGGGATTCTGCACAGAAAGGGTTTGCAAACCGCTGAATCCACACGTGAGATTAACTCTGTCAGTTGAATGCACACATTGACAACCATTCAGTTAGATAGCTCCGTTTTGGTATTAGAAGCAGATATTTCTCTGTACAGCCTATGGTCCCATTCACTCGGGAATATCCCAACGCAGGTCCTAGAAGAAACGTGTTTCTGACTCGCTGAATCTCAACATAGATTCACCTCTGTTAGGTGAACGAACGCACAGCAGAGCTGTTTCAAGGAAACGTTTCTCCTGAGTTTTAGACGAAGTTTCCTGCTGTTTAGTACGTATGCCGGCATTGGGCTGGAAATACCGGTTTTGGGATTCTGCACAGAAAGGGTTTGCAAACCACTGAATCCACACGTGAGTTTAACTCCGTCAGTTGAATGCACACATTGACAACCATTCAGTTAGACAGCTCCGTTTTGGTTTTAGAAGCAGATATTTCTCTGTACAGCCTATGGTCCCATTCACTCGGGAATATCGCAACGCAGCTCCTGGAAGAAACGTGTTTCTGACTCGCTGAATCTCAACGTAGATTCAACTCTCTTAGGTGAACGAACGCACAGCAGAGCAGTTTCAAGGAAACGTTTCTCCTGAGTTTTAGACGAAGTTACCTTCAGTTAAGTACGTATCCCGGCATTGGGCTGGAAATACCGGTTTTGGGATTCTGCACAGAAAGGGTTTGCAAACCGCTGAATCCACACGTGAGTTTAACTCTGTCAGTTGAATGCACACATTGACAACCATTCAGTTAGATAGCTCCGTTTTGGTATTAGAAGCAGATATTTCTCTGTACAGCCTATGGTCCCATTCACTCGGGAATATCCCAACGCAGGTCCTAGAAGAAACGTGTTTCTGACTCGCTGAATCTCAACATAGATTCACCTCTGTTAGGTGAACGAACGCACAGCAGAGCAGTTTCAAGGAAACGTTTCTCCTGAGTTTTAGACGAAGTTTATTGCTGTTTAGTACGGATGCCGGCATTGGGCTGGAAATACCGGTTTTGGGATTCTGCACAGAAAGGGTTTGCAAACCGCTGAATCCACACGTGAGTTTAACTTTGTGAGTTGAATGCACACATTGACAACCATCCAGTTAGATAGCTCCGTTTTGGTTTTAGAAGCAGATATTTCTCTGTACAGCCTATGGTCCCATTCACTCGGGAATATCCCAACGCAGCTCCTAGAAGAAACGTGTTTCTGACTCGCTGAATCTCAACGTAGATTCAACTCTCTTAGGTGAACGAACGCACAGCAGAGCAGTTTCAAGGAAACGTTTCTCCTGAGTTTTAGACGAAGTTACCTGCAGTTAAGTGCGTATCCCGGCATTGGGCTGGAAATACCGGTTTTGGGATTCTGCACAGAAAGTGTTTGCAAACCGCTGAATCCACACGTGAGTTTAACTCTGTCAGTTGAATGCACACATTGACAACCATTCAGTTAGATAGCTCCGTTTTGGTTTTAGAAGCAGATATTTCTCTGTACAGCCTATGGTCCCATTCACTCGGGAATATCCCAACGCAGCTCCTGGAAGAAACGTGTTTCTGACTCGCTGAATCTCAACATAGATTCAACTCTCTTAGGTGAGCGAACGCACAGCAGAGCAGTTTCAAGGAAACGTTTCTCCTGAGTTTTAGACGAAGTTTCCTGCTGTTTAGTACGGATGCCGGCATTGGGCTGGAAATACCGGTTTTGGGATTCTGCACAGAAAGGGTTTGCAAACCGCTGAATCCACACGTGAGTTTAACTCTGTCAGTTGAATGCACACATTGACAACCATTCAGTGTGATAACACCCTTTTGGTTTTAGAAGCAGATATTTCTCTGTACAACCTATGGTCCCATTCTCTCGGGAATATCCCAACGCAGCTCCTAGAAGAAACGTGTTTCTGACTCGCTGAATCTCAACATAGATTCAACTCTCTTAGTTGAACAAACGCACAGCAGAGCAGTTTCAAGGAAACTTTTCTCCAGAGTTTTAGACGAAGTTTCCTGCTGTTTAGTACGTATGCCGGCATTGGGCTGGAAATACCGGTTTTGGGATTCTGCACAGAAAGTGTTTGCAATCCGCTGAATCCACACGTGAGATTAACTCTGTCAGTTGAATGCACACATTGACAACCATTCAGTGTGATAACACCCTTTTGATTTTAGAAGCAGATATTTCTCCGTACAGCCTATGGTCCCATTCACTCGGGAATATCCCAACGCAGCTCCTGGAAGAAACGTGTTTCTGACTCGCTGAATCTCAACATAGATTCAACTCTCTTAGGTGAACGAACGCACAGCAGAGCAGTTTCAAGGAAACGTTTCTCCTGAGTTTTAGACGAAGTTACCTGCTGTTTAGTACGTATGCCGGCATTGGGCTGGAAATACCGGTTTTGGGATTCTGCACAGAAAGGGTTTGCAAACCACTGAATCCACACGTGAGTTTAACTCCGTCAGTTGAATGCACACATTGACAACCATTCAGTTAGACAGCTCCGTTTTGGTTTTAGAAGCAGATATTTCTCTGTACAGCCTATGGTCCCATTCACTCGGGAATATCCCAACGCAGCTCCTAGAAGAAACGTGTTTCTGACTCGCTGAATCTCAACGTAGATTCAACTCTCTTAGGTGAACGAACGCACAGCAGAGCAGTTTCAAGGAAACGTTTCTCCTGAGTTTTAGACGAAGTTACCTGCTGTTTAGTACGTATGCCGGCATTGGGCTGGAAATACCGGTTTTGGGATTCTGCACAGAAAGGGTTTGCAAACCGCTGAATCCACACGTGAGTTTAACTCTGTCAGTTGAATGCACACATTGACAACCATTCAGTTAGATAGCTCCGTTTTGGTATTAGAAGCAGATATTTCTCTGTACAGCCTATGGTCCCATTCACTCGGGAATATCCCAACGCAGGTCCTAGAAGAAACGTGTTTCTGACTCGCTGAATCTCAACATAGATTCACCTCTGTTAGGTGAACGAACGCACAGCAGAGGTGTTTCAAGGAAACGTTTCTCCTGAGTTTTAGACGAAGTTTCCTGCTGTTTAGTACGTATGCCGGCATTGGGCTGGAAATACCGGTTTTGGGATTCTGCACAGAAAGGGTTTGCAAATCACTGAATCCACACGTGAGTTTAACTCCGTCAGTTGAATGCAGACATTGACAACCATTCAGTTACATAGCTCCGTTTTGGTTTTAGAAGCAGATATTTCTCTGTACAGCCTATGGTCCCATTCACTCGGGAATATCCCAACGCAGCTCCTGGAAGAAACGTGTTTCTGACTCGCTGAATCTCAACGTAGATTCAACTCTCTTAGGTGAACGAACGCACAGCAGAGCAGTTTCAAGGAAACGTTTCTCCTGAGTTTTAGACGAAGTTACCTTCAGTTAAGTACGTATCCCGGCATTGGGCTGGAAATACCGGTTTTGGGATTCTGCACAGAAAGTGTTTACAAACCGCTGAATCCACACGTGAGTTTAACTCTGTCAGTTGAATGCACACATTGACAACCATTCAGTTAGATAGCTCCGTTTTGGTTTTAGAAGCAGATATTTCTCTGTACAGCCTATGGTCCCATTCACTCGGGAATATCCCAACGCAGCTCCTGGAAGAAACGTGTTTCTGACTCGCTGAATCTCAACATAGATTCAACTCTCTTAGGTGAACGAACGCACAGCAGAGCAGTTTCAAGGAAACGTTTCTCCTGAGTTTTAGACGAAGTTTCCTGCTGTTTAGTACGTATGCCGGCATTGGGCTGGAAATACCGGTTTTGGGATTCTGCACAGAAAGGGTTTGCAAACCGCTGAATCCACACGTGAGTTTAACTCTGTCAGTTGAATGCACACATTGACAACCATTCAGTTAGATAGCTCCGTTTTGGTATTAGAAGCAGATATTTCTCTGTACAGCCTATGGTCCCATTCACTCGGGAATATCCCAACGCAGCTCCTAGAAGAAACGTGTTTCTGACTCGCTGAATCTCAACATAGATTCACCTCTGTTAGGTGAACGAACGCACAGCAGAGCAGTTTCAAGGAAACGTTTCTCCTGAGTTTTAGACGAAGTTTATTGCTGTTTAGTACGGATGCCGGCATTGGGCTGGAAATACCGGTTTTGGGATTCTGCACAGAAAGGGTTTGCAAACCGCTGAATCCACACGTGAGTTTAACTCTGTCAGTTGAATGCACACATTGACAACCATTCAGTTAGATAGCTCCGTTTTGGTATTAGAAGCAGATATTTCTCTGTACAGCCTATGGTCCCATTCACTCGGGAATATCCCAACGCAGGTCCTAGAAGAAACGTGTTTCTGACTCGCTGAATCTCAACGTAGATTCAACTCTCTTAGGTGAACGAACGCACAGCAGAGCAGTTTCAAGGAAACGTTTCTCCTGAGTTTTAGACGAAGTTACCTTCAGTTAAGTACGTATCCCGGCATTGGGCTGGAAATACCGGTTTTGGGATTCTGCACAGAAAGTGTTTACAAACCGCTGAATCCACACGTGAGTTTAACTCTGTCAGTTGAATGCACACATTGACAACCATTCAGTTAGATAGCTCCGTTTTGGTTTTAGAAGCAGATATTTCTCTGTACAGCCTATGGTCCCATTCACTCGGGAATATCCCAACGCAGCTCCTGGAAGAAACGTGTTTCTGACTCGCTGAATCTCAACATAGATTCAACTCTCTTAGGTGAACGAACGCACAGCAGAGCAGTTTCAAGGAAACGTTTCTCCTGAGTTTTAGACGAAGTTTCCTGCTGTTTAGTACGTATGCCGGCATTGGGCTGGAAATACCGGTTTTGGGATTCTGCACAGAAAGGGTTTGCAAACCGCTGAATCCACACGTGAGTTTAACTCTGTCAGTTGAATGCACACATTGACAACCATTCAGTTAGATAGCTCCGTTTTGGTTTTAGAAGCAGATATTTCTCTGTACAGCCTATGGTCCCATTCACTCGGGAATATCCCAACGCAGCTCCTAGAAGAAACGTGTTTCTGACTCGCTGAATCTCAACATAGATTCAACTCTGTTAGGTGAACGAACGCACAGCAGAGCAGTTTCAAGGAAACGTTTCTCCTGAGTTTTAGACGAAGTTTATTGCTGTTTAGTACGGATGCCGGCATTGGGCTGGAAATACCGGTTTTGGGATTCTGCACAGAAAGGGTTTGCAAACCGCTGAATCCACACGTGAGTTTAACTCTGTCAGTTGAATGCACACATTGACAACCATTCAGTTAGATAGCTCCGTTTTGGTATTAGAAGCAGATATTTCTCTGTACAGCCTATGGTCCCATTCACTCGGGAATATCCCAACGCAGGTCCTAGAAGAAACGTGTTTCTGACTCGCTGAATCTCAACATAGATTCACCTCTGTTAGGTGAACGAACGCACAGCAGAGGTGTTTCAAGGAAACGTTTCTCCTGAGTTTTAGACGAAGTTTCCTGCTGTTTAGTACGTATGCCGGCATTGGGCTGGAAATACCGGTTTTGGGATTCTGCACAGAAAGGGTTTGCAAATCACTGAATCCACACGTGAGTTTAACTCCGTCAGTTGAATGCAGACATTGACAACCATTCAGTTACATAGCTCCGTTTTGGTTTTAGAAGCAGATATTTCTCTGTACAGCCTATGGTCCCATTCACTCGGGAATATCCCAACGCAGCTCCTGGAAGAAACGTGTTTCTGACTCGCTGAATCTCAACGTAGATTCAACTCTCTTAGGTGAACGAACGCACAGCAGAGCAGTTTCAAGGAAACGTTTCTCCTGAGTTTTAGACGAAGTTACCTTCAGTTAAGTACGTATCCCGGCATTGGGCTGGAAATACCGGTTTTGGGATTCTGCACAGAAAGTGTTTACAAACCGCTGAATCCACACGTGAGTTTAACTCTGTCAGTTGAATGCACACATTGACAACCATTCAGTTAGATAGCTCCGTTTTGGTTTTAGAAGCAGATATTTCTCTGTACAGCCTATGGTCCCATTCACTCGGGAATATCCCAACGCAGCTCCTGGAAGAAACGTGTTTCTGACTCGCTGAATCTCAACATAGATTCAACTCTCTTAGGTGAACGAACGCACAGCAGAGCAGTTTCAAGGAAACGTTTCTCCTGAGTTTTAGACGAAGTTTCCTGCTGTTTAGTACGTATGCCGGCATTGGGCTGGAAATACCGGTTTTGGGATTCTGCACAGAAAGGGTTTGCAAACCGCTGAATCCACACGTGAGTTTAACTCTGTCAGTTGAATGCACACATTGACAACCATTCAGTTAGATAGCTCCGTTTTGGTATTAGAAGCAGATATTTCTCTGTACAGCCTATGGTCCCATTCACTCGGGAATATCCCAACGCAGCTCCTAGAAGAAACGTGTTTCTGACTCGCTGAATCTCAACATAGATTCACCTCTGTTAGGTGAACGAACGCACAGCAGAGCAGTTTCAAGGAAACGTTTCTCCTGAGTTTTAGACGAAGTTTATTGCTGTTTAGTACGGATGCCGGCATTGGGCTGGAAATACCGGTTTTGGGATTCTGCACAGAAAGGGTTTGCAAACCGCTGAATCCACACGTGAGTTTAACTTTGTGAGTTGAATGCACACATTGACAACCATCCAGTTAGATAGCTCCGTTTTGGTTTTAGAAGCAGATATTTCTCTGTACAGCCTATGGTCCCATTCACTCGGGAATATCCCAACGCAGCTCCTAGAAGAAACGTGTTTCTGACTCGCTGAATCTCAACGTAGATTCAACTCTCTTAGGTGAACGAACACACAGCAGAGCAGTTTCAAGGAAACGTTTCTCCTGAGTTTTAGACGAAGTTACCTGCAGTTAAGTGCGTATCCCGGCATTGGGCTGGAAATACCGGTTTTGGGATTCTGCACAGAAAGTGTTTGCAAACCGCTGAATCCACACGTGAGTTTAACTCTGTCAGTTGAATGCACACATTGACAACCATTCAGTTAGATAGCTCCGTTTTGGTTTTAGAAGCAGATATTTCTCTGTACAGCCTATGGTCCCATTCACTCGGGAATATCCCAACGCAGCTCCTGGAAGAAACGTGTTTCTGACTCGCTGAATCTAAACATAGATTCAACTCTCTTAGGTGAACGAACGCACAGCAGAGCAGTTTCAAGGAAACGTTTCTCCTGAGTTTTAGACGAAGTTTCCTGCTGTTTAGTACGTATGCCGGCATTGGGCTGGAAATACCGGTTTTGGGATTCTGCACAGAAAGTGTTTGCAAACCGCTGAATCCACACGTGAGTTTAACTCTGTCAGTTGAATGCACACATTGACAACCATTCAGTGTGATAACACCCTTTTGGTTTTAGAAGCAGATATTTCTCTGTACAACCTATGGTCCCATTCTCTCGGGAATATCCCAACGCAGCTCCTAGAAGAAACGTGTTTCTGACTCGCTGAATCTCCACATAGATTCAACTCTCTTAGGTGAACGATCGCACAGCAGAGCAGTTTCAAGGAAACTTTTCTCCTGAGTTTTAGACGATGTTTCCTGCTGTTTAGTACGGATGCCGGCATTGGGCTGGAAATACCGGTTTTGGGATTCTGCACAGAAAGGGTTTGCAAACCGCTGAATCCACACGTGAGTTTAACTCTGTCAGTTGAATGCACACATTGACAACCATTCAGTTTGATAACACCCTTTTGATTTTAGAAGCAGATATTTCTCCGTACAGCCTATGGTCCCATTCACTCGGGAACATCCCAACGCAGCTCCTGGAAGAAACGTGTTTCTGACTCGCTGAATCTCAACATAGATTCAACTCTCTTAGGTGAACGAACGCACAGCAGAGCAGTTTCAAGGAAACGTTTCTCCTGAGTTTTAGACGAAGTTACCTGCTGTTTAGTACGTATGCCGGCATTGGGCTGGAAATACCGGTTTTGGGATTCTGCACAGAAAGGGTTTGCAAACCACTGAATCCACACGTGAGTTTAACTCCGTCAGTTGAATGCACACATTGACAACCATTCAGTTAGACAGCTCCGTTTTGGTTTTAGAAGCAGATATTTCTCTGTACAGCCTATGGTCCCATTCACTCGGGAATATCCCAACGCAGCTCCTAGAAGAAACGTGTTTCTGACTCGCTGAATCTCAACGTAGATTCATCTCTCTTAGGTGAACGAACGCACAGCAGAGCAGTTTCAAGGAAACGTTTCTCCTGAGTTTTAGACGAAGTTACCTGCTGTTTAGTACGTATGCCGGCAATGGGCTGGAAATACCGGTTTTGGGATTCTGCACAGAAAGGGTTTGCAAACCGCTGAATCCACACGTGAGTTTAACTCTGTCAGTTGAATGCACACATTGACAACCATTCAGTTAGATAGCTCCGTTTTGGTATTAGAAGCAGATATTTCTCTGTACAGCCTATGGTCCCATTCACTCGGGAATATCCCAACGCAGGTCCTAGAAGAAACGTGTTTCTGACTCGCTGAATCTCAACATAGATTCACCTCTGTTAGGTGAACGAACGCACAGCAGAGCTGTTTCAAGGAAACGTTTCTCCTGAGTTTTAGACGAAGTTTCCTGCTGTTTAGTACGTATGCCGGCATTGGGCTGGAAATACCGGTTTTGGGATTCTGCACAGAAAGGGTTTGCAAATCACTGAATCCACACGTGAGTTTAACTCCGTCAGTTGAATGCAGACATTGACAACCATTCAGTTACATAGCTCCGTTTTGGTTTTAGAAGCAGATATTTCTCTGTACAGCCTATGGTCCCATTCACTCGGGAATATCCCAACGCAGCTCCTGGAAGAAACGTGTTTCTGACTCGCTGAATCTCAACGTAGATTCAACTCTCTTAGGTGAACGAACGCACAGCAGAGCAGTTTCAAGGAAACGTTTCTCCTGAGTTTTAGACGAAGTTCCCTTCAGTTATGTACGTATCCCGGCATTGGGCTGGAAATACCGGTTTTGGGATTCTGCACAGAAAGTGTTTACAAACCGCTGAATCCACACGTGAGTTTAACTCTGTCAGTTGAATGCACACATTGACAACCATTCAGTTAGATAGCTCCGTTTTGGTTTTAGAAGCAGATATTTCTCTGTACAGCCTATGGTCCCATTCACTCGGGAATATCCCAACGCAGCTCCTGGAAGAAACGTGTTTCTGACTCGCTGAATCTCAACATAGATTCACCTCTGTTAGGTGAACGAACGCACAGCAGAGCAGTTTCAAGGAAACGTTTCTCCTGAGTTTTAGACGAAGTTACCTGCTGTTTAGTACGGATGCCGGCATTGGGCTGGAAATACCGGTTTTGGGATTCTGCACAGAAAGGGTTTGCAAACCGCTGAATCCACACGTGAGTTTAACTTTGTGAGTTGAATGCACACATTGACAACCATCCAGTTAGATAGCTCCGTTTTGGTTTTAGAAGCAGATATTTCTCTGTACAGCCTATGGTCCCATTAACTCGGGAATATCCCAACGCAGCTCCTAGAAGAAACGTGTTTCTGACTCGCTGAATCTCAACGTAGATTCAACTCTCTTAGGTGAACGAACGCACAGCAGAGCAGTTTCAAGGAAACGTTTCTCCTGAGTTTTAGACGAAGTTACCTGCAGTTAAGTGCGTATCCCGGCATTGGGCTGGAAATACCGGTTTTGGGATTCTGCACAGAAAGTGTTTGCAAACCGCTGAATCCACACGTGAGTTTAACTCTGTCAGTTGAATGCACACATTGACAACCATTCAGTTAGATAGCTCCGTTTTGGTTTTAGAAGCAGATATTTCTCTGTACAGCCTATGGTCCCATTCACTCGGGAATATCCCAACGCAGCTCCTGGAAGAAACGTGTTTCTGACTCGCTGAATCTAAACATAGATTCAACTCTCTTAGGTGAACGAACGCACAGCAGAGCAGTTTCAAGGAAACGTTTCTCCTGAGTTTTAGACGAAGTTTCCTGCTGTTTAGTACGTATGCCGGCATTGGGCTGGAAATACCGGTTTTGGGATTCTGCACAGAAAGTGTTTGCAAACCGCTGAATCCACACGTGAGTTTAACTCTGTCAGTTGAATGCACACATTGACAACCATTCAGTGTGATAACACCCTTTTGGTTTTAGAAGCAGATATTTCTCTGTACAACCTATGGTCCCATTCTCTCGGGAATATCCCAACGCAGCTCCTAGAAGAAACGTGTTTCTGACTCGCTGAATCTCAACATTGATTCAACTCTCTTAGTTGAACAAACGCACAGCAGAGCAGTTTCAAGGAAACTTTTCTCCAGAGTTTTAGACGAAGTTTCCTGCTGTTTAGTACGTATGCCGGCATTGGGCTGGAAATACCGGTTTTGGGATTCTGCACAGAAAGTGTTTGCAATCCGCTGAATCCACACGTGAGATTAACTCTGTCAGTTGAATGCACACATTGACAACCATTCAGTGTGATAACACCCTTTTGGTTTTAGAAGCAGATATTTCTCTGTACAACCTATGGTCCCATTCTCTCGGGAATATCCCAACGCAGCTCCTAGAAGAAACGTGTTTCTGACTCGCTGAATCTCCACATAGATTCAACTCTCTTAGGTGAACGATCGCACAGCAGAGCAGTTTCAAGGAAACTTTTCTCCTGAGTTTTAGACGATGTTTCCTGCTGTTTAGTACGTATGCCGGCATTGGGCTGGAAATACCGGTTTTGGGATTCTGCACAGAAAGGGTTTGCAAACCGCTGAATCCACACGTGAGTTTGACTTTGTCAGTTGAATGCACACATTGACAACAATCCAGTTAGAGTGCTCCGTTTTGGTTTTAGAAGCACATATTTCTCTGTACAGCCTATGGTCCCATTCACTCGGGAATATCCCAACGCAACTCCTAGAAGAAACGTGTTTCTGACTCGCTGAATCTCAACATAGATTCAACTCTCTTAGGTGAACGAACGCACAGCAGAGCAGTTTCAAGGAAACGTTTCTCCTGAGTTTTAGACGAAGTTTCCTGCTGTTTAGTACGGATGCCGGCATTGGGCTGGAAATACCGGTTTTGGGATTCTGCACAGAAAGGGTTTGCAAACCGGTGAATCTACACGTGAGTTTAACTCTGTCAGTTGAATGCACACATTGACAACCATTCAGTTAGATAGCTCCGTTTTGGTATTAGAAGCAGATATTTCTCTGTACAGCCTATGGTCCCATTCACTCGGGAATATCCAAACGCAGGTCCTAGAAGAAACGTGTTTCTGACTCGCTGAATCTCAACATAGATTCAACTCTCTTAGGTGAACGAACGCACAGCAGAGCAGTTTCAAGGAAACGTTTCTCCTGAGTTTTAGACGAAGTTTCCTGCTGTTTAGTACGGATGCCGGCATTGGGCTGGAAATACCGGTTTTGGGATTCTGCACAGAAAGGGTTTGCAAACCGCTGAATCCACACGTGAGTTTAACTTTGTGAGCTGAATGCACACATTGACAACCATCCAGTTAGATAGCTCCGTTTTGGTTTTAGAAGCAGATATTTCTCTGTACAGCCTATGGTCCCATTCACTCGGGAATATCCCAACGCAGCTCCTAGAAGAAACGTGTTTCTGACTCGCTGAATCTCAACGTAGATTCAACTCTCTTAGGTGAACGAACGCACAGCAGAGCAGTTTCAAGGAAACGTTTCTCCTGAGTTTTAGACGAAGTTTCCTGCTGTTTAGTACGTATGCCGGCATTGGGCTGGAAATAACGGTTTTGGGATTCTGCACAGAAAGGGTTTGCAAACCGCTGAATCCACACGTGAGTTTAACTCTGTCAGTTGAATGCACACATTGACAACCATTCAGTTTGATAACACCCTTTTGGTTTTAGAAGCAGATATTTCTCTGTACAGCCTATGGTCCCATTCACTCGGGAATATCCCAACGCAGCTCCTGGAAGAAACGTGTTTCTGACTCGCTGAATCTCAACATAGATTCAACTCTCTTAGGTGAACGAACGCACAGCAGAGCATTTTCAAGGAAACGTTTCTCCTGAGTTTTAGACGAAGTTTCCTGCTGTTTAGTACGTATGCCGGCATTAGGCTGGAAATACCGGTTTTGGGATTCTGCACAGAAAGGGTTTGCAAACCGCTGAATCCACACGTGAGTTTAACTCTGTCAGTTGAATGCACACATTGACAACCATTCAGTGTGATAACACCCTTTTGGTTTTAGAAGCAAATATTTCTCTGTACAACCTATGGTCCCATTCTCTCGGGAATATCCCAACGCAGCTCCTAGAAGAAACGTGTTTCTGACTCGCTGAATCTCCACATAGATTCAACTCTCTTAGGTGAACGATCGCACAGCAGAGCAGTTTCAAGGAAACTTTTCTCCTGAGTTTTAGACGATGTTTCCTGCTGTTTAGTACGGATGCCGGCATTGGGCTGGAAATACCGGTTTTGGGATTCTGCACAGAAAGGGTTTGCAAACCGCTGAATCCACACGTGAGTTTAACTCTGTCAGTTGAATGCACACATTGACAACCATTCAGTTTGATAACACCCTTTTGATTTTAGAAGCAGATATTTCTCCGTACAGCCTATGGTCCCATTCACTCGGGAACATCCCAACGCAGCTCCTGGAAGAAACGTGTTTCTGACTCGCTGAATCTCAACATAGATTCAACTCTCTTAGGTGAACGAACGCACAGCAGAGCAGTTTCAAGGAAACGTTTCTCCTGAGTTTTAGACGAAGTTACCTGCTGTTTAGTACGTATGCCGGCATTGGGCTGGAAATACCGGTTTTGGGATTCTGCACAGAAAGGGTTTGCAAACCACTGAATCCACACGTGAGTTTAACTCCGTCAGTTGAATGCACACATTGACAACCATTCAGTTAGACAGCTCCGTTTTGGTTTTAGAAGCAGATATTTCTCTGTACAGCCTATGGTCCCATTCACTCGGGAATATCCCAACGCAGCTCCTAGAAGAAACGTGTTTCTGACTCGCTGAATCTCAACGTAGATTCATCTCTCTTTGGTGAACGAACGCACAGCAGAGCAGTTTCAAGGAAACGTTTCTCCTGAGTTTTAGACGAAGTTACCTGCTGTTTAGTACGTATGCCGGCAATGGGCTGGAAATACCGGTTTTGGGATTCTGCACAGAAAGGGTTTGCAAACCGCTGAATCCACACGTGAGTTTAACTCTGTCAGTTGAATGCACACATTGACAACCATTCAGTTAGATAGCTCCGTTTTGGTATTAGAAGCAGATATTTCTCTGTACAGCCTATGGTCCCATTCACTCGGGAATATCCCAACGCAGGTCCTAGAAGAAACGTGTTTCTGACTCGCTGAATCTCAACATAGATTCACCTCTGTTAGGTGAACGAACGCACAGCAGAGCTGTTTCAAGGAAACGTTTCTCCTGAGTTTTAGACGAAGTTTCCTGCTGTTTAGTACGTATGCCGGCATTGGGCTGGAAATACCGGTTTTGGGATTCTGCACAGAAAGGGTTTGCAAATCACTGAATCCACACGTGAGTTTAACTCCGTCAGTTGAATGCAGACATTGACAACCATTCAGTTACATAGCTCCGTTTTGGTTTTAGAAGCAGATATTTCTCTGTACAGCCTATGGTCCCATTCACTCGGGAATATCCCAACGCAGCTCCTGGAAGAAACGTGTTTCTGACTCGCTGAATCTCAACGTAGATTCAACTCTCTTAGGTGAACGAACGCACAGCAGAGCAGTTTCAAGGAAACGTTTCTCCTGAGTTTTAGACGAAGTTCCCTTCAGTTATGTACGTATCCCGGCATTGGGCTGGAAATACCGGTTTTGGGATTCTGCACAGAAAGTGTTTACAAACCGCTGAATCCACACGTGAGTTTAACTCTGTCAGTTGAATGCACACATTGACAACCATTCAGTTAGATAGCTCCGTTTTGGTTTTAGAAGCAGATATTTCTCTGTACAGCCTATGGTCCCATTCACTCGGGAATATCCCAACGCAGCTCCTGGAAGAAACGTGTTTCTGACTCGCTGAATCTCAACATAGATTCACCTCTGTTAGGTGAACGAACGCACAGCAGAGCAGTTTCAAGGAAACGTTTCTCCTGAGTTTTAGACGAAGTTACCTGCTGTTTAGTATGGATGCCGGCATTGGGCTGGAAATACCGGTTTTGGGATTCTGCACAGAAAGGGTTTGCAAACCGCTGAATCCACACGTGAGTTTAACTTTGTGAGTTGAATGCACACATTGACAACCATCCAGTTAGATAGCTCCGTTTTGGTTTTAGAAGCAGATATTTCTCTGTACAGCCTATGGTCCCATTCACTCGGGAATATCCCAACGCAGCTCCTAGAAGAAACGTGTTTCTGACTCGCTGAATCTCAACGTAGATTCAACTCTCTTAGGTGAACGAACGCACAGCAGAGCAGTTTCAAGGAAACGTTTCTCCTGAGTTTTAGACGAAGTTACCTGCAGTTAAGTGCGTATCCCGGCATTGGGCTGGAAATACCGGTTTTGGGATTCTGCACAGAAAGTGTTTGCAAACCGCTGAATCCACACGTGAGTTTAACTCTGTCAGTTGAATGCACACATTGACAACCATTCAGTTAGATAGCTCCGTTTTGGTTTTAGAAGCAGATATTTCTCTGTACAGCCTATGGTCCCATTCACTCGGGAATATCCCAACGCAGCTCCTGGAAGAAACGTGTTTCTGACTCGCTGAATCTAAACATAGATTCAACTCTCTTAGGTGAACGAACGCACAGCAGAGCAGTTTCAAGGAAACGTTTCTCCTGAGTTTTAGACGAAGTTTCCTGCTGTTTAGTACGTATGCCGGCATTGGGCTGGAAATACCGGTTTTGGGATTCTGCACAGAAAGTGTTTGCAAACCGCTGAATCCACACGTGAGTTTAACTCTGTCAGTTGAATGCACACATTGACAACCATTCAGTGTGATAACACCCTTTTGGTTTTAGAAGCAGATATTTCTCTGTACAACCTATGGTCCCATTCTCTCGGGAATATCCCAACGCAGCTCCTAGAAGAAACGTGTTTCTGACTCGCTGAATCTCAACATTGATTCAACTCTCTTAGTTGAACAAACGCACAGCAGAGCAGTTTCAAGGAAACTTTTCTCCAGAGTTTTAGACGAAGTTTCCTGCTGTTTAGTACGTATGCCGGCATTGGGCTGGAAATACCGGTTTTGGGATTCTGCACAGAAAGTGTTTGCAATCCGCTGAATCCACACGTGAGATTAACTCTGTCAGTTGAATGCACACATTGACAACCATTCAGTGTGATAACACCCTTTTGGTTTTAGAAGCAGATATTTCTCTGTACAACCTATGGTCCCATTCTCTCGGGAATATCCCAACGCAGCTCCTAGAAGAAACGTGTTTCTGACTCGCTGAATCTCCACATAGATTCAACTCTCTTAGGTGAACGATCGCACAGCAGAGCAGTTTCAAGGAAACTTTTCTCCTGAGTTTTAGACGATGTTTCCTGCTGTTTAGTACGTATGCCGGCATTGGGCTGGAAATACCGGTTTTGGGATTCTGCACAGAAAGGGTTTGCAAACCGCTGAATCCACACGTGAGTTTGACTTTGTCAGTTGAATGCACACATTGACAACAATCCAGTTAGAGTGCTCCGTTTTGGTTTTAGAAGCACATATTTCTCTGTACAGCCTATGGTCCCATTCACTCGGGAATATCCCAACGCAACTCCTAGAAGAAACGTGTTTCTGACTCGCTGAATCTCAACATAGATTCAACTCTCTTAGGTGAACGAACGCACAGCAGAGCAGTTTCAAGGAAACGTTTCTCCTGAGTTTTAGACGAAGTTTCCTGCTGTTTAGTACGGATGCCGGCATTGGGCTGGAAATACCGGTTTTGGGATTCTGCACAGAAAGGGTTTGCAAACCGGTGAATCTACACGTGAGTTTAACTCTGTCAGTTGAATGCACACATTGACAACCATTCAGTTAGATAGCTCCGTTTTGGTATTAGAAGCAGATATTTCTCTGTACAGCCTATGGTCCCATTCACTCGGGAATATCCAAACGCAGGTCCTAGAAGAAACGTGTTTCTGACTCGCTGAATCTCAACATAGATTCAACTCTCTTAGGTGAACGAACGCACAGCAGAGCAGTTTCAAGGAAACGTTTCTCCTGAGTTTTAGACGAAGTTTCCTGCTGTTTAGTACGGATGCCGGCATTGGGCTGGAAATACCGGTTTTGGGATTCTGCACAGAAAGGGTTTGCAAACCGCTGAATCCACACGTGAGTTTAACTTTGTGAGCTGAATGCACACATTGACAACCATCCAGTTAGATAGCTCCGTTTTGGTTTTAGAAGCAGATATTTCTCTGTACAGCCTATGGTCCCATTCACTCGGGAATATCCCAACGCAGCTCCTAGAAGAAACGTGTTTCTGACTCGCTGAATCTCAACGTAGATTCAACTCTCTTAGGTGAACGAACGCACAGCAGAGCAGTTTCAAGGAAACGTTTCTCCTGAGTTTTAGACGAAGTTTCCTGCTGTTTAGTACGTATGCCGGCATTGGGCTGGAAATAACGGTTTTGGGATTCTGCACAGAAAGGGTTTGCAAACCGCTGAATCCACACGTGAGTTTAACTCTGTCAGTTGAATGCACACATTGACAACCATTCAGTTTGATAACACCCTTTTGGTTTTAGAAGCAGATATTTCTCTGTACAGCCTATGGTCCCATTCACTCGGGAATATCCCAACGCAGCTCCTGGAAGAAACGTGTTTCTGACTCGCTGAATCTCAACATAGATTCAACTCTCTTAGGTGAACGAACGCACAGCAGAGCATTTTCAAGGAAACGTTTCTCCTGAGTTTTAGACGAAGTTTCCTGCTGTTTAGTACGTATGCCGGCATTAGGCTGGAAATACCGGTTTTGGGATTCTGCACAGAAAGGGTTTGCAAACCGCTGAATCCACACGTGAGTTTAACTCTGTCAGTTGAATGCACACATTGACAACCATTCAGTGTGATAACACCCTTTTGGTTTTAGAAGCAAATATTTCTCTGTACAACCTATGGTCCCATTCTCTCGGGAATATCCCAACGCAGCTCCTAGAAGAAACGTGTTTCTGACTCGCTGAATCTCCACATAGATTCAACTCTCTTAGGTGAACGATCGCACAGCAGAGCACTTTCAAGGAAACTTTTCTCCTGAGTTTTAGACGAAGTTTCCTGCTGTTTAGTACGGATGCCGGTATTGGGCTGGAAATACCGGTTTTGGGATTCTGCACAGAAAGGGTTTGCAAACCGCTGAATCCACACGTGAGTTTAACTCTGTCAGTTGAATGCACAGATTGACAACCATTCAGTTTGATAACACCCTTTTGGTTTTAGAAGCAGATATTTCTCTGTACAGCCTATGGTCCCATTCACTCGGGAATATCCCAACGCAGCTCCTGGAAGAAACGTGTTTCTGACTCGCTGAATCTCAACATAGATTCAACTCTCTTAGGTGAACGAACGCAAAGCAGAGCAGTTTCAAGGAAACGTTTCTCCTGAGTTTTAGACGAAGTTTCCTGCTGTTTAGTACGTATGCCGGCATTGGGCTGGAAATACCGGTTTTGGGATTCTGCACAGAAAGGGTTTGCAAACCGGTGAATCTACACGTGAGTTTAACTCTGTCAGTTGAATGCACACATTGACAACCATTCAGTTTGATAACACCCTTTTGGTTTTAGAAGCAGATATTTCTCTGTACAGCCTATTGTCCCATTCACTCGGGAATATCCCAACGCAGCTCCTGGAAGAAACGTGTTTCTGACTCGCTGAATCTCAACATAGATTCAACTCTCTTAGGTGACCGAACGCACAGCAGAGCAGTTTCAAGGAAACGTTTCTCCTGAGTTTTAGACGAAGTTTCCTGCTGTTTAGTACGTATGCCGGCATTGGGCTGGAAATACCGGTTTTGGGATTCTGCACAGAAAGGGTTTGCAAACCGCTGAATCCACACGTGAGTTTAACTCTGTCAGTTGAATGCACACATTGACAACCATTCAGTTTGATAACACCCTTTTGGTTTTAGAAGCAGATATTTCTCTGTACAGCCTATGGTCCCATTCACTCGGGAATATCCCAACGCAGCTCCTGGAAGAAACGTGTTTCTGACTCGCTGAATCTCAACATAGATTCAACTCTCTTAGGTGAACGAACGCACAGCAGAGCAGTTTCAAGGAAACGTTTCTCCTGAGTTTTAGACGAAGTTTCCTGCTGTTTAGTACGTATGCCGGCATTGGGCTGGAAATACCGGTTTTGGGATTCTGCACAGAAAGGGTTTGCAAACCGCTGAATCCACACGTGTGTTTGACTTTGTCAGTTGAATGCACACATTGACAACAATCCAGTTAGATAGCTCCGTTTTGGTTTTAGAAACCCATATTTCTCTGTACAGCCTATGGTCCCATTCACTCGGCAATATCCCAACGCAGCTCCTGGAAGAAACGTGTTTCTGACTCGCTGAATCTCAACATAGATTCAACTCTCTTAGGTGAACGAACGCACAGCAGAGCAGTTTCAAGGAAACGTTTCTCCTGAGTTTTAGACGAAGTTTCCTGCTGTTTAGTACGTATGACGGCATTGGACTGGAAATACCGGTTTTGGGATTCTGCACAGAAAGGGTTTGCAAACCGCTGAATCCACACGTGAGTTTAACACTGTCAGTTGAATGCACACATTGGCAACCATTCAGTTTGATAACACCCTTTTGGTTTTAGAAGCAGATATTTCTCTGTACAGTCTATGGTCCCATTCACTAGGGAATATCCCAACGCAGCTCCTGGAAGAAACGTGTTTCTGACTCGCTGAATCTCAACATAGATTCAACTCTCTTAGGTGAACGAACGCACAGCAGAGCAGTTTCAAGGAAACGTTTCTCCTGAGTTTTAGACGAAGTTTCCTGCTGTTTAGTACGTATGCCGGCATTGGGATGGAAATACCGGATTTGGGATTCTGCACAGAAAGGGTTTGCAAACAGCTGAATCCACACGTGAGGTTAACTCTGTCAGTTGAATGCACACATTGACAACCATTCAGTTTGATAACACCCTTTTGGTTTTAGAAGCAGATATTTCTCTGTACAGCCTGTGGTCCCATTCACTCGGGAATATCCCAAGGCAGCTCCTGGAAGAAACGTGTTTCTGACTCGCTGAATCTCAACATAGATTCAACTCTCTTAGGTGAACGAACGCACAGCAGAGCAGTTTCAAGGAAACGTTTCTCCTGAGTTTTAGACGAAGTTTCCTGCTGTTTAGTACGTATGCCGGCATTGGGCTGGAAATACCGGTTTTGGGATTCTGCACAGAAAGGGTTTGCAAACCGCTGAATCCACACGTGAGTTTAACTCTGTCAGTTGAATGCACACATTGACAACCATTCAGTTTGATAACACCCTTTTGGTTTTAGAAGCAGATATTTCTCTGTACAGCCTATGGTCCCATTCACTCGGGAATATCCCAACGCAGCTCCTGGAAGAAACGTGTTTCTGACTCGCTGAATCTCAACATAGATTCAACTCTCTTAGGTGAACGAACGCACAGCAGAGCAGTTTCAAGGAAACTTTTCTCCTGAGTTTTAGACGAAGTTTCCTGCTGTTTAGTACGTATGCCGGCATTGGGCTGGAAATACCGGTTTTGGGATTCTGCACAGAAAGGGTTTGCAAACCGCTGAATCCACACGTGAGTTTGACTTTGTCAGTTGAATGCACACATTGACAACAATCCAGTTAGATAGCTCCGTTTTGGTTTTAGAAGCACATATTTCGCTGTACAGCCTATGGTCCCATTCACTCGGGAATATCCCAACGCAACTCCTAGAAGAAACGTGTTTCTGACTCGCTGAATCTCAACATAGATTCAACTCTCTGAGGTGAACGAACGCACAGCAGAGCAGTTTCAAGGAAACGTTTCTCCTGAGTTTTAGACGAAGTTTCCTGCTGTTTAGTACGTATGCCGGCATTGGGCTGGAAATACCGGTTTTGGGATTCTGCACAGAAAGGGTTTGCAAACCACTGAATCCACACGTGAGTTTATCTCCGTCAGTTGAATGCACACATTGACAACCATTCAGTTAGATAGCTCCGTTTTGTTTTTAGAAGCAGATATTTCTCTATAGAGCCTATGGTCCCATTCACTCGGGTATATCCCAACGCAGCTCCTGGAAGAAACGTGTTTCTGACTCGCTGAATCTCAACATAGATTCAAGTCTCTTAGGTGAACGAACGCACAGCAGAGCAGTTTCAAGGAAACGTTTCTCCTGAGTTTTAGACGAAGTTTCCTGCTGTTTAGTACGTATGCCGGCATTGGGCTGGAAATACCGGTTTTGGGATTCTGCACAGAAAGGGTTTGCAAACCGCTGAATCCACACGTGAGTTTATCTCTGTCAGTTGAATGCACACATTGACAACCATTCAGTTAGATAGCTCCGTTTTGGTTTTAGAAGCAGATATTTCTCTGTACAGCCTATGGTCCCATTCACTCGGGAATATCCCAACGCAGCTCCTAGAAGAAACGTATTTCTGACTCGCTGAATCTCAACATAGATTCAACTCTCTTAGGTGAACGAACGCACAGCAGAGCAGTTTCAAGGAAACGTTTCTCCTGAGTTTTAGACGAAGTTTCCTGCTGTTTAGTACGTATGCCGGCATTAGGCTGGAAATACCGGTTTTGGGATTCTGCACAGAAAGTGTTTGCAAACCGCTGAATCCACACGTGAGTTTAACTCTGTCAGTTGAATGCACACATTGACAACCATTCAGTGTGATAACACCCTTTTGGTTTTAGAAGCAGATATTTCTCTGTACAACCTATGGTCCCATTCTCTCGGGAATATCCCAACGCAGCTCCTAGAAGAAACGTGTTTCTGACTCGCTGAATCTCCACATAGATTCAACTCTCTTAGGTGAACGATCGCACAGCAGAGCAGTTTCAAGGAAACTTTTCTCCTGAGTTTTAGACGAAGTTTCCTGCTGTTTAGTACGGATGCCGGTATTGGGCTGGAAATACCGGTTTTGGGATTCTGCACAGAAAGGGTTTGCAAACCGCTGAATCCACACGTGAGTTTAACTCTGTCAGTTGAATGCACACATTGACAACCATTCAGTTTGATAACACCCTTTTGGTTTTAGAAGCAGATATTTCTCTGTACAGCCTATGGTCCCATTCACTCGGGAATATCCCAACGCAGCTCCTGGAAGAAACGTGTTTCTGACTCGCTGAATCTCAACATAGATTCAACTCTCTTAGGTGAACGAACGCAAAGCAGAGCAGTTTCAAGGAAACGTTTCTCCTGAGTTTTAGACGAAGTTTCCTGCTGTTTAGTACGTATGCCGGCATTGGGCTGGAAATACCGGTTTTGGGATTCTGCACAGAAAGGTTTTGCAAACCGATGAATCCACACGTGAGTTTAACTCTGTCAGTTGAATGCACACATTGACAACCATTCAGTTTGATAACACCCTTTTGGTTTTAGAAGCAGATATTTCTCTGTACAGCCTATTGTCCCATTCACTCGGGAATATCCCAACGCAGCTCCTGGAAGAAACGTGTTTCTGACTCGCTGAATCTCAACATAGATTCAACTCTCTTAGGTGACCGAACGCACAGCAGAGCAGTTTCAAGGAAACGTTTCTCCTGAGTTTTAGACGAAGTTTCCTGCTGTTTAGTACGTATGCCGGCATTGGGCTGGAAATACCGGTTTTGGGATTCTGCACAGAAAGGGTTTGCAAACCGCTGAATCCACACGTGAGTTTAACTCTGTCAGTTGAATGCACACATTGACAACCATTCAGTTTGATAACACCCTTTTGGTTTTAGAAGCAGATATTTCTCTGTACAGCCTATGGTCCCATTCACTCGGGAATATCCCAACGCAGCTCCTGGAAGAAACGTGTTTCTGACTCGCTGAATCTCAACATAGATTCAACTCTCTTAGGTGAACGAACGCACAGCAGAGCAGTTTCAAGGAAACGTTTCTCCTGAGTTTTAGACGAAGTTTCCTGCTGTTTAGTACGTATGCCGGCATTGGGCTGGAAATACCGGTTTTGGGATTCTGCACAGAAAGGGTTTGCAAACCGCTGAATCCACACGTGAGTTTGACTTTGTCAGTTGAATGCACACGTTGACAACAATCCAGTTAGATAGCTCCGTTTTGGTTTTAGAAACCCATATTTCTCTGTACAGCCTATGGTCCCATTCACTCGGCAATATCCCAACGCAGCTCCTGGAAGAAACGTGTTTCTGACTCGCTGAATCTCAACATAGATTCAACTCTCTTAGGTGAACGAACGCACAGCAGAGCAGTTTCAAGGAAACGTTTCTCCTGAGTTTTAGACGAAGTTTCCTGCTGTTTAGTACGTATGCCGGCATTGGGCTGGAAATACCGGTTTTGGGATTCTGCACAGAAAGGGTTTGCAAACCGCTGAATCCACACGTGAGTTTAACTCTGTCAGTTGAATGCACACATTGACAACCATTCAGTTTGATAACACCCTTTTGGTTTTAGAAGCAGATATTTCTCTGTACAGTCTATGGTCCCATTCACTCGGGAATATCCCAACGCAGCTCCTGGAAGAAACGTGTTTCTGACTCGCTGAATCTCAACATAGATTCAACTCTCTTAGGTGAACGAACGCACAGCAGAGCAGTTTCAAGGAAACTTTTCTCCTGAGTTTTAGACGAAGTTTCCTGCTGTTTATTACGGATGCCGGCATTGGGCTGGAAATACCGGTTTTGGGATTCTGCACAGAAAGGGTTTGCAAACCGCTGAATCCACACGTGAGGTTAACTCTGTCAGTTGAATGCACACATTGACAACCATTCAGTGTGATAACACCCTTTTGGTTTTAGAAGCAGATATTTCTCTGTACAACCTATTGTCCCATTCTCTCGGGAATATCCCAACGCAGCTCCTAGAAGAAACGTGTTTCTGACTCGCTGAATCTCAACATAGATTCAACTCTCTTAGGTGAACGATCGCACAGCAGAGCAGTTTCAAGGAAACTTTTCTCCTGAGTTTTAGACGAAGTTTCCTGCTGTTTATTACGGATGCCGGCATTGGGCTGGAAATACCGGTTTTGGGATTCTGCACAGAAAGTGTTTGCAAACCGCTGAATCCACACGTGAGTTTAACTCTGTCAGTTGAATGCACACATTGACAACCATTCAGTTTGATAACACCCTTTTGGTTTTAGAAGCAGATATTTCTCTGTACAGCCTATGGTCCCATTCACTCGGGAATATCCCAACGCAGCTCCTGGAAGAAACGTGTTTCTGACTCGCTGAATCTCAACATAGATTCAACTCTCTTAGGTGAACGAACGCACAGCAGAGCAGTTTCAAGGAAACGTTTCTCCTGAGTTTTAGACGAAGTTTCCTGCTGTTTAGTACGTATGCCGGCATTGGGCTGGAAATACCGGTTTTGGGATTCTGCACAGAAAGGGTTTGCAAACCGCTGAATCCACACGTGAGTTTGACTTTGTCAGTTGAATGCACACGTTGACAACAATCCAGTTAGATAGCTCCGTTTTGGTTTTAGAAACCCATATTTCTCTGTACAGCCTATGGTCCCATTCACTCGGCAATATCCCAACGCAGCTCCTGGAAGAAACGTGTTTCTGACTCGCTGAATCTCAACATAGATTCAACTCTCTTAGGTGAACGAACGCACAGCAGAGCAGTTTCAAGGAAACGTTTCTCCTGAGTTTTAGACGAAGTTTCCTGCTGTTTAGTACGTATGCCGGCATTGGGCTGGAAATACCGGTTTTGGGATTCTGCACAGAAAGGGTTTGCAAACCGCTGAATCCACACGTGAGGTTAACTCTGTCAGTTGAATGCACACATTGACAACCATTCAGTGTGATAACACCCTTTTGGTTTTAGAAGCAGATATTTCTCTGTACAACCTATTGTCCCATTCTCTCGGGAATATCCCAACGCAGCTCCTAGAAGAAACGTGTTTCTGACTCGCTGAATCTCAACATAGATTCAACTCTCTTAGGTGAACGATCGCACAGCAGAGCAGTTTCAAGGAAACTTTTCTCCTGAGTTTTAGACGAAGTTTCCTGCTGTTTATTACGGATGCCGGCATTGGGCTGGAAATACCGGTTTTGGGATTCTGCACAGAAACGGTTTGCAAACCGCTGAATCCACACGTGAGTTTAACTCTGTCAGTTGAATGCACACATTGACAACCATTCAGTTTGATAACACCCTTTTGGTTTTAGAAGCAGATATTTCTCTGTACAGCCTGTGGTCCCATTCACTCGGGAATATCCCAACGCAGCTCCTGGAAGAAACGTGTTTCTGACTCGCTGAATCTCAACATAGATTCAACTCTCTTAGGTGAACGATCACACAGTAGAGCAGTTTCAAGGAAACTTTTCTCTTGAGTTTTAGACGAAGTTTCCTGCTGTTTATTACGGATGCCGGCATTGGGCTGGAAATACCGGTTTTGGGATTCTGCACAGAAAGGGTTTGCAAACCGCTGAATCCACACGTGAGTTTAACTCTGTCAGTTGAATGCACACATTGACAACCATTCAGTTTGATAACACCCTTTTGGTTTTAGAAGCAGATATTTCTCTGTACAGCCTGTGGTCCCATTCACTCGGGAATATCCCAAGGCAGCTCCTGGAAGAAACGTGTTTCTGACTCGCTGAATCTCAACATAGATTCAACTCTCTTAGGTGAACGAACGCACAGCAGAGCAGTTTCAAGGAAACGTTTCTCCTGAGTTTTAGACGAAGTTTCCTGCTGTTTAGTACGTATGCCAGCATTGGGCTGGAAATACCGGTTTTGGGATTCTGCACAGAAAGGGTTTGCAAACCGCTGAATCCACACGTGAGTTTATCTCTGTCAGTTGAATGCACACATTGACAACCATTCAGTTAGATAGCTCCGTTTTGGTTTTAGAAGCAGATATTTCTCTGTACAGCCTATGGTCCCATTCACTCGGGAATATCCCAACGCAGCTCCTAGAAGAAACGTATTTCTGACTCGCTGAATCTCAACATAGATTCAACTCTCTTAGGTGAACGAACGCACAGCAGAGCAGTTTCAAGGAAACGTTTCTCCTGAGTTTTAGACGAAGTTTCCTGCTGTTTAGTACGTATGCCGGCATTAGGCTGGAAATACCGGTTTTGGGATTCTGCACAGAAAGTGTTTGCAAACCGCTGAATCCACACGTGAGTTTAACTCTGTCAGTTGAATGCACACATTGACAACCATTCAGTGTGATAACACCCTTTTGGTTTTAGAAGCAGATATTTCTCTGTACAACCTATGGTCCCATTCTCTCGGGAATATCCCAACGCAGCTCCTAGAAGAAACGTGTTTCTGACTCGCTGAATCTCCACATAGATTCAACTCTCTTAGGTGAACGATCGCACAGCAGAGCAGTTTCAAGGAAACTTTTCTCCTGAGTTTTAGACGAAGTTTCCTGCTGTTTAGTACGGATGCAGGTATTGGGCTGGAAATACCGGTTTTGGGATTCTGCACAGAAAGGGTTTGCAAACCGCTGAATCCACACGTGAGTTTAACTCTGTCAGCTGAATGCACACATTGACAACCATTCAGTTTGATAACACCCTTTTGGTTTTAGAAGCAGATATTTCTCTGTACAGCCTATGGTCCCATTCACTCGGGAATATCCCAACGCAGCTCCTGGAAGAAACGTGTTTCTGACTCGCTGAATCTCAACATAGATTCAACTCTCTTAGGTGAACGAACGCAAAGCAGAGCAGTTTCAAGGAAACGTTTCTCCTGAGTTTTAGACGAAGTTTCCTGCTGTTTAGTACGTATGCCGGCATTGGGCTGGAAATACCGGTTTTGGGATTCTGCACAGAAACGGTTTGCAAACCGATGAATCCACACGTGAGTTTAACTCTGTCAGTTGAATGCACACATTGACAACCATTCAGTTTGATAACACCCTTTTGGTTTTAGAAGCAGATATTTCTCTGTACAGCCTATTGTCCCATTCACTCGGGAATATCCCAACGCAGCTCCTGGAAGAAACGTGTTTCTGACTCGCTGAATCTCAACATAGATTCAACTCTCTTAGGTGACCGAACGCACAGCAGAGCAGTTTCAAGGAAACGTTTCTCCTGAGTTTTAGACGTAGTTTCCTGCTGTTTAGTACGTATGCCGGCATTGGGCTGGAAATACCGGTTTTGGGATTCTGCACAGAAAGGGTTTGCAAACCGCAGAATCCACACGTGAGTTTAACTCTGTCAGTTGAATGCACACATTGACAACCATTCAGTTTGATAACACCCTTTTGGTTTTAGAAGCAGATATTTCTCTGTACAGCCTATGGTCCCATTCACTCGGGAATATCCCAACGCAGCTCCTGGAAGAAACGTGTTTCTGACTCGCTGAATCTCAACATAGATTCAACTCTCTTAGGTGAACGAACGCACAGCAGAGCAGTTTCAAGGAAACGTTTCTCCTGAGTTTTAGACGAAGTTTCCTGCTGTTTAGTACGTATGCCGGCATTGGGCTGGAAATACCGGTTTTGGGATTCTGCACAGAAAGGGTTTGCAAACCGCTGAATCCACACGTGAGTTTGACTCTGTCAGTTGAATGCACACATTGACAACAATCCAGTTAGATAGCTCCGTTTTGGTTTTAGAAACCCATATTTCTCTGTACAGCCTATGGTCCCATTCACTCGGCAATATCCCAATGCAGCTCCTGGAAGAAACGTGTTTCTGACTCGCTGAATCTCAACATAGATTCAACTCTCTTAGGTGAACGAACGCACAGCAGAGCAGTTTCAAGGAAACGTTTCTCCTGAGTTTTAGACGAAGTTTCCTGCTGTTTAGTACGTATGCCGGCATTGGGCTGGAAATACCGGTTTTGGGATTCTGCACAGAAAGGGTTTGCAAACCGCTGAATCCACACGTGAGTTTAACTCTGTCAGTTGAATGCACACATTGACAACCATTCAGTTTGATAACACCCTTTTGATTTTAGAAGCAGATATTTCTCCGTACAGCCTATGGTCCCATTCACTCGGGAATATCCCAACGCAGCTCCTGGAAGAAACGTGTTTCTGACTCGCTGAATCTCAACATAGATTCAACTCTCTTAGATGAACGAACGCACAGCAGAGCAGTTTCAAGGAAACGTTTCTCCTGAGTTTTAGACGAAGTTTCCTGCTGTTTAGTACGTATGCCGGCATTGGGCTGGAAATACCGGTTTTGGGATTCTGCACAGAAAGGGTTTGCAAACCGCTGAATCCACACGTGAGTTTAACACTGTCAGTTGAATGCACACATTGGCAACCATTCAGTTTGATAACACCCTTTTGGTTTTAGAAGCAGATATTTCTCTGTACAGTCTATGGTCCCATTCACTCGGGAATATCCCAACGCAGCTCCTGGAAGAAACGTGTTTCTGACTCGCTGAATCTCAACATAGATTCAACTCTCTTAGGTGAACGAACGCACAGCAGAGCAGTTTCAAGGAAACGTTTCTCCTGAGTTTTAGACGAAGTTTCCTGCTGTTTAGTACGTATGCCGGCATTGGGATGGAAATACCGGTTTTGGGATTCTGCACAGAAAGGGTTTGCAAACAGCTGAATCCACACGTGAGGCTAACTCTGTCAGTTGAATGCACACATTGACAACCATTCAGTTTGATAACACCCTTTTGGTTTTAGAAGCAGATATTTCTCTGTACAGCCTGTGGTCCCATTCACTCGGGAATATCCCAAGGCAGCTCCTGGAAGAAACGTGTTTCTGACTCGCTGAATCTCAACATAGATTCAACTCTCTTAGGTGAACGAACGCACAGCAGAGCAGTTTCAAGGAAACGTTTCTCCTGAGTTTTAGACGAAGTTTCCTGCTGTTTAGTACGTATGCCGGCATTGGGCTGGAAATACCGGTTTTGGGATTCTGCACAGAAAGGGTTTGCAAACCGCTGAATCCACACGTGAGTTTAACTCTGTCAGTTGAATGCACACATTGACAACCATTCAGTTTGATAACACCCTTTTGGTTTTAGAAGCAGATATTTCTCTGTACAGCCTATGGTCCCATTCACTCGGGAATATCCCAACGCAGCTCCTGGAAGAAACGTGTTTCTGACTCGCTGAATCTCAACATAGATTCAACTCTCTTAGGTGAACGAACGCAAAGCAGAGCAGTTTCAAGGAAACTTTTCTCCTGAGTTTTAGACGAAGTTTCCTGCTGTTTAGTACGTATGCCGGCATTGGGCTGGAAATACCGGTTTTGGGATTCTGCACAGAAAGGGTTTGCAAACCGCTGAATCCACACGTGAGTTTGACTTTGTCAGTTGAATGCACACATTGACAACAATCCAGTTAGATAGCTCCGTTTTGGTTTTAGAAGCACATATTTCGCTGTACAGCCTATGGTCCCATTCACTCGGGAATATCCCAACGCAACTCCTAGAAGAAACGTGTTTCTGACTCGCTGAATCTCAACATAGATTCAACTCTCTGAGGTGAACGAACGCACAGCAGAGCAGTTTCAAGGAAACGTTTCTCCTGAGTTTTAGACGAAGTTTCCTGCTGTTTAGTACATATGCCGGCATTGGGCTGGAAATACCGGTTTTGGGATTCTGCACAGAAAGGGTTTGCAAACCACTGAATCCACACGTGAGTTTATCTCCGTCAGTTGAATGCACACATTGACAACCATTCAGTTAGATAGCTCCGTTTTGTTTTTAGAAGCAGATATTTCTCTATACAGCCTTTGGTCCCATTCACTCGGGTATATCCCAACGCAGCTCCTGGAAGAAACGTGTTTCTGACTCGCTGAATCTCAACAAAGATTCAAGTCTCTTAGGTGAACGAACGCACAGCAGAGCAGTTTCAAGGAAACGTTTCTCCTGAGTTTTAGACGAAGTTTCCTGCTGTTTAGTACGTATGCCGGCATTGGGCTGGAAATACCGGTTTTGGGATTCTGCACAGAAAGGGTTTGCAAACCGCTGAATCCACAAGTGAGTTTATCTCTGTCAGTTGAATGCACACATTGACAACCATTCAGTTAGATAGCTCCGTTTTGGTTTTAGAAGCAGATATTTCTCTGTACAGCCTATGGTCCCATTCACTCGGGAATATCCCAACGCAGCTCCTAGAAGAAACGTATTTCTGACTCGCTGAATCTCAACATAGATTCAACTCTCTTAGGTGAACGAACGCACAGCAGAGCAGTTTCAAGGAAACGTTTCTCCTGAGTTTTAGACGAAGTTTCCTGCTGTTTAGTACGTATGCCGGCATTAGGCTGGAAATACCGGTTTTGGGATTCTGCACAGAAAGTGTTTGCAAACCGCTGAATCCACACGTGAGTTTAACTCTGTCAGTTGAATGCACACATTGACAACCATTCAGTGTGATAACACCCTTTTGGTTTTAGAAGCAGATATTTCTCTGTACAACCTATGGTCCCATTCTCTCGGGAATATCCCAACGCAGCTCCTAGAAGAAACGTGTTTCTGACTCGCTGAATCTCCACATAGATTCAACTCTCTTAGGTGAACGATCGCACAGCAGAGCAGTTTCAAGGAAACTTTTCTCCTGAGTTTTAGACGAAGTTTCCTGCTGTTTAGTACGGATGCCGGTATTGGGCTGGAAATACCGGTTTTGGGATTCTGCACAGAAAGGGTTTGCAAACCGCTGAATCCACACGTGAGTTTAACTCTGTCAGTTGAATGCACACATTGACAACCATTCAGTTTGATAACACCCTTTTGGTTTTAGAAGCAGATATTTCTCTGTACAGCCTATGGTCCCATTCACTCGGGAATATCCCAACGCAGCTCCTGGAAGAAACGTGTTTCTGACTCGCTGAATCTCAACATAGATTCAACTCTCTTAGGTGAACGAACGCAAAGCAGAGCAGTTTCAAGGAAACGTTTCTCCTGAGTTTTAGACGAAGTTTCCTGCTGTTTAGTACGTATGCCGGCATTGGGCTGGAAATACCGGTTTTGGGATTCTGCACAGAAAGGTTTTGCAAACCGATGAATCCACACGTGAGTTTAACTCTGTCAGTTGAATGCACACATTGACAACCATTCAGTTTGATAACACCCTTTTGGTTTTAGAAGCAGATATTTCTCTGTACAGCCTATTGTCCCATTCACTCGGGAATATCCCAACGCAGCTCCTGGAAGAAACGTGTTTCTGACTCGCTGAATCTCAACATAGATTCAACTCTCTTAGGTGACCGAACGCACAGCAGAGCAGTTTCAAGGAAACGTTTCTCCTGAGTTTTAGACGAAGTTTCCTGCTGTTTAGTACGTATGCCGGCATTGGGCTGGAAATACCGGTTTTGGGATTCTGCACAGAAAGGGTTTGCAAACCGCTGAATCCACACGTGAGTTTAACTCTGTCAGTTGAATGCACACATTGACAACCATTCAGTTTGATAACACCCTTTTGGTTTTAGAAGCAGATATTTCTCTGTACAGCCTATGGTCCCATTCACTCGGGAATATCCCAACGCAGCTCCTGGAAGAAACGTGTTTCTGACTCGCTGAATCTCAACATAGATTCAACTCTCTTAGGTGAACGAACGCACAGCAGAGCAGTTTCAAGGAAACGTTTCTCCTGAGTTTTAGACGAAGTTTCCTGCTGTTTAGTACGTATGCCGGCATTGGGCTGGAAATACCGGTTTTGGGATTCTGCACAGAAAGGGTTTGCAAACCGCTGAATCCACACGTGAGTTTGACTTTGTCAGTTGAATGCACACGTTGACAACAATCCAGTTAGATAGCTCCGTTTTGGTTTTAGAAACCCATATTTCTCTGTACAGCCTATGGTCCCATTCACTCGGCAATATCCCAACGCAGCTCCTGGAAGAAACGTGTTTCTGACTCGCTGAATCTCAACATAGATTCAACTCTCTTAGGTGAACGAACGCACAGCAGAGCAGTTTCAAGGAAACGTTTCTCCTGAGTTTTAGACGAAGTTTCCTGCTGTTTAGTACGTATGCCGGCATTGGGCTGGAAATACCGGTTTTGGGATTCTGCACAGAAAGGGTTTGCAAACCGCTGAATCCACACGTGAGTTTAACTCTGTCAGTTGAATGCACACATTGACAACCATTCAGTTTGATAACACCCTTTTGGTTTTAGAAGCAGATATTTCTCTGTACAGTCTATGGTCCCATTCACTCGGGAATATCCCAACGCAGCTCCTGGAAGAAACGTGTTTCTGACTCGCTGAATCTCAACATAGATTCAACTCTCTTAGGTGAACGAACGCACAGCAGAGCAGTTTCAAGGAAACGTTTCTCCTGAGTTTTAGACCAAGTTTCCTGCTGTTTAGTACGTATGCCGGCATTGGGCTGGAAATACCGGTTTTGGGATTCTGCACAGAAAGGGTTTGCAAACCGCTGAATCCACACGTGAGGTTAACTCTGTCAGTTGAATGCACACATTGACAACCATTCAGTGTGATAACACCCTTTTGGTTTTAGAAGCAGATATTTCTCTGTACAACCTATTGTCCCATTCTCTCGGGAATATCCCAACGCAGCTCCTAGAAGAAACGTGTTTCTGACTCGCTGAATCTCAACATAGATTCAACTCTCTTAGGTGAACGATCGCACAGCAGAGCAGTTTCAAGGAAACTTTTCTCCTGAGTTTTAGACGAAGTTTCCTGCTGTTTATTACGGATGCCGGCATTGGGCTGGAAATACCGGTTTTGGGATTCTGCACAGAAAGGGTTTGCTAACCGCTGAATCCACACGTGAGTTTAACTCTGTCAGTTGAATGCACACATTGACAACCATTCAGTTTGATAACACCCTTTTGGTTTTAGAAGCAGATATTTCTCTGTACAGCCTGTGGTCCCATTCACTCGGGAATATCCCAACGCAGCTCCTGGAAGAAACGTGTTTCTGACTCGCTGAATCTCAACATAGATTCAACTCTCTTAGGTGAACGATCGCACAGTAGAGCAGTTTCAAGGAAACTTTTCTCTTGAGTTTTAGACGAAGTTTCCTGCTGTTTATTACGGATGCCGGCATTGGGCTGGAAATACCGGTTTTGGGATTCTGCACAGAAAGGGTTTGCAAACCGCTGAATCCACACGTGAGTTTAACTCTGTCAGTTGAATGCACACATTGACAACCATTCAGTTTGATAACACCCTTTTGGTTTTAGAAGCAGATATTTCTCTGTACAGCCTGTGGTCCCATTCACTCGGGAATATCCCAAGGCAGCTCCTGGAAGAAACGTGTTTCTGACTCGCTGAATCTCAACATAGATTCAACTCTCTTAGGTGAACGAACGCACAGCAGAGCAGTTTCAAGGAAACGTTTCTCCTGAGTTTTAGACGAAGTTTCCTGCTGTTTAGTACGTATGCCAGCATTGGGCTGGAAATACCGGTTTTGGGATTCTGCACAGAAAGGGTTTGCAAACCGCTGAATCCACACGTGAGTTTATCTCTGTCAGTTGAATGCACACATTGACAACCATTCAGTTAGATAGCTCCGTTTTGGTTTTAGAAGCAGATATTTCTCTGTACAGCCTATGGTACCATTCACTCGGGAATATCCCAACGCAGCTCCTAGAAGAAACGTATTTCTGACTCGCTGAATCTCAACATAGATTCAACTCTCTTAGGTGAACGAACGCACAGCAGAGCAGTTTCAAGGAAACGTTTCTCCTGAGTTTTAGACGAAGTTTCCTGCTGTTTAGTACGTATGCCGGCATTAGGCTGGAAATACCGGTTTTGGGATTCTGCACAGAAAGTGTTTGCAAACCGCTGAATCCACACGTGAGTTTAACTCTGTCAGTTGAATGCACACATTGACAACCATTCAGTGTGATAACACCCTTTTGGTTTTAGAAGCAGATATTTCTCTGTACAACCTATGGTCCCATTCTCTCGGGAATATCCCAACGCAGCTCCTAGAAGAAACGTGTTTCTGACTCGCTGAATCTCCACATAGATTCAACTCTCTTAGGTGAACGATCGCACAGCAGAGCAGTTTCAAGGAAACTTTTCTCCTGAGTTTTAGACGATGTTTCCTGCAGTTTAGTACGGATGCCGGTATTGGGCTGGAAATACCGGTTTTGGGATTCTGCACAGAAAGGGTTTGCAAACCGCTGAATCCACACGTGAGTTTAACTCTGTCAGCTGAATGCACACATTGACAACCATTCAGTTTGATAACACCCTTTTGGTTTTAGAAGCAGATATTTCTCTGTACAGCCTATGGTCCCATTCACTCGGGAATATCCCAACGCAGCTCCTGGAAGAAACGTGTTTCTGACTCGCTGAATCTCAACATAGATTCAACTCTCTTAGGTGAACGAACGCAAAGCAGAGCAGTTTCAAGGAAACGTTTCTCCTGAGTTTTAGACGAAGTTTCCTGCTGTTTAGTACGTATGCCGGCATTGGGCTGGAAATACCGGTTTTGGGATTCTGCACAGAAACGGTTTGCAAACCGATGAATCCACACGTGAGTTTAACTCTGTCAGTTGAATGCACACATTGACAACCATTCAGTTTGATAACACCCTTTTGGTTTTAGAAGCAGATATTTCTCTGTACAGCCTATGGTCCCATTCACTCGGGAATATCCCAACGCAGCTCCTGGAAGAAACGTGTTTCTGACTCGCTGAATCTCAACATAGATTCAACTCTCTTAGGTGACCGAACGCACAGCAGAGCAGTTTCAAGGAAACGTTTCTCCTGAGTTTTAGACGTAGTTTCCTGCTGTTTAGTACGTATGCCGGCATTGGGCTGGAAATACCGGTTTTGGGATTCTGCACAGAAAGGGTTTGCAAACCGCAGAATCCACACGTGAGTTTAACTCTGTCAGTTGAATGCACACATTGACAACCATTCAGTTTGATAACACCCTTTTGGTTTTAGAAGCAGATATTTCTCTGTACAGCCTATGGTCCCATTCACTCGGGAATGTCCCAACGCAGCTCCTGGAAGAAACGTGTTTCTGACTCGCTGAATCTCAACATAGATTCAACTCTCTTAGGTGAACGAACGCACAGCAGAGCAGTTTCAAGGAAACGTTTCTCCTGAGTTTTAGACGAAGTTTCCTGCTGTTTAGTACGTATGCCGGCATTGGGCTGGAAATACCGGTTTTGGGATTCTGCACAGAAAGGGTTTGCAAACCGCTGAATCCACACGTGAGTTTGACTCTGTCAGTTGAATGCACACATTGACAACAATCCAGTTAGATAGCTCCGTTTTGGTTTTAGAAACCCATATTTCTCTGTACAGCCTATGGTCCCATTCACTCGGCAATATCCCAATGCAGCTCCTGGAAGAAACGTGTTTCTGACTCGCTGAATCTCAACATAGATTCAACTCTCTTAGGTGAACGAACGCACAGCAGAGCAGTTTCAAGGAAACGTTTCTCCTGAGTTTTAGACGAAGTTTCCTGCTGTTTAGTACGTATGCCGGCATTGGGCTGGAAATACCGGTTTTGGGATTCTGCACAGAAAGGGTTTGCAAACCGCTGAATCCACACGTGAGTTTAACTCTGTCAGTTGAATGCACACATTGGCAACCATTCAGTTTGATAACACCCTTTTGGTTTTAGAAGCAGATATTTCTCTGTACAGTCTATGGTCCCATTCACTCGGGAATATCCCAACGCAGCTCCTGGAAGAAACGTGTTTCTGACTCGCTGAATCTCAACATAGATTCAACTCTCTTAGGTGAACGAACGCACAGCAGAGCAGTTTCAAGGAAACGTTTCTCCTGAGTTTTAGACCAAGTTTCCTGCTGTTTAGTACGTATGCCGGCATTGGGCTGGAAATACCGGTTTTGGGATTCTGCACAGAAAGGGTTTGCAAACCGCTGAATCCACACGTGAGGTTAACTCTGTCAGTTGAATGCACACATTGACAACCATTCAGTGTGATAACACCCTTTTGGTTTTAGAAGCAGATATTTCTCTGTACAACCTATTGTCCCATTCTCTCGGGAATATCCCAACGCAGCTCCTAGAAGAAACGTGTTTCTGACTCGCTGAATCTCAACATAGATTCAACTCTCTTAGGTGAACGATCGCACAGCAGAGCAGTTTCAAGGAAACTTTTCTCCTGAGTTTTAGACGAAGTTTCCTGCTGTTTATTATGGATGCCGGCATTGGGCTGGAAATACCGGTTTTGGGATTCTGCACAGAAAGGGTTTGCAAACCGCTGAATCCACACGTGAGTTTAACTCTGTCAGTTGAATGCACACATTGACAACCATTCAGTTTGATAACACCCTTTTGGTTTTAGAAGCAGATATTTCTCTGTACAGCCTATGGTCCCATTCACTCGGGAATATCCCAACGCAGCTCCTGGAAGAAACGTGTTTCTGACTCGCTGAATCTCAACATAGATTCAACTCTCTTAGGTGAACGAACGCACAGCAGAGCATTTTCAAGGAAACGTTTCTCCTGAGTTTTAGACGAAGTTTCCTGCTGTTTAGTACGTATGCCGGCATTAGGCTGGAAATACCGGTTTTGGGATTCTGCACAGAAAGTGTTTGCAAACCGCTGAATCCACACGTGAGTTTAACTCTGTCAGTTGAATGCACACATTGACAACCATTCAGTGTGATAACACCCTTTTGGTTTTAGAAGCAGATATTTCTCTGTACAACCTATGGTCCCATTCTCTCGGGAATATCCCAACGCAGCTCCTAGAAGAAACGTGTTTCTGACTCGCTGAATCTTCACATAGATTCAACTCTCTTAGGTGAACGATCGCACAGCAGAGCACTTTCAAGGAAACTTTTCTCCTGAGTTTTAGACGAAGTTTCCTGCTGTTTAGTACGGATGCCGGTATTGGGCTGGAAATACCGGTTTTGGGATTCTGCACAGAAAGGGTTTGCAAACCGCTGAATCCACACGTGAGTTTAACTCTGTCAGTTGAATGCACACATTGACAACCATTCAGTTTGATAACACCCTTTTGGTTTTAGAAGCAGATATTTCTCTGTACAGCCTATGGTCCCATTCACTCGGGAATATCCCAACGCAGCTCCTGGAAGAAACGTGTTTCTGACTCGCTGAATCTCAACATAGATTCAACTCTCTTAGGTGAACGAACGCAAAGCAGAGCAGTTTCAAGGAAACGTTTCTCCTGAGTTTTAGACGAAGTTTCCTGCTGTTTAGTACGTATGCCGGCATTGGGCTGGAAATACCGGTTTTGGGATTCTGCACAGAAAGGGTTTGCAAACCGATGAATCCACACGTGAGTTTAACTCTGTCAGTTGAATGCACACATTGACAACCATTCAGTTTGATAACACCCTTTTGGTTTTAGAAGCAGATATTTCTCTGTACAGCCTATTGTCCCATTCACTCGGGAATATCCCAACGCAGCTCCTGGAAGAAACGTGTTTCTGACTCGCTGAATCTCAACATAGATTCAACTCTCTTAGGTGACCGAACGCACAGCAGAGCAGTTTCAAGGAAACGTTTCTCCTGAGTTTTAGACGAAGTTTCCTGCTGTTTAGTACGTATGCCGGCATTGGGCTGGAAATACCGGTTTTGGGATTCTGCACAGAAAGGGTTTGCAAACCGCTGAATCCACACGTGAGTTTAACTCTGTCAGTTGAATGCACACATTGACAACCATTCAGTTTGATAACACCCTTTTGGTTTTAGAAGCAGATATTTCTCTGTACAGCCTATGGTCCCATTCACTCGGGAATATCCCAACGCAGCTCCTGGAAGAAACGTGTTTCTGACTCGCTGAATCTCAACATAGATTCAACTCTCTTAGGTGAACGAACGCACAGCAGAGCAGTTTCAAGGAAACGTTTCTCCTGAGTTTTAGACGAAGTTTCCTGCTGTTTAGTACGTATGCCGGCATTGGGCTGGAAATACCGGTTTTGGGATTCTGCACAGAAAGGGTTTGCAAACCGCTGAATCCACACGTGTGTTTGACTTTGTCAGTTGAATGCACACATTGACAACAATCCAGTTAGATAGCTCCGTTCTGGTTTTAGAAACCCATATTTCTCTGTACAGCCTATGGTCCCATTCACTCGGCAATATCCCAACGCAGCTCCTGGAAGAAACGTGTTTCTGACTCGCTGAATCTCAACATAGATTCAACTCTCTTAGGTGAACGAACGCACAGCAGAGCAGTTTCAAGGAAACGTTTCTCCTGAGTTTTAGACGAAGTTTCCTGCTGTTTAGTACGTATGCTGGCATTGGGCTGGAAATACCGGTTTTGGGATTCTGCACAGAAAGGGTTTGCAAACCGCTGAATCCACACGTGAGTTTAACACTGTCAGTTGAATGCACACATTGGCAACCATTCAGTTTGATAACACCCTTTTGGTTTTAGAAGCAGATATTTCTCTGTACAGTCTATGGTCCCATTCACTCGGGAATATCCCAACGCAGCTCCTGGAAGAAACGTGTTTCTGACTCGCTGAATCTCAACATAGATTCAACTCTCTTAGGTGAACGAACGCACAGCAGAGCAGTTTCAAGGAAACGTTTCTCCTGAGTTTTAGACGAAGTTTCCTGCTGTTTAGTACGTATGCCGGCATTGGGATGGAAATACCGGTTTTGGGATTCTGCACAGAAAGGGTTTGCAAACAGCTGAATCCACACGTGAGGTTAACTCTGTCAGTTGAATGCACACATTGACAACCATTCAGTTTGATAACACCCTTTTGGTTTTAGAAGCAGATATTTCTCTGTACAGCCTGTGGTCCCATTCACTCGGGAATATCCCAACGCAGCTCCTGGAAGAAACGTGTTTCTGACTCGCTGAATCTCAACATAGATTCAACTCTCTTAGGTGAACGAACGCACAGCAGAGCAGTTTCAAGGAAACGTTTCTCCTGAGTTTTAGACGAAGTTTCCTGCTGTTTAGTACGTATGCCGGCATTGGGCTGGAAATACCGGTTTTGGGATTCTGCACAGAAAGGGTTTGCAAACCGCTGAATCCACACGTGAGTTTAACTCTGTCAGTTGAATGCACACATTGACAACCATTCAGTTTGATAACACCCTTTTGGTTTTAGAAGCAGATATTTCTCTGTACAGCCTATGGTCCCATTCACTCGGGAATATCCCAACGCAGCTCCTGGAAGAAACGTGTTTCTGACTCGCTGAATCTCAACATAGATTCAACTCTCTTAGGTGAACGAACGCACAGCAGAGCAGTTTCAAGGAAACTTTTCTCCTGAGTTTTAGACGAAGTTTCCTGCTGTTTAGTACGTATGCCGGCATTGGGCTGGAAATACCGGTTTTGGGATTCTGCACAGAATGGGTTTGCAAACCGCTGAATCCACACGTGAGTTTGACTTTGTCAGTTGAATGCACACATTGACAACAATCCAGTTAGATAGCTCCGTTTTGGTTTTAGAAGCACATATTTCGCTGTACAGCCTATGGTCCCATTCACTCGGGAATATCCCAACGCAACTCCTAGAAGAAACGTGTTTCTGACTCGCTGAATCTCAACATAGATTCAACTCTCTGAGGTGAACGAACGCACAGCAGAGCAGTTTCAAGGAAACGTTTCTCCTGAGTTTTAGACGAAGTTTCCTGCTGTTTAGTACGTATGCCGGCATTGGGCTGGAAATACCGGTTTTGGGATTCTGCACAGAAAGGGTTTGCAAACCACTGAATCCAAACGTGAGTTTATCTCCGTCAGTTGAATGCACACATTGACAACCATTCAGTTAGATAGCTCCGTTTTGTTTTTAGAAGCAGATATTTCTCTATACAGCCTATGGTCCCATTCACTCGGGAATATCCCAACGCAGCTCCTGGAAGAAACGTGTTTCTGACTCGCTGAATCTCAACATAGATTCAAGTCTCTTAGGTGAACGAACGCACAGCAGAGCAGTTTCAAGGAAACGTTTCTCCTGAGTTTTAGACGAAGTTTCCTGCTGTTTAGTACGTATGCCGGCATTGGGCTGGAAATACCGGTTTTGGGATTCTGCACAGAAAGGGTTTGCAAACCGCTGAATCCACACGTGAGTTTATCTCTGTCAGTTGAATGCACACATTGACAACCATTCAGTTAGATAGCTCCGTTTTGGTTTTAGAAGCAGATATTTCTCTGTACAGCCTATGGTCCCATTCACTCGGGAATATCCCAACGCAGCTCCTAGAAGAAACGTATTTCTGACTCGCTGAATCTCAACATAGATTCAACTCTCTTAGGTGAACGAACGCACAGCAGAGCAGTTTCAAGGAAACGTTTCTCCTGAGTTTTAGACGAAGTTTCCTGCTGTTTAGTACGTATGCCGGCATTAGGCTGGAAATACCGGTTTTGGGATTCTGCACAGAAAGTGTTTGCAAACCGCTGAATCCACACGTGAGTTTAACTCTGTCAGTTGAATGCACACATTGACAACCATTCAGTGTGATAACACCCTTTTGGTTTTAGAAGAAGATATTTCTCTGTACAACCTATGGTCCCATTCTCTCGGGAATATCCCAACGCAGCTCCTAGAAGAAACGTGTTTCTGACTCGCTGAATCTCCACATAGATTCAACTCTCTTAGGTGAACGATCGCAGAGCAGAGCAGTTTCAAGGAAACTTTTCTCCTGAGTTTTAGACGAAGTTTCCTGCTGTTTAGTACGGATGCCGGTATTGGGCTGGAAATACCGGTTTTGGGATTCTGCACAGAAAGGGTTTGCAAACCGCTGAATCCACACGTGAGTTTAACTCTGTCAGTTGAATGCACACATTGACAACCATTCAGTTTGATAACACCCTTTTGATTTTAGAAGCAGATATTTCTCTGTACAGCCTATGGTCCCATTCACTCGGGAATATCCCAACGCAGCTCCTGGAAGAAACGTGTTTCTGACTCGCTGAATCTCAACATAGATTCAACTCTCTTAGGTGAACGAACGCAAAGCAGAGCAGTTTCAAGGAAACGTTTCTCCTGAGTTTTAGACGAAGTTTCCTGCTGTTTAGTACGTATGCCGGCATTGGGCTGGAAATACCGGTTTTGGGATTCTGCACAGAAAGGTTTTGCAAACCGATGAATCCACACGTGAGTTTAACTCTGTCAGTTGAATGCACACATTGACAACCATTCAGTTTGATAACACCCTTTTGGTTTTAGAAGCAGATATTTCTCTGTACAGCCTATTGTCCCATTCACTCGGGAATATCCCAACGCAGCTCCTGGAAGAAACGTGTTTCTGACTCGCTGAATCTCAACATAGATTCAACTCTCTTAGGTGACCGAACGCACAGCAGAGCAGTTTCAAGGAAACGTTTCTCCTGAGTTTTAGACGAAGTTTCCTGCTGTTTAGTACGTATGCCGGCATTGGGCTGGAAATACCGGTTTTGGGATTCTGCACAGAAAGGGTTTGCAAACCGCTGAATCCACACGTGAGTTTAACTCTGTCAGTTGAATGCACACATTGACAACCATTCAGTTTGATAACACCCTTTTGGTTTTAGAAGCAGATATTTCTCTGTACAGCCTATGGTCCCATTCACTCGGGAATATCCCAACGCAGCTCCTGGAAGAAACGTGTTTCTGACTCGCTGAATCTCAACATAGATTCAACTCTCTTAGGTGAACGAACGCACAGCAGAGCAGTTTCAAGGAAACGTTTCTCCTGAGTTTTAGACGAAGTTTCCTGATGTTTAGTACGTATGCCGGCATTGGGCTGGAAATACCGGTTTTGGGATTCTGCACAGAAAGGGTTTGCAAACCGCTGAATCCACACGTGAGTTTGACTTTGTCAGTTGAATGCACACGTTGACAACAATCCAGTTAGATAGCTCCGTTTTGGTTTTAGAAACCCATATTTCTCTGTACAGCCTATGGTCCCATTCACTCGGCAATATCCCAACGCAGCTCCTGGAAGAAACGTGTTTCTGACTCGCTGAATCTCAACATAGATTCAACTCTCTTAGGTGAACGAAGGCACAGCAGAGCAGTTTCAAGGAAACGTTTCTCCTGAGTTTTAGACGAAGTTTCCTGCTGTTTAGTACGTATGCCGGCATTGGGATGGAAATACCGGTTTTGGGATTCTGCACAGAAAGGGTTTGCAAACAGCTGAATCCACACGTGAGGTTAACTCTGTCAGTTGAATGCACACATTGACAACCATTCAGTTTGATAACACCCTTTTGGTTTTAGAAGCAGATATTTCTCTGTACAGCCTGTGGTCCCATTCACTCGGGAATATCCCAACGCAGCTCCTGGAAGAAACGTGTTTCTGACTCGCTGAATCTCAACATAGATTCAACTCTCTTAGGTGAACGAACGCACAGCAGAGCAGTTTCAAGGAAACGTTTCTCCTGAGTTTTAGACGAAGTTTCCTGCTGTTTAGTACGTATGCCGGCATTGGGCTGGAAATACCGGTTTTGGGATTCTGCACAGAAAGGGTTTGCAAACCGCTGAATCCACACGTGAGTTTAACTCTGTCAGTTGAATGCACACATTGACAACCATTCAGTTTGATAACACCCTTTTGGTTTTAGAAGCAGATATTTCTCTGTACAGCCTATGGTCCCATTCACTCGGGAATATCCCAACGCAGCTCCTGGAAGAAACGTGTTTCTGACTCGCTGAATCTCAACATAGATTCAACTCTCTTAGGTGAACGAACGCACAGCAGAGCAGTTTCAAGGAAACTTTTCTCCTGAGTTTTAGACGAAGTTTCCTGCTGTTTAGTACGTATGCCGGCATTGGGCTGGAAATACCGGTTTTGGGATTCTGCACAGAATGGGTTTGCAAACCGCTGAATCCACACGTGAGTTTGACTTTGTCAGTTGAATGCACACATTGACAACAATCCAGTTAGATAGCTCCGTTTTGGTTTTAGAAGCACATATTTCGCTGTACAGCCTATGGTCCCATTCACTCGGGAATATCCCAACGCAACTCCTAGAAGAAACGTGTTTCTGACTCGCTGAATCTCAACATAGATTCAACTCTCTGAGGTGAACGAACGCACAGCAGAGCAGTTTCAAGGAAACGTTTCTCCTGAGTTTTAGACGAAGTTTCCTGCTGTTTAGTACGTATGCCGGCATTGGGCTGGAAATACCGGTTTTGGGATTCTGCACAGAAAGGGTTTGCAAACCACTGAATCCAAACGTGAGTTTATCTCCGTCAGTTGAATGCACACATTGACAACCATTCAGTTAGATAGCTCCGTTTTGTTTTTAGAAGCAGATATTTCTCTATACAGCCTATGGTCCCATTCACTCGGGAATATCCCAACGCAGCTCCTGGAAGAAACGTGTTTCTGACTCGCTGAATCTCAACATAGATTCAAGTCTCTTAGGTGAACGAACGCACAGCAGAGCAGTTTCAAGGAAACGTTTCTCCTGAGTTTTAGACGAAGTTTCCTGCTGTTTAGTACGTATGCCGGCATTGGGCTGGAAATACCGGTTTTGGGATTCTGCACAGAAAGGGTTTGCAAACCGCTGAATCCACACGTGAGTTTATCTCTGTCAGTTGAATGCACACATTGACAACCATTCAGTTAGATAGCTCCGTTTTGGTTTTAGAAGCAGATATTTCTCTGTACAGCCTATGGTCCCATTCACTCGGGAATATCCCAACGCAGCTCCTAGAAGAAACGTATTTCTGACTCGCTGAATCTCAACATAGATTCAACTCTCTTAGGTGAACGAACGCACAGCAGAGCAGTTTCAAGGAAACGTTTCTCCTGAGTTTTAGACGAAGTTTCCTGCTGTTTAGTACGTATGCCGGCATTAGGCTGGAAATACCGGTTTTGGGATTCTGCACAGAAAGTGTTTGCAAACCGCTGAATCCACACGTGAGTTTAACTCTGTCAGTTGAATGCACACATTGACAACCATTCAGTGTGATAACACCCTTTTGGTTTTAGAAGAAGATATTTCTCTGTACAACCTATGGTCCCATTCTCTCGGGAATATCCCAACGCAGCTCCTAGAAGAAACGTGTTTCTGACTCGCTGAATCTCCACATAGATTCAACTCTCTTAGGTGAACGATCGCACAGCAGAGCAGTTTCAAGGAAACTTTTCTCCTGAGTTTTAGACGAAGTTTCCTGCTGTTTAGTACGGATGCCGGTATTGGGCTGGAAATACCGGTTTTGGGATTCTGCACAGAAAGGGTTTGCAAACCGCTGAATCCACACGTGAGTTTAACTCTGTCAGTTGAATGCACACATTGACAACCATTCAGTTTGATAACACCCTTTTGATTTTAGAAGCAGATATTTCTCTGTACAGCCTATGGTCCCATTCACTCGGGAATATCCCAACGCAGCTCCTGGAAGAAACGTGTTTCTGACTCGCTGAATCTCAACATAGATTCAACTCTCTTAGGTGAACGAACGCAAAGCAGAGCAGTTTCAAGGAAACGTTTCTCCTGAGTTTTAGACGAAGTTTCCTGCTGTTTAGTTCGTATGCCGGCATTGGGCTGGAAATACCGGTTTTGGGATTCTGCACAGAAAGGGTTTGCAAACCGCTGAATCCACACGTGAGTTTAACTCTGTCAGTTGAATGCACACATTGACAACCATTCAGTTTGATAACACCCTTTTGGTTTTAGAAGCAGATATTTCTCTGTACAGCCTATGGTCCCATTCACTCGGGAATATCCCAACGCAGCTCCTGGAAGAAACGTGTTTCTGACTCGCTGAATCTCAACATAGATTCAACTCTCTTAGGTGAACGAACGCACAGCAGAGCAGTTTCAAGGAAACGTTTCTCCTGAGTTTTAGACGAAGTTTCCTGCTGTTTAGTACGTATGCCGGCATTGGGCTGGAAATACCGGTTTTGGGATTCTGCACAGAAAGGGTTTGCAAACCGCTGAATCCACACGTGAGTTTGACTTTGTCAGTTGAATGCACACGTTGACAACAATCCAGTTAGATAGCTCCGTTTTGGTTTTAGAAACCCATATTTCTCTGTACAGCCTATGGTCCCATTCACTCGGCAATATCCCAACGCAGCTCCTGGAAGAAACGTGTTTCTGACTCGCTGAATCTCAACATAGATTCAACTCTCTTAGGTGAACGAAGGCACAGCAGAGCAGTTTCAAGGAAACGTTTCTCCTGAGTTTTAGACGAAGTTTCCTGCTGTTTAGTACGTATGCCGGCATTGGGCTGGAAATACCGGTTTTGGGATTCTGCACAGAAAGGGTTTGCAAACCGCTGAATCCACACGTGAGTTTAACTCTGTCAGTTGAATGCACACATTGACAACCATTCAGTTTGATAACACCCTTTTGGTTTTAGAAGCAGATATTTCTCTGTACAGTCTATGGTCCCATTCACTCGGGAATATCCCAACGCAGCTCCTGGAAGAAACGTGTTTCTGACTCGCTGAATCTCAACATAGATTCAACTCTCTTAGGTGAACGAACGAACAGCAGAGCAGTTTCAAGGAAACGTTTCTCCTGAGTTTTAGACGAAGTTACCTGCAGTTAAGTACGCATCCCGGCATTGGGCTGGAAATACCGGTTTTGGGATTCTGCACAGAAAGGGTTTGCAAACCACTGAATCCACACGGGAGTTTAACTCTGTCAGTTGAATGCACACATTGCCAACCATTCAGTTAGATAGCTCCGTTTTGGTTTTAGAAGCAGATATTTCTCTGTACAGCCTATGGTCCCATTCATTCGGGAATATCCCAACGCAGCTCCTGGAAGAAACGTGTTTCTGACTCGCTGAATCTCAACATAGATTCAACTCTCTTAGGTGAACGAACGCACAGCAGAGCAGTTTCAAGGAAACGTTTCTCCTGAGTTTTAGACGAAGTTTCCTGCTGTTTAGTACGTATGCCGGCATTGGGCTGGAAATACCGGTTTTGGGATTCTGCACAGAAAGGGTTTGCAAACCGCTGAATCCACACGTGAGGTTAACTCTGTCAGTTGAATGCACACATTGACAAGCATTCAGTTTGATAACACCCTTTTGGTTTTAGAAGCAGATATTTCTCTGTACAGCCTGTGGTCCCATTCACTCGGGAATATCCCAACGCAGCTCCTGGAAGAAACGTGTTTCTGACTCGCTGAATCTCAACATAGATTCAACTCTCTTAGGTGAACGATCGCACAGCAGAGCAGTTTCAAGGAAACTTTTCTCTTGAGTTTTAGACGAAGTTTCCTGCTGTTTATTACGGATGCCGGCATTGGGCTGGAAATACCGGTTTTGGGATTCTGCACAGAAAGGGTTTGCAAACCGCTGAATCCACACGTGAGTTTAACTCTGTCAGTTGAATGCACACATTGACAACCATTCAGTTTGATAACACCCTTTTGGTTTTAGAAGCAGATATTTCTCTGTACAGCCTGTGGTCCCATTCACTCGGGAATATCCCAAGGCAGCTCCTGGAAGAAACGTGTTTCTGACTCGCTGAATCTCAACATAGATTCAACTCTCTTAGGTGAACGAACGCACAGCAGAGCAGTTTCAAGGAAACGTTTCTCCTGAGTTTTAGACGAAGTTTCCTGCTGTTTAGTACGTATGCCAGCATTGGGCTGGAAATACCGGTTTTGGGATTCTGCACAGAAAGGGTTTGCAAACCGCTGAATCCACACGTGAGTTTATCTCTGTCAGTTGAATGCACACATTGACAACCATTCAGTTAGATAGCTCCGTTTTGGTTTTAGAAGCAGATATTTCTCTGTACAGCCTATGGTCCCATTCACTCGGGAATATCCCAACGCAGCTCCTAGAAGAAACGTATTTCTGACTCGCTGAATCTCAACATAGATTCAACTCTCTTAGGTGAACGAACGCACAGCAGAGCAGTTTCAAGGAAACGTTTCTCCTGAGTTTTAGACGAAGTTTCCTGCTGTTTAGTACGTATGCCGGCATTAGGCTGGAAATACCGGTTTTGGGATTCTGCACAGAAAGTGTTTGCAAACCGCTGAATCCACACGTGAGTTTAACTCTGTCAGTTGAATGCACACATTGACAACCATTCAGTGTGATAACACCCTTTTGGTTTTAGAAGCAGATATTTCTCTGTACAACCTATGGTCCCATTCTCTCGGGAATATCCCAACGCAGCTCCTAGAAGAAACGTGTTTCTGACTCGCTGAATCTCCACATAGATTCAACTCTCTTAGGTGAACGATCGCACAGCAGAGCAGTTTCAAGGAAACTTTTCTCCTGAGTTTTAGACGAAGTTTCCTGCTGTTTAGTACGTATGCCGGCATTGGGCTGGAAATACCGGTTTTGGGATTCTGCACAGAAAGGGTTTGCAAACCGCTGAATCCACACGTGAGTTTAACTCTGTCAGCTGAATGCACACATTGACAACCATTCAGTTTGATAACACCCTTTTGGTTTTAGAAGCAGATATTTCTCTGTACAGACTATGGTCCCATTCACTCGGGAATATCCCAACGCAGCTCCTGGAAGAAACGTGTTTCTGACTCGCTGAATCTCAACATAGATTCAACTCTCTTAGGTGAACGAACGCAAAGCAGAGCAGTTTCAAGGAAACGTTTCTCCTGAGTTTTAGACGAAGTTTCCTGCTGTTTAGTACGTATGCCGGCATTGGGCTGGAAATACCGGTTTTGGGATTCTGCACAGAAACGGTTTGCAAACCGATGAATCCACACGTGAGTTTAACTCTGTCAGTTGAATGCACACATTGACAACCATTCAGTTTGATAACACCCTTTTGGTTTTAGAAGCAGATATTTCTCTGTACAGCCTATTGTCCCATTCACTCGGGAATATCCCAACGCAGCTCCTGGAAGAAACGTGTTTCTGACTCGCTGAATCTCAACATAGATTCAACTCTCTTAGGTGACCGAACGCACAGCAGAGCAGTTTCAAGGAAACGTTTCTCCTGAGTTTTAGACGTAGTTTCCTGCTGTTTAGTACGTATGCCGGCATTGGGCTGGAAATACCGGTTTTGGGATTCTGCACAGAAAGGGTTTGCAAACCGCAGAATCCACACGTGAGTTTAACTCTGTCAGTTGAATGCACACATTGACAACCATTCAGTTTGATAACACCCTTTTGGTTTTAGAAGCAGATATTTCTCTGTACAGCCTATGGTCCCATTCACTCGGGAATATCCCAACGCAGCTCCTGGAAGAAACGTGTTTCTGACTCGCTGAATCTCAACATAGATTCAACTCTCTTAGGTTAACGAACGCACAGCAGAGCAGTTTCAAGGAAACGTTTCTCCTGAGTTTTAGACGAAGTTTCCTGCTGTTTAGTACGTATGCCGGCATTGGGCTGGAAATACCGGTTTTGGGATTCTGCACAGAAAGGGTTTGCAAACCGCTGAATCCACACGTGAGTTTGACTCTGTCAGTTGAATGCACACATTGACAACAATCCAGTTAGATAGCTCCGTTTTGGTTTTAGAAACCCATATTTCTCTGTACAGCCTATGGTCCCATTCACTCGGCAATATCCCAATGCAGCTCCTGGAAGAAACGTGTTTCTGACTCGCTGAATCTCAACATAGATTCAACTCTCTTAGGTGAACGAACGCACAGCAGAGCAGTTTCAAGGAAACGTTTCTCCTGAGTTTTAGACGAAGTTTCCTGCTGTTTAGTACGTATGCCGGCATTGGGCTGGAAATACCGGTTTTGGGATTCTGCACAGAAAGGGTTTGCAAACCGCTGAATCCACACGTGAGTTTAACTCTGTCAGTTGAATGCACACATTGGCAACCATTCAGTTTGATAACACCCTTTTGATTTTAGAAGCAGATATTTCTCTGTACAGTCTATGGTCCCATTCACTCGGGAATATCCCAACGCAGCTCCTGGAAGAAACGTGTTTCTGACTCGCTGAATCTCAACATAGATTCAACTCTCTTAGGTGAACGAACGCACAGCAGAGCAGTTTCAAGGAAACGTTTCTCCTGAGTTTTAGACCAAGTTTCCTGCTGTTTAGTACGTATGCCGGCATTGGGCTGGAAATACTGGTTTTGGGATTCTGCACAGAAAGGGTTTGCAAACCGCTGAATCCACACGTGAGGTTAACTCTGTCAGTTGAATGCACACATTGACAACCATTCAGTGTGATAACACCCTTTTGGTTTTAGAAGCAGATATTTCTCTGTACAACCTATTGTCCCATTCTCTCGGGAATATCCCAACGCAGCTCCTAGAAGAAACGTGTTTCTGACTCGCTGAATCTCAACATAGATTCAACTCTCTTAGGTGAACGATCGCACAGCAGAGCAGTTTCAAGGAAACTTTTCTCCTGAGTTTTAGACGAAGTTTCCTGCTGTTTATTACGGATGCCGGCATTGGGCTGGAAATACCGGTTTTGGGATTCTGCACAGAAAGGGTTTGCAAACCGCTGAATCCACACGTGAGTTTAACTCTGTCAGTTGAATGCACACATTGACAACCATTCAGTTTGATAACACCCTTTTGGTTTTAGAAGCAGATATTTCTCTATACAGCCTGTGGTCCCATTCACTCGGGAATATCCCAACGCAGCTCCTGGAAGAAACGTGTTTCTGACTCACTGAATCTCAACATAGATTCAACTCTCTTAGGTGAACGAAAGCACAGCAGAGCAGTTTCAAGGAAACTTTTCTCCTGAGTTTTAGACGAAGTTTCCTGCTGTTTAGTACGGACGCCGGAATTCGGCTGGAAATACCGGTTTTGGGATTCTGCACAGAAAGGGTTTGCAAACCGCTGAATCCACACGTGAGTTTGACTTTGTCAGTTGAATGCACACATTGACAACAATCCAGTTAGATAGCTCCGTTTTGGTTTTAGAAGCACATATTTCGCTGTACAGCCTATGGTCCCATTCACTCGGGAATATCCCAACGCAACTCCTAGAAGAAACGTGTTTCTGACTCGCTGAATCTCAACATAGATTCAACTCTCTGAGGTGAACGAACGCACAGCAGAGCAGTTTCAAGGAAACGTTTCTCCTGAGTTTTAGACGAAGTTTCCTGCTGTTTAGTACGTATGCCGGCATTGGGCTGGAAATACCGGTTTTGGGATTCTGCACAGAAAGGGTTTGCAAACCACTGAATCCACACGTGAGTTTATCTCCGTCAGTTGAATGCACACATTGACAACCATTCAGTTAGATAGCTCCGTTTTGTTTTTGGAAGCAGATATTTCTCTGTACAGCCTATGGTCCCATTCACTCGGGAATATCCCAACGCAGCTCCTGGAAGAAACGTGTTTCTGACTCGCTGAATCTCAACATAGATTCAAGTCTCTTAGGTGAACGAACGCACAGCAGAGCAGTTTCAAGGAAACGTTTCTCCTGAGTTTTAGACGAAGTTTCCTGCTGTTTAGTACGTATGCCGGCATTGGGCTGGAAATACCGGTTTTGGGATTCTGCACAGAAAGGGTTTGCAAACCGCTGAATCCACACGTGAGTTTATCTCTGTCAGTTGAATGCACACATTGACAACCATTCAGTTAGATAGCTCCGTTTTGGTTTTAGAAGCAGATATTTCTCTGTACAGCCTATGGTCCCATTCACTCGGGAATATCCCAACGCAGCTCCTGGAAGAAACGTGTTTCTGACTCGCTGAATCTCAACATAGATTCAACTCTCTTAGGTGAACGAACGCACAGCAGAGCAGTTTCAAGGAAACGTTTCTCCTGAGTTTTAGACGAAGTTTCCTGCTGTTTAGTACGTATGCCGGCATTGGGCTGGAAATACCGGTTTTGGGATTCTGCACAGAAAGGGTTTGCAAACCGCTGAATCCACACGTGAGTTTAACTCTGTCAGTTGAATGCACACATTGACAACCATTCAGTTTGATAACACCCTTTTGGTTTTAGAAGCAGATATTTCTCTGTACAGCCTATGGTCCCATTCACTCGGGAATATCCCAACGCAGGTCCTAGAAGAAACGTGTTTCTGACTCGCTGAATCTCAACATATATTCAACTCTCTTAGGTGAACGAACGCACAGCAGAGCAGTTTCAAGGAAACGTTTATCCTGAGTTTTAGACGAAGTTTCCTGCTGTTTAGTACGGATGCCGGCATTGGGCTGGAAATACCGGTTTTGGGATTCTGCACAGAAAGGGTTTGCAAACCGCTGAATCCACACGTGAGTTTAACTTTGTGAGTTGAATGCACACATTGACAACCATCCAGTTAGATAGCTCCGTTTTGGTTTTAGAAGCAGATATTTCTCTGTACACCCTATGGTCCCATTCACTCGGGAATATCCCAACGCAGCTCCTAGAAGAAACGTGTTTCTGACTCGCTGAATCTCAACATAGATTCAACTCTCTTAGGTGAACGAACGAACAGCAGAGCAGTTTCAAGGAAACGTTTCTCCTGAGTTTTAGACGAAGTTACCTGCAGTTAAGTACGCATCCCGGCATTGGGCTGGAAATACCGGTTTTGGGATTCTGCACAGAAAGGGTTTGCAAACCACTGAATCCACACGGGAGTTTAACTCTGTCAGTTGAATGCACACATTGCCAACCATTCAGTTAGATAGCTCCGTTTTGGTTTTAGAAGCAGATATTTCTCTGTACAGCCTATGGTCCCATTCACTCGGGAATATCCCAACGCAGCTCCTGGAAGAAACGTGTTTCTGACTCGCTGAATCTCAACATAGATTCAACTCTCTTAGGTGAACGAACGCACAGCAGAGCAGTTTCAAGGAAACGTTTCTCCTGAGTTTTAGACGAAGTTTCCTGCTGTTTAGTACGTATGCCGGCATTGGGCTGGAAATACCGGTTTTGGGATTCTGCACAGAAAGGGTTTGCAAACCGCTGAATCCACACGTGAGGTTAACTCTGTCAGTTGAATGCACACATTGACAACCATTCAGTTTGATAACACCCTTTTGGTTTTAGAAGCAGATATTTCTCTGTACAGCCTATGGTCCCATTCACTCGGGAATATCCCAACGCAGCTCCTGGAAGAAACGTGTTTCTGACTCGCTGAATCTCAACATAGATTCAACTCTCTTAGGTGAACGAACGCACAGCAGAGCAGTTTCAAGGAAACGTTTCTCCTGAGTTTTAGACCAAGTTTCCTGCTGTTTAGTACGGATGCCGGCATTGGGCTGGAAATACCGGTTTTGGGATTCTGCACAGAATGGGTTTGCAAACCGCTGAATCCACACGTGAGTTTGACTTTGTCAGTTGAATGCACACATTGACAACAATCCAGTTAGATAGCTCCGTTTTGGTTTTAGAAACCCATATTTCTCTGTACAGCCTATGGTCCCATTCACTCGGCAATATCCCAATGCAGCTCCTGGAAGAAACGTGTTTCTGACTCGCTGAATCTCAACATAGATTCAACTCTCTTAGGTGAACGAACGCACAGCAGAGCAGTTTCAAGGAAACGTTTCTCCTGAGTTTTAGACGAAGTTTCCTGCTGTTTAGTACGTATGCCGGCATTGGGCTGGAAATACCGGTTTTGGGATTCTGCACAGAAAGGGTTTGCAAACCGCTGAATCCACACGTGAGTTTAACTCTGTCAGTTGAATGCACACATTGGCAACCATTCAGTTTGATAACACCCTTTTGGTTTTAGAAGCAGATATTTCTCTGTACAGTCTATGGTCCCATTCACTCGGGAATATCCCAACGCAGCTCCTGGAAGAAACGTGTTTCTGACTCGCTGAATCTCAACATAGATTCAACTCTCTTAGGTGAACGAACGCACAGCAGAGCAGTTTCAAGGAAACGTTTCTCCTGAGTTTTAGACCAAGTTTCCTGCTGTTTAGTACGTATGCCGGCATTGGGCTGGAAATACCGGTTTTGGGATTCTGCACAGAAAGGGTTTGCAAACCGCTGAATCCTCACGTGAGGTTAACTCTGTCAGTTGAATGCACACATTGACAACCATTCAGTGTGATAACACCCTTTTGGTTTTAGAAGCAGATATTTCCCTGTACAACCTATTGTCCCATTCTCTCGGGAATATCCCAACGCAGCTCCTAGAAGAAACGTGTTTCTGACTCGCTGAATCTCAACATAGATTCAACTCTCTTAGGTGAACGATCGCACAGCAGAGCAGTTTCAAGGAAACTTTTCTCCTGAGTTTTAGACGAAGTTTCCTGCTGTTTATTACGGATGCCGGCATTGGGCTGGAAATACCGGTTTTGGGATTCTGCACAGAAAGGGTTTGCAAACCGCTGAATCCACACGTGAGTTTAACTCTGTCAGTTGAATGCACACATTGACAACCATTCAGTTTGATAACACCCTTTTGGTTTTAGAAGCAGATATTTCTCTGTACAGCCTGTGGTCCCATTCACTCGGGAATATCCCAACGCAGCTCCTGGAAGAAACGTGTTTCTGACTCGCTGAATCTCAACATAGATTCAACTCTCTTAGGTGAACGAACGCACAGCAGAGCAGTTTCAAGGAAACGTTTCTCCTGAGTTTTAGACGAAGTTTCCTGCTGTTTAGTACGTATGCCGGCATTGGGCTGGAAATACCGGTTTTGGGATTCTGCACAGAAAGGGTTTGCAAACCGCTGAATCCACACGTGAGTTTAACTCTGTCAGTTGAATGCACACATTGACAACCATTCAGTTTGATAACACCCTTTTGGTTTTAGAAGCAGATATTTCTCTGTACAGCCTATGGTCCCATTCACTCGGGAATATCCCAACGCAGCTCCTGGAAGAAACGTGTTTCTGACTCGCTGAATCTCAACATAGATTCAACTCTCTTAGGTGAACGAACGCACAGCAGAGCAGTTTCAAGGAAACTTTTCTCCTGAGTTTTAGACGAAGTTTCCTGCTGTTTAGTACGGACGCCGGCATTCGGCTGGAAATACCGGTTTTGGGATTCTGCACAGAAAGGGTTTGCAAACCGCTGAATCCACACGTGAGTTTGACTTTGTCAGTTGAATGCACACATTGACAACAATCCAGTTAGATAGCTCCGTTTTGGTTTTAGAAGCAGATATTTCTCTGTACAGCCTATGGTCCCATTCACTCGGGAATATCCCAACGCAACTCCTAGAAGAAACGTGTTTCTGACTCGCTGAATCTCCACATAGATTCAACTCTCTGAGGTGAACGAACGCACAGCAGAGCAGTTTCAAGGAAACGTTTCTCCTGAGTTTTAGACGAAGTTTCCTGCTGTTTAGTACGTATGCCGGCATTGGGCTGGAAATACCGGTTTTGGGATTCTGCAAAGAAAGGGTTTGCAAACCACTGAATCCACACGTGAGTTTATCTCCGTCAGTTGAATGCACACATTGACAACCATTCAGTTAGATAGCTCCGTTTTGTTTTTAGAAGCAGATATTTCTCTATACAGCCTATGGTCCCATTCACTCGGGAATATCCCAACGCAGCTCCTGGAAGAAACGTGTTTCTGACTCGCTGAATCTCAACATAGATTCAAGTCTCTTAGGTGAACGAACGCACAGCAGAGCAGTTTCAAGGAAACGTTTCTCCTGAGTTTTAGACGAAGTTTCCTGCTGTTTAGTACGTATGCCGGCATTGGGCTGGAAATACCGGTTTTGGGATTCTGCACAGAAAGGGTTTGCAAACCGCTGAATCCACACGTGAGTTTATCTCTGTCAGTTGAATGCACACATTGACAACCATTCAGTTAGATAGCTCCGTTTTGGTTTTAGAAGCAGATATTTCTCTGTACAGCCTATGGTCCCATTCACTCGGGAATATCCCAACGCAGCTCCTGGAAGAAACGTGTTTCTGACTCGCTGAATCTCAACATAGATTCAACTCTCTTAGGTGAACGAACGCACAGCAGAGCAGTTTCAAGGAAACGTTTCTCCTGAGTTTTAGACGAAGTTTCCTGCTGTTTAGTACGTATGCCGGCATTGGGCTGGAAATACCGGTTTTGGGATTCTGCACAGAAAGGGTTTGCAAACCGCTGAATCCACACGTGAGTTTAACTCTGTCAGTTGAATGCACACATTGACAACCATTCAGTTAGATAGCTCCGTTTTGGTATTAGAAGCAGATATTTCTCTGTACAGCCTATGGTCCCATTCACTCGGGAATATCCCAACGCAGGTCCTAGAAGAAACGTGTTTCTGACTCGCTGAATCTCAACATAGATTCAACTCTCTTAGGTGAACGAACGCACAGCAGAGCAGTTTCAAGGAAACGTTTATCCTGAGTTTTAGACGAAGTTTCCTGCTGTTTAGTACGGATGCCGGCATTGGGCTGGAAATACCGGTTTTGGGATTCTGCACAGAAAGGGTTTGCAAACCGCTGAATCCACACGTGAGTTTAACTTTGTGAGTTGAATGCACACATTGACAACCATCCAGTTAGATAGCTCCGTTTTGGTTTTAGAAGCAGATATTTCTCTGTACACCCTATGGTCCCATTCACTCGGGAATATCCCAACGCAGGTCCTAGAAGAAACGTGTTTCTGACTCGCTGAATGTCAACATAGATTCAACTCTCTTAGGTGAACGAACGCACAGCAGAGCAGTTTCAAGGAAACGTTTCTCCTGAGTTTTAGACGAAGTTACCTGCAGTTAAGTACGCATCCCGGCATTGGGCTGGAAATACCGGTTTTGGGATTCTGCACAGAAAGGGTTTGCAAACCACTGAATCCACACGGGAGTTTAACTCTGTCAGTTGAATGCACACATTGCCAACCATTCAGTTAGATAGCTCCGTTTTGGTTTTAGAAGCAGATATTTCTCTGTACAGCCTATGGTCCCATTCACTCGGGAATATCCCAACGCAGCTCCTGGAAGAAACGTGTTTCTGACTCGCTGAATCTCAACATAGATTCAACTCTCTTAGGTGAACGAACGCACAGCAGAGCAGTTTCAAGGAAACGTTTCTCCTGAGTTTTAGACGAAGTTTCCTGCTGTTTAGTACGTATGCCGGCATTGGGCTGGAAATACCGGTTTTGGGATTCTGCACAGAAAGGGTTTGCAAACCGCTGAATCCACACGTGAGGTTAACTCTGTCAGTTGAATGCACACATTGACAACCATTCAGTGTGATAACACCCTTTTGGTTTTAGAAGCAGATATTTCTCTGTACAACCTATTGTCCCATTCTCTCGGGAATATCCCAACGCAGCTCCTAGAAGAAACGTGTTTCTGACTCGCTGAACCTCAACATAGATTCAACTCTCTTAGGTGAACGATCGCACAGCAGAGCAGTTTCAAGGAAACTTTTCTCCTGAGTTTTAGACGAAGTTTCCTGCTGTTTATTACGGATGCCGGCATTGGGCTGGAAATACCGGTTTTGGGATTCTGCACAGAAAGGGTTTGCAAACCGCTGAATCCACACGTGAGTTTAACTCTGTCAGTTGAATGCACACATTGACAAACATTCAGTTTGATAACACCCTTTTGGTTTTAGAAGCAGATATTTCTCTGTACAGCCTGTGGTCCCATTCACTCGGGAATATCCCAACGCAGCTCCTGGAAGAAACGTGTTTCTGACTCGCTGAATCTCAACATAGATTCAACTCTCTTAGGTGAACGAACGCACAGCAGAGCAGTTTCAAGGAAACGTTTCTCCTGAGTTTTAGACGAAGTTTCCTGCTGTTTAGTACGTATGCCGGCATTGGGCTGGAAATACCGGTTTTGGGATTCTGCACAGGAAGGGTTTGCAAACCGCTGAATCCACACGTGAGTTTAACTCTGTCAGTTGAATGCACACATTGACAACCATTCAGTTTGATAACACCCTTTTGGTTTTAGAAGCAGATATTTCTCTGTACAGCCTATGGTCCCATTCACTCGGAAATATCCCAACGCAGTTCCTGGATGAAACGTGTTTCTGACTCGCTGAATCTCAACATAGATTCAACTCTCTTAGGTGAACGAACGCACAGCAGAGCAGTTTCAAGGAAACTTTTCTCCTGAGTTTTAGACGAAGTTTCCTGCTGTTTAGTACGGACGCCGGCATTCGGCTGGAAATACCGGTTTTGGGATTCTGCACAGAAAGGGTTTGCAAACCGCTGAATCCACACGTGAGTTTGACTTTGTCAGTTGAATGCACACATTGACAACAATCCAGTTAGATAGCTCCGTTTTGGTTTTAGAAGCAGATATTTCTCTGTACAGCCTATGGTCCCATTCACTCGGGAATATCCCAACGCAACTCCTAGAAGAAACGTGTTTCTGACTCGCTGAATCTCAACATAGATTCAACTCTCTGAGGTGAACGAACGCACAGCAGAGCAGTTTCAAGGAAACGTTTCTCCTGAGTTTTAGACGAAGTTTCCTGCTGTTTAGTACGTATGCCGGCATTGGGCTGGAAATACCGGTTTTGGGATTCTGCACAGAAAGGGTTTGCAAACCACTGAATCCACACGTGAGTTTATCTCCGTCAGTTGAATGCACACATTGACAACCATTCAGTTAGATAGCTCCGTTTTGTTTTTAGAAGCAGATATTTCTCTATACAGCCTATGGTCCCATTCACTCGGGAATATCCCAACGCAGCTCCTGGAAGAAACGTGTTTCTGACTCGCTGAATCTCAACATAGATTCAAGTCTCTTAGGTGAACGAACGCACAGCAGAGCAGTTTCAAGGAAACGTTTCTCCTGAGTTTTAGACGAAGTTTCCTGCTGTTTAGTACGTATGCCGGCATTGGGCTGGAAATACCGGTTATGGGATTCTGCACAGAAAGGGTTTGCAAACCGCTGAATCCACACGTGAGTTTATCTCTGTCAGTTGAATGCACACATTGACAACCATTCAGTTAGATAGCTCCGTTTTGGTTTTAGAAGCAGATATTTCTCTGTACAGCCTATGGTCCCATTCACTCGGGAATATCCCAACGCAGCTCCTAGAAGAAACGTATTTCTGACTCGCTGAATCTCAACATAGATTCAACTCTCTTAGGTGAACGAACGCACAGCAGAGCAGTTTCAAGGAAACGTTTCTCCTGAGTTTTAGACGAAGTTTCCTGCTGTTTAGTACGTATGCCGGCATTGGGCTGGAAATACCGGTTTTGGGATTCTGCACAGAAAGGGTTTGCAAACCGCTGAATCCACACGTGAGTTTAACTCTGTCAGTTGAATGCACACATTGACAACCATCCAGTTAGATAGCTCCGTTTCGGTTTTAGAAGCAGATATTTCTCTGTACAGCCTATGGTCCCATTCACTCGGGAATATCCCAACGCAGCTCCTAGAAGAAACGTGTTTCTGACTCGCTGAATCTCAACATAGTTTCAACTCTCTTAGGTGAACGAACGAACAGCAGAGCAGTTTCAAGGAAACTTTTCTCCTGAGTTTTAGACGAAGTTTCCTGCTGTTTAGTACGGATGCCGGCATTGGGCTGGAAATACCGGTTTTGGGATTCTGCACAGAAAGGGTTTGCAAACCGCGGAATCCACACGTGAGTTTAACTCTGTCATTTGAATGCACACATTGACAACCATTCACTTAGATACCTCCGTTTTGGTTTTAGAAACAGATATTTCTCTGTACAGCCTATGGTCCCATTCACTCGGGAATATCCCAACGCAGCTCCTAGAAGAAACGTGTTTCTGACTCGCTGAATCTCAACATAGATTCAACTCTCTTAGGTGAACGAACGCACAGCAGAGCAGTTTCAAGGAAACGTTTCTCCTGAGTTTTAGACGAAGTTTCCTGCTGTTTAGTACAGATGCCGGCATTGGGCTGGAAATACCGGTTTTGGGATTCTGCACAGAAAGGGTTTGCAAACCGCTGAATCCACACGTGAGTTTAACTTTGTCAGTTGAATGCACACATTGGCAACCATCCTGTTAGATAGCTCCGTTTTGGTTTTAGAAGCAGATATTTCTCTGTACAGCCTATGGTCCCATTCACTCGGGAATATCCCAACGCACGTCCTAGAAGAAACGTGTTTCTGACTCGCTGAATCTCAACATAGATTCAACTCTCTTAGGTGAACGAACGCACAGCAGAGCAGTTTCAAGGAAACTTTTCTCCTGAGTTTTAGACGAAGTTTCCTGCTGTTTAGTACGTATGCCGGCATTGGGCTGGAAATACCGGTTTTGGGATTCTGCACAGAAAGGGTTTGCAAACCACTGAATCCACACGTGAGTTTAACTCTGTCAGTTGAATGCACACATTGACAACCATTCAGTTAGATAGCTCCGTTTTGGTTTTAGAAGCAGATATTTCTCTGTACATCCTATGGTCCCATTCACTCGGGAATATCCCCACGCAGCTCCTGGAAGAAACTTGTTTCTGACTCGCTGAATCTCAACATAGATTCAAGTCTCTTAGGTGAACGGACGCACAGCAGAGCAGTTTCAAGGAAACGTTTCTCCTGAGTTTTAGACGAAGTTTCCTGCTGTTTAGTACGTATGCCGGCATTGGACTGGAAATACCGGTTTTGGGATTCTGCACAGAAAGGGTTTGCAAACCGCTGAATCCACACGTGAGTTTATCTCTGTCAGTTGAATGCACACATTGACAACCATTCAGTTAGATAGCTCCGTTTTGGTTTTAGAAGCAGATATTTCTCTGTACAGCCTATGGTCCCATTCACTCGGGAATATCCCAACGCACGTCCTAGAAGAAACGTGTTTCTGACTCGCTGAATGTCAACTTAGATTCAACTCTCTTAGGTGAACGAACGCACAGCAGAGCAGTTACAAGGAAACGTTTCTCCTGAGTTTTAGACGAAGTTTCCTGCTGTTTAGTACGTATGCCGGCATTGGGCTGGAAATACCGGTTTTGGGATTCTGCACAGAAAGGGTTTGCAAACCGCTGTATCCACACGTGAGTTTAACTCTGTCAGTTGAATGCGCACATTGACAACCATTCGGTTAGATAGTTCCGTTTTTGTTTTAGAGGCAGATATTTCTCTGTACAGCCTATGGTCCCAATCACCCGGGAATATCCCAACGCAGCTCCTAGAAGAAACGTGTTTCTGACTCGCTGAATCTCAACATAGATTCAACTCTCTTAGGTGAACGAACGCACAGCAGAGCAGTTTCAAGGAAACGTTTCTCCTGAGTTTTAGACGAAGTTTCCTGCTGTTTAGTACGTATGCCGGCATTGGGCTGGAAATACCGGTTTTGGGATTCTGCACAGAAAGGGTTTGCAAACCGCTGTATCCACACGTGAGTTTAACTCTGTCAGTTGAATGCGCACATTGACAACCATTCGGTTAGATAGTTCCGTTTTTGTTTTAGAAGCAGATATTTCTCTGTACAGCCTATGGTCCCATTCACTCGGGAATATCCCAACGCAGCTCCTAGAAGAAACGTGTTTCTGACTCGCTGAATCTCAACATAGATTCAACTCTCTTAGGTGAACGAACGCACAGCAGAGCAGTTTCAAGGAACCTTTTCTCCTGAGTTTTAGACGAAGTTTCCTGCTGTTTAGTACGTATGCCGGCATTGGGCTGGAAATACCGGTTTTGGGATTCTGCATAGAAAGGGTTTGCAAACCGCTGAATCCACACGTGAGTTTAACTCTGTCAGTTGAATGCACACATTGACAACCATTCAGTTAGATAGCTCCGTTTTGTTTTTAGAAGCAGATATTTCTCTATACAGCCTATGGTCCCATTCACTCGGGAATATCCCAACGCAGCTCCTGGAAGAAACGTGTTTCTGACTCGCTGAATCTCAACATAGATTCAAGTCTCTTAGGTGAACGAACGCACAGCAGAGCAGTTTCAAGGAAACGTTTCTCCTGAGTTTTAGACGAAGTTTCCTGCTGTTTAGTACGTATGCCGGCATTGGGCTGGAAATACCGGTTATGGGATTCTGCACAGAAAGGGTTTGCAAACCGCTGAATCCACACGTGAGTTTATCTCTGTCAGTTGAATGCACACATTGACAACCATTCAGTTAGATAGCTCCGTTTTGGTTTTAGAAGCAGATATTTCTCTGTACAGCCTATGGTCCCATTCACTCGGGAATATCCCAACGCAGCTCCTAGAAGAAACGTATTTCTGACTCGCTGAATCTCAACATAGATTCAACTCTCTTAGGTGAACGAACGCACAGCAGAGCAGTTTCAAGGAAACGTTTCTCCTGAGTTTTAGACGAAGTTTCCTGCTGTTTAGTACGTATGCCGGCATTGGGCTGGAAATACCGGTTTTGGGATTCTGCACAGAAAGGGTTTGCAAACCGCTGAATCCACACGTGAGGTTAACTCTGTCAGTTGAATGCACACATTGACAACCATTCAGTGTGATAACACCCTTTTGGTTTTAGAAGCAGATATTTCTCTGTACAACCTATTGTCCCATTCTCTCGGGAATATCCCAACGCAGCTCCTAGAAGAAACGTGTTTCTGACTCGCTGAACCTCAACATAGATTCAACTCTCTTAGGTGAACGATCGCACAGCAGAGCAGTTTCAAGGAAACTTTTCTCCTGAGTTTTAGACGAAGTTTCCTGCTGTTTATTACGGATGCCGGCATTGGGCTGGAAATACCGGTTTTGGGATTCTGCACAGAAAGGGTTTGCAAACCGCTGAATCCACACGTGAGTTTAACTCTGTCAGTTGAATGCACACATTGACAAACATTCAGTTTGATAACACCCTTTTGGTTTTAGAAGCAGATATTTCTCTGTACAGCCTGTGGTCCCATTCACTCGGGAATATCCCAACGCAGCTCCTGGAAGAAACGTGTTTCTGACTCGCTGAATCTCAACATAGATTCAACTCTCTTAGGTGAACGAACGCACAGCAGAGCAGTTTCAAGGAAACGTTTCTCCTGAGTTTTAGACGAAGTTTCCTGCTGTTTAGTACGTATGCCGGCATTGGGCTGGAAATACCGGTTTTGGGATTCTGCACAGGAAGGGTTTGCAAACCGCTGAATCCACACGTGAGTTTAACTCTGTCAGTTGAATGCACACATTGACAACCATTCAGTTTGATAACACCCTTTTGGTTTTAGAAGCAGATATTTCTCTGTACAGCCTATGGTCCCATTCACTCGGAAATATCCCAACGCAGTTCCTGGATGAAACGTGTTTCTGACTCGCTGAATCTCAACATAGATTCAACTCTCTTAGGTGAACGAACGCACAGCAGAGCAGTTTCAAGGAAACTTTTCTCCTGAGTTTTAGACGAAGTTTCCTGCTGTTTAGTACGGACGCCGGCATTCGGCTGGAAATACCGGTTTTGGGATTCTGCACAGAAAGGGTTTGCAAACCGCTGAATCCACACGTGAGTTTGACTTTGTCAGTTGAATGCACACATTGACAACAATCCAGTTAGATAGCTCCGTTTTGGTTTTAGAAGCAGATATTTCTCTGTACAGCCTATGGTCCCATTCACTCGGGAATATCCCAACGCAACTCCTAGAAGAAACGTGTTTCTGACTCGCTGAATCTCAACATAGATTCAACTCTCTGAGGTGAACGAACGCACAGCAGAGCAGTTTCAAGGAAACGTTTCTCCTGAGTTTTAGACGAAGTTTCCTGCTGTTTAGTACGTATGCCGGCATTGGGCTGGAAATACCGGTTTTGGGATTCTGCACAGAAAGGGTTTGCAAACCACTGAATCCACACGTGAGTTTATCTCCGTCAGTTGAATGCACACATTGACAACCATTCAGTTAGATAGCTCCGTTTTGTTTTTAGAAGCAGATATTTCTCTATACAGCCTATGGTCCCATTCACTCGGGAATATCCCAACGCAGCTCCTGGAAGAAACGTGTTTCTGACTCGCTGAATCTCAACATAGATTCAAGTCTCTTAGGTGAACGAACGCACAGCAGAGCAGTTTCAAGGAAACGTTTCTCCTGAGTTTTAGACGAAGTTTCCTGCTGTTTAGTACGTATGCCGGCATTGGGCTGGAAATACCGGTTATGGGATTCTGCACAGAAAGGGTTTGCAAACCGCTGAATCCACACGTGAGTTTATCTCTGTCAGTTGAATGCACACATTGACAACCATTCAGTTAGATAGCTCCGTTTTGGTTTTAGAAGCAGATATTTCTCTGTACAGCCTATGGTCCCATTCACTCGGGAATATCCCAACGCAGCTCCTAGAAGAAACGTATTTCTGACTCGCTGAATCTCAACATAGATTCAACTCTCTTAGGTGAACGAACGCACAGCAGAGCAGTTTCAAGGAAACGTTTCTCCTGAGTTTTAGACGAAGTTTCCTGCTGTTTAGTACGTATGCCGGCATTGGGCTGGAAATACCGGTTTTGGGATTCTGCACAGAAAGGGTTTGCAAACCGCTGAATCCACACGTGAGTTTAACTCTGTCAGTTGAATGCACACATTGACAACCATCCAGTTAGATAGCTCCGTTTCGGTTTTAGAAGCAGATATTTCTCTGTACAGCCTATGGTCCCATTCACTCGGGAATATCCCAACGCAGCTCCTAGAAGAAACGTGTTTCTGACTCGCTGAATCTCAACATAGTTTCAACTCTCTTAGGTGAACGAACGAACAGCAGAGCAGTTTCAAGGAAACTTTTCTCCTGAGTTTTAGACGAAGTTTCCTGCTGTTTAGTACGGATGCCGGCATTGGGCTGGAAATACCGGTTTTGGGATTCTGCACAGAAAGGGTTTGCAAACCGCGGAATCCACACGTGAGTTTAACTCTGTCATTTGAATGCACACATTGACAACCATTCACTTAGATACCTCCGTTTTGGTTTTAGAAACAGATATTTCTCTGTACAGCCTATGGTCCCATTCACTCGGGAATATCCCAACGCAGCTCCTAGAAGAAACGTGTTTCTGACTCGCTGAATCTCAACATAGATTCAACTCTCTTAGGTGAACGAACGCACAGCAGAGCAGTTTCAAGGAAACGTTTCTCCTGAGTTTTAGACGAAGTTTCCTGCTGTTTAGTACAGATGCCGGCATTGGGCTGGAAATACCGGTTTTGGGATTCTGCACAGAAAGGGTTTGCAAACCGCTGAATCCACACGTGAGTTTAACTTTGTCAGTTGAATGCACACATTGGCAACCATCCTGTTAGATAGCTCCGTTTTGGTTTTAGAAGCAGATATTTCTCTGTACAGCCTATGGTCCCATTCACTCGGGAATATCCCAACGCACGTCCTAGAAGAAACGTGTTTCTGACTCGCTGAATCTCAACATAGATTCAACTCTCTTAGGTGAACGAACGCACAGCAGAGCAGTTTCAAGGAAACTTTTCTCCTGAGTTTTAGACGAAGTTTCCTGCTGTTTAGTACGTATGCCGGCATTGGGCTGGAAATACCGGTTTTGGGATTCTGCACAGAAAGGGTTTGCAAACCACTGAATCCACACGTGAGTTTAACTCTGTCAGTTGAATGCACACATTGACAACCATTCAGTTAGATAGCTCCGTTTTGGTTTTAGAAGCAGATATTTCTCTGTACATCCTATGGTCCCATTCACTCGGGAATATCCCCACGCAGCTCCTGGAAGAAACTTGTTTCTGACTCGCTGAATCTCAACATAGATTCAAGTCTCTTAGGTGAACGGACGCACAGCAGAGCAGTTTCAAGGAAACGTTTCTCCTGAGTTTTAGACGAAGTTTCCTGCTGTTTAGTACGTATGCCGGCATTGGACTGGAAATACCGGTTTTGGGATTCTGCACAGAAAGGGTTTGCAAACCGCTGAATCCACACGTGAGTTTATCTCTGTCAGTTGAATGCACACATTGACAACCATTCAGTTAGATAGCTCCGTTTTGGTTTTAGAAGCAGATATTTCTCTGTACAGCCTATGGTCCCATTCACTCGGGAATATCCCAACGCACGTCCTAGAAGAAACGTGTTTCTGACTCGCTGAATGTCAACTTAGATTCAACTCTCTTAGGTGAACGAACGCACAGCAGAGCAGTTACAAGGAAACGTTTCTCCTGAGTTTTAGACGAAGTTTCCTGCTGTTTAGTACGTATGCCGGCATTGGGCTGGAAATACCGGTTTTGGGATTCTGCACAGAAAGGGTTTGCAAACCGCTGTATCCACACGTGAGTTTAACTCTGTCAGTTGAATGCGCACATTGACAACCATTCGGTTAGATAGTTCCGTTTTTGTTTTAGAGGCAGATATTTCTCTGTACAGCCTATGGTCCCAATCACCCGGGAATATCCCAACGCAGCTCCTAGAAGAAACGTGTTTCTGACTCGCTGAATCTCAACATAGATTCAACTCTCTTAGGTGAACGAACGCACAGCAGAGCAGTTTCAAGGAAACGTTTCTCCTGAGTTTTAGACGAAGTTTCCTGCTGTTTAGTACGTATGCCGGCATTGGGCTGGAAATACCGGTTTTGGGATTCTGCACAGAAAGGGTTTGCAAACCGCTGTATCCACACGTGAGTTTAACTCTGTCAGTTGAATGCGCACATTGACAACCATTCGGTTAGATAGTTCCGTTTTTGTTTTAGAAGCAGATATTTCTCTGTACAGCCTATGGTCCCATTCACTCGGGAATATCCCAACGCAGCTCCTAGAAGAAACGTGTTTCTGACTCGCTGAATCTCAACATAGATTCAACTCTCTTAGGTGAACGAACGCACAGCAGAGCAGTTTCAAGGAACCTTTTCTCCTGAGTTTTAGACGAAGTTTCCTGCTGTTTAGTACGTATGCCGGCATTGGGCTGGAAATACCGGTTTTGGGATTCTGCATAGAAAGGGTTTGCAAACCGCTGAATCCACACGTGAGTTTAACTCTGTCAGTTGAATGCACACATTGACAACCATTCAGTTAGATAGCTCCGTTTTGTTTTTAGAAGCAGATATTTCTCTATACAGCCTATGGTCCCATTCACTCGGGAATATCCCAACGCAGCTCCTGGAAGAAACGTGTTTCTGACTCGCTGAATCTCAACATAGATTCAAGTCTCTTAGGTGAACGAACGCACAGCAGAGCAGTTTCAAGGAAACGTTTCTCCTGAGTTTTAGACGAAGTTTCCTGCTGTTTAGTACGTATGCCGGCATTGGGCTGGAAATACCGGTTATGGGATTCTGCACAGAAAGGGTTTGCAAACCGCTGAATCCACACGTGAGTTTATCTCTGTCAGTTGAATGCACACATTGACAACCATTCAGTTAGATAGCTCCGTTTTGGTTTTAGAAGCAGATATTTCTCTGTACAGCCTATGGTCCCATTCACTCGGGAATATCCCAACGCAGCTCCTAGAAGAAACGTATTTCTGACTCGCTGAATCTCAACATAGATTCAACTCTCTTAGGTGAACGAACGCACAGCAGAGCAGTTTCAAGGAAACGTTTCTCCTGAGTTTTAGACGAAGTTTCCTGCTGTTTAGTACGTATGCCGGCATTGGGCTGGAAATACCGGTTTTGGGATTCTGCACAGAAAGGGTTTGCAAACCGCTGAATCCACACGTGAGTTTAACTCTGTCAGTTGAATGCACACATTGACAACCATCCAGTTAGATAGCTCCGTTTCGGTTTTAGAAGCAGATATTTCTCTGTACAGCCTATGGTCCCATTCACTCGGGAATATCCCAACGCAGCTCCTAGAAGAAACGTGTTTCTGACTCGCTGAATCTCAACATAGTTTCAACTCTCTTAGGTGAACGAACGAACAGCAGAGCAGTTTCAAGGAAACTTTTCTCCTGAGTTTTAGACGAAGTTTCCTGCTGTTTAGTACGGATGCCGGCATTGGGCTGGAAATACCGGTTTTGGGATTCTGCACAGAAAGGGTTTGCAAACCGCGGAATCCACACGTGAGTTTAACTCTGTCATTTGAATGCACACATTGACAACCATTCACTTAGATACCTCCGTTTTGGTTTTAGAAACAGATATTTCTCTGTACAGCCTATGGTCCCATTCACTCGGGAATATCCCAACGCAGCTCCTAGAAGAAACGTGTTTCTGACTCGCTGAATCTCAACATAGATTCAACTCTCTTAGGTGAACGAACGCACAGCAGAGCAGTTTCAAGGAAACGTTTCTCCTGAGTTTTAGACGAAGTTTCCTGCTGTTTAGTACAGATGCCGGCATTGGGCTGGAAATACCGGTTTTGGGATTCTGCACAGAAAGGGTTTGCAAACCGCTGAATCCACACGTGAGTTTAACTTTGTCAGTTGAATGCACACATTGGCAACCATCCTGTTAGATAGCTCCGTTTTGGTTTTAGAAGCAGATATTTCTCTGTACAGCCTATGGTCCCATTCACTCGGGAATATCCCAACGCACGTCCTAGAAGAAACGTGTTTCTGACTCGCTGAATCTCAACATAGATTCAACTCTCTTAGGTGAACGAACGCACAGCAGAGCAGTTTCAAGGAAACTTTTCTCCTGAGTTTTAGACGAAGTTTCCTGCTGTTTAGTACGTATGCCGGCATTGGGCTGGAAATACCGGTTTTGGGATTCTGCACAGAAAGGGTTTGCAAACCACTGAATCCACACGTGAGTTTAACTCTGTCAGTTGAATGCACACATTGACAACCATTCAGTTAGATAGCTCCGTTTTGGTTTTAGAAGCAGATATTTCTCTGTACATCCTATGGTCCCATTCACTCGGGAATATCCCCACGCAGCTCCTGGAAGAAACTTGTTTCTGACTCGCTGAATCTCAACATAGATTCAAGTCTCTTAGGTGAACGGACGCACAGCAGAGCAGTTTCAAGGAAACGTTTCTCCTGAGTTTTAGACGAAGTTTCCTGCTGTTTAGTACGTATGCCGGCATTGGACTGGAAATACCGGTTTTGGGATTCTGCACAGAAAGGGTTTGCAAACCGCTGAATCCACACGTGAGTTTATCTCTGTCAGTTGAATGCACACATTGACAACCATTCAGTTAGATAGCTCCGTTTTGGTTTTAGAAGCAGATATTTCTCTGTACAGCCTATGGTCCCATTCACTCGGGAATATCCCAACGCACGTCCTAGAAGAAACGTGTTTCTGACTCGCTGAATGTCAACTTAGATTCAACTCTCTTAGGTGAACGAACGCACAGCAGAGCAGTTACAAGGAAACGTTTCTCCTGAGTTTTAGACGAAGTTTCCTGCTGTTTAGTACGTATGCCGGCATTGGGCTGGAAATACCGGTTTTGGGATTCTGCACAGAAAGGGTTTGCAAACCGCTGTATCCACACGTGAGTTTAACTCTGTCAGTTGAATGCGCACATTGACAACCATTCGGTTAGATAGTTCCGTTTTTGTTTTAGAGGCAGATATTTCTCTGTACAGCCTATGGTCCCAATCACCCGGGAATATCCCAACGCAGCTCCTAGAAGAAACGTGTTTCTGACTCGCTGAATCTCAACATAGATTCAACTCTCTTAGGTGAACGAACGCACAGCAGAGCAGTTTCAAGGAAACGTTTCTCCTGAGTTTTAGACGAAGTTTCCTGCTGTTTAGTACGTATGCCGGCATTGGGCTGGAAATACCGGTTTTGGGATTCTGCACAGAAAGGGTTTGCAAACCGCTGTATCCACACGTGAGTTTAACTCTGTCAGTTGAATGCGCACATTGACAACCATTCGGTTAGATAGTTCCGTTTTTGTTTTAGAAGCAGATATTTCTCTGTACAGCCTATGGTCCCATTCACTCGGGAATATCCCAACGCAGCTCCTAGAAGAAACGTGTTTCTGACTCGCTGAATCTCAACATAGATTCAACTCTCTTAGGTGAACGAACGCACAGCAGAGCAGTTTCAAGGAACCTTTTCTCCTGAGTTTTAGACGAAGTTTCCTGCTGTTTAGTACGTATGCCGGCATTGGGCTGGAAATACCGGTTTTGGGATTCTGCATAGAAAGGGTTTGCAAACCGCTGAATCCACACGTGAGTTTAACTCTGTCAGTTGAATGCACACATTGACAACCATTCAGTTTGATAACACCCTTTTGGTTTTAGAAGCAGATATTTCTCTGTACAGCCTATGGTCCCATTCACTCGGGAATATCCCAACGCAGCTCCTAGAAGAAACGTGTTTCTGACTCGCTGAATCTCAACATAGATTCAACTCTCTTAGGTGAACGAACGCACAGCAGAGCAGTTTCAAGGAAACGTTTCTCCTGAGTTTTAGACGAAGTTTCCTGCTGTTTAGTACGTATGCCGGCATTGGGCTGGAAATACCGGTTTTGGGATTCTGCACAGAAAGGGTTTGCAAACCGCTGAATCCACACGTGAGGTTAACTCTGTCAGTTGAATACACACATTGACAACCATTCAGTTTGATAACACCCTTTTGGTTTTAGAAGCAGATATTTCTCTGTACAGCCTATGGTCCCATTCACTCGGGAATATCCCAACGCAGCTCCTGGAAGAAACGTGTTTCTGACTCGCTGAATCTCAACATAGATTCAACTCTCTTAGGTGAACGAACGCACAGCAGAGCAGTTTCAAGGAAACGTTTCTCCTGAGTTTTAGACGAAGTTTCCTGCTGTTTAGTACGTATGCCGGCATTGGGCTGGAAATACCGGTTTTGGGATTCTGCACAGAATGGGTTTGCAAACCGCTGAATCCACACGTGAGTTTGACTTTGTCAGTTGAATGCACACATTGACAACAATCCAGTTAGATAGCTCCGTTTTGGTTTTAGAAACCCATATTTCTCTGTACAGCCTATGGTCCCATTCACTCGGCAATATCCCAATGCAGCTCCTGGAAGAAACGTGTTTCTGACTCGCTGAATCTCAACATAGATTCAACTCTCTTAGGTGAACGAACGCACAGCAGAGCAGTTTCAAGGAAACGTTTCTCCTGAGTTTTAGACGAAGTTTCCTGCTGTTTAGTACGTATGCCGGCATTGGGCTGGAAATACCGGTTTTGGGATTCTGCACAGAAAGGGTTTGCAAACCGCTGAATCCACACGTGAGTTTAACTCTGTCAGTTGAATGCACACATTGGCAACCATTCAGTTTGATAACACCCTTTTGGTTTTAGAAGCAGATATTTCTCTGTACAGTCTATGGTCCCATTCACTCGGGAATATCCCAACGCAGCTCCTGGAAGAAACGTGTTTCTGACTCGCTGAATCTCAACATAGATTCAACTCTCTTAGGTGAACGAACGCACAGCAGAGCAGTTTCAAGGAAACGTTTCTCCTGAGTTTTAGACCAAGTTTCCTGCTGTTTAGTACGTATGCCGGCATTGGGCTGGAAATACCGGTTTTGGGATTCTGCACAGAAAGGGTTTGCAAACCGCTGAATCCTCACGTGAGGTTAACTCTGTCAGTTGAATGCACACATTGACAACCATTCAGTGTGATAACACCCTTTTGGTTTTAGAAGCAGATATTTCTCTGTACAACCTATTGTCCCATTCTCTCGGGAATATCCCAACGCAGCTCCTAGAAGAAACGTGTTTCTGACTCGCTGAATCTCAACATAGATTCAACTCTCTTAGGTGAACGATCGCACAGCAGAGCAGTTTCAAGGAAACTTTTCTCCTGAGTTTTAGACCAAGTTTCCTGCTGTTTATTACAGATGCCGGCATTGGGCTGGAAATACCGGTTTTGGGATTCTGCACAGAAAGGGTTTGCAAACCGCTGAATCCACACGTGAGTTTAACTCTGTCAGTTGAATGCACACATTGACAACCATTCAGTTTGATAACACCCTTTTGGTTTTAGAAGCAGATATTTCTCTGTACAGCCTGTGGTCCCATTCACTCGGGAATATCCCAACGCAGCTCCTGGAAGAAACGTGTTTCTGACTCGCTGAATCTCAACATAGATTCAACTCTCTTAGGTGAACGAACGCACAGCAGAGCAGTTTCAAGGAAACGTTTCTCCTGAGTTTTAGACGAAGTTTCCTGCTGTTTAGTACGTATGCCGGCATTGGGCTGGAAATACCGGTTTTCGGATTCTGCACAGAAAGGGTTTGCAAACCGCTGAATCCACACGTGAGTTTAACTCTGTCAGTTGAATGCACACATTGACAACCATTCAGTTTGATAACACCCTTTTGGTTTTAGAAGCAGATATTTCTCTGTACAGCCTATGGTCCCATTCACTCGGGAATATCCCAACGCAGCTCCTGGAAGAAACGTGTTTCTGACTCGCTGAATCTCAACATAGATTCAACTCTCTTAGGTGAACGAACGCACAGCAGAGCAGTTTCAAGGAAACTTTTCTCCTGAGTTTTAGACGAAGTTTCCTGCTGTTTAGTACGGACGCCGGCATTCGGCTGGAAATACCGGTTTTGGGATTCTGCACAGAAAGGGTTTGCAAACCGCTGAATCCACACGTGAGTTTGACTTTGTCAGTTGAATGCACACATTGACAACAATCCAGTTAGATAGCTCCGTTTTGGTTTTAGAAGCAGATATTTCTCTGTACAGCCTATGGTCCCATTCACTCGGGAATATCCCAACGCAACTCCTAGAAGAAACGTGTTTCTGACTCGCTGAATCTCCACATAGATTCAACTCTCTGAGGTGAACGAACGCACAGCAGAGCAGTTTCAAGGAAACGTTTCTCCTGAGTTTTAGACGAAGTTTCCTGCTGTTTAGTACGTATGCCGGCATTGGGCTGGAAATACCGGTTTTGGGATTCTGCAAAGAAAGGGTTTGCAAACCACTGAATCCACACGTGAGTTTATCTCCGTCAGTTGAATGCACACATTGACAACCATTCAGTTAGATAGCTCCGTTTTGTTTTTAGAAGCAGATATTTCTCTATACAGCCTATGGTCCCATTCACTCGGGAATATCCCAACGCAGCTCCTGGAAGAAACGTGTTTCTGACTCGCTGAATCTCAACATAGATTCAAGTCTCTTAGGTGAACGAACGCACAGCAGAGCAGTTTCAAGGAAACGTTTCTCCTGAGTTTTAGACGAAGTTTCCTGCTGTTTAGTACGTATGCCGGCATTGGGCTGGAAATACCGGTTTTGGGATTCTGCACAGAAAGGGTTTGCAAACCGCTGAATCCACACGTGAGTTTATCTCTGTCAGTTGAATGCACACATTGACAACCATTCAGTTAGATAGCTCCGTTTTGGTTTTAGAAGCAGATATTTCTCTGTACAGCCTATGGTCCCATTCACTCGGGAATATCCCAACGCAGCTCCTGGAAGAAACGTGTTTCTGACTCGCTGAATCTCAACATAGATTCAACTCTCTTAGGTGAACGAACGCACAGCAGAGCAGTTTCAAGGAAACGTTTCTCCTGAGTTTTAGACGAAGTTTCCTGCTGTTTAGTACGTATGCCGGCATTGGGCTGGAAATACCGGTTTTGGGATTCTGCACAGAAAGGGTTTGCAAACCGCTGAATCCACACGTGAGTTTAACTCTGTCAGTTGAATGCACACATTGACAACCATTCAGTTAGATAGCTCCGTTTTGGTATTAGAAGCAGATATTTCTCTGTACAGCCTATGGTCCCATTCACTCGGGAATATCCCAACGCAGGTCCTAGAAGAAACGTGTTTCTGACTCGCTGAATCTCAACATAGATTCAACTCTCTTAGGTGAACGAACGCACAGCAGAGCAGTTTCAAGGAAACGTTTATCCTGAGTTTTAGACGAAGTTTCCTGCTGTTTAGTACGGATGCCGGCATTGGGCTGGAAATACCGGTTTTGGGATTCTGCACAGAAAGGGTTTGCAAACCGCTGAATCCACACGTGAGTTTAACTTTGTGAGTTGAATGCACACATTGACAACCATCCAGTTAGATAGCTCCGTTTTGGTTTTAGAAGCAGATATTTCTCTGTACACCCTATGGTCCCATTCACTCGGGAATATCCCAACGCAGCTCCTAGAAGAAACGTGTTTCTGACTCGCTGAATCTCAACATAGATTCAACTCTCTTAGGTGAACGAACGAACAGCAGAGCAGTTTCAAGGAAACGTTTCTCCTGAGTTTTAGACGAAGTTACCTGCAGTTAAGTACGCATCCCGGCATTGGGCTGGAAATACCGGTTTTGGGATTCTGCACAGAAAGGGTTTGCAAACCACTGAATCCACACGGGAGTTTAACTCTGTCAGTTGAATGCACACATTGCCAACCATTCAGTTAGATAGCTCCGTTTTGGTTTTAGAAGCAGATATTTCTCTGTACAGCCTATGGTCCCATTCACTCGGGAATATCCCAACGCAGCTCCTGGAAGAAACGTGTTTCTGACTCGCTGAATCTCAACATAGATTCAACTCTCTTAGGTGAACGAACGCACAGCAGAGCAGTTTCAAGGAAACGTTTCTCCTGAGTTTTAGACGAAGTTTCCTGCTGTTTAGTACGTATGCCGGCATTGGGCTGGAAATACCGGTTTTGGGATTCTGCACAGAAAGGGTTTGCAAACCGCTGAATCCACACGTGAGGTTAACTCTGTCAGTTGAATGCACACATTGACAACCATTCAGTGTGATAACACCCTTTTGGTTTTAGAAGCAGATATTTCTCTGTACAACCTATTGTCCCATTCTCTCGGGAATATCCCAACGCAGCTCCTAGAAGAAACGTGTTTCTGACTCGCTGAATCTCAACATAGATTCAACTCTCTTAGGTGAACGATCGCACAGCAGAGCAGTTTCAAGGAAACTTTTCTCCTGAGTTTTAGACGAAGTTTCCTGCTGTTTATTACGGATGCCGGCATTGGGCTGGAAATACCGGTTTTGGGATTCTGCACAGAAAGGGTTTGCAAACCGCTGAATCCACACGTGAGTTTAACTCTGTCAGTTGAATGCACACATTGACAAACATTCAGTTTGATAACACCCTTTTGGTTTTAGAAGCAGATATTTCTCTGTACAGCCTGTGGTCCCATTCACTCGGGAATATCCCAACGCAGCTCCTGGAAGAAACGTGTTTCTGACTCGCTGAATCTCAACATAGATTCAACTCTCTTAGGTGAACGAACGCACAGCAGAGCAGTTTCAAGGAAACGTTTCTCCTGAGTTTTAGACGAAGTTTCCTGCTGTTTAGTACGGATGCCGGCATTGGGCTGGAAATACCGGTTTTGGGATTCTGCACAGGAAGGGTTTGCAAACCGCTGAATCCACACGTGAGTTTAACTCTGTCAGTTGAATGCACACATTGACAACCATTCAGTTTGATAACACCCTTTTGGTTTTAGAAGCAGATATTTCTCTGTACAGCCTATGGTCCCATTCACTCGGGAATATCCCAACGCAGTTCCTGGATGAAACGTGTTTCTGACTCGCTGAATCTCAACATAGATTCAACTCTCTTAGGTGAACGAACGCACAGCAGAGCAGTTTCAAGGAAACTTTTCTCCTGAGTTTTAGACGAAGTTTCCTGCTGTTTAGTACGGACGCCGGCATTCGGCTGGAAATACCGGTTTTGGGATTCTGCACAGAAAGGGTTTGCAAACCGCTGAATCCACACGTGAGTTTGACTTTGTCAGTTGAATGCACACATTGACAACAATCCAGTTAGATAGCTCCGTTTTGGTTTTAGAAGCACATATTTCGCTGTACAGCCTATGGTCCCATTCACTCGGGAATATCCCAACGCAACTCCTAGAAGAAACGTGTTTCTGACTCGCTGAATCTCAACATAGATTCAACTCTCTGAGGTGAACGAACGCACAGCAGAGCAGTTTCAAGGAAACGTTTCTCCTGAGTTTTAGACGAAGTTTCCTGCTGTTTAGTACGTATGCCGGCATTGGGCTGGAAATACCGGTTTTGGGATTCTGCACAGAAAGGGTTTGCAAACCGCTGAATCCACACGTGAGTTTAACTCTGTCAGTTGAATGCACACATTGGCAACCATTCAGTTTGATAACACCCTTTTGGTTTTAGAAGCAGATATTTCTCTGTACAGTCTATGGTCCCATTCACTCGGGAATATCCCAACGCAGCTCCTGGAAGAAACGTGTTTCTGACTCGCTGAATCTCAACATAGATTCAACTCTCTTAGGTGAACGAACGCACAGCAGAGCAGTTTCAAGGAAACGTTTCTCCTGAGTTTTAGACCAAGTTTCCTGCTGTTTAGTACGTATGCCGGCATTGGGCTGGAAATACCGGTTTTGGGATTCTGCACAGAAAGGGTTTGCAAACCGCTGAATCCTCACGTGAGGTTAACTCTGTCAGTTGAATGCACACATTGACAACCATTCAGTGTGATAACACCCTTTTGGTTTTAGAAGCAGATATTTCTCTGTACAACCTATTGTCCCATTCTCTCGGGAATATCCCAACGCAGCTCCTAGAAGAAACGTGTTTCTGACTCGCTGAATCTCAACATAGATTCAACTCTCTTAGGTGAACGATCGCACAGCAGAGCAGTTTCAAGGAAACTTTTCTCCTGAGTTTTAGACGAAGTTTCCTGCTGTTTATTACGGATGCCGGCATTGGGCTGGAAATACCGGTTTTGGGATTCTGCACAGAAAGGGTTTGCAAACCGCTGAATCCACACGTGAGTTTAACTCTGTCAGTTGAATGCACACATTGACAACCATTCAGTTTGATAACACCCTTTTGGTTTTAGAAGCAGATATTTCTCTGTACAGCCTGTGGTCCCATTCACTCGGGAATATCCCAACGCAGCTCCTGGAAGAAACGTGTTTCTGACTCGCTGAATCTCAACATAGATTCAACTCTCTTAGGTGAACGAACGCACAGCAGAGCAGTTTCAAGGAAACGTTTCTCCTGAGTTTTAGACGAAGTTTCCTGCTGTTTAGTACGTATGCCGGCATTGGGCTGGAAATACCGGTTTTGGGATTCTGCACAGAAAGGGTTTGCAAACCGCTGAATCCACACGTGAGTTTAACTCTGTCAGTTGAATGCACACATTGACAACCATTCAGTTTGATAACACCCTTTTGGTTTTAGAAGCAGATATTTCTCTGTACAGCCTATGGTCCCATTCACTCGGGAATATCCCAACGCAGCTCCTGGAAGAAACGTGTTTCTGACTCGCTGAATCTCAACATAGATTCAACTCTCTTAGGTGAACGAACGCACAGCAGAGCAGTTTCAAGGAAACTTTTCTCCTGAGTTTTAGACGAAGTTTCCTGCTGTTTAGTACGGACGCCGGCATTCGGCTGGAAATACCGGTTTTGGGATTCTGCACAGAAAGGGTTTGCAAACCGCTGAATCCACACGTGAGTTTGACTTTGTCAGTTGAATGCACACATTGACAACAATCCAGTTAGATAGCTCCGTTTTGGTTTTAGAAGCAGATATTTCTCTGTACAGCCTATGGTCCCATTCACTCGGGAATATCCCAACGCAACTCCTAGAAGAAACGTGTTTCTGACTCGCTGAATCTCAACATAGATTCAACTCTCTGAGGTGAACGAACGCACAGCAGAGCAGTTTCAAGGAAACGTTTCTCCTGAGTTTTAGACGAAGTTTCCTGCTGTTTAGTACGTATGCCGGCATTGGGCTGGAAATACCGGTTTTGGGATTCTGCAAAGAAAGGGTTTGCAAACCACTGAATCCACACGTGAGTTTATCTCCGTCAGTTGAATGCACACATTGACAACCATTCAGTTAGATAGCTCCGTTTTGTTTTTAGAAGCAGATATTTCTCTATACAGCCTATGGTCCCATTCACTCGGGAATATCCCAACGCAGCTCCTGGAAGAAACGTGTTTCTGACTCGCTGAATCTCAACATAGATTCAAGTCTCTTAGGTGAACGAACGCACAGCAGAGCAGTTTCAAGGAAACGTTTCTCCTGAGTTTTAGACGAAGTTTCCTGCTGTTTAGTACGTATGCCGGCATTGGGCTGGAAATACCGGTTTTGGGATTCTGCACAGAAAGGGTTTGCAAACCGCTGAATCCACACGTGAGTTTATCTCTGTCAGTTGAATGCACACATTGACAACCATTCAGTTAGATAGCTCCGTTTTGGTTTTAGAAGCAGATATTTCTCTGTACAGCCTATGGTCCCATTCACTCGGGAATATCCCAACGCAGCTCCTGGAAGAAACGTGTTTCTGACTCGCTGAATCTCAACATAGATTCAACTCTCTTAGGTGAACGAACGCACAGCAGAGCAGTTTCAAGGAAACGTTTCTCCTGAGTTTTAGACGAAGTTTCCTGCTGTTTAGTACGTATGCCGGCATTGGGCTGGAAATACCGGTTTTGGGATTCTGCACAGAAAGGGTTTGCAAACCGCTGAATCCACACGTGAGTTTAACTCTGTCAGTTGAATGCACACATTGACAACCATTCAGTTAGATAGCTCCGTTTTGGTATTAGAAGCAGATATTTCTCTGTACAGCCTATGGTCCCATTCACTCGGGAATATCCCAACGCAGGTCCTAGAAGAAACGTGTTTCTGACTCGCTGAATCTCAACATAGATTCAACTCTCTTAGGTGAACGAACGCACAGCAGAGCAGTTTCAAGGAAACGTTTATCCTGAGTTTTAGACGAAGTTTCCTGCTGTTTAGTACGGATGCCGGCATTGGGCTGGAAATACCGGTTTTGGGATTCTGCACAGAAAGGGTTTGCAAACCGCTGAATCCACACGTGAGTTTAACTTTGTGAGTTGAATGCACACATTGACAACCATCCAGTTAGATAGCTCCGTTTTGGTTTTAGAAGCAGATATTTCTCTGTACACCCTATGGTCCCATTCACTCGGGAATATCCCAACGCAGCTCCTAGAAGAAACGTGTTTCTGACTCGCTGAATCTCAACATAGATTCAACTCTCTTAGGTGAACGAACGAACAGCAGAGCAGTTTCAAGGAAACGTTTCTCCTGAGTTTTAGACGAAGTTACCTGCAGTTAAGTACGCATCCCGGCATTGGGCTGGAAATACCGGTTTTGGGATTCTGCACAGAAAGGGTTTGCAAACCACTGAATCCACACGGGAGTTTAACTCTGTCAGTTGAATGCACACATTGCCAACCATTCAGTTAGATAGCTCCGTTTTGGTTTTAGAAGCAGATATTTCTCTGTACAGCCTATGGTCCCATTCACTCGGGAATATCCCAACGCAGCTCCTGGAAGAAACGTGTTTCTGACTCGCTGAATCTCAACATAGATTCAACTCTCTTAGGTGAACGAACGCACAGCAGAGCAGTTTCAAGGAAACGTTTCTCCTGAGTTTTAGACGAAGTTTCCTGCTGTTTACTACGTATGCCGGCATTGGGCTGGAAATACCGGTTTTGGGATTCTGCACAGAAAGGGTTTGCAAACCGCTGAATCCACACGTGAGGTTAACTCTGTCAGTTGAATGCACACATTGACAACCATTCAGTGTGATAACACCCTTTTGGTTTTAGAAGCAGATATTTCTCTGTACAACCTATTGTCCCATTCTCTCGGGAATATCCCAACGCAGCTCCTAGAAGAAACGTGTTTCTGACTCGCTGAATCTCAACATAGATTCAACTCTCTTAGGTGAACGATCGCACAGCAGAGCAGTTTCAAGGAAACTTTTCTCCTGAGTTTTAGACGAAGTTTCCTGCTGTTTATTACGGATGCCGGCATTGGGCTGGAAATACCGGTTTTGGGATTCTGCACAGAAAGGGTTTGCAAACCGCTGAATCCACACGTGAGTTTAACTCTGTCAGTTGAATGCACACATTGACAAACATTCAGTTTGATAACACCCTTTTGGTTTTAGAAGCAGATATTTCTCTGTACAGCCTGTGGTCCCATTCACTCGGGAATATCCCAACGCAGCTCCTGGAAGAAACGTGTTTCTGACTCGCTGAATCTCAACATAGATTCAACTCTCTTAGGTGAACGAACGCACAGCAGAGCAGTTTCAAGGAAACGTTTCTCCTGAGTTTTAGACGAAGTTTCCTGCTGTTTAGTACGTATGCCGGCATTGGGCTGGAAATACCGGTTTTGGGATTCTGCACAGGAAGGGTTTGCAAACCGCTGAATCCACACGTGAGTTTAACTCTGTCAGTTGAATGCACACATTGACAACCATTCAGTTTGATAACACCCTTTTGGTTTTAGAAGCAGATATTTCTCTGTACAGCCTATGGTCCCATTCACTCGGGAATATCCCAACGCAGTTCCTGGATGAAACGTGTTTCTGACTCGCTGAATCTCAACATAGATTCAACTCTCTTAGGTGAACGAACGCACAGCAGAGCAGTTTCAAGGAAACTTTTCTCCTGAGTTTTAGACGAAGTTTCCTGCTGTTTAGTACGGACGCCGGCATTCGGCTGGAAATACCGGTTTTGGGATTCTGCACAGAAAGGGTTTGCAAACCGCTGAATCCACACGTGAGTTTGACTTTGTCAGTTGAATGCACACATTGACAACAATCCAGTTAGATAGCTCCGTTTTGGTTTTAGAAGCACATATTTCGCTGTACAGCCTATGGTCCCATTCACTCGGGAATATCCCAACGCAACTCCTAGAAGAAACGTGTTTCTGACTCGCTGAATCTCAACATAGATTCAACTCTCTGAGGTGAACGAACGCACAGCAGAGCAGTTTCAAGGAAACGTTTCTCCTGAGTTTTAGACGAAGTTTCCTGATGTTTAGTACGTATGCCGGCATTGGGCTGGAAATACCGGTTTTGGGATTCTGCACAGAAAGGGTTTGCAAACCACTGAATCCACACGTGAGTTTATCTCCGTCAGTTGAATGCACACATTGACAACCATTCAGTTAGATAGCTCCGTTTTGTTTTTAGAAGCAGATATTTCTCTATACAGCCTATGGTCCCATTCACTCGGGAATATCCCAACGCAGCTCCTGGAAGAAACGTGTTTCTGACTCGCTGAATCTCAACATAGATTCAAGTCTCTTAGGTGAACGAACGCACAGCAGAGCAGTTTCAAGGAAACGTTTCTCCTGAGTTTTAGACGAAGTTTCCTGCTGTTTAGTACGTATGCCGGCATTGGGCTGGAAATACCGGTTATGGGATTCTGCACAGAAAGGGTTTGCAAACCGCTGAATCCACACGTGAGTTTATCTCTGTCAGTTGAATGCACACATTGACAACCATTCAGTTAGATAGCTCCGTTTTGGTTTTAGAAGCAGATATTTCTCTGTACAGCCTATGGTCCCATTCACTCGGGAATATCCCAACGCAGCTCCTAGAAGAAACGTATTTCTGACTCGCTGAATCTCAACATAGATTCAACTCTCTTAGGTGAACGAACGCACAGCAGAGCAGTTTCAAGGAAACGTTTCTCCTGAGTTTTAGACGAAGTTTCCTGCTGTTTAGTACGTATGCCGGCATTAGGCTGGAAATACCGGTTTTGGGATTCTGCACAGAAAGGGTTTGCAAACCGCTGAATCCACACGTGAGTTTAACTCTGTCAGTTGAATGCACACATTGACAACCATCCAGTTAGATAGCTCCGTTTCGGTTTTAGAAGCAGATATTTCTCTGTACAGCCTATGGTCCCATTCACTCGGGAATATCCCAACGCAGCTCCTAGAAGAAACGTGTTTCTGACTCGCTGAATCTCAACATAGTTTCAACTCTCTTAGGTGAACGAACGAACAGCAGAGCAGTTTCAAGAAAACTTTTCTCCTGAGTTTTAGACGAAGTTTCCTGCTGTTTAGTACGGATGCCGGCATTGGGCTGGAAATACCGGTTTTGGGATTCTGCACAGAAAGGTATTGCAAACCGCGGAATCCACAAGTGAGTTTAACTCTGTCATTTGAATGCACACATTGACAACCATTCACTTAGATACCTCCGTTTTGGTGTTAGAAACAGATATTTCTCTGTACAGCCTATGGTCCCATTCACTCGGGAATATCCCAACGCAGCTCCTAGAAGAAACGTGTTTCTGACTCGCTGAATCTCAACATAGATTCAACTCTCTTAGGTGAACGAACGCACAGCAGAGCAGTTTCAAGGAAACGTTTCTCCTGAGTTTTAGACGAAGTTTCCTGCTGTTTAGTACAGATGCCGGCATTGGGCTGGAAATACCGGTTTTGGGATTCTGCACAGAAAGGGTTTGCAAACCGCTGAATCCACACGTGAGTTTAACTTTGTCAGTTGAATGCACACATTGACAACCATCCTGTTAGATAGCTCCGTTTTGGTTTTAGAAGCAGATATTTCTCTGTACAGCCTATGGTCCCATTCACTCGGGAATATCCCAACGCACGTCCTAGAAGAAACGTGTTTCTGACTCGCTGAATCTCAACATAGATTCAACTCTCTTAGGTGAACGAACGCACAGCAGAGCAGTTTCAAGGAAACTTTTCTCCTGAGTTTTAGACGAAGTTTCCTGCTGTTTAGTACGTATGCCGGCATTGGGCTGGAAATACCGGTTTTGGGATTCTGCACAGAAAGGGTTTGCAAACCACTGAATCCACACGTGAGTTTAACTCTGTCAGTTGAATGCACACATTGACAACCATTCAGTTAGATAGCTCCGTTTTGGTTTTAGAAGCAGATATTTCTCTGTACATCCTATGGTCCCATTCACTCGGGAATATCCCCACGCAGCTCCTGGAAGAAACTTGTTTCTGACTCGCTGAATCTCAACATAGATTCAAGTCTCTTAGGTGAACGAACGCACAGCAGAGCAGTTTCAAGGAAACGTTTCTCCTGAGTTTTAGACGAAGTTTCCTGCTGTTTAGTACGTATGCCGGCATTGGGCTGGAAATACCGGTTTTGGAATTCTGCACAGAAAGGGTTTGCAAACCGCTGAATCCACACGTGAGTTTATCTCTGTCAGTTGAATGCACACATTGACAACCATTCAGTTAGATAGCTCCGTTTTGGTTTTAGAAGCAGATATTTCTCTGTACAGCCTATGGTCCCATTCACTCGGGAATATCCCAACGCACGTCCTAGAAGAAACGTGTTTCTGACTCGCTGAATGTCAACTTAGATTCAACTCTCTTAGGTGAACGAACGCACAGCAGAGCAGTTACAAGGAAACGTTTCTCCTGAGTTTTAGACGAAGTTTCCTGCTGTTTAGTACGTATGCCGGCATTGGGCTGGAAATACCGGTTTTGGGATTCTGCACATAAAGGGTTTGCAAACCGCTGTATCCACACGTGAGTTTAACTCTGTCAGTTGAATGCGCACATTGACAACCATTCGGTTAGATAGTTCCGTTTTTGTTTTAGAGGCAGATATTTCTCTGTACAGCCTATGGTCCCAATCACTCGGGAATATCCCAACGCCGCTCCTAGAAGAAACGTGTTTCTGACTCGCTGAATCTCAACATAGATTCAACTCTCTTAGGTGAACGAACGCACAGCAGAGCAGTTTCAAGGAAACGTTTCTCCTGAGTTTTAGACGAAGTTTCCTGCTGTTTAGTACGTATGCCGGCATTGGGCTGGAAATACCGGTTTTGGGATTCTGCACAGAAAGGGTTTGCAAACCGCTGTATCCACACGTGAGTTTAACTCTGTCAGTTGAATGCGCACATTGACAACCATTCGGTTAGATAGTTCCGTTTTTGTTTTAGAAGCAGATATTTCTCTGTACAGCCTATGGTCCCATTCACTCGGGAATATCCCAACGCAGCTCCTAGAAGAAACGTGTTTCTGACTCGCTGAATCTCAACATAGATTCAACTCTCTTAGGTGAACGAACGCACAGCAGAGCAGTTTCAAGGAACCTTTTCTCCTGAGTTTTAGACGAAGTTTCCTGCTGTTTAGTACGTATGCCGGCATTGGGCTGGAAATACCGGTTTTGGGATTCTGCATAGAAAGGGTTTGCAAACCGCTGAATCCACACGTGAGTTTAACTCTGTCAGTTGAATGCACACATTGACAACCATTCAGTTTGATAACACCCTTTTGGTTTTAGAAGCAGATATTTCTCTGTACAGCCTATGGTCCCATTCACTCGGGAATATCCCAACGCAGCTCCTGGAAGAAACGTGTTTCTGACTCGCTGAATCTCAACATAGATTCAACTCTCTTAGGTGAACGAACGCACAGCAGAGCAGTTTCAAGGAAACGTTTCTCCTGAGTTTTAGACGAAGTTTCCTGCTGTTTAGTACGTATGCCGGCATTGGGCTGGAAATACCGGTTTTGGGATTCTGCACAGAAAGGGTTTGCAAACCGCTGAATCCACACGTGAGTTTAGCTTTGTCAGTTGAATGCACACATTGACAACCATCCAGTTAGATAGCTCCGTTTTGGTTTTAGAAGCAGATATTTCTCTGTGCAGCCTATGGTCCCATTCAATCGGGAATATCCCAACGCAGCTCCTAGAAGAAACGTGTTTCTGACTCGCTGAATCTCAACATAGATTCAACTCTCTTAGGTGAACGAAAGAACAGCAGAGCAGTTTCAAGGAAACGTTTCTCCTGAGTTTTAGACGAAGTTTCCTGCTGTTTAGTACGTATGCCGGCATTGGGCTGGAAATACCGGTTTTGGGATTCTGCACAGAAAGGGTTTGCAAACCACTGAATCCACACGTGAGTTTAACTCTGTCAGTTGAATGCACACATTGACAACCATTCAGTTTGATTGCTCCGTTTTGGTTTTAGAAGCAGATATTTCTCTGTACAGCCTATGGTCCCATTCACTCGGGAATATCCCAACGCAGCTCCTGGAAGAAACGTGTTTCTGACTCGCTGAATCTCAACATAGATTCAACTCTCTTAGGTGAACGAACGCACAGCAGAGCAGTTTCAAGGAAACGTTTCTCCTGAGTTTTAGACGAAGTTTCCTGCTGTTTAGTACGTATGCCAGCATTGGGCTGGAAATACTGGTTTTGGGATTCTGCACAGAAAGGGTTTGCAAACCGCTGAATCCACACGTGAGTTTAACTCTGTCAGTTGAATGCACACATTGACAACCATTCACTTAGATAGCTCCGTTTTGGTATTAGAAGCAGATATTTCTCTGTACAGCCTATGGTCCCATTCACTCGGGAATATCCCAACGCAGGTCCTAGAAGAAACGTGTTTCTGACTCGCTGAATCTCAACATAGATTCAACTCTCTTAGGTGAACGAACGCACAGCAGAGCAGTTTCAAGGAAACGTTTATCCTGAGTTTTAGACGAAGTTTCCTGCTGTTTAGTATGGATGCCGGCATTGGGCTGGAAATACCGGTTTTGGGATTCTGCACAGAAAGGGTTTGCAAACCGCTGAATCCACACGTGAGTTTAACTTTGTGAGTTGAATGCACACATTGACAACCATCCAGTTAGATAGCTCCGTTTTGGTTTTAGAAGCAGATATTTCTCTGTACACCCTATGGTCCCATTCACTCGGGAATATCCCAACGCAGCTCCTAGAAGAAACGTGTTTCTGACTCGCTGAATCTCAACATAGATTCAACTCTCTTAGGTGAACGAACGCACAGCAGAGCAGTTTCAAGGAAACGTTTCTCCTGAGTTTTAGACGAAGTTACCTGCAGTTAAGTACGCATCCCGGCATTGGGCTGGAAATACCGGTTTTGGGATTCTGCACAGAAAGGGTTTGCAAACCACTGAATCCACACGGGAGTTTAACTCTGTCAGTTGAATGCACACATTGACAACCATTCAGTTAGATACCTCCGTTTTGGTTTTAGAAACAGATATTTCTCTGTACAGTCTATGGTCCCATTCACTCGGGAATAACCCAACGCAGCTCCTAGAAGAAACGTGTTTCTGACTCGCTGAATCTCAACATAGATTCAACTCTCTTAGGTGAACGAACGCACAGCAGAGCAGTTTCAAGGAAACGTTTCTCCTGAGTTTTAGACGAAGTTTCCTGCTGTTTATTACGGATGCCGGCATTGGGCTGGAAATACCGGTTTTGGGATTCTGCACAGAAAGGGTTTGCAAACCACTGAATCAACACGTGAGTTTAACTCTGTCAGTTGAATGCACACGTTGACAACCATTCAGTCAGATAGCTCCGTTTTGGTTTTAGAAGCAGATATTTCTCTGTACAGCCTATGGTCCCATTCACTCGGGAATATCCCAACGCAGCTCCTGGAAGAAACGTGTTTCTGACTCGCTGAATCTCAACATAGATTCAAATCTCTTAGGTGAACGAACGCACAGCAGAGCAGTTTCAAGGAAAGGTTTCTCCTGAGTTTTAGACGAAGTTTCCTGCTGTTTAGTACGTATGCCGGCATTGGGCTGGAAACACCGGTTTTGGGATTCTGCACAGAAAGGGTTTGCAAACCGCTGAATCCACACGTGAGTTTAACTCTGTCAGTTGAATGCACACATTGACAACCATTCAGTTAGATACCTCCGTTTTGGTTTTAGAAACAGATATTTCTCTGTACAGTCTATGGTCCCATTCACTCGGGAATAACCCAACGCAGCTCCTAGAAGAAACGTGTTTCTGACTCGCTGTATCTCAACATAGATTCAACTCTCTTAGGTGAACGAACGCACAGCAGAGCAGTTTCAAGGAAACGTTTCTCCTGAGTTTAAGACGAAGTTTCCTCCTGTTTAGTCCAGATGCCGGCATTGGGCTGGAAATACCGGTTTTGGGATTCTGCACAGAAAGGGTTTGCAAACCGCTGAATCCACACGTGAGTTTAACTCTGTCAGTGGAATGCGCACATTGACAACCATTCGGTTAGATAGTTCCGTTTTTGTTTTAGAAGCAGATATTTCTCTGTACAGCCTATGGTCCCATTCACTCGGGAATATCCCAACGCAGCTCCTAGAAGAAACGTGTTTCTGACTCGCTGAATCTCAACATAGATTCAACTCTCTTAGGTGAACGAACGCACAGCAGAGCAGTTTCAAGGAAACGTTTCTCCTGAGTTTTAGACGAAGTTTCATGCTGTTTAGTATGGATGCCGGCATTGGGCTGGAAATACCGGTTTTGGGATTCTACACAGAAAGGGTTTGCAAACCGCTGAATCCACACGTGAGTTTAACTTTGTGAGTTGAATGCACACATTGACAACCATCCAGTTAGATAGCTCCGTTTTGGTTTTAGAAGCAGATATTTCTCTGTACAGCCCATGGTCCCATTCATTCGGGAATATCCCAACGCAGCTCCTAGAAGAAACGTGTTTCTGACTCGCTGAATCTCAACGTAGATTCAACTCTCTTAGGTGAACGAACGCACAGCAGAGCAGTTTCAAGGAAACGTTTCTCCTGAGTTTTAGACGAAGTTACCTACAGTTAAGTACGTATCCCGGCATTGGGCTGGAAATACCGGTTTTGGGATTCTGCACAGAAAGTGTTTGCAAACCGCTGAATCCACACGTGAGTTTAACTCTGTCAGTTGAATGCACACATTGACAACAATCCAGTTAGATAGCTCCGTTTTGGTTTTAGAAGCCCATATTTCTCTGTACAGCCTATGGTCCCATTCACTCGGGAATATCCCAACGCAGCTCCTGGAAGAAACGTGTTTCTGACTCGCTGAATCTCAACATAGATTCAACTCTCTTAGGTGAACGAACGCACAGCAGAGCAGTTTCAAGGAAACGTTTCTCCTGAGTTTTAGACGAAGTTTCCTGCTGTTTAGTACGTATGCCGGCATTGGGCTGGAAATACCGGTTTTGGGATTCTGCACAGAAAGGGTTTGCAAACCGCTGAATCCACACGTGAGTTTAACTCTGTCAGTTGAATGCACACATTGACAACCATTCAGTGTGATAACACCCTTTTGGTTTTAGAAGCAGATATTTCTCTGTACAACCTATTGTCCCATTCTCTCGGGAATATCCCAACGCAGCTCCTAGAAGAAACGTGTTTCTGACTCGCTGAATCTCAACATAGATTCAACTCTCTTAGGTGAACGAACGCACAGCAGAGCAGTTTCAAGGAAACTTTTCTCCTGAGTTTTAGACGAAGTTACCTGCTGTTTAGTACGGATGCCGGCATTGGGCTGGAAATACCGGTTTTGGGATTCTGCACAGAAAGGGTTTGCAAACCGCTGAATCCACACGTGAGTTTAACTCTGTCAGTTGAATGCACACATTGACAACCATTCAGTTTGATAACACCCTTTTGGTTTTAGAAGCAGATATTTCTCTGTACAGACTGTGGTCCCATTCACTCGGGAATATCCCAACGCAGCTCCTAGAAGAAACGTGTTTCTGACTCGCTGAATCTCAACATACATTCAACTCTCTTAGGTGAACGAACGCACAGCAGAGCAGTTTCAAGGAAACGTTTCTCCTGAGTTTTAGACCAAGTTTCCTGCTGTTTAGTACGTATGCCGGCATTGGGCTGGAAATACCGGATTTGGGATTCTGCACAGAAAGTGTTTGCAAACCGCTGAATCCACACGTGAGTTTAACTCTGTCAGTTGAATGCACACATTGACAACCATTCAGTTAGATAGCTCCGTTTTGGTATTAGAAGCAGATATTTCTCTGTACAGCCTATGGTCCCATTCACTCGGGAATATCCCAACGCAGGTCCTAGAAGAAACGTGTTTCTGACTCGCTGAATCTCAACATAGATTCAACTCTCTTAGGTGAACGAACGCACAGCAGAGCAGTTTCAAGGAATCGTTTCTCCTGAGTTTTAGATGAAGTTTCCTTCTGTTTAGTACGGATGCCGACATTGGGCTGGAAATACCGGTTTTGGGATTCTGCACAGAAAGGGTTTGCAAACCGCTGAATCCACACGTGAGTTTAACTATGTCAGTTGAATGCACACATTGACAACCATCCAGTTAGATAGCTCCGTTTTGGTTTTAGAAGCAGATATTTCTCTGTACAGCCTATGGTCCCATTCACTCGGGAATATCCCAACGCAGCTCCTAGAAGAAACGTGTTTCTGACTCGCTGAATCTCAACATAGATTGAACTCTCTTAGGTGAACGAACGCACAGCAGAGCAGTTTCAAGGAAACGTTTCTCCTGAGTTTTAGACGAAGTTTCCTGCTGTTTAGTACGTATGCCGGCATTGGGCTGGAAATACCGGTTTTGGGATTCTGCACAGAAAGGGTTTGCAAACCGCTGAATCCACACGTGAGTTTAACTCTGTCAGTTGAATGCACACATTGACAACCATCCAGTTAGATAGCTCCGTTTTGGTTTTAGAAGCAGATATTTCTCTGTACAGACTATGGTCCCATTCACTCGGGAATATCCCAACGCAGCTCCTAGAAGAAACGTGTTTCTGACTCGCTGAATCTCAACATAGATTCAACTCTCTTAGGTGAACGAACGAACAGCAGAGCAGTTTCAAGGAAACGTTTCTCCTGAGTTTTAGACGAAGTTTCCTGCTGTTTATTACGGATGCCGGCATTGGGCTGGAAATACCGGTTTTGGGATTCTGCACAGAAAGGGTTTGCAAACCACTGAATCAACACGTGAGTTTAACTCTGTCAGTTGAATGCACACGTTGACAACCATTCAGTCAGATAGCTCCGTTTTGGTTTTAGAAGCAGATATTTCTCTGTACAGCCTATGGTCCCATTCACTCGGGAATATCCCAACGCAGCTCCTGGAAGAAACGTGTTTCTGACTCGCTGAATCTCAACATAGATTCAAATCTCTTAGGTGAACGAACGCACAGCAGAGCAGTTTCAAGGAAAGGTTTCTCCTGAGTTTTAGACGAAGTTTCCTGCTGTTTAGTACGTATGCCGGCATTGGGCTGGAAACACCGGTTTTGGGATTCTGCACAGAAAGGGTTTGCAAACCGCTGAATCCACACGTGAGTTTAACTCTGTCAGTTGAATGCACACATTGACAACCATTCAGTTAGATACCTCCGTTTTGGTTTTAGAAACAGATATTTCTCTGTACAGTCTATGGTCCCATTCACTCGGGAATAACCCAACGCAGCTCCTAGAAGAAACGTGTTTCTGACTCGCTGTATCTCAACATAGATTCAACTCTCTTAGGTGAACGAACGCACAGCAGAGCAGTTTCAAGGAAACGTTTCTCCTGAGTTTAAGACGAAGTTTCCTCCTGTTTAGTCCAGATGCCGGCATTGGGCTGGAAATACCGGTTTTGGGATTCTGCACAGAAAGGGTTTGCAAACCGCTGAATCCACACGTGAGTTTAACTCTGTCAGTGGAATGCGCACATTGACAACCATTCGGTTAGATAGTTCCGTTTTTGTTTTAGAAGCAGATATTTCTCTGTACAGCCTATGGTCCCATTCACTCGGGAATATCCCAACGCAGCTCCTAGAAGAAACGTGTTTCTGACTCGCTGAATCTCAACATAGATTCAACTCTCTTAGGTGAACGAACGCACAGCAGAGCAGTTTCAAGGAAACGTTTCTCCTGAGTTTTAGACGAAGTTTCATGCTGTTTAGTATGGATGCCGGCATTGGGCTGGAAATACCGGTTTTGGGATTCTACACAGAAAGGGTTTGCAAACCGCTGAATCCACACGTGAGTTTAACTTTGTGAGTTGAATGCACACATTGACAACCATCCAGTTAGATAGCTCCGTTTTGGTTTTAGAAGCAGATATTTCTCTGTACAGCCCATGGTCCCATTCATTCGGGAATATCCCAACGCAGCTCCTAGAAGAAACGTGTTTCTGACTCGCTGAATCTCAACGTAGATTCAACTCTCTTAGGTGAACGAACGCACAGCAGAGCAGTTTCAAGGAAACGTTTCTCCTGAGTTTTAGACGAAGCTACCTACAGTTAAGTACGTATCCCGGCATTGGGCTGGAAATACCGGTTTTGGGATTCTGCACAGAAAGTGTTTGCAAACCGCTGAATCCACACGTGAGTTTAACTCTGTCAGTTGAATGCACACATTGACAACAATCCAGTTAGATAGCTCCGTTTTGGTTTTAGAAGCCCATATTTCTCTGTACAGCCTATGGTCCCATTCACTCGGGAATATCCCAACGCAGCTCCTGGAAGAAACGTGTTTCTGACTCGCTGAATCTCAACATAGATTCAACTCTCTTAGGTGAACGAACGCACAGCAGAGCAGTTTCAAGGAAACGTTTCTCCTGAGTTTTAGACCAAGTTTCCTGCTGTTTAGTACGTATGCCGGCATTGGGCTGGAAATACCGGATTTGGGATTCTGCACAGAAAGTGTTTGCAAACCGCTGAATCCACACGTGAGTTTAACTCTGTCAGTTGAATGCACACATTGACAACCATTCAGTTAGATAGCTCCGTTTTGGTATTAGAAGCAGATATTTCTCTGTACAGCCTATGGTCCCATTCACTCGGGAATATCCCAACGCAGGTCCTAGAAGAAACGTGTTTCTGACTCGCTGAATGTCAACATAGATTCAACTCTCTTAGGTGAACGAACGCACAGCAGAGCAGTTTCAAGGAATCGTTTCTCCTGAGTTTTAGATGAAGTTTCCTTCTGTTTAGTACGGATGCCGACATTGGGCTGGAAATACCGGTTTTGGGATTCTGCACAGAAAGGGTTTGCAAACCGCTGAATCCACACGTGAGTTTAACTTTGTCAGTTGAATGCACACATTGACAACCATCCAGTTAGATAGCTCCGTTTTGGTTTTAGAAGCAGATATTTCTCTGTACAGCCTATGGTCCCATTCACTCGGGAATATCCCAATGCAGCTCCTAGAAGAAACGTGTTTCTGACTCGCTGAATCTCAACATAGATTGAACTCTCTTAGGTGAACGAACGCACAGCAGAGCAGTTTCAAGGAAACGTTTCTCCTGAGTTTTAGACGAAGTTTCCTGCTGTTTAGTACGTATGCCGGCATTGGGCTGGAAATACCGGTTTTGGGATTCTGCACAGAAAGGGTTTGCAAACCGCTGAATCCACACGTGAGTTTAACTCTGTCAGTTGAATGCACACATTGACAACCATCCAGTTAGATAGCTCCGTTTTGGTTTTAGAAGCAGATATTTCTCTGTACAGACTATGGTCCCATTCACTCGGGAATATCCCAACGCAGCTCCTAGAAGAAACGTGTTTCTGACTCGCTGAATCTCAACATAGATTCAACTCTCTTAGGTGAACGAACGAACAGCAGAGCAGTTTCAAGGAAACGTTTCTCCTGAGTTTTAGACGAAGTTTCCTGCTGTTTATTACGGATGCCGGCATTGGGCTGGAAATACCGGTTTTGGGATTCTGCACAGAAAGGGTTTGCAAACCACTGAATCAACACGTGAGTTTAACTCTGTCAGTTGAATGCACACGTTGACAACCATTCAGTCAGATAGCTCCGTTTTGGTTTTAGAAGCAGATATTTCTCTGTACAGCCTATGGTCCCATTCACTCGGGAATATCCCAACGCAGCTCCTGGAAGAAACGTGTTTCTGACTCGCTGAATCTCAACATAGATTCAAATCTCTTAGGTGAACGAACGCACAGCAGAGCAGTTTCAAGGAAAGGTTTCTCCTGAGTTTTAGACGAAGTTTCCTGCTGTTTAGTACGTATGCCAGCATTGGGATGGAAATACCGGTTTTGGGATTCTGCACAGAAAGGGTTTGCAAACCGCTGAATCCACACGTGAGTTTAACTCTGTCAGTTGAATGCACACATTGACAACCATTCAGTTAGATACCTCCGTTTTGGTTTTAGAAACAGATATTTCTCTGTACAGTCTATGGTCCCATTCACTCGGGAATAACCCAACGCAGCTCCTAGAAGAAACGTGTTTCTGACTCGCTGTATCTCAACATAGATTCAACTCTCTTAGGTGAACGAACGCACAGCAGAGCAGTTTCAAGGAAACGTTTCTCCTGAGTTTAAGACGAAGTTTCCTCCTGTTTAGTCCAGATGCCGGCATTGGGCTGGAAATACCGGTTTTGGGATTCTGCACAGAAAGGGTTTGCAAACCGCTGAATCCACACGTGAGTTTAACTCTGTCAGTGGAATGCGCACATTGACAACCATTCGGTTAGATAGTTCCGTTTTTGTTTTAGAAGCAGATATTTCTCTGTACAGCCTATGGTCCCATTCACTCGGGAATATCCCAACGCAGCTCCTAGAAGAAACGTGTTTCTGACTCGCTGAATCTCAACATAGATTCAACTCTCTTAGGTGAACGAACGCACAGCAGAGCAGTTTCAAGGAAACGTTTCTCCTGAGTTTTAGACGAAGTTTCATGCTGTTTAGTATGGATGCCGGCATTGGGCTGGAAATACCGGTTTTGGGATTCTACACAGAAAGGGTTTGCAAACCGCTGAATCCACACGTGAGTTTAACTTTGTGAGTTGAATGCACACATTGACAACCATCCAGTTAGATAGCTCCGTTTTGGTTTTAGAAGCAGATATTTCTCTGTACAGCCCATGGTCCCATTCATTCGGGAATATCCCAACGCAGCTCCTAGAAGAAACGTGTTTCTGACTCGCTGAATCTCAACGTAGATTCAACTCTCTTAGGTGAACGAACGCACAGCAGAGCAGTTTCAAGGAAACGTTTCTCCTGAGTTTTAGACGAAGTTACCTACAGTTAAGTACGTATCCCGGCATTGGGCTGGAAATACCGGTTTTGGGATTCTGCACAGAAAGTGTTTGCAAACCGCTGAATCCACACGTGAGTTTAACTCTGTCAGTTGAATGCACACATTGACAACAATCCAGTTAGATAGCTCCGTTTTGGTTTTAGAAGCCCATATTTCTCTGTACAGCCTATGGTCCCATTCACTCGGGAATATCCCAACGCAGCTCCTGGAAGAAACGTGTTTCTGACTCGCTGAATCTCAACATAGATTCAACTCTCTTAGGTGAACGAACGCACAGCAGAGCAGTTTCAAGGAAACGTTTCTCCTGAGTTTTAGACGAAGTTTCCTGCTGTTTAGTACGTATGCCGGCATTGGGCTGGAAATACCGGTTTTGGGATTCTGCACAGAAAGGGTTTGCAAACCGCTGAATCCACACGTGAGTTTAACTCTGTCAGTTGAATGCACACATTGACAACCATTCAGTGTGATAACACCCTTTTGGTTTTAGAAGCAGATATTTCTCTGTACAACCTATTGTCCCATTCTCTCGGGAATATCCCAACGCAGCTCCTAGAAGAAACGTGTTTCTGACTCGCTGAATCTCAACATAGATTCAACTCTCTTAGGTGAACGAACGCACAGCAGAGCAGTTTCAAGGAAACTTTTCTCCTGAGTTTTAGACGAAGTTACCTGCTGTTTAGTACGGATGCCGGCATTGGGCTGGAAATACCGGTTTTGGGATTCTGCACAGAAAGGGTTTGCAAACCGCTGAATCCACACGTGAGTTTAACTCTGTCAGTTGAATGCACACATTGACAACCATTCAGTTTGATAACACCCTTTTGGTTTTAGAAGCAGATATTTCTCTGTACAGACTGTGGTCCCATTCACTCGGGAATATCCCAACGCAGCTCCTAGAAGAAACGTGTTTCTGACTCGCTGAATCTCAACATACATTCAACTCTCTTAGGTGAACGAACGCACAGCAGAGCAGTTTCAAGGAAACGTTTCTCCTGAGTTTTAGACCAAGTTTCCTGCTGTTTAGTACGTATGCCGGCATTGGGCTGGAAATACCGGATTTGGGATTCTGCACAGAAAGTGTTTGCAAACCGCTGAATCCACACGTGAGTTTAACTCTGTCAGTTGAATGCACACATTGACAACCATTCAGTTAGATAGCTCCGTTTTGGTATTAGAAGCAGATATTTCTCTGTACAGCCTATGGTCCCATTCACTCGGGAATATCCCAACGCAGGTCCTAGAAGAAACGTGTTTCTGACTCGCTGAATCTCAACATAGATTCAACTCTCTTAGGTGAACGAACGCACAGCAGAGCAGTTTCAAGGAAACGTTTCTCCTGAGTTTTAGACGAAGTTTCCTGCTGTTTAGTACGTATGCCGGCATTGGGCTGGAAATACCGGTTTTGGGATTCTGCACAGAAAGGGTTTGCAAACCGCTGAATCCACACGTGAGTTTAACTTTGTGAGTTGAATGCACACATTGACAACCATCCAGTTAGATAGCTCCGTTTTGGTTTTAGAAGCAGATATTTCTCTGTATAGCCCATGGTCCCATTCACTCGGGAATATCCCAACGCAGCTCCTGGAAGAAACGTGTTTCTGACTCGCTGAATCTCAACGTAGATTCAACTCTCTTAGGTGAACGAACGCACAGCAGAGCAGTTTCAAGGAAACGTTTCTCCTGAGTTTTAGACGAAGTTACCTGCAGTGAAGTACGTATCCCGGCATTGGGCTGGAAATACCGGTTTTGGGATTCTGCACAGAAAGTGTTTGCAAACCGCTGAATCCACACGTGAGTTTAACTCTGTCAGTTGAATGCACACATTGACAACAATCCAGTTAGATAGCTCCGTTTTGGTTTTAGAAGCCCATATTTCTCTGTACAGCCTATGGTCCCATTCACTCGGGAATATCCCAACGCAGCTCCTGGAAGAAACGTGTTTCTGACTCGCTGAATCTCAACATAGATTCAACTCTCTTAGGTGAACGAACGCACAGCAGAGCAGTTTCAAGGAAACGTTTCTCCTGAGTTTTAGACGAAGTTTCCTGCTGTTTAGTACGTATGCCGGCATTGGGCTGGAAATACCGGTTTTGGGATTCTGTACAGAAAGGGTTTGCAAACCGCTGAATCCACACGTGAGTTTAACTGTGTCAGTTGAATGCACACATTGACAACCATTCAGTGTGATAACACCCTTTTGGTTTTAGAAGCAGATATTTCTCTGTACAACCTATTGTCCCATTCTCTCGGGAATATCCCAATGCAGCTCCTAGAAGAAACGTGTTTCTGACTCGCTGAATCTCAACATAGATTCAACTCTCTTAGGTGAACGATCGCACAGCAGAGCAGTTTCAAGGAAACTTTTCTCCTGAGTTTTAGACGAAGTTACCTGCTGTTTAGTACGGATGCCGGCATTGGGCTGGAAATACCGGTTTTGGGATTCTGCACAGAAAGGGTTTGCAAACCGCTGAATCCACACGTGAGTTTAACTCTGTCAGTTGAATGCACACATTGACAACCATTCAGTTTGATAACACCCTTTTGGTTTTAGAAGCAGATATTTCTCTGTACAGACTGTGGTCCCATTCACTCGGGAATATCCCAACGCAGCTCCTAGAAGAAACGTGTTTCTGACTCGCTGAATCTCAACATACATTCAACTCTCTTAGGTGAACGAACGCACAGCAGAGCAGTTTCAAGGAAACGTTTCTCCTGAGTTTTAGACCAAGTTTCCTGCTGTTTAGTACGTATGCCGGCATTGGGCTGGAAATACCGGATTTGGGATTCTGCACAGAAAGTGTTTGCAAACCGCTGAATCCACACGTGAGTTTAACTCTGTCAGTTGAATGCACACATTGACAACCATTCAGTTAGATAGCTCCGTTTTGGTATTAGAAGCAGATATTTCTCTGTACAGCCTATGGTCCCATTCACTCGGGAATATCCCAACGCAGGTCCTAGAAGAAACGTGTTTCTGACTCGCTGAATCTCAACATAGATTCAACTCTCTTAGGTGAACGAACGCACAGCAGAGCAGTTTCAAGGAAACGTTTCTCCTGAGTTTTAGACGAAGTTTCCTGCTGTTTAGTACGTATGCCGGCATTGGGCTGGAAATACCGGTTTTGGGATTCTGCACAGAAAGGGTTTGCAAACCGCTGAATCCACACGTGAGTTTAACTTTGTGAGTTGAATGCACACATTGACAACCATCCAGTTAGATAGCTCCGTTTTGGTTTTAGAAGCAGATATTTCTCTGTATAGCCCATGGTCCCATTCACTCGGGAATATCCCAACGCAGCTCCTGGAAGAAACGTGTTTCTGACTCGCTGAATCTCAACGTAGATTCAACTCTCTTAGGTGAACGAACGCACAGCAGAGCAGTTTCAAGGAAACGTTTCTCCTGAGTTTTAGACGAAGTTACCTGCAGTGAAGTACGTATCCCGGCATTGGGCTGGAAATACCGGTTTTGGGATTCTGCACAGAAAGTGTTTGCAAACCGCTGAATCCACACGTGAGTTTAACTCTGTCAGTTGAATGCACACATTGACAACAATCCAGTTAGATAGCTCCGTTTTGGTTTTAGAAGCCCATATTTCTCTGTACAGCCTATGGTCCCATTCACTCGGGAATATCCCAACGCAGCTCCTGGAAGAAACGTGTTTCTGACTCGCTGAATCTCAACATAGATTCAACTCTCTTAGGTGAACGAACGCACAGCAGAGCAGTTTCAAGGAAACGTTTCTCCTGAGTTTTAGACGAAGTTTCCTGCTGTTTAGTACGTATGCCGGCATTGGGCTGGAAATACCGGTTTTGGGATTCTGTACAGAAAGGGTTTGCAAACCGCTGAATCCACACGTGAGTTTAACTGTGTCAGTTGAATGCACACATTGACAACCATTCAGTGTGATAACACCCTTTTGGTTTTAGAAGCAGATATTTCTCTGTACAACCTATTGTCCCATTCTCTCGGGAATATCCCAATGCAGCTCCTAGAAGAAACGTGTTTCTGACTCGCTGAATCTCAACATAGATTCAACTCTCTTAGGTGAACGATCGCACAGCAGAGCAGTTTCAAGGAAACTTTTCTCCTGAGTTTTAGACGAAGTTTCCTGCTGTTTAGTACGGATGCCGGCATTGGGCTGGAAATATCGGTTTTGGGATTCTGCACAGAAAGGGTTTGCAAACCGCTGAATCCACACGTGAGTTTAACTCTGTCAGTTGAATGCACACATTGACAACCATTCAGTTTGATAACACCCTTTTGGTTTTAGAAGCAGATATTTCTCTGTACAGCCTATGGTCCCATTCACTCGGGAATATCCCAACGCAGCTCCTGGAAGAAACGTGTTTCTGACTCGCTGAATCTCAACATAGATTCAACTCCCTTAGGTGAACGAACGCACAGCAGAGCAGTTTCAAGGAAACGTTTCTCCTGAGTTTTAGACGAAGTTTCCTGCTGTTTAGTACGTATGCCGGCATTGGGCTGTAAATACCGGTTTTGGGATTCTGCACAGAAAGGGTTTGCAAACCGCTGAATCCACACGTGAGTTTAACTTTGTTAGTTGAATGCACACATTGACAACCATCCAGTTAGATAGCTCCGTTTTGGTTTTAGAAGCAGATATTTCTCTGTACAGCCTATGGTCCCATTCACTCGGGAATATCCCAACGCAGCTCCTAGAAGAAACGTGTTTCTGACTCGCTGAATCTCAACATAGATTCAACTCTCTTAGGTGAACGAAAGAACAGCAGAGCAGTTTCAAGGAAACGTTTCTCCTGAGTTTTAGACGAAGTTTCCTGCTGTTTAGTACGTATGCCGGCATTGGGCTGGAAATACCGGTTTTGGGATTCTGCACAGAAAGGGTTTGCAAACCACTGAATCCACATGTGAGTTTAACTCTGTCAGTTGAATGCACACATTGACAACCATTCAGTTTGATTGCTCCGTTTTGGTTTTAGAAGCAGATATTTCTCTGTACAGCCTATGGTCCCATTCACTCGGGAATATCCCAACGCAGGTCCTAGAAGAAACGTGTTTCTGACTCGCTGAATCTCAACATAGATTCAACTCTCTTAGGTGAACGAACGCACAGCAGAGCAGTTTCAAGGAAACGTTTCTCCTGAGTTTTAGACGAAGTTTCCTGCTGTTTAGTACGGATGCCGGCATTGGGCTGGAAATACCGGTTTTGGGATTCTGCACAGAAAGGGTTTGCAAACCGCTGAATCCACACGTGAGTTTAACTCTGTCAGTTGAATGCACACATTGACAACCATTCAGTTAGATAGCTCCGTTTTAGTATTAGAAGCAGATATTTCTCTGTACAGCCTATGGTCCCATTCACTCGGGAATATCCCAACGCAGGTCCTAGAAGAAACGTGTTTCTGACTCGCTGAATCTCAACATAGATTCAACTCTCTTAGGTGAACGAACGCACAGCAGAGCAGTTTCAAGGAAACGTTTATCCTGAGTTTTAGACGAAGTTTCCTGCTGTTTAGTACGGATGCCGGCATTGGGCTGGAAATACCGGTTTTGGGATTCTGCACAGAAAGGGTTTGCAAACCGCTGAATCCACACGTGAGTTTAACTTTGTGAGTTGAATGCACACATTGACAACCATCCAGTTAGATAGCTCCGTTTTGGTTTTAGAAGCAGATATTTCTCTGTACACCCTATGGTCCCATTCACTCGGGAATATCCCAACGCAGCTCCTAGAAGAAACGTGTTTCTGACTCGCTGAATCTCAACATAGATTCAACTCTCTTAGGTGAACGAACGCACAGCAGAGCAGTTTCAAGGAAACGTTTCTCCTGAGTTTTAGACGAAGTTACCTGCAGTTAAGTACGCATCCTGGCATTGGGCTGGAAATACCGGTTTTGGGATTCTGCACAGAAAGGGTTTGCAAACCACTGAATCCACACGGGAGTTTAACTCTGTCAGTTGAATGCACACATTGCCAACCATTCAGTTAGATAGCTCCGTTTTGGTTTTAGAAGCAGATATTTCTCTGTACAGCCTATGGTCCCATTCACTCGGGAATATCCCAACGCAGCTCCTGGAAGAAACGTGTTTCTGACTCGCTGAATCTCAACATAGATTCAACTCTCTTAGGTGAACGAATGCACAGCAGAGCAGTTTCAAGGAAACTTTTCTCCTGAGTTTTAGACGAAGTTTCCTGCTGTTTAGTACGTATGCCGGCATTGGGCTGGAAATACCGATTTTGGGATTCTGCACAGAAAGGGTTTGGAAACCGCTGAATCCACACGTGAGTTTAACTCTGTCAGTTGAATGCACACATTGACAACCATTCAGTTAGATAGCTCCGTTTTGGTATTAGAAGCAGATATTTCTCTGTACAGCCTATGGTCCCATTCACTCGGGAATATCCCAACGCAGGTCCTAGAAGAAACGTGTTTCTGACTCGCTGAATGTCAACATAGATTCAACTCTCTTAGGTGAACGAACGCACAGCAGAGCAGTTTCAAGGAATCGTTTCTCCTGAGTTTTAGATGAAGTTTCCTTCTGTTTAGTACGGATGCCGGCATTGGGCTGGAAATACCGGTTTTGGGATTCTGCACAGAAAGGGTTTGCAAACCGCTGAATCCACACGTGAGTTTAACTTTGTCAGTTGAATGCACACATTGACAACCATCCAGTTAGATAGCTCCGTTTTGGTTTTAGAAGCAGATATTTCTCTGAACAGCCTATGGTCCCATTCACTCGGGAATATCCCAACGCAGCTCCTAGAAGAAACGTGTTTCTGACTCGCTGAATCTCAACATAGATTCAACTCTCTTAGGTGAACGAACGCACAGCAGAGCAGTTTCAAGGAAACGTTTCTCCTGAGTTTTAGACGAAGTTTCCTGCTGTTTAGTACGTATGCCGTCATTGGGCTGGAAATACCGGTTTTGGGATTCTGCACAGAAAGTGTTTGCAAACCGCTGAATCCACACGTGAGTTTAACTCTGTCAGTTGAATGCACACATTGACAACCATCCAGTTAGATAGCTCCGTTTTGGTTTTAGAAGCAGATATTTCTCTGTACAGACTATGGTCCCATTCACTCGGGAATATCCCAACGCAGCTCCTAGAAGAAACGTGTTTCTGACTCGCTGAATCTCAACTTAGATTCAACTCTCTTAGGTGAACGAACGAACAGCAGAGCAGTTTCAAGGAAACGTTTCTCCTGAGTTTTAGACGAAGTTTCCTGCTGTTTATTACGGATGCCGGCATTGGGCTGGAAATACCGGTTTTGGGATTCTGCACAGAAAGGGTTTGCAAACCACTGAATCAACACGTGAGTTTAACTCTGTCAGTTGAATGCACACGTTGACAACCATTCAGTCAGATAGCTCCATTTTGGTTTTAGAAGCAGATGTTTCTCTGTACAGCCTATGGTCCCATTCACTCGGGAATATCCCAACGCAGCTCCTAGAAGAAACGTGTTTCTGACTCGCTGAATCTCAACGTAGATTCAACTCTCTTAGGTGAACGAACGCACAGCAGAGCAGTTTCAAGGAAACGTTTCTCCTGAGTTTTAGACGAAGTTACCTACAGTTAAGTACGTATCCCGGCATTGGGCTGGAAATACCGGTTTTGGGATTCTGCACAGAAAGTGTTTGCAAACCGCTGAATCCACACGTGAGTTTAACTCTGTCAGTTGAATGCACACATTGACAACAATCCAGTTAGATAGCTCCGTTTTGGTTTTAGAAGCCCATATTTCTCTGTACAGCCTATGGTCCCATTCACTCGGGAATATCCCAACGCAGCTCCTGGAAGAAACGTGTTTCTGACTCGCTGAATCTCAACATAGATTCAACTCTCTTAGGTGAACGAACGCACAGCAGAGCAGTTTCAAGGAAACGTTTCTCCTGAGTTTTAGACGAAGTTTCCTGCTGTTTAGTACGTATGCCGGCATTGGGCTGGAAATACCGGTTTTGGGATTCTGCACAGAAAGGGTTTGCAAACCGCTGAATCCACACGTGAGTTTAACTCTGTCAGTTGAATGCACACATTGACAACCATTCAGTGTGATAACACCCTTTTGGTTTTAGAAGCAGATATTTCTCTGTACAACCTATTGTCCCATTCTCTCGGGAATATCCCAACGCAGCTCCTAGAAGAAACGTGTTTCTGACTCGCTGAATCTCAACATAGATTCAACTCTCTTAGGTGAACGAACGCACAGCAGAGCAGTTTCAAGGAAACTTTTCTCCTGAGTTTTAGACGAAGTTACCTGCTGTTTAGTACGGATGCCGGCATTGGGCTGGAAATACCGGTTTTGGGATTCTGCACAGAAAGGGTTTGCAAACCGCTGAATCCACACGTGAGTTTAACTCTGTCAGTTGAATGCACACATTGACAACCATTCAGTTTGATAACACCCTTTTGGTTTTAGAAGCAGATATTTCTCTGTACAGACTGTGGTCCCATTCACTCGGGAATATCCCAACGCAGCTCCTAGAAGAAACGTGTTTCTGACTCGCTGAATCTCAACATACATTCAACTCTCTTAGGTGAACGAACGCACAGCAGAGCAGTTTCAAGGAAACGTTTCTCCTGAGTTTTAGACCAAGTTTCCTGCTGTTTAGTACGTATGCCGGCATTGGGCTGGAAATACCGGATTTGGGATTCTGCACAGAAAGTGTTTGCAAACCGCTGAATCCACACGTGAGTTTAACTCTGTCAGTTGAATGCACACATTGACAACCATTCAGTTAGATAGCTCCGTTTTGGTATTAGAAGCAGATATTTCTCTGTACAGCCTATGGTCCCATTCACTCGGGAATATCCCAACGCAGGTCCTAGAAGAAACGTGTTTCTGACTCGCTGAATCTCAACATAGATTCAACTCTCTTAGGTGAACGAACGCACAGCAGAGCAGTTTCAAGGAAACGTTTCTCCTGAGTTTTAGACGAAGTTTCCTGCTGTTTAGTACGTATGCCGGCATTGGGCTGGAAATACCGGTTTTGGGATTCTGCACAGAAAGGGTTTGCAAACCGCTGAATCCACACGTGAGTTTAACTTTGTGAGTTGAATGCACACATTGACAACCATCCAGTTAGATAGCTCCGTTTTGGTTTTAGAAGCAGATATTTCTCTGTATAGCCCATGGTCCCATTCACTCGGGAATATCCCAACGCAGCTCCTGGAAGAAACGTGTTTCTGACTCGCTGAATCTCAACGTAGATTCAACTCTCTTAGGTGAACGAACGCACAGCAGAGCAGTTTCAAGGAAACGTTTCTCCTGAGTTTTAGACGAAGTTACCTGCAGTGAAGTACGTATCCCGGCATTGGGCTGGAAATACCGGTTTTGGGATTCTGCACAGAAAGTGTTTGCAAACCGCTGAATCCACACGTGAGTTTAACTCTGTCAGTTGAATGCACACATTGACAACAATCCAGTTAGATAGCTCCGTTTTGGTTTTAGAAGCCCATATTTCTCTGTACAGCCTATGGTCCCATTCACTCGGGAATATCCCAACGCAGCTCCTGGAAGAAACGTGTTTCTGACTCGCTGAATCTCAACATAGATTCAACTCTCTTAGGTGAACGAACGCACAGCAGAGCAGTTTCAAGGAAACGTTTCTCCTGAGTTTTAGACGAAGTTTCCTGCTGTTTAGTACGTATGCCGGCATTGGGCTGGAAATACCGGTTTTGGGATTCTGTACAGAAAGGGTTTGCAAACCGCTGAATCCACACGTGAGTTTAACTGTGTCAGTTGAATGCACACATTGACAACCATTCAGTGTGATAACACCCTTTTGGTTTTAGAAGCAGATATTTCTCTGTACAACCTATTGTCCCATTCTCTCGGGAATATCCCAATGCAGCTCCTAGAAGAAACGTGTTTCTGACTCGCTGAATCTCAACATAGATTCAACTCTCTTAGGTGAACGATCGCACAGCAGAGCAGTTTCAAGGAAACGTTTCTCCTGAGTTTTAGACGAAGTTTCCTGCTGTTTAGTACGGATGCCGGCATTGGGCTGGAAATACCGGTTTTGGGATTCTGCACAGAAAGGGTTTGCAAACCGCTGAATACACACGTGAGTTTAACTCTGTCAGTTGAATGCACACATTGACAACCATTCAGTTTGATAACACCCTTTTGGTTTTAGAAGCAGATATTTCTCTGTACAGACTGTGGTCCCATTCACTCGGGAATATCCCAACGCAGCTCCTAGAAGAAACGTGTTTCTGACTCGCTGAATCTCAACATACATTCAACTCTCTTAGGTGAACGAACGCACAGCAGAGCAGTTTCAAGGAAACGTTTCTCCTGAGTTTTAGACCAAGTTTCCTGCTGTTTAGTACGTATGCCGGCATTGGGCTGGAAATACCGGATTTGGGATTCTGCACAGAAAGTGTTTGCAAACCGCTGAATCCACACGTGAGTTTAACTCTGTCAGTTGAATGCACACATTGACAACCATTCAGTTAGATAGCTCCGTTTTGGTATTAGAAGCAGATATTTCTCTGTACAGCCTATGGTCCCATTCACTCGGGAATATCCCAACGCAGGTCCTAGAAGAAACGTGTTTCTGACTCGCTGAATCTCAACATAGATTCAACTCTCTTAGGTGAACGAACGCACAGCAGAGCAGTTTCAAGGAAACGTTTCTCCTGAGTTTTAGACGAAGTTTCCTGCTGTTTAGTACGTATGCCGGCATTGGGCTGGAAATACCGGTTTTGGGATTCTGCACAGAAAGGGTTTGCAAACCGCTGAATCCACACGTGAGTTTAACTTTGTGAGTTGAATGCACACATTGACAACCATCCAGTTAGATAGCTCCGTTTTGGTTTTAGAAGCAGATATTTCTCTGTATAGCCCATGGTCCCATTCACTCGGGAATATCCCAACGCAGCTCCTGGAAGAAACGTGTTTCTGACTCGCTGAATCTCAACGTAGATTCAACTCTCTTAGGTGAACGAACGCACAGCAGAGCAGTTTCAAGGAAACGTTTCTCCTGAGTTTTAGACGAAGTTACCTGCAGTGAAGTACGTATCCCGGCATTGGGCTGGAAATACCGGTTTTGGGATTCTGCACAGAAAGTGTTTGCAAACCGCTGAATCCACACGTGAGTTTAACTCTGTCAGTTGAATGCACACATTGACAACAATCCAGTTAGATAGCTCCGTTTTGGTTTTAGAAGCCCATATTTCTCTGTACAGCCTATGGTCCCATTCACTCGGGAATATCCCAACGCAGCTCCTGGAAGAAACGTGTTTCTGACTCGCTGAATCTCAACATAGATTCAACTCTCTTAGGTGAACGAACGCACAGCAGAGCAGTTTCAAGGAAACGTTTCTCCTGAGTTTTAGACGAAGTTTCCTGCTGTTTAGTACGTATGCCGGCATTGGGCTGGAAATACCGGTTTTGGGATTCTGTACAGAAAGGGTTTGCAAACCGCTGAATCCACACGTGAGTTTAACTGTGTCAGTTGAATGCACACATTGACAACCATTCAGTGTGATAACACCCTTTTGGTTTTAGAAGCAGATATTTCTCTGTACAACCTATTGTCCCATTCTCTCGGGAATATCCCAATGCAGCTCCTAGAAGAAACGTGTTTCTGACTCGCTGAATCTCAACATAGATTCAACTCTCTTAGGTGAACGATCGCACAGCAGAGCAGTTTCAAGGAAACTTTTCTCCTGAGTTTTAGACGAAGTTTCCTGCTGTTTAGTACGGATGCCGGCATTGGGCTGGAAATATCGGTTTTGGGATTCTGCACAGAAAGGGTTTGCAAACCGCTGAATCCACACGTGAGTTTAACTCTGTCAGTTGAATGCACACATTGACAACCATTCAGTTTGATAACACCCTTTTGGTTTTAGAAGCAGATATTTCTCTGTACAGCCTATGGTCCCATTCACTCGGGAATATCCCAACGCAGCTCCTGGAAGAAACGTGTTTCTGACTCGCTGAATCTCAACATAGATTCAACTCCCTTAGGTGAACGAACGCACAGCAGAGCAGTTTCAAGGAAACGTTTCTCCTGAGTTTTAGACGAAGTTTCCTGCTGTTTAGTACGTATGCCGGCATTGGGCTGTAAATACCGGTTTTGGGATTCTGCACAGAAAGGGTTTGCAAACCGCTGAATCCACACGTGAGTTTAACTTTGTTAGTTGAATGCACACATTGACAACCATCCAGTTAGATAGCTCCGTTTTGGTTTTAGAAGCAGATATTTCTCTGTACAGCCTATGGTCCCATTCACTCGGGAATATCCCAACGCAGCTCCTAGAAGAAACGTGTTTCTGACTCGCTGAATCTCAACATAGATTCAACTCTCTTAGGTGAACGAAAGAACAGCAGAGCAGTTTCAAGGAAACGTTTCTCCTGAGTTTTAGACGAAGTTTCCTGCTGTTTAGTACGTATGCCGGCATTGGGCTGGAAATACTGGTTTTGGGATTCTGCACAGAAAGGGTTTGCAAACCACTGAATCCACATGTGAGTTTAACTCTGTCAGTTGAATGCACACATTGACAACCATTCAGTTTGATTGCTCCGTTTTGGTTTTAGAAGCAGATATTTCTCTGTACAGCCTATGGTCCCATTCACTCGGGAATATCCCAACGCAGCTCCTGGAAGAAACGTGTTTCTGACTCGCTGAATCTCAACATAGATTCAACTCTCTTAGGTGAACGAACGCACAGCAGAGCAGTTTCAAGGAAACGTTTCTCCTGAGTTTTAGACGAAGTTTCCTGCTGTTTAGTACGGATGCCGGCATTGGGCTGGAAATACCGGTTTTGGGATTCTGCACAGAAAGGGTTTGCAAACCGCTGAATCCACACGTGAGTTTAACTCTGTCAGTTGAATGCACACATTGACAACCATTCAGTTAGATAGCTCCGTTTTAGTATTAGAAGCAGATATTTCTCTGTACAGCCTATGGTCCCATTCACTCGGGAATATCCCAACGCAGGTCCTAGAAGAAACGTGTTTCTGACTCGCTGAATCTCAACATAGATTCAACTCTCTTAGGTGAACGAACGCACAGCAGAGCAGTTTCAAGGAAACGTTTATCCTGAGTTTTAGACGAAGTTTCCTGCTGTTTAGTACGGATGCCGGCATTGGGCTGGAAATACCGGTTTTGGGATTCTGCACAGAAAGGGTTTGCAAACCACTGAATCCACACGGGAGTTTAACTCTGTCAGTTGAATGCACACATTGCCAACCATTCAGTTAGATAGCTCCGTTTTGGTTTTAGAAGCAGATATTTCTCTGTACACCCTATGGTCCCATTCACTCGGGAATATCCCAACGCAGCTCCTAGAAGAAACGTGTTTCTGACTCGCTGAATCTCAACATAGATTCAACTCTCTTAGGTGAACGAACGCACAGCAGAGCAGTTTCAAGGAAACGTTTCTCCTGAGTTTTAGACGAAGTTACCTGCAGTTAAGTACGCATCCTGGCATTGGGCTGGAAATACCGGTTTTGGGATTCTGCACAGAAAGGGTTTGCAAACCACTGAATCCACACGGGAGTTTAACTCTGTCAGTTGAATGCACACATTGCCAACCATTCAGTTAGATAGCTCCGTTTTGGTTTTAGAAGCAGATATTTCTCTGTACAGCCTATGGTCCCATTCACTCGGGAATATCCCAACGCAGCTCCTGGAAGAAACGTGTTTCTGACTCGCTGAATCTCAACATAGATTCAACTCTCTTAGGTGAACGAATGCACAGCAGAGCAGTTTCAAGGAAACTTTTCTCCTGAGTTTTAGACGAAGTTTCCTGCTGTTTAGTACGTATGCCGGCATTGGGCTGGAAATACCGATTTTGGGATTCTGCACAGAAAGGGTTTGGAAACCGCTGAATCCACACGTGAGTTTAACTCTGTCAGTTGAATGCACACATTGACAACCATTCAGTTAGATAGCTCCGTTTTGGTATTAGAAGCAGATATTTCTCTGTACAGCCTATGGTCCCATTCACTCGGGAATATCCCAACGCAGGTCCTAGAAGAAACGTGTTTCTGACTCGCTGAATGTCAACATAGATTCAACTCTCTTAGGTGAACGAACGCACAGCAGAGCAGTTTCAAGGAATCGTTTCTCCTGAGTTTTAGATGAAGTTTCCTTCTGTTTAGTACGGATGCCGGCATTGGGCTGGAAATACCGGTTTTGGGATTCTGCACAGAAAGGGTTTGCAAACCGCTGAATCCACACGTGAGTTTAACTTTGTCAGTTGAATGCACACATTGACAACCATCCAGTTAGATAGCTCCGTTTTGGTTTTAGAAGCAGATATTTCTCTGAACAGCCTATGGTCCCATTCACTCGGGAATATCCCAACGCAGCTCCTAGAAGAAACGTGTTTCTGACTCGCTGAATCTCAAAATAGATTCAACTCTCTTAGGTGAACGAACGCACAGCAGAGCAGTTTCAAGGAAACGTTTCTCCTGAGTTTTAGACGAAGTTTCCTGCTGTTTAGTACGTATGCCGTCATTGGGCTGGAAATACCGGTTTTGGGATTCTGCACAGAAAGTGTTTGCAAACCGCTGAATCCACACGTGAGTTTAACTCTGTCAGTTGAATGCACACATTGACAACCATCCAGTTAGATAGCTCCGTTTTGGTTTTAGAAGCAGATATTTCTCTGTACAGACTATGGTCCCATTCACTCGGGAATATCCCAACGCAGCTCCTAGAAGAAACGTGTTTCTGACTCGCTGAATCTCAACTTAGATTCAACTCTCTTAGGTGAACGAACGAACAGCAGAGCAGTTTCAAGGAAACGTTTCTCCTGAGTTTTAGACGAAGTTTCCTGCTGTTTATTACGGATGCCGGCATTGGGCTGGAAATACCGGTTTTGGGATTCTGCACAGAAAGGGTTTGCAAACCACTGAATCAACACGTGAGTTTAACTCTGTCAGTTGAATGCACACGTTGACAACCATTCAGTCAGATAGCTCCATTTTGGTTTTAGAAGCAGATATTTCTCTGTACAGCCTATGGTCCCATTCACTCGGGAATATCCCAACGCAGCTCCTGGAAGAAACGTGTTTCTGACTCGCTGAATCTCAACATAGATTCAAATCTCTTAGGTGAACGAACGCACAGCAGAGCAGTTTCAAGGAAAGGTTTCTCCTGAGTTTTAGACGAAGTTTCCTGCTGTTTAGTACGTATGCCGGCATTGGGCTGGAAACACCGGTTTTGGGATTCTGCACAGAAAGGGTTTGCAAACCGCTGAATCCACACGTGAGTTTAACTCTGTCAGTTGAATGCACACATTGACAACCATTCAGTTAGATACCTCCGTTTTGGTTTTAGAAACAGATATTTCTCTGTACAGTCTATGGTCCCATTCACTCGGGAATAACCCAACGCAGCTCCTAGAAGAAACGTGTTTCTGACTCGCTGAATCTCAACATAGATTCAACTCTCTTAGGTGAACGAACGCACAGCAGAGCAGTTTCAAGGAAACGTTTCTCCTGAGTTTAAGACGAAGTTTCCTGCTGTTTAGTCCAGATGCCGGCATTGGGCTGGAAATACCGGTTTTGGGATTCTGCACAGAAAGGGTTTGCAAACCGCTGAATCCACACGTGAGTTTAACTTTGTGAGTTGAATGCACACATTGACAACCATCCAGTTAGATAGCTCCGTTTTGGTTTTAGAAGCAGATATTTCTCTGTATAGCCCATGGTCCCATTCACTCGGGAATATCCCAACGCAGCTCCTGGAAGAAACGTGTTTCTGACTCGCTGAATCTCAACGTAGATTCAACTCTCTTAGGTGAACGAACGCACAGCAGAGCAGTTTCAAGGAAACGTTTCTCCTGAGTTTTAGACGAAGTTACCTGCAGTGAAGTACGTATCCCGGCATTGGGCTGGAAATACCGGTTTTGGGATTCTGCACAGAAAGTGTTTGCAAACCGCTGAATCCACACGTGAGTTTAACTCTGTCAGTTGAATGCACACATTGACAACAATCCAGTTAGATAGCTCCGTTTTGGTTTTAGAAGCCCATATTTCTCTGTACAGCCTATGGTCCCATTCACTCGGGAATATCCCAACGCAGCTCCTGGAAGAAACGTGTTTCTGACTCGCTGAATCTCAACATAGATTCAACTCTCTTAGGTGAACGAACGCACAGCAGAGCAGTTTCAAGGAAACGTTTCTCCTGAGTTTTAGACGAAGTTTCCTGCTGTTTAGTACGTATGCCGGCATTGGGCTGGAAATACCGGTTTTGGGATTCTGTACAGAAAGGGTTTGCAAACCGCTGAATCCACACGTGAGTTTAACTGTGTCAGTTGAATGCACACATTGACAACCATTCAGTGTGATAACACCCTTTTGGTTTTAGAAGCAGATATTTCTCTGTACAACCTATTGTCCCATTCTCTCGGGAATATCCCAATGCAGCTCCTAGAAGAAACGTGTTTCTGACTCGCTGAATCTCAACATAGATTCAACTCTCTTAGGTGAACGATCGCACAGCAGAGCAGTTTCAAGGAAACTTTTCTCCTGAGTTTTAGACGAAGTTTCCTGCTGTTTAGTACGGATGCCGGCATTGGGCTGGAAATATCGGTTTTGGGATTCTGCACAGAAAGGGTTTGCAAACCGCTGAATCCACACGTGAGTTTAACTCTGTCAGTTGAATGCACACATTGACAACCATTCAGTTTGATAACACCCTTTTGGTTTTAGAAGCAGATATTTCTCTGTACAGCCTATGGTCCCATTCACTCGGGAATATCCCAACGCAGCTCCTGGAAGAAACGTGTTTCTGACTCGCTGAATCTCAACATAGATTCAACTCCCTTAGGTGAACGAACGCACAGCAGAGCAGTTTCAAGGAAACGTTTCTCCTGAGTTTTAGACGAAGTTTCCTGCTGTTTAGTACGTATGCCGGCATTGGGCTGTAAATACCGGTTTTGGGATTCTGCACAGAAAGGGTTTGCAAACCGCTGAATCCACACGTGAGTTTAACTTTGTTAGTTGAATGCACACATTGACAACCATCCAGTTAGATAGCTCCGTTTTGGTTTTAGAAGCAGATATTTCTCTGTACAGCCTATGGTCCCATTCACTCGGGAATATCCCAACGCAGCTCCTAGAAGAAACGTGTTTCTGACTCGCTGAATCTCAACATAGATTCAACTCTCTTAGGTGAACGAAAGAACAGCAGAGCAGTTTCAAGGAAACGTTTCTCCTGAGTTTTAGACGAAGTTTCCTGCTGTTTAGTACGTATGCCGGCATTGGGCTGGAAATACTGGTTTTGGGATTCTGCACAGAAAGGGTTTGCAAACCACTGAATCCACATGTGAGTTTAACTCTGTCAGTTGAATGCACACATTGACAACCATTCAGTTTGATTGCTCCGTTTTGGTTTTAGAAGCAGATATTTCTCTGTACAGCCTATGGTCCCATTCACTCGGGAATATCCCAACGCAGCTCCTGGAAGAAACGTGTTTCTGACTCGCTGAATCTCAACATAGATTCAACTCTCTTAGGTGAACGAACGCACAGCAGAGCAGTTTCAAGGAAACGTTTCTCCTGAGTTTTAGACGAAGTTTCCTGCTGTTTAGTACGGATGCCGGCATTGGGCTGGAAATACCGGTTTTGGGATTCTGCACAGAAAGGGTTTGCAAACCGCTGAATCCACACGTGAGTTTAACTCTGTCAGTTGAATGCACACATTGACAACCATTCAGTTAGATAGCTCCGTTTTAGTATTAGAAGCAGATATTTCTCTGTACAGCCTATGGTCCCATTCACTCGGGAATATCCCAACGCAGGTCCTAGAAGAAACGTGTTTCTGACTCGCTGAATCTCAACATAGATTCAACTCTCTTAGGTGAACGAACGCACAGCAGAGCAGTTTCAAGGAAACGTTTATCCTGAGTTTTAGACGAAGTTTCCTGCTGTTTAGTACGGATGCCGGCATTGGGCTGGAAATACCGGTTTTGGGATTCTGCACAGAAAGGGTTTGCAAACCACTGAATCCACACGGGAGTTTAACTCTGTCAGTTGAATGCACACATTGCCAACCATTCAGTTAGATAGCTCCGTTTTGGTTTTAGAAGCAGATATTTCTCTGTACACCCTATGGTCCCATTCACTCGGGAATATCCCAACGCAGCTCCTAGAAGAAACGTGTTTCTGACTCGCTGAATCTCAACATAGATTCAACTCTCTTAGGTGAACGAACGCACAGCAGAGCAGTTTCAAGGAAACGTTTCTCCTGAGTTTTAGACGAAGTTACCTGCAGTTAAGTACGCATCCTGGCATTGGGCTGGAAATACCGGTTTTGGGATTCTGCACAGAAAGGGTTTGCAAACCACTGAATCCACACGGGAGTTTAACTCTGTCAGTTGAATGCACACATTGCCAACCATTCAGTTAGATAGCTCCGTTTTGGTTTTAGAAGCAGATATTTCTCTGTACAGCCTATGGTCCCATTCACTCGGGAATATCCCAACGCAGCTCCTGGAAGAAACGTGTTTCTGACTCGCTGAATGTCAACATAGATTCAACTCTCTTAGGTGAACGAACGCACAGCAGAGCAGTTTCAAGGAATCGTTTCTCCTGAGTTTTAGATGAAGTTTCCTTCTGTTTAGTACGGATGCCGGCATTGGGCTGGAAATACCGGTTTTGGGATTCTGCACAGAAAGGGTTTGCAAACCGCTGAATCCACACGTGAGTTTAACTTTGTCAGTTGAATGCACACATTGACAACCATCCAGTTAGATAGCTCCGTTTTGGTTTTAGAAGCAGATATTTCTCTGAACAGCCTATGGTCCCATTCACTCGGGAATATCCCAACGCAGCTCCTAGAAGAAACGTGTTTCTGACTCGCTGAATCTCAACATAGATTCAACTCTCTTAGGTGAACGAACGCACAGCAGAGCAGTTTCAAGGAAACGTTTCTCCTGAGTTTTAGACGAAGTTTCCTGCTGTTTAGTACGTATGCCGTCATTGGGCTGGAAATACCGGTTTTGGGATTCTGCACAGAAAGTGTTTGCAAACCGCTGAATCCACACGTGAGTTTAACTCTGTCAGTTGAATGCACACATTGACAACCATCCAGTTAGATAGCTCCGTTTTGGTTTTAGAAGCAGATATTTCTCTGTACAGACTATGGTCCCATTCACTCGGGAATATCCCAACGCAGCTCCTAGAAGAAACGTGTTTCTGACTCGCTGAATCTCAACTTAGATTCAACTCTCTTAGGTGAACGAACGAACAGCAGAGCAGTTTCAAGGAAACGTTTCTCCTGAGTTTTAGACGAAGTTTCCTGCTGTTTATTACGGATGCCGGCATTGGGCTGGAAATACCGGTTTTGGGATTCTGCACAGAAAGGGTTTGCAAACCACTGAATCAACACGTGAGTTTAACTCTGTCAGTTGAATGCACACGTTGACAACCATTCAGTCAGATAGCTCCATTTTGGTTTTAGAAGCAGATATTTCTCTGTACAGCCTATGGTCCCATTCACTCGGGAATATCCCAACGCAGCTCCTGGAAGAAACGTGTTTCTGACTCGCTGAATCTCAACATAGATTCAAATCTCTTAGGTGAACGAACGCACAGCAGAGCAGTTTCAAGGAAAGGTTTCTCCTGAGTTTTAGACGAAGTTTCCTGCTGTTTAGTACGTATGCCGGCATTGGGCTGGAAACACCGGTTTTGGGATTCTGCACAGAAAGGGTTTGCAAACCGCTGAATCCACACGTGAGTTTAACTCTGTCAGTTGAATGCACACATTGACAACCATTCAGTTAGATACCTCCGTTTTGGTTTTAGAAACAGATATTTCTCTGTACAGTCTATGGTCCCATTCACTCGGGAATAACCCAACGCAGCTCCTAGAAGAAACGTGTTTCTGACTCGCTGAATCTCAACATAGATTCAACTCTCTTAGGTGAACGAACGCACAGCAGAGCAGTTTCAAGGAAACGTTTCTCCTGAGTTTAAGACGAAGTTTCCTGCTGTTTAGTCCAGATGCCGGCATTGGGCTGGAAATACCGGTTTTGGGATTCTGCACAGAAAGGGTTTGCAAACCGCTGAATCCACACGTGAGTTTAACTCTGTCAGTGGAATGCGCACATTGACAACCATTCGGTTAGATAGTTCCGTTTTTGTTTTAGAAGCAGATATTTCTCTGTACAGCCTATGGTCCCATTCACTCGGGAATATCCCAACGCAGCTCCTAGAAGAAACGTGTTTCTGACTCGCTGAATCTCAACATAGATTCAACTCTCTTAGGTGAACGAACGCACAGCAGAGCAGTTTCAAGGAAACGTTTCTCCTGAGTTTTAGACGAAGTTTCATGCTGTTTAGTATGGATGCCGGCATTGGGCTGGAAATACCGGTTTTGGGATTCTACACAGAAAGGGTTTGCAAACCGCTGAATCCACACGTGAGTTTAACTTTGTGAGTTGAATGCACACATTGACAACCATCCAGTTAGATAGCTCCGTTTTGGTTTTAGAAGCAGATATTTCTCTGTACAGCCCATGGTCCCATTCATTCGGGAATATCCCAACGCAGCTCCTAGAAGAAACGTGTTTCTGACTCGCTGAATCTAAACGTAGATTCAACTCTCTTAGGTGAACGAACGCACAGCAGAGCAGTTTCAAGGAAACGTTTCTCCTGAGTTTTAGACGAAGTTACCTACAGTTAAGTACGTATCCCGGCATTGGGCTGGAAATACCGGTTTTGGGATTCTGCACAGAAAGTGTTTGCAAACCGCTGAATCCACACGTGAGTTTAACTCTGTCAGTTGAATGCACACATTGACAACAATCCAGTTAGATAGCTCCGTTTTGGTTTTAGAAGCCCATATTTCTCTGTACAGCCTATGGTCCCATTCACTCGGGAATATCCCAACGCAGCTCCTGGAAGAAACGTGTTTCTGACTCGCTGAATCTCAACATAGATTCAACTCTCTTAGGTGAACGAACGCACAGCAGAGCAGTTTCAAGGAAACGTTTCTCCTGAGTTTTAGACGAAGTTTCCTGCTGTTTAGTACGTATGCCGGCATTGGGCTGGAAATACCGGTTTTGGGATTCTGCACAGAAAGGGTTTGCAAACCGCTGAATCCACACGTGAGTTTAACTCTGTCAGTTGAATGCACACATTGACAACCATTCAGTGTGATAACACCCTTTTGGTTTTAGAAGCAGATATTTCTCTGTACAACCTATTGTCCCATTCTCTCGGGAATATCCCAACGCAGCTCCTAGAAGAAACGTGTTTCTGACTCGCTGAATCTCAACATAGATTCAACTCTCTTAGGTGAACGAACGCACAGCAGAGCAGTTTCAAGGAAACTTTTCTCCTGAGTTTTAGACGAAGTTTCCTGCTGTTTAGTACGGATGCCGGCATTGGGCTGGAAATACCGGTTTTGGGATTCTGCACAGAAAGGGTTTGCAAACCGCTGAATCCACACATGAGTTTAACTCTGTCAGTTGAATGCACACATTGACAACCATTCAGTTTGATAACACCCTTTTGGTTTTAGAAGCAGATATTTCTCTGTACAGACTGTGGTCCCATTCACTCGGGAATATCCCAACGCAGCTCCTAGAAGAAACGTGTTTCTGACTCGCTGAATCTCAACATACATTCACCTCTCTTAGGTGAACGAACGCACAGCAGAGCAGTTTCAAGGAAACGTTTCTCCTGAGTTTTAGACCAAGTTTCCTGCTGTTTAGTACGTATGCCGGCATTGGGCTGGAAATACCGGATTTGGGATTCTGCACAGAAAGTGTTTGCAAACCGCTGAATCCACACGTGAGTTTAACTCTGTCAGTTGAATGCACACATTGACAACCATTCAGTTAGATAGCTCCGTTTTGGTATTAGAAGCAGATATTTCTCTGTACAGCCTATGGTCCCATTCACTCGGGAATATCCCAACGCAGGTCCTAGAAGAAACGTGTTTCTGACTCGCTGAATCTCAACATAGATTCAACTCTCTTAGGTGAACGAACGCACAGCAGAGCAGTTTCAAGGAAACGTTTCTCCTGAGTTTTAGACGAAGTTTCCTGCTGTTTAGTACGTATGCCGGCATTGGGCTGGAAATACCGGTTTTGGGATTCTGCACAGAAAGGGTTTGCAAACCGCTGAATCCACACGTGAGTTTAACTTTGTGAGTTGAATGCACACATTGACAACCATCCAGTTAGATAGCTCCGTTTTGGTTTTAGAAGCAGATATTTCTCTGTATAGCCCATGGTCCCATTCACTCGGGAATATCCCAACGCAGCTCCTGGAAGAAACGTGTTTCTGACTCGCTGAATCTCAACGTAGATTCAACTCTCTTAGGTGAACGAACGCACAGCAGAGCAGTTTCAAGGAAACGTTTCTCCTGAGTTTTAGACGAAGTTACCTGCAGTGAAGTACGTATCCCGGCATTGGGCTGGAAATACCGGTTTTGGGATTCTGCACAGAAAGTGTTTGCAAACCGCTGAATCCACACGTGAGTTTAACTCTGTCAGTTGAATGCACACATTGACAACAATCCAGTTAGATAGCTCCGTTTTGGTTTTAGAAGCCCATATTTCTCTGTACAGCCTATGGTCCCATTCACTCGGGAATATCCCAACGCAGCTCCTGGAAGAAACGTGTTTCTGACTCGCTGAATCTCAACATAGATTCAACTCTCTTAGGTGAACGAACGCACAGCAGAGCAGTTTCAAGGAAACGTTTCTCCTGAGTTTTAGACGAAGTTTCCTGCTGTTTAGTACGTATGCCGGCATTGGGCTGGAAATACCGGTTTTGGGATTCTGTACAGAAAGGGTTTGCAAACCGCTGAATCCACACGTGAGTTTAACTGTGTCAGTTGAATGCACACATTGACAACCATTCAGTGTGATAACACCCTTTTGGTTTTAGAAGCAGATATTTCTCTGTACAACCTATTGTCCCATTCTCTCGGGAATATCCCAATGCAGCTCCTAGAGGAAACGTGTTTCTGACTCGCTGAATCTCAACATAGATTCAACTCTCTTAGGTGAACGATCGCACAGCAGAGCAGTTTCAAGGAAACTTTTCTCCTGAGTTTTAGACGAAGTTTCCTGCTGTTTAGTACGGATGCCGGCATTGGGCTGGAAATATCGGTTTTGGGATTCTGCACAGAAAGGGTTTGCAAACCGCTGAATCCACACGTGAGTTTAACTCTGTCAGTTGAATGCACACATTGACAACCATTCAGTTTGATAACACCCTTTTGGTTTTAGAAGCAGATATTTCTCTGTACAGCCTGTGGTCCCATTCACTCGGGAATATCTCAACGCAGCTCCTGGAAGAAACGTGTTTCTGACTCGCTGAATCTCAACATAGATTCAACTCTCTTAGGTGAACGAACGCACAGCAGAGCAGTTTCAAGGAAACGTTTCTCCTGAGTTTTAGACGAAGTTTCCTGCTGTTTAGTACGTATGCCGGCATTGGGCTGGAAATACCGGTTTTGGGATTCTGCACAGAAAGGGTTTGCAAACCGCTGAATCCACACGTGAGTTTAACTCTGTCAGTTGAATGCACACATTGACAACCATTCAGTTTGATAACACCCTTTTGGTTTTAGAAGCAGATATTTCTCTGTACAGCCTATGGTCCCATTCACTCGGGAATATCCCAACGCAGCTCCTGGAAGAAACGTGTTTCTGACTCGCTGAATCTCAACATAGATTCAACTCTCTTAGGTGAACGAACGCACAGCACAGCAGTTTCAAGGAAACGTTTCTCCTGAGTTTTAGACGAAGTTTCCTTCTGTTTAGTACGGACGCCGGCATTGGACTGGAAATACCGGTTTTGGGATTCTACACAGAAAGGGTTTGCAAACCGCTGAATCCACACGTGAGTTTGACTTTGTCAGTTGAATGCACACATTGACAACAATCCAGTTAGATAGCTCCGTTTTGGTTTTAGAAGCACATATTTCGCTGTACAGCCTATGGTCCCATTCACTCGGGAATATCTTAAAGCAACTCCTAGAAGAAACGTGTTTCTGACTCGCTGAATCTCAACATAGATTCAACTCTCTTAGGTGAACGAACGCACAGCAGAGCAGTTTCAAGGAAACGTTTCTCCTGAGTTTTAGACGAAGTTTCCTGCTGTTTAGTACGTATGCCGGCATTGGGCTGGAAATACCGGTTTTGGGATTCTACACAGAAAGGGTTTGCAAACCACTGAATCCACACGTGAGTTTAACTCCGTCAGTTGAATGCACACATTGACAACCATTCAGTTAGATAGCTCCGTTTTGTTTTTAGAAGCAGATATTTCTCTATACAGCCTATGGTCCCATTCACTCGGGAATATCCCAACGCAGCTCCTGGAAGAAACGTGTTTCTGACTCGCTGAATCTCAACATAGATTCAACTCTCTTAGGTGAACGAACGCACAGCAGAGCAGTTTCAAGGAAACGTTTCTCCTGAGTTTTAGACGAAGTTTCCTGCTGTTTAGTACGTATGCCGGCATTGGGCTGGAAATACCGGTTTTGGGATTCTGCACAGAAAGGGTTTGCAAACCGCTGAATCCACACGTGAGTTTAACTTTGTGAGTTGAATGCACACATTGACAACCATCCAGTTAGATAGCTCCGTTTTGATTTTAGAAGCAGATATTTCTCTGTACAGCCCATGGTCCCATTCACTCGGGAATATCCCAACGCAGCTCCTGGAAGAAACGTGTTTCTGACTCGCTGAATCTCAACGTAGATTCAACTCTCTTAGGTGAACGAACGCACAGCAGAGCAGTTTCAAGGAAACGTTTCTCCTGAGTTTTAGACGAAGTTACCTGCAGTGAAGTACGTATCCCGGCATTGGGCTGGAAATACCGGTTGTGGGATTCTGCACAGAAAGTGTTTGCAAACCGCTGAATCCACACGTGAGTTTAACTCTGTCAGTTGAATGCACACATTGACAACAATCCAGTTAGATAGCTCCGTTTTGGTTTTAGTAGCCCATATTTCTCTGTACAGCCTATGGTCCCATTCACTCGGGAATATCCCAACGCAGCTCCTGGAAGAAACGTGTTTCTGACTCGCTGAATCTCAACATAGATTCAACTCTCTTAGGTGAACGAACGCACAGCAGAGCAGTTTCAAGGAAACGTTTCTCCTGAGTTTTAGACGAAGTTTCCTGCTGTTTAGTACGTATGCCGGCATTGGGCTGGAAATACCGGTTTTGGGATTCTGCACAGAAAGGGTTTGCAAACCGCGGAATCCACACGTGAGTTTAACTGTGTCAGTTGAATGCACACATTGACAACCATTCAGTGTGATAACACCCTTTTGGTTTTAGAAGCAGATATTTCTCTGTACAACCTATTGTCCCATTCTCTCGGGAATATCCCAATGCAGCTCCTAGAAGAAACGTGTTTCTGACTCGCTGAATCTCAACATAGATTCAACTCTCTTAGGTGAACGATCGCACAGCAGAGCAGTTTCAAGGAAACTTTTCTCCTGAGTTTTAGACGAAGTTTCCTGCTGTTTAGTACGGATGCCGGCATTGGGCTGGAAATACCGGTTTTGGGATTCTGCACAGAAAGGGTTTGCAAACCGCTGAATCCACACGTGAGTTTAACTCTGTCAGTTGAATGCACACATTGACAACCATTCAGTTTGATAACACCCTTTTGGTTTTAGAAGCAGATATTTCTCTGTACAGCCTGTGGTCCCATTCACTCGGGAATATCTCAACGCAGCTCCTGGAAGAAACGTGTTTCTGACTCGCTGAATCTCAACATAGATTCAACTCTCTTAGGTGAACGAACGCACAGCAGAGCAGTTTCAAGGAAACGTTTCTCCTGAGTTTTAGACGAAGTTTCCTGCTGTTTAGTACGTATGCCGGCATTGGGCTGGAAATACCGGTTTTGGGATTCTGCACAGAAAGGGTTTGCAAACCGCTGAATCCACACGTGAGTTTAACTCTGTCAGTTGAATGCACACATTGACAACCATTCAGTTTGATAACACCCTTTTGGTTTTAGAAGCAGATATTTCTCTGTACAGCCTATGGTCCCATTCACTCGGGAATATCCCAACGCAGCTCCTGGAAGAAACGTGTTTCTGACTCGCTGAATCTCAACATAGATTCAACTCTCTTAGGTGAACGAACGCACAGCAGAGCAGTTTCAAGGAAACGTTTCTCCTGAGTTTTAGACGAAGTTTCCTTCTGTTTAGTACGGACGCCGGCATTGGACTGGAAATACCGGTTTTGGGATTCTGCACAGAAAGGGTTTGCAAACCGCTGAATCCACACGTGAGTTTGACTTTGTCAGTTGAATGCACACATTGACAACAATCCAGTTAGATAGCTCCGTTTTGGTTTTAGAAGCACATATTTCGGTGTACAGCCTATGGTCCCATTCACTCGGGAATATCCCAACGCAACTCCTAGAAGAAACGTGTTTCTGACTCGCTGAATCTCAACATAGATTCAACTCTCTTAGGTGAACGAACGCACAGCAGAGCAGTTTCAAGGAAACGTTTCTCCTGAGTTTTAGACGAAGTTTCCTGCTGTTTAGTACGTATGCCGGCATTGGGCTGGAAATACCGGTTTTGGGATTCTACACAGAAAGGGTTTGCAAACCACTGAATCCACACGTGAGTTTAACTCCGTCAGTTGAATGCACACATTGACAACCATTCAGTTAGATAGCTCCGTTTTGTTTTTAGAAGCAGATATTTCTCTATACAGCCTATGGTCCCATTCACTCGGGAATATCCCAACGCAGCTCCTGGAAGAAACGTGTTTCTGACTCGCTGAATCTCAACATAGATTCAACTCTCTTAGGTGAACGAACGCACAGCAGAGCAGTTTCAAGGAAACGTTTCTCCTGAGTTTTAGACGAAGTTTCCTGCTGTTTAGTACGGATGCCGGCATTGGGCTGGAAATACCGGTTTTGGGATTCTGCACAGAAAGGGTTTGCAAACCGCTGAATCCACACGTGAGTTTAACTCTGTCAGTTGAATGCACACATTGTCAACCATTCAGTGTGATAACACCCTTTTGGTTTTAGAAGCAGATATTTCTCTGTACAACCTATTGTCCCATTCTCTCGGGAATATCCCAACGCAGCTCCTAGAAGAAACGTGTTTCTGACTCGCTGAATCTCAACATAGATTCAACTCTCTTAGGTGAACGATCGCACAGCAGAGCAGTTTCAAGGAAACTTTTCTCCTGAGTTTTAGACGAAGTTTCCTGCTGTTTAGTACGGATGCCGGCATTGGGCTGGAAATACCGGTTTTGGGATTCTGCACAGAAAGGGTTTGGAAACCGCTGAATCCACACGTGAGTTTAACTCTGTCAGTTGAATGCACACATTGACAACCATTCAGTTTGATAACACCCTTTTGGTTTTAGAAGCAGATATTTCTCTGTACAGCCTATGGTCCCATTCACTCGGGAATATCCCAACGCAGCTCCTGGAAGAAACGTGTTTCTGACTCGCTGAATCTCAACATAGATTCAACTCTCTTAGGTGAACGAACGCACAGCAGAGCAGTTTCAAGGAAACGTTTCTCCTGAGTTTTAGATGAAGTTTCCTGCTGTTTAGTACGGATGCCGGCATTGGGCTGGAAATACCAGTTTTGGGATTCTGCACAGAAAGGGTTTGCAAACCGCTGAATCCACACGTGAGTTTAACTCTGTCAGTTGAATGCACACATTGACAACCATTCAGTTAGATAGCTCCGTTTTGGTATTAGAAGCAGATATTTCTCTGTACAGCCTATGGTCCCATTCACTCGGGAATATCCCAACGCAGGTCCTAGAAGAAACGTGTTTCTGACTCGCTGAATCTCAACATAGATTCAACTCTCTTAGGTGAACGAACGCACAGCAGAGCAGTTTCAAGGAAACGTTTCTCCTGAGTTTTAGACGAAGTTTCCTGCTGTTTAGTACGGATGCCGGCATTGGGCTGGAAATACCGGTTTTGGGATTCTGCACAGAAAGTGTTTGCAAACCGCTGAATCCACACGTGAGTTTAACTCTGTGGGTTGAATGCACACATTGACAACCATCCAGTTAGATAGCTCCGTTTTGGTTTTAGAAGCAGATATTTCTCTGTACAGCCCATGGTCCCATTCACTCGGGAATATCCCAACGAAGCTCCTAGAAGAAACGTGTTTCTGACTCGCTGAATCTCAACGTAGATTCAACTCTCTTAGGTGAACGAACGCACAGCAGAGCAGTTTCAAGGAAACGTTTCTCCTGAGTTTTAGACGAAGTTACCTGCAGTTAAGTACGTATCCCGGCATTGGGCTGGAAATACCGGTTTTGGGATTCTGCACAGAAAGTGTTTGCAAACCGCTGAATCCACACGTGAGTTTAACTCTGTCAGTTGAATGCACACATTGACAACAATCCAGTTAGATAGCTCCGTTTTGGTTTTAGAAGCCCATATTTCTCTGTACAGCCTATGGTCCCATTCACTCGGGAATATCCCAACGCAGCTCCTGGAAGAAACGTGTTTCTGACTCGCTGAATCTCAACATAGATTCAACTCTCTTAGGTGAACGAACGCACAGCAGAGCAGTTTCAAGGAAACGTTTCTCCTGAGTTTTAGACGAAGTTTCCTGCTGTTTAGTACGTATGCCGGCATTGGGCTGGAAATACCGGTTTTGGGATTCTGCACAGAAAGGGTTTGTAAACTGCTGAATCCACACGTGAGTTTAACTCTGTCAGTTGAATGCACACATTGACAACCATTCAGTGTGATAACACCCTTTTGGTTTTAGAAGCAGATATTTCTCTGTAAAACCTATTGTTCCATTCTCTCGGGAATATCCCAACGCAACTCCTAGAAGAAACGTGTTTCTGACTCGCTGAATCTCAACATAGATTCAACTCTCTTAGATGAACGATCGCACAGCAGAGCAGTTTCAAGGAAACTTTTCTCCTGAGTTTTAGACGAAGTTTCCTGCTGTTTAGTACGGATGCCGGCATTGGGCTGGAAATACCGGTTTTGGGATTCTGCACAGAAAGGGTTTGCAAACCGCTGAATCCACAAGTGAGTTTAAATCTGTCAGTTGAATGCACACATTGACAACCATTCAGTTTGATAACACCCTTTTGGTTTTAGAAGCAGATATTTCTCTGTACAGCCTGTGGTCCCATTCACTCGGGAATATCCCAACGCAGCTCCTGGAAGAAACGTGTTTGTGACTCGCTGAATCTCAACATAGATTCAACTCTCTTAGGTGAACGAACGCACAGCAGAGCAGTTTCAAGGAAACGTTTCTCCTGAGTTTTAGACGAAGTTTCCTGCTGTTTAGTACGGATGCCGGCATTGGGCTGGAAATACCGGTTTTGGGATTCTGCACAGAAAGGGTTTGCAAACCGCTGAATCCACACGTGAGTTTAACTCTGTCAGTTGAATGCACTCATTGACAACCATTCAGTTAGATAGCTCCGTTTTGGTTTTAGAAGCAGATATTTCTCTGTACAGCCTATGGTCCCATTCACTCGGGAATATCCCAACGCAGCTCCTGGAAGAAACGTGTTTCTGACTCGCTGAATCTCAACATAGATTCAACTCTCTTAGGTGAACGAACGCACAGCAGAGCAGTTTCAAGGAAACGTTTCTCCTGAGTTTTAGACGAAGTTTCCTGCTGTTTAGTACGGATGCCGGCATTGGGCTGGAAATACCGGTTTTGGGATTCTGCACTGAAAGGGTTTGCAAACCGCTGAATCCACACGTGAGTTTAACTCTGTGAGTTGAATGCACACATTGACAACCATCCAGTTAGATAGCTCCGTTTTGGTTTTAGAAGCAGATATTTCTCTGTACAGCCTATGGTCCCATTCACTCGGGAATATCCCAACGCAGCTCTTGGAAGAAACGTGTTTCTGACTCGCTGAATCTCAACGTAGATTCAACTCTCTTAGGTGAACGAACGCACAGCAGAGCAGTTTCAAGGAAACGTTTCTCCTGAGTTTTAGACGAAGTTACCTGCAGTTAAGTACGTATCCCGGCATTGGGCTGGAAATACCGGTTTTGGGATTCTGCACAGAAAGGGTTTGCAAACCGCTGAATCCACACGTGAGTTTAACTCTGTCAGTTGAATGCACACATTGACAACCATTCAGTTTGATAACACCCTTTTGGTTTTAGAAGCAGATATTTCTCTGTACAGCCTGTGGTCCCATTCACTCGGGAATATCTCAACGCAGCTCCTGGAAGAAACGTGTTTCTGACTCGCTGAATCTCAACATAGATTCAACTCTCTTAGGTGAACGAACGCACAGCAGAGCAGTTTCAAGGAAACGTTTCTCCTGAGTTTTAGACGAAGTTTCCTGCTGTTTAGTACGTATGCCGGCATTGGGCTGGAAATACCGGTTTTGGGATTCTGCACAGAAAGGGTTTGCAAACCGCTGAATCCACACGTGAGTTTAACTCTGTCAGTTGAATGCACACATTGACAACCATTCAGTTTGATAACACCCTTTTGGTTTTAGAAGCAGATATTTCTCTGTACAGCCTATGGTCCCATTCACTCGGGAATATCCCAACGCAGCTCCTGGAAGAAACGTGTTTCTGACTCGCTGAATCTCAACATAGATTCAACTCTCTTAGGTGAACGAACGCACAGCAGAGCAGTTTCAAGGAAACGTTTCTCCTGAGTTTTAGACGAAGTTTCCTTCTGTTTAGTACGGACGCCGGCATTGGACTGGAAATACCGGTTTTGGGATTCTGCACAGAAAGGGTTTGCAAACCGCTGAATCCACACGTGAGTTTGACTTTGTCAGTTGAATGCACACATTGACAACAATCCAGTTAGATAGCTCCGTTTTGGTTTTAGAAGCACATATTTCGCTGTACAGCCTATGGTCCCATTCACTCGGGAATATTCCAACGCAACTCCTAGAAGAAACGTGTTTCTGACTCGCTGAATCTCAACATAGATTCAACTCTCTTAGGTGAACGAACGCACAGCAGAGCAGTTTCAAGGAAACGTTTCTCCTGAGTTTTAGACGAAGTTTCCTGCTGTTTAGTACGTATGCCGGCATTGGGCTGGAAATACCGGTTTTGGGATTCTACACAGAAAGGGTTTGCAAACCACTGAATCCACACGTGAGTTTAACTCCGTCAGTTGAATGCACACATTGACAACCATTCAGTTAGATAGCTCCGTTTTGTTTTTAGAAGCAGATATTTCTCTATACAGCCTATGGTCCCATTCACTCGGGAATATCCCAACGCAGCTCCTGGAAGAAACGTGTTTCTGACTCGCTGAATCTCAACATAGATTCAACTCTCTTAGGTGAACGAACGCACAGCAGAGCAGTTTCAAGGAAACGTTTCTCCTGAGTTTTAGACGAAGTTTCCTGCTGTTTAGTACGGATGCCGGCATTGGGCTGGAAATACCGGTTTTGGGATTCTGCACAGAAAGGGTTTGCAAACCGCTGAATCCACACGTGAGTTTAACTCTGTCAGTTGAATGCACACATTGTCAACCATTCAGTGTGATAACACCCTTTTGGTTTTAGAAGCAGATATTTCTCTGTACAACCTATTGTCCCATTCTCTCGGGAATATCCCAACGCAGCTCCTAGAAGAAACGTGTTTCTGACTCGCTGAATCTCAACATAGATTCAACTCTCTTAGGTGAACGATCGCACAGCAGAGCAGTTTCAAGGAAACTTTTCTCCTGAGTTTTAGACGAAGTTTCCTGCTGTTTAGTACGGATGCCGGCATTGGGCTGGAAATACCGGTTTTGGGATTCTGCACAGAAAGGGTTTGGAAACCGCTGAATCCACACGTGAGTTTAACTCTGTCAGTTGAATGCACACATTGACAACCATTCAGTTTGATAACACCCTTTTGGTTTTAGAAGCAGATATTTCTCTGTACAGCCTATGGTCCCATTCACTCGGGAATATCCCAACGCAGCTCCTGGAAGAAACGTGTTTCTGACTCGCTGAATCTCAACATAGATTCAACTCTCTTAGGTGAACGAACGCACAGCAGAACAGTTTCAAGGAAACGTTTCTCCTGAGTTTTAGATGACGTTTCCTGCTGTTTAGTACGGATGCCGGCATTGGGCTGGAAATACCGGTTTTGGGATTCTGCACAGAAAGGGTTTGCAAACCGCTGAATCCACACGTGAGTTTAACTCTGTCAGTTGAATGCACACATTGACAACCATTCAGTTAGATAGCTCCGTTTTGGTATTAGAAGCAGATATTTCTCTGTACAGCCTATGGTCCCATTCACTCGGGAATATCCCAACGCAGGTCCTAGAAGAAACGTGTTTCTGACTCGCTGAATCTCAACATAGATTCAACTCTCTTAGGTGAACGAACGCACAGCAGAGCAGTTTCAAGGAAACGTTTCTCCTGAGTTTTAGACGAAGTTTCCTGCTGTTTAGTACGGATGCCGGCATTGGGCTGGAAATACCGGTTTTGGGATTCTGCACAGAAAGTGTTTGCAAACCGCTGAATCCACACGTGAGTTTAACTCTGTGAGTTGAATGCACACATTGACAACCATCCAGTTAGATAGCTCCGTTTTGGTTTTAGAAGCAGATATTTCTCTGTACAGCCCATGGTCCCATTCACTCGGGAATATCCCAACGAAGCTCCTAGAAGAAACGTGTTTCTGACTCGCTGAATCTCAACGTAGATTCAACTCTCTTAGTTGAACGAACGCACAGCAGAGCAGTTTCAAGGAAACGTTTCTCCTGAGTTTTAGACGAAGTTACCTGCAGTTAAGTACGTATCCCGGCATTGGGCTGGAAATACCGGTTTTGGGATTCTGCACAGAAAGTGTTTGCAAACCGCTGAATCCACACGTGAGTTTAACTCTGTCAGTTGAATGCACACATTGACAACAATCCAGTTAGATAGCTCCGTTTTGGTTTTAGAAGCCCATATTTCTCTGTACAGCCTATGGTCCCATTCACTCGGGAATATCCCAACGCAGCTCCTGGAAGAAACGTGTTTCTGACTCGCTGGATCTCAACATAGATTCAACTCTCTTAGGTGAACGAACGCACAGCAGAGCAGTTTCAAGGAAACGTTTCTCCTGAGTTTTAGACGAAGTTTCCTGCTGTTTAGTACGTATGCCGGCATTGGGCTGGAAATACCGGTTTTGGGATTCTGCACAGAAAGGGTTTGCAAACCGCTGAATCCACACGTGAGTTTAACTCTGTCAGTTGAATGCACACATTGACAACCATTCACTTTGATAACACCCTTTTGGTTTTAGAAGCAGATATTTCTCTGTAAAACCTATTGTTCCATTCTCTCGGGAATATCCCAACGCAACTCCTAGAAGAAACGTGTTTCTGACTCGCTGAATCTCAACATAGATTCAACTCTCTTAGGTGAACGATCGCACAGCAGAGCAGTTTCAAGGAAACTTTTCTCCTGAGTTTTAGACGAAGTTTCCTGCTGTTTAGTACGGATGCCGGCATTGGGCTGGAAATACCGGTTTTGGGATTCTGCACAGAAAGGGTTTGCAAACCGCTGAATCCACAAGTGAGTTTAAATCTGTCAGTTGAATGCACACATTGACAACCATTCAGTTTGATAACACCCTTTTGGTTTTAGAAGCAGATATTTCTCTGTACAGCCTGTGGTCCCATTCACTCGGGAATATCCCAACGCAGCTCCTGGAAGAAACGTGTTTGTGACTCGCTGAATCTCAACATAGATTCAACTCTCTTAGGTGAACGAACGCACAGCAGAGCAGTTTCAAGGAAACGTTTCTCCTGAGTTTTAGACGAAGTTTCCTGCTGTTTAGTACGGATGCCGGCATTGGGCTGGAAATACCGGTTTTGGGATTCTGCACAGAAAGGGTTTGCAAACCGCTGAATCCACACGTGAGTTTAACTCTGTCAGTTGAATGCACTCATTGACAACCATTCAGTTAGATAGCTCCGTTTTGGTTTTAGAAGCAGATATTTCTCTGTACAGCCTATGGTCCCATTCACTCGGGAATATCCCAACGCAGCTCCTGGAAGAAACGTGTTTCTGACTCGCTGAATCTCAACATAGATTCAACTCTCTTAGGTGAACGAACGCACAGCAGAGCAGTTTCAAGGAAACGTTTCTCCTGAGTTTTAGACGAAGTTTCCTGCTGTTTAGTACGGATGCCGGCATTGGGCTGGAAATACCGGTTTTGGGATTCTGCACAGAAAGGGTTTGCAAACCGCTGAATCCACACGTGAGTTTAATTCTGTGAGTTGAATGCACACATTGACAACCATCCAGTTAGATAGCTCCGTTTTGGTTTTAGAAGCAGATATTTCTCTGTACAGCCTATGGTCCCATTCACTCGGGAATATCCCAACGCAGCTCCTGGAAGAAACGTGTTTCTGACTCGCTGAATCTCAACGTAGATTCAACTCTCTTAGGTGAACGAACGCACAGCAGAGCAGTTTCAAGGAAACGTTTCTCCTGAGTTTTAGACGAAGTTACCTGCAGTTAAGTACGTATCCCGGCATTGGGCTGGAAATACCGGTTTTGGGATTCTGCACAGAAAGGGTTTGCAAACCGCTGAATCCACACGTGAGTTTAACTCTGTCAGTTGAATGCACACATTGACAACAATCCAGTTAGATAGCTCCGTTTTGGTTTTAGAAGCCCATATTTCTCTGTACAGCCTATCGTCCCATTCACTCGGGAATATCCCAACGCAGCTCCTGGAAGAAACGTGTTTCTGACTCGCTGAATCTCAACATAGATTCAACTCTCTTAGGTGAACGAACGCACAGCAGAGCAGTTTCAAGGAAACGTTTCTCCTGAGTTTTAGACGAAGTTTCCTGCTGTTTAGTACGTATGCCGGCATTGGGCTGGAAATACCGGTTTTGGGATTCTGCACAGAAAGGGTTTGCAAACCGCTGAATCCACACGTGAGTTTAACTGTGTCAGTTGAATGCACACATTGACAACCATTCAGTTTGATAACACCCTTTTGGTTTTAAAAGCAGATATTTCTCTGTACAGTCTATGGTCCCATTCACTCGGGAATATCCCAACGCAGCTCCTGGAAGAAACGTGTTTCTGACTCGCTGAATCTCAACATAGATTCAACTCTCTTAGGTGAACGAACGCACAGCAGAGCAGTTTCAAGGAAACGTTTCTCCTGAGTTTTAGACGAAGTTTCCTGCTGTTTAGTACGTATGCCGGCATTGGGCTGGAAATACCGGTTTTGGGATTCTGCACAGAAAGGGTTTGTAAACCGCTGAATCCACACGTGAGTTTAACTCTGTCAGTTGAATGCACACATTGACAACCATTCAGTGTGATAACACCCTTTTGGTTTTAGAAGCAGATATTTCTCTGTAAAACCTATTGTTCCATTCTCTCGGGAATATCCCAACGCAGCTCCAAGAAGAAACGTGTTTCTGACTCGCTGAATCTCAACATAGATTCAACTCTCTTAGGTGAACGATCGCACAGCAGAGCAGTTTCAAGGAAACGTTTCTCCTGAGTTTTAGACGAAGTTTCCTGCTGTTTAGTACGGATGCCGGCATTGGGCTGGAAATACCGGTTTTGGGATTCTGCACAGAAAGGGTTTGCAAACCGCTGAATCCACACGTGAGTTTAACTCTGTCAGTTGAATGCACACATTGACAACCATTCAGTTAGATAGCTCCGTTTTGGTATTAGAAGCAGATATTTCTCTGTACAGCCTATGGTCCCATTCACTCGGGAATATCCCAACGCAGGTCCTAGAAGAAACGTGTTTCTGACTCGCTGAATCTCAACATAGATTCAACTCTCTTAGGTGAGCGAACGCACAGCAGAGCAGTTTCAAGGAAACGTTTCTCCTGAGTTTTAGACGAAGTTTCCTGCTGTTTAGTACGTATGCCGGCATTGGGCTGGAAATACCGGTTTTGGGATTCTGCACAGAAAGGGTTTGCAAACCGCTGAATCCACACGTGAGTTTAACTTTGTGAGTTGAATGCACACATTGACAACCATCCAGTTAGATAGCTCCGTTTTGGTTTTAGAAGCAGATATTTCTCTGTACAGCCCATGGTCCCATTCACTCGGGAATATCCCAACGCAGCTCCTGGAAGAAACGTGTTTCTGACTCGCTGAATCTCAACGTAGATTCAACTCTCTTAGGTGAACGAACGCACAGCAGAGCAGTTTCAAGGAAACGTTTCTCCTGAGTTTTAGACGAAGTTACCTGCAGTGAAGTACGTATCCCGGCATTGGGCTGGAAATACCGGTTTTGGGATTCTGCACAGAAAGTGTTTGCAAACCGCTGAATCCACACGTGAGTTTAACTCTGTCAGTTGAATGCACACATTGACAACAATCCAGTTAGATAGCTCCGTTTTGGTTTTAGAAGCCCATATTTCTCTGTACAGCCTATGGTCCCATTCACTCGGGAATATCCCAACGCAGCTCCTGGAAGAAACGTGTTTCTGACTCGCTGAATCTCAACATAGATTCAACTCTCTTAGGTGAACGAACGCACAGCAGAGCAGTTTCAAGGAAACGTTTCTCCTGAGTTTTAGACGAAGTTTCCTGCTGTTTAGTACGTATGCCGGCATTGGGCTGTAAATACCGGTTTTGGGATTCTGCACAGAAAGGGTTTGCAAACCGCTGAATCCACACGTGAGTTTAACTGTGTCAGTTGAATGCACACATTGACAACCATTCAGTGTGATAACACCCTTTTGGTTTTAGAAGCAGATATTTCTCTGTACAACCTATTGTCCCATTCTCTCGGGAATATCCCAACGCAGCTCCTGGAAGAAACGTGTTTCTGACTCGCTGAATCTCAACATAGATTCAAGTCTCTTAGGTGAACGAACGCACAGCAGAGCAGTTTCAAGGAAACGTTTCTCCTGAGTTTTAGACGAAGTTTCCTGCTGTTTAGTACGTATGCCGGCATTGGGCTGGAAATACCGGTTATGGGATTCTGCACAGAAAGGGTTTGCAAACCGCTGAATCCACACGTGAGTTTATCTCTGTCAGTTGAATGCACACATTGACAACCATTCAGTTAGATAGCTCCGTTTTGGTTTTAGAAGCAGATATTTCTCTGTACAGCCTATGGTCCCATTCACTCGGGAATATCCCAACGCAGCTCCTAGAAGAAACGTATTTCTGACTCGCTGAATCTCAACATAGATTCAACTCTCTTAGGTGAACGAACGCACAGCAGAGCAATTTCAAGGAAACGTTTCTCCTGAGTTTTAGACGAAGTTTCCTGCTGTTTAGTACGTATGCCGGCATTGAGCTGGAAATACCGGTTTTGGGATTCTGCACAGAAAGGGTTTGCAAACCGCTGAATCCACACGTGAGTTTAACTCTGTCAGTTGAATGCACACATTGACAACCATCCAGTTAGATAGCTCCGTTTCGGTTTTAGAAGCAGATATTTCTCTGTACAGCCTATGGTCCCATTCACTCGGGAATATCCCAACGCAGCTCCTAGAAGAAACGTGTTTCTGACTCGCTGAATCTCAACATAGATTCAACTCTCTTAGGTGAACGAACGAACAGCAGAGCAGTTTCAAGGAAACTTTTCTCCTGAGTTTTAGACGAAGTTTCCTGCTGTTTAGTACGGATGCCGGCATTGGGCTGGAAATACCGGTTTTGGGATTCTGCACAGAAAGGTATTGCAAACCGCGGAATCCACACGTGAGTTTAACTCTGTCAGTTGAATGCACACATTGACAACCATTCACTTAGATACCTCCGTTTTGGTTTTAGAAACAGATATTTCTCTGTACAGCCTATGGTCCCATTCACTCGGGAATATCCCAACGCAGCTCCTAGAAGAAACGTGTTTCTGACTCGCTGAATCTCAACATAGATTCAACTCTCTTAGGTGAACGAACGCACAGCAGAGCAGTTTCAAGGAAACTTTTCTCCTGAGTTTTAGACGAAGTTTCCTGCTGTTTAGTACGTATGCCGGCATTGGGCTGGAAATACCGGTTTTGGGATTCTGCACAGAAAGGGTTTGCAAACCACTGAATCCACACGTGAGTTTAACTCTGTCAGTTGAATGCACACATTGACAACCATTCAGTTAGATAGCTCCGTTTTGGTTTTAGAAGCAGATATTTCTCTGTACATCCTATGGTCCCATTCACTCGGGAATATCCCCACGCAGCTCCTGGAAGAAACTTGTTTCTGACTCGCTGAATCTCAACATAGATTCAAGTCTCTTAGGTGAACGAACGCACAGCAGAGCAGTTTCAAGGAAACGTTTCTCCTGAGTTTTAGACGAAGTTTCCTGCTGTTTAGTACGTATGCCGGCATTGGGCTGGAAATACCGGTTTTGGGATTCTGCACAGAAAGGGTTTGCAAACCGCTGAATCCACACGTGAGTTTATCTCTGTCAGTTGAATGCACACATTGACAACCATTCAGTTAGATAGCTCCGTTTTGGTTTTAGAAGCAGATATTTCTCTGTACAGCCTATGGTCCCATTCGCTCGGGAATATCCCAACGCACGTCCTAGATGAAACGTGTTTCTGACTCGCTGAATGTCAACTTAGATTCAACTCTCTTAGGTGAACGAACGCACAGCAGAGCAGTTTCAAGGAAACGTTTCTCCTGAGTTTTAGACGAAGTTTCCTGCTGTTTAGTACGTATGCCGGCATTGGGCTGGAAATACCGGTTTTGGGATTCTGCACATAAAGGGTTTGCAAACCGCTGTATCCACACGTGAGTTTAACTCTGTCAGTTGAATGCGCACATTGACAACCATTCGGTTAGATAGTTCCGTTTTTGTTTTAGAGGCAGATATTTCTCTGTACAGCCTATGGTCCCAATCACTCGGGAATATCCCAACGCAGCTCCTAGAAGAAACGTGTTTCTGACTCGCTGAATCTCAACATAGATTCAACTCTCTTAGGTGAACGAACGCACAGCAGAGCAGTTTCAAGGAAACGTTTCTCCTGAGTTTTAGACGAAGTTTCCTGCTGTTTAGTACGTATGCCGGCATTGGGCTGGAAATACCGGTTTTGGGATTCTGCACAGAAAGGGTTTGCAAACCGCTGTATCCACACGTGAGTTTAACTCTGTCAGTTGAATGCGCACATTGACAACCATTCGGTTAGATAGTTCCGTTTTTGTTTTAGAAGCAGATATTTCTCTGTACAGCCTATGGTCCCATTCACTCGGGAATATCCCAACGCAGCTCCTAGAAGAAACGTGTTTCTGACTCGCTGAATCTCAACATAGATTCAACTCTCTTAGGTGAACGAACGCACAGCAGAGCAGTTTCAAGGAACCTTTTCTCCTGAGTTTTAGACGAAGTTTCCTGCTGTTTAGTACGTATGCCGGCATTGGGCTGGAAATACCGGTTTTGGGATTCTGCACAGAAAGGGTTTGCAAACCGCTGAATCCACACGTGAGTTTAACTCTGTCAGTTGAATGCACACATTGACAACCATTCAGTTTGATAACACCCTTTTGGTTTAAAAGCAGATATTTCTCTGTACAGCCTATGGTCCCATTCACTCGGGAATATCCCAACGCAGCTCCTGGAAGAAACGTGTTTCTGACGCGCTGAATCTCAACATAGATTCAACTCTCTTAGGTGAACGAACGCACAGCAGAGCAGTTTCAAGGAAACGTTTCTCCTGAGTTTTAGACGAAGTTTCCTGCTGTTTAGTACGTATGCCGGCATTGGGCTGGAAATACCGGTTTTGGGATTCTGCACAGAAAGGGTTTGCAAACCGCTGAATCCACACGTGAGTTTAGCTTTGTCAGTTGAAAGCACACATTGACAACCATCCAGTTAGATAGCTCCGTTTTGGTTTTAGAAGCAGATATTTCTCTGTACAGCCTATGGTCCCATTCACTCGGGAATATCCCAACGCAGCTCCTAGAAGAAACGTGTTTCTGACTCGCTGAATCTCAACATAGATTCAACTCTCTTAGGTGAACGAAAGAACAGCAGAGCAGTTTCAAGGAAACGTTTCTCCTGAGTTTTAGACGAAGTTTCCTGCTGTTTAGTACGTATGCCGGCATTGGGCTGGAAATACCGGTTTTGGGATTCTGCACAGAAAGGGTTTGCAAACCACTGAATCCACACGTGAGTTTAACTCTGTCAGTTGAATGCACACATTGACAACCATTCAGTTTGATTGCTCCGTTTTGGTTTTAGAAGCAGATATTTCTCTGTACAGCCTATGGTCCCATTCACTCGGGAATATCCCAACGCAGCTCCTGGAAGAAACGTGTTTCTGACTCGCCGAATCTCAACATAGATTCAACTCTCTTAGGTGAACGAACGCACAGCAGAGCAGTTTCAAGGAAACGTTTCTCCTGAGTTTTAGACGAAGTTTCCTGCTGTTTAGTACGTATGCCGGCATTGGGCTGGAAATACCGGTTTTGGGATTCTGCACAGAAAGGGTTTGCAAACCGCTGAATCCACACGTGAGTTTAACTCTGTCAGTTGAATGCACACATTGACAACCATTCAGTTAGATAGCTCCGTTTTGGTATTAGAAGCAGATATTTCTCTGTACAGCCTATGGTCCCATTCACTCGGGAATATCCCAACGCAGGTCCTAGAAGAAACGTGTTTCTGACTCGCTGAATCTCAACATAGATTCAACTCTCTTAGGTGAACGAACGCACAGCAGAGCAGTTTCAAGGAAACGTTTATCCTGAGTTTTAGACGAAGTTTCCTGCTGTTTAGTACGGATGCCGGCATTGGGCTGGAAATACCGGTTTTGGGATTCTGCACAGAAAGGGTTTGCAAACCGCTGAATCCACACGTGAGTTTAACTTTGTGAGTTGAATGCACACATTGACAACCATCCAGTTAGTTAGCTCCGTTTTGGTTTTAGAAGCAGATATTTCTCTGTACACCCTATGGTCCCATTCACTCGGGAATATCCCAACGCAGCTCCTAGAAGAAACGTGTTTCTGACTCGCTGAATCTCAACATAGATTCAACTCTCTTAGGTGAACGAACGCACAGCAGAGCAGTTTCAAGGAAACGTTTCTCCTGAGTTTTAGACGAAGTTACCTGCAGTTAAGTACGCATCCCGGCATTGGGCTGGAAATACCGGTTTTGGGATTCTGCACAGAAAGGGTTTGCAAACCACTGAATCCACACGTGAGTTTATCTCTGTCAGTTGAATGCACACATTGACAACCATTCAGTTAGATAGCTCCGTTTTGGTTTTAGAAGCAGATATTTCTCTGTACAGCCTATGGTCCCATTCACTCGGGAATATCCCAACGCAGCTCCTGGAAGAAACGTGTTTCTGACTCGCTGAATCTCAACATAGATTCAACTCTCTTAGGTGAACGAATGCACAGCAGAGCAGTTTCAAGGAAACTTTTCTCCTGAGTTTTAGACGAAGTTTCCTGCTGTTTAGTATGTATGCCGGCATTGGGCTGGAAATACCGGTTTTGGGATTCTGCACAGAAAGGGTTTGCAAACCGCTGAATCCACACGTGAGTTTAACTCTGTCAGTTGAATGCACACATTGACAACCATCCAGTTAGATAGCTCCGTTTTGGTTTTAGAAGCAGATATTTCTCTGTACAGACTATGGTCCCATTCATTCGGGAATATCCCAACGCAGCTCCTAGAAGAAACGTGTTTCTGACTCGCTGAATCTCAACATAGATTCAACTCTCTTAGGTGAACGAACGAAAAGCAGGGCAGTTTCAAGGAAACGTTTCTCCTGAGTTTTAGACGAAGTTTCCTGCTGTTTAGTACGGATGCCGGCATTGGGCTTGAAATACCGGTTTTGGGATTCTGCACAGAAAGGGTTTGCAAACCACTGAATCAACACGTGAGTTTAACTCTGTCAGTTGAATGCACACGTTGACAACCATTCAGTCAGATAGCTCCGTTTTGGTTTTAGAAGCAGACATTTCTCTGTACAGCCTATGGTCCCATTCACTCGGGAATATCCCAACGCAGCTCCTGGAAGAAACGTGTTTCTGACTCGCTGAATCTCAATATAGATTCAAATCTCTTAGGTGAACGAACGCACAGCAGAGCAGTTTCAAGGAAAGGTTTCTCCTGAGTTTTAGACGAAGTTTCCTGCTGTTTAGTATGTATGCCGGCATTGGGCTGGAAACACCGGTTTTGGGATTCTGCAAAGAAAGGGTTTGCAAACCGCTGAAACCACACGTGAGTTTAACTCTGTCAGTTGAATGCACACATTGACAACCATTCAGTTAGATACCTCCGTTTTGGTTTTAGAAACAGATATTTCTCTGTACAGTCTATGGTCCCATTCACTCGGGAATAACCCAACGCAGCTCCTAGAAGAAACGTGTTTCTGACTCGCTGAATCTCAACATAGATTCAACTCTCTTAGGTGAACGAACGCACAGCAGAGCAGTTTCAAGGAAACGTTTCTCCTGAGTTTTAGACGAAGTTTCCTGCTGTTTAGTACGTATGCCGGCATTGGGCTGGAAATACCGGTTTTGGGATTCTGCACAGAAAGGGTTTGCAAACCGCTGTATCCACACGTGAGTTTAACTCTGTCAGTTGAATGCGCACATTGACAACCATTCGGTTAGATAGTTCCGTTTTTGTTTTAGAAGCAGATATTTCTCTGTACAGCCTATGGTCCCATTCACTCGGGAATATCCCAACGCAGCTCCTAGAAGAAACGTGTTTCTGACTCGCTGAATCTCAACATAGATTCAACTCTCTTAGGTGAACGAACGCACAGCAGAGCAGTTTCAAGGAACCTTTTCTCCTGAGTTTTAGACGAAGTTTCCTGCTGTTTAGTACGTATGCCGGCATTGGGCTGGAAATACCGGTTTTGGGATTCTGCACAGAAAGGGTTTGCAAACCGCTGAATCCACACGTGAGTTTAACTCTGTCAGTTGAATGCACACATTGACAACCATTCAGTTTGATAACACCCTTTTGGTTTAAAAGCAGATATTTCTCTGTACAGCCTATGGTCCCATTCACTCGGGAATATCCCAACGCAGCTCCTGGAAGAAACGTGTTTCTGACGCGCTGAATCTCAACATAGATTCAACTCTCTTAGGTGAACGAACGCACAGCAGAGCAGTTTCAAGGAAACGTTTCTCCTGAGTTTTAGACGAAGTTTCCTGCTGTTTAGTACGTATGCCGGCATTGGGCTGGAAATACCGGTTTTGGGATTCTGCACAGAAAGGGTTTGCAAACCGCTGAATCCACACGTGAGTTTAGCTTTGTCAGTTGAAAGCACACATTGACAACCATCCAGTTAGATAGCTCCGTTTTGGTTTTAGAAGCAGATATTTCTCTGTACAGCCTATGGTCCCATTCACTCGGGAATATCCCAACGCAGCTCCTAGAAGAAACGTGTTTCTGACTCGCTGAATCTCAACATAGATTCAACTCTCTTAGGTGAACGAAAGAACAGCAGAGCAGTTTCAAGGAAACGTTTCTCCTGAGTTTTAGACGAAGTTTCCTGCTGTTTAGTACGTATGCCGGCATTGGGCTGGAAATACCGGTTTTGGGATTCTGCACAGAAAGGGTTTGCAAACCACTGAATCCACACGTGAGTTTAACTCTGTCAGTTGAATGCACACATTGACAACCATTCAGTTTGATTGCTCCGTTTTGGTTTTAGAAGCAGATATTTCTCTGTACCGCCTATGGTCCCATTCACTCGGGAATATCCCAACGCAGCTCCTGGAAGAAACGTGTTTCTGACTCGCCGAATCTCAACATAGATTCAACTCTCTTAGGTGAACGAACGCACAGCAGAGCAGTTTCAAGGAAACGTTTCTCCTGAGTTTTAGACGAAGTTTCCTGCTGTTTAGTACGGATGCCGGCATTGGGCTTGAAATACCGGTTTTGGGATTCTGCACAGAAAGGGTTTGCAAACCACTGAATCAACACGTGAGTTTAACTCTGTCAGTTGAATGCACACGTTGACAACCATTCAGTCAGATAGCTCCGTTTTGGTTTTAGAAGCAGACATTTCTCTGTACAGCCTATGGTCCCATTCACTCGGGAATATCCCAACGCAGCTCCTGGAAGAAACGTGTTTCTGACTCGCTGAATCTCAATATAGATTCAAATCTCTTAGGTGAACGAACGCACAGCAGAGCAGTTTCAAGGAAAGGTTTCTCCTGAGTTTTAGACGAAGTTTCCTGCTGTTTAGTATGTATGCCGGCATTGGGCTGGAAACACCGGTTTTGGGATTCTGCAAAGAAAGGGTTTGCAAACCGCTGAAACCACACGTGAGTTTAACTCTGTCAGTTGAATGCACACATTGACAACCATTCAGTTAGATACCTCCGTTTTGGTTTTAGAAACAGATATTTCTCTGTACAGTCTATGGTCCCATTCACTCGGGAATAACCCAACGCAGCTCCTAGAAGAAACGTGTTTCTGACTCGCTGAATCTCAACATAGATTCAACTCTCTTAGGTGAACGAACGCACAGCAGAGCAGTTTCAAGGAAACGTTTCTCCTGAGTTTTAGACGAAGTTTCCTGCTGTTTAGTACGTATGCCGGCATTGGCCTGGAAATACCGGTTTTGGGATTCTGCACAGAAAGGGTTTGCAAACCGCTGTATCCACACGTGAGTTTAACTCTGTCAGTTGAATGCGCACATTGACAACCATTCGGTTAGATAGTTCCGTTTTTGTTTTAGAAGCAGATATTTCTCTGTACAGCCTATGGTCCCATTCACTCGGGAATATCCCAACGCAGCTCCTAGAAGAAACGTGTTTCTGACTCGCTGAATCTCAACATAGATTCAACTCTCTTAGGTGAACGAACGCACAGCAGAGCAGTTTCAAGGAACCTTTTCTCCTGAGTTTTAGACGAAGTTTCCTGCTGTTTAGTACGTATGCCGGCATTGGGCTGGAAATACCGGTTTTGGGATTCTGCACAGAAAGGGTTTGCAAACCGCTGAATCCACACGTGAGTTTAACTCTGTCAGTTGAATGCACACATTGACAACCATTCAGTTTGATAACACCCTTTTGGTTTAAAAGCAGATATTTCTCTGTACAGCCTATGGTCCCATTCACTCGGGAATATCCCAACGCAGCTCCTGGAAGAAACGTGTTTCTGACGCGCTGAATCTCAACATAGATTCAACTCTCTTAGGTGAACGAACGCACAGCAGAGCAGTTTCAAGGAAACGTTTCTCCTGAGTTTTAGACGAAGTTTCCTGCTGTTTAGTACGTATGCCGGCATTGGGCTGGAAATACCGGTTTTGGGATTCTGCACAGAAAGGGTTTGCAAACCGCTGAATCCACACGTGAGTTTAACTCTGTCAGTTGAATGCACACATTGACAACCATCCAGTTAGATAGCTCCGTTTTGGTTTTAGAAGCAGATATTTCTCTGTACAGACTATGGTCCCATTCATTCGGGAATATCCCAACGCAGCTCCTAGAAGAAACGTGTTTCTGACTCGCTGAATCTCAACATAGATTCAACTCTCTTAGGTGAACGAACGAAAAGCAGGGCAGTTTCAAGGAAACGTTTCTCCTGAGTTTTAGACGAAGTTTCCTGCTGTTTAGTACGGATGCCGGCATTGGGCTTGAAATACCGGTTTTGGGATTCTGCACAGAAAGGGTTTGCAAACCGCTGAATCAACACGTGAGTTTAACTCTGTCAGTTGAATGCACACGTTGACAACCATTCAGTCAGATAGCTCCGTTTTGGTTTTAGAAGCAGACATTTCTCTGTACAGCCTATGGTCCCATTCACTCGGGAATATCCCAACGCAGCTCCTGGAAGAAACGTGTTTCTGACTCGCTGAATCTCAATATAGATTCAAATCTCTTAGGTGAACGAACGCACAGCAGAGCAGTTTCAAGGAAAGGTTTCTCCTGAGTTTTAGACGAAGTTTCCTGCTGTTTAGTATGTATGCCGGCATTGGGCTGGAAACACCGGTTTTGGGATTCTGCAAAGAAAGGGTTTGCAAACCGCTGAAACCACACGTGAGTTTAACTCTGTCAGTTGAATGCACACATTGACAACCATTCAGTTAGATACCTCCGTTTTGGTTTTAGAAACAGATATTTCTCTGTACAGTCTATGGTCCCATTCACTCGGGAATAACCCAACGCAGCTCCTAGAAGAAACGTGTTTCTGACTCGCTGAATCTCAACATAGATTCAACTCTCTTAGGTGAACGAACGCACAGCAGAGCAGTTTCAAGGAAACGTTTCTCCTGAGTTTTAGACGAAGTTTCCTGCTGTTTAGTACGTATGCCGGCATTGGGCTGGAAATACCGGTTTTGGGATTCTGCACAGAAAGGGTTTGCAAACCGCTGTATCCACACGTGAGTTTAACTCTGTCAGTTGAATGCGCACATTGACAACCATTCGGTTAGATAGTTCCGTTTTTGTTTTAGAAGCAGATATTTCTCTGTACAGCCTATGGTCCCATTCACTCGGGAATATCCCAACGCAGCTCCTAGAAGAAACGTGTTTCTGACTCGCTGAATCTCAACATAGATTCAACTCTCTTAGGTGAACGAACGCACAGCAGAGCAGTTTCAAGGAACCTTTTCTCCTGAGTTTTAGACGAAGTTTCCTGCTGTTTAGTACGTATGCCGGCATTGGGCTGGAAATACCGGTTTTGGGATTCTGCACAGAAAGGGTTTGCAAACCGCTGAATCCACACGTGAGTTTAACTCTGTCAGTTGAATGCACACATTGACAACCATTCAGTTTGATAACACCCTTTTGGTTTAAAAGCAGATATTTCTCTGTACAGCCTATGGTCCCATTCACTCGGGAATATCCCAACGCAGCTCCTAGAAGAAACGTGTTTCTGACTCGCTGAATCTCAACATAGATTCAACTCTCTTAGGTGAACGAACGCACAGCAGAGCAGTTTCAAGGAACCTTTTCTCCTGAGTTTTAGACGAAGTTTCCTGCTGTTTAGTACGTATGCCGGCATTGGGCTGGAAATACCGGTTTTGGGATTTTGCACAGAAAGGGTTTGCAAACCGCTGAATCCACACGTGAGTTTAACTCTGTCAGTTGAATGCACACATTGACAACCATTCAGTTTGATAACACCCTTTTGGTTTTAGAAGCAGATATTTCTCTGTACAGCCTATGGTCCCATTCACTCGGGAATATCCCAACGCAGCTCCTGGAAGAAACGTGTTTCTGACTCGCTGAATCTCAACATAGATTCAACTCCCTTAGGTGAACGAACGCACAGCAGAGCAGTTTCAAGGAAACGTTTCTCCTGAGTTTTAGACGAAGTTTCCTGCTGTTTAGTACGTATGCCGGCATTGGGCTGTAAATACCGGTTTTGGGATTCTGCACAGAAAGGGTTTGCAAACCGCTGAATCCACACGTGAGTTTAACTTTGTCAGTTGAATGCACACATTGACAACCATCCAGTTAGATAGCTCCGTTTTGGTTTTAGAAGCAGATATTTCTCTGTACAGCCTATGGTCCCATTCACTCGGGAATATCCCAACGCAGCTCCTAGAAGAAACGTGTTTCTGACTCGCTGAATCTCAACATAGATTCAACTCTCTTAGGTGAACGAAAGAACAGCAGAGCAGTTTCAAGGAAACGTTTCTCCTGAGTTTTAGACGAAGTTTCCTGCTGTTTAGTACGTATGCCGGCATTGGGCTGGAAATACCGGTTTTGGGATTCTGCACAGAAAGGGTTTGCAAACCACTGAATCCACACTTGAGTTTAACTCTGTCAGTTGAATGCACACATTGACAACCATTCAGTTTGATTGCTCCGTTTTGGTTTTAGAAGCAGATATTTCTCTGTACAGCCTATGGTCCCATTCACTCGGGAATATCCCAACGCAGCTCCTGGAAGAAACGTGTTTCTGACTCGCTGAATCTCAACATAGATTCAACTCTCTTAGGTGAACGAACGCACAGCAGAGCAGTTTCAAGGAAACGTTTCTCCTGAGTTTTAGACGAAGTTTCCTGCTGTTTAGTACGGATGCCGGCATTGGGCTGGAAATACCGGTTTTGGGATTCTGCACAGAAAGGGTTTGCAAACCGCTGAATCCACACGTGAGTTTAACTCTATCAGTTGAATGCACACATTGACAACCATTCAGTTAGATAGCTCCGTTTTAGTATTAGAAGCAGATATTTCTCTGTACAGCCTATGGTCCCATTCACTCGGGAATATCCCAACGCAGGTCCTAGAAGAAACGTGTTTCTGACTCGCTGAATCTCAACATAGATTCAACTCTCTTAGGTGAACGAACGCACAGCAGAGCAGTTTCAAGGAAACGTTTATCCTGAGTTTTAGACGAAGTTTCCTGCTGCTTAGTACGTATGCCGGCATTGGGCTGGAAATACCGGTTTTGGGATTCTGCACAGAAAGGGTTTGCAAACCGCTGAATCCACACGTGAGTTTAACTTTGTGAGTTGAATGCACACATTGACAACCATCCAGTTAGATAGCTCCGTTTTGGTTTTAGAAGCAGATATTTCTCTGTACACCCTATGGTCCCATTCACTCGGGAATATCCCAACGCAGCTCCTAGAAGAAACGTGTTTCTGACTCGCTGAATCTCAACATAGATTCAACTCTCTTAGGTGAACGAACGCACAGCAGAGCAGTTTCAAGGAAACGTTTCTCCTGAGTTTTAGACGAAGTTACCTGCAGTTAAGTATGCATCCCGGCATTGGGCTGGAAATACCGGTTTTGGGATTCTGCACAGAAAGGGTTTGCAAACCACTGAATCCACACGGGAGTTTAACTCTGTCAGTTGAATGCACACATTGACAACCATTCAGTTAGATAGCTCCGTTTTGGTTTTAGAAGCAGATATTTCTCTGTACAGCCTATGGTCCCATTCACTCGGGAATATCCCAACGCAGCTCCTGGAAGAAACGTGTTTCTGACTCGCTGAATCTCAACATAGATTCAACTCTCTTAGGTGAACGAATGCACAGCAGAGCAGTTTCAAGGAAACTTTTCTCCTGAGATTTAGACGAAGTTTCCTGCTGTTTAGTACATATGCCGGCATTGGGCTGGAAATACCGATTTTGGGATTCTGCACAGAAAGGGTTTGGAAACCGCTGAATCCACACGTGAGTTTAACTCTGTCAGTTGAATGCACACATTGACAACCATTCAGTTAGATAGCTCCGTTTTGGTATTAGAAGCAGATATTTCTCTGTACAGCCTATGGTCCCATTCACTCGGGAATATCCCAACGCAGGTCCTAGAAGAAACGTGTTTCTGACTCGCTGAATCTCAACATAGATTCAACTCTCTTAGGTGAACGAACGCACAGCAGAGCAGTTTCAAGGAATCGTTTCTCCTGAGTTTTAGATGAAGTTTCCTTCTGTTTAGTACGGATGCCGGCATTGGGCTGGAAATACCGGTTTTGGGATTCTGCACAGAAAGGGTTTGCAAACCGCTGAATCCACACGTGAGTTTAACTCTGTCAGTTGAATGCACACATTGACAACCATCCAGTTAGATAGCTCCGTTTTGGTTTTAGAAGCAGATATTTCTCTGTACAGCCTATGGTCCCATTCACTCGGGAATATCCCAACGCAGCTCCTGGAAGAAACGTGTTTCTGACTCGCTGAATCTCAACATAGATTCAAATCTCTTAGGTGAACGAACGCACAGCAGAGCAGTTTCAAGGAAAGGTTTCTCCTGAGTTTTAGACGAAGTTTCCTGCTGTTTAGTATGTATGCCGGCATTGGGCTGGAAACACCGGTTTTGGGATTCTGCAAAGAAAGGGTTTGCAAACCGCTGAAACCACACGTGAGTTTAACTCTGTCAGTTGAATGCACACATTGACAACCATTCAGTTAGATACCTCCGTTTTGGTTTTAGAAACAGATATTTCTCTGTACAGTCTATGGTCCCATTCACTCGGGAATAACCCAACGCAGCTCCTAGAAGAAACGTGTTTCTGACTCGCTGAATCTCAACATAGATTCAACTCTCTTAGGTGAACGAAGGCACAGCAGAGCAGTTTCAAGGAAACGTTTCTCCTGAGTTTAAGACGAAGTTTCCTGCTGTTTAGTACAGATGCCGGCATTGGGCTGGAAATACCGGTTTTGGGATTCTGCACAGAAAGGGTTTGCAAACCGCTGAATCCACACGTGAGTTTAACTCTGTCAGTGGAATGCGCACATTGACAACCATTCGGTTAGATAGTTCCGTTTTTGTTTTAGAAGCAGATATTTCTCTGTACAGCCTATGGTCCCATTCACTCGGGAATATCCCAACGCAGCTCCTAGAAGAAACGTGTTTCTGACTCGCTGAATCTCAACATAGATTCAACTCTCTTAGGTGAACGAACGCACAGCAGAGCAGTTTCAAGGAAACGTTTCTCCTGAGTTTTAGACGAAGTTTCCTGCTGTTTAGTATGGATGCCGGCATTGGGCTGGAAATACCGGTTTTGGGATTCTGCACAGAAAGGGTTTGCAAACCGCTGTATCCACACGTGAGTTTAACTCTGTCAGTTGAATGCGCACATTGACAACCATTCGGTTAGATAGTTCCGTTTTTGTTTTAGAAGCAGATATTTCTCTGTACAGCCTATGGTCCCATTCACTCGGGAATATCCCAACGCAGCTCCTAGAAGAAACGTGTTTCTGACTCGCTGAATCTCAACATAGATTCAACTCTCTTAGGTGAACGAACGCACAGCAGAGCAGTTTCAAGGAACCTTTTCTCCTGAGTTTTAGACGAAGTTTCCTGCTGTTTAGTACGTATGCCGGCATTGGGCTGGAAATACCGGTTTTGGGATTTTGCACAGAAAGGGTTTGCAAACCGCTGAATCCACACGTGAGTTTAACTCTGTCAGTTGAATGCACACATTGACAACCATTCAGTTTGATAACACCCTTTTGGTTTTAGAAGCAGATATTTCTCTGTACAGCCTATGGTCCCATTCACTCGGGAATATCCCAACGCAGCTCCTGGAAGAAACGTGTTTCTGACTCGCTGAATCTCAACATAGATTCAACTCCCTTAGGTGAACGAACGCACAGCAGAGCAGTTTCAAGGAAACGTTTCTCCTGAGTTTTAGACGAAGTTTCCTGCTGTTTAGTACGTATGCCGGCATTGGGCTGTAAATACCGGTTTTGGGATTCTGCACAGAAAGGGTTTGCAAACCGCTGAATCCACACGTGAGTTTAACTTTGTCAGTTGAATGCACACATTGACAACCATCCAGTTAGATAGCTCCGTTTTGGTTTTAGAAGCAGATATTTCTCTGTACAGCCTATGGTCCCATTCACTCGGGAATATCCCAACGCAGCTCCTAGAAGAAACGTGTTTCTGACTCGCTGAATCTCAACATAGATTCAACTCTCTTAGGTGAACGAAAGAACAGCAGAGCAGTTTCAAGGAAACGTTTCTCCTGAGTTTTAGACGAAGTTTCCTGCTGTTTAGTACGTATGCCGGCATTGGGCTGGAAATACCGGTTTTGGGATTCTGCACAGAAAGGGTTTGCAAACCACTGAATCCACACTTGAGTTTAACTCTGTCAGTTGAATGCACACATTGACAACCATTCAGTTTGATTGCTCCGTTTTGGTTTTAGAAGCAGATATTTCTCTGTACAGCCTATGGTCCCATTCACTCGGGAATATCCCAACGCAGCTCCTGGAAGAAACGTGTTTCTGACTCGCTGAATCTCAACATAGATTCAACTCTCTTAGGTGAACGAACGCACAGCAGAGCAGTTTCAAGGAAACGTTTCTCCTGAGTTTTAGACGAAGTTTCCTGCTGTTTAGTACGGATGCCGGCATTGGGCTGGAAATACCGGTTTTGGGATTCTGCACAGAAAGGGTTTGCAAACCGCTGAATCCACACGTGAGTTTAACTCTGTCAGTTGAATGCACACACTGACAACCATTCAGTTAGATAGCTCCGTTTTAGTATTAGAAGCAGATATTTCTCTGTACAGCCTATGGTCCCATTCACTCGGGAATATCCCAACGCAGGTCCTAGAAGAAACGTGTTTCTGACTCGCTGAATCTCAACATAGATTCAACTCTCTTAGGTGAACGAACGCACAGCAGAGCAGTTTCAAGGAAACGTTTATCCTGAGTTTTAGACGAAGTTTCCTGCTGTTTAGTACGTATGCCGGCATTGGGCTGGAAATACCGGTTTTGGGATTCTGCACAGAAAGGGTTTGCAAACCGCTGAATCCACACGTGAGTTTAACTTTGTGAGTTGAATGCACACATTGACAACCATCCAGTTAGATAGCTCCGTTTTGGTTTTAGAAGCAGATATTTCTCTGTACACCCTATGGTCCCATTCACTCGGGAATATCCCAACGCAGCTCCTAGAAGAAACGTGTTTCTGACTCGCTGAATCTCAACATAGATTCAACTCTCTTAGGTGAACGAACGCACAGCAGAGCAGTTTCAAGGAAACGTTTCTCCTGAGTTTTAGACGAAGTTACCTGCTGTTTAGTACGGATGCCGGCATTGGGCTGGAAATACCGATTTTGGGATTCTGCACAGAAAGGGTTTGGAAACCGCTGAATCCACACGTGAGTTTAACTCTGTCAGTTGAATGCACACATTGACAACCATTCAGTTAGATAGCTCCGTTTTGGTATTAGAAGCAGATATTTCTCTGTACAGCCTATGGTCCCATTCACTCGGGAATATCCCAACGCAGGTCCTAGAAGAAACGTGTTTCTGACTCGCTGAATGTCAACATAGATTCAACTCTCTTAGGTGAACGAACGCACAGCAGAGCAGTTTCAAGGAATCGTTTCTCCTGAGTTTTAGATGAAGTTTCCTTCTGTTTAGTACGGATGCCGGCATTGGGCTGGAAATACCGGTTTTGGGATTCTGCACAGAAAGGGTTTGCAAACCGCTGAATCCACACGTGAGTTTAACTCTGTCAGTTGAATGCACACATTGACAACCATCCAGTTAGATAGCTCCGTTTTGGTTTTAGAAGCAGATATTTCTCTGTACAGCCTATGGTCCCATTCACTCGGGAATATCCCAACGCAGCTCCTGGAAGAAACGTGTTTCTGACTCGCTGAATCTCAACATAGATTCAAATCTCTTAGGTGAACGAACGCACAGCAGAGCAGTTTCAAGGAAAGGTTTCTCCTGAGTTTTAGACGAAGTTTCCTGCTGTTTAGTATGTATGCCGGCATTGGGCTGGAAACACCGGTTTTGGGATTCTGCAAAGAAAGGGTTTGCAAACCGCTGAAACCACACGTGAGTTTAACTCTGTCAGTTGAATGCACACATTGACAACCATTCAGTTAGATACCTCCGTTTTGGTTTTAGAAACAGATATTTCTCTGTACAGTCTATGGTCCCATTCACTCGGGAATAACCCAACGCAGCTCCTAGAAGAAACGTGTTTCTGACTCGCTGAATCTCAACATAGATTCAACTCTCTTAGGTGAACGAAGGCACAGCAGAGCAGTTTCAAGGAAACGTTTCTCCTGAGTTTAAGACGAAGTTTCCTGCTGTTTAGTACAGATGCCGGCATTGGGCTGGAAATACCGGTTTTGGGATTCTGCACAGAAAGGGTTTGCAAACCGCTGAATCCACACGTGAGTTTAACTCTGTCAGTGGAATGCGCACATTGACAACCATTCGGTTAGATAGTTCCGTTTTTGTTTTAGAAGCAGATATTTCTCTGTACAGCCTATGGTCCCATTCACTCGGGAATATCCCAACGCAGCTCCTAGAAGAAACGTGTTTCTGACTCGCTGAATCTCAACATAGATTCAACTCTCTTAGGTGAACGAACGCACAGCAGAGCAGTTTCAAGGAAACGTTTCTCCTGAGTTTTAGACGAAGTTTCCTGCTGTTTAGTATGGATGCCGGCATTGGGCTGGAAATACCGGTTTTGGGATTCTGCACAGAAAGGGTTTGCAAACCGCTGTATCCACACGTGAGTTTAACTCTGTCAGTTGAATGCGCACATTGACAACCATTCGGTTAGATAGTTCCGTTTTTGTTTTAGAAGCAGATATTTCTCTGTACAGCCTATGGTCCCATTCACTCGGGAATATCCCAACGCAGCTCCTAGAAGAAACGTGTTTCTGACTCGCTGAATCTCAACATAGATTCAACTCTCTTAGGTGAACGAACGCACAGCAGAGCAGTTTCAAGGAACCTTTTCTCCTGAGTTTTAGACGAAGTTTCCTGCTGTTTAGTACGTATGCCGGCATTGGGCTGGAAATACCGGTTTTGGGATTTTGCACAGAAAGGGTTTGCAAACCGCTGAATCCACACGTGAGTTTAACTCTGTCAGTTGAATGCACACATTGACAACCATTCAGTTTGATAACACCCTTTTGGTTTTAGAAGCAGATATTTCTCTGTACAGCCTATGGTCCCATTCACTCGGGAATATCCCAACGCAGCTCCTGGAAGAAACGTGTTTCTGACTCGCTGAATCTCAACATAGATTCAACTCCCTTAGGTGAACGAACGCACAGCAGAGCAGTTTCAAGGAAACGTTTCTCCTGAGTTTTAGACGAAGTTTCCTGCTGTTTAGTACGTATGCCGGCATTGGGCTGTAAATACCGGTTTTGGGATTCTGCACAGAAAGGGTTTGCAAACCGCTGAATCCACACGTGAGTTTAACTTTGTCAGTTGAATGCACACATTGACAACCATCCAGTTAGATAGCTCCGTTTTGGTTTTAGAAGCAGATATTTCTCTGTACAGCCTATGGTCCCATTCACTCGGGAATATCCCAACGCAGCTCCTAGAAGAAACGTGTTTCTGACTCGCTGAATCTCAACATAGATTCAACTCTCTTAGGTGAACGAAAGAACAGCAGAGCAGTTTCAAGGAAACGTTTCTCCTGAGTTTTAGACGAAGTTTCCTGCTGTTTAGTACGTATGCCGGCATTGGGCTGGAAATACCGGTTTTGGGATTCTGCACAGAAAGGGTTTGCAAACCACTGAATCCACACTTGAGTTTAACTCTGTCAGTTGAATGCACACATTGACAACCATTCAGTTTGATTGCTCCGTTTTGGTTTTAGAAGCAGATATTTCTCTGTACAGCCTATGGTCCCATTCACTCGGGAATATCCCAACGCAGCTCCTGGAAGAAACGTGTTTCTGACTCGCTGAATCTCAACATAGATTCAACTCTCTTAGGTGAACGAACGCACAGCAGAGCAGTTTCAAGGAAACGTTTCTCCTGAGTTTTAGACGAAGTTTCCTGCTGTTTAGTACGGATGCCGGCATTGGGCTGGAAATACCGGTTTTGGGATTCTGCACAGAAAGGGTTTGCAAACCGCTGAATCCACACGTGAGTTTAACTCTGTCAGTTGAATGCACACACTGACAACCATTCAGTTAGATAGCTCCGTTTTAGTATTAGAAGCAGATATTTCTCTGTACAGCCTATGGTCCCATTCACTCGGGAATATCCCAACGCAGGTCCTAGAAGAAACGTGTTTCTGACTCGCTGAATCTCAACATAGATTCAACTCTCTTAGGTGAACGAACGCACAGCAGAGCAGTTTCAAGGAAACGTTTATCCTGAGTTTTAGACGAAGTTTCCTGCTGTTTAGTACGTATGCCGGCATTGGGCTGGAAATACCGGTTTTGGGATTCTGCACAGAAAGGGTTTGCAAACCGCTGAATCCACACGTGAGTTTAACTTTGTGAGTTGAATGCACACATTGACAACCATCCAGTTAGATAGCTCCGTTTTGGTTTTAGAAGCAGATATTTCTCTGTACACCCTATGGTCCCATTCACTCGGGAATATCCCAACGCAGCTCCTAGAAGAAACGTGTTTCTGACTCGCTGAATCTCAACATAGATTCAACTCTCTTAGGTGAACGAACGCACAGCAGAGCAGTTTCAAGGAAACGTTTCTCCTGAGTTTTAGACGAAGTTACCTGCAGTTAAGTATGCATCCCGGCATTGGGCTGGAAATACCGGTTTTGGGATTCTGCACAGAAAGGGTTTGCAAACCACTGAATCCACACGGGAGTTTAACTCTGTCAGTTGAATGCACACATTGACAACCATTCAGTTAGATAGCTCCGTTTTGGTTTTAGAAGCAGATATTTCTCTGTACAGCCTATGGTCCCATTCACTCGGGAATATCCCAACGCAGCTCCTGGAAGAAACGTGTTTCTGACTCGCTGAATCTCAACATAGATTCAACTCTCTTAGGTGAACGAATGCACAGCAGAGCAGTTTCAAGGAAACTTTTCTCCTGAGTTTTAGACGAAGTTTCCTGCTGTTTAGTACATATGCCGGCATTGGGCTGGAAATACCGATTTTGGGATTCTGCACAGAAAGGGTTTGGAAACCGCTGAATCCACACGTGAGTTTAACTCTGTCAGTTGAATGCACACATTGACAACCATTCAGTTAGATAGCTCCGTTTTGGTATTAGAAGCAGATATTTCTCTGTACAGCCTATGGTCCCATTCACTCGGGAATATCCCAACGCAGGTCCTAGAAGAAACGTGTTTCTGACTCGCTGAATCTCAACATAGATTCAACTCTCTTAGGTGAACGAACGCACAGCAGAGCAGTTTCAAGGAATCGTTTCTCCTGAGTTTTAGATGAAGTTTCCTTCTGTTTAGTACGGATGCCGGCATTGGGCTGGAAATACCGGTTTTGGGATTCTGCACAGAAAGGGTTTGCAAACCGCTGAATCCACACGTGAGTTTAACTCTGTCAGTTGAATGCACACATTGACAACCATCCAGTTAGATAGCTCCGTTTTGGTTTTAGAAGCAGATATTTCTCTGTACAGCCTATGGTCCCATTCACTCGGGAATATCCCAACGCAGCTCCTAGAAGAAACGTGTTTCTGACTCGCTGATTCTCAACATAGATTGAACTCTCTTAGGTGAACGAACGCACAGCAGAGCAGTTTCAAGGAAACGTTTCTCCTGAGTTTTAGACGAAGTTTCCTGCTGTTTAGTACGTATGCCGGCATTGGGCTGGAAATACCGGTTTTGGGATTCTGCACAGAAAGTGTTTGCAAACCGCTGAATCCACACGTGAGTTTAACTCTGTCAGTTGAATGCACACATTGAATACCATCCAGTTAGATAGCTCCGTTTTGGTTTTAGAAGGAGATATTTCTCTGTACAGACTATGGTCCCATTCACTCGGGAATATCCCAACGCAGCTCCTAGAAGAAACGTGTTTCTGACTCGTTGAATCTCAACATAGATTCAACTCTCTTAGGTGAAGGAACGAACAGCAGAGCAGTTTCAAGGAAACGTTTCTCCTGAGTTTTAGAAGAAGTTTCCTGCTGTTTATTACGGATGCCGGCATTGGGCTGGAAATACCGGTTTTGGGATTCTGCACAGAAAGGGTTTGCAAACCACTGAATCAACACGTGAGTTTAACTCTGTCAGTTGAATGCACACGTTGACAACCATTCAGTCAGATAGCTCCGTTTTGGTTTTAGAAGCAGATATTTCTCTGTACAGCCTATGGTCCCATTCACTCGGGAATATCCCAACGCAGCTCCTGGAAGAAACGTGTTTCTGACTCGCTGAATCTCAACATAGATTCAAATCTCTTAGGTGAACGAACGCACAGCAGAGCAGTTTCAAGGAAAGGTTTCTCCTGAGTTTTAGACGAAGTTTCCTGCTGTTTAGTACGTATGCCGGCATTGGGCTGGAAACACCGGTTTTGGGATTCTGCACAGAAAGGGTTTGCAAACCGCTGAATCCACACGTGAGTTTAACTCTGTCAGTTGAATGCACACATTGACAACCATTCAGTTAGATACCTCCGTTTTGGTTTTAGAAACAGATATTTCTCTGTACAGTCTATGGTCCCATTCACTCGGGAATAACCCAACGCAGCTCCTAGAAGAAACGTGTTTCTGACTCGCTGAATCTCAACATAGATTCAACTCTCTTAGGTGAACGAACGCACAGCAGAGCAGTTTCAAGGAAACGTTTCTCCTGAGTTTAAGACGAAGTTTCCTGCTGTTTAGTCCAGATGCCGGCATTGGGCTGGAAATACCGGTTTTGGGATTCTGCACAGAAAGGGTTTGCAAACCGCTGAATCCACACGTGAGTTTAACTCTGTCAGTGGAATGCGCACATTGACAACCATTCAGTTAGATAGCTCCGTTTTAGTATTAGAAGCAGATATTTCTCTGTACAGCCTATGGTCCCATTCACTCGGGAATATCCCAACGCAGGTCCTAGAAGAAACGTGTTTCTGACTCGCTGAATCTCAACATAGATTCAACTCTCTTAGGTGAACGAACGCACAGCAGAGCAGTTTCAAGGAAACGTTTATCCTGAGTTTTAGACGAAGTTTCCTGCTGTTTAGTACGGATGCCGGCATTGGTCTGGAAATACCGGTTTTGGGATTCTGCACAGAAAGGGTTTGCAAACCGCTGAATCCACACGTGAGTTTAACTTTGTGAGTTGAATGCACACATTGACAACCATCCAGTTAGATAGCTCCGTTTTGGTTTTAGAAGCAGATATTTCTCTGTACACCCTATGGTCCCATTCACTCGGGAATATCCCAACGCAGCTCCTAGAAGAAACGTGTTTCTGACTCGCTGAATCTCAACATAGATTCAACTCTCTTAGGTGAACGAACGCACAGCAGAGCAGTTTCAAGGAAACGTTTCTCCTGAGTTTTAGACGAAGTTACCTGCAGTTAAGTACGCATCCCGGCATTGGGCTGGAAATACCGGTTTTGGGATTCTGCACAGAAAGGGTTTGCAAACCACTGAATCCACACGGGAGTTTAACTCTGTCAGTTGAATGCACACATTGCCAACCATTCAGTTAGATAGCTCCGTTTTGGTTTTAGAAGCAGATATTTCTCTGTACAGCCTATGGTCCCATTCACTCGGGAATATCCCAACGCAGCTCCTGGAAGAAACGTGTTTCTGACTCGCTGAATCTCAACATAGATTCAAATCTCTTAGGTGAACGAACGCACAGCAGAGCAGTTTCAAGGAAAGGTTTCTCCTGAGTTTTAGACGAAGTTTCCTGCTGTTTAGTACGTATGCCGGCATTGGGCTGGAAACACCGGTTTTGGGATTCTGCACAGAAAGGGTTTGCAAACCGCTGAATCCACACGTGAGTTTAACTCTGTCAGTTGAATGCACACATTGACAACCATTCAGTTAGATACCTCCGTTTTGGTTTTAGAAACAGATATTTCTCTGTACAGTCTATGGTCCCATTCACTCGGGAATAACCCAACGCAGCTCCTAGAAGAAACGTGTTTCTGACTCGCTGAATCTCAACATAGATTCAACTCTCTTAGGTGAACGAACGCACAGCAGAGCAGTTTCAAGGAAACGTTTCTCCTGAGTTTTAGACGAAGTTTCATGCTGTTTAGTATGGATGCCGGCATTGGGCTGGAAATACCGGTTTTGGGATTCTGCACAGAAAGGGTTTGCAAACCGCTGAATCCACACTTGAGTTTAACTTTGTGAGTTGAATGCACACATTGACAACCATCCAGTTAGATAGCTCCGTTTTGGTTTTAGAAGCAGATATTTCTCTGTACAGCCCATGGTCCCATTCATTCGGGAATATCCCAACGCAGCTCCTAGAAGAAACGTGTTTCTGACTCGCTGAATCTCAACGTAGATTCAACTCTCTTAGGTGAACGAACGCACAGCAGAGCAGTTTCAAGGAAACGTTTCTCCTGAGTTTTATACGAAGTTACCTACAGTTAAGTACGTATCCCGGCATTGGGCTGGAAATACCGGTTTTGGGATTCTGCACAGAAAGTGTTTGCAAACCGCTGAATCCACACGTGAGTTTAACTCTGTCAGTTGAATGCACACATTGACAACAATCCAGTTAGATAGCTCCGTTTTGGTTTTAGAAGCCCATATTTCTCTGTACAGCCTATGGTCCCATTCACTCGGGAATATCCCAACGCAGCTCCTGGAAGAAACGTGTTTCTGACTCGCTGAATCTCAACATAGATTCAACTCTCTTAGGTGAACGAACGCACAGCAGAGCAGTTTCAAGGAAACGTTTCTCCTGAGTTTTAGACGAAGTTTCCTGCTGTTTAGTACGTATGCCGGCATTGGGCTGGAAATACCGGTTTTGGGATTCTGCACAGAAAGGGTTTGCAAACCGCTGAATCCACACGTGAGTTTAACTCTGTCAGTTGAATGCACACATTGACAACCATTCAGTGTGATAACACCCTTTTGGTTTTAGAAGCAGATATTTCTCTGTACAACCTATTGTCCCATTCTCTCGGGAATATCCCAACGCAGCTCCTAGAAGAAACGTGTTTCTGACTCGCTGAATCTCAACATAGATTCAACTCTCTTAGGTGAACGAACGCACAGCAGAGCAGTTTCAAGGAAACTTTTCTCCTGAGTTTTAGACGAAGTTTCCTGCTGTTTAGTACGGATGCCGGCATTGGGCTGGAAATACCGGTTTTGGGATTCTGCACAGAAAGGGTTTGCAAACCGCTGAATCCACACGTGAGTTTAACTCTGTCAGTTGAATGCACACATTGACAACCATTCAGTTTGATAACACCCTTTTGGTTTTAGAAGCAGATATTTCTCTGTACAGACTGTGGTCCCATTCACTCGGGAATATCCCAACGCAGCTCCTAGAAGAAACGTGTTTCTGACTCGCTGAATCTCAACATACATTCAACTCTCTTAGGTGAACGAACGCACAGCAGAGCAGTTTCAAGGAAACGTTTCTCCTGAGTTTTAGACGAACTTTCCTGCTGTTTAGTACGTATGACGGCATTGGGCTGGAAATACCGGATTTGGGATTCTGCACAGAAAGTGTTTGCAAACCGCTGAATCCACACGTGAGTTTAACTCTGTCAGTTGAATGCACACATTGACAACCATTCAGTTAGATAGCTCCGTTTTGGTATTAGAAGCAGATATTTCTCTGTACAGCCTATGGTCCCATTCACTCGGGAATATCCCAACGCAGGTCCTAGAAGAAACGTGTTTCTGACTCGCTGAATCTCAACATAGATTCAACTCTCTTAGGTGAACGAACGCACAGCAGAGCAGTTTCAAGGAAACGTTTCTCCTGAGTTTTAGACGAAGTTTCCTGCTGTTTAGTACGTATGCCGGCATTGGGCTGGAAATACCGGTTTTGGGATTCTGCACAGAAAGTGTTTGCAAACCGCTGAATCCACACGTGAGTTTAACTTTGTCAGTTGAATGCACACATTGACAACCATCCAGTTAGATAGCTCCGTTTTGGTTTTAGAAGCAGATATTTCTCTGTACAGCCTATGGTCCCATTCACTCGGGAATATCCCAACGCAGCTCCTAGAAGAAACGTGTTTCTGACTCGCTGAATCTCAACATAGATTCAACTCTCTTAGGTGAACGAAAGAACAGCAGAGCAGTTTCAAGGAAACGTTTCTCCTGAGTTTTAGACGAAGTTTCCTGCTGTTTAGTACGTATGCCGGCATTGGGCTGGAAATACCGGTTTTGGGATTCTGCACAGAAAGGGTTTGCAAACCACTGAATCCACACTTGAGTTTAACTCTGTCAGTTGAATGCACACATTGACAACCATTCAGTTTGATTGCTCCGTTTTGGTTTTAGAAGCAGATATTTCTCTGTACAGCCTATGGTCCCATTCACTCGGGAATATCCCAACGCAGCTCCTGGAAGAAACGTGTTTCTGACTCGCTGAATCTCAACATAGATTCAACTCTCTTAGGTGAACGAACGCACAGCAGAGCAGTTTCAAGGAAACGTTTCTCCTGAGTTTTAGACGAAGTTTCCTGCTGTTTAGTACGGATGCCGGCATTGGGCTGGAAATACCGGTTTTGGGATTCTGCACAGAAAGGGTTTGCAAACCGCTGAATCCACACGTGAGTTTAACTCTGTCAGTTGAATGCACACATTGACAACCATTCAGTTAGATAGCTCCGTTTTAGTATTAGAAGCAGATATTTCTCTGTACAGCCTATGGTCCCATTCACTCGGGAATATCCCAACGCAGGTCCTAGAAGAAACGTGTTTCTGACTCGCTGAATCTCAACATAGATTCAACTCTCTTAGGTGAACGAACGCACAGCAGAGCAGTTTCAAGGAAACGTTTATCCTGAGTTTTAGACGAAGTTTCCTGCTGTTTAGTACGTATGCCGGCATTGGGCTGGAAATACCGGTTTTGGGATTCTGCACAGAAAGGGTTTGCAAACCGCTGAATCCACACGTGAGTTTAACTTTGTGAGTTGAATGCACACATTGACAACCATCCAGTTAGATAGCTCCGTTTTGGTTTTAGAAGCAGATATTTCTCTGTACACCCTATGGTCCCATTCACTCGGGAATATCCCAACGCAGCTCCTAGAAGAAACGTGTTTCTGACTCGCTGAATCTCAACATAGATTCAACTCTCTTAGGTGAACGAACGCACAGCAGAGCAGTTTCAAGGAAACGTTTCTCCTGAGTTTTAGACGAAGTTACCTGCAGTTAAGTATGCATCCCGGCATTGGGCTGGAAATACCGGTTTTGGGATTCTGCACAGAAAGGGTTTGCAAACCACTGAATCCACACGGGAGTTTAACTCTGTCAGTTGAATGCACACATTGACAACCATTCAGTTAGATAGCTCCGTTTTGGTTTTAGAAGCAGATATTTCTCTGTACAGCCTATGGTCCCATTCACTCGGGAATATCCCAACGCAGCTCCTGGAAGAAACGTGTTTCTGACTCGCTGAATCTCAACATAGATTCAACTCTCTTAGGTGAACGAATGCACAGCAGAGCAGTTTCAAGGAAACTTTTCTCCTGAGTTTTAGACGAAGTTTCCTGCTGTTTAGTACATATGCCGGCATTGGGCTGGAAATACCGATTTTGGGATTCTGCACAGAAAGGGTTTGGAAACCGCTGAATCCACACGTGAGTTTAACTCTGTCAGTTGAATGCACACATTGACAACCATTCAGTTAGATAGCTCCGTTTTGGTATTAGAAGCAGATATTTCTCTGTACAGCCTATGGTCCCATTCACTCGGGAATATCCCAACGCAGGTCCTAGAAGAAACGTGTTTCTGACTCGCTGAATGTCAACATAGATTCAACTCTCTTAGGTGAACGAACGCACAGCAGAGCAGTTTCAAGGAATCGTTTCTCCTGAGTTTTAGATGAAGTTTCCTTCTGTTTAGTACGGATGCCGGCATTGGGCTGGAAATACCGGTTTTGGGATTCTGCACAGAAAGGGTTTGCAAACCGCTGAATCCACACGTGAGTTTAACTCTGTCAGTTGAATGCACACATTGACAACCATCCAGTTAGATAGCTCCGTTTTGGTTTTAGAAGCAGATATTTCTCTGTACAGCCTATGGTCCCATTCACTCGGGAATATCCCAACGCAGCTCCTAGAAGAAACGTGTTTCTGACTCGCTGATTCTCAACATAGATTGAACTCTCTTAGGTGAACGAACGCACAGCAGAGCAGTTTCAAGGAAACGTTTCTCCTGAGTTTTAGACGAAGTTTCCTGCTGTTTAGTACGTATGCCGGCATTGGGCTGGAAATACCGGTTTTGGGATTCTGCACAGAAAGTGTTTGCAAACCGCTGAATCCACACGTGAGTTTAACTTTGTGAGTTGAATGCACACATTGACAACCATCCAGTTAGATAGCTCCGTTTTGGTTTTAGAAGCAGATATTTCTCTGTACAGACTATGGTCCCATTCACTCGGGAATATCCCAACACAGCTCCTAGAAGAAACGTGTTTCTGACTCGTTGAATCTCAACATAGATTCAACTCTCTTAGGTGAACGAACGAACAGCAGAGCAGTTTCAAGGAAACGCTTCTCCTGAGTTTTAGAAGAAGTTTCCTGCTGTTTATTACGGATGCCGGCATTGGGCTGGAAATACCGGTTTTGGGATTCTGCACAGAAAGGGTTTGCAAACCACTGAATCCACACGGGAGTTTAACTCTGTCAGTTGAATGCACACGTTGACAACCATTCAGTCAGATAGCTCCGTTTTGGTTTTAGAAGCAGATATTTCTCTGTACAGCCTATGGTCCCATTCACTCGGGAATATCCCAACGCAGCTCCTGGAAGAAACGTGTTTCTGACTCGCTGAATCTCAACATAGATTCAAATCTCTTAGGTGAACGAACGCACAGCAGAGCAGTTTCAAGGAAAGGTTTCTCCTGAGTTTTAGACGAAGTTTCCTGCTGTTTAGTACGTATGCCGGCATTGGGCTGGAAACACCGGTTTTGGGATTCTGCACAGAAAGGGTTTGCAAACCGCTGAATCCACACGTGAGTTTAACTCTGTCAGTTGAATGCACACATTGACAACCATTCAGTTAGATACCTCCGTTTTGGTTTTAGAAACAGATATTTCTCTGTACAGTCTATGGTCCCATTCACTCGGGAATAACCCAACGCAGCTCCTAGAAGAAACGTGTTTCTGACTCGCTGAATCTCAACATAGATTCAACTCTCTTAGGTGAACGAACGCACAGCAGAGCAGTTTCAAGGAAACGTTTCTCCTGAGTTTAAGACGAAGTTTCCTGCTGTTTAGTCCAGATGCCGGCATTGGGCTGGAAATACCGGTTTTGGGATTCTGCACAGAAAGGGTTTGCAAACCGCTGAATCCACACGTGAGTTTAACTCTGTCAGTGGAATGCGCACATTGACAACCATTCAGTTAGATAGCTCCGTTTTAGTATTAGAAGCAGATATTTCTCTGTACAGCCTATGGTCCCATTCACTCGGGAATATCCCAACGCAGGTCCTAGAAGAAACGTGTTTCTGACTCGCTGAATCTCAACATAGATTCAACTCTCTTAGGTGAACGAACGCACAGCAGAGCAGTTTCAAGGAAACGTTTATCCTGAGTTTTAGACGAAGTTTCCTGCTGTTTAGTACGGATGCCGGCATTGGTCTGGAAATACCGGTTTTGGGATTCTGCACAGAAAGGGTTTGCAAACCGCTGAATCCACACGTGAGTTTAACTTTGTGAGTTGAATGCACACATTGACAACCATCCAGTTAGATAGCTCCGTTTTGGTTTTAGAAGCAGATATTTCTCTGTACACCCTATGGTCCCATTCACTCGGGAATATCCCAACGCAGCTCCTAGAAGAAACGTGTTTCTGACTCGCTGAATCTCAACATAGATTCAACTCTCTTAGGTGAACGAACGCACAGCAGAGCAGTTTCAAGGAAACGTTTCTCCTGAGTTTTAGACGAAGTTACCTGCAGTTAAGTACGCATCCCGGCATTGGGCTGGAAATACCGGTTTTGGGATTCTGCACAGAAAGGGTTTGCAAACCACTGAATCCACACGGGAGTTTAACTCTGTCAGTTGAATGCACACATTGCCAACCATTCAGTTAGATAGCTCCGTTTTGGTTTTAGAAGCAGATATTTCTCTGTACAGCCTATGGTCCCATTCACTCGGGAATATCCCAACGCAGCTCCTGGAAGAAACGTGTTTCTGACTCGCTGAATCTCAACATAGATTCAAATCTCTTAGGTGAACGAACGCACAGCAGAGCAGTTTCAAGGAAAGGTTTCTCCTGAGTTTTAGACGAAGTTTCCTGCTGTTTAGTACGTATGCCGGCATTGGGCTGGAAACACCGGTTTTGGGATTCTGCACAGAAAGGGTTTGCAAACCGCTGAATCCACACGTGAGTTTAACTCTGTCAGTTGAATGCACACATTGACAACCATTCAGTTAGATACCTCCGTTTTGGTTTTAGAAACAGATATTTCTCTGTACAGTCTATGGTCCCATTCACTCGGGAATAACCCAACGCAGCTCCTAGAAGAAACGTGTTTCTGACTCGCTGAATCTCAACATAGATTCAACTCTCTTAGGTGAACGAACGCACAGCAGAGCAGTTTCAAGGAAACGTTTCTCCTGAGTTTTAGACGAAGTTTCATGCTGTTTAGTATGGATGCCGGCATTGGGCTGGAAATACCGGTTTTGGGATTCTGCACAGAAAGGGTTTGCAAACCGCTGAATCCACACTTGAGTTTAACTTTGTGAGTTGAATGCACACATTGACAACCATCCAGTTAGATAGCTCCGTTTTGGTTTTAGAAGCAGATATTTCTCTGTACAGCCCATGGTCCCATTCATTCGGGAATATCCCAACGCAGCTCCTAGAAGAAACGTGTTTCTGACTCGCTGAATCTCAACGTAGATTCAACTCTCTTAGGTGAACGAACGCACAGCAGAGCAGTTTCAAGGAAACGTTTCTCCTGAGTTTTATACGAAGTTACCTACAGTTAAGTACGTATCCCGGCATTGGGCTGGAAATACCGGTTTTGGGATTCTGCACAGAAAGTGTTTGCAAACCGCTGAATCCACACGTGAGTTTAACTCTGTCAGTTGAATGCACACATTGACAACAATCCAGTTAGATAGCTCCGTTTTGGTTTTAGAAGCCCATATTTCTCTGTACAGCCTATGGTCCCATTCACTCGGGAATATCCCAACGCAGCTCCTGGAAGAAACGTGTTTCTGACTCGCTGAATCTCAACATAGATTCAACTCTCTTAGGTGAACGAACGCACAGCAGAGCAGTTTCAAGGAAACGTTTCTCCTGACTTTTAGACGAAGTTTCCTGCTGTTTAGTACGTATGCCGGCATTGGGCTGGAAATACCGGTTTTGGGATTCTGCACAGAAAGGGTTTGCAAACCGCTGAATCCACACGTGAGTTTAACTCTGTCAGTTGAATGCACACATTGACAACCATTCAGTGTGATAACACCCTTTTGGTTTTAGAAGCAGATATTTCTCTGTACAACCTATTGTCCCATTCTCTCGGGAATATCCCAACGCAGCTCCTAGAAGAAACGTGTTTCTGACTCGCTGAATCTCAACATAGATTCAACTCTCTTAGGTGAACGAACGCACAGCAGAGCAGTTTCAAGGAAACTTTTCTCCTGAGTTTTAGACGAAGTTTCCTGCTGTTTAGTACGGATGCCGGCATTGGGCTGGAAATACCGGTTTTGGGATTCTGCACAGTAAGGGTTTGCAAACCGCTGAATCCACACGTGAGTTTAACTCTGTCAGTTGAATGCACACATTGACAACCATTCAGTTTGATAACACCCTTTTGGTTTTAGAAGCAGATATTTCTCTGTACAGACTGTGGTCCCATTCACTCGGGAATATCCCAACGCAGCTCCTAGAAGAAACGTGTTTCTGACTCGCTGAATCTCAACATACATTCAACTCTCTTAGGTGAACGAACGCACAGCAGAGCAGTTTCAAGGAAACGTTTCTCCTGAGTTTTAGACGAACTTTCCTGCTGTTTAGTACGTATGACGGCATTGGGCTGGAAATACCGGATTTGGGATTCTGCACAGAAAGTGTTTGCAAACCGCTGAATCCACACGTGAGTTTAACTCTGTCAGTTGAATGCACACATTGACAACCATTCAGTTAGATAGCTCCGTTTTGGTATTAGAAGCAGATATTTCTCTGTACAGCCTATGGTCCCATTCACTCGGGAATATCCCAACGCAGGTCCTAGAAGAAACGTGTTTCTGACTCGCTGAATCTCAACATAGATTCAACTCTCTTAGGTGAACGAACGCACAGCAGAGCAGTTTCAAGGAAACGTTTCTCCTGAGTTTTAGACGAAGTTTCCTGCTGTTTAGTACGTATGCCGGCATTGGGCTGGAAATACCGGTTTTGGGATTCTGCACAGAAAGGGTTTGGAAACCGCTGAATCCACACGTGAGTTTAACTCTGTCAGTTGAATGCACACATTGACAACCATTCAGTTAGATAGCTCCGTTTTGGTATTAGAAGCAGATATTTCTCTGTACAGCCTATGGTCCCATTCACTCGGGAATATCCCAACGCAGGTCCTAGAAGAAACGTGTTTCTGACTCGCTGAATGTCAACATAGATTCAACTCTCTTAGGTGAACGAACGCACAGCAGAGCAGTTTCAAGGAATCGTTTCTCCTGAGTTTTAGATGAAGTTTCCTTCTGTTTAGTACGGATGCCGGCATTGGGCTGGAAATACCGGTTTTGGGATTCTGCACAGAAAGGGTTTGCAAACCGCTGAATCCACACGTGAGTTTAACTCTGTCAGTTGAATGCACACATTGACAACCATCCAGTTAGATAGCTCCGTTTTGGTTTTAGAAGCAGATATTTCTCTGTACAGCCTATGGTCCCATTCACTCGGGAATATCCCAACGCAGCTCCTAGAAGAAACGTGTTTCTGACTCGCTGATTCTCAACATAGATTGAACTCTCTTAGGTGAACGAACGCACAGCAGAGCAGTTTCAAGGAAACGTTTCTCCTGAGTTTTAGACGAAGTTTCCTGCTGTTTAGTACGTATGCCGGCATTGGGCTGGAAATACCGGTTTTGGGATTCTGCACAGAAAGTGTTTGCAAACCGCTGAATCCACACGTGAGTTTAACTTTGTGAGTTGAATGCACACATTGACAACCATCCAGTTAGATAGCTCCGTTTTGGTTTTAGAAGCAGATATTTCTCTGTACAGACTATGGTCCCATTCACTCGGGAATATCCCAACGCAGCTCCTAGAAGAAACGTGTTTCTGACTCGTTGAATCTCAACATAGATTCAACTCTCTTAGGTGAACGAACGAACAGCAGAGCAGTTTCAAGGAAACGTTTCTCCTGAGTTTTAGAAGAAGTTTCCTGCTGTTTATTACGGATGCCGGCATTGGGCTGGAAATACCGGTTTTGGGATTCTGCACAGAAAGGGTTTGCAAACCACTGAATCAACACGTGAGTTTAACTCTGTCAGTTGAATGCACACGTTGACAACCATTCAGTCAGATAGCTCCGTTTTGGTTTTAGAAGCAGATATTTCTCTGTACAGCCTATGGTCCCATTCACTCGGGAATATCCCAACGCAGCTCCTGGAAGAAACGTGTTTCTGACTCGCTGAATCTCAACATAGATTCAAATCTCTTAGGTGAACGAACGCACAGCAGAGCAGTTTCAAGGAAAGGTTTCTCCTGAGTTTTAGACGAAGTTTCCTGCTGTTTAGTACGTATGCCGGCATTGGGCTGGAAACACCGGTTTTGGGATTCTGCACAGAAAGGGTTTGCAAACCGCTGAATCCACACGTGAGTTTAACTCTGTCAGTTGAATGCACACATTGACAACCATTCAGTTAGATACCTCCGTTTTGGTTTTAGAAACAGATATTTCTCTGTACAGTCTATGGTCCCATTCACTCGGGAATAACCCAACGCAGCTCCTAGAAGAAACGTGTTTCTGACTCGCTGAATCTCAACATAGATTCAACTCTCTTAGGTGAACGAACGCACAGCAGAGCAGTTTCAAGGAAACGTTTCTCCTGAGTTTAAGACGAAGTTTCCTGCTGTTTAGTCCAGATGCCGGCATTGGGCTGGAAATACCGGTTTTGGGATTCTGCACAGAAAGGGTTTGCAAACCGCTGAATCCACACGTGAGTTTAACTCTGTCAGTGGAATGCGCACATTGACAACCATTCAGTTAGATAGCTCCGTTTTAGTATTAGAAGCAGATATTTCTCTGTACAGCCTATGGTCCCATTCACTCGGGAATATCCCAACGCAGGTCCTAGAAGAAACGTGTTTCTGACTCGCTGAATCTCAACATAGATTCAACTCTCTTAGGTGAACGAACGCACAGCAGAGCAGTTTCAAGGAAACGTTTATCCTGAGTTTTAGACGAAGTTTCCTGCTGTTTAGTACGGATGCCGGCATTGGTCTGGAAATACCGGTTTTGGGATTCTGCACAGAAAGGGTTTGCAAACCGCTGAATCCACACGTGAGTTTAACTTTGTGAGTTGAATGCACACATTGACAACCATCCAGTTAGATAGCTCCGTTTTGGTTTTAGAAGCAGATATTTCTCTGTACACCCTATGGTCCCATTCACTCGGGAATATCCCAACGCAGCTCCTAGAAGAAACGTGTTTCTGACTCGCTGAATCTCAACATAGATTCAACTCTCTTAGGTGAACGAACGCACAGCAGAGCAGTTTCAAGGAAACGTTTCTCCTGAGTTTTAGACGAAGTTACCTGCAGTTAAGTACGCATCCCGGCATTGGGCTGGAAATACCGGTTTTGGGATTCTGCACAGAAAGGGTTTGCAAACCACTGAATCCACACGGGAGTTTAACTCTGTCAGTTGAATGCACACATTGCCAACCATTCAGTTAGATAGCTCCGTTTTGGTTTTAGAAGCAGATATTTCTCTGTACAGCCTATGGTCCCATTCACTCGGGAATATCCCAACGCAGCTCCTGGAAGAAACGTGTTTCTGACTCGCTGAATCTCAACATAGATTCAAATCTCTTAGGTGAACGAACGCACAGCAGAGCAGTTTCAAGGAAAGGTTTCTCCTGAGTTTTAGACGAAGTTTCCTGCTGTTTAGTACGTATGCCGGCATTGGGCTGGAAACACCGGTTTTGGGATTCTGCACAGAAAGGGTTTGCAAACCGCTGAATCCACACGTGAGTTTAACTCTGTCAGTTGAATGCACACATTGACAACCATTCAGTTAGATACCTCCGTTTTGGTTTTAGAAACAGATATTTCTCTGTACAGTCTATGGTCCCATTCACTCGGGAATAACCCAACGCAGCTCCTAGAAGAAACGTGTTTCTGACTCGCTGAATCTCAACATAGATTCAACTCTCTTAGGTGAACGAACGCACAGCAGAGCAGTTTCAAGGAAACGTTTCTCCTGAGTTTTAGACGAAGTTTCATGCTGTTTAGTATGGATGCCGGCATTGGGCTGGAAATACCGGTTTTGGGATTCTGCACAGAAAGGGTTTGCAAACCGCTGAATCCACACTTGAGTTTAACTTTGTGAGTTGAATGCACACATTGACAACCATCCAGTTAGATAGCTCCGTTTTGGTTTTAGAAGCAGATATTTCTCTGTACAGCCCATGGTCCCATTCATTCGGGAATATCCCAACGCAGCTCCTAGAAGAAACGTGTTTCTGACTCGCTGAATCTCAACGTAGATTCAACTCTCTTAGGTGAACGAACGCACAGCAGAGCAGTTTCAAGGAAACGTTTCTCCTGAGTTTTATACGAAGTTACCTACAGTTAAGTACGTATCCCGGCATTGGGCTGGAAATACCGGTTTTGGGATTCTGCACAGAAAGTGTTTGCAAACCGCTGAATCCACACGTGAGTTTAACTCTGTCAGTTGAATGCACACATTGACAACAATCCAGTTAGATAGCTCCGTTTTGGTTTTAGAAGCCCATATTTCTCTGTACAGCCTATGGTCCCATTCACTCGGGAATATCCCAACGCAGCTCCTGGAAGAAACGTGTTTCTGACTCGCTGAATCTCAACATAGATTCAACTCTCTTAGGTGAACGAACGCACAGCAGAGCAGTTTCAAGGAAACGTTTCTCCTGACTTTTAGACGAAGTTTCCTGCTGTTTAGTACGTATGCCGGCATTGGGCTGGAAATACCGGTTTTGGGATTCTGCACAGAAAGGGTTTGCAAACCGCTGAATCCACACGTGAGTTTAACTCTGTCAGTTGAATGCACACATTGACAACCATTCAGTGTGATAACACCCTTTTGGTTTTAGAAGCAGATATTTCTCTGTACAACCTATTGTCCCATTCTCTCGGGAATATCCCAACGCAGCTCCTAGAAGAAACGTGTTTCTGACTCGCTGAATCTCAACATAGATTCAACTCTCTTAGGTGAACGAACGCACAGCAGAGCAGTTTCAAGGAAACTTTTCTCCTGAGTTTTAGACGAAGTTTCCTGCTGTTTAGTACGGATGCCGGCATTGGGCTGGAAATACCGGTTTTGGGATTCTGCACAGTAAGGGTTTGCAAACCGCTGAATCCACACGTGAGTTTAACTCTGTCAGTTGAATGCACACATTGACAACCATTCAGTTTGATAACACCCTTTTGGTTTTAGAAGCAGATATTTCTCTGTACAGACTGTGGTCCCATTCACTCGGGAATATCCCAACGCAGCTCCTAGAAGAAACGTGTTTCTGACTCGCTGAATCTCAACATACATTCAACTCTCTTAGGTGAACGAACGCACAGCAGAGCAGTTTCAAGGAAACGTTTCTCCTGAGTTTTAGACGAACTTTCCTGCTGTTTAGTACGTATGACGGCATTGGGCTGGAAATACCGGATTTGGGATTCTGCACAGAAAGTGTTTGCAAACCGCTGAATCCACACGTGAGTTTAACTCTGTCAGTTGAATGCACACATTGACAACCATTCAGTTAGATAGCTCCGTTTTGGTATTAGAAGCAGATATTTCTCTGTACAGCCTATGGTCCCATTCACTCGGGAATATCCCAACGCAGGTCCTAGAAGAAACGTGTTTCTGACTCGCTGAATCTCAACATAGATTCAACTCTCTTAGGTGAACGAACGCACAGCAGAGCAGTTTCAAGGAAACGTTTCTCCTGAGTTTTAGACGAAGTTTCCTGCTGTTTAGTACGTATGCCGGCATTGGGCTGGAAATACCGGTTTTGGGATTCTGCACAGAAAGGGTTTGCAAACCGCTGAATCCACACGTGAGTTTAACTTTGTGAGTTGAATGCACACATTGACAACCATCCAGTTAGATAGCTCCGTTTTGGTTTTAGAAGCAGATATTTCTCTGTACAGCCCATGGTCCCATTCACTCGGGAATATCCCAACGCAGCTCCTGGAAGAAACGTGTTTCTGACTCGCTGAATCTCAACGTAGATTCAACTCTCTTAGGTGAACGAACGCACAGCAGAGCAGTTTCAAGGAAACGTTTCTCCTGAGTTTTAGACGAAGTTACCTGCAGTGAAGTACGTATCCCAGCATTGGGCTGGAAATACCGGTTTTGGGATTCTGCACAGAAAGTGTTTGCAAACCGCTGAATCCACACGTGAGTTTAACTCTGTCAGTTGAATGCACACATTGACAACAATCCAGTTAGATAGCTCCGTTTTGGTTTTAGAAGCCCATATTTCTCTGTACAGCCTATGGTCCCATTCACTCGGGAATATCCCAACGCAGCTCCTGGAAGAAACGTGTTTCTGACTCGCTGAATCTCAACATAGATTCAACTCTCTTAGGTGAACGAACGCACAGCAGAGCAGTTTCAAGGAAACGTTTCTCCTGAGTTTTAGACGAAGTTACCTGCTGTTTAGTACGTATGCCGGCATTGGGCTGGAAATACCGGTTTTGGGATTCTGTACAGAAAGGGTTTGCAAACCGCTGAATCCACACGTGAGTTTAACTGTGTCAGTTGAATGCACACATTGACAACCATTCAGTGTGATAACACCCTTTTGGTTTTAGAAGCAGATATTTCTCTGTACAACCTATTGTCCCATTCTCTCGGGAATATCCCAATGCAGCTCCTAGAAGAAACGTGTTTCTGACTCGCTGAATCTCAACATAGATTCAACTCTCTTAGGTGAACGATCGCACAGCAGAGCAGTTTCAAGGAAACTTTTCTCCTGAGTTTTAGACGAAGTTTCCAGCTGTTTAGTACGGATGCCGGCATTGGGCTGGAAATATCGGTTTTGGGATTCTGCACAGAAAGGGTTTGCAAACCGCTGAATCCACACGTGAGTTTAACTCTGTCAGTTGAATGCACACATTGACAACCATTCAGTTTGATAACACCCTTTTGGTTTTAGAAGCAGATATTTCTCTGTACAGCCTGTGGTCCCATTCACTCGGGAATATCTCAACGCAGCTCCTGGAAGAAACGTGTTTCTGACTCGCTGAATCTCAACATAGATTCAACTCTCTTAGGTGAACGAACGCACAGCAGAGCAGTTTCAAGGAAACGTTTCTCCTGAGTTTTAGACGAAGTTTCCTGCTGTTTAGTACGTATGCCGGCATTGGGCTGGAAATACCGGTTTTGGGATTCTGCACAGAAAGGGTTTGCAAACCGCTGAATCCACACGTGAGTTTAACTCTGTCAGTTGAATGCACACATTGACAACCATTCAGTTTGATAACACCCTTTTGGTTTTAGAAGCAGATATTTCTCTGTACAGCCTATGGTCCCATTCACTCGGGAATATCCCAACGCAGCTCCTGGAAGAAACGTGTTTCTGACTCGCTGAATCTCAACATAGATTCAACTCTCTTAGGTGAACGAACGCACAGCAGAGCAGTTTCAAGGAAACGTTTCTCCTGAGTTTTAGACGAAGTTTCCTTCTGTTTAGTACGGACGCCGGCATTGGACTGGAAATACCGGTTTTGGGATTCTGCACAGAAAGGGTTTGCAAACCGCTGAATCCACACGTGAGTTTGACTTTGTCAGTTGAATGCACACATTGACAACAATCCAGTTAGATAGCTCCGTTTTGGTTTTAGAAGCACATATTTCGTTGTACAGCCTATGGTCCCATTCACTCGGGAATATCCCAACGCAACTCCTAGAAGAAACGTGTTTCTGACTCGCTGAATCTCAACATAGATTCAACTCTCTTAGGTGAACGAACGCACAGCAGAGCAGTTTCAAGGAAACGTTTCTCCTGAGTTTTAGACGAAGTTTCCTGCTGTTTAGTACGTATGCCGGCATTGGGCTGGAAATACCGGTTTTGGGATTCTACACAGAAAGGGTTTGCAAACCACTGAATCCACACGTGAGTTTAACTCCGTCAGTTGAATGCACACATTGACAACCATTCAGTTAGATAGCTCCGTTTTGTTTTTAGAAGCAGATATTTCTCTATACAGCCTATGGTCCCATTCACTCGGGAATATCCCAACGCAGCTCCTGGAAGAAACGTGTTTCTGACTCGCTGAATCTCAACATAGATTCAACTCTCTTAGGTGAACGAACGCACAGCAGAGCAGTTTCAAGGAAACGTTTCTCCTGAGTTTTAGACGAAGTTTCCTGCTGTTTAGTACGTATGCCGGCATTGGGCTGGAAATACCGGTTTTGGGATTCTGCACAGAAAGGGTTTGCAAACCGCTGAATCCACACGTGAGTTTAACTCTGTCAGTTGAATGCACACATTGACAACCATTCAGTTAGATAGCTCCGTTTTGGTATTAGAAGCAGATTTTTCTCTGTACAGCCTATGGTCCCATTCACTCGGGAATATCCCAACGCAGGTCCTAGAAGAAACGTGTTTCTGACTCGCTGAATCTCAACATAGATTCAACTCTCTTAGGTGAGCGAACGCACAGCAGAGCAGTTTCAAGGAAACGTTTCTCCTGAGTTTTAGACGAAGTTTCCTGCTGTTTAGTACGTATGCCGGCATTGGGCTGGAAATACCGGTTTTGGGATTCTGCACAGAAAGGGTTTGCAAACCGCTGAATCCACACGTGAGTTTAACTTTGTGAGTTGAATGCACACATTGACAACCATCCAGTTAGATAGCTCCGTTTTGGTTTTAGAAGCAGATATTTCTCTGTACAGCCCATGGTCCCATTCACTCGGGAATATCCCAACGCAGCTCCTGGAAGAAACGTGTTTCTGACTCGCTGAATCTCAACGTAGATTCAACTCTCTTAGGTGAACGAACGCACAGCAGAGCAGTTTCAAGGAAACGTTTCTCCTGAGTTTTAGACGAAGTTACCTGCAGTGAAGTACGTATCCCGGCATTGGGCTGGAAATACCGGTTTTGGGATTCTGCACAGAAAGTGTTTGCAAACCGCTGAATCCACACGTGAGTTTAACTCTGTCAGTTGAATGCGCACATTGACAACCATTCGGTTAGATAGCTCCGTTTTGGTTTTAGAAGCCCATATTTCTCTGTACAGCCTATGGTCCCATTCACTCGGGAATATCCCAACGCAGCTCCTGGAAGAAACGTGTTTCTGACTCGCTGAATCTCAACATAGATTCAACTCTCCTAGGTGAACGAACGCACAGCAGAGCAGTTTCAAGGAAACGTTTCTCCTGAGTTTTAGACGAAGTTTCCTGCTGTTTAGTACGTATGCCGGCATTGGGCTGGAAATACCGGTTTTGGGATTCTGCACAGAAAGGGTTTGCAAACCGCTGAATCCACACGTGAGTTTAACTGTGTCAGTTGAATGCACACATTGACAACCATTCAGTGTGATAACACCCTTTTGGTTTTAGAAGCAGATATTTCTCTGTACAACCTATTGTCCCATTCTCTCGGGAATATCCCAATGCAGCTCCTAGAAGAAACGTGTTTCTGACTCGCTGAATCTCAACATAGATTCAACTCTCTTAGGTGAACGATCGCACAGCAGAGCAGTTTCAAGGAAACTTTTCTCCTGAGTTTTAGACGAAGTTTCCTGCTGTTTAGTAGGGATGCCGGCATTGGGCTGGAAATATCGGTTTTGGGATTCTGCACAGAAAGGGTTTGCAAACCGCTGAATCCACACGTGAGTTTAACTCTGTCAGTTGAATGCACACATTGACAACCATTCAGTTTGATAACACCCTTTTGGTTTTAGAAGCAGATATTTCTCTGTACAGCCTGTGGTCCCATTCACTCGGGAATATCTCAACGCAGCTCCTGGAAGAAACGTGTTTCTGACTCGCTGAATCTCAACATAGATTCAACTCTCTTAGGTGAACGAACGCACAGCAGAGCAGTTTCAAGGAAACGTTTCTCCTGAGTTTTAGACGAAGTTTCCTGCTGTTTAGTACGTATGCCGGCATTGGGCTGGAAATACCGGTTTTGGGATTCTGCACAGAAAGGGTTTGCAAACCGCTGAATCCACACGTGAGTTTAACTCTGTCAGTTGAATGCACACATTGACAACCATTCAGTTAGATAGCTCCGTTTTGGTATTAGAAGCAGATTTTTCTCTGTACAGCCTATGGTCCCATTCACTCGGGAATATCCCAACGCAGGTCCTAGAAGAAACGTGTTTCTGACTCGCTGAATCTCAACATAGATTCAACTCTCTTAGGTGAGCGAACGCACAGCAGAGCAGTTTCAAGGAAACGTTTCTCCTGAGTTTTAGACGAAGTTTCCTGCTGTTTAGTACGTATGCCGGCATTGGGCTGGAAATACCGGTTTTGGGATTCTGCACAGAAAGGGTTTGCAAACCGCTGAATCCACACGTGAGTTTAACTTTGTGAGTTGAATGCACACATTGACAACCATCCAGTTAGATAGCTCCGTTTTGGTTTTAGAAGCAGATATTTCTCTGTACAGCCCATGGTCCCATTCACTCGGGAATATCCCAACGCAGCTCCTGGAAGAAACGTGTTTCTGACTCGCTGAATCTCAACGTAGATTCAACTCTCTTAGGTGAACGAACGCACAGCAGAGCAGTTTCAAGGAAACGTTTCTCCTGAGTTTTAGACGAAGTTACCTGCAGTGAAGTACGTATCCCGGCATTGGGCTGGAAATACCGGTTTTGGGATTCTGCACAGAAAGTGTTTGCAAACCGCTGAATCCACACGTGAGTTTAACTCTGTCAGTTGAATGCGCACATTGACAACCATTCGGTTAGATAGCTCCGTTTTGGTTTTAGAAGCCCATATTTCTCTGTACAGCCTATGGTCCCATTCACTCGGGAATATCCCAACGCAGCTCCTGGAAGAAACGTGTTTCTGACTCGCTGAATCTCAACATAGATTCAACTCTCCTAGGTGAACGAACGCACAGCAGAGCAGTTTCAAGGAAACGTTTCTCCTGAGTTTTAGACGAAGTTTCCTGCTGTTTAGTACGTATGCCGGCATTGGGCTGGAAATACCGGTTTTGGGATTCTGCACAGAAAGGGTTTGCAAACCGCTGAATCCACACGTGAGTTTAACTGTGTCAGTTGAATGCACACATTGACAACCATTCAGTGTGATAACACCCTTTTGGTTTTAGAAGCAGATATTTCTCTGTACAACCTATTGTCCCATTCTCTCGGGAATATCCCAATGCAGCTCCTAGAAGAAACGTGTTTCTGACTCGCTGAATCTCAACATAGATTCAACTCTCTTAGGTGAACGATCGCACAGCAGAGCAGTTTCAAGGAAACTTTTCTCCTGAGTTTTAGACGAAGTTTCCTGCTGTTTAGTACGGATGCCGGCATTGGGCTGGAAATATCGGTTTTGGGATTCTGCACAGAAAGGGTTTGCAAACCGCTGAATCCACACGTGAGTTTAACTCTGTCAGTTGAATGCACACATTGACAACCATTCAGTTTGATAACACCCTTTTGGTTTTAGAAGCAGATATTTCTCTGTACAGCCTGTGGTCCCATTCACTCGGGAATATCTCAACGCAGCTCCTGGAAGAAACGTGTTTCTGACTCGCTGAATCTCAACATAGATTCAACTCTCTTAGGTGAACGAACGCACAGCAGAGCAGTTTCAAGGAAACGTTTCTCCTGAGTTTTAGACGAAGTTTCCTGCTGTTTAGTACGTATGCCGGCATTGGGCTGGAAATACCGGTTTTGGGATTCTGCACAGAAAGGGTTTGCAAACCGCTGAATCCACACGTGAGTTTAACTCTGTCAGTTGAATGCACACATTGACAACCATTCAGTTTGATAACACCCTTTTGGTTTTAGAAGCAGATATTTCTCTGTACAGCCTATGGTCCCATTCACTCGGGAATATCCCAACGCAGCTCCTGGAAGAAACGTGTTTCTGACTCGCTGAATCTCAACATAGATTCAACTCTCTTAGGTGAACGAACGCACAGCAGAGCAGTTTCAAGGAAACGTTTCTCCTGAGTTTTAGACGAAGTTTCCTTCTGTTTAGTACGGACGCCGGCATTGGACTGGAAATACCGGTTTTGGGATTCTGCACAGAAAGGGTTTGCAAACCGCTGAATCCACACGTGAGTTTGACTTTGTCAGTTGAATGCACACATTGACAACAATCCAGTTAGATAGCTCCGTTTTGGTTTTAGAAGCACATATTTCGCTGTACAGCCTATGGTCCCATTCACTCGGGAATATCCCAACGCAACTCCTAGAAGAAACGTGTTTCTGACTCGCTGAATCTCAACATAGATTCAACTCTCTTAGTTGAACGAACGCACAGCAGAGCAGTTTCAAGGAAACGTTTCTCCTGAGTTTTAGACGAAGTTTCCTGCTGTTTAGTACGTATGCCGGCATTGGGCTGGAAATACCGGTTTTGGGATTCTACACAGAAAGGGTTTGCAAACCACTGAATCCACACGTGAGTTTAACTCCGTCAGTTGAATGCACACATTGACAACCATTCAGTTAGATAGCTCCGTTTTGTTTTTAGAAGCAGATATTTCTCTATACAGCCTATGGTCCCATTCACTCGGGAATATCCCAACGCAGCTCCTGGAAGAAACGTGTTTCTGACTCGCTGAATCTCAACATAGATTCAACTCTCTTAGGTGAACGAACGCACAGCAGAGCAGTTTCAAGGAAACGTTTCTCCTGAGTTTTAGACGAAGTTTCCTGCTGTTTAGTACGGATGCCGGCATTGGGCTGGAAATACCGGTTTTGGGATTCTGCACAGAAAGGGTTTGCAAACCGCTGAATCCACACGTGAGTTTAACTCTGTCAGTTGAATGCACACATTGACAACCATTCAGTTAGATAGCTCCGTTTTGGTATTAGAAGCAGATATTTCTCTGTACAGCCTATGGTCCCATTCACTCGGGAATATCCCAACGCAGGTCCTAGAAGAAACGTGTTTCTGACTCGCTGAATCTCAACATAGATTCAACTCTCTTAGGTGAGCGAACGCACAGCAGAGCAGTTTCAAGGAAACGTTTCTCCTGAGTTTTAGACGAAGTTTCCTGCTGTTTAGTACGTATGCCGGCATTGGGCTGGAAATACCGGTTTTGGGATTCTGCACAGAAAGGGTTTGCAAACCGCTGAATCCACACGTGAGTTTAACTTTGTGAGTTGAATGCACACATTGACAACCATCCAGTTAGATAGCTCCGTTTTGGTTTTAGAAGCAGATATTTCTCTGTACAGCCCATGGTCCCATTCACTCGGGAATATCCCAACGCAGCTCCTGGAAGAAACGTGTTTCTGACTCGCTGAATCTCAACGTAGATTCAACTCTCTTAGGTGAACGAACGCACAGCAGAGCAGTTTCAAGGAAACGTTTCTCCTGAGTTTTAGACGAAGTTACCTGCAGTGAAGTACGTATCCCGGCATTGGGCTGGAAATACCGGTTTTGGGATTCTGCACAGAAAGTGTTTGCAAACCGCTGAATCCACACGTGAGTTTAACTCTGTCAGTTGAATGCACACATTGACAACAATCCAGTTAGATAGCTCCGTTTTGGTTTTAGAAGCCCATATTTCTCTGTACAGCCTATGGTCCCATTCACTCGGGAATATCCCAACGCAGCTCCTGGAAGAAACGTGTTTCTGACTCGCTGAATCTCAACATAGATTCAACTCTCCTAGGTGAACGAACGCACAGCAGAGCAGTTTCAAGGAAACGTTTCTCCTGAGTTTTAGATGAAGTTTCCTGCTGTTTAGTACGTATGCCGGCATTGGGCTGGAAATACCGGTTTTGGGATTCTGCACAGAAAGGGTTTGCAAACCGCTGAATCCACACGTGAGTTTAACTGTGTCAGTTGAATGCACACATTGACAACCATTCAGTGTGATAACACCCTTTTGGTTTTAGAAGCAGATATTTCTCTGTACAACCTATTGTCCCATTCTCTCGGGAATATCCCAATGCAGCTCCTAGAAGAAACGTGTTTCTGACTCGCTGAATCTCAACATAGATTCAACTCTCTTAGGTGAACGATCGCACAGCAGAGCAGTTTCAAGGAAACTTTTCTCCTGAGTTTTAGACGAAGTTTCCTGCTGTTTAGTACGGATGCCGGCATTGGGCTGGAAATACCGGTTTTGGGATTCTGCACAGAAAGGGTTTGCAAACCGCTGAATCCACACGTGAGTTTAACTCTGTCAGTTGAATGCACACATTGACAACCATTCAGTTTGATAACACCCTTTTGGTTTTAGAAGCAGATATTTCTCTGTACAGCCTGTGGTCCCATTCACTCGGGAATATCTCAACGCAGCTCCTGGAAGAAACGTGTTTCTGACTCGCTGAATCTCAACATAGATTCAACTCTCTTAGGTGAACGAACGCACAGCAGAGCAGTTTCAAGGAAACGTTTCTCCTGAGTTTTAGACGAAGTTTCCTGCTGTTTAGTACGTATGCCGGCATTGGGCTGGAAATACCGGTTTTGGGATTCTGCACAGAAAGGGTTTGCAAACCGCTGAATCCACACGTGAGTTTAACTCTGTCAGTTGAATGCACACATTGACAACCATTCAGTTTGATAACACCCTTTTGGTTTTAGAAGCAGATATTTCTCTGTACAGCCTATGGTCCCATTCAGTCGGGAATATCCCAACGCAGCTCCTGGAAGAAACGTGTTTCTGACTCGCTGAATCTCAACATAGATTCAACTCTCTTAGGTGAACGAACGCACAGCAGAGCAGTTTCAAGGAAACGTTTCTCCTGAGTTTTAGACGAAGTTTCCTTCTGTTTAGTACGGACGCCGGCATTGGACTGGAAATACCGGTTTTGGGATTCTGCACAGAAAGGGTTTGCAAACCGCTGAATCCACACGTGAGTTTGACTTTGTCAGTTGAATGCACACATTGACAACAATCCAGTTAGATAGCTCCGTTTTGGTTTTAGAAGCACATATTTCGCTGTACAGCCTATGGTCCCATTCACTCGGGAATATCCCAACGCAACTCCTAGAAGAAACGTGTTTCTGACTCGCTGAATCTCAACATAGATTCAACTCTCTTAGTTGAACGAACGCACAGCAGAGCAGTTTCAAGGAAACGTTTCTCCTGAGTTTTAGACGAAGTTTCCTGCTGTTTAGTACGTATGCCGGCATTGGGCTGGAAATACCGGTTTTGGGATTCTACACAGAAAGGGTTTGCAAACCACTGAATCCACACGTGAGTTTAACTCCGTCAGTTGAATGCACACATTGACAACCATTCAGTTAGATAGCTCCGTTTTGTTTTTAGAAGCAGATATTTCTCTATACAGCCTATGGTCCCATTCACTCGGGAATATCCCAACGCAGCTCCTGGAAGAAACGTGTTTCTGACTCGCTGAATCTCAACATAGATTCAACTCTCTTAGGTGAACGAACGCACAGCAGAGCAGTTTCAAGGAAACGTTTCTCCTGAGTTTTAGACGAAGTTTCCTGCTGTTTAGTACGGATGCCGGCATTGGGCTGGAAATACCGGTTTTGGGATTCTGCACAGAAAGGGTTTGCAAACCGCTGAATCCACACGTGAGTTTAACTCTGTCAGTTGAATGCACACATTGTCAACCATTCAGTGTGATAACACCCTTTTGGTTTTAGAAGCAGATATTTCTCTGTACAACCTATTGTCCCATTCTCTCGGGAATATCCCAACGCAGCTCCTAGAAGAAACGTGTTTCTGACTCGCTGAATCTCAACATAGATTCAACTCTCTTAGGTGAACGATCGCACAGCAGAGCAGTTTCAAGGAAACTTTTCTCCTGAGTTTTAGACGAAGTTTCCTGCTGTTTAGTACGGATGCCGGCATTGGGCTGGAAATACCGGTTTTGGGATTCTGCACAGAAAGGGTTTGGAAACCGCTGAATCCACACGTGAGTTTAACTCTGTCAGTTGAATGCACGCATTGACAACCATTCAGTTTGATAACACCCTTTTGGTTTTAGAAGCAGATATTTCTCTGTACAGCCTATGGTCCCATTCACTCGGGAATATCCCAACGCAGCTCCTGGAAGAAACGTGTTTCTGACTCGCTGAATCTCAACATAGATTCAACTCTCTTAGGTGAACGAACGCACAGCAGAGCAGTTTCAAGGAAACGTTTCTCCTGAGTTTTAGACGAAGTTTCCTGCTGTTTAGTACGTATGCCGGCATTGGGCTGGAAATACCGGTTTTGGGATTCTGCACAGAAAGGGTTTGCAAACCGCTGAATCCACACGTGAGTTTAACTCTGTCAGTTGAATGCACACATTGACAACCATTCAGTTAGATAGCTCCGTTTTGGTATTAGAAGCAGATATTTCTCTGTACAGCCTATGGTCCCATTCACTCGGGAATATCCCAACGCAGGTCCTAGAAGAAACGTGTTTCTGACTCGCTGAATCTCAACATAGATTCAACTCTCTTAGGTGAACGAACGCACAGCAGAGCAGTTTCAAGGAAACGTTTCTCCTGAGTTTTAGACGAAGTTTCCTGCTGTTTAGTACGTATGCCGGCATTGGGCTGGAAATACCGGTTTTGGGATTCTGCACAGAAAGGGTTTGCAAACCGCTGAATCCACACGTGAGTTTAGCTCTGTCAGTTGAATGCACACATTGACAACCATTCACTTTGATAACACCCTTTTGGTTTTAAAAGCAGATATTTCTCTGTACAGTCTATGGTCCCATTCACTCGGGAATATCCCAACGCAGCTCCTGGAAGAAACGTGTTTCTGACTCGCTGAATCTCAACATAGATTCAACTCTCTTAGGTGAACGAACGCACAGCAGAGCAGTTTCAAGGAAACGTTTCTCCTGAGTTTTAGACGAAGTTTCCTGCTGTTTAGTACGGATGCCGGCATTGGGCTGGAAATACCGGTTTTGGGATTCTGCACAGAAAGGGTTTGCAAACCGCTGAATCCACACGTGAGTTTAACTCTGTCAGTTGAATGCACACATTGACAACCATTCAGTTAGATAGCTCCGTTTTGGTATTAGAAGCAGATATTTCTCTGTACAGCCTATGGTCCCATTCACTCGGGAATATCCCAACGCAGGTCCTAGAAGAAACGTGTTTCTGACTCGCTGAATCTCAACATAGATTCAACTCTCTTAGGTGAACGAACGCACAGCAGAGCAGTTTCAAGGAAACGTTTCTCCTGAGTTTTAGACGAAGTTTCCTGCTGTTTAGTACGGATGCCGGCATTGGGCTGGAAATACCGGTTTTGGGATTCTGCACAGAAAGGGTTTGCAAACCGCTGAATCCACACGTGAGTTTAACTCTGTGAGTTGAATGCACACATTGACAACCATCCAGTTAGATAGCTCCGTTTTGGTTTTAGAAGCAGATATTTCTCTGTACAGCCTATGGTCCCATTCACTCGGGAATATCGCAACGCAGCTCCTAGAAGAAACGTGTTTCTGACTCGCTGAATCTCAGCGTAGATTCAACTCTCTTAGGTGAACGAACGCACAGCAGAGCAGTTTCAAGGAAACGTTTCTCCTGAGTTTTAGACGAAGTTACCTGCAGTGAAGTACGTATCCCGGCATTGGGCTGGAAATACCGGTTTTGGGATTCTGCACAGAAAGTGTTTGCAAACCGCTGAATCCACACGTGAGTTTAACTGTGTCAGTTGAATGCACACATTGACAACCATTCAGTGTGATAACACCCTTTTGGTTTTAGAAGCAGATATTTCTCTGTACAACCTATTGTCCCATTCTCTCGGGAATATCCCAATGCAGCTCCTAGAAGAAACGTGTTTCTGACTCGCCGAATCTCAACATAGATTCAACTCTCTTAGGTGAACGATCGCACAGCAGAGCAGTTTCAAGGAAACTTTTCTCCTGAGTTTTAGACGAAGTTTCCTGCTGTTTAGTACGGATGCCGGCATTGGGCTGGAAATACCGGTTTTGGGATTCTGCACAGAAAGGGTTTGCAAACCGCTGAATCCACACGTGAGTTTAACTCTGTCAGTTGAATGCACACATTGACAACCATTCAGTTTGATAACACCCTTTTGGTTTTAGAAGCAGATATTTCTCTGTACAGCCTGTGGTCCCATTCACTCGGGAATATCTCAACGCAGCTCCTGGAAGAAACGTGTTTCTGACTCGCTGAATCTCAACATAGATTCAACTCTCTTAGGTGAACGAACGCACAGCAGAGCAGTTTCAAGGAAACGTTTCTCCTGAGTTTTAGACGAAGTTTCCTGCTGTTTAGAACGTATGCCGGCATTGGGCTGGAAATACGGGTTTTGGGATTCTGCACAGAAAGGGTTTGCAAACCGCTGAATCCACACGTGAGTTTAACTCTGTCAGTTGAATGCACACATTGACAACCATTCAGTTTGATAACACCATTTTGGTTTTAGAAGCAGATATTTCTCTGTACAGCCTATGGTCCCATTCACTCGGGAATATCCCAACGCAGCTCCTAGAAGAAACGTGTTTCTGACTCGCTGAATCTCAACATAGATTCAACTCTCTTAGGTGAACGAACGCACAGCAGAGCAGTTTCAAGGAAACGTTTCTCCTGAGTTTTAGACGAAGTTTCCTTCTGTTTAGTACGGACGCCGGCATTGGACTGGAAATACCGGTTTTGGGATTCTGCACAGAAAGGGTTTGCAAACCGCTGAATCCACACGTGAGTTTGACTTTGTCAGTTGAATGCACACATTGACAACAATCCAGTTAGATAGCTCCGTTTTGGTTTTAGAAGCACATATTTCGCTGTACAGCCTATGGTCCCATTCACTCGGGAATATCCCAACGCAACTCCTAGAAGAAACGTGTTTCTGACTCGCTGAATCTCAACATAGATTCAACTCTCTTAGGTGAACGAACGCACAGCAGAGCAGTTTCAAGGAAACGTTTCTCCTGAGTTTTAGACGAAGTTTCCTGCTGTTTAGTACGGATGCCGGCATTGGGCTGGAAATACCGGTTTTGGGATTCTACACAGAAAGGGTTTGCAAACCACTGAATCCACACGTGAGTTTAACTCCGTCAGTTGAATGCACACATTGACAACCATTCAGTTAGATAGCTCCGTTTTGTTTTTAGAAGCAGATATTTCTCTATACAGCCTATGGTCCCATTCACTCGGGAATATCCCAACGCAGCTCCTGGAAGAAACGTGTTTCTGACTCGCTGAATCTCAACATAGATTCAACTCTCTTAGGTGAACGAACGCACAGCAGAGCAGTTTCAAGGAAACGTTTCTCCTGAGTTTTAGACGAAGTTTCCTGCTGTTTAGTACGGATGCCGGCATTGGGCTGGAAATACCGGTTTTGGGATTCTGCACAGAAAGGGTTTGCAAACCGCTGAATCCACACGTGAGTTTAACTCTGTCAGTTGAATGCACACATTGACAACCATTCAGTTAGATAGCTCCGTTTTGGTATTAGAAGCAGATATTTCTCTGTACAGCCTTTGGTCCCATTCACTCGGGAATATCCCAACGCAGGTCCTAGAAGAAACGTGTTTCTGACTCGCTGAATCTCAACATAGATTCAACTCTCTTAGGTGAACGAACGCACAGCAGAGCAGTTTCAAGGAAACGTTTCTCCTGAGTTTTAGACGAAGTTTCCTGCTGTTTAGTACGTATGCCGGCATTGGGCTGGAAATACCGGTTTTGGGATTCTGCACAGAAAGGGTTTGCAAACCGCTGAATCCACACGTGAGTTTAGCTCTGTCAGTTGAATGCACACATTGACAACCATTCACTTTGATAACACCCTTTTGGTTTTAAAAGCAGATATTTCTCTGTACAGTCTATGGTCCCATTCACTCGGGAATATCCCAACGCAGCTCCTGGAAGAAACGTGTTTCTGACTCGCTGAATCTCAACATAGATTCAACTCTCTTAGGTGAACGAACGCACAGCAGAGCAGTTTCAAGGAAACGTTTCTCCTGAGTTTTAGACGAAGTTTCCTGCTGTTTAGTACTAATGCCGGCATTGGGCTGGAAATACCGGTTTTGGGATTCTGCACAGAAAGTGTTTGTAAACCGCTGAATCCACACGTGAGTTTAACTCTGTCAGTTGAATGCACACATTGACAACCATTCAGTGTGATAACACCCTTTTGGTTTTAGAAGCAGATATTTCTCTGTAAAACCTATTGTTCCATTCTCTCGGGAATATCCCAACGCAGCTCCTAGAAGAAACGTGTTTCTGACTCGCTGAATCTCAACATAGATTCAACTCTCTTAGGTGAACGATCGCACAGCAGAGCAGTTTCAAGGAAACTTTTCTCCTGAGTTTTAGACGAAGTTTCCTGCTGTTTAGTACGGATGCCGGCATTGGGCTGGAAATACCGGTTTTGGGATTCTGCACAGAAAGGGTTTGCAAACCGCTGAATCCACAAGTGAGTTTAAATCTGTCAGTTGAATGCACACATTGACAACCATTCAGTTTGATAACACCCTTTTGGTTTTAGAAGCAGATATTTCTCTGTACAGCCTGTGGTCCCATTCACTCGGGAATATCCCAACGCAGCTCCTGGAAGAAACGTGTTTGTGACTCGCTGAATCTCAACATAGATTCAACTCTCTTAGGTGAACGAACGCACAGCAGAGCAGTTTCAAGGAAACGTTTCTCCTGAGTTTTAGACGAAGTTTCCTGCTGTTTAGTACGGATGCCGGCATTGGGCTGGAAATACCGGTTTTGGGATTCTGCACAGAAAGGGTTTGCAAACCGCTGAATCCACACGTGAGTTTAACTCTGTCAGTTGAATGCACACATTGACAACCATTCAGTTAGATAGCTCCGTTTTGGTATTAGAAGCAGATATTTCTCTGTACAGCCTATGGTCCCATTCACTCGGGAATATCCCAACGCAGGTCCTAGAAGAAACGTGTTTCTGACTCGCTGAATCTCAACATAGATTCAACTCTCTTAGGTGAACGAACGCACAGCAGAGCAGTTTCAAGGAAACGTTTCTCCTGAGTTTTAGACGAAGTTTCCTGCTGTTTAGTACGGATGCCGGCATTGGGCTGGAAATACCGGTTTTGGGATTCTGCACAGAAAGGGTTTGCAAACCGCTGAATCCACACGTGAGTTTAACTCTGTGAGTTGAATGCACACATTGACAACCATCCAGTTAGATAGCTCCGTTTTGGTTTTAGAAGCAGATATTTCTCTGTACAGTCTATGGTCCCATTCACTCGGGAATATCCCAACGCAGCTCCTAGAAGAAACGTGTTTCTGACTCGCTGAATCTCAACGTAGATTCAACTCTCTTAGGTGAACGAACGCACAGCAGAGCAGTTTCAAGGAAACGTTTCTCTTGAGTTTTAGACGAAGTTACCTGCAGTTAAGTACGTATCCCGGCATTGGGCTGGAAATACCGGTTTTGGGATTCAGCACAGAAAGTGTTTGCAAACCGCTGAATCCACACGTGAGTTTAACTCTGTCAGTTGAATGCACACATTGACAACAATCCAGTTAGATAGCTCCGTTTTGGTTTTAGAAGCCCATATTTCTCTGTACAGCCTATCGTCCCATTCACTCGGGAATATCCCAACGCAGCTCCTGGAAGAAACGTGTTTCTGACTCGCTGAATCTCAACATAGATTCAACTCTCTTAGGTGAACGAACGCACAGCAGAGCAGTTTCAAGGAAACGTTTCTCCTGAGTTTTAGACGAAGTTTCCTGCTGTTTAGTACGTATGCCGGCATTGGGCTGGAAATACCGGTTTTGGGATTCTGCACAGAAAGGGTTTGCAAACCGCTGAATCCACACGTGAGTTTAACTGTGTCAGTTGAATGCACACATTGACAACCATTCAGTGTGATAACACCCTTTTGGTTTTAGAAGCAGATATTTCTCTGTAAAACCTATTGTTCCATTCTCTCGGGAATATCCCAATGCAGCTCCTAGAAGAAACGTGTTTCTGACTCGCTGAATCTCAACATAGATTCAACTCTCTTAGGTGAACGATCGCACAGCAGAGCAGTTTCAAGGAAACGTTTCTCCTGAGTTTTAGACGAAGTTTCCTGCTGTTTAGTACGGATGCCGGCATTGGGCTGGAAATACCGGTTTTGGGATTCTGCACAGAAAGGGTTTGCAAACCGCTGAATCCACACGTGAGTTTAACTCTGTCAGTTGAATGCACACATTGACAACAATCCAGTTAGATAGCTCCGTTTTGGTTTTAGAAGCCCATATTTCTCTGTACAGCCTATCGTCCCATTCACTCGGGAATATCCCAACGCAGCTCCTGGAAGAAACGTGTTTCTGACTCGCTGAATCTCAACATAGATTCAACTCTCTTAGGTGAACGAACGCACAGCAGAGCAGTTTCAAGGAAACGTTTCTCCTGAGTTTTAGACGAAGTTTCCTGCTGTTTAGTACGTATGCCGGCATTGGGCTGGAAATACCGGTTTTGGGATTCTGCACAGAAAGGGTTTGCAAACCGCTGAATCCACACGTGAGTTTAACTGTGTCAGTTGAATGCACACATTGACAACCATTCAGTTTGATAACACCCTTTTGGTTTTAAAAGCAGATATTTCTCTGTACAGTCTATGGTCCCATTCACTCGGGAATATCCCAACGCAGCTCCTGGAAGAAACGTGTTTCTGACTCGCTGAATCTCAACATAGATTCAACTCTCTTAGGTGAACGAACGCACAGCAGAGCAGTTTCAAGGAAACGTTTCTCCTGAGTTTTAGACGAAGTTTCCTGCTGTTTAGTACGTATGCCGGCATTGGGCTGGAAATACCGGTTTTGGGATTCTGCACAGAAAGGGTTTGTAAACCGTTGAATCCACACGTGAGTTTAACTCTGTCAGTTGAATGCACACATTGACAACCATTCAGTGTGATAACACCCTTTTGGTTTTAGAAGCAGATATTTCTCTGTAAAACCTATTGTTCCATTCTCTCGGGAATATCCCAATGCAGCTCCTAGAAGAAACGTGTTTCTGACTCGCTGAATCTCAACATAGATTCAACTCTCTTAGGTGAACGATCGCACAGCAGAGCAGTTTCAAGGAAACGTTTCTCCTGAGTTTTAGACGAAGTTTCCTGCTGTTTAGTACGGATGCCGGCATTGGGCTGGAAATACCGGTTTTGGGATTCTGCACAGAAAGGGTTTGCAAACCGCTGAATCCACACGTGAGTTTAACTCTGTCAGTTGAATGCACACATTGACAACCATTCAGTTAGATAGCTCCGTTTTGGTATTAGAAGCAGATATTTCTCTGTACAGCCTATGGTCCCATTCACTCGGGAATATCCCAACGCAGGTCCTAGAAGAAACGTGTTTCTGACTCGCTGAATCTCAACATAGATTCAACTCTCTTAGGTGAGCGAACGCACAGCAGAGCAGTTTCAAGGAAACGTTTCTCCTGAGTTTTAGACGAAGTTTCCTGCTGTTTAGTACGTATGCCGGCATTGGGCTGGAAATACCGGTTTTGGGATTCTGCACAGAAAGGGTTTGTAAACCGCTGAATCCACACGTGAGTTTAACTTTGTGAGTTGAATGCACACATTGACAACCATCCAGTTAGATAGCTCCGTTTTGGTTTTAGAAGCAGATATTTCTCTGTACAGCCCATGGTCCCATTCACTCGGGAATATCCCAACGCAGCTCCTGGAAGAAACGTGTTTCTGACTCGCTGAATCTCAACGTAGATTCAACTCTCTTAGGTGAACGAACGCACAGCAGAGCAGTTTCAAGGAAACGTTTCTCCTGAGTTTTAGACGAAGTTACCTGCAGTGAAGTACGTATCCCGGCATTGGGCTGGAAATACCGGTTTTGGGATTCTGCACAGAAAGTGTTTGCAAACCGCTGAATCCACACGTGAGTTTAACTCTGTCAGTTGAATGCACACATTGACAACAATCCAGTTAGATAGCTCCGTTTTGGTTTTAGAAGCCCATATTTCTCTGTACAGCCTATGGTCCCATTCACTCGGGAATATCCCAACGCAGCTCCTGGAAGAAACGTGTTTCTGACTCGCTGAATCTCAACATAGATTCAACTCTCTTAGGTGAACGAACGCACAGCAGAGCAGTTTCAAGGAAACGTTTCTCCTGAGTTTTAGACGAAGTTTCCTGCTGTTTAGTACGTATGCCAGCATTGGGCTGGAAATACCGGTTTTGGGATTCTGCACAGAAAGGGTTTGCAAACCGCTGAATCCACACGTGAGTTTAACTGTGTCAGTTGAATGCACACATTGACAACCATTCAGTGTGATAACACCCTTTTGGTTTTAGAAGCAGATATTTCTCTGTACAACCTATTGTCCCATTCTCTCGGGAATATCCCAATGCAGCTCCTAGAAGAAACGTGTTTCTGACTCGCTGAATCTCAACATAGATTCAACTCTCTTAGGTGAACGATCGCACAGCAGAGCAGTTTCAAGGAAACTTTTCTCCTGAGTTTTAGACGAAGTTTCCTGCTGTTTAGTACGGATGCCGGCATTGGGCTGGAAATACCGGTTTTGGGATTCTGCACAGAAAGGGTTTGCAAACCGCTGAATCCACACGTGAGTTTAACTCTGTCAGTTGAATGCACACATTGACAACCATTCACTTTGATAACACCCTTTTGGTTTTAGAAGCAGATATTTCTCTGTACAGCCTGTGGTCCCATTCACTCGGGAATATCTCAACGCAGCTCCTGGAAGAAACGTGTTTCTGACTCGCTGAATCTCAACATAGATTCAACTCTCTTAGGTGAACGAACGCACAGCAGAGCAGTTTCAAGGAAACGTTTCTCCTGAGTTTTAGACGAAGTTTCCTGCTGTTTAGTACGTATGCCGGCATTGGGCTGGAAATACCGGTTTTGGGATTCTGCACAGAAAGGGTTTGCAAACCGCTGAATCCACACGTGAGTTTAACTCTGTCAGTTGAATGCACACATTGACAACCATTCAGTTTGATAACACCCTTTTGGTTTTAGAAGCAGATATTTATCTGTACAGCCTATGGTCCCATTCACTCGGGAATATCCCAACGCAGCTCCTGGAAGAAACGTGTTTCTGACTCGCTGAATCTCAACATAGATTCAACTCTCTTAGGTGAACGAACGCACAGCAGAGCAGTTTCAAGGAAACGTTTCTCCTGAGTTTTAGACGAAGTTTCCTTCTGTTTAGTACGGACGCCGGCATTGGACTGGAAATACCGGTTTTGGGATTCTGCACAGAAAGGGTTTGCAAACCGCTGAATCCACACGTGAGTTTGACTTTGTCAGTTGAATGCACACATTGACAACAATCCAGTTAGATAGCTCCGTTTTGGTTTTAGAAGCACATATTTCGCTGTACAGCCTATGGTCCCATTCACTCGGGAATATCCCAACGCAACTCCTAGAAGAAACGTGTTTCTGACTCGCTGAATCTCAACATAGATTCAACTCTCTTAGGTGAACGAACGCACAGCAGAGCAGTTTCAAGGAAACGTTTCTCCTGAGTTTTAGACGAAGTTTCCTGCTGTTTAGTACGTATGCCGGCATTGGGCTGGAAATACCGGTTTTGGGATTCTACACAGAAAGGGTTTGCAAACCACTGAATCCACACGTGAGTTTAACTCCGTCAGTTGAATGCACACATTGACAACCATTCAGTTAGATAGCTCCGTTTTGTTTTTAGAAGCAGATATTTCTCTATACAGCCTATGGTCCCATTCACTCGGGAATATCCCAACGCAGCTCCTGGAAGAAACGTGTTTCTGACTCGCTGAATCTCAACATAGATTCAACTCTCTTAGGTGAACGAACGCACAGCAGAGTAGTTTCAAGGAAACGTTTCTCCTGAGTTTTAGACGAAGTTTCCTGCTGTTTAGTACGGATGCCGGCATTGGGCTGGAAATACCGGTTTTGGGATTCTGCACAGAAACGGTTTGCAAACCGCTGAATCCACACGTGAGTTTAACTCTGTCAGTTGAATGCACACATTGTCAACCATTCAGTGTGATAACACCCTTTTGGTTTTAGAAGCAGATATTTCTCTGTACAACCTATTGTCCCATTCTCTCGGGAATATCCCAACGCAGCTCCTAGAAGAAACGTGTTTCTGACTCGCTGAATCTCAACATAGATTCAACTCTCTTAGGTGAACGATCGCACAGCAGAGCAGTTTCAAGGAAACTTTTCTCCTGAGTTTTAGACGAAGTTTCCTGCTGTTTAGTACGGATGCCGGCATTGGGCTGGAAATACCGGTTTTGGGATTCTGCACAGAAAGGATTTGGAAACCGCTGAATCCACACGTGAGTTTAACTCTGTCAGTTGAATGCACACATTGACAACCATTCAGTTTGATAACACCCTTTTGGTTTTAGAAGCAGATATTTCTCTGTACAGCCTATGGTCCCATTCACTCGGGAATATCCCAACGCAGCTCCTGGAAGAAACGTGTTTCTGACTCGCTGAATCTCAACATAGATTCAACTCTCTTAGGTGAACGAACGCACAGCAGAGCAGTTTCAAGGAAACGTTTCTCCTGAGTTTTAGATGAAGTTTCCTGCTGTTTAGTACGGATGCCGGCATTGGGCTGGAAATACCGGTTTTGGGATTCTGCACAGAAAGGGTTTGCAAACCGCTGAATCCACACGTGAGTTTAACTCTGTCAGTTGAATGCACACATTGACAACCATTCAGTTAGATAGCTCCGTTTTGGTATTAGAAGCAGATATTTCTCTGTACAGCCTATGGTCCCATTCACTCGGGAATATCCCAACGCAGGTCCTAGAAGAAACGTGTTTCTGACTCGCTGAATCTCAACATAGATTCAACTCTCTTAGGTGAACGAACGCACAGCAGAGCAGTTTCAAGGAAACGTTTCTCCTGAGTTTTAGACGAAGTTTCCTGCTGTTTAGTACGGATGCCGGCATTGGGCTGGAAATACCGGTTTTGGGATTCTGCACAGAAAGGGTTTGCAAACCGCTGAATCCACAAGTGAGTTTAAATCTGTCAGTTGAATGCACACATTGACAACCATTCAGTTTGATAACACCCTTTTGGTTTTAGAAGCAGATATTTCTCTGTACAGCCTGTGGTCCCATTCACTCGGGAATATCCCAACGCAGCTCCTGGAAGAAACGTGTTTGTGACTCGCTGAATCTCAACATAGATTCAACTCTCTTAGGTGAACGAACGCACAGCAGAGCAGTTTCAAGGAAACGTTTCTCCTGAGTTTTAGACGAAGTTTCCTGCTGTTTAGTACGGATGCCGGCATTGGGCTGGAAATACCGGTTTTGGGATTCTGCACAGAAAGGGTTTGCAAACCGCTGAATCCACACGTGAGTTTAACTCTGTCAGTTGAATGCACACATTGACAACCATTCAGTTAGATAGCTCCGTTTTGGTATTAGAAGCAGATATTTCTCTGTACAGCCTATGGTCCCATTCACTCGGGAATATCCCAACGCAGGTCCTAGAAGAAACGTGTTTCTGACTCGCTGAATCTCAACATAGATTCAACTCTCTTAGGTGAACGAACGCACAGCAGAGCAGTTTCAAGGAAACGTTTCTCCTGAGTTTTAGACGAAGTTTCCTGCTGTTTAGTACGGATGCCGGCATTGGGCTGGAAATACCGGTTTTGGGATTCTGCACAGAAAGGGTTTGCAAACCGCTGAATCCACACGTGAGTTTAACTCTGTGAGTTGAATGCACACATTGACAACCATCCAGTTAGATAGCTCCGTTTTGGTTTTAGAAGCAGATATTTCTCTGTACAGCCTATGGTCCCATTCACTCGGGAATATCCCAACGCAGCTCCTAGAAGAAACGTGTTTCTGACTCGCTGAATCTCAACGTAGATTCAACTCTCTTAGGTGAACGAACGCACAGCAGAGCAGTTTCAAGGAAACGTTTCTCCTGAGTTTTAGACGAAGTTACCTGCAGTTAAGTACGTATCCCGGCATTGGGCTGGAAATACCGGTTTTGGGATTCTGCACAGAAAGGGTTTGCAAACCGCTGAATCCACACGTGAGTTTAACTCTGTCAGTTGAATGCACACATTGACAACCATTCAGTTTGATAACACCCTTTTGGTTTTAGAAGCAGATATTTCTCTGTACAGCCTGTGGTCCCATTCACTCGGGAATATCTCAACGCAGCTCCTGGAAGAAACGTGTTTCTGACTCGCTGAATCTCAACATAGATTCAACTCTCTTAGGTGAACGAACGCACAGCAGAGCAGTTTCAAGGAAACGTTTCTCCTGAGTTTTAGACGAAGTTTCCTGCTGTTTAGAACGTATGCCGGCATTGGGCTGGAAATACGGGTTTTGGGATTCTGCACAGAAAGGGTTTGCAAACCGCTGAATCCACACGTGAGTTTAACTCTGTCAGTTGAATGCACACATTGACAACCATTCAGTTTGATAACACCATTTTGGTTTTAGAAGCAGATATTTCTCTGTACAGCCTATGGTCCCATTCACTCGGGAATATCCCAACGCAGCTCCTAGAAGAAACGTGTTTCTGACTCGCTGAATCTCAACATAGATTCAACTCTCTTAGGTGAACGAACGCACAGCAGAGCAGTTTCAAGGAAACGTTTCTCCTGAGTTTTAGACGAAGTTTCCTTCTGTTTAGTACGGACGCCGGCATTGGACTGGAAATACCGGTTTTGGGATTCTGCACAGAAAGGGTTTGCAAACCGCTGAATCCACACGTGAGTTTGACTTTGTCAGTTGAATGCACACATTGACAACAATCCAGTTAGATAGCTCCGTTTTGGTTTTAGAAGCACATATTTCGCTGTACAGCCTATGGTCCCATTCACTCGGGAATATCCCAACGCAACTCCTAGAAGAAACGTGTTTCTGACTCGCTGAATCTCAACATAGATTCAACTCTCTTAGGTGAACGAACGCACAGCAGAGCAGTTTCAAGGAAACGTTTCTCCTGAGTTTTAGACGAAGTTTCCTGCTGTTTAGTACGGATGCCGGCATTGGGCTGGAAATACCGGTTTTGGGATTCTACACAGAAAGGGTTTGCAAACCACTGAATCCACACGTGAGTTTAACTCCGTCAGTTGAATGCACACATTGACAACCATTCAGTTAGATAGCTCCGTTTTGTTTTTAGAAGCAGATATTTCTCTATACAGCCTATGGTCCCATTCACTCGGGAATATCCCAACGCAGCTCCTGGAAGAAACGTGTTTCTGACTCGCTGAATCTCAACATAGATTCAACTCTCTTAGGTGAACGAACGCACAGCAGAGCAGTTTCAAGGAAACGTTTCTCCTGAGTTTTAGACGAAGTTTCCTGCTGTTTAGTACGGATGCCGGCATTGGGCTGGAAATACCGGTTTTGGGATTCTGCACAGAAAGGGTTTGCAAACCGCTGAATCCACACGTGAGTTTAACTCTGTCAGTTGAATGCACACATTGACAACCATTCAGTTAGATAGCTCCGTTTTGGTATTAGAAGCAGATATTTCTCTGTACAGCCTTTGGTCCCATTCACTCGGGAATATCCCAACGCAGGTCCTAGAAGAAACGTGTTTCTGACTCGCTGAATCTCAACATAGATTCAACTCTCTTAGGTGAACGAACGCACAGCAGAGCAGTTTCAAGGAAACGTTTCTCCTGAGTTTTAGACGAAGTTTCCTGCTGTTTAGTACGTATGCCGGCATTGGGCTGGAAATACCGGTTTTGGGATTCTGCACAGAAAGGGTTTGCAAACCGCTGAATCCACACGTGAGTTTAGCTCTGTCAGTTGAATGCACACATTGACAACCATTCACTTTGATAACACCCTTTTGGTTTTAAAAGCAGATATTTCTCTGTACAGTCTATGGTCCCATTCACTCGGGAATATCCCAACGCAGCTCCTGGAAGAAACGTGTTTCTGACTCGCTGAATCTCAACATAGATTCAACTCTCTTAGGTGAACGAACGCACAGCAGAGCAGTTTCAAGGAAACGTTTCTCCTGAGTTTTAGACGAAGTTTCCTGCTGTTTAGTACTAATGCCGGCATTGGGCTGGAAATACCGGTTTTGGGATTCTGCACAGAAAGTGTTTGTAAACCGCTGAATCCACACGTGAGTTTAACTCTGTCAGTTGAATGCACACATTGACAACCATTCAGTGTGATAACACCCTTTTGGTTTTAGAAGCAGATATTTCTCTGTAAAACCTATTGTTCCATTCTCTCGGGAATATCCCAACGCAGCTCCTAGAAGAAACGTGTTTCTGACTCGCTGAATCTCAACATAGATTCAACTCTCTTAGGTGAACGATCGCACAGCAGAGCAGTTTCAAGGAAACTTTTCTCCTGAGTTTTAGACGAAGTTTCCTGCTGTTTAGTACGGATGCCGGCATTGGGCTGGAAATACCGGTTTTGGGATTCTGCACAGAAAGGGTTTGCAAACCGCTGAATCCACAAGTGAGTTTAAATCTGTCAGTTGAATGCACACATTGACAACCATTCAGTTTGATAACACCCTTTTGGTTTTAGAAGCAGATATTTCTCTGTACAGCCTGTGGTCCCATTCACTCGGGAATATCCCAACGCAGCTCCTGGAAGAAACGTGTTTGTGACTCGCTGAATCTCAACATAGATTCAACTCTCTTAGGTGAACGAACGCACAGCAGAGCAGTTTCAAGGAAACGTTTCTCCTGAGTTTTAGACGAAGTTTCCTGCTGTTTAGTACGGATGCCGGCATTGGGCTGGAAATACCGGTTTTGGGATTCTGCACAGAAAGGGTTTGCAAACCGCTGAATCCACACGTGAGTTTAACTCTGTCAGTTGAATGCACACATTGACAACCATTCAGTTAGATAGCTCCGTTTTGGTATTAGAAGCAGATATTTCTCTGTACAGCCTATGGTCCCATTCACTCGGGAATATCCCAACGCAGGTCCTAGAAGAAACGTGTTTCTGACTCGCTGAATCTCAACATAGATTCAACTCTCTTAGGTGAACGAACGCACAGCAGAGCAGTTTCAAGGAAACGTTTCTCCTGAGTTTTAGACGAAGTTTCCTGCTGTTTAGTACGGATGCCGGCATTGGGCTGGAAATACCGGTTTTGGGATTCTGCACAGAAAGGGTTTGCAAACCGCTGAATCCACACGTGAGTTTAACTCTGTGAGTTGAATGCACACATTGACAACCATCCAGTTAGATAGCTCCGTTTTGGTTTTAGAAGCAGATATTTCTCTGTACAGTCTATGGTCCCATTCACTCGGGAATATCCCAACGCAGCTCCTAGAAGAAACGTGTTTCTGACTCGCTGAATCTCAACGTAGATTCAACTCTCTTAGGTGAACGAACGCACAGCAGAGCAGTTTCAAGGAAACGTTTCTCTTGAGTTTTAGACGAAGTTACCTGCAGTTAAGTACGTATCCCGGCATTGGGCTGGAAATACCGGTTTTGGGATTCAGCACAGAAAGTGTTTGCAAACCGCTGAATCCACACGTGAGTTTAACTCTGTCAGTTGAATGCACACATTGACAACAATCCAGTTAGATAGCTCCGTTTTGGTTTTAGAAGCCCATATTTCTCTGTACAGCCTATCGTCCCATTCACTCGGGAATATCCCAACGCAGCTCCTGGAAGAAACGTGTTTCTGACTCGCTGAATCTCAACATAGATTCAACTCTCTTAGGTGAACGAACGCACAGCAGAGCAGTTTCAAGGAAACGTTTCTCCTGAGTTTTAGACGAAGTTTCCTGCTGTTTAGTACGTATGCCGGCATTGGGCTGGAAATACCGGTTTTGGGATTCTGCACAGAAAGGGTTTGCAAACCGCTGAATCCACACGTGAGTTTAACTGTGTCAGTTGAATGCACACATTGACAACCATTCAGTGTGATAACACCCTTTTGGTTTTAGAAGCAGATATTTCTCTGTAAAACCTATTGTTCCATTCTCTCGGGAATATCCCAATGCAGCTCCTAGAAGAAACGTGTTTCTGACTCGCTGAATCTCAACATAGATTCAACTCTCTTAGGTGAACGATCGCACAGCAGAGCAGTTTCAAGGAAACGTTTCTCCTGAGTTTTAGACGAAGTTTCCTGCTGTTTAGTACGGATGCCGGCATTGGGCTGGAAATACCGGTTTTGGGATTCTGCACAGAAAGGGTTTGCAAACCGCTGAATCCACACGTGAGTTTAACTCTGTCAGTTGAATGCACACATTGACAACAATCCAGTTAGATAGCTCCGTTTTGGTTTTAGAAGCCCATATTTCTCTGTACAGCCTATCGTCCCATTCACTCGGGAATATCCCAACGCAGCTCCTGGAAGAAACGTGTTTCTGACTCGCTGAATCTCAACATAGATTCAACTCTCTTAGGTGAACGAACGCACAGCAGAGCAGTTTCAAGGAAACGTTTCTCCTGAGTTTTAGACGAAGTTTCCTGCTGTTTAGTACGTATGCCGGCATTGGGCTGGAAATACCGGTTTTGGGATTCTGCACAGAAAGGGTTTGCAAACCGCTGAATCCACACGTGAGTTTAACTGTGTCAGTTGAATGCACACATTGACAACCATTCAGTTTGATAACACCCTTTTGGTTTTAAAAGCAGATATTTCTCTGTACAGTCTATGGTCCCATTCACTCGGGAATATCCCAACGCAGCTCCTGGAAGAAACGTGTTTCTGACTCGCTGAATCTCAACATAGATTCAACTCTCTTAGGTGAACGAACGCACAGCAGAGCAGTTTCAAGGAAACGTTTCTCCTGAGTTTTAGACGAAGTTTCCTGCTGTTTAGTACGTATGCCGGCATTGGGCTGGAAATACCGGTTTTGGGATTCTGCACAGAAAGGGTTTGTAAACCGTTGAATCCACACGTGAGTTTAACTCTGTCAGTTGAATGCACACATTGACAACCATTCAGTGTGATAACACCCTTTTGGTTTTAGAAGCAGATATTTCTCTGTAAAACCTATTGTTCCATTCTCTCGGGAATATCCCAATGCAGCTCCTAGAAGAAACGTGTTTCTGACTCGCTGAATCTCAACATAGATTCAACTCTCTTAGGTGAACGATCGCACAGCAGAGCAGTTTCAAGGAAACGTTTCTCCTGAGTTTTAGACGAAGTTTCCTGCTGTTTAGTACGGATGCCGGCATTGGGCTGGAAATACCGGTTTTGGGATTCTGCACAGAAAGGGTTTGCAAACCGCTGAATCCACACGTGAGTTTAACTCTGTCAGTTGAATGCACACATTGACAACCATTCAGTTAGATAGCTCCGTTTTGGTATTAGAAGCAGATATTTCTCTGTACAGCCTATGGTCCCATTCACTCGGGAATATCCCAACGCAGGTCCTAGAAGAAACGTGTTTCTGACTCGCTGAATCTCAACATAGATTCAACTCTCTTAGGTGAGCGAACGCACAGCAGAGCAGTTTCAAGGAAACGTTTCTCCTGAGTTTTAGACGAAGTTTCCTGCTGTTTAGTACGTATGCCGGCATTGGGCTGGAAATACCGGTTTTGGGATTCTGCACAGAAAGGGTTTGTAAACCGCTGAATCCACACGTGAGTTTAACTTTGTGAGTTGAATGCACACATTGACAACCATCCAGTTAGATAGCTCCGTTTTGGTTTTAGAAGCAGATATTTCTCTGTACAGCCCATGGTCCCATTCACTCGGGAATATCCCAACGCAGCTCCTGGAAGAAACGTGTTTCTGACTCGCTGAATCTCAACGTAGATTCAACTCTCTTAGGTGAACGAACGCACAGCAGAGCAGTTTCAAGGAAACGTTTCTCCTGAGTTTTAGACGAAGTTACCTGCAGTGAAGTACGTATCCCGGCATTGGGCTGGAAATACCGGTTTTGGGATTCTGCACAGAAAGTGTTTGCAAACCGCTGAATCCACACGTGAGTTTAACTCTGTCAGTTGAATGCACACATTGACAACAATCCAGTTAGATAGCTCCGTTTTGGTTTTAGAAGCCCATATTTCTCTGTACAGCCTATGGTCCCATTCACTCGGGAATATCCCAACGCAGCTCCTGGAAGAAACGTGTTTCTGACTCGCTGAATCTCAACATAGATTCAACTCTCTTAGGTGAACGAACGCACAGCAGAGCAGTTTCAAGGAAACGTTTCTCCTGAGTTTTAGACGAAGTTTCCTGCTGTTTAGTACGTATGCCAGCATTGGGCTGGAAATACCGGTTTTGGGATTCTGCACAGAAAGGGTTTGCAAACCGCTGAATCCACACGTGAGTTTAACTGTGTCAGTTGAATGCACACATTGACAACCATTCAGTGTGATAACACCCTTTTGGTTTTAGAAGCAGATATTTCTCTGTACAACCTATTGTCCCATTCTCTCGGGAATATCCCAATGCAGCTCCTAGAAGAAACGTGTTTCTGACTCGCTGAATCTCAACATAGATTCAACTCTCTTAGGTGAACGATCGCACAGCAGAGCAGTTTCAAGGAAACTTTTCTCCTGAGTTTTAGACGAAGTTTCCTGCTGTTTAGTACGGATGCCGGCATTGGGCTGGAAATACCGGTTTTGGGATTCTGCACAGAAAGGGTTTGCAAACCGCTGAATCCACACGTGAGTTTAACTCTGTCAGTTGAATGCACACATTGACAACCATTCACTTTGATAACACCCTTTTGGTTTTAGAAGCAGATATTTCTCTGTACAGCCTGTGGTCCCATTCACTCGGGAATATCTCAACGCAGCTCCTGGAAGAAACGTGTTTCTGACTCGCTGAATCTCAACATAGATTCAACTCTCTTAGGTGAACGAACGCACAGCAGAGCAGTTTCAAGGAAACGTTTCTCCTGAGTTTTAGACGAAGTTTCCTGCTGTTTAGTACGTATGCCGGCATTGGGCTGGAAATACCGGTTTTGGGATTCTGCACAGAAAGGGTTTGCAAACCGCTGAATCCACACGTGAGTTTAACTCTGTCAGTTGAATGCACACATTGACAACCATTCAGTTTGATAACACCCTTTTGGTTTTAGAAGCAGATATTTATCTGTACAGCCTATGGTCCCATTCACTCGGGAATATCCCAACGCAGCTCCTGGAAGAAACGTGTTTCTGACTCGCTGAATCTCAACATAGATTCAACTCTCTTAGGTGAACGAACGCACAGCAGAGCAGTTTCAAGGAAACGTTTCTCCTGAGTTTTAGACGAAGTTTCCTTCTGTTTAGTACGGACGCCGGCATTGGACTGGAAATACCGGTTTTGGGATTCTGCACAGAAAGGGTTTGCAAACCGCTGAATCCACACGTGAGTTTGACTTTGTCAGTTGAATGCACACATTGACAACAATCCAGTTAGATAGCTCCGTTTTGGTTTTAGAAGCACATATTTCGCTGTACAGCCTATGGTCCCATTCACTCGGGAATATCCCAACGCAACTCCTAGAAGAAACGTGTTTCTGACTCGCTGAATCTCAACATAGATTCAACTCTCTTAGGTGAACGAACGCACAGCAGAGCAGTTTCAAGGAAACGTTTCTCCTGAGTTTTAGACGAAGTTTCCTGCTGTTTAGTACGTATGCCGGCATTGGGCTGGAAATACCGGTTTTGGGATTCTACACAGAAAGGGTTTGCAAACCACTGAATCCACACGTGAGTTTAACTCCGTCAGTTGAATGCACACATTGACAACCATTCAGTTAGATAGCTCCGTTTTGTTTTTAGAAGCAGATATTTCTCTATACAGCCTATGGTCCCATTCACTCGGGAATATCCCAACGCAGCTCCTGGAAGAAACGTGTTTCTGACTCGCTGAATCTCAACATAGATTCAACTCTCTTAGGTGAACGAACGCACAGCAGAGTAGTTTCAAGGAAACGTTTCTCCTGAGTTTTAGACGAAGTTTCCTGCTGTTTAGTACGGATGCCGGCATTGGGCTGGAAATACCGGTTTTGGGATTCTGCACAGAAACGGTTTGCAAACCGCTGAATCCACACGTGAGTTTAACTCTGTCAGTTGAATGCACACATTGTCAACCATTCAGTGTGATAACACCCTTTTGGTTTTAGAAGCAGATATTTCTCTGTACAACCTATTGTCCCATTCTCTCGGGAATATCCCAACGCAGCTCCTAGAAGAAACGTGTTTCTGACTCGCTGAATCTCAACATAGATTCAACTCTCTTAGGTGAACGATCGCACAGCAGAGCAGTTTCAAGGAAACTTTTCTCCTGAGTTTTAGACGAAGTTTCCTGCTGTTTAGTACGGATGCCGGCATTGGGCTGGAAATACCGGTTTTGGGATTCTGCACAGAAAGGATTTGGAAACCGCTGAATCCACACGTGAGTTTAACTCTGTCAGTTGAATGCACACATTGACAACCATTCAGTTTGATAACACCCTTTTGGTTTTAGAAGCAGATATTTCTCTGTACAGCCTATGGTCCCATTCACTCGGGAATATCCCAACGCAGCTCCTGGAAGAAACGTGTTTCTGACTCGCTGAATCTCAACATAGATTCAACTCTCTTAGGTGAACGAACGCACAGCAGAGCAGTTTCAAGGAAACGTTTCTCCTGAGTTTTAGATGAAGTTTCCTGCTGTTTAGTACGGATGCCGGCATTGGGCTGGAAATACCGGTTTTGGGATTCTGCACAGAAAGGGTTTGCAAACCGCTGAATCCACACGTGAGTTTAACTCTGTCAGTTGAATGCACACATTGACAACCATTCAGTTAGATAGCTCCGTTTTGGTATTAGAAGCAGATATTTCTCTGTACAGCCTATGGTCCCATTCACTCGGGAATATCCCAACGCAGGTCCTAGAAGAAACGTGTTTCTGACTCGCTGAATCTCAACATAGATTCAACTCTCTTAGGTGAACGAACGCACAGCAGAGCAGTTTCAAGGAAACGTTTCTCCTGAGTTTTAGACGAAGTTTCCTGCTGTTTAGTACGGATGCCGGCATTGGGCTGGAAATACCGGTTTTGGGATTCTGCACAGAAAGGGTTTGCAAACCGCTGAATCCACAAGTGAGTTTAAATCTGTCAGTTGAATGCACACATTGACAACCATTCAGTTTGATAACACCCTTTTGGTTTTAGAAGCAGATATTTCTCTGTACAGCCTGTGGTCCCATTCACTCGGGAATATCCCAACGCAGCTCCTGGAAGAAACGTGTTTGTGACTCGCTGAATCTCAACATAGATTCAACTCTCTTAGGTGAACGAACGCACAGCAGAGCAGTTTCAAGGAAACGTTTCTCCTGAGTTTTAGACGAAGTTTCCTGCTGTTTAGTACGGATGCCGGCATTGGGCTGGAAATACCGGTTTTGGGATTCTGCACAGAAAGGGTTTGCAAACCGCTGAATCCACACGTGAGTTTAACTCTGTCAGTTGAATGCACACATTGACAACCATTCAGTTAGATAGCTCCGTTTTGGTATTAGAAGCAGATATTTCTCTGTACAGCCTATGGTCCCATTCACTCGGGAATATCCCAACGCAGGTCCTAGAAGAAACGTGTTTCTGACTCGCTGAATCTCAACATAGATTCAACTCTCTTAGGTGAACGAACGCACAGCAGAGCAGTTTCAAGGAAACGTTTCTCCTGAGTTTTAGACGAAGTTTCCTGCTGTTTAGTACGGATGCCGGCATTGGGCTGGAAATACCGGTTTTGGGATTCTGCACAGAAAGGGTTTGCAAACCGCTGAATCCACACGTGAGTTTAACTCTGTGAGTTGAATGCACACATTGACAACCATCCAGTTAGATAGCTCCGTTTTGGTTTTAGAAGCAGATATTTCTCTGTACAGCCTATGGTCCCATTCACTCGGGAATATCCCAACGCAGCTCCTAGAAGAAACGTGTTTCTGACTCGCTGAATCTCAACGTAGATTCAACTCTCTTAGGTGAACGAACGCACAGCAGAGCAGTTTCAAGGAAACGTTTCTCCTGAGTTTTAGACGAAGTTACCTGCAGTTAAGTACGTATCCCGGCATTGGGCTGGAAATACCGGTTTTGGGATTCTGCACAGAAAGTGTTTGCAAACCGCTGAATCCACACGTGAGTTTAACTCTGTCAGTTGAATGCACACATTGACAACAATCCAGTTAGATAGCTCCGTTTTGGTTTTAGAAGCCCATATTTCTCTGTACAGCCTATCGTCCCATTCACTCGGGAATATCCCAACGCAGCTCCTGGAAGAAACGTGTTTCTGACTCGCTGAATCTCAACATAGATTCAACTCTCTTAGGTGAACGAACGCACAGCAGAGCAGTTTCAAGGAAACGTTTCTCCTGAGTTTTAGACGAAGTTTCCTGCTGTTTAGTACGTATGCCGGCATTGGGCTGGAAATACCGGTTTTGGGATTCTGCACAGAAAGGGTTTGCAAACCGCTGAATCCAAACGTGAGTTTAACTGTGTCAGTTGAATGCACACATTGACAACCATTCAGTTTGATAACACCCTTTTGGTTTTAAAAGCAGATATTTCTCTGTACAGTCTATGGTCCCATTCACTCGGGAATATCCCAACGCAGCTCCTGGAAGAAACGTGTTTCTGACTCGCTGAATCTCAACATAGATTCAACTCTCTTAGGTGAACGAACGCACAGCAGAGCAGTTTCAAGGAAACGTTTCTCCTGAGTTTTAGACGAAGTTTCCTGCTGTTTAGTACGTATGCCGGCATTGGGCTGGAAATACCGGTTTTGGGATTCTGCACAGAAAGGGTTTGTAAACCGTTGAATCCACACGTGAGTTTAACTCTGTCAGTTGAATGCACACATTGACAACCATTCAGTGTGATAACACCCTTTTGGTTTTAGAAGCAGATATTTCTCTGTAAAACCTATTGTTCCATTCTCTCGGGAATATCCCAATGCAGCTCCTAGAAGAAACGTGTTTCTGACTCGCTGAATCTCAACATAGATTCAACTCTCTTAGGTGAACGATCGCACAGCAGAGCAGTTTCAAGGAAACGTTTCTCCTGAGTTTCAGACGAAGTTTCCTGCTGTTTAGTACGGACGCCGGCATTGGGCTGGAAATACCGGTTTTGGGATTCTGCACAGAAAGGGTTTGCAAACTGCTGAATCCACACGAGAGTTTGACTTTGTCACTTGAATGCACACATTGACAACAATCCAGTTAGATAGCTCCGTTTTGGTTTTAGAAGCACATATTTCGCTGTACACCCTATGGTCCCATTCACTCGGGAATATCCCAACGCAACTCCTAGAAGAAACGTGTTTCTGACTCGCTGAATCTCAACATAGATTCAACTCTCTTAGGTGAACGAACGCACAGCAGAGCAGTTTCAAGGAAACGTTTCTCCTGAGTTTTAGACGAAGTTTCCTGCTGTTTAGTACGGATGCCGGCATTGGGCTGGAAATACCGGTTTTGGGATTCTGCACAGAAAGGGTTTGCAAACCGCTGAATCCACACGTGAGTTTAACTCCGTCAGTTGAATGCACACATTGACAACCATTCAGTTAGATAGCTCCGTTTTGTTTTTAGAAGCAGATATTTCTCTATACAGCCTATGGTCCCATTCACTCGGGAATATCCCAACGAAGCTCCTGGAAGAAACGTGTTTCTGACTCGCTGAATCTCAACATAGATTCAACTCTCTTAGGTGAACGAACGCACAGCAGAGCAGTTTCAAGGAAACGTTTCTCCTGAGTTTTAGACGAAGTTTCCTGCTGTTTAGTACGGATGCCGGCATTGGGCTGGAAATACCGGTTTTGGGATTCTGCACAGAAAGCGTTTGCAAACCGCTGAATCCACACGTGAGTTTAACTCTGTCAGTTGAATGCACACATTGACAACCATTCAGTTTGATAACACCCTTTTGGTTTTAGAAGCAGATATTTCTCTGTACAGCCTATGGTCCCATTCACTCGGGAATATCCCAATGCAGCTCCTGGAAGAAACGTGTTTCTGACTCGCTGAATCTCAACATAGATTCAACTCTCTTAGGTGAACGAACGCACAGCAGAGCAGTTTCAAGGAATCGTTTCTTCTGAGTTTTAGACGAAGTTTCCTGCTGTTTAGTACGTATGCCGGCATTGGGCTGGAAATTCCGGTTTTGGGATTCTGCACAGAAAGGGTTTGCAAACCGCTGAATCCACACGTGAGTTTAACTTTGTCAGTTGAATGCACACATTGACAACCATCGAGTTAGATAGCTCCGTTTTGGTTTTAGAAGCAGATATTTCTCTGTACAGACTATGGTCCCATTCACTCGGGAATATCCCAACGCAGCTCCTAGAAGAAACGTGTTTCTGACTCGCTGAATCTCAACATAGATTCAACTCTCTTAGGTGAACGAACGAACAGCAGAGCAGTTTCAAGGAAACGTTTCTCCTGAGTTTTAGACGAAGTTTCCTGCTGTTTAGTACGTATGCCGGCATTGGGCTGGAAATACCGGTTTTGGGATTCTGCACAGAAAGGGTTTGCAAACCACTGAATCAACACGTGAGTTTAACTCTGTCAGTTGAATGCACACATTGACAACCATTCAGTTAGATAGCTCCGTTTTGGTTTTAGAAGCAGATATTTCTCTGTACAGCCTATGGTCCCATTCACTCGGGAATATCCCAACGCAGCTCCTGGAAGAAACGTGTTTCTGACTCGCTGAATCTCAACATAGATTCAAATCTCTTAGGAGAACGAACGCACAGCAGAGCAGTTTCAAGGAAACGTTTCTCCTGAGTTTTAGACGAAGTTTCCTGCTGTTTAGTACGTATGCCGGCATTGGGCTGGAAATACCGGTTTTGGGATTCTGCACAGAAAGGGTTTGCAAACCGCTGAATCCACACGTGAGTTTATCTCTGTCAGTTGAATGCACACATTGACAACCATTCAGTTAGATAGCTCCGTTTTGGTTTTAGAAGCAGATATTTCTCTGTACAGCCTATGGTCCCATTCACTCGGGAATATCCCAACGCAGCTCCTAGAAGAAACGTGTTTCTGACTCGCTGAATCTCAATATAGATTCAACTCTCTTTGGTGAACGAATGCCCAGCAGAGCAGTTTCAAGGAAACTTTTCTCCTGAGTTTTAGACGAAGTTTCCTGCTGTTTAGTACGTATGCCGGCATTGGGCTGGAAATTCCGGTTTTGGGATTCTGCACAGAAAGGGTTTGCAAACCGCTCAATCCACACGTGAGTTTAACTCTGTCAGTTGAATGCACACATTGACAACCATTCAGTTAGATACCTCCGTTTTGGTTTTAGAAACAGATATTTCTCTGTACAGTCTATGGTCCCATTCACTCGGGAATAACCCAACGCAGCTCCTAGAAGAAACGTGTTTCTGACTCGCTGAATCTCAACATAGATTCAACTCTCTTAGGTGAACGAACGCACAGCAGAGCAGTTTCAAGGAAACGTTTCTCCTGAGTTTTAGACGAAGTTTCCTGCTGTTTAGTACAGATGCCGGCATTGGGCTGGAAATACCGGTTTTGGGATTCTGCACAGAAAGGGTTTGCAAACCGCTGAATCCACACGTGAGTTTAACTCTGTCAGTGGAATGCGCACATTGACACCCATTCGGTTAGATAGTTCCGTTTCTGTTTTAGAAGCAGATATTTCTCTGTACAGCCTATGGTCCCATTCACTCGGGAATATCCCAACGCATCTCCTAGAAGAAACGTGTTTCTGACTCGCTGAATCTCAACATAGATTCAACTCTCTTAGGTGAGCGAACGCACAGCAGAGCAGTTTCAAGGAAACGTTTCTCCTGAGTTTTAGACGAAGCTTCCTGCTGTTTAGTACATATGCCGGCATTGGGCTGGAAATACCGGTTTTGGGATTCTGCACAGAAAGGGTTTGCAAACCGCTGAATCCACACGTGAGTTTAACTTTGTCAGTTGAATGCACACATTGACAAACATCCACTTAGATAGCTCCGTTTTGGTTTTAGAAGCAGATATTTCTCTGTACATACTGTAGTCCCATTCACTCGGGAATATCCCAACGCAGCTCCTAGAAGAAACGTGTTTCTGACTCGCTGAATCTCAACATTGATTCAACTCTCTTAGGTGAACGAACGCACAGCAGAGCAGTTTCAAGGAAACTTTTCTCCTGAGTTTTAGACGAAGTTACCTGCTGTTTAGTATGTATGCCGGCATTGGGCTGGAAATACCGGTTTTGGGATTCTGCACAGAAAGGGTTTGCAAACCACTGAATCCACACGTGAGTTTAACTCTGTCAGTTGAATGCACACATTGACAACCGTTCAGTTAGATTGCTCCGTTTTGGTTATAGAAGCAGATATTTCTCTGTACAGCCTATGGTCCCATTCACTCTGGAATATCCCAACGCAGGTCCTAGAGAAACGTGTTTCTGACTCGCTGAATCTCAACATTGATTCAACTCTCTTAGGTGAACGAACGCACAGCAGAGCAGTTTCAAGGAAACTTTTCTCCTGAGTTTTAGACGAAGTTACCTGCTGTTTAGTACGTATGCCGGCATTGGGCTGGAAATACCGGTTTTGGGATTCTGCACAGAAAGGGTTTGCAAACCGCTGAATCCACACGTGAGTTTAACTCTGTCAGTTGAATGCACACATTGACAACCATTCAGTTTGATAACACCCTTTTGGTTTTAAAAGCAGATATTTCTCTGTACAGTCTATGGTCCCATTCACTCGGGAATATCCCAACGCAGCTCCTGGAAGAAACGTGTTTGTGACTCGCTGAATCTCAACATAGATTCAACTCTCTTAGGTGAACGAACGCACAGCAGAGCAGTTTCAAGGAAACGTTTCTCCTGAGTTTTAGACGAAGTTTCCTGCTGTTTAGTACGGATGCCGGCATTGGGCTGGAAATACCGGTTTTGGGATTCTGCACAGAAAGGGTTTGCAAACCGCTGAATCCACACGTGAGTTTAACTCTGTCAGTTGAATGCACACATTGACAACCATTCAGTTTGATAACACCCTTTTGGTTTTAGAAGCAGATATTTCTCTGTACAGCCTATGGTCCCATTCACTCGGGAATATCCCAACGCAGCTCCTGGAAGAAACGTGTTTCTGACTCGCTGAATCTCAACATAGATTCAACTCTCTTAGGTGAACGAACGCACAGCAGAGCAGTTTCAAGGAAACGTTTCTCCTGAGTTTCAGACGAAGTTTCCTGCTGTTTAGTACGGACGCCGGCATTGGGCTGGAAATACCGGTTTTGGGATTCTGCACAGAAAGGGTTTGCAAACTGCTGAATCCACACGAGAGTTTGACTTTGTCACTTGAATGAACACATTGACAACAATCCAGTTAGATAGCTCCGTTTTGGTTTTAGAAGCACATATTTCGCTGTACACCCTATGGTCCCATTCACTCGGGAATATCCCAACGCAACTCCTAGAAGAAACGTGTTTCTGACTCGCTGAATCTCAACATAGATTCAACTCTCTTAGGTGAACGAACGCACAGCAGAGCAGTTTCAAGGAAACGTTTCTCCTGAGTTTTAGACGAAGTTTCCTGCTGTTTAGTACGTATGCCGGCATTGGGCTGGAAATACCGGTTTTGGGATTCTGCACAGAAAGGGTTTGCAAACCGCTGAATCCACACGTGAGTTTAACTCCGTCAGTTGAATGCGCACATTGACAACCATTCAGTTAGATAGCTCCGTTTTGTTTTTAGAAGCAGATATTTCTCTATACAGCCTATGGTCCCATTCACTCGGGAATATCCCAACGCAGCTCCTGGAAGAAACGTGTTTCTGACTCGCTGAATCTCAACATAGATTCAACTCTCTTAGGTGAACGAACGCACAGCAGAGCAGTTTCAAGGAAACGTTTCTCCTGAGTTTTAGACGAAGTTTCCTGCTGTTTAGTACGGATGCCGGCATTGGGCTGGAAATACCGGTTTTGGGATTCTGCACAGAAACGGTTTGCAAACCGCTGAATCCACACGTGAGTTTAACTCTGTCAGTTGAATGCACACATTGTCAACCATTCAGTGTGATAACACCCTTTTGGTTTTAGAAGCAGATATTTCTCTGTACAACCTATTGTCCCATTCTCTCGGGAATATCCCAACGCAGCTCCTAGAAGAAACGTGTTTCTGACTCGCTGAATCTCAACATAGATTCAACTCTCTTAGGTGAACGATCGCACAGCAGAGCAGTTTCAAGGAAACTTTTCTCCTGAGTTTTCGACGAAGTTTCCTGCTGTTTAGTACGGATGCCGGCATTGGGCTGGAAATACCGGTTTTGGGATTCTGCACAGAAAGGATTTGGAAACCGCTGAATCCACACGTGAGTTTAACTCTGTCAGTTGAATGCACACATTGACAACCATTCAGTTTGATAACACCCTTTTGGTTTTAGAAGCAGATATTTCTCTGTACAGCCTATGGTCCCATTCACTCGGGAATATCCCAACGCAGCTCCTGGAAGAAACGTGTTTCTGACTCGCTGAATCTCAACATAGATTCAACTCTCTTAGGTGAACGAACGCACAGCAGAGCAGTTTCAAGGAAACGTTTCTCCTGAGTTTTAGATGAAGTTTCCTGCTGTTTAGTACGGATGCCGGCATTGGGCTGGAAATACCGGTTTTGGGATTCTGCACAGAAAGGGTTTGCAAACCGCTGAATCCACACGTGAGTTTAACTCTGTCAGTTGAATGCACACATTGACAACCATTCAGTTAGATAGCTCCGTTTTGGTATTAGAAGCAGATATTTCTCTGTACAGCCTATGGTCCCATTCACTCGGGAATATCCCAACGCAGGTCCTAGAAGAAACGTGTTTCTGACTCGCTGAATCTCAACATAGATTCAACTCTCTTAGGTGAACGAACGCACAGCAGAGCAGTTTCAAGGAAACGTTTCTCCTGAGTTTTAGACGAAGTTTCCTGCTGTTTAGTACGGATGCCGGCATTGGGCTGGAAATACCGGTTTTGGGATTCTGCACAGAAAGGGTTTGCAAACCGCTGAATCCACACGTGAGTTTAACTCTGTGAGTTGAATGCACACATTGACAACCATCCAGTTAGATAGCTCCGTTTTGGTTTTAGAAGCAGATATTTCTCTGTACAGCCCATGGTCCCATTCACTCGGGAATATCCCAACGAAGCTCCTAGAAGAAACGTGTTTCTGACTCGCTGAATCTCAACGTAGATTCAACTCTCTTAGGTGAACGAACGCACAGCACAGCAGTTTCAAGGAAACGTTTCTCCTGAGTTTTAGACGAAGTTACCTGCAGTTAAGTACGTATCCCGGCATTGGGCTGGAAATACCGGTTTTGGGATTCTGCACAGAAAGTGTTTGCAAACCGCTGAATCCACACGTGAGTTTAACTCTGTCAGTTGAATGCACACATTGACAACAATCCAGTTAGATAGCTCCGTTTTGGTTTTAGAAGCCCATATTTCTCTGTACAGCCTATGGTCCCATTCACTCGGGAATATCCCAACGCAGCTCCTGGAAGAAACGTGTTTCTGACTCGCTGAATCTCAACATAGATTCAACTCTCTTAGGTGAACGAACGCACAGCAGAGCAGTTTCAAGGAAACGTTTCTCCTGAGTTTTAGACGAAGTTTCCTGCTGTTTAGTACGTATGCCGGCATTGGGCTGGAAATACCGGTTTTGGGATTCTGCACAGAAAGGGTTTGCAAACCGCTGAATCCACACGTGAGTTTAACTCTGTCAGTTGAATGCACACATTGACAACCATTCAGTGTGATAACACCCTTTTGGTTTTAGAAGCAGATATTTCTCTGTAAAACCTATTGTTCCATTCTCTCGGGAATATCCCAACGCAGCTCCTAGAAGAAACGTGTTTCTGACTCGCTGAATCTCAACATAGATTCAACTCTCTTAGGTGAACGAACGAACAGCAGAGCAGTTTCAAGGAATCGTTTCTTCTGAGTTTCAGACGAAGTTTCCTGCTGTTTAGTACGTATGCCGGCATTGGGCTGGAAATTCCGGTTTTGGGATTCTGCACAGAAAGGGTTTGCAAACCGCTGAATCCACACGTGAGTTTAACTTTGTCAGTTGAATGCACACATTGACAACCATCCAGTTAGATAGCTCCGTTTTGGTTTTAGGAGCAGATATTTCTCTGTACAGACTATGGTCCCATTCACTCGGGAATATCCCAACGCAGCTCCTAGAAGAAACGTGTTTCTGACTCGCTGAATCTCAACATAGATTCAACTCTCTTAGGTGAACGAACGAACAGCAGAGCAGTTTCAAGGAAACGTTTCTCCTGAGTTTTAGACGAAGTTTCCTGCTGTTTAGTACGTATGCCGGCATTGGGCTGGAAATACCGGTTTTGGGATTCTGCACAGAAAGGGTTTGCAAACCACTGAATCAACACGTGAGTTTAACTCTGTCAGTTGAATGCACACATTGACAACCATTCAGTTAGATAGCTCCGTTTTGGTTTTAGAAGCAGATATTTCTCTGTACAGCCTATGGTCCCATTCACTCGGGAATATCCCAACGCAGCTCCTGGAAGAAACGTGTTTCTGACTCGCTGAATCTCAACATAGATTCAAATCTCTTAGGAGAACGAACGCACAGCAGAGCAGTTTCAAGGAAACGTTTCTCCTGAGTTTTAGACGAAGTTTCCTGCTGTTTAGTACGTATGCCGGCATTGGGCTGGAAATACCGGTTTTGGGATTCTGCACAGAAAGGGTTTGCAAACCGCTGAATCCACACGTGAGTTTATCTCTGTCAGTTGAATGCACACATTGACAACCATTCAGTTAGATAGCTCCGTTTTGGTTTTAGAAGCAGATATTTCTCTGTACAGCCTATGGTCCCATTCACTCGGGAATATCCCAACGCAGCTCCTAGAAGAAACGTGTTTCTGACTCGCTGAATCTCAATATAGATTCAACTCTCTTTGGTGAACGAATGCCCAGCAGAGCAGTTTCAAGGAAACTTTTCTCCTGAGTTTTAGACGAAGTTTCCTGCTGTTTAGTACGTATGCCGGCATTGGGCTGGAAATTCCGGTTTTGGGATTCTGCACAGAAAGGGTTTGCAAACCGCTCAATCCACACGTGAGTTTAACTCTGTCAGTTGAATGCACACATTGACAACCATTCAGTTAGATACCTCCGTTTTGGTTTTAGAAACAGATATTTCTCTGTACAGTCTATGGTCCCATTCACTCGGGAATAACCCAACGCAGCTCCTAGAAGAAACGTGTTTCTGACTCGCTGAATCTCAACATAGATTCAACTCTCTTAGGTGAACGAACGCACAGCATAGCAGTTTCAAGGAAACGTTTCTCCTGAGTTTTAGACGAAGTTTCCTGCTGTTTAGTACAGATGCCGGCATTGGGCTGGAAATACCGGTTTTGGGATTCTGCACAGAAAGGGTTTGCAAACCGCTGAATCCACACGTGAGTTTAACTCTGTCAGTGGAATGCGCACATTGACACCCATTCGGTTAGATAGTTCCGTTTCTGTTTTAGAAGCAGATATTTCTCTGTACAGCCTATGGTCCCATTCACTCGGGAATATCCCAACGCATCTCCTAGAAGAAACGTGTTTCTGACTCGCTGAATCTCAACATAGATTCAACTCTCTTAGGTGAGCGAACGCACAGCAGAGCAGTTTCAAGGAAACGTTTCTCCTGAGTTTTAGACGAAGCTTCCTGCTGTTTAGTACATATGCCGGCATTGGGCTGGAAATACCGGTTTTGGGATTCTGCACAGAAAGGGTTTGCAAACCGCTGAATCCACACGTGAGTTTAACTTTGTCAGTTGAATGCACACATTGACAAACATCCACTTAGATAGCTCCGTTTTGGTTTTAGAAGCAGATATTTCTCTGTACATACTGTAGTCCCATTCACTCGGGAATATCCCAACGCAGCTCCTAGAAGAAACGTGTTTCTGACTCGCTGAATCTCAACATTGATTCAACTCTTTTAGGTGAACGAACGCACAGCAGAGCAGTTTCAAGGAAACTTTTCTCCTGAGTTTTAGACGAAGTTACCTGCTGTTTAGTATGTATGCCGGCATTGGGCTGGAAATACCGGTTTTGGGATTCTGCACAGAAAGGGTTTGCAAACCACTGAATCCACACGTGAGTTTAACTCTGTCAGTTGAATGCACACATTGACAACCGTTCAGTTAGATTGCTCCGTTTTGGTTATAGAAGCAGATATTTCTCTGTACAGCCTATGGTCCCATTCACTCTGGAATATCCCAACGCAGGTCCTAGAGAAACGTGTTTCTGACTCGCTGAATCTCAACATTGATTCAACTCTCTTAGGTGAACGAACGCACAGCAGAGCAGTTTCAAGGAAACTTTTCTCCTGAGTTTTAGACGAAGTTACCTGCTGTTTAGTACGTATGCCGGCATTGGGCTGGAAATACCGGTTTTGGGATTCTGCACAGAAAGGGTTTGCAAACCGCTGAATCCACACGTGAGTTTAACTCTGTGGGTTGAATGCACACATTGACAACCATTCAGTTTGATAACACCCTTTTGGTTTTAAAAGCAGATATTTCTCTGTACAGTCTATGGTCCCATTCACTCGGGAATATCCCAACGCAGCTCCTGGAAGAAACGTGTTTGTGACTCGCTGAATCTCAACATAGATTCAACTCTCTTAGGTGAACGAACGCACAGCAGAGCAGTTTCAAGGAAACGTTTCTCCTGAGTTTTAGACGAAGTTTCCTGCTGTTTAGTACGTATGCCGGCATTGGGCTGGAAATACCGGTTTTGGGATTCTGCACAGAAAGGGTTTGCAAACCGCTGAATCCACACGTGAGTTTAACTCTGTCAGTTGAATGCACACATTGACAACCATTCAGTTTGATAACACCCTTTTGGTTTTAGAAGCAGATATTTCTCTGTACAGCCTATGGTCCCATTCACTCGGGAATATCCCAACGCAGCTCCTGGAAGAAACGTGTTTCTGACTCGCTGAATCTCAACATAGATTCAACTCTCTTAGGTGAACGAACGCACAGCAGAGCAGTTTCAAGGAAACGTTTCTCCTGAGTTTCAGACGAAGTTTCCTGCTGTTTAGTACGGACGCCGGCATTGGGCTGGAAATACCGGTTTTGGGATTCTGCACAGAAAGGGTTTGCAAACTGCTGAATCCACACGAGAGTTTGACTTTGTCACTTGAATGCACACATTGACAACAATCCAGTTAGATAGCTCCGTTTTGGTTTTAGAAGCACATATTTCGCTGTACACCCTATGGTCCCATTCACTCGGGAATATCCCAACGCAACTCCTAGAAGAAACGTGTTTCTGACTCGCTGAATCTCAACATAGATTCAACTCTCTTAGGTGAACGAACGCACAGCAGAGCAGTTTCAAGGAAACGTTTCTCCTGAGTTTTAGACGAAGTTTCCTGCTGTTTAGTACGTATGCCGGCATTGGGCTGGAAATACCGGTTTTGGGATTCTGCACAGAAAGGGTTTGCAAACCGCTGAATCCACACGTGAGTTTAACTCCGTCAGTTGAATGCGCACATTGACAAGCATTCAGTTAGATAGCTCCGTTTTGTTTTTAGAAGCAGATATTTCTCTATACAGCCTATGGTCCCATTCACTCGGGAATATCCCAACGCAGCTCCTGGAAGAAACGTGTTTCTGACTCGCTGAATCTCAACATAGATTCAACTCTCTTAGGTGAACGAACGCACAGCAGAGCAGTTTCAAGGAAACGTTTCTCCTGAGTTTTAGACGAAGTTTCCTGCTGTTTAGTACGGATGCCGGCATTGGGCTGGAAATACCGGTTTTGGGATTCTGCACAGAAACGGTTTGCAAACCGCTGAATCCACACGTGAGTTTAACTCTGTCAGTTGAATGCACACATTGTCAACCATTCAGTGTGATAACACCCTTTTGGTTTTAGAAGCAGATATTTCTCTGTACAACCTATTGTCCCATTCTCTCGGGAATATCCCAACGCAGCTCCTAGAAGAAACGTGTTTCTGACTCGCTGAATCTCAACATAGATTCAACTCTCTTAGGTGAACGATCGCACAGCAGAGCAGTTTCAAGGAAACTTTTCTCCTGAGTTTTAGACGAAGTTTCCTGCTGTTTAGTATGGATGCCGGCATTGGGCTGGAAATACCGGTTTTGGGATTCTGCACAGAAAGGATTTGGAAACCGCTGAATCCACACGTGAGTTTAACTCTGTCAGTTGAATGCACACATTGACAACCATTCAGTTTGATAACACCCTTTTGGTTTTAGAAGCAGATATTTCTCTGTACAGCCTATGGTCCCATTCACTCGGGAATATCCCAACGCAGCTCCTGGAAGAAACGTGTTTCTGACTCGCTGAATCTCAACATAGATTCAACTCTCTTAGGTGAACGAACGCACAGCAGAGCAGTTTCAAGGAAACGTTTCTCCTGAGTTTTAGATGAAGTTTCCTGCTGTTTAGTACGGATGCCGGCATTGGGCTGGAAATACCGGTTTTGGGATTCTGCACAGAAAGGGTTTGCAAACCGCTGAATCCACACTTGAGTTTAACTCTGTCAGTTGAATGCACACATTGACAACCATTCAGTTAGATAGCTCCGTTTTGGTATTAGAAGCAGATATTTCTCTGTACAGCCTATGGTCCCATTCACTCGGGAATATCCCAACGCAGGTCCTAGAAGAAACGTGTTTCTGACTCGCTGAATCTCAACATAGATTCAACTCTCTTAGGTGAACGAACGCACAGCAGAGCAGTTTCAAGGAAACGTTTCTCCTGAGTTTTAGACGAAGTTTCCTGCTGTTTAGTACGGATGCCGGCATTGGGCTGGAAATACCGGTTTTGGGATTCTGCACAGAAAGGGTTTGCAAACCGCTGAATCCACACGTGAGTTTAACTCTGTGAGTTGAATGCACACATTGACAACCATCCAGTTAGATAGCTCCGTTTTGGTTTTAGAAGCAGATATTTCTCTGTACAGCCCATGGTCCCATTCACTCGGGAATATCCCAACGAAGCTCCTAGAAGAAACGTGTTTCTGACTCGCTGAATCTCAACGTAGATTCAACTCTCTTAGGTGAACGAACGCACAGCACAGCAGTTTCAAGGAAACGTTTCTCCTGAGTTTTAGACGAAGTTACCTGCAGTTAAGTACGTATCCCGGCATTGGGCTGGAAATACCGGTTTTGGGATTCTGCACAGAAAGTGTTTGAAAACCGCTGAATCCACACGTGAGTTTAACTCTGTCAGTTGAATGCACACATTGACAACAATCCAGTTAGATAGCTCCGTTTTGGTTTTAGAAGCCCATATTTCTCTGTACAGCCTATGGTCCCATTCACTCGGGAATATCCCAACGCAGCTCCTGGAAGAAACGTGTTTCTGACTCGCTGAATCTCAACATAGATTCAACTCTATTAGGTGAACGAACGCACAGCAGAGCAGTTTCAAGGAAACGTTTCTCCTGAGTTTTAGACGAAGTTTCCTGCTGTTTAGTACGTATGCCGGCATTGGGCTGGAAATACCGGTTTTGGGATTCTGCACAGAAAGGGTTTGCAAACCGCTGAATCCACACGTGAGTTTAACTCTGTCAGTTGAATGCACACATTGACAACCATTCAGTGTGATAACACCCTTTTGGTTTTAGAAGCAGATATTTCTCTGTAAAACCTATTGTTCCATTCTCTCAGGAATATCCCAACGCAGCTCCTAGAAGAAACGTGTTTCTGACTCGCTGAATCTCAACATAGATTCAACTCTCTTAGGTGAACGATCGCACAGCAGAGCAGTTTCAAGGAAACTTTTCTCCTGAGTTTTAGACGAAGTTTCCTGCTGTTTAGTACGGATGCCGGCATTGGGCTGGAAATACCGGTTTTGGGATTCTGCACAGAAAGGGTTTGCAAACCGCTGAATCCACAAGTGAGTTTAAATCTGTCAGTTGAATGCACACATTGACAACCATTCAGTTTGATAACACCCTTTTGGTTTTAGAAGCAGATATTTCTCTGTACAGCCTGTGGTCCCATTCACTCGGGAATATCCCAACGCAGCTCCTGGAAGAAACGTGTTTGTGACTCGCTGAATCTCAACATAGATTCAACTCTCTTAGGTGAACGAACGCACAGCAGAGCAGTTTCAAGGAAACGTTTCTCCTGAGTTTTAGACGAAGTTTCCTGCTGTTTAGTACGGATGCCGGCATTGGGCTGGAAATACCGGTTTTGGGATTCTGCACAGAAAGGGTTTGCAAACCGCTGAATCCACACGTGAGTTTAACTCTGTCAGTTGAATGCACACATTGACAACCATTCAGTTAGATAGCTCCGTTTTGGTATTAGAAGCAGATATTTCTCTGTACAGCCTATGGTCCCATTCACTCGGGAATATCCCAACGCAGGTCCTAGAAGAAACGTGTTTCTGACTCGCTGAATCTCAACATAGATTCAACTCTCTTAGGTGAACGAACGCACAGCAGAGCAGTTTCAAGGAAACGTTTCTCCTGAGTTTTAGACGAAGTTTCCTGCTGTTTAGTACGGATGCCGGCATTGGGCTGGAAATACCGGTTTTGGGATTCTGCACAGAAAGGGTTTGCAAACCGCTGAATCCACACGTGAGTTTAACTCTGTGAGTTGAATGCACACATTGACAACCATCCAGTTAGATAGCTCCGTTTTGGTTTTAGAAGCAGATATTTCTCTGTACAGCCCATGGTCCCATTCACTCGGGAATATCCCAACGAAGCTCCTAGAAGAAACGTGTTTCTGACTCGCTGAATCTCAACGTAGATTCAACTCTCTTAGGTGAACGAACGCACAGCACAGCAGTTTCAAGGAAACGTTTCTCCTGAGTTTTAGACGAAGTTACCTGCAGTTAAGTACGTATCCCGGCATTGGGCTGGAAATACCGGTTTTGGGATTCTGCACAGAAAGTGTTTGAAAACCGCTGAATCCACACGTGAGTTTAACTCTGTCAGTTGAATGCACACATTGACAACAATCCAGTTAGATAGCTCCGTTTTGGTTTTAGAAGCCCATATTTCTCTGTACAGCCTATGGTCCCATTCACTCGGGAATATCCCAACGCAGCTCCTGGAAGAAACGTGTTTCTGACTCGCTGAATCTCAACATAGATTCAACTCTCTTAGGTGAACGAACGCACAGCAGAGCAGTTTCAAGGAAACGTTTCTCCTGAGTTTTAGACGAAGTTTCCTGCTGTTTAGTACGTATGCCGGCATTGGGCTGGAAATACCGGTTTTGGGATTCTGCACAGAAAGGGTTTGCAAACCGCTGAATCCACACGTGAGTTTAACTCTGTCAGTTGAATGCACACATTGACAACCATTCAGTGTGATAACACCCTTTTGGTTTTAGAAGCAGATATTTCTCTGTAAAACCTATTGTTCCATTCTCTCAGGAATATCCCAACGCAGCTCCTAGAAGAAACGTGTTTCTGACTCGCTGAATCTCAACATAGATTCAACTCTCTTAGGTGAACGATCGCACAGCAGAGCAGTTTCAAGGAAACTTTTCTCCTGAGTTTTAGACGAAGTTTCCTGCTGTTTAGTACGGATGCCGGCATTGGGCTGGAAATACCGGTTTTGGGATTCTGCACAGAAAGGGTTTGCAAACCGCTGAATCCACAAGTGAGTTTAAATCTGTCAGTTGAATGCACACATTGACAACCATTCAGTTTGATAACACCCTTTTGGTTTTAGAAGCAGATATTTCTCTGTACAGCCTGTGGTCCCATTCACTCGGGAATATCCCAACGCAGCTCCTGGAAGAAACGTGTTTGTGACTCGCTGAATCTCAACATAGATTCAACTCTCTTAGGTGAACGAACGCACAGCAGAGCAGTTTCAAGGAAACGTTTCTCCTGAGTTTTAGACGAAGTTTCCTGCTGTTTAGTACGGATGCCGGCATTGGGCTGGAAATACCGGTTTTGGGATTCTGCACAGAAAGGGTTTGCAAACCGCTGAATCCACACGTGAGTTTAACTCTGTCAGTTGAATGCACACATTGACAACCATTCAGTTAGATAGCTCCGTTTTGGTATTAGAAGCAGATATTTCTCTGTACAGCCTATGGTCCCATTCACTCGGGAATATCCCAACGCAGGTCCTAGAAGAAACGTGTTTCTGACTCGCTGAATCTCAACATAGATTCAACTCTCTTAGGTGAACGAACGCACAGCAGAGCAGTTTCAAGGAAACGTTTCTCCTGAGTTTTAGACGAAGTTTCCTGCTGTTTAGTACGGATGCCGGCATTGGGCTGGAAATACCGGTTTTGGGATTCTGCACAGAAAGGGTTTGCAAACCGCTGAATCCACACGTGAGTTTAACTCTGTGAGTTGAATGCACACATTGACAACCATCCAGTTAGATAGCTCCGTTTTGGTTTTAGAAGCAGATATTTCTCTGTACAGCCTATGGTCCCATTCACTCGGGAATATCCCAACGCAGCTCCTAGAAGAAACGTGTTTCTGACTCGCTGAATCTCAACGTAGATTCAACTCTCTTAGGTGAACGAACGCACAGCAGAGCAGTTTCAAGGAAACGTTTCTCCTGAGTTTTAGACGAAGTTACCTGCAGTTAAGTACGTATCCCGGCATTGGGCTGGAAATACCGGTTTTGGGATTCTGCACAGAAAGTGTTTGCAAACCGCTGAATCCACACGTGAGTTTAACTCTGTCAGTTGAATGCACACATTGACAACAATCCAGTTAGATAGCTCCGTTTTGGTTTTAGAAGCCCATATTTCTCTGTACAGCCTATCGTCCCATTCACTCGGGAATATCCCAACGCAGCTCCTGGAAGAAACGTGTTTCTGACTCGCTGAATCTCAACATAGATTCAACTCTCTTAGGTGAACGAACGCACAGCAGAGCAGTTTCAAGGAAACGTTTCTCCTGAGTTTTAGACGAAGTTTCCTGCTGTTTAGTACGTATGCCGGCATTGGGCTGGAAATACCGGTTTTGGGATTCTGCACAGAAAGGGTTTGCAAACCGCTGAATCCACACGTGAGTTTAACTGTGTCAGTTGAATGCACACATTGACAACCATTCAGTTTGATAACACCCTTTTGGTTTTAAAAGCAGATATTTCTCTGTACAGTCTATGGTCCCATTCACTCGGGAATATCCCAACGCAGCTCCTGGAAGAAACGTGTTTCTGACTCGCTGAATCTCAACATAGATTCAACTCTCTTAGGTGAACGAACGCACAGCAGAGCAGTTTCAAGGAAACGTTTCTCCTGAGTTTTAGACGAAGTTTCCTGCTGTTTAGTACGTATGCCGGCATTGGGCTGGAAATACCGGTTTTGGGATTCTGCACAGAAAGGGTTTGTAAACCGTTGAATCCACACGTGAGTTTAACTCTGTCAGTTGAATGCACACATTGACAACCATTCAGTGTGATAACACCCTTTTGGTTTTAGAAGCAGATATTTCTCTGTAAAACCTATTGTTCCATTCTCTCGGGAATATCCCAATGCAGCTCCTAGAAGAAACGTGTTTCTGACTCGCTGAATCTCAACATAGATTCAACTCTCTTAGGTGAACGATCGCACAGCAGAGCAGTTTCAAGGAAACGTTTCTCCTGAGTTTTAGACGAAGTTTCCTGCTGTTTAGTACGGATGCCGGCATTGGGCTGGAAATACCGGTTTTGGGATTCTGCACAGAAAGGGTTTGCAAACCGCTGAATCCACACGTGAGTTTAACTCTGTCAGTTGAATGCACACATTGACAACCATTCAGTTAGATAGCTCCGTTTTGGTATTAGAAGCAGATATTTCTCTGTACAGCCTATGGTCCCATTCACTCGGGAATATCCCAACGCAGGTCCTAGAAGAAACGTGTTTCTGACTCGCTGAATCTCAACATAGATTCAACTCTCTTAGGTGAGCGAACGCACAGCAGAGCAGTTTCAAGGAAACGTTTCTCCTGAGTTTTAGACGAAGTTTCCTACTGTTTAGTTCGTATGCCGGCATTGGGCTGGAAATACCGGTTTTGGGATTCTGCACAGAAAGGGTTTGCAAACTGCTGAATCCACACGTGAGTTTAACTTTGTGAGTTGAATGCACACATTGACAACCATCCAGTTAGATAGCTCCGTTTTGGTTTTAGAAGCAGATATTTCTCTGTACAGCCCATGGTCCCATTCACTCGGGAATATCCCAACGCAGCTCCTGGAAGAAACGTGTTTCTGACTCGCTGAATCTCAACGTAGATTCAACTCTCTTAGGTGAACGAACGCACAGCAGAGCAGTTTCAAGGAAACGTTTCTCCTGAGTTTTAGACGAAGTTACCTGCAGTGAAGTACGTATCCCGGCATTGGGCTGGAAATACCGGTTTTGGGATTCTGCACAGAAAGTGTTTGCAAACCGCTGAATCCACACGTGAGTTTAACTCTGTCAGTTGAATGCACACATTGACAACAATCCAGTTAGATAGCTCCGTTTTGGTTTTAGAAGCCCATATTTCTCTGTACAGCCTATGGTCCCATTCACTCGGGAATATCCCAACGCAGCTCCTGGAAGAAACGTGTTTCTGACTCGCTGAATCTCAACATAGATTCAACTCTCTTAGGTGAACGAACGCACAGCAGAGCAGTTTCAAGGAAACGTTTCTCCTGAGTTTTAGACGAAGTTTCCTGCTGTTTAGTACGTATGCCAGCATTGGGCTGGAAATACCGGTTTTGGGATTCTGCACAGAAAGGGTTTGCAAACCGCTGAATCCACACGTGAGTTTAACTCTGTCAGTTGAATGCACACATTGACAACCATTCAGTGTGATAACACCCTTTTGGTTTTAGAAGCAGATATTTCTCTGTACAACCTATTGTCCCATTCTCTCGGGAATATCCCAATGCAGCTCCTAGAAGAAACGTGTTTCTGACTCGCTGAATCTCAACATAGATTCAACTCTCTTAGGTGAACGATCGCACAGCAGAGCAGTTTCAAGGAAACTTTTCTCCTGAGTTTTAGACGAAGTTTCCTGCTGTTTAGTACGGATGCCGGCATTGGGCTGGAAATACCGGTTTTGGGATTCTGCACAGAAAGGGTTTGCAAACCGCTGAATCCACACGTGAGTTTAACTCTGTCAGTTGAATGCACACATTGACAACCATTCAGTTTGATAACACCCTTTTGGTTTTAGAAGCAGACATTTCTCTGTACAGCCTGTGGTCCCATTCACTCGGGAATATCTCAACGCAGCTCCTGGAAGAAACGTGTTTCTGACTCGCTGAATCTCAACATAGATTCAACTCTCTTAGGTGAACGAACGCACAGCAGAGCAGTTTCAAGGAAACGTTTCTCCTGAGTTTTAGACGAAGTTTCCTGCTGTTTAGTACGTATGCCGGCATTGGGCTGGAAATACCGGTTTTGGGATTCTGCACAGAAAGGGTTTGCAAACCGCTGAATCCACACGTGAGTTTAACTCTGTCAGTTGAATGCACACATTGACAACCATTCAGTTTGATAACACCCTTTTGATTTTAGAAGCAGATATTTCTCTGTACAGCCTATGGTCCCATTCACTCGGGAATATCCCAACGCAGCTCCTGGAAGAAACGTGTTTCTGACTCGCTGAATCTCAACATAGATTCAACTCTCTTAGGTGAACGAACGCACAGCAGAGCAGTTTCAAGGAAACGTTTCTCCTGAGTTTTAGACGAAGTTTCCTTCTGTTTAGTACGGACGCCGGCATTGGACTGGAAATACCGGTTTTGGGATTCTGCACAGAAAGGGTTTGCAAACCGCTGAATCCACACGTGAGTTTGACTTTGTCAGTTGAATGCACACATTGACAACAATCCAGTTAGATAGCTCCGTTTTGGTTTTAGAAGCACATATTTCGCTGTACAGCCTATGGTCCCATTCACTCGGGAATATCCCAACGCAACTCCTAGAAGAAACGTGTTTCTGACTCGCTGAATCTCAACATAGATTCAACTCTCTTAGGTGAACGAACGCACAGCAGAGCAGTTTCAAGGAAACGTTTCTCCTGAGTTTTAGACGAAGTTTCCTGCTGTTTAGTACGTATGCCGGCATTGGGCTGGAAATACCGGTTTTGGGATTCTACACAGAAAGGGTTTGCAAACCACTGAATCCACACGTGAGTTTAACTCCGTCAGTTGAATGCACACATTGACAACCATTCAGTTAGATAGCTCCGTTTTGTTTTTAGAAGCAGATATTTCTCTATACAGCCTATGGTCCCATTCACTCGGGAATATCCCAACGCAGCTCCTGGAAGAAACGTGTTTCTGACTCGCTGAATCTCAACATAGATTCAACTCTCTTAGGTGAACGAACGCACAGCAGAGTAGTTTCAAGGAAACGTTTCTCCTGAGTTTTAGACGAAGTTTCCTGCTGTTTAGTACGGATGCCGGCATTGGGCTGGAAATACCGGTTTTGGGATTCTGCACAGAAACGGTTTGCAAACCGCTGAATCCACACGTGAGTTTAACTCTGTCAGTTGAATGCACACATTGTCAACCTTTCAGTGTGATAACACCCTTTTGGTTTTAGAAGCAGATATTTCTCTGTACAACCTATTGTCCCATTCTCTCGGGAATATCCCAACGCAGCTCCTAGAAGAAACGTGTTTCTGACTCGCTGAATCTCAACATAGATTCAACTCTCTTAGGTGAACGATCGCACAGCAGAGCAGTTTCAAGGAAACTTTTCTCCTGAGTTTTAGACGAAGTTTCCTGCTGTTTAGTACGGATGCCGGCATTGGGCTGGAAATACCGGTTTTGGGATTCTGCACAGAAAGGATTTGGAAACCGCTGAATCCACACGTGAGTTTAACTCTGTCAGTTGAATGCACACATTGACAACCATTCAGTTTGATAACACCCTTTTGGTTTTAGAAGCAGATATTTCTCTGTACAGCCTATGGTCCCATTCACTCGGGAATATCCCAACGCAGCTCCTGGAAGAAACGTGTTTCTGACTCGCTGAATCTCAACATAGATTCAACTCTCTTAGGTGAACGAACGCACAGCAGAGCAGTTTCAAGGAAACGTTTCTCCTGAGTTTTAGATGAAGTTTCCTGCTGTTTAGTACGGATGCCGGCATTGGGCTGGAAATACCGGTTTTGGGATTCTGCACAGAAAGGGTTTGCAAACCGCTGAATCCACACGTGAGTTTAACTCTGTCAGTTGAATGCACACATTGACAACCATTCAGTTAGATAGCTCCGTTTTGGTATTAGAAGCAGATATTTCTCTGTACAGCCTATGGTCCCATTCACTCGGGAATATCCCAACGCAGGTCCTAGAAGAAACGTGTTTCTGACTCGCTGAATCTCAACATAGATTCAACTCTCTTAGGTGAACGAACGCACAGCAGAGCAGTTTCAAGGAAACGTTTCTCCTGAGTTTTAGACGAAGTTTCCTGCTGTTTAGTACGGATGCCGGCATTGGGCTGGAAATACCGGTTTTGGGATTCTGCACAGAAAGGATTTGGAAACCGCTGAATCCACACGTGAGTTTAACTCTGTCAGTTGAATGCACACATTGACAACCATTCAGTTTGATAACACCCTTTTGGTTTTAGAAGCAGATATTTCTCTGTACAGCCTATGGTCCCATTCACTCGGGAATATCCCAACGCAGCTCCTGGAAGAAACGTGTTTCTGACTCGCTGAATCTCAACATAGATTCAACTCTCTTAGGTGAACGAACGCACAGCAGAGCAGTTTCAAGGAAACGTTTCTCCTGAGTTTTAGATGAAGTTTCCTGCTGTTTAGTACGGATGCCGGCATTGGGCTGGAAATACCGGTTTTGGGATTCTGCACAGAAAGGGTTTGCAAACCGCTGAATCCACACGTGAGTTTAACTCTGTCAGTTGAATGCACACATTGACAACCATTCAGTTAGATAGCTCCGTTTTGGTATTAGAAGCAGATATTTCTCTGTACAGCCTATGGTCCCATTCACTCGGGAATATCCCAACGCAGGTCCTAGAAGAAACGTGTTTCTGACTCGCTGAATCTCAACATAGATTCAACTCTCTTAGGTGAACGAACGCACAGCAGAGCAGTTTCAAGGAAACGTTTCTCCTGAGTTTTAGACGAAGTTTCCTGCTGTTTAGTACGGATGCCGGCATTGGGCTGGAAATACCGGTTTTGGGATTCTGCACAGAAAGGGTTTGCAAACCGCTGAATCCACACGTGAGTTTAACTCTGTGAGTTGAATGCACACATTGACAACCATCCAGTTAGATAGCTCCGTTTTGGTTTTAGAAGCAGATATTTCTCTGTACAGCCCATGGTCCCATTCACTCGGGAATATCCCAACGAAGCTCCTAGAAGAAACGTGTTTCTGACTCGCTGAATCTCAACGTAGATTCAACTCTCTTAGGTGAACGAACGCACAGCAGAGCAGTTTCAAGGAAACGTTTCTCCTGAGTTTTAGACGAAGTTACCTGCAGTTAAGTACGTATCCCGGCATTGGGCTGGAAATACCGGTTTTGGGATTCTGCACAGAAAGTGTTTGCAAACCGCTGAATCCACACGTGAGTTTAACTCTGTCAGTTGAATGCACACATTGAAAACAATCCAGTTAGATAGCTCCGTTTTGGTTTTAGAAGCCCATATTTCTCTGTACAGCCTATGGTCCCATTCACTCGGGAATATCCCAACGCAGCTCCTGGAAGAAACGTGTTTCTGACTCGCTGAATCTCAACATAGATTCAACTCTCTTAGGTGAACGAACGCACAGCAGAGTAGTTTCAAGGAAACGTTTCTCCTGAGTTTTAGACGAAGTTTCCTGCTGTTTAGTACGTATGCCGGCATTGGGCTGGAAATACCGGTTTTGGGATTCTGCACAGAAAGGGTTTGCAAACCGCTGAATCCACACGTGAGTTTAACTCTGTCAGTTGAATGCACACATTGACAACCATTCAGTGTGATAACACCCTTTTGGTTTTAGAAGCAGATATTTCTCTGTAAAACCTATTGTTCCATTCTCTCGGGAATATCCCAACGCAGCTCCTAGAAGAAACGTGTTTCTGACTCGCTGAATCTCAACATAGATTCAACTCTCTTAGGTGAACGATCGCACAGCAGAGCAGTTTCAAGGAAACTTTTCTCCTGAGTTTTAGACGAAGTTTCCTGCTGTTTAGTACGGATGCCGGCATTGGGCTGGAAATACCGGTTTTGGGATTCTGCACAGAAAGGGTTTGCAAACCGCTGAATCCACAAGTGAGTTTAAATCTGTCAGTTGAATGCACACATTGACAACCATTCAGTTTGATAACACCCTTTTGGTTTTAGAAGCAGATATTTCTCTGTACAGCCTGTGGTCCCATTCACTCGGGAATATCCCAACGCAGCTCCTGGAAGAAACGTGTTTGTGACTCGCTGAATCTCAACATAGATTCAACTCTCTTAGGTGAACGAACGCACAGCAGAGCAGTTTCAAGGAAACGTTTCTCCTGAGTTTTAGACGAAGTTTCCTGCTGTTTAGTACGGATGCCGGCATTGGGCTTGAAATACCGGTTTTGGGATTCTGCACAGAAAGGGTTTGCAAACCGCTGAATCCACACGTGAGTTTAACTCTGTCAGTTGAATGCACACATTGACAACCATTCAGTTAGATAGCTCCGTTTTGGTATTAGAAGCAGATATTTCTCTGTACAGCCTATGGTCCCATTCACTCGGGAATATCCCAACGCAGGTCCTAGAAGAAACGTGTTTCTGACTCGCTGAATCTTAACATAGATTCAACTCTCTTAGGTGAACGAACGCACAGCAGAGCAGTTTCAAGGAAACGTTTCTCCTGAGTTTTAGACGAAGTTTCCTGCTGTTTAGTACGGATGCCGGCATTGGGCTGGAAATACCGGTTTTGGGATTCTGCACAGAAAGGGTTTGCAAACCGCTGAATCCACACGTGAGTTTAACTCTGTGAGTTGAATGCACACATTGACAACCATCCAGTTAGATAGCTCCGTTTTGGTTTTAGAAGCAGATATTTCTCTGTACAGCCTATGGTCCCATTCACTCGGGAATATCCCAACGCAGCTCCTAGAAGAAACGTGTTTCTGACTCGCTGAATCTCAACGTAGATTCAACTCTCTTAGGTGAACGAACGCACAGCAGAGCAGTTTCAAGGAAACGTTTCTCCTGAGTTTTAGACGAAGTTACCTGCAGTTAAGTACGTATCCCGGCATTGGGCTGGAAATACCGGTTTTGGGATTCTGCACAGAAAGTGTTTGCAAACCGCTGAATCCACACGTGAGTTTAACTCTGTCAGTTGAATGCACACATTGACAACAATCCAGTTAGATAGCTCCGTTTTGGTTTTAGAAGCCCATATTTCTCTGTACAGCCTATCGTCCCATTCACTCGGGAATATCCCAACGCAGCTCCTGGAAGAAACGTGTTTCTGACTCGCTGAATCTCAACATAGATTCAACTCTCTTAGGTGAACGAACGCACAGCAGAGCAGTTTCAAGGAAACGTTTCACCTGAGTTTTAGACGAAGTTTCCTGCTGTTTAGTACGTATGCCGGCATTGGGCTGGAAATACCGGTTTTGGGATTCTGCACAGAAAGGGTTTGCAAACCGCTGAATCCACACGTGAGTTTAACTCTGTCAGTTGAATGCACACATTGACAACAATCCAGTTAGATAGCTCCGTTTTGGTTTTAGAAGCACATATTTCGCTGTACAGCCTATGGTCCCATTCACTCGGGAATATCCCAACGCAACTCCTAGAAGAAACGTGTTTCTGACTCGCTGAATCTCAACATAGATTCAACTCTCTTAGGTGAACGAACGCACAGCAGAGCAGTTTCAAGGAAACGTTTCTCCTGAGTTTTAGACGAAGTTTCCTGCTGTTTAGTACGTATGCCGGCATTGGGCTGGAAATACCGGTTTTGGGATTCTACACAGAAAGGGTTTGCAAACCACTGAATCCACACGTGAGTTTAACTCCGTCAGTTGAATGCACACATGGACAACCATTCAGTTAGATAGCTCCGTTTTGTTTTTAGAAGCAGATATTTCTCTATACAGCCTATGGTCCCATTCACTCGGGAATATCCCAACGCAGCTCCTGGAAGAAACGTGTTTCTGACTCGCTGAATCTCAACATAGATTCAACTCTCTTAGGTGAACGAACGCACAGCAGAGTAGTTTCAAGGAAACGTTTCTCCTGATTTTTAGACGAAGTTTCCTGCTGTTTAGTACGGATGCCGGCATTGGGCTGGAAATACCGGTTTTGGGATTCTGCACAGAAACGGTTTGCAAACCGCTGAATCCACACGTGAGTTTAACTCTGTCAGTTGAATGCACACATTGTCAACCTTTCAGTGTGATAACACCCTTTTGGTTTTAGAAGCAGATATTTCTCTGTACAACCTATTGTCCCATTCTCTCGGGAATATCCCAACGCAGCTCCTAGAAGAAACGTGTTTCTGACTCGCTGAATCTCAACATAGATTCAACTCTCTTAGGTGAACGATCGCACAGCAGAGCAGTTTCAAGGAAACTTTTCTCCTGAGTTTTAGACGAAGTTTCCTGCTGTTTAGTACGGATGCCGGCATTGGGCTGGAAATACCGGTTTTGGGATTCTGCACAGAAAGGGTTTGCAAACCGCTGAATCCACAAGTGAGTTTAAATCTGTCAGTTGAATGCACACATTGACAACCATTCAGTTTGATAACACCCTTTTGGTTTTAGAAGCAGATATTTCTCTGTACAGCCTATGGTCCCATTCACTCGGGAATATCCCAACGCAGCTCCTGGAAGAAACGTGTTTCTGACTCGCTGAATCTCAACATAGATTCAACTCTCTTAGGTGAACGAACGCACAGCAGAGCAGTTTCAAGGAAACGTTTCTCCTGAGTTTTAGATGAAGTTTCCTGCTGTTTAGTACGGATGCCGGCATTGGGCTGGAAATACCGGTTTTGGGATTCTGCACAGAAAGGGTTTGCAAACCGCTGAATCCACACGTGAGTTTAACTCTGTCAGTTGAATGCACACATTGACAACCATTCAGTTAGATAGCTCCGTTTTGGTATTAGAAGCAGATATTTCTCTGTACAGCCTATGGTCCCATTCACTCGGGAATATCCCAACGCAGGTCCTAGAAGAAACGTGTTTCTGACTCGCTGAATCTCAACATAGATTCAACTCTCTTAGGTGAACGAACGCACAGCAGAGCAGTTTCAAGGAAACGTTTCTCCTGAGTTTTAGACGAAGTTTCCTGCTGTTTAGTACGGATGCCGGCATTGGGCTGGAAATACCGGTTTTGGGATTCTGCACAGAAAGGATTTGGAAACCGCTGAATCCACACGTGAGTTTAACTCTGTCAGTTGAATGCACACATTGACAACCATTCAGTTTGATAACACCCTTTTGGTTTTAGAAGCAGATATTTCTCTGTACAGCCTATGGTCCCATTCACTCGGGAATATCCCAACGCAGGTCCTAGAAGAAACGTGTTTCTGACTCGCTGAATCTCAACATAGATTCAACTCTCTTAGGTGAACGAACGCACAGCAGAGCAGTTTCAAGGAAACGTTTCTCCTGAGTTTTAGACGAAGTTTCCTGCTGTTTAGTACGGATGCCGGCATTGGGCTGGAAATACCGGTTTTGGGATTCTGCACAGAAAGGGTTTGCAAACCGCTGAATCCACACGTGAGTTTAACTCTGTGAGTTGAATGCACACATTGACAACCATCCAGTTAGATAGCTCCGTTTTGGTTTTAGAAGCAGATATTTCTCTGTACAGCCCATGGTCCCATTCACTCGGGAATATCCCAACGCAGCTCCTAGAAGAAACGTGTTTCTGACTCGCTGAATCTCAACGTAGATTCAACTCTCTTAGGTGAACGAACGCACAGCAGAGCAGTTTCAAGGAAACGTTTCTCCTGAGTTTTAGACGAAGTTACCTGCAGTTAAGTACGTATCCCGGCATTGGGCTGGAAATACCGGTTTTGGGATTCTGCACAGAAAGTGTTTGCAAACCGCTGAATCCACACGTGAGTTTAACTCTGTCAGTTGAATGCACACATTGAAAACAATCCAGTTAGATAGCTCCGTTTTGGTTTTAGAAGCCCATATTTCTCTGTACAGCCTATGGTCCCATTCACTCGGGAATATCCCAACGCAGCTCCTGGAAGAAACGTGTTTCTGACTCGCTGAATCTCAACATAGATTCAACTCTCTTAGGTGAACGAACGCACAGCAGAGTAGTTTCAAGGAAACGTTTCTCCTGAGTTTTAGACGAAGTTTCCTGCTGTTTAGTACGTATGCCGGCATTGGGCTGGAAATACCGGTTTTGGGATTCTGCACAGAAAGGGTTTGCAAACCGCTGAATCCACACGTGAGTTTAACTCTGTCAGTTGAATGCACACATTGACAACCATTCAGTGTGATAACACCCTTTTGGTTTTAGAAGCAGATATTTCTCTGTAAAACCTATTGTTCCATTCTCTCGGGAATATCCCAACGCAGCTCCTAGAAGAAACGTGTTTCTGACTCGCTGAATCTCAACATAGATTCAACTCTCTTAGGTGAACGATCGCACAGCAGAGCAGTTTCAAGGAAACTTTTCTCCTGAGTTTTAGACGAAGTTTCCTGCTGTTTAGTACGGATGCCGGCATTGGGCTGGAAATACCGGTTTTGGGATTCTGCACAGAAAGGGTTTGCAAACCGCTGAATCCACAAGTGAGTTTAAATCTGTCAGTTGAATGCACACATTGACAACCATTCAGTTTGATAACACCCTTTTGGTTTTAGAAGCAGATATTTCTCTGTACAGCCTGTGGTCCCATTCACTCGGGAATATCCCAACGCAGCTCCTGGAAGAAACGTGTTTGTGACTCGCTGAATCTCAACATAGATTCAACTCTCTTAGGTGAACGAACGCACAGCAGAGCAGTTTCAAGGAAACGTTTCTCCTGAGTTTTAGACGAAGTTTCCTGCTGTTTAGTACGGATGCCGGCATTGGGCTGGAAATACCGGTTTTGGGATTCTGCACAGAAAGGGTTTGCAAACCGCTGAATCCACACGTGAGTTTAACTCTGTCAGTTGAATGCACACATTGTCAACCTTTCAGTGTGATAACACCCTTTTGGTTTTAGAAGCAGATATTTCTCTGTACAACCTATTGTCCCATTCTCTCGGGAATATCCCAACGCAGCTCCTAGAAGAAACGTGTTTCTGACTCGCTGAATCTCAACATAGATTCAACTCTCTTAGGTGAACGATCGCACAGCAGAGCAGTTTCAAGGAAACTTTTCTCCTGAGTTTTAGACGAAGTTTCCTGCTGTTTAGTACGGATGCCGGCATTGGGCTGGAAATACCGGTTTTGGGATTCTGCACAGAAAGGATTTGGAAACCGCTGAATCCACACGTGAGTTTAACTCTGTCAGTTGAATGCACACATTGACAACCATTCAGTTTGATAACACCCTTTTGGTTTTAGAAGCAGATATTTCTCTGTACAGCCTATGGTCCCATTCACTCGGGAATATCCCAACGCAGCTCCTGGAAGAAACGTGTTTCTGACTCGCTGAATCTCAACATAGATTCAACTCTCTTAGGTGAACGAACGCACAGCAGAGCAGTTTCAAGGAAACGTTTCTCCTGAGTTTTAGATGAAGTTTCCTGCTGTTTAGTACGGATGCCGGCATTGGGCTGGAAATACCGGTTTTGGGATTCTGCACAGAAAGGGTTTGCAAACCGCTGAATCCACACGTGAGTTTAACTCTGTCAGTTGAATGCACACATTGACAACCATTCAGTTAGATAGCTCCGTTTTGGTATTAGAAGCAGATATTTCTCTGTACAGCCTATGGTCCCATTCACTCGGGAATATCCCAACGCAGGTCCTAGAAGAAACGTGTTTCTGACTCGCTGAATCTCAACATAGATTCAACTCTCTTAGGTGAACGAACGCACAGCAGAGCAGTTTCAAGGAAACGTTTCTCCTGAGTTTTAGACGAAGTTTCCTGCTGTTTAGTACGGATGCCGGCATTGGGCTGGAAATACCGGTTTTGGGATTCTGCACAGAAAGGATTTGGAAACCGCTGAATCCACACGTGAGTTTAACTCTGTCAGTTGAATGCACACATTGACAACCATTCAGTTTGATAACACCCTTTTGGTTTTAGAAGCAGATATTTCTCTGTACAGCCTATGGTCCCATTCACTCGGGAATATCCCAACGCAGCTCCTGGAAGAAACGTGTTTCTGACTCGCTGAATCTCAACATAGATTCAACTCTCTTAGGTGAACGAACGCACAGCAGAGCAGTTTCAAGGAAACGTTTCTCCTGAGTTTTAGATGAAGTTTCCTGCTGTTTAGTACGGATGCCGGCATTGGGCTGGAAATACCGGTTTTGGGATTCTGCACAGAAAGGGTTTGCAAACCGCTGAATCCACACGTGAGTTTAACTCTGTCAGTTGAATGCACACATTGACAACCATTCAGTTAGATAGCTCCGTTTTGGTATTAGAAGCAGATATTTCTCTGTACAGCCTATGGTCCCATTCACTCGGGAATATCCCAACGCAGGTCCTAGAAGAAACGTGTTTCTGACTCGCTGAATCTCAACATAGATTCAACTCTCTTAGGTGAACGAACGCACAGCAGAGCAGTTTCAAGGAAACGTTTCTCCTGAGTTTTAGACGAAGTTTCCTGCTGTTTAGTACGGATGCCGGCATTGGGCTGGAAATACCGGTTTTGGGATTCTGCACAGAAAGGGTTTGCAAACCGCTGAATCCACACGTGAGTTTAACTCTGTGAGTTGAATGCACACATTGACAACCATCCAGTTAGATAGCTCCGTTTTGGTTTTAGAAGCAGATATTTCTCTGTACAGCCCATGGTCCCATTCACTCGGGAATATCCCAACGAAGCTCCTAGAAGAAACGTGTTTCTGACTCGCTGAATCTCAACGTAGATTCAACTCTCTTAGGTGAACGAACGCACAGCAGAGCAGTTTCAAGGAAACGTTTCTCCTGAGTTTTAGACGAAGTTACCTGCAGTTAAGTACGTATCCCGGCATTGGGCTGGAAATACCGGTTTTGGGATTCTGCACAGAAAGTGTTTGCAAACCGCTGAATCCACACGTGAGTTTAACTCTGTCAGTTGAATGCACACATTGAAAACAATCCAGTTAGATAGCTCCGTTTTGGTTTTAGAAGCCCATATTTCTCTGTACAGCCTATGGTCCCATTCACTCGGGAATATCCCAACGCAGCTCCTGGAAGAAACGTGTTTCTGACTCGCTGAATCTCAACATAGATTCAACTCTCTTAGGTGAACGAACGCACAGCAGAGTAGTTTCAAGGAAACGTTTCTCCTGAGTTTTAGACGAAGTTTCCTGCTGTTTAGTACGTATGCCGGCATTGGGCTGGAAATACCGGTTTTGGGATTCTGCACAAAAAGGGTTTGCAAACCGCTGAATCCACACGTGAGTTTAACTCTGTCAGTTGAATGCACACATTGACAACCATTCAGTGTGATAACACCCTTTTGGTTTTAGAAGCAGATATTTCTCTGTAAAACCTATTGTTCCATTCTCTCGGGAATATCCCAACGCAGCTCCTAGAAGAAACGTGTTTCTGACTCGCTGAATCTCAACATAGATTCAACTCTCTTAGGTGAACGATCGCACAGCAGAGCAGTTTCAAGGAAACTTTTCTCCTGAGTTTTAGACGAAGTTTCCTGCTGTTTAGTACGGATGCCGGCATTGGGCTGGAAATACCGGTTTTGGGATTCTGCACAGAAAGGGTTTGCAAACCGCTGAATCCACAAGTGAGTTTAAATCTGTCAGTTGAATGCACACATTGACAACCATTCAGTTTGATAACACCCTTTTGGTTTTAGAAGCAGATATTTCTCTGTACAGCCTGTGGTCCCATTCACTCGGGAATATCCCAACACAGCTCCTGGAAGAAACGTGTTTGTGACTCGCTGAATCTCAACATAGATTCAACTCTCTTAGGTGAACGAACGCACAGCAGAGCAGTTTCAAGGAAACGTTTCTCCTGAGTTTTAGACGAAGTTTCCTGCTGTTTAGTACGGATGCCGGCATTGGGCTGGAAATACCGGTTTTGGGATTCTGCACAGAAAGGGTTTGCAAACCGCTGAATCCACACGTGAGTTTAACTCTGTCAGTTGAATGCACACATTGACAACCATTCAGTTAGATAGCTCCGTTTTGGTATTAGAAGCAGATATTTCTCTGTACAGCCTATGGTCCCATTCACTCGGGAATATCCCAACGCAGGTCCTAGAAGAAACGTGTTTCTGACTCGCTGAATCTTAACATAGATTCAACTCTCTTAGGTGAACGAACGCACAGCAGAGCAGTTTCAAGGAAACGTTTCTCCTGAGTTTTAGACGAAGTTTCCTGCTGTTTAGTACGGATGCCGGCATTGGGCTGGAAATACCGGTTTTGGGATTCTGCACAGAAAGGGTTTGCAAACCGCTGAATCCACACGTGAGTTTAACTCTGTGAGTTGAATGCACACATTGACAACCATCCAGTTAGATAGCTCCGTTTTGGTTTTAGAAGCAGATATTTCTCTGTACAGCCTATGGTCCCATTCACTCGGGAATATCCCAACGCAGCTCCTAGAAGAAACGTGTTTCTGACTCGCTGAATCTCAACGTAGATTCAACTCTCTTAGGTGAACGAACGCACAGCAGAGCAGTTTCAAGGAAACGTTTCTCCTGAGTTTTAGACGAAGTTACCTGCAGTTAAGTACGTATCCCGGCATTGGGCTGGAAATACCGGTTTTGGGATTCTGCACAGAAAGTGTTTGCAAACCGCTGAATCCACACGTGAGTTTAACTCTGTCAGTTGAATGCACACATTGACAACAATCCAGTTAGATAGCTCCGTTTTGGTTTTAGAAGCCCATATTTCTCTGTACAGCCTATCGTCCCATTCACTCGGGAATATCCCAACGCAGCTCCTGGAAGAAACGTGTTTCTGACTCGCTGAATCTCAACATAGATTCAACTCTCTTAGGTGAACGAACGCACAGCAGAGCAGTTTCAAGGAAACGTTTCACCTGAGTTTTAGACGAAGTTTCCTGCTGTTTAGTACGTATGCCGGCATTGGGCTGGAAATACCGGTTTTGGGATTCTGCACAGAAAGGGTTTGCAAACCGCTGAATCCACACGTGAGTTTAACTCTGTCAGTTGAATGCACACATTGACAACAATCCAGTTAGATAGCTCCGTTTTGGTTTTAGAAGCACATATTTCGCTGTACAGCCTATGGTCCCATTCACTCGGGAATATCCCAACGCAACTCCTAGAAGAAACGTGTTTCTGACTCGCTGAATCTCAACATAGATTCAACTCTCTTAGGTGAACGAACGCACAGCAGAGCAGTTTCAAGGAAACGTTTCTCCTGAGTTTTAGACGAAGTTTCCTGCTGTTTAGTACGTATGCCGGCATTGGGCTGGAAATACCGGTTTTGGGATTCTACACAGAAAGGGTTTGCAAACCACTGAATCCACACGTGAGTTTAACTCCGTCAGTTGAATGCACACATTGACAACCATTCAGTTAGATAGCTCCGTTTTGTTTTTAGAAGCAGATATTTCTCTATACAGCCTATGGTCCCATTCACTCGGGAATATCCCAACGCAGCTCCTGGAAGAAACGTGTTTCTGACTCGCTGAATCTCAACATAGATTCAACTCTCTTAGGTGAACGAACGCACAGCAGAGTAGTTTCAAGGAAACGTTTCTCCTGAGTTTTAGACGAAGTTTCCTGCTGTTTAGTACGGATGCCGGCATTGGGCTGGAAATACCGGTTTTGGGATTCTGCACAGAAACGGTTTGCAAACCGCTGAATCCACACGTGAGTTTAACTCTGTCAGTTGAATGCACACATTGTCAACCTTTCAGTGTGATAACACCCTTTTGGTTTTAGAAGCAGATATTTCTCTGTACAACCTATTGTCCCATTCTCTCGGGAATATCCCAACGCAGCTCCTAGAAGAAACGTGTTTCTGACTCGCTGAATCTCAACATAGATTCAACTCTCTTAGGTGAACGATCGCACAGCAGAGCAGTTTCAAGGAAACTTTTCTCCTGAGTTTTAGACGAAGTTTCCTGCTGTTTAGTACGGATGCCGGCATTGGGCTGGAAATACCGGTTTTGGGATTCTGCACAGAAAGGATTTGGAAACCGCTGAATCCACACGTGAGTTTAACTCTGTCAGTTGAATGCACACATTGACAACCATTCAGTTTGATAACACCCTTTTGGTTTTAGAAGCAGATATTTCTCTGTACAGCCTATGGTCCCATTCACTCGGGAATATCCCAACGCAGCTCCTGGAAGAAACGTGTTTCTGACTCGCTGAATCTCAACATAGATTCAACTCTCTTAGGTGAACGAACGCACAGCAGAGCAGTTTCAAGGAAACGTTTCTCCTGAGTTTTAGATGAAGTTTCCTGCTGTTTAGTACGGATGCCGGCATTGGGCTGGAAATACCGGTTTTGGGATTCTGCACAGAAAGGGTTTGCAAACCGCTGAATCCACACGTGAGTTTAACTCTGTCAGTTGAATGCACACATTGACAACCATTCAGTTAGATAGCTCCGTTTTGGTATTAGAAGCAGATATTTCTCTGTACAGCCTATGGTCCCATTCACTCGGGAATATCCCAACGCAGGTCCTAGAAGAAACGTGTTTCTGACTCGCTGAATCTCAACATAGATTCAACTCTCTTAGGTGAACGAACGCACAGCAGAGCAGTTTCAAGGAAACGTTTCTCCTGAGTTTTAGACGAAGTTTCCTGCTGTTTAGTACGGATGCCGGCATTGGGCTGGAAATACCGGTTTTGGGATTCTGCACAGAAAGGATTTGGAAACCGCTGAATCCACACGTGAGTTTAACTCTGTCAGTTGAATGCACACATTGACAACCATTCAGTTTGATAACACCCTTTTGGTTTTAGAAGCAGATATTTCTCTGTACAGCCTATGGTCCCATTCACTCGGGAATATCCCAACGCAGCTCCTGGAAGAAACGTGTTTCTGACTCGCTGAATCTCAACATAGATTCAACTCTCTTAGGTGAACGAACGCACAGCAGAGCAGTTTCAAGGAAACGTTTCTCCTGAGTTTTAGATGAAGTTTCCTGCTGTTTAGTACGGATGCCGGCATTGGGCTGGAAATACCGGTTTTGGGATTCTGCACAGAAAGGGTTTGCAAACCGCTGAATCCACACGTGAGTTTAACTCTGTCAGTTGAATGCACACATTGACAACCATTCAGTTAGATAGCTCCGTTTTGGTATTAGAAGCAGATATTTCTCTGTACAGCCTATGGTCCCATTCACTCGGGAATATCCCAACGCAGGTCCTAGAAGAAACGTGTTTCTGACTCGCTGAATCTCAACATAGATTCAACTCTCTTAGGTGAACGAACGCACAGCAGAGCAGTTTCAAGGAAACGTTTCTCCTGAGTTTTAGACGAAGTTTCCTGCTGTTTAGTACGGATGCCGGCATTGGGCTGGAAATACCGGTTTTGGGATTCTGCACAGAAAGGGTTTGCAAACCGCTGAATCCACACGTGAGTTTAACTCTGTGAGTTGAATGCACACATTGACAACCATCCAGTTAGATAGCTCCGTTTTGGTTTTAGAAGCAGATATTTCTCTGTACAGCCCATGGTCCCATTCACTCGGGAATATCCCAACGAAGCTCCTAGAAGAAACGTGTTTCTGACTCGCTGAATCTCAACGTAGATTCAACTCTCTTAGGTGAACGAACGCACAGCAGAGCAGTTTCAAGGAAACGTTTCTCCTGAGTTTTAGACGAAGTTACCTGCAGTTAAGTACGTATCCCGGCATTGGGCTGGAAATACCGGTTTTGGGATTCTGCACAGAAAGTGTTTGCAAACCGCTGAATCCACACGTGAGTTTAACTCTGTCAGTTGAATGCACACATTGAAAACAATCCAGTTAGATAGCTCCGTTTTGGTTTTAGAAGCCCATATTTCTCTGTACAGCCTATGGTCCCATTCACTCGGGAATATCCCAACGCAGCTCCTGGAAGAAACGTGTTTCTGACTCGCTGAATCTCAACATAGATTCAACTCTCTTAGGTGAACGAACGCACAGCAGAGTAGTTTCAAGGAAACGTTTCTCCTGAGTTTTAGACGAAGTTTCCTGCTGTTTAGTACGTATGCCGGCATTGGGCTGGAAATACCGGTTTTGGGATTCTGCACAGAAAGGGTTTGCAAACCGCTGAATCCACACGTGAGTTTAACTCTGTCAGTTGAATGCACACATTGACAACCATTCAGTGTGATAACACCCTTTTGGTTTTAGAAGCAGATATTTCTCTGTAAAACCTATTGTTCCATTCTCTCGGGAATATCCCAACGCAGCTCCTAGAAGAAACGTGTTTCTGACTCGCTGAATCTCAACATAGATTCAACTCTCTTAGGTGAACGATCGCACAGCAGAGCAGTTTCAAGGAAACTTTTCTCCTGAGTTTTAGACGAAGTTTCCTGCTGTTTAGTACGGATGCCGGCATTGGGCTGGAAATACCGGTTTTGGGATTCTGCACAGAAAGGGTTTGCAAACCGCTGAATCCACAAGTGAGTTTAAATCTGTCAGTTGAATGCACACATTGACAACCATTCAGTTTGATAACACCCTTTTGGTTTTAGAAGCAGATATTTCTCTGTACAGCCTGTGGTCCCATTCACTCGGGAATATCCCAACGCAGCTCCTGGAAGAAACGTGTTTGTGACTCGCTGAATCTCAACATAGATTCAACTCTCTTAGGTGAACGAACGCACAGCAGAGCAGTTTCAAGGAAACGTTTCTCCTGAGTTTTAGACGAAGTTTCCTGCTGTTTAGTACGGATGCCGGCATTGGGCTGGAAATACCGGTTTTGGGATTCTGCACAGAAAGGGTTTGCAAACCGCTGAATCCACACGTGAGTTTAACTCTGTCAGTTGAATGCACACATTGACAACCATTCAGTTAGATAGCTCCGTTTTGGTATTAGAAGCAGATATTTCTCTGTACAGCCTATGGTCCCATTCACTCGGGAATATCCCAACGCAGGTCCTAGAAGAAACGTGTTTCTGACTCGCTGAATCTCAACATAGATTCAACTCTCTTAGGTGAACGAACGCACAGCAGAGCAGTTTCAAGGAAACGTTTCTCCTGAGTTTTAGACGAAGTTTCCTGCTGTTTAGTACGGATGCCGGCATTGGGCTGGAAATACCGGTTTTGGGATTCTGCACAGAAAGGGTTTGCAAACCGCTGAATCCACACGTGAGTTTAACTCTGTGAGTTGAATGCACACATTGACAACCATCCAGTTAGATAGCTCCGTTTTGGTTTTAGAAGCAGATATTTCTCTGTACAGCCTATGGTCCCATTCACTCGGGAATATCCCAACGCAGCTCCTAGAAGAAACGTGTTTCTGACTCGCTGAATCTCAACGTAGATTCAACTCTCTTAGGTGAACGAACGCACAGCAGAGCAGTTTCAAGGAAACGTTTCTCCTGAGTTTTAGACGAAGTTACCTGCAGTTAAGTACGTATCCCGGCATTGGGCTGGAAATACCGGTTTTGGGATTCTGCACAGAAAGTGTTTGCAAACCGCTGAATCCACACGTGAGTTTAACTCTGTCAGTTGAATGCACACATTGACAACAATCCAGTTAGATAGCTCCGTTTTGGTTTTAGAAGCCCATATTTCTCTGTACAGCCTATCGTCCCATTCACTCGGGAATATCCCAACGCAGCTCCTGGAAGAAACGTGTTTCTGACTCGCTGAATCTCAACATAGATTCAACTCTCTTAGGTGAACGAACGCACAGCAGAGCAGTTTCAAGGAAACGTTTCACCTGAGTTTTAGACGAAGTTTCCTGCTGTTTAGTACGTATGCCGGCATTGGGCTGGAAATACCGGTTTTGGGATTCTGCACAGAAAGGGTTTGCAAACCGCTGAATCCACACGTGAGTTTAACTCTGTCAGTTGAATGCACACATTGACAACCATTCACTTTGATAACACCCTTTTGGTTTTAAAAGCAGATATTTCTCTGTACAGTCTATTGTCCCATTCACTCGGGAATATCCCAACGCAGCTCCTGGAAGAAACGTGTTTCTGACTCGCTGAATCTCAACATAGATTCAACTCTCTTAGGTGAACGAACGCACAGCAGAGCAGTTTCAATGAAACGTTTCTCCTGAGTTTTAGACGAAGTTTCCTGCTGTTTAGTACGTATGCCGGCATTGGGCTGGAAATACCGGTTTTGGGATTCTGCACAGAAAGGGTTTGTAAACCGCTGAATCCACACGTGAGTTTAACTCTGTCAGTTGAATGCACACATTGACAACCATTCAGTGTGATAACACCCTTTTGGTTTTAGAAGCAGATATTTCTCTGTAAAACCTATTGTTCCATTCTCTCGGGAATATCCCAACACAGCTCCTAGAAGAAACGTGTTTCTGACTCGCTGAATCTCAACATAGATTCAACTCTCTTAGGTGAACGATCGCACAGCAGAGCAGTTTCAAGGAAACTTTTCTCCTGAGTTTTAGACGAAGTTTCCTGCTGTTTAGTACGGATGCCGGCATTGGGCTGGAAATACCGGTTTTGGGATTCTGCACAGAAAGGGTTTGCAAACCGCTGAATCCACAAGTGAGTTTAAATCTGTCAGTTGAATGCACACATTGACAACCATTCAGTTTGATAACACCCTTTTGGTTTTAGAAGCAGATATTTCTCTGTACAGCCTGTGGTCCCATTCACTCGGGAATATCCCAACGCAGCTCCTGGAAGAAACGTGTTTGTGACTCGCTGAATCTCAACATAGATTCAACTCTCTTAGGTGAACGAACGCATAGCAGAGCAGTTTCAAGGAAACGTTTCTCCTGAGTTTTAGACGAAGTTTCCTGCTGTTTAGTACGGATGCCGGCATTGGGCTGGAAATACCGGTTTTGGGATTCTGCACAGAAAGGGTTTGCAAACCGCTGAATCCACACGTGAGTTTAACTCTGTGAGTTGAATGCACACATTGACAACCATCCAGTTAGATAGCTCCGTTTTGGTTTTAGAAGCAGATATTTCTCTGTACAGCCCATGGTCCCATTCACTCGGGAATATCCCAACGCAGCACCTAGAAGAAACGTGTTTCTGACTCGCTGAATCTCAACGTAGATTCAACTCTCTTAGGTGAACGAACGCACAGCAGAGCAGTTTCAAGGAAACGTTTCTCCTGAGTTTTAGACGAAGTTACCTGCAGTTAAGTACGTATCCCGGCATTGGGCTGGAAATACCGGTTTTGGGATTCTGCACAGAAAGTGTTTGCAAACCGCTGAATCCACACGTGAGTTTAACTCTGTCAGTTGAATGCACACATTGACAACAATCCAGTTAGATAGCTCCGTTTTGGTTATAGAAGCCCATATTTCTCTGTACAGCCTATGGTCCCATTCACTCGGGAATATCCCAACGCAGCTCCTGGAAGAAACGTGTTTCTGACTCGCTGAATCTCAACATAGATTCAACTCTCTTAGGTGAACGAACGCACAGCAGAGCAGTTTCAAGGAAACTTTTCTCCTGAGTTTTAGACGAAGTTTCCTGCTGTTTAGTACGTATGCCGGCATTGGGCTGGAAATACCGGTTTTGGGATTCTGCACAGAAAGGGTTTGCAAACCGCTGAATCCACACGTGAGTTTAATTCTGTCAGTTGAATGCACACATTGACAACCATTCAGTTTGATAACACCCTTTTGGTTTTAAAAGCAGATATTTCTCTGTACAGTCTATGGTCCCATTCACTCGGGAATATCCCAACGCAGCTCCTGGAAGAAACGTGTTTGTGACTCGCTGAATCTCAACATAGATTCAACTCTCTTAGGTGAACGAACGCACAGCAGAGCAGTTTCAAGGAAACGTTTCTCCTGAGTTTTAGACGAAGTTTCCTGCTGTTTAGTACGTATGCCGGCATTGGGCTGGAAATACCGGTTTTGGGATTCTGCACAGAAAGGGTTTGCAAACCGCTGAATCCACACGTGAGTTTAACTCTGTCAGTTGAATGCACACATTGACAGCCATTCAGTTTGATAACACCCTTTTGGTTTTAGAAGCAGATATTTCTCTGTACAGCCTATGGTCCCATTCACTCGGGAATATCCCAACGCAGCTCCTGGAAGAAACGTGTTTCTGACTCGCTGAATCTCAACATAGATTCAACTCTCTTAGGTGAACGAACGCACAGCAGAGCAGTTTCAAGGAAACGTTTCTCCTGAGTTTCAGACGAAGTTTCCTGCTGTTTAGTACGGACGCCGGCATTGGGCTGGAAATACCGGTTTTGGGATTCTGCACAGAAAGGGTTTGCAAACTGCTGAATCCACACGACAGTTTGACTTTGTCACTTGAATGCACACATTGACAACAATCCAGTTAGATAGCTCCGTTTTGGTTTTAGAAGCACATATTTCGCTGTACACCCTATGGTCCCATTCACTCGGGAATATCCCAACGCAACTCCTAGAAGAAGCGTGTTTCTGACTCGCTGAATCTCAACATAGATTCAACTCTCTTAGGTGAACGAACGCACAGCAGAGCAGTTTCAAGGAAACGTTTCTCCTGAGTTTTAGACGAAGTTTCCTGCTGTTTAGTACGGATGCCGGCATTGGGCTGGAAATACCGGTTTTGGGATTCTGCACAGAAAGGGTTTGCAAACCGCTGAATCCACACGTGAGTTTAACTCCGTCAGTTGAATGCACACATTGACAACCATTCAGTTAGATAGCTCCGTTTTGTTTTTAGAAGCAGATATTTCTCTATACAGCCTATGGTCCCATTCACTCGGGAATATCCCAACGAAGCTCCTGGAAGAAACGTGTTTCTGACTCGCTGAATCTCAACATAGATTCAACTCTCTTAGGTGAACGAACGCACAGCAGAGCAGTTTCAAGGAAACGTTTCTCCTGAGTTTTAGACGAAGTTTCCTGCTGTTTAGTACGGATGCCGGCATTGGGCTGGAAATACCGGTTTTGGGATTCTGCACAGAAAGCGTTTGCAAACCGCTGAATCCACACGTGAGTTTAACTCTGTCAGTTGAATGCACACATTGACAACCATTCAGTTTGATAACACCCTTTTGGTTTTAGAAGCAGATATTTCTCTGTACAGCCTATGGTCCCATTCACTCGGGAATATCCCAATGCAGCTCCTGGAAGAAACGTGTTTCTGACTCGCTGAATCTCAACATAGATTCAACTCTCTTAGGTGAACGAACGCACAGCAGAGCAGTTTCAAGGAATCGTTTCTTCTGAGTTTTAGACGAAGTTTCCTGCTGTTTAGTACGTATGCCGGCATTGGGCTGGAAATTCCGGTTTTGGGATTCTGCACAGAAAGGGTTTGCAAACCGCTGAATCCACACGTGAGTTTAACTTTGTCAGTTGAATGCACACATTGACAACCATCCAGTTAGATAGCTCCGTTTTGGTTTTAGAAGCAGATATTTCTCTGTACAGACTATGGTCCCATTCACTCGGGAATATCCCAACGCAGCTCCTAGAAGAAACGTGTTTCTGACTCGCTGAATCTCAACATAGATTCAACTCTCTTAGGTGAACGAACGAACAGCAGAGCAGTTTCAAGGAAACGTTTCTCCTGAGTTTTAGACGAAGTTTCCTGCTGTTTAGTACGTATGCCGGCATTGGGCTGGAAATACCGGTTTTGGGATTCTGCACAGAAAGGGTTTGCAAACCACTGAATCAACACGTGAGTTTAACTCTGTCAGTTGAATGCACACATTGACAACCATTCAGTTAGATAGCTCCGTTTTGGTTTTAGAAGCAGATATTTCTCTGTACAGCCTATGGTCCCATTCACTCGGGAATATCCCAACGCAGCTCCTGGAAGAAACGTGTTTCTGACTCGCTGAATCTCAACATAGATTCAAATCTCTTAGGTGAACGAACGCACAGCAGAGCAGTTTCAAGGAAACGTTTCTCCTGAGTTTTAGACGAAGTTTCCTGCTGTTTAGTACGTATGCCGGCATTGGGCTGGAAATACCGGTTTTGGGATTCTGCACAGAAAGGGTTTGCAAACCGCTGAATCCACACGTGAGTTTATCTCTGTCAGTTGAATGCACACATTGACAACCATTCAGTTAGATAGCTCCGTTTTGGTTTTAGAAGCAGATATTTCTCTGTACAGCCTATGGTCCCATTCACTCGGGAATATCCCAATGCAGCTCCTGGAAGAAACGTGTTTCTGACTCGCTGAATCTCAACATAGATTCAACTCTCTTAGGTGAACGAACGCACAGCAGAGCAGTTTCAAGGAATCGTTTCTTCTGAGTTTTAGACGAAGTTTCCTGCTGTTTAGTACGTATGCCGGCATTGGGCTGGAAATTCCGGTTTTGGGATTCTGCACAGAAAGGGTTTGCAAACCGCTGAATCCACACGTGAGTTTAACTTTGTCAGTTGAATGCACACATTGACAACCATCCAGTTAGATAGCTCCGTTTTGGTTTTAGAAGCAGATATTTCTCTGTACAGACTATGGTCCCATTCACTCGGGAATATCCCAACGCAGCTCCTAGAAGAAACGTGTTTCTGACTCGCTGAATCTCAACATAGATTCAACTCTCTTAGGTGAACGAACGAACAGCAGAGCAGTTTCAAGGAAACGTTTCTCCTGAGTTTTAGACGAAGTTTCCTGCTGTTTAGTACGTATGCCGGCATTGGGCTGGAAATACCGGTTTTGGGATTCTGCACAGAAAGGGTTTGCAAACCACTGAATCAACACGTGAGTTTAACTCTGTCAGTTGAATGCACACATTGACAACCATTCAGTTAGATAGCTCCGTTTTGGTTTTAGAAGCAGATATTTCTCTGTACAGCCTATGGTCCCATTCACTCGGGAATATCCCAACGCAGCTCCTGGAAGAAACGTGTTTCTGACTCGCTGAATCTCAACATAGATTCAAATCTCTTAGGTGAACGAACGCACAGCAGAGCAGTTTCAAGGAAACGTTTCTCCTGAGTTTTAGACGAAGTTTCCTGCTGTTTAGTACGTATGCCGGCATTGGGCTGGAAATACCGGTTTTGGGATTCTGCACAGAAAGGGTTTGCAAACCGCTGAATCCACACGTGAGTTTATCTCTGTCAGTTGAATGCACACATTGACAACCATTCAGTTAGATAGCTCCGTTTTGGTTTTAGAAGCAGATATTTCTCTGTACAGCCTATGGTCCCATTCACTCGGGAATATCCCAACGCAGCTCCTAGAAGAAACGTGTTTCTGACTCGCTGAATCTCAATATAGATTCAACTCTCTTTGGTGAACGAATGCCCAGCAGAGCAGTTTCAAGGAAACTTTTCTCCTGAGTTTTAGACGAAGTTTCCTGCTGTTTAGTACGTATGCCGGCATTGGGCTGGAAATTCCGGTTTTGGGATTCTGCACAGAAAGGGTTTGCAAACCGCTCAATCCACACGTGAGTTTAACTCTGTCAGTTGAATGCACACATTGACAACCATTCAGTTAGATACCTCCGTTTTGGTTTTAGAAACAGATATTTCTCTGTACAGTCTATGGTCCCATTCACTCGGGAATAACCCAACGCAGCTCCTAGAAGAAACGTGTTTCTGACTCGCTGAATCTCAACATAGATTCAACTCTCTTAGGTGAACGAACGCACAGCAGAGCAGTTTCAAGGAAACGTTTCTCCTGAGTTTTAGACGAAGTTTCCTGCTGTTTAGTACAGATGCCGGCATTGGGCTGGAAATACCGGTTTTGGGATTCTGCACAGAAAGGGTTTGCAAACCGCTGAATCCACACGTGAGTTTAACTCTGTCAGTGGAATGCGCACATTGACACCCATTCGGTTAGATAGTTCCGTTTCTGTTTTAGAAGCAGATATTTCTCTGTACAGCCTATGGTCCCATTCACTCGGGAATATCCCAACGCATCTCCTAGAAGAAACGTGTTTCTGACTCGCTGAATCTCAACATAGATTCAACTCTCTTAGGTGAGCGAACGCACAGCAGAGCAGTTTCAAGGAAACGTTTCTCCTGAGTTTTAGACGAAGCTTCCTGCTGTTTAGTACATATGCCGGCATTGGGCTGGAAATACCGGTTTTGGGATTCTGCACAGAAAGGGTTTGCAAACCACTGAATCAACACGTGAGTTTAACTCTGTCAGTTGAATGCACACATTGACAACCATTCAGTTAGATAGCTCCGTTTTGGTTTTAGAAGCAGATATTTCTCTGTACAGCCTATGGTCCCATTCACTCGGGAATATCCCAACGCAGCTCCTGGAAGAAACGTGTTTCTGACTCGCTGAATCTCAACATAGATTCAAATCTCTTAGGTGAATGAACGCACAGCAGAGCAGTTTCAAGGAAAGGTTTCTCCTGAGTTTTAGACGAAGTTTCCTGCTGTTTAGTACGTATGCCGGCATTGGGCTGGAAATACCGGTTTTGGGATTCTGCACAGAAAGGGTTTGCAAACCGCTGAATCCACACGTGAGTTTATCTCTGTCAGTTGAATGCACACATTGACAACCATTCAGTTAGATAGCTCCGTTTTGGTTTTAGAAGCAGATATTTCTCTGTACAGCCTATGGTCCCATTCACTCGGGAATATCCCAACGCAGCTCCTAGAAGAAACGTGTTTCTGACTCGCTGAATCTCAATATAGATTCAACTCTCTTTGGTGAACGAATGCCCAGCAGAGCAGTTTCAAGGAAACTTTTCTCCTGAGTTTTAGACGAAGTTTCCTGCTGTTTAGTACGTATGCCGGCATTGGGTTGGAAATTCCGGTTTTGGGATTCTGCACAGAAAGGGTTTGCAAACCGCTCAATCCACACGTGAGTTTAACTCTGTCAGTTGAATGCACACATTGACAACCATTCAGTTAGATACCTCCGTTTTGGTTTTAGAAACAGATATTTCTCTGTACAGTATATGGTCCCATTCACTCGGGAATAACCCAACGCAGCTCCTAGAAGAAACGTGTTTCTGACTCGCTGAATCTCAACATAGATTCAACTCTCTTAGGTGAACGAACGCACAGCAGAGCAGTTTCAAGGAAACGTTTATCCTGAGTTTTAGACGAAGTTTCCTGCTGTTTAGTACAGATGCCGGCATTGGGCTGGAAATACCGGTTTTGGGATTCTGCACAGAAAGGGTTTGCAAACCGCTGAATCCACACGTGAGTTTAACTCTGTCAGTGGAATGCGCACATTGACACCCATTCGGTTAGATAGTTCCGTTTCTGTTTTAGAAGCAGATATTTCTCTGTACAGCCTATGGTCCCATTCACTCGGGAATATCCCAACGCATCTCCTAGAAGAAACGTGTTTCTGACTCGCTGAATCTCAACATAGATTCAACTCTCTTAGGTGAGCGAACGCACAGCAGAGCAGTTTCAAGGAAACGTTTCTCCTGAGTTTTAGACGAAGCTTCCTGCTGTTTAGTACATATGCCGGCATTGGGCTGGAAATACCGGTTTTGGGATTCTGCACAGAAAGGGTTTGCAAACCGCTGAATCCACACGTGAGTTTAACTTTGTCAGTTGAATGCACACATTGACAAACATCCACTTAGATAGCTCCGTTTTGGTTTTAGAAGCAGATATTTCTCTGTACATACTGTAGTCCCATTCACTCGGGAATATCCCAACGCAGCTCCTAGAAGAAACGTGTTTCTGACTCGCTGAATCTCAACATTGATTCAACTCTCTTAGGTGAACGAACGCACAGCAGAGCAGTTTCAAGGAAACTTTTCTCCTGAGTTTTAGACGAAGTTACCTGCTGTTTAGTATGTATGCCGGCATTGGGCTGGAAATACCGGTTTTGGGATTCTGCACAGAAAGGGTTTGCAAACCACTGAATCCACACGTGAGTTTAACTCTGTCAGTTGAATGCACACATTGACAACCGTTCAGTTAGATTGCTCCGTTTTGGTTATAGAAGCAGATATTTCTCTGTACAGCCTATGGTCCCATTCACTCTGGAATATCCCAACGCAGGTCCTAGAGAAACGTGTTTCTGACTCGCTGAATCTCAACATTGATTCAACTCTCTTAGGTGAACGAACGCACAGCAGAGCAGTTTCAAGGAAACTTTTCTCCTGAGTTTTAGACGAAGTTACCTGCTGTTTAGTACGTATGCCGGCATTGGGCTGGAAATACCGGTTTTGGGATTCTGCACAGAAAGGGTTTGCAAACCGCTGAATCCACACGTGAGTTTAACTCTGTCAGTTGAATGCACACATTGACAACCATTCAGTTTGATAACACCCTTTTGGTTTTAAAAGCAGATATTTCTCTGTACAGTCTATGGTCCCATTCACTCGGGAATATCCCAACGCAGCTCCTGGAAGAAACGTGTTTGTGACTCGCTGAATCTCAACATAGATTCAACTCTCTTAGGTGAACGAACGCACAGCAGAGCAGTTTCAAGGAAACGTTTCTCCTGAGTTTTAGACGAAGTTTCCTGCTGTTTAGTACGTATGCCGGCATTGGGCTGGAAATACCGGTTTTGGGATTCTGCACAGAAAGGGTTTGCAAACCGCTGAATCCACACGTGAGTTTAACTCTGTCAGTTGAATGCACACATTGACAACCATTCAGTTTGATAACACCCTTTTGGTTTTAGAAGCAGATATTTCTCTGTACAGCCTATGGTCCCATTCACTCGGGAATATCCCAACGCAGCTCCTGGAAGAAACGTGTTTCTGACTCGCTGAATCTCAACATAGATTCAACTCTCTTAGGTGAACGAACGCACAGCAGAGCAGTTTCAAGGAAACGTTTCTCCTGAGTTTCAGACGAAGTTTCCTGCTGTTTAGTACGGACGCCGGCATTGGGCTGGAAATACCGGTTTTGGGATTCTGCACAGAAAGGGTTTGCAAACTGCTGAATCCACACGAGAGTTTGACTTTGTCACTTGAATGCACACATTGACAACAATCCAGTAAGATAGCTCCGTTTTGGTTTTAGAAGCACATATTTCGCTGTACACCCTATGGTCCCATTCACTCGGGAATATCCCAACGCAACTCCTAGAAGAAACGTGTTTCTGACTCGCTGAATCTCAACATAGATTCAACTCTCTTAGGTGAACGAACGCACAGCAGAGCAGTTTCAAGGAAACGTTTCTCCTGAGTTTTAGACGAAGTTTCCTGCTGTTTAGTACGTATGCCGGCATTGGGCTGGAAATACCGGTTTTGGGATTCTGCACAGAAAGGGTTTGCAAACCGCTGAATCCACACGTGAGTTTAACTCCGTCAGTTGAATGCGCACATTGACAACCATTCAGTTAGATAGCTCCGTTTTGTTTTTAGAAGCAGATATTCCTCTGTACAGCCTATGGTCCCATTCACTCGGGAATATCCCAACGCAGCTCCTGGAAGAAACGTGTTTCTGACTCGCTGAATCTCAACATAGATTCAACTCTCTTAGGTGAACGAACGCACAGCAGAGCAGTTTCAAGGAAACGTTTCTCCTGAGTTTTAGACGAAGTTTCCTGCTGTTTAGTACGGATGCCGGCATTGGGCTGGAAATACCGGTTTTGGGATTCTGCACAGAAAGGGTTTGCAAACCGCTGAATCCACACGTGAGTTTAACTCTGTGAGTTGAATGCACACATTGACAACCATCCAGTTAGATAGCTCCGTTTTGGTTTTAGAAGCAGATATTTCTCTGTACAGCCCATGGTCCCATTCACTCGGGAATATCCCAACGCAGCTCCTAGAAGAAACGTGTTTCTGACTCGCTGAATCTCAACGTAGATTCAACTCTCTTAGGTGAACGAACGCACAGCAGAGCAGTTTCAAGGAAACGTTTCTCCTGAGTTTTAGACGAAGTTACCTGCAGTTGAGTACGTATCCCGGCATTGGGCTGGAAATACCGGTTTTGGGATTCTGCACAGAAAGTGTTTGCAAACCGCTGAATCCACACGTTAGTTTAACTCTGTCAGTTGAATGCACACATTGACAACAATCCAGTTAGATAGCTCCGTTTTGGTTTTAGAAGCCCATATTTCTCTGTACAGCCTATGGTCCCATTCACTCGGGAATATCCCAACGCAGCTCCTGGAAGAAACGTGTTTCTGACTCGCTGAATCTCAACATAGATTCAACTCTCTTAGGTGAACGAACGCACAGCAGAGCAGTTTCAAGGAAACTTTTCTCCTGAGTTTTAGACGAAGTTTCCTGCTGTTTAGTACGTATGCCGGCATTGGGCTGGAAATACCGGTTTTGGGATTCTGCACAGAAAGGGTTTGCAAACCCCTGAATCCACACGTGAGTTTAATTCTGTCAGTTGAATGCACACATTGACAACCATTCAGTTTGATAACACCCTTTTGGTTTTAAAAGCAGATATTTCTCTGTACAGTCTATGGTCCCATTCACTCGGGAATATCCCAACGCAGCTCCTGGAAGAAACGTGTTTGTGACTCGCTGAATCTCAACATAGATTCAACTCTCTTAGGTGAACGAACGCACAGCAGAGCAGTTTCAAGGAAACGTTTCTCCTGAGTTTTAGACGAAGTTTCCTGCTGTTTAGTACGTATGCCGGCATTGGGCTGGAAATACCGGTTTTGGGATTCTGCACAGAAAGGGTTTGCAAACCGCTGAATCCACACGTGAGTTTAACTCTGTCAGTTGAATGCACACATTGACAACCATTCAGTTTGATAACACCCTTTTGGTTTTAGAAGCAGATATTTCTCTGTACAGCCTATGGTCCCATTCACTCGGGAATATCCCAACGCAGCTCCTGGAAGAAACGTGTTTCTGACTCGCTGAATCTCAACATAGATTCAACTCTCTTAGGTGAACGAACGCACAGCAGAGCAGTTTCAAGGAAACGTTTCTCCTGAGTTTCAGACGAAGTTTCCTGCTGTTTAGTACGGACGCCGGCATTGGGCTGGAAATACCGGTTTTGGGATTCTGCACAGAAAGGGTTTCCAAACTGCTGAATCCACACGAGAGTTTGACTTTGTCACTTGAATGCACACATTGACAACAATCCAGTTAGATAGCTCCGTTTTGGTTTTAGAAGCACATATTTCGCTGTACACCCTATGGTCCCATTCACTCGGGAATATCCCAACGCAACTCCTAGAAGAAACGTGTTTCTGACTCGCTGAATCTCAACATAGATTCAACTCTCTTAGGTGAACGAACGCACAGCAGAGCAGTTTCAAGGAATCGTTTCTTCTGAGTTTTAGACGAAGTTTCCTGCTGTTTAGTACGTATGCCGGCATTGGGCTGGAAATTCCGGTTTTGGGATTCTGCACAGAAAGGGTTTGCAAACCGCTGAATCCACACGTGAGTTTAACTTTGTCAGTTGAATGCACACATTGACAACCATCCAGTTAGATAGCTCCGTTTTGGTTTTAGAAGCAGATATTTCTCTGTACAGACTATGGTCCCATTCACTCGGGAATATCCCAACGCAGCTCCTAGAAGAAACGTGTTTCTGACTCGCTGAATCTCAACATAGATTCAACTCTCTTAGGTGAACGAACGAACAGCAGAGCAGTTTCAAGGAAACGTTTCTCCTGAGTTTTAGACGAAGTTACCTGCTGTTTAGTACGTATGCCGGCATTGGGCTGGAAATACCGGTTTTGGGATTCTGCACAGAAAGGGTGTGCAAACCACTGAATCAACACGTGAGTTTAACTCTGTCAGTTGAATGCACACATTGACAACCATTCAGTTAGATAGCTCCGTTTTGGTTTTAGAAGCAGATATTTCTCTGTACAGCCTATGGTCCCATTCACTCGGGAATATCCCAACGCAGCTCCTGGAAGAAACGTGTTTCTGACTCGCTGAATCTCAACATAGATTCAAATCTCTTAGGTGAACGAACGCACAGCAGAGCAGTTTCAAGGAAACGTTTCTCCTGAGTTTTAGACGAAGTTTCCTGCTGTTTAGTACATATGCCGGCATTGGGCTGGAAATACCGGTTTTGGGATTCTGCACAGAAAGGGTTTGCAAACCGCTGAATCCACACGTGAGTTTATCTCTGTCAGTTGAATGCACACATTGACAACCATTCAGTTAGATAGCTCCGTTTTGGTTTTAGAAGCAGATATTTCTCTGTACAGCCTATGGTCCCATTCACTCGGGAATATCCCAACGCAGCTCCTAGAAGAAACGTGTTTCTGACTCGCTGAATCTCAATATAGATTCAACTCTCTTTGGTGAACGAATGCCCAGCAGAGCAGTTTCAAGGAAACTTTTCTCCTGAGTTTTAGACGAAGTTTCCTGCTGTTTAGTACGTATGCCGGCATTGGGCTGGAAATTCCGGTTTTGGGATTCTGCACAGAAAGGGTTTGCAAACCGCTCAATCCACACGTGAGTTTAACTCTGTCAGTTGAATGCACACATTGACAACCATTCAGTTAGATACCTCCGTTTTGGTTTTAGAAACAGATATTTCTCTGTACAGTCTATGGTCCCATTCACTCGGGAATAACCCAACGCAGCTCCTAGAAGAAACGTGTTTCTGACTCGCTGAATCTCAACATAGATTCAACTCTCTTAGGTGAACGAACGCACAGCAGAGCAGTTTCAAGGAAACGTTTCTCCTGAGTTTTAGACGAAGTTTCCTGCTGTTTAGTACAGATGCCGGCATTGGGCTGGAAATACCGGTTTTGGGATTCTGCACAGAAAGGGTTTGCAAACCGCTGAATCCACACGTGAGTTTAACTCTGTCAGTGGAATGCGCACATTGACACCCATTCGGTTAGATAGTTCCGTTTCTGTTTTAGAAGCAGATATTTCTCTGTACAGCCTATGGTCCCATTCACTCGGGAATATCCCAACGCATCTCCTAGAAGAAACGTGTTTCTGACTCGCTGAATCTCAACATAGATTCAACTCTCTTAGGTGAGCGAACGCACAGCAGAGCAGTTTCAAGGAAACGTTTCTCCTGAGTTTTAGACGAAGCTTCCTGCTGTTTAGTACATATGCCGGCATTGGGCTGGAAATACCGGTTTTGGGATTCTGCACAGAAAGGGTTTGCAAACCGCTGAATCCACACGTGAGTTTAACTTTGTCAGTTGAATGCACACATTGACAAACATCCACTTAGATAGCTCCGTTTTGGTTTTAGAAGCAGATATTTCTCTGTACAGACTGTAGTCCCATTCACTCGGGAATATCCCAACGCAGCTCCTAGAAGAAACGTGTTTCTTACTCGCTGAATCTCAACATTGATTCAACTCTCTTAGGTGAACGAACGCACAGCAGAGCAGTTTCAAGGAAACTTTTCTCCTGATTTTTAGACGAAGTTACCTGCTGTTTAGTATGTATGCCGGCATTGGGCTGGAAATACCGGTTTTGGGATTCTGCACAGAAAGGGTTTGCAAACCACTGAATCCACACGTGAGTTTAACTCTGTCAGTTGAATGCACACATTGACAACCGTTCAGTTAGATTGCTCCGTTTTGGTTATAGAAGCAGATATTTCTCTGTACAGCCTATGGTCCCATTCACTCTGGAATATCCCAACGCAGGTCCTAGAGAAACGTGTTTCTGACTCGCTGAATCTCAACATAGATTCAACTCTCTTAGGTGAACGAACGCACAGCAGAGCAGTTTCAAGGAAACTTTTCTCCTGAGTTTTAGACGAAGTTTCCTGCTGTTTAGTACGTATGCCGGCATTGGGCTGGAAATACCGGTTTTGGGATTCTGCACAGAAAGGGTTTGCAAACCGCTGAATCCACACGTGAGTTTAATTCTGTCAGTTGAATGCACACATTGACAACCATTCAGTTTGATAACACCCTTTTGGTTTTAAAAGCAGATATTTCTCTGTACAGTCTATGGTCCCATTCACTCGGGAATATCCCAACGCAGCTCCTGGAAGAAACGTGTTTGTGACTCGCTGAATCTCAACATAGATTCAACTCTCTTAGGTGAACGAACGCACAGCAGAGCAGTTTCAAGGAAACGTTTCTCCTGAGTTTTAGACGAAGTTTCCTGCTGTTTAGTACGTATGCCGGCATTGGGCTGGAAATACCGGTTTTGGGATTCTGCACAGAAAGGGTTTGCAAACCGCTGAATCCACACGTGAGTTTAACTCTGTCAGTTGAATGCACACATTGACAACCATTCAGTTTGATAACACCCTTTTGGTTTTAGAAGCAGATATTTCTCTGTACAGCCTATGGTCCCATTCACTCGGGAATATCCCAACGCAGCTCCTGGAAGAAACGTGTTTCTGACTCGCTGAATCTCAACATAGATTCAACTCTCTTAGGTGAACGAACGCACAGCAGAGCAGTTTCAAGGAAACGTTTCTCCTGAGTTTCAGACGAAGTTTCCTGCTGTTTAGTACGGACGCCGGCATTGGGCTGGAAATACCGGTTTTGGGATTCTGCACAGAAAGGGTTTGCAAACTGCTGAATCCACACGAGAGTTTGACTTTGTCACTTGAATGCACACATTGACAACAATCCAGTTAGATAGCTCCGTTTTGGTTTTAGAAGCACATATTTCGCTGTACACCCTATGGTCCCATTCACTCGGGAATATCCCAACGCAACTCCTAGAAGAAACGTGTTTCTGACTCGCTGAATCTCAACATAGATTCAACTCTCTTAGGTGAACGAACGCACAGCAGAGCAGTTTCAAGGAAACGTTTCTCCTGAGTTTTAGACGAAGTTTCCTGCTGTTTAGTACGTATGCCGGCATTGGGCTGGAAATACCGGTTTTTGGATTCTGCACAGAAAGGGTTTGCAAACCGCTGAATCCACACGTGAGTTTAACTCCGTCAGTTGAATGCACACATTGACAACCATTCAGTTAGATAGCTCCGTTTTGTTTTTAGAAGCAGATATTTCTCTATACAGCCTATGGTCCCATTCACTCGGGAATATCCCAACGAAGCTCCTGGAAGAAACGTGTTTCTGACTCGCTGAATCTCAACATAGATTCAACTCTCTTAGGTGAACGAACGCACAGCAGAGCAGTTTCAAGGAAACGTTTCTCCTGAGTTTTAGACGAAGTTTCCTGCTGTTTAGTACGGATGCCGGCATTGGGCTGGAAATACCGGTTTTGGGATTCTGCACAGAAAGCGTTTGCAAACCGCTGAATCCACACGTGAGTTTAACTCTGTCAGTTGAATGCACACATTGACAACCATTCAGTTTGATAACACCCTTTTGGTTTTAGAAGCAGATATTTCTCTGTACAGCCTATGGTCCCATTCACTCGGGAATATCCCAATGCAGCTCCTGGAAGAAACGTGTTTCTCACTCGCTGAATCTCAACATAGATTCAACTCTCTTAGGTGAACGAACGCACAGCAGAGCAGTTTCAAGGAATCGTTTCTTCTGAGTTTTAGACGAAGTTTCCTGCTGTTTAGTACGTATGCCGGCATTGGGCTGGAAATTCCGGTTTTGGGATTCTGCACAGAAAGGGTTTGCAAACCGCTGAATCCACACGTGAGTTTAACTTTGTCAGTTGAATGCACACATTGACAACCATCCAGTTAGATAGCTCCGTTTTGGTTTTAGAAGCAGATATTTCTCTGTACAGACTATGGTCCCATTCACTCGGGAATATCCCAACGCAGCTCCTAGAAGAAACGTGTTTCTGACTCGCTGAATCTCAACATAGATTCAACTCTCTTAGGTGAACGAACGAACAGCAGAGCAGTTTCAAGGAAACGTTTCTCCTGAGTTTTAGACGAAGTTACCTGCTGTTTAGTACGTATGCCGGCATTGGGCTGGAAATACCGGTTTTGGGATTCTGCACAGAAAGGGTTTGCAAACCACTGAATCAACACGTGAGTTTAACTCTGTCAGTTGAATGCACACATTGACAACCATTCAGTTAGATAGCTCCGTTTTGGTTTTAGAAGCAGATATTTCTCTGTACAGCCTATGGTCCCATTCACTCGGGAATATCCCAACGCAGCTCCTGGAAGAAACGTGTTTCTGACTCGCTGAATCTCAACATAGATTCAAATCTCTTAGGTGAACGAACGCACAGCAGAGCAGTTTCAAGGAAACGTTTCTCCTGAGTTTTAGACGAAGTTTCCTGCTGTTTAGTACGTATGCCGGCATTGGGCTGGAAATACCGGTTTTGGGATTCTGCACAGAAAGGGTTTGCAAACCGCTGAATCCACACGTGAGTTTATCTCTGTCAGTTGAATGCACACATTGACAACCATTCAGTTAGATAGCTCCGTTTTGGTTTTAGAAGCAGATATTTCTCTGTACAGCCTATGGTCCCATTCACTCGGGAATATCCCAACGCAGCTCCTAGAAGAAACGTGTTTCTGACTCGCTGAATCTCAATATAGATTCAACTCTCTTTGGTGAACGAATGCCCAGCAGAGCAGTTTCAAGGAAACTTTTCTCCTGAGTTTTAGACGAAGTTTCCTGCTGTTTAGTACGTATGCCGGCATTGGGCTGGAAATTCCGGTTTTGGGATTCTGCACAGAAAGGGTTTGCAAACCGCTCAATCCACACGTGAGTTTAACTCTGTCAGTTGAATGCACACATTGACAACCATTCAGTTAGATACCTCCGTTTTGGTTTTAGAAACAGATATTTCTCTGTACAGTCTATGGTCCCATTCACTCGGGAATAACCCAACGCAGCTCCTAGAAGAAACGTGTTTCTGACTCGCTGAATCTCAACATAGATTCAACTCTCTTAGGTGAACGAACGCACAGCAGAGCAGTTTCAAGGAAACGTTTCTCCTGAGTTTTAGACGAAGTTTCCTGCTTTTTAGTACAGATGCCGGCATTGGGCTGGAAATACCGGTTTTGGGATTCTGCACAGAAAGGGTTTGCAAACCGCTGAATCCACACGTGAGTTTAACTCTGTCAGTGGAATGCGCACATTGACACCCATTCGGTTAGATAGTTCCGTTTCTGTTTTAGAAGCAGATATTTCTCTGTACAGCCTATGGTCCCATTCACTCGGGAATATCCCAACGCATCTCCTAGAAGAAACGTGTTTCTGACTCGCTGAATCTCAACATAGATTCAACTCTCTTAGGTGAGCGAACGCACAGCAGAGCAGTTTCAAGGAAACGTTTCTCCTGAGTTTTAGACGAAGCTTCCTGCTGTTTAGTACATATGCCGGCATTGGGCTGGAAATACCGGTTTTGGGATTCTGCACAGAAAGGGTTTGCAAACCGCTGAATCCACACGTGAGTTTAACTTTGTCAGTTGAATGCACACATTGACAAACATCCACTTAGATAGATCCGTTTTGGTTTTAGAAGCAGATATTTCTCTGTACAGACTGTAGTCCCATTCACTCGGGAATATCCCAACGCAGCTCCTAGAAGAAACGTGTTTCTGACTCGCTGAATCTCAACATTGATTCAACTCTCTTAGGTGAACGAACGCACAGCAGAGCAGTTTCAAGGAAACTTTTCTCCTGAGTTTTAGACGAAGTTACCTGCTGTTTAGTATGTATGCCGGCATTGGGCTGGAAATACCGGTTTTGGGATTCTGCACAGAAAGGGTTTGCAAACCACTGAATCCACACGTGAGTTTAACTCTGTCAGTTGAATGCACACATTGACAACCGTTCAGTTAGATTGCTCCGTTTTGGTTATAGAAGCAGATATTTCTCTGTACAGCCTATGGTCCCATTCACTCTGGAATATCCCAACGCAGGTCCTAGAGAAACGTGTTTCTGACTCGCTGAATCTCAACATTGATTCAACTCTCTTAGGTGAACGAACGCACAGCAGAGCAGTTTCAAGGAAACTTTTCTCCTGAGTTTTAGACGAAGTTACCTGCTGTTTAGTACGTATGCCGGCATTGGGCTGGAAATACCGGTTTTGGGATTCTGCACAGAAAGGGTTTGCAAACCGCTGAATCCACACGTGAGTTTAACTCTGTCAGTTGAATGCACACATTGACAACCATTCAGTTTGATAACACCCTTTTGGTTTTAAAAGCAGATATTTCTCTGTACAGTCTATGGTCCCATTCACTCGGGAATATCCCAACGCAGCTCCTGGAAGAAACGTGTTTGTGACTCGCTGAATCGCAACATAGATTCAACTCTCTTAGGTGAACGAACGCACAGCAGAGCAGTTTCAAGGAAACGTTTCTCCTGAGTTTTAGACGAAGTTTCCTGCTGTTTAGTACGTATGCCGGCATTGGGCTGGAAATACCGGTTTTGGGATTCTGCACAGAAAGGGTTTGCAAACCGCTGAATCCACACGTGAGTTTAACTCTGTCAGTTGAATGCACACATTGACAAACATTCAGTTTGATAACACCCTTTTGGTTTTAGAAGCAGATATTTCTCTGTACAGCCTATGGTCCCATTCACTCGGGAATATCCCAACGCAGCTCCTGGAAGAAACGTGTTTCTGACTCGCTGAATCTCAACATAGATTCAACTCTCTTAGGTGAACGAACGCACAGCAGAGCATTTTCAAGGAAACGTTTCTCCTTAGTTTCAGACGAAGTTTCCTGCTGTTTAGTACGGACGCCGGCATTGGGCTGGAAATACCGGTTTTGGGATTCTGCACAGAAAGGGTTTGCAAACTGCTGAATCCACACGAGAGTTTGACTTTGTCACTTGAATGCACACATTGACAACAATCCAGTTAGATAGCTCCGTTTTGGTTTTAGAAGCACATATTTCGCTGTACACCCTATGGTCCCATTCACTCGGGAATATCCCAACGCAACTCCTAGAAGAAACGTGTTTGTGACTCGCTGAATCTCAACAAAGATTCAACTCTCTTAGGTGAACGAACGAACAGCAGAGCAGTTTCAAGGAAACGTTTCTCCTGAGTTTTAGACGAAGTTTCCTGCCGTTTAGTACGTATGCCGGCATTGGGCTGGAAATACCGGTTTTGGGATTCTGCACAGAAAGGGTTTGCAAACCACTGAATCAACACGTGAGTTTAACTCTGTCAGTTGAATGCACACATTGACAACCATTCAGTTAGATAGCTCCGTTTTGGTTTTAGAAGCAGATATTTCTCTGTACAGCCTATGGTCCCATTCACTCGGGAATATCCCAATGCAGCTCCTGGAAGAAACGTGTTTCTGACTCGCTGAATCTCAACATAGATTCAAATCTCTTAGGTGAACGAACGCACAGCAGAGCAATTTCAAGGAAACGTTTCTCCTGAGTTTTAGACGAAGTTTCCTGCTGTTTAGTACGTATGCCGACATTGGGCTGGAAATACCGGTTTTGGGATTCTGCACAGAAAGGGTTTGCAAACCGCTGAATCCACACGTGAGTTTATCTCTGTCAGTTGAATGCACACATTGACAACCATTCAGTTAGATAGCTCCGTTTTGGTTTTAGAAGCAGATATTTCTCTGTACAGCCTATGGTCCCATTCACTCGGGAATATCCCAACGCAGCTCCTAGAAGAAACGTGTTTCTGACTCGCTGAATCTCAATATAGATTCAACTCTCTTTGGTGAACGAATGCCCAGCAGAGCAGTTTCAAGGAAACGTTTCTCCTGAGTTTTAGACGAAGTTTCCTGCTGTTTAGTACGTATGCCGGCATTGGGCTGGAAATTCCGGTTTTGGGATTCTTCACAGAAAGGGTTTGCAAACCGCTCAATCCACACGTGAGTTTAACTCTGTCAGTTGAATGCACACATTGACAACCATTCAGTTAGATACCTCCGTTTTGGTTTTAGAAACAGATATTTCTCTGTACAGTCTATGGTCCCATTCACTCGGGAATAACCCAACGCAGCTCCTAGAAGAAACGTGTTTCTGACTCGCTGAATCTCAACATAGATTCAACTCTCTTAGGTGAACGAACGCACAGCAGAGAAGTTTCAAGGAAACGTTTCTCCTGAGTTTTAGACGAAGTTTCCTGCTGTTTAGTACAGATGCCGGCATTGGGCTGGAAATACCGGTTTTGGGATTCTGCACAGAAAGGGTTTGCAAACCGCTGAATCCACACGTGAGTTTAACTCTGTCAGTGGAATGCGCACATTGACACCCATTCGGTTAGATAGTTCCGTTTCTGTTTTAGAAGCAGATATTTCTCTGTACAGCCTATGGTCCCATTCACTCGGGTATATCCCAACGCATCTCCTAGAAGAAACGTGTTTCTGACTCGCTGAATCTCAACATAGATTCAACTCTCTTAGGTGAGCGAACGCACAGCAGAGCAGTTTCAAGGAAACGTTTCTCCTGAGTTTTAGACGAAGCTTCCTGCTGTTTAGTACATATGCCGGCATTGGGCTGGAAATACCGGTTTTGGGATTCTGCACAGAAAGGGTTTGCAAACCGCTGAATCCACACGTGAGTTTAACTTTGTCAGTTGAATGCACACATTGACAAACATCCACTTAGATAGCTCCGTTTTGGTTTTAGAAGCAGATATTTCTCTGTACAGACTGTAGTCCCATTCACTCGGGAATATCCCAACGCAGCTCCTAGAAGAAACGTGTTTCTGACTCGCTGAATCTCAACATTGATTCAACTCTCTTAGGTGAACGAACGCACAGCAGAGCAGTTTCAAGGAAACTTTTCTCCTGAGTTTTAGACGAAGTTTCCTGCTGTTTAGTACGGATGCCGGCATTGGGCTGGAAATACCGGTTTTGGGATTCTGCACAGAAAGGGTTTGCAAACCGCTGAATCCACACGTGAGTTTAACTCTGTGAGTTGAATGCACACATTGACAACCATCCAGTTAGATAGCTCCGTTTTGGTTTTAGAAGCAGATATTTCTCTGTACAGCCCATGGTCCCATTCACTCGGGAATATCCCAACGCAGCTCCTAGAAGAAACGTGTTTCTGACTCGCTGAATCTCAACGTAGATTCAACTCTCTTAGGTGAACGAACGCACAGCAGAGCAGTTTCAAGGAAACGTTTCTCCTGAGTTTTAGACGAAGTTACCTGCAGTTAAGTACGTATCCCGGCATTGGGCTGGAAATACCGGTTTTGGGATTCTGCACAGAAAGTGTTGGCAAACCGCTGAATCCACACGTGAGTTTAACTCTGTCAGTTGAATGCACACATTGACAACAATCCAGTTAGATAGCTCCGTTTTGGTTTTAGAAGCCCATATTTCTCTGTACAGCCTATGGTCCCATTCACTCGGGAATATCCCAACGCAGCTCCTGGAAGAAACGTGTTTCTGACTCGCTGAATCTCAACATAGATTCAACTCTCTTAGGTGAACGAACGCACAGCAGAGCAGTTTCAAGGAAACTTTTCTCCTGAGTTTTAGACGAAGTTTCCTGCTGTTTAGTACGTATGCCGGCATTGGGCTGGAAATACCGGTTTTGGGATTCTGCACAGAAAGGGTTTGCAAACCGCTGAATCCACACGTGAGTTTAATTCTGTCAGTTGAATGCACACATTGACAACCATTCAGTTTGATAACACCCTTTTGGTTTTAGAAGCAGATATTTCTCTGTACAGTCTATGGTCCCATTCACTCGGGAATATCCCAACGCAGCTCCTGGAAGAAACGTGTTTGTGACTCGCTGAATCTCAACATAGATTCAACTCTCTTAGGTGAACGAACGCACAGCAGAGCAGTTTCAAGGAAACGTTTCTCCTGAGTTTTAGACGAAGTTTCCTGCTGTTTAGTACGTATGCCGGCATTGGGCTGGAAATACCGGTTTTGGGATTCTGCACAGAAAGGGTTTGCAAACCGCTGAATCCACACGTGAGTTTAACTCTGTCAGTTGAATGCACACATTGACAACCATTCAGTTTGATAACACCCTTTTGGTTTTAGAAGCAGATATTTCTCTGTACAGCCTATGGTCCCATTCACTCGGGAATATCCCAACGCAGCTCCTGGAAGAAACGTGTTTCTGACTCGCTGAATCTCAACATAGATTCAACTCTCTTAGGTGAACGAACGCACAGCAGAGCAGTTTCAAGGAAACGTTTCTCCTGAGTTTCAGACGAAGTTTCCTGCTGTTTAGTACGGACGCCGGCATTGGGCTGGAAATACCGGTTTTGGGATTCTGCACAGAAAGGGTTTGCAAACTGCTGAATCCACACGAGAGTTTGACTTTGTCACTTGAATGCACACATTGACAACAATCCAGTTAGATAGCTCCGTTTTGGTTTTAGAAGCACATATTTCGCTGTACACCCTATGGTCCCATTCACTCGGGAATATCCCAACGCAACTCCTAGAAGAAACGTGTTTCTGACTCGCTGAATCTCAACATAGATTCAACTCTCTTAGGTGAACGAACGCACAGCAGAGCAGTTTCAAGGAAACGTTTCTCCTGAGTTTTAGACGAAGTTTCCTGCTGTTTAGTACGTATGCCGGCATTGGGCTGGAAATACCGGTTTTGGGATTCTGCACAGAAAGGGTTTGCAAACCGCTGAATCCACACGTGAGTTTAACTCCGTCAGTTGAATGCACACATTGACAACCATTCACTTAGATAGCTCCGTTTTGTTTTTAGAAGCAGATATTTCTCTATACAGCCTATGGTCCCATTCACTCGGGAATATCCCAACGAAGCTCCTGGAAGAAACGTGTTTCTGACTCGCTGAATCTCAACATAGATTCAACTCTCTTAGGTGAACGAACGCACAGCAGAGCAGTTTCAAGGAAACGTTTCTCCTGAGTTTTAGACGAAGTTTCCTGCTGTTTAGTACGGATGCCGGCATTGGGCTGGAAATACCGGTTTTGGGATTCTGCACAGAAAGCGTTTGCAAACCGCTGAATCCACACGTGAGTTTAACTCTGTCAGTTGAATGCACACATTGACAACCATTCAGTTTGATAACACCCTTTTGGTTTTAGAAGCAGATATTTCTCTGTACAGCCTATGGTCCCATTCACTCGGGAATATCCCAATGCAGCTCCTGGAAGAAACGTGTTTCTGACTCGCTGAATCTCAAAATAGATTCAACTCTCTTAGGTGAACGAACGCACAGCAGAGCAGTTTCAAGGAATCGTTTCTTCTGAGTTTTAGACGAAGTTTCCTGCTGTTTAGTACGTATGCCGGCATTGGGCTGGAAATACCGGTTTTGGGATTCTGCACAGAAAGGGTTTGCAAACCGCTGAATCCACACGTGAGTTTAACTCTGTCAGTTGAATGCACACATTGACAAACATTCAGTTTGATAACACCCTTTTGGTTTTAGAAGCAGATATTTCTCTGTACAGCCTATGGTCCCATTCACTCGGGAATATCCCAACGCAGCTCCTGGAAGAAACGTGTTTCTGACTCGCTGAATCTCAACATAGATTCAACTCTCTTAGGTGAACGAACGCACAGCAGAGCAGTTTCAAGGAAACGTTTCTCCTGAGTTTCAGACGAAGTTTCCTGCTGTTTAGTACGGACGCCGGCATTGGGCTGGAAATACCGGTTTTGGGATTCTGCACAGAAAGGGTTTGCAAACTGCTGAATCCACACGAGAGTTTGACTTTGTCACTTGAATGCACACATTGACAACAATCCAGTTAGATAGCTCCGTTTTGGTTTTAGAAGCACATATTTCGCTGTACACCCTATGGTCCCATTCACTCGGGAATATCCCAACGCAACTCCTAGAAGAAACGTGTTTCTGACTCGCTGAATCTCAACATAGATTCAACTCTCTTAGGTGAACGAACGCACAGCAGAGCAGTTTCAAGGAAACGTTTCTCCTGAGTTTTAGACGAAGTTTCCTGCTGTTTAGTACGTATGCCGGCATTGGGCTGGAAATACCGGTTTTGGGATTCTGCACAGAAAGGGTTTGCAAACCGCTGAATCCACACGTGAGTTTAACTCCGTCAGTTGAATGCACACATTGACAACCATTCAGTTAGATAGCTCCGTTTTGTTTTTAGAAGCAGATATTTCTCTATACAGCCTATGGTCCCATTCACTCGGGAATATCCCAACGCAGCTCCTGGAAGAAACGTGTTTCTGACTCGCTGAATCTCAACATAGATTCAACTCTCTTAGGTGAACGAACGCACAGCAGAGCAGTTTCAAGGAAACGTTTCTCCTGAGTTTTAGACGAAGTTTCCTGCTGTTTAGTACGGATGCCGGCATTGGGCTGGAAATACCGGTTTTGGGATTCTGCACAGAAAGCGTTTGCAAACCGCTGAATCCACACGTGAGTTTAACTCTGTCAGTTGAATGCACACATTGACAACCATTCAGTTTGATAACACCCTTTTGGTTTTAGAAGCAGATATTTCTCTGTACAGCCTATGGTCCCATTCACTCGGGAATATCCCAATGCAGCTCCTGGAAGAAACGTGTTTCTGACTCGCTGAATCTCAACATAGATTCAACTCTCTTAGGTGAACGAACGCACAGCAGAGCAGTTTCAAGGAATCGTTTCTTCTGAGTTTTAGACGAAGTTACCTGCTGTTTAGTACGTATGCTGGCATTGGGCTGGAAATACCGGTTTTGGGATTCTGCACAGAAAGGGTTTGCAAACCGCTGAATCCACACGTGAGTTTAACTTTGTCAGTTGAATGCACACATTGACAACCATCCAGTTAGATAGCTCCGTTTTGGTTTTAGAAGCAGATATTTCTCTGTACAGACTATGGTCCCATTCACTCGGGAATATCCCAACGCAGCTCCTAGAAGAAACGTGTTTGTGACTCGCTGAATCTCAACATAGATTCAACTCTCTTAGGTGAACGAACGAACAGCAGAGCAGTTTCAAGGAAACGTTTCTCCTGAGTTTTAGACGAAGTTTCCTGCTGTTTAGTACGTATGCCGGCATTGGGCTGGAAATACCGGTTTTGGGATTCTGCACAGAAAGGGTTTGCAAACCACTGAATCAACACGTGAGTTTAACTCTGTCAGTTGAATGCACACATTGACAACCATTCAGTTAGATAGCTCCGTTTTGGTTTTAGAAGCAGATATTTCTCTGTACAGCCTATGGTCCCATTCACTCGGGAATATCCCAACGCAGCTCCTGGAAGAAACGTGTTTCTGACTCGCTGAATCTCAACATAGATTCAAATCTCTTAGGTGAACGAACGCACAGCAGAGCAATTTCAAGGAAACGTTTCTCCTGAGTTTTAGACGAAGTTTCCTGCTGTTTAGTACGTATGCCGGCATTGGGCTGGAAATACCGGTTTTGGGATTCTGCACAGAAAGGGTTTGCAAACCGCTGAATCCACACGTGAGTTTATCTCTGTCAGTTGAATGCACACATTGACAACCATTCAGTTAGATAGCTCCGTTTTGGTTTTAGAAGCAGATATTTCTCTGTACAGCCTATGGTCCCATTCACTCGGGAATATCCCAACGCAGCTCCTAGAAGAAACGTGTTTCTGACTCGCTGAATCTCAATATAGATTCAACTCTCTTTGGTGAACGAATGCCCAGCAGAGCAGTTTCAAGGAAACGTTTCTCCTGAGTTTTAGACGAAGTTTCCTGCTGTTTAGTACGTATGCCGGCATTGGGCTGGAAATTCCGGTTTTGGGATTCTTCACAGAAAGGGTTTGCAAACCGCTCAATCCACACGTGAGTTTAACTCTGTCAGTTGAATGCACACATTGACAACCATTCAGTTAGATACCTCCGTTTTGGTTTTAGAAACAGATATTTCTCTGTACAGTCTATGGTCCCATTCACTCGGGAATAACCCAACGCAGCTCCTAGAAGAAACGTGTTTCTGACTCGCTGAATCTCAACATAGATTCAACTCTCTTAGGTGAACGAACGCACAGCAGAGCAGTTTCAAGGAAACGTTTCTCCTGAGTTTTAGACGAAGTTTCCTGCTGTTTAGTACAGATGCCGGCATTGGGCTGGAAATACCGGTTTTGGGATTCTGCACAGAAAGGGTTTGCAAACCGCTGAATCCACACGTGAGTTTAACTCTGTCAGTGGAATGCGCACAATGACACCCATTCGGTTAGATAGTTCCGTTTCTGTTTTAGAAGCAGATATTTCTCTGTACAGCCTATGGTCCCATTCACTCGGGTATATCCCAACGCATCTCCTAGAAGAAACGTGTTTCTGACTCGCTGAATCTCAACATAGATTCAACTCTCTTAGGTGAGCGAACGCACAGCAGAGCAGTTTCAAGGAAACGTTTCTCCTGAGTTTTAGACGAAGCTTCCTGCTGTTTAGTACATATGCCGGCATTGGGCTGGAAATACCGGTTTTGGGATTCTGCACAGAAAGTGTTTGCAAACCGCTGAATCCACACGTGAGTTTAACTTTGTCAGTTGAATGCACACATTGACAAACATCCACTTAGATAGCTCCGTTTTGGTTTTAGAAGCAGATATTTCTCTGTACAGACTGTAGTCCCATTCACTCGGGAATATCCCAACGCAGCTCCTAGAAGAAACGTGTTTCTGACTCGCTGAATCTCAACATTGATTCAACTCTCTTAGTTGAACGAACGCACAGCAGAGCAGTTTCAAGGAAACTTTTCTCCTGAGTTTTAGACGAAGTTTCCTGCTGTTTAGTACGGATGCCGGCATTGGGCTGGAAATACCGGTTTTGGGATTCTGCACAGAAAGGGTTTGCAAACCGCTGAATCCACACGTGAGTTTAACTCTGTGAGTTGAATGCACACATTGACAACCATCCAGTTAGATAGCTCCGTTTTGGTTTTAGAAGCAGATATTTCTCTGTACAGCCCATGGTCCCATTCACTCGGGAATATCCCAACGCAGCTCCTAGAAGAAACGTGTTTCTGACTCGCTGAATCTCAACGTAGATTCAACTCTCTTAGGTGAACGAACGCACAGCAGAGCAGTTTCAAGGAAACGTTTCTCCTGAGTTTTAGACGAAGTTACCTGCAGTTAAGTACGTATCCCGGCATTGGGCTGGAAATACCGGTTTTGGGATTCTGCACAGAAAGTGTTTGCAAACCGCTGAATCCACACGTGAGTTTAACTCTGTCAGTTGAATGCACACATTGACAACAATCCAGTTAGATACCTCCATTTTGGTTTTAGAAGCCCATATTTCTCTGTACAGCCTATGGTCCCATTCACTCGGGAATATCCCAACGCAGCTCCTGGAAGAAACGTGTTTCTGACTCGCTGAATCTCAACATAGATTCAACTCTCTTAGGTGAACGAACGCACAGCAGAGCAGTTTCAAGGAAACTTTTCTCCTGAGTTTTAGACGAAGTTTCCTGCTGTTTAGTACGTATGCCGGCATTGGGCTGGAAATACCGGTTTTGGGATTCTGCACAGAAAGGGTTTGCAAACCGCTGAATCCACACGTGAGTTTAATTCTGTCAGTTGAATGCACACATTGACAACCATTCAGTTTGATAACACCCTTTTGGTTTTAAAAGCAGATATTTCTCTGTACAGTCTATGGTCCCATTCACTCGGGAATATCCCAACGCAGCTCCTGGAAGAAACGTGTTTGTGACTCGCTGAATCTCAACATAGATTCAACTCTCTTAGGTGAACGAACGCACAGCAGAGCAGTTTCAAGGAAACGTTTCTCCTGAGTTTTAGACGAAGTTTCCTGCTGTTTAGTACATATGCCGGCATTGGGCTGGAAATACCGGTTTTGGGATTCTGCACAGAAAGGGTTTGCAAACCGCTGAATCCACACGTGAGTTTAACTCTGTCAGTTGAATGCACACATTGACAACCATTCAGTTTGATAACACCCTTTTGGTTTTAGAAGCAGATATTTCTCTGTACAGCCTATGGTCCCATTCACTCGGGAATATCCCAACGCAGCTCCTGGAAGAAACGTGTTTCTGACTCGCTGAATCTCAACATAGATTCAACTCTCTTAGGTGAACGAACGCACAGCAGAGCAGTTTCAAGGAAACGTTTCTCCTGAGTTTCAGACGAAGTTTCCTGCTGTTTAGTACGGACGCCGGCATTGGGCTGGAAATACCGGTTTTGGGATTCTGCACAGAAAGGGTTTGCAAACTGCTGAATCCACACGAGAGTTTGACTTTGTCACTTGAATGCACACATTGACAACAATCCAGTTAGATAGCTCCGTTTTGGTTTTAGAAGCACATATTTCGCTGTACACCCTATGGTCCCATTCACTCGGGAATATCCCAACGCAACTCCTAGAAGAAACGTGTTTCTGACTCGCTGAATCTCAACATAGATTCAACTCTCTTAGGTGAACGAACGCACAGCAGAGCAGTTTCAAGGAAACGTTTCTCCTGAGTTTTAGACGAAGTTTCCTGCTGTTTAGTACGTATGCCGGCATTGGGCTGGAAATACCGGTTTTGGGATTCTGCACAGAAAGGGTTTGCAAACCGCTGAATCCACACGTGAGTTTAACTCTGTCAGTTGAATGCACACATTGACAACCATTCAGTTTGATAACACCCTTTTGGTTTTAGAAGCAGATATTTCTCTGTACAGCCTATGGTCCCATTCACTCGGGAATATCCCAACGCAGCTCCTGGAAGAAACGTGTTTCTGACTCGCTGAATCTCAACATAGATTCAACTCTCTTAGGTGAACGAACGCACAGCAGAGCAGTTTCAAGGAAACGTTTCTCCTGAGTTTCAGACGAAGTTTCCTGCTGTTTAGTACGGACGCCGGCATTGGGCTGGAAATACCGGTTTTGGGATTCTGCACAGAAAGGGTTTGCAAACTGCTGAATCCACACGAGAGTTTGACTTTGTCACTTGAATGCACACATTGACAACAATCCAGTTAGATAGCTCCGTTTTGGTTTTAGAAGCACATATTTCGCTGTACACCCTATGGTCCCATTCACTCGGGAATATCCCAACGCAACTCCTAGAAGAAACGTGTTTCTGACTCGCTGAATCTCAACATAGATTCAACTCTCTTAGGTGAACGAACGCACAGCAGAGCAGTTTCAAGGAAACGTTTCTCCTGAGTTTTAGACGAAGTTTCCTGCTGTTTAGTACGTATGCCGGCATTGGGCTGGAAATACCGGTTTTGGGATTCTGCACAGAAAGGGTTTGCAAACCGCTGAATCCACACGTGAGTTTAACTCCGTCAGTTGAATGCACACATTGACAACCATTCAGTTAGATAGCTCCGTTTTGTTTTTAGAAGCAGATATTTCTCTATACAGCCTATGGTCCCATTCACTCGGGAATATCCCAACGAAGCTCCTGGAAGAAACGTGTTTCTGACTCGCTGAATCTCAACATAGATTCAACTCTCTTAGGTGAACGAACGCACAGCAGAGCAGTTTCAAGGAAACGTTTCTCCTGAGTTTTAGACGAAGTTTCCTGCTGTTTAGTACGGATGCCGGCATTGGGCTGGAAATACCGGTTTTGGGATTCTGCACAGAAAGCGTTTGCAAACCGCTGAATCCACACGTGAGTTTAACTCTGTCAGTTGAATGCACACATTGACAACCATTCAGTTTGATAACACCCTTTTGGTTTTAGAAGCAGATATTTCTCTGTACAGCCTATGGTCCCATTCACTCGGGAATATCCCAATGCAGCTCCTGGAAGAAACGTGTTTCTGACTCGCTGAATCTCAACATAGATTCAACTCTCTTAGGTGAACGAACGCACAGCAGAGCAGTTTCAAGGAATCGTTTCTTCTGAGTTTTAGACGAAGTTTCCTGCTGTTTAGTACGTATGCCGGCATTGGGCTGGAAATTCCGGTTTTGGGATTCTGCACAGAAAGGGTTTGCAAACCGCTGAATCCACACGTGAGTTTAACTCCGTCAGTTGAATGCACACATTGACAACCATCCAGTTAGATAGCTCCGTTTTGGTTTTAGAAGCAGATATTTCTCTGTACAGACTATGGTCCCATTCACTCGGGAATATCCCAACGCAGCTCCTAGAAGAAACGTGTTTCTGACTCGCTGAATCTCAACATAGATTCAACTCTCTTAGGTGAACGAACGAACAGCAGAGCAGTTACAAGGAAACGTTTCTCCTGAGTTTTAGACGAAGTTTCCTGCTGTTTAGTACGTATGCCGGCATTGGGCTGGAAATACCAGTTTTGGGATTCTGCACAGAAAGGGTTTGCAAACCACTGAATCAACACGTGAGTTTAACTCTGTCAGTTGAATGCACACATTGACAACCATTCAGTTAGATAGCTCCGTTTTGGTTTTAGAAGCAGATATTTCTCTGTACAGCCTATGGTCCCATTCACTCGGGAATATCCCAACGCAGCTCCTGGAAGAAACGTGTTTCTGACTCGCTGAATCTCAACATAGATTCAAATCTCTTAGGTGAACGAACGCACAGCAGAGCAGTTTCAAGGAAACGTTTCTCCTGAGTTTTAGACGAAGTTTCCTGCTGTTTAGTACGTATGCCGGCATTGGGCTGGAAATACCGGTTTTGGGATTCTGCACAGAAAGGGTTTGCAAACCGCTGAATCCACACGTGAGTTTATCTCTGTCATTTGAATGCACACATTGACAACCATTCAGTTAGATAGCTCCGTTTTGGTTTTAGAAGCAGATATTTCTCTGTACAGCCTATGGTCCCATTCACTCGGGAATATCCCAACGCAGCTCCTAGAAGAAACGTGTTTCTGACTCGCTGAATCTCAATATAGATTCAACTCTCTTTGGTGAACGAATGCCCAGCAGAGCAGTTTCAAGGAAACTTTTCTCCTGAGTTTTAGACGAAGTTTCCTGCTGTTTAGTACGTATGCCGGCATTGGGCTGGAAATTCCGGTTTTGGGATTCTGCACAGAAAGGGTTTGCAAACCGCTCAATCCACACGTGAGTTTAACTCTGTCAGTTGAATGCACACATTGACAACCATTCAGTTAGATACCTCCGTTTTGGTTTTAGAAACAGATATTTCTCTGTACAGTCTATGGTCCCATTCACTCGGGAATAACCCAACGCAGCTCCTAGAAGAAACGTGTTTCTGACTCGCTGAATCTCAACATAGATTCAACTCTCTTAGGTGAACGAACGCACAGCAGAGCAGTTTCAAGGAAACGTTTCTCCTGAGTTTTAGACGAAGTTTCCTGCTGTTTAGTACAGATGCCGGCATTGGGCTGGAAATACCGGTTTTGGGATTCTGCACAGAAAGGGTTTGCAAACCGCTGAATCCACACGTGAGTTTAACTCTGTCAGTGGAATGCGCACATTGACACCAATTCGGTTAGATAGTTCCGTTTCTGTTTTAGAAGCAGATATTTCTCTGTACAGCCTATGGTCCCATTCACTCGGGAATATCCCAACGCATCTCCTAGAAGAAACGTGTTTCTGACTCGCTGAATCTCAACATAGATTCAACTCTCTTAGGTGAGCGAACGCACAGCAGAGCAGTTTCAAGGAAACGTTTCTCCTGAGTTTTAGACGAAGCTTCCTGCTGTTTAGTACATATGCCGGCATTGGGCTGGAAATACCGGTTTTGGGATTCTGCACAGAAAGGGTTTGCAAACCGCTGAATCCACACGTGAGTTTAACTTTGTCAGTTGAATGCACACATTGACAAACATCCACTTAGATAGCTCCGTTTTGGTTTTAGAAGCAGATATTTCTCTGTACAGACTGTAGTCCCATTCACTCGGGAATATCCCAACGCAGCTCCTAGAAGAAACGTGTTTCTGACTCGCTGAATCTCAACATTGATTCAACTCTCTTAGGTGAACGAACGCACAGCAGAGCAGTTTCAAGGAAACTTTTCTCCTGAGTTTTAGACGAAGTTACCTGCTGTTTAGTATGTATGCCGGCATTGGGCTGGAAATACCGGTTTTGGGATTCTGCACAGAAAGGGTTTGCAAACCACTGAATCCACACGTGAGTTTAACTCTGTCAGTTGAATGCACACATTGACAACCGTTCAGTTAGATTGCTCCGTTTTGGTTATAGAAGCAGATATTTCTCTGTACAACCTATGGTCCCATTCACTCGGGAATATCCCAACGCAGGTCCTAGAGAAACGTGTTTCTGACTCGCTGAATCTCAACATTGATTCAACTCTCTTAGGTGAACGAACGCACAGCAGAGCAGTTTCAAGGAAACTTTTCTCCTGAGTTTTAGACGAAGTTACCTGCTGTTTAGTACGTATGCCGGCATTGGGCTGGAAATACCGGTTTTGGGATTCTGCACAGAAAGGGTTTGCAAACCGCTGAATCCACACGTGAGTTTAACTCTGTCAGTTGAATGCACACATTGACAACCATTCAGTTTGATAACACCCTTTTGGTTTTAAAAGCAGATATTTCTCTGTACAGTCTATGGTCCCATTCACTCGGGAATATCCCAACGCAGCTCCTGGAAGAAACGTGTTTGTGACTCGCTGAATCTCAACATAGATTCAACTCTCTTAGGTGAACGAACGCACAGCAGAGCAGTTTCAAGGAAACGTTTCTCCTGAGTTTTAGACGAAGTTTCCTGCTGTTTAGTACGTATGCCGGCATTGGGCTGGAAATACCGGTTTTGGGATTCTGCACAGAAAGGGTTTGCAAACCGCTGAATCCACACGTGAGTTTAACTCTGTCAGTTGAATGCACACATTGACAAACATTCAGTTTGATAACACCCTTTTGGTTTTAGAAGCAGATATTTCTCTGTACAGCCTATGGTCCCATTCACTCGGGAATATCCCAACGCAGCTCCTGGAAGAAACGTGTTTCTGACTCGCTGAATCTCAACATAGATTCAACTCTCTTAGGTGAACGAACGCACAGCAGAGCAGTTTCAAGGAAACGTTTCTCCTGAGTTTCAGACGAAGTTTCCTGCTGTTTAGTACGGACGCCGGCATTGGGCTGGAAATACCGGTTTTGGGATTCTGCACAGAAAGGGTTTGCAAACTGCTGAATCCACACGAGAGTTTGACTTTGTCAGTTGAATGCACACATTGACAACCATCCAGTTAGATAGCTCCGTTTTGGTTTTAGAAGCAGATATTTCTCTGTACAGACTATGGTCCCATTCACTCGGGAATATCCCAACGCAGCTCCTAGAAGAAACGTGTTTGTGACTCGCTGAATCTCAACATAGATTCAACTCTCTTAGGTGAACGAACGAACAGCAGAGCAGTTTCAAGGAAACGTTTCTCCTGAGTTTTAGACGAAGTTTCCTGCTGTTTAGTACGTATGCCGGCATTGGGCTGGAAATACCGGTTTTGGGATTCTGCACAGAAAGGGTTTGCAAACCACTGAATCAACACGTGAGTTTAACTCTGTCAGTTGAATGCACACATTGACAACCATTCAGTTAGATAGCTCCGTTTTGGTTTTAGAAGCAGATATTTCTCTGTACAGCCTATGGTCCCATTCACTCGGGAATATCCCAACGCAGCTCCTGGAAGAAACGTGTTTCTGACTCGCTGAATCTCAACATAGATTCAAATCTCTTAGGTGAACGAACGCACAGCAGAGCAATTTCAAGGAAACGTTTCTCCTGAGTTTTAGACGAAGTTTCCTGCTGTTTAGTACGTATGCCGGCATTGGGCTGGAAATACCGGTTTTGGGATTCTGCACAGAAAGGGTTTGCAAACCGCTGAATCCACACGTGAGTTTATCTCTGTCAGTTGAATGCACACATTGACAACCATTCAGTTAGATAGCTCCGTTTTGGTTTTAGAAGCAGATATTTCTCTGTACAGCCTATGGTCCCATTCACTCGGGAATATCCCAACGCAGCTCCTAGAAGAAACGTGTTTCTGACTCGCTGAATCTCAATATAGATTCAACTCTCTTTGGTGAACGAATGCCCAGCAGAGCAGTTTCAAGGAAACGTTTCTCCTGAGTTTTAGACGAAGTTTCCTGCTGTTTAGTACGTATGCCGGCATTGGGCTGGAAATTCCGGTTTTGGGATTCTTCACAGAAAGGGTTTGCAAACCGCTCAATCCACACGTGAGTTTAACTCTGTCAGTTGAATGCACACATTGACAACCATTCAGTTAGATACCTCCGTTTTGGTTTTAGAAACAGATATTTCTCTGTACAGTCTATGGTCCCATTCACTCGGGAATAACCCAACGCAGCTCCTAGAAGAAACGTGTTTCTGACTCGCTGAATCTCAACATAGATTCAACTCTCTTAGGTGAACGAACGCACAGCAGAGCAGTTTCAAGGAAACGTTTCTCCTGAGTTTTAGACGAAGTTTCCTGCTGTTTAGTACAGATGCCGGCATTGGGCTGGAAATACCGGTTTTGGGATTCTGCACAGAAAGGGTTTGCAAACCGCTGAATCCACACGTGAGTTTAACTCTGTCAGTGTAATGCGCACATTGACACCCATTCGGTTAGATAGTTCCGTTTCTGTTTTAGAAGCAGATATTTCTCTGTACAGCCTGTGGTCCCATTCACTCGGGAATATCCCAACGCAGCTCCTGGAAGAAACGTGTTTCTGACTCGCTGAATCTCAACATAGATTCAACTCTCTTAGGTGAACGAAAGAACAGCAGAGCAGTTTCAAGGAAACGTTTCTCCTGAGTTTTAGACGAAGTTTCCTGCTGTTTAGTACGTATGCCGGCATTGGGCTGGAAATACCGGTTTTGGGATTCTGCACAGAAAGGGTTTGCAAACCGCTGAATCCACACGTGAGTTTAACTTTGTCAGTTGAATGCACACATTGACAAACATCCACTTAGATAGCTCCGTTTTGGTTTTAGAAGCAGATATTTCTCTGTACAGACTGTAGTCCCATTCACTCGGGAATATCCCAACGCAGCTCCTAGAAGAAACGTGTTTCTGACTCGCTGAATCTCAACATTGATTCAACTCTCTTAGGTGAACGAACGCACAGCAGAGCAGTTTCAAGGAAACTTTTCTCCTGAGTTTTAGACGAAGTTACCTGCTGTTTAGTATGTATGCCGGCATTGGGCTGGAAATACCGGTTTTGGGATTCTGCACAGAAAGGGTTTGCAAACCACTGAATCCACACGTGAGTTTAACTCTGTCAGTTGAATGCACACATTGACAACCGTTCAGTTAGATTGCTCCGTTTTGGTTATAGAAGCAGATATTTCTCTGTACAGCCTATGGTCCCATTCACTCTGGAATATCCCAACGCAGGTCCTAGAGAAACGTGTTTCTGACTCGCTGAATCTCAACATTGATTCAACTCTCTTAGGTGAACGAACGTACAGCAGAGCAGTTTCAAGGAAACTTTTCTCCTGAGTTTTAGACGAAGTTACCTGCTGTTTAGTACGTATGCCGGCATTGGGCTGGAAATACCGGTTTTGGGATTCTGCACAGAAAGGGTTTGCAAACCGCTGAATCCACACGTGAGTTTAACTCTGTCAGTTGAATGCACACATTGACAACCATTCAGTTTGATAACACCCTTTTGGTTTTAAAAGCAGATATTTCTCTGTACAGTCTATGGTCCCATTCACTCGGGAATATCCCAACGCAGCTCCTGGAAGAAACGTGTTTGTGACTCGCTGAATCTCAACATAGATTCAACTCTCTTAGGTGAACGAACGCACAGCAGAGCAGTTTCAAGGAAACGTTTCTCCTGAGTTTTAGACGAAGTTTCCTGCTGTTTAGTACGTATGCCGGCATTGGGCTGGAAATACCGGTTTTGGGATTCTGCACAGAAAGGGTTTGCAAACCGCTGAATCCACACGTGAGTTTAACTCTGTCAGTTGAATGCACACATTGACAAACATTCAGTTTGATAACACCCTTTTGGTTTTAGAAGCAGATATTTCTCTGTACAGCCTATGGTCCCATTCACTCGGGAATATCCCAACGCAGCTCCTGGAAGAAACGTGTTTCTGACTCGCTGAATCTCAACATAGATTCAACTCTCTTAGGTGAACGAACGCACAGCAGAGCAGTTTCAAGGAAACGTTTCTCCTGAGTTTCAGACGAAGTTTCCTGCTGTTTAGTACGGACGCCGGCATTGGGCTGGAAATACCGGTTTTGGGATTCTGCACAGAAAGGGTTTGCAAACTGCTGAATCCACACGAGAGTTTGACTTTGTCAGTTGAATGCACACATTGACAACCATCCAGTTAGATAGCTCCGTTTTGGTTTTAGAAGCAGATATTTCTCTGTACAGACTATGGTCCCATTCACTCGGGAATATCCCAACGCAGCTCCTGGAAGAAACGTGTTTGTGACTCGCTGAATCTCAACATAGATTCAACTCTCTTAGGTGAACGAACGCACAGCAGAGCAGTTTCAAGGAAACGTTTCTCCTGAGTTTTAGACGAAGTTTCCTGCTGTTTAGTACGTATGCCGGCATTGGGCTGGAAATACCGGTTTTGGGATTCTGCACAGAAAGGGTTTGCAAACCGCTGAATCCACACGTGAGTTTAACTCTGTCAGTTGAATGCACACATTGACAACCATTCAGTTTGATAACACCCTTTTGGTTTTAGAAGCAGATATTTCTCTGTACAGCCTATGGTCCCATTCACTCGGGAATATCCCAACGCAGCTCCTGGAAGAAACGTGTTTCTGACTCGCTGAATCTCAACATAGATTCAAATCTCTTAGGTGAACGAACGCACAGCAGAGCAATTTCAAGGAAACGTTTCTCCTGAGTTTTAGACGAAGTTTCCTGCTGTTTAGTACGTATGCCGGCATTGGGCTGGAAATACCGGTTTTGGGATTCTGCACAGAAAGGGTTTGCAAACCGCTGAATCCACACGTGAGTTTATCTCTGTCAGTTGAATGCACACATTGACAACCATTCAGTTAGATAGCTCCGTTTTGGTTTTAGAAGCAGATATTTCTCTGTACAGCCTATGGTCCCATTCACTCGGGAATATCCCAACGCAGCTCCTAGAAGAAACGTGTTTCTGACTCGCTGAATCTCAATATAGATTCAACTCTCTTTGGTGAACGAATTCCCAGCAGAGCAGTTTCAAGGAAACGTTTCTCCTGAGTTTTAGACGAAGTTTCCTGCTGTTTAGTACGTATGCCGGCATTGGGCTGGAAATTCCGGTTTTGGGATTCTTCACAGAAAGGGTTTGCAAACCGCTCAATCCACACGTGAGTTTAACTCTGTCAGTTGAATGCACACATTGACAACCATTCAGTTAGGTACCTCCGTTTTGGTTTTAGAAACAGATATTTCTCTGTACAGTCTATGGTCCCATTCACTCGGGAATAACCCAACGCAGCTCCTAGAAGAAACGTGTTTCTGACTCGCTGAATCTCAACATAGATTCAACTCTCTTAGGTGAACGAACGCACAGCAGAGCAGTTTCAAGGAAACGTTTCTCCTGAGTTTTAGACGAAGTTTCCTGCTGTTTAGTACAGATGCCGGCATTGGGCTGGAAATACCGGTTTTGGGATTCTGCACAGAAAGGGTTTGCAAACCGCTGAATCCACACGTGAGTTTAACTCTGTCAGTGTAATGCGCACATTGACACCCATTCGGTTAGATAGTTCCGTTTCTGTTTTAGAAGCAGATATTTCTCTGTACAGCCTATGGTCCCATTCACTCGGGAATATCCCAACGCAGCTCCTGGAAGAAACGTGTTTCTGACTCGCTGAATCTCAACATAGATTCAACTCTCTTAGGTGAACGAAAGAACAGCAGAGCAGTTTCAAGGAAACGTTTCTCCTGAGTTTTAGCCGAAGTTTCCTGCTGTTTAGTACGTATGCCGGCATTGGGCTGGAAATACCGGTTTTGGGATTCTGCACAGAAAGGGTTTGCAAACCACTGAAACCACACGTGAGTTTAACTCTGTCAGTTGAATGCACACATTGACAACCATTCAGTTAGATAGCTCCGTTTTGGTATTGGAAGCAGATATTTCTCTGTACAGCCTATGGTCCCATTCACTCGGGAATATCCCAACGCAGCTCCTGGAAGAAACGTGTTTGTGACTCGCTGAATCTCAACATAGATTCAACTCTCTTAGGTGAACGAACGCACAGCAGAGCAGTTTCAAGGAAACGTTTCTCCTGAGTTTCAGACGAAGTTTCCTGCTGTTTAGTACGGACGCCGGCATTGGGCTGGAAATACCGGTTTTGGGATTCTGCACAGAAAGGGTTTGCAAACTGCTGAATCCACACGTGAGTTTGACTTTGTCAGTTGAATGCACACATTGACAACAATCCAGTTAGATAGCTCCGTTTTGGTTTTAGAAGCACATATTTCGCTGTACAGCCTATGGTCCCATTCACTCGGGAATATCCCAACGCAACTCCTAGAAGAAACGTGTTTCTGACTCGCTGAATCTCAACATAGATTCAACTCTCTTAGGTGAACGAACGCACAGCAGAGCAGTTTCAAGGAAACGTTTCTCCTGAGTTTTAGACGAAGTTTCCTGCTGTTTAGTACGTATGCCGGCATTGGGCTGGAAATACCGGTTTTGGGATTCTGCACAGAAAGGGTTTGCAAACCGCTGAATCCACACGTGAGTTTAACTCCGTCAGTTGAATGCACACATTGACAACCATTCAGTTAGATAGCTCCGTTTTGTTTTTAGAAGCAGATATTTCTCTATACAGCCTATGGTCCCATTCACTCGGGAATATCCCAACGCAGCTCCTGGAAGAAACGTGTTTCTGACTCGCTGAATCTCAACATAGATTCAACTCTCTTAGGTGAACGAACGCACAGCAGAGCAGTTTCAAGGAAACGTTTCTCCTGAGTTTTAGACGAAGTTTCCTGCTGTTTAGTACGTATGCCGGCATTGGGCTGGAAATACCGGTTTTGGGATTCTGCACAGAAAGGGTTTGCAAACCACTGAATCAACACGTGAGTTTAACTCTGTCAGTTGAATGCACACATTGACAACCATTCAGTTAGATAGCTCCGTTTTGGTTTTAGAAGCAGATATTTCTCTGTACAGCCTATGGTCCCATTCACTCGGGAATATCCCAACGCAGCTCCTGGAAGAAACGTGTTTCTGACTCGCTGAATCTCAACATAGATTCAAATCTCTTAGGTGAACGAACGCACAGCAGAGCAGTTTCAAGGAAACGTTTCTCCTGAGTTTTAGACGAAGTTTCCTGCTGTTTAGTACGTATGCCGGCATTGGGCTGGAAATACCGGTTTTGGGATTCTGCACAGAAAGGGTTTGCAAACCGCTGAATCCACACGTGAGTTTATCTCTGTCAGTTGAATGCACACATTGACAACCATTCAGTTAGATAGCTCCGTTTTGGTTTTAGAAGCAGATATTTCTCTGTACAGCCTATGGTCCCATTCACTCGGGAATATCCCAACGCAGCTCCTAGAAGAAACGTGTTTCTGACTCGCTGAGTCTCAACATAGATTCAACTCTCTTTGGTGAACGAATGCCCAGCAGAGCAGTTTCAAGGAAACTTTTCTCCTGAGTTTTAGACGAAGTTTCCTGCTGTTTAGTACGTATGCCGGCATTGGGCTGGAAATTCCGGTTTTGGGATTCTGCACAGAAAGGGTTTGCAAACTGCTGAATCCACACGTGAGTTTAACTCTGTCAGTTGAATGCACACATTGACAACCATTCAGTTAGATACCTCCGTTTTGGTTTTAGAAACAGATATTTCTCTGTACAGTCTATGGTCCCATTCACTCGGGAATAACCCAACGCAGCTCCTAGAAGAAACGTGTTTCTGACTCGCTGAATCTCATCATAGATTCAACTCTCTTAGGTGAACGAACGGACAGCAGAGCAGTTTCAAGGAAACGTTTCTCCTGAGTTTTAGACGAAGTTTCCTGCTGTTTAGTACAGATGCCGGCATTGGGCTGGAAATACCGGTTTTGGGATTCTGCACAGAAAGGGTTTGCAAACCGCTGAATCCACACGTGAGTTTACCTCTGTCAGTGGAATGCGCACATTGACACCCATTCGGTTAGATAGTTCCGTTTCTGTTTTAGAAGCAGATATTTCTCTGTACAGCCTATGGTCCCATTCACTCGGGAATATCCCAACGCAGCTCCTAGAAGAAACGTGTTTCTGACTCGCTGAATCTCAACATAGATTCAACTCTCTTAGGTGAGCGAACGCACAGCAGAGCAGTTTCAAGGAAACGTTTCTCCTGAGTTTTAGACGAAGCTTCCTGCTGTTTAGTACATATGCCGGCATTGGGCTGGAAATACCGGTTTTGGGATTCTGCACAGAAAGGGTTTGCAAACCGCTGAATCCACACGTGAGTTTAACTTTGTCAGTTGAATGCACACATTGACAAACATCCAGTTAGATAGCTCCGTTTTGGTTTTAGAAGCAGATATTTCTCTGTACAGACTGTAGTCCCATTCACTCGGGAATATCCCAACGCAGCTCCTAGAAGAAACGTGTTTCTGACTCGCTGAATCTCAACATTGATTCAACTCTCTTAGGTGAACGAACGCACAGCAGAGCAGTTTCAAGGAAACTTTTCTCCTGAGTTTTAGACGAAGTTACCTGCTGTTTAGTATGTATGCCGGCATTGGGCTGGAAATACTGGTTTTGGGATTCTGCACAGAAAGGGTTTGCAAACCACTGAATCCACACGTTAGTTTAACTCTGTCAGTTGAATGCACACATTGACAACCGTTCAGTTAGATTGCTCCGTTTTGGTTATAGAAGCAGATATTTCTCTGTACAGCCTATGGTCCCATTCACTCTGGAATATCCCAACGCAGGTCCTAGAGAAACGTGTTTCTGACTCGCTGAATCTCAACATAGATTCAACTCTCTTAGGTGAACGAACGCACAGCAGAGCAGTTTCAAGGAAACGTTTCTCCTGAGTTTTAAACGAAGTTTCCTGCTGTTTAGTACGTATGCCGGCATTGGGCTGGAAATACCGGTTTTGGGATTCTGCACAGAAAGGGTTTGCAAACCACTGAATCCACACGTGAGTTTAACTCTGTCAGTTGAATGCACACATTGACAACCATTTAGTTAGATAGCTCCGTTTTGGTTTTGGAAGCAGATATTTCTCTGTACAGCCTATGGTCCCATTCACTCGGGAATATCCCAACGCAGCTCCTGGAAGAAACGTGTTTGTGACTCGCTGAATCTCAACATAGATTCAACTCTCTTAGGTGAACGAACGCACAGCAGAGCAGTTTCAAGGAAACGTTTCTCCTGAGTTTTAGACGAAGTTTCCTGCTGTTTAGTACGTATGACGGCATTGGGCTGGAAATACCGGTTTTGGGATTCTGCACAGAAAGGGTTTGCAAACCGCTGAATCCACAAGTGAGTTTATCTCTGTCAGTTGAATGCACACATTGACAACCATTCAGTTAGATAGCTCCGTTTTGGTTTTAGAAGCAGATATTTCTCTGTACAGCCTATGGTCCCATTCACTCGGGAATATCCCAACGCAGCTCCTAGAAGAAACGTGTTTCTGACTCGCTGAATCTCAACATAGTTTCAACTCTCTTAGGTGAACGAACGCCCAGCAGAGCAGTTTCAAGGAAACGTTTCTCCTGAGTTTTAGACGAAGTTTCCTGCTGTTTAGTACGTATGCCGGCATTGGGCTGGAAATACCGGTTTTGGGATTCTGCACAGAAAGGGTTTGCAAACCGCTGAATCCATACGTGAGTTTAACTCTGTCAGTTGAATGCACACATTGACAACCATCCAGTTAGATTGTTCCGTTTCGGTTTTAGAAGCATATATTTCTCTGTACAGCCTATGGTCCCATTCACTCGGGAATATCCCAACGCAGGTCCTAGAAGAAACGTGTTTCTGACTCGCTGAATCTCAACATAGATTCAACTCTCTTAGGTGAACGAACGCACAGCACAGCAGTTTCAAGGAAACTTTTCTCCTGAGTTTTAGACGAAGTTTCCTGCTGTTTAGTACGTATGCCGGCATTGGGCTGGAAATACCGGTTTTGGGATTCTGCACAGAAAGGGTTTGCAAACCGCTGAATCCACACGTGAGTTTAACTCTGTCAGTTGAATGCACACATTGACAACCGTTCAGTTAGATACCTCCGTTTTGGTTTTAGAAACAGATATTTCTCTGTACAGCCTATGGTCCCATTCACTCGGGAATATCCCAACGCAGCTCCTAGAAGAAACGTGTTTCTGACTCGCTGAATCTCAACATAGATTCAACTCTCTTAGGTGAACGAACGCACAGCAGAGCAGTTTCAAGGAAACGTTTCTCCTGAGTTTTAGACGAAGTTTCCTGCTGTTTAGTACGGATGCCGGCATTGGGCTGGAAATACCGGTTTTGGGATTCTGCACAGAAAGGGTTTGCAAACCGCTGAATCCACACGTGAGTTTAACTCTGTCAGTTGAATGCACACATTGACAACCATTCAGTTTGATAACACCCTTTTGGTTTTAGAAGCAGATATTTCTCCGTACAGCCTATGGTCCCATTCACTCGGGAATATCCCAACGCTGGTCCTAGAAGAAACGTGTTTCTGACTCGCTGAATCTCAACATAGATTCAACTCTCTTAGGTGAACGAACGCACAGCAGAGCAGTTTCAAGGAAACGTTTCTCCTGAGTTTTAGACGAAGTTTCCTGCTGTTTAGTACGGATGCCGGCATTGGGCTGGAAATACCGGTTTTGGGATTCTGCACAGAAAGGGTTTGCAAACCGCTGAATCCACACGTGAGTTTAACTCTGTCAGTTGAATGCACACACTGACAACCATTCAGTTAGATAGCTCCGTTTTGGTTTTAGAAGCAGATATTTCTCTGTACAGCCTATGGTCCCATTCACTCGGGAATATCCCAACGCAGCTCCTGGAAGAAACGTGTTTCTGACTCGCTGAATCTCAACATAGATTCAACTCTCTTAGGTGAACGAACGCACAGCAGAGCAGTTTCAAGGAAACGTTTCTCCTGAGTTTTAGACGAAGTTTCCTGCTGTTTAGTACGGATGCCGGCATTGCGCAGGAAATACCGGCTTTGGGATTCTGCACAGAAAGGGTTTGTAAACCGCTGAATCCACACGTGAGTTTAACTCTCTCAGTTGAATGCACACATTGACAACCATTCAGTTTGATAGCACCCTTTTGGTTTTAGAAGCAGATATTTCTCTGTACAGCCTATGGTCCCATTCACTCGGGAATATCCCAACGCAGCTCCTAGAAGAAACGTGTTTCTGACTCGCTGAATCTCAACATAGATTCAACTCTCTTAGGTGAACGGACGCACAGCAGAGCAGTTTCAAGGAAACTTTTCTCCTGAGTTTTAGACGAAGTTTCCTGCTGTTTAGTACGTATGCCGGCATTGGGCTGGAAATACCGGTTATGGGATTCTGCACAGAAAGGGTTTGCAAACCGCTGAATCCACACGTGAGTTTAACTCTGTCAGTTGAATGCACACATTGACAACCATTCAGTTTGATAACACCCTTTTGGTTTTAGAAGCAGATATTTCTCCGTACAGCCTATGGTCCCATTCACTCGGGAATATCCCAACGCAGGTCCTAGAAGAAACGTGTTTCTGACTCGCTGAATCTCAACATAGATTCAACTCTCTTAGGTGAACGAACGCACAGCAGAGCAGTTTCAAGGAAACGTTTCTCCTGAGTTTTAGACGAAGTTTCCTGCTGTTTAGTACGTATGCCGGCATTGGGCTGGAAATACCGGTTTTGGGATTCTGCACAGAAAGGGTTTGCAAACCGCTGAATCCACACGTGAGTTTAACTCTGTCAGCTGAATGCACACACTGACAACCATTCAGTTAGATAGCTCCGTTTTGGTTTTAGAAGCAGATATTTCTCTGTACAGCCTATGGTCCCATTCACTCGGGAATATCCCAACGCAGCTCCTGGAAGAAACGTGTTTCTGACTCGCTGAATCTCAACATAGATTCAACTCTCTTAGGTGAACGAACGCACAGCAGAGCAGTTTCAAGGAAACGTTTCTCCTGAGTTTTAGACGAAGTTTCCTGCTGTTTAGTACGGATGCCGTCATTGGGCAGGAAAAACCGGCTTTGGGATTCTGCACAGAAAGGGTTTGTAAACCGCTGAATCCACACGTGAGTTTAACTCTGTCAGTTGAATGCACACATTGACAACCATTCAGTTTGATAACACCCTTTTGGTTTTAGAAGCAGATATTTCTCTGTACAGCCTATGGTCCCATTCACTCGGGAATATCCCAACGCAGCTCCTAGAAGAAACGTGTTTCTGACTCGCTGAATCTCAACATAGATTCAACTCTCTTAGGTGAACGAACGCACAGCAGAGCAGTTTCAAGGAAACGTTTCTCCTGAGTTTTAGACGAAGTTTCCTGCTGTTTAGTACGGATGCCGGCATTGGGCTGGAAATACCGGTTTTGGGATTCTGCACAGAAAGGGTTTGCAAACCACTGAATCCACACGTGAGTTTAACTCTGTCAGTTGAATGCACACATTGACAACCATTCAGTTAGATTGCTCCGTTTTGGTTTTAGAAGGAGATATTTCTCTGTACAGCCTATGGTCCCATTCACTCGGGAATATCCCAACGCAGCTCCTGGAAGAAACGTGTTTCTGACTCGCTGAATCTCAACATAGATTCAACTCTCTTAGGTGAACGAACGCACAGCAGAGCAGTTTCAAGGAAACTTTTCTCCTGAGTTTTAGACGAAGTTTCCTGCTGTTTAGTACGTATGCCGGCATTGGGCTGGAAATACCGGTTTTGGGATTCTGCACAGAAAGGGTTTGCAAACCGCTGAATCCACACGTGAGTTTAACTCTGTCAGTTGAATGCACACATTGACAACCATTCAGTTTGATAACACCCTTTTGGTTTTAGAAGCAGATATTTCTCTGTACAGCCTATGGTCCCATTCACTCGGGAATATCCCAACGCAGCTCCTGGAAGAAACGTGTTTCTGACTCGCTGACTCTCAACATAGATTCAACTCCCTTAGGTGAACGAAAGAATAGCAGAGCAGTTTCAAAGAAACGTTTCTCCTGAGTTTTAGACGAAGTTTCCTGCTGTTTAGTACGTATGCCGTCATTGGGCTGGAAATACCGGTTTTGGGATTCTGCACAGAAAGGGTTTGCAAACCGCTGAATCCACACGTGAGTTTAACTCTGTCAGTTGAATACACACATTGACAACCATTCAGTTTGATAACACCCTTTTGGTTTTAGTAGCAGATATTTCTCTGTACAGCCTATGGTCCCATTCACTCGGGAATATCCCAACGCAGCTCCTGGAAGAAACGTGTTTCTGACTCGCTGAATCTCAACATAGATTCAACTCTCTTAGGTGAACGAAAGAACAGCACAGCAGTTTCAAGGAAACGTTTCTCCTGAGTTTTAAACGAAGTTTCCTGCTGTTTAGTACGTATGCCGGCATTGGGCTGGAAATACCGGTTTTGGGATTCTGCACAGAAAGGGTTTGCAAACCACTGAATCCACACGTGAGTTTAACTCTGTCAGTTGAATGCACACCTTGACAACCATTCAGTTAGATAGCTCCGTTTTGGTTTTGGAAGCAGATATTTCTCTGTACAGCCTATGGTCCCATTCACTCGGGAATATCCCAACGCAGCTCCTGGAAGAAACGTGTTTCTGACTCGCTGAATCTCAACATAGATTCAACTCTCTTAGGTGAACGAACGCACAGCAGAGCAGTTTCAAGGAAACGTTTCTCCTGAGTTTTAGACGAAGTTTCCTGCTGTTTAGTACGTATGCCGGCATTGGGCTGGAAATACCGGTTTTGGGATTCTGCACAGAAAGGGTTTGCAAACCGCTGAATCCACAAGTGAGTTTATCTCTGTCAGTTGAATGCACACATTGACAACCATTCAGTTAGATAGCTCCGTTTTGGTTTTAGAAGCAGATATTTCTCTGTACAGCCTATGGTCCCATTCACTCGGGAAATCCCAACGCAGCTCCTAGAAGAAACGTGTTTCTGACTCGCTGAATCTCAACATAGTTTCAACTCTCTTAGGTGAACGAACGCCCAGCAGAGCAGTTTCAAGGAAACGTTTCTCCTGAGTTTTAGACGAAGTTTCCTGCTGTTTAGTACGTATGCCGGCATTGGGCTGGAAATACCGGTTTTGGGATTCTGCACAGAAAGGGTTTGCAAACCGCTGAATCCATACGTGAGTTTAACTCTGTCAGTTGAATGCACACATTGACAACCATCCAGTTAGATTGCTCCGTTTCGCTTTTAGAAGCAGATATTTCTCTGTACAGCCTATGGTCCCATTCACTCGGGAATATCCCAACGCATCTCCTAGAAGAAACGTGTTTCTGACTCGCTGAATCTCAACATAGATTCAACTCTCTTAGGTGAACGAACGCAAAGCACAGCAGTTTCAAGGAAACTTTTCTCCTGAGTTTTAGGCGAAGTTTCCTGCTGTTTAGTACGGATGCCGGCATTGGGCAGGAAATACCGGCTTTGGGATTCTGCACAGAAAGGGTTTGTAAACCGCTGAATCCACACGTGAGTTTAACTCTGTCAGTTGAATGCACACATTGACAACCATTCAGTTTGATAGCACCCTTTTGGTTTTAGAAGCAGATATTTCTCTGTACAGACTATGGTCCCATTCACTCGGGAATATCCCAACGCAGCTCCTAGAAGAAACGTGTTTCTGACTCGCTGAATCTCAACATAGATTCAACTCTCTTAGGTGAACGGACGCACAGCAGAGCAGTTTCAAGGAAACTTTTCTCCTGAGTTTTAGACGAAGTTTCCTGCTGTTTAGTACGTATGCCGGCATTGGGCTGGAAATACCGGTTTTGGGATTCTGCACAGAAAGGGTTTGCAAACCGCTGAATCCACACGTGAGTTTAACTCTGTCAGTTGAATGCACACATTGACAACCATTCAGTTTGATAACACCCTTTTGGTTTTAGAAGCAGATATTTCTCCGTACAGCCTATGGTCCCATTCACTCGGGAATATCCCAACGCAGGTCCTAGAAGAAACGTGTTTCTGACTCGCTGAATCTCAACATAGATTCAACTCTCTTAGGTGAACGAACGCCCAGCAGAGCAGTTTCAAGAAAACGTTTCTCCTGAGTTTTAGACGAAGTTTCCTGCTGTTTAGTACGGATGCCGGCATTGGGCTGGAAATACCGGTTTTGGGATTCTGCACAGAAAGGGTTTGCAAACCGCTGAATCCACACGTGAGTTTAACTCTGTCAGCTGAATGCACACACTGACAACCATTCAGTTAGATAGCTCCGTTTTGGTTTTAGAAGCAGATATTTCTCTGTACAGCCTATGGTCCCATTCACTCGGGAATATCCCAAAGCAGCTCCGGGAAGAAACGTGTTTCTGACTCGCTGAATCTCAACATAGATTCAACTCTCTTAGGTGAACGAACGCACAGCAGAGCAGTTTCAAGGAAACGTTTCTCCTGAGTTTTAGACGAAGTTTCCTGCTGTTTAGTACGGATGCCGTCATTGGGCAGGAAAAACCGGCTTTGGGATTCTGCACAGAAAGGGTTTGTAAACCGCTGAATCCACACGTGAGTTTAACTCTGTCAGTTGAATGCACACATTGACAACCATTCAGTTTGATAGCACCCTTTTGGTTTTAGAAGCAGATATTTCTCTGTACAGCCTATGGTCCCATTCACTCGGGAATATCCCAACGCAGCTCCTAGAAGAAACGTGTTTCTGACTCGCTGAATCTCAACATAGATTCAACTCTCTTAGGTGAACGGACGCACAGCAGAGCAGTTTCAAGGAAACTTTTCTCCTGAGTTTTAGACGAAGTTTCCTGCTGTTTAGTACGTATGCCGGCATTGGGCTGGAAATACCGGTTTTGGGATTCTGCACAGAAAGGGTTTGCAAACCGCTGAATCCACACGTGAGTTTAACTCTGTCAGTTGAATGCACACATTGACAACCATTCAGTTTGATAACACCCTTTTGGTTTTAGAAGCAGATATTTCTCCGTACAGCCTATGGTCCCATTCACTCGGGAATATCCCAACGCAGGTCCTAGAAGAAACGTGTTTCTGACTCGCTGAATCTCAACATAGATTCAACTCTCTTAGGTGAACGAACGCCCAGCAGAGCAGTTTCAAGGAAACGTTTCTCCTGAGTTTTAGACGAAGTTTCCTGCTGTTTAGTACGGATGCCGGCATTGGGCTGGAAATACCGGTTTTGGGATTCTGCACAGAAAGGGTTTGCAAACCCCTGAATCCACACGTGAGTTTAACTCTGTCAGTTGAATGCAGACACTGACAACCATTCAGTTTGATAACACCCTTTTGGTTTTAGAAGCAGATATTTCTCCGTAGAGCCTATGGTCCCATTCACTCGAGAATATCCCAACGCAGGTCCTAAAAGAAACGTGTTTCTGACTCGCTGAATCTCCACATAGATTCAACTCTCTTAGGTGAACGAACGCACAGCAGAGCAGTTTCAAGGAATCGTTTCTCCTGAGTTTTAGACGAAGCTTCCTGCTGTTTAGTACATATGCCGGCATTGGGCTGGAAATACCGGTTTTGGGATTCTGCACAGAAACGGTTTACAAACCGCTGAATCCACACGTGAGATTAACTCGGTCAGTTGAATTCACACATTGACAACCATTCAGTTAGAAAGCACCGTTTTGGTTTTAGAAGCAGATATTTCTCTGTACAGCCTATGGTCCCATTCACTCGGGAATATCCCAACGCAGCTCCTAGAAGAAACGTGTTTCTGACTCGCTGAATCTCAACATTGATTCAACTCTCTTAGGTGAACGAACGCACAGCAGAGCAGTTTCAAGGAAACTTTTCTCCTGAGTTTTAGACGAAGTTTCTTGCTGTTTAGTATGTATGCCGGCATTGGGCTGGAAATACCGGTTTTGGGATTCTGCACAGAAAGGGTTCGCAAACCCCTGAATCCACAAGTGAGTTTAACTCTGTCAGTTGAATGCACACATTGACAACCATTCAGTTAGATTGCTCCGTTATGGTTTTCGAAGGAGATATTTCTCTGTACAGCCTATGGTCCCATTCACTCGGGAATATCCCAACGCAGGTCCTAGAGAAACGTGTTTCTGACTCGCTGAATCTCAACATAGATTCAACTCTCTTAGGTGAACGAACGCACAGCAGAGCAGTTTCAAGGAAACGTTTCTTCTGAGTTTTAGACGAAGTTTCCTGCTGTTTAGTACGTATGCCGGCATTGGGCTGGAAATACCGGTTTTGGGATTCTGCACAGAAAGGGTTTGCAAACCGCTGAATCCACACGTGAGTTTAACTCTCTCAGTTGAATGCACACATTGACAACCATTCAGTTTGATTACACCCTTTTGATTTTAGAAGCAGATATTTCTCTGTACAGCCTATGGTCCCATTCACTCGGGAATGTCCCAACGCAGCTCCTGGAAGAAACGTGTTTTTGACTCGCTGAATCTCAACATAGATTCAACTCTCTTAGGTGAACGAACGCACAGCAGAGCAGTTTCAAGGAAACGTTTCTCCTGAGTTTTAGACGAAGTTTCCTGCTGTTTAGTACGTATGCCGGCATTGGGCTGGAAATACCGGTTTTGGGATTCTGCACAGAAAGGGTTTGCAAACCACTGAATCCACACGTGAGTTTCACTCTGTCAGTTGAATGCACACATTGACAACCATTCAGTTAGATAGCTCCATTTTGGTTTTAGAAGCAGATATTTCTCTGTACAGCCTATGGTCCCATTCACTCGGGAATATCCCAACGCAGCTCCTGGAAGAAACGTGTTTCTGACTCGCTGAATCTCAACATAGATTCAACTCTCTTAGGTGAACGAACGCACAGCAGAGCAGTTTCAAGGAAACGTTTCTCCTGAGTTTTAGACGAAGTTTCCTGCTGTTTAGTACGTATGCCGGCATTGGGCTGGAAATACCGGTTTTGGGATTCTGCACAGAAAGGGTTTGCAAACCGCTGAATCCACACGTGAGTTTAACTCTGTCAGTTGAATGCACACATTGACAACCATTCAGTTAGATAGCTCCGTTTTGGTATTAGAAGCAGATATTTCTCTGTACAGCCTATGGTCCCATTCACTCGGGAATATCCCAACGCAGGTCCTAGAAGAAACGTGTTTCTGACTCGCTGAATCTCAACATAGATTCAACTCTCTTAGGTGAACGAACGCACAGCAGAGCAGTTTCAAGGAAACGTTTCTCCTGAGTTTTAGACGAAGTTTCCTGCTGTTTAGTACGGATGCCGGCATTGGGCTGGAAATACCGGTTTTGGGATTCTGCACAGAAAGGGTTTGCAAACCGCTGAATCCACACGTGAGTTTAACTTTGTCAGTTGAATGCACACATTGACAACTATCCAGTTAGATAGCTCCGTTTTGGTTTTAGAAGCAGATATTTCTCTGTACAGCCTATGGTCCCATTCACTCGGGAATATCCCAACGCACGTCCTAGAAGAAACGTGTTTCTGACTCGCTGAATGTCAACTTAGATTCAACTCTCTTAGGTGAACGAACGCACAGCAGAGTAGTTTCAAGGAAACGTTTCTCCTGAGTTTTAGACGAAGCTTCCTGCTGTTTAGTACTTATGGCGGCATTGGGCTGGAAATACCGGTTTTGGGATTCTGCACAGAAAGGGTTTGCAAACCGCTGAATCCACACGTGAGTTTAACTCTGTCAGTTGAATGCACACATTGACAACCATTCAGTTAGATAGCTCCGTTTTGGTTTTAGAAGCAGATATTTCTCTGTACAGCCTATGGTCCCATTCACTCGGGAATATCCCAACGCATCTCCTAGAAGAAACGTGTTTCTGACTCGCTGAATCTCAACATAGATTCAACTCTCTTAGGTGAACGAACGCACAGCAGAGCAGTTTCAAGGAAACTTTTCTCCTGAGTTTTAGACGAAGTTTCCTGCTGTTTAGTACGTATGCCGGCACTGGGCTGGAAATACCGGTTTTGGGATTCTGCACAGAAAGGGTTTGCAAACCGCTGAATCCAAACGTGAGTTTACCTCTGTCAGTTGAATGCACACATTGACAACCATTCAGTGTGATAACACCCTTTTGGTTTTAGAAGCAGATATTTCTCTGTACAACCTATGGTCCCATTCACTCGGGAATATCCCAACGCAGCTACTAGAAGAAACGTGTTTCTGACTCGCTGAATCTCAACATAGATTCAACTCTCTTAGGTGAACGAACGCACAGCACAGCAGTTTCAAGGAAACTTTTCTCCTGAGTTTTAGACGAAGTTTCCTGCTGTTTAGTACGTATGCCGGCATTGGGCTGGAAATACCGGTTTTGGGATTCTGCACAGAAAGGGTTTGCAAACCGCTGAATCCACACGTGAGTTTAACTCTGTCAGTTGAATGCACACATTGACAACCATTCAGTTTGATAACACCCTTTTGGTTTTAGAAGCAGATATTTCTCTGTACAGCCTATGGTCCCATTCACTCGGGAATATCGCAACGCAGCTCCTGGAAGAAACGTGTTTCTGACTCGCTGAATCTCAACATAGATTCAACTCTCTTAGGTGAACGAACGCACAGCAGAGCAGTTTCAAGGAAACGTTTCTCCTGAGTTTTAGACGAAGTTTCCTGCTGTTTAGTACGTATGCCGGCATTGGGCTGGAAATACCGGTTTTGGGATTCTGCACAGAAAGGGTTTGCAAACCGCTGTATCGACACGTGAGTTTAACTCTGTCAGTTGAATGCGCACATTGACAACCATTCGGTTAGATAGTTCCGTTTTTGTTTTAGAAGCAGATATTTCTCTGTACAGCCTATGGTCCCATTCACTCGGGAATATCCCAACGCAACTCCTAGAAGAAACGTGTTTCTGACTCGCTGAATCTCAACATAGATTCAACTCTCTTAGGTGAACGAACGCACAGCAGAGCAGTTTCAAGGAAACTTTTCTCCTGAGTTTTAGACGAAGTTTCCTGCTGTTTAGTACGTATGCCGGCATTGGGCTGGAAATACCGGTTTTGGGATTCTGCACAGAAAGGGTATGCAAACCGCTGAATCCACACGTGAGTTTAACTCTGTCAGTTGAATGCACACATTGACAACCATTCAGTTTGATAACACCCTTTTGGTTTTAGAAGCAGATATTTCTCTGTACAGCCTATGGTCCCATTCACTCGGGAATATCCCAACGCAGCTCCTGGAAGAAACGTGTTTCTGACTCGTTGAATCTCAACATAGATTCAACTCTCTTAAGTGAACGAACGCACAGCAGAGCAGTTTCAAGGAAACGTTTCTCCTGAGTTTTAGACGAAGTTTCCTGCTGTTTAGTACGTATGCCGGCATTGGGCTGGAAATACCGGTTTTGGGATTCTGCACAGAAAGTGTTTGCAAACCGCTGAATCCACACGTGAGTTTAACTCTGTCAGTTGAATGCACACATTGACAACCATTCAGTGTGATAACACCCTTTTGGTTTTAGAAGCAGATATTTCTCTGTACAACCTATGGTCCCATTCTCTCGGGAATATCCCAACGCAGCTCCTGGAAGAAACGTGTTTCTGACTCGCTGAATCTCCACATAGATTCAACTCTCTAAGGTGAACGATCGCACAGCAGAGAAGTTTCAAGGAAACTTTTCTCCTGAGTTTTAGACGAAGTTTCCTGCTGTTTAGTACGTATGCCGGCATTGGGCTGGAAATACCGGTTTTGGGATTCTGCACAGAAAGGGTTTGCAAACCACTGAATCCACACGTGAGTTTAATTCTGTCAGCTGAATGCACACATTGACAACCATTCAGTTAGATAGCTCCGTTTTGGTTTTAGAAGCAGATATTTCTCTGTACATCCTATGGTCCCATTCACTCGGGAATATCCCCACGCAACTCCTGGAAGAAACTTGTTTCTGACTCGCTGAATCTCAACATAGATTCAAGTCTCTTAGGTGAACGAACGCACAGCAGAGCAGTTTCAAGGAAACGTTTCTCCTGAGTTTTAGACGAAGTTTCCTGCTGTTTAGTACGTATGCCGGCATTGGGCTGGAAATACCGGTTTTTTGGCTTCTGCACAGAAAGGGTTTGCAAACCGCTGAATCCACACGTGAGTTTAACTCTGTCAGTTGAATGCACACATTGACAACCATTCAGTTAGAATGCTCCGTTTTGGTTTTAGAAGCAGATATTTCTCTGTACAGCCTATGGTCCCATTCACTCGGGAATATCCCAACGCATCTCCTAGAAGAAACGTGTTTCTGACTCGCTGAATCTCAACATAGATTCAACTCTCTTATGTGAACGAACGCACAGCAGAGCAGTTTCAAGGAAACGTTTCTCCTGAGTTTTAGACGAAGTTTCCTGCTGTTTAGTACGTATGCCGGCATTGGGCTGGAAATACCGGTTTTGGGATTCTGCACAGAAAGTGTTTGCAAACCGCTGAATCCACACGTGAGTTTAACTCTGTCAGTTGAATGCACACATTGACAACCATTCAGTGTGATAACACCCTTTTGGTTTTAGAAGCAGATATTTCTCTGTACAACCTATGGTCCCATTCACTCGGGAATATCCCAACGCAGCTCCTAGAAGAAACGTGTTTCTGACTCGCTGAGTCTCAACATAGATTCAACTCTCTTAGGTGAACGAACGCACAGCAGAGCAGTTTCAAGGAAACTTTTCTCCTGAGTTTTAGACGAAGTTTCCTGCTGTTTAGTACGTATGCCGGCATTGGGCTGGAAATACCGGTTTTGGGATTCTGCACAGAAAGGGTTTGCAAACCGCTGAATCCACACGTGAGTTTAACTCTGTCAGTTGAATGCACACATTGACAACCATTCAGTTTGATAACACCCTTTTGGTTTTAGAAGCAGATATTTCTCTGTACAGCCTATGGTCCCATTCACTCGGGAATATCCCAACGCAGCTCCTGGAAGAAACGTGTTTCTGACTCGCTGAATCTCAACATAGATTCAACTCTCTTAGGTGAACGAACGCACAGCAGAGCAGTTTCAAAGAAACGTTTCTCCTGAGTTTTAGACGAAGTTTCCTGCTGTTTAGTATGTATGCCGGCATTGGGCTGGAAATACCAGTTTTGGGATTCTGCACAGAAAGCGTTTGCAAACCGCTGAATCCACACGTGAGTTTAACTTTGTCAGTTGAATGCACACATTGACAAACATCCAGTTAGATAGCTCCGTTTTGGTTTTAGAAGCAGATATTTCTCTGTACAGCCTATGGTCCCATTCACTCGGGAATATCCCAACGCAGCTCCTAGAAGAAACGTGTTTCTGACTCGCTGAATCTCAACATAGATTCAACTCTCTTAGGTGAACGAAAGAACAGCAGAGCAGTTTCAAGGAAACGTTTCTCCTGAGTTTTAGACGAAGTTTCCTGCTGTTTAGTACGTATGCCGGCATTGGGCTGGAAATACCGGTTTTGGGATTCTGCACAGAAAGGGTTTGCAAACCACTGAATCCACACGTGAGTTTCACTCTTTCAGTTGAATGCACACATTGACAACCATTCAGTTAGATAGCTCCATTTTGGTTTTAGAAGCAGATATTTCTCTGTACAGCCTATTGTCCCATTCACTCGGGAATATCCCAACGCAGCTCCTGGAAGAAACGTGTTTCTGACTCGCTGAATCTCAACATAGATTCAACTCTCTTAGGTGAACGAACGCACAGCAGAGCAGTTTCAAGGAAACGTTTCTCCTGAGTTTTAGACGAAGTTTCCTGCTGTTTAGTACGTATGCCGGCATTGGGCTGGAAATACCGGTTTTGGGATTCTGCACAGAAAGGGTTTGCAAACCGCTGAATCCACACGTGAGTTTAACTCTGTCAGTTGAATGCACACATTGACAACCATTCAGTTAGATAGCTCCGTTTTGGTATTAGAAGCAGATATTTCTCTGTACAGCCTATGGTCCCATTCACTCGGGAATATCCCAACGCAGGTCCTAGAAGAAACGTGTTTCTGACTCGCTGAATCTCAACATAGATTCAACTCTCTTAGGTGAACGAACGCACAGCAGAGCAGTTTCAAGGAAACGTTTCTCCTGAGTTTTAGACGAAGTTTCCTGCTGTTTAGTACGTATGCCGGCATTGGGCTGGAAATACCGGTTTTGGGATTCTGCACAGAAAGGGTTTGCAAACCGCTGAATCCACACGTGAGTTTATCTTTGTCAGTTGAATGCACACATTGACAACTATCCAGTTTGATAGCTCCGTTTTGGTTTTAGAAGCAGATATTTCTCTGTACAGCCTATGGTCCCATTCACTCGGGAATATCCCAACGCACGTCCTAGAAGAAACGTGTTTCTGACTCGCTGAATGTCAACTTAGATTCAACTCTCTTAGGTGAACGAACGCACAGCAGAGCAGTTTCAAGGAAACGTTTCTCCTGAGTTTTAGACGAAGCTTCCTGCTGTTTAGTACGTATGCCGGCATTGGGCTGGAAATACCGGTTTTGGGATTCTGCACAGAAAGGGTTTGCAAACCGCTGAATCCACACGTGAGTTTAACTCTGTCAGTTGAATGCACACATTGACAACCATTCAGTTAGATAGCTCCGTTTTGGTTTTAGAAGCAGATATTTCTCTGTACAGCCTATGGTCCCATTCACTCGGGAATATCCCAACGCATCTCCTAGAAGAAACGTGTTTCTGACTCGCTGAATCTCAACATAGATTCAACTCTCTTAGGTGAACGAACGCACAGCAGAGCAGTTTCAAGGAAACTTTTCTCCTGAGTTTTAGACGAAGTTTCCTGCTGTTTAGTACGTATGCCGGCACTGGGCTGGAAATACCGGTTTTGGGATTCTGCACAGAAAGGGTTTGCAAACCGCTGAATCCACACGTGAGTTTAACTCTGTCAGTTGAATGCACACATGGACAACCATTCAGTGTGATAACACCCTTTTGGTTTTAGAAGCAGATATTTCTCTGTACAACCTATGGTCCCATTCACTCGGGAATATCCCAACGCAGCTCCTAGAAGAAACGTGTTTCTGACTCGCTGAATCTCAACATAGATTCAACTCTCTTAGGTGAACGAACGCACAGCACAGCAGTTTCAAGGAAACTTTTCTCCTGAGTTTTAGACGAAGTTTCCTGCTGTTTAGTACGTATGCCGGCATTGGGCTGGAAATACCGGTTTTGGGATTCTGCACAGAAAGGGTTTGCAAACCGCTGAATCCACACGTGAGTTTAACTCTGTCAGTTGAATGCACACATTGACAACCATTCAGTTTGATAACACCCTTTTGGTTTTAGAAGCAGATATTTCTCTGTACAGCCTATGGTCCCATTCACTCGGGAATATCGCAACGCAGCTCCTGGAAGAAACGTGTTTCTGAATCGCTGAATCTCAACATAGATTCAACTCTCTTAGGTGAACGAACGCACAGCAGAGCAGTTTCAAGGAAACGTTTCTCCTGAGTTTTAGACGAAGTTTCCTGCTGTTTAGTACGTATGCCGGCATTGGGCTGGAAATACCGGTTTTGGGATTCTGCACAGAAAGGGTTTGCAAACCGCTGTATCGACACGTGAGTTTAACTCTGTCAGTTGAATGCGCACATTGACAACCATTCGGTTAGATAGTTCCGTTTTTGTTTTAGAAGCAGATATTTCTCTGTACAGCCTATGGTCCCATTCACTCGGGAATATCCCAACGCAGGTCCTAGAAGAAACGTCTTTCTGACTCGCTGAATCTCAACATAGATTCAACTCTCTTAGGTGAACGAAAGCACAGCAGAGCAGTTTCAAGGAAACGTTTATCCTGAGCTTTAGACGAAGTTTCCTGCTGTTTAGTACGTATGCCGGCATTGGGCTGGAAATACCGGTTTTGGGATTCTGCACAGAAAGGGTTTGCAAACCACTGAATCCACACGTGAGTTTAATTCTGTCAGCTGAATGCACACATTGACAACCATTCAGTTAGATAGCTCCGTTTTGGTTTTAGAAGCAGATATTTCTCTGTACATCCTATGGTCCCATTCACTCGGGAATATCCCCACGCAACTCCTGGAAGAAACTTGTTTCTGACTCGCTGAATCTCAACATAGATTCAAGTCTCTTAGGTGAACGAACGCACAGCAGAGCAGTTTCAAGGAAACGTTTCTCCTGAGTTTTAGACGAAGTTTCCTGCTGTTTAGTACGTATGCCGGCATTGGGCTGGAAATACCGGTTTTTTGGCTTCTGCACAGAAAGGGTTTGCAAACCGCTGAATCCACACGTGAGTTTAACTCTGTCAGTTGAATGCACACATTGACAACCATTCAGTTAGAATGCTCCGTTTTGGTTTTAGAAGCAGATATTTCTCTGTACAGCCTATGGTCCCATTCACTCGGGAATATCCCAACGCATCTCCTAGAAGAAACGTGTTTCTGACTCGCTGAATCTCAACATAGATTCAACTCTCTTATGTGAACGAACGCACAGCAGAGCAGTTTCAAGGAAACGTTTCTCCTGAGTTTTAGACGAAGTTTCCTGCTGTTTAGTACGTATGCCGGCATTGGGCTGGAAATACCGGTTTTGGGATTCTGCACAGAAAGTGTTTGCAAACCGCTGAATCCACACGTGAGTTTAACTCTGTCAGTTGAATGCACACATTGACAACCATTCAGTGTGATAACACCCTTTTGGTTTTAGAAGCAGATATTTCTCTGTACAACCTATGGTCCCATTCACTCGGGAATATCCCAACGCAGCTCCTAGAAGAAACGTGTTTCTGACTCGCTGAGTCTCAACATAGATTCAACTCTCTTAGGTGAACGAACGCACAGCAGAGCAGTTTCAAGGAAACTTTTCTCCTGAGTTTTAGACGAAGTTTCCTGCTGTTTAGTACGTATGCCGGCATTGGGCTGGAAATACCGGTTTTGGGATTCTGCACAGAAAGGGTTTGCAAACCGCTGAATCCACACGTGAGTTTAACTCTGTCAGTTGAATGCACACATTGACAACCATTCAGTTTGATAACACCCTTTTGGTTTTAGAAGCAGATATTTCTCTGTACAGCCTATGGTCCCATTCACTCGGGAATATCCCAACGCAGCTCCTGGAAGAAACGTGTTTCTGACTCGCTGAATCTCAACATAGATTCAACTCTCTTAGGTGAACGAACGCACAGCAGAGCAGTTTCAAAGAAACGTTTCTCCTGAGTTTTAGACGAAGTTTCCTGCTGTTTAGTATGTATGCCGGCATTGGGCTGGAAATACCAGTTTTGGGATTCTGCACAGAAAGCGTTTGCAAACCGCTGAATCCACACGTGAGTTTAACTTTGTCAGTTGAATGCACACATTGACAAACATCCAGTTAGATAGCTCCGTTTTGGTTTTAGAAGCAGATATTTCTCTGTACAGCCTATGGTCCCATTCACTCGGGAATATCCCAACGCAGCTCCTAGAAGAAACGTGTTTCTGACTCGCTGAATCTCAACATAGATTCAACTCTCTTAGGTGAACGAAAGAACAGCAGAGCAGTTTCAAGGAAACGTTTCTCCTGAGTTTTAGACGAAGTTTCCTGCTGTTTAGTACGTATGCCGGCATTGGGCTGGAAATACCGGTTTTGGGATTCTGCACAGAAAGGGTTTGCAAACCACTGAATCCACACGTGAGTTTCACTCTTTCAGTTGAATGCACACATTGACAACCATTCAGTTAGATAGCTCCATTTTGGTTTTAGAAGCAGATATTTCTCTGTACAGCCTATTGTCCCATTCACTCGGGAATATCCCAACGCAGCTCCTGGAAGAAACGTGTTTCTGACTCGCTGAATCTCAACATAGATTCAACTCTCTTAGGTGAACGAACGCACAGCAGAGCAGTTTCAAGGAAACGTTTCTCCTGAGTTTTAGACGAAGTTTCCTGCTGTTTAGTACGTATGCCGGCATTGGGCTGGAAATACCGGTTTTGGGATTCTGCACAGAAAGGGTTTGCAAACCGCTGAATCCACACGTGAGTTTAACTCTGTCAGTTGAATGCACACATTGACAACCATTCAGTTAGATAGCTCCGTTTTGGTATTAGAAGCAGATATTTCTCTGTACAGCCTATGGTCCCATTCACTCGGGAATATCCCAACGCAGGTCCTAGAAGAAACGTGTTTCTGACTCGCTGAATCTCAACATAGATTCAACTCTCTTAGGTGAACGAACGCACAGCAGAGCAGTTTCAAGGAAACGTTTCTCCTGAGTTTTAGACGAAGTTTCCTGCTGTTTAGTACGTATGCCGGCATTGGGCTGGAAATACCGGTTTTGGGATTCTGCACAGAAAGGGTTTGCAAACCGCTGAATCCACACGTGAGTTTATCTTTGTCAGTTGAATGCACACATTGACAACTATCCAGTTTGATAGCTCCGTTTTGGTTTTAGAAGCAGATATTTCTCTGTACAGCCTATGGTCCCATTCACTCGGGAATATCCCAACGCACGTCCTAGAAGAAACGTGTTTCTGACTCGCTGAATGTCAACTTAGATTCAACTCTCTTAGGTGAACGAACGCACAGCAGAGCAGTTTCAAGGAAACGTTTCTCCTGAGTTTTAGACGAAGCTTCCTGCTGTTTAGTACGTATGCCGGCATTGGGCTGGAAATACCGGTTTTGGGATTCTGCACAGAAAGGGTTTGCAAACCGCTGAATCCACACGTGAGTTTAACTCTGTCAGTTGAATGCACACATTGACAACCATTCAGTTAGATAGCTCCGTTTTGGTTTTAGAAGCAGATATTTCTCTGTACAGCCTATGGTCCCATTCACTCGGGAATATCCCAACGCATCTCCTAGAAGAAACGTGTTTCTGACTCGCTGAATCTCAACATAGATTCAACTCTCTTAGGTGAACGAACGCACAGCAGAGCAGTTTCAAGGAAACTTTTCTCCTGAGTTTTAGACGAAGTTTCCTGCTGTTTAGTACGTATGCCGGCACTGGGCTGGAAATACCGGTTTTGGGATTCTGCACAGAAAGGGTTTGCAAACCGCTGAATCCACACGTGAGTTTAACTCTGTCAGTTGAATGCACACATGGACAACCATTCAGTGTGATAACACCCTTTTGGTTTTAGAAGCAGATATTTCTCTGTACAACCTATGGTCCCATTCACTCGGGAATATCCCAACGCAGCTCCTAGAAGAAACGTGTTTCTGACTCGCTGAATCTCAACATAGATTCAACTCTCTTAGGTGAACGAACGCACAGCACAGCAGTTTCAAGGAAACTTTTCTCCTGAGTTTTAGACGAAGTTTCCTGCTGTTTAGTACGTATGCCGGCATTGGGCTGGAAATACCGGTTTTGGGATTCTGCACAGAAAGGGTTTGCAAACCGCTGAATCCACACGTGAGTTTAACTCTGTCAGTTGAATGCACACATTGACAACCATTCAGTTTGATAACACCCTTTTGGTTTTAGAAGCAGATATTTCTCTGTACAGCCTATGGTCCCATTCACTCGGGAATATCGCAACGCAGCTCCTGGAAGAAACGTGTTTCTGAATCGCTGAATCTCAACATAGATTCAACTCTCTTAGGTGAACGAACGCACAGCAGAGCAGTTTCAAGGAAACGTTTCTCCTGAGTTTTAGACGAAGTTTCCTGCTGTTTAGTACGTATGCCGGCATTGGGCTGGAAATACCGGTTTTGGGATTCTGCACAGAAAGGGTTTGCAAACCGCTGTATCGACACGTGAGTTTAACTCTGTCAGTTGAATGCGCACATTGACAACCATTCGGTTAGATAGTTCCGTTTTTGTTTTAGAAGCAGATATTTCTCTGTACAGCCTATGGTCCCATTCACTCGGGAATATCCCAACGCAGGTCCTAGAAGAAACGTCTTTCTGACTCGCTGAATCTCAACATAGATTCAACTCTCTTAGGTGAACGAAAGCACAGCAGAGCAGTTTCAAGGAAACGTTTATCCTGAGCTTTAGACGAAGTTTCCTGTTGTTTAGTACGGATGCCGGCATTGGGCTGGAAATACCGGTTTTGGGATTCTGCACAGAAAGGGTTTGCAAACCGCTGAATCCACACGTGAGTTTAACTTTGTGAGTTGAATGCACACATTGACAACCATCCAGTTAGATAGCTCCGTTTTGGTTTTAGAAGCAGATATTTCTCTGTACACCCTATGGTCCCATTCACTCGGGAATATCCCAACGCAGCTCCTAGAAGAAACGTGTTTCTGACTCGCTGAATCTCAACATAGATTCAACTCTCTTAGGTGAACGAACGCACAGCAGAGCAGTTTCAAGGAAACGTTTCTCCTGAGTTTTAGACGAAGTTACCTGCAGTTAAGTACGTATCCCGGCATTGGGCTGGAAATACCGGTTTTGGGATTCTGCACAGAAAGGGTTTACAAACCACTGAATCCACACGGGAGTTTAACTCTGTCAATTGAATGCACACATTGTCAACCATTCAGTTAGATAGCTCCGTTTTGGTTTTAGAAGCAGATATTTATCTGTACAGCCTATGGTCCCATTCACTCGGGAATATCCCAACGCAGCTCCTGGAAGAAACGTGTTTCTGACTCGCTGAATGTCAACATAGATTCAACTCTCTTAGGTGAACGAACGCACAGCAGAGCAGTTTCAAGGAATCGTTTCTCCTGAGTTTTAGACGAAGTTTCCTTCTGTTTAGTACGGATGCCGGCATTGGGCTGGAAATACCGGTTTTGGGATTCTGCACAGAAAGGGTTTGCAAACCGCTGAATCCACACGTGAGTTTAACTTTGTCAGTTGAATGCACACATTGACAACCATCCAGTTAGATAGCTCCGTTTTGGTTTTAGAAGCAGATATTTCTCTGTACAGCCTATGGTCCCATTCACTCGGGAATATCCCTACGCAGCTCCTAGAAGAAACGTGTTTCTGACTCGCTGAATCTCAACATTGATTCAACTCTCTTAGGTGAACGAACGCACAGCAGAGCAGTTTCAAGGAAACTTTTCTCCTGAGTTTTAGACGAAGTTTCCTGCTGTTTAGTATGTATGTCGGCATTGGCCTGGAAATACCGGTGTTGGGAATGTGCACAGAAAGGGTTTGCAAACCACTGAATCCACACGTGAGTTTAACTCTGTCAGTTGAATGCACACATTGACAACCGTTCAGTTAGATTGCTCCGTTTTGGTTTTAGAAGCAGATATTTCTCTGTACAGCCTATGGTCCCATTCACTCTGGAATATCCCAACGCAGGTCCTAGAGAAACGTGTTTCTGACTCGCTGAATCTCAACATAGATTCAACTCTCTTAGGTGAACGAACGCACAGCAGAGCAGTTTCAAGGAAACTTTTCTCCTGAGTTTTAGACGAAGTTTCCTGCTGTTTAGTATGTATGCCGGCATTGGGCTGGAAATACCGGTTTTGGGATTCTGCACAGAAAGTGTTTGCAAACCGCTGAATCCACACGTGAGTTTAACTCTCTCAGTTGAATGCACACATTGACAACCATTCAGTGTGATAACACCCTTTTGGTTTTAGAAGCAGATATTTCTCTGTACAACCTATGGTCCCATTCACTCGGGAATATCCCAACGCAGCTCCTAGAAGAAACGTGTTTCTGACTCGCTGAGTCTCAACATAGATTCAACTCTCTTAGGTGAACGAACGCACAGCAGAGCAGTTTCAAGGAAACTTTTCTCCTGAGTTTTAGACGAAGTTTCCTGCTGTTTAGTACGTATGCCGGCATTGGGCTGGAAATACCGGTTTTGGGATTCTGCACAGAAAGGGTTTGCAAACCGCTGAATCCACACGTGAGTTTAACTCTGTCAGTTGAATGCACACATTGACAACCATTCAGTTTGATAACACCCTTTTGGTTTTAGAAGCAGATATTTCTCTGTACAGCCTATGGTCCCATTCACTCGGGAATATCCCAACGCAGCTCCTGGAAGAAACGTGTTTCTGACTCGCTGAATCTCAACATAGATTCAACTCTCTTAGGTGAACGAACGCACAGCAGAGCAGTTTCAAGGAAACGTTTCTCCTGAGTTTTAGACGAAGTTTCCTGCTGTTTAGTACGTATGCCGGCATTGGGCTGGAAATACCGGTTTTGGGATTCTGCACAGAAAGGGTTTGCAAACCGCTGTATCGACACGTGAGTTTAACTCTGTCAGTTGAATGCGCACATTGACAACCATTCGGTTAGATAGTTCCGTTTTTGTTTTAGAAGCAGATATTTCTCTGTACAGCCTATGGTCCCATTCACTCGGGAATATCCCAACGCAGGTCCTAGAAGAAACGTCTTTCTGACTCGCTGAATCTCAACATAGATTCAACTCTCTTAGGTGAACGAACGCACAGCAGAGCAGTTTCAAGGAAACGTTTATCCTGAGCTTTAGACGAAGTTTCCTGTTGTTTAGTACGGATGCCGGCATTGGGCTGGAAATACCGGTTTTGGGATTCTGCACAGAAAGGGTTTGCAAACCGCTGAATCCACACGTGAGTTTAACTTTGTGAGTTGAATGCACACATTGACAACCATCCAGTTAGATAGCTCCGTTTTGGTTTTAGAAGCAGATATTTCTCTGTACACCCTATGGTCCCATTCACTCGGGAATATCCCAACGCAGCTCCTAGAAGAAACGTGTTTCTGACTCGCTGAATCTCAACATAGATTCAACTCTCTTAGGTGAACGAACGCACAGCAGAGCAGTTTCAAGGAAACGTTTCTCCTGAGTTTTAGACGAAGTTACCTGCAGTTAAGTACGTATCCCGGCATTGGGCTGGAAATACCGGTTTTGGGATTCTGCACAGAAAGGGTTTGCAAACCACTGAATCCACACGGGAGTTTAACTCTGTCAATTGAATGCACACATTGTCAACCATTCAGTTAGATAGCTCCGTTTTGGTTTTAGAAGCAGATATTTATCTGTACAGCCTATGGTCCCATTCACTCGGGAATATCCCAACGCAGCTCCTGGAAGAAACGTGTTTCTGACTCGCTGAATGTCAACATAGATTCAACTCTCTTAGGTGAACGAACGCACAGCAGAGCAGTTTCAAGGAAACTTTTCTCCTGAGTTTTAGACGAAGTTTCCTTCTGTTTAGTACGGATGCCGGCATTGGGCTGGAAATACCGGTTTTGGGATTCTGCACAGAAAGGGTTTGCAAACCGCTGAATCCACACGTGAGTTTAACTTTGTCAGTTGAATGCACACATTGACAACCATCCAGTTAGATAGCTCCGTTTTGGTTTTAGAAGCAGATATTTCTCTGTACAGCCTATGGTCCCATTCACTCGGGAATATCCAAACGCAGCTCCTAGAAGAAACGTGTTTCTGACTCGCTGAATCTCAACATAGATTCAACTCTCTTAGGTGAACGAACGCACAGCAGAGCAGTTTCAAGGAAACGTTTCTCCTGAGTTTTAGACGAAGTTTCCTGCTGTTTAGTACGTATGCCGGCATTGGGCTGGAAATACCGGTTTTGGGATTCTGCACAGAAAGGGTTTGCAAACCGCTGAATCCACACGTGAGTTTAACTTTGTCAGTTGAATGCACACATTGACAACCATCCAGTTAGATAGCTCCGTTTTGGTTTTAGAAGCAGATATTTCTCTGTACAGCCTATGGTCCCATTCACTCGGGAATATCCCTACGCAGCTCCTAGAAGAAACGTGTTTCTGACTCGCTGAATCTCAACATTGATTCAACTCTCTTAGGTGAACGAACGCACAGCAGAGCAGTTTCAAGGAAACTTTTCTCCTGAGTTTTAGACGAAGTTTCCTGCTGTTTAGTATGTATGTCGGCATTGGCCTGGAAATACCGGTGTTGGGAATGTGCACAGAAAGGGTTTGCAAACCACTGAATCCACACGTGAGTTTAACTCTGTCAGTTGAATGCACACATTGACAACCGTTCAGTTAGATTGCTCCGTTTTGGTTTTAGAAGCAGATATTTCTCTGTACAGCCTATGGTCCCATTCACTCTGGAATATCCCAACGCAGGTCCTAGAGAAACGTGTTTCTGACTCGCTGAATCTCAACATAGATTCAACTCTCTTAGGTGAACGAACGCACAGCAGAGCAGTTTCAAGGAAACTTTTCTCCTGAGTTTTAGACGAAGTTTCCTGCTGTTTAGTATGTATGCCGGCATTGGGCTGGAAATACCGGTTTTGGGATTCTGCACAGAAAGTGTTTGCAAACCGCTGAATCCACACGTGAGTTTAACTCTCTCAGTTGAATGCACACATTGACAACCATTCAGTGTGATAACACCCTTTTGGTTTTAGAAGCAGATATTTCTCTGTACAACCTATGGTCCCATTCACTCGGGAATATCCCAACGCAGCTCCTAGAAGAAACGTGTTTCTGACTCGCTGAATCTCAACATAGATTCAACTCTCTTAGGTGAACGAACGCACAGCAGAGCAGTTTCAAGGAAACTTTTCTCCTGAGTTTTAGACGAAGTTTCCTGCTGTTTAGTACGTATGCCGGCATTGGGCTGGAAATACCGGTTTTGGGATTCTGCACAGAAAGGGTTTGCAAACCGCTGAATCCACACGTGAGTTTAACTCTGTCAGTTGAATGCACACATTGACAACCATTCAGTTTGATAACACCCTTTTGGTTTTAGAAGCAGATACTTCTCTGTACAGCCTATGGTCCCATTCACTCGGGAATATCCCAACGCAGCTCCTGGAAGAAACGTGTTTCTGACTCGCTGAATCTCAACATAGATTCAACTCTCTTAGTTGAAGGAAAGAACAGCAGAGCAGTTTCAAGGAAACGTTTCTCCTGAGTTTTAGACGAAGTTTCCTGCTGTTTAGTACGTATGCCGGCATTGGGCTGGAAATACCGGTTTTGGGATTCTGCACAGAAAGGGTTTGCAAACCGCTGAATCCACACGTGAGTTTAACTCTGTCAGTTGAATGCACACATTGACAGCCATCCAGTTAGATAGCTCCGTTTCGGTTTTAGAAGCAGATATTTCTCTGTACAGCCTATGGTCCCATTCACTCGGGAATATCCCAACGCAGCTCCTAGAAGAAACGTGTTTCTGACTCGCTGAATCTCAACATAGATTCAACTCTCTTAGGTGAACGAACGCACAGCACAGCAGTTTCAAGGAAACTTTTCTCCTGAGTTTTAGACGAAGTTTCCTGCTGTTTAGTACGTATGCCGGCATTGGGCTGGAAATACCGGTTTTGGGATTCTTCACAGAAAGGGTTTGCAAACCGCTGAATCCACACGTGAGTTTAACTCTGTCAGTTGAATGCACACATTGACAACCATTCAGTTAGATACCTCCGTTTTGGTTTTAGAAACAGATATTTCTCTGTACAGCCTATGGTCCCATTCACTCGGGAATATCCCAACGCAGCTCCTAGAAGAAACGTGTTTCTGACTCGCTGAATCTCAACATAGATTCAACTCTCTTAGGTGAACGAAAGAACAGCAGAGCAGTTTCAAGGAAACGTTTCTCCTGAGTTTTAGACGAAGTTTCCTGCTGTTTAGTACGTATGCCGGCATTGGGCTGGAAATACCGGTTTTGGGATTCTGCACAGAAAGGGTTTGCAAACCACTGAATCCACACGTGAGTTTAACTCTGTCAGTTGAATGCACACATTGACAACCATTCAGTTAGATAGCTCCGTTTTGGTTTTAGAAGCAGATATTTCTCTGTACAGCCTATGGTCCCATTCACTCGGGAATATCCCAACGCAGCTCCTGGAAGAAACGTGTTTCTGACTCGCTGAATCTCAACATAGATTCAACTCTCTTAGGTGAACGAACGCACAGCAGAGCAGTTTCAAGGAAACGTTTCTCCTGAGTTTTAGACGAAGTTTCCTGCTGTTTAGTACGAATGCCGGCATTGGGCTGGAAATACCGGTTTTGGGATTCTGCACAGAAAGGGTTTGCAAAACGCTGAATCCACACGTGAGTTTAACTCTGTCAGTTGAATGCACACATTGACAACCATTCAGTTAGATATCTCCGTTTTGGTATTAGAAGCAGATATTTCTCTGTACAGCCTATGGTCCCATTCACTCGGGAATATCCCAACGCAGGTCCTAGAAGAAACGTGTTTCTGACTCGCTGAATGTCAACATAGATTCAACTCTCTTAGGTGAACGAACGCACAGCAGAGCAGTTTCAAGGAATCGTTTCTCCTGAGTTTTAGACGAAGTTTCCTTCTGTTTAGTACGGATGCCGGCATTCGGCTGGAAATACCGGTTTTGGGATTCTGCACAGAAAGGGTTTGCAAACCGCTGAATCCACACGTGAGTTTAACTGTGTCAGTTGAATGCACACATTGACAGCCATCCAGTTAGATAGCTCCGTTTTGGTTTTAGAAGCAGATATTTCTCTGTACAGCCTATGGTCCCATTCACTCGGGAATATCCCAACGGAGCTCCTGGAAGAAACGTGTTTCTGACTCGCTGAATCTCAACATAGATTCAACTCTCTTAGGTGAACGAACGCACAGCAGAGCAGTTTCAAGGAAACGTTTCTCCTGAGTTTTAGACGAAGTTTCCTGCTGTTTAGTACGTATGCCGGCATTGGGCTGGAAATACCGGTTTTGGGATTCTGCACAGAAAGGGTTTGCAAACCGCTGAATCCACACGTGAGTTTAACTTTGTGAGTTGAATGCACACATTGACAACCATCCAGTTAGATAGCTCCGTTTTGGTTTTAGAAGCAGATATTTCTCTGTACACTCTATGGTCCCATTCACTCAGGAATATCCCAACGCAGCTCCTAGAAGAAACGTGTTTCTGACTCGCTGAATCTCAACATAGATTCAACTCTCTTAGGTGAATGAACGCACAGCAGAGCAGTTTCAAGGAAACGTTTCTCCTGAGTTTTAGACGAAGTTACCTGCAGTTAAGTACGTATCCCGGCATTGGGCTGGAAATACCGGTTTTGGGATTCTGCACAGAAAGGGTTTGCAATCCACTGAATCCACACGGGAGTTTAACTCTGTCAGTTGAATGCACACATTGACAACCATTCAGTTAGATAGCTCCGTTTTGGTTTTAGAAGCAGATATTTCTCTGTACAGCCTATGGTCCCATTCACTCGGGAATATCCCAACGCAGCTCCTGGAAGAAACGTGTTTCTGACTCGCTGAATCTCAACATAGATTCAACTCTCTTAGGTGAACGAATGCACAGCAGAGCAGTTTCAAGGAAACTTTTCTCCTGAGTTTTAGACGAAGTTTCCTGCTGTTTAGTACGTATGCCGGCATTGGGCTGGAAATACCGGTTTTGGGATTCTGCACAGAAAGGGTTTGTAAACCCCTGAATCCACACGTGAGTTTAACTCTGTCAGTTGAATGCACACATTGACAACCATTCAGTTAGATAGCTCCGTTTTGGTATTAGAAGCAGATATTTCTCTGTACAGCCTATGGTCCCATTCACTCGGGAATATCCCAACGCAGGTCCTAGAAGAAACGTGTTTCTGACTCGCTGAATGTCAACATAGATTCAACTCTCTTAGGTGAACGAACGCACAGCAGAGCAGTTTCAAGGAATCGTTTCTCCTGAGTTTTAGACGAAGTTTCCTTCTGTTTAGTACAGATGCCGGCATTGGGCTGGAAATACCGGTTTTGGGATTCTGCACAGAAAGGGTTTGCAAACCGCTGAATCCACACGTGAGTTTAACTTTGTCAGTTGAATGCACACATTGACAACCATCCAGTTAGATAGCTCCGTTTTGGTTTTAGAAGCAGATATTTCTCTGTACAGCCTATGGTCCCATTCACTCGGGAATATCCCAACGCAGCTCCTAGAAGAAACGTGTTTCTGACTCGCTGAATCTCAACATAGATTCAACTCTCTTAGGTGAACGAACGCACAGCAGAGCAGTTTCAAGGAAACGTTTCTCCTGAGTTTTAGACGAAGTTTCCTACTGTTTAGTACGGATGCCGGCATTGGGCTGGAAATACCGGTTTTGGGATTCTGCACAGAAAGGGTTTGCAAACCGCTGAATCCACACGTGAGTTTAACTTTGTCAGTTGAATGCACACATTGACAACCACCCAGTTAGATAGCTCCGTTTTGGTTTTAGAAGCAGATATTTCTCTGTACAGCCTATGGTCCCATTCACTCGGGAATATCCCAACGCACGTCCTAGAAGAAACGTGTTTCTGACTCGCTGAATGTCAACTTAGATTCAACTCTCTTAGGTGAACGAACGCACAGCAGAGCAGTTTCAAGGAAACGTTTCTCCTGAGTTTTAGACGAAGTTTCCTGCTGTTTAGTACGTATGCCGGCATTGGGCTGGAAATACCGGTTTTGGAATTCTGCACAGAAAGGGTTTGCAAACCACTGAATCCACACGTGAGTTTAACTCTGTCAGTTGAATGCACACATTGACAACCATTCAGTTAGATAGCTCCGTTTTGGTTTTAGAAGCAGATATTTCTCTGTACATCCTATGGTCCCATTCACTCGGGAATATCCCCACGCAGCTCCTCGAAGAAACTTGTTTCTGACTCGCTGAATATCAACATAGATTCAAGTCTCTTAGGTGAACGAACGCACAGCAGAGCAGTTTCAAGGAAACGTTTCTCCTGAGTTTTAGACGAAGTTTCCTGCTGTTTAGTACGTATTCCGGCATTGGGCTGGAAATACCGGTTTTGGGATTCTGCACAGAAAGGGTTTGCAAACCGCTGTATCCACACGCGAGTTTAACTCTGTCAGTTGAATGCGCACATTGACAACCATTCGGTTAGATAGTTCCGTTTTTGTTTTAGAAGCAGATATTTCTCTGTACAGCCTATGGTCCCATTCACTCGGGAATATCCCAACGCAGCTCCTAGAAGAAACGTGTTTCTGACTCACTGAATCTCAACGTAGATTCAACTCTCTTAGGTGAACGAAAGAACAGCAGAGCAGTTTCAAGGAAACTTTTCTCCTGAGTTTTAGACGAAGTCCCCTGCTGTTTAGTACGGATGCCGGCATTGGGCTGGAAATACCGGTTTTTGGCTTTTGCACAGAAAGGGTTTGCAAACCGCTGAATCCACACGTGAGTTTAACTCTGTCAGTTGAATGCACACATTGACAACCATTCAGTTTGTTAACACCCTTTTGGTTTTAGAAGTAGATACTTCTCTGTACAGCCTATGGTCCCATTCACTCGGGAATATCCCAACGCAGCTCCTGGAAGAAACGTGTTTCTGACTCGCTGAATCTCAACATAGATTCAACTCTCTTAGGTGAACGAAAGAACAGCAGAGCAGTTTCAAGGAAACGTTTCTCCTGAGTTTTAGACGAAGTTTCCTGCTGTTTAGTACGTATGCCGGCATTGGGCTGGAAATACCGGTTTTGGGATTCTGCACAGAAAGGGTTTGCAAACCACTGAATCCACACGTGAGTTTAACTCTGTCAGTTGAATGCACACATTGACAGACATTCAGTTAGAGAGCTCCGTTTTGGTTTTAGAAGCAGATATTTCTCTGTACAGCCTATGGTCCCATTCACTCGGGAATATCCCAACGCAGCTCCTGGAAGAAACGTGTTTCTGACTCGCTGAATCTCAACATAGATTCAACTCTCTTAGGTGAACGAACGCACAACAGAGCAGTTTCAAGGAAACGTTTCTCCTGAGTTTTAGACGAAGTTTCCTGCTGTTTAGTACGGATGCCGGCATTGGGCTGGAAATACCGATTTTGGGATTCTGCACAGAAAGGGTTTGCAAACCGCTGAATCCACACGTGAGTTTAACTCTGTCAGTTGAATGCACACATTGACAACCATTCAGTGTGATAACACCCTTTTGGTTTTAGAAGCAGATATTTCTCTGTACAACCTATTGTCCCATTCTCTCGGGAATATCCCAACGCAGCTCCTAGAAGAAACGTGTTTCTGACTCGCTGAATCTCAACATAGATTCAACTCTCTTAGGTGAACGAACGCACAGCACAGCAGTTTCAAGGAAACGTTTCTCCTGAGTTTTAGACGAAGTTTCCTGCTGTTTAGTACGTATGCCGGCATTGGGCTGGAAATACCGGTTTTGGGATTCTGCACAGAAAGGGTTTGCAAACCACTGAATCCACACGTGAGTTTAACTCTGTCAGTTGAATGCACACATTGACAACCATTCAGTTAGATAGCTCCGTTTTGGTTTTAGAAGCAGATATTTCTCTGTACGGCCTATGGTCCCATTCACTCGGGAATATCCCAACGCAGCTCCTGGAAGAAACGTGTTTCTGACTCGCTGAATCTCAACATAGATTCAACTCTCTTAGGTGAACGAACGCACAGCAGAGCAGTTTCAAGGAAACGTTTCTCCTGAGTTTTAGACGAAGTTTCCTGCTGTTTAGTACGAATGCCGGCATTGGGCTGGAAATACCGGTTTTGGGATTCTGCACAGAAAGGGTTTGCAAAACGCTGAATCCACACGTGAGTTTAACTCTGTCAGTTGAATGCACACATTGACAACCATTCAGTTAGATATCTCCGTTTTGGTATTAGAAGCAGATATTTCTCTGTACAGCCTATGGTCCCATTCACTCGGGAATATCCCAACGCAGGTCCTAGAAGAAACGTGTTTCTGACTCGCTGAATGTCAACATAGATTCAACTCTCTTAGGTGAACGAACGCACAGCAGAGCAGTTTCAAGGAATCGTTTCTCCTGAGTTTTAGACGAAGTTTCCTTCTGTTTAGTACGGATGCCGGCATTCGGCTGGAAATACCGGTTTTGGGATTCTGCACAGAAAGGGTTTGCAAACCGCTGAATCCACACGTGAGTTTAACTGTGTCAGTTGAATGCACACATTGACAACCATCCAGTTAGATAGCTCCGTTTTGGTTTTAGAAGCAGATATTTCTCTGTACAGCCTATGGTCCCATTCACTCGGGAATATCCCAACGGAGCTCCTGGAAGAAACGTGTTTCTGACTCGCTGAATCTCAACATAGATTCAACTCTCTTAGGTGAACGAACGCACAGCAGAGCAGTTTCAAGGAAACGTTTCTCCTGAGTTTTAGACGAAGTTTCCTGCTGTTTAGTACGTATGCCGGCATTGGGCTGGAAATACCGGTTTTGGGATTCTGCACAGAAAGGGTTTGCAAACCGCTGAATCCACACGTGAGTTTAACTTTGTGAGTTGAATGCACACATTGACAACCATCCAGTTAGATAGCTCCGTTTTGGTTTTAGAAGCAGATATTTCTCTGTACACTCTATGGTCCCATTCACTCAGGAATATCCCAACGCAGCTCCTAGAAGAAACGTGTTTCTGACTCGCTGAATCTCAACATAGATTCAACTCTCTTAGGTGAATGAACGCACAGCAGAGCAGTTTCAAGGAAACGTTTCTCCTGAGTTTTAGACGAAGTTACCTGCAGTTAAGTACGTATCCCGGCATTGGGCTGGAAATACCGGTTTTGGGATTCTGCACAGAAAGGGTTTGCAATCCACTGAATCCACACGGGAGTTTAACTCTGTCAGTTGAATGCACACATTGACAACCATTCAGTTAGATAGCTCCGTTTTGGTTTTAGAAGCAGATATTTCTCTGTACAGCCTATGGTCCCATTCACTCGGGAATATCCCAACGCAGCTCCTGGAAGAAACGTGTTTCTGACTCGCTGAATCTCAACATAGATTCAACTCTCTTAGGTGAACGAATGCACAGCAGAGCAGTTTCAAGGAAACTTTTCTCCTGAGTTTTAGACGAAGTTTCCTGCTGTTTAGTACGTATGCCGGCATTGGGCTGGAAATACCGGTTTTGGGATTCTGCACAGAAAGGGTTTGCAAACCCCTGAATCCACACGTGAGTTTAACTCTGTCAGTTGAATGCACACATTGACAACCATTCAGTTAGATAGCTCCGTTTTGGTATTAGAAGCAGATATTTCTCTGTACAGCCTATGGTCCCATTCACTCGGGAATATCCCAACGCAGCTCCTGGAAGAAACGTGTTTCTGACTCGCTGAATGTCAACATAGATTCAACTCTCTTAGGTGAACGAACGCACAGCAGAGCAGTTTCAAGGAATCGTTTCTCCTGAGTTTTAGACGAAGTTTCCTTCTGTTTAGTACAGATGCCGGCATTGGACTGGAAATACCGGTTTTGGGATTCTGCACAGAAAGGGTTTGCAAACCGCTGAATCCACACGTGAGTTTAACTTTGTCAGTTGAATGCACACATTGACAACCATCCAGTTAGATAGCTCCGTTTTGGTTTTAGGAGCAGATATTTCTCTGTACAGCCTATGGTCCCATTCACTCGGGAATATCCCAACGCAGCTCCTAGAAGAAACGTGTTTCTGACTCGCTGAATCTCAACATAGATTCAACTCTCTTAGGTGAACGAACGCACAGCAGAGCAGTTTCAAGGAAACTTTTCTCCTGAGTTTTAGACGAAGTTTCCTGCTGTTTAGTACGGATGCCGGCATTGGGCTGGAAATACCGGTTTTGGGATTCTGCACAGAAAGGGTTTGCAAACCGCTGAATCCACACGTGAGTTTAACTTTGTCAGTTGAATGCACACATTGACAACCACCCAGTTAGATAGCTCCGTTTTGGTTTTAGAAGCAGATATTTCTCTGTACAGCCTATGGTCCCATTCACTCGGGAATATCCCAACGCACGTCCTAGAAGAAACGTGTTTCTGACTCGCTGAATGTCAACTTAGATTCAACTCTCTTAGGTGAACGAACGCACAGCAGAGCAGTTTCAAGGAAACGTTTCTCCTGAGTTTTAGACGAAGTTTCCTGCTGTTTAGTACGTATGCCGGCATTGGGTTGGAAATACCGGTTTTGGAATTCTGCACAGAAAGGGTTTGCAAACCACTGAATCCACACGTGAGTTTAACTCTGTCAGTTGAATGCACACATTGACAACCATTCAGTTAGATAGCTCCGTTTTGGTTTTAGAAGCAGATATTTCTCTGTACATCCTATGGTCCCATTCACTCGGGAATATCCCCACGCAGCTCCTCGAAGAAACTTGTTTCTGACTCGCTGAATATCAACATAGATTCAAGTCTCTTAGGTGAACGAACGCACAGCAGAGCAGTTTCAAGGAAACGTTTCTCCTGAGTTTTAGACGAAGTTTCCTGCTGTTTAGTACGTATTCCGGCATTGGGCTGGAAATACCGGTTTTGGGATTCTGCACAGAAAGGGTTTGCAAACCGCTGTATCCACACGCGAGTTTAACTCTGTCAGTTGAATGCGCACATTGACAACCATTCGGTTAGATAGTTCCGTTTTTGTTTTAGAAGCAGATATTTCTCTGTACAGCCTATGGTCCCATTCACTCGGGAATATCCCAACGCAGCTCCTAGAAGAAACGTGTTTCTGACTCACTGAATCTCAACGTAGATTCAACTCTCTTAGGTGAACGAAAGAACAGCAGAGCAGTTTCAAGGAAACTTTTCTCCTGAGTTTTAGACGAAGTCCCCTGCTGTTTAGTACGGATGCCGGCATTGGGCTGGAAATACCGGTTTTTGGCTTTTGCACAGAAAGGGTTTGCAAACCGCTGAATCCACACGTGAGTTTAACTCTGTCAGTTGAATGCACACATTGACAACCATTCAGTTTGTTAACACCCTTTTGGTTTTAGAAGTAGATACTTCTCTGTACAGCCTATGGTCCCATTCACTCGGGAATATCCCAACGCAGCTCCTGGAAGAAACGTGTTTCTGACTCGCTGAATCTCAACATAGATTCAACTCTCTTAGGTGAACGAAAGAACAGCAGAGCAGTTTCAAGGAAACGTTTCTCCTGAGTTTTAGACGAAGTTTCCTGCTGTTTAGTACGTATGCCGGCATTGGGCTGGAAATACCGGTTTTGGGATTCTGCACAGAAAGGGTTTGCAAACCACTGAATCCACACGTGAGTTTAACTCTGTCAGTTGAATGCACACATTGACAGACATTCAGTTAGAGAGCTCCGTTTTGGTTTTAGAAGCAGATATTTCTCTGTACAGCCTATGGTCCCATTCACTCGGGAATATCCCAACGCAGCTCCTGGAAGAAACGTGTTTCTGACTCGCTGAATCTCAACATAGATTCAACTCTCTTAGGTGAACGAACGCACAACAGAGCAGTTTCAAGGAAACGTTTCTCCTGAGTTTTAGACGAAGTTTCCTGCTGTTTAGTACGGATGCCGGCATTGGGCTGGAAATACCGATTTTGGGATTCTGCACAGAAAGGGTTTTCAAACCGCTGAATCCACACGTGAGTTTAACTCTGTCAGTTGAATGCACACATTGACAACCATTCAGTGTGATAACACCCTTTTGGTTTTAGAAGCAGATATTTCTCTGTACAACCTATTGTCCCATTCTCTCGGGAATATCCCAACGCAGCTCCTAGAAGAAACGTGTTTCTGACTCGCTGAATCTCAACATAGATTCAACTCTCTTAGGTGAACGAACGCACAGCACAGCAGTTTCAAGGAAACTTTTCTCCTGAGTTTTAGACGAAGTTTCCTGCTGTTTAGTACGTATGCCGGCATTGGGCTGGAAATACCGGTTTTGGGATTCTGCACAGAAAGGGTTTGCAAACCGCTGAATCCACACGTGAGTTTAACTCTGTCAGTTGAATGCACACATTGACAACCATTCAGTGTGATAACACCCTTTTGGTTTTAGAAGCAGATATTTCTCTGTACAACCTATGGTCCCATTCACTCGGGAATATCCCAACGCAGCTCCTAGAAGAAACGTGTTTCTGACTCGCTGAATCTCAACATAGATTCAACTCTCTTAGGTGAACGAACGCACAGCAGAGCAGTTTCAAGGAAACGTTTCTCCTGAGTTTTAGACGAAGTTTCCTGCTGTTTAGTACAGATGCCGGCATTGGGCTGGAAATACCGTTTTTGGGATTCTGCACAGAAAGGGTTTGCAAACCACTGAATCCACACGTAAGTTTAACTCTGTCAGTGGAATGCGCACATTGACAACCATTCGGTTAGATAGTTCCGTTTTTGTTTTAGAAGCAGATATTTCTCTGTACAGCCTATGGTCCCATTCACTCGGGAATATCCCAACGCAGCTCCTAGAAGAAACGTGTTTCTGACTCGCTGAATCTCAACATTGATTCAACTCTCTTAGGTGAACGAACGCACAGCAGAGTAGTTTCAAGGAAACTTTTCTCCTGAGTTTTAGACGAATTCCCCTGCTGTTTAGTACGGATGCCGGCATTGGGCTGGAAATACCGGTTTTTGGCTTTTGCACAGAAAGGGTTTGCAAACCGCTGAATCCACACGTGAGTTTAACTCTGTCAGTTGAATGCACACATTGACAACCATTCAGTTAGATAGCTCCGTTTTGGTTTTAGAAGCAGATATTTCTCTGTACAGCCTATGGTCCCATTCACTCGGGAATATCCCAACGCATCTCCTAGAAGAAACGTGTTTCTGACTCGCTGAATCTCAACATAGATTCAACTCTCTTAGGTGAGCGAACGCACAGCAGAGCAGTTTCAAGGAAACGTTTCTCCTGAGTTTTAGACGAAGCTTCCTGCTGTTTAGTACGGATGCCGGCATTGGGCTGGAAATACCGGTTTTGGGATTCTGCACAGAAAGGGTTTGCAAACCGCTGAATCCACACGTGAGTTTAACTTTGTCAGTTGAATGCACACATTGACAAACATCCAGTTAGATAGCTCCGTTTTGGTTTTAGAAGCAGATATTTCTCTGTACAGACTATAGTCCCATTCACTCGGGAATATCCCAACGCAGCTCCTAGAAGAAACGTGTTTCTGACTCGCTGAATCTCAACATTGATTCAACTCTCTTAGGTGAACGAACGCACAGCAGAGCAGTTTCAAGGAAACTTTTCTCCTGAGTTTTAGACGAAGTTTCCTGCTGTTTAGTATGTATGCCGGCATTGGGCTGGAAATACCGGTTTTGGGATTGTGCACAGAAAGGGTTTGCAAACCACTGAATCCACACGTGAGTTTAACTCTGTCAGTTGAATGCACACATTGACAACCGTTCAGTTAGATTGCTCCGTTTTGGTTTTAGAAGCAGATATTTCTCTGTACAGCCTATGGTCCCATTCACTCTGGAATATCCCAACGCAGGTCCTAGAGAAACGTGTTTCTGACTCGCTGAATCTCAACATAGATTCAACTCTCTTAGGTGAACGAAAGAACAGCAGAGCAGTTTCAAGGAAACTTTTCTCCTGAGTTTTAGACGAAGTTTCCTGCTGTTTAGTATGTATGCCGGCATTGGGCTGGAAATACCGGTTTTGGGATTCTGCACAGAAAGTGTTTGCAAACCGCTGAATCCACACGTGAGTTTAACTCTGTCAGTTGAATGCACACATTGACAACCATTCAGTGTGATAACACCCTTTTGGTTTTAGAAGCAGATATTTCTCTGTACAACCTATGGTTCCATTCACTCGGGAATATCCCTACGCAGCTCCTAGAAGAAACGTGTTTCTGACTCGCTGAATCTCAACATAGATTCAACTCTCTTAGGTGATCGAACGCACAGCACAGCAGTTTCAAGGAAACTTTTCTCCTGAGTTTTAGACGAAGTTTCCTGCTGTTTAGTACGTATGCCGGCAATGGGCTGGAAATACCGGTTTTGGGATTCTGCACAGAAAGGGTTTGCAAACCGCTGAATCCACACGTGAGTTTATCTCTGTCAGTTGAATGCACACATTGACAACCATTCAGTTTGATAACACCCTTTTGGTTTTAGAAGCAGATACTTCTCTGTACAGCCTATGGTCCCATTCACTCGGGAATATCCCAACGCAGCTCCTGGAAGAAACGTGTTTCTGACTCGCTGAATCTCAACATAGATTCAACTCTCTTAGGTGAACGAAAGAACAGCAGAGCAGTTTCAAGGAAACGTTTCTCCTGAGTTTTAGACGAAGTTTCCTGCTGTTTAGTACGTATGCCGGCATTGGGCTGGAAATACCGGTTTTGGGATTCTGCACAGAAAGGGTTTGCAAACCACTGAATCCACACGTGAGTTTAACTCTGTCAGTTGAATGCACACATTGACAAACATTCAGTTAGATAGCTCCGTTTTGGTTTTAGAAGCAGATATTTCTCTGTACAGCCTATGGTCCCATTCACTCGGGAATATCCCAACGCAGCTCCTGGAAGAAACGTGTTTCTGACTCGCTGAATCTCAACATAGATTCAACTCTCTTAGGTGAACGAACGCACAGCAGAGCAGTTTCAAGGAAACTTTTCTCCTGAGTTTTAGACGAAGTTTCCTGCTGTTTAGTACGTATGCCGGCACTGGGCTGGAAATACCGGTTTTGGGATTCTGCACAGAAAGGGTTTGCAAACCGCTGAATCCACACGTGAGTTTACCTCTGTCAGTTGAATGCACACATTGACAACCATTCAGTGTGATAACACCCTTTTGGTTTTAGAAGCAGATATTTCTCTGTACAACCTATGGTCCCATTCACTCGGGAATATCCCAACGCAGCTACTAGAAGAAACGTGTTTCTGACTCGCTGAATCTCAACATAGATTCAACTCTCTTAGGTGAACGAACGCACAGCACAGCAGTTTCAAGGAAACTTTTCTCCTGAGTTTTAGACGAAGTTTCCTGCTGTTTAGTACGTATGCCGGCATTGGGCTGGAAATACCGGTTTTGGGATTCTGCACAGAAAGGGTTTGCAAACCGCTGAATCCACACGTGAGTTTAACTCTGTCAGTTGAATGCACACATTGACAACCATTCAGTTTGATAACACCCTTTTGGTTTTAGAAGCAGATATTTCTCTGTACAGCCTATGGTCCCATTCACTCGGGAATATCGCAACGCAGCTCCTGGAAGAAACGTGTTTCTGACTCGCTGAATCTCAACATAGATTCAACTCTCTTAGGTGAACGAACGCACAGCAGAGCAGTTTCAAGGAAACGTTTCTCCTGAGTTTTAGACGAAGTTTCCTGCTGTTTAGTACGGATGCCGGCATTGGGCTGGAAATACCGGTTTTGGGATTCTGCACAGAAAGGGTTTGCAAACCGCTGAATCCACACGTGAGTTTAACTCTGTCAGTTGAATGCACACACTGACAACCATTCAGTTAGATAGCTCCGTTTTGGTTTTAGAAGCAGATATTTCTCTGTACAGCCTATGGTCCCATTCACTCGGGAATATCCCAACGCAGCTCCTGGAAGAAACGTGTTTCTGACTCGCTGAATCTCAACATAGATTCAACTCTCTTAGGTGAACGAACGCACAGCAGAGCAGTTTCAAGGAAACGTTTCTCCTGAGTTTCAGACGAAGTTTCCTGCTGTTTAGTACGGATGCCGGCATTGGGCAGGAAATACCGGCTTTGGGATTCTGCACAGAAAGGGTTTGCAAACCGCTGAATCCACACGTGAGTTTAACTTTGTCAGTTGAATGCACACATTGACAACTATCCAGTTAGATAGCTCCGTTTTGGTTTTAGAAGCAGATATTTCTCTGTACAGCCTATGGTCCCATTCACTCGGGAATATCCCAACGCACGTCCTAGAAGAAACGTGTTTCTGACTCGCTGAATGTCAACTTAGATTCAACTCTCTTAGGTGAACGAACGCACAGCAGAGTAGTTTCAAGGAAACGTTTCTCCTGAGTTTTAGACGAAGCTTCCTGCTGTTTAGTACGTATGCCGGCATTGGGCTGGAAATACCGGTTTTGGGATTCTGCACAGAAAGGGTTTGCAAACCGCTGAATCCACACGTGAGTTTAACTCTGTCAGTTGAATGCACACATTGACAACCATTCAGTTAGATAGCTCCGTTTTGGTTTTAGAAGCAGATATTTCTCTGTACAGCCTATGGTCCCATTCACTCGGGAATATCCCAACGCATCTCCTAGAAGAAACGTGTTTCTGACTCGCTGAATCTCAACATAGATTCAACTCTCTTAGGTGAACGAACGCACAGCAGAGCAGTTTCAAGGAAACTTTTCTCCTGAGTTTTAGACGAAGTTTCCTGCTGTTTAGTACGTATGCCGGCACTGGGCTGGAAATACCGGTTTTGGGATTCTGCACAGAAAGGGTTTGCAAACCGCTGAATCCACACGTGAGTTTACCTCTGTCAGTTGAATGCACACATTGACAACCATTCAGTGTGATAACACCCTTTTGGTTTTAGAAGCAGATATTTCTCTGTACAACCTATGGTCCCATTCACTCGGGAATATCCCAACGCAGCTACTAGAAGAAACGTGTTTCTGACTCGCTGAATCTCAACATAGATTCAACTCTCTTAGGTGAACGAACGCACAGCACAGCAGTTTCAAGGAAACTTTTCTCCTGAGTTTTAGACGAAGTTTCCTGCTGTTTAGTACGTATGCCGGCATTGGGCTGGAAATACCGGTTTTGGGATTCTGCACAGAAAGGGTTTGCAAACCGCTGAATCCACACGTGAGTTTAACTCTGTCAGTTGAATGCACACATTGACAACCATTCAGTTTGATAACACCCTTTTGGTTTTAGAAGCAGATATTTCTCTGTACAGCCTATGGTCCCATTCACTCGGGAATATCGCAACGCAGCTCCTGGAAGAAACGTGTTTCTGACTCGCTGAATCTCAACATAGATTCAACTCTCTTAGGTGAACGAACGCACAGCAGAGCAGTTTCAAGGAAACGTTTCTCCTGAGTTTTAGACGAAGTTTCCTGCTGTTTAGTACGTATGCCGGCATTGGGCTGGAAATACCGGTTTTGGGATTCTGCACAGAAAGGGTTTGCAAACCGCTGTATCGACACGTGAGTTTAACTCTGTCAGTTGAATGCGCACATTGACAACCATTCGGTTAGATAGTTCCGTTTTTGTTTTAGAAGCAGATATTTCTCTGTACAGCCTATGGTCCCATTCACTCGGGAATATCCCCACGCAACTCCTGGAAGAAACTTGTTTCTGACTCGCTGAATCTCAACATAGATTCAAGTCTCTTAGGTGAACGAACGCACAGCAGAGCAGTTTCAAGGAAACGTTTCTCCTGAGTTTTAGACGAAGTTTCCTGCTGTTTAGTACGTATGCCGGCATTGGGCTGGAAATACCGGTTTTTGGCTTCTGCACAGAAAGGGTTTGCAAACCGCTGAATCCACACGTGAGTTTAACTCTGTCAGTTGAATGCACACATTGACAACCATTCAGTGTGATAACACCCTTTTGGTTTTAGAAGCAGATATTTCTCTGTACAACCTATGGTCCCATTCTCTCGGGAATATCCCAACGCAGCTCCTGGAAGAAACGTGTTTCTGACTCGCTGAATCTCCACATAGATTCAACTCTCTAAGGTGAACGATCGCACAGCAGAGCAGTTTCAAGGAAACTTTTCTCCTGAGTTTTAGACGAAGTTTCCTGCTGTTTAGTACGTATGCCGGCATTGGGCTGGAAATACCGGTTTTGGGATTCTGCACAGAAAGGGTTTGCAAACCACTGAATCCACACGTGAGTTTAATTCTGTCAGCTGAATGCACACATTGACAACCATTCAGTTAGATAGCTCCGTTTTGGTTTTAGAAGCAGATATTTCTCTGTACATCCTATGGTCCCATTCACTCGGGAATATCCCCACGCAACTCCTGGAAGAAACTTGTTTCTGACTCGCTGAATCTCAACATAGATTCAAGTCTCTTAGGTGAACGAACGCACAGCAGAGCAGTTTCAAGGAAACGTTTCTCCTGAGTTTTAGACGAAGTTTCCTGCTGTTTAGTACGTATGCCGGCATTGGGCTGGAAATACCGGTTTTTGGCTTCTGCACAGAAAGGGTTTGCAAACCGCTGAATCCACACGTGAGTTTAACTCTGTCAGTTGAATGCACACATTGACAACCATTCAGTTAGAATGCTCCGTTTTGGTTTTAGAAGCAGATATTTCTCTGTACAGCCTATGGTCCCATTCACTCGGGAATATCCCAACGCATCTCCTAGAAGAAACGTGTTTCTGACTCGCTGAATCTCAACATAGATTCAACTCTCTTATGTGAACGAACGCACAGCAGAGCAGTTTCAAGGAAACGTTTCTCCTGAGTTTTAGACGAAGTTTCCTGCTGTTTAGTACGTATGCCGGCATTGGGCTGGAAATACCGGTTTTGGGATTCTGCACAGAAAGTGTTTGCAAACCGCTGAATCCACACGTGAGTTTAACTCTGTCAGTTGAATGCACACATTGACAACCATTCAGTGTGATAACACCCTTTTGGTTTTAGAAGCAGATATTTCTCTGTACAACCTATGGTCCCATTCACTCGGGAATATCCCAACGCAGCTCCTAGAAGAAACGTGTTTCTGACTCGCTGAGTCTCAACATAGATTCAACTCTCTTAGGTGAACGAACGCACAGCAGAGCAGTTTCAAGGAAACTTTTCTCCTGAGTTTTAGACGAAGTTTCCTGCTGTTTAGTACGTATGCCGGCATTGGGCTGGAAATACCGGTTTTGGGATTCTGCACAGAAAGGGTTTGCAAACCGCTGAATCCACACGTGAGTTTAACTCTGTCAGTTGAATGCACACATTGACAACCATTCAGTTTGATAACACCCTTTTGGTTTTAGAAGCAGATATTTCTCTGTACAGCCTATGGTCCCATTCACTCGGGAATATCCCAACGCAGCTCCTGGAAGAAACGTGTTTCTGACTCGCTGAATCTCAACATAGATTCAACTCTCTTAGGTGAACGAACGCACAGCAGAGCAGTTTCAAAGAAACGTTTCTCCTGAGTTTTAGACGAAGTTTCCTGCTGTTTAGTATGTATGCCGGCATTGGGCTGGAAATACCAGTTTTGGGATTCTGCACAGAAAGCGTTTGCAAACCGCTGAATCCACACGTGAGTTTAACTTTGTCAGTTGAATGCACACATTGACAAACATCCAGTTAGATAGCTCCGTTTTGGTTTTAGAAGCAGATATTTCTCTGTACAGCCTATGGTCCCATTCACTCGGGAATATCCCAACGCAGCTCCTAGAAGAAACGTGTTTCTGACTCGCTGAATCTCAACATAGATTCAACTCTCTTAGGTGAACGAAAGAACAGCAGAGCAGTTTCAAGGAAACGTTTCTCCTGAGTTTTAGACGAAGTTTCCTGCTGTTTAGTACGTATGCCGGCATTGGGCTGGAAATACCGGTTTTGGGATTCTGCACAGAAAGGGTTTGCAAACCACTGAATCCACACGTGAGTTTCACTCTTTCAGTTGAATGCACACATTGACAACCATTGAGTTAGATAGCTCCATTTTGGTTTTAGAAGCAGATATTTCTCTGTACAGCCTATGGTCCCATTCACTCGGGAATATCCCAACGCAGCTCCTGGAAGAAACGTGTTTCTGACTCGCTGAATCTCAACATAGATTCAGCTCTCTTAGGTGAACGAACGCACAGCAGAGCAGTTTCAAGGAAACGTTTCTCCTGAGTTTTAGACGAAGTTTCCTGCTGTTTAGTACGTATGCCGGCATTGGGCTGGAAATACCGGTTTTGGGATTCTGCACAGAAAGGGTTTGCAAACCGCTGAATCCACACGTGAGTTTAACTCTGTCAGTTGAATGGACACATTGACAACCATTCAGTTAGATAGCTCCGTTTTGGTATTAGAAGCAGATATTTCTCTGTACAGCCTATGGTCCCATTCACTCGGGAATATCCCAACGCAGGTCCTAGAAGAAACGTGTTTCTGACTCGCTGAATCTCAACATAGATTCAACTCTCTTAGGTGAACGAACGCACAGCAGAGCAGTTTCAAGGAAACGTTTCTCCTGAGTTTTAGACGAAGTTTCCTGCTGTTTAGTACGTATGCCGGCATTGGGCTGGAAATACCGGTTTTGGGATTCTGCACAGAAAGGGTTTGCAAACCGCTGAATCCACACGTGAGTTTATCTTTGTCAGTTGAATGCACACATTGACAACTATCCAGTTTGATAGCTCCGTTTTGGTTTTAGAAGCAGATATTTCTCTGTACAGCCTATGGTCCCATTCACTCGGGAATATCCCAACGCACGTCCTAGAAGAAACGTGTTTCTGACTCGCTGAATGTCAACTTAGATTCAACTCTCTTAGGTGAACGAACGCACAGCAGAGCAGTTTCAAGGAAACGTTTCTCCTGAGTTTTAGACGAAGCTTCCTGCTGTTTAGTACGTATGCCGGCATTGGGCTGGAAATACCGGTTTTGGGATTCTGCACAGAAAGGGTTTGCAAACCGCTGAATCCACACGTGAGTTTGACTCTGTCAGTTGAATGCACACATTGACAACCATTCAGTTAGATAGCTCCGTTTTGGTTTTAGAAGCAGATATTTCTCTGTACAGCCTATGGTCCCATTCACTCGGGAATATCCCAACTCATCTCCTAGAAGAAACGTGTTTCTGACTCGCTGAATCTCAACATAGATTCAACTCTCTTAGGTGAACGAACGCACAGCAGAGCAGTTTCAAGGAAACTTTTCTCCTGAGTTTTAGACGAAGTTTCCTGCTGTTTAGTACGTATGCCGGCACTGGGCTGGAAATACCGGTTTTGGGATTCTGCACAGAAAGGGTTTGCAAACCGCTGAATCCACACGTGAGTTTAACTCTGTCAGTTGAATGCACACATGGACAACCATTCAGTGTGATAACACCCTTTTGGTTTTAGAAGCAGATATTTCTCTGTACAACCTATGGTCCCATTCACTCGGGAATATCCCAACGCAGCTCCTAGAAGAAACGTGTTTCTGACTCGCTGAATCTCAACATAGATTCAACTCTCTTAGGTGAACGAACGCACAGCACAGCAGTTTCAAGGAAACTTTTCTCCTGAGTTTTAGACGAAGTTTCCTGCTGTTTAGTACGTATGCCGGCATTGGGCTGGAAATACCGGTTTTGGGATTCTGCACAGAAAGGGTTTGCAAACCGCTGAATCCACACGTGAGTTTAACTCTGTCAGTTGAATGCACACATTGACAACCATTCAGTTTGATAACACCCTTTTGGTTTTAGAAGCAGATATTTCTCTGTACAGCCTATGGTCCCATTCACTCGGGAATATCGCAACGCAGCTCCTGGAAGAAACGTGTTTCTGACTCGCTGAATCTCAACATAGATTCAACTCTCTTAGGTGAACGAACGCACAGCAGAGCAGTTTCAAGGAAACTTTTCTCCTGAGTTTTAGACGAAGTTTCCTGCTGTTTAGTACGTATGCCGGCATTGGGCTGGAAATACCGGTTTTGGGATTCTGCACAGAAAGGGTTTGCAAACCGCTGTATCGACACGTGAGTTTAACTCTGTCAGTTGAATGCGCACATTGACAACCATTCGGTTAGATAGTTCCGTTTTTGTTTTAGAAGCAGATATTTCTCTGTACAGCCTATGGTCCCATTCACTCGGGAATATCCCAACGCAGGTCCTAGAAGAAACGTGTTTCTGACTCGCTGAATCTCAACATAGATTCAACTCTCTTAGGTGAACGAACGCACAGCAGAGCAGTTTCAAGGAAACGTTTATCCTGAGCTTTAGACGAAGTTTCCTGTTGTTTAGTACGGATGCCGGCATTGCGCTGGAAATACCGGTTTTGGGATTCTGCACAGAAAGGGTTTGCAAACCGCTGAATCCACACGTGAGTTTAACTTTGTGAGTTGAATGCACACATTGACAACCATCCAGTTAGATAGCTCCGTTTTGGTTTTAGAAGCAGATATTTCTCTGTACACCCTATGGTCCCATTCACTCGGGAATATCCCAACGCAGCTCCTAGAAGAAACGTGTTTCTGACTCGCTGAATCTCAACATAGATTCAACTCTCTTAGGTGAACGAACGCACAGCAGAGCAGTTTCAAGGAAACGTTTCTCCTGAGTTTTAGACGAAGTTACCTGCAGTTAAGTACGTATCCCGGCATTGGGCTGGAAATACCGGTTTTGGGATTCTGCACAGAAAGGGTTTGCAAACCACTGAATCCACACGGGAGTTTAACTCTGTCAATTGAATGCACACATTGTCAACCATTCAGTTAGATAGCTCCGTTTTGGTTTTAGAAGCAGATATTTATCTGTACAGCCTATGGTCCCATTCACTCGGGAATATCCCAACGCAGCTCCTGGAAGAAACGTGTTTCTGACTCGCTGAATGTCAACATAGATTCAACTCTCTTAGGTGAACGAACGCACAGCAGAGCAGTTTCAAGGAATCGTTTCTCCTGAGTTTTAGACGAAGTTTCCTTCTGTTTAGTACGGATGCCGGCATTGGGCTGGAAATACCGGTTTTGGGATTCTGCACAGAAAGGGTTTGCAAACCGCTGAATCCACACGTGAGTTTAACTTTGTCAGTTGAATGCACACATTGACAACCATCCAGTTAGATAGCTCCGTTTTGGTTTTAGAAGCAGATATTTCTCTGTACAGCCTATGGTCCCATTCACTCGGGAATATCCCAACGCAGCTCCTAGAAGAAACGTGTTTCTGACTCGCTGAATCTCAACATAGATTCAACTCTCTTAGGTGAACGAACGCACAGCAGAGCAGTTTCAAGGAAACGTTTCTCCTGAGTTTTAGACGAAGTTTCCTGCTGTTTAGTACGTATGCCGGCATTGGGCTGGAAATACCGGTTTTGGGATTCTGCACAGAAAGGGTTTGCAAACCGCTGAATCCACACGTGAGTTTAACTTTGTCAGTTGAATGCACACATTGACAACCATCCAGTTAGATAGCTCCGTTTTGGTTTTAGAAGCAGATATTTCTCTGTACAGCCTATGGTCCCATTCACTCGGGAATATCCCTACGCAGCTCCTAGAAGAAACGTGTTTCTGACTCGCTGAATCTCAACATTGATTCAACTCTCTTAGGTGAACGAACGCACAGCAGAGCAGTTTCAAGGAAACTTTTCTCCTGAGTTTTAGACGAAGTTTCCTGCTGTTTAGTATGTATGTCGGCATTGGCCTGGAAATACCGGTGTTGGGATTGTGCACAGAAAGGGTTTGCAAACCACTGAATCCACACGTGAGTTTAACTCTGTCAGTTGAATGCACACATTGACAACCGTTCAGTTAGATTGCTCCGTTTTGGTTTTAGAAGCAGATATTTCTCTGTACAGCCTATGGTCCCATTCACTCTGGAATATCCCAACGCAGGTCCTAGAGAAACGTGTTTCTGACTCGCTGAATCTCAACATAGATTCAACTCTCTTAGGTGAACGAACGCACAGCAGAGCAGTTTCAAGGAAACTTTTCTCCTGAGTTTTAGACGAAGTTTCCTGCTGTTTAGTATGTATGCCGGCATTGGGCTGGAAATACCGGTTTTGGGATTCTGCACAGAAAGTGTTTGCAAACCGCTGAATCCACACGTGAGTTTAACTCTGTCAGTTGAATGCACACATTGACAACCATTCAGTGTGATAACACCCTTTTGGTTTTAGAAGCAGATATTTCTCTGTACAACCTATGGTCCCATTCACTCGGGAATATCCCAACGCAGCTCCTAGAAGAAACGTGTTTCTGACTCGCTGAATCTCAACATAGATTCAACTCTCTTAGGTGAACGAACGCACAGCAGAGCAGTTTCAAGGAAACTTTTCTCCTGAGTTTTAGACGAAGTTTCCTGCTGTTTAGTACGTATGCCGGCATTGGGCTGGAAATACCGGTTTTGGGATTCTGCACAGAAAGGGTTTGCAAACCGCTGAATCCACACGTGAGTTTAACTCTGTCAGTTGAATGCACACATTGACAACCATTCAGTTTGATAACACCCTTTTGGTTTTAGAAGCAGATACTTCTCTGTACAGCCTATGGTCCCATTCACTCGGGAATATCCCAACGCAGCTCCTGGAAGAAACGTGTTTCTGACTCGCTGAATCTCAACATAGATTCAACTCTCTTAGTTGAAGGAAAGAACAGCAGAGCAGTTTCAAGGAAACGTTTCTCCTGAGTTTTAGACGAAGTTTCCTGCTGTTTAGTACGTATGCCGGCATTGGGCTGGAAATACCGGTTTTGGGATTCTGCACAGAAAGGGTTTGCAAACCGCTGAATCCACACGTGAGTTTAACTCTGTCAGTTGAATGCACACATTGACAGCCATCCAGTTAGATAGCTCCGTTTCGGTTTTAGAAGCAGATATTTCTCTGTACAGCCTATGGTCCCATTCACTCGGGAATATCCCAACGCAGCTCCTAGAAGAAACGTGTTTCTGACTCGCTGAATCTCAACATAGATTCAACTCTCTTAGGTGAACGAACGCACAGCACAGCAGTTTCAAGGAAACTTTTCTCCTGAGTTTTAGACGAAGTTTCCTGCTGTTTAGTACGTATGCCGGCATTGGGCTGGAAATACCGGTTTTGGGATTCTTCACAGAAAGGGTTTGCAAACCGCTGAATCCACACGTGAGTTTAACTCTGTCAGTTGAATGCACACATTGACAACCATTCAGTTAGATACCTCCGTTTTGGTTTTAGAAACAGATATTTCTCTGTACAGCCTATGGTCCCATTCACTCGGGAATATCCCAACGCAGCTCCTAGAAGAAACGTGTTTCTGACTCGCTGAATCTCAACATAGATTCAACTCTCTTAGGTGAACGAAAGAACAGCAGAGCAGTTTCAAGGAAACGTTTCTCCTGAGTTTTAGACGAAGTTTCCTGCTGTTTAGTACGTATGCCGGCATTGGGCTGGAAATACCGGTTTTGGGATTCTGCACAGAAAGGGTTTGCAAACCACTGAATCCACACGTGAGTTTAACTCTGTCAGTTGAATGCACACATTGACAACCATTCAGTTAGATAGCTCCGTTTTGGTTTTAGAAGCAGATATTTCTCTGTACAGCCTATGGTCCCATTCACTCGGGAATATCCCAACGCAGCTCCTGGAAGAAACGTGTTTCTGACTCGCTGAATCTCAACATAGATTCAACTCTCTTAGGTGAACGAACGCACAGCAGAGCAGTTTCAAGGAAACGTTTCTCCTGAGTTTTAGACGAAGTTTCCTGCTGTTTAGTACGAATGCCGGCATTGGGCTGGAAATACCGGTTTTGGGATTCTGCACAGAAAGGGTTTGCAAAACGCTGAATCCACACGTGAGTTTAACTCTGTCAGTTGAATGCACACATTGACAACCATTCAGTTAGATATCTCCGTTTTGGTATTAGAAGCAGATATTTCTCTGTACAGCCTATGGTCCCATTCACTCGGGAATATCCCAACGCAGGTCCTAGAAGAAACGTGTTTCTGACTCGCTGAATGTCAACATAGATTCAACTCTCTTAGGTGAACGAACGCACAGCAGAGCAGTTTCAAGGAATCGTTTCTCCTGAGTTTTAGACGAAGTTTCCTTCTGTTTAGTACGGATGCCGGCATTCGGCTGGAAATACCGGTTTTGGGATTCTGCACAGAAAGGGTTTGCAAACCGCTGAATCCACACGTGAGTTTAACTGTGTCAGTTGAATGCACACATTGACAACCATCCAGTTAGATAGCTCCGTTTTGGTTTTAGAAGCAGATATTTCTCTGTACAGCCTATGGTCCCATTCACTCGGGAATATCCCAACGGAGCTCCTGGAAGAAACGTGTTTCTGACTCGCTGAATCTCAACATAGATTCAACTCTCTTAGGTGAACGAACACACAGCAGAGCAGTTTCAAGGAAACGTTTCTCCTGAGTTTTAGACGAAGTTTCCTGCTGTTTAGTACGTATGCCGGCATTGGGCTGGAAATACCGGTTTTGGGATTCTGCACAGAAAGGGTTTGCAAACCGCTGAATCCACACGTGAGTTTAACTTTGTGAGTTGAATGCACACATTGACAACCATCCAGTTAGATAGCTCCGTTTTGGTTTTAGAAGCAGATATTTCTCTGTACACTCTATGGTCCCATTCACTCAGGAATATCCCAACGCAGCTCCTAGAAGAAACGTGTTTCTGACTCGCTGAATCTCAACATAGATTCAACTCTCTTAGGTGAATGAACGCACAGCAGAGCAGTTTCAAGGAAACGTTTCTCCTGAGTTTCAGACGAAGTTACCTGCAGTTAAGTACGTATCCCGGCATTGGGCTGGAAATACCGGTTTTGGGATTCTGCACAGAAAGGGTTTGCAATCCACTGAATCCACACGGGAGTTTAACTCTGTCAGTTGAATGCACACATTGACAACCATTCAGTTAGATAGCTCCGTTTTGGTTTTAGAAGCAGATATTTCTCTGTACAGCCTATGGTCCCATTCACTCGGGAATATCCCAACGCAGCTCCTGGAAGAAACGTGTTTCTGACTCGCTGAATCTCAACATAGATTCAACTCTCTTAGGTGAACGAATGCACAGCAGAGCAGTTTCAAGGAAACTTTTCTCCTGAGTTTTAGACGAAGTTTCCTGCTGTTTAGTACGTATGCCGGCATTGGGCTGGAAATACCGGTTTTGGGATTCTGCACAGAAAGGGTTTGCAAACCCCTGAATCCACACGTGAGTTTAACTCTGTCAGTTGAATGCACACATTGACAACCATTCAGTTAGATAGCTCCGTTTTGGTATTAGAAGCAGATATTTCTCTGTACAGCCTATGGTCCCATTCACTCGGGAATATCCCAACGCAGGTCCTAGAAGAAACGTGTTTCTGACTCGCTGAATGTCAACATAGATTCAACTCTCTTAGGTGAACGAACGCACAGCAGAGCAGTTTCAAGGAATCGTTTCTCCTGAGTTTTAGACGAAGTTTCCTTCTGTTTAGTACAGATGCCGGCATTGGGCTGGAAATACCGGTTTTGGGATTCTGCACAGAAAGGGTTTGCAAACCGCTGAATCCACACGTGAGTTTAACTTTGTCAGTTGAATGCACACATTGACAACCATCCAGTTAGATAGCTCCGTTTTGGTTTTAGAAGCAGATATTTCTCTGTACAGCCTATGGTCCCATTCACTCGGGAATATCCCAACGCAGCTCCTAGAAGAAACGTGTTTCTGACTCGCTGAATCTCAACATAGATTCAACTCTCTTAGGTGAACGAACGCACAGCAGAGCAGTTTCAAGGAAACGTTTCTCCTGAGTTTTAGACGAAGTTTCCTGCTGTTTAGTACGGATGCCGGCATTGGGCTGGAAATACCGGTTTTGGGATTCTGCACAGAAAGGGTTTGCAAACCGCTGAATCCACACGTGAGTTTAACTTTGTCAGTTGAATGCACACATTGACAACCACCCAGTTAGATAGCTCCGTTTTGGTTTTAGAAGCAGATATTTCTCTGTACAGCCTATGGTCCCATTCACTCGGGAATATCCCAACGCACGTCCTAGAAGAAACGTGTTTCTGACTCGCTGAATGTCAACTTAGATTCACCTCTCTTAGGTGAACGAACGCACAGCAGAGCAGTTTCAAGGAAACGTTTCTCCTGAGTTTTAGACGAAGTTTCCTGCTGTTTAGTACGTATGCCGGCATTGGGCTGGAAATACCGGTTTTGGAATTCTGCACAGAAAGGGTTTGCAAACCACTGAATCCACACGTGAGTTTAACTCTGTCAGTTGAATGCACACATTGACAACCATTCAGTTAGATAGCTCCGTTTTGGTTTTAGAAGCAGATATTTCTCTGTACATCCTATGGTCCCATTCACTCGGGAATATCCCCACGCAGCTCCTCGAAGAAACTTGTTTCTGACTCGCTGAATATCAACATAGATTCAAGTCTCTTAGGTGAACGAACGCACAGCAGAGCAGTTTCAAGGAAACGTTTCTCCTGAGTTTTAGACGAAGTTTCCTGCTGTTTAGTACGTATTCCGGCATTGGGCTGGAAATACCGGTTTTGGGATTCTGCACAGAAAGGGTTTGCAAACCGCTGTATCCACACGCGAGTTTAACTCTGTCAGTTGAATGCGCACATTGACAACCATTCGGTTAGATAGTTCCGTTTTTGTTTTAGAAGCAGATATTTCTCTGTACAGCCTATGGTCCCATTCACTCGGGAATATCCCAACGCAGCTCCTAGAAGAAACGTGTTTCTGACTCACTGAATGTCAACGTAGATTCAACTCTCTTAGGTGAACGAAAGAACAGCAGAGCAGTTTCAAGGAAACTTTTCTCCTGAGTTTTAGACGAAGTCCCCTGCTGTTTAGTACGGATGCCGGCATTGGGCTGGAAATACCGGTTTTTGGCTTTTGCACAGAAAGGGTTTGCAAACCGCTGAATCCACACGTGAGTTTAACTCTGTCAGTTGAATGCACACATTGACAACCATTCAGTTTGTTAACACCCTTTTGGTTTTAGAAGTAGATACTTCTCTGTACAGCCTATGGTCCCATTCACTCGGGAATATCCCAACGCAGCTCCTGGAAGAAACGTGTTTCTGACTCGCTGAATCTCAACATAGATTCAACTCTCTTAGGTGAACGAAAGAACAGCAGAGCAGTTTCAAGGAAACGTTTCTCCTGAGTTTAGACGAAGTTTCCTGCTGTTTAGTACGTATGCCGGCATTGGGCTGGAAATACCGGTTTTGGGATTCTGCACAGAAAGGGTTTGCAAACCACTGAATCCACACGTGAGTTTAACTCTGTCAGTTGAATGCACACATTGACAGACATTCTGTTAGAGAGCTCCGTTTTGGTTTTAGAAGCAGATATTTCTCTGTACAGCCTATGGTCCCATTCACTCGGGAATATCCCAACGCAGCTCCTGGAAGAAACGTGTTTCTGACTCGCTGAATCTCAACATAGATTCAACTCTCTTAGGTGAACGAACGCACAACAGAGCAGTTTCAAGGAAACGTTTCTCCTGAGTTTTAGACGAAGTTTCCTGCTGTTTAGTACGGATGCCGGCATTGGGCTGGAAATACCGATTTTGGGATTCTGCACAGAAAGGGTTTGCAAACCGCTGAATCCACACGTGAGTTTAACTCTGTCAGTTGAATGCACACATTGACAACCATTCAGTGTGATAACACCCTTTTGGTTTTAGAAGCAGATATTTCTCTGTACAACCTATTGTCCCATTCTCTCGGGAATATCCCAACGCAGCTCCTAGAAGAAACGTGTTTCTGACTCGCTGAATCTCAACATAGATTCAACTCTCTTAGGTGAACGAACGCACAGCACAGCAGTTTCAAGGAAACTTTTCTCCTGAGTTTTAGACGAAGTTTCCTGCTGTTTAGTACGTATGCCGGCATTGGGCTGGAAATACCGGTTTTGGGATTCTGCACAGAAAGGGTTTGCAAACCGCTGAATCCACACGTGAGTTTAACTCTGTCAGTTGAATGCACACATTGACAACCATTCAGTGTGATAACACCCTTTTGGTTTTAGAAGCAGATATTTCTCTGTACAACCTATGGTCCCATTCACTCGGGAATATCCCAACGCAGCTCCTAGAAGAAACGTGTTTCTGACTCGCTGAATCTCAACATAGATTCAACTCTCTTAGGTGAACGAACGCACAGCAGAGCAGTTTCAAGGAAACGTTTCTCCTGAGTTTTAGACGAAGTTTCCTGCTGTTTAGTACAGATGCCGGCATTGGGCTGGAAATACCGTTTTTGGGATTCTGCACAGAAAGGGTTTGCAAACCACTGAATCCACACGTAAGTTTAACTCTGTCAGTGGAATGCGCACATTGACAACCATTCGGTTAGATAGTTCCGTTTTTGTTTTAGAAGCAGATATTTCTCTGTACAGCCTATGGTCCCATTCACTCGGGAATATCCCAACGCAGCTCCTAGAAGAAACGTGTTTCTGACTCGCTGAATCTCAACATTGATTCAACTCTCTTAGGTGAACGAACGCACAGCAGAGTAGTTTCAAGGAAACTTTTCTCCTGAGTTTTAGACGAAGTCCCCTGCTGTTTAGTACGGATGCCGGCATTGGGCTGGAAATACCGGTTTTTGGCTTTTGCACAGAAAGGGTTTGCAAACCGCTGAATCCACACGTGAGTTTAACTCTGTCAGTTGAATGCACACATTGACAACCATTCAGTTAGATAGCTCCGTTTTGGTTTTAGAAGCAGATATTTCTCTGTACAGCCTATGGTCCCATTCACTCGGGAATATCCCAACGCATCTCCTAGAAGAAACGTGTTTCTGACTCGCTGAATCTCAACATAGATTCAACTCTCTTAGGTGAGCGAACGCACAGCAGAGCAGTTTCAAGGAAACGTTTCTCCTGAGTTTTAGACGAAGCTTCCTGCTGTTTAGTACGGATGCCGGCATTGGGCTGGAAATACCGGTTTTGGGATTCTGCACAGAAAGGGTTTGCAAACCGCTGAATCCACACGTGAGTTTAACTTTGTCAGTTGAATGCACACATTGACAAACATCCAGTTAGATAGCTCCGTTTTGGTTTTAGAAGCAGATATTTCTCTGTACAGACTATAGTCCCATTCACTCGGGAATATCCCAACGCAGCTCCTAGAAGAAACGTGTTTCTGACTCGCTGAATCTCAACATTGATTCAACTCTCTTAGGTGAACGAACGCACAGCAGAGCAGTTTCAAGGAAACTTTTCTCCTGAGTTTTAGACGAAGTTTCCTGCTGTTTAGTATGTATGCCGGCATTGGGCTGGAAATACCGGTTTTGGGATTGTGCACAGAAAGGGTTTGCAAACCACTGAATCCACACGTGAGTTTAACTCTGTCAGTTGAATGCACACATTGACAACCGTTCAGTTAGATTGCTCCGTTTTGGTTTTAGAAGCAGATATTTCTCTGTACAGCCTATGGTCCCATTCACTCTGGAATATCCCAACGCAGGTCCTAGAGAAACGTGTTTCTGACTCGCTGAATCTCAACATAGATTCAACTCTCTTAGGTGAACGAAAGAACAGCAGAGCAGTTTCAAGGAAACTTTTCTCCTGAGTTTTAGACGAAGTTTCCTGCTGTTTAGTATGTATGCCGGCATTGGGCTGGAAATACCGGTTTTGGGATTCTGCACAGAAAGTGTTTGCAAACCGCTGAATCCACACGTGAGCTTAACTCTGTCAGTTGAATGCACACATTGACAACCATTCAGTGTGATAACACCCTTTTGGTTTTAGAAGCAGATATTTCTCTGTACAACCTATGGTTCCATTCACTCGGGAATATCCCAACGCAGCTCCTAGAAGAAACGTGTTTCTGACTCGCTGAATCTCAACATAGATTCAACTCTCTTAGGTGATCGAACGCACAGCACAGCAGTTTCAAGGAAACTTTTCTCCTGAGTTTTAGACGAAGTTTCCTGCTGTTTAGTACGTATGCCGGCAATGGGCTGGAAATACCGGTTTTGGGATTCTGCACAGAAAGGGTTTGCAAACCGCTGAATCCACACGTGAGTTTATCTCTGTCAGTTGAATGCACACATTGACAACCATTCAGTTTGATAACACCCTTTTGGTTTTAGAAGCAGATACTTCTCTGTACAGCCTATGGTCCCATTCACTCGGGAATATCCCAACGCAGCTCCTGGAAGAAACGTGTTTCTGACTCGCTGAATCTCAACATAGATTCAACTCTCTTAGGTGAACGAAAGAACAGCAGAGCAGTTTCAAGGAAACGTTTCTCCTGAGTTTTAGACGAAGTTTCCTGCTGTTTAGTACGTATGCCGGCATTGGGCTGGAAATACCGGTTTTGGGATTCTGCACAGAAAGGGTTTGCAAACCACTGAATCCACACGTGAGTTTAACTCTGTCAGTTGAATGCACACATTGACAAACATTCAGTTAGATAGCTCCGTTTTGGTTTTAGAAGCAGATATTTCTCTGTACAGCCTATGGTCCCATTCACTCGGGAATATCCCAACGCAGCTCCTGGAAGAAACGTGTTTCTGACTCGCTGAATCTCAACATAGATTCAACTCTCTTAGGTGAACGAACGCACAGCAGAGCAGTTTCAAGGAAACGTTTCTCCTGAGTTTAAGACGAAGTTTCCTACTGTTTAGTACGGATGCCGGCATTGGGCTGGAAATACCGGTTTTGGGATTCTGCACAGAAAGTGTTTGCAAACCGCTGAATCCACACGTGAGTTTAACTCTGTCAGTTGAATGCACACATTGACAACCATTCAGTGTGATAACACCCTTCTGGTTTTAGAAGCAGATATTTCTCTGTACAACCTATTGTCCCATTCTCTCGGGAATATCCCAACGCAGCTCCTAGAAGAAACGTGTTTCTGACTCGCTGAATCTCAACATAGATTCAACTCTCTTAGGTGAACGAACGCACAGCACAGCAGTTTCAAGGAAACTTTTCTCCTGAGTTTTAGACGAAGTTTCCTGCTGTTTAGTACGTATGCCGGCATTGGGCTGGAAATACCGGTTTTGGGATTCTGCACAGAAAGGGTTTGCAAACCGCTGAATCCACACGTGAGTTTAACTCTGTCAGTTGAATGCACACATTGACAACCATTCAGTTAGATACCTCCGTTTTGGTTTTAGAAACAGATATTTCTCTGTACAGCCTATGGTCCCATTCACTCGGGAATATCCCAACGCAGCTCCTAGAAGAAACGTGTTTCTGACTCGCTGAATCTCAACACAGATTCAACTCTCTTAGGTGAACAAACGCCCAGCAGAGCAGTTTCAAGGAAACGTTTCTCCTGAGTTTTAGACGAAGTTTCCTGCTGTTTAGTACGGATGCCGGCATTGGGCTGGAAATACCGGTTTTGGGATTCTGCACAGAAAGGGTTTGCAAACCGCTGAATCCACACGTGAGTTTAACTCTGTCAGTTGAATGCACACACTGACAACCATTCAGTTAGATAGCTCCGTTTTGGTTTTAGAAGCAGATATTTCTCTGTACAGCCTATGGTCCCATTCACTCGGGAATATCCCAACGCAGCTCCTGGAAGAAACGTGTTTCTGACTCGCTGAATCTCAACATAGATTCAACTCTCTTAGGTGAACGAACGCACAGCAGAGCAGTTTCAAGGAAACGTTTCTCCTGAGTTTCAGACGAAGTTTCCTGCTGTTTAGTACGGATGCCGGCATTGGGCAGGAAATACCGGCTTTGGGATTCTGCACAGAAAGGGTTTGCAAACCGCTGAATCCACACGTGAGTTTAACTTTGTCAGTTGAATGCACACATTGACAACCATTCAGTTTGAAAGCACCCTTTTGGTTTTAGAAGCAGATATTTCTCTGTACAGCCTATGGTCCCATTCACTCGGGAATATCCCAACGCAGCTCCTAGAAGAAACGTGTTTCTGACTCGCTGAATCTCAACATAGATTCAACTCTCTTAGGTGAACGGACGCACAGCAGAGCAGTTTCAAGGAAACTTTTCTCCTGAGTTTTAGACGAAGTTTCCTGCTGTTTAGTACGGATGCCGGCATTGGGCTGGAAATACCGGTTTTGGGATTCTGCACTGAAAGGGTTTGCAAACCGCTGAATCCACACGTGAGTTTAACTCTGTCAGTTGAATGCACACATTGACAACCATTCAGTTTGATAACACCCTTTTGGTTTTAGAAGCAGATATTTCTCCGTACAGCCTATGGTCCCATTCACTCGGGAATATCCCAACGCAGGTCCTAGAAGAAACGTGTTTCTGACTCGCTGAATCTCAACATAGATTCAACTCTCTTAGGTGAACGAACGCACAGCAGAGCAGTTTCAAGGAAACGTTTCTCCTGCGTTTTAGACGAAGTTTCCTGCTGTTTAGTACGTATGCCGGCATTGGGCTGGAAATACCGGTTTTGGGATTCTGCACAGAAAGGGTTTGCAAACCCGTGAATCCACACGTGAGTTTAACTCTGTCAGTTGAATGCACACATTGACAACCATTCAGTTTGATAACACCCTTTTGGTTTTAGAAGCTGATATTTCTCCGTAGAGCCTATGGTCCCATTCACTCGGGAATATCCCAACGCAGGTCCTAAAAGAGACGTGTTTCTGACTCGCTGAAACTCAACATAGATTCAACTCTCTTAGGTGAACGAAAGCACAGCAGAGCAGTTTCAAGGAATCGTTTCTCCTGAGTTTTAGACGAAGCTTCCTGCTGTTTAGTACATATGCCGGCATTGGGCTGGAAATACCGGTTTTGGGATTCTGCACAGAAACGGTTTGCAAACCACTGAATCCACACGTGAGATTAACTCTGTCAGTTGAATGCACACATTGACAACCATTCAGTTAGATAGCACCGTTTTGGTTTTAGAAGCAGATATTTCTCTGTACAGCCTACGGTCCCATTCACTCGGGAATATCCCAACGCAGCTCCTAGAAGAAACGTGTTTCTGACTCGCTGAATCTCAACATAGATTCAACTCTCTTAGGTGAACGAACGCACAGCAGAGCAGTTTCAAAGAATCGTTTCTCCTGAGTTTTAGACGAAGTTTCCTGCTGTTTAGTACGGATGCCGGCATTGGGCTGGAAATACCGGTTTTGGGATTCTGCACAGAAAGTGTTTGCAAACCGCTGAATCCACACGTGAGTTTAACTCTGTCAGTTGAATGCACACACTGACAACCATTCAGTTAGATAGCTCCGTTTTGGTTTTAGAAGCAGATATTTCTCTGTACAGCCTATGGTCCCATTCACTCGGGAATATCCCAACGCAGCTCCTGGAAGAAACGTGTTTCTGACTCGCTGAATCTCAACATAGATTCAACTCTCTTAGGTGAACGAACGCACAACAGAGCAGTTTCAAGGAAACGTTTCTCCTGAGTTTTAGACGAAGTTTCCTGCTGTTTAGTACGGATGCCGGCATTGGTCAGGAAATACCGGCTTTGGGATTCTGCACAGAAAGGGTTTGCAAACCGCTGAATCCACACGTGAGTTTAACTCTGTCAGTTGAATGCACACATTGACAACCATTCAGTTTGATAACACCCTTTTGGTTTTAGAAGCAGATATTTCTCTGTACAGCCTATGGTCCCATTCACTCGGGAATATCCCAACGCAGGTCCTGGAAGAAACGTGTTTCTGACTCGCTGAATCTCAACATAGATTCAACTCTCTTAGGTGAACGAACGCACAGCAGAGCAGTTTCAAGGAAACGTTTCTCCTGCGTTTTAGACGAAGTTTCCTGCTGTTTAGTACGTATGCCGGCATTGGGCTGGAAATACCGGTTTTGGGATTCTGCACAGAAAGGGTTTGCAAACCCGTGAATCCACACGTGAGTTTAACTCTGTCAGTTGAATGCACACATTGACAACCATTCAGTTTGATAACACCCTTTTGGTTTTAGAAGCTGATATTTCTCCGTAGAGCCTATGGTCCCATTCACTCGGGAATATCCCAACGCAGGTCCTAAAAGAGACGTGTTTCTGACTCGCTGAAACTCAACATAGATTCAACTCTCTTAGGTGAACGAAAGCACAGCAGAGCAGTTTCAAGGAATCGTTTCTCCTGAGTTTTAGACGAAGCTTCCTGCTGTTTAGTACATATGCCGGCATTGGGCTGGAAATACCGGTTTTGGGATTCTGCACAGAAACGGTTTGCAAACCACTGAATCCACACGTGAGATTAACTCTGTCAGTTGAATGCACACATTGACAACCATTCAGTTAGATAGCACCGTTTTGGTTTTAGAAGCAGATATTTCTCTGTACAGCCTACGGTCCCATTCACTCGGGAATATCCCAACGCAGCTCCTAGAAGAAACGTGTTTCTGACTCGCTGAATCTCAACATAGATTCAACTCTCTTAGGTGAACGAACGCACAGCAGAGCAGTTTCAAAGAATCGTTTCTCCTGAGTTTTAGACGAAGTTTCCTGCTGTTTAGTACGGATGCCGGCATTGGGCTGGAAATACCGGTTTTGGGATTCTGCACAGAAAGGGTTTGCAAACCGCTGAATCCACACGTGAGTTTAACTCTGTCAGTTGAATGCACACACTGACAACCATTCAGTTAGATAGCTCCGTTTTGGTTTTAGAAGCAGATATTTCTCTGTACAGCCTATGGTCCCATTCACTCGGGAATATCCCAACGCAGCTCCTGGAAGAAACGTGTTTCTGACTCGCTGAATCTCAACATAGATTCAACTCTCTTAGGTGAACGAACGCACAGCAGAGCAGTTTCAAGGAAACGTTTCTCCTGAGTTTTAGACGAAGTTTCCTGCTGTTTAGTACGGATGCCGGCATTGGGCAGGAAATACCGGCTTTGGGATTCTGCACAGAAAGGGTTTGCAAACCGCTGAATCCACACGTGAGTTTAACTCTGTCAGTTGAATGCACACATTGACAACCATTCAGTTTGATAGCACCCTTTTGGTTTTAGAAGCAGATATTTCTCTGTACAGCCTATGGTCCCATTCACTCGGGAATATCCCAACGCAGGTCCTAGAGAAACGTGTTTCTGACTCGCTGAATCTCAACATAGATTCAACTCTCTTAGGTGAACGAATGCACAGCAGAGCAGTTTCAAGGAAACTTTTCTCCTGAGTTTTAGACGAAGTTTCCTGCTGTTTAGTATGTATGCCGGCATTGGGCTGGAAATACCGGTTTTGGGATTCTGCACAGAAAGTGTTTGCAAACCGCTGAATCCACACGTGAGTTTAACTCTGTCAGTTGAATGCACACATTGACAACCATTCAGTGTGATAACACCCTTTTGGTTTTAGAAGCAGATATTTCTCTGTACAACCTATGGTCCCATTCACTCGGGAATATCCCAACGCAGCTCCTAGAAGAAACGTGTTTCTGACTCGCTGAATCTCAACATAGATTCAACTCTCTTAGGTGAACGAACGCACAGCAGAGCAGTTTCAAGGAAACTTTTCTCCTGAGTTTTAGACGAAGCTTCCTGCTGTTTAGTACGTATGCCGGCATTGGGCTGGAAATACCGGTTTTGGGATTCTGCACAGAAAGGGTTTGCAAACCGCTGAATCCACACGTGAGTTTAACTCTGTCAGTTGAATGCACACATTGACAACCATTCAGTTTGATAACACCCTTTTGGTTTTAGAAGCAGATACTTCTCTGTACAGCCTATGGTCCCATTCACTCGGGAATATCCCAACGCAGCTCCTGGAAGAAACGTGTTTCTGACTCGCTGAATCTCAACATAGATTCAACTCTCTTAGGTGAACGAAAGAACAGCAGAGCAGTTTCAAGGAAACGTTTCTCCTGAGTTTTAGACGAAGTTTCCTGCTGTTTAGTACGTATGACGGCATTGGGCTGGAAATACCGGTTTTGGGATTCTGCACAGAAAGGGTTTGCAAACCGCTGAATCCACACGTGAGTTTAAATTTGTCAGTTGAATGCACACATTGACAACCATCCACTTAGATAGCTCCGTTTTGGTTTTAGAAGCAGATATTTCTCTGTACAGTCAATGGTCCCATTCACTCGGGAATATCCCAACGCAGCTCCTAGAAGAAACGTGTTTCTGACTCGCTGAATCTCAACATAGATTCAACTCTCTTAGGTGAACGAAAGAACAGCAGAGCAGTTTCAAGGAAACGTTTCTCCTGAGTTTTAGACGAAGTTTCCTGCTGTTTAGTACGTATGCCGGCATTGGGCTGGAAATACCGGTTTTGGGATTCTGCACAGAAAGGGTTTGCAAACCACTGAATCCACACGTGAGTTTAACTCTGTCAGTTGAATGCACACATTGACAACCATTCAGTTAGATAGCTCCGTTTTGGTTTTAGAAGCAGATATTTCTCTGTACAGCCTATGGTCCCATTCACTCGGGAATATCCCAACGCAGCTCCTAGAAGAAACGTGTTTCTGACTCGCTGAATCTCAACGTAGATTCAACTCTCTTAGGTGAACGAACGCACAGCAGAGCAGTTTCAAGGAAACGTTTCTCCTGAGTTTTAGACGAAGTTACCTGCATTTAAGTACGTATCCCGGCATTGGGCTGGAAATACCGGTTTTGGGATTCTGCACAGAAAGTGTTTGCAAACCGCTGAATCCACACGTGAGCTTAACTCTGTCAGTTGAATGCACACATTGACAACAATCCAGTTAGATAGCTCCGTTTTGGTTTTAGAAGCCCATATTTCTCTGTACAGCCTATGGTCCCATTCACTCGGGAATATCCCAACGCAGCTCCTGGAAGAAACGTGTTTCTGACTCGCTGAATCTCAACATAGATTCAACTCTCTTAGGTGAACGAACGCACAGCAGAGCAGTTTCAAGGAAACGTTTCTCCTGAGTTTTAGACGAAGTTTCCTGCTGTTTAGTACGTATGCCGGCATTGGGCTGGAAATACCGGTTTTGGGATTCTTCACAGAAAGGGTTTGCAAACCGCTGAATCCACACGTGAGTTTAACTCTGTCAGTTGAATGCACACATTGACAACCATTCAGTTTGATAACACCCTTTTGGTTTTAGAAGCAGATATTTCTCTGTACAGTCAATGGTCCCATTCACTCGGGAATATCCCAACGCAGCTCCTGGAAGAAACGTTTTTCTGACTCGCTGAATCTCAACATAGATTCAACTCTCTTAGGTGAACGAACGCACAGCAGAGCAGTTTCAAGGAAACGTTTCTCCTGAGTTTTAGACGAAGTTTCCTGCTGTTTAGTACGGATGCCGGCATTGGGCTGGAAATACCGGTTTTGGGATTCTGCACAGAAAGGGTTTGCAAACCGCTGAATCCACACGTGAGTTTAACTCTGTCAGTTGAATGCACACATTGACAACCATTCAGTGTGATAACACCCTTTTGGTTTTAGAAGCAGATATTTCTCTGTACAACCTATTGTCCCATTCTCTCGGGAATATCCCAACGAAGCTCCTAGAAGAAACGTGTTTCTGACTCGCTGAATCTCAGCATAGATTCAACTCTCTTAGGTGAACGAACGCACAGCACAGCAGTTTCAAGGAAACTTTTCTCCTGAGTTTTAGACGAAGTTTCCTGCTGTTTAGTACGTATGCCGGGATTGGGCTGGAAATACCGGTTTTGGGATTCTGCACAGAAAGGGTTTGCAAACCGCTGAATCCACACGTGAGTTTAACTCTGTCATTTGAATGCACACATTAACAACCATTCAGTTAGATACCTCCGTTTTGGTTTTAGAAACAGATATTTCTCTGTACAGCCTATGGTCCCATTCACTCGGGAATATCCCAACGCAGCTCCTAGAAGAAACGTGTTTCTGACTCGCTGAATCTCAACATAGATTCAACTCTCTTAGGTGAACAAACGCCCAGCAGAGTAGTTTCAAGGAAACGTTTCTCCTGAGTTTTAGACGAAGTTTCCTGCTGTTTAGTACGGATGCCGGCATTGGGCTGGAAATACCGGTTTTGGGATTCTGCACAGAAAGGGTTTGCAAACCGCTGAATCCACACGTGAGTTTAACTCTGTCAGTTGAATGCACACACTGACAACCATTCAGTTAGATAGCTCCGTTTTGGTTTTAGAAGCAGATATTTCTCTGTACAGCCTATGGTCCCATTCACTCGGGAATATCCCAACGCAGGTCCTAAAAGAAACGTGTTTCTGACTCGCTGAATCTCAACATAGATTCAACTCTCTTAGGTGAACGAACGCATTGCATAGCAGTTTCAAGGAATCGTTTCTCCTGAGTTTTAGACGAAGCTTCCTGCTGTTTAGTACATATGCCGGCATTGGGCTGGAAATACCGGTTTTGGGATTCTGCACAGAAACGGTTTGCAAAGCACTGAATCCACACGTGAGATTAACTCTGTCAGTCGAATGCACACATTGACAACCATTCAGTTAGATATCTCCGTTTTGGTTTTAGAAGCAGATATTTCTCTGTACAGCCTATGGTCCCATTCACTCGGGAATATCCCAACGCAGCTCCTAGAAGAAACGTGTTTCTGACTCGCTGAATCTCAACATAGATTCAACTCTCTTAGGTGAACGAACGCACAGCAGAGCAGTTTCAAAGAAACCTTTCTCCTGAGTTTTAGACGAAGTTTCCTGCTGTTTAGTACGGATGCCGGCATTGGGCTGGAAATACCGGTTTTGGGATTCTGCACAGAAAGGGTTTGCAAACCACTGAATCCACACGTGAGTTTAACTCTGTCAGTTGAATGCACACATTGACAACCATTCAGTTAGATTGCTCCGTTTTGGTTTTAGAAGGAGATATTTCTCTGTACAGCCTATGGTCCCATTCACTCGGGAATATCCCAACGCAGGTCCTAGAAGAAACGTGTTTCTGACTCGCTGAATCTCAACATAGATTCAACTCTCTTAGGTGAACGAACGCACAGCAGAGCATTTTCAAGGAAACGTTTCTCCTGAGTTTTAGACGAAGTTTCCTGCTGTTTAGTACGGATGCCGGCATTGGGCTGGAAATACCGGTTTTGGGATTCTGCACAGAAAGGGTTTGCAAACCGCTGAATCCACACGTGAGTTTAACTCTGTCAGTTGAATGCACACACTGACAACCATTCAGTTAGATAGCTCCGTTTTGGTTTTAGAAGCAGATATTTCTCTGTACAGCCTATGGTCCCATTCACTCGGGAATATCCCAACGCAGCTCCTGGAAGAAACGTGTTTCTGACTCGCTGAATCTCAACATAGATTCAACTCTCTTAGGTGAACGAACGCACAGCAGAGCAGTTTCAAGGAAACGTTTCTCCTGAGTTTTAGACGAAGTTTCCTGCTGTTTAGTACGGATGCCGGCATTGGGCAGGAAATACCGGCTTTGGGATTCTGCACAGAAAGGGTTTGCAAACCGCTGAATCCACACGTGAGTTTAAATCTGTCAGTTGAATGCACACATTGACAACCATTCAGTTTGATAGCACCCTTTTGGTTTTAGAAGCAGATATTTCTCTGTACAGCCTATGGTCCCATTCACTCGGGAATATCCCAACGCAGCTCCTAGAAGAAACGTGTTTCTGACTCGCTGAATCTCAACATAGATTCAACTCTCTTAGGTGAACGGACGCACAGCAGAGCAGTTTCAAGGAAACTTTTCTCCTGAGTTTTAGACGAAGTTTCCTGCTGTTTAGTACGGATGCCGGCATTGGGCTGGAAATACCGGTTTTGGGATTCTGCACAGAAAGGGTTTGCAAACCGCTGAATCCACACGTGAGTTTAACTCTGTCAGTTGAATGCACACATTGACAACCATTCAGTTTCATAACACCCTTTTGGTTTTAGAAGCAGATATTTATCCGTACAGCCTATGGTCCCATTCACTCGGGAATATCCCAACGCAGGTCCTAGAAGAAACGTGTTTCTGACTCGCTGAATCTCAACATAGATTCAACTCTCTTAGATGAACGAGCGCCCAGCACAGCAGTTTCAAGGAAACGTTTCTCCTGAGTTTTAGACGAAGTTTCCTGCTGTTTAGTACGTATGCCGGCATTGGGCTGGAAATACCGGTTTTGGGATTCTGCACAGAAAGGGTTTGCAAACCGCTGAATCCACACGTGAGTTTAACTCTGTCAGTTGAATGCACACACTGACAACCATTCAGTTAGATAGCTCCGTTTTGGTTTTAGAAGCAGATATTTCTCTGTACAGCCTATGGTCCCATTCACTCGGGAATATCCCAACGCAGCTCCTGGAAGAAACGTGTTTCTGACTCGCTGAATCTCAACATAGATTCAACTCTCTTAGGTGAACGAACGCACAGCAGAGCAGTTTCAAGGAAACGTTTCTCCTGAGTTTTAGACGAAGTTTCCTGCTGTTTAGTACGGATGCCAGCATTGGGCAGGAAATACCGGCTTTGGGATTCTGCACAGAAAGGGTTTGCAAACCGCTGAATCCACACGTGAGTTTAACTCTGTCAGTTGAATGCACACATTGACAACCATTCAGTTTGATAGCACCCTTTTGGTTTTAGAAGCAGATATTTCTCTGTACAGCCTATGGTCCCATTCACTCGGGAATATCCCAACGCAGCTCCTAGAAGAAACGTGTTTCTGACTCGCTGAATCTCAACATAGATTCAACTCTCTTAGGTGAACGAACGCACAGCAGAGCAGTTTCAAGGAAACGTTTCTCCTGAGTTTTAGACGAAGTTTCCTGCTGTTTAGTACGTATGCCGGCATTGGGCTGGAAATACCGGTTTTGGGATTCTGCACAGAAAGGGTTTGCAAACCGCTGAATCCACACGTGAGTTTAACTCTGTCAGTTGAATGCACGCATTGACAACCATTCAGTTAGATAGCTCCGTTTTGGTTTTAGAAGCAGATATTTCTCTGTACAGCCTATGGTCCCATTCACTCGGGAATATCCCAACGCAGCTCCTGGAAGAAAAGCGTTTCTTACTCGCTGAATCTCAACATAGATTCAACTCTCTTAGGTGAACGAACGCACAGCAGAGCAGTTTCAAGGAAACGTTTCTGCTGAGTTTTAGACGAAGTTTCCTGGTGTTTAGTACGTATGCCGGCATTGGAATGGAAATACCGGTTTTGGGATTCTGCACAGAAAGGGTTTGCAAACCGCTGAATCCACACGTGAGTTTAACTCTGTCAGTTGAATGCACACATTGACAACCATTCAGTTAGATAGCTCCGTTTTGGTATTAGAAGCAGATATTTCTCTGTACAGTCTATGGTCCCATTCACTCGGGAATATCCCAACGCAGCTCCTAGAAGAAACGTGTTTCTGACTCGCTGAATCTCAACATAGATTCACCTCTGTTAGGTGAACGAACGCACAGCAGAGCAGTTTCAAGGAAACGTTTCTCCTGAGTTTTAGACGAAGTTACCTGCAGTTAAGTACGTATCCCGGCATTGGGCTGGAAATACCGGTTTTGGGATTCTGCACAGAAAGTGTTTACAAACCGCTGAATCCACACGTGAGTTTAACTCTGTCAGTTGAATGCACACATTGACAACCATTCAGTTAGATAGCTCCGTTTTGGTTTTAGAAGCAGATATTTCTCTGTACAGCCTATGGTCCCATTCACTCGGGAATATCCCAACGCAGCTCCTGGAAGAAACGTGTTTCTGACTCGCTGAATCTCAACATAGATTCAACTCTCTTAGGTGAACGAACGCACAGCAGAGCAGTTTCAAGGAAACGTTTCTCCTGAGTTTTAGACGAAGTTTCCTGCTGTTTAGTACGGATGCCGGCATTGGGCTGGAAATACCGGTTTTGGGATTCTGCACAGAAAGGGTTTGCAAACCGCTGAATCCACACGTGAGTTTAACTCTGTCAGTTGAATGCACACACTGACAACCATTCAGTTAGATAGCTCCGTTTTGGTTTTAGAAGCAGATATTTCTCTGTACAGCCTATGGTCCCATTCACTCGGGAATATCCCAACGCAGCTCCTGGAAGAAACGTGTTTCTGACTCGCTGAATCTCAACATAGATTCAAGTCTCTTAGGTGAACGAACGAACAGCAGAGCAGTTTCAAGGAAACTTTTCTCCTGAGTTTTAGAGGAAGTTTCCTGCTGTTTAGTACGTATCCCGGCATTGGGCTGGAAATACCGGTTTTGGGATTCTGCACAGAAAGGTTTTGCAAACCGCGGAATCCACACGTGAGTTTAACTCTGTCAGTTGAATGCACACATTGACAACCATTCAGTTAGATAGCTCCGTTTTGGTTTTAGAAGCAGATATTTCTCTGTACAGCCTATGGTCCCATTCACTCGGGAATATCGCAACGCAGCTCCTGGAAGAAACGTGTTTCTGACTCGCTGAATCTCAACATAGATTCAACTCTCTTAGGTGAACGAACGCACAGCAGAGCAGTTTCAAGGAAACTTTTCTCCTGAGTTTTAGACGAAGTTTCCTGCTGTTTAGTACGTATGCCGGCATTGGGCTGGAAATACCGGTTTTGGGATTCTGCACAGAAAGGTTTTGCAAACCGCGGAATCCACACGTGAGTTTAACTCTGTCAGTTGAATGCACACATTGACAACCATTCAGTTAGATAACTCCGTTTTGGTTTTAGAAGCAGATATTTCTCTGTACAGCCTATGGTCCCATTCACTCGGGAATATCCCAACGCAGCTCCTAGAAGAAACGTGTTTCTGACTCGCTGAATCTCAACATAGATTCAACTCTCTTAGGTGAACGAACGCACAGCAGAGCAGTTTCAAGGAAACGTTTCTCCTGAGTTTTAGACGAAGTTTCCTGCTGTTTAGTACGGATGCCGGCATTGGGCTGGAAATACCGGTTTTGGGATTCTGCACAGAAAGGGTTTGCAAACCGCTGAATCCACACGTGAGTTTAACTTTGTCAGTTGAATGCACACATTGACAACCATCCAGTTAGATAGCTCCGTTTTGGTTTTAGAAGCAGATATTTCTCTGTACAGCCTATGGTCCCATTCACTCGGGAATATCCCAACGCACGTCCTAGAAGAAACGTGTTTCTGACTCGCTGAATGTCAACATAGATTCAACTCTCTTAGGTGAACGAACGCACAGCAGAGCAGTTTCAAGGAAACGTTTCTCCTGAGTTTTAGACGAAGTTTCCTGCTGTTTAGTACGTATGCCGGCATTGGGCTGGAAATACCGGTTTTGGGATTCTGCACAGAAAGGATTTGCAAACCACTGAATCCACACGTGAGTTTAACTCTGTCAGTTGAATGCACACATTGACAACCATTCAGTTAGATAGCTCCGTTTTGGTTTTAGAAGCAGATATTTCTCTGTACATCCTATGGTCCCATTCACTCGGGAATATCCCCACGCAGCTCCTGGAAGAAACTTGTTTCTGACTCGCTGAATCTCAACATAGATTCAACTCTCTTAGGTGAACGAACGCACAGCAGAGCAGTTTCAAGGAAACTTTTCTCCTGAGTTTTAGACGAAGTCCCCTGCTGTTTAGTACGTATGCCGGCATTGGGCTGGAAATACCGGTTTTGGGATTCTGCACAGAAAGGGTTTGCAAACCGCTGAATCCACACGTGAGTTTAACTCTGTCAGTTGAATGCACACATTGACAACCATTCAGTTTGATAACACCCTTTTGGTTTTAGAAGCAGATATTTCTCTGTACAGCCTATGGTCCCATTCACTCGGGAATATCCCAACGCAGCTCCTGGAAGAAACGTGTTTCTGACTCGCTGAATCTCAACATAGATTCAACTCTCTTAGGTGAACGAACGCACAGCAGAGCAGTTTCAAGGAAACGTTTCTCCTGAGTTTTAGACGAAGTTTCCTGCTGTTTAGTACGTATGCCGGCATTGGGCTGGAAATACCGGTTTTGGGATTCTGCACAGAAAGCGTTTGCAAACCGCTGAATCCACACGTGAGTTTAACTTTGTCAGTTGAATGCACACATTGACAACCATCCAGTTAGATAGCTCCGTTTTGGTTTTAGAAGCAGATATTTCTCTGTACACCCTATGGTCCCATTCACTCGGGAATATCCCAACCCAGCTCCTAGAAGAAACGTGTTTCTGACTCGCTGAATCTCAACATAGATTCAACTCTCTTAGGTGAACGAACGCACAGCAGAGCAGTTTCAAGGAAACGTTTCTCCTGAGTTTTAGACGAAGTTTCCTGCTGTTTAGTACGGATGCCGGCATTGGGCTGCAAATACCGGTTTTGGGATTCTGCACAGAAAGGGTTTGCAAACCGCTGAATCCAAACGTGAGTTTTACTTTGTCAGTTGAATGCACACATTGACAACCATCCAGTTAGATAGCTCCGTTTTGGTTTTAGAAGCAGATATTTCTCTGTACAGCCTATGGTCCCATTCACTCGGGAATATCCCAACGCACGTCCTAGAAGAAACGTGTTTCTGACTCGCTGAATGTCAACTTAGATTCAACTCTCTTAGGTGAACGAACGCACAGCAGAGCAGTTTCAAAGAAACGTTTCTCCTGAGTTTTAGACGAAGTTTCCTGCTGTTTAGTACGTATGCCGGCATTGGGCTGGAAATACCGGTTTTGGGATTCTGCACAGAAAGGGTTTGCAAACCGCTGAATCCACACGTGAGTTTAACTCTGTCAGTTGAATGCACACATTGACAACCATTCAGTTTGATAACACCCTTTTGGTTTTAGAAGCAGATATTTCTCTGTACAGCCTATGGTCCCTTTCACTCGGGAATATCCCAACGCAGCTCCTGGAAGAAACGTGTTTCTGACTCGCTGAATCTCAACATAGATTCAACTCTCTTAGGTGAACGAACACACAGCAGAGCAGTTTCAAGGAAACGTTTCTCCTGAGTTTTAGACGAAGTTTCCTGCTGTTTAGTACGTATGCCGGCATTGGGCTGGAAATACCGGTTTTGGGATTCTGCACAGAAAGGGTTTGCAAACCGCTGAATCCACACGTGAGTTTAACTTTGTCAGTTGAATGCACACATTGACAACCATCCAGTTAGATAGCTCCGTTTTGGTTTTAGAAGCAGATATTTCTCTGTACAGCCTATGGTCCCATTCACTCGGGAATATCCCAACGCAGCTCCTAGAAGAAACGTGTTTCTGACTCGCTGAATCTCAACATAGATTCAACTCTCTTAGGTGAACGAAAGAACAGCAGAGCAGTTTCAAGGAAACGTTTCTCCTGAGTTTTAGACGAAGTTTCCTGCTGTTTAGTACGTATGCCGGCATTGGGCTGGAAATACCGGTTTTGGGATTCTGCACAGAAAGCGTTTGCAAACCACTGAATCCACACGTGAGTTTAACTCTGTCAGTTGAATGCACACATTGACAACCATTCAGTTAGATAGCTCCGTTTTGGTTTTAGAAGCAGATATTTCTCTGTACAGCCTATGGTCCCATTCACTCGGGAATATCCCAACGCAGCTCCTGGAAGAAACGTGTTTCTGACTCGCTGAATCTCAACATAGATTCAACTCTCTTAGGTGAACGAACGCACAGCAGAGCAGTTTCAAGGAAACGTTTCTCCTGAGTTTTAGACGAAGTTTCCTGCTGTTTAGTACGGATGCCAGCATTGGGCAGGAAATACCGGCTTTGGGATTCTGCACAGAAAGGGTTTGCAAACCGCTGAATCCACACGTGAGTTTAACTCTGTCAGTTGAATGCACACATTGACAACCATTCAGTTTGATAGCACCCTTTGGTTTTAGAAGCAGATATTTCTCTGTACAGCCTATGGTCCCATTCACTCGGGAATATCCCAACGCAGCTCCTAGAAGAAACGTGTTTCTGACTCGCTGAATCTCAACATAGATTCAACTCTCTTAGGTGAACGAACGCACAGCAGAGCAGTTTCAAGGAAACGTTTCTCCTGAGTTTTAGACGAAGTTTCCTGCTGTTTAGTACGGATGCCGGCATTGGGCTGGAAATACCGGTTTTGGGATTCTGCACAGAAAGGGTTTGCAAACCGCTGAATCCACACGTGAGTTTAACTCTGTCAGTTGAATGCACACATTGACAACCATTCAGTTAGATAGCTCCGTTTTTGTTTTAGAAGCAGATATTTCTCTGTACAGCCTATGGTCCCATTCACTCGGGAATATCCCAACGCAGCTCCTGGAAGAAAAGTGTTTCTTACTCGCTGAATCTCAACATAGATTCAACTCTCTTAGGTGAACGAACGCACAGCAGAGCAGTTTCAAGGAAACGTTTCTCCTGAGTTTTAGACGAAGTTTCCTGGTGTTTAGTACGTATGCCGGCATTGGGCTGGAAATACCGGTTTTGGGATTCTGCACAGAAAGGGTTTGCAAACCGCTGAATCCACACGTGAGTTTAACTCTGTCAGTTGAATGCACACATTGACAACCATTCAGTTAGATAGCTCCGTTTTGGTATTAGAAGCAGATATTTCTCTGTACAGCCTATGGTCCCATTCACTCGGGAATATCCCAACGCAGGTCCTAGAAGAAACGTGTTTCTGACTCGCTGAATCTCAACATAGATTCACCTCTGTTAGGTGAACGAACGCACAGCAGAGCAGTTTCAAGGAAACGTTTCTCCTGAGTTTTAGACGAAGTTACCTGCAGTTAAGTACGTATCCCGGCATTGGGCTGGAAATACCGGTTTTGGGATTCTGCACAGAAAGTGTTTACAAACCGCTGAATCCACACGTGAGTTTAACTCTGTCAGTTGAATGCACACATTGACAACCATTCAGTTAGATAGCTCCGTTTTGGTTTTAGAAGCAGATATTTCTCTGTACAGCCTATGGTCCCATTCACTCGGGAATATCCCAACGCAGCTCCTGGAAGAAACGGGTTTCTGACTCGCTGAATCTCAACATAGATTCAACTCTCTTAGGTGAACGAACGCACAGCAGAGCAGTTTCAAGGAAACGTTTCTCCTGAGTTTTAGACGAAGTTTCCTGCTGTTTAGTACGTATGCCGGCATTGGGCTGGAAATACCGGTTTTGGGATTCTGCACAGAAAGGTTTTGCAAACCGCGGAATCCACACGTGAGTTTAACTCTGTCAGTTGAATGCACACATTGACAACCATTCAGTTAGATAACTCCGTTTTGGTTTTAGAAGCAGATATTTCTCTATACAGCCTATGGTCCCATTCACTCGGGAATATCCCAACGCAGCTCCTAGAAGAAACGTGTTTCTGACTCGCTGAATCTCAACATAGATTCAACTCTCTTAGGTGAACGAACGCACAGCAGAGCAGTTTCAAGGAAACGTTTCTCCTGAGTTTTAGACGAAGTTTCCTGCTGTTTAGTACGTATGCCGGCATTGGGCTGGAAATACCGGTTTTGGGATTCTGCACAGAAAGGGTTTGCAAACCGCTGAATCCACACGTGAGTTTAACTTTGTCAGTTGAATGCACACATTGACAACCATCCAGTTAGATAGCTCCGTTTTGGTTTTAGAAACAGATATTTCTCTGTACAGCCTATGGTCCCATTCACTCGGGAATATCCCAACGCACGTCCTAGAAGAAACGTGTTTCTGACTCGCTGAATGTCAACATAGATTCAACTCTCTTAGGTGAACGAACGCACAGCAGAGCAGTTTCAAGGAAACGTTTCTCCTGAGTTTTAGACGAAGTTTCCTGCTGTTTAGTACGTATGCCGGCATTTGGCTGGAAATACCGGTTTTGGGATTCTGCACAGAAAGGATTTGCAAACCACTGAATCCACACGTGAGTTTAACTCTGTCAGTTGAATGCACACATTGACAACCATTCAGTTAGATAGCTCCGTTTTGGTTTTAGAAGCAGATATTTCTCTGTACATCCTATGGTCCCATTCACTCGGGAATATCCCCACGCAGCTCCTGGAAGAAACTTGTTCCTGACTCGCTGAATCTCAACATAGATTCAACTCTCTTAGGTGAACGAACGCACAGCAGACCAGTTTCAAGGAAACTTTTCTCCTGAGTTTTAGACGAAGTCCCCTGCTGTTTAGTACGTATGCCGGCATTGGGCTGGAAATACCGGTTTTGGGATTCTGCACAGAAAGGGTTTGCAAACCGCTGAATCCACACGTGAGTTTAATTCTGTCAGTTGAATGCACACATTGACAACCATTCAGTTTGATAACACCCTTTTGGTTTTAGAAGCAGATATTTCTCTGTACAGCCTATGGTCCCATTCACTCGGGAATATCCCAACGCAGCTCCTGGAAGAAACGTGTTTCTGACTCGCTGAATCTCAACATAGATTCAACTCTCTTAGGTGAACGAACGCACAGCAGAGCAGTTTCAAGGAAACGTTTCTCCTGAGTTTTAGACGAAGTTTCCTGCTGTTTAGTACGTATGCCGGCATTGGGCTGGAAATACCGGTTTTGGGATTCTGCACAGAAAGCGTTTGCAAACCGCTGAATCCACACGTGAGTTTAACTTTGTCAGTTGAATGCACACATTGTCAACCATCCAGTTAGATAGCTCCGTTTTGGTTTTAGAAGCAGATATTTCTCTGTACACCCTATGGTCCCATTCACTCGGGAATATCCCAACCCAGCTTCTAGAAGAAACGTGTTTCTGACTCGCTGAATCTCAACATAGATTCAACTCTCTTAGGTGAACGAACGCACAGCAGAGCAGTTTCAAGGAAACGTTTCTCCTGAGTTTTAGACGAAGTTTCCTGCTGTTTAGTACGGATGCCGGCATTGGGCTGCAAATACCGGTTTTGGGATTCTGCACAGAAAGGGTTTGCAAACCGCTGAATCCAAACGTGAGTTTAACTTTGTCAGTTGAATGCACACATTGACAACCATCCAGTTAGATAGCTCCGTTTTGGTTTTAGAAGCAGATATTTCTCTGTACAGCCTATGGTCCCATTCACTCGGGAATATCCCAACGCACGTCCTAGAAGAAACGTGTTTCTGACTCGCTGAATGTCAACTTAGATTCAACTCTCTTAGGTGAACGAACGCACAGCAGAGCAGTTTCAAAGAAACGTTTCTCCTGAGTTTTAGACGAAGTTTCCTCCTGTTTAGTACGTATGCCGACATTGGGCTGGAAATACCGGTTTTGGGATTCTGCACAGAAAGCGTTTGCAAACCACTGAATCCACACGTGAGTTTAACTCTGTCAGTTGAATGCACACATTGACAACCATTCAGTTAGATAGCTCCGTTTTGGTTTTAGAAGCAGATATTTCTCTGTACAGCCTATGGTCCCATTCACTCGGGAATATCCCAACGCAGCTCCTGGAAGAAACGTGTTTCTGACTCGCTGAATCTCAACATAGATTCAACTCTCTTAGGTGAACGAACGCACAGCAGAGCAGTTTCAAGGAAACGTTTCTCCTGAGTTTTAGACGAAGTTTCCTGCTGTTTAGTACGGATGCCAGCATTGGGCAGGAAATACCGGCTTTGGGATTCTGCACAGAAAGGGTTTGCAAACCGGTGAATCCACACGTGAGTTTAACTCTGTCAGTTGAATGCACACATTGACAACCATTCAGTTTGATAGCACCCTTTTGGTTTTAGAAGCAGATATTTCTCTGTACAGCCTATGGTCCCATTCACTCGGGAATATCCCAACGCAGCTCCTAGAAGAAACGTGTTTCTGACTCGCTGAATCTCAACATAGATTCAACTCTCTTAGGTGAACGAACGCACAGCAGAGCAGTTTCAAGGAAACGTTTCTCCTGAGTTTTAGACGAAGTTTCCTGCTGTTTAGTACGTATGCCGGCATTGGGCTGGAAATACCGGTTTTGGGATTCTGCACAGAAAGGGTTTGCAAACCGCTGAATCCACACGTGAGTTTAACTCTGTCAGTTGAATGCACACATTGACAACCATTCAGTTAGATAGCTCCGTTTTGGTTTTAGAAGCAGATATTTCTCTGTACAGCCTATGGTCCCATTCACTCGGGAATATCCCAACGCAGCTCCTGGAAGAAAAGTGTTTCTTACTCGCTGAATCTCAACATAGATTCAACTCTCTTAGGTGAACGAACGCACAGCAGAGCAGTTTCAAGGAAACGTTTCTCCTGAGTTTTAGACGAAGTTTCCTGGTGTTTAGTACGTATGCCGGCATTGGGCTGGAAATACCGGTTTTGGGATTCTGCACAGAAAGGGTTTGCAAACCGCTGAATCCACACGTGAGTTTAACTCTGTCAGTTGAATGCACACATTGACAACCATTCAGTTAGATAGCTCCGTTTTGGTATTAGAAGCAGATATTTCTCTGTACAGCCTATGGTCCCATTCACTCGGGAATATCCCAACGCAGCTCCTAGAAGAAACGTGTTTCTGCCTCGCTGAATCTCAACATAGATTCACCTCTGTTAGGTGAACGAACGCACAGCAGAGTAGTTTCAAGGAAACGTTTCTCCTGAGTTTTAGACGAAGTTACCTGCAGTTAAGTACGTATCCCGGCATTGGGCTGGAAATACCGGTTTTGGGATTCTGCACAGAAAGTGTTTACAAACCGCTGAATCCACACGTGAGTTTAACTCTGTCAGTTGAATGCACACATTGACAACCATTCAGTTAGATAGCTCCGTTTTGGTTTTAGAAGCAGATATTTCTCTGTACAGCCTATGGTCCCATTCACTCGGGAATATCCCAACGCAGCTCCTGGAAGAAACGTGTTTCTGACTCGCTGAATCTCAACATAGATTCAACTCTCTTAGGTGAACGAACGCACAGCAGAGCAGTTTCAAGGAAACGTTTCTCCTGAGTTTTAGACGAAGTTTCCTGCTGTTTAGTACGGATGCCGGCATTGGGCTGGAAATACCGGTTTTGGGATTCTGCACAGAAAGGGTTTGCAAACCGCTGAATCCACACGTGAGTTTAACTCTGTCAGTTGAATGCACACACTGACAACCATTCAGTTAGATAGCTCCGTTTTGGTTTTAGAAGCAGATATTTCTCTGTACAGCCTATGGTCCCATTCACTCGGGAATATCCCAACGCAGCTCCTGGAAGAAACGTGTTTCTGACTCGTTGAATCTCAACATAGATTCAAGTCTCTTAGGTGAACGAACGTACAGCAGAGCAGTTTCAAGGAAACTTTTCTCCTGAGTTTTAGACGAAGTTTCCTGCTGTTTAGTACGTATCCCGGCATTGGGCTGGAAATACCGGTTTTGGGATTCTGCACAGAAAGGTTTTGCAAACCGCGGAATCCACACGTGAGTTTAACTCTGTCAGTTGAATGCACACATTGACAACCATTCAGTTAGATAGCTCCGTTTTGGTTTTAGAAGCAGATATTTCTCTGTACAGCCTATGGTCCCATTCACTCGGGAATATCGCAGCGCAGCTCCTCGAAGAAACGTGTTTCTGACTCGCTGAATCTCAACATAGATTCAAGTCTCTTAGGTGAACGAACGCACAGCAGAGCAGTTTCAAGGAAACTTTTCTCCTGAGTTTTAGACGAAGTTTCCTGCTGTTTAGTACGGATGCCGGCATTGGGCTGGAAATACCGGTTTTGGGATTCTGCACAGAAAGGTTTTGCAAACCGCGGAATTCACACGTGAGTTTAACTCTGTCAGTTGAATGCACACATTGACAACCATTCAGTTAGATAACTCCGTTTTGGTTTTAGAAGCAGATATTTCTCTATACAGCCTATGGTCCCATTCACTCGGGAATATCCCAACGCAGCTCCTAGAAGAAACGTGTTTCTGACTCGCTGAATCTCAACATAGATTCAACTCTCTTACGTGAACGAACGCACAGCAGAGCAGTTTCAAGGAAACGTTTCTCCTGAGTTTTAGACGAAGTTTCCTGCTGTTTAGTACGGATGCCGGCATTGGGCTGGAAATACCGGTTTTGGGATTCTGCACAGAAAGGGTTTGCAAACCGCTGAATCCACACGTGAGTTTAACTTTGTCAGTCGAATGCACACATTGACAACCATCCAGTTAGATAGCTCCGTTTTGGTTTTAGAAGCAGATATATCTCTGTACAGCCTATGGTCCCATTCACTCGGGAATATCCCAACGCACGTCCTAGAAGAAACGTGTTTCTGACTCGCTGAATGTCAACATAGATTCAACTCTCTTAGGTGAACGAACGCACAGCAGAGCAGTTTCAAGGAAACGTTTCTCCTGAGTTTTAGACGAAGTTTCCTGCTGTTTAGTACGTATGCCGGCATTGGGCTGGAAATACCGGTTTTGGGATTCTGCACAGAAAGGATTTGCAAACCACTGAATCCACACGTGAGTTTAACTCTGTCAGTTGAATGCACACATTGACAACCATTCAGTTAGATAGCTCCGTTTTGGTTTTAGAAGCAGATATTTCTCTGTACATCCTATGGTCCCATTCACTCGGGAATATCCACACGCAGCTCCTGGAAGAAACTTGTTTCTGACTCGCTGTATCTCAACATAGATTCAACTCTCTTAGGTGAACGAACGCACAGCAGAGCAGTTTCAAGGAAACTTTTCTCCTGAGTTTTAGACGAAGTCCCCTGCTGTTTAGTACGTATGCCGGCATTGGGCTGGAAATACCGGTTTTGGGATTCTGCACAGAAAGGGTTTGCAAACCGCTGAATCCACACGTGAGTTTAACTCTGTCAGTTGAATGCACACATTGACAACCATTCAGTTTGATAACACCCTTTTGGTTTTAGAAGCAGATATTTCTCTGTACAGCCTATGGTCCCATTCACTCGGGAATATCCCAACGCAGCTCCTGGAAGAAACGTGTTTCTGACTCGCTGAATCTCAACATAGATTCAACTCTCTTAGGTGAACGAACGCACAGCAGACCAGTTTCAAGGAAACGTTTCTCCTGAGTTTTAGACGAAGTTTCCTGCTGTTTAGTACGTATGCCGGCATTGGGCTGGAAATACCGGTTTTGGGATTCTGCACAGAAAGCGTTTGCAAACCGCTGAATCCACACGTGAGTTTAACTTTGTCAGTTGAATGCACACATTGACAACCATCCAGTTAGATAGCTCCGTTTTGGTTTTAGAAGCAGATATTTCTCTGTACACCCTATGGTCCCATTCACTCGGGAATATCCCAACCCAGCTCCTAGAAGAAACGTGTTTCTGACTCGCTGAATCTCAACATAGATTCAACTCTCTTAGGTGAACGAACGCACAGCAGAGCAGTTTCAAGGAAACGTTTCTCCTGAGTTTTAGACGAAGTTTCCTGCTGTTTAGTACGGATGCCGGCATTGGGCTGCAAATACCGGTTTTGGGATTCTGCACAGAAAGGGTTTGCAAACCGCTGAATCCAAACGTGAGTTTAACTTTGTCAGTTGAATGCACACATTGACAACCATCCAGTTAGATAGCTCCGTTTTGGTTTTAGAAGCAGATATTTCTCTGTACAGCCTATGGTCCCATTCACTCGGGAATATCCCAACGCACGTCCTAGAAGAAACGTGTTTCTGACTCGCTGAATGTCAACTTAGATTCAACTCTCTTAGGTGAACGAACGCACAGCAGAGCATTTTCAAAGAAACGTTTCTCCTGAGTTTTAGACGAAGTTTCCTGCTGTTTAGTACGTATGCCGGCATTGGGCTGGAAATACCGGTTTTGGGATTCTGCACAGAAAGGGTTTGCAAACCGCTGAATCCACACGTGAGTTTAACTCTGTCAGTTGAATGCACACATTGACAACCATTCAGTTAGATAGCTCCGTTTTGGTTTTAGAAGCAGATATTTCTCTGTACAGCCTATGGTCCCATTCACTCGGGAATATCCCAACGCATCTCCTAGAAGAAACGTGTTTCTGACTCGCTGAATCTCAACATAGATTCAACTCTCTTAGGTGAACGAACGCACAGCAGAGCAGTTTCAAGGAAACTTTTCTCCTGAGTTTTAGACTAAGTTTCCTGCTGTTTAGTACGGATGCCGGCATTGGGCTGGAAATAACGGTTTTGGGATTCTGCACAGAAAGGGATTGCAAACCGCTGAATCCACACGTGAGTTTAACTCTGTCAGTTGAATGCACACATTGACAACCATTCAGTGTGATAACACCCTTTTGGTTTTAGAAGCAGATATTTCTCTGTACAACCTATGGTCCCATTCACTCGGGAATATCCCAACGCAGCTCCTGGAAGAAACGTGTTTCTGACTCGTTGAATCTCAACATAGATTCAACTCTCTTAGGTGAACGAACGCACAGCAGAGCAGTTTCAAGGAAACTTTTCTCCTGAGTTTTAGACGAAGTTTCCTGCTGTTTAGTGCGTATGCCGGCATTGGGCTGGAAATACCGGTTTTGGGATTCTGCACAGAAAGGGTTTGCAAACCGCTGAATCCACACGTGAGTTTAACTTTGTCAGTTGAATGCACACATTGACAACCATCCAGTTAGATAGCTCCGTTTTGGTTTTAGAAGCAGATATTTCTCTGTACAGCCTATGGTCCCATTCACTCGGGAATATCCCAACGCAGCTCCTAGAAGAAACGTGTTTCTGACTCGCTGAATCTCAACATAGATTCAACTCTCTTAGGTGAACGAAAGAACAGCAGAGCAGTTTCAAGGAAACGTTTCTCCTGAGTTTTAGACGAAGTTTCCTGCTGTTTAGTACGTATGCCGGCATTGGGCTGGAAATACCGGTTTTGGGATTCTGCACAGAAAGCGTTTGCAAACCGCTGAATCCACACGTGAGTTTAACTCTGTCAGTTGAATGCACACATTGACAACCATTCAGTTAGATAGCTCCGTTTTGGTTTTAGAAGCAGATATTTCTCTGTACAGCCTATGGTCCCATTCACTCGGGAATATCCCAACGCAGCTCCTGGAAGAAACGTGTTTCTGACTCGCTGAATCTCAACATAGATTCAACTCTCTTAGGTGAACGAACGCACAGCAGAGCAGTTTCAAGGAAACGTTTCTCCTGAGTTTTAGACGAAGTTTCCTGCTGTTTAGTACGTATGCCGGCATTGGGCTGGAAATACCGGTTTTGGGATTCTGCACAGAAAGGGTTTGCAAACCGCTGAATCCACACGTGAGTTTAACTCGGTCAGTTGAATGCACACATTGACAACCATTCAGTTAGATAGCTCCGTTTTGGTATTAGAAGCAGATATTTCTCTGTACAGCCTATGGTCCCATTCACTCGGGAATATCCCAACGCAGGTCCTAGAAGAAACGTGTTTCTGACTCGCTGAATCTCAACATAGATTCAACTCTCTTAGGTGAACGAACGCACAGCAGAGCAGTTTCAAGGAAACGTTTCTCCTGAGTTTTAGACGAAGTTTCCTGCTGTTTAGTACGTATGCCGGCATTGGGCTGGAAATACCGGTTTTGGGATTCTGCACAGAAAGGGTTGGCAAACCACTGAATCAACACGTGAGTTTAACTCTGTCAGTTGAATGCACACATTGACAACCATTCAGTTAGATAGCTCCGTTTTGGTTTTAGAAGCAGATATTTCTCTGTACAGCCTATGGTCCCATTCACTCGGGAATATCCCAACGCAGCTCCTGGAAGAAACGTGTTTCTGACTCGCTGAATCTCAACATAGATTCAAATCTCTTAGGTGAACGAACGCACAGCAGAGCAGTTTCAAGGAAACGTTTCTCCTGAGTTTTAGACGAAGTTTCCTGCTGTTTAGTCCGTATGCCGGCATTGGGCTGGAAATAACGGTTTTGGGATTCTGAACAGAAAGGGTTTGCAAACCGCTGAATCCACACGTGAGTTTATCTCTGTCAGTTGAATGCACACATTGACAACCATTCAGTTAGATAGCTCCGTTTTGGTTTTAGAAGCAGATATTTCTCTGTACAGCCTATGGTCCCATTCACTCGGGAATATCCCAACGCAGCTCCTAGAAGAAACGTGTTTCTGACTCGCTGAATCTCAACATAGATTCAACTCTCTTAGGTGAACGAACGCCCAGCAGAGCTGTTTCAAGGAAACTTTTCTCCTGAGTTTTAGACGAAGTTTCCTGCTGTTTAGTACGTATGCCGGCATTGGGCTCGAAATTCCGGTTTTGGGATTCTGCACAGAAAGGGTTTGCAAACCGCTGAATCCTCACGTGAGTTTAACTCTGCCAGTTGAATGCACACATTGACAACCATTCAGTTAGATACCTCCGTTTTGGTTTTAGAAACAGATATTTCTCTGTACAGTCTATGGTCCCATTCACTCGGGAATAACCCAACGCAGCTCCTAGAAGAAACGTGTTTCTGACTCGCTGAATCTCAACATAGATTCAACTCTCTTAGGTGAACGAACGCACAGCAGAGCAGTTTCAAGGAAACGTTTCTCCTGAGTTTTAGACGAAGTTTCCTGCTGTTTAGTACAGATGCCGGCATTGGGCTGGAAATACCGGTTTTGGGATTCTGCACAGAAAGGGTTTGCAAACCGCTGAATCCACACGTGAGTTTAACTCTGTCAGTGGAATGCGCACATTGACAACCATTCGGTTAGATAGTTCCGTTTTTGTTTTAGAAGCAGATATTTCTCTGTACAGCCTATGGTCCCATTCACTCGGGAATATCCCAACGCAGCTCCTAGAAGAAACGTGTTTCTGACTCGCTGAATCTCAACATAGATTCAACTCTCTTAGGTGAACGAACGCACAGCAGAGCAGTTTCAAGGAAACTTTTCTCCTGAGTTTTAGACGAAATCCCCTGCTGCTTAGTACGGATGCCGGCATTGGGCTGGAAATACCGGTTTTTGGCTTCTGCACAGAAAGGGTTTGCAAACCGCTGAATCCACACGTGAGTTTACCTCTGTCAGTTGAATGCACACATTGACAACCATTCAGTTAGATAGCTCCGTTTTGGTTTTAGAAGCAGATATTTCTCTGTACAGCCTATGGTCCCATTCACTCTGGAATATCCCAACGCAGGTCCTAGAGAAACGTGTTTCTGACTCGCTGAATCTCAACATAGATTCAACTCTCTTAGGTGAACGAACGCACAGCAGAGCAGTTTCAAGGAAACTTTTCTCCTGAGTTTTAGACGAAGTTTCCTGCTGTTTAGTATGTATGCCGGCATTGGGCTGGAAATACCGGTTTTGGGATTCTGCACAGAAAGTGTTTGCAAACCGCTGAATCCACACGTGAGTTTAACTCTGTCAGTTGAATGCACACATTGACAACCATTCAGTGTGATAACACCCTTTTGGTTTTAGAAGCAGATATTTCTCTGTACAACCTATGGTCCCATTCACTCGGGAATATCCCAACGCAGCTCCTAGAAGAAACGTGTTTCTGACTCGCTGAATCTCAACATAGATACAACTCTCTTAGGTGAACGAACGCACAGCAGAGCAGTTTCAAGGAATCTTTTCTCCTGAGTTTTAGACGAAGTTTCCTGATGTTTAGTACGTATGCCGGCATTGGACTGGAAATACCGGTTATGGGATTCTGCACAGAAAGGGTTTGCAAACCGCTGAATCCACACTTGAGTTTAACTCTGTCAGTTGAATACACACATTGACAACCATTCAGTTTGATAACACCCTTTTGGTTTTAGAAGCAGATATTTCTCTGTACAGCCTATGGTCCCATTCACTCGGGAATATCCCAACGCAGCTCCTGGAAGAAACGTGTTTCTGACTCGCTGAATCTCAACATAGATTCAACTCTCTTAGGTGAACGAACGCACAGCAGAGCAGTTTCAAGGAAACGTTTCTCCTGAGTTTTAGACGAAGTTTCCTGCTGTTTAGTACGGATGCCAGCATTGGGCAGGAAATACCGGCTTTGGGATTCTGCACAGAAAGGGTTTGCAAACCGCTGAATCCACACGTGAGTTTAACTCTGTCAGTTGAATGCACACATTGACAACCATTCAGTTTGATAGCACCCTTTTGGTTTTAGAAGCAGATATTTCTCTGTACAGCCTATGGTCCCATTCACTCGGGAATATCCCAACGCAGCTCCTAGAAGAAACGTGTTTCTGACTCGCTGAATCTCAACATAGATTCAACTCTCTTAGGTGAACGAACGCACAGCAGAGCAGTTTCAAGGAAACGTTTCTCCTGAGTTTTAGACGAAGTTTCCTGCTGTTTAGTACGTATGCCGGCATTGGGCTGGAAATACCGGTTTTGGGATTCTGCACAGAAAGGGTTTGCAAACCGCTGAATCCACACGTGAGTTTAACTCTGTCAGTTGAATGCACACATTGACAACCATTCAGTTAGATAGCTCCGTTTTGGTTTTAGAAGCAGATATTTCTCTGTACAGCCTATGGTCCCATTCACTCGGGAATATCCCAACGCAGCTCCTGGAAGAAAAGTGTTTCTTACTCGCTGAATCTCAACATAGATTCAACTCTCTTAGGTGAACGAACGCACAGCAGAGCAGTTTCAAGGAAACGTTTCTCCTGAGTTTTAGACGAAGTTTCCTGGTGTTTAGTACGTATGCCGGCATTGGGCTGGAAATACCGGTTTTGGGATTCTGCACAGAAAGGGTTTGCAAACCGCTGAATCCACACGTGAGTTTAACTCTGTCAGTTGAATGCACACATTGACAACCATTCAGTTAGATAGCTCCGTTTTGGTATTAGAAGCAGATATTTCTCTGTACAGCCTATGGTCCCATTCACTCGGGAATATCCCAACGCAGCTCCTAGAAGAAACGTGTTTCTGCCTCGCTGAATCTCAACATAGATTCACCTCTGTTAGGTGAACGAACGCACAGCAGAGCAGTTTCAAGGAAACGTTTCTCCTGAGTTTTAGACGAAGTTACCTGCAGTTAAGTACGTATCCCGGCATTGGGCTGGAAATACCGGTTTTGGGATTCTGCACAGAAAGTGTTTACAAACCGCTGAATCCACACGTGAGTTTAACTCTGTCAGTTGAATGCACACATTGACAACCATTCAGTTAGATAGCTCCGTTTTGGTTTTAGAAGCAGATATTTCTCTGTACAGCCTATGGTCCCATTCACTCGGGAATATCCCAACGCAGCTCCTGGAAGAAACGTGTTTCTGACTCGCTGAATCTCAACATAGATTCAACTCTCTTAGGTGAACGAACGCACAGCAGAGCAGTTTCAAGGAAACGTTTCTCCTGAGTTTTAGACGAAGTTTCCTGCTGTTTAGTACGGATGCCGGCATTGGGCTGGAAATACCGGTTTTGGGATTCTGCACAGAAAGGGTTTGCAAACCGCTGAATCCACACGTGAGTTTAACTCTGTCAGTTGAATGCACACACTGACAACCATTCAGTTAGATAGCTCCGTTTTGGTTTTAGAAGCAGATATTTCTCTGTACAGCCTATGGTCCCATTCACTCGGGAATATCCCAACGCAGCTCCTGGAAGAAACGTGTTTCTGACTCGCTGAATCTCAACATAGATTCAAGTCTCTTAGGTGAACGAACGTACAGCAGAGCAGTTTCAAGGAAACTTTTCTCCTGAGTTTTAGACGAAGTTTCCTGCTGTTTAATACGTATCCCGGCATTGGGCTGGAAATACCGGTTTTGGGATTCTGCACAGAAAGGTTTTGCAAACCGCGGAATCCACACGTGAGTTTAACTCTGTCAGTTGAATGCACACATTGACAACCATTCAGTTAGATAGCTCCGTTTTGGTTTTAGAAGCAGATATTTCTCTGTACAGCCTATGGTCCCATTCACTCGGGAATATCGCAGCGCAGCTCCTCGAAGAAACGTGTTTCTGACTCGCTGAATCTCAACATAGATTCAAGTCTCTTAGGTGAACGAACGCACAGCAGAGCAGTTTCAAAGAAACGTTTCTCCTGAGTTTTAGACGAAGTTTCCTGCTGTTTAGTACGTATGCCGGCATTGGGCTGGAAATACCGGTTTTGGGATTCTGCACAGAAAGGGTTTGCAAACCGCTGAATCCACACGTGAGTTTAACTCTGTCAGTTGAATGCACACATTGACAACCATTCAGTTAGATAGCTCCGTTTTGGTTTTAGAAGCAGATATTTCTCTGTACAGCCTATGGTCCCATTCACTCGGGAATATCCCAACGCATCTCCTAGAAGAAACGTGTTTCTGACTCGCTGAATCTCAACATAGATTCAACTCTCTTAGGTGAACGAACGCACAGCAGAGCAGTTTCAAGGAAACTTTTCTCCTGAGTTTTAGACTAAGTTTCCTGCTGTTTAGTACGGATGCCGGCATTGGGCTGGAAATAACGGTTTTGGGATTCTGCACAGAAAGGGATTGCAAACCGCTGAATCCACACGTGAGTTTAACTCTGTCAGTTGAATGCACACATTGACAACCATTCAGTGTGATAACACCCTTTTGGTTTTAGAAGCAGATATTTCTCTGTACAACCTATGGTCCCATTCACTCGGGAATATCCCAACGCAGCTCCTGGAAGAAACGTGTTTCTGACTCGTTGAATCTCAACATAGATTCAACTCTCTTAGGTGAACGAACGCACAGCAGAGCAGTTTCAAGGAAACTTTTCTCCTGAGTTTTAGACGAAGTTTCCTGCTGTTTAGTACGGATGCCGGCATTGGGCTGGAAATACCGGTTTTGGGATTCTGCACAGAAAGGGTTTGCAAACCGCTGAATCCACACGTGAGTTTAACTCTGTCAGTTGAATGCACACATTGACAACCATTCAGTTTGATAACACCCTTTTGGTTTTAGAAGCAGATATTTCTGTGTACAGCCTATGGTCCCTTTCACTCGGGAATATCCCAACGCAGCTCCTGGAAGAAACGTGTTTCTGACTCGCTGAATCTCAACATAGATTCAACTCTCTTAGGTGAACGAACGCACAGCAGAGCAGTTTCAAGGAAACGTTTCTCCTGAGTTTTAGACGAAGTTTCCTGCTGTTTAGTGCGTATGCCGGCATTGGGCTGGAAATACCGGTTTTGGGATTCTGCACAGAAAGGGTTTGCAAACCGCTGAATCCACACGTGAGTTTAACTTTGTCAGTTGAATGCACACATTGACAACCATCCAGTTAGATAGCTCCGTTTTGGTTTTAGAAGCAGATATTTCTCTGTACAGCCTATGGTCCCATTCACTCGGGAATATCCCAACGCAGCTCCTAGAAGAAACGTGTTTCTGACTCGCTGAATCTCAACATAGATTCAACTCTCTTAGGTGAACGAAAGAACAGCAGAGCAGTTTCAAGGAAACGTTTCTCCTGAGTTTTAGACGAAGTTTCCTGCTGTTTAGTACATATGCCGGCATTGGGCTGGAAATACCGGTTTTGGGATTCTGCACAGAAAGCGTTTGCAAACCGCTGAATCCACACGTGAGTTTAACTCTGTCAGTTGAATGCACACATTGACAACCATTCAGTTAGATAGCTCCGTTTTGGTTTTAGAAGCAGATATTTCTCTGTACAGCCTATGGTCCCATTCACTCGGGAATATCCCAACGCAGCTCCTGGAAGAAACGTGTTTCTGACTCGCTGAATCTCAACATAGATTCAACTCTCTTAGGTGAACGAACGCACAGCAGAGCAGTTTCAAGGAAACGTTTCTCCTGAGTTTTAGACGAAGTTTCCTGCTGTTTAGTACGTATGCCGGCATTGGGCTGGAAATACCGGTTTTGGGATTCTGCACAGAAAGGGTTTGCAAACCGCTGAATCCACACGTGAGTTTAACTCGGTCAGTTGAATGCACACATTGACAACCATTCAGTTAGATAGCTCCGTTTTGGTATTAGAAGCAGATATTTCTCTGTACAGCCTATGGTCCCATTCACTCGGGAATATCCCAACGCAGGTCCTAGAAGAAACGTGTTTCTGACTCGCTGAATCTCAACATAGATTCAACTCTCTTAGGTGAACGAACGCACAGCAGAGCAGTTTCAAGGAAACGTTTCTCCTGAGTTTTAGACGAAGTTTCCTGCTGTTTAGTACGTATGCCGGCATTGGGCTGGAAATACCGGTTTTGGGATTCTGCACAGAAAGGGTTGGCAAACCACTGAATCAACACGTGAGTTTAACTCTGTCAGTTGAATGCACACATTGACAACCATTCAGTTAGATAGCTCCGTTTTGGTTTTAGAAGCAGATATTTCTCTGTACAGCCTATGGTCCCATTCACTCGGGAATATCCCAACGCAGCTCCTGGAAGAAACGTGTTTCTGACTCGCTGAATCTCAACATAGATTCAAATCTCTTAGGTGAACGAACGCACAGCAGAGCAGTTTCAAGGAAACGTTTCTCCTGAGTTTTAGACGAAGTTTCCTGCTGTTTAGTCCGTATGCCGGCATTGGGCTGGAAATAACGGTTTTGGGATTCTGAACAGAAAGGGTTTGCAAACCGCTGAATCCACACGTGAGTTTATCTCTGTCAGTTGAATGCACACATTGACAACCATTCAGTTAGATAGTTCCGTTTTGGTTTTAGAAGCAGATATTTCTCTGTACAGCCTATGGTCCCATTCACTCGGGAATATCCCAACGCAGCTCCTAGAAGAAACGTGTTTCTGACTCGCTGAATCTCAACATAGATTCAACTCTCTTAGGTGAACGAACGCCCAGCAGAGCTGTTTCAAGGAAACTTTTCTCCTGAGTTTTAGACGAAGTTTCCTGCTGTTTAGTACGTATGCCGGCATTGGGCTCGAAATTCCGGTTTTGGGATTCTGCACAGAAAGGGTTTGCAAACCGCTGAATCCTCACGTGAGTTTAACTCTGCCAGTTGAATGCACACATTGACAACCATTCAGTTAGATACCTCCGTTTTGGTTTTAGAAACAGATATTTCTCTGTACAGTCTATGGTCCCATTCACTCGGGAATAACCCAACGCAGCTCCTAGAAGAAACGTGTTTCTGACTCGCTGAATCTCAACATAGATTCAACTCTCTTAGGTGAACGAACGCACAGCAGAGCAGTTTCAAGGAAACGTTTCTCCTGAGTTTTAGACGAAGTTTCCTGCTGTTTAGTACAGATGCCGGCATTGGGCTGGAAATACCGGTTTTGGGATTCTGCACAGAAAGGGTTTGCAAACCGCTGAATCCACACGTGAGTTTAACTCTGTCAGTGGAATGCGCACATTGACAACCATTCGGTTAGATAGTTCCGTTTTTGTTTTAGAAGCAGATATTTCTCTGTACAGCCTATGGTCCCATTCACTCGGGAATATCCCAACGCAGCTCCTAGAAGAAACGTGTTTCTGACTCGCTGAATCTCAACATAGATTCAACTCTCTTAGGTGAACGAACGCACAGCAGAGCAGTTTCAAGGAAACTTTTCTCCTGAGTTTTAGACGAAATCCCCTGCTGTTTAGTACGGATGCCGGCATTGGGCTGGAAATACCGGTTTTTGGCTTCTGCACAGAAAGGGTTTGCAAACCGCTGAATCCACACGTGAGTTTACCTCTGTCAGTTGAATGCACACATTGACAACCATTCAGTTAGATAGCTCCGTTTTGGTTTTAGAAGCAGATATTTCTCTGTACAGCCTATGGTCCCATTCACTCTGGAATATCCCAACGCAGGTCCTAGAGAAACGTGTTTCTGACTCGCTGAATCTCAACATAGATTCAACTCTCTTAGGTGAACGAACGCACAGCAGAGCAGTTTCAAGGAAACTTTTCTCCTGAGTTTTAGACGAAGTTTCCTGCTGTTTAGTATGTATGCCGGCATTGGGCTGGAAATACCGGTTTTGGGATTCTGCACAGAAAGTGTTTGCAAACCGCTGAATCCACACGTGAGTTTAACTCTGTCAGTTGAATGCACACATTGACAACCATTCAGTGTGATAACACCCTTTTGGTTTTAGAAGCAGATATTTCTCTGTACAACCTATGGTCCCATTCACTCGGGAATATCCCAACGCAGCTCCTAGAAGAAACGTGTTTCTGACTCGCTGAATCTCAACATAGATACAACTCTCTTAGGTGAACGAACGCACAGCAGAGCAGTTTCAAGGAAACTTTTCTCCTGAGTTTTAGACGAAGTTTCCTGATGTTTAGTACGTATGCCGGCATTGGACTGGAAATACCGGTTATGGGATTCTGCACAGAAAGGGTTTGCAAACCGCTGAATCCACACGTGAGTTTAACTCTGTCAGTTGAATACACACATTGACAACCATTCAGTTTGATAACACCCTTTTGGTTTTAGAAGCAGATATTTCTCTGTACAGCCTATGGTCCCATTCACTCGGGAATATCCCAACGCAGCTCCTGGAAGAAACGTGTTTCTGACTCGCTGAAACTCAACATAGATTCAACTCTCTTAGGTGAACGAAAGAACAGCAGAGCAGTTTCAAGGAAACGTTTCTCCTGAGTTTTAGACGAAGTTTCCTGCTGTTTAGTACGTATGACGGCATTGGGCTGGAAATACCGGTTTTGGGATTCTGCACAGAACGGGTTTGCAAACCGCTGAATCCACACGTGAGTTTAACTCTGTCAGTTGAATGCACACATTGACAACCATTCAGTTTGATAACACCCTTTTGGTTTTAGAAGCAGATATTTCTCTGTACAGCCTATGGTCCCATTCACTCGGGAATATCCCAACGCAGCTCCTGGAAGAAACGTGTTTCTGACTCGCTGAATCTCAACATAGATTCAACTCTCTTAGGTGAACGAACGCACAGCAGAGCAGTTTCAAGGAAACGTTTCTCCTGAGTTTTAGACGAAGTTTCCTGCTGTTTAGTACGGATGCCGGCATTGGGCTGGAAATACCGGTTTTGGGATTCTGCACAGAAAGGGTTTGCAAACCGCTGAATCCACACGTGAGTTTAACTTTGTCAGTTGAATGCACACATTGACAACCATCCAGTTAGATAGCTCTGTTTTGGTTTTAGAAGCAGATATTTCTCTGTACAGTCTATGGTCCCATTCACTCGGGAATATCCCAACGCAGCTCCTGGAAGAATCGTGTTTCTGACTCGCTGAATCTCAACATAGATTCAACTCTCATAGGTGAACGAAAGAACAGCAGAGCAGTTTCAAGGAAACGTTTCTCCTGAGTTTTAGACGAAGTTTCCTGCTGTTTAGTACGTATGCCGGCATTGGGCTGGAAATACCGATTTTGGGATTCTGCACAGAAAGGGTTTGCAAACCGCTGAATCCACACGTGAGTTTAACTCTGTCAGTTGAATGCACACATTGACAACCATCCAGTTAGATAGCTCCGTTTCGGTTTTAGAAGCAGATATTTCTCTGTACAGCCTATGGTCCCATTCACTCGGGAATATCCCAACGCAGCTCCTAGAAGAAACGTGTTTCTGACTCGCTGAATCTCAACATAGATTCAACTCTCTTAGGTGAACGAACGCACAGCACAGCAGTTTCAAGGAAACTTTTCTCCTGAGTTTTAGACGAAGTTTCCTGCTGTTTAGTACGTATGCCGGCATTGGGCTGGAAATACCGGTTTTGGGATTCTGCACAGAAAGGGTTTGCAAACCGCTGAATCCACACGTGAGTTTAACTCTGTCAGTTGAATGCACACATTGACAACCATTCAGTTAGATACCTCCGTTTTGGTTTTAGAAACAGATATTTCTGTGTACAGCCTATGGTCCCATTCACTCGGGAATATCCCAACGCAGCTCCTAGAAGAAACGTGTTTCTGACTCGCTGAATCTCAACATAGATTCAACTCTCTTAGGTGAACAAACGCCCAGCAGAGCAGTTTCAAGGAAACGTTTCTCCTGAGTTTTAGACGAAGTTTCCTGCTGTTTAGAACAGATGCCGGCATTGGGCTGGATATACCGGTTTTGGGATTCTGCACAGAAAGGGTTTGCAAACCGCTGAATCCACACGTGAGTTTACCTCTGTCAGTTGAATGCACACACTGACAACCATTCAGTTAGATAGCTCCGTTTTGGTTTTAGAAGCAGATATTTCTCTGTACAGCCTATGGTCCCATTCACTCGGGAATATCCCAACGCAGCTCCTGGAAGAAACGTGTTTCTGACTCGCTGAATCTCAACATAGATTCAACTCTCTTAGGTGAACGAACGCACAGCAGAGCAGTTTCAAGGAAACGTTTCTCCTGAGTTTTAGACGAAGTTTCCTGCTGTTTAGTACGGATGCCGGCATTGGGCAGGAAATACCGGCTTTGGGATTCTGCACAGAAAGGGTTTGCAAACCGCTGAATCCACACGTGAGTTTAACTCTGTCAGTGGAATGCGCACATTGACAACCATTCGGTTAGATAGTTCCGTTTTTGTTTTAGAAGCAGATATTTCTCTGTACAGCCTATGGTCCCATTCACTCGGGAATATCCCAACGCAGCTCCTAGAAGAAACGTGTTTCTGACTCGCTGAATCTCAACATAGATTCAACTCTCTTAGGTGAACGAACGCACAGCAGAGCAGTTTCAAGGAAACTTTTCTCCTGAGTTTTAGACGAAGTCCCCTGCTGTTTAGTACGGATGCCGGCATTGGGCTGGAAATACCGGTTTTTGGCTTCTGCACAGAAAGGGTTTGCAAACCGCTGAATCCACACGTGAGTTTAACTCTGTCAGTTGAATGCACACATTGACAACCATTCAGTTAGATAGCTCCGTTTTGGTTTTAGAAGCAGATATTTCTCTGTACAGCCTATGGTCCCATTCACTCTGGAATATCCCAACGCAGGTCCTAGAGAAACGTGTTTCTGACTTGCTGAATCTCAACATAGATTCAACTCTCTTAGGTGAACGAACGCACAGCAGAGCAGTTTCAAGGAAACTTTTCTCCTGTGTTTTAGACGAAGTTTCCTGCTGTTTAGTATGTATGCCGGCATTGGGCTGGAAATACCGGTTTTGGGATTCTGCACAGAAAGTGTTTGCAAACCGCTGAATCCACACGTGAGTTTAACTCTGTCAGTTGAATGCACACATTGACAACCATTCAGTGTGATAACACCCTTTTGGTTTTAGAAGCAGATATTTCTCTGTACAACCTATGGTCCCATTCACTCGGGAATATCCCAACGCAGCTCCTAGAAGAAACGTGTTTCTGACTCGCTGAATCTCAACATAGATACAACTCTCTTAGGTGAACGAACGCACAGCAGAGCAGTTTCAAGGAAACTTTTCTCCTGAGTTTTAGACGAAGTTTCCTGATGTTTAGTACGTATGCCGGCATTGGACTGGAAATACCGGTTATGGGATTCTGCACAGAAAGGGTTTGCAAACCTCTGAATCCACACGTGAGTTTAACTCTGTCAGTTGAATGCACACATTGACAACCATTCAGTTTGATAACACCCTTTTGGTTTTAGAAGCAGATATTTCTCTGTACAGCCTATGGTCCCATTCACTCGGGAATATCCCAACGCAGCTCCTGGAAGAAGCGTGTTTCTGACTCGCTGAAACTCAACATAGATTCAACTCTCTTAGGTGAACGAAAGAACAGCAGAGCAGTTTCAAGGAAACGTTTCTCCTGAGTTTTAGACGAAGTTTCCTGCTGTTTAGTACGTATGACGGCATTGGGCTGGAAATACCGGTTTTGGGATTCTGTACAGAAAGGGTTTGCAAACCGCTGAATCCACACGTGAGTTTAACTCTGTCAGTTGAATGCACACATTGACAACCATTCAGTTTGATAACACCCTTTTGGTTTTAGAAGCAGATATTTCTCTGTACAGCCTATGGTCCCATTCTCTCGGGAATATCCCAACGCAGCTCCTGGAAGAAACGTGTTTCTGACTCGCTGAATCTCAACATAGATTCAACTCTCTTAGGTGAACGAACGCACAGCAGAGCAGTTTCAAGGAAACGTTTCTCCTGAGTTTTAGACGAAGTTTCCTGCTGTTTAGTACGGATGCCGGCATTGGGCTGGAAATACCGGTTTTGGGATTCTGCACAGAAAGGGTTTGCAAACCGCTGAATCCACACGTGAGTTTAACTTTGTCAGTTGAATGCACACATTGACAACCATCCAGTTAGATAGCTCTGTTTTGGTTTTAGAAGCAGATATTTCTCTGTACAGTCTATGGTCCCATTCACTCGGGAATATCCCAACGCAGCTCCTGGAAGAAACGTGTTTCTGACTCGCTGAATCTCAACATAGATTCAAGTCTCTTAGGTGAACGAAAGAACAGCAGAGCAGTTTCAAGGAAACGTTTCTCCTGAGTTTTAGACGAAGTTTCCTGCTGTTTAGTACGGATGCCGGCATTGGGCTGGAAATACCGGTTTTTGGCTTCTGCACAGAAAGGGTTTGCAAACCGCTGAATCCACACGTGAGATTAACTCTGTCAGTTGAATGCACACATTGACAACCATCCAGTTAGATAGCTCCGTTTCGGTTTTAGAAGCAGATATTTCTCTGTACAGCCTATGGTCCCATTCACTCGGGAATATCCCAACGCAGGTCCTAGAAGAAACGTGTTTCTGACTCGCTGAATCTCAACATAGATTCAACTCTCTTAGGTGAACGAACGCACAGCACAGCAGTTTCAAGGAAACTTTTCTCCTGAGTTTTAGACGAAGTTTCCTGCTGTTTAGTACGTATGCCGGCATTGGGCTGGAAATACCGGTTTTGGGATTCTGCACAGAAAGGGTTTGCAAACCGCTGAATCCACACGTGAGTTTAACTCTGTCAGTTGAATGCACACATTGACAACCATTCAGTTAGATACCTCCGTTTTGGTTTTAGAAACAGATATTTCTGTGTACAGCCTATGGTCCCATTCACTCGGGAATATCCCAACGCAGCTCCTAGAAGAAACGTGTTTCTGACTCGCTGAATCTCAACATAGATTCAACTCTCTTAGGTGAACAAACGCCCAGCAGAGCAGTTTCAAGGAAACGTTTCTCCTGAGTTTTAGACGAAGTTTCCTGCTGTTTAGTACAGATGCCGGCATTGGGCTGGATATACCGGTTTTGGGATTCTGCACAGAAAGGGTTTGCAAACCGCTGAATCCACACGTGAGTTTACCTCTGTCACTTGAATGCACACACTGACAACCATTCAGTTAGATAGCTCCGTTTTGGTTTTAGAAGCAGATATTTCTCTGTACAGCCTATGGTCCCATTCACTCGGGAATATCCCAACGCAGCTCCTGGAAGAAACGTGTTTCTGACTCGCTGAATCTCAACATAGATTCAACTCTCTTAGGTGAACGAACGCACAGCAGAGCAGTTTCAAGGAAACGTTTCTCCTGAGTTTTAGACGAAGTTTCCTGCTGTTTAGTACGGATGCCGGCATTGGGCAGGAAATACCGGCTTTGGGATTCTGCACAGAAAGTGTTTGCAAACCGCTGAATCCACACGTGAGTTTAACTCTGTCAGTTGAATGCACACATTGACAACCATTCAGTTTGATAGCACCCTTTTGGTTTTAGAAGCAGATATTTCTCTGTACAGCCTATGGTCCCATTCACTCGGGAATATCCCAACGCAGCTCCTAGAAGAAACGTGTTTCTGACTCGCTGAATCTCAACATAGATTCAACTCTCTTAGGTGAACGGACGCACAGCAGAGCAGTTTCAAGGAAACTTTTCTCCTGAGTTTTAGACGAAGTTTCCTGCTGTTTAGTACGGATGCCGGCATTGGGCTGGAAATACCGGTTTTGGGATTCTGCACAGAAAGGGTTTGCAAACCGCTGAATCCACACGTGAGTTTAACTCTGTCAATTGAATGCACACATTGACAACCATTCAGTTTGATAACACCCTTTTGGTTTTAGAAGCAGATATTTCTCCGTACAGCCTATGGTCCCATTCACTCGGGAATATCCCAACGCAGGTCCTAGAAGAAACGTGTTTCTGACTCGCTGAATCTCAACATAGATTCAACTCTCTTAGGTGAACGAACGCGCAGCAGAGCAGTTTCAAGGAATCGTTTCTCCTGAGTTTTAGACGAAGCTTCCTGCTGTTTAGTACATATGCCGGCATTGGGCTGGAAATACCGGTTTTGGGATTCTGCACAGAAACCGTTTGCAAACCGCTGAATCCACACGTGAGATTAACTCTGTCAGCTGAATGCACACATTGACAACCATTCAGTTACATAGCACCGTTTTGGTTTTAGAAGCAGATATTTCTCTGTACAGCCTATGGTCCCATTCACTCGGGAATATCCCAACGCAGCTCCTAGAAGAAACGTGTTTCTGACTCGCTGAATCTCAACATAGATTCAACTCTCTTAGGTGAACGAACGCACAGCAGAGCAGTTTCAAAGAAACGTTTCTCCTGAGTTTTAGACGAAGTTTCCTGCTGTTTAGTACGGATGCCGGCATTCGGCTGGAAATACCGGTTTGGGATTCTGCACAGAAAGGGTTTGCAAACCACTGAATCCACACGTGAGTTTAACTCTGTCAGTTGAATGCACACATTGACAACCATTCAGTTAGATTGCTCGGTTTTGGTTTTAGAAGGAGATATTTCTCTGTACAGCCTATGGTCCCATTCACTCGGGAATATCCCAACGCAGGTCCTAGAAGAAACGTGTTTCTGACTCGCTGAATCTCAACATAGATTCAACTCTCTTAGGTGAACGAACGCACAGCAGAGCAGTTTCAAGGAAACGTTTCTCCTGAGTTTTAGACGAAGTTTCCTGCTGTTTAGTACGTATGCCGGCATTGGGCTGGAAATACCGGTTTTGGGATTCTGCACAGAAAGCGTTTGCAAACCGCTGAATCCACAAGTGAGTTTATCTCTGTCAGTTGAATGCACACATTGACAACCATTCAGTTAGATAGCTCCGTTTTGGTTTTAGAAGCAGATATTCCTCTGTACAGCCTATGGTCCCATTCACTCGGGAATATCCCAACGCAGCTCCTAGAAGAAACGTGTTTCTGACTCGCTGAATCTCAACATAGTTTGAACTCTCTTAGGTGAACGAACGCCCAGCAGAGCAGTTTCAAGGAAACGTTTCTCCTGAGTTTTAGACGAAGTTTCCTGCTGTTTAGTACGTATGCCGGCATTGGGCTGGAAATACCGGTTTTGGGATTCTGCACAGAAAGGGTTTGCAAACCGCTGAATCCAGACGTGAGTTTAACTCTGTCAGTTGAATGCACACATTGACAACCATCCAGTTAGATAGCTCCGTTTCGGTTTTAGAAGCAGATATTTCTCTGTACAGCCTATGGTCCCATTCACTCGGGAATATCCCAACGTAGCTCCTAGAAGAAACGTGTTTCTGACTCGCTGAATCTCAACATAGATTCAACTCTCTTAGGTGAACGAACGCACAGCACAGCAGTTTCAAGGAAACTTTTCTCCTGAGTTTTAGACGAAGTTTCCTGCTGTTTAGTACGTATGCCGGCATTGGGCTGGAAATACCGGTTTTGGGATTCTTCACAGAAAGGGTTTGCAAACCGCTGAATCCACACGTGAGTTTAACTCTGTCAGTTGAATGCACACATTGACAACCATTCAGTTAGATACCTCCGTTTTGGTTTTAGAAAGAGATATTTCTCTGTACAGCCTATGGTCCCATTCACTCAGGAATATCCCAACGCAGCTCCTAGAAGAAACGTGTTTCTGACTCGCTGAATCTCAACATAGATTCAACTCTCTTAGGTGAACGAACGGCCAGCAGAGCAGTTTCAAGGAAACGTTTCTCCTGAGTTTTAGACGAAGTTTCCTGCTGTTTAGTACGGATGCCGGCATTGGGCTGGAAATACCGGTTTTGGGATTCTGCACAGAAAGGGTTTGCAAACCGCTGAATCCACACGTGAGTTTAACTCTGTCAATTGAATGCACACATTGACAACCATTCAGTTTGATAACACCCTTTTGGTTTTAGAAGCAGATATTTCTCCGTACAGCCTATGGTCCCATTCACTCGGGAATATCCCAACGCAGGTCCTAGAAGAAACGTGTTTCTGACTCGCTGAATCTCAACATAGATTCAACTCTCTTAGGTGAACGAACGCGCAGCAGAGCAGTTTCAAGGAATCGTTTCTCCTGAGTTTTAGACGAAGCTTCCTGCTGTTTAGTACATATGCCGGCATTGGGCTGGAAATACCGGTTTTGGGATTCTGCACAGAAACCGTTTGCAAACCGCTGAATCCACACGTGAGATTAACTCTGTCAGCTGAATGCACACATTGACAACCATTCAGTTACATAGCACCGTTTTGGTTTTAGAAGCAGATATTTCTCTGTACAGCCTATGGTCCCATTCACTCGGGAATATCCCAACGCAGCTCCTAGAAGAAACGTGTTTCTGACTCGCTGAATCTCAACATAGATTCAACTCTCTTAGGTGAACGAACGCACAGCAGAGCAGTTTCAAAGAAACGTTTCTCCTGAGTTTTAGACGCAGTTTCCTGCTGTTTAGTACGGATGCCGGCATTCGGCTGGAAATACCGGTTTGGGATTCTGCACAGAAAGGGTTTGCAAACCACTGAATCCACACGTGAGTTTAACTCTGTCAGTTGAATGCACACATTGACAACCATTCAGTTAGATTGCTCGGTTTTGGTTTTAGAAGGAGATATTTCTCTGTACAGCCTATGGTCCCATTCACTCGGGAATATCCCAACGCAGGTCCTAGAAGAAACGTGTTTCTGACTCGCTGAATCTCAACATAGATTCAACTCTCTTAGGTGAACGAACGCACAGCAGAGCAGTTTCAAGGAAACGTTTCTCCTGAGTTTTAGACGAAGTTTCCTGCTGTTTAGTACGTATGCCGGCATTGGGCTGGAAATACCGGTTTTGGGATTCTGCACAGAAAGCGTTTGCAAACCGCTGAATCCACAAGTGAGTTTATCTCTGTCAGTTGAATGCACACATTGACAACCATTCAGTTAGATAGCTCCGTTTTGGTTTTAGAAGCAGATATTCCTCTGTACAGCCTATGGTCCCATTCACTCGGGAATATCCCAACGCAGCTCCTAGAAGAAACGTGTTTCTGACTCGCTGAATCTCAACATAGTTTGAACTCTCTTAGGTGAACGAACGCCCAGCAGAGCAGTTTCAAGGAAACGTTTCTCCTGAGTTTTAGACGAAGTTTCCTGCTGTTTAGTACGTATGCCGGCATTGGGCTGGAAATACCGGTTTTGGGATTCTGCACAGAAAGGGTTTGCAAACCGCTGAATCCACACGTGAGTTTAACTCTGTCAGTTGAATGCACACATTGACAACCATCCAGTTAGATAGCTCCGTTTCGGTTTTAGAAGCAGATATTTCTCTGTACAGCCTATGGTCCCATTCACTCGGGAATATCCCAACGTAGCTCCTAGAAGAAACGTGTTTCTGACTCGCTGAATCTCAACATAGATTCAACTCTCTTAGGTGAACGAACGCACAGCACAGCAGTTTCAAGGAAACTTTTCTCCTGAGTTTTAGACGAAGTTTCCTGCTGTTTAGTACGTATGCCGGCATTGGGCTGGAAATACCGGTTTTGGGATTCTTCACAGAAAGGGTTTGCAAACCGCTGAATCCACACGTGAGTTTAACTCTGTCAGTTGAATGCACACATTGACAACCATTCAGTTAGATACCTCCGTTTTGGTTTTAGAAAGAGATATTTCTCTGTACAGCCTATGGTCCCATTCACTCAGGAATATCCCAACGCAGCTCCTAGAAGAAACGTGTTTCTGACTCGCTGAATCTCAACATAGATTCAACTCTCTTAGGTGAACGAACGGCCAGCAGAGCAGTTTCAAGGAAACGTTTCTCCTGAGTTTTAGACGAAGTCCCCTGCTGTTTAGTACGGATGCCGGCATTGGGCTGGAAATACCGGTTTTGGGATTCTGCACAGAAAGGGTTTGCAAACCGCTGAATCCACACGTGAGTTTAACTCTGTCAGTTGAATGCACACACTGACAACCATTCAGTTAGATAGCTCCGTTTTGGTTTTAGAAGCAGATATTTCTCTGTACAGCCTATGGTCCCATTCACACGGGAATATCCCAACGCAGCTCCTGGAAGAAACGTGTTTCTGACTCGCTGAATCTCAACATAGATTCAACTCTCTTAGGTGAACGAACGCACAGCAGAGCAGTTTCAAGGAAACGTTTCTCCTGAGTTTTAGACGAAGCTTCCTGCTGTTTAGTACGGATGCCGGCATTGGGCAGGAAATACCGGCTTTGGGATTCTACACAGAAAGGGTTTGCAAACCGCTGAATCCACACGTGAGTTTAACTCTGTCAGTTGAATGCACACATTGACAACCATTCAGTTTGATAGCACCCTTTTGGTTTTAGAAGCAGATATTTCTCTGTACAGCCTATGGTCCCATTCACTCGGGAATATCCCAACGCAGCTCCTAGAAGAAACGTGTTTCTGACTCGCTGAATCTCAACATAGATTCAACTCTCTTAGGTGAACGGACGCACAGCAGAGCAGTTTCAAGGAAACTTTTCTCCTGAGTTTTAGACGAAGTTTCCTGCTGTTTAGTACGTATGCCGGCATTGGGCTGGAAATACCGGTTTTGGGATTCTGCACAGAAAGGGTTTGCAAACCGCTGAATCCACACGTGAGTTTAACTCTGTCAGTTGAATGCACACATTGACAACCATTCAGTTTGATAACACCCTTTTGGTTTTAGAAGCAGATATTTCTCTGTACAACCTATGGTCCCATTCACTCGGGAATATCCCAACGCAGCTCCTAGAAGAAACGTGTTTCTGACTCGCTGAATCTCAACATAGATACAACTCTCTTAGGTGAACGAACGCACAGCAGAGCAGTTTCAAGGAAACTTTTCTCCTGAGTTTTAGACGAAGTTTCCTGATGTTTAGTACGTATGCCGGCATTGGACTGGAAATACCGGTTATGGGATTCTGCACAGAAAGGGTTTGCAAACCGCTGAATCCACACGTGAGTTTAACTCTGTCAGTTGAATGCACACATTGACAACCATTCAGTTTGATAACACCCTTTTGGTTTTAGAAGCAGATATTTCTCTGTACAGCCTATGGTCCCATTCACTCGGGAATATCCCAACGCAGCTCCTGGAAGAAACGTGTTTCTGACTCGCTGAAACTCAACATACATTCAACTCTCTTAGGTGAACGAAAGAACAGCAGAGCAGTTTCAAGGAAACGTTTCTCCTGAGTTTTAGACGAAGTTTCCTGCTGTTTAGTACGTATGACGGCATTGGGCTGGAAATACCGGTTTTGGGATTCTGTACAGAAAGGGTTTGCAAACCGCTGAATCCACACGTGAGTTTAACTCTGTCAGTTGAATGCACACATTGACAACCATCCAGTTAGATAGCTCCGTTTCGGTTTTAGAAGCAGATATTTCTCTGTACAGCCTATGGTCCCATTCACTCGGGAATATCCCAACGCAGGTCCTAGAAGAAACGTGTTTCTGACTCGCTGAATCTCAACATAGATTCAACTCTCTTAGGTGAACGAACGCACAGCACAGCAGTTTCAAGGAAACTTTTCTCCTGAGTTTTAGACGAAGTTTCCTGCTGTTTAGTACGTATGCCGGCATTGGGCTGGAAATACCGGTTTTGGGATTCTGCACAGAAAGGGTTTGCAAACCGCTGAATCCACACGTGAGTTTAACTCTGTCAGTTGAATGCACACATTGACAACCATTCAGTTAGATACCTCCGTTTTGGTTTTAGAAACAGATATTTCTGTGTACAGCCTATGGTCCCATTCACTCGGGAATATCCCAACGCAGCTCCTAGAAGAAACGTGTTTCTGACTCGCTGAATCGCAACATAGATTCAACTCTCTTAGGTGAACAAACGCCCAGCAGAGCAGTTTCAAGGAAACGTTTCTCCTGAGTTTTAGACGAAGTTTCCTGCTGTTTAGTACAGATGCCGGCATTGGGCTGGATATACCGGTTTTGGGATTCTGCAAAGAAAGGGTTTGCAAACCGCTGAATCCACACGTGAGTTTACCTCTGTCAGTTGAATGCACACACTGACAACCATTCAGTTAGATAGCTCCGTTTTGGTTTTAGAAGCAGATATTTCTCTGTACAGCCTATGGTCCCATTCACTCGGGAATATCCCAACGCAGCTCCTGGAAGAAACGTGTTTCTGACTCGCTGAATCTCAACATAGATTCAACTCTCTTAGGTGAACGAACGCACAGCAGAGCAGTTTCAAGGAAACGTTTCTCCTGAGTTTTAGACGAAGTTTCCTGCTGTTTAGTACGGATGCCGGCATTGGGCAGGAAATACCGGCTTTGGGATTCTGCACAGAAAGTGTTTGCAAACCGCTGAATCCACACGTGAGTTTAACTCTGTCAGTTGAATGCACACATTGACAACCATTCAGTTTGATAGCACCCTTTTGGTTTTAGAAGCAGATATTTCTCTGTACAGCCTATGGTCCCATTCACTCGGGAATATCCCAACGCAGCTCCTAGAAGAAACGTGTTTCTGACTCGCTGAATCTCAACATAGATTCAACTCTCTTAGGTGAACGGACGCACAGCAGAGCAGTTTCAAGGAAACTTTTCTCCTGAGTTTTAGACGAAGTTTCCTGCTGTTTAGTACGGATGCCGGCATTGGGCTGGAAATACCGGTTTTGGGATTCTGCACAGAAAGGGTTTGCAAACCGCTGAATCCACACGTGAGTTTAACTCTGTCAATTGAATGCACACATTGACAACCATTCAGTTTGATAACACCCTTTTGGTTTTAGAAGCAGATATTTCTCTGTACAGCCTATGGTCCCATTCACTCGGGAATATCCCAACGCAGGTCCTAGAAGAAACGTGTTTCTGACTCGCTGAATCTCAACATAGATTCAACTCTCTTAGGTGAACGAACGCGCAGCAGAGCAGTTTCAAGGAATCGTTTCTCCTGAGTTTTAGACGAAGCTTCCTGCTGTTTAGTACATATGCCGGCATTGGGCTGGAAATACCGGTTTTGGGATTCTGCACAGAAACCGTTTGCAAACCGCTGAATCCACACGTGAGATTAACTCTGTCAGCTGAATGCACACATTGACAACCATTCAGTTACATAGCACCCTTTTGGTTTTAGAAGCAGATATTTCTCTGTACAGCCTATGGTCCCATTCACTCGGGAATATCCCAACGCAGCTCCTAGAAGAAACGTGTTTCTGACTCGCTGAATCTCAACATAGATTCAACTCTCTTAGGTGAACGAACGCACAGCAGAGCAGTTTCAAAGAAACGTTTCTCCTGAGTTTTAGACGAAGTTTCCTGCTGTTTAGTACGGATGCCGGCATTGGGCTGGAAATACCGGTGTGGGATTCTGCACAGAAAGGGTTTGCAAACCACTGAATCCACACGTGAGTTTAACTCTGTCAGTTGAATGCACACATTGACAACCATCCAGTTAGATAGCTCCGTTTCGGTTTTAGAAGCAGATATTTCTCTGTACAGCCTATGGTCCCATTCACTCGGGAATATCCCAACGCAGCTCCTAGAAGAAACGTGTTTCTGACTCGCTGAATCTCAACATAGATTCAACTCTCTTAGGTGAACGAACGCACAGCACAGCAGTTTCAAGGAAACTTTTCTCCTGAGTTTTAGACGAAGTTTCCTGCTGTTTAGTACGTATGCCGGCATTGGGCTGGAAATACCGGTTTTGGGATTCTTCACAGAAAGGGTTTGCAAACCGCTGAATCCACACGTGAGTTTAACTCTGTCAGTTGAATGCACACATTGACAACCATTCAGTTAGATACCTCCGTTTTGGTTTTAGAAAGAGATATTTCTCTGTACAGCCTATGGTCCCATTCACTCAGGAATATCCCAACGCAGCTCCTAGAAGAAACGTGTTTCTGACTCGCTGAATCTCAACATAGATTCAACTCTCTTAGGTGAACGAAAGCCCAGCAGAGCAGTTTCAAGGAAACGTTTCTCCTGAGTTTTAGACGAAGTTTCCTGCTGTTTAGTACGGATGCCGGCATTGGGCTGGAAATACCGGTTTTGGGATTCTGCACAGAAAGGGTTTGCAAACCGCTGAATCCACACGTGAGTTTAACTCTGTCAGTTGAATGCACACACTGACAACCATTCAGTTAGAAAACTCCGTTTTGGTTTTAGAAGCAGATATTTCTCTGTACAGCCTATGGTCCCATTCACTCGGGAATATCCCAACGCAGCTCCTGGAAGAAACGTGTTTCTGACTCGCTGAATCTCAACATAGATTCAACTCTCTTAGGTGAACGAACGCACAGCAGAGCAGTTTCAAGGAAACTTTTCTCCTGAGTTTTAGACGAAGTTTCCTGCTGTTTAGTACGGATGCCGGCATTGGGCAGGAAATACCGGCTTTGGGATTCTCCACAGAAAGGATTTGCAAACCGCTGAATCCACACGTGAGTTTAACTCTGTCAGTTGAATGCACACATTGACAACCATTCAGTTTGATAGCACCCTTTTGGTTTTAGAAGCAGATATTTCTCTGTACAGCCTATGGTCCCATTCACTCGGGAATATCCCAACGCAGCTCCTAGAAGAAACGTGTTTCTGACTCGCTGAATCTCAACATAGATTCAACTCTCTTAGGTGAACGGACGCACAGCAGAGCAGTTTCAAGGAAACTTTTCTCCTGAGTTTTAGACGAAGTTTCCTGCTGTTTAGTACAGATGCCGGCATTGGGCTGGAAATACCGGTTTTGGGATTCTGCACAGAAAGGGTTTGCAAACCGCTGAATCCACACGTGAGTTTAACTCTGTCAGTTGAATGCACACATTGACAACCATTCAGTTTGATAACACCCTTTTGGTTTTAGAAGCAGATATTTCTCCGTAGAGCCTATGGTCCCATTCACTCGGGAATATCCCAACGCAGGTCCTAAAAGAAACGTGTTTCTGACTCGCTGAATCTCAACATAGATTCAACTCTCTTAGGTGAACGAACGCACAGCAGAGCAGTTTCAAGGAATCGTTTCTCCTGAGTTTTAGACGAAGCTTCCTGCTGTTTAGTACATATGCCGGCATTGGGCTGGAAATACCGGTTTTGGGATTCTGCACAGAAAGCGTTTGCAAACCGCTGAATCCACACGTGAGATTAACTCTGTCAGCTGAATGCACACATTGACAACCATTCAGTTACATAGCACCGTTTTGGTTTTAGAAGCAGATATTTCTCTGTACAGCCTATGGTCCCATTCACTCGGGAATATCCCAACGCAGCTCCTAGAAGAAACGTGTTTCTGACTCGCTGAATCTCAACATAGATTCAACTCTCTTAGGTGAACGAACGCACAGCAGAGCAGTTTCAAAGAAACGTTTCTCCTGAGTTTTAGACGAAGTTTCCTGCTGTTTAGTACGGATGCCGGCATTGGGCTGGAAATACCGGTTTGGGATTCTGCACAGAAAGGGTTTGCAAACCACTGAATCCACACGTGAGTTTAACTCTGTCAGTTGAATGCACACATTGACAACCATTCAGTTAGATTGCTCGGTTTTGGTTTTAGAAGGAGATATTTCTCTGTACACCCTATGGTCCCATTCACTCGGGAATATCCCAACGCAGGTACTAGAAGAAACGTGTTTCTGACTCGCTGAATCTCAACATAGATTCAACTCTCTTAGGTGAACGAACGCACAGCAGAGCAGTTTCAAGGAAACGTTTCTCCTGAGTTTTAGACGAAGTTTCCTGCTGTTTAGTACGTATGCCGGCATTGGGCTGGAAATACCGGTTTTGGGATTCTGCACAGAAAGCGTTTGCAAACCGCTGAATCCACAAGTGAGTTTATCTCTGTCAGTTGAATGCACACATTGACAACCATTCAGTTAGATAGCTCCGTTTTGGTTTTAGAAGCAGATATTCCTCTGTACAGCCTATGGTCCCATTCACTCGGGAATATCTCAACGCAGCTCCTAGAAGAAACGTGTTTCTGACTCGCTGAATCTCAACATAGTTTCAACTCTCTTAGGTGAACGAACGCCCAGCAGAGCAGTTTCAAGGAAACGTTTCTCCTGAGTTTTAGACGAAGTTTCCTGCTGTTTAGTACGTATGCCGGCATTGGGCTGGAAATACCGGTTTTGGGATTCTGCACAGAAAGGGTTTGCAAACCGCTGAATCCACACGTGAGTTTAACCCTGTCAGTTGAATGCACACATTGACAACCATCCAGTTAGATAGCTCCGTTTCGGTTTTAGAAGCAGATATTTCTCTGTACAGCCTATGGTCCCATTCACTCGGGAATATCCCAACGCAGCTCCTAGAAGAAACGTGTTTCTGACTCGCTGAATCTCAACATAGATTCAACTCTCTTAGGTGAACGAACGCACAGCAGAGCAGTTTCAAGGAATCGTTTCTCCTGAGTTTTAGACGAAGCTTCCTGCTGTTTAGTACATATGCCGGCATTGGGCTGGAAATACCGGTTTTGGGATTCTGCACAGAAACCGTTTGCAAACCGCTGAATCCACACGTGAGATTAACTCTGTCAGCTGAATGCACACATTGACAACCATTCAGTTACATAGCACCGTTTTGGTTTTAGAAGCAGATATTTCTCTGTACAGCCTATGGTCCCATTCACTCGGGAATATCCCAACGCAGCTCCTAGAAGAAACGTGTTTCTGACTCGCTGAATCTCAACATAGATTCAACTCTCTTAGGTGAACGAACGCACAGCAGAGCAGTTTCAAGGAAACGTTTCTCCTGAGTTTTAGACGAAGTTTCCTGCTGTTTAGTACGTATGCCGGCATTGGGCTGGAAATACCGGTTTTGGGATTCTGCACAGAAAGGGTTTGCAAACAGCTGAATCCACACGTGAGTTTAACTCTGTCAGTTGAATGCACACATTGACAACCATCCAGTTAGATAGCTCCGTTTCGGTTTTAGAAGCAGATATTTCTCTGTACAGCCTATGGTCCCATTCACTCGGGAATATCCCAACGCAGCTCCTAGAAGAAACGTGTTTCTGACTCGCTGAATCTCAACATAGATTCAACTCTCTTAGGTGAACGAACGCACAGCACAGCAGTTTCAAGGAAACTTTTCTCCTGAGTTTTAGACGAAGTTTACTGCTGTTTAGTACGTATGCCGGCATTGGGCTGGAAATACCGGTTTTGGGATTCTGCACAGAAAGGGTTTGCAAACCGCTGAATCCACACGTGAGTTTAACTCTGTCAGTTGAATGCACACATTGACAACCATTCAGTTTGATAACACCCTTTTGGTTTTAGAAGCAGATATTTCTCCGTAGAGCCTATGGTCCCATTCACTCGGGAATATCCCAACGCAGGTCCTAAAAGAAACGTGTTTCTGACTCGCTGAATCTCAACATAGATTCAACTCTCTTAGGTGAACGAACGCACAGCAGAGCAGTTTCAAGGAATCGTTTCTCCTGAGTTTTAGACGAAGCTTCCTGCTGTTTAGTACGGATGCCGGCATTGGGCTGGAAATACCGGTTTTGGGATTCTGCACAGAAAGGGTTTGCAAACCGCTGAATCCACACGTGAGATTAACTCTGTCAGTTGAATGCACACATTGACAACCATTCAGTTAGATAGCACCGTTTTGGTTTTAGAAGCAGATATTTCTCTGTACAGCCTATGGTCCCATTCACTCGGGAATATACCAACGCAGCTCCTAGAAGAAACGTGTTTCTGACTCGCTGAATCTCAACATAGATTCAACTCTCTTAGGTGAACGAACGCACAGCAGAGCAGTTTCAAAGAAACGTTTCTCCTGAGTTTTAGACGAAGTTTCCTGCTGTTTAGTATGGATGCCGGCATTGGGCTGAAAATACCGGTTTTGGGATTCTGCACAGAAAGGGTTTGCAAACCGCTGAATCCACACGTGAGTTTAACTCTGTCAGTTGAATGCACACATTGACAACCATTCAGTTTGATAACACCCTTTTGGTTTTAGAAGCAGATATTTCTCCGTACAGCCTATGGTCCCATTCACTCGGGAATATCCCAACGCAGGTCCTAGAAGAAACGTGTTTCTGACTCGCTGAATCTCAACATAGATTCAACTCTCTTAGGTGAACGAACGCCCAGCAGAGCAGTTTCAAGGAAACGTTTCTCCTGAGTTTTAGACGAAGTTTCCTGCTGTTTAGTACGGATGCCGGCATTGGGCTGGAAATACCGGTTTTGGGATTCTGCACAGAAAGGGTTTGCAAACCCCTGAATCCACACGTGAGTTTAACTTTGTCAGTTGAATGCACACATTGACAACCATTCAGTTTGATAACACCCTTTTGGTTTTAGAAGCAGATATTTCTCCGTAGAGCCTATGGTCCCATTCACTCGGGAATATCCCAACGCAGCTCCTAGAAGAAAGGTGTTTCTGACTCGCTGAATCTCAACGTAGATTCAACTCTCTTAGGTGAACGAACGAACAGCAGAGCAGTTTCAAAGAATCGTTTCTCCTGAGATTTAGACGAAGCTTCCTGCTGTTTAGTACATATGCCGGCATTGGGCTGGAAATACCGGTTTTGGGATTCTGCACAGAAACGGTTTGCAAACCGCTGAATCCACACGTGAGATTAACTCTGTCAGTTGAATGCACACATTGACAACCATTCAGTTAGATAGCACCGTTTTGGTTTTAGAAGCAGATATTTCTCTGTACAGACTATGGTCCCATTCACTCGGGAATATCCCAACGCAACTCCTAGAAGAAACGTGTTTCTGACTCGCTGAATCTCAACATAGATTCAACTCTCTTAGGTGAACGAACGCACAGCAGAGCAGTTTCAAAGAAACGTTTCTCCTGAGTTTTAGACGAAGTTTCCTGCTGTTTAGTACAGATGCCGGCATTGGGCTGGAAATACCGGTTTTGGGATTCTGCACAGAAAGGGTTTGCAAACCGCTGAATCCACACGTGAGTTTATCTCTGTCTGTTGACTGCACACATTGACAACCATCCAGTTAGATAGCTCCGCTTTGGTTTTAGAAGCAGATATTTCTCTGTACAGCCTATGGTCCCATTCACTCGGGAATATCCCAACGCAGCTCCTAGAAGAAACGTGTTTCTGACTCGCTGAATCTCAACGTAGATTCAACTCTCTTAGGTGAACGAAGGCACAGCAGAGCAGTTTCAAGGAAACGTTTCTCCTGAGTTTTAGACGAAGTTACCTGCAGTTAAGTACGTATCCCGGCATTGGGCTGGAAATACCGATTTTGGGATTCTGCACAGAAAGTGTTTACAAACCGCTGAATCCACACGTGAGTTTAACTCTGTCATTTGAATGCACACATTGACAACCATTCAGTAAGATAGCTCCGTTTTGGTTTTAGAAGCAGATATTTCTCTGTACAGCCTATGGTCCCATTCACTCGGGAATATCCCAACGCAGCTCCTGGAAGAAACGTGTTTCTGACTCGCTGAATCTCAACATAGATTCAACTCTCTTAGGTGAACGGACGCACAGCAGAGCAGTTTCAAGGAAACTTTTCTCCTGAGTTTTAGACGAAGTTTCCTGCTGTTTAGTACGGATGCCGGCATTGGGCTGGAAATACCGGTTTTGGGATTCTGCAAAGAAAGGGTTTGCAAACCGCTGAATCCACACGTGAGTTTAACTCTGTCAGTTGAATGCACACATTGACAACCATTCAGTTTGATAACACCTTTTTGGTTTTAGAAGCAGATATTTCTCCGTAGAGCCTATGGTCCCATTCACTCGGGAATATCCCAACGCAGCTCCTAGAAGAAAGGTGTTTCTGACTCGCTGAATCTCAACGTAGATTCAACTCTCTTAGGTGAACGAACGAACAGCAGAGCAGTTTCAAAGAATCGCTTCTCCTGAGATTTAGACGAAGCTTCCTGCTGTTTAGTACATATGCCGGCATTGGGCTGGAAATACCGGTTTTGGGATTCTGCACTGAAACGGTTTGCAAACCGCTGAATCCACACGTGAGATTAACTCTGTCAGTTGAATGCACACATTGACAACCATTCAGTTAGGTAGCACCGTTTTGGATTTAGAAGCAGATATTTCTCTGTACAGCCTATGGTCCCATTCACTCGGGAATATCCCAACGCAGCTCCTAGAAGAAACGTGTTTCTGACTCGCTGAATCTCAACATAGATTCAACTCTCTTAGGTGAACGAACGCACAGCAGAGCAGTTTCAAGGAAACGTTTCTCCTGAGTTTTAGACGAAGTTTCCTGCTGTTTAGTACGGATGCCGGCATTGGGCTGGAAATACCGGTTTTGGGATTCTGCACAGAAAGGGTTTGCAAACCGCTGAATCCACACGTGAGTTTATCTCTGTCTGTTGACTGCACACATTGACAACCATCCAGTTAGATAGCTCCGCTTTGATTTTAGAAGCAGATATTTCTCTGTACAGCCTATGGTCCCATTCACTCGGGAATATCCCAACGCAGCTCCTAGAAGAAACGTGTTTCTGACTCGCTGAATCTCAACGTAGATTCAACTCTCTTAGGTGAACGAACGCACAGCAGAGCAGTTTCAAGGAAACGTTTCTCCTGAGTTTTAGACGAAGTTACCTGCAGTTAAGTGCGTATCCCGGCATTGGGCTGGAAATACCGATTTTGGGATTCTGCACAGAAAGTGTTTACAAACCGCTGAATCCACACGTGAGTTTAACTCTGTCAGTTGAATGCACACATTGACAACCATTCAGTAAGATAGCTCCGTTTTGGTTTTAGAAGCAGATATTTCTCTGTACATCCTATGGTCCCATTCACTCGGGAATATCCCAACGCAGCTCCTAGAAGAAACGTGTTTCTGACTCGCTGAATCTCAACATAGATTCAACTCTCTTAGGTGAACGGACGCAGGGCAGAGCAGTTTCAAGGAAACTTTTCTCCTGAGTTTTAGACGAAGTTTCCTGCTGTTTAGTACGTATGCCGGCATTGGGCTGGAAATACCGGTTTTGGGATTCTGCACAGAAAGCGTTTGCAAACAGCTGAATCCACAAGTGAGTTTATCTCTGTCAGTTGAATGCACACATTGACAACCATTCAGTTAGATAGCTCCGTTTTGGTTTTAGAAGCAGATATTCCTCTGTACAGCCTATGGTCCCATTCACTCGGGAATATCCCAACGCAGCTCCTAGAAGAAACGTGTTTCTGACTCGCTGAATCTCAACATAGTTTCAACTCTCTTAGGTGATCGAACGCCCAGCAGAGCAGTTTCAAGGAAACGTTTCTCCTGAGTTTTAGACGAAGTTTCCTGCTGTTTAGTACGTATGCCGGCATTGGGCTGGAAATACCGGTTTTGGGATTCTGCACAGAAAGGGTTTGCAAACCGCTGAATCCACACGTGAGTTTAACTCTGTCAGTTGAATGCACACATTGACAACCATCCAGTTAGATAGCTCCGTTTCGGTTTTAGAAACAGATATTTCTCTGTACAGCCTATGGTCCCATTCACTCGGGAATATCCCAACGCAGCTCCTAGAAGAAACGTGTTTATGACTCGCTGAATCTCAACATAGATTCAACTCTCTTAGGTGAACGAACGCACAGCACAGCAGTTTCAAGGAAACTTTTCTCCTGAGTTTTAGACGAAGTTTCCTGCTGTTTAGTACGTATGCCGGCATTGGGCTGGAAATACCGGTTTTGGGATTCTTCACAGAAAGGGTTTGCGAACCGCTGAATCCACACGTGAGTTTAACTCTGTCAGTTGAATGCACACATTGACAACCATTCAGTTAGATACCTCCGTTTTGGTTTTAGAAAGAGATATTTCTCTGTACAGCCTATGGTCCCATTCACTCAGGAATATCCCAACGCAGCTCCTAGAAGAAACGTGTTTCTGACTCGCTGAATCTCAACATAGATTCAACTCTCTTAGGTGAACGAACGCCCAGCAGAGCAGTTTCAAGGAAACGTTTCTCCTGAGTTTTAGACGAAGTTTCCTGCTGTTTAGTACGGATGCCGGCATTGGGCTGGAAATACCGGTTTTGGGATTCTGCACAGAAAGGGTTTGCAAACCGCTGAATCCACACGTGAGTTTAACTCTGTCAGTTGAATGCACACACTGACAACCATTCAGTTAGATAGCTCCGTTTTGGTTTTAGAAGCAGATATTTCTCTGTACAGCCTATGGTCCCATTCACTCGGGAATATCCCAACGCAGCTCCTGGAAGAAACGTGTTTCTGACTCGCTGAATCTCAACATAGATTCAACTCTCTTAGGTGAACGAACGCACAGCAGAGCAGTTTCAAGGAAACTTTTCTCCTGAGTTTTAGACGAAGTTTCCTACTGTTTAGTACGGATGCCGGCATTGGGCAGGAAATACCGGCTTTGGGATTCTGCACAGAAAGGGTTTGCAAACCGCTGAATCCACACGTGAGTTTAACTCTGTCAGTTGAATGCACACATTGACAACCATTCAGTTTGATAGCACCCTTTTGGTTTTAGAAGCAGATATTTCTCTGTACAGCCTATGGTCCCATTCACTCGGGAATATCCCAACGCAGCTCCTAGAAGAAACGTGTTTCTGACTCGCTGAATCTCAACATAGATTCAACTCTCTTAGGTGAACGGACGCACAGCAGAGCAGTTTCAAGGAAACTTTTCTCCTGAGTTTTAGACGAAGTTTCCTGCTGTTTAGTACGGATGCCGGCATTGGGCTGGAAATACCGGTTTTGGGATTCTGCACAGAAAGGGTTTGCAAACCGCTGAATCCACACGTGAGTTTAACTCTGTCAGTTGAATGCACACATTGACAACCATTCAGTTTGATAACACCCTTTTGGTTTTAGAAGCAGATATTTCTCCGTAGAGCCTATGGTCCCATTCACTCGGGAATATCCCAACGCAGGTCCTAAAAGAAACGTGTTTCTGACTCGCTGAATCTCAACATAGATTCAACTCTCTTAGGTGAACGAACGCACAGCAGAGCAGTTTCAAGGAATCGTTTCTCCTGAGTTTTAGACGAAGCTTCCTGCGGTTTAGTACATATGCCGGCATTGGGCTGGAAATACCGGTTTTGGGATTCTGCACAGAAAGGGTTTGCAAACCGCTGAATCCACACGTGAGATTAACTCTGTCAGTTGAATGCACACATTGAGAACCCTTCAGTTAGATAGCACCGTTTTGGTTTTAGAAGCAGATATTTCTCTGTACAGCCTATGGTCCCATTCACTCGGGAATATACCAACTCAGCTCCTAGAAGAAACGTGTTTCTGACTCGCTGAATCTCAACATAGATTCAACTCTCTTAGGTGAACGAACGCACAGCAGAGCAGTTTCAAAGAAACGTTTCTCCTGAGTTTTAGACGAAGTTTCCTGCTGTTTAGTACGGATGCCGGCATTGGGCTGAAAATACCGGTTTTGGGATTCTGCACAGAAAGGGTTTGCAAACCGCTGAATCCACACGTGAGTTTAACTCTGTCAGTTGAATGCACACATTGACAACCATTCAGTTTGATAACACCCTTTTGGTTTTAGAAGCAGATATTTCTCCGTACAGCCTATGGTCCCATTCACTCGGGAATATCCCAACGCAGGTCCTAGAAGAAACGTGTTTCTGACTCGCTGAATCTCAACATAGATTCAACTCTCTTAGGTGAACGAACGCCCAGCAGAGCAGTTTCAAGGAAACGTTTCTCCTGAGTTTTAGACGAAGTTTCCTGCTGTTTAGTACGGATGCCGGCATTGGGCTGGAAATACCGGTTTTGGGATTCTGCACAGAAAGGGTTTGCAAACCCCTGAATCCACACGTGAGTTTAACTTTGTCAGTTGAATGCACACATTGACAACCATTCAGTTTGATAACACCCTTTTGGTTTTAGAAGCAGATATTTCTCCGTAGAGCCTATGGTCCCATTCACTCGGGAATATCCCAACGCAGCTCCTAGAAGAAAGGTGTTTCTGACTCGCTGAATCTCAACGTAGATTCAACTCTCTTAGGTGAACGAACGAACAGCAGAGCAGTTTCAAAGAATCGTTTCTCCTGAGATTTAGACGAAGCTTCCTGCTGTTTAGTACATATGCCGGCATTGGGCTGGAAATACCGGTTTTGGGATTCTGCACAGAAACGGTTTGCAAACCGCTGAATCCACACGTGAGATTAACTCTGTCAGTTGAATGCACACATTGACAACCATTCAGTTAGATAGCACCGTTTTGGTTTTAGAAGCAGATATTTCTCTGTACAGACTATGGTCCCATTCACTCGGGAATATCCCAACGCAACTCCTAGAAGAAACGTGTTTCTGACTCGCTGAATCTCAACATAGATTCAACTCTCTTAGGTGAACGAACGCACAGCAGAGCAGTTTCAAAGAAACGTTTCTCCTGAGTTTTAGACGAAGTTTCCTGCTGTTTAGTACGGATGCCGGCATTGGGCTGGAAATACCGGTTTTGGGATTCTGCACAGAAAGGGTTTGCAAACCGCTGAATCCACACGTGAGTTTATCTCTGTCTGTTGACTGCACACATTGACAACCATCCAGTTAGATAGCTCCGCTTTGGTTTTAGAAGCAGATATTTCTCTGTACAGCCTATGGTCCCATTCACTCGGGAATATCCCAACGCAGCTCCTAGAAGAAACGTGTTTCTGACTCGCTGAATCTCAACGTAGATTCAACTCTCTTAGGTGAACGAACGCACAGCAGATCAGTTTCAAGGAAACGTTTCTCCTGAGTTTTAGACGAAGTTACCTGCAGTTAAGTACGTATCCCGGCATTGGGCTGGAAATACCGATTTTGGGATTCTGCACAGAAAGTGTTTACAAACCGCTGAATCCACACGTGAGTTTAACTCTGTCATTTGAATGCACACATTGACAACCATTCAGTAAGATAGCTCCGTTTTGGTTTTAGAAGCAGATATTTCTCTGTACAGCCTATGGTCCCATTCACTCGGGAATATCCCAACGCAGCTCCTGGAAGAAACGTGTTTCTGACTCGCTGAATCTCAACATAGATTCAACTCTCTTAGGTGAACGGACGCACAGCAGAGCAGTTTCAAGGAAACTTTTCTCCTGAGTTTTAGACGAAGTTTCCTGCTGTTTAGTACGGATGCCGGCATTGGGCTGGAAATACCGGTTTTGGGATTCTGCAAAGAAAGGGTTTGCAAACCGCTGAATCCACACGTGAGTTTAACTCTGTCAGTTGAATGCACACATTGACAACCATTCAGTTTGATAACACCCTTTTGGTTTTAGAAGCAGATATTTCTCCGTAGAGTCTATGGTCCCATTCACTCGGGAATATCCCAACGCAGCTCCTAGAAGAAAGGTGTTTCTGACTCGCTGAATCTCAACGTAGATTCAACTCTCTTAGGTGAACGAACGAACAGCAGAGCAGTTTCAAAGAATCGTTTCTCCTGAGATTTAGACGAAGCTTCCTGCTGTTTAGTACATATGCCGGCATTGGGCTGGAAATACCGGTTTTGGGATTCTGCACAGAAACGGTTTGCAAACCGCTGAATCCACACGTGAGATTAACTCTGTCAGTTGAATGCACACATTGACAACCATTCAGTTAGATAGCACCGTTTTGGTTTTAGAAGCAGATATTTCTCTGTACAGCCTATGGTCCCATTCACTCGGGAATATCCCAACGCAGCTCCTAGAAGAAACGTGTTTCTGACTCGCTGAATCTCAACATAGATTCAACTCTCTTAGGTGAACGAACGCACAGCAGAGCAGTTTCAAGGAAACGTTTCTCCTGAGTTTTAGACGAAGTTTCCTGCTGTTTAGTACGGATGCCGGCATTGGGCTGGAAATACCGGTTTTGGGATTCTGCACAGAAAGGGTTTGCAAACCGCTGAATCCACACGTGAGTTTATCTCTGTCTGTTGACTGCACACATTGACAACCATCCAGTTAGATAGCTCCGCTTTGGTTTTAGAAGCAGATATTTCTCTGTACAGCCTATGGTCCCATTCACTCGGGAATATCCCAACGCAGCTCCTAGAAGAAACGTGTTTCTGACTCGCTGAATCTCAACGTAGATTCAACTCTCTTAGGTGAACGAACGCACAGCAGAGCAGTTTCAAGGAAACGTTTCTCCTGAGTTTTAGACGAAGTTACCTGCAGTTAAGTACGTATCCCGGCATTGGGCTGGAAATACCGATTTTGGGATTCTGCACAGAAAGTGTTTACAAACCGCTGAATCCACACGTGAGTTTAACTCTGTCAGTTGAATGCACACATTGACAACCATTCAGTAAGATAGCTCCGTTTTGGTTTTAGAAGCAGATATTTCTCTGTACAGCCTATGGTCCCATTCACTCGGGAATATCCCAACGCAGCTCCTAGAAGAAACGTGTTTCTGACTCGCTGAATCTCAACATAGATTCAACTCTCTTAGGTGAACGGACGCACAGCAGAGCAGTTTCAAGGAAACTTTTCTCCTGAGTTTTAGACGAAGTTTCCTGCTGTTTAGTACGGATGCCGGCATTGGGCTGGAAATACCGGTTTTGGGATTCTGCACAGAAAGGGTTTGCAAACCGCTGAATCCACACGTGAGTTTAACTCTGTCAGTTGAATGCACACATTGACAACCATTCAGTTAGATACCTCCGTTTTGGTTTTAGAAAGAGATATTTCTCTGTACAGCCTATGGTCCCATTCACTCGGGAATATCCCAACGCAGCTCCTGGAAGAAACGTGTTTCTGACTCGCTGAATCTCAACATAGATTCAACTCTCTTAGGTGAACGAACGCACAGCAGAGCAGTTTCAAGGAAACGTTTCTCCTGAGTTTTAGACGAAGTTTCCTGCTGTTTAGTACGGATGCCGGCATTGGGCAGGAAATACCGGCTTTGGGATTCTGCACAGAAAGTGTTTGCAAACCGCTGAATCCACACGTGAGTTTAACTCTGTCAGTTGAATGCACACATTGACAACCATTCAGTTTGATAGCACCCTTTTGGTTTTAGAAGCAGATATTTCTCTGTACAGCCTATGGTCCCATTCACTCGGGAATATCCCAACCCAGCTCCTAGAAGAAACGTGTTTCTGACTCGCTGAATCTCAACATAGATTCAACTCTCTTAGGTGAACGGACGCACAGCAGAGCAGTTTCAAGGAAACTTTTCTCCTGAGTTTTAGACGAAGTTTCCTGCTGTTTAGTACGGATGCCGGCATTGGGCTGGAAATACCGGTTTTGGGATTCTGCACAGAAAGGGTTTGCAAACCACTGAATCCACACGTGAGTTTAACTCTGTCAGTTGAATGCACACATTGACAACCATTCCGTTTGATAACACCCTTTTGGTTTTAGAAGCAGATATTTCTCCGTAGAGCCTATGGTCCCATTCACTCGGGAATATCCCAACGCAGGTCCTAGAAGAAACGTGTTTCTGACTCGCTGAATCTCAACATAGATTCAACTCTCTTAGGTGAACGAACGCCCAGCAGAGCAGTTTCAAGGAAACGTTTCTCCTGAGTTTTAGACGAAGTTTCCTGCTGTTTAGTACGGATGCCGGCATTGGGCTGGAAATAACGGTTTTGGGATTCTGCACAGAAAGGGTTTGCAAACCCCTGAATCCACACGTGAGTTTAACTTTGTCAGTTGAATGCACACATTGACAACCATTCAGTTTGATAACACCCTTTTGGTTTTAGAAGCAGATATTTCTCCGTAGAGCCTATGGTCCCATTCACTCGGGAATATCCCAACGCAGGTCCTAAAAGAAACGTGTTTCTGACTCGCTGAATCTCAACATAGATTCAACTCTCTTAGGTGAACGAACGAACAGCAGAGCAGTTTCAAGGAATCGTTTCTCCTGAGATTTAGACGAAGCTTCCTGCTGTTTAGTACATATGCCGGCATTGGGCTGGAAATACCCGTTTTGGGATTCTGCACAGAAACGGTTTGCAAACCGCTGAATCCACACGTGAGATTAACTCTGTCAGTTGAATGCACACATTGACAACCATTCAGTTAGATAGCACCGTTTTGGATTTAGAAGCAGATATTTCTCTGTACAGCCTATGGTCCCATTCACTCGGGAATATCCCAACGCAGCTCCTAGAAGAAACGTGTTTCTGACTCGCTGAATCTCAACATAGATTCAACTCTCTTAGGTGAACGAACCCACAGCAGAGCAGTTTCAAAGAAACGTTTCTCCTGAGTTTTAGACGAAGTTTCCTGCTGTTTAGTACGGATGCCGGCATTGGGCTGGAAATACCGGTTTTGGGATTATGCACAGAAAGGGTTTGCAAACCGCTGAATCCACACGTGAGTTTATCTCTGTCTGTTGACTGCACACATTGACAACCATCCACTTAGATAGCTCCGCTTTGGTTTTAGAAGCAGATATTTCTCTGTACAGCCTATGGTCCCATTCACTCGGGAATATCCCAACGCAGCTCCTAGAAGAAACGTGTTTCTGACTCGCTGAATCTCAACGTAGATTCAACTCTCTTAGGTGAACGAACGCACAGCAGAGCAGTTTCAAGGAAACGTTTCTCCTGAGTTTTAGACGAAGTTACCTGCAGTTAAGTACGTATCCCGGCATTGGGCTGGAAATACCGGTTTTGGGATTCTGCACAGAAAGTGTTTACAAACCGCTGAATCCACACGTGAGTTTAACTCTGTCAGTTGAATGCACACATTGACAACCATTCAGTAAGATAGCTCCGTTTTGGTTTTAGAAGCAGATATTTCTCTGTACAGCCTATGGTCCCATTCACTCGGGAATATCCCAACGCAGCTCCTAGAAGAAACGTGTTTCTGACTCGCTGAATCTCAACATAGATTCAACACTCTTAGGTGAACGGACGCACAGCAGAGCAGTTTCAAGGAAACTTTTCTCCTGAGTTTTAGACGAAGTTTCCTGCTGTTTAGTACGGATGCCGGCATTGGGCTGGAAATACCGGTTTTGGGATTCTGCACAGAAAGGGTTTGCAAACCGCTGAATCCACACGTGAGTTTAACTCTGTCAGTTGAATGCACACATTGACAACCATTCAGTTTGATAACACCCTTTTGGTTTTAGAAGCAGATATTTCTCCGTAGAGCCTATGGTCCCATTCACTCGGGAATATCCCAACGCAGGTCCTAAAAGAAACGTGTTTCTGACTCGCTGAATCTCAACATAGATTCAACTCTCTTAGGTGAACGAACGCACAGCAGAGCAGTTTCAAGGAAACCTTTCTCCTGAGTTTTAGACGAAGTTACCTGCTGTTTAGTACGTATGCCGGCATTGGGCTGGAAATACCGGTTTTGGGATTCTGCACAGAAAGGGTTTGCAAACCGCTGAATCCACACGTGAGTTTGACTTTGTCAGTTGAATGCACACATTGACAACAATCCAATTAGAGTGCTTCGTTTTGGTTTTAGAAGCACATATTTCTCTGTACAGCCTATGGTCCCATTCACTCGGGAATATCCCAACGCAACTCCTAGAAGAAACGTGTTCCTGACTCGCTGAATCTCAACATAGATTCAACTCTCTTAGGTGAACGAACGCACAGCAGAGCAGTTTCAAGGAAACGTTTCTCCTGAGTTTTAGACGAAGTTTCCTGCTGTTTAGTACGTATGCCGGCATTGGGCTGGAAATACCGGTTTTGGGATTCTGCACAGAAAGGGTTTGCAAACCACTGAATCCACACGTGAGTTTAACTCTGTCAGTTGAATGCACACATTGACAACCATTCAGTTAGATTGCTCGGTTTTGGATTTAGAAGGAGATATTTCTCTGTAGAGCCTATGGTCCCATTCACTCGGGAATATCCCAACGCAGGTCCTAGAAGAAACGTGTTTCTGACTCGCTGAATCTCAACATAGATTCAACTCTCTTAGGTGAACGAACGCACAGCAGAGCAGTTTCAAGGAAACGTTTCTCCTGAGTTTTAGACGAAGTTTCCTGCTGTTTAGTACGTATGACGGCATTGGGCTGGAAATACCGGTTTTGGGATTCTGCACAGAAAGGGTTTGCAAACCGCTGAATCCACAAGTGAGTTTATCTCAGTCAGTTGAATGCACACATTGACAACCATTCAGTTAGATAGCTCCGTTTTGGTTTTAGAAGCAGATATTCCTCTGTACAGCCTATGGTCCCATTCACTCGGGAATATCCCAACGCAGCTCCTGGAAGAAACGTGTTTCTGACTCGCTGAATCTCAACATAGATTCAACTCTCTTAGGTGAACGAACGCCCAGCAGAGCAGTTTCAAGGAAACGTTTCTCCTGAGTTTTAGACGAAGTTTCCTGCTGTTTAGTACGTATGCCGTCATTGGGCTGGAAATACCGGTTTTGGGATTCTGCACAGAAAGGGTTTGCAAACCGCTGAATCCACACGTGAGTTTAACTCTGTCAGTTGAATGCACACATTGACAACCATCCAGTTAGATAGCTCCGTTTCGGTTTTAGAAGCAGATATTTCTCTGTACAGCCTATGGTCCCATTCACTCGGGAATATCCCAACGCAGCTCCTAGAAGAAACGTGTTTCTGACTCGCTGAATCTCAACATAGATTCAACTCTCTTAGGTGAACGAACGCACAGCACAGCAGTTTCAAGGAAACTTTTCTCCTGAGTTTTAGACGAAGTTTCCTGCTGTTTAGTACGTATGCCGGCATTGGGCTGGAAATACCGGTTTAGGGATTCTTCACAGAAAGGGTTTGCAAACCGCTGAATCCACACGTGAGTTTAACTCTGTCAGTTGAATGCACACATTGACAACCATTCAATTAGATACCTCCGTTTTGGTTTTAGAAAGAGATATTTCTCTGTACAGCCTATGGTCCCATTCACTCAGGAATATCCCAACGCAGCTCCTAGAAGAAACGTGTTTCTGACTCGCTGAATCTCAACATAGATTCAACTCTCTTAGGTGAACGAACGCACAGCAGAGCAGTTTCAAGGAAACGTTTCTCCTGAGTTTTAGACGAAGTTTCCTGCTGTTTAGTACGTATGCCGGCATTGGGCTGGAAATACCGGTTTTGGGATTCTGCACAGAAAGGGTTTGCAATCCACTGAATCCACACGTGAGTTTAACTCCATCAGTTGAATGCACACATTGACAACCATTCAGTTAGATAGCTCCGTTTTGGTTTTAGAAGCAGATATTTCTCTGTGCAGCCTATGGTCCCATTCACTCGGGAATATCCCAACGCAGCTCCTGGAAGAAACGTGTTTCTGACTCGCTGAATCTCAACGTAGATTCAACTCTCTTAGATGAACGAACGCACAGCAGAGCAGTTTCAAGGAAACGTTTCTCCTGAGTTTTAGACGAAGTTACCTGCAGTTAAGTACGTATCCCGGCATTGGGCTGGAAATACCGGTTTTGGGATTCTGCACAGAAAGTGTTTACAAACCGCTGAATCCACACGTGAGTTTAACTCTGTCAGTTGAATGCACACATTGACAACCATTCAGTTAGATAGCTCCGTTTTGGTTTTAGAAGCAGATATTTCCCTGTACAGCCTATGGTCCCATTCACTCGGGAATATCCCAACGCAGCTCCTGGAAGAAACGTGTTTCTGACTCGCTGAATCTCAACATAGATTCAACTCTCTTAGGTGAACGAACGCACAGCAGAGCAGTTTCAAGGAAACGTTTCTCCTGAGTTTTAGACGAAGTTTCCTGCTGTTTAGTACGTATGCCGGCATTGGGCTGGAAATACCGGTTTTGGGATTCTGCACAGAAAGGGTTTGCAAACCGCTGAATCCACACGTGAGTTTAACTCTGTCAGTTGAATGCACACATTGACAACCATCCAGTTAGATAGCTCCGTTTTGGTTTTAGAAGCAGATATTTCTCTGTACAGTCTATGGTCCCATTCACTCGGGAATATCCCAACGCAGCTCCTAGAAGAAACGTGTTTCTGACTCGCTGAATCTCAACATAGATTCAACTCTCTTAGGTGAACGAAAGAACAGCAGAGCAGTTTCAAGGAAACGTTTCTCCTGAGTTTTAGACGAAGTTTCCTGCTGTTTAGTACGTATGCCGGCATTGGGCTGGAAATACCGGTTTTGGGATTCTGCACAGAAAGGGTTTGCAAACCACTGAATCCACAAGTGAGTTTAACTCTGTCAGTTGAATGCACACATTGACAACCATGCAGTTAGATAGCTCCGTTTTGGTTTTAGAAGCAGATATTTCTCTGTACAGCCTATGGTCCCATTCACTCGGGAATATCCCAACGCAGCTCCTGGAAGAAACGTGTTTCTGACTCGCTGAATCTCAACATAGATTCAACTCTCTTAGGTGAACGAACGCTCAGCAGAGCAGTTTCAAGGAAACGTTTCTCCTGAGTTTTAGACGAAGTTTCCTGCTGTTTAGTACGTATGCCGGCATTGGGCTGGAAATACCGGTTTTGGGATTCTGCACAGAAAGGGTTTGCAAACCGCTGAATCCACAATTGAGTTTATCTCTGTCAGTTGAATGCACACATTGACAACCATTCAGTTAGATAGCTCCGTTTTGGTTTTAGAAGCAGATATTTCTCTGTACAGCCTATGGTCCCATTCACTCGGGAATATCCCAACGCAGCTCCTAGAAGAAACGTGTTTCTGACTCGCTGAATCTCAACATAGATTCAACTCTCTTAGGTGAACGAACGCACAGCACAGCAGTTTCAAGGAAACTTTTCTCCTGAGTTTTAGACGAAGTTTCCTGCTGTTTAGTACGTATGCCGGCATTGGGCTGGAAATACCGGTTTTGGGATTCTGCACAGAAAGGCTTTGCAAACCGCTGAATCCACACGTGAGTTTAACTCTGTCAGTTGAATGCACACATTGACAACCATTCAGTTAGATACCTCCGTTTTGGTTTTAGAAACAGATATTTCTGTGTACAGCCTATGGTCCCATTCACTCGGGAATATCCCAACGCAGCTCCTAGAAGAAACGTGTTTCTGACTCGCTGAATCTCAACATAGATTCAACTCTCTTAGGTGAACAAACGCCCAGCAGAGCAGTTTCAAGGAAACGTTTCTCCTGAGTTTTAGACGAAGTTTCCTGCTGTTTAGTACGGATGCCGGCATTGGGCTGGATATACCGGTTTTGGGATTCTGCACAGAAAGGGTTTGCAAACCGCTGAATCCACACGTGAGTTTACCTCTGTCAGTTGAATGCACACACTGACAACCATTCAGTTAGATAGCTCCGTTTTGGTTTTAGAAGCAGATATTTCTCTGTACAGCCTATGGTCCCATTCACTCGGGAATATCCCAACGCAGCTCCTGGAAGAAACGTGTTTCTGACTCGCTGAATCTCAACATAGATTCACCTCTGTTAGGTGAACGAACGCACAGCAGAGCAGTTTCAAGGAATCGTTTCTCCTGAGATTTAGACGAAGTTTCCTGCTGTTTAGTACGGATGCCGTCATTGGGCAGGAAATACCGGCTTTGGGATTCTGCACAGAAAGGGTTTGCAAACCGCTGGATCCACACGTGAGTTTAACTCTGTCAGTTGAATGCACACATTGACAACCATTCAGTTTGATAGCACCCTTTTGGTTTTAGAAGCAGATATTTCTCTGTACAGCCTATGGTCCCATTCACTCGGGAATATCCCAACGCAGCTCGTAGAAGAAACGTGTTTCTGACTCGCCGAATCTCAACATAGATTCAACTCTCTTAGGTGAACGGGCGCACAGCAGAGCAGTTTCAAGGAAACTTTTCTCCTGAGTTTTAGACGAAGTTTCCTGCTGTTTAGTACGGATGCCGGCATTGGGCTGGAAATACCGGTTTTGGGATTCTGCACAGAAAGGGTTTGCAAACCGCTGAATCCACACGTGAGTTTAACTCTGTCAATTGAATGCACACATTGACAACCATTCAGTTTGATAACACCCTTTTGGTTTTAGAAGCAGATATTTCTCCGAACAGCCTATGGTCCCATTCACTCGGGAATATCCCAACGCAGGTCCTAGAAGAAACGTGTTTCTGACTCGCTGAATCTCAACATAGATTCAACTCTCTTAGGTGAACGAACGCGCAGCAGAGCAGTTTGAAGGAATCGTTTCTCCTGAGTTTTAGACGAAGCTTCCTGCTGTTTAGTACATATGCCGGCATTGGGCTGGAAATACCGGTTTTGGGATTCTGCACAGAAACGGTTTGCAAACCGCTGAATCCACACGTGAGATTAACTCTGTCAGCTGAATGAACACATTGACAACCATTCAGTTACATAGCACCGTTTTGGTTTTAGAAGCAGATATTTCTCTGTACAGCCTATGGTCCCATTCACTCGGGAATATCCCAACGCAGCTCCTGGAAGAAACGTGTTTCTGACTCGCTGAATCTCAACATAGATTCAACTCTCTTAGGTGAACGAACGCACAGCAGAGCAGTTTCAAAGAAACGTTTCTCCTGAGTTTTAGACGAAGTTTCCTGCTGTTTAGTACGGATGCCGGCATTGGGCTGGAAATACCGGTTTGGGATTCTGCACAGAAAGGGTTTGCAAACCACTGAATCCACACGTGAGTTTAACTCTGTCAGTTGAATGCACACATTGACAACCATTCAGTTAGATTGCTCGGTTTTGGTTTTAGAAGGAGATATTTCTCTGTACAGCCTATGGTCCCATTCACTCGGGAATATCCCAACGCAGCTCCTAGAAGAAACGTGTTTCTGACTCGCTGAATCTCAACATAGATTCAACTCTCTTAGGTGAACGAACGCACAGCAGAGCAGTTTCAAGGAAACGTTTCTCCTGAGTTTTAGACGAAGTTTCCTGCTGTTTAGTACGTATGCCGGCATTGGGCTGGAAATACCGGTTTTGGGATTCTGCACAGAAAGGGTTTGCAAACCGCTGAATCCACAAGTGAGTTTATCTCTGTCAGTTGAATGCACACATTGACAACCATTCAGTTAGATAGCTCCGTTTTGGTTTTAGAAGCAGATATTCCTCTGTACAGCCTATGGTCCCATTCACTCGGGAATATCCCAACGCAGCTCCTAGAAGAAACGTGTTTCTGACTCGCTGAATCTCAACATAGTTTCAACTCTCTTAGGTGAACGAACGCCCAGCAGAGAAGTTTCAAGGAAACGTTTCTCCTGAGTTTTAGACGAAGTTTCCTGCTGTTTAGTACGTATGCCGGCATTGGGCTGGAAATACCGGTTTTGGGATTCTTCACAGAAAGGGTTTGCAAACCGCTGAATCCACACGTGAGTTTAACTCTGTCAGTTGAATGCACACATTGACAACCATCCAGTTAGATAGCTCCGTTTCGGTTTTAGAAGCAGATATTTCTCTGTACAGCCTATGGTCCCATTCACTCGGGAATATCCCAACGCAGCTCCTAGAAGAAACGTGTTTCTGACTCGCTGAATCTCAACATAGATTCAACTCTCTTAGGTGAACGAACGCACAGCACAGCAGTTTCAAGGAAACTTTTCTCCTGAGTTTTAGACGAAGTTTCCTGCTGTTTAGTACGTATGCCGGCATTGGGCTGGAAATACCGGTTTTGGGATTCTTCACAGAAAGGGTTTGCAAACCGCTGAATCCACACGTGAGTTTAACTCTGTCAGTTGAATGCACACATTGACAACCATTCAGTTAGATACCTCCGTTTTGGTTTTAGAAAGAGATATTTCTCTGTACAGCCTATGGTCCCATTCACTCAGGAATATCCCAACGCAGCTCCTAGAAGAAACGTGTTTCTGACTCGCTGAATCTCAACATAGATTCAACTCTCTTAGGTGAACGAACGCCCAGCAGAGCAGTTTCAAGGAAACGTTTCTCCTGAGTTTTAGACGAAGTTTCCTGCTGTTTAGTACGTATGCCGGCATTGGGCTGGAAATACCGGTTTTGGGATTCTGCACAGAAAGGGTTTGCAAACCGCTGAATCCACACGTGAGTTTAACTCTGTCAGTTGAATGCACACACTGACAACCATTCAGTTAGATAGCTCCGTTTTGGTTTTAGAAGCAGATATTTCTCTGTACAGCCTATGGTCCCATTCACTCGGGAATATCCCAACGCAGCTCCTGGAAGAAACGTGTTTCTGAGTCGCTGAATCTCAACATAGATTCAACTCTCTTAGGTGAACGAACGCACAGCAGAGCAGTTTCAAGGAAACTTTTCTCCTGAGTTTTAGACGAAGATTCCTGCTGTTTAGTACGGATGCCGGCATTGGGCAGGAAATACCGGCTTTGGGATTCTGCACAGAAAGGGTTTGCAAACCGCTGAATCCACACGTGAGTTTAACTCTGTCAGTTGAATGCACACATTGACAACCATTCAGTTTGATAGCACCCTTTTGGTTTTAGAAGGAGATATTTCTCTGTACAGCCTATGGTCCCATTCACTCGGGAATATCCCAACGCAGCTCCTAGAAGAAACGTGTTTCTGACTCGCTGAATCTCAACATAGATTCAACTCTCTTAGGTGAACGAACGCACAGCAGAGCAGTTTCAAGGAAACTTTTCTCCTGAGTTTTAGACGAAGTTTCCTGCTGTTTAGTACGGATGCCGGCATTGGGCTGGAAATACCGGTTTTGGGATTCTGCACAGAAAGGGTTTGCAAACCGCTGAATCCACACGTGAGTTTAACTCTGTCAGTTGAATGCACACATTGACAACCATTCAGTTTGATAACACCCTTTTGGTTTTAGAAGCAGATATTTCTCCGTAGAGCCTATGGTCCCATTCACTCGGGAATATCCCAACGCAGGTCCTAAAAGAAACGTGTTTCTGACTCGCTGAATCTCAACATAGATTCAACTCTCTTAGGTGAACGAACGCACAGCAGAGCAGTTTCAAGGAATCGTTTCTCCTGAGTTTTAGACGAAGCTTCCTGTGGTTTAGTACATATGCCGGCATTGGGCTGGAAATACCGGTTTTGGGATTCTGCACAGAAACGGTTTGCAAACCGCTGAATCCACACGTGAGATTAACTCTGTCAGTTGAATGCACACATTGAGAACCCTTCAGTTAGATAGCACCGTTTTGGTTTTAGAAGCAGATATTTCTCTGTACAGCCTATGGTCCCATTCACTCGGGAATATCCCAACGCAGCTCCTAGAAGAAACGTGTTTCTGACTCGCTGAATCTCAACATAGATTCAACTCTCTTAGGTGAACGAACGCACAGCAGAGCAGTTTCAAAGAAACGTTTCTCCTGAGTTTTAGACGAAGTTTCCTGCTGTTTAGTACGGATGCCGGCATTGGGCTGAAAATACCGGTTTTGGGATTCTGCACAGAAAGGGTTTGCAAACCGCTGAATCCACACGTGAGTTTAACTCTGTCAGTTGAATGCACACATTGACAACCATTCAGTTTGATAACACCCTTTTGGTTTTAGAAGCAGATATTTCTCCTTACAACCTATGGTCCCATTCACTCGGGAATATCCCAACGCAGGTCCTAGAAGAAACGTGTTTCTGACTCGCTGAATCTCAACATAGATTCAACTCTCTTAGGTGAACGAACGCCCAGCAGAGCAGTTTCAAGGAAACGTTTCTCCTGAGTTTTAGACGAAGTTTCCTGCTGTTTAGTACGGATGCCGGCATTGGGCTGGAAATACCGGTTTTGGGATTCTGCACAGAAAGGGTTTGCAAACCCCTGAATCCACACGTGCGTTTAACTTTGTCAGTTGAATGCACACATTGACAACCATTCAGTTTGATAACACCCTTTTGGTTTTAGAAGCAGATATTTCTCCGTAGAGCCTATGGTCCCATTCACTCGGGAATATCCCAACGCAGGTCCTAAAAGAAACGTGTTTCTGTCTCGCTGAATCTCAGCATAGATTCAACTCTCTTAGGTGAACGAACGAACAGCAGAGCAGTTTCAAGGAATCGTTTCTCCTGAGATTTAGACGAAGTTTCCTGCTGTTTAGTACGGATGCCGGCATTGGGCTGGAAATACCGGTTTTGGGATTCTGCACAGAAACGGTTTGCAAACCGCTGAATCCACACGTGAGTTTATCTCTGTCTGTTGACTGCACACATTGACAACCATCCAGTTAGATAGCGCCGCTTTGGTTTTAGAAGCAGATATTTCTCTGTACAGCCTATGGTCCCATTCACTCGGGAATATCCCAACGCAGCTCCTAGAACAAACGTGTTTCTGACTCGCTAAATCTCAACGTAGATTCAACTCTCTTAGGTGAACGAACGCACAGCAGAGCAGTTTCAAGGAAACGTTTCTCCTGAGTTTTAGACGAAGTTACCTGCAGTTAAGTACGTATCCCGGCATTGGGCTGGAAATACCGGTTTTGGGATTCTGCACAGAAAGTGTTTACAAACCGCTGAATCCACACGTGAGTTTAACTCTGTCAGTTGAATGCACACATTGACAACCATTCAGTTAGATAGCTCCGTTTTGGTTTTAGAAGCAGATATTTCTCTGTACAGCCTATGGTCCCATTCACTCGGGAATATCCCAACGCAGCTCCTGGAAGAAACGTGTTTCTGACTCGCTGAATCTCAACATAGATTCAACTCTCTTAGGTGAACGAACGCACAGCAGAGCAGTTTCAAGGAAACGTTTCTCCTGAGTTTTAGACGAAGTTTCCTGCTGTTTAGTACGGATGCCGGCATTGGGCTGGAAATATCGGTTTTGGGATTCTGCAGAGAAAGGGTTTCCAAACCGCTGAATCCACACGTGAGTTTAACTCTGTCAGTTGAATGCACACATTGACAACCATTCAGTTAGATAGCTCCGTTTTGGTATTAGAAGCAGATATTTCTCTGCACAGCCTATGGTCCCATTCACTCGGGAATATCCCAACGCAGGTCCTAGAAGAAACGTGTTTCTGACTCGCTGAATCTCAACATAGATTCAACTCTCTTAGGTGAACGAACGCACAGCAGAGTAGTTTCAAGGAAACGTTTCTCCTGAGTTTTAGACGAAGTTTCCTGCGGTTTAGTACAGATGCCGGCATTGGGCTGGAAATACCGGTTTTGGGATTCTGCACAGAAAGGGTTTGCAAACCGCTGAATCCACACGTGAGTTTATCTTTGTGAGTTGAATGCACACATTGACAACCATCCAGTTAGATAGCTCCGTTTTGGTTTTAGAAGCAGATATTTCTCTGTACAGCCTATGGTCCCATTCACTCGGGAATATCCCAACGCAGCTCCTAGAAGAAACGTGTTTCTGACTCGCTGAATCTCAACGTAGATTCAACTCTCTTAGGTGAACGAACGCACAGCAGAGCAGTTTCAAGGAAACGTTTCTCCTGAGTTTTAGACGAAGTTACCTGCAGTTAAGTACGTATCCCGGCATTGGGCTGGAAATACCGGTTTTGGGATTCTGCACAGAAAGTGTTTGCAAACCGCTGAATCCACACGTGAGTTTAACTCTGTCAGTTGAATGCACACATTGACAACCATTCAGTTATATAGCTCCGTTTTGGTTTTAGAAGCAGATATTTCTCTGTACAGCCTATGGTCCCATTCACTCGGGAATATCCCAACGCAGCTCCTGGAAGAAACGTGTTTCTGACTCGCTGAATCTCAACATAGATTCAACTCTCTTAGGTGAACGAACGCACAGCAGAGCAGTTTCAAGGAAACGTTTCTCCTGAGTTTTAGACGAAGTTTCCTGCTGTTTAGTACGTATGCCGGCATTGGGCTGGAAATACCGGTTTTGGGATTCTGCACAGAAAGGGTTTGCAAACCCCTGAATCCACACGTGAGTTTAACTCTGTCAGTTGAATGCACACATTGACAACCATTCAGTTAGATACCTCCGTTTTGGTTTTAGAAAGAGATATTTCTCTGTACAGCCTATGGTCCCATTCACTCAGGAATATCCCAACGCAGCTCCTAGAAGAAACGTGTTTCTGACTCGCTGAATCTCAACATAGATTCAACTCTCTTAGGTGAACGAACGCCCAGCAGAGCAGTTTCAAGGAAACGTTTCTCCTGAGTTTTAGACGAAGTTTCCTGCTGTTTAGTACGGATGCCGGCATTGGGCTGGAAATACCGGTTTTGGGATTCTGCACAGAAAGGGTTTGCAAACCGCTGAATCCACACGTGAGTTTAACTCTGTCAGTTGAATGCACACACTGACAACCATTCAGTTAGATAGCTCCGTTTTGGTTTTAGAAGCAGATATTTCTCTGTACAGCCTATGGTCCCATTCACTCGGGAATATCCCAACGCAGCTCCTGGAAGAAACGTGTTTCTGACTCGCTGAATCTCAACATAGATTCAACTCTCTTAGGTGAACGAACGCACAGCAGAGCAGTTTCAAGGAAACTTTTCTCCTGAGTTTTAGACGAAGTTTCCTGCTGTTTAGTACGGATGCCGGCATTGGGCTGGAAATACCGGCTTTGGGATTCTGCACAGAAAGGGTTTGCAAACCGCTGAATCCACACGTGAGTTTAACTCTGTCAGTTGAATGCACACATTGACAACCATTCAGTTTGATAGCACCCTTTTGGTTTTAGAAGCAGATATTTCTCTGTACAGCCTATGGTCCCATTCACTCGGGAATATCCCAACGCAGCTCCTAGAAGAAACGTGTTTCTGACTCGCTGAATCTCAACATAGATTCAACTCTCTTAGGTGAACGGACGCACAGCAGAGCAGTTTCAAGGAAACTTTTCTCCTGAGTTTTAGACGAAGTTTCCTGCTGTTTAGTACGGATGCCGGCATTGGGCTGGAAATACCGGTTTTGGGATTCTGCACAGAAAGGGTTTGCAAACCGCTGAATCCACACGTGAGTTTAACTCTGTCAGTTGAATGCACACATTGACAACCATTCAGTTTGATAACACCCTTTTGGTTTTAGAAGCAGATATTTCTCCGTAGAGCCTATGGTCCCATTCACTCGGGAATATCCCAACGCAGGTCCTAAAAGAAACGTGTTTCTGACTCGCTGAATCTCAACATAGATTCAACTCTCTTAGGTGAACTAACGCACAGCAGAGCAGTTTCAAGGAATCGTTTCTCCTGAGTTTTAGACGAAGCTTCCTGCGGTTTAGTACATATGCCGGCATTGGGCTGGAAATACCGGTTTTGGGATTCTGCAAAGAAAGGGTTTGCAAACCGCTGAATCCACACGTGAGATTAACTCTATCAGTTGAATGCACACATTGAGAACCCTTCAGTTAGATAGCACCGTTTTGGTTTTAGAAGCAGATATTTCTCTGTACAGCCTATGGTCCCATTCACTCGGGAATATACCAACTCAGCTCCTAGAAGAAACGTGTTTCTGACTCGCTGAATCTCAACATAGATTCAACTCTCTTAGGTGAACGAACGCACAGCAGAGCAGTTTCAAAGAAACGTTTCTCCTGAGTTTTAGACGAAGTTTCCTGCTGTTTAGTACGGATGCCGGCATTGGGCTGAAAATACCGGTTTTGGGATTCTGCACAGAAAGGGTTTGCAAACCGCTGAATCCACACGTGAGTTTAACTCTGTCAGTTGAATGCACACATTGACAACCATTCAGTTTGATAACACCCTTTTGGTTTTAGAAGCAGATATTTCTCCGTACAGCCTATGGTCCCATTCACTCGGGAATATCCCAACGCAGGTCCTAGAAGAAACGTGTTTCTGACTCGCTGAATCTCAACATAGATTCAACTCTCTTAGGTGAACGAACGCCCAGCAGAGCAGTTTCAAGGAAACGTTTCTCCTGAGTTTTAGACGAAGTTTCCTGCTGTTTAGTACGGATGCCGGCATTGGGCTGGAAATACCGGTTTTGGGATTCTGCACAGAAAGGGTTTGCAAACCCCTGAATCCACACGTGAGTTTAACTTTGTGAGTTGAATGCACACATTGACAACCATTCAGTTTGATAACACCCTTTTGGTTTTAGAAGCAGATATTTCTCCGTAGAGCCTATGGTCCCATTCACTCGGGAATATCCCAACGCAGCTCCTAGAAGAAAGGTGTTTCTGACTCGCTGAATCTCAACGTAGATTCAACTCTCTTAGGTGAACGAACGAACAGCAGAGCAGTTTCAAAGAATCGTTTCTCCTGAGATTTAGACGAAGCTTCCTGCTGTTTAGTACATATGCCGGCATTGGGCTGGAAATACCGGTTTTGGGATTCTGCACAGAAACGGTTTGCAAACCGCTGAATCCACACGTGAGATTAACTCTGTCAGTTGAATGCACACATTGACAACCATTCAGTTAGATAGCACCGTTTTGGTTTTAGAAGCAGATATTTCTCTGTACAGACTATGGTCCCATTCACTCGGGAATATCCCAACGCAACTCCTAGAAGAAACGTGTTTCTGACTCGCTGAATCTCAACATAGATTCAACTCTCTTAGGTGAACGAACGCACAGCAGAGCAGTTTCAAAGAAACGTTTCTCCTGAGTTTTAGACGAAGTTTCCTGCTGTTTAGTACGGATGCCGGCATTGGGCTGGAAATACCGGTTTTGGGATTCTGCACAGAAAGGGTTTGCAAACCGCTGAATCCACACGTGAGTTTATCTCTGTCTGTTGACTGCACACATTGACAACCATCCAGTTAGATAGCTCCGCTTTGGTTTTAGAAGCAGATATTTCTCTGTACAGCCTATGGTCCCATTCACTCGGGAATATCCCAACGCAGCTCCTAGAAGAAACGTGTTTCTGACTCGCTGAATCTCAACGTAGATTCAACTCTCTTAGGTGAACGAACGCACAGCAGAGCAGTTTCAAGGAAACGTTTCTCCTGAGTTTTAGACGAAGTTACCTGCAGTTAAGTACGTATCCCGGCATTGGGCTGGAAATACCGATTTTGGGATTCTGCACAGAAAGTGTTTACAAACCGCTGAATCCACACGTGAGTTTAACTCTGTCATTTGAATGCACACATTGACAACCATTCAGTAAGATAGCTCCGTTTTGGTTTTAGAAGCAGATATTTCTCTGTACAGCCTATGGTCCCATTCACTCGGGAATATCCCAACGCAGCTCCTGGAAGAAACGTGTTTCTGACTCGCTGAATCTCAACATAGATTCAACTCTCTTAGGTGAACGGACGCACAGCAGAGCAGTTTCAAGGAAACTTTTCTCCTGAGTTTTAGACGAAGTTTCCTGCTGTTTAGTACGGATGCCGGCATTGGGCTGGAAATACCGGTTTTGGGATTCTGCAAAGAAAGGGTTTGCAAACCGCTGAATCCACACGTGAGTTTAACTCTGTCAGTTGAATGCACACATTGACAACCATTCAGTTTGATAACACCCTTTTGGTTTTAGAAGCAGATATTTCTCCGTAGAGCCTATGGTCCCATTCACTCGGGAATATCCCAACGCAGCTCCTAGAAGAAAGGTGTTTCTGACTCGCTGAATCTCAACGTAGATTCAACTCTCTTAGGTGAACGAAGGAACAGCAGAGCAGTTTCAAAGAATCGTTTCTCCTGAGATTTAGACGAAGCTTCCTGCTGTTTAGTACATATGCCGGCATTGGGCTGGAAATCCCGGTTTTGGGATTCTGCACAGAAACGGTTTGCAAACCGCTGAATCCACACGTGAGATTAACTCTGTCAGTTGAATGCACACATTGACAACCATTCAGTTAGATAGCACCGTTTTGGTTTTAGAAGCAGATATTTCTCTGTACAGCCTATGGTCCCATTCACTCGGGAATATCCCAACGCAGCTCCTAGAAGAAACGTGTTTCTGACTCGCTGAATCTCAACATAGATTCAACTCTCTTAGGTGAACGAACGCACAGCAGAGCTGTTTCAAGGAAACGTTTCTCCTGAGTTTTAGACGAAGTTTCCTGCTGTTTAGTACGGATGCCGGCATTGGGCTGGAAATACCGGTTTTGGAATTCTGCACAGAAAGGGTTTGCAAACCGCTGAATCCACACGTGAGTTTATCTCTGTCTGTTGACTGCACACATTGACAACCATCCAGTTAGATAGCTCCGCTTTGGTTTTAGAAGCAGATATTTCTCTGTACAGCCTATGGTCCCATTCACTCGGGAATATCCCAACGCAGCTCCTAGAAGAAACGTGTTTCTGACTCGCTGAATCTCAACGTAGATTCAACTCTCTTAGGTGAACGAACGCACAGCAGAGCAGTTTCAAGGAAACGTTTCTCCTGAGTTTTAGACGAAGTTACCTGCAGTTAAGTACGTATCCCGGCATTGGGCTGGAAATACCGATTTTGGGATTCTGCACAGAAAGTGTTTACAAACCGCTGAATCCACACGTGAGTTTAACTCTGTCAGTTGAATGCACACATTGACAACCATTCAGTAAGATAGCTCCGTTTTGGTTTTAGAAGCAGATATTTCTCTGTACAGCCTATGGTCCCATTCACTCGGGAATATCCCAACGCAGCTCCTAGAAGAAACGTGTTTCTGACTCGCTGAATCTCAACATAGATTCAACTCTCTTAGGTGAACGGACGCACAGCAGAGCAGTTTCAAGGAAACTTTTCTCCTGAGTTTTAGACGAAGTTTCCTGCTGTTTAGTACGGATGCCGGCATTGGGCTGGAAATACCGGTTTTGGGATTCTGCACAGAAAGGGTTTGCAAACCGCTGAATCCACACGTGAGTTTAACTCTGTCAGTTGAATGCACACATTGACAACCATTCAGTTAGATACCTCCGTTTTGGTTTTAGAAAGAGATATTTCTCTGTACAGCCTATGGTCCCATTCACTCAGGAATATCCCAACGCAGCTCCTAGAAGAAACGTGTTTCTGACTCGCTGAATCTCAACATAGATTCAACTCTCTTAGGTGAACGAACGCCCAGCAGAGCAGTTTCAAGGAAACGTTTCTCCTGAGTTTTAGACGAAGTTTCCTGCTGTTTAGTACGGATGCCGGCATTGGGCAGGAAATACCGGCTTTGGGATTCTGCACAGAAAGTGTTTGCAAACCGCTGAATCCACACGTGAGTTTAACTCTGTCAGTTGAATGCACACATTGACAACCATTCAGTTTGATAGCACCCTTTTGGTTTTAGAATCAGATATTTCTCTGTACAGCCTATGGTCCCATTCACTCGGGAATATCCCAACCCAGCTCCTAGAAGAAACGTGTTTCTGACTCGCTGAATCTCAACATAGATTCAACTCTCTTAGGTGAACGGACGCACAGCAGAGCAGTTTCAAGGAAACTTTTCTCCTGAGTTTTAGACGAAGTTTCCTGCTGTTTAGTACGGATGCCGGCATTGGGCTGGAAATACCGGTTTTGGGATTCTGCACAGAAAGGGTTTGCAAACCACTGAATCCACACGTGAGTTTAACTCTGTCAGTTGAATGCACACATTGACAACCATTCCGTTTGATAACACCCTTTTGGTTTTAGAAGCAGATATTTCTCCGTAGAGCCTATGGTCCCATTCACTCGGGAATATCCCAACGCAGGTCCTAGAAGAAACGTGTTTCTGACTCGCTGAATCTCAACATAGATTCAACTCTCTTAGGTGAACGAACGCCCAGCAGAGCAGTTTCAAGGAAACGTTTCTCCTGAGTTTTAGACGAAGTTTCCTGCTGTTTAGTACGGATGCCGGCATTGGGCTGGAAATAACGGTTTTGGGATTCTGCACAGAAAGGGTTTGCAAACCCCTGAATCCACACGTGAGTTTAACTTTGTCAGTTTAATGCACACATTGACAACCATTCAGTTTGATAACACCCTTTTGGTTTTAGAAGCAGATATTTCTCCGTAGAGCCTATGGTCCCATTCACTCGGGAATATCCCAACGCAGGTCCTAAAAGAAACGTGTTTCTGACTCGCTGAATCTCAACATAGATTCAACTCTCTTAGGTGAACGAACGAACAGCAGAGCAGTTTCAAGGAATCGTTTCTCCTGAGATTTAGACGAAGCTTCCTGCTGTTTAGTACATATGCCGGCATTGGGCTGGAAATACCCGTTTTGGGATTCTGCACAGAAACGGTTTGCAAACCGCTGAATCCACACGTGAGATTAACTCTGTCAGTTGAATGCACACATTGACAACCATTCAGTTAGATAGCACCGTTTTGGATTTAGAAGCAGATATTTCTCTGTACAGCCTATGGTCCCATTCACTCGGGAATATCCCAACGCAGCTCCTAGAAGAAACGTGTTTCTGACTCGCTGAATCTCAACATAGATTCAACTCTCTTAGGTGAACGAACCCACAGCAGAGCAGTTTCAAAGAAACGTTTCTCCTGAGTTTTAGACGAAGTTTCCTGCTGTTTAGTACGGATGCCGGCATTGGGCTGGAAATACCGGTTTTGGGATTATGCACAGAAAGGGTTTGCAAACCGCTGAATCCACACGTGAGTTTATCTCTGTCTGTTGACTGCACACATTGACAACCATCCACTTAGATAGCTCCGCTTTGGTTTTAGAAGCAGATATTTCTCTGTACAGCCTATGGTCCCATTCACTCGGGAATATCCCAACGCAGCTCCTAGAAGAAACGTGTTTCTGACTCGCTGAATCTCAACGTAGATTCAACTCTCTTAGGTGAACGAACGCACAGCAGAGCAGTTTCAAGGAAACGTTTCTCCTGAGTTTTAGACGAAGTTACCTGCAGTTAAGTACGTATCCCGGCATTGGGCTGGAAATACCGGTTTTGGGATTCTGCACAGAAAGTGTTTACAAACCGCTGAATCCACACGTGAGTTTAACTCTGTCAGTTGAATGCACACATTGACAACCATTCAGTAAGATAGCTCCGTTTTGGTTTTAGAAGCAGATATTTCTCTGTACAGCCTATGGTCCCATTCACTCGGGAATATCCCAACGCAGCTCCTAGAAGAAACGTGTTTCTGACTCGCTGAATCTCAACATAGATTCAACTCTCTTAGGTGAACGGACGCACAGCAGAGCAGTTTCAAGGAAACTTTTCTCCTGAGTTTTAGACGAAGTTTCCTGCTGTTTAGTACGGATGCCGGCATTGGGCTGGAAATACCGGTTTTGGGATTCTGCACAGAAAGGGTTTGCAAACCGCTGAATCCACACGTGAGTTTAACTCTGTCAGTTGAATGCACACATTGACAACCATTCAGTTTGATAACACCCTTTTGGTTTTAGAAGCAGATATTTCTCCGTAGAGCCTATGGTCCCATTCACTCGGGAATATCCCAACGCAGGTCCTAAAAGAAACGTGTTTCTGACTCGCTGAATCTCAACATAGATTCAACTCTCTTAGGTGAACGAACGCACAGCAGAGCAGTTTCAAGGAAACGTTTCTCCTGAGTTTTAGACGAAGTTACCTGCTGTTTAGTACGTATGCCGGCATTGGGCTGGAAATACCGGTTTTGGGATTCTGCACAGAAAGGGTTTGCAAACCGCTGAATCCACACGTGAGTTTGACTTTGTCAGTTGAATGCACACATTGACAACAATCCAATTAGAGTGCTTCGTTTTGGTTTTAGAAGCACATATTTCTCTGTACAGCCTATGGTCCCATTCACTCGGGAATATCCCAACGCAACTCCTAGAAGAAACGTGTTCCTGACTCGCTGAATCTCAACATAGATTCAACTCTCTTAGGTGAACGAACGCACAGCAGAGCAGTTTCAAGGAAACGTTTCTCCTGAGTTTTAGACGAAGTTTCCTGCTGTTTAGTACGTATGCCGGCATTGGGCTGGAAATACCGGTTTTGGGATTCTGCACAGAAAGGGTTTGCAAACCACTGAATCCACACGTGAGTTTAACTCTGTCAGTTGAATGCACACATTGACAACCATTCAGTTAGATTGCTCGGTTTTGGATTTAGAAGGAGATATTTCTCTGTAGAGCCTATGGTCCCATTCACTCGGGAATATCCCAACGCAGGTCCTAGAAGAAACGTGTTTCTGACTCGCTGAATCTCAACATAGATTCAACTCTCTTAGGTGAACGAACGCACAGCAGAGCAGTTTCAAGGAAACGTTTCTCCTGAGTTTTAGAGGAAGTTTCCTGCTGTTTAGTACGTATGCCGGCATTGGGCTGGAAATACCGGTTTTGGGATTCTGCACAGAAAGGGTTTGCAAACCGCTGAATCCACAAGTGAGTTTATCTCAGTCAGTTGAATGCACACATTGACAACCATTCAGTTAGATAGCTCCGTTTTGGTTTTAGAAGCAGATATTCCTCTGTACAGCCTATGGTCCCATTCACTCGGGAATATCCCAACGCAGCTCCTGGAAGAAACGTGTTTCTGACTCGCTGAATCTCAACATAGATTCAACTCTTTTAGGTGAACGAACGCCCAGCAGAGCAGTTTCAAGGAAACGTTTCTCCTGAGTTTTAGACGAAGTTTCCTGCTGTTTAGTACGTATGCCGTCATTGGGCTGGAAATACCGGTTTTGGGATTCTGCACAGAAAGGGTTTGCAAACCGCTGAATCCACACGTGAGTTTAACTCTGTCAGTTGAATGCACACATTGACAACCATCCAGTTAGATAGCTCCGTTTCGGTTTTAGAAGCAGATATTTCTCTGTACAGCCTATGGTCCCATTCACTCGGGAATATCCCAACGCAGCTCCTAGAAGAAACGTGTTTCTGACTCGCTGAATCTCAACATAGATTCAACTCTCTTAGGTGAACGAACGCACAGCACAGCAGTTTCAAGGAAACTTTTCTCCTGAGTTTTAGACGAAGTTTCCTGCTGTTTAGTACGTATGCCGGCATTGGGCTGGAAATACCGGTTTAGGGATTCTTCACAGAAAGGGTTTGCAAACCGCTGAATCCACACGTGAGTTTAACTCTGTCAGTTGAATGCACACATTGACAACCATCCAGTTAGATAGCTCCGTTTTGGTTTTAGAAGCAGATATTTCTCTGTGCAGCCTATGGTCCCATTCACTCGGGAATATCCCAACGCAGCTCCTAGAAGAAACGTGTTTCTGACTCGCTGAATCTCAACGTAGATTCAACTCTCTTAGGTGAACGAACGCACAGCAGAGCAGTTTCAAGGAAACGTTTCTCCTGAGTTTTAGACGAAGTTACCTGCAGTTAAGTACGTATCCCGGCATTGGGCTGGAAATACCGGTTTTGGGATTCTGCACAGAAAGTGTTTACAAACCGCTGAATCCACACGTGAGTTTAACTCTGTCAGTTGAATGCACACATTGACAACCATTCAGTTAGATAGCTCCGTTTTGGTTTTAGAAGCAGATATTTCCCTGTACAGCCTATGGTCCCATTCACTCGGGAATATCTCAACGCAGCTCCTGGAAGAAACGTGTTTCTGACTCGCTGAATCTCAACATAGATTCAACTCTCTTAGGTGAACGAACGCACAGCAGAGCAGTTTCAAGGAAACGTTTCTCCTGAGTTTTAGACGAAGTTTCCTGCTGTTTAGTACGTATGCCGGCATTGGGCTGGAAATACCGGTTTTGGGATTCTGCACAGAAAGGGTTTGCAAACCGCTGAATCCACACGTGAGTTTAACTCTGTCAGTTGAATGCACACATTGACAACCATCCAGTTAGATAGCTCCGTTTTGGTTTTAGAAGCAGATATTTCTCTGTACAGTCTATGGTCCCATTCACTCGGGAATATCCCAACGCAGCTCCTAGAAGAAACGTGTTTCTGACTCGCTGAATCTCAACATAGATTCAACTCTCTTAGGTGAACGAAAGAACAGCAGAGCAGTTTCAAGGAAACGTTTCTCCTGAGTTTTAGACGAAGTTTCCTGCTGTTTAGTACGTATGCCGGCATTGGGCTGGAAATACCGGTTTTGGGATTCTGCACAGAAAGGGTTTGCAAACCACTGAATCCACACGTGAGTTTAACTCTGTCAGTTGAATGCACACATTGACAACCATGCAGTTAGATAGCTCCGTTTTGGTTTTAGAAGCAGATATTTCTCTGTACAGCCTATGGTCCCATTCACTCGGGAATATCCCAACGCAGCTCCTGGAAGAAACGTGTTTCTGACTCGCTGAATCTCAACATAGATTCAACTCTCTTAGGTGAACGAACGCTCAGCAGAGCAGTTTCAAGGAAACGTTTCTCCTGAGTTTTAGACGAAGTTTCCTGCTGTTTAGTACGTATGCCGGCATTGGGCTGGAAATACCGGTTTTGGGATTCTGCACAGAAAGGGTTTGCAAACCGCTGAATCCACAATTGAGTTTATCTCTGTCAGTTGAATGCACACATTGACAACCATTCAGTTAGATAGCTCCGTTTTGGTTTTAGAAGCAGATATTTCTCTGTACAGCCTATGGTCCCATTCACTCGGGAATATCCCAACGCAGCTCCTAGAAGAAACGTGTTTCTGACTCGCTGAATCTCAACATAGATTCAACTCTCTTAGGTGAACGAACGCACAGCACAGCAGTTTCAAGGAAACTTTTCTCCTGAGTTTTAGACGAAGTTTCCTGCTGTTTAGTACGTATGCCGGCATTGGGCTGGAAATACCGGTTTTGGGATTCTGCACAGAAAGGCTTTGCAAACCGCTGAATCCACACGTGAGTTTAACTCTGTCAGTTGAATGCACACATTGACAACCATTCAGTTAGATACCTCCGTTTTGGTTTTAGAAACAGATATTTCTGTGTACAGCCTATGGTCCCATTCACTCGGGAATATCCCAACGCAGCTCCTAGAAGAAACGTGTTTCTGACTCGCTGAATCTCAACATAGATTCAACTCTCTTAGGTGAACAAACGCCCAGCAGAGCAGTTTCAAGGAAACGTTTCTCCTGAGTTTTAGACGAAGTTTCCTGCTGTTTAGTACGGATGCCGGCATTGGGCTGGATATACCGGTTTTGGGATTCTGCACAGAAAGGGTTTGCAAACCGCTGAATCCACACGTGAGTTTACCTCTGTCAGTTGAATGCACACACTGACAACCATTCAGTTAGATAGCTCCGTTTTGGTTTTAGAAGCAGATATTTCTCTGTACAGCCTATGGTCCCATTCACTCGGGAATATCCCAACGCAGCTCCTAGAAGAAACGTGTTTCTGACTCGCTGAATCTCAACATAGATTCACCTCTGTTAGGTGAACGAACGCACAGCAGAGCAGTTTCAAGGAATCGTTTCTCCTGAGATTTAGACGAAGTTTCCTGCTGTTTAGTACGGATGCCGTCATTGGGCAGGAAATACCGGCTTTGGGATTCTGCACAGAAAGGGTTTGCAAACCGCTGGATCCACACGTGAGTTTAACTCTGTCAGTTGAATGCACACATTGACAACCATTCAGTTTGATAGCACCCTTTTGGTTTTAGAAGCAGATATTTCTCTGTACAGCCTATGGTCCCATTCACTCGGGAATATCCCAACGCAGCTCGTAGAAGAAACGTGTTTCTGACTCGCCGAATCTCAACATAGATTCAACTCTCTTAGGTGAACGGACGAACAGCAGAGCAGTTTCAAGGAAACTTTTCTCCTGAGTTTTAGACGAAGTTTCCTGCTGTTTAGTACGGATGCCGGCATTGGGCTGGAAATACCGGTTTTGGGATTCTGCACAGAAAGGGTTTGCAAACCGCTGAATCCACACGTGAGTTTAACTCTGTCAATTGAATGCACACATTGACAACCATTCAGTTTGATAACACCCTTTTGGTTTTAGAAGCAGATATTTCTCCGAACAGCCTATGGTCCCATTCACTCGGGAATATCCCAACGCAGGTCCTAGAAGAAACGTGTTTCTGACTCGCTGAATCTCAACATAGATTCAACTCTCTTAGGTGAACGAACGCGCAGCAGAGCAGTTTCAAGGAATCGTTTCTCCTGAGTTTTAGACGAAGCTTCCTGCTGTTTAGTACATATGCCGGCAATGGGCTGGAAATACCGGTTTTGGGATTCTGCACAGAAACGGTTTGCAAACCGCTGAATCCACACGTGAGATTAACTCTGTCAGCTGAATGAACACATTGACAACCATTCAGTTACATAGCACCGTTTTGGTTTTAGAAGCAGATATTTCTCTGTACAGCCTATGGTCCCATTCACTCGGGAATATCCCAACGCAGCTCCTGGAAGAAACGTGTTTCTGACTCGCTGAATCTCAACATAGATTCAACTCTCTTAGCTGAACGAACGCACAGCAGAGCAGTTTCAAAGAAACGTTTCTCCTGAGTTTTAGACGAAGTTTCCTGCTGTTTAGTACGGATGCCGGCATTGGGCTGGAAATACCGGTTTGGGATTCTGCACAGAAAGGGTTTGCAAACCACTGAATCCACACGTGAGTTTAACTCTGTCAGTTGAATGCACACATTGACAACCATTCAGTTAGATTGCTCGGTTTTGGTTTTAGAAGGAGATATTTCTCTGTACAGCCTATGGTCCCATTCACTCGGGAATATCCCAACGCAGCTCCTAGAAGAAACGTGTTTCTGACTCGCTGAATCTCAACATAGATTCAACTCTCTTAGGTGAACGAACGCACAGCAGAGCAGTTTCAAGGAAACGTTTCTCCTGAGTTTTAGACGAAGTTTCCTGCTGTTTAGTACGTATGCCGGCATTGGGCTGGAAATACCGGTTTTGGGATTCTGCACAGAAAGGGTTTGCAAACCGCTGAATCCACAAGTGAGTTTATCTCTGTCAGTTGAATGCACACATTGACAACCATTCAGTTAGATAGCTCCGTTTTGGTTTTAGAAGCAGATATTCCTCTGTACAGCCTATGGTCCCATTCACTCGGGAATATCCCAACGCAGCTCCTAGAAGAAACGTGTTTCTGACTCGCTGAATCTCAACATAGTTTCAACTCTCTTAGGTGAACGAACGCCCAGCAGAGCAGTTTCAAGGAAACGTTTCTCCTGAGTTTTAGACGAAGTTTCCTGCTGTTTAGTACGTATGCCGGCATTGGGCTGGAAATACCGGTTTTGGGATTCTTCACAGAAAGGGTTTGCAAACCGCTGAATCCACACGTGAGTTTAACTCTGTCAGTTGAATGCACACATTGACAACCATCCAGTTAGATAGCTCCGTTTCGGTTTTAGAAGCAGATATTTCTCTGTACAGCCTATGGTCCCATTCACTCGGGAATATCCCAACGCAGCTCCTAGAAGAAACGTGTTTCTGACTCGCTGAATCTCAACGTAGATTCAACTCTCTTAGGTGAACGAACGCACAGCAGAGCAGTTTCAAGGAAACGTTTCTCCTGAGTTTTAGACGAAGTTACCTGCAGTTAAGTACGTATCCCGGCATTGGGCTGGAAATACCGATTTTGGGATTCTGCACAGAAAGTGTTTACAAACCGCTGAATCCACACGTGAGTTTAACTCTGTCATTTGAATGCACACATTGACAACCATTCAGTAAGATAGCTCCGTTTTGGTTTTAGAAGCAGATATTTCTCTGTACAGCCTATGGTCCCATTCACTCGGGAATATCCCAACGCAGCTCCTGGAAGAAACGTGTTTCTGACTCGCTGAATCTCAACATAGATTCAACTCTCTTAGGTGAACGAACGCCCAGCAGAGCAGTTTCAAGGAAACGTTTCTCCTGAGTTTTAGACGAAGTTTCCTGCTGTTTAGTACGGATGCCGGCATTGGGCAGGAAATACCGGCTTTGGGATTCTGCACAGAAAGTGTTTGCAAACCGCTGAATCCACACGTGAGTTTAACTCTGTCAGTTGAATGCACACATTGACAACCATTCAGTTTGATAGCACCCTTTTGGTTTTAGAATCAGATATTTCTCTGTACAGCCTATGGTCCCATTCACTCGGGAATATCCCAACCCAGCTCCTAGAAGAAACGTGTTTCTGACTCGCTGAATCTCAACATAGATTCAACTCTCTTAGGTGAACGGACGCACAGCAGAGCAGTTTCAAGGAAACTTTTCTCCTGAGTTTTAGACGAAGTTTCCTGCTGTTTAGTACGGATGCCGGCATTGGGCTGGAAATACCGGTTTTGGGATTCTGCACAGAAAGGGTTTGCAAACCACTGAATCCACACGTGAGTTTAACTCTGTCAGTTGAATGCACACATTGACAACCATTCCGTTTGATAACACCCTTTTGGTTTTAGAAGCAGATATTTCTCCGTAGAGCCTATGGTCCCATTCACTCGGGAATATCCCAACGCAGGTCCTAGAAGAAACGTGTTTCTGACTCGCTGAATCTCAACATAGATTCAACTCTCTTAGGTGAACGAACGCCCAGCAGAGCAGTTTCAAGGAAACGTTTCTCCTGAGTTTTAGACGAAGTTTCCTGCTGTTTAGTACGGATGCCGGCATTGGGCTGGAAATAACGGTTTTGGGATTCTGCACAGAAAGGGTTTGCAAACCCCTGAATCCACACGTGAGTTTAACTTTGTCAGTTTAATGCACACATTGACAACCATTCAGTTTGATAACACCCTTTTGGTTTTAGAAGCAGATATTTCTCCGTAGAGCCTATGGTCCCATTCACTCGGGAATATCCCAACGCAGGTCCTAAAAGAAACGTGTTTCTGACTCGCTGAATCTCAACATAGATTCAACTCTCTTAGGTGAACGAACGAACAGCAGAGCAGTTTCAAGGAATCGTTTCTCCTGAGATTTAGACGAAGCTTCCTGCTGTTTAGTACATATGCCGGCATTGGGCTGGAAATACCCGTTTTGGGATTCTGCACAGAAACGGTTTGCAAACCGCTGAATCCACACGTGAGATTAACTCTGTCAGTTGAATGCACACATTGACAACCATTCAGTTAGATAGCACCGTTTTGGATTTAGAAGCAGATATTTCTCTGTACAGCCTATGGTCCCATTCACTCGGGAATATCCCAACGCAGCTCCTAGAAGAAACGTGTTTCTGACTCGCTGAATCTCAACATAGATTCAACTCTCTTAGGTGAACGAACCCACAGCAGAGCAGTTTCAAAGAAACGTTTCTCCTGAGTTTTAGACGAAGTTTCCTGCTGTTTAGTACGGATGCCGGCATTGGGCTGGAAATACCGGTTTTGGGATTATGCACAGAAAGGGTTTGCAAACCGCTGAATCCACACGTGAGTTTATCTCTGTCTGTTGACTGCACACATTGACAACCATCCACTTAGATAGCTCCGCTTTGGTTTTAGAAGCAGATATTTCTCTGTACAGCCTATGGTCCCATTCACTCGGGAATATCCCAACGCAGCTCCTAGAAGAAACGTGTTTCTGACTCGCTGAATCTCAACGTAGATTCAACTCTCTTAGGTGAACGAACGCACAGCAGAGCAGTTTCAAGGAAACGTTTCTCCTGAGTTTTAGACGAAGTTACCTGCAGTTAAGTACGTATCCCGGCATTGGGCTGGAAATACCGGTTTTGGGATTCTGCACAGAAAGTGTTTACAAACCGCTGAATCCACACGTGAGTTTAACTCTGTCAGTTGAATGCACACATTGACAACCATTCAGTAAGATAGCTCCGTTTTGGTTTTAGAAGCAGATATTTCTCTGTACAGCCTATGGTCCCATTCACTCGGGAATATCCCAACGCAGCTCCTAGAAGAAACGTGTTTCTGACTCGCTGAATCTCAACATAGATTCAACTCTCTTAGGTGAACGGACGCACAGCAGAGCAGTTTCAAGGAAACTTTTCTCCTGAGTTTTAGACGAAGTTTCCTGCTGTTTAGTACGGATGCCGGCATTGGGCTGGAAATACCGGTTTTGGGATTCTGCACAGAAAGGGTTTGCAAACCGCTGAATCCACACGTGAGTTTAACTCTGTCAGTTGAAAGCACACATTGACAACCATTCAGTTTGATAACACCCTTTTGGTTTTAGAAGCAGATATTTCTCCGTAGAGCCTATGGTCCCATTCACTCGGGAATATCCCAACGCAGGTCCTAAAAGAAACGTGTTTCTGACTCGCTGAATCTCAACATAGATTCAACTCTCTTAGGTGAACGAACGCACAGCAGAGCAGTTTCAAGGAAACGTTTCTCCTGAGTTTTAGACGAAGTTACCTGCTGTTTAGTACGTATGCCGGCATTGGGCTGGAAATACCGGTTTTGGGATTCTGCACAGAAAGGGTTTGCAAACCGCTGAATCCACACGTGAGTTTGACTTTGTCAGTTGAATGCACACATTGACAACAATCCAATTAGAGTGCTTCGTTTTGGTTTTAGAAGCACATATTTCTCTGTACAGCCTATGGTCCCATTCACTCGGGAATATCCCAACGCAACTCCTAGAAGAAACGTGTTCCTGACTCGCTGAATCTCAACATAGATTCAACTCTCTTAGGTGAACGAACGCACAGCAGAGCAGTTTCAAGGAAACGTTTCTCCTGAGTTTTAGACGAAGTTTCCTGCTGTTTAGTACGTATGCCGGCATTGGGCTGGAAATACCGGTTTTGGGATTCTGCACAGAAAGGGTTTGCAAACCACTGAATCCACACGTGAGTTTAACTCTGTCAGTTGAATGCACACATTGACAACCATTCAGTTAGATTGCTCGGTTTTGGATTTAGAAGGAGATATTTCTCTGTAGAGCCTATGGTCCCATTCACTCGGGAATATCCCAACGCAGGTCCTAGAAGAAATGTGTTTCTGACTCGCTGAATCTCAACATAGATTCAACTCTCTTAGGTGAACGAACGCACAGCAGAGCAGTTTCAAGGAAACGTTTCTCCTGAGTTTTAGACGAAGTTTCCTGCTGTTTAGTACGTATGCCGGCATTGGGCTGGAAATACCGGTTTTGGGATTCTGCACAGAAAGGGTTTGCAAACCGCTGAATCCACAAGTGAGTTTATCTCAGTCAGTTGAATGCACACATTGACAACCATTCAGTTAGATAGCTCCGTTTTGGTTTTAGAAGCAGATATTCCTCTGTACAGCCTATGGTCCCATTCACTCGGGAATATCCCAACGCAGCTCCTGGAAGAAACGTGTTTCTGACTCGCTGAATCTCAACATAGATTCAACTCTCTTAGGTGAACGAACGCCCAGCAGAGCAGTTTCAAGGAAACGTTTCTCCTGAGTTTTAGACGAAGTTTCCTGCTGTTTAGTACGTATGCCGTCATTGGGCTGGAAATACCGGTTTTGGGATTCTGCACAGAAAGGGTTTGCAAACCGCTGAATCCACACGTGAGTTTAACTCTGTCAGTTGAATGCACACATTGACAACCATCCAGTTAGATAGCTCCGTTTCGGTTTTAGAAGCAGATATTTCTCTGTACAGCCTATGGTCCCATTCACTCGGGAATATCCCAACGCAGCTCCTAGAAGAAACGTGTTTCTGACTCGCTGAATCTCAACATAGATTCAACTCTCTTAGGTGAACGAACGCACAGCACAGCAGTTTCAAGGAAACTTTTCTCCTGAGTTTTAGACGAAGTTTCCTGCTGTTTAGTACGTATGCCGGCATTGGGCTGGAAATACCGGTTTAGGGATTCTTCACAGAAAGGGTTTGCAAACCGCTGAATCCACACGTGAGTTTAACTCTGTCAGTTGAATGCACACATTGACAACCATTCAATTAGATACCTCCGTTTTGGTTTTAGAAAGAGATATTTCTCTGTACAGCCTATGGTCCCATTCACTCAGGAATATCCCAACGCAGCTCCTAGAAGAAACGTGTTTCTGACTCGCTGAATCTCAACATAGATTCAACTCTGTTAGGTGAACGAACGCACAGCAGAGCAGTTTCAAGGAAACGTTTCTCCTGAGTTTTAGACGAAGTTTCCTGCTGTTTAGTACGTATGCCGGCATTGGGCTGGAAATACCGGTTTTGGGATTCTGCACAGAAAGGGTTTGCAATCCACTGAATCCACACGTGAGTTTAACTCCGTCAGTTGAATGCACACATTGACAACCATTCAGTTAGATAGCTCCGTTTTGGTTTTAGAAGCAGATATTTCTCTGTGCAGCCTATGGTCCCATTCACTCGGGAATATCCCAACGCAGCTCCTAGAAGAAACGTGTTTCTGACTCGCTGAATCTCAACGTAGATTCAACTCTCTTAGGTGAACGAACGCACAGCAGAGCAGTTTCAAGGAAACGTTTCTCCTGAGTTTTAGACGAAGTTACCTGCAGTTAAGTACGTATCCCGGCATTGGGCTGGAAATACCGGTTTTGGGATTCTGCACAGAAAGTGTTTACAAACCGCTGAATCCACACGTGAGTTTAACTCTGTCAGTTGAATGCACACATTGACAACCATTCAGTTAGATAGCTCCGTTTTGGTTTTAGAAGCAGATATTTCCCTGTACAGCCTATGGTCCCATTCACTCGGGAATATCTCAACGCAGCTCCTGGAAGAAACGTGTTTCTGACTCGCTGAATCTCAACATAGATTCAACTCTCTTAGGTGAACGAACGCACAGCAGAGCAGTTTCAAGGAAACGTTTCTCCTGAGTTTTAGACGAAGTTTCCTGCTGTTTAGTACGTATGCCGGCATTGGGCTGGAAATACCGGTTTTGGGATTCTGCACAGAAAGGGTTTGCAAACCGCTGAATCCACACGTGAGTTTAACTCTGTCAGTTGAATGCACACATTGACAACCATCCAGTTAGATAGCTCCGTTTTGGTTTTAGAAGCAGATATTTCTCTGTACAGTCTATGGTCCCATTCACTCGGGAATATCCCAACGCAGCTCCTAGAAGAAACGTGTTTCTGACTCGCTGAATCTCAACATAGATTCAACTCTCTTAGGTGAACGAAAGAACAGCAGAGCAGTTTCAAGGAAACGTTTCTCCTGAGTTTTAGACGAAGTTTCCTGCTGTTTAGTACGTATGCCGGCATTGGGCTGGAAATACCGGTTTTGGGATTCTGCACAGAAAGGGTTTGCAAACCACTGAATCCACACGTGAGTTTAACTCTGTCAGTTGAATGCACACATTGACAACCATGCAGTTAGATAGCTCCGTTTTGGTTTTAGAAGCAGATATTTCTCTGTACAGCCTATGGTCCCATTCACTCGGGAATATCCCAACGCAGCTCCTGGAAGAAACGTGTTTCTGACTCGCTGAATCTCAACATAGATTCAACTCTCTTAGGTGAACGAACGCTCAGCAGAGCAGTTTCAAGGAAACGTTTCTCCTGAGTTTTAGACGAAGTTTCCTGCTGTTTAGTACGTATGCCGGCATTGGGCTGGAAATACCGGTTTTGGGATTCTGCACAGAAAGGGTTTGCAAACCGCTGAATCCACAATTGAGTTTATCTCTGTCAGTTGAATGCACACATTGACAACCATTCAGTTAGATAGCTCCGTTTTGGTTTTAGAAGCAGATATTTCTCTGTACAGCCTATGGTCCCATTCACTCGGGAATATCCCAACGCAGCTCCTAGAAGAAACGTGTTTCTGACTCGCTGAATCTCAACATAGATTCAACTCTCTTAGGTGAACGAACGCACAGCACAGCAGTTTCAAGGAAACTTTTCTCCTGAGTTTTAGACGAAGTTTCCTGCTGTTTAGTACGTATGCCGGCATTGGGCTGGAAATACCGGTTTTGGGATTCTGCACAGAAAGGCTTTGCAAACCGCTGAATCCACACGTGAGTTTAACTCTGTCAGTTGAATGCACACATTGACAACCATTCAGTTAGATACCTCCGTTTTGGTTTTAGAAACAGATATTTCTGTGTACAGCCTATGGTCCCATTCACTCGGGAATATCCCAACGCAGCTCCTAGAAGAAACGTGTTTCTGACTCGCTGAATCTCAACATAGATTCAACTCTCTTAGGTGAACAAACGCCCAGCAGAGCAGTTTCAAGGAAACGTTTCTCCTGAGTTTTAGACGAAGTTTCCTGCTGTTTAGTACGGATGCCGGCATTGGGCTGGATATACCGGTTTTGGGATTCTGCACAGAAAGGGTTTGCAAACCGCTGAATCCACACGTGAGTTTACCTCTGTCAGTTGAATGCACACACTGACAACCATTCAGTTAGATAGCTCCGTTTTGGTTTTAGAAGCAGATATTTCTCTGTACAGCCTATGGTCCCATTCACTCGGGAATATCCCAACGCAGCTCCTGGAAGAAACGTGTTTCTGACTCGCTGAATCTCAACATAGATTCACCTCTGTTAGGTGAACGAACGCACAGCAGAGCAGTTTCAAGGAATCGTTTCTCCTGAGATTTAGACGAAGTTTCCTGCTGTTTAGTACGGATGCCGTCATTGGGCAGGAAATACCGGCTTTGGGATTCTGCACAGAAAGGGTTTGCAAACCGCTGGATCCACACGTGAGTTTAACTCTGTCAGTTGAATGCACACATTGACAACCATTCAGTTTGATAGCACCCTTTTGGTTTTAGAAGCAGATATTTCTCTGTACAGCCTATGGTCCCATTCACTCGGGAATATCCCAATGCAGCTCGTAGAAGAAACGTGTTTCTGACTCGCCGAATCTCAACATAGATTCAACTCTCTTAGGTGAACGGACGAACAGCAGAGCAGTTTCAAGGAAACTTTTCTCCTGAGTTTTAGACGAAGTTTCCTGCTGTTTAGTACGGATGCCGGCATTGGGCTGGAAATACCGGTTTTGGGATTCTGCACAGAAAGGGTTTGCAAACCGCTGAATCCACACGTGAGTTTAACTCTGTCAATTGAATGCACACATTGACAACCATTCAGTTTGATAACACCCTTTTGGTTTTAGAAGCAGATATTTCTCCGAATAGCCTATGGTCCCATTCACTCGGGAATATCCCAACGCAGGTCCTAGAAGAAACGTGTTTCTGACTCGCTGAATCTCAACATAGATTCAACTCTCTTAGGTGAACGAACGCGCAGCAGAGCAGTTTCAAGGAATCGTTTCTCCTGAGTTTTAGACGAAGCTTCCTGCTGTTTAGTACATATGCCGGCATTGGGCTGGAAATACCGGTTTTGGGATTCTGCACAGAAACGGTTTGCAAACCGCTGAATCCACACGTGAGATTAACTCTGTCAGCTGAATGAACACATTGACAACCATTCAGTTACATAGCACCGTTTTGGTTTTAGAAGCAGATATTTCTCTGTACAGCCTATGGTCCCATTCACTCGGGAATATCCCAACGCAGCTCCTGGAAGAAACGTGTTTCTGACTCGCTGAATCTCAACATAGATTCAACTCTCTTAGGTGAACGAACGCACAGCAGAGCAGTTTCAAAGAAACGTTTCTCCTGAGTTTTAGACGAAGTTTCCTGCTGTTTAGTACGGATGCCGGCATTGGGCTGGAAATACCGGTTTGGGATTCTGCACAGAAAGGGTTTGCAAACCACTGAATCCACACGTGAGTTTAACTCTGTCAGTTGAATGCACACATTGACAACCATTCAGTTAGATTGCTCGGTTTTGGTTTTAGAAGGAGATATTTCTCTGTACAGCCTATGGTCCCATTCACTCGGGAATATCCCAACGCAGCTCCTAGAAGAAACGTGTTTCTGACTCGCTGAATCTCAACATAGATTCAACTCTCTTAGGTGAACGAACGCAAAGCAGAGCAGTTTCAAGGAAACGTTTCTCCTGAGTTTTAGACGAAGTTTCCTGCTGTTTAGTACGTATGCCGGCATTGGGCTGGAAATACCGGTTTTGGGATTCTGCACAGAAAGGGTTTGCAAACCGCTGAATCCACAAGTGAGTTTATCTCTGTCAGTTGAATGCACACATTGACAACCATTCAGTTAGATAGCTCCGTTTTGGTTTTAGAAGCAGATATTCCTCTGTACAGCCTATGGTCCCATTCACTCGGGAATATCCCAACGCAGCTCCTAGAAGAAACGTGTTTCTGACTCGCTGAATCTCAACATAGTTTCAACTCTCTTAGGTGAACGAACGCCCAGCAGAGCAGTTTCAAGGAAACGTTTCTCCTGAGTTTTAGACGAAGTTTCCTGCTGTTTAGTACGTATGCCGGCATTGGGCTGGAAATACCGGTTTTGGGATTCTTCACAGAAAGGGTTTGCAAACCGCTGAATGCACACGTGAGTTTAACTCTGTCAGTTGAATGCACACATTGACAACCATCCAGTTAGAGAGCTCCGTTTCGGTTTTAGAAGCAGATATTTCTCTGTACAGCCTATGGTCCCATTCACTCGGGAATATCCCAACGCAGCTCCTAGAAGAAACGTGTTTCTGACTCGCTGAATCTCAACATAGATTCAACTCTCTTAGGTGAACGAACGCACAGCACAGCAGTTTCAAGGAAACTTTTCTCCTGAGTTTTAGACGAAGTTTCCTGCTGTTTAGTACGTATGCCGGCATTGGGCTGGAAATACCGGTTTTGGGATTCTTCACAGAAAGGGTTTGCAAACCGCTGAATCCACACGTGAGTTTAACTCTGTCAGTTGAATGCACACATTGACAACCATTCAGTTAGATACCTCCGTTTTGGTTTTAGAAAGAGATATTTCTCTGTACAGCCTATGGTCCCATTCACTCAGGAATATCCCAACGCAGCTCCTAGAAGAAACGTGTTTCTGACTCGCTGAATCTCAACATAGATTCAACTCTCTTAGGTGAACGAACGCCCAGCAGAGCAGTTTCAAGGAAACGTTTCTCCTGAGTTTTAGACGAAGTTTCCTGCTGTTTAGTACGTATGCCGGCATTGGGCTGGAAATACCGGTTTTGGGATTCTGCACAGAAAGGGTTTGCAAACCGCTGAATCCACACGTGAGTTTAACTCTGTCAGTTGAATGCACACACTGACAACCATTCAGTTAGATAGCTCCGTTTTGGTTTTAGAAGCAGATATTTCTCTGTACAGCCTATGGTCCCATTCACTCGGGAATATCCCAACGCAGCTCCTGGAAGAAACGTGTTTCTGACTCGCTGAATCTCAACATAGATTCAACTCTCTTAGGTGAACGAACGCACAGCAGAGCAGTTTCAAGGAAACTTTTCTCCTGAGTTTTAGACGAAGATTCCTGCTGTTTAGTACGGATGCCGGCATTGGGCAGGAAATACCGGCTTTGGGATTCTGCACAGAAAGGGTTTGCAAACCGCTGAATCCACACGTGAGTTTAACTCTGTCAGTTGAATGCACACATTGACAACCATTCAGTTTGATAGCACCCTTTTGGTTTTAGAAGCAGATATTTCTCTGTACAGCCTATGGTCCCATTCACTCGGGAATATCCCAACGCAGCTCCTAGAAGAAACGTGTTTCTGACTCGCTGAATCTCAACATAGATTCAACTCTCTTAGGTGAACGAACGCACAGCAGAGCAGTTTCAAGGAAACTTTTCTCCTGAGTTTTAGACGAAGTTTCCTGCTGTTTAGTACGGATGCCGGCATTGGGCTGGAAATACCGGTTTTGGGATTCTGCACAGAAAGGGTTTGCAAACCGCTGAATCCACACGTGAGTTTAACTCTGTCAGTTGAATGCACACATTGACAACCATTCAGTTTGATAACACCCTTTTGGTTTTAGAAGCAGATATTTCTCCGTAGAGCCTATGGTCCCATTCACTCGGGAATATCCCAACGCAGGTCCTAAAAGAAACGTGTTTCTGACTCGCTGAATCTCAACATAGATTCAACTCTCTTAGGTGAACGAACGCACAGCAGAGCAGTTTCAAGGAATCGTTTCTCCTGAGTTTTAGACGAAGCTTCCTGTGGTTTAGTACATATGCCGGCATTGGGCTGGAAATACCGGTTTTGGGATTCTGCACAGAAAGGGTTTCCAAACCGCTGAATCCACACGTGAGTTTAACTCTGTCAGTTGAATGCACACATTGACAACCATTCAGTTAGATAGCTCCGTTTTGGTATTAGAAGCAGATATTTCTCTGCACAGCCTATGGTCCCATTCACTCGGGAATATCCCAACGCAGGTCCTAGAAGAAACGTGTTTCTGACTCGCTGAATCTCAACATAGATTCAACTCTCTTAGGTGAACGAACGCACAGCAGAGCAGTTTCAAGGAAACGTTTCTCCTGAGTTTTAGACGAAGTTTCCTGCTGTTTAGTACAGATGCCGGCATTGGGCTGGAAATACCGGTTTTGGGATTCTGCACAGAAAGGGTTTGCAAACCGCTGAATCCACACGTGAGTTTATCTTTGTGAGTTGAATGCACACATTGACAACCATCCAGTTAGATAGCTCCGTTTTGGTTTTAGAAGCAGATATTTCTCTGTACAGCCTATGGTCCCATTCACTCGGGAATATCCCAACGCAGCTCCTAGAAGAAACGTGTTTCTGACTCGCTGAATCTCAACGTAGATTCAACTCTCTTAGGTGAACGAACGCACAGCAGAGCAGTTTCAAGGAAACGTTTCTCCTGAGTTTTAGACGAAGTTACCTGCAGTTAAGTACGTATCCCGGCATTGGGCTGGAAATACCGGTTTTGGGATTCTGCACAGAAAGTGTTTGCAAACCGCTAAATCCACACGTGAGTTTAACTCTGTCAGTTGAATGCACACATTGACAACCATTCAGTTATATAGCTCCGTTTTGGTTTTAGAAGCAGATATTTCTCTGTACAGCCTATGGTCCCATTCACTCGGGAATATCCCAACGCAGCTCCTGGAAGAAACGTGTTTCTGACTCGCTGAATCTCAACATAGATTCAACTCTCTTAGGTGAACGAACGCACAGCAGAGCAGTTTCAAGGAAACGTTTCTCCTGAGTTTTAGACGAAGTTTCCTGCTGTTTAGTACGTATGCCGGCATTGGGCTGGAAATACCGGTTTTGGGATTCTGCACAGAAAGGGTTTGCAAACCGCTGAATCCACACGTGAGTTTAACTCTGTCAGTTGAATGCACACATTGACAACCATTCAGTTTGATAACACCCTTTTGGTTTTAGAAGCAGATATTTCTCTGTACAACCTATGGTCCCATTCTCTCGGGAATATCCCAACGCAGCTCCTAGAAGAAACGTGTTTCTGACTCGCTGAATCTCAACATAGATTCAACTCTCTTAGGTGAATGATCGCACAGCAGAGCAGTTTCAAGGAAACTTTTTTCCTGAGTTTTAGACGAAGTTTCCTGCTGTTTAGTACGGATGCCGGCATTGGGCTGGAAATACCGGTTTTGGGATTCTGCACAGAAAGGGTTTGCAAACCGCTGAATCCACACGTGAGTTTAACTTTGTGAGTTGAATGCACACATTGACAACCATCCAGTTAGATAGCTCCGTTTTGGTTTTAGAAGCAGATATTTCTCTGTACAGCCTATGGTCCCATTCACTCGGGAATATCCCAACGCAGGTCCTAAAAGAAACGTGTTTCTGTCTCGCTGAATCTCAGCATAGATTCAACTCTCTTAGGTGAACGAACGAACAGCAGAGCAGTTTCAAGGAATCGTTTCTCCTGAGATTTAGACGAAGCTTCCTGCTGTTTAGTACATATGCCGGCATTGGGCTGGAAATACCGGTTTTGGGATTCTGCACAGAAACGGTTTGCAAACCGCTGAGTCGACACGTGAGATTAACTCTGTCAGTTGAATGCACACATTGACAACCATTCAGTTAGATAGCACCGTTTTGGTTTTAGAAGCAGATATTTCTCTGTACAGCCTATGGTCCCATTCACTCGGGAATATCCCAACGCAGCTCCTAGAAGAAACGTGTTTCTGACTCGCTGAATCTCAACATAGATTCAACTCTCTTAGGTGAACGAACGCACAGCAGAGCAGTTTCAAAGAAACGTTTCTCCTGAGTTTTAGACGAAGTTTCCTGCTGTTTAGTACGGATGCCGGCATTGGGCTGGAAATACCGGTTTTGGGATTCTGCACAGAAAGGGTTTGCAAACCGCTGAATCCACACGTGAGTTTATCTCTGTCTGTTGACTGCACACATTGACAACCATCCAGTTAGATAGCGCCGCTTTGGTTTTAGAAGCAGATATTTCTCTGTACAGCCTATGGTCCCATTCACTCGGGAATATCCCAACGCAGCTCCTAGAACAAACGTGTTTCTGACTCGCTGAATCTCAACGTAGATTCAACTCTCTTAGGTGAACGAACGCACAGCAGAGCAGTTTCAAGGAAACGTTTCTCCTGAGTTTTAGACGAAGTTACCTGCAGTTAAGTACGTATCCCGGCATTGGGCTGGAAATACCGGTTTTGGGATTCTGCACAGAAAGTGTTTACAAACCGATGAATCCACACGTGAGTTTAACTCTGTCAGTTGAATGCACACATTGACAACCATTCAGTTAGATAGCTCCGTTTTGGTATTAGAAGCAGATATTTCTCTGTACAGCCTATGGTCCCATTCACTCGGGAATATCCCAACGCAGCTCCTAGAAGAAACGTGTTTCTGACTCGCTGAATCTCAACATAGATTCACCTCTGTTAGGTGAACGAACGCACAGCAGAGCAGTTTCAAGGAAACGTTTCTCCTGAGTTTTAGACGAAGTTTCCTGCTGTTTAGTACGTATGCCGGCATTGGGCTGGAAATACCGGTTTTGGGATTCTGCACAGAAAGGGTTTGCAAATCACTGAATCCACACGTGAGTTTAACTCCGTCAGTTGAATGCAGACATTGACAACCATTCAGTTACATAGCTCCGTTTTGGTTTTAGAAGCAGATATTTCTCTGTACAGCCTATGGTCCCATTCACTCGGGAATATCCCAACGCAGCTCCTGGAAGAAACGTGTTTCTGACTCGCTGAATCTCAACATAGATTCAACTCTCTTAGGTGAACGAACGCACAGCAGAGCAGTTTCAAGGAAACGTTTCTCCTGAGTTTTAGACCAAGTTTCCTGCTGTTTAGTACGTATGCCGGCATTGGGCTGGAAATACCGGTTTTGGGATTCTGCACAGAAAGGGTTTGCAAACCGCTGAATCCACACGTGAGTTTAACTCTGTCAGTTGAATGCACACATTGACAACCATTCAGTTAGATAGCTCCGTTTTGGTATTAGAAGCAGATATTTCTCTGTACAGCCTATGGTCCCATTCACTCGGGAATATCCCAACGCAGCTCCTAGAAGAAACGTGTTTCTGACTCGCTGAATCTCAACATAGATTCACCTCTGTTAGGTGAACGAACGCACAGCAGAGCAGTTTCAAGGAAACGTTTCTCCTGAGTTTTAGACGAAGTTTATTGCTGTTTAGTACGGATGCCGGCATTGGGCTGGAAATACCGGTTTTGGGATTCTGCACAGAAAGGGTTTGCAAACCGCTGAATCCACACGTGAGTTTAACTTTGTGAGTTGAATGCACACATTGACAACCATCCAGTTAGATAGCTCCGTTTTGGTTTTAGAAGCAGATATTTCTCTGTACAGCCTATGGTCCCATTCACTCGGGAATATCCCAACGCAGCTCCTAGAAGAAACGTGTTTCTGACTCGCTGAATCTCAACGTAGATTCAACTCTCTTAGGTGAACGAACGCACAGCAGAGCAGTTTCAAGGAAACGTTTCTCCTGAGTTTTAGACGAAGTTACCTGCAGTTAAGTGCGTATCCCGGCATTGGGCTGGAAATACCGGTTTTGGGATTCTGCACAGAAAGTGTTTGCAAACCGCTGAATCCACACGTGAGTTTAACTCTGTCAGTTGAATGCACACATTGACAACCATTCAGTTAGATAGCTCCGTTTTGGTTTTAGAAGCAGATATTTCTCTGTACAGCCTATGGTCCCATTCACTCGGGAATATCCCAACGCAGCTCCTGGAAGAAACGTGTTTCTGACTCGCTGAATCTCAACATAGATTCAACTCTCTTAGGTGAACGAACGCACAGCAGAGCAGTTTCAAGGAAACGTTTCTCCTGAGTTTTAGACGAAGTTTCCTGCTGTTTAGTACGTATGCCGGCATTGGGCTGGAAATACCGGTTTTGGGATTCTGCAGAGAAAGGGTTTGCAAACCGCTGAATCCACACGTGAGTTTAACTCTGTCAGTTGAATGCACACATTGACAACCATTCAGTTAGATAGCTCCGTTTTGGTATTAGAAGCAGATATTTCTCTGTACAGCCTATGGTCCCATTCACTCGGGAATATCCCAACGCAGGTCCTAGAAGAAACGTGTTTCTGACTCGCTGAATCTCAACATAGATTCACCTCTGTTAGGTGAACGAACGCACAGCAGAGCAGTTTCAAGGAAACGTTTCTCCTGAGTTTTAGACGAAGTTTCCTGCTGTTTAGTACAGATGCCGGCATTGGGCTGGAAATACCGGTTTTGGGATTCTGCACAGAAAGGGTTTGCAAACCGCTGAATCCACACGTGAGTTTATCTTTGTGAGTTGAATGCACACATTGACAACCATCCAGTTAGATAGCTCCGTTTTGGTTTTAGAAGCAGATATTTCTCTGTACAGCCTATGGTCCCATTCACTCGGGAATATCCCAACGCAGCTCCTAGAACAAACGTGTTTCTGACTCGCTGAATCTCAACGTAGATTCAACTCTCTTAGGTGAACGAACGCACAGCAGAGCAGTTTCAAGGAAACGTTTCTCCTGAGTTTTAGACGAAGTTACCTGCAGTTAAGTACGTATCCCGGCATTGGGCTGGAAATACCGGTTTTGGGATTCTGCACAGAAAGTGTTTGCAAACCGCTGAATCCACACGTGAGTTTAACTCTGTCAGTTGAATGCACACATTGACAACCATTCAGTTAGATAGCTCCGTTTTGGTTTTAGAAGCAGATATTTCTCTGTACAGCCTATGGTCCCATTCACTCGGGAATATCCCAACGCAGCTCCTGGAAGAAACGTGTTTCTGACTCGCTGAATCTCAACATAGATTCAACTCTCTTAGGTGAACGAACGCACAGCAGAGCAGTTTCAAGGAAACGTTTCTCCTGAGTTTTAGACGAAGTTTCCTGCTGTTTAGTACGTATGCCGGCATTGGGCTGGAAATACCGGTTTTGGGATTCTGCACAGAAAGGGTTTGCAAACCGCTGAATCCACACGTGAGTTTAACTCTGTCAGTTGAATGCACACATTGACAACCATTCAGTTTGATAACACCCTTTTGGTTTTAGAAGCAGATATTTCTCTGTACAGCCTATGGTCCCATTCACTCGGGAATATCCCAACGCAGCTCCTGGAAGAAACGTGTTTCTGACTCGCTGAATCTCAACATAGATTGAACTCTCTTAGGTGAACGAACGCACAGCAGAGCAGTTTCAAGGAAACGTTTCTCCTGAGTTTTAGACGAAGTTTCCTGCTGTTTAGTACGTATGCCGGCATTGGGCTGGAAATACCGGTTTTGGGATTCTGCACAGAAAGTGTTTGCAAACCGCTGAATCCACACGTGAGATTAACTCTGTCAGTTGAATGCACACATTGACAACCATCCAGTTAGATAGCTCCGTTTTGGTTTTAGAAGCAGATATTTCTCTGTACAGCCTATGGTCCCATTCTCTCGGGAATATCCCAACGCAGCTCCTAGAAGAAACGTGTTTCTGACTCGCTGAATCTCAACATAGATTCAACTCTCTTAGGTGAACGATCGCACAGCAGAGCAGTTTCAAGGAAACTTTTCTCCTGAGTTTTAGACGAACTTTCCTGCTGTTTAGTACGGATGCCGGCATTGGGCTGGAAATACCGGTTTTGGGATTCTGCACAGAAAGGGTTTGCAAACCGCTGAATCCACACATGAGTTTAACTCTGTCAGTTGAATGCACACATTGACGACCATTCAGTTTGATAACACCCTTTTGATTTTAGAAGCAGATATTTCTCTGCACAGCCTATGGTCCCATTCACTCGGGAATATCCCAACGCAGGTCCTAGAAGAAACGTGTTTCTGACTCGCTGAATCTCAACATAGATTCAACTCTCTTAGGTGAACGAACGCACAGCAGAGCAGTTTCAAGGAAACGTTTCTCCTGAGTTTTAGACGAAGTTACCTGCTGTTTAGTACGTATGCCGGCATTGGGCTGGAAATACCGGTTTTGGGATTCTGCACAGAAAGGGTTTGCAAACCGCTGAATCCACACGTGAGTTTAACTCTGTCAGTTGAATGCACACATTGACAACCATTCAGTTAGATAGCTCCGTTTTGGTTTTAGAAGCAGATATTTCTCTGTACAGCCTATGGTCCCATTCACTCGGGAATATCCCAACGCAGCTCCTGGAAGAAACGTGTTTCTGACTCGCTGAATCTCAACATAGATTCAACTCTCTTAGGTGAACGAACGCACAGCAGAGCAGTTTCAAGGAAACGTTTCTCCTGAGTTTTAGACGAAGTTTCCTGCTGTTTAGTACGGATGCCGGCATTGGGCTGGAAATACCGGTTTTGGGATTCTGCAGAGAAAGGGTTTGCAAACCGCTGAATCCACACGTGAGTTTAACTCTGTCAGTTGAATGCACACATTGACAACCATTCAGTTAGATAGCTCCGTTTTGGTATTAGAAGCAGATATTTCTCTGTACAGCCTATGGTCCCATTCACTCGGGAATATCCCAACGCAGGTCCTAGAAGAAACGTGTTTCTGACTCGCTGAATCTCAACATAGATTCAACTCTCTTAGGTGAACGAACGCACAGCAGAGCAGTTTCAAGGAAACGTTTCTCCTGAGTTTTAGACGAAGTTTCCTGCTGTTTAGTACAGATGTCGGCATTGGGCTGGAAATACCGGTTTTGGGATTCTGCACAGAAAGGGTTTGCAAACCGCTGAATCCACACGTGAGTTTATCTTTGTGAGTTGAATGCACACATTGACAACCATCCAGTTAGATAGCTCCGTTTTGGTTTTAGAAGCAGATATTTCTCTGTACAGCCTATGGTCCCATTCACTCGGGAATATCCCAACGCAGCTCCTAGAAGAAACGTGTTTCTGACTCGCTGAATCTCAACGTAGATTCAACTCTCTTAGGTGAACGAACGCACAGCAGAGCAGTTTCAAGGAAACGTTTCTCCTGAGTTTTAGACGAAGTTACCTGCAGTTAAGTACGTATCCCGGCATTGGGCTGGAAATACCGGTTTTGGGATTCTGCACAGAAAGTGTTTGCAAACCGCTGAATCCACACGTGAGTTTAACTCTGTCAGTTGAATGCACACATTGACAACCATTCAGTTAGATAGCTCCGTTTTGGTTTTAGAAGCAGATATTTCTCTGTACAGCCTATGGTCCCATTCACTCGGGAATATCCCAACGCAGCTCCTGGAAGAAACGTGTTTCTGACTCGCTGAATCTCAACATAGATTCAACTCTCTTAGGTGAACGAACGCACAGCAGAGCAGTTTCAAGGAAACGTTTCTCCTGAGTTTTAGACGAAGTTTCCTGCTGTTTAGTACGTATGCCGGCATTGGGCTGGAAATACCGGTTTTGGGATTCTGCACAGAAAGGGTTTGCAAACCGCTGAATCCACACGTGAGTTTAACTCTGTCAGTTGAATGCACACATTGACAACCATTCAGTTTGATAACACCCTTTTGGTTTTAGAAGCAGATATTTCTCTGTACAGCCTATGGTCCCATTCACTCGGGAATATCCCAACGCAGCTCCTGGAAGAAACGTGTTTCTGACTCGCTGAATCTCAACATAGATTGAACTCTCTTAGGTGAACGAACGCACAGCAGAGCAGTTTCAAGGAAACGTTTCTCCTGAGTTTTAGACGAAGTTTCCTGCTGTTTAGTACGTATGCCGGCATTGGGCTGGAAATACCGGTTTTGGGATTCTGCACAGAAAGTGTTTGCAAACCGCTGAATCCACAAGTGAGATTAACTCTGTCAGTTGAATGCACACATTGACAACCATTCAGTGTGATAACACCCTTTTGGTTTTAGAAGCAGATATTTCTCTGTACAACCTATGGTCCCATTCTCTCGGGAATATCCCAACGCAGCTCCTAGAAGAAACGTGTTTCTGACTCGCTGAATCTCAACATAGATTCAACTCTCTTAGGTGAACGATCGCACAGCAGAGCAGTTTCAAGGAAACTTTTCTCCTGAGTTTTAGACGAAGTTTCCTGCTGTTTAGTACGGATGCCGGCATTGGGCTGGAAATACCGGTTTTGGGATTCTGCACAGAAAGGGTTTGCAAACCGCTGAATCCACACATGAGTTTAACTCTGTCAGTTGAATGCACACATTGACGACCATTCAGTTTGATAACACCCTTTTGATTTTAGAAGCAGATATTTCTCTGCACAGCCTATGGTCCCATTCACTCGGGAATATCCCAACGCAGGTCCTAGAAGAAACGTGTTTCTGACTCGCTGAATCTCAACATAGATTCTACTCTGTTAGGTGAACGAACGCACAGCAGAGCAGTTTCAAGGAAACGTTTCTCCTGAGTTTTAGACGAAGTTTCCTGCTGTTTAGTACGTAAGCCGGCATTGGGCTGGAAATACCGGTTTTGGGATTCTGCACAGAAAGGGTTTGCAAACCACTGAATCCACACGTGAGTTTAACTCCGTCAGTTGAATGCACACATTGACAACCATTCAGTTAGACAGCTCCGTTTTGGTTTTAGAAGCAGATATTTCTCTGTACAGCCTATGGTCCCATTCACTCGGGAATATCCCAACGCAGCTCCTAGAAGAAACGTGTTTCTGACTCGCTGAATCTCAACGTAGATTCAACTCTCTTAGGTGAACGAACGCACAGCAGAGCAGTTTCAAGGAAACGTTTCTCCTGAGTTTTAGACGAAGTTACCTGCTGTTTAGTACGTATGCCGGCATTGGGCTGGAAATACCGGTTTTGGGATTCTGCACAGAAAGGGTTTGCAAACCGCTGAATCCACACGTGAGTTTAACTCTGTCAGTTGAATGCACACATTGGCAACCATTCAGTTAGATAGCTCCGTTTTGGTATTAGAAGCAGATATTTCTCTGTACAGCCTATGGTCCCATTCACTCGGGAATATCCCAACGCAGGTCCTAGAAGAAACGTGTTTCTGACTCGCTGAATCTCAACATAGATTCACCTCTGTTAGGTGAACGAACGCACAGCAGAGCAGTTTCAAGGAAACGTTTCTCCTGAGTTTTAGACGAAGTTTCCTGCTGTTTAGTACGTATGCCGGCATTGGGCTGGAAATACCGGTTTTGGGATTCTGCACAGAAAGGGTTTGCAAATCACTGAATCCACACGTGAGTTTAACTCCGTCAGTTGAATGCAGACATTGACAACCATTCAGTTACATAGCTCCGTTTTGGTTTTAGAAGCAGATATTTCTCTGTACAGCCTATGGTCCCATTCACTCGGGAATATCCCAACGCAGCTCCTAGAAGAAACGTGTTTCTGACTCGCTGAATCTCAACGTAGATTCAACTCTCTTAGGTGAACGAACGCACAGCAGAGCAGTTTCAAGGAAACGTTTCTCCTGAGTTTTAGACGAAGTTACCTTCAGTTAAGTACGTATCCCGGCATTGGGCTGGAAATACCGGTTTTGGGATTCTGCACAGAAAGTGTTTACAAACCGCTGAATCCACACGTGAGTTTAACTCTGTCAGTTGAATGCACACATTGACAACCATTCAGTTAGATAGCTCCGTTTTGGTTTTAGAAGCAGATATTTCTCTGTACAGCCTATGGTCCCATTCACTCGGGAATATCCCAACGCAGCTCCTGGAAGAAACGTGTTTCTGACTCGCTGAATCTCAACATAGATTCAACTCTCTTAGGTGAACGAACGCACAGCAGAGCAGTTTCAAGGAAACGTTTCTCCTGAGTTTTAGACGAAGTTTCCTGCTGTTTAGTACGTATGCCGGCATTGGGCTGGAAATACCGGTTTTGGGATTCTGCAGAGAAAGGGTTTGCAAACCGCTGAATCCACACGTGAGTTTAACTCTGTCAGTTGAATGCACACATTGACAACCATTCAGTTAGATAGCTCCGTTTTGGTATTAGAAGCAGATATTTCTCTGTACAGCCTATGGTCCCATTCACTCGGGAATATCCCAACGCAGCTCCTAGAAGAAACGTGTTTCTGACTCGCTGAATCTCAACATAGATTCACCTCTGTTAGGTGAACGAACGCACAGCAGAGCAGTTTCAAGGAAACGTTTCTCCTGAGTTTTAGACGAAGTTTATTGCTGTTTAGTACGGATGCCGGCATTGGGCTGGAAATACCGGTTTTGGGATTATGCACAGAAAGGGTTTGCAAACCGCTGAATCCACACGTGAGTTTAACTTTGTGAGTTGAATGCACACATTGACAACCATCCAGTTAGATAGCTCCGTTTTGGTTTTAGAAGCAGATATTTCTCTGTACAGCCTATGGTCCCATTCACTCGGGAATATCCCAACGCAGCTCCTAGAAGAAACGTGTTTCTGACTCGCTGAATCTCAACATTGATTCAACTCTCTTAGGTGAACGAACGCACAGCAGAGCTGTTTCAAGGAAACGTTTCTCCTGAGTTTTAGACGAAGTTACCTGCAGTTAAGTGCGTATCCCGGCATTGGGCTGGAAATACCGGTTTTGGGATTCTGCACAGAAAGTGTTTGCAAACCGCTGAATCCACACGTGAGTTTAACTCTGTCAGTTGAATGCACACATTGACAACCATTCAGTTAGATAGCTCCGTTTTGGTTTTAGAAGCAGATATTTCTCTGTACAGCCTATGGTCCCATTCACTCGGGAATATCCCAACGCAGCTCCTGGAAGAAACGTGTTTCTGACTCGCTGAATCTCAACATAGATTCAACTCTCTTAGGTGAACGAACGCACAGCAGAGCAGTTTCAAGGAAACGTTTCTCCTGAGTTTTAGACGAAGTTTCCTGCTGTTTAGTACGTATGCCGGCATTGGGCTGGAAATACCGGTTTTGGGATTCTGCACAGAAAGTGTTTGCAAACCGCTGAATCCACACGTGAGATTAACTCTGTCAGTTGAATGCACACATTGACAACCATTCAGTGTGATAACACCCTTTTGGTTTTAGAAGCAGATATTTCTCTGTACAACCTATGGTCCCATTCTCTCGGGAATATCCCAACCCAGCTCCTAGAAGAAACGTGTTTCTGACTCGCTGAATCTCAACATAGATTCAACTCTCTTAGGTGAACGATCGCACAGCAGAGCAGTTTCAAGGAAATTTTTCTCCTGAGTTTTAGACGAAGTTTCCTGCTGTTTAGTACGGATGCCGGCATTGGGCTGGAAATACCGGTTTTGGGATTCTGCACAGAAAGGGTTTGCAAACCGCTGAATCCACACGTGAGTTTAACTCTGTCAGTTGAATGCACACATTGACAACCATTCAGTTTGATAACACCCTTTTGATTTTAGAAGCAGATATTTCTCTGTACAGCCTATGGTCCCATTCACTCGGGAATATCCCAACGCAGCTCCTGGAAGAAACGTGTTTCTGACTCGCTGAATCTCAACATAGATTCAACTCTCTTAGGTGAACGAACGCACAGCAGAGCAGTTTCAAGGAAACGTTTCTCCTGAGTTTTAGACGAAGTTACCTGCTGTTTAGTACGTATGCCGGCATTGGGCTGGAAATACCGGTTTTGGGATTCTGCACAGAAAGGGTTTGCAAACCGCTGAATCCACACGTGAGTTTGACTTTGTCAGTTGAATGCACACATTGACAACAATCCAATTAGAGTGCTTCGTTTTGGTTTTAGAAGCACATATTTCTCTGTACAGCCTATGGTCCCATTCACTCGGGAATATCCCAACGCAACTCCTAGAAGAAACGTGTTCCTGACTCGCTGAATCTCAACATAGATTCAACTCTCTTAGGTGAACGAACGCACAGCAGAGCAGTTTCAAGGAAACGTTTCTCCTGAGTTTTAGACGAAGTTTCCTGCTGTTTAGTACGTATGCCGGCATTGGGCTGGAAATACCGGTTTTGGGATTCTGCACAGAAAGGGTTTGCAAACCACTGAATCCACACGTGAGTTTAACTCCGTCAGTTGAATGCACACATTGACAACCATTCAGTTAGATAGCTCCGTTTTGGTTTTAGAAGCAGATATTTCTCTGTACAGCCTATGGTCCCATTCTCTCGGGAATATCCCAACGCAGCTCCTGGAAGAAACGTGTTTCTGACTCGCTGAATCTCAACATAGATTCAACTCTCTTAGGTGAACGAACGCACAGCAGAGCAGTTTCAAGGAAACGTTTCTCCTGAGTTTTAGACGAAGTTTCCTGCTGCTTAGTACGTATGCCGACATTGGGCTGGAAATACCGGTTTTGGGATTCTGCACAGAAAGGGTTTGCAAACCGCTGAATCCACACTTGAGTTTAACTCTGTCAGTTGAATGCACACATTGTCAACCATTCAGTTAGATAGCTCCGTTTTGGTATTAGAAGCAGATATTTCTCTGCACAGCCTATGGTCCCATTCACTCGGGAATATCCCAACGCAGGTCCTAGAAGAAACGTGTTTCTGACTCGCTGAATCTCAACATAGATTCTACTCTGTTAGGTGAACGAACGCACAGCAGAGCAGTTTCAAGGAAACGTTTCTCCTGAGTTTTAGACGAAGTTTCCTGCTGTTTAGTACGTATGCCGGCATTGGGCTAGAAATACCGGTTTTGGGATTCTGCACAGAAAGGGTTTGCAAACCACTGAATCCACACGTGAGTTTAACTCCGTCAGTTGAATGCACACATTGACAACCATTCAGTTAGACAGCTCCGTTTTGGTTTTAGAAGCAGATATTTCTCTGTACAGCCTATGGTCCCATTCACTCGGGAATATCCCAACGCAGCTCCTAGAAGAAACGTGTTTCTGACTCGCTGAATCTCCACATAGATTCAACTCTCTTAGGTGAACGAACGCACAGCAGAGCAGTTTCAAGGAAACGTTTCTCCTGAGTTTTAGACGAAGTTACCTGCTGTTTAGTACGTATGCCGGCATTGGGCTGGAAATACCGGTTTTGGGATTCTGCACAGAAAGGGTTTGCAAACCGCTGAATCCACACGTGAGTTTAACTCTGTCAGTTGAATGCACACATTGACAACCATTCAGTTAGATAGCTCCGTTTTGGTATTAGAAGCAGATATTTCTCTGTACAGCCTATGGTCTCTTTCACTCGGGAATATCCCAACGCAGGTCCTAGATGAAACGTGTTTCTGACTCGCTGAATCTCAACATAGATTCACCTCTGTTAGGTGAACGAACGCACAGCAGAGCTGTTTCAAGGAAACGTTTCTCCTGAGTTTTAGACGAAGTTTCCTGCTGTTTAGTACGTATGCCGGCATTGGGCTGGAAATACCGGTTTTGGGATTCTGCACAGAAAGGGTTTGCAAACCACTGAATCGACACGTGAGTTTAACTCCGTCAGTTGAATGCACACATTGACAACCATTCAGTTAGACAGCTCCGTTTTGGTTTTAGAAGCAGATATTTCTCTGTACAGCCTATGGTCCCATTCACTCGGGAATATCCCAACGCAGCTCCTGGAAGAAACGTGTTTCTGACTCGCTGAATCTCAACGTAGATTCAACTCTCTTAGGTGAACGAACGCACAGCAGAGCAGTTTCAAGGAAACGTTTCTCCTGAGTTTTAGACGAAGTTACCTTCAGTTAAGTACGTATCCCGGCATTGGGCTGGAAATACCGGTTTTGGGATTCTGCACAGAAAGTGTTTACAAACCGCTGAATCCACACGTGAGTTTAACTCTGTCAGTTGAATGCACACATTGACAACCATTCAGTTAGATAGCTCCGTTTTGGTTTTAGAAGCAGATATTTCTCTGTACAGCCTATGGTCCCATTCACTCGGGAATATCCCAACGCAGCTCCTGGAAGAAACGTGTTTCTGACTCGCTGAATCTCAACATAGATTCAACTCTCTTAGGTGAACGAACGCACAGCAGAGCAGTTTCAAGGAAACGTTTCTCCTGAGTTTTAGACGAAGTTTCCTGCTGTTTAGTACGTATGCCGGCATTGGGCTGGAAATACCGGTTTTGGGATTCTGCACAGAAAGGGTTTGCAAACCGCTGAATCCACACGTGAGTTTAACTCTGTCAGTTGAATGCACACATTGACAACCATTCAGTTAGATAGCTCCGTTTTGGTATTAGAAGCAGATATTTCTCTGTACAGCCTATGGTCCCATTCATTCGGGAATATCCCAACGCAGCTCCTAGAAGAAACGTGTTTCTGACTCGCTGAATCTCAACATAGATTCACCTCTGTTAGGTGAACGAACGCACAGCAGAGCAGTTTCAAGGAAACGTTTCTCCTGAGTTTTAGACGAAGTTTATTGCTGTTTAGTACGGATGCCGGCATTGGGCTGGAAATACCGGTTTTGGGATTCTGCACAGAAAGGGTTTGCAAACCGCTGAATCCACACGTGAGTTTAACTTTGTGAGTTGAATGCACACATTGACAACCATCCAGTTAGATAGCTCCGTTTTGGTTTTAGAAGCAGATATTTCTCTGTACAGCCTATGGTCCCATTCACTCGGGAATATCCCAACGCAGCTCCTAGAAGAAACGTGTTTCTGACTCGCTGAATCTCAACGTAGATTCAACTCTCTTAGGTGAACGAACGCACAGCAGAGCAGTTTCAAGGAAACGTTTCTCCTGAGTTTTAGACGAAGTTACCTGCAGTTAAGTGCGTATCCCGGCATTGGGCTGGAAATACCGGTTTTGGGATTCTGCACAGAAAGTGTTTGCAAACCGCTGAATCCACACGTGAGTTTAACTCTGTCAGTTGAATGCACACATTGACAACCATTCAGTTAGATAGCTCCGTTTTGGTTTTAGAAGCAGATATTTCTCTGTACAGCCTATGGTCCCATTCACTCGGGAATATCCCAACGCAGCTCCTGGAAGAAACGTGTTTCTGACTCGCTGAATCTAAACATAGATTCAACTCTCTTAGGTGAACGAACGCACAGCAGAGCAGTTTCAAGGAAACGTTTCTCCTGAGTTTTAGACGAAGTTTCCTGCTGTTTAGTACGTATGCCGGCATTGGGCTGGAAATACCGGTTTTGGGATTCTGCACAGAAAGTGTTTGCAAACCGCTGAATCCACACGTGAGTTTAACTCTGTCAGTTGAATGCACACATTGACAACCATTCAGTGTGATAACACCCTTTTGGTTTTAGAAGCAGATATTTCTCTGTACAACCTATGGTCCCATTCTCTCGGGAATATCCCAACGCAGCTCCTAGAAGAAACGTGTTTCTGACTCGCTGAATCTCAACATAGATTCAACTCTCTTAGTTGAACAAACGCACAGCAGAGCAGTTTCAAGGAAACTTTTCTCCAGAGTTTTAGACGAAGTTTCCTGCTGTTTAGTACGTATGCCGGCATTGGGCTGGAAATACCGGTTTTGGGATTCTGCACAGAAAGTGTTTGCAATCCGCTGAATCCACACGTGAGATTAACTCTGTCAGTTGAATGCACACATTGACAACCATTCAGTGTGATAACACCCTTTTGGTTTTAGAAGCAGATATTTCTCTGTACAACCTATGGTCCCATTCTCTCGGGAATATCCCAACGCAGCTCCTAGAAGAAACGTGTTTCTGACTCGCTGAATCTCCACATAGATTCAACTCTCTTAGGTGAACGATCGCACAGCAGAGCAGTTTCAAGGAAACTTTTCTCCTGAGTTTTAGACGATGTTTCCTGCTGTTTAGTACTGATGCCGGCATTGGGCTGGAAATACCGGTTTTGGGATTCTGCACAGAAAGGGTTTGCAAACCGCTGAATCCACACGTGAGTTTAACTCTTTCAGTTGAATGCACACATTGACAACCATTCAGTTTGATAACACCCTTTTGATTTTAGAAGCAGATATTTCGCCGTACAGCCTATGGTCCCATTCACTCGGGAATATCCCAACGCAGCTCCTGGAAGAAACGTGTTTCTGACTCGCTGAATCTCAACATAGATTCAACTCTCTTAGGTGAACGAACGCACAGCAGAGCAGTTTCAAGGAAACGTTTCTCCTGAGTTTTAGACGAAGTTACCTGCTGTTTAGTGCGTATGCCGGCATTGGGCTGGAAATACCGGTTTTGGGATTCTGCACAGAAAGGGTTTGCAAACCACTGAATCCACACGTGAGTTTAACTCCGTCAGTTGAATGCACACATTGACAACCATTCAGTTAGACAGCTCCGTTTTGGTTTTAGAAGCAGATATTTCTCTGTACAGCCTATGGTCCCATTCACTCGGGAATATCCCAACGCAGCTCCTAGAAGAAACGTGTTTCTGACTCGCTGAATCTCAACGTAGATTCAACTCTCTTAGGTGAACGAACGCACAGCAGAGCAGTTTCAAGGAAACGTTTCTCCTGAGTTTTAGACGAAGTTTCCTGCTGTTTAGTACGTATGCCGGCATTGGGCTGGAAATACCGGTTTTGGGATTCTGCACAGAAAGGGTTTGCAAACCGCTGAATCCACACGTGAGTTTAACTCTGTCAGTTGAATGCACACATTGACAACCATTCAGTTAGATAGCTCCGTTTTGGTTTTAGAAGCAGATATTTCTCTGTACAGCCTATGGTCCCATTCACTCGGGAATATCCCAACGCAGCTCCTGGAAGAAACGTGTTTCTGACTCGCTGAATCTAAACATAGATTCAACTCTCTTAGGTGAACGAACGCACAGCAGAGCAGTTTCAAGGAAACGTTTCTCCTGAGTTTTAGACGAAGTTTCCTGCTGTTTAGTACGGATGCCGGCATTGGGCTGGAAATACCGGTTTTGGGATTCTGCACAGAAAGTGTTTGCAAACCGCTGAATCCACACGTGAGTTTAACTCTGTCAGTTGAATGCACACATTGACAACCATTCAGTGTGATAACACCCTTTTGGTTTTAGAAGCAGATATTTCTCTGTACAACCTATGGTCCCATTCTCTCGGGAATATCCCAACGCAGCTCCTAGAAGAAACGTGTTTCTGACTCGCTGAATCTCCACATAGATTCAACTCTCTTAGGTGAACGATCGCACAGCAGAGCAGTTTCAAGGAAACTTTTCTCCTGAGTTTTAGACGATGTTTCCTGCTGTTTAGTACGGATGCCGGCATTGGGCTGGAAATACCGGTTTTGGGATTCTGCACAGAAAGGGTTTGCAAACCGCTGAATCCACACGTGAGTTTAACTCTGTCAGTTGAATGCACACATTGACAACCATTCAGTTAGATAGCTCCGTTTTGGTATTAGAAGCAGATATTTCTCTGTACAGCCTATGGTCCCATTCACTCGGGAATATCCCAACGCAGGTCCTAGAAGAAACGTGTTTCTGACTCGCTGAATCTCAACATAGATTCACCTCTGTTAGGTGAACGAACGCACAGCAGAGGTGTTTCAAGGAAACGTTTCTCCTGAGTTTTAGACGAACTTTCCTGCTGTTTAGTACGTATGCCGGCATTGGGCTGGAAATACCGGTTTTGGGATTCTGCACAGAAAGGGTTTGCAAATCACTGAATCCACACGTGAGTTTAACTCCGTCAGTTGAATGCAGACATTGACAACCATTCAGTTACATAGATCCGTTTTGGTTTTAGAAGCAGATATTTCTCTGTACAGCCTATGGTCCCATTCACTCGGGAATATCCCAACGCAGCTCCTGGAAGAAACGTGTTTCTGACTCGCTGAAACTCAATGTAGATTCAACTCTCTTAGGTGAACGAACGCACAGCAGAGCAGTTTCAAGGAAACGTTTCTCCTGAGTTTTAGACGAAGTTACCTTCAGTTAAGTACGTATCCCGGCATTGGGCTGGAAATACCGGTTTTGGGATTCGGCACAGAAAGTGTTTACAAACCGCTGAATCCACACGTGAGTTTAACTCTGTCAGTTGAATGCACACATTGACAACCATTCAGTTAGATAGCTCCGTTTTGGTATTAGAAGCAGATATTTCTCTGTACAGCCTATGGTCCCATTCACTCGGGAATATCCCAACGCAGCTCCTGGAAGAAACGTGTTTCTGACTCGCTGAATCTCAACATAGATTCAACTCTCTTAGGTGAACGAACGCACAGCAGAGCAGTTTCAAGGAAACGTTTCTCCTGAGTTTTAGACGAAGTTTCCTGCTGTTTAGTACGTATGCCGGCATTGGGCTGGAAATACCGGTTTTGGGATTCTGCACAGAAAGGGTTTGCAAACCGCTGAATCCACACGTGAGTTTAACTCTGTCAGTTGAATGCACACATTGACAACCATTCAGTTAGATAGCTCCGTTTTGGTTTTAGAAGCAGATATTTCTCTGTACAGCCTATGGTCCCATTCACTCGGGAATATCCCAACGCAGCTCCTGGAAGAAACGTGTTTCTGACTCGCTGAATCTAAACATAGATTCAACTCTCTTAGGTGAACGAACGCACAGCAGAGCAGTTTCAAGGAAACGTTTCTCCTGAGTTTTAGACGAAGTTTCCTGCTGTTTAGTACGTATGCCGGCATTGGGCTGGAAATACCGGTTTTGGGATTCTGCACAGAAAGTGTTTGCAAACCGCTGAATCCACACGTGAGTTTAACTCTGTCAGTTGAATGCACACATTGACAACCATTCAGTGTGATAACACCCTTTTGGTTTTAGAAGCAGATATTTCTCTGTACAACCTATGGTCCCATTCTCTCGGGAATATCCCAACGCAGCTCCTAGAAGAAACGTGTTTCTGACTCGCTGAATCTCAACATAGATTCAACTCTCTTAGTTGAACAAACGCACAGCAGAGCAGTTTCAAGGAAACTTTTCTCCAGAGTTTTAGACGAAGTTTCCTGCTGTTTAGTACGTATGCCGGCATTGGGCTGGAAATACCGGTTTTGGGATTCTGCACAGAAAGTGTTTGCAATCCGCTGAATCCACACGTGAGATTAACTCTGTCAGTTGAATGCACACATTGACAACCATTCAGTGTGATAACACCCTTTTGGTTTTAGAAGCAGATATTTCTCTGTACAACCTATGGTCCCATTCTCTCGGGAATATCCCAACGCAGCTCCTAGAAGAAACGTGTTTCTGACTCGCTGAATCTCCACATAGATTCAACTCTCTTAGGTGAACGATCGCACAGCAGAGCAGTTTCAAGGAAACTTTTCTCCTGAGTTTTAGACGATGTTTCCTGCTGTTTAGTACTGATGCCGGCATTGGGCTGGAAATACCGGTTTTGGGATTCTGCACAGAAAGGGTTTGCAAACCGCTGAATCCACACGTGAGTTTAACTCTTTCAGTTGAATGCACACATTGACAACCATTCAGTTTGATAACACCCTTTTGATTTTAGAAGCAGATATTTCGCCGTACAGCCTATGGTCCCATTCACTCGGGAATATCCCAACGCAGCTCCTGGAAGAAACGTGTTTCTGACTCGCTGAATCTCAACATAGATTCAACTCTCTTAGGTGAACGAACGCACAGCAGAGCAGTTTCAAGGAAACGTTTCTCCTGAGTTTTAGACGAAGTTACCTGCTGTTTAGTGCGTATGCCGGCATTGGGCTGGAAATACCGGTTTTGGGATTCTGCACAGAAAGGGTTTGCAAACCACTGAATCCACACGTGAGTTTAACTCCGTCAGTTGAATGCACACATTGACAACCATTCAGTTAGACAGCTCCGTTTTGGTTTTAGAAGCAGATATTTCTCTGTACAGCCTATGGTCCCATTCACTCGGGAATATCCCAACGCAGCTCCTAGAAGAAACGTGTTTCTGACTCGCTGAATCTCAACGTAGATTCAACTCTCTTAGGTGAACGAACGCACAGCAGAGCAGTTTCAAGGAAACGTTTCTCCTGAGTTTTAGACGAAGTTTCCTGCTGTTTAGTACGTATGCCGGCATTGGGCTGGAAATACCGGTTTTGGGATTCTGCACAGAAAGGGTTTGCAAACCGCTGAATCCACACGTGAGTTTAACTCTGTCAGTTGAATGCACACATTGACAACCATTCAGTTAGATAGCTCCGTTTTGGTTTTAGAAGCAGATATTTCTCTGTACAGCCTATGGTCCCATTCACTCGGGAATATCCCAACGCAGCTCCTGGAAGAAACGTGTTTCTGACTCGCTGAATCTAAACATAGATTCAACTCTCTTAGGTGAACGAACGCACAGCAGAGCAGTTTCAAGGAAACGTTTCTCCTGAGTTTTAGACGAAGTTTCCTGCTGTTTAGTACGGATGCCGGCATTGGGCTGGAAATACCGGTTTTGGGATTCTGCACAGAAAGTGTTTGCAAACCGCTGAATCCACACGTGAGTTTAACTCTGTCAGTTGAATGCACACATTGACAACCATTCAGTGTGATAACACCCTTTTGGTTTTAGAAGCAGATATTTCTCTGTACAACCTATGGTCCCATTCTCTCGGGAATATCCCAACGCAGCTCCTAGAAGAAACGTGTTTCTGACTCGCTGAATCTCCACATAGATTCAACTCTCTTAGGTGAACGATCGCACAGCAGAGCAGTTTCAAGGAAACTTTTCTCCTGAGTTTTAGACGATGTTTCCTGCTGTTTAGTACGGATGCCGGCATTGGGCTGGAAATACCGGTTTTGGGATTCTGCACAGAAAGGGTTTGCAAACCGCTGAATCCACACGTGAGTTTAACTCTGTCAGTTGAATGCACACATTGACAACCATTCAGTTAGATAGCTCCGTTTTGGTATTAGAAGCAGATATTTCTCTGTACAGCCTATGGTCCCATTCACTCGGGAATATCCCAACGCAGGTCCTAGAAGAAACGTGTTTCTGACTCGCTGAATCTCAACATAGATTCACCTCTGTTAGGTGAACGAACGCACAGCAGAGGTGTTTCAAGGAAACGTTTCTCCTGAGTTTTAGACGAACTTTCCTGCTGTTTAGTACGTATGCCGGCATTGGGCTGGAAATACCGGTTTTGGGATTCTGCACAGAAAGGGTTTGCAAATCACTGAATCCACACGTGAGTTTAACTCCGTCAGTTGAATGCAGACATTGACAACCATTCAGTTACATAGATCCGTTTTGGTTTTAGAAGCAGATATTTCTCTGTACAGCCTATGGTCCCATTCACTCGGGAATATCCCAACGCAGCTCCTGGAAGAAACGTGTTTCTGACTCGCTGAAACTCAATGTAGATTCAACTCTCTTAGGTGAACGAACGCACAGCAGAGCAGTTTCAAGGAAACGTTTCTCCTGAGTTTTAGACGAAGTTACCTTCAGTTAAGTACGTATCCCGGCATTGGGCTGGAAATACCGGTTTTGGGATTCGGCACAGAAAGTGTTTACAAACCGCTGAATCCACACGTGAGTTTAACTCTGTCAGTTGAATGCACACATTGACAACCATTCAGTTAGATAGCTCCGTTTTGGTATTAGAAGCAGATATTTCTCTGTACAGCCTATGGTCCCATTCACTCGGGAATATCCCAACGCAGCTCCTGGAAGAAACGTGTTTCTGACTCGCTGAATCTCAACATAGATTCAACTCTCTTAGGTGAACGAACGCACAGCAGAGCAGTTTCAAGGAAACGTTTCTCCTGAGTTTTAGACGAAGTTTCCTGCTGTTTAGTACGTATGCCGGCATTGGGCTGGAAATACCGGTTTTGGGATTCTGCACAGAAAGGGTTTGCAAACCGCTGAATCCACACGTGAGTTTAACTCTGTCAGTTGAATGCACACATTGACAACCATTCAGTTAGATAGCTCCGTTTTGGTATTAGAAGCAGATATTTCTCTGTACAGCCTATGGTCCCATTCACTCGGGAATATCCCAACGCAGCTCCTAGAAGAAACGTGTTTCTGACTCGCTGAATCTCAACATAGATTCACCTCTGTTAGGTGAACGAACGCACAGCAGAGCAGTTTCAAGGAAACGTTTCTCCTGAGTTTTAGACGAAGTTTATTGCTGTTTAGTACGGATGCCGGCATTGGGCTGGAAATACCGGTTTTGGGATTCTGCACAGAAAGGGTTTGCAAACCGCTGAATCCACACGTGAGTTTAACTTTGTGAGTTGAATGCACACATTGACAACCATCCAGTTAGATAGCTCCGTTTTGGTTTTAGAAGCAGATATTTCTCTGTACAGCCTATGGTCCCATTCACTCGGGAATATCCCAACGCAGCTCCTAGAAGAAACGTGTTTCTGACTCGCTGAATCTCAACGTAGATTCAACTCTCTTAGGTGAACGAACGCACAGCAGAGCAGTTTCAAGGAAACGTTTCTCCTGAGTTTTAGACGAAGTTACCTGCAGTTAAGTGCGTATCCCGGCATTGGGCTGGAAATACCGGTTTTGGGATTCTGCACAGAAAGTGTTTGCAAACCGCTGAATCCACACGTGAGTTTAACTCTGTCAGTTGAATGCACACATTGACAACCATTCAGTTAGATAGCTCCGTTTTGGTTTTAGAAGCAGATATTTCTCTGTACAGCCTATGGTCCCATTCACTCGGGAATATCCCAACGCAGCTCCTGGAAGAAACGTGTTTCTGACTCGCTGAATCTAAACATAGATTCAACTCTCTTAGGTGAACGAACGCACAGCAGAGCAGTTTCAAGGAAACGTTTCTCCTGAGTTTTAGACGAAGTTTCCTGCTGTTTAGTACGTATGCCGGCATTGGGCTGGAAATACCGGTTTTGGGATTCTGCACAGAAAGTGTTTGCAAACCGCTGAATCCACACGTGAGTTTAACTCTGTCAGTTGAATGCACACATTGACAACCATTCAGTGTGATAACACCCTTTTGGTTTTAGAAGCAGATATTTCTCTGTACAACCTATGGTCCCATTCTCTCGGGAATATCCCAACGCAGCTCCTAGAAGAAACGTGTTTCTGACTCGCTGAATCTCCACATAGATTCAACTCTCTTAGGTGAACGATCGCACAGCAGAGCAGTTTCAAGGAAACTTTTCTCCTGAGTTGTAGACGATGTTTCCTGCTGTTTAGTACGGATGCCGGCATTGGGCTGGAAATACCGGTTTTGGGATTCTGCACAGAAAGGGTTTGCAAACCGCTGAATCCACACGTGAGTTTAACTCTGTCAGTTGAATGCACACATTGACAACCATTCAGTTTGATAACACCCTTTTGATTTTAGAAGCAGATATTTCTCCGTACAGCCTATGGTCCCATTCACTCGGGAATATCCCAACGCAGCTCCTGGAAGAAACGTGTTTCTGACTCGCTGAATCTCAACATAGATTCAACTCTCTTAGGTGAACGAACGCACAGCAGAGCAGTTTCAAGGAAACGTTTCTCCTGAGTTTTAGACGAAGTTACCTGCTGTTTAGTACGTATGCCGGCATTGGGCTGGAAATACCGGTTTTGGGATTCTGCACAGAAAGGGTTTGCAAACCACTGAATCCACACGTGAGTTTAACTCCGTCAGTTGAATGCACACATTGACAACCATTCAGTTAGACAGCTCCGTTTTGGTTTTAGAAGCAGATATTTCTCTGTACAGCCTATGGTCCCATTCACTCGGGAATATCCCAACGCAGCTCCTAGAAGAAACGTGTTTCTGACTCGCTGAATCTCAACGTAGATTCAACTCTCTTAGGTGAACGAACGCACAGCAGAGCAGTTTCAAGGAAACGTTTCTCCTGAGTTTTAGACGAAGTTACCTGCTGTTTAGTACGTATGCCGGCATTGGGCTGGAAATACCGGTTTTGGGATTCTGCACAGAAAGGGTTTGCAAACCGCTGAATCCACACGTGAGTTTAACTCTGTCAGTTGAATGCACACATTGACAACCATTCAGTTAGATAGCTCCGTTTTGGTATTAGAAGCAGATATTTCTCTGTACAGCCTATGGTCCCATTCACTCGGGAATATCCCAACGCAGGTCCTAGAAGAAACGTGTTTCTGACTCGCTGAATCTCAACATAGATTCACCTCTGTTAGGTGAACGAACGCACAGCAGAGCTGTTTCAAGGAAACGTTTCTCCTGAGTTTTAGACGAAGTTTCCTGCTGTTTAGTACGTATGCCGGCATTGGGCTGGAAATACCGCTTTTGGGATTCTGCACAGAAAGGGTTTGCAAATCACTGAATCCACACGTGAGTTTAACTCCGTCAGTTGAATGCAGACATTGACAACCATTCAGTTACATAGCTCCGTTTTGGTTTTAGAAGCAGATATTTCTCTGTACAGCCTATGGTCCCATTCACTCGGGAATATCCCAACGCAGCTCCTGGAAGAAACGTGTTTCTGACTCGCTGAATCTCAACGTAGATTCAACTCTCTTAGGTGAACGAACGCACAGCAGAGCAGTTTCAAGGAAACGTTTCTCCTGAGTTTTAGACGAAGTTACCTTCAGTTAAGTACGTATCCCGGCATTGGGCTGGAAATACCGGTTTTGGGATTCTGCACAGAAAGTGTTTACAAACCGCTGAATCCACACGTGAGTTTAACTCTGTCAGTTGAATGCACACATTGACAACCATTCAGTTAGATAGCTCCGTTTTGGTTTTAGAAGCAGATATTTCTCTGTACAGCCTATGGTCCCATTCACTCGGGAATATCCCAACGCAGCTCCTGGAAGAAACGTGTTTCTGACTCGCTGAATCTCAACATAGATTCAACTCTCTTAGGTGAACGAACGCACAGCAGAGCAGTTTCAAGGAAACGTTTCTCCTGAGTTTTAGACGAAGTTTCCTGCTGTTTAGTACGTATGCCGGCATTGGGCTGGAAATACCGGTTTTGGGATTCTGCACAGAAAGTGTTTGCAAACCGCTGAATCCACACGTGAGTTTAACTCTGTCAGTTGAATGCACACATTGACAACCATTCAGTTAGATAGCTCCGCTTTGGTATTAGAAGCAGATATTTCTCTGTACAGCCTATGGTCCCATTCACTCGGGAATATCCCAACGCAGCTCCTAGAAGAAACGTGTTTCTGACTCGCTGAATCTCAACATAGATTCACCTCTGTTAGGTGAACGAACGCACAGCAGAGCAGTTTCAAGGAAACGTTTCTCCTGAGTTTTAGGCGAAGTTTATTGCTGTTTAGTACGGATGCCGGCATTGGGCTGGAAATACCGGTTTTGGGATTCTGCACAGAAAGGGTTTGCAAACCGCTGAATCCACACGTGAGTTTAACTTTGTGAGTTGAATGCACACATTGACAACCATCCAGTTAGATAGCTCCGTTTTGGTTTTAGAAGCAGATATTTCTCTGTACAGCCTATGGTCCCATTCACTCGGGAATATCCCAACGCAGCTCCTAGAAGAAACGTGTTTCTGACTCGCTGAATCTCAACGTAGATTCAACTCTCTTAGGTGAACGAACGCACAGCAGAGCAGTTTCAAGGAAACGTTTCTCCTGAGTTTTAGACGAAGTTACCTGCAGTTAAGTGCGTATCCCGGCATTGGGCTGGAAATACCGGTTTTGGGATTCTGCACAGAAAGTGTTTGCAAACCGCTGAATCCACACGTGAGTTTAACTCTGTCAGTTGAATGCACACATTGACAACCATTCAGTTAGATAGCTCCGTTTTGGTTTTAGAAGCAGATATTTCTCTGTACAGCCTATGGTCCCATTCACTCGGGAATATCCCAACGCAGCTCCTGGAAGAAACGTGTTTCTGACTCGCTGAATCTAAACATAGATTCAACTCTCTTAGGTGAACGAACGCACAGCAGAGCAGTTTCAAGGAAACGTTTCTCCTGAGTTTTAGACGAAGTTTCCTGCTGTTTAGTACGTATGCCGGCATTGGGCTGGAAATACCGGTTTTGGGATTCTGCACAGAAAGGGTTTGCAAACCGCTGAATCCACACGTGAGTTTAACTCTGTCAGTTGAATGCACACATTGACAACCATTCAGTGTGATAACACCCTTTTGGTTTTAGAAGCAGATATTTCTCTGTACAACCTATGGTCCCATTCTCTCGGGAATATCCCAACGCAGCTCCTAGAAGAAACGTGTTTCTGACTCGCTGAATCTCAACATAGATTCAACTCTCTTAGTTGAACGAACGCACAGCAGAGCAGTTTCAAGGAAACTTTTCTCCAGAGTTTTAGACGAAGTTTCCTGCTGTTTAGTACGTATGCCGGCATTGGGCTGGAAATACCGGTTTTGGGATTCTGCACAGAAAGTGTTTGCAATCCGCTGAATCCACACGTGAGATTAACTCTGTCAGTTGAATGCACACATTGACAACCATTCAGTGTGATAACACCCTTTTGGTTTTAAAAGCAGATATTTCTCTGTACAACCTATGGTCCCATTCTCTCGGGAATATCCCAACGCAGCTCCTAGAAGAAACGTGTTTCTGACTCGCTGAATCTCCACATAGATTCAACTCTCTTAGGTGAACGATCGCACAGCAGAGCAGTTTCAAGGAAACTTTTCTCCTGAGTTTTAGACGATGTTTCCTGCTGTTTAGTACGGATGCCGGCATTGGGCTGGAAATACCGGTTTTGGGATTCTGCACAGAAAGGGTTTGCAAACCGCTGAATCCACACGTGAGTTTAACTCTGTCAGTTGAATGCACACATTGACAACCATTCAGTTTGATAACACCCTTTTGATTTTAGAAGCAGATATTTCTCCGTACAGCCTATGGTCCCATTCACTCGGGAATATCCCAACGCAGCTCCTGGAAGAAACGTGTTTCTGACTCGCTGAATCTCAACATAGATTCAACTCTCTTAGGTGAACGAACGCACAGCAGAGCAGTTTCAAGGAAACGTTTCTCCTGAGTTTTAGACGAAGTTACCTGCTGTTTAGTACGTATGCCGGCATTGGGCTGGAAATACCGGTTTTGGGATTCTGCACAGAAAGGGTTTGCAAACCGCTGAATCCACACGTGAGTTTGACTTTGCCAGTTGAATGCACACATTGACAACAATCCAGTTAGAGTGCTCCGTTTTGGTTTTAGAAGCACATATTTCTCTGTACAGCCTATGGTCCCATTCACTCGGGAATATCCCAACGCAACTCCTAGAAGAAACGTGTTCCTGACTCGCTGAATCTCAACATAGATTCAACTCTCTTAGGTGAACGAACGCACAGCAGAGCAGTTTCAAGGAAACGTTTCTCCTGAGTTTTAGACGAAGTTTCCTGCTGTTTAGTACGTATGCCGGCATTGGGCTGGAAATACCGGTTTTGGGATTCTGCACAGTAAGGGTTTGCAAACCACTGAATCCACACGTGAGTTTATCTCCGTCAGTTGAATGCACACATTGACAACCATTCAGTTAGATAGCTCCGTTTTGGTTTTAGAAGCAGATATTTCTCTGTACAGCCTATGGTCCCATTCACTCGGGAATATCCCAACGCAGCTCCTGGAAGAAACGTGTTTCTGACTCGCTGAATCTCAACATAGATTCAACTCTCTTAGGTGAACGAACGCACAGCAGAGCAGTTTCAAGGAAACGTTTCTCCTGAGTTTTAGACGAAGTTTCCTGCTGTTTAGTACGGATGCCGGCATTGGGCTGGAAATACCGGTTTTGGGATTCTGCACAGAAAGGCTTTGCAAACCGCTGAATCCACACTTGAGTTTAACTCTGTCAGTTGAATGCACACATTGACAACCATTCAGTTAGATAGCTCCGTTTTGGTTTTAGAAGCAGATATTTCTCTGTACAGCCTATGGTCCCATTCACTCGGGAATATCCCAACGCAGCTCCTGGAAGAAACGTGTTTCTGACTCGCTGAATCTCAACATAGATTCAACTCTCTTAGGTGAACGAACGCACAGCAGAGCAGTTTCAAGGAAACGTTTCTCCTGAGTTTTAGACGAAGTTTCCTGCTGTTTAGTACGGATGCCGGCATTGGGCTGGAAATACCGGTTTTGGGATTCTGCACAGAAAGGGTTTGCAAACCGCTGAATCCACACGTGAGTTTAACTCTGTCAGTTGAATGCACACATTGACAACCATTCAGTTTGATAACACCCTTTTGATTTTAGAAGCAGATATTTCTCCGTACAGCCTATGGTCCCATTCACTCGGGAATATCCCAACGCAGCTCCTGGAAGAAACGTGTTTCTGACTCGCTGAATCTCAACATAGATTCAACTCTCTTAGGTGAACGAACGCACAGCAGAGCAGTTTCAAGGAAACGTTTCTCCTGAGTTTTAGACGAAGTTACCTGCTGTTTAGTACGTATGCCGGCATTGGGCTGGAAATACCGGTTTTGGGATTCTGCACAGAAAGGGTTTGCAAGCCGCTGAATCCACACGTGAGTTTGACTTTGTCAGTTGAATGCACACATTGACAACAATCCAGTTAGAGTGCTCCGTTTTGGTTTTAGAAGCACATATTTCTCTGTACAGCCTATGGTCCCATTCACTCGGGAATATCCCAACGCAACTCCTACAAGAAACGTGTTTCTGACTCGCTGAATCTCAACATAGATTCAACTCTCTTAGGTGAACGAACGCACAGCAGAGCAGTTTCAAGGAAACGTTTCTCCTGAGTTTTAGACGAAGTTTCCTGCTGTTTAGTACGGATGCCGGCATTGGGCTGGAAATACCGGTTTTGGGATTCTGCACAGAAACGGTTTGCAAACCGGTGAATCTGCACGTGAGTTTAACTCTGTCAGTTGAATGCACACATTGACAACCATTCAGTTAGATAGCTCCGTTTTGGTATTAGAAGCAGATATTTCTCTGTACAGCCTATGGTCCCATTCACTCGGGAATATCCAAACGCAGGTCCTAGAAGAAACGTGTTTCTGACTCGCTGAATCTCAACATAGATTCAACTCTCTTAGGTGAACGAACGCACAGCAGAGCAGTTTCAAGGAAACGTTTCTCCTGAGTTTTAGACGAAGTTTCCTGCTGTTTAGTACGGATGCCGGCATTGGGCTGGAAATACCGGTTTTGGGATTCTGCACAGAAAGGGTTTGCAAACCGCTGAATCCACACGTGAGTTTAACTTTGTGAGCTGAATGCACACATTGACAACCATCCAGTTAGATAGCTCCGTTTTGGTTTTAGAAGCAGATATTTCTCTGTACAGCCTATGGTCCCATTCACTCGGGAATATCCCAACGCAGCTCCTAGAAGAAACGTGTTTCTGACTCGCTGAATCTCAACGTAGATTCAACTCTCTTAGGTGAACGAACGCACAGCAGAGCAGTTTCAAGGAAACGTTTCTCCTGAGTTTTAGACGAAGTTTCCTGCTGTTTAGTACGTATGCCGGCATTGGGCTGGAAATAACGGTTTTGGGATTCTGCACAGAAAGGGTTTGCAAACCGCTGAATCCACACGTGAGTTTAACTCTGTCAGTTGAATGCACACATTGACAATCATTCAGTTTGATAACACCCTTTTGGTTTTAGAAGCAGATATTTCTCTGTACAGCCTATGGTCCCATTCACTCGGGAATATCCCAACGCAGCTCCTGGAAGAAACGTGTTTCTGACTCGCTGAATCTCAACATAGATTCAACTCTCTTAGGTGAACGAACGCACAGCAGAGCATTTTCAAGGAAACGTTTCTCCTGAGTTTTAGACGAAGTTTCCTGCTGTTTAGTACGTATGCCGGCATTAGGCTGGAAATACCGGTTTTGGGATTCTGCACAGAAAGTGTTTGCAAACCGCTGAATCCACACGTGAGTTTAACTCTGTCAGTTGAATGCACACATTGACAACCATTCAGTGTGATAACACCCTATTGGTTTTAGAAGCAGATATTTCTCTGTACAACCTATGGTCCCATTCTCTCGGGAATATCCCAACGCAGCTCCTAGAAGAAACGTGTTTCTGACTCGCTGAATCTCCACATAGATTCAACTCTCTTAGGTGAACGATCGCACAGCAGAGCACTTTCAAGGAAACTTTTCTCCTGAGTTTTAGACGAAGTTTCCTGCTGTTTAGTACGGATGCCGGTATTGGGCTGGAAATACCGGTTTTGGGATTCTGCACAGAAAGGGTTTGCAAACCGCTGAATCCACACGTGAGTTTAACTCTGTCAGTTGAATGCACACATTGGCAACCATTCAGTTTGATAACACCCTTTTGGTTTTAGAAGCAGATATTTCTCTGTACAGCCTATGGTCCCATTCACTCGGGAATATCCCAACGCAGCTCCTGGAAGAAACGTGTTTCTGACTCGCTGAATCTCAACATAGATTCAACTCTCTTAGGTGAACGAACGCAAAGCAGAGCAGTTTCAAGGAAACGTTTCTCCTGAGTTTTAGACGAAGTTTCCTGCTGTTTAGTACGTATGCCGGCATTGGGCTGGAAATACCGGTTTTGGGATTCTGCACAGAAAGGGTTTGCAAACCGCTGAATCCACACGTGAGTTTAACTCTGTCAGTTGAATGCACACATTGACAACAATCCAGTTAGATAGCTCCGTTTTGGTTTTAGAAACAGATATTTCTCTGTACAGCCTATGGTCCCATTCACTCGGCAATATCCCAATGCAGCTCCTGGAAGAAACGTGTTTCTGACTCGCTGAATCTCAACATAGATTCAACTCTCTTAGGTGAACGAACGCACAGCAGAGCAGTTTCAAGGAAACGTTTCTCCTGAGTTTTAGACGAAGTTTCCTGCTGTTTAGTACGTATGCCGGCATTGGGCTGGAAATACCGGTTTTGGGATTCTGCACAGAAAGGGTTTGCAAACCGCTGAATCCACACGTGAGTTTAACTCTGTCAGTTGAATGCACACATTGGCAACCATTCAGTTTGATAACACCCTTTTGGTTTTAGAAGCAGATATTTCTCTGTACAGTCTATGGTCCCATTCACTCGGGAATATCCCAACGCAGCTCCTGGAAGAAACGTGTTTCTGACTCGCTGAATCTCAACATAGATTCAACTCTCTTAGGTGAATGAACGCACAGCAGAGCAGTTTCAAGGAAACGTTTCTCCTGAGTTTTAGACCAAGTTTCCTGCTGTTTAGTACGTATGCCGGCATTGGGCTGGAAATACCGGTTTTGGGATTCTGCACAGAAAGGGTTTGCAAACCGCTGAATCCACACGTGAGGTTAACTCTGTCAGTTGAATGCACACATTGACAACCATTCAGTGTGATAACACCCTTTTGGTTTTAGAAGCAGATATTTCTCTGTACAACCTATTGTCCCATTCTCTCGGGAATATCCCAACGCAGCTCCTAGAAGAAACGTGTTTCTGACTCGCTGAATCTCAACATAGATTCAACTCTCTTAGGTGAACGATCGCACAGCAGAGCAGTTTCAAGGAAACTTTTCTCCTGAGTTTTAGACGAAGTTTCCTGCTGCTTATTACGGATGCCGGCATTGGGCTGGAAATACCGGTTTTGGGATTCTGCACAGAAAGGGTTTGCAAACCGCTGAATCCACACGTGAGTTTAACTCTGTCAGTTGAATGCACACATTGACAACCATTCAGTTTGATAACACCCTTTTGGTTTTAGAAGCAGATATTTCTCTGTACAGCCTATGGTCCCATTCACTCGGGAATATCCCAACGCAGCTCCTGGAAGAAACGTGTTTCTGACTCGCTGAATCTCAACATAGATTCAACTCTCTTAGGTGAACGAACGCACAGCAGAGCATTTTCAAGGAAACGTTTCTCCTGAGTTTTAGACGAAGTTTCCTGCTGTTTAGTACGTATGCCGGCATTAGGCTGGAAATACCGGTTTTGGGATTCTGCACAGAAAGTGTTTGCAAACCGCTGAATCCACACGTGAGTTTAACTCTGTCAGTTGAATGCACACATTGACAACCATTCAGTGTGATAACACCCTTTTGGTTTTAGAAGCAGATATTTCTCTGTACAACCTATGGTCCCATTCTCTGGAATATCCCAACGCAGCTCCTAGAAGAAACGTGTTTCTGACTCGCTGAATCTCCACATAGATTCAACTCTCTTAGGTGAACGAACGCAAAGCAGAGCAGTTTCAAGGAAACGTTTCTCCTGAGTTTTAGACGAAGTTTCCTGCTGTTTAGTACGTATGCCGGCATTGGGCTGGAAATACCGGTTTTGGGATTCTGCACAGAAAGGGTTTGCAAACCGATGAATCCACACGTGAGTTTAACTCTGTCAGTTGAATGCACACATTGACAACCATTCAGTTAGATAACACCCTTTTGGTTTTAGAAGCAGATATTTCTCTGTACAGCCTATTGTCCCATTCACTCGGGAATATCCCAACGGAGCTCCTGGAAGAAACGTGTTTCTGACTCGCTGAATCTCAACATAGATTCAACTCTCTTAGGTGACCGAACGCACAGCAGAGCAGTTTCAAGGAAACGTTTCTCCTGAGTTTTAGACGAAGTTTCCTGCTGTTTAGTACGTATGCCGGCATTGGGCTGGAAATACCGGTTTTGGGATTCTGCACAGAAAGGGTTTGCAAACCGCTGAATCCACACGTGAGTTTAACTCTGTCAGTTGAATGCACACATTGAAAACCATTCAGTTTGATAACACCCTTTTGGTTTTAGAAGCAGATATTTCTCTGTACAGCCTATGGTCCCATTCACTCGGGAATATCCCAACGCAGCTCCTGGAACAAACGTGTTTCTGACTCGCTGAATCTCAACATAGATTCAACTCTCTTAGGTGAACGAACGCACAGCAGAGCAGTTTCAAGGAAACGTTTCTCCTGAGTTTTAGACGAAGTTTCCTGCTGTTTAGTACGTATGCCGGCATTGGGCTGGAAATACCGGTTTTGGGATTCTGCACAGAAAGGGTTTGCAAACCGCTGAATCCACACGTGTGTTTGACTTTGTCAGTTGAATGCACACATTGACAACAATCCAGTTAGATAGTTCCGTTTTGGTTTTAGAAACCCATATTTCTCTGTACAGCCTATGGTCCCATTCACTCGGCAATATCCCAACGCAGCTCCTGGAAGAAACGTGTTTCTGACTCGCTGAATCTCCACATAGATTCAACTCTCTTAGGTGAACGAACGCACAGCAGAGCAGTTTCAAGGAAACGTTTCTCCTGAGTTTTAGACGAAGTTTCCTGCTGTTTAGTACGTATGCCGGCATTGGGCTGGAAATACCGGTTTTGGGATTCTGCACAGAAAGGGTTTGCAAACCGCTGAATCCACACGTGAGTTTAACTCTGTCAGTTGAATGCACACATTGTCAACCATTCAGTTTGATAACACCCTTTTGGTTTTAGAAGCAGATATTTCTCTGTACAGTCTATGGTCCCATTCACTCGGGAATATCCCAACGCAGCTCCTGGAAGAAACGTGTTTCTGACTCGCTGAATCTCAACATAGATTCAACTCTCTTAGGTGAACGAACGCACAGCAGAGCAGTTTCAAGGAAACGTTTCTCCTGAGTTTTAGACGAAGTTTCCTGCTGTTTAGTACGTATGCCGGCATTGGGATGGAAATACCGGTTTTGGGATTCTGCACAGAAAGGGTTTGCAAACAGCTGAATCCACACGTGAGGTTAACTCTGTCAGTTGAATGCACACATTGACAACCATTCAGTTTGATAACACCCTTTTGGTTTTAGAAGCAGATATTTCTCTGTACAGCCTATGGTCCCATTCACTCGGGAATATCCAAACGCAGGTCCTAGAAGAAACGTGTTTCTGACTCGCTGAATCTCAACATAGATTCAACTCTCTTAGGTGAACGAACGCACAGCAGAGCAGTTTCAAGGAAACGTTTCTCCTGAGTTTTAGACGAAGTTTCCTGCTGTTTAGTACGGATGCCGGCATTGGGCTGGAAATACCGGTTTTGGGATTCTGCACAGAAAGGGTTTGCAAACCGCTGAATCCACACGTGAGTTTAACTTTGTGAGCTGAATGCACACATTGACAACCATCCAGTTAGATAGCTCCGTTTTGGTTTTAGAAGCAGATATTTCTCTGTACAGCCTATGGTCCCATTCACTCGGGAATATCCCAACGCAGCTCCTAGAAGAAACGTGTTTCTGACTCGCTGAATCTCAACGTAGATTCAACTCTCTTAGGTGAACGAACGCACAGCAGAGCAGTTTCAAGGAAACGTTTCTCCTGAGTTTTAGACGAAGTTTCCTGCTGTTTAGTACGTATGCCGGCATTGGGCTGGAAATAACGGTTTTGGGATTCTGCACAGAAAGGGTTTGCAAACCGCTGAATCCACACGTGAGTTTAACTCTGTCAGTTGAATGCACACATTGACAATCATTCAGTTTGATAACACCCTTTTGGTTTTAGAAGCAGATATTTCTCTGTACAGCCTATGGTCCCATTCACTCGGGAATATCCCAACGCAGCTCCTGGAAGAAACGTGTTTCTGACTCGCTGAATCTCAACATAGATTCAACTCTCTTAGGTGAACGAACGCACAGCAGAGCATTTTCAAGGAAACGTTTCTCCTGAGTTTTAGACGAAGTTTCCTGCTGTTTAGTACGTATGCCGGCATTAGGCTGGAAATACCGGTTTTGGGATTCTGCACAGAAAGTGTTTGCAAACCGCTGAATCCACACGTGAGTTTAACTCTGTCAGTTGAATGCACACATTGACAACCATTCAGTTTGATAACACCCTTTTGGTTTTAGAAGCAGATATTTCTCTGTACAGCCTATGGTCCCATTCACTCGGGAATATCCCAACGCAGCTCCTGGAAGAAACGTGTTTCTGACTCGCTGAATCTCAACATAGATTCAACTCTCTTAGGTGAACGAACGCACAGCAGAGCAGTTTCAAGGAAACGTTTCTCCTGAGTTTTAGACGAAGTTTCCTGCTGTTTAGTACGTATGCCGGCATTGGGCTGGAAATACCGGTTTTGGGATTCTGCACAGAAAGGGTTTGCAAACCGCTGAATCCACACGTGTGTTTGACTTTGTCAGTTGAATGCACACATTGACAACAATCCAGTTAGATAGCTCCGTTTTGGTTTTAGAAACCCATATTTCTCTGTACAGCCTATGGTCCCATTCACTCGGCAATATCCCAACGCAGCTCCTGGAAGAAACGTGTTTCTGACTCGCTGAATCTCAACATAGATTCAACTCTCTTAGGTGAACGAACGCACAGCAGAGCAGTTTCAAGGAAACGTTTCTCCTGAGTTTTAGACGAAGTTTCCTGCTGTTTAGTACGTATGCCGGCATTGGGCTGGAAATACCGGTTTTGGGATTCTGCACAGAAAGGGTTTGCAAACCGCTGAATCCACACGTGAGTTTAACACTGTCAGTTGAATGCACACATTGGCAACCATTCAGTTTGATAACACCCTTTTGGTTTTAGAAGCAGATATTTCTCTGTACAGTCTATGGTCCCATTCACTCGGGAATATCCCAACGCAGCTCCTGGAAGAAACGTGTTTCTGACTCGCTGAATCTCAACATAGATTCAACTCTCTTAGGTGAACGAACGCACAGCAGAGCAGTTTCAAGGAAACGTTTCTCCTGAGTTTTAGACGAAGTTTCCTGCTGTTTAGTACGTATGCCGGCATTGGGATGGAAATACCGGTTTTGGGATTCTGCACAGAAAGGGTTTGCAAACAGCTGAATCCACACGTGAGGTTAACTCTGTCAGTTGAATGCACACATTGACAACCATTCAGTTTGATAACACCCTTTTGGTTTTAGAAGCAGATATTTCTCTGTACAGCCTGTGGTCCCATTCACTCGGGAATATCCCAACGCAGCTCCTGGAAGAAACGTGTTTCTGACTCGCTGAATCTCAACATAGATTCAACTCTCTTAGGTGAACGAACGCACAGCAGAGCAGTTTCAAGGAAACTTTTCTCCTGAGTTTTAGACGAAGTTTCCTGCTGTTTAGTACGTATGCCGGCATTGGGCTGGAAATACCGGTTTTGGGATTCTGCACAGAAAGGGTTTGCAAACCGCTGAATCCACACGTGAGTTTGACTTTGTCAGTTGAATGCACACATTGACAACAATCCAGTTAGATAGCTCCGTTTTGGTTTTAGAAGCACATATTTCGCTGTACAGCCTATGGTCCCATTCACTCGGGAATATCCCAACGCAACTCCCAGAAGAAACGTGTTTCTGACTCGCTGAATCTCAACATAGATTCAACTCTCTGAGGTGAACGAACGCACAGCAGAGCAGTTTCAAGGAAACGTTTCTCCTGAGTTTTAGACGAAGATTCCTGCTGTTTAGTACGTATGCCGGCATTGGGCTGGAAATACCGGTTTTGGGATTCTGCACAGAAAGGGTTTGCAAACCACTGAATCCACACGTGAGTTTATCTCCGTCAGTTGAATGCACACATTGACAACCATTCAGTTAGATAGCTCCGTTTTGTTTTTAGAAGCAGATATTTCTCTATACAGCCTATGGTCCCATTCACTCGGGAATATCCCAACGCAGCTCCTGGAAGAAACGTGTTTCTGACTCGCTGAATCTCAACATAGATTCAAGTCTCTTAGGTGAACGAACGCACAGCAGAGCAGTTTCAAGGAAACGTTTCTCCTGAGTTTTAGACGAAGTTTCCTGCTGTTTAGTACGTATGCCGGCATTGGGCTGGAAATACCGGTTTTGGGATTCTGCACAGAAAGGGTTTGCAAACCGCTGAATCCACACGTGAGTTTATCTCTGTCAGTTGAATGCACACATTGACAACCATTCAGTTAGATAGCTCCGTTTTGGTTTTAGAAGCAGATATTTCTCTGTACAGCCTATGGTCCCATTCACTCGGGAATATCCCAACGCAGCTCCTAGAAGAAACGTATTTCTGACTCGCTGAATCTCAACATAGATTCAACTCTCTTAGGTGAACGAACGCACAGCAGAGCAGTTTCAAGGAAACGTTTCTCCTGAGTTTTAGACGAAGTTTCCTGCTGTTTAGTACGTATGCCGGCATTAGGCTGGAAATACCGGTTTTGGGATTCTGCACAGAAAGTGTTTGCAAACCGCTGAATCCACACGTGAGTTTAACTCTGTCAGTTGAATGCACACATTGACAACCATTCAGTGTGATAACACCCTTTTGGTTTTAGAAGCAGATATTTCTCTGTACAACCTATGGTCCCATTCTCTCGGGAATATCCCAACGCAGCTCCTAGAAGAAACGTGTTTCTGACTCGCTGAATCTCCACATAGATTCAACTCTCTTAGGTGAACGATCGCACAGCAGAGCAGTTTCAAGGAAACTTTTCTCCTGAGTTTTAGACGAAGTTTCCTGCTGTTTAGTACGGATGCCGGTATTGGGCTGGAAATACCGGTTTTGGGATTCTGCACAGAAAGGGTTTGCAAACCGCTGAATCCACACGTGAGTTTAACTCTGTCAGCTGAATGCACACATTGACAACCATTCAGTTTGATAACACCCTTTTGGTTTTAGAAGCAGATATTTCTCTGTACAGCCTATGGTCCCATTCACTCGGGAATATCCCAACGCAGCTCCTGGAAGAAACGTGTTTCTGACTCGCTGAATCTCAACATAGATTCAACTCTCTTAGGTGAACGAACGCAAAGCAGAGCAGTTTCAAGGAAACGTTTCTCCTGAGTTTTAGACGAAGTTTCCTGCTGTTTAGTACGTATGCCGGCATTGGGCTGGAAATACCGGTTTTGGGATTCTGCACAGAAACGGTTTGCAAACCGATGAATCCACACGTGAGTTTAACTCTGTCAGTTGAATGCACACATTGACAACCATTCAGTTTGATAACACCCTTTTGGTTTTAGAAGCAGATATTTCTCTGTACAGCCTATTGTCCCATTCACTCGGGAATATCCCAACGCAGCTCCTGGAAGAAACGTGTTTCTGACTCGCTGAATCTCAACATAGATTCAACTCTCTTAGGTGACCGAACGCACAGCAGAGCAGTTTCAAGGAAACGTTTCTCCTGAGTTTTAGACGTAGTTTCCTGCTGTTTAGTACGTATGCCGGCATTGGGCTGGAAATACCGGTTTTGGGATTCTGCACAGAAAGGGTTTGCAAACCGCAGAATCCACACGTGAGTTTAACTCTGTCAGTTGAATGCACACATTGACAACCATTCAGTTTGATAACACCCTTTTGGTTTTAGAAGCAGATATTTCTCTGTACAGCCTATGGTCCCATTCACTCGGGAATATCCCAACGCAGCTCCTGGAAGAAACGTGTTTCTGACTCGCTGAATCTCAACATAGATTCAACTCTCTTAGGTGAACGAACGCACAGCAGAGCAGTTTCAAGGAAACGTTTCTCCTGAGTTTTAGACGAAGTTTCCTGCTGTTTAGTACGTATGCCGGCATTGGGCTGGAAATACCGGTTTTGGGATTCTGCACAGAAAGGGTTTGCAAACCGCTGAATCCACACGTGAGTTTGACTCTGTCAGTTGAATGCACACATTGACAACAATCCAGTTAGATAGCTCCGTTTTGGTTTTAGAAACCCATATTTCTCTGTACAGCCTATGGTCCCATTCACTCGGCAATATCCCAATGCAGCTCCTGGAAGAAACGTGTTTCTGACTCGCTGAATCTCAACATAGATTCAACTCTCTTAGGTGAACGAACGCACAGCAGAGCAGTTTCAAGGAAACGTTTCTCCTGAGTTTTAGACGAAGTTTCCTGCTGTTTAGTACGTATGCCGGCATTGGGCTGGAAATACCGGTTTTGGGATTCTGCACAGAAAGGGTTTGCAAACCGCTGAATCCACACGTGAGTTTAACTCTGTCAGTTGAATGCACACATTGGCAACCATTCAGTTTGATAACACCCTTTTGGTTTTAGAAGCAGATATTTCTCTGTACAGTCTATGGTCCCATTCACTCGGGAATATCCCAACGCAGCTCCTGGAAGAAACGTGTTTCTGACTCGCTGAATCTCAACATAGATTCAACTCTCTTAGGTGAACGAACGCACAGCAGAGCAGTTTCAAGGAAACGTTTCTCCTGAGTTTTAGACCAAGTTTCCTGCTGTTTAGTACGTATGCCGGCATTGGACTGGAAATACCGGTTTTGGGATTCTGCACAGAAAGGGTTTGCAAACCGCTGAATCCACACGTGAGGTTAACTCTGTCAGTTGAATGCACACATTGACAACCATTCAGTGTGATAACACCCTTTTGGTTTTAGAAGCAGATATTTCTCTGTACAACCTATTGTCCCATTCTCTCGGGAATATCCCAACGCAGCTCCTAGAAGAAACGTGTTTCTGACTCGCTGAATCTCAACATAGATTCAACTCTCTTAGGTGAACGATCGCACAGCAGAGCAGTTTCAAGGAAACTTTTCTCCTGAGTTTTAGACGAAGTTTCCTGCTGCTTATTACGGATGCCGGCATTGGGCTGGAAATACCGGTTTTGGGATTCTGCACAGAAAGGGTTTGCAAACCGCTGAATCCACACGTGAGTTTAACTCTGTCAGTTGAATGCACACATTGACAACCATTCAGTTTGATAACACCCTTTTGGTTTTAGAAGCAGATATTTCTCTGTACAGCCTATGGTCCCATTCACTCGGGAATATCCCAACGCAGCTCCTGGAAGAAACGTGTTTCTGACTCGCTGAATCTCAACATAGATTCAACTCTCTTAGGTGAACGAACGCACAGCAGAGCATTTTCAAGGAAACGTTTCTCCTGAGTTTTAGACGAAGTTTCCTGCTGTTTAGTACGTATGCCGGCATTAGGCTGGAAATACCGGTTTTGGGATTCTGCACAGAAAGTGTTTGCAAACCGCTGAATCCACACGTGAGTTTAACTCTGTCAGTTGAATGCACACATTGACAACCATTCAGTGTGATAACACCCTTTTGGTTTTAGAAGCAGATATTTCTCTGTACAACCTATGGTCCCATTCTCTCGGGAATATCCCAACGCAGCTCCTAGAAGAAACGTGTTTCTGACTCGCTGAATCTCCACATAGATTCAACTCTCTTAGGTGAACGATCGCACAGCAGAGCAGTTTCAAGGAAACTTTTCTCCTGAGTTTTAGACGAAGTTTCCTGCTGTTTAGTACGGATGCCGGTATTGGGCTGGAAATACCGGTTTTGGGATTCTGCACAGAAAGGGTTTGCAAACCGCTGAATCCACACGTGAGTTTAACTCTGTCAGTTGAATGCACACATTGACAACCATTCAGTTTGATAACACCCTTTTGGTTTTAGAAGCAGATATTTCTCTGTACAGCCTATGGTCCCATTCACTCGGGAATATCCCAACGCAGCTCCTGGAAGAAACGTGTTTCTGACTCGCTGAATCTCAACATAGATTCAACTCTCTTAGGTGAACGAACGCAAAGCAGAGCAGTTTCAAGGAAACGTTTCTCCTGAGTTTTAGACGAAGTTTCCTGCTGTTTAGTACGTATGCCGGCATTGGGCTGGAAATACCGGTTTTGGGATTCTGCACAGAAAGGGTTTGCAAACCGATGAATCCACACGTGAGTTTAACTCTGTCAGTTGAATGCACACATTGACAACCATTCAGTTAGATAACACCCTTTTGGTTTTAGAAGCAGATATTTCTCTGTACAGCCTATTGTCCCATTCACTCGGGAATATCCCAACGGAGCTCCTGGAAGAAACGTGTTTCTGACTCGCTGAATCTCAACATAGATTCAACTCTCTTAGGTGACCGAACGCACAGCAGAGCAGTTTCAAGGAAACGTTTCTCCTGAGTTTTAGACGAAGTTTCCTGCTGTTTAGTACGTATGCCGGCATTGGGCTGGAAATACCGGTTTTGGGATTCTGCACAGAAAGGGTTTGCAAACCGCTGAATCCACACGTGAGTTTAACTCTGTCAGTTGAATGCACACATTGAAAACCATTCAGTTTGATAACACCCTTTTGGTTTTAGAAGCAGATATTTCTCTGTACAGCCTATGGTCCCATTCACTCGGGAATATCCCAACGCAGCTCCTGGAACAAACGTGTTTCTGACTCGCTGAATCTCAACATAGATTCAACTCTCTTAGGTGAACGAACGCACAGCAGAGCAGTTTCAAGGAAACGTTTCTCCTGAGTTTTAGACGAAGTTTCCTGCTGTTTAGTACGTATGCCGGCATTGGGCTGGAAATACCGGTTTTGGGATTCTGCACAGAAAGGGTTTGCAAACCGCTGAATCCACACGTGTGTTTGACTTTGTCAGTTGAATGCACACATTGACAACAATCCAGTTAGATAGCTCCGTTTTGGTTTTAGAAACCCATATTTCTCTGTACAGCCTATGGTCCCATTCACTCGGCAATATCCCAACGCAGCTCCTGGAAGAAACGTGTTTCTGACTCGCTGAATCTCCACATAGATTCAACTCTCTTAGGTGAACGAACGCACAGCAGAGCAGTTTCAAGGAAACGTTTCTCCTGAGTTTTAGACGAAGTTTCCTGCTGTTTAGTACGTATGCCGGCATTGGGCTGGAAATACCGGTTTTGGGATTCTGCACAGAAAGGGTTTGCAAACCGCTGAATCCACACGTGAGTTTAACACTGTCAGTTGAATGCACACATTGGCAACCATTCAGTTTGATAACACCCTTTTGGTTTTAGAAGCAGATATTTCTCTGTACAGTCTATGGTCCCATTCACTCGGGAATATCCCAACGCAGCTCCTGGAAGAAACGTGTTTCTGACTCGCTGAATCTCAACATAGATTCAACTCTCTTAGGTGAACGAACGCACAGCAGAGCAGTTTCAAGGAAACGTTTCTCCTGAGTTTTAGACGAAGTTTCCTGCTGTTTAGTACGTATGCCGGCATTGGGATGGAAATACCGGTTTTGGGATTCTGCACAGAAAGGGTTTGCAAACAGCTGAATCCACACGTGAGGTTAACTCTGTCAGTTGAATGCACACATTGACAACCATTCAGTTTGATAACACCCTTTTGGTTTTAGAAGCAGATATTTCTCTGTACAGCCTATGGTCCCATTCACTCGGGAATATCCCAACGCAGCTCCTGGAAGAAACGTGTTTCTGACTCGCTGAATCTCAACATAGATTCAACTCTCTTAGGTGAACGAACGCAAAGCAGAGCAGTTTCAAGGAAACGTTTCTCCTGAGTTTTAGACGAAGTTTCCTGCTGTTTAGTACGTATGCCGGCATTGGGCTGGAAATACCGGTTTTGGGATTCTGCACAGAAAGGTTTTGCAAACCGATGAATCCACACGTGAGTTTAACTCTGTCAGTTGAATGCACACATTGACAACCATTCAGTTTGATAACACCCTTTTGGTTTTAGAAGCAGATATTTCTCTGTACAGCCTATTGTCCCATTCACTCGGGAATATCCCAACGCAGCTCCTGGAAGAAACGTGTTTCTGACTCGCTGAATCTCAACATAGATTCAACTCTCTTAGGTGACCGAACGCACAGCAGAGCAGTTTCAAGTAAACGTTTCTCCTGAGTTTTAGACGAAGTTTCCTGCTGTTTAGTACGTATGCCGGCATTGGGCTGGAAATACCGGTTTTGGGATTCTGCACAGAAAGGGTTTGCAAACCGCTGAATCCACACGTGAGTTTAACTCTGTCAGTTGAATGCACACATTGACAACCATTCAGTTTGATAACACCCTTTTGGTTTTAGAAGCAGATATTTCTCTGTACAGCCTATGGTCCCATTCACTCGGGAATATCCCAACGCAGCTCCTGGAAGAAACGTGTTTCTGACTCGCTGAATCTCAACATAGATTCAACTCTCTTAGGTGAACGAACGCACAGCAGAGCAGTTTCAAGGAAACGTTTCTCCTGAGTTTTAGACGAAGTTTCCTGCTGTTTAGTACGTATGCCGGCATTGGGCTGGAAATACCGGTTTTGGGATTCTGCACAGAAAGGGTTTGCAAACCGCTGAATCCACACGTGAGTTTGACTTTGTCAGTTGAATGCACACGTTGACAACAATCCAGTTAGATAGCTCCGTTTTGGTTTTAGAAACCCATATTTCTCTGTACAGCCTATGGTCCCATTCACTCGGCAATATCCCAACGCAGCTCCTGGAAGAAACGTGTTTCTGACTCGCTGAATCTCAACATAGATTCAACTCTCTTAGGTGAACGAACGCACAGCAGAGCAGTTTCAAGGAAACGTTTCTCCTGAGTTTTAGACGAAGTTTCCTGCTGTTTAGTACGTATGCCGGCATTGGGCTGGAAATACCGGTTTTGGGATTCTGCACAGAAAGGGTTTGCAAACCGCTGAATCCACACGTGAGTTTAACTCTGTCAGTTGAATGCACACATTGACAACCATTCAGTTTGATAACACCCTTTTGGTTTTAGAAGCAGATATTTCTCTGTACAGTCTATGGTCCCATTCACTCGGGAATATCCCAACGCAGCTCCTGGAAGAAACGTGTTTCTGACTCGCTGAATCTCAACATAGATTCAACTCTCTTAGGTGAACGAACGAACAGCAGAGCAGTTTCAAGGAAACGTTTCTCCTGAGTTTTAGACGAAGTTACCTGCAGTTAAGTACGCATCCCGGCATTGGGCTGGAAATACCGGTTTTGGGATTCTGCACAGAAAGGGTTTGCAAACCACTGAATCCACACGGGAGTTTAACTCTGTCAGTTGAATGCACACATTGCCAACCATTCAGTTAGATAGCTCCGTTTTGGTTTTAGAAGCAGATATTTCTCTGTACAGCCTATGGTCCCATTCACTCGGGAATATCCCAACGCAGCTCCTGGAAGAAACGTGTTTCTGACTCGCTGAATCTCAACATAGATTCAACTCTCTTAGGTGAACGAACGCACAGCAGAGCAGTTTCAAGGAAACGTTTCTCCTGAGTTTTAGACGAAGTTTCCTGCTGTTTAGTACGTATGCCGGCATTGGGCTGGAAATACCGGTTTTGGGATTCTGCACAGAAAGGGTTTGCAAACCGCTGAATCCACACGTGAGTTTGACTTTGTCAGTTGAATGCACACGTTGACAACAATCCAGTTAGATAGCTCCGTTTTGGTTTTAGAAACCCATATTTCTCTGTACAGCCTATGGTCCCATTCACTCGGCAATATCCCAACGCAGCTCCTGGAAGAAACGTGTTTCTGACTCGCTGAATCTCAACATAGATTCAACTCTCTTAGGTGAACGAACGCACAGCAGAGCAGTTTCAAGGAAACGTTTATCCTGAGTTTTAGACGAAGTTTCCTGCTGTTTAGTACGGATGCCGGCATTGGGCTGGAAATACCGGTTTTGGGATTCTGCACAGAAAGGGTTTGCAAACCGCTGAATCCACACGTGAGTTTAACTCTGTCAGTTGAATGCACACATTGACAACCATTCAGTTTGATAACACCCTTTTGGTTTTAGAAGCAGATATTTCTCTGTACAGTCTATGGTCCCATTCACTCGGGAATATCCCAACGCAGCTCCTGGAAGAAACGTGTTTCTGACTCGCTGAATCTCAACATAGATTCAACTCTCTTAGGTGAACGAACGAACAGCAGAGCAGTTTCAAGGAAACGTTTCTCCTGAGTTTTAGACGAAGTTACCTGCAGTTAAGTACGCATCCCGGCATTGGGCTGGAAATACCGGTTTTGGGATTCTGCACAGAAAGGGTTTGCAAACCACTGAATCCACACGGGAGTTTAACTCTGTCAGTTGAATGCACACATTGCCAACCATTCAGTTAGATAGCTCCGTTTTGGTTTTAGAAGCAGATATTTCTCTGTACAGCCTATGGTCCCATTCACTCGGGAATATCCCAACGCAGCTCCTGGAAGAAACGTGTTTCTGACTCGCTGAATCTCAACATAGATTCAACTCTCTTAGGTGAACGAACGCACAGCAGAGCAGTTTCAAGGAAACGTTTCTCCTGAGTTTTAGACGAAGTTTCCTGCTGTTTAGTACGTATGCCGGCATTGGGCTGGAAATACCGGTTTTGGGATTCTGCACAGAAAGGGTTTGCAAACCGCTGAATCCACACGTGAGGTTAACTCTGTCAGTTGAATGCACACATTGACAACCATTCAGTTTGATAACACCCTTTTGGTTTTAGAAGCAGATATTTCTCTGTACAGCCTGTGGTCCCATTCACTCGGGAATATCCCAACGCAGCTCCTGGAAGAAACGTGTTTCTGACTCGCTGAATCTCAACATAGATTCAACTCTCTTAGGTGAACGATCGCACAGCAGAGCAGTTTCAAGGAAACTTTTCTCTTGAGTTTTAGACGAAGTTTCCTGCTGTTTATTACGGATGCCGGCATTGGGCTGGAAATACCGGTTTTGGGATTCTGCACAGAAAGGGTTTGCAAACCGCTGAATCCACACGTGAGTTTAACTCTGTCAGTTGAATGCACACATTGACAACCATTCAGTTTGATAACACCCTTTTGGTTTTAGAAGCAGATATTTCTCTGTACAACCTATGGTCCCATTCACTCGGGAATATCCCAACGCAGCTCCTGGAAGAAACGTGTTTCTGACTCGCTGAATCTCAACATAGATTCAACTCTCTTAGGTGAACGAACGCACAGCAGAGCAGTTTCAAGGAAACGTTTCTCCTGAGTTTTAGACGAAGTTTCCTGCTGTTTAGTACGTATGCCGGCATTGAGCTGGAAATACCGGTTTTGGGATTCTGCACAGAAAGGGTTTGGAAACCGCTGAATCCACACGTGAGTTTGACTCTGTCAGTTGAATGCACACATTGACAACAATCCAGTTAGATAGCTCCGTTTTGGTTTTAGAAACCCATATTTCTCTGTACAGCCTATGGTCCCATTCACTCGGCAATATCCCAATGCAGCTCCTGGAAGAAACGTGTTTCTGACTCGCTGAATCTCAACATAGATTCAACTCTCTTAGGTGAACGATCGCACAGCAGAGCAGTTTCAAGGAAACTTTTCTCCTGAGTTTTAGACGAAGTTTCCTGCTGTTTAGTACGGATGCCGGTATTGGGCTGGAAATACCGGTTTTGGGATTCTGCACAGAAAGGGTTTGCAAACCGCTGAATCCACACGTGAGTTTAACTCTGTCAGCTGAATGCACACATTGACAACCATTCAGTTTGATAACACCCTTTTGGTTTTAGAAGCAGATATTTCTCTGTACAGCCTATGGTCCCATTCACTCGGGAATATCCCAACGCAGCTCCTGGAAGAAACGTGTTTCTGACTCGCTGAATCTCAACATAGATTCAACTCTCTTAGGTGAACGAACGCAAAGCAGAGCAGTTTCAAGGAAACGTTTCTCCTGAGTTTTAGACGAAGTTTCCTGCTGTTTAGTACGTATGCCGGCATTGGGCTGGAAATACCGGTTTTGGGATTCTGCACAGAAACGGTTTGCAAACCGATGAATCCACACGTGAGTTTAACTCTGTCAGTTGAATGCACACATTGACAACCATTCAGTTTGATAACACCCTTTTGGTTTTAGAAGCAGATATTTCTCTGTACAGCCTATTGTCCCATTCACTCGGGAATATCCCAACGCAGCTCCTGGAAGAAACGTGTTTCTGACTCGCTGAATCTCAACATAGATTCAACTCTCTTAGGTGACCGAACGCACAGCAGAGCAGTTTCAAGGAAACGTTTCTCCTGAGTTTTAGACGTAGTTTCCTGCTGTTTAGTACGTATGCCGGCATTGGGCTGGAAATACCGGTTTTGGGATTCTGCACAGAAAGGGTTTGCAAACCGCTGAATCCACACGTGAGTTTAACTCTGTCAGTTGAATGCACACATTGACAACCATTCAGTTTGATAACACCCTTTTGGTTTTAGAAGCAGATATTTCTCTGTACAGCCTATGGTCCCATTCACTCGGGAATATCCCAACGCAGCTCCTGGAAGAAACGTGTTTCTGACTCGCTGAATCTCAACATAGATTCAACTCTCTTAGGTGAACGAACGCACAGCAGAGCAGTTTCAAGGAAACGTTTCTCCTGAGTTTTAGACGAAGTTTCCTGCTGTTTAGTACGTATGCCGGCATTGAGCTGGAAATACCGGTTTTGGGATTCTGCACAGAAAGGGTTTGCAAACCGCTGAATCCACACGTGAGTTTGACTCTGTCAGTTGAATGCACACATTGACAACAATCCAGTTAGATAGCTCCGTTTTGGTTTTAGAAACCCATATTTCTCTGTACAGCCTATGGTCCCATTCACTCGGCAATATCCCAATGCAGCTCCTGGAAGAAACGTGTTTCTGACTCGCTGAATCTCAACATAGATTCAACTCTCTTAGGTGAACGAACGCACAGCAGAGCAGTTTCAAGGAAACGTTTCTCCTGAGTTTTAGACGAAGTTTCCTGCTGTTTAGTACGTATGCCGGCATTGGGCTGGAAATACCGGTTTTGGGATTCTGCACAGAAAGGGTTTGCAAACCGCTGAATCCACACGTGAGTTTAACTCTGTCAGTTGAATGCACACATTGGCAACCATTCAGTTTGATAACACCCTTTTGGTTTTAGAAGCAGATATTTCTCTGTACAGTCTATGGTCCCATTCACTCGGGAATATCCCAACGCAGCTCCTGGAAGAAACGTGTTTCTGACTCGCTGAATCTCAACATAGATTCAACTCTCTTAGGTGAACGAACGCACAGCAGAGCAGTTTCAAGGAAACTTTTCTCCTGAGTTTTAGGCCAAGTTTCCTGCTGTTTAGTACGTATGCCGGCATTGGGCTGGAAATACCGGTTTTGGGATTCTGCACAGAAAGGGTTTGCAAACCGCTGAATCCACACGTGAGGTTAACTCTGTCAGTTGAATGCACACATTGACAACCATTCAGTGTGATAACACCCTTTTGGTTTCAGAAGCAGATATTTCTCTGTACAACCTATTGTCCCATTCTCTCGGGAATATCCCAACGCAGCTCCTAGAAGAAACGTGTTTCTGACTCGCTGAATCTCAACATAGATTCAACTCTCTTAGGTGAACGATCGCACAGCAGAGCAGTTTCAAGGAAACTTTTCTCCTGAGTTTTAGACGAAGTTTCCTGCTGTTTATTACGGATGCCGGCATTGGGCTGGAAATACCGGTTTTGGGATTCTGCACAGAAAGGGTTTGCAAACCGCTGAATCCACACGTGAGTTTAACTCTGTCAGTTGAATGCACACATTGACAACCATTCAGTTTGATAACACCCTTTTGGTTTTAGAAGCAGATATTTCTCTGTACAGCCTGTGGTCCCATTCACTCGGGAATATCCCAACGCAGCTCCTGGAAGAAACGTGTTTCTGACTCGCTGAATCTCAACATAGATTCAACTCTCTTAGGTGAACGAACGCACAGCAGAGCAGTTTCAAGGAAACGTTTCTCCTGAGTTTTAGACGAACTTTCCTGCTGTTTAGTACGTATGCCGGCATTGGGCTGGAAATACCGGTTTTGGGATTCTGCACAGAAAGGGTTTGCAAACCGCTGAATCCACACGTGAGTTTAACTCTGTCAGTTGAATGCACACATTGACAACCATTCAGTTTGATAACACCCTTTTGGTTTTAGAAGCAGATATTTCTCTGTACAGCCTATGGTCCCATTCACTCGGGAATATCCCAACGCAGCTCCTGGAAGAAACGTGTTTCTGACTCGCTGAATCTCCACATAGATTCAACTGTCTTAGGTGAACGAACGCACAGCAGAGCAGTTTCAAGGAAACTTTTCTCCTGAGTTTTAGACGAAGTTTCCTGCTGTTTAGTACGGACGCCGGCATTCGGCTGGAAATACCGGTTTTGGGATTCTGCACAGAAAGGGTTTGCAAACCGCTGAATCCACACGTGAGTTTGACTTTGTCAGTTGAATGCACACATTGACAACAATCCAGTTAGATAGCTCCGTTTTGGTTTTAGATGCACATATTTCGCTGTACAGCCTATGGTCCCATTCACTCGGGAATATCCCAACGCAACTCCTAGAAGAAACGTGTTTCTGACTCGCTGAATCTCAACATAGATTCAACTCTCTGAGGTGAACGAACGCACAGCAGAGCAGTTTCAAGGAAACGTTTCTCCTGAGTTTTAGACGAAGTTTCCTGCTGTTTAGTACGGATGCCGGCATTGGGCTGGAAATACCGGTTTTGGGATTCTGCACAGAAAGGGTTTGCAAACCACTGAATCCACACGTGAGTTTATCTCCGTCAGTTGAATGCACACATTGACAACCATTCAGTTAGATAGCTCCGTTTTGTTTTTAGAAGCAGATATTTCTCTATACAGCCTATGGTCCCATTCACTCGGGAATATCCCAACGCAGCTCCTGGAAGAAACGTGTTTCTGACTCGCTGAATCTCAACATAGATTCAAGTCTCTTAGGTGAACGAACGCACAGCAGAGCAGTTTCAAGGAAACGTTTCTCCTGAGTTTTAGACGAAGTTTCCTGCTGTTTAGTACGTATGCCGGCATTGGGCTGGAAATACCGGTTTTGGGATTCTGCACAGAAAGGGTTTGCAAACCGCTGAATCCACACGTGAGTTTATCTCTGTCAGTTGAATGCACACATTGACAACCATTCAGTTAGATAACTCCGTTTTGGTTTTAGAAGCAGATATTTCTCTGTACAGCCTATGGTCCAATTCACTCGGGAATATCCCAACGCAGCTCCTGGAAGAAAAGTGTTTCTGACTCGCTGAATCTCAACATAGATTCAACTCTCTTAGGTGAACGAACGCACAGCAGAGCAGTTTCAAGGAAACGTTTCTCCTGAGTTTTAGACGAAGTTTCCTGCTGTTTAGTACGTATGCCGTCATTGGGCTGGAAATACCGGTTTTGGGATTCTGCACAGAAAGGGTTTGCAAACCGCTGAATCCACACGTGAGTTTAACTCTGTCAGTTGAATGCACACATTGACAACCATTCAGTTAGATAGCTCCGTTTTGGTATTAGAAGCAGATATTTCTCTGTACAGCCTATGGTCCCATTCACTCGGGAATATCCCAACGCAGGTCCTAGAAGAAACGTGTTTCTGACTCGCTGAATCTCAACATAGATTCAACTCTCTTAGGTGAACGAACGCACAGCAGAGCAGTTTCAAGGAAACGTTTATCCTGAGTTTTAGACGAAGTTTCCTGCTGTTTAGTACGGATGCCGGCATTGGGCTGGAAATACCGGTTTTGGGATTCTGCACAGAAAGGGTTTGCAAACCGCTGAATCCACACGTGAGTTTAACTTTGTGAGTTGAATGCACACATTGACAACCATCCAGTTAGATAGCTCCGTTTTGGTTTTAGAAGCAGATATTTCTCTGTACACCCTATGGTCCCATTCACTCGGGAATATCCCAACGCAGCTCCTGGAAGAAACGTGTTTCTGACTCGCTGAATCTCAACATAGATTCAACTCTCTTAGGTGAACGAACGAACAGCAGAGCAGTTTCAAGGAAACGTTTCTCCTGAGTTTTAGACGAAGTTACCTGCAGTTAAGTACGCATCCCGGCATTGGGCTGGAAATACCGGTTTTGGGATTCTGCACAGAAAGGGTTTGCAAACCACTGAATCCACACGGGAGTTTAACTCTGTCAGTTGAATGCACACATTGCCAACCATTCAGTTAGATAGCTCCGTTTTGGTTTTAGAAGCAGATATTTCTCTGTACAGCCTATGGTCCCATTCACTCGGGAATATCCCAACGCAGCTCCTGGAAGAAACGTGTTTCTGACTCGCTGAATCTCAACATAGATTCAACTCTCTTAGGTGAACGAACGCACAGCAGAGCAGTTTCAAGGAAACGTTTCTCCTGAGTTTTAGACGAAGTTTCCTGCTGTTTAGTACGTATGCCGGCATTGGGCTGGAAATACCGGTTTTGGGATTCTGCACAGAAAGGGTTTGCAAACCGCTGAATCCACACGTGAGGTTAACTCTGTCAGTTGAATGCACACATTGACAACCATTCAGTGTGATAACACCCTTTTGGTTTTAGAAGCAGATATTTCTCTGTACAACCTATTGTCCCATTCTCTCGGGAATATCCCAACGCAGCTCCTAGAAGAAACGTGTTTCTGACTCGCTGAATCTCAACATAGATTCAACTCTCTGAGGTGAACGAACGCACAGCAGAGCAGTTTCAAGGAAACGTTTCTCCTGAGTTTTAGACGAAGTTTCCTGCTGTTTAGTACGTATGCCGGCATTGGGCTGGAAATACCGGTTTTGGGATTCTGCACAGAAAGGGTTTGCAAACCGCTGAATCCACACGTGAGTTTAACTCTGTCAGTTGAATGCACACATTGACAACCATCCAGTTAGATAGCTCCGTTTCGGTTTTAGAAGCAGATATTTCTCTGTACAGCCTATGGTCCCATTCACTCGGGAATATCCCAACGCAGCTCCTAGAAGAAACGTGTTTCTGACTCGCTGAATCTCAACATAGATTCAACTCTCTTAGGTGAACGAACGAACAGCAGAGCAGTTTCAAGGAAACTTTTCTCCTGAGTTTTAGACGAAGTTTCCTGCTGTTTAGTACGGATGCCGGCATTGGGCTGGAAATACCGGTTTTGGGATTCTGCACAGAAAGGTATTGCAAACCGCGGAATCCACACGTGAGTTTAACTCTGTCAGTTGAATGCACACATTGACAACCATTCACTTAGATACCTCCGTTTTGGTTTTAGAAACAGATATTTCTCTGTACAGCCTATGGTCCCATTCACTCGGGAATATCCCAACGCAGCTCCTAGAAGAAACGTGTTTCTGACTCGCTGAATCTCAACATAGATTCAACTCTCTTAGGTGAACGAACGCACAGCAGAGCAGTTTCAAGGAAACGTTTCTCCTGAGTTTTAGACGAAGTTTCCTGCTGTTTAGTACAGATGCCGGCATTGGGCTGGAAATACCGGTTTTGGGATTCTGCACAGAAAGGGTTTGCAAACCGCTGAATCCACACGTGAGTTTAACTCTGTCAGTTGAATGCGCACATTGACAACCATTCGGTTAGATAGTTCCGTTTTTGTTTTAGAGGCAGATATTTCTCTGTACAGCCTATGGTCCCAATCACTCGGGAATATCCCAACGCAGCTCCTAGAAGAAACGTGTTTCTGACTCGCTGAATCTCAACATAGATTCAACTCTCTTAGGTGAACGAACGCACAGCAGAGCAGTTTCAAGGAAACGTTTCTCCTGAGTTTTAGACGAAGTTTCCTGCTGTTTAGTACGTATGCCGGCATTGGGCTGGAAATACCGGTTTTGGGATTCTGCACAGAAAGGGTTTGCAAACCGCTGTATCCACACGTGAGTTTAACTCTGTCAGTGGAATGCGCACATTGACAACCATTCGGTTAGATAGTTCCGTTTTTGTTTTAGAAGCAGATATTTCTCTGTACAGCCTATGGTCCCATTCACTCGGGAATATCCCAACGCAGCTCCTAGAAGAAACGTGTTTCTGACTCGCTGAATCTCAACATAGATTCAACTCTCTTAGGTGAATGAACGCACAGCAGAGCAGTTTCAAGGAACCTTTTCTCCTGAGTTTTAGACGAAGTTTCCTGCTGTTTAGTACGTATGCCGGCATTGGGCTGGAAATACCGGTTTTGGGATTCTGCATAGAAAGGGTTTGCAAACCGCTGAATCCACACGTGAGTTTAACTCTGTCAGTTGAATGCACACATTGACAACCATTCAGTTTGATAACACCCTTTTGGTTTTAGAAGCAGATATTTCTCTGTACAGCCTATGGTCCCATTCACTCGGGAATATCCCAACGCAGCTCCTGGAAGAAACGTGTTTCTGACTCGCTGAATCTCAACATAGATTCAACTCTCTTAGGTGAACGAACGCACAGCAGAGCAGTTTCAAGGAAACGTTTCTCCTGAGTTTTAGACGAAGTTTCCTGCTGTTTAGTACGTATGCCGGCATTGGGCTGGAAATACCGGTTTTGGGATTCTGCACAGAAAGGGTTTGCAAACCGCTGAATCCACACGTGAGTTTAGCTTTGTCAGTTGAATGCACACATTGACAACCATCCAGTTAGATAGCTCCGTTTTGGTTTTAGAAGCAGATATTTCTCTGTACAGCCTATGGTCCCATTCACTCGGGAATATCCCAACGCAGCTCCTAGAAGAAACGTGTTTCTGACTCGCTGAATCTCAACATAGATTCAACTCTCTTAGGTGAACGAACGCACAGCAGAGCAGTTTCAAGGAAACGTTTCTCCTGAGTTTTAGACGAAGTTTCCTGCTGTTTAGTACGTATGCCGGCATTGGGCTGGAAATACCGGTTTTGGGATTCTGCACAGAAAGGGTTTGCAAACCACTGAATCCACACGTGAGTTTAACTCTGTCAGTTGAATGCACACATTGACAACCATTCAGTTTGATTGCTCCGTTTTGGTTTTAGAAGCAGATATTTCTCTGTACAGCCTATGGTCCCATTCACTCGGGAATATCCCAACGCAGCTCCTGGAAGAAACGTGTTTCTGACTCGCTGAATCTCAACATAGATTCAACTCTCTTAGGTGAACGAACGAACAGCAGAGCAGTTTCAAGGAAACGTTTCTCCTGAGTTTTAGACGAAGTTTCCTGCTGTTTAGTACGTATGCCAGCATTGGGCTGGAAATACCGGTTTTGGGATTCTGCACAGAAAGGGTTTGCAAACCGCTGAATCCACACGTGAGTTTAACTCTGTCAGTTGAATGCACACATTGACAACCATTTAGTTAGATAGCTCCGTTTTGGTATTAGAAGCAGATATTTCTCTGTACAGCCTATGGTCCCATTCACTCGGGAATATCCCAACGCAGGTCCTAGAAGAAACGTGTTTCTGACTCGCTGAATCTCAACATAGATTCAACTCTCTTAGGTGAACGAACGCACAGCAGAGCAGTTTCAAGGAAACGTTTATCCTGAGTTTTAGACGAAGTTTCCTGCTGTTTAGTACGGATGCCGGCATTGGGCTGGAAATACCGGTTTTGGGATTCTGCACAGAAAGGGTTTGCAAACCGCTGAATCCACACGTGAGTTTAACTTTGTGAGTTGAATGCACACATTGACAACGATCCAGTTAGATAGCTCCGTTTTGGTTTTAGAAGCAGATATTTCTCTGTACACCCTATGGTCCCATTCACTCGGGAATATCCCAACGCAGCTCCTAGAAGAAACGTGTTTCTGACTCGCTGAATCTCAACATAGATTCAACTCTCTTAGGTGAACGAACGCACAGCAGAGCAGTTTCAAGGAAACGTTTCTCCTGAGTTTTAGACGAAGTTACCTGCAGTTATGACAACCATTCAGTTAGATAGCTCCGTTTTGGTTTTAGAAGCAGATATTTCTCTGTACAGCCTATGGTCCCATTCACTCGGGAATATCCCAACGCAGCTCCTGGAAGAAACGTGTTTCTGACTCGCTGAATCTCAACATAGATTCAACTCTCTTAGGTGAACGAATGCACAGCAGAGCAGTTTCAAGGAAACTTTTCTCCTGAGTTTTAGACGAAGTTTCCTGCTGTTTAGTACGTATGCCGGCATTGGGCTGGAAATACCGGTTTTGGGATTCTGCACAGAAAGGGTTTGCAAACCGCTGAATCCACACGTGAGTTTAACTCTGTCAGTTGAATGCACACATTGACAACCATCCAGTTAGATAGCTCCGTTTTGGTTTTAGAAGCAGATATTTCTCTGTACAGACTATGGTCCCATTCATTCGGGAATATCCCAACGCAGCTCCTAGAAGAAACGTGTTTCTGACTCGCTGAATCTCAACATAGATTCAACTCTCTTAGGTGAACGAACGAACAGCAGAGCAGTTTCAAGGAAACGTTTCTCCTGAGTTTTAGACGAAGTTTCCTGCTGTTTAGTACGGATGCCGGCATTGGGCTTGAAATACCGGTTTTGGGATTCTGCACAGAAAGGGTTTGCAAACCACTGAATCAACACGTGAGTTTAACTCTGTCAGTTGAATGCACACGTTGACAACCATTCAGTCAGATAGCTCCGTTTTGGTTTTAGAAGCAGATATTTCTCTGTACAGCCTATGGTCCCATTCACTCGGGAATATCCCAACGCAGCTCCTGGAAGAAACGTGTTTCTGACTCGCTGAATCTCAACATAGATTCAAATCTCTTAGGTGAACGAACGCACAGCAGAGCAGTTTCAAGGAAAGGTTTCTCCTGAGTTTTAGACGAAGTTTCCTGCTGTTTAGTATGTATGCCGGCATTGGGCTGGAAACACCGGTTTTGGGATTCTGCACAGAAAGGGTTTGCAAACCGCTGAATCCACACGTGAGTTTAACTCTGTCAGTTGAATGCACACATTGACAACCATTCAGTTAGATACCTCCGTTTTGGTTTTAGAAACAGATATTTCTCTGTACAGTCTATGGTCCCATTCACTCGGGAATAACCCAACGCAGCTCCTAGAAGAAACGTGTTTCTGACTCGCTGAATCTCAACATAGATTCAACTCTCTTAGGTGAACGAACGCACAGCAGAGCAGTTTCAAGGAAACTTTTCTCCTGAGTTTTAGACGAAGTTTCCTGCTGTTTACTACGGATGCCGGCATTGGGCTGGAAATACCGGTTTTGGGATTCTGCACAGAAAGGGTTTGCAAACCGCTGAATCCACACGTGAGTTTAACTCTGTCAGTGGAATGCGCACATTGACAACCATTCGGTTAGATAGTTCCGTTTTTGTTTTAGAAGCAGATATTTCTCTGTACAGCCTATGGTCCCATTCACTCGGGAATATCCCAACGCAGCTCCTAGAAGAAACGTGTTTCTGACTCGCTGAATCTCAACATAGATTCAACTCTCTTAGGTGAACGAACGCACAGCAGAGCAGTTTCAAGGAAACGTTTCTCCTGAGTTTTAGACGAAGTTTCCTGCTGTTTAGTATGGATGCCGGCATTGGGCTGGAAATACCGGTTTTGGGATTCTGCACAGAAAGGGTTTGCAAACCGCTGTATCCACACGTGAGTTTAACTCTGTCAGTTGAATGCGCACATTGACAACCATTCGGTTAGATAGTTCCGTTTTTGTTTTAGAAGCAGATATTTCTCTGTACAGCCTATGGTCCCATTCACTCGGGAATATCCCAACGCAGCTCCTAGAAGAAACGTGTTTCTGACTCGCTGAATCTCAACATAGATTCAACTCTCTTAGGTGAACGAACGCACAGCAGAGCAGTTTCAAGGAACCTTTTCTCCTGAGTTTTAGACGAAGTTTCCTGCTGTTTAGTACGTATGCCGGCATTGGGCTGGAAATGCCGGTTTTGGGATTTTGCACAGAAAGGGTTTGCAAACCGCTGAATCCACACGTGAGTTTAACTCTGTCAGTTGAATGCACACATTGACAACCATTGAGTTTGATAACACCCTTTTGGTTTTAGAAGCAGATATTTCTCTGTACAGCCTATGGTCCCATTCACTCGGGAATATCCCAACGCAGCTCCTGGAAGAAACGTGTTTCTGATTCGCTGAATCTCAACATAGATTCAACTCCCTTAGGTGAACGAACGCACAGCAGAGCAGTTTCAAGGAAACGTTTCTCCTGAGTTTTAGACGAAGTTTCCTGCTGTTTAGTACGTATGCCGGCATTGGGCTGTAAATACCGGTTTTGGGATTCTGCACAGAAAGGGTTTGCAAACCGCTGAATCCACACGTGAGTTTAACTTTGTTAGTTGAATGCACACATTGACAACCATCCAGTTAGATAGCTCCGTTTTGGTTTTAGAAGCAGATATTTCTCTGTACAGCCTATGGTCCCATTCACTCGGGAATATCCCAACGCAGCTCCTAGAAGAAACGTGTTTCTGACTCGCTGAATCTCAACATAGATTCAACTCTCTTAGGTGAACGAAAGAACAGCAGAGCAGTTTCAAGGAAACGTTTCTCCTGAGTTTTAGACGAAGTTTCCTGCTGTTTAGTACGTATGCCGGCATTGGGCTGGAAATACCGGTTTTGGGATTCTGCACAGAAAGGGTTTGCAAACCACTGAATCCACACGTGAGTTTAACTCTGTCAGTTGAATGCACACATTGACAACCATTCAGTTTGATTGCTCCGTTTTGGTTTTAGAAGCAGATATTTCTCTGTACAGCCTATGGTCCCATTCACTCGGGAATATCCCAACGCAGCTCCTGGAAGAAACGTGTTTCTGACTCGCTGAATCTCAACATAGATTCAACTCTCTTAGGTGAACGAACGCACAGCAGAGCAGTTTCAAGGAAACGTTTCTCCTGAGTTTTAGACGAAGTTTCCTGCTGTTTAGTACGGATGCCGGCATTGGGCTGGAAATACCAGTTTTGGGATTCTGCACAGAAAGGGTTTGCAAACCGCTGAATCCACACGTGAGTTTAACTCTGTCAGTTGAATGCACACATTGACAACCATTCAGTTAGATAGCTCCGTTTTAGTATTAGAAGCAGATACTTCTCTGTACAGCCTATGGTCCCATTCACTCGGGAATATCCCAACGCAGGTCCTAGAAGAAACGTGTTTCTGACTCGCTGAATCTCAACATAGATTCAACTCTCTTAGGTGAACGAACGCACAGCAGAGCAGTTTCAAGGAAACGTTTCTCCTGAGTTTTAGACGAAGTTTCCTGCTGTTTAGTACGTATGCCGGCATTGGGCTGGAAATACCGGTTTTGGGATTCTGCACAGAAAGGGTTTGCAAACCGCTGAATCCACACGTGAGTTTAACTTTGTGAGTTGAATGCACACATTGACAACCATCCAGTTAGATAGCTCCGTTTTGGTTTTAGAAGCAGATATTTCTCTGTACACCCTATGGTCCCATTCACTCGGGAATATCCCAACGCAGCTCCTAGAAGAAACGTGTTTCTGACTCGCTGAATCTCAACATAGATTCAACTCTCTTAGGTGAACGAACGCACAGCAGAGCAGTTTCAAGGAAACGTTTCTCCTGAGTTTTAGACGAAGTTACCTGCAGTTAAGTACGCATCCCGGCATTGGGCTGGAAATACCGGTTTTGGGATTCTGCACAGAAAGGGTTTGCAAACCACTGAATCCACACGGGAGTTTAACTCTGTCAGTTGAATGCACACATTGCCAACCATTCAGTTAGATAGCTCCGTTTTGGTTTTAGAAGCAGATATTTCTCTGTACAGCCTATGGTCCCATTCACTCGGGAATATCCCAACGCAGCTCCTGGAAGAAACGTGTTTCTGACTCGCTGAATCTCAACATAGATTCAACTCTCTTAGGTGAACGAATGCACAGCAGAGCAGTTTCAAGGAAACTTTTCTCCTGAGTTTTAGACGAAGTTTCCTGCTGTTTAGTACGTATGCCGGCATTGGCCTGGAAATACCGATTTTGGGATTCTGCACAGAAAGGTTTTGGAAACCGCTGAATCCACACGTGAGTTTAACTCTGTCAGTTGAATGCACACATTGACAACCATTCAGTTAGATAGCTCCGTTTTGGTATTAGAAGCAGATATTTCTCTGTACAGCCTATGGTCCCATTCACTCGGGAATATCCCAACGCAGGTCCTAGAAGAAACGTGTTTCTGACTCGCTGAATGTCAGCATAGATTCAACTCTCTTAGGTGAACGAACGCACAGCAGAGCAGTTTCAAGGAATCGTTTCTCCTGAGTTTTAGATGAAGTTTCCTTCTGTTTAGTACGGATGCCGGCATTGGGCTGGAAATACCGGTTTTGGGATTCTGCACAGAAAGGGTTTGCAAACCGCTGAATCCACACGTGAGTTTAACTCTGTCAGTTGAATGCACACATTGACAACCATCCAGTTAGATAGCTCCGTTTTGGTTTTAGAAGCAGATATTTCTCTGTACAGACTATGGTCCCATTCACTCGGGAATATCCCAACGCAGCTCCTAGAAGAAACGTGTTTCTGACTCGCTGAATCTCAACATAGATTCAACTCTCTTAGGTGAACGAACGAACAGCAGAGCAGTTTCAAGGAAACGTTTCTCCTGAGTTTTAGACGAAGTTTCCTGCTGTTTATTACGGATGCCGGCATTGGGCTGGAAATACCGGTTTTGGGATTCTGCACAGAAAGGGTTTGCAAACCACTGAATCAACACGTGAGTTTAACTCTGTCAGTTGAATGCACACGTTGACAACCATTCAGTCAGATAGCTCCGTTTTGGTTTTAGAAGCAGATATTTCTCTGTACAGCCTATGGTCCCATTCACTCGGGAATATCCCAACGCAGCTCCTGGAAGAAACGTGTTTCTGACTCGCTGAATCTCAACATAGATTCAAATCTCTTAGGTGAACGAACGCACAGCAGAGCAGTTTCAAGGAAAGGTTTCTCCTGAGTTTTAGACGAAGTTTTCTGCTGTTTAGTACGTATGCCGGCATTGGGCTGGAAACACCGGTTTTGGGATTCTGCACAGAAAGGGTTTGCAAACCGCTGAATCCACACGTGAGTTTAACTCTGTCAGTTGAATGCACACATTGACAACCATTCAGTTAGATACCTCCGTTTTGGTTTTAGAAACAGATATTTCTCTGTACAGTCTATGGTCCCATTCACTCGGGAATAACCCAACGCAGCTCCTAGAAGAAACGTGTTTCTGACTCGCTGAATCTCAACATGGATTCAACTCTCTTAGGTGAACGAACGCACAGCAGAGCAGTTTCAAGGAAACGTTTCTCCTGAGTTTTAGACGAAGTTTCCTGCTGTTTAGTACGTATGCCGGCATTGGGCTGGAAATACCGGTTTTGGGATTCTGCACAGAAAGGGTTTGCAAACCGCTGAATCCACACGTGAGTTTAACTCTGTCAGTGGAATGCGCACATTGACAACCATTCGGTTAGATAGTTCCGTTTTTGTTTTAGAAGCAGATATTTCTCTGTACAGCCTATGGTCCCATTCACTCGGGAATATCCCAACGCAGCTCCTGGAAGAAACGTGTTTCTGACTCGCTGAATCTCAACATAGATTCAACTATCTTAGGTGAACGAACGCACAGCAGAGCAGTTTCAAGGAAACGTTTCTCCTGAGTTTTAGACGAAGTTTCATGCTGTTTAGTATGGATGCCGGCATTGGGCTGGAAATACCGGTTTTGGGATTCTACACAGAAAGGGTTTGCAAACCGCTGAATCCACACGTGAGTTTAACTTTGTGAGTTGAATGCACACATTGACAACCATCCAGTTAGATAGCTCCGTTTTGGTTTTAGAAGCAGATATTTCTCTGTACAGCCCATGGTCCCATTCATTCGGGAATATCCCAACGCAGCTCCTAGAAGAAACGTGTTTCTGACTCGCTGAATCTCAACGTAGATTCAACTCTCTTAGGTGAACGAACGCACAGCAGAGCACGTTCAAGGAAACGTTTCTCCTGAGTTTTAGACGAAGTTACCTACAGTTAAGTACGTATCCCGGCATTGGGCTGGAAATACCGGTTTTGGGATTCTGCACAGAAAGTGTTTGCAAACCGCTGAATCCACACGTGAGTTTAACTCTGTCAGTTGAATGCACACATTGACAACAATCCAGTTAGATAGCTCCGTTTTGGTTTTAGAAGCCCATATTTCTCTGTACAGCCTATGGTCCCATTCACTCGGGAATATCCCAACGCAGCTCCTGGAAGAAACGTGTTTCTGACTCGCTGAATCTCAACATAGATTCAACTCTCTTAGGTGAACGAACGCACAGCAGAGCAGTTTCAAGGAAACGTTTCTCCTGAGTTTTAGACGAAGTTTCCTGCTGTTTAGTACGTATGCCGGCATTGGGCTGGAAATACCGGTTTTGGGATTCTGCACAGAAAGGGTTTGCAAACCGCTGAATCCACACGTGAGTTTAACTCTGTCAGTTGAATGCACACATTGACAACCATTCAGTGTGATAACACCCTTTTGGTTTTAGAAGCAGATATTTCTCTGTACAACCTATTGTCCCATTCTCTCGGGAATATCCCAACGCAGCTCCTAGAAGAAACGTGTTTCTGACTCGCTGAATCTCAACATAGATTCAACTCTCTTAGGTGAACGAACGCACAGCAGAGCAGTTTCAAGGAAACTTTTCTCCTGAGTTTTAGACGAAGTTTCCTGCTGTTTAGTACGGATGCCGGCATTGGGCTGGAAATACCGGTTTTGGGATTCTGCACAGAAAGGGTTTGCAAACCGCTGAATCCACACGTGAGTTTAACTCTGTCAGTTGAATGCACACATTGACAACCATTCAGTTTGATAACACCCTTTTGGTTTTAGAAGCAGATATTTCTCTGTACAGACTGTGGTCCCATTCACTCGGGAATATCCCAACGCAGCTCCTAGAAGAAACGTGTTTCTGACTCGCTGAATCTCAACATACATTCAACTCTCTTAGGTGAACGAACGCACAGCAGAGCAGTTTCAAGGAAACGTTTCTCCTGAGTTTTAGACCAAGTTTCCTGCTGTTTAGTACGTATGCCGGCATTGGGCTGGAAATACCGGATTTGGGATTCTGCACAGAAAGTGTTTGCAAACCGCTGAATCCACACGTGAGTTTAACTCTGTCAGTTGAATGCACACATTGACAACCATTCAGTTAGATAGCTCCGTTTTGGTATTAGAAGCAGATATTTCTCTGTACAGCCTATGGTCCCATTCACTCGGGAATATCCCAACGCAGGTCCTAGAAGAAACGTGTTTCTGACTCGCTGAATCTCAACATAGATTCAACTCTCTTAGGTGAACGAACGCACAGCAGAGCAGTTTCAAGGAAACGTTTCTCCTGAGTTTTAGACGAAGTTTCCTGCTGTTTAGTACGTATGCCGGCATTGGGCTGGAAATACCGGTTTTGGGATTCTGCACAGAAAGGGTTTGCAAACCGCTGAATCCACACGTGAGTTTAACTTTGTGAGTTGAATGCACACATTGACAACCATCCAGTTAGATAGCTCCGTTTTGGTTTTAGAAGCAGATATTTCTCTGTATAGCCCATGGTCCCATTCACTCGGGAATATCCCAACGCAGCTCCTGGAAGAAACGTGTTTCTGACTCGCTGAATCTCAACGTAGATTCAACTCTCTTAGGTGAACGAACGCACAGCAGAGCAGTTTCAAGGAAACGTTTCTCCTGAGTTTTAGACGAAGTTACCTGCAGTGAAGTACGTATCCCGGCATTGGGCTGGAAATACCGGTTTTGGGATTCTGCACAGAAAGTGTTTGCAAACCGCTGAATCCACACGTGAGTTTATCTCTCTCAGTTGAATGCACACATTGACAACAATCCAGTTAGATAGCTCCGTTTTGGTTTTAGAAGCCCATATTTCTCTGTACAGCCTATGGTCCCATTCACTCGGGAATATCCCAACGCAGCTCCTGGAAGAAACGTGTTTCTGACTCGCTGAATCTCAACATAGATTCAACTCTCTTAGGTGAACGAACGCACAGCAGAGCAGTTTCAAGGAAACGTTTCTCCTGAGTTTTAGACGAAGTTTCCTGCTGTTTAGTACGTATGCCGGCATTGGGCTGGAAATACCGGTTTTGGGATTCTGTACAGAAAGGGTTTGCAAACCGCTGAATCCACACGTGAGTTTAACTGTGTCAGTTGAATGCACACATTGACAACCATTCAGTGTGATAACACCCTTTTGGTTTTAGAAGCAGATATTTCTCTGTACAACCTATTGTCCCATTCTCTCGGGAATATCCCAATGCAGCTCCTAGAAGAAACGTGTTTCTGACTCGCTGAATCTCAACATGGATTCAACTCTCTTAGGTGAACGATCGCACAGCAGAGCAGTTTCAAGGAAACTTTTCTCCTGAGTTTTAGACGAAGTTTCCTGCTGTTTAGTACGGATGCCGGCATTGGGCTGGAAATATCGGTTTTGGGATTCTGCACAGAAAGGGTTTGCAAACCGCTGAATCCACACGTGAGTTTAACTCTGTCAGTTGAATGCACACATTGACAACCATTCAGTTTGATAACACCCTGTTGGTTTTAGAAGCAGATATTTCTCTGTACAGCCTGTGGTCCCATTCACTCGGGAATATCTCAACGCAGCTCCTGGAAGAAACGTGTTTCTGACTCGCTGAATCTCAACATAGATTCAACTCTCTTAGGTGAACGAACGCACAGCAGAGCAGTTTCAAGGAAACGTTTCTCCTGAGTTTTAGACGAAGTTTCCTGCTGTTTAGTACGTATGCCGGCATTGGGCTGGAAATACCGGTTTTGGGATTCTGCACAGAAAGGGTTTGCAAACCGCTAAATCCACACGTGAGTTTAACTCTGTCAGTTGAATGCACACATTGACAACCATTCAGTTTGATAACACCCTTTTGGTTTTAGAAGCAGATATTTCTCTGTACAGCCTATGGTCCCATTCACTCGGGAATATCCCAACGCAGCTCCTGGAAGAAACGTGTTTCTGACTCGCTGAATCTCAACATAGATTCAACTCTCTTAGGTGAACGAACGCACAGCACAGCAGTTTCAAGGAAACGTTTCTCCTGAGTTTTAGACGAAGTTTCCTTCTGTTTAGTACGGACGCCGGCATTGGACTGGAAATACCGGTTTTGGGATTCTGCACAGAAAGGGTTTGCAAACCGCTGAATCCACACGTGAGTTTGACTTTGTCAGTTGAATGCACACATTGACAACAATCCAGTTAGATAGCTCCGTTTTGGTTTTAGAAGCACATATTTCGCTGTACAGCCTATGGTCCCATTCACTCGGGAATATCCCAAAGCAACTCCTAGAAGAAACGTGTTTCTGACTAGCTGAATCTCAACATAGATTCAACTCTCTTAGGTGAACGAACGCACAGCAGAGCAGTTTCAAGGAAACGTTTCTCCTGAGTTTTAGACGAAGTTTCCTGCTGTTTAGTACGTATGCCGGCATTGGGTTGGAAATACCGGTTTTGGGATTCTACACAGAAAGGGTTTGCAAACCACTGAATCCACACGTGAGTTTAACTCCGTCAGTTGAATGCACACATTGACAACCATTCAGTTAGATAGCTCCGTTTTGTTTTTAGAAGCAGATATTTCTCTATACAGCCTATGGTCCCATTCACTCGGGAATATCCCAACGCAGCTCCTGGAAGAAACGTGTTTCTGACTCGCTGAATCTCAACATAGATTCAACTCTCTTAGGTGAACGAACGCACAGCAGAGCAGTTTCAAGGAAACGTTTCTCCTGAGTTTTAGACGAAGTTTCCTGCTGTTTAGTACGGATGCCGGCATTGGGCTGGAAATACCGGTTTTGGGATTCTGCACAGAAAGGGTTTACAAACCGCTGAATCCACACGTGAGTTTAACTCTGTCAGTTGAATGCACACATTGACAACCATTCAGTTAGATAGCTCCGTTTTGGTATTAGAAGCAGATATTTCTCTGTACAGCCTATGGTCCCATTCACTCGGGAATATCCCAACGCAGCTCCTGGAAGAAACGTGTTTCTGACTCGCTGAATCTCAACATAGATTCAACTCTCTTAGGTGAGCGAACGCACAGCAGAGCAGTTTCAAGGAAACGTTTCTCCTGAGTTTTAGACGAAGTTTCCTGCTGTTTAGTACGTATGCCGGCATTGGGCTGGAAATACCGGTTTTGGGATTCTGCACAGAAAGGGTTTGCAAACCGCTGAATCCACACGTGAGTTTAACTTTGTGAGTTGAATGCACACATTGACAACCATCCAGTTAGATAGCTCCGTTTTGGTTTTAGAAGCAGATATTTCTCTGTACAGCCCATGGTCCCATTCACTCGGGAATATCCCAACGCAGCTCCTGGAAGAAACGTGTTTCTGACTCGCTGAATCTCAACGTAGATTCAACTCTCTTAGGTGAACGAACGCACAGCAGAGCAGTTTCAAGGAAACGTTTCTCCTGAGTTTTAGACGAAGTTACCTGCAGTGAAGTACGTATCCCGGTATTGGGCTGGAAATACCGGTTTTGGGATTCTGCACAGAAAGTGTTTGCAAACCGCTGAATCCACACGTGAGTTTAACTCTGTCAGTTGAATGCACACATTGACAACAATCCAGTTAGATAGCTCCGTTTTGGTTTTAGAAGCCCATATTTCTGTGTACAGCCTATGGTCCCATTCACTCGGGAATATCCCAACGCAGCTCCTGGAAGAAACGTGTTTCTGACTCGCTGAATCTCAACATAGATTCAACTCTCTTAGGTGAACGAACGCACAGCAGAGCAGTTTCAAGGAAACGTTTCTCCTGAGTTTTAGACGAAGTTTCCTGCTGTTTAGTACGTATGCCGGCATTGGGCTGGAAATACCGGTTTTGGGATTCTGCACAGAAAGGGTTTGCAAACCGCTGAATCCACACGTGAGTTTAACTGTGTCAGTTGAATGCACACATTGACAACCATTCAGTGTGATAACACCCTTTTGGTTTTAGAAGCAGATATTTCTCTGTACAACCTATTGTCCCATTCTCTCGGGAATATCCCAATGCAGCTCCTAGAAGAAACGTGTTTCTGACTCGCTGAATCTCAACATAGATTCAACTCTCTTAGGTGAACGATCGCACAGCAGAGCAGTTTCAAGGAAACTTTTCTCCTGAGTTTTAGACGAAGTTTCCTGCTGTTTAGTACGGATGCCGGCATTGGGCTGGAAATACCGGTTTTGGGATTCTGCACAGAAAGGGTTTGCAAACCGCTGAATCCACACGTGAGTTTAACTCTGTCAGTTGAATGCACACATTGACAACCATTCAGTTTGATAACACCCTTTTGGTTTTAGAAGCAGATATTTCTCTGTACAGCCTGTGGTCCCATTCACTCGGGAATATCTCAACGCAGCTCCTGGAAGAAACGTGTTTCTGACTCGCTGAATCTCAACATAGATTCAACTCTCTTAGGTGAACGAACGCACAGCAGAGCAGTTTCAAGGAAACGTTTCTCCTGAGTTTTAGACGAAGTTTCCTGCTGTTTAGTACGTATGCCGGCATTGGGCTGGAAATACCGGTTTTGGGATTCTGCACAGAAAGGGTTTGCAAACCGCTGAATCCACACGTGAGTTTAACTCTGTCAGTTGAATGCACACATTGACAACCATTCAGTTTGATAACACCCTTTTGGTTTTAGAAGCAGATATTTCTCTGTACAGCCTATGGTCCCATTCACTCGGGAATATCCCAACGCAGCTCCTGGAAGAAACGTGTTTCTGACTCGCTGAATCTCAACATAGATTCAACTCTCTTAGGTGAACGAACACACAGCAGAGCAGTTTCAAGGAAACGTTTCTCCTGAGTTTTAGACGAAGTTTCCTTCTGTTTAGTACGGACGCCGGCATTGGACTGGAAATACCGGTTTTGGGATTCTGCACAGAAAGGGTTTGCAAACCGCTGAATCCACACGTGAGTTTGACTTTGTCAGTTGAATGCACACATTGACAACAATCCAGTTAGATAGCTCCGTTTTGGTTTTAGAAGCACATATTTCGCTGTACAGCCTATGGTCCCATTCACTCGGGAATATCCCAACGCAACTCCTAGAAGAAACGTGTTTCTGACTCGCTGAATCTCAACATAGATTCAACTCTCTTAGGTGAACGAACGCACAGCAGAGCAGTTTCAAGGAAACGTTTCTCCTGAGTTTTAGACGAAGTTTCCTGCTGTTTAGTACGTATGCCGACATTGGGCTGGAAATACCGGTTTTGGGATTCTACACAGAAAGGGTTTGCAAACCACTGAATCCACACGTGAGTTTAACTCCGTCAGTTGAATGCACACATTGACAACCATTCAGTTAGATAGCTCCGTTTTGTTTTTAGAAGCAGATATTTCTCTATACAGCCTATGGTCCCATTCACTCGGGAATATCCCAACGCAGCTCCTGGAAGAAACGTGTTTCTGACTCGCTGAATCTCAACATAGATTCAACTCTCTTAGGTGAACGAACGCACAGCAGAGCAGTTTCAAGGAAACGTTTCTCCTGAGTTTTAGACGAAGTTTCCTGCTGTTTAGTACGGATGCCGGCATTGGGCTGGAAATACCGGTTTTGGGATTCTGCACAGAAAGGGTTTGCAAACCGCTGAATCCACACGTGAGTTTAACTCTGTCAGTTGAATGCACACATTGTCAACCATTCAGTGTGATAACACCCTTTTGGTTTTAGAAGCAGATATTTCTCTGTACAACCTATTGTCCCATTCTCTTGGGAATATCCCAACGCAGCTCCTAGAAGAAACGTGTTTCTGACTCGCTGAATCTCAACATAGATTCAACTCTCTTAGGTGAACGATCGCACAGCAGAGCAGTTTCAAGGAAACTTTTCTCCTGAGTTTTAGACGAAGTTTCCTGCTGTTTAGTACGGATGCCGGCATTGGGCTGGAAATACCGGTTTTGGGATTCTGCACAGAAAGGGTTTGGAAACCGCTGAATCCACACGTGAGTTTAACTCTGTCAGTTGAATGCACACATTGACAACCATTCAGTTTGATAACACCCTTTTGGTTTTAGAAGCAGATATTTCTCTGTACAGCCTATGGTCCCATTCACTCGGGAATATACCAACGCAGCTCCTGGAAGAAACGTGTTTCTGACTCGCTGAATCTCAACATAGATTCAACTCTCTTAGGTGAACGAACGCACAGCAGAGCAGTTTCAAGGAAACGTTTCTCCTGAGTTTTAGATGAAGTTTCCTGCTGTTTAGTACGGATGCCGGCATTGGGCTGGAAATACCGGTTTTGGGATTCTGCACAGAAAGGGTTTGCAAACCGCTGAATCCACACGTGAGGTTAACTCTGTCAGTTGAATGCACACATTGACAACCATTCAGTTAGATAGCTCCGTTTTGGTATTAGAAGCAGATATTTCTCTGTACAGCCTATGGTCCCATTCACTCGGGAATATCCCAACGCAGGTCCTAGAAGAAACGTGTTTCTGACTCGCTGAATCTCAACATAGATTCAACTCTCTTAGGTGAACGAACGCACAGCAGAGCAGTTTCAAGGAAACGTTTCTCCTGAGTTTTAGACGAAGTTTCCTGCTGTTTAGTACGTGTGCCGGCATTGGGCTGGAAATACCGGTTTTGCGATTCTGCACAGAAAGGGTTTGCAAACCGCTGAATCCACACGTGAGTTTAACTCTGTGAGTTGAATGCACACATTGACAACCATCCAGTTAGATAGCTCCGTTTTGGTTTTAGAAGCAGATATTTCTCTGTACAGCCCATGGTCCCATTCACTCGGGAATATCCCAACGAAGCTCCTAGAAGAAACGTGTTTCTGACTCGCTGAATCTCAACGTAGATTCAACTCTCTTAGGTGAACGAACGCACAGCAGAGCAGTTTCAAGGAAACGTTTCTCCTGAGTTTTAGACGAAGTTACCTGCAGTTAAGTACGTATCCCGGCATTGGGCTGGAAATACCGGTTTTGGGATTCTGCACAGAAAGTGTTTGCAAACCGCTGAATCCACACGTGAGTTTAACTCTGTCAGTTGAATGCACACATTGACAACAATCCAGTTAGATAGCTCCGTTTTGGTTTTAGAAGCCCATATTTCTCTGTACAGCCTATGGTCCCATTCACTCGGGAATATCCCAACGCAGCTCCTGGAAGAAACGTGTTTCTGACTCGCTGAATCTCAACATAGATTCAACTCTCTTAGGTGAACGAACGCACAGCAGAGCAGTTTCAAGGAAACGTTTCTCCTGAGTTTTAGACGAAGTTTCCTGCTGTTTAGTACGTATGCCGGCATTGGGCTGGAAATACCGGTTTTGGGATTCTGCACAGAAAGGGTTTGCAAACCGCTGAATCCACACGTGAGTTTAGCTCTGTCAGTTGAATGCACACATTGACAACCATTCACTTTGATAACACCCTTTTGGTTTTAAAAGCAGATATTTCTCTGTACAGTCTATGGTCCCATTCACTCGGGAATATCCCAACGCAGCTCCTGGAAGAAACGTGTTTCTGACTCGCTGAATCTCAACATAGATTCAACTCTCATAGGTGAACGAACGCACAGCAGAGCAGTTTCAAGGAAACGTTTCTCCTGAGTTTTAGACGAAGTTTCCTGCTGTTTAGTACGTATGCCGGCATTGGGCTGGAAATACCGGTTTTGGGATTCTGCACAGAAAGGGTTTGTAAACCGCTGAATCCACACGTGAGTTTAACTCTGTCAGTTGAATGCACACATTGACAACCATTCAGTGTGATAACACCCTTTTGGTTTTAGAAGCAGATATTTCTCTGTAAAACCTATTGTTCCATTCTCTCGGGAATATCCCAACGCAGCTCCTAGAAGAAACGTGTTTCTGACTCGCTGAATCTCAACATAGATTCAACTCTCTTAGGTGAACGATCGCACAGCAGAGCAGTTTCAAGGAAACTTTTCTCCTGAGTTTTAGACGAAGTTTCCTGCTGTTTAGTACGGATGCCGGCATTGGGCTGGAAATACCGGTTTTGGGATTCTGCACAGAAAGGGTTTGCAAACCGCTGAATCCACAAGTGAGTTTAAATCTGTCAGTTGAATGCACACATTGACAACCACTCAGTTTGATAACACCCTTTTGGTTTTAGAAGCAGATATTTCTCTGTACAGCCTGTGGTCCCATTCACTCGGGAATATCCCAACGCAGCTCCTGGAAGAAACGTGTTTGTGACTCGCTGAATCTCAACATAGATTCAACTCTCTTAGGTGAACGAACGCACAGCAGAGCAGTTTCAAGGAAACGTTTCTCCTGAGTTTTAGACGAAGTTTCCTGCTGTTTAGTACGGATGCCGGCATTGGGCTGGAAATACCGGTTTTGGGATTCTGCACAGAAAGGGTTTGCAAACCGCTGAATCCACACGTGAGTTTAACTCTGTCAGTTGAATGCACTCATTGACAACCATTCAGTTAGATAGCTCCGTTTTGGTTTTAGAAGCAGATATTTCTCTGTACAGCCTATGGTCCCATTCACTCGGGAATATCCCAACGCAGCTCCTGGAAGAAACGTGTTTCTGACTCGCTGAATCTCAACATAGATTCAACTCTCTTAGGTGAACGAACGCACAGCAGAGCAGTTTCAAGGAAACGTTTCTCCTGAGTTTTAGACGAAGTTTCCTGCTGTTTAGTACGGATGCCGGCATTGGGCTGGAAATACCGGTTTTGGGATTCTGCACAGAAAGGGTTTGGAAACCGCTGAATCCACACGTGAGTTTAACTCTGTCAGTTGAATGCACACATTGACAACCATTCAGTTTGATAACACCCTTTTGGTTTTAGAAGCAGATATTTCTCTGTACAGCCTATGGTCCCATTCACTCGGGAATATACCAACGCAGCTCCTGGAAGAAACGTGTTTCTGACTCGCTGAATCTCAACATAGATTCAACTCTCTTAGGTGAACGAACGCACAGCAGAGCAGTTTCAAGGAAACGTTTCTCCTGAGTTTTAGATGAAGTTTCCTGCTGTTTAGTACGGATGCCGGCATTGGGCTGGAAATACCGGTTTTGGGATTCTGCACAGAAAGGGTTTGCAAACCGCTGAATCCACACGTGAGGTTAACTCTGTCAGTTGAATGCACACATTGACAACCATTCAGTTAGATAGCTCCGTTTTGGTATTAGAAGCAGATATTTCTCTGTACAGCCTATGGTCCCATTCACTCGGGAATATCCCAACGCAGGTCCTAGAAGAAACGTGTTTCTGACTCGCTGAATCTCAACATAGATTCAACTCTCTTAGGTGAACGAACGCACAGCAGAGCAGTTTCAAGGAAACGTTTCTCCTGAGTTTTAGACGAAGTTTCCTGCTGTTTAGTACGTGTGCCGGCATTGGGCTGGAAATACCGGTTTTGCGATTCTGCACAGAAAGGGTTTGCAAACCGCTGAATCCACACGTGAGTTTAACTCTGTGAGTTGAATGCACACATTGACAACCATCCAGTTAGATAGCTCCGTTTTGGTTTTAGAAGCAGATATTTCTCTGTACAGCCCATGGTCCCATTCACTCGGGAATATCCCAACGAAGCTCCTAGAAGAAACGTGTTTCTGACTCGCTGAATCTCAACGTAGATTCAACTCTCTTAGGTGAACGAACGCACAGCAGAGCAGTTTCAAGGAAACGTTTCTCCTGAGTTTTAGACGAAGTTACCTGCAGTTAAGTACGTATCCCGGCATTGGGCTGGAAATACCGGTTTTGGGATTCTGCACAGAAAGTGTTTGCAAACCGCTGAATCCACACGTGAGTTTAACTCTGTCAGTTGAATGCACACATTGACAACAATCCAGTTAGATAGCTCCGTTTTGGTTTTAGAAGCCCATATTTCTCTGTACAGCCTATGGTCCCATTCACTCGGGAATATCCCAACGCAGCTCCTGGAAGAAACGTGTTTCTGACTCGCTGAATCTCAACATAGATTCAACTCTCTTAGGTGAACGAACGCACAGCAGAGCAGTTTCAAGGAAACGTTTCTCCTGAGTTTTAGACGAAGTTTCCTGCTGTTTAGTACGTATGCCGGCATTGGGCTGGAAATACCGGTTTTGGGATTCTGCACAGAAAGGGTTTGCAAACCGCTGAATCCACACGTGAGTTTAGCTCTGTCAGTTGAATGCACACATTGACAACCATTCACTTTGATAACACCCTTTTGGTTTTAAAAGCAGATATTTCTCTGTACAGTCTATGGTCCCATTCACTCGGGAATATCCCAACGCAGCTCCTGGAAGAAACGTGTTTCTGACTCGCTGAATCTCAACATAGATTCAACTCTCATAGGTGAACGAACGCACAGCAGAGCAGTTTCAAGGAAACGTTTCTCCTGAGTTTTAGACGAAGTTTCCTGCTGTTTAGTACGTATGCCGGCATTGGGCTGGAAATACCGGTTTTGGGATTCTGCACAGAAAGGGTTTGTAAACCGCTGAATCCACACGTGAGTTTAACTCTGTCAGTTGAATGCACACATTGACAACCATTCAGTGTGATAACACCCTTTTGGTTTTAGAAGCAGATATTTCTCTGTAAAACCTATTGTTCCATTCTCTCGGGAATATCCCAACGCAGCTCCTAGAAGAAACGTGTTTCTGACTCGCTGAATCTCAACATAGATTCAACTCTCTTAGGTGAACGATCGCACAGCAGAGCAGTTTCAAGGAAACTTTTCTCCTGAGTTTTAGACGAAGTTTCCTGCTGTTTAGTACGGATGCCGGCATTGGGCTGGAAATACCGGTTTTGGGATTCTGCACAGAAAGGGTTTGCAAACCGCTGAATCCACAAGTGAGTTTAAATCTGTCAGTTGAATGCACACATTGACAACCATTCAGTTTGATAACACCCTTTTGGTTTTAGAAGCAGATATTTCTCTGTACAGCCTGTGGTCCCATTCACTCGGGAATATCCCAACGCAGCTCCTGGAAGAAACGTGTTTGTGACTCGCTGAATCTCAACATAGATTCAACTCTCTTAGGTGAACGAACGCACAGCAGAGCAGTTTCAAGGAAACGTTTCTCCTGAGTTTTAGACGAAGTTTCCTGCTGTTTAGTACGGATGCCGGCATTGGGCTGGAAATACCGGTTTTGGGATTCTGCACAGAAAGGGTTTGCAAACCGCTGAATCCACACGTGAGTTTAACTCTGTCAGTTGAATGCACTCATTGACAACCATTCAGTTAGATAGCTCCGTTTTGGTTTTAGAAGCAGATATTTCTCTGTACAGCCTATGGTCCCATTCACTCGGGAATATCCCAACGCAGCTCCTGGAAGAAACGTGTTTCTGACTCGCTGAATCTCAACATAGATTCAACTCTCTTAGGTGAACGAACGCACAGCAGAGCAGTTTCAAGGAAACGTTTCTCCTGAGTTTTAGACGAAGTTTCCTGCTGTTTAGTACGGATGCCGGCATTGGGCTGGAAATACCGGTTTTGGGATTCTGCACAGAAAGGGTTTGCAAACCGCTGAATCCACACGTGAGTTTAACTCTGTGAGTTGAATGCACACATTGACAACCATCCAGTTAGATAGCTCCGTTTTGGTTTTAGAAGCAGATATTTCTCTGTACAGCCTATGGTCCCATTCACTCGGGAATATCCCAACGCAGCTCCTGGAAGAAACGTGTTTCTGACTCGCTGAATCTCAACGTAGATTCAACTCTCTTAGGTGAACGAACGCACAGCAGAGCAGTTTCAAGGAAACGTTTCTCCTGAGTTTTAGACGAAGTTACCTGCAGTTAAGTACGTATCCCGGCATTGGGCTGGAAATACCGGTTTTGGGATTCTGCACAGAAAGTGTTTGCAAACCGCTGAATCCACACGTGAGTTTAACTCTGTCAGTTGAATGCACACATTGACAACAATCCAGTTAGATAGCTCCGTTTTGGTTTTAGAAGCCCATATTTCTCTGTACAGCCTATGGTCCCATTCACTCGGGAATATCCCAACGCAGCTCCTGGAAGAAACGTGTTTCTGACTCGCTGAATCTCAACATAGATTCAACTCTCTTAGGTGAACGAACGCACAGCAGAGCAGTTTCAAGGAAACGTTTCTCCTGAGTTTTAGACGAAGTTTCCTGCTGTTTAGTACGTATGCCGGCATTGGGCTGGAAATACCGGTTTTGGGATTCTGCACAGAAAGGGTTTGCAAACCGCTGAATCCACACGTGAGTTTAGCTCTGTCAGTTGAATGCACACATTGACAACCATTCACTTTGATAACACCCTTTTGGTTTTAAAAGCAGATATTTCTCTGTACAGTCTATGGTCCCATTCACTCGGGAATATCCCAACGCAGCTCCTGGAAGAAACGTGTTTCTGACTCGCTGAATCTCAACATAGATTCAACTCTCATAGGTGAACGAACGCACAGCAGAGCAGTTTCAAGGAAACGTTTCTCCTGAGTTTTAGACGAAGTTTCCTGCTGTTTAGTACGTATGCCGGCATTGGGCTGGAAATACCGGTTTTGGGATTCTGCACAGAAAGGGTTTGTAAACCGCTGAATCCACACGTGAGTTTAACTCTGTCAGTTGAATGCACACATTGACAACCATTCAGTGTGATAACACCCTTTTGGTTTTAGAAGCAGATATTTCTCTGTAAAACCTATTGTTCCATTCTCTCGGGAATATCCCAACGCAGCTCCTAGAAGAAACGTGTTTCTGACTCGCTGAATCTCAACATAGATTCAACTCTCTTAGGTGAACGATCGCACAGCAGAGCAGTTTCAAGGAAACTTTTCTCCTGAGTTTTAGACGAAGTTTCCTGATGTTTAGTACGGATGCCGGCATTGGGCTGGAAATACCGGTTTTGGGATTCTGCACAGAAAGGGTTTGCAAACCGCTGAATCCACAAGTGAGTTTAAATCTGTCAGTTGAATGCACACATTGACAACCATTCAGTTTGATAACACCCTTTTGGTTTTAGAAGCAGATATTTCTCTGTACAGCCTGTGGTCCCATTCACTCGGGAATATCCCAACGCAGCTCCTGGAAGAAACGTGTTTGTGACTCGCTGAATCTCAACATAGATTCAACTCTCTTAGGTGAACGAACGCACAGCAGAGCAGTTTCAAGGAAACGTTTCTCCTGAGTTTTAGACGAAGTTTCCTGCTGTTTAGTACGGATGCCGGCATTGGGCTGGAAATACCGGTTTTGGGATTCTGCACAGAAAGGGTTTGCAAACCGCTGAATCCACACGTGAGTTTAACTCTGTCAGTTGAATGCACTCATTGACAACCATTCAGTTAGATAGCTCAGTTTTGGTTTTAGAAGCAGATATTTCTCTGTACAGCCTATGGTCCCATTCACTCGGGAATATCCCAACGCAGCTCCTGGAAGAAACGTGTTTCTGACTCGCTGAATCTCAACATAGATTCAACTCTCTTAGGTGAACGAACGCACAGCAGAGCAGTTTCAAGGAAACGTTTCTCCTGAGTTTTAGACGAAGTTTCCTGCTGTTTAGTACGGATGCCGGCATTGGGCTGGAAATACCGGTTTTGGGATTCTGCACAGAAAGGGTTTGCAAACCGCTGAATCCACACGTGAGTTTAACTCTGTGAGTTGAATGCACACATTGACAACCATCCAGTTAGATAGCTCCGTTTTGGTTTTAGAAGCAGATATTTCTCTGTACAGCCTATGGTCCCATTCACTCGGGAATATCCCAACGCAGCTCCTGGAAGAAACGTGTTTCTGACTCGCTGAATCTCAACGTAGATTCAACTCTCTTAGGTGAACGAACGCACAGCAGAGCAGTTTCAAGGAAACGTTTCTCCTGAGTTTTAGACGAAGTTACCTGCAGTTAAGTACGTATCCCGGCATTGGGCTGGAAATACCGGTTTTGGGATTCTGCACAGAAAGGGTTTGCAAACCGCTGAATCCACACGTGAGTTTAACTCTGTCAGTTGAATGCACACATTGACAACAATCCAGTTAGATAGCTCCGTTTTGGTTTTAGAAGCCCATATTTCTCTGTACAGCCTATCGTCCCATTCACTCGGGAATATCCCAACGCAGCTCCTGGAAGAAACGTGTTTCTGACTCGCTGAATCTCAACATAGATTCAACTCTCTTAGGTGAACGAACGCACAGCAGAGCAGTTTCAAGGAAACGTTTCTCCTGAGTTTTAGACGAAGTTTCCTGCTGTTTAGTACGTATGCCGGCATTGGGCTGGAAATACCGGTTTTGGGATTCTGCACAGAAAGGGTTTGCAAACCGCTGAATCCACACGTGAGTTTAACTGTGTCAGTTGAATGCACACATTGACAACCATTCAGTTTGATAACACCCTTTTGGTTTTAAAAGCAGATATTTCTCTGTACAGTCTATGGTCCCATTCACTCGGGAATATCCCAACGCAGCTCCTGGAAGAAACGTGTTTCTGACTCGCTGAATCTCAACATAGATTCAACTCTCTTAGGTGAACGAACGCACAGCAGAGCAGTTTCAAGGAAACGTTTCTCCTGAGTTTTAGACGAAGTTTCCTGCTGTTTAGTACGTATGCCGGCATTGGGCTGGAAATACCGGTTTTGGGATTCTGCACAGAAAGGGTTTGTAAACCGCTGAATCCACACGTGAGTTTAACTCTGTCAGTTGAATGCACACATTGACAACCATTCAGTGTGATAACACCCTTTTGGTTTTAGAAGCAGATATTTCTCTGTAAAACCTATTGTTCCATTCTCTCGGGAATATCCCAACGCAGCTCCTAGAAGAAACGTGTTTCTGACTCGCTGAATCTCAACATAGATTCAACTCTCTTAGGTGAACGAACGCACAGCAGAGCAGTTTCAAGGAAACGTTTCTCCTGAGTTTTAGACGAAGTTTCCTGCTGTTTAGTACGTATGCCGGCATTGGGCTGGAAATACCGGTTTTGGGATTCTGCACAGAAAGGGTTTGCAAACCGCTGAATCCACACGTGAGTTTAGCTCTGTCAGTTGAATGCACACATTGACAACCATTCACTTTGATAACACCCTTTTGGTTTTAAAAGCAGATATTTCTCTGTACAGTCTATGGTCCCATTCACTCGGGAATATCCCAACGCAGCTCCTGGAAGAAACGTGTTTCTGACTCGCTGAATCTCAACATAGATTCAACTCTCATAGGTGAACGAACGCACAGCAGAGCAGTTTCAAGGAAACGTTTCTCCTGAGTTTTAGACGAAGTTTCCTGCTGTTTAGTACGTATGCCGGCATTGGGCTGGAAATACCGGTTTTGGGATTCTGCACAGAAAGGGTTTGTAAACCGCTGAATCCACACGTGAGTTTAACTCTGTCAGTTGAATGCACACATTGACAACCATTCAGTGTGATAACACCCTTTTGGTTTTAGAAGCAGATATTTCTCTGTAAAACCTATTGTTCCATTCTCTCGGGAATATCCCAACGCAGCTCCTAGAAGAAACGTGTTTCTGACTCGCTGAATCTCAACATAGATTCAACTCTCTTAGGTGAACGATCGCACAGCAGAGCAGTTTCAAGGAAACTTTTCTCCTGAGTTTTAGACGAAGTTTCCTGATGTTTAGTACGGATGCCGGCATTGGGCTGGAAATACCGGTTTTGGGATTCTGCACAGAAAGGGTTTGCAAACCGCTGAATCCACAAGTGAGTTTAAATCTGTCAGTTGAATGCACACATTGACAACCATTCAGTTTGATAACACCCTTTTGGTTTTAGAAGCAGATATTTCTCTGTACAGCCTGTGGTCCCATTCACTCGGGAATATCCCAACGCAGCTCCTGGAAGAAACGTGTTTGTGACTCGCTGAATCTCAACATAGATTCAACTCTCTTAGGTGAACGAACGCACAGCAGAGCAGTTTCAAGGAAACGTTTCTCCTGAGTTTTAGACGAAGTTTCCTGCTGTTTAGTACGGATGCCGGCATTGGGCTGGAAATACCGGTTTTGGGATTCTGCACAGAAAGGGTTTGCAAACCGCTGAATCCACACGTGAGTTTAACTCTGTCAGTTGAATGCACTCATTGACAACCATTCAGTTAGATAGCTCAGTTTTGGTTTTAGAAGCAGATATTTCTCTGTACAGCCTATGGTCCCATTCACTCGGGAATATCCCAACGCAGCTCCTGGAAGAAACGTGTTTCTGACTCGCTGAATCTCAACATAGATTCAACTCTCTTAGGTGAACGAACGCACAGCAGAGCAGTTTCAAGGAAACGTTTCTCCTGAGTTTTAGACGAAGTTTCCTGCTGTTTAGTACGTATGCCGGCATTGGGCTGGAAATACCGGTTTTGGGATTCTGCACAGAAAGGGTTTGCAAACCGCTGAATCCACACGTGAGTTTAACTCTGTGAGTTGAATGCACACATTGACAACCATCCAGTTAGATAGCTCCGTTTTGGTTTTAGAAGCAGATATTTCTCTGTACAGCCTATGGTCCCATTCACTCGGGAATATCCCAACGCAGCTCCTGGAAGAAACGTGTTTCTGACTCGCTGAATCTCAACGTAGATTCAACTCTCTTAGGTGAACGAACGCACAGCAGAGCAGTTTCAAGGAAACGTTTCTCCTGAGTTTTAGACGAAGTTACCTGCAGTTAAGTACGTATCCCGGCATTGGGCTGGAAATACCGGTTTTGGGATTCTGCACAGAAAGGGTTTGCAAACCGCTGAATCCACACGTGAGTTTAACTCTGTCAGTTGAATGCACACATTGACAACAATCCAGTTAGATAGCTCCGTTTTGGTTTTAGAAGCCCATATTTCTCTGTACAGCCTATCGTCCCATTCACTCGGGAATATCCCAACGCAGCTCCTGGAAGAAACGTGTTTCTGACTCGCTGAATCTCAACATAGATTCAACTCTCTTAGGTGAACGAACGCACAGCAGAGCAGTTTCAAGGAAACGTTTCTCCTGAGTTTTAGACGAAGTTTCCTGCTGTTTAGTACGTATGCCGGCATTGGGCTGGAAATACCGGTTTTGGGATTCTGCACAGAAAGGGTTTGCAAACCGCTGAATCCACACGTGAGTTTAACTGTGTCAGTTGAATGCACACATTGACAACCATTCAGTTTGATAACACCCTTTTGGTTTTAAAAGCAGATATTTCTCTGTACAGTCTATGGTCCCATTCACTCGGGAATATCCCAACGCAGCTCCTGGAAGAAACGTGTTTCTGACTCGCTGAATCTCAACATAGATTCAACTCTCTTAGGTGAACGAACGCACAGCAGAGCAGTTTCAAGGAAACGTTTCTCCTGAGTTTTAGACGAAGTTTCCTGCTGTTTAGTACGTATGCCGGCATTGGGCTGGAAATACCGGTTTTGGGATTCTGCACAGAAAGGGTTTGTAAACCGCTGAATCCACACGTGAGTTTAACTCTGTCAGTTGAATGCACACATTGACAACCATTCAGTGTGATAACACCCTTTTGGTTTTAGAAGCAGATATTTCTCTGTAAAACCTATTGTTCCATTCTCTCGGGAATATCCCAACGCAGCTCCTAGAAGAAACGTGTTTCTGACTCGCTGAATCTCAACATAGATTCAACTCTCTTAGGTGAACGATCGCACAGCAGAGCAGTTTCAAGGAAACGTTTCTCCTGAGTTTTAGACGAAGTTTCCTGCTGTTTAGTACGGATGCCGGCATTGGGCTGGAAATACCGGTTTTGGGATTCTGCACAGAAAGGGTTTGCAAACCGCTGAATCCACACGTGAGTTTATCTCCGTCAGTTGAATGCACACATTGACAACCATTCAGTTAGATAGCTCCGTTTTGTTTTTAGAAGCAGATATTTCTCTATACAGCCTATGGTCCCATTCACTCGGGAATATCCCAACGCAGCTCCTGGAAGAAACGTGTTTCTGACTCGCTGAATCTCAACATAGATTCAAGTCTCTTAGGTGAACGAACGCACAGCAGAGCAGTTTCAAGGAAACGTTTCTCCTGAGTTTTAGACGAAGTTTCCTGCTGTTTAGTACGTATGCCGGCATTGGGCTGGAAATACCGGTTATGGGATTCTGCACAGAAAGGGTTTGCAAACCGCTGAATCCACACGTGAGTTTATCTCTGTCAGTTGAATGCACACATTGACAACCATTCAGTTAGATAGCTCCGTTTTGGTTTTAGAAGCAGATATTTCTCTGTACAGCCTATGGTCCCATTCACTCGGGAATATCCCAACGCAGCTCCTAGAAGAAACGTATTTCTGACTCGCTGAATCTCAACATAGATTCAACTCTCTTAGGTGAACGAACGCACAGCAGAGCAGTTTCAAGGAAACGTTTCTCCTGAGTTTTAGACGAAGTTTCCTGCTGTTTAGTACGTATGCCGGCATTGGGCTGGAAATACCGGTTTTGGGATTCTGCACAGAAAGGGTTTGCAAACCGCTGAATCCACACGTGAGTTTAACTCTGTGAGTTGAATGCACACATTGACAACCATCCAGTTAGATAGCTCCGTTTCGGTTTTAGAAGCAGATATTTCTCTGTACAGCCTATGGTCCCATTCACTCGGGAATATCCCAACGCAGCTCCTAGAAGAAACGTGTTTCTGACTCGCTGAATCTCAACATAGATTCAACTCTCTTAGGTGAACGAACGAACAGCAGAGCAGTTTCAAGGAAACTTTTCTCCTGAGTTTTAGACGAAGTTTCCTGCTGTTTAGAACGGATGCCGGCATTGGGCTGGAAATACCGGTTTTGGGATTCTGCACAGAAAGGTATTGCAAACCGCGGAATCCACACGTGAGTTTAACTCTGTCAGTTGAATGCACACATTGACAACCATTCACTTAGATACCTCCGTTTTGGTTTTAGAAACAGATATTTCTCTGTACAGCCTATGGTCCCATTCACTCGGGAATATCCAAACGCAGCTCCTAGAAGAAACGTGTTTCTGACTCGCTGAATCTCAACATAGATTCAACTCTCTTAGGTGAGCGAACGCACAGCAGAGCAGTTTCAAGGAAACGTTTCTCCTGAGTTTTAGACGAAGTTTCCTGCTGTTTAGTACAGATGCCGGCATTGGGCTGGAAATACCGGTTTTGGGATTCTGCACAGAAAGGGTTTGCAAACCGCTGAATCCACACGTGAGTTTAACTTTGTCAGTTGAATGCACACATTGACAACCATCCAGTTAGATAGCTCCGTTTTGGTTTTAGAAGCAGATATTTCTCTGTACAGCCTATGGTCCCATTCACTCGGGAATATCCCAACGCACGTCCTAGAAGAAACGTGTTTCTGACTCGCTGAATCTCAACATAGATTCAACTCTCTTAGGTGAACGAACGCACAGCAGAGCAGTTTCAAGGAAACTTTTCTCCTGAGTTTTAGACGAAGTTTCCTGCTGTTTAGTACGTATGCCGGCATTGGGCTGGAAATACCGGTTTTGGGATTCTGCACAGAAAGGGTTTGCAAACCACTGAATCCACACGTGAGTTTAACTCTGTCAGTTGAATGCACACATTGACAACCATTCAGTTAGATAGCTCCGTTTTGGTTTTAGAAGCAGATATTTCTCTGTACATCCTATGGTCCCATTCACTCGGGAATATCCCCACGCAGCTCCTGGAAGAAACTTGTTTCTGACTCGCTGAATCTCAACATAGATTCAAGTCTCTTAGGTGAACGAACGCACAGCAGAGCAGTTTCAAGGAAACGTTTCTCCTGAGTTTTAGACGAAGTTTCCTGCTGTTTAGTACGTATGCCGGCATTGGGCTGGAAATACCGGTTTTGGGATTCTGCACAGAAAGGGTTTGCAAACCGCTGAATCCACACGTGAGTTTATCTCTGTCAGTTGAATGCACACATTGACAACCATTCAGTTAGATAGCTCCGTTTTGGTTTTAGAAGCAGATATTTCTCTGTACAGCCTATGGTCCCATTCACTCGGGAATATCCCAACGCACGTCCTAGAAGAAACGTGTTTCTGACTCGCTGAATGTCAACTTAGATTCAACTCTCTTAGGTGAACGAACGCACAGCAGAGCAGTTTCAAGGAAACGTTTCTCCTGAGTTTTAGACGAAGTTTCCTGCTGTTTAGTACGTATGCCGGCATTGGACTGGAAATACCGGTTTTGGGATTCTGCACATAAAGGGTTTGCAAACCGCTGTATCCACACGTGAGTTTAACTCTGTCAGTTGAATGCGCACATTGACAACCATTCGGTTAGATAGTTCCGTTTTTGTTTTAGAGGCAGATATTTCTCTGTACAGCCTATGGTCCCAATCACTCGGGAATATCCCAACGCAGCTCCTAGAAGAAACGTGTTTCTGACTCGCTGAATCTCAACATAGATTCAACTCTCTTAGGGAACGAACGCACAGCAGAGCAGTTTCAAGGAAACGTTTCTCCTGAGTTTTAGACGAAGTTTCCTGCTGTTTAGTACGTATGCCGGCATTGGGCTGGAAATACCGGTTTTGGGATTCTGCACAGAAAGGGTTTGCAAACCGCTGTATCCACACGTGAGTTTAACTCTGTCAGTTGAATGCGCACATTGACAACCATTCGGTTAGATAGTTCCGTTTTTGTTTTAGAAGCAGATATTTCTCTGTACAGCCTATGGTCCCATTCACTCGGGAATATCCCAACGCAGCTCCTAGAAGAAACGTGTTTCTGACTCGCTGAATCTCAACATAGATTCAACTCTCTTAGGTGAACGAACGCACAGCAGAGCAGTTTCAAGGAACCTTTTCTCCTGAGTTTTAGACGAAGTTTCCTGCTGTTTAGTACGTATGCCGGCATTGGGCTGGAAATACCGGTTTTGGGATTCTGCACAGAAAGGGTTTGCAAACCGCTGAATCCACACGTGAGTTTAACTCTGTCAGTTGAATGCACACATTGACAACCATTCAGTTTGATAACACCCTTTTGGTTTTAGAAGCAGATATTTCTCTGTACAGCCTATGGTCCCATTCACTCGGGAATATCCCAACGCAGCTCCTGGAAGAAACGTGTTTCTGACTCGCTGAATCTCAACATAGATTCAACTCTCTTAGGTGAACGAACGCACAGCAGAGCAGTTTCAAGGAAACGTTTCTCCTGAGTTTTAGACGAAGTTTCCTGCTGTTTAGTACGTATGCCGGCATTGGGCTGGAAATACCGGTTTTGGGATTCTGCACAGAAAGGGTTTGCAAACCGCTGAATCCACACGTGAGTTTAGCTTTGTCAGTTGAATGCACACATTGACAACCATCCAGTTAGATAGCTCCGTTTTGGTTTTAGAAGCAGATATTTCTCTGTACAGCCTATGGTCCCATTCACTCGGGAATATCCCAACGCAGCTCCTAGAAGAAACGTGTTTCTGACTCGCTGAATCTCAACATAGATTCAACTCTCTTAGGTGAACGAAAGAACAGCAGAGCAGTTTCAAGGAAACGTTTCTCCTGAGTTTTAGACGAAGTTTCCTGCTGTTTAGTACGTATGCCGGCATTGGGCTGGAAATACCGGTTTTGGGATTCTGCACAGAAAGGGTTTGCAAACCACTGAATCCACACGTGAGTTTAACTCTGTCAGTTGAATGCACACATTGACAACCATTCAGTTTGATTGCTCCGTTTTGGTTTTAGAAGCAGATATTTCTCTGTACAGCCTATGGTCCCATTCACTCGGGAATATCCCAACGCAGCTCCTGGAAGAAACGTGTTTCTGACTCGCCGAATCTCAACATAGATTCAACTCTCTTAGGTGAACGAACGCACAGCAGAGCAGTTTCAAGGAAACGTTTCTCCTGAGTTTTAGACGAAGTTTCCTGCTGTTTAGTACGTATGCCGGCATTGGGCTGGAAATACCGGTTTTGGGATTCTGCACAGAAAGGGTTTGCAAACCGCTGAATCCACACGTGAGTTTAACTCTGTCAGTTGAATGCACACATTGACAACCATTCAGTTAGATAGCTCCGTTTTGGTATTAGAAGCAGATATTTCTCTGTACAGCCTATGGTCCCATTCACTCGGGAATATCCCAACGCAGGTCCTAGAAGAAACGTGTTTCTGACTCGCTGAATCTCAACATAGATTCAACTCTCTTAGGTGAACGAACGCACAGCAGAGCAGTTTCAAGGAAACGTTTATCCTGAGTTTTAGACGAAGTTTCCTGCTGTTTAGTACGGATGCCGGCATTGGGCTGGAAATACCGGTTTTGGGATTCTGCACAGAAAGGGTTTGCAAACCGCTGAATCCACACGTGAGTTAAACTTTGTGAGTTGAATGCACACATTGACAACCATCCAGTTAGATAGCTCCGTTTTGGTTTTAGAAGCAGATATTTCTCTGTACACCCTATGGTCCCATTCACTCGGGAATATCCCAACGCAGCTCCTAGAAGAAACGTGTTTCTGACTCGCTGAATCTCAACATAGATTCAACTCTCTTAGGTGAACGAACGCACAGGAGAGCAGTTTCAAGGAAACGTTTCTCCTGAGTTTTAGACGAAGTTACCTGCAGTTAAGTACGCATCCCGGCATTGGGCTGGAAATACCGGTTTTGGGATTCTGCACAGAAAGGGTTTGCAAACCACTGAATCCACACGGGAGTTTAACCCTGTCAGTTGAATGCACACATTGACAACCATTCAGTTAGATAGCTCCGTTTTGGTTTTAGAAGCAGATATTTCTCTGTACAGCCTATGGTCCCATTCACTCGGGAATATCCCAACGCAGCTCCTGGAAGAAACGTGTTTCTGACTCGCTGAATCTCAACATAGATTCAACTCTCTTAGGTGAACGAATGCACAGCAGAGCAGTTTCAAGGAAACTTTTCTCCTGAGTTTTAGACGAAGTTTCCTGCTGTTTAGTACGTATGCCGGCATTGGGCTGGAAATACCGGTTTTGGGATTCTGCACAGAAAGGGTTTGCAAACCGCTGAATCCACACGTGAGTTTAACTCTGTCAGTTGAATGCACACATTGACAACCATCCAGTTAGATAGCTCCGTTTTGGTTTTAGAAGCAGATATTTCTCTGTACAGACTATGGTCCCATTCATTCGGGAATATCCCAACGCAGCTCCTAGAAGAAACGTGTTTCTGACTCGCTGAATCTCAACATAGATTCAACTCTCTTAGGTGAACGAACGAACAGCAGAGCAGTTTCAAGGAAACGTTTCTCCTGAGTTTTAGACGAAGTTTCCTGCTGTTTAGTACGGATGCCGGCATTGGGCTTGAAATACCGGTTTTGGGATTCTGCACAGAAAGGGTTTGCAAACCACTGAATCAACACGTGAGTTTAACTCTGTCAGTTGAATGCACACGTTGACAACCATTCAGTCAGATAGCTCCGTTTTGGTTTTAGAAGCAGATATTTCTCTGTACAGCCTATGGTCCCATTCACTCGGGAATATCCCAACGCAGCTCCTGGAAGAAACGTGTTTCTGACTCGCTGAATCTCAACATAGATTCAAATCTCTTAGGTGAACGAACGCACAGCAGAGCAGTTTCAAGGAAAGGTTTCTCCTGAGTTTTAGACGAAGTTTCCTGCTGTTTAGTATGTATGCCGGCATTGGGCTGGAAACACCGGTTTTGGGATTCTGCACAGAAAGGGTTTGCAAACCGCTGAATCCACACGTGAGTTTAACTCTGTCAGTTGAATGCACACATTGACAACCATTCAGTTAGATACCTCCGTTTTGGTTTTAGAAACAGATATTTCTCTGTACAGTCTATGGTCCCATTCACTCGGGAATAACCCAACGCAGCTCCTAGAAGAAACGTGTTTCTGACTCGCTGAATCTCAACATAGATTCAACTCTCTTAGGTGAACGAACGCACAGCAGAGCAGTTTCAAGGAAACGTTTCTCCTGAGTTTAAGACGAAGTTTCCTGCTGTTTAGTACAGATGCCGGCATTGGGCTGGAAATACCGGTTTTGGGATTCTGCACAGAAAGGGTTTGCAAACCGCTGAATCCACACGTGAGTTTAACTCTGTCAGTGGAATGCGCACATTGACAACCATTCGGTTAGATAGTTCCGTTTTTGTTTTAGAAGCAGATATTTCTCTGTACAGCCTATGGTCCCATTCACTCGGGAATATCCCAACGCAGCTCCTAGAAGAAACGTGTTTCTGACTCGCTGAATCTCAACATAGATTCAACTCTCTTAGGTGAACGAACGCACAGCAGAGCAGTTTCAAGGAAACGTTTCTCCTGAGTTTTAGACGAAGTTTCCTGCTGTTTAGTATGGATGCCGGCATTGGGCTGGAAATACCGGTTTTGGGATTCTGCGCAGAAAGGGTTTGCAAACCGCTGTATCCACACGTGAGTTTAACTCTGTCAGTTGAATGCGCACATTGACAACCATTCGGTTAGATAGTTCCGTTTTTGTTTTAGAAGCAGATATTTCTCTGTACAGCCTATGGTCCCATTCACTCGGGAATATCCCAACGCAGCTCCTAGAAGAAACGTGTTTCTGACTCGCTGAATCTCAACATAGATTCAACTCTCTTAGGTGAACGAACGCACAGCAGAGCAGTTTCAAGGAACCTTTTCTCCTGAGTTTTAGACGAAGTTTCCTGCTGTTTAGTACGTATGCCGGCTTTGGGCTGGAAATACCGGTTTTGGGATTTTGCACAGAAAGGGTTTGCAAACCGCTGAATCCACACGTGAGTTTATCTCTGTCAGTTGAATGCACACATTGACAACCATTCAGTTTGATAACACCCTTTTGGTTTTAGAAGCAGATATTTCTCTGTACAGCCTATGGTCCCATTCACTCGGGAATATCCCAACGCAGCTCCTGGAAGAAACGTGTTTCTGACTCGCTGAATCTCAACATAGATTCAACTCCCTTAGGTGAACGAACGCACAGCAGAGCAGTTTCAAGGAAACGTTTCTCCTGAGTTTTAGACGAAGTTTCCTGCTGTTTAGTACGTATGCCGGCATTGGGCTGTAAATACCGGTTTTGGGATTCTGCACAGAAAGGGTTTGCAAACCGCTGAATCCACACGTGAGTTTAACTTTGTCAGTTGAATGCACACATTGACAACCATCCAGTTAGATAGCTCCGTTTTGGTTTTAGAAGCAGATATTTCTCTGTACAGCCTATGGTCCCATTCACTCGGGAATATCCCAACGCAGCTCCTAGAAGAAACGTGTTTCTGACTCGCTGAATCTCAACATAGATTCAACTCTCTTAGGTGAACGAAAGAACAGCAGAGCAGTTTCAAGGAAACGTTTCTCCTGAGTTTCAGACGAAGTTTCCTGCTGTTTAGTACGTATGCCGGCATTGGGCTGGAAATACCGGTTTTGGGATTCTGCACAGAAAGGGTTTGCAAACCACTGAATCCACACTTGAGTTTAACTCTGTCAGTTGAATGCACACATTGACAACCATTCAGTTTGATTGCTCCGTTTTGGTTTTAGAAGCAGATATTTCTCTGTACAGCCTATGGCCCCATTCACTCGGGAATATCCCAACGCAGCTCCTGGAAGAAACGTGTTTCTGACTCGCTGAATCTCAACATAGATTCAACTCTCTTAGGTGAACGAACGCACAGCAGAGCAGTTTCAAGGAAACGTTTCTCCTGAGTTTTAGACGAAGTTTCCTGCTGTTTAGTACGGATGCCGGCATTGGGCTGGAAATACCGGTTTTGGGATTCTGCACAGAAAGGGTTTGCAAACCGCTGAATCCACACGTGAGTTTAACTCTGTCAGTTGAATGCACACATTGACAACCATTCAGTTAGATAGCTCCGTTTTAGTATTAGAAGCAGATATTTCTCTGTACAGCCTATGGTCCCATTCACTCGGGAATATCCCAACGCAGGTCCTAGAAGAAACGTGTTTCTGACTCGCTGAATCTCAACATAGATTCAACTCTCTTAGGTGAACGAACGCACAGCAGAGCAGTTTCAAGGAAACGTTTCTCCTGAGTTTTAGACGAAGTTTCCTGCTGTTTAGTACGGATGCCGGCATTGGTCTGGAAATACCGGTTTTGGGATTCTGCACAGAAAGGGTTTGCAAACCGCTGAATCCACACGTGAGTTTAACTTTGTGAGTTGAATGCACACATTGACAACCATCCAGTTAGATAGCTCCGTTTTGGTTTTAGAAGCAGATATTTCTCTGTACACCCTATGGTCCCATTCACTCGGGAATATCCCAACGCAGCTCCTAGAAGAAACGTGTTTCTGACTCGCTGAATCTCAACATAGATTCAACTCTCTTAGGTGAACGAACGCACAGCACAGCAGTTTCAAGGAAACGTTTCTCCTGAGTTTTAGACGAAGTTACCTGCAGTTAAGTACGCATCCCGGCATTGGGCTGGAAATACCGGTTTTGGGATTCTGCACAGAAAGGGTTTGCAAACCACTGAATCCACACGGGAGTTTAACTCTGTCAGTTGAATGCACACATTGCCAACCATTCAGTTAGATAGCTCCGTTTTGGTTTTAGAAGCAGATATTTCTCTGTACAGCCTATGGTCCCATTCACTCGGGAATATCCCAACGCAGCTCCTGGAAGAAACGTGTTTCTGACTCGCTGAATCTCAACATAGATTCAACTCTCTTAGGTGAACGAATGCACAGCAGAGCAGTTTCAAGGAAACTTTTCTCCTGAGTTTTAGACGAAGTTTCCTGCTGTTTAGTACGTATGCCGGCATTGGGCTGGAAATACCGATTTTGGGATTCTGCACAGAAAGGGTTTGGAAACCGCTGAATCCACACGTGAGTTTAACTCTGTCAGTTGAATGCACACATTGACAACCATTCAGTTAGATAGCTCCGTTTTGGTATTAGAAGCAGATATTTCTCTGTACAGCCTATGGTCCCATTCACTCGGGAATATCCCAACGCAGGTCCTCGAAGAAACGTGTTTCTGACTCGCTGAATGTCAACATAGATTCTACTCTCTTAGGTGAACGAACGCACAGCAGAGCAGTTTCAAGGAATCGTTTCTCCTGAGTTTTAGATGAAGTTTCCTTCTGTTTAGTACGGATGCCGGCATTGGGCTGGAAATACCGGTTTTGGGATTCTGCACAGAAAGGGTTTGCAAACCGCTGAATCCACACGTGAGTTTAACTTTGTGAGTTGAATGCACACATTGACAACCATCCAGTTAGATAGCTCCGTTTTGGTTTTAGAAGCAGATATTTCTCTGTACACCCTATGGTCCCATTCACTCGGGAATATCCCAACGCAGCTCCTAGAAGAAACGTGTTTCTGACTCGCTGAATCTCAACATAGATTCAACTCTCTTAGGTGAACGAACGCACAGCAGAGCAGTTTCAAGGAAACGTTTCTCCTGAGTTTTAGACGAAGTTACCTGCAGTTAAGTACGCATCCCGGCATTGGGCTGGAAATACCGGTTATGGGATTCTGCACAGAAAGGGTTTGCAAACCACTGAATCCACACGGGAGTTTAACCCTGTCAGTTGAATGCACACATTGACAACCATTCAGTTAGATAGCTCCGTTTTGGTTTTAGAAGCAGATATTTCTCTGTACAGCCTATGGTCCCATTCACTCGGGAATATCCCAACGCAGCTCCTGGAAGAAACGTGTTTCTGACTCGCTGAATCTCAACATAGATTCAACTCTCTTAGGTGAACGAATGCACAGCAGAGCAGTTTCAAGGAAACTTTTCTCCTGAGTTTTAGACGAAGTTTCCTGCTGTTTAGTACGTATGCCGGCATTGGGCTGGAAATACCGGTTTTGGGATTCTGCACAGAAAGGGTTTGCAAACCGCTGAATCCACACGTGAGTTTAACTCTGTCAGTTGAATGCACACATTGACAACCATCCAGTTAGATAGCTCCGTTTTGGTTTTAGAAGCAGATATTTCTCTGTACAGACTATGGTCCCATTCATTCGGGAATATCCCAACGCAGCTCCTAGAAGAAACGTGTTTCTGACTCGCTGAATCTCAACATAGATTCAACTCTCTTAGGTGAACGAACGAACAGCAGAGCAGTTTCAAGGAAACGTTTCTCCTGAGTTTTAGACGAAGTTTCCTGCTGTTTAGTACGGATACCGGCATTGGGCTTGAAATACCGGTTTTGGGATTCTGCACAGAAAGGGTTTGCAAACCACTGAATCAACACGTGAGTTTAACTCTGTCAGTTGAATGCACACGTTGACAACCATTCAGTCAGATAGCTCCGTTTTGGTTTTAGAAGCAGATATTTCTCTGTACAGCCTATGGTCCCATTCACTCGGGAATATCCCAACGCAGCTCCTGGAAGAAACGTGTTTCTGACTCGCTGAATCTCAACATAGATTCAAATCTCTTAGGTGAACGAACGCACAGCAGAGCAGTTTCAAGGAAAGGTTTCTCCTGAGTTTTAGACGAAGTTTCCTGCTGTTTAGTATGTATGCCGGCATTGGGCTGGAAACACCGGTTTTGGGATTCTGCACAGAAAGGGTTTGCAAACCGCTGAATCCACACGTGAGTTTAACTCTGTCAGTTGAATGCACACATTGACAACCATTCAGTTAGATACCTCCGTTTTGGTTTTAGAAACAGATATTTCTCTGTACAGTCTATGGTCCCATTCACTCGGGAATAACCCAACGCAGCTCCTAGAAGAAACGTGTTTCTGACTCGCTGAATCTCAACATAGATTCAACTCTCTTAGGTGAACGAACGCACAGCAGAGCAGTTTCAAGGAAACGTTTCTCCTGAGTTTAAGACGAAGTTTCCTGCTGTTTAGTACAGATGCCGGCATTGGGCTGGAAATACCGGTTTTGGGATTCTGCACAGAAAGGGTTTGCAAACCGCTGAATCCACACGTGAGTTTAACTCTGTCAGTGGAATGCGCACATTGACAACCATTCGGTTAGATAGTTCCGTTTTTGTTTTAGATGCAGATATTTCTCTGTACAGCCTATGGTCCCATTCACTCGGGAATATCCCAACGCAGCTCCTAGAAGAAACGTGTTTCTGACTCGCTGAATCTCAACATAGATTCAACTCTCTTAGGTGAACGAACGCACAGCAGAGCAGTTTCAAGGAAACGTTTCTCCTGAGTTTTAGACGAAGTTTCCTGCTGTTTAGTATGGATGCCGGCATTGGGCTGGAAATACCGGTTTTGGGATTCTGCACAGAAAGGGTTTGCAAACCGCTGTATCCACACGTGAGTTTAACTCTGTCAGTTGAATGCGCACATTGACAACCATTCGGTTAGATAGTTCCGTTTTTGTTTTAGAAGCAGATATTTCTCTGTACAGCCTATGGTCCCATTCACTCGGGAATATCCCAACGCAGCTCCTAGAAGAAACGTGTTTCTGACTCGCTGAATCTCAACATAGATTCAACTCTCTTAGGTGAACGAACGCACAGCAGAGCAGTTTCAAGGAAACGTTTCTCCTGAGTTTTAGACGAAGTTTCCTGCTGTTTAGTACGTATGCCGGCTTTGGGCTGGAAATACCGGTTTTGGGATTTTGCACAGAAAGGGTTTGCAAACCGCTGAATCCACACGTGAGTTTAACTCTGTCAGTTGAATGCACACATTGACAACCATTCAGTTTGATAACACCCTTTTGGTTTTAGAAGCAGATATTTCTCTGTACAGCCTATGGTCCCATTCACTCGGGAATATCCCAACGCAGCTCCTGGAAGAAACGTGTTTCTGACTCGCTGAATCTCAACATAGATTCAACTCCCTTAGGTGAACGAACGCACAGCAGAGCAGTTTCAAGGAAACGTTTCTCCTGAGTTTTAGACGAAGTTTCCTGCTGTTTAGTACGTATGCCGGCATTGGGCTGTAAATACCGGTTTTGGGATTCTGCACAGAAAGGGTTTGCAAACCGCTGAATCCACACGTGAGTTTAACTTTGTCAGTTGAATGCACACATTGACAACCATCCAGTTAGGTAGCTCCGTTTTGGTTTTAGAAGCAGATATTTCTCTGTACAGCCTATGGTCCCATTCACTCGGGAATATCCCAACGCAGCTCCTAGAAGAAACGTGTTTCTGACTCGCTGAATCTCAACATAGATTCAACTCTCTTAGGTGAACGAAAGAACAGCAGAGCAGTTTCAAGGAAACGTTTCTCCTGAGTTTTAGACGAAGTTTCCTGCTGTTTAGTACGTATGCCGGCATTGGGCTGGAAATACCGGTTTTGGGATTCTGCACAGAAAGGGTTTGCAAACCACTGAATCCACACTTGAGTTTAACTCTGTCAGTTGAATGCACACATTGACAACCATTCAGTTTGATTGCTCCGTTTTGGTTTTAGAAGCAGATATTTCTCTGTACAGCCTATGGTCCCATTCACTCGGGAATATCCCAACGCAGCTCCTGGAAGAAACGTGTTTCTGACTCGCTGAATCTCAACATAGATTCAACTCTCTTAGGTGAACGAACGCACAGCAGAGCAGTTTCAAGGAAACGTTTCTCCTGAGTTTTAGACGAAGTTTCCTGCTGTTTAGTACGGATGCCGGCATTGGGCTGGAAATACCGGTTTTGGGATTCTGCACAGAAAGGGTTTGCAAACCGCTGAATCCACACGTGAGTTTAACTCTGTCAGTTGAATGCACACATTGACAACCATTCAGTTAGATAGCTCCGTTTTAGTATTAGAAGCAGATATTTCTCTGTACAGCCTATGGTCCCATTCACTCGGGAATATCCCAACGCAGGTCCTAGAAGAAACGTGTTTCTGACTCGCTGAATCTCAACATAGATTCAACTCTCTTAGGTGAACGAACGCACAGCAGAGCAGTTTCAAGGAAACGTTTATCCTGAGTTTTAGACGAAGTTTCCTGCTGTTTAGTACGGATGCCGGCATTGGTCTGGAAATACCGGTTTTGGGATTCTGCACAGAAAGGGTTTGCAAACCGCTGAATCCAGACGTGAGTTTAACTTTGTGAGTTGAATGCACACATTGACAACCATCCAGTTAGATAGCTCCGTTTTGGTTTTAGAAGCAGATATTTCTCTGTACACCCTATGGTCCCATTCACTCGGGAATATCCCAACGCAGCTCCTAGAAGAAACGTGTTTCTGACTCGCTGAATCTCAACATAGATTCAACTCTCTTAGGTGAACGAACGCACAGCACAGCAGTTTCAAGGAAACGTTTCTCCTGAGTTTTAGACGAAGTTACCTGCAGTTAAGTACGCATCCCGGCATTGGGCTGGAAATACCGGTTTTGGGATTCTGCACAGAAAGGGTTTGCAAACCACTGAATCCACACGGGAGTTTAACTCTGTCAGTTGAATGCACACATTGCCAACCATTCAGTTAGATAGCTCCGTTTTGGTTTTAGAAGCAGATATTTCTCTGTACAGCCTATGGTCCCATTCACTCGGGAATATCCCAACGCAGCTCCTGGAAGAAACGTGTTTCTGACTCGCTGAATCTCAACATAGATTCAACTCTCTTAGGTGAACGAATGCACAGCAGAGCAGTTTCAAGGAAACTTTTCTCCTGAGTTTTAGACGAAGTTTCCTGCTGTTTAGTACGTATGCCGGCATTGGGCTGGAAATACCGATTTTGGGATTCTGCACAGAAAGGGTTTGGAAACCGCTGAATCCACACGTGAGTTTAACTCTGTCAGTTGAATGCACACATTGACAACCATTCAGTTAGATAGCTCCGTTTTGGTATTAGAAGCAGATATTTCTCTGTACAGCCTATGGTCCCATTCACTCGGGAATATCCCAACGCAGGTCCTCGAAGAAACGTGTTTCTGACTCGCTGAATGTCAACATAGATTCAACTCTCTTAGGTGAACGAACGCACAGCAGAGCAGTTTCAAGGAATCGTTTCTCCTGAGTTTTAGATGAAGTTTCCTTCTGTTTAGTACGGATGCCGGCATTGGGCTGGAAATACCGGTTTTGGGATTCTGCACAGAAAGGGTTTGCAAACCGCTGAATCCACACGTGAGTTTGACTTTGTCAGTTGAATGCACACATTGACAACCATCCAGTTAGATAGCTCCGTTTTGGTTTTAGAAGCAGATATTTCTCTGTACAGCCTATGGTCCCATTCACTCGGGAATATCCCAACGCAGCTCCTAGAAGAAACGTGTTTCTGACTCGCTGATTCTCAACATAGATTGAACTCTCTTAGGTGAACGAACGCACAGCAGAGCATTTTCAAGGAAACGTTTCTCCTGAGTTTTAGACGAAGTTTCCTGCTGTTTAGTACGTATGCCGGCATTGGGCTGGAAATACCGGTTTTGGGATTCTGCACAGAAAGTGTTTGCAAACCGCTGAATCCACACGTGAGTTTAACTCTGTCAGTTGAATGCACACATTGACAACCATCCAGTTAAATAGCTCCGTTTTGGTTTTAGAAGCAGATATTTCTCTGTACAGACTATGGTCCCATTCACTCGGGAATATCCCAACGCAGCTCCTAGAAGAAACGTGTTTCTGACTCGCTGAATCTCAACATAGATTCAACTCTCTTAGGTGAACGAACGAACAGCAGAGCAGTTTCAAGGAAACGTTTCTCCTGAGTTTTAGACGAAGTTTCCTGCTGTTTATTACGGATGCCGGCATTGGGCTGGAAATACCGGTTTTGGGATTCTGCACAGAAAGGGTTTGCAAACCACTGAATCAACACGTGAGTTTAACTCTGTCAGTTGAATGCACACGTTGACAACCATTCAGTCAGATAGCTCCGTTTTGGTTTTAGAAGCAGATATTTCTCTGTACAGCCTATGGTCCCATTCACTCGGGAATATCCCAACGCAGCTCCTGGAAGAAACGTGTTTCTGACTCGCTGAATCTCAACATAGATTCAAATCTCTTAGGTGAACGAACGCACAGCAGAGCAGTTTCAAGGAAAGGTTTCTCCTGAGTTTTAGACGAAGTTTCCTGCTGTTTAGTACGTATGCCGGCATTGGGCTGGAAACACCGGTTTTGGGATTCTGCACAGAAAGGGTTTGCAAACCGCTGAATCCACACGTGAGTTTAACTCTGTCAGTTGAATGCACACATTGACAACCATTCAGTTAGATACCTCCGTTTTGGTTTTAGAAACAGATATTTCTCTGTACAGTCTATGGTCCCATTCACTCGGGAATAACCCAACGCAGCTCCTAGAAGAAACGTGTTTCTGACTCGCTGAATCTCAACATAGATTCAACTCTCTTAGGTGAACGAACGCACAGCAGAGCAGTTTCAAGGAAACGTTTCTCCTGAGTTTAAGACGAAGTTTCCTGCTGTTTAGTCCAGATGCCGGCATTGGGCTGGAAATACCGGTTTTGGGATTCTGCACAGAAAGGGTTTGCAAACCGCTGAATCCACACGTGAGTTTAACTCTGTCAGTGGAATGCGCACATTGACAACTATTCGGTTAGATAGTTCCGTTTTTGTTTTAGAAGCAGATATTTCTCTGTACAGCCTATGGTCCCATTCACTCGGGAATATCCCAACGCAGCTCCTAGAAGAAACGTGTTTCTGACTCGCTGAATCTCAACATAGATTCAACTCTCTTAGGTGAACGAACGCACAGCAGAGCAGTTTCAAGGAAACGTTTCTCCTGAGTTTTAGACGAAGTTTCATGCTGTTTAGTATGGATGCCGGCATTGGGCTGGAAATACCGGTTTTGGGATTCTGCACAGAAAGGGTTTGCAAACCGCTGAATCCACACGTGAGTTTAACTTTGTGAGTTGAATGCACACATTGACAACCATCCAGTTAGATAGCTCCGTTTTGGTTTTAGAAGCAGATATTTCTCTGTACAGCCCATGGTCCCATTCATTCGGGAATATCCCAACGCAGCTCCTAGAAGAAACGTGTTTCTGACTCGCTGAATCTCAACGTAGATTCAACTCTCTTAGGTGAACGAACGCACAGCAGAGCAGTTTCAAGGAAACGTTTCTCCTGAGTTTTATACGAAGTTACCTACAGTTAAGTACGTATCCCGGCATTGGGCTGGAAATACCGGTTTTGGGATTCTGCACAGAAAGTGTTTGCAAGCCGCTGAATCCACACGTGAGTTTAACTCTGTCAGTTGAATGCACACATTGACAACAATCCAGTTAGATAGCTCCGTTTTGGTTTTAGAAGCCCATATTTCTCTGTACAGCCTATGGTCCCATTCACTCGGGAATATCCCAACGCAGCTCCTGGAAGAAACGTGTTTCTGACTCGCTGAATCTCAACATAGATTCAACTCTCTTAGGTGAACGAACGCACAGCAGAGCAGTTTCAAGGAAACGTTTCTCCTGAGTTTTAGACGAAGTTTCCTGCTGTTTAGTACGTATGCCGGCATTGGGCTGGAAATACCGGTTTTGGGATTCTGCACAGAAAGGGTTTGCAAACCGCTGAATCCACACGTGAGTTTAACTCTGTCAGTTGAATGCACACATTGACAACCATTCAGTGTGATAACACCCTTTTGGTTTTAGAAGCAGATATTTCTCTGTACAACCTATTGTCCCATTCTCTCGGGAATATCCCAACGCAGCTCCTAGAAGAAACGTGTTTCTGACTCGCTGAATCTCAACATAGATTCAACTCTCTTAGGTGAACGAACGCACAGCAGAGCAGTTTCAAGGAAACTTTTCTCCTGAGTTTTAGACGAAGTTTCCTGCTGTTTAGTACGGATGCCGGCATTGGGCTGGAAATACCGGTTTTGGGATTCTGCACAGAAAGGGTTTGCAAACCGCTGAATCCACACGTGAGTTTAACTCTGTCAGTTGAATGCACACATTGACAACCATTCAGTTTGATAACACCCTTTTGGTTTTAGAAGCAGATATTTCTCTGTACAGACTGTGGTCCCATTCACTCGGGAATATCCCAACGCAGCTCCTAGAAGAAACGTGTTTCTGACTCCCTGAATCTCAACATACATTCAACTCTCTTAGGTGAACGAACGCACAGCAGAGCAGTTTCAAGGAAAGGTTTCTCCTGAGTTTTAGACGAACTTTCCTGCTGTTTAGTACGTATGACGGCATTGGGCTGGAAATACCGGATTTGGGATTCTGCACAGAAAGTGTTTGCAAACCGCTGAATCCACACGTGAGTTTAACTCTGTCAGTTGAATGCACACATTGACAACCATTCAGTTAGATAGCTCCGTTTTGGTATTAGAAGCAGATATTTCTCTGTACAGCCTATGGTCCCATTCACTCGGGAATATCCCAACGCAGGTCCTAGAAGAAACGTGTTTCTGACTCGCTGAATCTCAACATAGATTCAACTCTCTTAGGTGAACGAACGCACAGCAGAGCAGTTTCAAGGAATCGTTTCTCCTGAGTTTTAGACGAAGTTTCCTGCTGTTTAGTACGTATGCCGGCATTGGGCTGGAAATACCGGTTTTGGGATTCTGCACAGAAAGGGTTTGCAAACCGCTGAATCCACACGTGAGTTTAACTTTGTGAGTTGAATGCACACATTGACAACCATCCAGTTAGATAGCTCCGTTTTGGTTTTAGAAGCAGATATTTCTCTGTACAGCCCATGGTCCCATTCACTCGGGAATATCCCAACGCAGCTCCTGGAAGAAACGTGTTTCTGACTCGCTGAATCTCAACGTAGATTCAACTCTCTTAGGTGAACGAACGCACAGCAGAGCAGTTTCAAGGAAACGTTTCTCCTGAGTTTTAGACGAAGTTACCTGCAGTGAAGTACGTATCCCGGCATTGGGCTGGAAATACCGGTTTTGGGATTCTGCACAGAAAGTGTTTGCAAACCGCTGAATCCACACGTGAGTTTAACTCTGTCAGTTGAATGCACACATTGACAACAATCCAGTTAGATAGCTCCGTTTTGGTTTTAGAAGCCCATATTTCTCTGTACAGCCAATGGTCCCATTCACTCGGGAATATCCCAACGCAGCTCCTGGAAGAAACGTGTTTCTGACTCGCTGAATCTCAACATAGATTCAACTCTCTTAGGTGAACGAACGCACAGCAGAGCAGTTTCAAGGAAACGTTTCTCCTGAGTTTTAGACGAAGTTTCCTGCTGTTTAGTACGTATGCCGGCATTGGGCTGGAAATACCGGTTTTGGGATTCTGTACAGAAAGGGTTTGCAAACCGCTGAATCCACACGTGAGTTTAACTGTGTCAGTTGAATGCACACATTGACAACCATTCAGTGTGATAACACCCTTTTGGTTTTAGAAGCAGATATTTCTCTGTACAACCTATTGTCCCATTCTCTCGGGAATATCCCAATGCAGCTCCTAGAAGAAACGTGTTTCTGACTCGCTGAATCTCAACATAGATTCAACTCTCTTAGGTGAACGATCGCACAGCAGAGCAGTTTCAAGGAAACTTTTCTCCTGAGTTTTAGACGAAGTTTCCTGCTGTTTAGTACGGATGCCGGCATTGGGCTGGAAATATCGGTTTTGGGATTCTGCACAGAAAGGGTTTGCAAACCGCTGAATCCACACGTGAGTTTAACTCTGTCAGTTGAATGCACACATTGACAACCATTCAGTTTGATAACACCCTTTTGGTTTTAGAAGCAGATATTTCTCTGTACAGCCTGTGGTCCCATTCACTCGGGAATATCTCAACGCAGCTCCTGGAAGAAACGTGTTTCTGACTCGCTGAATCTCAACATAGATTCAACTCTCTTAGGTGAACGAACGCACAGCAGAGCAGTTTCAAGTAAACGTTTCTCCTGAGTTTTAGACGAAGTTTCCTGCTGTTTAGTACGTATGCCGGCATTGGGCTGGAAATACCGGTTTTGGGATTCTGCACAGAAAGGGTTTGCAAACCGCTGAATCCACACGTGAGTTTAACTCTGTCAGTTGAATGCACACATTGACAACCATTCAGTTTGATAACACCCTTTTGGTTTTAGAAGCAGATATTTCTCTGTACAGCCTATGGTCCCATTCACTCGGGAATATCCCAACGCAGCTCCTGGAAGAAACGTATTTCTGACTCGCTGAATCTCAACATAGATTCAACTCTCTTAGGTGAACGAACGCACAGCAGAGCAGTTTCAAGGAAACGTTTCTCCTGAGTTTTAGACGAAGTTTCCTTCTGTTTAGTACGGACGCCGGCATTGGACTGGAAATACCGGTTTTGGGATTCTGCACAGAAAGGGTTTGCAAACCGCTGAATCCACACGTGAGTTTGACTTTGTCAGTTGAATGCACACATTGACAACAATCCAGTTAGATAGCTCCGTTTTGGTTTTAGAAGCACATATTTCGCTGTACAGCCTATGGTCCCATTCACTCGGGAATATCCCAACGCAACTCCTAGAAGAAACGTGTTTCTGACTCGCTGAATCTCAACATAGATTCAACTCTCTTAGGTGAACGAACGCACAGCAGAGCAGTTTCAAGGAAACGTTTCTCCTGAGTTTTAGACGAAGTTTCCTGCTGTTTAGTACGTATGCCGGCATTGGGCTGGAAATACCGGTTTTGGGATTCTACACAGAAAGGGTTTGCAAACCACTGAATCCACACGTGAGTTTAACTCCGTCAGTTGAATGCACACATTGACAACCATTCAGTTAGATAGCTCCGTTTTGTTTTTAGAAGCAGATATTTCTCTATACAGCCTATGGGCCCATTCACTCGGGAATATCCCAACGCAGCTCCTGGAAGAAACGTGTTTCTGACTCGCTGAATCTCAACATAGATTCAACTCTCTTAGGTGAACGAACGCACAGCAGAGCAGTTTCAAGGAAACGTTTCTCCTGAGTTTTAGACGAAGTTTCCTGCTGTTTAGTACGGATGCCGGCATTGGGCTGGAAATACCGGTTTTGGGATTCTGCACAGAAAGGGTTTGCAAACCGCTGAATCCACACGTGAGTTTAACTCTGTCAGTTGAATGCACACATTGACAACCATTCAGTTAGATAGCTCCGTTTTGGTATTAGAAGCAGATATTTCTCTGTACAGCCTATGGTCCCATTCACTCGGGAATATCCCAACGCAGGTCCTAGAAGAAACGTGTTTCTGACTCGCTGAATCTCAACATAGATTCAACTCTCTTAGGTGAGCGAACGCACAGCAGAGCAGTTTCAAGGAAACGTTTCTCCTGAGTTTTAGACGAAGTTTCCTGCTGTTTAGTACGTATGCCGGCATTGGGCTGGAAATACCGGTTTTGGGATTCTGCACAGAAAGGGTTTGCAAACCGCTGAATCCACACGTGAGTTTAACTTTGTGAGTTGAATGCACACATTGACAACCATCCAGTTAGATAGCTCCGTTTTGGTTTTAGAAGCAGATATTTCTCTGTACAGCCCATGGTCCCATTCACTCGGGAATATCCCAACGCAGCTCCTGGAAGAAACGTGTTTCTGACTCGCTGAATCTCAACGTAGATTCAACTCTCTTAGGTGAACGAACGCACAGCAGAGCAGTTTCAAGGAAACGTTTCTCCTGAGTTTTAGACGAAGTTAGCTGCAGTGAAGTACGTATCCCGGCATTGGGCTGGAAATACCGGTTTTGGGATTCTGCACAGAAAGGGTTTGCAAACCGCTGAATCCACACGTGAGTTTAACTCTGTCAGTTGAATGCACACATTGACAACAATCCAGTTAGATAGGTCCGTTTTGGTTTTAGAAGCAGATATTTCTCTGTACAGCCTATGGTCCCATTCACTCGGGAATATCCCAACGCAGCTCCTGGAAGAAACGTGTTTCTGACTCGCTGAATCTCAACATAGATTCAACTCTCTTAGGTGAACGAACGCACAGCAGAGCAGTTTCAAGGAAACGTTTCTCCTGAGTTTTAGACGAAGTTTCCTTCTGTTTAGTACGGACGCCGGCATTGGACTGGAAATACCGGTTTTGGGATTCTGCACAGAAAGGGTTTGCAAACCGCTGAATCCACACGTGAGTTTGACTTTGTCAGTTGAATGCACACATTGACAACAATCCAGTTAGATAGCTCCGTTTTGGTTTTAGAAGCACATATTTCGCTGTACAGCCTATGGTCCCATTCACTCGGGAATATCCCAACGCAACTCCTAGAAGAAACGTGTTTCTGACTCGCTGAATCTCAACATAGATTCAACTCTCTTAGGTGAACGAACGCACAGCAGAGCAGTTTCAAGGAAACGTTTCTCCTGAGTTTTAGACGAAGTTTCCTGCTGTTTAGTACGTATGCCGGCATTGGGCTGGAAATACCGGTTTTGGGATTCTACACAGAAAGGGTTTGCAAACCACTGAATCCACACGTGAGTTTAACTCCGTCAGTTGAATGCACACATTGACAACCATTCAGTTAGATAGCTCCGTTTTGTTTTTAGAAGCAGATATTTCTCTATACAGCCTATGGTCCCATTCACTCGGGAATATCCCAACGCAGCTCCTGGAAGAAACGTGTTTCTGACTCGCTGAATCTCAACATAGATTCAACTCTCTTAGGTGAACGAACGCACAGCAGAGCAGTTTCAAGGAAACGTTTCTCCTGAGTTTTAGACGAAGTTTCCTGCTGTTTAGTACGGATGCCGGCATTGGGCTGGAAATACCGGTTTTGGGATTCTGCACAGAAAGGGTTTGCAAACCGCTGAATCCACACGTGAGTTTAACTCTGTCAGTTAAATGCACACATTGACAACCATTCAGTTAGATAGCTCCGTTTTGGTATTAGAAGCAGATATTTCTCTGTACAGCCTATGGTCCCATTCACTCGGGAATATCCCAACGCAGGTACTAGAAGAAACGTGTTTCTGACTCGCTGAATCTCAACATAGATTCAACTCTCTTAGGTGAGCGAACGCACAGCAGAGCAGTTTCAAGGAAACGTTTCTCCTGAGTTTTAGACGAAGTTTCCTGCTGTTTAGTACGTATGCCGGCATTGGGCTGGAAATACCGGTTTTGGGATTCTGCACAGAAAGGGTTTGCAAACCGCTGAATCCACACGTGAGTTTAACTTTGTGAGTTGAATGCACACATTGACAACCATCCAGTTAGATAGCTCCGTTTTGGTTTTAGAAGCAGATATTTCTCTGTACAGCCCATGGAACCATTCACTCGGGAATATCCCAACGCAGCTCCTGGAAGAAACGTGTTTCTGACTCGCTGAATCTCAACGTAGATTCAACTCTCTTAGGTGAACGAACGCACAGCAGAGCAGTTTCAAGGAAACGTTTCTCCTGAGTTTTAGACGAAGTTACCTGCAGTGAAGTACGTATCCCGGCATTGGGCTGGAAATACCGGTTTTGGGATTCTGCACAGAAAGGGTTTGCAAACCGCTGAATCCACACGTGAGTTTAACTCTGTCAGTTGAATGCACACATTGACAACCATTCAGTTTGATAACACCCTTTTGGTTTTAGAAGCAGATATTTCTCTGTACAGCCTATGGTCCCATTCACTCGGGAATATCCCAACGCAGCTCCTGGAAGAAACGTGTTTCTGACTCGCTGAATCTCAACATAGATTCAACTCTCTTAGGTGAACGAACGCACAGCAGAGCAGTTTCAAGGAAACGTTTCTCCTGAGTTTTAGACGAAGTTTCCTTCTGTTTAGTACGGACGCCGGCATTGGACTGGAAATACCGGTTTTGGGATTCTGCACAGAAAGGGTTTGCAAACCGCTGAATCCACACGTGAGTTTGACTTTGTCAGTTGAATGCACACATTGACAACAATCCAGTTAGATAGCTCCGTTTTGGTTTTAGAAGCACATATTTCGCTGTACAGCCTATGGTCCCATTCACTCGGGAATATCCCAACGCAACTCCTAGAAGAAACGTGTTTCTGACTCGCTGAATCTCAACATAGATTCAACTCTCTTAGGTGAACGAACGCACAGCAGAGCAGTTTCAAGGAAACGTTTCTCCTGAGTTTTAGACGAAGTTTCCTGCTGTTTAGTACGTATGCCGGCATTGGGCTGGAAATACCGGTTTTGGGATTCTACACAGAAAGGGTTTGCAAACCACTGAATCCACACGTGAGTTTAACTCCGTCAGTTGAATGCACACATTGACAACCATTCAGTTAGATAGCTCCGTTTTGTTTTTAGAAGCAGATATTTCTCTATACAGCCTATGGTCCCATTCACTCGGGAATATCCCAACGCAGGTCCTGGAAGAAACGTGTTTCTGTCTCGCTGAATCTCAACATAGATTCAACTCTCTTAGGTGAACGAACGCACAGCAGAGCAGTTTCAAGGAAACGTTTCTCCTGAGTTTTAGACGAAGTTTCCTGCTGTTTAGTACGGATGCCGGCATTGGGCTGGAAATACCGGTTTTGGGATTCTGCACAGAAAGGGTTTGCAAACCGCTGAATCCACACGTGAGTTTAACTCTGTCAGTTAAATGCACACATTGACAACCATTCAGTTAGATAGCTCCGTTTTGGTATTAGAAGCAGATATTTCTCTGTACAGCCTACGGTCCCATTCACTCGGGAATATCCCAACGCAGGTCCTAGAAGAAACGTGTTTCTGACTCGCTGAATCTCAACATAGATTCAACTCTCTTAGGTGAGCGAACGCACAGCAGAGCAGTTTCAAGGAAACGTTTCTCCTGAATTTTAGACGAAGTTTCCTGCTGTTTAGTACGTATGCCGGCATTGGGCTGGAAATACCGGTTTTGGGATTCTGCACAGAAAGGGTTTGCAAACCGCTGAATCCACACGTGAGTTTAACTTTGTGAGTTGAATGCACACATTGACAACCATCCAGTTAGATAGCTCCGTTTTGGTTTTAGAAGCAGATATTTCTCTGTACAGCCCATGGTCCCATTCACTCGGGAATATCCCAACGCAGCTCCTGGAAGAAACGTGTTTCTGACTCGCTGAATCTCAACGTAGATTCAACTCTCTTAGGTGAACGAACGCACAGCAGAGCAGTTTCAAGGAAACGTTTCTCCTGAGTTTTAGACGAAGTTACCTGCAGTGAAGTTCGTATCCCGGCATTGGGCTGGAAATACCGGTTTTGGGATTCTGCACAGAAAGTGTTTGCAAACCGCTGAATCCACACGTGAGTTTAACTCTGTCAGTTGAATGCACACATTGACAACAATCCAGTTAGATAGCTCCGTTTTGGTTTTAGAAGCCCATATTTCTCTGTACAGCCTATGGTCCCATTCACTCGGGAATATCCCAACGCAGCTCCTGGAAGAAACGTGTTTCTGACTCGCTGAATCTCAACATAGATTCAACTCTCCTAGGTGAACGAACGCACAGCAGAGCAGTTTCAAGGAAACGTTTCTCCTGAGTTTTAGACGAAGTTTCCTGCTGTTTAGTACGTATGCCGGCATTGGGCTGGAAATACCGGTTTTGGGATTCTGCACAGAAAGGGTTTGCAAACCGCTGAATCCACACGTGAGTTTAACTGTGTCAGTTGAATGCACACATTGACAACCATTCAGTGTGATAACACCCTTTTGGTTTTAGAAGCAGATATTTCTCTGTACAACCTATTGTCCCATTCTCTCGGGAATATCCCAATGCAGCTCCTAGAAGAAACGTGTTTCTGACTCGCTGAATCTCAACATAGATTCAACTCTCTTAGGTGAACGATCGCACAGCAGAGCAGTTTCAAGGAAACTTTTCTCCTGAGTTTTAGACGAAGTATCCTGCTGTTTAGTACGGATGCCGGCATTGGGCTGGAAATACCGGTTTTGGGATTCTGCACAGAAAGGGTTTGCAAACCGCTGAATCCACACGTGAGTTTAACTCTGTCAGTTGAATGCACACATTGACAACCATTCAGTTTGATAACACCCTTTTGGTTTTAGAAGCAGATATTTCTCTGTACAGCCTGTGGTCCCATTCACTCGGGAATATCTCAACGCAGCTCCTGGAAGAAACGGGTTTCTGACTCGCTGAATCTCAACATAGATTCAACTCTCTTAGGTGAACGAACGCACAGCAGAGCAGTTTCAAGGAAACGTTTCTCCGGAGTTTTAGACGAAGTTTCCTTCTGTTTAGTACGGACGCCGGCATTGGACTGGAAATACCGGTTTTGGGATTCTGCACAGAAAGGGTTTGCAAACCGCTGAATCCACACGTGAGTTTGACTTTGTCAGTTGAATGCACACATTGACAACAATCCAGTTAGATAGCTCCGTTTTGGTTTTAGAAGCACATATTTCGCTGTACAGCCTATGGTCCCATTCACTCGGGAATATCCCAACGCAACTCCTAGAAGAAACGTGTTTCTGACTCGCTGAATCTCAACATAGATTCAACTCTCTTAGGTGAACGAACGCACAGCAGAGCAGTTTCAAGGAAACGTTTCTCCTGAGTTTTAGACGAAGTTTCCTGCTGTTTAGTACGTATGCCGGCATTGGACTGGAAATACCGGTTTTGGGATTCTGCACAGAAAGGGTTTGCAAACCGCTGAATCCACACGTGAGTTTGACTTTGTCAGTTGAATGCACACATTGACAACAATCCAGTTAGATAGCTCCGTTTTGGTTTTAGAAGCACATATTTCGCTGTACAGCCTATGGTCCCATTCACTCGGGAATATCCCAACGCAACTCCTAGAAGAAACGTGTTTCTGACTCGCTGAATCTCAACATAGATTCAACTCTCTTAGGTGAACGAACGCACAGCAGAGCAGTTTCAAGGAAACGTTTCTCCTGAGTTTTAGACGAAGTTTCCTGCTGTTTAGTACGTATGCCGGCATTGGGCTGGAAATACCGGTTTTGGGATTGTGCACAGAAAGGGTTTGCAAACCACTGAATCCACACGTGAGTTTAACTCCGTCAGTTGAATGCACACATTGACAACCATTCAGTTAGATAGCTCCGTTTTGTTTTTAGAAGCAGATATTTCTCTATACAGCCTATGGTCCCATTCACTCGGGAATATCCCAACGCAGCTCCTGGAAGAAACGTGTTTCTGACTCGCTGAATCTCAACATAGATTCAACTCTCTTAGGTGAACGAACGCACAGCAGAGCAGTTTCAAGGAAACGTTTCTCCTGAGTTTTAGACGAAGTTTCCTGCTGTTTAGTACGGATGCCGGCATTGGGCTGGAAATACCGGTTTTGGGATTCTGCACAGAAAGGGTTTGCAAACCGCTGAATCCACACGTGAGTTTAACTCTGTCAGTTAAATGCACACATTGACAACCATTCAGTTAGATAGCTCCGTTTTGGTATTAGAAGCAGATATTTCTCTGTACAGCCTATGGTCCCATTCACTCGGGAATATCCCAACGCAGGTACTAGAAGAAACGTGTTTCTGACTCGCTGAATCTCAACATAGATTCAACTCTCTTAGGTGAGCGAACGCACAGCAGAGCAGTTTCAAGGAAACGTTTCTCCTGAGTTTTAGACGAAGTTTCCTGCTGTTTAGTACGTATGCCGGCATTGGGCTGGAAATACCGGTTTTGGGATTCTGCACAGAAAGGGTTTGCAAACCGCTGAATCCACACGTGAGTTTAACTTTGTGAGTTGAATGCACACATTGACAACCATCCAGTTAGATAGCTCCGTTTTGGTTTTAGAAGCAGATATTTCTCTGTACAGCCCATGGTCCCATTCACTCGGGAATATCCCAACGCAGCTCCTGGAAGAAACGTGTTTCTGACTCGCTGAATCTCAACGTAGATTCAACTCTCTTAGGTGAACGAACGCACAGCAGAGCAGTTTCAAGGAAACGTTTCTCCTGAGTTTTAGACGAAGTTTCCTGCTGTTTAGTACGTATGCCGGCATTGGGCTGGAAATACCGGTTTTGGGATTCTGCACAGAAAGGGTTTGCAAACCGCTGAATCCACACGTGAGTTTAACTTTGTGAGTTGAATGCACACATTGACAACCATCCAGTTAGATAGCTCCGTTTTGGTTTTAGAAGCAGATATTTCTCTGTACAGCCCATGGTCCCATTCACTCGGGAATATCCCAACGCAGCTCCTGGAAGAAACGTGTTTCTGACTCGCTGAATCTCAACGTAGATTCAACTCTCTTAGGTGAACGAACGCACAGCAGAGCAGTTTCAAGGAAACGTTTCTCCTGAGTTTTAGACGAAGTTAGCTGCAGTGAAGTACGTATCCCGGCATTGGGCTGGAAATACCGGTTTTGGGATTCTGCACAGAAAGGGTTTGCAAACCGCTGAATCCACACGTGAGTTTAACTCTGTCAGTTGAATGCACACATTGACAACAATCCAGTTAGATAGCTCCGTTTTGGTTTTAGAAGCAGATATTTCTCTGTACAGCCTATGGTCCCATTCACTCGGGAATATCCCAACGCAGCTCCTGGAAGAAACGTGTTTCTGACTCGCTGAATCTCAACATAGATTCAACTCTCTTAGGTGAACGAACGCACAGCAGAGCAGTTTCAAGGAAACGTTTCTCCTGAGTTTTAGACGAAGTTTCCTTCTGTTTAGTACGGACGCCGGCATTGGACTGGAAATACCGGTTTTGGGATTCTGCACAGAAAGGGTTTGCAAACCGCTGAATCCACACGTGAGTTTGACTTTGTCAGTTGAATGCACACATTGACAACAATCCAGTTAGATAGCTCCGTTTTGGTTTTAGAAGCACATATTTCGCTGTACAGCCTATGGTCCCATTCACTCGGGAATATCCCAACGCAACTCCTAGAAGAAACGTGTTTCTGACTCGCTGAATCTCAACATAGATTCAACTCTCTTAGGTGAACGAACGCACAGCAGAGCAGTTTCAAGGAAACGTTTCTCCTGAGTTTTAGACGAAGTTTCCTGCTGTTTAGTACGTATGCCGGCATTGGGCTGGAAATACCGGTTTTGGGATTATACACAGAAAGGGTTTGCAAACCACTGAATCCACACGTGAGTTTAACTCCGTCAGTTGAATGCACACATTGACAACCATTCAGTTAGATAGCTCCGTTTTGTTTTTAGAAGCAGATATTTCTCTATACAGCCTATGGTCCCATTCACTCGGGAATATCCCAACGCAGCTCCTGGAAGAAACGTGTTTCTGACTCGCTGAATCTCAACATAGATTCAACTCTCTTAGGTGAACGAACGCACAGCAGAGCAGTTTCAAGGAAACGTTTCTCCTGAGTTTTAGACGAAGTTTCCTGCTGTTTAGTACGGATGCCGGCATTGGGCTGGAAATACCGGTTTTGGGATTCTGCACAGAAAGGGTTTGCAAACCGCTGAATCCACACGTGAGTTTAACTCTGTCAGTTAAATGCACACATTGACAACCATTCAGTTAGATAGCTCCGTTTTGGTATTAGAAGCAGATATTTCTCTGTACAGCCTATGGTCCCATTCACTCGGGAATATCCCAACGCAGGTACTAGAAGAAACGTGTTTCTGACTCGCTGAATCTCAACATAGATTCAACTCTCTTAGGTGAGCGAACGCACAGCAGAGCAGTTTCAAGGAAACATTTCTCCTGAGTTTTAGACGAAGTTTCCTGCTGTTTAGTACGTATGCCGGCATTGGGCTGGAAATACCGGTTTTGGGATTCTGCACAGAAAGGGTTTGCAAACCGCTGAATCCACACGTGAGTTTAACTTTGTGAGTTGAATGCACACATTGACAACCATCCAGTTAGATAGCTCCGTTTTGGTTTTAGAAGCAGATATTTCTCTGTACAGCCCATGGAACCATTCACTCGGGAATATCCCAACGCAGCTCCTGGAAGAAACGTGTTTCTGACTCGCTGAATCTCAACGTAGATTCAACTCTCTTAGGTGAACGAACGCACAGCAGAGCAGTTTCAAGGAAACGTTTCTCCTGAGTTTTAGACGAAGTTACCTGCAGTGAAGTACGTATCCCGGCATTGGGCTGGAAATACCGGTTTTGGGATTCTGCACAGAAAGGGTTTGCAAACCGCTGAATCCACACGTGAGTTTAACTCTGTCAGTTGAATGCACACATTGACAACCATTCAGTTTGATAACACCCTTTTGGTTTTAGAAGCAGATATTTCTCTGTACAGCCTATGGTCCCATTCACTCGGGAATATCCCAACGCAGCTCCTGGAAGAAACGTGTTTCTGACTCGCTGAATCTCAACATAGATTCAACTCTCTTAGGTGAACGAACGCACAGCAGAGCAGTTTCAAGGAAACGTTTCTCCTGAGTTTTAGACGAAGTTTCCTTCTGTTTAGTACGGACGCCGGCATTGGACTGGAAATACCGGTTTTGGGATTCTGCACAGAAAGGGTTTGCAAACCGCTGAATCCACACGTGAGTTTGACTTTGTCAGTTGAATGCACACATTGACAACAATCCAGTTAGATAGCTCCGTTTTGGTTTTAGAAGCACATATTTCGCTGTACAGCCTATGGTCCCATTCACTCGGGAATATCCCAACGCAACTCCTAGAAGAAACGTGTTTCTGACTCGCTGAATCTCAACATAGATTCAACTCTCTTAGGTGAACGAACGCACAGCAGAGCAGTTTCAAGGAAACGTTTCTCCTGAGTTTTAGACGAAGTTTCCTGCTGTTTAGTACGTATGCCGGCATTGGGCTGGAAATACCGGTTTTGGGATTGTGCACAGAAAGGGTTTGCAAACCACTGAATCCACACGTGAGTTTAACTCCGTCAGTTGAATGCACACATTGACAACCATTCAGTTAGATAGCTCCGTTTTGTTTTTAGAAGCAGATATTTCTCTATACAGCCTATGGTCCCATTCACTCGGGAATATCCCAACGCAGGTCCTGGAAGAAACGTGTTTCTGACTCGCTGAATCTCAACATAGATTCAACTCTCTTAGGTGAACGAACGCACAGCAGAGCAGTTTCAAGGAAACGTTTCTCCTGAGTTTTAGACGAAGTTTCCTGCTGTTTAGTACGGATGCCGGCATTGGGCTGGAAATACCGGTTTTGGGATTCTGCACAGAAAGGGTTTGCAAACCGCTGAATCCACACGTGAGTTTAACTCTGTCAGTTAAATGCACACATTGACAACCATTCAGTTAGATAGCTCCGTTTTGGTATTAGAAGCAGATATTTCTCTGTACAGCCTATGGTCCCATTCACTCGGGAATATCCCAACGCAGGTCCTAGAAGAAACGTGTTTCTGACTCGCTGAATCTCAACATAGATTCAACTCTCTTAGGTGAGCGAACGCACAGCAGAGCAGTTTCAAGGAAACGTTTCTCCTGAGTTTTAGACGAAGTTTCCTGCTGTTTAGTACGTATGCCGGCATTGGGCTGGAAATACCGGTTTTGGGATTCTGCACAGAAAGGGTTTGCAAACCGCTGAATCCACACGTGAGTTTAACTTTGTGAGTTGAATGCACACATTGACAACCATCCAGTTAGATAGCTCCGTTTTGGTTTTAGAAGCAGATATTTCTCTGTACAGCCCATGGTCCCATTCACTCGGGAATATCCCAACGCAGCTCCTGGAAGAAACGTGTTTCTGACTCGCTGAATCTCAACGTAGATTCAACTCTCTTAGGTGAACGAACGCACAGCAGAGCAGTTTCAAGGAAACGTTTCTCCTGAGTTTTAGACGAAGTTACCTGCAGTGAAGTACGTATCCCGGCATTGGGCTGGAAATACCGGTTTTGGGATTCTGCACAGAAAGGGTTTGCAAACCGCTGAATCCACACGTGACTTTAACTCTGTCAGTTGAATGCACACATTGACAACCATTCAGTTTGATAACACCCTTTTGGTTTTAGAAGCAGATATTTCTCTGTACAGCCTATGGTCCCATTCACTCGGGAATATCCCAACGCAGCTCCTGGAAGAAACGTGTTTCTGACTCGCTGAATCTCAACATAGATTCAACTCTCTTAGGTGAACGAACGCACAGCAGAGCAGTTTCAAGGAAACGTTTCTCCTGAGTTTTAGACGAAGTTTCCTTCTGTTTAGTACGGACGCCGGCATTGGACTGGAAATACCGGTTTTGGGATTCTGCACAGAAAGGGTTTGCAAACCGCTGAATCCACACGTGAGTTTGACTTTGTCAGTTGAATGCACACATTGACAACAATCCAGTTAGATAGCTCCGTTTTGGTTTTAGAAGCACATATTTCGCTGTACAGCCTATGGTCCCATTCACTCGGGAATATCCCAACGCAACTCCTAGAAGAAACGTGTTTCTGACTCGCTGAATCTCAACATAGATTCAACTCTCTTAGGTGAACGAACGCACAGCAGAGCAGTTTCAAGGAAACGTTTCTCCTGAGTTTTAGACGAAGTTTCCTGCTGTTTAGTACGTATGCCGGCATTGGGCTGGAAATACCGGTTTTGGGATTCTACACAGAAAGGGTTTGCAAACCACTGAATCCACACGTGAGTTTAACTCCGTCAGTTGAATGCACACATTGACAACCATTCAGTTAGATAGCTCCGTTTTGTTTTTAGAAGCAGATATTTCTCTATACAGCCTATGGTCCCATTCACTCGGGAATATCCCAACGCAGCTCCTGGAAGAAACGTGTTTCTGACTCGCTGAATCTCAACATAGATTCAACTCTCTTAGGTGAACGAACGCACAGCAGAGCAGTTTCAAGGAAACGTTTCTCCTGAGTTTTAGACGAAGTTTCCTGCTGTTTAGTACGGATGCCGGCATTGGGCTGGAAATACCGGTTTTGGGATTCTGCACAGAAAGGGTTTGCAAACCGCTGAATCCACACGTGAGTTTAACTCTGTCAGTTAAATGCACACATTGACAACCATTCAGTTAGATAGCTCCGTTTTGGTATTAGAAGCAGATATTTCTCTGTACAGCCTATGGTCCCATTCACTCGGGAATATCCCAACGCAGGTCCTAGAAGAAACGTGTTTCTGACTCGCTGAATCTCAACATAGATTCAACTCTCTTAGGTGAGCGAACGCACAGCAGAGCAGTTTCAAGGAAACGTTTCTCCTGAGTTTTAGACGAAGTTTCCTGCTGTTTAGTACGTATGCCGGCATTGGGCTGGAAATACCGGTTTTGGGATTCTGCACAGAAAGGGTTTGCAAACCGCTGAATCCACACGTGAGTTTAACTTTGTGAGTTGAATGCACACATTGACAACCATCCAGTTAGATAGCTCCGTTTTGGTTTTAGAAGCAGATATTTCTCTGTACAGCCCATGGTCCCATTCACTCGGGAATATCCCAACGCAGCTCCTGGAAGAAACGTGTTTCTGACTCGCTGAATCTCAACGTAGATTCAACTCTCTTAGGTGAACGAACGCACAGCAGAGCAGTTTCAAGGAAACGTTTCTCCTGAGTTTTAGACGAAGTTACCTGCAGTGAAGTACGTATCCCGGCATTGGGCTGGAAATACCGGTTTTGGGATTCTGCACAGAAAGTGTTTGCAAACCGCTGAATCCACACGTGAGTTTAACTCTGTCAGTTGAATGCACACATTGACAACAATCCAGTTAGATAGCTCCGTTTTGGTTTTAGAAGCCCATATTTCTCTGTACAGCCTATGGTCCCATTCACTCGGGAATATCCCAACGCAGCTCCTGGAAGAAACGTGTTTCTGACTCGCTGAATCTCAACATAGATTCAACTCTCCTAGGTGAACGAACGCACAGCAGAGCAGTTTCAAGGAAACGTTTCTCCTGAGTTTTAGACGAAGTTTCCTGCTGTTTAGTACGTATGCCGGCATTGGGCTGGAAATACCGGTTTTGGGATTCTGCACAGAAAGGGTTTGCAAACCGCTGAATCCACACGTGAGTTTAACTGTGTCAGTTGAATGCACACATTGACAACCATTCAGTGTGATAACACCCTTTTGGTTTTAGAAGCAGATATTTCTCTGTACAACCTATTGTCCCATTCTCTCGGGAATATCCCAATGCAGCTCCTAGAAGAAACGTGTTTCTGACTCGCTGAATCTCAACATAGATTCAACTCTCTTAGGTGAACGATCGCACAGCAGAGCAGTTTCAAGGAAACTTTTCTCCTGAGTTTTAGACGAAGTATCCTGCTGTTTAGTACGGATGCCGGCATTGGGCTGGAAATACCGGTTTTGGGATTCTGCACAGAAAGGGTTTGCAAACCGCTGAATCCACACGTGAGTTTAACTCTGTCAGTTGAATGCACACATTGACAACCATTCAGTTTGATAACACCCTTTTGGTTTTAGAAGCAGATATTTCTCTGTACAGCCTGTGGTCCCATTCACTCGGGAATATCTCAACGCAGCTCCTGGAAGAAACGGGTTTCTGACTCGCTGAATCTCAACATAGATTCAACTCTCTTAGGTGAACGAACGCACAGCAGAGCAGTTTCAAGGAAACGTTTCTCCTGAGTTTTAGACGAAGTTTCCTTCTCTTTAGTACGGACGCCGGCATTGGACTGGAAATACCGGTTTTGGGATTCTGCACAGAAAGGGTTTGCAAACCGCTGAATCCACACGTGAGTTTGACATTGTCAGTTGAATGCACACATTGACAACAATCCAGTTAGATAGCTCCGTTTTGGTTTTAGAAGCACATATTTCGCTGTACAGCCTATGGTCCCATTCACTCGGGAATATCCCAACGCAACTCCTAGAAGAAACGTGTTTCTGACTCGCTGAATCTCAACATAGATTCAACTCTCTTAGGTGAACGAACGCACAGCAGAGCAGTTTGAAGGAAACGTTTCTCCTGAGTTTTAGACGAAGTTTCCTGCTGTTTAGTACGTATGCCGGCATTGGCCTGGAAATACCGGTTTTGGGATTCTACACAGAAAGGATTTGCAAACCACTGAATCCACACGTGAGTTTAACTCCGTCAGTTGAATGCACACATTGACAACCATTCAGTTAGATAGCTCCGTTTTGTTTTTAGAAGCAGATATTTCTCTATACAGCCTATGGTCCCATTCACTCGGGAATATCCCAACGCAGCTCCTGGAAGAAACGTGTTTCTGACTCGCTGAATCTCAACATAGATTCAACTCTCTTAGGTGAACGAACGCACAGCAGAGCAGTTTCAAGGAAACGTTTCTCCTGAGTTTTAGACGAAGTTTCCTGCTGTTTAGTACGGATGCCGGCATTGGGCTGGAAATACCGGTTTTGGGATTCTGCACAGAAAGGGTTTGCAAACCGCTGAATCCACACGTGAGTTTAACTCTGTCAGTTGAATGCACACATTGACAACCATTCAGTTAGATAGCTCCGTTTTGGTATTAGAAGCAGATATTTCTCTGTACAGCCTATGGTCCCATTCACTCGGGAATATCCCAACGCAGGTCCTAGAAGAAACGTGTTTCTGACTCGCTGAATCTCAACATAGATTCAACTCTCTTAGGTGAGCGAACGCACAGCAGAGCAGTTTCAAGGAAACGTTTCTCCTGAGTTTTAGACGAAGTTTCCTGCTGTTTAGTAGGTATGCCGGCATTGGGCTGGAAATACCGGTTTTGGGATTCTGCACAGAAAGGGTTTGCAAACCGCTGAATCCACACGTGAGTTTAACTTTGTGAGTTGAATGCACACATTGACAACCATCCAGTTAGATAGCTCCGTTTTGGTTTTAGAAGCAGATATTTCTCTGTACAGCCCATGGTCCCATTCACTCGGGAATATCCCAACGCAGCTCCTGGAAGAAACGTGTTTCTGACTCGCTGAATCTCAACGTAGATTCAACTCTCTTAGGTGAACGAACGCACAGCAGAGCAGTTTCAAGGAAACGTTTCTCCTGAGTTTTAGACGAAGTTACCTGCAGTGAAGTACGTATCCCGGCATTGGGCTGGAAATACCGGTTTTGGGATTCTGCACAGAAAGTGTTTGCAAACCGCTGAATCCACACGTGAGTTTAACTCTGTCAGTTGAATGCACACATTGACAACAATCCAGTTAGATAGCTCCGTTTTGGTTTTAGAAGCCCATATTTCTCTGTACAGCCTATGGTCCCATTCACTCGGGAATATCCCAACGCAGCTCCTGGAAGAAACGTGTTTCTGACTCGCTGAATCTCAACATAGATTCAACTCTCCTAGGTGAACGAACGCACAGCAGAGCAGTTTCAAGGAAACGTTTCTCCTGAGTTTTAGACGAAGTTTATTGCTGTTTAGTACGTATGCCGGCATTGGGCTGGAAATACCGGTTTTGGGATTCTGCACAGAAAGGGTTTGCAAACCGCTGAATCCACACGTGAGTTTAACTGTGTCAGTTGAATGCACACATTGACAACCATTCAGTGTGATAACACCCTTTTGGTTTTAGAAGCAGATATTTCTCTGTACAACCTATTGTCCCATTCTCTCGGGAATATCCCAATGCAGCTCCTAGAAGAAACGTGTTTCTGACTCGCTGAATCTCAACATAGATTCAACTCTCTTAGGTGAACGATCGCACAGCAGAGCAGTTTCAAGGAAACTTTTCTCCTGAGTTTTAGACGAAGTTTCCTGCTGTTTAGTACGGATGCCGGCATTGGGCTGGAAATACCGGTTTTGGGATTCTGCACAGAAAGGGTTTGCAAACCGCTGAATCCACACGTGAGTTTAACTCTGTCAGTTGAATGCACACATTGACAACCATTCAGTTTGATAACACCCTTTTGGTTTTAGAAGCAGATATTTCTCTGTACAGCCTGTGGTCCCATTCACTCGGGAATATCTCAGCGCAGCTCCTGGAAGAAACGGGTTTCTGACTCGCTGAATCTCAACATAGATTCAACTCTCTTAGGTGAACGAACGCACAGCAGAGCAGTTTCAAGGAAACGTTTCTCCTGAGTTTTAGACGAAGTTTCCTGCTGTTTAGTACGTATGCCGGCATTGGGCTGGAAATACCGGTTTTGGGATTCTGCACAGAAAGGGTTTGCAAACCGCTGAATCCACACGTGAGTTTAACTCTGTCAGTTGAATGCACACATTGACAACCATTCAATTTGATAACACCCTTTTGGTTTTAGAAGCAGATATTTCTCTGTACAGCCTATGGTCCCATTCACTCGGGAATATCCCAACGCAGCTCCTGGAAGAAACGTGTTTCTGACTCGCTGAATCTCAACATAGATTCAACTCTCTTAGGTGAACGAACGCACAGCAGAGCAGTTTCAAGGAAACGTTTCTCCTGAGTTTTAGACGAAGTTTCCTTCTGTTTAGTACGGACGCCGGCATTGGACTGGAAATACCGGTTTTGGGATTCTGCACAGAAAGGGTTTGCAAACCGCTGAATCCACACGTGAGTTTGACTTTGTCAGTTGAATGCACACATTGACAACAATCCAGTTAGATAGCTCCGTTTTGGTTTTAGAAGCACATATTTCGCTGTACAGCCTATGGTCCCATTCACTCGGGAATATCCCAACGCAACTCCTAGAAGAAACGTGTTTCTGACTCGCTGAATCTCAACATAGATTCAACTCTCTTAGGTGAACGAACGCACAGCAGAGCACTTTCAAGGAAACGTTTCTCCTGAGTTTTAGACGAAGTTTCCTGCTGTTTAGTACGTATGCCGGCATTGGGCTGGAAATACCGGTTTTGGGATTCTACACAGAAAGGGTTTGCAAACCACTGAATCCACACGTGAGTTTAACTCCGTCAGTTGAATGCACACATTGACAACCATTCAGTTAGATAGCTCCGTTTTGTTTTTAGAAGCAGATATTTCTCTATACAGCCTATGGTCCCATTCACTCGGGAATATCCCAACGCAGCTCCTGGAAGAAACGTGTTTCTGACTCGCTGAATCTCAACATAGATTCAACTCTCTTAGGTGAACGAACGCACAGCAGAGCAGTTTCAAGGAAACGTTTCTCCTGAGTTTTAGACGAAGTTTCCTGCTGTTTAGTACGGATGCCGGCATTGGGCTGGAAATACCGGTTTTGGGATTCTGCACAGAAAGGGTTTGCAAACCGCTGAATCCACACGTGAGTTTAACTCTGTCAGTTGAATGCACACATTGTCAACCATTCAGTGTGATAACACCCTTTTGGTTTTAGAAGCAGATATTTCTCTGTACAACCTATTGTCCCATTCTCTCGGGAATATCCCAATGCAGCTCCTAGAAGAAACGTGTTTCTGACTCGCTGAATCTCAACATAGATTCAACTCTCTTAGGTGAACGATCGCACAGCAGAGCAGTTTCAAGGAAACTTTTCTCCTGAGTTTTAGACGAAGTTTCCTACTGTTTAGTACGGATGCCGGCATTGGGCTGGAAATACCGGTTTTGGGATTCTGCACAGAAAGGGTTTGGAAACCGCTGAATCCACACGTGAGTTTAACTCTGTCAGTTGAATGCACACATTGACAACCATTCAGTTTGATAACACCCTTTTGGTTTTAGAAGCAGATATTTCTCTGTACAGCCTATGGTCCCATTCACTCGGGAATATCCCAACGCAGCTCCTGGAAGAAACGTGTTTCTGACTCGCTGAATCTCAACATAGATTCAACTCTCTTAGGTGAAGGAACGCACAGCAGAGCAGTTTCAAGGAAACGTTTCTCCTGAGTTTTAGATGAAGTTTCCTGCTGTTTAGTACGGATGCCGGCATTGGGCTGGAAATACCGGTTTTGGGATTCTGCACAGAAAGGGTTTGCAAACCGCTGAATCCACACGTGAGTTTAACTCTGTCAGTTGAATGCACACATTGACAACCATTCAGTTAGATAGCTCCGTTTTGGTATTAGAAGCAGATATTTCTCTGTACAGCCTATGGTCCCATTCACTCGGGAATATCCCAACGCAGGTCCTAGAAGAAACGTGTTTCTGACTCGCTGAATCTCAACATAGATTCAACTCTCTTAGGTGAACGAACGCTCAGCAGAGCAGTTTCAAGGAAACGTTTCTCCTGAGTTTTAGACGAAGTTTCCTGCTGTTTAGTACGGATGCCGGCATTGGGCTGGAAATACCGGTTTTGGGATTCTGCACAGAAAGGGTTTGCAAACCGCTGAATCCACACGTGAGTTTAACTCTGTGAGTTGAATGCACACATTGACAACCATCCAGTTAGATAGCTCCGTTTTGGTTTTAGAAGCAGATATTTCTCTGTACAGCCCATGGTCCCATTCACTCGGGAATATCCCAACGAAGCTCCTAGAAGAAACGTGTTTCTGACTCGCTGAATCTCAACGTAGATTCAACTCTCTTAGGTGAACGAACGCACAGCAGAGCAGTTTCAAGGAAACGTTTCTCCTGAGTTTTAGACGAAGTTACCTGCAGTTAAGTACGTATCCCGGCATTGGGCTGGAAATACCGGTTTTGGGATTCTGCACAGAAAGTGTTTGCAAACCGCTGAATCCACACGTGAGTTTAACTCTGTCAGTTGAATGCACACATTGACAACAATCCAGTTAGATAGCTCCGTTTTGGTTTTAGAAGCCCATATTTCTCTGTACAGCCTATGGTCCCATTCACTCGGGAATATCCCAACGCAGCTCCTGGAAGAAACGTGTTTCTGACTCGCTGAATCTCAACATAGATTCAACTCTCTTAGGTGAACGAACGCACAGCAGAGCAGTTTCAAGGAAACGTTTCTCCTGAGTTTTAGACGAAGTTTCCTGCTGTTTAGTACGTATGCCGGCATTGGGCTGGAAATACCGGTTTTGGGATTCTGCACAGAAAGGGTTTGCAAACCGCTGAATCCACACGTGAGTTTAGCTCTGTCAGCTGAATGCACACATTGACAACCATTCACTTTGATAACACCCTTTTGGTTTTAAAAGCAGATATTTCTCTGTACAGTCTATGGTCCCATTCACTCGGGAATATCCCAACGCAGCTCCTGGAAGAAACGTGTTTCTGACTCGCTGAATCTCAACATAGATTCAACTCTCGTAGGTGAACGAACGCACAGCAGAGCAGTTTCAAGGAAACGTTTCTCCTGAGTTTTAGACGAAGTTTCCTGCTGTTTAGTACTAATGCCGGCATTGGGCTGGAAATACCGGTTTTGGGATTCTGCACAGAAAGGGTTTGTAAACCGCTGAATCCACACGTGAGTTTAACTCTGTCAGTTGAATGCACACATTGACAACCATTCAGTGTGATAACACCCATTTGGTTTTAGAAGCAGATATTTCTCTGTAAAACCTATTGTTCCATTCTCTCGGGAATATCCCAACGCAGCTCCTAGAAGAAACGTGTTTCTGACTCGCTGAATCTCAACATAGATTCAACTCTCTTAGGTGAACGAACGCACAGCAGAGCAGTTTCAAGGAAACTTTTCTCCTGAGTTTTAGACGAAGTTTCCTGCTGTTTAGTACGGATGCCGGCATTGGGCTGGAAATACCGGTTTTGGGATTCTGCACAGAAAGGGTTTGCAAACCGCTGAATCCACAAGTGAGTTTAAATCTGTCAGTTGAATGCACACATTGACAACCATTCAGTTTGATAACACCCTTTTGGTTTTAGAAGCAGATATTTCTCTGTACAGCCTGTGGTCCCATTCACTCGGGAATATCCCAACGCAGCTCCTGGAAGAAACGTGTTTGTGACTCGCTGAATCTCAACATAGATTCAACTCTCTTAGGTGAACGAACGCACAGCAGAGCAGTTTCAAGGAAACGTTTCTCCTGAGTTTTAGACGAAGTTTCCTGCTGTTTAGTACGGATGCCGGCATTGGGCTGGAAATACCGGTTTTGGGATTCTGCACAGAAAGGGTTTGCAAACCGCTGAATCCACACGTGAGTTTAACTCTGTGAGTTGAATGCACACATTGACAACCATCCAGTTAGATAGCTCCGTTTTGGTTTTAGAAGCAGATATTTCTCTGTACAGCCTATGGTCCCATTCACTCGGGAATATCCCAACGCAGCTCCTAGAAGAAACGTGTTTCTGACTCGCTGAATCTCAACGTAGATTCAACTCTCTTAGGTGAACGAACGCACAGCAGAGCAGTTTCAAGGAAACGTTTCTCCTGAGTTTTAGACGAAGTTACCTGCAGTTAAGTACGTATCCCGGCATTGGGCTGGAAATACCGGTTTTGGGATTCTGCACAGAAAGTGTTTGCAAACCGCTGAATCCACACGTGAGTTTAACTCTGTCAGTTGAATGCACACATTGACAACAATCCAGTTACATAGCTCCGTTTTGGTTTTAGAAGCCCATATTTCTCTGTACAGCCTATCGTCCCATTCACTCGGGAATATCCCAACGCAGCTCCTGGAAGAAACGTGTTTCTGACTCGCTGAATCTCAACATAGATTCAACTCTCTTAGGTGAACGAACGCACAGCAGAGCAGTTTCAAGGAAACGTTTCTCCTGAGTTTTAGACGAAGTTTCCTGCTGTTTAGTACGTATGCCGGCATTGGGCTGGAAATACCGGTTTTGGGATTCTGCACAGAAAGGGTTTGCAAACCGCTGAATCCACACGTGAGTTTAACTGTGTCAGTTGAATGCACACATTGACAACCATTCAGTTTGATAACACCCTTTTGGTTTTAAAAGCAGATATTTCTCTGTACAGTCTATGGTCCCATTCACTCGGGAATATCCCAACGCAGCTCCTGGAAGAAACGTGTTTCTGACTCGCTGAATCTCAACATAGATTCAACTCTCTTAGGTGACCGAACGCACAGCAGAGCAGTTTCAAGGAAACGTTTCTCCTGAGTTTTAGACGAAGTTTCCTGCTGTTTAGTACGTATGCCAGCATTGGGCTGGAAATACCGGTTTTGGGATTCTGCACAGAAAGGGTTTGTAAACCGTTGAATCCACACGTGAGTTTAACTCTGTCAGTTGAATGCACACATTGACAACCATTCAGTGTGATAACACCCTTTTGGTTTTAGAAGCAGATATTTCTCTGTAAAACCTATTGTTCCATTCTCTCGGGAATATCCCAATGCAGCTCCTAGAAGAAACGTGTTTCTGACTCGCTGAATCTCAACATAGATTCAACTCTCGTAGGTGAACGATCGCACAGCAGAGCAGTTTCAAGGAAACGTTTCTCCTGAGTTTTAGACGAAGTTTCCTGCTGTTTAGTACGGATGCCGGCATTGGGCTGGAAATACCGGTTTTGGGATTCTGCACAGAAAGGGTTTGCAAACCGCTGAATCCACACGTGAGTTTAACTCTGTCAGTTGAATGCACACATTGACAACCATTCAGTTAGATAGCTCCGTTTTGGTATTAGAAGCAGATATTTCTCTGTACAGCCTATGGTCCCATTCACTCGGGAATATCCCAACGCAGGTCCTAGAAGAAACGTGTTTCTGACTCGCTGAATCTCAACATAGATTCAACTCTCTTAGGTGAGCGAACGCACAGCAGAGCAGTTTCAAGGAAACGTTTCTCCTGAGTTTTAGACGAAGTTTCCTGCTGTTTAGTACGTATGCCGGCATTGGGCTGGAAATACCGGTTTTGGGATTCTGCACAGAAAGGGTTTGCAAACCGCTGAATCCACACGTGAGTTTAACTTTGTGAGTTGAATGCACACATTGACAACCATCCAGTTAGATAGCTCCGTTTTGGTTTTAGAAGCAGATATTTCTCTGTACAGCCCATGGTCCCATTCACTCGGGAATATCCCAACGCAGCTCCTGGAAGAAACGTGTTTCTGACTCGCTGAATCTCAACGTAGATTCAACTCTCTTAGGTGAACGAACGCACAGCAGAGCAGTTTCAAGGAAACGTTTCTCCTGAGTTTTAGACGAAGTTACCTGCAGTGAAGTACGTATCCCGGCATTGGGCTGGAAATACCGGTTTTGGGATTCTGCACAGAAAGTGTTTGCAAACCGCTGAATCCACACGTGAGTTTAACTCTGTCAGTTGAATGCACACATTGACAACAATCCAGTTAGATAGCTCCGTTTTGGTTTTAGAAGCCCATATTTCTCTGTACAGCCTATGGTCCCATTCACTCGGGAATATCCCAACGCAGCTCCTGGAAGAAACGTGTTTCTGACTCGCTGAATCTCAACATAGATTCAACTCTCTTAGGTGAACGAACGCACAGCAGAGCAGTTTCAAGGAAACGTTTCTCCTGAGTTTTAGACGAAGTTTCCTGCTGTTTAGTACGTATGCCGGCATTGGGCTGGAAATACCGGTTTTGGGATTCTGCACAGAAAGGGTTTGCAAACCGCTGAATCCACACGTGAGTTTAACTGTGTCAGTTGAATGCACACATTGACAACCATTCAGTGTGATAACACCCTTTTGGTTTTAGAAGCAGATATTTCTCTGTACAACCTATTGTCCCATTCTCTCGGGAATATCCCAATGCAGCTCCTAGAAGAAACGTGTTTCTGACTCGCTGAATCTCAACATAGATTCAACTCTCTTAGGTGAACGATCGCACATCAGAGCAGTTTCAAGGAAACTTTTCTCCTGAGTTTTAGACGAAGTTTCCTGCTGTTTAGTACGGATGCCGGCATTGGGCTGGAAATACCGGTTTTGGGATTCTGCACAGAAAGGGTTTGCAAACCGCTGAATCCACACGTGAGTTTAACTCTGTCAGTTGAATGCACACATTGACAACCATTCAGTTTGATAACACCCTTTTGGTTTTAGAAGCAGATATTTCTCTGTACAGCCTGTGGTCCCATTCACTCGGGAATATCTCAACGCAGCTCCTGGAAGAAACGTGTTTCTGACTCGCTGAATCTCAACATAGATTCAACTCTCTTAGGTGAACGAACGCACAGCAGAGCAGTTTCAAGGAAACGTTTCTCCTGAGTTTTAGACGAAGTTTCCTGCTGTTTAGTACGTATGCCGGCATTGGGCTGGAAATACCGGTTTTGGGATTCTGCACAGAAAGGGTTTGCAAACCGCTGAATCCACACGTGAGTTTAACTCTGTCAGTTGAATGCACACATTGACAACCATTCAGTTTGATAACACCCTTTTGGTTTTAGAAGCAGATATTTCTCTGTACAGCCTATGGTCCCATTCACTCGGGAATATCCCAACGCAGCTCCTGGAAGAAACGTGTTTCTGACTCGCTGAATCTCAACATAGATTCAACTCTCTTAGGTGAACGAACGCACAGCAGAGCAGTTTCAAGGAAACGTTTCTCCTGAGTTTTAGACGAAGTTTCCTTCTGTTTAGTACGGACGCCGGCATTGGACTGGAAATACCGGTTTTGGGATTCTGCACAGAAAGGGTTTGCAAACCGCTGAATCCACACGTGAGTTTGACTTTGTCAGTTGAATGCACACATTGACAACAATCCAGTTAGATAGCTCCGTTTTGGTTTTAGAAGCACATATTTCGCTGTACAGCCTATGGTCCCATTCACTCGGGAATATCCCAACGCAACTCCTAGAAGAAACGTGTTTCTGACTCGCTGAATCTCAACATAGATTCAACTCTCTTAGGTGAACGAACGCACAGCAGAGCAGTTTCAAGGAAACGTTTCTCCTGAGTTTTAGACGAAGTTTCCTGCTGTTTAGTACGTATGCCGGCATTGGGCTGGAAATACCGGTTTTGGGATTCTACACAGAAAGGGTTTGCAATCCACTGAATCCACACGTGAGTTTAACTCCGTCAGTTGAATGCACACATTGACAACCATTCAGTTAGATAGCTCCGTTTTGTTTTTAGAAGCAGATATTTCTCTATACAGCCTATGGTCCCATTCACTCGGGAATATCCCAACGCAGCTCCTGGAAGAAACGTGTTTCTGACTCGCTGAATCTCAACATAGATTCAACTCTCTTAGGTGAACGAACGCACAGCAGAGTAGTTTCAAGGAAACGTTTCTCCTGAGTTTTAGACGAAGTTTCCTGCTGTTTAGTACGGATGCCGGCATTGGGCTGGAAATACCGGTTTTGGGATTCTGCACAGAAACGGTTTGCAAACCGCTGAATCCACACGTGAGTTTAACTCTGTCAGTTGAATGCACACATTGTCAACCATTCAGTGTGATAACACCCTTTTGGTTTTAGAAGCAGATATTTCTCTGTACAACCTATTGTCCCATTCTCTCGGGAATATCCCAACGCAGCTCCTAGAAGAAACGTGTTTCTGACTCGCTGAATCTCAACATAGATTCAACTCTCTTAGGTGAACGATCGCACAGCAGAGCAGTTTCAAGGAAACTTTTCTCCTGAGTTTTAGACGAAGTTTCCTGCTGTTTAGTACGGATGCCGGCATTGGGCTGGAAATACCGGTTTTGGGATTCTGCACAGAAAGGATTTGGAAACCGCTGAATCTACACGTGAGTTTAACTCTGTCAGTTGAATGCACACATTGACAACCATTCTGTTTGATAACACCCTTTTGGTTTTAGAAGCAGATATTTCTCTGTACAGCCTATGGTCCCATTCACTCGGGAATATCCCAACGCAGCTCCTGGAAGAAACGTGTTTCTGACTCGCTGAATCTCAACATAGATTCAACTCTCTTAGGTGAACGAACGCACAGCAGAGCAGTTTCAAGGAAACGTTTCTCCTGAGTTTTAGATGAAGTTTCCTGCTGTTTAGTACGGATGCCGGCATTGGGCTGGAAATACCGGTTTTGGGATTCTGCACAGAAAGGGTTTGCAAACCGCTGAATCCACACGTGAGTTTAACTCTGTCAGTTGAATGCACACATTGACAACCATTCAGTTAGATAGCTCCGTTTTGGTATTAGAAGCAGATATTTCTCTGTACAGCCTATGGTCCCATTCACTCGGGAATATCCCAACGCAGGTCCTAGAAGAAACGTGTTTCTGACTCGCTGAATCTCAACATAGATTCAACTCTCTTAGGTGAACGAACGCACAGCAGAGCAGTTTCAAGGAAACGTTTCTCCTGAGTTTTAGACGAAGTTTCCTGCTGTTTAGTACGGATGCCGGCATTGGGCTGGAAATACCGGTTTTGGGATTCTGCACAGAAAGGGTTTGCAAACCGCTGAATCCACACGTGAGTTTAACTCTGTGAGTTGAATGCACACATTGACAACCATCCAGTTAGATAGCTCCGTTTTGGTTTTAGAAGCAGATATTTCTCTGTACAGCCCATGTTCCCATTCACTCGGGAATATCTCAACGAAGCTCCTAGAAGAAACGTGTTTCTGACTCGCTGAATCTCAACGTAGATTCAACTCTCTTAGGTGAACGAACGCACAGCAGAGCAGTTTCAAGGAAACGTTTCTCCTGAGTTTTAGACGAAGTTACCTGCAGTTAAGTACGTATCCCGGCATTGGGCTGGAAATACCGGTTTTGGGATTCTGCACAGAAAGTGTTTGCAAACCGCTGAATCCACACGTGAGTTTAACTCTGTCAGTTGAATGCACACATTGACAACAATCCAGTTAGATAGCTCCGTTTTGGTTTTAGAAGCCCATATTTCTCTGTACAGCCTATGGTCCCATTCACTCGGGAATATCCCAACGCAGCTCCTGGAAGAAACGTGTTTCTGACTCGCTGAATCTCAACATAGATTCAACTCTCTTAGGTGAACGAACGCACAGCAGAGCAGTTTCAAGGAAACGTTTCTCCTGAGTTTTAGACGAAGTTTCCTGCTGTTTAGTACGTATGCCGGCATTGGGCTGGAAATACCGGTTTTGGGATTCTGCACAGAAAGGGTTTGCAAACCGCTGAATCCACACGTGAGTTTAACTCTGTCCGTTGAATGCACACATTGACAACCATTCACTTTGATAACACCCTTTTGGTTTTAAAAGCAGATATTTCTCTGTACAGTCTATTGTCCCATTCACTCGGGAATATCCCAACGCAGCTCCTGGAAGAAACGTGTTTCTGACTCGCTGAATCTCAACATAGATTCAACTCTCTTAGGTGAACGAACGCACAGCAGAGCAGTTTCAATGAAACGTTTCTCCTGAGTTTTAGACGAAGTTTCCTGCTGTTTAGTACGTATGCCGGCATTGGGCTGGAAATACCGGTTTTGGGATTCTGCACAGAAAGGGTTTGCAAACCGCTGAATCCACACGTGAGTTTAACTCTGTCAGTTGAATGCACACATTGACAACCATTCAGTTTGATAACACCCTTTTGGTTTTAAAAGCAGATATTTCTCTGTACAGTCTATGGTCCCATTCACTCGGGAATATCCCAACGCAGCTCCTGGAAGAAACGTGTTTGTGACTCGCTGAATCTCAACATAGATTCAACTCTCTTAGGTGAACGAACGCACAGCAGAGCAGTTTCAAGGAAACGTTTCTCCTGAGTTTTAGACGAAGTTTCCTGCTGTTTAGTACGTATGCCGGCATTGGGCTGGAAATACCGGTTTTGGGATTCTGCACAGAAAGGGTTTGCAAACCGCTGAATCCACACGTGAGTTTAACTCTGTCAGTTGAATGCACACATTGACAACCATTCAGTTTGATAACACCCTTTTGGTTTTAGAAGCAGATATTTCTCTGTACAGCCTATGGTCCCATTCACTCGGGAATATCCCAACGCAGCTCCTGGAAGAAACGTGTTTCTGACTCGCTGAATCTCAACATAGATTCAACTCTCTTAGGTGAACGAACGCACAGCAGAGCAGTTTCAAGGAAACGTTTCTCCTGAGTTTTAGACGAAGTTTCCTGCTGTTTAGTACGTATGCCGGCATTGGGCTGGAAATACCGGTTTTGGGATTCTGCACAGAAAGGGTTTGCAAACCGCTGAATCCACACGTGAGTTTATCTCTGTCAGTTGAATGAACACATTGACAACCATTCAGTTAGATAGCTCCGTTTTGGTTTTAGAAGCAGATATTTCTCTGTACAGCCTATGGTCCCATTCACTCGGGAATATCCCAACGCAGCTCCTAGAAGAAACGTGTTTCTGACTCGCTGAATCTCAATATAGATTCAACTCTCTTTGGTGAACGAATGCCCAGCAGAGCAGTTTCAAGGAAACTTTTCTCCTGAGTTTTAGACGAAGTTTCCTGCTGTTTAGTACGTATGCCGGCATTGGGCTGGAAATTCCGGTTTTGGGATTCTGCACAGAAAGGGTTTGCAAACCGCTCAATCCACACGTGAGTTTAACTCTGTCAGTTGAATGCACACATTGACAACCATTCAGTTAGATACCTCCGTTTTGGTTTTAGAAACAGATATTTCTCTGTACAGTCTATGGTCCCATTCACTCGGGAATAACCCAACGCAGCTCCTAGAAGAAACGTGTTTCTGACTCGCTGAATCTCAACATAGATTCAACTCTCTTAGGTGAACGAACGCACAGCAGAGCAGTTTCAAGGAAACGTTTCTCCTGAGTTTTAGACGAAGTTTCCTTCTGTTTAGTATAGATGCCGGCATTGGGCTGGAAATACCGGTTTTGGGATTCTGCACAGAAAGGGTTTGCAAACCGCTGAATCCACACGTGAGTTTAACTCTGTCAGTGGAATGCGCACATTGACACCCATTCGGTTAGATAGTTCCGTTTCTGTTTTAGAAGCAGATATTTCTCTGTACAGCCTATGGTCCCATTCACTCGGGAATATCCCAACGCATCTCCTAGAAGAAACGTGTTTCTGACTCGCTGAATCTCAACATAGATTCAACTCTCTTAGGTGAGCGAACGCACAGCAGAGCAGTTTCAAGGAAACGTTTCTCCTGAGTTTTAGACGAAGCTTCCTGCTGTTTAGTACATATGCCGGCATTGGGCTGGAAATACCGGTTTTGGGATTCTGCACAGAAAGGGTATGCAAACCGCTGAATCCACACGTGAGTTTAACTCTGTCAGTTGAATGCACACATTGACAAACATCCACTTAGATAGCTCCGTTTTGGTTTTAGAAGCAGATATTTCTCTGTACAGACTGTAGTCCCATTCACTCGGGAATATCCCAACGCAGCTCCTAGAAGAAACGTGTTTCTGACTCGCTGAATCTCAACATTGATTCAACTCTCTTAGGTGAACGAACGCACAGCAGAGCAGTTTCAAGGAAACTTTTCTCCTGAGTTTTAGACGAAGTTACCTGCTGTTTAGTATGTATGCCGGCATTGGGCTGGAAATAACGGTTTTGGGATTCTGCACAGAAAGGGTTTGCAAACCACTGAATCCACACGTGAGTTTAACTCTGTCAGTTGAATGCACACATTGACAACCGTTCAGTTAGATTGCTCCGTTTTGGTTATAGAAGCAGATATTTCTCTGTACAGCCTATGGTCCCATTCACTCTGGAATATCCCAACGCAGGTCCTAGAGAAACGTGTTTCTGACTCGCTGAATCTCAACATTGATTCAACTCTCTTAGGTGAACGAACGCACAGCAGAGCAGTTTCAAGGAAACTTTTCTCCTGAGTTTTAGACGAAGTTACCTGCTGTTTAGTACGTATGCCGGCATTGGGCTGGAAATACCGGTTTTGGGATTCTGCACAGAAAGGGTTTGCAAACCGCTGAATCCACACGTGAGTTTAACTCTGTCAGTTGAATGCACACATTGACAACCATTCAGTTTGATAACACCCTTTTGGTTTTAAAAGCAGATATTTCTCTGTACAGTCTATGGTCCCATTCACTCGGGAATATCCCAACGCAGCTCCTGGAAGAAACGTGTTTGTGACTCGCTGAATCTCAACATAGATTCAACTCTCTTAGGTGAACGAACGCACAGCAGAGCAGTTTCAAGGAAACGTTTCTCCTGAGTTTTAGACGAAGTTTCCTGCTGTTTAGTACGGATGCCGGCATTGGGCTGGAAATACCGGTTTTGGGATTCTGCACAGAAAGGGTTTGCAAACCGCTGAATCCACACGTGAGTTTAACTCTGTCAGTTGAATGCACACATTGACAAACATTCAGTTTGATAACACCCTTTTGGTTTTAGAAGCAGATATTTCTCTGTACAGCCTATGGTCCCATTCACTCGGGAATATCCCAACGCAGCTCCTGGAAGAAACGTGTTTCTGACTCGCTGAATCTCAACATAGATTCAACTCTCTTAGGTGAACGAACGCACAGCAGAGCAGTTTCAAGGAAACGTTTCTCCTGAGTTTCAGACGAAGTTTCCTGCTGTTTAGTACGGACGCCGGCATTGGGCTGGAAATACCGGTTTTGGGATTCTGCACAGAAAGGGTTTGCAAACCGCTGAATCCACACGTGAGTTTAACTCCGTCAGTTGAATGCACACATTGACAACCATTCAGTTAGATAGCTCCGTTTTGTTTTTAGAAGCAGATATTTCTCTATACAGCCTATGGTCCCATTCACTCGGGAATATCCCAACGCAGCTCCTGGAAGAAACGTGTTTCTGACTCGCTGAATCTCAACATAGATTCAACTCTCTTAGGTGAACGAACGCACAGCAGAGCAGTTTCAAGGAAACGTTTCTCCTGAGTTTTAGACGAAGTTTCCTGCTGTTTAGTACGGATGCCGGCATTGGGCTGGAAATACCGGTTTTGGGATTCTGCACAGAAAGCGTTTGCAAACCGCTGAATCCACACGTGAGTTTAACTCTGTCAGTTGAATGCACACATTGACAACCATTCAGTTTGATAACACCCTTTTGGTTTTAGAAGCAGATATTTCTCTGTACAGCCTATGGTCCCATTCACTCGGGAATATCCCAATGCAGCTCCTGGAAGAAACGTGTTTCTGACTCGCTGAATCTCAACATAGATTCAACTCTCTTAGGTGAACGAACGCACAGCAGAGCAGTTTCAAGGAATCGTTTCTTCTGAGTTTTAGACGAAGTTACCTGCTGTTTAGTACGTATGCCGGCATTGGGCTGGAAATACCGGTTTTGGGATTCTGCACAGAAAGGGTTTGCAAACCGCTGAATCCACACGTGAGTTTAACTTTGTCAGTTGAATGCACACATTGACAACCATCCAGTTAGATAGCTCCGTTTTGGTTTTAGAAGCAGATATTTCTCTGTACAGACTATGGTCCCATTCACTCGGGAATATCCCAACGCAGCTCCTAGAAGAAACGTGTTTGTGACTCGCTGAATCTCAACATAGATTCAACTCTCTTAGGTGAACGAACGAACAGCAGAGCAGTTTCAAGGAAACGTTTCTCCTGAGTTTTAGACGAAGTTTCCTGCTGTTTAGTACGTATGCCGGCATTGGGCTGGAAATACCGGTTTTGGGATTCTGCACAGAAAGGGTTTGCAAACCACTGAATCAACACGTGAGTTTAACTCTGTCAGTTGAATGCACACATTGACAACCATTCAGTTAGATAGCTCCGTTTTGGTTTTAGAAGCAGATATTTCTCTGTACAGCCTATGGTCCCATTCCCTCGGGAATATCCCAACGCAGCTCCTGGAAGAAACGTGTTTCTGACTCGCTGAATCTCAACATAGATTCAAATCTCTTAGGTGAACGAACGCACAGCAGAGCAATTTCAAGGAAACGTTTCTCCTGAGTTTTAGACGAAGTTTCCTGCTGTTTAGTACGTATGCCGGCATTGGGCTGGAAATACCGGTTTTGGGATTCTGCACAGAAAGGGTTTGCAAACCGCTGAATCCACACGTGAGTTTATCTCTGTCAGTTGAATTCACACATTGACAACCATTCAGTTAGATAGCTCCGTTTTGGTTTTAGAAGCAGATATTTCTCTGTACAGCCTATGGTCCCATTCACTCGGGAATATCCCAACGCAGCTCCTAGAAGAAACGTGTTTCTGACTCGCTGAATCTCAATATAGATTCAACTCTCTTTGGTGAACGAATGCCCAGCAGAGCAGTTTCAAGGAAAGGTTTCTCCTGAGTTTTAGACGAAGTTTCCTGCTGTTTAGTACGTATGCCGGCATTGGGCTGGAAATTCCGGTTTTGGGATTCTTCACAGAAAGGGTTTGCAAACCGCTCAATCCACACGTGAGTTTAACTCTGTCAGTTGAATGCACACATTGACAACCATTCAGTTAGATACCTCCGTTTTGGTTTTAGAAACAGATATTTCTCTGTACAGTCTATGGTCCCATTCACTCGGGAATAACCCAACGCAGCTCCTTGAAGAAACGTGTTTCTGACTCGCTGAATCTCAACATAGATTCAACTCTCTTAGGTGAACGAACGCACAGCAGAGCAGTTTCAAGGAAACGTTTCTCCTGAGTTTTAGACGAAGTTTCCTGCTGTTTAGTACAGATGCCGGCATTGGGCTGGAAATACCGGTTTTGGGATTCTGCACAGAAAGTGTTTGCAAACCGCTGAATCCACACGTGAGTTTAACTCTGTCAGTGGAATGCGCACATTGACACCCATTCGGTTAGATAGTTCCGTTTCTGTTTTAGAAGCAGATATTTCTCTGTACAGCCTATGGTCCCATTCACTCGGGTATATCCCAACGCATCTCCTAGAAGAAACGTGTTTCTGACTCGCTGAATCTCAACATAGATTCAACTCTCTTAGGTGAGCGAACGCACAGCAGAGCAGTTTCAAGGAAACGTTTCTCCTGAGTTTTAGACGAAGCTTCCTGCTGTTTAGTACATATGCCGGCATTGGGCTGGAAATACCGGTTTTGGGATTCTGCACAGAAAGGGTTTGCAAACCGCTGAATCCACACGTGAGTTTAACTTTGTCAGTTGAATGCACACATTGACAAACATCCACTTAGATAGCTCCGTTTTGGTTTTAGAAGCAGATATTTCTCTGTACAGACTGTAGTCCCATTCACTCGGGAATATCCCAACGCAGCTCCTAGAAGAAACGTGTTTCTGACTCGCTGAATCTCAACATTGATTCAACTCTCTTAGGTGAACGAACGCACAGCAGAGCAGTTTCAAGGAAACTTTTCTCCTGAGTTTTAGACGAAGTTTCCTGCTGTTTAGTACGGATGCCGGCATTGGGCTGGAAATACCGGTTTTGGGATTCTGCACAGAAAGGGTTTGCAAACCGCTGAATCCACACGTGAGTTTAACTCTGTGAGTTGAATGCACACATTGACAACCATCCAGTTAGATAGCTCCGTTTTGGTTTTAGAAGCAGATATTTCTCTGTACAGCCCATGGTCCCATTCACTCGGGAATATCCCAACGCAGCTCCTAGAAGAAACGTGTTTCTGACTCGCTGAATCTCAACGTAGATTCAACTCTCTTAGGTGAACGAACGCACAGCAGAGCAGTTTCAAGGAAACGTTTCTCCTGAGTTTTAGACGAAGTTACCTGCAGTTAAGTACGTATCCCGGCATTGGGCTGGAAATACCGGTTTTGGGATTCTGCACAGAAAGTGTTTGCAAACCGCTGAATCCACACGTGAGTTTAACTCTGTCAGTTGAATGCACACATTGACAACAATCCAGTTAGATAGCTCCGTTTTGGTTTTAGAAGCCCATATTTCTCTGTACAGCCTATGGTCCCATTCACTCGGGAATATCCCAACGCAGCTCCTGTAAGAAACGTGTTTCTGACTCGCTGAATCTCAACATAGATTCAACTCTCTTAGGTGAACGAACGCACAGCAGAGCAGTTTCAAGGAAACTTTTCTCCTGAGTTTTAGACGAAGTTTCCTGCTGTTTAGTACGTATGCCGGCATTGGGCTGGAAATACCGGTTTTGGGATTCTGCACAGAAAGGGTTTGCAAACCGCTGAATCCACACGTGAGTTTAATTCTGTCAGTTGAATGCACACATTGACAACCATTCAGTTTGATAACACCCTTTTGGTTTTAAAAGCAGATATTTCTCTGTACAGTCTATGGTCCCATTCACTCGGGAATATCCCAACGCAGCTCCTGGAAGAAACGTGTTTGTGACTCGCTGAATCTCAACATAGATTCAACTCTCTTAGGTGAACGAACGCACAGCAGAGCAGTTTCAAGGAAACGTTTCTCCTGAGTTTTAGACGAAGTTTCCTGCTGTTTAGTACGTATGCCGGCATTGGGCTGGAAATACCGGTTTTGGGATTCTGCACAGAAAGGGTTTGCAAACCGCTGAATCCACACGTGAGTTTAACTCTGTCAGTTGAATGCACACATTGACAACCATTCAGTTTGATAACACCCTTTTGGTTTTAGAAGCAGATATTTCTCTGTACAGCCTATGGTCCCATTCACTCGGGAATATCCCAACGCAGCTCCTGGAAGAAACGTGTTTCTGACTCGCTGAATCTCAACATAGATTCAACTCTCTTAGGTGAACGAACGCACAGCAGAGCAGTTTGAAGGAAACGTTTCTCCTGAGTTTCAGACGAAGTTTCCTGCTGTTTAGTACGGACGCCGGCATTGGGCTGGAAATACCGGTTTTGGGATTCTGCACAGAAAGGGTTTGCAAACCGCTGAATCCACACGTGAGTTTAACTCCGTCAGTTGAATGCACACATTGACAACCATTCAGTTAGATAGCTCCGTTTTGTTTTTAGAAGCAGATATTTCTCTATACAGCCTATGGTCCCATTCACTCGGGAATATCCCAACGAAGCTCCTGGAAGAAACGTGTTTCTGACTCGCTGAATCTCAACATAGATTCAACTCTCTTAGGTGAACGAACGCACAGCAGAGCAGTTTCAAGGAAACGTTTCTCCTGAGTTTTAGACGAAGTTTCCTGCTGTTTAGTACGGATGCCGGCATTGGGCTGGAAATACCGGTTTTGGGATTCTGCACAGAAAGCGTTTGCAAACCGCTGAATCCACACGTGAGTTTAACTCTGTCAGTTGAATGCACACATTGACAACCATTCAGTTTGATAACACCCTTTTGGTTTTAGAAGCAGATATTTCTCTGTACAGCCTATGGTCCCATTCACTCGGGAATATCCCAATGCAGCTCCTGGAAGAAACGTTTTTCTGACTCGCTGAATCTCAACATAGATTCAACTCTCTTAGGTGAACGAACGCACAGCAGAGCAGTTTCAAGGAATCGTTTCTTCTGAGTTTTAGACGAAGTTTCCTGCTGTTTAGTACGTATGCCGGCATTGGGCTGGAAATTCCGGTTTTGGGATTCTGCACAGAAAGGGTTTGCAAACCGCTGAATCCACACGTGAGTTTAACTTTGTCAGTTGAATGCACACATTGACAACCATCCAGTTAGATAGCTCCGTTTTGGTTTTAGAAGCAGATATTTCTCTGTACAGACTATGGTCCCATTCACTCGGGAATATCCCAACGCAGCTCCTAGAAGAAACGTGTTTCTGACTCGCTGAATCTCAACATAGATTCAACTCTCTTAGGTGAACGAACGAACAGCAGAGCAGTTTCAAGGAAACGTTTCTCCTGAGTTTTAGACGAAGTTTCCTGCTGTTTAGTACGTATGCCGGCATTGGGCTGGAAATACCGGTTTTGGGATTCTGCACAGAAAGGGTTTGCAAACCACTGAATCAACACGTGAGTTTAACTCTGTCAGTTGAATGCACACATTGACAACCATTCAGTTAGATAGCTCCGTTTTGGTTTTAGAAGCAGATATTTCTCTGTACAGCCTATGGTCCCATTCACTCGGGAATATCCCAACGCAGCTCCTGGAAGAAACGTGTTTCTGACTCGCTGAATCTCAACATAGATTCAAATCTCTTAGGTGAACGAACGCACAGCAGAGCAGTTTCAAGGAAACGTTTCTCCTGAGTTTTAGACGAAGTTTCCTGCTGTTTAGTACGTATGCCGGCATTGGGCTGGAAATACCGGTTTTGGGATTCTGCACAGAAAGGGTTTGCAAACCGCTGAATCCACACGTGAGTTTATCTCTGTCAGTTGAATGCACACATTGACAACCATTCAGTTAGATAGCTCCGTTTTGGTTTTAGAAGCAGATATTGCTCTGTACAGCCTATGGTCCCATTCACTCGGGAATATCCCAACGCAGCTCCTAGAAGAAACGTGTTTCTGACTCGCTGAATCTCAATATAGATTCAACTCTCTTTGGTGAACGAATGCCCAGCAGAGCAGTTTCAAGGAAACTTTTCTCCTGAGTTTTAGACGAAGTTTCCTGCTGTTTAGTACGTATGCCGGCATTGGGCTGGAAATTCCGGTTTTGGGATTCTGCACAGAAAGGGTTTGCAAACCGCTCAATCCACACGTGAGTTTAACTCTGTCAGTTGAATGCACACATTGACAACCATTCAGTTAGATACCTCCGTTTTGGTTTTAGAAACAGATATTTCTCTGTACAGTCTATGGTCCCATTCACTCGGGAATAACCCAACGCAGCTCCTAGAAGAAACGTGTTTCTGACTCGCTGAATCTCAACATAGATTCAACTCTCTTAGGTGAACGAACGCACAGCAGAGCAGTTTCAAGGAAACGTTTCTCCTGAGTTTTAGACGAAGTTTCCTGCTGTTTAGTACAGATGCCGGCATTGGGCTGGAAATACCGGTTTTGGGATTCTGCACAGAAAGGGTTTGCAAACCGCTGAATCCACACGTGAGTTTAACTCTGTCAGTGGAATGCGCACATTGACACCCATTCGGTTAGATAGTTCCGTTTCTGTTTTAGAAGCAGATATTTCTCTGTACAGCCTATGGTCCCATTCACTCGGGAATATCCCAACGCATCTCCTAGAAGAAACGTGTTTCTGACTCGCTGAATCTCAACATAGATTCAACTCTCTTAGGTGAGCGAACGCACAGCAGAGCAGTTTCAAGGAAACGTTTCTCCTGAGTTTTAGACGAAGCTTCCTGCTGTTTAGTACATATGCCGGCATTGGGCTGGAAATACCGGTTTTGGGATTCTGCACAGAAAGGGTTTGCAAACCGCTGAATCCACACGTGAGTTTAACTTTGTCAGTTGAATGCACACATTGACAAACATCCACTTAGATAGCTCCGTTTTGGTTTTAGAAGCAGATATTTCTCTGTACAGACTGTAGTCCCATTCACTCGGGAATATCTCAACGCAGCTCCTAGAAGAAACGTGTTTCTGACTCGCTGAATCTCAACATTGATTCAACTCTCTTAGGTGAACGAACGCACAGCAGAGCAGTTTCAAGGAAACTTTTCTCCTGAGTTTTAGACGAAGTTACCTGCTGTTTAGTATGTATGCCGGCATTGGGCTGGAAATACCGGTTTTGGGATTCTGCACAGAAAGGGTTTGCAAACCACTGAATCCACACGTGAGTTTAACTCTGTCAGTTGAATGCACACATTGACAACCGTTCAGTTAGATTGCTCCGTTTTGGTTATAGAAGCAGATATTTCTCTGTACAGCCTATGGTCCCATTCACTCTGGAATATCCCAACGCAGGTCCTAGAGAAACGTGTTTCTGACTCGCTGAATCTCAACATTGATTCAACTCTCTTAGGTGAACGAACGCACAGCAGAGCAGTTTCAAGGAAACTTTTCTCCTGAGTTTTAGACGAAGTTACCTGCTGTTTAGTACGTATGCCGGCATTGGGCTGGAAATACCGGTTTTGGGATTCTGCACAGAAAGGGTTTGCAAACCGCTGAATCCACACGTGAGTTTAACTCTGTCAGTTGAATGCACACATTGACAACCATTCAGTTTGATAACACCCTTTTGGTTTTAAAAGCAGATATTTCTCTGTACAGTCTATGGTCCCATTCACTCGGGAATATCCCAACGCAGCTCCTGGAAGAAACGTGTTTGTGACTCGCTGAATCTCAACATAGATTCAACTCTCTTAGGTGAACGAACGCACAGCAGAGCAGTTTCAAGGAAACGTTTCTCCTGAGTTTTAGACGAAGTTTCCTGCTGTTTAGTACGGATGCCGGCATTGGGCTGGAAATACCGGTTTTGGGATTCTGCACAGAAAGGGTTTGCAAACCGCTGAATCCACACGTGAGTTTAACTCTGTCAGTTGAATGCACACATTGACAAACATTCAGTTTGATAACACCCTTTTGGTTTTAGAAGCAGATATTTCTCTGTACAGCCTATGGTCCCATTCACTCGGGAATATCCCAACGCAGCTCCTGGAAGAAACGTGTTTCTGACTCGCTGAATCTCAACATAGATTCAACTCTCTTAGGTGAACGAACGCACAGCAGAGCAGTTTCAAGGAAACGTTTCTCCTGAGTTTCAGACGAAGTTTCCTGCTGTTTAGTACGGACGCCGGCATTGGGCTGGAAATACCGGTTTTGGGATTCTGCACAGAAAGGGTTTGCAAACTGCTGAATCCACACGAGAGTTTGACTTTGTCACTTGAATGCACACATTGACAACAATCCAGTTAGATAGCTCCGTTTTGGTTTTAGAAGCACATATTTCGCTGTACACCCTATGGTCCCATTCACTCGGGAATATCCCAACGCAACTCCTAGAAGAAACGTGTTTGTGACTCGCTGAATCTCAACATAGATTCAACTCTCTTAGGTGAACGAACGCACAGCAGAGCAGTTTCAAGGAAACGTTTCTCCTGAGTTTTAGACGAAGTTTCCTGCTGTTTAGTACGGATGCCGGCATTGGGCTGGAAATACCGGTTTTGGGATTCTGCACAGAAAGGGTTTGCAAACCGCTGAATCCACACGTGAGTTTAACTCCGTCAGTTGAATGCACACATTGACAACCATTCAGTTAGATAGCTCCGTTTTGTTTTTAGAAGCAGATATTTCTCTATACAGCCTATGGTCCCATTCACTCGGGAATATCCCAACGCAGCTCCTGGAAGAAACGTGTTTCTGACTCGCTGAATCTCAACATAGATTCAACTCTCTTAGGTGAACGAACGCACAGCAGAGCAGTTTCAAGGAAACTTTTCTCCTGAGTTTTAGACGAAGTTTCCTGCTGTTTAGTACGTATGCCGGCATTGGGCTGGAAATACCGGTTTTGGGATTCTGCACAGAAAGGGTTTGCAAACCGCTGAATCCACACGTGAGTTTAATTCTGTCAGTTGAATGCACACATTGACAACCATTCAGTTTGATAACACCCTTTTGGTTTTAAAAGCAGATATTTCTCTGTACAGTCTATGGTCCCATTCACTCGGGAATATCCCAACGCAGCTCCTGGAAGAAACGTGTTTGTGACTCGCTGAATCTCAACATAGATTCAACTCTCTTAGGTGAACGAACGCACAGCAGAGCAGTTTCAAGGAAACGTTTCTCCTGAGTTTTAGACGAAGTTTCCTGCTGTTTAGTACGTATGCCGGCATTGGGCTGGAAATACCGGTTTTGGGATTCTGCACAGAAAGGGTTTGCAAACCGCTGAATCCACACGTGAGTTTAACTCTGTCAGTTGAATGCACACATTGACAACCATTCAGTTTGATAACACCCTTTTGGTTTTAGAAGCAGATATTTCTCTGTACAGCCTATGGTCCCATTCACTCGGGAATATCCCAACGCAGCTCCTGGAAGAAACGTGTTTCTGACTCGCTGAATCTCAACATAGATTCAACTCTCTTAGGTGAACGAACGCACAGCAGAGCAGTTTCAAGGAAACGTTTCTCCTGAGTTTCAGACGAAGTTTCCTGCTGTTTAGTACGGACGCCGGCATTGGGCTGGAAATACCGGTTTTGGGATTCTGCACAGAAAGGGTTTGCAAACCGCTGAATCCACACGTGAGTTTAACTCCGTCAGTTGAATGCACACATTGACAACCATTCAGTTAGATAGCTCCGTTTTGTTTTTAGAAGCAGATATTTCTCTATACAGCCTATGGTCCCATTCACTCGGGAATATCCCAACGAAGCTCCTGGAAGAAACGTGTTTCTGACTCGCTGAATCTCAACATAGATTCAAATCTCTTAGGTGAACGAACGCACAGCAGAGCAGTTTCAAGGAAACGTTTCTCCTGAGTTTTAGACGAAGTTTCCTGCTGTTTAGTACGTATGCCGGCATTGGGCTGGAAATACCGGTTTTGGGATTCTGCACAGAAAGGGTTTGCAAACCGCTGAATCCACACGTGAGTTTATCTCTGTCAGTTGAATGCACACATTGACAACCATTCAGTTAGATAGCTCCGTTTTGGTTTTAGAAGCAGATATTTCTCTGTACAGCCTATGGTCCCATTCACTCGGGAATATCCCAACGCAGCTCCTAGAAGAAACGTGTTTCTGACTCGCTGAATCTCAATATAGATTCAACTCTCTTTGGTGAACGAATGCCCAGCAGAGCAGTTTCAAGGAAACTTTTCTCCTGAGTTTTAGACGAAGTTTCCTGCTGTTTAGTACGTATGCCGGCATTGGGCTGGAAATTCCGGTTTTGGGATTCTGCACAGAAAGGGTTTGCAAACCGCTCAATCCACACGTGAGTTTAACTCTGTCAGTTGAATGCACACATTGACAACCATTCAGTTAGATACCTCCGTTTTGGTTTTAGAAACAGATATTTCTCTGTACAGTCTATGGTCCCATTCACTCGGGAATAACCCAACGCAGCTCCTAGAAGAAACGTGTTTCTGACTCGCTGAATCTCAACATAGATTCAACTCTCTTAGGTGAACGAACGCACAGCAGAGCAGTTTCAAGGAAACGTTTCTCCTGAGTTTTAGACGAAGTTTCCTGCTGTTTAGTACAGATGCCGGCATTGGGCTGGAAATACCGGTTTTGGGATTCTGCACAGAAAGGGTTTGCAAACCGCTGAATCCACACGTGAGTTTAACTCTGTCAGTGGAATGCGCACATTGACACCCATTCGGTTAGATAGTTCCGTTTCTGTTTTAGAAGCAGATATTTCTCTGTACAGCCTATGGTCCCATTCACTCGGGAATATCCCAACGCATCTCCTAGAAGAAACGTGTTTCTGACTCGCTGAATCTCAACATAGATTCAACTCTCTTAGGTGAGCGAACGCACAGCAGAGCAGTTTCAAGGAAACGTTTCTCCTGAGTTTTAGACGAAGCTTCCTGCTGTTTAGTACATATGCCGGCATTGGGCTGGAAATACCGGTTTTGGGATTCTGCACAGAAAGGGTTTGCAAACCGCTGAATCCACACGTGAGTTTAACTTTGTCAGTTGAATGCACACATTGACAAACATCCACTTAGATAGCTCCGTTTTGGTTTTAGAAGCAGATATTTCTCTGTACAGACTGTAGTCCCATTCACTCGGGAATATCTCAACGCAGCTCCTAGAAGAAACGTGTTTCTGACTCGCTGAATCTCAACATTGATTCAACTCTCTTAGGTGAACGAACGCACAGCAGAGCAGTTTCAAGGAAACTTTTCTCCTGAGTTTTAGACGAAGTTACCTGCTGTTTAGTATGTATGCCGGCATTGGGCTGGAAATACCGGTTTTGGGATTCTGCACAGAAAGGGTTTGCAAACCACTGAATCCACACGTGAGTTTAACTCTGTCAGTTGAATGCACACATTGACAACCGTTCAGTTAGATTGCTCCGTTTTGGTTATAGAAGCAGATATTTCTCTGTACAGCCTATGGTCCCATTCACTCTGGAATATCCCAACGCAGGTCCTAGAGAAACGTGTTTCTGACTCGCTGAATCTCAACATTGATTCAACTCTCTTAGGTGAACGAACGCACAGCAGAGCAGTTTCAAGGAAACTTTTCTCCTGAGTTTTAGACGAAGTTACCTGCTGTTTAGTACGTATGCCGGCATTGGGCTGGAAATACCGGTTTTGGGATTCTGCACAGAAAGGGTTTGCAAACCGCTGAATCCACACGTGAGTTTAACTCTGTCAGTTGAATGCACACATTGACAACCATTCAGTTTGATAACACCCTTTTGGTTTTAAAAGCAGATATTTCTCTGTACAGTCTATGGTCCCATTCACTCGGGAATATCCCAACGCAGCTCCTGGAAGAAACGTGTTTGTGACTCGCTGAATCTCAACATAGATTCAACTCTCTTAGGTGAACGAACGCACAGCAGAGCAGTTTCAAGGAAACGTTTCTCCTGAGTTTTAGACGAAGTTTCCTGCTGTTTAGTACGGATGCCGGCATTGGGCTGGAAATACCGGTTTTGGGATTCTGCACAGAAAGCGTTTGCAAACCGCTGAATCCACACGTGAGTTTAACTCTGTCAGTTGAATGCACACATTGACAACCATTCAGTTTGATAACACCCTTTTGGTTTTAGAAGCAGATATTTCTCTGTACAGCCTATGGTCCCATTCACTCGGGAATATCCCAATGCAGCTCCTGGAAGAAACGTGTTTCTGACTCGCTGAATCTCAACATAGATTCAACTCTCTTAGGTGAACGAACGCACAGCAGAGCAGTTTCAAGGAATCGTTTCTTCTGAGTTTTAGACGAAGTTACCTGCTGTTTAGTACGTATGCCGGCATTGGGCTGGAAATACCGGTTTTGGGATTCTGCACAGAAAGGGTTTGCAATCCGCTGAATCCACACGTGAGTTTAACTTTGTCAGTTGAATGCACACATTGACAACCATCCAGTTAGATAGCTCCGTTTTGGTTTTAGAAGCAGATATTTCTCTGTACAGACTATGGTCCCATTCACTCGGGAATATCCCAACGCAGCTCCTAGAAGAAACGTGTTTGTGACTCGCTGAATATCAACATAGATTCAACTCTCTTAGGTGAACGAACGAACAGCAGAGCAGTTTCAAGGAAACGTTTCTCCTGAGTTTTAGACGAAGTTTCCTGCTGTTTAGTACGTATGCCGGCATTGGGCTGGAAATACCGGTTTTGGGATTCTGCACAGAAAGGGTTTGCAAACCACTGAATCAACACGTGAGTTTAACTCTGTCAGTTGAATGCACACATTGACAACCATTCAGTTAGATAGCTCCGTTTTGGTTTTAGAAGCAGATATTTCTCTGTACAGCCTATGGTCCCATTCACTCGGGAATATCCCAACGCAGCTCCTGGAAGAAACGTGTTTCTGACTCGCTGAATCTCAACATAGATTCAAATCTCTTAGGTGAACGAACGCACAGCAGAGCAATTTCAAGGAAACGTTTCTCCTGAGTTTTAGACGAAGTTTCCTGCTGTTTAGTACGTATGCCGGCATTGGGCTGGAAATACCGGTTTTGGGATTCTGCACAGAAAGGGTTTGCAAACCGCTGAATCCACACGTGAGTTTATCTCTGTCAGTTGAATGCACACATTGACAACCATTCAGTTAGATAGCTCCGTTTTGGTTTTAGAAGCAGATATTTCTCTGTACAGCCTATGGTCCCATTCACTCGGGAATATCCCAACGCAGCTCCTAGAAGAAACGTGTTTCTGACTCGCTGAATCTCAATATAGATTCAACTCTCTTTGGTGAACGAATGCCCAGCAGAGCAGTTTCAAGGAAACGTTTCTCCTGAGTTTTAGACGAAGTTTCCTGCTGTTTAGTACGTATGCCGGCATTGGGCTGGAAATTCCGGTTTTGGGATTCTGCACAGAAAGGGTTTGCAAACCGCTCAATCCACACGTGAGTTTAACTCTGTCAGTTGAATGCAAACATTGACAACCATTCAGTTAGATACCTCCGTTTTGGTTTTAGAAACAGATATTTCTCTGTACAGTCTATGGTCCCATTCACTCGGGAATAACCCAACGCAGCTCCTAGAAGAAACGTGTTTCTGACTCGCTGAATCTCAACATAGATTCAACTCTCTTAGGTGAACGAACGCACAGCAGAGCAGTTTCAAGGAAACGTTTCTCCTGAGTTTTAGACGAAGTTTCCTGATGTTTAGTACAGATGCCGGCATTGGGCTGGAAATACCGGTTTTGGGATTCTGCACAGAAAGGGTTTGCAAACCGCTGAATCCACACGTGAGTTTAACTCTGTCAGTGGAATGCGCACATTGACACCCATTCGGTTAGATAGTTCCGTTTCTGTTTTAGAAGCAGATATTTCTCTGTACAGCCTATGGTCCCATTCACTCGGGAATATCCCAACGCAGGTCCTAGAAGAAACGTGTTTCTGACTCGCTGAATCTCAACATAGATTCAACTCTCTTAGGTGAACGAACGCACAGCAGAGCAGTTTCAAGGAAACGTTTCTCCTGAGTTTTAGACGAAGTTTCCTGCTGTTTAGTACGGATGCCGGCATTGGGCTGGAAATACCGGTTTTGGGATTCTGCACAGAAAGGGTTTGCAAACCGCTGAATCCACACGTGAGTTTAACTCTGTGAGTTGAATGCACACATTGACAACCATCCAGTTAGATAGCTCCGTTTTGGTTTTAGAAGCAGATATTTCTCTGTACAGCCCATGTTCCCATTCACTCGGGAATATCTCAACGAAGCTCCTAGAAGAAACGTGTTTCTGACTCGCTGAATCTCAACGTAGATTCAACTCTCTTAGGTGAACGAACGCACAGCAGAGCAGTTTCAAGGAAACGTTTCTCCTGAGTTTTAGACGAAGTTACCTGCAGTTAAGTACGTATCCCGGCATTGGGCTGGAAATACCGGTTTTGGGATTCTGCACAGAAAGTGTTTGCAAACCGCTGAATCCACACGTGAGTTTAACTCTGTCAGTTGAATGCACACATTGACAACAATCCAGTTAGATAGCTCCGTTTTGGTTTTAGAAGCCCATATTTCTCTGTACAGCCTATGGTCCCATTCACTCGGGAATATCCCAACGCAGCTCCTGGAAGAAACGTGTTTCTGACTCGCTGAATCTCAACATAGATTCAACTCTCTTAGGTGAACGAACGCACAGCAGAGCAGTTTCAAGGAAACGTTTCTCCTGAGTTTTAGACGAAGTTTCCTGCTGTTTAGTACGTATGCCGGCATTGGGCTGGAAATACCGGTTTTGGGATTCTGCACAGAAAGGGTTTGCAAACCGCTGAATCCACACGTGAGTTTAACTCTGTCCGTTGAATGCACACATTGACAACCATTCACTTTGATAACACCCTTTTGGTTTTAAAAGCAGATATTTCTCTGTACAGTCTATTGTCCCATTCACTCGGGAATATCCCAACGCAGCTCCTGGAAGAAACGTGTTTCTGACTCGCTGAATCTCAACATAGATTCAACTCTCTTAGGTGAACGAACGCACAGCAGAGCAGTTTCAATGAAACGTTTCTCCTGAGTTTTAGACGAAGTTTCCTGCTGTTTAGTACGTATGCCGGCATTGGGCTGGAAATACCGGTTTTGGGATTCTGCACAGAAAGGGTTTGCAAACCGCTGAATCCACACGTGAGTTTAACTCTGTCAGTTGAATGCACACATTGACAACCATTCAGTTTGATAACACCCTTTTGGTTTTAAAAGCAGATATTTCTCTGTACAGTCTATGGTCCCATTCACTCGGGAATATCCCAACGCAGCTCCTGGAAGAAACGTGTTTGTGACTCGCTGAATCTCAACATAGATTCAACTCTCTTAGGTGAACGAACGCACAGCAGAGCAGTTTCAAGGAAACGTTTCTCCTGAGTTTTAGACGAAGTTTCCTGCTGTTTAGTACGTATGCCGGCATTGGGCTGGAAATACCGGTTTTGGGATTCTGCACAGAAAGGGTTTGCAAACCGCTGAATCCACACGTGAGTTTAACTCTGTCAGTTGAATGCACACATTGACAACCATTCAGTTTGATAACACCCTTTTGGTTTTAGAAGCAGATATTTCTCTGTACAGCCTATGGTCCCATTCACTCGGGAATATCCCAACGCAGCTCCTGGAAGAAACGTGTTTCTGACTCGCTGAATCTCAACATAGATTCAACTCTCTTAGGTGAACGAACGCACAGCAGAGCAGTTTCAAGGAAACGTTTCTCCTGAGTTTTAGACGAAGTTTCCTGCTGTTTAGTACGTATGCCGGCATTGGGCTGGAAATACCGGTTTTGGGATTCTGCACAGAAAGGGTTTGCAAACCGCTGAATCCACACGTGAGTTTATCTCTGTCAGTTGAATGAACACATTGACAACCATTCAGTTAGATAGCTCCGTTTTGGTTTTAGAAGCAGATATTTCTCTGTACAGCCTATGGTCCCATTCACTCGGGAATATCCCAACGCAGCTCCTAGAAGAAACGTGTTTCTGACTCGCTGAATCTCAATATAGATTCAACTCTCTTTGGTGAACGAATGCCCAGCAGAGCAGTTTCAAGGAAACTTTTCTCCTGAGTTTTAGACGAAGTTTCCTGCTGTTTAGTACGTATGCCGGCATTGGGCTGGAAATTCCGGTTTTGGGATTCTGCACAGAAAGGGTTTGCAAACCGCTCAATCCACACGTGAGTTTAACTCTGTCAGTTGAATGCACACATTGACAACCATTCAGTTAGATACCTCCGTTTTGGTTTTAGAAACAGATATTTCTCTGTACAGTCTATGGTCCCATTCACTCGGGAATAACCCAACGCAGCTCCTAGAAGAAACGTGTTTCTGACTCGCTGAATCTCAACATAGATTCAACTCTCTTAGGTGAACGAACGCACAGCAGAGCAGTTTCAAGGAAACGTTTCTCCTGAGTTTTAGACGAAGTTTCCTTCTGTTTAGTATAGATGCCGGCATTGGGCTGGAAATACCGGTTTTGGGATTCTGCACAGAAAGGGTTTGCAAACCGCTGAATCCACACGTGAGTTTAACTCTGTCAGTGGAATGCGCACATTGACACCCATTCGGTTAGATAGTTCCGTTTCTGTTTTAGAAGCAGATATTTCTCTGTACAGCCTATGGTCCCATTCACTCGGGAATATCCCAACGCATCTCCTAGAAGAAACGTGTTTCTGACTCGCTGAATCTCAACATAGATTCAACTCTCTTAGGTGAGCGAACGCACAGCAGAGCAGTTTCAAGGAAACGTTTCTCCTGAGTTTTAGACGAAGCTTCCTGCTGTTTAGTACATATGCCGGCATTGGGCTGGAAATACCGGTTTTGGGATTCTGCACAGAAAGGGTATGCAAACCGCTGAATCCACACGTGAGTTTAACTCTGTCAGTTGAATGCACACATTGACAAACATCCACTTAGATAGCTCCGTTTTGGTTTTAGAAGCAGATATTTCTCTGTACAGACTGTAGTCCCATTCACTCGGGAATATCCCAACGCAGCTCCTAGAAGAAACGTGTTTCTGACTCGCTGAATCTCAACATTGATTCAACTCTCTTAGGTGAACGAACGCACAGCAGAGCAGTTTCAAGGAAACTTTTCTCCTGAGTTTTAGACGAAGTTACCTGCTGTTTAGTATGTATGCCGGCATTGGGCTGGAAATAACGGTTTTGGGATTCTGCACAGAAAGGGTTTGCAAACCACTGAATCCACACGTGAGTTTAACTCTGTCAGTTGAATGCACACATTGACAACCGTTCAGTTAGATTGCTCCGTTTTGGTTATAGAAGCAGATATTTCTCTGTACAGCCTATGGTCCCATTCACTCTGGAATATCCCAACGCAGGTCCTAGAGAAACGTGTTTCTGACTCGCTGAATCTCAACATTGATTCAACTCTCTTAGGTGAACGAACGCACAGCAGAGCAGTTTCAAGGAAACTTTTCTCCTGAGTTTTAGACGAAGTTACCTGCTGTTTAGTACGTATGCCGGCATTGGGCTGGAAATACCGGTTTTGGGATTCTGCACAGAAAGGGTTTGCAAACCGCTGAATCCACACGTGAGTTTAACTCTGTCAGTTGAATGCACACATTGACAACCATTCAGTTTGATAACACCCTTTTGGTTTTAAAAGCAGATATTTCTCTGTACAGTCTATGGTCCCATTCACTCGGGAATATCCCAACGCAGCTCCTGGAAGAAACGTGTTTGTGACTCGCTGAATCTCAACATAGATTCAACTCTCTTAGGTGAACGAACGCACAGCAGAGCAGTTTCAAGGAAACGTTTCTCCTGAGTTTTAGACGAAGTTTCCTGCTGTTTAGTACGGATGCCGGCATTGGGCTGGAAATACCGGTTTTGGGATTCTGCACAGAAAGGGTTTGCAAACCGCTGAATCCACACGTGAGTTTAACTCTGTCAGTTGAATGCACACATTGACAAACATTCAGTTTGATAACACCCTTTTGGTTTTAGAAGCAGATATTTCTCTGTACAGCCTATGGTCCCATTCACTCGGGAATATCCCAACGCAGCTCCTGGAAGAAACGTGTTTCTGACTCGCTGAATCTCAACATAGATTCAACTCTCTTAGGTGAACGAACGCACAGCAGAGCAGTTTCAAGGAAACGTTTCTCCTGAGTTTCAGACGAAGTTTCCTGCTGTTTAGTACGGACGCCGGCATTGGGCTGGAAATACCGGTTTTGGGATTCTGCACAGAAAGGGTTTGCAAACCGCTGAATCCACACGTGAGTTTAACTCCGTCAGTTGAATGCACACATTGACAACCATTCAGTTAGATAGCTCCGTTTTGTTTTTAGAAGCAGATATTTCTCTATACAGCCTATGGTCCCATTCACTCGGGAATATCCCAACGCAGCTCCTGGAAGAAACGTGTTTCTGACTCGCTGAATCTCAACATAGATTCAACTCTCTTAGGTGAACGAACGCACAGCAGAGCAGTTTCAAGGAAACGTTTCTCCTGAGTTTTAGACGAAGTTTCCTGCTGTTTAGTACGGATGCCGGCATTGGGCTGGAAATACCGGTTTTGGGATTCTGCACAGAAAGCGTTTGCAAACCGCTGAATCCACACGTGAGTTTAACTCTGTCAGTTGAATGCACACATTGACAACCATTCAGTTTGATAACACCCTTTTGGTTTTAGAAGCAGATATTTCTCTGTACAGCCTATGGTCCCATTCACTCGGGAATATCCCAATGCAGCTCCTGGAAGAAACGTGTTTCTGACTCGCTGAATCTCAACATAGATTCAACTCTCTTAGGTGAACGAACGCACAGCAGAGCAGTTTCAAGGAATCGTTTCTTCTGAGTTTTAGACGAAGTTACCTGCTGTTTAGTACGTATGCCGGCATTGGGCTGGAAATACCGGTTTTGGGATTCTGCACAGAAAGGGTTTGCAAACCGCTGAATCCACACGTGAGTTTAACTTTGTCAGTTGAATGCACACATTGACAACCATCCAGTTAGATAGCTCCGTTTTGGTTTTAGAAGCAGATATTTCTCTGTACAGACTATGGTCCCATTCACTCGGGAATATCCCAACGCAGCTCCTAGAAGAAACGTGTTTGTGACTCGCTGAATCTCAACATAGATTCAACTCTCTTAGGTGAACGAACGAACAGCAGAGCAGTTTCAAGGAAACGTTTCTCCTGAGTTTTAGACGAAGTTTCCTGCTGTTTAGTACGTATGCCGGCATTGGGCTGGAAATACCGGTTTTGGGATTCTGCACAGAAAGGGTTTGCAAACCACTGAATCAACACGTGAGTTTAACTCTGTCAGTTGAATGCACACATTGACAACCATTCAGTTAGATAGCTCCGTTTTGGTTTTAGAAGCAGATATTTCTCTGTACAGCCTATGGTCCCATTCCCTCGGGAATATCCCAACGCAGCTCCTGGAAGAAACGTGTTTCTGACTCGCTGAATCTCAACATAGATTCAAATCTCTTAGGTGAACGAACGCACAGCAGAGCAATTTCAAGGAAACGTTTCTCCTGAGTTTTAGACGAAGTTTCCTGCTGTTTAGTACGTATGCCGGCATTGGGCTGGAAATACCGGTTTTGGGATTCTGCACAGAAAGGGTTTGCAAACCGCTGAATCCACACGTGAGTTTATCTCTGTCAGTTGAATGAACACATTGACAACCATTCAGTTAGATAGCTCCGTTTTGGTTTTAGAAGCAGATATTTCTCTGTACAGCCTATGGTCCCATTCACTCGGGAATATCCCAACGCAGCTCCTAGAAGAAACGTGTTTCTGACTCGCTGAATCTCAATATAGATTCAACTCTCTTTGGTGAACGAATGCCCAGCAGAGCAGTTTCAAGGAAACTTTTCTCCTGAGTTTTAGACGAAGTTTCCTGCTGTTTAGTACGTATGCCGGCATTGGGCTGGAAATTCCGGTTTTGGGATTCTGCACAGAAAGGGTTTGCAAACCGCTCAATCCACACGTGAGTTTAACTCTGTCAGTTGAATGCACACATTGACAACCATTCAGTTAGATACCTCCGTTTTGGTTTTAGAAACAGATATTTCTCTGTACAGTCTATGGTCCCATTCACTCGGGAATAACCCAACGCAGCTCCTAGAAGAAACGTGTTTCTGACTCGCTGAATCTCAACATAGATTCAACTCTCTTAGGTGAACGAACGCACAGCAGAGCAGTTTCAAGGAAACGTTTCTCCTGAGTTTTAGACGAAGTTTCCTTCTGTTTAGTATAGATGCCGGCATTGGGCTGGAAATACCGGTTTTGGGATTCTGCACAGAAAGGGTTTGCAAACCGCTGAATCCACACGTGAGTTTAACTCTGTCAGTGGAATGCGCACATTGACACCCATTCGGTTAGATAGTTCCGTTTCTGTTTTAGAAGCAGATATTTCTCTGTACAGCCTATGGTCCCATTCACTCGGGAATATCCCAACGCATCTCCTAGAAGAAACGTGTTTCTGACTCGCTGAATCTCAACATAGATTCAACTCTCTTAGGTGAGCGAACGCACAGCAGAGCAGTTTCAAGGAAACGTTTCTCCTGAGTTTTAGACGAAGCTTCCTGCTGTTTAGTACATATGCCGGCATTGGGCTGGAAATACCGGTTTTGGGATTCTGCACAGAAAGGGTATGCAAACCGCTGAATCCACACGTGAGTTTAACTCTGTCAGTTGAATGCACACATTGACAAACATCCACTTAGATAGCTCCGTTTTGGTTTTAGAAGCAGATATTTCTCTGTACAGACTGTAGTCCCATTCACTCGGGAATATCCCAACGCAGCTCCTAGAAGAAACGTGTTTCTGACTCGCTGAATCTCAACATTGATTCAACTCTCTTAGGTGAACGAACGCACAGCAGAGCAGTTTCAAGGAAACTTTTCTCCTGAGTTTTAGACGAAGTTACCTGCTGTTTAGTATGTATGCCGGCATTGGGCTGGAAATAACGGTTTTGGGATTCTGCACAGAAAGGGTTTGCAAACCACTGAATCCACACGTGAGTTTAACTCTGTCAGTTGAATGCACACATTGACAACCGTTCAGTTAGATTGCTCCGTTTTGGTTATAGAAGCAGATATTTCTCTGTACAGCCTATGGTCCCATTCACTCTGGAATATCCCAACGCAGGTCCTAGAGAAACGTGTTTCTGACTCGCTGAATCTCAACATTGATTCAACTCTCTTAGGTGAACGAACGCACAGCAGAGCAGTTTCAAGGAAACTTTTCTCCTGAGTTTTAGACGAAGTTACCTGCTGTTTAGTACGTATGCCGGCATTGGGCTGGAAATACCGGTTTTGGGATTCTGCACAGAAAGGGTTTGCAAACCGCTGAATCCACACGTGAGTTTAACTCTGTCAGTTGAATGCACACATTGACAACCATTCAGTTTGATAACACCCTTTTGGTTTTAAAAGCAGATATTTCTCTGTACAGTCTATGGTCCCATTCACTCGGGAATATCCCAACGCAGCTCCTGGAAGAAACGTGTTTGTGACTCGCTGAATCTCAACATAGATTCAACTCTCTTAGGTGAACGAACGCACAGCAGAGCAGTTTCAAGGAAACGTTTCTCCTGAGTTTTAGACGAAGTTTCCTGCTGTTTAGTACGGATGCCGGCATTGGGCTGGAAATACCGGTTTTGGGATTCTGCACAGAAAGGGTTTGCAAACCGCTGAATCCACACGTGAGTTTAACTCTGTCAGTTGAATGCACACATTGACAAACATTCAGTTTGATAACACCCTTTTGGTTTTAGAAGCAGATATTTCTCTGTACAGCCTATGGTCCCATTCACTCGGGAATATCCCAACGCAGCTCCTGGAAGAAACGTGTTTCTGACTCGCTGAATCTCAACATAGATTCAACTCTCTTAGGTGAACGAACGCACAGCAGAGCAGTTTCAAGGAAACGTTTCTCCTGAGTTTCAGACGAAGTTTCCTGCTGTTTAGTACGGACGCCGGCATTGGGCTGGAAATACCGGTTTTGGGATTCTGCACAGAAAGGGTTTGCAAACCGCTGAATCCACACGTGAGTTTAACTCCGTCAGTTGAATGCACACATTGACAACCATTCAGTTAGATAGCTCCGTTTTGTTTTTAGAAGCAGATATTTCTCTATACAGCCTATGGTCCCATTCACTCGGGAATATCCCAACGCAGCTCCTGGAAGAAACGTGTTTCTGACTCGCTGAATCTCAACATAGATTCAACTCTCTTAGGTGAACGAACGCACAGCAGAGCAGTTTCAAGGAAACGTTTCTCCTGAGTTTTAGACGAAGTTTCCTGCTGTTTAGTACGGATGCCGGCATTGGGCTGGAAATACCGGTTTTGGGATTCTGCACAGAAAGCGTTTGCAAACCGCTGAATCCACACGTGAGTTTAACTCTGTCAGTTGAATGCACACATTGACAACCATTCAGTTTGATAACACCCTTTTGGTTTTAGAAGCAGATATTTCTCTGTACAGCCTATGGTCCCATTCACTCGGGAATATCCCAATGCAGCTCCTGGAAGAAACGTGTTTCTGACTCGCTGAATCTCAACATAGATTCAACTCTCTTAGGTGAACGAACGCACAGCAGAGCAGTTTCAAGGAATCGTTTCTTCTGAGTTTTAGACGAAGTTACCTGCTGTTTAGTACGTATGCCGGCATTGGGCTGGAAATACCGGTTTTGGGATTCTGCACAGAAAGGGTTTGCAAACCGCTGAATCCACACGTGAGTTTAACTTTGTCAGTTGAATGCACACATTGACAACCATCCAGTTAGATAGCTCCGTTTTGGTTTTAGAAGCAGATATTTCTCTGTACAGACTATGGTCCCATTCACTCGGGAATATCCCAACGCAGCTCCTAGAAGAAACGTGTTTGTGACTCGCTGAATCTCAACATAGATTCAACTCTCTTAGGTGAACGAACGAACAGCAGAGCAGTTTCAAGGAAACGTTTCTCCTGAGTTTTAGACGAAGTTTCCTGCTGTTTAGTACGTATGCCGGCATTGGGCTGGAAATACCGGTTTTGGGATTCTGCACAGAAAGGGTTTGCAAACCACTGAATCAACACGTGAGTTTAACTCTGTCAGTTGAATGCACACATTGACAACCATTCAGTTAGATAGCTCCGTTTTGGTTTTAGAAGCAGATATTTCTCTGTACAGCCTATGGTCCCATTCCCTCGGGAATATCCCAACGCAGCTCCTGGAAGAAACGTGTTTCTGACTCGCTGAATCTCAACATAGATTCAAATCTCTTAGGTGAACGAACGCACAGCAGAGCAATTTCAAGGAAACGTTTCTCCTGAGTTTTAGACGAAGTTTCCTGCTGTTTAGTACGTATGCCGGCATTGGGCTGGAAATACCGGTTTTGGGATTCTGCACAGAAAGGGTTTGCAAACCGCTGAATCCACACGTGAGTTTATCTCTGTCAGTTGAATTCACACATTGACAACCATTCAGTTAGATAGCTCCGTTTTGGTTTTAGAAGCAGATATTTCTCTGTACAGCCTATGGTCCCATTCACTCGGGAATATCCCAACGCAGCTCCTAGAAGAAACGTGTTTCTGACTCGCTGAATCTCAATATAGATTCAACTCTCTTTGGTGAACGAATGCCCAGCAGAGCAGTTTCAAGGAAAGGTTTCTCCTGAGTTTTAGACGAAGTTTCCTGCTGTTTAGTACGTATGCCGGCATTGGGCTGGAAATTCCGGTTTTGGGATTCTTCACAGAAAGGGTTTGCAAACCGCTCAATCCACACGTGAGTTTAACTCTGTCAGTTGAATGCACACATTGACAACCATTCAGTTAGATACCTCCGTTTTGGTTTTAGAAACAGATATTTCTCTGTACAGTCTATGGTCCCATTCACTCGGGAATAACCCAACGCAGCTCCTTGAAGAAACGTGTTTCTGACTCGCTGAATCTCAACATAGATTCAACTCTCTTAGGTGAACGAACGCACAGCAGAGCAGTTTCAAGGAAACGTTTCTCCTGAGTTTTAGACGAAGTTTCCTGCTGTTTAGTACAGATGCCGGCATTGGGCTGGAAATACCGGTTTTGGGATTCTGCACAGAAAGTGTTTGCAAACCGCTGAATCCACACGTGAGTTTAACTCTGTCAGTGGAATGCGCACATTGACACCCATTCGGTTAGATAGTTCCGTTTCTGTTTTAGAAGCAGATATTTCTCTGTACAGCCTATGGTCCCATTCACTCGGGTATATCCCAACGCATCTCCTAGAAGAAACGTGTTTCTGACTCGCTGAATCTCAACATAGATTCAACTCTCTTAGGTGAGCGAACGCACAGCAGAGCAGTTTCAAGGAAACGTTTCTCCTGAGTTTTAGACGAAGCTTCCTGCTGTTTAGTACATATGCCGGCATTGGGCTGGAAATACCGGTTTTGGGATTCTGCACAGAAAGGGTTTGCAAACCGCTGAATCCACACGTGAGTTTAACTTTGTCAGTTGAATGCACACATTGACAAACATCCACTTAGATAGCTCCGTTTTGGTTTTAGAAGCAGATATTTCTCTGTACAGACTGTAGTCCCATTCACTCGGGAATATCCCAACGCAGCTCCTAGAAGAAACGTGTTTCTGACTCGCTGAATCTCAACATTGATTCAACTCTCTTAGGTGAACGAACGCACAGCAGAGCAGTTTCAAGGAAACTTTTCTCCTGAGTTTTAGACGAAGTTTCCTGCTGTTTAGTACGGATGCCGGCATTGGGCTGGAAATACCGGTTTTGGGATTCTGCACAGAAAGGGTTTGCAAACCGCTGAATCCACACGTGAGTTTAACTCTGTGAGTTGAATGCACACATTGACAACCATCCAGTTAGATAGCTCCGTTTTGGTTTTAGAAGCAGATATTTCTCTGTACAGCCCATGGTCCCATTCACTCGGGAATATCCCAACGCAGCTCCTAGAAGAAACGTGTTTCTGACTCGCTGAATCTCAACGTAGATTCAACTCTCTTAGGTGAACGAACGCACAGCAGAGCAGTTTCAAGGAAACGTTTCTCCTGAGTTTTAGACGAAGTTACCTGCAGTTAAGTACGTATCCCGGCATTGGGCTGGAAATACCGGTTTTGGGATTCTGCACAGAAAGTGTTTGCAAACCGCTGAATCCACACGTGAGTTTAACTCTGTCAGTTGAATGCACACATTGACAACAATCCAGTTAGATAGCTCCGTTTTGGTTTTAGAAGCCCATATTTCTCTGTACAGCCTATGGTCCCATTCACTCGGGAATATCCCAACGCAGCTCCTGTAAGAAACGTGTTTCTGACTCGCTGAATCTCAACATAGATTCAACTCTCTTAGGTGAACGAACGCACAGCAGAGCAGTTTCAAGGAAACTTTTCTCCTGAGTTTTAGACGAAGTTTCCTGCTGTTTAGTACGTATGCCGGCATTGGGCTGGAAATACCGGTTTTGGGATTCTGCACAGAAAGGGTTTGCAAACCGCTGAATCCACACGTGAGTTTAATTCTGTCAGTTGAATGCACACATTGACAACCATTCAGTTTGATAACACCCTTTTGGTTTTAAAAGCAGATATTTCTCTGTACAGTCTATGGTCCCATTCACTCGGGAATATCCCAACGCAGCTCCTGGAAGAAACGTGTTTGTGACTCGCTGAATCTCAACATAGATTCAACTCTCTTAGGTGAACGAACGCACAGCAGAGCAGTTTCAAGGAAACGTTTCTCCTGAGTTTTAGACGAAGTTTCCTGCTGTTTAGTACGTATGCCGGCATTGGGCTGGAAATACCGGTTTTGGGATTCTGCACAGAAAGGGTTTGCAAACCGCTGAATCCACACGTGAGTTTAACTCTGTCAGTTGAATGCACACATTGACAACCATTCAGTTTGATAACACCCTTTTGGTTTTAGAAGCAGATATTTCTCTGTACAGCCTATGGTCCCATTCACTCGGGAATATCCCAACGCAGCTCCTGGAAGAAACGTGTTTCTGACTCGCTGAATCTCAACATAGATTCAACTCTCTTAGGTGAACGAACGCACAGCAGAGCAGTTTGAAGGAAACGTTTCTCCTGAGTTTCAGACGAAGTTTCCTGCTGTTTAGTACGGACGCCGGCATTGGGCTGGAAATACCGGTTTTGGGATTCTGCACAGAAAGGGTTTGCAAACCGCTGAATCCACACGTGAGTTTAACTCCGTCAGTTGAATGCACACATTGACAACCATTCAGTTAGATAGCTCCGTTTTGTTTTTAGAAGCAGATATTTCTCTATACAGCCTATGGTCCCATTCACTCGGGAATATCCCAACGAAGCTCCTGGAAGAAACGTGTTTCTGACTCGCTGAATCTCAACATAGATTCAACTCTCTTAGGTGAACGAACGCACAGCAGAGCAGTTTCAAGGAAACGTTTCTCCTGAGTTTTAGACGAAGTTTCCTGCTGTTTAGTACGGATGCCGGCATTGGGCTGGAAATACCGGTTTTGGGATTCTGCACAGAAAGCGTTTGCAAACCGCTGAATCCACACGTGAGTTTAACTCTGTCAGTTGAATGCACACATTGACAACCATTCAGTTTGATAACACCCTTTTGGTTTTAGAAGCAGATATTTCTCTGTACAGCCTATGGTCCCATTCACTCGGGAATATCCCAATGCAGCTCCTGGAAGAAACGTTTTTCTGACTCGCTGAATCTCAACATAGATTCAACTCTCTTAGGTGAACGAACGCACAGCAGAGCAGTTTCAAGGAATCGTTTCTTCTGAGTTTTAGACGAAGTTTCCTGCTGTTTAGTACGTATGCCGGCATTGGGCTGGAAATTCCGGTTTTGGGATTCTGCACAGAAAGGGTTTGCAAACCGCTGAATCCACACGTGAGTTTAACTTTGTCAGTTGAATGCACACATTGACAACCATCCAGTTAGATAGCTCCGTTTTGGTTTTAGAAGCAGATATTTCTCTGTACAGACTATGGTCCCATTCACTCGGGAATATCCCAACGCAGCTCCTAGAAGAAACGTGTTTCTGACTCGCTGAATCTCAACATAGATTCAACTCTCTTAGGTGAACGAACGAACAGCAGAGCAGTTTCAAGGAAACGTTTCTCCTGAGTTTTAGACGAAGTTTCCTGCTGTTTAGTACGTATGCCGGCATTGGGCTGGAAATACCGGTTTTGGGATTCTGCACAGAAAGGGTTTGCAAACCACTGAATCAACACGTGAGTTTAACTCTGTCAGTTGAATGCACACATTGACAACCATTCAGTTAGATAGCTCCGTTTTGGTTTTAGAAGCAGATATTTCTCTGTACAGCCTATGGTCCCATTCACTCGGGAATATCCCAACGCAGCTCCTGGAAGAAACGTGTTTCTGACTCGCTGAATCTCAACATAGATTCAAATCTCTTAGGTGAACGAACGCACAGCAGAGCAGTTTCAAGGAAACGTTTCTCCTGAGTTTTAGACGAAGTTTCCTGCTGTTTAGTACGTATGCCGGCATTGGGCTGGAAATACCGGTTTTGGGATTCTGCACAGAAAGGGTTTGCAAACCGCTGAATCCACACGTGAGTTTATCTCTGTCAGTTGAATGCACACATTGACAACCATTCAGTTAGATAGCTCCGTTTTGGTTTTAGAAGCAGATATTGCTCTGTACAGCCTATGGTCCCATTCACTCGGGAATATCCCAACGCAGCTCCTAGAAGAAACGTGTTTCTGACTCGCTGAATCTCAATATAGATTCAACTCTCTTTGGTGAACGAATGCCCAGCAGAGCAGTTTCAAGGAAACTTTTCTCCTGAGTTTTAGACGAAGTTTCCTGCTGTTTAGTACGTATGCCGGCATTGGGCTGGAAATTCCGGTTTTGGGATTCTGCACAGAAAGGGTTTGCAAACCGCTCAATCCACACGTGAGTTTAACTCTGTCAGTTGAATGCACACATTGACAACCATTCAGTTAGATACCTCCGTTTTGGTTTTAGAAACAGATATTTCTCTGTACAGTCTATGGTCCCATTCACTCGGGAATAACCCAACGCAGCTCCTAGAAGAAACGTGTTTCTGACTCGCTGAATCTCAACATAGATTCAACTCTCTTAGGTGAACGAACGCACAGCAGAGCAGTTTCAAGGAAACGTTTCTCCTGAGTTTTAGACGAAGTTTCCTGCTGTTTAGTACAGATGCCGGCATTGGGCTGGAAATACCGGTTTTGGGATTCTGCACAGAAAGGGTTTGCAAACCGCTGAATCCACACGTGAGTTTAACTCTGTCAGTGGAATGCGCACATTGACACCCATTCGGTTAGATAGTTCCGTTTCTGTTTTAGAAGCAGATATTTCTCTGTACAGCCTATGGTCCCATTCACTCGGGAATATCCCAACGCATCTCCTAGAAGAAACGTGTTTCTGACTCGCTGAATCTCAACATAGATTCAACTCTCTTAGGTGAGCGAACGCACAGCAGAGCAGTTTCAAGGAAACGTTTCTCCTGAGTTTTAGACGAAGCTTCCTGCTGTTTAGTACATATGCCGGCATTGGGCTGGAAATACCGGTTTTGGGATTCTGCACAGAAAGGGTTTGCAAACCGCTGAATCCACACGTGAGTTTAACTTTGTCAGTTGAATGCACACATTGACAAACATCCACTTAGATAGCTCCGTTTTGGTTTTAGAAGCAGATATTTCTCTGTACAGACTGTAGTCCCATTCACTCGGGAATATCTCAACGCAGCTCCTAGAAGAAACGTGTTTCTGACTCGCTGAATCTCAACATTGATTCAACTCTCTTAGGTGAACGAACGCACAGCAGAGCAGTTTCAAGGAAACTTTTCTCCTGAGTTTTAGACGAAGTTACCTGCTGTTTAGTATGTATGCCGGCATTGGGCTGGAAATACCGGTTTTGGGATTCTGCACAGAAAGGGTTTGCAAACCACTGAATCCACACGTGAGTTTAACTCTGTCAGTTGAATGCACACATTGACAACCGTTCAGTTAGATTGCTCCGTTTTGGTTATAGAAGCAGATATTTCTCTGTACAGCCTATGGTCCCATTCACTCTGGAATATCCCAACGCAGGTCCTAGAGAAACGTGTTTCTGACTCGCTGAATCTCAACATTGATTCAACTCTCTTAGGTGAACGAACGCACAGCAGAGCAGTTTCAAGGAAACTTTTCTCCTGAGTTTTAGACGAAGTTACCTGCTGTTTAGTACGTATGCCGGCATTGGGCTGGAAATACCGGTTTTGGGATTCTGCACAGAAAGGGTTTGCAAACCGCTGAATCCACACGTGAGTTTAACTCTGTCAGTTGAATGCACACATTGACAACCATTCAGTTTGATAACACCCTTTTGGTTTTAAAAGCAGATATTTCTCTGTACAGTCTATGGTCCCATTCACTCGGGAATATCCCAACGCAGCTCCTGGAAGAAACGTGTTTGTGACTCGCTGAATCTCAACATAGATTCAACTCTCTTAGGTGAACGAACGCACAGCAGAGCAGTTTCAAGGAAACGTTTCTCCTGAGTTTTAGACGAAGTTTCCTGCTGTTTAGTACGGATGCCGGCATTGGGCTGGAAATACCGGTTTTGGGATTCTGCACAGAAAGGGTTTGCAAACCGCTGAATCCACACGTGAGTTTAACTCTGTCAGTTGAATGCACACATTGACAAACATTCAGTTTGATAACACCCTTTTGGTTTTAGAAGCAGATATTTCTCTGTACAGCCTATGGTCCCATTCACTCGGGAATATCCCAACGCAGCTCCTGGAAGAAACGTGTTTCTGACTCGCTGAATCTCAACATAGATTCAACTCTCTTAGGTGAACGAACGCACAGCAGAGCAGTTTCAAGGAAACGTTTCTCCTGAGTTTCAGACGAAGTTTCCTGCTGTTTAGTACGGACGCCGGCATTGGGCTGGAAATACCGGTTTTGGGATTCTGCACAGAAAGGGTTTGCAAACTGCTGAATCCACACGAGAGTTTGACTTTGTCACTTGAATGCACACATTGACAACAATCCAGTTAGATAGCTCCGTTTTGGTTTTAGAAGCACATATTTCGCTGTACACCCTATGGTCCCATTCACTCGGGAATATCCCAACGCAACTCCTAGAAGAAACGTGTTTGTGACTCGCTGAATCTCAACATAGATTCAACTCTCTTAGGTGAACGAACGCACAGCAGAGCAGTTTCAAGGAAACGTTTCTCCTGAGTTTTAGACGAAGTTTCCTGCTGTTTAGTACGGATGCCGGCATTGGGCTGGAAATACCGGTTTTGGGATTCTGCACAGAAAGGGTTTGCAAACCGCTGAATCCACACGTGAGTTTAACTCCGTCAGTTGAATGCACACATTGACAACCATTCAGTTAGATAGCTCCGTTTTGTTTTTAGAAGCAGATATTTCTCTATACAGCCTATGGTCCCATTCACTCGGGAATATCCCAACGCAGCTCCTGGAAGAAACGTGTTTCTGACTCGCTGAATCTCAACATAGATTCAACTCTCTTAGGTGAACGAACGCACAGCAGAGCAGTTTCAAGGAAACTTTTCTCCTGAGTTTTAGACGAAGTTTCCTGCTGTTTAGTACGTATGCCGGCATTGGGCTGGAAATACCGGTTTTGGGATTCTGCACAGAAAGGGTTTGCAAACCGCTGAATCCACACGTGAGTTTAATTCTGTCAGTTGAATGCACACATTGACAACCATTCAGTTTGATAACACCCTTTTGGTTTTAAAAGCAGATATTTCTCTGTACAGTCTATGGTCCCATTCACTCGGGAATATCCCAACGCAGCTCCTGGAAGAAACGTGTTTGTGACTCGCTGAATCTCAACATAGATTCAACTCTCTTAGGTGAACGAACGCACAGCAGAGCAGTTTCAAGGAAACGTTTCTCCTGAGTTTTAGACGAAGTTTCCTGCTGTTTAGTACGTATGCCGGCATTGGGCTGGAAATACCGGTTTTGGGATTCTGCACAGAAAGGGTTTGCAAACCGCTGAATCCACACGTGAGTTTAACTCTGTCAGTTGAATGCACACATTGACAACCATTCAGTTTGATAACACCCTTTTGGTTTTAGAAGCAGATATTTCTCTGTACAGCCTATGGTCCCATTCACTCGGGAATATCCCAACGCAGCTCCTGGAAGAAACGTGTTTCTGACTCGCTGAATCTCAACATAGATTCAACTCTCTTAGGTGAACGAACGCACAGCAGAGCAGTTTCAAGGAAACGTTTCTCCTGAGTTTCAGACGAAGTTTCCTGCTGTTTAGTACGGACGCCGGCATTGGGCTGGAAATACCGGTTTTGGGATTCTGCACAGAAAGGGTTTGCAAACCGCTGAATCCACACGTGAGTTTAACTCCGTCAGTTGAATGCACACATTGACAACCATTCAGTTAGATAGCTCCGTTTTGTTTTTAGAAGCAGATATTTCTCTATACAGCCTATGGTCCCATTCACTCGGGAATATCCCAACGAAGCTCCTGGAAGAAACGTGTTTCTGACTCGCTGAATCTCAACATAGATTCAAATCTCTTAGGTGAACGAACGCACAGCAGAGCAGTTTCAAGGAAACGTTTCTCCTGAGTTTTAGACGAAGTTTCCTGCTGTTTAGTACGTATGCCGGCATTGGGCTGGAAATACCGGTTTTGGGATTCTGCACAGAAAGGGTTTGCAAACCGCTGAATCCACACGTGAGTTTATCTCTGTCAGTTGAATGCACACATTGACAACCATTCAGTTAGATAGCTCCGTTTTGGTTTTAGAAGCAGATATTTCTCTGTACAGCCTATGGTCCCATTCACTCGGGAATATCCCAACGCAGCTCCTAGAAGAAACGTGTTTCTGACTCGCTGAATCTCAATATAGATTCAACTCTCTTTGGTGAACGAATGCCCAGCAGAGCAGTTTCAAGGAAACTTTTCTCCTGAGTTTTAGACGAAGTTTCCTGCTGTTTAGTACGTATGCCGGCATTGGGCTGGAAATTCCGGTTTTGGGATTCTGCACAGAAAGGGTTTGCAAACCGCTCAATCCACACGTGAGTTTAACTCTGTCAGTTGAATGCACACATTGACAACCATTCAGTTAGATACCTCCGTTTTGGTTTTAGAAACAGATATTTCTCTGTACAGTCTATGGTCCCATTCACTCGGGAATAACCCAACGCAGCTCCTAGAAGAAACGTGTTTCTGACTCGCTGAATCTCAACATAGATTCAACTCTCTTAGGTGAACGAACGCACAGCAGAGCAGTTTCAAGGAAACGTTTCTCCTGAGTTTTAGACGAAGTTTCCTGCTGTTTAGTACAGATGCCGGCATTGGGCTGGAAATACCGGTTTTGGGATTCTGCACAGAAAGGGTTTGCAAACCGCTGAATCCACACGTGAGTTTAACTCTGTCAGTGGAATGCGCACATTGACACCCATTCGGTTAGATAGTTCCGTTTCTGTTTTAGAAGCAGATATTTCTCTGTACAGCCTATGGTCCCATTCACTCGGGAATATCCCAACGCATCTCCTAGAAGAAACGTGTTTCTGACTCGCTGAATCTCAACATAGATTCAACTCTCTTAGGTGAGCGAACGCACAGCAGAGCAGTTTCAAGGAAACGTTTCTCCTGAGTTTTAGACGAAGCTTCCTGCTGTTTAGTACATATGCCGGCATTGGGCTGGAAATACCGGTTTTGGGATTCTGCACAGAAAGGGTTTGCAAACCGCTGAATCCACACGTGAGTTTAACTTTGTCAGTTGAATGCACACATTGACAAACATCCACTTAGATAGCTCCGTTTTGGTTTTAGAAGCAGATATTTCTCTGTACAGACTGTAGTCCCATTCACTCGGGAATATCTCAACGCAGCTCCTAGAAGAAACGTGTTTCTGACTCGCTGAATCTCAACATTGATTCAACTCTCTTAGGTGAACGAACGCACAGCAGAGCAGTTTCAAGGAAACTTTTCTCCTGAGTTTTAGACGAAGTTACCTGCTGTTTAGTATGTATGCCGGCATTGGGCTGGAAATACCGGTTTTGGGATTCTGCACAGAAAGGGTTTGCAAACCACTGAATCCACACGTGAGTTTAACTCTGTCAGTTGAATGCACACATTGAAAACCGTTCAGTTAGATTGCTCCGTTTTGGTTATAGAAGCAGATATTTCTCTGTACAGCCTATGGTCCCATTCACTCTGGAATATCCCAACGCAGGTCCTAGAGAAACGTGTTTCTGACTCGCTGAATCTCAACATTGATTCAACTCTCTTAGGTGAACGAACGCACAGCAGAGCAGTTTCAAGGAAACTTTTCTCCTGAGTTTTAGACGAAGTTACCTGCTGTTTAGTACGTATGCCGGCATTGGGCTGGAAATACCGGTTTTGGGATTCTGCACAGAAAGGGTTTGCAAACCGCTGAATCCACACGTGAGTTTAACTCTGTCAGTTGAATGCACACATTGACAACCATTCAGTTTGATAACACCCTTTTGGTTTTAAAAGCAGATATTTCTCTGTACAGTCTATGGTCCCATTCACTCGGGAATATCCCAACGCAGCTCCTGGAAGAAACGTGTTTGTGACTCGCTGAATCTCAACATAGATTCAACTCTCTTAGGTGAACGAACGCACAGCAGAGCAGTTTCAAGGAAACGTTTCTCCTGAGTTTTAGACGAAGTTTCCTGCTGTTTAGTACGGATGCCGGCATTGGGCTGGAAATACCGGTTTTGGGATTCTGCACAGAAAGCGTTTGCAAACCGCTGAATCCACACGTGAGTTTAACTCTGTCAGTTGAATGCACACATTGACAACCATTCAGTTTGATAACACCCTTTTGGTTTTAGAAGCAGATATTTCTCTGTACAGCCTATGGTCCCATTCACTCGGGAATATCCCAATGCAGCTCCTGGAAGAAACGTGTTTCTGACTCGCTGAATCTCAACATAGATTCAACTCTCTTAGGTGAACGAACGCACAGCAGAGCAGTTTCAAGGAATCGTTTCTTCTGAGTTTTAGACGAAGTTACCTGCTGTTTAGTACGTATGCCGGCATTGGGCTGGAAATACCGGTTTTGGGATTCTGCACAGAAAGGGTTTGCAATCCGCTGAATCCACACGTGAGTTTAACTTTGTCAGTTGAATGCACACATTGACAACCATCCAGTTAGATAGCTCCGTTTTGGTTTTAGAAGCAGATATTTCTCTGTACAGACTATGGTCCCATTCACTCGGGAATATCCCAACGCAGCTCCTAGAAGAAACGTGTTTGTGACTCGCTGAATATCAACATAGATTCAACTCTCTTAGGTGAACGAACGAACAGCAGAGCAGTTTCAAGGAAACGTTTCTCCTGAGTTTTAGACGAAGTTTCCTGCTGTTTAGTACGTATGCCGGCATTGGGCTGGAAATACCGGTTTTGGGATTCTGCACAGAAAGGGTTTGCAAACCACTGAATCAACACGTGAGTTTAACTCTGTCAGTTGAATGCACACATTGACAACCATTCAGTTAGATAGCTCCGTTTTGGTTTTAGAAGCAGATATTTCTCTGTACAGCCTATGGTCCCATTCACTCGGGAATATCCCAACGCAGCTCCTGGAAGAAACGTGTTTCTGACTCGCTGAATCTCAACATAGATTCAAATCTCTTAGGTGAACGAACGCACAGCAGAGCAATTTCAAGGAAACGTTTCTCCTGAGTTTTAGACGAAGTTTCCTGCTGTTTAGTACGTATGCCGGCATTGGGCTGGAAATACCGGTTTTGGGATTCTGCACAGAAAGGGTTTGCAAACCGCTGAATCCACACGTGAGTTTATCTCTGTCAGTTGAATGCACACATTGACAACCATTCAGTTAGATAGCTCCGTTTTGGTTTTAGAAGCAGATATTTCTCTGTACAGCCTATGGTCCCATTCACTCGGGAATATCCCAACGCAGCTCCTAGAAGAAACGTGTTTCTGACTCGCTGAATCTCAATATAGATTCAACTCTCTTTGGTGAACGAATGCCCAGCAGAGCAGTTTCAAGGAAACGTTTCTCCTGAGTTTTAGACGAAGTTTCCTGCTGTTTAGTACGTATGCCGGCATTGGGCTGGAAATTCCGGTTTTGGGATTCTGCACAGAAAGGGTTTGCAAACCGCTCAATCCACACGTGAGTTTAACTCTGTCAGTTGAATGCACACATTGACAACCATTCAGTTAGATACCTCCGTTTTGGTTTTAGAAACAGATATTTCTCTGTACAGTCTATGGTCCCATTCACTCGGGAATAACCCAACGCAGCTCCTAGAAGAAACGTGTTTCTGACTCGCTGAATCTCAACATAGATTCAACTCTCTTAGGTGAACGAACGCACAGCAGAGCAGTTTCAAGGAAACGTTTCTCCTGAGTTTTAGACGAAGTTTCCTGATGTTTAGTACAGATGCCGGCATTGGGCTGGAAATACCGGTTTTGGGATTCTGCACAGAAAGGGTTTGCAAACCGCTGAATCCACACGTGAGTTTAACTCTGTCAGTGGAATGCGCACATTGACACCCATTCGGTTAGATAGTTCCGTTTCTGTTTTAGAAGCAGATATTTCTCTGTACAGCCTATGGTCCCATTCACTCGGGTATATCCCAACGCATCTCCTAGAAGAAACGTGTTTCTGACTCGCTGAATCTCAACATAGATTCAACTCTCTTAGGTGAGCGAACGCACAGCAGAGCAGTTTCAAGGAAACGTTTCTCCTGAGTTTTAGACGAAGCTTCCTGCTGTTTAGTACATATGCCGGCATTGGGCTGGAAATACCGGTTTTGGGATTCTGCACAGAAAGGGTTTGCAAACCGCTGAATCCACACGTGAGTTTAACTTTGTCAGTTGAATGCACACATTGACAAACATCCACTTAGATAGCTCCGTTTTGGTTTTAGAAGCAGATATTTCTCTGTACAGACTGTAGTCCCATTCACTCGGGAATATCCCAACGCAGCTCCTAGAAGAAACGTGTTTCTGACTCGCTGAATCTCAACATTGATCCAACTCTCTTAGGTGAACGAACGCACAGCAGAGCAGTTTCAAGGAAACTTTTCTCCTGAGTTTTAGACGAAGTTACCTGCTGTTTAGTATGTATGCCGGCATTGGGCTGGAAATACCGGTTTTGGGATTCTGCACAGAAAGGGTTTGCAAACCACTGAATCCACACGGGAGTTGAACTCTGTCAGTTGAATGCACACATTGACAACCGTTCAGTTAGATTGCTCCGTTTTGGTTATAGAAGCAGATATTTCTCTGTACAGCCTATGGTCCCATTCACTCTGGAATATCCCAACGCAGGTCCTAGAGAAACGTGTTTCTGACTCGCTGAATCTCAACATAGATTCAACTCTCTTAGGTGAACGAACGCACAGCAGAGCATTTTCAAGGAAACTTTTCTCCTGAGTTTTAGACGAAGTTTCCTGCTGTTTAGTATGTATGCCGGCATTGGGCTGGAAATACCGGTTTTGGGATTCTGCACAGAAAGTGTTTGCAAACCGCTGAATCCACACGTGAGTTTAACTCTGTCAGTTGAATGCACACATTGACAACCATTCAGTGTGATAACACCCTTTTGGTTTTAGAAGCAGATATTTCTCTGTACAACCTATGGTCCCATTCACTCGGGAATATCCCAACGCAGCTCCTAGAAGAAACGTGTTTCTGACTCGCTGAATCTCAACATAGATTCAACTCTCTTAGGTGAACGAACGCACAGCAGAGCAGTTTCAAGGAAACTTTTCTCCTGAGTTTTAGACGAAGTTTCCTGCTGTTTAGTACGTATGCCGGCATTGGGCTGGAAATACCGGTTTTGGGATTCTGCACAGAAAGGGTTTGCAAACCGCTGAATCCACACGTGAGTTTAACTCTGTCAGTTGAATGCACACATTGACAACCATTCAGTTTGATAACACCCTTTTGGTTTTAGAAGCAGATATTTCTCTGTACAGCCTATGGTCCCATTCACTCGGGAATATCCCAACGCAGCTCCTGGAAGAAACGTGTTTCTGACTCGCTGAATCTCAACATAGATTCAACTCTCTTAGGTGAACGAAAGAACAGCAGAGCAGTTTCAAGGAAACGTTTCTCCTGAGTTTTAGACGAAGTTTCCTGCTGTTTAGTACGGATGCCGTCATTGGGCTGGAAATACCGGTTTTGGGATTCTGCACAGAAAGGGTTTGCAAACCGCTGAATCCACACGTGAGTTTAACTCTGTCAGTTGAATGCACACATTGACAACCATTCAGTTTGATAACACCCTTTTGGTTTTAGTAGCAGATATTTCTCTGTACAGCCTATGGTCCCATTCACTCGGGAATATCCCAACGCAGCTCCTGGAAGAAACGTGTTTCTGACTCGCTGAATCTCAACATAGATTCAACTCTCTTAGGTGAACGAAAGAACAGCAGAGCAGTTTCAAGGAAACGTTTCTCCTGAGTTTTAGACGAAGTTTCCTGCTGTTTAGTACGTATGCCGGCATTGGGCTGGAAATACCGGTTTTGGGATTCTGCACAGAAAGGGTTTGCAAACCACTGAATCCACACGTGAGTTTAACTCTGTCAGTTGAATGCACACATTGACAACCATTCAGTTAGATAGCTCCGTTTTGGTATTGGAAGCAGATATTTCTCTGTACAGCCTATGGTCCCATTCACTCGGGAATATCCCAACGCAGCTCCTGGAAGAAACGTGTTTGTGACTCGCTGAATCTCAACATAGATTCAACTCTCTTAGGTGAACGAACGCACAGCAGAGCAGTTTCAAGGAAACGTTTCTCCTGAGTTTCAGACGAAGTTTCCTGCTGTTTAGTACGGACGCCGGCATTGGGCTGGAAATACCGGTTTTGGGATTCTGCACAGAAAGGGTTTGCAAACTGCTGAATCCACACGTGAGTTTGACTTTGTCAGTTGAATGCACACATTGACAACAATCCAGTTAGATAGCTCCGTTTTGGTTTTAGAAGCACATATTTCGCTGTACAGCCTATGGTCCCATTCACTTGGGAATATCCCAACGCAACTCCTAGAAGAAACGTGTTTCTGACTCGCTGAATCTCAACATAGATTCAACTCTCTTAGGTGAACGAACGCACAGCAGAGCAGTTTCAAGGAAACGTTTCTCCTGAGTTTTAGACGAAGTTTCCTGCTGTTTAGTACGTATGCCGGCATTGGGCTGGAAATACCGGTTTTGGGATTCTGCACAGAAAGGGTTTGCAAACCGCTGAATCCACACGTGAGTTTAACTCCGTCAGTTGAATGCACACATTGACAACCATTCAGTTAGATAGCTCCGTTTTGTTTTTAGAAGCAGATATTTCTCTATACAGCCTATCGTCCCATTCACTCGGGAATATCCCAACGCAGCTCCTGGAAGAAACGTGTTTCTGACTCGCTGAATCTCAACATAGATTCAACTCTCTTAGGTGAACGAACGCACAGCAGAGCAGTTTCAAGGAAACGTTTCTCGTGAGTTTTAGACGAAGTTTCCTGCTGTTTAGTACGTATTTCGGCATTGGGCTGGAAATACCGGTTTTGGGATTCTGCACAGAAAGGGTTTGCAAACCACTGAATCAACACGTGAGTTTAACTCTGTCAATTGAATGCACACATTGACAACCATTCAGTTAGATAGCTCCGTTTTGGTTTTAGAAGCAGATATTTCTCTGTACAGCCTATGGTCCCATTCACTCGGGAATATCCCAACGCAGCTCCTGGAAGAAACGTGTTTCTGACTCGCTGAATCTCAACATAGATTCAAATCTCTTAGGTGAACGAACGCACAGCAGAGCAGTTTCAAGGAAACGTTTCTCCTGAGTTTTAGACGAAGTTTCCTGCTGTTTAGTACGTATGCCGGCATTGGGCTGGAAATACCGGTTTTGGGATTCTGCACAGAAAGGGTTTGCAAACCGCTGAATCCACACGTGAGTTTATCTCTGTCAGTTGAATGCACACATTGACAACCATTCAGTTAGATAGCTCCGTTTTGGTTTTAGAAGCAGATATTTCTCTGTACAGCCTATGGTCCCATTCACTCGGGAATATCCCAACGCAGCTCCTAGAAGAAACGTGTTTCTGACTCGCTGAATCTCAACATAGATTCAACTCTCTTTGGTGAACGAATGCCCAGCAGAGCAGTTTCAAGGAAACTTTTCTCCTGAGTTTTAGACGAAGTTTCCTGCTGTTTAGTACGTATGCCGGCATTGGGCTGGAAATTCCGGTTTTGGGATTCTGCACAGAAAGGGTTTGCAAACCGCTCAATCCACACGTGAGTTTAACTCTGTCAGTTGAATGCACACATTGACAACCATTCAGTTAGATACCTCCGTTTTGGTTTTAGAAACAGATATTTCTCTGTACAGTCTATGGTCCCATTCACTCGGGAATAACCCAACGCAGCTCCTAGAAGAAACGTGTTTCTGACTCGCTGAATCTCATCATAGATTCAACTCTCTTAGGTGAACGAACGCACAGCAGAGCAGTTTCAAGGAAACGTTTCTCCTGAGTTTTAGACGAAGTTTCCTGCTGTTTAGTACAGATGCCGGCATTGGGCTGGAAATACCGGTTTTGGGATTCTGCACAGAAAGGGTTTGCAAACCGCTGAATCCACACGTGAGTTTAACTCTGTCAGTGGAATGCGCACATTGACACCCATTCGGTTAGATAGTTCCGTTTCTGTTTTAGAAGCAGATATTTCTCTGTACAGCCTATGGTCCCATTCACTCGGGAATATCCCAACGCAGCTCCTAGAAGAAACGTGTTTCTGACTCGCTGAATCTCAACATAGATTCAACTCTCTTAGGTGAGCGAACGCACAGCAGAGCAGTTTCAAGGAAACGTTTCTCCTGAGTTTTAGACGAAGCTTCCTGCTGTTTAGTACATATGCCGGCATTGGGCTGGAAATACCGGTTTTGGGATTCTGCACAGAAAGGGTTTGCAAACCGCTGAATCCACACGTGAGTTTAACTTTGTCAGTTGAATGCACACATTGACAAACATCCAGTTAGATAGCTCCGTTTTGGTTTTAGAAGCAGATATTTCTCTGTACAGACTGTAGTCCCATTCACTCGGGAATATCCCAACGCAGCTCCTAGAAGAAACGTGTTTCTGACTCGCTGAATCTCAACATTGATCCAACTCTCTTAGGTGAACGAACGCACAGCAGAGCAGTTTCAAGGAAACTTTTCTCCTGAGTTTTAGACGAAGTTACCTGCTGTTTAGTATGTATGCCGGCATTGGGCTGGAAATACCGGTTTTGGGATTCTGCACAGAAAGGGTTTGCAAACCACTGAATCCACACGTGAGTTTAACTCTGTCAGTTGAATGCACACATTGACAACCGTTCAGTTAGATTGCTCCGTTTTGGTTATAGAAGCAGATATTTCTCTGTACAGCCTATGGTCCCATTCACTCTGGAATATCCCAACGCAGGTCCTAGAGAAACGTGTTTCTGACTCGCTGAATCTCAACATAGATTCAACTCTCTTAGGTGAACGAACGCACAGCAGAGCATTTTCAAGGAAACTTTTCTCCTGAGTTTTAGACGAAGTTTCCTGCTGTTTAGTATGTATGCCGGCATTGGGCTGGAAATACCGGTTTTGGGATTCTGCACAGAAAGTGTTTGCAAACCGCTGAATCCACACGTGAGTTTAACTCTGTCAGTTGAATGCACACATTGACAACCATTCAGTGTGATAACACCCTTTTGGTTTTAGAAGCAGATATTTCTCTGTACAACCTATGGTCCCATTCACTCGGGAATATCCCAACGCAGCTCCTAGAAGAAACGTGTTTCTGACTCGCTGAATCTCAACATAGATTCAACTCTCTTAGGTGAACGAACGCACAGCAGAGCAGTTTCAAGGAAACTTTTCTCCTGAGTTTTAGACGAAGTTTCCTGCTGTTTAGTACGTATGCCGGCATTGGGCTGGAAATACCGGTTTTGGGATTCTGCACAGAAAGGGTTTGCAAACCGCTGAATCCACACGTGAGTTTAACTCTGTCAGTTGAATGCACACATTGACAACCATTCAGTTTGATAACACCCTTTTGGTTTTAGAAGCAGATATTGCTCTGTACAGCCTATGGTCCCATTCACTCGGGAATATCCCAACGCAGCTCCTGGAAGAAACGTGTTTCTGACTCGCTGAATCTCAACATAGATTCAACTCTCTTAGGTGAACGAAAGAACAGCAGAGCTGTTTCAAGGAAACGTTTCTCCTGAGTTTTAGACGAAGTTTCCTGCTGTTTAGTACGGATGCCGTCATTGGGCTGGAAATACCGGTTTTGGGATTCTGCACAGAAAGGGTTTGCAAACCGCTGAATCCACACGTGAGTTTAACTCTGTCAGTTGAATGCACACATTGACAACCATTCAGTTTGATAACACCCTTTTGGTTTTAGTAGCAGATATTTCTCTGTACAGCCTATGGTCCCATTCACTCGGGAATATCCCAACGCAGCTCCTGGAAGAAACGTGTTTGTGACTCGCTGAATCTCAACATAGATTCAACTCTCTTAGGTGAACGAACGCACAGCAGAGCAGTTTCAAGGAAACGTTTCTCCTGAGTTTTAGACGAAGTTTCCTGCTGTTTAGTACGTATGCCGGCATTGGGCTGGAAATACCGGTTTTGGGATTCTGCACAGAAAGGGTTTGCAAACCGCTGAATCCACACGTGAGTTTAACTCTGTCAGTTGAATGCACACATTGACAACCATTCAGTTTGATAACACCCTTTTGGTTTTAGAAGCAGCTATTGCTCTGTACAGCCTATGGTCCCATTCACTCGGGAATATCCCAACGCAGCTCCTGGAAGAAACGTGTTTCTGACTCGCTGAATCTCAACATAGATTCAACTCTCTTAGGTGAACGAAAGAACAGCAGAGCAGTTTCAAGGAAACGTTTCTCCTGAGTTTTAGACGAAGTTTCCTGCTGTTTAGTACGGATGCCGTCATTGGGCTGGAAATACCGGTTTTGGGATTCTGCACAGAAAGGGTTTGCAAACCGCTGAATCCACACGTGAGTTTAACTCTGTCAGTTGAATGCACACATTGACAACCATTCAGTTTGATAACACCCTTTTGGTTTTAGTAGCAGATATTTCTCTGTACAGCCTATGGTCCCATTCACTCGGGAATATCCCAACGCAGCTCCTGGAAGAAACGTGTTTGTGACTCGCTGAATCTCAACATAGATTCAACTCTCTTAGGTGAACGAACGCACAGCAGAGCAGTTTCAAGGAAACGTTTCTCCTGAGTTTCAGACGAAGTTTCCTGCTGTTTAGTACGGACGCCGGCATTGGGCTGGAAATACCGGTTTTGGGATTCTGCACAGAAAGGGTTTGCAAACTGCTGAATCCACACGTGAGTTTGACTTTGTCAGTTGAATGCACACATTGACAACAATCCAGTTAGATAGCTCCGTTTTGGTTTTAGAAGCACATATTTCGCTGTACAGCCTATGGTCCCATTCACTCGGGAATATCCCAACGCAACTCCTAGAAGAAACGTGTTTCTGACTCGCTGAATCTCAACATAGATTCAACTCTCTTAGGTGAACGAACGCACAGCAGAGCAGTTTCAAGGAAACGTTTCTCCTGAGTTTTAGACGAAGTTTCCTGCTGTTTAGTACGTATGCCGGCATTGGGCTGGAAATACCGGTTTTGGGATTCTGCACAGAAAGGGTTTGCAAACCGCTGAATCCACACGTGAGTTTAACTCCGTCAGTTGAATGCACACATTGACAACCATTCAGTTAGATAGCTCCGTTTTGTTTTTAGAAGCAGATATTTCTCTATACAGCCTATGGTCCCATTCACTCGGGAATATCCCAACGCAGCTCCTGGAAGAAACGTGTTTCTGACTCGCTGAATCTCAACATAGATTCAACTCTCTTAGGTGAACGAACGCACAGCAGAGCAGTTTCAAGGAAACGTTTCTCCTGAGTTTTAGACGAAGTTTCCTGCTGTTTAGTACGTATTTCGGCATTGGGCTGGAAATACCGGTTTTGGGATTCTGCACAGAAAGGGTTTGCAAACGACTGAATCAACACGTGAGTTTAACTCTGTCAGTTGAATGCACACATTGACAACCATTCAGTTAGATAGCTCCGTTTTGGTTTTAGAAGCAGATATTTCTCTGTACAGCCTATGTTCCCATTCACTCGGGAATATCCCAACGCAGCTCCTGGAAGAAACGTGTTTCTGACTCGCTGAATCTCAACATAGATTCAAATCTCTTAGGTGAACGAACGCACAGCAGAGCAGTTTCAAGGAAACGTTTCTCCTGAGTTTTAGACGAAGTTTCCTGCTGTTTAGTACGTATGCCGGCATTGGGCTGGAAATACCGGTTTTGGGATTCTGCACAGAAAGGGTTTGCAAACCGCTGAATCCACACGTGAGTTTATCTCTGTCAGTTGAATGCACACATTGACAACCATTCAGTTAGATAGCTCCGTTTTGGTTTTAGAAGCAGATATTTCTCTGTACAGCCTATGGTCCCATTCACTCGGGAATATCCCAACGCAGCTCCTAGAAGAAACGTGTTTCTGACTCGCTGAATCTCAACATAGATTCAACTCTCTTTGGTGAACGAATGCCCAGCAGAGCAGTTTCAAGGAAACTTTTCTCCTGAGTTTTAGACGAAGTTTCCTGCTGTTTAGTACGTATGCCGGCATTGGGCTGGAAATTCCGGTTTTGGGATTCTGCACAGAAAGGGTTTGCAAACCGCTCAATCCACACGTGAGTTTAACTCTGTCAGTTGAATGCACACATTGACAACCATTCAGTTAGATACCTCCGTTTTGGTTTTAGAAACAGATATTTCTCTGTACAGTCTATGGTCCCATTCACTCGGGAATAACCCAACGCAGCTCCTAGAAGAAACGTGTTTCTGACTCGCTGAATCTCATCATAGATTCAACTCTCTTAGGTGAACGAACGCACAGCAGAGCAGTTTCAAGGAAACGTTTCTCCTGAGTTTTAGACGAAGTTTCCTGCTGTTTAGTACGTATGCCGGCATTGGGCTGGAAATACCGGTTTTGGGATTCTGCACAGAAAGGGTTTGCAAACCACTGAATCCACATGTGAGTTTAACTCTGTCAGTTGAATGCACACATTGACAACCATTCAGTTTGATTGCTCCGTTTTGGTTTTAGAAGCAGATATTTCTCTGTACAGCCTATGGTCCCATTCACTCGGGAATATCCCAACGCAGCTCCTGGAAGAAACGTGTTTCTGACTCGCTGAATCTCAACATAGATTCAACTCTCTTAGGTGAACGAAAGAACAGCAGAGCAGTTTCAAGGAAACGTTTCTCCTGAGTTTTAGACGAAGTTTCCTGCTGTTTAGTACGGATGCCGTCATTGGGCTGGAAATACCGGTTTTGGGATTCTGCACAGAAAGGGTTTGCAAACCGCTGAATCCACACGTGAGTTTAACTCTGTCAGTTGAATGCACACATTGACAACCATTCAGTTTGATAACACCCTTTTGGTTTTAGAAGCAGATATTTCTCTGTACAGCCTATGGTCCCATTCACTCGGGAATATCCCAACGCAGCTCCTGGAAGAAACGTGTTTCTGACTCGCTGAATCTCAACATAGATTCAACTCTCTTAGGTGAACGAAAGAACAGCAGAGCAGTTTCAAGGAAACGTTTCTCCTGAGTTTTAGACGAAGTTTCCTGCTGTTTAGTACGTATGCCGGCATTGGGCTGGAAATACCGGTTTTGGGATTCTGCACAGAAAGGGTTTGCAAACCACTGAATCCACACGTGAGTTTAACTCTGTCAGTTGAATGCACACATTGACAACCATTCAGTTAGATAGCTCCGTTTTGGTATTGGAAGCAGATATTTCTCTGTACAGCCTATGGTCCCATTCACTCGGGAATATCCCAACGCAGCTCCTGGAAGAAACGTGTTTGTGACTCGCTGAATCTCAACATAGATTCAACTCTCTTAGGTGAACGAACGCACAGCAGAGCAGTTTCAAGGAAACGTTTCTCCTGAGTTTCAGACGAAGTTTCCTGCTGTTTAGTACGGACGCCGGCATTGGGCTGGAAATACCGGTTTTGGGATTCTGCACAGAAAGGGTTTGCAAACTGCTGAATCCACACGTGAGTTTGACTTTGTCAGTTGAATGCACACATTGACAACAATCCAGTTAGATAGCTCCGTTTTGGTTTTAGAAGCACATATTTCGCTGTACAACCTATGGTCCCATTCACTCGGGAATATCCCAACGCAACTCCTAGAAGAAACGTGTTTCTGACTCGCTGAATCTCAACATAGATTCAACTCTCTTAGGTGAACGAACACACAGCAGAGCAGTTTCAAGGAAACGTTTCTCCTGAGTTTTAGACGAAGTTTCCTGCTGTTTAGTACGTATGCCGGCATTGGGCTGGAAATACCGGTTTTGGGATTCTGCACAGAAAGGGTTTGCAAACCGCTGAATCCACACGTGAGTTTAACTCTGTCAGTTGAATGCACACATTGACAACCATTCAGTTAGATAGCTCCGTTTTGGTTTTAGAAGCAGATATTTCTCTGTACAGCCTATGTTCCCATTCACTCGGGAATATCCCAACGCAGCTCCTGGAAGAAACGTGTTTCTGACTCGCTGAATCTCAACATAGATTCAAATCTCTTAGGTGAACGAACGCACAGCAGAGCAGTTTCAAGGAAACGTTTCTCCTGAGTTTTAGACGAAGTTTCCTGCTGTTTAGTACGTATTTCGGCATTGGGCTGGAAATACCGGTTTTGGGATTCTGCACAGAAAGGGTTTGCAAACGACTGAATCAACACGTGAGTTTAACTCTGTCAGTTGAATGCACACATTGACAACCATTCAGTTAGATAGCTCCGTTTTGGTTTTAGAAGCAGATATTTCTCTGTACAGCCTATGTTCCCATTCACTCGGGAATATCCCAACGCAGCTCCTGGAAGAAACGTGTTTCTGACTCGCTGAATCTCAACATAGATTCAAATCTCTTAGGTGAACGAACGCACAGCAGAGCAGTTTCAAGGAAACGTTTCTCCTGAGTTTTAGACGAAGTTTCCTGCTGTTTAGTACGTATGCCGGCATTGGGCTGGAAATACCGGTTTTGGGATTCTGCACAGAAAGGGTTTGCAAACCGCTGAATCCACACGTGAGTTTATCTCTGTCAGTTGAATGCACACATTGACAACCATTCAGTTAGATAGCTCCGTTTTGGTTTTAGAAGCAGATATTTCTCTGTACAGCCTATGGTCCCATTCACTCGGGAATATCCCAACGCAGCTCCTAGAAGAAACGTGTTTCTGACTCGCTGAATCTCAACATAGATTCAACTCTCTTTGGTGAACGAATGCCCAGCAGATCAGTTTCAAGGAAACTTTTCTCCTGAGTTTTAGACGAAGTTTCCTGCTGTTTAGTACGTATGCCGGCATTGGGCTGGAAATTCCGGTTTTGGGATTCTGCACAGAAAGGGTTTGCAAACCGCTCAATCCACACGTGAGTTTAACTCTGTCAGTTGAATGCACACATTGACAACCATTCAGTTAGATACCTCCGTTTTGGTTTTAGAAACAGATATTTCTCTGTACAGTCTATGGTCCCATTCACTCGGGAATAACCCAACGCAGCTCCTAGAAGAAACGTGTTTCTGACTCGCTGAATCTCATCATAGATTCAACTCTCTTAGGTGAACGAACGCACAGCAGAGCAGTTTCAAGGAAACGTTTCTCCTGAGTTTTAGACGAAGTTTCCTGCTGTTTAGTACAGATGCCGGCATTGGGCTGGAAATACCGGTTTTGGGATTCTGCACAGAAAGGGTTTGCAAACCGCTGAATCCACACGTGAGTTTAACTCTGTCAGTGGAATGCGCACATTGACACCCATTCGGTTAGATAGTTCCGTTTCTGTTTTAGAAGCAGATATTTCTCTGTACAGCCTATGGTCCCATTCACTCGGGAATATCCCAACGCAGCTCCTAGAAGAAACGTGTTTCTGACTCGCTGAATCTCAACATAGATTCAACTCTCTTAGGTGAGCGAACGCACAGCAGAGCAGTTTCAAGGAAACGTTTCTCCTGAGTTTTAGACGAAGCTTCCTGCTGTTTAGTACATATGCCGGCATTGGGCTGGAAATACCGGTTTTGGGATTCTGCACAGAAAGGGTTTGCAAACCGCTGAATCCACACGTGAGTTTAACTTTGTCAGTTGAATGCACACATTGACAAACATCCAGTTAGATAGCTCCGTTTTGGTTTTAGAAGCAGATATTTCTCTGTACAGACTGTAGTCCCATTCACTCGGGAATATCCCAACGCAGCTCCTAGAAGAAACGTGTTTCTGACTCGCTGAATCTCAACATTGATCCAACTCTCTTAGGTGAACGAACGCACAGCAGAGCATTTTCAAGGAAACTTTTCTCCTGAGTTTTAGACGAAGTTACCTGCTGTTTAGTATGTATGCCGGCATTGGGCTGGAAATACCGGTTTTGGGATTCTGCACAGAAAGGGTTTGCAAACCACTGAATCCACACGTGAGTTTAACTCTGTCAGTTGAATGCACACATTGACAACCGTTCAGTTAGATTGCTCCGTTTTGGTTATAGAAGCAGATATTTCTCTGTACAGCCTATGGTCCCATTCACTCTGGAATATCCCAACGCAGGTCCTAGAGAAACGTGTTTCTGACTCGCTGAATCTCAACATAGATTCAACTCTCTTAGGTGAACGAACGCACAGCAGAGCATTTTCAAGGAAACTTTTCTCCTGAGTTTTAGACGAAGTTTCCTGCTGTTTAGTATGTATGCCGGCATTGGGCTGGAAATACCGGTTTTGGGATTCTGCACAGAAAGTGTTTGCAAACCGCTGAATCCACACGTGAGGTTAACTCTGTCAGTTGAATGCACACATTGACAACCATTCAGTGTGATAACACCCTTTTGGTTTTAGAAGCAGATATTTCTCTGTACAACCTATGGTCCCATTCACTCGGGAATATCCCAACGCAGCTCCTAGAAGAAACGTGTTTCTGACTCGCTGAATCTCAACATAGATTCAACTCTCTTAGGTGAACGAACGCACAGAAGAGCAGTTTCAAGGAAACTTTTCTCCTGAGTTTTAGACGAAGTTTCCTGCTGTTTAGTACGTATGCCGGCATTGGGCTGGAAATACCGGTTTTGGGATTCTGCACAGAAAGGGTTTGCAAACCGCTGAATCCACACGTGAGTTTAACTCTGTCAGTTGAATGCACACATTGACAACCATTCAGTTTGATAACACCCTTTTGGTTTTAGAAGCAGATATTTCTCTGTACAGCCTATGGTCCCATTCACTCGGGAATATCCCAACGCAGCTCCTGGAAGAAACGTGTTTCTGACTCGCTGAATCTCAACATAGATTCAACTCTCTTAGGTGAACGAAAGAACAGCAGAGCAGTTTCAAGGAAACGTTTCTCCTGAGTTTTAGACGAAGTTTCCTGCTGTTTAGTACGGATGCCGTCATTGGGCTGGAAATACCGGTTTTGGGATTCTGCACAGAAAGGGTTTGCAAACCGCTGAATCCACACGTGAGTTTAACTCTGTCAGTTGAATGCACACATTGACAACCATTCAGTTTGATAACACCCTTTTGGTTTTAGAAGCAGATATTTCTCTGTACAGCCTATGGTCCCATTCACTCGGGAATATCCCAACGCAGCTCCTGGAAGAAACGTGTTTCTGACTCGCTGAATCTCAACATAGATTCAACTCTCTTAGGTGAACGAAAGAACAGCAGAGCAGTTTCAAGGAAACGTTTCTCCTGAGTTTTAGACGAAGTTTCCTGCTGTTTAGTACGTATGCCGGCATTGGGCTGGAAATACCGGTTTTGGGATTCTGCACAGAAAGGGTTTGCAAACCACTGAATCCACACGTGAGTTTAACTCTGTCAGTTGAATGCACACATTGACAACCATTCAGTTAGATAGCTCCGTTTTGGTATTGGAAGCAGATATTTCTCTGTACAGCCTATGGTCCCATTCACTCGGGAATATCCCAACGCAGCTCCTGGAAGAAACGTGTTTGTGACTCGCTGAATCTCAACATAGATTCAACTCTCTTAGGTGAACGAACGCACAGCAGAGCAGTTTCAAGGAAACGTTTCTCCTGAGTTTCAGACGAAGTTTCCTGCTGTTTAGTACGGACGCCGGCATTGGGCTGGAAATACCGGTTTTGGGATTCTGCACAGAAAGGGTTTGCAAACTGCTGAATCCACACGTGAGTTTGACTTTGTCAGTTGAATGCACACATTGACAACAATCCAGTTAGATAGCTCCGTTTTGGTTTTAGAAGCACATATTTCGCTGTACAGCCTATGGTCCCATTCACTCGGGAATATCCCAACGCAACTCCTAGAAGAAACGTGTTTCTGACTCGCTGAATCTCAACATAGATTCAACTCTCTTAGGTGAACGAACGCACAGCAGAGCAGTTTCAAGGAAACGTTTCTCCTGAGTTTTAGACGAAGTTTCCTGCTGTTTAGTACGTATGCCGGCATTGGGCTGGAAATACCGGTTTTGGGATTCTGCACAGAAAGGGTTTGCAAACCGCTGAATCCACACGTGAGTTTAACTCCGTCAGTTGAATGCACACATTGACAACCATTCAGTTAGATAGCTCCGTTTTGTTTTTAGAAGCAGATATTTCTCTATACAGCCTATGGTCCCATTCACTCGGGAATATCCCAACGCAGCTCCTGGAAGAAACGTGTTTCTGACTCGCTGAATCTCAACATAGATTCAACTCTCTTAGGTGAACGAACGCACAGCAGAGCAGTTTCAAGGAAACGTTTCTCCTGAGTTTTAGACGAAGTTTCCTGCTGTTTAGTACGTATTTCGGCATTGGGCTGGAAATACCGGTTTTGGGATTCTGCACAGAAAGGGTTTGCAAACCACTGAATCAACACGTGAGTTTAACTCTGTCAGTTGAATGCACACATTGACAACCATTCAGTTAGATAGCTCCGTTTTGGTTTTAGAAGCAGATATTTCTCTGTACAGCCTATGGTCCCATTCACTCGGGAATATCCCAACGCAGCTCCTGGAAGAAACGTGTTTCTGACTCGCTGAATCTCAACATAGATTCAAATCTCTTAGGTGAACGAACGCACAGCAGAGCAGTTTCAAGGAAACGTTTCTCCTGAGTTTTAGACGAAGTTTCCTGCTGTTTAGTACGTATGCCGGCATTGGGCTGGAAATACCGGTTTTGGGATTCTGCACAGAAAGGGTTTGCAAACCGCTGAATCCACACGTGAGTTTATCTCTGTCAGTTGAATGCACACATTGACAACCATTCAGTTAGATAGCTCCGTTTTGGTTTTAGAAGCAGATATTTCTCTGTACAGCCTATGGTCCCATTCACTCGGGAATATCCCAACGCAGCTCCTAGAAGAAACGTGTTTCTGACTCGCTGAATCTCAACATAGATTCAACTCTCTTTGGTGAACGAATGCCCAGCAGAGCAGTTTCAAGGAAACTTTTCTCCTGAGTTTTAGACGAAGTTTCCTGCTGTTTAGTACGTATGCCGGCATTGGGCTGGAAATTCCGGTTTTGGGATTCTGCACAGAAAGGGTTTGCAAACCGCTCAATCCACACGTGAGTTTAACTCTGTCAGTTGAATGCACACATTGACAACCATTCAGTTAGATACCTCCGTTTTGGTTTTAGAAACAGATATTTCTCTGTACAGTCTATGGTCCCATTCACTCGGGAATAACCCAACGCAGCTCCTAGAAGAAACGTGTTTCTGACTCGCTGAATCTCATCATAGATTCAACTCTCTTAGGTGAACGAACGCACAGCAGAGCAGTTTCAAGGAAACGTTTCTCCTGAGTTTTAGACGAAGTTTCCTGCTGTTTAGTACAGATGCCGGCATTGGGCTGGAAATACCGGTTTTGGGATTCTGCACAGAAAGGGTTTGCAAACCGCTGAATCCACACGTGAGTTTAACTCTGTCAGTGGAATGCGCACATTGACACCCATTCGGTTAGATAGTTCCGTTTCTGTTTTAGAAGCAGATATTTCTCTGTACAGCCTATGGTCCCATTCACTCGGGAATATCCCAACGCAGCTCCTAGAAGAAACGTGTTTCTGACTCGCTGAATCTCAACATAGATTCAACTCTCTTAGGTGAGCGAACGCACAGCAGAGCAGTTTCAAGGAAACGTTTCTCCTGAGTTTTAGACGAAGCTTCCTGCTGTTTAGTACATATGCCGGCATTGGGCTGGAAATACCGGTTTTGGGATTCTGCACAGAAAGGGTTTGCAAACCGCTGAATCCACACGTGAGTTTAACTTTGTCAGTTGAATGCACACATTGACAAACATCCAGTTAGATAGCTCCGTTTTGGTTTTAGAAGCAGATATTTCTCTGTACAGACTGTAGTCCCATTCACTCGGGAATATCCCAACGCAGCTCCTAGAAGAAACGTGTTTCTGACTCGCTGAATCTCAACATTGATCCAACTCTCTTAGGTGAACGAACGCACAGCAGAGCAGTTTCAAGGAAACTTTTCTCCTGAGTTTTAGACGAAGTTACCTGCTGTTTAGTATGTATGCCGGCATTGGGCTGGAAATACCGGTTTTGGGATTCTGCACAGAAAGGGTTTGCAAACCACTGAATCCACACGTGAGTTTAACTCTGTCAGTTGAATGCACACATTGACAACCGTTCAGTTAGATTGCTCCGTTTTGGTTATAGAAGCAGATATTTCTCTGTACAGCCTATGGTCCCATTCACTCTGGAATATCCCAACGCAGGTCCTAGAGAAACGTGTTTCTGACTCGCTGAATCTCAACATAGATTCAACTCTCTTAGGTGAACGAACGCACAGCAGAGCATTTTCAAGGAAACTTTTCTCCTGAGTTTTAGACGAAGTTTCCTGCTGTTTAGTATGTATGCCGGCATTGGGCTGGAAATACCGGTTTTGGGATTCTGCACAGAAAGTGTTTGCAAACCGCTGAATCCACACGTGAGTTTAACTCTGTCAGTTGAATGCACACATTGACAACCATTCAGTGTGATAACACCCTTTTGGTTTTAGAAGCAGATATTTCTCTGTACAACCTATGGTCCCATTCACTCGGGAATATCCCAACGCAGCTCCTAGAAGAAACGTGTTTCTGACTCGCTGAATCTCAACATAGATTCAACTCTCTTAGGTGAACGAACGCACAGCAGAGCAGTTTCAAGGAAACTTTTCTCCTGAGTTTTAGACGAAGTTTCCTGCTGTTTAGTACGTATGCCGGCATTGGGCTGGAAATACCGGTTTTGAGATTCTGCACAGAAAGGGATTGCAAACCGCTGAATCCACACGTGAGTTTAACTCTGTCAGTTGAATGCACACATTGACAACCATTCAGTTTGATAACACCCTTTTGGTTTTAGAAGCAGATATTTCTCTGTACAGCCTATGGTCCCATTCACTCGGGAATATCCCAACGCAGCTCCTGGAAGAAACGTGTTTCTGACTCGCTGAATCTCAACATAGATTCAACTCTCTTAGGTGAACGAAAGAACAGCAGAGCAGTTTCAAGGAAACGTTTCTCCTGAGTTTTAGACGAAGTTTCCTGCTGTTTAGTACGGATGCCGTCATTGGGCTGGAAATACCGGTTTTGGGATTCTGCACAGAAAGGGTTTGCAAACCGCTGAATCCACACGTGAGTTTAACTCTGTCAGTTGAATGCACACATTGACAACCATTCAGTTTGATAACACCCTTTTGGTTTTAGTAGCAGATATTTCTCTGTACAGCCTATGGTCCCATTCACTCGGGAATATCCCAACGCAGCTCCTGGAAGAAACGTGTTTCTGACTCGCTGAATCTCAACATAGATTCAACTCTCTTAGGTGAACGAAAGAACAGCAGAGCAGTTTCAAGGAAACGTTTCTCCTGAGTTTTAGACGAAGTTTCCTGCTGTTTAGTACGTATGCCGGCATTGGGCTGGAAATACCGGTTTTGGGATTCTGCACAGAAAGGGTTTGCAAACCACTGAATCCACACGTGAGTTTAACTCTGTCAGTTGAATGCACACATTGACAACCATTCAGTTAGATAGCTCCGTTTTGGTATTGGAAGCAGATATTTCTCTGTACAGCCTATGGTCCCATTCACTCGGGAATATCCCAACGCAGCTCCTGGAAGAAACGTGTTTGTGACTCGCTGAATCTCAACATAGATTCAACTCTCTTAGGTGAACGAACGCACAGCAGAGCAGTTTCAAGGAAACGTTTCTCCTGAGTTTCAGACGAAGTTTCCTGCTGTTTAGTACGGACGCCGGCATTGGGCTGGAAATACCGGTTTTGGGATTCTGCACAGAAAGGGTTTGCAAACTGCTGAATCCACACGTGAGTTTGACTTTGTCAGTTGAATGCACACATTGACAACAATCCAGTTAGATAGCTCCGTTTTGGTTTTAGAAGCACATATTTCGCTGTACAGCCTATGGTCCCATTCACTCGGGAATATCCCAACGCAACTCCTAGAAGAAACGTGTTTCTGACTCGCTGAATCTCAACATAGATTCAACTCTCTTAGGTGAACGAACGCACAGCAGAGCAGTTTCAAGGAAACGTTTCTCCTGAGTTTTAGACGAAGTTTCCTGCTGTTTAGTACGTATGCCGGCATTGGGCTGGAAATACCGGTTTTGGGATTCTGCACAGAAAGGGTTTGCAAACCGCTGAATCCACACGTGAGTTTAACTCCGTCAGTTGAATGCACACATTGACAACCAATCAGTTAGATAGCTCCGTTTTGTTTTTAGAAGCAGATATTTCTCTATACAGCCTATGGTCCCATTCACTCGGGAATATCCCAACGCAGCTCCTGGAAGAAACGTGTTTCTGACTCGCTGAATCTCAACATAGATTCAACTCTCTTAGGTGAACGAACGCACAGCAGAGCAGTTTCAAGGAAACGTTTCTCCTGAGTTTTAGACGAAGTTTCCTGCTGTTTAGTACGTATTTCGGCATTGGGCTGGAAATACCGGTTTTGGGATTCTGCACAGAAAGGGTTTGCAAACCACTGAATCAACACGTGAGTTTAACTCTGTCAGTTGAATGCACACATTGACAACCATTCAGTTAGATAGCTCCGTTTTGGTTTTAGAAGCAGATATTTCTCTGTACAGCCTATGGTCCCATTCACTCGGGAATATCCCAACGCAGCTCCTGGAAGAAACGTGTTTCTGACTCGCTGAATCTCAACATAGATTCAAATCTCTTAGGTGAACGAACGCACAGCAGAGCAGTTTCAAGGAAACGTTTCTCCTGAGTTTTAGACGAAGTTTCCTGCTGTTTAGTACGTATGCCGGCATTGGGCTGGAAATACCGGTTTTGGGATTCTGCACAGAAAGGGTTTGCAAACCGCTGAATCCACACGTGAGTTTATCTCTGTCAGTTGAATGCACACATTGACAACCATTCAGTTAGATAGCTCCGTTTTGGTTTTAGAAGCAGATATTTCTCTGTACAGCCTATGGTCCCATTCACTCGGGAATATCCCAACGCAGCTCCTAGAAGAAACGTGTTTCTGACTCGCTGAATCTCAACATAGATTCAACTCTCTTTGGTGAACGAATGCCCAGCAGATCAGTTTCAAGGAAACTTTTCTCCTGAGTTTTAGACGAAGTTTCCTGCTGTTTAGTACGTATGCCGGCATTGGGCTGGAAATTCCGGTTTTGGGATTCTGCACAGAAAGGGTTTGCAAACCGCTCAATCCACACGTGAGTTTAACTCTGTCAGTTGAATGCACACATTGACAACCATTCAGTTAGATACCTCCGTTTTGGTTTTAGAAACAGATATTTCTCTGTACAGTCTATGGTCCCATTCACTCGGGAATAACCCAACGCAGCTCCTAGAAGAAACGTGTTTCTGACTCGCTGAATCTCATCATAGATTCAACTCTCTTAGGTGAACGAACGCACAGCAGAGCAGTTTCAAGGAAACGTTTCTCCTGAGTTTTAGACGAAGTTTCCTGCTGTTTAGTACAGATGCCGGCATTGGGCTGGAAATACCGGTTTTGGGATTCTGCACAGAAAGGGTTTGCAAACCGCTGAATCCACACGTGAGTTTAACTCTGTCAGTGGAATGCGCACATTGACACCCATTCGGTTAGATAGTTCCGTTTCTGTTTTAGAAGCAGATATTTCTCTGTACAGCCTATGGTCCCATTCACTCGGGAATATCCCAACGCAGCTCCTAGAAGAAACGTGTTTCTGACTCGCTGAATCTCAACATAGATTCAACTCTCTTAGGTGAGCGAACGCACAGCAGAGCAGTTTCAAGGAAACGTTTCTCCTGAGTTTTAGACGAAGCTTCCTGCTGTTTAGTACATATGCCGGCATTGGGCTGGAAATACCGGTTTTGGGATTCTGCACAGAAAGGGTTTGCAAACCGCTGAATCCACACGTGAGTTTAACTTTGTCAGTTGAATGCACACATTGACAAACATCCAGTTAGATAGCTCCGTTTTGGTTTTAGAAGCAGATATTTCTCTGTACAGACTGTAGTCCCATTCACTCGGGAATATCCCAACGCAGCTCCTAGAAGAAACGTGTTTCTGACTCGCTGAATCTCAACATTGATCCAACTCTCTTAGGTGAACGAACGCACAGCAGAGCAGTTTCAAGGAAACTTTTCTCCTGAGTTTTAGACGAAGTTACCTGCTGTTTAGTATGTATGCCGGCATTGGGCTGGAAATACCGGTTTTGGGATTCTGCACAGAAAGGGTTTGCAAACCACTGAATCCACACGTGAGTTTAACTCTGTCAGTTGAATGCACACATTGACAACCGTTCAGTTAGATTGCTCCGTTTTGGTTATAGAAGCAGATATTTCTCTGTACAGCCTATGGTCCCATTCACTCTGGAATATCCCAACGCAGGTCCTAGAGAAACGTGTTTCTGACTCGCTGAATCTCAACATAGATTCAACTCTCTTAGGTGAACAAACGCACAGCAGAGCATTTTCAAGGAAACTTTTCTCCTGAGTTTTAGACGAAGTTTCCTGCTGTTTAGTATGTATGCCGGCATTGGGCTGGAAATACCGGTTTTGGGATTCTGCACAGAAAGTGTTTGCAAACCGCTGAATCCACACGTGAGTTTAACTCTGTCAGTTGAATGCACACATTGACAACCATTCAGTGTGATAACACCCTTTTGGTTTTAGAAGCAGATATTTCTCTGTACAACCTATGGTCCCATTCACTCGGGAATATCCCAACGCAGCTCCTAGAAGAAACGTGTTTCTGACTCGCTGAATCTCAACATAGATTCAACTCTCTTAGGTGAACGAACGCACAGCAGAGCAGTTTCAAGGAAACTTTTCTCCTGAGTTTTAGACGAAGTTTCCTGCTGTTTAGTACGTATGCCGGCATTGGGCTGGAAATACCGGTTTTGGGATTCTGCACAGAAAGGGTTTGCAAACCGCTGAATCCACACGTGAGTTTAACTCTGTCAGTTGAATGCACACATTGACAACCATTCAGTTTGATAACACCCTTTTGGTTTTAGAAGCAGATATTTCTCTGTACAGCCTATGGTCCCATTCACTCGGGAATATCCCAACGCAGCTCCTGGAAGAAACGTGTTTCTGACTCGCTGAATCTCAACATAGATTCAACTCTCTTAGGTGAACGAAAGAACAGCAGAGCAGTTTCAAGGAAACGTTTCTCCTGAGTTTTAGACGAAGTTTCCTGCTGTTTAGTACGGATGCCGTCATTGGGCTGGAAATACCGGTTTTGGGATTCTGCACAGAAAGGGTTTGCAAACCGCTGAATCCACACGTGAGTTTAACTCTGTCAGTTGAATGCACACATTGACAACCATTCAGTTTGATAACACCCTTTTGGTTTTAGTAGCAGATATTTCTCTGTACAGCCTATGGTCCCATTCACTCGGGAATATCCCAACGCAGCTCCTGGAAGAAACGTGTTTCTGACTCGCTGAATCTCAACATAGATTCAACTCTCTTAGGTGAACGAAAGAACAGCAGAGCAGTTTCAAGGAAACGTTTCTCCTGAGTTTTAGACGAAGTTTCCTGCTGTTTAGTACGTATGCCGGCATTGGGCTGGAAATACCGGTTTTGGGATTCTGCACAGAAAGGGTTTGCAAACCACTGAATCCACACGTGAGTTTAACTCTGTCAGTTGAATGCACACATTGACAACCATTCAGTTAGATAGCTCCGTTTTGGTATTGGAAGCAGATATTTCTCTGTACAGCCTATGGTCCCATTCACTCGGGAATATCCCAACGCAGCTCCTGGAAGAAACGTGTTTGTGACTCGCTGAATCTCAACATAGATTCAACTCTCTTAGGTGAACGAACGCACAGCAGAGCAGTTTCAAGGAAACGTTTCTCCTGAGTTTCAGACGAAGTTTCCTGCTGTTTAGTACGGACGCCGGCATTGGGCTGGAAATACCGGTTTTGGGATTCTGCACAGAAAGGGTTTGCAAACTGCTGAATCCACACGTGAGTTTGACTTTGTCAGTTGAATGCACACATTGACAACAATCCAGTTAGATAGCTCCGTTTTGGTTTTAGAAGCACATATTTCGCTGTACAGCCTATGGTCCCATTCACTCGGGAATATCCCAACGCAACTCCTAGAAGAAACGTGTTTCTGACTCGCTGAATCTCAACATAGATTCAACTCTCTTAGGTGAACGAACGCACAGCAGAGCAGTTTCAAGGAAACGTTTCTCCTGAGTTTTAGACGAAGTTTCCTGCTGTTTAGTACGTATGCCGGCATTGGGCTGGAAATACCGGTTTTGGGATTCTGCACAGAAAGGGTTTGCAAACCGCTGAATCCACACGTGAGTTTAACTCCGTCAGTTGAATGCACACATTGACAACCAATCAGTTAGATAGCTCCGTTTTGTTTTTAGAAGCAGATATTTCTCTATACAGCCTATGGTCCCATTCACTCGGGAATATCCCAACGCAGCTCCTGGAAGAAACGTGTTTCTGACTCGCTGAATCTCAACATAGATTCAACTCTCTTAGGTGAACGAACGCACAGCAGAGCAGTTTCAAGGAAACGTTTCTCCTGAGTTTTAGACGAAGTTTCCTGCTGTTTAGTACGTATTTCGGCATTGGGCTGGAAATACCGGTTTTGGGATTCTGCACAGAAAGGGTTTGCAAACCACTGAATCAACACGTGAGTTTAACTCTGTCAGTTGAATGCACACATTGACAACCATTCAGTTAGATAGCTCCGTTTTGGTTTTAGAAGCAGATATTTCTCTGTACAGCCTATGGTCCCATTCACTCGGGAATATCCCAACGCAGCTCCTGGAAGAAACGTGTTTCTGACTCGCTGAATCTCAACATAGATTCAAATCTCTTAGGTGAACGAACGCACAGCAGAGCAGTTTCAAGGAAACGTTTCTCCTGAGTTTTAGACGAAGTTTCCTGCTGTTTAGTACGTATGCCGGCATTGGGCTGGAAATACCGGTTTTGGGATTCTGCACAGAAAGGGTTTGCAAACCGCTGAATCCACACGTGAGTTTATCTCTGTCAGTTGAATGCACACATTGACAACCATTCACTTAGATAGCTCCGTTTTGGTTTTAGAAGCAGATATTTCTCTGTACAGCCTATGGTCCCATTCACTCGGGAATATCCCAACGCAGCTCCTAGAAGAAACGTGTTTCTGACTCGCTGAATCTCAACATAGATTCAACTCTCTTTGGTGAACGAATGCCCAGCAGATCAGTTTCAAGGAAACTTTTCTCCTGAGTTTTAGACGAAGTTTCCTGCTGTTTAGTACGTATGCCGGCATTGGGCTGGAAATTCCGGTTTTGGGATTCTGCACAGAAAGGGTTTGCAAACCGCTCAATCCACACGTGAGTTTAACTCTGTCAGTTGAATGCACACATTGACAACCATTCAGTTAGATACCTCCGTTTTGGTTTTAGAAACAGATATTTCTCTGTACAGTCTATGGTCCCATTCACTCGGGAATAACCCAACGCAGCTCCTAGAAGAAACGTGTTTCTGACTCGCTGAATCTCATCATAGATTCAACTCTCTTAGGTGAACGAACGCACAGCAGAGCAGTTTCAAGGAAACGTTTCTCCTGAGTTTTAGACGAAGTTTCCTGCTGTTTAGTACAGATGCCGGCATTGGGCTGGAAATACCGGTTTTGGGATTCTGCACAGAAAGGGTTTGCAAACCGCTGAATCCACACGTGAGTTTAACTCTGTCAGTGGAATGCGCACATTGACACCCATTCGGTTAGATAGTTCCGTTTCTGTTTTAGAAGCAGATATTTCTCTGTACAGCCTATGGTCCCATTCACTCGGGAATATCCCAACGCAGCTCCTAGAAGAAACGTGTTTCTGACTCGCTGAATCTCAACATAGATTCAACTCTCTTAGGTGAGCGAACGCACAGCAGAGCAGTTTCAAGGAAACGTTTCTCCTGAGTTTTAGACGAAGCTTCCTGCTGTTTAGTACATATGCCGGCATTGGGCTGGAAATACCGGTTTTGGGATTCTGCACAGAAAGGGTTTGCAAACCGCTGAATCCACACGTGAGTTTAACTTTGTCAGTTGAATGCACACATTGACAAACATCCAGTTAGATAGCTCCGTTTTGGTTTTAGAAGCAGATATTTCTCTGTACAGACTGTAGTCCCATTCACTCGGGAATATCCCAACGCAGCTCCTAGAAGAAACGTGTTTCTGACTCGCTGAATCTCAACATAGATTCAACTCTCTTAGGTGAACGAACGCACAGCAGAGCAGTTTCAAGGAAACTTTTCTCCTGAGTTTTAGACGAAGTTACCTGCTGTTTAGTATGTATGCCGGCATTGGGCTGGAAATACCGGTTTTGGGATTCTGCACAGAAAGGGTTTGCAAACCACTGAATCCACACGTGAGTTTAACTCTGTCAGTTGAATGCACACATTGACAACCGTTCAGTTAGATTGCTCCGTTTTGGTTATAGAAGCAGATATTTCTCTGTACAGCCTATGGTCCCATTCACTCTGGAATATCCCAACGCAGGTCCTAGAGAAACGTGTTTCTGACTCGCTGAATCTCAACATAGATTCAACTCTCTTAGGTGAACGAACGCACAGCAGAGGATTTTCAAGGAAACTTTTCTCCTGAGTTTTAGACGAAGTTTCCTGCTGTTTAGTATGTATGCCGGCATTGGGCTGGAAATACCGGTTTTGGGATTCTGCACAGAAAGTGTTTGCAAACCGCTGAATCCACACGTGAGGTTAACTCTGTCAGTTGAATGCACACATTGACAACCATTCAGTGTGATAACACCCTTTTGGTTTTAGAAGCAGATATTTCTCTGTACAACCTATGGTCCCATTCACTCGGGAATATCCCAACGCAGCTCCTAGAAGAAACGTGTTTCTGACTCGCTGAATCTCAACATAGATTCAACTCTCTTAGGTGAACGAACGCACAGAAGAGCAGTTTCAAGGAAACTTTTCTCCTGAGTTTTAGACGAAGTTTCCTGCTGTTTAGTACGTATGCCGGCATTGGGCTGTAAATACCGGTTTTGGGATTCTGCACAGAAAGGGTTTGCAAACCGCTGAATCCACACGTGAGTTTAACTCTGTCAGTTGAATGCACACATTGACAACCATTCAGTTTGATAACACCCTTTTGGTTTTAGAAGCAGATATTTCTCTGTACAGCCTATGGTCCCATTCACTCGGGAATATCCCAACGCAGCTCCTGGAAGAAACGTGTTTCTGACTCGCTGAATCTCAACATAGATTCAACTCTCTTTGGTGAACGAATGCCCAGCAGAGCAGTTTCAAGGAAACTTTTCTCCTGAGTTTTAGACGAAGTTTCCTGCTGTTTAGTACGGATGCCGTCATTGGGCTGGAAATACCGGTTTTGGGATTCTGCACAGAAAGGGTTTGCAAACCGCTGAATCCACACGTGAGTTTAACTCTGTCAGTTGAATGCACACATTGACAACCATTCAGTTTGATAACACCCTTTTGGTTTTAGAAGCAGATATTTCTCTGTACAGCCTATGGTCCCATTCACTCGGGAATATCCCAACGCAGCTCCTGGAAGAAACGTGTTTCTGACTCGCTGAATCTCAACATAGATTCAACTCTCTTAGGTGAACGAAAGAACAGCAGAGCAGTTTCAAGGAAACGTTTCTCCTGAGTTTTAGACGAAGTTTCCTGCTGTTTAGTACGTATGCCGGCATTGGGCTGGAAATACCGGTTTTGGGATTCTGCACAGAAAGGGTTTGCAAACCACTGAATCCACACGTGAGTTTAACTCTGTCAGTTGAATGCACACATTGACAACCATTCAGTTAGATAGCTCCGTTTTGGTATTGGAAGCAGATATTTCTCTGTACAGCCTATGGTCCCATTCACTCGGGAATATCCCAACGCAGCTCCTGGAAGAAACGTGTTTGTGACTCGCTGAATCTCAACATAGATTCAACTCTCTTAGGTGAACGAACGCACAGCAGAGCAGTTTCAAGGAAACGTTTCTCCTGAGTTTCAGACGAAGTTTCCTGCTGTTTAGTACGGACGCCGGCATTGGGCTGGAAATACCGGTTTTGGGATTCTGCACAGAAAGGGTTTGCAAACTGCTGAATCCACACGTGAGTTTGACTTTGTCAGTTGAATGCACACATTGACAACAATCCAGTTAGATAGCTCCGTTTTGGTTTTAGAAGCACATATTTCGCTGTACAGCCTATGGTCCCATTCACTCGGGAATATCCCAACGCAACTCCTAGAAGAAACGTGTTTCTGACTCGCTGAATCTCAACATAGATTCAACTCTCTTAGGTGAACGAACGCACAGCAGAGCAGTTTCAAGGAAACGTTTCTCCTGAGTTTTAGACGAAGTTTCCTGCTGTTTAGTACGTATGCCGGCATTGGGCTGGAAATACCGGTTTTGGGATTCTGCACAGAAAGGGTTTGCAAACCGCTGAATCCACACGTGAGTTTAACTCCGTCAGTTGAATGCACACATTGACAACCATTCAGTTAGATAGCTCCGTTTTGTTTTTAGAAGCAGATATTTCTCTATACAGCCTATGGTCCCATTCACTCGGGAATATCCCAACGCAGCTCCTGGAAGAAACGTGTTTCTGACTCGCTGAATCTCAACATAGATTCAACTCTCTTAGGTGAACGAACGCACAGCAGAGCAGTTTCAAGGAAACGTTTCTCCTGAGTTTTAGACGAAGTTTCCTGCTGTTTAGTACGTATTTCGGCATTGGGCTGGAAATACCGGTTTTGGGATTCTGCACAGAAAGGGTTTGCAAACCACTGAATCAACACGTGAGTTTAACTCTGTCAGTTGAATGCACACATTGACAACCATTCAGTTAGATAGCTCCGTTTTGGTTTTAGAAGCAGATATTTCTCTGTACAGCCTATGGTCCCATTCACTCGGGAATATCCCAACGCAGCTCCTGGAAGAAACGTGTTTCTGACTCGCTGAATCTCAACATAGATTCAAATCTCTTAGGTGAACGAACGCACAGCAGAGCAGTTTCAAGGAAACGTTTCTCCTGAGTTTTAGACGAAGTTTCCTGCTGTTTAGTACGTATGCCGGCATTGGGCTGGAAATACCGGTTTTGGGATTCTGCACAGAAAGGGTTTGCAAACCGCTGAATCCACACGTGAGTTTATCTCTGTCAGTTGAATGCACACATTGACAACCATTCAGTTAGATAGCTCCGTTTTGGTTTTAGAAGCAGATATTTCTCTGTACAGCCTATGGTCCCATTCACTCGGGAATAACCCAACGCAGCTCCTAGAAGAAACGTGTTTCTGACTCGCTGAATCTCATCATAGATTCAACTCTCTTAAGTGAACGAACGCACAGCAGAGCAGTTTCAAGGAAACGTTTCTCCTGAGTTTTAGACGAAGTTTCCTGCTGTTTAGTACAGATGCCGGCATTGGGCTGGAAATACCGGTTTTGGGATTCTGCACAGAAAGGGTTTGCAAACCGCTGAATCCACACGTGAGTTTAACTCTGTCAGTGGAATGCGCACATTGACACCCATTCGGTTAGATAGTTCCGTTTCTGTTTTAGAAGCAGATATTTCTCTGTACAGCCTATGGTCCCATTCACTCGGGAATATCCCAACGCAGCTCCTAGAAGAAACGTGTTTCTGACTCGCTGAATCTCAACATAGATTCAACTCTCTTAGGTGAGCGAACGCACAGCAGAGCAGTTTCAAGGAAACGTTTCTCCTGAGTTTTAGACGAAGCTTCCTGCTGTTTAGTACATATGCCGGCATTGGGCTGGAAATACCGGTTTTGGGATTCTGCACAGAAAGGGTTTGCAAACCGCTGAATCCACACGTGAGTTTAACTTTGTCAGTTGAATGCACACATTGACAAACATCCAGTTAGATAGCTCCGTTTTGGTTTTAGAAGCAGATATTTCTCTGTACAGACTGTAGTCCCATTCACTCGGGAATATCCCAACGCAGCTCCTAGAAGAAACGTGTTTCTGACTCGCTGAATCTCAACATTGATCCAACTCTCTTAGGTGAACGAACGCACAGCAGAGCAGTTTCAAGGAAACTTTTCTCCTGAGTTTTAGACGAAGTTACCTGCTGTTTAGTATGTATGCCGGCATTGGGCTGGAAATACCGGTTTTGGGATTCTGCACAGAAAGGGTTTGCAAACCACTGAATCCACACGTGAGTTTAACTCTGTCAGTTGAATGCACACATTGACAACCGTTCAGTTAGATTGCTCCGTTTTGGTTATAGAAGCAGATATTTCTCTGTACAGCCTATGGTCCCATTCACTCTGGAATATCCCAACGCAGGTCCTAGAGAAACGTGTTTCTGACTCGCTGAATCTCAACATAGATTCAACTCTCTTAGGTGAACGAACGCACAGCAGAGCATTTTCAAGGAAACTTTTCTCCTGAGTTTTAGACGAAGTTTCCTGCTGTTTAGTATGTATGCCGGCATTGGGCTGGAAATACCGGTTTTGGGATTCTGCACAGAAAGTGTTTGCAAACCGCTGAATCCACACGTGAGTTTAACTCTGTCAGTTGAATGCACACATTGACAACCATTCAGTGTGATAACACCCTTTTGGTTTTAGAAGCAGATATTTCTCTGTACAACCTATGGTCCCATTCACTCGGGAATATCCCAACGCAGCTCCTAGAAGAAACGTGTTTCTGACTCGCTGAATCTCAACATAGATTCAACTCTCTTAGGTGAACGAACGCACAGCAGAGCAGTTTCAAGGAAACTTTTCTCCTGAGTTTTAGACGAAGTTTCCTGCTGTTTAGTACGTATGCCGGCATTGGGCTGGAAATACCGGTTTTGGGATTCTGCACAGAAAGGGTTTGCAAACCGCTGAATCCACACGTGAGTTTAACTCTGTCAGTTGAATGCACACACTGACAACCATTCAGTTAGATAGCTCCGTTTTGGTTTTAGAAGCAGATATTTCTCTGTACAGCCTATGGTCCCATTCACTCGGGAATATCCCAACGCAGCTCCTGGAAGAAACGTGTTTCTGACTCGCTGAATCTCAACATAGATTCAACTCTCTTAGGTGAACGAACGCACAGCAGAGCAGTTTCAAGGAAACGTTTCTCCTGAGTTTTAGACGAAGTTTCCTGCTGTTTAGTACGGATGCCGTCATTGGGCAGGAAAAACCGGCTTTGGGATTCTGCACAGAAAGGGTTTGTAAACCGCTGAATCCACACGTGAGTTTAACTCTGTCAGTTGAATGCACACATTGACAACCATTCAGTTTGATAGCACCCTTTTGGTTTTAGAAGCAGATATTTCTCTGTACAGCCTATGGTCCCATTCACTCGGGAATATCCCAACGCAGCTCCTAGAAGAAACGTGTTTCTGACTCGCTGAATCTCAACATAGATTCAACTCTCTTAGGTGAACGGACGCACAGCAGAGCAGTTTCAAGGAAACTTTTCTCCTGAGTTTTAGACGAAGTTTCCTGCTGTTTAGTACGTATGCCGGCATTGGGCTGGAAATACCGGTTTTGGGATTCTGCACAGAAAGGGTTTGCAAACCGCTGAATCCACACGTGAGTTTAACTCTGTCAGTTGAATGCACACATTGACAACCATTCAGTTTGATAACACCCTTTTGGTTTTAGAAGCAGATATTTCTCCGTACATCCTATGGTCCCATTCACTCGGGAATATCCCAACGCAGGTCCTAGAAGAAACGTGTTTGTGACTCGCTGAATCTCAACATAGATTCAACTCTCTTAGGTGAACGAACGCACAGCAGAGCAGTTTCAAGGAAACGTTTCTCCTGAGTTTTAGACGAAGTTTCCTGCTGTTTAGTACGTATGCCGGCATTGGGCTGGAAATACCGGTTTTGGGATTCTGCACAGAAAGGGTTTGCAAACCCCTGAATCCACACGTGAGTTTAACTCTGTCAGTTGAATGCAGACATTGACAACCATTCAGTTTGATAACACCCTTTTGGTTTTAGAAGCAGATATTTCTCCGTAGAGCCTATGGTCCCATTCACTCGGGAATATCCCAACGCAGGTCCTAAAAGAAACGTGTTTCTGACTCGCTGAATCTCCACATAGATTCAACTCTCTTAGGTGAACGAACGCACAGCAGAGCAGTTTCAAGGAATCGTTTCTCCTGAGTTTTAGACGAAGCTTCCTGCTGTTTAGTACATATGCCGGCATTGGGCTGGAAATACCGGTTTTGGGATTCTGCACAGAAACGGTTTGCAAACCGCTGAATCCACACGTGAGATTAACTCTGTCAGTTGAATGCACACATTGACAACCATTCAGTTAGATAGCACCGTTTTGGTTTTAGAAGCAGATATTTCTCTGTACAGCCTATGGTCCCATTCACTCGGGAATATCCCAACGCAGCTTCTAGAAGAAACGTGTTTCTGACTCGCTGAATCTCAACATAGATTCAACTCTCTTAGGTGAACGAACGCACAGCAGAGCAGTTTCAAAGAAACGTTTCTCCTGAGTTTTAGACGAAGTTTCCTGCTGTTTAGTACGGATGCCGGCATTGGGCTGGAAATACCGGTTTTGGGATTCTGCACAGAAAGGGTTTGCAAACCACTGAATCCACACGTGAGTTTAACTCTGTCAGTTGAATGCACACATTGACAACCATTCAGTTAGATTGCTCCGTTTTGGTTTTAGAAGGAGATATTTCTCTGTACAGCCTATGGTCCCATTCACTCGGGAATATCCCAACGCAGCTCCTAGAAGAAACGTGTTTCTGACTCGCTGAATCTCAACATAGATTCAACTCTCTTAGGTGAACGGACGCACAGCAGAGCAGTTTCAAGGAAACTTTTCTCCTGAGTTTTAGACGAAGTTTCCTGCTGTTTAGTACGTATGCCGGCATTGGGCTGGAAATACCGGTTTTGGGATTCTGCACAGAAAGGGTTTGCAAACCGCTGAATCCACACGTGAGTTTAACTCTGTCAGTTGAATGCACACATTGACAACCATTCAGTTTGATAACACCCTTTTGGTTTTAGAAGCAGATATTTCTCCGTACAGCCTATGGTCCCATTCACTCGGGAATATCCCAACGCAGGTCCTAGAAGAAACGTGTTTCTGACTCGCTGAATCTCAACATAGATTCAACTCTCTTAGGTGAACGAACGCACAGCAGAGCAGTTTCAAGGAAACGTTTCTCCTGAGTTTTAGACGAAGTTTCCTGCTGTTTAGTACGGATGCCGTCATTGGGCAGGAAAAACCGGCTTTGGGATTCTGCACAGAAAGGGTTTGTAAACCGCTGAATCCACACGTGAGTTTAACTCTGTCAGTTGAATGCACACATTGACAACCATTCAGTTTGATAGCACCCTTTTGGTTTTAGAAGCAGATATTTCTCTGTACAGCCTATGGTCCCATTCACTCGGGAATATCCCAACGCAGCTCCTAGAAGAAACGTGTTTCTGACTCGCTGAATCTCAACATAGATTCAACTCTCTTAGGTGAACGGACGCACAGCAGAGCAGTTTCAAGGAAACTTTTCTCCTGAGTTTTAGACGAAGTTTCCTGCTGTTTAGTACGTATGCCGGCATTGGGCTGGAAATACCGGTTTTGGGATTCTGCACAGAAAGGTTTTGCAAACCGCTGAATCCACACGTGAGTTTAACTCTGTCAGTTGAATGCACACATTGACAACCATTCAGTTTGATAACACCCTTTTGGTTTTAGAAGCAGATATTTCTCCGTACAGCCTATGGTCCCATTCACTCGGGAATATCCCAACGCAGGTCCTAGAAGAAACGTGTTTGTGACTCGCTGAATCTCAACATAGATTCAACTCTCTTAGGTGAACGAACGCACAGCAGAGCAGTTTCAAGGAAACGTTTCTCCTGAGTTTTAGACGAAGTTTCCTGCTGTTTAGTACGGATGCCGGCATTGGGCTGGAAATACCGGTTTTGGGATTCTGCACAGAAAGGGTTTGCAAACCCCTGAATCCACACGTGAGTTTAACTCTGTCAGTTGAAAGCAGACATTGACAACCATTCAGTTTGATAACACCCTTTTGGTTTTAGAAGCAGATATTTCTCCGTAGAGCCTATGGTCCCATTCACTCGGGAATATCCCAACGCAGGTCCTAAAAGAAACGTGTTTCTGACTCGCTGAATCTCCACATAGATTCAACTCTCTTAGGTGAACGAACGCACAGCAGAGCAGTTTCAAGGAATCGTTTCTCCTGAGTTTTAGACGAAGCTTCCTGCTGTTTAGTACATATGCCGGCATTGGGCTGGAAATACCGGTTTTGGGATTCTGCACAGAAACGGTTTGAAAACCGCTGAATCCACACGTGGGATTAACTCTGTCAGTTGAATGCACACATTGACAACCATTCAGTTAGATAGCACCGTTTTGGTTTTAGAAGCAGATATTTCTCTGTACAGCCTATGGTCCCATTCACTCGGGAATATCCCAACGCAGCTTCTAGAAGAAACGTGTTTCTGACTCGCTGAATCTCAACATAGATTCAACTCTCTTAGGTGAACGAACGCACAGCAGAGCAGTTTCAAAGAAACGTTTCTCCTGAGTTTTAGACGACATTTCCTGCTGTTTAGTACGGATGCCGGCATTGGGCTGGAAATACCGGTTTTGGGATTCTGCACAGAAAGGGTTTGCAAACCACTGAATCCACACGTGAGTTTAACTCTGTCAGTTGAATGCACACATTGACAACCATTCAGTTAGATTGCTCCGTTTTGGTTTTAGAAGGAGATATTTCTCTGTACAGCCTATGGTCCCATTCACTCGGGAATATCCCAACGCAGCTCCTAGAAGAAACGTGTTTCTGACTCGCTGAATCTCAACATAGATTCAACTCTCTTAGGTGAACGGACGCACAGCAGAGCAGTTTCAAGGAAACTTTTCTCCTGAGTTTTAGACGAAGTTTCCTGCTGTTTAGTACGGATGCCGGCATTGGGCTGGAAATACCGGTTTTGGGATTCTGCACAGAAAGGGTTTGCAAACCACTGAATCCACACGTGAGTTTAACTCTGTCAGTTGAATGCACACATTGACAACCGTTCAGTTAGATACCTCCGTTTTGGTTTTAGAAACAGATATTTCTCTGTACAGCCTATGGTCCCATTCACTCGGGAATATCCCAACGCAGCTCCTAGAAGAAACGTGTTTCTGACTCGCTGAATCTCAACATAGATTCAACTCTCTTAGGTGAACGAACGCACAGCAGAGCAGTTTCAAGGAAACGTTTCTCCTGAGTTTTAGACGAAGTTTCCTGCTGTTTAGTACGGATGCCGGCATTGGGCTGGAAATACCGGTTTTGGGATTCTGCACAGAAAGGGTTTGCAAACCGCTGAATCCACACGTGAGTTTAACTCTGTCAGTTGAATGCACACACTGACAACCATTCAGTTAGATAGCTCCGTTTTGGTTTTAGAAGCAGATATTTCTCTGTACAGCCTATGGTCCCATTCACTCGGGAATATCCCAACGCAACTCCTGGAAGAAACGTGTTTCTGACTCGCTGAATCTCAACATAAATTCAACTCTCTTAGGTGAACGAACGCACAGCAGAGCAGTTTCAAGGAAACGTTTCTCCTGAGTTTTAGACGAAGTTTCCTGCTGTTTAGTACGGATGCCGGCATTGGGCAGGAAATACCGGCTTTGGGATTCTGCACAGAAAGGGTTTGTAAACCGCTGAATCCACACGTGAGTTTAACTCTGTCAGTTGAATGCACACATTGACAACCATTCAGTTTGATAGCACCCTTTTGGTTTTAGAAGCAGATATTTCTCTGTACAGCCTATGGTCCCATTCACTCGGGAATATCCCAACGCAGCTCCTAGAAGAAACGTGTTTCTGACTCGCTGAATCTCAACATAGATTCAACTCTCTTAGGTGAACGGACGCACAGCAGAGCAGTTTCAAGGAAACTTTTCTCCTGAGTTTTAGACGAAGTTTCCTGCTGTTTAGTACGTATGCCGGCATTGGGCTGGAAATACCGGTTTTGGGATTCTGCACAGAAAGGGTTTGCAAACCGCTGAATCCACACGTGAGTTTAACTCTGTCAGTTGAATGCACACATTGACAACCATTCAGTTTGATAACACCCTTTTGGTTTTAGAAGCAGATATTTCTCCGTACAGCCTATGGTCCCATTCACTCGGGAATATCCCAACGCAGGTCCTAGAAGAAACGTGTTTCTGACTCGCTGAATCTCAACATAGATTCAACTCTCTTAGGTGAACGAACGCCCAGCAGAGCAGTTTCAAGGAAACGTTTCTCCTGAGTTTTAGACGAAGTTTCCTGCTGTTTAGTACGGATGCCGGCATTGGGCTGGAAATACCGGTTTTGGGATTCTGCACAGAAAGGGTTTGCAAACCCCTGAATCCACACGTGAGTTTAACTCTGTCAGTTGAATGCAGACATTGACAACCATTCAGTTTGATAACACCCTTTTGGTTTTAGAAGCAGATATTTCTCCGTAGAGCCTATGGTTCCATTCACTCGAGAATATCCCAACGCAGGTCCTAAAAGAAACGTGTTTCTGACTCGCTGAATCTCCACATAGATTCAACTCTCTTAGGTGAACGAACGCACAGCAGAGCAGTTTCAAGGAATCGTTTCTCCTGAGTTTTAGACGAAGCTTCCTGCTGTTTAGTACATATGCCGGCATTGGGCTGGAAATACCGGTTTTGGGATTCTGCACAGAAACGGTTTGCAAACCGCTGAATCCACACGTGAGATTAACTCGGTCAGTTGAATGCACACATTGACAACCATTCAGTTAGATAGCACCATTTAGGTTTTAGAAGCAGATATTTCTCTGTACAGCCTATGGTCCCATTCACTCGGGAATATCCCAACGCAGCTTCTAGAAGAAACGTGTTTCTGACTCGCTGAATCTCAACATAGATTCAACTATCTTAGGTGAACGAACGCACAGCAGAGCAGTTTCAAAGAAACGTTTCTCCTGAGTTTTAGACGAAGTTTCCTGCTGTTTAGTACGGATGCCGGCATTGGGCTGGAAATACCGGTTTTGGGATTCTGCACAGAAATGGTTTGCAAACCGCTGAATCCACACGTGAGTTTAACTCTGTCAGTTGAATGCACACATTGACAACCATTCAGTTAGATTGCTCCGTTTTGGTTTTAGAAGGAGATATTTCTCTGTACAGCCTATGGTCCCATTCACTCGGGAATATCCCAACGCAGGTCCTAGAGAAACGTGTTTCTGACTCGCTGAATCTCAACATAGATTCAACTCTCTTAGGTGAACGAACGCACAGCAGAGCAGTTTCAAAGAAACGTTTCTCCTGAGTTTTAGACGAAGTTTCCTGCTGTTTAGTACGGATGCCGGCATTGGGCTGGAAATACCGGTTTTGGGATTCTGCACAGAAAGGGTTTGCAAACCACTGAATCCACACGTGAGTTTAACTCTGTCAGTTGAATGCACACATTGACAACCATTCAGTTAGATTGCTCCGTTTTGGTTTTAGAAGGAGATATTTCTCTGTACAGCCTATGGTCCCATTCACTCGGGAATATCCCAACGCAGCTCCTAGAAGAAACGTGTTTCTGACTCGCTGAATCTCAACATAGATTCAACTCTCTTAGGTGAACGGACGCACAGCAGAGCAGTTTCAAGGAAACTTTTCTCCTGAGTTTTAGACGAAGTTTCCTGCTGTTTAGTACGTATGCCGGCATTGGGCTGGAAATACCGGTTTTGGGATTCTGCACAGAAAGGGTTTGCAAACCGCTGAATCCACACGTGAGTTTAACTCTGTCAGTTGAATGCACACATTGACAAGCATTCAGTTTGATAACACCCTTTTGGTTTTAGAAGCAGATATTTCTCCGTACAGCCTATGGTCCCATTCACTCGGGAATATCCCAACGCAGGTCCTAGAAGAAACGTGTTTCTGACTCGCTGAATCTCAACATAGATTCAACTCTCTTAGGTGAACGAACGCCCAGCAGAGCAGTTTCAAGGAAACGTTTCTCCTGAGTTTTAGACGAAGTTTCCTGCTGTTTAGTACGGATGCCGGCATTGGGCTGGAAATACCGGTTTTGGGATTCTGCACAGAAAGGGTTTGCAAACCGCTGAATCCACACGTGAGTTTAACTCTGTCAGCTGAATGCACACACTGACAACCATTCAGTTAGATAGCTCCGTTTTGGTTTTAGAAGCAGATATTTCTCTGTACAGCCTATGGTCCCATTCACTCGGGAATATCCCAACGCAGCTCCTGGAAGAAACGTGTTTCTGACTCGCTGAATCTCAACATAGATTCAACTCTCTTAGGTGAACGAACGCACAGCAGAGCAGTTTCAAGGAAACGTTTCTCCTGAGTTTTAGACGAAGTTTCCTGCTGTTTAGTACGGATGCCGTCATTGGGCAGGAAAAACCGGCTTTGGGATTCTGCACAGAAAGGGTTTGTAAACCGCTGAATCCACACGTGAGTTTAACTCTGTCAGTTGAATGCACACATTGACAACCATTCAGTTTGATAGCACCCTTTTGGTTTTAGAAGCAGATATTTCTCTGTACAGCCTATGGTCCCATTCACTCGGGAATATCCCAACGCAGCTCCTAGAAGAAACGTGTTTCTGACTCGCTGAATCTCAACATAGATTCAACTCTCTTAGGTGAACGAACGCACAGCAGAGCAGTTTCAAAGAAACGTTTCTCCTGAGTTTTAGACGAAGTTTCCTGCTGTTTAGTACGGATGCCGGCATTGGGCTGGAAATACCGGTTTTGGGATTCTGCACAGAAAGGGTTTGCAAACCACTGAATCCACACGTGAGTTTAACTCTGTCAGTTGAATGCACACATTGACAACCATTCAGTTAGATTGCTCCGTTTTGGTTTTAGAAGGAGATATTTCTCTGTACAGCCTATGGTCCCATTCACTCGGGAATATCCCAACGCAGCTCCTAGAAGAAACGTGTTTCTGACTCGCTGAATCTCAACATAGATTCAACTCTCTTAGGTGAACGAACGCACAGCAGAGCAGTTTCAAGGAAACTTTTCTCCTGAGTTTTAGACGAAGTTTCCTGCTGTTTAGTACGTATGCCGGCATTGGGCTGGAAATACCGGTTTTGGGATTCTGCACAGAAAGGGTTTGCAAACCACTGAATCCACACGTGAGTTTAACTCTGTCAGTTGAATGCACACATTGACAACCATTCAGTTAGATACCTCCGTTTTGGTTTTAGAAACAGATATTTCTCTGTACAGCCTATGGTCCCATTCACTCGGGAATATCCCAACGCAGCTCCTAGAAGAAACGTGTTTCTGACTCGCTGAATCTCAACATAGATTCAACTCTCTTAGGTGAACGAACGCACAGCAGAGCAGTTTCAAGGAAACGTTTCTCCTGAGTTTTAGACGAAGTTTCCTGCTGTTTAGTACGGATGCCGTCATTGGGCTGGAAATACCGGTTTTGGGATTCTGCACAGAAAGGGTTTGCAAACCGCTGAATCCACACGTGAGTTTAACTCTCTCAGTTGAATGCACACATTGACAACCATTCAGTTTGATTACACCCTTTTTTTTTTAGAAGCAGATATTTCTCTGTACAGCCTATGGTCCCATTCACTCGGGAATGTCCCAACGCAGCTCCTGGAAGAAACGTGTTTTTGACTCGCTGAATCTCAACATAGATTCAACTCTCTTAGGTGAACGAACGCACAGCAGAGCAGTTTCAAGGAAACGTTTCTCCTGAGTTTTAGACGAAGTTTCCTGCTGTTTAGTACGTATGCCGGCATTGGGCTGGAAATACCGGTTTTGGGATTCTGCACAGAAAGGGTTTGCAAACCGCTGAATCCACACGTGAGTTTAACTCTGTCAGTTGAATGCACACATTGACAACCATTCAGTTAGATAGCTCCGTTTTGGTTTTAGAAGCAGATATTTCTCCGTACAGCCTATGGTCCCATTCACTCGGGAATATCCCAACGCAGCTCCTAGAAGAAACGTGTTTCTGACTCGCTGAATCTCAACATAGATTCAACTCTCTTAGGTGAACGAACGCACAGCAGAGCAGTTTCAAGGAATCGTTTCTCCTGAGTTTTAGACGAAGTTTCCTGCTGTTTAGTACGGATGCCGGCATTGGGCTGGAAAAACCAGTTTTGGGATTCTGCACAGAAAGGGTTTGTAAACCACTGAATCCCCACGTGAGTTTAACTCTGTCAGTTGAATGCACACATTGACAACCATTCAGTTAGATAGCTCCGTTTTGGTTTTAGAAGCAGATATTTCTCTGTACAGCCTATGGTCCGATTCACTCGGGAATATCCCAACGCAGCTCCTGGAAGAAACGTGTTTCTGACTCGCTGAATCTCAACATAGATTCAACTCTCTTAGGTGAACGAACGCACAGCAGAGCAGTTTCAAGGAAACGTTTCTCCTGAGTTTTAGACGAAGTTTCCTGCTGTTTAGTACGGATGCCGGCATTGGGCTGGAAATACCGGTTTTGGGATTCTGCACAGAAAGGGTTTGCAAACCCCTGAATCCACACGTGAGTTTAACTCTGTCAGTTGAATGCAGACATTGACAACCATTCAGTTTGATAACACCCTTTTGGTTTTAGAAGCAGATATTTCTCCGTAGAGCCTATGGTCCCATTCACTCGAGAATATCCCAACGCAGGTCCTAAAAGAAACGTGTTTCTGACTCGCTGAATCTCCACATAGATTCAACTCTCTTAGGTGAACGAACGCACAGCAGAGCAGTTTCAAGGAATCGTTTCTCCTGAGTTTTAGACGAAGCTTCCTGCTGTTTAGTACATATGCCGGCATTGGGCTGGAAATACCGGTTTTGGGATTCTGCACAGAAACGGTTTGCAAACCGCTGAATCCACACGTGAGATTAACTCGGTCAGTTGAATGCACACATTGACAACCATTCAGTTAGATAGCACCGTTTTGGTTTTAGAAGCAGATATTTCTCTGTACAGCCTATGGTCCCATTCACTCGGGAATATCCCAACGCAGCTTCTAGAAGAAACGTGTTTCTGACTCGCTGAATCTCAACATAGATTCAACTCTCTTAGGTGAACGAACGCACAGCAGAGCAGTTTCAAAGAAACGTTTCTCCTGAGTTTTAGACGAAGTTTCCTGCTGTTTAGTACGGATGCCGGCATTGGGCTGGAAATACCGGTTTTGGGATTCTGCACAGAAATAGTTTGCAAACCGCTGAATCCACACGTGAGTTTAACTCTGTCAGTTGAATGCACACATTGACAACCATTCAGTTAGATTGCTCCGTTTTGGTTTTAGAAGGAGATATTTCTCTGTACAGCCTATGGTCCCATTCACTCGGGAATATCCCAACGCAGGTCCTAGAGAAACGTGTTTCTGACTCGCTGAATCTCAACATAGATTCAACTCTCTTAGGTGAACGAACGCACAGCAGAGCAGTTTCAAGGAAACGTTTCTCCTGAGTTTTAGACGAAGTTTCCTGCTGTTTAGTACGTATGCCGGCATTGGGCTGGAAATACCGGTTTTGGGATTCTGCACAGAAATGGTTTGCAAACCGCTGAATCCACACGTCAGTTTAACTCTCTCTGTTGAATGCACACATTGACAACCATTCAGTTTGATTACCCCCTTTTGGTTTTAGAAGCAGATATTTCTCTGTACAGCCTATGGTCCCATTCACTCGGGAATATCCCAACGCAGCTCCTAGAAGAAACGTGTTTCTGACTCGCTGAATCTCAACATAGATTCAACTCTCTTAGGTGAACGAACGCCCAGCAGAGCATTTTCAAGGAAACTTTTCTCCTGAGTTTTAGACGAAGTTTCTTGCTGTTTAGTATGTATGCCGGCATTGGGCTGGAAATACCGGTTTTGGGATTCTGCACAGAAAGGGTTCGCAAACCCCTGAATCCACAAGTGAGTTTAACTCTGTCAGTTGAATGCACACATTGACAACCATTCAGTTAGATTGCTCCGTTATGGTTTTAGAAGGAGATATTTCTCTGTACAGCCTATGGTCCCATTCACTCGGGAATATCCCAACGCAGGTCCTAGAGAAACGTGTTTCTGACTCGCTGAATCTCAACATAGATTCAACTCTCTTAGGTGAACGAACGCACAGCAGAGCAGTTTCAAGGAAACGTTTCTTCTGAGTTTTAGACGAAGTTTCCTGCTGTTTAGTACGTATGCCGGCATTGGGCTGGAAATACCGGTTTTGGGATTCTGCACAGAAAGGGTTTGCAAACCGCTGAATCCACACGTGAGTTTAACTCTCTCAGTTGAATGCACACATTGACAACCATTCAGTTTGATTACACCCTTTTGATTTTAGAAGCAGATATTTCTCTGTACAGCCTATGGTCCCATTCACTCGGGAATGTCCCAACGCAGCTCCTGGAAGAAACGTGTTTTTGACTCGCTGAATCTCAACATAGATTCAACTCTCTTAGGTGAACGAACGCACAGCAGAGCAGTTTCAAGGAAACGTTTCTCCTGAGTTTTAGACGAAGTTTCCTGCTGTTTAGTACGTATGCCGGCATTGGGCTGGAAATACCGGTTTTGGGATTCTGCACAGAAAGGGTTTGCAAACCGCTGAATCCACACGTGAGTTTAACTCTGTCAGTTGAATGCACACATTGACAACCATTCAGTTAGATAGCTCCGTTTTGGTTTTAGAAACAGATATTTCTCCGTACAGCCTATGGTCCCATTCACTCGGGAATATCCCAACGCAGGTCCTAGAAGAAACGTGTTTCTGACTCGCTGAATCTCAACATAGATTCAACTCTCTTAGGTGAACGAACGCACAGCAGAGCAGTTTCAAGGAATCGTTTCTCCTGAGTTTTAGACGAAGTTTCCTGCTGTTTAGTACGGATGCCGGCATTGGGCTGGAAAAACCAGTTTTGGGATTCTGCACAGAAAGGATTTGTAAACCACTGAATCCACACGTGAGTTTAACTCTGTCAGTTGAATGCACACATTGACAACCATTCAGTTAGATAGCTCCGTTTTGGTTTTAGAAGCAGATATTTCTCTGTACAGCCTATGGTCCGATTCACTCGGGAATATCCCAACGCAGCTCCTGGAAGAAACGTGTTTCTGACTCGCTGAATCTCAACATAGATTCAACTCTCTTAGGTGAACGAACGCACAGCAGAGCAGTTTCAAGGAAACGTTTCTCCTGAGTTTTAGACGAAGTTTCCTGCTGTTTAGTACGTATGCCGGCATTGGGCTGGAAATACCGGTTTTGGGATTCTGCACAGAAAGGGTTTGTAAACCGCTGAATCCAAACGTGAGTTTAACACTGTCAGTTGAATGCACACATTGACAACCATTCAGTTAGATTGCACCCTTTTGGTTTTAGGAGCAGATATTTCTCTGTACAGCCTATGGTCCCATTCACTCGGGAATATCCCAACGCAGCTCCTAGAAGAAACGTGTTTCTGACTCGCTGAATCTCAACATAGATTCAAATCTCTTATGTGAACGAACGCACAGCAGAGCAGTTTCAAGGAAACGTTTCTCCTGAGTTTTAGACGAAGTTTCCTGCTGTTTAGTACGTATGCCGGCATTGGGCTGGAAATACCGGTTTTGGGATTCTGCACAGAAAGGGTTTGCAAACCACTGAATCCACACGTGAGTTTAACTCTGTCATTTGAATGCACACATTGACAACCATTCAGTTAGATAGCTCCGTTTTGGTTTCAGAAGCAGATATTTCTCTCTACAGCCTATGGTCCCATTCACTCGGGAATATCCCAACGCAGCTCCGGGAAGAAACGTGTTTCTGACTCGCTGAATCTCAACATAGATTCAACTCTCTTAGGTGAACCAACGCACAGCAGAGCAGTTTCAAGGAAACGTTTCTCCTGAGTTTTAAACGAAGTTTCCTGCTGTTTAGTACGGATGCCGGCATTGGGCTGGAAATACCGGTTTTGGGATTCTGCACAGAAATGGTTTGCAAACCGCTGAATCCACACGTGAGTTTAGCTCTCTCAGTTGAATGCACACATTGACAACCATTCAGTTTGATTACACCCTTTTGGTTTTAGAAGCAGATATTTCTCTGTACAGCCTATGGTCCCATTCACTCGGGAATATCCCAACGCAGGTCCTAGAAGAAACGTGTTTCTGACTCGCTGAATCTCAACATTGATTCAACTCTCTTAGGTGAACGGACGCACAGCAGAGCAGTTTCAAGGAAACTTTTCTCCTGAGTTTTAGACGAAGTTTCCTGCTGTTTAGTACGGATGCCGGCATTGGGCTGGAAATACCGGTTTTGGGATTCTGCACAGAAAGTGTTTGCAAACCGCTGAATCCACACGTGAGTTTAACTCTATCAGTTGAATGCACACATTGACAACCATTCAGTTTGATAACACCCTTATGGTTTTAGAAGCAGATATTTCTCCGTAGAGCCTATGGTCCCATTGACTCGGGAATATCCCAACGCAGGTCCTAAAAGAAACGTGTTTCTGACTCGCTGAATCTCAACATAGATTCAACTCTCTTAGGTGAACGAACGCACAGCAGAGCAGTTTCAAGGAATCGTTTCTCCTGAGATTTAGACGAAGCTTCCTGCTGTTTAGTACATATGCCGGCATTGGGCTGGAAATACCGGTTTTGGGATTCTGCACAGAAACGGTTTGCAAACCGCTGAATCCACACGTGAGATTAACTCTGTCAGTTGAATGCACCCATTGACAACCATTCAGTTAGATAGCACCGTTTTGGTTTTAGAAGCAGATATTTCTCTGTACAGCCTATGGTCCCATTCACTCGGGAATATCCCAACGCAGCTCCTAGAAGAAACGTGTTTCTGACTCGCTGAATCTCAACATAGATTCAACTCTCTTAGGTGAACGAACGCACAGCAGAGCAGTTTCAAAGAAACGTTTCTCCTGAGTTTTAGACGAAGTTTTCTGCTGTTTAGTACGGATGCCGGCATTGGGCTGGAAATACCGGTTTTGGGATTCTGCACAGAAACGGTTTGCAAACCGCTGAATCCACACGTGAGTTTATCTCTGTCTCTTGACTGCACACATTGACAACCATCCAGTTAATTAGCTCCGTTTTGGTTTTAGAAGCAGATATTTCTCTGTACAGACTATAGTCCCATTCACTCGGGAATATCCCAACGCAGCTCCTAGAAGAAACGTGTTTCTGACTCGCTGAATCTCAACATTGATTCAACTCTCTTAGGTGAACGAACGCACAGCAGAGCAGTTTCAAGGAAACTTTTCTCCTGAGTTTTAGACGAAGTTTCCTGCTGTTTAGTATGTATGCCGGCAGTGGGCTGGAAATACCGGTTTTGGGATTCTGCACAGAAAGGGTTTGCAAACCACTGAATCCACAAGTGAGTTTAACTCTGTCAGTTGAATGCACACATTGACAACCATTCAGTTAGATTGCTCCGTTTTGGTTTTAGAAGGAGATATTTCTCTGTACAGCCTATGGTCCCATTCACTCGGGAATATCCCAACGCAGGTCCTAGAGAAACGTGTTTCTGACTCGCTGAATCTCAACATAGATTCAACTCTCTTAGGTGAACGAACGCACAGCAGAGCAGTTTCAAGGAAACGTTTCTTCTGAGTTTTAGACGAAGTTTCCTGCTGTTTAGTACGTATGCCGGCATTGGGCTGGAAATACCGGTTTTGGGATTCTGCACAGAAAGGGTTTGCAAACCGCTGAATCCACACGTGAGTTTAACTCTCTCAGTTGAATGCACACATTGACAACCATTCAGTTTTATTACACCCTTTTGATTTTAGAAGCAGATATTTCTCTGTACAGCCTATGGTCCCATTCACTCGGGAATATCCCAACGCAGTTCCTGGAAGAAACGTGTTTCTGACTCGCTGAATCTCAACATAGATTCAACTCTCTTAGGTGAACGAACGCACAGCAGAGCAGTTTCAAGGAAACGTTTCTCCTGAGTTTTAGACGAAGTTTCCTGCTGTTTAGTACGGATGCCGGCATTGGGCTGGAAATACCGGTTTTGGGATTCTGCACAGAAAGGGTTTGCAAACCGCTGAATCCACACGTGAGTTTAACTCTGTCAGTTGAATGCACACATTGACAACCATTCAGTGTGATAACACCCTTTTGGTTTTAGAAGCAGATATTTCTCCGTACAGCCTATGGTCCCATTCACTCGGGAATATCCCAAGGCAGGTCCTAGAAGAAACGTGTTTCTGACTCGCTGAATCTCAACATAGATTCAACTCTCTTAGGTGAACGAACGCACAGCAGAGCAGTTTCAAGGAATCGTTTCTCCTGAGTTTTAGACGAAGTTTCCTGCTGTTTAGTACGGATGCCGGCATTGGGCTGGAAAAACCAGTTTTCGGATTCTGCACAGAAAGGGTTTGTAAACCACTGAATCCACACGTGAGTTTAACTCTGTCAGTTGAATGCACACATTGACAACCATTCAATTAGATAGCTCCGTTTTGGTTTTAGAAGCAGATATTTCTCTGTACAGCCTATGGTCCGATTCACTCGGGAATATCCCAGCGCAGCTCCTGGAAGAAACGTGTTTCTGACTCGCTGAATCTCAACATAGATTCAACTCTCTTAGATGAACGAACGCACAGCAGAGCAGTTTCAAGGAAACGTTTCTTCTGAGTTTTAGACGAAGTTTCCTGCTGTTTAGTACGTATGCCGGCATTGGGCTGGAAATACCGGTTTTGGGATTCTGCACAGAAATGGTTTGCAAACCGATGAATCCACACGTGAGTTTAGCTCTCTCAGTTGAATGCACACATTGACAACCATTCAGTTTGATTACACCCTTTTGGTTGTAGAAACAGATATTTCTCTGTACAGCCTATGGTCCCATTCACTCGGGAATATCCCAACGCAGCTCCTAGAAGAAACGTGTTTCTGACTCGCTGAATCTCAACATAGATTCAACTCTCTTAGGTGAACGAACGCACAGCAGAGCAGTTTCAAGGAAACGTTTCTCCTGAGTTTTAGACGAAGTTTCCTGCTGTTTAGTACGGATGCCGGCATTGGGCTGGAAATACCGGTTTTGGGATTCTGCACAGAAAGGGTTTGCAAACCGCTGAATCCACACGTGAGTTTAACTCTGTCAGCTGAATGCACACACTGACAACCATTCAGTTAGATAGCTCCGTTTTGGTTTTAGAAGCAGATATTTCTCTGTACAGCCTATGGTCCCATTCACTCGGGAATATCCCAACGCAGCTCCTGGAAGAAACGTGTTTCTGACTCGCTGAATCTCAACATAGATTCAACTCTCTTAGGTGAACGAAGGCACAGCAGAGCAGTTTCAAGGAAACGTTTCTCCTGAGTTTTAGACGAAGTTTCCTGCTGTTTAGTACGGATGCCGTCATTGGGCAGGAAAAACCGGCTTTGGGATTCTGCACAGAAAGGGTTTGTAAACCGCTGAATCCACACGTGAGTTTAACTCTGTCAGTTGAATGCACACATTGACAACCATTCAGTTTGATAGCACCCTTTTGGTTTTAGAAGCAGATATTTCTCTGTACAGCCTATGGTCCCATTCACTCGGGAATATCCCAACGCAGCTCCTAGAAGAAACGTGTTTCTGACTCGCTGAATCTCAACATAGATTCAACTCTCTTAGGTGAACGAACGCACAGCAGAGCAGTTTCAAAGAAACGTTTCTCCTGAGTTTTAGAGGAAGTTTCCTGCTGTTTAGTACGGATGCCGGCATTGGGCTGGAAATACCGGTTTTGGGATTCTGCACAGAAAGGGTTTGCAAACCACTGAATCCACACGTGAGTTTAACTCTGTCAGTTGAATGCACACATTGACAACCATTCAGTTAGATTGCTCCGTTTTGGTTTTAGAAGCAGATATTTCTCTGTACAGCCTATGGTCCCATTCACTCGGGAATATCCCAACGCAGCTCCTGGAAGAAACGTGTTTCTGACTCGCTGAATCTCAACATAGATTCAACTCTCTTAGGTGAACGAACGCACAGCAGAGCAGTTTCAAGGAAACGTTTCTCCTGAGTTTTAGACGAAGTTTCCTGCTGTTTAGTACGGATGCCGGCATTGGGCTGGAAATACCGGTTTTGGGATTCTGCACAGAAAGGGTTTGCAAACCGCTGAATCCACACGTGAGTTTAACTCTGTCAGTTGAATGCAAACATTGACAACCATTCAGTGTGATAACACCCTTTTGGTTTTAGAAGCAGATATTTCTCCGTACAGCCTATGGTCCCATTCACTCGGGAATATCCCAAGGCAGGTCCTAGAAGAAACGTGTTTCTGACTCGCTGAATCTCAACATAGATTCAACTCTCTTAGGTGAACGAAGGCACAGCAGAGCAGTTTCAAGGAATCGTTTCTCCTGAGTTTTAGACGAAGTTTCCTGCTGTTTAGTACGGATGCCGTCATTGGGCAGGAAAAACCGGCTTTGGGATTCTGCACAGAAAGGGTTTGTAAACCGCTGAATCCACACGTGAGTTTAACTCTGTCAGTTGAATGCACACATTGACAACCATTCAGTTTGATAGCACCCTTTTGGTTTTAGAAGCAGATATTTCTCTGTACAGCCTATGGTCCCATTCACTCGGGAATATCCCAACGCAGCTCCTAGAAGAAACGTGTTTCCGACTCGCTGAATCTCAATATAGATTCAACTCTCTTAGGTGAACGAACGCACAGCAGAGCAGTTTCAAAGAAACGTTTCTCCTGAGTTTTAGAGGAAGTTTCCTGCTGTTTAGTACGGATGCCGGCATTGGGCTGGAAATACCGGTTTTGGGATTCTGCACAGAAAGGGTTTGCAAACCACTGAATCCACACGTGAGTTTAACTCTGTCAGTTGAATGCACACATTGACAACCATTCAGTTAGATTGCTCCGTTTTGGTTTTAGAAGGAGATATTTCTCTGTACAGCCTATGGTCCCATTCACTCGGGAATATCCCAACGCAGCTCCTAGAAGAAACGTGTTTCTGACTCGCTGAATCTCAACATAGATTCAACTCTCTTAGGTGAACGAACGCACAGCAGAGCAGTTTCAAGGAAACTTTTCTCCTGAGTTTTAGACGAAGTTTCCTGCTGTTTAGTACGTATGCCGGCATTGGGCTGGAAATACCGGTTTTGGGATTCTGCACAGAAAGGGTTTGCAAACCGCTGAATCCACACGTGAGTTTAACTCTGTCAGTTGAATGCACACATTGACAACCATTCAGTTTGATAACACCCTTTTGGTTTTAGAAGCAGATATTTCTCTGTACAGCCTATGGTCCCATTCACTCGGGAATATCCCAACGCAGCTCCTGGAAGAAACGTGTTTCTGACTCGCTGAATCTCAACATAGATTCAACTCTCTTAGGTGAACGAAAGAATAGCAGAGCAGTTTCAAGGAAACGTTTCTCCTGAGTTTTAGACGAAGTTTCCTGCTGTTTAGTACGTATGCCGTCATTGGGCTGGAAATACCGGTTTTGGGATTCTGCACAGAAAGGGTTTGCAAACCGCTGAATCCACACGTGAGTTTAACTCTGTCAGTTGAATGCACACATTGACAACCATTCAGTTTGATAACACCCTTTTGGTTTTAGTAGCAGATATTTCTCTGTACAGCCTATGGTCCCATTCACTCGGGAATATCCCAACGCAGCTCCTGGAAGAAACGTGTTTCTGACTCGCTGAATCTCAACATAGATTCAACTCTCTTAGGTGAACGAAAGAACAGCAGAGCAGTTTCAAGGAAACGTTTCTCCTGAGTTTTAAACGAAGTTTCCTGCTGTTTAGTACATATGCCGGCATTGGGCTGGAAATACCGGTTTTGGGATTCTGCACAGAAAGGGTTTGCAATCCACTGAATCCACACGTGAGTTTAACTCTGTCAGTTGAATGCACACATTGACAACCATTCAGTTAGATAGCTCCGTTTTGGTTTTGGAAGCAGATATTTCTCTGTACAGCCTATGGTCCCATTCACTCGGGAATATCCCAACGCAGCTCCTGGAAGAAACGTGTTTGTGACTCGCTGAATCTCAACATAGATTCAACTCTCTTAGGTGAACGAACGCACAGCAGAGCAGTTTCAAGGAAACGTTTCTCCTGAGTTTTAGACGAAGTTTCCTGCTGTTTAGCACGTATGCCGGCATTGGGCTGGAAATACCGGTTTTGGGATTCTGCACAGAAAGGGTTTGCAAACCGCTGAATCCACAAGTGAGTTTATCTCTGTCAGTTGAATGCACACATTGACAACCATTCAGTTAGATAGCTCCGTTTTGGTTTTAGAAGCAGATATTTCTCTGTACAGCCTATGGTCCCATTCACTCGGGAATATCCCAACGCAGCTTCTAGAAGAAACGTGTTTCTGACTCGCTGAATCTCAACATAGATTCAACTCTCTTAGGTGAACGAACGCACAGCAGAGCAGTTTCAAAGAAACGTTTCTCCTGAGTTTTAGACGAAGTTTCCTGCTGTTTAGTACGGATGCCGGCATTGGGCTGGAAATACCGGTTTTGGGATTCTGCACAGAAAGGGTTTGCAAACCACTGAATCCACACGTGAGTTTAACTCTGTCAGTTGAATGCACACATTGACAACCATTCAGTTAGATTGCTCCGTTTTGGTTTTAGAAGGAGATATTTCTCTGTACAGCCTATGGTCCGATTCACTCGGGAATATCCCAACGCAGCTCCTGGAAGAAACGTGTTTCTGACTCGCTGAATCTCAACATAGATTCAAATCTCTTATGTGAACGAACGCACAGCAGAGCAGTTTCAAGGAAACGTTTCTCCTGAGTTTTAGACGAAGTTTCCTGCTGTTTAGTACGTATGCCGGCATTGGGCTGGAAATACCGGTTTTGGGATTCTGCACAGAAAGGGTTTGCAAACCACTGAATCCACACGTGAGTTTAACTCTGTCATTTGAATGCACACATTGACAACCATTCAGTTAGATAGCTCCGTTTTGGTTTCAGAAGCAGATATTTCTCTCTACAGCCTATGGTCCCATTCACTCGGGAATATCCCAACGCAGCTCCGGGAAGAAACGTGTTTCTGACTCGCTGAATCTCAACATAGATTCAACTCTCTTAGGTGAACCAACGCACAGCAGAGCAGTTTCAAGGAAACGTTTCTCCTGAGTTTTAAACGAAGTTTCCTGCTGTTTAGTACGGATGCCGGCATTGGGCTGGAAATACCGGTTTTGGGATTCTGCACAGAAATGGTTTGCAAACCGCTGAATCCACACGTGAGTTTAGCTCTCTCAGTTGAATGCACACATTGACAACCATTCAGTTTGATTACACCCTTTTGGTTTTAGAAGCAGATATTTCTCTGTACAGCCTATGGTCCCATTCACTCGGGAATATCCCAACGCAGGTCCTAGAAGAAACGTGTTTCTGACTCGCTGAATCTCAACATTGATTCAACTCTCTTAGGGGAACGGACGCACAGCAGAGCAGTTTCAAGGAAACTTTTCTCCTGAGTTTTAGACGAAGTTTCCTGCTGTTTAGTACGGATGCCGGCATTGGGCTGGAAATACCGGTTTTGGGATTCTGCACAGAAAGTGTTTGCAAACCGCTGAATCCACACGTGAGTTTAACTCTATCAGTTGAATGCACACATTGACAACCATTCAGTTTGATAACACCCTTATGGTTTTAGAAGCAGATATTTCTCCGTAGAGCCTATGGTCCCATTGACTCGGGAATATCCCAACGCAGGTCCTAAAAGAAACGTGTTTCTGACTCGCTGAATCTCAACATAGATTCAACTCTCTTAGGTGAACGAACGCACAGCAGAGCAGTTTCAAGGAATCGTTTCTCCTGAGATTTAGACGAAGCTTCCTGCTGTTTAGTACATATGCCGGCATTGGGCTGGAAATACCGGTTTTGGGATTCTGCACAGAAACGGTTTGCAAACCGCTGAATCCACACGTGAGATTAACTCTGTCAGTTGAATGCACCCATTGACAACCATTCAGTTAGATAGCACCGTTTTGGTTTTAGAAGCAGATATTTCTCTGTACAGCCTATGGTCCCATTCACTCGGGAATATCCCAACGCAGCTCCTAGAAGAAACGTGTTTCTGACTCGCTGAATCTCAACATAGATTCAACTCTCTTAGGTGAACGAACGCACAGCAGAGCAGTTTCAAAGAAACGTTTCTCCTGAGTTTTAGACGAAGTTTTCTGCTGTTTAGTACGGATGCCGGCATTGGGCTGGAAATACCGGTTTTGGGATTCTGCACAGAAACGGTTTGCAAACCGCTGAATCCACACGTGAGTTTATCTCTGTCTCTTGACTGCACACATTGACAACCATCCAGTTAATTAGCTCCGTTTTGGTTTTAGAAGCAGATATTTCTCTGTACAGACTATAGTCCCATTCACTCGGGAATATCCCAACGCAGCTCCTAGAAGAAACGTGTTTCTGACTCGCTGAATCTCAACATTGATTCAACTCTCTTAGGTGAACGAACGCACAGCAGAGCAGTTTCAAGGAAACTTTTCTCCTGAGTTTTAGACGAAGTTTCCTGCTGTTTAGTATGTATGCCGGCAGTGGGCTGGAAATACCGGTTTTGGGATTCTGCACAGAAAGGGTTTGCAAACCACTGAATCCACAAGTGAGTTTAACTCTGTCAGTTGAATGCACACATTGACAACCATTCAGTTAGATTGCTCCGTTTTGGTTTTAGAAGGAGATATTTCTCTGTACAGCCTATGGTCCCATTCACTCGGGAATATCCCAACGCAGGTCCTAGAGAAACGTGTTTCTGACTCGCTGAATCTCAACATAGATTCAACTCTCTTAGGTGAACGAACGCACAGCAGAGCAGTTTCAAGGAAACGTTTCTTCTGAGTTTTAGACGAAGTTTCCTGCTGTTTAGTACGTATGCCGGCATTGGGCTGGAAATACCGGTTTTGGGATTCTGCACAGAAAGGGTTTGCAAACCGCTGAATCCACACGTGAGTTTAACTCTCTCAGTTGAATGCACACATTGACAACCATTCAGTTTTATTACACCCTTTTGATTTTAGAAGCAGATATTTCTCTGTACAGCCTATGGTCCCATTCACTCGGGAATATCCCAACGCAGTTCCTGGAAGAAACGTGTTTCTGACTCGCTGAATCTCAACATAGATTCAACTCTCTTAGGTGAACGAACGCACAGCAGAGCAGTTTCAAGGAAACGTTTCTCCTGAGTTTTAGACGAAGTTTCCTGCTGTTTAGTACGGATGCCGGCATTGGGCTGGAAATACCGGTTTTGGGATTCTGCACAGAAAGGGTTTGCAAACCGCTGAATCCACACGTGAGTTTAACTCTGTCAGTTGAATGCACACATTGACAACCATTCAGTGTGATAACACCCTTTTGGTTTTAGAAGCAGATATTTCTCCGTACAGCCTATGGTCCCATTCACTCGGGAATATCCCAAGGCAGGTCCTAGAAGAAACGTGTTTCTGACTCGCTGAATCTCAACATAGATTCAACTCTCTTAGGTGAACGAACGCACAGCAGAGCAGTTTCAAGGAATCGTTTCTCCTGAGTTTTAGACGAAGTTTCCTGCTGTTTAGTACGGATGCCGGCATTGGGCTGGAAAAACCAGTTTTCGGATTCTGCACAGAAAGGGTTTGTAAACCACTGAATCCACACGTGAGTTTAACTCTGTCAGTTGAATGCACACATTGACAACCATTCAATTAGATAGCTCCGTTTTGGTTTTAGAAGCAGATATTTCTCTGTACAGCCTATGGTCCGATTCACTCGGGAATATCCCAGCGCAGCTCCTGGAAGAAACGTGTTTCTGACTCGCTGAATCTCAACATAGATTCAACTCTCTTAGATGAACGAACGCACAGCAGAGCAGTTTCAAGGAAACGTTTCTTCTGAGTTTTAGACGAAGTTTCCTGCTGTTTAGTACGTATGCCGGCATTGGGCTGGAAATACCGGTTTTGGGATTCTGCACAGAAATGGTTTGCAAACCGATGAATCCACACGTGAGTTTAGCTCTCTCAGTTGAATGCACACATTGACAACCATTCAGTTTGATTACACCCTTTTGGTTGTAGAAACAGATATTTCTCTGTACAGCCTATGGTCCCATTCACTCGGGAATATCCCAACGCAGCTCCTAGAAGAAACGTGTTTCTGACTCGCTGAATCTCAACATAGATTCAACTCTCTTAGGTGAACGAACGCACAGCAGAGCAGTTTCAAGGAAACGTTTCTCCTGAGTTTTAGACGAAGTTTCCTGCTGTTTAGTACGGATGCCGGCATTGGGCTGGAAATACCGGTTTTGGGATTCTGCACAGAAAGGGTTTGCAAACCGCTGAATCCACACGTGAGTTTAACTCTGTCAGCTGAATGCACACACTGACAACCATTCAGTTAGATAGCTCCGTTTTGGTTTTAGAAGCAGATATTTCTCTGTACAGCCTATGGTCCCATTCACTCGGGAATATCCCAACGCAGCTCCTGGAAGAAACGTGTTTCTGACTCGCTGAATCTCAACATAGATTCAACTCTCTTAGGTGAACGAAGGCACAGCAGAGCAGTTTCAAGGAAACGTTTCTCCTGAGTTTTAGACGAAGTTTCCTGCTGTTTAGTACGGATGCCGTCATTGGGCAGGAAAAACCGGCTTTGGGATTCTGCACAGAAAGGGTTTGTAAACCGCTGAATCCACACGTGAGTTTAACTCTGTCAGTTGAATGCACACATTGACAACCATTCAGTTTGATAGCACCCTTTTGGTTTTAGAAGCAGATATTTCTCTGTACAGCCTATGGTCCCATTCACTCGGGAATATCCCAACGCAGCTCCTAGAAGAAACGTGTTTCTGACTCGCTGAATCTCAACATAGATTCAACTCTCTTAGGTGAACGAACGCACAGCAGAGCAGTTTCAAAGAAACGTTTCTCCTGAGTTTTAGAGGAAGTTTCCTGCTGTTTAGTACGGATGCCGGCATTGGGCTGGAAATACCGGTTTTGGGATTCTGCACAGAAAGGGTTTGCAAACCACTGAATCCACACGTGAGTTTAACTCTGTCAGTTGAATGCACACATTGACAACCATTCAGTTAGATTGCTCCGTTTTGGTTTTAGAAGCAGATATTTCTCTGTACAGCCTATGGTCCCATTCACTCGGGAATATCCCAACGCAGCTCCTGGAAGAAACGTGTTTCTGACTCGCTGAATCTCAACATAGATTCAACTCTCTTAGGTGAACGAACGCACAGCAGAGCAGTTTCAAGGAAACGTTTCTCCTGAGTTTTAGACGAAGTTTCCTGCTGTTTAGTACGGATGCCGGCATTGGGCTGGAAATACCGGTTTTGGGATTCTGCACAGAAAGGGTTTGCAAACCGCTGAATCCACACGTGAGTTTAACTCTGTCAGTTGAATGCAAACATTGACAACCATTCAGTGTGATAACACCCTTTTGGTTTTAGAAGCAGATATTTCTCCGTACAGCCTATGGTCCCATTCACTCGGGAATATCCCAAGGCAGGTCCTAGAAGAAACGTGTTTCTGACTCGCTGAATCTCAACATAGATTCAACTCTCTTAGGTGAACGAAGGCACAGCAGAGCAGTTTCAAGGAATCGTTTCTCCTGAGTTTTAGACGAAGTTTCCTGCTGTTTAGTACGGATGCCGTCATTGGGCAGGAAAAACCGGCTTTGGGATTCTGCACAGAAAGGGTTTGTAAACCGCTGAATCCACACGTGAGTTTAACTCTGTCAGTTGAATGCACACATTGACAACCATTCAGTTTGATAGCACCCTTTTGGTTTTAGAAGCAGATATTTCTCTGTACAGCCTATGGTCCCATTCACTCGGGAATATCCCAACGCAGCTCCTAGAAGAAACGTGTTTCCGACTCGCTGAATCTCAACATAGATTCAACTCTCTTAGGTGAACGAACGCACAGCAGAGCAGTTTCAAAGAAACGTTTCTCCTGAGTTTTAGAGGAAGTTTCCTGCTGTTTAGTACGGATGCCGGCATTGGGCTGGAAATACCGGTTTTGGGATTCTGCACAGAAAGGGTTTGCAAACCACTGAATCCACACGTGAGTTTAACTCTGTCAGTTGAATGCACACATTGACAACCATTCAGTTAGATTGCTCCGTTTTGGTTTTAGAAGGAGATATTTCTCTGTACAGCCTATGGTCCCATTCACTCGGGAATATCCCAACGCAGCTCCTAGAAGAAACGTGTTTCTGACTCGCTGAATCTCAACATAGATTCAACTCTCTTAGGTGAACGAACGCACAGCAGAGCAGTTTCAAGGAAACTTTTCTCCTGAGTTTTAGACGAAGTTTCCTGCTGTTTAGTACGTATGCCGGCATTGGGCTGGAAATACCGGTTTTGGGATTCTGCACAGAAAGGGTTTGCAAACCGCTGAATCCACACGTGAGTTTAACTCTGTCAGTTGAATGCACACATTGACAACCATTCAGTTTGATAACACCCTTTTGGTTTTAGAAGCAGATATTTCTCTGTACAGCCTATGGTCCCATTCACTCGGGAATATCCCAACGCAGCTCCTGGAAGAAACGTGTTTCTGACTCGCTGAATCTCAACATAGATTCAACTCTCTTAGGTGAACGAAAGAATAGCAGAGCAGTTTCAAGGAAACGTTTCTCCTGAGTTTTAGACGAAGTTTCCTGCTGTTTAGTACGTATGCCGTCATTGGGCTGGAAATACCGGTTTTGGGATTCTGCACAGAAAGGGTTTGCAAACCGCTGAATCCACACGTGAGTTTAACTCTGTCAGTTGAATGCACACATTGACAACCATTCAGTTTGATAACACCCTTTTGGTTTTAGTAGCAGATATTTCTCTGTACAGCCTATGGTCCCATTCACTCGGGAATATCCCAACGCAGCTCCTGGAAGAAACGTGTTTCTGACTCGCTGAATCTCAACATAGATTCAACTCTCTTAGGTGAACGAAAGAACAGCAGAGCAGTTTCAAGGAAACGTTTCTCCTGAGTTTTAAACGAAGTTTCCTGCTGTTTAGTACATATGCCGGCATTGGGCTGGAAATACCGGTTTTGGGATTCTGCACAGAAAGGGTTTGCAATCCACTGAATCCACACGTGAGTTTAACTCTGTCAGTTGAATGCACACATTGACAACCATTCAGTTAGATAGCTCCGTTTTGGTTTTGGAAGCAGATATTTCTCTGTACAGCCTATGGTCCCATTCACTCGGGAATATCCCAACGCAGCTCCTGGAAGAAACGTTTTTGTGACTCGCTGAATCTCAACATAGATTCAACTCTCTTAGGTGAACGAACGCACAGCAGAGCAGTTTCAAGGAAACGTTTCTCCTGAGTTTTAGACGAAGTTTCCTGCTGTTTAGCACGTATGCCGGCATTGGGCTGGAAATACCGGTTTTGGGATTCTGCACAGAAAGGGTTTGCAAACCGCTGAATCCACAAGTGAGTTTATCTCTGTCAGTTGAATGCACACATTGACAACCATTCAGTTAGATAGCTCCGTTTTGGTTTTAGAAGCAGATATTTCTCTGTACAGCCTATGGTCCCATTCACTCGGGAATATCCCAACGCAGCTTCTAGAAGAAACGTGTTTCTGACTCGCTGAATCTCAACATAGATTCAACTCTCTTAGGTGAACGAACGCACAGCAGAGCAGTTTCAAAGAAACGTTTCTCCTGAGTTTTAGACGAAGTTTCCTGCTGTTTAGTACGGATGCCGGCATTGGGCTGGAAATACCGGTTTTGGGATTCTGCACAGAAAGGGTTTGCAAACCACTGAATCCACACGTGAGTTTAACTCTGTCAGTTGAATGCACACATTGACAACCATTCAGTTAGATTGCTCCGTTTTGGTTTTAGAAGGAGATATTTCTCTGTACAGCCTATGGTCCGATTCACTCGGGAATATCCCAACGCAGCTCCTGGAAGAAACGTGTTTCTGACTCGCTGAATATCAACATAGATTCAACTCTCTTAGGTGAACGAACGCACAGCAGAGCAGTTTCAAGGAAACGTTTCTCCTGAGTTTTAGACGAAGTTTCCTGCTGTTTAGTACGTATGCCGGCATTGGGCTGGAAATACCGGTTTTGGGATTCTGCACAGAAAGGGTTTGTAAACCGCTGAATCCAAACGTGAGTTTAACACTGTCAGTTGAATGCACACATTGTCAACCATTCAGTTAGATTGCACCCTTTTGGTTTTAGGAGCAGATATTTCTCTGTACAGCCTATGGTCCCATTCACTCGGGATTATCCCAACGCAGCTCCTAGAAGAAACGTGTTTCTGACTCGCTGAATCTCAACATAGATTCAACTCTCTTATGTGAACGAACGCACAGCAGAGCAGTTTCAAGGAAACGTTTCTCCTGAGTTTTAGACGAAGTTTCCTGCTGTTTAGTACGGATGCCGGCATTGGGCTGGAAATACCGGTTTTGGGATTCTGCACAGAAAGGGTTTGCAAACCACTGAATCCACACGTGAGTTTAACTCTGTCATTTGAATGCACACATTGACAACCATTCAGTTAGATAGCTCCGTTTTGGTTTCAGAAGCAGATATTTCTCTCTACAGCCTATGGTCCCATTCACTCGGGAATATCCCAACGCAGCTCCGGGAAGAAACGTGTTTCTGACTCGCTGAATCTCAACATAGATTCAACTCTCTTAGGTGAACGAACGCACAGCAGAGCAGTTTCAAGGAAACGTTTCTCCTGAGTTTTAAACGAAGTTTCCTGCTGTTTAGTACGGATGCCGGCATTGGGCTGGAAATACCGGTTTTGGGATTCTGCACAGAAATGGTTTGCAAACCGCTGAATCCACACGTGAGTTTAGCTCTCTCAGTTGAATGCACACATTGACAACCATTCAGTTTGATTACACCCTTTTGGTTTTAGAAGCAGATATTTCTCTGTACAGCCTATGGTCCCATTCACTCGGGAATATCCCAACGCAGGTCCTAGAAGAAACGTGTTTCTGACTCGCTGAATCTCAACATTGATTCAACTCTCTTAGGTGAACGGACGCACAGCAGAGCAGTTTCAAGGAAACTTTTCTTCTGAGTTTTAGACGAAGTTTCCTGCTGTTTAGTACGGATGCCGGCATTGGGCTGGAAATACCGGTTTTGGGATTCTGCACAGAAAGGGTTTGCAAACCGCTGAATCCACACGTGAGTTTAACTCTGTCAGTAGAATGCACACATTGACAACCATTCAGTTTGATAGCACCCTTTTGGTTTTAGAAGCAGATATTTCTCCGTAGAGCCTATGGTCCCATTGACTCGGGAATATCCCAACGCAGCTCCTGGAAGAAACGTGTTTCTGACTCGCTGAATATCAACATAGATTCAACTCTCTTAGGTGAACGAACACACAGCAGAGCAGTTTCAAGGAATCGTTTCTCCTGAGATTTAGACGAAGCTTCCTGCTGTTTAGTACATATGCCGGCATTGGGCTGGAAATACCGGTTTTGGGATTCTGCACAGAAACGGTTTGCAAACCGCTGAATCCACACGTGAGATTAACTCTGATAGTTGAATGCACACATTGACAACCATTCAGTTAGATAGCACCGTTTTGGTTTTAGAAGCAGATATTTCTCTGTACAGCCTATGGTCCCATTCACTCGGGAATATCCCAACGCAGCTCCTGGAAGAAACGTGTTTCTGACTCGCTGAATCTCAACATAGATTCAACTCTCTTAGGTGAACGAACGCACAGCAGAGCAGTTTCAAGGAAACGTTTCTCCTGAGTTTTAGACGAAGTTTCCTGCTGTTTAGTACGGATGCCGGCATTGGGCTGGAAATACCGGTTTTGGGATTCTGCACAGAAAGGGTTTGCAAACCGCTGAATCCACACGTGAGTTTAACTCTGTCAGTTGAATGCACACATTGACAACCATTCAGTGTGATAACACCCTTTTGGTTTTAGAAGCAGATATTTCTCCGTACAGCCTATGGTCCCATTCACTCGGGAATATCCCAAGGCAGGTCCTAGAAGAAACGTGTTTCTGACTCGCTGAATCTCAACATAGATTCAACTCTCTTAGGTGAACGAACGCACAGCAGAGCAGTTTCAAGGAATCGTTTCTCCTGAGTTTTAGACGAAGTTTCCTGCTGTTTAGTACGGATGCCGGCATTGGGCTGGAAAAACCAGTTTTGGGATTCTGCACAGAAAGGGTTTGTAAACCACTGAATCCACACGTGAGTTTAACTCTGTCAGTTGAATGCACACATTGACAACCATTCAGTTAGATAGCTCCGTTTTGGTTTTAGAAGCAGATATTTCTCTGTACAGCCTATGGTCCGATTCACTCGGGAATATCCCAACGCAGCTCCTGGAAGAAACGTGTTTCTGACTCGCTGAATCTCAACATAGATTCAACTCTCTTAGATGAACGAACGCACAGCAGAGCAGTTTCAAGGAAACGTTTCTTCTGAGTTTTAGACGAAGTTTCCTGCTGTTTAGTACGTATGCCGGCATTGGGCTGGAAATACCGGTTTTGGGATTCTGCACAGAAATGGTTTGCAAACCGATGAATCCACACGTGAGTTTAGCTCTCTCAGTTGAATGCGCACATTGACAACCATTCAGTTTGATTACACCCTTTTGGTTTTAGAAACAGATATTTCTCTGTACAGCCTATGGTCCCATTCACTCGGGAATATCCCAACGCAGCTCCTAGAAGAAACGTGTTTCTGACTCGCTGAATCTCAACATAGATTCAACTCTCTTAGGTGAACGAACGCACAGCAGAGCAGTTTCAAGGAAACGTTTCTCCTGAGTTTTAGACGAAGTTTCCTGCTGTTTAGTACGGATGCCGGCATTGGGCTGGAAATACCGGTTTTGGGATTCTGCACAGAAAGGGTTTGCAAACCGCTGAATCCACACGTGAGTTTAACTCTGTCAGTTGAATGCACACATTGACAACCATTCAGTTAGATAGCTCCGTTTTGGTTTTAGAAGCAGATATTTCTCTGTACAGGCTATGGTCCCATTCACTCGGGAATATCCCAAGGCAGCTCTTAGAAGAAACATGTTTCTGACTCGCTGAATCTCAACATAGATTCAACTCTCTTAGGTGAACCAACGCACAGCAGAGCAGTTTCAAGGAAACGTTTCTCCTGAGTTTTAGACGAAGTTTCCTGCTGTTTAGTACGGATGCCGGCATTGGGCTGCAAATACCGGTTTTGGGATTCTGCACAGAAAGGGTTTGCAAACCGCTGAATTCACACGTGAGTTTAACTCTGTCAGTTGAATGCACACATTGACAACCATTCAGTTTGATAGCACCCTTTTGGTTTTAGAAGCAGATATTTCTCTGTACAGCCTATGGTCCCATTCACTCGGGAATATCCCAACGCAGCTCCTAGAAGAAACGTGTTTGTGACTCGCTGAATCTCAACATAGATTCAACTCTCTTAGGTGAACGAACGCACAGCAGAGCAGTTTCAAGGAAACTTTACTCCTGAGATTTAGATGAAGTTTCCTGCTGTTTAGTACGGATGCCGGCATTGGGCTGGAAATACCGGTTTTGGGATTCTGCACAGAAAGGGTTTGCAAACCACTGAATCCACACGTGAGTTTAACTCTGTCAGTTGAATGCACACATTGACAACCACTCAGTTAGATAGCTCCGTTTTGGTTTTAGAAGCAGATATTTCTCTGTACAGCCTATGGTCCCATTCACTCGGGAATATCCCAACGCAGCTCCTGGAAGAAACGTGTTTCTGACTCGCTGAATCTCAACATTGATTCAACTCTCTTAGGTGAACGAACGCACAGCAGAGCAGTTTCAAGGAAACGTTTCTCCTGAGTTTTAGACGAAGTTTCCTGCTGTTTAGTACGGATGCCGGCATTGGGCTGGAAATACCGGTTTTGGGATTCTGCACAGAAAGTGTTTGCAAACCGCTAAATCCACACGTGAGTTTAACTCTGTCAGTTGAATGCACACATTGACAACCATTCAGTTTGATAACACCCTTATGGTTTTAGAAGCAGATATTTCTCCGTAGAGCCTATGGTCCCATTGACTCGGGAATATCCCAACGCAGGTCCAAAAAGAAACGTGTTTCTGACTCGCTGAATCTCAACATAGATTCAACTCTCTTAGGTGAACGAACGCACAGCAGAGCAGTTTCAAGGAATCGTTTCTCCTGAAATTTAGACGAAGCTTCCTGCTGTTTAGTACGGATGCCGGCATTGGGCTGGAAATACCGGTTTTGGGATTCTGCACAGAAACGGTTTGCAAACCGCTGAATCCACACGTGAGATTAACTCTGTCAGTTGAATGCACACATTGACAACCATTCAGTTAGATAGCACCGTTTTGGTTTTAGAAGCAGATATTTCTCTGTACAGCCTATGGTCCCATTCACTCGGGAATATCCCAACGCAGCTTCTAGAAGAAACGTGTTTCTGACTCGCTGAATCTCAACATAGATTCAACTCTCTTAGGTGAACGAACGCACAGCAGAGCAGTTTCAAAGAAACGTTTCTCCTGAGTTTTAGACGAAGTTTCCTGCTGTTTAGTACGGATGCCGGCATTGGGCTGGAAATACCGGTTTTGGGATTCTGCACAGAAAGGGTTTGCAAACCACTGAATCCACACGTGAGTTTAACTCTGTCAGTTGAATGCACACATTGACAACCATTCAGTTAGATTGCTCCGTTTTGGTTTTAGAAGGAGATATTTCTCTGTACAGCCTATGGTCCCATTCACTCGGGAATATCCCAACGCAGGTCCTAGAGAAACGTGTTTCTGACTCGCTGAATCTCAACATAGATTCAACTCTCTTAGGTGAACGAACGCACAGCAGAGCAGTTTCAAGGAAACGTTTCTCCTGAGTTTTAGACGAAGTTTCCTGCTGTTTAGTACGTATGCCGGCATTGGGCTGGAAATACCGGTTTTGGGATTCTGCACAGAAATGGTTTGCAAACCGCTGAATCCACACGTCAGTTTAACTCTCTCAGTTGAATGCACACATTGACAACCATTCAGTTTGATTACCCCCTTTTGGTTTTAGAAGCAGATATTTCTCTGTACAGCCTATGGTCCCATTCACTCGGGAATATCCCAACGCAGTTCCTAGAAGAAACGTGTTTCTGACTCGCTGAATCTCAACATAGATTCAACTCTCTTAGGTGAACGAACGCCCAGCAGAGCATTTTCAAGGAAACGTTTCTCCTGAGTTTTAGACGAAGTTTCCTGCTGTTTAGTACGGATGCCGGCATTGGGCTGGAAATACCGGTTTTGGGATTCTGCACAGAAAGGGTTTGCAAACCGCTGAATGCACACGTGAGTTTAACTCTGTCAGTTGAATGCACACACTGACATCCATTCAGTTAGATAGCTCCGTTTTGGTTTTAGAAGCAGATATTTCTCTGTACAGCCTATGGTCCCATTCACTCGGTAATATCCCAACGCAGCTCCTAGAAGAAACGTGTTTCTGACTCGCTGAATCTCAACATTGATTCAACTCTCTTAGGTGAACGAACGCACAGCAGAGCAGTTTCAAGGAAACTTTTCTCCTGAGTTTTAGACGAAGTTTCTTGCTGTTTAGTATGTATGCCGGCATTGGGCTGGAAATACCGGTTTTGGGATTCTGCACAGAAAGGGTTTGCAAACCACTGAATCCACAAGTGAGATTAACTCTGTCAGTTGAATGCACACATTGACAACCATTCAGTTAGATTGCTCCGTTATGGTTTTAGAAGGAGATATTTCTCTGTACAGCCTATGGTCCCATTCACTCGGGAATATCCCAACGCAGGTCCTAGAGAAACGTGTTTCTGACTCGCTGAATCTCAACATAGATTCAACTCTCTTAGGTGAACGAACGCACAGCAGAGCAGTTTCAAGGAAACGTTTCTTCTGAGTTTTAGACGAAGTTTCCTGCTGTTTAGTACTTATGCCGGCATTGGGCTGGAAATACCGGTTTTGGGATTCTGCACAGAAAGGGTTTGTAAACCGCTGAGTCCAAACGTGAGTTTAACACTGTCAGTTGAATGCACACATTGACAACCATTCAGTTAGATAGCTCCGTTTTGGTTTCAGAAGCAGATATTTCTCTCTACAGCCTATGGTCCCATTCACTCGGGAATATCCCAACGCAGCTCCGGGAAGAAACGTGTTTCTGACTCGCTGAATCTCAACATAGATTCAACTCTCTTAGGTGAACGAACGCACAGCAGAGCAGTTTCAAGGAAACGTTTCTCGTGAGTTTTAAACGAAGTTTCCTGCTGTTTAGTACGGATGCTGGCATTGGGCTGGAAATACCGGTTTTGGGATTCTGCACAGAAATGGTTTGCAAACCGCTGAATCCACACGTGAGTTTAGCTCTCTCAGTTGAATGCACACATTGACAACCATTCAGTTTGATTACACCCTTTTGGTTTTAGAAGGAGATATTTCTCTGTACAGCCTATGGTCCCATTCACTCGGGAATATCCCAACGCAGGTCCTAGAAGAAACGTGTTTCTGACTCGCTGAATCTCAACATTGATTCAACTCTCTTAGGTGAACGGACGCACAGCAGAGCAGTTTCAAGGAAACTTTTCTCCTGAGTTTTAGACGAAGTTTCCTGCTGTTTAGTATGTATGCCGGCAGTGGGCTGGAAATACCGGTTTTGGGATTCTGCACAGAAAGGGTTTGCAAACCACTGAATCCACAAGTGAGTTTAACTCTGTCAGTTGAATGCACACATTGACAACCATTCAGTTAGATTGCTCCGTTTTGGTTTTAGAAGCAGATATTTCTCTGTACAGCCTATGGTCCCATTCACTCGGGAATATCCCAACGCAGGTCCTAGAGAAACGTGTTTCTGACTCGCTGAATCTCAACATAGATTCAACTCTCTTAGGTGAACGAACGCACAGCAGAGCAGTTTCAAGGAAACGTTTCTTCTGAGTTTTAGACGAAGTTTCCTGCTGTTTAGTACGTATGCCGGCATTGGGCTGGAAATACCGGTTTTGGGATTCTGCACAGAAAGGGTTTGCAAACCGCTGAATCCACACGTGAGTTTAACTCTCTCAGTTGAATGCACACATTGACAACCATTCAGTTTTATTACACCCTTTTGATTTTAGAAGCAGATATTTCTCTGTACATCCTATGGTCCCATTCACTCGGGAATATCCCAACGCAGCTCCTGGAAGAAACGTGTTTCTGACTCGCTGAATCTCAACATAGATTCAACTCTCTTAGGTGAACGAACGCACAGCAGAGCAGTTTCAAGGAAACGTTTCTCCTGAGTTTTAGACGAAGTTTCCTGCTCTTTAGTACGGATGCCGGCATTGGGCTGGAAATACCGGTTTTGGGATTCTGCACAGAAAGGGTTTGCAAACCGCTGAATCCACACGTGAGTTTAACTCTGTCAGTTGAATGCACACATTGACAACCATTCAGTGTGATAACACCCTTTTGGTTTTAGAAGCAGATATTTCTCCGTACAGCCTATGGTCCCATTCACTCGGGAATATCCCAAGGCAGGTCCTAGAAGAAACGTGTTTCTGACTCGCTGAATCTCAACATAGATTCAACTCTCTTAGGTGAACGAACGCACAGCAGAGCAGTTTCAAGGAATCGTTTCTCCTGAGTTTTAGACGAAGTTTCCTGCTGTTTAGTACGGATGCCGGCATTGGGCTGGAAAAACCAGTTTTGGGATTCTGCACAGAAAGGGTTTGTAAACCACTGAATCCACACGTGAGTTTAACTCTGTCAGTTGAATGCACACATTGACAACCATTCAGTTAGATAGCTCCGTTTTGGTTTTAGAAGCAGATATTTCTCTGTACAGCCTATGGTCCGATTCACTCGGGAATATCCCAACGCAGCTCCTGGAAGAAACGTGTTTCTGACTCGCTGAATCTCAACATAGATTCAACTCTCTTAGATGAACGAACGCACAGCAGAGCAGTTTCAAGGAAACGTTTCTTCTGAGTTTTAGACGAAGTTTCCTGCTGTTTAGTACGTATGCCGGCATTGGGCTGGAAATACCGGTTTTGGGATTCTGCACAGAAATGGTTTGCAAACCGATGAATCCACACGTGAGTTTAGCTCTCTCAGTTGAATGCACACATTGACAACCATTCAGTTTGATTACACCCTTTTGGTTTTAGAAACAGATATTTCTCTGTACAGCCTATGGTCCCATTCACTCGGTAATATCCCAACGCAGCTCCTAGAAGAAACGTGTTTCTGACTCGCTGAATCTCAACATTGATTCAACTCTCTTAGGTGAACGAACGCACAGCAGAGCAGTTTCAAGGAAACTTTTCTCCTGAGTTTTAGACGAAGTTTCTTGCTGTTTAGTATGTATGCCGGCATTGGGCTGGAAATACCGGTTTTGGGATTCTGCACAGAAAGGGTTTGCAAACCACTGAATCCACAAGTGAGTTTAACTCTGTCAGTTGAATGCACACATTGACAACCATTCAGTTAGATTGCTCCGTTATGGTTTTAGAAGGAGATATTTCTCTGTACAGCCTATGGTCCCATTCACTCGGGAATATCCCAACGCAGGTCCTAGAGAAACGTGTTTCTGACTCGCTGAATCTCAACATAGATTCAACTCTCTTAGGTGAACGAACGCACAGCAGAGCAGTTTCAAGGAAACGTTTCTTCTGAGTTTTAGACGAAGTTTCCTGCTGTTTAGTACGTATGCCGGCATTGGGCTGGAAATACCGGTTTTGGGATTCTGCACAGAAAGGGTTTGCAAACCGCTGAATCCACACGTGAGTTTAACTCTCTCAGTTGAATGCACACATTGACAACCATTCAGTTTGATTACACCCTTTTGATTTTAGAAGCAGATATTTCTCTGTACATCCTATGGTCCCATTCACTCGGGAATATCCCAACGCAGCTCCTGGAAGAAACGTGTTTCTGACTCGCTGAATCTCAACATAGATTCAACTCTCTTAGGTGAACGAACGCACAGCAGAGCAGTTTCAAGGAAACGTTTCTCCTGAGTTTTAGACGAAGTTTCCTGCTGTTTAGTACGGATGCCGGCATTGGGCTGGAAATACCGGTTTTGGGATTCTGCACAGAAAGGGTTTGCAAACCGCTGAATCCACACGTGAGTTTAACTCTGTCAGTTGAATGCACACATTGACAACCATTCAGTTTGATAACACCCTTTTGGTTTTAGAAGCAGATATTTCTCCGTAGAGCCTATGGTCCCATTCACTCGGGAATATCCCAACGCAGGTCCTAGAAGAAACGTGTTTCTGACTCGCTGAATCTCAACATAGATTCAACTCTCTTAGGTGAACGAACGCACAGCAGAGCAGTTTCAAGGAAACGTTTCTCCTGAGTTTTAGACGAAGTTTCCTGCTGTTTAGTACGGATGCCGGCATTGGGCTGGAAAAACCAGTTCTGGGATTCTGCACAGAAAGGGTTTGTAAACCACTGAATCCACACGTGAGTTTTACTCTGTCAGTTGAATGCACACATTGACAACCATTCAGTTAGATAGCTCCGTTTTGGTTTTAGAAGCAGATATTTCTCTGTACAGCCTATGGTCCGATTCACTCGGGAATATCCCAACGCAGCTCCTGGAAGAAACGTGTTTGTGACTCGCTGAATCTCAACATAGATTCAACTCTCTTAGGTGAACGAACGCACAGCAGAGCAGTTTCAAGGAAACTTTTCTCCTGAGTTTTAGACGAAGTTTCCTGCTGTTTAGTACGTATGCCGGCATTGGGCTGGAAATACCGGTTTTGGGATTCTGCACAGAAAGGGTTTGTAAACCGCTGAATCCAAACGTGAGTTTAACACTGTCAGTTGAATGCACACATTGACAACCATTCAGTTAGATAGCTCCGTTTTGGTTTCAGAAGCAGATATTTCTCTCTACAGCCTATGGTCCCATTCACTCGGGAATATCCCAACGCAGCTCCGGGAAGAAACGTGTTTCTGACTCGCTGAATCTCAACATAGATTCAACTCTCTTAGGTGAACGAACGCACAGCAGAGCAGTTTCAAGGAAACGTTTCTCGTGAGTTTTAAACGAAGTTTCCTGCTGTTTAGTACGGATGCCGGCATTGGGCTGGAAATACCGGTTTTGGGATTCTGCACAGAAATGGTTTGCAAACCGCTGAATCCACACGTGAGTTTAGCTCTCTCAGTTGAATGCACACATTGACAACCATTCAGTTTGATTACACCCTTTTGGTTTTAGAAGGAGATATTTCTCTGTACAGCCTATGGTCCCATTCACTCGGGAATATCCCAACGCAGGTCCTAGAAGAAACGTGTTTCTGACTCGCTGAATCTCAACATTGATTCAACTCTCTTAGGTGAACGGACGCACAGCAGAGCAGTTTCAAGGAAACTTTTCTCCTGAGTTTTAGACGAAGTTTCCTGCTGTTTAGTATGTATGCCGGCAGTGGGCTGGAAATACCGGTTTTGGGATTCTGCACAGAAAGGGTTTGCAAACCACTGAATCCACAAGTGAGTTTAACTCTGTCAGTTGAATGCACACATTGACAACCATTCAGTTAGATTGCTCCGTTTTGGTTTTAGAAGGAGATATTTCTCTGTACAGCCTATGGTCCCATTCACTCGGGAATATCCCAACGCAGGTCCTAGAGAAACGTGTTTCTGACTCGCTGAATCTCAACATAGATTCAACTCTCTTAGGTGAACGAACGCACAGCAGAGCAGTTTCAAGGAAACGTTTCTTCTGAGTTTTAGACGAAGTTTCCTGCTGTTTAGTACGTATGCCGGCATTGGGCTGGAAATACCGGTTTTGGGATTCTGCACAGAAAGGGTTTGCAAACCGCTGAATCCACACGTGAGTTTAACTCTCTCAGTTGAATGCACACATTGACAACCATTCAGTTTTATTACACCCTTTTGATTTTAGAAGCAGATATTTCTCTGTACAGCCTATGGTCCCATTCACTCGGGAATATCCCAACGCAGCTCCTGGAAGAAACGTGTTTCTGACTCGCTGAATCTCAACATAGATTCAACTCTCTTAGGTGAACGAACGCACAGCAGAGCAGTTTCAAGGAAACGTTTCTCCTGAGTTTTAGACGAAGTTTCCTGCTGTTTAGTACGGATGCCGGCATTGGGCTGGAAATACCGGTTTTGGGATTCTGCACAGAAAGGGTTTGCAAACCGCTGAATCCACACGTGAGTTTAACTCTGTCAGTTGAATGCACACATTGACAACCATTCAGTGTGATAACACCCTTTTGGTTTTAGAAGCAGATATTTCTCCGTACAGCCTATGGTCCCATTCACTCGGGAATATCCCAAGGCAGGTCCTAGAAGAAACGTGTTTCTGACTCGCTGAATCTCAACATAGATTCAACTCTCTTAGGTGAACGAACGCACAGCAGAGCAGTTTCAAGGAATCGTTTCTCCTGAGTTTTAGACGAAGTTTCCTGCTGTTTAGTACGGATGCCGGCATTGGGCTGGAAAAACCAGTTTTCGGATTCTGCACAGAAAGGGTTTGTAAACCACTGAATCCACACGTGAGTTTAACTCTGTCAGTTGAATGCACACATTGACAACCATTCAGTTAGATAGCTCCGTTTTGGTTTTAGAAGCAGATATTTCTCTGTACAGCCTATGGTCCGATTCACTCGGGAATATCCCAACGCAGCTCCTAGAAGAAACGTGTTTCTGAATCGCTGAATCTCAACATAGATTCAACTCTCTTAGGTGAACGAACGCACAGCAGAGCAGTTTCAAGGAAACGTTTCTCCTGAGTTTTAGACGAAGTTTCCTGCTGTTTAGTACGGATGCCGGCATTGGGCTGGAAATACCGGTTTTGGGATTCTGCACAGAAAGGGTTTGCAAACCGCTGAATCCACACGTGAGTTTAACTCTGTCAGTTGAATGCACACATTGACAACCATTCAGTTAGATAGCTCCGTTTTGGTTTTAGAAGCAGATATTTCTCTGTACAGGCTATGGTCCCATTCACTCGGGAATATCCCAAGGCAGCTCTTAGAAGAAACGTGTTTCTGACTCGCTGAATCACAACATAGATTCAACTCTCTTAGGTGAACCAACGCACAGCAGAGCAGTTTCAAGGAAACGTTTCTCCTGAGTTTTAGACGAAGTTTCCTGCTGTTTAGTACGGATGCCGGCATTGGGCTGCAAATACCGGTTTTGGGATTCTGCACAGAAAGGGTTTGCAAACCGCTGAATCCACACGTGAGTTTAACTCTGTCAGTTGAATGCACACATTGACAACCATTCAGTTTGATAACACCCTTATGGTTTTAGAAGCAGATATTTCTCCGTAGAGCCTATGGTCCCATTGACTCGGGAATATCCCAACGCAGGTCCTAAAAGAAACGTGTTTCTGACTCGCTGAATCTCAACATAGATTCAACTCTCTTAGGTGAACGAACGCACAGCAGAGCAGTTTCAAGGAATCGTTTCTCCTGAGATTTAGACGAAGCTTCCTGCTGTTTAGTATGGATGCCGGCATTGGGCTGGAAATACCGGTTTTGGGATTCTGCACAGAAACGGTTTGCAAACCGCTGAATCCACACGTGAGATTAACTCTGTCAGTTGAATGCACACATTGACAACCATTCAGTTAGATAGCACCGTTTTGGTTTTAGAAGCAGATATTTCTCTATACAGCCTATGGTCCCATTCACTCGGGAATATCCCAACGCAGCTTCTAGAAGAAACGTGTTTCTGACTCGCTGAATCTCAACATAGATTCAACTCTCTTAGGTGAACGAACGCACAGCAGAGCAGTTTCAAAGAAACGTTTCTCCTGAGTTTTAGACGAAGTTTCCTGCTGTTTAGTACGGATGCCGGCATTGGGCTGGAAATACCGGTTTTGGGATTCTGCACAGAAAGGGTTTGCAAACCGCTGAATCCACACGTGAGTTTAACTCTGTCAGTTGAATGCACACATTGACAACCATTCAGTTAGATTGCTCCGTTTTGGTTTTAGAAGGAGATATTTCTCTGTACAGCCTATGGTCCCATTCACTCGGGAATATCCCAACGCAGGTCCTAGAGAAACGTGTTTCTGACTCGCTGAATCTCAACATAGATTCAACTCTCTTAGGTGAACGAACGCACAGCAGAGCAGTTTCAAGGAAACGTTTCTCCTGAGTTTTAGACGAAGTTTCCTGCTGTTTAGTACGTATGCCGGCATTGGGCTGGAAATACCGGTTTTGGGATTCTGCACAGAAATGGTTTGCAAACCGCTGAATCCACACGTCAGTTTAACTGTCTCAGTTGAATGCACACATTGACAACCATTCAGTTTGATTACCCCCTTTTGGTTTTAGAAGCAGATATTTCTCCGTACAGCCTATGGTCCCATTCACTCGGGAATATCCCAAGGCAGGTCCTAGAAGAAACGTGTTTCTGACTCGCTGAATCTCAACATAGATTCAACTCTCTTAGGTGAACGAACGCCCAGCAGAGCATTTTCAAGGAAAAGTTTCTCCTGAGTTTTAGACGAAGTTTCCTGCTGTTTAGTACGGATGCCGGCATTGGGCTGGAAATACCGGTTTTGGGATTCTGCACAGAAAGGGTTTGCAAACCGCTGAATGCACACGTGAGTTTAACTCTGTCAGTTGAATGCACACACTGACATCCATTCAGTTAGATAGCTCCGTTTTGGTTTTAGAAGCAGATATTTCTCTGTACAGCCTATGGTCCCATTCACTCGGGAATATCCCAACGCAGCTCCTAGAAGAAACGTGTTTCTGACTCGCTGAATCTCAACATTGATTCAACTCTCTTAGGTGAACGAACGCACAGCAGAGCAGTTTCAAGGAAACTTTTCTCCTGAGTTTTAGACGAAGTTTCTTGCTGTTTAGTATGTATGCCGGCATTGGGCTGGAAATACCGGTTTTGGGATTCTGCACAGAAAGGGTTTGCAAACCACTGAATCCACAAGTGAGTTTAACTCTGTCAGTTGAATGCACACAATGACAAATATTCAGTTAGATTGCTCCGTTATGGTGTAAGAAGGAGATATTTCTCTGTACAGCCTATGGTCCCATTCACTCGGGAATATCCCAACGCAGGTCCTAGAGAAACGTGTTTCTGAATCGCTGAATCTCAACATAGATTCAACTCTCTTAGGTGAACGAACGCACAGCAGAGCAGTTTCAAGGAAACGTTTCTTCTGAGTTTTAGACGAAGTTTCCTGCTGTTTAGTACGTATGCCGGCATTGGGCTGGAAATACCGGTTTTGGGATTCTGCACAGAAAGGGTTTGCAAACCGCTGAATCCACACGTGAGTTTAACTCTCTCAGTTGAATGCACACATTGACAACCATTCAGTTTGATTACACCCTTTTGATTTTAGAAGCAGATATTTCTCTGTACAGCCTATGGTCCCATTCACTCGGGAATATCCCAACGCAGCTCCTGGAAGAAACGTGTTTCTGACTCGCTGAATCTCAACATAGATTCAACTCTCTTAGGTGAACGAACGCACAGCAGAGCAGTTTCAAGGAAACGTTTCTCCTGAGTTTTAGACGAAGTTTCCTGCTGTTTAGTACGGATGCCGGCATTGGGCTGGAAATACCGGTTTTGGGATTCTGCACAGAAAGGGTTTGCAAACCGCTGAATCCACACGTGAGTTTAACTCTGTCAGTTGAATGCACACATTGACAACCATTCAGTTTGATAACACCCTTTTGGTTTTAGAAGCAGATATTTCTCCGTACAGCCTATGGTCCCATTCACTCGGGAATATCCCAACGCAGCTCCTAGAAGAAACGTGTTTCTGACTCGCTGAATCTCAACATAGATTCAACTCTCTTAGGTGAACGAACGCACAGAAGAGCAGTTTCAAGGAATCGTTTCTCCTGAGTTTTAGACGAAGTTTCCTGCTGTTTAGTACGGATGCCGGCATTGGGCTGGAAAAACCAGTTTTGGGATTCTGCACAGAAAGGGTTTGTAAACCACTGAATCCACACGTGAGTTTAACTCTGTCAGTTGAATGCACACATTGACAACCATTCAGTTAGATAGCTCCGTTTTGGTTTTAGAAGCAGATATTTCTCTGTACAGCCTATGGTCCGATTCACTCGGGAATATCCCAACGCAGCTCCTGGAAGAAACGTGTTTCTGACTCTCTGAATCTCAACATAGATTCAACTCTCTTAGGTGAACGAACGCACAGCAGAGCAGTTTCAAGGAAACGTTTCTCCTGAGTTTTAGACGAAGTTTCCTGCTGTTTAGTACGTATGCCGGCATTGGGCTGGAAATACCGGTTTTGGGATTCTGCACAGAAAGGGTTTGTAAACCGCTGAATCCAAACGTGAGTTTAACACTGTCAGTTGAATGCACACATTGACAACCATTCAGCTAGATTGCACCCTTTTGGTTTTAGGAGCAGATAATTCTCTGTACAGCCTATGGTCCCATTCACTCGGGAATATCCCAACGCAGCTCCTAGAAGAAACGTGTTTCTGACTCGCTGAATCTCAACATAGATTCAAATCTCTTATGTGAACGAACGCACAGCAGAGCAGTTTCAAGGAAACGTTTCTCCTGAGTTTTAGACGAAGTTTCCTGCTGTTTAGTACGTATGCCGGCATTGGGCTGGAAATACCGGTTTTGGGATTCTGCACAGAAAGGGTTTGCAAACCACTGAATCCACACGTGAGTTTAACTCTGTCATTTGAATGCACACATTGACAACGATTCAGTTAGATAGCTCCGTTTTGGTTTCAGAAGCAGATATTTCTCTCTACAGCCTATGGTCCCATTCACTCGGGAATATCCCAACGCAGCTCCGGGAAGAAACGTGTTTCTGACTCGCTGAATCTCAACATAGATTCAACTCTCTTAGGTGAACCAACGCACAGCAGAGCAGTTTCAAGGAAACGTTTCTCCTGAGTTTTAAACGAAGTTTCCTGCTGTTTAGTACGGATGCCGGCATTGCTCTGGAAATACCGGTTTTGGGATTCTGCACAGAAATGGTTTGCAAACCGCTGAATCCACACGTGAGTTTAGCTCTCTCAGTTGAATGCACACATTGACAACCATTCAGTTTGATTACACCCTTTTGGTTTTAGAAGGAGATATTTCTCTGTACAGCCTATGGTCCCATTCACTCGGGAATATCCCAACGCAGGTCCTAGAAGAAACGTGTTTCTGACTCGCTGAATCTCAACATTGATTCAACTCTCTTAGGTGAACGGACGCACAGCAGAGCAGTTTCAAGGAAACTTTTCTCCTGAGTTTTAGACGAAGTTTCCTGCTGTTTAGTATGTATGCCGGCAGTGGGCTGGAAATACCGGTTTTGGGATTCTGCACAGAAAGGGTTTGCAAACCACTGAATCCACAAGTGAGTTTAACTCTGTCAGTTGAATGCACACATTGACAACCATTCAGTTAGATTGCTCCGTTTTGGTTTTAGAAGGAGATATTTCTCTGTACAGCCTATGGTCCCATTCACTCGGGAATATCCCAACGCAGGTCCTAGAGAAACGTGTTTCTGACTCGCTGAATCTCAACATAGATTCAACTCTCTTAGGTGAACGAACGCACAGCAGAGCAGTTTCAAGGAAACGTTTCTTCTGAGTTTTAGACGAAGTTTCCTGCTGTTTAGTACGTATGCCGGCATTGGCCTGGAAATACCGGTTTTGGGATTCTGCACAGAAAGGGTTTGCAAACCGCTGAATCCACACGTGAGTTTAACTCTGTCAGTTGAATGCACACATTGACAACCATTCAGTGTGATAACACCCTTTTGGTTTTAGAAGCAGATATTTCTCCGTACAGCCTATGGTCCCATTCACTCGGGAATATCCCAAGGCAGGTCCTAGAAGAAACGTGTTTCTGACTCGCTGAATCTCAACATAGATTCAACTCTCTTAGGTGAACGAACGCACAGCAGAGCAGTTTCAAGGAATCGTTTCTCCTGAGTTTTAGACGAAGTTTCCTGCTGTTTAGTACGGATGCCGGCATTGGGCTGGAAAAACCAGTTTTGGGATTCTGCACAGAAAGGGTTTGTAAACCACTGAATCCACACGTGAGTTTAACTCTGTCAGTTGAATGCACACATTGACAACCATTCAGTTAGATAGCTCCGTTTTGGTTTTAGAAGCAGATATTTCTCTGTACAGCCTATGGTCCGATTCACTCGGGAATATCCCAACGCAGCTCCTGGAAGAAACCTGTTTCTGTCTCGCTGAATCTCAACATAGATTCAACTCTCTTAGATGAACGAACGCACAGCAGAGCAGTTTCAAGGAAACGTTTCTTCTGAGTTTTAGACGAAGTTTCCTGCTGTTTAGTACGTATGCCGGCATTGGGCTGGAAATACCGGTTTTGGGATTCTGCACAGAAATGGTTTGCAAACCGATGAATCCACACGTGAGTTTAGCTCTCTCAGTTGAATGCACACATTGACAACCATTCAGTTTGATTACACCCTTTTGGTTTTAGAAACAGATATTTCTCTGTACAGCCTATGGTCCCATTCACTCGGGAATATCCCAACGCAGCTCCTAGAAGAAACGTGTTTCTGACTCGCTGAATCTCAACATAGATTCAACTCTCTTAGGTGAACGAACGCACAGCAGAGCAGTTTCAAGGAAACGTTTCTCCTGAGTTTTAGACGAAGTTTCCTGCTGTTTAGTACGGATGCCGGCATTGGGCTGGAAATACCGGTTTTGGGATTCTGCACAGAAAGGGTTTGCAAACCGCTGAATCCACACGTGAGTTTAACTCTGTCAGTTGAATGCACACATTGACAACCATTCAGTTAGATAGCTCCGTTTTGGTTTTAGAAGCAGATATTTCTCTGTACAGCCTATGGTCCCATTCACTCGGGAATATCCCAACGCAGCTCCTGGAAGAAACGTGTTTCTGACTCGCTGAATCTCAACATTGATTCAACTCTCTTAGGTGAACGAACTCACAGCAGAGCAGTTTCAAGGAAACGTTTCTCCTGAGTTTTAGACGAAGTTTCCTGCTGTTTAGTACGGATGCCGGCATTGGGCTGGAAATACCGGTTTTGGGATTCTGCACAGAAAGGGTTTGCAAACCGCTGAATCCACACGTGAGTTTAACTCTGTCAGTTGAATGCACACATTGACAACCATTCAGTTAGATAGCTCCGTTTTGGTTTTAGAAGCAGATATTTCTCTGTACAGCCTATGGTGCCATTCACTCGGGAATATCCCAACGCAGCTCCTAGAAGAAACGTGTTTGTGACTCGCTGAATCTCAACATAGATTCAACTCTCTTAGGTGAACGAACGCACAGCAGAGCAGTTTCAAGGAAACTTTTCTCCTGAGATTTAGATGAAGTTTCCTGCTGTTTAGTACGGATGCCGGCATTGGGCTGGAAATACCGGTTTTGGGATTCTGCACAGAAAGGGTTTGCAAACCACTGAATCCACACGTGAGTTTAACTCTGTCAGTTGAATGCACACATTGACAACCACTCAGTTAGATAGCTCCGTTTTGGTTTTAGAAGCAGATATTTGTCTGTACAGCCTATGGTCCCATTCACTCGGGAATATCCCAACGCAGCTCCTGGAAGAAACGTGTTTCTGACTCGCTGAATCTCAACATTGATTCAACTCTCTTAGGTGAACGAACTCACAGCAGAGCAGTTTCAAGGAAACGTTTCTCCTGAGTTTTAGACGAAGTTTCCTGCTGTTTAGTACGGATGCCGGCATTGGGCTGGAAATACCGGTTTTGGGATTCTGCACAGAAATGGTTTGCAAACCGCTGAATCCACACGTGAGTTTAACTCTGTCAGTTGAATGCACACATTGACAACCATTCAGTTTGATAACACCCTTATGGTTTTAGAAGCAGATATTTCTCCGTAGAGCCTATGGTCCCATTGACTCGGGAATATCCCAACGCAGGTCCTAAAAGAAACGTGTTTGTGACTCGCTGAATCTCAACATAGATTCAACTCTCTTAGGTGAACGAATGCCCAGCAGAGCAGTTTCAAGGAATCGTTTCTCCTGAGATTTAGACGAAGCTTCCTGCTGTTTAGTACATATGCCGGCATTGGGCTGGAAATACCGGTTTTGGGATTCTGCACAGAAACGGTTTGCAAACCGCTGAATCCACACGTGAGATTAACTCTGTCAGTTGAATGCACACATTGACAACCATTCAGTTAGATAGCACCGTTTTGGTTTTAGAAGCAGATATTTCTCTGTACAGCCTAGGGTCCCATTCACTCGGGAATATCCCAACGCAGCTCCTTGAAGAAACGTGTTTCTGACTCGCTGAATCTCAACATAGATTCAACTCTCTTAGGTGAACGAACGCACAGCAGAGCAGTTTCAAAGAAACGTTTCTCCTGAGTTTTAGACGAAGTTTTCTGCTGTTTAGTACGGATGCCGGCATAGGGCTGGAAATACCGGTTTTGGGATTCTGCACAGAAAGGGTTTGCAAACCGCTGAATCCACACGTGAGTTTATCTCTGTCTGTTGACTGCACACATTGACAACCATCCAGTTAGATAGCTCCGTTTTGGTTTTAGAAGCAGATATTTCTCTGTACAGACTATAGTCCCATTCACTCGGGAATATCCCAACGCAGCTCCTAGAAGAAACGTGTTTCTGACTCGCTGAATCTCAACATAGATTCAAATCTCTTATGTGAACGAACGCACAGCAGAGCAGTTTCAAGGAAACGTTTCTCCTGAGTTTTAGACGAAGTTTCCTGCTGTTTAGTACGTATGCCGGCATTGGGCTGGAAATACCGGTTTTGGGATTCTGCACAGAAAGGGTTTGAAAACCACTGAATCCACACGTGAGTTTAACTCTGTCATTTGAATGCACACATTGACAACGATTCAGTTAGATAGCTCCGTTTTGGTTTCAGAAGCAGATATTTCTCTCTACAGCCTATGGTCCCATTCACTCGGGAATATCCCAACGCAGCTCCGGGAAGAAACGTGTTTCTGACTCGCTGAATCTCAACATAGATTCAACTCTCTTAGGTGAACCAACGCACAGCAGAGCAGTTTCAAGGAAACGTTTCTCCTGAGTTTTAAACGAAGTTTCCTGCTGTTTAGTACGGATGCCGGCATTGCTCTGGAAATACCGGTTTTGGGATTCTGCACAGAAATGGTTTGCAAACCGCTGAATCCACACGTGAGTTTAGCTCTCTCAGTTGAATGCACACATTGACAACCATTCAGTTTGATTACACCCTTTTGGTTTTAGAAGGAGATATTTCTCTGTACAGCCTATGGTCCCATTCACTCGGGAATATCCCAACGCAGGTCCTAGAAGAAACGTGTTTCTGACTCGCTGAATCTCAACATTGATTCAACTCTCTTAGGTGAACGGACGCACAGCAGAGCAGTTTCAAGGAAACTTTTCTCCTGAGTTTTAGACGAAGTTTCCTGCTGTTTAGTATGTATGCCGGCAGTGGGCTGGAAATACCGGTTTTGGGATTCTGCACAGAAAGGGTTTGCAAACCACTGAATCCACAAGTGAGTTTAACTCTGTCAGTTGAATGCACACATTGACAACCATTCAGTTAGATTGCTCCGTTTTGGTTTTAGAAGGAGATATTTCTCTGTACAGCCTATGGTCCCATTCACTCGGGAATATCCCAACGCAGGTCCTAGAGAAACGTGTTTCTGACTCGCTGAATCTCAACATAGATTCAACTCTCTTAGGTGAACGAACGCACAGCAGAGCAGTTTCAAGGAAACGTTTCTTCTGAGTTTTAGACGAAGTTTCCTGCTGTTTAGTACGATTGCCGGCATTGGCCTGGAAATACCGGTTTTGGGATTCTGCACAGAAAGGGTTTGCAAACCGCTGAATCCACACGTGAGTTTAACTCTGTCAGTTGAATGCACACATTGACAACCATTCAGTGTGATAACACCCTTTTGGTTTTAGAAGCAGATATTTCTCCGTACAGCCTATGGTCCCATTCACTCGGGAATATCCCAAGGCAGGTCCTAGAAGAAACGTGTTTCTGACTCGCTGAATCTCAACATAGATTCAACTCTCTTAGGTGAACGAACGCACAGCAGAGCAGTTTCAAGGAATCGTTTCTCCTGAGTTTTAGACGAAGTTTCCTGCTGTTTAGTACGGATGCCGGCATTGGGCTGGAAAAACCAGTTTTGGGATTCTGCACAGAAAGGGTTTGTAAACCACTGAATCCACACGTGAGTTTAACTCTGTCAGTTGAATGCACACATTGACAACCATTCAGTTAGATAGCTCCGTTTTGGTTTTAGAAGCAGATATTTGTCTGTACAGCCTATGGTCCCATTCACTCGGGAATATCCCAACGCAGCTCCTGGAAGAAACGTGTTTCTGACTCGCTGAATCTCAACATTGATTCAACTCTCTTAGGTGAACGAACTCACAGCAGAGCAGTTTCAAGGAAACGTTTCTCCTGAGTTTTAGACGAAGTTTCCTGCTGTTTAGTACGGATGCCGGCATTGGGCTGGAAATACCGGTTTTGGGATTCTGCACAGAAATGGTTTGCAAACCGCTGAATCCACACGTGAGTTTAACTCTGTCAGTTGAATGCACACATTGACAACCATTCAGTTTGATAACACCCTTATGGTTTTAGAAGCAGATATTTCTCCGTAGAGCCTATGGTCCCATTGACTTGGGAATATCCCAACGCAGGTCCTAAAAGAAACGTGTTTCTGACTCGCTGAATCTCAACATAGATTCAACTCTCTTAGGTGAACGAATGCCCAGCAGAGCAGTTTCAAGGAATCGTTTCTCCTGAGATTTAGACGAAGCTTCCTGCTGTTTAGTACATATGCCGGCATTGGGCTGGAAATACCGGTTTTGGGATTCTGCACAGAAACGGTTTGCAAACCGCTGAATCCACACGTGAGATTAACTCTGTCAGTTGAATGCACACATTGACAACCATTCAGTTAGATAGCACCGTTTTGGTTTTAGAAGCAGATATTTCTCTGTACAGCCTAGGGTCCCATTCACTCGGGAATATCCCAACGCAGCTCCTTGAAGAAACGTGTTTCTGACTCGCTGAATCTCAACATAGATTCAACTCTCTTAGGTGAACGAACGCACAGCAGAGCAGTTTCAAAGAAACGTTTCTCCTGAGTTTTAGACGAAGTTTTCTGCTGTTTAGTACGGATGCCGGCATAGGGCTGGAAATACCGGTTTTGGGATTCTGCACAGAAAGGGTTTGCAAACCGCTGAATCCACACGTGAGTTTATCTCTGTCTGTTGACTGCACACATTGACAACCATCCAGTTAGATAGCTCCGTTTTGGTTTTAGAAGCAGATATTTCTCTGTACAGACTATAGTCCCATTCACTCGGGAATATCCCAACGCAGCTCCTAGAAGAAACGTGTTTCTGACTCGCTGAATCTCAACATTGATTCAACTCTCTTAGGTGAACGAACGCACAGCAGAGCAGTTTCAAGGAAACTTTTCTCCTGAGTTTTAGACGAAGTTTCCTGCTGTTTAGTATGTATGCCGGCATTGGGCTGGAAATACCGGTTTTGGGATTCTGCACAGAAAGGGTTTGCAAACCACTGAATCCACAAGTGAGTTTAACTCTGTCAGTTGAATGCACACATTGACAACCATTCAGTTAGATTGCTCCGTTTTGGTTTTAGAAGGAGATATTTCTCTGTACAGCCTATGGTCCCATTCACTCGGGAATATCCCAACGCAGGTCCTAGAGAAACGTGTTTCTGACTCGCTGAATCTCAACATAGATTCAACTCTCTTAGGTGAACGAACGCACAGCAGAGCAGTTTCAAGGAAACGTTTCTTCTGAGTTTTAGACGAAGTTTCCTGCTGTTTAGTACGTATGCCGGCATTGGGCTGGAAATACCGGTTTTGGGATTCTGCACAGAAAGGGTTTGCAAACCGCTGAATCCACACGTCGTTTAACTCTCTCAGTTGAATGCACACATTGACAACCATTCAGTTTTATTACAACCTTTTGATTTTAGAAGCAGATATTTCTCTGTACAGCCTATGGTCCCATTCACTCGGGAATATCCCAACGCAGCTCCTGGGAGAAACGTGTTTCTGACTCGCTGAATCTCAACATAGATTCAACTCTCTTAGGTGAACGAACGCACAGCAGAGCAGTTTCAAGGAAACGTTTCTTCTGAGTTTTAGACGAAGTTTCCTGCTGTTTAGTACGATTGCCGGCATTGGCCTGGAAATACCGGTTTTGGGATTCTGCACAGAAAGGGTTTGCAAACCGCTGAATCCACACGTGAGTTTAACTCTGTCAGTTGAATGCACACATTGACAACCATTCAGTGTGATAACACCCTTTTGGTTTTAGAAGCAGATATTTCTCCGTACAGCCTATGGTCCCATTCACTCGGGAATATCCCAAGGCAGGTCCTAGAAGAAACGTGTTTCTGACTCGCTGAATCTCAACATAGATTCAACTCTCTTAGGTGAACGAACGCACAGCAGAGCAGTTTCAAGGAATCGTTTCTCCTGAGTTTTAGACGAAGTTTCCTGCTGTTTAGTACGGATGCCGGCATTGGGCTGGAAAAACCAGTTTTGGGATTCTGCACAGAAAGGGTTTGTAAACCACTGAATCCACACGTGAGTTTAACTCTGTCAGTTGAATGCACACATTGACAACCATTCAGTTAGATAGCTCCGTTTTGGTTTTAGAAGCAGATATTTGTCTGTACAGCCTATGGTCCCATTCACTCGGGAATATCCCAACGCAGCTCCTGGAAGAAACGTGTTTCTGACTCGCTGAATCTCAACATTGATTCAACTCTCTTAGGTGAACGAACTCACAGCAGAGCAGTTTCAAGGAAACGTTTCTCCTGAGTTTTAGACGAAGTTTCCTGCTGTTTAGTACGGATGCCGGCATTGGGCTGGAAATACCGGTTTTGGGATTCTGCACAGAAATGGTTTGCAAACCGCTGAATCCACACGTGAGTTTAACTCTGTCAGTTGAATGCACACATTGACAACCATTCAGTTTGATAACACCCTTATGGTTTTAGAAGCAGATATTTCTCCGTAGAGCCTATGGTCCCATTGACTTGGGAATATCCCAACGCAGGTCCTAAAAGAAACGTGTTTCTGACTCGCTGAATCTCAACATAGATTCAACTCTCTTAGGTGAACGAATGCCCAGCAGAGCAGTTTCAAGGAATCGTTTCTCCTGAGATTTAGACGAAGCTTCCTGCTGTTTAGTACATATGCCGGCATTGGGCTGGAAATACCGGTTTTGGGATTCTGCACAGAAACGGTTTGCAAACCGCTGAATCCACACGTGAGATTAACTCTGTCAGTTGAATGCACACATTGACAACCATTCAGTTAGATAGCACCGTTTTGGTTTTAGAAGCAGATATTTCTCTGTACAGCCTAGGGTCCCATTCACTCGGGAATATCCCAACGCAGCTCCTTGAAGAAACGTGTTTCTGACTCGCTGAATCTCAACATAGATTCAACTCTCTTAGGTGAACGAACGCACAGCAGAGCAGTTTCAAAGAAACGTTTCTCCTGAGTTTTAGACGAAGTTTTCTGCTGTTTAGTACGGATGCCGGCATAGGGCTGGAAATACCGGTTTTGGGATTCTGCACAGAAAGGGTTTGCAAACCGCTGAATCCACACGTGAGTTTATCTCTGTCTGTTGACTGCACACATTGACAACCATCCAGTTAGATAGCTCCGTTTTGGTTTTAGAAGCAGATATTTCTCTGTACAGACTATAGTCCCATTCACTCGGGAATATCCCAACGCAGCTCCTAGAAGAAACGTGTTTCTGACTCGCTGAATCTCAACATTGATTCAACTCTCTTAGATGAACGAAATCACAGCAGAGCAGTTTCAAGGAAACTTTTCTCCTGAGTTTTAGACGAAGTTTCCTGCTGTTTAGTATGTATGCCGGCATTGGGCTGGAAATACCGGTTTTGGGATTCTGCACAGAAAGGGTTTGCAAACCACTGAATCCACAAGTGAGTTTAACTCTGTCAGTTGAATGCACACATTGACAACCATTCAGTTAGATTGCTCCGTTTTGGTTTTAGAAGGAGATATTTCTCTGTACAGCCTATGGTCCCATTCACTCGGGAATATCCCAACGCAGGTCCTAGAGAAACGTGTTTCTGACTCGCTGAATCTCAACATAGATTCAACTCTCTTAGGTGAACGAACGCACAGCAGAGCAGTTTCAAGGAAACGTTTCTTCTGAGTTTTAGACGAAGTTTCCTGCTGTTTAGTACGTATGCCGGCATTGGGCTGGAAATACCGGTTTTGGGATTCTGCACAGAAAGGGTTTGCAAACCGCTGAATCCACACGTCGTTTAACTCTCTCAGTTGAATGCACACATTGACAACCATTCAGTTTTATTACAACCTTTTGATTTTAGAAGCAGATATTTCTCTGTACAGCCTATGGTCCCATTCACTCGGGAATATCCCAACGCAGCTCCTGGAAGAAACGTGTTTCTGACTCGCTGAATCTCAACATAGATTCAACTCTCTTAGGTGAACGAACGCACAGCAGAGCAGTTTCAAGGAAACGTTTCTCCTGAGTTTTAGACGAAGTTTCCTGCTGTTTAGTACGGATGCCGGCATTGGGCTGGAAATACCGGTTTTGGGATTCTGCACAGAAAGGGTTTGCAAACCGCTGAATCCACACGTGAGTTTAACTCTGTCAGTTGAATGCACACATTGACAACCATTCAGTTAGATAGCTCCGTTTTGGTTTTAGAAGCAGATATTTCTCTGTACAGGCTATGGTCCCATTCACTCGGGAATATCCCAAGGCAGCTCTTAGAAGAAACGTGTTTCTGACTCGCTGAATCTCAACATAGATTCAACTCTCTTAGGTGAACCAACGCACAGCAGAGCAGTTTCAAGGAAACGTTTCTCCTGAGTTTTAGACGAAGTTTCCTGCTGTTTAGTACGGATGCCGGCATTGGGCTGCAAATACCGGTTTTGGGATTCTGCACAGAAAGGGTTTGCAAACCGCTGAATTCACACGTGAGTTTAACTCTGTCAGTTGAATGCACACATTGACAACCATTCAGTTTGATAGCACCCTTTTGGTTTTAGAAGCAGATATTTCTCTGTACAGCCTATGGTGCCATTCACTCGGGAATATCCCAACGCAGCTCCTAGAAGAAACGTGTTTGTGACTCGCTGAATCTCAACATAGATTCAACTCTCTTAGGTGAACGAACGCACAGCAGAGCAGTTTCAAGGAAACTTTTCTCCTGAGATTTAGATGAAGTTTCCTGCTGTTTAGTACGGATGCCGGTATTGGGCTGGAAATACCGGTTTTGGGATTCTGCACAGAAAGGGTTTGCAAACCACTGAATCCACACGTGAGTTTAACTCTGTCAGTTGAATGCACACATTGACAACCACTCAGTTAGATAGCGCCGTTTTGGTTTTAGAAGCAGATATTTGTCTGTACAGCCTATGGTCCCATTCACTCGGGAATATCCCAACGCAGCTCCTGGAAGAAACGTGTTTCTGACTCGCTGAATCTCAACATTGATTCAACTCTCTTAGGTGAACGAACTCACAGCAGAGCAGTTTCAAGGAAACGTTTCTCCTGAGTTTTAGACGAAGTTTCCTGCTGTTTAGTACGGATGCCGGCATTGGGCTGGAAATACCGGTTTTGGGATTCTGCACAGAAATGGTTTGCAAACCGCTGAATCCACACGTGAGTTTAACTCTGTCAGTTGAATGCACACATTGACAACCATTCAGTTTGATAACACCCTTATGGTTTTAGAATTAGATATTTCTCCGTAGAGCCTATGGTCCCATTGACTCGGGAATATCCCAACGCAGGTCCTAAAAGAAACGTGTTTCTGACTCGCTGAATCTCAACATAGATTCAACTCTCTTAGGTGAACGAACGCCCAGCAGAGCAGTTTCAAGGAATCGTTTCTCCTGAGATTTAGACGAAGCTTCCTGCTGTTTAGTACATATGCCGGCATTGGGCTGGAAATACCGGTTTTGGGATTCTGCACAGAAACGGTTTGCAAACCGCTGAATCCACACGTGAGATTAACTCTGTCAGTTGAATGCACACATTGACAACCATTCAGTTAGATAGCACCGTTTTGGTTTTAGAAGCAGATATTTCTCTGTACAGCCTAGGGTCCCATTCACTCGGGAATATCCCAACGCAGCTCCTTGAAGAAACGTGTTTCTGACTCGCTGAATCTCAACATAGATTCAACTCTCTTAGGTGAACGAACGCACAGCAGAGCAGTTTCAAAGAAACGTTTCTCCTGAGTTTTAGACGAAGTTTTCTGCTGTTTAGTACGGATGCCGGCATTGGGCTGGAAATACCGGTTTTGGGATTCTGCACAGAAAGGGTTTGCAAACCGCTGAATCCACACGTGAGTTTATCTCTGTCTGTTGACTGCACACATTGACAACCATCCAGTTAGATAGCTCCGTTTTGGTTTTAGAAGCAGATATTTCTCTGTACAGACTATAGTCCCATTCACTCGGGAATATCCCAACGCAGCTCCTAGAAGAAACGTGTTTCTGACTCGCTGAATCTCAACATTGATTCAACTCTCTTAGGTGAACGAACGCACAGCAGAGCAGTTTCAAGGAAACTTTTCTCCTGAGTTTTAGACGAAGTTTCCTGCTGTTTAGTATGTATGCCGGCATTGGGCTGGAAATACCGGTTTTGGGATTCTGCACAGAAAGGGTTTGCAAACCACTGAATCCACAAGTGAGTTTAACTCTGTCAGTTGAATGCACACATTGACAACCATTCAGTTAGATTGCTCCGTTTTGGTTTTAGAAGGAGATATTTCTCTGTACAGCCTATGGTCCCATTCACTCGGGAATATCCCAACGCAGCTCCTAGAAGAAATGTGTTTCGGACTCGCTGAATCTCAACATAGATTCAACTCTCTTAGGTGAACGAACGCACAGCAGAGCAGTTTCAAGGAAACGTTTCTTCTGAGTTTTAGACGAAGTTTCCTGATGTTTAGTACGTATGCCGGCATTGGGCTGGAAATACCGGTTTTGGGATTCTGCACAGAAAGGGTTTGCAAACCGCTGAATCCACACGTGGTTTAACTCTCTCAGTTGAATGCACACATTGACAACCATTCAGTTTTATTACAACCTTTTGATTTTAGAAGCAGATATTTCTCTGTACAGCCTATGGTCCCATTCACTCGGGAATATCCCAACGCAGCTCCTGGAAGAAACGTGTTTCTGACTCGCTGAATCTCAACATAGATTCAACTCTCTTAGGTGAACGAACGCACAGCAGAGCAGTTTCAAGGAAACGTTTCTCCTGAGTTTTAGACGAAGTTTCCTGCTGTTTAGTACGGATGCCGGCATTGGGCTGGAAATACCGGTTTTGGGATTCTGCACAGAAAGGGTTTGCAAACCGCTGAATCCACACGTGAGTTTAACTCTGTCAGTTGAATGCACACATTGACAACCATTCAGTGTGATAACACCCTTTTGGTTTTAGAAGCAGATATTTCTCCGTACAGCCTATGGTCCCATTCACTCGGGAATATCCCAAGGCTGGTCCTAGAAGAAACGTGTTTCTGACTCGCTGAATCTCAACATAGATTCAACTCTCTTAGGTGAACGAACGCACAGCAGAGCAGTTTCAAGGAATCGTTTCTCCTGAGTTTTAGACGAAGTTTCCTGCTGTTTAGTACGGATGCCGGCATTGGGCTGGAAAAACCAGTTTTGGGATTCTGCACAGAAAGGGTTTGTAAACCACTGAATCCACACGTGAGTTTAACTCTGTCAGTTGAATGCACACATTGACAACCATTCAGTTAGATAGCTCCGTTTTGGTTTTAGAAGCAGATATTTCTCTGTACAGCCTATGGTCCGATTCACTCGGGAATATCCCAACGCAGCTCCTGGAAGAAACGTGTTTCTGACTCGGTGAATCTCAACATAGATTCAACTCTCTTAGATGAACGAACGCACAGCAGAGCAGTTTCAAGGAAACGTTTCTTCTGAGTTTTAGACGAAGTTTCCTGCTGTTTAGTACGTATGCCGGCATTGGGCTGGAAATACCGTTTTTGGGATTCTGCACAGAAATGGCTTGTAAACCGATGAATCCACACGTGAGTTTAGCTCTCTCAGTTGAATGCACACATTGACAACCATTCAGTTTGATTACACCCTTTTGGTTTTAGAAACAGATATTTCTCTGTACAGCCTATGGTCCCATTCACTCGGGAATATCCCAACGCAGCTCGTAGAAGAAACGTGTTTCTGACTCGCTGAATCTCAACATAGATTCAACTCTCTTAGGTGAACGAACGCACAGCAGAGCAGTTTCAAGGAAACGTTTCTCCTGAGTTTTAGACGAAGTTTCCTGCTGTTTATTACGGATGCCGGCATTGGGCTGGAAATACCGGTTTTGGGATTCTGCACAGAAAGGGTTTGCAAACCGCTGAATCCACACGTGAGTTTAACTCTGTCAGTTGAATGCACACATTGACAACCATTCAGTTAGATAGCTCCGTTTTGGTTTTAGAAGCAGATATTTCTCTGTACAGGCTATGGTCCCATTCACTCGGGAATATCCCAAGGCAGCTCTTAGAAGAAACGTGTTTCTGACTCGCTGAATCTCAACATAGATTCAACTCTCTTAGGTGAACCAACGCACAGCAGAGCAGTTTCAAGGAAACGTTTCTCCTGAGTTTTAGACGAAGTTTCCTGATGTTTAGTACGGATGCCGGCATTGGTCTGCAAATACCGGTTTTGGGATTCTGCACAGAAAGGGTTTGCAAACCGCTGAATTCACACGTGAGTTTAACTCTGTCAGTTGAATGCACACATTGACAACCATTCAGTTTGATAGCACCCTTTTGGTTTTAGAAGCAGATATTTCTCTGTACAGCCTATGGTGCCATTCACTCGGGAATATCCCAACGCAGCTCCTAGAAGAAACGTGTTTGTGACTCGCTGAATCTCAACATAGATTCAACTCTCTTAGGTGAACGAACGCACAGCAGAGCAGTTTCAAGGAAACTTTTCTCCTGAGATTTAGATGAAGTTTCCTGCTGTTTAGTACGGATGCCGGCATTGGGCTGGAAATACCGGTTTTGGGATTCTGCACAGAAAGGGTTTGCAAACCACTGAATCCACACGTGAGTTTAACTCTGTCAGTTGAATGCACACATTGACAACCACTCAGTTAGATAGCTCCGTTTTGGTTTTAGAAGCAGGTATTTGTCTGTACAGCCTATGGTCCCATTCACTCGGGAATATCCCAACGCAGCTCCTGGAAGAAACGTGTTTCTGACTCGCTGAATCTCAACATTGATTCAACTCTCTTAGGTGAACGAACTCACAGCAGAGCAGTTTCAAGGAAACGTTTCTCCTGAGTTTTAGACGAAGTTTCCTGCTGTTTAGTACGGATGCCGGCATTGGGCTGGAAATACCGGTTTTGGCATTCTGCACAGAAATGGTTTGCAAATCGCTGAATCCACACGTGAGTTTAACTCTGTCAGTTGATTGCACACATTGACAACCATTCAGTTTGATAACACCCTTATGGTTTTAGAAGCAGATATTTCTCCGTAGAGCCTATGGTCCCATTGACTCGGGAATATCCCAACGCAGGTCCTAAAAGAAACGTGTTTCTGACTCGCTGAATCTCAACATAGATTCAACTCTCTTAGGTGAACGAACGCCCAGCAGAGCAGTTTCAAGGAATCGTTTCTCCTGAGATTTAGACGAAGCTTCCTGCTGTTTAGTACATATGCCGGCATTGGGCTGGAAATACCGGTTTTGGGATTCTGCACAGAAACGGTTTGCAAACCGCTGAATCCACACGTGAGATTAACTCTGTCAGTTGAATGCACACATTGACAACCATTCAGTTAGATAGCACCGTTTTGGTTTTAGAAGCAGATATTTCTCTGTACAGCCTAGGGTCCCATTCACTCGGGAATATCCCAACGCAGCTCCTTGAAGAAACGTGTTTCTGACTCGCTGAATCTCAACATAGATTCAACTCTCTTAGGTGAACGAACGCACAGCAGAGCAGTTTCAAAGAAACGTTTCTCCTGAGTTTTAGACGAAGTTTTCTGCTGTTTAGTACGGATGCCGGCATTGGGCTGGAAATACCGGTTTTGGGATTCTGCACAGAAAGGGTTTGCAAACCGCTGAATCCACACGTGAGTTTATCTCTGTCTGTTGACTGCACACATTGACAACCATCCAGTTAGATAGCTCCGTTTTGGTTTTAGAAGCAGATATTTCTCTGTACAGACTATAGTCCCATTCACTCGGGAATATCCCAACGCAGCTCCTAGAAGAAACGTGTTTCTGACTCGCTGAATCTCAACATTGATTCAACTCTCTTAGGTGAACGAACGCACAGCAGAGCAGTTTCAAGGAAACGTTTCTCCTGAGTTTTAGACGAAGTTTCCTGCTGTTTAGTATGTATGCTGGCATTGGGCTGGAAATACCGGTTTTGGGATTCTGCACAGAAAGGGTTTGCAAACCACTGAATCCACAAGTGAGTTTAACTCTGTCAGTTGAATGCACACATTGACAACCATTCAGTTAGATTGCTCCGTTTTGGTTTTAGAAGGAGATATTTCTCTGTACAGCCTATGGTCCCATTCACTCGGGAATATCCCAACGCAGGTCCTAGAGAAACGTGTTTCTGACTCGCTGAATCTCAACATAGATTCAACTCTCTTAGGTGAACGAACGCACAGCAGAGCAGTTTCAAGGAAACGTTTCTTCTGAGTTTTAGACGAAGTTTCCTGCTGTTTAGTACGTATGCCGGCATTGGGCTGGAAATACCGGTTTTGGGATTCTGCACAGAAAGGGTTTGCAAACCGCTGAATCCACACGTGGTTTAACTCTCTCAGTTGAATGCACACATTGACAACCATTCAGTTTTATTACAACCTTTTGATTTTAGAAGCAGATATTTCTCTGTACAGCCTATGGTCCCATTCACTCGGGAATATCCCAACGCAGCTCCTGGAAGAAACGTGTTTCTGACTCGCTGAATCTCAACATAGATTCAACTCTCTTAGGTGAACGAACGCACAGCAGAGCAGTTTCAAGGAAACGTTTCTCCTGAGTTTTAGACGAAGTTTCCTGCTGTTTAGTACGGATGCCGGCATTGGGCTGGAAATACCGGTTTTGGGATTCTGCACAGAAAGGGTTTGCAAACCGCTGAATCCACACGTGAGTTTAACTCTGTCAGTTGAATGCACACATTGACAACCATTCAGTGTGATAACACCCTTTTGGTTTTAGAAGCAGATATTTCTCCGTACAGCCTATGGTCCCATTCACTCGGGAATATCCCAAGGCTGGTCCTAGAAGAAACGTGTTTCTGACTCGCTGAATCTCAACATAGATTCAACTCTCTTAGGTGAACGAACGCACAGCAGAGCAGTTTCAAGGAATCGTTTCTCCTGAGTTTTAGACGAAGTTTCCTGCTGTTTAGTACGGATGCCGGCATTGGGCTGGAAAAACCAGTTTTGGGATTCTGCACAGAAAGGGTTTGTAAACCACTGAATCCACACGTGAGTTTAACTCTGTCAGTTGAATGCACACATTGACAACCATTCAGTTAGATAGCTCCGTTTTGGTTTTAGAAGCAGATATTTCTCTGTACAGCCTATGGTCCGATTCACTCGGGAATATCCCAACGCAGCTCCTGGAAGAAACGTGTTTCTGACTCGCTGAATCTCAACATAGATTCAACTCTCTTAGATGAACGAACGCACAGCAGAGCAGTTTCAAGGAAACGTTTCTTCTGAGTTTTAGACGAAGTTTCCTGCTGTTTAGTACGTATGCCGGCATTGGGCTGGAAATACCGGTTTTGGGATTCTGCACAGAAATGGCTTGCAAACCGATGAATCCACACGTGAGTTTAGCTCTCTCAGTTGAATGCACACATTGACAACCATTCAGTTTGATTACACCCTTTTGGTTTTAGAAACAGATATTTCTCTGTACAGCCTATGGTCCCATTCACTCGGGAATATCCCAACGCAGCTCGTAGAAGAAACGTGTTTCTGACTCGCTGAATCTCAACATAGATTCAACTCTCTTAGGTGAACGAACGCACAGCAGAGCAGTTTCAAGGAAACGTTTCTCCTGAGTTTTAGACGAAGTTTCCTGCTGTTTATTACGGATGCCGGCATTGGGCTGGAAATACCGGTTTTGGGATTCTGCACAGAAAGGGTTTGCAAACCGCTGAATCCACACGTGAGTTTAACTCTGTCAGTTGAATGCACACATTGACAACCATTCAGTTAGATAGCTCCGTTTTGGTTTTAGAAGCAGATATTTCTCTGTACAGGCTATGGTCCCATTCACTCGGGAATATCCCAAGGCAGCTCTTAGAAGAAACGTGTTTCTGACTCGCTGAATCTCAACATAGATTCAACTCTCTTAGGTGAACCAAAGCACAGCAGAGCAGTTTCAAGGAAACGTTTCTCCTAAGTTTTAGACGAGGTTTCCTGCTGTTTAGTACGGATGCCGGCATTGGGCAGGAAATACCGGTTTTGGGATTCTGCACAGAAAGGGTTTGCAAACCGCTGAATTCACACGTGAGTTTAACTCTGTCAGTTGAATGCACACATTGACAACCATTCAGTTTGATAGCACCCTTTTGGTTTTAGAAGCAGATATTTCTCTGTATAGCCTATGGTCCCATTCACTCGGGAATATCCCAACGCAGCTCCTAGAAGAAACGTGTTTCTGACTCGCTGAATCTCAACATAGATTCAACTCTCTTAGGTGAACGAACGCACAGCAGAGCAGTTTCAAGGAAACTTTTCTCCTGAGTTTTAGACGAAGTTTCCTGCTGTTTAGTACGGATGCCGGCATTGGGCTGGAAATACCGGTTTTGGGATTCTGCACAGAAAGGGTTTGCAAACCACTGAATCCACACGTGAGTTTAACTCTGTCAGTTGAATGCACACATTGACAACCATTCAGTTAGATAGCTCCGTTTTGGTTTTAGAAGCAGATATTTCTCTGTACAGCCTATGGTCCCATTCACTCGGGAATATCCCAACGCAGCACCTGGAAGAAACGTGTTTCTGACTCGCTGAATCTCAACATAGATTCAACTCTCTTAGGTGAACGAACGCACAGGAGAGCAGTTTCAAGGAAACGTTTCTCCTGAGTTTTAGACGAAGTTTCCTGCTGTTTAGTACGTATGCCGGCATTGGGCTGCAAATACCGGTTTTGGGATTCTGCACAGAAAGGGTGTGTAAACCGCTGAATCCAAACGTGAGTTTAACTCTGTCAGTTGAATGCACACATTGACAACCATTCAGTTAGATTGCACCCTTTTGGTTTTAGGAGCAGATATTTCTCTGTACAGCCTATGGTCCCATTCACTCGGGAATATCCCAACGCAGCTCCTGGAAGAAACGTGTTTCTGACTCGCTGAATCTCAACATAGATTCAACTCTCTTAGGTGAACGAACGCACAGCAGAGCAGTTTCAAGGAAACATTTCTCCTGAGTTTTAGACGAAGTTTCCTGCTGTTTAGTACGGATGCCGGCATTGCGCTGGAAATACCGGTTTTGGGATTCTGCACAGAAAGGGTTTGCAAACCGTTGAATCCACACGTGAGTTTAACTCTGTCAGTTGAATGCACACATTGACAACCATTCAGTTAGATAGCTCCGTTTTGGTTTTAGAAGCAGATATTTCTCTGTACAGCCTATGGTCCCATTCACTCGGGAATATCCCAACGCAGCTCCTGGAAGAAACGTGTTTCTGACTCGCTGAATCTCAACATAGATTCACCTCTGTTAGGTGAACGAACGCACAGCAGAGCAGTTTCAAGGAAACGTTTCTCCTGAGTTTTAGACGAAGTTTATTGCTGTTTAGTACGGATGCCGGCATTGGGCTGGAAATACCGGTTTTGGGATTCTGCACAGACAGGGTTTGCAAACCGCTGAATCCACACGTGAGTTTAACTCTGTCAGTTGAATGCACACATTGACAACCATTCAGTTTGATAGCACTCTTTTGGTTTTAGAAGCAGATATTTCTCTGTACAGCCTATGGTCCCATTCACTCGGGAATATCCCAACGCAGCTCCTAGAAGAAACGTGTTTCTGACTCGCTGAATCTCAACATAGATTCAACTCTCTTATGTGAACGAACGCACAGCAGAGCAGTTTCAAGGAAACTTTTCTCCTGAGTTTTAGACGAACTTTCCTGCTGTTTAGTACATATGCCGGCATTGGGCTGGAAATACCGGTTTTGGGATTCTGCACAGAAAGGGTTTGCAAACCACTGAATCCACACGTGAGTTTAACTCTGTCAGCTGAATGCACACATTGACAACCATTCAGTTATATAGCTCCGTTTTGGTATTAGAAGCAGATATTTCTCTGTACAGCCTATGGTCCCATTCACTCGGGAATATCCCAACGCAGCTCCTAGAAGAAACGTGTTTCAGACTCGCTGAATCTCAACATAGATTCAACTCTCTTAGGTGAACCAAAGCACAGCAGAGCAGTTTCAAGGAAACGTTTCTCCTAAGTTTTAGACGAGGTTTCCTGCTGTTTAGTACGGACGCCGGCATTGGGCAGGAAATACCGGTTTTGGGATTCTGCACAGAAAGGGTTTGCAAACCGCTGAATTCACACGTGAGTTTAACTCTGTCAGTTGAATGCACACATTGACAACCATTCAGTTTGATAGCACCCTTTTGGTTTTAGAAGCAGATATTTCTCTGTATAGCCTATGGTCCCATTCACTCGGGAATATCCCAACGCAGCTCCTAGAAGAAACGTGTTTCTGACTCGCTGAATCTCAACATAGATTCAACTCTCTTAGGTGAACGAACGCACAGCTGAGCAGTTTCAAGGAAACTTTTCTCCTGAGTTTTAGACGAAGTTTCCTGCTGTTTAGTACGGATGCCGGCATTGGGCTGGAAATACCGGTTTTGGGATTCTGCACAGAAAGGGTTTGCAAACCACTGAATCCACACGTGAGTTTAACTCTGTCAGTTGAATGCACACATTGACAACCATTCAGTTAGATAGCTCCGTTTTGGTTTTAGAAGCAGATATTTCTCCGTACAGCCTATGGTCCCATTCACTCGGGAATATCCCAAGGCTGGTCCTAGAAGAAACGTGTTTCTGACTCGCTGAATCTCAACATAGATTCAACTCTCTTAGGTGAACGAACGCACAGCAGAGCAGTTTCAAGGAATCGTTTCTCCTGAGTTTTAGACGAAGTTTCCTGCTGTTTAGTACGGATGCCGGCATTGGGCTGGAAAAACCAGTTTTGGGATTCTGCACAGAAAGGGTTTGTAAACCACTGAATCCACACGTGAGTTTAACTCTGTCAGTTGAATGCACACATTGACAACCATTCAGTTAGATAGCTCCGTTTTGGTTTTAGAAGCAGATATTTCTCTGTACAGCCTATGGTCCGATTCACTCGGGAATATCCCAACGCAGCTCCTGGAAGAAACGTGTTTCTGACTCGGTGAATCTCAACATAGATTCAACTCTCTTAGATGAACGAACGCACAGCAGAGCAGTTTCAAGGAAACGTTTCTTCTGAGTTTTAGACGAAGTTTCCTGCTGTTTAGTACGTATGCCGGCATTGGGCTGGAAATACCGTTTTTGGGATTCTGCACAGAAATGGCTTGTAAACCGATGAATCCACACGTGAGTTTAGCTCTCTCAGTTGAATGCACACATTGACAACCATTCAGTTTGATTACACCCTTTTGGTTTTAGAAACAGATATTTCTCTGTACAGCCTATGGTCCCATTCACTCGGGAATATCCCAACGCAGCTCGTAGAAGAAACGTGTTTCTGACTCGCTGAATCTCAACATAGATTCAACTCTCTTAGGTGAACGAACGCACAGCAGAGCAGTTTCAAGGAAACGTTTCTCCTGAGTTTTAGACGAAGTTTCCTGCTGTTTATTACGGATGCCGGCATTGGGCTGGAAATACCGGTTTTGGGATTCTGCACAGAAAGGGTTTGCAAACCGCTGAATCCACACGTGAGTTTAACTCTGTCAGTTGAATGCACACATTGACAACCATTCAGTTAGATAGCTCCGTTTTGGTTTTAGAAGCAGATATTTCTCTGTACAGGCTATGGTCCCATTCACTCGGGAATATCCCAAGGCAGCTCTTAGAAGAAACGTGTTTCTGACTCGCTGAATCTCAACATAGATTCAACTCTCTTAGGTGAACCAACGCACAGCAGAGCAGTTTCAAGGAAACGTTTCTCCTGAGTTTTAGACGAAGTTTCCTGATGTTTAGTACGGATGCCGGCATTGGTCTGCAAATACCGGTTTTGGGATTCTGCACAGAAAGGGTTTGCAAACCGCTGAATTCACACGTGAGTTTAACTCTGTCAGTTGAATGCACACATTGACAACCATTCAGTTTGATAGCACCCTTTTGGTTTTAGAAGCAGATATTTCTCTGTACAGCCTATGGTGCCATTCACTCGGGAATATCCCAACGCAGCTCCTAGAAGAAACGTGTTTGTGACTCGCTGAATCTCAACATAGATTCAACTCTCTTAGGTGAACGAACGCACAGCAGAGCAGTTTCAAGGAAACTTTTCTCCTGAGATTTAGATGAAGTTTCCTGCTGTTTAGTACGGATGCCGGCATTGGGCTGGAAATACCGGTTTTGGGATTCTGCACAGAAAGGGTTTGCAAACCACTGAATCCACACGTGAGTTTAACTCTGTCAGTTGAATGCACACATTGACAACCACTCAGTTAGATAGCTCCGTTTTGGTTTTAGAAGCAGGTATTTGTCTGTACAGCCTATGGTCCCATTCACTCGGGAATATCCCAACGCAGCTCCTGGAAGAAACGTGTTTCTGACTCGCTGAATCTCAACATTGATTCAACTCTCTTAGGTGAACGAACTCACAGCAGAGCAGTTTCAAGGAAACGTTTCTCCTGAGTTTTAGACGAAGTTTCCTGCTGTTTAGTACGGATGCCGGCATTGGGCTGGAAATACCGGTTTTGGCATTCTGCACAGAAATGGTTTGCAAATCGCTGAATCCACACGTGAGTTTAACTCTGTCAGTTGATTGCACACATTGACAACCATTCAGTTTGATAACACCCTTATGGTTTTAGAAGCAGATATTTCTCCGTAGAGCCTATGGTCCCATTGACTCGGGAATATCCCAACGCAGGTCCTAAAAGAAACGTGTTTCTGACTCGCTGAATCTCAACATAGATTCAACTCTCTTAGGTGAACGAACGCCCAGCAGAGCAGTTTCAAGGAATCGTTTCTCCTGAGATTTAGACGAAGCTTCCTGCTGTTTAGTACATATGCCGGCATTGGGCTGGAAATACCGGTTTTGGGATTCTGCACAGAAACGGTTTGCAAACCGCTGAATCCACACGTGAGATTAACTCTGTCAGTTGAATGCACACATTGACAACCATTCAGTTAGATAGCACCGTTTTGGTTTTAGAAGCAGATATTTCTCTGTACAGCCTAGGGTCCCATTCACTCGGGAATATCCCAACGCAGCTCCTTGAAGAAACGTGTTTCTGACTCGCTGAATCTCAACATAGATTCAACTCTCTTAGGTGAACGAACGCACAGCAGAGCAGTTTCAAAGAAACGTTTCTCCTGAGTTTTAGACGAAGTTTTCTGCTGTTTAGTACGGATGCCGGCATTGGGCTGGAAATACCGGTTTTGGGATTCTGCACAGAAAGGGTTTGCAAACCGCTGAATCCACACGTGAGTTTATCTCTGTCTGTTGACTGCACACATTGACAACCATCCAGTTAGATAGCTCCGTTTTGGTTTTAGAAGCAGATATTTCTCTGTACAGACTATAGTCCCATTCACTCGGGAATATCCCAACGCAGCTCCTAGAAGAAACGTGTTTCTGACTCGCTGAATCTCAACATTGATTCAACTCTCTTAGGTGAACGAACGCACAGCAGAGCAGTTTCAAGGAAACGTTTCTCCTGAGTTTTAGACGAAGTTTCCTGCTGTTTAGTATGTATGCTGGCATTGGGCTGGAAATACCGGTTTTGGGATTCTGCACAGAAAGGGTTTGCAAACCACTGAATCCACAAGTGAGTTTAACTCTGTCAGTTGAATGCACACATTGACAACCATTCAGTTAGATTGCTCCGTTTTGGTTTTAGAAGGAGATATTTCTCTGTACAGCCTATGGTCCCATTCACTCGGGAATATCCCAACGCAGGTCCTAGAGAAACGTGTTTCTGACTCGCTGAATCTCAACATAGATTCAACTCTCTTAGGTGAACGAACGCACAGCAGAGCAGTTTCAAGGAAACGTTTCTTCTGAGTTTTAGACGAAGTTTCCTGCTGTTTAGTACGTATGCCGGCATTGGGCTGGAAATACCGGTTTTGGGATTCTGCACAGAAAGGGTTTGCAAACCGCTGAATCCACACGTGGTTTAACTCTCTCAGTTGAATGCACACATTGACAACCATTCAGTTTTATTACAACCTTTTGATTTTAGAAGCAGATATTTCTCTGTACAGCCTATGGTCCCATTCACTCGGGAATATCCCAACGCAGCTCCTGGAAGAAACGTGTTTCTGACTCGCTGAATCTCAACATAGATTCAACTCTCTTAGGTGAACGAACGCACAGCAGAGCAGTTTCAAGGAAACGTTTCTCCTGAGTTTTAGACGAAGTTTCCTGCTGTTTAGTACGGATGCCGGCATTGGGCTGGAAATACCGGTTTTGGGATTCTGCACAGAAAGGGTTTGCAAACCGCTGAATCCACACGTGAGTTTAACTCTGTCAGTTGAATGCACACATTGACAACCATTCAGTGTGATAACACCCTTTTGGTTTTAGAAGCAGATATTTCTCCGTACAGCCTATGGTCCCATTCACTCGGGAATATCCCAAGGCTGGTCCTAGAAGAAACGTGTTTCTGACTCGCTGAATCTCAACATAGATTCAACTCTCTTAGGTGAACGAACGCACAGCAGAGCAGTTTCAAGGAATCGTTTCTCCTGAGTTTTAGACGAAGTTTCCTGCTGTTTAGTACGGATGCCGGCATTGGGCTGGAAAAACCAGTTTTGGGATTCTGCACAGAAAGGGTTTGTAAACCACTGAATCCACACGTGAGTTTAACTCTGTCAGTTGAATGCACACATTGACAACCATTCAGTTAGATAGCTCCGTTTTGGTTTTAGAAGCAGATATTTCTCTGTACAGCCTATGGTCCGATTCACTCGGGAATATCCCAACGCAGCTCCTGGAAGAAACGTGTTTCTGACTCGCTGAATCTCAACATAGATTCAACTCTCTTAGATGAACGAACGCACAGCAGAGCAGTTTCAAGGAAACGTTTCTTCTGAGTTTTAGACGAAGTTTCCTGCTGTTTAGTACGTATGCCGGCATTGGGCTGGAAATACCGGTTTTGGGATTCTGCACAGAAATGGCTTGCAAACCGATGAATCCACACGTGAGTTTAGCTCTCTCAGTTGAATGCACACATTGACAACCATTCAGTTTGATTACACCCTTTTGGTTTTAGAAACAGATATTTCTCTGTACAGCCTATGGTCCCATTCACTCGGGAATATCCCAACGCAGCTCGTAGAAGAAACGTGTTTCTGACTCGCTGAATCTCAACATAGATTCAACTCTCTTAGGTGAACGAACGCACAGCAGAGCAGTTTCAAGGAAACGTTTCTCCTGAGTTTTAGACGAAGTTTCCTGCTGTTTATTACGGATGCCGGCATTGGGCTGGAAATACCGGTTTTGGGATTCTGCACAGAAAGGGTTTGCAAACCGCTGAATCCACACGTGAGTTTAACTCTGTCAGTTGAATGCACACATTGACAACCATTCAGTTAGATAGCTCCGTTTTGGTTTTAGAAGCAGATATTTCTCTGTACAGGCTATGGTCCCATTCACTCGGGAATATCCCAAGGCAGCTCTTAGAAGAAACGTGTTTCTGACTCGCTGAATCTCAACATAGATTCAACTCTCTTAGGTGAACCAAAGCACAGCAGAGCAGTTTCAAGGAAACGTTTCTCCTAAGTTTTAGACGAGGTTTCCTGCTGTTTAGTACGGATGCCGGCATTGGGCAGGAAATACCGGTTTTGGGATTCTGCACAGAAAGGGTTTGCAAACCGCTGAATTCACACGTGAGTTTAACTCTGTCAGTTGAATGCACACATTGACAACCATTCAGTTTGATAGCACCCTTTTGGTTTTAGAAGCAGATATTTCTCTGTATAGCCTATGGTCCCATTCACTCGGGAATATCCCAACGCAGCTCCTAGAAGAAACGTGTTTCTGACTCGCTGAATCTCAACATAGATTCAACTCTCTTAGGTGAACGAACGCACAGCAGAGCAGTTTCAAGGAAACTTTTCTCCTGAGTTTTAGACGAAGTTTCCTGCTGTTTAGTACGGATGCCGGCATTGGGCTGGAAATACCGGTTTTGGGATTCTGCACAGAAAGGGTTTGCAAACCACTGAATCCACACGTGAGTTTAACTCTGTCAGTTGAATGCACACATTGACAACCATTCAGTTAGATAGCTCCGTTTTGGTTTTAGAAGCAGATATTTCTCTGTACAGCCTATGGTCCCATTCACTCGGGAATATCCCAACGCAGCACCTGGAAGAAACGTGTTTCTGACTCGCTGAATCTCAACATAGATTCAACTCTCTTAGGTGAACGAACGCACAGGAGAGCAGTTTCAAGGAAACGTTTCTCCTGAGTTTTAGACGAAGTTTCCTGCTGTTTAGTACGTATGCCGGCATTGGGCTGCAAATACCGGTTTTGGGATTCTGCACAGAAAGGGTGTGTAAACCGCTGAATCCAAACGTGAGTTTAACTCTGTCAGTTGAATGCACACATTGACAACCATTCAGTTAGATTGCACCCTTTTGGTTTTAGGAGCAGATATTTCTCTGTACAGCCTATGGTCCCATTCACTCGGGAATATCCCAACGCAGCTCCTGGAAGAAACGTGTTTCTGACTCGCTGAATCTCAACATAGATTCAACTCTCTTAGGTGAACGAACGCACAGCAGAGCAGTTTCAAGGAAACATTTCTCCTGAGTTTTAGACGAAGTTTCCTGCTGTTTAGTACGGATGCCGGCATTGCGCTGGAAATACCGGTTTTGGGATTCTGCACAGAAAGGGTTTGCAAACCGTTGAATCCACACGTGAGTTTAACTCTGTCAGTTGAATGCACACATTGACAACCATTCAGTTAGATAGCTCCGTTTTGGTTTTAGAAGCAGATATTTCTCTGTACAGCCTATGGTCCCATTCACTCGGGAATATCCCAACGCAGCTCCTGGAAGAAACGTGTTTCTGACTCGCTGAATCTCAACATAGATTCACCTCTGTTAGGTGAACGAACGCACAGCAGAGCAGTTTCAAGGAAACGTTTCTCCTGAGTTTTAGACGAAGTTTATTGCTGTTTAGTACGGATGCCGGCATTGGGCTGGAAATACCGGTTTTGGGATTCTGCACAGACAGGGTTTGCAAACCGCTGAATCCACACGTGAGTTTAACTCTGTCAGTTGAATGCACACATTGACAACCATTCAGTTTAATAGCACTCTTTTGGTTTTAGAAGCAGATATTTCTCTGTACAGCCTATGGTCCCATTCACTCGGGAATATCCCAACGCAGCTCCTAGAAGAAACGTGTTTCTGACTCGCTGAATCTCAACATAGATTCAACTCTCTTATGTGAACGAACGCACAGCAGAGCAGTTTCAAGGAAACTTTTCTCCTGAGTTTTAGACGAACTTTCCTGCTGTTTAGTACATATGCCGGCATTGGGCTGGAAATACCGGTTTTGGGATTCTGCACAGAAAGGGTTTGCAAACCACTGAATCCACACGTGAGTTTAACTCTGTCAGCTGAATGCACACATTGACAACCATTCAGTTATATAGCTCCGTTTTGGTATTAGAAGCAGATATTTCTCTGTACAGCCTATGGTCCCATTCACTCGGGAATATCCCAACGCAGCTCCTAGAAGAAACGTGTTTCAGACTCGCTGAATCTCAACATAGATTCAACTCTCTTAGGTGAACCAAAGCACAGCAGAGCAGTTTCAAGGAAACGTTTCTCCTAAGTTTTAGACGAGGTTTCCTGCTGTTTAGTACGGACGCCGGCATTGGGCAGGAAATACCGGTTTTGGGATTCTGCACAGAAAGGGTTTGCAAACCGCTGAATTCACACGTGAGTTTAACTCTGTCAGTTGAATGCACACATTGACAACCATTCAGTTTGATAGCACCCTTTTGGTTTTAGAAGCAGATATTTCTCTGTATAGCCTATGGTCCCATTCACTCGGGAATATCCCAACGCAGCTCCTAGAAGAAACGTGTTTCTGACTCGCTGAATCTCAACATAGATTCAACTCTCTTAGGTGAACGAACGCACAGCTGAGCAGTTTCAAGGAAACTTTTCTCCTGAGTTTTAGACGAAGTTTCCTGCTGTTTAGTACGGATGCCGGCATTGGGCTGGAAATACCGGTTTTGGGATTCTGCACAGAAAGGGTTTGCAAACCACTGAATCCACACGTGAGTTTAACTCTGTCAGTTGAATGCACACATTGACAACCATTCAGTTAGATAGCTCCGTTTTGGTTTTAGAAGCAGATATTTCTCTGTACAGCCTATGGTCCCATTCACTCGGGAATATCCCAACGCAGCTCCTGGAAGAAACGTGTTTCTGACTCGCTGAATCTCAACATAGATTCAACTCTCTTAGGTGAACGAACGCACAGGAGAGCAGTTTCAAGGAAACGTTTCTCCTGAGTTTTAGACGAAGTTTCCTGCTGTTTAGTACGTATGCCGGCATTGGGCTGCAAATACCGGTTTTGGGATTCTGCACAGAAAGGGTGTGTAAACCGCTGAATCCAAACGTGAGTTTAACTCTGTCAGTTGAATGCACACATTGACAACCATTCAGTTAGATTGCACCCTTTTGGTTTTAGGAGCAGATATTTCTCTGTACAGCCTATGGTCCCATTCACTCGGGAATATCCCAACGCAGCTCCTGGAAGAAACGTGTTTCTGACTCGCTGAATCTCAACATAGATTCAACTCTCTTAGGTGAACGAACGCACAGCAGAGCAGTTTCAAGGAAACATTTCTCCTGATTTTTAGACAAAGTTTCCTGCTGTTTATTACGGATGCCGGCATTGCGCTGGAAATACCGGTTTTGGGATTCTGCACAGAAAGGGTTTGCAAACCGTTGAATCCACACGTGAGTTTAACTCTGTCAGTTGAATGCACACATTGACAACCATTCAGTTAGATAGCTCCGTTTTGGTTTTAGAAGCAGATATTTCTCTGTACAGCCTATGGTCCCATTCACTCGGGAATATCCCAACGCAGCTCCTGGAAGAAACGTGTTTCTGACTCGCTGAATCTCAACATAGATTCACCTCTGTTAGGTGAACGAACGCACAGCAGAGCAGTTTCAAGGAAACGTTTCTCCTGAGTTTTAGACGAAGTTTATTGCTGTTTAGTACGGATGCCGGCATTGGGCTGGAAATACCGGTTTTGGGATTCTGCACAGACAGGGTTTGCAAACCGCTGAATCCACACGTGAGTTTAACTCTGTCAGTTGAATGCACACATTGACAACCATTCAGTTTGATAGCACTCTTTTGGTTTTAGAAGCAGATATTTCTCTGTACAGCCTATGGTCCCATTCACTCGGGAATATCCCAACGCAGCTCCTAGAAGAAACGTGTTTCTGACTTGCTGAATCTCAACATAGATTCAACTCTCTTATGTGAACGAACGCACAGCAGAGCAGTTTCAAGGAAACGTTTCTCCTGAGTTTTAGACGAAGTTTCCTGCTGTTTAGTACATATGCCGGCATTGGGCTGGAAATACCGGTTTTGGGATTCTGCACAGAAAGGGTTTGCAAACCACTGAATCCACACGTGAGTTTAACTCTGTCAGCTGAATGCACACATTGACAACCATTCAGTTATATAGCTCCGTTTTGGTATTAGAAGCAGATATTTCTCTGTACAGCCTATGGTCCCATTCACTCGGGAATATCCCAACGCAGCTCCTAGAAGAAACGTGTTTCAGACTCGCTGAATCTCAACATAGATTCAACTCTCTTAGGTGAACGAACGCACAGCAGAGCAGTTTCAAGGAAACGTTTCTCCTGAGTTTTAGACGAAGCTTCCTGCTGTTTAGTACGGATGCCGGCATTGGGCTGGAAATACCGATTTTGGGATTCTGCACAGAAAGGGTTTGCAAACCGCTGAATTCACACGTGAGTTTAACTCTGTCAGTTGAATGCACACATTGACAACCATTCAGTTTGATAACGCCCTTTTGGTTTTAGAAGCAGATATTTCTCCATACAGCCTATGGTCCCATTCACTCGGGAATATCCCAACGCAGCTCCTCGAAGAAACGTGTTTCTGACTCGCTGAATCTCAACATAGATTCAACTCTCTTAGGTGAACGAACGCACAGCAGAGCAGTTTCAAGGAAACGTTTCTCCTGAGTTTTAGACGAAGTTTCCTGCTGTTTAGTACGTATGCCGGCATTGGGCTGGAAATACCGGTTTTGGGATTCTGCACAGAAAGGGTTTGTAAACCGCTGAATCCAAACGTGAGTTTAACACTGTCAGTTGAATGCACACATTGACAACCATTCAGTTAGATTGCACCCTTTTGGTTTTAGGAGCAGATATTTCTCTGTACAGCCTATGGTCCCATTCACTCGGGAATATCCCAACGCAGCTCCTAGAAGAAACGTGTTTCTGACTCGCTGAATCTCAACATAGATTCAACTCTCTTATGTGAACGAACGCACAGCAGAGCAGTTTCAAGGAAACGTTTCTCCTGAGTTTTAGACGAAGTTTACTGCTGTTTAGTACGTATGCCGGCATTGGGCTGGAAATACCGGTTTTGGGATTGTGCACAGAAAGGGTTTGCAAACCACTGAATCCACACGTGAGTTTAACTCTGTCAGTTGAATGCACACATTGACAACCATTCGGTTAGATAGCTCCGTTTTGGTTTTAGAAGCAGATATTTCTCTGTAGAGACTATGGTCCCATTCACTCGGGAATATCCCAAGGCAGCTCTTAGAAGAAACGTGTTTCTGACTCGCTGAATCTCAACATAGATTCAACTCTCTTAGGTGAACCAAAGCACAGCAGAGCACTTTCAAGGAAACGTTTCTCCTGAGTTTTAGACGAAGTTTCCTGCTGTTTAGTACGGATGCCGGCATTGGGCAGGAAATACCGGTTTTGGCATTCTGCACAGAAAGGGTTTGCAAACCACTGAATTGACACGTGAGTTTAACTCTGTCAGTTGAATGCACACATTGACAACCATTCAGTTTGATAGCACCCTTTTGGTTTTAGAAGCAGATATTTCTCTGTATAGCCTATGGTCCCATTCACTCGGGAATATCCCAACGCAGCTCCTAGAAGAAACGTGTTTCTGACTCGCTGAATCTCAACATAGATTCAACTCTCTTAGGTGAACGAACGCACAGCAGAGCAGTTTCAAGGAAACTTTTCTCCTGAGTTTTAGACGAAGTTTCCTGCTGTTTAGTACGGATGCCGGCATTGGGCTGGAAATACCGGTTTTGGGATTCTGCACAGAAAGGGTTTGCAAACCGCTGAATCCACACGTGAGTTTAACTCTGTCAGTTGAATGCACACATTGACAACCATTCAGTTTGATAACACCCTTTTGGTTTTAGAAGCAGATATTTCTCTGTACAGCCTATGGTCCCATTCACTCGGGAATATCCCTACGCAGCTTCTGGAAGAAACGTGTTTCTGACTCGCTGAATCTCAACATAGATTCAACTCTCTTAGGTGAACGAACGCACAGCAGAGCAGTTTCAAGGAAACGTTTCTCCTGAGTTTTAGACGAAGTTTCCTGCTGTTTACTACGGATGCCGGCATTGGGCTGGAAATACCGGTTTTGGGATTCTGCACAGAAAGGGTTTGCAAACCGTTGAATCCACACGTGAGTTTAACTCTGTCAGTTGAATGCACACATTGACAACCATTCAGTTTGATAACACCCTTTTGGTTTTAGAAGCAGATATTTCTCTGTACAGCCTATGGTCCCATTCACTCGGGAATATCCCAACGCAGCTCCTAGAAGAAACGTGTTTCTGACTCGCTGAATCTCAACATAGATTCAACTCTCTTATGTGAACGAACGCACAGCAGAGCAGTTTCAAGGAAACGTTTCTCCTGAGTTTTAGACGAAGTTTCCTGCTGTTTAGTACGTATGCCGGCATTGGGCTGGAAATACCGGTTTTGGGATTCTGCACAGAAAGGGTTTGCAAACCACTGAATCCACACGTGAGTTTAACTCTGTCAGCTGAATGCACACATTGACAACCATTCAGTTATATAGCTCCGTTTTGGTATTAGAAGCAGATATTTCTCTGTACAGCCTATGGTCCCATTCACTCGGGAATATCCCAACGCAGCTCCTAGAAGAAACGTGTTTCAGACTCGCTGAATCTCAACATAGATTCAACTCTCTTAGGTGAACCAAAGCACAGCAGAGCAGTTTCAAGGAAACGTTTCTCCTAAGTTTTAGACGAGGTTTCCTGCTGTTTAGTACGGACGCCGGCATTGGGCAGGAAATACCGGTTTTGGGATTCTGCACAGAAAGGGTTTGCAAACCGCTGAATTCACACGTGAGTTTAACTCTGTCAGTTGAATGCACACATTGACAACCATTCAGTTTGATAGCACCCTTTTGGTTTTAGAAGCAGATATTTCTCTGTATAGCCTATGGTCCCATTCACTCGGGAATATCCCAACGCAGCTCCTAGAAGAAACGTGTTTCTGACTCGCTGAATCTCAACATAGATTCAACTCTCTTAGGTGAACGAACGCACAGCTGAGCAGTTTCAAGGAAACTTTTCTCCTGAGTTTTAGACGAAGTTTCCTGCTGTTTAGTACGGATGCCGGCATTGGGCTGGAAATACCGGTTTTGGGATTCTGCACAGAAAGGGTTTGCAAACCACTGAATCCACACGTGAGTTTAACTCTGTCAGTTGAATGCACACATTGACAACCATTCAGTTAGATAGCTCCGTTTTGGTTTTAGAAGCAGATATTTCTCTGTACAGCCTATGGTCCCATTCACTCGGGAATATCCCAACGCAGCTCCTGGAAGAAACGTGTTTCTGACTCGCTGAATCTCAACATAGATTCAACTCTCTTAGGTGAACGAACGCACAGGAGAGCAGTTTCAAGGAAACGTTTCTCCTGAGTTTTAGACGAAGTTTCCTGCTGTTTAGTACGTATGCCGGCATTGGGCTGCAAATACCGGTTTTGGGATTCTGCACAGAAAGGGTGTGTAAACCGCTGAATCCAAACGTGAGTTTAACTCTGTCAGTTGAATGCACACATTGACAACCATTCAGTTAGATTGCACCCTTTTGGTTTTAGGAGCAGATATTTCTCTGTACAGCCTATGGTCCCATTCACTCGGGAATATCCCAACGCAGCTCCTGGAAGAAACGTGTTTCTGACTCGCTGAATCTCAACATAGATTCAACTCTCTTAGGTGAACGAACGCACAGCAGAGCAGTTTCAAGGAAACATTTCTCCTGAGTTTTAGACAAAGTTTCCTGCTGTTTAGTACGGATGCCGGCATTGCGCTGGAAATACCGGTTTTGGGATTCTGCACAGAAAGGGTTTGCAAACCGTTGAATCCACACGTGAGTTTAACTCTGTCAGTTGAATGCACACATTGACAACCATTCAGTTAGATAGCTCCGTTTTGGTTTTAGAAGCAGATATTTCTCTGTACAGCCTATGGTCCCATTCACTCGGGAATATCCCAACGCAGCTCCTGGAAGAAACGTGTTTCTGACTCGCTGAATCTCAACATAGATTCACCTCTGTTAGGTGAACGAACGCACAGCAGAGCAGTTTCAAGGAAACGTTTCTCCTGAGTTTTAGACGAAGTTTATTGCTGTTTAGTACGGATGCCGGCATTGGGCTGGAAATACCGGTTTTGGGATTCTGCACAGACAGGGTTTGCAAACCGCTGAATCCACACGTGAGTTTAACTCTGTCAGTTGAATGCACACATTGACAACCATTCAGTTTGATAGCACTCTTTTGGTTTTAGAAGCAGATATTTCTCTGTACAGCCTATGGTCCCATTCACTCGGGAATATCCCAACGCAGCTCCTAGAAGAAACGTGTTTCTGACTTGCTGAATCTCAACATAGATTCAACTCTCTTATGTGAACGAACGCACAGCAGAGCAGTTTCAAGGAAACGTTTCTCCTGAGTTTTAGACGAAGTTTCCTGCTGTTTAGTACATATGCCGGCATTGGGCTGGAAATACCGGTTTTGGGATTCTGCACAGAAAGGGTTTGCAAACCACTGAATCCACACGTGAGTTTAACTCTGTCAGCTGAATGCACACATTGACAACCATTCAGTTATATAGCTCCGTTTTGGTATTAGAAGCAGATATTTCTCTGTACAGCCTATGGTCCCATTCACTCGGGAATATCCCAACGCAGCTCCTAGAAGAAACGTGTTTCAGACTCGCTGAATCTCAACATAGATTCAACTCTCTTAGGTGAACGAACGCACAGCAGAGCAGTTTCAAGGAAACGTTTCTCCTGAGTTTTAGACGAAGCTTCCTGCTGTTTAGTACGGATGCCGGCATTGGGCTGGAAATACCGATTTTGGGATTCTGCACAGAAAGGGTTTGCAAACCGCTGAATTCACACGTGAGTTTAACTCTGTCAGTTGAATGCACACATTGACAACCATTCAGTTTGATAACGCCCTTTTGGTTTTAGAAGCAGATATTTCTCCATACAGCCTATGGTCCCATTCACTCGGGAATATCCCAACGCAGCTCCTCGAAGAAACGTGTTTCTGACTCGCTGAATCTCAACATAGATTCAACTCTCTTAGGTGAACGAACGCACAGCAGAGCAGTTTCAAGGAAACGTTTCTCCTGAGTTTTAGACGAAGTTTCCTGCTGTTTAGTACGTATGCCGGCATTGGGCTGGAAATACCGGTTTTGGGATTCTGCACAGAAAGGGTTTGTAAACCGCTGAATCCAAACGTGAGTTTAACACTGTCAGTTGAATGCACACATTGACAACCATTCAGTTAGATTGCACCCTTTTGGTTTTAGGAGCAGATATTTCTCTGTACAGCCTATGGTCCCATTCACTCGGGAATATCCCAACGCAGCTCCTAGAAGAAACGTGTTTCTGACTCGCTGAATCTCAACATAGATTCAACTCTCTTATGTGAACGAACGCACAGCAGAGCAGTTTCAAGGAAACGTTTCTCCTGAGTTTTAGACGAAGTTTACTGCTGTTTAGTACGTATGCCGGCATTGGGCTGGAAATACCGGTTTTGGGATTGTGCACAGAAAGGGTTTGCAAACCACTGAATCCACACGTGAGTTTAACTCTGTCAGTTGAATGCACACATTGACAACCATTCGGTTAGATAGCTCCGTTTTGGTTTTAGAAGCAGATATTTCTCTGTAGAGACTATGGTCCCATTCACTCGGGAATATCCCAAGGCAGCTCTTAGAAGAAACGTGTTTCTGACTCGCTGAATCTCAACATAGATTCAACTCTCTTAGTTGAACCAAAGCACAGCAGAGCACTTTCAAGGAAACGTTTCTCCTGAGTTTTAGACGAAGTTTCCTGCTGTTTAGTACGGATGCCGGCATTGGGCAGGAAATACCGGTTTTGGCATTCTGCACAGAAAGGGTTTGCAAACCACTGAATTCACACGTGAGTTTAACTCTGTCAGTTGAATGCACACATTGACAACCATTCAGTTTGATAGCACCCTTTTGGTTTTAGAAGCAGATATTTCTCTGTATAGCCTATGGTCCCATTCACTCGGGAATATCCCAACGCAGCTCCTAGAAGAAACGTGTTTCTGACTCGCTGAATCTCAACATAGATTCAACTCTCTTAGGTGAACGAACGCACAGCAGAGCAGTTTCAAGGAAACTTTTCTCCTGAGTTTTAGACGAAGTTTCCTGCTGTTTAGTACGGATGCCGGCATTGGGCTGGAAATACCGGTTTTGGGATTCTGCACAGAAAGGGTTTGCAAACCGCTGAATCCACACGTGAGTTTAACTCTGTCAGTTGAATGCACACATTGACAACCATTCAGTTTGATAACACCCTTTTGGTTTTAGAAGCAGATATTTCTCTGTACAGCCTATGGTCCCATTCACTCGGGAATATCCCTACGCAGCTTCTGGAAGAAACGTGTTTCTGACTCGCTGAATCTCAACATAGATTCAACTCTCTTAGGTGAACGAACGCACAGCAGAGCAGTTTCAAGGAAACGTTTCTCCTGAGTTTTAGACGAAGTTTCCTGCTGTTTACTACGGATGCCGGCATTGGGCTGGAAATACCGGTTTTGGGATTCTGCACAGAAAGGGTTTGCAAACCGTTGAATCCACACGTGAGTTTAACTCTGTCAGTTGAATGCACACATTGACAACCATTCAGTTTGATAACACCCTTTTGGTTTTAGAAGCAGATATTTCTCTGTACAGCCTATGGTCCCATTCACTCGGGAATATCCCAACGCAGCTCCTGGAAGAAACGTGTTTCTGACTCGCTGAATCTCAACATAGATTCAACTCTCTTAGGTGAACGAACGCACAGCAGAGCAGTTTCAAGGAAACGTTTCTCCTGAGTTTTAGACGAAGTTTCCTGCTGTTTAGTCGGTATGCCGGCATTGGGCTGGAAATACCGGTTTTGGGATTCTGCACAGAAAGGGTTTGTAAACCGCTGAATCCAAACGTGAGTTTAACACTGTCAGTTGAATGCACACATTGACAACCATTCAGTTAGATTGCACCCTTTTGGTTTTAGGAGCAGATATTTCTCTGTACAGCCTATGGTCCCATTCACTCGGGAATATCCCAACGCAGCTCCTAGAAGAAACGTGTTTCTGACTCGCTGAATCTCAACATAGATTCAACTCTCTTATGTGAACGAACGCACAGCAGAGCAGTTTCAAGGAAACGTTTCTCCTGAGTTTTAGACGAAGTTTCCTGCTGTTTAGTACGTATGCCGGCATTGGGCTGGAAATACCGGTTTTGGGATTCTGCACAGAAAGGGTTTGCAAACCACTGAATCCACACGTGAGTTTAACTCTGTCAGTTGAATGCACACATTGACAACCATTCGGTTAGATAGCTCCGTTTTGGTTTTAGAAGCAGATATTTCTCTGTAGAGCCTATGGTCCCATTCACTCGGGAATATCCCAAGGCAGCTCTTAGAAGAAACGTGTTTCTGACTCGCTGAATCTCAACATAGATTCAACTCTCTTAGGTGAACCAAAGCACAGCAGAGCACTTTCAAGGAAACGTTTCTCCTGAGTTTTAGACGAAGTTTCCTGCTGTTTAGTACGGATGCCGGCATTGGGCTGGAAATACCGGTTTTGGGATTCTGCACAGAAAGGGTTTGCAAACCGCTGAATCCACACGTGAGTTTAACTCTGTCAGTTGAATGCACACATTGACAACCATTCAGTTTGATAACACCCTTTTGGTTTTAGAAGCAGATATTTCTCTGTACAGCCTATGGTCCCATTCACTCGGGAATATCCCAACGCAGCTCCTGGAAGAAACGTGTTTCTGACTCGCTGAATCTCAACATAGATTCAACTCTCTTAGGTGAACGAACGCACAGCAGAGCAGTTTCAAGGAAACGTTTCTCCTGAGTTTTAGACGAAGTTTCCTGCTGTTTAGTACATATGCCGGCATTGGGCTGGAAATACCGGTTTTGGGATTCTGCACAGAAAGGGTTTGCAAACCGCTGAATCCACACGTGAGTTTAACTCTGTCAGTTGAATGCACACATTGACAACCATTCAGTTTGATAGCTCCGTTTTGGTTTTAGAAGCAGATATTTCTCTGTACAGCCTATGGTCCCATTCACTCGGGAATATCCCAATGCAGCTCCTAGAAGAAACGTGTTTCTGACTCGCTGAATCTCAACATAGATTCAACTCTCTTAGGTGAACGAACGCACAGCAGAGCAGTTTCAAGGAAACTTTTCTCCTGAGTTTTAGACGAAGTTTCCTGCTGTTTACTACGGATGCCGGCATTGGGCTGGAAATACCGGTTTTGGGATTCTGCACAGAAAGGGTTTGCAAACCGCTGAATCCACACGTGAGTTTAACTCTGTCAGTTGAATGCACACATTGACAACCATTCAGTTTGATAGCACTCTTTTGGTTTTAGAAGCAGATATTTCTCTGTACAGCCTATGGTCCCATTCACTCGGGAATATCCCAACGCAGCTCCTAGAAGAAACGTGTTTCTGACTCGCTGAATCTCAACATAGATTGAACTCTCTTATGTGAACGAACGCACAGTAGAGCAGTTTCAAGGAAACGTTTCTCCTGAGTTTTAGACGAAGTTTCCTGCTGTTTGGTACGTATGCCGGCATTGGACTGGAAATACCGGTTTTGGGATTCTGCACAGAAAGGGTTTGCAAACCACTGAATCCACACGTGAGTTTAACTCTGTCAGCTGAATGCACACATTGACAACCATTCAGTTATATAGCTCCGTTTTGGTATTAGAAGCAGATATTTCTCTGTACAGCCTATGGTCCCATTCACTCGGGAATATCCCAACGCAGCTCCTAGAAGAATCGTGTTTCAGACTCGCTGAATCTCAACATAGATTCAACTCTCTTAGGTGAACGAACGCACAGCAGAGCAGTTTCAAGGAAACGTTTCTCCTGAGTTTTAGACGAAGCTTCCTGCTGTTTAGTACGGATGCCGGCATTGGGCTGGAAATACCGATTTTGGGATTCTGCACAGAAAGGGTTTGCAAACCGCTGAATCCACACGTGAGTTTAACTCTGTCAGTTGAATGCACACATTGACAACCATTCAGTTTGATAACACCCTTTTGGTTTTAGAAGCAGATATTTCTCCATACAGCCTATGGTCCCATTCACTCGGGAATATCCCAACGCAGCTCCTCGAAGAAACGTGTTTCTGACTCGCTGAATCTCAACATAGATTCAACTCTCTTAGGTGAACGAACGCACAGCAGAGCAGTTTCAAGGAAACGTTTCTCCTGAGTTTTAGACGAAGTTTCCTGCTGTTTAGTACGTATGCCGGCATTGGGCTGGAAATCCCGGTTTTGAGATTCTGCACAGAAAGGGTTTGTAAACCACTGAATCCAAACGTGAGTTTAACACTGTCAGTTGAATGCACACATTGACAACCATTCAGTTAGATTGCACCCTTTTGGTTTTAGGAGCAGATATTTCTCTGTACAGCCTATGGTCCCATTCACTCGGGAATATCCCAACGCAGCTCCTAGAAGAAACGTGTTTCTGACTCGCTGAATCTCAACATAGATTCAACTCTCTTATGTGAACGAACGCACAGCAGAGCAGTTTCAAGGAAACGTTTCTCCTGAGTTTTAGACGAAGTTTCCTGCTGTTTAGTACGTATGCCGGCATTGGGCTGGAAATACCGGTTTTGGGATTGTGCACAGAAAGGGTTTGCAAACCACTGAATCCACACGTGAGTTTAACTCTGTCAGTTGAATGCACACATTGACAACCATTCGGTTAGATAGCTCCGTTTTGGTTTTAGAAGCAGATATTTCTCTGTAGAGCCTATGGTCCCATTCACTCGGGAATTTCCCAAGGCAGCTCTTAGAAGAAACGTGTTTCTGACTCGCTGAATCTCAACATAGATTCAACTCTCTTAGGTGAACCAAAGCACAGCAGAGCACTTTTAAGGAAACGTTTCTCCTGAGTTTTAGACGAAGTTTCCTGCTGTTTAGTACGGATGCCGGCATTGGGCAGGAAATACCGGTTTTGGCATTCTGCACAGAAAGGGTTTGCAAACCGCTGAATTCACACGTGAGTTTAACTCTGTCAGTTGAATGCACACATTGACAACCATTCAGTTAGATAGCTCCGTTTTGGTTTTAGAAGCAGATATTTCTCTGTACAGTCTATGGTCCCATTCACTCGGGAATATCCCAACGCAGCTCCTGGAAGAAACGTGTTTCTGACTCGCTGAATCTCAACATAGATTCAACTCTCTTAGGTGAACGAACGCACAGCAGAGCAGTTTCAAGGAAACGTTTCTCCTGAGTTTTAGACGAAGTTTCCTGCTGTTTAGTACGTATGCCGGCATTGGGCTGCAAATACCGGTTTTGGGATTCTGCACAGAAAGGGTGTGTAAACCGCTGAATCCAAACGTGAGTTTAACTCTGTCAGTTGAATGCACACATTGACAACCATTCAGTTAGATTGCACCCTTTTGGTTTTATAAGCAGATATTTCTCTGTACAGCCTGTGGTCCCATTCACTCGGGAATATCCCAACGCAGCTCCTGGAAGAAACGTGTTTCTGACTCGCTGAATCTCAACATAGATTCAACTCTCTTAGGTGAACGAACGCCCAGCAGAGCAGTTTCAAGGAAACGTTTCTCCTGAGTTTTAGACGAAGTTTCCTGCTGTTTAGTACGTATGCCGGCATTGGGCTGGAAATACCGGTTTTGGGATTCTGCACAGAAAGGGTTTGCAAACCACTGAATCCACACGTGAGTTTAACTCTGTCAGTTGAATGCACACATTGACAACCATTCGGTTAGATAGCTCCGTTTTGGTTTTAGAAGCAGATATTTCTCTGTAGAGCCTATGGTCCCATTCACTCGGGAATATCCCAAGGCAGCTCTTAGAAGAAACGTGTTTCTGACTCGCTGAATCTCAACATAGATTCAACTCTCTTAGGTGAACCAAAGCACAGCAGAGCACTTTCAAGGAAACGTTTCTCCTGAGTTTTAGACGAAGTTTCCTGCTGTTTAGTACGGATGCCGGCATTGGGCTGGAAATACCGGTTTTGGGATTCTGCACAGAAAGGGTTTGCAAACCGTTGAATCCACACGTGAGTTTAACTCTGTCAGTTGAATGCACACATTGACAACCATTCAGTTTGATAACACCCTTTTGGTTTTAGAAGCAGATATTTCTCTGTACAGCCTATGGTCCCATTCACTCGGGAATATCCCAACGCAGCTCCTGGAAGAAACGTGTTTCTGACTCGCTGAATCTCAACATAGATTCAACTCTCTTAGGTGAACGAACGCACAGCAGAGCAGTTTCAAGGAAACGTTTCTCCTGAGTTTTAGACGAAGTTTCCTGCTGTTTAGTACATATGCCGGCATTGGGCTGGAAATACCGGTTTTGGGATTCTGCACAGAAAGGGTTTGCAAACCGCTGAATCCACACGTGAGTTTAACTCTGTCAGTTGAATGCACACATTGACAACCATTCAGTTTGATAGCTCCGTTTTGGTTTTAGAAGCAGATATTTCTCTGTACAGCCTATGGTCCCATTCACTCGGGAATATCCCAACACAGCTCCTGGAAGAAACGTGTTTCTGACTCGCTGAATCTCAACATAGATTCAACTCTCTTAGTGAACGAACGCACAGCAGAGCAGTTTCAAGGAAACGTTTCTCCTGAGTTTTAGACGAAGTTTCCTGCTGTTTAGTACGTATGCCGGCATTGGGCTGGAAATACCGGTTTTGGGATTCTGCACAGAAAGGTTTTGCAAACCGCTGAATCCACACATGAGTTTAACTCTGTCAGTTGAATGCACACATTGACAACCATTCAGTTTGATAACACCCTTTTGGTTTTAGAAGCAGATATTTCTCCGTACAGCCTATGGTCCCATTCACTCGGGAATATCCCAACGCAGGTCCTAGAAGAAACGTTTTTCTGACTCGCTGAATCTCAACATAGATTCAACTCTCTTAGGTGAACGAACGCACAGCAGAGCAGTTTCAAGGAATCGTTTCTCCTGAGTTTTAGACGAAGTTTCCTGCAGTTTAGTACAGATGCCGGCATTGGGCTGGAAATACCATTTTTGGGATTCTGCACAGAAAGGATTTGTAAACCACTGAATCCACACGTGAGTTTAACTCTGTCAGTTGAATGCACACATTGACAACCATTCAGTTAGATAGCTCCGTTTTGGTTTAAGAAGCAGATATTTCACTGTACAGCCTATGGTCCGATTCACTCGGGAATATCCCAACGCAGCTCCTCGAAGAAACGTGTTTCTGACTCGCTGAATCTCAACATAGATTCAACTCTCTTAGGTGAACGAACGCACAGCAGAGCAGTTTCAAGGAAACTTTTCTCCTGAGTTTTAGACGAAGTTTCCTGCTGTTTAGTACGGATGCCGGCATTGGGCTGGAAATACCGGTTTTGGGATTCTGCACAGAAAGGGTTTGCAAACCACTGAATCCACACGTGAGTTTAACTCTGTCAGTTGAATGCACACATTGACAACCATTCAGTTTGATAGCTCCGTTTTGGTTTTAGAAGCAGATATTTCTCTGTACAGCCTATGGTCCCATTCACTCGGGAATATCCCAACGCAGCTCCTGGAAGAAACGTGTTTCTGACTCGCTGAATCTCAACATAGATTCAACTCTCTTAGGTGAACGAACGCACAGCAGAGCAGTTTCAAGGAAACGTTTCTCCTGAGTTTTAGACGAAGTTTCCTGCTGTTTAGTACGTATGCCGGCATTGGGCTGCAAATACCGGTTTTGGGATTCTGCACAGAAAGGGTGTGTAAACCGCTGAATCCAAACGTGAGTTTAACTCTGTCAGTTGAATGCACACATTGACAACCATTCAGTTAGATTGCACACTTTTGGTTTTAGGAGCAGATATTTCTCTGTACAGCCTATGGTCCCATTCACTCGGGAATATCCCAACGCAGCTCCTGGAAGAAACGCGTTTCTGACTCGCTGAATCTCAACATAGATTCAACTCTCTTAGGTGAACGAACGCACAGCAGAGCAGTTTCAAGGAAACGTTTCTCCTGAGTTTTAGACGAAGTTTCCTGCTGTTTAGTACGGATGCCGGCATTGCGCTGGAAATACCGGTTTTGGGATTCTGCACAGAAAGGGTTTGCAAACCGTTGAATCCACACGTGAGTTTAACTCTGTCAGTTGAATGCACACATTGACAACCATTCAGTTAGATAGCTCCGTTTTGGTTTTAGAAGCAGATAATTCTCTGTACAGCCTATGGTCCCATTCACTCGGGAATATCCCAACGCAGCTCCTGGAAGAAACGTGTTTCTGACTCGCTGAATCTCAACATAGATTCAACTCTCTTAGGTGAACGAACGCACAGCAGAGCAGTTTCAAGGAAACGTTTCTCCTGAGTTTTAGACGAAGTTTCCTGCTGTTTAGTACGGATGCCGGCATTGGGCTGGAAATACCGGTTTTGGGATTCTGCACAGAAAGGGTTTGCAAACCACTGAATCCACACGTGAGTTTAACTCTGTCAGTTGAATGCACACATTGACAACCATTCAGTTAGATAGCTCCGTTTTGGTTTTAGAAGCAGATATTTCTCTGTACAGCCTATGGTCCCATTCACTCGGGAATATCCCAACGCAGCTCCTGGAAGAAACGTGTTTCTGACTCGCTGAATCTCAACATAGATTCAACTCTCTTAGGTGAACGAACGCACAGCAGAGCAGTTTCAAGGAAACGTTTCTCCTGAGTTTTAGACGAAGTTTCCTGCTGTTTAGTACGGATGCCGGCATTGGGCTGGAAATACCGGTTTTGGGATTCTGCACAGAAAGGGTTTGCAAACCGCTGAATCCACACGTGAGTTTAACTCTGTCAGTTGAATGAACACATTGACAACCATTCAGTTTGATAGCTCCGTTTTGGTTTTAGAAGCAGATATTTCTCTGTACAGCCTATGGTCCCATTCACTCGGGAATATCCCAACGCAGCTCCTAGAAGAAACGTGTTTCTGACTCGCTGAATCTCAACATAGATTCAACTCTCTTAGGTGAACGAACGCACAGCAGAGCAGTTTCAAGGAAACGTTTCTCCTGAGTTTTAGACGAAGTTTCCTGCTGTTTACTACGGATGCCGGCATTGGGCTGGAAATACCGGTTTTGGGATTCTGAACAGAAAGGGTTTGCAAACCGCTGAATTCACACGTGAGTTTAACTCTGTCAGTTGAATGCACACATTGACAACCATTCAGTTTGATAGCACTCTTTTGGTTTTAGAAGCAGATATTTCTCTGTACAGCCTATGGTCCCATTCACTCGGAAATATCCCAACGCAGCTCCTAGAAGAAACGTGTTTCTGACTCGCTGAATCTCAACATAGATTGAACTCTCTTATGTGAACGAACGCACAGCAGAGCAGTTTCAAGGAAACGTTTCTCCTGAGTTTTAGACGAAGTTTCCTGCTGTTTAGTACGTATGCCGGCATTGGGCTGCAAATACCGGTTTTGGGATTCTGCACAGAAAGGGTGTGTAAACCGCTGAATCCAAACGTGAGTTGAACTCTGTCAGTTGAATGCACACATTGACAACCATTCAGTTAGATTGCACCCTTTTGGTTTTAGGAGCAGATATTTCTCTGTACAGCCTATGGTCCCATTCACTCGGGAATATCCCAACGCACCTCCTGGAAGAAACGTGTTTCTGACTCGCTGAATCTCAACATAGATTCAACTCTCTTAGGTGAACGAACGCACAGCAGAGCAGTTTCAAGGAAACGTTTCTCCTGAGTTTTAGACGAAGTTTCCTGCTGTTTAGTACGTATGCCGGCATTGGGCTGCAAATACCGGTTTTGGGATTCTGCACAGAAAGGGTGTGTAAACCGCTGAATCCAAACGTGAGTTTAACTCTGTCAGTTGAATGCACACATTGACAACCATTCAGTTAGATTGCACCCTTTTGGTTTTATAAGCAGATATTTCTCTGTACAGCCTGTGGTCCCATTCACTCGGGAATATCCCAACGCAGCTCCTGGAAGAAACGTGTTTCTGACTCGCTGAATCTCAACATAGATTCAACTCTCTTAGGTGAACGAACGCACAGCAGAGCAGTTTCAAGGAAACGTTTCTCCTGAGTTTTAGACGAAGTTTCCTGCTGTTTAGTACGGATGCCGGCATTGGGCTGGAAATACCGGTTTTGGGATTCTGCACAGAAAGGGTTTGCAAACCGCTGAATCCACACGTGAGTTTAACTCTGTCAGTTGAATGCACACATTGACAACCATTCAGTTTGATAACACCCTTTTGGTTTTAGAAGCAGATGTTTCTCTGTACAGCCTATGGTCCCATTCACTCGGGAATATCCCAACGCAGCTCCTGGAAGAAACGTGATTCTGACTCGCTGAATCTCAACATAGATTCAAATCTCTTAGTTGAACGAATGCACAGCAGAGCAGTTTCAAGGAAACGTTTCTCCTGAGTTTTAGAAGAAGTTTCCTGCTGTTTAGTACGGATGCCGGCATTGGGCTGGAATTACCGGTTTTGGGATTCTGCACAGAAAGGGTTTGCAAACCGCTGAATCCACACGTGAGTTTAACTTTGTGAGTTGAATGCACACATTGACAACCATCCAGTTAGATAGCTCCGTTTTGGTTTTAGAAGTAGATATTTCTCTGTACAGCCTATGGTCCCATTCACTCGGGAATATCCCAACGCAGCTCCTAGAAGAAACGTGTTTCTGACTCGCTGAATCTCAACATAGATTCAACTCTCTTAGGTGAACGAACGCACAGCAGAGCAGTTTCAAGGAAACTTTTCTCCTGAGTTTTAGACGAAGTTTCCTGCTGTTTAGTACGGATGCCGGCATTGGGCTGGAAATACCGATTTTGGGATTCTGCACAGAAAGGGTTTGCAAACCGCTGAATCCACACGTGAGATTAACTCTGTCAGTTGAATGCACACATTGACAACCATTCAGTTAGATAGCTCCGTTTTGGTATTAGAGGCAGATATTTCTCTGTACAGCCTATGGTTCCATTCACTCGGGAATATCCCAACACAGCTCCTGGAAGAAACGTGTTTCTGACTCGCTGAATCTCAACATTGATTCAACTCTCTTAGTGAACGAACGCACAGCAGAGCAGTTTCAAGGAAACGTTTCTCCTGAGTTTTAGACGAAGTTTCCTGCTGTTTAGTACGTATGCCGGCATTGGGCTGGAAATACCGGTTTTGGGATTCTGCACAGAAAGGTTTTGCAAACCGCTGAATCCACACATGAGTTTAACTCTGTCAGTTGAATGCACACATTGACAACCATTCAGTTTGATAACACCCTTTTGGTTTTAGAAGCAGATATTTCTCCGTACAGCCTATGGTCCCATTCACTCGGGAATATCCCAACGCAGGTCCTAGAAGAAACGTTTTTCTGACTCGCTGAATCTCAACATAGATTCAACTCTCTTAGGTGAACGAACGCACAGCAGAGCAGTTTCAAGGAATCGTTTCTCCTGAGTTTTAGACGAAGTTTCCTGCAGTTTAGTACAGATGCCGGCATTGGGCTGGAAATACCATTTTTGGGATTCTGCACAGAAAGGATTTGTAAACCACTGAATCCACACGTGAGTTTAACTCTGTCAGTTGAATGCACACATTGACAACCATTCAGTTAGATAGCTCCGTTTTGGTTTAAGAAGCAGATATTTCACTGTACAGCCTATGGTCCGATTCACTCGGGAATATCCCAACGCAGCTCCTCGAAGAAACGTGTTTCTGACTCGCTGAATCTCAACATAGATTCAACTCTCTTAGGTGAACGAACGCACAGCAGAGCAGTTTCAAGGAAACGTTTCTCCTGAGTTTTAGACGAAGTTTCCTGCTGTTTAGTACGTATGCCGGCATTGGGCTGGAAATACCGGTTTTGGGATTCTGCACAGAAAGGGTTTGTAAACCGCTGAATCCAAACGTGAGTTTAACACTGTCAGTTGAATGCACACATTGACAACCATTCAGTTAGATTGCACCCTTTTGGTTTTAGGAGCAGATATTTCTCTGTACAGCCTATGGTCCCATTCACTCGGGAATATCCCAACGCAGCTCCTAGAAGAAACGTGTTTCTGACTCGCTGAATCTCAACATAGATTCAACTCTCTTATGTGAACGAACGCACAGCAGAGCAGTTTCAAGGAAACGTTTCTCCTGAGTTTTAGACGAAGTTTCCTGCTGTTTAGTACGTATGCCGGCATTGGGCTGGAAATACCGGTTTTGGGATTCTGCACAGAAAGGGTTTGCAAACCGCTGAATCCACACGTGAGTTAAACTCTGTCAGTTGAATGCACACATTGACAACCATTCAGTTTGATAACACCCTTTTGGTTTTAGAAGCAGATATTTCTCTGTACAGCCTATGGTCCCATTCACTCGGGAATATCCCAACGCAGCTCCTGGAAGAAACGTGTTTCTGACTCGCTGAATCTCAACATAGATTCAACTCTCTTAGGTGAACCAAAGCACAGCAGAGCAGTTTCAAGGAAACGTTTCTCCTGAGTTTTAGACGAAGTTTCCTGCTGTTTAGTACGGATGCCGGCATTGGGTAGGAAATACCGGTTTTGGGATTCTGCACAGAAAGGGTTTGCAAACCGCTGAATTCACACGTGAGTTTAACTCTGTCAGTTGAATGCACACATTGACAACCATTCAGTTTGATAGCACCCTTTTGGTTTTAGAAGCAGATATTTCTCTGTATAGCCTATGGTCCCATTCACTCGGGAATATCCCAACGCAGCTCCTAGAAGAAACGTGTTTCTGACTCGCTGAATCTCAACATAGATTCAACTCTCTTAGGTGAACGAACGCACAGCAGAGCAGTTTCAAGGAAACTTTTCTCCTGAGTTTTAGACGAAGTTTCCTGCTGTTTAGTACGGATGCCGGCATTGGGCTGGAAATACCGGTTTTGGGATTCTGCACAGAAAGGGTTTGCAAACCACTGAATCCACACGTGAGTTTAACTCTGTCAGTTGAATGCACACATTGACAACCATTCAGTTTGATAGCTCCGTTTTGGTTTTAGAAGCAGATATTTCTCTGTACAGCCTATGGTCCCATTCACTCGGGAATATCCCAACGCAGCTCCTGGAAGAAACGTGTTTCTGACTCGCTGAATCTCAACATAGATTCAACTCTCTTAGGTGAACGAACGCACAGCAGAGCAGTTTCAAGGAAACGTTTCTCCTGAGTTTTAGACGAAGTTTCCTGCTGTTTAGTACGTATGCCGGCATTGGGCTGCAAATACCGGTTTTGGGATTCTGCACAGAAAGGGTGTGTAAACCGCTGAATCCAAACGTGAGTTTAACTCTGTCAGTTGAATGCACACATTGACAACCATTCAGTTAGATTGCACACTTTTGGTTTTAGGAGCAGATATTTCTCTGTACAGCCTATGGTCCCATTCACTCGGGAATATCCCAACGCAGCTCCTGGAAGAAACGCGTTTCTGACTCGCTGAATCTCAACATAGATTCAACTCTCTTAGGTGAACGAACGCACAGCAGAGCAGTTTCAAGGAAACGTTTCTCCTGAGTTTTAGACGAAGTTTCCTGCTGTTTAGTACGGATGCCGGCATTGCGCTGGAAATACCGGTTTTGGGATTCTGCACAGAAAGGGTTTGCAAACCGTTGAATCCACACGTGAGTTTAACTCTGTCAGTTGAATGCACACATTGACAACCATTCAGTTAGATAGCTCCGTTTTGGTTTTAGAAGCAGATATTTCTCTGTACAGCCTATGGTCCCATTCACTCGGGAATATCCCAACGCAGCTCCTGGAAGAAACGTGTTTCTGACTCGCTGAATCTCAACATAGATTCAACTCTCTTAGGTGAACGAACGCACAGCAGAGCAGTTTCAAGGAAACGTTTCTCCTGAGTTTTAGACGAAGTTTCCTGCTGTTTAGTACGGATGCCGGCATTGGGCTGGAAATACCGGTTTTGGGATTCTGCACAGAAAGGGTTTGCAAACCACTGAATCCACACGTGAGTTTAACTCTGTCAGTTGAATGCACACATTGACAACCATTCAGTTTGATAACACCCTTTTGGTTTTAGAAGCAGATATTTCTCTGTACAGCCTATGGTCCCATTCACTCGGGAATAACCCAACGCAGCTCCTGGAAGAAACGTGTTTCTGACTCGCTGAATCTCAACATAGATTCAACTCTCTTAGGTGAACGAACGCACAGCAGAGCAGTTTCAAGGAAACGTTTCTCCTGAGTTTTAGACGAAGTTTCCTGCTGTTTAGTACGGATGCCGGCATTGGGCTGGAAATACCGGTTTTGGGATTCTGCACAGAAAGGGTTTGCAAACCGCTGAATCCACACGTGAGTTTAACTCTGTCAGTTGAATGAACACATTGACAACCATTCAGTTTGATAGCTCCGTTTTGGTTTTAGAAGCAGATATTTCTCTGTACAGCCTATGGTCCCATTCACTCGGGAATATCCCAACGCAGCTCCTAGAAGAAACGTGTTTCTGACTCGCTGAATCTCAACATAGATTCAACTCTCTTAGGTGAACGAACGCACAGCAGAGCAGTTTCAAGGAAACTTTTCTCCTGAGTTTTAGACGAAGTTTCCTGCTGTTTACTACGGATGCCGGCATTGGGCTGGAAATACCGGTTTTGGGATTCTGAACAGAAAGGGTTTGCAAACCGCTGAATTCACACGTGAGTTTAACTCTGTCAGTTGAATGCACACATTGACAACCATTCAGTTTGATAGCACTCTTTTGGTTTTAGAAGCAGATATTTCTCTGTACAGCCTATGGTCCCATTCACTCGGGAATATCCCAACGCAGCTCCTAGAAGAAACGTGTTTCTGACTCGCTGAATCTCAACATAGATTGAACTCTCTTATGTGAACGAACGCACAGCAGAGCAGTTTCAAGGAAACGTTTCTCCTGAGTTTTAGACGAAGTTTCCTGCTGTTTAGTACATATGCCGGCATTGGGCTGGAAATACCGGTTTTGGGATTCTGCACAGAAAGGGTTTGCAAACCACTGAATCCACACGTGAGTTTAACTCTGTCAGTTGAATGCACACATTGACAACCATTCAGTTAGATAGCTCCGTTTTGGTTTTAGAAGCAGATATTTCTCTGTACAGCCTATGGTCCCATTCACTCGGGAATATCCCAACGCAGCTCCTAGAAGAAACGTGTTTCTGACTCGCTGAATCTCAACATAGATTCAACTCTCTTAGGTGAACGAACGCACAGCAGAGCAGTTTCAAGGAAACGTTTCTCCTGAGTTTTAGACGAAGTTTCCTGCTGTTTAGTACGTATGCCGGCATTGGGCTGCAAATACCGGTTTTGGGATTCTGCACAGAAAGGGTGTGTAAACCGCTGAATCCAAACGTGAGTTTAACTCTGTCAGTTGAATGCACACATTGACAACCATTCAGTTAGATTGCACCCTTTTGGTTTTAGGAGCAGATATTTCTCTGTACAGCCTATGGTCCCATTCACTCGGGAATATCCCAACGCACCTCCTGGAAGAAACGTGTTTCTGACTCGCTGAATCTCAACATAGATTCAACTCCCTTAGGTGAACGAACGCACAGCAGAGCAGTTTCAAGGAAACGTTTCTCCTGAGTTTTAGACGAAGTTTCCTGCTGTTTAGTACGGATGCCGGCATTGGGCTGGAAATACCGGTTTTGGGATTCTGCACAGAAAGGGTTTGCAAACCGCTGAATCCACACGTGAGTTTAACTCTGTCAGTTGAATGCACACATTGACAACCATGCAGTTTGATAACACCCTTTTGGTTTTAGAAGCAGATATTTCTCTGTACAGCCTATGGTCCCATTCACTCGGGAATATCCCAACGCAGCTCCTGGAAGAAACGTGTTTCTGACTCGCTGAATCTCAACATAGATTCAACTCTCTTAGGTGAACGAACGCACAGCAGAGCAGTTTCAAGGAAACGTTTCTCCTGAGTTTTAGACGAAGTTTCCTGCTGTTTAGTACGGATGCCGGCATTGGGCTGGAAATACCGGTTTTGGGATTCTGCACAGAAAGGGTTTGCAAACCGCTGAATCCACACGTGAGTTTAACTCTGTCTGTTGAATGCACACATTGACAACCATTCAGTTTGATAGCTCCGTTTTGGTTTTAGAAGCAGATATTTCTCTGTACAGCCTATGGTCCCATTCACTCGGGAATATCCCAACGCAGCTCCTAGAAGAAACGTGTTTCTGACTCGCTGAATCTCAACATAGATTCAACTCTCTTAGGTGAACGAACGCACAGCAGAGCAGTTTCAAGGAAACGTTTCTCCTGAGTTTTAGACGAAGTTTCCTGCTGTTCACTACGGATGCCGGCATTGGGCTGGAAATACCGGTTTTGGGATTCTGCACAGAAAGGGTTTGCAAACCGCTGAATCCACACGTGAGTTTAACTCTGTCAGTTGAATGCACACATTGACAACCATTCAGTTTGATAGCACTCTTTTGGTTTTAGAAGCAGATATTTCTCTGTACAGCCTATGGTCCCATTCACTCGGGAATATCCCAACGCAGCTCCAAGAAGAAACGTGTTTCGGACTCGCTGAATCTCAACATAGATTCAACTCTCTTAGGTGAACGAACGCACAGCAGAGCAGTTTCAAGGAAACTTTTCTCCTGAGTTTTAGACGAAGTTTACTGCTGTTTAGTACGGATGCCGGCATTGGGCTGGAAATACCGATTTTGGGATTCTGCACAGAAAGGGTTTGCAAACCGCTGAATCCACACGTGAGTTTAACTCTGTCAGTTGAATGCACACATTGACAACCATTCAGTTAGATAGCTCCGTTTTGGTATTAGAGGCAGATATTTCTCTGTACAGCCTATGGTCCCATTCACTCGGGAATATCCCAACGCAGCTCCTAGAAGAAACGTGATTCTGACTCGCTGAATCTCAACATAGATTCAAATCTCTTAGGTGAACGAATGCACAGCAGAGCAGTTTCAAGGAAACGTTTCTCCTGAGTTTTAGAAGAAGTTTCCTGCTGTTTAGTACGGATGCCGGCATTGGGCTGGAATTTCCGGTTTTGGGATTCTGCACAGAAAGGGTTTGCAAACCGCTGAATCCACACGTGAGTTTAACTTTGTGAGTTGAATGCACACATTGACAACCATCCAGTTAGATAGCTCCGTTTTGGTTTTAGAAGTAGATATTTCTCTGTACAGCCTATGGTCCCATTCACTCGGGAATATCCCAACGCAGCTCCTAGAAGAAACGTGTTTCTGACTCGCTGAATCTCAACATAGATTCAACTCTCTTAGGTGAACGAACGCACAGCAGAGCAGTTTCAAGGAATCGTTTCTCCTGAGTTTTAGACGAAGTTTCCTGCAGTTTAGTACAGATGCCGGCATTGGGCTGGAAATACCATTTTTGGGATTCTGCACAGAAAGGATTTGTAAACCACTGAATCCACACGTGAGTTTAACTCTGTCAGTTGAATGCACACATTGACAACCATTCAGTTAGATAGCTCCGTTTTGGTTTAAGAAGCAGATATTTCACTGTACAGCCTATGGTCCGATTCACTCGGGAATATCCCAACGCAGCTCCTCGAAGAAACGTGTTTCTGACTCGCTGAATCTCAACATAGATTCAACTCTCTTATGTGAACGAACGCACAGCAGAGCAGTTTCAAGGAAACGTTTCTCCTGAGTTTTAGACGAAGTTTCCTGCTGTTTAGTACGTATGCCGGCATTGGGCTGGAAATACCGGTTTTGGGATTCTGCACAGAAAGGGTTTGCAAACCGCTGAATCCACACGTGAGTTAAACTCTGTCAGTTGAATGCACACATTGACAACCATTCAGTTTGATAACACCCTTTTGGTTTTAGAAGCAGATATTTCTCTGTACAGCCTATGGTCCCATTCACTCGGGAATATCCCAACGCAGCTCCTGGAAGAAACGTGTTTCTGACTCGCTGAATCTCAACATAGATTCAACTCTCTTAGGTGAACCAAAGCACAGCAGAGCAGTTTCAAGGAAACGTTTCTCCTGAGTTTTAGACGAAGTTTCCTGCTGTTTAGTACGGATGCCGGCATTGGGCAGGAAATACCGGTTTTGGGATTCTGCACAGAAAGGGTTTGCAAACCGCTGAATTTACACGTGAGTTTAACTCTGTCAGTTGAATGCACACATTGACAACCATTCAGTTTGATAGCACCCTTTTGGTTTTAGAAGCAGATATTTCTCTGTATAGCCTATGGTCCCATTCACTCGGGAATATCCCAACGCAGCTCCTAGAAGAAACGTGTTTCTGACTCGCTGAATCTCAACATAGATTCAACTCTCTTAGGTGAACGAACGCACAGCAGAGCAGTTTCAAGGAAACTTTTCTCCTGAGTTTTAGACGAAGTTTCCTGCTGTTTAGTACGGATGCCGGCATTGGGCTGGAAATACCGGTTTTGGGATTCTGCACAGAAAGGGTTTGCAAACCACTGAATCCACACGTGAGTTTTACTCTGTCAGTTGAATGCACACATTGACAACCATTCAGTTTGATAGCTCCGTTTTGGTTTTAGAAGCAGATATTTCTCTGTACAGCCTATGGTCCCATTCACTCGGGAATATCCCAACGCAACTCCTGGAAGAAACGTGTTTCTGACTCGCTGAATCTCAACATAGATTCAACTCTCTTAGGTGAACGAACGCACAGCAGATCAGTTTCAAGGAAACGTTTCTCCTGAGTTTTAGACGAAGTTTCCTGCTGTTTAGTACGTATGCCGGCATTGGGCTGCAAATACCGGTTTTGGGATTCTGCACAGAAAGGGTGTGTAAACCGCTGAATCCAAACGTGAGTTTAACTCTGTCAGTTGAATGCACACATTGACAACCATTCAGTTAGATTGCACACTTTTGGTTTTAGGAGCAGATATTTCTCTGTACAGCCTATGGTCCCATTCACTCGGGAATATCCCAACGCAGCTCCTGGAAGAAACGTGTTTCTGACTCGCTGAATCTCAACATAGATTCAACTCTCTTAGGTGAACGAACGCACAGCAGAGCAGTTTCAAGGAAACGTTTCTCCTGAGTTTTAGACGAAGTTTCCTGCTGTTTAGTACGGATGCCGGCATTGCGCTGGAAATACCGGTTTTGGGATTCTGCACAGAAAGGGTTTGCAAACCGTTGAATCCACACGTGAGTTTAACTCTGTCAGTTGAATGCACACATTGACAACCATTCAGTTAGATAGCTCCGTTTTGTTTTTAGAAGCAGATATTTCTCTGTACAGCCTATGGTCCCATTCACTCGGGAATATCCCAACGCAGCTCCTGGAAGAAACGTGTTTCTGACTCGCTGAATCTCAACATAGATTCAACTCTCTTAGGTGAACGAACGCACAGCAGAGCAGTTTCAAGGAAACGTTTCTCCTGAGTTTTAGACGAAGTTTCCTGCTGTTTAGTACGGATGCCGGCATTGGGCTGGAAATACCGGTTTTGGGATTCTGCACAGAAAGGGTTTGCAAACCGCTGAATCCACACGTGAGTTTAACTCTGTCAGTTGAATGCACACATTGACAACCATTCAGTTTGATAACACCCTTTTGGTTTTAGAAGCAGATATTTCTCTGTACAGCCTATGGTCCCATTCACTCGGGAATATCCCAACGCAGCTCCTGGAAGAAACGTGTTTCTGACTCGCTGAATCTCAACATAGATTCAACTCTCTTAGGTGAACGAACGCACAGCAGAGCAGTTTCAAGGAAACGTTTCTCCTGAGTTTTAGACGAAGTTTCCTGCTGTTTAGTACATATGCCGGCATTGGGCTGGAAATACCGGTTTTGGGAATCTGCACAGAAAGGGTTTGCAAACCGCTGAATCCACACGTCAGTTTAACTCTGTCAGTTGAATGCACACATTGACAACCATTCAGTTTGATAGCTCCGTTTTGGTTTTAGAAGCAGATATTTCTCTGTACAGCCTATGGTCCCATTCACTCGGGAATATCCCAACGCAGCTCCTAGAAGAAACGTGTTTCTGACTCGCTGAATCTCAACATAGATTCAACTCTCTTAGGTGAACGAACGCACAGCAGAGCAGTTTCAAGGAAACTTTTCTCCTGAGTTTTAGACGAAGTTTCCTGCTGTTTACTACGGATGCCGGCATTGGGCTGGAAATACCGGTTTTGGGATTCTGCACAGAAAGGGTTTGCAAACCGCTGAATCCACACGTGAGTTTAACTCTGTCAGTTGAATGCACACATTGACAACCATTCAGTTTGATAGCACTCTTTTGGTTTTAGAAGCAGATATTTCTCTGTACAGCCTATGGTCCCACTCACTCGGGAATATCCCAACGCAGCTCCTAGAAGAAACGTGTTTCTGACTCGCTGAATCTCAACATAGATTGAACTCTCTTATGTGAACGAACGCACAGCAGAGCAGTTTCAAGGAAACGTTTCTCCTGAGTTTTAGACGAAGTTTCCTGCTGTTTAGTACATATGCCGGCATTGGGCTGGAAATACCGGTTTTGGGATTCTGCACAGAAAGGGTTTGCAAACCACTGAATCCACACGTGAGTTTAACTCTGTCAGCTGAATGCACACATTGACAACCATTCAGTTATATAGCTCCGTTTTGGTATTAGAAGCAGATATTTCTCTGTACAGCCTATGGTCCCATTCACTCGGGAATATCCCAACGCAGCTCCTAGAAGAAACGTGTTTCAGACTCGCTGAATCTCAACATAGATTCAACTCTCTTAGGTGAACGAACGCACAGCAGAGCAGTTTCAAGGAAACGTTTCTCCTGAGTTTTAGACGAAGCTTCCTGCTGTTTAGTACGGATGCCGGCATTGGGCTGGAAATACCGATTTTGGGATTCTGCACAGAAAGGGTTTGCAAACCGCTGAATCCACACGTGAGTTTAACTCTGTCAGTTGAATGCACACATTGACAACCATTCAGTTTGATAACACCCTTTTGGTTTTAGAAGCAGATATTTCTCCATACAGCCTATGGTCCCATTCTCTCGGGAATATCCCAACGCAGCTCCTCGAAGAAACGTGTTTCTGACTCGCTGAATCTCAACATAGATTCAACTCTCTTAGGTGAACGAACGCACAGCAGAGCAGTTTCAAGGAAACGTTTCTCCTGAGTTTTAGACGAAGTTTCCTGCTGTTTAGTACGTATGCCGGCATTGGGCTGGAAATCCCGTTTTGGGATTCTGCACAGAAAGGGTTTGTAAACCTCTGAATCCAAACGTGAGTTTAACACTGTCAGTTGAATGCACACATTGACAACCATTCAGTTAGATTGCACCCTTTTGGTTTTAGGAGCAGATATTTCTCTGTACAGCCTATGGTCCCATTCACTCGGGAATATCCCAACGCAGCTCCTAGAAGAAACGTGTTTCTGACTCGCTGAATCTCAACATAGATTCAACTCTCTTATGTGAACGAACGCACAGCAGAGCAGTTTCAAGGAAACGTTTCTCCTGAGTTTTAGACGAAGTTTCCTGCTGTTTAGTACGTATGCCGGCATTGGGCTGGAAATACCGGTTTTGGGATTGTGCACAGAAAGGGTTTGCAAACCACTGAATCCACACGTGAGTTTAACTCTGTCAGTTGAATGCACACATTGACAACCACTCGGTTAGATAGCTCCGTTTTGGTTTTAGAAGCAGATATTTCTCTGTAGAGCCTATGGTCCCATTCACTCGGGAATATCCCAAGGCAGCTCTTAGAAGAAACGTGTTTCTGACTCGCTGAATCTCAACATAGATTCAACTCTCTTAGGTGAACCAAAGCACAGCAGAGCACTTTCAAGGAAACGTTTCTCCTGAGTTTTAGACGAAGTTTCCTGCTGTTTAGTACGGATGCCGGCATTGGGCAGGAAATACCGGTTTTGGCATTCTGCACAGAAAGGGTTTGCAAACCGCTGAATTCACACGTGAGTTTAACTCTGTCAGTTGAATGCACACATTGACAACCATTCAGTTAGATAGCTCCGTTTTGGTTTTAGAAGCAGATATTTCTCTGTACAGCCTATGGTCCCATTCACTCGGGAATATCCCAACGCAGCTCCTGGAAGAAACGTGTTTCTGACTCGCTGAATCTCAACATAGATTCAACTCTCTTAGGTGAACGAACGCACAGCAGAGCAGTTTCAAGGAAACGTTTCTCCTGAGTTTTAGACGAAGTTTCCTGCTGTTTAGTACGTATGCCGGCATTGGGCTGCAAATACCGGTTTTGGGATTCTGCACAGAAAGGGTGTGTAAACCGCTGAATCCAAACGTGAGTTTAACTCTGTCAGTTGAATGCACACATTGACAACCATTCAGTTAGATTGCACCCTTTTGGTTTTATAAGCAGATATTTCTCTGTACAGCCTGTGGTCCCATTCACTCGGGAATATCCCAACGCAGCTCCTGGAAGAAACGTGTTTCTGACTCGCTGAATCTCAACATAGATTCAACTCTCTTAGGTGAACGAACGCACAGCAGAGCAGTTTCAAGGAAACGTTTCTCCTGAGTTTTAGACGAAGTTTCCTGCTGTTTAGTACGGATGCCGGCATTGGGCTGGAAATACCGGTTTTGGGATTCTGCACAGAAAGGGTTTGCAAACCGCTGAATCCACACGTGAGTTTAACTCTGTCAGTTGAATGCACACATTGACAACCATTCAGTTTGATAACACCCTTTTGGTTTTAGAAGCAGATATTTCTCTGTACAGCCTATGGTCCCATTCACTCGGGAATATCCCAACGCAGCTCCTGGAAGAAACGTGATTCTGACTCGCTGAATCTCAACATAGATTCAAATCTCTTAGTTGAACGAATGCACAGCAGAGCAGTTTCAAGGAAACGTTTCTCCTGAGTTTTAGAAGAAGTTTCCTGCTGTTTAGTACGGATGCCGGCATTGGGCTGGAATTACCGGTTTTGGGATTCTGCACAGAAAGGGTTTGCAAACCGCTGAATCCACACGTGAGTTTAACTTTGTGAGTTGAATGCACACATTGGCAACCATCCAGTTAGATAGCTCCGTTTTGGTTTTAGAAGTAGATATTTCTCTGTATAGCCTATGGTCCCATTCACTCGGGAATATCCCAACGCAGCTCCTAGAAGAAACGTGTTTCTGACTCGCTGAATCTCAACATAGATTCAACTCTCTTAGGTGAACGAACGCACAGCAGAGCAGTTTCAAGGAAACGTTTCTCCTGAGTTTTAGACGAAGTTTCCTGCTGTTTAGTACGTATGCCGGCATTGGGCTGGAAATACCGGTTTTGGGATTCTGCACAGAAAGGGTTTGTAAACCGCTGAATCCAAACGTGAGTTTAACACTGTCAGTTGAATGCACACATTGACAACCATTCAGTTAGATGGCACCCTTTTGGTTTTAGGAGCAGATATTTCTCTGTACAGCCTATGGTCCCATTCACTCGGGAATATCCCAACGCAGCTCCTAGAAGAAACGTGTTTCTGACTCGCTGAATCTCAACATAGATTCAACTCTCTTATGTGAACGAACGCACAGCAGAGCAGTTTCAAGGAAACGTTTCTCCTGAGTTTTAGACGAAGTTTCCTGCTGTTTAGTACGTATGCCGGCATTGGGCTGGAAATACCGGTTTTGGGATTCTGCACAGAAAGGGTTTGCAAACCGCTGAATCCACACGTGAGTTAAACTCTGTCAGTTGAATGCACACATTGACAACCATTCAGTTTGATAACACCCTTTTGGTTTTAGAAGCAGATATTTCTCTGTACAGCCTATGGTCCCATTCACTCGGGAATATCCCAACGCAGCTCCTGGAAGAAACGTGTTTCTGACTCGCTGAATCTCAACATAGATTCAACTCTCTTAGGTGAACCAAAGCACAGCAGAGCAGTTTCAAGGAAACGTTTCTCCTGAGTTTTAGACGAAGTTTCCTGCTGTTTAGTACGGATGCCGGCATTGGGCAGGAAATACCGGTTTTGGGATTCTGCACAGAAAGGGTTTGCAAACCGCTGAATTCACACGTGAGTTTAACTCTGTCAGTTGAATGCACACATTGACAACCATTCAGTTTGATAGCACCCTTTTGGTTTTAGAAGCAGATATTTCTCTGTATAGCCTATGGTCCCATTCACTCGGGAATATCCCAACGCAGCTCCTAGAAGAAACGTGTTTCTGACTCGCTGAATCTCAACATAGATTCAACTCTCTTAGGTGAACGAACGCACAGCAGAGCAGTTTCAAGGAAACTTTTCTCCTGAGTTTTAGACGAAGTTTCCTGCTGTTTAGTACGGATGCCGGCATTGGGCTGGAAATACCGGTTTTGGGATTCTGCACAGAAAGGGTTTGCAAACCACTGAATCCACACGTGAGTTTAACTCTGTCAGTTGAATGCACACATTGACAACCATTCAGTTTGATAGCTCCGTTTTGGTTTTAGAAGCAGATATTTCTCTGTACAGCCTATGGTCCCATTCACTCTGGAATATCCCAACGCAGCTCCTGGAAGAAACGTGTTTCTGACTCGCTGAATCTCAATATAGATTCAGCTCTCTTAGGTGAACGAACGCACAGCAGAGCAGTTTCAAGGAAACGTTTCTCCTGAGTTTTAGACGAAGTTTCCTGCTGTTTAGTACGTATGCCGGCATTGGGCTGCAAATACCGGTTTTGGGATTCTGCACAGAAAGGGTGTGTAAACCGCTGAATCCAAACGTGAGTTTAACTCTGTCAGTTGAATGCACACATTGACAACCATTCAGTTAGATTGCACACTTTTGGTTTTAGGAGCAGATATTTCTCTGTACAGCCTATGGTCCCATTCACTCGGGAATATCCCAACGCAGCTCCTGGAAGAAACGTGTTTCTGACTCGCTGAATCTCAACATAGATTCAACTCTCTTAGGTGAACGAACGCACAGCAGAGCAGTTTCAAGGAAACGTTTCTCCTGAGTTTTAGACGAAGTTTCCTGCTGTTTAGTACGGATGCCGGCATTGCGCTGGAAATACCGGTTTTGGGATTCTGCACAGAAAGGGTTTGCAAACCGTTGAATCCACACGTGAGTTTAACTCTGTCAGTTGAATGCACACATTGACAACCATTCAGTTAGATAGCTCCGTTTTGGTTTTAGAAGCAGATATTTCTCTGTACAGCCTATGGTCCCATTCACTCGGGAATATCCCAACGCAGCTCCTGGAAGAAACGTGTTTCTGACTCGCTGAATCTCAACATAGATTCAACTCTCTTAGGTGAACGAACGCACAGCAGAGCAGTTTCAAGGAAACGTTTCTCCTGAGTTTTAGACGAAGTTTCCTGCTGTTTAGTACGGATGCCGGCATTGGGCTGGAAATACCGGTTTTGGGATTCTGCACAGAAAGGGTTTGCAAACCACTGAATCCACACGTGAGTTTAACTCTGTCAGTTGAATGCACACATTGACAACCATTCAGTTTGATAACACCCTTTTGGTTTTAGAAGCAGATATTTCTCTGTACAGCCTATGGTCCCATTCACTCGGGAATATCCCAACGCAGCTCCTGGAAGAAACGTGTTTCTGACTCGCTGAATCTCAACATAGATTCAACTCTCTTAGGTGAACGAACGCACAGCAGAGCAGTTTCAAGGAAACGTTTCTCCTGAGTTTTAGACGAAGTTTCCTGCTGTTTAGTACGGATGCCGGCATTGGGCTGGAAAAACCAGTTTTGGGATTCTGCACAGAAAGGGTTTGCAAACCGCTGAATCCACACGTGAGTTTAACTCTGTCAGTTGAATGCACACATTGACAACCATTCAGTTTGATAGCTCCGTTTTGGTTTTAGAAGCAGATATTTCTCTGTACAGCCTATGGTCCCATTCACTCGGGAACATCCCAACGCAGCTCCTAGAAGAAACGTGTTTCGGACTCGCTGAATCTCAACATAGATTCAACTCTCTTAGGTGAACGAACGCACAGCAGAGCAGTTTCAAGGAAACTTTTCTCCTGAGTTTTAGACGAAGTTTCCTGCTGTTTACTACGGATGCCGGCATTGGGCTGGAAATACCGGTTTTGGGATTCTGCACAGAAAGGGTTTGCAAACCGCTGAATTCACACGTGAGTTTAACTCTGTCAGTTGAATGCACACATTGACAACCATTCAGTTTGATAGCACTCTTTTGGTTTTAGAAGCAGATATTTCTCTGTACAGCCTACGGTCCCATTCACTCGGTAATATCCCAACGCAGCTCCTAGAAGAAACGTGTTTCTGACTCGCTGAATCTCAACATAGATTGAACTCTCTTATGTGAACGAACGCACAGCAGAGCAGTTTCAAGGAAACGTTTCTCCTGAGTTTTAGACCAAGTTTCCTGCTGTTTAGTACATATGCCGGCATTGGGCTGGAAATACCGGTTTTGGGATTCTGCACAGAAAGGGTTTGCAAACCACTGAATCCACACGTGAGTTTAACTCTGTCAGTTGAATGCACACATTGACAACCATTCAGTTAGATAGCTCCGTTTTGGTTTTAGAAGCAGATATTTCTCTGTACAGCCTATGGTCCCATTCACTCGGGAATATCCCAACGCAGCTCCTAGAAGAAACGTGTTTCTGACTCGCTGATTCTCAACATAGATTCAACTCTCTTAGGTGAACGAACGCACAGCAGAGCAGTTTCAAGGAAACGTTTCTCCTGAGTTTTAGACGAAGTTTCCTGCTGTTTAGTACGTTTGCCGGCATTGGGCTGCAAATACCGGTTTTGGGATTCTGCACAGAAAGGGTGTGTAAACCGCTGAATCCAAACGTGAGTTTAACTCTGTCAGTTGAATGCACACATTGACAACCATTCCGTTAGATTGCACCCTTTTGGTTTTATGAGCAGATATTTCTCTGTACAGCCTATGGTCCCATTCACTCGGGAATATCCCAACGCACCTCCTGGAAGAAACGTGTTTCTCACTCGCTGAATCTCAACATAGATTCAACTCCCTTAGGTGAACGAACGCACAGCAGAGCAGTTTCAAGGAAACGTTTCTCCTGAGTTTTAGACGAAGTTTCCTGCTGTTTAGTACGTATGCCGGCATTGGGCTGGAAATACCGGTTTTGGGATTCTGCACAGAAAGGGTTTGCAAACCGCTGAATCCACACGTGAGTTTAACTCTGTCAGTTGAATGCACACATTGACAACCATGCAGTTTGATAACACCCTTTTGGTTTTAGAAGCAGATATTTCTCTGTACAGCCTATGGTCCCATTCACTCGGGAATATCCCAACGCAGCTCCTGGAAGAAGCGTGTTTCTGACTCGCTGAATCTCAACATAGATTCAACTCTCTTAGGTGAACGAACGCACAGCAGAGCAGTTTCAAGGAAACGTTTCTCCTGAGTTTTAGACGAAGTTTCCTGCTGTTTAGTACGGATGCCGGCATTGGGCTGGAAATACCGGTTTTGGGATTCTGCACAGAAAGGGTTTGCAAACCGCTGAATCCACACGTGAGTTTAACTCTGTCTGTTGAATGCACACATTGACAACCATTCAGTTTGATAGCTCCGTTTTGGTTTTAGAAGCAGATATTTCTCTGTACAGCCTATGGTCCCATTCACTCGGGAATATCCCAACGCAGCTCCTAGAAGAAACGTGTTTCTGACTCGCTGAATCTCAACATAGATTCAACTCTCTTAGGTGAACGAACGCACAGCAGAGCAGTTTCAAGGAAACTTTTCTCCTGAGTTTTAGACGAAGTTTCCTGCTGTTTACTACGGATGCCGGCATTGGGCTGGAAATACCGGTTTTGGGATTCTGCACAGAAAGGGTTTGCAAACCGCTGAATCCACACGTGAGTTTAACTCTGTCAGTTGAATGCACACATTGACAACCATTCAGTTTGATAGCACTCTTTTGGTTTTAGAAGCAGATATTTCTCTGTGCAGCCTATGGTCCCATTCACTCGGGAATATCCCAACGCAGCTCCAAGAAGAAACGTGTTTCGGACTCGCTGAATCTCAACATAGATTCAACTCTCTTAGGTGAACGAACGCACAGCAGAGCAGTTTCAAGGAAACTTTTCTCCTGAGTTTTAGACGAAGTTTACTGCTGTTTAGTACGGATGCCGGCATTGGGCTGGAAATACCGATTTTGGGATTCTGCACAGAAAGGGTTTGCAAACCGCTGAATCCACACGTGAGTTTAACTCTGTCAGTTGAATGCACACATTGACAACCATTCAGTTAGATAGCTCCGTTTTGGTATTAGAGGCAGATATTTCTCTGTACAGCCTATGGTCCCATTCACTCGGGAATATCCCAACGCATGTCCTAGAAGAAACGTGATTCTGACTCGATGAATCTCAACATAGATTCAAATCTCTTAGGTGAACGAATGCACAGCAGAGCAGTTTCAAGGAAACGTTTCTCCTGAGTTTTAGAAGAAGTTTCCTGCTGTTTAGTACGGATGCCGGCATTGGGCTGGAATTACCGGTTTTGGGATTCTGCACAGAAAGGATTTGCAAACCGCTGAATCCACACGTGAGTTTAACTTTGTGAGTTGAATGCACACATTGACAACCATCCAGTTAGATAGCTCCGTTTTGGTTTTAGAAGTAGATATTTCTCTGTACAGCCTATGGTCCCATTCACTCGGGAATATCCCAACGCAGCTCCTAGAAGAAACGTGTTTCTGACTCGCTGAATCTCAACATAGATTCAACTCTCTTAGGTGAACGAAGGCACAGCAGAGCAGTTTCAAGGAATCGTTTCTCCTGAGTTTTAGACGAAGTTTCCTGCAGTTTAGTACAGATGCCGGCATTGGGCTGGAAATACCATTTTTGGGATTCTGCACAGAAAGGATTTGTAAACCACTGAATCCACACGTGAGTTTAACTCTGTCAGTTGAATGCACACATTGACAACCATTCAGTTAGATTGCACCCTTTTGGTTTTAGAAGCAGATATTTCTCTGTACAGCCTATGGTCCCATTCACTCGGGAATATCCCAACGCAGCTCCTGGAAGAAACGTGTTTCTGACTCGCTGAATCTCAACATAGATTCAACTCTCTTAGGTGAACGAACGCACAGCAGAGCAGTTTCAAGGAAACGTTTCTCCTGAGTTTTAGACGAAGTTTCCTGCTGTTTAGTACGGATGCCGGCATTGGGCTGGAAATACCGGTTTTGGGATTCTGCACAGAAAGGGTTTGCAAACCGCTGAATCCACACGTGAGTTTAACTCTGTCAGTTGAATGCACACATTGACAACCATTCAGTTTGATAGCTCCGTTTTGGTTTTAGAAGCAGATATTTCTCTGTACAGCCTATGGTCCCATTCACTCGGGAATATCCCAACGCAGCTCCTAGAAGAAACGTGTTTCTGACTCGCTGAATCTCAACATAGATTCAACTCTCTTAGGTGAACGAACGCACAGCAGAGCAGTTTCAAGGAAACTTTTCTCCTGAGTTTTAGACGAAGTCTCCTGCTGTTTACTACGGATGCCGGCATTGGGCTGGAAATACCGGTTTTGGGATTCTGCACAGAAAGGGTTTGCAAACCGCTGAATTCACACGTGAGTTTAACTCTGTCAGTTGAATGCACACATTGACAACCATTCAGTTTGATAGCACCCTTTTGGTTTTAGAAGCAGATATTTCTCTGTATAGCCTATGGTCCCATTCACTCGGGAATATCCCAACGCAGCTCCTAGAAGAAACGTGTTTCTGACTCGCTGAATCTCAACATAGATTCAACTCTCTTAGGTGAACGAACGCACAGCAGAGCAGTTTCAAGGAAACTTTTCTCCTGAGTTTTAGACGAAGTTTCCTGCTGTTTAGTACGGATGCCGGCATTGGGCTGGAAATACCGGTTTTGGGATTCTGCACAGAAAGGGTTTGCAAACCACTGAATCCACACGTGAGTTTAACTCTGTCAGTTGAATGCACACATTGACAACCATTCAGTTTGATAGCTCCGTTTTGGTTTTAGAAGCAGATATTTCTCTGTACAGCCTATGGTCCCATTCACTCGGGAATATCCCAACGCAGCTCCTGGAAGAAACGTGTTTCTGACTCGCTGAATCTCAACATAGATTCAACTCTCTTAGGTGAACGAACGCACAGCAGAGCAGTTTCAAGGAAACGTTTCTCCTGAGTTTTAGACGAAGTTTCCTGCTGTTTAGTACGTATGCCGGCATTGGGCTGGAAATACCGGTTTTGGGATTCTGCACAGAAAGGGTGTGTAAACCGCTGAATCCAAACGTGAGTTTAACTCTGTCAGTTGAATGCACACATTGACAACCATTCAGTTAGATTGCACACTTTTGGTTTTAGGAGCAGATATTTCTCTGTACAGCCTATGGTCCCATTCACTCGGGAATATCCCAACGCAGCTCCTGGAAGAAACGTGTTTCTGACTCGCTGAATCTCAACATAGATTCAACTCTCTTAGGTGAACGAACGCACAGCAGAGCAGTTTCAAGGAAACGTTTCTCCTGAGTTTTAGACGAAGTTTCCTGCTGTTTATTACGGATGCCGGCATTGGGCTGGAAATACCGGTTTTGGGATTCTGCACAGAAAGGGTTTGCAAACCACTGAATCCACACGTGAGTTTAACTCTGTCAGTTGAATGCACACATTGACAACCATTCAGTTTGATAACACCCTTTTGGTTTTAGAAGCAGATATTTCTCTGTACAGCCTATGGTCCCATTCACTCGGGAATATCCCAACGCAGCTCCTGGAAGAAACGTGTTTCTGACTCGCTGAATCTCAACATAGATTCAACTCTCTTAGGTGAACGAACGCACAGCAGAGCAGTTTCAAGGAAACGTTTCTCCTGAGTTTTAGACGAAGTTTCCTGCTGTTTAGTACGGATGCCGGCATTGGGCTGGAAATACCGGTTTTGGGATTCTGCACAGAAAGGGTTTGCAAACCGCTGAATCCACACGTGAGTTTAACTCTGTCAGTTGAATGCACACATTGACAACCATTCAGTTTGATAGCTCCGTTTTGGTTTTAGAAGCAGATATTTCTCTGTACAGCCTATGGTCCCATTCACTCGGGAATATCCCAACGCAGCTCCTAGAAGAAACGTGTTTCTGACTCGCTGAATCTCAACATAGATTCAACTCTCTTAGGTGAACGAACGCACAGCAGAGCAGTTTCAAGGAAACTTTTCTCCTGAGTTTTAGACGAAGTTTCCTGCTGTTTACTACGGATGCCGGCATTGGGCTGGAAATACCGGTTTTGGGATTCTGCACAGAAAGGGTTTGCAAACCGCTGAATCCACACGTGAGTTTAACTCTGTCAGTTGAATGCACACATTGACAACCATTCAGTTTGATAGCACTCTTTTGGTTTTAGAAGCAGATATTTCTCTGTGCAGCCTATGGTCCCATTCACTCGGGAATATCCCAACGCAGCTCCAAGAAGAAACGTGTTTCGGACTCGCTGAATCTCAACATAGATTCAACTCTCTTAGGTGAACGAACGCACAGCAGAGCAGTTTCAAGGAAACTTTTCTCCTGAGTTTTAGACGAAGTTTACTGCTGTTTAGTACGGATGCCGGCATTGGGCTGGAAATACCGATTTTGGGATTCTGCACAGAAAGGGTTTGCAAACCGCTGAATCCACACGTGAGTTTAACTCTGTCAGTTGAATGCACACATTGACAACCATTCAGTTAGATAGCTCCGTTTTGGTATTAGAGGCAGATATTTCTCTGTACAGCCTATGGTCCCATTCACTCGGGAATATCCCAACGCATGTCCTAGAAGAAACGTGATTCTGACTCGCTGAATCTCAACATAGATTCAAATCTCTTAGGTGAACGAATGCACAGCAGAGCAGTTTCAAGGAAACGTTTCTCCTGAGTTTTAGAAGAAGTTTCCTGCTGTTTAGTACGGATGCCGGCATTGGGCTGGAATTACCGGTTTTGGGATTCTGCACAGAAAGGGTTTGCAAACCGCTGAATCCACACGTGAGTTTAACTTTGTGAGTTGAATGCACACATTGACAACCATCCAGTTAGATAGCTCCGTTTTGGTTTTAGAAGTAGATATTTCTCTGTACAGCCTATGGTCCCATTCACTCGGGAATATCCCAACGCAGCTCCTAGAAGAAACGTGTTTCTGACTCGCTGAATCTCAACATAGATTCAACTCTCTTAGGTGAACGAAGGCACAGCAGAGCAGTTTCAAGGAATCGTTTCTCCTGAGTTTTAGACGAAGTTTCCTGCAGTTTAGTACAGATGCCGGCATTGGGCTGGAAATACCATTTTTGGGATTCTGCACAGAAAGGATTTGTAAACCACTGAATCCACACGTGAGTTTAACTCTGTCAGTTGAATGCACACATTGACAACCATTCAGTTAGATAGCTCCGTTTTGGTTTAAGAAGCAGATATTTCACTGTACAGCCTATGGTCCGATTCACTCGGGAATATCCCAACGCAGCTCCTCGAAGAAACGTGTTTCTGACTCGCTGAATCTCAACATAGATTCAACTCTCTTAGGTGAACGAACGCACAGCAGAGCAGTTTCAAGGAAACGTTTCTCCTGAGTTTTAGACGAAGTTTCCTGCTGTTTAGTACGTATGCCGGCATTGGGCTGGAAATACCGGTTTTGGGATTCTGCACAGAAAGGGTTTGTAAACCGCTGAATCCAAACGTGAGTTTAACACTGTCAGTTGAATGCACACATTGACAACCATTCAGTTAGATTGCACCCTTTTGGTTTTAGGAGCAGATATTTCTCTGTACAGCCTATGGTCCCATTCACTCGGGAATATCCCAACGCAGCTCCTAGAAGAAACGTGTTTCTGACTCGCTGAATCTCAACATAGATTCAACTCTCTTATGTGAACGAACGCACAGCAGAGCAGTTTCAAGGAAACGTTTCTCCTGAGTTTTAGACGAAGTTTCCTGCTGTTTAGTACGTATGCCGGCATTGGGCTGGAAATACCGGTTTTGGGATTCTGCACAGAAAGGGTTTGCAAACCGCTGAATCCACACGTGAGTTAAACTCTGTCAGTTGAATGCACACATTGACAACCATTCAGTTTGATAACACCCTTTTGGTTTTAGAAGCAGATATTTCTCTGTACAGCCTATGGTCCCATTCACTCGGGAATATCCCAACGCAGCTCCTGGAAGAAACGTGTTTCTGACTCGCTGAATCTCAACATAGATTCAACTCTCTTAGGTGAACCTAAGCACAGCAGAGCAGTTTCAAGGAAACGTTTCTCCTGAGTTTTAGACGAAGTTTCCTGCTGTTTAGTACGGATGCCGGCATTGGGCAGGAAATACCGGTTTTGGGATTCTGCACAGAAAGGGTTTGCAAACCGCTGAATTCACACGTGAGTTTAACTCTGTCAGTTGAATGCACACATTGACAACCATTCAGTTTGATAGCACCCTTTTGGTTTTAGAAGCAGATATTTCTCTGTATAGCCTATGGTCCCATTCACTCGGGAATATCCCAACGCAGCTCCTAGAAGAAACGTGTTTCTGACTCGCTGAATCTCAACATAGATTCAACTCTCTTAGGTGAACGAACGCACAGCAGAGCAGTTTCAAGGAAACTTTTCTCCTGAGTTTTAGACGAAGTTTCCTGCTGTTTAGTACGGATGCCGGCATTGGGCTGGAAATACCGGTTTTGGGATTCTGCACAGAAAGGGTTTGCAAACCACTGAATCCACACGTGAGTTTAACTCTGTCAGTTGAATGCACACATTGACAACCATTCAGTTTGATAGCTCCGATTTGGTTTTAGAAGCAGATATTTCTCTGTACAGCCTATGGTCCCATTCACTCGGGAATATCCCAACGCAGCTCCTGGAAGAAACGTGTTTCTGACTCGCTGAATCTCAACATAGATTCAACTCTCTTAGGTGAACGAACGCACAGCAGAGCAGTTTCAAGGAAACGTTTCTCCTGAGTTTTAGACGAAGTTTCCTGCTGTTTAGTACGTATGCCGGCATTGGGCTGCAAATACCGGTTTTGGGATTCTGCACAGAAAGGGTGTGTAAACCGCTGAATCCAAACGTGAGTTTAACTCTGTCAGTTGAATGCACACATTGACAACCATTCAGTTAGATTGCACACTTTTGGTTTTAGGAGCAGATATTTCTCTGTACAGCCTATGGTCCCATTCACTCGGGAATATCCCAACGCAGCTCCTGGAAGAAACGTGTTTCTGACTCGCTGAATCTCAACATAGATTCAACTCTCTTAGGTGAACGAACGCACAGCAGAGCAGTTTCAAGGAAACGTTTCTCCTGAGTTTTAGACGAAGTTTCCTGCTGTTTAGTACGGATGCCGGCATTGCGCTGGAAATACCGGTTTTGGGATTCTGCACAGAAAGGGTTTGCAAACCGTTGAATCCACACGTGAGTTTAACTCTGTCAGTTGAATGCACACATTGACAACCATTCAGTTAGATAGCTCCGTTTTGGTTTTAGAAGCAGATATTTCTCTGTACAGCCTATGGTCCCGTTCACTCGGGAATATCCCAACGCAGCTCCTGGAAGAAACGTGTTTCTGACTCGCTGAATCTCAACATAGATTCAACTCTCTTAGGTGAACGAACGCACAGCAGAGCAGTTTCAAGGAAACGTTTCTCCTGAGTTTTAGACGAAGTTTCCTGCTGTTTAGTACGGATGCCGGCATTGGGCTGGAAATACCGGTTTTGGGATTCTGCACAGAAAGGGTTTGCAAACCGCTGAATCCACACGTGAGTTTAACTCTGTCAGTTGAATGCACACATTGACAACCATTCAGTTTGATAGCTCCGTTTTGGTTTTAGAAGCAGATATTTCTCTGTACAGCCTATGGTCCCATTCACTCGGGAATATCCCAACGCAGCTCCTAGAAGAAACGTGTTTCTGACTCGCTGAATCTCAACATAGATTCAACTCTCTTAGGTGAACGAACGCACAGCAGAGCAGTTTCAAGGAAACTTTTCTCCTGAGTTTTAGACGAAGTTTCCTGCTGTTTACTACGGATGCCGGCATTGGGCTGGAAATACCGGTTTTGGGATTCTGCACAGAAAGGGTTTGCAAACCGCTGAATTCACACGTGAGTTTAACTCTGTCAGTTGAATGCACACATTGACAACCATTCAGTTTGATAGCACCCTTTTGGTTTTAGAAGCAGATATTTCTCTGTATAGCCTATGGTCCCATTCACTCGGGAATATCCCAACGCAGCTCCTAGAAGAAACGTGTTTCTGACTCGCTGAATCTCAACATAGATTCAACTCTCTTAGGTGAACGAACGCACAGCAGAGCAGTTTCAAGGAAACTTTTCTCCTGAGTTTTAGACGAAGTTTCCTGCTGTTTAGTACGGATGCCGGCATTGGGCTGGAAATACCGGTTTTGGGATTCTGCACAGAAAGGGTTTGCAAACCACTGAATCCACACGTGAGTTTAACTCTGTCAGTTGAATGCACACATTGACAACCATTCAGTTTGATAGCTCCGTTTTGGTTTTAGAAGCAGATATTTCTCTGTACAGCCTATGGTCCCATTCACTCGGGAATATCCCAACGCAGCTCCTGGAAGAAACGTGTTTCTGACTCGCTGAATCTCAACATAGATTCAACTCTCTTAGGTGAACGAACGCACAGCAGAGCAGTTTCAAGGAAACGTTTCTCCTGAGTTTTAGACGAAGTTTCCTGCTGTTTAGTACGTATGCCGGCATTGGGCTGGAAATACCGGTTTTGGGATTCTGCACAGAAAGGGTGTGTAAACCGCTGAATCCAAACGTGAGTTTAACTCTGTCAGTTGAATGCACACATTGACAACCATTCAGTTAGATTGCACACTTTTGGTTTTAGGAGCAGATATTTCTCTGTACAGCCTATGGTCCCATTCACTCGGGAATATCCCAACGCAGCTCCTGGAAGAAACGTGTTTCTGACTCGCTGAATCTCAACATAGATTCAACTCTCTTAGGTGAACGAACGCACAGCAGAGCAGTTTCAAGGAAACGTTTCTCCTGACTTTTAGACGAAGTTTCCTGCTGTTTAGTACGGATGCCGGCATTGGGCTGGAAATACCGGTTTTGGGATTCTGCACAGAAAGGGTTTGCAAACCACTGAATCCACACGTGAGTTTAACTCTGTCAGTTGAATGCACACATTGACAACCATTCAGTTTGATAACACCCTTTTGGTTTTAGAAGCAGATATTTCTCTGTACAGCCTATGGTCCCATTCACTCGGGAATATCCCAACGCAGCTCCGGGAAGAAACGTGTTTCTGACTCGCTGAATCTCAACATAGATTCAACTCTCTTAGGTGAACGAACGCACAGCAGAGCAGTTTCAAGGAAACGTTTCTCCTGAGTTTTAGACGAAGTTTCCTGCTGTTTAGTACGGATGCCGGCATTGGGCTGGAAATACCGGTTTTGGGATTCTGCACAGAAAGGGTTTGCAAACCGCTGAATCCACACGTGAGTTTAACTCTGTCAGTTGAATGCACACATTGACAACCATTCAGTTTGATAGCTCCGTTTTGGTTTTAGAAGCAGATATTTCTCTGTACAGCCTATGGTCCCATTCACTCGGGAATATCCCAACGCAGCTCCTAGAAGAAACGTGTTTCTGACTCGCTGAATCTCAACATAGATTCAACTCTCTTAGGTGAACGAACGCACAGCAGAGCAGTTTCAAGGAAACTTTTCTCCTGAGTTTTAGACGAAGTTTCCTGCTGTTTACTACGGATGCCGGCATTGGGCTGGAAATACCGGTTTTGGGATTCTGCACAGAAAGGGTTTGCAAACCGCTGAATTCACACGTGAGTTTAACTCTGTCAGTTGAATGCACACATTGACAACCATTCAGTTTGATAGCACTCTTTTGGTTTTAGAAGCAGATATTTCTCTGTACAGCCTATGGTCCCATTCACTCGGGAATATCCCAACGCAGCTCCTAGAAGAAACGTGTTTCTGACTCGCTGAATCTCAACATAGATTGAACTCTCTTATGTGAACGAACGCACAGCAGAGCAGTTTCAAGGAAACGTTTCTCCTGAGTTTTAGACGAAGTTTCCTGCTGTTTAGTACATATGCCGGCATTGGGCTGGAAATACCGGTTTTGGGATTCTGCACAGAAAGGGTTTGCAAACCACTGAATCCACACGTGAGTTTAACTCTGTCAGTTGAATGCACACATTGACAACCATTCAGTTAGATAGCTCCGTTTTGGTTTTAGAAGCAGATATTTCTCTGTACAGCCTATGGTCCCATTCACTCGGGAATATCCCAACGCAGCTCCTAGAAGAAACGTGTTTCTGACTCGCTGAATCTCAACATAGATTCAACTCTCTTAGGTGAACGAACGCACAGCAGAGCAGTTTCAAGGAAACGTTTCTCCTGAGTTTTAGACGAAGTTTCCTGCTGTTTAGTACGTATGCTGGCATTGGGCTGCAAATACCGGTTTTGGGATTCTGCACAGAAAGTGTGTGTAAACCGCTGAATCCAAACGTGAGTTTAACTCTGTCTGTTGAATGCACACATTGACAACCATTCAGTTTGATAGCTCCGTTTTGGTTTTAGAAGCAGATATTTCTCTGTACAGCCTATGGTCCCATTCACTCGGGAATATCCCAACGCAGCTCCTAGAAGAAACGTGTTTCTGACTCGCTGAATCTCAACATAGATTCAACTCTCTTAGGTGAACGAACGCACAGCAGAGCAGTTTCAAGGAAACGTTTCTCCTGACTTTTAGACGAAGTTTCCTGCTGTTTAGTACGGATGCCGGCATTGGGCTGGAAATACCGGTTTTGGGATTCTGCACAGAAAGGGTTTGCAAACCACTGAATCCACACGTGAGTTTAACTCTGTCAGTTGAATGCACACATTGACAACCATTCAGTTTGATAGCTCCGTTTTGGTTTTAGAAGCAGATATTTCTCTGTACAGCCTATGGTCCCATTCACTCGGGAATATCCCAACGCAGCTCCTGGAAGAAACGTGTTTCTGACTCGCTGAATCTCAACATAGATTCAACTCTCTTAGGTGAACGAACGCACAGCAGAGCAGTTTCAAGGAAACGTTTCTCCTGAGTTTTAGACGAAGTTTCCTGCTGTTTAGTACGTATGCCGGCATTGGGCTGGAAATACCGGTTTTGGGATTCTGCACAGAAAGGGTGTGTAAACCGCTGAATCCAAACGTGAGTTTAACTCTGTCAGTTGAATGCACACATTGACAACCATTCAGTTAGATTGCACACTTTTGGTTTTAGGAGCAGATATTTCTCTGTACAGCCTATGGTCCCATTCACTCGGGAATATCCCAACGCAGCTCCTGGAAGAAACGTGTTTCTGACTCGCTGAATCTCAACATAGATTCAACTCTCTTAGGTGAACGAACGCACAGCAGAGCAGTTTCAAGGAAACGTTTCTCCTGACTTTTAGACGAAGTTTCCTGCTGTTTAGTACGGATGCCGGCATTGGGCTGGAAATACCGGTTTTGGGATTCTGCACAGAAAGGGTTTGCAAACCACTGAATCCACACGTGAGTTTAACTCTGTCAGTTGAATGCACACATTGACAACCATTCAGTTTGATAACACCCTTTTGGTTTTAGAAGCAGATATTTCTCTGTACAGCCTATGGTCCCATTCACTCGGGAATATCCCAACGCAGCTCCGGGAAGAAACGTGTTTCTGACTCGCTGAATCTCAACATAGATTCAACTCTCTTAGGTGAACGAACGCACAGCAGAGCAGTTTCAAGGAAACGTTTCTCCTGAGTTTTAGACGAAGTTTCCTGCTGTTTAGTACGGATGCCGGCATTGGGCTGGAAATACCGGTTTTGGGATTCTGCACAGAAAGGGTTTGCAAACCGCTGAATCCACACGTGAGTTTAACTCTGTCAGTTGAATGCACACATTGACAACCATTCAGTTTGATAGCTCCGTTTTGGTTTTAGAAGCAGATATTTCTCTGTACAGCCTATGGTCCCATTCACTCGGGAATATCCCAACGCAGCTCCTAGAAGAAACGTGTTTCTGACTCGCTGAATCTCAACATAGATTCAACTCTCTTAGGTGAACGAACGCACAGCAGAGCAGTTTCAAGGAAACTTTTCTCCTGAGTTTTAGACGAAGTTTCCTGCTGTTTACTACGGATGCCGGCATTGGGCTGGAAATACCGGTTTTGGGATTCTGCACAGAAAGGGTTTGCAAACCGCTGAATTCACACGTGAGTTTAACTCTGTCAGTTGAATGCACACATTGACAACCATTCAGTTTGATAGCACTCTTTTGGTTTTAGAAGCAGATATTTCTCTGTACAGCCTATGGTCCCATTCACTCGGGAATATCCCAACGCAGCTCCTAGAAGAAACGTGTTTCTGACTCGCTGAATCTCAACATAGATTGAACTCTCTTATGTGAACGAACGCACAGCAGAGCAGTTTCAAGGAAACGTTTCTCCTGAGTTTTAGACGAAGTTTCCTGCTGTTTAGTACATATGCCGGCATTGGGCTGGAAATACCGGTTTTGGGATTCTGCACAGAAAGGGTTTGCAAACCACTGAATCCACACGTGAGTTTAACTCTGTCAGTTGAATGCACACATTGACAACCATTCAGTTAGATAGCTCCGTTTTGGTTTTAGAAGCAGATATTTCTCTGTACAGCCTATGGTCCCATTCACTCGGGAATATCCCAACGCAGCTCCTAGAAGAAACGTGTTTCTGACTCGCTGAATCTCAACATAGATTCAACTCTCTTAGGTGAACGAACGCACAGCAGAGCAGTTTCAAGGAAACGTTTCTCCTGAGTTTTAGACGAAGTTTCCTGCTGTTTAGTACGTATGCTGGCATTGGGCTGCAAATACCGGTTTTGGGATTCTGCACAGAAAGTGTGTGTAAACCGCTGAATCCAAACGTGAGTTTAACTCTGTCTGTTGAATGCACACATTGACAACCATTCAGTTTGATAGCTCCGTTTTGGTTTTAGAAGCAGATATTTCTCTGTACAGCCTATGGTCCCATTCACTCGGGAATATCCCAACGCAGCTCCTAGAAGAAACGTGTTTCTGACTCGCTGAATCTCAACATAGATTCAACTCTCTTAGGTGAACGAACGCACAGCAGAGCAGTTTCAAGAAAACTTTTCTCCTGAGTTTTAGACGAAGTTTCCTGCTGTTTACTACGGATGCCGGCATTGGGCTGGAAATACCGGTTTTGGGATTCTGCACAGAAAGGGTTTGCAAACCGCTGAATCCACACGTGAGTTTAACTCTGTCAGTTGAATGCACACATTGACAACCATTCAGTTTGATAGCACTCTTTTGGTTTTAGAAGCAGATATTTCTCTGTACAGCCTATGGTCCCATTCACTCGGGAATATCCCAACGCAGCTCCAAGAAGAAACGTGTTTCGGACTCGCTGAATCTCAACATAGATTCAACTCTCTTAGGTGAACGAACGCACAGCAGAGCAGTTTCAAGGAAACTTTTCTCCTGAGTTTTAGACGAAGTTTCCTGCTGTTTAGTACGGATGCCGGCATTGGGCTGGAAATACCGATTTTGGGATTCTGCACAGAAAGGGTTTGCAAACCGCTGAATCCACACGTGAGTTTAACTCTGTCAGTTGAATGCACACATTGACAACCATTCAGTTAGATAGCTCCGTTTTGGTATTAGAGGCAGATATTTCTCTGTACAGCCTATGGTTCCATTCACTCGGGAATATCCCAACACAGCTCCTGGAAGAAACGTGTTTCTGACTCGCTGAATCTCAACATTGATTCAACTCTCTTAGTGAACGAACGCACAGCAGAGCAGTTTCAAGGAAACGTTTCTCCTGAGTTTTAGACGAAGTTTCCTGCTGTTTAGTACGGATGCCGGCATTGGGCTGGAAATAACGGTTTTGGGATTCTGCACAGAAAGGTTTTGCAAACCGCTGAATCCACACATGAGTTTAACTCTGTCAGTTGAATGCACACATTGACAACCATTCAGTTTGATAACACCCTTTTGGTTTTAGAAGCAGATATTTCTCCGTACAGCCTATGGTCCCATTCACTCGGGAGTATCCCAACGCAGGTCCTAGAAGAAACGTGTTTCTGACTCGCTGAATCTCAACATAGATTCAACTCTCTTAGGTGAACGAACGCACAGCAGAGCAGTTTCAAGGAATCGTTTCTCCTGAGTTTTAGACGAAGTTTCCTGCAGTTTAGTACAGATGCCGGCATTGGGCTGGAAATACCATTTTTGGGATTCTGCACAGAAAGGATTTGTAAACCACTGAATCCACACGTGAGTTTAACTCTGTCAGTTGAATGCACACATTGACAACCATTCAGTTAGATAGCTCCGTTTTGGTTTAAGAAGCAGATATTTCACTGTACAGCCTATGGTCCGATTCACTCGGGAATATCCCAACGCAGCTCCTCGAAGAAACGTGTTTCTGACTCGCTGAATCTCAACATAGATTCAACTCTCTTAGGTGAACGAACGCACAGCAGAGCAGTTTCAAGGAAACGTTTCTCCTGAGTTTTAGACGAAGTTTCCTGCTGTTTAGTACGTATGCCGCCATTGGGCTGGAAATACCGGTTTTGGGATTCTGCACAGAAAGGGTTTGCAAACCGCTGAATCCACACGTGAGTTAAACTCTGTCAGTTGAATGCACACATTGACAACCATTCAGTTTGATAACACCCTTTTGGTTTTAGAAGCAGATATTTCTCTGTACAGCCTATGGTCCCATTCACTCGGGAATATCCCAACGCAGCTCCTGGAAGAAACGTGTTTCTGACTCGCTGAATCTCAACATAGATTCAACTCTCTTAGGTGAACCAAAGCACAGCAGAGCAGTTTCAAGGAAACGTTTCTCCTGAGTTTTAGACGAAGTTTCCTGCTGTTTAGTACGGATGCCGGCATTGGGCAGGAAATACCGGTTTTGGGATTCTGCACAGAAAGGGTTTGCAAACCGCTGAATTCACACGTGAGTTTAACTCTGTCAGTTGAATGCACACATTGACAACCATTCAGTTTGATAGCACCCTTTTGGTTTTAGAAGCAGATATTTCTCTGTATAGCCTATGGTCCCATTCACTCGGGAATATCCCAACGCAGCTCCTAGAAGAAACGTGTTTCTGACTCGCTGAATCTCAACATAGATTCAACTCTCTTAGGTGAACGAACGCACAGCAGAGCAGTTTCAAGGAAACTTTTCTCCTGAGTTTTCGACGAAGTTTCCTGCTGTTTAGTACGTATGCCGGCATTGGGCTGGAAATACCGGTTTTGGGATTCTGCACAGAAAGGGTTTGCAAACCGCTGAATCCACACGTGAGTTTAACTCTGTCAGTTGAATGCACACATTGACAACGATTCAGTTTGATAGCTCCGTTTTGGTTTTAGAAGCAGATATTTCTCTGTACAGCCTATGGTCCCATTCACTCGGGAATATCCCAACGCAGCTCCTGGAAGAAACGTGTTTCTGACTCGCTGAATCTCAACATAGATTCAACTCTCTTAGGTGAACGAACGCACAGCAGAGCAGTTTCAAGGAAACTTTTCTCCTGAGTTTTAGACGAAGTTTCCTGCTGTTTAGTACGGATGCCGGCATTGGGCTGGAAATACCGATTTTGGGATTCTGCACAGAAAGGGTTTGCAAACCGCTGAATCCACACGTGAGTTTAACTCTGTCAGTTGAATGCACACATTGACAACCTTTCAGTTAGATAGCTCCGTTTTGGTATTAGAGGCAGATATTTCTCTGTACAGCCTATGGTTCCATTCACTCGGGAATATCCCAACACAGCTCCTGGAAGAAACGTGTTTCTGACTCGCTGAATCTCAACATTGATTCAACTCTCTTAGTGAACGAACGCACAGCAGAGCAGTTTCAAGGAAACGTTTCTCCTGAGTTTTAGACGAAGTTTCCTGCTGTTTAGTACGGATGCCGGCATTGGGCTGGAAATACCGGTTTTGGGATTCTGCACAGAAAGGTTTTGCAAACCGCTGAATCCACACATGAGTTTAACTCTGTCAGTTGAATGCACACATTGACAACCATTCAGTTTGATAACACCCTTTTGGTTTTAGAACCAGATATTTCTCCGTACAGCCTATGGTCCCATTCACTCGGGAATATCCCAACGCAGGTCCTAGAAGAAACGTGTTTCTGACTCGCTGAATCTCAACATAGATTCAACTCTCTTAGGTGAACGAACGCACAGCAGAGCAGTTTCAAGGAATCGTTTCTCCTGAGTTTTAGACGAAGTTTCCTGCAGTTTAGTACAGATGCCGGCATTGGACTGGAAATACCATTTTTGGGATTCTGCACAGAAAGGATTTGTAAACCACTGAATCCACACGTGAGTTTAACTCTGTCAGTTGAATGCACACATTGAAAACCATTCAGTTAGATAGCTCCGTTTTGGTTTAAGAAGCAGATATTTCACTGTACAGCCTATGGTCCGATTCACTCGGGAATATCCCAACGCAGCTCCTCGAAGAAACGTGTTTCTGACTCGCTGAATCTCAACATAGATTCAACTCTCTTAGGTGAACGAACGCACAGCAGAGCAGTTTCAAGGAAACGTTTCTCCTGAGTTTTAGACGAAGTTTTCTGCTGTTTAGTGCGTATGCCGGCAATGGGCTGGAAATACCGGTTTTGGGATTCTGCACAGAAAGGGTTTGTAAACCGCTGAATCCAAACGTGAGTTTAACACTGTCAGTTGAATGCACACATTGACAACCATTCAGTTAGATTGCACCCTTTTGGTTTTAGGAGCAGATATTTCTCTGTACAGCCTATGGTCCCATTCACTCGGGAATATCCCAACGCAGCTCCTAGAAGAAACGTGTTTCTGACTCGCTGAATCTCAACATAGATTCAACTCTCTTATGTGAACGAACGCACAGCAGAGCAGTTTCAAGGAAACGTTTCTCCTGAGTTTTAGACGAAGTTTCCTGCTGTTTGGTACGTATGCCGGCATTGGGCTGGAAATACCGGTTTTGGAATTCTGCACAGAAAGGGTTTGCAAACCGCTGAATCCACACTTGAGTTAAACTCTGTCAGTTGAATGCACACATTGACAACCATTCAGTTTGATAACACCCTTTTGGTTTTAGAAGCAGATATTTCTCTGTACAGCCTATGGTCCCATTCACTCGGGAATATCCCAACGCAGCTCCTGGAAGAAACGTGTTTCTGACTCGCTGAATCTCAACATAGATTCAACTCTCTTAGGTGAACCAAAGCACAGCAGAGCAGTTTCAAGGAAACGTTTCTCCTGAGTTTTAGACGAAGTTTCCTGCTGTTTAGTACGGATGCCGGCATTGGGCAGGAAATACCGGTTTTGGGATTCTGCACAGAAAGGGTTTGCAAACCGCTGAATTCACACGTGAGTTTAATTCTGTCAGTTGAATGCACACATTGACAACCATTCAGTTTGATAGCACCCTTTTGGTTTTAGAAGCAGATATTTCTCTGTATAGCCTATGGTCCCATTCACTCAGGAATATCCCAACGCAGCTCCTAGAAGAAACGTGTTTCTGACTCGCTGAATCTCAACATAGATTCAACTCTCTTAGGTGAACGAACGCACAGCAGAGCAGTTTCAAGGAAACTTTTCTCCTGAGTTTTAGACGAAGTTTCCTGCTGTTTAGTACGTATGCCGGCATTGGGCTGGAAATACCGGTTTTGGGATTCTGCACAGAAAGGGTTTGCAAACCACTGAATCCACACGTGAGTTTAACTCTGTCAGTTGAATGCACACATTGACAACCATTCAGTTTGATAGCTCCGTTTTGGTTTTAGAAGCAGATATTTCTCTGTACAGCCTATGGTCCCATTCACTCGGGAATATCCCAACGCAGCTCCTGGAAGAAACGTGTTTCTGACTCGCTGAATCTCAACATAGATTCAACTCTCTTAGGTGAACGAACGCACAGCAGAGCAGTTTCAAGAAAACGTTTCTCCTGAGTTTTAGACGAAGTTTCCTGCTGTTTAGTACGTATGCCGGCATTGGGCTGCAAATACCGGTTTTGGGATTCTGCACAGAAAGGGTGTGTAAACCGCTGAATCCAAACGTGAGTTTAACTCTGTCAGTTGAATGCACACATTGACAACCATTCAGTTAGATTGCACACTTTTGGTTTTAGGAGCAGATATTTCTCTGTACAGCCTATGGTCCCATTCACTCGGGAATATCCCAACGCAGCTCCTGGAAGAAACGTGTTTCTGACTCGCTGAATCTCAACATAGATTCAACTCTCTTAGGTGAACGAACGCACAGCAGAGCAGTTTCAAGGAAACGTTTCTCCTGAGTTTTAGACGAAGTTTCCTGCTGTTTAGTACGGATGCCGGCATTGCGCTGGAAATACCGGTTTTGGGATTCTGCACAGAAAGGGTTTGCAAACCGTTGAATCCACACGTGAGTTTAACTCTGTCAGTTGAATGCACACATTGACAACCATTCAGTTAGATAGCTCCGTTTTGGTTTTAGAAGCAGATATTTCTCTGTACAGCCTGTGGTCCCATTCACTCGGGAATATCCCAACGCAGCTCCTGGAAGAAACGTGTTTCTGACTCGCTGAATCTCAACATAGATTCAACTCTCTTAGGTGAACGAACGCACAGCAGAGCAGTTTCAAGGAAACGTTTCTCCTTTGTTTTAGACGAAGTTTCCTGCTGTTTAGTACGGATGCCGGCATTGGGCTGGAAATACCGGTTTTGGGATTCTGCACAGAAAGGGTTTGCAAACCGCTGAATCCACACGTGAGTTTAACTCTGTCAGTTGAATGCACACATTGACAACCATTCAGTTTGATAACACCCTTTTGGTTTTAGAAGCAGATATTTCTCTGTACAGCCTATGGTCCCATTCACTCGGGAATATCCCAACGCAGCTCCTGGAAGAAACGTGTTTCTGACTCGCTGAATCTCAACATAGATTCAACTCTCTTAGGTGAACGAACGCACAGCAGAGCAGTTTCAAGGAAACGTTTCTCCTGAGTTTTAGACGAAGTTTCCTGCTGTTTAGTACGGATGCCGGCATTGGGCTGGAAATACCGGTTTTGGGATTCTGCACAGAAAGAGTTTGGAAACCGCTGAATCCACACGTGAGTTTAACTCTGTCAGTTGAATGCACACATTGACAACCATTCAGTTTGATAGCTCCGTTTTGGTTTTAGAAGCAGATATTTCTCTGTACAGCCTATGGTCCCATTCACTCGGGAATATCCCAACGCAGCTCCTGGAAGAAACGTGTTTCTGACTCGCTGAATCTCAACATAGATTCAACTCTCTTAGGTGAACGAACGCACAGCAGAGCAGTTTCAAGGAAACGTTTCTCCTGAGTTTTAGACGAAGTTTCCTGCTGTTTAGTACGGATGCCGGCATTGCGCTGGAAATACCGGTTTTGGGATTCTGCACAGAAAGGGTTTGCAAACCGTTGAATCCACACGTGAGTTTAACTCTGTCAGTTGAATGCACACATTGACAACCATTCAGTTTGATAGCTCCGTTTTGGTTTTAGAAGCAGATATTTCTCTGTACAGCCTGTGGTCCCATTCACTCGGGAATATCCCAACGCAGCTCCTGGAAGAAACGTGTTTCTGACTCGCTGAATCTCAACATAGATTCAACTCTCTTAGGTGAACGAACGCACAGCAGAGCAGTTTCAAGGAAACGTTTCTCCTGAGTTTTAGACGAAGTTTCCTGCTGTTTAGTACGGATGCCGGCATTGGGCTGGAAATACCGGTTTTGGGATTCTGCACAGAAAGGGTTTGCAAACCGCTGAATCCACACGTGAGTTTAACTCTGTCAGTTGAATGCACACATTGACAACCATTCAGTTTGATAACACCCTTTTGGTTTTAGAAGCAGATATTTCTCTGTACAGCCTATGGTCCCATTCACTCGGGAATATCCCAACGCAGCTCCTGGAAGAAACGTGTTTCTGACTCGCTGAATCTCAACATAGATTCAACTCTCTTAGGTGAACGAACGCACAGCAGAGCAGTTTCAAGGAAACGTTTCTCCTGAGTTTTAGACGAAGTTTCCTGCTGTTTAGTACGGATGCCGGCATTGGGCTGGAAATACCGGTTTTGGGATTCTGCACAGAAAGGGTTTGGAAACCGCTGAATCCACACGTGAGTTTAACTCTGTCAGTTGAATGCACACATTGACAACCATTCAGTTTGATAGCTCCGTTTTGGTTTTAGAAGCAGATATTTCTCTGTACAGCCTATGGTCCCATTCACTCGGGAATATCCCAACGCAGCTCCTAGAAGAAACGTGTTTCTGACTCGCTGAATCTCAACATAGATTCAACTCTCTTAGGTGAACGAACGCACAGCACAGCAGTTTCAAGGAAACTTTTCTCCTGAGTTTTAGACGAAGTTTCCTGCTGTTTACTACGGATGCCGGCATTGGGCTGGAAATACCGGTTTTGGGATTCTGCACAGAAAGGGTTTGCAAACCGCTGAATCCACACGTGAGTTTAACTCTGTCAGTTGAATGCACACATTGACAACCATTCAGTTTGATAGCACTCTTTTGGTTTTAGAAGCAGATATTTCTCTGTACAGCCTATGGTCCCATTCACTCGGGAATATCCCAACGCAGCTCCTAGAAGAAACGTGTTTCTGACTCGCTGAATCTCAACATAGATTGAACTCTCTTATGTGAACGAACGCACAGCAGAGCAGTTTCAAGGAAACGTTTCTCCTGAGTTTTAGACGAAGTTTCCTGCTGTTTAGTACATATGCCGGCATTGGGCTGGAAATACCGGTTTTGGGATTCTGCACAGAAAGGGTTTGCAAACCACTGAATCCACACGTGAGTTTAACTCTGTCAGCTGAATGCACACATTGACAACCATTCAGTTATATAGCTCCGTTTTGGTATTAGAAGCAGATATTTCTCTGTACAGCCTATGGTCCCATTCACTCGGGAATATCCCAACGCAGCTCCTAGAAGAAACGTGTTTCTGACTCGCTGAATCTCAACATAGATTCAACTCTCTTAGGTGAACGAACGCACAGCAGAGCAGTTTCAAGGAAACGTTTCTCCTGAGTTTTAGACGAAGTTTCCTGCTGTTTAGTACGTATGCCGGCATTGGGCTGGAAATACCGGTTTTGGGATTCTGCACAGAAAGGGTTTGTAAACCGCTGAATCCAAACGTGAGTTTAACACTGTCAGTTGAATGCACACATTGACAACCATTCAGTTAGATTGCACCCTTTTGGTTTTAGGAGCAGATATTTCTCTGTACAGCCTATGGTCCCATTCACTCGGGAATATCCCAACGCAGCTCCTAGAAGAAACGTGTTTCTGACTCGCTGATTCTCAACATAGATTCAAATCTCTTATGTGAACGAACGCACAGCAGAGCAGTTTCAAGGAAACGTTTCTCCTGAGTTTTAGACGAAGTTTCCTGCTGTTTAGTACGTATGCCGGCATTGGGCTGGAAATACCGGTTTTGGGATTCTGCACAGAAAGGGTTTGCAAACCACTGAATCCACACGTGAGTTTAACTCTGTCAGTTGAATGCACACATTGACAACCATTCGGTTAGATAGCTCCGTTTTGGTTTTAGAAGCAGATATTTCTCTGTAGAGCCTATGGTCCCATTCACTCGGGAATGTCCCAAGGCAGCTCTTAGAAGAAACGTGTTTCTGACTCGCTGAATCTCAACATAGATTCAACTCTCTTAGGTGAACGAACGCACAGCAGAGCAGTTTCAAGGAAACGTTTCTCCTGAGTTTTAGACGAAGTTTCCTGCTGTTTAGTACGTATGCCGGCATTGGGCTGCAAATACCGGTTTTGGGATTCTGCACAGAAAGGGTGTGTAAACCGCTGAATCCAAACGTGAGTTTAACTCTGTCAGTTGAATGCACACATTGACAACCATTCAGTTAGATTGCACACTTTTGGTTTTAGGAGCAGATATTTCTCTGTACAGCCTATGGTCCCATTCACTCGGGAATATCCCAACGCAGCTCCTGGAAGAAACGTGTTTCTGACTCGCTGAATCTCAACATAGATTCAACTCTCTTAGGTGAACGAACGCACAGCAGAGCAGTTTCAAGGAAACGTTTCTCCTGAGTTTTAGACGAAGTTTCCTGCTGTTTAGTACGGATGCCGGCATTGCGCTGGAAATACCGGTTTTGGGATTCTGCACAGAAAGGGTTTGCAAACCGTTGAATCCACACGTGAGTTTAACTCTGTCAGTTGAATGCACACATTGACAACCATTCAGTTAGATAGCTCCGTTTTGGTTTTAGAAGCAGATATTTCTCTGTACAGCCTGTGGTCCCATTCACTCGGGAATATCCCAACGCAGCTCCTGGAAGAAACGTGTTTCTGACTCGCTGAATCTCAACATAGATTCAACTCTCTTAGGTGAACGAACGCACAGCAGAGCAGTTTCAAGGAAACGTTTCTCCTGAGTTTTAGACGAAGTTTCCTGCTGTTTAGTACGGATGCCGGCATTGGGCTGGAAATACCGGTTTTGGGATTCTGCACAGAAAGGGTTTGCAAACCGCTGAATCCACACGTGAGTTTAACTCTGTCAGTTGAATGCACACATTGACAACCATTCAGTTTGATAACACCCTTTTGGTTTTAGAAGCAGATATTTCTCTGTACAGCCTATGGTCCCATTCACTCGGGAATATCCCAACGCAGCTCCTGGAAGAAACGTGTTTCTGACTCGCTGAATCTCAACATAGATTCAACTCTCTTAGGTGAACGAACGCACAGCAGAGCAGTTTCAAGGAAACGTTTCTCCTGAGTTTTAGACGAAGTTTCCTGCTGTTTAGTACGGATGCCGGCATTGGGCTGGAAATACCGGTTTTGGGATTCTGCACAGAAAGGGTTTGCAAACCGCTGAATCCACACGTGAGTTTAACTCTGTCAGTTGAATGCACACATTGACAACCATTCAGTTTGATAGCTCCGTTTTGGTTTTAGAAGCAGATATTTCTCTGTACAGCCTATGGTCCCATTCACTCGGGAATATCCCAACGCAGCTCCTAGAAGAAACGTGTTTCTGACTCGCTGAATCTCAACATAGATTCAACTCTCTTAGGTGAACGAACGCACAGCAGAGCAGTTTCAAGGAAACTTTTCTCCTGAGTTTTAGACGAAATTTCCTGCTGTTTACTACGGATGCCGGCATTGGGCTGGAAATACCGGTTTTGGGATTCTGCACAGAAAGGGTTTGCAAACCGCTGAATCCACACGTGAGTTTAACTCTGTCAGTTGAATGCACACATTGACAACCATTCGGTTAGATAGCTCCGTTTTGGTTTTAGAAGCAGATATTTCTCTGTAGAGCCTATGGTCCCATTCACTCGGGAATATCCCAAGTCAGCTCTTAGAAGAAACGTGTTTCTGACTCGCTGAATCTCAACATAGATTCAGCTCTCTTAGGTGAACCAAAGCACAGCAGAGCAGTTTCAAGGAATCGTTTCTTCTGAGTTTTAGACGAAGTTTCCTGCTGTTTAGTACGGATGCCGGCATTGGGCAGGAAATACCGGTTTTGGGATTCTGCACAGAAAGGGTTTGCAAACCGCTGAATCCAAACGTGAGTTTAACTCTCTCAGTTGAATGCACACATTGACAACCATTCAGTTTGATAGCACCCTTTTGGTTTTAGAAGCAGATATTTCTCTGTATAGCCTATGGTCCCATTCACTCGGGAATATCCCAACGCAGCTCCTAGAAGAAACGTGTTTCTGACTCGCTGAATCTCAACATAGATTCAACTCTGTTAGTTGAACGAACGCACAGCAGAGCAGTTTCAAGGAAACGTTTCTCCTGAGTTTTAGACGAAGTTTCCTGCTGTTTAGTACGGATGCCGGCATTGCGCTGGAAATACCGGTTTTGGGATTCTGCACAGAAAGGATTTGCAAACCGTTGAATCCACACGTGAGTTTAACTCTGTCAGTTGAATGCACACATTGACAACCATTCAGTTAGATTGCACACTTTTGGTGTTAGGAGCAGATATTTCTCTGTACAGCCTATGGTCCCATTCACTCGGGAATATCCCAACGCAGCTCCTGGAAGAAACGTGTTTCTGACTCGCTGAATCTCAACATAGATTCAACTCTCTTAGGTGAACGAACGCACAGCAGAGCAGTTTCAAGGAAACGTTTCTCCTGAGTTTTAGACGAAGTTTCCTGCTGTTTAGTACGGATGCCGGCATTGGGCTGGAAATACCGGTTTTGGGATTCTGCACAGAAAGGGTTTGCAAACCGCTGAATCCACACGTGAGTTTAACTCTGTCAGTTGAATGCACACATTGACAACCATTCAGTTTGATAACACCCTTTTGGTTTTAGAAGCAGATATTTCTCTGTACAGCCTATGGTCCCATTCACTCGGGAATATCCCAACGCAGCTCCTAGAAGAAACGTGTTTCTGACTCGCTGAATCTCAACATAGATTCAACTCTCTTAGGTGAACGAACGCACAGCAGAGCAGTTTCAAGGAAACTTTTCTCCTGAGTTTTAGACGAAGTTTCCTGCTGTTTAGTACGGATGCCGGCATTGGGCAGGAAATACCGGTTTTGGGATTCTGCACAGAAAGGGTTTGCAAACCGCTGAATTCACACGTGAGTTTAACTCTGTCAGTTGAATGCACACATTGACAACCATTCAGTTTGATAGCACCCTTTTGGTTTTAGAAGCAGATATTTCTCTGTATAGCCTATGGTCCCATTCACTCGGGAATATCCCAACGCAGCTCCTAGAAGAAACGTGTTTCTGACTCGCTGAATCTCAACATAGATTCAACTCTCTTAGGTGAACGAACGCACAGCAGAGCAGTTTCAAGGAAACTTTTCTCCTGAGTTTTAGACGAAGTTTCCTGCTGTTTAGTACGTATGCCGGCATTGGGCTGGAAATACCGGTTTTGGGATTCTGCACAGAAAGGGTTTGCAAACCACTGAATCCACACGTGAGTTTAACTCTGTCAGTTGAATGCACACATTGACAACCATTCAGTTTGATAGCTCCGTTTTGGTTTTAGAAGCAGATATTTCTCTGTACAGCCTATGGTCCCATTCACTCGGGAATATCCCAACGCAGCTCCTGGAAGAAACGTGTTTCTGACTCGCTGAATCTCAACATAGATTCAACTCTCTTAGGTGAACGAACGCACAGCAGAGCAGTTTCAAGAAAACGTTTCTCCTGAGTTTTAGACGAAGTTTCCTGCTGTTTAGTACGTATGCCGGCATTGGGCTGCAAATACCGGTTTTGGGATTCTGCACAGAAAGGGTGTGTAAACCGCTGAATCCAAACGTGAGTTTAACTCTGTCAGTTGAATGCACACATTGACAACCATTCAGTTAGATTGCACACTTTTGGTTTTAGGAGCAGATATTTCTCTGTACAGCCTATGGTCCCATTCACTCGGGAATATCCCAACGCAGCTCCTGGAAGAAACGTGTTTCTGACTCGCTGAATCTCAACATAGATTCAACTCTCTTAGGTGAACGAACGCACAGCAGAGCAGTTTCAAGGAAACGTTTCTCCTGAGTTTTAGACGAAGTTTCCTGCTGTTTAGTACGGATGCCGGCATTGCGCTGGAAATACCGGTTTTGGGATTCTGCACAGAAAGGGTTTGCAAACCGTTGAATCCACACGTGAGTTTAACTCTGTCAGTTGAATGCACACATTGACAACCATTCAGTTAGATAGCTCCGTTTTGGTTTTAGAAGCAGATATTTCTCTGTACAGCCTGTGGTCCCATTCACTCGGGAATATCCCAACGCAGCTCCTGGAAGAAACGTGTTTCTGACTCGCTGAATCTCAACATAGATTCAACTCTCTTAGGTGAACGAACGCACAGCAGAGCAGTTTCAAGGAAACGTTTCTCCTTTGTTTTAGACGAAGTTTCCTGCTGTTTAGTACGGATGCCGGCATTGGGCTGGAAATACCGGTTTTGGGATTCTGCACAGAAAGGGTTTGCAAACCGCTGAATCCACACGTGAGTTTAACTCTGTCAGTTGAATGCACACATTGACAACCATTCAGTTTGATAACACCCTTTTGGTTTTAGAAGCAGATATTTCTCTGTACAGCCTATGGTCCCATTCACTCGGGAATATCCCAACGCAGCTCCTGGAAGAAACGTGTTTCTGACTCGCTGAATCTCAACATAGATTCAACTCTCTTAGGTGAACGAACGCACAGCAGAGCAGTTTCAAGGAAACGTTTCTCCTGAGTTTTAGACGAAGTTTCCTGCTGTTTAGTACGGATGCCGGCATTGGGCTGGAAATACCGGTTTTGGGATTCTGCACAGAAAGGGTTTGGAAACCGCTGAATCCACACGTGAGTTTAACTCTGTCAGTTGAATGCACACATTGACAACCATTCAGTTTGATAGCTCCGTTTTGGTTTTAGAAGCAGATATTTCTCTGTACAGCCTATGGTCCCATTCACTCGGGAATATCCCAACGCAGCTCCTGGAAGAAACGTGTTTCTGACTCGCTGAATCTCAACATAGATTCAACTCTCTTAGGTGAACGAACGCACAGCAGAGCAGTTTCAAGGAAACGTTTCTCCTGAGTTTTAGACGAAGTTTCCTGCTGTTTAGTACGGATGCCGGCATTGCGCTGGAAATACCGGTTTTGGGATTCTGCACAGAAAGGGTTTGCAAACCGTTGAATCCACACGTGAGTTTAACTCTGTCAGTTGAATGCACACATTGACAACCATTCAGTTAGATAGCTCCGTTTTGGTTTTAGAAGCAGATATTTCTCTGTACAGCCTGTGGTCTCATTCACTCGGGAATATCCCAACGCAGCTCCTGGAAGAAACGTGTTTCTGACTCGCTGAATCTCAACATAGATTCAACTCTCTTAGGTGAACGAACGCACAGCAGAGCAGTTTCAAGGAAACGTTTCTCCTTTGTTTTAGACGAAGTTTCCTGCTGTTTAGTACGGATGCCGGCATTGGGCTGGAAATACCGGTTTTGGGATTCTGCACAGAAAGGGTTTGCAAACCGCTGAATCCACACGTGAGTTTAACTCTGTCAGTTGAATGCACACATTGACAACCATTCAGTTTGATAACACCCTTTTGGTTTTAGAAGCAGATATTTCTCTGTACAGCCTATGGTCCCATTCACTCGGGAATATCCCAACGCAGCTCCTGGAAGAAACGTGTTTCTGACTCGCTGAATCTCAACATAGATTCAACTCTCTTAGGTGAACGAACGCACAGCAGAGCAGTTTCAAGGAAACGTTTCTCCTGAGTTTTAGACGAAGTTTCCTGCTGTTTAGTACGGATGCCGGCATTGGGCTGGAATTACCGGTTTTGGGATTCTGCACAGAAAGGGTTTGGAAACCGCTGAATCCACACGTGAGTTTAACTCTGTCAGTTGAATGCACACATTGACAACCATTCAGTTTGATAGCTCCGTTTTGGTTTTAGAAGCAGATATTTCTCTGTACAGCCTATGGTCCCATTCACTCGGGAATATCCCAACGCAGCTCCTAGAAGAAACGTGTTTCTGACTCGCTGAATCTCAACATAGATTCAACTCTCTTAGGTGAACGAACGCACAGCACAGCAGTTTCAAGGAAACTTTTCTCCTGAGTTTTAGACGAAGTTTCCTGCTGTTTACTACGGATGCCGGCATTGGGCTGGAAATACCGGTTTTGGGATTCTGCACAGAAAGGGTTTGCAAACCGCTGAATCCACACGTGAGTTTAACTCTGTCAGTTGAATGCACACATTGACAACCATTCAGTTTGATAGCACTCTTTTGGTTTTAGAAGCAGATATTTCTCTGTACAGCCTATGGTCCCATTCACTCGGGAATATCCCAACGCAGCTCCTAGAAGAAACGTGTTTCTGACTCGCTGAATCTCAACATAGATTGAACTCTCTTATGTGAACGAACGCACAGCAGAGCAGTTTCAAGGAAACGTTTCTCCTGAGTTTTAGACGAAGTTTCCTGCTGTTTAGTACATATGCCGGCATTGGGCTGGAAATACCGGTTTTGGGATTCTGCACAGAAAGGGTTTGCAAACCACTGAATCCACACGTGAGTTTAACTCTGTCAGCTGAATGCACACATTGACAACCATTCAGTTATATAGCTCCGTTTTGGTATTAGAAGCAGATATTTCTCTGTACAGCCTATGGTCCCATTCACTCGGGAATATCCCAACGCAGCTCCTAGAAGAAACGTGTTTCAGACTCGCTGAATCTCAACATAGATTCAACTCTCTTAGGTGAACGAACGCACAGCAGAGCAGTTTCAAGGAATCGTTTCTCCTGAGTTTTAGACGAAGTTTCCTGCTGTTTAGTACGGATGCCGGCATTGGGCTGGAAATACCGATTTTGGGATTCTGCACAGAAAGGGTTTGCAAACCGCTGAATCCACATGTGAGTTTAACTCTGTCAGTTGAATGCACACATTGACAACCATTCAGTTTGATAACACCCTTTTGGTTTTAGAAGCAGATATTTCTCCATACAGCCTATGGTCCCATTCACTCGGGAATATCCCAACGCAGCTCCTCGAAGAAACGTGTTTCTGACTCGCTGAATCTCAACATAGATTCAACTCTCTTAGGTGAACGAACGCACAGCAGAGCAGTTTCAAGGAAACGTTTCTCCTGAGTTTTAGACGAAGTTTCCTGCTGTTTAGTACGTATGCCGGCATTGGGCTGGAAATACCGGTTTTGGGATTCTGCACAGAAAGGGTTTGTAAACCGCTGAATCCAAACGTGAGTTTAACACTGTCAGTTGAATGCACAGATTGACAACCATTCAGTTAGATTGCACCCTTTTGGTTTTAGGAGCAGATATTTCTCTGTACAGCCTATGGTACCATTCACTCGGGAATATCCCAACGCAGCTCCTAGAAGAAACGTGTTTCTGACTCGCTGATTCTCAACATAGATTCAAATCTCTTATGTGAACGAACGCACAGCAGAGCAGTTTCAAGGAAACGTTTCTCCTGAGTTTTAGACGAAGTTTCCTGCTGTTTAGTACGTATGCCGGCATTGGGCTGGAAATACCGGTTTTGGGATTCTGCACAGAAAGGGTTTGCAAACCACTGAATCCACACGTGAGTTTAACTCTGTCAGTTGAATGCACACATTGACAACCATTCGGTTAGATAGCTCCGTTTTGGTTTTAGAAGCAGATATTTCTCTGTAGAGCCTATGGTCCCATTCACTCGGGAATATCCCAAGGCAGCTCTTAGAAGAAACGTGTTTCTGACTCGCTGAATCTCAACATAGATTCAACTCTCTTACGTGAACCAAAGCACAGCAGAGCAGTTTCAAGGAAACGTTTCTCCTGAGTTTTAGACGAAGTTTCCTGCTGTTTAGTACGTATGCCGGCATTGGGCTGCAAATACCGGTTTTGGGATTCTGCACAGAAAGGGTGTGTAAACCGCTGAATCCAAACGTGAGTTTAACTCTGTCAGTTGAATGCACACATTGACAACCATTCAGTTAGATTGCACACTTTTGGTTTTAGGAGCAGATATTTCTCTGTACAGCCTATGGTCCCATTCACTCGGGAATATCCCAACGCAGCTCCTGGAAGAAACGTGTTTCTGACTCGCTGAATCTCAACATAGATTCAACTCTCTTAGGTGAACGAACGCACAGCAGAGCAGTTTCAAGGAAACGTTTCTCCTGAGTTTTAGACGAAGTTTCCTGCTGTTTAGTACGGATGCCGGCATTGCGCTGGAAATACCGGTTTTGGGATTCTGCACAGAAAGGGTTTGCAAACCGTTGAATCCACACGTGAGTTTAACTCTGTCAGTTGAATGCACACATTGACAACCATTCAGTTAGATAGCTCCGTTTTGGTTTTAGAAGCAGATATTTCTCTGTACAGCCTGTGGTCCCATTCACTCGGGAATATCCCAACGCAGCTCCTGGAAGAAACGTGTTTCTGACTCGCTGAATCTCAACATAGATTCAACTCTCTTAGGTGAACGAACGCACAGCAGAGCAGTTTCAAGGAAACGTTTCTCCTGAGTTTTAGACGAAGTTTCCTGCTGTTTAGTACGGATGCCGGCATTGGGCTGGAAATACCGGTTTTGGGATTCTGCACAGAAAGGGTTTGCAAACCGCTGAATCCACACGTGAGTTTAACTCTGTCAGTTGAATGCACACATTGACAACCATTCAGTTTGATAACACCCTTTTGGTTTTAGAAGCAGATATTTCTCTGTACAGCCTATGGTCCCATTCACTCGGGAATATCCCAACGCAGCTCCTGGAAGAAACGTGTTTCTGACTCGCTGAATCTCAACATAGATTCAACTCTCTTAGGTGAACGAACGCACAGCAGAGCAGTTTCAAGGAAACGTTTCTCCTGAGTTTTAGACGAAGTTTCCTGCTGTTTAGTACGGATGCCGGCATTGGGCTGGAAATACCGGTTTTGGGATTCTGCACAGAAAGGGTTTGCAAACCGCTGAATCCACACGTGAGTTTAACTCTGTCAGTTGAATGCACACATTGACAACCATTCAGTTTGATAGCTCCGTTTTGGTTTTAGAAGCAGATATTTCTCTGTACAGCCTATGGTCCCATTCACTCGGGAATATCCCAACGCAGCTCCTAGAAGAAACGTGTTTCTGACTCGCTGAATCTCAACATAGATTCAACTCTCTTAGGTGAACGAACGCACAGCAGAGCAGTTTCAAGGAAACTTTTCTCCTGAGTTTTAGACGAAATTTCCTGCTGTTTACTACGGATGCCGGCATTGGGCTGGAAATACCGGTTTTGGGATTCTGCACAGAAAGGGTTTGCAAACCGCTGAATCCACACGTGAGTTTAACTCTGTCAGTTGAATGCACACATTGACAACCATTCGGTTAGATAGCTCCGTTTTGGTTTTAGAAGCAGATATTTCTCTGTAGAGCCTATGGTCCCATTCACTCGGGAATATCCCAAGTCAGCTCTTAGAAGAAACGTGTTTCTGACTCGCTGAATCTCAACATAGATTCAGCTCTCTTAGGTGAACCAAAGCACAGCAGAGCAGTTTCAAGGAATCGTTTCTTCTGAGTTTTAGACGAAGTTTCCTGCTGTTTAGTACGGATGCCGGCATTGGGCAGGAAATACCGGTTTTGGGATTCTGCACAGAAAGGGTTTGCAAACCGCTGAATCCAAACGTGAGTTTAACTCTGTCAGTTGAATGCACACATTGACAACCATTCAGTTTGATAGCACCCTTTTGGTTTTAGAAGCAGATATTTCTCTGTATAGCCTATGGTCCCATTCACTCGGGAATATCCCAACGCAGCTCCTAGAAGAAACGTGTTTCTGACTCGCTGAATCTCAACATAGATTCAACTCTGTTAGTTGAACGAACGCACAGCAGAGCAGTTTCAAGGAAACGTTTCTCCTGAGTTTTAGACGAAGTTTCCTGCTGTTTAGTACGTATGCCGGCATTGGGCTGCAAATACCGGTTTTGGGATTCTGCACAGAAAGGGTGTGTAAACCGCTGAATCCAAACGTGAGTTTAACTCTGTCAGTTGAATGCACACATTGACAACCATTCAGTTAGATTGCACCCTTTTGGTTTTAGGAGCAGATATTTCTCTGTACAGCCTATGGTCCCATTCACTCGGGAATATCCCAACGCAGCTCCTGGAAGAAACGTGTTTCTGACTCGCTGAATCTCAACATAGATTCAACTCTCTTAGGTGAACGAACGCACAGCAGAGCAGTTTCAAGGAAACGTTTCTCCTGAGTTTTAGACGAAGTTTCCTGCTGTTTAGTACGTATGCCGGCATTGGGCTGCAAATACCGGTTTTGGGATTCTGCACAGAAAGGGTGTGTAAACCGCTGAATCCACACGTGAGTTTAACTCTGTCAGTTGAATGCACACATTGACAACCATTCAGTTAGATAGCTCCGTTTTGGTTTTAGAAGCAGATATTTCTCTGTACAGCCTGTGGTCCCATTCACTCGGGAATATCCCAACGCAGCTCCTGGAAGAAACGTGTTTCTGACTCGCTGAATCTCAACATAGATTCAACTCTCTTAGGTGAACGAACGCACAGCAGAGCAGTTTCAAGGAAACGTTTCTCCTGAGTTTTAGACGAAGTTTCCTGCTGTTTAGTACGGATGCCGGCATTGGGCTGGAAATACCGGTTTTGGGATTCTGCACAGAAAGGGTTTGCAAACCGCTGAATCCACACGTGAGTTTAACTCTGTCAGTTGAATGCACACATTGACAACCATTCAGTTTGATAACACCCTTTTGGTTTTAGAAGCAGATATTTCTCTGTACAGCCTATGGTCCCATTCACTCGGGAATATCCCAACGCAGCTCCTGGAAGAAACGTGTTTCTGACTCGCTGAATCTCAACATAGATTCAACTCTCTTAGGTGAACGAACGCACAGCAGAGCAGTTTCAAGGAAACGTTTCTCCTGAGTTTTAGACGAAGTTTCCTGCTGTTTAGTACGGATGCCGGCATTGGGCTGGAAATACCGGTTTTGGGATTCTGCACAGAAAGGGTTTGCAAACCGCTGAATCCACACGTGAGTTTAACTCTGTCAGTTGAATGCACACATTGACAACCATTCAGTTTGATAGCTCCGTTTTGGTTTTAGAAGCAGATATTTCTCTGTACAGCCTATGGTCCCATTCACTCGGGAATATCCCAACGCAGCTCCTGGAAGAAACGTGTTTCTGACTCGCTGAATCTCAACATAGATTCAACTCTCTTAGGTGAACGAACTCACAGCAGAGCAGTTTCAAGGAAACGTTTCTCCTGAGTTTTAGACGAAGTTTCCTGCTGTTTAGTACGGATGCCGGCATTGGGCTGGAAATACCGGTTTTGGGATTCTGCACAGAAAGGGTTTGGAAACCGCTGAATCCACACGTGAGTTTAACTCTGTCAGTTGAATGCACACATTGACAACCATTCAGTTTGATAGCACTCTTTTGGTTTTAGAAGCAGATATTTCTCTGTACAGCCTATGGTCCCATTCACTCGGGAATATCCCAACGCAGCTCCTAGAAGAAACGTGTTTCTGACTCGCTGAATCTCAACATAGATTGAACTCTCTTATGTGAACGAACGCACAGCAGAGCAGTTTCAAGGAAAAGTTTCTCCTGAGTTTTAGACGAAGTTTCCTGCTGTTTAGTACATATGCCGGCATTGGGCTGGAAATACCGGTTTTGGGATTCTGCACAGAAAGGGTTTGCAAACCACTGAATCCACACGTGAGTTTAACTCTGTCAATTGAATGCACACATTGACAACCATTCAGTTATATAGCTCCGTTTTGGTATTAGAAGCAGATATTTCTCTGTACAGCCTATGGTCCCATTCACTCGGGAATATCCCAACGCAGCTGCTAGAAGAAACGTGTTTCAGACTCGCTGAATCTCAACATAGATTCAACTCTCTTAGGTGAACGAACGCACAGCAGAGCAGTTTCAAGGAATCGTTTCTCCTGAGTTTTAGACGAAGTTTCCTGCTGTTTAGTACGGATGCCGGCATTGGGCTGGAAATACCGATTTTGGGATTCTGCACAGAAAGGGTTTGCAAACCGCTGAATCCACACGTGAGTTTAACTCTGTCAGTTGAATGCACACATTGACAACCATTCAGTTTGATAACACCCTTTTGGTTTTAGAAGCAGATATTTCTCCATACAGCCTATGGTCCCATTCACTCGGGAATATCCCAACGCAGCTCCTCGAAGAAACGTGTTTCTGACTCGCTGAATCTCAACATAGATTCAACTCTCTTAGGTGAACGAACGCACAGCAGAGCAGTTTCAAGGAAACGTTTCTCCTGAGTTTTAGACGAAGTTTCCTGCTGTTTAGTACGTATGCCGGCAATGGGCTGGAAATACCGGTTTTGGGATTCTGCACAGAAAGGGTTTGTAAACCGCTGAATCCAAACGTGAGTTTAACACTGTCAGTTGAATGCACACATTGACAACCATTCAGTTAGATTGCACCCTTTTGGTTTTAGGAGCAGATATTTCTCTGTACAGCCTATGGTCCCATTCACTCGGGAATATCCCAACGCAGCTCCTAGAAGAAACGTGTTTCTGACTCGCTGATTCTCAACATAGATTCAAATCTCTTATGTGAACGAACGCACAGCAGAGCAGTTTCAAGGAAACGTTTCTCCTGAGTTTTAGACGAAGTTTCCTGCTGTTTAGTACGTATGCCGGCATTGGGCTGGAAATACCGGTTTTGGGATTCTGCACAGAAAGGGTTTGCAAACCACTGAATCCACACGTGAGTTTAACTCTGTCAGTTGAATGCACACATTGACAACCATTCGGTTAGATAGCTCCGTTTTGGTTTTAGAAGCAGATATTTCTCTGTAGAGCCTATGGTCCCATTCACTCGGGAATATCCCAAGGCAGCTCTTAGAAGAAACGTGTTTCTGACTCGCTGAATCTCAACATAGATTCAACTCTCTTAGGTGAACCAAAGCACAGCAGAGCAGTTTCAAGGAATCGTTTCTTCTGAGTTTTAGACGAAGTTTCCTGCTGTTTAGTACGGATGCCGGCATTGGGCAGGAAATACCGGTTTTGGGATTCTGCACAGAAAGGGTTTGCAAACCGCTGAATCCAAACGTGAGTTTTACTCTGTCAGTTGAATGCACACATTGACAACCATTCAGTTTGATAGCACCCTTTTGGTTTTAGAAGCAGATATTTCTCTGTATAGCCTATGGTCCCATTCACTCGGGAATATCCCAACGCAGCTCCTAGAAGAAACGTGTTTCTGACTCGCTGAATCTCAACATAGATTCAACTCTCTTAGGTGAACGAACGCACAGCAGAGCAGTTTCAAGAAAACTTTTCTCCTGAGTTTTAGACGAAGTTTCCTGCTGTTTAGTTCGGATGCCGGCATTGGGCTGGAAATACCGGTTTTGGGATTCTGCACAGAAAGGATTTGCAAACCACTGAATCCACACGTGAGTTTAACTCTGTCAGTTGAATGCACACATTGACAACCATTCAGTTAGATAGCTCCGTTTTGGTTTTAGAAGCAGATATTTCTCTGTACAGCCTATGGTCCCATTCACTCGGGAATATCCCAACGCAGCTCCTGGAAGAAACGTGTTTCTGACTCGCTGAATCTCAACATAGATTCAACTCTCTTAGGTGAACGAACGCACAGCAGAGCAGTTTCAAGGAAACGTTTCTCCTGAGTTTTAGACGAAGTTTCCTGCTGTTTAGTACGTATGCCGGCATTGGGCTGCAAATACCGGTTTTGGGATTCTGCACAGAAAGGGTGTGTAAACCGCTGAATCCAAACGTGAGTTTAACTCTGTCAGTTGAATGCACACATTGACAACCATTCAGTTAGATTGCACACTTTTGGTTTTAGGAGCAGATATTTCTCTGTACAGCCTATGGTCCCATTCACTCGGGAATATCCCAACGCAGCTCCTGGAAGAAACGTGTTTCTGACTCGCTGAATCTCAACATAGATTCAACTCTCTTAGGTGAACGAACGCACAGCAGAGCAGTTTCAAGGAAACGTTTCTCCTGAGTTTTAGACGAAGTTTCCTGCTGTTTAGTACGGATGCCGGCATTGGGCTGGAAATACCGGTTTTGGGATTCTGCACAGAAAGGGTTTGCAAACCGCTGAATCCACACGTGAGTTTAACTCTGTCAGTTGAATGCACACATTGACAACCATTCAGTTTGATAACACCCTTTTGGTTTTAGAAGCAGATATTTCTCTGTACAGCCTATGGTCCCATTCACTCGGGAATATCCCAACGCAGCTCCTGGAAGAAACGTGTTTCTGACTCGCTGAATCTCAACATAGATTCAACTCTCTTAGGTGAACGAACGCACAGCAGAGCAGTTTCAAGGAAACGTTTCTCCTGAGTTTTAGACGAAGTTTCCTGCTGTTTAGTACGGATGCCGGCATTGGGCTGGAAATACCGGTTTTGGGATTCTGCACAGAAAGGGTTTGCAAACCGCTGAATCCACACGTGAGTTTAACTCTGTCAGTTGAATGCACACATTGACAACCATTCAGTTTGATAGCTCCGTTTTGGTTTTAGAAGCAGATATTTCTCTGTACAGCCTATGGTCCCATTCACTCGGGAATATCCCAACGCAGCTCCTAGAAGAAACGTGTTTCTGACTCGCTGAATCTCAACATAGATTTAACTCTCTTAGGTGAACGAACGCACAGCAGAGCAGTTTCAAGGAAACTTTTCTCCTGAGTTTTAGACGAAATTTCCTGCTGTTTACTACGGATGCCGGCATTGGGCTGGAAATACCGGTTTTGGGATTCTGCACAGAAAGGGTTTGCAAACCGCTGAATCCACACGTGAGTTTAACTCTGTCAGTTGAATGCACACATTGACAACCATTCAGTTTGATAGCACTCTTTTGGTTTTAGAAGCAGATATTTCTCTGTACAGCCTATGGTCCCATTCACTCGGGAATATCCCAACGCAGCTCCAAGAAGAAACGTGTTTCGGACTCGCTGAATCTCAACATAGATTCAACTCTCTTAGGTGAACGAACGCACAGCAGAGCAGTTTCAAGGAAACGTTTCTCCTGAGTTTTAGACGAAGTTTCCTGCTGTTTAGTACGGATGCCGGCATTGGGCTGGAAATACCGGTTTTGGGATTCTGCACAGAAAGGGTTTGCAAACCGCTGAATCCACACGTGAGTTTAACTCTGTCAGTTGAATGCACACATTGACAACCATTCAGTTTGATAGCTCCGTTTTGGTTTTAGAAGCAGATATTTCTCTGTACAGCCTATGGTCCCATTCACTCGGGAATATCCCAACGCAGCTCCTAGAAGAAACGTGTTTCTGACTCGCTGAATCTCAACATAGATTCAACTCTCTTAGGTGAACGAACGCACAGCAGAGCAGTTTCAAGGAAACTTTTCTCCTGAGTTTTAGACGAAATTTCCTGCTGTTTACTACGGATGCCGGCATTGGGCTGGAAATACCGGTTTTGGGATTCTGAACAGAAAGGGTTTGCAAACCGCTGAATCCACACGTGAGTTTAACTCTGTCAGTTGAATGCACACATTGACAACCATTCAGTTTGATAGCACTCTTTTGGTTTTAGAAGCAGATATTTCTCTGTACAGCCTATGGTCCCATTCACTCGGGAATATCCCAACGCAGCTCCTGGAAGAAACGTGTTTCTGACTCGCTGAATCTCAACATAGATTCAACTCTCTTAGGTGAACGAACGCACAGCAGAGCAGTTTCAAGGAAACTTTTCTCCTGAGTTTTAGATGAAGTTTACTGCTGTTTAGTACGTATGCCGGCATTGGGCTGGAAATACCGATTTTGGGATTCTGCACAGAAAGGGTTTGCAAACCGCTGAATCCACACGTGAGTTTAACTCTGTCAGTTGAATGCACACATTGACAACCATTCAGTTAGATAGCTCCGTTTTGGTTTTAGAAGCAGATATTTCTCTGTATGGCCTATGGTCCCATTCACTCGGGAATATCCCAACGCAGCTCCTAGAAGAAACGTGTTTCTGACTCGCTGAATCTCAACATAGATTCAACTCTCTTAGGTGAACGAACGCACAGCAGAGCAGTTTCAAGAAAACTTTTCTCCTGAGTTTTAGACGAAGTTTCCTGCTGTTTAGTACGGATGCCGGCATTGGGCTGGAAATACCGGTTTTGGGATTCTGCACAGAAAGGGTTTGCAAACCACTGAATCCACACGTGAGTTTAACTCTGTCAGTTGAATGCACACATTGACAACCATTCAGTTAGATAGCTCCGTTTTGGTTTTAGAAGCAGATATTTCTCTGTACAGCCTATGGTCCCATTCACTCGGGAATATCCCAACGCAGCTCCTGGAAGAAACGTGTTTCTGACTCGCTGAATCTCAACATAGATTCAACTCTCTTAGGTGAACGAACGCACAGCAGAGCAGTTTCAAGGAAACGTTTCTCCTGAGTTTTAGACGAAGTTTCCTGCTGTTTAGTACGTATGCCGGCATTGGGCTGGAAATACCGGTTTTGGGATTCTGCACAGAAAGGGTGTGTAAACCGCTGAATCCAAACGTGAGTTTAACTCTGTCAGTTGAATGCACACATTGACAACCATTCAGTTAGATTGCACCCTTTTGGTTTTATGAGCAGATATTTCTCTGTACAGCCTATGGTCCCATTCACTCGGGAATATCCCAACGCAGCTCCTGGAAGAAACGTGTTTCTGACTCGCTGAATCTCAACATAGATTCAACTCTCTTAGGTGAACGAACGCACAGCAGAGCAGTTTCAAGGAAACGTTTCTCCTGAGTTTTAGACGAAGTTTCCTGCTGTTTAGTACGGATGCCGGCATTGCGCTGGAAATACCGGTTTTGGGATTCTGCACAGAAAGGATTTGCAAACCGTTGAATCCACACGTGAGTTTAACTCTGTCAGTTGAATGCACACATTGACAACCATTCAGTTAGATAGCTCTGTTTTGGTTTTAGAAGCAGATATTTCTCTGTACAGCCTATGGTCCCATTCACTCGGTAATATCCCAACGCAGCTCCTGGAAGAAACGTGTTTCTGACTCGCTGAATCTCAACATAGATTCAACTCTCTTAGGTGAACGAACGCACAGCAGAGCAGTTTCAAGGAAACGTTTCTCCTGAGTTTTAGACGAAGTTTCCTGCTGTTTAGTACGGATGCCGGCATTGGGCTGGAAATACCGGTTTTGGGATTCTGCACAGAAAGGGTTTGCAAACCGCTGAATCCACACGTGAGTTTAACTCTGTCAGTTGAATGCACACATTGACAACCATTCAGTTTGATAACACCCTTTTGGTTTTAGAAGCAGATATTTCTCTGTACAGCCTATGGTCCCATTCACTCGGGAATATCCCAACGCAGCTCCTGGAAGAAACGTGTTTCTGACTCGCTGAATCTCAACATAGATTCAACTCTCTTAGGTGAACGAACGCACAGCAGAGCAGTTTCAAGGAAACGTTTCTCCTGAGTTTTAGACGAAGTTTCCTGCTGTTTAGTACGGATGCCGGCATTGGGCTGGAAATACCGGTTTTGGGATTCTGCACAGAAAGGGTTTGCAAACCGCTGAATCCACACGTGAGTTTAACTCTGTCAGTTGAATGCACACATTGACAACCATTCAGTTTGATAGCTCCGTTTTGGTTTTAGAAGCAGATATTTCTCTGTACAGCCTATGGTCCCATTCACTCGGGAATATCCCAGCGCAGCTCCTAGAAGAAACGTGTTTCTGACTCGCTGAATCTCAACATAGATTCAACTCTCTTAGGTGAACGAACGCACAGCAGAGCAGTTTCAAGGAAACTTTTCTCCTGAGTTTTAGACGAAATTTCCTGCTGTTTACTACGGATGCCGGCATTGGGCTGGAAATACCGGTTTTGGGATTCTGCACAGAAAGGGTTTGCAAACCGCTGAATCCACACGTGAGTTTAACTCTGTCAGTTGAATGCACACATTGACAACCATTCGGTTAGATAGCTCCGTTTTGGTTTTAGAAGCAGATATTTCTCTGTAGAGCCTATGGTCCCATTCACTCGGGAATATCCCAAGTCAGCTCTTAGAAGAAACGTGTTTCTGACTCGCTGAATCTCAACATAGATTCAACTCTCTTAGGTGAACCAAAGCACAGCAGAGCAGTTTCAAGGAATCGTTTCTTCTGAGTTTTAGACGAAGTTTCCTGCTGTTTAGTACGGATGCCGGCATTGGGCAGGAAATACCGGTTTTGGGATTCTGCACAGAAAGGGTTTGCAAACCGCTGAATCCAAACGTGAGTTTAACTCTGTCAGTTGAATGCACACATTGACAACCATTCAGTTTGATAGCACCCTTTTGGTTTTAGAAGCAGATATTTCTCTGTATAGCCTATGGTCCCATTCACTCGGGAATATCCCAACGCAGCTCCTAGAAGAAACGTGTTTCTGACTCGCTGAATCTCAACATAGATTCAACTCTCTTAGGTGAACGAACGCACAGCAGAGCAGTTTCAAGGAAACGTTTCTCCTGAGTTTTAGACGAAGTTTCCTGCTGTTTAGTACGGATGCCGGCATTGGGCTGGAAATACCGGTTTTGGGATTCTGCACAGAAAGGGTTTGCAAACCGCTGAATCCACACGTGAGTTTAACTCTGTCAGTTGAATGCACACATTGACAACCATTCAGTTTGATAGCTCCGTTTTGGTTTTAGAAGCAGATATTTCTCTGTACAGCCTATGGTCCCATTCACTCGGGAATATCCCAACGCAGCTCCTGGAAGAAACGTGTTTCTGACTCGCTGAATCTCAACATAGATTCAACTCTCTTAGGTGAACGAACGCACAGCAGAGCAGTTTCAAGGAAACGTTTCTCCTGAGTTTTAGACGAAGTTTCCTGCTGTTTAGTACGTATGCCGGCATTGGGCTGCAAATACCGGTTTTGGGATTCTGCACAGAAAGGGTGTGTAAACCGCTGAATCCAAACGTGAGTTTAACTCTGTCAGTTGAATGCACACATTGACAACCATTCAGTTAGATTGCACCCTTTTGGTTTTATGAGCAGATATTTCTCTGTACATCCTATGGTCCCATTCACTCGGGAATATCCCAACGCAGCTCCTGGAAGAAACGTGTTTCTGACTCGCTGAATCTCAACATAGATTCAACTCTCTTAGGTGAACGAACGCACAGCAGAGCAGTTTCAAGGAAACGTTTCTCCTGAGTTTTAGACGAAGTTTCCTGCTGTTTAGTACGGATGCCGGCATTGCGCTGGAAATACCGGTTTTGGGATTCTGCACAGAAAGGATTTGCAAACCGTTGAATCCACACGTGAGTTTAACTCTGTCAGTTGAATGCACACATTGACAACCATTCAGTTTGATAACACCCTTATGGTTTTAGAAGCAGATATTTCTCCGTAGAGCCTATGGTCCCATTGACTCGGGAATATCCCAATGCAGGTCCTAAAAGAAACGTGTTTCTGACTCGCTGAATCTCAACATAGATTCAACTCTCTTAGGTGAACGAACGCACAGCAGAGCAGTTTCAAGGAATCGTTTCTCCTGAGATTTAGACGAAGCTTCCTGCTGTTTAGTACATATGCCGGCATTGGGCTGGAAATACCGGTTTTGGGATTCTGCACAGAAACGGTTTGCAAACCGCTGAATCCACACGTGAGATTAACTCTGTCAGTTGAATGCACACATTGACAACCATTCAGTTAGATAGCACCGTTTTGGTTTTAGAAGCAGATATTTCTCTGTACAGCCTATGGTAGCATTCACTCAGGAATATCCCAACGCAGGTCCTAGAGAAACGTGTTTCTGACTCGCTGAATCTCAACATAGATTCAACTCTCTTAGGTGAACGAACGCACAGCAGAGCAGTTTCAAGGAAACGTTTCTTCTGAGTTTTAGACGAAGTTTCCTGCTGTTTAGTACGTATGCCGGCATTGGGCTGGAAATACCGGTTTTGGGATTCTGCACAGAAAGGGTTTGCAAACCGCTGAATCCACACGTGAGTTTAACTCTCTCAGTTGAATGCACACATTGACAACCATTCAGTTTTATTACACCCTTTTGATTTTAGAAGCAGATATTTCTCTGTACAGCCTATGGTCCCATTCACTCGGGAATATCCCAACGCAGCTCCTGGAAGAAACGTGTTTCTGACTCGCTGAATCTCAACATAGATTCAAATCTCTTAGGTGAACGAATGCACAGCAGAGCAGTTTCAAGGAAACGTTTCTCCTGAGTTTTAGACGAAGTTTCCTGCTGTTTAGTACGGATGCCGGCATTGGGCTGGAATTACCGGTTTTGGGATTCTGCACAGAAAGGGTTTGCAAACCGCTGAATCCACACGTGAGTTTAACTTTGTGAGTTGAATGCACACATTGACAACCATCCAGTTAGATAGCTCCGTTTTGGTTTTAGAAGCAGATATTTCTCTGTACAGACTATGGTCCCATTCACTCGGGAATATCCCAACGCAGCTCCTGGAAGAAACGTGTTTCTGACTTGCTGAATCTCAACATAGATTCAACTCTCTTAGGTGAACGAACGCACAGCAGAGCAGTTTCAAGGAAACGTTTCTCCTGAGTTTTAGACGAAGTTTCCTGCTGTTTAGTACGGATGCCGGCATTGGGCTGGAAATACCGGTTTTGGGATTCTGCACAGAAAGGGTTTGCAAACCGCTGAATCCACACGTGAGTTTAACTCTGTCAGTTGAATGCACACATTGACAACCATTCAGTTTGATAACACCCTTATGGTTTTAGAAGCAGATATTTCTCCGTAGAGCCTATGGTCCCATTGACTCGGGAATATCCCAATGCAGGTCCTAAAAGAAACGTGTTTCTGACTCGCTGAATCTCAACATAGATTCAACTCTCTTAGGTGAACGAACGCACAGCAGAGCAGTTTCAAGGAATCGTTTCTCCTGAGATTTAGACGAAGCTTCCTGCTGTTTAGTACATATGCCGGCATTGGGCTGGAAATACCGGTTTTGGGATTCTGCACAGAAACGGTTTGCAAACCGCTGAATCCACACGTGAGATTAACTCTGTCAGTTGAATGCACACATTGACAACCATTCAGTTAGATAGCACCGTTTTGGTTTTAGAAGCAGATATTTCTCTGTACAGCCTATGGTCCCATTCACTCGGGAATATCCCAACGCAGCTCCTAGAAGAAACGTGTTTCTGACTCGCTGAATCTCAACATAGATTCAACTCTCTTAGGTGAACGAACGCACAGCAGAGCAGTTTCAAAGAAACGTTTCTCCTGAGTTTTAGACGAAGTTTTCTGCTGTTTAGTACGGATGCCGGCATTGGGCTGGAAATACCGGTTTTGGGATTCTACACAGAAAGGGTTTGCAAACCGCTGAATCCACACGTGAGTTTATCTCTGTCTCTTGACTGCACACATTGACAACCATCCAGTTAGATAGCTCCGTTTTGGTTATAGAAGCAGATATTTCTCTGAACAGACTATAGTCCCACTCACTCGGGAATATCCCAACGCAGCTCCTAGAAGAAACGTGTTTCTGACTCGCTGAATCTCAACATTGATTCAACTCTCTTAGGTGAACGAACGCACAACAGAGCAGTTTCAAGGAAACTTTTCTCCTGAGTTTTAGACGAAGTTTCCTGCTGTTTAGTATGTATGCCGGCAGTGGGCTGGAAATAGCGGTTTTGGGATTCTGCACAGAAAGGGTTTGCAAACCACTGAATCCACAAGTGAGTTTAACTCTGTCAGTTGAATGCACACATTGACAACCATTCAGTTAGATTGCTCCGTTTTGGTTTTAGAAGGAGATATTTCTCTGTACAGCCTATGGTCCCATTCACTCGGGAATATCCCAACGCAGGTCCTAGAGAAACGTGTTTCTGACTCGCTGAATCTCAACATAGATTCAACTCTCTTAGGTGAACGAACGCACAGCAGAGCAGTTTCAAGGAAACGTTTCTTCTGAGTTTTAGACGAAGTTTCCTGCTGTTTAGTACGTATGCCGGCATTGGGCTGGAAATACCGGTTTTGGGATTCTGCACAGAAAGGGTTTGCAAACCGCTGAATCCACACGTGAGTTTAACTCTCTCAGTTGAATGCACACATTGACAACCATTCAGTTTTATTACACCCTTTTGATTTTAGAAGCAGATATTTCTCTGTACAGCCTATGGTCCCATTCACTCGGGAATATCCCAACGCAGCTCCTGGAAGAAACGTGTTTCTGACTCGCTGAATCTCAACATAGATTCAACTCTCTTAGGTGAACGAACGCACAGCAGAGCAGTTTCAAGGAAACGTTTCTCCTGAGTTTTAGACGAAGTTTCCTGCTGTTTAGTACGGATGCCGGCATTGCGCTGGAAATACCGGTTTTGGGATTCTGCACAGAAATGGTTTGCAAACCGCTGAATCCACACGTGAGTTTAACTCTGTCAGTTGAATGCACACATTGACAACCATTCAGTTTGATAACACCCTTTTGGTTTTAGAAGCAGATATTTCTCTGTACAGCCTATGGTCCCATTCACTCGGGAATATCCCAACGCAGCTCCTGGAAGAAACGTGTTTCTGACTCGCTGAATCTCAACATAGATTCAACTCTCTTAGGTGAACGAACGCACAGCAGAGCAGTTTCAAGGAAACGTTTCTCCTGAGTTTTAGACGAAGTTTCCTGCTGTTTAGTACGGATGCCGGCATTGGACTGGAAATACCGGTTTTGGGATTCTGCACAGAAAGGGTTTGGAAACCGCTGAATCCACACGTGAGTTTAACTCTGTCAGTTGAATGCACACATTGACAACCATTCAGTTTGATAGCTCCGTTTTGGTTTTAGAAGCAGATATTTCTCTGTACAGCCTATCTTCCCATTCACTCGGGAATATCCCAACGCAGCTCCTAGAAGAAACGTGTTTCTGACTCGCTGAATCTCAACATAGATTCAACTCTCTTAGGTGAACGAACGCACAGCAGAGCAGTTTCAAGGAAACTTTTCTCCTGAGTTTTAGACGAAATTTCCTGCTGTTTACTACGGATGCCGGCATTGGGCTGGAAATACCGGTTTTGGGATTCTGCACAGAAAGGGTTTGCAAACCGCTGAATCCACACGTGAGGTTAACTCTGTCAGTTGAATGCACACATTGACAACCATTCAGTTTGATAGCACTCTTTTGGTTTTAGAAGCAGATATTTCTCTGTACAGCCTATGGTCCCATTCACTCGGGAATATCCCAACGCAGCTCCAAGAAGAAACGTGTTTCGGACTCGCTGAATCTCAACATAGATTCAACTCTCTTAGGTGAACGAACGCACAGCAGAGCAGTTTCAAGGAATCTTTTCTCCTGAGTTTTAGACGAAGTTTACTGCTGTTTAGTACGGATGCCGGCATTGGGCTGGAAATACCGATTTTGGGATTCTGCACAGAAAGGGTTTGCAAACCGCTGAATCCACACGTGAGTTTAACTCTGTCAGTTGAATGCACACATTGACAACCATTCAGTTAGATAGCTCCGTTTTGGTATTAGAGGCAGATATTTCTCTGTACAGCCTATGGTCCCATTCACTCGGGAATATCCCAACGCAGGTCCTAGAAGAAACGTGATTCTGACTCGCTGAATCTCAACATAGATTCAAATCTCTTAGGTGAACGAATGCACAGCAGAGCAGTTTCAAGGAAACGTTTCTCCTGAGTTTTAGAAGAAGTTTCCTGCTGTTTAGTACGGATGCCGGCATTGGGCTGGAATTACCGGTTTTGGGATTCTGCACAGAAAGGGTTTGCAAACCGCTGAATCCACACGTGAGTTTAACTTTGTGAGTTGAATGCACACATTGACAACCATCCAGTTAGATAGCTCCGTTTTGGTTTTAGAAGCAGATATTTCTCTGTACAGCCTATGGTCCCATTCACTCGGGAATATCCCAACGCAGCTCCAAGAAGAAACGTGTTTCGGACTCGCTGAATCTCAACATAGATTCAACTCTCTTAGGTGAACGAACGCACAGCAGAGCAGTTTCAAGGAAACGTTTCTCCTGAGTTTTAGACGAAGTTTCCTGCTGTTTAGTACGGATGCCGGCATTGGGCTGGAATTACCGGTTTTGCGATTCTGCACAGAAAGTGTTTGCAAACCGCTGAATCCACACGTGAGTTTAACTCTGTCAGTTGAATGCACACATTGACAACCATTCAGTTTGATAACACCCTTATGGTTTTAGAAGCAGATATTTCTCCGTAGAGCCTATGGTCCCATTGACTCGGGAATATCCCAACGCAGGTCCTAAAAGAAACGTGTTTCTGACTCGCTGAATCTCAACATAGATTCAACTCTCTTAGTTGAACGAACGCACAGCAGAGCAGTTTCAAGGAATCGTTTCTCCTGAGATTTAGACGAAGCTTCCTGCTGTTTAGTACATATGCCGGCATTGGGCTGGAAATACCGGTTTTGGGATTCTGCACAGAAACGGTTTGCAAACCGCTGAATCCACACGTGAGATTAACTCTGTCAGTTGAATGCACACATTGACAACCATTCAGTTAGATAGCACCGTTTTGGTTTTAGAAGCAGATATTTCTCTGTACAGCCTATGGTCCCATTCACTCGGGAATATCCCAACGCAGGTCCTAGAAGAAAAGTGATTCTGACTCGCTGAATCTCAACATAGATTCAACTCTCTTAGGTGAACGAACGCACAGCAGAGCAGTTTCAAAGAAACGTTTCTCCTGAGTTTTAGACGAAGTTTTCTGCTGTTTAGTACGGATGCCGGCATTGGGCTGGAAATACCGGTTTTGGGATTCTGCACAGAAAGGGTTTGCAAACCGCTGAATCCACACGTGAGTTTATCTCTGTCTCTTGACTGCACACATTGACAACCATCCAGTTAGATAGCTCCGTTTTGGTTTTAGAAGCAGATATTTCTCTGTACAGACTATAGTCCCATTCACTCGGGAATATCCCAACGCAGGTCCTAGAAGAAACGTGTTTCTGACTCGCTGAATCTCAACATTGATTCAACTCTCTTAGGTGAACGAACGCACAGCAGAGCAGTTTCAAGGAAACTTTTCTCCTGAGTTTTAGACGAAGTTTCCTGCTGTTTAGTATGTATGCCGGCAGTGGGCTGGAAATACCGGTTTTGGGATTCTGCACAGAAAGGGTTTGCAAACCAGTGATTCCACAAGTGAGTTTAACTCTGTCAGTTGAATGCACACATTGACAACCATTCAGTTAGATTGCTCCGTTTTGGTTTTAGAAGGAGATATTTCTCTGTACAGCCTATGGTCCCATTCACTCGGGAATATCCCAACGCAGGTCCTAGAGAAACGTGTTTCCGACTCGCTGAATCTCAACATAGATTCAACTCTCTTAGGTGAACGAACGCACAGCAGAGCAGTTTCAAGGAAACGTTTCTTCTGAGTTTTAGACGAAGTTTCCTGCTGTTTAGTACGTATGCCGGCATTGGGCTGGAAATACCGGTTTTGGGATTCTGCACAGAAAGGGTTTGCAAACCGCTGAATCCACACGTGAGTTTAACTCTCTCAGTTGAATGCACACATTGACAACCATTCAGTTTTATTACACCCTTTTGATTTTAGAAGCAGATATTTCTCTGTACAGCCTAGGGTCCCATTCACTCGGGAATATCCCAACGCAGCTCCTGGAAGAAACGTGTTTCTGACTCGCTGAATCTCAACATAGATTCAACTCTCTTAGGTGAACGAACGCACAGCAGAGCAGTTTCAAGGAAACGTTTCTCCTGAGTTTTAGACGAAGTTTCCTGCTGTTTAGTACGGATGCCGGCATTGGGCTGGAAATACCGGTTTTGGGATTCTGCACAGAAAGGGTTTGCAAACCGCTGAATCCACACGTGAGTTTAACTCTGTCAGTTGAATGCACACATTGACAACCATTCAGTGTGATAACACCCTTTTGGTTTTAGAAGCAGATATTTCTCCGTACAGCCTATGGTCCCATTCACTCGGGAATATCCCAAGGCAGGTCCTAGAAGAAACGTGTTTCTGACTCGCTGAATCTCAACATAGATTCAACTCTCTTAGGTGAACGAACGCACAGCAGAGCAGTTTCAAGGAATCGTTTCTCCTGAGTTTTAGACGAAGTTTCCTGCTGTTTAGTACGGATGCCGGCATTGGGCTGGAAAAACCAGTTTTGGGATTCTGCACAGAAAGGGTTTGTAAACCACTGAATCCACACGTGAGTTTAACTCTGTCAGTTGAATGCACACATTGACAACCATTCAGTTAGATAGCTCCGTTTTGGTTTTAGAAGCAGATATTTCTCTGTACAGCCTATGGTCCGATTCACTCGGGAATATCCCAACGCAGCTCCTGGAAGAAACGTGTTTCTGACTCGATGAATCTGAACATAGATTCAACTCTCTTAGATGAACGAACGCACAGCAGAGCAGTTTCAAGGAAACGTTTCTTCTGAGTTTTAGACGAAGTTTCCTGCTGTTTAGTACGTATGCCGGCATTGGGCTGGAAATACCGGTTTTGGGATTCTGCACAGAAATGGTTTGCAAACCGATGAATCCACACGTGAGTTTAGCTCTCTCAGTTGAATGCACACATTGACAACCATTCAGTTTGATTACACCCTTTTGGTTTTAGAAACAGATATTTCTCTGTACAGCCTATGGTCCCATTCACTCGGGAATATCCCAACGCAGCTCCTAGAAGAAACGTGTTTCTGACTCGCTGAATCTCAACATAGATTCAACTCTCTTAGGTGAACGAACGCACAGCAGAGCAGTTTCAAGGAAACGTTTCTCCTGAGTTTTAGACGAAGTTTCCTGCTGTTTAGTACGGATGCCGGCATTGGGCTGGAAATACCGGTTTTGGGATTCTGCACAGAAAGGGTTTGCAAACCGCTGAATCCACACGTGAGTTTAACTCTGTCAGTTGAATGCACACATTGACAACCATTCAGTTAGATAGCTCCGTTTTGGTTTTAGAAGCAGATATTTCTCTGTACAGGCTATGGTCCCATTCACTCGGGAATATCCCAAGGCAGCTCTTAGAAGAAACGTGTTTCTGACTCGCTGAATCTCAACATAGATTCAACTGTCTTAGGTGAACCAACGCACAGCAGAGCAGTTTCAAGGAAACGTTTCTCCTGAGTTGTAGACGAAGTTTCCTGCTGTTTAGTACAGATGCCGGCATTGGGCTGCAAATACCGGTTTTGGGATTCTGCACAGAAAGGGTTTGCAAACCGCTGAATCCACACGTGAGTTTAACTCTGTCAGTTGAATGCACACATTGACAACCATTCAGTTTGATAGCACCCTTTTGGTTTTAGAAGCAGATATTTCTCTGTACAGCCTATGGTCCCATTCTCTCGGGAATATCCCAACGCAGCTCCTAGAAGAAACGTGTTTGTGACTCGCTGAATCTCAACATAGATTCAACTCTCTTAGGTGAACGAACGCACAGCAGAGCAGTTTCAAGGAAACTTTTCTCCTGAGATTTAGATGAAGTTTCCTGCTGTTTAGTACGGATGCCGGCATTGGGCTGGAAATACCGGTTTTGGGATTCTGCACAGAAAGGGTTTGCAAACCGCTGAATCCACACGTGAGTTTAACTCTGTCAGTTGAATGCACACATTGACAACCATTCAGTTTGATAACACCCTTTTGGTTTTAGAAGCAGATATTTCTCTGTACAGCCTATGGTCCCATTCACTCGGGAATATCCCAACGCAGCTCCTGGAAGAAACGTGTTTCTGACTCGCTGAATCTCAACATAGATTCAACTCTCTTAGGTGAACGAACGCACAGCAGAGCAGTTTCAAGGAAACGTTTCTCCTGAGTTTTAGACGAAGTTTCCTGCTGTTTAGTACGGATGCCGGCATTGAACTGGAAATACCGGTTTTGGGATTCTGCACAGAAAGGGTTTGGAAACCGCTGAATCCACACGTGAGTTTAACTCTGTCAGTTGAATGCACACATTGACAACCATTCGGTTAGATAGCTCCGTTTTGGTTTTAGAAGCAGATATTTCTCTGTACAGCCTATCTTCCCATTCACTCGGGAATATCCCAACGCAGCTCCTAGAAGAAACGTGTTTCTGACTCGCTGAATCTCAACATAGATTCAACTCTCTTAGGTGAACGAACGCACAGCAGAGCAGTTTCAAGGAAACTTTTCTCCTGAGTTTTAGACGAAATTTCCTGCTGTTTACTACGGATGCCGGCATTGGGCTGGAAATATCGGTTTTGGGATTCTGCACAGAAAGGGTTTGCAAACCGCTGAATCCACACGTGAGGTTAACTCTGTCAGTTGAATGCACACATTGACAACCATTCAGTTTGATAGCACTCTTTTGGTTTTAGAAGCAGATATTTCTCTGTACAGCCTATGGTCCCATTCACTCGGGAATATCCCAACGCAGCTCCAAGAAGAAACGTGTTACGGACTCGCTGAATCTCAACATAGATTCAACTCTCTTAGGTGAACGAACGCACAGCAGAGCAGTTTCAAGGAAACTTTTCTCCTGAGTTTTAGACGAAGTTTACTGCTGTTTAGTACGGATGCCGGCATTGGGCTGGAAATACCGATTTTGGGATTCTGCACAGAAAGGGTTTGCAAACCGCTGAATCCACACGTGAGTTTAACTCTGTCAGTTGAATGCACACATTGACAACCATTCAGTTAGATAGCTCCGTTTTGGTATTAGAGGCAGATATTTCTCTGTACAGCCTATGGTCCCATTCACTCGGGAATATCCCAACGCAGGTCCTAGAAGAAACGTGATTCTGACTCGCTGAATCTCAACATAGATTCAAATCTCTTAGGTGAACGAATGCACAGCAGAGCAGTTTCAAGGAAACGTTTCTCCTGAGTTTTAGAAGAAGTTTCCTGCTGTTTAGTACGGATGCCGACATTGGGCTGGAATTACCGGTTTTGCGATTCTGCACAGAAAGTGTTTGCAAACCGCTGAATCCACACGTGAGTTTAACTCTGTCAGTTGAATGCACACATTGACAACCATTCAGTTTGATAACACCCCTATGGTTTTAGAAGCAGATATTTCTCCGTAGAGCCTATGGTCCCATTGACTCGGGAATATCCCAACGCAGGTCCTAATAGAAACGTGTTTCTGACTCGCTGAATCTCAACATAGATTCAACTCTCTTAGTTGAACGAACGCACAGCAGAGCAGTTTCAAGGAATCGTTTCTCCTGAGATTTAGACGAAGCTTCCTGCTGTTTAGTACATATGCCGGCATTGGGCTGGAAATACCGGTTTTGGGATTCTGCACAGAAACGGTTTGCAAACCGCTGAATCCACACGTGAGATTAACTCTGTCAGTTGAATGCACACATTGACAACCATTCAGTTAGATAGCACCGTTTTGGTTTTAGAAGCAGATATTTCTCTGTACAGCCTATGGTCCCATTCACTCGGGAATATCCCAACGCAGGTCCTAGAAGAAAAGTGATTCTGACTCGCTGAATCTCAACATAGATTCAACTCTCTTAGGTGAACGAACGCACAGCAGAGCAGTTTCAAAGTAACGTTTCTCCTGAGTTTTAGACGAAGTTTTCTGCTGTTTAGTACGGATGCCGGCATTGGGCTGGAAATACCGGTTTTGGGATTCTGCACAGAAAGGGTTTGCAAACCGCTGAATCCACACGTGAGTTTATCTCTGTCTCTTGACTGCACACATTGACAACCATCCAGTTAGATAGCTCCGTTTTGGTTTTAGAAGCAGATATTTCTCTGTACAGACTATAGTCCCATTCACTCGGGAATATCCCAACGCAGGTCCTAGAAGAAACGTGTTTCTGACTCGCTGAATCTCAACATTGATTCAACTCTCTTAGGTGAACGAACGCACAGCAGAGCAGTTTCAAGGAAACTTTTCTCCTGAGTTTTAGACGAAGTTTCCTGCTGTTTAGTATGTATGCCGGCAGTGGGCTGGAAATACCGGTTTTGGGATTCTGCACAGAAAGGGTTTGCAAACCACTGAATCCACAAGTGAGTTTAACTCTGTCAGTTGAATGCACACATTGACAACCATTCAGTTAGATTGCTCCCTTTTGGTTTTAGAAGGAGATATTTCTCTGTACAGCCTATGGTCCCATTCACTCGGGAATATCCCAACGCAGGTCCTAGAGAAACGTGTTTCTGACTCGCTGAATCTCAACATAGATTCAACTCTCTTAGGTGAACGAACGCACAGCAGAGCAGTTTCAAGGAAACGTTTCTTCTGAGTTTTAGACGAAGTTTCCTGCTGTTTAGTATGTATGCCGGCATTGGGCTGGAAATACCGGTTTTGGGATTCTGCACAGAAAGGGTTTGCAAACCGCTGAATCCACACGTGAGTTTAACTCTCTCAGTTGAATGCACACATTGACAACCATTCAGTTTTATTACACCCTTTTGATTTTAGAAGCAGATATTTCTCTGTACAGCCTATGGTCCCATTCACTCGGGAATATCCCAACGCAGCTCCTGGAAGAAACGTGTTTCTGACTCGCTGAATCTCAACATAGATTCAACTCTCTTAGGTGAACGAACGCACAGCAGAGCAGTTTCAAGGAAACGTTTCTCCTGAGTTTTAGACGAAGTTTCCTGCTGTTTAGTACGGATGCCGGCATTGAACTGGAAATACCGGTTTTGGGATTCTGCACAGAAAGGGTTTGCAAACCGCTGAATCCACACGTGAGTTTAACTCTGTCAGTTGAATGCACACATTGACAACCATTCAGTGTGATAACACCCTTTTGGTTTTAGAAGCAGATATTTCTCCGTAGAGCCTATGGTCCCATTCACTCGGGAATATCCCAAGGCAGGTCCTAGAAGAAACGTGTTTCTGACTCGCTGAATCTCAACATAGATTCAACTCTCTTAGGTGAACGAACGCACAGCAGAGCAGTTTCAAGGAATCGTTTCTCCTGAGTTTTAGACGAAGTTTCCTGCTGTTTAGTACGGATGCCGGCATTGGGCTGGAAAAACCAGTTTTGGGATTCTGCACAGAAAGGGTTTGTAAACCACTGAATCCACACGTGAGTTTAACTCTGTCAGTTGAATGCACACATTGACAACCATTCAGTTAGATAGCTCCGTTTTGGTTTTAGAAGCAGATATTTCTCTGTACAGCCTATGGTCCCATTCACTCGGGAATATCCCAAGGCAGCTCTTAGAAGAAACGTGTTTCTGACTCGCTGAATCTCAACATAGATTCAACTCTCTTAGGTGAACCAACGCACAGCAGAGCAGTTTCAAGGAAACGTTTCTCCTGAGTTTTAGACGAAGTTTCCTGCTGTTTAGTACGTATGCCGGCATTGGGCTGCAAATACCGGTTTTGGGATTCTGCACAGAAAGGGTTTGCAAACCGGTGAATTCACACGTGAGTTTAACTCTGTCAGTTGAATGCACACATTGACAACCATTCAGTTTGATAGCACCCTTTTGGTTTTAGAAGCAGATATTTCTCTGTACAGCCTATGGTCCCATTCACTCGGGAATATCCCAACGCAGCTCCTAGAAGAAACGTGTTTGTGACTCGCTGAATCTCAACATAGATTCAACTCTCTTAGGTGAACGAACGCACAGCAGAGCAGTTTCAAGGAAACGTTTCTCCTGAGTTTTAGATGAAGTTTCCTGCTGTTTAGTACGGATGCCGGCATTGGGCTGGAAATACCGGTTTTGGGATTCTGCACAGAAAGGGTTTGCAAACCACTGAATCCACACGTGAGTTTAACTCTGTCAGTTGAATGCACACATTGACAATCACTCAGTTAGATAGCTCCGTTTTGGTTTTAGAAGCAGATATTTCTCTGTACAGCCTATGGTCCCATTCACTCGGGAATATCCCAACGCAGCTCCTGGAAGAAACGTGTTTCTGACTCGCTGAATCTCAACATTGATTCAACTCTCTTAGGTGAACGAACGCACAGCAGAGCAGTTTCAAGGAAACGTTTCTCCTGAGTTTTAGACGAAGTTTTCTGCTGTTTAGTACGGATGCCGGCATTGGGCTGGAAATACCGGTTTTGGGATTCTGCACAGAAATGGTTTGCAAACCGCTGAATCCACACGTGAGTTTAACTCTGTCAGTTGAATGCACACATTGACAACCATTCAGTTTGATAACACCCTTATGGTTTTAGAAGCAGATATTTCTCCGTAGAGCCTATGGTCCCATTGACACGGGAATATCCCAACGCAGGTCCTAAAAGAAACGTGTTTCTGACTCGCTGAATCTCAACATAGATTCAACTCTCTTAGGTGAACGAACGCACAGCAGAGCAGTTTCAAGGAATGGTTTCTCCTGAGATTTAGACGAAGCTTCCTGCTGTTTAGTACATATGCCGGCATTGGGCTGGAAATACCGGTTTTGGGATTCTGCACAGAAACGGTTTGCAAACCGCTGAATCCACACGTGAGATTAACTCTGTCAGTTGAATGCACACATTGACAACCATTCAGTTAGATAGCACCGTTTTGGTTTTAGAATCAGATATTTCTCTGTACAGCCTAGGGTCCCATTCACTCGGGAATATCCCAACGCAGCTCCTAGAAGAAACGTGTTTCTGACTCGCTGAATCTCAACATAGATTCAACTCTCTTAGGTGAACGAACGCACAGCAGAGCAGTTTCAAAGAAACGTTTCTCCTGAGTTTTAGACGAAGTTTTCTGCTGTTTAGTACGGATGCCGGCATTGGGCTGGAAATACCGGTTTTGGGATTCTGCACAGAAAGGGTTTGCAAACCGCTGAATCCACACGTGAGTTTATCTCTGTCTGTTGACTGCACACATTGACAACCATCCAGTTAGATAGCTCCGTTTTGGTTTTAGAAGCAGATATTTCTCTGTACAGACTATAGTCCCATTCACTCGGGAATATCCCAACGCAGCTCCTAGAAGAAACGTGTTTCTGACTCGCTGAATCTCAACATTGATTCAACTCTCTTAGGTGAACGAAAGCACAGCAGAGCAGTTTCAAGGAAACTTTTCTCCTGAGTTTTAGACGAAGTTTCCTGCTGTTTAGTATGTATGCCGGCATTGGGCTGGAAATACCGGTTTTGGGATTCTGCACAGAAAGGGTTTGCAAACCACTGAATCCACAAGTGAGTTTAACTCTGTCAGTTGAATGCACACATTGACAACCATTCAGTTAGATTGCTCCGTTTTGGTTTTAGAAGGAGATATTTCTCTGAACAGCCTATGGTCCCATTCACTCGGGAATATCCCAACGCAGGTCCTAGAGAAACGTGTTTCTGACTCGCTGAATCTCAACATAGATTCAACTCTCTTAGGTGAACGAACGCACAGCAGAGCAGTTTCAAGGAAACGTTTCTTCTGAGTTTTAGACGAAGTTTCCTGCTGTTTAGTACGTATGCCGGCATTGGGCTGGAAATACCGGTTTTGGGATTCTGCACAGAAAGGGTTTGCAAACCGCTGAATCTACACGTGAGTTTAACTCTCTCAGTTGAATGCACACATTGACAACCATTCAGTTTTATTACACCCTTTTGATTTTAGAAGCAGATATTTCTCTGTACAGCCTATGGTCCCATTCACTCGGGAATATCCCAACGCAGCTCCTGGAAGAAACGTGTTTCTGACTCGCTGAATCTCAACATAGATTCAACTCTCTTAGGTGAACGAACGCACAGCAGAGCAGTTTCAAGGAAACGTTTCTCCTGAGTTTTAGACGAAGTTTCCTGCTGTTTAGTACGGATGCCGGCATTGGGCTGGAAATACCGGTTTTGGGATTCTGCACAGAAACGGTTTGCAAACCGCTGAATCCACACGTGAGATTAACTCTGTCAGTTGAATGCACACATTGACAACCATTCAGTTAGATAGCTCCGTTTTGGTTTTAGAAGCAGATATTTCTCTGTACAGCCTATGGTCCGATTCACTCGGGAATATCCCAACGCAGCTCCTGGAAGAAACGTGTTTCTGACTCGCTGAATCTCAACATAGATTCAACTCTCTTAGATGAACGAACGCACAGCAGAGCAGTTTCAAGGAAACGTTTCTCCTGAGTTTTAGACGAAGTTTCCTGCTGTTTAGTACGGATGCCGGCATTGGGCTGGAAATACCGGTTTTGGGATTCTGCACAGAAAGGGTTTGCAAACCGCTGAATCCACACGTGAGTTTATCTCTGTCTGTTGACTGCACACATTTACAACCATCCAGTTAGATAGCTCCGTTTTGGTTTTAGAAGCAGATATTTCTCTGTACAGACTATAGTCCCATTCACTCGGGAATATCCCAACGCAGCTCCTAGAAGAAACGTGTTTCTGACTCGCTGAATCTCAACATTGATTCAACTCTCTTAGGTGAACGAAAGCACAGCAGAGCAGTTTCAAGGAAACTTTTCTCCTGAGTTTTAGACGAAGTTTCCTGCTGTTTAGTATGTATGCCGGCATTGGGCTGGAAATACCGGTTTTGGGATTCTGCACAGAAAGGGTTTGCAAACCACTGAATCCACAAGTGAGTTTAACTCTGTCAGTTGAATGCACACATTGACAACCATTCAGTTAGATTGCTCCGTTTTGGTTTTAGAAGGAGATATTTCTCTGAACAGCCTATGGTCCCATTCACTCGGGAATATCCCAACGCAGGTCCTAGAGAAACGTGTTTCTGACTCGCTGAATCTCAACATAGATTCAACTCTCTTAGGTGAACGAACGCACAGCAGAGCAGTTTCAAGGAAACGTTTCTTCTGAGTTTTAGACGAAGTTTCCTGCTGTTTAGTACGTATGCCGGCATTGGGCTGGAAATACCGGTTTTGGGATTCTGCACAGAAAGGGTTTGCAAACCGCTGAATCCACACGTGAGTTTAACGCTCTCAGTTGAATGCACACATTGACAACCATTCAGTTTGATAGCACTCTTTTGGTTTTAGAAGCAGATATTTCTCTGTACAGCCTATGGTCCAATTCACTCGGGAATATCCCAACGCAGCTCCAAGAAGAAACGTGTTACGGACTCGCTGAATCTCAACATAGATTCAACTCTCTTAGGTGAACGAACGCACAGCAGAGCAGTTTCAAGGAAACTTTTCTCCTGAGTTTTAGACGAAGTTTACTGCTGTTTAGTACGGATGCCGGCATTGGGCTGGAAATACCGATTTTGGGATTCTGCACAGAAAGGGTTTGCAAACCGCTGAATCCACACGTGAGTTTAACTCTGTCAGTTGAATGCACACATTGACAACCATTCAGTTAGATAGCTCCGTTTTGGTATTAGAGGCAGATATTTCTCTGTACAGCCTATGGTCCCATTCACTCGGGAATATCCCAACGCAGGTCCTAGAAGAAACGTGATTCTGACTCGCTGAATCTCAACATAGATTCAAATCTCTTAGGTGAACGAATGCACAGCAGAGCAGTTTCAAGGAAACGTTTCTCCTGAGTTTTAGAAGAAGTTTCCTGCTGTTTAGTACGGATGCCGGCATTGGGCTGGAATTACCGGTTTTGCGATTCTGCACAGAAAGTGTTTGCAAACCGCTGAATCCACACGTGAGTTTAACTCTGTCAGTTGAATGCACACATTGACAACCATTCAGTTTGATAACACCCCTATGGTTTTAGAAGCAGATATTTCTCCGTAGAGCCTATGGTCCCATTGACTCGGGAATATCCCAACGCAGGTCCTAAAAGAAACGTGTTTCTGACTCGCTGAATCTCAACATAGATTCAACTCTCTTAGTTGAACGAACGCACAGCAGAGCAGTTTCAAGGAATCGTTTCTCCTGAGATTTAGACGAAGCTTCCTGCTGTTTAGTACATATGCCGGCATTGGGCTGGAAATACCGGTTTTGGGATTCTGCACAGAAACGGTTTGCAAACCGCTGAATCCACACGTGAGATTAACTCTGTCAGTTGAATGCACACATTGACAACCATTCAGTTAGATAGCACCGTTTTGGTTTTAGAAGCAGATATTTCTCTGTACAGCCTATGGTCCCATTCACTCGGGAATATCCCAACGCAGGTCCTAGAAGAAAAGTGATTCTGACTCGCTGAATCTCAACATAGATTCAACTCTCTTAGGTGAACGAACGCACAGCAGAGCAGTTTCAAAGAAACGTTTCTCCTGAGTTTTAGACGAAGTTTTCTGCTGTTTAGTACGGATGCCGGCATTGGGCTGGAAATACCGGTTTTGGGATTCTGCACAGAAAGGGTTTGCAAACCGCTGAATCCACACGTGAGTTTATCTCTGTCTCTTGACTGCACACATTGACAACCATCCAGTTAGATAGCTCCGTTTTGGTTTTAGAAGCAGATATTTCTCTGTACAGACTATAGTCCCATTTACTCGGGAATATCCCAACGCAGGTCCTAGAAGAAACGTGTTTCTGACTCGCTGAATCTCAACATTGATTCAACTCTCTTAGGTGAACGAACGCACAGCAGAGCAGTTTCAAGGAAACTTTTCTCCTGAGTTTTAGACGAAGTTTCCTGCTGTTTAGTATGTATGCCGGCAGTGGGCTGGAAATACCGGTTTTGGGATTCTGCACAGAAAGGGTTTGCAAACCACTGAATCCACAAGTGAGTTTAACTCTGTCAGTTGAATGCACACATTGACAACCATTCAGTTAGATTGCTCCCTTTTGGTTTTAGAAGGAGATATTTCTCTGTACAGCCTATGGTCCCATTCACTCGGGAATATCCCAACGCAGGTCCTAGAGAAACGTGTTTCTGACTCGCTGAATCTCAACATAGATTCAACTCTCTTAGGTGAACGAACGCACAGCAGAGCAGTTTCAAGGAAACGTTTCTTCTGAGTTTTAGACGAAGTTTCCTGCTGTTTAGTATGTATGCCGGCATTGGGCTGGAAATACCGGTTTTGGGATTCTGCACAGAAAGGGTTTGCAAACCGCTGAATCCACACGTGAGTTTAACTCTCTCAGTTGAATGCACACATTGACAACCATTCAGTTTTATTACACCCTTTTGATTTTAGAAGCAGATATTTCTCTGTACAGCCTATGGTCCCATTCACTCGGGAATATCCCAACGCAGCTCCTGGAAGAAACGTGTTTCTGACTCGCTGAATCTCAACATAGATTCAACTCTCTTAGGTGAACGAACGCACAGCAGAGCAGTTTCAAGGAAACGTTTCTCCTGAGTTTTAGACGAAGTTTCCTGCTGTTTAGTACGGATGCCGGCATTGGGCTGGAAATACCGGTTTTGGGATTCTGCACAGAAAGGGTTTGCAAACCGCTGAATCCACACGTGAGTTTAACTCTGTCAGTTGAATGCACACATTGACAACCATTCAGTGTGATAACACCCTTTTGGTTTTAGAAGCAGATATTTCTCCGTAGAGCCTATGGTCCCATTCACTCGGGAATATCCCAAGGCAGGTCCTAGAAGAAACGTGTTTCTGACTCGCTGAATCTCAACATAGATTCAACTCTCTTAGGTGAACGAACGCACAGCAGAGCAGTTTCAAGGAATCGTTTCTCCTGAGTTTTAGACGAAGTTTCCTGCTGTTTAGTACGGATGCCGGCATTGGGCTGGAAAAACCAGTTTTGGGATTCTGCACAGAAAGGGTTTGTAAACCACTGAATCCACACGTGAGTTTAACTCTGTCAGTTGAATGCACACATTGACAACCATTCAGTTAGATAGCTCCGTTTTGGTTTTAGAAGCAGATATTTCTCTGTACAGCCTATGGTCCGATTCACTCGGGAATATCCCAACGCAGCTCCTGGAAGAAACGTGTTTCTGACTCGCTGAATCTCAACATAGATTCAACTCTCTTAGATGAACGAACGCACAGCAGAGCAGTTTCAAGGAAACGTTTCTTCTGAGTTTTAGACGAAGTTTCCTGCTGTTTAGTACGTATGCCGGCATTGGGCTGGAAATACCGGTTTTGGGATTCTGCACAGAAATGGTTTGCAAACCGATGAATCCACACGTGAGTTTAGCTCTCTCAGTTGAATGCACACATTGACAACCATTCAGTTTGATTACACCCTTTTGGTTTTAGAAACAGATATTTCTCTGTACAGCCTATGGTCCCATTCACTCGGGAATATCCCAACGCAGCTCCTAGAAGAAACGTGTTTCTGACTCGCTGAATCTCAACATAGATTCAACTCTCTTAGGTGAACGAACGCACAGCAGAGCAGTTTCAAGGAAACGTTTCTCCTGAGTTTTAGACGAAGTTTCCTGCTGTTTAGTACGGATGCCGGCATTGGGCTGGAAATACCGGTTTTGGGATTCTGCACAGAAAGGGTTTGCAAACCGCTGAATCCACAGGTGAGTTTAACTCTGTCAGTTGAATGCACACATTGACAACCATTCAGTTAGATACCTCCGTTTTGGTTTTAGAAGCAGATATTTCTCTGTACAGCCTATGGTCCCATTCACTCGGGAATATCCCAAGGCAGCTCTTAGAAGAAACGTGTTTCTGACTCGCTGAATCTCAACATAGATTCAACTCTCTTAGGTGAACCAACGCACAGCAGAGCAGTTTCAAGGAAACGTTTCTCCTGAGTTTTAGACGAAGTTTCCTGCTGTTTAGTACGTATGCCGGCATTGGGCTGCAAATACCGGTTTTGGGATTCTGCACAGAAAGGGTTTGCAAACCGGTGAATTCACACGTGAGTTTAACTCTGTCAGTTGAATGCACACATTGACAACCATTCAGTTTGATAGCACCCTTTTGGTTTTAGAAGCAGATATTTCTCTGTACAGCCTATGGTCCCATTCACTCGGGAATATCCCAACGCAGCTCCTAGAAGAAACGTGTTTGTGACTCGCTGAATCTCAACATAGATTCAACTCTCTTAGGTGAACGAACGCACAGCAGAGCAGTTTCAAGGAAACGTTTCTCCTGAGTTTTAGATGAAGTTTCCTGCTGTTTAGTACGGATGCCGGCATTGGGCTGGAAATACCGGTTTTGGGATTCTGCACAGAAAGGGTTTGCAAACCACTGAATCCACACGTGAGTTTAACTCTGTCAGTTGAATGCACACATTGACAATCACTCAGTTAGATAGCTCCGTTTTGGTTTTAGAAGCAGATATTTCTCTGTACAGCCTATGGTCCCATTCACTCGGGAATATCCCAACGCAGCTCCTGGAAGAAACGTGTTTCTGACTCGCTGAATCTCAACATTGATTCAACTCTCTTAGGTGAACGAACGCACAGCAGAGCAGTTTCAAGGAAACGTTTCTCCTGAGTTTTAGACGAAGTTTTCTGCTGTTTAGTACGGATGCCGGCATTGGGCTGGAAATACCGGTTTTGGGATTCTGCACAGAAATGGTTTGCAAACCGCTGAATCCACACGTGAGTTTAACTCTGTCAGTTGAATGCACACATTGACAACCATTCAGTTTGATAACACCCTTATGGTTTTAGAAGCAGATATTTCTCCGTAGAGCCTATGGTCCCATTGACACGGGAATATCCCAACGCAGGTCCTAAAAGAAACGTGTTTCTGACTCGCTGAATCTCAACATAGATTCAACTCTCTTAGGTGAACGAACGCACAGCAGAGCAGTTTCAAGGAATGGTTTCTCCTGAGATTTAGACGAAGCTTCCTGCTGTTTAGTACATATGCCGGCATTGGGCTGGAAATACCGGTTTTGGGATTCTGCACAGAAACGGTTTGCAAACCGCTGAATCCACACGTGAGATTAACTCTGTCAGTTGAATGCACACATTGACAACCATTCAGTTAGATAGCACCGTTTTGGTTTTAGAATCAGATATTTCTCTGTACAGCCTAGGGTCCCATTCACTCGGGAATATCCCAACGCAGCTCCTAGAAGAAACGTGTTTCTGACTCGCTGAATCTCAACATAGATTCAACTCTCTTAGGTGAACGAACGCACAGCAGAGCAGTTTCAAAGAAACGTTTCTCCTGAGTTTTAGACGAAGTTTTCTGCTGTTTAGTACGGATGCCGGCATTGGGCTGGAAATACCGGTTTTGGGATTCTGCACAGAAAGGGTTTGCAAACCGCTGAATCCACACGTGAGTTTATCTCTGTCTGTTGACTGCACACATTGACAACCATCCAGTTAGATAGCTCCGTTTTGGTTTTAGAAGCAGATATTTCTCTGTACAGACTATAGTCCCATTCACTCGGGAATATCCCAACGCAGCTCCTAGAAGAAACGTGTTTCTGACTCGCTGAATCTCAACATTGATTCAACTCTCTTAGGTGAACGAAAGCACAGCAGAGCAGTTTCAAGGAAACTTTTCTCCTGAGTTTTAGACGAAGTTTCCTGCTGTTTAGTATGTATGCCGGCATTGGGCTGGAAATACCGGTTTTGGGATTCTGCACAGAAAGGGTTTGCAAACCACTGAATCCACAAGTGAGTTTAACTCTGTCAGTTGAATGCACACATTGACAACCATTCAGTTAGATTGCTCCGTTTTGGTTTTAGAAGGAGATATTTCTCTGAACAGCCTATGGTCCCATTCACTCGGGAATATCCCAACGCAGGTCCTAGAGAAACGTGTTTCTGACTCGCTGAATCTCAACATAGATTCAACTCTCTTAGGTGAACGAACGCACAGCAGAGCAGTTTCAAGGAAACGTTTCTTCTGAGTTTTAGACGAAGTTTCCTGCTGTTTAGTACGTATGCCGGCATTGGGCTGGAAATACCGGTTTTGGGATTCTGCACAGAAAGGTTTTGCAAACCGCTGAATCTACACGTGAGTTTAACTCTCTCAGTTGAATGCACACATTGACAACCATTCAGTTTTATTACACCCTTTTGATTTTAGAAGCAGATATTTCTCTGTACAGCCTATGGTCCCATTCACTCGGGAATATCCCAACGCAGCTCCTGGAAGAAACGTGTTTCTGACTCGCTGAATCTCAACATAGATTCAACTCTCTTAGGTGAACGAACGCACAGCAGAGCAGTTTCAAGGAAACGTTTCTCCTGAGTTTTAGACGAAGTTTCCTGCTGTTTAGTACGGATGCCGGCATTGGGCTGGAAATACCGGTTTTGGGATTCTGCACAGAAACGGTTTGCAAACCGCTGAATCCACACGTGAGATTAACTCTGTCAGTTGAATGCACACATTGACAACCATTCAGTTAGATAGCTCCGTTTTGGTTTTAGAAGCAGATATTTCTCTGTACAGCCTATGGTCCGATTCACTCGGGAATATCCCAACGCAGCTCCTGGAAGAAACGTGTTTCTGACTCGCTGAATCTCAACATAGATTCAACTCTCTTAGATGAACGAACGCACAGCAGAGCAGTTTCAAGGAAACGTTTCTCCTGAGTTTTAGACGAAGTTTCCTGCTGTTTAGTACGGATGCCGGCATTGGGCTGGAAATACCGGTTTTGGGATTCTGCACAGAAAGGGTTTGCAAACCGCTGAATCCACACGTGAGTTTATCTCTGTCTGTTGACTGCACACATTGACAACCATCCAGTTAGATAGCTCCGTTTTGGTTTTAGAAGCAGATATTTCTCTGTACAGACTATAGTCCCATTCACTCGGGAATATCCCAACGCAGCTCCTAGAAGAAACGTGTTTCTGACTCGCTGAATCTCAACATTGATTCAACTCTCTTAGGTGAACGAAAGCACAGCAGAGCAGTTTCAAGGAAACTTTTCTCCTGAGTTTTAGACGAAGTTTCCTGCTGTTTAGTATGTATGCCGGCATTGGGCTGGAAATACCGGTTTTGGGATTCTGCACAGAAAGGGTTTGCAAACCACTGAATCCACAAGTGAGTTTAACTCTGTCAGTTGAATGCACACATTGACAACCATTCAGTTAGATTGCTCCGTTTTGGTTTTAGAAGGAGATATTTCTCTGAACAGCCTATGGTCCCATTCACTCGGGAATATCCCAACGCAGGTCCTAGAGAAACGTGTTTCTGACTCGCTGAATCTCAACATAGATTCAACTCTCTTAGGTGAACGAACGCACAGCAGAGCAGTTTCAAGGAAACGTTTCTTCTGAGTTTTAGACGAAGTTTCCTGCTGTTTAGTACGTATGCCGGCATTGGGCTGGAAATACCGGTTTTGGGATTCTGCACAGAAAGGGTTTGCAAACCGCTGAATCCACACGTGAGTTTAACTCTCTCAGTTGAATGCACACATTGACAACCATTCAGTTTTATTACACCCTTTTGATTTTAGAAGCAGATATTTCTCTGTACAGCCTAGGGTCCCATTCACTCGGGAATATCCCAACGCAGCTCCTGGAAGAAACGTGTTTCTGACTCGCTGAATCTCAACATAGATTCAACTCTCTTAGGTGAACGAACGCACAGCAGAGCAGTTTCAAGGAAACGTTTCTCCTGAGTTTTAGACGAAGTTTCCTGCTGTTTAGTACGGATGCCGGCATTGGGCTGGAAATACCGGTTTTGGGATTCTGCACAGAAAGGGTTTGCAAACCGCTGAATCCACACGTGAGTTTAACTCTGTCAGTTGAATGCACACATTGACAACCATTCAGTGTGATAACACCCTTTTGGTTTTAGAAGCAGATATTTCTCCGTAGAGCCTATGGTCCCATTCACTCGGGAATATCCCAAGGCAGGTCCTAGAAGAAACGTGTTTCTGACTCGCTGAATCTCAACATAGATTCAACTCTCTTAGGTGAACGAACGCACAGCAGAGCAGTTTCAAGGAATCGTTTCTCCTGAGTTTTAGACGAAGTTTCCTGCTGTTTAGTACGGATGCCGGCATTGGGCTGGAAAAACCAGTTTTGGGATTCTGCACAGAAAGGGTTTGTAAACCACTGAATCCACACGTGAGTTTAACTCTGTCAGTTGAATGCACACATTGACAACCATTCAGTTAGATAGCTCCGTTTTGGTTTTAGAAGCAGATATTTCTCTGTACAGCCTATGGTCCGATTCACTCGGGAATATCCCAACGCAGCTCCTGGAAGAAACGTGTTTCTGACTCGCTGAATCTCAACATAGATTCAACTCTCTTAGATGAACGAACGCACAGCAGAGCAGTTTCAAGGAAACGTTTCTTCTGAGTTTTAGACGAAGTTTCCTGCTGTTTAGTACGTATGCCGGCATTGGGCTGGAAATACCGGTTTTGGGATTCTGCACAGAAATGGTTTGCAAACCGATGAATCCACACGTGAGTTTAGCTCTCTCAGTTGAATGCACACATTGACAACCATTCAGTTTGATTACACCCTTTTGGTTTTAGAAACAGATATTTCTCTGTACAGCCTATGGTCCCATTCACTCGGGAATATCCCAACGCAGCTCCTAGAAGAAACGTGTTTCTGACTCGCTGAATCTCAACATAGATTCAACTCTCTTAGGTGAACGAACGCACAGCAGAGCAGTTTCAAGGAAACGTTTCTCCTGAGTTTTAGACGAAGTTTCCTGCTGTTTAGTACGGATGCCGGCATTGGGCTGGAAATACCGGTTTTGGGATTCTGCACAGAAAGGGTTTGCAAACCGCTGAATCCACACGTGAGTTTAACTCTGTCAGTTGAATGCACACATTGACAACCATTCAGTTAGATACCTCCGTTTTGGTTTTAGAAGCAGATATTTCTCTGTACAGCCTATGGTCCCATTCACTCGGGAATATCCCAAGGCAGCTCTTAGAAGAAACGTGTTTCTGACTCGCTGAATCTCAACATAGATTCAACTCTCTTAGGTGAACCAACGCACAGCAGAGCAGTTTCAAGGAAACGTTTCTCCTGAGTTTTAGACGAAGTTTCCTGCTGTTTAGTACGGATGCCGGCATTGGGCTGCAAATACCGGTTTTGGGATTCTGCACAGAAAGGGTTTGCAAACCGCTGAATTCACACGTGAGTTTAACTCTGTCAGTTGAATGCACACATTGACAACCATTCAGTTTGATAGCACCCTTTTGGTTTTAGAAGCAGATATTTCTCTGTACAGCCTATGGTCCCATTCACTCGGGAATATCCCAACGCAGCTCCTAGAAGAAACGTGTTTGTGACTCGCTGAATCTCAACATAGATTCAACTCTCTTAGGTGAACGAACGCACAGCAGAGCAGTTTCAAGGAAACGTTTCTCCTGAGTTTTAGATGAAGTTTCCTGCTGTTTAGTACGGATGCCGGCATTGGGCTGGAAATACCGGTTTTGGGATTCTGCACAGAAAGGGTTTGCAAACCACTGAATCCACACGTGAGTTTAACTCTGTCAGTTGAATGCACACATTGACAATCACTCAGTTAGATAGCTCCGTTTTGGTTTTAGAAGCAGATATTTCTCTGTACAGCCTATGGTCCCATTCACTCGGGAATATCCCAACGCAGCTCCTGGAAGAAACGTGTTTCTGACTCGCTGAATCTCAACATTGATTCAACTCTCTTAGGTGAACGAACGCACAGCAGAGCAGTTTCAAGGAAACGTTTCTCCTGAGTTTTAGACGAAGTTTTCTGCTGTTTAGTACGGATGCCGGCATTGGGCTGGAAATACCGGTTTTGGGATTCTGCACAGAAATGGTTTGCAAACCGCTGAATCCACACGTGAGTTTAACTCTGTCAGTTGAATGCACACATTGACAACCATTCAGTTTGATAACACCCTTATGGTTTTAGAAGCAGATATTTCTCCGTAGAGCCTATGGTCCCATTGACACGGGAATATCCCAACGCAGGTCCTAAAAGAAACGTGTTTCTGACTCGCTGAATCTCAACATAGATTCAACTCTCTTAGGTGAACGAACGCACAGCAGAGCAGTTTCAAGGAATGGTTTCTCCTGAGATTTAGACGAAGCTTCCTGCTGTTTAGTACATATGCCGGCATTGGGCTGGAAATACCGGTTTTGGGATTCTGCACAGAAACGGTTTGCAAACCGCTGAATCCACACGTGAGATTAACTCTGTCAGTTGAATGCACACATTGACAACCATTCAGTTAGATAGCACCGTTTTGGTTTTAGAAGCAGATATTTCTCTGTACAGCCTAGGGTCCCATTCACTCGGGAATATCCCAACGCAGCTCCTAGAAGAAACGTGTTTCTGACTCGCTGAATCTCAACATAGATTCAACTCTCTTAGGTGAACGAACGCACAGCAGAGCAGTTTCAAAGAAACGTTTCTCCTGAGTTTTAGACGAAGTTTTCTGCTGTTTAGTACGGATGCCAGCATTGGGCTGGAAATACCGGTTTTGGGATTCTGCACAGAAAGGGTTTGCAAACCGCTGAATCCACACGTGAGTTTATCTCTGTCTGTTGACTGCACACATTGACAACCATCCAGTTAGATAGCTCCGTTTTGGTTTTAGAAGCAGATATTTCTCTGTACAGACTATAGTCCCATTCACTCGGGAATATCCCAACGCAGCTCCTAGAAGGAACGTGTTTCTGACTCGCTGAATCTCAACATTGATTCAACTCTCTTAGGTGAACGAAAGCACAGCATAGCAGTTTCAAGGAAACTTTTCTCCTGAGTTTTAGACGAAGTTTCCTGCTGTTTAGTATGTATGCCGGCATTGGGCTGGAAATACCGGTTTTGGGATTCTGCACAGAAAGGGTTTGCAAACCACTGAATCCACAAGTGAGTTTAACTCTGTCAGTTGAATGCACACATTGACAACCATTCAGTTAGATTGCTCCGTTTTGGTTTTAGAAGGAGATATTTCTCTGAACAGCCTATGGTCCCATTCACTCGGGAATATCCCAACGCAGGTCCTAGAGAAACGTGTTTCTGACTCGCTGAATCTCAACATAGATTCAACTCTCTTAGGTGAACGAACGCACAGCAGAGCAGTTTCAAGGAAACGTTTCTTCTGAGTTTTAGACGAAGTTTCCTGCTGTTTAGTACGTATGCCGGCATTGGGCTGGAAATACCGGTTTTGGGATTCTGCACAGAAAGGGTTTGCAAACCGCTGAATCTACACGTGAGTTTAACTCTCTCAGTTGAATGCACACATTGACAACCATTCAGTGTGATAACACCCTTTTGGTTTTAGAAGCAGATATTTCTCCGTAGAGCCTATGGTCCCATTCACTCGGGAATATCCCAAGGCAGGTCCTAGAAGAAACGTGTTTCTGACTCGCTGAATCTCAACATAGATTCAACTCTCTTAGGTGAACGAACGCACAGCAGAGCAGTTTCAAGGAATCGTTTCTCCTGAGTTTTAGACGAAGTTTCCTGCTGTTTAGTACGGATGCCGGCATTGGGCTGGAAAAACCAGTTTTGGGATTCTGCACAGAAAGGGTTTGTAAACCACTGAATCCACACGTGAGTTTAACTCTGTCAGTTGAATGCACACATTGACAACCATTCAGTTAGATAGCTCCGTTTTGGTTTTAGAAGCAGATATTTCTCTGTACAGCCTATGGTCCGATTCACTCGGGAATATCCCAACGCAGCTCCTGGAAGAAACGTGTTTCTGACTCGCTGAATCTCAACATAGATTCAACTCTCTTAGATGAACGAACGCACAGCAGAGCAGTTTCAAGGAAACGTTTCTCCTGAGTTTTAGACGAAGTTTCCTGCTGTTTAGTACGGATGCCGGCATTGGGCTGGAAATACCGGTTTTGGGATTCTGCACAGAAAGGGTTTGCAAACCGCTGAATCCACACGTGAGTTTATCTCTGTCTGTTGACTGCACACATTGACAACCATCCAGTTAGATAGCTCCGTTTTGGTTTTAGAAGCAGATATTTCTCTGTACAGACTATAGTCCCATTCACTCGGGAATATCCCAACGCAGCTCCTAGAAGAAACGTGTTTCTGACTCGCTGAATCTCAACATTGATTCAACTCTCTTAGGTGAACGAAAGCACAGCAGAGCAGTTTCAAGGAAACTTTTCTCCTGAGTTTTAGACGAAGTTTCCTGCTGTTTAGTATGTATGCCGGCATTGGGCTGGAAATACCGGTTTTGGGATTCTGCACAGAAAGGGTTTGCAAACCACTGAATCCACAAGTGAGTTTAACTCTGTCAGTTGAATGCACACATTGACAACCATTCAGTTAGATTGCTCCGTTTTGGTTTTAGAAGGAGATATTTCTCTGAACAGCCTATGGTCCCATTCACTCGGGAATATCCCAACGCAGGTCCTAGAGAAACGTGTTTCTGACTCGCTGAATCTCAACATAGATTCAACTCTCTTAGGTGAACGAACGCACAGCAGAGCAGTTTCAAGGAAACGTTTCTTCTGAGTTTTAGACGAAGTTTCCTGCTGTTTAGTACGTATGCCGGCATTGGGCTGGAAATACCGGTTTTGGGATTCTGCACAGAAAGTGTTTGCAAACCGCTGAATCCACACGTGAGTTTAACTCTGTCAGTTGAATGCACACATTGACAACCATTCAGTTTGATAACACCCTTATGGTTTTAGAAGCAGATATTTCTCCGTAGAGCCTATGGTCCCATTGACTCGGGAATATCCCAACGCAGGTCCTAAAAGAAACGTGTTTCTGACTCGCTGAATCTCAACATAGATTCAACTCTCTTAGTTGAACGAACGCACAGCAGAGCAGTTTCAAGGAATCGTTTCTCCTGAGATTTAGACGAAGCTTCCTGCTGTTTAGTACATATGCCGGCATTGGGCTGGAAATACCGGTTTTGGGATTCTGCACAGAAACGGTTTGCAAACCGCTGAATCCACACGTGAGATTAACTCTGTCAGTTGAATGCACACATTGACAACCATTCAGTTAGATAGCACCGTTTTGGTTTTAGAAGCAGATATTTCTCTGTACAGCCTATGGTCCCATTCACTCGGGAATATCCCAACGCAGGTCCTAGAAGAAAAGTGATTCTGACTCGCTGAATCTCAACATAGATTCAACTCTCTTAGGTGAACGAACGCACAGCAGAGCAGTTTCAAAGAAACGTTTCTCCTGAGTTTTAGACGAAGTTTTCTGCTGTTTAGTACGTATGCCGGCATTGGGCTGGAAATACCGGTTTTGGGATTCTGCACAGAAAGGGTTTGCAAACCGCTGAATCCACACGTGAATTTATCTCTGTCTCTTGACTGCACACATTGACAACCATCCAGTTAGATAGCTCCGTTTTGGTTTTAGAAGCAGATATTTCTCTGTACAGACTATAGTCCCATTCACTCGGGAATATCCCAACGCAGGTCCTAGAAGAAACGTGTTTCTGACTCGCTGAATCTCAACATTGATTCAACTCTCTTAGGTGAACGAACGCACAGCAGAGCAGTTTCAAGGAAACTTTTCTCCTGAGTTTTAGACGAAGTTTCCTGCTGTTTAGTATGTATGCCGGCAGTGGGCTGGAAATAGCGGTTTTGGGATTCTGCACAGAAAGGGTTTGCAAACCACTGAATCCACAAGTGAGTTTAACTCTGTCAGTTGAATGCACACATTGACAACCATTCAGTTAGATTGCTCCCTTTTGGTTTTAGAAGGAGATATTTCTCTGTACAGCCTATGGTCCCATTCACTCGGGAATATCCCAACGCAGGTCCTAGAGAAACGTGTTTCTGACTCGCTGAATCTCAACATAGATTCAACTCTCTTAGGTGAACGAACGCACAGCAGAGCAGTTTCAAGGAAACGTTTCTTCTGAGTTTTAGACGAAGTTTCCTGCTGTTTAGTACGTATGCCGGCATTGGGCTGGAAATACCGGTTTTGGGATTCTGCACAGAAAGTGTTTGCAAACCGCTGAATCCACACGTGAGTTTAACTCTCTCAGTTGAATGCACACATTGACAACCATTCAGTTTTATTACACCCTTTTGGTTTTAGAAGCAGATATTTCTCTGTACAGCCTATGGTCCCATTCACTCGGGAATATCCCAACGCAGCTCCTGGAAGAAACGTGTTTCTGACTCGCTGAATCTCAACATAGATTCAACTCTCTTAGGTGAACGAACGCACAGCAGAGCAGTTTCAAGGAAACGTTTCTCCTGAGTTTTAGACGAAGTTTCCTGCTGTTTAGTACGGATGCCGGCATTGGGCTGGAAATACCGGTTTTGGGATTCTGCACAGAAAGGGTTTGCAAACCGCTGAATCCACACGTGAGTTTAACTCTGTCAGTTGAATGCACACATTGACAACCATTCAGTGTGATAACACCCTTTTGGTTTTAGAAGCAGATATTTCTCCGTAGAGCCTATGGTCCCATTCACTCGGGAATATCCCAAGGCAGGTCCTAGAAGAAACGTGTTTCTGACTCGCTGAATCTCAACATAGATTCAACTCTCTTAGGTGAACGAACGCACAGCAGAGCAGTTTCAAGGAATCGTTTCTCCTGAGTTTTAGACGAAGTTTCCTGCTGTTTAGTACGGATGCCGGCATTGGGCTGGAAAAACCAGTTTTGGGATTCTGCACAGAAAGGGTTTGTAAACCACTGAATCCACACGTGAGTTTAACTCTGTCAGTTGAATGCACACATTGACAACCATTCAGTTAGATAGCTCCGTTTTGGTTTTAGAAGCAGATATTTCTCTGTACAGCCTATGGTCCGATTCACTCGGGAATATCCCAACGCAGCTCCTGGAAGAAACGTGTTTCTGACTCGCTGAATCTCAACATAGATTCAACTCTCTTAGATGAACGAACGCACAGCAGAGCAGTTTCAAGGAAACGTTTCTTCTGAGTTTTAGACGAAGTTTCCTGCTGTTTAGTACGTATGCCGGCATTGGGCTGGAAATACCGGTTTTGGGATTCTGCACAGAAATGGTTTGCAAACCGATGAATCCACACGTGAGTTTAGCTCTCTCAGTTGAATGCACACATTGACAACCATTCAGTTTGATTACACCCTTTTGGTTTTAGAAACAGATATTTCTCTGTACAGCCTATGGTCCCATTCACTCGGGAATATCCCAACGCAGCTCCTAGAAGAAACGTGTTTCTGACTCGCTGAATCTCAACATAGATTCAACTCTCTTAGTTGAACGAACGCACAGCAGAGCAGTTTCAAGGAAACGTTTCTCCTGAGTTTTAGACGAAGTTTCCTGCTGTTTAGTACGGATGCCGGCATTGGGCTGGAAATACCGGTTTTGGGATTCTGCACAGAAAGGGTTTGCAAACCGCTGAATCCACACGTGAGTTTAACTCTGTCAGTTGAATGCACACATTGACAACCATTCAGTTAGATAGCTCCGTTTTGGTTTTAGAAGCAGATATTTCTCTGTACAGCCTATGGTCCCATTCACTCGGGAATATCCCAAGGCAGCTCTTAGAAGAAACGTGTTTCTGACTCGCTGAATCTCAACATAGATTCAACTCTCTTAGGTGAACCAACGCACAGCAGAGCAGTTTCAAGGAAACGTTTCTCCTGAGTTTTAGACGAAGTTTCCTGCTGTTTAGTACGTATGCCGGCATTGGGCTGCAAATACCGGTTTTGGGATTCTGCACAGAAAGGGTTTGCAAACCGGTGAATTCACACGTGAGTTTAACTCTGTCAGTTGAATGCACACATTGACAACCATTCAGTTTGATAGCACCCTTTTGGTTTTAGAAGCAGATATTTCTCTGTACAGCCTATGGTCCCATTCACTCGGGAATATCCCAACGCAGCTCCTAGAAGAAACGTGTTTGTGACTCGCTGAATCTCAACATAGATTCAACTCTCTTAGGTGAACGAACGCACAGCAGAGCAGTTTCAAGGAAACGTTTCTCCTGAGTTTTAGATGAAGTTTCCTGCTGTTTAGTACGGATGCCGGCATTGGGCTGGAAATACCGGTTTTGGGATTCTGCACAGAAAGGGTTTGCAAACCACTGAATCCACACGTGAGTTTAACTCTGTCAGTTGAATGCACACATTGACAATCACTCAGTTAGATAGCTCCGTTTTGGTTTTAGAAGCAGATATTTCTCTGTACAGCCTATGGTCCCATTCACTCGGGAATATCCCAACGCAGCTCCTGGAAGAAACGTGTTTCTGACTCGCTGAATCTCAACATTGATTCAACTCTCTTAGGTGAACGAACGCACAGCAGAGCAGTTTCAAGGAAACGTTTCTCCTGAGTTTTAGACGAAGTTTTCTGCTGTTTAGTACGGATGCCGGCATTGGGCTGGAAATACCGGTTTTGGGATTCTGCACAGAAATGGTTTGCAAACCGCTGAATCCACACGTGAGTTTAACTCTGTCAGTTGAATGCACACATTGACAACCATTCAGTTTGATAACACCCTTATGGTTTTAGAAGCAGATATTTCTCCGTAGAGCCTATGGTCCCATTGACACGGGAATATCCCAACGCAGGTCCTAAAAGAAACGTGTTTCTGACTCGCTGAATCTCAACATAGATTCAACTCTCTTAGGTGAACGAACGCACAGCAGAGCAGTTTCAAGGAATGGCTTCTCCTGAGATTTAGACGAAGCTTCCTGCTGTTTAGTACATATGCCGGCATTGGGCTGGAAATACCGGTTTTGGGATTCTGCACAGAAACGGTTTGCAAACCGCTGAATCCACACGTGAGATTAACTCTGTCAGTTGAATGCACACATTGACAACCATTCAGTTAGATAGCACCGTTTTGGTTTTAGAAGCAGATATTTCTCTGTACAGCCTAGGGTCCCATTCACTCGGGAATATCCCAACGCAGCTCCTAGAAGAAACGTGTTTCTGACTCGCTGAATCTCAACATAGATTCAACTCTCTTAGGTGAACGAACGCACAGCAGAGCAGTTTCAAAGAAACGTTTCTCCTGAGTTTTAGACGAAGTTTTCTGCTGTTTAGTACGGATGCCGGCATTGGGCTGGAAATACCGGTTTTGGGATTCTGCACAGAAAGGGTTTGCAAACCGCTGAATCCACACGTGAGTTTATCTCTGTCTGTTGACTGCACACATTGACAACCATCCAGTTAGATAGCTCCGTTTTGGTTTTAGAAGCAGATATTTCTCTGTACAGACTATAGTCCCATTCACTCGGGAATATCCCAACGCAGCTCCTAGAAGAAACGTGTTTCTGACTCGCTGAATCTCAACATTGATTCAACTCTCTTAGGTGAACGAAAGCACAGCAGAGCAGTTTCAAGGAAACTTTTCTCCTGAGTTTTAGACGAAGTTTCCTGCTGTTTAGTATGTATGCCGGCATTGGGCTGGAAATACCGGTTTTGGGATTCTGCACAGAAAGGGTTTGCAAACCACTGAATCCACAAGTGAGTTTAACTCTGTCAGTTGAATGCACACATTGACTACCATTCAGTTAGATTGCTCCGTTTTGGTTTTAGAAGGAGATATTTCTCTGAACAGCCTATGGTCCCATTCACTCGGGAATATCCCAACGCAGGTCCTAGAGAAACGTGTTTCTGACTCGCTGAATCTCAACATAGATTCAACTCTCTTAGGTGAACGAACGCACAGCAGAGCAGTTTCAAGGAAACGTTTCTTCTGAGTTTTAGACGAAGTTTCCTGCTGTTTAGTACGTATGCCGGCATTGGGCTGGAAATACCGGTTTTGGGATTCTGCACAGAAAGGGTTTGCAAACCGCTGAATCTACACGTGAGTTTAACTCTCTCAGTTGAATGCACACATTGACAACCATTCAGTTTTATTACACCCTTTTGATTTTAGAAGCAGATATTTCTCTGTACAGCCTATGGTCCCATTCACTCGGGAATATCCCAACGCAGCTCCTGGAAGAAACGTGTTTCTGACTCGCTGAATCTCAACATAGATTCAACTCTCTTAGGTGAACGAACGCACAGCAGAGCAGTTTCAAGGAAACGTTTCTCCTGAGTTTTAGACGAAGTTTCCTGCTGTTTAGTACGGATGCCGGCATTGGGCTGGAAATACCGGTTTTGGGATTCTGCACAGAAAGGGTTTGCAAACCGCTGAATCCACACGTGAGTTTAACTCTGTCAGTTGAATGCACACATTGACAACCATTCAGTGTGATAACACCCTTTTGGTTTTAGAAGCAGATATTTCTCCGTAGAGCCTATGGTCCCATTCACTCGGGAATATCCCAAGGCAGGTCCTAGAAGAAACGTGTTTCTGACTCGCTGAATCTCAACATAGATTCAACTCTCTTAGGTGAACGAACGCACAGCAGAGCAGTTTCAAGGAATCGTTTCTCCTGAGTTTTAGACGAAGTTTCCTGCTGTTTAGTACGGATGCCGGCATTGGGCTGGAAAAACCAGTTTTGGGATTCTGCACAGAAAGGGTTTGTAAACCACTGAATCCACACGTGAGTTTAACTCTGTCAGTTGAATGCACACATTGACAACCATTCAGTTAGATAGCTCCGTTTTGGTTTTAGAAGCAGATATTTCTCTGTACAGCCTATGGTCCGATTCACTCGGGAATATCCCAACGCAGCTCCTGGAAGAAACGTGTTTCTGACTCGCTGAATCTCAACATAGATTCAACTCTCTTAGATGAACGAACGCACAGCAGAGCAGTTTCAAGGAAACGTTTCTCCTGAGTTTTAGACGAAGTTTCCTGCTGTTTAGTACGGATGCCGGCATTGGGCTGGAAATACCGGTTTTGGGATTCTGCACAGAAAGGGTTTGCAAACCGCTGAATCCACACGTGAGTTTATCTCTGTCTGTTGACTGCACACATTGACAACCATCCAGTTAGATAGCTCCGTTTTGGTTTTAGAAGCAGATATTTCTCTGTACAGACTATAGTCCCATTCACTCGGGAATATCCCAACGCAGCTCCTAGAAGAAACGTGTTTCTGACTCGCTGAATCTCAACATTGATTCAACTCTCTTAGGTGAACGAAAGCACAGCAGAGCAGTTTCAAGGAAACTTTTCTCCTGAGTTTTAGACGAAGTTTCCTGCTGTTTAGTATGTATGCCGGCATTGGGCTGGAAATACCGGTTTTGGGATTCTGCACAGAAAGGGTTTGCAAACCACTGAATCCACAAGTGAGTTTAACTCTGTCAGTTGAATGCACACATTGACAACCATTCAGTTAGATTGCTCCGTTTTGGTTTTAGAAGGAGATATTTCTCTGAACAGCCTATGGTCCCATTCACTCGGGAATATCCCAACGCAGGTCCTAGAGAAACGTGTTTCTGACTCGCTGAATCTCAACATAGATTCAACTCTCTTAGGTGAACGAACGCACAGCAGAGCAGTTTCAAGGAAACGTTTCTTCTGAGTTTTAGACGAAGTTTCCTGCTGTTTAGTACGTATGCCGGCATTGGGCTGGAAATACCGGTTTTGGGATTCTGCACAGAAAGGGTTTGCAAACCGCTGAATCCACACGTGAGTTTAACTCTCTCAGTTGAATGCACACATTGACAACCATTCAGTTTTATTACACCCTTTTGATTTTAGAAGCAGATATTTCTCTGTACAGCCTATGGTCCCATTCACTCGGGAATATCCCAACGCAGCTCCTGGAAGAAACGTGTTTCTGACTCGCTGAATCTCAACATAGATTCAACTCTCTTAGGTGAACGAACGCACAGCAGAGCAGTTTCAAGGAAACGTTTCTCCTGAGTTTTAGACGAAGTTTCCTGCTGTTTAGTACGGATGCCGGCATTGGGCTGGAAATACCGGTTTTGGGATTCTGCACAGAAAGGGTTTGCAAACCGCTGAATCCACACGTGAGTTTAACTCTGTCAGTTGAATGCACACATTGACAACCATTCAGTGTGATAACACCCTTTTGGTTTTAGAAGCAGATATTTCTCCGTAGAGCCTATGGTCCCATTCACTCGGGAATATCCCAAGGCAGGTTCTAGAAGAAACGTGTTTCTGACTCGCTGAATCTCAACATAGATTCAACTCTCTTAGGTGAACGAACGCACAGCAGAGCAGTTTCAAGGAATCGTTTCTCCTGAGTTTTAGACGAAGTTTCCTGCTGTTTAGTACGGATGCCGGCATTGGGCTGGAAAAACCAGTTTTGGGATTCTGCACAGAAAGGGTTTGTAAACCACTGAATCCACACGTGAGTTTAACTCTGTCAGTTGAATGCACACATTGACAACCATTCAGTTAGATAGCTCCGTTTTGGTTTTAGAAGCAGATATTTCTCTGTACAGCCTATGGTCCGATTCACTCGGGAATATCCCAACGCAGCTCCTGGAAGAAACGTGTTTCTGACTCGCTGAATCTCAACATAGATTCAACTCTCTTAGATGAACGAACGCACAGCAGAGCAGTTTCAAGGAAACGTTTCTTCTGAGTTTTAGACGAAGTTTCCTGCTGTTTAGTACGTATGCCGGCATTGGGCTGGAAATACCGGTTTTGGGATTCTGCACAGAAATGGTTGGCAAACCGATGAATCCACACGTGAGTTTAGCTCTCTCAGTTGAATGCACACATTGACAACCATTCAGTTTGATTACACCCATTTGGTTTTAGAAACAGATATTTCTCTGTACAGCCTATGGTCCCATTCACTCGGGAATATCCCAACGCAGCTCCTAGAAGAAACGTGTTTCTGACTCGCTGAATCTCAACATAGATTCAACTCTCTTAGGTGAACGAACGCACAGCAGAGCAGTTTCAAGGAAACGTTTCTCCTGAGTTTTAGACGAAGTTTCCTGCTGTTTAGTACGGATGCCGGCATTGGGCTGGAAATACCGGTTTTGGGATTCTGCACAGAAAGGGTTTGCAAACCGCTGAATCCACACGTGAGTTTAACTCTGTCAGTTGAATGCACACATTGACAACCATTCAGTTAGATAGCTCCGTTTTGGTTTTAGAAGCAGATATTTCTCTGTACAGCCTATGGTCCCATTCACTCGGGAATATCCCAAGGCAGCTCTTAGAAGAAACGTGTTTCTGACTCGCTGAATCTCAACATAGATTCAACTCTCTTAGGTGAACCAACGCACAGCAGAGCAGTTTCAAGGAAACGTTTCTCCTGAGTTTTAGACGAAGTTTCCTGCTGTTTAGTACGTATGCCGGCATTGGGCTGCAAATACCGGTTTTGGGATTCTGCACAGAAAGGGTTTGCAAACCGGTGAATTCACACGTGAGTTTAACTCTGTCAGTTGAATGCACACATTGACAACCATTCAGTTTGATAGCACCCTTTTGGTTTTAGAAGCAGATATTTCTCTGTACAGCCTATGGTCCCATTCACTCGGGAATATCCCAACGCAGCTCCTAGAAGAAACGTGTTTGTGACTCGCTGAATCTCAACATAGATTCAACTCTCTTAGGTGAACGAACGCACAGCAGAGCAGTTTCAAGGAAACGTTTCTCCTGAGTTTTAGATGAAGTTTCCTGCTGTTTAGTACGGATGCCGGCATTGGGCTGGAAATACCGGTTTTGGGATTCTGCACAGAAAGGGTTTGCAAACCACTGAATCCACACGTGAGTTTAACTCTGTCAGTTGAATGCACACATTGACAATCACTCAGTTAGATAGCTCCGTTTTGGTTTTAGAAGCAGATATTTCTCTGTACAGCCTATGGTCCCATTCACTCGGGAATATCCCAACGCAGCTCCTGGAAGAAACGTGTTTCTGACTCGCTGAATCTCAACATTGATTCAACTCTCTTAGGTGAACGAACGCACAGCAGAGCAGTTTCAAGGAAACGTTTCTCCTGAGTTTTAGACGAAGTTTTCTGCTGTTTAGTACGGATGCCGGCATTGGGCTGGAAATACCGGTTTTGGGATTCTGCACAGAAATGGTTTGCAAACCGCTGAATCCACACGTGAGTTTAACTCTGTCAGTTGAATGCACACATTGACAACCATTCAGTTTGATAACACCCTTATGGTTTTAGAAGCAGATATTTCTCCGTAGAGCCTATGGTCCCATTGACACGGGAATATCCCAACGCAGGTCCTAAAAGAAACGTGTTTCTGACTCGCTGAATCTCAACATAGATTCAACTCTCTTAGGTGAACGAACGCACAGCAGAGCAGTTTCAAGGAATGGTTTCTCCTGAGATTTAGACGAAGCTTCCTGCTGTTTAGTACATATGCCGGCATTGGGCTGGAAATACCGGTTTTGGGATTCTGCACAGAAACGGTTTGCAAACCGCTGAATCCACACGTGAGATTAACTCTGTCAGTTGAATGCACACATTGACAACCATTCAGTTAGATAGCACCGTTTTGGTTTTAGAATCAGATATTTCTCTGTACAGCCTAGGGTCCCATTCACTCGGGAATATCCCAACGCAGCTCCTAGAAGAAACGTGTTTCTGACTCGCTGAATCTCAACATAGATTCAACTCTCTTAGGTGAACGAACGCACAGCAGAGCAGTTTCAAAGAAACGTTTCTCCTGAGTTTTAGACGAAGTTTTCTGCTGTTTAGTACGGATGCCGGCATTGGGCTGGAAATACCGGTTTTGGGATTCTGCACAGAAAGGGTTTGCAAACCGCTGAATCCACACGTGAGTTTATCTCTGTCTGTTGACTGCACACATTGACAACCATCCAGTTAGATAGCTCCGTTTTGGTTTTAGAAGCAGATATTTCTCTGTACAGACTATAGTCCCATTCACTCGGGAATATCCCAACGCAGCTCCTAGAAGAAACGTGTTTCTGACTCGCTGAATCTCAACATTGATTCAACTCTCTTAGGTGAACGAAAGCACAGCATAGCAGTTTCAAGGAAACTTTTCTCCTGAGTTTTAGACGAAGTTTCCTGCTGTTTAGTATGTATGCCGGCATTGGGCTGGAAATACCGGTTTTGGGATTCTGCACAGAAAGGCTTTGCAAACCACTGAATCCACAAGTGAGTTTAACTCTGTCAGTTGAATGCACACATTGACAACCATTCAGTTAGATTGCTCCGTTTTGGTTTTAGAAGGAGATATTTCTCTGAACAGCCTATGGTCCCATTCACTCGGGAATATCCCAACGCAGGTCCTAGAGAAACGTGTTTCTGACTCGCTGAATCTCAACATAGATTCAACTCTCTTAGGTGAACGAACGCACAGCAGAGCAGTTTCAAGGAAACGTTTCTTCTGAGTTTTAGACGAAGTTTCCTGCTGTTTAGTACGTATGCCGGCATTGGGCTGGAAATACCGGTTTTGGGATTCTGCACAGAAAGGGTTTGCAAACCGCTGAATCTACACGTGAGTTTAACTCTCTCAGTTGAATGCACACATTGACAACCATTCAGTTTTATTACACCCTTTTGATTTTAGAAGCAGATATTTCTCTGTACAGCCTATGGTCCCATTCACTCGGGAATATCCCAACGCAGCTCCTGGAAGAAACGTGTTTCTGACTCGCTGAATCTCAACATAGATTCAACTCTCTTAGGTGAACGAACGCACAGCAGAGCAGTTTCAAGGAAACGTTTCTCCTGAGTTTTAGACGAAGTTTCCTGCTGTTTAGTACGGATGCCGGCATTGGGCTGGAAATACCGGTTTTGGGATTCTGCACAGAAAGGGTTTGCAAACCGCTGAATCCACACGTGAGTTTAACTCTGTCAGTTGAATGCACACATTGACAACCATTCAGTGTGATAACACCCTTTTGGTTTTAGAAGCAGATATTTCTCCGTAGAGCCTATGGTCCCATTCACTCGGGAATATCCCAAGGCAGGTCCTAGAAGAAACGTGTTTCTGACTCGCTGAATCTCAACATAGATTCAACTCTCTTAGGTGAACGAACGCACAGCAGAGCAGTTTCAAGGAATCGTTTCTCCTGAGTTTTAGACGAAGTTTCCTGCTGTTTAGTACGGATGCCGGCATTGGGCTGGAAAAACCAGTTTTGGGATTCTGCACAGAAAGGGTTTGTAAACCACTGAATCCACACGTGAGTTTAACTCTGTCAGTTGAATGCACACATTGACAACCATTCAGTTAGATAGCTCCGTTTTGGTTTTAGAAGCAGATATTTCTCTGTACAGCCTATGGTCCGATTCACTCGGGAATATCCCAACGCAGCTCCTGGAAGAAACGTGTTTCTGACTCGCTGAATCTCAACATAGATTCAACTCTCTTAGATGAACGAACGCACAGCAGAGCAGTTTCAAGGAAACGTTTCTCCTGAGTTTTAGACGAAGTTTCCTGCTGTTTAGTACGGATGCCGGCATTGGGCTGGAAATACCGGTTTTGGGATTCTGCACAGAAAGGGTTTGCAAACCGCTGAATCCACACGTGAGTTTATCTCTGTCTGTTGACTGCACACATTGACAACCATCCAGTTAGATAGCTCCGTTTTGGTTTTAGAAGCAGATATTTCTCTGTACAGACTATAGTCCCATTCACTCGGGAATATCCCAACGCAGCTCCTAGAAGAAACGTGTTTCTGACTCGCTGAATCTCAACATTGATTCAACTCTCTTAGGTGAACGAAAGCACAGCAGAGCAGTTTCAAGGAAACTTTTCTCCTGAGTTTTAGACGAAGTTTCCTGCTGTTTAGTACGGATGCCGGCATTGGGCTGGAAATACCGGTTTTGGGATTCTGCACAGAAAGGGTTTGCAAACCGCTGAATCCACACGTGAGTTTATCTCTGTCTGTTGACTGCACACATTGACAACCATCCAGTTAGATAGCTCCGTTTTGGTTTTAGAAGCAGATATTTCTCTGTACAGACTATAGTCCCATTCACTCGGGAATATCCCAACGCAGCTCCTAGAAGAAACGTGTTTCTGACTCGCTGAATCTCAACATTGATTCAACTCTCTTAGGTGAACGAAAGCACAGCAGAGCAGTTTCAAGGAAACTTTTCTCCTGAGTTTTAGACGAAGTTTCCTGCTGTTTAGTACGGATGCCGGCATTGGGCTGGAAATACCGGTTTTGGGATTCTGCACAGAAAGGGTTTGCAAACCACTGAATCCACAAGTGAGTTTAACTCTGTCAGTTGAATGCACACATTGACAACCATTCAGTTAGATTGCTCCGTTTTGGTTTTAGAAGGAGATATTTCTCTGAACAGCCTATGGTCCCATTCACTCGGGAATATCCCAACGCAGGTCCTAGAGAAACGTGTTTCTGACTCGCTGAATCTCAACATAGATTCAACTCTCTTAGGTGAACGAACGCACAGCAGAGCAGTTTCAAGGAAACGTTTCTTCTGAGTTTTAGACGAAGTTTCCTGCTGTTTAGTACGTATGCCGGCATTGGGCTGGAAATACCGGTTTTGGGATTCTGCACAGAAAGGGTTTGCAAACCGCTGAATCCACACGTGAGTTTAACTCTCTCAGTTGAATGCACACATTGACAACCATTCAGTTTTATTACACCCTTTTGATTTTAGAAGCAGATATTTCTCTGTACAGCCTATGGTCCCATTCACTCGGGAATATCCCAACGCAGCTCCTGGAAGAAACGTGTTTCTGACTCGCTGAATCTCAACATAGATTCAACTCTCTTAGGTGAACGAACGCACAGCAGAGCAGTTTCAAGGAAACGTTTCTCCTGAGTTTTAGACGAAGTTTCCTGCTGTTTAGTACGGATGCCGGCATTGGGCTGGAAATACCGGTTTTGGGATTCTGCACAGAAAGGGTTTGCAAACCGCTGAATCCACACGTGAGTTTAACTCTGTCAGTTGAATGCACACATTGACAACCATTCAGTGTGATAACACCCTTTTGGTTTTAGAAGCAGATATTTCTCCGTAGAGCCTATGGTCCCATTCACTCGGGAATATCCCAAGGCAGGTCCTAGAAGAAACGTGTTTCTGACTCGCTGAATCTCAACATAGATTCAACTCTCTTAGGTGAACGAACGCACAGCAGAGCAGTTTCAAGGAATCGTTTCTCCTGAGTTTTAGACGAAGTTTCCTGCTGTTTAGTACGGATGCCGGCATTGGGCTGGAAAAACCAGTTTTGGGATTCTGCACAGAAAGGGTTTGTAAACCACTGAATCCACACGTGAGTTTAACTCTGTCAGTTGAATGCACACATTGACAACCATTCAGTTAGATAGCTCCGTTTTGGTTTTAGAAGCAGATATTTCTCTGTACAGCCTATGGTCCGATTCACTCGGGAATATCCCAACGCAGCTCCTGGAAGAAACGTGTTTCTGACTCGCTGAATCTCAACATAGATTCAACTCTCTTAGATGAACGAACGCACAGCAGAGCAGTTTCAAGGAAACGTTTCTTCTGAGTTTTAGACGAAGTTTCCTGCTGTTTAGTACGTATGCCGGCATTGGGCTGGAAATACCGGTTTTGGGATTCTGCAAAGAAATGGTTTGCAAACCGATGAATCCACACGTGAGTTTAGCTCTCTCAGTTGAATGCACACATTGACAACCATTCAGTTTGATTACACCCTTTTGGTTTTAGAAACAGATATTTCTCTGTACAGCCTATGGTCCCATTCACTCGGGAATATCCCAACGCAGCTCCTAGAAGAAACGTGTTTCTGACTCGCTGAATCTCAACATAGATTCAACTCTCTTAGGTGAACGAACGCACAGCAGAGCAGTTTCAAGGAAACGTTTCTCCTGAGTTTTAGACGAAGTTTCCTGCTGTTTAGTACGGATGCCGGCATTGGGCTGGAAATACCGGTTTTGGGATTCTGCACAGAAAGGGTTTGCAAACCGCTGAATCCACACGTGAGTTTAACTCTGTCAGTTGAATGCACACATTGACAACCATTCAGTTAGATAGCTCCGTTTTGGTTTTAGAAGCAGATATTTCTCTGTACAGCCTATGGTCCCATTCACTCGGGAATATCCCAAGGCAGCTCTTAGAAGAAACGTGTTTCTGACTCGCTGAATCTCAACATAGATTCAACTCTCTTAGGTGAACCAACGCACAGCAGAGCAGTTTCAAGGAAACGTTTCTCCTGAGTTTTAGACGAAGTTTCCTGCTGTTTAGTACGTATGCCGGCATTGGGCTGCAAATACCGGTTTTGGGATTCTGCACAGAAAGGGTTTGCAAACCGGTGAATTCACACGTGAGTTTAACTCTGTCAGTTGAATGCACACATTGACAACCATTCAGTTTGATAGCACCCTTTTGGTTTTAGAAGCAGATATTTCTCTGTACAGCCTATGGTCCCATTCACTCGGGAATATCCCAACGCAGCTCCTAGAAGAAACGTGTTTGTGACTCGCTGAATCTCAACATAGATTCAACTCTCTTAGGTGAACGAACGCACAGCAGAGCAGTTTCAAGGAAACGTTTCTCCTGAGTTTTAGATGAAGTTTCCTGCTGTTTAGTACGGATGCCGGCATTGGGCTGGAAATACCGGTTTTGGGATTCTGCACAGAAAGGGTTTGCAAACCACTGAATCCACACGTGAGTTTAACTCTGTCAGTTGAATGCACACATTGACAATCACTCAGTTAGATAGCTCCGTTTTGGTTTTAGAAGCAGATATTTCTCTGTACAGCCTATGGTCCCATTCACTCGGGAATATCCCAACGCAGCTCCTGGAAGAAACGTGTTTCTGACTCGCTGAATCTCAACATTGATTCAACTCTCTTAGGTGAACGAACGCACAGCAGAGCAGTTTCAAGGAAACGTTTCTCCTGAGTTTTAGACGAAGTTTTCTGCTGTTTAGTACGGATGCCGGCATTGGGCTGGAAATACCGGTTTTGGGATTCTGCACAGAAATGGTTTGCAAACCGCTGAATCCACACGTGAATTTAACTCTGTCAGTTGAATGCACACATTGACAACCATTCAGTTTGATAACACCCTTATGGTTTTAGAAGCAGATATTTCTCCGTAGAGCCTATGGTCCCATTGACACGGGAATATCCCAACGCAGGTCCTAAAAGAAACGTGTTTCTGACTCGCTGAATCTCAACATAGATTCAACTCTCTTAGGTGAACGAACGCACAGCAGAGCAGTTTCAAGGAATGGTTTCTCCTGAGATTTAGACGAAGCTTCCTGCTGTTTAGTACATATGCCGGCATTGGGCTGGAAATACCGGTTTTGGGATTCTGCACAGAAACGGTTTGCAAACCGCTGAATCCACACGTGAGATTAACTCTGTCAGTTGAATGCACACATTGACAACCATTCAGTTAGATAGCACCGTTTTGGTTTTAGAAGCAGATATTTCTCTGTACAGCCTAGGGTCCCATTCACTCGGGAATATCCCAACGCAGCTCCTAGAAGAAACGTGTTTCTGACTCGCTGAATCTCAACATAGATTCAACTCTCTTAGGTGAACGAACGCACAGCAGAGCAGTTTCAAAGAAACGTTTCTCCTGAGTTTTAGACGAAGTTTTCTGCTGTTTAGTACGGATGCCGGCATTGGGCTGGAAATACCGGTTTTGGGATTCTGCACAGAAAGGGTTTGCAAACCGCTGAATCCACACGTGAGTTTATCTCTGTCTGTTGACTGCACACATTGACAACCATCCAGTTAGATAGCTCCGTTTTGGTTTTAGAAGCAGATATTTCTCTGTACAGACTATAGTCCCATTCACTCGGGAATATCCCAACGCAGCTCCTAGAAGAAACGTGTTTCTGACTCGCTGAATCTCAACATAGATTCAACTCTCTTAGGTGAACGAACGCACAGCAGAGCAGTTTCAAAGAAACGTTTCTCCTGAGTTTTAGACGAAGTTTTCTGCTGTTTAGTACGGATGCCGGCATTGGGCTGGAAATACCGGTTTTGGGATTCTGCACAGAAAGGGTTTGCAAACCGCTGAATCCACACGTGAGTTTATCTCTGTCTGTTGACTGCACACATTGACAACCATCCAGTTAGATAGCTCCGTTTTGGTTTTAGAAGCAGATATTTCTCTGTACAGACTATAGTCCCATTCACTCGGGAATATCCCAACGCAGCTCCTAGAAGAAACGTGTTTCTGACTCGCTGAATCTCAACATTGATTCAACTCTCTTAGGTGAACGAAAGCACAGCATAGCAGTTTCAAGGAAACTTTTCTCCTGAGTTTTAGACGAAGTTTCCTGCTGTTTAGTATGTATGCCGGCATTGGGCTGGAAATACCGGTTTTGGGATTCTGCACAGAAAGGGTTTGCAAACCGCTGAATCCACACGTGAGTTTAACTCTCTCAGTTGAATGCACACATTGACAACCATTCAGTTTTATTACACCCTTTTGATTTTAGAAGCAGATATTTCTCTGTACAGCCTAGGGTCCCATTCACTCGGGAATATCCCAACGCAGCTCCTGGAAGAAACGTGTTTCTGACTCGCTGAATCTCAACATAGATTCAACTCTCTTAGGTGAACGAACGCACAGCAGAGCAGTTTCAAGGAAACGTTTCTCCTGAGTTTTAGACGAAGTTTCCTGCTGTTTAGTACGGATGCCGGCATTGGGCTGGAAATACCGGTTTTGGGATTCTGCACAGAAAGGGTTTGCAAACCGCTGAATCCACACGTGAGTTTAACTCTGTCAGTTGAATGCACACATTGACAACCATTCAGTGTGATAACACCCTTTTGGTTTTAGAAGCAGATATTTCTCCGTAGAGCCTATGGTCCCATTCACTCGGGAATATCCCAAGGCAGGTCCTAGAAGAAACGTGTTTCTGACTCGCTGAATCTCAACATTGATTCAACTCTCTTAGGTGAACGAACGCACAGCAGAGCAGTTTCAAGGAAACGTTTCTCCTGAGTTTTAGATGAAGTTTCCTGCTGTTTAGTACGGATGCCGGCATTGGGCTGGAAATACCGGTTTTGGGATTCTGCACAGAAAGGGTTTGCAAACCACTGAATCCACACGTGAGTTTAACTCTGTCAGTTGAATGCACACATTGACAATCACTCAGTTAGATAGCTCCGTTTTGGTTTTAGAAGCAGATATTTCTCTGTACAGCCTATGGTCCCATTCACTCGGGAATATCCCAACGCAGCTCCTGGAAGAAACGTGTTTCTGACTCGCTGAATCTCAACATTGATTCAACTCTCTTAGGTGAACGAACGCACAGCAGAGCAGTTTCAAGGAAACGTTTCTCCTGAGTTTTAGACGAAGTTTTCTGCTGTTTAGTACGGATGCCGGCATTGGGCTGGAAATACCGGTTTTGGGATTCTGCACAGAAATGGTTTGCAAACCGCTGAATCCACACGTGAGTTTAACTCTGTCAGTTGAATGCACACATTGACAACCATTCAGTTTGATAACACCCTTATGGTTTTAGAAGCAGATATTTCTCCGTAGAGCCTATGGTCCCATTGACACGGGAATATCCCAACGCAGGTCCTAAAAGAAACGTGTTTCTGACTCGCTGAATCTCAACATAGATTCAACTCTCTTAGGTGAACGAACGCACAGCAGAGCAGTTTCAAGGAATGGTTTCTCCTGAGATTTAGACGAAGCTTCCTGCTGTTTAGTACATATGCCGGCATTGGGCTGGAAATACCGGTTTTGGGATTCTGCACAGAAACGGTTTGCAAACCGCTGAATCCACACGTGAGATTAACTCTGTCAGTTGAATGCACACATTGACAACCATTCAGTTAGATAGCACCGTTTTGGTTTTAGAAGCAGATATTTCTCTGTACAGCCTAGGGTCCCATTCACTCGGGAATATCCCAACGCAGCTCCTAGAAGAAACGTGTTTCTGACTCGCTGAATCTCAACATAGATTCAACTCTCTTAGGTGAACGAACGCACAGCAGAGCAGTTTCAAAGAAACGTTTCTCCTGAGTTTTAGACGAAGTTTTCTGCTGTTTAGTACGGATGCCGGCATTGGGCTGGAAATACCGGTTTTGGGATTCTGCACAGAAAGGGTTTGCAAACCGCTGAATCCACACGTGAGTTTATCTCTGTCTGTTGACTGCACACATTGACAACCATCCAGTTAGATAGCTCCGTTTTGGTTTTAGAAGCAGATATTTCTCTGTACAGACTATAGTCCCATTCACTCGGGAATATCCCAACGCAGCTCCTAGAAGAAACGTGTTTCTGACTCGCTGAATCTCAACATTGATTCAACTCTCTTAGGTGAACGAAAGCACAGCATAGCAGTTTCAAGGAAACTTTTCTCCTGAGTTTTAGACGAAGTTTCCTGCTGTTTAGTATGTATGCCGGCATTGGGCTGGAAATACCGGTTTTGGGATTCTGCACAGAAAGGCTTTGCAAACCACTGAATCCACAAGTGAGTTTAACTCTGTCAGTTGAATGCACACATTGACAACCATTCAGTTAGATTGCTCCGTTTTGGTTTTAGAAGGAGATATTTCTCTGAACAGCCTATGGTCCCATTCACTCGGGAATATCCCAACGCAGGTCCTAGAGAAACGTGTTTCTGACTCGCTGAATCTCAACATAGATTCAACTCTCTTAGGTGAACGAACGCACAGCAGAGCAGTTTCAAGGAAACGTTTCTTCTGAGTTTTAGACGAAGTTTCCTGCTGTTTAGTACGTATGCCGGCATTGGGCTGGAAATACCGGTTTTGGGATTCTGCACAGAAAGGGTTTGCAAACCGCTGAATCTACACGTGAGTTTAACTCTCTCAGTTGAATGCACACATTGACAACCATTCAGTTTTATTACACCCTTTTGATTTTAGAAGCAGATATTTCTCTGTACAGCCTATGGTCCCATTCACTCGGGAATATCCCAACGCAGCTCCTGGAAGAAACGTGTTTCTGACTCGCTGAATCTCAACATAGATTCAACTCTCTTAGGTGAACGAACGCACAGCAGAGCAGTTTCAAGGAAACGTTTCTCCTGAGTTTTAGACGAAGTTTCCTGCTGTTTAGTACGGATGCCGGCATTGGGCTGGAAATACCGGTTTTGGGATTCTGCACAGAAAGGGTTTGCAAACCGCTGAATCCACACGTGAGTTTAACTCTGTCAGTTGAATGCACACATTGACAACCATTCAGTGTGATAACACCCTTTTGGTTTTAGAAGCAGATATTTCTCCGTAGAGCCTATGGTCCCATTCACTCGGGAATATCCCAAGGCAGGTCCTAGAAGAAACGTGTTTCTGACTCGCTGAATCTCAACATAGATTCAACTCTCTTAGGTGAACGAACGCACAGCAGAGCAGTTTCAAGGAATCGTTTCTCCTGAGTTTTAGACGAAGTTTCCTGCTGTTTAGTACGGATGCCGGCATTGGGCTGGAAAAACCAGTTTTGGGATTCTGCACAGAAAGGGTTTGTAAACCACTGAATCCACACGTGAGTTTAACTCTGTCAGTTGAATGCACACATTGACAACCATTCAGTTAGATAGCTCCGTTTTGGTTTTAGAAGCAGATATTTCTCTGTACAGCCTATGGTCCGATTCACTCGGGAATATCCCAACGCAGCTCCTGGAAGAAACGTGTTTCTGACTCGCTGAATCTCAACATAGATTCAACTCTCTTAGATGAACGAACGCACAGCAGAGCAGTTTCAAGGAAACGTTTCTCCTGAGTTTTAGACGAAGTTTCCTGCTGTTTAGTACGGATGCCGGCATTGGGCTGGAAATACCGGTTTTGGGATTCTGCACAGAAAGGGTTTGCAAACCGCTGAATCCACACGTGAGTTTATCTCTGTCTGTTGACTGCACACATTGACAACCATCCAGTTAGATAGCTCCGTTTTGGTTTTAGAAGCAGATATTTCTCTGTACAGACTATAGTCCCATTCACTCGGGAATATCCCAACGCAGCTCCTAGAAGAAACGTGTTTCTGACTCGCTGAATCTCAACATTGATTCAACTCTCTTAGGTGAACGAAAGCACAGCAGAGCAGTTTCAAGGAAACTTTTCTCCTGAGTTTTAGACGAAGTTTCCTGCTGTTTAGTACGGATGCCGGCATTGGGCTGGAAATACCGGTTTTGGGATTCTGCACAGAAAGGGTTTGCAAACCGCTGAATCCACACGTGAGTTTATCTCTGTCTGTTGACTGCACACATTGACAACCATCCAGTTAGATAGCTCCGTTTTGGTTTTAGAAGCAGATATTTCTCTGTACAGACTATAGTCCCATTCACTCGGGAATATCCCAACGCAGCTCCTAGAAGAAACGTGTTTCTGACTCGCTGAATCTCAACATTGATTCAACTCTCTTAGGTGAACGAAAGCACAGCAGAGCAGTTTCAAGGAAACTTTTCTCCTGAGTTTTAGACGAAGTTTCCTGCTGTTTAGTACGGATGCCGGCATTGGGCTGGAAATACCGGTTTTGGGATTCTGCACAGAAAGGGTTTGCAAACCACTGAATCCACAAGTGAGTTTAACTCTGTCAGTTGAATGCACACATTGACAACCATTCAGTTAGATTGCTCCGTTTTGGTTTTAGAAGGAGATATTTCTCTGAACAGCCTATGGTCCCATTCACTCGGGAATATCCCAACGCAGGTCCTAGAGAAACGTGTTTCTGACTCGCTGAATCTCAACATAGATTCAACTCTCTTAGGTGAACGAACGCACAGCAGAGCAGTTTCAAGGAAACGTTTCTTCTGAGTTTTAGACGAAGTTTCCTGCTGTTTAGTACGTATGCCGGCATTGGGCTGGAAATACCGGTTTTGGGATTCTGCACAGAAAGGGTTTGCAAACCGCTGAATCCACACGTGAGTTTAACTCTCTCAGTTGAATGCACACATTGACAACCATTCAGTTTTATTACACCCTTTTGATTTTAGAAGCAGATATTTCTCTGTACAGCCTATGGTCCCATTCACTCGGGAATATCCCAACGCAGCTCCTGGAAGAAACGTGTTTCTGACTCGCTGAATCTCAACATAGATTCAACTCTCTTAGGTGAACGAACGCACAGCAGAGCAGTTTCAAGGAAACGTTTCTCCTGAGTTTTAGACGAAGTTTCCTGCTGTTTAGTACGGATGCCGGCATTGGGCTGGAAATACCGGTTTTGGGATTCTGCACAGAAAGGGTTTGCAAACCGCTGAATCCACACGTGAGTTTAACTCTGTCAGTTGAATGCACACATTGACAACCATTCAGTGTGATAACACCCTTTTGGTTTTAGAAGCAGATATTTCTCCGTAGAGCCTATGGTCCCATTCACTCGGGAATATCCCAAGGCAGGTCCTAGAAGAAACGTGTTTCTGACTCGCTGAATCTCAACATAGATTCAACTCTCTTAGGTGAACGAACGCACAGCAGAGCAGTTTCAAGGAATCGTTTCTCCTGAGTTTTAGACGAAGTTTCCTGCTGTTTAGTACGGATGCCGGCATTGGGCTGGAAAAACCAGTTTTGGGATTCTGCACAGAAAGGGTTTGTAAACCACTGAATCCACACGTGAGTTTAACTCTGTCAGTTGAATGCACACATTGACAACCATTCAGTTAGATAGCTCCGTTTTGGTTTTAGAAGCAGATATTTCTCTGTACAGCCTATGGTCCGATTCACTCGGGAATATCCCAACGCAGCTCCTGGAAGAAACGTGTTTCTGACTCGCTGAATCTCAACATAGATTCAACTCTCTTAGATGAACGAACGCACAGCAGAGCAGTTTCAAGGAAACGTTTCTTCTGAGTTTTAGACGAAGTTTCCTGCTGTTTAGTACGTATGCCGGCATTGGGCTGGAAATACCGGTTTTGGGATTCTGCACAGAAATGGTTTGCAAACCGATGAATCCACACGTGAGTTTAGCTCTCTCAGTTGAATGCACACATTGACAACCATTCAGTTTGATTACACCCTTTTGGTTTTAGAAACAGATATTTCTCTGTACAGCCTATGGTCCCATTCACTCGGGAATATCCCAACGCAGCTCCTAGAAGAAACGTGTTTCTGACTCGCTGAATCTCAACATAGATTCAACTCTCTTAGGTGAACGAACGCACAGCAGAGCAGTTTCAAGGAAACGTTTCTCCTGAGTTTTAGACGAAGTTTCCTGCTGTTTAGTACGGATGCCGGCATTGGGCTGGAAATACCGGTTTTGGGATTCTGCACAGAAAGGGTTTGCAAACCGCTGAATCCACACGTGAGTTTAACTCTGTCAGTTGAATGCACACATTGACAACCATTCAGTTAGATAGCTCCGTTTTGGTTTTAGAAGCAGATATTTCTCTGTACAGCCTATGGTCCCATTCACTCGGGAATATCCCAAGGCAGCTCTTAGAAGAAACGTGTTTCTGACTCGCTGAATCTCAACATAGATTCAACTCTCTTAGGTGAACCAACGCACAGCAGAGCAGTTTCAAGGAAACGTTTCTCCTGAGTTTTAGACGAAGTTTCCTGCTGTTTAGTACGTATGCCGGCATTGGGCTGCAAATACCGGTTTTGGGATTCTGCACAGAAAGGGTTTGCAAACCGGTGAATTCACACGTGAGTTTAACTCTGTCAGTTGAATGCACACATTGACAACCATTCAGTTTGATAGCACCCTTTTGGTTTTAGAAGCAGATATTTCTCTGTACAGCCTATGGTCCCATTCACTCGGGAATATCCCAACGCAGCTCCTAGAAGAAACGTGTTTGTGACTCGCTGAATCTCAACATAGATTCAACTCTCTTAGGTGAACGAACGCACAGCAGAGCAGTTTCAAGGAAACGTTTCTCCTGAGTTTTAGATGAAGTTTCCTGCTGTTTAGTACGGATGCCGGCATTGGGCTGGAAATACCGGTTTTGGGATTCTGCACAGAAAGGGTTTGCAAACCACTGAATCCACACGTGAGTTTAACTCTGTCAGTTGAATGCACACATTGACAATCACTCAGTTAGATAGCTCCGTTTTGGTTTTAGAAGCAGATATTTCTCTGTACAGCCTATGGTCCCATTCACTCGGGAATATCCCAACGCAGCTCCTGGAAGAAACGTGTTTCTGACTCGCTGAATCTCAACATTGATTCAACTCTCTTAGGTGAACGAACGCACAGCAGAGCAGTTTCAAGGAAACGTTTCTCCTGAGTTTTAGACGAAGTTTTCTGCTGTTTAGTACGGATGCCGGCATTGGGCTGGAAATACCGGTTTTGGGATTCTGCACAGAAATGGTTTGCAAACCGCTGAATCCACACGTGAATTTAACTCTGTCAGTTGAATGCACACATTGACAACCATTCAGTTTGATAACACCCTTATGGTTTTAGAAGCAGATATTTCTCCGTAGAGCCTATGGTCCCATTGACACGGGAATATCCCAACGCAGGTCCTAAAAGAAACGTGTTTCTGACTCGCTGAATCTCAACATAGATTAAACTCTCTTAGGTGAACGAACGCACAGCAGAGCAGTTTCAAGGAATGGTTTCTCCTGAGATTTAGACGAAGCTTCCTGCTGTTTAGTACATATGCCGGCATTGGGCTGGAAATACCGGTTTTGGGATTCTGCACAGAAACGGTTTGCAAACCGCTGAATCCACACGTGAGATTAACTCTGTCAGTTGAATGCACACATTGACAACCATTCAGTTAGATAGCACCGTTTTGGTTTTAGAAGCAGATATTTCTCTGTACAGCCTAGGGTCCCATTCACTCGGGAATATCCCAACGCAGCTCCTAGAAGAAACGTGTTTCTGACTCGCTGAATCTCAACATAGATTCAACTCTCTTAGGTGAACGAACGCACAGCAGAGCAGTTTCAAAGAAACGTTTCTCCTGAGTTTTAGACGAAGTTTTCTGCTGTTTAGTACGGATGCCGGCATTGGGCTGGAAATACCGGTTTTGGGATTCTGCACAGAAAGGGTTTGCAAACCGCTGAATCCACACGTGAGTTTATCTCTGTCTGTTGACTGCACACATTGACAACCATCCAGTTAGATAGCTCCGTTTTGGTTTTAGAAGCAGATATTTCTCTGTACAGACTATAGTCCCATTCACTCGGGAATATCCCAACGCAGCTCCTAGAAGAAACGTGTTTCTGACTCGCTGAATCTCAACATAGATTCAACTCTCTTAGGTGAACGAACGCACAGCAGAGCAGTTTCAAAGAAACGTTTCTCCTGAGTTTTAGACGAAGTTTTCTGCTGTTTAGTACGGATGCCGGCATTGGGCTGGAAATACCGGTTTTGGGATTCTGCACAGAAAGGGTTTGCAAACCGCTGAATCCACACGTGAGTTTATCTCTGTCTGTTGACTGCACACATTGACAACCATCCAGTTAGATAGCTCCGTTTTGGTTTTAGAAGCAGATATTTCTCTGTACAGACTATAGTCCCATTCACTCGGGAATATCCCAACGCAGCTCCTAGAAGAAACGTGTTTCTGACTCGCTGAATCTCAACATTGATTCAACTCTCTTAGGTGAACGAAAGCACAGCATAGCAGTTTCAAGGAAACTTTTCTCCTGAGTTTTAGACGAAGTTTCCTGCTGTTTAGTATGTATGCCGGCATTGGGCTGGAAATACCGGTTTTGGGATTCTGCACAGAAAGGGTTTGCAAACCGCTGAATCCACACGTGAGTTTAACTCTCTCAGTTGAATGCACACATTGACAACCATTCAGTTTTATTACACCCTTTTGATTTTAGAAGCAGATATTTCTCTGTACAGCCTAGGGTCCCATTCACTCGGGAATATCCCAACGCAGCTCCTAGAAGAAACGTGTTTCTGACTCGCTGAATCTCAACATAGATTCAACTCTCTTAGGTGAACGAACGCACAGCAGAGCAGTTTCAAGGAAACGTTTCTCCTGAGTTTTAGACGAAGTTTCCTGCTGTTTAGTACGGATGCCGGCATTGGGCTGGAAATACCGGTTTTGGGATTCTGCACAGAAAGGGTTTGCAAACCGCTGAATCCACACGTGAGTTTAACTCTGTCAGTTGAATGCACACATTGACAACCATTCAGTGTGATAACACCCTTTTGGTTTTAGAAGCAGATATTTCTCCGTAGAGCCTATGGTCCCATTCACTCGGGAATATCCCAAGGCAGGTCCTAGAAGAAACGTGTTTCTGACTCGCTGAATCTCAACATTGATTCAACTCTCTTAGGTGAACGAACGCACAGCAGAGCAGTTTCAAGGAAACGTTTCTCCTGAGTTTTAGATGAAGTTTCCTGCTGTTTAGTACGGATGCCGGCATTGGGCTGGAAATACCGGTTTTGGGATTCTGCACAGAAAGGGTTTGCAAACCACTGAATCCACACGTGAGTTTAACTCTGTCAGTTGAATGCACACATTGACAATCACTCAGTTAGATAGCTCCGTTTTGGTTTTAGAAGCAGATATTTCTCTGTACAGCCTATGGTCCCATTCACTCGGGAATATCCCAACGCAGCTCCTGGAAGAAACGTGTTTCTGACTCGCTGAATCTCAACATTGATTCAACTCTCTTAGGTGAACGAACGCACAGCAGAGCAGTTTCAAGGAAACGTTTCTCCTGAGTTTTAGACGAAGTTTTCTGCTGTTTAGTACGGATGCCGGCATTGGGCTGGAAATACCGGTTTTGGGATTCTGCACAGAAATGGTTTGCAAACCGCTGAATCCACACGTGAGTTTAACTCTGTCAGTTGAATGCACACATTGACAACCATTCAGTTTGATAACACCCTTATGGTTTTAGAAGCAGATATTTCTCCGTAGAGCCTATGGTCCCATTGACACGGGAATATCCCAACGCAGGTCCTAAAAGAAACGTGTTTCTGACTCGCTGAATCTCAACATAGATTCAACTCTCTTAGGTGAACGAACGCACAGCAGAGCAGTTTCAAGGAATGGTTTCTCCTGAGATTTAGACGAAGCTTCCTGCTGTTTAGTACATATGCCGGCATTGGGCTGGAAATACCGGTTTTGGGATTCTGCACAGAAACGGTTTGCAAACCGCTGAATCCACACGTGAGATTAACTCTGTCAGTTGAATGCACACATTGACAACCATTCAGTTAGATAGCACCGTTTTGGTTTTAGAAGCAGATATTTCTCTGTACAGCCTAGGGTCCCATTCACTCGGGAATATCCCAACGCAGCTCCTAGAAGAAACGTGTTTCTGACTCGCTGAATCTCAACATAGATTCAACTCTCTTAGGTGAACGAACGCACAGCAGAGCAGTTTCAAAGAAACGTTTCTCCTGAGTTTTAGACGAAGTTTTCTGCTGTTTAGTACGGATGCCGGCATTGGGCTGGAAATACCGGTTTTGGGATTCTGCACAGAAAGGGTTTGCAAACCGCTGAATCCACACGTGAGTTTATCTCTGTCTGTTGACTGCACACATTGACAACCATCCAGTTAGATAGCTCCGTTTTGGTTTTAGAAGCAGATATTTCTCTGTACAGACTATAGTCCCATTCACTCGGGAATATCCCAACGCAGCTCCTAGAAGAAACGTGTTTCTGACTCGCTGAATCTCAACATTGATTCAACTCTCTTAGGTGAACGAAAGCACAGCATAGCAGTTTCAAGGAAACTTTTCTCCTGAGTTTTAGACGAAGTTTCCTGCTGTTTAGTATGTATGCCGGCATTGGGCTGGAAATACCGGTTTTGGGATTCTGCACAGAAAGGGTTTGCAAACCACTGAATCCACAAGTGAGTTTAACTCTGTCAGTTGAATGCACACATTGACAACCATTCAGTTAGATTGCTCCGTTTTGGTTTTAGAAGGAGATATTTCTCTGAACAGCCTATGGTCCCATTCACTCGGGAATATCCCAACGCAGGTCCTAGAGAAACGTGTTTCTGACTCGCTGAATCTCAACATAGATTCAACTCTCTTAGGTGAACGAACGCACAGCAGAGCAGTTTCAAGGAAACGTTTCTTCTGAGTTTTAGACGAAGTTTCCTGCTGTTTAGTACGTATGCCGGCATTGGGCTGGAAATACCGGTTTTGGGATTCTGCACAGAAAGGGTTTGCAAACCGCTGAATCTACACGTGAGTTTAACTCTCTCAGTTGAATGCACACATTGACAACCATTCAGTTTTATTACACCCTTTTGATTTTAGAAGCAGATATTTCTCTGTACAGCCTATGGTCCCATTCACTCGGGAATATCCCAACGCAGCTCCTGGAAGAAACGTGTTTCTGACTCGCTGAATCTCAACATAGATTCAACTCTCTTAGGTGAACGAACGCACAGCAGAGCAGTTTCAAGGAAACGTTTCTCCTGAGTTTTAGACGAAGTTTCCTGCTGTTTAGTACGGATGCCGGCATTGGGCTGGAAATACCGGTTTTGGGATTCTGCACAGAAAGGGTTTGCAAACCGCTGAATCCACACGTGAGTTTAACTCTGTCAGTTGAATGCACACATTGACAACCATTCAGTGTGATAACACCCTTTTGGTTTTAGAAGCAGATATTTCTCCGTAGAGCCTATGGTCCCATTCACTCGGGAATATCCCAAGGCAGGTCCTAGAAGAAACGTGTTTCTGACTCGCTGAATCTCAACATAGATTCAACTCTCTTAGGTGAACGAACGCACAGCAGAGCAGTTTCAAGGAATCGTTTCTCCTGAGTTTTAGACGAAGTTTCCTGCTGTTTAGTACGGATGCCGGCATTGGGCTGGAAAAACCAGTTTTGGGATTCTGCACAGAAAGGGTTTGTAAACCACTGAATCCACACGTGAGTTTAACTCTGTCAGTTGAATGCACACATTGACAACCATTCAGTTAGATAGCTCCGTTTTGGTTTTAGAAGCAGATATTTCTCTGTACAGCCTATGGTCCGATTCACTCGGGAATATCCCAACGCAGCTCCTGGAAGAAACGTGTTTCTGACTCGCTGAATCTCAACATAGATTCAACTCTCTTAGATGAACGAACGCACAGCAGAGCAGTTTCAAGGAAACGTTTCTCCTGAGTTTTAGACGAAGTTTCCTGCTGTTTAGTACGGATGCCGGCATTGGGCTGGAAATACCGGTTTTGGGATTCTGTACAGAAAGGGTTTGCAAACCGCTGAATCCACACGTGAGTTTATCTCTGTCTGTTGACTGCACACATTGACAACCATCCAGTTAGATAGCTCCGTTTTGGTTTTAGAAGCAGATATTTCTCTGTACAGACTATAGTCCCATTCACTCGGGAATATCCCAACGCAGCTCCTAGAAGAAACGTGTTTCTGACTCGCTGAATCTCAACATTGATTCAACTCTCTTAGGTGAACGAAAGCACAGCAGAGCAGTTTCAAGGAAACTTTTCTCCTGAGTTTTAGACGAAGTTTCCTGCTGTTTAGTATGTATGCCGGCATTGGGCTGGAAATACCGGTTTTGGGATTCTGCACAGAAAGGGTTTGCAAACCACTGAATCCACAAGTGAGTTTAACTCTGTCAGTTGAATGCACACATTGACAACCATTCAGTTAGATTGCTCCGTTTTGGTTTTAGAAGGAGATATTTCTCTGAACAGCCTATGGTCCCATTCACTCGGGAATATCCCAACGCAGGTCCTAGAGAAACGTGTTTCTGACTCGCTGAATCTCAACATAGATTCAACTCTCTTAGGTGAACGAACGCACAGCAGAGCAGTTTCAAGGAAACGTTTCTTCTGAGTTTTAGACGAAGTTTCCTGCTGTTTAGTACGTATGCCGGCATTGGGCTGGAAATACCGGTTTTGGGATTCTGCACAGAAAGGGTTTGCAAACCGCTGAATCCACACGTCAGTTTAACTCTCTCAGTTGAATGCACACATTGACAACCATTCAGTGTGATAACACCCTTTTGGTTTTAGAAGCAGATATTTCTCCGTAGAGCCTATGGTCCCATTCACTCGGGAATATCCCAAGGCAGGTCCTAGAAGAAACGTGTTTCTGACTCGCTGAATCTCAACATAGATTCAACTCTCTTAGGTGAACGAACGCACAGCAGAGCAGTTTCAAGGAATCGTTTCTCCTGAGTTTTAGACGAAGTTTCCTGCTGTTTAGTACGGATGCCGGCATTGGGCTGGAAAAACCAGTTTTGGGATTCTGCACAGAAAGGGTTTGTAAACCACTGAATCCACACGTGAGTTTAACTCTGTCAGTTGAATGCACACATTGACAACCATTCAGTTAGATAGCTCCGTTTTGGTTTTAGAAGCAGATATTTCTCTGTACAGCCTATGGTCCGATTCACTCGGGAATATCCCAACGCAGCTCCTGGAAGAAACGTGTTTCTGACTCGCTGAATCTCAACATAGATTCAACTCTCTTAGATGAACGAACGCACAGCAGAGCAGTTTCAAGGAAACGTTTCTCCTGAGTTTTAGACGAAGTTTCCTGCTGTTTAGTACGGATGCCGGCATTGGGCTGGAAATACCGGTTTTGGGATTCTGCACAGAAAGGGTTTGCAAACCGCTGAATCCACACGTGAGTTTAGCTCTCTCAGTTGAATGCACACATTGACAACCATTCAGTTTGATAACACCCTTATGGTTTTAGAAGCAGATATTTCTCCGTAGAGCCTATGGTCCCATTGACACGGGAATATCCCAACGCAGGTCCTAAAAGAAACGTGTTTCTGACTCGCTGAATCTCAACATAGATTCAACTCTCTTAGGTGAACGAACGCACAGCAGAGCAGTTTCAAGGAATGGTTTCTCCTGAGATTTAGACGAAGCTTCCTGCTGTTTAGTACATATGCCGGCATTGGGCTGGAAATACCGGTTTTGGGATTCTGCACAGAAACGGTTTGCAAACCGCTGAATCCACACGTGAGATTAACTCTGTCAGTTGAATGCACACATTGACAACCATTCAGTTAGATAGCACCGTTTTGGTTTTAGAAGCAGATATTTCTCTGTACAGCCTAGGGTCCCATTCACTCGGGAATATCCCAACGCAGCTCCTAGAAGAAACGTGTTTCTGACTCGCTGAATCTCAACATAGATTCAACTCTCTTAGGTGAACGAACGCACAGCAGAGCAGTTTCAAAGAAACGTTTCTCCTGAGTTTTAGACGAAGTTTTCTGCTGTTTAGTACGGATGCCGGCATTGGGCTGGAAATACCGGTTTTGGGATTCTGCACAGAAAGGGTTTGCAAACCGCTGAATCCACACGTGAGTTTATCTCTGTCTGTTGACTGCACACATTGACAACCATCCAGTTAGATAGCTCCGTTTTGGTTTTAGAAGCAGATATTTCTCTGTACAGACTATAGTCCCATTCACTCGGGAATATCCCAACGCAGCTCCTAGAAGAAACGTGTTTCTGACTCGCTGAATCTCAACATTGATTCAACTCTCTTAGGTGAACGAAAGCACAGCATAGCAGTTTCAAGGAAACTTTTCTCCTGAGTTTTAGACGAAGTTTCCTGCTGTTTAGTATGTATGCCGGCATTGGGCTGGAAATACCGGTTTTGGGATTCTGCACAGAAAGGGTTTGCAAACCACTGAATCCACAAGTGAGTTTAACTCTGTCAGTTGAATGCACACATTGACAACCATTCAGTTAGATTGCTCCGTTTTGGTTTTAGAAGGAGATATTTCTCTGAACAGCCTATGGTCCCATTCACTCGGGAATATCCCAACGCAGGTCCTAGAGAAACGTGTTTCTGACTCGCTGAATCTCAACATAGATTCAACTCTCTTAGGTGAACGAACGCACAGCAGAGCAGTTTCAAGGAAACGTTTCTTCTGAGTTTTAGACGAAGTTTCCTGCTGTTTAGTACGTATGCCGGCATTGGGCTGGAAATACCGGTTTTGGGATTCTGCACAGAAAGGGTTTGCAAACCGCTGAATCTACACGTGAGTTTAACTCTCTCAGTTGAATGCACACATTGACAACCATTCAGTTTTATTACACCCTTTTGGTTTTAGAAGCAGATATTTCTCCGTAGAGCCTATGGTCCCATTCACTCGGGAATATCCCAAGGCAGGTCCTAGAAGAAACGTGTTTCTGACTCGCTGAATCTCAACATAGATTCAACTCTCTTAGGTGAACGAACGCACAGCAGAGCAGTTTCAAGGAATCGTTTCTCCTGAGTTTTAGACGAAGTTTCCTGCTGTTTAGTACGGATGCCGGCATTGGGCTGGAAAAACCAGTTTTGGGATTCTGCACAGAAAGGGTTTGTAAACCACTGAATCCACACGTGAGTTTAACTCTGTCAGTTGAATGCACACATTGACAACCATTCAGTTAGATAGCTCCGTTTTGGTTTTAGAAGCAGATATTTCTCTGTACAGCCTATGGTCCCATTCACTCGGGAATATCCCAACGCAGCTCCTGGAAGAAACGTGTTTCTGACTCGCTGAATCTCAACATAGATTCAACTCTCTTAGATGAACGAACGCACAGCAGAGCAGTTTCAAGGAAACGTTTCTCCTGAGTTTTAGACGAAGTTTCCTGCTGTTTAGTACGGATGCCGGCATTGGGCTGGAAATACCGGTTTTGGGATTCTGCACAGAAAGGGTTTGCAAACCGCTGAATCCACACGTGAGTTTATCTCTGTCTGTTGACTGCACACATTGACAACCATCCAGTTAGATAGCTCCGTTTTGGTTTTAGAAGCAGATATTTCTCTGTACAGACTATAGTCCCATTCACTCGGGAATATCCCAACGCAGCTCCTAGAAGAAACGTGTTTCTGACTCGCTGAATCTCAACATTGATTCAACTCTCTTAGGTGAACGAAAGCACAGCATAGCAGTTTCAAGGAAACTTTTCTCCTGAGTTTTAGACGAAGTTTCCTGCTGTTTAGTATGTATGCCGGCATTGGGCTGGAAATACCGGTTTTGGGATTCTGCACAGAAAGGGTTTGCAAACCACTGAATCCACAAGTGAGTTTAACTCTGTCAGTTGAATGCACACATTGACAACCATTCAGTTAGATTGCTCCGTTTTGGTTTTAGAAGGAGATATTTCTCTGAACAGCCTATGGTCCCATTCACTCGGGAATATCCCAACGCAGGTCCTAGAGAAACGTGTTTCTGACTCGCTGAATCTCAACATAGATTCAACTCTCTTAGGTGAACGAACGCACAGCAGAGCAGTTTCAAGGAAACGTTTCTTCTGAGTTTTAGACGAAGTTTCCTGCTGTTTAGTACGTATGCCGGCATTGGGCTGGAAATACCGGTTTTGGGATTCTGCACAGAAAGGGTTTGCAAACCGCTGAATCCACACGTGAGTTTAACTCTCTCAGTTGAATGCACACATTGACAACCATTCAGTGTGATAACACCCTTTTGGTTTTAGAAGCAGATATTTCTCCGTAGAGCCTATGGTCCCATTCACTCGGGAATATCCCAAGGCAGGTCCTAGAAGAAACGTGTTTCTGACTCGCTGAATCTCAACATAGATTCAACTCTCTTAGGTGAACGAACGCACAGCAGAGCAGTTTCAAGGAATCGTTTCTCCTGAGTTTTAGACGAAGTTTCCTGCTGTTTAGTACGGATGCCGGCATTGGGCTGGAAAAACCAGTTTTGGGATTCTGCACAGAAAGGGTTTGTAAACCACTGAATCCACACGTGAGTTTAACTCTGTCAGTTGAATGCACACATTGACAACCATTCAGTTAGATAGCTCCGTTTTGGTTTTAGAAGCAGATATTTCTCTGTACAGCCTATGGTCCGATTCACTCGGGAATATCCCAACGCAGCTCCTGGAAGAAACGTGTTTCTGACTCGCTGAATCTCAACATAGATTCAACTCTCTTAGATGAACGAACGCACAGCAGAGCAGTTTCAAGGAAACGTTTCTCCTGAGTTTTAGACGAAGTTTCCTGCTGTTTAGTACGGATGCCGGCATTGGGCTGGAAATACCGGTTTTGGGATTCTGCACAGAAAGGGTTTGCAAACCGCTGAATCCACACGTGAGTTTAGCTCTCTCAGTTGAATGCACACATTGACAACCATTCAGTTTGATAACACCCTTATGGTTTTAGAAGCAGATATTTCTCCGTAGAGCCTATGGTCCCATTGACACGGGAATATCCCAACGCAGGTCCTAAAAGAAACGTGTTTCTGACTCGCTGAATCTCAACATAGATTCAACTCTCTTAGGTGAACGAACGCACAGCAGAGCAGTTTCAAGGAATGGTTTCTCCTGAGATTTAGACGAAGCTTCCTGCTGTTTAGTACATATGCCGGCATTGGGCTGGAAATACCGGTTTTGGGATTCTGCACAGAAACGGTTTGCAAACCGCTGAATCCACACGTGAGATTAACTCTGTCAGTTGAATGCACACATTGACAACCATTCAGTTAGATAGCACCGTTTTGGTTTTAGAAGCAGATATTTCTCTGTACAGCCTAGGGTCCCATTCACTCGGGAATATCCCAACGCAGCTCCTAGAAGAAACGTGTTTCTGACTCGCTGAATCTCAACATAGATTCAACTCTCTTAGGTGAACGAACGCACAGCAGAGCAGTTTCAAAGAAACGTTTCTCCTGAGTTTTAGACGAAGTTTTCTGCTGTTTAGTACGGATGCCGGCATTGGGCTGGAAATACCGGTTTTGGGATTCTGCACAGAAAGGGTTTGCAAACCGCTGAATCCACACGTGAGTTTATCTCTGTCTGTTGACTGCACACATTGACAACCATCCAGTTAGATAGCTCCGTTTTGGTTTTAGAAGCAGATATTTCTCTGTACAGACTATAGTCCCATTCACTCGGGAATATCCCAACGCAGCTCCTAGAAGAAACGTGTTTCTGACTCGCTGAATCTCAACATTGATTCAACTCTCTTAGGTGAACGAAAGCACAGCATAGCAGTTTCAAGGAAACTTTTCTCCTGAGTTTTAGACGAAGTTTCCTGCTGTTTAGTATGTATGCCGGCATTGGGCTGGAAATACCGGTTTTGGGATTCTGCACAGAAAGGGTTTGCAAACCACTGAATCCACAAGTGAGTTTAACTCTGTCAGTTGAATGCACACATTGACAACCATTCAGTTAGATTGCTCCGTTTTGGTTTTAGAAGGAGATATTTCTCTGAACAGCCTATGGTCCCATTCACTCGGGAATATCCCAACGCAGGTCCTAGAGAAACGTGTTTCTGACTCGCTGAATCTCAACATAGATTCAACTCTCTTAGGTGAACGAACGCACAGCAGAGCAGTTTCAAGGAAACGTTTCTTCTGAGTTTTAGACGAAGTTTCCTGCTGTTTAGTACGTATGCCGGCATTGGGCTGGAAATACCGGTTTTGGGATTCTGCACAGAAAGGGTTTGCAAACCGCTGAATCTACACGTGAGTTTAACTCTCTCAGTTGAATGCACACATTGACAACCATTCAGTTTTATTACACCCTTTTGGTTTTAGAAGCAGATATTTCTCCGTAGAGCCTATGGTCCCATTCACTCGGGAATATCCCAAGGCAGGTCCTAGAAGAAACGTGTTTCTGACTCGCTGAATCTCAACATAGATTCAACTCTCTTAGGTGAACGAACGCACAGCAGAGCAGTTTCAAGGAATCGTTTCTCCTGAGTTTTAGACGAAGTTTCCTGCTGTTTAGTACGGATGCCGGCATTGGGCTGGAAAAACCAGTTTTGGGATTCTGCACAGAAAGGGTTTGTAAACCACTGAATCCACACGTGAGTTTAACTCTGTCAGTTGAATGCACACATTGACAACCATTCAGTTAGATAGCTCCGTTTTGGTTTTAGAAGCAGATATTTCTCTGTACAGCCTATGGTCCCATTCACTCGGGAATATCCCAACGCAGCTCCTGGAAGAAACGTGTTTCTGACTCGCTGAATCTCAACATAGATTCAACTCTCTTAGATGAACGAACGCACAGCAGAGCAGTTTCAAGGAAACGTTTCTCCTGAGTTTTAGACGAAGTTTCCTGCTGTTTAGTACGGATGCCGGCATTGGGCTGGAAATACCGGTTTTGGGATTCTGCACAGAAAGGGTTTGCAAACCGCTGAATCCACACGTGAGTTTATCTCTGTCTGTTGACTGCACACATTGACAACCATACAGTTAGATAGCTCCGTTTTGGTTTTAGAAGCAGATATTTCTCTGTACAGACTATAGTCCCATTCACTCGGGAATATCCCAACGCAGCTCCTAGAAGAAACGTGTTTCTGACTCGCTGAATCTCAACATTGATTCAACTCTCTTAGGTGAACGAAAGCACAGCAGAGCAGTTTCAAGGAAACTTTTCTCCTGAGTTTTAGACGAAGTTTCCTGCTGTTTAGTATGTATGCCGGCATTGGGCTGGAAATACCGGTTTTGGGATTCTGCACAGAAAGGGTTTGCAAACCACTGAATCCACAAGTGAGTTTAACTCTGTCAGTTGAATGCACACATTGACAACCATTCAGTTAGATTGCTCCGTTTTGGTTTTAGAAGGAGATATTTCTCTGAACAGCCTATGGTCCCATTCACTCGGGAATATCCCAACGCAGGTCCTAGAGAAACGTGTTTCTGACTCGCTGAATCTCAACATAGATTCAACTCTCTTAGGTGAACGAACGCACAGCAGAGCAGTTTCAAGGAAACGTTTCTTCTGAGTTTTAGACGAAGTTTCCTGCTGTTTAGTACGTATGCCGGCATTGGGCTGGAAATACCGGTTTTGGGATTCTGCACAGAAAGGGTTTGCAAACCGCTGAATCCACACGTGAGTTTAACTCTCTCAGTTGAATGCACACATTGACAACCATTCAGTGTGATAACACCCTTTTGGTTTTAGAAGCAGATATTTCTCCGTAGAGCCTATGGTCCCATTCACTCGGGAATATCCCAAGGCAGGTCCTAGAAGAAACGTGTTTCTGACTCGCTGAATCTCAACATAGATTCAACTCTCTTAGGTGAACGAACGCACAGCAGAGCAGTTTCAAGGAATCGTTTCTCCTGAGTTTTAGACGAAGTTTCCTGCTGTTTAGTACGGATGCCGGCATTGGGCTGGAAAAACCAGTTTTGGGATTCTGCACAGAAAGGGTTTGTAAACCACTGAATCCACACGTGAGTTTAACTCTGTCAGTTGAATGCACACATTGACAACCATTCAGTTAGATAGCTCCGTTTTGGTTTTAGAAGCAGATATTTCTCTGTACAGCCTATGGTCCGATTCACTCGGGAATATCCCAACGCAGCTCCTGGAAGAAACGTGTTTCTGACTCGCTGAATCTCAACATAGATTCAACTCTCTTAGATGAACGAACGCACAGCAGAGCAGTTTCAAGGAAACGTTTCTCCTGAGTTTTAGACGAAGTTTCCTGCTGTTTAGTACGGATGCCGGCATTGGGCTGGAAATACCGGTTTTGGGATTCTGCACAGAAAGGGTTTGCAAACCGCTGAATCCACACGTGAGTTTAGCTCTCTCAGTTGAATGCACACATTGACAACCATTCAGTTTGATAACACCCTTATGGTTTTAGAAGCAGATATTTCTCCGTAGAGCCTATGGTCCCATTGACACGGGAATATCCCAACGCAGGTCCTAAAAGAAACGTGTTTCTGACTCGCTGAATCTCAACATAGATTCAACTCTCTTAGGTGAACGAACGCACAGCAGAGCAGTTTCAAGGAATGGTTTCTCCTGAGATTTAGACGAAGCTTCCTGCTGTTTAGTACATATGCCGGCATTGGGCTGGAAATACCGGTTTTGGGATTCTGCACAGAAACGGTTTGCAAACCGCTGAATCCACACGTGAGATTAACTCTGTCAGTTGAATGCACACATTGACAACCATTCAGTTAGATAGCACCGTTTTGGTTTTAGAAGCAGATATTTCTCTGTACAGCCTAGGGTCCCATTCACTCGGGAATATCCCAACGCAGCTCCTAGAAGAAACGTGTTTCTGACTCGCTGAATCTCAACATAGATTCAACTCTCTTAGGTGAACGAACGCACAGCAGAGCAGTTTCAAAGAAACGTTTCTCCTGAGTTTTAGACGAAGTTTTCTGCTGTTTAGTACGGATGCCGGCATTGGGCTGGAAATACCGGTTTTGGGATTCTGCACAGAAAGGGTTTGCAAACCGCTGAATCCACACGTGAGTTTATCTCTGTCTGTTGACTGCACACATTGACAACCATCCAGTTAGATAGCTCCGTTTTGGTTTTAGAAGCAGATATTTCTCTGTACAGACTATAGTCCCATTCACTCGGGAATATCCCAACGCAGCTCCTAGAAGAAACGTGTTTCTGACTCGCTGAATCTCAACATTGATTCAACTCTCTTAGGTGAACGAAAGCACAGCATAGCAATTTCAAGGAAACTTTTCTCCTGAGTTTTAGACGAAGTTTCCTGCTGTTTAGTATGTATGCCGGCATTGGGCTGGAAATACCGGTTTTGGGATTCTGCACAGAAAGGGTTTGCAAACCACTGAATCCACAAGTGAGTTTAACTCTGTCAGTTGAATGCACACATTGACAACCATTCAGTTAGATTGCTCCGTTTTGGTTTTAGAAGGAGATATTTCTCTGAACAGCCTATGGTCCCATTCACTCGGGAATATCCCAACGCAGGTCCTAGAGAAACGTGTTTCTGACTCGCTGAATCTCAACATAGATTCAACTCTCTTAGGTGAACGAACGCACAGCAGAGCAGTTTCAAGGAAACGTTTCTTCTGAGTTTTAGACGAAGTTTCCTGCTGTTTAGTACGTATGCCGGCATTGGGCTGGAAATACCGGTTTTGGGATTCTGCACAGAAAGGGTTTGCAAACCGCTGAATCTACACGTGAGTTTAACTCTCTCAGTTGAATGCACACATTGACAACCATTCAGTTTTATTACACCCTTTTGGTTTTAGAAGCAGATATTTCTCCGTAGAGCCTATGGTCCCATTCACTCGGGAATATCCCAAGGCAGGTCCTAGAAGAAACGTGTTTCTGACTCGCTGAATCTCAACATAGATTCAACTCTCTTAGGTGAACGAACGCACAGCAGAGCAGTTTCAAGGAATCGTTTCTCCTGAGTTTTAGACGAAGTTTCCTGCTGTTTAGTACGGATGCCGGCATTGGGCTGGAAAAACCAGTTTTGGGATTCTGCACAGAAAGGGTTTGTAAACCACTGAATCCACACGTGAGTTTAACTCTGTCAGTTGAATGCACACATTGACAACCATTCAGTTAGATAGCTCCGTTTTGGTTTTAGAAGCAGATATTTCTCTGTACAGCCTATGGTCCCATTCACTCGGGAATATCCCAACGCAGCTCCTGGAAGAAACGTGTTTCTGACTCGCTGAATCTCAACATAGATTCAACTCTCTTAGATGAACGAACGCACAGCAGAGCAGTTTCAAGGAAACGTTTCTCCTGAGTTTTAGACGAAGTTTCCTGCTGTTTAGTACGGATGCCGGCATTGGGCTGGAAATACCGGTTTTGGGATTCTGCACAGAAAGGGTTTGCAAACCGCTGAATCCACACGTGAGTTTATCTCTGTCTGTTGACTGCACACATTGACAACCATACAGTTAGATAGCTCCGTTTTGGTTTTAGAAGCAGATATTTCTCTGTACAGACTATAGTCCCATTCACTCGGGAATATCCCAACGCAGCTCCTAGAAGAAACGTGTTTCTGACTCGCTGAATCTCAACATTGATTCAACTCTCTTAGGTGAACGAAAGCACAGCAGAGCAGTTTCAAGGAAACTTTTCTCCTGAGTTTTAGACGAAGTTTCCTGCTGTTTAGTATGTATGCCGGCATTGGGCTGGAAATACCGGTTTTGGGATTCTGCACAGAAAGGGTTTGCAAACCACTGAATCCACAAGTGAGTTTAACTCTGTCAGTTGAATGCACACATTGACAACCATTCAGTTAGATTGCTCCGTTTTGGTTTTAGAAGGAGATATTTCTCTGAACAGCCTATGGTCCCATTCACTCGGGAATATCCCAACGCAGGTCCTAGAGAAACGTGTTTCTGACTCGCTGAATCTCAACATAGATTCAACTCTCTTAGGTGAACGAACGCACAGCAGAGCAGTTTCAAGGAAACGTTTCTTCTGAGTTTTAGACGAAGTTTCCTGCTGTTTAGTACGTATGCCGGCATTGGGCTGGAAATACCGGTTTTGGGATTCTGCACAGAAAGGGTTTGCAAACCGCTGAATCCACACGTGAGTTTAACTCTCTCAGTTGAATGCACACATTGACAACCATTCAGTGTGATAACACCCTTTTGGTTTTAGAAGCAGATATTTCTCCGTAGAGCCTATGGTCCCATTCACTCGGGAATATCCCAAGGCAGGTCCTAGAAGAAACGTGTTTCTGACTCGCTGAATCTCAACATAGATTCAACTCTCTTAGGTGAACGAACGCACAGCAGAGCAGTTTCAAGGAATCGTTTCTCCTGAGTTTTAGACGAAGTTTCCTGCTGTTTAGTACGGATGCCGGCATTGGGCTGGAAAAACCAGTTTTGGGATTCTGCACAGAAAGGGTTTGTAAACCACTGAATCCACACGTGAGTTTAACTCTGTCAGTTGAATGCACACATTGACAACCATTCAGTTAGATAGCTCCGTTTTGGTTTTAGAAGCAGATATTTCTCTGTACAGCCTATGGTCCGATTCACTCGGGAATATCCCAACGCAGCTCCTGGAAGAAACGTGTTTCTGACTCGCTGAATCTCAACATAGATTCAACTCTCTTAGATGAACGAACGCACAGCAGAGCAGTTTCAAGGAAACGTTTCTCCTGAGTTTTAGACGAAGTTTCCTGCTGTTTAGTACGGATGCCGGCATTGGGCTGGAAATACCGGTTTTGGGATTCTGCACAGAAAGGGTTTGCAAACCGCTGAATCCACACGTGAGTTTAGCTCTCTCAGTTGAATGCACACATTGACAACCATTCAGTTTGATTACACCCTTTTGGTTTTAGAAACAGATATTTCTCTATACAGCCTATGGTCCCATTCACTCGGGAATATCCCAACGCAGCTCCTAGAAGAAACGTGTTTCTGACTCGCTGAATCTCAACATAGATTCAACTCTCTTAGGTGAACCAACGCACAGCAGAGCAGTTTCAAGGAAACGTTTCTCCTGAGTTTTAGACGAAGTTTCCTGCTGTTTAGTACGGATGCCGGCATTGGGCTGCAAATACCGGTTTTGGGATTCTGCACAGAAAGGGTTTGCAAACCGCTGAATTCACACGTGAGTTTAACTCTGTCAGTTGAATGCACACATTGACAACCATTCAGTTTGATAGCACCCTTTTGGTTTTAGAAGCAGATATTTCTCTGTACAGCCTATGGTCCCATTCACTCAGGAATATCCCAACGCAGCTCCTAGAAGAAACGTGTTTGTGACTCGCTGAATCTCAACATAGATTCAACTCTCTTAGGTGAACGAACGCACAGCAGAGCAGTTTCAAGGAAACTTTTCTCCTGAGATTTAGATGAAGTTTCCTGCTGTTTAGTACGGATGCCGGCATTGGGCTGGAAATACCGGTTTTGGGATTCTGCACAGAAAGGGTTTGCAAACCACTGAATCCACACGGGAGTTTAGCTCTGTCAGTTGAATGCACACATTGACAACCACTCAGTTAGATAGCTCCGTTTTGGTTTTAGAAGCAGATATTTCTCTGTACAGCCTATGGTCCCATTCACTCGGGAATATCCCAACGCAGCTCCTGGAAGAAACGTGTTTCTGACTCGCTGAATCTCAACATAGATTCAACTCTTTTAGGTGAACGAACGCACAGCAGAGCAGTTTCAAGGAAACGTTTCTCCTGAGTTTTAGACGAAGTTTCCTGCTGTTTAGTACGAATGCCGGCATTGGGCTGGAAATACCGGTTTTGGGATTCTGCACAGAAAGGGTTTGTAAACCGCTGAATCCAAACGTGAGTTTAACTCTGTCAGTTGAATGCACACATTGACAACCATTCCGTTAGATTGCACCCTTCTGGTTTCAGGAGCAGATATTTCTCTGTACAGCCTATGGTCCCATTCACTCGGGAATATCCCAACGCAGCTCCTGGAAGAAACGTGTTTCTGACTCGCTGAATCTCAACATAGATTCAACTCTCTTAGGTGAACGAACGCACAGCAGAGCAGTTTCAAGGAAACGTTTCTCCTGAGTTTTAGACGAAGTTTCCTGCTGTTTAGTACGGATACCGGCATTGGGCTGGAAATACCGGTTTTGGGATTCTGCACAGAAAGGGTTTGCAAACCGCTGAATCCACACGTGAGTTTAACTCTGTCAGTTGAATGCACACATTGACAACCATTCAGTTTGATAACACCCTTTTGGTTTTAGAAGCAGATATTTCTCTGTACAGCCTATGGTCCCATTCACTCGGGAATATCCCAACGCAGCTCCTGGAAGAAACGTGTTTCTGACTCGCTGAATCTCAACATAGATTCAACTCTCTTAGGTGAACGAACGCACAGCAGAGCAGTTTCAAGGAAACTTTTCTCCTGAGATTTAGACGAAGTTTCCTGCTGTTTACTACGGATGCCGGCATTGGGCTGGAAATACCGGTTTTGGGATTCTGCACAGAAAGGGTTTGCAAACCACTGAATCCACACGTGAGTTTAACTCTGTCAGTTGAATGCACACATTGACAACCATTCAGTTTGATAGCACTCTTTTGGTTTTAGAAGCAGATATTTCTCTGTACAGCCTATGGTCCCATTCATTCGGGAATATCCCAACGCAGCTCCTAGAAGAAACGTGTTTCTGACTCGCTGAATCTCAACATAGATTCAACTCTCTTAGGTGAACGAACGCACAGCAGAGCAGTTTCAAGGAAACGTTTCTCCTGAGTTTTAGACGAAGTTTCCTGCTGTTTAGTACGGATGCCGGCATTGGGCTGGAAATACCGATTTTGGGATTCTGCACAGAAAGGGTTTGCAAACCGCTGAATCCACACGTGAGTTTAACTCTGTCAGTTGAATGCACACATTGACAACCATTCAGTTAGATAGCTCCGTTTTGGTATTAGAGGCAGATATTTCTCTGTACAGCCTATGGTTCCATTCACTCGGGAATATCCCAACACAGCTCCTGGAAGAAACGTGTTTCTGACTCGCTGAATCTCAACATTGATTCAACTCTCTTAGTGAACGAACGCACAGCAGAGCAGTTTCAAGGAAACGTTTCTCCTGAGTTTTAGACGAAGTTTCCTGCTGTTTAGTACGGATGCCGGCATTGGGCTGGAAATACCGGTTTTGGGATTCTGCACAGAAAGGTTTTGCAAACCGCTGAATCCACACATGAGTTTAACTCTGTCAGCTGAATGCACACATTGACAACCATTCAGTTTGATAACACCCTTTTGGTTTTAGAAGCAGATATTTCTCCGTACAGCCTATGGTCCCATTCACTCGGGAATATCCAACGCAGGTCCTAGAAGAAACGTGTTTCTGACTCGCTGAATCTCAACATAGATTCAACTCTCTTAGGTGAACGAACGCACAGCAGAGCAGTTTCAAGGAATCGTTTCTCCGGAGTTTTAGACGAAGTTTCCTGCAGTTTAGTACGGATGCCGGCATTGGGCTGGAAATACCATTTTTGGGATTCTGCACAGAAAGGATTTGTAAACCACTGAATCCACACGTGAGTTTAACTCTGTCAGTTGAATGCACACATTGACAACCATTCAGTTAGATTGCACCCTTTTGGTTTTAGGAGCAGATATTTCTCTGTACAGCCTATGGTCCCATTCACTCGGGAATATCCCGACGCAGCTCCTAGAAGAAACGGGATTCTGACTCGCTGAATCTCAACATAGATTCAACTCTCTTATGTGAACGAACGCACAGCAAAGCAGTTTCAAGGAAACGTTTCTCCTGAGTTTTAGACGAAGTTTACTGCTGTTTAGTACATATGCCGGCATTGGGCTGGAAATACCGGTTTTGGCATTCTGCACAGAAAGGGTTTGCAAACCACTGAATCCACACGTGAGTTTAACTCTGTCAGTTGAATGCACACATTGACAACCATTCAGTTAGATAGCTCCGTTTTGGTTTTAGAAGCAGATATTTCTCTGTACAGCCTATGGTCCCATTCACTCGGGAATATCCCAACGCAGCTCCTGGAAGAAACGTGTTTCTGACTCGCTGAATCTCAACATAGATTCAACTCTCTTAGGTGAACGAACGCACAGGAGAGCAGTTTCAAGGAAACGTTTCTCCTGAGTTTTAGACGAAGTTTCCTGCTGTTTAGTACGTATGCCGGCATTGGGCTGCAAATACCGGTTTTGGGATTCTGCACAGAAAGGGTGTGTAAACCGCTGAATCCAAACGTGAGTTTAACTCTGTCAGTTGAATGCACACATTGACAACCATTCAGTTAGATTGCACCCTTTTGGTTTTAGGAGCAGATATTTCTCTGTACAGCCTATGGTCCCATTCACTCGGGAATATCCCAACGCAGCTCCTGGAAGAAACGTGTTTCTGACTCGCTGAATCTCAACATAGATTCAACTCTCTTAGGTGAACGAACGCACAGCAGAGCAGTTTCAAGGAAACGTTTCTCCTGAGTTTTAGACGAAGTTTCCTGCTGTTTAGTACGGATGCCGGCATTGCGCTGGAAATACCGGTTTTGGGATTCTGCACAGAAAGGGTTTGCAAACCGTTGAATCCACACGTGAGTTTAACTCTGTCAGTTGAATGCACACGTTGACAACCATTCAGTTAGATAGCTCCGTTTTGGTTTTAGAAGCAGATATTTCTCTGTACAGCCTATGGTCCCATTCACTCGGGAATATCCCAACGCAGCTCCTGGAAGAAACGTGTTTCTGACTCGCTGAATCTCAACATAGATTCAACTCTCTTAGGTGAACGAACGCACAGCAGAGCAGTTTCAAGGAAACGTTTCTCCTGAGTTTTAGACGAAGTTTCCTGCTGTTTAGTACGGATGCCGGCATTGGGCTGGAAATACCGGTTTTGGGATTCTGCACAGAAAGGGTTTGCAAACCGCTGAATCCACACGTGAGTTTAACTCTGTCAGTTGAATGCACACATTGACAACCATTCAGTTTCATAACACTCTTTTGGTTTTAGAAGCAGATATTTCTCTGTACAGCCTATGGTCCCATTCACTCGGGAATATCCCAACGCAGCTCCTGGAAGAAACGTGTTTCTGACTCGCTGAATCTCAACATAGATTCAACTCTCTTAGGTGAACGAACGCACAGCAGAGCAGTTTCAAGGAAACGTTTCTCCTGAGTTTTAGACGAAGTTTCCTGCTGTTTAGTACGGATGCCGGCATTGGGCTGGAAATACCGGTTTTGGGATTCTGCACAGAAAGGGTTTGCAAACCCCTGAATCCACACGTGAGTTTAACTCTGTCAGTTGAATGCACACATTGACAACCATTCAGTTTGATAGCTCCGTTTTGGTTTTAGAAGCAGATATTTCTCTGTACAGCCTATGGTCCCATTCACTCGGGAATATCCCAACGCAGCTCCTAGAAGAAACGTGTTTCTGACTCGCTGAATCTCAACATAGATTCAACTCTCTTAGGTGAACGAACGCACAGCAGAGCAGTTTCAAGGAAACTTTTCTCCTGAGTTTTAGACGAAGTTACCTGCTGTTTACTACGGATGCTGGCATTGGGCTGGAAATACCGGTTTTGGGATTCTGCACAGAAAGGGTTTGCAAACCGCTGAATCCACACGTGAGTTTAACTCTGTCAGTTGAATGCACACATTGACAACCATTCAGTTTGATAACACCCTTTTGGTTTTAGAAGCAGATATTTCTCTGTACAGCCTATGGTCCCATTCACTCGGGAATATCCCAACGCAGCTCCTAGAAGAAACGTGTTTCTGACTCGCTGAATCTCAACATAGATTGAACTCTCTTATGTGAACGAACGCACAGCAGAGCAGTTTCAAGGAAACGTTTCTCCTGAGTTTTAGACGAAGTTTCCTGCTGTTTAGTACATATGCCGTCATTGGGCTGGAAATACCGGTTTTGGGATTCTGCACAGAAAGGGTTTGCAAACCACTGAATCCACACGTGAGTTTAACTCTGTCAGCTGAATGCACACATTGACAACCATTCAGTTATATAGCTCCGTTTTGGTATTAGAAGCAGATATTTCTCTGTACACCCTATGGTCCCATTCACTCGGGAATATCCCAACGCAGCTCCTAGAAGAAACGTGTTTCAGACTCGCTGAATCTCAACATAGATTCAACTCTCTTAGGTGAACGAACGCACAGCAGAGCAGTTTCAAGGAAACGTTTCTCCTGAGTTTTAGACGAAGTTTCCTGCTGTTTAGTACGGATGCCGGCATTGGGCTGGAAATACCGGTTTTGGGATTCTGCACAGAAAGGTTTTGCAAACCACTGAATCCACACGTGAGTTTAATTCTGTCAGTTGAATGCACACATTGACAACCATTCGGTTAGATAGCTCCGTTTTGGTTTTAGAAGCAGATATTTCTCTGTACAGCCTATGGTCCCATTCACTCGGGAATATCCCAACGCAGCTCCTAGAAGAAACGTGTTTCTGACTCGCTGAATCTCAACATAGATTCAACTCTCTTAGGTGAACCAAAGCACAGCAGAGCAGTTTCAAGGAAACGTTTCTCCTGAGTTTTAGACGAAGTTTCCTGCTGTTTAGTACGGATGCCGGCATTGGGCAGGAAATACCGGTTTTGGGATTCTGCACAGAAAGGGTTTGCAAACCGCTGAATTCACACGTGAGTTTAACTCTGTCAGTTGAATGCACACATTGACAACCATTCAGTTTGATAGCACCCTTTTGGTTTTAGAAGCAGATATTTCTCTGTAGAGCCTATGGTCCCATTCACTCGGGAATATCCCAACGCAGCTCCTAGAAGAAACGTGTTTCTGACTCGCTGAATCTCAACATAGATTCAACTCTCTTAGGTGAACGAACGCACAGCAGAGCAGTTTCAAGGAAACTTTTCTCCGGAGTTTTAGACGAAGTTTCCTGCTGTTTAGTACGGATGCCGGCATTGGGCTGGAAATACCGGTTTTGGGATTCTGCACAGAAAGGGTTTGCAAACCACTGAATCCACACGTGAGTTTAACTCTGTCAGTTGAATGCACACATTGACAACCATTCAGTTAGATAGCTCCGTTTTGGTTTTAGAAGCAGATATTTCTCTGTACAGCCTATGGTCCCATTCACTCGGGAATATCCCAACGCAGCTCCTGGAAGAAACGTGTTTCTGACTCGCTGAATCTCAACATAGATTCAACTCTCTTAGGTGAACGAACGCACAGGAGAGCAGTTTCAAGGAAACGTTTCTCCTGAGTTTTAGACGAAGTTTCCTGCTGTTTAGTACGTATGCCGGCATTGGGCTGCAAATACCGGTTTTGGGATTCTGCACAGAAAGGGTGTGTAAACCGCTGAATCCAAACGTGAGTTTAACTCTGTCAGTTGAATGCACACATTGACAACCATTCAGTTAGATTGCACCCTTTTGGTTTTAGGAGCAGATATTTCTCTGTACAGCCTATGGTCCCATGCACTCGGGAATATCCCAACGCAGCTCCTGGAAGAAACGTGTTTCTGACTCGCTGAATCTCAACATAGATTCAACTCTCTTAGGTGAACGAACGCACAGCAGAGCAGTTTCAAGGAAACGTTTCTCCTGTGTTTTAGACGAAGTTTCCTGCTGTTTAGTACGGATGCCGGCATTGGGCTGGAAATACCGGTTTTGGGATTCTGCACAGAAAGGGTTTGCAAACCGCTGAATCCACACGTGAGTTTAACTCTGTCAGTTGAATGCACACATTGACAACCATTCAGTTTGATAACACCCTTTTGGTTTTAGAAGCAGATATTTCTCTGTACAGCCTATGGTCCCATTCACTCGGGAATATCCCAACGCAGCTCCTGGAAGAAACGTGTTTCTGACTCGCTGAATCTCAACATAGATTCAACTCTCTTAGGTGAACGAACGCACAGCAGAGCAGTTTCAAGGAAACGTTTCTCCTGAGTTTTAGACGAAGTTTCCTTCTGTTTAGTACGGATGCCGGCATTGGGCTGGAAATACCGGTTTTGGGATTCTGCACAGAAAGGGTTTGCAAACCGCTGAATCCACACGTGAGTTTAACTCTGTCAGTTGAATGCACACATTGACAACCATTCAGTTTGATAGCACTCTTTTGGTTTTAGAAGCAGATATTTCTCTGTACAGCCTATGGTCCCATTCTCTCGGGAATATCCCAACGCAGCTCCTAGAAGAAACGTGTTTCTGACTCGCTGAATCTCAACATAGATTGAACTCTCTTATGTGAACGAACGCACAGCAGAGCAGTTTCAAGGAAACGTTTCTCCTGAGTTTTAGACGAAGTTTCCTGCTGTTTAGTACATATGCCGTCATTGGGCTGGAAATACCGGTTTTGGGATTCTGCACAGAAAGGGTTTGCAAACCACTGAATCCACACGTGAGTTTAACTCTGTCAGCTGAATGCACACATTGACAACCATTCAGTTATATAGCTCCGTTTTGGTATTAGAAGCAGATATTTCTCTGTACACCCTATGGTCCCATTCACTCGGGAATATCCCAACGCAGCTCCTAGAAGAAACGTGTTTCAGACTCGCTGAATCTCAACATAGATTCAACTCTCTTAGGTGAACGAACGCACAGCAGAGCAGTTTCAAGGAAACGTTTCTCCTGAGTTTTAGACGAAGCTTCCTGCTGTTTAGTACGGATGCCGGCATTGGGCTGGAAATACCGATTTTGGGATTCTGCACAGAAAGGGTTTGCAAACCGCTGAATCCACACGTGAGTTTAACTCTGTCAGTTGAATGCACACATTGACAACCATTCAGTTTGATAACACTCTTTTGCTTTTAGAAGCAGATATTTCTCTGTACAGCCTATGGTCCCATTCACTCGGGAATATCCCAACGCAGCTCCTGGAAGAAACGTGTTTCTGACTCGCTGAATCTCAACATAGATTCAACTCTATTAGGTGAACGACCGCACAGCAGAGCAGTTTCAAGGAAACGTTTCTCCTGAGTTTTAGACGAAGTTTCCTGCTGTTTAGTACGTATGCCGGCATTGGGCTGCAAATACCGGTTTTGGGATTCTGCACAGAAAGGGTGTGTAAACCGCTGAATCCAAACGTGAGTTTAACTCTGTCTGTTGAATGCACACATTGACAACCATTCAGTTTGATAGCTCCGTTTTGGTTTTAGAAGCAGATATTTCTCTGTACAGCCTATGGTCCCATTCACTCGGGAATATCCCAACGCAGCTCCTAGAAGAAACGTGTTTCAGACTCGCTGAATCTCAACATAGATTCAACTCTCTTAGGTGAACGAACGCACAGCAGAGCAGTTTCAAGGAAACTTTTCTCCTGAGTTTTAGACGAAATTTCCTGCTGTTTACTACGGATGCCGGCATTGGGCTGGAAATACCGGTTTTGGGATTCTGCACAGAAAGTGTTTGCAAACCGCTGAATCCACACGTGAGTTTAACTCTGTCAGTTGAATGCACACATTGACAACCATTCAGTTTGATAGCACTCTTTTGGTTTTAGAAGCAGATATTTCTCTGTACAGCCTATGGTCCCATTCACTCGGGAATATCCCAACGCAGCTCCAAGAAGAAACGTGTTTCGGACTCGCTGAATCTCAACATAGATTCAACTCTCTTAGGTGAACGAACGCACAGCAGAGTAGTTTCAAGGAAACTTTTCTCCTGAGTTTTAGACGAAGTTTACTGCTGTTTAGTACGGATGCCGGCATTGGGCTGGAAATACCGATTTTGGGATTCTGCACAGAAAGGGTTTGCAAACCGCTGAAACCACACGTGAGTTTAACTCTGTCAGTTGAATGCACACATTGACAACCATTCAGTTAGATAGCTCCGTTTTGGTATTAGAGGCAGATATTTCTCTGTACAGCCTATGGTCCCATTCACTCGGGAATATCCCAACGCAGGTCCTAGAAGAAACGTGATTCTGACTCGCTGAATATCAACATAGATTCAAATCTCTTAGGTGAACGATTGCACAGCAGAGCAGTTTCAAGGAAACGTTTCTCCTGAGTTTTAGAAGAAGTTTCCTGCTGTTTAGTACGGATGCCGGCATTGGGCTGGAATTACCGGTTTTGGGATTCTGCACAGAAAGGGTTTGCAAACCGCTGAATCCACACGTGAGTTTAACTTTGTGAGTTGAATGCACACATTGACAACCATCCAGTTAGATAGCTCCGTTTTGGTTTTAGAAGCAGATATTTCTCTGTACAGCCTATGGTCCCATTCACTCGGGAATATCCCAACGCAGCTCCTGGAAGAAACGTGTTTCTGACTCGCTGAATCTCAACATAGATTCAACTCTCTTAGGTGAACGAACGCACAGCAGAGCAGTTTCAAGGAAACGTTTCTCCTGAGTTTTAGACGAAGTTTCCTGCTGTTTAGTACGGATGCCGGCATTGAGCTGGAAATACCGGTTTTGGGATTCTGCACAGAAAGGGTTTGCAAACCGCTGAATCCACACGTGAGTTTAACTTTGTGAGTTGAATGCACACATTGACAACCATCCAGTTAGATAGCACCGTTTTGGTTTTAGAAGCAGATATTTCTCTGTACAGCCTATGGTCCCATTCACTCGGGAATATCCCAACGCAGCTCCTAGAAGAAACGTGTTTCTGACTCGCTGAATCTCAACATAGATTGAACTCTCTTATGTGAACGAACGCACAGCAGAGCAGTTTCAAGGAAACGTTTCTCCTGAGTTTTAGACGAAGTTTCCTGCTGTTTAGTACATATGCCGGCATTGGGCTGGAAATACCGGTTTTGGGATTCTGCACAGAAAGGGTTTGCAAACCACTGAATCCACACGTGAGTTTAACTCTGTCAGCTGAATGCACAAATTGACAACCATTCAGTTATATAGCTCCGTTTTGGTATTAGAAGCAGATATTTCTCTGTACAGCCTATGGTCCCATTCACTCGGGAATATCCCAACGCAGCTCCTAGAAGAAACGTGTTTCAGACTCGCTGAATCTCAACATAGATTCAACTCTCTTAGGTGAACGAACGCACAGCAGAGCAGTTTCAAGGAAACGTTTCTCCTGAGTTTTAGACGAAGTTTCCTGCTGCTTAGTACGGATGCCGGCATTGGGCTAGAAATACCGATTTTGGGATTCTGCACAGAAAGGGTTTGCAAACCGCTGAATCCACACGTGAGTTTAACTCTGTCAGTTGAATGCACACATTGACAACCATTCAGTTTGAAAACACCCTTTTGGTTTTAGAAGCAGATATTTCTTCATACGGCCTATGGTCCCATTCACTCGGGAATATCCCAACGCAGCTCCTAGAAGAAACGTGTTTCTGACTCGCTGAATCTCAACATAGATTCAACTCTCTTATGTGAACGAGCGCACAGCAGAGCAGTTTCAAGGAAACGTTTCTCCTGAGTTTTAGACGAAGTTTCCTGCTGTTTAGTACGTATGCCGGCATTGGGCTGGAAATACCGGTTTTGGGATTCTGCACAGAAAGGGTTTGCAAACCACTGAATCCACACGTGAGTTTAACTCTGTCAGTTGAATGCACACATTGACAACCATTCGGTTAGATAGCTCCGTTTTGGTTTTAGAAGCAGATATTTCTCTGTACAGCCTATGGTCCCATTCACTCAGGAATATCCCAACGCAGCTCCTGGAAGAAACGTGTTTCTGACTCGCTGAATCTCAACATAGATTGAACTCTCTTATGTGAACGAACGCACAGCAGAGCAGTTTCAAGGAAACGTTTCTCCTGAGTTTTAGACGAAGTTTCCTGCTGTTTAGTACGGATGCCGGCATTGGGCTGGAAATACCGGTTTTGGGATTCTGCACAGAAAGGGTTTGCAAACCGCTGAATCCACACGTGAGTTTAACTCTGTCAGTTGAATGCACACATTGACAACCATGCAGTTTGATAACACCCTTTTGGTTTTAGAAGCAGATATTTCTCTGTACAGCCTATGGTCCCATTCACTCGGGAATATCCCAACCCAGCTCCTGGAAGAAACGTGTTTCTGACTCGCTGAATCTCAACGTAGATTCAACTCTCTTAGGTGAACGAACGCACAGCAGAGCAGTTTCAAGGAAACGTTTCTCCTGAGTTTTAGACGAAGTTTCCTGCTGTTTAGTACGGATGCCGGCATTGGGCTGGAAATACCGGTTTTGGGATTCTGCACAGAAAGGGTTTGCAAACCGCTGAATCCACACGTGAGTTTAACTCTGTCAGTTGAATGCACACATTGACAACCATTCAGTTTGATAGCTCCGTTTTGGTTTTAGAAGCAGATATTTCTCTGTACAGCCTATGGTCCCATTCACTCGGGAATATCCCAACGCAGCTCCTAGAAGAAACGTGTTTCTGACTCGCTGAATCTCAACATAGATTCAACTCTCTTAGGTGAACGAACGCACAGCAGAGCAGTTTCAAGGAAACTTTTCTCCTGAGTTTTAGACGAAGTTTCCTGCTGTTTACTACGGATGCCGGCATTGGGCTGGAAATACCGGTTTTGGGATTCTGCACAGAAAGGGTTTGCAAACCGCTGCATCCACACGTGAGTTTAACTCTGTCAGTTGAATGCACACATTGACAACCATTCAGTTTGATAGCACTCTTTTGGTTTTAGAAGCAGATATTTCTCTGTACAGCCTATGGTCCCATTCACTCGGGAATATCCCAACGCAGCTCCTAGAAGAAACGTGTTTCTGACTCGCTGAATCTCAACATAGATTCAACTCTCTTAGGTGAACGAACGCACAGGAGAGCAGTTTCAAGGAAACTTTTCTCCTGAGTTTTAGACGAAGTTTACTGCTGTTTAGTACGGATGCCGGCATTGGGCTGGAAATACCGATTTTGGGATTCTGCACAGAAAGGGTTTGCAAACCGCTGAATCCACACGTGAGTTTAACTCTGTCAGTTGAATGCACACATTGACAACCATTCAGTTTGAAAACACCCTTTTGGTTTTAGAAGCAGATATTTCTTCATACGGCCTATGGTCCCATTCACTCGGGAATATCCCAACGCAGCTCCTAGAAGAAACGTGTTTCTGACTCGCTGAATCTCAACATAGATTCAACTCTCTTATGTGAACGAGCGCACAGCAGAGCAGTTTCAAGGAAACGTTTCTCCTGAGTTTTAGACGAAGTTTCCTGCTGTTTAGTACGGATGCCGGCATTGGGCTGGAAATACCGGTTTTGGGATTCTGCACAGAAAGGGTTTGCAAACCGCTGAATCCACACGTGAGTTTAACTCTGTCAGTTGAATGCACACATTGACAACCATTCAGTTTGATAGCTCCGTTTTGGTTTTAGAAGCAGATATTTCTCTGTACAGCCTATGGTCCCATTCACTCGGGAATATCCCAACGCAGCTCCTAGAAGAAACGTGTTTCTGACTCGCTGAATCTCAACATAGATTCAACTCTCTTAGGTGAACGAACGCACAGCAGAGCAGTTTCAAGGAAACTTTTCTCCTGAGTTTTAGACGAAGTTTCCTGCTGTTTACTACGGATGCCGGCATTGGGCTGGAAATACCGGTTTTGGGATTCTGCACAGAAAGGGTTTGCAAACCGCTGCATCCACACGTGAGTTTAACTCTGTCAGTTGAATGCACACATTGACAACCATTCAGTTTGATAGCACTCTTTTGGTTTTAGAAGCAGATATTTCTCTGTACAGCCTATGGTCCCATTCACTCGGGAATATCCCAACGCAGCTCCTAGAAGAAACGTGTTTCTGACTCGCTGAATCTCAACATAGATTCAACTCTCTTAGGTGAACGAACGCACAGCAGAGCAGTTTCAAGGAAACTTTTCTCCTGAGTTTTAGACGAAGTTTACTGCTGTTTAGTACGGATGCCGGCATTGGGCTGGAAATACCGATTTTGGGATTCTGCACAGAAAGGGTTTGCAAACCGCTGAATCCACACGTGAGTTTAACTCTGTCAGTTGAATGCACACATTGACAACCATTCAGTTAGATAGCTCCGTTTTGGTATTAGAGGCAGATATTTCTCTGTACAGCCTATGGTCCCATTCACTCGGGAATATCCCAACGCAGGTCCTGGAAGAAACGTGATTCTGACTCGCTGAATCTCAACATAGATTCAAATCTCTTAGGTGAACGAATGCACAGCAGAGCAGTTTCAAGGAAACGTTTCTCCTGAGTTTTAGAAGAAGTTTCCTGCTGTTTAGTACGGATGCCGGCATTGGGCTGGAATTGCCGGTTTTGGGATTCTGCACAGAAAGGGTTTGCAAACCGCTGAATCCACACGTGAGTTTAACTTTGTGAGTTGAATACACACATTGACAACCATCCAGTTAGATAGCTCCGTTTTGGTTTTAGAAGCAGATATTCTCTGTACAGCCTATGGTCCCATTCACTCGGGAATATCCCAACGCAGCTCCTAGAAGAAACGTGTTTCTGACTCGCTGAATCTCAACATAGATTGAACTCTCTTATGTGAACGAACGCACAGCAGAGCAGTTTCAAGGAAACGTTTCTCCTGAGTTTTAGACGAAGTTTCCTGCTGTTTAGTACATATGCCGGCATTGGGCTGGAAATACCGGTTTTGGGATTCTGCACAGAAAGGGTTTGCAAACCACTGAATCCACACGTGAGTTTAACTCTGTCAGCTGAATACACACATTGACAACCATTCAGCTATACAGCTCCGTTTTGGTATTAGAAGCAGATATTTCTCTGTACAGCCTATGGTCCCATTCACTCGGGAATATCCCAACGCAGCTCCTAGAAGAAACGTGTTTCAGACTCGCTGAATCTCAACATAGATTCAACTCTCTTAGGTGAACGAACGCACAGCAGAGCAGTTTCACGGAAACGTTTCTCCTGAGTTTTAGACGAAGTTTCCTGCTGTTTAGTACGGATGCCGGCATTGGGCTGGAAATACCGAGTTTGGGATTCTGCACAGAAAGGGTTTGCAAACCGCTGAATCCACACGTGAGTTTAACTCTGTCAGTTGAATGCACACATTGACAACCATTCAGTTTGATAACACCCTTTTGGTTTTAGAAGCAGATATTTCTCCATACAGCCTATGGTCCCATTCACTCGGGAATATCCCAACGCAGGTCCTAGAAGAAACGTCTTTCTGACTCGCTGAATCTCAACATAGATTCAACTCTCTTAGGTGAACGAACGCACAGCAGAGCAGTTTCAAGGATTCGTTTCTCCTGAGTTTTAGACGAAGTTACCTGCTGTTTAGTACAGATGCCGGCATTGGGCTGGAAATACCAGTTTTGGGATTCTGCACAGAAAGGGTTTGTAAACCACTGAATCCACACGTGAGTTTAACTCTGTCAGTTGAATGCACACATTGACAACCATTCAGTTAGATAGCTCCGTTTTGGTTTTAGAAGCAGATATTTCTCTGTACATCCTATGGTCCGATTCACTCGGGAATATCCCAACGCAGCTCCTGGAAGAAACGTGTTTCTGACTCGCTGAATCTCAACATAGATTCAACTCTCTTAGGTGAACGAACGCACAGCAGAGCAGTTTCAAGGAAACGTTTCTCCTGAGTTTTAGACGAAGTTTCCTGCTGTTTAGTACATATGCCAGCATTGGGCTGGAAATACCGGTTTTGGGATTCTGCACAGAAAGGATTTGTAAACCGCTGAATCCAAACGTGAGTTTAACACTGTCAGTTGAATGCACACATTGACAACCATTCAGTTAGATTGCACCATTTTGGTTTTAGTAGCAGATATTTCTCTGTACAGCCTATGGTCCCATTCACTCGGGAATATCCCAAGGCAGCTCCTAGAAGAAACGTGTTTCTGACTCGCTGAATCTCAACATAGATTCAACTCTCTTATGTGAACGAACGCACAGCAGAGCAGTTTCAAGGAAACGTTTCTCCTGAGTTTTAGACGAAGTTTCCTGCTGTTTAGTACGTATGCTGGCATTGGGCTGGAAATACCGGTTTTGGGATTCTGCACAGAAAGGGTGTGTAAACCGCTGAATCCAAATGTGGGTTTAACTCTGTCAGTTGAATGCACACATTGACAACCATTCAGTTAGATAGCTCCGTTTTGGTATTAGAGGCAGATATTTCTCTGTACAGCCTATGGTCCCATTCACTCGGGAATATCCCAACGCAGCTCCTAGAAGAAACGTGTTTCTGACTCGCTGAATCTCAACATAGATTCAACTCTCTTAGGTGAACGAACGCACAGCAGAGCAGTTTCACGGAAACGTTTCTCCTGAGTTTTAGACGAAGTTTCCTGCTGTTTAGTACATATGCCGGCATTCGGCTGGAAATACCGGTTTTGGGATTCTGCACAGAAAGGGTTTGCAAACCACTGAATCCACACGTGAGTTTAACTCTGTCAGCTGAATGCACACATTGACAACCATTCAGTTATATAGCTCCGTTTTGGTATTAGAAGCAGATATTTCTCTGTACAGCCTATGGTCCCATTCACTCGGGAATATCCCAACGCAGCTCCTAGAAGAAACGTGTTTCAGACTCGCTGAATCTCAACATAGATTCAACTCTCTTAGGTGAACGAACGCACAGCAGAGCAGTTTCAAGGAAACGTTTCTCCTGAGTTTTAGACGAAGTTTCCTGCTGTTTAGTACGGATGCCGGCATTGGGCTGGAAATACCGATTTTGGGATTCTGCACAGAAAGGGTTTGCAAACCGCTGAATCCACACGTGAGTTTAACTCTGTCAGTTGAATGCACACATTGACAACCATTCAGTTTGATAACACCCTTTTGGTTTTAGAAGCAGATATTTCTCTGTACAGCCTATGGTCCCATTCACTCGGGAATATCCCAACGCAGCTCCTGGAAGAAACGTGTTTCTGACTCGCTGAATCTCAACATAGATTCAACTCTCTTAGGTGAACGAACGCACAGCACAGCAGTTTCAAGGAAACTTTTCTCCTGAGTTTTAGACGAAGTTTCCTGCTGTTTACTAGGGATGCCGGCATTGGGCTGGAAATACCGGTTTTGGGATTCTGCACAGAAAGGGTTTGCAAACCGCTGAATCCACACGTGAGTTTAACTCTGTCAGTTGAATGCACACATTGACAACCATTCAGTTTGATAGCACTCTTTTGGTTTTAGAAGCAGATATTTCTCTGTACAGCCTATGGTCCCATTCACTCGGGAATATCCCAACGCAGCTCCTGGAAGAAACGTGTTTCTGACTCGCTGAATCTCAACATAGATTCAACTCTCTTAGGTGAACGAACGCACAGCAGAGCAGTTTCAAGGAAACTTTTCTCCTGAGTTTTAGACGAAGTTTCCTGCTGTTTAGTACGGATGCCGGCATTGGGCTGGAAATACCGATTTTGGGATTCTGCACAGAAAGTGTTTGCAAACCGCTGAATCCACACGTGAGTTTAACTCTGTCAGTTAAATGCACACATTGACAACCATTCAGTTAGATAGCTCCGTTTTGGTATTAGAGGCAGATATTTCTCTGTACAGCCTATGGTCCCATTCACTCGGGAATATCCCAACGCAGGTCCTAGAAGAAACGTGATTCTGACTCGCTGAATCTCAACATAGATTCAACTCTCTTAGGTGAACGAACGCACAGCAGAGCAGTTTCAAGGAAACGTTTCTCCTGAGTTTTAGAAGAAGTTTCCTGCTGTTTAGTACGGATGCCGGCTTTGGGCTGGAATTACCGGTTTTGGGATTCTGCACAGAAAGGGTTTGCAAACCGCTGAATCCACACGTGAGTTTAACTTTGTGAGTTGAATGCACACAGTGACAACCATCCAGTTAGATAGCTCCGTTTTGGTTTTAGAAGCAGATATTTCTCTGTACAGCCTATGGTCATATTCACTCGGGAATATCCCAACGCAGCTCCTAGAAGAAACGTGTTTCTGACTCGCTGAATCTCAACATAGATTCAACTCTCTTATGTGAACGAACGCACAGCAGAGCAGTTTCAAGGAAACGTTTCTCCTGAGTTTTAGACGAAGTTTCCTGCTGTTTAGTACATATGCCGGCATTGGGCTGGAAATACCGGTTTTGGGATTCTGCACAGAAAGGGTTTGCAAACCACTGAATCCACACGTGAGTTTAACTCTGTCAGCTGAATGCACACATTGACAACCATTCAGTTATATAGCTCCGTTTTGGTAGTAGAAGCAGATATTTCTCTGTACAGCCTATGGTCCCATTCACTCGGGAATATTCCAACGCAGCTCCTAGAAGAAACGTGTTTCAGACTCGCTGAATCTCAACATAGATTCAACTCTCTTAGGTGAACGAACACACAGCAGAGCAGTTTCAAGGAAACGTTTCTCCTGAGTTTTAGACGAAGTTTCCTGCTGTTTAGTACGTATGCCACCATTGGGCTGGAAATACCGGTTTTGGGATTCTGCAGAGAAAGGATTTGTAAACCGCTGAATCCAAACGTGAGTTTAACACTGTCAGTTGAATGCACACATTGACAACCATTCAGTTAGATTGCACCATTTTGGTTTTAGTAGCAGATATTTCTCTGTACAGCCTATGGTCCCATTCACTCGGGAATATACCAACGCAGATCCTGGAAGAAACGTGTTTCTGACTCGCTGAATCTCAACATAGATTCAACTCTCTTAGGTGAACGAAAGCACAGCAGAGCAGTTTCAAGGAAACGTTTCTCCTGAGTTTTAGACGAAGTTTCCTGCTGTTTAGTACGGATACCGGCATTGGGCTGGAAATACCGGTTTTGGGATTCTGCACAGAAAGGGTTTGCAAACCGCTGAATCCACACGTGAGTTTAACTCTGTCAGTTGAATGCACACATTGACAACCATTCAGTTTGATAACACCCTTTTGGTTTTAGAAGCAGATATTTCTCTGTACAGCCTATGGTCCCATTCACTCGGGAATATCCCAACGCAGCTCCTGGAAGAAACGTGTTTCTGACTCGCTGAATCTCAACATAAATTCAACTCTCTTAGGTGAACGAACGCACAGCAGAGCAGTTTCAAGGAAACGTTTCTCCTGAGTTTTAGACGAAGTTTCCTGCTGTTTAGTACGGATACCGGCATTGGGCTGGAAATACCGGTTTTGGGATTCTGCACAGAAAGGGTTTGCAAACCGCTGAATACACACGTGAGTTAAACTCTGTCAGTTGAATGCACACATTGACAACCATTCAGTTTGATAACACCCTTTTGGTTTTAGAAGCAGATATTTCTCTGTACAGCCTATGGTCCCATTCACTCGGGAATATCCCAACGCAGCTCCTGGAAGAAACGTGTTTCTGACTCGCTGAATCTCAACATAGATTAAACTCTCTTAGGTGAACGAACGCACAGCACAGCAGTTTCAAGGAAACTTTTCTCCTGAGTTTTAGACGAAGTTTCCTGCTGTTTACTACGGATGCCGGCATTGGGCTGGAAATACCGGTTTTGGGATTCTGCACAGAAAGGGTTTGCAAACCGCTGAATCCACACGTGAGTTTACCTCTGTCAGTTGAATGCACACATTGACAACCATTCAGTTTGATAGCACTCTTTTGGTTTTAGAAGCAGATATTTCTCTGTACAGCCTATGGTCCCATTCACTCGGGAATATCCCAACGCAGCTCCTGGAAGAAACGTGTTTCTGACTCGCTGAATCTCAACATAGATTCAACTCTCTTAGGTGAACGAACGCACAGCAGAGCAGTTTCAAGGAAACTTTTCTCCTGAGTTTTAGACGAAGTTTCCTGCTGTTTAGTACGGATGCCGGCATTGGGCTGGAAATACCGATTTTGGGATTCTGCACAGAAAGTGTTTGCAAACCGCTGAATCCACACGTGAGTTTAACTCTGTCAGTTAAATGCACACATTGACAACCATTCAGTTAGATAGCTCCGTTTTGGTATTAGAGGCAGATATTTCTCTGTACAGCCTATGGTCCCATTCACTCGGGAATATCCCAACGCAGGTCCTAGAAGAAACGTGATTCTGACTCGCTGAATCTCAACATAGATTCAACTCTCTTAGGTGAACGAACGCACAGCAGAGCAGTTTCAAGGAAACGTTTCTCCTGAGTTTTAGAAGAAGTTTCCTGCTGTTTAGTACGGATGCCGGCTTTGGGCTGGAATTACCGGTTTTGGGATTCTGCACAGAAAGGGTTTGCAAACCGCTGAATCCACACGTGAGTTTAACTTTGTGAGTTGAATGCACACATTGACAACCATCCAGTTAGATAGCTCCGTTTTGGTTTTAGAAGCAGATATTTCTCTGTACAGCCTATGGTCACATTCACTCGGGAATATCCCAACGCAGCTCCTAGAAGAAACGTGTTTCTGACTCGCTGAATCTCAACATAGATTCAACTCTCTTATGTGAACGAACGCACAGCAGAGCAGTTTCAAGGAAACGTTTCTCCTGAGTTTTAGACGAAGTTTCCTGCTGTTTAGTACATATGCCGGCATTGGGCTGGAAATACCGGTTTTGGGATTCTGCACAGAAAGGGTTTGCAAACCACTGAATCCACACGTGAGTTTAACTCTGTCAGCTGAATGCACACATTGACAACCATTCAGTTATATAGCTCCGTTTTGGTATTAGAAGCAGATATTTCTCTGTACAGCCTATGGTCCCATTCACTCGGGAATATTCCAACGCAGCTCCTAGAAGAAACGTGTTTCAGACTCGCTGAATCTCAACATAGATTCAACTCTCTTAGGTGAACGAACACACAGCAGAGCAGTTTCAAGGAAACTTTTCTCCTGAGTTTTAGACGAAGTTTCCTGCTGTTTAGTACGTATGCCGGCATTGGGCTGGAAATACCGGTTTTGGGATTCTGCACAGAAAGGGTTTGCAAACCACTGAATCCGCACGTGAATTTAACTCTGTCAGTTGAATGCACACATTGACAACCATTCATTTAGATAGCTCCGTTTTGGTTTCAGAAGCAGATATTTCTCTGTACAGCCTATGGTCCCATTCACTCGGGAATATCCCAAGGCAGCTCCTGGAAGAAACGTGTTTCTGACTCGCTGAATCTCAACATAGATTCAACTCTCTTAGGTGAACGAACGCACAGCAGAGCAGTTTCAAGGAAACTTTTCTCCTGAGTTTCAGACGAAGTTTCCTGCTGTTTAGTACGGATGCCGGCATTGGGCTGGAAATACCGGTTTTGGGATTCTGCACAGAAAGGGTTTGCAAACCGCTGAATCCACACGTGAGTTTAACTCTGTCAGTTGAATGCACACATTGACAACCATTCAGTTTGATAACACCCTTTTGGTTTTAGAAGCAGATATTTCTCTGTACAGCCTATGGTCCCATTCACTCGGGAATATCCCAACGCAGCTCCTAGAAGAAACGTGTTTCTGACTCGCTGAATCTCAACATAGATTCAACTCTCTTAGGTGAACGAACGCACAGCAGAGCAGTTTCAAGGAAACTTTTCTCCTGAGTTTTAGACGAAGTTTCCTGCTGTTTAGTATCGATGCCGGCATTGGGCTGGAAATACCGGTTTTCGGACTCTACACAGAAAGGTTTTGCAAACCGCTGAATCCACACGTGAGTTTAACTTTGTCAGTTGAATGCACACATTGACAACCATCCAGTTAGATAGCTCCGTTTTGGTTTTAGAAGCAGATATTTCTCTGTACAGACTATGGTCCCATTCACTCGGGAATATCCCAACGCAGCTCCTAGAAGAAACGTGTTTCTGACTCGCTGAATCTCAACATAGATTCAACTCTCTTAGGTGAACGAACGCGCAGCAGAGCACTTTCAAGGAAACGTTTCTCCTGAGTTTTAGACGAAGTTTCCTGCTGTTTAGTACGTATGTCGGCATTGGGCTGGAAATACCGGTTTTGGGATTCTGCACAGAAAGGATTTGCAAACCGCTGAATCCACACGAGAGATTAACTCTGTCAGTTGAATGCACACATTGACAACCATTCAGTTAGATAGCTCCGTTTTGGTTTTAGAAGCAGATATTTCTCTGTACAGCCTATGGTCCCATTCACTCGGGAATATCCCAACGCAGCTCCTAGAAGAAACGTGTTTCTGACTCGCTGAATCTCAACATAGATTCAACTCTCTTAGGTGAACGAACGCACAGCAGAGCAGTTTCAAGGAAACTTTTCTCCTGAGTTTTAGACGAAGTTTCCTGCTGTTTACTACGGATGCCGGCATTGGGAGAGAAATACCGGTTTTGGGATTCTGCACAGAAAGGGTTTGCAAACCGCTGAATCCACACGTGAGTTTAACTTTGTCAGTTGAATGCACACATTGACAACAATCCAGTTAGATAGCTCCGTTTTGGTTTTAGAAGCAGATATTTCTCTGTACAGCGTATGGTCCCATTCACTCGGGAATATCCCAACGCAGCTCCTAGAAGAAACGTGTTTCTGACTCGCTGAGTCTCAACATAGATTCAACTCTCTTAGGTGAACGAACGCAAAGCAGAGGAGTTTCAAGGAAACGTTTCTACTGAGTTTTAGACGAAGTTTCCTGCTGTTTAGTACGTATGCCGGCATTGGGCTGGAAATACGGGTTTTGGGATTCTGCACAGAAATGGTTTGCAAACCGCTGAATCCACACGTGAGTTTAACTCTGTCAGTTGAATGCACACATTGACAACCATTCAGTTAGATAGCTCCGTTTTGGTATTAGAGGCAGATATTTCTCTGTACAGCCTATGGTCCCATTCACTCGGGAATATCCCAACGCAGGTCCTAGAACAAACGTGATTCTGACTCGCTGAATCTCAACATAGATTCAACTCTCTTAGGTGAACGAACGCACAGCAGAGCAGTTTCACGGAAACGTTTCTCCTGAGTTTTAGAAGAAGTTTCCTGCTGTTTAGTACGGATGCCGGCATTGGGCTGGAAATACCGGTTTTGGGATTCTGCACAGAAAGGGTTTGCAAACCGCTGAATCCACACGTGAGTTTAACTTTGTGAGTTGAATGCACACATTGACAACCATCCAGTTACATAGCTCCGTTTTGGTTTTAGAAGCAGATATTTCTCTGTACAGCCTATGGTCCCATTCACTCGGGAATATCCCAACGCAGCTCCTAGAAGAAACGTGTTTCTGACTCGCTGAATCTCAACATAGATTGAACTCTCTTATGTGAACGAACGCACAGCAGAGCAGTTTCAAGGAAACGTTTCTCCTGAGTTTTAGACGAAGTTTCCTGCTGTTTAGTACATATGCCGGCATTGGGCTGGAAATACCGGTTTTGGGATTCTGCACAGAAAGGGTTTGCAAACCACTGAATCCACACGTGAGTTTAACTCTGTCAGCTGAATGCACACATTGACAACCATTCAGTTAGATAGCTCTGTTTTGGTTTTAGAAGCAGATATTTCTCTGTACAGCCTATGGTCCCATTCACTCGGGAATATCCCAACGCAGCTCCTGGAAGAAACGTGTTTCTGACTCGCTGAATCTCAACATAGATTCAACTCTCTTAGTTGAACGAACGCACAGCAGAGCAGTTTCAAGGAAACGTTTCTCCTGAGTTTTAGACGAAGTTTCCTGCTGTTTAGTACGTATGCCGGCATTGGGCTGGAAATACCGGTTTTGGGATTCTGCACAGAAAGGGTGTGTAAACCACTGAATCCAAACGTGAGTTTAACTCTGTCAGTTGAATGCACACATTGACAACCATTCAGTTAGATTGCACCCTTTTTGTTTTAGGAGCAGATATTTCTCTGTACAGCCTATGGTCCCATTCACTCGGGAATATCCCAACGCAGCTCCGGGAAGAAACGTGTTTCTGACTCGCTGAATCTCAACATAGATTCAACTCTCTTAGGTGAACGAACGCACAGCAGAGCAGTTTCAAGGAAACGTTTCTCCTGAGTTTTAGACGAAGTTTCCTGCTGTTTAGTACGGATGCCGGCATTGCGCTGGAAATACCGGTTTTGGGATTCTGCACAGAAAGGGTTTGCAAACCGTTGAATCCACACGTGAGTTTAACTCTGTCAGTTGAATGCACACATTGACAACCATTCAGTTAGATAGCTCCGTTTTGGTTTTAGAAGCAGATATTTCTCTGTACAGCCTATGGTCCCATTCACTCGGGAATATACCAACGCAGATCCTGGAAGAAACGTGTTTCTGACTCGCTGAATCTCAACATAGATTCAACTCTCTTAGGTGAACGAACGCACAGCAGAGCAGTTTCAAGGAAACGTTTCTCCTGAGTTTTAGACGAAGTTTCCTGCTGTTTAGTACGGATACCGGCATTGGGCTGGAAATACCGGTTTTGGGATTCTGCACAGAAAGGGTTTGCAAACCGCTGAATCCACACGTGAGTTTAACTCTGTCAGTTGAATGCACACATTGACAACCATTCAGTTTGATAACACCCTTTTGGTTTTAGAAGCAGATATTTCTCTGTACAGCCTATGGTCCCATTCACTCGGGAATATCCCAACGCAGCTCCTGGAAGAAACGTGTTTCTGACTCGCTGAATCTCAACATAGATTCAACTCTCTTAGGTGAACGAACGCACAGCAGAGCAGTTTCAAGGAAACTTTTCTCCTGAGTTTTAGACGAAGTTTCCTGCTGTTTAGTACGGATGCCGGCATTGGGCTGGAAATACCGATTTTGGGATTCTGCACAGAAAGTGTTTGCAAACCGCTGAATCCACACGTGAGTTTAACTCTGTCAGTTAAATGCACACATTGACAACCATTCAGTTAGATAGCTCCGTTTTGGTATTAGAGGCAGATATTTCTCTGTACAGCCTATGGTCCCATTCACTCGGGAATATCCCAACGCAGGTCCTAGAAGAAACGTGATTCTGACTCGCTGAATCTCAACATAGATTCAACTCTCTTAGGTGAACGAACGCACAGCAGAGCAGTTTCAAGGAAACGTTTCTCCTGAGTTTTAGAAGAAGTTTCCTGCTGTTTAGTACGGATGCCGGCTTTGGGCTGGAATTACCGGTTTTGGGATTCTGCACAGAAAGGGTTTGCAAACCGCTGAATCCACACGTGAGTTTAACTTTGTGAGTTGAATGCACACATTGACAACCATCCAGTTAGATAGCTCCGTTTTGGTTTTAGAAGCAGATATTTCTCTGTACAGCCTATGGTCACATTCACTCGGGAATATCCCAACGCAGCTCCTAGAAGAAACGTGTTTCTGACTCGCTGAATCTCAACATAGATTCAACTCTCTTATGTGAACGAACGCACAGCAGAGCAGTTTCAAGGAAACGTTTCTCCTGAGTTTTAGACGAAGTTTCCTGCTGTTTAGTACATATGCCGGCATTGGGCTGGAAATACCGGTTTTGGGATTCTGCACAGAAAGGGTTTGCAAACCACTGAATCCACACGTGAGTTTAACTCTGTCAGCTGAATGCACACATTGACAACCATTCAGTTATATAGCTCCGTTTTGGTATTAGAAGCAGATATTTCTCTGTACAGCCTATGGTCCCATTCACTCGGGAATATTCCAACGCAGCTCCTAGAAGAAACGTGTTTCAGACTCGCTGAATCTCAACATAGATTCAACTCTCTTAGGTGAACGAACACACAGCAGAGCAGTTTCAAGGAAACGTTTCTCCTGAGTTTTAGACGAAGTTTCCTGCTGTTTAGTACGTATGCCGGCATTGGGCTGGAAATACCGGTTTTGGGATTCTGCACAGAAAGGGTTTGCAAACCACTGAATCCGCACGTGAATTTAACTCTGTCAGTTGAATGCACACATTGACAACCATTCATTTAGATAGCTCCGTTTTGGTTTCAGAAGCAGATATTTCTCTGTACAGCCTATGGTCCCATTCACTCGGGAATATCCCAAGGCAGCTCCTGGAAGAAACGTGTTTCTGACTCGCTGAATCTCAACATAGATTCAACTCTCTTAGGTGAACGAACGCACAGCAGAGCAGTTTCAAGGAAACTTTTCTCCTGAGTTTCAGACGAAGTTTCCTGCTGTTTAGTACGGATGCCGGCATTGGGCTGGAAATACCGGTTTTGGGATTCTGCACAGAAAGGGTTTGCAAACCGCTGAATCCACACGTGAGTTTAACTCTGTCAGTTGAATGCACACATTGACAACCATTCAGTTTGATAACACCCTTTTGGTTTTAGAAGCAGATATTTCTCTGTACAGCCTATGGTCCCATTCACTCGGGAATATCCCAACGCAGCTCCTAGAAGAAACGTGTTTCTGACTCGCTGAATCTCAACATAGATTCAACTCTCTTAGGTGAACGAACGCACAGCAGAGCAGTTTCAAGGAAACTTTTCTCCTGAGTTTTAGACGAAGTTTCCTGCTGTTTAGTATCGATGCCGGCATTGGGCTGGAAATACCGGTTTTGGGACTCTACACAGAAAGGTTTTGCAAACCGCTGAATCCACACGTGAGTTTAACTTTGTCAGTTGAATGCACACATTGACAACCATCCAGTTAGATAGCTCCGTTTTGGTTTTAGAAGCAGATATTTCTCTGTACAGACTATGGTCCCATTCACTCGGGAATATCCCAACGCAGCTCCTAGAAGAAACGTGTTTCTGACTCGCTGAATCTCAACATAGATTCAACTCTCTTAGGTGAACGAACGCGCAGCAGAGCACTTTCAAGGAAACGTTTCTCCTGAGTTTTAGACGAAGTTTCCTGCTGTTTAGTACGTATGTCGGCATTGGGCTGGAAATACCGGTTTTGGGATTCTGCACAGAAAGGATTTGCAAACCGCTGAATCCACACGAGAGATTAACTCTGTCAGTTGAATGCACACATTGACAACCATTCAGTTAGATAGCTCCGTTTTGGTTTTAGAAGCAGATATTTCTCTGTACAGCCTATGGTCCCATTCACTCGGGAATATCCCAACGCAGCTCCTAGAAGAAACGTGTTTCTGACTCGCTGAATCTCAACATAGATTCAACTCTCTTAGGTGAACGAACGCACAGCAGAGCAGTTTCAAGGAAACTTTTCTCCTGAGTTTTAGACGAAGTTTCCTGCTGTTTACTACGGATGCCGGCATTGGGAGAGAAATACCGGTTTTGGGATTCTGCACAGAAAGGGTTTGCAAACCGCTGAATCCACACGTGAGTTTAACTTTGTCAGTTGAATGCACACATTGACAACAATCCAGTTAGATAGCTCCGTTTTGGTTTTAGAAGCAGATATTTCTCTGTACAGCGTATGGTCCCATTCACTCGGGAATATCCCAACGCAGCTCCTAGAAGAAACGTGTTTCTGACTCGCTGAGTCTCAACATAGATTCAACTCTCTTAGGTGAACGAACGCAAAGCAGAGGAGTTTCAAGGAAACGTTTCTACTGAGTTTTAGACGAAGTTTCCTGCTGTTTAGTACGTATGCCGGCATTGGGCTGGAAATACGGGTTTTGGGATTCTGCACAGAAATGGTTTGCAAACCGCTGAATCCACACGTGAGTTTAACTCTGTCAGTTGAATGCACACATTGACAACCATTCAGTTAGATAGCTCCGTTTTGGTATTAGAGGCAGATATTTCTCTGTACAGCCTATGGTCCCATTCACTCGGGAATATCCCAACGCAGGTCCTAGAACAAACGTGATTCTGACTCGCTGAATCTCAACATAGATTCAACTCTCTTAGGTGAACGAACGCACAGCAGAGCAGTTTCACGGAAACGTTTCTCCTGAGTTTTAGAAGAAGTTTCCTGCTGTTTAGTACGGATGCCGGCATTGGGCTGGAAATACCGGTTTTGGGATTCTGCACAGAAAGGGTTTGCAAACCGCTGAATCCACACGTGAGTTTAACTTTGTGAGTTGAATGCACACATTGACAACCATCCAGTTACATAGCTCCGTTTTGGTTTTAGAAGCAGATATTTCTCTGTACAGCCTATGGTCCCATTCACTCGGGAATATCCCAACGCAGCTCCTAGAAGAAACGTGTTTCTGACTCGCTGAATCTCAACATAGATTGAACTCTCTTATGTGAACGAACGCACAGCAGAGCAGTTTCAAGGAAACGTTTCTCCTGAGTTTTAGACGAAGTTTCCTGCTGTTTAGTACATATGCCGGCATTGGGCTGGAAATACCGGTTTTGGGATTCTGCACAGAAAGGGTTTGCAAACCACTGAATCCACACGTGAGTTTAACTCTGTCAGCTGAATGCACACATTGACAACCATTCAGTTAGATAGCTCTGTTTTGGTTTTAGAAGCAGATATTTCTCTGTACAGCCTATGGTCCCATTCACTCGGGAATATCCCAACGCAGCTCCTGGAAGAAACGTGTTTCTGACTCGCTGAATCTCAACATAGATTCAACTCTCTTAGTTGAACGAACGCACAGCAGAGCAGTTTCAAGGAAACGTTTCTCCTGAGTTTTAGACGAAGTTTCCTGCTGTTTAGTACGTATGCCGGCATTGGGCTGGAAATACCGGTTTTGGGATTCTGCACAGAAAGGGTGTGTAAACCACTGAATCCAAACGTGAGTTTAACTCTGTCAGTTGAATGCACACATTGACAACCATTCAGTTAGATTGCACCCTTTTTGTTTTAGGAGCAGATATTTCTCTGTACAGCCTATGGTCCCATTCACTCGGGAATATCCCAACGCAGCTCCGGGAAGAAACGTGTTTCTGACTCGCTGAATCTCAACATAGATTCAACTCTCTTAGGTGAACGAACGCACAGCAGAGCAGTTTCAAGGAAACGTTTCTCCTGAGTTTTAGACGAAGTTTCCTGCTGTTTAGTACGGATGCCGGCATTGCGCTGGAAATACCGGTTTTGGGATTCTGCACAGAAAGGGTTTGCAAACCGTTGAATCCACACGTGAGTTTAACTCTGTCAGTTGAATGCACACATTGACAACCATTCAGTTAGATAGCTCCGTTTTGGTTTTAGAAGCAGATATTTCTCTGTACAGCCTATGGTCCCATTCACTCGGGAATATACCAACGCAGATCCTGGAAGAAACGTGTTTCTGACTCGCTGAATCTCAACATAGATTCAACTCTCTTAGGTGAACGAACGCACAGCAGAGCAGTTTCAAGGAAACGTTTCTCCTGAGTTTTAGACGAAGTTTCCTGCTGTTTAGTACGGATACCGGCATTGGGCTGGAAATACCGGTTTTGGGATTCTGCACAGAAAGGGTTTGCAAACCGCTGAATCCACACGTGAGTTTAACTCTGTCAGTTGAATGCACACATTGACAACCATTCAGTTTGATAACACCCTTTTGGTTTTAGAAGCAGATATTTCTCTGTACAGCCTATGGTCCCATTCACTCGGGAATATCCCAACGCAGCTCCTGGAAGAAACGTGTTTCTGACTCGCTGAATCTCAACATAGATTCAACTCTCTTAGGTGAACGAACGCACAGCAGAGCAGTTTCAAGGAAACGTTTCTCCTGAGTTTTAGACGAAGTTTCCTGCTGTTTAGTACGGATACCGGCATTGGGCTGGAAATACCGGTTTTGGGATTCTGCACAGAAAGGGTTTGCAAACCGCTGAATCCACACGTGAGTTAAACTCTGTCAGTTGAATGCACACATTGACAACCATTCAGTTTGATAACACCCTTTTGGTTTTAGAAGCAGATATTTCTCTGTACAGCCTATGGTCCCATTCACTCGGGAATATCCCAACGCAGCTCCTGGAAGAAACGTGTTTCTGACTCGCTGAATCTCAACATAGATTAAACTCTCTTAGGTGAACGAACGCACAGCACAGCAGTTTCAAGGAAACTTTTCTCCTGAGTTTTAGACGAAGTTTCCTGCTGTTTACTACGGATGCCGGCATTGGGCTGGAAATACCGGTTTTGGGATTCTGCACAGAAAGGGTTTGCAAACCGCTGAATCCACACGTGAGTTTAACTCTGTCAGTTGAATGCACACATTGACAACCATTCAGTTTGATAGCACTCTTTTGGTTTTAGAAGCAGATATTTCTCTGTACAGCCTATGGTCCCATTCACTCGGGAATATCCCAACGCAGCTCCTGGAAGAAACGTGTTTCTGACTCGCTGAATCTCAACATAGATTCAACTCTCTTAGGTGAACGAACGCACAGCAGAGCAGTTTCAAGGAAACTTTTCTCCTGAGTTTTAGACGAAGTTTCCTGCTGTTTAGTACGGATGCCGGCATTGGGCTGGAAATACCGATTTTGGGATTCTGCACAGAAAGTGTTTGCAAACCGCTGAATCCACACGTGAGTTTAACTCTGTCAGTTAAATGCACACATTGACAACCATTCAGTTAGATAGCTCCGTTTTGGTATTAGAGGCAGATATTTCTCTGTACAGCCTATGGTCCCATTCACTCAGGAATATCCCAACGCAGGTCCTAGAAGAAACGTGATTCTGACTCGCTGAATCTCAACATAGATTCAACTCTCTTAGGTGAACGAACGCACAGCAGAGCAGTTTCAAGGAAACGTTTCTCCTGAGTTTTAGAAGAAGTTTCCTGCTGTTTAGTACGGATGCCGGCATTGGGCTGGAATTACCGGTTTTGGGATTCTGCACAGAAAGGGTTTGCAAACCGCTGAATCCACACGTGAGTTTAACTTTGTGAGTTGAATGCACACATTGACAACCATCCAGTTAGATAGCTCCGTTTTGGTTTTAGAAGCAGATATTTCTCTGTACAGCCTATGGTCACATTCACTCGGGAATATCCCAACGCAGCTCCTAGAAGAAACGTGTTTCTGACTCGCTGAATCTCAACATAGATTCAACTCTCTTATGTGAACGAACGCACAGCAGAGCAGTTTCAAGGAAACGTTTCTCCTGAGTTTTAGACGAAGTTTCCTGCTGTTTAGTACATATGCCGGCATTGGGCTGGAAATACCGGTTTTGGGATTCTGCACAGAAAGGGTTTGCAAACCACTGAATCCACACGTGAGTTTAACTCTGTCAGCTGAATGCACACATTGACAACCATTCAGTTATATAGCTCCGTTTTGGTATTAGAAGCAGATATTTCTCTGTACAGCCTATGGTCCCATTCACTCGGGAATATTCCAACGCAGCTCCTAGAAGAAACGTGTTTCAGACTCGCTGAATCTCAACATAGATTCAACTCTCTTAGGTGAACGAACACACAGCAGAGCAGTTTCAAGGAAACGTTTCTCCTGAGTTTTAGACGAAGTTTCCTGCTGTTTAGTACGGATGCCGGCATTGCGCTGGAAATACCGGTTTTGGGATTCTGCACAGAAAGGGTTTGCAAACCGTTGAATCCACACGTGAGTTTAACTCTGTTAGTTGAATGCACACATTGACAACCATTCAGTTAGATAGCTCCGTTTTGGTTTTAGAAGCAGATATTTCTCTGTACAGCCTATGGTCCCATTCACTCGGGAATATACCAACGCAGATCCTGGAAGAAACGTGTTTCTGACTCGCTGAATCTCAACATAGATTCAACTCTCTTAGGTGAACGAACGCACAGCAGAGCAGTTTCAAGGAAACGTTTCTCCTGAGTTTTAGACGAAGTTTCCTGCTGTTTAGTACGGATACCGGCATTGGGCTGGAAATACCGGTTTTGGGATTCTGCACAGAAAGGGTTTGCAAACCGCTGAATCCACACGTGAGTTTAACTCTGTCAGTTGAATGCACACATTGACAACCATTCAGTTTGATAACACCCTTTTGGTTTTAGAAGCAGATATTTCTCTGTACAGCCTATGGTCCCATTCACTCGGGAATATCCCAACGCAGCTCCTGGAAGAAACGTGTTTCTGACTCGCTGAATCTCAACATAGATTCAACTCTCTTAGGTGAACGAACGCACAGCAGAGCAGTTTCAAGGAAACGTTTCTCCTGAGTTTTAGACGAAGTTTCCTGCTGTTTAGTACGGATACCGGCATTGGGCTGGAAATACCGGTTTTGGGATTCTGCACAGAAAGGGTTTGCAAACCGCTGAATCCACACGTGAGTTAAACTCTGTCAGTTGAATGCACACATTGACAACCATTCAGTTTGATAACACCCTTTTGGTTTTAGAAGCAGATATTTCTCTGTACAGCCTATGGTCCCATTCACTCGGGAATATCCCAACGCAGCTCCTGGAAGAAACGTGTTTCTGACTCGCTGAATCTCAACATAGATTAAACTCCCTTAGGTGAACGAACGCACAGCACAGCAGTTTCAAGGAAACTTTTCTCCTGAGTTTTAGACGAAGTTTCCTGCTGTTTACTACGGATGCCGGCATTGGGCTGGAAATACCGGTTTTGGGATTCTGCACAGAAAGGGTTTGCAAACCGCTGAATCCACACGTGAGTTTAACTCTGTCAGTTGAATGCACACATTGACAACCATTCAGTTTGATAGCACTCTTTTGGTTTTAGAAGCAGATATTTCTCTGTACAGCCTATGGTCCCATTCACTCGGGAATATCCCAACGCAGCTCCTGGAAGAAACGTGTTTCTGACTCGCTGAATCTCAACATAGATTCAACTCTCTTAGGTGAACGAACGCACAGCAGAGCAGTTTCAAGGAAACTTTTCTCCTGAGTTTTAGACGAAGTTTCCTGCTGTTTAGTACGGATGCCGGCATTGGGCTGGAAATACCGATTTTGGGATTCTGCACAGAAATGGTTTGCAAACCGCTGAATCCACACGTGAGTTTAACTCTGTCAGTTAAATGCACACATTGACAACCATTCAGTTAGATAGCTCCGTTTTGGTATTAGAGGCAGATATTTCTCTGTACAGCCTATGGTCCCATTCACTCGGGAATATCCCAACGCAGGTCCTAGAAGAAACGTGATTCTGACTCGCTGAATCTCAACATAGATTCAACTCTCTTAGGTGAACGAACGCACAGCAGAACAGTTTCAAGGAAACGTTTCTCCTGAGTTTTAGAAGAAGTTTCCTGCTGTTTAGTACGGATGCCGGCATTGGGCTGGAATTACCGGTTTTGGGATTCTGCACAGAAAGGGTTTGCAAACCGCTGAATCCACACGTGAGTTTAACTTTGTGAGTTGAATGCACACATTGACAACCATCCAGTTAGATAGCTCCGTTTTGGTTTTAGAAGCAGATATTTCTCTGTACAGCCTATGGTCACATTCACTCGGGAATATCCCAACGCAGCTCCTAGAAGAAACGTGTTTCTGACTCGCTGAATCTCAACATAGATTCAACTCTCTTATGTGAACGAACGCACAGCAGAGCAGTTTCAAGGAAACGTTTCTCCTGAGTTTTAGACGAAGTTTCCTGCTGTTTAGTACATATGCCGGCATTGGGCTGGAAATACCGGTTTTGGGATTCTGCACAGAAAGGGTTTGCAAACCACTGAATCCACACGTGAGTTTAACTCTGTCAGCTGAATGCACACATTGACAACCATTCACTTAGATAGCTCCGTTTTGGTATTAGAAGCAGATATTTCTCTGTACAGCCTATGGTCCCATTCACTCGGGAATATTCCAACGCAGCTCCTAGAAGAAACGTGTTTCAGACTCGCTGAATCTCAACATAGATTCAACTCTCTTAGGTGAACGAACACACAGCAGAGCAGTTTCAAGGAAACGTTTCTCCTGAGTTTTAGACGAAGTTTCCTGCTGTTTAGTACGTATGCCGGCATTGGGCTGGAAATACCGGTTTTGGGATTCTGCACAGAAAGGGTTTGCAAACCACTGAATCCGCACGTGAATTTAACTCTGTCAGTTGAATGCACACATTGACAACCATTCATTTAGATAGCTCCGTTTTGGTTTCAGAAGCAGATATTTCTCTGTACAGACTATGGTCCCATTCACTCGGGAATATCCCAACGCAGCTCCTGGAAGAAACGTGTTTCTGACTCGCTGAATCTCAACATAGATTCAACTCTCTTAGGTGAACGAACGCACAGCAGAGCAGTTTCAAGGAAACTTTTCTCCTGAGTTTTAGACGAAGCTTCCTGCTGTTTACTACGGATGCCGGCATTGGGCTGGAAATACCGGTTTTGGGATTCTGCACAGAAAGGGTTTGCAAACCGCTGAATCCACACGTGAGTTTAACTCTGTCAGTTGAATGCACACATTGACAACCATTCAGTTTGATAGCACTCTTTTGGTTTCAGAAGCAGATATTTCTCTGCACAGCCTATGGTCCCATTCACTCGGGAATATCCCAACCCAGCTCCTAGAAGAAACGTGTTTCTGAGTCGCTGAATCTAACATAGATTCAACTCTCTTAGGTGAACGAACGCACAGCAGATAAGTTTCAAGGAAACTTTTCTCCTGAGTTTCAGACGAAGTTTCCTGCTGTTTAGTACGGATGCCGGCATTGGGCTGGAAATACCGGTTTTGGGATTCTGCACAGAAAGGGTTTGCAAACCGCTGAATCCACACGTGAGTTTAACTCTGTCAGTTGAATGCACACATTGACAACCATTCAGTTTGATAGCACCCTTTTGGTTTTAGAAGCAGATATTTCTCTGTACAGCCTATGGTCCCATTCACTCGGGAATATCCCAACGCAGCTCCTAGAGGAAACGTGTTTCTGACTCGCTGAATCTCAACATAGATTCAGCTCTCTTAGGTGAACGAACGCACAGGAGAGCAGTTTCAAGGAAACGTTTCTCCTGAGTTTTAGACGAAGTTTCCTGCTGTTTAGTACGTATGCCGGCATTGGGCTGGAAATACCGGTTTTGGGATTCTGCACAGAAAGGGTTTGCAAACCGCTGAATCCACACGTGAGTTTAACTCTGTCAGTTGAATGCACACATTGACAACCATTCAGTTTGATAGCACTCTTTTGGTTTCAGAAGCAGATATTTCTCTGCACAGCCTATGGTCCCATTCACTCGGGAATATCCCAACCCAGCTCCTAGAAGAAACGTGTTTCTGAGTCGCTGAATCTAACATAGATTCAACTCTCTTAGGTGAACGAACGCACAGCAGAGCAGTTTCAAGGAAACTTTTCTCCTGAGTTTCAGACGAAGTTTCCTGCTGTTTAGTACGGATGCCGGCATTGGGCTGGAAATACCGGTTTTGGGATTCTGCACAGAAAGGATTTGCAAACCGCTGAATCCACACGAGAGATTAACTCTGTCAGTTGAATGCACACATTGACAACCATTCAGTTAGATAGCTCCGTTTTGGTTTTAGAAGCAGATATTTCTCTGTACAGCCTATGGTCCCATTCACTCGGGAATATCCCAACGCAGCTCCTAGAAGAAACGTGTTTCTGACTCGCTGAATCTCAACATAGATTCAACTCTCTTAGGTGAACGAACGCACAGCAGAGCAGTTTCAAGGAAACTTTTCTCCTGAGTTTTAGACGAAGTTTCCTGCTGTTTAGTATCGATGCCGGCATTGGGCTGGAAATACCGGTTTTGGGACTCTACACAGAAAGGTTTTGCAAACCGCTGAATCCACACGTGAGTTTAACTTTGTCAGTTGAATGCACACATTGACAACCATCCAGTTAGATAGCTCCGTTTTGGGTTTAGAAGCAGATATTTCTCTGTACAGACTATGGTCCCATTCACTCGGGAATATCCCAACGCAGCTCCTAGAAGAAACGTGTTTCTGACTCGCTGAATCTCAACATAGATTCAACTCTCTTAGGTGAACGAACGCGCAGCAGAGCACTTTCAAGGAAACGTTTCTCCTGAGTTTTAGACGAAGTTTCCTGCTGTTTAGTACGTATGCCGGCATTGGGCTGGAAATACCGGTTTTGGGATTCTGCACAGAAAGGATTTGCAAACCGCTGAATCCACACGAGAGATTAACTCTGTCAGTTGAATGCACACATTGACAACCATTCAGTTAGATAGCTCCGTTTTGGTTTTAGAAGCAGATATTTCTCTGTACAGCCTATGGTCCCATTCACTCGGGAATATCCCAACGCAGCTCCTAGAAGAAACGTGTTTCTGGCTCGCTGAATCTCAACATAGATTCAACTCTCTTAGGTGAACGAACGCACAGCAGAGCAGTTTCAAGGAAACTTTTCTCCTGAGTTTTAGACGAAGTTTCCTGCTGTTTACTACGGATGCCGGCATTGGGAGAGAAATACCGGTTTTGGGATTCTGCACAGAAAGGGTTTGCAAACCGCTGAATCCACACGTGAGTTTACCTTTGTCAGTTGAATGCACACATTGACAACAATCCAGTTAGATAGCTCCGTTTTGGTTTTAGAAGCAGATATTTCTCTGTACAGCGTATGGTCCCATTCACTCGGGAATATCCCAACGCAGCTCCTAGAAGAAACGTGTTTCTGACTCGCTGAATCTCAACATAGATTCAACTCTCTTAGGTGAACGAACGCAAAGCAGAGGAGTTTCAAGGAAACGTTTCTACTGAGTTTTAGACGAAGTTTCCTGCTGTTTAGTACGTATGCCGGCATTGGGCTGGAAATACGGGTTTTGGGATTCTGCACAGAAATGGTTTGCAAACTGCTGAATCCACACGTGAGTTTAACTCTGTCAGTTGAATGCACACATTGACAACCATTCAGTTTGGTAACACCCTTTTGGTTTTAGAAGCAGATATTTCTCTGTACAGCCTATGGTCCCATTCACTCGGGAATATCCCAACGCAGCTCCTGGAAGAAACGTTTTTCTGACTCGCTGAATCTCAACATAGATTCAACTGTCTTAGGTGAACGAACGAACAGCAGAGCAGTTTCAAGGAAACGTTTCACCTGAGTTTTAGACGAAGTTTCCTGCTGTTTAGTACGTATGCCGGCATTCGGCTGGAAATACCGGTTTTGGGATTCTGCACAGAAAGGGTTTGCAAACCGCTGAATCCACACGTGAGTTTAACTCTGTCAGTTGAATGCACACATTGACAACCATCCAGGTAGATAGCTCCGTTTTGGATTTAGAAGCAGATATTTCTCTGTACAGCCTATGGTCCCATTCACCCGGGAATATCCCAACGCATCTCCTAGAAGAAACGTGTTTCTGAATCGCTGAATCTCAACATAGATTCAACTCTCTTAGGTGAACGAACGCACAGCAGAGCAGTTTCAAGGAAACTTTTCTCCTGAGTTTCAGACGAAGTTTCCTGCTGTTTAGTACGGATGCCGGCATTGGGCTGGAAATACCGGTTTTGGGATTCTGCACAGAAAGGGTTTGCAAACCGCTGAATCCACACGTGAGTTTAACTCTGTCAGTTGAATGCACACATTGACAACCATCCAGTTAGATAGCTCCGTTTTGGTTTTAGAAGCAGATATTTCTCTGTACAGACTATGGTCCCATTCACTCGGGAATATCCCAACGCAGCTCCTAGAAGAAACGTGTTTCTGACTCGCTGAATCTCAACATAGACTCAACTCTCTTAGGTGAACGAACGCGCAGCAGAGCAGTTTCAAGGAAACGTTTCTCCTGAGTTTTAGACGAAGTTTCCTGCTGTTTAGTACGTATGCCGGCATTGGGCTGGAAATACCGGTTTTGGGATTCTGCACAGAAAGGATTTGCAAACTGCTGAATCCACACGAGAGATTAACTCTGTCAGTTGAATGCACACATTGACAACCATTCAGTTAGATAGCTCCGTTTTGGTTTTAGAAGCAGATATTTCTCTGTACAGCCTATGGTCCCATTCACTCGGGAATATCCCAACGCAGCTCCTAGAAGAAACGTGTTTCTGACTCGCTGAATCTCAACATAGATTCAACTCTCTTAGGTGAACGAACGCACAGCAGAGCAGTTTCAAGGAAACTTTTCTCCTGAGTTTTAGACGAAGTTTCCTGCTGTTTACTACGGATGCCGGCATTGGGAGAGAAATACCGGTTTTGGGATTCTGCACAGAAAGGGTTTGCAAACCGCTGAATCCACACGTGAGTTTACCTTTGTCAGTTGAATGCACACATTGACAACAATCCAGTTAGATAGCTCCGTTTTGGTTTTAGAAGCAGATATTTCTCTGTACAGCGTATGGTCCCATTCACTCGGGAATATCCCAACGCAGCTCCTAGAAGAAACGTGTTTCTGACTCGCTGAATCTCAACATAGATTCAACTCTCTTAGGTGAACGAACGCAAAGCAGAGGAGTTTCAAGGAAACGTTTCTACTGAGTTTTAGACGAAGTTTCCTGCTGTTTAGTACGTATGCCGGCATTGGGCTGGAAATACGGGTTTTGGGATTCTGCACAGAAATGGTATGCAAACCGCTGAATCCACACGTGAGTTTAACTCTGTCAGTTGAATGCACACATTGACAACCATTCAGTTTGGTAACACCCTTTTGGTTTTAGAAGCAGATATTTCTCTGTACAGCCTATGGTCCCATTCACTCGGGAATATCCCAACGCAGCTCCTGGAAGAAACGTTTTTCTGACTCGCTGAATCTCAACATAGATTCAACTGTCTTAGGTGAACGAACGAACAGCAGAGCAGTTTCAAGGAAACGTTTCTCCTGAGTTTTAGACGAAGTTTCCTGCTGTTTAGTACGTATGCCGGCATTCGGCTGGAAATACCGGTTTTGGGATTCTGCACAGAAAGGGTTTGCAAACCGCTGAATCCACACGTGAGTTTAACTCTGTCAGTTGAATGCACACATTGACAACCATCCAGGTAGATAGCTCCGTTTTGGTTTTAGAAGCAGATATTTCTCTGTACAGCCTATGGTCCCATTCACCCGGGAATATCCCAACGCAGCTCCTAGAAGAAACGTGTTTCTGAATCGCTGAATCTCAACATAGATTCAACTCTCTTAGGTGAACGAACGCACAGCAGAGCAGTTTCAAGGAAACTTTTCTCCTGAGTTTCAGACGAAGTTTCCTGCTGTTTAGTACGGATGCCGGCATTGGGCTGGAAATACCGGTTTTGGGATTCTGCACAGAAAGGGTTTGCAAACCGCTGAATCCACACGTGAGTTTAACTCTGTCAGTTGAATGCACACATTGACAACCATTCAGTTTGATAGCACCCTTTTGGTTTTAGAAGCAGATATTTCTCTGTACAGACTATGGTCCCATTCACTCGGGAATATCCCAACGCAGCTCCTAGAAGAAACGTGTTTCTGACTCGCTGAATCTCAACATAGATTCAACTCTCTTAGGTGAACGAACGCACAGCAGAGCAGTTTCATGGAAACGCTTCTCCTGAGTTTTAGACGAAGTTTCCTGCTGTTTAGTACGTATGCCGGCATTGGGCTGGAAATACCGGTTTTGGTATTCTGCACAGAAAGGGTTTGCAAACCGCTGAATCCAGACGTGACTTTAACTCTCTCAGTTGAATGCACACATTGGCAACCATTCAGTTTGATAGCACCCTTTTGGTTTTAGAAGCAGATATTTCTCTGTACAGACTATGGTCCCATTCACTCGGGAATATCCCAACGCAGCTCCTAGAAGAAACGTGTTTCTGACTCGCTGAATCTCAACATAGATTCAACTCTCTTAGGTGAACGAACGCACAGCAGAGCAGTTTCAAGGAAACGTTTCTCCTGAGTTTTAGACGAAGTTTCCTGCTTTTTAGTACGTTTGCCAGCATTGGGCTGGAAATACCGGTTTTGGGATTCTGCACAGAAAGGGTTTGCAAAACGCTGAATCCACACGTGAGTTTAACTCTGTCAGTTGAATGCACACATTGACAACCATTCAGTTAGATAGCTCCGTTTTGGTTTTAGAAGCAGATATTTCTCTGTACAGCCTATGGTCCCATTCACTCGGGAATATCCCAACGCAGCTCCTAGAAGAAACGTGTTTCTGACTCGCTGAATCTCAACATAGATTCAACTCTCTTAGGTGAACGAACGCACAGCAGAGCAGTTTCAAGGAAACGTTTCTCCAGAGTTTTAGACGAAGTTTCCTGCTGTTTAGTACGTATGCCGGCATTGTGCTGGAAATACCGGTTTTGGGATTCTACACAGAAATGGTTTGCAAACCGCTGAATCCACACGTGAGTTTAACTTTGTCAGTTGAATGCACACATTGACAACCATTCAGTTTGATATCTCCGTTTTGGTTTTAGAAGCAGATATTTCTCTGTACAGCCTATGGTCCCATTCACTCGGGAATATCCCAATGCAGCTCCTAGAAGAAACGTGTTTCTGAGTCGCTGAATCTCAACATAGATTCAACTCTCTTAGGTGAACGAACGCACAGCAGAGCAGTTTCAAGGAAACTTTTCTCCTGAGTTTCAGACGAAGTTTCCTGCTGTTTAGTACGGATGCCGGCATTGGGCTGGAAATACCGGTTTTGGGATTCTGCACAGAAAGGGTTTGCAAACCGCTGAATCCACACGTGAGTTTAACTCTGTCAGTTGAATGCACACATTGACAACCATTCAGTTTGATAGCACCCTTTTGGTTTTAGAAGCAGATATTTCTCTGTACAGCCTATGGTCCCATTCACTCGGGAATATCCCAACGCAGCTCCTAGAAGAAACGTGTTTCTGACTCGCTGAATCTCAACATAGATTCAACTCTCTTAGGTGAACGAACGCACTGGAGAGCAGTTTCAAGGAAACGTTTCTCCTGAGTTTTAGACGAAGTTTCCTGCTGTTTAGTACGTATGCCGGCATTGGGCTGGAAATACCGGTTTTGGGATTCTGCACAGAAAGGGTTTGCAAACCGCTGAATCCACACGTGAGTTTAACTCTGTCAGTTGAATGCACACATTGACAACCATTCAGTTTGATAACACCCTTTTGGTTTTAGAAGCAGATATTTCTCTGTACAGCCTATGGTCCCATTCACTCGGGAATATCCCAACGCAGCTCCTGGAAGAAACGTGTTTCTGACTCGCTGAATCTCAACATAGATTCAACTCTCTTAGGTGAACGAACGCACAGCAGAGCAGTTTCAAGGAAACGTTTCTCCTGAGTTTTAGACGAAGTTTCCTGCTGTTTAGTACGTATGCCGGCATTGGGCTGGAAATACCGGTTTTGGGATTCTGCACAGAAAGGATTTGCAAACCGCTGAATCCACACGAGAGATTAACTCTGTCAGTTGAATGCACACATTGACAACCATTCAGTTAGATAGCTCCGTTTTGGTTTTAGAAGCAGATATTTCTCTGTACAGCCTATGGTCCCATTCACTCGGGAATATCCCAACGCAGCTCCTAGAAGAAACGTGTTTCTGACTCGCTGAATCTCAACATAGATTCAACTCTCTTAGGTGAACGAATGCACAGGAGAGCAGTTTCAAGGAAACGTTTCTCCTGAGTTTTAGGCGAAGTTTCCTGCTGTTTAGTACGTATGCCGGCATTGGGCTGGAAATACCGGTTTTGGGATTCTGCACAGAAAGGGTTTGCAAACCGCTGAATCCACACGTGAGTTTAACTCTGTCAGTTGAATGCACACATTGACAACCATTCAGTTTGATAACACCCTTTTGGTATTAGAAGCAGATATTTCTCTGTACAGCCTATGGTCCCATTCACTCGGGAATATCCCAACGCAGCTCCTGGAAGAAACGTGTTTCTGACTCGCTGAATCTCAACATAGATTCAACTCTCTTAGGTGAACGAACGCACAGCAGAGCAGTTTCAAGGAAACGTTTCTCCTGAGTTTTAGACGAAGTTTCCTGCTGTTTAGTACGTATGCCGGCATTGGGCTGGAAATACCGGTTTTGGGATTCTGCACAGAAAGGATTTGCAAACCGCTGAATCCACACGAGAGATTAACTCTGTCAGTTGAATGCACACATTGACAACCATTCAGTTAGATAGCTCCGTTTTGGTTTTAGAAGCAGATATTTCTCTGTACAGCCTATGGTCCCATTCACTCGGGAATATCCCAACGCAGCTCCTAGAAGAAACGTGTTTCTGACTCGCTGAATCTCAACATAGATTCAACTCTCTTAGGTGAACGAACGCACAGCAGAGCAGTTTCAAGGAAACTTTTCTCCTGAGTTTTAGACGAAGTTTCCTGCTGTTTAGTGTCGATGCCGGCATTGGGCTGGAAATACCGGTTTTGGGACTCTACACAGAAAGGTTTTGCAAACCGCTGAATCCACACGTGAGTTTAACTTTGTCAGTTGAATGCACACATTGACAACCATCCAGTTAGATAGCTCCGTTTTGGTTTTAGAAGCAGATATTTCTCTGTACAGACTATGGTCCCATTCACTCGGGAATATCCCAACGCAGCTCCTAGAAGAAACGTGTTTCTGACTCGCTGAATCTCAACATAGATTCAACTCTCTTAGGTGAACGAACGCACAGCAGAGCAGTTTCAAGGAAACGTTTCTCCTGAGTTATAGACGAAGTTTCCTGCTGTTTAGTACGTATGCCGGCATTGGGCTGGAAATACCGGTTTTGGGATTCTGCACAGAAAGGATTTGCAAACCGCTGAATCCACACGAGAGATTAACTGTGTCAGTTGAATGCACACATTGACAACCATTCAGTTAGATAGCTCCGTTTTGGTTTTAGAAGCAGATATTTCTCTGTACAGCCTATGGTCCCATTCACTCGGGAATATCCCAACGCAGCTCCTAGAAGAAACGTGTTTCTGACTCGCTGAATCTCAACATAGATTCAACTCTCTTAGGTGAACGAACGCACAGCAGAGCAGTTTCAAGGAAACTTTTCTCCTGAGTTTTAGACGAAGTTTCCTGCTGTTTACTACGGATGCCGGCATTGGGCTAGAAATACCGGTTTTGGGATTCTGCACAGAAAGGGTTTGCAAACCGCTGAATCCACACGTGAGTTTAACTCTGTCAGTTGAATGCACACATTGACAACCATTCAGTTGATAGCACCCTTTTGGTTTTAGAAGCAGATATTTCTTTGTACAACCTATGGTCCCATTCACTCGGGAATATCCCAACGCAGCTCCTAGAAGAAACGTGTTTCTGACTCGCTGAATCTCAACATAGATTCAACTCTCTTAGGTGGACGAACGCACAGCAGAGCAGTTTCAAGGAAACTTTTCTCCTGAGTTTTAGACGAAGTTTCCTGCTGTTTAGTACGTATGCCGGCATTGGGCTGGAAATACCGGTTTTGGGATTCTGCACAGAAAGGGTTTGCAAACCGCTGAATCCACACCTGAGTTTAACTCTGTCAGTTGAATGCACACATTGACAACCATTCAGTTAGATAGCTCCGTTTTGGTTTTAGAAGCAGATATTTCTCTGTACAGTCTATGGTCCCATTCACTCGGGAATATCCCAACGCAGCTCCTGGAAGTAACGTGTTTCTGAGTCGCTGAATCTCAACATAGATTCAACTCTCTTAGGTGAACGAACGCACAGCAGAGCAGTTTCAAGGAAACGCTTCTCCTGAGTTTTAGACGAAGTTTCCTGCTGTTTAGTACGGATGCCTGCATTGGGCTAGAAATACCGGTTTTGGGATTCTGCACAGAAAGGGTTTGAAAACCGCTGAATCCAGACGTGACTTTAACTCTATCAGTTGAATGCCCACATTGGCAACCATTCAGTTTGATAGCACCCTTTTGGTTTTAGAAGCAGATATTTCTCTGTACAGACTATGGTCCCATTCACTCGGGAATATCCCAACGCAGCTCCTAGAAGAAACGTGTTTCTGACTCGCTGAATCTCAACATAGATTGAACTCTCTTAGGTGAATTAACGCACAGCAGAGCAGTTTCAAGGAAACGTTTCTCCTGAGTTTTAGACGAAGTTTCCTGCTTTTTAGTACGTATGTAGGCATTGGGCTGGAAATACCGGTTTTGGGATTCTGCACAGAAAGGGTTTTCAACCCGCTGAATCCACACGTGAGTTTAACTCTGTCAGTTGAATGCACACATTGACAACCATTCAGTTAGATAGCTCCGTTTTGGTTTTAGAAGCAGATATTTCTCTGTACAGCCTATGGTCCCATTCACTCGGGAATATCCCAACGCAGCTCCTAGAAGAAACGTGTTTCTGACTCGCTGAATCTCAACATAGATTCAACTCTCTTAGGTGAACGAACGCACAGCAGAGCAGTTTCAAGGAAACTTTTCTCCTGAGTTTTAGACGAAGTTTCCTGCTGTTTAGTACGGATGCCGGCATTGGGCTGGAAATACCGGTTGTTGGATTCTACACAGAAATGGTTTGCAAACCGCTGAATCCACACGTGAGTTTAACTTTGTCAGTTGAATGCACACATTGACAACCATCCAGGTAGATAGCTCCGTTTTCGTTTTAGAAGCAGATATTTCTCTGTACAGCCTATGGTCCCATTCACTCGGGAATATCCCAACGCAGCTCCTAGAAGAAACGTGTTTCTGACTCGCTAAATCTCAACATAGATTCAACTCTCTTAGGTGAACGAACGCACAGCAGAGCAGTTTCAAGGAAACGTTTCTCCTGAGTTTTAGACGAAGTTTCCTGCTGTTTAGTACGTATGACGGCATTGGGCTGGAAATACCGGTTTTGGGATTGTGCACAGAAAGGGTTTGCAAACCACTGAATCCACACGTGAGTTTAACTCTGTCAGTTGAATGCACACATTGACAACCATTCAGTTAGATAGCTCCGTTTTGGTTTCAGAAGCAGATATTTCTCTGTACAGCCTATGGTCCCATTCACTCGGGAATATCCCAACGCAGCTGCTGGAAGAAACGTGTTTCTGACTCGCTGAATCTCAACATAGATTCAACTCTCTTAGGTGAACGAACGCACAGCAGAGCAGTTTAAAGGAAACGTTTCTCCTGAGTTTTAGACGAAGTTTCCTGCTGTTTAGTACGTATGCCGGCATTGGGCTGGAAATACCGGTTTTGGGATTCTGCACAGAAAGGGTTTGCAAACCGCTGAATCCAAACGTGAGTTTAACTTTGTCAGTTGAATGCACACATTGACAACAATCCAGTTAGATAGCTCCGTTTTGGTTTTAGAAGCAGATATTTCTCTGTACAGACTATGGTCCCATTCACTCGGGAATATCCCAACGCAGCTCCTAGAAGAAACGTGTTTCTGACTCGCTGAATCTCAACATAGATTCAACTCTCTTAGGTGAACGAACGCACAGCAGAGCAGTTTCAAGGAAACGTTTCTCCTGAGTTTTAGACGAAGTTTCCTGCTGTTTAGTACGGATGCCGGCATTGGGCTGGAAATACCGATTTTGGGATTTTGCACAGAAAGGGTTTGCAAACCGCTGAATCCACACGTGAGTTTAACTCTGTAAGTTGAATGCACACATTGACAACCATTCAGTTTGATAGCACCCTTTTGGTTTTAGAAGCAGATATTTCTCTGTACAGCCTATGGTCCCATTCACTCGGGAATATCCCAACGCAGCTCCTTGAAGAAACGTGTTTCTGACTCGCTGAATCTCAACATAGATTCAACTCTCTTAGGTGAACGAACGCACAGCAGAGCAGTTTCAAGGAAACTTTTCTCCTGAGTTTTAGACGAAGTTTCCTGCTGTTTAGTACGGATGCCGGCATTGGGCTGGAAATACCGGTTTGGGATTCTGCACAGAAAGGGTTTGCAAACCGCTGAATCCACACGTGAGTTTAACTCTGTCAGTTGAATGCACACATTGACAACCATTCAGTTAGATAGCTCCGTTTTGGTTTTAGAAGCAGATATTTCTCTGTATAGCCTATGGTCCCATTCACTCGGGAAATCCAAACGCAGCTCCTGGAAGAAACGTGTTTCTGACTCGCTGAATCTCAACATAGATTCAACTCTCTTAGGTGAACGAACGCACAGCAGAGCAGTTTCAAGGAAACGTTTCTCCTGAGTTTTAGACGAAGTTTCCTGCTGTTTAGTACGGATGCCGGCATTGGGCTGGAAATACCGGCTTTGGGATTCTGCACAGAAAGGGTCTGCAAACCGCTGAATCCACACGTGAGTTTAACTCTGTCAGTTGAATGCACACATTGACAACCATTCAGTTAGATAGCTCCGTTTTGGTTTTAGAAGCAGATATTTCTCTGTACAGCCTATGGTCCCATTCACTCGGGAATATCCCAACGCAGCTCCTTGAAGAAACGTGTTTCTGACTCGCTGAATCTCAACATAGATTCAACTCTCTTAGGTGAACGAACGCACAGCAGAGCAGTTTCAAGGAAACTTTTCTCCTGAGTTTTAGACGAAGTTTCCTGCTGTTTAGTACGGATGCCGGCATTGGGCTGGAAATACCGGTTTTGGGATTCTGCACAGAAAGGGTTTGCAAATCGCTGAATCCACACGTGAGTTTAACTCTGTCAGGTGAATGCACACATTGACAACCATTCAGTTAGATAGCTCCGTTTTGGTTTTAGAAGCAGATATTTCTCTGTGCAGCCTATGGTCCCATTCACTCGGGAATATCCCAACGCAGCTCCTAGAAGAAACGTGTTTCTGACTCGCTGAATCTCAACATAGATTCAACTCTCTTAGGTGAACGAACGCACAGGAGAGCAGTTTCAAGGAAACGTTTCTCCTGAGTTTTAGACGAAGTTTCCTGCTGTTTAGTACGTATGCCGGCATTGGGCTGGAAATACCGGTTTTGGGATTCTGCACAGAAAGGGTTTGCAAACCGCTGAATCCACACGTGAGTTTAACTCTGTCAGTTGAATGCACACATTGACAACCATTCAGTTTGATAACACCCTTTTGGTTTTAGAAGCAGATATTTCTCTGTACAGCCTATGGTCCCATTCACTCGGGAATATCCCAACGCAGCTCCTGGAAGAAACGTGTTTCTGACTCGCTGAATCTCAACATAGATTCAACTCTCTTAGGTGAACGAACGCACAGCAGAGCAGTTTCAAGGAAACGTTTCTCCTGAGTTTTAGACGAAGTTTCCTGCTGTTTAGTACGTATGCCGGCATTGGGCTGGAAATACCAGTTTTGGGATTCTGCACAGAAATGGTTTGCACACGGCTGAATCCACACGTGAGTTTATCTCTGTCAGTTGAATGCGCACATTGACAACCATTCAGTTAGATAGCTCCGTTTTGGTTTTAGAAGCAGATATTTCTCTGTACAGCCTATGGTCCCATTCACTCGGGAATATCCCAACGCAGCTCCTAGAAGAAACGTGTTTCTGACTCGCTGAATCTCAACATAGATTCAACTCTCTTAGGTGAACGAACGCACAGCAGAGCAGTTTCAAGGAAACGTTTCTCCAGAGTTTTAGACGAAGTTTCCTGCTGTTTAGTACGTATGCCGGCATTGTGCTGGAAATACCGGTTTTGGGATTCTACACAGAAATGGTTTGCAAACCGCTGAATCCACACGTGAGTTTAACTTTGTCAGTTGAATGCACACATTGACAACAATCCAGTTAGATAGCTCCGTTTTGGTTTTAGAAGCAGATATTTCTCTGTACAGACTATGGTCCCATTCACTCGGGAATATCCCAACGCAGCTCCTAGAAGAAACGTGTTTCTGACTCGCTGAATCTCAACATAGATTCAACTCTCTTAGGTGAACGAACGCACAGCAGAGCAGTTTCAAGGAAACGTTTCTCCTGAGTTTTAGACGAAGTTTCCTGCTGTTTAGTACGGATGCCGGCATTGGGCTGGAAATACCGATTTTGGGATTCTGCACAGAAAGGGTTTGCAAACCGCTGAATCCACACGTGAGTTTAACTCTGTAAGTTGAATGCACACATTGACAACCATTCAGTTTGATAGCACCCTTTTGGTTTTAGAAGCAGATATTTCTCTGTACAGCCTATGGTCCCATTCACTCGGGAATATCCCAACGCTGCTCCTTGAAGAAACGTGTTTCTGACTCGCTGAATCTCAACATAGATTCAACTCTCTTAGGTGAACGAACGCACAGCAGAGCAGTTTCAAGGAAACTTTTCTCCTGAGTTTTAGACGAAGTTTCCTGCTGTTTAGTACGGATGCCGGCATTGGGCTGGAAATACCGGTTTGGGATTCTGCACAGAAAGGGTTTGCAAACCGCTGAATCCACACGTGAGTTTAACTCTGTCAGTTGAATGCACACATTGACAACCATTCAGTTAGATAGCTCCGTTTTGGTTTTAGAAGCAGATATTTCTCTGTATAGCCTATGGTCCCATTCACTCGGGAAATCCCAACGCAGCTCCTGGAAGAAACGTGCTTCTGACTCGCTGAATCTCAACATAGATTCAACTCTCTTAGGTGAACGAACGCACAGCAGAGCAGTTTCAAGGAAACGTTTCTCCTGAGTTTTAGACGAAGTTTCCTGCTGTTTAGTACGGATGCCGGCATTGGCCTGGAAATACCGGCTTTGGGATTCTGCACAGAAAGGGTTTGCAAACCGCTGAATCCACACGTGAGTTTAACTCTGTCAGTTGAATGCACACATTGACAACCATTCAGTTAGATAGCTCCGTTTTGGTTTTAGAAGCAGATATTTCTCTGTACAGCCTATGGTCCCATTCACTCGGGAATATCCCAACGCAGCTCCTTGAAGAAACGTGTTTCTGACTCGCTGAATCTCAACATAGATTCAACTCTCTTAGGTGAACGAACGCACAGCAGAGCAGTTTCAAGGAAACTTTTCTCCTGAGTTTTAGACGAAGTTTCCTGCTGTTTAGTACGGATGCCGGCATTGGGCTGGAAATACCGGTTTTGGGATTCTGCACAGAAAGGGTTTGCAAATCGCTGAATCCACACGTGAGTTTAACTCTGTCAGGTGAATGCACACATTGACAACCATTCAGTTAGATAGCTCCGTTTTGGTTTTAGAAGCAGATATTTCTCTGTGCAGCCTATGGTCCCATTCACTCGGGAATATCCCAACGCAGCTCCTAGAAGAAACGTGTTTCTGACTCGCTGAATCTCAACATAGATTCAACTCTCTTAGGTGAACGAACGCACAGGAGAGCAGTTTCAAGGAAACGTTTCTCCTGAGTTTTAGACGAAGTTTCCTGCTGTTTAGTACGTATGCCGGCATTGGGCTGGAAATACCGGTTTTGGGATTCTGCACAGAAAGGGTTTGCAAACCGCTGAATCCACACGTGAGTTTAACTCTGTCAGTTGAATGCACACATTGACAACCATTCAGTTTGATAACACCCTTTTGGTTTTAGAAGCAGATATTTCTCTGTACAGCCTATGGTCCCATTCACTCGGGAATATCCCAACGCAGCTCCTGGAAGAAACGTGTTTCTGACTCGCTGAATCTCAACATAGATTCAACTCTCTTAGGTGAACGAACGCACAGCAGAGCAGTTTCAAGGAAACGTTTCTCCTGAGTTTTAGACGAAGTTTCCTGCTGTTTAGTACGTATGCCGGCATTGGGCTGGAAATACCAGTTTTGGGATTCTGCACAGAAATGGTTTGCACACGGCTGAATCCACACGTGAGTTTATCTCTGTCAGTTGAATGCACACATTGACAACAATTCAGTTAGATAGCTCCGTTTTGGTTTTAGAAGCAGATATTTCTCTGTACAGCCTATGGTCCCATTCACTCGGGAATATCCCAACGCAGCTCCTAGAAGAAACGTGTTTCTGACTCGCTGAATCTCAACATAGATTCAACTCTCTTAGGTGAACGAACGCACAGCAGAGCAGTTTCAAGGAAACGTTTCTCCAGAGTTTTAGACGAAGTTTCCTGCTGTTTAGTACGTATGCCGGCATTGTGCTGGAAATACCGGTTTTGGGATTCTACACAGAAATGGTTTGCAAACCGCTGAATCCACACGTGAGTTTAACTTTGTCAGTTGAATGCACACATTGACAACCATTCAGTTTGATAGCTCCGTTTTGGTTTTAGAAGCAGATATTTCTCTGTACAGCCTATGGTCCCATTCACTCGGGAATATCCCAACGCAGCTCCTAGAAGAAACGTGTTTCTGAGTCGCTGAATCTCAACATAGATTCAACTCTCTTAGGTGAACGAACGCACAGCAGAGCAGTTTCAAGGAAACTTTTCTCCTGAGTTTCAGACGAAGTTTCCTGCTGTTTAGTACGGATGCCTGCATTGGGCTGGAAATACCGGTTTTGGGATTCTGCACAGAAAGGGTTTGCAAACCGCTGAATCCACACGTGAGTTTAACTCTGTCAGTTGAATGCACACATTGACAACCATTCAGTTTGATAGCACCCTTTTGGTTTTAGAAGCAGATATTTCTCTGTACAGCCTATGGTCCCATTCACTCGGGAATATCCCAACGCAGCTCCTAGAAGAAACGTGTTTCTGACTCGCTGAATCTCAACATAGATTCAACTCTCTTAGGTGAACGAACGCACAGCAGAGCAGTTTCAAGGAAACGTTTCTCCTGAGTTTTAGACGAAGTTTCCTGCTGTTTAGTACGGATGCCGGCATTGGGCTGGAAATACCGGCTTTGGGATTCTGCACAGAAAGGGTTTGCAAACCGCTGAATCCACACGTGAGTTTAACTCTGTCAGTTGAATGCACACATTGACAACCATTCAGTTAGATAGCTCCGTTTTGGTTTTAGAAGCAGATATTTCTCTGTACAGCCTATGGTCCCATTCACTCGGGAATATCCCAACGCAGCTCCTAGAAGAAACGTGTTTCTGACTCGCTGAATCTCAACATAGATTCAACTCTCTTAGGTGAACGAACGCACAGCAGAGCAGTTTCAAGGAAACTTTTCTCCTGAGTTTTAGACGAAGTTTCCTGCTGTTTAGTACGGATGCCGGCATCGGACTGGAAATACCGGTTTTGGGATTCTGCACAGAAAGGGTTTGCAAATCGCTGAATCCAAACGTGAGTTTAACTCTGTCAGGTGAATGCACACATTGACAACCATTCAGTTAGATAGCTCCGTTTTGGTTTTAGAAGCAGATATTTCTCTGTACAGCCTATGGTCCCATTCACTCGGGAATATCCCAACGCAGCTCCTAGAAGAAACGTGTTTCTGACTCGCTGAATCTCAACATAGATTCAACTCTCTTAGGTGAACGAACGCACAGCAGAGCAGTTTCAAGGAAACGTTTCTCGTGAGTTTTAAACGAAGTTTCCTGCTGTTTAGTATGGATGCAGGCATTGGGCTGGAAATACCGGTTTTGGGATTCTACACAGAAAGGGTTTGCAAACCGCTGAATCCACACGTGAGTTTAACTTTGTCAGTTGAATGCACACATTGACAACCATCCAGTTAGATAGCTCCGTTTTCGTTTTAGAAGCAGATATTTCTCTGTACAGACTATGGTCCCATTCACTCGGGAATATCCCAACGCAGCTCCTAGAAGAAACGTGTTTCTGACTCGCTGAATCTCAACATAGATTCAACTCTCTTAGGTGAACGAACGCACAGCAGAGCAGTTTCAAGGAAACGTTTCTCCTGAGTTTTAGACGAAGTTTCCTGCTGTTTAGTACGTATGCCGGCATTGGGCTGGAAATACCGGTTTTGGGATTCTGCACAGAAAGGGTTTGCAAACCGCTGAATCCACACGTGAGTTTAACTCTGTCAGGTGAATGCACACATTGACAACCATTCAGTTAGATAGCTCCGTTTTGGTTTTAGAAGCAGATATTTCTCTGTACAGCCTATGGTCCCATTCACTCGGGAATATCCCAACGCAGCTCCTGGAAGAAACGTGTTTCTGACTCGCTGAATCTCAACATAGATTCAACTCTCTTAGGTGAACGAACGCACAGCAGAGCAGTTTCAAGGAAACGTTTCTCCTGAGTTTTAGACGAAGTTTCCTGCTTTTTAGTACGTATGCCGGCATTCGCTGGAAATACCGGTTTTGGGTTTCTGCACAGAAAGGGTTTGCAAACCGCTGAATCCACACGTGAGTTTATCTCTGTCAGTTGAATGCACACATTGACAACCATTCAGTTAGATAGCTCCGTTTCGGTTTTAGAAGCAGATATTTCTCTGTACAGCCTATGGTCCCATTCACTCGGGAATATCCCAACGCAGCTCCTAGAAGAAACGTGTTTCTGACTCGCTGAATCTCAACATAGATTCAACTCTCTTAGGTGAACGAACGCACAGCAGAGCAGTTTCAAGGAAACTTTTCTCCTAAGTTTTAGACGAAGTTTCCTGCTGTTTACTACGGATGCCGGCATTGGGCTAGAAATACCGGTTTTGGGATTCTGCACAGAAAGGGTTTGCAAACCGCTGAATCCACACGTGAGTTTAACTCTGTCAGTTGAATGCACACATTGACAACCATTCAGTTGATAGCACCCTTTTGGTTTTAGAAGCAGATATTTCTCTGTACAACCTATGGTCCCATTCACTCGGGAATATCCCAACGCAGCTCCTAGAAGAAACGTGTTTCTGACTCGCTGAATCTCAACATAGATTCAACTCTCTTAGGTGGACGAACGCACAGCAGAGCAGTTTCAAGGAAACTTTTCTCCTGAGTTTTAGACGAAGTTTCCTGCTGTTTAGAACGTATGCCGGCATTGGGCTGGAAATACCGGTTTTGGGATTCTGCACAGAAAGGGTTTGCAAACCGCTGAATCCACACCTGAGTTTAACTCTGTCAGTTGAATGCACACATTGACAACCATTCAGTTAGATAGCTCCGTTTTGGTTTTAGAAGCAGATATTTCTCTGTACAGTCTATGGTCCCATTCACTCGGGAATATCCCAACGCAGCTCCTGGAAGTAACGTGTTTCTGAGTCGCTGAATCTCAACATAGATTCAACTCTCTTAGGTGAACGAACGCACAGCAGAGCAGTTTCAAGGAAACGCTTCTCCTGAGTTTTAGACGAAGTTTCCTGCTGTTTAGTACGGATGCCTGCATTGGGCTGGAAATACCGGTTTTGGGATTCTGCACAGAAAGGGTTTGAAAACCGCTGAATCCAGACGTGACTTTAACTCTATCAGTTGAATGCCCACATTGGCAACCATTCAGTTTGATAGCACCCTTTTGGTTTTAGAAGCAGATATTTCTCTGTACAGACTATGGTCCCATTCACTCGGGAATATCCCAACGCAGCTCCTAGAAGAAACGTGTTTCTGACTCGCTGAATCTCAACATAGATTCAACTCTCTTAGGTGAATTAACGCACAGCAGAGCAGTTTCAAGGAAACGTTTCTCCTGAGTTTTAGACGAAGTTTCCTGCTTTTTAGTACGTATGTAGGCATTGGGCTGGAAATACCGGTTTTGGGATTCTGCACAGAAAGGGTTTTCAACCCGCTGAATCCACACGTGAGTTTAACTCTGTCAGTTGAATGCACACATTGACAACCATTCAGTTAGATAGCTCCGTTTTGGTTTTAGAAGCAGATATTTCTCTGTACAGCCTATGGTCCCATTCACTCGGGAATATCCCAACGCAGCTCCTAGAAGAAACGTGTTTCTGACTCGCTGAATCTCAACATAGATTCAACTCTCTTAGGTGAACGAACGCACAGCAGAGCAGTTTGAAGGAAACGTTTCTCCTGAGTTTTAGACGAAGTTTCCTGCTGTTTAGTACGTATGACGGCATTGGGCTGGAAATACCGGTTGTTGGATTCTACACAGAAATGGTTTGCAAACCGATGAATCCACACGTGAGTTTAACTTTGTCAGTTGAATGCACACATTGACAACCATCCAGGTAGATAGCTCCGTTTTGGTTTTAGAAGCAGATATTTCTCTGTACAGCCTATGGTCCCATTCACTCGGGAATATCCCAACGCAGCTCCTAGAAGAAACGTGTTTCTGACTCGCTGAATCTCAACATAGATTCAACTCTCTTAGGTGAACGAACGCACAGCAGAGCAGTTTCAAGGAAACGTTTCTCCTGAGTTTTAGACGAAGTTTCCTGCTGTTTAGTACGTATGCCGGCATTGGGCTGGAAATACCGGTTTTGGGATTGTGCACAGAAAGGGTTTGCAAACCACTGAATCCACACGTGAGTTTAACTCTGTCAGTTGAATGCACACATTGACAACCATTCAGTTAGATAGCTCCGTTTTGGTTTCAGAAGCAGATATTTCTCTGTACAGCCTATGGTCCCATTCACTCGGGAATATCCCAACGCAGCTCCTGGAAGAAACGTGTTTCTGACTCGCTGAATCTCAACATAGATTCAACTCTCTTAGGTGAACGAACGCACAGCAGAGCAGTTTAAAGGAAACGTTTCTCCTGAGTTTTAGACGAAGTTTCCTGCTGTTTAGTACGTATGCCGGCATTGGGCTGGAAATACCGGTTTTGGGATTCTGCACAGAAAGGGTTTGCAAACCGCTGAATCCACACGTGAGTTTAACTTTGTCAGTTGAATGCACACATTGACAACAATCCAGTTAGATAGCTCCGTTTTGGTTTTAGAAGCAGATATTTCTCTGTACAGCCTATGGTCCCATTCACTCGGGAATATCCCAACGCAGCTCCTAGAAGAAACGTGTTTCTGACTCGCTGAATCTCAACATAGATTCAACTCTCTTAGGTGAACGAACGCACAGCAGAGCAGTTTCAAGGAAACGTTTCTCCTGAGTTTTAGACGAAGTTTCCTGCTGTTTAGTACGGATGCCGGCATTGGGCTGGAAATACCGATTTTGGGATTCTGCACAGAAAGGGTTTGCAAACCGCTGAATCCACACGTGAGTTTAACTCTGTCAGTTGAATGCACACGTTGACAACCATTCAGTTAGATAGCTCCGTTTTGGTTTTAGAAGCAGATATTTCTCTGTACAACCTATGGTCCCATTCACTCGGGAATATCCCAATGCAGCTCCTAGAAGAAACGTGTTTCTGACTCGCTGAATCTCAACATAGATTCAACTCTCTTAGGTGAACGAACGCACAGGAGAGCAGTTTCAAGGAAACGTTTCTCCTGAGTTTTAGACGAAGTTTCCTGCTGTTTAGTACGTATGCCGGCATTGGGCTGGAAATACCGGTTTTGGGATTCTGCACAGAAAGGGTTTGCAAACCGCTGAATGCACACGTGAGTTTAACTCTGTCAGTTGAATGCACACATTGACAACCATTCAGTTTGATAACACCCTTTTGGTTTTAGAAGCAGATATTTCTCTGTACAGCCTATGGTCCCATTCACTCGGGAATATCCCAACGCAGCTCCTGGAAGAAACGTGTTTCTGACTCGCTGAATCTCAACATAGATTCAACTCTCTTAGGTGAACGAACGCACAGCAGAGCAGTTTCAAGGAAACGTTTCTCCTGAGTTTTAGACGAAGTTTCCTGCTGTTTAGTACGTATGCCGGCATTGGGCTGGAAATACCAGTTTTGGGATTCTGCACAGAAATGGTTTGCACACGGCTGAATCCACACGTGAGTTTATCTCTGTCAGTTGAATGCACACATTGACAACCATTCAGTTAGATAGCTCCGTTTTGGTTTTAGAAGCAGATATTTCTCTGTACAGCCTATGGTCCCATTCACTCGGGAATATCCCAACGCAGCTCCTAGAAGAAACGTGTTTCTGACTCGCTGAATCTCAACATAGATTCAACTCTCTTAGGTGAACGAACGCACAGCAGAGCAGTTTCAAGGAAACGTTTCTCCAGAGTTTTAGACGAAGTTTCCTGCTGTTTAGTACGTATGCCGGCATTGTGCTGGAAATACCGGTTTTGGGATTCTACACAGAAATGGTTTGCAAACCGCTGAATCCACACGTGAGTTTAACTTTGTCAGTTGAATGCACACATTGACAACCATTCAGTTTGATAGCTCCGTTTTGGTTTTAGAAGCAGATATTTCTCTGTACAGCCTATGGTCCCATTCACTCGGGAATATCCCAACGCAGCTCCTAGAAGAAACGTGTTTCTGACTCGCTGAATCTCAACATAGATTCAACTCTCTTAGGTGAACGAACGCACAGCAGAGCAGTTTCAAGGAAACGTTTCTCCTGAGTTTTAGACGAAGTTTCCTGCTGTTTAGTACGGATGCCGGCATTGGGCTGGAAATACCGGCTTTGGGATTCTGCACAGAAAGGGTTTGCAAACCGCTGAATCCACACGTGAGTTTAACTCTGTCAGTTGAATGCACACATTGACAACCATTCAGTTAGATAGCTCCGTTTTGGTTTTAGAAGCAGATATTTCTCTGTACAGCCTATGGTCCCATTCACTCGGGAATATCCCAACGCAGCTCCTGGAAGAAACGTGTTTCTGACTCGCTGAATCTCAACATAGATTCAACTCTCTTAGGTGAACGAACGCACAGCAGAGCAGTTTCAAGGAAACTTTTCTCCTGAGTTTTAGACGAAGTTTCCTGCTGTTTAGTACGGATGCCGGCATCGGACTGGAAATACCGGTTTTGGGATTCTGCACAGAAAGGGTTTGCAAATCGCTGAATCCACACGTGAGTTTAACTCTGTCAGGTGAATGCACACATTGACAACCATTCAGTTAGATAGCTCCGTTTTGGTTTTAGAAGCAGATATTTCTCTGTACAGCCTATGGTCCCATTCACTCGGGAATATCCCAACGCAGCTCCTAGAAGAAACGTGTTTCTGACTCGCTGAATCTCAACATAGATTCAACTCTCTTAGGTGAACGAACGCACAGCAGAGCAGTTTCAAGGAAACGTTTCTCGTGAGTTTTAAACGAAGTTTCCTGCTGTTTAGTATGGATGCAGGCATTGGGCTGGAAATACCGGTTTTGGGATTCTACACAGAAAGGGTTTGCAAACCGCTGAATCCACACGTGAGTTTAACTTTGTCAGTTGAATGCACACATTGACAACCATCCAGTTAGATAGCTCCGTTTTCGTTTTAGAAGCAGATATTTCTCTGTACAGACTATGGTCCCATTCACTCGGGAATATCCCAACGCAGCTCCTAGAAGAAACGTGTTTCTGACTCGCTGAATCTCAACATAGATTCAACTCTCTTAGGTGAACGAACGCACAGCAGAGCAGTTTCAAGGAAACGTTTCTCCTGAGTTTTAGACGAAGTTTCCTGCTGTTTAGTACGTATGCCGGCATTGGGCTGGAAATACCGGTTTTGGGATTCTGCACAGAAAGGGTTTGCAAACCGCTGAATCCACACGTGAGTTTAACTCTGTCAGGTGAATGCACACATTGACAACCATTCAGTTAGATAGCTCCGTTTTGGTTTTAGAAGCAGATATTTCTCTGTACAGCCTATGGTCCCATTCACTCGGGAATATCCCAACGCAGCTCCTGGAAGAAACGTGTTTCTGACTCGCTGAATCTCAACATAGATTCAACTCTCTTAGGTGAACGAACGCACAGCAGAGCAGTTTCAAGGAAACTTTTCTCCTGAGTTTTAGATGAAGTTTCCTGCTGTTTAGTACGGATGCCAGCATTGGGCTGGAAATACCGGTTTTGGGATTCTGCACAGAAAGGGTCTGCAAACCGCTGAATCCACAAGTGAGTTTAACTCTGTCAGTTGAATGCACACATTGACAACCATTCAGTTAGATAGCTCCGTTTTGGTTTTAGAAGCAGATAGTTCTCTGTACAGCCTATGGTCCCATTCACTCGGGAATATCCCAACGCAGCTCCTGGAAGAAACGTGTTTCTGACTCGCTGAATCTCAACATAGATTCAACTCTCTTAGGTGAACGAACGCACAGCAGAGCAGTTTCAAGGAAACGTTTCTCCTGAGTTTTAGACGAAGTTTCCTGCTTTTTAGTACGTATGCCGGCATTGTGCTGGAAATACCGGTTTTGGGATTCTACACAGAAATGGTTTGCAAACCGCTGAATCCACACGTGAGTTTAACTTTGTCAGTTGAATGCACACATTGACAACCATTCAGTTTGATAGCTCCGTTTTGGTTTTAGAAGCAGATATTTCTCTGTACAGCCTATGGTCCCATTCACTCGGGAATATCCCAACGCAGCTCCTAGAAGAAACGTGTTTCTGAGTCGCTGAATCTCAACATAGATTCAACTCTCTTAGGTGAACGAACGCACAGCAGAGCAGTTTCAAGGAAACTTTTCTCCTGAGTTTCAGACGAAGTTTCCTGCTGTTTAGTACGGATGCCTGCATTGGGCTGGAAATACCGGTTTTGGGATTCTGCACAGAAAGGGTTTGCAAACCGCTGAATCCACACGTGAGTTTAACTCTGTCAGTTGAATGCACACATTGACAACCATTCAGTTTGATAGCACCCTTTTGGTTTTAGAAGCAGATATTTCTCTGTACAGCCTATGGTCCCATTCACTCGGGAATATCCCAACGCAGCTCCTAGAAGAAACGTGTTTCTGACTCGCTGAATCTCAACATAGATTCAACTCTCTTAGGTGAACGAACGCACAGCAGAGCAGTTTCAAGGAAACGTTTCTCCTGAGTTTTAGACGAAGTTTCCTGCTGTTTAGTACGGATGCCGGCATTGGGCTGGAAATACCGGCTTTGGGATTCTGCACAGAAAGGGTTTGCAAACCGCTGAATCCACACGTGAGTTTAACTCTGTCAGTTGAATGCACACATTGACAACCATTCAGTTAGATAGCTCCGTTTTGGTTTTAGAAGCAGATATTTCTCTGTACAGCCTATGGTCCCATTCACTCGGGAATATCCCAACGCAGCTCCTGGAAGAAACGTGTTTCTGACTCGCTGAATCTCAACATAGATTCAACTCTCTTAGGTGAACGAACGCACAGCAGAGCAGTTTCAAGGAAACTTTTCTCCTGAGTTTTAGACGAAGTTTCCTGCTGTTTAGTACGGATGCCGGCATCGGACTGGAAATACCGGTTTTGGGATTCTGCACAGAAAGGGTTTGCAAATCGCTGAATCCACACGTGAGTTTAACTCTGTCAGGTGAATGCACACATTGACAACCATTCAGTTAGATAGCTCCGTTTTGGTTTTAGAAGCAGATATTTCTCTGTACAGCCTATGGTCCCATTCACTCGGGAATATCCCAACGCAGCTCCTAGAAGAAACGTGTTTCTGACTCGCTGAATCTCAACATAGATTCAACTCTCTTAGGTGAACGAACGCACAGCAGAGCAGTTTCAAGGAAACGTTTCTCGTGAGTTTTAAACGAAGTTTCCTGCTGTTTAGTATGGATGCAGGCATTGGGCTGGAAATACCGGTTTTGGGATTCTACACAGAAAGGGTTTGCAAACCGCTGAATCCACACGTGAGTTTAACTTTGTCAGTTGAATGCACACATTGACAACCATCCAGTTAGATAGCTCCGTTTTCGTTTTAGAAGCAGATATTTCTCTGTACAGACTATGGTCCCATTCACTCGGGAATATCCCAACGCAGCTCCTAGAAGAAACGTGTTTCTGACTCGCTGAATCTCAACATAGATTCAACTCTCTTAGGTGAACGAACGCACAGCAGAGCAGTTTCAAGGAAACGTTTCTCCTGAGTTTTAGACGAAGTTTCCTGCTGTTTAGTACGTATGCCGGCATTGGGCTGGAAATACCGGTTTTGGGATTCTGCACAGAAAGGGTTTGCAAACCGCTGAATCCACACGTGAGTTTAACTCTGTCAGGTGAATGCACACATTGACAACCATTCAGTTAGATAGCTCCGTTTTGGTTTTAGAAGCAGATATTTCTCTGTACAGCCTATGGTCCCATTCACTCGGGAATATCCCAACGCAGCTCCTGGAAGAAACGTGTTTCTGACTCGCTGAATCTCAACATAGATTCAACTCTCTTAGGTGAACGAACGCACAGCAGAGCAGTTTCAAGGAAACTTTTCTCCTGAGTTTTAGATGAAGTTTCCTGCTGTTTAGTACGGATGCCAGCATTGGGCTGGAAATACCGGTTTTGGGATTCTGCACAGAAAGGGTCTGCAAACCGCTGAATCCACAAGTGAGTTTAACTCTGTCAGTTGAATGCACACATTGACAACCATTCAGTTAGATAGCTCCGTTTTGGTTTTAGAAGCAGATAGTTCTCTGTACAGCCTATGGTCCCATTCACTCGGGAATATCCCAACGCAGCTCCTGGAAGAAACGTGTTTCTGACTCGCTGAATCTCAACATAGATTCAACTCTCTTAGGTGAACGAACGCACAGCAGAGCAGTTTCAAGGAAACGTTTCTCCTGAGTTTTAGACGAAGTTTCCTGCTTTTTAGTACGTATGCCGGCATTCGCTGGAAATACCGGTTTTGGGATTCTGCACAGAAAGGGTTTGCAAACCGCTGAATCCACACGTGAGTTTAACTCTGTCAGTTGAATGCACACATTGACAACCATTCAGTTAGATAGCTCCGTTTCGGTTTTAGAAGCAGATATTTCTCTGTACAGCCTATGGTCCCATTCACTCGGGAATATCCCAACGCAGCTCCTAGAAGAAACGTGTTTCTGACTCGCTGAATCTCAACATAGATTCAACTCTCTTAGGTGAACGAACGCACAGCAGAGCAGTTTCAAGGAAACTTTTCTCCTGAGTTTTAGACGAAGTTTCCTGCTGTTTACTACGGATGCCGGCATTGGGCTAGAAATACCGGTTTTGGGATTCTGCACAGAAAGGGTTTGCAAACCGCTGAATCCACACGTGAGTTTAACTCTGTCAGTTGAATGCACACATTGACAACCATTCAGTTGATAGCACCCTTTTGGTTTTAGAAGCAGATATTTCTCTGTACAACCTATGGTCCCATTCACTCGGGAATATCCCAACGCAGCTCCTAGAAGAAACGTGTTTCTGACTCGCTGAATCTCAACATAGATTCAACTCTCTTAGGTGGACGAACGCACAGCAGAGCAGTTTCAAGGAAACTTTTCTCCTGAGTTTTAGACGAAGTTTCCTGCTGTTTAGTACGTATGCCGGCATTGGGCTGGAAATACCGGTTTTGGGATTCTGCACAGAAAGGGTTTGCAAACCGCTGAATCCACACCTGAGTTTAACTCTGTCAGTTGAATGCACACATTGACAACCATTCAGTTAGATAGCTCCGTTTTGGTTTTAGAAGCAGATATTTCTCTGTACAGTCTATGGTCCCATTCACTCGGGAATATCCCAACGCAGCTCCTGGAAGTAACGTGTTTCTGAGTCGCTGAATCTCAACATAGATTCAACTCTCTTAGGTGAACGAACGCACAGCAGAGCAGTTTCAAGGAAACGCTTCTCCTGAGTTTTAGACGAAGTTTCCTGCTGTTTAGTACGGATGCCTGCATTGGGCTGGAAATACCGGTTTTGGGATTCTGCACAGAAAGGGTTTGAAAACCGCTGAATCCAGACGTGACTTTAACTCTATCAGTTGAATGCCCACATTGGCAACCATTCAGTTTGATAGCACCCTTTTGGTTTTAGAAGCAGATATTTCTCTGTACAGACTATGGTCCCATTCACTCGGGAATATCCCAACGCAGCTCCTAGAAGAAACGTGTTTCTGACTCGCTGAATCTCAACATAGATTCAACTCTCTTAGGTGAATTAACGCACAGCAGAGCAGTTTCAAGGAAACGTTTCTCCTGAGTTTTAGACGAAGTTTCCTGCTTTTTAGTACGTATGTAGGCATTGGGCTGGAAATACCGGTTTTGGGATTCTGCACAGAAAGGGTTTTCAACCCGCTGAATCCACACGTGAGTTTAACTCTGTCAGTTGAATGCACACATTGACAACCATTCAGTTAGATAGCTCCGTTTTGGTTTTAGAAGCAGATATTTCTCTGTACAGCCTATGGTCCCATTCACTCGGGAATATCCCAACGCAGCTCCTAGAAGAAACGTGTTTCTGACTCGCTGAATCTCAACATAGATTCAACTCTCTTAGGTGAACGAACGCACAGCAGAGCAGTTTCAAGGAAACGTTTCTCCTGAGTTTTAGACGAAGTTTCCTGCTGTTTAGTACGGATGCCGGCATTGGGCTGGAAATACCGGTTGTTGGATTCTACACAGAAATGGTTTGCAAACCGATGAATCCACACGTGAGTTTAACTTTGTCAGTTGAATGCACACATTGACAACCATCCAGGTAGATAGCTCCGTTTTGGTTTTAGAAGCAGATATTTCTCTGTACAGCCTATGGTCCCATTCACTCGGGAATATCCCAACGCAGCTCCTAGAAGAAACGTGTTTCTGACTCGCTGAATCTCAACATAGATTCAACTCTCTTAGGTGAACGAACGCACAGCAGAGCAGTTTCAAGGAAACGTTTCTCCTGAGTTTTAGACGAAGTTTCCTGCTGTTTAGTACGTATGCCGGCATTGGGCTGGAAATACCGGTTTTGGGATTGTGCACAGAAAGGGTTTGCAAACCACTGAATCCACACGTGAGTTTAACTCTGTCAGTTGAATGCACACATTGACAACCATTCAGTTAGATAGCTCCGTTTTGGTTTCAGAAGCAGATATTTCTCTGTACAGCCTATGGTCCCATTCACTCGGGAATATCCCAACGCAGCTCCTGGAAGAAACGTGTTTCTGACTCGCTGAATCTCAACATAGATTCAACTCTCTTAGGTGAACGAACGCACAGCAGAGCAGTTTAAAGGAAACGTTTCTCCTGAGTTTTAGACGAAGTTTCCTGCTGTTTAGTACGTATGCCGGCATTGGGCTGGAAATACCGGTTTTGGGATTCTGCACAGAAAGGGTTTGCAAACCGCTGAATCCACACGTGAGTTTAACTTTGTCAGTTGAATGCACACATTGACAACAATCCAGTTAGATAGCTCCGTTTTGGTTTTAGAAGCAGATATTTCTCTGTACAGACTATGGTCCCATTCACTCGGGAATATCCCAACGCAGCTCCTAGAAGAAACGTGTTTCTGACTCGCTGAATCTCAACATAGATTCAACTCTCTTAGGTGAACGAACGCACAGCAGAGCAGTTTCAAGGAAACGTTTCTCCTGAGTTTTAGACGAAGTTTCCTGCTGTTTAGTACGGATGCCGGCATTGGGCTGGAAATACCGATTTTGGGATTCTGCACAGAAAGGGTTTGCAAACCGCTGAATCCACACGTGAGTTTAACTCTGTCAGTTGAATGCACACGTTGACAACCATTCAGTTGATAGCACCCTTTTGGTTTTAGAAGCAGATATTTCTCTGTACAACCTATGGTCCCATTCACTCGGGAATATCCCAATGCAGCTCCTAGAAGAAACGTGTTTCTGACTCGCTGAATCTCAACATAGATTCAACTCTCTTAGGTGGACGAACGCACAGCAGAGCAGTTTCAAGGAAACTTTTCTCCTGAGTTTTAGACGAAGTTTCCTGCTGTTTAGTACGTATGCCGGCATTGGGCTGGAAATACCGGTTTTGGGATTCTGCACAGAAAGGGTTTGCAAACCGCTGAATCCACACGTGAGTTTAACACTGTCAGTTGAATGCACACATTGACAACCATTCAGTTAGATAGCTCCGTTTTGGTTTTAGAAGCAGATATTTCTCTGTACAGTCTATGGTCCCATTCACTCGGGAATATCCCAACGCAGCTCCTGGAAGTAACGTGTTTCTGACTCGCTGAATCTCAACATAGATTCAACTCTCTTAGGTGAACGAACGCACAGCAGAGCAGTTTCAAGGAAACTTTTCTCCTGAGTTTTAGAGGAAGTTTCCTGCTGTTTAGTACGGATGCCTGCATTGGGCTGGAAATACCGGTTTTGGGATTCTGCACAGAAAGGGTTTGCAAACCGCTGAATCCAGACGTGACTTTAACTCTATCAGTTGAATGCACACATTGGCAACCATTCAGTTTGATAGCACCCTTTTGGTTTTAGAAGCAGATATTTCTCTGTACAGACTATGGTCCCATTCACTCGGGAATATCCCAACGCAGCTCCTAGAAGAAACGTGTTTCTGACTCGCTGAATCTCAACATAGATTCAACTCTCTTAGGTGAACGAACGCACAGCAGAGCAGTTTCAAGGAAACGTTTCTCCTGAGTTTTAGACGAAGTTTCCTGCTTTTTAGTACGTATGTAGGCATTGGGCTGGAAATACCGGTTTTGGGATTCTGCACAGAAAGGGTTTTCAAACCGCTGAATCCACACGTGAGTTTAACTCTGTCAGTTGAATGCACACATTGACAACCATTCAGTTAGATAGCTCCGTTTTGGTTTTAGAAGCAGATATTTCTCTGTACAGTCTATGGTCCCATTCACTCGGGAATATCCCAACGCAGCTCCTAGAAGAAACGTGTTTCTGACTCGCTGAATCTCAACATAGATTCAACTCTCTTAGGTGAACGAAGGCACAGCAGAGCAGTTTCAAGGAAACGTTTCTCCTGAGATTTAGACGAAGTTTCCTGCTGTTTAGTACGGATGCCGGCATTGGGCTGGAAATACCGGTTTTGGGATTCTACACAGAAATGGTTTGCAAACCGATGAATCCACACGTGAGTTTAACTTTGTCAGTTGAATGCACACATTGACAACCATCCAGGTAGATAGCTCCGTTTTGGTTTTAGAAGCAGATATTTCTCTGTACAGCCTATGGTCCCATTCACTCGGGAATATCCCAACGCAGCTCCTAGAAGAAACGTGTTTCTGACTCGCTGAATCTCAACATAGATTCAACTCTCTTAGGTGAACGAACGCACAGCAGAGCAGTTTCAAGGAAACGTTTCTCCTGAGTTTTAGACGAAGTTTCCTGCTGTTTAGTACGGATGCCGGCATTGGGCTGGAAATACCGATTTTGGGATTCTGCACAGAAAGGGTTTGCAAACTGCTGAATCCACACGTGAGTTTAACTCTGTCAGTTGAATGCACACATTGACAACCATTCAGTTTGATAGCACCCTTTTGGTTTTAGAAGCTGATATTTCTCTGTACAGCCTATGGTCCCATTCACTCGGGAATATCCCAACGCAGCTCCTTGAAGAAACGTGTTTCTGACTCGCTGAATCTCAACATAGATTCAACTCTCTTAGGTGAACGAACGCACAGCAGAGCAGTTTCAAGGAAACTTTTCTCCTGAGTTTTAGACGAAGTTTCCTGCTGTTTAGTACGGATGCCGGCATTGGGCTGGAAATACCGGTTTGGGATTCTGCACAGAAAGGGTTTGCAAACCGCTGAATCCACACGTGAGTTTAACTCTGTCAGTTGAATGCACACATTGACAACCATTCAGTTAGATAGCTCCGTTTTGGTTTTAGAAGCAGATATTTCTCTGTACAGCCTATGGTCCCATTCACTCGGGAAATCCCAACGCAGCTCCTGGAAGAAACGTGTTTCTGACTCGCTGAATCTCAACATAGATTCAACTCTCTTAGGTGAACGAACGCACAGCAGAGCAGTTTCAAGGAAACGTTTCTCCTGAGTTTTAGACGAAGTTTCCTGCTGTTTAGTACGGATGCCGGCATTGGGCTGGAAATACCGGCTTTGGGATTCTGCACAGAAAGGGTTTGCAAACCGCTGAATCCACACGTGAGTTTAACTCTGTCAGTTGAATGCACACATTGAAAACCATTCAATTAGATAGCTCCGTTTTGGTTTTAGAAGCAGATATTTCTCTATACAGCCTATGGTCCCATTCACTCGGGAATATCCCAACGCAGCTCCTAGAAGAAACGTGTTTCTGACTCGCTGAATCTCAACATAGATTCAACTCTCTTAGGTGAACGAACGCACAGCAGAGCAGTTTCAAGGAAACTTTTCTCCTGAATTTTAGACGAAGTTTCCTGCTGTTTAGTACGGATGCCGGCATTGGGCTGGAAATACCGGTTTTGGGATTCTGCACAGAAAGGGTTTGCAAATCGCTGAATCCACACGTGAGTTTAACTCTGTCAGGTGAATGCACACATTGACAACCATTCAGTTTGATAGCACCCTTTTGGTTTTAGAAGCTGATATTTCTCTGTACAGCCTATGGTCCCATTCACTCGGGAATATCCCAACGCAGCTCCTTGAAGAAACGTGTTTCTGACTCGCTGAATCTCAACATAGATTCAACTCTCTTAGGTGAACGAACGCACAGCAGAGCAGTTTCAAGGAAACTTTTCTCCTGAGTTTTAGACGAAGTTTCCTGCTGTTTAGTACGGATGCCGGCATTGGGCTGGAAATACCGGTTTGGGATTCTGCACAGAAAGGGTTTGCAAACCGCTGAATCCACACGTGAGTTTAACTCTGTCAGTTGAATGCACACATTGACAACCATTCAGTTAGATAGCTCCGTTTTGGTTTTAGAAGCAGATATTTCTCTGTACAGCCTATGGTCCCATTCACTCGGGAAATCCCAACGCAGCTCCTGGAAGAAACGTGTTTCTGACTCGCTGAATCTCAACATAGATTCAACTCTCTTAGGTGAACGAACGCACAGCAGAGCAGTTTCAAGGAAACGTTTCTCCTGAGTTTTAGACGAAGTTTCCTGCTGTTTAGTACGGATGCCGGCATTGGGCTGGAAATACCGGCTTTGGGATTCTGCACAGAAAGGGTTTGCAAACCGCTGAATCCACACGTGAGTTTAACTCTGTCAGTTGAATGCACACATTGAAAACCATTCAATTAGATAGCTCCGTTTTGGTTTTAGAAGCAGATATTTCTCTATACAGCCTATGGTCCCATTCACTCGGGAATATCCCAACGCAGCTCCTAGAAGAAACGTGTTTCTGACTCGCTGAATCTCAACATAGATTCAACTCTCTTAGGTGAACGAACGCACAGCAGAGCAGTTTCAAGGAAACTTTTCTCCTGAATTTTAGACGAAGTTTCCTGCTGTTTAGTACGGATGCCGGCATTGGGCTGGAAATACCGGTTTTGGGATTCTGCACAGAAAGGGTTTGCAAATCGCTGAATCCACACGTGAGTTTAACTCTGTCAGGTGAATGCACACATTGACAACCATCCAGTTACATAGCTCCGTTTTGGTTTTAGAAGCAGATATTTCTCTGTACAGCCTATGGTCCCATTCACTCGGGAATATCCCAACGCAGCTCCTGGAAGAAACGTGTTTCTGACTCGCTGAATCTCAACATAGATTCAACTCTCTTAGGTGAAGGAACGCACAGCAGAGCAGTTTCAAGGAAACTTTTCTCCTGAGTTTTAGATGAAGTTTCCTGCTGTTTAGTACGGATGCCAGCATTGGGCTGGAAATACCGGTTTTGGGATTCTGCACAGAAAGGGTCTGCAAACCGCTGAATCCACAAGTGAGTTTAACTCTGTCAGTTGAATGCACACATTGACAACCATTCAGTTAGATAGCTCCGTTTTGGTTTTAGAAGCAGATACTTCTCTGTACAGCCTATGGTCCCATTCACTCGGGAATATCCCAACGCAGCTCCTGGAAGAAACGTGTTTCTGACTCGCTGAATCTCAACATAGATTCAACTCTCTTAGGTGAACGAACGCACAGCAGAGCAGTTTCAAGGAAACGTTTCTCCTGAGTTTTAGACGAAGTTTCCTGCTTTTTAGTACGTATGCCGGCATTGGGCTGGAAATACCGGTTTTGGGATTCTGCACAGAAAGGGTTTGCAAACCGCTGAATCCACACGTGAGTTTAACTCTGTCAGTTGAATGCACACATTGACAACCATTCAGTTAGATAGCTCCGTTTTGGTTTTAGAAGCAGATATTTCTCTGTACAGCCTATGGTCCCATTCACTCGGGAATATCCCAACGCAGCTCCTAGAAGAAACGTGTTTCTGACTCGCTGAATCTCAACATAGATTCAACTCTCTTAGGTGAACGAACGCACAGCAGAGCAGTTTCAAGGAAACTTTTCTCCTGAGTTTTAGACGAAGTTTCCTGCTGTTTAGTACGGATGCCGGCATTGGGCTGGAAATACCGGTTTTGGGATTCTGCACAGAAAGGGTTTGCAAACCGCTGAATCCAGATGTGACTTTAACTCTGTCAGTTGAATGCACACATTGACAACCATTCAGTTTGATAGCACCCTTTTGGTTTTAGAAGCAGATATTTCTCTGTACAGACTATGGTCCCATTCACTCGGGAATATCCCAACGCAGCTCCTAGAAGAAACGTGTTTCTGACTCGCTGAGTCTCAACATAGATTCAACTCTCTTAGGTGAACGAACGCACAGCAGAGCAGTTTCAAGGAATCTTTTCTCCTGAGTTTTAGGCGAAGTTTCCTCCTCTTTAGTACGTATGCCGGCATTGGGCTGGAAATACCGGTTTTGGGATTCTGCACAGAAAGGGTTTGCAAACCGCTGAATCCACACATGAGTTTAACTCTGTCAGTTGAATGCACACATTGACAACCATTCAGTTAGATAGCTCCGTTTTGGTTTTAGAAGCAGATAATTCTCTGTACAGCCTATGGTACCATTCACTCGGGAATATCCCAACGCAGCTCCAAGAAGAAACGTGTTTCTGACTCGCTGAATCTCAACATACATTCAACTCTCTTAGGTGAACGAACGCACAGCAGAGCAGTTTCAAGGAAACGTTTCTCCTGAGTTTTAGACGAAGTTTCCTGCTGTTTAGTACATATGCCGGCATTGGGCTGGAAATACCGGTTTTGGGATTCTGCACAGAAAGGGTTTGCAAACCGCTGAATCCACACGTGAGTTTAACTCTGTCAGTTGAATGCACACATTGACAACCATTCAGTTAGAAAGCTCCGTTTTGGTTTTAGAAGCAGATATTTCTCTGTACAGCCTATGGTCCCATTCACTCGGGAATATCCCAACGCAGCTCCTAGAAGAAACGTGTTTCTGACTCGCTGAATCTCAACATAGCTTCAACTCTCTTAGGTGAACGAACGCACAGCAGAGCAGTTTCAAGCAAACTTTTCTCCTGAGTTTTAGACGAAGTTTCCTGCTGTTTAGTATCGATTCCGGCATTGGGCTGGAAATACCGGTTTTGGGACTCTACACAGAAAGGTTTTGCAAACCGCTGAATCCACACGTGAGTTTTACTTTGTCAGTTGAATGCACACATTGACAACCATCCAGTTAGATAGCTCCGTTTTGGTTTTAGAAGCAGATATTTCTCTGTACAGACTATGGTCCCATTCACTCGGGAATATCCCAACGCAGCTCCTAGAAGAAACGTGTTTCTGAGTCGCTGAATCTCAACATAGATTCAACTCTCTTAGGTGAACGAACGCACAGCAGCGCAGTTTCAAGGAAACGTTTCTCCTGAGTTTTAGACGAAGTTTCCTGCTGTTTAGTACGTATGCCGGCATTGGGCTGGAAATACCGGTTTTGGGATTCTGCACAGAAAGGATTTGCAAACCGCTGAATCCACACGAGAGATTAACTCTGTCAGTTGAATGCACACATTGACAACCATTCAGTTAGATAGCTCCGTTTTGGTTTTAGAAGCAGATATTTCTCTGTACAGCCTATGGTCCCATTCACTCGGGAATATCCCAACGCAGCTCCTAGAAGAAACGTGTTTCTGACTCGCTGAATCTCAACATAGATTCAACTCTCTTAGGTGAACGAACGCACAGCAGAGCAGTTTCAAGGAAACTTTTCTCCTGAGTTTTAGACGAAGTTTCCTGCTGTTTAGTATCGATGCCGGCATTGGGCTGGAAATACCGGTTTTGGGACTCTACACAGAAAGGTTTTGCAAACCGCTGAATCCACACGTGAGTTTAACTTTGTCAGTTGAATGCACACATTGACAACCATCCAGTTAGATAGCTCCGTTTTGGTTTTAGAAGCAGATATTTCTCTGTATAGACTATGGTCCCATTCACTCGGGAATAACCCAACGCAGCTCCTAGAAGAAACGTGTTTCTGACTCGCTGAATCTCAACATAGATTCAACTCTCTTAGGTGAACGAACGCACAGCAGAGCAGTTTCAAGGAAACGTTTTTCCTGAGTTTCAGACGAAGTTTCCTGCTGTTTAGTACGTATGCCGGCATTGGGCTGGAAATACCGGTTTTGGGATTCTGCACAGAAAGGATTTGCAAACCGCTGAATCCACACGAGAGATTAACTCTGTCAGTTGAATGCACACATTGACAACCATTCAGTTAGATAGCTCCGTTTTGGTTTTAGAAGCAGATATTTCTCTGTACAGCCTATGGTCCCATTCACTCGGGAATATCCCAACGCAGCTCCTAGATGAAACGTGTTTCTGACTCGCTGAATCTCAACATAGATTCAACTCTCTTAGGTGAACGAACGCACAGCAGAGCAGTTTCAAGGAAACTTTTCTCCTGAGTTTTAGACGAAGTTTCCTGCTGTTTACTACGGATGCCGGCATTGGGCTAGAAATACCGGTTTTGGGATTCTGCACAGAAAGGGTTTGCAAACCGCTGAATCCACACGTGAGTTTAACTCTGTCAGTTGAATGCACACATTGACAACCATTCAGTTAGATAGCTCTGTTTTGGTTTTAGAAGCAGATATTTCTCTGTACAGCCTATGGTCCCATTCACTCGGGAATATCCCAACGCAGCTCCTAGAAGAAACGTGTTTCTGACTCGCTGAATCTCAACATAGATTCAACTCTCTTAGGTGAACGAACGCACAGCAGAGCAGTTTCAAGGAAACGTTTCTCCTGAGTTTTAGACGAAGTTTCCTGCTGTTTAGTACGGATGCCGGCATTGGGCTGGAAATACCGGTTTTGGGATTCTACACAGAAATGGTTTGCAAACCGATGAATCCACACGTAAGTTTAACTTTGTCAGTTGAATGCACACATTGACAACCATCCAGGTAGATAGCTCCGTTTTGGTTTTAGAAGCAGATATTTCTCTGTACAGCCTATGGTCCCATTCACTCGGGAATATCCCAACGCAGCTCCTAGAAGAAACGTGTTTCTGACTCGCTGAATCTCAACATAGATTCAACTCTCTTAGGTGAACGAACGCACAGCAGAGCAGTTTCAAGGAAACGTTTCTCCTGAGTTTTAGACGAAGTTTCCTGCTGTTTAGTACGTATGCCGGCATTGGGCTGGAAATACCGGTTTTGGGATTGTGCACAGAAAGGGTTTGCAAACCACTGAATCTACACGTGAGTTTAACTCTGTAAGTTGAATGCACACATTGACAACCATTCAGTTTGATAGCACCCTTTTGGTTTTAGAAGCAGATATTTCTCTGTACAGCCTATGGTCCCATTCACTCGGGAAATCCCAACGCAGCTCCTGGAAGAAACGTGTTTCTGACTCGCTGAATCTCAACATAGATTCAACTCTCTTATGTGAACGAACGCACAGCAGAGCAGTTTCAAGGAAACGTTTCTCCTGAGTTTTAGACGAAGTTTCCTGCTGTTTAGTACGGATGCCGGCATTGGGCTGGAAATACCGATTTTGGGATTCTGCACAGAAAGGGTTTGCAAACCGCTGAATCCACACGTGAGTTTAACTCTGTAAGTTGAATGCACACATTGGCAACCATTCAGTTTGATAGCACCCTTTTGGTTTTAGAAGCAGATATTTCTCTGTACAGCCTATGGTCCCATTCACTCGGGAAATCCCAACGCATCTCCTGGAAGAAACGTGTTTCTGACTCGCTGAATCTCAACATAGATTCAACTCTCTTAGGTGAACGAACGCACAGCAGAGCAGTTTCAAGGAAACGTTTCTCCTGAGTTTTAGACGAAGTTTCCTGCTTTTTAGTACGTATGCCGGCATTGGGCTGGAAATACCGGTTTTGGGATTCTGCACAGAAAGGGTTTGCAAACCGCTGAATCCACACGTGAGTTTAACTCTGTCAGTTGAATGCACACATTGACAACCATTCAGTTAGATAGCTCCGTTTTGGTTTCAGAAGCAGATATTTCTCTGTACAGCCTATGGTCCCATTCACTCGGGAATATCCCAACGCAGCTCCTGGAAGAAACGTGTTTCTGACTCGCTGAATCTCAACATAGATTCAACTCTCTTAGGTGAACGAACGCACAGCAGAGCAGTTTCAAGGAAACTTTTCTCCTGAGTTTTAGACGAAGTTTCCTGCTGTTTAGTACGGATGCCGGCATTGGGCTGGAAATACCGGTTTGGGATTCTGCACAGAAAGGGTTTGCAAACCGCTGAATCCACACGTGAGTTTAACTCTGTCAGTTGAATGCACACATTGACAACCATTCAGTTAGATAGCTCCGTTTTGGTTTTAGAAGCAGATATTTCTCTGTACAGCCTATGGTCCCATTCACTCGGGAAATCCCAACGCAGCTCCTGGAAGAAACGTGTTTCTGACTCGCTGAATCTCAACATAGATTCAACTCTCTTAGGTGAACGAACGCACAGCAGAGCAGTTTCAAGGAAACGTTTCTCCTGAGTTTTAGACGAAGTTTCCTGCTGTTTAGTACGGATGCCGGCATTGGGCTGGAAATACCGGCTTTGGGATTCTGCACAGAAAGGTTTTGCAAACCGCTGAATCCACACGTGAGTTTAACTCTGTCAGTTGAATGCACACATTGAAAACCATTCAGTTAGATAGCTCCGTTTTGGTTTTAGAAGCAGATATTTCTCTATACAGCCTATGGTCCCATTCACTCGGGAATATCCCAACGCAGCTCCTAGAAGAAACGTGTTTCTGACTCGCTGAATCTCAACATAGATTCAACTCTCTTAGGTGAACGAACGCACAGCAGAGCAGTTTCAAGGAAACTTTTCTCCTGAATTTTAGACGAAGTTTCCTGCTGTTTAGTACGGATGCCGGCATTGGGCTGGAAATACCGGTTTTGGGATTCTGCACAGAAAGGGTTTGCAAATCGCTGAATCCACACGTGAGTTTAACTCTGTCAGGTGAATGCACACATTGACAACCATCCAGTTACATAGCTCCGTTTTGGTTTTAGAAGCAGATATTTCTCTGTACAGCCTATGGTCCCATTCACTCGGGAATATCCCAACGCAGCTCCTGGAAGAAACGTGTTTCTGACTCGCTGAATCTCAACATAGATTCAACTCTCTTAGGTGAAGGAACGCACAGCAGAGCAGTTTCAAGGAAACTTTTCTCCTGAGTTTTAGATGAAGTTTCCTGCTGTTTAGTACGGATGCCAGCATTGGGCTGGAAATACCGGTTTTGGGATTCTGCACAGAAAGGGTCTGCAAACCGCTGAATCCACAAGTGAGTTTAACTCTGTCAGTTGAATGCACACATTGACAACCATTCAGTTAGATAGCTCCGTTTTGGTTTTAGAAGCAGATACTTCTCTGTACAGCCTATGGTCCCATTCACTCGGGAATATCCCAACGCAGCTCCTGGAAGAAACGTGTTTCTGACTCGCTGAATCTCAACATAGATTCAACTCTCTTAGGTGAACGAACGCACAGCAGAGCAGTTTCAAGGAAACGTTTCTCCTGAGTTTTAGACGAAGTTTCCTGCTTTTTAGTACGTATGCCGGCATTGGGCTGGAAATACCGGTTTTGGGATTCTGCACAGAAAGGGTTTGCAAACCGCTGAATCCACACGTGAGTTTAACTCTGTCAGTTGAATGCACACATTGACAACCATTCAGTTAGATAGCTCCGTTTTGGTTTTAGAAGCAGATATTTCTCTGTACAGCCTATGGTCCCATTCACTCGGGAATATCCCAACGCAGCTCCTAGAAGAAACGTGTTTCTGACTCGCTGAATCTCAACATAGATTCAACTCTCTTAGGTGAACGAACGCACAGCAGAGCAGTTTCAAGGAAACTTTTCTCCTGAGTTTTAGACGAAGTTTCCTGCTGTTTAGTACGGATGCCGGCATTGGGCTGGAAATACCGGTTTTGGGATTCTGCACAGAAAGGGTTTGCAAACCGCTGAATCCAGATGTGACTTTAACTCTGTCAGTTGAATGCACACATTGACAACCATTCAGTTTGATAGCACCCTTTTGGTTTTAGAAGCAGATATTTCTCTGTACAGACTATGGTCCCATTCACTCGGGAATATCCCAACGCAGCTCCTAGAAGAAACGTGTTTCTGACTCGCTGAGTCTCAACATAGATTCAACTCTCTTAGGTGAACGAACGCACAGCAGAGCAGTTTCAAGGAATCTTTTCTCCTGAGTTTTAGGCGAAGTTTCCTCCTCTTTAGTACGTATGCCGGCATTGGGCTGGAAATACCGGTTTTGGGATTCTGCACAGAAAGGGTTTGCAAACCGCTGAATCCACACATGAGTTTAACTCTGTCAGTTGAATGCACACATTGACAACCATTCAGTTAGATAGCTCCGTTTTGGTTTTAGAAGCAGATATTTCTCTGTACAGCCTATGGTACCATTCACTCGGGAATATCCCAACGCAGCTCCAAGAAGAAACGTGTTTCTGACTCGCTGAATCTCAACATACATTCAACTCTCTTAGGTGAACGAACGCACAGCAGAGCAGTTTCAAGGAAACGTTTCTCCTGAGTTTTAGACGAAGTTTCCTGCTGTTTAGTACATATGCCGGCATTGGGCTGGAAATACCGGTTTTGGGATTCTGCACAGAAAGGGTTTGCAAACCGCTGAATCCACACGTGAGTTTAACTCTGTCAGTTGAATGCACACATTGACAACCATTCAGTTAGAAAGCTCCGTTTTGGTTTTAGAAGCAGATATTTCTCTGTACAGCCTATGGTCACATTCACTCGGGAATATCCCAACGCAGCTCCTAGAAGAAACGTGTTTCTGACTCGCTGAATCTCAACATAGCTTCAACTCTCTTAGGTGAACGAACGCACAGCAGAGCAGTTTCAAGCAAACTTTTCTCCTGAGTTTTAGACGAAGTTTCCTGCTGTTTAGTATCGATGCCGGCATTGGGCTGGAAATACCGGTTTTGGGACTCTACACAGAAAGGTTTTGCAAACCGCTGAATCCACACGTGAGTTTTACTTTGTCAGTTGAATGCACACATTGACAACCATCCAGTTAGATAGCTCCGTTTTGGTTTTAGAAGCAGATATTTCTCTGTACAGACTATGGTCCCATTCACTCGGGAATATCCCAACGCAGCTCCTAGAAGAAACGTGTTTCTGACTCGCTGAATCTCAACATAGATTCAACTCTCTTAGGTGAACGAAAGCACAGCAGCGCAGTTTCAAGGAAACGTTTCTCCTGAGTTTTAGACGAAGTTTCCTGCTGTTTAGTACGTATGCCGGCATTGGGCTGGAAATACCGGTTTTGGGATTCTGCACAGAAAGGATTTGCAAACCGCTGAATCCACACGAGAGATTAACTCTGTCAGTTGAATGCACACATTGACAACCATTCAGTTAGATAGCTCCGTTTTGGTTTTAGAAGCAGATATTTCTCTGTACAGCCTATGGTCCCATTCACTCGGGAATATCCCAACGCAGCTCCTAGAAGAAACGTGTTTCTGACTCGCTGAATCTCAACATAGATTCAACTCTCTTAGGTGAACGAACGCACAGCAGAGCAGTTTCAAGGAAACGTTTCTCCTGAGTTTTAGACGAAGTTTCCTGCTTTTTAGTACGTATGTAGGCATTTGGCTGGAAATACCGGTTTTGGGATTCTGCACAGAAAGGGTTTTCAAACCGCTGAATCCACACGTGAGTTTAACTCTGTCAGTTGAATGCACACATTGACAACCATTCAGTTAGATAGCTCTGTTTTGGTTTTAGAAGCAGATATTTCTCTGTACAGCCTATGGTCCCATTCACTCGGGAATATCCCAACGCAGCTCCTAGAAGAAACGTGTTTCTGACTCGCTGAATCTCAACATAGATTCAACTCTCTTAGGTGAACGAACGCACAGCAGAGCAGTTTCAAGGAAACGTTTCTCCTGAGTTTTAGACGAAGTTTCCTGCTGTTTAGTACGGATGCCGGCATTGGGCTGGAAATACCGGTTTTGGGATTCTACACAGAAATGGTTTGCAAACCGATGAATCGACACGTGAGTTTAACTTTGTCAGTTGAATGCACACATTGACAACCATCCAGGTAGATAGCTCCGTTTTGGTTTTAGAAGCAGATATTTCTCTGTACAGCCTATGGTCCCATTCACTCGGGAATATCCCAACGCAGCTCCTAGAAGAAACGTGTTTCTGACTCGCTGAATCTCAACATAGATTCAACTCTCTTAGGTGAACGAACGCACAGCAGAGCAGTTTCAAGGAAACGTTTCTCCTGAGTTTTAGACGAAGTTTCCTGCTGTTTAGTACGTATGCCGGCATTGGGCTGGAAATACCGGTTTTGGGATTGTGCACAGAAAGGGTTTGCAAACCACTGAATCTACACGTGAGTTTAACTCTGTAAGTTGAATGCACACATTGACAACCATTCAGTTTGATAGCACCCTTTTGGTTTTAGAAGCAGATATTTCTCTGTACAGCCTATGGTCCCATTCACTCGGGAAATCCCAACGCAGCTCCTGGAAGAAACGTGTTTCTGACTCGCTGAATCTCAACATAGATTCAACTCTCTTATGTGAACGAACGCACAGCAGAGCAGTTTCAAGGAAACGTTTCTCCTGAGTTTTAGACGAAGTTTCCTGCTGTTTAGTACGGATGCCGGCATTGGGCTGGAAATACCGATTTTGGGATTCTGCACAGAAAGGGTTTGCAAACCGCTGAATCCACACGTGAGTTTAACTCTGTAAGTTGAATGCACACATTGGCAACCATTCAGTTTGATAGCACCCTTTTGGTTTTAGAAGCAGATATTTCTCTGTACAGCCTATGGTCCCATTCACTCGGGAAATCCCAACGCATCTCCTGGAAGAAACGTGTTTCTGACTCGCTGAATCTCAACATAGATTCAACTCTCTTAGGTGAACGAACGCACAGCAGAGCAGTTTCAAGGAAACGTTTCTCCTGAGTTTTAGACGAAGTTTCCTGCTTTTTAGTACGTATGCCGACATTGGGCTGGAAATACCGGTTTTGGGATTCTGCACAGAAAGGGTTTGCAAACCGCTGAATCCACACGTGAGTTTAACTCTGTCAGTTGAATGCACACATTGACAACCATTCAGTTAGATAGCTCCGTTTTGGTTTTAGAAGCAGATATTTCTCTGTACAGCCTATGGTCCCATTCACTCGGGAATATCCCAACGCAGCTCCTAGAAGAAACGTGTTTCTGACTCGCTGAATCTCAACATAGATTCAACTCTCTTAGGTGAACGAACGCACAGCAGAGCAGTTTCAAGGAAACTTTTCTCCTGAGTTTTAGACGAAGTTTCCTGCTCTTTAGTACGGATGCCGGCATTGGGCTGGAAATACCGGTTTTGGGATTCTGCACAGAAAGGGTTTGCAAACCGCTGAATCCAGATGTGACTTTAACTCTGTCAGTTGAATGCACACATTGACAACCATTCAGTTTGATAGCACCCTTTTGGTTTTAGAAGCAGGTATTTCTCTGTACAGACTATGGTCCCATTCACTCGGGAATATCCCAACGCAGCTCCTAGAAGAAACGTGTTTCTGACTCGCTGAGTCTCAACATAGATTCAACTCTCTTAGGTGAACGAACGCACAGCAGAGCAGTTTCAAGGAATCTTTTCTCCTGAGTTTTAGGCGAAGTTTCCTGCTCTTTAGTACGTATGCCGGCATTGGGCTGGAAATACCGGTTTTGGGATTCTGCACAGAAAGGGTTTGCAAACCGCTGAATCCACACGTGAGTTTAACTCTGTCAGTTGAATGCACACATTGACAACCATTCAGTTAGATAGCTCCGTTTTGGTTTTAGAAGCAGATATTTCTCTGTACAGCCTATGGTCCCATTCACTCGGGAATATCCCAACGCAGCTCCTAGAAGAAACCTGTTTCTGACTCGCTGAATCTCAACATAGATTCAACTCTCTTAGGTGAACGAACGCACAGCAGAGCAGTTTCAAGGAAACTTTTCTCCTGAGTTTTAGACGAAGTTTCCTGCTGTTTAGTATCGATGCCGGCATTGGGCTGGAAATACCGGTTTTGGGACTCTACACAGAAAGGTTTTGCAAACCGCTGAATCCACACGTGAGTTTTATTTGTCAGTTGAATGCACACATTGACAACCATCCAGTTAGATAGCTCCGTTTTGGTTTTAGAAGCAGATATTTCTCTGTACAGCCTATGGTCCCATTCACTAGGGAATATCCCAACGCAGCTCCTAGAAGAAACGTGTTTCTGACTCGCTGAATCTCAACATAGATTCAACTCTCTTAGGTGAACGAACGCACACCAGAGCAGTTTCAAGGAAACGTTTCTCCTGAGTTTTAGACGAAGTTTCCTGCTGTTTAGTACGTATGCCTGCATTGGGCTGGAAATACCGGTTTTGGGATTCTGCACAGAAAGGATTTGCAAACCGCTGAATCCACACGAGAGATTAACTCTGTCAGTTGAATGCACACATTGACAACCATTCAGTTAGATAGCTCCGTTTTGGTTTTAGAAGCAGATATTTCTCTGTACAGCCTATGGTCCCATTCACTCGGGAATATCCCAACGCAGCTCCTAGAAGAAACGTGTTTCTGACTCGCTGAATCTCAACATAGATTCAACTCTCTTAGGTGAACGAACGCACAGCAGAGCAGTTTCAAGGAAACTTTTCTCCTGAGTTTTAGACGAAGTTTCCTGCTGTTTAGTATCGATGCCGGCATTGGGCTGGAAATACCGGTTTTGGGACTCTACACAGAAAGGTTTTGCAAACCGCTGAATCCACACGTGAGTTTAACTTTGTCAGTTGAATGCACACATTGACAACCATCCAGTTAGATAGCTCCGTTTTGGTTTTAGAAGCAGATATTTCTCTGTATAGACTATGGTCCCATTCACTCGGGAATATCACAACGCAGCTCCTAGAAGAAACGTGTTTCTGACTCGCTGAATCTCAACATAGATTCAACTCTCTTAGGTGAACGAACGCACAGCAGAGCAGTTTCAAGGAAACGTTTCTCCTGAGTTTTAGACGAAGTTTCCTGCTGTTTAGTACGTATGCCGGCATTGGGCTGGAAATACCGGTTTTGGGATTCTGCACAGAAAGGATTTGCAAACCGCTGAATCCACACGAGAGATTAACTCTGTCAGTTGAATGCACACATTGACAACCATTCAGTTAGATAGCTCCGTTTTGGTTTTAGAAGCAGATATTTCTCTGTACAGCCTATGGTCCCATTCACTCGGGAATATCCCAACGCAGCTCCTAGAAGAAACGTGTTTCTGACTCGCTGAATCTCAACATAGATTCAACTCTCTTAGGTGAACGAACGCACAGCAGAGCAGTTTCAAGGAAATTTTCTCCTGAGTTTTAGACGAAGTTTCCTGCTGTTTACTACGGATGCCGGCATTGGGCTAGAAATACCGGTTTTGGGATTCTGCACAGAAAGGGTTTGCAAACCGCTGAATCCACACGTGAGTTTAACTCTGTCAGTTGAATGCACACGTTGACAACCATTCAGTTGATATCACCCTTTTGGTTTTAGAAGCAGATATTTCTCTGTACAACCTATGGTCCCATTCACTCGGGAATATCCCAATGCAGCTCCTAGAAGAAACGTGTTTCTGACTCGCTGAATCTCAACATAGATTCAACTCTCTTAGGTGGACGAACGCACAGCAGAGCAGTTTCAAGGAAACTTTTCTCCTGAGTTTTAGACGAAGTTTCCTGCTGTTTAGTACGTATGCCGGCATTGGGCTGGAAATACCGGTTTTGGGATTCTGCACAGAAAGGGTTTGCAAACCGCTGAATCCACACGTGAGTTTAACACTGTCAGTTGAATGCACACATTGACAACCATTCAGTTAGATAGCTCCGTTTTGGTTTTAGAAGCAGATATTTCTCTGTACAGTCTATGGTCCCATTCACTCGGGAATATCCCAACGCAGCTCCTGGAAGTAACGTGTTTCTGACTCGCTGAATCTCAACATAGATTCAACTCTCTTAGGTGAATGAACGCACAGCAGAGCAGTTTCAAGGAAACATTTCTCCTGAGTTTTAGACGAAGTTTCCTGCTTTTTAGTACGTATGTAGGCATTGGGCTGGAAATACCGGTTTTGGGATTCTGCACAGAAAGGGTTTTCAAACCGCTGAATCCACACGTGAGTTTAACTCTGTCAGTTGAATGCACACATTGACAACCATTCAGTTAGATAGCTCCGTTTTGGTTTTAGAAGCAGATATTTCTCTGTACAGCCTATGGTCCCATTCACTCGGGAATATCCCAACGCAGCTCCTAGAAGAAACGTGTTTCTGACTCGCTGAATCTCAACATAGATTCAACTCTCTTAGGTGAACGAAGGCACAGCAGAGCAGTTTCAAGGAAACGTTTCTCCTGAGATTTAGACGAAGTTTCCTGCTGTTTAGTACGGATGCCGGCATTGGGCTGGAAATACCGGTTTTGGGATTCTACACAGAAATGGTTTGCAAACCGATGAATCCACACGTGAGTTTAACTTTGTCAGTTGAATGCACACATTGACAACCATCCAGGTAGATAGCTCCGTTTTGGTTTTAGAAGCAGATATTTCTCTGTACAGCCTATGGTCCCATTCACTCGGGAATATCCCAACGCAGCTCCTAGAAGAAACGTGTTTCTGACTCGCTGAATCTCAACATAGATTCAACTCTCTTAGGTGAACGAACGCACAGCAGCGCAGTTTCAAGGAAACGTTTCTCCTGAGTTTTAGACGAAGTTTCCTGCTGTTTAGTACGTATGCCGGCATTGGGCTGGAAATACCGGTTTTGGGATTCTGCACAGAAAGGATTTGCAAACCGCTGAATCCACACGAGAGATTAACTCTGTCAGTTGAATGCACACATTGACAACCATTCAGTTAGATAGCTCCGTTTTGGTTTTAGAAGCAGATATTTCTCTGTACAGCCTATGGTCCCATTCACTCGGGAATATCCCAACGCAACTCCTAGAAGAAACGTGTTTCTGACTCGCTGAATCTCAACATAGATTCAACTCTCTTAGGTGAACGAACGCACAGCAGAGCAGTTTCAAGGAAACTTTTCTCCTGAGTTTTAGACGAAGTTTCCTGCTGTTTAGTATCGATGCCGGCATTGGGCTGGAAATACCGGTTTTGGGACTCTACATAGAAAGGTTTTGCAAACCGCTGAATCCACACGTGAGTTTAACTTTGTCAGTTGAATGCACACATTGACAACCATCCAGTTAGATAGCTCCGTTTTCGTTTTAGAAGCAGATATTTCTCTGTATAGACTATGGTCCCATTCACTCGGGAATAACCCAACGCAGCTCCTAGAAGAAACGTGTTTCTGACTCGCTGAATCTCAACATAGATTCAACTCTCTTAGGTGAACGAACGCACAGCAGAGCAGTTTAAAGGAAACGTTTCTCCTGAGTTTTAGACGAAGTTTCCTGCTGTTTAGTACGTATGCCGGCATTGGGCTGGAAATACCGGTTTTGGGATTCTGCACAGAAAGGGTTTGCAAACCGCTGAATCCACACGTGAGTTTAACTTTGTCAGTTGAATGCACACATTGACAACAATCCAGTTAGATAGCTCCGTTTTGGTTTTAGAAGCAGATATTTCTCTGTACAGCCTATGGTCCCATTCACTCGGGAATATCCCAACGCAGCTCCTAGAAGAAACGTGTTTCTGACTCGCTGAATCTCAACATAGATTCAACTCTCTTAGGTGAACGAACGCACAGCAGAGCAGTTTCAAGGAAACGTTTCTCCTGAGTTTTAGACGAAGTTTCCTGCTGTTTAGTACGGATGCCGGCATTGGGCTGGAAATACCGATTTTGGGATTCTGCACAGAAAGGGTTTGCAAACCGCTGAATCCACACGTGAGTTTAACTCTGTAAGTTGAATGCACACATTGACAACCATTCAGTTTGATAGCACCCTTTTGGTTTTAGAAGCAGATATTTCTCTGTACAGCCTATGGTCCCATTCACTCGGGAAATCCCAACGCAGCTCCTGGAAGAAACATGTTTCTGACTCGCTGAATCTCAACATAGATTCAACTCTCTTAGGTGAACGAACGCACAGCAGAGCAGTTTCAAGGAAACGTTTCTCCTGAGTTTTAGACGAAGTTTCCTGCTGTTTAATACGGATGCCGGCATTGGGCTGGAAATACCGATTTTGGGATTCTGCACAGAAAGGGTTTGCAAACCGCTGAATCCACACGTGAGTTTAACTCTGTAAGTTGAATGCACACATTGGCAACCATTCAGTTTGATAGCACCCTTTTGGTTTTAGAAGCAGATATTTCTCTGTACAGCCTATGGTCCCATTCACTCGGGAAATCCCAACGCATCTCCTGGAAGAAACGTGTTTCTGACTCGCTGAATCTCAACATAGATTCAACTCTCTTAGGTGAACGAACGCACAGCAGAGCAGTTTCAAGGAAACGTTTCTCCTGAGTTTTAGACGAAGTTTCCTGCTTTTTAGTACGTATGCCGACATTGGGCTGGAAATACCGGTTTTGGGATTCTGCACAGAAAGGGTTTGCAAACCGCTGAATCCACACGTGAGTTTAACTCTGTCAGTTGAATGCACACATTGACAACCATTCAGTTAGATAGCTCCGTTTTGGTTTTAGAAGCAGATATTTCTCTGTACAGCCTATGGTCCCATTCACTCGGGAATATCCCAACGCAGCTCCTAGAAGAAACGTGTTTATGACTCGCTGAATCTCAACATAGATTCAACTCTCTTAGGTGAACGAACGCACAGCAGAGCAGTTTCAAGGAAACTTTTCTCCTGAGTTTTAGACGAAGTTTCCTGCTCTTTAGTACGGATGCCGGCATTGGGCTGGAAATACCGGTTTTGGGATTCTGCACAGAAAGGGTTTGCAAACTGCTGAATCCAGATGTGACTTTAACTCTGTCAGTTGAATGCACACATTGACAACCATTCAGTTTGATAGCACCCTTTTGGTTTTAGAAGCAGGTATTTCTCTGTACAGACTATGGTCCCATTCACTCGGGAATATCCCAACGCAGCTCCTAGAAGAAACGTGTTTCTGACTCGCTGAGTCTCAACATAGATTCAACTCTCTTAGGTGAACGAACGCACAGCAGAGCAGTTTCAAGGAATCTTTTCTCCTGAGTTTTAGGCGAAGTTTCCTGCTCTTTAGTACGTATGCCGGCATTGGGCTGGAAATACCGGTTTTGGGATTCTGCACAGAAAGGGTTTGCAAACCGCTGAATCCACACGTGAGTTTAACTCTGTCAGTTGAATGCACACATTGACAACCATTCAGTTAGATAGCTCCGTTTTGGTTTTAGAAGCAGATATTTCCCTGTACAGCCTATGGTCCCATTCACTCGGGAATATCCCAACGCAGCTCCTAGAAGAAACGTGTTTCTGACTCGCTGAATCTCAACATAGATTCAACTCTCTTAGGTGAACGAACGCACAGCAGAGCAGTTTCAAGGAAACTTTTCTCCTGAGTTTTAGACGAAGTTTCCTGCTGTTTAGTATCGATGCCGGCATTGGGCTGGAAATACCGGTTTTGGGACTCTACACAGAAAGGTTTTGCAAACCGCTGAATCCACACGTGAGTTTTACTTTGTCAGTTGAATGCACACATTGACAACCATCCAGTTAGATAGCTCCGTTTTGGTTTTAGAAGCAGATATTTCTCTGTACAGCCTATGGTCCCATTCACTCGGGAATATCCCAACGCAGCTCCTAGAAGAAACGTGTTTCTGACTCGCTGAATCTCAACATAGATTCAACTCTCTTAGGTGAACGAACGCACAGCAGAGCAGTTTCAAGGAAACGTTTCTCCTGAGTTTTAGACGAAGTTTCCTGCTGTTTAGTACGTATGCCGGCATTGGGCTGGAAATACCGGTTTTGGGATTCTGCACAGAAAGGATTTGCAAACCGCTGAATCCACACGAGAGATTAACTCTGTCAGTTGAATGCACACATTGACAACCATTCAGTTAGATAGCTCCGTTTTGGTTTTAGAAGCAGATATTTCTCTGTACAGCCTATGGTCCCATTCACTCGGGAATATCCCAACGCAGCTCCTAGAAGAAACGTGTTTCTGACTCGCTGAATCTCAACATAGATTCAACTCTCTTAGGTGAACGAACGCACAGCAGAGCAGTTTCAAGGAAACTTTTCTCCTGAGTTTTAGACGAAGTTTCCTGCTGTTTAGTATCGATGCCGGCATTGGGCTGGAAATACCGGTTTTGGGACTCTACACAGAAAGGTTTTGCAAACCGCTGAATCCACACGTGAGTTTAACTTTGTCAGTTGAATGCACACATTGACAACCATCCAGTTAGATAGCTCCGTTTTGGTTTTAGAAGCAGATATTTCTCTGTATAGACTATGGTCCCATTCACTCGGGAATATCCCAACGCAGCTCCTAGAAGAAACGTGTTTCTGACTCGCTGAATCTCAACATAGATTCAACTCTCTTAGGTGAACGAACGCACAGCAGAGCAGTTTCAAGGAAACGTTTCTCCTGAGTTTTAGACGAAGTTTCCTGCTGTTTAGTACGTATGCCGGCATTGGGCTGGAAATACCGGTTTTGGGATTCTGCACAGAAAGGATTTGCAAACCGCTGAATCCACACGAGAGATTAACTCTGTCAGTTGAATGCACACATTGACAACCATTCAGTTAGATAGCTCCGTTTTGGTTTTAGAAGCAGATATTTCTCTGTACAGCCTATGGTCCCATTCACTCGGGAATATCCCAACGCAGCTCCTAGAAGAAACGTGTTTCTAACTCGCTGAATCTCAACATAGATTCAACTCTCTTAGGTGAACGAACGCACAGCAGAGCAGTTTCAAGGAAATTTTCTCCTGAGTTTTAGACGAAGTTTCCTGCTGTTTACTACGGATGCCGGCATTGGGCTAGAAATACCGGTTTTGGGATTCTGCACAGAAAGGGTTTGCAAACCGCTGAATCCACACGTGAGTTTAACTCTGTCAGTTGAATGCACACGTTGACAACCATTCAGTTGATAGCACCCTTTTGGTTTTAGAAGCAGATATTTCTCTGTACAACCTATGGTCCCATTCACTCGGGAATATCCCAACGCAGCTCCTAGAAGAAACGTGTTTCTGACTCGCTGAATCTCAACATAGATTCAACTCTCTTAGGTGGACGAACGCACAGCAGAGCAGTTTCAAGGAAACTTTTCTCCTGAGTTTTAGACGAAGTTTCCTGCTGTTTAGTACGTATGCCGGCATTGGGCTGGAAATACCGGTTTTGGGATTCTGCACAGAAAGGGTTTGCAAACCGCTGAATCCACACGTGAGTTTAACACTGTCAGTTGAATGCACACATTGACAACCATTCAGTTAGATAGCTCCGTTTTGGTTTTAGAAGCAGATATTTCTCTGTACAGTCTATGGTCCCATTCACTCGGGAATATCCCAACGCAGCTACTGGAAGTAACGTGTTTCTGACTCGCTGAATCTCAACATAGATTCAACTCTCTTAGGTGAACGAACGCACAGCAGAGCAGTTTCAAGGAAACTTTTCTCCTGAGTTTTAGAGGAAGTTTCCTGCTGTTTAGTACGGATGCCTGCATTGGGCTGGAAATACCGGTTTTGGGATTCTGCACAGAAAGGGTTTGCAAACCGCTGAATCCAGACGTGACTTTAACTCTATCAGTTGAATGCACACATTGGCAACCATTCAGTTTGATAGCACCCTTTTGGTTTTAGAAGCAGATATTTCTCTGTACAGACTATGGTCCCATTCACTCGGGAATATCCCAACGCAGCTCCTAGAAGAAACGTGTTTCTGACTCGCTGAATCTCAACATAGATTCAACTCTCTTAGGTGAACGAACGCACAGCAGAGCAGTTTCAAGGAAACGTTTCTCCTGAGTTTTAGACGAAGTTTCCTGCTTTTTAGTACGTATGTAGGCATTGGGCTGGAAATACCGGTTTTGGGATTCTGCACAGAAAGGGTTTTCAAACCGCTGAATCCACACGTGAGTTTAACTCTGTCAGTTGAATGCACACATTGACAACCATTCAGTTAGATAGCTCCGTTTTGGTTTTAGAAGCAGATATTTCTCTGTACAGCCTATGGTCCCATTCACTCGGGAATATCCCAACGCAGCTCCTAGAAGAAACGTGTTTCTGACTCGCTGAATCTCAACATAGATTCAACTCTCTTAGGTGAACGAACGCACAGCAGAGCAGTTTCAAGGAAACGTTTCTCCTGAGATTTAGACGAAGTTTCCTGCTGTTTAGTACGTATGCCGGCATTGGGCTGGAAATACCGGTTTTGGGATTCTGCACAGAAAGGGTTTGCAAACCGCTGAATCCACACGTGAGTTTAACTTTGTCAGTTGAATGCACACATTGACAACAATCCAGTTAGATAGCTCCGTTTTGGTTTTAGAAGCAGATATTTCTCTGTACAGCCTATGGTCCCATTCACTCGGGAATATCCCAACGCAGCTCCTAGAAGAAACGTGTTTCTGAGTCGCTGAATCTAACATAGATTCAACTCTCTTAGGTGAACGAACGCACAGCAGAGAAGTTTCAAGGAAACTTTTCTCCTGAGTTTTAGACGAAGTTTCCTGCTGTTTAGTACGGATGCCGGCATTGGGCTGGAAATACCGATTTTGGGATTCTGCACAGAAAGGGTTTGCAAACCGCTGAATCCACACGTGAGTTTAACTCTGTCAGTTGAATGCACACATTGACAATCATTCAGTTTGATAGCACACTTTTGGTTTTAGAAGCAGATATTTCTCTGTACAGCCTATGGTCCCATTCACTCGGGAATATCCCAACGCAGCTCCTTGAAGAAACGTGTTTCTGACTCGCTGAATCTCAACATAGATTCAACTCTCTTAGGTGAACGAACGCACAGCAGAGCAGTTTCAAGGAAACTTTTCTCCTGAGTTTTAGACGAAGTTTCCTGCTGTTTAGTACGGATGCCGGCATTGGGCTGGAAATACCGGTTTGGGATTCTGCACAGAAAGGGTTTGCAAACCGCTGAATCCACACGTGAGTTTAACTCTGTCAGTTGAATGCACACATTGACAACCATTCAGTTAGATAGCTCCGTTTTGGTTTTAGAAGCAGATATTTCTCTGTACAGCCTATGGTCCCATTCACTCGGGAAATCCCAACGCAGCTCCTGGAAGAAACGTGTTTCTGACTCGCTGAATCTCAACATAGATTCAACTCTCTTAGGTGAACGAACTCACAGCAGAGCAGTTTCAAGGAAACGTTTCTCCTGAGTTTTAGACGAAGTTTCCTGCTGTTTAGTACGGATGCCGGCATTGGGCTGGAAATACCGGCTTTGGGATTCTGCACAGAAAGGGTTTGCAAACCGCTGAATCCACACGTGAGTTTAACTCTGTCAGTTGAATGCACACATTGACAACCATTCAGTTAGATAGCTCCGTTTTGGTTTTAGAAGCAGATATTTCTCTGTACAGCCTATGGTCCCATTCACTCGGGAATATCCCAACGCAGCTCCTAGAAGAAACGTGTTTCTGACTCGCTGAATCTCAACATAGATTCAACTCTCTTAGGTGAACGAACGCACAGCAGAGCAGTTTCAAGGAAACTTTTCTCCTGAATTTTAGACGAAGTTTCCTGCTGTTTAGTACGGATGCCGGCATTGGGCTGGAAATACCGGTTTTGGGATTCTGCACAGAAAGGGTTTGCAAATCGCTGAATCCACACGTGAGTTTAACTCTGTCAGGTGAATGCACACATTGACAACCATCCAGTTACATAGCTCCGTTTTGGTTTTAGAAGCAGATATTTCTCTGTACAGCCTATGGTCCCATTCACTCGGGAATATCCCAACGCAGCTCCTGGAAGAAACGTGTTTCTGACTCGCTGAATCTCAACATAGATTCAACTCTCTTAGGTGAAGGAACGCACAGCAGAGCAGTTTCAAGGAAACTTTTCTCCTGAGTTTTAGATGAAGTTTCCTGCTGTTTAGTACGGATGCCAGCATTAGGCTGGAAATACCGGTTTTGGGATTCTGCACAGAAAGGGTCTGCAAACCGCCGAATCCACAAGTGAGTTTAACTCTGTCAGTTGAATGCACACATTGACTACCATTCAGTTAGATAGCTCCGTTTTGGTTTTAGAAGCAGATACTTCTCTGTACAGCCTATGGTCCCATTCACTCGGGAATATCCCAACGCAGCTCCTGGAAGAAACGTGTTTCTGACTCGCTGAATATCAACATAGATTCAACTCTCTTAGGTGAACGAACGCACAGCAGAGCAGTTTCAAGGAAACGTTTCTCCTGAGTTTTAGACGAAGTTTCCTGCTTTTTAGTACGTATGCCGGCATTGGGCTGGAAATACCGGTTTTGGGATTCTGCACAGAAAGGGTTTGCAAACCGCTGAATCCACACGTGAGTTTAACTCTGTCAGTTGAATGCACACATTGACAACCATTCAGTTAGATAGCTCCGTTTTGGTTTTAGAAGCAGATATTTCTCTGTACAGCCTATGGTCCCATTCACTCGGGAATATCCCAACGCAGCTCCTGGAAGAAACGTGTTTCTGACTCGCTGAATCTCAACATAGATTCAACTCTCTTAGGTGAACGAACGCACAGCAGAGCAGTTTCAAGGAAACTCTTCTCCTGAGTTTTAGACGAAGTTTCCTGCTGTTTAGTACGGATGCTGGCATTGGGCTGGAAATACCGGTTTTGGGATTCTGCACAGAAAGGGTTTGCAAAACGCTGAATCCAGATGTGACTTTAACTCTGTCAGTTGAATGCACACATTGACAACCATTCAGTTTGATAGCACCCTTTTGGTTTTAGAAGCAGATATTTCTCTGTACAGACTATGGTCCCATTCACTCGGGAATATCCCAACGCAGCTCCTAGAAGAAACGTGTTTCTGACTCGCTGAGTCTCAACATAGATTCAACTCTCTTAGGTGAACGAACGCACAGCAGAGCAGTTTCAAGGAATCTTTTCTCCTGAGTTTTAGGCGAAGTTTCCTGCTCTTTAGTACGTATGCCGGCATTGGGCTGGAAATACCGGTTTTGGGATTCTGCACAGAAAGGGTTTGCAAACCGCTGAATCCACACGTGAGTTTAACTCTGTCAGTTGAATGCACACATTGACAACCATTCAGTTAGATAGCTCCGTTTTGGTTTTAGAAGCAGATATTTCTCTGTACAGCCTATGGTACCATTCACTCGGGAATATCCCAACGCAGCTCCAAGAAGAAACGTGTTTCTGACTCGCTGAATCTCAACATACATTCAACTCTCTTAGGTGAACGAACGCACAGCAGAGCAGTTTCAAGGAAACGTTTCTCCTGAGTTTTAGACGAAGTTTCCTGCTGTTTAGTACATATGCCGGCATTGGGCTGGAAATACCGGTTTTGGGATTCTGCACAGAAAGGGTTTGCAAACCGCTGAATCCACACGTGAGTTTAACTCTGTCAGTTGAATGCACACATTGACAACCATTCAGTTAGAAAGCTCCGTTTTGGTTTTAGAAGCAGATATTTCTCTGTATAGACTATGGTCCCATTCACTCGGGAATAACCCAACGCAGCTCCTAGAAGAAACGTGTTTCTGACTCGCTGAATCTCAACATAGATTCAACTCTCTTAGGTGAACGAACGCACAGCAGAGCAGTTTCAAGGAAACGTTTCTCCTGAGTTTTAGACGAAGTTTCCTGCTGTTTAGTACGTATGCCGGCATTGGGCTGGAAATACCGGTTTTGGGATTCTGCACAGAAAGGATTTGCAAACCGCTGAATCCACACGATAGATTAACTCTGTCAGTTGAATGCACACATTGACAACCATTCAGTTAGATAGCTCCGTTTTGGTTTTAGAAGCAGATATTTCTCTGTACAGCCTATGGTCCCATTCACTCGGGAATATCCCAACGCAGCTCCTAGAAGAAACGTGTTTCTGACTCGCTGAATCTCAACATAGATTCAACTCTCTTAGGTGAACGAACGCACAGCAGAGCAGTTTCAAGGAAACTTTTCTCCTGAGTTTTAGACGAAGTTTCCTGCTGTTTACTACGGATGCCGGCATTGGGCTAGAAATACCGGTTTTGGGATTCTGCACAGAAAGGGTTTGCAAACCGCTGAATCCACACGTGAGTTTAACTCTGTCAGTTGAATGCACACATTGACAACCATTCAGTTGATAGCACCCTTTTGGTTTTAGAAGCAGATATTTCTTTGTACAACCTATGGTCCCATTCACTCGGGAATATCCCAACGCAGCTCCTAGAAGAAACGTGTTTCTGACTCGCTGAATCTCAACATAGATTCAACTCTCTTAGGTGGACGAACGCACAGCAGAGCAGTTTCAAGGAAACTTTTCTCCTGAGTTTTAGACGAAGTTTCCTGCTGTTTAGTACGTATGCCGGCATTGGGCTGGAAATACCGGTTTTGGGATTCTGCACAGAAAGGGTTTGCAAACCGCTGAATCCACACGTGAGTTTAACTCTGTCAGTTGAATGCACACATTGACAACCATTCAGTTAGATAGCTCCGTTTTGGTTTTAGAAGCAGATATTTCTCTGTACAGTCTATGGTCCCATTCACTCGGGAATATCCCAACGCAGCTCCTGGAAGTAACGTGTTTCTGACTCGCTGAATCTCAACATAGATTCAACTCTCTTAGGTGAACGAACGCACAGCAGAGCAGTTTCAAGGAAACGTTTCTCCTGAGTTTTAGACGAAGTTTCCTGCTGTTTAGTACGGATGCCGGCATTGGGCTGGAAATACCGGTTTTGGGATTCTACACAGAAATGGTTTGCAAACCGATGAATCCACACGTGAGTTTAACTTTGTCAGTTGAATGCACACATTGACAACCATCCAGGTAGATAGCTCCGTTTTGGTTTTAGTAGCAGATATTTCTCTGTACAGCCTATGGTCCCATTCACTCGGGAATATCCCAACGCAGCTCCTAGAAGAAACGTGTTTCTGACTCGCTGAATCTCAACATAGATTCAACTCTCTTAGGTGAACGAACGCACAGCAGAGCAGTTTCAAGGAAACGTTTCTCCTGAGTTTTAGACGAAGTTTCCTGCTCTTTAGTACGTATGCCGGCATTGGGCTGGAAATACCGGTTTTGGGATTGTGCACAGAAAGGGTTTGCAAACCACTGAATCTACACGTGAGTTTAACTCTGTCAGTTGAATGCACACATTGACAACCATTCAGTTAGATAGCTCCGTTTTGGTTTCAGAAGCAGATATTTCTCTGTACAGCCTATGGTCCCATTCACTCGGGAATATCCCAACGCAGCTCCTGGAAGAAACGTGTTTCTGACTCGCTGAATCTCAACATAGATTCAACTCTCTTAGGTGAACGAACGCACAGCAGAGCAGTTTAAAGGAAACGTTTCTCCTGAGTTTTAGACGAAGTTTCCTGCTGTTTAGTACGTATGCCGGAATTGGGCTGGAAATACCGGTTTTGGGATTCTGCACAGAAAGGGTTTGCAAACCGCTGAATCCACACGTGAGTTTAACTTTGTCAGTTGAATGCACACATTGACAACAATCCAGTTAGATAGCTCCGTTTTGGTTTTAGAAGCAGATATTTCTCTGTACAGCCTATGGTCCCATTCACTCGGGAATATCCCAACGCAGCTCCTAGAAGAAACGTGTTTCTGACTCGCTGAATCTCAACATAGATTCAACTCTCTTAGGTGAACGAACGCACAGCAGAGCAGTTTCAAGGAAACGTTTCTCCTGAGTTTTAGACGAAGTTTCCTGCTGTTTAGTACGGATGCCGGCATTGGGCTGGAAATACCGATTTTGGGATTCTGCACAGAAAGGGTTTGCAAACCGCTGAATCCACACGAGAGTTTAACTCTGTAAGTTGAATGCACACATTGACAACCATTCAGTTTGATAGCACCCTTTTGGTTTTAGAAGCAGATATTTCTCTGTACAGCCTATGGTCCCATTCACTCGGGAAATCCCAACGCAGCTCCTAGAAGAAACGTGTTTCTGACTCGCTGAATCTCAACATAGATTCAACTCTCTTATGTGAACGAACGCACAGCAGAGCAGTTTCAAGGAAACGTTTCTCCTGAGTTTTAGACGACGTTTCCTGCTGTTTAGTACGGATGCCGGCATTGGGCTGGAAATACCGATTTTGGGATTCTGCACAGAAAGGGTTTGCAAACCGCTGAATCCACACGTGAGTTTAACTCTGTAAGTTGAATGCACACATTGACAACCATTCAGTTTGATAGCACCCTTTTGGTTTTAGAAGCAGATATTTCTCTGTACAGCCTATGGTCCCATTCACTCGGGAAATCCCAACGCATCTCCTGGAAGAAACGTGTTTCTGACTCGCTGAATCTCAACATAGATTCAACTCTCTTAGGTGAACGAACGCACAGCAGAGCAGTTTCAAGGAAACGTTTCTCCTGAGTTTTAGACGAAGTTTCCTGCTGTTTAGTACGGATGCCGGCATTGGGCTGGAAATACCGGCTTTGGGAATCTGCACAGAAAGGGTTTGCAAACCGCTGAATCCACACGTGAGTTTAACTCTGTCAGTTGAATGCACACATTGACAACCATTCAGTTAGATAGCTCCGTTTTGGTTTTAGAAGCAGATATTTCTCTGTACAGCCTATGGTCCCATTCACTCGGGAATATCCCAACGCAGCTCCTAGAAGAAACGTGTTTCTGACTCGCTGAATCTCAACATAGATTCAACTCTCTTAGGTGAACGAACGCACAGCAGAGCAGTTTCAAGGAATCTTTTCTCCTGAATTTTAGACGAAGTTTCCTGCTGTTTAGTACGTATGCCGGCATTGGGCTGGAAATACCGGTTTTGGGATTCTGCACAGAAAGGGTTTGCAAATCGCTGAATCCACACGTGAGTTTAACTCTGTCAGGTTAATGCACACATTGACAACCATCCAGTTACATAGCTCCGTTTTGGTTTTAGAAGCAGATATTTCTCTGTACAGCCTATGGTCCCATTCACTCGGGAATATCCCAACGCAGCTCCTAGAAGAAACGTGTTTCTGACTCGCTGAATCTCAACATAGATTCAACTCTCTTAGGTGAACGAACGCACAGCAGAGCAGTTTCAAGGAAACGTTTCTCCTGAGTTTTAAACGAAGTTTCCTGCTGTTTAGTATGGATGCAGGCATTGGGCTGGAAATACCGGTTTTGGGATTCTACACAGAAAGGGTTTGCAAACCGCTGAATCCACACGTGAGTTTAACTTTGTCAGTTGAATGCACATATTGACAACCATCCAGTTAGATAGCTCCGTTTTCGTTTTAGAAGCAGATATTTCTCTGTACAGACTATGGTCCCATTCACTCGGGAATATCCCAACGCAGCTCCTAGAAGAAACGTGTTTCTGACTCGCTGAATCTCAACATAGATTCAACTCTCTTAGGTGAACGAACGCGCTGCAGAGCAGTTTCAAGGAAACGTTTCTCCTGAGTTTTAGACGAAGTTTCCTGCTGTTTAGTACGGATGCCGGCATTGGGCTGGAAATACCGGTTTTGGGATTCTGCACAGAAAGGGTTTGCAAACCGCTGAATCCACACGTGAGTTTAACTCTGTCAGTTGAATGCACACATTGACAACCATTCAGTTAGATAGCTCCGTTTTGGTTTTAGAAGCAGATATTTCTCTGTACAGCCTCTGGTCCCATTCACTCGGGAATATCCCAACGCAGCTCCTGGAAGAAATGTGTTTCTGACTCGCTGAATCTCAACATAGATTCAACTCTCTTAGGTGAACGAACGCACAGCAGAGCAGTTTCAAGGAAACGTTTCTCCTGAGTTTTAGACGAAGTTTCCTGCTGTTTAGTATGTATGCCGGCATTGGGCTGGAAATACCGGTTTTGGGATTGTGCACAGAAAGGGTTTGCAAACCACTGAATCTACACGTGAGTTTAACTCTGTCAGTTGAATGCACACATTGACAACCATTCAGTTAGATAGCTCCGTTTTGGTTTCAGAAGCAGATATTTCTCTGTACAGCCTATGGTCCCATTCACTCGGGAATATCCCAAAGCAGCTCCTGGAAGAAACGTGTTTCTGACTCGCTGAATCTCAACATAGATTCAACTCTCTTAGGTGAACGAACGCACAGCAGAGCAGTTTAAAGGAAACGTTTCTCCTGAGTTTTAGACGAAGTTTCCTGCTGTTTAGTACGTATGCCGGCATTGGGCTGGAAATACCGGTTTTGGGATTCTGCACAGAAAGGGTTTGCAAACCGCTGAATCCACACGTGAGTTTAACTCTGTAAGTTGAATGCACACATTGACAACCATTCAGTTTGATAGCACCCTTTTGGTTTTAGAAGCAGATATTTCTCTGTACAGCCTATGGTCCCATTCACTCGGGAAATCCCAACGCAGCTCCTGGAAGAAACGTGTTTCTGACTCGCTGAATCTCAACATAGATTCAACTCTCTTATGTGAACGAACGCACAGCAGAGCAGTTTCAAGGAAACGTTTCTCCTGAGTTTTAGACGAAGTTTCCTGCTGTTTAGTACGGATGCCGGCATTGGGCTGGAAATACCGATTTTGGGATTCTGCACAGAAAGGGTTTGCAAACCGCTGAATCCACACGTGAGTTTAACTCTGTAAGTTGAATGCACACATTGGCAACCATTCAGTTTGATAGCACCCTTTTGGTTTTAGAAGCAGATATTTCTCTGTACAGCCTATGGTCCCATTCACTCGGGAAATCCCAACGCATCTCCTGGAAGAAACGTGTTTCTGACTCGCTGAATCTCAACATAGATTCAACTCTCTTAGGTGAACGAACGCACAGCAGAGCAGTTTCAAGGAAACGTTTCTCCTGAGTTTTAGACGAAGTTTCCGGCTGTTTAGTACGGATGCCGGCATTGGGCTGGAAATACCGGCTTTGGGATTCTGCACAGAAAGGGTTTGCAAACCGCTGAATCCACACGTGAGTTTAACTCTGTCAGTTGAATGCACACATTGACAACCATTCAGTTAGATAGCTCCGTTTTGGTTTTAGAAGCAGATATTTCTCTGTACAGCCTATGGTCCCATTCACTCGGGAATATCCCAACGCAGCTCCTAGAAGAAACGTGTTTCTGACTCGCTGAATCTCAACATAGATTCAACTCTCTTAGGTGAACGAACGCACAGCAGAGCAGTTTCAAGGAATCTTTTCTCCTGAATTTTAGACGAAGTTTCCTGCTGTTTAGTACGGATGCCGGCATTGGACTGGAAATACCGGTTTTGGGATTCTGCACAGAAAGGGTTTGCAAATCGCTGAATCCACACGTGAGTTTAACTCTGTCAGGTTAATGCACACATTGACAACCATCCAGTTACATAGCTCCGTTTTGGTTTTAGAAGCAGATATTTCTCTGTACAGCCTATGGTCCCATTCACTCGGGAATATCCCAACGCAGCTCCTAGAAGAAACGTGTTTCTGACTCGCTGAATCTCAACATAGATTCAACTCTCTTAGGTGAACGAACGCACAGCAGAGCAGTTTCAAGGAAACGTTTCTCCTGAGTTTTAAACCAAGTTTCCTGCTGTTTAGTATGGATGCAGGCATTGGGCTGGAAATACCGGTTTTGGGATTCTACACAGAAAGGGTTTGCAAACCGCTGAATCCACACGTGAGTTTAACTTTGTCAGTTGAATGCACACATTGACAACCATCCAGTTAGATAGCTCCGTTTTCGTTTTAGAAGCAGATATTTCTCTGTACAGCCTATGGTCCCATTCACTCGGGAATATCCCAACGCAGCTCCTAGAAGAAACGTGTTTCTGAGTCGCTGAATCTCAACATAGATTCAACTCTCTTAGGTGAACGAACGCACAGCAGAGCAGTTTCAAGGAAACTTTTCTCCTGAGTTTCAGACGAAGTTTCCTGCTGTTTAGTACGGATGCCGGCATTGGGCTGGAAATACCGGTTTTGGGATTCTGCACAGAAAGGGTTTGCAAACCGATGAATCCACACGTGAGTTTAACTTTGTCAGTTGAATGCACACATTGACAACCATCCAGGTAGATAGCTCCGTTTTGGTTTTAGAAGCAGATATTTCTCTGTACAGCCTATGGTCCCATTCACTCGGGAATATCCCAACGCAGCTCCTAGAAGAAACGTGTTTCTGACTCGCTGAATCTCAACATAGATTCAACTCTCTTAGGTGAACGAACGCACAGCAGAGCAGTTTCAAGGAAACTTTTCTCCTGAGTTTTAGACGAAGTTTCCTGCTGTTTAATACGGATGCCGGCATTGGGCTAGAAATACCGGTTTTGGGATTCTGCACAGAAAGGGTTTGCAAACCGCTGAATCCACACGTGAGTTTAACTCTGTCAGTTGAATGCACACATTGACAACCATTCAGTTGATAGCACCCTTTTGGTTTTAGAAGCAGATATTTCTCTGTACAACCTATGGTCCCATTCACTCGGGAATATCCCAACGCAGCTCCTAGAAGAAACGTGTTTCTGACTCGCTGAATCTCAACATAGATTCAACTCTCTTAGGTGGACGAACGCACAGCAGAGCAGTTTCAAGGAAACTTTTCTCCTGAGTTTTAGACGAAGTTTCCTGCTGTTTAGTACGTATGCCGGCATTGGGCTGGAAATACCGGTTTTGGGATTCTGCACAGAAAGGGTTTGCAAACCGCTGAATCCACACGTGAGTTTAACTCTGTCAGTTGAATGCACACATTGACAACCATTCAGTTAGATAGCTCCGTTCTGGTTTTAGAAGCAGATATTTCTCTGTACAGTCTATGGTCCCATTCACTCGGGAATATCCCAACGCAGCTCCTGGAAGTAACGTGTTTCTGACTCGCTGAATCTCAACATAGATTCAACTCTCTTAGGTGAACGAACGCACAGCAGAGCAGTTTCAAGGAAACTTTTCTCCTGAGTTTTAGAGGAAGTTTCCTGCTGTTTAGTACGGATGCCTGCATTGGGCTGGAAATACCGGTTTTGGGATTCTGCACAGAAAGGGTTTGCAAACCGCTGAATCCAGACGTGACTTTAACTCTATCAGTTGAATGCACACATTGGCAACCATTCAGTTTGATAGCACCCTTTTGGTTTTAGAAGCAGATATTTCTCTGTACAGACTATGGTCCCATTCACTCGGGAATATCCCAACGCAGCTCCTAGAAGAAACGTGTTTCTGACTCGCTGAATCTCAACATAGATTCAACTCTCTTAGGTGAACGAACGCACAGCAGAGCAGTTTCAAGGAAACGTTTCTCCTGAGTTTTAGACGAAGTTTCCTGCTTTTTAGTACGTATGTAGGCATTTGGCTGGAAATACCGGTTTTGGGATTCTGCACAGAAAGGGTTTTCAAACCGCTGAATCCACACGTGAGTTTAACTCTGTCAGTTGAATGCACACATTGACAACCATTCAGTTAGATAGCTCTGTTTTGGTTTTAGAAGCAGATATTTCTCTGTACAGCCTATGGTCCCATTCACTCGGGAATATCCCAACGCAGCTCCTAGAAGAAACGTGTTTCTGACTCGCTGAATCTCAACATAGATTCAACTCTCTTAGGTGAACGAACGCGCAGCAGAGCAGTTTCAAGGAAACGTTTCTCCTGAGTTTTAGACGAAGTTTCCTGCTGTTTAGTACGGATGCCGGCATTGGGCTGGAAATACCGGTTTTGGGATTCTACACAGAAATGGTTTGCAAACCGATGAATCCACACGTGAGTTTAACTTTGTCAGTTGAATGCACACATTGACAACCATCCAGGTAGATAGCTCCGTTTTGGTTTTAGAAGCAGATATTTCTCTGTACAGCCTATGGTCCCATTCACTCGGGAATATCCCAACGCAGCTCCTAGAAGAAACGTGTTTCTGACTCGCTGAATCTCAACATAGATTCAACTCTCTTAGGTGAACGAACGCACAGCAGAGCAGTTTCAAGGAAACGTTTCTCCTGAGTTTTAGACGAAGTTTCCTGCTGTTTAGTACGTATGCCGGCATTGGGCTGGAAATACCGGTTTTGGGATTGTGCACAGAAAGGGTTTGCAAACCACTGAATCTACACGTGAGTTTAACTCTGTCAGTTGAATGCACACATTGACAACCATTCAGTTAGATAGCTCCGTTTTGGTTTCAGAAGCAGATATTTCTCTGTACAGCCTATGGTCCCATTCACTCGGGAATATCCCAACGCAGCTCCTGGAAGAAATGTGTTTCTGACTCGCTGAATCTCAACATAGATTCAACTCTCTTAGGTGAACGAACGCACAGCAGAGCAGTTTAAAGGAAACGTTTCTCCTGAGTTTTAGACGAAGTTTCCTGCTGTTTAGTACGTATGCCGGCATTGGGCTGGAAATACCGGTTTTGGGATTCTGCACAGAAAGGGTTTGCAAACCGCTGAATCCACACGTGAGTTTAACTTTGTCAGTTGAATGCACACATTGACAACAATCCAGTTAGATAGCTCCGTTTTGGTTTTAGAAGCAGATATTTCTCTGTACAGCCTATGGTCCCATTCACTCGGGAATATCCCAACGCAGCTCCTAGAAGAAACGTGTTTCTGACTCGCTGAATCTCAACATAGATTCAACTCTCTTAGGTGAACGAACGCACAGCAGAGCAGTTTCAAGGAAACGTTTCTCCTGAGTTTTAGACGAAGTTTCCTGCTGTTTAGTACGGATGCCGGCATTGGGCTGGAAATACCGATTTTGGGATTCTGCACAGAAAGGGTTTGCAAACCGCTGAATCCACACGTGAGTTTAACTCTGTAAGTTGAATGCACACATTGACAACCAGTCAGTTTGATAGCACCCTTTTGGTTTTAGAAGCAGATATTTCTCTGTACAGCCTATGGTCCCATTCACTCGGGAAATCCCAACGCAGCTCCTGGAAGAAACGTGTTTCTGACTCGCTGAATCTCAACATAGATTCAACTCTCTTATGTGAACGAACGCACAGCAGAGCAGTTTCAAGGAAACGTTTCTCCTGAGTTTTAGACGAAGTTTCCTGCTGTTTAGTACGGATGCCGGCATTGGGCTGGAAATACCAATTTTGGGATTCTGCACAGAAAGGGTTTGCAAACCGCTGAATCCACACGTGAGTTTAACTCTGTAAGTTGAATGCACACATTGGCAACCATTCAGTTTGATAGCACAATTTTGGTTTTAGAAGCAGATATTTCTCTGTACAGCCTATGGTCCCATTCACTCGGGAAATCCCAACGCATCTCCTGGAAGAAACGTGTTTCTGACTCGCTGAATCTCAACATAGATTCAACTCTCTTAGGTGAACGAACGCACAGCAGAGCAGTTTCAAGGAAACGTTTCTCCTGAGTTTTAGACGAAGTTTCCTGCTGTTTAGTACGGATGCCGGCATTGGGCTGGAAATACCGGCTTTGGGATTCTGCACAGAAAGGGTTTGCAAACCGCTGAATCCACACGTGAGTTTAACTCTGTCAGTTGAATGCACACATTGACAACCATTCGGTTAGATAGCTCCGTTTTGGTTTTAGAAGCAGATATTTCTCTGTACAGCCTATGGTCCCATTCACTCGGGAATATCCCAACGCAGCTCCTAGAAGAAACGTGTTTCTGACTCGCTGAATCTCAACATAGATTCAACTCTCTTAGGTGAACGAACGCACAGCAGAGCAGTTTCAAGGAATCTTTTCTCCTGAATTTTAGACGAAGTTTCCTGCTGTTTAGTACGGATGCCGGCATTGGGCTGGAAATACCGGTTTTGGGATTCTGCACAGAAAGGGTTTGCAAATCGCTGAATCCACACGTGAGTTTAACTCTGTCAGGTTAATGCACACATTGACAACCATCCAGTTACATAGCTCCGTTTTCGTTTTAGAAGCAGATATTTCTCTGTACAGCCTATGGTCCCATTCACTCGGGAATATCCCAACGCAGCTCCTAGAAGAAACGTGTTTCTGACTCGCTGAATCTCAACATAGATTCAACTCTCTTAGGTGAACGAACGCACAGCAGAGCAGTTTAAAGGAAACGTTTCTCCTGAGTTTTAGACGAAGTTTCCTGCTGTTTAGTACGTATGCCGGCATTGGGCTGGAAATACCGGTTTTGGGATTCTGCACAGAAAGGGTTTGCAAACCGCTGAATCCACACGTGAGTTTAACTCTGTAAGTTGAATGCACACATTGACAACCATTCAGTTTGATAGCACCCTTTTGGTTTTAGAAGCAGATATTTCTCTGTACAGCCTATGGTCCCATTCACTCGGGAAATCCCAACGCAGCTCCTGGAAGAAACGTGTTTCTGACTCGCTGAATCTCAACATAGATTCAACTCTCTTATGTGAACGAACGCACAGCAGAGCAGTTTCAAGGAAACGTTTCTCCTGAGTTTTAGACGAAGTTTCCTGCTGTTTAGTACGGATGCCGGCATTGGGCTGGAAATACCGATTTTGGGATTCTGCACAGAAAGGGTTTGCAAACCGCTGAATCCACACGTGAGTTTAACTCTGTAAGTTGAATGCACACATTGGCAACCATTCAGTTTGATAGCACCCTTTTGGTTTTAGAAGCAGATATTTCTCTGTACAGCCTATGGTCCCATTCACTCGGGAAATCCCAACGCATCTCCTGGAAGAAACGTGTTTCTGACTCGCTGAATCTCAACATAGATTCAACTCTCTTAGGTGAACGAACGCACAGCAGAGCAGTTTCAAGGAAACGTTTCTCCTGAGTTTTAGACGAAGTTTCCGGCTGTTTAGTACGGATGCCGGCATTGGGCTGGAAATACCGGCTTTGGGATTCTGCACAGAAAGGGTTTGCAAACCGCTGAATCCACACGTGAGTTTAACTCTGTCAGTTGAATGCACACATTGACAACCATTCAGTTAGATAGCTCCGTTTTGGTTTTAGAAGCAGATATTTCTCTGTACAGCCTATGGTCCCATTCACTCGGGAATATCCCAACGCAGCTCCTAGAAGAAACGTGTTTCTGACTCGCTGAATCTCAACATAGATTCAACTCTCTTAGGTGAACGAACGCACAGCAGAGCAGTTTCAAGGAATCTTTTCTCCTGAATTTTAGACGAAGTTTCCTGCTGTTTAGTACGGATGCCGGCATTGGACTGGAAATACCGGTTTTGGGATTCTGCACAGAAAGGGTTTGCAATTCGCTGAATCCACACGTGAGTTTAACTCTGTCAGGTTAATGCACACATTGACAACCATCCAGTTACATAGCTCCGTTTTGGTTTTAGAAGCAGATATTTCTCTGTACAGCCTATGGTCCCATTCACTCGGGAATATCCCAACGCAGCTCCTAGAAGAAACGTGTTTCTGACTCGCTGAATCTCAACATAGATTCAACTCTCTTAGGTGAACGAACGCACAGCAGAGCAGTTTCAAGGAAACGTTTCTCCTGAGTTTTAAACCAAGTTTCCTGCTGTTTAGTATGGATGCAGGCATTGGGCTGGAAATACCGGTTTTGGGATTCTACACAGAAAGGGTTTGCAAACCGCTGAATCCACACGTGAGTTTAACTTTGTCAGTTGAATGCACACATTGACAACCATCCAGTTAGATAGCTCCGTTTTCGTTTTAGAAGCAGATATTTCTCTGTACAGCCTATGGTCCCATTCACTCGGGAATATCCCAACGCAGCTCCTAGAAGAAACGTGTTTCTGAGTCGCTGAATCTCAACATAGATTCAACTCTCTTAGGTGAACGAACGCACAGCAGAGCAGTTTCAAGGAAACTTTTCTCCTGAGTTTCAGACGAAGTTTCCTGCTGTTTAGTACGGATGCCGGCATTGGGCTGGAAATACCGGTTTTGGGATTCTGCACAGAAAGGGTTTGCAAACCGATGAATCCACACGTGAGTTTAACTTTGTCAGTTGAATGCACACATTGACAACCATCCAGGTAGATAGCTCCGTTTTGGTTTTAGAAGCAGATATTTCTCTGTACAGCCTATGGTCCCATTCACTCGGGAATATCCCAACGCAGCTCCTAGAAGAAACGTGTTTCTGACTCGCTGAATCTCAACATAGATTCAACTCTCTTAGGTGAACGAACGCACAGCAGAGCAGTTTCAAGGAAACTTTTCTCCTGCGTTTTAGACGAAGTTTCCTGCTGTTTACTACGGATGCCGGCATTGGGCTAGAAATACCGGTTTTGGGATTCTGCACAGAAAGGGTTTGCAAACCGCTGAATCCACACGTGAGTTTAACTCTGTCAGTTGAATGCACACATTGACAACCATTCAGTTGATAGCACCCTTTTGGTTTTAGAAGCAGATATTTCTCTGTACAACCTATGGTCCCATTCACTCGGGAATATCCCAACGCAGCTCCTAGAAGAAACGTGTTTCTGACTCGCTGAATCTCAACATAGATTCAACTCTCTTAGGTGGACGAACGCACAGCAGAGCAGTTTCAAGGAAACTTTTCTCCTGAGTTTTAGACGAAGTTTCCTGCTGTTTAGTACGTATGCCGGCATTGGGCTGGAAATACCGGTTTTGGGATTCTGCACAGAAAGGGTTTGCAAACCGCTGAATCCACACGTGAGTTTAACTCTGTCAGTTGAATGCACACATTGACAACCATTCAGTTAGATAGCTCCGTTCTGGTTTTAGAAGCAGATATTTCTCTGTACAGTCTATGGTCCCATTCACTCGGGAATATCCCAACGCAGCTCCTGGAAGTAACGTGTTTCTGACTCGCTGAATCTCAACATAGATTCAACTCTCTTAGGTGAACGAACGCACAGCAGAGCAGTTTCAAGGAAACTTTTCTCCTGAGTTTTAGAGGAAGTTTCCTGCTGTTTAGTACGGATGCCTGCATTGGGCTGGAAATACCGGTTTTGGGATTCTGCACAGAAAGGGTTTGCAAACCGCTGAATCCAGACGTGACTTTAACTCTATCAGTTGAATGCACACATTGGCAACCATTCAGTTTGATAGCACCCTTTTGGTTTTAGAAGCAGATATTTCTCTGTACAGACTATGGTCCCATTCACTCGGGAATATCCCAACGCAGCTCCTAGAAGAAACGTGTTTCTGACTCGCTGAATCTCAACATAGATTCAACTCTCTTAGGTGAACGAACGCACAGCAGAGCAGTTTCAAGGAAACGTTTCTCCTGAGTTTTAGACGAAGTTTCCTGCTTTTTAGTACGTATGTAGGCATTTGGCTGGAAATACCGGTTTTGGGATTCTGCACAGAAAGGGTTTTCAAACCGCTGAATCCACACGTGAGTTTAACTCTGTCAGTTGAATGCACACATTGACAACCATTCAGTTAGATAGCTCTGTTTTGGTTTTAGAAGCAGATATTTCTCTGTACAGCCTATGGTCCCATTCACTCGGGAATATCCCAACGCAGCTCCTAGAAGAAACGTGTTTCTGACTCGCTGAATCTCAACATAGATTCAACTCTCTTAGGTGAACGAACGCGCAGCAGAGCAGTTTCAAGGAAACGTTTCTCCTGAGTTTTAGACGAAGTTACCTGCTGTTTAGTACGGATGCCGGCATTGGGCTGGAAATACCGGTTTTGGGATTCTACACAGAAATGGTTTGCAAACCGATGAATCCACACGTGTGTTTAACTTTGTCAGTTGAATGCACACATTGACAACCATCCAGGTAGATAGCTCCGTTTTGGTTTTAGAAGCAGATATTTCTCTGTACAGCCTATGGTCCCATTCACTCGGGAATATCCCAACGCAGCTCCTAGAAGAAACGTGCTTCTGACTCGCTGAATCTCAACATAGATTCAACTCTCTTAGGTGAACGAACGCACAGCAGAGCAGTTTCAAGGAAACGTTTCTCCTGAGTTTTAGACGAAGTTTCCTGCTGTTTAGTACGTATGCCGGCATTGGGCTGGAAATACCGGTTTTGGGATTGTGCACAGAAAGGGTTTGGAAACCACTGAATCTACACGTGAGTTTAACTCTGTCAGTTGAATGCACACATTGACAACCATTCAGTTAGATAGCTCCGTTTTGGTTTCAGAAGCAGATATTTCTCTGTACAGCCTATGGTCCCATTCACTCGGGAATATCCCAACGCAGCTCCTGGAAGAAATGTGTTTCTGACTCGCTGAATCTCAACATAGATTCAACTCTCTTAGGTGAACGAACGCACAGCAGAGCAGTTTAAAGGAAACGTTTCTCCTGAGTTTTAGACGAAGTTTCCTGCTGTTTAGTACGTATGCCGGCATTGGGCTGGAAATACCGGTTTTGGGATTCTGCACAGAAAGGGTTTGCAAACCGCTGAATCCACACGTGAGTTTAACTTTGTCAGTTGAATGCACACATTGACAACAATCCAGTTAGATAGCTCCGTTTTGGTTTTAGAAGCAGATATTTCTCTGTACAGCCTATGGTCCCATTCACTCGGGAATATCCCAACGCAGCTCCTAGAAGAAACGTGTTTCTGACTCGCTGAATCTCAACATAGATTCAACTCTCTTAGGTGAACGAACGCACAGCAGAGCAGTTTCAAGGAAACGTTTCTCCTGAGTTTTAGACGAAGTTTCCTGCTGTTTAGTACGGATGCCGGCATTGGGCTGGAAATACCGATTTTGGGATTCTGCACAGAAAGGGTTTGCAAACCGCTGAATCCACACGTGAGTTTAACTCTGTAAGTTGAATGCACACATTGACAACCAGTCAGTTTGATAGCACCCTTTTGGTTTTAGAAGCAGATATTTCTCTGTACAGCCTATGGTCCCATTCACTCGGGAAATCCCAACGCAGCTCCTGGAAGAAACGTGTTTCTGACTCGCTGAATCTCAACATAGATTCAACTCTCTTATGTGAACGAACGCACAGCAGAGCAGTTTCAAGGAAACGTTTCTCCTGAGTTTTAGACGAAGTTTCCTGCTGTTTAGTACGGATGCCGGCATTGGGCTGGAAATACCAATTTTGGGATTCTGCACAGAAAGGGTTTGCAAACCGCTGAATCCACACGTGAGTTTAACTCTGTAAGTTGAATGCACACATTGGCAACCATTCAGTTTGATAGCACCCTTTTGGTTTTAGAAGCAGATATTTCTCTGTACAGCCTATGGTCCCATTCACTCGGGAATTCCCAACGCATCTCCTGGAAGAAACGTGTTTCTGACTCGCTGAATCTCAACATAGATTCAACTCTCTTAGGTGAACGAACGCACAGCAGAGCAGTTTCAAGGAAACGTTTCTCCTGAGTTTTAGACGAAGTTTCCTGCTGTTTAGTACGGATGCCGGCATTGGGCTGGAAATACCGGCTTTGGGATTCTGCACAGAAAGGGTTTGCAAACCGCTGAATCCACACGTGAGTTTAACTCTGTCAGTTGAATGCACACATTGACAACCATTCGGTTAGATAGCTCCGTTTTGGTTTTAGAAGCAGATATTTCTCTGTACAGCCTATGGTCCCATTCACTCGGGAATATCCCAACGCAGCTCCTAGAAGAAACGTGTTTCTGACTCGCTGAATCTCAACATAGATTCAACTCTCTTAGGTGAACGAACGCACAGCAGAGCAGTTTCAAGGAATCTTTTCTCCTGAATTTTAGACGAAGTTTCCTGCTGTTTAGTACGGATGCCGGCATTGGGCTGGAAATACCGGTTTTGGGATTCTGCACAGAAAGGGTTTGCAAATCGCTGAATCCACACGTGAGTTTAACTCTGTCAGGTTAATGCACACATTGACAACCATCCAGTTACATAGCTCCGTTTTCGTTTTAGAAGCAGATATTTCTCTGTACAGCCTATGGTCCCATTCACTCGGGAATATCCCAACGCAGCTCCTAGAAGAAACGTGTTTCTGACTCGCTGAATCTCAACATAGATTCAACTCTCTTAGGTGAACGAACGCACAGCAGAGCAGTTTCAAGGAAACGTTTCTCCTGAGTTTTAGACGAAGTTTCCTGCTGTTTAGTACGTATGCCGGCATTGGGCTGGAAATACCGGTTTTGGGATTGTGCACAGAAAGGGTTTGCAAACCACTGAATCTACACGTGAGTTTAACTCTGTCAGTTGAATGCACACATTGACAACCATTCAGTTAGATAGCTCCGTTTTGGTTTCAGAAGCAGATATTTCTCTGTACAGCCTATGGTCCCATTCACTCGGGAATATCCCAACGCAGCTCCTGGAAGAAACGTGTTTCTGACTCGCTGAATCTCAACATACATTCAACTCTCTTAGGTGAACGAACGCACAGCAGAGCAGTTTAAAGGAAAGGTTTCTCCTGAGTTTTAGACGAAGTTTCCTGCTGTTTAGTACGTATGCCGGCATTGGGCTGGAAATACCGGTTTTGGGATTCTGCACAGAAAGGGTTTGCAAACCGCTGAATCCACACGTGAGTTTAACTTTGTCAGTTGAATGCACACATTGACAACAATCCAGTTAGATAGCTCCGTTTTGGTTTTAGAAGCAGATATTTCTCTGTACAGCCTATGGTCCCATTCACTCGGGAATATCCCAACGCAGCTCCTAGAAGAAACGTGTTTCTGACTCGCTGAATCTCAACATAGATTCAACTCTCTTAGGTGAACGAACGCACAGCAGAGCAGTTTCAAGGAAACGTTTCTCCTGAGTTTTAGACGAAGTTTCCTGCTGTTTGGTACGGATGCCTGCATTGGGCTGGAAATACCGATTTTGGGATTCTGCACAGAAAGGGTTTGCAAACCGCTGAATCCACACGTGAGTTTAACTCTGTAAGTTGAATGCACACATTGACAACCATTCAGTTTGATAGCACCCTTTTGGTTTTAGAAGCAGATATTTCTCTGTACAGCCTATGGTCCCATTCACTCGGGAAATCCCAACGCATCTCCTGGAAGAAACGTGTTTCTGACTCGCTGAATCTCAACATAGATTCAACTCTCTTAGGTGAACGAACGCACAGCAGAGCAGTTTCAAGGAAACGTTTCTCCTGAGTTTTAGACGAAGTTTCCTGCTGTTTAGTACGGATGCCGGCATTGGGCTGGAAATACCGGCTTTGGGATTCTGCACAGAAAGGGTTTGCAAACCGCTGAATCCACACTTGAGTTTAACTCTGTCAGTTGAATGCACACATTGACAACCATTCAGTTAGATAGCTCCGTTTTGGTTTTAGAAGCAGATATTTCTCTGTACAGCCTATGGTCCCATTCACTCGGGAATATCCCAACGCAGCTCCTAGAAGAAACGTGTTTCTGACTCGCTGAATCTCAACATAGATTCAACTCTCTTAGGTGAACGAACGCACAGCAGAGCAGTTTCAAGGAATCTTTTCTCCTGAATTTTAGACGAAGTTTCCTGCTGTTTAGTACGGATGCCGGCATTGGGCTGGAAATACCGGTTTTGGGATTCTGCACAGAAAGGGTTTGCAAATCGCTGAATCCACACGTGAGTTTAACTCTGTCAGGTTAATGCACACATTGACAACCATCCAGTTACATAGCTCCGTTTTGGTTTTAGAAGCAGATATTTCTCTGTACAGCCTATGGTCCCATTCACTCGGGAATATCCCAACGCAGCTCCTAGAAGAAACGTGTTTCTGACTCGCTGAATCTCAACATAGATTCAACTCTCTTAGGTGAACGAACGCACAGCAGAGCAGTTTCAAGGAAACGTTTCTCCTGAGTTTTAAACGAAGTTTCCTGCTGTTTAGTATGGATGCAGGCATTGGGCTGGAAATACCGGTTTTGGGATTCTACACAGAAAGGGTTTGCAAACCGCTGAATCCACACGTGAGTTTAACTTTGTCAGTTGAATGCACACATTGACAACCATCCAGTTAGATAGCTCCGTTTTCGTTTTAGAAGCAGATATTTCTCTGTACAGACTATGGTCCCATTCACTCGGGAATATCCCAACGCAGCTCCTAGAAGAAACGTGTTTCTGAGTCGCTGAATCTCAACATAGATTCAACTCTCTTAGGTGAACGAACGCACAGCAGAGCAGTTTCAAGGAAACTTTTCTCCTGAGTTTCAGACGAAGTTTCCTGCTGTTTAGTACGGATGCCGGCATTGGGCTGGAAATACCGGTTTTGGGATTCTGCACAGAAAGGGTTTGCAAACCGATGAATCCACACGTGAGTTTAACTTTGTCAGTTGAATGCACACATTGACAACCATCCAGGTAGATAGCTCCGTTTTGGTTTTAGAAGCAGATATTTCTCTGTACAGCCTATGGTCCCATTCACTCGGGAATATCCCAACGCAGCTCCTAGAAGAAACGTGTTTCTGACTCGCTGAATCTCAACATAGATTCAACTCTCTTAGGTGAACGAACGCACAGCAGAGCAGTTTCAAGGAAACGTTTCTCCTGAGTTTTAGACGAAGTTTCCTGCTGTTTAGTACGTATGCCGGCATTGGGCTGGAAATACCGGTTTTGGGATTGTGCACAGAAAGGGTTTGCAAACCACTGAATCTACACGTGAGTTTAACTCTGTCAGTTGAATGCACACATTGACAACCATTCAGTTAGATAGCTCCGTTTTGGTTTCAGAAGCAGATATTTCTCTGTACAGCCTATGGTCCCATTCACTCGGGAATATCCCAACGCAGCTCCTGGAAGAAACGTGTTTCTGACTCGCTGAATCTCAACATAGATTCAACTCTCTTAGGTGAACGAACGCACAGCAGAGCAGTTTAAAGGAAACGTTTCTCCTGAGTTTTAGACGAAGTTTCCTGCTGTTTAGTACGTATGCCGGCATTGGGCTGGAAATACCGGTTTTGGGATTCTGCACAGAAAGGGTTTGCAAACCGCTGAATCCACACGTGAGTTTAACTTTGTCAGTTGAATGCACACATTGACAACAATCCAGTTAGATAGCTCCGTTTTGGTTTTAGAAGCAGATATTTCTCTGTACAGCCTATGGTCCCATTCACTCGGGAATATCCCAACGCAGCTCCTAGAAGAAACGTGTTTCTGACTCGCTGAATCTCAACATAGATTCAACTCTCTTAGGTGAACGAACGCACAGCAGAGCACTTTCAAGGAAACGTTTCTCCTGAGTTTTAGACGAAGTTTCCTGCTGTTTAGTACGGATGCCGGCATTGGGCTGGAAATACCGATTTTGGGATTCTGCACAGAAAGGGTTTGCAAACCGCTGAATCCACACGTGAGTTTAACTCTGTAAGTTGAATGCACACATTGACAACCATTCAGTTTGATAGCACCCTTTTGGTTTTAGAAGCAGATATTTCTCTGTACAGCCTATGGTCCCATTCACTCGGGAAATCCCAACGCAGCTCCTGGAAGAAACGTGTTTCTGACTCGCTGAATCTCAACATAGATTCAACTCTCTTATGTGAACGAACGCACAGCAGAGCAGTTTCAAGGAAACGTTTCTCCTGAGTTTTAGACGAAGTTTCCTGCTGTTTAGTACGGATGCCGGCATTGGGCTGGAAATACCGATTTTGGGATTCTGCACAGAAAGGGTTTGCAAACCGCTGAATCCACACGTGAGTTTAACTCTGTAAGTTGAATGCACACATTGGCAACCATTCAGTTTGATAGCACCCTTTTGGTTTTAGAAGCAGATATTTCTCTGTACAGCCTATGGTCCCATTCACTCGGGAAATCCCAACGCATCTCCTGGAAGAAACGTGTTTCTGACTCGCTGAATCTCAACATAGATTCAACTCTCTTAGGTGAACGAACGCACAGCAGAGCAGTTTCAAGGAAACGTTTCTCCTGAGTTTTAGACGAAGTTTCCTGCTGTTTAGTACGGATGCCGGCATTGGGCTGGAAATACCGGCTTTGGGATTCTGCACAGAAAGGGTTTGCAAACCGCTGAATCCACACGTGAGTTTAACTCTGTCAGTTGAATGCACACATTGACAACCATTCAGTTAGATAGCTCCGTTTTGGTTTTAGAAGCAGATATTTCTCTGTACAGCCTATGGTCCCATTCACTCGGGAATATCCCAACGCAGCTCCTAGAAGAAACGTGTTTCTGACTCGCTGAATCTCAACATAGATTCAACTCTCTTAGGTGAACGAACGCACAGCAGAGCAGTTTCAAGGAATCTTTTCTCCTGAATTTTAGACGAAGTTTCCTGCTGTTTAGTACGGATGCCGGCATTGGGCTGGAAATACCGGTTTTGGGATTCTGCACAGAAAGGGTTTGCAAATCGCTGAATCCACACGTGAGTTTAACTCTGTCAGGTTAATGCACACATTGACAACCATCCAGTTACATAGCTCCGTTTTGGTTTTAGAAGCAGATATTTCTCTGTACAGCCTATGGTCCCATTCACTCGGGAATATCCCAACGCAGCTCCTAGAAGAAACGTGTTTCTGACTCGCTGAATCTCAACATAGATTCAACTCTCTTAGGTGAACGACCGCACAGCAGAGCAGTTTCAAGGAAACGTTTCTCCTGAGTTTTAAACGAAGTTTCCTACTGTTTAGTATGGATGCAGGCATTGGGCTGGAAATACCGGTTTTGGGATTCTACACAGAAAGGGTTTGCAAACCGCTGAATCCACACGTGAGTTTAACTTTGTCAGTTGAATGCACACATTGACAACCATCCAGTTAGATAGCTCCGTTTTCGTTTTAGAAGCAGATATTTCTCTGTACAGACTATGGTCCCATTCACTCGGGAATATCCCAACGCAGCTCCTAGAAGAAACGTGTTTCTGACTCGCTGAATCTCAACATAGATTCAACTCTCTTAGGTGAACGAACGCACAGCAGAGCAGTTTCAAGGAAACGTTTCTCCAGAGTTTTAGACGAAGTTTCCTGCTGTTTTGTACGGATGCCGGCATTGTGCTGGAAATACCGGTTTTGGGATTCTACACAGAAATGGTTTGCAAACCGCTGAATCCACACGTGAGTTTAACTTTGTCAGTTGAATGCACACATTGACAACCATCCAGGTAGATAGCTCCGTTTTGGTTTTAGAAGCAGATATTTCTCTGTACAGCCTATGGTCCCATTCACTCGGGAATATCCCAACGCAGCTCCTAGAAGAAACGTGTTTCTGAGTCGCTGAATCTCAACATAGATTCAACTCTCTTAGGTGAACGAACGCACAGCAGAGCAGTTTCAAGGAAACTTTTCTCCTGAGTTTCAGACGAAGTTTCCTGCTGTTTAGTACGGATGCCGGCATTGGGCTGGAAATACCGGTTTTGGGATTCTGAACAGAAAGGGTTTGCAAACCGCTGAATCCACACGTGAGTTTAACTCTGTCAGTTGAATGCACACATTGACAACCATTCAGTTTGATAGCACCCTTTTGGTTTTAGAAGCAGATATTTCTCTGTACAGCCTATGGTCCCATTCACTCGGGAATATCCCAACGCAGCTCCTAGAAGAAACGTGTTTCTGACTCGCTGAATCTCAACATAGATTCAACTCTCTTAGGTGAACGAACGCACAGCAGAGCAGTTTCAAGGAAACGTTTCTCCTGAGTTTTAGACGAAGTTTCCTGCTGTTTAGTACGTATGCCGGCATTGAGCTGGAAATACCGGTTTTGGGATTCTGCACAGAAAGGGTTTGCAAACCGCTGAATCCACACGTGAGTTTAACTCTGTCAGTTGAATGCACACATTGACAACCATTCAGTTTGATAACACTCTTTTGGTTTTAGAAGCAGATATTTCTCTGTACAGCCTATGGTCCCATTCACTCGGGAATATCCCAACGCAGCTCCTGGATGAAACGTGTTTCTGACTCGCTGAATCCCAACATAGATTCAACTCTCTTAGGTGAACGAACGCACAGCAGAGCAGTTTCAAGGAAACGTTTCTCCTGAGTTTTAGACGAAGTTTCCTGCTGTTTAGTACGTATGCCGGCATTGGGCTGGAAATACCGGTTTTGGGATTCTGCACAGAAAGGGTTTGCAAACCGCTGAATCCACACGTGAGTTTAACTCTGTCAGTTGAATGCACACATTGACAACCATTCAGTTTGATAACACCCTTTTGGTTTTAGAAGCAGATATTTCTCTGTACAGCCTATGGTCCCATTCACTCGGGAATATCCCAACGCAGCTCCTGGAAGAAACGTGTTTCTGACTCGCTGAATCTCAACATAGATTCAACTCTCTTAGGTGAACGAACGCACAGCAGAGCAGTTTCAAGGAAACGTTTCTCCTGAGTTTTAGACGAAGTTTCCTGCTGTTTAGTACGTATGCCGGCATTGGGCTGGAAATACCGGTTTTGGGATTCTGCACAGAAAGGGTTTGCAAACCGCTGAATCCACACGTGAGTTTAACTCTGTCAGTTGAATGCACACATTGACAACCATTCAGTTAGATAGCTCCGTTTTGGTTTTAGAAGCAGATATTTCTCTGTACAGCCTATGGTCCCATTCACTCGGGAATATCCCAACGCAGCTCCTGGAAGAAACGTGTTTCTGACTCGCTGAATCTCAACATAGATTCAACTCTCTTAGGTGAACGAACGCACAGCAGAGCAGTTTCAAGGAAACGTTTCTCCAGAGTTTTAGACGAAGTTACCTGCTGTTTAGTACGGATGCCGGCATTGTGCTGGAAATACCGGTTTTGGGATTCTAAACAGAAATGGTTTGCAAACCGCTGAATCCACACGTGAGTTTAACTTTGTCAGTTGAATGCACACATTGACAACCATCTAGGTAGATAGCTCCGTTTTGGTTTTAGAAGCAGATATTTCTCTGTACAGCCTATGGTCCCATTCACTCGGGAATATCCCAACGCAGCTCCTAGAAGAAACGTGTTTCTGACTCGCTGAATCTCAACATAGATTCAACTCTCTTAGGTGAACGAACGCACAGCAGAGCAGTTTCAAGGAAACTTTTCTCCTGAGTTTTAGACGAAGTTTCCTGCTGTTTAGTACGGATGCCGACATTGGGCTGGAAATACCGTTTTTGGGATTCTGCACAGAAAGGGTTTGCAAACCGCTGAATCCACACGTGAGTTTAACTCTGTCAATTGAATGCACACATTGACAACCATTCAGTTTGATAGCACCCTTTGGTTTTAGAAGCAGATATTTCTCTGTACAGCCTATGGTCCCATTCACTCGGGAATATCCCAACGCAGCTCCTAGAAGAAACGTGTTTCTGACTCGCTGAATCTCAACATAGATTCAACTCTCTTAGGTGAACGAACGCAAAGCAGAGGAGTTTCAAGGAAACGTTTCTACTGAGTTTTAGACGAAGTTTCCTGCTGTTTAGTACGTATGCCGGCATTGGGCTGGAAATACCGGTTTTGGGATTCTGCACAGAAATGGTTTGCAAACCGCTGAATCCACACGTGAGTTTAACTCTGTCAGTTGAATGCACACATTGACAACCATTCAGTTTGGTAACACCCTTTTGGTTTTAGAAGCAGATATTTCTCTGTACAGCCTATGGTCCCATTCACTCGGGAATATCCCAACGCAGCTCCTGGAAGAAACGGTTTTCTGACTCGCTGAATCTCAACATAGATTCAACTGTCTTAGGTGAACGAACGAACAGCAGAGCAGTTTCAAGGAAACGTTTCTCCTGAGTTTTAGACGAAGTTTCCTGCTGTTTAGTACGTATGCCGGCATTCGGCTGGAAATACCGGTTTTGGGATTCTGCACAGAAAGGGTTTGCAAACCGCTGAATCCACACGTGAGTTTAACTCTGTCAGTTGAATGCACACATTGACAACCATTCAGTTAGATAGCTCCGTTTTTGTTTTAGAAGCAGATATTTCTCTGTACAGCCTATGGTCCCATTCACCCGGGAATATCCCAACGCAGCTCCTAGAAGAAACGTGTTTCTGAATCGCTGAATCTCAACATAGATTCAACTCTCTTAGGTGAACGAACGCACAGCAGAGCAGTTTCAAGGAAACTTTTCTCCTGAGTTTCAGACGAAGTTTCCTGCTGTTTAGTACGGATGCCGGCATTGGGCTGGAAATACCGGTTTTGGGATTCTGCACAGAAAGGGTTTGCAAACCGCTGAATCCACACGTGAGTTTAACTCTGTCAGTTGAATGCACACATTGACAACCATTCAGTTTGATAGCACCCTTTTGGTTTTAGAGGCAGATATTTCTCTGTACAGCCTATGGTCCCATTCACTCGGGAATATCCCAACGCAGCTCCTAGAAGAAACGTGTTTCTGACTCGCTGAATCTCAACATAGATTCAACTCTCTTAGGTGAACGAACGCACAGCAGAGCAGTTTCAAGGAAACGCTTCTCCTGAGTTTTAGACGAAGTTTCCTGCTGTTTAGTACGTATGCCGGCATTGGGCTGGAAATACCGGTTTTGGGATTCTGCACAGAAAGGGTTTGCAAACCGCTGAATCCAGACGTGACTTTAACTCTATCAGTTGAATGCACACATTGGCAACCATTCAGATTGATAGCACCCTTTTGGTTTTAGAAGCAGATATTTCTCTGTACAGACTATGGTCCCATTCACTCGGGAATATCCCAACGCAGCTCCTAGAAGAAACGTGTTTCTGACTCGCTGAATCTCAACATAGATTCAACTCTCTTAGGTGAACGAACGCACAGCAGAGCAGTTTCAAGGAAACGTTTCTCCTGAGATTTAGACGAAGTTTCCTGCTGTTTAGTACGGATGCCGGCATTGGGCTGGAAATACCGGTTTTGGGATTCTACACAGAAATGGTTTGGAAACCGCTGAATCCACACGTGAGTTTAACTTTGTCAGTTGAATGCACACATTGACAACCATCCAGCTAGATAGCTCCGTTTTGGTTTTAGAAGCAGATATTTCTCTGTACAGCCTATGGTCCCCTTCACTCGGGAATATCCCAACGCAGCTCCTAGAAGAAACGTGTTTCTGAGTCGCTGAATCTCAACATAGATTCAACTCTCTTAGGTGAACGAACGCACAGCAGAGCAGTTTCAAGGAAACGTTTCTCCTGAGTTTTAGACGAAGTTTCCTGCTGTTTAGTACGTATGCCGGCATTGGGCTGGAAATACCGGTTTTGGGATTCTGCACAGAAAGGGTTTGCAAACCGCTGAATCCACACGTGAGTTTAACTCTGTCAGTTGAATGCACACATTGACAACCATTCAGTTTGATAACACCCTTTTGGTTTTAGAAGCAGATATTTCTCTGTACAGCCTATGGTCCCATTCACTCGGGAATATCCCAACGCAGCTCCTGGAAGAAACGTGTTTCTGACTCGCTGAATCTCAACATAGATTCAACTCTCTTAGGTGAACGAACGCACAGCAGAGCAGTTTCAAGGAAACGTTTCTCCTGAGTTTTAGACGAAGTTTCCTGCTGTTTAGTACGTATGCCGGCATTGGGCTGGAAATACCGGTTTTGGGATTCTGCACAGAACGGGTTTGCAAACCGCTGAATCCACACGTGAGTTTAACTCTGTCAGTTGAATGCACACATTGACAACCATTCAGTTAGATAGCTCCGTTTTGGTTTTAGAAGCAGATATTTCTCTGTACAGCCTATGGTCCCATTCACTCGGGAATATCCCAACGCAGCTCCTAGAAGAAACGTGTTTCTGACTCGCTGAATCTCAACATAGATACAACTCTCTTAGGTGAACGAACGCACAGCAGAGCAGTTTCAAGGAAACTTTTCTCCTGAGTTTTAGACGAAGTTTCCTGCTGTTTAGTACGGATGCCGACATTGGGCTGGAAATACCGTTTTTGGGATTCTGCACAGAAAGGGTTTGCAAACCGCTGAATCCACACGTGAGTTTAACTCTGTCAATTGAATGCACTCATTGACAACCATTCAGTTTGATAGCACCCTTTGGTTTTAGAAGCAGATATTTCTCTGTACAGCCTATGGTCCCATTCACTCGGGAATATCCCAACGCAGCTCCTAGAAGAAACGTGTTTCTGACTCGCTGAATCTCAACATAGATTCAACTCTCTTAGTTGAACGAACGCACAGCAGAGCAGTTTCAAGGAAACGTTTCTCCTGAGTTTCAGACGAAGTTTCCTGCTGTTTAGTACGGATGCCGGCATTGGGCTGGAAATACCGGTTTTGGGATTCTGCACAGAAAGGGTTTACAAACCGCTGAATCCACACGTGAGTTTAACTTTGTCAGTTGAATGCACACATTGACAACCATCCAGTTAGATAGCTCCGTTTTGGTTTCAGAAGCAGATATTTCTCTGTACAGACTATGGTCCCATTCACTCGGGAATATCCCAACGCAGCTCCTAGAAGAAACGTGTTTCTGACTCGCTGAATCTCAACATAGATTCAACTCTCTTAGTTGAACGAACGCACAGCAGAGCAGTTTCAAGGAAACGTTTCTCCTGAGTTTTAGACGAAGTTTCCTGTTGTTTAGTACGGAAGCCGGCATTGGGCTGGAAATGCCGGTTTTGGGATTCTGCACAGAAAGGGTTTGCAAACCGCTGAATCCACACGTGAGTTTAACTTTGTCAGTTGAATGCACACATTGACAACAATCCAGTTAGATAGCTCCGTTTTGGTTTTAGAAGCAGATATTTCTCTGTACAGCCTATGGTCCCATTCACTCGGGAATATCCCAACGCAGCTCCTAGAAGAAACGTGTTTCTGACTCGCTGAATCTCAACATAGATTCAACTCTCTTAGGTGAACGAACGCAAAGCAGAGGAGTTTCAAGGAAACGTTTCTACTGAGTTTTAGACGAAGTTTCCTGCTGTTTAGTACGTATGCCGGCATTGGGCTGGAAATACCGGTTTTGGGATTCTGCACAGAAATGGTTTGCAAAACGCTGAATCCACACGTGAGTTTAACTCTGTCAGTTGAATGCACACATTGAAAACCATTCAGTTTGATAGCACCCTTTTGGTTTTAGAAGCAGATATTTCTCTGTACAGGCTATGGTCCCATTCACTCGGGAATATCCCAACACAGCTCCTAGAAGAAACGTGATTCTGACTCGCTGAATCTCAACATAGATTCAACTCTCTTAGGTGAACGAACGCACAGCAGAGCAGTTTCAAGGAAACGTTTCTCCTGAGTTTTAGACGAAGTTTCCTGCTGTTTAGTACGTATGCCGGCATTGGGCTGGAAATACCGGTTTTGGGATTCTGCACAGAAAGGTTCTGCAAACCGCTGAATCCACACGTGAGTTTAACTCTGTCAGTTGAATGCACACATTGACAACCATTCAGTTAGATAGCTCCGTTTTGGTTTTAGAATCAGATATTTCTCTGTACAGCCTATGGTCCCATTCACTCGGGAATATCCCAACGTAGCTCCTAGAAGAAACGTGTTTCTGACTCGCTGAATCTCAACATGGATTCAACTCCCTTAGGTGAACGAAGGCACAGCAGAGCAGTTTCAAGGAAACGTTTCTCCTGAGTTTTAGACGAAGTTTCCTGCTGTTTAGTACGTATGCCGGCATTGGGCTGGAAATACCGGTTTTGGGATTCTGCACAGAAAGGGTTTGCAAACCGCTGAATCCACACGTGAGTTTAACTCTGTCAGTTGAATGCACACATTGACAACCATTCAGTTAGATAGCTCCGTTTTGGTTTTAGAAGCAGATATTTCTCTGTACAGCCTATGGTCCCATTCACTCGGGAATATCCCAACGCAGCTCCTAGAAGAAACGTGTTTCTGACTCGCTGAATCTCAACATAGATTCAACTCTCTTAGGTGAATGAACGCACAGCAGAGCAGTTTCAAGGAAACGTTTCTCCTGAGTTTTAGAAAAAGTTTCCTGCTGTTTAGTACGGATGCCGGCATTGGGCTGGAAATACCGGTTTTGGGATTCTGCACAGAAAGGGTTTGCAAACCGCTGAATCCACACGTGAGTTTAACTCTGTCAGTTGAATGCACACATTGACAACCATTCAGTTAGATAGCTCCGTTTTGGTTTTAGAAGCAGATATTTCTCTGTACAGCCTATGGTCCCATTCACTCGGGAATATCCCAACGCAGCTCCTGGAAGAAACCTGTTTCTGACTCGCTGAATCTCAACATAGATTCAACTCTCTTAGGTGAACGAACGCACAGCAGAGCAGTTTCAAGGAAACGTTTCTCCTGAGTTTTAGACGAAGTTTCCTGCTGTTTAGTACGTATGCCGGCATTGGGCTGGAAATACCGGTTTTGGGATTCTGCACAGAAAGGGTTTGCAAACCGCTGAATCCACACGTGAGTTTAACTCTGTCAGTTGAATGCACACATTGACAACCATTCAGTTAGATAGCTCCGTTTTGGTTTTAGAAGCAGATATTTCTCTGTACAGCCTATGGTCCCATTCACTCGGGAATATCCCATTGCAGCTCCTAGAAGAAACGTGTTTCTGACTCGCTGAATCTCAACATAGATTCAACTCTCTTAGGTGAACGAACGCACAGCAGAGCAGTTTCAAGGAAACTTTTCTCCTGAGTTTTAGACGAAGTATCCTGCTGTTTAGTACGTATGCCGGCATTGGGCTGGAAATACCGGTTTTGGGATTCTGCACAGAAAGGGTTTGCAAACCGCTGAATCCACACGTGACTTTAACTCTGTCAGCTGAATGCACTCATTGACAACCATTCAGTTTGATAGCACCATTTTGGTTTTAGAAGCAGATATTTCTCTGTACAGACTATGGTCCCATTCACTCGGGAATATCCCAACGCAGCTCCTAGAAGAAACGTGTTTCTGACTCGCTGAATCTCAACATAGATTCAACTCTCTTAGGTGAACGAACGCACAGCAGAGCAGTTTCAAGGAAACTTTTCTCCTGAGTTTTAGCCGAAGTATCCTGCTGTTTAGTACATATGCCGGCATTGGGCTGGAAATACCGGTTTTGGGATTCTGCACAGAAAGGGTTTGCAAACCGCTGAATCCACACGTGACTTTAACTCTGTCAGCTGAATGCACTCATTGACAACCATTCAGTTTGATAGCACCATTTTGGTTTTAGAAGCAGATATTACTCTGTACAGACTATGGTCCCATTCACTCGGGAATATCCCAACGCAGCTCCTAGAAGAAACGTGTTTCTGACTCGCTGAATCTCAACATAGATTCAACTCTCTTAGGTGAACGAACGCACAGCAGAGCAGTTTCAAGGAAACATTTCTCCTGAGTTTTAGACGAAGTATCCTGCTGTTTAGTACGTATGCCGGCATTGGGCTGGAAATACCGGTTTTGGGATTCTGCACAGAAAGGTTTTGCAAACCGCGGAATCCACACGTGAGCTTAACTCTGTCAGTTGAATGCACACATTGACAACCATTCAGTTAGATAGCTCCGTTTCTGTTTTAGAAGCAGATATTTCTCTGTACAGCCTATGGTCCCATTCACTCGGGAATATCCCAACGCAGCTCCTAGAAGAAACGTGTTTCTGACTCGCTGAATCTCAACATAGATTCAACTCTCTTAGGTGAACGAACGAACAGCAGAGCAGTTTCAAGGAAACGTTTCTCCTGAGTTTTAGACGAAGTTTCCTGCTGTTTAGTACGTATGCCGGCATTGGGCTGGAAATACCGGTTTTGGGATTCTGCACAGAAAGGGTTTGCAAACCGCTGAATCCACACGTGAGTTTAACTCTGTCAGTTGAATGCACACATTGACAACCATTCAGTTTGATAACACCCTTTTGGTTTTAGAAGCAGATATTTCTCTGTACAGCCTATGGTCCCATTCACTCGGGAATATCCCAACGCAGCTCCTGGAAGAAACGTGTTTCTGACTCGCTGAATCTCAACATAGATTCAACTCTCTTAGGTGAACGAACGCACAGCAGAGCAGTTTCAAGGAAACGTTTCTCCTGAGTTTTAGACGAAGTTTCCTGCTGTTTAGTACGTATGCCGGCATTGGGCTGGAAATACCGGTTTTGGGATTCTGCACAGAAAGGGTTTGCAAACCGCTGAATCCACACGTGAGTTTAACTCTGTCAGTTGAATGCACACATTGACAACCATTCAGTTAGATAGCTCCGTTTTGGTATTAGAAGCAGATATTTCTCTGTACAGCCTATGGTCCCATTCACTCGGGAATATCCCAACGCAGCTCCTGGAAGAAACGTGTTTCTGACTCGCTGAATCTCAACATAGATTCAACTCTCTTAGGTGAACGAACGCACAGCAGAGCAGTTTCAAGGAAACGTTTCTCCAGAGTTTTAGACGAAGTTTCCTGCTGTTTAGTACGGATGCCGGCATTGTGCTGGAAATACCGGTTTTGGGATTCTACACAGAAATGGTTTGCAAACCGCTGAATCCACACGTGAGTTTAACTTTGTCAGTTGAATGCACACATTGACAACCATCCAGGTAGATAGCTCCGTTTTGGTTTTAGAAGCAGATATTTCTCTGTACAGCCTATGGTCCCATTCACTCGGGAATATCCCAACGCAGCTCCTAGAAGAAACGTGTTTCTGAGTCGCTGAATCTCAACATAGATTCAACTCTCTTAGGTGATCGAACGCACAGCAGAGCAGTTTCAAGGAAACTTTTCTCCTGAGTTTCAGACGAAGTTTCCTGCTGTTTAGTACGGATGCCGGCATTGGGCTGGAAATACCGGTTTTGGGATTCTGCACAGAAAGGGTTTGCAAACCGCTGAATCCACACGTGAGTTTAACTCTGTCAGTTGAATGCACACATTGACAACCATTCAGTTTGATAGCACCCTTTTGGTTTTAGAAGCAGATATTTCTCTGTACAGCCTATGGTCCCATTCACTCGGGAATATCCCAACGCAGCTCCTAGAAGAAACGTGTTTCTGACTCGCTGAATCTCAACATAGATTCAACTCTCTTAGGTGAACGAACGCACAGGAGAGCAGTTTCAAGGAAACGTTTCTCCTGAGTTTTAGACGAAGTTTCCTGCTGTTTAGTACGTATGCCGGCATTGGGCTGGAAATACCGGTTTTGGGATTCTGCACAGAAAGGGTTTGAAAACCGCTGAATCCACACGTGAGTTTAACTCTGTAAGTTGAATGCACACATTGACAACCATTCTGTTTGATAACACCCTTTTGGTTTTAGAAGCAGATATTTCTCTGTACAGCCTATGGTCCCATTCACTCGGGAAAATCCCAACGCAGCTCCTGGAAGAAACGTGTTTCTGACTCGCTGAATCTCAACATAGATTCAACTCTCTTAGGTGAACGAACGAACAGCAGAGCAGTTTCAAGGAAACTTTTCTCCTGAGTTTTAGACGAAGTTTCCTGCTGTTTAGTACGTATGCCGGCATTGGGCTGGAAATACCGGTTTTGGGATTCTGCACAGAAAGGGTTTGCAAACCGCTGAATCCACACGTGAGTTTAACTCTGTCAGTTGAATGCACACATTGACAACCATTCAGTTAGATAGCTCCGTTTTGGTTTTAGAAGCAGATATTTCTCTGTACAGACTATGGTCCCATTCACTCGGGAATATCCCAACGCAGCTCCTAGAAGAAACGTGTTTCTGACTCGCTGAATCTCAACATAGATTCAACTCTCTTAGGTGAACGAACGCACAGCAGAGCAGTTTCAAGGAAACTTTTCTCCTGAGTTTTAGACGAAGTTTCCTGCTGTTTAGTACGGATGCCGACATTGGGCTGGAAATACCGTTTTTGGGATTCTGCACAGAAAGGGTTTGCAAACCGCTGAATCCACACGTGAGTTTAACTCTGTCAATTGAATGCACACATTGACAACCATTCAGTTTGATAGCACCCTTTGGTTTTAGAAGCAGATATTTCTCTGTACAGCCTATGGTCCCATTCACTCGGGAATATCCCAACGCAGCTCCTAGAAGAAAGGTGTTTCTGACTCGCTGCAACTCAACATAGATTCAACTCTCTTAGGTGAACGAACGCAAAGCAGAGGAGTTTCAAGGAAACGTTTCTACTGAGTTTTAGACGAAGTTTCCTGCTGTTTAGTACGTATGCCGGCATTGGGCTGGAAATACCGGTTTTGGGATTCTGCACAGAAATGGTTTGCAAACCGCTGAATCGACACGTGAGTTTAACTCTGTCAGTTGAATGCACACATTGACAACCATTCAGTTTGGTAACACCCTTTTGGTTTTAGAAGCAGATATTTCTCTGTACAGCCTATGGTCCCATTCACTCGGGAATATCCCAACGCAGCTCCTGGAAGAAACGTTTTTCTGACTCGCTGAATCTCAACATAGATTCAACTGTCTTAGGTGAACGACCGAACAGCAGAGCAGTTTCAAGGAAACGTTTCTCCTGAGTTTTAGACGAAGTTTCCTGCTGTTTAGTACGTATGCCGGCATTCGGCTGGAAATACCGGTTTTGGGATTCTGCACAGAAAGGGTTTGCAAACCCCTGAATCCACACGTGAGTTTAACTCTGTCAGTTGAATGCACACATTGACAACCATTCAGTTAGATAGCTCCGTTTTGGTTTTAGAAGCAGATATTTCTCTGTACAGCCTATGGTCCCATTCACCCGGGAATATCCCAACGCAGCTCCTAGAAGAAACGTGTTTCTGAATCGCTGAATCTCAACATAGATTCAACTCTCTTAGGTGAACGAACGCACAGCAGAGCAGTTTCAAGGAAACTTTTCTCCTGAGTTTCAGACGAAGTTTCCTGCTGTTTAGTACGGATGCCGGCATTGGGCTGGAAATACCGGTTTTGGGATTCTGCACAGAAAGGGTTTGCAAACCGCTGAATCCACACGTGAGTTTAACTCTGTCAGTTGAATGCACACATTGACAACCATTCAGTTTGATAGCACCCTTTTGGTTTTAGAAGCAGATATTTCTCTGTACAGCCTATGGTCCCATTCACTCGGGAATATCCCAACGCAGGTCCTAGAAGAAACGTGTTTCTGACTCGCTGAATCTCAACATAGATTCAACTCTCTTAGGTGAACGAACGCACAGCAGAGCAGTTTCAAGGAAACGCTTCTCCTGAGTTTTAGACGAAGTTTCCTGCTGTTTAGTACGTATGCCGGCATTGGGCTGGAAATACCGGTTTTGGGATTCTGCACAGAAAGGGTTTGCAAACCGCTGAATCCAGACGTGACTTTAACTCTATCAGTTCAATGCACACATTGGCAACCATTCAGTTTGATAGCACCCTTTTGGTTTTAGAAGCAGATATTTCTCTGTACAGACTATGGTCCCATTCACTCGGGAATATCCCAACGCAGCTCCTAGAAGAAACGTGTTTCTGACTCGCTGAATCTCAACATAGATTCAACTCTCTTAGGTGAACGAACGCACAGCAGAGCAGTTTCAAGGAAACGTTTCTCCTGAGTTTTAGACGAAGTTTCCTGCTTTTTAGTACGTATGCCAGCATTGGGCTGGAAATACCGGTTTTGGGATTCTGCACAGAAACGGTTTGCAAACCGCTGAATCCACACGTGAGTTTAACTCTGTCAGTTGAATGCACACATTGACAACCATTCAGTTAGATAGCTCCGTTTTGGTTTTAGAAGCAGATATTTCTCTGTACAGCCTATGGTCCCATTCACTCGGGAATATCCCAACCCAGCTCCTAGAAGAAACGTGTTTCTGACTCGCTGAATCTCAACATAGATTCAACTCTCTTAGGTGAACGAACGCACAGCAGAGCAGTTTCAAGGAAACGTTTCTCCTGAGTTTTAGACGAAGTTTCCTGCTGTTTAGTACGGATGCCGGCATTGGGCTGGAAATACCGGTTTTGGGATTCTACACAGGAATGGTTTGCAAACCGCTGAATCCACACGTGAGTTTAACTTTGTCAGTTGAATGCACACATTGACAACCATTCAGTTTGATAGCACCCTTTGGTTTTAGAAGCAGATATTTCTCTGTACAGACTATGGTCCCATTCACTCGGGAATATCCCAACGCAGCTCCTAGAAGAAACGTGTTTCTGACTCGCTGAATCTCAACATAGATTCAACTCTCTTAGGTGAACGAACGCACAGCAGAGCAGTTTCAAGGAAATTTTTCTCCTGAGTTTTAGACGAAGTTTCCTGCTGTTTAGTACGGATGCCGACATTGGGCTGGAAATACCGTTTTTGGGATTCTGCACAGAAAGGGTTTGCAAACCGCTGAATCCACACGTGAGTTTAACTCTGTCAATTGAATGCACACATTGACAACCATTCAGTTTGATAGCACCCTTTGGTTTTAGAAGCAGATATTTCTCTGTACAGCCTATGGTCCCATTCACTCGGGAATATCCCAACGCAGCTCCTAGAAGAAACGTGTTTCTGACTCGCTGAATCTCAACATAGATTCAACTCTCTTAGTTGAACGAACGCACAGCAGAGCAGTTTCAAGGAAACGTTTCTCCTGAGTTTCAGACGAAGTTTCCTGCTGTTTAGTACGGATGCCGGCATTGGGCTGGAAATACCGGTTTTGGGATTCTGCACAGAAAGGGTTTACAAACCGCTGAATCCACACGTGAGTTTAACTTTGTCAGTTGAATGCACTCATTGACAACCATCCAGTTAGATAGCTCCGTTTTGGTTTTAGAAGCAGATATTTCTCTGTACAGACTATGGTCCCATTCACTCGGGAATATCCCAACGCAGCTCCTAGAAGAAACGTGTTTCTGACTCGCTGAATCTCAACATAGATTCAACTCTCTTAGTTGAACGAACGCACAGCAGAGCAGTTTCAAGGAAACGTTTCTCCTGAGTTTTAGACGAAGTTTCCTGTTGTTTAGTACGGAAGCCGGCATTGGGCTGGAAATACCGGTTTTGGGATTCTGCACAGAAAGGGTTTGCAAACCGCTGAATCCACACGTGAGTTTAACTTTGTCAGTTGAATGCACACATTGACAACCATCCAGTTAGATAGCTCCGTTTTGGTTTTAGAAGCAGATATTTCTCTGTACAGCCTATGGTCCCATTCACTCGGGAATATCCCAACGCAGCTCCTAGAAGAATCGTGTTTCTGACTCGCTGAATCTCAACATAGATTCAACTCTCTTAGTTGAACGAACGCAAAGCAGAGGAGTTTCAAGGAAACGTTTCTCCTGAGTTTTAGACGAAGTTTCCTGCTGTTTAGTACGTATGCCGGCATTGGGCTGGAAATACCGGTTTTGGGATTCTGCACAGAAATGGTTTGCAAACCGCTGAATCGACACGTGAGTTTAACTCTGTCAGTTGAATGCACACATTGACAACCATTCAGTTTGGTAACACCCTTTTGGTTTTAGAAGCAGATATTTCTCTGTACAGCCTATGGTCCCATTCACTCGGGAATATCCCAACGCAGCTCCTGGAAGAAACGTTTTTCTGACTCGCTGAATCTCAACATAGATTCAACTGTCTTAGGTGAACGAACGAACAGCAGAGCAGTTTCAAGGAAACGTTTCTCCTGAGTTTTAGACGAAGTTTCCTGCTGTTTTGTACGGATGCTGGCATTGGGATGGAAATACCGGTTTTGGGATTCTGCACAGAAAGGGTTTGCAAACCGCTGAATCCACACGTGAGTTTAACTCTGTCAGTTGAATGCACACATTGACAACCATTCAGTTTGATAGCACTCTTTTGGTTTTAGAAGCAGATATTTCTCTGTACAGCCTATGGTCCCATTCACTCGGGAATATCCCAACGCAGCTCCTAGAAGAAACGTGTTTCTGACTCGCTGAATCTCAACATAGATTCAACTCTCTTAGGTGAACGAACGCACAGGAGAGCAGTTTCAAGGAAACGTTTCTCCTGAGTTTTAGACGAAGTTTCCTGCTGTTTAGTACGTATGCCGGCATTGGGCTGGAAATACCGGTTTTGGGATTCTGCACAGAAAGGGTTTGCAAACCGCTGAATCCACACGTGAGTTTAACTCTGTCAGTTGAATGCCCACATTGACAACCATTCAGTTTGATAACACCCTTTTGGTTTTAGAAGCAGATATTTCTCTGTACAGCCTATGGTCCCATTCACTCGGGAAAATCCCAACGCAGCTCCTGGAAGAAACGTGTTTCTGACTCGCTGAATCTCAACATAGATTCAACTCTCTTAGGTGAACGAACGCACAGCAGAGCAGTTTCAAGGAAACGTTTCTCCTGAGTTTTAGACGAAGTTTCCTGCTGTTTAGTACGTATGCCGGCATTGGGCTGGAAATACCGGTTTTGGGATTCTGCACAGAAAGGGTTTGCAAACCGCTGAATCCACACGTGAGTTTAACTCTGTCAGTTGAATGCACACATTGACAACCATTCAGTTTGATAACACACTTTTGGTTTTAGAAGCAGATATTTCTCTGTACAGCCTATGGTCCCATTCACTCGGGAATATCCCAACGCAGCTCCTGGAAGAAACGTGTTTCTGACTCGCTGAATCTCAACATAGATTCAACTCTCTTAGGTGAACGAACGCACAGCAGAGCAGTTTCAAGGAAACGTTTCTCCTGAGTTTTAGACGAAGTTTCCTGCTGTTTAGTACGTATGCCGGCATTGGGCTGGAAATACCGGTTTTGGGATTCTGCACAGAAAGGGTTTGCAAACCGCTGAATCCACACGTGAGTTTAACTCTGTCAGTTGAATGCACACATTGACAACCATTCAGTTAGATAGCTCCGTTTTGGTTTTAGAAGCAGATATTTCTCTGTACAGCCTATGGTCCCATTCACTCGGGAATATCCCAACGCAGCTCCTAGAAGAAACGTGTTTCTGACTCGCTGAATCTCAACATAGATTCAACTCTCTTAGGTGAACGAACGCACAGCAGAGCAGTTTCAAGGAAACTTTTCTCCTGAGTTTTAGACGAAGTTTCCTGCTGTTTAGTACGGATGCCGACATTGGGCTGGAAATACCGTTTTTGGGATTCTGCACAGAAAGGGTGTGCAAACCGCTGAATCCACACGTGAGTTTAACTCTGTCAATTAAATGCACACATTGACAACCATTCAGTTTGATAGCACCCTTTGGTTTTAGAAGCAGATATTTCTCTGTACAGCCTATGGTCCCATTCACTCGGGAATATCCCAACGCAGCTCCTAGAAGAAAAGTGTTTCTGACTCGCTGAATCTCAACATAGATTCAACTCTCTTAGGTGATCGAACGCACAGCAGAGTAGTTTCAATGAAACTTTTCTCCTGAGTTTTAGACGAAGTTTCCTGCTGTTTAGTACGTATGCCGGCATTCGGCTGGAAATACCGGTTTTGGGATTCTGCACAGAAAGGGTTTGCAAACCGCTGAATCCACACGTGAGTTTAACTCTGTCAGTTGAATGCACACATTGACAACCATTCAGTTAGATAGCTCCGTTTTGGTTTTAGAAGCAGATATTTCTCTGTACAGCCTATGGTCCCATTCACCCGGGAATATCCCAACGCAGCTCCTAGAAGAAACGTGTTTCTGAATCGCTGAATCTCAACATAGATTCAACTCTCTTAGGTGAACGAACGCACAGCAGAGCAGTTTCAAGGAAACTTTTCTCCTGAGTTTCAGACGAAGTTTCCTGCTGTTTAGTACGGATGCCGGCATTGGGCTGGAAATACCGGTTTTGGGATTCTGCACAGAAAGGGTTTGCAAACCGCTGAATCCACACGTGAGTTTAACTCTGTCAGTTGAATGCACACATTGACAACCATTCAGTTTGATAGCACCCTTTTGGTTTTAGAAGCAGATATTTCTCTGTACAGCCTATGGTCCCATTCACTCGGGAATATCCCAACGCAGGTCCTAGAAGAAACGTGTTTCTGACTCGCTGAATCTCAACATAGATTCAACTCTCTTAGGTGAACGAACGCACAGCAGAGCAGTTTCAAGGAAACGCTTCTCCTGAGTTTTAGACGAAGTTTCCTGCTGTTTAGTACGTATGCCGGCATTGGGCTGGAAATACCGGTTTTGGGATTCTGCACAGAAAGGGTTTGCAAACCGCTGAATCCAGACGTGACTTTAACTCTATCAGTTGAATGCACACATTGGCAACCATTCAGTTTGATAGCACCCTTTTGGTTTTAGAAGCAGATATTTCTCTGTACAGACTATGGTCCCATTCACTCGGGAATATCCCAACGCAGCTCCTAGAAGAAACGTGTTTCTGACTCGCTGAATCTCAACATAGATTCAACTCTCTTAGGTGAACGAACGCACAGCAGAGCAGTTTCAAGGAAACGTTTCTCCTGAGTTTTAGACGAAGTTTCCTGCTTTTTAGTACGTATGCCAGCATTGGGCTGGAAATACCGGTTTTGGGATTCTGCACAGAAACGGTTTGCAAACCGCTGAATCCACACGTGAGTTTAACTCTGTCAGTTGAATGCACACATTGACAACCATTCAGTTAGATAGCTCCGTTTTGGTTTTAGAAGCAGATATTTCTCTGTACAGCCTATGGTCCCATTCACTCGGGAATATCCCAACCCAGCTCCTAGAAGAAACGTGTTTCTGACTCGCTGAATCTCAACATAGATTCAACTCTCTTAGGTGAACGAACGCACAGCAGAGCAGTTTCAAGGAAACGTTTCTCCTGAGTTTTAGACGAAGTTTCCTGCTGTTTAGTACGGATGCCGGCATTGGGCTGGAAATACCGGTTTTGGGATTCTACACAGGAATGGTTTGCAAACCGCTGAATCCACACGTGAGTTTAACTTTGTCAGTTGAATGCACACATTGACAACCATCCAGGTAGATAGCTCCGTTTTGGTTTTAGAAGCAGATATTTCTCTGTACAGCCTATGGTCCCATTCACTCGGGAATATCCCAACGCAGCTCCTGGAAGAAACGTGTTTCTGAGTCGCTGAATCTCAACATAGATTCAACTCTCTTAGGTGAACGAACGCACAGCAGAGCAGTTTCAAGGAAACTTTTCTCCTGAGTTTCAGACGAAGTTTCCTGCTGTTTAGTACGGATGCCGGCATTGGGCTGGAAATACCGGTTTTGGGATTCTGCACAGAAAGGGTTTGCAAACCGCTGAATCCACACGTGAGTTTAACTCTGTCAGTTGAATGCACACATTGACAACCATTCAGTTTGATAGCACCCTTTTGGTTTTAGAAGCAGATATTTCTCTGTACAGCCTATGGTCCCATTCACTCGGGAATATCCCAACGCAGCTCCTAGAAGAAACGTGTTTCTGACTCGCTGAATCTCAACATAGATTCAACTCTCTTAGGTGAACGAACGCACAGGAGAGCAGTTTCAAGGAAACGTTTCTCCTGAGTTTTAGACGAAGTTTCCTGCTGTTTAGTACGTATGCCGGCATTGGGCTGGAAATACCGGTTTTGGGATTCTGCACAGAAAGGGTTTGCAAACCGCTGAATCCACACGTGAGTTTAACTCTGTCAGTTGAATGCACACATTGACAACCATTCAGTTTGATAACACCCTTTTGGTTTTAGAAGCAGATATTTCTCTGTACAGCCTATGGTCCCATTCACTCGGGAATATCCCAACGCAGCTCCTGGAAGAAACGTGTTTCTGACTCGCTGAATCTCAACATAGATTCAACTCTCTTAGGTGAACGAACGCACAGCAGAGCAGTTTCAAGGAAACGTTTCTCCTGAGTTTTAGACGAAGTTTCCTGCTGTTTAGTACGTATGCCGGCATTGGGCTGGAAATACCGGTTTTGGGATTCTGCACAGAAAGGGTTTGCAAACCGCTGAATCCACACGTGAGTTTAACTTTGTCAGTTGAATGCACACATTGACAACCATTCAGTTAGATAGCTCCGTTTTGGTTTTAGAAGCAGATATTTCTCTGTACAGCCTATGGTCCCATTCACTCGGGAATATCCCAACGCAGCTCCTAGAAGAAACGTGTTTCTGACTCGCTGAATCTCAACATAGATTCAACTCTCTTAGGTGAACGAACGCACAGGAGAGCAGTTTCAAGGAAACGTTTCTCCTGAGTTTTAGACGAAGTTTCCTGCTGTTTAGTACGTATGCCGGCATTGGGCTGGAAATACCGGTTTTGGGATTCTGCACAGAAAGGGTTTGCAAACCGCTGAATCCACACGTGAGTTTAACTCTCTCAGTTGAATGCACACATTGACAACCATTCAGTTTGAAAACACCCTTTTGGTTTTAGAAGCAGATATTTCTCTGTACAGCCTATGGTCCCATTCACTCGGGAATATCCCAACGCAGCTCCTGGAAGAAACGTGTTTCTGACTCGCTGAATCTCAACATAGATTCAACTCTCTTAGGTGAACGAACGCACAGCAGAGCAGTTTCAAGGAAACGTTTCTCCTGAGTTTTAGACGAAGTTTCCTGCTGTTTAGTACGTATGCCGGCATTGGGCTGGAAATACCGGTTTTGGGATTCTGCACAGAAAGGGTTTGCAAACCGCTGAATCCACACGTGAGTTTAACTCTGTCAGTTGAATGCACACATTGACAACCATTCAGTTAGATAGCTCCGTTTTGGTTTTAGAAGCAGATATTTCTCTGTACAGCCTATGGTCCCATTCACTCGGGAATATCCCAACGCAGCTCCTAGAAGAAACGTGTTTCTGACTCGCTGAATCTCAACATAGATTCAACTCTCTTAGGTGAACGAACGCACAGCAGAGCAGTTTCAAGGAAACGTTTCTCCTGAGTTTTGGACAAAGTTTCCTGCTGTTTAGTACGGATGCCGGCATTGGGCTGGAAATACCGGTTTTGGGATTCTGCACAGAAAGGGTTTGCAAACCGCTGAATCCACACGTGAGTTTAACTCTGTCAGTTGAATGCACACATTGACAACCATTCAGTTAGATAGCTCCGTTTTGGTTTTAGAAGCAGATATTTCTCTGTACAACCTATGGTCCCATTCACTCGGGAATATCCCAACGCAGCTCCTGGAAGAAACCTGTTTCTGACTCGCTGAATCTCAACACAGATTCATCTCTCTTAGGTGAACGAACGCACAGCAGAGCAGTTTCAAGGAAACGTTTCTCCTGAGTTTTAGACGAAGTTTCCTGCTGTTTAGTACGGATGCCAGCATTGGGCTGGAAATACCGGTTTTGGGATTCCGCACAGAAGGGGTTTGCAAACCGCTGAATCCACACGTGAGTTTGACTTTGTCAGTTGAATGCACACATTGACAACCATCCAGTTAGATAGCTCCGTTTTGGTTTTAGAAGCAGATATTTCTCTGTACAGACTATGGTCCCATTCACTCGGGAATATCCCAACGCAGCTCCTAGAAGAAACGTGTTTCTGACTCGCTGAATCTCAACATAGATTCAACTCTCTTAGGTGAACGAACGCACAGTAGAGCAGTTTCAAGGAAACGTTTCTCCTGAGTTTTAGACGAAGTTTCCTGCTGTTTAGTACGGATGCCGTCATTGGGCTGGAAATACCGGTTTTGAGATTCTGCACAGAAAGGGTTTTCAAACCGCTGAGTCCACACGTGAGTTTAACTTTGTGAGTTGAATGCACACATTGACAACCATCCAGTTAGATAGCTCCGTTTTCGTTTTACAAGCAGATATTTCTCTGTACAGCCTATGGTCCCATTCACTCGGGAATATCCCAACGCAGCTCCTAGAAGAAACGTGTTTCTGACTCGCTGAATCTCAACATAGATTCAACTCTCTTAGGTGAACGAACGCACAGCAGAGCAGTTTCAAGGAAACTTTTCTCCTGAGTTTTAGACGAAGGTTCCTGCTGTTTAGTACGGATGCCGGCATTGGGCTGGAAATACCGGTTTTGGGATTCTGCACAGAAAGGGTTTGCAAACCGCTGAATCCACACGTGAGTTTAACTCTGTCAGTTGAATGCACACATTGACAACCATTCAGTTAGATAGCTCCGTTTTGGTTTTAGAAGCAGATATTTCTCTGTACAGCCTATGGTCCCATTCACTCGGGAATATCCCAACACAGCTCCTAGAAGAAACGTGTTTCTGACTCGCTGAATCTCAACATAGATTCTACTCTCTTAGGTGAACGAACGCACAGCAGAACAGCTTCAAGGAATCGTTTCTCCTGAGATTTAGTCGAAGTTTCCTGCTGTTTAGTACGTATGCCGGCATTGGACTGGAAATACCGGTTTTGGAATTCTGCACAGAAAGGGTTTGCAAACCGCTGAATCCACACGTGAGTTTAACTCTGTCAGTTGAATGCACACATTGACAACCATTCATTTTGATAGCACCCTTTTGGTTTTAGAAGCAGATATTTCTCTGTACAGCCTATGGTCCCATTCACTCGGGAATATCCCAACGCATCTCCTGGAAGAAACGTGTTTCTGACTCGCTGAATCTCAACATAGATTCAACTCTCTTAGGTGAACGAACGCACAGCAGAGCAGTTTCAAGGAAACGTTTCTCCTGAGTTTTAGACGAAGTTTCCTGCTGTTTAGTACGTATGCCGGCATTGGGCTGGAAATACCGGTTTTGGGATTCTGCACAGAAAGGCTTTGCAAACCGCTGAATCCACACGTGAGTTTAACTCTGTCAGTTGAATGCACACATTGACAACCATTCAGTTAGATAGCTCCGTTTTGGTTTTAGAAGCAGATATTTCTCTGTACAGCCTATGGTCCCATTCACTCGGGAATATCCCAACGCAGTTCCTAGAAGATACGTGTTTCTGACTCGCTGAATCTCAACATAGATTCAACTCTCTTAGGTGAACGAACGCACAGCAGAGCAGTTTCATGGAAACGTTTCTCCTGAGTTTTAGACGAAGTTTCCTGCCGTTTAGTACGTATGCCGGCATTGGGCTGGAAATACCGGTTTTGGAATTCTGCACAGAAAGGGTTTGCAAACCGCTGAATCCACACGTGAGTTTAACTTTGTGAGTTGAATGCACACATTGACAACCATCCAGTTAGATAGCTCCGTTTTGGTTTTAGAAGCAGATATTTCTCTGTACAGCCTATGGTCCCATTCACTCGGGAATATCCCAACGCATCTCCTAGAAGAAACGTGTTTCTGACTCGCTGAATCTCAACATAGATTCAACTCTCTTAGGTGAACGAACGCACAGCAGAGCAATTTCAAGGAAACTTTTCTCCTGAGTTTTAGACGAAGTTTCCTGCTGTTTAGTACGGATGCTGGCATTGGGCTGGAAATACCGGTTTTGGGATTCTGCACAGAAAGGGTTTGCAAACCGCTGAATCCACACGTGAGTTTAACTCTGTCAGTTGAATGCACACATTGACAACCATTCAGTTAGATAGCTCCGTTTTGGTTTTAGAAGCAGATATTTCTCTGTACAGCCTATGGTCCCATTCACTCGGGAAATCCCAACGCAGCTCCTGGAAGAAACGTGTTTCTGACTCGCTGAATCTCAACATAGATTCAACTCTCTTAGGTGAACGAACGCACAGCAGAGCAGTTTCAAGGAAACGTTTCTCCTGAGTTTTAGACGAAGTTTCCTGCTGTTTAGTACGTATCCTGGCATTGGGCTGGAAATACCGGTTTTGGGATTCTGCACCGAAAGGGTTTGCAAACCGCTGAATCCACACGTGAGTTTAACACTGTCAGTTGAATGCACACATTGACAACCATTCAGTTAGATAGCTCCGTTTTGGTTTTAGAAGCAGATATTTCTCCGTACAGCCTATGGTCCCATTCACTTGGGAATATCCCAACACAGCTCCTAGAAGAAACATGTTTCTGACTCGCTGAATCTCAACATAGATTCAACTCTCTTAGGTGAACGAACGCACAGCAGAGCAGTTTCAAGGAAACGTTTCTCCTTAGTTTTAGACGAAGTTTCCTGCTGTTTAGTACGTATGCCGGCATTGGGCTGGAAATACCGGTTTTGGGATTCTGCACAGAAAGGGTTTGCAAACCGCTGAATCCACACGTGAGTTTAACTCTGTCAGTTGAATGCACACATTGACAACCATTTAGTTTGATAACACCCTTTTGGTATTAGAAGCAGATATTTCTCTGTACAGCCTATGGTCCCATTCACTCGGGAATATCCCAACGCAGCTCCTGGAAGAAACGTGTTTCTGACTCGCTGAATCTCAACATAGATTCAACTCTCTTAGGTGAACGAACGCACAGCAGAGCAGTTTCAAGGAAACGTTTCTCCTGAGTTTTAGATGAAGTTTCCTGCTGTTTAGTACGGATGCCGGCATTGGGCTGGAAATACCGGTTTTGGGATTCTGCTCAGAAAGGGTTTGCAAACCGCTGAATCCACACGTGAGTTTAACTCTGTCAGTTGAATGCACACATTGAAAACCATTCAGTTAGATAGCTCCGTTTTGGTTTTAGAAGCAGATATTTCTCTGTACAGCCTATCGTCCCATTCACTCGGGAATATCCCAACGCAGCTCCTAGAAGAAACGTGTTTCTGACTCGCTGAATCTCAACATAGATTCAACTCTCTTAGGTGAACGAACGCACAGCAGAGCAGTTTCAAGGAAACGTTTCTCCTGAGTTTTAGACAAAGTTTCCTGCTGTTTAGTACGGATGCCGGCATTGGGATGGAAATACCGGTTTTGGGATTCTGCACAGAAAGGGTTTGCAAACCGCTGAATCCACACGTGAGTTTAACTCTGTCAGTTGAATGCACACATTGACAACCATTCAGTTAGATAGCTCCTTTTTGGTTTTAGAAGCAGATATTTCTCTGTACAGCGTATGGTCCCATTCACTCGGGAATATCCCAACGCAGCTCCTGGAAGAAACCTGTTTCTGACTCGCTGAATCTCAACATAGATTCAACTCTCTTAGGTGAACGAACGCACAGCAGAGCAGTTTCAAGGAAACGTTTCTCCTGAGTTTTAGACGAAGTTTCCTGCTGTTTAGTACGTATGCCGGCATTGGGCTGGAAATACCGGTTTTGGGATTCTGCACAGAAAGGGTTTGCAAACCGCTGAATCCACACGTGAGTTTAACTCTGTCAGTTGAATGCACACATTGACAACCATTCAGTTAGATAGCTCCGTTTTGGTTTTAGAAGCAGATATTTCTCTGTACAGCCTATGGTCCCATTCACTCGGGAATATCCCAACGCATCTCCTAGAAGAAACGTGTTTCTGACTCGCTGAATCTCAACATAGATTCAACTCTCTTAGGTGAACGAACGCACAGCAGAGCAATTTCAAGGAAACTTTTCTCCTGAGTTTTAGACGAAGTTTCCTGCTGTTTAGTACGGATGCTGGCATTGGGCTGGAAATACCGGTTTTGGGATTCTGCACAGAAAGGGTTTGCAAACCGCTGAATCCACACGTGAGTTTAACTCTGTCAGTTGAATGCACACATTGACAACCATTCAGTTAGATAGCTCCGTTTTGGTTTTAGAAGCAGATATTTCTCTGTACAGCCTATGGTCCCATTCACTCGGGAAATCCCAACGCAGCTCCTGGAAGAAACGTGTTTCTGACTCGCTGAATCTCAACATAGATTCAACTCTCTTAGGTGAACGAACGCACAGCAGAGCAGTTTCAAGGAAACGTTTCTCCTGAGTTTTAGACGAAGTTTCCTGCTGTTTAGTACGTATGCTGGCATTGGGCTGGAAATACCGGTTTTGGGATTCTGCACAGAAAGGGTTTGCAAACCGCTGAATCCACACGTGAGTTTAACTCTGTCAGTTGAATGCACACATTGACAACCATTCAGTTAGATAGCTCCGTTTTGGTTTTAGAAGCAGATATTTCTCCGTACAGCCTATGGTCCCATTCACTTGGGAATATCCCAACGCAGCTCCTAGAAGAAACGTGTTTCTGACTCGCTGAATCTCAACATAGATTCAACTCTCTTAGGTGAACGAACGCACAGCAGAGCAGTTTCAAGGAAACGATTCTCCTTAGTTTTAGACGAAGTTTCCTGCTGTTTAGTACGTATGCCGGCATTGGGCTGGAAATACCGGTTTTGGGATTCTGCACAGAAAGGGTTTGCAAACCGCTGAATCCACACGTGAGTTTAACTCTGTCAGTTGAATGCACACATTGACAACCATTTAGTTTGATAACACCCTTTTGGTTTTAGAAGCAGATATTTCTCTGTACAGCCTATGGTCCCATTCACTCGGGAATATCCCAACGCAGCTCCTAGAAGAAACGTGTTTCTGACTCGCTGAATCTCAACATAGATTCAACTCTCTTAGGTGAACGAACGCACAGCAGAGCAGTTTCAAGGAAACGTTTCTCCTGAGTTTTAGACAAAGTTTCCTGCTGTTTAGTACGGATGCCGGCATTGGGATGGAAATACCGGTTTTGGGATTCTGCACAGAAAGGGTTTGCAAACCGCTGAATCCACACGTGAGTTTAACTCTGTCAGGTGAATGCACACATTGACAATCATTCAGTTAGATAGCTCCTTTTTGGTTTTAGAAGCAGATATTTCTCTGTACAGCGTATGGTCCCATTCACTCGGGAATATCCCAACGCAGCTCCTGGAAGAAACCTGTTTCTGACTCGCTGAATCTCAACATAGATTCAACTCTCTTAGGTGAACGAACGCACAGCAGAGCAGTTTCAAGGAAACGTTTCTCCTGAGTTTTAGACGAAGTTTCCTGCTGTTTAGTACGTATGCCGGCATTGGGCTGGAAATACCGGTTTTGGGATTCTGCACAGAAAGGGTTTGCAAACCGCTGAATCCACACGTGAGTTTAACTCTGTCAGTTGAATGCACACATTGACAACCATTCAGTTAGATAGCTCCGTTTTGGTTTTAGAAGCAGATATTTCTCTGTACAGCCTATGGTCCCATTCACTCGGGAATATCCCAATGCAGCTCCTAGATGAAACGTGTTTCTGACTCGCTGAATCTCAACATAGATTCAACTCTCTTAGGTGAACGAACGCACAGCAGAGCAGTTTCAAGGAAACTTTTCTCCTGAGTTTTAGACGAAGTATCCTGCTGTTTAGTACGGATGCCGGCATTGGGCTGGAAATACCGGTTTTGGGATTCTGCACAGAAAGGGTTTGCAAACCGCTGAATCCACACGTGACTTTAACTCTGTCAGCTGAATGCACTCATTGACAACCATTCAGTTTGATAGCACTCTTTTGGTTTTAGAAGCAGATATTTCTCTGTACAGACTATGGTCCCATTCACTCGGGAATATCCCAACGCAGCTCCTAGAAGAAACGTGTTTCTGACTCGCTGAATCTCAACATAGATTCAACTCTCTTAGGTAAACGAACGCACAGCAGAGCAGTTTCAAGGAAACGTTTCTCCTTAGTTTTAGACGAAGTTTCCTGCTGTTTAGTACGTATGCCGGCATTGGGCTGGAAATACCGGTTTTGGGATTCTGCACAGAAAGGGTTTGCAAACCGCTGAATCCACACGTGAGTTTAACTCTGTCAGTTGAATGCACACATTGACAACCATTCACTTAGATACCTCCGTGTTGGTTTTAGAAGCAGATATTTCTCTGTACAGCCTATGGTCCCATTCACCCGGGAATATCCCAACGCAGCTCCTAGAAGAAACGTGTTTCTAACTCGCTGAATCTCAACATAGATTCAACTCTCTTAGGTGAACGAACGCACAGCAGAGCAGTTTCAAGGAAACGTTTCTCCTGAGTTTTAGACGAAGTTTCCTGCTGTTTAGTACGTATGCCGGCATTGGGCTGGAAATACCGGTTTTGGGATTCTGCACAGAAAGGTTTTGCAAACCGCTGAATCCACACGTGAGTTTACCTCTGTCAGTTGAATGCACACATTGACAACCATTCAGTTAGATGGCTCCGTTTTGGTTTTAGAATCAGATATTTCTCTGTACAGCCTATGGTCCCATTCACTCGGGAATATCCCAACGTAGCTCCTAGAAGAAACGTGTTTCTGACTCGCTGAATCTCAACATAGATTCAACTCCCTTAGGTGAACGAAGGCACAGCAGAGCAGTTTCAAGGAAACGTTTCTCCTGAGTTTTAGACGAAGTTTCCTGCTGTTTAGTACGTATGCCGGCATTGGGCTGGAAATACCGGTTTTGGGATTCTGCACAGAAAGGGTTTGCAAACCGCTGAATCCACAAGTGAGTTTAACTCTGTCAGTTGAATGCACACATTGACAACCATTCAGTTAGATAGCTCCGTTTTGGTTTTAGAAGCAGATATTTCTCTGTACAGCCTATGGTCCCATTCACTCGGGAATATCCCAATGCAGCTCCTAGAAGAAACGTGTTTCTGACTCGCTGAATCTCAACATAGATTCAACTCTCTTAGGTGAACGAACGCACAGCAGAGCAGTTTCAAGGAAACTTTTCTCCTGAGTTTTAGACGAAGTATCCTGCTGTTTAGTACGGATGCCGGCATTGGGCTGGAAATACCGGTTTTGGGATTCTGCACAGAAAGGGTTTGCAAACCGCTGAATCCACACGTGACTTTAACTCTGTCAGCTGAATGCACTCATTGACAACCATTCAGTTTGATAGCACTCTTTTGGTTTTAGAAGCAGATATTTCTCTGTACAGACTATGGTCCCATTCACTCGGGAATATCCCAACGCAGCTCCTAGAAGAAACGTGTTTCTGACTCGCTGAATCTCAACATAGATTCAACTCTCTTAGGTGAACGAACGCACAGCAGAGCAGTTTCAAGGAAACGTTTCTCCTTAGTTTTAGACGAAGTTTCCTGCTGTTTAGTACGTATGCCGGCATTGGGCTGGAAATACCGGTTTTGGGATTCTGCACAGAAAGGGTTTGCAAACCGCTGAATCCACACGTGAGTTTAACTCTGTCAGTTGAATGCACACATTGACAACCATTCACTTAGATACCTCCGTGTTGGTTTTAGAAGCAGATATTTCTCTGTACAGCCTATGGTCCCATTCACCCGGGAATATCCCAACGCAGCTCCTAGAAGAAACGTGTTTCTAACTCGCTGAATCTCAACATAGATTCAACTCTCTTAGGTGAACGAACGCACAGCAGAGCAGTTTCAAGGAAACTTTTCTCCTGAGTTTTAGACGAAGTTTCCTGCTGTTTAGTACGGATGCCGACATTGGGCTGGAAATACCGGTTTTGGGATTCTGCACAGAAAGGGTTTGCAAACCGCTGAATCCACACGTGACTTTAACTCTGTCAATTGAATGCACACATTGACAACCATTCAGTTTGATAGCACCCTTTTGGTTTTAGAAGCAGATATTTCTCTGTACAGGCTATGGTCCCATTCACTCGGGAATATCCCAACACAGCTCCTAGAAGAAACGTGTTTCTGACTCGCTGAATCTCAACATAGATTCAACTCTCTTAGGTGAACGAACGCACAGCAGAGCAGTTTCAAGGAAACGTTTCTCCTGAGTTTTAGACGAAGTTTCCTGCTGTTTAGTACGTATGCCGGCATTGGGCTGGAAATACCGGTTTTGGGATTCTGCACAGAAAGGTTTTGCAAACCGCTGAATCCACACGTGAGTTTACCTCTGTCAGTTGAATGCACACATTGACAACCATTCAGTTAGATGGCTCCGTTTTGGTTTTAGAATCAGATATTTCTCTGTACAGCCTATGGTCCCATTCACTCGGGAATATCCCAACGTAGCTCCTAGAAGAAACGTGTTTCTGACTCGCTGAATCTCAACATAGATTCAACTCCCTTAGGTGAACGAAGGCACAGCAGAGCAGTTTCAAGGAAACGTTTCTCCTGAGTTTTAGACGAAGTTTCCTGCTGTTTAGTACGTATGCCGGAATTGGGCTGGAAATACCGGTTTTGGGATTCTGCACAGAAAGGGTTTGCAAACCGCTGAATCCACACGTGAGTTTAACTCTGTCAGTTGAATGCACACATTGACAACCATTCAGTTTGATAACAACCTTTTGGTTTTAGAAGCAGATATTTCTCTGTACAGCCTATGGTCCCATTCACTCGGGAAAATCCCAGCGCAGCTCCTGGAAGAAACGTGTTTCTGACTCGCTGAATCGCAACATACATTCAACTCTCTTAGGTGAACGAACGCACAGCAGAGCAGTTTCAAGGAAACTTTTCTCCTGAGTTTTAGACGAAGTTTCCTGCTGTTTAGTACGGATGCCGGCATTGGGATGGAAATACCGGTTTTGGGATTCTGCACAGAAAGGGTTTGCAAACCGCTGAATCCACACGTGAGTTTAACTCTGTCAGTTGAATGCACACATTGACAACCATTCAGTTAGATAGCTCCTTTTTGGTTTTAGAAGCAGATATTTCTCTGTACAGCGTATGGTCCCATTCACTCGGGAATATCCCAACGCAGCTCCTGGAAGAAACCTGTTTCTGACTCGCTGAATCTCAACATAGATTCAACTCTCTTAGGTGAACGAACGCACAGCAGAGCAGTTTCAAGGAAACGTTTCTCCTGAGTTTTAGACGAAGTTTCCTGCTGTTTAGTACGTATGCCGGCATTGGGCTGGAAATACCGGTTTTGGGATTCTGCACAGAAAGGGTTTGCAAACCGCTGAATCCACACGTGAGTTTAACTCTGTCAGTTGAATGCACACATTGACAACCATTCAGTTAGATAGCTCCGTTTTGGTTTTAGAAGCAGATATTTCTCTGTACAGCCTATGGTCCCATTCACTCGGGAATATCCCAATGCAGCTCCTAGAAGAAACGTGTTTCTGACTCGCTGAATCTCAACATAGATTCAACTCTCTTAGGTGAACGAACGCACAGCAGAGCAGTTTCAAGGAAACGTTTCTCCTGAGTTTTAGACGAAGTTTCCTGCTGTTTAGTACGTATGCCGGCATTGGGCTGGAAATACCGGTTTTGGGATTCTGCACAGAAAGGGTTTGCAAACCGCTGAATCCACACGTGAGTTTAACTCTGTCAGTTGAATGCACACATTGACAACCATTCAGTTTGATAGCACCCTTTTGGTTTTAGAAGCAGATATTTCTCTGTACAGCCTATGGTCCCATTCACTCGGGAATATCCCAACGCAGCTCCTAGAAGAAACGTGTTTCTGACTCGCTGAATCTCAACATAGATTCAACTCTCTTAGGTGAACAAACGCACAGCAGAGCAGTTTCAAGGAAACGTTTCTCCTGAGTTTTAGACGAAGTTTCCTGCTGTTTAGTACGTATGCCGGCATTGGGCTGGAAATACCGGTTTTGGGATTCTGCACAGAAAGGGTTTGCAAACCGCTGAATCCACACGTGAGTTTAACTCTGTCAGTTGAATGCACACATTGACAACCATTCAGTTAGATGGCTCCGTTTTGGTTTTAGAATCAGATATTTCTCTGTACAGCCTATGGTCCCATTCACTCGGGAATATCCCAACGCAGCTCCTAGAAGAAACGTGTTTCTGACTCGCTGAATCTCAACATAGATTCAACTCCCTTAGGTGAACGAACGCACAGCAGAGCAGTTTCAAGGAAACGTTTCTCCTGAGTTTTAGACGAAGTTTCCTGCTGTTTAGTACGGATGCCGGCATTGGGCTGGAAATACCGGTTTTGGGATTCTGCACAGAAAGGGTGTGCAAACCGCTGAATCCACACGTGAGTTTAACTCTGTCAGTTGAATGCACACATTGACAACCATTCAGTTAGATAGCTCCGTTTTGGTTTTAGAAGCAGATATTTCTCTGTACAGCCTATGGTCCCATTCACTCGGGAATATCCCAACGCAGCTCCTAGAAGAAACGTGTTTCTGACTTGCTGAATCTCAACATAGATTCAACTCTCTTAGGTGAACGAACGCTCAGCAGAGCAGTTTCAAGGAAACGTTTCTCCTGAGTTTTAGACAAAGTTTCCTGCTGTTTAGTACGGATGCCGGCATTGGGCTGGAAATACCGGTTTTGGGATTCTGCACAGAAAGGGTTTGCAAACCGCTGAATCCACACGTGAGTTTAACTCTGTCAGTTGAATGCACACATTGACAACCATTCAGTTAGATAGCTCCGTTTTGGTTTTAGAAGCAGATATTTCTCTGTACAGCCTATGGTCCCATTCACTCGGGAATATCCCAACGCAGCTCCTGGAAGAAACCTGTTTCTGACTCGCTGAATCTCAACACAGATTCAACTCTCTTAGGTGAAGGAACGCACAGCAGAGCAGTTTCAAGGAAACGTTTCTCCTGAGTTTTAGACGAAGTTTCCTGCTGTTTAGTACGGATGCCAGCATTGGGCTGGAAATACCGGTTTTGTAATTCTGCACAGAAAGGGTTTGCAAACCGCTGAATCCACACGTGAGTTTAACTATGTCAGTTGAATGCACACATTGACAACCATCCAGTTAGATAGCTCCGTTTTGGTTTTAGAATCAGATATTTCTCTGTACAGACTATGGTCCCATTCACTCGGGAATATCCCAACGCAGCTCCTAGAAGATACGTGTTTCTGACTCGCTGAATCTCAACATAGATTCAACTCTCTTAGGTGAACGAACGCACAGCAGAGCAGTTTCATGGAAACGTTTCTCCTGAGTTTTAGACGAAGTTTCCTGCCGTTTAGTACGTATGCCGGCATTGGGCTGGAAATACCGGTTTTGGAATTCTGCACAGAAAGGGTTTGCAAACCGCTGAATCCACACGTGAGTTTAACTTTGTGAGTTGAATGCACACATTGACAACCATCCAGTTAGATAGCTCCGTTTTGGTTTTAGAAGCAGATATTTCTCTGTACAGCCTATGGTCCCATTCACTCGGGAATATCCCAACGCATCTCCTAGAAGAAACGTGTTTCTGACTCGCTGAATCTCAACATAGATTCAACTCTCTTAGGTGAACGAACGCACAGCAGAGCAGTTTCAAGGAAACTTTTCTCCTGAGTTTTAGACGAAGTTTCCTGCTGTTTAGTACGGATGCTGGCATTGGGCTGGAAATACCGGTTTTGGGATTCTGCACAGAAAGGGTTTGCAAACCGCTGAATCCACACGTGAGTTTAACTCTGTCAGTTGAATGCACACATTGACAACCATTCAGTTAGATAGCTCCGTTTTGGTTTTAGAAGCAGATATTTCTCTGTACAGCCTATGGTCCCATTCACTCGGGAAATCCCAACGCAGCTCCTGGAAGAAACGCGTTTCTGACTCGCTGAATCTCAACATAGATTCAACTCTCTTAGGTGAACGAACGCACAGCAGAGCAGTTTCAAGGAAACGTTTCTCCTGAGTTTTAGACGAAGTTTCCTGCTGTTTAGTACGTATGCTGGCATTGGGCTGGAAATACCGGTTTTGGGATTCTGCACAGAAAGGGTTTGCAAACCGCTGAATCCACACGTGAGTTTAACTCTGTCAGTTGAATGCACACATTGACAACCATTCAGTTAGATAGCTCCGTTTTGGTTTTAGAAGCAGATATTTCTCCGTACAGCCTATGGTCCCATTCACTTGGGAATATCCCAACGCAGCTCCTAGAAGAAACGTGTTTCTGACTCGCTGAATCTCAACATAGATTCAACTCTCTTAGGTGAACGAACGCACAGCAGAGCAGTTTCAAGGAAACGTTTCTCCTTAGTTTTAGACGAAGTTTCCTGCTGTTTAGTACGGATGCCGGCATTGGGCTGGAAATACCGGTTTTGGGATTCTGCACAGAAAGGGTTTGCAAACCGCTGAATCCACACGTGAGTTTAACTCTGTCAGTTGAATGCACACATTGACAACCATTTAGTTTGATAACACCCTTTTGGTTTTAGAAGCAGATATTTCTCTGTACAGCCTATGGTCCCATTCACTCGGGAATATCCCAACGCAGCTCCTGGAAGAAACGTGTTTCTGACTCGCTGAATCTCAACATAGATTCAACTCTCTTAGGTGAACGAAGGCACAGCAGAACAGTTTCAAGGAAACGTTTCTCCTGAGTTTTAGACGAAGTTTCCTGCTGTTTAGTACGGATGCCGGCATTGGGCTGGAAATACCGGTTTTGGGATTCTGCACAGAAAGGGTTTGCAAACCGCTGAATCCACACGTGAGTTTAACTCTGTCAGTTGAATGCACACATTGACAACCATTCAGTTAGATAGCTCCGTTTTGGTTTTAGAAGCAGATATTTCTCTGTACAGCCTATGGTCCCATTCACTCGGGAATATCCCAACGCAGCTCCTAGAAGAAACGTGTTTCTGACTCGCTGAATCTCAACATAGATTCAACTCTCTTAGGTGAACGAACGCACAGCAGAGCAGTTTCAAGGAAACGTTTCTCCTGAGTTTTAGACAAAGTTTCCTGCTGTTTAGTACGGATGCCGGCATTGGGATGGAAATACCGGTTTTGGGATTCTGCACAGAAAGGGTTTGCAAACCGCTGAATCCACACGTGAGTTTAACTCTGTCAGTTGAATGCACACATTGACAACCATTCAGTTAGATAGCTCCTTTTTGGTTTTAGAAGCAGATATTTCTCTGTACAGCGTATGGTCCCATTCACTCGGGAATATCCCAACGCAGCTCCTGGAAGAAACCTGTTTCTGACTCGCTGAATCTCAACATAGATTCAACTCTCTTAGGTGAACGAACGCACAGCAGAGCAGTTTCAAGGAAACGTTTCTCCTGAGTTTTAGACGAAGTTTCCTGCTGTTTAGTACGTATGCCGGCATTGGGCTGGAAATACCGGTTTTGGGATTCTGCACAGAAAGGGTTTGCAAACCGCTGAATCCACACGTGAGTTTAACTCTGTCAGTTGAATGCACACATTGACAACCATTCAGTTAGATAGCTCCGTTTTGGTTTTAGAAGCAGATATTTCTCTGTACAGCCTATGGTCCCATTCACTCGGGAATATCCCAACGCAGCTCTTAGAAGAAACGTGTTTCTGACTCGCTGAATCTCAACATAGATTCAACTCTCTTAGGTGAACGAACGCACAGCAGAGCAGTTTCAAGGAAACTTTTCTCCTGAGTTTTAGACGAAGTATCCTGCTGTTTAGTACGGATGCCGGCATTGGGCTGGAAATACCGGTTTTGGGTTTCTGCACAGAAAGGGTTTGCAAACCGCTGAATCCACACGTGACTTTAACTCTGTCAGCTGAATGCACTCATTGACAACCATTCAGTTTGATAGCACCCTTATGGTTTTAGAAGCAGATATTTCTCTGTACAGACTATGGTCCCATTCACTCGGGAATATCCCAACGCAGCTCCTAGAAGAAACGTGTTTCTGACTCGCTGAATCTCAACATAGATTCAACTCTCTTAGGTGAACGAACGCACAGCAGAGCAGTTTCAAGGAAACGTTTCTCCTTAGTTTTAGACGAAGTTTCCTGCTGTTTAGTACGTATGCCGGCATTGGGCTGGAAATACCGGTTTTGGGATTCTGCACAGAAAGGGTTTGCAAACCGCTGAATCCACACGTGAGTTTAACTCTGTCAGTTGAATGCACACATTGACAACCATTCACTTAGATACCTCCGTGTTGGTTTTAGAAGCAGATATTTCTCTGTACAGCCTATGGTCCCATTCACCCGGGAATATCCCAACGCAGCTCCTAGAAGAAACGTGTTTCTAACTCGCTGAATCTCAACATAGATTCAACTCTCTTAGGTGAACGAACGCACAGCAGAGCAGTTTCAAGGAAACTTTTCTCCTGAGTTTTAGACGAAGTTTCCTGCTGTTTAGTACGGATGCCGACATTGGGCTGGAAATACCGGTTTTGGGATTCTGCACAGAAAGGGTTTGCAAACCGCTGAATCCACACGTGAGTTTAACTCTGTCAATTGAATGCACACATTGACAACCATTCAGTTTGATAGCACCCTTTTGGTTTTAGAAGCAGATATTTCTCTGTACAGGCTATGGTCCCATTCACTCGGGAATATCCCAACACAGCTCCTAGAAGAAACGTGTTTCTGACTCGCTGAATCTCAACATAGATTCAACTCTCTTAGGTGAACGAAAGCACAGCAGAGCAGTTTCAAGGAAACGTTTCTCCTGAGTTTTAGACGAAGTTTCCTGCTGTTTAGTACGTATGCCGGCATTGGGCTGGAAATACCGGTTTTGGGATTCTGCACAGAAAGGTTTTGCAAACCGCTGAATCCACACGTGAGTTTAACTCTGTCAGTTGAATGCACACATTGACAACCATTCAGTTAGATGGCTCCGTTTTGGTTTTAGAATCAGATATTTCTCTGTACAGCCTATGGTCCCATTCACTCGGGAATATCCCAACGTAGCTCCTAGAAGAAACGTGTTTCTGACTCGCTGAATCTCAACATAGATTCAACTCCCTTAGGTGAACGAAGGCACAGCAGAGCAGTTTCAAGGAAACGTTTCTCCTGAGTTTTAGACGAAGTTTCCTGCTGTTTAGTACGGATGCCGGCATTGGGCTGGAAATACCGGTTTTGGGATTCTGCACAGAAAGTGTTTGCAAACCGCTGAATCCACACGTGACTTTAACTCTGTCAGTTGAATGCACACATTGACAACCGTTCAGTTTGATAGCACCCTTTTGGTTTTAGAAGCAGATATTTCTCTGTACAGCCTATGGTCCCATTCACTCGGGAATATCCCAACGCAGCTCCTAGAAGATACGTGTTTCTGACTCGCTGAATCTCAACATAGATTCAACTCTCTTAGGTGAACGAACGCACAGCAGAGCAGTTTCAAGGAAACGTTTCTCCTGAGTTTTAGACGAAGTTTCCTGCTGTTTAGTACGTATGCCGGCATTGGGCTGGAAATACCGGTTTTGGGATTCTGCACAGAAAGGGTTTGCAAACCGCTGAATCCACACGTGAGTTTAACTCTGTCAGTTGAATGCACACATTGACAACCATTCAGTTAGATAGCTCCGTTTTGGTTTTAGAAGCAGATATTTCTCTGTACAGCCTATGGTCCCATTCACTCGGGAATATCCCAACGCAGCTCCTAGAAGAAACGTGTTTCTGACTCGCTGAATCTCAACATAGATTCAACTCTCTTAGGTGAACGAACGCACAGCAGAGCGGTTTCAAGGAAACGTTTCTCCTGAGTTTTAGAAAAAGTTTCCTGCTGTTTAGTACGGATGCCGGCATTGGGCTGGAAATACCGGTTTTGGGATTCTGCACAGACAGGGTTTGCAAACCGCTGAATCCACACGTGAGTTTAACTCTGTCAGTTGAATGCACACATTGACAACCATTCAGTTTGATAGCACCCTTTTGGTTTTAGAAGCAGATATTTCTCTGTACAGCCTATGGTCCCATTCACTCGGGAATATCCCAACGCAGCTCCTAGAAGAAACGTGTTTCTGACTCGCTGAATCTCAACATAGATTCAACTCTCTTAGGTGAACAAACGCACAGCAGAGCAGTTTCAAGGAAACGTTTCTCCTGAGTTTTAGACGAAGTTTCCTGCTGTTTAGTACGTATGCCGGCATTGGGCTGGAAATACCGGTTTTGGGATTCTGCACAGAAAGGGTTTGCAAACCGCTGAATCCACACGTGAGTTTAACTCTGTCAGTTGAATGCACACATTGACAACCATTCAGTTAGATGGCTCCGTTTTGGTTTTAGAATCAGATATTTCTCTGTACAGCCTATGGTCCCATTCACTCGGGAATATCCCAACGCAGCTCCTAGAAGAAACGTGTTTCTGACTCGCTGAATCTCAACATAGATTCAACTCCCTTAGGTGAACGAACGCACAGCAGAGCAGTTTCAAGGAAACGTTTCTCCTGAGTTTTAGACGAAGTTTCCTGCTGTTTAGTACGGATGCCGGCATTGGGCTGGAAATACCGGTTTTGGGATTCTGCACAGAAAGGGTGTGCAAACCGCTGAATCCACACGTGAGTTTAACTCTGTCAGTTGAATGCACACATTGACAACCATTCAGTTAGATAGCTCCGTTTTGGTTTTAGAAGCAGATATTTCTCTGTACAGCCTATGGTCCCATTCACTCGGGAATATCCCAACGCAGCTCCTAGAAGAAACGTGTTTCTGACTCGCTGAATCTCAACATAGATTCAACTCTCTTAGGTGAACGAACGCTCAGCAGAGCAGTTTCAAGGAAACGTTTCTCCTGAGTTTTAGACAAAGTTTCCTGCTGTTTAGTACGGATGCCGGCATTGGGCTGGAAATACCGGTTTTGGGATTCTGCACAGAAAGGGTTTGCAAACCGCTGAATCCACACGTGAGTTTAACTCTGTCAGTTGAATGCACACATTGACAACCATTCAGTTAGATAGCTCCGTTTTGGTTTTAGAAGCAGATATTTCTCTGTACAGCCTATGGTCCCATTCACTCGGGAATATCCCAACGCAGCTCCTGGAAGAAACCTGTTTCTGACTCGCTGAATCTCAACACAGATTCAACTCTCTTAGGTGAACGAACGCACAGCAGAGCAGTTTCAAGGAAACGTTTCTCCTGAGTTTTAGACGAAGTTTCCTGCTGTTTAGTACGGATGCCAGCATTGGGCTGGAAATACCGGTTTTGTGATTCTGCACAGAAAGGGTTTGCAAACCGCTGAATCCACACGTGAGTTTAACTATGTCAGTTGAATGCACACATTGACAACCATCCAGTTAGATAGCTCCGTTTTGGTTTTAGAATCAGATATTTCTCTGTACAGACTATGGTCCCATTCACTCGGGAATATCCCAACGCAGCTCCTAGAAGATACGTGTTTCTGACTCGCTGAATCTCAACATAGATTCAACTCTCTTAGGTGAACGAACGCACAGCAGAGCAGTTTCATGGAAACGTTTCTCCTGAGTTTTAGACGAAGTTTCCTGCCGTTTAGTACGTATGCCGGCATTGGGCTGGAAATACCGGTTTTGGAATTCTGCACAGAAAGGGTTTGCAAACCGCTGAATCCACACGTGAGTTTAACTTTGTGAGTTGAATGCACACATTGACAACCATTCACTTAGATACCTCCGTGTTGGTTTTAGAAGCAGATATTTCTCTGTACAGCCTATGGTCCCATTCACCCGGGAATATCCCAACGCAGCTCCTAGAAGAAACGTGTTTCTAACTCGCTGAATCTCAACATAGATTCAACTCTCTTAGGTGAACGAACGCACAGCAGAGCAGTTTCAAGGAAACTTTTCTCCTGAGTTTTAGACGAAGTTTCCTGCTGTTTAGTACGGATGCCGACATTGGGCTGGAAATACCGGTTTTGGGATTCTGCACAGAAAGGGTTTGCAAACCGCTGAATCCACACGTGAGTTTAACTCTGTCAATTGAATGCACACATTGACAACCATTCAGTTTGATAGCACCCTTTTGGTTTTAGAAGCAGATATTTCTCTGTACAGGCTATGGTCCCATTCACTCGGGAATATCCCAACACAGCTCCTAGAAGAAACGTGTTTCTGACTCGCTGAATCTCAACATAGATTCAACTCTCTTAGGTGAACGAAAGCACAGCAGAGCAGTTTCAAGGAAACGTTTCTCCTGAGTTTTAGACGAAGTTTCCTGCTGTTTAGTACGTATGCCGGCATTGGGCTGGAAATACCGGTTTTGGGATTCTGCACAGAAAGGTTTTGCAAACCGCTGAATCCACACGTGAGTTTAACTCTGTCAGTTGAATGCACACATTGACAACCATTCAGTTAGATGGCTCCGTTTTGGTTTTAGAATCAGATATTTCTCTGTACAGCCTATGGTCCCATTCACTCGGGAATATCCCAACGTAGCTCCTAGAAGAAACGTGTTTCTGACTCGCTGAATCTCAACATAGATTCAACTCCCTTAGGTGAACGAAGGCACAGCAGAGCAGTTTCAAGGAAACGTTTCTCCTGAGTTTTAGACGAAGTTTCCTGCTGTTTAGTACGGATGCCGGCATTGGGCTGGAAATACCGGTTTTGGGATTCTGCACAGAAAGTGTTTGCAAACCGCTGAATCCACACGTGACTTTAACTCTGTCAGTTGAATGCACACATTGACAACCGTTCAGTTTGATAGCACCCTTTTGGTTTTAGAAGCAGATATTTCTCTGTACAGCCTATGGTCCCATTCACTCGGGAATATCCCAACGCAGCTCCTAGAAGATACGTGTTTCTGACTCGCTGAATCTCAACATAGATTCAACTCTCTTAGGTGAACGAACGCACAGCAGAGCAGTTTCAAGGAAACGTTTCTCCTGAGTTTTAGACGAAGTTTCCTGCTGTTTAGTACGTATGCCGGCATTGGGCTGGAAATACCGGTTTTGGGATTCTGCACAGAAAGGGTTTGCAAACCGCTGAATCCACACGTGAGTTTAACTCTGTCAGTTGAATGCACACATTGACAACCATTCAGTTAGATAGCTCCGTTTTGGTTTTAGAAGCAGATATTTCTCTGTACAGCCTATGGTCCCATTCACTCGGGAATATCCCAACGCAGCTCCTAGAAGAAACGTGTTTCTGACTCGCCGAATCTCAACATAGATTCAACTCTCTTAGGTGAACGAACGCACAGCAGAGCAGTTTCAAGGAAACGTTTCTCCTGAGTTTTAGAAAAAGTTTCCTGCTGTTTAGTACGGATGCCGGCATTGGGCTGGAAATACCGGTTTTGGGATTCTGCACAGACAGGGTTTGCAAACCGCTGAATCCACACGTGAGTTTAACTCTGTCAGTTGAATGCTCACATTGACAACCATTCAGTTAGAAAGCTCCGTTTTGGTTTTAGAAGCAGATATTTCTCTGTACAGCCTATGGTCCCATTCACTCGGGAATATCCCAACGCAGCTCCTGGAAGAAACCTGTTTCTGACTCGCTGAATCTCAACATAGATTCAACTCTCTTAGGTGAACGAACGCACAGCAGAGCAGTTTCAAGGAAACGTTTCTCCTGAGTTTTAGACAAAGTTTCCTGCTGTTTAGTACGTATGCCGGCATTGGGCTGGAAATACCGGTTTTCGGATTCTGCACAGAAAGGGTTTGCAAACCGCTGAATCCACACGTGAGTTTAACTCTGTCAGTTGAATGCACACATTGACAACCATTCAGTTAGATAGCTCCGTTTTGGTTTTAGAAGCAGATATTTCTCTGTACAGCCTATGGTCCCATTCACTCGGGAATATCCCAATGCAGCTCCTAGAAGAAACGTGTTTCTGACTCGCTGAATCTCAACATAGATTCAACTCTCTTAGGTGAACGAACGCACAGCAGAGCAGTTTCAAGGAAACTTTTCTCCTGAGTTTTAGACGAAGTATCCTGCTGTTTAGTACGTATGCCGGCATTGGGCTGGAAATACCGGTTTTGGGATTCTGCACAGAAAGGGTTTGCAAACCGCTGAATCCACACGTGACTTTAACTCTGTCAGCTGAATGCACTCATTGACAACCATTCAGTTTGGTAGCACCATTTTGGTTTTAGAAGCAGATATTTCTCTGTACAGCCTATGGTCCCATTCACTCGGGAATATCCCAACGCAGCTCCTAGAAGAAACGTGTTTCTGACTCGCTGAATCTCAACATAGATTCAACTCTCTTAGGTGAACGAACGCACAGCAGAGCAGTTTCAAGGAAACGTTTCTCCTGAGTTTTAGACGAAGTTTCCTGCTGTTTAGTACGTATGCCGGCATTGGGCTGGAAATACCGGTTTTGGGATTCTGCACAGAAAGGTTTTGCAAACCGCGGAATCCACACGTGAGTTTAACTCTGTCAGTTGAGTGCACACATTGACAACCATCCAGTTAGATAGCTCCGTTTTCGTTTTAGAAGCAGATATTTCTCTGTACAGCCTATGGTCCCATTCACTCGGGAATATCCCAACGCAGCTCCTAGAAGAAACGTGTTTCTGACTCGCTGAATCTCAACATAGATTCAACTCTCTTAGGTGAACGAACGCACAGCAGAGCAGTTTCAAGGAAACTTTTCTCCTGAGTTTTAGACGAAGGTTCCTGCTGTTTAGTACGGATGCCGGCATTGGGCTGGAAATACCGGTTTTGGGATTCTGCACAGAAAGGGTTTGCAAACTGCTGAATCCACACGTGAGTTTAACTCTGTCAGTTGAATGCACACATTGACAACCATTCAGTTAGATAGCTCCGTTTTGGTTTTAGAAGCGGATATTTCTCTGTACAGCCTATGGTCCCATTCACTCGTGAATATCCCAACACAGCTCCTGGAAGAAACGTGTTTCTGACTCGCTGAATCTCAACATAGATTCTACTCTCTTAGGTGAACGAACGCACAGCAGAACAGCTTCAAGGAATCGTTTCTCCTGAGATTTAGTCGAAGTTTCCTGCTGTTTAGTACGTATGCCGGCATTGGACTGGAAATACCGGTTTTGGGATTCTGCACAGAAAGGGTTTGCAAACCGCTGAATCCACACGTGAGTTAAACTCTGTCAGTTGAATGCACACATTGACAACCATTCATTTTGATAGCACCCTTTTGGTTTTAGAAGCAGATATTTCTCTGTACAGCCTATGGTCCCATTCACTCGGGAATATCCCAACGCATCTCCTGGAAGAAACGTGTTTCTGACTCGCTGAATCTCAACATAGATTCAACTCTCTTAGGTGAACGAACGCACAGCAGAGCAGTTTCAAGGAAACGTTTCTCCTGAGTTTTAGACGAAGTTTCCTGCTGTTTAGTACGTATGCCGGCATTGGGCTGGAAATACCGGTTTTGGGATTCTGCACAGAAAGGCTTTGCAAACCGCTGAATCCACACGTGAGTTTAACTCTGTCAGTTGAATGCACACATTGACAACCATTCAGTTAGATAGCTCCGTTTTGGTTTTAGAAGCAGATATTTCTCTGTACAGCCTATGGTCCCATTCACTCGGGAATATCCCAACGCAGCTCCTAGAAGAAACGTGTTTCTGACTCGCTGAATCTCAACATAGATTCAACTCTCTTAGGTGAACGAACGCACAGCAGAGCAGTTTCAAGGAAACGTTTCTCCTGAGTTTTAGACGATGTTTCCTGCTTTTTAGTACGGATGCCGGCATTGGGCTGGAAATACCGGTTTTGGGATTCTACACAGAAAGGGTTTGCAAACCGCTGAATCCACACGTGAGTTTAACTATGTCAGTTGAATGCACACATTGACAACCATCCAGTTAGATAGCTCCGTTTTGGTTTTAGAATCAGTTATTTCTCTGTACAGACTATGGTCCCATTCACTCGGGAATATCCCAACGCAGCTCCTAGAAGATACGTGTTTCTGACTCGCTGAATCTCAACATAGATTCAACTCTCTTAGGTGAACGAACGCACAGCAGAGCAGTTTCATGGAAACGTTTCTCCTGAGTTTTAGACGAAGTTTCCTGCCGTTTAGTACGTATGCCGGCATTGGGCTGGAAATACCGGTTTTGGAATTCTGCACAGAAAGGGTTTGCAAACCGCTGAATCCACACGTGAGTTTAACTTTGTGAGTTGAATGCACACATTGACAACCATCCAGTTAGATAGCTCCGTTTTGGTTTTAGAAGCAGATATTTCTCTGTACAGCCTATGGTCCCATTCACTCGGGAAATCCCAACGCAGCTCCTGGAAGAAACGCGTTTCTGACTCGCTGAATCTCAACAAAGATTCAACTCTCTTAGGTGAACGAACGCACAGCAGAGCAGTTTCAAGGAAACGTTTCTCCTGAGTTTTAGACGAAGTTTCCTGCTGTTTAGTACGTATGCTGGCATTGGGCTGGAAATACCGGTTTTGGGATTCTGCACAGAAAGGGTTTGCAAACCGCTGAATCCACACGTGAGTTTAACTCTGTCAGTTGAATGCACACATTGACAACCATTCAGTTAGATAGCTCCGTTTTGGTTTTAGAAGCAGATATTTCTCCGTACAGCCTATGGTCCCATTCACTTGGGAATATCCCAACGCAGCTCCTAGAAGAAACGTGTTTCTGACTCGCTGAATCTCAACATAGATTCAACTCTCTTAGGTGAACGAACGCACAGCAGAGCAGTTTCAAGGAAACGTTTCTCCTTAGTTTTAGACGAAGTTTCCTGCTGTTTAGTACGTATGCCGGCATTGGGCTGGAAATACCGGTTTTGGGATTCTGCACAGAAAGGGTTTGCAAACCGCTGAATCCACACGTGAGTTTAACTCTGTCAGTTGAATGCACACATTGACAACCATTTAGTTTGATAACACCCTTTTGGTTTTAGAAGCAGATATTTCTCTGTACAGCCTATGGTCCCATTCACTCGGGAATATCCCAACGCAGCTCCTGGAAGAAACGTGTTTCTGACTCGCTGAATCTCAACATAGATTCAACTCTCTTAGGTGAACGAAGGCACAGCAGAACAGTTTCAAGGAAACGTTTCTCCTGAGTTTTAGACGAAGTTTCCTGCTGTTTAGTACGGATGCCGGCATTGGGCTGGAAATACCGGTTTTGGGATTCTGCACAGAAAGGGTTTGCAAACCGCTGAATCCACACGTGAGTTTAACTCTGTCAGTTGAATGCACACATTGACAACCATTCAGTTAGATAGCTCCGTTTTGGTTTTAGAAGCAGATATTTCTCTGTACAGCCTATGGTCCCATTCACTCGGGAATATCCCAACGCAGCTCCTAGAAGAAACGTGTTTCTGACTCGCTGAATCTCAACATAGATTCAACTCTCTTAGGTGAACGAACGCACAGCAGAGCAGTTTCAAGGAAACGTTTCTCCTGAGTTTTAGACAAAGTTTCCTGCTGTTTAGTACGGATGCCGGCATTGGGATGGAAATACCGGTTTTGGGATTCTGCACAGAAAGGGTTTGCAAACCGCTGAATCCACACGTGAGTTTAACTCTGTCAGTTGAATGCACACATTGACAACCATTCAGTTAGATAGCTCCTTTTTGGTTTTAGAAGCAGATATTTCTCTGTACAGCGTATGGTCCCATTCACTCGGGAATATCCCAACGCAGCTCCTGGAAGAAACCTGTTTCTGACTCGCTGAATCTCAACATAGATTCAACTCTCTTAGGTGAACGAACGCACAGCAGAGCAGTTTCAAGGAAACGTTTCTCCTGAGTTTTAGACGAAGTTTCCTGCTGTTTAGTACGTATGCCGGCATTGGGCTGGAAATACCGGTTTTGGGATTCTGCACAGAAAGGGTTTGCAAACCGCTGAATCCACACGTGAGTTTAACTCTGTCAGTTGAATGCACACATTGACAACCATTCAGTTAGATAGCTCCGTTTTGGTTTTAGAAGCAGATATTTCTCTGTACAGCCTATGGTCCCATTCACTCGGGAATATCCCAATGCAGCTCCTAGAAGAAACGTGTTTCAGACTCGCTGAATCTCAACATAGATTCAACTCTCTTAGGTGAACGAACGCACAGCAGAGCAGTTTCAAGGAAACTTTTCTCCTGAGTTTTAGACGAAGTATCCTGCTGTTTAGTACGGATGCCGGCATTGGGCTGGAAATACCGGTTTTGGGATTCTGCACAGAAAGGGTTTGCAAACCGCTGAATCCACACGTGACTTTAACCCTGTCAGCTGAATGCACTCATTGACAACCATTCAGTTTGATAGCACCCTTTTGGTTTTAGAAGCAGATATTTCTCTGTACAGACTATGGTCCCATTCACTCGGGAATATCCCAACGCAGCTCCTAGAAGAAACGTGTTTCTGACTCGCTGAATCTCAACATAGATTCAACTCTCTTAGGTGAACGAACGCACAGCAGAGCAGTTTCAAGGAAACGTTTCTCCTTAGTTTTAGACGAAGTTTCCTGCTGTTTAGTACGTATGACGGCATTGGGCTGGAAATACCGGTTTTGGGATTCTGCACAGAAAGGGTTTGCAAACCGCTGAATCCACACGTGAGTTTAACTCTGTCAGTTGAATGCACACATTGACAACCATTCAGTTAGATACCTCCGTGTTGGTTTTAGAAGCAGATATTTCTCTGTACAGCCTATGGTCCCATTCACCCGGGAATATCCCAACGCAGCTCCTAGAAGAAACGTGTTTCTAACTCGCTGAATCTCAACATAGATTCAACTCTCTTAGGTGAACGAACGCACAGCAGAGCAGTTTCAAGGAAACTTTTCTCCTGAGTTTTAGACGATGTTTCCTGCTGTTTAGTACGGATGCCGACATTGGGCTGGAAATACCGGTTTTGGGATTCTGCACAGAAAGGGTTTGCAAACCGCTGAATCCACACGTGACTTTAACTCTGTCAATTGAATGCACACATTGACAACCATTCAGTTTGATAGCACCCTTTTGGTTTTAGAAGCAGATATTTCTCTGTACAGGCTATGGTCCCATTCACTCGGGAATATCCCAACACAGCTCCTAGAAGAAACGTGTTTCTGACTCGCTGAATCTCAACATAGATTCAACTCTCTTAGGTGAACGAACGCACAGCAGAGCAGTTTCAAGGAAACGTTTCTCCTGAGTTTTAGACGAAGTTTCCTGCTGTTTAGTACGTATGCCGGCATTGGGCTGGAAATACCGGTTTTGGGATTCTGCACAGAAAGGTTTTGCAAACCGCTGAATCCACACGTGAGTTTCTCTCTGTCAGTTGAATGCACACATTGACAACCATTCAGTTAGATGGCTCCGTTTTGGTTTTAGAATCAGATATTTCTCTGTACAGCCTATGGTCCCATTCACTCGGGAATATCCCAACGTAGCTCCTAGAAGAAACGTGTTTCTGACTCGCTGAATCTCAACATAGATTCAACTCCCTTAGGTGAACGAAGGCACAGCAGAGCAGTTTCAAGGAAACGTTTCTCCTGAGTTTTAGACGAAGTTTCCTGCTGTTTAGTACGGATGCCGGCATTGGGCTGGAAATACCGGTTTTGGGATTCTGCACAGAAAGTGTTTGCAAACCGCTGAATCCACACGTGACTTTAACTCTGTCAGTTGAATGCACACATTGACAACCGTTCAGTTTGATAGCACCCTTTTGGTTTTAGAAGCAGATATTTCTCTGTACAGCCTATGGTCCCATTCACTCGGGAATATCCCAACGCAGCTCCTGGAAGAAACCTGTTTCTGACTCGCTGAATCTCAACATAGATTCAACTCTCTTAGGTGAACGAACGCACAGCAGAGCAGTTTCAAGGAAACGTTTCTACTGAGTTTTAGACAAAGTTTCCTGCTGTTTAGTACGTATGCCGGCATTGGGCTGGAAATACCGGTTTTCGGATTCTGCACAGAAAGGGTTTGCAAACCGCTGAATCCACACGTGAGTTTAACTCTGTCAGTTGAATGCACACATTGACAACCATTCAGTTAGATAGCTCCGTTTTGGTTTTAGAAGCAGATATTTCTGTGTACAGCCTATGGTCCCATTCACTCGGGAATATCCCAATGCAGCTCCTAGAAGAAACGTGTTTCTGACTCGCTGAATCTCAACATAGATTCAACTCTCTTAGGTGAACGAACGCACAGCAGAGCAGTTTCAAGGAAACTTTTCTCCTGAGTTTTAGACGAAGTATCCTGCTGTTTAGTACGTATGCCGGCATTGGGCTGGAAATACCGGTTTTGGGATTCTGCACAGAAAGGGTTTGCAAACCGCTGAATCCACACGTGACTTTAACTCTGTCAGCTGAATGCACTCATTGACAACCATTCAGTTTGATAGCACCATTTTGGTTTTAGAAGCAGATATTTCTCTGTACAGACTATGGTCCCATTCACTCGGGAATATCCCAACGCAGCTCCTAGAAGAAACGTGTTTCTGACTCGCTGAATCTCAACATAGATTCAACTCTCTTAGGTGAACGAACGCACAGCAGAGTAGTTTCAAGGAAACTTTTCTCCTGAGTTTTAGACGAAGTTTCCTGCTGTTTAGTACGTATGCCGGCATTGGGCTGGAAATACCGGTTTTGGGATTCTGCACAGAAAGGTTTTGCAAACCGCGGAATCCACACGTGAGTTTAACTCTGTCAGTTGAGTGCACACATTGACAACCATCCAGTTAGATAGCTCCGTTTTCGTTTTAGAAGCAGATATTTCTCTGTACAGCCTATGGTCCCATTCACTCGGGAATATCCCAACGCAGCTCCTAGAAGAAACGTGTTTCTGACTCGCTGAATCTCAACATAGATTCAACTCTCTTAGGTGAACGAACGCACAGCAGAGCAGTTTCAAGGAAACTTTTCTCCTGAGTTTTAGACGAAGGTTCCTGCTGTTTAGTACGGATGCCGGCATTGGGCTGGAAATACCGGTTTTGGGATTCTGCACAGAAAGGGTTTGCAAACTGCTGAATCCACACGTGAGTTTACCTCTGTCAGTTGAATGCACACATTGACAACCATTCAGTTAGATAGCTCCGTTTTGGTTTTAGAAGCGGATATTTCTCTGTACAGCCTATGGTCCCATTCACTCGGGAATATCCCAACACAGCTCCTGGAAGAAACGTGTTTCTGACTCGCTGAATCTCAACATAGATTCTACTCTCTTAGGTGAACGAACGCACAGCAGAACAGCTTCAAGGAATCGTTTCTCCTGAGATTTAGTCGAAGTTTCCTGCTGTTTAGTACGTATGCCGGCATTGGACTGGAAATACCGGTTTTGGGATTCTGCACAGAAAGGGTTTGCAAACCGCTGAATCCACACGTGAGTTTAACTCTGTCAGTTGAATGCACACATTGACAACCATTCAGTTAGATAGCTCCGTTTTGGTTTTAGAAGCAGATATTTCTCTGTACAGCCTATGGTCCCATTCACTCGGGAATATCCCAACGCAGCTCCTAGAAGAAACGTGTTTCTGACTCGCTGAATCTCAACATAGATTCAACTCTCTTAGGTGAACGAACGCACAGCAGAGCAGTTTCAAGGAAACGTTTCTCCTGAGTTTTAGACGATGTTTCCTGCTTTTTAGTACGGATGCCGGCATTGGGCTGGAAATACCGGTTTTGGGATTCTACACAGAAAGGGTTTGCAAACCGCTGAATCCACACGTGAGTTTAACTATGTCAGTTGAATGCACACATTGACAACCATCCAGTTAGATAGCTCCGTTTTGGTTTTAGAATCAGTTATTTCTCTGTACAGCCTATGGTCCCATTCACTCGGGAAATCCCAACGCAGCTCCTGGAAGAAACGCGTTTCTGACTCGCTGAATCTCAACAAAGATTCAACTCTCTTAGGTGAACGAACGCACAGCAGAGCAGTTTCAAGGAAACGTTTCTCCTGAGTTTTAGACGAAGTTTCCTGCTGTTTAGTACGTATGCTGGCATTGGGCTGGAAATACCGGTTTTGGGATTCTGCACAGAAAGGGTTTGCAAACCGCTGAATCCACACGTGAGTTTAACTCTGTCAGTTGAATGCACACATTGACAACCATTCAGTTAGATAGCTCCGTTTTGGTTTTAGAAGCAGATATTTCTCCGTACAGCCTATGGTCCCTTTCACTTGGGAATATCCCAACGCAGCTCCTAGAAGAAACGTGTTTCTGACTCGCTGAATCTCAACATAGATTCAACTCTCTTAGGTGAACGAACGCACAGCAGAGCAGTTTCAAGGAAACGTTTCTCCTTAGTTTTAGACGAAGTTTCCTGCTGTTTAGTACGTATGCCGGCATTGGGCTGGAAATACCGGTTTTGGGATTCTGCACAGAAAGGGTTTGCAAACCGCTGAATCCACACGTGAGTTTAACTCTGTCAGTTGAATGCACACATTGACAACCATTTAGTTTGATAACACCCTTTTGGTTTTAGAAGCAGATATTTCTCTGTACAGCCTATGGTCCCATTCACTCGGGAATATCCCAACGCAGCTCCTGGAAGAAACGTGTTTCTGACTCGCTGAATCTCAACATAGATTCAACTCTCTTAGGTGAACGAAGGCACAGCAGAACAGTTTCAAGGAAACGTTTCTCCTGAGTTTTAGACGAAGTTTCCTGCTGTTTAGTACGGATGCCGGCATTGGGCTGGAAATACCGGTTTTGGGATTCTGCACAGAAAGGGTTTGCAAACCGCTGAATCCACACGTGAGTTTAACTCTGTCAGTTGAATGCACACATTGACAACCATTCAGTTAGATAGCTCCGTTTTGGTTTTAGAAGCAGATATTTCTCTGTACAGCCTATGGTCCCATTCACTCGGGAATATCCCAACGCAGCTCCTAGAAGAAACGTGTTTCTGACTCGCTGAATCTCAACATAGATTCAACTCTCTTAGGTGAACGAACGCACAGCAGAGCAGTTTCAAGGAAACGTTTCTCCTGAGTTTTAGACAAAGTTTCCTGCTGTTTAGTACGGATGCCGGCATTGGGATGGAAATACCGGTTTTGGGATTCTGCACAGAAAGGGTTTGCAAACCGCTGAATCCACACGTGAGTTTAACTCTGTCAGTTGAATGCACACATTGACAACCATTCAGTTAGATAGCTCCTTTTTGGTTTTAGAAGCAGATATTTCTCTGTACAGCGTATGGTCCCATTCACTCGGGAATATCCCAACGCAGCTCCTGGAAGAAACCTGTTTCTGACTCGCTGAATCTCAAAATAGATTCAACTCTCTTAGGTGAACGAACGCACAGCAGAGCAGTTTCAAGGAAACGTTTCTCCTGAGTTTTAGACGAAGTTTCCTGCTGTTTAGTACGTATGCCGGCATTGGGCTGGAAATACCGGTTTTGGGATTCTGCACAGAAAGGGTTTGCAAACCGCTGAATCCACACGTGAGTTTAACTCTGTCAGTTGAATGCACACATTGACAACCATTCAGTTAGATAGCTCCGTTTTGGTTTTAGAAGCAGATATTTCTCTGTACAGCCTATGGTCCCATTCACTCGGGAATATCCCAATGCAGCTCCTAGAAGAAACGTGTTTCTGACTCGCTGAATCTCAACATAGATTCAACTCTCTTAGGTGAACGAACGCACAGCAGAGCAGTTTCAAGGAAACTTTTCTCCTGAGTTTTAGACGAAGTATCCTGCTGTTTAGTACGGATGCCGGCATTGGGCTGGAAATACCGGTTTTGGGATTCTGCACAGAAAGGGTTTGCAAACCGCTGAATCCACAAGTGACTTTAACTCTGTCAGCTGAATGCACTCATTGACAACCATTCAGTTTGATAGCACCCTATTGGTTTTAGAAGCAGATATTTCTCTGTACAGACTATGGTCCCATTCACTCGGGAATATCCCAACGCAGCTCCTAGAAGAAACGTGTTTCTGACTCGCTGAATCTCAACATAGATTCAACTCTCTTAGGTGAACGAACGCACAGCAGAGCAGTTTCAAGGAAACTTTTCTCCTGAGTTTTAGACGAAGTTTCCTGCTGTTTAGTACGGATGCCGACATTGGGCTGGAAATACCGGTTTTGGGATTCTGCACAGAAAGGGTTTGCAAACCGCTGAATCCACACGTGACTTTAACTCTGTCAATTGAATGCACACATTGACAACCATTCAGTTTGATAGCACCCTTTTGGTTTTAGAAGCAGATATTTCTCTGTACAGGCTATGGTCCCATTCACTCGGGAATATCCCAACACAGCTCCTAGAAGAAACGTGTTTCTGACTCGCTGAATCTCAACATAGATTCAACTCTCTTAGGTGAACGAACGCACAGCAGAGCAGTTTCAAGGAAACGTTTCTCCTGAGTTTTAGACGAAGTTTCCTGCTGTTTAGTACGTATGCCGGCATTGGGCTGGAAATACCGGTTTTGGGATTCTGCACAGAAAGGTTTTGCAAACCGCTGAATCCACACGTGAGTTTCTCTCTGTCAGTTGAATGCACACATTGACAACCATTCAGTTAGATGGCTCCGTTTTGGTTTTAGAATCAGATATTTCTCTGTACAGCCTATGGTCCCATTCACTCGGGAATATCCCAACGTAGCTCCTAGAAGAAACGTGTTTCTGACTCGCTGAATCTCAACATAGATTCAACTCCCTTAGGTGAACGAAGGCACAGCAGAGCAGTTTCAAGGAAACGTTTCTCCTGAGTTTTAGACGAAGTTTCCTGCTGTTTAGTACGGATGCCGGCATTGGGCTGGAAATACCGGTTTTGGGATTCTGCACAGAAAGTGTTTGCAAACCGCTGAATCCACACGTGACTTTAACTCTGTCAGTTGAATGCACACATTGACAACCGTTCAGTTTGATAGCACCCTTTTGGTTTTAGAAGCAGATATTTCTCTGTACAGCCTATGGTCCCATTCACTCGGGAATATCCCAACGCAGCTCCTAGAAGATACGTGTTTCTGACTCGCTGAATCTCAACATAGATTCAACTCTCTTAGGTGAACGAACGCACAGCAGAGCAGTTTCAAGGAAACGTTTCTCCTGAGTTTTAGACGAAGTTTCCTGCTGTTTAGTACGTATGCCGGCATTGGGCTGGAAATACCGGTTTTGGGATTCTGCACAGAAAGGGTTTGCAAACCGCTGAATCCACACGTGAGTTTAACTCTGTCAGTTGAATGCACACATTGACAACCATTCAGTTAGATAACTCCGTTTTGGTTTTAGAAGCAGATATTTCTCTGTACAGCCTATGGTCCCATTCACTCGGGAATATCCCAACGCAGCTCCTAGAAGAAACGTGTTTCTGACTCGCTGAATCTCAACATAGATTCAACTCTCTTAGGTGAACGAACGCACAGCAGAGCAGTTTCAAGGAAACGTTTCTCCTGAGTTTTAGAAAAAGTTTCCTGCTGTTTAGTACGGATGCCGGCATTGGGCTGGAAATACCGATTTTGGGATTCTGCACAGAAAGGGTTTGCAAACCGCTGAATCCACACGTGAGTTTAACTTTGTCAGTTGAATGCACACATTGACAACCATCCAGTTAGATAGCTCCGTTTTCGTTTTAGAAGCAGATATTTCTCTGTACAGCCTATGGTCCCATTCACTCGGGAATATCCCAACGCATCTCCTAGAAGAAACGTGTTTCTGACTCGCTGAATCTCAACATAGATTCAACTCTCTTAGGTGAACGAACGCACAGCAGAGCAGTTTCAAGGAAACTTTTCTCCTGAGTTTTAGACGAAGTTTCCTGCTGTTTAGTACGGATGCCGGCATTGGGCTGGAAATACCGGTTTTGGGATTCTGCACAGAAAGGGTTTGCAAACCGCTGAATCCACACGTGAGTTTAACTCTGTCAGTTGAATGCACACATTGACAACCATTCAGTTAGATAGCACCCTTTTGGTTTTAGAAGCAGATATTTCTCTGTACAGCCTATGGTCCCATTCACTCGGGAATATCCCAACGCATCTCCTGGAAGAAACGTGTTTCTGACTCGCTGAATCTCAACATAGATTCAACTCTCTTAGGTGAACGAACGCACAGCAGAGCAGTTTCAAGGAAACGTTTCTCCTGAGTTTTAGACGAAGTTTCCTGCTGTTTAGTACGTATGCCGGCATTGGGCTGGAAATACCGGTTTCGGGATTCTGCACAGAAAGGCTTTCCAAACCGCTGAATCCACACGTGAGTTTAACTCTGTCAGTTGAATGCACACATTGACAACCATTCAGTTAGATAGCTCCGTTTTGGTTTTAGAATCAGATATTTCTCTGTACAGACTATGGTCCCATTCACTCGGGAATATCCCAACGCAGCTCCTGGAAGAAACGTGTTTCTGACTCGCTGAATCTCAACATAGATCCAACTCTCTTAGGTGAACGAACGCACAGCAGAGCAGTTTCAAGGAAACGTTTCTCCTGAGTTTTAGACGAAGTTTCCTGCTGTTTAGTACGTATGCCGGCATTCGGCTGGAAATACCGGTTTTGGGATTCTGCACAGAAAGGGTTTGCAAACCGCTGAATCCACACGTGAGTTTAACTCTGTCAGTTGAATGCACACATTGACAACCATTCAGTTTGATAGCACCCTTTTGGTTTTAGAAGCAGATATTTCTCTGTACAGCCTATGGTCCCATTCACTCGGGAATATCCCAACGCAGCTCCTGGAAGAAACGTGTTTCTGACTCGCTGAATCTCAACATAGATCCAACTCTCTTAGGTGAACGAACGCACAGCAGAGCAGTTTCAAGGAAACGTTTCTCCTGAGTTTTAGACGAATTTTCCTGCTGTTTAGTACGTATGCCGGCATTCGGCTGGAAATACCGGTTTTGGGATTCTGCACAGAAAGGGTTGGCAAACCGCTGAATCCACACGTGAGTTTAACTCTGTCAGTTGAATGCACACATTAACAACCATCCAGTTAGATAGCTCCGTTTTGGTTTTAGAAGCAGATATTTCTCTGTACAGCCTATGGTCCCATTCACCCGGGAATATCCCAACGCAGCTCCTAGAAGATACGTGTTTCTGACTCGCTGAATCTCAACATAGATTCAACTCTCTTAGGTGAACGAACGCACAGCAGAGCAGTTTCAAGGAAACTTTTCTCCTGAGTTTTAGTCGAAGTTTCCTGCTGTTTAGTACGTATGCCGGCATTGGGCTGGAAATACCGGTTTTGGGATTCTGCACAGAAAGGGTTTGCAAACCGCTGAATCCACACGTGAGTTTAACTCTGTCAGTTGAATGCACACATTGACAACCATTCAGTTAGATAGCTCCGTTTTGGTTTTAGAAGCAGATATTTCTCTGTACAGCCTATGGTCCCATTCACTCGGGAATATCCCAACGCAGCTCCTAGAAGAAACGTGTTTCTGACTCGCTGAATCCCAACATAGATTCAACTCTCTTAGGTGAAAGAAAGCACAGCAGAGCAGTTTCAAGGAAACGTTTCTCCTGAGTTTTAGACAAAGTTTCCTGCTGTTTAGTACGGATGCTGGCATTGGGCTGGAAATACCGGTTTTGGGATTCTGCACAGAAAGGGTTTGCAAACCGCTGAATCCACACGTGAGTTTAACTCTGTCAGTTGAATGCACACATTGACAACCATTCAGTTAGATAGCTCCGTTTTGGTTTTAGAAGCAGATATTTCTCTGTACAGCCTATGGTCCCATTCTCTCGGGAATATCCCAACGCAGCTCCTGGAAGAAACGTGTTTCTCACTCGCTGAATCTCAACATAGATTCAACTCTCTTAGGTAAACGAACGCACAGCAGAACCGTTTCAAGGAAACGTTTCTCCTGAGTTTTAGACGAAGTTTCCTGCTGTTTAGTACGGATGCCGGCATTGGGCTGGAAATACCGGTTTTGGGATTCTGCACAGAAAGGGTTTGCAAACCGCTGAATCCACACGTGAGATAAACTATGTCAGTTGAATGCACACATTGACAACCATTCAGTTTGATAACACCCTTTTGGTTTTAGAAGCAGTTATTTCTCTGTACAGCCTATGGTCCCATTCACTCGGGAATATCCCAACGCAGCTCCTGGAAGAAACGTGTTTCTGACTCGCTGAATCTCAACATAGATTCAACTCTCTTAGGTGAACGAACGCACAGCAGAGTAGTTTCAAGGAAGCGTTTCTCCTGAGTTTTAGACGAAGTTTCCTGCTGTTTAGTACGTATGCCGGCATTCGGCTGGAAATACCGGTTTTGGGATTCTGCACAGAAAGGGTTGGCAAACCGCTGAATCCACACGTGAGTTTAACTCTGTCAGTTGAATGCACACATTGACAACCATTCAGTTAGATAGCTCCGTTTTGGTTTTAGAAGCAGATATTTCTCTGTACAGCCTATGGTCCCATTCACCCGGGAATATCCCAACGCAGCTCCTAGAAGATACGTGTTTCTGACTCGCTGAATCTCAACATAGATTCAACTCTCTTAGGTGAACGAACGCACAGCAGAGCAGTTTCAAGGAAACTTTTCTCCTGAGTTTTAGACGAAGTTTCCTGCTGTTTAGTACGTATGCCGGCATTGGGCTGGAAATACCGGTTTTGGGATTCTGCACAGAAAGGGTTTGCAAACCGCTGAATCCACACGTGAGTTTAACTCTGTCAGTTGAATGCACACATTGACAACCATTCAGTTAGATAGCTCCGTTTTGGTTTTAGAAGCAGATATTTCTCTGTACAGCCTATGGTCCCATTCACTCGGGAATATCCCAACGCAGCTCCTAGAAGAAACGTGTTTCTGACTCGCTGAATCCCAACATAGATTCAACTCTCTTAGGTGAAAGAAAGCACAGCAGAGCAGTTTCAAGGAAACGTTTCTCCTGAGTTTTAGACAAAGTTTCCTGCTGTTTAGTACGGATGCTGGCATTGGGCTGGAAATACCGGTTTTGGGATTCTGCACAGAAAGGGTTTGCAAACCGCTGAATCCACACGTGAGTTTAACTCTGTCAGTTGAATGCACACATTGACAACCATTCAGTTAGATAGCTCCGTTTTGGTTTTAGAAGCAGATATTTCTCTGTACAGCCTATGGTCCCATTCTCTCGGGAATATCCCAACGCAGCTCCTGGAAGAAACGTGTTTCTGACTCGCTGAATCTCAACATAGATTCAACTCTCTTAGGTGAACGAACGCACAGCAGAACCGTTTCAAGGAAACGTTTCTCCTGAGTTTTAGACGAAGTTTCCTGCTGTTTAGTACGGATGCCGGCATTGGGCTGGAAATACCGGTTTTGGGATTCTGCACAGAAAGGGTTTGCAAACCGCTGAATCCACACGTGAGTTTAACTCTGTCAGTTGAATGCACACATTGACAACCATTCAGTTTGATAACACCCTTTTGGTTTTAGAAGCAGATATTTCTCTGTACAGCCTATGGTCCCATTCACTCGGGAATATCCCAACGCAGCTCCTGGAAGAAACGTGTTTCTGACTCGCTGAATCTCAACATAGATTCAACTCTCTTAGGTGAACGAACGCACAGCAGAGTAGTTTCAAGGAAACGTTTCTCCTGAGTTTTAGACGAAGTTTCCTGCTGTTTAGTACGGAAGCCGTCATTGGGCTGGAAATACCGTTTTTGGGATTCTGGACAGAAAGGGTTTCCAAACCGCTGAATCCACACGTGAGTTTAACTTTGTGAGTTGAATGCACACATTGACAACCATCCAGTTAGATAGCTCCGTTTTGGTTTTAGAAGCAGATATTTCTCTGTACAGCCTATGGTCCCATTCACTCGGGAATATCCCAACGCAGCTCCTAGAAGAAACGTGTTTCTGACTCGCTGAATCGCAACATAGATTCAACTCTCTTAGGTGAACGAACGCACAGCAGAGCAGTTTCAAGGAAACGTTTCTCCTGAGTTTTAGACGAAGTTTCCTGCTGTTTAGTACGTATGCTGGCATTGGGCTGGAAATACCGGTTTTGGGATTCTGCACAGAAAGGGTTTGCAAACCGCTGAATCCACACGTGAGTTTAACTCTGTCAGTTGAATGCACACATTGACAACCATTCAGTTAGATAGCTCCGTTTTGGTTTTAGAAGCAGATATTTCTCTGTACAGCCTATGGTCCCATTCACTCGGGAATATCCCAACGCAGCTCCTGGAAGAAACGTGTTTCTGACTCGCTGAATCTAAACATAGATTCAACTCTCTTAGTTGAACGAACGCACGGCAGAGCAGTTTCAATGAAACTTTTCTCCTGAGTTTTAGACGATGTTTCCTGCTGTTTAGTACGTATGCCGGCATTGGGCTGGAAATACCGGTTTTGGGATTCTGCACAGAAAGGGTTTGCAAACCGCGGAATCCACACGTGAGTTTAACTCTGTCTGTTGAATGCACACATTGACAACCATTCAGTTTGATAGCACCCTTTTGGTTTTAGAAGCAGATATTCCTTTGTACAGCCTATGGTCCCATTCACTCGGGAATATCCCAATGCAGCTCCTGGAAGAAACGTGTTTCTGACTCGCTGAATCTCAACATAGATCCAACTCTCTTAGGTGAATGAACGCACAGCAGAGCAGTTTCAAGGAAACGTTTCTCCTGAGTTTTAGACGAAGTTTCCTGCTGTTTAGTACGCATGCCGGCATTCGGCTGGAAATACCGGTTTTCGGATTCTGCACAGAAAGGGTTCGCAAACCGCTGAATCCACACGTGAGTTTAACTCTGTCAGTTGAATGCTCGCATTGACAACCATTCAGTTAGATAGCTCCGTTTTGGTTTTAGAAGCAGATATTTCTCTGTACAGCCTATGGTCCCATTCACCCGGGAATATCCCAACGCAGCTCCTAGAAGAAACGTGTTTCTGACTCGCTGAATCTCAACATAGATTCAACTCTCTTAGGTGAACGAACGCACAGCAGAGCAGTTTCAAGGAAACTTTTCTCCTGAGTTTTAGACGAAGTTTCCTGCTGTTTAGTACGGATGCCGACATTGGGCAGGAAATACCGGTTTTGGGATTCTGCACAGAAAGGGTTTGCAAACCGCTGAATCCACACGTGAGTTTAACTCTGTCAATTGAATGCACACATTGACAACCATTCAGTTTGATAGCACCCTTTTGGTTTTAGAAGCAGATATTTCTCTGTACAGCCTATGGTCCCATTCACTCGGGAATATCCCAACGCAGCTCCTAGAAGAAACGTGTTTCTGACTCGCTGAATCTCAACATAGATTCAACTCTCTTAGGTGAACGAACGCACAGCAGAGCAGTTTCAAGGAAACGTTTCTCCTGAGTTTTAGACGAAGTTTCCTGCTGTTTAGTACGTATGCCGGCATTGGGCTGGAAATACCGTTTTTGGGATTCTGCACAGAAAGGGTTTGCAAACCGCTGAATCCACACGTGAGTTTAACTCTGTCAGTTGAATGTACACATTGACAACCATTCAGTTAGATAGCTCCGTTTTGGTTTTAGAAGTAGATATTTCTCTGTACAGCCTATGGTCCCATTCACTCGGGAATATCCCAACGCAGCTCCTAGAAGATACGTGTTTCTGACTCGCTGAATCTCAACATAGATTCAACTCTCTTAGGTGAACGAACGCACAGCAGAGCAGTTTCATGGAAACGTTTCTCCTGAGTTTTAGACGAAGTTTCCTGCCGTTTAGTACGTATGCCGGCATTGGGCTGGAAATACCGGTTTTGGAATTCTGCACAGAAAGGGTTTGCAAACCGCTGAATCCACACGTGAGTTTAACTTTGTGAGTTGAATGCACACATTGACAACCATCCAGTTAGATAGCTCCGTTTTGGTTTTAGAAGCAGATATTTCTCTGTACAGCCTATGGTCCCATTCACTCGGGAAATCCCAACGCAGCTCCTGGAAGAAACGCGTTTCTGACTCGCTCAATCTCAACAAAGATTCAACTCTCTTAGGTGAACGAACGCACAGCAGAGCAGTTTCAAGGAAACGTTTCTCCTGAGTTTTAGACGAAGTTTCCTGCTGTTTAGTACGTATGCTGGCATTGGGCTGGAAATACCGGTTTTGGGATTCTGCACAGAAAGGGTTTGCAAACCGCTGAATCCACACGTGAGTTTAACTCTGTCAGTTGAATGCACACATTGACAACCATTCAGTTAGATAGCTCCGTTTTGGTTTTAGAAGCAGATATTTCTCCGTACAGCCTATGGTCCCATTCACTTGGGAATATCCCAACGCAGCTCCTAGAAGAAACGTGTTTCTGACTCGCTGAATCTCAACATAGATTCAACTCTCTTAGGTGAACGAACGCACAGCAGAGCAGTTTCAAGGAAACGTTTCTCCTTAGTTTTAGACGAAGTTTCCTGCTGTTTAGTACGTATGCCGGCATTGGGCTGGAAATACCGGTTTTGGGATTCTGCACAGAAAGGGTTTGCAAACCGCTGAATCCACACGTGAGTTTAACTCTGTCAGTTGAATGCACACATTGACAACCATTTAGTTTGATAACACCCTTTTGGTTTTAGAAGCAGATATTTCTCTGTACAGCCTATGGTCCCATTCACTCGGGAATATCCCAACGCAGCTCCTGGAAGAAACGTGTTTCTGACTCGCTGAATCTCAACATAGATTCAACTGTCTTAGGTGAACGAAGGCACAGCAGAACAGTTTCAAGGAAACGTTTCTCCTGAGTTTTAGACGAAGTTTCCTGCTGTTTAGTACGGATGCCGGCATTGGGCTGGAAATACCGGTTTTGGGATTCTGCACAGAAAGGGTTTGCAAACCGCTGAATCCACACGTGAGTTTAACTCTGTCAGTTGAATGCACACATTGACAACCATTCAGTTAGATAGCTCCGTTTTGGTTTTAGAAGCAGATATTTCTCTGTACAGCCTATGGTCCCATTCACTCGGGAATATCCCAACGCAGCTCCTAGAAGAAACGTGTTTCTGACTCGCTGAATCTCAACATAGATTCAACTCTCTTAGGTGAACGAACGCACAGCAGAGCAGTTTCAAGGAAACGTTTCTCCTGAGTTTTAGACAAAGTTTCCTGCTGTTTAGTACGGATGCCGGCATTGGGATGGAAATACCGGTTTTGGGATTCTGCACAGAAAGGGTTTGCAAACCGCTGAATCCACACGTGAGTTTAACTCTGTCAGTTGAATGCACACATTGACAACCATTCAGTTAGATAGCTCCTTTTTGGTTTTAGAAGCAGATATTTCTCTGTACAGCGTATGGTCCCATTCACTCGGGAATATCCCAACGCAGCTCCTGGAAGAAACCTGTTTCTTACTCGCTGAATCTCAACATAGATTCAACTCTCTTAGGTGAACGAACGCACAGCAGAGCAGTTTCAAGGAAACGTTTCTCCTGAGTTTTAGACGAAGTTTCCTGCTGTTTAGTACGTATGCCGGCATTGGGCTGGAAATACCGGTTTTGGGATTCTGCACAGAAAGGGTTTGCAAACCGCTGAATCCACACGTGAGTTTAACTCTGTCAGTTGAATGCACACATTGACAACCATTCAGTTAGATAGCTCCGTTTTGGTTTTAGAAGCAGATATTTCTCTGTACAGCCTATGGTCCCATTCACTCGGGAATATCCCAATGCAGCTCCTAGAAGAAACGTGTTTCTGACTCGCTGAATCTCAACATAGATTCAACTCTCTTAGGTGAACGAACGCACAGCAGAGCAGTTTCAAGGAAACTTTTCTCCTGAGTTTTAGACGAAGTATCCTGCTGTTTAGTACGGATGCCGGCATTGGGCTGGAAATACCGGTTTTGGGATTCTGCACAGAAAGGGTTTGCAAACCGCTGAATCCACACGTGACTTTAACTCTGTCAGCTGAATGCACTCATTGACAACCATTCAGTTTGATAGCACCCTTTTGGTTTTAGAAGCAGATATTTCTCTGTACAGACTATGGTCCCATTCACTCGGGAATATCCCAACGCAGCTCCTAGAAGAAACGTGTTTCTGACTCGCTGAATCTCAACATAGATTCAACTCTCTTAGGTGAACGAACGCACAGCAGAGCAGTTTCAAGGAAACGTTTCTCCTTAGTTTTAGACGAAGTTTCCTGCTGTTTAGTACGTATGCCGGCATTGGGCTGGAAATACCGGTTTTGGGATTCTGCACAGAAAGGGTTTGCAAACCGCTGAATCCACACGTGAGTTTAACTCTGTCAGTTGAATGCACACATTGACAACCATTCAGTTAGATACCTCCGTGTTGGTTTTAGAAGCAGATATTTCTCTGTACAGCCTATGGTCCCATTCACCCGGGAATATCCCAACGCAGCTCCTAGAAGAAACGTGTTTCTAACTCGCTGAATCTCAACATAGATTCAACTCTCTTAGGTGAACGAACGCACAGCAGAGCAGTTTCAAGGAAACTTTTCTCCTGAGTTTTAGACGAAGTTTCCTGCTGTTTAGTACGGATGCCGACATTGGGCTGGAAATACCGGTTTTGGGATTCTGCACAGAAAGGGTTTGCAAACCGCTGAATCCACACGTGACTTTAACTCTGTCAATTGAATGCACACATTGACAACCATTCAGTTTGATAGCACCCTTTTGGTTTTAGAAGCAGATATTTCTCTGTACAGCCTATGGTCCCATTCACTCGGGAATATCCCAACACAGCTCCTAGAAGAAACGTGTTTCTGACTCGCTGAATCTCAACATAGATTCAACTCTCTTAGGTGAACGAACGCACAGCAGAGCAGTTTCAAGGAAACGTTTCTCCTGAGTTTTAGACGAAGTTTCCTGCTGTTTAGTACGTATGCCGGCATTGGGCTGGAAATACCGGTTTTGGGATTCTGCACAGAAAGGGTTTGCAAACCGCTGAATCCACACGTGAGTTTAACTCTGTCAGTTGAATGTACACATTGACAACCATTCAGTTAGATAGCTCCGTTTTGGTTTTAGAAGTAGATATTTCTCTGTACAGCCTATGGTCCCATTCACTCGGGAATATCCCAACGCAGCTCCTAGAAGATACGTGTTTCTGACTCGCTGAATCTCAACATAGATTCAACTCTCTTAGGTGAACGAACGCACAGCAGAGCAGTTTCATGGAAACGTTTCTCCTGAGTTTTAGACGAAGTTTCCTGCCGTTTAGTACGTATGCCGGCATTGGGCTGGAAATACCGGTTTTGGAATTCTGCACAGAAAGGGTTTGCAAACCGCTGAATCCACACGTGAGTTTAACTTTGTGAGTTGAATGCACACATTGACAACCATCCAGTTAGATAGCTCCGTTTTGGTTTTAGAAGCAGATATTTCTCTGTACAGCCTATGGTCCCATTCACTCGGGAAATCCCAACGCAGCTCCTGGAAGAAACGCGTTTCTGACTCGCTCAATCTCAACAAAGATTCAACTCTCTTAGGTGAACGAACGCACAGCAGAGCAGTTTCAAGGAAACGTTTCTCCTGAGTTTTAGACGAAGTTTCCTGCTGTTTAGTACGTATGCTGGCATTGGGCTGGAAATACCGGTTTTGGGATTCTGCACAGAAAGGGTTTGCAAACCGCTGAATCCACACGTGAGTTTAACTCTGTCAGTTGAATGCACACATTGACAACCATTCAGTTAGATAGCTCCGTTTTGGTTTTAGAAGCAGATATTTCTCCGTACAGCCTATGGTCCCATTCACTTGGGAATATCCCAACGCAGCTCCTAGAAGAAACGTGTTTCTGACTCGCTGAATCTCAACATAGATTCAACTCTCTTAGGTGAACGAACGCACAGCAGAGCAGTTTCAAGGAAACGTTTCTCCTTAGTTTTAGACGAAGTTTCCTGCTGTTTAGTACGTATGCCGGCATTGGGCTGGAAATACCGGTTTTGGGATTCTGCACAGAAAGGGTTTGCAAACCGCTGAATCCACACGTGAGTTTAACTCTGTCAGTTGAATGCACACATTGACAACCATTTAGTTTGATAACACCCTTTTGGTTTTAGAAGCAGATATTTCTCTGTACAGCCTATGGTCCCATTCACTCGGGAATATCCCAACGCAGCTCCTGGAAGAAACGTGTTTCTGACTCGCTGAATCTCAACATAGATTCAACTCTCTTAGGTGAACGAAGGCACAGCAGAACAGTTTCAAGGAAACGTTTCTCCTGAGTTTTAGACGAAGTTTCCTGCTGTTTAGTACGGATGCCGGCATTGGGCTGGAAATACCGGTTTTGGGATTCTGCACAGAAAGGGTTTGCAAACCGCTGAATCCACACGTGAGTTTAACTCTGTCAGTTGAATGCACACATTGACAACCATTCAGTTAGATAGCTCCGTTTTGGTTTTAGAAGCAGATATTTCTCTGTACAGCCTATGGTCCCATTCACTCGGGAATATCCCAACGCAGCTCCTAGAAGAAACGTGTTTCTGACTCGCTGAATCTCAACATAGATTCAACTCTCTTAGGTGAACGAACGCACAGCAGAGCAGTTTCAAGGAAACGTTTCTCCTGAGTTTTAGACAAAGTTTCCTGCTGTTTAGTACGGATGCCGGCATTGGGATGGAAATACCGGTTTTGGGATTCTGCACAGAAAGGGTTTGCAAACCGCTGAATCCACACGTGAGTTTAACTCTGTCAGTTGAATGCACACATTGACAACCATTCAGTTAGATAGCTCCTTTTTGGTTTTAGAAGCAGATATTTCTCTGTACAGCGTATGGTCCCATTCACTCGGGAATATCCCAACGCAGCTCCTGGAAGAAACCTGTTTCTGACTCGCTGAATCTCAACATAGATTCAACTCTCTTAGGTGAACGAACGCACAGCAGAGCAGTTTCAAGGAAACGTTTCTCCTGAGTTTTAGACGAAGTTTCCTGCTGTTTAGTACGTATGCCGGCATTGGGCTGGAAATACCGGTTTTGGGATTCTGCACAGAAAGGGTTTGCAAACCGCTGAATCCACACGTGAGTTTAACTCTGTCAGTTGAATGCACACATTGACAACCATTCAGTTAGATAGCTCCGTTTTGGTTTTAGAAGCAGATATTTCTCTGTACAGCCTATGGTCCCATTCACTCGGGAATATCCCAATGCAGCTCCTAGAAGAAACGTGTTTCTGACTCGCTGAATCTCAACATAGATTCAACTCTCTTAGGTGAACGAACGCACAGCAGAGCAGTTTCAAGGAAACTTTTCTCCTGAGTTTTAGACGAAGTATCCTGCTGTTTAGTACGGATGCCGGCATTGGGCTGGAAATACCGGTTTTGGGATTCTGCACAGAAAGGGTTTGCAAACCGCTGAATCCACACGTGACTTTAACTCTGTCAGCTGAATGCACTCATTGACAACCATTCAGTTTGATAGCACCCTTTTGGTTTTAGAAGCAGATATTTCTCTGTACAGACTATGGTCCCATTCACTCGGGAATATCCCAACGCAGCTCCTAGAAGAAACGTGTTTCTGACTCGCTGAATCTCAACATAGATTCAACTCTCTTAGGTGAACGAACGCACAGCAGAGCAGTTTCAAGGAAACGTTTCTCCTTAGTTTTAGACGAAGTTTCCTGCTGTTTAGTACGTATGCCGGCATTGGGCTGGAAATACCGGTTTTGGGATTCTGCACAGAAAGGGTTTGCAAACCGCTGAATCCACACGTGAGTTTAACTCTGTCAGTTGAATGCACACATTGACAACCATTCAGTTAGATACCTCCGTGTTGGTTTTAGAAGCAGATATTTCTCTGTACAGCCTATGGTCCCATTCACCCGGGAATATCCCAACGCAGCTCCTAGAAGAAACGTGTTTCTAACTCGCTGAATCTCAACATAGATTCAACTCTCTTAGGTGAACGAACGCACAGCAGAGCAGTTTCAAGGAAACTTTTCTCCTGAGTTTTAGACGAAGTTTCCTGCTGTTTAGTACGGATGCCGACATTGGGCTGGAAATACCGGTTTTGGGATTCTGCACAGAAAGGGTTTGCAAACCGCTGAATCCACACGTGACTTTAACTCTGTCAATTGAATGCACACATTGACAACCATTCAGTTTGATAGCACCCTTTTGGTTTTAGAAGCAGATATTTCTCTGTACAGGCTATGGTCCCATTCACTCGGGAATATCCCAACACAGCTCCTAGAAGAAACGTGTTTCTGACTCGCTGAATCTCAACATAGATTCAACTCTCTTAGGTGAACGAACGCACAGCAGAGCAGTTTCAAGGAAACGTTTCTCCTGAGTTTTAGACGAAGTTTCCTGCTGTTTAGTACGTATGCCGGCATTGGGCTGGAAATACCGGTTTTGGGATTCTGCACAGAAAGGTTTTGCAAACCGCTGAATCCACACGTGAGTTTCTCTCTGTCAGTTGAATGCACACATTGACAACCATTCAGTTAGATGGCTCCGTTTTGGTTTTAGAATCAGATATTTCTCTGTACAGCCTATGGTCCCATTCACTCGGGAATATCCCAACGTAGCTCCTAGAAGAAACGTGTTTCTGACTCGCTGAATCTCAACATAGATTCAACTCCCTTAGGTGAACGAAGGCACAGCAGAGCAGTTTCAAGGAAACGTTTCTCCTGAGTTTTAGACGAAGTTTCCTGCTGTTTAGTACGGATGCCGGCATTGGGCTGGAAATACCGGTTTTGGGATTCTGCACAGAAAGTGTTTGCAAACCGCTGAATCCACACGTGACTTTAACTCTGTCAGTTGAATGCACACATTGACAACCGTTCAGTTTGATAGCACCCTTTTGGTTTTAGAAGCAGATATTTCTCTGTACAGCCTATGGTCCCATTCACTCGGGAATATCCCAACGCAGCTCCTGGAAGAAACGTGTTTCTGACTCGCTGAATCTCAACATAGATTCAACTCTCTTAGGTGAACGAACGCACAGCAGAGTAGTTTCAAGGAAGCGTTTCTCCTGAGTTTTAGACGAAGTTTCCTGCTGTTTAGTACGTATGCCGGCATTCGGCTGGAAATACCGGTTTTGGGATTCTGCACAGAAAGGGTTGGCAAACCGCTGAATCCACACGTGAGTTTAACTCTGTCAGTTGAATGCACACATTGACAACCATTCAGTTAGATAGCTCCGTTTTGGTTTTAGAAGCAGATATTTCTCTGTACAGCCTATGGTCCCATTCACCCGGGAATATCCCAACGCAGCTCCTAGAAGATACGTGTTTCTGACTCGCTGAATCTCAACATAGATTCAACTCTCTTAGGTGAACGAACGCACAGCAGAGCAGTTTCAAGGAAACTTTTCTCCTGAGTTTTAGACGAAGTTTCCTGCTGTTTAGTACGTATGCCGGCATTGGGCTGGAAATACCGGTTTTGGGATTCTGCACAGAAAGGGTTTGCAAACCGCTGAATCCACACGTGAGTTTAACTCTGTCAGTTGAATGCACACATTGACAACCATTCAGTTAGATAGCTCCGTTTTGGTTTTAGAAGCAGATATTTCTCTGTACAGCCTATGGTCCCATTCACTCGGGAATATCCCAACGCAGCTCCTAGAAGAAACGTGTTTCTGACTCGCTGAATCCCAACATAGATTCAACTCTCTTAGGTGAAAGAAAGCACAGCAGAGCAGTTTCAAGGAAACGTTTCTCCTGAGTTTTAGACAAAGTTTCCTGCTGTTTAGTACGGATGCTGGCATTGGGCTGGAAATACCGGTTTTGGGATTCTGCACAGAAAGGGTTTGCAAACCGCTGAATCCACACGTGAGTTTAACTCTGTGAGTTGAATGCACACATTGACAACCATTCAGTTAGATAGCTCCGTTTTGGTTTTAGAAGCAGATATTTCTCTGTACAGCCTATGGTCCCATTCTCTCGGGAATATCCCAACGCAGCTCCTGGAAGAAACGTGTTTCTGACTCGCTGAATCTCAACATAGATTCAACTCTCTTAGGTGAACGAACGCACAGCAGAACCGTTTCAAGGAAACGTTTCTCCTGAGTTTTAGACGAAGTTTCCTGCTGTTTAGTACGGATGCCGGCATTGGGCTGGAAATACCGGTTTTGGGATTCTGCACAGAAAGGGTTTGCAAACCGCTGAATCCACACGTGAGTTTAACTCTGTCAGTTGAATGCACACATTGACAACCATTCAGTTTGATAACACCCTTTTGGTTTTAGAAGCAGATATTTCTCTGTACAGCCTATGGTCCCATTCACTCGGGAATATCCCAACGCAGCTCCTGGAAGAAACGTGTTTCTGACTCGCTGAATCTCAACATAGATTCAACTCTCTTAGGTGAACGAACGCACAGCAGAGTAGTTTCAAGGAAACGTTTCTCCTGAGTTTTAGACGAAGTTTCCTGCTGTTTAGTACGGAAGCCGTCATTGGGCTGGAAATACCGTTTTTGGGATTCTGGACAGAAAGGGTTTCCAAACCGCTGAATCCACACGTGAGTTTAACTTTGTGAGTTGAATGCACACATTGACAACCATCCAGTTAGATAGCTCCGTTTTGGTTTTAGAAGCAGATATTTCTCTGTACAGCCTATGGTCCCATTCACTCGGGAATATCCCAACGCAGCTCCTAGAAGAAACGTGTTTATGACTCGCTGAATCGCAACATAGATTCAACTCTCTTAGGTGAACGAACGCACAGCAGAGCAGTTTCAAGGAAACGTTTCTCCTGAGTTTTAGACGAAGTTTCCTGCTGTTTAGTACGTATGCTGGCATTGGGCTGGAAATACCGGTTTTGGGATTCTGCACAGAAAGGGTTTGCAAACCGCTGAATCCACACGTGAGTTTAACTCTGTCAGTTGAATGCACACATTGACAACCATTCAGTTAGATAGCTCCGTTTTGGTTTTAGAAGCAGATATTTCTCTGTACAGCCTATGGTCCCATTCACTCGGGAATATCCCAACGCAGCTCCTGGAAGAAACGTGTTTCTGACTCGCTGAATCTAAACATAGATTCAACTCTCTTAGTTGAACGAACGCACGGCAGAGCAGTTTCAATGAAACTTTTCTCCTGAGTTTTAGACGATGTTTCCTGCTGTTTAGTACGTATGCCGGCATTGGGCTGGAAATACCGGTTTTGGGATTCTGCACAGAAAGGGTTTGCAAACCGCGGAATCCACACGTGAGTTTAACTCTGTCTGTTGAATGCACACATTGACAACCATTCAGTTTGATAGCACCCTTTTGGTTTTAGAAGCAGATATTCCTTTGTACAGCCTATGGTCCCATTCACTCGGGAATATCCCAATGCAGCTCCTGGAAGAAACGTGTTTCTGACTCGCTGAATCTCAACATAGATCCAACTCTCTTAGGTGAATGAACGCACAGCAGAGCAGTTTCAAGGAAACGTTTCTCCTGAGTTTTAGACGAAGTTTCCTGCTGTTTAGTACGCATGCCGGCATTCGGCTGGAAATACCGGTTTTCGGATTCTGCACAGAAAGGGTTCGCAAACCGCTGAATCCACACGTGAGTTTAACTCTGTCAGTTGAATGCTCGCATTGACAACCATTCAGTTAGATAGCTCCGTTTTGGTTTTAGAAGCAGATATTTCTCTGTACAGCCTATGGTCCCATTCACCCGGGAATATCCCAACGCAGCTCCTAGAAGAAACGTGTTTCTGACTCGCTGAATCTCAACATAGATTCAACTCTCTTAGGTGAACGAACGCACAGCAGAGCAGTTTCAAGGAAACTTTTCTCCTGAGTTTTAGACGAAGTTTCCTGCTGTTTAGTACGGATGCCGACATTGGGCAGGAAATACCGGTTTTGGGATTCTGCACAGAAAGGGTTTGCAAACCGCTGAATCCACACGTGAGTTTAACTCTGTCAATTGAATGCACACATTGACAACCATTCAGTTTGATAGCACCCTTTTGGTTTTAGAAGCAGATATTTCTCTGTACAGCCTATGGTCCCATTCACTCGGGAATATCCCAACGCAGCTCCTAGAAGAAACGTGTTTCTGACTCGCTGAATCTCAACATAGATTCAACTCTCTTAGGTGAACGAACGCACAGCAGAGCAGTTTCAAGGAAACGTTTCTCCTGAGTTTTAGACGAAGTTTCCTGCTGTTTAGTACGTATGCCGGCATTGGGCTGGAAATACCGTTTTTGGGATTCTGCACAGAAAGGGTTTGCAAACCGCTGAATCCACACGTGAGTTTAACTCTGTCAGTTGAATGTACACATTGACAACCATTCAGTTAGATAGCTCCGTTTTGGTTTTAGAAGTAGATATTTCTCTGTACAGCCTATGGTCCCATTCACTCGGGAATATCCCAACGCAGCTCCTAGAAGATACGTGTTTCTGACTCGCTGAATCTCAACATAGATTCAACTCTCTTAGGTGAACGAACGCACAGCAGAGCAGTTTCATGGAAACGTTTCTCCTGAGTTTTAGACGAAGTTTCCTGCCGTTTAGTACGTATGCCGGCATTGGGCTGGAAATACCGGTTTTGGAATTCTGCACAGAAAGGGTTTGCAAACCGCTGAATCCACACGTGAGTTTAACTTTGTGAGTTGAATGCACACATTGACAACCATCCAGTTAGATAGCTCCGTTTTGGTTTTAGAAGCAGATATTTCTCTGTACAGCCTATGGTCCCATTCACTCGGGAAATCCCAACGCAGCTCCTGGAAGAAACGCGTTTCTGACTCGCTGAATCTCAACAAAGATTCAACTCTCTTAGGTGAACGAACGCACAGCAGAGCAGTTTCAAGGAAACGTTTCTCCTGAGTTTTAGACGAAGTTTCCTGCTGTTTAGTACGTATGCTGGCATTGGGCTGGAAATACCGGTTTTGGGATTCTGCACAGAAAGGGTTTGCAAACCGCTGAATCCACACGTGAGTTTAACTCTGTCAGTTGAATGCACACATTGACAACCATTCAGTTAGATAGCTCCGTTTTGGTTTTAGAAGCAGATATTTCTCCGTACAGCCTATGGTCCCATTCACTTGGGAATATCCCAACGCAGCTCCTAGAAGAAACGTGTTTCTGACTCGCTGAATCTCAACATAGATTCAACTCTCTTAGGTGAACGAACGCACAGCAGAGCAGTTTCAAGGAAACGTTTCTCCTTAGTTTTAGACGAAGTTTCCTGCTGTTTAGTACGTATGCCGGCATTGGGCTGGAAATACCGGTTTTGGGATTCTGCACAGAAAGGGTTTGCAAACCGCTGAATCCACACGTGAGTTGAACTCTGTCAGTTGAATGCACACATTGACAACCATTTAGTTTGATAACACCCTTTTGGTTTTAGAAGCAGATATTTCTCTGTACAGCCTATGGTCCCATTCACTCGGGAATATCCCAACGCAGCTCCTGGAAGAAACGTGTTTCTGACTCGCTGAATCTCAACATAGATTCAACTGTCTTAGGTGAACGAAGGCACAGCAGAACAGTTTCAAGGAAACGTTTCTCCTGAGTTTTAGACGAAGTTTCCTGCTGTTTAGTACGGATGCCGGCATTGGGCTGGAAATACCGGTTTTGGGATTCTGCACAGAAAGGGTTTGCAAACCGCTGAATCCACACGTGAGTTTAACTCTGTCAGTTGAATGCACACATTGACAACCATTCAGTTAGATAGCTCCGTTTTGGTTTTAGAAGCAGATATTTCTCTGTACAGCCTATGGTCCCATTCACTCGGGAATATCCCAACGCAGCTCCTAGAAGAAACGTGTTTCTGACTCGCTGAATCTCAACATAGATTCAACTCTCTTAGGTGAACGAACGCACAGCAGAGCAGTTTCAAGGAAACGTTTCTCCTGAGTTTTAGACAAAGTTTCCTGCTGTTTAGTACGGATGCCGGCATTGGGATGGAAATACCGGTTTTGGGATTCTGCACAGAAAGGGTTTGCAAACCGCTGAATCCACACGTGAGTTTAACTCTGTCAGTTGAATGCACACATTGACAACCATTCAGTTAGATAGCTCCTTTTTGGTTTTAGAAGCAGATATTTCTCTGTACAGCGTATGGTCCCATTCACTCGGGAATATCCCAACGCAGCTCCTGGAAGAAACCTGTTTCTTACTCGCTGAATCTCAACATAGATTCAACTCTCTTAGGTGAACGAACGCACAGCAGAGCAGTTTCAAGGAAACGTTTCTCCTGAGTTTTAGACGAAGTTTCCTGCTGTTTAGTACGTATGCCGGCATTGGGCTGGAAATACCGGTTTTGGGATTCTGCACAGAAAGGGTTTGCAAACCGCTGAATCCACACGTGAGTTTAACTCTGTCAGTTGAATGCACACATTGACAACCATTCAGTTAGATAGCTCCGTTTTGGTTTTAGAAGCAGATATTTCTCTGTACAGCCTATGGTCCCATTCACTCGGGAATATCCCAATGCAGCTCCTAGAAGAAACGTGTTTCTGACTCGCTGAATCTCAACATAGATTCAACTCTCTTAGGTGAACGAACGCACAGCAGAGCAGTTTCAAGGAAACTTTTCTCCTGAGTTTTAGACGAAGTATCCTGCTGTTTAGTACGGATGCCGGCATTGGGCTGGAAATACCGGTTTTGGGATTCTGCACAGAAAGGGTTTGCAAACCGCTGAATCCACACGTGACTTTAACTCTGTCAGCTGAATGCACTCATTGACAACCATTCAGTTTGATAGCACCCTTTTGGTTTTAGAAGCAGATATTTCTCTGTACAGACTATGGTCCCATTCACTCGGGAATATCCCAACGCAGCTCCTAGAAGAAACGTGTTTCTGACTCGCTGAATCTCAACATAGATTCAACTCTCTTAGGTGAACGAACGCACAGCAGAGCAGTTTCAAGGAAACGTTTCTCCTTAGTTTTAGACGAAGTTTCCTGCTGTTTAGTACGTATGCCGGCATTGGGCTGGAAATACCGGTTTTGGGATTCTGCACAGAAAGGGTTTGCAAACCGCTGAATCCACACGTGAGTTTAACTCTGTCAGTTGAATGCACACATTGACAACCATTCAGTTAGATACCTCCGTGTTGGTTTTAGAAGCAGATATTTCTCTGTACAGCCTATGGTCCCATTCACCCGGGAATATCCCAACGCAGCTCCTAGAAGAAACGTGTTTCTAACTCGCTGAATCTCAACATAGATTCAACTCTCTTAGGTGAACGAACGCACAGCAGAGCAGTTTCAAGGAAACTTTTCTCCTGAGTTTTAGACGAAGTTTCCTGCTGTTTAGTACGGATGCCGACATTGGGCTGGAAATACCGGTTTTGGGATTCTGCACAGAAAGGGTTTGCAAACCGCTGAATCCACACGTGACTTTAACTCTGTCAATTGAATGCACACATTGACAACCATTCAGTTTGATAGCACCCTTTTGGTTTTAGAAGCAGATATTTCTCTGTACAGCCTATGGTCCCATTCACTCGGGAATATCCCAACACAGCTCCTAGAAGAAACGTGTTTCTGACTCGCTGAATCTCAACATAGATTCAACTCTCTTAGGTGAACGAACGCACAGCAGAGCAGTTTCAAGGAAACGTTTCTCCTGAGTTTTAGACGAAGTTTCCTGCTGTTTAGTACGTATGCCGGCATTGGGCTGGAAATACCGGTTTTGGGATTCTGCACAGAAAGGGTTTGCAAACCGCTGAATCCACACGTGAGTTTAACTCTGTCAGTTGAATGTACACATTGACAACCATTCAGTTAGATAGCTCCGTTTTGGTTTTAGAAGTAGATATTTCTCTGTACAGCCTATGGTCCCATTCACTCGGGAATATCCCAACGCAGCTCCTAGAAGATACGTGTTTCTGACTCGCTGAATCTCAACATAGATTCAACTCTCTTAGGTGAACGAACGCACAGCAGAGCAGTTTCATGGAAACGTTTCTCCTGAGTTTTAGACGAAGTTTCCTGCCGTTTAGTACGTATGCCGGCATTGGGCTGGAAATACCGGTTTTGGAATTCTGCACAGAAAGGGTTTGCAAACCGCTGAATCCACACGTGAGTTTAACTTTGTGAGTTGAATGCACACATTGACAACCATCCAGTTAGATAGCTCCGTTTTGGTTTTAGAAGCAGATATTTCTCTGTACAGCCTATGGTCCCATTCACTCGGGAAATCCCAACGCAGCTCCTGGAAGAAACGCGTTTCTGACTCGCTCAATCTCAACAAAGATTCAACTCTCTTAGGTGAACGAACGCACAGCAGAGCAGTTTCAAGGAAACGTTTCTCCTGAGTTTTAGACGAAGTTTCCTGCTGTTTAGTACGTATGCTGGCATTGGGCTGGAAATACCGGTTTTGGGATTCTGCACAAAAAGGGTTTGCAAACCGCTGAATCCACACGTGAGTTTAACTCTGTCAGTTGAATGCACACATTGACAACCATTCAGTTAGATAGCTCCGTTTTGGTTTTAGAAGCAGATATTTCTCCGTACAGCCTATGGTCCCATTCACTTGGGAATATCCCAACGCAGCTCCTAGAAGAAACGTGTTTCTGACTCGCTGAATCTCAACATAGATTCAACTCTCTTAGGTGAACGAACGCACAGCAGAGCAGTTTCAAGGAAACGTTTCTCCTTAGTTTTAGACGAAGTTTCCTGCTGTTTAGTACGTATGCCGGCATTGGGCTGGAAATACCGGTTTTGGGATTCTGCACAGAAAGGGTTTGCAAACCGCTGAATCCACACGTGAGTTTAACTCTGTCAGTTGAATGCACACATTGACAACCATTTAGTTTGATAACACCCTTTTGGTTTTAGAAGCAGATATTTCTCTGTACAGCCTATGGTCCCATTCACTCGGGAATATCCCAACGCAGCTCCTGGAAGAAACGTGTTTCTGACTCGCTGAATCTCAACATAGATTCAACTCTCTTAGGTGAACGAAGGCACAGCAGAACAGTTTCAAGGAAACGTTTCTCCTGAGTTTTAGACGAAGTTTCCTGCTGTTTAGTACGGATGCCGGCATTGGGCTGGAAATACCGGTTTTGGGATTCTGCACAGAAAGGGTTTGCAAACCGCTGAATCCACACGTGAGTTTAACTCTGTCAGTTGAATGCACACATTGACAACCATTCAGTTAGATAGCTCCGTTTTGGTTTTAGAAGCAGATATTTCTCTGTACAGCCTATGGTCCCATTCACTCGGGAATATCCCAACGCAGCTCCTAGAAGAAACGTGTTTCTGACTCGCTGAATCTCAACATAGATTCAACTCTCTTAGGTGAACGAACGCACAGCAGAGCAGTTTCAAGGAAACGTTTCTCCTGAGTTTTAGACAAAGTTTCCTGCTGTTTAGTACGGATGCCGGCATTGGGATGGAAATACCGGTTTTGGGATTCTGCACAGAAAGGGTTTGCAAACCGCTGAATCCACACGTGAGTTTAACTCTGTCAGTTGAATGCACACATTGACAACCATTCAGTTAGATAGCTCCTTTTTGGTTTTAGAAGCAGATATTTCTCTGTACAGCGTATGGTCCCATTCACTCGGGAATATCCCAACGCAGCTCCTGGAAGAAACCTGTTTCTGACTCGCTGAATCTCAACATAGATTCAACTCTCTTAGGTGAACGAACGCACAGCAGAGCAGTTTCAAGGAAACGTTTCTCCTGAGTTTTAGACGAAGTTGCCTGCTGTTTAGTACGTATGCCGGCATTGGGCTGGAAATACCGGTTTTGGGATTCTGCACAGAAAGGGTTTGCAAACCGCTGAATCCACACGTGAGTTTAACTCTGTCAGTTGAATGCACACATTGACAACCATTCAGTTAGATAGCTCCGTTTTGGTTTTAGAAGCAGATATTTCTCTGTACAGCCTATGGTCCCATTCACTCGGGAATATCCCAATGCAGCTCCTAGAAGAAACGTGTTTCTGACTCGCTGAATCTCAACATAGATTCAACTCTCTTAGGTGAACGAACGCACAGCAGAGCAGTTTCAAGGAAACTTTTCTCCTGAGTTTTAGACGAAGTATCCTGCTGTTTAGTACGGATGCCGGCATTGGGCTGGAAATACCGGTTTTGGGATTCTGCACAGAAAGGGTTTGCAAACCGCTGAATCCACACGTGACTTTAACTCTGTCAGCTGAATGCACTCATTGACAACCATTCAGTTTGATAGCACCCTTTTGGTTTTAGAAGCAGATATTTCTCTGTACAGACTATGGTCCCATTCACTCGGGAATATCCCAACGCAGCTCCTAGAAGAAACGTGTTTCTGACTCGCTGAATCTCAACATAGATTCAACTCTCTTAGGTGAACGAACGCACAGCAGAGCAGTTTCAAGGAAACGTTTCTCCTTAGTTTTAGACGAAGTTTCCTGCTGTTTAGTACGTATGCCGGCATTGGGCTGGAAATACCGGTTTTGGGATTCTGCACAGAAAGGGTTTGCAAACCGCTGAATCCACACGTGAGTTTAACTCTGTCAGTTGAATGCACACATTGACAACCATTCAGTTAGATACCTCCGTGTTGGTTTTAGAAGCAGATATTTCTCTGTACAGCCTATGGTCCCATTCACCCGGGAATATCCCAACGCAGCTCCTAGAAGAAACGTGTTTCTAACTCGCTGAATCTCAACATAGATTCAACTCTCTTAGGTGAACGAACGCACAGCAGAGCAGTTTCAAGGAAACTTTTCTCCTGAGTTTTAGACGAAGTTTCCTGCTGTTTAGTACGGATGCCGACATTGGGCTGGAAATACCGGTTTTGGGATTCTGCACAGAAAGGGTTTGCAAACCGCTGAATCCACACGTGACTTTAACTCTGTCAATTGAATGCACACATTGACAACCATTCAGTTTGATAGCACCCTTTTGGTTTTAGAAGCAGATATTTCTCTGTACAGGCTATGGTCCCATTCACTCGGGAATATCCCAACACAGCTCCTAGAAGAAACGTGTTTCTGACTCGCTGAATCTCAACATAGATTCAACTCTCTTAGGTGAACGAACGCACAGCAGAGCAGTTTCAAGGAAACGTTTCTCCTGAGTTTTAGACGAAGTTTCCTGCTGTTTAGTACGTATGCCGGCATTGGGCTGGAAATACCGGTTTTGGGATTCTGCACAGAAAGGTTTTGCAAACCGCTGAATCCACACGTGAGTTTCTCTCTGTCAGTTGAATGCACACATTGACAACCATTCAGTTAGATGGCTCCGTTTTGGTTTTAGAATCAGATATTTCTCTGTACAGCCTATGGTCCCATTCACTCGGGAATATCCCAACGTAGCTCCTAGAAGAAACGTGTTTCTGACTCGCTGAATCTCAACATAGATTCAACTCCCTTAGGTGAACGAAGGCACAGCAGAGCAGTTTCAAGGAAACGTTTCTCCTGAGTTTTAGACGAAGTTTCCTGCTGTTTAGTACGGATGCCGGCATTGGGCTGGAAATACCGGTTTTGGGATTCTGCACAGAAAGTGTTTGCAAACCGCTGAATCCACACGTGACTTTAACTCTGTCAGTTGAATGCACACATTGACAACCGTTCAGTTTGATAGCACCCTTTTGGTTTTAGAAGCAGATATTTCTCTGTACAGCCTATGGTCCCATTCACTCGGGAATATCCCAACGCAGCTCCTAGAAGATACGTGTTTCTGACTCGCTGAATCTCAACATAGATTCAACTCTCTTAGGTGAACGAACGCACAGCAGAGCAGTTTCAAGGAAACGTTTCTCCTGAGTTTTAGACGAAGTTTCCTGCTGTTTAGTACGTATGCCGGCATTGGGCTGGAAATACCGGTTTTGGGATTCTGCACAGAAAGGGTTTGCAAACCGCTGAATCCACACGTGAGTTTAACTCTGTCAGTTGAATGCACACATTGACAACCATTCAGTTAGATAACTCCGTTTTGGTTTTAGAAGCAGATATTTCTCTGTACAGCCTATGGTCCCATTCACTCGGGAATATCCCAACGCAGCTCCTAGAAGAAACGTGTTTCTGACTCGCTGAATCTCAACATAGATTCAACTCTCTTAGGTGAACGAACGCACAGCAGAGCAGTTTCAAGGAAACGTTTCTCCTGAGTTTTAGAAAAAGTTTCCTGCTGTTTAGTACGGATGCCGGCATTGGGATGGAAATACCGGTTTTGGGATTCTGCACAGAAAGGGTTTGCAAACCGCTGAATCCACACGTGAGTTTAACTCTGTCAGTTGAATGCACACATTGACAACCATTCAGTTAGATAGCTCCTTTTTGGTTTTAGAAGCAGATATTTCTCTGTACAGCGTATGGTCCCATTCACTCGGGAATATCCCAACGCAGCTCCTGGAAGAAACCTGTTTCTGACTCGCTGAATCTCAACATAGATTTAACTCTCTTAGGTGAATGAACGCACAGCAGAGCAGTTTCAAGGAAACGTTTCTCCTGAGTTTTAGACGAAGTTTCCTGCTGTTTAGTACGTATGCCGGCATTGGGCTGGAAATACCGGTTTTGGGATTCTGCACAGAAAGGGTTTGCAAACCGCTGAATCCACACGTGAGTTTAACTCTGTCAGTTGAATGCACACATTGACAACCATTCAGTTAGATAGCTCCGTTTTGGTTTTAGAAGCAGATATTTCTCTGTACAGCCTATGGTCCCATTCACTCGGGAATATCCCAATGCAGCTCCTAGAAGAAACGTGTTTCTGACTCGCTGAATCTCAACATAGATTCAACTCTCTTAGGTGAACGAACGCACAGCAGAGCAGTTTCAAGGAAACTTTTCTCCTGAGTTTTAGACGAAGTATCCTGCTGTTTAGTACGGATGCCGGCATTGGGCTGGAAATACCGGTTTTGGGATTCTGCACAGAAAGGGTTTGCAAACCGCTGAATCCACACGTGACTTTAACTCTGTCAGCTGAATGCACTCATTGACAACCATTCAGTTTGATAGCACCCTTTTGGTTTTAGAAGCAGATATTTCTCTGTACAGACTATGGTCCCATTCACTCGGGAATATCCCAACGCAGCTCCTAGAAGAAACGTGTTTCTGACTCGCTGAATCTCAACATAGATTCAACTCTCTTAGGTGAACGAACGCACAGCAGAGCAGTTTCAAGGAAACGTTTCTCCTTAGTTTTAGACGAAGTTTCCTGCTGTTTAGTACGTATGCCGGCATTGGGCTGGAAATACCGGTTTTGGGATTCTGCACAGAAAGGGTTTGCAAACCGCTGAATCCACACGTGAGTTTAACTCTGTCAGTTGAATGCACACATTGACAACCATTCAGTTAGATACCTCCGTGTTGGTTTTAGAAGCAGATATTTCTCTGTACAGCCTATGGTCCCATTCACCCGGGAATATCCCAACGCAGCTCCTAGAAGAAACGTGTTTCTAACTCGCTGAATCTCAACATAGATTCAACTCTCTTAGGTGAACGAACGCACAGCAGAGCAGTTTCAAGGAAACTTTTCTCCTGAGTTTTAGACGAAGTTTCCTGCTGTTTAGTACGGATGCCGACATTGGGCTGGAAATACCGGTTTTGGGATTCTGCACAGAAAGGGTTTGCAAACCGCTGAATCCACACGTGACTTTAACTCTGTCAATTGAATGCACACATTGACAACCATTCAGTTTGATAGCACCCTTTTGGTTTTAGAAGCAGATATTTCTCTGTACAGGCTATGGTCCCATTCACTCGGGAATATCCCAACACAGCTCCTAGAAGAAACGTGTTTCTGACTCGCTGAATCTCAACATAGATTCAACTCTCTTAGGTGAACGAACGCACAGCAGAGCAGTTTCAAGGAAACGTTTCTCCTGAGTTTTAGACGAAGTTTCCTGCTGTTTAGTACGTATGCCGGCATTGGGCTGGAAATACCGGTTTTGGGATTCTGCACAGAAAGGTTTTGCAAACCGCTGAATCCACACGTGAGTTTCTCTCTGTCAGTTGAATGCACACATTGACAACCATTCAGTTAGATGGCTCCGTTTTGGTTTTAGAATCAGATATTTCTCTGTACAGCCTATGGTCCCATTCACTCGGGAATATCCCAACGTAGCTCCTAGAAGAAACGTGTTTCTGACTCGCTGAATCTCAACATAGATTCAACTCCCTTAGGTGAACGAAGGCACAGCAGAGCAGTTTCAAGGAAACGTTTCTCCTGAGTTTTAGACGAAGTTTCCTGCTGTTTAGTACGGATGCCGGCATTGGGCTGGAAATACCGGTTTTGGGATTCTGCACAGAAAGTGTTTGCAAACCGCTGAATCCACACGTGACTTTAACTCTGTCAGTTGAATGCACACATTGACAACCGTTCAGTTTGATAGCACCCTTTTGGTTTTAGAAGCAGATATTTCTCTGTACAGCCTATGGTCCCATTCACTCGGGAATATCCCAACGCAGCTCCTAGAAGATACGTGTTTCTGACTCGCTGAATCTCAACATAGATTCAACTCTCTTAGGTGAACGAACGCACAGCAGAGCAGTTTCAAGGAAACGTTTCTCCTGAGTTTTAGACGAAGTTTCCTGCTGTTTAGTACGTATGCCGGCATTGGGCTGGAAATACCGGTTTTGGGATTCTGCACAGAAAGGGTTTGCAAACCGCTGAATCCACACGTGAGTTTAACTCTGTCAGTTGAATGCACACATTGACAACCATTCAGTTAGATAACTCCGTTTTGGTTTTAGAAGCAGATATTTCTCTGTACAGCCTATGGTCCCATTCACTCGGGAATATCCCAACGCAGCTCCTAGAAGAAACGTGTTTCTGACTCGCTGAATCTCAACATAGATTCAACTCTCTTAGGTGAACGAACGCACAGCAGAGCAGTTTCAAGGAAACGTTTCTCCTGAGTTTTAGAAAAAGTTTCCTGCTGTTTAGTACGGATGCCGGCATTGGGCTGGAAATACCGGTTTTGGGATTCTGCACAGAAAGGGTTTGCAAACCGCTGAATCCACACGTGAGCTTAACTTTGTCAGTTGAATGCACACATTGACAACCATCCAGTTAGATAGCTCCGTTTTCGTTTTAGAAGCAGATATTTCTCTGTACAGCCTATGGTCCCATTCACTCGGGAATATCCCAACGCATCTCCTAGAAGAAACGTGTTTCTGACTCGCTGAATCTCAACATAGATTCAACTCTCTTAGGTGAACGAACGCACAGCAGAGCAGTTTCAAGGAAACTTTTCTCCTGAGTTTTAGACGAAGTTTCCTGCTGTTTAGTACGGATGCCGGCATTGGGCTGGAAATACCGGTTTTGGGATTCTGCACAGAAAGGGTTTGCAAACCGCTGAATCCACACGTGAGTTTAACTCTGTCAGTTGAATGCACACATTGACAACCATTCAGTTAGATAGCACCCTTTTGGTTTTAGAAGCAGATATTTCTCTGTACAGCCTATGGTCCCATTCACTCGGGAATATCCCAACGCATCTCCTGGAAGAAACGTGTTTCTGACTCGCTAAATCTCAACATAGATTCAACTCTCTTAGGTGAACGAACGCACAGCAGAGCAGTTTCAAGGAAACGTTTCTCCTGAGTTTTAGACGAAGTTTCCTGCTGTTTAGTACGTATGCCGGCATTGGGCTGGAAATACCGGTTTCGGGATTCTGCACAGAAAGGCTTTCCAAACCGCTGAATCCACACGTGAGTTTAACTCTGTCAGTTGAATGCACACATTGACAACCATTCAGTTAGATAGCTCCGTTTTGGTTTTAGAATCAGATATTTCTCTGTACAGACTATGGTCCCATTCACTCGGGAATATCCCAACGCAGCTCCTGGAAGAAACGTGTTTCTGACTCGCTGAATCTCAACATAGATCCAACTCTCTTAGGTGAACGAACGCACAGCAGAGCAGTTTCAAGGAAACGTTTCTCCTGAGTTTTAGACGAAGTTTCCTGCTGTTTAGTACGTATGCCGGCATTCGGCTGGAAATACCGGTTTTGGGATTCTGCACAGAAAGGGTTTGCAAACCGCTGAATCCACACGTGAGTTTAACTCTGTCAGTTGAATGCACACATTGACAACCATTCAGTTTGATAGCACCCTTTTGGTTTTAGAAGCAGATATTTCTCTGTACAGCCTATGGTCCCATTCACTCGGGAATATCCCAACGCAGCTCCTGGAAGAAACGTGTTTCTGACTCGCTGAATCTCAACATAGATCCAACTCTCTTAGGTGAACGAACGCACAGCAGAGCAGTTTCAAGGAAACGTTTCTCCTGAGTTTTAGACGAATTTTCCTGCTGTTTAGTACGTATGCCGGCATTCGGCTGGAAATACCGGTTTTGGGATTCTGCACAGAAAGGGTTGGCAAACCGCTGAATCCACACGTGAGTTTAACTCTGTCAGTTGAATGCACACATTGACAACCATCCAGTTAGATAGCTCCGTTTTGGTTTTAGAAGCAGATATTTCTCTGTACAGCCTATGGTCCCATTCACCCGGGAATATCCCAACGCAGCTCCTAGAAGATACGTGTTTCTGACTCGCTGAATCTCAACATAGATTCAACTCTCTTAGGTGAACGAACGCACAGCAGAGCAGTTTCAAGGAAACTTTTCTCCTGAGTTTTAGTCGAAGTTTCCTGCTGTTTAGTACGTATGCCGGCATTGGGCTGGAAATACCGGTTTTGGGATTCTGCACAGAAAGGGTTTGCAAACCGCTGAATCCACACGTGAGTTTAACTCTGTCAGTTGAATGCACACATTGACAACCATTCAGTTAGATAGCTCCGTTTTGGTTTTAGAAGCAGATATTTCTCTGTACAGCCTATGGTCCCATTCACTCGGGAATATCCCAACGCAGCTCCTAGAAGAAACGTGTTTCTGACTCGCTGAATCCCAACATAGATTCAACTCTCTTAGGTGAAAGAAAGCACAGCAGAGCAGTTTCAAGGAAACGTTTCTCCTGAGTTTTAGACAAAGTTTCCTGCTGTTTAGTACGGATGCTGGCATTGGGCTGGAAATACCGGTTTTGGGATTCTGCACAGAAAGGGTTTGCAAACCGCTGAATCCACACGTGAGTTTAACTCTGTCAGTTGAATGCACACATTGACAACCATTCAGTTAGATAGCTCCGTTTTGGTTTTAGAAGCAGATATTTCTCTGTACAGCCTATGGTCCCATTCTCTCGGGAATATCCCAACGCAGCTCCTGGAAGAAACGTGTTTCTGACTCGCTGAATCTCAACATAGATTCAACTCTCTTAGGTGAACGAACGCACAGCAGAACCGTTTCAAGGAAACGTTTCTCCTGAGTTTTAGACGAAGTTTCCTGCTGTTTAATACATATGCCGGCATTGGGCTGGGAATACCGGTTTTGGGATTCTGCACAGAAAGGGTTTGCAAACCGCTGAATCCACACGTGACTTTAACTCTGTCAGTTGAATGTACACATTGACAACCATTCAGTTAGATAGCTCCGTTTTGGTTTTAGAAGCAGATATTTCTCTGTACAGCCTATGGTCCCATTCACTCGGGAATATCCCAACGCAGCTCCTAGAAGAAACGTGTTTCTGACTCGCTGAATCTCAACATAGATTCAACTCCCTTAGGTGAACGAACGCACAGCAGAGCAGTTCCAAGGAAACGTTTCTCCTGAGTTTTAGACGAAGTTTCCTGCTGTTTAGTACGTATGCTGGCATTGGGCTGGAAATACCGGCTTTGGGATTCTGCACAGAAAGGGTTTGCAAACCGCTGAATCCACACGTGACTTTAACTCTGTCAGTTGAATGCACACATTGACAACCATTCAGTTTGATAGCACCCTTTTGGTTTTAGAAGCAGATATTTCTCTGTACAGCCTATGGTCCCATTCACTCGGGAATATCCCAACACAGCTCCTAGAAGATACGTGTTTCTGACTCGCTGAATCTCAACATAGATTCAACTCTCTTAGTTGAACGAACGCACAGCAGAGCAGTTTCAAGGAAACGTTTCTCCTGAGTTTTAGACGAAGTTTCCTGCTGTTTAGTACGTATGCCGGCATTGGGCTGGAAATACCGGTTTTGGGATTCTGCACAGAAAGGGTTTGCAAACCGCTGAATCCACACGTGAGTTTAACTCTGTCAGTTGAATGCACACATTGACAACCATTCAGTTAGATAGCTCCGTTTTGGTTTTAGAAGCAGATATTTCTCTGTACAGCCTATGGTCCCATTCACTCGGGAATATCCCAACGCAGCTCCTAGAAGAAACGTGTTTCTGACTCGCTGAATCCCAACATAGATTCAACTCTCTTAGGTGAAAGAAAGCACAGCAGAGCAGTTTCAAGGAAACGTTTCTCCTGAGTTTTAGACAAAGTTTCCTGCTGTTTAGTACGGATGCTGGCATTGGGCCTGAAATACCGGTTTTGGGATTCTGCACAGAAAGGGTTTGCAAACCGCTGAATCCACACGTGAGTTTAACTCTGTCAGTTGAATGCACACATTGACAACCATTCAGTTAGATAGCTCCGTTTTGGTTTTAGAAGCAGATATTTCTCTGTACAGCCTATGGTCCCATTCTCTCGGGAATATCCCAACGCAGCTCCTGGAAGAAACGTGTTTCTGACTCGCTGAATCTCAACATAGATTCAACTCTCTTAGGTAAACGAACGCACAGCAGAACCGTTTCAAGGAAACGTTTCTCCTGAGTTTTAGACGAAGTTTCCTGCTGTTTAGTACGGATGCCGGCATTGGGCTGGAAATACCGGTTTTGGGATTCTGCACAGAAAGGGTTTGCAAACCGCTGAATCCACACGTGAGATAAACTATGTCAGTTGAATGCACACATTGACAACCATTCAGTTTGATAACACCCTTTTGGTTTTAGAAGCAGTTATTTCTCTGTACAGCCTATGGTCCCATTCACTCGGGAATATCCCAACGCAGCTCCTGGAAGAAACGTGTTTCTGACTCGCTGAATCTCAACATAGATTCAACTCTCTTAGGTGAACGAACGCACAGCAGAGTAGTTTCAAGGAAGCGTTTCTCCTGAGTTTTAGACGAAGTTTCCTGCTGTTTAGTACGTATGCCGGCATTCGGCTGGAAATACCGGTTTTGGGATTCTGCACAGAAAGGGTTGGCAAACCGCTGAATCCACACGTGAGTTTAACTCTGTCAGTTGAATGCACACATTGACAACCATTCAGTTAGATAGCTCCGTTTTGGTTTTAGAAGCAGATATTTCTCTGTACAGCCTATGGTCCCATTCACCCGGGAATATCCCAACGCAGCTCCTAGAAGATACGTGTTTCTGACTCGCTGAATCTCAACATAGATTCAACTCTCTTAGGTGAACGAACGCACAGCAGAGCAGTTTCAAGGAAACTTTTCTCCTGAGTTTTAGACGAAGTTTCCTGCTGTTTAGTACGTATGCCGGCATTGGGCTGGAAATACCGGTTTTGGGATTCTGCACAGAAAGGGTTTGCAAACCGCTGAATCCACACGTGAGTTTAACTCTGTCAGTTGAATGCACACATTGACAACCATTCAGTTAGATAGCTCCGTTTTGGTTTTAGAAGCAGATATTTCTCTGTACAGCCTATGGTCCCATTCACTCGGGAATATCCCAACGCAGCTCCTAGAAGAAACGTGTTTCTGACTCGCTGAATCCCAACATAGATTCAACTCTCTTAGGTGAAAGAAAGCACAGCAGAGCAGTTTCAAGGAAACGTTTCTCCTGAGTTTTAGACAAAGTTTCCTGCTGTTTAGTACGGATGCTGGCATTGGGCTGGAAATACCGGTTTTGGGATTCTGCACAGAAAGGGTTTGCAAACCGCTGAATCCACACGTGAGTTTAACTCTGTGAGTTGAATGCACACATTGACAACCATTCAGTTAGATAGCTCCGTTTTGGTTTTAGAAGCAGATATTTCTCTGTACAGCCTATGGTCCCATTCTCTCGGGAATATCCCAACGCAGCTCCTGGAAGAAACGTGTTTCTGACTCGCTGAATCTCAACATAGATTCAACTCTCTTAGGTGAACGAACGCACAGCAGAACCGTTTCAAGGAAACGTTTCTCCTGAGTTTTAGACGAAGTTTCCTGCTGTTTAATACATATGCCGGAATTGGGCTGGAAATACCGGTTTTGGGATTCTGCACAGAAAGGGTTTGCAAACCGCTGAATCCACACGTGAGTTTAACTCTGTCAGTTGAATGTACACATTGACAACCATTCAGTTAGATAGCTCCGTTTTGGTTTTAGAAGCAGATATTTCTCTGTACAGCCTATGGTCCCATTCACTCGGGAATATCCCAACGCAGCTCCTAGAAGAAACGTGTTTCTGACTCGCTGAATCTCAACATAGATTCAACTCCCTTAGGTGAACGAACGCACAGCAGAGCAGTTCCAAGGAAACGTTTCTCCTGAGTTTTAGACGAAGTTTCCTGCTGTTTAGTACGTATGCTGGCATTGGGCTGGAAATACCGGTTTTGGGATTCTGCACAGAAAGGGTTTGCAAACCGCTGAATCCACACGTGACTTTAACTCTGTCAGTTGAATGCACACATTGACAACCATTCAGTTTGATAGCACCCTTTTGGTTTTAGAAGCAGATATTTCTCTGTACAGCCTATGGTCCCATTCACTCGGGAATATCCCAACACAGCTCCTAGAAGATACGTGTTTCTGACTCGCTGAATCTCAACATAGATTCAACTCTCTTAGTTGAACGAACGCACAGCAGAGCAGTTTCAAGGAAACGTTTCTCCTGAGTTTTAGACAAAGTTTCCTGCTGTTTAGTACGGATGCTGGCATTGGGCTGGAAATACCGGTTTTGGGATTCTGCACAGAAAGGGTTTGCAAACCGCTGAATCCACACGTGAGTTTAACTCTGTCAGTTGAATGCACACATTGACAACCATTCAGTTAGATAGCTCCGTTTTGGTTTTAGAAGCAGATATTTCTCTGTACAGCCTATGGTCCCATTCTCTCGGGAATATCCCAACGCAGCTCCTGGAAGAAACGTGTTTCTGACTCGCTGAATCTCAACATAGATTCAACTCTCTTAGGTAAACGAACGCACAGCAGAACCGTTTCAAGGAAACGTTTCTCCTGAGTTTTAGACGAAGTTTCCTGCTGTTTAGTACGGATGCCGGCATTGGGCTGGAAATACCGGTTTTGGGATTCTGCACAGAAAGGGTTTGCAAACCGCTGAATCCACACGTGAGATAAACTATGTCAGTTGAATGCACACATTGACAACCATTCAGTTTGATAACACCCTTTTGGTTTTAGAAGCAGTTATTTCTCTGTACAGCCTATGGTCCCATTCACTCGGGAATATCCCAACGCAGCTCCTGGAAGAAACGTGTTTCTGACTCGCTGAATCTCAACATAGATTCAACTCCCTTAGGTGAACGAACGCACAGCAGAGTAGTTTCAAGGAAGCGTTTCTCCTGAGTTTTAGACGAAGTTTCCTGCTGTTTAGTACGTATGCCGGCATTCGGCTGGAAATACCGGTTTTGGGATTCTGCACAGAAAGGGTTGGCAAACCGCTGAATCCACACGTGAGTTTAACTCTGTCAGTTGAATGCACACATTGACAACCATTCAGTTAGATAGCTCCGTTTTGGTTTTAGAAGCAGATATTTCTCTGTACAGCCTATGGTCCCATTCACCCGGGAATATCCCAACGCAGCTCCTAGAAGATACGTGTTTCTGACTCGCTGAATCTCAACATAGATTCAACTCTCTTAGGTGAACGAACGCACAGCAGAGCAGTTTCAAGGAAACTTTTCTCCTGAGTTTTAGACGAAGTTTCCTGCTGTTTAGTACGTATGCCGGCATTGGGCTGGAAATACCGGTTTTGGGATTCTGCACAGAAAGGGTTTGCAAACCGATGAATCCACACGTTAGTTTAACTCTGTCAGTTGAATGCACACATTGACAACCATTCAGTTAGATAGCTCCGTTTTGGTTTTAGAAGCAGATATTTCTCTGTACAGCCTATGGTCCCATTCACTCGGGAATATCCCAACGCAGCTCCTAGAAGAAACGTGTTTCTGACTCGCTGAATCCCAACATAGATTCAACTCTCTTAGGTGAAAGAAAGCACAGCAGAGCAGTTTCAAGGAAACGTTTCTCCTGAGTTTTAGACAAAGTTTCCTGCTGTTTAGTACGGATGCTGGCATTGGGCTGGAAATACCGGTTTTGGGATTCTGCACAGAAAGGGTTTGCAAACCGCTGAATCCACACGTGAGTTTAACTCTGTCAGTTGAATGCACACATTGAGAACCATTCAGTTAGATAGCTCCGTTTTGGTTTTAGAAGCAGATATTTCTCTGTACAGCCTATGGTCCCATTCTCTCGGGAATATCCCAACGCAGCTCCTGGAAGAAACGTGTTTCTGACTCGCTGAATCTCAACATAGATTCAACTCTCTTAGGTGAACGAACGCACAGCAGAACCGTTTCAAGGAAACGTTTCTCCTGAGTTTTAGACGAAGTTTCCTGCTGTTTAATACATATGCCGGCATTGGGCTGGAAATACCGGTTTTGGGATTCTGCACAGAAAGGGTTTGCAAACCGCTGAATCCACACGTGAGTTTAACTCTGTCAGTTGAATGTACACATTGACAACCATTCAGTTAGATAGCTCCGTTTTGGTTTTAGAAGCAGATATTTCTCTGTACAGCCTATGGTCCCATTCACTCGGGAATATCCCAACGCAGCTCCTAGAAGAAACGTGTTTCTGACTCGCTGAATCTCAACATAGATTCAACTCCCTTAGGTGAACGAACGCACAGCAGAGCAGTTCCAAGGAAACGTTTCTCCTGAGTTTTAGACGAAGTTTCCTGCTGTTTAGTACGTATGCTGGCATTGGGCTGGAAATACCGGTTTTGGGATTCTGCACAGAAAGGGTTTGCAAACCGCTGAATCCACACGTGACTTTAACTCTGTCAGTTGAATGCACACATTGACAACCATTCAGTTTGATAGCACCCTTTTGGTTTTAGAAGCAGATATTTCTCTGTACAGCCTATGGTCCCATTCACTCGGGAATATCCCAACACAGCTCCTAGAAGATACGTGTTTCTGACTCGCTGAATCTCAACATAGATTCAACTCTCTTAGTTGAACGAACGCACAGCAGAGCAGTTTCAAGGAAACGTTTCTCCTGAGTTTTAGACAAAGTTTCCTGCTGTTTAGTACGGATGCTGGCATTGGGCTGGAAATACCGGTTTTGGGATTCTGCACAGAAAGGGTTTGCAAACCGCTGAATCCACACGTGAGTTTAACTCTGTCAGTTGAATGCACACATTGACAACCATTCAGTTAGATAGCTCCGTTTTGGTTTTAGAAGCAGATATTTCTCTGTACAGCCTATGGTCCCATTCTCTCGGGAATATCCCAACGCAGCTCCTGGAAGAAACGTGTTTCTGACTCGCTGAATCTCAACATAGATTCAACTCTCTTAGGTAAACGAACGCACAGCAGAACCGTTTCAAGGAAACGTTTCTCCTGAGTTTTAGACGAAGTTTCCTGCTGTTTAGTACGGATGCCGGCATTGGGCTGGAAATACCGGTTTTGGGATTCTGCACAGAAAGGGTTTGCAAACCGCTGAATCCACACGTGAGATAAACTATGTCAGTTGAATGCACACATTGACAACCATTCAGTTTGATAACACCCTTTTGGTTTTAGAAGCAGTTATTTCTCTGTACAGCCTATGGTCCCATTCACTCGGGAATATCCCAACGCAGCTCCTGGAAGAAACGTGTTTCTGACTCGCTGAATCTCAACATAGATTCAACTCCCTTAGGTGAACGAACGCACAGCAGAGTAGTTTCAAGGAAGCGTTTCTCCTGAGTTTTAGACGAAGTTTCCTGCTGTTTAGTACGTATGCCGGCATTCGGCTGGAAATACCGGTTTTGGGATTCTGCACAGAAAGGGTTGGCAAACCGCTGAATCCACACGTGAGTTTAACTCTGTCAGTTGAATGCACACATTGACAACCATTCAGTTAGATAGCTCCGTTTTGGTTTTAGAAGCAGATATTTCTCTGTACAGCCTATGGTCCCATTCACCCGGGAATATCCCAACGCAGCTCCTAGAAGATACGTGTTTCTGACTCGCTGAATCTCAACATAGATTCAACTCTCTTAGGTGAACGAACGCACAGCAGAGCAGTTTCAAGGAAACTTTTCTCCTGAGTTTTAGACGAAGTTTCCTGCTGTTTAGTACGTATGCCGGCATTGGGCTGGAAATACCGGTTTTGGGATTCTGCACAGAAAGGGTTTGCAAACCGATGAATCCACACGTTAGTTTAACTCTGTCAGTTGAATGCACACATTGACAACCATTCAGTTAGATAGCTCCGTTTTGGTTTTAGAAGCAGATATTTCTCTGTACAGCCTATGGTCCCATTCACTCGGGAATATCCCAACGCAGCTCCTAGAAGAAACGTGTTTCTGACTCGCTGAATCCCAACATAGATTCAACTCTCTTAGGTGAAAGAAAGCACAGCAGAGCAGTTTCAAGGAAACGTTTCTCCTGAGTTTTAGACAAAGTTTCCTGCTGTTTAGTACGGATGCTGGCATTGGGCTGGAAATACCGGTTTTGGGATTCTGCACAGAAAGGGTTTGCAAACCGCTGAATCCACACGTGAGTTTAACTCTGTCAGTTGAATGCACACATTGAGAACCATTCAGTTAGATAGCTCCGTTTTGGTTTTAGAAGCAGATATTTCTCTGTACAGCCTATGGTCCCATTCTCTCGGGAATATCCCAACGCAGCTCCTGGAAGAAACGTGTTTCTGACTCGCTGAATCTCAACATAGATTCAACTCTCTTAGGTGAACGAACGCACAGCAGAACCGTTTCAAGGAAACGTTTCTCCTGAGTTTTAGACGAAGTTTCCTGCTGTTTAATACATATGCCGGCATTGGGCTGGAAATACCGGTTTTGGGATTCTGCACAGAAAGGGTTTGCAAACCGCTGAATCCACACGTGAGTTTAACTCTGTCAGTTGAATGTACACATTGACAACCATTCAGTTAGATAGCTCCGTTTTGGTTTTAGAAGCAGATATTTCTCTGTACAGCCTATGGTCCCATTCACTCGGGAATATCCCAACGCAGCTCCTAGAAGAAACGTGTTTCTGACTCGCTGAATCTCAACATAGATTCAACTCCCTTAGGTGAACGAACGCACAGCAGAGCAGTTCCAAGGAAACGTTTCTCCTGAGTTTTAGACGAAGTTTCCTGCTGTTTAGTACGTATGCTGGCATTGGGCTGGAAATACCGGTTTTGGGATTCTGCACAGAAAGGGTTTGCAAACCGCTGAATCCACACGTGACTTTAACTCTGTCAGTTGAATGCACACATTGACAACCATTCAGTTTGATAGCACCCTTTTGGTTTTAGAAGCAGATATTTCTCTGTACAGCCTATGGTCCCATTCACTCGGGAATATCCCAACACAGCTCCTAGAAGATACGTGTTTCTGACTCGCTGAATCTCAACATAGATTCAACTCTCTTAGTTGAACGAACGCACAGCAGAGCAGTTTCAAGGAAACGTTTCTCCTGAGTTTTAGACAAAGTTTCCTGCTGTTTAGTGCGGATGCTGGCATTGGGCTGGAAATACCGGTTTTGGGATTCTGCACAGAAAGGGTTTGCAAACCGCTGAATCCACACGTGAGTTTAACTCTGTCAGTTGAATGCACACATTGACAACCATTCAGTTAGATAGCTCCGTTTTGGTTTTAGAAGCAGATATTTCTCTGTACAGCCTATGGTCCCATTCTCTCGGGAATATCCCAACGCAGCTCCTGGAAGAAACGTGTTTCTGACTCGCTGAATCTCAACATAGATTCAACTCTCTTAGGTAAACGAACGCACAGCAGAACCGTTTCAAGGAAACGTTTCTCCTGAGTTTTAGACGAAGTTTCCTGCTGTTTAGTACGGATGCCGGCATTGGGCTGGAAATACCGGTTTTGGGATTCTGCACAGAAAGGGTTTGCAAACCGCTGAATCCACACGTGAGTTTAACTCTGTCAGTTGAATGCACACATTGACAACCATTCAGTTAGATAGCTCCGTTTTGGTTTTAGAAGCAGATATTTCTCTGTACAGCCTATGGTCCCATTCTCTCGGGAATATCCCAACGCAGCTCCTGGAAGAAACGTGTTTCTGACTCGCTGAATCTCAACATAGATTCAACTCTCTTAGGTGAACGAACGCACAGCAGAACCGTTTCAAGGAAACGTTTCTCCTGAGTTTTAGACGAAGTTTCCTGCTGTTTAGTACGGATGCCGGCATTGGGCTGGAAATACCGGTTTTGGGATTCTGCACAGAAAGGGTTTGCAAACCGCTGAATCCACACGTGAGTTTAACTCTGTCAGTTGAATGCACACATTGACAACCATTCAGTTTGATAACACCCTTTTGGTTTTAGAAGCAGATATTTCTCTGTACAGCCTATGGTCCCATTCACTCGGGAATATCCCAACGCAGCTCCTGGAAGAAACGTGTCTCTGACTCGCTGAATCTCAACATAGATTCAACTCTCTTAGGTGAACGAACGCACAGCAGAGTAGTTTCAAGGAAACGTTTCTCCTGAGTTTTAGACGAAGTTTCCTGCTGTTTAGTACGGAAGCCGTCATTGGGCTGGAAATACCGTTTTTGGGATTCTGGACAGAAAGGGTTTGCAAACCGCTGAATCCACACGTGAGTTTAACTTTGTGAGTTGAATGCACACATTGACAACCATCCAGTTAGATAGCTCCGTTTTGGTTTTAGAAGCAGATATTTCTCTGTACAGCCTATGGTCCCATTCACTCGGGAATATCCCAACGCAGCTCCTAGAAGAAACGTGTTTCTGACTCGCTGAATCGCAACATAGATTCAACTCTCTTAGGTGAACGAACGCACAGCAGAGCAGTTTCAAGGAAACGTTTCTCCTGAGTTTTAGACGAAGTTTCCTGCTGTTTAGTACGTATGCTGGCATTGGGCTGGAAATACCGGTTTTGGGATTCTGCACAGAAAGGGTTTGCAAACCGCTGAATCCACACGTGAGTTTAACTCTGTCAGTTGAATGCACACATTGACAACCATTCAGTTAGATAGCTCCGTTTTGGTTTTAGAAGCAGATATTTCTCTGTACAGCCTATGGTCCCATTCACTCGGGAATATCCCAACGCAGCTCCTGGAAGAAACGTGTTTCTGACTCGCTGAATCTAAACATAGATTCAACTCTCTTAGTTGAACGAACGCACGGCAGAGCAGTTTCAATGAAACTTTTCTCCTGAGTTTTAGACGATGTTTCCTGCTGTTTATTACGTATGCCGGCATTGGGCTGGAAATACCGGTTTTGGGATTCTGCACAGAAAGGGTTTGCAAACCGCGGAATCCACACGTGAGTTTAACTCTGTCTGTTGAATGCACACATTGACAACCATTCAGTTTGATAGCACCCTTTTGGTTTTAGAAGCAGATATTCCTTTGTACAGCCTATGGTCCCATTCACTCGGGAATATCCCAATGCAGCTCCTGGAAGAAACGTGTTTCTGACTCGCTGAATCTCAACATAGATCCAACTCTCTTAGGTGAATGAACGCACAGCAGAGCAGTTTCAAGGAAACGTTTCTCCTGAGTTTTAGACGAAGTTTCCTGCTGTTTAGTACGCATGCCGGCATTCGGCTGGAAATACCGGTTTTCGGATTCTGCACAGAAAGGGTTCGCAAACCGCTGAATCCACACGTGAGTTTAACTCTGTCAGTTGAATGCTCGCATTGACAACCATTCAGTTAGATAGCTCCGTTTTGGTTTTAGAAGCAGATATTTCTCTGTACAGCCTATGGTCCCATTCACCCGGGAATATCCCAACGCAGCTCCTAGAAGAAACGTGTTTCTGACTCGCTGAATCTCAACATAGATTCAACTCTCTTAGGTGAACGAACGCACAGCAGAGCAGTTTCAAGGAAACTTTTCTCCTGAGTTTTAGACGAAGTTTCCTGCTGTTTAGTACGGATGCCGACATTGGGCAGGAAATACCGGTTTTGGGATTCTGCACAGAAAGGGTTTGCAAACCGCTGAATCCACACGTGAGTTTAGCTCTGTCAATTGAATGCACACATTGACAACCATTCAGTTTGATAGCACCCTTTTGGTTTTAGAAGCAGATATTTCTCTGTACAGCCTATGGTCCCATTCACTCGGGAATATCCCAACGCAGCTCCTAGAAGAAACGTGTTTCTGACTCGCTGAATCTCAACATAGATTCAACTCTCTTAGGTGAACGAACGCACAGCAGAGTAGTTTCAAGGAAACGTTTCTCCTGAGTTTTAGACGAAGTTTCCTGCTGTTTAGTACGTATGCCGGCATTGGGCTGGAAATACCGTTTTTGGGATTCTGCACAGAAAGGGTTTGGAAACCGCTGAATCCACACGTGAGTTTAACTCTGTCAGTTGAATGTACACATTGACAACCATTCAGTTAGATAGCTCCGTTTTGGTTTTAGAAGTAGATATTTCTCTGTACAGCCTATGGTCCCATTCACTCGGGAATATCCCAACGCAGCTCCTAGAAGAAACGTGTTTCTGACTCGCTGAATCTCAACATAGATTCAACTCTCTTAGTTGAACGAACGCACAGCAGAGCAGTTTCAAGGAAACGTTTCTCCTGAGTTTTAGACGAAGTTTCCTGCTGTTTAGTACGGATGCCGGCATTGGGCTGGAAATACCGGTTTTGGGATTCTACACAGAAAGGGTTTGCAAACCGCTGAATCCACACGTGAGTTTAACTTTGTCAGTTGAATGCACACATTGGCAACCATCCAGTTAGATAGCTCCGTTTTGGTTTTAGAAGCAGATATTTCTCTGTACAGACTATGGTCCCATTCACTCGGGAATATCCCAACGCAGCTCCTAGAAGAAACGTGTTTCTGACTCGCTGAATCTCAACATAGATTCAACTCTCTTAGGTGAACGAACGCACAGCAGAGCAGTTTCAAGGAAACGTTTCTCCTGAGTTTTAGACGAAGTTTCCTGCTGTTTAGTACGTATGCCGGCATTGGGCTGGAAATACCGGTTTTGGGATTCTGCACAGAAAGGGTTTGCAAACCGCTGAATCCACACGTGAGTTTAACTTTGTGAGTTGAATGCACACATTGACAACCATCCAGTTAGATAGCGCCGTTTTGGTTTTAGAAGCAGATATTTCTCTGTACAGCCTATGGTCCCATTCACTCGGGAATATCCCAACGCAGCTCCTAGAAGAAACGTGTTTCTGACTCGCTGATTCTCAACATAGATTCACCTCTCTTAGGTGAACGAACGCACAGCAGAGCAGTTTCAAGGAAACGTTTCTCCTGAGTTTTAGACGAAGTTTCCTGCTGTTTAGTACGTATGCCGGCATTGGGATGGAAATACCGGTTTTGGGATTCTGCACAGAAAGGGTTTGCAAACCGCTGAATCCACACGTGAGTTTAACTCTGTCAGTTGAATGCTCACATTGACAACCATTCAGTTAGATAGCTCCGTTTTGGTTTTAGAAGTAGATATTTCTCTGTACAGCCTATGGTCCCATTCACTCGGGAATATCCCAACGCAGCTCCTAGAAGAAACGTGTTTCTGACTCGCTGAATCTAAACATAGATTCAACTCTCTTAGGTGAACGAACGCACAGCAGAGCAGTTTCAATGAAACTTTTCTCCTGAGTTTTAGACGAAGTTTCCTGCTGTTTAGTACGTATGCCGGCATTGGGCTGGAAATACCTGTTTTGGGATTCTGCACAGAAAGGGTTTGCAAACCGCGGAATCCACACGTGAGTTTAACTCTGTCAGTTGAATGCACACATTGACAACCATTCAGTTTGATAGCACCCTTTTGGTTTTAGAAGCAGATATTTCTCTGTACAGCCTATGGTCCCATTCACTCGGGAATATCCCAACGCAGCTCCTAGAAGAAACGTGTTTCTGACTCGCTGAATCTCAACATAGATTCAACTCTCTTAGGTGAACGAACGCACAGAACAGCATTTTCAAGGAAACTTTTCTCCTGAGTTTTAGACGAAGTTTCCGGCTGTTTAGTACGTATGCCGGCATTGGGCTGGAAATAACGGTTTTGGGATTCTGCACAGAAAGGGTTTGCAAACCGCTGAATCCACACGTGAGTTTAACTCTGTCAGTTGAATGCACACATTGACAACCATTCAGTTAGATAGCTCTGTTTTGGTTTTAGAAGCAGATATTTCTCTGTACAGCCTATGGTCCCATTCACTCGGGAATATCCCAACGCAGCTCCTAGAAGAAACGTGTTTCTGACTCGCTGAATCTCAACATAGATTCAACTCTCTTAGGTGAACGAACGCACAGCAGAGCAGTTTCAAGGAAACGTTTCTCCTGAGTTTTAGACGAAGTTTCCTGCAGTTTAGTACGTATGCCGGCATTGGGCTGGAAATACCGGTTTTGGGATTCTGCACAGAAAGGGTTTGCAAACCGCTGAATCCACACGTGAGTTTAACTCTGTCAGTTGAATGCACACATTGACAACCATTCAGTTAGATAGCTCCGTTTTGGTTTTAGAAGCAGATATTTCCCTGTACAGCCTATGGTCCCATTCACTCGGGAATATCCCAACGCAGCTCCTAGAAGAAACGTGTTTCTGACTCGCTGAATCTCAACATAGATTCAACTCTCTTAGGTGAACGAACGCACAGCACAGCAGTTTCAAGGAAACTTTTCTCCTGAGTTTTAGACGAAGTTTCCCGCTGTTTAGTACGTATGCCGTCATTGGACTGGAAATACCGGTTTTGGGATTCTGCACAGAAAGGGTTTGCAAACCGCTGAATCCACACGTGAGTTTAACATTGTCAGTTGTATGCACACATTGACAACCATTCAGTTAGATAGCTCCGTTTTGGTTTTAGAAGCAGATATTTCTCTATACAGTCTATGGTCCCATTCACTTGGGAATATCCCAAGGCAGCTCCTAGAAGAAACGTGTTTCTGACTCGCTGAATCTCAACAAAGATTCAACTCTCTTAGGTGAACTAAGGCACAGCAGAGCAGTTTCAAGGTAACGTTTCTCCTGAGTTTCAGACGAAGTTTCCTGCTATTTAGTACGTATGCCGGGATTGGGCTGGAAATACCGGTTTTGGGATTCTGCACAGAAAGGGTTTGCCAACCGCTGAATCCACACGTGAGTTTACCTCTGTCAGTTGAATGCACACATTGACAACCATTCAGTTAGAAAGATCCGTTTTGGTTTTAGGAGCAGATATTTCTCTGTACAGCCTATGGCCCCTTTCACTCGGGAATATCCCAACGCAGCTCCTAGAAGAAACATGTTTCTGACTCGCTGAATCTCAACATAGATTCCACTCTCTTAGGTGAACGAAGGCACAGCAGAGCAGTTTCAAGGACACGTTTCTCCTGAGTTTCAGACGAAGTTTCCTGCTGTTTAGTAGGTATGCCGGCATTGGGCTTGAAATACCGGTTTTGGTATTCTGCACAGAAAGGGTTTGCAAACCGCTGAATCCACACGTGAGTTTAACTCTGTCAGTTGAATGCACACATTGACAACCATTCAGTTAGACAGCTCCGTTTTGGTTTTAGAAGCAGATATTTCTCTGTACAGCCTATGGTCCCATTCACTCGGGAATATCCCAACGCAGCTCCTAGAAGAAACGTGTTTCTGACTCGCTGAATCTCAACATAGATTCAACTCTCTTAGTTGAACAAACGCACTGCAGAGCAGTTTCAAGGTAACGTTTCTCCTGAGTTTTTCACGACGTCTACTGCGGTTTAGTACGTATGCCGGCATGGCTGGAAATACCGGTTTTGGGATTCTGCACAGAAAGGGTTTGCAAACCGCTGAATCCACACGTGAGTTTAACTCTGTCAGTTGAATGCACACATTGACAACCATTCAGTTAGATAGCTCCGTTTTGGTCTTAGGAGCAGATATTCCTCTGTACAGCCTATGGTCCCATTCACTCGGGAATATCCCAACGCAGTTCCTAGAAGAAACGTGTTTCTGACTCGCTGAATCTCAACATAGATTCAACTCTCTTAGGTGAACGAAGGCACAGCAGAGCAGTTTCAAGGAAACGTTTCTCCTGACTTTCAGACGAACTTTCCTGCTGTTTAGTACGTATGCCGCATTGGGCTTGAAATACCGGTTTTGGGATTCTGAACAGAAAGGGTTTGCAAACCTCTGAATCCACACGTGAGTTTAACTCTGTCAGTTGAATGCACACATTGACAACCATTCAGTTAGACAGCTCCGTTTTGGTTTTAGAAGCAGATATTTCTCTGTACAGCCTATGGTCCCATTCACTCGGGAATATCCCAACGCAGCTCCTAGAAGAAACGTGTTTCTGACTCGCTGAATCTCAACATAGATTCAACTCTCTTAGTTGAACAAACGCAATGTAGAGCAGTTTCAAGGTAACGTTTCTCCTGAGTTTTTCACGAAGTTTACTGCGGTTTAGTACCTATGCCGGCATTCGGCTGGAAATACCGGTTTTCGGATTCTGCACAGAAAGGGTTTGCACACCGCTGAATCCACACGTGAGTTTATCTCTGTCAGTTGAATGCACACATTGACAACCATTCAGTTAGATAGCTCCGTTTTGGTTTTAGAAGCAGATATTTCTCTGTACAGCCTATGGTCCCATTCACTCGGGAATATCCCAACGCAGCTCATAGAAGAAACGTGTTTCTGACTCGCTGAATCTCAACATAGATTCAACTATCTTAGGTGAACGAACGCACAGCAGAGCAGTTTCAAGGAAACGTTTCTCCTGAGTTTCAGACGCAGTTTCCTGCTGTTTAGTAGGTATGCCGGCATTGGGCTGGAAATACCGGTTTTGGGATTCTGCACAGAAAGGGTTTGCCAACCGCTGAATCCACACGTGAGTTTAACTCTGTCAGTTGAATGCACACATTGACAACCATTCAGTTAGATAGATCCGTTTTGGTTTTAGGAGCAGATATTTCTCTGTACAGCCTATGGTCCCATTCACTCGGGAATATCCCAACGCAGCTCTTAGAAGAAACGTGTTTCTGACTCGCTGAATCTCAACATAGATTCAACTCTCTTTGGTGAACGAAGGCACAGCAGAGCAGTTCAAAGGAAACGTTTCTCCTGAGTTTCAGACGAATTTTCCTGCTGTTTAGTACGTATGCCGGCATTGGGCTGGAAATACCGGTTTTGGGATTCTGCACAGAAAGGGTTTGCCAACCGCTGATTCCAAACGTGAGTTTAACTCTGTCAGTTGAATCCACACATTGACAACCATACAGTTAGATAGCTCCGTTTTGGTTTTAGGAGCAGATATTTCTCTGTACAACCTATGTCCCCATTCACTAGAGAATATCCCAACGCAGCTCCTAGAAGAAACATGTTTCTGACTCGCTGAATCTCAACATAGATTCAACTCTCTTAGTTGAACGAAGGCACAGCAGAGCAGTTTCAAGGAAACGTTTCTCCTGAGTTTCAGACGAACTTTCCTGCTGTTTAGTACGTATGCCGGCATTGGGCTTGAAATACCGGTTTTGGGATTCTGAACCGAAAGGGTTTGCAAACCGCTGTATCCACACGTGAGTTTAACTCTGTCAGTTGAATTCACACATTGACAACCATTCCGTTAGACAGCTCCGTTTTGGTTTTAGAAGCAGATATTTCTCTGTACAGCCTATGGTCCCATTCACTCGGGAATATCCCAACGCAGCTCCTAGAAGAAACGTGTTTCTGACTCGCTGAATCTCAACATATATTCAACTCTCTTTGGTGAACGAAGGCACAGCAGAGCAGTTCAAAGGAAACGTTTCTCCTGAGTTTCAGACGAAGTTTCCTGCTGTTTAGTACGTATGCCGGCATTGGGCTTGAAATACCGGATTTGGGATTCTGCACAGAAAGGGTTTGCCAACCGCTGAATCCACACGTGAGTTTAACTCTGACAGTTGAATGCACACATTGACAACCATACAGTTAGATAGCTCCGTTTTGGTTTTAGGAGCAGATATTTCTCTGTACAGCCTATGGTCCCATTCACTCGGGAATATCCCAACGCAGCTCCTAGAAGAAACGTGTTTCCGACTCGCTGAATCTCAACATAGATTCAACTCTCTTAGGTGAACGAAGGCACAGCAGAGCAGTTTCAAGGAAACGTTTCTCCTGAGTTTTAGACGTAGTTTACTGCTGTTTAGTACGTATGCCGGCATTGGGCGTGAAATACCGGTTTTGGGATTCTGCACAGAAAGGGTTTGCAAACCGCTGAATCCACACGTGAGTTTAACTCTGTCAGTTGAATGCACACATTGAGAACCATTCAGTTAGATAGCTCCGTTTCGGTTTTAGAAGCAGATATTTCTCTGTACAGCCTATGGTCACATTCACTCGGGAATATCCCAACGCAGCTCCTAGAAGAAACGTGTTTCTGACTCACTGAATCTCAACATAGATTCAACTCTCTTAGGTGAACGAACGCACAGCAGAGCGGTTTCAAGGAAACTTTTCTCCTGAGTTTTAGACGAAGTTTCCTGCTGTTTAGTACGTATGCCGGCATTGGGCTGGAAATACCGGTTTTGGGATTCTGCACAGAAAGGCTTTGCCAACAGCTGAATCCACACGTGAGTTTAACTCTGTCAGTTGAATGCACACATTGACAACCATTCAGTTACATAGATCCGTTTTGGTTTTAAGAGCAGATATTTCTCTTTACAGCCTATGGTCCCATTCACTCGGGAATATCCCAACGCAGCTCTTAGAAGAAACGTGTTTCTGACTCGCTGAATCTCAACATAGATTCAACTCTGTTAGTTGAACGAACGCACAGCAGAGCAGTTGCAAGGACACGTTTCTCCTGAGTTTTAGACGAAGTTTCCTGCTGTTTAGTACGTACGCCGGCATTGGGCTTGAAATAACGGTCTTGGGATTCTGCAAAGAAAGGGTTTGCAAACCGATGAATCCACAAGTGAGTTTAACTCTGTCAGTTGAATGCACACATTGACAACCATTCAGTTAGATAGCTCCGTTTTGGTTTTAGAAGCAGATATTTCTCTGCACAGCCTATGGTGCCATTCATTCGGGAATATCCCAACGCAGCTCCTAGAAGAAACGTGTTTCTGACTCGCTGAATCTCAACATAGATTCAACTATCTTAAGAGAACGAACGCTCAGCACAGCAGTTTCAAGGAAACGTTTCTCCTGAGTTATTCACGAAGTTTACTGCGGTTTAGTACGTATGCCGGCATTGGGCTGGAAATACCGGTTTTGGGATTCTGCACAGAAAGGGTTTGCAAACCGCTGAATCCACACGTGAGTTTAACTCTGTCAGTTGAATGCACACATTGACAACCATTCAGTTAGAAAGATCCGTTTTGGTTTTAGGAGCAGATATTTCTCTGTACAGCCTATGCCCCTTTCACTCGGGAATATCCCAACGCAGCTCCTAGAAGAAGCATGTTTCTGACTCGCTGAATCTCAACATAGATTCAACTCTCTTAGGTGAACGAAGGCACAGCAGAGCAGTTTCAAGGACACGTTTCTCCTGAGTTTCAGACGAAGTTTCCTGCTGTTTAGTAGGTATTCCGGCATTGGGCTTGAAATACCGGTTTTGGTATTCTGCACAGAAAGGGTTTGCAAACCGCTGAATCCACACGTGAGTTTAACTCTGTCAGTTGAATGCACACATTGACAACCATTCAGTTAGACAGCTCCGTTTTGGTTTTAGAAGCAGATATTTCTCTGTACAGCCTATGGTCCCATTCACTCGGGAATATCCCAACGCAGCTCCTTGAAGAAACGTGTTTCTGACTCGCTGAATCTCAACATAGATTCAACTCTCTTAGTTGAAAAAACGCACTGCAGAGCAGTTTCTAGGTAACGTTTCTCCTGAGTTTTTCACGACGTCTACTGCGGTTTAGTACGTATGCCGGCATGTGCTGGAAATACCGGTTTTGGGATTCTGCACAGAAAGGGATTGCAAACCGCTGAATCCACACGTGAGTTTAACTTTGTCAGTTGAATGCACACATTGACAACCATTCAGTTAGATAGCTCCGTTTTGGTTTTAGAAGCAGATATTTCTCTGCACAGCCTATGGTGCCATTCATTCGGGAATATCCCAACGCAGCTCCTAGAAGAAACGTGTTTCTGACTCGCTGAATATCAACATAGATTCAACTATCTTAGGTGAACGAACGCTCAGCACAGCAGTTTCAAGGAAACGTTTCTCCTGAGTTTTAGACGAAGTTTCCCGCTGTTTAGTGTGTATGCCGTCATTGGGATGGAAATACCGGTTTTGGGATTCTGCACAGAAAGGGTTTGCAAACCGCTGAATCCAAACGTGAGTTTAACTCTGTCAGTTGAATGCACACATTGACAACCATTCAGTTAGATAGCTCCGTTTTGGTTTTAGAAGCAGATATTTCTCTGTACAGTCTATGATCCCATTCACTTGGGAATATCCCAACGCAGCTCCTAGAAGAAACGTGTTTCTGACTCGCTGAATCTCAACAAAGATTCAACTCTCTTAGGTGAACTAAGGCACAGCAGAGCAGTTTCAAGGTAACGTTTCTCCTGAGTTTCAGACGAAGTTTCCTGCTGTTTAGTACGTATGCCGGGATTGGGCTGGAAATACCGTTTTTGGGATTCTGCACAGAAAGGGTTTGCCAACCGCTGAATCCACACGTGAGTTTACCTCTGTCAGTTGAATGCACACATTGACAACCATTCAGTTAGAAAGATCCGTTTTGGTTTTAGGAGCAGATATTTCTCTGTACAGCCTATGGCCCCATTCACTTGGGAATATCCCAACGCAGCTCCTAGAAGAAACGTGTTTCTGACTCGCTGAATCTCAACATAGATTCAACTCTCTTAGGTGAACGAAGGCACAGCAGAGCAGCTTCAGGGAAACGTTTCTCCTGAGTTTTAGACGAATTTTCCTGCTGTTTAGTACGTATGCCGCCATTGGGCTTGAAATACCGGTTTTGGGATTCTGCACAGAAAGGGTTTGCAAACCGCTGAATCCACACGTGAGTTTAACTCTGTCAGTTGAATGCACACATTGACAGGCATTCAGTTAGATAGCTCCGTTTTGGTTTTAGAAGCAGATATTTCTCTGTACAGCCTACGGTCCCATTCACTCGGGAATATCCCAACGCAGCTCCTAGAAGAAACGTGTTTCTGACTCGCTGAATCTCAACATAGATTCAACTCTCTTAGTTGAACAAACGCACTGCAGAGCAGTTTCAAGGTAACGTTTCTCCTGAGTTTTTCACGACGTCTACTGCGGTTTAGTACGTATGCCGGCATGGGCTGGAAATACCGGTTTTGGGATTCTGCACAGAAAGGGTTTGCAAACCGCTGAATCCACACGTGAGTTTAACTCTGTCAGTTGAATGCACACATTGACAACCATTCAGTTAGATAGCTCCGTTTTGGTTTTAGAAGCAGATAATTCTCTGCACAGCCTATGGTGCCATTCATTCGGGAATATCCCAACGCAGCTACTAGAAGAAACGTGTTTCTGACTCGCTGAATCTCAACAAGGATTCAACTATCTTAGGTGAACGAACGCTCAGCACAGCAGTTTCAAGGAAACGTTTCTCGTGAGTTTTAGACGAAGTTTCCCGCTGTTTAATGTGTATGCCGTCATTGGGCTGGAAATACCGGTTTTGGGATTCTGCACAGAAAGGGTTTGCAAACCGCTGAATCCACACGTGAGTTTAACATTTTCACTTGAATGCACACATTGACAACCATTCAGTTAGAAAGATCCGTTTTGGTTTTAGGAGCAGATATTTCTCTGTACAGACTATGGCCCCATTCACTTGTGAATATCCCAACGCAGCTCCTAGAAGAAACGTGTTTCTGACGCGCTGAATCTCAACATAGATTCAACTCTCTTAGGTGAACGAAGGCACAGCAGAGCAGTTTCAAGGAAACGTTTCTCCTGAGTTTTAGACGAATTTTCCTGCTGTTTAGAACGTATGCCGCCATTGGGCTTGAAATACCGGTTTTGGGATTCTGCACAGAAAGGGTTTGCAAACCGCTGAATCCACACGTGAGTTTAACTCTGTCAGTTGAATGCACACATTGACAACCATTCAGTTAGATAGCTCCGTTTTGGTTTTAGAAGCAGATATTTCTCTGTACAGCCTATGGTCCCATTCACTCGGGAATATCCCAACGCAGCTCCTAGAAGAAACGTGTTTCTGACTCGCTGAATCTCAACATAGATTCAACTCTCTTAGTTGAACAAACGCAATGCAGAGCAGTTTCATGGTAACGTTTCTCCTGAGTTTTTCACGAAGTTTACTGCGGTTTAGTACCTATGCCGGCATTGGGCTGGAAATACCGGTTTTGGGATTCTGCGCAGAAAGGGTTTGCAAACCGCTGAATCCACACGTGAGTTTATCTCTGTCAGTTGAATGCACACATTGACGACCATTCAGTTAGATAGCTCCGTTTTGGTTTTAAAAGCAGACATTTCTCTGTACAGCCTATGGTCCCATTCACTCGGGAATATCCCAACGCAGCTCCTAGAAGAAACGTGTTTCTGACTCGCTGAATCTCAACATAGATTCAACCCTCTTAGTTGAACGAACGCACAGCAGAGCAGTTTCAAGGTAACGTTTCTCCTGAGTTATTCACGAAGTTTACTGCGGTTTAGTACGTATGCCGGCATTGGGCTGGAAATACCGGTTTTGGGATTCTGCACAGAAAGGGTTTGCAAACCGCTGAATCCACACGTGAGTTTAACTCTGTCAGTTGAATGCACACATTGACAACCATTCAGTTAGAAAGATCCGTTTTGGTTTTAGGAGCAGATATTTCTCTGTACAGCCAATGGCCCCTTTCACTCGGAAATATCCCAACGCAGCTCCTAGAAGAAGCATGTTTCTGACTCGCTGAATCTCAACATAGATTCAACTCTCTTAGGTGAACGAAGGCACAGCAGAGCAGTTTCAAGGACACGTTTCTCCTGAGTTTCAGACGAAGTTTCCTGCTGTTTAGTAGGTATTCCGGCATTGGGCTTGAAATACCGGTTTTGGTATTCTGCACAGAAAGGGTTTGCAAACCGCTGAATCCACACGTGAGTTTAACTCTGTCAGTTGAATGCACACATTGACAACCATTCAGTTAGACAGCTCCGTTTTGGTTTTAGAAGCAGATATTTCTCTGTACAGCCTATGGTCCCATTCACTCGGGAATATCCCAACGCAGCTCCTAGAAGAAACGTGTTTCTGACTCGCTGAATCTCAACATAGATTCAACTCTCTTAGGTGAACGAAGGCACAGCAGAGCAGTTTCAGGGAAACGTTTCTCCTGAGTTTTAGACGAATTTTCCTGCTGTTTAGTACGTATGCCGCCATTGGGCTTGAAATACCGGTTTTGGGATTCTGCACAGAAAGGGTTTGCAAACCGCTGAATCCACACGTGAGTTTAACTCTGTCAGTTGAATGCACACATTGACAACGATTCAGTTAGATAGCTCCGTTTTGGTTTTAAAAGCAGACATTTCTCTGTACAGCCTATGGTCCCATTCACTCGGGAATATCCCAACGCAGCTCCTAGAAGAAACGTGTTTCTGACTCGCTGAATCTCAACATAGATTCAACTCTCTTAGTTGAACAAACGCACTGCAGAGCAGTTTCAAGGTAACGTTTCTCCTGAGTTTTTCACGACGTCTACTGCGGTTTAGTACGTATGCCGGCATGGGCTGGAAATACCGGTTTTGGGATTCTGCACAGAAAGGGTTTGCAAACCGCTGAATCCACACATGAGTTTAACTCTGTCAGTTGAATGCACACATTGACAACCGATCAGTTAGATGGCTCCGTTTTGGTTTTAGAAGCAGATATTTCTCTGCACAGCCTATGGTGCCATTCATTCGGGAATATCCCAACGCAGCTACTAGAAGAAACGTGTTTCTGACTCGCTGAATCTCAACAAGGATTCAACTATCTTAGGTGAACGAACGCTCAGCACAGCAGTTTCAAGGAAACGTTTCTCGTGAGTTTTAGACGAAGTTTCCCGCTGTTTAATGTGTATGCCGTCATTGGGCTGGAAATACCGGTTTTGGGATTCTGCACAGAAAGGGTTTGCAAACCGCTGAATCCACACGTGAGTTTAACATTGTCAGTTGAATGCACACATTGACAACCATTCAGTTAGATAGCTCCGTTTTGGTTTTAGAAGCAGATATTTCTCTGTACAATCTATGATCCCATTCACTTGGGAATATCCCAAGGCAGCTCCTAGAAGAAACGTGTTTCTGACTCGCTGAATCTCAACAAAGATTCAACTCTCTTAGGTGAACTAAGGCACAGCAGAGCAGTTTCAAGGTAACGTTTCTCCTTAGTTTCAGACGAAGTTTCCTGCTGTTTAGTACGTATGCCGGCATTGGGCTGGAAATACCGGTTTTGGGATTCTGCACAGAAAGGGTTTGCCAACCGCTGAATCCACACGTGAGTTTAACTCTGTCAGTTGAATGCACACATTGTCAACCATTCAGTTAGAAAGATCCCTTTTGGTTTTAGGAGCAGATATTTCTCTGTACAACCTATGGCCCCATTCACTCGGGAATATCCCAACGCAGCTCCTAGAAGAAACATGTTTCTGACTCGCTGAATCTCAACATAGATTCAACTCTCTTAGGTGAACGAAGGCACAGCAGAGCAGTTTCAAGGAAACGTTTCTCCTGAGTTTCAGACGAACTTTCCTGCTGTTTAGTACGTATGCCGGCATTGGGCTTGAAATACCGGTTTTGGGATTCTGAACAGAAAGGGTTTGCAAACCGCTGAATCCACACGTGAGTTGAACTCTGTCAGTTGAATGCACACATTGACAACCATTCAGTTAGATAGCTCCGTTTTGGTTTTAGAAGCAGATATTTCTCTGTACATCCTATGGTCCCATTCACTCGGGAATATCCCAACGCAGCTCCTAGAAGAAACGTGTTTCTGACTCGCTGAATCTCAACATAGATTCAACTCTCTTAGTTGAACAAACGCAATGCAGAGCAGTTTCAAGGTAACGTTTCTCCTGAGTTTTTCACGAAGTTTACTGCGGTTTAGTACCTATGCCGGCATTGGGCTGGAAATACCGGTTTTGGGATTCTGCACAGAAAGGGTTTGCAAACCGCTGAATCCACACGTGAGTTTATCTCTGTCAGTTGAATGCACACATTGACAACCATTCAGTTAGATAGCTCCGTTTTGGTTTTAGAATCAGACATTTCTCTGTACAGCCTATGGACCCATTCACTCGGGAATATCCCAACGCAGCTCCTAGAAGAAACGTGTTTCTGACTCGCTGAATCTCAACATAGATTCAACCCTCTTAGTTGAACGAACGCACAGCAGAGCAGTTTCAAGGAAACGTTTCTCCTGAGTTTCAGACGAAGTTTCCTGCTGTTTAGTAGGTATGCCGGCATTGGGCTGGAAATACCGGTTTTGGGATTCTGCACAGAAAGGGTTTGCAAACCGCTGAATCCACACGTGAGTTTAACTCTGTCAGTTGAATGCACACATTGACAACCATTCAGTTAGATAGATCCGTTTTGGTTTTAGGAGCAGATATTTCTCTGTACAGCCTATGGTCCCATTCACTCGGGAATATCCCAACGCAGCTCCTAGAAGAAACGTGTTTCTGACTCGCTGAATCTCAACATAGATTCAACTCTCTTAGTTGAACGAACGCACAGCAGAGCAGATTCAAGGAAACGTTTCTCCAGAGATTTAGACGAAGTTTCCTGCTGTTTAGTATGTACGCCGGCATTGGGCTTGAAATACCGGTCTTGGGATTCTGCAAAGAAAGGGTTTGCAAACCGCTGAATGCACAAGTGAGTTTAACTCTGTCAGTTGAATGCACACATTGACAACCATTCAGTTAGATAGCTCCGTTTTGGTTTTAGAAGCAGATATTTCTCTGCACAGCCTATGGTGCCATTCACTCGGGAATATCAAAACGACGCTCCTAGAAGAAACGTGTTTCTGACTCGCTGAATCTCAACATAGATTCAACTCTCTTAGGTGAACGAACGCTCAGCACAGCAGTTTCAAGGAAACGTTTCTCCTGAGTTTTAGACTAAGTTTCCCGCTGTTTAGTGTGTATGCCGTCATTGGGCTGGAAATACCGATTTTGGGATTCTGCAAAGAAAGGGTTTGCAAACGGCTGAATCCACACGTGAGTTTAACATTGTCAGTTGAATGCACACATTGACAACCATTCAGTTAGATAGCTCCGTTTTGGTTTTAGAAGCAGATATTTCTCTATACATTTTATGGTCCCATACACTTGGGAATATCCCAAGGCAGCTCCTAGAAGAAACGTGTTTCTGACTCGCTGAATCTCAACATAGATTCAACTCTCTTAGGTGAACGAAGGCACAGCAGAGCAGTTTCAAGGTAACGTTTCTCCTGAGTTTCAGATGAAGTTTCCTGCTGTTTAGTACGTATGCCGGCATTGGGCTGGAAATACCGGTTTTGGGATTCTGCACAGAAAGGGTTTACAAACCGCTGAATCCACACGTGAGTTTAACTCTGTCAGTTGAATGCACACATTGTCAACCATTCAGTTAGAAAGATCCCTTTTGGTTTTAGGAGCAGATATTTCTCTGTACAACCTATGGCCCCATTCACTCGGGAATATCCCAACGCAGCTCCTAGAAGAAACGTGTTTCTGACTCGCTGAATCTCAACATAGATTCAACTCTCTTAGTTGAACAAACGCAATGCAGAGCAGTTTCAAGGTAACGTTTCTCCTGAGTTTTTCACGAAGTTTACTGCGGTTTAGTACATATGCCGGCATTGGGCTGGAAATACCGGTTTTGGGATTCTGCACAGAAAGGGTTTGCAAACCGCTGAATCCACACGTGAGTTTATCTCTGTCAGTTGAATGCACACATTGACAACCATTCAGTTAGATAGATCCGTTTTGGTTTTAGAAGCAGACATTTCTCTGTACAGCCTATGGACCCATTTACTCGGGAATATCCCAACGCAGCTCCTAGAAGAAACGTGTTTCTGACTCGCTGAATCTCAACATAGATTCAACCCTCTTAGGTGAACGAAGGCACAGCAGAGCAGTTTCAAGGACACGTTTCTCCTGAGTGTCAGACGAAGTTTCCTGCTGTTTAGTAGGTATGCCGGCATTGGGCTTGAAATACCGGTTTTGGTATTCTGCACAGAAAGGGTTTGCAAACCGCTGAATCCACACGTCAGTTTAACTCTGTCAGTTGAATGCACACATTGACAACCATTCAGTTAGACAGCTTCGTTTTGGTTTTAGAAGCAGATATTTCTCTGTACATCCTATGGTCCCATTCACTCGGAAATATCCCAATGCAGCTCCTAGAAGAAACGTGTTTCTGACTCGCTGAATCTCAACATAGATTCAACTCTCTTAGTTGAACAAACGCACTGCAGAGCAGTTTCAAGGTAACGTTTCTCCTGAGTTTTTCACGAAGTTTACTGCGGTTTAGTACGTATGCCGGCATGGGCTGGAAATACCGGTTTTGGGATTCTGCACAGAAAGGGTTTGCAAACCGCTGAATCCACACGTGAGTTTAACTCTGTCAGTTGAATGCACACATTGACAACCATTCAGTTAGATAGCTCCGTTTTGGTTTTAGAAGCAGATATTTCTCTGTACAGCCTATGGTCCCATTCACTCGGGAATATCCCAACGCAGCTCCTAGAAGAAACGTGTTTCTGACTCGCTGAATCCCAACATAGATTCAACTCTCTTAGGTGAAAGAAAGCACAGCAGAGCAGTTTCAAGGAAACGTTTCTCCTGAGTTTTAGACAAAGTTTCCTGCTGTTTAGTACGGATGCTGGCATTGGGCTGGAAATACCGGTTTTGGGATTCTGCACAGAAAGGGTTTGCAAACCGCTGAATCCACACGTGAGTTTAACTCTGTCAGTTGAATGCACACATTGACAACCATTCAGTTAGATAGCTCCGTTTTGGTTTTAGAAGCAGATATTTCTCTGTACAGCCTATGGTCCCATTCTCTCGGGAATATCCCAACGCAGCTCCTGGAAGAAACGTGTTTCTGACTCGCTGAATCTCAACATAGATTCAACTCTCTTAGGTGAACGAACGCACAGCAGAACCGTTTCAAGGAAACGTTTCTCCTGAGTTTTAGACGAAGTTTCCTGCTGTTTAATACATATGCCGGCATTGGGCTGGGAATACCGGTTTTGGGATTCTGCACAGAAAGGGTTTGCAAACCGCTGAATCCACACGTGACTTTAACTCTGTCAGTTGAATGTACACATTGACAACCATTCAGTTAGATAGCTCCGTTTTGGTTTTAGAAGCAGATATTTCTCTGTACAGCCTATGGTCCCATTCACTCGGGAATATCCCAACGCAGCTCCTAGAAGAAACGTGTTTCTGACTCGCTGAATCTCAACATAGATTCAACTCCCTTAGGTGAACGAACGCACAGCAGAGCAGTTCCAAGGAAACGTTTCTCCTGAGTTTTAGACGAAGTTTCCTGCTGTTTAGTACGTATGCTGGCATTGGGCTGGAAATACCGGCTTTGGGATTCTGCACAGAAAGGGTTTGCAAACCGCTGAATCCACACGTGACTTTAACTCTGTCAGTTGAATGCACACATTGACAACCATTCAGTTTGATAGCACCCTTTTGGTTTTAGAAGCAGATATTTCTCTGTACAGCCTATGGTCCCATTCACTCGGGAATATCCCAACACAGCTCCTAGAAGATACGTGTTTCTGACTCGCTGAATCTCAACATAGATTCAACTCTCTTAGTTGAACGAACGCACAGCAGAGCAGTTTCAAGGAAACGTTTCTCCTGAGTTTTAGACGAAGTTTCCTGCTGTTTAGTACGTATGCCGGCATTGGGCTGGAAATACCGGTTTTGGGATTCTGCACAGAAAGGGTTTGCAAACCGCTGAATCCACACGTGAGTTTAACTCTGTCAGTTGAATGCACACATTGACAACCATTCAGTTAGATAGCTCCGTTTTGGTTTTAGAAGCAGATATTTCTCTGTACAGCCTATGGTCCCATTCACTCGGGAATATCCCAACGCAGCTCCTAGAAGAAACGTGTTTCTGACTCGCTGAATCCCAACATAGATTCAACTCTCTTAGGTGAAAGAAAGCACAGCAGAGCAGTTTCAAGGAAACGTTTCTCCTGAGTTTTAGACAAAGTTTCCTGCTGTTTAGTACGGATGCTGGCATTGGGCCTGAAATACCGGTTTTGGGATTCTGCACAGAAAGGGTTTGCAAACCGCTGAATCCACACGTGAGTTTAACTCTGTCAGTTGAATGCACACATTGACAACCATTCAGTTAGATAGCTCCGTTTTGGTTTTAGAAGCAGATATTTCTCTGTACAGCCTATGGTCCCATTCTCTCGGGAATATCCCAACGCAGCTCCTGGAAGAAACGTGTTTCTGACTCGCTGAATCTCAACATAGATTCAACTCTCTTAGGTAAACGAACGCACAGCAGAACCGTTTCAAGGAAACGTTTCTCCTGAGTTTTAGACGAAGTTTCCTGCTGTTTAGTACGGATGCCGGCATTGGGCTGGAAATACCGGTTTTGGGATTCTGCACAGAAAGGGTTTGCAAACCGCTGAATCCACACGTGAGATAAACTATGTCAGTTGAATGCACACATTGACAACCATTCAGTTTGATAACACCCTTTTGGTTTTAGAAGCAGTTATTTCTCTGTACAGCCTATGGTCCCATTCACTCGGGAATATCCCAACGCAGCTCCTGGAAGAAACGTGTTTCTGACTCGCTGAATCTCAACATAGATTCAACTCTCTTAGGTGAACGAACGCACAGCAGAGTAGTTTCAAGGAAGCGTTTCTCCTGAGTTTTAGACGAAGTTTCCTGCTGTTTAGTACGTATGCCGGCATTCGGCTGGAAATACCGGTTTTGGGATTCTGCACAGAAAGGGTTGGCAAACCGCTGAATCCACACGTGAGTTTAACTCTGTCAGTTGAATGCACACATTGACAACCATTCAGTTAGATAGCTCCGTTTTGGTTTTAGAAGCAGATATTTCTCTGTACAGCCTATGGTCCCATTCACCCGGGAATATCCCAACGCAGCTCCTAGAAGATACGTGTTTCTGACTCGCTGAATCTCAACATAGATTCAACTCTCTTAGGTGAACGAACGCACAGCAGAGCAGTTTCAAGGAAACTTTTCTCCTGAGTTTTAGACGAAGTTTCCTGCTGTTTAGTACGTATGCCGGCATTGGGCTGGAAATACCGGTTTTGGGATTCTGCACAGAAAGGGTTTGCAAACCGCTGAATCCACACGTGAGTTTAACTCTGTCAGTTGAATGCACACATTGACAACCATTCAGTTAGATAGCTCCGTTTTGGTTTTAGAAGCAGATATTTCTCTGTACAGCCTATGGTCCCATTCACTCGGGAATATCCCAACGCAGCTCCTAGAAGAAACGTGTTTCTGACTCGCTGAATCCCAACATAGATTCAACTCTCTTAGGTGAAAGAAAGCACAGCAGAGCAGTTTCAAGGAAACGTTTCTCCTGAGTTTTAGACAAAGTTTCCTGCTGTTTAGTACGGATGCTGGCATTGGGCTGGAAATACCGGTTTTGGGATTCTGCACAGAAAGGGTTTGCAAACCGCTGAATCCACACGTGAGTTTAACTCTGTGAGTTGAATGCACACATTGACAACCATTCAGTTAGATAGCTCCGTTTTGGTTTTAGAAGCAGATATTTCTCTGTACAGCCTATGGTCCCATTCTCTCGGGAATATCCCAACGCAGCTCCTAGAAGAAACGTGTTTCTGACTCGCTGAATCTCAACATAGATTCAACTCTCTTAGGTGAACGAACGCACAGCAGAACCGTTTCAAGGAAACGTTTCTCCTGAGTTTTAGACGAAGTTTCCTGCTGTTTAATACATATGCCGGAATTGGGCTGGAAATACCGGTTTTGGGATTCTGCACAGAAAGGGTTTGCAAACCGCTGAATCCACACGTGAGTTTAACTCTGTCAGTTGAATGTACACATTGACAACCATTCAGTTAGATAGCTCCGTTTTGGTTTTAGAAGCAGATATTTCTCTGTACAGCCTATGGTCCCATTCACTCGGGAATATCCCAACGCAGCTCCTAGAAGAAACGTGTTTCTGACTCGCTGAATCTCAACATAGATTCAACTCCCTTAGGTGAACGAACGCACAGCAGAGCAGTTCCAAGGAAACGTTTCTCCTGAGTTTTAGACGAAGTTTCCTGCTGTTTAGTACGTATGCTGGCATTGGGCTGGAAATACCGGTTTTGGGATTCTGCACAGAAAGGGTTTGCAAACCGCTGAATCCACACGTGACTTTAACTCTGTCAGTTGAATGCACACATTGACAACCATTCAGTTAGATAGCTCCGTTTTGGTTTTAGAAGCAGATATTTCTCTGTACAGCCTATGGTCCCATTCTCTCGGGAATATCCCAACGCAGCTCCTGGAAGAAACGTGTTTCTGACTCGCTGAATCTCAACATAGATTCAACTCTCTTAGGTAAACGAACGCACAGCAGAACCGTTTCAAGGAAACGTTTCTCCTGAGTTTTAGACGAAGTTTCCTGCTGTTTAGTACGGATGCCGGCATTGGGCTGGAAATACCGGTTTTGGGATTCTGCACAGAAAGGGTTTGCAAACCGCTGAATCCACACGTGAGATAAACTATGTCAGTTGAATGCACACATTGACAACCATTCAGTTTGATAACACCCTTTTGGTTTTAGAAGCAGTTATTTCTCTGTACAGCCTATGGTCCCATTCACTCGGGAATATCCCAACGCAGCTCCTGGAAGAAACGTGTTTCTGACTCGCTGAATCTCAACATAGATTCAACTCTCTTAGGTGAACGAACGCACAGCAGAGTAGTTTCAAGGAAGCGTTTCTCCTGAGTTTTAGACGAAGTTTCCTGCTGTTTAGTACGTATGCCGGCATTCGGCTGGAAATACCGGTTTTGGGATTCTGCACAGAAAGGGTTGGCAAACCGCTGAATCCACACGTGAGTTTAACTCTGTCAGTTGAATGCACACATTGACAACCATTCAGTTAGATAGCTCCGTTTTGGTTTTAGAAGCAGATATTTCTCTGTACAGCCTATGGTCCCATTCACCCGGGAATATCCCAACGCAGCTCCTAGAAGATACGTGTTTCTGACTCGCTGAATCTCAACATAGATTCAACTCTCTTAGGTGAACGAACGCACAGCAGAGCAGTTTCAAGGAAACTTTTCTCCTGAGTTTTAGACGAAGTTTCCTGCTGTTTAGTACGTATGCCGGCATTGGGCTGGAAATACCGGTTTTGGGATTCTGCACAGAAAGGGTTTGCAAACCGCTGAATCCACACGTGAGTTTAACTCTGTCAGTTGAATGCACACATTGACAACCATTCAGTTAGATAGCTCCGTTTTGGTTTTAGAAGCAGATATTTCTCTGTACAGCCTATGGTCCCATTCACTCGGGAATATCCCAACGCAGCTCCTAGAAGAAACGTGTTTCTGACTCGCTGAATCCCAACATAGATTCAACTCTCTTAGGTGAAAGAAAGCACAGCAGAGCAGTTTCAAGGAAACGTTTCTCCTGAGTTTTAGACAAAGTTTCCTGCTGTTTAGTACGGATGCTGGCATTGGGCTGGAAATACCGGTTTTGGGATTCTGCACAGAAAGGGTTTGCAAACCGCTGAATCCACACGTGAGTTTAACTCTGTGAGTTGAATGCACACATTGACAACCATTCAGTTAGATAGCTCCGTTTTGGTTTTAGAAGCAGATATTTCTCTGTACAGCCTATGGTCCCATTCTCTCGGGAATATCCCAACGCAGCTCCTGGAAGAAACGTGTTTCTGACTCGCTGAATCTCAACATAGATTCAACTCTCTTAGGTGAACGAACGCACAGCAGAACCGTTTCAAGGAAACGTTTCTCCTGAGTTTTAGACGAAGTTTCCTGCTGTTTAATACATATGCCGGAATTGGGCTGGAAATACCGGTTTTGGGATTCTGCACAGAAAGGGTTTGCAAACCGCTGAATCCACACGTGAGTTTAACTCTGTCAGTTGAATGTACACATTGACAACCATTCAGTTAGATAGCTCCGTTTTGGTTTTAGAAGCAGATATTTCTCTGTACAGCCTATGGTCCCATTCACTCGGGAATATCCCAACGCAGCTCCTAGAAGAAACGTGTTTCTGACTCGCTGAATCTCAACATAGATTCAACTCCCTTAGGTGAACGAACGCACAGCAGAGCAGTTCCAAGGAAACGTTTCTCCTGAGTTTTAGACGAAGTTTCCTGCTGTTTAGTACGTATGCTGGCATTGGGCTGGAAATACCGGTTTTGGGATTCTGCACAGAAAGGGTTTGCAAACCGCTGAATCCACACGTGACTTTAACTCTGTCAGTTGAATGCACACATTGACAACCATTCAGTTAGATAGCTCCGTTTTGGTTTTAGAAGCAGATATTTCTCTGTACAGCCTATGGTCCCATTCTCTCGGGAATATCCCAACGCAGCTCCTGGAAGAAACGTGTTTCTGACTCGCTGAATCTCAACATAGATTCAACTCTCTTAGGTAAACGAACGCACAGCAGAACCGTTTCAAGGAAACGTTTCTCCTGAGTTTTAGACGAAGTTTCCTGCTGTTTAGTACGGATGCCGGCATTGGGCTGGAAATACCGGTTTTGGGATTCTGCACAGAAAGGGTTTGCAAACCGCTGAATCCACACGTGAGATAAACTATGTCAGTTGAATGCACACATTGACAACCATTCAGTTTGATAACACCCTTTTGGTTTTAGAAGCAGTTATTTCTCTGTACAGCCTATGGTCCCATTCACTCGGGAATATCCCAACGCAGCTCCTGGAAGAAACGTGTTTCTGACTCGCTGAATCTCAACATAGATTCAACTCTCTTAGGTGAACGAACGCACAGCAGAGTAGTTTCAAGGAAGCGTTTCTCCTGAGTTTTAGACGAAGTTTCCTGCTGTTTAGTACGTATGCCGGCATTCGGCTGGAAATACCGGTTTTGGGATTCTGCACAGAAAGGGTTGGCAAACCGCTGAATCCACACGTGAGTTTAACTCTGTCAGTTGAATGCACACATTGACAACCATTCAGTTAGATAGCTCCGTTTTGGTTTTAGAAGCAGATATTTCTCTGTACAGCCTATGGTCCCATTCACCCGGGAATATCCCAACGCAGCTCCTAGAAGATACGTGTTTCTGACTCGCTGAATCTCAACATAGATTCAACTCTCTTAGGTGAACGAACGCACAGCAGAGCAGTTTCAAGGAAACTTTTCTCCTGAGTTTTAGACGAAGTTTCCTGCTGTTTAGTACGTATGCCGGCATTGGGCTGGAAATACCGGTTTTGGGATTCTGCACAGAAAGGGTTTGCAAACCGCTGAATCCACACGTGAGTTTAACTCTGTCAGTTGAATGCACACATTGACAACCATTCAGTTAGATAGCTCCGTTTTGGTTTTAGAAGCAGATATTTCTCTGTACAGCCTATGGTCCCATTCACTCGGGAATATCCCAACGCAGCTCCTAGAAGAAACGTGTTTCTGACTCGCTGAATCCCAACATAGATTCAACTCTCTTAGGTGAAAGAAAGCACAGCAGAGCAGTTTCAAGGAAACGTTTCTCCTGAGTTTTAGACAAAGTTTCCTGCTGTTTAGTACGGATGCTGGCATTGGGCTGGAAATACCGGTTTTGGGATTCTGCACAGAAAGGGTTTGCAAACCGCTGAATCCACACGTGAGTTTAACTCTGTCAGTTGAATGCACACATTGAGAACCATTCAGTTAGATAGCTCCGTTTTGGTTTTAGAAGCAGATATTTCTCTGTACAGCCTATGGTCCCATTCTCTCGGGAATATCCCAACGCAGCTCCTGGAAGAAACGTGTTTCTGACTCGCTGAATCTCAACATAGATTCAACTCTCTTAGGTGAACGAACGCACAGCAGAACCGTTTCAAGGAAACGTTTCTCCTGAGTTTTAGACGAAGTTTCCTGCTGTTTAATACATATGCCGGCATTGGGCTGGAAATACCGGTTTTGGGATTCTGCACAGAAAGGGTTTGCAAACCGCTGAATCCACACGTGAGTTTAACTCTGTCAGTTGAATGTACACATTGACAACCATTCAGTTAGATAGCTCCGTTTTGGTTTTAGAAGCAGATATTTCTCTGTACAGCCTATGGTCCCATTCACTCGGGAATATCCCAACGCAGCTCCTAGAAGAAACGTGTTTCTGACTCGCTGAATCTCAACATAGATTCAACTCCCTTAGGTGAACGAACGCACAGCAGAGCAGTTCCAAGGAAACGTTTCTCCTGAGTTTTAGACGAAGTTTCCTGCTGTTTAGTACGTATGCTGGCATTGGGCTGGAAATACCGGTTTTGGGATTCTGCACAGAAAGGGTTTGCAAACCGCTGAATCCACACGTGACTTTAACTCTGTCAGTTGAATGCACACATTGACAACCATTCAGTTTGATAGCACCCTTTTGGTTTTAGAAGCAGATATTTCTCTGTACAGCCTATGGTCCCATTCACTCGGGAATATCCCAACACAGCTCCTAGAAGATACGTGTTTCTGACTCGCTGAATCTCAACATAGATTCAACTCTCTTAGTTGAACGAACGCACAGCAGAGCAGTTTCAAGGAAACGTTTCTCCTGAGTTTTAGACAAAGTTTCCTGCTGTTTAGTGCGGATGCTGGCATTGGGCTGGAAATACCGGTTTTGGGATTCTGCACAGAAAGGGTTTGCAAACCGCTGAATCCACACGTGAGTTTAACTCTGTCAGTTGAATGCACACATTGACAACCATTCAGTTAGATAGCTCCGTTTTGGTTTTAGAAGCAGATATTTCTCTGTACAGCCTATGGTCCCATTCTCTCGGGAATATCCCAACGCAGCTCCTGGAAGAAACGTGTTTCTGACTCGCTGAATCTCAACATAGATTCAACTCTCTTAGGTAAACGAACGCACAGCAGAACCGTTTCAAGGAAACGTTTCTCCTGAGTTTTAGACGAAGTTTCCTGCTGTTTAGTACGGATGCCGGCATTGGGCTGGAAATACCGGTTTTGGGATTCTGCACAGAAAGGGTTTGCAAACCGCTGAATCCACACGTGAGTTTAACTCTGTCAGTTGAATGCACACATTGACAACCATTCAGTTAGATAGCTCCGTTTTGGTTTTAGAAGCAGATATTTCTCTGTACAGCCTATGGTCCCATTCTCTCGGGAATATCCCAACGCAGCTCCTGGAAGAAACGTGTTTCTGACTCGCTGAATCTCAACATAGATTCAACTCTCTTAGGTGAACGAACGCACAGCAGAACCGTTTCAAGGAAACGTTTCTCCTGAGTTTTAGACGAAGTTTCCTGCTGTTTAGTACGGATGCCGGCATTGGGCTGGAAATACCGGTTTTGGGATTCTGCACAGAAAGGGTTTGCAAACCGCTGAATCCACACGTGAGTTTAACTCTGTCAGTTGAATGCACACATTGACAACCATTCAGTTTGATAACACCCTTTTGGTTTTAGAAGCAGATATTTCTCTGTACAGCCTATGGTCCCATTCACTCGGGAATATCCCAACGCAGCTCCTGGAAGAAACGTGTCTCTGACTCGCTGAATCTCAACATAGATTCAACTCTCTTAGGTGAACGAACGCACAGCAGAGTAGTTTCAAGGAAACGTTTCTCCTGAGTTTTAGACGAAGTTTCCTGCTGTTTAGTACGGAAGCCGTCATTGGGCTGGAAATACCGTTTTTGGGATTCTGGACAGAAAGGGTTTGCAAACCGCTGAATCCACACGTGAGTTTAACTTTGTGAGTTGAATGCACACATTGACAACCATCCAGTTAGATAGCTCCGTTTTGGTTTTAGAAGCAGATATTTCTCTGTACAGCCTATGGTCCCATTCACTCGGGAATATCCCAACGCAGCTCCTAGAAGAAACGTGTTTCTGACTCGCTGAATCGCAACATAGATTCAACTCTCTTAGGTGAACGAACGCACAGCAGAGCAGTTTCAAGGAAACGTTTCTCCTGAGTTTTAGACGAAGTTTCCTGCTGTTTAGTACGTATGCTGGCATTGGGCTGGAAATACCGGTTTTGGGATTCTGCACAGAAAGGGTTTGCAAACCGCTGAATCCACACGTGAGTTTAACTCTGTCAGTTGAATGCACACATTGACAACCATTCAGTTAGATAGCTCCGTTTTGGTTTTAGAAGCAGATATTTCTCTGTACAGCCTATGGTCCCATTCACTCGGGAATATCCCAACGCAGCTCCTGGAAGAAACGTGTTTCTGACTCGCTGAATCTAAACATAGATTCAACTCTCTTAGTTGAACGAACGCACGGCAGAGCAGTTTCAATGAAACTTTTCTCCTGAGTTTTAGACGATGTTTCCTGCTGTTTATTACGTATGCCGGCATTGGGCTGGAAATACCGGTTTTGGGATTCTGCACAGAAAGGGTTTGCAAACCGCGGAATCCACACGTGAGTTTAACTCTGTCTGTTGAATGCACACATTGACAACCATTCAGTTTGATAGCACCCTTTTGGTTTTAGAAGCAGATATTCCTTTGTACAGCCTATGGTCCCATTCACTCGGGAATATCCCAATGCAGCTCCTGGAAGAAACGTGTTTCTGACTCGCTGAATCTCAACATAGATCCAACTCTCTTAGGTGAATGAACGCACAGCAGAGCAGTTTCAAGGAAACGTTTCTCCTGAGTTTTAGACGAAGTTTCCTGCTGTTTAGTACGTATGCCGGCATTGGGCTGGAAATACCGTTTTTGGGATTCTGCACAGAAAGGGTTTGGAAACCGCTGAATCCACACGTGAGTTTAACTCTGTCAGTTGAATGTACACATTGACAACCATTCAGTTAGATAGCTCCGTTTTGGTTTTAGAAGTAGATATTTCTCTGTACAGCCTATGGTCCCATTCACTCGGGAATATCCCAACGCAGCTCCTAGAAGAAACGTGTTTCTGACTCGCTGAATCTCAACATAGATTCAACTCTCTTAGTTGAACGAACGCACAGCAGAGCAGTTTCAAGGAAACGTTTCTCCTGAGTTTTAGACGAAGTTTCCTGCTGTTTAGTACGGATGCCGGCATTGGGCTGGAAATACCGGTTTTGGGATTCTACACAGAAAGGGTTTGCAAACCGCTGAATCCACACGTGAGTTTAACTTTGTCAGTTGAATGCACACATTGGCAACCATCCAGTTAGATAGCTCCGTTTTGGTTTTAGAAGCAGATATTTCTCTGTACAGACTATGGTCCCATTCACTCGGGAATATCCCAACGCAGCTCCTAGAAGAAACGTGTTTCTGACTCGCTGAATCTCAACATAGATTCAACTCTCTTAGGTGAACGAACGCACAGCAGAGCAGTTTCAAGGAAACGTTTCTCCTGAGTTTTAGACGAAGTTTCCTGCTGTTTAGTACGGAAGCCGGCATTGGGCTGGAAATACCGTTTTTGGGATTCTGCACAGAAAGGGTTTGCAAACCGCTGAATCCACACGTGAGTTTAACTTTGTGAGTTGAATGCACACATTGACAACCATCCAGTTAGATAGCGCCGTTTTGGTTTTAGAAGCAGATATTTCTCTGTACAGCCTATGGTCCCATTCACTCGGGAATATCCCAACGCAGCTCCTAGAAGAAACGTGTTTCTGACTCGCTGATTCTCAACATAGATTCACCTCTCTTAGGTGAACGAACGCACAGCAGAGCAGTTTCAAGGAAACGTTTCTCCTGAGTTTTAGACGAAGTTTCCTGCTGTTTAGTACGTATGCCGGCATTGGGATGGAAATACCGGTTTTGGGATTCTGCACAGAAAGGGTTTGCAAACCGCTGAATCCACACGTGAGTTTAACTCTGTCAGTTGAATGCTCACATTGACAACCATTCAGTTAGATAGCTCCGTTTTGGTTTTAGAAGTAGATATTTCTCTGTACAGCCTATGGTCCCATTCACTCGGGAATATCCCAACGCAGCTCCTAGAAGAAACGTGTTTCTGACTCGCTGAATCTAAACATAGATTCAACTCTCTTAGGTGAACGAACGCACAGCAGAGCAGTTTCAATGAAACTTTTCTCCTGAGTTTTAGACGAAGTTTCCTGCTGTTTAGTACGTATGCCGGCATTGGGCTGGAAATACCTGTTTTGGGATTCTGCACAGAAAGGGTTTGCAAACCGCGGAATCCACACGTGAGTTTAACTCTGTCAGTTGAATGCACACATTGACAACCATTCAGTTTGATAGCACCCTTTTGGTTTTAGAAGCAGATATTTCTCTGTACAGCCTATGGTCCCATTCACTCGGGAATATCCCAACGCAGCTCCTAGAAGAAACGTGTTTCTGACTCGCTGAATCTCAACATAGATTCAACTCTCTTAGGTGAACGAACGCACAGAACAGCATTTTCAAGGAAACTTTTCTCCTGAGTTTTAGACGAAGTTTCCGGCTGTTTAGTACGTATGCCGGCATTGGGCTGGAAATAACGGTTTTGGGATTCTGCACAGAAAGGGTTTGCAAACCGCTGAATCCACACGTGAGTTTAACTCTGTCAGTTGAATGCACACATTGACAACCATTCAGTTAGATAGCTCTGTTTTGGTTTTAGAAGCAGATATTTCTCTGTACAGCCTATGGTCCCATTCACTCGGGAATATCCCAACGCAGCTCCTAGAAGAAACGTGTTTCTGACTCGCTGAATCTCAACATAGATTCAACTCTCTTAGGTGAACGAACGCACAGCAGAGCAGTTTCAAGGAAACGTTTCTCCTGAGTTTTAGACGAAGTTTCCTGCAGTTTAGTACGTATGCCGGCATTGGGCTGGAAATACCGGTTTTGGGATTCTGCACAGAAAGGGTTTGCAAACCGCTGAATCCACACGTGAGTTTAACTCTGTCAGTTGAATGCACACATTGACAACCATTCAGTTAGATAGCTCCGTTTTGGTTTTAGAAGCAGATATTTCCCTGTACAGCCTATGGTCCCATTCACTCGGGAATATCCCAACGCAGCTCCTAGAAGAAACGTGTTTCTGACTCGCTGAATCTCAACATAGATTCAACTCTCTTAGGTGAACGAACGCACAGCACAGCAGTTTCAAGGAAACTTTTCTCCTGAGTTTTAGACGAAGTTTCCCGCTGTTTAGTACGTATGCCGTCATTGGACTGGAAATACCGGTTTTGGGATTCTGCACAGAAAGGGTTTGCAAACCGCTGAATCCACACGTGAGTTTAACATTGTCAGTTGTATGCACACATTGACAACCATTCAGTTAGATAGCTCCGTTTTGGTTTTAGAAGCAGATATTTCTCTATACAGTCTATGGTCCCATTCACTTGGGAATATCCCAAGGCAGCTCCTAGAAGAAACGTGTTTCTGACTCGCTGAATCTCAACAAAGATTCAACTCTCTTAGGTGAACTAAGGCACAGCAGAGCAGTTTCAAGGTAACGTTTCTCCTGAGTTTCAGACGAAGTTTCCTGCTATTTAGTACGTATGCCGGGATTGGGCTGGAAATACCGGTTTTGGGATTCTGCACAGAAAGGGTTTGCCAACCGCTGAATCCACACGTGAGTTTACCTCTGTCAGTTGAATGCACACATTGACAACCATTCAGTTAGAAAGATCCGTTTTGGTTTTAGGAGCAGATATTTCTCTGTACAGCCTATGGCCCCTTTCACTCGGGAATATCCCAACGCAGCTCCTAGAAGAAACATGTTTCTGACTCGCTGAATCTCAACATAGATTCCACTCTCTTAGGTGAACGAAGGCACAGCAGAGCAGTTTCAAGGACACGTTTCTCCTGAGTTTCAGACGAAGTTTCCTGCTGTTTAGTAGGTATGCCGGCATTGGGCTTGAAATACCGGTTTTGGTATTCTGCACAGAAAGGGTTTGCAAACCGCTGAATCCACACGTGAGTTTAACTCTGTCAGTTGAATGCACACATTGACAACCATTCAGTTAGACAGCTCCGTTTTGGTTTTAGAAGCAGATATTTCTCTGTACAGCCTATGGTCCCATTCACTCGGGAATATCCCAACGCAGCTCCTAGAAGAAACGTGTTTCTGACTCGCTGAATCTCAACATAGATTCAACTCTCTTAGTTGAACAAACGCACTGCAGAGCAGTTTCAAGGTAACGTTTCTCCTGAGTTTTTCACGACGTCTACTGCGGTTTAGTACGTATGCCGGCATGGCTGGAAATACCGGTTTTGGGATTCTGCACAGAAAGGGTTTGCAAACCGCTGAATCCACACGTGAGTTTAACTCTGTCAGTTGAATGCACACATTGACAACCATTCAGTTAGATAGCTCCGTTTTGGTCTTAGGAGCAGATATTCCTCTGTACAGCCTATGGTCCCATTCACTCGGGAATATCCCAACGCAGTTCCTAGAAGAAACGTGTTTCTGACTCGCTGAATCTCAACATAGATTCAACTCTCTTAGGTGAACGAAGGCACAGCAGAGCAGTTTCAAGGAAACGTTTCTCCTGACTTTCAGACGAACTTTCCTGCTGTTTAGTACGTATGCCGCATTGGGCTTGAAATAACGGTTTTGGGATTCTGAACAGAAAGGGTTTGCAAACCTCTGAATCCACACGTGAGTTTAACTCTGTCAGTTGAATGCACACATTGACAACCATTCAGTTAGACAGCTCCGTTTTGGTTTTAGAAGCAGATATTTCTCTGTACAGCCTATGGTCCCATTCACTCGGGAATATCCCAACGCAGCTCCTAGAAGAAACGTGTTTCTGACTCGCTGAATCTCAACATAGATTCAACTCTCTTAGTTGAACAAACGCAATGTAGAGCAGTTTCAAGGTAACGTTTCTCCTGAGTTTTTCACGAAGTTTACTGCGGTTTAGTACCTATGCCGGCATTGGGCTGGAAATACCGGTTTTCGGATTCTGCACAGAAAGGGTTTGCACACCGCTGAATCCACACGTGAGTTTATCTCTGTCAGTTGAATGCACACATTGACAACCATTCAGTTAGATAGCTCCGTTTTGGTTTTAGAAGCAGATATTTCTCTGTACAGCCTATGGTCCCATTCACTCGGGAATATCCCAACGCAGCTCATAGAAGAAACGTGTTTCTGACTCGCTGAATCTCAACATAGATTCAACTATCTTAGGTGAACGAACGCACAGCAGAGCAGTTTCAAGGAAACGTTTCTCCTGAGTTTCAGACGCAGTTTCCTGCTGTTTAGTAGGTATGCCGGCATTGGGCTGGAAATACCGGTTTTGGGATTCTGCACAGAAAGGGTTTGCCAACCGCTGAATCCACACGTGAGTTTAACTCTGTCAGTTGAATGCACACATTGACAACCATTCAGTTAGATAGATCCGTTTTGGTTTTAGGAGCAGATATTTCTCTGTACAGCCTATGGTCCCATTCACTCGGGAATATCCCAACGCAGCTCTTAGAAGAAACGTGTTTCTGACTCGCTGAATCTCAACATAGATTCAACTCTCTTTGGTGAACGAAGGCACAGCAGAGCAGTTCAAAGGAAACGTTTCTCCTGAGTTTCAGACGAATTTTCCTGCTGTTTAGTACGTATGCCGGCATTGGGCTGGAAATACCGGTTTTGGGATTCTGCACAGAAAGGGTTTGCCAACCGCTGATTCCAAACGTGAGTTTAACTCTGTCAGTTGAATCCACACATTGACAACCATACAGTTAGATAGCTCCGTTTTGGTTTTAGGAGCAGATATTTCTCTGTACAACCTATGTCCCCATTCACTAGAGAATATCCCAACGCAGCTCCTAGAAGAAACATGTTTCTGACTCGCTGAATCTCAACATAGATTCAACTCTCTTAGTTGAACGAAGGCACAGCAGAGCAGTTTCAAGGAAACGTTTCTCCTGAGTTTCAGACGAACTTTCCTGCTGTTTAGTACGTATGCCGGCATTGGGCTTGAAATACCGGTTTTGGGATTCTGAACCGAAAGGGTTTGCAAACCGCTGTATCCACACGTGAGTTTAACTCTGTCAGTTGAATTCACACATTGACAACCATTCCGTTAGACAGCTCCGTTTTGGTTTTAGAAGCAGATATTTCTCTGTACAGCCTATGGTCCCATTCACTCGGGAATATCCCAACGCAGCTCCTAGAAGAAACGTGTTTCTGACTCGCTGAATCTCAACATATATTCAACTCTCTTTGGTGAACGAAGGCACAGCAGAGCAGTTCAAAGGAAACGTTTCTCCTGAGTTTCAGACGAAGTTTCCTGCTGTTTAGTACGTATGCCGGCATTGGGCTTGAAATACCGGATTTGGGATTCTGCACAGAAAGGGTTTGCCAACCGCTGAATCCACACGTGAGTTTAACTCTGACAGTTGAATGCACACATTGACAACCATACAGTTAGATAGCTCCGTTTTGGTTTTAGGAGCAGATATTTCTCTGTACAGCCTATGGTCCCATTCACTCGGGAATATCCCAACGCAGCTCCTAGAAGAAACGTGTTTCCGACTCGCTGAATCTCAACATAGATTCAACTCTCTTAGGTGAACGAAGGCACAGCAGAGCAGTTTCAAGGAAACGTTTCTCCTGAGTTTTAGACGTAGTTTACTGCTGTTTAGTACGTATGCCGGCATTGGGCGTGAAATACCGGTTTTGGGATTCTGCACAGAAAGGGTTTGCAAACCGCTGAATCCACACGTGAGTTTAACTCTGTCAGTTGAATGCACACATTGAGAACCATTCAGTTAGATAGCTCCGTTTCGGTTTTAGAAGCAGATATTTCTCTGTACAGCCTATGGTCACATTCACTCGGGAATATCCCAACGCAGCTCCTAGAAGAAACGTGTTTCTGACTCACTGAATCTCAACATAGATTCAACTCTCTTAGGTGAACGAACGCACAGCAGAGCGGTTTCAAGGAAACTTTTCTCCTGAGTTTTAGACGAAGTTTCCTGCTGTTTAGTACGTATGCCGGCATTGGGCTGGAAATACCGGTTTTGGGATTCTGCACAGAAAGGCTTTGCCAACAGCTGAATCCACACGTGAGTTTAACTCTGTCAGTTGAATGCACACATTGACAACCATTCAGTTACATAGATCCGTTTTGGTTTTAAGAGCAGATATTTCTCTTTACAGCCTATGGTCCCATTCACTCGGGAATATCCCAACGCAGCTCTTAGAAGAAACGTGTTTCTGACTCGCTGAATCTCAACATAGATTCAACTCTGTTAGTTGAACGAACGCACAGCAGAGCAGTTGCAAGGACACGTTTCTCCTGAGTTTTAGACGAAGTTTCCTGCTGTTTAGTACGTACGCCGGCATTGGGCTTGAAATAACGGTCTTGGGATTCTGCAAAGAAAGGGTTTGCAAACCGATGAATCCACAAGTGAGTTTAACTCTGTCAGTTGAATGCACACATTGACAACCATTCAGTTAGATAGCTCCGTTTTGGTTTTAGAAGCAGATATTTCTCTGCACAGCCTATGGTGCCATTCATTCGGGAATATCCCAACGCAGCTCCTAGAAGAAACGTGTTTCTGACTCGCTGAATCTCAACATAGATTCAACTATCTTAAGAGAACGAACGCTCAGCACAGCAGTTTCAAGGAAACGTTTCTCCTGAGTTATTCACGAAGTTTACTGCGGTTTAGTACGTATGCCGGCATTGGGCTGGAAATACCGGTTTTGGGATTCTGCACAGAAAGGGTTTGCAAACCGCTGAATCCACACGTGAGTTTAACTCTGTCAGTTGAATGCACACATTGACAACCATTCAGTTAGAAAGATCCGTTTTGGTTTTAGGAGCAGATATTTCTCTGTACAGCCTATGCCCCTTTCACTCGGGAATATCCCAACGCAGCTCCTAGAAGAAGCATGTTTCTGACTCGCTGAATCTCAACATAGATTCAACTCTCTTAGGTGAACGAAGGCACAGCAGAGCAGTTTCAAGGACACGTTTCTCCTGAGTTTCAGACGAAGTTTCCTGCTGTTTAGTAGGTATTCCGGCATTGGGCTTGAAATACCGGTTTTGGTATTCTGCACAGAAAGGGTTTGCAAACCGCTGAATCCACACGTGAGTTTAACTCTGTCAGTTGAATGCACACATTGACAACCATTCAGTTAGACAGCTCCGTTTTGGTTTTAGAAGCAGATATTTCTCTGTACAGCCTATGGTCCCATTCACTCGGGAATATCCCAACGCAGCTCCTTGAAGAAACGTGTTTCTGACTCGCTGAATCTCAACATAGATTCAACTCTCTTAGTTGAAAAAACGCACTGCAGAGCAGTTTCTAGGTAACGTTTCTCCTGAGTTTTTCACGACGTCTACTGCGGTTTAGTACGTATGCCGGCATGTGCTGGAAATACCGGTTTTGGGATTCTGCACAGAAAGGGATTGCAAACCGCTGAATCCACACGTGAGTTTAACTTTGTCAGTTGAATGCACACATTGACAACCATTCAGTTAGATAGCTCCGTTTTGGTTTTAGAAGCAGATATTTCTCTGCACAGCCTATGGTGCCATTCATTCGGGAATATCCCAACGCAGCTCCTAGAAGAAACGTGTTTCTGACTCGCTGAATATCAACATAGATTCAACTATCTTAGGTGAACGAACGCTCAGCACAGCAGTTTCAAGGAAACGTTTCTCCTGAGTTTTAGACGAAGTTTCCCGCTGTTTAGTGTGTATGCCGTCATTGGGATGGAAATACCGGTTTTGGGATTCTGCACAGAAAGGGTTTGCAAACCGCTGAATCCACACGTGAGTTTAACTCTGTCAGTTGAATGCACACATTGACAACCATTCAGTTAGATAGCTCCGTTTTGGTTTTAGAAGCAGATATTTCTCTGTACAGTCTATGATCCCATTCACTTGGGAATATCCCAACGCAGCTCCTAGAAGAAACGTGTTTCTGACTCGCTGAATCTCAACAAAGATTCAACTCTCTTAGGTGAACTAAGGCACAGCAGAGCAGTTTCAAGGTAACGTTTCTCCTGAGTTTCAGACGAAGTTTCCTGCTGTTTAGTACGTATGCCGGGATTGGGCTGGAAATACCGTTTTTGGGATTCTGCACAGAAAGGGTTTGCCAACCGCTGAATCCACACGTGAGTTTACCTCTGTCAGTTGAATGCACACATTGACAACCATTCAGTTAGAAAGATCCGTTTTGGTTTTAGGAGCAGATATTTCTCTGTACAGCCTATGGCCCCATTCACTTGGGAATATCCCAACGCAGCTCCTAGAAGAAAAGTGTTTCTGACTCGCTGAATCTCAACATAGATTCAACTCTCTTAGGTGAACGAAGGCACAGCAGAGCAGCTTCAGGGAAACGTTTCTCCTGAGTTTTAGACGAATTTTCCTGCTGTTTAGTACGTATGCCGCCATTGGGCTTGAAATACCGGTTTTGGGATTCTGCACAGAAAGGGTTTGCAAACCGCTGAATCCACACGTGAGTTTAACTCTGTCAGTTGAATGCACACATTGACAGGCATTCAGTTAGATAGCTCCGTTTTGGTTTTAGAAGCAGATATTTCTCTGTACAGCCTACGGTCCCATTCACTCGGGAATATCCCAACGCAGCTCCTAGAAGAAACGTGTTTCTGACTCGCTGAATCTCAACATAGATTCAACTCTCTTAGTTGAACAAACGCACTGCAGAGCAGTTTCAAGGTAACGTTTCTCCTGAGTTTTTCACGACGTCTACTGCGGTTTAGTACGTATGCCGGCATGGGCTGGAAATACCGGTTTTGGGATTCTGCACAGAAAGGGTTTGCAAACCGCTGAATCCACACGTGAGTTTAACTCTGTCAGTTGAATGCACACATTGACAACCATTCAGTTAGATAGCTCCGTTTTGGTTTTAGAAGCAGATAATTCTCTGCACAGCCTATGGTGCCATTCATTCGGGAATATCCCAACGCAGCTACTAGAAGAAACGTGTTTCTGACTCGCTGAATCTCAACAAGGATTCAACTATCTTAGGTGAACGAACGCTCAGCACAGCAGTTTCAAGGAAACGTTTCTCGTGAGTTTTAGACGAAGTTTCCCGCTGTTTAATGTGTATGCCGTCATTGGGCTGGAAATACCGGTTTTGGGATTCTGCACAGAAAGGGTTTGCAAACCGCTGAATCCACACGTGAGTTTAACATTTTCACTTGAATGCACACATTGACAACCATTCAGTTAGAAAGATCCGTTTTGGTTTTAGGAGCAGATATTTCTCTGTACAGACTATGGCCCCATTCACTTGTGAATATCCCAACGCAGCTCCTAGAAGAAACGTGTTTCTGACGCGCTGAATCTCAACATAGATTCAACTCTCTTAGGTGAACGAAGGCACAGCAGAGCAGTTTCAAGGAAACGTTTCTCCTGAGTTTTAGACGAATTTTCCTGCTGTTTAGAACGTATGCCGCCATTGGGCTTGAAATACCGGTTTTGGGATTCTGCACAGAAAGGGTTTGCAAACCGCTGAATCCACACGTGAGTTTAACTCTGTCAGTTGAATGCACACATTGACAACCATTCAGTTAGATAGCTCCGTTTTGGTTTTAGAAGCAGATATTTCTCTGTACAGCCTATGGTCCCATTCACTCGGGAATATCCCAACGCAGCTCCTAGAAGAAACGTGTTTCTGACTCGCTGAATCTCAACATAGATTCAACTCTCTTAGTTGAACAAACGCAATGCAGAGCAGTTTCATGGTAACGTTTCTCCTGAGTTTTTCACGAAGTTTACTGCGGTTTAGTACCTATGCCGGCATTGGGCTGGAAATACCGGTTTTGGGATTCTGCGCAGAAAGGGTTTGCAAACCGCTGAATCCACACGTGAGTTTATCTCTGTCAGTTGAATGCACACATTGACGACCATTCAGTTAGATAGCTCCGTTTTGGTTTTAAAAGCAGACATTTCTCTGTACAGCCTATGGTCCCATTCACTCGGGAATATCCCAACGCAGCTCCTAGAAGAAACGTGTTTCTGACTCGCTGAATCTCAACATAGATTCAACCCTCTTAGTTGAACGAACGCACAGCAGAGCAGTTTCAAGGTAACGTTTCTCCTGAGTTATTCACGAAGTTTACTGCGGTTTAGTACGTATGCCGGCATTGGGCTGGAAATACCGGTTTTGGGATTCTGCACAGAAAGGGTTTGCAAACCGCTGAATCCACACGTGAGTTTAACTCTGTCAGTTGAATGCACACATTGACAACCATTCAGTTAGAAAGATCCGTTTTGGTTTTAGGAGCAGATATTTCTCTGTACAGCCAATGGCCCCTTTCACTCGGAAATATCCCAACGCAGCTCCTAGAAGAAGCATGTTTCTGACTCGCTGAATCTCAACATAGATTCAACTCTCTTAGGTGAACGAAGGCACAGCAGAGCAGTTTCAAGGACACGTTTCTCCTGAGTTTCAGACGAAGTTTCCTGCTGTTTAGTAGGTATTCCGGCATTGGGCTTGAAATACCGGTTTTGGTATTCTGCACAGAAAGGGTTTGCAAACCGCTGAATCCACACGTGAGTTTAACTCTGTCAGTTGAATGCACACATTGACAACCATTCAGTTAGACAGCTCCGTTTTGGTTTTAGAAGCAGATATTTCTCTGTACAGCCTATGGTCCCATTCACTCGGGAATATCCCAACGCAGCTCCTAGAAGAAACGTGTTTCTGACTCGCTGAATCTCAACATAGATTCAACTCTCTTAGGTGAACGAAGGCACAGCAGAGCAGTTTCAGGGAAACGTTTCTCCTGAGTTTTAGACGAATTTTCCTGCTGTTTAGTACGTATGCCGCCATTGGGCTTGAAATACCGGTTTTGGGATTCTGCACAGAAAGGGTTTGCAAACCGCTGAATCCACACGTGAGTTTAACTCTGTCAGTTGAATGCACACATTGACAACGATTCAGTTAGATAGCTCCGTTTTGGTTTTAAAAGCAGACATTTCTCTGTACAGCCTATGGTCCCATTCACTCGGGAATATCCCAACGCAGCTCCTAGAAGAAACGTGTTTCTGACTCGCTGAATCTCAACATAGATTCAACTCTCTTAGTTGAACAAACGCACTGCAGAGCAGTTTCAAGGTAACGTTTCTCCTGAGTTTTTCACGACGTCTACTGCGGTTTAGTACGTATGCCGGCATGGGCTGGAAATACCGGTTTTGGGATTCTGCACAGAAAGGGTTTGCAAACCGCTGAATCCACACATGAGTTTAACTCTGTCAGTTGAATGCACACATTGACAACCGATCAGTTAGATGGCTCCGTTTTGGTTTTAGAAGCAGATATTTCTCTGCACAGCCTATGGTGCCATTCATTCGGGAATATCCCAACGCAGCTACTAGAAGAAACGTGTTTCTGACTCGCTGAATCTCAACAAGGATTCAACTATCTTAGGTGAACGAACGCTCAGCACAGCAGTTTCAAGGAAACGTTTCTCGTGAGTTTTAGACGAAGTTTCCCGCTGTTTAATGTGTATGCCGTCATTGGGCTGGAAATACCGGTTTTGGGATTCTGCACAGAAAGGGTTTGCAAACCGCTGAATCCACACGTGAGTTTAACATTGTCAGTTGAATGCACACATTGACAACCATTCAGTTAGATAGCTCCGTTTTGGTTTTAGAAGCAGATATTTCTCTGTACAATCTATGATCCCATTCACTTGGGAATATCCCAAGGCAGCTCCTAGAAGAAACGTGTTTCTGACTCGCTGAATCTCAACAAAGATTCAACTCTCTTAGGTGAACTAAGGCACAGCAGAGCAGTTTCAAGGTAACGTTTCTCCTTAGTTTCAGACGAAGTTTCCTGCTGTTTAGTACGTATGCCGGCATTGGGCTGGAAATACCGGTTTTGGGATTCTGCACAGAAAGGGTTTGCCAACCGCTGAATCCACACGTGAGTTTAACTCTGTCAGTTGAATGCACACATTGTCAACCATTCAGTTAGAAAGATCCCTTTTGGTTTTAGGAGCAGATATTTCTCTGTACAACCTATGGCCCCATTCACTCGGGAATATCCCAACGCAGCTCCTAGAAGAAACATGTTTCTGACTCGCTGAATCTCAACATAGATTCAACTCTCTTAGGTGAACGAAGGCACAGCAGAGCAGTTTCAAGGAAACGTTTCTCCTGAGTTTCAGACGAACTTTCCTGCTGTTTAGTACGTATGCCGGCATTGGGCTTGAAATACCGGTTTTGGGATTCTGAACAGAAAGGGTTTGCAAACCGCTGAATCCACACGTCAGTTTAACTCTGTCAGTTGAATGCACACATTGACAACCATTCAGTTAGATAGCTCCGTTTTGGTTTTAGAAGCAGATATTTCTCTGTACAGCCTATGGTCCCATTCACTCGGGAATATCCCAACGCAGCTCCTAGAAGAAACGTGTTTCTGACTCGCTGAATCTCAACATAGATTCAACTCTCTTAGTTGAACAAACGCAATGCAGAGCAGTTTCAAGGTAACGTTTCTCCTGAGTTTTTCACGAAGTTTACTGCGGTTTAGTACCTATGCCGGCATTGGGCTGGAAATACCGGTTTTGGGATTCTGCACAGAAAGGGTTTGCAAACCGCTGAATCCACACGTGAGTTTATCTCTGTCAGTTGAATGCACACATTGACAACCATTCAGTTAGATAGCTCCGTTTTGGTTTTAGAATCAGACATTTCTCTGTACAGCCTATGGACCCATTCACTCGGGAATATCCCAACGCAGCTCCTAGAAGAAACGTGTTTCTGACTCGCTGAATCTCAACATAGATTCAACCCTCTTAGTTGAACGAACGCACAGCAGAGCAGTTTCAAGGAAACGTTTCTCCTGAGTTTCAGACGAAGTTTCCTGCTGTTTAGTAGGTATGCCGGCATTGGGCTGGAAATACCGGTTTTGGGATTCTGCACAGAAAGGGTTTGCAAACCGCTGAATCCACACGTGAGTTTAACTCTGTCAGTTGAATGCACACATTGACAACCATTCAGTTAGATAGATCCGTTTTGGTTTTAGGAGCAGATATTTCTCTGTACAGCCTATGGTCCCATTCACTCGGGAATATCCCAACGCAGCTCCTAGAAGAAACGTGTTTCTGACTCGCTGAATCTCAACATAGATTCAACTCTCTTAGTTGAACGAACGCACAGCAGAGCAGATTCAAGGAAACGTTTCTCCAGAGATTTAGACGAAGTTTCCTGCTGTTTAGTATGTACGCCGGCATTGGGCTTGAAATACCGGTCTTGGGATTCTGCAAAGAAAGGGTTTGCAAACCGCTGAATGCACAAGTGAGTTTAACTCTGTCAGTTGAATGCACACATTGACAACCATTCAGTTAGATAGCTCCGTTTTGGTTTTAGAAGCAGATATTTCTCTGCACAGCCTATGGTGCCATTCACTCGGGAATATCAAAACGACGCTCCTAGAAGAAACGTGTTTCTGACTCGCTGAATCTCAACATAGATTCAACTCTCTTAGGTGAACGAACGCTCAGCACAGCAGTTTCAAGGAAACGTTTCTCCTGAGTTTTAGACTAAGTTTCCCGCTGTTTAGTGTGTATGCCGTCATTGGGCTGGAAATACCGATTTTGGGATTCTGCAAAGAAAGGGTTTGCAAACGGCTGAATCCACACGTGAGTTTAACATTGTCAGTTGAATGCACACATTGACAACCATTCAGTTAGATAGCTCCGTTTTGGTTTTAGAAGCAGATATTTCTCTATACATTTTATGGTCCCATACACTTGGGAATATCCCAAGGCAGCTCCTAGAAGAAACGTGTTTCTGACTCGCTGAATCTCAACATAGATTCAACTCTCTTAGGTGAACGAAGGCACAGCAGAGCAGTTTCAAGGTAACGTTTCTCCTGAGTTTCAGATGAAGTTTCCTGCTGTTTAGTACGTATGCCGGCATTGGGCTGGAAATACCGGTTTTGGGATTCTGCACAGAAAGGGTTTACAAACCGCTGAATCCACACGTGAGTTTAACTCTGTCAGTTGAATGCACACATTGTCAACCATTCAGTTAGAAAGATCCCTTTTGGTTTTAGGAGCAGATATTTCTCTGTACAACCTATGGCCCCATTCACTCGGGAATATCCCAACGCAGCTCCTAGAAGAAACGTGTTTCTGACTCGCTGAATCTCAACATAGATTCAACTCTCTTAGTTGAACAAACGCAATGCAGAGCAGTTTCAAGGTAACGTTTCTCCTGAGTTTTTCACGAAGTTTACTGCGGTTTAGTACATATGCCGGCATTGGGCTGGAAATACCGGTTTTGGGATTCTGCACAGAAAGGGTTTGCAAACCGCTGAATCCACACGTGAGTTTATCTCTGTCAGTTGAATGCACACATTGACAACCATTCAGTTAGATAGATCCGTTTTGGTTTTAGAAGCAGACATTTCTCTGTACAGCCTATGGACCCATTTACTCGGGAATATCCCAACGCAGCTCCTAGAAGAAACGTGTTTCTGACTCGCTGAATCTCAACATAGATTCAACCCTCTTAGTTGAACGAACGCACAGCAGAGCAGTTTCAAGGAAACGTTTCTCCTGAGTTTCAGACGAAGTTTCCTGCTGTTTAGTAGGTATGCCGGCATTGGGCTGGAAATACCGGTTTTGGGATTCTGCACAGAAAGGGTTTGCAAACCGCTGAATCCACACGTGAGTTTAACTCTGTCAGTTGAATGCACACATTGACAACCATTCAGATATATAGATCCGTTTTGCTTTTAGGAGCAGATATTTCTCTGTACAGCCTATGGTCCCATTCACTCGGGAATATCCCAACGCAGCTCCTAGAAGAAACGTGTTTCTGACTCGCTGAATCTCAACATAGATTCAACTCTCTTAGTTGAACAAACGCACTGCAGAGCATTTTCAAGGTAACGTTTCTCCTGATTTATTCACGAAGTTTACTGCGGTTTAGTACGTATGACGGCATTGGGCTGGAAATACCGGTTTTGGGATTCTGCACAGAAAGGGTTTGCAAACCGCTGAATCCACACGTGAGTTTAACTCTGTCAGTTGAATGCACACATTGACAACCATTCAGTTAGAAAGATCCGTTTTGGTTTTAGGAGCAGATATTTCTCTGTACAGCCTATGGCCCCATTCACTCGGGAATATCCCAACACAGCTCCTAGAAGAAACATGTTTCTGACTCGCTGAATCTCAACATAGATTCAACTCTCTTAGGTGAACGAAGGCACAGCAGAGCAGTTTCAAGGACACGTTTCTCCTGAGTGTCAGACGAAGTTTCCTGCTGTTTAGTAGGTATGCCGGCATTGGGCTTGAAATACCGGTTTTGGTATTCTGCACAGAAAGGGTTTGCAAACCGCTGAATCCACACGTCAGTTTAACTCTGTCAGTTGAATGCACACATTGACAACCATTCAGTTAGACAGCTTCGTTTTGGTTTTAGAAGCAGATATTTCTCTGTACATCCTATGGTCCCATTCACTCGGAAATATCCCAATGCAGCTCCTAGAAGAAACGTGTTTCTGACTCGCTGAATCTCAACATAGATTCAACTCTCTTAGTTGAACAAACGCACTGCAGAGCAGTTTCAAGGTAACGTTTCTCCTGAGTTTTTCACGAAGTTTACTGCGGTTTAGTACGTATGCCGGCATGGGCTGGAAATACCGGTTTTCGGATTCTGCACAGAAAGGGTTTGCAAACCGCTGAATCCACACGTGAGTTTAACTCTGTCAGTTGAATGCACACATTGACAACCATTCAGTTAGATAGCTCCGTTTTGGTTTTAAAAGCAGACATTTCTCTGTACAGCCTATGGTCCCATTCACTCGGGAATATCCCAACGCAGCTCCTAGAAGAAACGTGTTTCTGACTCGCTGAATCTCAACATAGATTCAACCCTCTTAGTTGAACGAACGCACAGCAGAGCAGTTTCAAGGAAACGTTTCTCCTGAGTTTCAGACGAAGTTTCCTGCTGTTTAGTAGGTATGCCGGCATTGGGCTGGAAATACCGGTTTTGGGATTCTGCACAGAAAGGGTTTGCCACCCGCTGAATCCACACGTGAGTTTAACTCTGTCAGTTGAATGCACACATTAACAACCATTCAGTTAGATAGATCGGTTTTGGTTTTAGGAGCAGATATTTCTCTGTACAGCCTATGGTCCCATTCACTCGGGAATATCCCAACGCAGCTCCTAGAAGAAACGTGTTTCTGACTCGCTGAATCTCAACATAGATTCAACTCTCTTAGTTGAACAAACGCACTGCAGAGCATTTTCAAGGTAACGTTTCTCCTGAGTTATTCACGAAGTTTACTGCGGTTTAGTACGTATGCCGGCATTGGGCTGGAAATACCGGTTTTGGGATTTTGCACAGAAAGGGTTTGCAAACCGCTGAATCCACACGTGAGTTTAACTCTGTCAGTTGAATGCACACATTGACAACCATTCAGTTAGAAAAATCCGTTTTGGTTTTAGGAGCAGATATTTCTCTGTACAGCCTATGGCCCCTTTCACTCGGAAATATCCCAACGCAGCTCCTAGAAGAAGCATGTTTCTGACTCGCTGAATCTCAACATAGATTCAACTCTCTTAGGTGAACGAAGGCACAGCAGAGCAGTTTCAAGGACACGTTTCTCCTGAGTTTCAGACGAAGTTTCCTGCTGTTTAGTAGGTATTCCGGCATTGGGCTTGAAATACCGGTTTTGGTATTCTGCACAGAAAGGGTTTGCAAACCGCTGAATCCACACGTGAGTTTAACTCTGTCAGTTGAATGCACACATTGACAACCATTCAGTTAGACAGCTCCGTTTTGGTTTTAGAAGCAGATATTTCTCTGTACAGCCTATGGTCCCATTCACTCGGGAATATCCCAACGCAGCTCCTAGAAGAAACGTGTTTCTGACTCGCTGAATCTCAACATAGATTCAACTCTCTTAGGTGAACGAAGGCACAGCAGAGCAGTTTCAGGGAAACGTTTCTCCTGAGTTTTAGACGAATTTTCCTGCTGTTTAGTACGTATGCCGCCATTGGGCTTGAAATACCGGTTTTGGGATTCTGCACAGAAAGGGTTTGCAAACCGCTGAATCCACACGTGAGTTTAACTCTGTCAGTTGAATGCACACATTGACAACGATTCAGTTAGATAGCTCCGTTTTGGTTTTAAAAGCAGACATTTCTCTGTACAGCCTATGGTACCATTCACTCGGGAATATCCCAACGCAGCTCCTAGAAGAAACGTGTTTCTGACTCGCTGAATCTCAACATAGATTCAACTCTCTTAGTTGAACAAACGCACTGCAGAGCATTTTCAAGGTAACGTTTCTCCTGAGTTATTCACGAAGTTTACTGCGGTTTAGTACGTATGCCGGCATTGGGCTGGAAATACCGGTTTTGGGATTCTGCACAGAAAGGGTTTGCAAACCGCTGAATCCACACGTGAGTTTAACTCTGTCAGTTGAATGCACACATTGACAACCATTCAGTTAGAAAGATCCGTTTTGGTTTTAGGAGCAGATATTTCTCTGTACAGCCTATGGCCCCATTCACTCGGGAATATCCCAACGCAGCTCCTAGAAGAAACATGTTTCTGACTCGCTGAATCTCAACATAGATTCAACTCTCTTAGGTGAACGAAGGCACAGCAGAGCAGTTTCAAGGACACGTTTCTCCTGAGTTTCAGACGAAGTTTCCTGCTGTTTAGTAGGTATGCCGGCATTGGGCTTGAAATACCGGTTTTGGTATTCTGCACAGAAAGGGTTTGCAAACCGCTGAATCCACACGTGAGTTTAACTCTGTCAGTTGAATGCACACATTGACAACCATTCAGTTAGACAGCTCCGTTTTGGTTTTAGAAGCAGATGTTTCTCTGTACAGCCTATGGTCCCATTCACTCGGGAATATCCCAACGCAGCTCCTAGAAGAAACGTGTTTCTGACTCGCTGAATCTCAACATAGATTCAACTCTCTTAGTTGAACAAACTCACTGCAGAGCAGTTTCAAGGTAACGTTTCTCCTGAGTTTTTCACGACGTCTACTGCGGTTTAGTACGTATGCCGGCATGGGCTGGAAATACCGGTTTTGGGATTCTGCACAGAAAGGGTTTGCAAACCGCTGAATCCACACGTGAGTTTAACTCTGTCAGTTGAATGCACACATTGACAACCGATCAGTTAGATGGCTCCGTTTTGGTTTTAGAAGCAGATATTTCTCTGCACAGCCTATGGTGCCATTCATTCGGGAATATCCCAACGCAGCTACGAGAAGAAACGTGTTTCTGACTCGCTGAATCTCAACAAGGATTCAACTATCTTAGGTGAACGAACGCTCAGCACAGCAGTTTCAAGGAAACGTTTCTCGTGAGTTTTAGACGAAGTTTCCCGCTGTTTAATGTGTATGCCGTCATTGGGCTGGAAATACCGGTTCTGGGATTCTGCACAGAAAGGGTTTGCAAACCGCTGAATCCACACGTGAGTTTAACATTGTCAGTTGAATGCACACATTGACAACCATTCAGTTAGATAGCTCCGTTTTGGTTTTAGAAGCAGATATTTCTCTGTACAATCTATGATCCCATTCACTTGGGAATATCCCAAGGCAGCTCCTAGAAGAAACGTGTTTCTGACTCGCTGAATCTCAACAAAGATTCAACTCTCTTAGATGAACTAAGGCACAGCAGAGCAGTTTCAAGGTAACGTTTCTCCTTAGTTTCAGACGAAGTTTCCTGCTGTTTAGTACGTATGCCGGCATTGGGCTGGAAATACCGGTTTTGGGATTCTGCACAGAAAGGGTTTGCCAACCGCTGAATCCGCACGTGAGTTTAACTCTGTCAGTTGAATGCACACATTGTCAACCATTCAGTTAGAAAGATCCCTTTTGGTTTTAGGAGCAGATATTTCTCTGTACAACCTATGGCCCCATTCACTCGGGAATATCCCAACGCAGCTCCTAGAAGAAACATGTTTCTGACTCGCTGAATCTCAACATAGATTCAACTCTCTTAGGTGAACGAACGCACAGCAGAGCAGTTTCAAGGAAACGTTTCTCCTGAGTTTCAGACGAACTTTCCTGCTGTTTAGTACGTATGCCGGCATTGGGCTTGAAATACCGGTTTTGGGATTCTGAACAGAAAGGGTTTGCAAACCGCTGAATCCACACGTGAGTTGAACTCTGTCAGTTGAATGCACACATTGACAACCATTCAGTTAGACAGCTCCGTTTTGGTTTTAGAAGCAGATATTTCACTGTACAGCCTATGGTCCCATTCACTCGGGAATATCCCAACGCAGCTCCTAGAAGAAACGTGTTTCTGACTCGCTGAATCTCAACATAGATTCAACTCTCTTAGTTGAACAAACGCAATGCAGAGCAGTTTCAAGGTAACGTTTCTCCTGAGTTTTTCACGAAGTTTACTGCGGTTTAGTACCTATGCCGGCATTGGGCTGGAAATACCGGTTTTGGGATTCTGCACAGAAAGGGTTTGCAAACCGCTGAATCCACACGTGAGTTTATCTCTGTCAGTTGAATGCACACATTGACAACCATTCAGTTAGATAGCTCCGTTTTGGTTTTAGAATCAGACATTTCTCTGTACAGCCTATGGACCCATTCACTCGGGAATATCCCAACGCAGCTCCTAGAAGAAACGTGTTTCTGACTCGCTGAATCTCAACATAGATTCAACCCTCTTAGTTGAACGAACGCACAGCAGAGCAGTTTCAAGGAAACGTTTCTCCTGAGTTTCAGACGAAGTTTCCTGCTGTTTAGTAGGTATGCCGGCATTGGGCTGGAAATACCGGTTTTGGGATTCTGCACAGAAAGGGTTTGCAAACCGCTGAATCCACACGTGAGTTTAACTCTGTCAGTTGAATGCACACATTGACAACCATTCAGTTAGATAGATCCGTTTTGGTTTTAGGAGCAGATATTTCTCTGTACAGCCTATGGTCCCATTCACTCGGGAATATCCCAACGCAGCTCCTAGAAGAAACGTGTTTCTGACTCGCTGAATCTCAACATAGATTCAACTCTCTTAGTTGAACGAACGCACAGCAGAGCAGATTCAAGGAAACGTTTCTCCTGAGATTTAGACGAAGTTTCCTGCTGTTTAGTATGTACGCCGGCATTGGGCTTGAAATACCGGTCTTGGGATTCTGCAAAGAAAGGGTTTGCAAACCGCTGAATGCACAAGTGAGTTTAACTCTGTCAGTTGAATGCACACATTGACAACCATTCAGTTAGATAGCTCCGTTTTGGTTTTAGAAGCAGATATTTCTCTGCACAGCCTATGGTGCCATTCACTCGGGAATATCAAAACGACGCTCCTAGAAGAAACGTGTTTCTGACTCGCTGAATCTCAACATAGATTCAACTCTCTTAGGTGAACGAACGCTCAGCACAGCAGTTTCAAGGAAACGTTTCTCCTGAGTTTTAGACGAAGTTTCCCGCTGTTTAGTGTGTATGCCGTCATTGGGCTGGAAATACCGATTTTGGGATTCTGCAAAGAAAGGGTTTGCAAACGGCTGAATCCACACGTGAGTTTAACATTGTCAGTTGAATGCACACATTGACAACCATTCAGTTAGATAGCTCCGTTTTGGTTTTAGAAGCAGATATTTCTCTATACATTTTATGGTCCCATACACTTGGGAATATCCCAAGGCAGCTCCTAGAAGAAACGTGTTTCTGACTCGCTGAATCTCAACATAGATTCAACTCTCTTAGGTGAACGAAGGCACAGCAGAGCAGTTTCAAGGTAACGTTTCTCCTGAGTTTCAGACGAAGTTTCCTGCTGTTTAGTACGTATGCCGGCATTGGGCTTGAAATACCGGTTTTGGGATTCTGCACAGAAAGGGTTTGCAAACCGCTGAATCCACACGTGAGTTTAACTCTGTCAGTTGAATGCACACATTGACAACCATTCAGTTAGACAGCTCCGTTTTGGTTTTAGAAGCAGATATTTCTCTGTACAGCCTATGGTCCCATTCACTCGGGAATATCCCAATGCAGCTCCTAGAAGAAACGTGTTCCTGACTCGATGAATCTCAACATAGATTCAACTCTCTTAGGTGAACGAACGCTCAGCACAGCAGTTTCAAGGAAACGTTTCTCCTGAGTTTTAGACGAAGTTTCCTGCTGTTTAGTACGTACGCCGGCATTGGGCTTGAAATTCCGGATTTGGGATTCTGCACAGAAAGGGTTTGCAAACCGCTGAATCCACACGTGAGTTTAACTCTGTCAGTTGAATGCACACATTGACAACCATTCAGTTAGACAGCTCCGTTTTGGTTTTAGAAGCAGATATTTCTCTGTACAGCCTATGGTCCCATTCACTCGGGAATATCCCAACGCAGCTCCTAGAAGAAACGTGTTTCTGATTCGCTGAATCTCAACATAGATTCAACTCTCTTAGTTGAACAAAGGCAATGCAGAGCAGTTTCAAGGTAACGTTTCTCCTGAGTTTTTCACGAAGTTTACTGCGGTTTAGTACCTATGCCGGCATTGGGCTGGAAATACCGGTTTTGGGATTCTGCACAGAAAGGGTTTGCAAACTGCTGAATCCACACGTGAGTTTAACTCTGTCAGTTGAATGCACACATTGACAACCATTCAGTTAGATAGCTCCGTTTTGGTTTTAGAAGCAGATATTTCTCTGTACAGCCTATGGTCCCATTCACTCGGGAATATCCCAACGCAGCTCCTAGAAGAAACGTGTTTCTGACTCGCTGAATCTCAACATAGATTCAACTCTCTTAGGTGAACGAACGCACAGCAGAGCAGTTTCAGGGAAACGTTTCTCCTGAGTTTCAGACGAAGTTTCCTGCTGTTTAGAAGGTATGCCGGCATTGGGCTGGAAATACCGGTTTTGGGATTCTGCACAGAAAGGGTTTGCCAACCGCTGAATCCACACGTGAGTTTAACTCTGTGAGTTGAATGCGCACATTGACAACCATTCAGTTAGATAGATACGTTTGGGTTTTAGGAGCAGATATTTCTCTGTACAGCCTATGGTCCCATTCACTCGGGAATATCCCAACGCAGCTCCTAGAAGAAACGTGTTTCTGACTCGCTGAATCGCAACATAGATTCAGCTCTCTTAGTTGAAGGAACGCACAGCAGAACAGTTTCAAGGAAACGTTTCTCCTGAGTTTAAGACGAAGTTTCCTGCTGTTTAGTACGTATGCCGGCATTGGGCTTGAAATACCGGTTTTGGGATTCTGCACAGAAAGGGTTTGCAAACCGCTGAATCCACACGTGAGTTTAACTCTGTCAGTTGAATGTACACATTGACAACCATTCAGATAGATAGCTCCGTTTTGGTTTTAGGAGCAGATATTTCTCTGTACAGCCTATGGTCCCATTCACTCGGGAATATCCCAACGCAGCTCCTAGAAGAAACGTGTTTCTGACTCGCTGAATCTCAACATAGATTCAACTCTCTTAGTTGAACGAACGCACAGCAGAGCAGTTTTAAAGAAACGTTTCTCCTGAGTTTCAGACGAACTTTCCTGCTGTTTAGTACGTATACCGGCATTGGGCTGGAAATACCGGTTTTGGGTTTCTGCACAGAAAGGGTTTGCCAACCGCTGAATCCACACGTGAGTTTAACTCTGTCAGTTGAATGCACACATTGACAACCATTCAGTTAGATAGCTCCGTTTTGGTTTTAGAAGCAGATATTTCTCTGCACAGCCTATGGTGCCATTCACTCGGGAATATCCCAACGCAGCTCCTAGAAGAAACGTGTTTCTGACTCGCTGAATCTCAACATAGATTCAACTGTCTTAGGTGAACCAACGCTCAGCGCAGCAGTTTCAAGGAAACGTTTCTCCTGAGATTTAGACGAAGTTTCCTGCTGTTTAGTACGTATGCCGGCATTTGGCTTGAAATACTGGTTTTGGGATTCTGCACAGAAAGGGTTTGCAAACCGCTGAATCCACACGTGAGTTTAACTCTGTCAGTTGAATGCACACATTGACAACCATTCAGTTAGATTGCTCCGTTTTGGTTTTAGAAGAAGATATTTCTCTGTACAGCCAATGGTCCCATTCACTCGGGAATATCCCAACGCAGCTCCTAGAAGAAACGTGTTTCTGACTCGCTGACTCTCAACATAGATTCAACTCTCTTAGGTGAACGAACGCTCAGCACAGCAGTTTCAAGGAAACGTTTCTCCTGAGTTTCAGACGAAGTTTCCTGCTGTTTAGTACGTATGCCGGCTTTGGGCTGGAAATACCGGTTTTGGGATTCTGAACAGAAAGGCTTTGCCAACAGCTGAATCCACACGTGAGTTTAACTCTGTCAGTTGAATGCACACATTGACAACCATTCAGTTAAATAGATTCGTTTTGGTTTTAGGAGCAGATATTTTTCTTTACAGCCTATGGTCCCATTCACTCGGGAATATCCCAACGCAGCTCCTGGAAGAAACGTGTTTCTGACTCGGTGAATCTCAACATAGATTCAACTCTCTTAGGTGAACGAAGGCACAGAAGAGCAGTTTCAAGGAAACGTTTCTCCTGAGTTTTAGACGAAGTTTCCTGCTGTTTAGTACGTATGCCGGTATTGGGATTGAAATACCGGTTTTGGCATTCTGCACAGAAAGGGTTTGCAAACCGCTGAATCCACACGTGAGTTTAACTCTGTCAGTTGAATGCACACATTGACAACCATTCCGTTAGATAGCTCCGTTTTGGTTTCAGAAGCAGATATTTCTCTGTACAGCCTATGGTCCCATTCACTCGGGAATATCCCAACGCAGCTCCTAGAAGAAACGTGTTTCTGACTCGCTGAATCTCAACATAGATTCAACTCTCTTAGGTGAACCAACGCACAGCAGAGCAGTTTGAAGGAAACTTTTCTCCTGAGTTTTAGACGAAGTTTCCCGCTGTTTAGTACGTACGCCGGCATTGGGCTGGAAAAACCGGTTTTGGGATTCTGCACAGAAAGGGTTTGTCAACCGCTGAATCCACACGTGAGTTTAACTCTGTCAGTTGAATGCACACATTGACAACCATTCAGTTAGATAGCTCCGTTTTGGGTTTAGAAGCAGATATTTCTCTGTACAGCCTATGGTCCCATTCACTCGGGAATATCCCAACGCAGCTCCTAGAAGAAACGTGTTTCTGACTCACTGAATCTCAACATAGATTCAACTCTCTTAGGTGAACGAACGCACAGCAGAGCAGTTTCAAGGAAACGTTTCTCCTGAGTTTCAGACGAAGTTTCCTGCTGTTTAGTACGTATGCCGGCTTTGGGCTCGAAATACCGGTTTTGGGATTCTGCACAGAAAGGCTTTGCCAACAGCTGAATCCACACGTAAGTTTAGCTCTGTCAGTTGAATCCACACATTGACAACCATTCAGGTAGATAGATCCGTTTTGGTTTTAGGTACAGATATTTCTCTTTACAGCCTATGGTCCCATTCACTCGGGAATATCCCAACGCAGCTCCTAGAAGAAACGTGTTTCTGACTCGCTGAATCTCAACATAGATTCAAGTCTCTTAGTTCAACGAACGCACAGCAGAGCAGTTTCAAGGAAACTTTTCTCCTGAATTTTAGACGAAGTTTCCCGCTGTTTAGTAAGTATGCCGGCATTGGGCTTGAAATACCGGTTTTGGGATTCTGCACAGAAAGGGTTTGCAAACCGCTGAATCCACACGTGAGTTTAACTCTGTCAGTTGAATGCACACATTGACAACCTCTCAGTTAGATAGCTGCGTTTTGGTTTTAAGAGCATATATTTCTCTGTACAGCCTATGGTCCCATTCACTCGGGAATATCCCAACGCAGCTCCTAGAAGAAACGTGTTTCTGACTCGCTGAATCTCAACATAGATTCAACTCTCTTAGGTGAACGAACGCACGGCAGAGCAGTTTCAAGGAAACGTTTCTCCTGAGTTTCAGACGAAGTTTCCTGCTGTTTAGTACGTATGCCGGCTTTGGGCTCAAAATATCGGTTTTGGGATTCTGCACAGAAAGACTTTGCCAACAGCTGAATCCACACGTAAGTTTAACTCTGTCAGTTGAATGCACACATTGACAACCATTCAGTTAGATATATCCGTTTTGGTTTTAGGTGCAGATATTTCTCTTTACACCTTTTGGTCCCATTCACTCGGGTATATCCCAACGCACTCCTAGAAGAAACGTGTTTCTGACTCGCTGAATCTCAACATAGATTCAAGTCTCTTAGTTCAACGAACGCACAGCAGAGCAGTTTCAAGGAAACGTTTCTCCTGAGTTTCAGATGAAGTTTCCTGCTGTTTAGTAGGTATGCCGGCATTGGGCTGGAAATACCGGTTTTGTGATTCTGCACAGAAAGGGTTTGCCAACCGCTGAATCCACACGTGAGTTTAACTCTGTCAGTTGAATGCACACATTTAAAACCATTCAGTTAGATAGATCCGTTTTGGTTTTAGGAGCAGATATTTCTCTGTACAGCCTATGGTCCCATTCACTCGGGAATATCCCAACGCAGCTCCTAGAAGAAACGTGTTTCTGACTCGATGAATCTCAACATCGATTCAACTCTCTTTGGTGAACGAAGGCACAGCAGAACAGTTTCAAGGAAACGTTTCTCCTGAGTTTCAGACGAAGTTTCCTGCTGTTTAGTACATATTCCGGCATTGGGCTGGAAATACCGGTTTTGGGTTTCTGCACAGAAAGGGTTTGCCAACCGCTGAATCCACACGTGAATTTAACTCTGTCAGTTGAATGGACACATTGACAACCATTCAGTTAGATAGCTCCGTTTTGGTTTTAGAAGCAGATATTTCTCTGCACAGCCTATGGTGCCATTCACTCGGGAATATCCCAACGCAGCTCCTAGAAGAAACGTGTTTCTGACTCGCTGAATCTCAACATAGATTCAACTATCTTAGGTGAACGAACGCTCAGCACAGCAGTTTCAAGGAAACGTTTCTCCTGAGTTTTAGACGAAGTTTCCTGCTCTTTAGTACGTATGCCGGCATTGGGCTTGAAATACCGGTTTTGGGATTCTGCACAGAAAGGGTTTGCAAACCGCTGAATCCACAAGTGAGTTTAACTCTGTCAGTTGAATGCACACATTGACAAACATTCAGTTAGATAGATTCGTTTTGGTTTTAGGAGCAGATATTTCTCTGTACAGCCTATGGCCCCATTCACTCGGGAATATCCCAACGCAGCTCCTAGAAGAAACGTGTTTCTGACTCGCTGAATCTCAACATAGATTCAACTCTCTTAGGTGAACGAAGGCACAGCAGAGCAGTTTCAAGGAAACGTTTCTCCTGAGTTTTAGACGAGGTTTCCTGGTGTTGAGTACGTATGCCGCCATTGGGCTTGAAATACCGGTTTTGGGATTTTGCACAGAAAGGGTTTGCAAACCGCTGAATCCACAAGTGAGTTTAACTCTGTCAGTTGAATGCACACATTGACAACCATTCAGTTATATAGTTCCGTTTTGGTTTTAGAAGCAGATATTTCTCTGTACAGCCTATGGTCCCATTCACTCGGGAATATCCCAACGCAGCTCCTAGAAGAAACGTGTTTCTGACTCGCTGAATCTCAACATACATTCAACTCTCTTAGGTGAACGAAGGCACAGCAGAGCAGTTTCAAGGAAACGTTTCTCCTGAGTTTCAGACGAACTTTCCTGCTGTTTAGTAGGTATGCCGGCATTGGGCTGGAAATACCTGTTTTGGGATTCTGCACAGAAACGGTTTGCCAACCGCTGAATCCACACGTGAGTTTAACTCTGTCAGTTGAATGCACACATTGACAACCATTCAGTTAGATAGATCCGTTTTTCTTTTAGGAGCAGATGTTTCTCTGTACAGCCTATGGTCCCATTCAGTCGGGAATATCCCAACGCAGCTCCTAGAAGAAACGTGTTTCTGACTCGCTGAATCTCAACATAGATTCAACTCTCTTAGGTGAACGAACGCACAGCAGAGCAGTTTCAAGGAAACTTTTCTCCTGAGTTTTAGATGAAGTTTCCCGCTGTTTAGTACGTATGCCGGCATTGGGTTTGAAATACCTGTTTTGGGATTCTGCACAGAAAGGCTTTGCCAACAGCTGAATCGACACGTAAGTTTGACTCTGTCAGTTGAATGCACACATTGACAACCATTCAGTTAGATAGATCCGTTTTGGTTTTAGGAGCAGATATTTCTCTTTACAGCCTATGGTCCCATTCACTCGGGAATATCCCAACGCAGCTCCTAGAAGAAACGTGTTTCTGACTCGCTGAATCTCAACATAGATTCAACTCTCCTAGTTGAACAAACGCAATGCAGAGCAGTTTCAAGGTAACGTTTCTCCTGAGTTTTTCACGAAGTTTACTGCGGTTTAGTACGAATGCCGGCATTGGCCTGGAAATACCGGTTTAGGGATTCTGCACAGAAAGGGTTTGCAAACCGCTGAATCCACACGTGAGTTTATCTCTGTCAGTTGAATGCACACATTGACAACCATTCAGTTAGAAACCTCCGTTTTGGTTTTAGAAGCAGATATTTCTCTGTACAGCCTATGGTCCCATTCACTCGGGAATATCCCAACGCAGCTCCTAGAAGAAACGTGTTTCTGACTCGATGAATCTCAACATACATTCAACACTCTTAGTTGAACGAACGCACAGCAGAGCAGTTTCAAGGAAACGTTTCTCCTGAGTTTCAGACGCAGTTTCCTGCTGTTTAGTAGGTATGCCAGCATTGGGCTGGAAATACCGGTTTTGGGATTCTGCACAGAAAGGGTTTGCCAACCGCTGAATCCACACGTGAGTTTAACTCTGTCAGTTGAATGCACACATTGACAACCATTCAGTTAGATAGATCCGTTTTGGTTTTAGGAGCAGATATTTCTCTGTACAGCCTATGGTCCCATTCACTCGGGAATATCCCAACGCATCTCCTGGAAGAAACGTGTTTCTGACTCGCTGAATCTCAACATAGTTTCACTCTCTTTTGTGAACGAAGGCACAGCAGAACAGTTTCAAGTAAACGTTTCTCCTGAGTTTCAGACGAAGTTCCCTGCTGTTTAGTACGTATGCCGGCATTGGGCTGGAAATACCGGTTTTGGGATTCTGCACAGAAAGGGTTTGCCAACCGCTGAATCCACACGTGAGTTTAACTCTGTCAGTTGAATGCACACATTGACAACCATTCAGTTAGATAGATCCGTTTTGGTTTTAGGAGCAGATATTTCTCTGTACAGCCTACGGTCCCATTCACTCGGGAATATCCCAACGCAGCTCCTAGAAGAAACGTGTTTCTGACTCGCTGAATCTCAACATAGATTCAACTCTCTTTGGTGAACGAAGGCACAGCAGAACAGTTTCAAGGAAACGTTTCTCCTCAGTTTCAGACGAAGTTTCCTGCTGTTTAGTACGTATGCCGGCATTGGGCTGGAAATACCGGTTTTGGGTTTCTGCACAGAAAGGGTTTGCCAAACGCTGAATCCACACGTGAGTTTAACTCTGTCAGTTGAATGCACACATTGACAACCATTCAGTTAGATAGCTGCGTTTTGGTTTTAGAAGCAGATATTTCTCTGCACAGCCTATGTTGCCATTCACTCGGGAATATCCCAACGCAGCTCCTAGAAGAAACGTGTTTCTGACTCGCTGAATCTCAACATAGATTCAACTATCTTAGGTGAACGAACGCTCAGCACAGCAGTTTCAAGGAAACGTTTCTCCTGAGTTTTAGACGAAGTTTCCTGCTCTTTAGTACGTATGCCGGCATTGGGCTTGAAATACCGGTTTTGGGATTCTGCACAGAAAGGGTTTGCAAACCGCTGAATCCACACGTGAGTTTGACTCTGTCAGTTGAATGCACACATTGACAAACATTCAGTTAGATAGATTCGTTTTGGTTTTAGGAGCAGATATTTCTCTGTACAGCCTATGGCCCCATTCACTCGGGAATATCCCAACGCAGCTCCTGGAAGAAACGTGTTTCTGACTCGCTGAATCTCAACATAGATTCAACTCTCTTAGGTGAACGAAGGCACAGCAGAGCAGTTTCAAGGAAACGTTTCTCCTGAGTTTTAGACGAGGTTTCCTGCTGTTTAGTACGTATGCCGCCATTGGCCTTGAAATACCGGTTTTGGGATTTTGCACAGAAAGGGTTTGCAAACCGCTGAATCCACAAGTGAGTTTAACTCTGTCAGTTGAATGCACACATTGACAACCATTCAGTTATATAGCTCCGTTTTGGTTTTTGAAGCAGATATTTCTCTGTACAGCCTATGGTCCCATTCACTCTGGAATATCCCAACGCAGCTCCTAGAAGAAACGTGTTTCTGACTCGCTGAATCTCAACATAGATTCAACTCTCTTAGGTGAACGAAGGCACAGCAGAGCAGTTTCAAGGAAACGTTTCTCCTGAGTTTCAGACGAACTTTCCTGCTGTTTAGTAGGTATGCCGGCATTGGGCTGGAAATACCGGTTTTGGGATTCTGCACAGAAACGGTTTGCCAACCGCTGAATCCACACGTGAGTTTAACTCTGTCAGTTGAATGCACACATTGACAACCATTCAGTTAGATAGATCCGTTTTTCTTTTAGGAGCAGATGTTTCTCTGTACAGCCTATGGTCCCATTCAGTCGGGAATATCCCAACGCAGCTCTTAGAAGAAACGTGTTTCTGACTCGCTGAATCTCAACATAGATTCAACTCTCTTAGGTGAACGAACGCACAGCAGAGCAGTTTCAAGGAAACTTTTCTCCTGAGTTTTAGATGAAGTTTCCCGCTGTTTAGTACGTATGCCGGCATTGGGCTTGAAATACCGGTTTTGGGATTCTGCACAGAAAGGCTTTGACAACAGCTGAATCCACACGTAAGTTTGACTCTGTCAGTTGAATGCACACATTGACAACCATTCAGTTAGATAGATCCGTTTTGGTTTTAGGAGCAGATATTTCTCTGTACAGCCTATGGTCCCATTCACTCGGGAATATCCCAACGCAGCTCCTAGAAGAAACGTGTTTCTGACTCGCTGAATCTCAACATAGATTCAACTCTCTTAGTTGAAGGAACGCACAGCAGAGCAGTTTCAAGGAAACGTTTCTCCTGAGTTTCAGACGAACTTTCCTGCTGTTTAGTAGGTATGCCGGCATTGGGCTGGAAATACCGGTTTTGGTATTCTGCACAGAAAGGGTTTGCCAACCGCTGAATCCACACGTGAGTTTAACTCTGTCAGTTGAATGCACACATTGACAACCATTGAGTTAGATAGATCCGTTTTTCTTTTAGGAGCAGATGTTTCTCTGTACAGCCTATGGTCCCATTCAGTCGGGAATATCCCAACGCAGCTCCTAGAAGAAACGTGTTTCTGACTCGCTGAATCTCAACATAGATTCAACTCTCTTAGTTGAACAAACGCAATGCAGAGCAGTTTCAAGGTAACGTTTCTCCTGAGTTTTTCACGAAGTTTACTGCGGTTTAGTACGAATGCCGGCATTGGGCTGGAAATACCGGTTTTGGGATTCTGCACAGAAAGGGTTTGCAAACCGCTGAATCCACACGTGAGTTTATCTCTGTCAGTTGAATGCACACATTGACAACCATTCAGTTAGATAGCTCCGTTTTGATTTTAGAAGCAGATATTTCTCTGTACAGCCTATGGTCCCATTCACTCGGGAATATCCCAAAGCAGCTCCTAGAAGAAACGTGTTTCTGACTCGCTGAATCTCAACATACATTCAACTCTCTTAGTTGAATGAACGCACAGCAGAGCAGTTTCAAGGAAACGTTTCTCCTGAGTTTTAGACGAGGTTTCCTGCTGTTTAGTTCGTATGCCGCCATTGGGCTTGAAATACCGGTTTTGGGATTTTGCACAGAAAGGGTTTGCAAACCGCTGAAACCACAAGTGAGTTTAACTCTGTCAGTTGAATGCACACATTGACAACCATTCAGTTATATAGATCCGTTTTGGTTTTAGAAGCAGATATTTCTCTGTACAGCCTATGGTCCCATTCACTCGGGAATATCCCAACGCAGCTCCTAGAAGAAACGTGTTTCTGACTCGCTGAATCTCAACATAGATTCAACTCTGTTTGGTGAACGAAGGCACAGCAGAACAGTTTCAAGGAAACGTTTCTCCTGAGTTTCAGACGAAGTTTCCTGCTGTTTAGTACGTATGCCGGCATTGGGCTGGAAATACCGGTTTTGGGTTTCTGCACAGAAAGGGTTTGCCAACAGCTGAATCCACACGTGAGTTTAACTCTGTCAGTTGAATGCACACATTGACAACCATTCAGTTAGATAGCTCCGTTTTGGTTTTAGAAGCAGATATTTCTCTGCACAGCCTATGGTGCCATTCACTCGGGAATATTCCAACGCAGCTCTTAGAAGAAACGTGTTTCTGACTCGCTGAATCTCAACATAGATTCAACTCTCTTAGGTGAACGAACGCACAGCAGAGCAGTTTCAAGGAAACTTTTCTCCTGAGTTTTAGATGAAGTTTCCCGCTGTTTAGTACGTATGCCGGCATTGGGCTTGAAATACCGGTTTTGGGATTCTGCACAGAAAGGCTTTGACAACAGCTGAATCCACACGTAAGTTTGACTCTGTCAGCTGAATGCACACATTGACAAACATTCAGTTAGATAGATCCGTTTTGGTTTTAGGAGCAGATATTTCTCTTTACAGCCTATGGTCCCATTCACTCGGGAATATCCCAACGCAGCTCCTAGAAGAAACGTGTTTCTGACTCGCTGAATCTCAACATAGATTCAACTCTCTTAGTTGAAGGAACTCACAGCAGAGCAGTTTCAAGGAAACTTTTCTCCTGAGTTTCAGACGAACTTTCCTGCTGTTTAGTAGGTATGCCGGCATTGGGCTGGAAATACCGGTTTTGGGATTCTGCACAGAAACGGTTTGCCAACCGCTGAATCCACACGTGAGTTTAACTCTGTCAGTTGAATGCACACATTGACAACCATTCAGTTACATAGATCCGTTTTTCTTTTAGGAGCAGATGTTTCTCTGTACAGCCTATGGTCCCATTCAGTCGGGAATATCCCAACGCAGCTCCTAGAAGAAACGTGTTTCTGATTCGCTGAATCTCAACATAGATTCAACTCTCTTAGTTGAACAAACGCAATGCAGAGCAGTTTCAAGGTAACGTTTCTCCTGAGTTTTTCACGAAGTTTACTGCGGTTTAGTACGAATGCCGGCATTGGGCTGGAAATACCGGTTTTGGGATTCTGCACAGAAAGGGTTTGCAAACCGCTGAATCCACACGTGAGTTTATCTCTGTCAGTTGAATGCACACATTGACAACCATTCAGTTAGATAGCTCCGTTTTGATTTTAGAAGCAGATATTTCTCTGTACAGCCTATGGTCCCATTCACTCGGGAATATCCCAACGCAGCTCCTAGAAGAAACGTGTTTCTGACTCGCTGAATCTCAACATACATTCAACTCTCTTAGTTGAACGAACGCACAGCAGAGCAGTTTCAAGGAAACGTTTCTCCTGAGTTTTAGACGAGGTTTCCTGCTGTTTAGTACGTATGCCGCCATTGGGCTTGAAATACCGGTTTTGGGATTTTGCACAGAAAGGGTTTGCAAACCGCTGAATCCACAAGTGAGTTTAACTCTGTCAGTTGAATGCACACATTGACAACCATTCAGTTATATAGCTCCGTTTTGGTTTTAGAAGCAGATATTTCTCTGTACAGCCTATGGTCCCATTCACTCGGGAATATCCCAACGCAGCTCCTAGAAGAAACGTGTTTCTGACTCGCTGAATCTCAACATAGATTCAACTCTGTTTGGTGAACGAAGGCACAGCAGAACAGTTTCAAGGAAACGTTTCTCCTGAGTTTCAGACGAAGTTTCCTGCTGTTTAGTACGTATGCCGGCATTGGGCTGGAAATACCGGTTTTGGGTTTCTGCACAGAAAGGGTTTGCCAACCGCTGAATCCACACGTGAGTTTAACTCTGTCAGTTGAATGCACACATTCACAACCATTCAGTTAGATAGCTCCGTTTTGGTTTTAGAAGCAGATATTTCTCTGCACAGCCTATGGTGCCATTCACTCGGGAATATTCCAACGCAGCTCCTAGAAGAAACGTGTTTCTGAGTCGCTGAATCTCAACATAGATTCAACTATCTTAGGTGAACGAACGCTCAGCACAGCAGTTTCAAGGAAACGTTTCTCCTGAGTTTTAGACGAAGTTTCCTGCTGTTTAGTACGTATGCCGGCATTGGGCTTGAAATACCGGTTTTGGGATTCTACAAAGAAAGGGTTTGCAAACCGCTGAATCCACACGTGAGTTTAACTCTGTCAGTTGAATGCACACATTGACAACCATTCAGTTAGATAGATCCGTTTTGGTTTTAGGAGCAGATATTTCTCTGTACAGACTATGGCCCCATTCACTCGGGAATATCCCAACTCAGCTCCTATAAGAAACGTGTTTCTGACTCGCTGAATCTCAACATAGATTCAACTCTCTTAGGTGAACGAAGGCTCAGCAGATCACTTTCAAGGAAACGTTTCTCCTGAGTTTTAGACGAGGTTTCCCGCTGTTTAGTACGTATGCCGCCATTGGGCTTGAAATACCGGTTTTGGGATTTTGCACAGAAAGGGTTTGCAAACCGCTGAATCCACACGTGAGTTTAACTCTGTCAGTTGAATGCACACATTGACAACCATTCAGTTAGATAGCTCCGTTTTGGTTTTAGAAGCAGATATTTCTCTGTACAGCCTATGGTCCCTTTCACTCGGGAATATCCCAACGCAGCTCCTAGAAGAAACGTGTTTCTGACTCGCTGAATCTCAACATAGATTCAACTCTCTTAGGTGAACGAAGGCACAGCAGAGCAGTTTCAAGGAAACGTTTCTCCTGAGTTTCAGACGAACTTTCCTGCTGTTTAGTAGGTATGCCGGCATTGGGCTGGAAATACCGGTTTTGGGATTCTTCACAGAAACGGTTTGCCAACCGCTGAATCCACACGTAAGTTTAACTCTGTCAGTTGAATGCACACATTGACAACCATTCAGTTAGATAGATCCGTTTTTCTTTTAGGAGCAGATGTTTCTCTGTACAGCCTATGGTCCCATTCAGTCGGGAATATCCCAACGCAGCTCCTAGAAGAAACGTGTTTCTGACTCGCTGAATCTCAACATAGATTCAACTCTCTTAGGTGAACGAACGCACAGCAGAGCAGTTTCAAGGAAACTTTTCTCCTGAGTTTTAGATGAAGTTTCCCGCTGTTTAGTGCGTATGCCGGCAGTGGGCTTGAAATACCTGTTTTGGGATTCTGCACAGAAAGGCTTTGCCAACAGCTGAATCCACACGTAAGTTTGACTCTGTCAGTTGAATGCACACATTGACAACCATTCAGTTAGATAGATCCGTTTTGGTTTTAGGAGCCGATATTTCTCTTTACAGCCTATGGTCCCATTCACTCGGGAATATCCCAACGCAGCTCCTAGAAGAAACGTGTTTCTGACTCGCTGAATCTCAACATAGTTTCAACTCTCTTAGTTGAAGGAACGCACAGCAGAGCAGTTTCAAGGAAACGTTTCTCCTGAGTTTCAGACGAACTTTCCTCCTGTTTAGTAGGTAAGCCGGCATTGGGCTGGAAATACTGGTTTTGGGATTCTGCACAAAAACGGTTTGCCAACCGCTGAATCCACACGTGAGTTTAACTCTGTCAGTTGAATGCACACATTGACAACCATTCAGTTAGAAAGATCCGTTTTTCTTTTAGGAGCAGATGTTTCTCTGTACAGCCTATGGTCCCATTCAGTCGGGAATATCCCAACGCAGCTCCTAGAAGAAACGTGTTTCTGACTCGCTGAATCTCAAGATAGATTCAACTCTCTTAGTTGAACAAACGCAATGCAGAGCAGTTTCAAGGTAACGTTTCTCCTGAGTTTTTCACGAAGTTAACTGCGGTTTAGTACGAATGCCGGCATTGGGCTGGAAATACCGGTTTTGGGATTCTGCACAGAAAGGGTTTGCAAACCGCTGAATCCACACGTGAGTTTATCTCTGTCAGTTGAATGCACACATTGACAACCATTCACTTAGATTGCTCCGTTTTGCTTTTAGAAGCAGATATTTCTCTATACAGCCTATGGTCCCATTCACTCGGGAATATCCCAACGCAGCTCCTAGAAGAAACGTGTTTCTGACTCGCTGAATCTCAACATACATTCAACTCTCTTAGTTGAACGAACGCACAGCAGAGCAGTTTCAAGGAAACGTTTCTCCTGAGTTTTAGACGAGGTTTCCTGCTGTTTAGTACGTATGCCGCCATTGGGCTTGAAATACCGGTTTTGGGATTTTGCACAGAAAGGGTTTTCAAACCGCTGAATCCACACGTGAGTTTAACTCTGTCAGTTGAATGCACACATTGACAACCATTCAGTTATATAGATCCGTTTTGGTTTTAGAAGCAGAAATTTCTCTGTACATCCTATGGTCCCATTCACTCGGGAATATCCCAACGCAGCTCCTAGAAGAAACCTGTTTCTGACTCGCTGAATCTCAACATAGATTCAACTCTGTTTGGTGAACGAAGGCACAGCAGAACAGTTTCAAGGAAACGTTTCTCCTGAGTTTCAGACGAAGTTTCCTGCTGTTTAGTACGTATGCCGGCATTGGGCTGGAAATACCGGTTTTGGGTTTCTGCACAGAAAGGGTTTGCCAACCGCTGAATCCACACGTGAGTTTAACTCTGTCAGTTGAATGCACACATTGACAACCATTCAGTTAGATAGCTCCGTTTTGGTTTTAGAAGCAGATATTTCTCTGCACAGCCTATGGTCCCATTCACTCGGGAATATTCCAACGCAGCTCCTAGAAGAAACGTGTTTCTGACTCGCTGAATCTCAACATAGATTCAACTATCTTAGGTGAACGAACGCTCAGCACAGCAGTTTCAAGGAAACGTTTCTCCTGAGTTTTAGACGAAGTTTCCTGCTGTTTAGTACGGATGCCGGCATTGGGCTTGAAATACCGGTTTTGGGATTCTGCAAAGAAAGGGTTTGCAAACCGCTGAATCCACACGTGAGTTTAACTCTGTCAGTTGAATGCACACATTGACAACCATTCAGTTAGATAGATCCGTTTTGGTTTTAGGAGCAGATATTTCTCTGTACAGACTATGGCCCCATTCACTCGGGAATATCCCAACTCAGCTCCTAGAAGAAACGTGTTTCTGACTCGCTGAATCTCAACATAGATTCAACTCTCTTAGGTGAACGAAGGCTCAGCAGATCACTTTCAAGGAAACGTTTCTCCTGAGTTTTAGACGAGGTTTCCCGCTGTTTAGTACGTATGCCGCCATTGGGCTTGAAATACCGGTTTTGGGATTTTGCACAGAAAGGGTTTGCAAACCGCTGAATCCACACGTGAGTTTAACTCTGTCAGTTGAATGCACACATTGACAACCATTCAGTTAGATAGCTCCGTTTTGGTTTTAGAAGCAGATATTTCTCTGTACAGCCTATGGTCCCTTTCACTCGGGAATATCCCAACGCAGCTCCTAGAAGAAACGTGTTTCTGACTCGCTGAATCTCAACATAGATTCAACTCTCTTAGGTGAACGAAGGCACAGCAGAGCAGTTTCAAGGAAACGTTTCTCCTGAGTTTCAGACGAACTTTCCTGCTGTTTAGTAGGTATGCCGGCATTGGGCTGGAAATACCGGTTTTGGGATTCTTCACAGAAACGGTTTGCCAACCGCTGAATCCACACGTGAGTTTAACTCTGTCAGTTGAATGCACACATTGACAACCATTCAGTTAGATAGATCCGTTTTTCTTTTAGGAGCAGATGTTTCTCTGTACAGCCTATGGTCCCATTCAGTCGGGAATATCCCAACGCAGCTCCTAGAAGAAACGTGTTTCTGACTCGCTGAATCTCAACATAGATTCAACTCTCTTAGGTGAACGAACGCACAGCAGAGCAGTTTCAAGGAAACTTTTCTCCTGAGTTTTAGATGAAGTTTCCCGCTGTTTAGTACGTATGCCGGCAGTGGGCTTGAAATACCTGTTTTGGGATTCTGCACAGAAAGGCTTTGCCAACAGCTGAATCCACACGTAAGTTTGACTCTGTCAGTTGAATGCACACATTGACAACCATTCATTTAGATAGATCCGTTTTGGTTTTAGGAGCAGATAATTCTCTTTACAGCCTATGGTCCCATTCACTCGGGAATATCCCAACGCAGCTCCTAGAAGAAACGTGTTTCTGACTCGCTGAATCTCAACATAGTTTCAACTCTCTTAGTTGAAGGAACGCACAGCAGAGCAGTTTCAAGGAAACGTTTCTCCTGAGTTTCAGACGAACTTTCCTCCTGTTTAGTAGGTATGCCGGCATTGGGCTGGAAATACTGGTTTTGGGATTCTGCACAAAAACGGTTTGCCAACCGCTGAATCCACACGTGAGTTTAACTCTGTCAGTTGAATGCACACATTGACAACCATTCAGTTAGAAAGATCCGTTTTTCTTTTAGGAGCAGATGTTTCTCTGTACAGCCTATGGTCTCATTCAGTCGGGAATATCCCAACGCAGCTCCTAGAAGAAACGTGTTTCTGACTCGCTGAATCTCAAGATAGATTCAACTCTCTTAGTTGAACAAACGCAATGCTGAGCAGTTTCAAGGTAACGTTTCTCCTGAGTTTTTCACGAAGTTAACTGCGGTTTAGTACGAATGTCGGCATTGGGCTGGAAATACCGGTTTTGGGATTCTGCACAGAAAGGGTTTGCAAACCGCTGAATCCACACGTGAGTTTATCTCTGTCAGTTGAATGCACACATTGACAACCATTCACTTAGATTGCTCCGTTTTGGTTTTAGAAGCAGATATTTCTCTGTACAGCCTATGGTCCCATTCACTCGGGAATATCCCAACGCAGCTCCTAGAAGAAACGTGTTTCTGACACGCTGAATCTCAACATAGATTCAACTCTCTCAGTTGATCGAACGCACAGCAGAGCAGTTTCAAAGAAACGTTTCTCCTGAGTTTCAGACGAAGTTTCCTGCTGTTTAGTAGGTATGCCGGCATTGGGCTGGAAATACCGGTTTTGGGATTCTGCACAGAAAGGTTTTGCCAACCGCTGAATCCACACGTGAGTTTAACTCTGTGAGTTGAATGCACACATTGACAACCATTCAGTTAGATAGATCCGTTTTGGTTTTAGGAGCAGATATTTCTCTGTACAGCCTCTGGTCCCATTCACTCGGGAATATCCCAACGCAGATCCTAGAAGAAACGTGTTTCTGACTCGCTGAATCTCAACATAGATTCAACTCTCTTTGGTGAACGAAGGCACAGCAGAGCAGTTTCAAGGAAACGTTTCTCCTGAGTTTCAGACGAAGTTTCCTGCTGTTTAGTACGTATGCCGGCATTGGCCTGGAAATACCGGTTTTGGGTTTCTGCACAGAAAGGGTTTGCCCACCGCTGAATCCTCACGTGAGTTTAACTCTATCAGTTGAATGCACACATTGACAACCATTCAGTTAGATAGCTCCGTTTTGGTTTTAGAAGCAGATATTTCTCTGCACAGCCTATGGTGCCATTCACTCGGGAATATCCCAACGCAGCTCCTAGAAGAAACGTGTTTCTGACTCGCTGAATCTCAACATAGATTCAACTGTCTTAGGTGAACGAACGCTCAGCACAGCAGTTTCAAGGAAACGTTTCTCCTGAGTTTTAGACGAAGTTTCCTGCTGTTTAGTACGTATGCCAGCATTGGGCTTGAAATACCGGTTTTCGGATTCTGCACAGAAAGGGTTTGCAAACCGCTGAATCCACACGTGAGTTTAACTCTGTCAGTTGAATGCACACATTGACAACCATTCAGTTAGATAGCTCCGTTTTGGTTTTAGAAGCAGATATTTCTCTGTACAGTCTATGGTCCCATTCACTCGGGAATATCGCAACGCAGCTCCTAGAAGAAACGTGTTTCTGACTCGCTGAATCTCAACATAGATTCAACTCTCTTAGTTGAACGAACGCACAGCAGAGCAGTTTCAAGGTAACGTTTCTCCTGAGTTTTAGACGAAGTTACCCGCTGTTTAGTACGTATGCCGGCATTGGGATTGAAATACCGGTTTTGGGATTCTGCACAGAAAGGGTTTGCCAACCGCTGAATCCACACGTGAGTTTAACTCTGTCAGTTGAATGCACACATTGACAATCATTCTGTTAGATTGCTCCGTTTTGGTTTTAGAAGCAGATATTTCTCTGTACAGCCTATGGTCCCATTCACTCGGGAATATCCCAACGCAGCTCCTAGAAGAAACGTGTTTCTGACTCACTGAATCTCAACATAGATTCAACTCTCTTAGGTGAACGAACGCACAGCAGAGCAGTTTCAAGGAATCTTTTCTCCTGAGTTTTAGACGAAGTTTCCCGCTGTTTAGTACGTATGGCGGCATTGGGCTGGAAATACCTGTTTTGGGATTCTGCACAGAAAGGCTTTGCCAATAGCTGAATCCACACGTAAGTTTGACTCTGTCAGTTGAATGCACACATTGACAACCATTTAGTTAGATAGATCCGATTTGGTTTTAGGAGCAGATATTTCTCTTTACAGCCTATGGTCCCATTCGCTCGGGAATATCCCAACGCAGCTCCTAGAAGAAACGTGTTTCTGACTCGCTGAATCTCAACATAGATTCAGCTCTCTTAGTTGAAGGAACGCACAGCAGAGCAGTTTCAAGGAAACGTTTCTCCTGAGTTTTAGACGAAGTTTCCTGCTGTTTAGTACGTACGCCGGCATTGGGCTTGAAATACCGGTCTTGGGATTCTGCAAAGAAAGGGTTTGCAAACGCTGAATCCACACGTGAGTTTAACTCTGTCAGTTGAATGCACACATTGACAACCATTCAGTTAGATAGTTCCGTTTGGTTTTAGAAGCAGATATTTCTCTGCACAGCCTATGGTGCCATTCACTCGGGAATATCCCAACGCAGCTCCTAGAAGAAACGTGTTTCTGACTCGCTGAATCTCAACATAGATTCAACTATCTTAGGTGAACGAACGCTCAGCACAGCAGTTTCAAGGAAACGTTTCTCCTGAGTTTCAGACGAACTTTCCTCCTGTTTAGTAGGTAAGCCGGCATTGGGCTGGAAATACTGGTTTTGGGATTCTGCACAAAAACGGTTTGCCAACCGCTGAATCCACACGTGAGTTTAACTCTGTCAGTTGAATGCACACATTGACAACCATTCAGTTAGAAAGAACCGTTTTTCTTTTAGGAGCAGATGTTTCTCTGTACAGCCTATGGTCCCATTCAGTCGGGAATATCCCAACGCAGCTCCTAGAAGAAACGTGTTTCTGACTCGCTGAATCTCAACATAGATTCAACTCTCTTAGTTGAACAAACGCAATGCAGAGCAGTTTCAAGGTAACGTTTCTCCTGAGTTTTTCACGAAGTTAACTGCGGTTTAGTACGAATGCCGGCATTGGGCTGGAAATACCGGTTTTGGGATTCTGCACAGAAAGGGTTTGCAAACCGCTGAATCCACACGTGAGTTTATCTCTGTCAGTTGAATGCACACATTGACAACCATTCACTTAGATTGCTCCGTTTTGCTTTTAGAAGCAGATATTTCTCTATACAGCCTATGGTCCCATTCACTCGGGAATATCCCAACGCAGCTCCTAGAAGAAACGTGTTTCTGACTCGCTGAATCTCAACATACATTCAACTCTCTTAGTTGAACGAACGCACAGCAGAGCAGTTTCAAGGAAACGTTTCTCCTGAGTTTTAGACGAGGTTTCCTGCTGTTTAGTACGTATGCCGCCATTGGGCTTGAAATACCGGTTTTGGGATTTTGCACAGAAAGGGTTTTCAAACCGCTGAATCCACACGTGAGTTTAACTCTGTCAGTTGAATGCACACATTGACAACCATTCAGTTATATAGATCCGTTTTGGTTTTAGAAGCAGAAATTTCTCTGTACATCCTATGGTCCCATTCACTCGGGAATATCCCAACGCAGCTCCTAGAAGAAACCTGTTTCTGACTCGCTGAATCTCAACATAGATTCAACTCTGTTTGGTGAACGAAGGCACAGCAGAACAGTTTCAAGGAAACGTTTCTCCTGAGTTTCAGACGAAGTTTCCTGCTGTTTAGTACGTATGCCGGCATTGGGCTGGAAATACCGGTTTTGGGTTTCTGCACAGAAAGGGTTTGCCAACCGCTGAATCCACACGTGAGTTTAACTCTGTCAGTTGAATGCACACATTGACAACCATTCAGTTAGATAGCTCCGTTTTGGTTTTAGAAGCAGATATTTCTCTGCACAGCCTATGGTCCCATTCACTCGGGAATATTCCAACGCAGCTCCTAGAAGAAACGTGTTTCTGACTCGCTGAATCTCAACATAGATTCAACTATCTTAGGTGAACGAACGCTCAGCACAGCAGTTTCAAGGAAACGTTTCTCCTGAGTTTTAGACGAAGTTTCCTGCTGTTTAGTACGGATGCCGGCATTGGGCTTGAAATACCGGTTTTGGGATTCTGCAAAGAAAGGGTTTGCAAACCGCTGAATCCACACGTGAGTTTAACTCTGTCAGTTGAATGCACACATTGACAACCATTCAGTTAGATAGATCCGTTTTGGTTTTAGGAGCAGATATTTCTCTGTACAGACTATGGCCCCATTCACTCGGGAATATCCCAACTCAGCTCCTAGAAGAAACGTGTTTCTGACTCGCTGAATCTCAACATAGATTCAACTCTCTTAGGTGAACGAAGGCTCAGCAGATCACTTTCAAGGAAACGTTTCTCCTGAGTTTTAGACGAGGTTTCCCGCTGTTTAGTACGTATGCCGCCATTGGGCTTGAAATACCGGTTTTGGGATTTTGCACAGAAAGGGTTTGCAAACCGCTGAATCCACACGTGAGTTTAACTCTGTCAGTTGAATGCACACATTGACAACCATTCAGTTAGATAGCTCCGTTTTGGTTTTAGAAGCAGATATTTCTCTGTACAGCCTATGGTCCCTTTCACTCGGGAATATCCCAACGCAGCTCCTAGAAGAAACGTGTTTCTGACTCGCTGAATCTCAACATAGATTCAACTCTCTTAGGTGAACGAAGGCACAGCAGAGCAGTTTCAAGGAAACGTTTCTCCTGAGTTTCAGACGAACTTTCCTGCTGTTTAGTAGGTATGCCGGCATTGGGCTGGAAATACCGGTTTTGGGATTCTTCACAGAAACGGTTTGCCAACCGCTGAATCCACACGTGAGTTTAACTCTGTCAGTTGAATGCACACATTGACAACCATTCAGTTAGATAGATCCGTTTTTCTTTTAGGAGCAGATGTTTCTCTGTACAGCCTATGGTCCCATTCAGTCGGGAATATCCCAACGCAGCTCCTAGAAGAAACGTGTTTCTGACTCGCTGAATCTCAACATAGATTCAACTCTCTTAGGTGAACGAACGCACAGCAGAGTAGTTTCAAGGAAACTTTTCTCCTGAGTTTTAGATGAAGTTTCCCGCTGTTTAGTACGTATGCCGGCAGTGGGCTTGAAATACCTGTTTTGGGATTCTGCACAGAAAGGCTTTGCCAACAGCTGAATCCACACGTAAGTTTGACTCTGTCAGTTGAATGCACACATTGACAACCATTCATTTAGATAGATCCGTTTTGGTTTTAGGAGCAGATAATTCTCTTTACAGCCTATGGTCCCATTCACTCGGGAATATCCCAACGCAGCTCCTAGAAGAAACGTGTTTCTGACTCGCTGAATCTCAACATAGTTTCAACTCTCTTAGTTGAAGGAACTCACAGCAGAGCAGTTTCAAGGAAACTTTTCTCCTGAGTTTCAGACGAACTTTCCTCCTGTTTAGTAGGTATGCCGGCATTGGGCTGGAAATACTGGTTTTGGGATTCTGCACAAAAACGGTTTGCCAACCGCTGAATCCACACGTGAGTTTAACTCTGTCAGTTGAATGCACACATTGACAACCATTCAGTTAGAAAGATCCGTTTTTCTTTTAGGAGCAGATGTTTCTCTGTACAGCCTATGGTCTCATTCAGTCGGGAATATCCCAACGCAGCTCCTAGAAGAAACGTGTTTCTGACTCGCTGAATCTCAACATAGATTCAACTCTCTTAGTTGAACAAACGCAATGCAGAGCAGTTTCAAGGTAACGTTTCTCCTGAGTTTTTCACGAAGTTAACTGCGGTTTAGTACGAATGTCGGCATTGGGCTGGAAATACCGGTTTTGGGATTCTGCACAGAAAGGGTTTGCAAACCGCTGAATCCACACGTGAGTTTATCTCTGTCAGTTGAATGCACACATTGACAACCATTCACTTAGATTGCTCCGTTTTGGTTTTAGAAGCAGATATTTCTCTGTGCAGCCTATGGTCCCATTCACTCGGGAATATCCCAACGCAGCTCCTAGAAGAAACGTGTTTCTGACACGCTGAATCTCAACATAGATTCAACTCTCTTAGTTGATCGAACGCACAGCAGAGCAGTTTCAAAGAAACGTTTCTCCTGAGTTTCAGACGAAGTTTCCTGCTGTTTAGTAGGTATGCCGGCATTGGGCTGGAAATACCGGTTTTGGGATTCTGCACAGAAAGGTTTTGCCAACCGCTGAATCCACACGTGAGTTTAACTCTGTGAGTTGAATGCACACATTGACAACCATTCAGTTAGATAGATCCGTTTTGGTTTTAGGAGCAGATATTTCTCTGTACAGCCTCTGGTCCCATTCACTCGGGAATATCCCAACGCAGATCCTAGAAGAAACGTGTTTCTGACTCGCTGAATCTCAACATAGATTCAACTCTCTTTGGTGAACGAAGGCACAGCAGAGCAGTTTCAAGGAAACGTTTCTCCTGAGTTTCAGACGAAGTTTCCTGCTGTTTAGTACGTATGCCGGCATTGGCCTGGAAATACCGGTTTTGGGTTTCTGCACAGAAAGGGTTTGCCCACCGCTGAATCCTCACGTGAGTTTAACTCTATCAGTTGAATGCACACATTGACAACCATTCAGTTAGATAGCTCCGTTTTGGTTTTAGAAGCAGATATTTCTCTGCACAGCCTATGGTGCCATTCACTCGGGAATATCCCAACGCAGCTCCTAGAAGAAACGTGTTTCTGACTCGCTGAATCTCAACATAGATTCAACTGTCTTAGGTGAACGAACGCTCAGCACAGCAGTTTCAAGGAAACGTTTCTCCTGAGTTTTAGACGAAGTTTCCTGCTGTTTAGTACGTATGCCAGCATTGGGCTTGAAATACCGGTTTTCGGATTCTGCACAGAAAGGGTTTGCAAACCGCTGAATCCACACGTGAGTTTAACTCTGTCAGTTGAATGCACACATTGACAACCATTCAGTTAGATAGCTCCGTTTTGGTTTTAGAAGCAGATATTTCTCTGTACAGTCTATGGTCCCATTCACTCGGGAATATCGCAACGCAGCTCCTAGAAGAAACGTGTTTCTGACTCGCTGAATCTCAACATAGATTCAACTCTCTTAGTTGAACGAACGCACAGCAGAGCAGTTTCAAGGTAACGTTTCTCCTGAGTTTTAGACGAAGTTACCCGCTGTTTAGTACGTATGCCGGCATTGGGATTGAAATACCGGTTTTGGGATTCTGCACAGAAAGGGTTTGCCAACCGCTGAATCCACACGTGAGTTTAACTCTGTCAGTTGAATGCACACATTGACAATCATTCTGTTAGATTGCTCCGTTTTGGTTTTAGAAGCAGATATTTCTCTGTACAGCCTATGGTCCCATTCACTCGGGAATATCCCAACGCAGCTCCTAGAAGAAACGTGTTTCTGACTCACTGAATCTCAACATAGATTCAACTCTCTTAGGTGAACGAACGCACAGCAGAGCAGTTTCAAGGAATCTTTTCTCCTGAGTTTTAGACGAAGTTTCCCGCTGTTTAGTACGTATGGCGGCATTGGGCTGGAAATACCTGTTTTGGGATTCTGCACAGAAAGGCTTTGCCAATAGCTGAATCCACACGTAAGTTTGACTCTGTCAGTTGAATGCACACATTGACAACCATTTAGTTAGATAGATCCGATTTGGTTTTAGGAGCAGATATTTCTCTTTACAGCCTATGGTCCCATTCGCTCGGGAATATCCCAACGCAGCTCCTAGAAGAAACGTGTTTCTGACTCGCTGAATCTCAACATAGATTCAGCTCTCTTAGTTGAAGGAACGCACAGCAGAGCAGTTTCAAGGAAACGTTTCTCCTGAGTTTTAGACGAAGTTTCCTGCTGTTTAGTACGTACGCCGGCATTGGGCTTGAAATACCGGTCTTGGGATTCTGCAAAGAAAGGGTTTGCAAACGCTGAATCCACACGTGAGTTTAACTCTGTCAGTTGAATGCACACATTGACAACCATTCAGTTAGATAGTTCCGTTTGGTTTTAGAAGCAGATATTTCTCTGCACAGCCTATGGTGCCATTCACTCGGGAATATCCCAACGCAGCTCCTAGAAGAAACGTGTTTCTGACTCGCTGAATCTCAACATAGATTCAACTATCTTAGGTGAACGAACGCTCAGCACAGCAGTTTCAAGGAAACGTTTCTCCTGAGTTTCAGACGAACTTTCCTCCTGTTTAGTAGGTAAGCCGGCATTGGGCTGGAAATACTGGTTTTGGGATTCTGCACAAAAACGGTTTGCCAACCGCTGAATCCACACGTGAGTTTAACTCTGTCAGTTGAATGCACACATTGACAACCATTCAGTTAGAAAGAACCGTTTTTCTTTTAGGAGCAGATGTTTCTCTGTACAGCCTATGGTCCCATTCAGTCGGGAATATCCCAACGCAGCTCCTAGAAGAAACGTGTTTCTGACTCGCTGAATCTCAACATAGATTCAACTCTCTTAGTTGAACAAACGCAATGCAGAGCAGTTTCAAGGTAACGTTTCTCCTGAGTTTTTCACGAAGTTAACTGCGGTTTAGTACGAATGCCGGCATTGGGCTGGAAATACCGGTTTTGGGATTCTGCACAGAAAGGGTTTGCAAACCGCTGAATCCACACGTGAGTTTATCTCTGTCAGTTGAATGCACACATTGACAACCATTCACTTAGATTGCTCCGTTTTGCTTTTAGAAGCAGATATTTCTCTATACAGCCTATGGTCCCATTCACTCGGGAATATCCCAACGCAGCTCCTAGAAGAAACGTGTTTCTGACTCGCTGAATCTCAACATACATTCAACTCTCTTAGTTGAACGAACGCACAGCAGAGCAGTTTCAAGGAAACGTTTCTCCTGAGTTTTAGACGAGGTTTCCTGCTGTTTAGTACGTATGCCGCCATTGGGCTTGAAATACCGGTTTTGGGATTTTGCACAGAAAGGGTTTTCAAACCGCTGAATCCACACGTGAGTTTAACTCTGTCAGTTGAATGCACACATTGACAACCATTCAGTTATATAGATCCGTTTTGGTTTTAGAAGCAGAAATTTCTCTGTACATCCTATGGTCCCATTCACTCGGGAATATCCCAACGCAGCTCCTAGAAGAAACCTGTTTCTGACTCGCTGAATCTCAACATAGATTCAACTCTGTTTGGTGAACGAAGGCACAGCAGAACAGTTTCAAGGAAACGTTTCTCCTGAGTTTCAGACGAAGTTTCCTGCTGTTTAGTACGTATGCCGGCATTGGGCTGGAAATACCGGTTTTGGGTTTCTGCACAGAAAGGGTTTGCCAACCGCTGAATCCACACGTGAGTTTAACTCTGTCAGTTGAATGCACACATTGACAACCATTCAGTTAGATAGCTCCGTTTTGGTTTTAGAAGCAGATATTTCTCTGCACAGCCTATGGTCCCATTCACTCGGGAATATTCCAACGCAGCTCCTAGAAGAAACGTGTTTCTGACTCGCTGAATCTCAACATAGATTCAACTATCTTAGGTGAACGAACGCTCAGCACAGCAGTTTCAAGGAAACGTTTCTCCTGAGTTTTAGACGAAGTTTCCTGCTGTTTAGTACGGATGCCGGCATTGGGCTTGAAATACCGGTTTTGGGATTCTGCAAAGAAAGGGTTTGCAAACCGCTGAATCCACACGTGAGTTTAACTCTGTCAGTTGAATGCACACATTGACAACCATTCAGTTAGATAGATCCGTTTTGGTTTTAGGAGCAGATATTTCTCTGTACAGACTATGGCCCCATTCACTCGGGAATATCCCAACTCAGCTCCTAGAAGAAACGTGTTTCTGACTCGCTGAATCTCAACATAGATTCAACTCTCTTAGGTGAACGAAGGCTCAGCAGATCACTTTCAAGGAAACGTTTCTCCTGAGTTTTAGACGAGGTTTCCCGCTGTTTAGTACGTATGCCGCCATTGGGCTTGAAATACCGGTTTTGGGATTTTGCACAGAAAGGGTTTGCAAACCGCTGAATCCACACGTGAGTTTAACTCTGTCAGTTGAATGCACACATTGACAACCATTCAGTTAGATAGCTCCGTTTTGGTTTTAGAAGCAGATATTTCTCTGTACAGCCTATGGTCCCTTTCACTCGGGAATATCCCAACGCAGCTCCTAGAAGAAACGTGTTTCTGACTCGCTGAATCTCAACATAGATTCAACTCTCTTAGGTGAACGAAGGCACAGCAGAGCAGTTTCAAGGAAACGTTTCTCCTGAGTTTCAGACGAACTTTCCTGCTGTTTAGTAGGTATGCCGGCATTGGGCTGGAAATACCGGTTTTGGGATTCTTCACAGAAACGGTTTGCCAACCGCTGAATCCACACGTGAGTTTAACTCTGTCAGTTGAATGCACACATTGACAACCATTCAGTTAGATAGATCCGTTTTTCTTTTAGGAGCAGATGTTTCTCTGTACAGCCTATGGTCCCATTCAGTCGGGAATATCCCAACGCAGCTCCTAGAAGAAACGTGTTTCTGACTCGCTGAATCTCAACATAGATTCAACTCTCTTAGGTGAACGAACGCACAGCAGAGTAGTTTCAAGGAAACTTTTCTCCTGAGTTTTAGATGAAGTTTCCCGCTGTTTAGTACGTATGCCGGCAGTGGGCTTGAAATACCTGTTTTGGGATTCTGCACAGAAAGGCTTTGCCAACAGCTGAATCCACACGTAAGTTTGACTCTGTCAGTTGAATGCACACATTGACAACCATTCATTTAGATAGATCCGTTTTGGTTTTAGGAGCAGATAATTCTCTTTACAGCCTATGGTCCCATTCACTCGGGAATATCCCAACGCAGCTCCTAGAAGAAACGTGTTTCTGACTCGCTGAATCTCAACATAGTTTCAACTCTCTTAGTTGAAGGAACTCACAGCAGAGCAGTTTCAAGGAAACTTTTCTCCTGAGTTTCAGACGAACTTTCCTCCTGTTTAGTAGGTATGCCGGCATTGGGCTGGAAATACTGGTTTTGGGATTCTGCACAAAAACGGTTTGCCAACCGCTGAATCCACACGTGAGTTTAACTCTGTCAGTTGAATGCACACATTGACAACCATTCAGTTAGAAAGATCCGTTTTTCTTTTAGGAGCAGATGTTTCTCTGTACAGCCTATGGTCTCATTCAGTCGGGAATATCCCAACGCAGCTCCTAGAAGAAACGTGTTTCTGACTCGCTGAATCTCAACATAGATTCAACTCTCTTAGTTGAACAAACGCAATGCAGAGCAGTTTCAAGGTAACGTTTCTCCTGAGTTTTTCACGAAGTTAACTGCGGTTTAGTACGAATGTCGGCATTGGGCTGGAAATACCGGTTTTGGGATTCTGCACAGAAAGGGTTTGCAAACCGCTGAATCCACACGTGAGTTTATCTCTGTCAGTTGAATGCACACATTGACAACCATTCACTTAGATTGCTCCGTTTTGGTTTTAGAAGCAGATATTTCTCTGTGCAGCCTATGGTCCCATTCACTCGGGAATATCCCAACGCAGCTCCTAGAAGAAACGTGTTTCTGACACGCTGAATCTCAACATAGATTCAACTCTCTTAGTTGATCGAACGCACAGCAGAGCAGTTTCAAAGAAACGTTTCTCCTGAGTTTCAGACGAAGTTTCCTGCTGTTTAGTAGGTATGCCGGCATTGGGCTGGAAATACCGGTTTTGGGATTCTGCACAGAAAGGTTTTGCCAACCGCTGAATCCACACGTGAGTTTAACTCTGTGAGTTGAATGCACACATTGACAACCATTCAGTTAGATAGATCCGTTTTGGTTTTAGGAGCAGATATTTCTCTGTACAGCCTCTGGTCCCATTCACTCGGGAATATCCCAACGCAGATCCTAGAAGAAACGTGTTTCTGACTCGCTGAATCTCAACATAGATTCAACTCTCTTTGGTGAACGAAGGCACAGCAGAGCAGTTTCAAGGAAACGTTTCTCCTGAGTTTCAGACGAAGTTTCCTGCTGTTTAGTACGTATGCCGGCATTGGCCTGGAAATACCGGTTTTGGGTTTCTGCACAGAAAGGGTTTGCCCACCGCTGAATCCACACGTGAGTTTAACTTTATCAGTTGAATGCACACATTGACAACCATTCAGTTAGATAGCTCCGTTTTGGTTTTAGAAGCAGATATTTCTCTGCACAGCCTATGGTGCCATTCACTCGGGAATATCCCAACGCAGCTCCTAGAAGAAACGTGTTTCTGACTCGCTGAATCTCAACATAGATTCAACTGTCTTAGGTGAACGAACGCTCAGCACAGCAGTTTCAAGGAAACGTTTCTCCTGAGTTTTAGACGAAGTTTCCTGCTGTTTAGTACGTATGCCGGCATTGGGCTTGAAATGCCGGTTTTCGGATTCTGCACAGAAAGGGTTTGCAAACCGCTGAATCCACACGTGAGTTTAACTCTGTCAGTTGAATGCACACATTGACAACCATTCAGTTAGATAGCTCCGTTTTGGTTTTAGAAGCAGATATTTCTCTGTACAGTCTATGGTCCCATTCACTCGGGAATATCGCAACGCAGCTCCTAGAAGAAACGTGTTTCTGACTCGCTGAATCTCAACATAGATTCAACTCTCTTAGTTGAACGAACGCACAGCAGAGCAGTTTCAAGGTAACGTTTCTCCTGAGTTTTAGACGAAGTTACCCGCTGTTTAGTACGTATGCCGGCATTGGGATTGAAATACCGGTTTTGGGATTCTGCACAGAAAGGGTTTGCCAACCGCTGAATCCACACGTGAGTTTAACTCTGTCAGTTGAATGCACACATTGACAATCATTCTGTTAGATTGCTCCGTTTTGGTTTTAGAAGCAGATATTTCTCTGTACAGCCTATGGTCCCATTCACTCGGGAATATCCCAACGCAGCTCCTAGAAGAAACGTGTTTCTGACTCACTGAATCTCAACATAGATTCAACTCTCTTAGGTGAACGAACGCACAGCAGAGCAGTTTCAAGGAATCTTTTCTCCTGAGTTTTAGACGAAGTTTCCCGCTGTTTAGTACGTATGGCGGCATTGGGCTGGAAATACCTGTTTTGGGATTCTGCACAGAAAGGCTTTGCCAATAGCTGAATCCACACGTAAGTTTGACTCTGTCAGTTGAATGCACACATTGACAACCATTTAGTTAGATAGATCCGTTTTGGTTTTAGGAGCAGATATTTCTCTTTACAGCCTATGGTCCCATTCGCTCGGGAATATCCCAACGCAGCTCCTAGAAGAAACGTGTTTCTGACTCGCTGAATCTCAACATAGATTCAGCTGTCTTAGTTGAAGGAACGCACAGCAGAGCAGTTTCAAGGAAACGTTTCTCCTGAGTTTTAGACGAAGTTTCCTGCTGTTTAGTACGTACGCCGGCATTGGGCTTGAAATACCGGTCTTGGGATTCTGCAAAGAAAGGGTTTGCAAACGCTGAATCCACACGTGAGTTTAACTCTGTCAGTTGAATGCACACATTGACAACCATTCAGTTAGATAGTTCCGTTTTGGTTTTAGAAGCAGATATTTCTCTGCACAGCCTATGGTGCCATTCACTCGGGAATATCCCAACGCAGCTCCTAGAAGAAACGTGTTTCTGACTCGCTGAATCTCAACATAGATTCAACTATCTTAGGTGAACGAACGCTCAGCACAGCAGTTTCAAGGAAACGTTTCTCCTGAGTTTAAGACGAAGTTTCCTGCTGTTTACTACGTATGCCGGCATTGGGCTTGAAATACCGGTTTTGGGATTCTGCACAGAAAGGGTTTGCAAACCGCTGAATCCACACGTGAGTTTAACTCTGTCAGTTGAATGCACACATTGACAACCATTCAGTGAGATAGCTCCGTTTTGGTTTTAGAAGCAGATATTTCTCTGTACAGCCTATGGTCCCATTCACTCGGGAATATCCCAACGCAGCTCCTAGAAGAAACGTGTTTCTGACTCGCTGAATCTCAACATAGATTCAACTCTCTTAGTTGAACAAAGGCAATGCAGAGCATTTTCAAGGTAACGTTTCTCCTGAGTTTTTCACGAAGTTTACTGCGGTTTAGTACCTATGCCGGCATTGGGCTGGAAATACCGGTTTTGGGATTCTGCACAGAAAGGGTTTGCAAACCGCTGAATCCACACGTGAGTTTATCTCTGTCAGTTGAATGCACACATTGACAACCATTCAGTTAGATAGCTCCGTTTTTGTTTTAGAAGCAGATATTTCTCTGTACAGCCTATGGTCCCATTCACTCGGGAATATCCCAACGCAGCTCCTAGAAGAAACGTGTTTCTGACTCGCTGAATCTCAACATAGATTCAACTCTGTTTGGTGAACGAAGGCACAGCAGAACAGTTTCAAGGAAACGTTTCTCCTGAGTTTCAGACGAAGTTTCCTGCTGTTTAGTACGTATGCCGGCATTGGGCTGGAAATACCGGTTTTGGGTTTCTGCACAGAAAGGGTTTGCCAACCGCTGAATCCACACGTGAGTTTAACTCTGTCAGTTGAATGCACAAAATGACAACCATTCAGTTAGATAGCTCCGTTTTGGTTTTAGAAGCAGATATTTCTCTGCACAGCCTATGGTGCCATTCACTCGGGAATATTCCAACGCAGCTCTTAGAAGAAACGTGTTTCTGACTCGCTGAATCTCAACATAGATTCAACTCTCTTAGGTGAACGAACGCACAGCAGAGCAGTTTCAAGGAAACTTTTCTCCTGAGTTTTAGATGAAGTTTCCCGCTGTTTAGTACGTATGCCGGCATTGGGCTTGAAATACCGGTTGTGGGATTCTGCACAGAAAGGCTTTGGCAACAGCTGAATCCACACGTAAGTTTGACTCTGTCAGTTGAATGCACACATTGACAACCATTCAGTTAGATAGATCCGTTTTGGTTTTAGGAGCAGATATTTCTCTTTACAGCCTATGGTCCCATTCACTCGGGAATATCCCAACGCAGCTCCTAGAAGAAACGTGTTTCTGACTCGCTGAATCTCAACATAGATTCAACTCTCTTAGTTGAAGGAACGCACAGCAGAGCAGTTTCAAGGAAACGTTTCTCCTGAGTTTCAGACGAACTTTCCGGCTGTTTAGTAGGTATGCCGGCATTGGGCTGGAAATACCGGTTTTGGGATTCTGCACAGAAACGGTTTGCCAACCGCTGAATCCACACGTGAGTTTAACTCTGTCAGTTGAATGCACACATTGACAACCATTCAGTTAGATAGATCCGTTTTTCTTTTAGGAGCAGATGTTTCTCTGTACAGCCTATGGTCCCATTCAGTCGGGAATATCCCAACGCAGTTCCTAGAAGAAACGTGTTTCTGACTCGCTGAATCTCAACATAGATTCAACTCTCTTAGTTGAACAAACGCAATGCAGAGCAGTTTCAAGGTAACGTTTCTCCTGAGTTTTTCACGAAGTTTACTGCGGTTTAGTACGAATGCCGGCATTGGGCTGGAAATACCGGTTTTGGGATTCTGCACAGAAAGGGTTTGCAAACCGCTGAATCCACACGTGAGTTTATCTCTGTCAGTTGAATGCACACATTGACAACCATTCAGTTAGATAGCTCCGTTTTGATTTTAGAAGCAGATATTTCTCTGTACTGCCTATGGTCCCATTCACTCGGGAATATCCCAACGCAGCTCCTAGAAGAAACGTGTTTCTGACTCGCTGAATCTCAACATACATTCAACTCTCTTAGTTGAACGAACGCACAGCAGAGCAGTTTCAAGGAAACGTTTCTCCTGAGTTTTAGACGAGGTTTCCTGCTGTTTAGTACGTATGCCGCCATTGGGCTTGAAATACCGGTTTTGGGATTTTGCACAGAAAGGGTTTGCAAACCGCTGAATCCACAAGTGAGTTTAACTCTGTCAGTTGAATGCACACATTGACAACCATTCAGTTATATAGCTCCGTTTTGGTTTTAGAAGCAGATATTTCTCTGTACAACCTATGGTCCCATTCACTCGGGAATATCCCAACGCAGCTCCTAGAAGAAACGTGTTTCTGACTCGCTGAATCTCAACATAGATTCAACTCTGTTTGGTGAACGAAGGCACAGCAGAACAGTTTCAAGGAAACGTTTCTCCTGAGTTTCAGACGAAGTTTCCTGCTGTTTAGTACGTATGCCGGCATTGGGCTGGAAATACCGGTTTTGGGTTTCTGCACAGAAAGGGTTTGCCAACCGCTGAATCCACACGTGAGTTTAACTCTGTCAGTTGAATCCACACATTGACAACCATTCAGTTAGATAGCTCCGTTTTGGTTTTAGAAGCAGATATTTCTCTGCACAGCCTATGGTGCCATTCACTCGGGAATATTCCAACGCAGCTCCTAGAAGAAACGTGTTTCTGACTCGCTGAATCTCAACATAGATTCAACTATCTTAGGTGAACGAACGCTCAGCACAGCAGTTTCAAGGAAACGTTTCTCCTGAGTTTTAGACGAAGTTTCCTGCTGTTTAGTACGTATGCCGGCATTGGGCTTGAAATACCGGTTTTGGGATTCTGCAAAGAAAGGGTTTGCAAACCGCTGAATCCACACGTGAGTTTAACTCTGTCAGTTGAATGCACACATTGACAACCATTCAGTTAGATAGATCCGTTTTGGTTTTAGGAGCAGATATTTCTGTTTACAGCCTATTGTCCCATTCACTCGGGAATATCCCAACGCAGCTCCTAGAAGAAACGTGTTTCTGACTCGCTGAATCTCAACATAGTTTCAACTCTCTTAGTTGAAGGAACGCACAGCAGAGCAGTTTCAAGGAAACGTTTCTCCTGAGTTTCAGACGAACTTTCCTCCTGTTTAGTAGGTATGCCGGCATTGGGCTGGAAATACTGGTTTTGGGATTCTGCACAAAAACGGTTTGCCAACCGCTGAATCCACACGTGAGTTTAACTCTGTCAGTTGAATGCACACATTGACAACCATTCAGTTAGAAAGATCCGTTTTTCTTTTAGGAGCACATGTTTCTCTGTACAGCCTATGGTCCCATTCAGTCGGGAATATCCCAACGCAGCTCCTAGAAGAAACGTGTTTCTGACTCGCTGAATCTCAAGATAGATTCAACTCTCTTAGTTGAACAAACGCAATGCAGAGCAGTTTCAAGGTAACGTTTCTCCTGAGTTTTTCACGAAGTTAACTGCGGTTTAGTACGAATGCCGGCATTGGGCTGGAAATACCGGTTTTGGGATTCTGCACAGTAAGGGTTTGCAAACCGCTGAATCCACACGTGAGTTTATCTCTGTCAGTTGAATGCACACATTGACAACCATTCACTTAGATTGCTCCGTTTTGCTTTTAGAAGCAGATATTTCTCTGTACAGCCTATGGTCCCATTCACTCGGGAATATCCCAACGCAGCTCCTAGAAGAAACGTGTTTCTGACTCGCTGAATCTCAACATAGATTCAACTCTCTTAGTTGATCGAACGCACAGCAGAGCAGTTTCAAAGAAACGTTTCTCCTGAGTTTCAGACGAAGTTTCCTGCTGTTTAGTAGGAATGCCGGCATTGGGCTGGAAATACCGGTTTTGGGATTCTGCACAGAAAGGTTTTGCCAACCGCTGAATCCACACGTGAGTTTAACTCTGTCAGTTGAATGCACACATTGACAACCATTCAGTTAGATAGATCCGTTTTGGTTTTAGGAGCAGATATTTCTCTGTACAGCCTCTGGTCCCATTCACTCGGGAATATCCCAACGCAGATCCTAGAAGAAACGTGTTTCTGACTCGCTGAATCTCAACATAGATTCAACTCTCTTTGGTGAACGAAGGCACAGCAGAGCAGTTTCAAGGAAACGTTTCTCCTGAGTTTCAGACGAAGTTTCCTGCTGTTTAGTACGTATGCCGGCATTGGCCTGGAAATACCGGTTTTGGGTTTCTGCACAGAAAGGGTTTGCCCACCGCTGAATCCACACGTGAGTTTAACTCTGTCAGTTGAATGCACACATTGACAACCATTCAGTTAGATAGCTCCGTTTTGGTTTTAGAAGCAGATATTTCTCTGCACAGCCTATGGTGCCATTCACTCGGGAATATCCCAACGCAGCTCCTAGAAGAAACGTGTTTCTGACTCGCTGAATCTCAACATAGATTCAACTGTCTTAGGTGAACGAACGCTCAGCACAGCAGTTTCAAAGAAACGTTTCTCCTGAGTTTTAGACGAAGTTTCCTGCTGTTTAGTACGTATGCCGGCATTGGGCTTGAAATACCGGTTTTCGGATTCTTCACAGAAAGTGTTTGCAAACCGCTGAATCCACACGTGAGTTTAACTCTGTCAGTTGAATGCACACATTGACAACCATTCAGTTAGATAGCTCCGTTTTGGTTTTAGAAGCAGATATTTCTCTGTACAGTCTATGGTCCCATTCACTCGGGAATATCGCAACGCAGCTCCTAGAAGAAACGTGTTTCTGACTCGCTGAATCTCAACATAGATTCAACTCTCTTAGTTGAACGAACGCACAGCAGAGCAGTTTCAAGGTAACGTTTCTCCTGAGTTTTAGACGAAGTTACCCGCTGTTTAGTACGTATGCCGGCATTGGGATTGAAATACCGGTTTTGGGATTCTGCACAGAAAGGGTTTGCCAACCGCTGAATCCACACGTGAGTTTAACTCTGTCAGTTGAATGCACACATTGACAATCATTCTGTTAGATTGCTCCGTTTTGGTTTTAGAAGCAGATATTTCTCTGTACAGCCTATGGTCCCATTCACTCGGGAATATCCCAACGCAGCTCCTAGAAGAAACGTGTTTCTGACTCACTGAATCTCAACATAGATTCAACTCTCTTAGGTGAACGAACGCACAGCAGAGCAGTTTCAAGGAATCTTTTCTCCTGAGTTTTAGACGAAGTTTCCCGCTGTTTAGTACGTATGCCGGCATTGGGCTTGAAATACCGGTTTTGGGATTCTGCACAGAAAGGCTTTGACAACAGCTGAATCCACACGTAAGTTTGACTCTGTCAGTTGAATGCACACATTGACAACCATTCAGTTAGATAGATCCGTTTTGGTTTTAGAAGCAGATATTTCTCTGTACAGCCTATGGTCCCATTCACTCGGGAATATCCCAACGCAGCTCCTAGAAGAAACGTGTTTCTGACTCACTGAATCTCAACATAGATTCAACTCTCTTAGGTGAACGAAGGCACAGCAGAGCAGTTTCAAGGAATCTTTTCTCCTGAGTTTTAGACGAAGTTTCCCGCTGTTTAGTACGTATGGCGGCATTGGGCTGGAAATACCTGATTTGGGATTCTGCACAGAAAGGCTTTGCCAATAGCTGAATCCACACGTAAGTTTGACTCTGTCAGTTGAATGCACACATTGACAACCATTTAGTTAGATAGATCCGTTTTGGTTTTAGGAGCAGATATTTCTCTTTACAGCCTATGGCCCAATTCGCTCGAGAATATCCCAACGCAGCTCCTAGAAGAAACGTGTTTCTGACTCGCTGAATCTCAACATAGATTCAGCTCTCTTAGTTGAAGGAACGCACAGCAGAGCAGTTTCAAGGAAACGTTTCTCCTGAGTTTTAGACGAAGTTTCCTGCTGTTTAGTACGTACGCCGGCATTGGGCTTGAAATACCGGTCTTGGGATTCTGCAAAGAAAGGGTTTGCAAACGCTGAATCCACACGTGAGTTTAACTCTGTCAGTTGAATGCACACATTGACAACCATTCAGTTAGATAGTTCCGTTTTGGTTTTAGAAGCAGATATTTCTCTGCACAGCCTATGGTGCCATTCACTCGGGAATATCCCAACGCAGCTCCTAGAAGAAACGTGTTTCTGACTCGCTGAATCTCAACATAGATTCAACTATCTTAGGTGAACGAACGCTCAGCACAGCAGTTTCAAGGAAACGTTTCTCCTGAGTTTAAGACGAAGTTTCCTGCTGTTTACTACGTATGCCGGCATTGGGCTTGAAATACCTGTTTTGGGATTCTGCACAGAAAGGGTTTGCAAACCGCTGAATCCACACGTGAGTTTAACTCTGTCAGTTGAATGCACACATTGACAACCATTCAGTGAGATAGCTCCGTTTTGGTTATAGAAGCAGATATTTCTCTGTACAGCCTATGGTCCCATTCACTCGGGAATATCCCAACGCAGCTCCTAGAAGAAACGTGTTTCTGACTCGCTGAATCTCAACATAGATTCAACTCTCTTAGTTGAACAAAGGCAATGCAGAGCAGTTTCAAGGTAACGTTTCTCCTGAGTTTTTCACGAAGTTTACTGCGGTTTAGTACCTATGCCGGCATTGGGATTGAAATACCGGTTTTGGGATTCTGCACAGAAAGGGTTTGCAAACCGCTGAAACCACACGTGAGTTTAACTCTGTCAGTTGAATGCACACATTGACAATCATTCTGTTAGATTGCTCCGTTTTGGTTTTAGAAGCAGATATTTCTCTGTACAGCCTATGGTCCCATTCACTCGGGAATATCCCAACGCAGCTCCTAGAGGAAACGTGTTTCTGACTCACTGAATCTCAACATAGATTCAACTCTCTTAGGTGAACGAACGCACAGCAGAGCAGTTTCAAGGAAACTTTTCTCCTGAGTTTTAGACGAAGTTTCCCGCTGTTTAGTACGTATGCCGGCATTGGGCTTGAAATACCTGTTTTGGGATTCTGCACAGAAAGGCTTTGCCAACAGCTGAATCCACACGTAAGTTTGACTCTGTCAGTTGAATGCACACATTGACAACCATTCAGTTAGATAGATCCGTTTTGGTTTTAGGAGCAGATATTTCTCTTTACAGCCTATGGTCCCATTCAGTCGGGAATATCCCAACGCAGCTCCTAGAAGAAACGTGTTTCTGACTCGCTGAATCTCAACATAGATTCAGCTCTCTTAGTTGAAGGAACGCACAGCAGAGCAGTTTCAAGGAAACGTTTCTCCTGAGTTTTAGACGAAGTTTCCTGCTGTTTAGTACGTACGCCGGCATTGGGCTTGAAATACCGGTCTTGGGATTCTGCAAAGAAAGGGTTTGCAAACGCTGAATCCACACGTGAGTTTAACTCTGTCAGTTGAATGCACACATTGACAACCATTCAGTTAGATAGCTCCGTTTTGGTTTTAGAAGCAGATATTTCTCTGCACAGCCTATGGTGCCATTCAGTCGGGAATATCCCAACGCAGCTCCTAGAAGAAACGTGTTTCTGACTCGCTGAATCTCAACATAGATTGAACTATCTTAGGTGAACGAACGCTCAGCACAGCAGTTTCAAGGAAACGTTTCTCCTGAGTTTAAGACGAAGTTTCCTGCTGTTTACTACATATGCCGGCATTGGGCTTGAAATACCGGTTTTGGGATTCTGCACAGAAAGGGTTTGCAAACCGCTGAATCCACACGTGAGTTTAACTCTGTCAGTTGAATGCACACATTGACAACCTTTAAGTTAGATTGCTAAGTTTTGGTTTTAGAAGCAGATATTTCTCTGTACAGCCTATGGTCCCATTCACTCGGGAATATCCCAAGGCAGCTCCTAGAAGAAACGTGTTTCTGACTCGCTGAATCTCAACATAGATTCAACTCTCTTAGGTGAACGAAGGCACAGAAGAGCAGTTTCAAGGAAACGTTTCTCCTGAGTTTTAGACGAAGTTTCCTGCTGTTTAGTACGTATGCCGGTATTGGGATTGAAATACCGGTTTTGGAATTCTGCACAGAAAGGGTTTGCAAACCGCTGAATCCACAAGTGAGTTTAACTCTGTCCTTTGAATGCACACATTGACAACCATTCTGTTAGATAGCTCCGTTTTGGTTTTAGAAGCAGATATTTCTCTGTACAGCCTATGGTCCCATTCACTCGGGAATATCCCAACGCAGCTCCTAGAAGAAACGTGTTTCTGACTCGCTGAATCTCAACATAGATTCAACTCTCTTAGTTGAACAAACGCACTGCAGAGCAGTTTCATGGTAACGTTTCTCCTGAGTTTTTCACGAAGTTTACTGCAGTTTAGTACGTATGCCGGCATTGGGCTGGAAATACCGGTTTTGTGATTCTGCACAGAAAGGGATTGCAAACCGCTGAATCCACACGTGAGTTTAACTCTGTCAGTTGAATGCACACATTGACAACCATTCAGTTAGATAGCTCCGTTTTGGTTTCAGAATCAGATGTTTCTCTGTACAGCCTATGGTCCCATTCAGTCGGGAATATCCCAACGCAGCTCCTAGAAGAAACGTGTTTCTGACTCGCTGAATCTCAACATAGATTCAACTCTCTTAGGTGAACGAACGCACAGCAGAGCAGTTTCAAGGAAACGTTTCTCCTGAGTTTTAGACGAAGTTTCCTGCTGTTTAGTACGTACGCCGGCATTGGGCTTGAAATACCGGTCTTGGGATTCTGCAAAGAAAGGGTTTGCAAACCGCTGAATCCACACGTGAGTTTAACTCTGTCAGTTGAATGCACACATTGACAACCATTCATTTAGATAGCTCCGTTTTGGTTTTAGAACAGATATTTCTTTCCACAGCCTATGGTGCCATTCACTCGGGAATATCCCAACGCAGCTCCTAGAAGAAACGTGTTTCTGACACGCTGAATCTCAACATAGATTCAACTGTCTTAGGTGAACGAAGGCTCAGCACAGCAGTTTCAAGGAAACGTTTCTCCTGAGTTTTAGACGAAGTATCCTGCTGTTTAGTACGTATGCCGGCATTGGGCTGGAAATACCGGTTTTGGGATTCTGCACAGAAACGGTTTGCCAACCGCTGAATCCACACGTGAGTTTAACTCTGTCAGTTGAATGCACACATTGACAACCATTCAGTTAGATAGATCCGTTTTTCTTTTAGGAGCAGATGTTTCTCTGTACAGCCTATGGTCCCATTCAGTCGGGAATATCCCAACGCAGCTCCTAGAAGAAACGTGTTTCTGACTCGCTGAATCTCAACATAGATTCAACTCTCTTAGGTGAACGAACGCACAGCAGAGCAGTTTCAAAGAAACTTTTCTCCTGAGTTTTAGATGAAGTTTCCCGCTGTTTAGTACGTATGCCGGCATTGGGCTTGAAATACCTGTTTTGCGATTCTGCACAGAAAGGCTTTGCCAACAGCTGAATCCACACTTAAGTTTAACTCTGTCAGTTGAATGCACACATTGACAACCATTCAGTTAGATAGATCCGTTTTGGTTTTAGGAGCAGATATTTCTCTTTACAGCCTATGGTCCCATTCACTCGGGAATATCGCAACGCAGCTCCTAGAAGAAACGTGTTTCTGACTCGCTGAATCTCAACATAGATTCAACTCTCTTAGTTGAAGGAACGCACAGCAGAGCAGTTTCAAGGAAACGTTTCTCCTGAGTTTTAGACGAAGTTTCCTGCTGTTTAGAACGTACGCCGGCATTAGGCTTGAAATACCGGTCTTGGGATTCTGCAAAGAAAGGATTTGCAAACCGCTGAATCCACACGTGAGTTTAACTCTGGCAGTTGAAAGCACACATTGACAACCATTCAGTTAGATAGCTCCGTTTTGGTTTTAGAAGCAGATATTTCTCTGCACAGCCTATGGTGCAATTCACTCGGGAATATCCCAACGCAGCTCCTAGAAGAAACGTGTTTCTGACTCGCTGAATCTCAACATAGATTCAGCTCTCTTAGTTGAAGGAACGCACAGCAGAGCAGTTTCAAGGAAACGTTTCTCCTGAGTTTTAGACGAAGTTTCCTGCTGTTTAGTACGTACGCCGGCATTGGGCTTGAAATACCGGTCTTGGGATTCTGCAAAGAAAGGGTTTGCAAACTCTGAATCCACACGTGAGTTTAACTCTGTCAGTTGAATGCACACATTGACAACCATTCAGTTAGATAGTTCCGTTTTGGTTTTAGAAGCAGATATTTCTCTGCACAGCCTATGGTGCCATTCACTCGGGAATATCCCAAGGCAGCTCCTAGAAGAAACGTGTTTCTGACTCGCTGAATCTCAACATAGATTCAACTCTCTTAGTTGAACAAAGGCAATGCAGAGCAGTTTCAAGGTAACGTTTCTCCTGAGTTTTTCACGAAGTTTACTGCGGTTTAGTACCTATGCCGGTATTGGGCTGGAAATACCGGTTTTGGGATTCTGCACAGAAAGGGTTTGCAAACCGCTGAATCCACACGTGAGTTTATCTCTGTCAGTTGAATGCACACATTGACAACCATTCAGTTAGATAGCTCCGTTTTTGTTTTAGAAGCAGATAGTTCTCTGTACAGCCTATGGTCCCATTCACTCGGGAATATCCCAATGCAGCTCCTAGAAGAAACGTGTTTCTGACTCGCTGAATCTCAACATAGATTCAACTCTCTTAGGTGAACGAACGCACAGCAGAGCAGTTTCAAGGAAACGTTTCTCCTGAGTTTCAGACGAAGTTTCCTGCTGTTTAGTAGGTTTCCCGGCATTGGGCTGGAAATACCGGTTTTGGTATTCTGCACAGAAAGGGTTTGCCAACCGCTGAATCCACACGTGAGTTTAACTCTGTGAGTTGAATGCACACATTGACAACCATTCAGTTAGATAGATCCGTTTTGGTTTTAGGAGCAGATATTTCTCTGTACAGCCTATGGTCCCATTCACTCGGGAATATCCCAACGCAGCGCCTAGAAGAAACGTGTTTCTGACTCGCTGAATCTCAACATAGATTCAACTCTCTTTGGTGAACGAAGGCACAGCAGAGCTGTTTCAAGGAAACGTTTCTCCTGAGTTTCAGACGAAGTTTCCTGCTCTTTAGTACGTATGCCGGCATTGGGCTGGAAATACCGGTTTTGGGTTTCTGCACAGAAAGGGTTTGCCAACCGCTGAATCCACACGTGAGTTTAACTCTGTCAGTTGAATGCACACATTGGCAACCATTCAGTTAGATAGCTCCGTTTTGGTTTTAGAAGCAGATATTTCTCTGCACAGCCTATGGTGCCATTCACTCGGGAATATCCCAACGCAGCTCCTAGAAGAAACGTGTTTCTGACTCGCTGAATCTCAACATAGATTCAACTCTCTTAGTTGAACGAACGCGCAGCAGAGCAGTTTCAAGGTAACGTTTCTCCTGAGTTTTAGACGAAGTTACCCGCTGTATAGTACGTATGCCGGCATTGGGATTGAAATACCGGTTTTGGGATTCTGCACAGAAAGGGTTTGCAAATCGCTGAATCCACAAGTGAGTTTAACTCTGTCAGTTGAATGCACACATTGACAATCATTCTGTTAGATTGCTCCGTTTTGGTTTTAGAAGCAGATATTTCTCTGTACAGCCTATGGTCCCATTCACTCGGGAATATCCCAACGCAGCTCCTAGAAGAAACGTGTTTCTGACTCACTGAATCTCAACATAGATTCAACTCTCTTAGGTGAACGAACGCACAGCAGAGCAGTTTCAAGGAATCTTTTCTCCTGAGTTTTAGACGAAGTTTCCCGCTGTTTAGTACGTATGCCGGCATTGGGCTTGAAATACCTGTTTTGGGATTCTGCACAGAAAGGCTTTGCCAACAGCTGAATCCACACGTAAGTTTGACTCTGTCAGTTGAATGCACACATTGACAACCATTCAGTTAGATAGATCCGTTTTGGTTTTAGGAGCAGATATTTCTCTTTACAGCCTATGGTCCCATTCAGTCGGGAATATCCCAACGCAGCTCCTAGAAGAAACGTGTTTCTGACTCGCTGAATCTCAACATAGATTCAGCTCTCTTAGTTGAAGGAACGCACAGCAGAGCAGTTTCAAGGAAACGTTTCTCCTGAGTTTTAGACGAAGTTTCCTGCTGTTTAGTACGTACGCCGGCATTGGGCTTGAAATACCGGTCTTGGGATTCTGCAAAGAAAGGGTTTGCAAACGCTGAATCCACACGTGAGTTTAACTCTGTCAGTTGAATGCACACATTGACAACCATTCAGTTAGATAGCTCCGTTTTGGTTTTAGAAGCAGATATTTCTCTGCACAGCCTATGGTGCCATTCACTCGGGAATATCCCATCGCAGCTCCTAGAAGAAACGTGTTTCTGACTCGCTGAATCTCAACATAGATTCAACTATCTTAGGTGAACGAACGCTCAGCACAGCAGTTTCAAGGAAACGTTTCTCCTGAGTTTAAGACGAAGTTTCCTGCTGTTTACTACGTATGCCGGCATTGGGCTTGAAATACCGGTTTTGGGATTCTGCACAGAAAGGGTTTGCAAACCGCTGAATCCACACGTGAGTTTAACTCTGTCACTTGATTGCACACATTGACAACCTTTAAGTTAGATTGCTAAGTTTTGGTTTTAGAAGCAGATATTTCTCTGTACAGCCTATGGTCCCATTCACTCGGGAATATCCCAAGGCAGCTCCTAGAAGAAACGTGTTTCTGACTCGCTGAATCTCAACATAGATTCAATTCTCTTAGGTGAACGAAGGCACAGAAGAGCAGTTTCAAGGAAACGTTTCTCCTGAGTTTTAGACGAAGTTTCCTGCTGTTTAGTACGTATGCCGGTATTGGGATTGAAATACCGGTTTTGGAATTCTGCACAGAAAGGGTTTGCAAACCGCTGAATCCACAAGTGAGTTTAACTCTGTCCGTTGAATGCACACATTGACAACCATTCTGTTAGATAGCTCCGTTTTGGTTTTAGAAGCAGATATTTCTTTGTACAGCCTATGGTCCCATTCACTCGGGAATATCCCAACGCAGCTCCTAGAAGAAACGTGCTTCTGACTCGCTGAATCTCAACATAGATTCAACTCTCTTAGTTGAACAAACGCACTGCAGAGCAGTTTCAAGGTAACGTTTCTCCTGAGTTTTTCACGAAGTTTACTGCAGTTTAGTACGTATGCCGGCATTGGGCTGGAAATACCGGTTTTGTGATTCTGCACAGAAAGGGATTGCAAACCGCTGAATCCACACGTGAGTTTAACTCTGTCAGTTGAATGCACTCATTGACAACCATTCAGTTAGATAGCTCCGTTTTGGTTTCAGAATCAGATATTTCTCTGTACAGCCCATGGTCCCATTCACTCGGGAATATCCCAACGCAGCTCCTAGAAGAAACGTGTTTCTGACTCGCTGAATCTCAACATAGATTCAACTCTCTTAGGTGAACGAACGCACAGCAGAGCAGTTTCAAGGAAACGTTTCTCCTGAGTTTTAGACGAAGTTTCCTGCTGTTTAGTACGTACGCCGGCATTGGGCTTGAAATACCGGTCTTGGGATTCTGCAAAGAAAGGGTTTGCAAACCGCTGAATCCACACGTGAGTTTAACTCTGTCAGTTGAATGCACACATTGACAACCATTCATTTAGATAGCTCCGTTTTGGTTTTAGAACAGATATTTCTTTGCACAGCCTATGGTGCCATTCACTCGGGAATATCCCAACGCAGCTCCTAGAAGAAACGTGTTTCTGACACGCTGAATCTCAACATAGATTCAACTGTCTTAGGTGAACGAAGGCTCAGCACAGCAATTTCAAGGAAACGTTTCTCCTGAGTTTTAGACGAAGTATCCTGCTGTTTAGTACGTATGCCGGCATTGGGCTGGAAATACCGGTTTTGGGATTCTGCACAGAAACGGTTTGCCAACCGCTGAATCCACACGTGAGTTTAACTCTGTCAGTTGAATGCACACATTGACAACCATTCAGTTAGATAGATCCGTTTTTCTTTTAGGAGCAGATGTTTCTCTGTACAGCCTATGGTCCCATTCAGTCGGGAATATCCCAACGCAGCTCCTAGAAGAAACGTGTTTCTGACTCGCTGAATCTCAACATAGATTCAACTCTCTTAGGTGAACGAACGCACAGCAGAGCAGTTTCAAGGAAACTTTTCTCCTGAGTTTTAGATGAAGTTTCCCGCTGTTTAGTACGTATGCCGGCATTGGGCTTGAAATATCTGTTTTGCGATTCTGCACAGAAAGGCTTTGCCAACAGCTGAATGCACACTTAAGTTTGACTGTGTCAGTTGAATGCACACATTGACAACCATTCAGTTAGATAGATCCGTTTTGGTTTTAGGAGCAGATATTTCTCTTTACAGCCTATGGTCCCATTCACTCGGGAATATCGCAACGCAGCTCCTAGAAGAAACGTGTTTCTGACTCGCTGAATCTCAACATAGATTCAACTCTCTTAGTTGAAGGAACGCACAGCAGAGCAGTTTCAAGGAAACGTTTCTCCTGAGTTTTAGACGAAGTTTCCTGCTGTTTAGAACGTACGCCGGCATTAGGCTTGAAATACCGGTCTTGGGATTCTGCAAAGAAAGGATTTGCAAACCGCTGAATCCACACGTGAGTTTAACTCTGGCAGTTGAAAGCACACATTGACAACCATTCAGTTAGATAGCTCCGTTTTGGTTTTAGAAGCAGATATTTCTCTGCACAGCCTATGGTGCAATTCACTCGGGAATATCCCAACGCAGCTCCTAGAAGAAACGTGTTTCTGACTCGCTGAATCTCAACATAGATTCAACTATCTTAGGTGAACGAACGCTCAGCACAGCAGTTTCAAGGAAACGTTTCTCCTGAGTTTAAGACGAAGTTTCCTGCTGTTTAGTACGTATGCCGGCATTGGGCTGGAAATACCGGTTTTGGGATTCTGCACAGAAAGGGTTTGCCAACCGCTGAATCCACACGTGAGTTTAACTCTGTCAGTTGAATGCACACATTGACAACCATTCAGTGAGATAGCTCCGTTTTGGTTTTTGAAGCAGATATTTCTCTGTACAGCCTATTGTCCCATTCACTCGGGAATATCCCAACGCAGCTCCTAGAAGAAACGTGTTTCTGACTCGCTGAATCTCAACATAGATTCAACTCTCTTAGGTGAACGAACGCACAGCAGAGCAGTTTCAAGGAAACGTTTCTCCTGAGTTTTAGACGAAGTTTCCTGCTGTTTAGTACGTATGCCGGCATTGGGCTTGAAATACCAGTTTTGGGATTCTGCACAGAAAGGGTTTGCAAACCGCTGAATCCACACGTGAGTTTAACTCTGTCAGTTGAATGCACACATTGACAACCATTCAGTTAGACAGCTCCGTTTGGTTTTAGAAGCAGATATTTCTCTGTACAGCCTATGGTCCCATTCACTCGGGAATATCCCAACGCAGCTCCTAGAAGAAACGTGTTTCTGACTCGCTGAATCTCAACATAGATTCAACTCTCTTAGTTGAACAAACGCAATGCAGAGCAGTTTCAAGGTAACGTTTCTCCTAAGTTTTTCACGAAGTTTACTGCGGTTTAGTACGAATGCCGGCATTGGGCTGGAAATACCGGTTTTGGGATTCTGCACAGAAAGGGTTTGCAAACCGCTGAATCCACACGTGAGTTTATCTCTGTCAGTTGAATGCACACATTGACAACCATTCAGTTAGATAGCTCCGTTTTGGTTTTAGAAGCAGATATTTCTCTGTACAGCCTATGGCCCCATTCACTCGGGAATATCCCAACGCAGCTCCTAGAAGAAACGTGTTTCTGACTCGCTGAATCTCAACATAGATTCAACTCTCTTAGTTGAACGAAGGCACAGCAGAGCAGTTTCAAGGAAATGTTTCTCCTGAGTTTCAGACGAAGTTTCCTGCTGTTTAGTACGTATGCCGGCATTGAGCTGGAAATACCGGTTTTGTGATTCTGCACAGAAAGGGTTTGCCAACCGCTGAATCCACACGTGAGTTTAACTCTGTCAGTTGAATGCACACATTGACAACCATTCAGTTAGATTGATCCGTTTTGGTTTTCGGAGCAGATATTTCTCTGTACAGCCTATGGTCCCATTCACTCGGGAATATCCCAACGCAGCTCCTAGAAGAAACGTGTTTCTGACTCGCTGAATCTCAACATAGATTCAACTCTCTTAGGTGAACGAACGCACAGCAGAGCAGTTTCAAGGAAACGTTTCTCCTGAGTTTCAGACGAACTTTCCTGCTGTTTAGTAGGTATGCCGGCATTGGGCTGGAAATACCAGTTTTGGGATTCTGCACAGAAATGGTTTGCCAACCGCTGAATCCACACGTGAGTTTAACTCTGTCAGTTGAATGCACACATTGACAACCATTCAGTTAGATAGATCCGTTTTTCTTTTAGGAGCAGATGTTTCTCTGTACAGCCTATGGTCCCATTCAGTCGGGAATATCCCAACGCAGCTCCTAGAAGAAACGTGTTTCTGACTCGCTGAATCTCAACATAGATTCAACTCTCTTAGGTGAACGAACGCACAGCAGAGCAGTTTCAAGGAAACGTTTCTCCTGAGTTTTAGACGAAGTTTCGTGCTGTTTAGAACGTACGCCGGCATTGGGCTTGAAATACCGGTCTTGGGATTCTGCAAAATAAGGATTTGCAAACCGCTGAATCCACACGTGAGTTTAACTCTGTCAGTTGAATGCACACATTGACAACCATTCAGTTAGATAGCTCTGTTTTGGTTTTAGAAGCAGATATTTCTCTGCACAGCCTATGGTGCCATTCACTCGAGAATATCCCAACGCAGCTCCTAGAAGAAACCTGTTTCTGACTCGCTGAATCTCAACATAGATTCAACTATCTTAGGTGAACGAACGCTCAGCACAGCAGTTTCAAGGTAACGTTTCTCCTGAGGTTTTCACGAAGTTTACTGCGGTTTAGTACGAATGCCGGCATTGGGCTGGAAATACCGGTTTTGGGATTCTGCACAGAAAGGGTTTGCAAACCGCTGAATCCACACGTGAGTTTATCTCTGTCAGTTGAATGCACGCATTGACAACCATTCAGTTAGATAGCTCCGTTTTGGTTTTAGAAGCAGATGTTTCTCTGTACAGCCTATGGTCCCATTCACTCGGGAATATCCCAACGCAGCTCCTAGAAGAAACGTGTTTCTGACTCGCTGAATCTCAACATAGATTCAACTCTCTTAGTTGAACGAACGCACAGCAGAGCAGTTTCAAGGAAACGTTTCTCCTGAGTTTCAGACGAAGTTTCCTGCTGTTTAGTAGGTATGCCGGCATTGGGCTGGAAATACCGGTTTTGGGATTCTGCACAGAAAGGGTTTGCCAACCGCTGAATCCACACGTGAGTTTAACTCTGTCAGTTGAATGCACACATTGACAACCATTCAGTTAGATAGCTCCGTTTTGGTTTTAGAAGCAGATATTTCTCTGCACAGCCTATGGTGCCATTCATTCGGGAATATCCCAACGCAGCTCCTAGAAGAAACGTGTTTCTGACTCGCTGAATCTCAACATAGATTCAACTATCTTAGGTGAACGAACGCTCAGCACAGCAGTTTCAAGGAAACGTTTCTCCTGAGTTTTAGACGAAGTTACCTGCTGTTTAGTACGTATGCCGGCATTGGGCTTGAAATACCGGTTTTGGGATTCTGCACAGAAAGGGTTTGCCAACCGCTGAATCCACACGTGAGTTTAACTCTGTCAGTTGAATGCACACATTGACAACCATTCAGTTAGATAGATCCGTTTTGGTTTTAGGAGCAGATATTTCTCTGTACAGCCTATGGCCCCATTCACTCGGGAATATCCCAACGCAGCTCCTAGAAGAAACGTGTTTCTGACTCGCTGAATCTCAACATAGATTCAACTCTCTTAGTTGAAGGAACGCACAGCAGAGCAGTTTCAAGGAAACGTTTCTCCTGAGTTTTAGACGAAGTTTCCTGCTGTTTAGAACGTACGCCGGCATTAGGCTTGAAATACCGGTCTTGGGATTCTGCAAAGAAAGGATTTGCAAACCGCTGAATCCACACGTGAGTTTAACTCTGGCAGTTGAAAGCACACATTGACAACCATTCAGTTAGATAGCTCCGTTTTGGTTTTAGAAGCAGATATTTCTCTGCACAGCCTATGGTGCAATTCACTCGGGAATATCCCAACGCAGCTCCTAGAAGAAACGTGTTTCTGACTCGCTGAATCTCAACATAGATTCAGCTCTCTTAGTTGAAGGAACGCACAGCAGAGCAGTTTCAAGGAAACGTTTCTCCTGAGTTTTAGACGAAGTTTCCTGCTGTTTAGTACGTACGCCGGCATTGGGCTTGAAATACCGGTCTTGGGATTCTGCAAAGAAAGGGTTTGCAAACTCTGAATCCACACGTGAGTTTAACTCTGTCAGTTGAATGCACACATTGACAACCATTCAGTTAGATAGTTCCGTTTTGGTTTTAGAAGCAGATATTTCTCTGCACAGCCTATGGTGCCATTCACTCGGGAATATCCCAACGCAGCTCCTAGAAGAAACGTGTTTCTGACTCGCTGAATCTCAACATAGATTCAACTCTCTTAGTTGAACAAAGGCAATGCAGAGCAGTTTCAAGGTAACGTTTCTCCTGAGTTTTTCACGAAGTTTACTGCGGTTTAGTACCTATGCCGGTATTGGGCTGGAAATACCGGTTTTGGGATTCTGCACAGAAAGGGTTTGCAAACCGCTGAATCCACACGTGAGTTTATCTCTGTCAGTTGAATGCACACATTGACAACCATTCAGTTAGATAGCTCCGTTTTTGTTATAGAAGCAGATAGTTCTCTGTACAGCCTATGGTCCCATTCACTCGGGAATATCCCAATGCAGCTCCTAGAAGAAACGTGTTTCTGACTCGCTGAATCTCAACATAGATTCAACTCTCTTAGGTGAACGAACGCACAGCAGAGCAGTTTCAAGGAAACGTTTCTCCTGAGTTTCAGACGAAGTTTCCTGCTGTTTAGTAGGTTTCCCGGCATTGGGCTGGAAATACCGGTTTTGGTATTCTGCACAGAAAGGGTTTGCCAACCGCTGAATCCACACGTGAGTTTAACTCTGTGAGTTGAATGCACACATTGACAACCATTCAGTTAGATAGATCCGTTTTGGTTTTAGGAGCAGATATTTCTCTGTACAGCCTATGGTCCCATTCACTCGGGAATATCCCAACGCAGCGCCTAGAAGAAACGTGTTTCTGACTCGCTGAATCTCAACATAGATTCAACTCTCTTTGGTGAACGAAGGCACAGCAGAGCTGTTTCAAGGAAACGTTTCTCCTGAGTTTCAGACGAAGTTTCTTGCTCTTTAGTACGTATGCCGGCATTGGGCTGGAAATACCGGTTTTGGGTTTCTGCACAGAAAGGGTTTGCCAACCGCTGAATCCACACGTGAGTTTAACTCTGTCAGTTGAATGCACACATTGGCAACCATTCAGTTAGATAGCTCCGTTTTGGTTTTAGAAGCAGATATTTCTCTGCACAGCCTATGGTGCCATTCACTCGGGAATATCCCAACGCAGCTCCTAGAAGAAACGTGTTTCTGACTCGCTGAATCTCAACATAGATTCAACTCTCTTAGTTGAACGAACGCACAGCAGAGCAGTTTCAAGGTAACGTTTCTCCTGAGTTTTAGACGAAGTTACCCGCTGTATAGTACGTATGCCGGCATTGGGATTGAAATACCGGTTTTGGGATTCTGCACAGAAAGGGTTTGCAAACCGCTGAATCCACAAGTGAGTTTAACTCTGTCAGTTGAATGCACACATTGACAATCATTCTGTTAGATTGCTCCGTTTTGGTTTTAGAAGCAGATATTTCTCTGTACAGCCTATGGTCCCATTCACTCGGGAATATCCCAACGCAGCTCCTAGAAGAAACGTGTTTCTGACTCACTGAATCTCAACATAGATTCAACTCTCTTAGGTGAACGAACGCACAGCAGAGCAGTTTCAAGGAATCTTTTCTCCTGAGTTTTAGACGAAGTTTCCCGCTGTTTAGTACGTATGCCGGCATTGGGCTTGAAATACCTGTTTTGGGATTCTGCACAGAAAGGCTTTGCCAACAGCTGAATCCACACGTAAGTTTGACTCTGTCAGTTGAATGCACACATTGACAACCATTCAGTTAGATAGATCCGTTTTGGTTTTAGGAGCAGATATTTCTCTTTACAGCCTATGGTCCCATTCAGTCGGGAATATCCCAAGGCAGCTCCTAGAAAAAACGTGTTTCTGACTCGCTGAATCTCAACATAGATTCAGCTCTCTTAGTTGAAGGAAAGCACAGCAGAGCAGTTTCAAGGAAACGTTTCTCCTGAGTTTTAGACGAAGTTTCCTGCTGTTTAGTACGTACGCCGGCATTGGGCTTGAAATACCGGTCTTGGGATTCTGCAAAGAAAGGGTTTGCAAACGCTGAATCCACACGTGAGTTTAACTCTGTCAGTTGAATGCACACATTGACAACCATTCAGTTAGATAGCTCCGTTTTGGTTTTAGAAGCAGATATTTCTCTGCACAGCCTATGGTGCCATTCACTCGGGAATATCCCATCGCAGCTCCTAGAAGAAACGTGTTTCTGACTCGCTGAATCTCAACATAGATTCAACTATCTTAGGTGAACGAACGCTCAGCACAGCAGTTTCAAGGAAACGTTTCTCCTGAGTTTAAGACGAAGTTTCCTGCTGTTTACTACGTATGCCGGCATTGGGCTTGAAATACCGGTTTTGGGATTCTGCACAGAAAGGGTTTGCAAACCGCTGAATCCACACGTGAGTTTAACTCTGTCACTTGATTGCACACATTGACAACCTTTAAGTTAGATTGCTAAGTTTTGGTTTTAGAAGCAGATATTTCTCTGTACAGCCTATGGTCCCATTCACTCGGGAATATCCCAAGGCAGCTCCTAGAAGAAACGTGTTTCTGACTCGCTGAATCTCAACATAGATTCAATTCTCTTAGGTGAACGAAGGCACAGAAGAGCAGTTTCAAGGAAACGTTTCTCCTGAGTTTTAGACGAAGTTTCCTGCTGTTTAGTACTTATGCCGGTATTGGGATTGAAATACCGGTTTTGGAATTCTGCACAGAAAGGGTTTGCAAACCGCTGAATCCACAAGTGAGTTTAACTCTGTCCGTTGAATGCACACATTGACAACCATTCTGTTAGATAGCTCCGTTTTGGTTTTAGAAGCAGATATTTCTCTGTACAGCCTATGGTCCCATTCACTCGGGAATATCCCAACGCAGCTCCTAGAAGAAACGTGTTTCTGACTCGCTGAATCTCAACATAGATTCAACTCTCTTAGTTGAACAAACGCACTGCAGAGCAGTTTCAAGGTAACGTTTCTCCTGAGTTTTTCACGAAGTTTACTGCAGTTTAGTACGTATGCCGGCATTGGGCTGGAAATACCGGTTTTGTGATTCTGCACAGAAAGGGATTGCAAACCGCTGAATCCACACGTGAGTTTAACTCTGTCAGTTGAATGAACTCATTGACAACCATTCAGTTAGATAGCTCCGTTTTGGTTTCAGAATCAGATATTTCTCTGTACAGCCCATGGTCCCATTCACTCGGGAATATCCCAACGCAGCTCCTAGAAGAAACGTGTTTCTGACTCGCTGAATCTCAACATAGATTCAACTCTCTTAGGTGAACGAACGCACAGCAGAGCAGTTTCAAGGAAACGTTTCTCCTGAGTTTTAGACGAAGTTTCCTGCTGTTTAGTACGTACGCCGGCATTGGGCTTGAAATACCGGTCTTGGGATTCTGCAAAGAAAGGGTTTGCAAACCGCTGAATCCACACGTGAGTTTAACTCTGTCAGTTGAATGCACACATTGACAACCATTCATTTAGATAGCTCCGTTTTGGTTTTAGAACAGATATTTCTTTGCACAGCCTATGGTGCCATTCACTCGGGAATATCCCAACGCAGCTCCTAGAAGCAACGTGTTTCTGACACGCTGAATCTCAACATAGATTCAACTGTCTTAGGTGAACGAAGGCTCAGCACAGCAATTTCAAGGAAACGTTTCTCCTGAGTTTTAGACGAAGTATCCTGCTGTTTAGTACGTATGCCGGCATTGGGCTGGAAATACCGGTTTTGGGATTCTGCACAGAAACGGTTTGCCAACCGCTGAATCCACACGTGAGTTTAACTCTGTCAGTTGAATGCACACATTGACAACCATTCAGTTAGATAGATCCGTTTTTCTTTTAGGAGCAGATGTTTCTCTGTACAGCCTATGGTCCCATTCAGTCGGGAATATCCCAACGCAGCTCCTAGAAGAAACGTGTTTCTGACTCGCTGAATCTCAACATAGATTCAACTCTCTTAGGTGAACGAACGCACAGCAGAGCAGTTTCAAGGAAACTTTTCTCCTGAGTTTTAGATGAAGTTTCCCGCTGTTTAGTACGTATGCCGGCATTGGGCTTGAAATATCTGTTTTGCGATTCTGCACAGAAAGGCTTTGCCAACAGCTGAATGCACACTTAAGTTTGACTGTGTCAGTTGAATGCACACATTGACAACCATTCAGTTAGATAGATCCGTTTTGGTTTTAGGAGCAGATATTTCTCTTTACAGCCTATGGTCCCATTCACTCGGGAATATCGCAACGCAGCTCCTAGAAGAAACGTGTTTCTGACTCGCTGAATCTCAACATAGATTCAACTCTCTTAGTTGAAGGAACGCACAGCAGAGCAGTTTCAAGGAAACGTTTCTCCTGAGTTTTAGACGAAGTTTCCTGCTGTTTAGAACGTACGCCGGCATTAGGCTTGAAATACCGGTCTTGGGATTCTGCAAAGAAAGGATTTGCAAACCGCTGAATCCACACGTGAGTTTAACTCTGGCAGTTGAAAGCACACATTGACAACCATTCAGTTAGATAGCTCCGTTTTGGTTTTAGAAGCAGATATTTCTCTGCACAGCCTATGGTGCAATTCACTCGGGAATATCCCAACGCAGCTCCTAGAAGAAACGTGTTTCTGACTCGCTGAATCTCAACATAGATTCAACTATCTTAGGTGAACGAACGCTCAGCACAGCAGTTTCAAGGAAACGTTTCTCCTGAGTTTAAGACGAAGTTTCCTGCTGTTTAGTACGTATGCCGGCATTGGGCTGGAAATACCGGTTTTGGGATTCTGCACAGAAAGGGTTTGCCAACCGCTGAATCCACACGTGAGTTTAACTCTGTCAGTTGAATGCACACATTGACAACCATTCAGTGAGATAGCTCCGTTTTGGTTTTTGAAGCAGATATTTCTCTGTACAGCCTATTGTCCCATTCACTCGGGAATATCCCAACGCAGCTCCTAGAAGAAACGTGTTTCTGACTCGCTGAATCTCAACATAGATTCAACTCTCTTAGGTGAACGAACGCACAGCAGAGCAGTTTCAAGGAAACGTTTCTCCTGAGTTTTAGACGAAGTTTCCTGCTGTTTAGTACGTATGCCGGCATTGGGCTTGAAATACCAGTTTTGGGATTCTGCACAGAAAGGGTTTGCAAACCGCTGAATCCACACGTGAGTTTAACTCTGTCAGTTGAATGCACACATTGACAACCATTCAGTTAGACAGCTCCGTTTGGTTTTAGAAGCAGATATTTCTCTGTACAGCCTATGGTCCCATTCACTCGGGAATATCCCAACGCAGCTCCTAGAAGAAACGTGTTTCTGACTCGCTGAATCTCAACATAGATTCAACTCTCTTAGTTGAACAAACGCAATGCAGAGCAGTTTCAAGGTAACGTTTCTCCTAAGTTTTTCACGAAGTTTACTGCGGTTTAGTACGAATGCCGGCATTGGGCTGGAAATACCGGTTTTGGGATTCTGCACAGAAAGGGTTTGCAAACCGCTGAATCCACACGTGAGTTTATCTCTGTCAGTTGAATGCACACATTGACAACCATTCAGTTAGATAGCTCCGTTTTGGTTTTAGAAGCAGATATTTCTCTGTACAGCCTATGGTCCCATTCACTCGGGAATATCCCAACGCAGCTCCTAGAAGAAACGTGTTTCTGACTCGCTGAACCTCAACATAGATTCAACTCTCTTAGTTGAACGAACGCACAGCAGAGCAGTTTCAAGGAAACGTTTCTCCTGAGTTTCAGACGAAGTTTCCTGCTGTTTAGTAGGTATGCCGGCATTGGGCTGGAAATACCGGTTTTGGGATTAGGCACAGAAAGGGTTTGCCAACCGCTGAATCCACACGTGAGTTTAACTCTGTCAGTTGAATGCACACATTGACAACCTTTCAGTTAGATAGCTCCGTTTTGGTTTTAGAAGCAGATATTTCTCTGCACAGACTATGGTGCCATTCACTCGGGAATATCCCAACGCAGCTCCTAGAAGAAACGTGTTTCTGACTCGCTGAATCTCAACATAGATTCAACTATCTTAGGTGAACGAACACTCAGCACAGCAGTTTCAAGGAAACGTTTCTCCTGAGTTTTAGACGAAGTTACCTGCTGTTTAGTACGTATGCCGGCATTGGGCTTGAAACACCGGTTTTGGGATTCTGCACAGAAAGGGTTTGCAAACCGCTGAATCCACACGTGAGTTTAACTCTGTCAGTTGAATGCACACATTGACAACCATTCAGTTAGATAGATCCGTTTTGGTTTTAGGAGCAGATATTTCTCTGTACAGCCTATGGCCCCATTCACTCGGGAATATCCCAACGCAGCTCCTAGAAGAAACGTGTTTCTGACTCGCTGAATCTCAACATAGATTCAACTCTCTTAGTTGAACGAAGGCACAGCAGAGCAGTTTCAAGGAAACGTTTCTCCTGAGTTTCAGACGAAGTTTCCTGCTGTTTAGTACGTATGCCGGCATTGAGCTGGAAATACCGGTTTTGTGATTCTGCACAGAAAGGGTTTGCCAACCGCTGAATCCACACGTGAGTTTAACTCTGTCAGTTGAATGCACACATTGACAACCATTCAGTTAGATTGATCCGTTTTGGTTTTCGGAGCAGATATTTCTCTGTACAGCCTATGGTCCCATTCACTCGGGAATATCCCAACGCAGCTCCTAGAAGAAACGTGTTTCTGACTCGCTGAATCTCAACATAGATTCAACTCTCTTAGGTGAACGAACGCACAGCAGAGCAGTTTCAAGGAAACGTTTCTCCTGAGTTTCAGACGAACTTTCCTGCTGTTTAGTAGGTATGCCGGCATTGGGCTGGAAATACCAGTTTTGGGATTCTGCACAGAAACGGTTTGCCAACCGCTGAATCCACACGTGAGTTTAACTCTGTCAGTTGAATGCACACATTGACAACCATTCAGTTAGATAGATCCGTTTTTCTTTTAGGAGCAGATGTTTCTCTGTACAGCCTATGGTCCCATTCAGTCGGGAATATCCCAACGCAGCTCCTAGAAGAAACGTGTTTCTGACTCGCTGAATCTCAACATAGATTCAACTCTCTTAGGTGAACGAACGCACAGCAGAGCAGTTTCAAGGAAACGTTTCTCCTGAGTTTTAGACGAAGTTTCGTGCTGTTTAGAACGTACGCCGGCATTGGGCTTGAAATACCGGTCTTGGGATTCTGCAAAATAAGGATTTGCAAACCGCTGAATCCACACGTGAGTTTAACTCTGTCAGTTGAATGCACACATTGACAACCATTCAGTTAGATAGCTCTGTTTTGGTTTTAGAAGCAGATATTTCTCTGCACAGCCTATGGTGCCATTCACTCGAGAATATCCCAACGCAGCTCCTAGAAGAAACCTGTTTCTGACTCGCTGAATCTCAACATAGATTCAACTATCTTAGGTGAACGAACGCTCAGCACAGCAGTTTCAAGGTAACGTTTCTCCTGAGGTTTTCACGAAGTTTACTGCGGTTTAGTACGAATGCCGGCATTGGGCTGGAAATACCGGTTTTGGGATTCTGCACAGAAAGGGTTTGCAAACCGCTGAATCCACACGTGAGTTTATCTCTGTCAGTTGAATGCACGCATTGACAACCATTCAGTTAGATAGCTCCGTTTTGGTTTTAGAAGCAGATGTTTCTCTGTACAGCCTATGGTCCCATTCACTCGGGAATATCCCAACGCAGCTCCTAGAAGAAACGTGTTTCTGACTCGCTGAATCTCAACATAGATTCAACTCTCTTAGTTGAACGAACGCACAGCAGAGCAGTTTCAAGGAAACGTTTCTCCTGAGTTTCAGACGAAGTTTCCTGCTGTTTAGTACGTATGCCGGCATTGGGCTGGAAATACCGGTTTTGGGATTCTGCACAGAAAGGGTTTGCCAACCGCTGAATCCACACGTGAGTTTAACTCTGTCAGTTGAATGCACACATTGACAACCATTCAGTTAGATAGCTCCGTTTTGGTTTTAGAAGCAGATATTTCTCTGCACAGCCTATGGTGCCATTCATTCGGGAATATCCCAACGCAGCTCCTAGAAGAAACGTGTTTCTGACTCGCTGAATCTCAACATAGATTCAACTATCTTAGGTGAACGAACGCTCAGCACAGCAGTTTCAAGGAAACGTTTCTCCTGAGTTTTAGACGAAGTTACCTGCTGTTTAGTACGTATGCCGGCATTGGGCTTGAAATACCGGTTTTGGGATTCTGCACAGAAAGGGTTTGCCAACCGCTGAATCCACACGTGAGTTTAACTCTGTCAGTTGAATGCACACATTGACAACCATTCAGTTAGATAGATCCGTTTTGGTTTTAGGAGCAGATATTTCTCTGTACAGCCTATGGCCCCATTCACTCGGGAATATCCCAACGCAGCTCCTAGAAGAAACGTGTTTCTGACTCGCTGAATCTCAACATAGATTCAACTCTCTTAGGTGAACGAACGCACAGCAGAGCAGTTTCAAGGAAACGTTTCTCCTGAGTTTTAGACGAGGTTTCCTGCTGTTTAGTACGTATGCCGCCATTGGGCTTGAAATACCGGTTTTGGGATTTTGCACAGAAAGGGTTTGCAAACCGCTGAATCCACACGTGAGTTTAACTCTGTCAGTTGAATGCACACATTGACAACCATTCAGGTAGGGAGCTCCGTTTTGGTTTTAGAAGCAGATATTTCTCTGTACAGCCTATGGTCCCATTCACTCGGGAATATCCCAACGCAGCTCCTAGAAGAAACGTGTTTCTGACTCGCTGAATCTCAACATAGATTCAACTCTCTTAGTTGAACGAAGGCACAGCAGAGCAGTTTCAAGGAAACGTTTCTCCTGAGTTTCAGACGAAGTTTCCTGCTGTTTAGTACGTATGCCGGCATTGAGCTGGAAATACCGGTTTTGTGATTCTGCACAGAAAGGGTTTGCCAACCGCTGAATCCACACGTGAGTTTAACTCTGTCAGTTGAATGCACACATTGACAACCATTCAGTTAGATTGATCCGTTTTGGTTTTAGGAGCAGATATTTCTCTGTACAGCCTATGGTCCCATTCACTCGGGAATATCCCAACGCAGCTTCTAGAAGAAACGTGTTTCTGACTCGCTGAATCTCAACATAGATTCAACTCTCTTAGTTGAACGAACGCACAGCAGAGCAGTTTCAAAGAAACGTTTCTCCTGAGTTTTAGACGAAGTTTCCTGCTGTTTAGTACGTATGCCGGCATTGGGCTTGAAATACCGGTTTTGGAATTCTGCACAGAAAGGGTTTGCAAACCGCTGAATCCACACGTGAGTTTAACTCTGTCAGTTGAATGCACACATTGACAACCATTCAGTCAGACAGCTCCGTTTTGGTTTTAGGAGCAGATATTTCTCTGTACAGCCTATGGTCCCATTCACTCGGGAATATCCCAACGCAGCTCCTAGAAGAAACGTGTTTCTGACTCGCTGAATCTCAACATAGATTCAACTCTCTTAGGTGAACGAACGCACAGCAGAGCAGTTTCAAGGAAACGTTTTTCCTGAGGTTTAGACGAAGTTTACTGCGGTTTAGTACGTATGCCAGCATTGGGTTGGAAATACCGGTTTACGGATTCTGCAAAGAAAGGGTTTGCAAACCGCTGAAACCTCACGTGAGTTTAACTCTGTCAGTTAAATGCAGACATTGACAACCATTCAGTTAGATAGCTCCGTTTTGGTGTTAGGAGCAGATATTTCTCTGTACAGCCTAAGGTCCCATTCACTCGGGAATATCCCAACGCAGCTCCTAGAAGAAACGCGTTTCTGACTCGCTGAATCTCAACATAGATTCAACTCTCTTAGGTGAATGAACGCACAGCAGAGCAGTTTCAAGGAAACGCTTCTCCTGAGTTTTAGACGAAGTCATACTGCTGTTTAGTACGTATGCCGGCATTGGGCTGGAAATACCGGTTTTGGGATTCTGCACAGAAAGGGTTTGCAAACCGCTGAATCCACACGTGAGTTTAACTCTGTCAGTTGAATGCACACGTTGGCAACCATTCAGTTAGATAGCTCCGTTTTGGTTTTAGAAGCAGATATTTCTCTGTACAGCCTGTGGTCCCATTCACTCGGGAATATCCCACCGCAGCTCCTAGAAGCAACGTGTTTCTGACTCGCCGAATCTCAACATAGATTCAACTCTCTTAGGTGAACGAACGCACAGCAGAGTAGTTTCAAGGAAACGTTTCTCCTGAGTTTTAGACGAAGTTTACTGCTGTTTCGGACGTATGCCGGCATTGGGCTGAAAATACCGGTTCTGGGATTCTGCACAGAAAGGGTTTGCAAACCCCAGAATCCACACGTGTGTTTAACTCTCTTAGTGGAATGCATACATTGACAACAATTCAGTTAGATAGCTCCGTTTTGGTTTTAGAAGCAGATATTTCTCGGTACAGCCTATGTTACCTTTCACTCGGCAATATCCCAACGTAGCCCCTAGAAGAAACGTGTTTCTGACTCGCTGAATCTCAAAATACATTCAACTCTCTTAGGTGAACGAAAGCACAGCAGAGCAGTTTCAAGGAAACGTTTCTCCTGAGTTTTAGACGAAGTTTCCCGCTGTTTAGTACGTATGCCGGCATTGGGCTGGAAATACCGGTTTTGGGATTCTGCACAGAAAGGGTTTCCAAACCCCTGAATCCACACGTGAGTTTAACTCTGTCAGTTGAATGCACACGTTGACAATCATTCAGTTAGATAGCTCAGTTTTTTTTTTAGATGCAGATATTTCTCGGTACAGCCTGTGGTCCCATTCACTCGGGAATATCTCAACGCAGCTCCTAGAAGAAACGTGTTTCTGACTCGCTGAATCTCAACATAGATTCAACTCTCTTAGGTGAATGAACGTACAGCATAGCAGTTTCAAGGAAACATTTCTCTTGAGTTTTAGACGAAGTTTCCTGCTGTTTAGTACGTATGCCGGCATTGGGCTGGAAATGCCGGTTTCGGGATTCTGCACAGAAAGGTTTTGCAAACCGCTGAATCCACACGTAAGTTTAACTCTGTCAGTTGAATGAACACATTGACAACCATTCAGTTAGATAGCTCCGTTTTGGTTTTAGAAGCAGATATTTCTCTGTACAGCCTATGGTCCAATTCACTCGGGAATATCCCAACGCAGCTCCTAGAAGAAACGTGTTTCTGACTCGCTGAATCTCAACATAGATTCAACTCTCTTAGGTGAAGGAAAGCACAGCAGAGCAGTTTCAAGGAAACGTTTCTCCTGAGTTTTAGACGAAGTTTACTGCGGTTTAGTACGTATGCCAGCATTGGGTTGGAAATGCCGGTTTTGGGATTCTGGAAAGAAAGGGTTTGCAAACCGCTGAATCCACACGTGAGGTTAACTCTGTCATTTGAATGCACACGTTGGCAACCATTCAGTTAGATAGCTCCGTTTTGGTTTTAGAAGCAGATATTTCTCTGTACAGCCTATGGTCCCATTCATTCGGGAATATCCCACCGCAGCTCCTAGAAGAAACGTGTTTTTGACTCGCCGAATCTCAACATAGATTCAACTCTCTTAGGTGAACGAATGCACAGCAGAGTAGTTTCAAGGAAACGTTTCTCCTGAGTTTTAGACGAAGTTTACTGCTGTTTCGGACGTATGCCGGCATTGGGCTGGAAATACCGGTTCTGGGATTCTGCACAGAAAGGGTTTGCAAACCCCAGAATCCACACGTGTGTTTAACTCTGTTAGTGGAATGCAAACATTGACAACAATTCAGTTAGATAGCTCCGTTTTGGTTTTAGAAGCAGATATTTCTCTGTACAGCCTATGTTACCTTTCACTCGGGAATATCCCAACGTAACCCCTAGAAGAAACGTGTTTCTGACTCGCTGAATCTCAACATAGATTCAACTCTCTTAGGTGAACGAACGCGCAGCAGAGCAGTTTCAAGGAAACGTTCCTCCTGAGTTTTAGACAAAGTCATACTGCTGTTTCGTAAGTATGCCTGCATAAGGCTGGAAATGGCGGTTTCAGGATTCCGCACAGAAAGTCTTTGAAAAGCGTTGAATCCACCCATGAGTTTACCACGGTCAGTTGAATGCACACATGGACAACCAATCAGTTAGATAGCTCCGTTTTGGTTTTAGAAGCAGATATTTCTCTGTACAGCCTATGGTCCCATACATTCGGGAATATCCTAACGCAGCTCTTAAAAGAAACGTGTTTCTGACTCGCTGAATCTCAACATAGATTCATCTCTCTTAGGTGAACGAACGCACAGCAGAGCAGTTTCAAGGAAACGTTTCTCCTGAGTTTTAGACGAAGTTTCCTGCTGTTTAGTACGTATGCCGGCATTGGGATGGAAATACCGGTTTTGGGATTCTGCACAGAAAGGGTTTGCAAACCGCTGAATCCACACGTGAGTTTAACTCTGTCAGTTGAATGCACACATTGACAACCATTCAGTTAGATAGCTCCGTTTTGGTTTTAGAAGCAGATATTTCTCGGTACAGCCTATGGTCCCATTCACTCAGGAATATCTCAACGCAGCTCCTAGAGGAAACGTGTTTCTGACTCGCTGAATCTCAACATAGATTCAACTCTCTTAGGTGAACGAACGCACAGCAGAGCAGTTTCAAGGAAACGTTTCTCCTGAGTTTTAGACGAAGTCATACTGCTGTTTAGTACGTATGCCGGCATTGAGCTGGAAATACCGGTTTTGGGATTCTGCACAGAAAGGGTTTGCAAACCGCTGAATCCACACGTGAGTTTAACTCTGTCAGTTGAATGCACACATTGACAACCATTCAGTTAGATAGCTCCGTTTTGGTTTTAGAAGCAGATATTTCTCAGTACAGCCTATGGTCCCATTCACTCAGGAATATCTCAACGCAGCTCCTAGAGGAAACGTGTTTCTGACTCGCTGAATCTCAACATAGATTCAACTCTCTTAGGTGAACGAACGCACAGCAGAGCAGTTTCAAGGAAACGTTTCTCCTGAGTTTTAGACGAAGTCATACTGCTGTTTAGTACGTATGCCGGCATTGAGCTGGAAATACCGGTTTTGGGATTCTGCACAGAAAGGGTTTGCAAACCGCTGAATCCACACGTGAGTTTAACTCTGTCAGTTGAATGCACACATTGACAACCATTCAGTTAGATAGCTCCGTTTTGGTTTTAGAAGCAGATATTTCTCGGTACAGCCTATGGTCCCATTCACTCAGGAATATCTCAACGCAGCTCCTAGAGGAAACGTGTTTCTGACTCGCTGAATCTCAACATAGATTCAACTCTCTTAGGTGAACGAACGCACAGCAGAGCAGTTTCAAGGAAACGTTTCTCCTGAGTTTTAGACGAAGTCATACTGCTGTTTAGTACGTATGCCGGCATTGAGCTGGAAATACCGGTTTTGGGATTCTGCACAGAAAGGGTTTGCAAACCGCTGAATCCACACGTGAGTTTAACTCTGTCAGTTGAATGCACACATTGACAACCATTCAGTTAGATAGCTCCGTTTTGGTTTTAGAAGCAGATATTTCTCGGTACAGCCTATGGTCCCATTCACTCAGGAATATCTCAACGCAGCTCCTAGAGGAAACGTGTTTCTGACTCGCTGAATCTCAACATAGATTCAACTCTCTTAGGTGAACGAACGCACAGCAGAGCAGTTTCAAGGAAACGTTTCTCCTGAGTTTTAGACGAAGTCATACTGCTGTTTAGTACGTATGCCGGCATTGAGCTGGAAATACCGGTTTTGGGATTCTGCACAGAAAGGGTTTGCAAACCGCTGAATCCACACGTGAGTTTAACTCTGTCAGTTGAATGCACACATTGACAACCATTCAGTTAGATAGCTCCGTTTTGGTTTTAGAAGCAGATATTTCTCTGTACAGCCTATGGTCCCATTCACTCGGGAATATCCCAACGCAGCTCCTAGAAGAAACGTGTTACTGACTCGCTGAATCTCAACATAGATTCAACTGTCTTAGGTGAACGAATGCACAGCAGAGCAGTTTCAAGGAAACGTTTCTCCCGAGTTTTAGACGAAGTTTCCTGCTGTTTAGTACGTATGCCGGCATTGGTCTGGAAATACCGGTTTTGGGATTCTGAACAGAAAGGGTTTGCAAACCGCTGAATCCACACGTGAGTTTAACTCTGTCAGTTGAATGCACACATTGACAACCATTCAGTTAGATAGCTCCGTTTTGGTTTTAGAAGCAGATATTTCTCTGTACAGACTATGGTCCAATTCACTCGGGAATATCCCAACGCAGCTCCTAGAAGAAACGTGTTTCTGACTCGCTGAATCTCAACATAGATTCAACTCTCTTAGGTGAAGGAAAGCACAGCAGAGCAGTTTCAAGGAAACGTTTCTCCTGAGTTTTAGACGTAGTTTACTGCGGTTTAGTACGTATGCCAGCATTGGGTTGGAAATGCCGGTTTTGGGATTCTGCAAAGAAAGGGTTTGCAAACCGCTGAATCCACACGTGAGGTTAACTCTGTCATTTGAATGCACACGTTGGCAACCATTCAGTTAGATAGCTCCGTTTTGGTTTTAGAAGCAGATATTTCTCTGTACAGCCTATGGTCCCATTCATTCGGGAATATCCCACCGCAGCTTCTAGAAGAAACGTGTTTTTGACTCGCCGAATCTCAACATAGATTCAACTCTCTTAGGTGAACGAATGCACAGCAGAGTAGTTTCAAGGAAACGTTTCTCCTGAGTTTTAGACGAAGTTTACTGCTGTTTCGGACGTATGCCGGCATTGGGCTGGAAATACCGGTTCTGGGATTCTTCACAGAAAGGGTTTGCAAACCCCAGAATCCACACGTGTGTTTAACTCTGTTAGTGGAATGCAAACATTGACAACAATTCAGTTAGATAGCTCCGTTTTGGTTTTAGAAGCAGATATTTCTCTGTACAGCCTATGTTACCTTTCACTCGGGAATATCCCAACGTAACCCCTAGAAGAAACGTGTTTCTGACTCGCTGAATCTCAACATAGATTCAACTCTCTTAGGTGAACGAACGCACAGCAGAGCAGTTTCAAGGAAACGTTCCTCCTGAGTTTTAGACAAAGTCATACTGCTGTTTCGTAAGTATGCCTGCATAAGGCTGGAAATGGCGGTTTCAGGATTCCGCACAGAAAGTCTTTGAAAAGCGTTGAATCCACCCATGAGTTTACCACGGTCAGTTGAATGCACACATGGACAACCAATCAGTTAGATAGCTCCGTTTTGGTTTTAGAAGCAGATATTTCTCTGTACAGCCTATGGTCCCATACATTCGGGAATATCCTAACGCAGCTCTTAAAAGAAACGTGTTTCTGACTCGCTGAATCTCAACATAGATTCATCTCTCTTAGGTGAACGAACGCACAGCAGAGCAGTTTCAAGGAAACGTTTCTCCTGAGTTTTAGACGAAGTTTCCTGCTGTTTAGTACGTATGCCGGCATTGGGATGGAAATACCGGTTTTGGGATTCTGCACAGAAAGGGTTTGCAAACCGCTGAATCCACACGTGAGTTTAACTCTGTCAGTTGAATGCACACATTGACAACCATTCAGTTAGATAGCTCCGTTTTGGTTTTAGAAGCAGATATTTCTCGGTACAGCCTATGGTCCCATTCACTCAGGAATATCTCAACGCAGCTCCTAGAGGAAACGTGTTTCTGACTCGCTGAATCTCAACATAGATTCAACTCTCTTAGGTGAACGAACGCACAGCAGAGCAGTTTCAAGGAAACGTTTCTCCTGAGTTTTAGACGAAGTCATACTGCTGTTTAGTACGTATGCCGGCATTGAGCTGGAAATACCGGTTTTGGGATTCTGCACAGAAAGGGTTTGCAAACCGCTGAATCCACACGTGAGTTTAACTCTGTCAGTTGAATGCACACATTGACAACCATTCAGTTAGATAGCTCCGTTTTGGTTTTAGAAGCAGATATTTCTCTGTACAGCCTATGGTCCCATTCACTCGGGAATATCCCAACGCAGCTCCTAGAAGAAACGTGTTACTGACTCGCTGAATCTCAACATAGATTCAACTGTCTTAGGTGAACGAATGCACAGCAGAGCAGTTTCAAGGAAACGTTTCTCCCGAGTTTTAGACGAAGTTTCCTGCTGTTTAGTACGTATGCCGGTATTGGCTGGAAATACCGGTTTTGGGATTCTGCAAAGAAAGGGTTTGCAAACCGCTGAATCCACACGTGAGTTTAACTCTGTCAGTTGAATGCACACATTGACAACCATTCAGTTAGATAGCTCCGTTTTGGTTTTAGAAGCAGATATTTCTCTGTACAGCCTATGGTCCAATTCACTCGGGAATATCCCAACGCAGCTACTAGAAGAAACGTGTTTCTGACTCGCTGAATCTCAACATAGAATCAACTCTCTTAGGTGAACGAAAGCACAGCAGAGCAGTTTCAAGGAAACGTTTTTCCTGAGGTTTAGACGAAGTTTACTGCGGTTTAGTACGTATGCCAGCATTGGGTTGGAAATACCGGTTTAGGGATTCTGCAAAGAAAGGGTTTGCAAACCGCTGAATCCACACGTGAGTTTAACTCTGTCAGTTAAATGCAGACATTGACAAACATTCAGTTAGATAGCTCCGCATTGGTTTCAGAGGCAGGAATTTCTCTGTTCAGCCTATGGTCACATTCACTCGGGAATATCGCAACGCAGCTCCTAGAAGAAACCTGTTTCTGACTCGCTGAATCTCAACACAGATTCAACTCTCTTAGGTGAACGAACGCACAGCAGAGCAGTTTCAAGGAAACGTTCCTCCTGAGTTTTAGACAAAGTCATACTGCTGTTTCGTAAGTATGCCTGCATAAGGCTGGAAATGGCGGTTTCGGGATTCCGCACAGAAAGTCTTTGAAAAGCGTTGAATCCACCCATGAGTTTACCACGGTCAGTTGAATGCACACATGGACAACCAATCAGTTAGATAGCTCCGTTTTGGTTTTAGAAGCAGATATTTCTCTGTACAGCCTATGGTCCCATACATTCGGGAATATCCCAACGCAGCTCTTAAAAGAAACGTGTTTCTGACTCGCTGAATCTCAACATAGATTCATCTCTCTTAGGTGAACGAACGCACAGCAGAGCAGTTTCAAGGAAACGTTTCTCCTGAGTTTTAGACGAAGTTTCCTGCTGTTTAGTACGTATGCCGGCATTGGGATGGAAATACCGGTTTTGGGATTCTGCACAGAAAGGGTTTGCAAACCGCTGAATCCACACGTGAGTTTAACTCTGTCAGTTGAATGCACACATTGACAACCATTCAGTTAGATAGCTCCGTTTTGGTTTTAGAAGCAGATATTTCTCTGTACAGCCTAAGGTCCCATTCACTCGGGAATATCCCAACGCAGCTCCTAGAAGAAACGTGTTTCTGACTCGCTGAATCTCAACATAGATTCAACTCTCTTAGGTGAACGAAAGCACAGCAGAGCAGTTTCAAGGAAACGTTTTCCTGAGTTTTAGACGAAGTTTCCTGCTGTTTAGTACGTATGCCGGCATTGGGCTGGAAATACCGGTTTTGGGATTCTGAACAGAAAGGGTTTGCAAACCGCTGAAGCGACACGTGAGTTTAACTCTGTCAGTTGAATGCACACATTGACAACCATTCAGTTAGATAGCTCCGTTTTGGCTTTAGAAGCAGATATTTCTCTGTACAGCCTATGGTCCAATTCACTCGGGAATATCCCAACGCAGCTCCTAGAAGAAACGTGTTTCTGACTCGCTGAATCTCAACATAGATTCAACTCTCTTAGGTGAAGGAAAGCACAGCAGAGCAGTTTCAAGGAAACGTTTCTCCTGAGTTTTAGACGAAGTTTACTGCGGTTTAGTACGTATGCCAGCATTGGGTTGGAAATGCCGGTTTTGGGATTCTGCAAAGAAAGGGTTTGCAAACCGCTGAATCCACACGTGAGGTTAACTCTGTCATTTGAATGCACACGTTGGCAACCATTCAGTTAGATAGCTCCGATTTGGTTTTAGAAGCAGATATTCCTCTGTACAGCCTATGGTCCCATTCATTCGGGAATATCCCACCGCAGCTCCTAGAAGAAACGTGTTTCTGACTCGCCGAATCTCAACATAGATTCAACTCTCTTAGGTGAACGAATGCACAGCAGAGTAGTTTCAAGGAAACGTTTCTCCTGAGTTTTAGACGAAGTTTACTGCTGTTTCGGACGTATGCCGGCATTGGGCTGGAAATACCGGTTCTGGGATTCTGCACAGAAAGGGTTTGCAAACCCCAGAATCCACACGTGTGTTTAACTCTGTTAGTGGAATGCAAACATTGACAACAATTCAGTTAGATAGCTCCGTTTTGGTTTTAGAAGCAGATATTTCTTTGTACAGCCTATGTTACCTTTCACTCGGGAATATCCCAACGTAACCCCTAGAAGAAACGTGTTTCTGACTCGCTGAATCTCAACATAGATTCAACTCTCTTAGGTGAACGAACGCACAGCAGAGCAGTTTCAAGGAAACGTTCCTCCTGAGTTTTAGACAAAGTCATACTGCTGTTTCGTAAGTATGCCTGCATAAGGCTGGAAATGGCGGTTTCAGGATTCCGCACAGAAAGTCTTTGAAAAGCGTTGAATTCACCCATGAGTTTACCACGGTCAGTTGAATGCAGACATGGACAACCAATCAGTTAGATAGCTCCGTTTTGGTTTTAGAAGCAGATATTTCTCTGTACAGCCTATGGTCCCATACATTCGGGAATATCCTAACGCAGCTCTTAAAAGAAACGTGTTTCTGACTCGCTGAATCTCAACATAGATTCATCTCTCTTAGGTGAACGAACGCACAGCAGAGCAGTTTCAAGGAAACGTTTCTCCTGAGTTTTAGACGAAGTTTCCTGCTGTTTAGTACGTATGCCAGCATTGGGATGGAAATACCGGTTTTGGGATTCTGCACAGAAAGGGTTTGCACACCGCTGAATCCACACGTGAGTTTAACTCTGTCAGTTGAATGCACACATTGACAACCATTCAGTTAGATAGCTCCGTTTTGGTTTTAGAAGCAGATATTTCTCGGTACAGCCTATGGTCCCATTCACTCAGGAATATCTCAACGCAGCTCCTAGAGGAAACGTGTTTCTGACTCGCTGAATCTCAACATAGATTCAACTCTCTTACGTGAATGAACGCACAGCAGAGCAGTTTCAAGGAAACGTTTCTCCTGAGTTTTAGACGAAGTCATACTGCTGTTTAGTACGTATGCCGGCATTGAGCTGGAAATACCGGTTTTGGGATTCTGCACAGAAAGGGTTTGCAAACCGCTGAATCCACACGTGAGTTTAACTCTGTCAGTTGAATGCACACATTGACAACCATTCAGTTAGATAGCTCCGTTTTCGTTTTAGGAGCAGATATTTCTCTGTACAGCCTAAGGTCCCATTCACTTGGGAATATCCCAACGCAGCTCCTAGAAGAAACGTGTTTCTGACTCGCTGAATCTCAACATAGATTCAACTCTCTTAGGTGAACGAATGCACAGCAGAGCAGTTTCAAGGAAACGTTTCTCCTGAGTTTTAGACGAAGTTTCCTGCTGTTTAGTACGTATGCCGGCATTGGGCTGGAAATACCGGTTTTGGGATTCTGCACAGAAAGGGTTTGCAAACCGCTGAATCCACACGTGAGTTTAACTCTGTCAGTTGAATGCACACGTTGGCAACCATTCAGTTAGATAGATCCGTTTTGGTTTTAGAAGCAGATATTTCTCTGTACAGCCTGTGGTCCCATTCATTCGGGAATATCCCACTGCAGCTCCTAGAAGAAACGTGTTTCTGACTCGCCGAATCTCAACATAGATTCAACTCTCTTAGGTGAACGAACGCACAGCAGAGTAGTTTCAAGGAAACGTTTCTCCTGAGTTTAGACGAAGTTTACTGCTGTTTCGGACGTATGCCGGCATTGGGCTGGAAATACCGGTTCTGGGATTCTGCACAGAAAGGGTTTGCAAACCCCAGAGTCCACACGTGTGTTTAACTCTGTTAGTGGAATGCTAACATTGACAACAATTCAGTTAGATAGCTCCGTTTTGGTTTTAGAAGCAGATATTTCTCGGTACAGCCTATGTTACCTTTCACTCGGTAACATCCCAACGTAGCCCCTAGAAGAAACGTGTTTCTGACTCGCTGAATCTCAACATAGATTCAACTCTCTTAGGTGAACGAAAGCACAGCAGAGCTGTTTCAAGGAAACGTTTCTCCTGAGTTTTAGACGAAGTTTCCCGCTGTTTAGTACGTATGCCGGCATTGGGCTGGAAATACCGGTTTTGGGATTCTGCACAGAAAGGGTTTCCAAACCCCTGAATCCACACGTGAGTTTAACTCTGTCAGTTGAATGCACACGTTGACAATCATTCAGTTAGATAGGTCAGTTTTTTTTTTAGATGCTGATATTTCTCGGTACAGCCTGTGGTCCCATTCACTCGGGAATATCTCAACGCAGCTCCTAGAAGAAACGTGTTTCTGACTCGCTGAATCTCAACATAGATTCAACTCTCTTAGGTGAATGAACGTACAGCATAGCAGTTTCAAGGAAACGTTTCTCTTGAGTTTTAGACGAAGTTTCCTGCTGTTTAGTACGTATGCCGGCATTGGGCTGGAAATGCCGGTTTCGGGATTCTGCACAGAAAGGGTTTGCAAACCGCTGAATCCACACGTAAGCTTAACTCTGTCAGTTGAATGAACACATTGACAACCATTCAGTTAGATAGCTCCGTTTTGGTTTTAGAAGCACGTATTTCTCTGTATAGACTATGGTCCCATTCACTCGGGAATATCCCACGCAGGTCTTAGAAGAAACGTGTTTCTGACTCGCTGAATCTCAACATAGATTCAACTCTCTTAGTTGAACGAACGCACAGCAGAACAGTTTCAAGGAAACGTTCCTCCTGAGTTTTAGACAAAGTCATACTGCTGTTTCGTATGTATGCCGGCATTGGGCTGGAAATGCCGGTTTCCGGATTCTGCACAGAAAGGCTTTGAAAAGCGCTGAATCCACACTTGAGTTTACCACTGTCAGTTGAATGCACACATGGACAACCATTCAGTTAGATAGCTCCGTTTTTCTTTTAGAAGCAGATATTTCTCTGTACAGCCTATGGTCCCATTCACTCGGGAATATCCCGACGCAACTCCTAGAAGAAACCTGTTTCTGACTCGCTGAAACTCCACATAGATTCAACTCTCTTAGGTGAATGAACGCACAGCAGAGCAGTTTCAAGGAAACCTTTCTCCTGAGTTTTAGACGAACTTTACTGCTGTTTCGTACGTATGCCGGAATTGACCTGGAATTGCCGGATTTGGGATTCTGCACAAAAAGGGTTTGCAAACCACTGAATCCATACGTGAGTTTAACTCTGTCAGTTGAATGCACACATTGACAACCATTCAGTTAGATACCTCCGTTTTGGTTTTAGAAGGAGATATTTCTCTGTACAGCCTATGGTCCCATTCACTCGGGAATATCCCAACGCAGCTAATAGAAGACACGTGTTTCTGCCTCGCTGAATCTCAACATAGATTCGACTCTCTTAGGTGAACGAAAGGAGAGCACAGCAGTTTCAAGGAAACGTTTCTCCTGAGGTTAAACGAAGTTTATTGCTGTTTCGTACGTATGCCGGTATTGGGCTGGAAATGCCGGTTTTCGGATTCTGCACAGAAAGGTTTTGCAAACCGCTGAATCCACACGTGAGTTTAACTCTGTCACTTGAATGCACACATTGACAAAAATTCAGTTAGATAGCTCCGCATTGGTTTCAGAGGCAGGAATTTCTCTGTTCAGCCTATGGTCACATTCACTCGGGAATATCGCAACGCAGCTCTTAGAAGAAACCTGTTTCTGTCTCGCTGAATCTCAACACAGATTCAACTCTCTTAGGTGAACGAACGCACAGCAGAGCAGTTTCAAGGAAACGTTCCTCCTGAGTTTTAGAGAAAGTCATACTGCTGTTTCGTAAGTATGCCTGCATAAGGCTGGAAATGGCGGTTTCGGGATTCCGCACAGAAAGTCTTTGAAAAGCGTTGAATCCACCCATGAGTTTACCACGGTCAGTTGAATGCACACATGGACAACCAATCAGTTAGATAGCTCCGTTTTGGTTTTAGAAGCAGATATTTCTCTGTACAGCCTATGGTCCCATACATTCGGGAATATCCCAACGCAGCTCTTAAAAGAAACGTGTTTCTGACTCGCTGAATCTCAACATAGATTCATCTCTCTTAGGTGAACGAACGCACAGCAGAGCAGTTTCAAGGAAACGTTTCTCCTGAGTTTTAGACGAAGTTTCCTGCTGTTTAGTACGTATGCCGGCATTGGGATGGAAATACCGGTTTTGGGATTCTGCACAGAAAGGGTTTGCAAACCGCTGAATCCACACGTGAGTTTAACTCTGTCAGTTGAATGCACACATTGACAACCATTCAGTTAGATAGCTCCGTTTTGGTTTTAGAAGCAGATATTTCTCTGTACAGCCTAAGGTCCCATTCACTCGGGAATATCCCAACGCAGCTCCTAGAAGAAACGTGTTTCTGACTCGCTGAATCTCAACATAGATTCAACTCTCTTAGGTGAACGAAAGCACAGCAGAGCAGTTTCAAGGAAACGTTTCTCCTGAGTTTTAGACGAAGTTTCCTGCTGTTTAGTACGTATGCCGGCATTGGGCTGGAAATACCGGTTTTGGGATTCTGAACAGAAAGGGTTTGCAAACCGCTGAATCCACACGTGAGTTTAACTCTGTCAGTTGAATGCACACATTGACAACCATTCAGTTAGATAGCTCCGTTTTGGTTTTAGAAGCAGATATTTCTCTGTACAGCCTATGGTCCAATTCACTCGGGAATATCCCAACGCAGCTCCTAGAAGAAACGTGTTTCTGACTCGCTGAATCTCAACATAGATTCAACTCTCTTAGGTGAAGGAAAGCACAGCAGAGCAGTTTCAAGGAAACGTTTCTCCTGAGTTTTAGACGAAGTTTACTGCGGTTTAGTACGTATGCCAGCATTGGGTTGGAAATGCCGGTTTTGGGATTCTGCAAAGAAAGGGTTTGCAAACCGCTGAATCCACACGTGAGGTTAACTCTGTCATTTGAATGCACACGTTGGCAACCATTCAGTTAGATAGCTCCGTTTTGGTTTTAGAAGCAGATATTTCTCTGTACAGCCTATGGTCCCATTCATTCGGGAATATCCCACCGCAGCTCCTAGAAGAAACGTGTTTTTGACTCGCCGAATCTCAACATAGATTCAACTCTCTTAGGTGAACGAATGCACAGCAGAGTAGTTTCAAGGAAACGTTTCTCCTGAGTTTTAGACGAAGTTTACTGCTGTTTCGGACGTATGCCGGCATTGGGCTGGAAATACCGGTTCTGGGATTCTGCACAGAAAGGGTTTGCAAACCCCAGAATCCACACGTGTGTTTAACTCTGTTAGTGGAATGCAAACATTGACAACAATTCAGTTAGATAGCTCCGTTTTGGTTTTAGAAGCAGATATTTCTCTGTACAGCCTATGTTACCTTTCACTCGGGAATATCCCAACGTAACCCCTAGAAGAAACGTGTTTCTGACTCGCTGAATCTCAACATAGATTCAACTCTCTTAGGTGAACGAACGCACAGCAGAGCAGTTTCAAGGAAACGTTCCTCCTGAGTTTTAGACAAAGTCATACTGCTGTTTCGTAAGTATGCCTGCATAAGGCTGGAAATGGCGGTTTCAGGATTCCGCACAGAAAGTCTTTGAAAAGCGTTGAATCCACCCATGAGTTTACCACGGTCAGTTGAATGCACACATGGACAACCAATCAGTTAGATAGCTCCGTTTTGGTTTTAGAAGCAGATATTTCTCTGTACAGCCTATGGTCCCATACATTCGGGAATATCCCAACGCAGCTCCTAGAAGAAACGTGTTTCTGACTCGCTGAATCTCAACATAGATTCAACTCTCTTAGGTGAACGAACGAACAGCAGAGCAGTTTCAAGGAAACGTTTCTCCTGAGTTTTAGACGAAGTTACCTGCAGTTAAGTACGCATCCCGGCATTGGGCTGGAAATACCGGTTTTGGGATTCTGCACAGAAAGGGTTTGCAAACCACTGAATCCACACGGGAGTTTAACTCTGTCAGTTGAATGCACACATTGCCAACCATTCAGTTAGATAGCTCCGTTTTGGTTTTAGAAGCAGATATTTCTCTGTACAGCCTATGGTCCCATTCACTCGGGAATATCCCAACGCAGCTCCTGGAAGAAACGTGTTTCTGACTCGCTGAATCTCAACATAGATTCAACTCTCTTAGGTGAACGAACGCACAGCAGAGCAGTTTCAAGGAAACGTTTCTCCTGAGTTTTAGACGAAGTTTCCTGCTGTTTAGTACGTATGCCGGCATTGGGCTGGAAATACCGGTTTTGGGATTCTGCACAGAAAGGGTTTGCAAACCGCTGAATCCACACGTGAGGTTAACTCTGTCAGTTGAATGCACACATTGACAACCATTCAGTGTGATAACACCCTTTTGGTTTTAGAAGCAGATATTTCTCTGTACAACCTATTGTCCCATTCTCTCGGGAATATCCCAACGCAGCTCCTAGAAGAAACGTGTTTCTGACTCGCTGAATCTCAACATAGATTCAACTCTCTTAGGTGAACGATCGCACAGCAGAGCAGTTTCAAGGAAACGTTCCTCCTGAGTTTTAGACAAAGTCATACTGCTGTTTCGTAAGTATGCCTGCATAAGGCTGGAAATGGCGGTTTCGGGATTCCGCACAGAAAGTCTTTGAAAAGCGTTGAATCCACCCATGAGTTTACCACGGTCAGTTGAATGCACACATGGACAACCAATCAGTTAGATAGCTCCGTTTTGGTTTTAGAAGCAGATATTTCTCTGTACAGCCTATGGTCCCATACATTCGGGAATATCCCAACGCAGCTCTTAAAAGAAACGTGTTTCTGACTCGCTGAATCTCAACATAGATTCATCTCTCTTAGGTGAACGAACGCACAGCAGAGCAGTTTCAAGGAAACGTTTCTCCTGAGTTTTAGACGAAGTTTCCTGCTGTTTAGTACGTATGCCGGCATTGGGATGGAAATACCGGTTTTGGGATTCTGCACAGAAAGGGTTTGCAAACCGCTGAATCCACACGTGAGTTTAACTCTGTCAGTTGAATGCACACATTGACAACCATTCAGTTAGATAGCTCCGTTTTGGTTTTAGAAGCAGATATTTCTCTGTACAGCCTAAGGTCCCATTCACTCGGGAATATCCCAACGCAGCTCCTAGAAGAAACGTGTTTCTGACTCGCTGAATCTCAACATAGATTCAACTCTCTTAGGTGAAGGAAAGCACAGCAGAGCAGTTTCAAGGAAACGTTTCTCCTGAGTTTCAGACGAAGTTTCCTGCTGTTTAGTACGTATGCCGGCATTGGGCTGGAAATACCGGTTTTGGGATTCTGAACAGAAAGGGTTTGCAAACCGCTGAATCCACACGTGAGTTTAACTCTGTCAGTTGAATGCACAGATTGACAACCATTCAGTTAGATAGCTCCGTTTTGGTTTTAGAAGCAGATATTTCTCTGTACAGCCTATGGTCCAATTCACTCGGGAATATCCCAACGCAGCTCCTAGAAGAAACGTGTTTCTGACTCGCTGAATCTCAACATAGATTCAACTCTCTTAGGTGAAGGAAAGCACAGCAGAGCAGTTTCAAGGAAACGTTTCTCCTGAGTTTTAGACGAAGTTTACTGCGGTTTAGTACGTATGCCAGCATTGGGTTGGAAATGCCGGTTTTGGGATTCTGCAAAGAAAGGGTTTGCAAACCGCTGAATCCACACGTGAGGTTAACTCTGTCATTTGAATGCACACGTTGGCAACCATTCAGTTAGATAGCTCCGATTTGGTTTTAGAAGCAGATATTCCTCTGTACAGCCTATGGTCCCATTCATTCGGGAATATCCCACCGCAGCTCCTAGAAGAAACGTGTTTTTGACTCGCCGAATCTCAACATAGATTCAACTCTCTTAGGTGAACGAATGCACAGCAGAGTAGTTTCAAGGAAACGTTTCTCCTGAGTTTTAGACGAAGTTTACTGCTGTTTCGGACGTATGCCGGCATTGGGCTGGAAATACCGGTTCTGGGATTCTGCACAGAAAGGGTTTGCAAACCCCAGAATCCACACGTGTGTTTAACTCTGTTAGTGGAATGCAAACATTGACAACAATTCAGTTAGATAGCTCGGTTTTGGTTTTAGAAGCAGATATTTCTCTGTACAGCCTATGTTACCTTTCACTCGGGAATATCCCAACGTAACCCCTAGAAGAAACGTGTTTCTGACTCGCTGAATCTCAACATAGATTCAACTCTCTTAGGTGAACGAACGCACAGCAGAGCAGTTTCAAGGAAACGTTCCTCCTGAGTTTTAGACAAAGTCATACTGCTGTTTCGTAAGTATGCCTGCATAAGGCTGGAAATGGCGGTTTCAGGATTCCGCACAGAAAGTCTTTGAAAAGCGTTGAATCCACCCATGAGTTTACCACGGTCAGTTGAATGCACACATGGACAACCAATCAGTTAGATAGCTCCGTTTTGGTTTTAGAAGCAGATATTTCTCGGTACAGCCTATGGTCCCATACATTCGGGAATATCCTAACGCAGCTCTTAAAAGAAACGTGTTTCTGACTCGCTGAATCTAAACATAGATTCATCTCTCTTAGTTGAACGAACGCACAGCAGAGCAGTTTCAAGGAAACGTTTCTCCTGAGTTTTAGACGAAGTTTCCTGCTGTTTAGTACGTATGCCGGCATTGGGATGGAAATACCGGTTTTGGGATTCTGCACAGAAAGGGTTTGCAAACCGCTGAATCCACACGTGAGTTTAACTCTGTCAGTTGAATGCACACATTGACAACCATTCAGTTAGATAGCTCCGTTTTGGTTTTAGAAGCAGATATTTCTCGGTACAGCCTATGGTCCCATTCACTCAGGAATATCTCAACGCAGCTCCTAGAGGAAACGTGTTTCTGACTCGCTGAATCTCAACATAGATTCAACTCTCTTAGGTGAACGAACGCACAGCAGAGCAGTTTCAAGGAAACGTTTCTCCTGAGTTTTAGACGAAGTCATACTGCTGTTTAGTACGTATGCCGGCATTGAGCTGGAAATACCGGTTTTGGGATTCTGCACAGAAAGGGTTTGCAAACCGCTGAATCCACACGTGAGTTTAACTCTGTCAGTTGAATGCACACATTGACAACCATTCAGTTAGATAGCTCCGTTTTGGTTTTAGAAGCAGATATTTCTCGGTACAGCCTATGGTCCCATTCACTCAGGAATATCTCAACGCAGCTCCTAGAGGAAACGTGTTTCTGACTCGCTGAATCTCAACATAGATTCAACTCTCTTAGGTGAACGAACGCACAGCAGAGCAGTTTCAAGGAAACGTTTCTCCTGAGTTTTAGACGAAGTCATACTGCTGTTTAGTACGTATGCCGGCATTGAGCTGGAAATACCGGTTTTGGGATTGTGCACAGAAAGGGTTTGCAAACCGCTGAATCCACACGTGAGTTTAACTCTGTCAGTTGAATGCACACATTGACAACCATTCAGTTAGATAGCTCCGTTTTGGTTTTAGAAGCAGATATTTCTCGGTACAGCCTATGGTCCCATTCACTCAGGAATATCTCAACGCAGCTCCTAGAGGAAACGTGTTTCTGACTCGCTGAATCTCAACATAGATTCAACTCTCTTAGGTGAACGAACGCACAGCAGAGCAGTTTCAAGGAAACGTTTCTCCTGAGTTTTAGACGAAGTCATACTGCTGTTTAGTACGTATGCCGGCATTGAGCTGGAAATACCGGTTTTGGGATTCTGCACAGAAAGGGTTTGCAAACCGCTGAATCCACACGTGAGTTTAACTCTGTCAGTTGAATGCACACATTGACAACCATTCAGTTAGATAGCTCCGTTTTGGTTTTAGAAGCAGATATTTCTCTGTACAGCCTATGGTCCCATTCACTCGGGAATATCCCAACGCAGCTCCTAGAAGAAACGTGTTACTGACTCGCTGAATCTCAACATAGATTCAACTGTCTTAGGTGAACGAATGCACAGCAGAGCAGTTTCAAGGAAACGTTTCTCCCGAGTTTTAGACGAAGTTTCCTGCTGTTTAGTGCGTATGCCGGCATTGGGCTGGAAATACCGGTTTTGGGATTCTGAACAGAAAGGGTTTGCAAACCGCTGAATCCACACGTGAGTTTAACTCTGTCAGTTGAATGCACACATTGACAACCATTCAGTTAGATAGCTCCGTTTTGGTTTTAGAAGCAGATATTTCTCTGTACAGCCTATGGTCCAATTCACTCGGGAATATCCCAACGCAGCTCCTAGAAGAAACGTGTTTCTGACTCGCTGAATCTCAACATAGATTCAACTCTCTTAGGTGAAGGAAAGCACAGCAGAGCAGTTTCAAGGAAACGTTTCTCCTGAGTTTTAGACGAAGTTTACTGCGGTTTAGTACGTATGCCAGCATTGGGTTGGAAATGCCGGTTTTGGGATTCTGCAAAGAAAGGGTTTGCAAACCGCTGAATCCACACGTGAGGTTAACTCTGTCATTTGAATGCACACGTTGGCAACCATTCAGTTAGATAGCTCCGTTTTGGTTTTAGAAGCAGATATTTCTCTGTACAGCCTATGGTCCCATTCATTCGGGAATATCCCACCGCAGCTCCTAGAAGAAACGTGTTTTTGACTCGCCGAATCTCAACATAGATTCAACTCTCTTAGGTGAACGAATGCACAGCAGAGTAGTTTCAAGGAAACGTTTCTCCTGAGTTTTAGACGAAGTTTACTGCTGTTTCGGACGTATGCCGGCATTGGGCTGGAAATACCGGTTCTGGGATTCTGCACAGAAAGGGTTTGCAAACCCCAGAATCCACACGTGTGTTTAACTCTGTTAGTGGAATGCAAACATTGACAACAATTCAGTTAGATAGCTCCGTTTTGGTTTTAGAAGCAGATATTTCTCTGTACAGCCTATGTTACCTTTCACTCGGGAATATCCCAACGTAACCCCTAGAAGAAACGTGTTTCTGACTCGCTGAATCTCAACATAGATTCAACTCTCTTAGGTGAACGAACGCACAGCAGAGCAGTTTCAAGGAAACGTTCCTCCTGAGTTTTAGACAAAGTCATACTGCTGTTTCGTAAGTATGCCTGCATAAGGCTGGAAATGGCGGTTTCAGGATTCCGCACAGAAAGTCTTTGAAAAGCGTTGAATCCACCCATGAGTTTACCACGGTCAGTTGAATGCACACATGGACAACCAATCAGTTAGATAGCTCCGTTTTGGTTTTAGAAGCAGATATTTCTCTGTACAGCCTATGGTCCCATACATTCGGGAATATCGTAACGCAGCTCTTAAAGGAAACGTGTTTCTGACTCGCTGAATCTCAACATAGATTCATCTCTCTTAGGTGAACGAACGCACAGCAGAGCAGTTTCAAGGAAACGTTTCTCCTGAGTTTTAGACGAAGTTTCCTGCTGTTTAGTACGTATGCCGGCATTGGGATGGAAATACCGGTTTTGGGATTCTGCACAGAAAGGGTTTGCAAACCGCTGAATCCACACGTGAGTTTAACTCTGTCAGTTGAATGCACACATTGACAACCATTCAGTTAGATAGCTCCGTTTTGGTTTTAGAAGCAGATATTTCTCGGTACAGCCTATGGTCCCATTCACTCAGGAATATCTCAACGCAGCTCCTAGAGGAAACGTGTTTCTGACTCGCTGAATCTCAACATAGATTCAACTCTCTTAGGTGAACGAACGCACAGCAGAGCAGTTTCAAGGAAACGTTTCTCCTGAGTTTTAGACGAAGTCATACTGCTGTTTAGTACGTATGCCGGCATTGAGCTGGAAATACCGGTTTTGGGATTCTGCACAGAAAGGGTTTGCAAACCGCTGAATCCACACGTGAGTTTAACTCTGTCAGTTGAATGCACACATTGACAACCATTCAGTTAGATAGCTCCGTTTTGGTTTTAGAAGCAGATATTTCTCTGTACAGCCTATGGTCCCATTCACTCGGGAATATCCCAACGCAGCTCCTAGAAGAAACGTGTTACTGACTCGCTGAATCTCAACATAGATTCAACTGTCTTAGGTGAACGAACGCACAGCAGAGCAGTTTCAAGGAAACGTTTCTCCCGAGTTTTAGACGAAGTTTCCTGCTGTTTAGTACGTATGCCGGTATTGGCTGGAAATACTGGTTTTGGGATTCTGCAAAGAAAGGGTTTGCAAACCGCTGAATCCACACGTGAGTTTAACTCTGTCAGTTGAATGCACACATTGACAACCATTCAGTTAGATAGCTCCGTTTTGGTTTTAGAAGAAGATATTTCTCTGTACAGCCTATGGTCCAATTCACTCGGGAATATCCCAACGCAGCTCCTAGAAGAAACGTGTTTCTGACTCGCTGAATCTCAACATAGAATCAACTCTCTTAGGTGAACGAAAGCACAGCAGAGCAGTTTCAAGGAAACGTTTTTCCTGAGGTTTAGACGAAGTTTACTGCGGTTTAGTACGTATGCCAGCATTGGGTTGGAAATACCGGTTTAGGGATTCTGCAAAGAAAGGGTTTGCAAACCGCTGAATCCACACGTGAGTTTAACTCTGTCAGTTAAATGCAGACATTGACAAACATTCAGTTAGATAGCTCCGCATTGGTTTCAGAGGCAGGAATTTCTCTGTTCAGCCTATGGTCACATTCACTCGGGAATATCGCAACGCAGCTCCTAGAAGAAACCTGTTTCTGACTCGCTGAATCTCAACACAGATTCAACTCTCTTAGGTGAACGAACGCACAGCAGAGCAGTTTCAAGGAAACGTTCCTCCTGAGTTTTAGACAAAGTCATACTGCTGTTTCGTAAGTATGCCTGCATAAGGCTGGAAATGGCAGTTTCGGGATTCCGCACAGAAAGTCTTTGAAAAGCGTTGAATCCACCCATGAGTTTACCACGGTCAGTTGAATGCACACATGGACAACCAATCAGTTAGATAGCTCCGTTTTGGTTTTAGAAGCAGATATTTCTCTGTACAGCCTATGGTCCCATACATTCGGGAATATCCCAACGCAGCTCTTAAAAGAAACGTGTTTCTGACTCGCTGAATCTCAACATAGATTCAACTCTCTTACGTGAATGAACGCACAGCAGAGCAGTTTCAAGGAAACGTTTCTCCTGAGTTTTAGACGAAGTCATACTGCTGTTTAGTACGTATGCCGGCATTGAGCTGGAAATACCGGTTCTGGGATTCTGCACAGAAAGGGTTTGCAAACCGCTGAATCCACACGTGAGTTTAACTCTGTCAGTTGAATGCACACATTGACAACCATTCAGTTAGATAGCTCCGTTTTCGTTTTAGGAGCAGATATTTCTCTGTACAGCCTAAGGTCCCATTCACTTGGGAATATCCCAACGCAGCTCCTAGAAGAAACGTGTTTCTGACTCGCTGAATCTCAACATAGATTCAACTCTGTTAGGTGAACGAATGCACAGCAGAGCAGTTTCAAGGAAACGTTTCTCCTGAGTTTTAGACGAAGTTTCCTGCTGTTTAGTACGTATGCCGGCATTGGGCTGGAAATACCGGTTTTGGGATTCTGCACAGAAAGGGTTTGCAAACCGCTGAATCCACACGTGAGTTTAACTCTGTCAGTTGAATGCACACGTTGGCAACCATTCAGTTAGATAGATCCGTTTTGGTTTTAGAAGCAGATATTTCTCTGTACAGCCTGTGGTCCCATTCATTCGGGAATATCCCACCGCAGCTCCTAGAAGAAACGTGTTTCTGACTCGCCGAATCTCAACATAGATTCAACTCTCTTAGGTGAACGAACGCACAGCAGAGTAGTTTCAAGGAAACGTTTCTCCTGAGTTTAGACGAAGTTTACTGCTGTTTCGGACGTATGCCGGCATTGGGCTGGAAATACCGGTTCTGGGATTCTGCACAGAAAGGGTTTGCAAACCCCAGAATCCACACGTGTGTTTAACTCTGTTAGTGGAATGCTAACATTGACAACAATTCAGTTAGATAGCTCCGTTTTGGTTTTAGAAGCAGATATTTCTCGGTACAGCCTATGTTACCTTTCACTCGGTAACATCCCAACGTAGCCCCTAGAAGAAACGTGTTTCTGACTCGCTGAATCTCAACATAGATTCAACTCTCTTAGGTGAACGAAAGCACAGCAGAGCTGTTTCAAGGAAACGTTTCTCCTGAGTTTTAGACGAAGTTTCCCGCTGTTTAGTACGTATGCCGGCATTGGGCTGGAAATACCGGTTTTGGGATTCTGCACAGAAAGGGTTTCCAAACCCCTGAATCCACACGTGAGTTTAACTCTGTCAGTTGAATGCACACGTTGACAATCATTCAGTTAGATAGGTCAGTTTTTTTTTTAGATGCTGATATTTCTCGGTACAGCCTGTGGTCCCATTCACTCGGGAATATCTCAACGCAGCTCCTAGAAGAAACGTGTTTCTGACTCGCTGAATCTCAACATAGATTCAACTCTCTTAGGTGAATGAACGTACAGCATAGCAGTTTCAAGGAAACGTTTCTCTTGAGTTTTAGACGAAGTTTCCTGCTGTTTAGTACGTATGCCGGCATTGGGCTGGAAATGCCGGTTTCGGGATTCTGCACAGAAAGGGTTTGCAAACCGCTGAATCCACACGTAAGCTTAACTCTGTCAGTTGAATGAACACATTGACAACCATTCAGTTAGATAGCTCCGTTTTGGTTTTAGAAGCACGTATTTCTCTGTATAGACTATGGTCCCATTCACTCGGGTATATCCCACGCAGGTCTTAGAAGAAACGTGTTTCTGACTCGCTGAATCTCAACATAGATTCAACTCTCTTAGTTGAACAAACGCACAGCAGAACAGTTTCAAGGAAACGTTCCTCCTGAGTTTTAGACAAAGTCATACTGCTGTTTCGTATGTATGCCGGCATTGGGCTGGAAATGCCGGTTTCCGGATTCTGCACAGAAAGGCTTTGAAAAGCGCTGAATCCACACTTGAGTTTACCACTGTCAGTTGAATGCACACATGGACAACCATTCAGTTAGATAGCTCCGTTTTGCTTTTAGAAGCAGATATTTCTCTGTACAGCCTATGGTCCCATTCACTCGGGAATATCCCGACGCAACTCCTAGAAGAAACCTGTTTCTGACTCGCTGAAACTCAACATAGATTCAACTCTCTTAGGTGAATGAACGCACAGCAGAGCAGTTTCAAGGAAACCTTTCTCCTGAGTTTTAGACGAACTTTACTGCTGTTTCGTACGTATGCCGGAATTGACCTGGAATTGCCGGATTTGGGATTCTGCACAAAAAGGGTTTGCAAACCACTGAATCCATACGTGAGTTTAACTCTGTCAGTTGAATGCACACATTGACAACCATTCAGTTAGATACCTCCGTTTTGGTTTTAGAAGGAGATATTTCTCTGTACAGCCTATGGTCCCATTCACTCGGGAATATCCCAACGCAGCTAATAGAAGACACGTGTTTCTGACTCGCTGAATCTCAACATAGATTCGACTCTCTTATGTGAACGAAAGGAGAGCACAGCAGTTTCAAGGAAACGTTTCTCCTGAGTTTAAACGAAGTTTATTGCTGTTTCATACGTATGCCGGTATTGGGCTGGACATGCCGGTTTTCGGATTCTGCACAGAAAGGGTTTGCAAACCGCTGAATCCACACGTGAGTTTATCTCCGTCACTTGAATGCACACATTGACAAACATTCAGTTAGATAGCTCCGCATTGGTTTCAGAGGCAGGAATTTCTCTGTTCAGCCTGTGGTCACATTCACTCGGGAATATCGCAATGCAGCTCCTAGAAGAAACCTGTTTCTGACTCGCTGAATCTCAACACAGATTCAACTCTCTTAGGTGAACGAACGCACAGCAGAGCAGTTTCAAGGAAACGATCCTCCTGAGTTTTAGACAAAGTCATACTGCTGTTTCGTACGTATGCCTGCATAAGGCTGGAAATGGCGGTTTCGGGATTCCGCACAGAAAGTCTTTGAAAAGCGTTGAATCCACCCATGAGTTTACCACTGTCAGTTAAATGCACACATGGACAACCAATCAGTTAGTTAGCTCCTTTTTGGTTTTAGAAGCAGATATTTCTCTGTACAGCCTATGGTCCCATACATTCGGGAATATCCCAACGCAGCTCTTAAAAGAAACGTGTTTCTGACTCGCTGAATCTCAACATAGATTCATCTCTCTTAGGTGAACGAACACACAGCAGAGCAGTTTCAAGGAAAAGGATCTCCTGAGTCTTAGACGAAGTTTACTGCTCTTTCGTACGTATGCCGGCATTGGGCTGGAAATACCGGTTTCAGGATTCTGCACAGAAAGGGTTTGCAAACCGCTGAACCCACACGAGAGTTTAACTCTGTCACTTGAATGCACACATTGACAACCATTCAGTTAGAGAGCTCCATTTTGTTTTTAGAAGCAGATATTTCTCTGTACAGACTTTGGTCCCATTCAGTCGGGAATATCCCAACGCAGCTCCTAGATGAAACGTGTTTCTGCCTCGTGGAATCACAACATAGATTCAACTCTCTTAGGTGAATGAACGCACAGCAGAGCACTTTCAAGCAAACATTTCTCCTGAGTTTCAGATGAAGTCATACTGCTGTTTCGTACGTATGCCGGCATAAGGCTGGAAATGCCGGTTTCGGGATTCTGCACAGAAAGGTTTGCAAAGCGTTGAATCCGCATGTGAGTTTACCTCTGTCAGTTGAATGCACACATTGACAACCATTCTGTTAGAGAGCTCCGTTTTTTTTTTAGAAGCAGATATTTCTCCGTACAGCGTATGGTCCCATTCACTCGGGAATATCCCAACCCAGCTCCTAGAAGAAACGTGTTTCTGACTCGCTGAATCTCAACATAGATTCACCTCTCTTAGGTGAGCGAACGCACAGCAGAGCAGTTTCAAGGAAACGTTTCTCCTGAGTTTTAAACCAAGTTTACTGCTGTTTAGTACGTGTGCCGGCATTGGGCTGGAAATACCGGTTTTGGGATTCTGCACAGAAAGTGTTTCCAAACCACTGAATCCACACGTGAGTTTACCTCTGTCAGTTGAATTCACCCATTGACAACAATTCAGTTAGATAGCTCCGTTTTGGTTTCAGAAGCAGATACTTCTCTGTACAGCCTATGGACCCATTCACTCGGGAATATCCCAACGCAGCTCCTAGAAGAAACGAGTTTCTGACTCGCTGAATTTCAACATAGATTCAACTCTCTTAGGTGAACGAACACACAGTAGGGCAGTTTCAAGGAAACGTTTCTCCTGAGTTTTAGACGAAGTTTACTGCTGTTTAGTACAGATGCCAGGATTGGACTGGAAATACCGGTTTTGGGATTCTGCACAGAAAGGGTTTGCAAACCGCTGAATCCACACTTGAGTTTAACTCTGTCAGTTGAATGCACACATTGACAACCATTCAGTTAGATAGCTCCGTTTTGGTTTTAGAAGCAGATATTTCTCTGTACAGCCTACGGTCCCATTGACTCGGGAATATCCCAACGCAGCTCCTAGAAGAAACGTGTTTCTGACTCGCTGAATCACAATATAGATTCAAATCTTTTAGGTGAACGAGCGCACAGCAGAACAATTTCAAGGAAACATTTCTCCTGAGTTTTAGAGAAAGTCATACTGCTGTTTCGTATGTATGCCGGCATTGGGCTGGAAATGCCGGTTTCGGGATTCCGCACAGAAAGGCTTTGAAAAGCGCTGAATCCACACATGAGTTTACCACTGTCAGTTGAATGCACACATGGACAACCATTCAGTTAGATAGCTCCGTTTTGCTTTTAGAAGCAGATATTTCTCCTTACATCCTATGGTCCCATTCACTCGGGAATATACCGACGCAACTCCTAGAAGAAACCTGTTTCTGTCTCGCTGAATCTCAACATAGATTCAACTCTCTTAGTTGAATGAACGCACAGCAGAGCAGTTTCAAGGAATCGTTTCTCCTGAGTTTTAGACGAAGCTTACTGCTGTTTCGTATGCATGTCGGTATTGGGCTGGAAATGCCGGTTTTCGGATTCTGCACATAAAGGGTGTGCAAGCCACTGAATCCACACATGAGTTTACCACTGTCAGTTGAATGCACACATGGACAACCATTCAGTTAGATAGCTGCGTTTCGGTTTTAGAAGCAGATATTTCTCTGTACAGCCTATGGTCCCATTCACTCAGGAATATCCCAACGCAGCTCCTAGAAGAAACGTGTTTCTGACTCGCCGAATATCAACATAGATTCAACTCTCTTAGTTGAACGAATGAACAGCAGAGCAGTTTCAAGGAAACGTTTCTCCTGAGTTTTAGACGAAGTTTACTGCTGTTTCGTACGTATGCCGGTATTGGGCCGGAAATGCCGGTTTTCAGATTCTGCACAGAAAGGTGTTGCAGACCGGTGAATCCACACGTGTGTTTAACTCTCTTAGTGGAATGCAAACACTGACAACCATTCAGTTAGATAGCTCCGTTTTGGTTTAAGAAGCAGATATTTCTCTGTACAGCCTATGTTACTTTTCACTCGGCAATATCCCAACGCAGCTCCTAGAAGAAACGTGTTTCTGACTCGCTGAATCTCAACATAGATTCAACTCTCTTAGTTGAACGAACGCACAGCAGAGCAGTTTCAAGGAAACGTTCCTCCTGAGTTTTAGACAAAGTCATACTGCTGTTTTGTACGTATGCCGGCATTGGGCTGTAAATGCCGGTTTCTGGATTCTGCACAGAAAGGGTTTGTAACCGCTGAATCCACACGTGAGTTTAACTCCGTCAGCTGAATGCACACATAGACAACCATTCAGTTAGAGAGCTCCATTTTGTTTTTAGAAGCAGATATTTCTCTGTACAGACTATGGTCCCATTCACTCGGGAATATCCCAACGCAGCTCCTAGACGTAACGTGTTTCTGACTCGCTGAATCTCAAAATAGATTCAACTCTCTTAGGTGAACGAACGCACAGCAGAGCAGTTTCAAGGTAACGTTTCTCCTGAGTTTTAGACGAAGTTTACTGCTGTTTAGTACGTATGCTGGCATTGGGCTGGAAATGCCGGTTTCGGGATTCTGCACAGAAAGGGTTTGCCAACCGCTGAATCCACACGTGAGCTTAACTCTGTCAGTTGAATGCACACATTGACAATCATTCAGTTATATAGATCCGTTTTGGTTTTAGAAGCAGATATATCTCGGTACAGCCTATGGTCCCATTGACTCGGGAATATCTCAACGCAGCTCCTAGATGAAATGTGTTTCTGACTCGCTGAATCTCAACATAGAGTCAACTCTCTTTCGTGAATGAACGCACAGCAAAGCAGTTTCAAGGAAACGTTTCTCCGGAGTTTTAGACGAAGTCATACTGCTGTTTAGTGCGTATGCCGGCATTGGGCTGGAAATACCGGTTTTGGGATTCTGCAGAGAAAGGGTTTGCAAACAGCTGAATCCACACGTGAGTTTATCTCTGTCTGTTGAATGCACACATTGACAACCATTCAGTTAGATAGCTCCGTTTTGCTTTTAGGAGCAGATGTTTCTATGTACAGCCTATGGTCCATTTCACTCGGGAATATCCCAACGCAGCTCCTAGAAGAAACGTGTTTCTGACTCGCTGAATCTCAACATAGATTCAACTCTCTTAGGTGAACGAACGCACAGCAGAGCAGTTTCAAGGAAACGTTTCTCCTGAATTTTAGACGAAGTTTCCTGCTGTTTAGTACGTATGCCGGCATTGGTCTGGCAATACCTGTTTTGTGATTCCGCACAGAAAGGGTTTGCAAACCGCTGAATCCACACGTGAGTTTAATTCTGTCAGTTGAATGCAGACGTTGACAACCATTCAGTCAGATAGCTCCGTTTTGGTTTTAGAAGCAGATATTTCTCTGTACAGTCTATGGTCCCATTCACTCGCGAATATCCCAACGCAGCTCCTAGAAGAAATGTGTTTCTGACTCGCTGAATCACAGCATAGATTGACCTCTCTTAGGTGAAGGAACGCACAGAAGAGCAGTTTCAAGGAAACGTTTCTCCTGAGTTTTAGACGAAGTTTCCTGCTGTTTAGTAGGTATGAAGGCATTGGGCTGTAAATACCTGTTTTGGGATTCTGCACAGAAAGGGATTGCAAACCAATGAATCCACACGTGAGCTTAACTCTGTCAGTGGAATGCACACATTGACAACCATTCAGTTAGATAGCTCCGTTTTGGTTTCAGAAGCAGATATTTCTCTGTACAGCCTATGGTCCCATTCACTCGGGAATATCCCAATGCAGCTCCTAGAAGAAACGTGTTTCTGACTCGCCAAATCTCAACATACATTCAACTCTCTTAGGTGAACGAACACACAGCAGAGTAGTTTGAACGAAACGTTTCTTATGAGTTTTAGACGAAGTTTACTGCTGTTTCGTACGTATGCCGGCATTTCGCTGGAAATACCGGTTTTGGGATTCTGCACAGAAAGGGTTTGCAAACCCCAGAATCCACACGTGTGTTTAACTCTGTAAGTGGAATGCAAACATTGACAGCATTTCAGTTAGATAGCTCCGTTTTGGTTTTAGAAGCAGATATATCTCTGTACAGCCTATGTTACCTTTCACTCGGAAATATCCCAACGCAGCTCCTAGAAGAAACGTGTTTCTGACTCGCTGAATCTCAACATAGATTCAACTCTCTTAGGTGAACGAACGCACAGCAGAGCAGTTTCAAGGAAACGTTTCTCCTGAGTTTTAGACGAAGTTTCCTGCTGTTTCGGACGTATGCCGGCATTGGGCTGAAAATACCGGTTTTGGGATTCTGCACAGAAAGGGTTTGCAAACCGCTGAATCCACACGTGAGTTTAACTCTGTCAGTTGAATGCACACGTTGGCAACCATTCAGTTAGATAGCTCCGTTTTGGTTTTAGAAGCAGATATTTCTCTGTACAGCCTGTGGTCCCATTCACTCGGGAATATCCCACCGCAGCTCCTAGAAGAAACGTGTTTCTGACTCGCCGAATCTCAACATATATTCAACTCTCTTAGGTGAACGAACGCACAGCAGAGTAGTTTCAAGGAAACGTTTCTCCTGAGTTTTAGACGAAGTTTACTGCTGTTTCGGACGTATGCCGGCATTGGGCTGAAAATACCGGTTCTGGGATTCTGCACAGAAAGGGTTTGCAAACCCCAGAATCCACACGTGTGTTTAACTCTGTTAGTGGAATGCAAACATTGACAACAATTCAGTTAGATAGCTCCGTTTTGGTTTTAGAAGCAGATATTTCTCGGTACAGCCTATGTTACCTTTCACTCGGCAATATCCCAACGTAGCCCCTAGAAGAAACGTGTTTCTGACTCGCTGAATCTCAAAATAGATTCAACTCTCTTAGGTGAACGAAAGCACAGCAGAGCAGTTTCAAGGAAACGTTTCTCCTGAGTTTTAGACGAAGTTTCCCGCTGTTTAGTACGTATGCCGGCATTGGGCTGGAAATACCGGTTTTGGGATTCTGCACAGAAAGGGTTTCCAAACCCCTGAATCCACACGTGAGTTTATCTCTGTCAGTTGAATGCACACGTTGACAATCATTCAGTTAGATAGCTCAGTTTTTTTTTTAGATGCAGATATTTCTCGGTACAGCCTGTGGTCCCATTCACTCGGGAATATCTCAACGCAGCTCCTAGAAGAAACATGTTTCTGACTCGCTGAATCTCAACATAGCTTCAACTCTCTTAGGTGAATGAACGTACAGCATAGCAGTTTCAAGGAAACATTTCTCTTGAGTTTTAGACGAAGTTTCCTGCTGTTTAGTACGTATGCCGGCATTGGGCTGGAAATGCCGGTTTCGGGATTCTGCACAGAAAGGGTTTGCAAACCGCTGAATCCACACGTAAGTTTAACTCTGTCAGTTGAATGCACACATTGACAACCATTCAGTTAGATACCTCCGTTTTGGTTTTAGAAGGAGATATTTCTCTGTACAGCCTATGGTCCCATTCACTCGGGAATATCCCAACGCAGCTAATAGAAGACACGTGTTTCTGACTCGCTGAATCTCAACATAGATTCGACTCTGTTAGGTGAAAGAAAGGAGAGCACAGCAGTTTCAAGGAAACGTTTCTCCTGAGGTTAAACGAAGTTTATTGCTGTTTCGTACGTATGCCGGTATTGGGCTGGAAATGCCGGTTTTCGGATTCTGCACAGAAAGGTTTTTCAAACCGCTGAATCCACACGTGAGTTTAACTCTGTCACTTGAATGCACACATTGACAAAAATTCAGTTAGATAGCTCCGCATTGGTTTCAGAGGCAGGAATTTCTCTGTTCAGCCTATGGTCACATTCACTCGGGAATATCGCAACGCAGCTCCTAGAAGAAACCTGTTTCTGACTCGCTGAATCTCAACACAGATTCAACTCTCTTAGGTGAACGAACGCACAGCAGAGCAGTTTCAAGGAAACGTTCCTCCTGAGTTTTAGACAAAGTCATACTGCTGTTTCGTAAGTATGCCTGCATAACGCTGGAAATGGCGGTTTCGGGATTCCGCACAGAAAGTCTTTGAAAAGCGTTGAATCCACCCATGAGTTTACCACGGTCAGTTGAATGCACACATGGACAACCAATCAGTTAGATAGCTCCGTTTTGGTTTTAGAAGCAGATATTTCTCTGTACAGCCTATGGTCCCATACATTCGGGAATATCCCAACGCAGCTCTTAAAAGAAACGTGTTTCTGACTCGCTGAATCTCAACATAGATTCATCTCTCTTAGGTGAACGAACGCACAGCAGAGCAGTTTCAAGGAAACGTTTCTCCTGAGTTTTAGACGAAGTTTCCTGCTGTTTAGTACGTATGCCGGCATTGGGATGGAAATACCGGTTTTGGGATTCTGCACAGAAAGGGTTTGCAAACCGCTGAATCCACACGTGAGTTTAACTCTGTCAGTTGAATGCACACATTGACAACCATTCTGTTAGATAGCTCCGTTTTGGTTTTAGAAGCAGATATTTCTCTGTACAGCCTAAGGTCCCATTCACTCGGGAATATCCCAACGCAGCTCCTAGAAGAAACGTGTTTCTGACTCGCTGAATCTCAACATAGATTCAACTCTCTTAGGTGAACGAAAGCACAGCAGAGCAGTTTCAAGGAAACGTTTCTCCTGAGTTTTAGACGAAGTTTCCTGCTGTTTAGTACGTATGCCGGCATTGGGCTGGAAATACCGGTTTTGGGATTCTGAACAGAAAGGGTTTGCAAACCGCTGAATCCACACGTGAGTTTAACTCTGTCAGTTGAATGCACACATTGACAACCATTCAGTTAGATAGCTCCGTTTTGGTTTTAGAAGCAGATATTTCTCTGTACAGCCTATGGTCCAATTCACTCGGGAATATCCCAACGCAGCTCCTAGAAGAAACGTGTTTCTGACTCGCTGAATTTCAACATAGATTCAACTCTCTTAGGTGAAGGAAAGCACAGCAGAGCAGTTTCAAGGAAACGTTTCTCCTGAGTTTTAGACGAAGTTTACTGCGGTTTAGTACGTATGCCAGCATTGGGTTGGAAATGCCGGTTTTGGGATTCTGCAAAGAAAGGGTTTGCAAACCGCTGAATCCACACGTGAGGTTAACTCTGTCATTTGAATGCACACGTTGGCAACCATTCAGTTAGATAGCTCCGTTTTGGTTTTAGAAGCAGATATTTCTCTGTACAGCCTATGGTCCCATTCATTCGGGAATATCCCACCGCAGCTCCTAGAAGAAACGTGTTTTTGACTCGCCGAATCTCAACATAGATTCAACTCTCTTAGGTGAACGAATGCACAGCAGAGTAGTTTCAAGGAAACGTTTCTCCTGAGTTTTAGACGAAGTTTACTGCTGTTTCGGACGTATGCCGGCATTGGGCTGGAAATACCGGTTCTGGGATTCTGCACAGAAAGGGTTTGCAAACCCCAGAATCCACACGTGTGCTTAACTCTGTTAGTGGAATGCAAACATTGACAACAATTCAGTTAGATAGCTCCGTTTTGGTTTTAGAAGCAGATATTTCTCTGTACAGCCTATGTTACCTTTCACTCGGGAATATCCCAACGTAACCCCTAGAAGAAACGTGTTTCTGACTCGCTGAATCTCAACATAGCTTCAACTCTCTTAGGTGAACGAACGCACAGCAGAGCAGTTTCAAGGAAACGTTCCTCCTGAGTTTTAGACAAAGTCATACTGCTGTTTCGTAAGTATGCCTGCATAAGGCTGGAAATGGCGGTTTCAGGATTCCGCACAGAAAGTCTTTGAAAAGCGTTGAATCCACCCATGAGTTTACCACGGTCAGTTGAATGCACACATGGACAACCAATCAGTTAGATAGCTCCGTTTTGGTTTTAGAAGCAGATATTTCTCTGTACAGCCTATGGTCCCATACATTCGGGAATATCCTAACGCAGCTCTTAAAAGAAACGTGTTTCTGACTCGCTGAATCTCAACATAGATTCATCTCTCTTAGGTGAACGAACGCACAGCAGAGCAGTTTCAAGGAAACGTTTCTCCTGAGTTTTAGACGAAGTTTCCTGCTGTTTAGTACGTATGCCGGCATTGGGATGGAAATACCGGTTTTGGGATTCTGCAAAGAAAGGGTTTGCAAACCGCTGAATCCACACGTGAGTTTAACTCTGTCAGTTGAATGCACACATTGACAACCATTCAGTTAGATAGCTCCGTTTTGGTTTTAGAAGCAGATATTTCTCTGTACAGCCTAAGATCCCATTCACTCGGGAATATCCCAACGCAGCTCCTAGAAGAAACGTGTTTCTGACTCGCTGAATCTCAATATAGATTCAACTCTCTTAGGTGAACGAAAGCACAGCAGAGCAGTTTCAAGGAAACGTTTCTCCTGAGTTTTAGACGAAGTTTCCTGCTGTTTAGTACGTATGCCGGCATTGGGCTGGAAATACCGGTTTTGGGATTCTGAACAGAAAGGGTTTGCAAACCGCTGAAGCCACACGTGAGTTTAACTCTGTCAGTTGAATGCACACATTGACAACCATTCAGTTAGATAGCTCCGTTTTGGCTTTAGAAGCAGATATTTCTCTGTACAGCCTATGGTCCAATTCACTCGGGAATATCCCAACGCAGCTCCTAGAAGAAACGTGTTTCTGACTCGCTGAATCTCAACATAGATTCAACTCTCTTAGGTGAAGGAAAGCACAGCAGAGCAGTTTCAAGGAAACGTTTCTCCTGAGTTTTAGACGAAGTTTACTGCGGTTTAGTACGTATGCCAGCATTGGGTTGGAAATGCCGGTTTTGGGATTCTGCAAAGAAAGGGTTTGCAAACCGCTGAATCCACACGTGAGGTTAACTCTGTCATTTGAATGCACACGTTGGCAACCATTCAGTTAGATAGCTCCGTTTTGGTTTTAGAAGCAGATATTTCTCTGTACAGCCTATGGTCCCATTCATTCGGGAATATCCCACCGCAGCTCCTAGAAGAAACGTGTTTTTGACTCGCCGAATCTCAACATAGATTCAACTCTCTTAGGTGAACGAATGCACAGCAGAGTAGTTTCAAGGAAACGTTTCTCCTGAGTTTTAGACGAAGTTTACTGCTGTTTCGGACGTATGCCGGCATTGGGCTGGAAATACCGGTTCTGGGATTCTGCACAGAAAGGGTTTGCAAACCCCAGAATCCACACGTGTGTTTAACTCTGTTAGTGGAATGCAAACATTGACAACAATTCAGTTAGATAGCTCCGTTTTGGTTTTAGAAGCAGATATTTCTCTGTACAGCCTATGTTACCTTTCACTCGGGAATATCCCAACGTAACCCCTAGAAGAAACGTGTTTCTGACTCGCTGAATCTCAACATAGATTCAACTCTCTTAGGTGAACGAACGCACAGCAGAGCAGTTTCAAGGAAACGTTCCTCCTGAGTTTTCGACAAAGTCATACTGCTGTTTCGTAAGTATGCCTGCATAAGGCTGGAAATGGCGGTTTCAGGATTCCGCACAGAAAGTCTTTGAAAAGCGTTGAATCCACCCATGAGTTTACCACGGTCAGTTGAATGCACACATGGACAACCAATCAGTTAGATAGCTCCGTTTTGGTTTTAGAAGCAGATATTTCTCTGTACAGCCTATGGTCCCATACATTCGGGAATATCCTAACGCAGCTCTTAAAAGAAACGTGTTTCTGACTCGCTGAATCTCAACATAGATTCATCTCTCTTAGTTGAACGAACGCACAGCAGAGCAGTTTCAAGGAAACGTTTCTCCTGAGTTTTAGACGAAGTTTCCTGCTGTTTAGTACATATGCCGGCATTGGGATGGAAATACCGGTTTTGGGATTCTGCACAGAAAGGGTTTGCAAACCGCTGAATCCACACGTGAGTTTAACTCTGTCAGTTGAATGCACACATTGACAACCATTCAGTTAGATAGCTCCGTTTTCGTTTTAGAAGCAGATATTTCTCGGTACAGCCTATGGTCCCATTCACTCAGGAATATCTCAACGCAGCTCCTAGAGGAAACGTGTTTCTGACTCGCTGAATCTCAACATAGATTCAACTCTCTTAGGTGAACGAACGCACAGCAGAGCAGTTTCAAGGAAACGTTTCTCCTGAGTTTTAGACGAAGTCATACTGCTGTTTAGTACGTATGCCGGCATTGAGCTGGAAATACCGGTTTTGGGATTCTGCACAGAAAGGGTTTGCAAACCGCTGAATCCACACGTGAGTTTAACTCTGTCAGTTGAATGCACACATTGACAACCATTCAGTTAGATAGCTCCGTTTTGGTTTTAGAAGCAGATATTTCTCGGTACAGCCTATGGTCCCACTCACTCAGGAATATCTCAACGAAGCTCCTAGAGGAAACGTGTTTCTGACTCGCTGAATCTCAACATAGATTCAACTCTCTTAGGTGAACGAACGCACAGCAGAGCAGTTTCAAGGAAACGTTTCTCCTGAGTTTTAGACGAAGTCATACTGCTGTTTAGTACGTATGCCGGCATTGAGCTGGAAATACCGGTTTTGGGATTCTGCACAGAAAGGGTTTGCAAACCGCTGAATCCACACGTGAGTTTAACTCTGTCAGTTGAATGCACACATTGACAACCATTCAGTTAGATAGCTCCGTTTTGGTTTTAGAAGCAGATATTTCTCGGTACAGCCTATGGTCCCATTTACTCAGGAATATCTCAACGCAGCTCCTAGAGGAAACGTGTTTCTGACTCGCTGAATCTCAACATAGATTCAACTCTCTTAGGTGAACGAACGCACAGCAGAGCAGTTTCAAGGAAACGTTTCTCCTGAGTTTTAGACGAAGTCATACTGCTGTTTAGTACGTATGCCGGCATTGAGCTGGAAATACCGGTTTTGGGATTCTGCACAGAAAGGGTTTGCAAACCGCTGAATCCACACGTGAGTTTAACTCTGTCAGTTGAATGCACACATTGACATCCATTCAGTTAGATAGCTCCGTTTTGGTTTTAGAAGCAGATATTTCTCTGTACAGCCTATGGTCCCATTCACTCGGGAATATCCCAACGCAGCTCCTAGAAGAAACGTGTTACTGACTCGCTGAATCTCAACATAGATTCAACTGTCTTAGGTGAACGAATGCACAGCAGAGCAGTTTCAAGGAAACGTTTCTCCCGAGTTTTAGACGAAGTTTCCTGCTGTTTAGTACGTATGCCGGCATTGGGCTGGAAATACCGGTTTTGGGATTCTGAACAGAAAGGGTTTGCAAACCGCTGAATCCACACGTGAGTTTAACTCTGTCAGTTGAATGCACACATTGACAACCATTCAGTTAGATAGCTCCGTTTTGGTTTTAGAAGCAGATATTTCTCTGTACAGCCTATGGTCCAATTCACTCGGGAATATCCCAACGCAGCTCCTAGAAGCAACGTGTTTCTGACTCGCTGAATCTCAACATAGATTCAACTCTCTTAGGTGAAGGAAAGCACAGCAGAGCAGTTTCAAGGAAACGTTTCTCCTGAGTTTTAGACGAAGTTTACTGCGGTTTAGTACGTATGCCAGCATTGGGTTGGAAATGCCGGTTTTGGGATTCTGCAAAGAAAGGGTTTGCAAACCGCTGAATCCACACGTGAGGTTAACTCTGTCATTTGAATGCACACGTTGGCAACCATTCAGTTAGATAGCTCCGTTTTGGTTTTAGAAGCAGATATTTCTCTGTACAGCCTATGGTCCCATTCATTCGGGAATATCCCACCGCAGCTCCTAGAAGAAACGTGTTTTTGACTCGCCGAATCTCAACATAGATTCAACTCTCTTAGGTGAACGAATGCACAGCAGAGTAGTTTCAAGGAAACGTTTCTCCTGAGTTTTAGACGAAGTTTACTGCTGTTTCGGACGTATGCCGGCATTGGGCTGGAAATACCGGTTCTGGGATTCTGCACAGAAAGGGTTTGCAAACCCCAGAATCCACACGTGTGTTTAACTCTGTTAGTGGAATGCAAACATTGACAACAATTCAGTTAGATAGCTCCGTTTTGGTTTTAGAAGCAGATATTTCTCTGTACAGCCTATGTTACCTTTCACTCGGGAATATCCCAACGTAACCCCTAGAAGAAACGTGTTTCTGACTCGCTGAATCTCAACATAGATTCAACTCTCTTAGGTGAACGAACGCACAGCAGAGCAGTTTCAAGGAAACGTTCCTCCTGAGTTTTCGACAAAGTCATACTGCTGTTTCGTAAGTATGCCTGCATAAGGCTGGAAATGGCGGTTTCAGGATTCCGCACAGAAAGTCTTTGAAAAGCGTTGAATCCACCCATGAGTTTACCACGGTCAGTTGAATGCACACATGGACAACCAATCAGTTAGATAGCTCCGTTTTGGTTTTAGAAGCAGATATTTCTCTGTACAGCCTATGGTCCCATACATTCGGGAATATCCTAACGCAGCTCTTAAAAGAAACGTGTTTCTGACTCGCTGAATCTCAACATAGATTCATCTCTCTTAGGTGAACGAACGCACAGCAGAGCAGTTTCAAGGAAACGTTTCTCCTGAGTTTTAGACGAAGTTTCCTGCTGTTTAGTACGTATGCCGGCATTGGGATGGAAATACCGGTTTTGGGATTCTGCACAGAAAGGGTTTGCAAACCGCTGAATCCACACGTGAGTTTAACTCTGTCAGTTGAATGCACACATTGACAACCATTCAGTTAGATAGCTCCGTTTTGGTTTTAGAAGCAGATATTTCTCGGTACAGCCTATGGTCCCATTCACTCAGGAATATCTCAACGCAGCTCCTAGAGGAAACGTGTTTCTGACTCGCTGAATCTCAACATAGATTCAACTCTCTTAGGTGAACGAACGCACAGCAGAGCAGTTTCAAGGAAACGTTTCTCCTGAGTTTTAGACGAAGTCATACTGCTGTTTAGTACGTATGCCGGCATTGAGCTGGAAATACCGGTTTTGGGATTCTGCACAGAAAGGGTTTGCAAACCGCTGAATCCACAAGTGAGTTTAACTCTGTCCGTTGAATGCACACATTGACAACCATTCAGTTAGATAGCTCCGTTTTGGTTTTAGAAGCAGATATTTCTCTGTACAGCCTATGGTCCCATTCACTCGGGAATATCCCAACGCAGCTCCTAGAAGAAACGTGTTACTGACTCGCTGAATCTCAACATAGATTCAACTCTCTTAGGTGAACGAATGCACAGCAGAGCAGTTTCAAGGAAACGTTTCTCCCGAGTTTTAGACGAAGTTTCCTGCTGTTTAGTACGTATGCCGGTATTGGCTGGAAATACCGGTTTTGGGATTCTGCAAAGAAAGGGTTTGCAAACCGCTGAATCCACACGTGAGTTTAACTCTGTCAGTTGAATGCACACATTGACAACCATTCAGTTAGATAGCTCCGTTTTGGTTTTAGAAGCAGATATTTCTCTGTACAGCCTATGGTCCAATTCACTCGGGAATATCCCAACGCAGCTCCTAGAAGAAACGTGTTTCTGACTCGCTGAATCTCAACATAGAATCAACTCTCTTAGGTGAACGAACGCACAGCAGAGCAGTTTCAAGGAAACGTTTTTCCTGAGGTTTAGACGAAGTTTACTGCGGTTTAGTACGTATGCCAGCATTGGGTTGGAAATACCGGTTTAGGGATTCTGCAAAGAAAGGGTTTGCAAACCGCTGAATCCACACGTGAGTTTAACTCTGTCAGTTAAATGCAGACATTGACAAACATTCAGTTAGATAGCTCCGCATTGGTTTCAGAGGCAGGAATTTCTCTGTTCAGCCTATGGTCACATTCACTCGGGAATATCGCAACGCAGCTCCTAGAAGAAACCTGTTTCTGACTCGCTGAATCTCAACACAGATTCAACTCTCTTAGGTGAACGAACGCACAGCAGAGCAGTTTCAAGGAAACGTTCCTCCTGAGTTTTAGACAAAGTCATACTGCTGTTTCGTAAGTATGCCTGCATAAGGCTGGAAATGGCAGTTTCGGGATTCCGCACAGAAAGTCTTTGAAAAGCGTTGAATCCACCCATGAGTTTACCACGGTCAGTTGAATGCACACATGGACAACCAATCAGTTAGATAGCTCCGTTTTGGTTTTAGAAGCAGATATTTCTCTGTACAGCCTATGGTCCCATACATTCGGGAATATCCCAACGCAGCTCTTAAAAGAAACGTGTTTCTGACTCGCTGAATCTCAACATAGTTTCATCTCTCTTAGGTGAACGAACGCACAGCAGAGCAGTTTCAAGGAAACGTTTCTCCTGAGTTTTAGACGAAGTTTCCTGCTGTTTAGTACGTATGCCGGCATTGGGATGGAAATACCGGTTTTGGGATTCTGCACAGAAAGGGTTTGCAAACCGCTGAATCCACACGTGAGTTTAACTCTGTCAGTTGAATGCACACATTGACAACCATTCAGTTAGATAGCTCCGTTTTGGTTTTAGAAGCAGATATTTCTCTGTACAGCCTAAGGTCCCATTCACTCGGGAATATCCCAACGCAGCTCCTAGAAGAAACGTGTTTCTGACTCGCTGAATCTCAACATAGATTCAACTCTCTTAGGTGAACGAAAGCACAGCAGAGCAGTTTCAAGGAAACGTTTCTCCTGAGTTTTAGACGAAGTTTCCTGCTGTTTAGTACGTATGCCGGCATTGGGCTGGAAATACCGGTTTTGGCATTCTGCACAGAAAGGGTTTGCAAACCGCTGAAGCCACACGTGAGTTTAACTCTGTCAGTTGAATGCACACGTTGGCAACCATTCAGTTAGATAGATCCGTTTTGGTTTTAGAAGCAGATATTTCTCTGTACAGCCTGTGGTCCCATTCATTCGGGAATATCCCACCGCAGCTCCTAGAAGAAACGTGTTTCTGACTCGCCGAATCTCAACATAGATTCAACTCTCTTAGGTGAACGAACGCACAGCAGAGTAGTTTCAAGGAAACGTTTCTCCTGAGTTTAGACGAAGTTTACTGCTGTTTCGGACGTATGCCGGCATTGGGCTGGAAATACCGGTTCTGGGATTCTGCACAGAAAGGGTTTGCAAACCCCAGAATCCACACGTGTGTTTAACTCTGTTAGTGGAATGCAAACATTGACAACAATTCAGTTAGATAGCTCCGTTTTGGTTTTAGAAGCAGATATTTCTCGGTACAGCCTATGTTACCTTTCACTCGGTAACATCCCAACGTAGCCCCTAGAAGAAACGTGTTTCTGACTCGCTGAATCTCAACATAGATTCAACTCTCTTAGGTGAACGAAAGCACAGCAGAGCTGTTTCAAGGAAACGTTTCTCCTGAGTTTTAGACGAAGTTTCCCGCTGTTTAGTACGTATGCCGGCATTGGGCTGGAAATACCGGTTTTGGGATTCTGCACAGAAAGGGTTTCCAAACCCCTGAATCCACACGTGAGTTTAACTCTGTCAGTTGAATGCACACGTTGACAATCATTCAGTTAGATAGGTCAGTTTTTTTTTTAGATGCTGATATTTCTCGGTACAGCCTGTGGTCCCATTCACTCGGGAATATCTCAACGCAGCTCCTAGAAGAAACGTGTTTCTGACTCGCTGAATCTCAACATAGATTCAACTCTCTTAGGTGAATGAACGTACAGCATAGCAGTTTCAAGGAAACGTTTCTCTTGAGTTTTAGACGAAGTTTCCTGCTGTTTAGTACGTATGCCGGCATTGGGCTGGAAATGCCGGTTTCGGGATTCTGCACAGAAAGGGTTTGCAAACCGCTGAATCCACACGTAAGCTTAACTCTGTCAGTTGAATGAACACATTGACAACCATTCAGTTAGATAGCTCCGTTTTGGTTTTAGAAGCACGTATTTCTCTGTATAGACTATGGTCCCATTCACTCGGGAATATCCCACGCAGGTCTTAGAAGAAACGTGTTTCTGACTCGCTGAATCTCAACATAGATTCAACTCTCTTAGTTGAACGAACGCACAGCAGAACAGTTTCAAGGAAACGTTCCTCCTGAGTTTTAGACAAAGTCATACTGCTGTTTCGTATGTATGCCGGCATTGGGCTGGAAATGCCGGTTTCCGGATTCTGCACAGAAAGGCTTTGAAAAGCGCTGAATCCACACTTGAGTTTACCACTGTCAGTTGAATGCACACATGGACAACCATTCAGTTAGATAGCTCCGTTTTGCTTTTAGAAGCAGATATTTCTCTGTACAGCCTATGGTCCCATTCACTCGGGAATATCCCGACGCAACTCCTAGAAGAAACCTGTTTCTGACTCGCTGAAACTCAACATAGATTCAACTCTCTTAGGTGAATGAACGCACAGCAGAGCAGTTTCAAGGAAACCTTTCTCCTGAGTTTTAGACGAACTTTACTGCTGTTTCGTACGTATGCCGGAATTGACCTGGAATTGCCGGATTTGGGATTCTGCACAAAAAGGGTTTGCAAACCACTGAATCCATACGTGAGTTTAACTCTGTCAGTTGAATGCACACATTGACAACCATTCAGTTAGATACCTCCGTTTTGGTTTTAGAAGGAGATATTTCTCTGTACAGCTTATGGTCCCATTCACTCGGGAATATCCCAACGCAGGTAATAGAAGACACGTGTTTCTGACTCGCTGAATCTCAACATAGATTCGACTCTCTTAGGTGAACGAAAGGAGAGCACAGCAGTTTCAAGGAAACGTTTCTCCTGAGTTTAAACGAAGTTTATTGCTGTTTCATACGTATGCCGGTATTGGGCTGGACATGCCGGTTTTCGGATTCTGCACAGAAAGGGTTTGCAAACCGCTGAATCCACACGTGAGTTTATCTCCGTCACTTGAATGCACACATTGACAAACATTCAGTTAGATAGCTCCGCATTGGTTTCAGAGGCAGGAATTTCTCTGTTCAGCCTGTGGTCACATTCACTCGGGAATATCGCAATGCAGCTCCTAGAAGAAACCTGTTTCTGACTCGCTGAATCTCAACACAGATTCAACTCTCTTAGGTGAACGAACGCACAGCAGAGCAGTTTCAAGGAAACGATCCTCCTGAGTTTTAGACAAAGTCATACTGCTGTTTCGTACGTATGCCGGCATAAGGCTGGAAATGGCGGTTTCGGGATTCCGCACAGAAAGTCTTTGAAAAGCGTTGAATCCACCCATGAGTTTACCACTGTCAGTTAAATGCACACATGGACAACCAATCAGTTAGTTAGCTCCTTTTTGGTTTTAGAAGCAGATATTTCTCTGTACAGCCTATGGTCCCATACATTCGGGAATATCCCAACGCAGCTCTTAAAAGAAACGTGTTTCTGACTCGCTGAATCTCAACATAGATTCATCTCTCTTAGGTGAACGAACACACAGCAGAGCAGTTTCAAGGAAAAGGATCTCCTGAGTCTTAGACGAAGTTTACTGCTCTTTCGTACGTATGCCGGCATTGGGCTGGAAATACCGGTTTCAGGATTCTGCACAGAAAGGGTTTGCAAACCGCTGAACCCACACGAGAGTTTAACTCTGTCACTTGAATGCACACATTGACAACCATTCAGTTAGAGAGCTCCATTTTGTTTTTAGAAGCAGATATTTCTCTGTACAGACTTTGGTCCCATTCAGTCGGGAATATCCCAACGCAGCTCCTAGATGAAACGTGTTTCTGCCTCGTGGAATCACAACATAGATTCAACTCTCTTAGGTGAATGAACGCACAGCAGAGCACTTTCAAGCAAACATTTCTCCTGAGTTTCAGATGAAGTCATACTGCTGTTTCGTACGTATGCCGGCATAAGCCTGGAAATGCCGGTTTCGGGATTCTGCACAGAAAGGTTTGCAAAGCGTTGAATCCGCATGTGAGTTTACCTCTGTCAGTTGAATGCACACATTGACAACCATTCTGTTAGAGAGCTCCGTTTTTTTTTTAGAAGCAGATATTTCTCCGCACAGCGTATGGTCCCATTCACTCGGGAATATCCCAACCCAGCTCCTAGAAGAAACGTGTTTCTGACTCGCTGAATCTCAACATAGATTCACCTCTCTTAGGTGAGCGAACGCACAGCAGAGCAGTTTCAAGGAAACGTTTCTCCTGAGTTTTAAACCAAGTTTACTGCTGTTTAGTACGTGTGCCGGCATTGGGCTGGAAATACCAGTTTTGGGATTCTGCACAGAAAGTGTTTCCAAACCACTGAATCCAAACGTGAGTTTACCTCTGTCAGTTGAATTCACCCATTGACAACAATTCAGTTAGATAGCTCCGTTTTGGTTTCAGAAGCAGATACTTCTCTGTACAGCCTATGGACCCATTCACTCGGGAATATCCCAACGCAGCTCCTAGAAGAAACGAGTTTCTGACTCGCTGAATTTCAACATAGATTCAACTCTCTTAGGTGAACGAACACACAGTAGGGCAGTTTCAAGGAAACGTTTCTCCTGAGTTTTAGACGAAGTTTACTGCTGTTTAGTACAGATGCCAGGATTGGACTGGAAATACCGGTTTTGGGATTCTGCACAGAAAGGGTTTGCAAACCGCTGAATCCACACGTGAGTTTAACTCTGTCAGTTGAATGCACACGTTGGCAACCATTCAGTTAGATAGCTCCGTTTTGGTTTTAGAAGCAGATATTTCTCTGTACAGCCTATGGTCCCATTCACTCGGGAATATCCCAACGCAGCTCCTAGAAGAAACGTGTTACTGACTCGCTGAATCTCAACATAGATTCAACTCTCTTAGGTGAACGAATGCACAGCAGAGCAGTTTCAAGGAAACGTTTCTCCCGAGTTTTAGACGAAGTTTCCTGCTGTTTAGTACGTATGCCGGTATTGGCTGGAAATACCGGTTTTGGGATTCTGCAAAGAAAGGGTTTGCAAACCGCTGAATCCACACGTGAGTTTAACTCTGTCAGTTGAATGCACACATTGACAACCATTCAGTTAGATAGCTCCGTTTTGGTTTTAGAAGCAGATATTTCTCTGTACAGCCTATGGTCCAATTCACTCGGGAATATCCCAACGCAGCTCCTAGAAGAAACGTGTTTCTGACTCGCTGAATCTCAACATAGAATCAACTCTCTTAGGTGAACGAAAGCACAGCAGAGCAGTTTCAAGGAAACGTTTTTCCTGAGGTTTAGACGAAGTTTACTGCGGTTTAGTACGTATGCCAGCATTGGGTTGGAAATACCGGTTTAGGGATTCTGCAAAGAAAGGGTTTGCAAACCGCTGAATCCACACGTGAGTTTAACTCTGTCAGTTAAATGCAGACATTGACAAACATTCAGTTAGATAGCTCCGCATTGGTTTCAGAGGCAGGAATTTCTCTGTTCAGCCTATGGTCACATTCACTCGGGAATATCGCAACGCAGCTCCTAGAAGAAACCTGTTTCTGACTCGCTGAATCTCAACACAGATTCAACTCTCTTAGGTGAACGAACGCACAGCAGAGCAGTTTCAAGGAAACGTTCCTCCTGAGTTTTAGACAAAGTCATACTGCTGTTTCGTAAGTATGCCTGCATAAGGCTGGAAATGGCAGTTTCGGGATTCCGCACAGAAAGTCTTTGAAAAGCGTTGAATCCACCCATGAGTTTACCACGGTCAGTTGAATGCACACATGGACAACCAATCAGTTAGATAGCTCCGTTTTGGTTTTAGAAGCAGATATTTCTCTGTACAGCCTATGGTCCCATACATTCGGGAATATCCCAACGCAGCTCTTAAAAGAAACGTGTTTCTGACTCGCTGAATCTCAACATAGTTTCATCTCTCTTAGGTGAACGAACGCACAGCAGAGCAGTTTCAAGGAAACGTTTCTCCTGAGTTTTAGACGAAGTTTCCTGCTGTTTAGTACGTATGCCGGCATTGGGATGGAAATACCGGTTTTGGGATTCTGCACAGAAAGGGTTTGCAAACCGCTGAATCCACACGTGAGTTTAACTCTGTCAGTTGAATGCACACATTGACAACCATTCAGTTAGATAGCTCCGTTTTGGTTTTAGAAGCAGATATTTCTCTGTACAGCCTAAGGTCCCATTCACTCGGGAATATCCCAACGCAGCTCCTAGAAGAAACGTGTTTCTGACTCGCTGAATCTCAACATAGATTCAACTCTCTTAGGTGAACGAAAGCACAGCAGAGCAGTTTCAAGGAAACGTTTCTCCTGAGTTTTAGACGAAGTTTCCTGCTGTTTAGTACGTATGCCGGCATTGGGCTGGAAATACCGGTTTTGGGATTCTGAACAGAAAGGGTTTGCAAACCGCTGAAGCCACACGTGAGTTTAACTCTGTCAGTTGAATGCACACATTGACAACCATTCAGTTAGATAGCTCCGTTTTGGCTTTAGAAGCAGATATTTCTCTGTACAGCCTATGGTCCAATTCACTCGGGAATATCCCAACGCAGCTCCTAGAAGAAACGTGTTTCTGACTCGCTGAATCTCAACATAGATTCAACTCTCTTAGGTGAAGGAAAGCACAGCAGAGCAGTTTCAAGGAAACGTTTCTCCTGAGTTTTAGACGAAGTTTACTGCGGTTTAGTACGTATGCCAGCATTGGGTTGGAAATGCCGGTTTTGGGATTCTGCAAAGAAAGGGTTTGCAAACCGCTGAATCCACACGTGAGGTTAACTCTGTCATTTGAATGCACACGTTGGCAACCATTCAGTTAGATAGCTCCGATTTGGTTTTAGAAGCAGATATTCCTCTGTACAGCCTATGGTCCCATTCATTCGGGAATATCCCACCGCAGCTCCTAGAAGAAACGTGTTTCTGACTCGCCGAATCTCAACATAGATTCAACTCTCTTAGGTGAACGAATGCACAGCAGAGTAGTTTCAAGGAAACGTTTCTCCTGAGTTTTAGACGAAGTTTACTGCTGTTTCGGACGTATGCCGGCATTGGGCTGGAAATACCGGTTCTGGGATTCTGCACAGAAAGGGTTTGCAAACCCCAGAATCCACACGTGTGTTTAACTCTGTTAGTGGAATGCAAACATTGACAACAATTCAGTTAGATAGCTCCGTTTTGGTTTTAGAAGCAGATATTTCTTTGTACAGCCTATGTTACCTTTCACTCGGGAATATCCCAACGTAACCCCTAGAAGAAACGTGTTTCTGACTCGCTGAATCTCAACATAGATTCAACTCTCTTAGGTGAACGAACGCACAGCAGAGCAGTTTCAAGGAAACGTTCCTCCTGAGTTTTAGACAAAGTCATACTGCTGTTTCGTAAGTATGCCTGCTTAAGGCTGGAAATGGCGGTTTCAGGATTCCGCGCAGAAAGTCTTTGAAAAGCGTTGAATCCACCCATGAGTTTACCACGGTCAGTTGAATGCACACATGGACAACCAATCAGTTAGATAGCTCCGTTTTGGTTTTAGAAGCAGATATTTCTCTGTACAGCCTATGGTCCCATACATTCGGGAATATCCTAACGCAGCTCTTAAAAGAAACGTGTTTCTGACTCGCTGAATCTCAACATAGATTCATCTCTCTTAGGTGAACGAACGCACAGCAGAGCAGTTTCAAGGAAACGTTTCTCCTGAGTTTTAGACGAAGTTTCCTGCTGTTTAGTACGTATGCCAGCATTGGGATGGAAATACCGGTTTTGGGATTCTGCACAGAAAGGGTTTGCAAACCGCTGAATCCACACGTGAGTTTAACTCTGTCAGTTGAATGCACACATTGACAACCATTCAGTTAGATAGCTCCGTTTTGGTTTTAGAAGCAGATATTTCTCGGTACAGCCTATGGTCCCATTCACTCAGGAATATCTCAACGCAGCTCCTAGAGGAAACGTGTTTCTGACTCGCTGAATCTCAACATAGATTCAACTCTCTTACGTGAATGAACGCACAGCAGAGCAGTTTCAAGGAAACGTTTCTCCTGAGTTTTAGACGAAGTCATACTGCTGTTTAGTACGTATGCCGGCATTGAGCTGGAAATACCGGTTTTGGGATTCTGCACAGAAAGGGTTTGCAAACCGCTGAATCCACACGTGAGTTTAACTCTGTCAGTTGAATGCACACATTGACAACCATTCAGTTAGATAGCTCCGTTTTCGTTTTAGGAGCAGATATTTCTCTGTACAGCCTAAGGTCCCATTCACTTGGGAATATCCCAACGCAGCTCCTAGAAGAAACGTGTTTCTGACTCGCTGAATCTCAACATAGATTCAACTCTCTTAGGTGAACGAATGCACAGCAGAGCAGTTTCAAGGAAACGTTTCTCCTGAGTTTTAGACGAAGTTTCCTGCTGTTTAGTACGTATGCCGGCATTGGGCTGGAAATACCGGTTTTGGCATTCTGCACAGAAAGGGTTTGCAAACCGCTGAAGCCACACGTGAGTTTAACTCTGTCAGTTGAATGCACACGTTGGCAACCATTCAGTTAGATAGATCCGTTTTGGTTTTAGAAGCAGATATTTCTCTGTACAGCCTGTGGTCCCATTCATTCGGGAATATCCCACCGCAGCTCCTAGAAGAAACGTGTTTCTGACTCGCCGAATCTCAACATAGATTCAACTCTCTTAGGTGAACGAACGCACAGCAGAGTAGTTTCAAGGAAACGTTTCTCCTGAGTTTAGACGAAGTTTACTGCTGTTTCGGACGTATGCCGGCATTGGGCTGGAAATACCGGTTCTGGGATTCTGCACAGAAAGGGTTTGCAAACCCCAGAATCCACACGTGTGTTTAACTCTGTTAGTGGAATGCAAACATTGACAACAATTCAGTTAGATAGCTCCGTTTTGGTTTTAGAAGCAGATATTTCTCGGTACAGCCTATGTTACCTTTCACTCGGTAACATCCCAACGTAGCCCCTAGAAGAAACGTGTTTCTGACTCGCTGAATCTCAACATAGATTCAACTCTCTTAGGTGAACGAAAGCACAGCAGAGCTGTTTCAAGGAAACGTTTCTCCTGAGTTTTAGACGAAGTTTCCCGCTGTTTAGTACGTATGCCGGCATTGGGCTGGAAATACCGGTTTTGGGATTCTGCACAGAAAGGGTTTCCAAACCCCTGAATCCACACGTGAGTTTAACTCTGTCAGTTGAATGCACACGTTGACAATCATTCAGTTAGATAGGTCAGTTTTTTTTTTAGATGCTGATATTTCTCGGTACAGCCTGTGGTCCCATTCACTCGGGAATATCTCAACGCAGCTCCTAGAAGAAACGTGTTTCTGACTCGCTGAATCTCAACATAGATTCAACTCTCTTAGGTGAATGAACGTACAGCATAGCAGTTTCAAGGAAACGTTTCTCTTGAGTTTTAGACGAAGTTTCCTGCTGTTTAGTACGTATGCCGGCATTGGGCTGGAAATGCCGGTTTCGGGATTCTGCACAGAAAGGGTTTGCAAACCGCTGAATCCACACGTAAGCTTAACTCTGTCAGTTGAATGAACACATTGACAACCATTCAGTTAGATAGCTCCGTTTTGGTTTTAGAAGCACGTATTTCTCTGTATAGACTATGGTCCCATTCACTCGGGAATATCCCACGCAGGTCTTAGAAGAAACGTGTTTCTGACTCGCTGAATCTCAACATAGATTCAACTCTCTTAGTTGAACGAACGCACAGCAGAACAGTTTCAAGGAAACGTTCCTCCTGAGTTTTAGACAAAGTCATACTGCTGTTTCGTATGTATGCCGGCATTGGGCTGGAAATGCCGGTTTCCGGATTCTGCACAGAAAGGCTTTGAAAAGCGCTGAATCCACACTTGAGTTTACCACTGTCAGTTGAATGCACACATGGACAACCATTCAGTTAGATAGCTCCGTTTTGCTTTTAGAAGCAGATATTTCTCTGTACAGCCTATGGTCCCATTCACTCGGGAATATCCCGACGCAACTCCTAGAAGAAACCTGTTTCTGACTCGCTGAAACTCAACATAGATTCAACTCTCTTAGGTGAATGAACGCACAGCAGAGCAGTTTCAAGGAAACCTTTCTCCTGAATTTTAGACGAACTTTACTGCTGTTTCGTACGTATGCCGGAATTGACCTGGAATTGCCGGATTTGGGATTCTGCACAAAAAGGGTTTGCAAACCACTGAATCCATACGTGAGTTTAACTCTGTCAGTTGAATGCACACATTGACAACCATTCAGTTAGATACCTCCGTTTTGGTTTTAGAAGGAGATATTTCTCTGTACAGCTTATGGTCCCATTCACTCGGGAATATCCCAACGCAGGTAATAGAAGACACGTGTTTCTGACTCGCTGAATCTCAACATAGATTCGACTCTCTTAGGTGAACGAAAGGAGAGCACAGCAGTTTCAAGGAAACGTTTCTCCTGAGTTTAAACGAAGTTTATTGCTGTTTCATACGTATGCCGGTATTGGGCTGGACATGCCGGTTTTCGGATTCTGCACAGAAAGGGTTTGCAAACCGCTGAATCCACACGTGAGTTTATCTCCGTCACTTGAATGCACACATTGACAAACATTCAGTTAGATAGCTCCGCATTGGTTTCAGAGGCAGGAATTTCTCTGTTCAGCCTGTGGTCACATTCACTCGGGAATATCGCAATGCAGCTCCTAGAAGAAACCTGTTTCTGACTCGCTGAATCTCAACACAGATTCAACTCTCTTAGGTGAACGAACGCACAGCAGAGCAGTTTCAAGGAAACGATCCTCCTGAGTTTTAGACAAAGTCATACTGCTGTTTCGTACGTATGCCGGCATAAGGCTGGAAATGGCGGTTTCGGGATTCCGCACAGAAAGTCTTTGAAAAGCGTTGAATCCACCCATGAGTTTACCACTGTCAGTTAAATGCACACATGGACAACCAATCAGTTAGTTAGCTCCTTTTTGGTTTTAGAAGCAGATATTTCTCTGTACAGCCTATGGTCCCATACATTCGGGAATATCCCAACGCAGCTCTTAAAAGAAACGTGTTTCTGACTCGCTGAATCTCAACATAGATTCATCTCTCTTAGGTGAACGAACACACAGCAGAGCAGTTTCAAGGAAAAGGATCTCCTGAGTCTTAGACGAAGTTTACTGCTCTTTCGTACGTATGCCGGCATTGGGCTGGAAATACCGGTTTCAGGATTCTGCACAGAAAGGGTTTGCAAACCGCTGAACACACACGAGAGTTTAACTCTGTCACTTGAATGCACACATTGACAACCATTCAGTTAGAGAGCTCCATTTTGTTTTTAGAAGCAGATATTTCTCTGTACAGACTTTGGTCCCATTCAGTCGGGAATATCCCAACGCAGCTCCTAGATGAAACGTGTTTCTGCCTCGTGGAATCACAACATAGATTCAACTCTCTTAGGTGAATGAACGCACAGCAGAGCACTTTCAAGCAAACATTTCTCCTGAGTTTCAGATGAAGTCATACTGCTGTTTCGTACGTATGCCGGCATAAGCCTGGAAATGCCGGTTTCGGGATTCTGCACAGAAAGGTTTGCAAAGCGTTGAATCCGCATGTGAGTTTACCTCTGTCAGTTGAATGCACACATTGACAACCATTCTGTTAGAGAGCTCCGTTTTTTTTTTAGAAGCAGATATTTCTCCGTACAGCGTATGGTCCCATTCACTCGGGAATATCCCAACTCAGCTCCTAGAAGAAACGTGTTTCTGACTCGCTGAATCTCAACATAGATTCACCTCTCTTAGTTGAGCGAACGCACAGCAGAGCAGTTTCAAGGAAACGTTTCTCCTGAGTTTTAAACCAAGTTTACTGCTGTTTAGTACGTGTGCCGGCATTGGGCTGGAAATACCAGTTTTGGGATTCTGCACAGAAAGTGTTTCCAAACCACTGAATCCAAACGTGAGTTTACCTCTGTCAGTTGAATTCACCCATTGACAACAATTCAGTTAGATAGCTCCGTTTTGGTTTCAGAAGCAGATACTTCTCTGTACAGCCTATGGACCCATTCACTCGGGAATATCCCAACGCAGCTCCTAGAAGAAACGAGTTTCTGACTCGCTGAATTTCAACATAGATTCAACTCTCTTAGGTGAACGAACACACAGTAGGGCAGTTTCAAGGAAACCTTTCTCCTGAGTTTTAGACGAAGTTTACTGCTGTTTAGTACAGATGCCAGGATTGGACTGGAAATACCGGTTTTGGGATTCTGCACAGAAAGGGTTTGCAAACCGCTGAATCCACACTTGAGTTTAACTCTGTCAGTTGAATGCACACATTGACAACCATTCAGTTAGATAGCTCCGTTTTGGTTTTAGAAGCAGATATTTCTCTGTACAGCCTACGGTCCCATTGACTCGGGAATATCCCAACGCAGCTCCTAGAAGAAACGTGTTTCTGACTCGCTGAATCACAATATAGATTCAAATCTTTTAGGTGAACGAGCGCACAGCAGAACAATTTCAAGGAAACATTTCTCCTGAGTTTTAGAGAAAGTCATACTGCTGTTTCGTATGTATGCCGGCATTGGGCTGGAAATGCCGGTTTCGGGATTCCGCACAGAAAGGCTTTGAAAAGCGCTGAATCCACACATGAGTTTACCACTGTCAGTTGAATGCACACATGGACAACCATTCAGTTAGATAGCTCCGTTTTGCTTTTAGAAGCAGATATTTCTCCTTACATCCTATGGTCCCATTCACTCGGGAATATACCGACGCAACTCCTAGAAGAAGCCTGTTTCTGTCTCGCTGAATCTCAACATAGATTCAACTCTCTTAGTTGAATGAACGCACAGCAGAGCAGTTTCAAGGAATCGTTTCTCCTGAGTTTTAGACGAAGCTTACTGCTGTTTCGTATGCATGTCGGTATTGGGCTGGAAATGCCGGTTTTCGGATTCTGCACATAAAGGGTGTGCAAGCCACTGAATCCACACATGAGTTTACCACTGTCAGTTGAATGCACACATGGACAACCATTCAGTTAGATAGCTGCGTTTCGGTTTTAGAAGCAGATATTTCTCTGTACAGCCTATGGTCCCATTCACTCAGGAATATCCCAACGCAGCTCCTAGAAGAAACGTGTTTCTGACTCGCCGAATATCAACATAGATTCAACTCTCTTAGTTGAACGAATGAACAGCAGAGCAGTTTCAAGGAAACGTTTCTCCTGAGTTTTCGACGAAGTTTACTGCTGTTTCGTACGTATGCCGGTATTGGGCCGGAAATGCCGGTTTTCAGATTCTGCACAGAAAGGTGTTGCAGACCGGTGAATCCACACGTGTGTTTAACTCTCTTAGTGGAATGCAAACACTGACAACCATTCAGTTAGATAGCTCCGTTTTGGTTTAAGAAGCAGATATTTCTCTGTACAGCCTATGTTACCTTTCACTCGGCAATATCCCAACGCAGCTCCTAGAAGAAACGTGTTTCTGACTCGCTGAATCTCAACATAGATTCAACTCTCTTAGTTGAACGAACGCACAGCAGAGCAGTTTCAAGGAAACGTTCCTCCTGAGTTTTAGATAAAGTCATACTGCTGTTTTGTACGTATGCCGGCATTGGGCTGTAAATGCCGGTTTCTGGATTCTGCACAGAAAGGGTTTGTAACCGCTGAATCCACACGTGAGTTTAACTCCGTCAGCTGAATGCACACATAGACAACCATTCAGTTAGAGAGCTCCATTTTGTTTTTAGAAGCAGATATTTCTCTGTACAGCCTATGGTCCCATTCACTCGGGAATATCCCAACGCAGCTCCTAGACGAAACGTGTTTCTGACTCGCTGAATCTCAAAATAGATTCAACTCTCTTAGGTGAACGAACGCACAGCAGAGCAGTTTCAAGGTAACGTTTCTCCTGAGTTTTAGACGAAGTTTACTGCTGTTTAGTACGTATGCTGGCATTGGGCTGGAAATGCCGGTTTCGGGATTCTGCACAGAAAGGGTTTGCCAACCGCTGAATCCACACGTGAGCTTAACTCTGTCAGTTGAATGCACACATTGACAATCATTCAGTTATATAGATCCGTTTTGGTTTTAGAAGCAGATATATCTCGGTACAGCCTATGGTCCCATTGACTCGGGAATATCTCAACGCAGCTCCTAGATGAAATGTGTTTCTGACTCGCTGAATCTCAACATAGAGTCAACTCTCTTTCGTGAATGAACGCACAGCAAAGCAGTTTCAAGGAAACGTTTCTCCGGAGTTTTAGACGAAGTCATACTGCTGTTTAGTGCGTATGCCGGCATTGGGCTGGAAATACCGGTTTTGGGATTCTGCAGAGAAAGGGTTTGCAAACAGCTGAATCCACACGTGAGTTTATCTCTGTCTGTTGAATGCACACATTGACAACCATTCAGTTAGATAGCTCCGGTTTGCTTTTAGGAGCAGATGTTTCTATGTACAGCCTATGGTCCATTTCACTCGGGAATATCCCAACGCAGTTCCTAGAAGAAACGTGTTTCTGACTCGCTGAATCTCAACATAGATTCAATTCTCTTAGGTGAACGAACGCACAGCAGAGCAGTTTCAAGGAAACGTTTCTCCTGAGTTTTAGACGTAGTTTCCTGCTGTTTAGTACGTATGCCGGCATTGGTCTGGAAATACCGGTTTTGGGATTCCGCACAGAAAGGGTTTGCAAACCGCTGAATCCACACGTGAGTTTAACTCTGTCAGTTGAATGCAGACGTTGACAACCATTCAGTCAGATAGCTCCGTTTTGGTTTTAGAAGCAGATATTTCTCGGTACAGTCTATGGTCCCATTCCCTCGGGAATATCTCATCGCAGCTCCTAGAAGAAACGTGTTTCTGACTCGCTGAATCTCAACATAGATTCAACTCTCTTACGTGAATGAACGCACAGCAGAGCAGTTTCAAGGAAACGTTTCTACTGAGTTTTAGACGAAGTCATACTGCTGTTTACTACGTATCCTCGCATTGGGCTGGAAATACCGGTTTTGGGATTCTGCACAGGAACGGTTTGCAAACCGCTGAATCCACACGTGAATTTAACTCTGACTGTTGAATGCACACATTGACAACCATTCAGTTAGATAGCTCCGTTTTGCTTTTAGGAGCAGATGTTTCTCTGTACAGCCTATGGTCAAATTCACTCGGGAATATCCCAACTCAGCTCCTAGAAGAAACGTGTTTCTGACTCGCTGAATCTCAACATAGATTCAACTCTCTTAGGTGAACGAACGCACAGCAGAGCAGTTTCAAGGAAACGTTTCTCCTGAATTTTAGACGAAGTTTCCTGCTGTTTAGTACGTATGCCGGCATTGGTCTGGCAATACCTGTTTTGTGATTCCGCACAGAAAGGGTTTGCAAACCGCTGAATCCACACGTGAGTTTAATTCTGTCAGTTGAATGCAGACGTTGACAACCATTCAGTCAGATAGCTCCGTTTTGGTTTTAGAAGCAGATATTTCTCTGTACAGCCTATGGTCCCATTCACTCGCGAATATCCCAACGCAGCTCCTAGAAGAAATGTGTTTCTGACTCGCTGAATCACAGCATAGATTGACCTCTCTTAGGTGAAGGAACGCACAGAAGAGCAGTTTCAAGGAAACGTTTCTCCTGAGTTTTAGACGAAGTTTCCTGCTGTTTAGTAGGTATGAAGGCATTGGGCTGTAAATACCTGTTTTGGGATTCTGCACAGAAAGGGATTGCAAACCAATGAATCCACACGTGAGCTTAACTCTGTCAGTGGAATGCACACATTGACAACCATTCAGTTAGATAGCTCCGTTTTGGTTTCAGAAGCAGATATTTCTCTGTACAGCCTATGGTCCCATTCACTCGGGAATATCCCAATGCAGCTCCTAGAAGAAACGTGTTTCTGACTCGCCAAATCTCAACATACATTCAACTCTCTTAGGTGAACAAACACACAGCAGATGAGTTTGAACGAAACGTTTCTTATGAGTTTTAGACGAAGTTTACTGCTGTTTCGTACGTATGCCGGCATTTCGCTGGAAATACCGGTTTTGGGATTCTGCACAGAAAGGGTTTGCAAACCCCAGAATCCACACGTGTGTTTAACTCTGTAAGTGGAATGCAAACATTGACAGCATTTCAGTTAGATAGCTCCGTTTTGGTTTTAGAAGCAGATATATCTCTGTACAGCCTATGTTACCTTTCACTCGGAAATATCCCAACGCAGCTCCTAGAAGAAACGTGTTTCTGACTCGCTGAATCTCAACATAGATTCAACTCTCTTAGGTGAACGAACGCACAGCAGAGCAGTTTCAAGGAAACGTTTCTCCTGAGTTTTAGACGAAGTTTCCTGCTGTTTCGGACGTATGCCGGCATTGGGCTGAAAATACCGGTTTTGGGATTCTGCACAGAAAGGGTTTGCAAACCGCTGAATCCACACGTGAGTTTAACTCTGTCAGTTGAATGCACACGTTGGCAACCATTCAGTTAGATAGCTCCGTTTTGGTTTTAGAAGCAGATATTTCTCTGTACAGCCTATGGTCCCATTCACTCGGGAATATCCCAACGCAGCTCCTAGAAGAAACGTGTTACTGACTCGCTGAATCTCAACATAGATTCAACTCTCTTAGGTGAACGAATGCACAGCAGAGCAGTTTCAAGGAAACGTTTCTCCCGAGTTTTAGACGAAGTTTCCTGCTGTTTAGTACGTATGCCGGTATTGGCTGGAAATACCGGTTTTGGGATTCTGCAAAGAAAGGGTTTGCAAACCGCTGAATCCACACGTGAGTTTAACTCTGTCAGTTGAATGCACACATTGACAACCATTCAGTTAGATAGCTCCGTTTTGGTTTTAGAAGCAGATATTTCTCTGTACAGCCTATGGTCCAATTCACTCGGGAATATCCCAACGCAGCTCCTAGAAGAAACGTGTTTCTGACTCGCTGAATCTCAACATAGAATCAACTCTCTTAGGTGAACGAAAGCACAGCAGAGCAGTTTCAAGGAAACGTTTTTCCTGAGGTTTAGACGAAGTTTACTGCGGTTTAGTACGTATGCCAGCATTGGGTTGGAAATACCGGTTTAGGGATTCTGCAAAGAAAGGGTTTGCAAACCGCTGAATCCACACGTGAGTTTAACTCTGTCAGTTAAATGCAGACATTGACAAACATTCAGTTAGATAGCTCCGCATTGGTTTCAGAGGCAGGAATTTCTCTGTTCAGCCTATGGTCACATTCACTCGGGAATATCGCAACGCAGCTCCTAGAAGAAACCTGTTTCTGACTCGCTGAATCTCAACACAGATTCAACTCTCTTAGGTGAACGAACGCACAGCAGAGCAGTTTCAAGGAAACGTTCCTCCTGAGTTTTAGACAAAGTCATACTGCTGTTTCGTAAGTATGCCTGCATAAGGCTGGAAATGGCAGTTTCGGGATTCCGCACAGAAAGTCTTTGAAAAGCGTTGAATCCACCCATGAGTTTACCACGGTCAGTTGAATGCACACATGGACAACCAATCAGTTAGATAGCTCCGTTTTGGTTTTAGAAGCAGATATTTCTCCGTACAGCCTATGGTCCCATACATTCGGGAATATCCCAACGCAGCTCTTAAAAGAAACGTGTTTCTGACTCGCTGAATCTCAACATAGTTTCATCTCTCTTAGGTGAACGAACGCACAGCAGAGCAGTTTCAAGGAAACGTTTCTCCTGAGTTTTAGACGAAGTTTCCTGCTGTTTAGTACGTATGCCGGCATTGGGATGGAAATACCGGTTTTGGGATTCTGCACAGAAAGGGTTTGCAAACCGCTGAATCCACACGTGAGTTTAACTCTGTCAGTTGAATGCACACATTGACAACCATTCAGTTAGATAGCTCCGTTTTGGTTTTAGAAGCAGATATTTCTCTGTACAGCCTAAGGTCCCATTCACTCGGGAATATCCCAACGCAGCTCCTAGAAGAAACGTGTTTCTGACTCGCTGAATCTCAACATAGATTCAACTCTCTTAGGTGAACGAAAGCACAGCAGAGCAGTTTCAAGGAAACGTTTCTCCTGAGTTTTAGACGAAGTTTCCTGCTGTTTAGTACGTATGCCGGCATTGGGCTGGAAATACCGGTTTTGGGATTCTGAACAGAAAGGGTTTGCAAACCGCTGAAGCCACACGTGAGTTTAACTCTGTCAGTTGAATGCACACATTGACAACCATTCAGTTAGATAGCTCCGTTTTGTCTTTAGAAGCAGATATTTCTCTGTACAGCCTATGGTCCAATTCACTCGGGAATATCCCAACGCAGCTCCTAGAAGAAACGTGTTTCTGACTCGCTGAATCTCAACATAGATTCAACTCTCTTAGGTGAAGGAAAGCACAGCAGAGCAGTTTCAAGGAAACGTTTCTCCTGAGTTTTAGACGAAGTTTACTGCGGTTTAGTACGTATGCCAGCATTGGGTTGGAAATGCCGGTTTTGGGATTCTGCAAAGAAAGGGTTTGCAAACCGCTGAATCCACACGTGAGGTTAACTCTGTCATTTGAATGCACACGTTGGCAACCATTCAGTTAGATAGCTCCGATTTGGTTTTAGAAGCAGATATTCCTCTGTACAGCCTATGGTCCCATTCATTCGGGAATATCCCACCGCAGCTCCTAGAAGAAACGTGTTTCTGACTCGCCGAATCTCAACATAGATTCAACTCTCTTAGGTGAACGAATGCACAGCAGAGTAGTTTCAAGGAAACGTTTCTCCTGAGTTTTAGACGAAGTTTACTGCTGTTTCGGACGTATGCCGGCATTGGGCTGGAAATACCGGTTCTGGGATTCTGCACAGAAAGGGTTTGCAAACCCCAGAATCCACACGTGTGTTTAACTCTGTTAGTGGAATGCAAACATTGACAACAATTCAGTTAGATAGCTCCGTTTTGGTTTTAGAAGCAGATATTTCTTTGTACAGCCTATGTTACCTTTCACTCGGGAATATCCCAACGTAACCCCTAGAAGAAACGTGTTTCTGACTCGCTGAATCTCAACATAGATTCAACTCTCTTAGGTGAACGAACGCACAGCAGAGCAGTTTCAAGGAAACGTTCCTCCTGAGTTTTAGACAAAGTCATACTGCTGTTTCGTAAGTATGCCTGCTTAAGGCTGGAAATGGCGGTTTCAGGATTCCGCACAGAAAGTCTTTGAAAAGCGTTGAATCCACCCATGAGTTTACCACGGTCAGTTGAATGCACACATGGACAACCAATCAGTTAGATAGCTCCGTTTTGGTTTTAGAAGCAGATATTTCTCTGTACAGCCTATGGTCCCATACATTCGGGAATATCCTAACGCAGCTCTTAAAAGAAACGTGTTTCTGACTCGCTGAATCTCAACATAGATTCATCTCTCTTAGGTGAACGAACGCACAGCAGAGCAGTTTCAAGGAAACGTTTCTCCTGAGTTTTAGACGAAGTTTCCTGCTGTTTAGTACGTATGCCAGCATTGGGATGGAAATACCGGTTTTGGGATTCTGCACAGAAAGGGTTTGCAAACCGCTGAATCCACACGTGAGTTTAACTCTGTCAGTTGAATGCACACATTGACAACCATTCAGTTAGATAGCTCCGTTTTGGTTTTAGAAGCAGATATTTCTCGGTACAGCCTATGGTCCCATTCACTCAGGAATATCTCAACGCAGCTCCTAGAGGAAACGTGTTTCTGACTCGCTGAATCTCAACATAGATTCAACTCTCTTACGTGAATGAACGCACAGCAGAGCAGTTTCAAGGAAACGTTTCTCCTGAGTTTTAGACGAAGTCATACTGCTGTTTAGTACGTATGCCGGCATTGAGCTGGAAATACCGGTTTTGGGATTCTGCACAGAAAGGGTTTGCAAACCGCTGAATCCACACGTGAGTTTAACTCTGTCAGTTGAATGCACACATTGACAACCATTCAGTTAGATAGCTCCGTTTTCGTTTTAGGAGCAGATATTTCTCTGTACAGCCTAAGGTCCCATTCACTTGGGAATATCCCAACGCAGCTCCTAGAAGAAACGTGTTTCTGACTCGCTGAATCTCAACATAGATTCAACTCTCTTAGGTGAACGAATGCACAGCAGAGCAGTTTCAAGGAAACGTTTCTCCTGAGTTTTAGACGAAGTTTCCTGCTGTTTAGTACGTATGCCGGCATTGGGCTGGAAATACCGGTTTTGGCATTCTGCACAGAAAGGGTTTGCAAACCGCTGAATCCACACGTGAGTTTAACTCTGTCAGTTGAATGCACACGTTGGCAACCATTCAGTTAGATAGATCCGTTTTGGTTTTAGAAGCAGATATTTCTCTGTACAGCCTGTGGTCCCATTCATTCGGGAATATCCCACCGCAGCTCCTAGAAGAAACGTGTTTCTGACTCGCCGAATCTCAACATAGATTCAACTCTCTTAGGTGAACGAACGCACAGCAGAGTAGTTTCAAGGAAACGTTTCTCCTGAGTTTAGACGAAGTTTACTGCTGTTTCGGACGTATGCCGGCATTGGGCTGGAAATACCGGTTCTGGGATTCTGCACAGAAAGGGTTTGCAAACCCCAGAATCCACACGTGTGTTTAACTCTGTTAGTGGAATGCAAACATTGACAACAATTCAGTTAGATAGCTCCGTTTTGGTTTTAGAAGCAGATATTGCTCGGTACAGCCTATGTTACCTTTCACTCGGTAACATCCCAACGTAGCCCCTAGAAGAAACGTGTTTCTGACTCGCTGAATCTCAACATAGATTCAACTCTCTTAGGTGAACGAAAGCACAGCAGAGCTGTTTCAAGGAAACGTTTCTCCTGAGTTTTAGACGAAGTTTCCCGCTGTTTAGTACGTATGCCGGCATTGGGCTGGAAATACCGGTTTTGGGATTCTGCACAGAAAGGGTTTCCAAACCCCTGAATCCACACGTGAGTTTAACTCTGTCAGTTGAATGCACACGTTGACAATCATTCAGTTAGATAGGTCAGTTTTTTTTTTAGATGCTGATATTTCTCGGTACAGCCTGTGGTCCAATTCACTCGGGAATATCTCAACGCAGCTCCTAGAAGAAACGTGTTTCTGACTCGCTGAATCTCAACATAGATTCAACTCTCTTAGGTGAATGAACGTACAGCATAGCAGTTTCAAGGAAACGTTTCTCTTGAGTTTTAGACGAAGTTTCCTGCTGTTTAGTACGTATGCCGGCATTGGGCTGGAAATGCCGGTTTCGGGATTCTGCACAGAAAGGGTTTGCAAACCGCTGAATCCACACGTAAGCTTAACTCTGTCAGTTGAATGAACACATTGACAACCATTCAGTTAGATAGCTCCGTTTTGGTTTTAGAAGCACGTATTTCTCTGTATAGACTATGGTCCCATTCACTCGGGAATATCCCACGCAGGTCTTAGAAGAAACGTGTTTCTGACTCGCTGAATCTCAACATAGATTCAACTCTCTTAGTTGAACGAACGCACAGCAGAACAGTTTCAAGGAAACGTTCCTCCTGAGTTTTAGACAAAGTCATACTGCTGTTTCGTATGTATGCCGGCATTGGGCTGGAAATGCCGGTTTCCGGATTCTGCACAGAAAGGCTTTGAAAAGCGCTGAATCCACACTTGAGTTTACCACTGTCAGTTGAATGCACACATGGACAACCATTCAGTTAGATAGCTCCGTTTTGCTTTTAGAAGCAGATATTTCTCTGTACAGCCTCTGGTCCCATTCACTCGGGAATATCCCGACGCAACTCCTAGAAGAAACCTGTTTCTGACTCGCTGAAACTCAACATAGATTCAACTCTCTTAGGTGAATGAACGCACAGCAGAGCAGTTTCAAGGAAACCTTTCTCCTGAGTTTTAGACGAACTTTACTGCTGTTTCGTACGTATGCCGGAATTGACCTGGAATTGCCGGATTTGGGATTCTGCACAAAAAGGGTTTGCAAACCACTGAATCCATACGTGAGTTTAACTCTGTCAGTTGAATGCACACATTGACAACCATTCAGTTAGATACCTCCGTTTTGGTTTTAGAAGGAGATATTTCTCTGTACAGCTTATGGTCCCATTCACTCGGGAATATCCCAACGCAGGTAATAGAAGACACGTGTTTCTGACTCGCTGAATCTCAACATAGATTCGACTCTCTTAGGTGAACGAAAGGAGAGCACAGCAGTTTCAAGGAAACGTTTCTCCTGAGTTTAAACGAAGTTTATTGCTGTTTCATACGTATGCCGGTATTGGGCTGGACATGCCGGTTTTCGGATTCTGCACAGAAAGGGTTTGCAAACCGCTGAATCCACACGTGAGTTTATCTCCGTCACTTGAATGCACACATTGACAAACATTCAGTTAGATAGCTCCGCATTGGTTTCAGAGGCAGGAATTTCTCTGTTCAGCCTGTGGTCACATTCACTCGGGAATATCGCAATGCAGCTCCTAGAAGAAACCTGTTTCTGACTCGCTGAATCTCAACACAGATTCAACTCTCTTAGGTGAACGAACGCACAGCAGAGCAGTTTCAAGGAAACGATCCTCCTGAGTTTTAGACAAAGTCATACTGCTGTTTCGTACGTATGCCGGCATAAGGCTGGAAATGGCGGTTTCGGGATTCCGCACAGAAAGTCTTTGAAAAGCGTTGAATCCACCCATGAGTTTACCACTGTCAGTTAAATGCACACATGGACAACCAATCAGTTAGTTAGCTCCTTTTTGGTTTTAGAAGCAGATATTTCTCTGTACAGCCTATGGTCCCATACATTCGGGAATATCCCAACGCAGCTCTTAAAAGAAACGTGTTTCTGACTCGCTGAATCTCAACATAGATTCATCTCTCTTAGGTGAACGAACACACAGCAGAGCAGTTTCAAGGAAAAGGATCTCCTGAGTCTTAGACGAAGTTTACTGCTCTTTCGTACGTATGCCGGCATTGGGCTGGAAATACCGGTTTCAGGATTCTGCACAGAAAGGGTTTGCAAACCGCTGAACACACACGAGAGTTTAACTCTGTCACTTGAATGCACACATTGACACCCATTCAGTTAGAGAGCTCCATTTTGTTTTTAGAGGCAGATATTTCTCTGTACAGACTTTGGTCCCATTCAGTCGGGAATATCCCAACGCAGCTCCTAGATGAAACGTGTTTCTGCCTCGTGGAATCACAACATAGATTCAACTCTCTTAGGTGAATGAACGCACAGCAGAGCACTTTCAAGCAAACATTTCTCCTGAGTTTCAGATGAAGTCATACTGCTGTTTCGTACGTATGCCGGCATAAGCCTGGAAATGCCGGTTTCGGGATTCTGCACAGAAAGGTTTGCAAAGCGTTGAATCCGCATGTGAGTTTACCTCTGTCAGTTGAATGCACACATTGACAACCATTCTGTTAGAGAGCTCCGTTTTTTTTTTAGAAGCAGATATTTCTCCGTACAGCGTATGGTCCCATTCACTCGGGAATATCCCAACTCAGCTCCTAGAAGAAACGTGTTTCTGACTCGCTGAATCTCAACATAGATTCACCTCTCTTAGTTGAGCGAACGCACAGCAGAGCAGTTTCAAGGAAACGTTTCTCCTGAGTTTTAAACCAAGTTTACTGCTGTTTAGTACGTGTGCCGGCATTGGGCTGGAAATACCAGTTTTGGGATTCTGCACAGAAAGTGTTTCCAAACCACTGAATCCAAACGTGAGTTTACCTCTGTCAGTTGAATTCACCCATTGACAACAATTCAGTTAGATAGCTCCGTTTTGGTTTCAGAAGCAGATACTTCTCTGTACAGCCTATGGACCCATTCACTCGGGAATATCCCAACGCAGCTCCTAGAAGAAACGAGTTTCTGACTCGCTGAATTTCAACATAGATTCAACTCTCTTAGGTGAACGAACACACAGTAGGGCAGTTTCAAGGAAACCTTTCTCCTGAGTTTTAGACGAAGTTTACTGCTGTTTAGTACAGATGCCAGGATTGGACTGGAAATACCGGTTTTGGGATTCTGCACAGAAAGGGTTTGCAAACCGCTGAATCCACACTTGAGTTTAACTCTGTCAGTTGAATGCACACATTGACAACCATTCAGTTAGATAGCTCCGTTTTGGTTTTAGAAGCAGATATTTCTCTGTACAGCCTACGGTCCCATTGACTCGGGAATATCCCAACGCAGCTCCTAGAAGAAACGTGTTTCTGACTCGCTGAATCACAATATAGATTCAAATCTTTTAGGTGAACGAGCGCACAGCAGAACAATTTCAAGGAAACATTTCTCCTGAGTTTTAGAGAAAGTCATACTGCTGTTTCGTATGTATGCCGGCATTGGGCTGGAAATGCCGGTTTCGGGATTCCGCACAGAAAGGCTTTGAAAAGCGCTGAATCCACACATGAGTTTACCACTGTCAGTTGAATGCACACATGGACAACCATTCAGTTAGATAGCTCCGTTTTGCTTTTAGAAGCAGATATTTCTCCTTACATCCTATGGTCCCATTCACTCGGGAATATACCGACGCAACTCCTAGAAGAAGCCTGTTTCTGTCTCGCTGAATCTCAACATAGATTCAACTCTCTTAGTTGAATGAACGCACAGCAGAGCAGTTTCAAGGAATCGTTTCTCCTGAGTTTTAGACGAAGCTTACTGCTGTTTCGTATGCATGTCGGTATTGGGCTGGAAATGCCGGTTTTCGGATTCTGCACATAAAGGGTGTGCAAGCCACTGAATCCACACATGAGTTTACCACTGTCAGTTGAATGCACACATGGACAACCATTCAGTTAGATAGCTGCGTTTCGGTTTTAGAAGCAGATATTTCTCTGTACAGCCTATGGTCCCATTCACTCAGGAATATCCCAACGCAGCTCCTAGAAGAAACGTGTTTCTGACTCGCCGAATATCAACATAGATTCAACTCTCTTAGTTGAACGAATGAACAGCAGAGCAGTTTCAAGGAAACGTTTCTCCTGAGTTTTCGACGAAGTTTACTGCTGTTTCGTACGTATGCCGGTATTGGGCCGGAAATGCCGGTTTTCAGATTCTGCACAGAAAGGTGTTGCAGACCGGTGAATCCACACGTGTGTTTAACTCTCTTAGTGGAATGCAAACACTGACAACCATTCAGTTAGATAGCTCCGTTTTGGTTTAAGAAGCAGATATTTCTCTGTACAGCCTATGTTACCTTTCACTCGGCAATATCCCAACGCAGCTCCTAGAAGAAACGTGTTTCTGACTCGCTGAATCTCAACATAGATTCAACTCTCTTAGTTGAACGAACGCACAGCAGAGCAGTTTCAAGGAAACGTTCCTCCTGAGTTTTAGACAAAGTCATACTGCTGTTTTGTACGTATGCCGGCATTGGGCTGTAAATGCCGGTTTCTGGATTCTGCACAGAAAGGGTTTGTAACCGCTGAATCCACACGTGAGTTTAACTCCGTCAGCTGAATGCACACATAGACAACCATTCAGTTAGAGAGCTCCATTTTGTTTTTAGAAGCAGATATTTCTCTGTACAGCCTATGGTCCCATTCACTCGGGAATATCCCAACGCAGCTCCTAGACGAAACGTGTTTCTGACTCGCTGAATCTCAAAATAGATTCAACTCTCTTAGGTGAACGAACGCACAGCAGAGCAGTTTCAAGGTAACGTTTCTCCTGAGTTTTAGACGAAGTTTACTGCTGTTTAGTACGTATGCTGGCATTGGGCTGGAAATGCCGGTTTCGGGATTCTGCACAGAAAGGGTTTGCCAACCGCTGAATCCACACGTGAGCTTAACTCTGTCAGTTGAATGCACACATTGACAATCATTCAGTTATATAGATCCGTTTTGGTTTTAGAAGCAGATATATCTCGGTACAGCCTATGGTCCCATTGACTCGGGAATATCTCAACGCAGCTCCTAGATGAAATGTGTTTCTGACTCGCTGAATCTCAACATAGAGTCAACTCTCTTTCGTGAATGAACGCACAGCAAAGCAGTTTCAAGGAAACGTTTCTCCGGAGTTTTAGACGAAGTCATACTGCTGTTTAGTGCATATGCCGGCATTGGGCTGGAAATACCGGTTTTGGGATTCTGCAGAGAAAGGGTTTGCAAACAGCTGAATCCACACGTGAGTTTATCTCTGTCTGTTGAATGCACACATTGACAACCATTCAGTTAGATAGCTCCGGTTTGCTTTTAGGAGCAGATGTTTCTATGTACAGCCTATGGTCCATTTCACTCGGGAATATCCCAACGCAGTTCCTAGAAGAAACGTGTTTCTGACTCGCTGAATCTCAACATAGATTCAATTCTCTTAGGTGAACGAACGCACAGCAGAGCAGTTTCAAGGAAACGTTTCTCCTGAGTTTTAGACGTAGTTTCCTGCTGTTTAGTACGTATGCCGGCATTGGTCTGGAAATACCGGTTTTGGGATTCCGCACAGAAAGGGTTTGCAAACCGCTGAATCCACACGTGAGTTTAACTCTGTCAGTTGAATGCAGACGTTGACAACCATTCAGTCAGATAGCTCCGTTTTGGTTTTAGAAGCAGATATTTCTCGGTACAGTCTATGGTCCCATTCCCTCGGGAATATCTCATCGCAGCTCCTAGAAGAAACGTGTTTCTGACTCGCTGAATCTCAACATAGATTCAACTCTCTTACGTGAATGAACGCACAGCAGAGCAGTTTCAAGGAAACGTTTCTACTGAGTTTTAGACGAAGTCATACTGCTGTTTACTACGTATCCTCGCATTGGGCTGGAAATACCGGTTTTGGGATTCTGCACAGGAACGGTTTGCAAACCGCTGAATCCACACGTGAATTTAACTCTGACTGTTGAATGCACACATTGACAACCATTCAGTTAGATAGCTCCGTTTTGCTTTTAGGAGCAGATGTTTCTCTGTACAGCCTATGGTCCCATTCACTCGGGAATATCCCAACGCAGCTCCTAGAAGAAACGTGTTTCTGACTCGCTGAATCTCAACATAGATTCAACTCTCTTAGGTGAACGAACGCACAGCAGAGCAGTTTCAAGGAAACGTTTCTCCTGAATTTTAGACGAAGTTTCCTGCTGTTTAGTACGTATGCCGGCATTGGTCTGGCAATACCTGTTTTGTGATTCCGCACAGAAAGGGTTTGCAAACCGCTGAATCCACACGTGAGTTTAATTCTGTCAGTTGAATGCAGACGTTGACAACCATTCAGTCAGATAGCTCCGTTTTGGTTTTAGAAGCAGATATTTCTCTGTACAGCCTATGGTCCCATTCACTCGCGAATATCCCAACGCAGCTCCTAGAAGAAATGTGTTTCTGACTCGCTGAATCACAGCATAGATTGACCTCTCTTAGGTGAAGGAACGCACAGAAGAGTAGTTTCAAGGAAACGTTTCTCCTGAGTTTTAGACGAAGTTTCCTGCTGTTTAGTAGGTATGAAGGCATTGGGCTGTAAATACCTGTTTTGGGATTCTGCACAGAAAGGGATTGCAAACCAATGAATCCACACGTGAGCTTAACTCTGTCAGTGGAATGCACACATTGACAACCATTCAGTTAGATAGCTCCGTTTTGGTTTCAGAAGCAGATATTTCTCTGTACAGCCTATGGTCCCATTCACTCGGGAATATCCCAATGCAGCTCCTAGAAGAAACGTGTTTCTGACTCGCCAAATCTCAACATACATTCAACTCTCTTAGGTGAACAAACACACAGCAGATGAGTTTGAACGAAACGTTTCTTATGAGTTTTAGACGAAGTTTACTGCTGTTTCGTACGTATGCCGGCATTTCGCTGGAAATACCGGTTTTGGGATTCTGCACAGAAAGGGTTTGCAAACCCCAGAATCCACACGTGTGTTTAACTCTGTAAGTGGAATGCAAACATTGACAGCATTTCAGTTAGATAGCTCCGTTTTGGTTTTAGAAGCAGATATATCTCTGTACAGCCTATGTTACCTTTCACTCGGAAATATCCCAACGCAGCTCCTAGAAGAAACGTGTTTCTGACTCGCTGAATCTCAACATAGATTCAACTCTCTTAGGTGAACGAACGCACAGCAGAGCAGTTTCAAGGAAACGTTTCTCCTGAGTTTTAGACGAAGTTTCCTGCTGTTTCGGACGTATGCCGGCATTGGGCTGAAAATACCGGTTTTGGGATTCTGCACAGAAAGGGTTTGCAAACCGCTGAATCCACACGTGAGTTTAACTCTGTCAGTTGAATGCACACGTTGGCAACCATTCAGTTAGATAGCTCCGTTTTGGTTTTAGAAGCAGATATTTCTCTGTACAGCCTGTGGTCCCATTCACTCGGGAATATCCCACCGCAGCTCCTAGAAGAAACGTGTTTCTGACTCGCCGAATCTCAACATATATTCAACTCTCTTAGGTGAACGAACGCACAGCAGAGTAGTTTCAAGGAAACGTTTCTCCTGAGTTTTAGACGAAGTTTACTGCTGTTTCGGACGTATGCCGGCATTGGGCTGAAAATACCGGTTCTGGGATTCTGCACAGAAAGGGTTTGCAAACCCCAGAATCCACACGTGTGTTTAACTCTGTTAGTGGAATGCAAACATTGACAACAATTCAGTTAGATAGCTCCGTTTTGGTTTTAGAAGCAGATATTTCTCGGTACAGCCTATGTTACCTTTCACTCGGCAATATCCCAACGTAGCCCCTAGAAGAAACGTGTTTCTGACTCGCTGAATCTCAAAATAGATTCAACTCTCTTAGGTGAACGAAAGCACAGCAGAGCAGTTTCAAGGAAACGTTTCTCCTGAGTTTTAGACGAAGTTTCCCGCTGTTTAGTACGTATGCCGGCATTGGGCTGGAAATACCGGTTTTGGGATTCTGCACAGAAAGGGTTTCCAAACCCCTGAATCCACACGTGAGTTTATCTCTGTCAGTTGAATGCACACGTTGACAATCATTCAGTTAGATAGCTCAGTTTTTTTTTTAGATGCAGATATTTCTCGGTACAGCCTGTGGTCCCATTCACTCGGGAATATCTCAACGCAGCTCCTAGAAGAAACATGTTTCTGACTCGCTGAATCTCAACATAGATTCAACTCTCTTAGGTGAATGAACGTACAGCATAGCAGTTTCAAGGAAACATTTCTCTTGAGTTTTAGACGAAGTTTCCTGCTGTTTAGTACGTATGCCGGCATTGGGCTGGAAATGCCGGTTTCGGGATTCTGCACAGAAAGGGTTTGCAAACCGCTGAATCCACACGTAAGTTTAACTCTGTCAGTTGAATGCACACATTGACAACCATTCAGTTAGATACCTCCGTTTTGGTTTTAGAAGGAGATATTTCTCTGTACAGCCTATGGTCCCATTCACTCGGGAATATCCCAACGCAGCTAATAGAAGACACGTGTTTCTGACTCGCTGAATCTCAACATAGATTCGACTGTGTTAGTTGAAAGAAAGGAGAGCACAGCAGTTTCAAGGAAACGTTTCTCCTGAGGTTAAACGAAGTTTATTGCTCTTTCGTACGTATGCCGGTATTGGGCTGGAAATGCCGGTTTTCGGATTCTGCACAGAAAGGTTTTTCAAACCGCTGAATCCACACGTGAGTTTAACTCTGTCACTTGAATGCACACATTGACAAAAATTCAGTTAGATAGCTCCGCATTGGTTTCAGAGGCAGGAATTTCTCTGTTCAGCCTATGGTCACATTCACTCGGGAATATCGCAACGCAGCTCCTAGAAGAAACCTGTTTCTGACTCGCTGAATCTCAACACAGATTCAACTCTCTTAGGTGAACGAACGCACAGCAGAGCAGTTTCAAGGAAACGTTCCTCCTGAGTTTTAGACAAAGTCATACTGCTGTTTCGTAAGTATGCCTGCATAAGGCTGGAAATGGCGGTTTCGGGATTCCGCACAGAAAGTCTTTGAAAAGCGTTGAATCCACCCATGAGTTTACCACGGTCAGTTGAATGCACACATGGACAACCAATCAGTTAGATAGCTCCGTTTTGGTTTTAGAAGCAGATATTTCTCTGTACAGCCTATGGTCCCATACATTCGGGAATATCCCAACGCAGCTCTAAAAAGAAACGTGTTTCTGACTCGCTGAATCTCAACATAGATTCATCTCTCTTAGGTGAACGAACGAACAGCAGAGCAGTTTCAAGGAAACGTTTCTCCTGAGTTTTAGACGAAGTTTCCTGCTGTTTAGTACGTATGCCGGCATTGGGATGGAAATACCGGTTTTGGGATTCTGCACAGAAAGGGTTTGCAAACCGCTGAATCCACACGTGAGTTTAACTCTGTCAGTTGAATGCACACATTGACAACCATTCAGTTAGATAGCTCCGTTTTGGTTTTAGAAGCAGATATTTCTCTGTACAGCCTAAGGTCCCATTCACTCGGGAATATCCCAACGCAGCTCCTAGAAGAAACGTGTTTCTGACTCGCTGAATCTCAACATAGATTCAACTCTCTTAGGTGAACGAAAGCACAGCAGAGCAGTTTCAAGGAAACGTTTCTCCTGAGTTTTAGACGAAGTTTCCTGCTGTTTAGTACGTATGCCGGCATTGGGCTGGAAATACCGGTTTTGGGATTCTGTACAGAAAGGGTTTGCAAACCGCTGAATCCACACGTGAGTTTAACTCTGTCAGTTGAATGCACACATTGACAACCATTCAGTTAGATAGCTCCGTTTTGGTTTTAGAAGCAGATATTTCTCTGTACAGCCTATGGTCCAATTCACTCGGGAATATCCCAACGCAGCTCCTAGAAGAAACGTGTTTCTGACTCGCTGAATCTCAACATAGATTCAACTCTCTTAGGTGAAGGAAAGCACAGCAGAGCAGTTTCAAGGAAACGTTTCTCCTGAGTTTTAGATGAAGTTTACTGCGGTTTAGTACGTATGCCAGCATTGGGTTGGAAATGCCGGTTTTGGGATTCTGCAAAGAAAGGGTTTGCAAACCGCTGAATCCACACGTGAGGTTAACTCTGTCATTTGAATGCACACGTTGGCAACCATTCAGTTAGATAACTCCGTTTTGGTTTTAGAAGCAGATATTTCTCTGTACAGCCTATGGTCCCATTCATTCGGGAATATCCCACCGCAGCTCCTAGAAGAAACGTGTTTTTGACTCGCCGAATCTCAACATAGATTCAACTCTCTTAGGTGAACGAATGCACAGCAGAGTAGTTTCAAGGAAACGTTTCTCCTGAGTTTTAGACGAAGTTTACTGCTGTTTCGGACGTATGCCGGCATTGGGCTGGAAATACCGGTTCTGGGATTCTGCACAGAAAGGGTTTGCAAACCCCAGAATCCACACGTGTGTTTAACTCTGTTAGTGGAATGCAAACATTGACAACAATTCAGTTAGATAGCTCCGTTTTGGTTTTAGAAGCAGATATTTCTCTGTACAGCCTATGTTACCTTTCACTCGGGAATATCCCAACGTAACCCCTAGAAGAAACGTGTTTCTGACTCGCTGAATCTCAACATAGATTCAACTCTCTTAGGTGAACGAACGCACAGCAGAGCAGTTTCAAGGAAACGTTCCTCCTGAGTTTTAGACAAAGTCATACTGCTGTTTCGTAAGTATGCCTGCATAAGGCTGGAAATGGCGGTTTCAGGATTCCGCACAGAAAGTCTTTGAAAAGCGTTGAATCCACCCATGAGTTTACCACGGTCAGTTGAATGCACACATGGACAACCAATCAGTTAGATAGCTCCGTTTTGGTTTTAGAAGCAGATATTTCTCTGTACAGCCTATGGTCCCATACATTCGGGAATATCCTAACGCAGCTCTTAAAAGAAACGTGTTTCTGACTCGCTGAATCTCAACATAGATTCATCTCTCTTAGTTGAACGAACGCACAGCAGAGCAGTTTCAAGGAAACGTTTCTCCTGAGTTTTAGACGAAGTTTCCTGCTGTTTAGTACGTATGCCGGCATTGGGATGGAAATACCGGTTTTGGGATTCTGCACAGAAAGGGTTTGCAAACCGCTGAATCCACACGTGAGTTTAACTCTGTCAGTTGAATGCACACATTGACAACCATTCAGTTAGATAGCTCCGTTTTGGTTTTAGAAGCAGATATTTCTCGGTACAGCCTATGGTCCCATTCACTCAGGAATATCTCAACGCAGCTCCTAGAGGAAACGTGTTTCTGACTCGCTGAATCTCAACATAGATTCAACTCTCTTAGGTGAACGAACGCACAGCAGAGCAGTTTCAAGGAAACGTTTCTCCTGAGTTTTAGACGAAGTCATACTGCTGTTTAGTACGTATGCCGGCATTGAGCTGGAAATACCGGTTTTGGGATTCTGCACAGAAAGGGTTTGCAAACCGCTGAATCCACACGTGAGTTTAACTCTGTCAGTTGAATGCACACATTGACAACCATTCAGTTAGATAGCTCCGTTTTGGTTTTAGAAGCAGATATTTCTCGGTACAGCCTATGGTCCCATTCACTCAGGAATATCTCAACGCAGCTCCTAGAGGAAACGTGTTTCTGACTCGCTGAATCTCAACATAGATTCAACTCTCTTAGGTGAACGAACGCACAGCAGAGCAGTTTCAAGGAAACGTTTCTCCTGAGTTTTAGACGAAGTCATACTGCTGTTTAGTACGTATGCCGGCATTGAGCTGGAAATACCGGTTTTGGGATTCTGCACAGAAAGGGTTTGCAAACCGCTGAATCCACACGTGAGTTTAACTCTGTCAGTTGAATGCACACATTGACAACCATTCAGTTAGATAGCTCCGTTTTGGTTTTAGAAGCAGATATTTCTCGGTACAGCCTATGGTCCCATTCACTCAGGAATATCTCAACGCAGCTCCTAGAGGAAACGTGTTTCTGACTCGCTGAATCTCAACATAGATTCAACTCTCTTAGGTGAACGAACGCACAGCAGAGCAGTTTCAAGGAAACGTTTCTCCTGAGTTTTAGACGAAGTCATACTGCTGTTTAGTACGTATGCCGGCATTGAGCTGGAAATACCGGTTTTGGGATTCTGCACAGAAAGGGTTTGCAAACCGCTGAATCCACACGTGAGTTTAACTCTGTCAGTTGAATGCACACGTTGGCAACCATTCAGTTAGATAGCTCCGTTTTGGTTTTAGAAGCAGATATTTCTCTGTACAGCCTGTGGTCCCATTCACTCGGGAATATCCCACCGCAGCTCCTAGAAGAAACGTGTTTCTGACTCGCCGAATCTCAACATAGATTCAACTCTCTTAGGTGAACGAACGCACAGCAGAGTAGTTTCAAGGAAACGTTTCTCCTGAGTTTTAGACGAAGTTTACTGCTGTTTCGGACGTATGCCGGCATTGGGCTGAAAATACCGGTTCTGGGATTCTGCACAGAAAGGGTTTGCAAACCCCAGAATCCACACGTTTGTTTAACTCTGTTAGTGGAATGCAAACATTGACAACAATTCAGTTAGATAGCTCCGTTTTGGTTTTAGAAGCAGATATTTCTCGGTACAGCCTATGTTACCTTTCACTCGGCAATATCCCAACGTAGCCCCTAGAAGAAACGTGTTTCTGACTCGCTGAATCTCAAAATAGATTCAACTCTCTTAGGTGAACGAAAGCACAGCAGAGCAGTTTCAAGGAAACGTTTCTCCTGAGTTTTAGACGAAGTTTCCCGCTGTTTAGTACGTATGCCGGCATTGGACTGGAAATACCGGTTTTGGGATTCTGCACAGAAAGGGTTTCCAAACCCCTGAATCCACACGTGAGTTTATCTCTGTCAGTTGAATGCACACGTTGACAATCATTCAGTTAGATAGCTCAGTTTTTTTTTTAGATGCAGATATTTCTCGGTACAGCCTGTGGTCCCATTCACTCGGGAATATCTCAACGCAGCTCCTAGAAGAAACATGTTTCTGACTCGCTGAATCTCAACATAGATTCAACTCTCTTAGGTGAATGAACGTACAGCATAGCAGTTTCAAGGAAACATTTCTCTTGAGTTTTAGACGAAGTTTCCTGCTGTTTAGTACGTATGCCGGCATTGGGCTGGAAATGCCGGTTTCGGGATTCTGCACAGAAAGGGTTTGCAAACCGCTGAATCCACACGTAAGTTTAACTCTGTCAGTTGAATGCACACATTGACAACCATTCAGTTAGATACCTCCGTTTTGGTTTTAGAAGGAGATATTTCTCTGTACAGCCTATGGTCCCATTCACTCGGGAATATCCCAACGCAGCTAATAGAAGACACGTGTTTCTGACTCGCTGAATCTCAACATAGATTCGACTCTGTTAGGTGAAAGAAAGGAGAGCACAGCAGTTTCAAGGAAACGTTTCTATTGAGGTTAAACGAAGTTTATTGCTGCTTCGTACGTATGCCGGTATTGGGCTGGAAATGCCGGTTTTCGGATTCTGCACAGAAAGGTTTTTCAAACCGCTGAATCCACACGTGAGTTTAACTCTGTCACTTGAATGCACACATTGACAAAAATTCAGTTAGATAGCTCCGCATTGGTTTCAGAGGCAGGAATTTCTCTGTTCAGCCTATGGTCACATTCACTCGGGAATATCGCAACGCAGCTCCTAGAAGAAACCTGTTTCTGACTCGCTGAATCTCAACACAGATTCAACTCTCTTAGGTGAACGAACGCACAGCAGAGCAGTTTCAAGGAAACGTTCCTCCTGAGTTTTAGACAAAGTCATACTGCTGTTTCGTAAGTATGCCTGCATAAGGCTGGAAATGGCGGTTTCGGGATTCCGCACAGAAAGTCTTTGAAAAGCGTTGAATCCACCCATGAGTTTACCACGGTCAGTTGAATGCACACATGGACAACCAATCAGTTAGATAGCTCCGTTTTGGTTTTAGAAGCAGATATTTCTCTGTACAGCCTATGGTCCCATACATTCGGGAATATCCCAACGCAGCTCTTAAAAGAAACGTGTTTCTGACTCGCTGAATCTCAACATAGATTCATCTCTCTTAGGTGAACGAACGCACAGCAGAGCAGTTTCAAGGAAACGTTTCTCCTGAGTTTTAGACGAAGTTTCCTGCTGTTTAGTACGTATGCCGGCATTGGGATGGAAATACCGGTTTTGGGATTCTGCACAGAAAGTGTTTGCAAACCGCTGAATCCACACGTGAGTTTAACTCTGTCAGTTGAATGCACACATTGACAACCATTCAGTTAGATAGCTCCGTTTTGGTTTTAGAAGCAGATATTTCTCTGTACAGCCTAAGGTCCCATTCACTCGGGAATATCCCAACGCAGCTCCTAGAAGAAACGTGTTTCTGACTCGCTGAATCTCAACATAGATTCAACTCTCTTAGGTGAACGAAAGCACAGTAGAGCAATTTCAAGGAAACGTTTCTCCTGAGTTTTAGACGAAGTTTCCTGCTGTTTAGTACGTATGCCGGCATTGGGCTGGAAATACCGGTTTTGGGATTCTGAACAGAAAGGGTTTGCAAACCGCTGAAGCCACACGTGAGTTTAACTCTGTCAGTTGAATGCACACATTGACAACCATTCAGTTAGATAGCTCCGTTTTGGCTTTAGAAGCAGATATATCTCTGTACAGCCTATGGTCCAATTCACTCGGGAATATCCCAACGCAGCTCCTAGAAGAAACGTGTTTCTGACTCGCTGAATCTCAACATAGATTCAACTCTCTTAGGTGAAGGAAAGCACAGCAGAGCAGTTTCAAGGAAACGTTTCTCCTGAGTTTTAGACGAAGTTTACTGCGGTTTAGTACGTATGCCAGCATTGGGTTGGAAATGCCGGTTTTGGGATTCTGCAAAGAAAGGGTTTGCAAACCGCTGAATCCACACGTGAGGTTAACTCTGTCATTTGAATGCACACGTTGGCAACCATTCAGTTAGATAGCTCCGATTTGGTTTTAGAAGCAGATATTCCTCTGTACAGCCTATGGTCCCATTCATTCGGGAATATCCCACCGCAGCTCCTAGAAGAAACGTGTTTCTGACTCGCCGAATCTCAACATAGATTCAACTCTCTTAGGTGAACGAATGCACAGCAGAGTAGTTTCAAGGAAACGTTTCTCCTGAGTTTTAGACGAAGTTTACTGCTGTTTCGGACGTATGCCGGCATTGGGCTGGAAATACCGGTTCTGGGATTCTGCACAGAAAGGGTTTGCAAACCCCAGAATCCACACGTGTGTTTAACTCTGTTATTGGAATGCAAACATTGACAACAATTCAGTTAGATAGCTCCGTTTTGGTTTTAGAAGCAGATATTTCTTTGTACAGCCTATGTTACCTTTCACTCGGGAATATCCCAACGTAACCCCTAGAAGAAACGTGTTTCTGACTCGCTGAATCTCAACATAGATTCAACTCTCTTAGGTGAACGAACGCACAGCAGAGCAGTTTCAAGGAAACGTTCCTCCTGAGTTTTAGACAAAGTCATACTGCTGTTTCGTAAGTATGCCTGCATAAGGCTGGAAATGGCGGTTTCAGGATTCCGCACAGAAAGTCTTTGAAAAGCGTTGAATCCACCCATGAGTTTACCACGGTCAGTTGAATGCACACATGGACAACCAATCAGTTAGATAGCTCCGTTTTGGTTTTAGAAGCAGATATTTCTCTGTACAGCCTATGGTCCCATACATTCGGGAATATCCTAACGCAGCTCTTAAAAGAAACGTGTTTCTGACTCGCTGAATCTCAACATAGATTCATCTCTCTTAGGTGAACGAACGCACAGCAGAGCAGTTTCAAGGAAACGTTTCTCCTGAGTTTTAGACGAAGTTTCCTGCTGTTTAGTACGTATGCCAGCATTGGGATGGAAATACCGGTTTTGGGATTCTGCACAGAAAGGGTTTGCAAACCGCTGAATCCACACGTGAGTTTAACTCTGTCAGTTGAATGCACACATTGACAACCATTCAGTTAGATAGCTCCGTTTTGGTTTTAGAAGCAGATATTTCTCGGTACAGCCTATGGTCCCATTCACTCAGGAATATCTCAACGCAGCTCCTAGAAGAAACGTGTTTCTGACTCGCTGAATCTCAACATAGATTCAACTCTCTTAGGTGAAGGAAAGCACAGCAGAGCAGTTTCAAGGAAACGTTTCTCCTGAGTTTTAGACGAAGTTTACTGCGGTTTAGTACGTATGCCAGCATTGGGTTGGAAATGCCGGTTTTGGGATTCTGCAAAGAAAGGGTTTGCAAACCGCTGAATCCACACGTGAGGTTAACTCTGTCATTTGAATGCACACGTTGGCAACCATTCAGTTAGATAGCTCCGATTTGGTTTTAGAAGCAGATATTCCTCTGTACAGCCTATGGTCCCATTCATTCGGGAATATCCCACCGCAGCTCCTAGAAGAAACGTGTTTCTGACTCGCCGAATCTCAACATAGATTCAACTCTCTTAGATGAACGAATGCACAGCAGAGTAGTTTCAAGGAAACGTTTCTCCTGAGTTTTAGACGAAGTTTACTGCTGTTTCGGACGTATGCCGGCATTGGGCTGGAAATACCGGTTCTGGGATTCTGCACAGAAAGGGTTTGCAAACCGCTGAATCCACACGTGTGTTTAACTCTGTTAGTGGAATGCAAACATTGACAACAATTCAGTTAGATAGCTCCGTTTTGGTTTTAGAAGCAGATATTTCTTTGTACAGCCTATGTTACCTTTCACTCGGGAATATCCCAACGTAACCCCTAGAAGAAACGTGTTTCTGACTCGCTGAATCTCAACATAGATTCAACTCTCTTAGGTGAACGAACGCACAGCAGAGCAGTTTCAAGGAAACGTTCCTCCTGAGTTTTAGACAAAGTCATACTGCTGTTTCGTAAGTATGCCTGCATAAGGCTGGAAATGGCGGTTTCAGGATTCCGCACAGAAAGTCTTTGAAAAGCGTTGAATCCACCCATGAGTTTACCACGGTCAGTTGAATGCACACATGGACAACCAATCAGTTAGATAGCTCCGTTTTGGTTTTAGAAGCAGATATTTCTCTGTACAGCCTATGGTCCCATACATTCGGGAATATCCTAACGCAGCTCTTAAAAGAAACGTGTTTCTGACTCGCTGAATCTCAACATAGATTCATCTCTCTTAGGTGAACGAACGCACAGCAGAGCAGTTTCAAGGAAACGTTTCTCCTGAGTTTTAGACGAAGTTTCCTGCTGTTTAGTACGTATGCCAGCATTGGGATGGAAATACCGGTTTTGGGATTCTGCACAGAAAGGGTTTGCAAACCGCTGAATCCACACGTGAGTTTAACTCTGTCAGTTGAATGCACACATTGACAACCATTCAGTTAGATAGCTCCGTTTTGGTTTTAGAAGCAGATATTTCTCGGTACAGCCTATGGTCCCATTCACTCAGGAATATCTCAACGCAGCTCCTAGAGGAAACGTGTTTCTGACTCGCTGAATCTCAACATAGATTCAACTCTCTTACGTGAATGAACGCACAGCAGAGCAGTTTCAAGGAAACGTTTCTCCTGAGTTTTAGACGAAGTCATACTGCTGTTTAGTACGTATGCCGGCATTGAGCTGGAAATACCGGTTTTGGGATTCTGCACAGAAAGGGTTTGCAAACCGCTGAATCCACACGTGAGTTTAACTCTGTCAGTTGAATGCACACATTGACAACCATTCAGTTAGATAGCTCCGTTTTGGCTTTAGAAGCAGATATTTCTCTGTACAGCCTATGGTCCAATTCACTCGGGAATATCCCAACGCAGCTCCTAGAAGAAACGTGTTTCTGACTCGCTGAATCTCAACATAGATTCAACTCTCTTAGGTGAAGGAAAGCACAGCAGAGCAGTTTCAAGGAAACGTTTCTCCTGAGTTTTAGACGAAGTTTACTGCGGTTTAGTACGTATGCCAGCATTGGGTTGGAAATGCCGGTTTTGGGATTCTGCAAAGAAAGGGTTTGCAAACCGCTGAATCCACACGTGAGGTTAACTCTGTCATTTGAATGCACACGTTGGCAACCATTCAGTTAGATAGCTCCGATTTGGTTTTAGAAGCAGATATTCCTCTGTACAGCCTATGGTCCCATTCATTCGGGAATATCTCACCGCAGCTCCTAGAAGAAACGTGTTTCTGACTCGCCGAATCTCAACATAGATTCAACTCTCTTAGGTGAACGAATGTACAGCAGAGTAGTTTCAAGGAAACGTTTCTCCTGAGTTTTAGACGAAGTTTACTGCTGTTTCGGACGTATGCCGGCATTGGGCTGGAAATACCGGTTCTGGGATTCTGCACAGAAAGGGTTTGCAAACCCCAGAATCCACACGTGTGTTTAACTCTGTTAGTGGAATGCAAACATTGACAACAATTCAGTTAGATAGCTCCGTTTTGGTTTTAGAAGCAGATATTTCTTTGTACAGCCTATGTTACCTTTCACTCGGGAATATCCCAACGTAACCCCTAGAAGAAACGTGTTTCTGACTCGCTGAATCTCAACATAGATTCAACTCTCTTAGGTGAACGAACGCACAGCAGAGCAGTTTCAAGGAAACGTTCCTCCTGAGTTTTAGACAAAGTCATACTGCTGTTTCGTAAGTATGCCTGCATAAGGCTGGAAATGGCGGTTTCAGGATTCCGCACAGAAAGTCTTTGAAAAGCGTTGAATCCACCCATGAGTTTACCACGGTCAGTTGAATGCACACATGGACAACCAATCAGTTAGATAGCTCCGTTTTGGTTTTAGAAGCAGATATTTCTCTGTACAGCCTATGGTCCCATACATTCGGGAATATCCTAACGCAGCTCTTAAAAGAAACGTGTTTCTGACTCGCTGAATCTCAACATAGATTCATCTCTCTTAGGTGAACGAACGCACAGCAGAGCAGTTTCAAGGAAACGTTTCTCCTGAGTTTTAGACGAAGTTTCCTGCTGTTTAGTACGTATGCCGGCATTGGGATGGAAATACCGGTTTTGGGATTCTGCACAGAAAGGGTTTGCAAACCGCTGAATCCACACGTGAGTTTAACTCTGTCAGTTGAATGCACACATTGACAACCATTCAGTTAGATAGCTCCGTTTTGGTTTTAGAAGCAGATATTTCTCTGTACAGCCTAAGGTCCCATTCACTCGGGAATATCCCAACGCAGCTCCTAGAAGAAACGTGTTTCTGACTCGCTGAATCTCAACATAGATTCAACTCTCTTAGGTGAACGAAAGCACAGCAGAGCAGTTTCAAGGAAACGTTTCTCCTGAGTTTTAGACGAAGTTTCCTGCTGTTTAGTACGTATGCCGGCATTGGGCTGGAAATACCGGTTTTGGGATTCTGTACAGAAAGGGTTTGCAAACCGCTGAATCCACACGTGAGTTTAACTCTGTCAGTTGAATGCACACATTGACAACCATTCAGTTAGATAGCTCCGTTTTGGTTTTAGAAGCAGATATTTCTCTGTACAGCCTATGGTCCAATTCACTCGGGAATATCCCAACGCAGCTCCTAGAAGAAACGTGTTTCTGACTCGCTGAATCTCAACATAGATTCAACTCTCTTAGGTGAAGGAAAGCACAGCAGAGCAGTTTCAAGGAAACGTTTCTCCTGAGTTTTAGATGAAGTTTACTGCGGTTTAGTACGTATGCCAGCATTGGGTTGGAAATGCCGGTTTTGGGATTCTGCAAAGAAAGGGTTTGCAAACCGCTGAATCCACACGTGAGGTTAACTCTGTCATTTGAATGCACACGTTGGCAACCATTCAGTTAGATAACTCCGTTTTGGTTTTAGAAGCAGATATTTCTCTGTACAGCCTATGGTCCCATTCATTCGGGAATATCCCACCGCAGCTCCTAGAAGAAACGTGTTTTTGACTCGCCGAATCTCAACATAGATTCAACTCTCTTAGGTGAACGAATGCACAGCAGAGTAGTTTCAAGGAAACGTTTCTCCTGAGTTTTAGACGAAGTTTACTGCTGTTTCGGACGTATGCCGGCATTGGGCTGGAAATACCGGTTCTGGGATTCTGCACAGAAAGGGTTTGCAAACCCCAGAATCCACACGTGTGTTTAACTCTGTTAGTGGAATGCAAACATTGACAACAATTCAGTTAGATAGCTCCGTTTTGGTTTTAGAAGCAGATATTTCTCTGTACAGCCTATGTTACCTTTCACTCGGGAATATCCCAACGTAACCCCTAGAAGAAACGTGTTTCTGACTCGCTGAATCTCAACATAGATTCAACTCTCTTAGGTGAACGAACGCACAGCAGAGCAGTTTCAAGGAAACGTTCCTCCTGAGTTTTAGACAAAGTCATACTGCTGTTTCGTAAGTATGCCTGCATAAGGCTGGAAATGGCGGTTTCAGGATTCCGCACAGAAAGTCTTTGAAAAGCGTTGAATCCACCCATGAGTTTACCACGGTCAGTTGAATGCACACATGGACAACCAATCAGTTAGATAGCTCCGTTTTGGTTTTAGAAGCAGATATTTCTCTGTACAGCCTATGGTCCCATACATTCGGGAATATCCTAACGCAGCTCTTAAAAGAAACGTGTTTCTGACTCGCTGAATCTCAACATAGATTCATCTCTCTTAGTTGAACGAACGCACAGCAGAGCAGTTTCAAGGAAACGTTTCTCCTGAGTTTTAGACGAAGTTTCCTGCTGTTTAGTACGTATGCCGGCATTGGGATGGAAATACCGGTTTTGGGATTCTGCACAGAAAGGGTTTGCAAACCGCTGAATCCACACGTGAGTTTAACTCTGTCAGTTGAATGCACACATTGACAACCATTCAGTTAGATAGCTCCGTTTTGGTTTTAGAAGCAGATATTTCTCGGTACAGCCTATGGTCCCATTCACTCAGGAATATCTCAACGCAGCTCTTAAAAGAAACGTGTTTCTGACTCGCTGAATCTCAACATAGATTCATCTCTCTTAGGTGAACGAACGCACAGCAGAGCAGTTTCAAGGAAACGTTTCTCCTGAGTTTTAGACGAAGTTTCCTGCTGTTTAGTACGTATGCCGGCATTGGGATGGAAATACCGGTTTTGGGATTCTGCACAGAAAGGGTTTGCAAACCGCTGAATCCACACGTGAGTTTAACTCTGTCAGTTGAATGCACACATTGACAACCATTCAGTTAGATAGCTCCGTTTTGGTTTTAGAAGCAGATATTTCTCTGTACAGCCTAAGGTCCCATTCACTCGGGAATATCCCAACGCAGCTCCTAGAAGAAACGTGTTTCTGACTCGCTGAATCTCAACATAGATTCAACTCTCTTAGGTGAACGAAAGCACAGCAGAGCAGTTTCAAGGAAACGTTTCTCCTGAGTTTTAGACGAAGTTTCCTGCTGTTTAGTACGTATGCCGGCATTGGGCTGGAAATACCGGTTTTGGGATTCTGTACAGAAAGGGTTTGCAAACCGCTGAATCCACACGTGAGTTTAACTCTGTCAGTTGAATGCACACATTGACAACCATTCAGTTAGATAGCTCCGTTTTGGTTTTAGAAGCAGATATTTCTCTGTACAGCCTATGGTCCAATTCACTCGGGAATATCCCAACGCAGCTCCTAGAAGAAACGTGTTTCTGACTCGCTGAATCTCAACATAGATTCAACTCTCTTAGGTGAAGGAAAGCACAGCAGAGCAGTTTCAAGGAAACGTTTCTCCTGAGTTTTAGATGAAGTTTACTGCGGTTTAGTACGTATGCCAGCATTGGGTTGGAAATGCCGGTTTTGGGATTCTGCAAAGAAAGGGTTTGCAAACCGCTGAATCCACACGTGAGGTTAACTCTGTCATTTGAATGCACACGTTGGCAACCATTCAGTTAGATAACTCCGTTTTGGTTTTAGAAGCAGATATTTCTCTGTACAGCCTATGGTCCCATTCATTCGGGAATATCCCACCGCAGCTCCTAGAAGAAACGTGTTTTTGACTCGCCGAATCTCAACATAGATTCAACTCTCTTAGGTGAACGAATGCACAGCAGAGTAGTTTCAAGGAAACGTTTCTCCTGAGTTTTAGACGAAGTTTACTGCTGTTTCGGACGTATGCCGGCATTGGGCTGGAAATACCGGTTCTGGGATTCTGCACAGAAAGGGTTTGCAAACCCCAGAATCCACACGTGTGTTTAACTCTGTTAGTGGAATGCAAACATTGACAACAATTCAGTTAGATAGCTCCGTTTTGGTTTTAGAAGCAGATATTTCTCTGTACAGCCTATGTTACCTTTCACTCGGGAATATCCCAACGTAACCCCTAGAAGAAACGTGTTTCTGACTCGCTGAATCTCAACATAGATTCAACTCTCTTAGGTGAACGAACGCACAGCAGAGCAGTTTCAAGGAAACGTTCCTCCTGAGTTTTAGACAAAGTCATACTGCTGTTTCGTAAGTATGCCTGCATAAGGCTGGAAATGGCGGTTTCAGGATTCCGCACAGAAAGTCTTTGAAAAGCGTTGAATCCACCCATGAGTTTACCACGGTCAGTTGAATGCACACATGGACAACCAATCAGTTAGATAGCTCCGTTTTGGTTTTAGAAGCAGATATTTCTCTGTACAGCCTATGGTCCCATACATTCGGGAATATCCTAACGCAGCTCTTAAAAGAAACGTGTTTCTGACTCGCTGAATCTCAACATAGATTCATCTCTCTTAGTTGAACGAACGCACAGCAGAGCAGTTTCAAGGAAACGTTTCTCCTGAGTTTTAGACGAAGTTTCCTGCTGTTTAGTACGTATGCCGGCATTGGGATGGAAATACCGGTTTTGGGATTCTGCACAGAAAGGGTTTGCAAACCGCTGAATCCACACGTGAGTTTAACTCTGTCAGTTGAATGCACACATTGACAACCATTCAGTTAGATAGCTCCGTTTTGGTTTTAGAAGCAGATATTTCTCGGTACAGCCTATGGTCCCATTCACTCAGGAATATCTCAACGCAGCTCCTAGAGGAAACGTGTTTCTGACTCGCTGAATCTCAACATAGATTCAACTCTCTTAGGTGAACGAACGCACAGCAGAGCAGTTTCAAGGAAACGTTTCTCCTGAGTTTTAGACGAAGTCATACTGCTGTTTAGTACGTATGCCGGCATTGAGCTGGAAATACCGGTTTTGGGATTCTGCACAGAAAGGGTTTGCAAACCGCTGAATCCACACGTGAGTTTAACTCTGTCAGTTGAATGCACACATTGACAACCATTCAGTTAGATAGCTCCGTTTTGGTTTTAGAAGCAGATATTTCTCGGTACAGCCTATGGTCCCATTCACTCAGGAATATCTCAACGCAGCTCCTAGAGGAAACGTGTTTCTGACTCGCTGAATCTCAACATAGATTCAACTCTCTTAGGTGAACGAACGCACAGCAGAGCAGTTTCAAGGAAACGTTTCTCCTGAGTTTTAGACGAAGTCATACTGCTGTTTAGTACGTATGCCGGCATTGAGCTGGAAATACCGGTTTTGGGATTCTGCACAGAAAGGGTTTGCAAACCGCTGAATCCACACGTGAGTTTAACTCTGTCAGTTGAATGCACACATTGACAACCATTCAGTTAGATAGCTCCGTTTTGGTTTTAGAAGCAGATATTTCTCGGTACAGCCTATGGTCCCATTCACTCAGGAATATCTCAACGCAGCTCCTAGAGGAAACGTGTTTCTGACTCGCTGAATCTCAACATAGATTCAACTCTCTTAGGTGAACGAACGCACAGCAGAGCAGTTTCAAGGAAACGTTTCTCCTGAGTTTTAGACGAAGTCATACTGCTGTTTAGTACGTATGCCGGCATTGAGCTGGAAATACCGGTTTTGGGATTCTGCACAGAAAGGGTTTGCAAACCGCTGAATCCACACGTGAGTTTAACTCTGTCAGTTGAATGCACACGTTGGCAACCATTCAGTTAGATAGCTCCGTTTTGGTTTTAGAAGCAGATATTTCTCTGTACAGCCTGTGGTCCCATTCACTCGGGAATATCCCACCGCAGCTCCTAGAAGAAACGTGTTTCTGACTCGCCGAATCTCAACATAGATTCAACTCTCTTAGGTGAACGAACGCACAGCAGAGTAGTTTCAAGGAAACGTTTCTCCTGAGTTTTAGACGAAGTTTACTGCTGTTTCGGACGTATGCCGGCATTGGGCTGAAAATACCGGTTCTGGGATTCTGCACAGAAAGGGTTTGCAAACCCCAGAATCCACACGTGTGTTTAACTCTGTTAGTGGAATGCAAACATTGACAACAATTCAGTTAGATAGCTCCGTTTTGGTTTTAGAAGCAGATATTTCTCGGTACAGCCTATGTTACCTTTCACTCGGCAATATCCCAACGTAGCCCCTAGAAGAAACGTGTTTCTGACTCGCTGAATCTCAAAATAGATTCAACTCTCTTAGGTGAACGAAAGCACAGCAGAGCAGTTTCAAGGAAACGTTTCTCCTGAGTTTTAGACGAAGTTTCCCGCTGTTTAGTACGTATGCCGGCATTGGACTGGAAATACCGGTTTTGGGATTCTGCACAGAAAGGGTTTCCAAACCCCTGAATCCACACGTGAGTTTATCTCTGTCAGTTGAATGCACACGTTGACAATCATTCAGTTAGATAGCTCAGTTTTTTTTTTAGATGCAGATATTTCTCGGTACAGCCTGTGGTCCCATTCACTCGGGAATATCTCAACGCAGCTCCTAGAAGAAACATGTTTCTGACTCGCTGAATCTCAACATAGATTCAACTCTCTTAGGTGAATGAACGTACAGCATAGCAGTTTCAAGGAAACATTTCTCTTGAGTTTTAGACGAAGTTTCCTGCTGTTTAGTACGTATGCCGGCATTGGGCTGGAAATGCCGGTTTCGGGATTCTGCACAGAAAGGGTTTGCAAACCGCTGAATCCACACGTAAGTTTAACTCTGTCAGTTGAATGCACACATTGACAACCATTCAGTTAGATACCTCCGTTTTGGTTTTAGAAGGAGATATTTCTCTGTACAGCCTATGGTCCCATTCACTCGGGAATATCCCAACGCAGCTAATAGAAGACACGTGTTTCTGACTCGCTGAATCTCAACATAGATTCGACTCTGTTAGGTGAAAGAAAGGAGAGCACAGCAGTTTCAAGGAAACGTTTCTATTGAGGTTAAACGAAGTTTATTGCTGTTTCGTACGTATGCCGGTATTGGGCTGGAAATGCCGGTTTTCGGATTCTGCACAGAAAGGTTTTTCAAACCGCTGAATCCACACGTGAGTTTAACTCTGTCACTTGAATGCACACATTGACAAAAATTCAGTTAGATAGCTCCGCATTGGTTTCAGAGGCAGGAATTTCTCTGTTCAGCCTATGGTCACATTCACTCGGGAATATCGCAACGCAGCTCCTAGAAGAAACCTGTTTCTGACTCGCTGAATCTCAACACAGATTCAACTCTCTTAGGTGAACGAACGCACAGCAGAGCAGTTTCAAGGAAACGTTCCTCCTGAGTTTTAGACAAAGTCATACTGCTGTTTCGTAAGTATGCCTGCATAAGGCTGGAAATGGCGGTTTCGGGATTCCGCACAGAAAGTCTTTGAAAAGCGTTGAATCCACCCATGAGTTTACCACGGTCAGTTGAATGCACACATGGACAACCAATCAGTTAGATAGCTCCGTTTTGGTTTTAGAAGCAGATATTTCTCTGTACAGCCTATGGTCCCATACATTCGGGAATATCCCAACGCAGCTCTTAAAAGAAACGTGTTTCTGACTCGCTGAATCTCAACATAGATTCATCTCTCTTAGGTGAACGAACGCACAGCAGAGCAGTTTCAAGGAAACGTTTCTCCTGAGTTTTAGACGAAGTTTCCTGCTGTTTAGTACGTATGCCGGCATTGGGATGGAAATACCGGTTTTGGGATTCTGCACAGAAAGTGTTTGCAAACCGCTGAATCCACACGTGAGTTTAACTCTGTCAGTTGAATGCACACATTGACAACCATTCAGTTAGATAGCTCCGTTTTGGTTTTAGAAGCAGATATTTCTCTGTACAGCCTAAGGTCCCATTCACTCGGGAATATCCCAACGCAGCTCCTAGAAGAAACGTGTTTCTGACTCGCTGAATCTCAACATAGATTCAACTCTCTTAGGTGAACGAAAGCACAGCAGAGCAATTTCAAGGAAACGTTTCTCCTGAGTTTTAGACGAAGTTTCCTGCTGTTTAGTACGTATGCCGGCATTGGGCTGGAAATACCGGTTTTGGGATTCTGAACAGAAAGGGTTTGCAAACCGCTGAAGCCACACGTGAGTTTAACTCTGTCAGTTGAATGCACACATTGACAACCATTCAGTTAGATAGCTCCGTTTTGGCTTTAGAAGCAGATATATCTCTGTACAGCCTATGGTCCAATTCACTCGGGAATATCCCAACGCAGCTCCTAGAAGAAACGTGTTTCTGACTCGCTGAATCTCAACATAGATTCAACTCTCTTAGGTGAAGGAAAGCACAGCAGAGCAGTTTCAAGGAAACGTTTCTCCTGAGTTTTAGACGAAGTTTACTGCGGTTTAGTACGTATGCCAGCATTGGGTTGGAAATGCCGGTTTTTTGATTCTGCAAAGAAAGGGTTTGCAAACCGCTGAATCCACACGTGAGGTTAACTCTGTCATTTGAATGCACACGTTGGCAACCATTCAGTTAGATAGCTCCGATTTGGTTTTAGAAGCAGATATTCCTCTGTACAGCCTATGGTCCCATTCATTCGCGAATATCCCACCGCAGCTCCTAGAAGAAACGTGTTTCTGACTCGCCGAATCTCAACATAGATTCAACTCTCTTAGGTGAACGAATGCACAGCAGAGTAGTTTCAAGGAAACGTTTCTCCTGAGTTTTAGACGAAGTTTACTGCTGTTTCGGACGTATGCCGGCATTGGGCTGGAAATACCGGTTCTGGGATTCTGCACAGAAAGGGTTTGCAAACCCCAGAATCCACACGTGTGTTTAACTCTGTTAGTGGAATGCAAACATTGACAACAATTCAGTTAGATAGCTCCGTTTTGGTTTTAGAAGCAGATATTTCTTTGTACAGCCTATGTTACCTTTCACTCGGGAATATCCCAACGTAACCCCTAGAAGAAACGTGTTTCTGACTCGCTGAATCTCAACATAGATTCAACTCTCTTAGGTGAACGAACGCACAGCAGAGCAGTTTCAAGGAAACGTTCCTCCTGAGTTTTAGACAAAGTCATACTGCTGTTTCGTAAGTATGCCTGCATAAGGCTGGAAATGGCGGTTTCAGGATTCCGCACAGAAAGTCTTTGAAAAGCGTTGAATCCACCCATGAGTTTACCACGGTCAGTTGAATGCACACATGGACAACCAATCAGTTAGATAGCTCCGTTTTGGTTTTAGAAGCAGATATTTCTCTGTACAGCCTATGGTCCCATACATTCGGGAATATCCTAACGCAGCTCTTAAAAGAAACGTGTTTCTGACTCGCTGAATCTCAACATAGATTCATCTCTCTTAGGTGAACGAACGCACAGCAGAGCAGTTTCAAGGAAACGTTTCTCCTGAGTTTTAGACGAAGTTTCCTGCTGTTTAGTACGTATGCCAGCATTGGGATGGAAATACCGGTTTTGGGATTCTGCACAGAAAGGGTTTGCAAACCGCTGAATCCACACGTGAGTTTAACTCTGTCAGTTGAATGCACACATTGACAACCATTCAGTTAGATAGCTCCGTTTTGGTTTTAGAAGCAGATATTTCTCGGTACAGCCTATGGTCCCATTCACTCAGGAATATCTCAACGCAGCTCCTAGAGGAAACGTGTTTCTGACTCGCTGAATCTCAACATAGATTCAACTCTCTTACGTGAATGAACGCACAGCAGAGCAGTTTCAAGGAAACGTTTCTCCTGAGTTTTAGACGAAGTCATACTGCTGTTTAGTACGTATGCCGGCATTGAGCTGGAAATACCGGTTTTGGGATTCTGCACAGAAAGGGTTTGCAAACCGCTGAATCCACACGTGAGTTTAACTCTGTCAGTTGAATGCACACATTGACAACCATTCAGTTAGATAGCTCCGTTTTGGCTTTAGAAGCAGATATTTCTCTGTACAGCCTATGGTCCAATTCACTCGGGAATATCCCAACGCAGCTCCTGGAAGAAACGTGTTTCTGACTCGCTGAATCTCAACATAGATTCAACTCTCTTAGGTGAAGGAAAGCACAGCAGAGCAGTTTCAAGGAAACGTTTCTCCTGAGTTTTAGACGAAGTTTACTGCGGTTTAGTACGTATGCCAGCATTGGGTTGGAAATGCCGGTTTTGGGATTCTGCAAAGAAAGGGTTTGCAAACCGCTGAATCCACACGTGAGGTTAACTCTGTCATTTGAATGCACACGTTGGCAACCATTCAGTTAGATAGCTCCGATTTGGTTTTAGAAGCAGATATTCCTCTGTACAGCCTATGGTCCCATTCATTCGGGAATATCCCACCGCAGCTCCTAGAAGAAACGTGTTTCTGACTCGCCGAATCTCAACATAGATTCAACTCTCTTAGGTGAACGAATGCACAGCAGAGTAGTTTCAAGGAAACGTTTCTCCTGAGTTTTAGACGAAGTTTACTGCTGTTTCGGACGTATGCCGGCATTGGGCTGGAAATACCGGTTCTGGGATTCTGCACAGAAAGGGTTTGCAAACCCCAGAATCCACACGTGTGTTTAACTCTGTTAGTGGAATGCAAACATTGACAACAATTCAGTTAGATAGCTCCGTTTTGGTTTTAGAAGCAGATATTTCTTTGTACAGCCTATGTTACCTTTCACTCGGGAATATCCCAACGTAACCCCTAGAAGAAACGTGTTTCTGACTCGCTGAATCTCAACATAGATTCAACTCTCTTAGGTGAACGAACGCACAGCAGAGCAGTTTCAAGGAAACGTTCCTCCTGAGTTTTAGACAAAGTCATACTGCTGTTTCGTAAGTATGCCTGCATAAGGCTGGAAATGGCGGTTTCAGGATTCCGCACAGAAAGTCTTTGAAAAGCGTTGAATCCACCCATGAGTTTACCACGGTCAGTTGAATGCACACATGGACAACCAATCAGTTAGATAGCTCCGTTTTGGTTTTAGAAGCAGATATTTCTCTGTACAGCCTATGGTCCCATACATTCGGGAATATCCTAACGCAGCTCTTAAAAGAAACGTGTTCTGACTCGCTGAATCTCAACATAGATTCATCTCTCTTAGGTGAACGAACGCACAGCAGAGCAGTTTCAAGGAAACGTTTCTCCTGAGTTTTAGACGAAGTTTCCTGCTGTTTAGTACGTATGCCAGCATTGGGATGGAAATACCGGTTTTGGGATTCTGCACAGAAAGGGTTTGCAAACCGCTGAATCCACACGTGAGTTTAACTCTGTCAGTTGAATGCACACATTGACAACCATTCAGTTAGATAGCTCCGTTTTGGTTTTAGAAGCAGATATTTCTCGGTACAGCCTATGGTCCCATTCACTCAGGAATATCTCAACGCAGCTCCTAGAGGAAACGTGTTTCTGACTCGCTGAATCTCAACATAGATTCAACTCTCTTACGTGAATGAACGCACAGCAGAGCAGTTTCAAGGAAACGTTTCTCCTGAGTTTTAGACGAAGTCATACTGCTGTTTAGTACGTATGCCGGCATTGAGCTGGAAATACCGGTTTTGGGATTCTGCACAGAAAGGGTTTGCAAACCGCTGAATCCACACGTGAGTTTAACTCTGTCAGTTGAATGCACACATTGACAACCATTCAGTTAGATAGCTCCGTTTTGGCTTTAGAAGCAGATATTTCTCTGTACAGCCTATGGTCCAATTCACTCGGGAATATCCCAACGCAGCTCCTAGAAGAAACGTGTTTCTGACTCGCTGAATCTCAACATAGATTCAACTCTCTTAGGTGAAGGAAAGCACAGCAGAGCAGTTTCAAGGAAACGTTTCTCCTGAGTTTTAGACGAAGTTTACTGCGGTTTAGTACGTATGCCAGCATTGGGTTGGAAATGCCGGTTTTGGGATTCTGCAAAGAAAGGGTTTGCAAACCGCTGAATCCACACGTGAGGTTAACTCTGTCATTTGAATGCACACGTTGGCAACCATTCAGTTAGATAGCTCCGATTTGGTTTTAGAAGCAGATATTCCTCTGTACAGCCTATGGTCCCATTCATTCGGGAATATCCCACCGCAGCTCCTAGAAGAAACGTGTTTCTGACTCGCCGAATCTCAACATAGATTCAACTCTCTTAGGTGAACGAATGCACAGCAGAGTAGTTTCAAGGAAACGTTTCTCCTGAGTTTTAGACGAAGTTTACTGCTGTTTCGGACGTATGCCGGCATTGGGCTGGAAATACCGGTTCTGGGATTCTGCACAGAAAGGGTTTGCAAACCCCAGAATCCACACGTGTGTTTAACTCTGTTAGTGGAATGCAAACATTGACAACAATTCAGTTAGATAGCTCCGTTTTGGTTTTAGAAGCAGATATTTCTCTGTACAGCCTATGTTACCTTTCACTCGGGAATATCCCAACGTAACCCCTAGAAGAAACGTGTTTCTGACTCGCTGAATCTCAACATAGATTCAACTCTCTTAGGTGAACGAACGCACAGCAGAGCAGTTTCAAGGAAACGTTCCTCCTGAGTTTTAGACAAAGTCATACTGCTGTTTCGTAAGTATGCCTGCATAAGGCTGGAAATGGCGGTTTCAGGATTCCGCACAGAAAGTCTTTGAAAAGCGTTGAATCCACCCATGAGTTTACCACGGTCAGTTGAATGCACACATGGACAACCAATCAGTTAGATAGCTCCGTTTTGGTTTTAGAAGCAGATATTTCTCTGTACAGCCTATGGTCCCATACATTCGGGAATATCCTAACGCAGCTCTTAAAAGAAACGTGTTTCTGACTCGCTGAATCTCAACATAGATTCATCTCTCTTAGTTGAACGAACGCACAGCAGAGCAGTTTCAAGGAAACGTTTCTCCTGAGTTTTAGACGAAGTTTCCTGCTGTTTAGTACGTATGCCGGCATTGGGATGGAAATACCGGTTTTGGGATTCTGCACAGAAAGGGTTTGCAAACCGCTGAATCCACACGTGAGTTTAACTCTGTCAGTTGAATGCACACATTGACAACCATTCAGTTAGATAGCTCCGTTTTGGTTTTAGAAGCAGATATTTCTCGGTACAGCCTATGGTCCCATTCACTCAGGAATATCTCAACGCAGCTCCTAGAGGAAACGTGTTTCTGACTCGCTGAATCTCAACATAGATTCAACTCTCTTACGTGAATGAACGCACAGCAGAGCAGTTTCAAGGAAACGTTTCTCCTGAGTTTTAGACGAAGTCATACTGCTGTTTAGTACGTATGCCGGCATTGAGCTGGAAATACCGGTTTTGGGATTCTGCACAGAAAGGGTTTGCAAACCGCTGAATCCACACGTGAGTTTAACTCTGTCAGTTGAATGCACACATTGACAACCATTCAGTTAGATAGCTCCGTTTTGGCTTTAGAAGCAGATATTTCTCTGTACAGCCTATGGTCCAATTCACTCGGGAATATCCCAACGCAGCTCCTAGAAGAAACGTGTTTCTGACTCGCTGAATCTCAACATAGATTCAACTCTCTTAGGTGAAGGAAAGCACAGCAGAGCAGTTTCAAGGAAACGTTTCTCCTGAGTTTTAGACGAAGTTTACTGCGGTTTAGTACGTATGCCAGCATTGGGTTGGAAATGCCGGTTTTGGGATTCTGCAAAGAAAGGGTTTGCAAACCGCTGAATCCACACGTGAGGTTAACTCTGTCATTTGAATGCACACGTTGGCAACCATTCAGTTAGATAGCTCCGATTTGGTTTTAGAAGCAGATATTCCTCTGTACAGCCTATGGTCCCATTCATTCGGGAATATCCCACCGCAGCTCCTAGAAGAAACGTGTTTCTGACTCGCCGAATCTCAACATAGATTCAACTCTCTTAGGTGAACGAATGCACAGCAGAGTAGTTTCAAGGAAACGTTTCTCCTGAGTTTTAGACGAAGTTTACTGCTGTTTCGGACGTATGCCGGCATTGGGCTGGAAATACCGGTTCTGGGATTCTGCACAGAAAGGGTTTGCAAACCCCAGAATCCACACGTGTGTTTAACTCTGTTAGTGGAATGCAAACATTGACAACAATTCAGTTAGATAGCTCCGTTTTGGTTTTAGAAGCAGATATTTCTCTGTACAGCCTATGTTACCTTTCACTCGGGAATATCCCAACGTAACCCCTAGAAGAAACGTGTTTCTGACTCGCTGAATCTCAACATAGATTCAACTCTCTTAGGTGAACGAACGCACAGCAGAGCAGTTTCAAGGAAACGTTCCTCCTGAGTTTTAGACAAAGTCATACTGCTGTTTCGTAAGTATGCCTGCATAAGGCTGGAAATGGCGGTTTCAGGATTCCGCACAGAAAGTCTTTGAAAAGCGTTGAATCCACCCATGAGTTTACCACGGTCAGTTGAATGCACACATGGACAACCAATCAGTTAGATAGCTCCGTTTTGGTTTTAGAAGCAGATATTTCTCTGTACAGCCTATGGTCCCATACATTCGGGAATATCCTAACGCAGCTCTTAAAAGAAACGTGTTTCTGACTCGCTGAATCTCAACATAGATTCATCTCTCTTAGGTGAACGAACGCACAGCAGAGCAGTTTCAAGGAAACGTTTCTCCTGAGTTTTAGACGAAGTTTCCTGCTGTTTAGTACGTATGCCAGCATTGGGATGGAAATACCGGTTTTGGGATTCTGCACAGAAAGGGTTTGCAAACCGCTGAATCCACACGTGAGTTTAACTCTGTCAGTTGAATGCACACATTGACAACCATTCAGTTAGATAGCTCCGTTTTGGTTTTAGAAGCAGATATTTCTCGGTACAGCCTATGGTCCCATTCACTCAGGAATATCTCAACGCAGCTCCTAGAGGAAACGTGTTTCTGACTCGCTGAATCTCAACATAGATTCAACTCTCTTACGTGAATGAACGCACAGCAGAGCAGTTTCAAGGAAACGTTTCTCCTGAGTTTTAGACGAAGTCATACTGCTGTTTAGTACGTATGCCGGCATTGAGCTGGAAATACCGGTTTTGGGATTCTGCACAGAAAGGGTTTGCAAACCGCTGAATCCACACGTGAGTTTAACTCTGTCAGTTGAATGCACACATTGACAACCATTCAGTTAGATAGCTCCGTTTTGGTTTTAGAAGCAGATATTTCTCTGTACAGCCTAAGGTCCCATTCACTTGGGAATATCCCAACGCAGCTCCTAGAAGAAACGTGTTTCTGACTCGCTGAATCTCAACATAGATTCAACTCTCTTAGGTGAACGAATGCACAGCAGAGCAGTTTCAAGGAAACGTTTCTCCTGAGTTTTAGACGAAGTTTCCTGCTGTTTAGTACGTATGCCGGCATTGGGCTGGAAATACCGGTTTTGGGATTCTGCCCAGAAAGGGTTTGCAAACCGCTGAATCCACACGTGAGTTTAACTCTGTCAGTTGAATGCACACGTTGGCAACCATTCAGTTAGATAGATCCGTTTTGGTTTTAGAAGCAGATATTTCTCTGTACAGCCTGTGGTCCCATTCATTCGGGAATATCCCACCGCAGCTCCTAGAAGAAACGTGTTTCTGACTCGCCGAATCTCAACATAGATTCAACTCTCTTAGGTGAACGAACGCACAGCAGAGTAGTTTCAAGGAAACGTTTCTCCTGAGTTTAGACGAAGTTTACTGCTGTTTCGGACGTATGCCGGCATTGGGCTGGAAATACCGGTTCTGGGATTCTGCACAGAAAGGGTTTGCAAACCCCAGAGTCCACACGTGTGTTTAACTCTGTTAGTGGAATGCTAACATTGACAACAATTCAGTTAGATAGCTCCGTTTTGGTTTTAGAAGCAGATATTTCTCGGTACAGCCTATGTTACCTTTCACTCGGTAACATCCCAACGTAGCCCCTAGAAGAAACGTGTTTCTGACTCGCTGAATCTCAACATAGATTCAACTCTCTTAGGTGAACGAAAGCACAGCAGAGCTGTTTCAAGGAAACGTTTCTCCTGAGTTTTAGACGAAGTTTCCCGCTGTTTAGTACGTATGCCGGCATTGGGCTGGAAATACCGGTTTTGGGATTCTGCACAGAAAGGGTTTCCAAACCCCTGAATCCACACGTGAGTTTAACTCTGTCAGTTGAATGCACACGTTGACAATCATTCAGTTAGATAGGTCAGTTTTTTTTTTAGATGCTGATATTTCTCGGTACAGCCTGTGGTCCCATTCACTCGGGAATATCTCAACGCAGCTCCTAGAAGAAACGTGTTTCTGACTCGCTGAATCTCAACATAGATTCAACTCTCTTAGGTGAATGAACGTACAGCATAGCAGTTTCAAGGAAACGTTTCTCTTGAGTTTTAGACGAAGTTTCCTGCTGTTTAGTACGTATGCCGGCATTGGGCTGGAAATGCCGGTTTCGGGATTCTGCACAGAAAGGGTTTGCAAACCGCTGAATCCACACGTAAGCTTAACTCTGTCAGTTGAATGAACACATTGACAACCATTCAGTTAGATAGCTCCGTTTTGGTTTTAGAAGCACGTATTTCTCTGTATAGACTATGGTCCCATTCACTCGGGAATATCCCACGCAGGTCTTAGAAGAAACGTGTTTCTGACTCGCTGAATCTCAACATAGATTCAACTCTCTTAGTTGAACGAACGCACAGCAGAACAGTTTCAAGGAAACGTTCCTCCTGAGTTTTAGACAAAGTCATACTGCTGTTTCGTATGTATGCCGGCATTGGGCTGGAAATGCCGGTTTCCGGATTCTGCACAGAAAGGCTTTGAAAAGCGCTGAATCCACACTTGAGTTTACCACTGTCAGTTGAATGCACACATGGACAACCATTCAGTTAGATAGCTCCGTTTTGCTTTTAGAAGCAGATATTTCTCTGTACAGCCTATGGTCCCATTCACTCGGGAATATCCCGACGCAACTCCTAGAAGAAACCTGTTTCTGACTCGCTGAAACTCAACATAGATTCAACTCTCTTAGGTGAATGAACGCACAGCAGAGCAGTTTCAAGGAAACCTTTCTCCTGAGTTTTAGACGAACTTTACTGCTGTTTCGTACGTATGCCGGAATTGACCTGGAATTGCCGGATTTGGGATTCTGCACAAAAAGGGTTTGCAAACCACTGAATCCATACGTGAGTTTAACTCTGTCAGTTGAATGCACACATTGACAACCATTCAGTTAGATACCTCCGTTTTGGTTTTAGAAGGAGATATTTCTCTGTACAGCCTATGGTCCCATTCACTCGGGAATATCCCAACGCAGCTAATAGAAGACACGTGTTTCTGACTCGCTGAATCTCAACATAGATTCGACTCTCTTAGGTGAACGAAAGGAGAGCACAGCAGTTTCAAGGAAACGTTTCTCCTGAGTTTAAACGAAGTTTATTGCTGTTTCATACGTATGCCGGTATTGGGCTGGACATGCCGGTTTTCGGATTCTGCACAGAAAGGGTTTGCAAACCGCTGAATCCACACGTGAGTTTATCTCCGTCACTTGAATGCACACATTGACAAACATTCAGTTAGATAGCTCCGCATTGGTTTCAGAGGCAGGAATTTCTCTGTTCAGCCTGTGGTCACATTCACTCGGGAATATCGCAATGCAGCTCCTAGAAGAAACCTGTTTCTGACTCGCTGAATCTCAACACAGATTCAACTCTCTTAGGTGAACGAACGCACAGCAGAGCAGTTTCAAGGAAACGATCCTCCTGAGTTTTAGACAAAGTCATACTGCTGTTTCGTACGTATGCCGGCATAAGGCTGGAAATGGCGGTTTCGGGATTCCGCACAGAAAGTCTTTGAAAAGCGTTGAATCCACCCATGAGTTTACCACTGTCAGTTAAATGCACACATGGACAACCAATCAGTTAGTTAGCTCCTTTTTGGTTTTAGAAGCAGATATTTCTCTGTACAGCCTATGGTCCCATACATTCGGGAATATCCCAACGCAGCTCTTAAAAGAAACGTGTTTCTGACTCGCTGAATCTCAACATAGATTCATCTCTCTTAGGTGAACGAACACACAGCAGAGCAGTTTCAAGGAAAAGGATCTCCTGAGTATTAGACGAAGTTTACTGCTCTTTCGTACGTATGCCGGCATTGGGCTGGAAATACCGGTTTCAGGATTCTGCACAGAAAGGGTTTGCAAACCGCTGAACCCACACGAGAGTTTAACTCTGTCACTTGAATGCACACATTGACAACCATTCAGTTAGAGAGCTCCATTTTGTTTTTAGAAGCAGATATTTCTCTGTACAGACTTTGGTCCCATTCAGTCGGGAATATCCCAACGCAGCTCCTAGATGAAACGTGTTTCTGACTCGTGGAATCACAACATAGATTCAACTCTCTTAGGTGAATGAACGCACAGCAGAGCACTTTCAACCAAACATTTCTCCTGAGTTTCAGATGAAGTCATACTGCTGTTTCGTACGTATGCCGGCATAAGGCTGGAAATGCCGGTTTCGGGATTCTGCACAGAAAGGTTTGCAAAGCGTTGAATCCGCATGTGAGTTTACCTCTGTCAGTTGAATGCACACATTGACAACCATTCTGTTAGAGAGCTCCGTTTTTTTTTTAGAAGCAGATATTTCTCCGTACAGCGTATGGTCCCATTCACTCGGGAATATCCCAACCCAGCTCCTAGAAGAAACGTGTTTCTGACTCGCTGAATCTCAACATAGATTCACCTCTCTTAGGTGAGCGAACGCACAGCAGAGCAGTTTCAAGGAAACGTTTCTCCTGAGTTTTAAACCAAGTTTACTGCTGTTTAGTACGTGTGCCGGCATTGGGCTGGAAATACCGGTTTTGGGATTCTGCACAGAAAGTGTTTCCAAACCACTGAATCCACACGTGAGTTTACCTCTGTCAGTTGAATTCACCCATTGACAACAATTCTGTTAGATAGCTCCGTTTTGGTTTCAGAAGCAGATACTTCTCTGTACAGCCTATGGACCCATTCACTCGGGAATATCCCAACGCAGCTCCTAGAAGAAACGAGTTTCTGACTCGCTGAATTTCAACATAGATTCAACTCTCTTAGGTGAACGAACACACAGTAGGGCAGTTTCAAGGAAACGTTTCTCCTGAGTTTGAGACGAAGTTTACTGCTGTTTAGTACGTATGCCGGCATTGGGCTGGAAATACCGGTTTTGGGATTCTGCACAGAAAGGGTTTGCAAACCGCTGAATCCACACGTGAGTTTAACTCTGTCAGTTGAATGCACACGTTGGCAACCATTCAGTTAGATAGATCCGTTTTGGTTTTAGAAGCAGATATTTCTCTGTACAGCCTGTGGTCCCATTCATTCGGGAATATCCCACCGCAGCTCCTAGAAGAAACGTGTTTCTGACTCGCCGAATCTCAACATAGATTCAACTCTCTTAGGTGAACGAACACACAGCAGAGTAGTTTCAAGGAAACGTTTCTCCTGAGTTTAGACGAAGTTTACTGCTGTTTCGGACGTATGCCGGCATTGGGCTGGAAATACCGGTTCTGGGATTCTGCACAGAAAGGGTTTGCAAACCCCAGAGTCCACACGTGTGTTTAACTCTGTTAGTGGAATGCTAACATTGACAACAATTCAGTTAGATAGCTCCGTTTTGGTTTTAGAAGCAGATATTTCTCGGTACAGCCTATGTTACCTTTCACTCGGTAACATCCCAACGTAGCCCCTAGAAGAAACGTGTTTCTGACTCGCTGAATCTCAACATAGATTCAACTCTCTTAGGTGAACGAAAGCACAGCAGAGCTGTTTCAAGGAAACGTTTCTCCTGAGTTTTAGACGAAGTTTCCCGCTGTTTAGTACGTATGCCGGCATTGGGCTGGAAATACCGGTTTTGGGATTCTGCACAGAAAGGGTTTCCAAACCCCTGAATCCACACGTGAGTTTAACTCTGTCAGTTGAATGCACACGTTGACAATCATTCAGTTAGATAGGTCAGTTTTTTTTTTAGATGCTGATATTTCTCGGTACAGCCTGTGGTCCCATTCACTCGGGAATATCTCAACGCAGCTCCTAGAAGAAACGTGTTTCTGACTCGCTGAATCTCAACATAGATTCAACTCTCTTAGGTGAATGAACGTACAGCATAGCAGTTTCAAGGAAACGTTTCTCTTGAGTTTTAGACGAAGTTTCCTGCTGTTTAGTACGTATGCCGGCATTGGGCTGGAAATGCCGGTTTCGGGATTCTGCACAGAAAGGGTTTGCAAACCGCTGAATCCACACGTAAGCTTAACTCTGTCAGTTGAATGAACACATTGACAACCATTCAGTTAGATAGCTCCGTTTTGGTTTTAGAAGCACGTATTTCTCTGTATAGACTATGGTCCCATTCACTCGGGAATATCCCACGCAGGTCTTAGAAGAAACGTGTTTCTGACTCGCTGAATCTCAACATAGATTCAACTCTCTTAGTTGAACGAACGCACAGCAGAACAGTTTCAAGGAAACGTTCCTCCTGAGTTTTAGACAAAGTCATACTGCTGTTTCGTATGTATGCCGGCATTGGGCTGGAAATGCCGGTTTCCGGATTCTGCACAGAAAGGCTTTGAAAAGCGCTGAATCCACACTTGAGTTTACCACTGTCAGTTGAATGCACACATGGACAACCATTCAGTTAGATAGCTCCGTTTTGCTTTTAGAAGCAGATATTTCTCTGTACAGCCTATGGTCCCATTCACTCGGGAATATCCCGACGCAACTCCTAGAAGAAACCTGTTTCTGACTCGCTGAAACTCAACATAGATTCAACTCTCTTAGGTGAATGAACGCACAGCAGAGCAGTTTCAAGGAAACCTTTCTCCTGAGTTTTAGACGAACTTTACTGCTGTTTCGTACGTATGCCGGAATTGACCTGGAATTGCCGGATTTGGGATTCTGCACAAAAAGGGTTTGCAAACCACTGAATCCATACGTGAGTTTAACTCTGTCAGTTGAATGCACACATTGACAACCATTCAGTTAGATACCTCCGTTTTGGTTTTAGAAGGAGATATTTCTCTGTACAGCCTATGGTCCCATTCACTCGGGAATATCCCAACGCAGCTAATAGAAGACACGTGTTTCTGACTCGCTGAATCTCAACATAGATTCGACTCTCTTAGGTGAACGAAAGGAGAGCACAGCAGTTTCAAGGAAACGTTTCTCCTGAGTTTAAACGAAGTTTATTGCTGTTTCATACGTATGCCGGTATTGGGCTGGACATGCCGGTTTTCGGATTCTGCACAGAAAGGGTTTGCAAACCGCTGAATCCACACGTGAGTTTATCTCCGTCACTTGAATGCACACATTGACAAACATTCAGTTAGATAGCTCCGCATTGGTTTCAGAGGCAGGAATTTCTCTGTTCAGCCTGTGGTCACATTCACTCGGGAATATCGCAATGCAGCTCCTAGAAGAAACCTGTTTCTGACTCGCTGAATCTCAACACAGATTCAACTCTCTTAGGTGAACGAACGCACAGCAGAGCAGTTTCAAGGAAACGATCCTCCTGAGTTTTAGACAAAGTCATACTGCTGTTTCGTACGTATGCCGGCATAAGGCTGGAAATGGCGGTTTCGGGATTCCGCACAGAAAGTCTTTGAAAAGCGTTGAATCCACCCATGAGTTTACCACTGTCAGTTAAATGCACACATGGACAACCAATCAGTTAGTTAGCTCCTTTTTGGTTTTAGAAGCAGATATTTCTCTGTACAGCCTATGGTCCCATACATTCGGGAATATCCCAACGCAGCTCTTAAAAGAAACGTGTTTCTGACTCGCTGAATCTCAACATAGATTCATCTCTCTTAGGTGAACGAACACACAGCAGAGCAGTTTCAAGGAAAAGGATCTCCTGAGTATTAGACGAAGTTTACTGCTCTTTCGTACGTATGCCGGCATTGGGCTGGAAATACCGGTTTCAGGATTCTGCACAGAAAGGGTTTGCAAACCGCTGAACCCACACGAGAGTTTAACTCTGTCACTTGAATGCACACATTGACAACCATTCAGTTAGAGAGCTCCATTTTGTTTTTAGAAGCAGATATTTCTCTGTACAGACTTTGGTCCCATTCAGTCGGGAATATCCCAACGCAGCTCCTAGATGAAACGTGTTTCTGACTCGTGGAATCACAACATAGATTCAACTCTCTTAGGTGAATGAACGCACAGCAGAGCACATTCAACCAAACATTTCTCCTGAGTTTCAGATGAAGACATACTGCTGTTTCGTACGTATGCCGGCATAAGGCTGGAAATGCCGGTTTCGGGATTCTGCACAGAAAGGTTTGCAAAGCGTTGAATCCGCATGTGAGTTTACCTCTGTCAGTTGAATGCACACATTGACAACCATTCTGTTAGAGAGCTCCGTTTTTTTTTTAGAAGCAGATATTTCTCCGTACAGCGTATGGTCCCATTCACTCGGGAATATCCCAACCCAGCTCCTAGAAGAAACGTGTTTCTGACTCGCTGAATCTCAACATAGATTCACCTCTCTTAGGTGAGCGAACGCACAGCAGAGCAGTTTCAAGGAAACGTTTCTCCTGAGTTTTAAACCAAGTTTACTGCTGTTTAGTACGTGTGCCGGCATTGGGCTGGAAATACCGGTTTTGGGATTCTGCACAGAAAGTGTTTCCAAACCACTGAATCCACACGTGAGTTTACCTCTGTCAGTTGAATTCACCCATTGACAACAATTCTGTTAGATAGCTCCGTTTTGGTTTCAGAAGCAGATACTTCTCTGTACAGCCTATGGACCCATTCACTCGGGAATATCCCAACGCAGCTCCTAGAAGAAACGAGTTTCTGACTCGCTGAATTTCAACATAGATTCAACTCTCTTAGGTGAACGAACACACAGTAGGGCAGTTTCAAGGAAACGTTTCTCCTGAGTTTGAGACGAAGTTTACTGCTGTTTAGTACGTATGCCGGCATTGGGCTGGAAATACCGGTTTTGGGATTCTGCACAGAAAGGGTTTGCAAACCGCTGAATCCACACGTGAGTTTAACTCTGTCAGTTGAATGCACACGTTGGCAACCATTCAGTTAGATAGATCCGTTTTGGTTTTAGAAGCAGATATTTCTCTGTACAGCCTGTGGTCCCATTCATTCGGGAATATCCCACCGCAGCTCCTAGAAGAAACGTGTTTCTGACTCGCCGAATCTCAACATAGATTCAACTCTCTTAGGTGAACGAACGCACAGCAGAGTAGTTTCAAGGAAACGTTTCTCCTGAGTTTAGACGAAGTTTACTGCTGTTTCGGACGTATGCCGGCATTGGGCTGGAAATACCGGTTCTGGGATTCTGCACAGAAAGGGTTTGCAAACCCCAGAGTCCACACGTGTGTTTAACTCTGTTAGTGGAATGCTAACATTGACAACAATTCAGTTAGATAGCTCCGTTTTGGTTTTAGAAGCAGATATTTCTCGGTACAGCCTATGTTACCTTTCACTCGGTAACATCCCAACGTAGCCCCTAGAAGAAACGTGTTTCTGACTCGCTGAATCTCAACATAGATTCAACTCTCTTAGGTGAACGAAAGCACAGCAGAGCTGTTTCAAGGAAACGTTTCTCCTGAGTTTTAGACGAAGTTTCCCGCTGTTTAGTACGTATGCCGGCATTGGGCTGGAAATACCGGTTTTGGGATTCTGCACAGAAAGGGTTTCCAAACCCCTGAATCCACACGTGAGTTTAACTCTGTCAGTTGAATGCACACGTTGACAATCATTCAGTTAGATAGGTCAGTTTTTTTTTTAGATGCTGATATTTCTCGGTACAGCCTGTGGTCCCATTCACTCGGGAATATCTCAACGCAGCTCCTAGAAGAAACGTGTTTCTGACTCGCTGAATCTCAACATAGATTCAACTCTCTTAGGTGAATGAACGTACAGCATAGCAGTTTCAAGGAAACGTTTCTCTTGAGTTTTAGACGAAGTTTCCTGCTGTTTAGTACGTATGCCGGCATTGGGCTGGAAATGCCGGTTTCGGGATTCTGCACAGAAAGGGTTTGCAAACCGCTGAATCCACACGTAAGCTTAACTCTGTCAGTTGAATGAACACATTGACAACCATTCAGTTAGATAGCTCCGTTTTGGTTTTAGAAGCACGTATTTCTCTGTATAGACTATGGTCCCATTCACTCGGGAATATCCCACGCAGGTCTTAGAAGAAACGTGTTTCTGACTCGCTGAATCTCAACATAGATTCAACTCTCTTAGTTGAACGAACGCACAGCAGAACAGTTTCAAGGAAACGTTCCTCCTGAGTTTTAGACAAAGTCATACTGCTGTTTCGTATGTATGCCGGCATTGGGCTGGAAATGCCGGTTTCCGGATTCTGCACAGAAAGGCTTTGAAAAGCGCTGAATCCACACTTGAGTTTACCACTGTCAGTTGAATGCACACATGGACAACCATTCAGTTAGATAGCTCCGTTTTGCTTTTAGAAGCAGATATTTCTCTGTACAGCCTATGGTCCCATTCACTCGGGAATATCCCGACGCAACTCCTAGAAGAAACCTGTTTCTGACTCGCTGAAACTCAACATAGATTCAACTCTCTTAGGTGAATGAACGCACAGCAGAGCAGTTTCAAGGAAACCTTTCTCCTGAGTTTTAGACGAACTTTACTGCTGTTTCGTACGTATGCCGGAATTGACCTGGAATTGCCGGATTTGGGATTCTGCACAAAAAGGGTTTGCAAACCACTGAATCCATACGTGAGTTTAACTCTGTCAGTTGAATGCACACATTGACAACCATTCAGTTAGATACCTCCGTTTTGGTTTTAGAAGGAGATATTTCTCTGTACAGCCTATGGTCCCATTCACTCGGGAATATCCCAACGCAGCTAATAGAAGACACGTGTTTCTGACTCGCTGAATCTCAACATAGATTCGACTCTCTTAGGTGAACGAAAGGAGAGCACAGCAGTTTCAAGGAAACGTTTCTCCTGAGTTTAAACGAAGTTTATTGCTGTTTCATACGTATGCCGGTATTGGGCTGGACATGCCGGTTTTCGGATTCTGCACAGAAAGGGTTTGCAAACCGCTGAATCCACACGTGAGTTTATCTCCGTCACTTGAATGCACACATTGACAAACATTCAGTTAGATAGCTCCGCATTGGTTTCAGAGGCAGGAATTTCTCTGTTCAGCCTGTGGTCACATTCACTCGGGAATATCGCAATGCAGCTCCTAGAAGAAACCTGTTTCTGACTCGCTGAATCTCAACACAGATTCAACTCTCTTAGGTGAACGAACGCACAGCAGAGCAGTTTCAAGGAAACGATCCTCCTGAGTTTTAGACAAAGTCATACTGCTGTTTCGTACGTATGCCGGCATAAGGCTGGAAATGGCGGTTTCGGGATTCCGCACAGAAAGTCTTTGAAAAGCGTTGAATCCACCCATGAGTTTACCACTGTCAGTTAAATGCACACATGGACAACCAATCAGTTAGTTAGCTCCTTTTTGGTTTTAGAAGCAGATATTTCTCTGTACAGCCTATGGTCCCATACATTCGGGAATATCCCAACGCAGCTCTTAAAAGAAACGTGTTTCTGACTCGCTGAATCTCAACATAGATTCATCTCTCTTAGGTGAACGAACACACAGCAGAGCAGTTTCAAGGAAAAGGATCTCCTGAGTATTAGACGAAGTTTACTGCTCTTTCGTACGTATGCCGGCATTGGGCTGGAAATACCGGTTTCAGGATTCTGCACAGAAAGGGTTTGCAAACCGCTGAACCCACACGAGAGTTTAACTCTGTCACTTGAATGCACACATTGACAACCATTCAGTTAGAGAGCTCCATTTTGTTTTTAGAAGCAGATATTTCTCTGTACAGACTTTGGTCCCATTCAGTCGGGAATATCCCAACGAAGCTCCTAGATGAAACGTGTTTCTGACTCGTGGAATCACAACATAGATTCAACTCTCTTAGGTGAATGAACGCACAGCAGAGCACTTTCAAGCAAACATTTCTCCTGAGTTTCAGATGAAGTCATACTGCTGTTTCGTACGTATGCCGGCATAAGGCTGGAAATGCCGGTTTCGGGATTCTGCACAGAAAGGTTTGCAAAGCGTTGAATCCGCATGTGAGTTTACCTCTGTCAGTTGAATGCACACATTGACAACCATTCTGTTAGAGAGCTCCGTTTTTTTTTTAGAAGCAGATATTTCTCCGTACAGCGTATGGTCCCATTCACTCGGGAATATCCCAACCCAGCTCCTAGAAGAAACGTGTTTCTGACTCGCTGAATCTCAACATAGATTCACCTCTCTTAGGTGAGCGAACGCACAGCAGAGCAGTTTCAAGGAAACGTTTCTCCTGAGTTTTAAACCAAGTTTACTGCTGTTTAGTACGTGTGCCGGCATTGGGCTGGAAATACCGGTTTTGGGATTCTGCACAGAAAGTGTTTCCAAACCACTGAATCCACACGTGAGTTTACCTCTGTCAGTTGAATTCACCCATTGACAACAATTCAGTTAGATAGCTCCGTTTTGGTTTCAGAAGCAGATACTTCTCTGTACAGCCTATGGACCCATTCACTCGGGAATATCCCAACGCAGCTCCTAGAAGAAACGAGTTTCTGACTCGCTGAATTTCAACATAGATTCAACTCTCTTAGGTGAACGAACACACAGTAGGGCAGTTTCAAGGAAACGTTTCTCCTGAGTTTTAGACGAAGTTTACTGCTGTTTAGTACAGATGCCAGGATTGGACTGGAAATACCGGTTTTGGGATTCTGCACAGAAAGGGTTTGCAAACCCGCTGAATCCACACTTGAGTTTAACTCTGTCAGTTGAATGCACACATTGACAACCATTCAGTTAGATAGCTCCGTTTTGGTTTTAGAAGCAGATATTTCTCTGTACAGCCTACGGTCCCATTGACTCGGGAATATCCCAACGCAGCTCCTAGAAGAAACGTGTTTCTGACTCGCTGAATCACAATATAGATTCAAATCTTTTAGGTGAACGAGCGCACAGCAGAACAATTTCAAGGAAACATTTCTCCTGAGTTTTAGAGAAAGTCATACTGCTGTTTCGTATGTATGCCGGCATTGGGCTGGAAATGCCGGTTTCGGGATTCCGCACAGAAAGGCTTTGAAAAGCGCTGAATCCACACATGAGTTTACCACTGTCAGTTGAATGCACACATGGACAACCATTCAGTTAGATAGCTCCGTTTTGCTTTTAGAAGCAGATATTTCTCCTTACATCCTATGGTCCCATTCACTCGGGAATATACCGACGCAACTCCTAGAAGAAACCTGTTTCTGTCTCGCTGAATCTCAACATAGATTCAACTCTCTTAGTTGAATGAACGCACAGCAGAGCAGTTTCAAGGAATCGTTTCTCCTGAGTTTTAGACGAAGCTTACTGCTGTTTCGTATGCATGTCGGTATTGGGCTGGAAATGCCGGTTTTCGGATTCTGCACATAAAGGGTGTGCAAGCCACTGAATCCACACATGAGTTTACCACTGTCAGTTGAATGCACACATGAACAACCATTCAGTTAGATAGCTGCGTTTCGGTTTTAGAAGCAGATATTTCTCTGTACAGCCTATGGTCCCATTCACTCAGGAATATCCCAACGCAGCTCCTAGAAGAAACGTGTTTCTGACTCGCCGAATATCAACATAGATTCAACTCTCTTAGTTGAACGAATGAACAGCAGAGCAGTTTCAAGGAAACGTTTCTCCTGAGTTTTCGACGAAGTTTACTGCTGTTTCGTACGTATGCCGGTATTGGGCCGGAAATGCCGGTTTTCAGATTCTGCACAGAAAGGTGTTGCAGACCGGTGAATCCACACGTGTCTTTAACTCTCTTAGTGGAATGCAAACACTGACAACCATTCAGTTAGATAGCTCCGTTTTGGTTTAAGAAGCAGATATTTCTCTGTACAGCCTATGTTACCTTTCACTCGGCAATATCCCAACGCAGCTCCTAGAAGAAACGTGTTTCTGACTCGCTGAATCTCAACATAGATTCAACTCTCTTAGTTGAACGAACGCACAGCAGAGCAGTTTCAAGGAAACGTTCCTCCTGAGTTTTAGACAAAGTCATACTGCTGTTTTGTACGTATGCCGGCATTGGGCTGTAAATGCCGGTTTCTGGATTCTGCACAGAAAGGGTTTGTAACCGCTGAATCCACACGTGAGTTTAACTCCGTCAGCTGAATGCACACATAGACAACCATTCAGTTAGAGAGCTCCATTTTGTTTTTAGAAGCAGATATTTCTCTGTACAGCCTATGGTCCCATTCACTCGGGAATATCCCAACGCAGCTCCTAGACGAAACGTGTTTCTGACTCGCTGAATCTCAAAATAGATTCAACTCTCTTAGGTGAACGAACGCACAGCAGAGCAGTTTCAAGGAAACGTTTCTCCTGAGTTTTAGACGAAGTTTACTGCTGTTTAGTACGTATGCTGGCATTGGGCTGGAAATGCCGGTTTCGGGATTCTGCACAGAAAGGGTTTGCCAACCGCTGAATCCACACGTGAGTTTAACTCTGTCAGTTGAATGCACACATTGACAATCATTCAGTTATATAGATCCGTTTTGGTTTTAGAAGCAGATATATCTCGGTACAGCCTATGGTCCCATTGACTCGGGAATATCTCAACGCAGCTCCTAGATGAAATGTGTTTCTGACTCGCTGAATCTCAACATAGAGTCAACTCTCTTTCGTGAATGAACGCACAGCAAAGCAGTTTCAAGGAAACGTTTCTCCGGAGTTTTAGACGAAGTCATACTGCTGTTTAGTGCGTATGCCGGCATTGGGCTGGAAATACCGGTTTTGGGATTCTGCAGAGAAAGGGTTTGCAAACAGCTGAATCCACACGTGAGTTTATCTCTGTCTGTTGAATGCACACATTGACAACCATTCAGTTAGATAGCTCCGTTTTGCTTTTAGGAGCAGATGTTTCTATGTACAGCCTATGGTCCATTTCACTCGGGAATATCCCAACGCAGTTCCTAGAAGAAACGTGTTTCTGACTCGCTGAATCTCAACATAGATTCAATTCTCTTAGGTGAACGAACGCACAGCAGAGCAGTTTCAAGGAAACGTTTCTCCTGAGTTTTAGACGTAGTTTCCTGCTGTTTAGTACGTATGCCGGCATTGGTCTGGAAATACCGGTTTTGGGATTCCGCACAGAAAGGGTTTGCAAACCGCTGAATCCACACGTGAGTTTAACTCTGTCAGTTGAATGCAGACGTTGACAACCATTCAGTCAGATAGCTCCGTTTTGGTTTTAGAAGCAGATATTTCTCGGTACAGTCTATGGTCCCATTCCCTCGGGAATATCTCAACGCAGCTCCTAGAAGAAACGTGTTTCTGATTCGCTGAATCTCAACATAGATTCAACTCTCTTACGTGAATGAACGCACAGCAGAGCAGTTTCAAGGAAACGTTTCTACTGAGTTTTAGACGAAGTCATACTGCTGTTTACTACGTAACCTCGCATTGGGCTGGAAATACCGGTTTTGGGATTCTGCACAGGAACGGTTTGGAAACCGCTGAATCCACACGTGAATTTAACTCTGACTGTTGAATGCACACATTGACAACCATTCAGTTAGATAGCTCCGTTTTGCTTTTAGGAGCACATGTTTCTCTGTACAGCCTATGGTCAAATTCACTCGGGAATATCCCAACTCAGCTCCTAGAAGAAACGTGTTTCTGACTCGCTGAATGTCAACATAGATTCAACTCTCTTAGGTGAACGAACGCACAGCAGAGCAGTTTCAAGGAAACGTTTCTCCTGAATTATAGACGAAGTTTCCTGCTGTTTAGTACGTATGCCGGCATTGGTCTGGCAATACCTGTTTTGTGATTCCGCACAGAAAGGGTTTGCAAACCGCTGAATCCACACGTGAGTTTAATTCTGTCAGTTGAATGCAGACGTTGACAACCATTCAGTCAGATAGCTCCGTTTTGGTTTTAGAAGCAGATATTTCTCTGTACAGCCTATGGTCCCATTCACTCGCGAATATCCCAACGCAGCTCCTAGAAGAAATGTGTTTCTGACTCGCTGAATCACAGCATAGATTGACCTCTCTTAGGTGAAGGAACGCACAGAAGAGCAGTTTCAAGGAAACGTTTCTCCTGAGTTTTAGACGAAGTTTCCTGCTGCTTAGTAGGTATGAAGGCATTGGGCTGTAAATACCTGTTTTGGGATTCTGCACAGAAAGGGATTGCAAACCAATGAATCCACACGTGAGCTTAACTCTGTCAGTGGAATGCACACATTGACAACCATTCAGTTAGATAGCTCCGTTTTGGTTTTAGAAGCAGATATTTCTCTGTACAGCCTATGGTCCCATTCACTCGGGAATATCCCAATGCAGCTCCTAGAAGAAACGTGTTTCTGACTCGCCAAATCTCAACATACATTCAACTCTCTTAGGTGAACGAACACACAGCAGAGTAGTTTGAACAAAACGTTTCTCCTCAGTTTTAGACGAAGTTTACTGCTGTTTCGTACGTATGCCGGCATTTCGCTGGAAATACCGGTTTTGGGATTCTGCACAGAAAGGGTTTGCAAACCCCAGAATCCACACGTGTTTTTAACTCTGTAAGTGGAATGCAAACATTGACAGCATTTCAGTTAGATAGCTCCGTTTTGGTTTTAGAAGCAGATATTTCTCTGTACAGCCTGTGGTCCCATTCACTCGGGAATATCCCACCGCAGCTCCTAGAAGAAACGTGTTTCTGACTCGCCGAATCTCAACATAGATTCAACTCTCTTAGGTGAACGAACGCACAGCAGAGTAGTTTCAAGGAAACGTTTCTCCTGAGTTTTAGACGAAGTTTACTGCTGTTTCGGACGTATGCCGGCATTGGGCTGAAAATACCGGTTCTGGGATTCTGCACAGAAAGGGTTTGCAAACCCCAGAATCCACACGTGTGTTTAACTCTCTTAGTGGAATGCATACATTGACAACAATTCAGTTAGATAGCTCCGTTTTGGTTTTAGAAGCAGATATTTCTCGGTACAGCCTATGTTACCTTTCACTCGGCAATATCCCAACGTAGCCCCTAGAAGAAACGTGTTTCTGACTCGCTGAATCTCAAAATAGATTCAACTCTCTTAGGTGAACGAAAGCACAGCAGAGCAGTTTCAAGGAAACGTTTCTCCTGAGTTTTAGACGAAGTTTCCCGCTGTTTAGCACGTATGCCGGCATTGGGCTGGAAATACCGGTTTTGGGATTCTGCACAGAAAGGGTTTCCAAACCCCTGAATCCACACGTGAGTTTAACTCTGTCAGTTGAATGCACACGTTGACAATCATTCAGTTAGATAGCTCAGTTTTTTTTTTAGATGCAGATATTTCTCGGTACAGCCTGTGGTCCCATTCACTCGGGAATATCTCAACGCAGCTCCTAGAAGAAACGTGTTTCTGACTCGCTGAATCTCAACATAGATTCAACTCTCTTAGGTGAATGAACGTACAGCATAGCAGTTTCAAGGAAACATTTCTCTTGAGTTTTAGACGAAGTTTCCTGCTGTTTAGTACGTATGCCGGCATTGGGCTGGAAATGCCGGTTTCGGGATTCTGCACAGAAAGGGTTTGCAAACCGCTGAATCCACACGTAAGTTTAACTCTGTCAGTTGAATGAACACATTGACAACCATTCAGTTAGATAGCTCCGTTTTGGTTTTAGAAGCACGTATTTCTCTGTATAGACTATGGTCCCATTCACTCGGGAATATCCCACGCAGGTCTTAGAAGAAACGTGTTTCTGACTCGCTGAATCTCAACATAGATTCAACTCTCTTAGTTGAACGAATGCACAGCAGAACAGTTTCAAGGAAACGTTCCTCCTGAGTTTTAGACAAAGTCATACTGCTGTTTCGTATGTATGCCGGCATTGGGCTGGAAATGCCGGTTTCTGGATTCTGCACAGAAAGGCTTTGAAAAGCGCTGAATCCACACTTGAGTTTACCACTGTCAGTTGAATGCACACATGGACAACCATTCAGTTAGATAGCTCCGTTTTGCTTTTAGAAGCAGATATTTCTCTGTACAGCCTATGGTCCCATTCACTCGGGAATATCCCGACGCAACTCCTAGAAGAAACCTGTTTCTGACTCGCTGAAACTCAACATAGATTCAACTCTCTTAGGTGAATGAACGCACAGCAGAGCAGTTTCAAGGAAACCTTTCTCCTGAGTTTTAGACGAACTTTACTGCTGTTTCGTACGTATGCCGGAATTGACCTGGAATTGCCGGATTTGGGATTCTGCACAGAAAGGGTTTGCAAACCACTGAATCCATACGTGAGTTTAACTCTGTCAGTTGAATGCACACATTGACAACCATTCAGTTAGATACCTCCGTTTTGGTTTTAGAAGGAGATATTTCTCTGTACAGCCTATGGTCCCATTCACTCGGGAATATCCCAACGCAGCTAATAGAAGACACGTGTTTCTGACTCGCTGAATCTCAACATAGATTCGACTCTCTTAGGTGAACGAAAGGAGAGCACAGCAGTTTCAAGGAAACGTTTCTCCTGAGGTTAAACGAAGTTTATTGCTGTTTCGTACGTATGCCGGTATTGGGCTGGAAATGCCAGTTTTCGGATTCTGCACAGAAAGGTTTTGCAAACCGCTGAATCCACACGTGAGTTTAACTCTGTCACTTGAATGCACACATTGACAAAAATTCAGTTAGATAGCTCCGCATTGGTTTCAGAGGCAGGAATTTCTCTGTTCAGCCTATGGTCACATTCACTCGGGAATATCGCAACGCAGCTCCTAGAAGAAACCTGTTTCTGACTCGCTGAATCTCAACACAGATTCAACTCTCTTAGGTGAAAGAACGCACAGCAGAGCAGTTTCAAGGAAACGTTCCTCCTGAGTTTTAGACAAAGTCATACTGCTGTTTCGTAAGTATGCCTGCATAAGGCTGGAAATGGCGGTTTCGGGATTCCGCACAGAAAGTCTTTGAAAAGCGTTGAATCCACCCATGAGTTTACCACGGTCAGTTGAATGCACACATGGACAACCAATCAGTTAGATAGCTCCGTTTTGGTTTTAGAAGCAGATATTTCTCTGTACAGCCTATGGTCCCATACATTCGGGAATATCCCAACGCAGCTCTTAAAAGAAACGTGTTTCTGACTCGCTGAATCTCAACATAGATTCATCTCTCTTAGGTGAACGAACGCACAGCAGAGCAGTTTCAAGGAAACGTTTCTCCTGAGTTTTAGACGAAGTTTCCTGCTGTTTAGTACGTATGCCGGCATTGGGATGGAAATACCGGTTTTGGGATTCTGCACAGAAAGGGTTTGCAAACCGCTGAATCCACACGTGAGTTTAACTCTGTCAGTTGAATGCACACATTGACAACCATTCAGTTAGAGAGCTCCATTTTGTTTTTAGAAGCAGATATTTCTCTGTACAGACTTTGGTCCCATTCAGTCGGGAATATCCCAACGCAGCTCCTAGATGAAACGTGTTTCTGACTCGTGGAATCACAACATAGATTCAACTCTCTTAGGTGAATGAACGCACAGCAGAGCACTTTCAAGCAAACATTTCTCCTGAGTTTCAGATGAAGTCATACTGCTGTTTCGTACGTATGCCGGCATAAGGCTGGAAATGCCGGTTTCGGGATTCTGCACAGAAAGGTTTGCAAAGCGTTGAATCCGCATGTGAGTTTACCTCTGTCAGTTGAATGCACACATTGACAACCATTCTGTTAGAGAGCTCCGTTTTTTTTTTAGAAGCAGATATTTCTCCGTACAGCGTATGGTCCCATTCACTCGGGAATATCCCAACCCAGCTCCTAGAAGAAACGTGTTTCTGACTCGCTGAATCTCAACATAGATTCACCTCTCTTAGGTGAGCGAACGCACAGCAGAGCAGTTTCAAGGAAACGTTTCTCCTGAGTTTTAAACCAAGTTTACTGCTGTTTAGTACGTGTGCCGGCATTGGGCTGGAAATACCGGTTTTGGGATTCTGCACAGAAAGTGTTTCCAAACCACTGAATCCACACGTGAGTTTACCTCTGTCAGTTGAATTCACCCATTGACAACAATTCAGTTAGATAGCTACGTTTTGGTTTCAGAAGCAGATACTTCTCTGTACAGCCTATGGACCCATTCACTCGGGAATATTCCAACGCAGCTCCTAGAAGAAACGAGTTTCTGACTCGCTGAATTTCAACATAGATTCAACTCTCTTAGGTGAACGAACACACAGTAGGGCAGTTTCAAGGAAACGTTTCTCCTGAGTTTTAGACGAAGTTTACTGCTGTTTAGTACAGATGCCAGGATTGGACTGGAAATACCGGTTTTGGGATTCTGCACAGAAAGGGTTTGCAAACCGCTGAATCCACACTTGAGTTTAACTCTGTCAGTTGAATGCACACATTGACAACCATTCAGTTAGATAGCTCCGTTTTGGTTTTAGAAGCAGATATTTCTCTGTACAGCCTACGGTCCCATTGACTCGGGAATATCCCAACGCAGCTCCTAGAAGAAACGTGTTTCTGACTCGCTGAATCACAATATAGATTCAAATCTTTTAGGTGAACGAGCGCACAGCAGAACAATTTCAAGGAAACATTTCTCCTGAGTTTTAGAGAAAGTCATACTGCTGTTTCGTATGTATGCCGGCATTGGGCTGGAAATGCCGGTTTCGGGATTCCGCACAGAAAGGCTTTGAAAAGCGCTGAATCCACACATGAGTTTACCACTGTCAGTTGAATGCACACATGGACAACCATTCAGTTAGATAGCTCCGTTTTGCTTTTAGAAGCAGATATTTCTCCTTACATCCTATGGTCCCATTCACTCGGGAATATACCGACGCAACTCCTAGAAGAAACGTGTTTCTGTCTCGCTGAATCTCAACATAGATTCAACTCTCTTAGTTGAATGAACGTACAGCATAGCAGTTTCAAGGAAACATTTCTCTTGAGTTTTAGACGAAGTGTCCTGCTGTTTAGTACGTATGCCGGCATTGGGCTGGAAATGCCGGTTTCGGGATTCTGCACAGAAAGGGTTTGCAAACCGCTGAATCCACACGTAAGTTTAACTCTGTCAGTTGAATGAACACATTGACAACCATTCAGTTAGATAGCTCCGTTTTGGTTTTAGAAGCACGTATTTCTCTGTATAGACTATGGTCCCATTCACTCGGGAATATCCCACGCAGGTCTTAGAAGAAACGTGTTTCTGACTCGCTGAATCTCAACATAGATTCAACTCTCTTAGTTGAACGAATGCACAGCAGAACAGTTTCAAGGAAACGTTCCTCCTGAGTTTTAGACAAAGTCATACTGCTGTTTCGTATGTATGCCGGCATTGGGCTGGAAATGCCGGTTTCCGGATTCTGCACAGAAAGGCTTTGAAAAGCGCTGAATCCACACTTGAGTTTACCACTGTCAGTTGAATGCACACATGGACAACCATTCAGTTAGATAGCTCCGTTTTGCTTTTAGAAGCAGATATTTCTCTGTACAGCCTATGGTCCCATTCACTCGGGAATATATCGACGCAACTCCTAGAAGAAACCTGTTTCTGACTCGCTGAATCTCAACATAGATTCAACTCTCTTAGGTGAATGAACGCACAGCAGAGCAGTTTCAAGGAAACCTTTCTCCTGAGTTTTAGACGAACTTTACTGCTGTTTCGTACGTATGCCGGAATTGACCTGGAATTGCCGGATTTGGGATTCTGCACAGAAAGGGTTTGCAAACCACTGAATCCATACGTGAGTTTAACTCTGTCAGTTGAATGCACACATTGACAACCATTCAGTTAGATACCTCCGTTTTGGTTTTAGAAGGAGATATTTCTCTGTACAGCCTATGGTCCCATTCACTCGGGAATATCCCAACGCAGCTAATAGAAGACACGTGTTTCTGACTCGCTGAATCTCAACATAGATTCGACTCTCTTAGGTGAACGAAAGGAGAGCACAGCAGTTTCAAGGAAACGTTTCTCCTGAGGTTAAACGAAGTTTATTGCTGTTTCGTACGTATGCCGGTATTGGGCTGGAAATGCCAGTTTTCGGATTCTGCACAGAAAGGTTTTGCAAACCGCTGAATCCACACGTGAGTTTAACTCTGTCACTTGAATGCACACATTGACAAAAATTCAGTTAGATAGCTCCGCATTGGTTTCAGAGGCAGGAATTTCTCTGTTCAGCCTATGGTCACATTCACTCGGGAATATCGCAACGCAGCTCCTAGAAGAAACCTGTTTCTGACTCGCTGAATCTCAACACAGATTCAACTCTCTTAGGTGAAAGAACGCACAGCAGAGCAGTTTCAAGGAAACGTTCCTCCTGAGTTTTAGACAAAGTCATACTGCTGTTTCGTAAGTATGCCTGCATAAGGCTGGAAATGGCGGTTTCGGGATTCCGCACAGAAAGTCTTTGAAAAGCGTTGAATCCACCCATGAGTTTACCACGGTCAGTTGAATGCACACATGGACAACCAATCAGTTAGATAGCTCCGTTTTGGTTTTAGAAGCAGATATTTCTCTGTACAGCCTATGGTCCCATACATTCGGGAATATCCCAACGCAGCTCTTAAAAGAAACGTGTTTCTGACTCGCTGAATCTCAACATAGATTCATCTCTCTTAGGTGAACGAACGCACAGCAGAGCAGTTTCAAGGAAACGTTTCTCCTGAGTTTTAGACGAAGTTTCCTGCTGTTTAGTACGTATGCCGGCATTGGGATGGAAATACCGGTTTTGGGATTCTGCACAGAAAGGGTTTGCAAACCGCTGAATCCACACGTGAGTTTAACTCTGTCAGTTGAATGCACACATTGACAACCATTCAGTTAGAGAGCTCCATTTTGTTTTTAGAAGCAGATATTTCTCTGTACAGACTTTGGTCCCATTCAGTCGGGAATATCCCAACGCAGCTCCTAGATGAAACGTGTTTCTGACTCGTGGAATCACAACATAGATTCAACTCTCTTAGGTGAATGAACGCACAGCAGAGCACTTTCAAGCAAACATTTCTCCTGAGTTTCAGATGAAGTCATACTGCTGTTTCGTACGTATGCCGGCATAAGGCTGGAAATGCCGGTTTCGGGATTCTGCACAGAAAGGTTTGCAAAGCGTTGAATCCGCATGTGAGTTTACCTCTGTCAGTTGAATGCACACATTGACAACCATTCTGTTAGAGAGCTCCGTTTTTTTTTTAGAAGCAGATATTTCTCCGTACAGCGTATGGTCCCATTCACTCGGGAATATCCCAACCCAGCTCCTAGAAGAAACGTGTTTCTGACTCGCTGAATCTCAACATAGATTCACCTCTCTTAGGTGAGCGAACGCACAGCAGAGCAGTTTCAAGGAAACGTTTCTCCTGAGTTTTAAACCAAGTTTACTGCTGTTTAGTACGTGTGCCGGCATTGGGCTGGAAATACCGGTTTTGGGATTCTGCACAGAAAGTGTTTCCAAACCACTGAATCCACACGTGAGTTTACCTCTGTCAGTTGAATTCACCCATTGACAACAATTCAGTTAGATAGCTCCGTTTTGGTTTCAGAAGCAGATATTTCTCTGTACAGCCTATGGACCCATTCACTCGGGAATATCCCAACGCAGCTCCTAGAAGAAACGAGTTTCTGACTCGCTGAATTTCAACATAGATTCAACTCTCTTAGGTGAACGAACACACAGTAGGGCAGTTTCAAGGAAACGTTTCTCCTGAGTTTTAGACGAAGTTTACTGCTGTTTAGTACAGATGCCAGGATTGGACTGGAAATACCGGTTTTGGGATTCTGCACAGAAAGGGTTTGCAAACCGCTGAATCCACACTTGAGTTTAACTCTGTCAGTTGAATGCACACATTGACAACCATTCAGTTAGATAGCTCCGTTTTGGTTTTAGAAGCAGATATTTCTCTGTACAGCCTACGGTCCCATTGACTCGGGAATATCCCAACGCAGCTCCTAGAAGAAACGTGTTTCTGACTCGCTGAATCACAATATAGATTCAAATCTTTTAGGTGAACGAGCGCACAGCAGAACAATTTCAAGGAAACATTTCTCCTGAGTTTTAGAGAAAGTCATACTGCTGTTTCGTATGTATGCCGGCATTGGGCTGGAAATGCCGGTTTCGGGATTCCGCACAGAAAGGCTTTGAAAAGCGCTGAATCCACACATGAGTTTACCACTGTCAGTTGAATGCACACATGGACAACCATTCAGTTAGATAGCTCCGTTTTGCTTTTAGAAGCAGATATTTCTCCTTACATCCTATGGTCCCATTCACTCGGGAATATACCGACGCAACTCCTAGAAGAAACCTGTTTCTGTCTCGCTGAATCTCAACATAGATTCAACTCTCTTAGTTGAATGAACGCACAGCAGAGCAGTTTCAAGGAATCGTTTCTCCTGAGTTTTAGACGAAGCTTACTGCTGTTTCGTATGCATGTCGGTATTGGGCTGGAAATGCCGGTTTTCGGATTCTGCACATAAAGGGTGTGCAAGCCACTGAATCCACACATGAGTTTACCACTGTCAGTTGAATGCACACATGGACAACCATTCAGTTAGATAGCTGCGTTTCGGTTTTAGAAGCAGATATTTCTCTGTACAGCCTATGGTCCCATTCACTCAGGAATATCCCAACGCAGCTCCTAGAAGAAACGTGTTTCTGACTCGCCGAATATCAACATAGATTCAACTCTCTTAGTTGAACGAATGAACAGCAGAGCAGTTTCAAGGAAACGTTTCTCCTGAGTTTTAGACGAAGTTTACTGCTGTTTCGTACGTATGCCGGTATTGGGCCGGAAATGCCGGTTTTCAGATTCTGCACAGAAAGGTGTTGCAGACCGGTGAATCCACACGTGTGTTTAACTCTCTTAGTGGAATGCAAACACTGACAACCATTCAGTTAGATAGCTCCGTTTTGGTTTAAGAAGCAGATATTTCTCTGTACAGCCTATGTTACCTTTCACTCGGCAATATCCCAACGCAGCTCCTAGAAGAAACGTGTTTCTGACTCGCTGAATCTCAACATAGATTCAACTCTCTTAGTTGAACGAACGCACAGCAGAGCAGTTTCAAGGAAACGTTCCTCCTGAGTTTTAGACAAAGTCATACTGCTGTTTTGTACGTATGCCGGCATTGGGCTGTAAATGCCGGTTTCTGGATTCTGCACAGAAAGGGTTTGTAACCGCTGAATCCACACGTGAGTTTAACTCCGTCAGCTGAATGCACACATAGACAACCATTCAGTTAGAGAGCTCCATTTTGTTTTTAGAAGCAGATATTTCTCTGTACAGCCTATGGTCCCATTCACTCGGGAATATCCCAACGCAGCTCCTAGACGAAACGTGTTTCTGACTCGCTGAATCTCAAAATAGATTCAACTCTCTTAGGTGAACGAACGCACAGCAGAGCAGTTTCAAGGAAACGTTTCTCCTGAGTTTTAGACGAAGTTTACTGCTGTTTAGTACGTATGCTGGCATTGGGCTGGAAATGCCGGTTTCGGGATTCTGCACAGAAAGGGTTTACCAACCGCTGAATCCACACGTGAGTTTAACTCTGTCAGTTGAATGCACACATTGACAATCATTCAGTTATATAGATCCGTTTTGGTTTTAGAAGCAGATATATCTCGGTACAGCCTATGGTCCCATTGACTCGGGAATATCTCAACGCAGCTCCTAGATGAAATGTGTTTCTGACTCGCTGAATCTCAACATAGAGTCAACTCTCTTTCGTGAATGAACGCACAGCAAAGCAGTTTCAAGGAAACGTTTCTCCGGAGTTTTAGACGAAGTCATACTGCTGTTTAGTGCGTATGCCGGCATTGGGCTGGAAATACCGGTTTTGGGATTCTGCAGAGAAAGGGTTTGCAAACAGCTGAATCCACACGTGAGTTTATCTCTGTCTGTTGAATGCACACATTGACAACCATTCAGTTAGATAGCTCCGTTTTGCTTTTAGGAGCAGATGTTTCTATGTACAGCCTATGGTCCATTTCACTCGGGAATATCCCAACGCAGTTCCTAGAAGAAACGTGTTTCTGACTCGCTGAATCTCAACATAGATTCAATTCTCTTAGGTGAACGAACGCACAGCAGAGCAGTTTCAAGGAAACGTTTCTCCTGAGTTTCAGACGTAGTTTCCTGCTGTTTAGTACGTATGCCGGCATTGGTCTGGAAATACCGGTTTTGGGATTCCGCACAGAAAGGGTTTGCAAACCGCTGAATCCACACGTGAGTTTAACTCTGTCAGTTGAATGCAGACGTTGACAACCATTCAGTCAGATAGCTCCGTTTTGGTTTTAGAAGCAGATATTTCTCGGTACAGTCTATGGTCCCATTCCCTCGGGAATATCTCAACGCAGCTCCTAGAAGAAACGTGTTTCTGACTCGCTGAATCTCAACATAGATTCAACTCTCTTACGTGAATGAACGCACAGCAGAGCAGTTTCAAGGAAACGTTTCTACTGAGTTTTAGACGAAGTCATACTGCTGTTTACTACGTATCCTCGCATTGGGCTGGAAATACCGGTTTTGGGATTCTGCACAGGAACGGTTTGCAAACCGCTGAATCCACACGTGAATTTAACTCTGACTGTTGAATGCACACATTGACAACCATTCAGTTAGATAGCTCCGTTTTGCTTTTAGGAGCAGATGTTTCTCTGTACAGCCTATGGTCAAATTCACTCGGGAATATCCCAACTCAGCTCCTAGAAGAAACGTGTTTCTGACTCGCTGAATGTCAACATAGATTCAACTCTCTTAGGTGAACGAACGCACAGCAGAGCAGTTTCAAGGAAACGTTTCTCCTGAATTTTAGACGAAGTTTCCTGCTGTTTAGTACGTATGCCGGCATTGGTCTGGCAATACCTGTTTTGTGATTCCGCACAGAAAGGGTTTGCAAACCGCTGAATCCACACGTGAGTTTAATTCTGTCAGTTGAATGCAGACGTTGACAACCATTCAGTCAGATAGCTCCGTTTTGGTTTTAGAAGCAGATATTTCTCTGTACAGCCTATGGTCCCATTCACTCGCGAATATCCCAACGCAGCTCCTAGAAGAAATGTGTTTCTGACTCGCTGAATCACAGCATAGATTGACCTCTCTTAGGTGAAGGAACGCACAGAAGAGCAGTTTCAAGGAAACGTTTCTCCTGAGTTTTAGACGAAGTTTCCTGCTGTTTAGTAGGTATGAAGGCATTGGGCTGTAAATACCTGTTTTGGGATTCTGCACAGAAAGGGATTGCAAACCAATGAATCCACACGTGAGCTTAACTCTGTCAGTGGAATGCACACATTGACAACCATTCAGTTAGATAGCTCCGTTTTGGTTTTAGAAGCAGATATTTCTCTGTACAGCCTATGGTCCCATTCACTCGGGAATATCCCAATGCAGCTCCTAGAAGAAACGTGTTTCTGACTCGCCAAATCTCAACATACATTCAACTCTCTTAGGTGAACGAACACACAGCAGAGTAGTTTGAACAAAACGTTTCTCCTGAGTTTTAGACGAAGTTTACTGCTGTTTCGTACGTATGCCGGCATTTCGCTGGAAATACCGGTTTTGGGATTCTGCACAGAAAGGGTTTGCAAACCCCAGAATCCACACGTGTGTTTAACTCTGTAAGTGGAATGCAAACATTGACAGCATTTCAGTTAGATAGCTCCGTTTTGGTTTTAGAAGCAGATATTTCTCTGTACAGCCTGTGGTCCCATTCACTCGGGAATATCCCACCGCAGCTCCTAGAAGAAACGTGTTTCTGACTCGCCGAATCTCAACATAGATTCAACTCTCTTAGGTGAACGAACGCACAGCAGAGTAGTTTCAAGGAAACGTTTCTCCTGAGTTTTAGACGAAGTTTACTGCTGTTTCGGACGTATGCCGGCATTGGGCTGAAAATACCGGTTCTGGGATTCTGCACAGAAAGGGTTTGCAAACCCCAGAATCCACACGTGTGTTTAACTCTGTTAGTGGAATGCAAACATTGACAACAATTCAGTTAGATAGCTCCGTTTTGGTTTTAGAAGCAGATATTTCTCGGTACAGCCTATGTTACCTTTCACTCGGCAATATCCCAACGTAGCCCCTAGAAGAAACGTGTTTCTGACTCGCTGAATCTCAAAATAGATTCAACTCTCTTAGGTGAACGAAAGCACAGCAGAGCAGTTTCAAGGAAACGTTTCTCCTGAGTTTTAGACGAAGTTTCCCGCTGTTTAGCACGTATGCCGGCATTGGGCTGGAAATACCGGTTTTGGGATTCTGCACAGAAAGGGTTTCCAAACCCCTGAATCCACACGTGAGTTTAACTCTGTCAGTTGAATGCACACGTTGACAATCATTCAGTTAGATAGCTCAGTTTTTTTTTTAGATGCAGATATTTCTCGGTACAGCCTGTGGTCCCATTCACTCGGGAATATCTCAACGCAGCTCCTAGAAGAAACGTGTTTCTGACTCGCTGAATCTCAACATAGATTCAACTCTCTTAGGTGAATGAACGTACAGCATAGCAGTTTCAAGGAAACGTTTCTCTTGAGTTTTAGACGAAGTTTCCTGCTGTTTAGTACGTATGCCGGCATTGGGCTGGAAATGCCGGTTTCGGGATTCTGCACAGAAAGGGTTTGCAAACCGCTGAATCCACACGTAAGCTTAACTCTGTCAGTTGAATGAACACATTGACAACCATTCAGTTAGATAGCTCCGTTTTGGTTTTAGAAGCACGTATTTCTCTGTATAGACTATGGTCCCATTCACTCGGGAATATCCCACGCAGGTCTTAGAAGAAACGTGTTTCTGACTCGCTGAATCTCAACATAGATTCAACTCTCTTAGTTGAACGAATGCACAGCAGAACAGTTTCAAGGAAACGTTCCTCCTGAGTTTTAGACAAAGTCATACTGCTGTTTCGTATGTATGCCGGCATTGGACTGGAAATGCCGGTTTCCGGATTCTGCACAGAAAGGCTTTGAAAAGCGCTGAATCCACACTTGAGTTTACCACTGTCAGTTGAATGCACACATGGACAACCATTCAGTTAGATAGCTCCGTTTTGCTTTTAGAAGCAGATATTTCTCTGTACAGCCTATGGTCCCATTCACTCGGGAATATCCCGACGCAACTCCTAGAAGAAACCTGTTTCTGACTCGCTGAAACTCAACATAGATTCAACTCTCTTAGGTGAATGAACGCACAGCAGAGCAGTTTCAAGGAAACCTTTCTCCTGAGTTTTAGACGAACTTTACTGCTGTTTCGTACGTATGCCGGAATTGACCTGGAATTGCCGGATTTGGGATTCTGCACAGAAAGGGTTTGCAAACCACTGAATCCATACGTGAGTTTAACTCTGTCAGTTGAATGCACACATTGACAACCATTCAGTTAGATACCTCCGTTTTGGTTTTAGAAGGAGATATTTCTCTGTACAGCCTATGGTCCCATTCACTCGGGAATATCCCAACGCAGCTAATAGAAGACACGTGTTTCTGACTCGCTGAATCTCAACATAGATTCGACTATCTTAGGTGAACGAAAGGAGAGCACAGCAGTTTCAAGGAAACGTTTCTCCTGAGGTTAAACGAAGTTTATTGCTGTTTCGTACGTATGCCGGTATTGGGCTGGAAATGCCGGTTTTCGGATTCTGCACAGAAAGGTTTTGCAAACCGCTGAATCCACACGTGAGTTTAACTCTGTCACTTGAATGCACACATTGACAAAAATTCAGTTAGATAGCTCCGCATTGGTTTCAGAGGCAGGAATTTCTCTGTTCAGCCTATGGTCACATTCACTCGGGAATATCGCAACGCAGTTCCTAGAAGAAACCTGTTTCTGACTCGCTGAATCTCAACACAGATTCAACTCTCTTAGGTGAAAGAACGCACAGCAGAGCAGTTTCAAGGAAACGTTCCTCCTGAGTTTTAGACAAAGTCATACTGCTGTTTCGTAAGTATGCCTGCATAAGGCTGGAAATGGCGGTTTCGGGATTCCGCACAGAAAGTCTTTGAAAAGCGTTGAATCCACCCATGAGTTTACCACGGTCAGTTGAATGCACACATGGACAACCAATCAGTTAGATAGCTCCGTTTTGGTTTTAGAAGCAGATATTTCTCTGTACAGTCTATGGTCCCATACATTCGGGAATATCCCAACGCAGCTCTTAAAAGAAACGTGTTTCTGACTCGCTGAATCTCAACATAGATTCATCTCTCTTAGGTGAACGAACGCACAGCAGAGCAGTTTCAAGGAAACGTTTCTCCTGAGTTTTAGACGAAGTTTCCTGCTGTTTAGTACGTATGCCGGCATTGGGATGGAAATACCGGTTTTGGGATTCTGCACAGAAAGGGTTTGCAAACCGCTGAATCCACACGTGAGTTTAACTCTGTCAGTTGAATGCACACATTGACAACCATTCAGTTAGATAGCTCCGTTTTGGTTTTAGAAGCAGATATTTCTCTGTACAGCCTAAGGTCCCATTCACTCGGGAATATCCCAACGCAGCTCCTAGAAGAAACGTGTTTCTGACTCGCTGAATCTCAACATAGATTCAACTCTCTTAGGTGAACGAAAGCACAGCAGAGCAGTTTCAAGGAAACGTTTCTCCTGAGTTTTAGACGAAGTCATACTGCTGTTTAGTACGTATGCCGGCATTGAGCTGGAAATACCGGTTTTGGGATTCTGCACAGAAAGGGTTTGCAAACCGCTGAATCCACACGTGAGTTTAACTCTGTCAGTTGAATGCACACATTGACAACCATTCAGTTAGATAGCTCCGTTTTGGTTTTAGAAGCAGATATTTCTCTGTACAGCCTATGGTCCAATTCACTCGGGAATATCCCAACGCAGCTCCTAGAAGAAACGTGTTTCTGACTCGCTGAATCTCAACATAGATTCAACTCTCTTAGGTTAAAGAAAGCACAGCAGAGCAGTTTCAAGGAAACGTTTCTCCTGAGTTTTAGACGAAGTTTACTGCGGTTTAGTACGTATGCCAGCATTGGGTTGGAAATGCCGGTTTTGGGATTCTGCAAAGAAAGGGTTTGCAAACCGCTGAATCCACACGTGAGGTTAACTCTGTCATTTGAATGCACACGTTGGCAACCATTCAGTTAGATAGCTCCGTTTTGGTTTTAGAAGCAGATATTTCTCTGTACAGCCTATGGTCCCATTCATTCGGGAATATCCCACCGCAGCTCCTAGAAGAAACGTGTTTTTGACTCGCCGAATCTCAACATAGATTCAACTCTCTTAGGTGAACGAATGCACAGCAGAGTAGTTTCAAGGAAACGTTTCTCCTGAGTTTTAGACGAAGTTTACTGCTGTTTCGGACGTATGCCGGCATTGGGCTGGAAATACCGGTTCTGGGATTCTGCACAGAAAGGGTTTGCAAACCCCAGAATCCACACGTGTGTTTAACTCTGTTAGTGGAATGCAAACATTGACAACAATTCAGTTAGATAGCTCCGTTTTGGTTTTAGAAGCAGATATTTCTCTGTACAGCCTATGTTACCTTTCACTCGGGAATATCCCAACGTAACCCCTAGAAGAAACGTGTTTCTGACTCGCTGAATCTCAACATAGATTCAACTCTCTTAGGTGAACGAACGCACAGCAGAGCAGTTTCAAGGAAACGTTCCTCCTGAGTTTTAGACAAAGTCATACTGCTGTTTCGTAAGTATGCCTGCATAAGGCTGGAAATGGCGGTTTCAGGATTCCGCACAGAAAGTCTTTGAAAAGCGTTGAATCCACCCATGAGTTTACCACGGTCAGTTGAATGCACACATGGACAACCAATCAGTTAGATAGCTCCGTTTTGGTTTTAGAAGCAGATATTTCTCTGTACAGCCTATGGTCCCATACATTCGGGAATATCCTAACGCAGCTCTTAAAAGAAACGTGTTTCTGACTCGCTGAATCTCAACATAGATTCATCTCTCTTAGTTGAACGAACGCACAGCAGAGCAGTTTCAAGGAAACGTTTCTCCTGAGTTTTAGACGAAGTTTCCTGCTGTTTAGTACGTATGCCGGCATTGGGATGGAAATACCGGTTTTGGGATTCTGCACAGAAAGGGTTTGCAAACCGCTGAATCCACACGTGAGTTTAACTCTGTCAGTTGAATGCACACATTGACAACCATTCAGTTAGATAGCTCCGTTTTGGTTTTAGAAGCAGATATTTCTCGGTACAGCCTATGGTCCCATTCACTCAGGAATATCTCAACGCAGCTCCTAGAGGAAACGTGTTTCTGACTCGCTGAATCTCAACATAGATTCAACTCTCTTAGTTGAACGAATGCACAGCAGAACAGTTTCAAGGAAACGTTCCTCCTGAGTTTTAGACGAAGTCATACTGCTGTTTAGTACGTATGCCGGCATTGAGCTGGAAATACCGGTTTTGGGATTCTGCACAGAAAGGGTTTGCAAACCGCTGAATCCACACGTGAGTTTAACTCTGTCAGTTGAATGCACACATTGACAACCATTCAGTTAGATAGCTCCGTTTTGGTTTTAGAAGCAGATATTTCTCGGTACAGCCTATGGTCCCATTCACTCAGGAATATCTCAACGCAGCTCCTAGAGGAAACGTGTTTCTGACTCGCTGAATCTCAACATAGATTCAACTCTCTTAGGTGAACGAACGCACAGCAGAGCAGTTTCAAGGAAACGTTTCTCCTGAGTTTTAGACGAAGTCATACTGCTGTTTAGTACGTATGCCGGCATTGAGCTGGAAATACCGGTTTTGGGATTCTGCACAGAAAGGGTTTGCAAACCGCTGAATCCACACGTGAGTTTAACTCTGTCAGTTGAATGCACACATTGACATCCATTCAGTTAGATAGCTCCGTTTTGGTTTTAGAAGCAGATATTTCTCTGTACAGCCTATGGTCCCATTCACTCGGGAATATCCCAACGCAGCTCCTAGAAGAAACGTGTTACTGACTCGCTGAATCTCAACATAGATTCAACTGTCTTAGGTGAACGAATGCACAGCAGAGCAGTTTCAAGGAAACGTTTCTCCCGAGTTTTAGACGAAGTTTCCTGCTGTTTAGTACGTATGCCGGCATTGGGCTGGAAATACCGGTTTTGGGATTCTGAACAGAAAGGGTTTGCAAACCGCTGAATCCACACGTGAGTTTAACTCTGTCAGTTGAATGCACACATTGACAACCATTCAGTTAGATAGCTCCGTTTTGGTTTTAGAAGCAGATATTTCTCTGTACAGCCTATGGTCCAATTCACTCGGGAATATCCCAACGCAGCTCCTAGAAGAAACGTGTTTCTGACTCGCTGAATCTCAACATAGATTCAACTCTCTTAGGTGAAGGAAAGCACAGCAGAGCAGTTTCAAGGAAACGTTTCTCCTGAGTTTTAGACGAAGTTTACTGCGGTTTAGTACGTATGCCAGCATTGGGTTGGAAATGCCGGTTTTGGGATTCTGCAAAGAAAGGGTTTGCAAACCGCTGAATCCACACGTGAGGTTAACTCTGTCATTTGAATGCACACGTTGGCAACCATTCAGTTAGATAGCTCCGTTTTGGTTTTAGAAGCAGATATTTCTCTGTACAGCCTATGGTCCCATTCATTCGGGAATATCCCACCGCAGCTCCTAGAAGAAACGTGTTTTTGACTCGCCGAATCTCAACATAGATTCAACTCTCTTAGGTGAACGAATGCACAGCAGAGTAGTTTCAAGGAAACGTTTCTCCTGAGTTTTAGACGAAGTTTACTGCTGTTTCGGACGTATGCCGGCATTGGGCTGGAAATACCGGTTCTGGGATTCTGCACAGAAAGGGTTTGCAAACCCCAGAATCCACACGTGTGTTTAACTCTGTTAGTGGAATGCAAACATTGACAACAATTCAGTTAGATAGCTCCGTTTTGGTTTTAGAAGCAGATATTTCTCTGTACAGCCTATGTTACCTTTCACTCGGGAATATCCCAACGTAACCCCTAGAAGAAACGTGTTTCTGACTCGCTGAATCTCAACATAGATTCAACTCTCTTAGGTGAACGAACGCACAGCAGAGCAGTTTCAAGGAAACGTTCCTCCTGAGTTTTAGACAAAGTCATACTGCTATTTCGTAAGTATGCCTGCATAAGGCTGGAAATGGCGGTTTCAGGATTCCGCACAGAAAGTCTTTGAAAAGCGTTGAATCCACCCATGAGTTTACCACGGTCAGTTGAATGCACACATGGACAACCAATCAGTTAGATAGCTCCGTTTTGGTTTTAGAAGCAGATATTTCTCTGTACAGCCTATGGTCCCATACATTTGGGAATATCCTAACGCAGCTCTTAAAAGAAACGTGTTTCTGACTCGCTGAATCTCAACATAGATTCATCTCTCTTAGTTGAACGAACGCACAGCAGAGCAGTTTCAAGGAAACGTTTCTCCTGAGTTTTAGACGAAGTTTCCTGCTGTTTAGTACGTATGCCGGCATTGGGATGGAAATACCGGTTTTGGGATTCTGCACAGAAAGGGTTTGCAAACCGCTGAATCCACACGTGAGTTTAACTCTGTCAGTTGAATGCACACATTGACAACCATTCAGTTAGATAGCTCCGTTTTGGTTTTAGAAGCAGATATTTCTCGGTACAGCCTATGGTCCCATTCACTCAGGAATATCTCAACGCAGCTCCTAGAGGAAACGTGTTTCTGACTCGCTGAATCTCAACATAGATTCATCTCTCTTAGTTGAACGAACGCACAGCAGAGCAGTTTCAAGGAAACGTTTCTCCTGAGTTTTAGACGAAGTCATACTGCTGTTTAGTACGTATGCCGGCATTGAGCTGGAAATACCGGTTTTGGGATTCTGCACAGAAAGGGTTTGCAAACCGCTGAATCCACACGTGAGTTTAACTCTGTCAGTTGAATGCACACATTGACAACCATTCAGTTAGATAGCTCCGTTTTGGTTTTAGAAGCAGATATTTCTCGGTACAGCCTATGGTCCCATTCACTCAGGAATATCTCATCGCAGCTCCTAGAGGAAACGTGTTTCTGACTCGCTGAATCTCAACATAGATTCAACTCTCTTAGGTGAACGAACGCACAGCAGAGCAGTTTCAAGGAAACGTTTCTCCTGAGTTTTAGACGAAGTCATACTGCTGTTTAGTACGTATGCCGGCATTGAGCTGGAAATACCGGTTTTGGGATTCTGCACAGAAAGGGTTTGCAAACCGCTGAATCCACACGTGAGTTTAACTCTGTCAGTTGAATGCACACATTGACAACCATTCAGTTAGATAGCTCCGTTTTGGTTTTAGAAGCAGATATTTCTCGGTACAGCCTATGGTCCCATTCACTCAGGAATATCTCAACGCAGCTCCTAGAGGAAACGTGTTTCTGACTCGCTGAATCTCAACATAGATTCAACTCTCTTAGGTGAACGAACGCACAGCAGAGCAGTTTCAAGGAAACGTTTCTCCTGAGTTTTAGACGAAGTCATACTGCTGTTTAGTACGTATGCCGGCATTGAGCTGGAAATACCGGTTTTGGGATTCTGCACAGAAAGGGTTTGCAAACCGCTGAATCCACACGTGAGTTTAACTCTGTCAGTTGAATGCACACATTGACATCCATTCAGTTAGATAGCTCCGTTTTGGTTTTAGAAGCAGATATTTCTCTGTACAGCCTATGGTCCCATTCACTCGGGAATATCCCAACGCAGCTCCTAGAAGAAACGTGTTACTGACTCGCTGAATCTCAACATAGATTCAACTGTCTTAGGTGAACGAATGCACAGCAGAGCAGTTTCAAGGAAACGTTTCTCCCGAGTTTTAGACGAAGTTTCCTGCTGTTTAGTACGTATGCCGGCATTGGGCTGGAAATACCGGTTTTGGGATTCTGAACAGAAAGGGTTTGCAAACCGCTGAATCCACACGTGAGTTTAACTCTGTCAGTTGAATGCACACATTGACAACCATTCAGTTAGATAGCTCCGTTTTGGTTTTAGAAGCAGATATTTCTCTGTACAGCCTATGGTCCAATTCACTCGGGAATATCCCAACGCAGCTCCTAGAAGAAACGTGTTTCTGACTCGCTGAATCTCAACATAGATTCAACTCTCTTAGGTGAAGGAAAGCACAGCAGAGCAGTTTCAAGGAAACGTTTCTCCTGAGTTTTAGACGAAGTTTACTGCGGTTTAGTACGTATGCCAGCATTGGGTTGGAAATGCCGGTTTTGGGATTCTGCAAAGAAAGGGTTTGCAAACCGCTGAATCCACACGTGAGGTTAACTCTGTCATTTGAATGCACACGTTGGCAACCATTCAGTTAGATAGCTCCGTTTTGGTTTTAGAAGCAGATATTTCTCTGTACAGCCTATGGTCCCATTCATTCGGGAATATCCCACCGCAGCTCCTAGAAGAAACGTGTTTTTGACTCGCCGAATCTCAACATAGATTCAACTCTCTTAGGTGAACGAATGCACAGCAGAGTAGTTTCAAGGAAACGTTTCTCCTGAGTTTTAGACGAAGTTTACTGCTGTTTCGGACGTATGCCGGCATTGGGCTGGAAATACCGGTTCTGGGATTCTGCACAGAAAGGGTTTGCAAACCCCAGAATCCACACGTGTGTTTAACTCTGTTAGTGGAATGCAAACATTGACAACAATTCAGTTAGATAGCTCCGTTTTGGTTTTAGAAGCAGATATTTCTCTGTACAGCCTATGTTACCTTTCACTCGGGAATATCCTAACGCAGCTCTTAAAAGAAACGTGTTTCTGACTCGCTGAATCTCAACATAGATTCAACTCTCTTAGGTGAACGAACGCACAGCAGAGCAGTTTCAAGGAAACGTTCCTCCTGAGTTTTAGACAAAGTCATACTGCTGTTTCGTAAGTATGCCTGCATAAGGCTGGAAATGGCGGTTTCAGGATTCCGCACAGAAAGTCTTTGAAAAGCGTTGAATCCACCCATGAGTTTACCACGGTCAGTTGAATGCACACATGGACAACCAATCAGTTAGATAGCTCCGTTTTGGTTTTAGAAGCAGATATTTCTCTGTACAGCCTATGGTCCCATACATTCGGGAATATCCTAACGCAGCTCTTAAAAGAAACGTGTTTCTGACTCGCTGAATCTCAACATAGATTCATCTCTCTTAGGTGAACGAACGCACAGCAGAGCAGTTTCAAGGAAACGTTTCTCCTGAGTTTTAGACGAAGTTTCCTGCTGTTTAGTACGTATGCCGGCATTGGGATGGAAATACCGGTTTTGGGATTCTGCACAGAAAGGGTTTGCAAACCGCTGAATCCACACGTGAGTTTAACTCTGTCAGTTGAATGCACACATTGACAACCATTCAGTTAGATAGCTCCGTTTTGGTTTTAGAAGCAGATATTTCTCGGTACAGCCTATGGTCCCATTCACTCAGGAATATCTCAACGCAGCTCCTAGAGGAAACGTGTTTCTGACTCGCTGAATCTCAACATAGATTCAACTCTCTTAGGTGAACGAACGCACAGCAGAGCAGTTTCAAGGAAACGTTTCTCCTGAGTTTTAGACGAAGTCATACTGCTGTTTAGTACGTATGCCGGCATTGAGCTGGAAATACCGGTTTTGGGATTCTGCACAGAAAGGGTTTGCAAACCGCTGAATCTACAAGTGAGTTTAACTCTGTCAGTTGAATGCACACATTGACAACCATTCAGTTAGATAGCTCCGTTTTGGTTTTAGAAGCAGATATTTCTCTGTACAGCCTATGGTCCCATTCACTCGGGAATATCCCAACGCAGCTCCTAGAAGAAACGTGTTACTGACTCGCTGAATCTCAACATAGATTCAACTCTCTTAGGTGAACGAATGCACAGCAGAGCAGTTTCAAGGAAACGTTTCTCCCGAGTTTTAGACGAAGTTTCCTGCTGTTTAGTACGTATGCCGGTATTGGCTGGAAATACCGGTTTTGGGATTCTGCAAAGAAAGGGTTTGCAAACCGCTGAATCCACACGTGAGTTTAACTCTGTCAGTTGAATGCACACATTGACAACCATTCAGTTAGATAGCTCCGTTTTGGTTTTAGAAGCAGATATTTCTCTGTACAGCCTATGGTCCAATTCACTCGGGAATATCCCAACGCAGCTCCTAGAAGAAACGTGTTTCTGACTCGCTGAATCTCAACATAGAATCAACTCTCTTAGGTGAACGAAAGCACAGCAGAGCAGTTTCAAGGAAACGTTTTTCCTGAGGTTTAGACGAAGTTTACTGCGGTTTAGTACGTATGCCAGCATTGGGTTGGAAATACCGGTTCTGGGATTCTGCACAGAAAGGGTTTGCAAACCCCAGAATCCACACGTGTGTTTAACTCTGTTAGTGGAATGCAAACATTGACAACAATTCAGTTAGATAGCTCCGTTTTGGTTTTAGAAGCAGATATTTCTCGGTACAGCCTATGTTAACTTTCACTCGGCAATATCCCAACGTAGCCCCTAGAAGAAACGTGTTTCTGACTCGCTGAATCTCAAAATAGATTCAACTCTCTTAGGTGAACGAAAGCACAGCAGAGCAGTTTCAAGGAAACGTTTCTCCTGAGTTTTAGACGAAGTTTCCCGCTGTTTAGCACGTATGCCGGCATTGGGCTGGAAATACCGGTTTTGGGATTCTGCACAGAAAGGGTTTCCAAACCCCTGAATCCACACGTGAGTTTAACTCTGTCAGTTGAATGCACACGTTGACAATCATTCAGTTAGATAGCTCAGTTTTTTTTTTAGATGCAGATATTTCTCGGTACAGCCTGTGGTCCCATTCACTCGGGAATATCTCAACGCAGCTCCTAGAAGAAACGTGTTTCTGACTCGCTGAATCTCAACATAGATTCAACTCTCTTAGGTGAATGAACGTACAGCATAGCAGTTTCAAGGAAACATTTCTCTTGAGTTTTAGACGAAGTTTCCTGCTGTTTAGTACGTATGCCGGCATTGGGCTGGAAATGCCGGTTTCGGGATTCTGCAAAGAAAGGGTTTGCAAACCGCTGAATCCACACGTAAGTTTAACTCTGTCAGTTGAATGAACACATTGACAACCATTCAGTTAGATAGCTCCGTTTTGGTTTTAGAAGCACGTATTTCTCTGTATAGACTATGGTCCCATTCACTCGGGAATATCCCACGCAGGTCTTAGAAGAAACGTGTTTCTGACTCGCTGAATCTCAACATAGATTCAACTCTCTTAGTTGAACGAATGCACAGCAGAACAGTTTCAAGGAAACGTTCCTCCTGAGTTTTAGACAAAGTCATACTGCTGTTTCGTATGTATGCCGGCATTGGGCTGGAAATGCCGGTTTCCGGATTCTGCACAGAAAGGCTTTGAAAAGCGCTGAATCCACACTTGAGTTTACCACTGTCAGTTGAATGCACACATGGACAACCATTCAGTTAGATAGCTCCGTTTTGCTTTTAGAAGCAGATATTTCTCTGTACAGCCTATGGTCCCATTCACTCGGGAATATCCCGACGCAACTCCTAGAAGAAACCTGTTTCTGACTCGCTGAAACTCAACATAGATTCAACTCTCTTAGGTGAATGAACGCACAGCAGAGCAGTTTCAAGGAAACCTTTCTCCTGAGTTTTAGACGAACTTTACTGCTGTTTCGTACGTATGCCGGAATTGACCTGGAATTGCCGGATTTGGGATTCTGCACAGAAAGGGTTTGCAAACCACTGAATCCATACGTGAGTTTAACTCTGTCAGTTGAATGCACACATTGACAACCATTCAGTTAGATACCTCCGTTTTGGTTTTAGAAGGAGATATTTCTCTGTACAGCCTATGGTCCCATTCACTCGGGAATATCCCAACGCAGCTAATAGAAGACACGTGTTTCTGACTCGCTGAATCTCAACGTAGATTCGACTATCTTAGGTGAACGAAAGGAGAGCACAGCAGTTTCAAGGAAACGTTTCTCCTGAGGTTAAACGAAGTTTATTGCTGTTTCGTACGTATGCCGGTATTGGGCTGGAAATGCCGGTTTTCGGATTCTGCACAGAAAGGTTTTGCAAACCGCTGAATCCACACGTGAGTTTAACTCTGTCACTTGAATGCACACATTGACAAAAATTCAGTTAGATAGCTCCGCATTGGTTTCAGAGGCAGGAATTTCTCTGTTCAGCCTATGGTCACATTCACTCGGGAATATCGCAACGCAGTTCCTAGAAGAAACCTGTTTCTGACTCGCTGAATCTCAACACAGATTCAACTCTCTTAGGTGAAAGAACGCACAGCAGAGCAGTTTCAAGGAAACGTTCCTCCTGAGTTTTAGACAAAGTCATACTGCTGTTTCGTAAGTATGCCTGCATAAGGCTGGAAATGGCGGTTTCGGGATTCCGCACAGAAAGTCTTTGAAAAGCGTTGAATCCACCCATGAGTTTACCACGGTCAGTTGAATGCACACATGGACAACCAATCAGTTAGATAGCTCCGTTTTGGTTTTAGAAGCAGATATTTCTCTGTACAGTCTATGGTCCCATACATTCGGGAATATCCCAACGCAGCTCTTAAAAGAAACGTGTTTCTGACTCGCTGAATCTCAACATAGATTCATCTCTCTTAGGTGAACGAACGCACAGCAGAGCAGTTTCAAGGAAACGTTTCTCCTGAGTTTTAGACGAAGTTTCCTGCTGTTTAGTACGTATGCCGGCATTGGGATGGAAATACCGGTTTTGGGATTCTGCACAGAAAGGGTTTGCAAACCGCTGAATCCACACGTGAGTTTAACTCTGTCAGTTGAATGCACACATTGACAACCATTCAGTTAGATAGCTCCGTTTTGGTTTTAGAAGCAGATATTTCTCTGTACAGCCTAAGGTCCCATTCACTCGGGAATATCCCAACGCAGCTCCTAGAAGAAACGTGTTTCTGACTCGCTGAATCTCAACATAGATTCAACTCTCTTAGGTGAACGAAAGCACAGCAGAGCAGTTTCAAGGAAACGTTTCTCCTGAGTTTTAGACGAAGTCATACTGCTGTTTAGTACGTATGCCGGCATTGAGCTGGAAATACCGGTTTTGGGATTCTGCACAGAAAGGGTTTGCAAACCGCTGAATCCACACGTGAGTTTAACTCTGTCAGTTGAATGCACACATTGACAACCATTCAGTTAGATAGCTCCGTTTTGGTTTTAGAAGCAGATATTTCTCTGTACAGCCTATGGTCCAATTCACTCGGGAATATCCCAACGCAGCTCCTAGAAGAAACGTGTTTCTGACTCGCTGAATCTCAACATAGATTCAACTCTCTTAGGTGAAGGAAAGCACAGCAGAGCAGTTTCAAGGAAACGTTTCTCCTGAGTTTTAGACGAAGTTTACTGCGGTTTAGTACGTATGCCAGCATTGGGTTGGAAATGCCGGTTTTGGGATTCTGCAAAGAAAGGGTTTGCAAACCGCTGAATCCACACGTGAGGTTAACTCTGTCATTTGAATGCACACGTTGGCAACCATTCAGTTAGATAGCTCCGTTTTGGTTTTAGAAGCAGATATTTCTCTGTACAGCCTATGGTCCCATTCATTCGGGAATATCCCACCGCAGCTCCTAGAAGAAACGTGTTTTTGACTCGCCGAATCTCAACATAGATTCAACTCTCTTAGGTGAACGAATGCACAGCAGAGTAGTTTCAAGGAAACGTTTCTCCTGAGTTTTAGACGAAGTTTACTGCTGTTTCGGACGTATGCCGGCATTGGGCTGGAAATACCGGTTCTGGGATTCTGCACAGAAAGGGTTTGCAAACCCCAGAATCCACACGTGTGTTTAACTCTGTTAGTGGAATGCAAACATTGACAACAATTCAGTTAGATAGCTCCGTTTTGGTTTTAGAAGCAGATATTTCTCTGTACAGCCTATGTTACCTTTCACTCGGGAATATCCCAACGTAACCCCTAGAAGAAACGTGTTTCTGACTCGCTGAATCTCAACATAGATTCAACTCTCTTAGGTGAACGAACGCACAGCAGAGCAGTTTCAAGGAAACGTTCCTCCTGAGTTTTAGACAAAGTCATACTGCTGTTTCGTAAGTATGCCTGCATAAGGCTGGAAATGGCGGTTTCAGGATTCCGCACAGAAAGTCTTTGAAAAGCGTTGAATCCACCCATGAGTTTACCACGGTCAGTTGAATGCACACATGGACAACCAATCAGTTAGATAGCTCCGTTTTGGTTTTAGAAGCAGATATTTCTCTGTACAGCCTATGGTCCCATACATTCGGGAATATCCTAACGCAGCTCTTAAAAGAAACGTGTTTCTGACTCGCTGAATCTCAACATAGATTCATCTCTCTTAGGTGAACGAACGCACAGCAGAGCAGTTTCAAGGAAACGTTTCTCCTGAGTTTTAGACGAAGTTTCCTGCTGTTTAGTACGTATGCCGGCATTGGGATGGAAATACCGGTTTTGGGATTCTGCACAGAAAGGGTTTGCAAACCGCTGAATCCACACGTGAGTTTAACTCTGTCAGTTGAATGCACACATTGACAACCATTCAGTTAGATAGCTCCGTTTTGGTTTTAGAAGCAGATATTTCTCGGTACAGCCTATGGTCCCATTCACTCAGGAATATCTCATCGCAGCTCCAAGAGGAAACGTGTTTCTGACTCGCTGAATCTCAACATAGATTCAACTCTCTTAGGTGAACGAACGCACAGCAGAGCAGTTTCAAGGAAACGTTTCTCCTGAGTTTTAGACGAAGTCATACTGCTGTTTAGTACGTATGCCGGCATTGAGCTGGAAATACCGGTTTTGGGATTCTGCACAGAAAGGGTTTGCAAACCGCTGAATCCACACGTGAGTTTAACTCTGTCAGTTGAATGCACACATTGACATCCATTCAGTTAGATAGCTCCGTTTTGGTTTTAGAAGCAGATATTTCTCTGTACAGCCTATGGTCCCATTCACTCGGGAATATCCCAACGCAGCTCCTAGAAGAAACGTGTTACTGACTCGCTGAATCTCAACATAGATTCAACTGTCTTAGGTGAACGAATGCACAGCAGAGCAGTTTCAAGGAAACGTTTCTCCCGAGTTTTAGACGAAGTTTCCTGCTGTTTAGTACGTATGCCGGCATTGGGCTGGAAATACCGGTTTTGGGATTCTGAACAGAAAGGGTTTGCAAACCGCTGAATCCACACGTGAGTTTAACTCTGTCAGTTGAATGCACACATTGACAACCATTCAGTTAGATAGCTCCGTTTTGGTTTTAGAAGCAGATATTTCTCTGTACAGCCTATGGTCCAATTCACTCGGGAATATCCCAACGCAGCTCCTAGAAGAAACGTGTTTCTGACTCGCTGAATCTCAACATAGATTCAACTCTCTTAGGTGAAGGAAAGCACAGCAGAGCAGTTTCAAGGAAACGTTTCTCCTGAGTTTTAGACGAAGTTTACTGCGGTTTAGTACGTATGCCAGCATTGGGTTGGAAATGCCGGTTTTGGGATTCTGCAAAGAAAGGGTTTGCAAACCGCTGAATCCACACGTGAGGTTAACTCTGTCATTTGAATGCACACGTTGGCATCCATTCAGTTAGATAGCTCCGTTTTGGTTTTAGAAGCAGATATTTCTCTGTACAGCCTATGGTCCCATTCATTCGGGAATATCCCACCGCAGCTCCTAGAAGAAACGTGTTTTTGACTCGCCGAATCTCAACATAGATTCAACTCTCTTAGGTGAACGAATGCACAGCAGAGTAGTTTCAAGGAAACGTTTCTCCTGAGTTTTAGACGAAGTTTACTGCTGTTTCGGACGTATGCCGGCATTGGGCTGGAAATACCGGTTCTGGGATTCTGCACAGAAAGGGTTTGCAAACCCCAGAATCCACACGTGTGTTTAACTCTGTTAGTGGAATGCAAACATTGACAACAATTCAGTTAGATAGCTCCGTTTTGGTTTTAGAAGCAGATATTTCTCTGTACAGCCTATGTTACCTTTCACTCGGGAATATCCCAACGTAACCCCTAGAAGAAACGTGTTTCTGACTCGCTGAATCTCAACATAGATTCAACTCTCTTAGGTGAACGAACGCACAGCAGAGCAGTTTCAAGGAAACGTTCCTCCTGAGTTTTAGACAAAGTCATACTGCTGTTTCGTAAGTATGCCTGCATAAGGCTGGAAATGGCGGTTTCAGGATTCCGCACAGAAAGTCTTTGAAAAGCGTTGAATCCACCCATGAGTTTACCACGGTCAGTTGAATGCACACATGGACAACCAATCAGTTAGATAGCTCCGTTTTGGTTTTAGAAGCAGATATTTCTCTGTACAGCCTATGGTCCCATACATTCGGGAATATCCTAACGCAGCTCTTAAAAGAAACGTGTTTCTGACTCGCTGAATCTCAACATAGATTCATCTCTCTTAGGTGAACGAACGCACAGCAGAGCAGTTTCAAGGAAACGTTTCTCCTGAGTTTTAGACGAAGTTTCCTGCTGTTTAGTACGTATGCCGGCATTGGGATGGAAATACCGGTTTTGGGATTCTGCACAGAAAGGGTTTGCAAACCGCTGAATCCACACGTGAGTTTAACTCTGTCAGTTGAATGCACACATTGACAACCATTCAGTTAGATAGCTCCGTTTTGGTTTTAGAAGCAGATATTTCTCGGTACACCCTATGGTCCCATTCACTCAGGAATATCTCAACGCAGCTCCTAGAGGAAACGTGTTTCTGACTCGCTGAATCTCAACATAGATTCAACTCTCTTAGGTGAACGAACGCACAGCAGAGCAGTTTCAAGGAAACGTTTCTCCTGAGTTTTAGACGAAGTCATACTGCTGTTTAGTACGTATGCCGGCATTGAGCTGGAAATACCGGTTTTGGGATTCTGCACAGAAAGGGTTTGCAAACCGCTGAATCTACACGTGAGTTTAACTCTGTCAGTTGAATGCACACATTGACAACCATTCAGTTAGATAGCTCCGTTTTGGTTTTAGAAGCAGATATTTCTCTGTACAGCCTATGGTCCCATTCACTCGGGAATATCCCAACGCAGCTCCTAGAAGAAACGTGTTACTGACTCGCTGAATCTCAACATAGATTCAACTGTCTTAGGTGAACGAATGCACAGCAGAGCAGTTTCAAGGAAACGTTTCTCCCGAGTTTTAGACGAAGTTTCCTGCTGTTTAGTACGTATGCCGGTATTGGCTGGAAATACCGGTTTTGGGATTCTGCAAAGAAAGGGTTTGCAAACCGCTGAATCCACACGTGAGTTTAACTCTGTCAGTTGAATGCACACATTGACAACCATTCAGTTAGATAGCTCCGTTTTGGTTTTAGAAGCAGATATTTCTCTGTACAGCCTATGGTCCAATTCACTCGGGAATATCCCAACGCAGCTCCTAGAAGAAACGTGTTTCTGACTCGCTGAATCTCAACATAGAATCAACTCTCTTAGGTGAACGAAAGCACAGCAGAGCAGTTTCAAGGAAACGTTTTTCCTGAGGTTTAGACGAAGTTTACTGCGGTTTAGTACGTATGCCAGCATTGGGTTGGAAATACCGGTTTAGGGATTCTGCAAAGAAAGGGTTTGCAAACCGCTGAATCCACACGTGAGTTTAACTCTGTCAGTTAAATGCAGACATTGACAAACATTCAGTTAGATAGCTCCGCATTGGTTTCAGAGGCAGGAATTTCTCTGTTCAGCCTATGGTCACATTCACTCGGGAATATCGCAACGCAGCTCCTAGAAGAAACCTGTTTCTGACTCGCTGAATCTCAACACAGATTCAACTCTCTTAGGTGAACGAACGCACAGCAGAGCAGTTTCAAGGAAACGTTCCTCCTGAGTTTTAGACAAAGTCATACTGCTGTTTCGTAAGTATGCCTGCATAAGGCTGGAAATGGCGGTTTCGGGATTCCGCACAGAAAGTCTTTGAAAAGCGTTGAATCCACCCATGAGTTTACCACGGTCAGTTGAATGCACACATGGACAACCAATCAGTTAGATAGCTCCGTTTTGGTTTTAGAAGCAGATATTTCTCTGTACAGCCTATGGTCCCATACATTCGGGAATATCCCAACGCAGCTCTTAAAAGAAACGTGTTTCTGACTCGCTGAATCTCAACATAGATTCATCTCTCTTAGGTGAACGAACGCACAGCAGAGCAGTTTCAAGGAAACGTTTCTCCTGAGTTTTAGACGAAGTTTCCTGCTGTTTAGTACGTATGCCGGCATTGGGATGGAAATACCGGTTTTGGGATTCTGCACAGAAAGGGTTTGCAAACCGCTGAATCCACACGTGAGTTTAACTCTGTCAGTTGAATGCACACCTTGACAACCATTCAGTTAGATAGCTCCGTTTTGGTTTTAGAAGCAGATATTTCTCTGTACAGCCTAAGGTCCCATTCACTCGGGAATATCCCAACGCAGCTCCTAGAAGAAACGTGTTTCTGACTCGACGAATCTCAACATAGATTCAACTCTCTTAGGTGAACGAAAGCACAGCAGAGCAGTTTCAAGGAAACGTTTCTCCTGAGTTTTAGACGAAGTTTCCTGCTGTTTAGTACGTATGCCGGCATTGGGCTGGAAATACCGGTTTTGGGATTCTGAACAGAAAGGGTTTGCAAACCGCTGAAGCCACACGTGAGTTTAACTCTGTCAGTTGAATGCACACATTGACAACCATTCAGTTAGATAGCTCCGTTTTGGCTTTACAAGCAGATATTTCTCTGTACAGCCTATGGTCCAATTCACTCGGGAATATCCCAACGCAGCTCCTAGAAGAATCGTGTTTCTGACTCGCTGAATCTCAACATAGATTCAACTCTCTTAGGTGAAGGAAAGCACAGCAGAGCAGTTTCAAGGAAACGTTTCTCCTGAGTTTTAGACGAAGTTTACTGCGGTTTAGAACGTATGCAAGCATTGGGTTGGAAATGCCGGTTTTGGGATTCTGCAAAGAAAGGGTTTGCAAACCGCTGAATCCACACGTGAGGTTAACTCTGTCATTTGAATGCACACGTTGGCAACCATTCAGTTAGATAGCTCCGTTTTGGTTTTAGAAGCAGATATTCCTCTGTACAGCCTATGGTCCCATTCATTCGGGAATATCCCACCGCAGCTCCTAGAAGAAACGTGTTTCTGACTCGCCGAATCTCAACATAGATTCAACTCTCTTAGGTGAACGAATGCACAGCAGAGTAGTTTCAAGGAAACGTTTCTCCTGAGTTTTAGACGAAGTTTACTGCTGTTTCGGACGTATGCCGGCATTGGGCTGGAAATACCGGTTCTGGGATTCTGCACAGAAAGGGTTTGCAAACCCCAGAATCCACACGTGTGTTTAACTCTGTTAGTGGAATGCAAACATTGACAACAATTCAGTTAGATAGCTCCGTTTTGGTTTTAGAAGCAGATATTTCTTTGTACAGCCTATGTTACCTTTCACTCGGGAATATCCCAATGTAACCCCTAGAAGAAACGTGTTTCTGACTCGCTGAATCTCAACATAGATTCAACTCTCTTAGGTGAACGAACGCACAGCAGAGCAGTTTCAAGGAAACGTTCCTCCTGAGTTTTAGACAAAGTCATACTGCTGTTTCGTAAGTATGCCTGCATAAGGCTGGAAATGGCGGTTTCAGGATTCCGCACAGAAAGTCTTTGAAAAGCGTTGAATCCACCCATGAGTTTACCACGGTCAGTTGAATGCACACATGGACAACCAATCAGTTAGATAGCTCCGTTTTGGTTTTAGAAGCAGATATGTCTCTGTACAGCCTATGGTCCCATACATTCGGGAATATCCTAACGCAGCTCTTAAAAGAAACGTGTTTCTGACTCGCTGAATCTCAACATAGATTCATCTCTCTTAGGTGAACGAACGCACAGCAGAGCAGTTTCAAGGAAACGTTTCTCCTGAGTTTCAGACGAAGTTTCCTGCTGTTTAGTACGTATGCCAGCATTGGGATGGAAATACCGGTTTTGGGATTCTGCACAGAAAGGGTTTGCAAACCGCTGAATCCACACGTGAGTTTAACTCTGTCAGTTGAATGCACACATTGACAACCATTCAGTTAGATAGCTCCGTTTTGGTTTTAGAAGCAGATATTTCTCGGTACAGCCTATGGTCCCATTCACTCAGGAAAATCTCAACGCAGCTCCTAGAGGAAACGTGTTTCTGACTCGCTGAATCTCAACATAGATTCAACTCTCTTACGTGGATGAACGCACAGCAGAGCAGTTTCAAGGAAACGTTTCTCCTGAGTTTTAGACGAAGTCATACTGCTGTTTAGTACGTATGCCGGCATTGAGCTGGAAATACCGGTTTTGGGATTCTGCACAGAAAGGGTTTGCAAACCGCTGAATCCACACGTGAGTTTAACTCTGTCAGTTGAATGCACACATTGACAACCATTCAGTTAGATAGCTCCGTTTTCATTTTAGGAGCAGATATTTCTCTGTACAGCCTAAGGTCCCATTCACTTGGGAATATCACAACGCAGCTCCTAGAAGAAACGTGTTTCTGACTCGCTGAATCTCAACATAGATTCAACTCTCTTAGGTGAACGAATGCACAGCAGAGCAGTTTCAAGGAAACGTTTCTCCTGAGTTTTAGACGAAGTTTCCTGCTGTTTAGTACGTATGCCGGCATTGGGCTGGAAATACCGGTTTTGGGATTCTGCACAGAAAGGGTTTGCAAACCGCTGAATCCACACGTGAGTTTAACTCTGTCAGTTGAATGCACACGTTGGCAACCATTCAGTTAGATAGATCCGTTTTGGTTTTAGAAGCAGATATTTCTCGGTACAGCCTATGTTACCTTTCACTCGGTAACATCCCAACGTAGCCCCTAGAAGAAACGTGTTTCTGACTCACTGAATCTCAACATAGATTCAACTCTCTTAGGTGAACGAAAGCACAGCAGAGCTGTTTCAAGGAACCGTTTCTCCTGAGTTTTAGACGAAGTTTCCCGCTGTTTAGTACGTATGCCGGCATTGGGCTGGAAATACCGGTTTTGGGATTCTGCACAGAAAGGGTTTCCAAACCCCTGAATCCACACGTGAGTTTAACTCTGTCAGTTGAATGCACACGTTGACAATCATTCAGTTAGATAGGTCAGTTTTTTTTTTAGATGCTGATATTTCTCGGTACAGCCTGTGGTCCCATTCACTCGGGAATATCTCAACGCAGCTCCTAGAAGAAACGTGTTTCTGACTCGCTGAATCTCAACATAGATTCAACTCTCTTAGGTGAATGAACGTACAGCATAGCAGTTTCAAGGAAACGTTTCTCTTGAGTTTTAGACGAAGTTTCCTGCTGTTTAGTACGTATGCCGGCATTGGGCTGGAAATGCCGGTTTCGGGATTCTGCACAGAAAGGGTTTGCAAACCGCTGAATCCACACGTAAGCTTAACTCTGTCAGTTGAATGAACACATTGACAACCATTCAGTTAGATAGCTCCGTTTTGGTTTTAGAAGCACGTATTTCTCTGTATAGACTATGGTCCCATTCACTCGGGAATATCCCACGCAGGTCTTAGAAGAAACGTGTTTCTGACTCGCTGAATCTCAACATAGATTCAACTCTCTTAGTTGAACGAACGCACAGCAGAACAGTTTCAAGGAAACGTTCCTCCTGAGTTTTAGACTAAGTCATACTGCTGTTTCGTATGTATGCCGGCATTGGGCTGGAAATGCCGGTTTCCGGATTCTGCACAGAAAGGCTTTGAAAAGCGCTGAATCCACACTTGAGTTTACCACTGTCAGTTGAATGCACACATGGACAACCATTCAGTTAGATAGCTCCGTTTTGCTTTTAGAAGCAGATATTTCTCTGTACAGCCTATGGTCCCATTCACTCGGGAATATCCCGACGCAACTCCTAGAAGAAACCTGTTTCTGACTCGCTGAAACTCAACATAGATTCAACTCTCTTAGGTGAATGAACGCACAGCAGAGCAGTTTCAAGGAAACCTTTCTCCTGAGTTTTAGACGAACTTTACTGCTGTTTCGTACGTATGCCGGCATTGACCTGGAATTGCCGGATTTGGGATTCTGCACAAAAAGGGTTTGCAAACCACTGAATCCATACGTGAGTTTAACTCTGTCAGTTGAATGCACACATTGACAACCATTCAGTTAGATACCTCCGTTTTGGTTTTAGAAGGAGATATTTCTCTGTACAGCCTATGGTCCCATTCACTCGGGAATATCCCAACGCAGGTAATAGAAGACACGTGTTTCTGACTCGCTGAATCTCAACATAGATTCGACTCTCTTAGGTGAACGAAAGGAGAGCACAGCAGTTTCAAGGAAACGTTTCTCCTGAGTTTAAACGAAGTTTATTGCTGTTTCATACGTATGCCGGTATTGGGCTGGACATGCCGGTTTTCGGATTCTGCACAGAAAGGGTTTGCAAACCGCTGAATCCACACGTGAGTTTATCTCCGTCACTTGAATGCACACATTGACAAACATTCAGTTAGATAGCTCCGCATTGGTTTCAGAGGCAGGAATTTCTCTGTTCAGCCTGTGGTCACATTCACTCGGGAATATCGCAATGCAGCTCCTAGAAGAAACCTGTTTCTGACTCGCTGAATCTCAACACAGATTCAACTCTCTTAGGTGAACGAACGCACAGCAGAGCAGTTTCAAGGAAACGATCCTCCTGAGTTTTAGACAAAGTCATACTGCTGTTTCGTACGTATGCCGGCATAAGGCTGGAAATGGCGGTTTCGGGATTCCGCACAGAAAGTCTTTGAAAAGCGTTGAATCCACCCATGAGTTTACCACTGTCAGTTAAATGCACACATGGACAACCAATCAGTTAGTTAGCTCCTTTTTGGTTTTAGAAGCAGATATTTCTCTGTACAGCCTATGGTCCCATACATTCGGGAATATCCCAACGCAGCTCTTAAAAGAAACGTGTTTCTGACTCGCTGAATCTCAACATAGATTCATCTCTCTTAGGTGAACGAACACACAGCAGAGCAGTTTCAAGGAAAAGGATCTCCTGAGTCTTAGACGAAGTTTACTGCTCTTTCGTACGTATGCCGGCATTGGGCTGGAAATACCGGTTTCAGGATTCTGCACAGAAAGGGTTTGCAAACCGCTGAACCCACACGAGAGTTTAACTCTGTCACTTGAATGCACACATTGACAACCATTCAGTTAGAGAGCTCCATTTTGTTTTTAGAAGCAGATATTTCTCTGTACAGACTTTGGTCCCATTCAGTCGGGAATATCCCAACGCAGCTCCTAGATGAAACGTGTTTCTGACTCGTGGAATCACAACATAGATTCAACTCTCTTAGGTGAATGAACGCACAGCAGAGCACTTTCAAGCAAACATTTCTCCTGAGTTTCAGATGAAGTCATACTGCTGTTTCGTACGTATGCCTGCATAAGGCTGGAAATGCCGGTTTCGGGATTCTGCACAGAAAGTTTTGCAAAGCGTTGAATCCGCATGTGAGTTTACCTCTGTCAGTTGAATGCACACATTGACAACCATTCTGTTAGAGAGCTCCGTTTTGTTTTTAGAAGCAGATATTTCTCCGTACAGCGTATGGTCCCATTCACTCGGGAATATCCCAACCCAGCTCCTAGAAGAAACGTGTTTCTGACTCGCTGAATCTCAACATAGATTCACCTCTCTTAGGTGAGCGAACGCACAGCAGAGCAGTTTCAAGGAAACGTTTCTCCTGAGTTTTAAACCAAGTTTACTGCTGTTTAGTACGTGTGCCGGCATTGGGCTGGAAATACCGGTTTTGGGATTCTGCACAGAAAGTGTTTCCAAACCACTGAATCCACACGTGAGTTTACCTCTGTCAGTTGAATTCACCCATTGACAACAATTCAGTTAGATAGCTCCGTTTTGGTTTCAGAAGCAGATATTTCTCTGTACAGCCTATGGACCCATTCACTCGGGAATATCCCAACGCAGCTCCTAGAAGAAACGAGTTTCTGACTCGCTGAATTTCAACATAGATTCAACTCTCTTAGGTGAACGAACACACAGTAGGGCAGTTTCAAGGAAACGTTTCTCCTGAGTTTTAGACGAAGTTTACTGCTGTTTAGTACAGATGCCAGGATTGGACTGGAAATACCGGTTTTGGGATTCTGCACAGAAAGGGTTTGCAAACCGCTGAATCCACACGTGAGTTTAACTCTGTCAGTTGAATGCACACATTGACAACCATTCAGTTAGATAGCTCCGTTTCGGTTTTAGAAGCAGATATTTCTCTGTACAGCCTACGGTCCCATTGACTCGGGAATATCCCAACGCAGCTCCTAGAAGAAACGTGTTTCTGACTCGCTGAATCACAATATAGATTCAAATCTTTTAGGTGAACGAGCGCACAGCAGAACAATTTCAAGGAAACATTTCTCCTGAGTTTTAGAGAAAGTCATACTGCTGTTTCGTATGTATGCCGGCATTGGGCTGGAAATGCCGGTTTCGGGATTCCGCACAGAAAGGCTTTGAAAAGCGCTGAATCCACACATGAGTTTACCACTGTCAGTTGAATGCACACATGGACAACCATTCAGTTAGATAGCTCCGTTTTGCTTTTAGAAGCAGATATTTCTCCTTACATCCTATGGTCCCATTCACTCGGGAATATACCGACCCAACTCCTAGAAGAAACCTGTTTCTGTCTCGCTGAATCTCAACATAGATTCAACTCTCTTAGTTGAATGAACGCACAGCAGAGCAGTTTCAAGGAATCGTTTCTCCTGAGTTTTAGACGAAGCTTACTGCTGTTTCGTATGCATGTCGGTATTGGGCTGGAAATGCCGGTTTTCGGATTCTGCACATAAAGGGTGTGCAAGCCACTGAATCCACACATGAGTTTACCACTGTCAGTTGAATGCACACATGGACAACCATTCAGTTAGATAGCTGCGTTTCGGTTTTAGAAGCAGATATTTCTGTGTACAGCCTATGGTCCCATTCACTCAGGAATATCCCAACGTAGCTCCTAGAAGAAACGTGTTTCTGACTCGCCGAATATCAACATAGATTCAACTCTCTTAGTTGAACGAATGAACAGCAGAGCAGTTTCAAGGAAACGTTTCTCCTGAGTTTTAGACGAAGTTAACTGCTGTTTCGTACGTATGCCGGTATTGGGCCGGAAATGCCGGTTTTCAGATTCTGCACAGAAAGGTGTTGCAGACCGGTGAATCCACACGTGTGTTTAACTCTCTTAGTGGAATGCAAACACTGACAACCATTCAGTTAGATAGCTCCGTTTTGGTTTAAGAAGCAGATATTTCTCTGTACAGCCTATGTTACCTTTCACTCGGCAATATCCCAACGCAGCTCCTAGAAGAAACGTGTTTCTGACTCGCTGAATCTCAACATAGATTCAACTCTCTTAGTTGAACGAACGCACAGCAGAGCAGTTTCAAGGAAACGTTCCTCCTGAGTTTTAGACAAAGTCATACTGCTGTTTTGTACGTATGCCGGCATTGGGCTGTAAATGCCGGTTTCTGGATTCTGCACAGAAAGGGTTTGTAACCGCTGAATCCACACGTGAGTTTAACTCCGTCAGCTGAATGCACACATAGACAACCATTCAGTTAGAGAGCTCCATTTTGTTTTTAGAAGCAGATATTTCTCTGTACAGCCTATGGTCCCATTCACTCGGGAATATCCCAACGCAGCTCCTAGACGAAACGTGTTTCTGACTCTCTGAATCTCAAAATAGATTCAACTCTCTTAGGTGAACGAACGCACAGCAGAGCAGTTTCAAGGAAACGTTTCTCCTGAGTTTTAGACGAAGTTTACTGCTGTTTAGTACGTATGCTGGCATTGGGCTGGAAATGCCGGTTTCGGGATTCTGCACAGAAAGGGTTTGCCAACCGCTGAATCCACACGTGAGTTTAACTCTGTCAGTTGAATGCACACATTGACAATCATTCAGTTATATAGATCCGTTTTGGTTTTAGAAGCAGATATATCTCGGTACAGCCTATGGTCCCATTGACTCGGGAATATCTCAACGCAGCTCCTAGATGAAATGTGTTTCTGACTCGCTGAATCTCAACATAGAGTCAACTCTCTTTCGTGAATGAACGCACAGCAAAGCAGTTTCAAGGAAACGTTTCTCCGGAGTTTTAGACGAAGTCATACTGCTGTTTAGTGCGTATGCCGGCATTGGGCTGGAAATACCGGTTTTGGGATTCTGCAGAGAAAGGGTTTGCAAACAGCTGAATCCACACGTGAGTTTATCTCTGTCTGTTGAATGCACACATTGACAACCATTCAGTTAGATAGCTCCGTTTTGCTTTTAGGAGCAGATGTTTCTATGTACAGCCTATGGTCCATTTCACTCGGGAATATCCCAACGCAGTTCCTAGAAGAAACGTGTTTCTGACTCGCTGAATCTCAACATAGATTCAATTCTCTTAGGTGAACGAACGCACAGCAGAGCAGTTTCAAGGAAACGTTTCTCCTGAGTTTTAGACGTAGTTTCCTGCTGTTTAGTACGTATGCCGGGATTGGTCTGGAAATACCGGTTTTGGGTTCCGCACAGAAAGGGTTTGCAAACCGCTGAATCCACACGTGAGTTTAACTCTGTCAGTTGAATGCAGACGTTGACAACCATTCAGTCAGATTGCTCCGTTTTGGTTTTAGAAGCAGATATTTCTCGGTACAGTCTATGGTCCCATTCCCTCGGGAATATCTCAACGCAGCTCCTAGAAGAAACGTGTTTCTGACTCGCTGAATCTCAACATAGATTCAACTCTCTTACGTGAATGAACGCACAGCAGAGCAGTTTCAAGGAAACGTTTCTACTGAGTTTTAGACGAAGTCATACTGCTGTTTACTACGTATCCTCGCATTGGGCTGGAAATACCGGTTTTGGGATTCTGCACAGGAACGGTTTGCAAACCGCTGAATCCACACGTGAATTTAACTCTGACTGTTGAATGCACACATTGACAACCATTCAGTTAGATAGCTCCGTTTTGCTTTTAGGAGCACATGTTTCTCTGTACAGCCTATGGTCAAATTCACTCGGGAATATCCCAACTCAGCTCCTAGAAGAAACGTGTTTCTGACTCGCTGAATCTCAACATAGATTCAACTCTCTTAGGTGAACGAACGCACAGCAGAGCAGTTTCAAGGAAACGTTTCTCCTGAATTTTAGACGAAGTTTCCTGCTGTTTAGTACGTATGCCGGCTTGGTCTGGCAATACCTGTTTTGTGATTCCGCACAGAAAGGGTTTGCAAACCGCTGAATCCACACGTGAGTTTAATTCTGTCAGTTGAATGCAGACGTTGACAACCATTCAGTCAGATAGCTCCGTTTTGGTTTTAGAAGCAGATATTTCTCTGTACAGCCTATGGTCCCATTCACTCGCGAATATCCCAACGCAGCTCCTAGAAGAAATGTGTTTCTGACTCGCTGAATCACAGCATAGATTGACCTCTCTTAGGTGAAGGAACGCACAGAAGAGCAGTTTCAAGGAAACGTTTCTCCTGAGTTTTAGACGAAGTTTCCTGCTGTTTAGTAGGTATGAAGGCATTGGGCTGTAAATACCTGTTTTGGGATTCTGCACAGAAAGGGATTGCAAACCAATGAATCCACACGTGAGCTTAACTCTGTCAGTGGAATGCACACATTGACAACCATTCAGTTAGATAGCTCCGTTTTGGTTTTAGAAGCAGATATTTCTCTGTACAGCCTATGGTCCCATTCACTCGGGAATATCCCAATGCAGCTCCTAGAAGAAACGTGTTTCTGACTCGCCAAATCTCAACATATATTCAACTCTCTTAGGTGAACGAACACACAGCAGAGTAGTTTGAACGAAACGTTTCTCCTGAGTTTTAGACGACGTTTACTGCTGTTTCGTACGTATGCCGGCATTTCGCTGGAAATACCGGTTTTGGGATTCTGCACAGAAAGGGTTTGCAAACCCCAGAATCCACACGTGTGTTTAACTCTGTAAGTGGAATGCAAACATTGACAGCATTTCAGTTAGATAGCTCCGTTTTGGTTTTAGAAGCAGATATATCTCTGTACAGCCTATGTTACCTTTCACTCGGAAATATCCCAACGCAGCTCCTAGAAGAAACGTGTTTCTGACTCGCTGAATCTCAACATAGATTCAACACTCTTAGGTGAACGAACGCACAGCAGAGCAGTTTCAAGGAAACGTTTCTCCTGAGTTTTAGACGAAGTTTCCTGCTGTTTAGTACGGATGCCGGCATTGGGCTGGAAAATCCGGTTTTGGGATTCTGCACAGAAAGGGTTTGTAAACCGCTGAATCCATACGTGAGTTTAACTCCGTCAGCTGAATGCACACATTGACAACCATTCAGTTAGATAGCTCCGTTTTGGTTTTAGAAGCACATATTTCTCTGTACACCCTATGGTCCCTTTCACTCAGGAATATCCCAACGCAGCTCCTAGAAGAAACGTGTTTCTGACTCGCTGAATCTCAACATAGATTCAACTCTCTTAGGTGTACGAACGCGCAGCAGAGCAGTTTCAAGGAAACGTTTCTTCTGAGATTTAGACGAAGTTTACTGCTGTTTCGTACGTATGCCGGCATTGGGCTGGAAATACCGGTTTTGGGATTCTGCACCGAAAGGGTTTGCAAACCGCTGAATCCACACATGAGTTTAACTCTGTCAGTTGAATGAACATATTGACAACCATTTAGTTAGAAAGATCCGTTTTGGTTTTAGAAGCAGGTATTTCTCTGTACAGACTACGGTCCCATTCACTCAGGAACATCCCAACGCAGCTCCTAGAAGAAACGTGTTTCTAACTCGCTGAATCTCAAGTTAGATACAACTCTCTTAGGTGAAGGAACGCAGAGTAGAGAAGTTTCAAGGAAACGTTTCTCCTGAGATTTAGACGAAGTTTACTGCTGTTTCGTATGCATGCCTGCATTGGGCTGGAAATGCCGGTTTTGGGATTCTGCACAGAAAAGGTTTCCAAACCGCTGAATCCACACGTAGGTTTAGCTCTGTCAGTTGAATGAACACGTTGAAAACCATTCAGTTAGATAGCTCCGTTTTGGTTTTAGAAGCAGGTATTTCTCTGTATAGACTATGGTCCCATTCACTCGGGAATATCCCACTCAGGTCTTAGAAGAAACGTGATTCTGACTCGCTGAATCTCAACATAGATTCACCTCTCTTAGTTGAACGAATGCACAGCAGAGCAGCTTGAAGGAAACGTTCTTCCTGAGTTTTAGACAAAGTCATACTGCTGTTTCGTATGTATGCCGGCTTTGGGCTGGAAATGCCGGTTTCGAGATTCTGCACAGAAAGTTTTTGAAAAGCGCTGAATCCACACATTAATTTACCACTGTCAGTTGAATGCACAATGGACAACCATTAAGTTAGATAGCTCCGTTTTGGTTTTAGAAGCAGATATTTCTCTGTACAGCCTATGGTCCCATTCAATCGGGAATATCCCAACGCAGCTCCTGGAAGAAACCTGTTTCTGACTCGCTGAATCTTAACATACATTCAACTCTCTTAGGTGAATGAACGCACAGCAGAGCAGTTTCAAGGAAACGTTTCTCCTGAGTTTTAGACGAAGCTTACTGCTGTTTCGTACGCATGTCGGTATTGGGTTGGAAATGCCGGTTTTCGGATTCTGCACAGAAAGGGTTTGCAAGCCGCAGAATCCACACGTGGCTTTAAGTCTGTCAGTTCAATGCACACTTTGACAACCATTCTGTTAGATAGCTGCGTTTTGCTTTTAGAAGCAGATATTTCTCTGTACAGCCTATGGTCCCATTCACTCGGGAATATTCCAACGCAGCTCCTAGAAGAAACGTGTTTCTGACTCGTCGAATCTCAACATAGATTCAACTCTCTTAGGTGTACGAAAGCACAACAGAGCAGTTTCACGGAAACGTTTCTCCTGAGTTTTAGACGGAGTTTCCTGCTGTTTAGTACTTATGCCGGAATTGGGCTGGAAATACAGGTTTTGGGATTCTGCACAGAAAGGGTTTGCAAACCGCAGAATCCACACGTGTGTTTAACTCTGTTAGTGGAATGCAAACATTAACAACAATTCAGTTAGATAGCTCCGTTTTGGTTTTAGAAGGAGATATTTCTCTGTACAGCCTATGGTCCCATTCATTCGGGAATATCCCAACGCAGCTAATAGAAGACACGTGTTTCTGACTCGCTGAATCTCAACATAGATTCAGCTCTCTTAGTTGAACGAACGCACAGCAGAGCAGTTTCAAGGAAACGTTCCTCCTGAGTTTTAGACAAAGTAATACTGCTGTTTCGTACGTATGCCGGCATTGGGCTGGAAATGCCCGTTTCCGGATTCTGCACAGAACGGGTCTGTAACCGCTGAATCCACACGTGAGTTTAACTCCATCAGCTGAATGCACACATTGACAACCATTCAGTTAGAGAGCTCCATTTTGTTTTTAGAGGCAGATATTTCTCTGTACAGCCTATGGTCCCATTCACTCGGGAATATCCCAACGCAGCTCCTAGACGAAACGTGTTTCTGACGCTCTGAATCTCAAAATAGATTCAACTCTCTTAGGTGAACGAACGCACGGCAGACCAGTTTCAAGGAAACGTTTCTCCTGAGTTTTAGATGAAGTTTACTGCTGTTTAGTATGTATGCTGGCATTGGGCTGGAAATGCCGGTTTCGGGATTCTGCACAGAAAGGGTTTGCAAACCGCTGAATCCACACGTGAGTTTAACTCTGTCAGTTGAATGCACACATTGAAAAACATTCAGTTATATAGCTCCGTTTTGGTTTTAGAAGCAGATATATCTCGGTACAGCCTATCATTCCATTCACTCGGGAATATCACAACGCAGCTCCTAGAAGAAACGTGTTTCTGACTCGCCGAATCTCAACATACATTCAACTCTCTTAGGTGAACGAACACACAGCAGAGTAGTTTGAGCGAAACGTTTCTCCTGATTTTTAGACGTAGTTTACTGCTGTTTCGTACGTATGCCGGCATTAGGCTGGAAATACCGGTTTTGGGATTCTGCACAGAAAGGGTTTGTAAACCGCTGAATCCACACGTAAGTTTAACTCTGTCAGTTGAATGAACACATTGACAACCATTCAGTTAGATAGCTCCGTTTTGGTTTTAGAAGCAGGTATATCTCTGTATAGACTATGGTCCAATTCATTCGGGAATATCCCACTCAGGTCTTAGAAGAAACGTGTTTCTGACTCGCTGAATCTCAACATAGATTCACCTCTCTTAGTTGAATGAACGCACAGCAGAGCAGTTTGAAGGAAACGTTCTTCCTGAGTTTTAGACAAATTCATACTGCTGTTTCGTATGTATGCCGGCATTGGCTGGAAATGCCGGTTTCGGGATTCTGCACAGAAAGATTTTGAAAAGCGCTGAATCCACACATAAGTTTACCACTGTCAGTTGAATGTACAAATGGACAACCATTAAGTTAGATAGCTCCGTTTTGGTTTTAGAAGCAGATATTTCTCTGTACAGCCTATGGTCCCATTCACTCGGGAATATCCCAACGCAGCTCCTGGAAGAAACCTGTTTCTGACTCGCTGAATCTCAACATACATTCAACTCTCTTAGGTGAATGAACGCACAGCAGAGCAGTTTCAAGGAAACGTTTCTCCTGAGTTTTAGACGAAGCTTACTGCTGTTTCGTACGCATGTCGCTATTGGGCTGGAAATGCCGGTTTTCGGATTCTGCACAGAAAGGGTTTGCAGTACGCTGAATCCACACGTGGCTTTAACTCTGTCAGTTCAATGCACACTTTGACAACCATTCAGTTAGATAGCTGCGTTTTGATTTTAGAAGCAGATATTTCTCTGTACAGCCTATTTTCCCATTCACTCAGGAGTATTCCAACGCAGCTCCTAGAAGAAGCGTGTTTCTGACTCGCCGTATATCAACGTAGATTCAACTCTCTTAGTTGAACGAATGCACAGCAGAGCAGTTTCAAGGAAACGTTTCTCCTGAGTTTTAGACGAAGTTTCCTGCTGTTTCGTACGTATGCCGGCATTGGGCCGGTAATGCCGGTTTTCGGATTCTGCACAGAAAGGGTTTGCAATCCGCTGAATCCACATGTGGCTTTAACTCTGTCAGTTCAATGCACACTTTGACAACCATTCAGTTAGATAGCTCCGTTTTGGTTTTAGAACCAGATATTTCTCTGTATAGACTATGGTCCGATTCACTCAGGAATATCCCAACGCAGCTCCTAAAACAAACGTGTTTCTGACTCGCCGAATATCAACATAGATTCAACTCTCTTAGTTGAAGGAATGCACAGCAGAGCAGTTTCAAGGAAGCGTTCCTCCTGAGTTTTATACAAGTCATACTGCTGTTTCGTACGTATGCCGGCATAAGGCTGGAAATGCCGGTTTCGGGATTCCGCACAGAAAGTCTTTGAAAAGCGTTGAATCCACCCATGAGTTTACCACTGTCAGTTGAATGCACACATGGACAACCAATCGGTTAGATAGCTCCGTTTTGGTTTTAGAAGCAGATATTTCTCTGTACAGCCTATGGTCCCATACATTCGGGAATATCCCAATGCAGCTCTTAAAAGAAACGTGTTTCTGACTCGCTGAATCTCAACACAGATTCATCTCTCTTAGGTGAACGAACGCACAGCAGAGCAGTTTCAAGGAAAAGGTTCTCCTGAGTTTTAGATGAAGACATACTGATGTTTCGTACGTATGCCGGCCTTGGGGTGCAAATTCCGGTTTCGAGATTCTGAACAGAAAGGATTCGCAAATCGCTGAATCCACACGTGAGTTTAACTCTGTCAGTTGAATGTACACTGTGACAACCATTCAGTTAGATAGCTTCGTTTGGTTTTAGAAGCAGGTATTTCTCTGTATAGATTATGGTCCCATTCACTCCGGAATATCCCACGCAGCTCTTAGAAGAAACGTGTTTCTGACTTGCTGAATCTCAACATATATTCAACTCTCTTAGGTGAACGAACGCCCAGCAGAGCAGTTTCAAGGAAACGTTCCTCCTAAGTTTTAGACAAAGTCAATTAGTGTCATATCTACTGGAGTATCATGAGAATGTATTATGACGTCACAATACATGATGACATCATAATTAGTATGCAGTTTGATGTCACAATGTATTAAGACGTCATAATGTATCCGCATTATGACACCACAAGGCATTATGAGAGCATAATTTGCAGGTATTATGACCAATTTCTCTTACCCCAAATTGTATCATATCTACTGGAGTATCATGAGCATGTATTATGACATCACAATACATGATGACATCATAATTAGTATGCACTATGACGTCACAATGTATTAAGACGTCATAATATATCCGTATTATGACACCACATTGCATTATGAGAGCGTAATTTGCAGGTATTATGACCAATTTATCTTACCCCAATTTGTGTCATAACTACTGGAGTATCATGAGCATGTAATATGACATCACAATACATAATGACATCATAAGTAGTATGCATTATGACATCACAATGCATTATGAGAGCGTAATTTGCAGGTATCATGAACAATTTGTATTACACCACTATGTGTCTTATTTACTAGAGTATAATGAGCATGTATGATGACGTCACAATGCATGATGACATCATAATTAGTATGCACTATGACGTCTCAATGTATTATGACGTCATAATCTGTCCGCATTATGACATCAGAATGCATTATGAGAGCATAATTTGCAGGTATTATGACCAATTTCCCTTACGCCATTTTGTGTCATATCTACTGGAGTATAATGAGCATGTATTATGACATCACAATACATGATGACATCATAATTAGTATGCACTATAACGTCACAGTATATTATGATGTCATAATGTATACGCATTATGACATCAGAATATATTATGAGAGCATAATTTGCAGGTATTATGACCAACTTCTCTTACGTCAATTTGTGTCATATCTGCTGGAGTATCATGAGCATGTATTATGACGTCACAATGCATGATGACATCATAATTAGTATGCACTATGATGTCACAATGTATTAAGACGTCATAATGTATCTGCATTATGACACCACAATGCATTATGAGAGCGTAATTTGCAGGTATTTTGACCAAATTCTCTTACCCCAATTTGAGTCATATCTACTGGAGTATCATGAGCATGTATTATGACCCCACGATATGTGATGACATCATAATTAGTATGCACTATAGCGTCACAATATATTGTGACGTCATAATGTATCCGCATTATGACATCAGAATATATTATAAGCGCGTAAATTACAGCTGTTATGACTAATTTCTCTTACGCCAATTTGTGTCATATCTGATGGAGTATCATGAGTATGTATTATGACGTCACAATACATGATGACATCATAATTAGTATGCACTATGACGTCACAATCTCTTATGACGTCATAATCTGTCCGCATTATGACATTACAATGCATTATGAGAGCGTAATTTGCAGGTATTATGACCAATTTCTCTTACGCCAATTTGTGTCATATTCTTCTGCACTATCATGAGCATGTATCATGATATCACAATACATAATGACATGAGAAGTAGTATGCACTATGACGTCACAATGTATTATGACGTCATAATCTGTCCGCATTATGACATCACAATGCATTATGAGAGCGTAATTTGCAGGTATCATGACCAATTTCTATTACACCAAAATGTGACTTATCTCCTGGAGTATCATGAGCATGTATTATGATGTCACAATGCTTAATGACATCATAATCAGTATGCACTATGACATCATAATGTATTATGACGTCATAATCTGTCCGCATTATGACATCACAATGCATTATGAGAGCATAATTTGCAGGAAATATGACCAATTTCCGATACGCCATTTTTTGTCATATCTACTGGAGTATCATGAGCATGTATTATGACGTCACAATACATGATGACATCATAATTAGTATGCACTGTGACATCACAATGTATTATGATGTCATAATCTGTCCACATTATGACATGACAATGCATTATGAGAGCGTAATTTGCAGGTATTACGACCAATTACTCTAACGCCAATTTGTGTCATATCTACTCGAGTATCATGAGCATGTATTATGACGACACAATACATGATGACATCATAATTAGTATGCACTATGATGTCTCAATGTATTATGACGTCATAATCTGTCCGCATTATGACCTCCCAATGCATTGTGGCAGAGTAATTTGCAGGTATTATGACCAATTTCTCTTACCCCAATTTGTGTCAAATCTGCTGAAGTATCATGAGCATGTATTATGACGTCACAATACATGATGACATCATAATTAGTATGCACTATGATGTCACAATGTATTATGACGTCATAACCTGTCCGCATTATGACCTCACAATGCATTATGAGAGCGTAATTTGCAGGTATTATGATCAATTTCTCTTACGTCAATTTGTGTCATATCTACTGGAGTATCATGAGCATGTATTATGACGTCCCAATACATGATGGTGTCATAATTAGTATGCACTATGACGTCACAATGTATTATGAAGTCATAATGTTTCCGCATTATGACATCACAATGCATTATGAGAGCGTAATTTGCAGGTATTATGACCAATTTCTCTTAACCCAACTTGTGTCATATCTACTGGAGTATCATGAGTATGTATTATGACGTCACAATACAAGATGTCATCATAATTAGTATGCATTTTGACGTCACAATGTATTAAGACGTCATAATGTATCCGCATTATGACCCCACAATGCATTTTGAGAGCGTAATTTGCAGGTATTATGACCAATATCTCTTACACCAATATGTGTCATATCTACTGGAGTGTCATGAGCATGTATTATGATGTCACAATACATGATGACATCTTAATTAGTATGCACTATGATGTCAAAATATATTATGACCTCATAATCTGTCCGCATTATGACATAACAATGCATTATGAGAGCGTAATTTGCAAGTATTACGACCTATTACTCTTACGCCAATTTGTGTCATATCTACTCGAGTATCATGAGCATGTATTATGACGTCACAATACATGATGACATCATAATTAGTATGCACTATGATGTCACAATGTATTATGACGTCATAATCAGTCCGCCTTATGACATCACAATGCATTATGACAGAGTAATTTGCACGTATTATCACCCATTTCTCTAACCACAATTTGTGTCATATATGCTGAAGTATCATGAGCATGTATAATGACGTCATAGTGTTTCCGCATTATGACATCAAAATGCATTATGAGAGCGTAATTTGCAGGTATTATGACCAATCTCTCTTACCCCAATTTGTGTCACGTCTACTGCAGCATCATGAGCATGTATTATGACGTCACAGTATATGATGACATCATAAATAGTATGCACTATGACGCCACAATGAATTATGACGTCATAACGTATCCGCAATATGACATCACAATATATTATGAGAGCGCAATTTGCAGGCATTATGACCAATTTCTCTTACCCCAATTTGTGTCACATCTACTTGAGAATCATGAGCATGTATTATGACGTCACAATATAAGATGACATAACATTAAGTATGCACTATGACGTCACAATGTATTATGACGTCATAATGTATCCGCATTATGACATCACAATATATTATGAGAGCGCAATTTGCAGGCATTATGACCAATTTCTATTACCCCAATTTGTTTCACATCTACTGGAGCATCATGAGCATGTATTTGGATGTTACAGTATATGATGACATCATAATTAGTATGCACTATGATGTCACAATGTGTTATGACGTCATAATGTATCCGCATTATGACATCACAATATATTATGAGAGCGCAATTTGCAGGTATTATGAGCAATTTCTCTTACCCCAATTTGTGTCCCATCTACTGGAGGATCATGAGCATGTATTATGACGTCGAAGTATATGATGATATCATAATTAGTATGCACTATGATGTCACAATATATTATGACGTCATAATGTATCCTCATTATGGCATCACAATAAATTATGAGAGCGCAATTTGCAAGTATTATGAGCAATTTCTCTTACCCCAATTTGTGTCACATCTACTGGAGCATCATGAGCATGTATTATGACATCACAGTATATGATGACATCATAATTAGTATGCACTATGACATCACAAAGTATTATGACGCCATAATATATCCGCATTATGACATCACAATATATTATGAGAGCGCAACTTGCAGGTATTAAGAGCAATTTCTCTTACCCCAATTTGTGTCACATCTACTGGAGCATCATGAGCATGTATTATGACGTCACAGTATATGATGACATCATAATTAGTATGCGCTATGACGTCACAATGAATAATGACGTCATAATGTATCCGCATTATGACATCACAATATAATATGAGAGCGCAATTTGCAGGTATTATGAGCAATTTCTCTTACCCCAGTTTTTGTCACATCTACTGGACCATCATGAGCATGTATTATGACGTCACAATATATGATGACATCATAATTAGTTTGCACTATGACGTCACAATGTATTATGACGTCATAATATATCCGCATTATGACATCACAATATATTATGAGAGCGCAATTTTCAGGTATTATAACCAGTTTCTCTTACCCCAATTTGTGTCACATTTACTGGACTATCATGAGCTTGTATTATGATGTCACAGTATATGATGACATCATAATTAGTATGCACTATGACGTCACAATGTATTATGATGTCATAATGTATCCGCATTATGACATCACAATATATTATGAGAGCGCCATTTCCAAGTATTATGAGCAATTTCTCTTACCCCAATTTGTGTCACATCAACTGGAGCATCGTGAGCATGTATCAAGACCTCACAGTATATGATGACATCATAATTAGTATGCACTATGACGTCACAATGTCTTATGACGTCATAATGTATCCGCATTTTGACATCACAATAAATTATGAGAGCGCAATTTGCAGGTAGTATCAGAAATTTCTCTTACGCCAATTTGTGTCACATCTACTGGAGCATCATGAGCTTGAATTATGACCTCACAGTATATGATGACATCATAATTAGTATGCACTATGACGTCACAATGTATTATGACGTTATAATGTATCCGCATTATGACATCACAGTATATTATGAGAGCGAAACTTGCAGGTATTATGAGCAATTTCTCTTACCCCAATTTGTGTCACATCTACTGGACCATCATGAGCATTTATTATGATGTCACAATATATGATGACCTCATAATTAGTATGCACTATGACGTCACAATATATTATGACGTGAAAACGTATCCGCATTATGACATCACAATATATTATGAGAGCGCAATTTTCAGTAATATGAACAATTTCTCTTACCCCAATTTGTGTCACATCTCCTGGAGCATCATGAGCATGTATTATGACGTCACAATATATGATGACCTCATAATTAGTATGCACTATGACGTCACAATGTATTATGACGTCATAATGTATCCACATTATGACATCACAATATATTATGAGAGCGCAATTTGCAGGTAGTATGACCAATTTCTCTTACACCAATTTGTTTCACATCTACTGGAGCATCATGAGCATGTATTATGATGTCACAGTATATGATGACATCATAATAAGTATCCACTATGACATCACAATGTATTATGACGTCATAATGTATCCGCATTATGACATCACAATATATTATGAGAGCGCAATTTGCAGGTAGTATGACCAATTTCTCTTACCCCAATTTGTGTCACATCAACTGGAGCATCATGAGCATGTATTATGACGTCACAGTATATGATGACATCATAATTAGTATGCACTATGATGTCACAATGTATTATGACGTCATAATATATCTGCATTATGACATCACAATATATTATGAGAGCGCAATTTGCAGGTATTATGAGCAATTTATCTTACCTAAATTTGTGTCACATCTACTGGACCAGCATGAGCATGTATTATGACCTCACAATATATGATGACATCATAATTAGTATGCACTATATCGTCACAATGTCTTATGACGTCATAATATATCCACATTATGACATCACAATATATTATGAGAGCGCAATTTGCAGGTATTATGAGCCATTTCTCTTACCCCTATTTGTGTCACATCTACTGGAGCATCATGAGCATGTATTATGACGTCACAGTATATGATGACATCATAATTATTATGCGCTATGACGTCACAATGAATAATGACGTCATAATGTATCCGCATTATGACATCACAATATACTATGAGAGCGCAATTTGCAGGTATTATGACCAATTTCTCTTACCCCAACTTGTGTCACATCTACTGGAGCATCATGAGCATGTATTATGACGTCACAATATATGATGACATAATAATAAGTATGCACTATGACGTCACAATCTATTATGACGTCATAATGTATCCGCTTTAAGACATCACAATATATTATGAGAGCGCAATTTGCAGGTATTATGACCAATTTCTCTAGCCCCAATGTGTGACACATCTACTGGAGCATCATGAGCATGTATTATGACCTCACAGTATATGATGACATCATAATTCGTATGCACTATGACGTCACAATATATTATGATGTCATAATGTATCCGCATTATGACATCAGAATATATTATGAGAGCGCAATTTGCAGGTATTATGAGCAATTTCTCTTACCCCAATTTGTGTCACATCTACTGGAGCTTCATGAGCATGTATTATGACATCACAATATATGATGATATCATAGCGTGCACTATGACGTCACAATATATTATGATGTCATACTGTGTAGGCATTATGATATCACAATATATTATGAGAGCGCAATTTGCAGGCATTATGACCAATTTCTCTTACCCCAATTTGTGTCACATCTACTTGAGAATCATGAGCATGTATTATGACGTCACAATATAAGATGACATAATAAGTATGCACTATGACGTCACAATGTATTATGACGTCATAATGTATCCGCATTATGACATCACAATATATTATGAGAGCGCAATTTGCAGGCATTATGACCAATTTCTCTTTCCCCAATTTGTTTCACATCTACTGGAGCATCATGAGCATGTATTTGGATGTTACAGGATATGATGACATCATAATTAGTATGCACTATGATGTCACAATGTGTTATGACGTCATAATGTATCCGCATTATGACATCACAATATATTATGAGAGCGCAATTTGCAGGTATTATGAGCAATTTCTCTTACCCCAATTTGTGTCCCATCTACTGGAGGATCATGAGCATGTATTATGACGTCGCAGTATATGATGATATCATAATTAGTATGCACTATGATGTCACAATATATTATCACGTCATAATGTATCCTCATTATGACATCACAATAAATTATGAGAGCGCAATTTGCAAGTATTATGAGCAATTTCTCTTACCCCAATTTGTGTCACATCTACTGGAGCATCATGAGCATGTATTATGACATCACAGTATATGATGACATCATAATTAGTATGCACTATGACATCACAAAGTATTTTGACGCCATAATATATCCGCATTATGACATCACAATATATTATGAGAGCGCAACTTGCAGGTATTATGAGCAATTTCTCTTACCCCAATTTGTGTCACATCTACTGGAGCATCATGAGCATGTATTTTGACGTCACAATATATAATGACATAATAAGTATGCACTATGACGTCACAATGCATTATGACGTCACAATGTATCCGCATTATGACTTCACAATATATTATGAGAGCGCAATTTGCAGGTATTTTGACCAATTTCTCTTACCCCAATTTGTTTCACATCTACTGGAGCATCATGAGCTTGCATTAGGACGTTACAGTATATGATGACATCATAATTAGTATGCACTATGACGTCACAATGTATTATGACGTCATAATGTATCCGCATTATGACATCACAACATATTATAAAACTGCAATTTGCAGGTATTATGAGCAATTTCTCTTAACCCAATTTGTGTCACATCTACTGGAGCATCATGAACATGTATTATGATGTCACAGTATATCATGACATCATAATAAGTATGCATTATAATGTCACAATGTATTATGACGTCATAATTTATCCGCATTATGACATCACAATATATTATGAGAGCGCAATTTGCTGGTACTATGAGCAATTTCTCTTTCCCTCATTTGTGTCACCTCTACTGGACCATCATGAGCATGTATTATAATGTCACAGTATATGATGACATCATCATTAGTATGCACTATGACGTCACAATGTATTATGATGTCATAATGTATCCGCATTATGACATCACAATATAGTATGAGAGCGCAATTTGCAGGTATTATGATCAATTTCTCTTACCCCAATTTGTGTCACATCTACTGGAGCATCATGAGCATGCATTATGATGTCACAATATATGATGACATCATAATTAGTATGCACTATGACGTCACAATGTATTATGACGTCATAATGTATCCGCATTATGACATCACAATATATTATGAAAGCGCAATTTGCAGTTATTATGAGCAATTTCTCTTACCCCAATTTGTGTCACATCTACTGGGGCATCATGAGCATGTATTATGACGTCACAGTATATGATGACGTCATAATTAGTATGCACTATGATGTCACAATGTCTTATGACGTCATCATGTATCCTCATTATGACATCACATTATACTTTGAGAGCGCAATTTGCAGGTATTATGAGCAATTTCACTTACCCCAATTTGTGTCACATCTACTGGAGTATCATGAGCATGCATTATGACATCACAGTATATGATGACATTATAATTAGTATGCACATTGACGTCAAAATATATTATGACATCACAATATATAATGAGAGCGCAATTTGCAGGTTTTATGAGCAATTTCTCTTACCCCAAATTGTGTCACATCTACTGGAGGATCATGAGCATGTATTATGACGTCGCAGTATATGATGATATCAAAATTAGTATGCACTATGATGTCACAATATATTATGACGTCATAATGTATCCTCATTATGACATCACAATAAATTATGAGAGCGCAATTTGCAAGTATTATGAGCAATTTCTCTTACCCCAATTTGTGTCACATCTACTGGAGCATCATGAGCATGTATTATGACATCACAGTATATGATGACATCATAATTAGTATGCACTATGACATCACATAGTATTATGACGCCATAATATATCCACATTATGACATCACAATATATTATGAGAGCGCAGATTGCAGGTATTATGAGCAATTTCTCTTACCCTAATTTGTGTCACATCTACTGGAGGATCATGAGCATGTATTATGACGTCACAGTATATCATGACATCATAATTAGTATGCACTATGACGTCACAATGAATAAAGACGTCATAATGTATCCGCATTATGACATCACAATATAATATGAGAGCGCAATTTGCAGGTATTATGAGCAATTTCTCTTACCCCAGTTTTTGTCACATCTACTGGACCATCATGAGCATGTATTATGACGTCACAATATATGATGACATCATAATTAGTTTGCACTATGACGTCACAATGTATTATGACGTCATAATATATCCGCATTATGACATCACAATATATTATGAGAGCGCAATTTTCAGGTATTATGACCACTTTCTCTTACCCCAATATGTGTCACATTTACTGGACTATCTTGAGCATGTATTATGATGTCACAGTATATGATGACATCATAATTAATGTGCACTATGACGTCACAATGTATTATGATGTCATAATGTATCCGCATTATGACATCACAATATATTATGAGAGCGCAATTTCCAGGTATTATGAGCAATTTCTCTTACCCCAATTTTTGTCACATCAACTGGAGCATCGTGAGCATGTATCAAGACGTCACAGTATATGATGACATCATAATTAGTATGCACTATGACGTCAAAATGTCTTATGACGTCATAATGTATCCGCATTTTGACATCACAATAAATTATGAGAGCGCAATTTGCAGGTAGTATCAGAAATTTCTCTTACCCCAATTTGTGTCACATCTACTGGAGCATCATGGGGTTGAATTATGACCTCACAGTATATGATGACATCATAATTAGTATGCACTATGACGTCACAATGTATTATGATGTCATAATGTATCCGCATTATGACATCAGAATATATTATGAGAGCGCAATTTGCAGGTATTATGAGCAATTTCTCCTACCCCAATTTGTGTCACATCTACTGGAGCTTCATGAGTATGTATTATGACATCACAATATATGATGACATCATAGCATGTACTATGACGTCACAATATATTATGAGGTCATAATGTGTGGGCATTATGACATCACAATATATTATGAGAGCGCAATTTGCAGGTATTAGCAATTTCTCTTACCCCAATTTGTGTCACATCTACTGGAGCATCATGAGCATGTATTATGATGTCACAATATATGATGACATCATAATTAGTATGCACTATGACGTCACAATATCTTATGACGTCATATTGTATCCGTATTATGACATCACTATATATTATGAGAGCGCAATTTGCAGGTATTATGAGCAATTTCTCTTCCCCCAATTTGTGTCACATCTACTGGAGCATCATGAGCATGTATTATGACGTCACAATATATGATGACATAATAATTATGCACTATGACGTCACAATGTATTATGACGTCATAATGTATCCGCATTATGACTTCACAATATATTATGAGAGCGCAATTTGCAGGTATTTTGACCAATTTCTCTTACCCCAATTTGTTTCACATCTAGTGGAGCATCATGAGCTTGCATTAGGATGTTACAGTATATGATGACATCATCATTAGTATGCACTATGATGTCACAATGTATTATGACGTCTTAATGTATCCGCATTATGACATCACAATATATTATGAGTGCGCAATTTGCAGGTATGAGCAATTTCTGTTACCCCAATTTGTGTCACATCTACTGGAACATCATGAGCATGTATTATGATGTCACAGTATTTGATAACATCATAATTAGTATGCACTATGACGTCACAATGTGTTATGACGTCATAATGTATCCGCATTATGACATCACAATATATTATGAGAGCGCAATTTGCAGGTATTTTGACCAATTTCTCTTACCCCAATTTGTGTCCAACCTACTGGAGGATCATGAGCATGTATTATGACATCACAGTATATGATGATATCATAATTAGTATGCACTATGATGTCACAATGTATTATGACGTCATAATTTATCCTCATTATGACATCACAATAAATTATGAGAGCGCAATTTGCAAGTATTATGAGCAATTTCTCTTACCCCAATTTGTGTCACATCTACTGAAGCATCATGAGCATGTATTATGACATCACACTATATGATGACATCATAATTAGTATGCACTATGACATCACAATGTATTATGACGTCATAATGTGTCCTCATTATGACATCACAATATATTATGAAAGCGCAATTTGCAGGTATTATGAGCAATTTCTCTTACCCCAATTTTTGTCACATCTACTGGACCATCATGAGCATGTATTATGATGTCACAGTATATAATGACATCATAATTAGTATGCACTATGACGTCACAATGTATTATGACGTCATAATGTATCCGCATTATGACATCATAATATATTATGAGAGCGCAATTTTCAGTATTATGACCAATTTATCTTACCCCAATTTGTGTCACATCTCCTGGAGCATCATGAGCATGTATTATGACGTCACAATATATGATGACATAATAATAAGTATGAACTATGACATCACAATGTATTATGACGTCATAATGTATCCGCATTGTGACATCACAATATATTATGAGAGCGCCATTTGCAGGTATTATGACCAATTTCTCTTACGCCAATTTGTTTCACATCTACTGGAGCATCATGAGCATGTATTAGGATGTTACTGTATATGATGACATCATAATTAGTATGTAGTATGACGTCACAATGTATTATGACGTCATAATATATCCGCATTATGACATCACAATATATTATGAGAGCGCAATTTGCAGGTATTATGAGCAATTTCTCTTACCCCAATTTGTGTCACATCTACTGGACCATCATGAGCATGTATTATGACATCACAATATATGATGACATCATAATTAGTATGCACTATGATGTCACAATGTATTACGAAGTAATAATGTGTATGTATTATGACATCACAATATATTATGAGAGCGCAATTTGCAGGTATTATGAGCAATTTCTCTTACCCCAGTTTGTGTCACATCTACTGGACCATCATGAGCATGTGTTATGACGTCACAATTTTTGATGACATCATAATTAGTATGCACTATGCCTTCGCAATGTCTTATGACGTCATAATGTATCCTCATTTTGACATCACAATATATTATGAGAGCGTAATTTACAGGTATTATGAGCAATTACTCTTACCCCAATTTGTGTCACATCTACTGGAGCATCCTGAGCATGTATTATGACGTCACAGTATATGATGACATCATAATTAGTATGCACTATGACGTCACAATGTATTATGACGTCATAATGTATCCGCATTATGACATCACAACATATTATAAGACCGCAATTTGCAGGTATTATGAGCAATTTCTCTTAACCCAATTTGTGTCACATCTACTGGAGCATCATGAGCATGTATTATGATGTCACAGTATATCATGACATCATAATAAGTATGCATTATAATGTCACAATGTATTATGACGTCATAATTTATCCGCATTATGACATCACAATATAATATGAGAGCGCAATTTGCTGGTACTATGAGCAATTTCTCTTTCCCTCATTTGTGTCACCTCTACTGGACCATCATGAGCATGTATTATAATGTCACAGTATATGATGACATCATAATTAGTATGCACTATGACGTCACAATGTAATATGATGTCATAATGTATCCGCATTATGACATCACAATATAGTATGAGAGCGCAATTTGCAGGTATTATGATCAATATCTCTTACCCCAATTTGTGTCACATCTACTGGAGCATCATGAGCATGCATTATGATGTCACAATATATGATGACATCATAATTAGTATGCACTATGACGTCACAATGTATTATGACGTCATAATGTATCCGCATTATGACATCACAATATATTATGAAAGCGCAATTTGCAGGTATTATGAGCAATTTCTCTTACCACAATTTGTGTCACATCTACTGGAGCATCATGAGCATGTATTATGACGTCACAGTATATGATGACGTCATAATTAGTATGCACTATGATGTCACAATGTCTTATGACGTCATCATGTATCCTCATTATGACATCACATTATATTTTGAGAGCGCAATTTGCAGGTATTATGAGCAATTTCTCTTACCCCAATTTGTGTCACATCCACTGGAGTATCATGAGCATGCATTATGACATCACAGTATATGATGACATTATAATTAGTATGCACATTGACGTCAAAATATATTATGACATCACAATATATAATGAGAGCGCAATTTGCAGGTTTTATGAGCAATTTCTCTTGCCCCAAATTGTGTCACATCTACTGGAGGATCATGAGCATGTATTATGACGTCGCAGTATATGATGATATCATAATTAGTATGCACTATGATGTCACAATATATTATGACGTCATAATGTATCCTCATTATGACATCACAATAAATTATGAGAGCGCAATTTGCAAGTATTATGAGCAATTTCTCTTACCCCAATTTGTGTCACATCTACTGGAGCATCATGAGCATGTATTATGACATCACAGTATATGATGACATCATAATTAGTATGCACTATGACATCACATAGTATTATGACGCCATAATATATCCGCATTATGACATCACAATATATTATGAGAGCGCAACTTGCAGGTATTATGAGCAATTTCTCTTACCCCAATTTGTGTCACATCTACTGGAGCATCATGAGCATGTATTATGACGTCACAGTATATCATGACATCATAATTAGTATGCACTATGACGTCACAATGAATAATGACGTCATAATGTATCCGCATTATGACATCACAATATAATATGAGAGCGCAATTTGCAGGTATTATGAGCAATTTCTCTTACCCCAGTTTTTGTCACATCTACTGGACCATCATGAGCATGTATTATGACGTCACAATATATGATGACATCATAATTAGTTTGCACTATGACGTCACAATGTATTATGACGTCATAATATATCCGCATTATGACATCACAATATATTATGAGAGCGCAATTTTCAGGTATTATGACCACTTTCTCTTACCCCAATTTGTGTCACATTTACTGGACTATCATGAGCATGTATTATGATGTCACAGTATATGATGACATCATAATTAGTATGCACTATGACGTCACAATGTATTATGATGTCATAATGTATCCGCATTATGACATCACAATATATTATGAGAGCGCAATTTCCAGGTATTATGAGCAATTTCTCTTACCCCAATTTGTGTCACATCAACTGGAGCATCGTGAGCATGTATCAAGACGTCACAGTATATGATGACATCATAATTAGTATGCACTATGACGTCACAATGTCTTATGACGTCATAATGTATCCGCATTATGACATCACAATAAATTATGAAAGCGCAATTTGCAGTTATTATGAGCAATTTCTCTTACCCCAATTTGTGTCACATCTACTGGGGCATCATGAGCATGTATTATGATGTCACAGTATATGATGACGTCATAATTAGTATGCACTATGATGTCACAATGTCTTAGGACGTCATCATGTATCCTCATTATGACATCACATTATATTTTGAGAGAGCAATTTGCAGGTATTATGAGCAATTTCTATTACCCCAATTTGTGTCACATCTACTGGAGTATCATGAGCATGCATTATGACATCACAGTATATGATGACATTATAATTAGTATGCACATTGACGTCAAAATATATTATGACATCACAATATATAATGAGAGTGCAATTTGCAGGTTTTATGAGCAATTTCTCTTACCCCAAATTGTGTCACATCTACTGGAGGATCATGAGCATGTATTATGACGTCGCAGTATATGATGATATCATAATTAGTATGCACTATGATGTCACAATCTATTATGACGTCATAATGTATCCTCATTATGACATCACAATAAATTATGAGAGCGCAATTTGCAAGTATTATGAGCAATTTCTCTTACCCCAATTTGTGTCACATCTACTGGAGCATCATGAGCATGTATTATGACATCACAGTATATGATGACATCATAATTAGTATGCACTATGACATCACATAGTATTATGACGCCATAATATATCCGCATTATGACATCACAATATATTATGAGAGCGCAACTTGCAGGTATTATGAGCAATTTCTCTTACCCCAATTTGTGTCACATCTACTGGAGCATCATGAGCATGTATTATGACGTCACAGTATATCATGACATCATAATTAGTATGCACTATGACGTCACAATGAATAATGACGTCATAATGTATCCGCATTATGACATCACAATATAATATGAGAGCGCAATTTGCAGGTATTATGAGCAAATTCTCTTACCCCAGTTTTTGTCACATCTACTGGACCATCATGAGCATGTATTATGACGTCACAATATATGATGACGTCATAAGTAGTATGCACTATGATGTCACAATATCTTATGACGTCATCATGTATCCGCATTATGACTTCACAATATATTATGAGAGCGCAATTTGCAGGTATTTTGACGAATTTCTCTTACCCCAATTTGTTTCACATCTACTGGAGCATCATGAGCTTGCATTAGGATGTTACAGTATATGATGACATCATAATTAGTATGAACTATGATGTCACAATGTATTATGACGTCTTAATGTATCCGCATTATGACATCACAATATATTATGAGTGCGCAATTTGCAGGTATGAGCAATTTCTGTTACCGCAATTTGTGTCACATCTACTGGACCATCATGAGCATGTATTATGATGTCACAGTATATGATAACATCATAATTAGTATGCACTATGACGTCACAATGTGTTATGACGTCATAATGTATCCGCATTATGACATCACAATATATTATGAGAGCGCAATTTACAGGTATTTTGACCAATTTCTCTTACCCCAATTTGTGTCCAACCTACTGGAGGATCATGAGAATGTATTATGACATCGCAGTATATGATGATATCATAATTAGTATGCACTATGATGTCACAATGTATTATGACGTCATAATTTACCCTCATTATGACATCACAATAAATTATGAGAGCGCAATTTGCAAGTATTATGAGCAATTTCTCTTACCCCAATTTGTGTCACATCTACTGAAGCATCATAAGCATGTATTATGACATCACAGTATATGATGACATCATAATTAGTATGCACTATGACATCACAATGTATTATGACGTCATAATGTATCCGCATTATGACATCACAATGTATTATGAGAGCGCAATTTGCAGGTATTATGAGCAATTTCTCTTACCCCAATTTGTGTCACATCTACTGGACCATCATGAGCATGTATTATGATGTCACAGTATATAATGACATCATAATTAGTATGCACTATGACGTCACAATGTATTATGACGTTATAATGTATCCACATTATGACATCACAATATATTATGAGAGCGCAACTTGCAGGTTTTCTGAGCAATTTCTCTTACCCCAATTTGTGGCACATCTACTGGACCATCATGAGCATTTATTATGATGTCACAATATATGATGACATCATAATTAGTATGCACTATGACGTCACAATGTATTATGACGTCATAATATATCCGCATTATGACATCATAATATATTATGAGAGCGCAATTTTCAGTATTATGACCAATTTCTCTTACCCCAATTTGTGTCACATCTCCTGGAGCATCATGAGCATGTATTATGACGTCACAATATATGATGACATAATAATAAGTATGAACTATGACGTCACAATGTATTATGACGTCATAATGTATCCGCATTATGACATCACAATCTATTATGAGAGAGCAATTTGCAGGTATTATGACCAATTTCTCTTACGCCAATTTGTTTCACATCTACTGGAGCATCATGAGCATGTATTAGGATGTTACTGTATATGATGACATCATAATTAGTATGCAGTATGACGTCACAATGTATTATGACGTCATAATATATCCGCATTATGACATCACAATATATTATGAGAACGCAATTTGCAGGTATTATGAGCAATTTCTCTTACCCCAATTTGTGTCACATCTACTGGACCATCATGAGCATGTATTATGACATCACAATATATGATGACATCATAATTAGTATGCACTATGATGTCACAATGTATTACGACGTAATAATGTGTATGCATTATGACATCACAATATATTATGAGAGAGCAATTTGCAGGTATTATGAGCAATTTCTCTTACCCCAGTTTGTGTCACATCTACTGGACCATCATGAGCATGTTTTATGACGTCACAATTTATGATGACATCATAATTAGTATGCACTATGCCTTCACAATGTCTTATGACGTCATAATGTATCCTCATTTTGACATCACAATATATTATGAGAGCGTAATTTACAGGTATTATGAGCAATTACTCTTACCCCAATTTGTGTCACATCTACTGGAGCATCCTGAGCATGTATTATGACGTCACAGTATATGATAACATAACAATTAGTATGCACTATGTCGTCACAATGTATTATGACGTCTTAATGTATCCGCATTATGACATCACAATATATTATGAGAGCGCAATTTGCAGGTATTATGACCAATTTCTCTTACCCCAATTTGTGTCACATCTACTGGATCATCATGAGCATGTGTTATGACGTCACCGTATATGATGACATCATAATTAGTAAGCACTATGACGTCACAATGTATTATGACGTCATAATGTATCCGCATTATTACATCACAATAGATTATGAGAGCGCAATTTGCAGGTATTATGAGCAATTTCTCTTACCCCGTTTGTGTCACATCTACTGGACCGTCCGGAGCATGTATTATGACGTCACAATATATGATGACATCATAATTAGTATGCACTATGACGTCACAATGTATTATGACGTCATAATGTATCCGCATTATGACATTACAATATATTATGAAAGCGCAATTTGCAGGTATTATGAGCAATTTCTCTTACCCCAATTTGTGTCACATCTACTGGGGCATCATGAGGATGTATTATGACGTCACAGTATATGATGACGTCATAATTAGTATGCACTATGATGTCACAATGTCTTATGACGTCATCATGTATCCTCATTATGACATCACAATATATTATGAGAGCGCAATTTGCAGGTATTATGAGCAATTTTTTTACCCCAATTTGTGTCACATCTACTGGAGTATCATGAGCATGCATTATGACATCACAGTATATATTGACATTATAATTAGTATGAACTGTGACGTCACAATGTATTATGACATCACAATATATAATGAGAGCACAATTTGCAGGTTTTATGAGCAATTTCTCTTACCCCAAATTGTGTCACATCTACTGAATCATCCTGAGCATGTATTATGATGTCACAATACATGATGACATCATAATTATTATGCACTATGACATCACCATATATTATGACCTCATATTGTATCCGCATTATGACATCACAATATATTATGAGAGCGCAATTTGCAGGTACTATGAGCAATTTCTCTTACCCCAATTTGTGTCACATCTACTGGACAATCATGAGCATGTATTTTGATGTCACAGTATATGATGACATCATAATTAGTATGCACTATGACGTCACAATGTATTATGATGTCATAATGTATCCGCATTATGACATCTGAATATATTATGAGAGCGCAATTTGCAGGTATTATGAGCAATTTCTCTTTCCCAATTTTTGTCACATCTACTGGAGCTTCATAAGCATGTATTATGACATCACAATATATGATAACATCATAGCGTGCACTGTGACATCACAATATGTTATGATGTCATAATGTGTAGGCATTATGACTTCACAATATATTATGAGAGCGCAATTTGCAGGTATTATTAGGAATTTCTCTTACCCGAATAAGTGTCACATCTACTGGAGCATCATGAGCATGTATTATGACGTCACAATATATGATGATATCATAATTAGTATGCACTATGACGTCACAATGTATTATGACGTCATAAAGTATCCGCATTATGACATCACAATATATTATGAGTGCACAATTTGCAGGTATTATGAGCAATTTCTCTTACCCCAAATTGGGTCCAATCTACTGGAGCATCCTGAGCATGTATTATGATGTCACAATATATGATGACATCATAATTATTATGCACTATGATATCACAATATATTATGACCTCATATTGTATCCGCATTAAGACCTCACAATATATTATGAGAGCGCAATTTGCAGGTACTATGAGCAATTTCTCTTACCCCAATTTGTGTCACATCTACTGGACAATCATGAGCATGTATTATGATGTCACAGTATATGATGACATCATAATTAGTATGCACTATGACGTCACAATCTATTATGACGTCATGATGTATCCGCATTATGACATCACAATATATTATGAGAGCGGAATTTGCAGGTATTATGAGCTATTTCTCTTACCCCAATTTGTGTCACATCTACTGGAGCATCATGAGCATGTATTATGATGTCACAGTATATGATGACATCATAATTAGAATGCACTATGATGTCACAATGTATTATGACGTCATAATGTATCCACATTATGATATCACAATATAGTATGAGAGCGCAATTTGCAGGTATTATGAGCAATTTCTCTTACCACAGTTTGTGTCACATCTACTGGAGCATCATGAGCATGTATTATGACGTCACAGCATATGGAGACATCATAATTAGTATGTACTATGACGTCACAATGTATTATGACGTCATAATGCATCCGCATTATGACATCATAATGTATTATGAGAGCGCAATTTGCAGGTATTATGAGCAATTTCTCTTACCCCAATTTGTGTCACATCTAATTGTGCATCATGAGCATGTATTATGATGTCACAGTATGTGATGACATCATAATTAGTATGCACTATGACGTCTCAATGTATTATGACATCATAATGTATCCGCATTATGACATCACAATATATTATGAGAGCGCAATTTGCAGGTATTATGAGCAATTTCTCATACCCCAATTTGTGTCACATCTACTGGAGCATCATGAGCATGTATTATGACATCACAATATATGATGATATCATAATTAGTATTCACTATGATGTCACAATGTATTATGACGTAATAATGTGTACGCATTATGACATCACAATATATTATGGGAGCGCAATTTACAGGTAATATGAGCAATTTCTCTTACCCCAATCTGTGTCACTTCTACTGGGGCATCATGAGCATGTATTATGATGTCACAGTATATGATGACATCATAATTAGTATGCACTATGACGTTACAATGTATTATGACGTCAAAATGTATCCACATTATGACATCACAGTATATTATGAGAGCGCAATTTGAAGGTATTATGAGCAATTTCTCTTGCCCCAATTTGTGTCACATCTACTGGACCCTCATGACCATGTATTATGACGTCACAATATATGATGACATCATAATTAGGATGCACTATGACGTCACAATGTATTATGACGTAATCATGTATCCGCATTATGACATCACATAATATTGTGAGAGTGCAATGTGCAGGTATTATGAGCAATTTTTCTTAACCAAATATGTGTCACATCTACTGGACCATCATGAGCATGTATTATGACATCACAAAATATGATGACACCATAATTAGTATGAACTATGATGTCACAATGTATTATGACGTAATAATGTGTACGCATTATGACATCACAATATATTATGGGAGCGCAATTTGCAGGTAATATGAGCAATTTCTCTCACCCCAATTTGTGTCACATCTACTGGAGCATCATGAGCATGTATTATGACGTCACAGTATATGATGACATCATAATTAGTATGCAATATGACGTCACAATATATTAAGACGTCATAATGTATCCGCATTTTGACATCACAATACATTATGAGAGCGCAGTCTGCAGGTATTATGAGCAATTTCTCTTACCACAATTTTTGTCACATCTACTGGAGCATCATGAGCATGTATTATGACGTCACAATATATGATGACATCATAATTAGTATTCAGTATGATGTCACAATATATTATGACTTCATAATGTATCCTCATTTTGACATCACAATATATTATGAGAGCGTAATTTACAGGTATTATGAGCAATTTCTCTTACCCCAATTTGTGTCACATCTACTGGAGCATCATGAGCATGTATGATGACGTCACAGTATATGATGACATCATAATTAGTATGCACTATGAGGTCACAATGTATTGTGACGTCATAATGTATCCGCATTATGACATCACAATATATTATGAGAGCGCAATTTGCAGGTATTATGAGCAATTTCTCTTACCCCAATTTGTGTCACATCTACTGGAGCATCATGAGCATGTATTATGACATCACAGTATATGATGACATCATAATTATTATGCATTTGACGTCGCAATGTATTATGATATCATAATGTATCCGCATTGTGACATCACAGTATAGTATGAGAGCGCAAATTACAGGTATCATGAGCAGTTTCTCTTACCCCAATTTGTGTCACATCTACTGGAGCATCATGAGCATGTATTATGACGTCACGATATGTGATGACATCCTAATTAGTATGCACTATGACGTCACAACCTATTATGACGTCATAATGTATCCACATTATGACATCACAATATATTATGAGAACGCAATTTGCAGGTATTATGACCAATTTCTCTTACCCCAATTTGTGTCACATCTACTGGAGCATCATGGGCATGTATTATGACATCACAGTATATGATGACATCATAATTAGTATGCATTATGACGTCACAATGTATTATGACGTCATAATATAACCGCATTATGACATCACAATATATTATGAGAGCGCAATTTGCAGGTATTATCACCAATTTCTCTTACCCCAATTTGTTTCACATCTACTGGATCATCTGAGCATGTATTATAATGTCGCAGTATATGATGACATCATAATTAGTATGCACTATGACATCACAATGTATTTTGGCATCATAATGTATCCGCATTATGACATCACACTATAGTATGAGAGCGCAATTTGCAGGTATTATGAGCAAGTTCTCATACGCCAATATGTGTCACATCTACTGGAGCATCATGAGCATGTATTATGACATCTCAATATATGATGACAGCATAGTGTGCACTATGACGTCACAATAAATTATGACGTCATAATGTATAGGCATTATGACATCGCAATATATTATGAGAGCGCAATTTGCAGGTATTATGAGCAATTTCTCTTACACCAATTTGTGTCACATCTACTGGAGCACCATGAACATGTATTATGATGTCGCAATTTATGATGACATCATAAATAGTACGCACTCTGACGTCGCAATGTATTATGACGTCATAATGTATCCGCATTATGACATCACAATATATTATGAGAGCGCAATTTGCAGGTATTATGAGCAATGTCTCTTACCCCAGTTTGTGTCACATCTACTGGAGCAACATGAGCATGTATTATGACGTCACAGTATATGATGACATCATAATTAGTATGCACTATGACGTCACAATGTCTTATGGTATCATAATGTATCCGCATTATGACATCACAATATATTTTGAGAGCGCAATTTGCAGGTATTATGAGCAATTTCTCTTACCCCAATTTGTGTCACATCTACTGGAGTATAGTGAGCATGCATTATGATGTCACAGTATATGATGACATCATAATTAGTATACACTATGATGTCACAATGTATTATGACGTCATAATGAATCCGCATTATGACATCACAATATATTATAAGAGCGCAATTTGCAGGTATTATGAGCAATTTCTCATACCCCAATTTGTGTCACATCTACTGGAGAAACATGAGCATGTATTATGATGTCACAGTATATGATGAAATCATAATTAGTATGCATTATGACGTCACAATGTATTATGATGTCATAATGTATCCGCATTATGACATCACAATATATTATGAGAGCGCAATTTGCAGGTATTATGAGCAATTTCTCTTACCCCAATTTGTGTCCCATCTACTGGAGCATCACGAGCATGTATTATGACGTCACAGTATATGATGACATCATAATTAGTATGCACTATAACATCACAATGTCTTATGATGTCATAATATATAAGGATAATGACATCACAATATATTATGAGAGCGCAATTTGCAGGTGTTATGAGCAATTTCTTTTACCCCAATTTGTGCCACATCTAATGCAGCACCATGAGCATGCATTATGACGTCAAAATATATGATGACATCATAATCAGTATGCACTATGACGTCACAATGTATTATGATATCATTATGTATCCGCATTATGACATCACAATATATTATGAGAGCGCAGTTTGCAGGTATTATGAGCAATTTCTCTTACCACAGTTTGTGTCACATCTACTGGCGCATAATGAGCATGCATTATGATGTCACAGTATATGATGACATCATAATTAGTATGCACTATGATGTCACAATGTATTATGATGTCATAATGAATTCGCATTATGACATCACAATATATTATGAGAGCGCAATTTGCAGGTATTATGAGCAATTTCTCTTACCTCAATTTCTGTCACATCTACTGGAGCATAATGAGCATGCATTATGATGTCACAGTATATGATGACATTATAATTAGTATGCACTATGATGTCACAATGTATTATGACGTCATAATGAATCCGCATTATGACATCACAATATATTATGAGAGCGCAATTTGCAGGTATTATGAGCAATTTCTCTTACCCCAATTTGTGTCACATCTACTGGAGAAACATGAGCATGTATTATGATGTCACAGTTTTTGATGAAATCATAATTAGTATGCATTATGACGTCACAATGTATTATGATGTCATAATGTATCCGCATTATGACATCACAATATATTATGAGAGCGCAATTTGCAGGTATTATGAGCAATTTCTCTTACCCCAATTTGTGTCACATCTACTGGAGCATCCTGAGCATGTATTATGACGTCACAGTTTATGATGACATCATAATTAGTGTGCACTATGATGTCACAATGTATTATGACATCATAATGTATCCGCATTATGACATCGCAATATATTATGAGAGCGCAATTTGCAGGTATTATGAGCAATTTCTCTTACCCCAATTTGTGTCACATCTTCTGGAGCATCATGAGCATGTATTCTGACGTCAAAGTATATGATGACATCATAATTAGTATGCACTATGACATCACAATGTATTATGATGTCATAATATATCCGGATAATGACATCACAATATATTATGAGAGCGCAATTTGCAGGTGTTATGAGCAATTTCTCTTACCCAAATTTGTGCCACATCTACTGGAGCATCATGAGCCTGCATTATGACGTCACAATATATGATGACATCATAATTAGTATGCAGTATGATGTCACAATGTATTATGACGTCATAATGTATCTGCTTTATGACATCACAATATATTATGAGAGCGCAATTTGCATATATTATGAGCAATTTCTCTTACCCCAATTTGTCTCACATCTACTGGAGAAACATCAGCATGTATTATGACGTCACAGTATATGATGACATCATAATTAGTATGCATTATGACGTCACAATGTATTATGACGTCATAATATATCCGCATTATGACATCACAATATATTATGAGAGCACAATTTGCAGGTATTATGAGCAATTTCTCTTACCACAATTTGTGTCACATCTACTGGAGCATCATGAGCATGCATTATGACGTCACAATATATGATGACATCATAATTAGTATGCACTATGATGTCACAATGTATTATGACGTCATAATATATCCGCTTTATGACATCACAAAATATTATGAGAGCGCAATTTGCAGGTAATGTGACCAATTTCTCTTACCCCAATTTGTGTCACATCTACTGGAGCATCCTGAGCATATATTATGACGTCACAATATATGATGACATCATAATTAATATGCAGTATGACGTCATAATGTATTATGACGTCATAATGTATTCACATTATGACAACACAATATATTATGAGAGCGCAATTTGCAGGTATTATGACCAATTTTTCTTACCCCAATTTGTGTCACATATACTGGAGCATCATGAGCATGCATTATGACGTCACAGTATATGATGACATCATAATTATTATGCACTATGACGTCACAATGTATTGTGACGTCACAATGTATCCGCATTATGACATCACAATGTATTATGAGAGCGCAATTTGCAGGTATTATGAGCAATTTCTCTTACCCCAATTTGTGTCACATCTACTGGAGCATAATGAGCATGCATTATGATGTCACAGTATATGATGACATCATAATTAGTATGCACTAGGGTGTCACAATGTATTTTGACGTCATAATGATTCCGCATTATGACATCACAATATATTATGAGAGCGCAATTTGCAGGTATTATGAGCAATTTCTCTTACCCCAATTTGTGTCACATCTACTGGAGCATCCTGAGCATGTATTATGACGTCACAATATATGATGACATCATAATTAGTATGCAGTATGACGTCATAATGTATTATGACGTCATAATGTATTCACATTATGACAACACAATATATTATGAGAGCGCAATTTGCAGGTATTATGACCAATTTCTCTTACCCCAATTTGTGTCACATCTACTGGAGCATAATGAGCATGCATTATGATGTCACAGTATATGATGACATCATAATTAGTATGCATTATGATGTCACAATGTATTATGAGGTCATAATGAATCCGCATTATGACATCACAATATATTATGAGAGCGCAATTTGCAGGTATTATGAGCAATTTTTCATACCCCAATTTGTGTCACATCTACTGGAGCATCATGAGCATGCATTATGGCATCACAGTATATGATGACATCATAATTAGTAAGCATTATGACGTCACAATGTATTATGACGTCATAATGAATCCGCATTATGACATCACAATATATTATGAGAGCGCAATTTGCAGGTATTATGAGCAATTTCTCTTACCCCAATTTGTGTCACATCTACTGGAGAAACATAAGCATGTATTATGATGTCACAGTTTATGATGAAATCATAATTAGTATGCATTATGACGTCACAATGTATTATGATGTCATAATGTATCCGCATTATGACATCACAATATATTATGAGAGCGCAATTTGCAGGTATTATGAGCAATTTCTCTTACCCCAATTTGTGTCACATCTACTGGAGCATCATGAGCATGCATTATGACGTCACAATATATGATGACATCATAATTAGTATGCAGTATGATCTCACAATGTATTATGACGTCATAATGTATCTGCTTTATGACATCACAATATATTATGAGCGCGCAATTTGCAGGTATTATGACCAATTTCCCTTACACCAATTTGTGTCACATCTACTGCACCATCATGAGCATGTATTATGACGTCACAGTATATGAAGACATCATTATTAGTATGCACTATGACTTCACAATGTATTATGATGTCATAATATATCCGCATTATGACATCACAACATATTATGAGGACGCAATTTGCAGGTATTATGAGCAATTTCTCTTACCACAATTTGTGTCACATCTACTGGAGCATCATGAGCATGCATTATGACGTCACAATATATGATGACATCATAATTAGTATGCACTATGATGTCACAATGTATTATGACGTCATAATATATCCGCTTTATGACATCACAATATATTATGAGAGCGCAATTTTCAGGTATTATGAGCAATTTCTCTTCCCCCAATCTGTGTCACATCTACTGGAGCATCATGAGCATGTATTATGACGTCACAGTATATGATGACATCATAATTAGTATGCACTATGACGTCACAATGTATTATGACGTCATAATGTATCCGCATTATGACATCACAATATATTATGAGAGCGCAATTTGCAGGTATTATGAGCAATTTCTCTTACCCTGAGCATGTATTATGACGTCACAATATATGATGACATCATAATTAGTATGCACTATGACGTCACAATGCATTATGACGTCATAATGTATTCGCATTATGACATCACAATATATTATGAGAGCGCAATTTGCAGGTATTATGACCAATTTCTCTTACCCCAATTTGTGTCACATATACTGGAGCATCATGAGCATGCATTATAACGTCACAGTATATGATGACATCATAATTATTATGCACTATGACGTCACAATGTATTATGACGTCATAATGTATCCGCATTATGACATCACAATGTATTATGAGAGCGCAATTTGCAGGTATTATGAGCAATTTCTCTTACCCCAATTTGTGTCACATCTACTGGAGCATCCTGAGCATGTGTTATGACGTCACAATATATGATGACATCATAATTAGTATGCACTATGACGTCACAATGTATTATGACGTCATAATGTATTCACATTATGACAACACAATATAGTATGAGAGCGCAATTTGCAGGTATTATGAGCAATTTCTCTTACCTCAATTTGTGTCACATCTTCTGGAGCATCATGAGCATGTATTCTGACGTCACAGTATATGATGACATCATAATTAGTATGCACTATGACATCACAATGTATTATGATGTCATAATATATCCGGATAATGACATCACAATATATTATGAGAGCGCAATTTGCAGGTATTATGAGCAATTTCTCTTACCCCAATTTGTGTCACATCTACTGGAGAAACATGAGCATGTATTATGACGTCACAGTATATGATGACATCATAATTAGTATGCGTTATGACGTCACAATGTATTATGATGTCATAATATATCCGCATTATGACATCACAATATATTATGAGAGCGCAATTTGCAGGTATTATGAGCAATTTCTCTTAGCCCAATTTGTGTCACATCTACTGGAGCATCCTGAGCATGTATTATGACGTCACAATATATGATGACATCATAATTAATATACACTATGACATCACAATGTATTATGATGTCATAATATATCCGGATAATGACATCACAATATATTATGAGAGCGCAATTTGCAGGTGTTATGAGAAATTTCTCTTACCCAAGTTTGTGCCACATCTACCGGAGCATCATGAGCATGCATTATGACGTCACAATATATGATGACATCATAATTAGTATGCACTATGATGTCACAATGTATTATGACGTCATAATGTATCCGCTTTATGACATCACAATATATTATGAGAGCGCAATTTGCAGGTATTATGACCAATTTCTCTTACCCCAATCTGTGTCACATCTACTGGAGCATCATGAGCATGTATTATGACGTCACAGTATATGATGACATCATAATTAGTATGCACTATGACGTCACAATGTATTATGACGTCATAATGTATCCGCATTATGACATCACAATATATTATGAGAGCGCAATTTGCAGGTATTATGAGCAATTTCTCTTACCCTGAGCATGTATTATGACGTCACAATATATGATGACATCATAATTAGTATGCACTATGACGTCACAATGCATTATGACGTCATAATGTATTCGCATTATGACATCACAATATAATATGAGAGCGCAATTTGCAGGTATTATGAGCAATTTCTCTTACCCCAATTTGTGTCACATCTACTCGATAATCATGAGCATGTATTATGACGTCACAGTATATGATGACATCATAATTAGTATGCATTATGACGTCACAATGTATTATGACGTCATAATATATCCGCATTATGACATCACAATATATTATGAGACCACAATTTGCAGGTATTATGAGCAATTTCTGTTACCCCAATTTGTGTCACATCTACTGGAGCATCATGAGCATGCATTATGACGTCACAATATATGATGACATCATAATTAGTATGCACTATGATGTCACAATGTCTTATGACGTCATAATGTATCCGCATTAAGACATCACAAAATATTATGAGAGCGCAATTTGCAGGTAATATGACCAAGTTCTCTTACCCCAATTTGTGTCACATCTACTGGAGCATCATGACCATGCATTATGACGTCACAGTATATGATGACATTATAATTAGTATGCACTATGAAGTCACAATGTATTATGATGTCATAATATATCCGTATTATGACATCACAATGTATTATGAGAGCCCAATTTGCAGGTGTTTTGAGCAATTTCTCTTAACCCAATTTGTGCCACATCTACTGGAGCATCATGAGCATGCATTATGACGTCACAGTATATGATGACATCATAATTATTATGCAGTATGACGTCACAATGTATTATGACGTCATAATGTATCCGCATTATGACATGACAATATATTATGAGAGCGCAATTTGCAGGTATTATGACCAATTTCTCTTACCCCAATTTGTGTCACATCTACTGGAGAAACATGAGCATGTATTATGACGTCACAGTATATGATGACATCATAATTAGTATGCGTTATGACGTCACAATGTATTATGATGTCATAATATATCCGCATTATGACATCACAATATATTATGAGAGCGCAATTTGCAGGTATTATGAGCAATTTCTCTTAGCCCAATTTGTGTCACATCTACTGGAGCATCCTGAGCATGTATTATGACGTCACAATATATGATGACATCATAATTAATATACACTATGACATCACAATGTATTATGATGTCATAATATATCCGGATAATGACATCACAATATATTATGAGAGCGCAATTTGCAGGTGTTATGAGAAATTTCTCTTACCCAAGTTTGTGCCACATCTACTGGAGCATCATGAGCATGCATTATGACGTCACAATATATGATGACATCATAATTAGTATGCACTATGATGTCACAATGTATTATGACGTCATAACGTATCCGCTTTATGACATCACAATATATTATGAGAGCGCAATTTGCAGGTATTATGACCAATTTCTCTTACCCCAATCTGTGTCACATCTACTGGAGCATCATAAGCATGTATTATGACGTCACAGTATATGATGACATCATAATTAGTATGCACTATGACGTCACAATGTATTATGACGTCATAATGTATCCGCATTATGACATCACAATATATTATGAGAGCGCAATTTGCAGGTATTATGAGCAATTTCTCTTAGCCCAATTTGTGTCACATCTACTGGAGCATCCTGAGCATGTATTATGACGTCACAATATATGATGACATCATAATCAGTATGCACTATGACGTCACAATGTATTATGATATCATAATGTATCCGCATTATGACATCACAGTATATTATGAGAGCGCAATTTGCAGGTATTATGAGCAATTTCTCTTACCACAGTTTGTGTCACATCTACTGGAGCATAATGAGCATGCATTATGATGTCACACTATATGATGACATCATAATTAGTATGCACTATGATGTCACAATGTATTATGACGTCATAATGAATTCGCATTATGACATCACAATATATTATGAGAGCGCAATTTGCAGGTATTATGAGCAATTTCTCTTACCTCAATTTGTGTCACATCTACTCGAGCATAATGAGCATGTATTATGATGTCACAGTATATGATGAAATCATAATTAGTGTGCATTATGACGTCACAATATATTATGATGTCATAATGTGTCCGCATTATGACATCACAATATATTATGAGAGCGCAATTTGCAGGTATTATGAGCAATTTCTCTTACCTCAATTTCTGTCACATCTACTGGAGCATAATGAACATGCATTATGATGTCACAGTATATGATGACATTATAATTAGTATGCACTATGATGTCGCAATGTATTATGACGTCATAATGAATCCGCATTATGACATCACAATATATTATGAGAGCGCAATTTGCAGGTATTATGAGCAATTTCTCTTACCCCAATTTGTGTCACATCTACTGGAGAAACATGAGCATGTATTATGATGTCACAGTTTTTGATGAAATCATAATTAGTATGCATTATGACGTCACAATGTATTATGATGTCATAATGTATCCGCATTATGACATCACAATATATTATGAGAGCGCAATTTGCAGGTATTATGAGCAATTTCTCTTACCCCAATTTGTGTCACATCTACTGGAGCATCCTGAGCATGTATTATGACGTCACAGTATATGATGACATCATAATTAGTGTGCACTATGATGTCACAATGTATTATGACGTCATAATATATCCGCTTTATGACATCACAAAATGTTATGAGAGCGCAATTTGCAGGTAATATGACCAATTTCTCTTACCCCAATTTGTGTCACATCTACTGGAGCATCATGACCATGCATTATGACGTCACAGTATATGATGACATCATAATTAGTATGCACTATGACATCACAATGTATTATGACGTCATAATATATTCGCATTATGACATCACAATATATTATGAGAGCGCAATTTGCAGGTATTATGACCAATTTTTCTTACCCCAATTTGTGTCACATATACTGGAGCATCATGAGCATGCATTATGACGTCACAGTATATGATGACATCATAATTATTATGCACTATGACGTCACAATGTATTATGACGTCATAATGTATCCGCATTATGACATCACAATGTATTATGAGAGCGCAATTTGCAGGTATTATGAGCAATTTCTCTTACCCCAATTTGTGTCACATCTACTGGAGCATCCTGAGCATGTGTTATGACGTCACAATATATGATGACATCATAATTAGTATGCACTATGACGTCACAATGTATTATGACGTCATAATGTATTCACATTATGACAACACAATATAGTATGAGAGCGCAATTTGCAGGTATTATGAGCAATTTCTCTTACCCCAATTTGTGTCACATCTTCTGGAGCATCATGAGCATGTATTCTGACGTCACAGTATATGATGACATCATAATTAGTATGCACTATGACATCACAATGTATTATGATGTCATAATATATCCGGATAATGACATCACAATATATTATGAGAGCGCAATTTGCAGGTGTTATGAGCAATTTCCCTTACACCAATTTGTGTCACATCTACTGCACCATCATGAGCATGTATTATAACGTCACAGTATATGAAGACATCATTATTAGTATGCACTATGACTTCACAATGTATTATGATGTCATAATATATCCGCATTATGACATCCCAACATATTATGAGGACGCAATTTGCAGGTATTATGAGCAATTTCTCTTACCACAATTTGTGTCACATCTACTGGAGCATCATGAGCATGCATTATGACGTCACATTATATGATGACATCATAACTAGTATGCACTATGATGTCACAATGTATTATGACGTCATAACGTATCCGCTTTATGACATCACAATATATTATGAGAGCGCAATTTGCAGGTATTATGACCAATTTCTCTTACCCCAATCTGTGTCACATCTACTGGAGCATCATGAGCATGTATTATGACGTCACAGTATATGATGACATCATAATTAGTATGCACTATGACGTCACAATGTATTATGACGTCATAATGTATCCGCATTATGACATCACAGTATATTATGAGAGCGCAATTTGCAGGTATTATGAGCAATTTCTCTTACCCTGAGCATGTATTATGACGTCACAATATATGATGACATCATAATTAGTATGCACTATGACGTCACAATGCATTATGACATCATAATGTATTCGCATTATGACATCACAATATAATATGAGAGCGCAATTTGCAGGTATTATGAGCAATTTCTCTTACCCCAATTTGTGTCACATCTACTCGATAATCATGAGCATGTATTATGACGTCACAGTATATGATGACATCATAATTAGTATGCATTATGACGTCACAATGTATTATGACGTCATAATATATCCGCATTATGACATCACAATATATTATGAGAGCAAAATTTGCAGGTATTATGAGCAATTTCTCTTACCCCAATTTGTGTCACATCTACTGGAGCATCATGAGCATGCATTATGACGTCACAATATATGATGACATCATAATTAGTATGCACTATGATGTCACAATGTATTATGACGTCATAATATATCCGCTTTATGACATCACAAAATATTATGAGAGCGCAATTTGCAGGTAATATGACCAATTTCTCTTACCCCAATTTGTGTCACATCTACTGGAGAATCATGACCATGCATTATGACGTCACAGTATATGATGACATCATAATTAGTATGCACTATGACGTCACAATGTTTTACGATGTCATAATGAATCCGCATTATGACATCACAATATATTATGAGAGCGCAATTTGCAGGTATTATGACCAAATTGTGTTACCGCAATTTATGTCACATGTACTGGAGCATCATGAGCATGTATTATGACATCACAGTATATGATGACATCATAATTAGTATGCACTATGACGTCACAATGTTTTACGATGTCATAATATATCCGCATTATGACATCACAATATATTATGAGAGCGCAATTTGCAGGTATTATGAGCAATTTCTCTTACCTCAATTTCTGTCACATCTACTGGAGCATAATGAGCATGCATTATGATGTCACAGTATATGATGACATTATAATTAGTATGCACTATGATGTCACAATGTATTATGACGTCATAATGAATCTGCATTATGACATCACAATATATTATGAGAGCGCAATTTGCAGGTATTATGAGCAATTTCTCTTACCCCAATTTGTGTCACATCTACTGGAGAAACATGAGCATGTATTATGATGTCACAGTTTCTGATGAAATCATAATAAGTATGCATTATGACATCACAATGTATTATGATGTCATAATGTATCCGCATTATGACATCACAATACATTATGAGAGCGCAATTTGCAGGTATTATGAGCAATTTCTCTTACCCCAATTTGTGTCACATCTACTGGAGCATCCTGAGCATGTATTATGATGTCACAGTATATGATGACATCATAATTAGTGTGCACTATGATGTCACAATGTATTATGACGTCATAATATATCCGCTTTATGACATCACAAAATGTTATGAGAGCGCAATTTGCAGGTAATATGACCAATTTCTCTTACCCCAATTTGTGTCACATCTACTGGAGCATCATGACCATGCATTATGACGTCACAGTATATGATGACATCATAATTAGTATGCACTATGACATCACAATGTATTATGACGTCATAATATATTCGCATTATGACATCACAATATATTATGAGAGCGCAATTTGCAGGTATTATGACCAATTTTTCTTACCCCAATTTGTGTCACATATACTAGAGCATCATGAGCATGCATTATGACGTCACAGTATATGATGACATCATAATTATTATGCACTATGACGTCACAATGTATTATGACGTCATAATGTATCCGCATTATGACATCACAATGTATTATGAGAGCGCAATTTGCAGGTATTATGAGCAATTTCTCTTACCCCAATTTGTGTCACATCTACTGGAGCATCCTGAGCATGTGTTATGACGTCACAATATATGATGACATCATAATTAGTATGCACTATGACGTCACAATGTATTATGACGTCATAATGTATTCACATTATGACAACACAATATAGTATGAGAGCGCAATTTGCAGGTATTATGAGCAATTTCTCTTACCCCAATTTGTGTCACATCTTCTGGAGCATCATGAGCATGTATTCTGACGTCACAGTATATGATGACATCATAGTTAGTATGCACTATGACATCACAATGTATTATGATGTCATAATATATCCGGATAATGACATCACAATATATTATGAGAGCGCAATTTGCAGGTGTTATGAGCAATTTCTCTTACCCAAATTTGTGCCACATCTACTGGAGCATCATGAGCATGCATTATGACGTCACAATATATGATGACATCATAATTAGTATGCAGTATGATGTCACAATGTATTATGACGTCATAATGTATCTGCTTTATGACATCACAATATATTATGAGCGCGCAATTTGCAGGTATTATGACCAATTTCCCTTACACCAATTTGTGTCACATCTACTGCACCATCATGAGCATGTATTATGACGTCACAGTATATGAAGACATCATTATTAGTATGCACTATGACTTCACAATGTATTATGATGTCATAATATATCCGCATTATGACTTCCCAACATATTATGAGGACGCAATTTGCAGGTATTATGAGCAATTTCTCTTACCACTATTTGTGTCACATCTACTGGAGCATCATGAGCATGCATTATGACGTCACAATATATGATGACATCATAATTAGTATGCACTATGATGTCACAATGTATTATGACGTCATAACGTATCCGCTTTATGACATCACAATATATTATGAGAGCGCAATTTGCAGGTATTATGACCAATTTCTCTTACCCCAATCTGTGTCACATCTACTGGAGCATCATGAGCATGTATTATGACGTCACAGTATATGATGACATCATAATTAGTATGCACTATGACGTCACAATGTATTATGACGTCATAATGTATCCGCATTATGACATCACAGTATATTATGAGAGCGCAATTTGCAGGTATTATGAGCAATTTCTCTTACCCTGAGCATGTGTTATGACGTCACAATATATGATGACATCATAATTAGTATGCACTATGACGTCACAATGCATTATGACATCATAATGTATTCGCATTATGACATCACAATATAATATGAGAGCGCAATTTGCAGGTATTATGAGCAATTTCTCTTACCCCAATTTGTGTCACATCTACTCGATAATCATGAGCATGTATTATGACGTCACAGTATATGATGACATCATAATTAGTATGCATTATGACGTCACAATGTATTATGACGTCATAATACATCCACATTATGACATCACAATATATTAGGAGAGCAAAATTTGCAGGTGTTATGAGCAATTTCTCTTACCCCAATTTGTGTCACATCTACTGGAGCATCATGAGCATGCATTATGACGTCACAATATATGATGACATCATAATTAGTATGCACTATGATGTCACAATGTATTATGACGTCATAATATATCCGCTTTATGACATCACAAAATATTATGAGAGCGCAATTTGCAGGTAATATGACCAATTTCTCTTACCCCAATTTGTGTCACATCTACTGGAGCATCATGACCATGCATTATGACGTCACAGTATATGATGACATCATAATTAGTATGCACTATGACGTCACAATGTTTTACGATGTCATAATATATCCGCATTATGACATCACAATATATTATGAGAGCGCAATTTGCAGGTATTATGACCAAATTTTGTTACCGCAATTTATGTCACATGTACTGGAGCATCATGAGCATGTATTATGACATCACAGTATATGATGACATCATAATTAGTATGCACTATGACGTCACAATGTTTTACGATGTCATAATATATCCGCATTATGACATCACAATATATTATGAGAGCGCAATTTGCAGGTATTATGAGCAATTTCTCTTACCTCAATTTCTGTCACATCTACTGGAGCATAATGAGCATGCATTATGATGTCACAGTATATGATGACATTATAATTAGTATGCACTATGATGTCACAATGTATTATGACGTCATAATGAATCCGCATTATGACATCACAATATATTATGAGAGCGCAATTTGCAGGTATTATGAGCAATTTCTCTTACCCCAATTTGTGTCACATCTACTGGAGAAACATGAGCATGTATTATGATGTCACAGTTTTTGATGAAATCATAATTAGTATGCATTATGACGTCACAATGTATTATGATGTCATAATGTATCCGCATTATGACATCACAATATATTATGAGAGCGCAATTTGCAGGTATTATGAGCAATTTCTCTTACCCCAATTTGTGTCACATCTACTGGAGCATCCTGAGCATGTATTATGACGTCACAGTATATGATGACATCATAATTAGTGTGCACTATGATGTCACAATGTATTATGACATCATAATGTATCCGCATTATGACATCGCAATATATTATGAGAGCGCAATTTGCAGGTATTATGAGCAATTTCTCTTACCACAATTTGTGTCACATCTTCTGTAGCATCATGAGCATGTATTCTGACGTCACAGTATATGATGACATCATAATTAGTATGCACTATGACATCACAATGTATTATGATGTCATAATATATCCGGATAATGACATCACAATATATTATGAGAGCGCAATTTGCAGGTGTTATGAGCAATTTCTCTTACCCAAATTTGTGCCACATCTACTGGAGCATCATGAGCATGTATGATGACGTCACAGTATATGATGACATCATAATTAGTATGCACTATGAGGTCACAATGTATTGTGACGTCATAATGTATCCGCATTATGACATCACAATATATTATGAGAGCGCAATTTGTAGGTATTATGAGCAATTTCTCTTACCCCAATTTGTGTCACATCTACTGGAGCATCATGAGCATGTATGATGACGTCACAGTATATGATGACATCATAATTAGTATGCACTATGAGGTCACAATGTATTGTGACGTCATAATGTATCCACATTATGTCATCACAATATATTATGAGAGCGCAATTTGCAGCTATTATGAGTAATTCCTCTTACCCCAATCTGTGTCACTTCTACTGGGGCATCATGAGCATGTATTATGATGTCACAGTATATGATGACATCATAATTAGTATGTACTATGACGTCACAATGTATTATGACGTCATGATGTATCTGCATTATGACTTTACAATATATTATGATAGTGCAATTTGCAGGTATTATGAGCAATTTCTCTTACCACAATTTGTGTCACATCTACTGGAGCTTCACGAGCATGTATTATGACGTCACAGTATATGATGACATCATAATTAGTATGCACTATGATGTCACAATGTCTTATGACGTCAAAATGTATCCTCATTATGACATCACAATATATTATGAGAGCGCAATTTGCAGGTATTATGAGCAATTTCTCTTACCCCAATTTCCGTCACATCGACTGGAGTATCATGAGCATGCATTATGACGTCACAGTATATGATGACATCATTATTAGTATGCACTATGATGTCACAATGTCTTATGACGTCATAATGTATCCTCGTTATGACATCGCAATATAATATGAGAGCGAAATTTGCAGGTATTATGAGAAATTTCTCTTACACCAGTTTAAGTCACATCTACTGGACCATCGTGAGCATGTTTTATGAGGACACAATATAAGATGACATCATAATTAGTATGCACTATGACGTCACAATGTATTATGACGTCATAATTTATCCGCATTATGACATGACAATATATTATGAGAGCGCAATTTGCAGGTATTATGAGCAATTTCTCATACCACAATTAGTGTCACATCTACTGGACCATCATGAGCATGTATTATGATGTCACAGTATATGATGACATCATAATTAGTATGCATTATGATGTCACAATATATTATGACGTCATAATATATCCGCATTTTGACATCACAACATATTATGAGAGCGCAATTTGCAGGTATTATGAGCAATTTCTCTTACCCCAATTTGTGTCACATCTACTGGACCATCATGAACATGTATTATGACATCACAATATATGATGACATCATAATTAGTATGCACTATGATGTCACAATGTATTATGACGTAATAATGTGTACGCATTATGACATCACAATATATTATGGGAGCGCAATTTGCAGGTATTATGAGCAATTTGTCTTACCCCAATTTGTGTCACATCTACTGGAGCATCACGAGCATGTACAATGACGTCACAGCATATGATGACATCATAATTAGTATGCAATATGACGTCAAAATGTATAATGACGTCATAAAGTAACCGCATTATGACATCACAATATATTATGAGAGCGCAATCTGCAGGTATTATGAGCAATTTCTCTTACCTCAGTTTGTGTCCCATCTACTGGAGCATCATGCGCATGTATGATGACGTCACAGTATATGATGACATCATAATTAGTATGCACTATGAGGTCACAATGTATTGTGACGTCATAATGTATCCGCATTATGACATCACAATATATTATGAGAGCGCAATTTGTAGGTATTATGAGCAATTTCTCTTACCACAATTTGTGTCACATCTACTGGAGCATCATGAGCATGTATTATGACATCACAGTATATGATGACATCATAATTAGTATGCATATGACGTCGCAATGTATTATGATATCATAATGTATCCGCATTGTGACATCACAGTATAGTATGAGAGCGCAAATTACAGGTATCATGAGCAGTTTCTCTTACCCCAATTTGTGTCACATCTACTGGAGCATCATGAGCATGTATTATGACGTCACGATATGTGATGACATCCTAATTAGTATGCACTATGACGTCACAACCTATTATGACGTCATAATATATCCACATTATGACATCACAATATATTATGAGAACGCAATTTGCAGGTATTATGACCAATTTCTCTTACCCCAATTTGTGTCACATCTACTGGAGCATCATGGGCATGTATTATGACATCACAGTATATGATGACATCATAATTAGTATGCATTATGACGTCACAATGTATTATGACGTCATAATATAACCGCATTATGACATCACAATATATTATGAGAGCGCAATTTGCAGGTATTATCACCAATTTCTCTTACCCCAATTTGTTTCACATCTACTGGATCATCTGAGCATGTATTATAATGTCGCAGTATATGATGACATCATAATTAGTATGCACTATGACATCACAATGTATTTTGGCATCATAATGTATCCGCATTATGACATCACACTATAGTATGAGAGCGCAATTTGCAGGTATTATGAGCAAGTTCTCATACGCCAATATGTGTCACATCTAGTGTAGCATCATGAGCATGTATTATGACATCTCAATATATGATGACAGCATAGTGTGCACTATGACGTCACAATATATTATGACGTCATAATGTATAGGCATTATGACATCGCAATATATTATGAGAGCGCAATTTGCAGGTATTATGAGCAATTTCTCTTACACCAATTTGTGTCACATCTACTGGAGCACCATGAACATGTATTATGATGTCGCAATTTATGATGACATCATAAATAGTACGCACTCTGACGTCGCTATGTATTATGACGTCATAATGTATCCGCATTATGACATCACAATATATTATGAGAGCGCAATTTGCAGGTATTATGAGCAATGTCTCTTACCCCAGTTTGTGTCACATCTACTGGAGCAACATGAGCATGTATTATGACGTCACAGTATATGATGACATCATAATTAGTATGCACTATGACGTCACAATGTCTTATGGTATCATAATGTATCCGCATTATGACATCACAATATATTTTGAGAGCGCAATTTGCAGGTATTATGAGCAATTTCTCTTACCCCAATTTGTGTCACATCTACTGGAGTATAGTGAGCATGCATTATGATGTCAGAGTATATGATGACATCATAATTAGTATGCACTATGATGTCACAATGTATTATGACGTCATAATGAATCCGCATTATGACATCACAATATATTATGAGAGCGCAATTTGCAGGTATTATGAGCAATTTCTCTTACCCCAATTTGTGTCACATCTACTGGAGAAACATGAGCATGTATTATGATGTCACAGTATATGATGAAATCATAATTAGTATGCATTATGACGTCACAATGTATTATGATGTCATAATGTATCCGCATTATGACATCACAATATATTATGAGAGCGCAATTTGCAGGTATTATGAGCAATTTCTCTCACCCCAATTTGTGTCCCATCTACTGGAGCATCACGAGCATGTATTATGACGTCACAGTATATGATGACATCATAATTAGTATGCACTATAACATCACAATGTCTTATGATGTCATAATATATAAGGATAATGACATCACAATATATTATGAGAGCGCAATTTGCAGGTATTATGAGCAATTTCTCTTACCCCAATTTGTGTCACATCTACTGGAGAAACATGAGCATGTATTATGATGTCACAGTTTATGATGAAATCATAATTAGTATGCATTATGACGTCACAATGTATTATGATGTCATAATGTATCCGCATTATGACATCACAATATATTATGAGAGCGCAATTTGCAGGTATTATGAGCAATTTCTCTTACCCCAATCTGTGTCACATCTACTGGAGCATCCTGAGCATGTATTATGACGTCACAGTATATGATGACATCATAATTAGTATGCACTATGACGTCACAATGTATTATGACGTCATAATGTATCCGCATAATGACATCACAATATATTATGAGAGCGCAATTTGCAGGTATTATGAGCAATTTCTCTTACCCTGAGCATGTATTATGACGTCACAATATATGATGACATCATAATTAGTATGCACTATGACGTCACAATGCATTATGACGTCATAATGTATTCGCATTATGACATCACAATATAATATGAGAGCGCAATTTGCAGGTATTATGAACAATTTCTCTTACCCCAATTTGTGTCACATCTACTCGATAATCATGAGCATGTATTATGACGTCACAGTATATGATAACATCATAATTAGTATGCACTATGACGTCACAATGTATTATGACATCATAATGTATCCGCATTATGACATCGCAATATATAATGAGAGCGCAATTTGCAGGTATTATGACCAATTTCTCTTACCCCAATTTGTGTCACATCTACTGGGGCATAATGAGCATGCATTATGATGTCACAGTATATGATGACATCATAATTAGTATGCACTATGATGTCACAATGTATTATGACGTCATAATGAATCCCCATTATGACATCACAATATATTATGAGAGCGCAATTTGCATATATTATGAGCAATTTCTCTTACCCCAATTTGTCTCACATCTACTGGAGAAACATCAGCATGTATTATGACGTCACAGTATATGATGACATCATAATTAGTATGCATTATGACGTCACAATGTATTATGACGTCATAATATATCCGCATTATGACATCACAATATATTATGAGAGCACAATTTGCAGGTATTATGAGCAATTTCTCTTACCCCAATTTGTGTCACATCTACTGGAGCATCATGAGCATGCATTATGACGTCACAATATATGATGACATCATAATTAGTATGCACTATGATGTCACAATGTATTATGACGTCATAATATATCCGCTTTATGACATCACAAAATATTATGAGAGCGCAATTTGCAGGTAATGTGACCAATTTCTCTTACCCCAATTTGTGTCACATCTACTGGAGCATCCTGAGCATATATTATGACGTCACAATATATGATGACATCATAATTAGTATGCACTATGACGTCACAATGTATTATGACGTCATAATATATTCGCATTATGACATCACAATATATTATGAGAGCGCAATTTGCAGGTATTATGACCAATTTTTCTTACCCCAATTTGTGTCACATATACTGGAGCATCATGAGCATGCATTATGACGTCACAGTATATGATGACATCATAATTATTATGCACTATGACGTCACAATGTATTGTGACGTCATAATGTATCCGCATTATGACATCACAATGTATTATGAGAGCGCAATTTGCAGGTATTATGAGCAATTTCTCTTACCCCAATTTGTGTCACATCTACTGGAGCATAATGAGCATGCATTATGATGTCACAGTATATGATGACATCATAATTAGTATGCACTAGGGTGTCACAATGTATTTTGACGTCATAATGATTCCGCATTATGACATCACAATATATTATGAGAGCGCAATTTGCAGGTATTATGAGCAATTTCTCTTACCCCAATTTGTGTCACATCTACTGGAGAAACATAAGCATGTATTATGATGTCACAGTTTATGATGAAATCATAATTAGTATGCATTATGACGTCACAATGTATTATGATGTCATAATGTATCCGCATTATGACATCACAATATATTATGAGAGCGCAATTTGCAGGTATTATGAGCAATTTCTCTTACCCCAATTTGTGTCACATCTACTGGAGCATCATGAGCATGCATTATGACGTCACAATATATGATGACATCATAATTAGTAAGCAGTATGATGTCACAATGTATTATGACGTCATAATGTATCTGCTTTATGACATCACAATATATTATGAGCGCGCAATTTGCAGGTATTATGACCAATTTCCCTGACACCAATTTGTGTCACATCTACTGCACCATCATGAGCATGTATTATGACGTCACAGTATATGAAGACATCATTATTAGTATGCACTATGACGTCACAATGTATTATGACGTCATAATGTATCCGCATTATGACATCACAATATATTATGAGAGCGCAATTTGCAGGTATTATGAGCAATTTCTCTTACCCTGAGCATGTATTATGACGTCACAATATATGATGACATCATAATTAGTATGCACTATGACGTCACAATGCATTATGACGTCATAATGTATTCGCACTATGACATCACAATATAATTTGAGAGCGCAATTTGCAGGTATTATGAGCAATTTCTCTTACCCCAATTTGTGTCACATCTACTCGATAATCATGAGCATGTATTATGACGTCACAGTATATGATGACATCATAATTAGTATGCATTATGACGTCACAATGTATTATGACGTCATAATATATCCGCATTATGACATCACAATATATTATGAGACCCCAATTTGCAGGTATTATGAGCAATTTCTCTTACCCCAATTTGTGTCACATCTACTGGAGCATCATGAGCATGCATTATGACGTCACAATATATGATGACATCATAATTAGTATGCACTATGATGTCACAATGTCTTATGACGTCATAATGTATCCGCATTAAGACATCACAAAATATTATGAGAGCGCAATTTGCAGGTAATATGACCAAGTTCTCTTACCCCAATTTGTGTCACATCTACTGGAGCATCATGACCATGCATTATGACGTCACAGTATATGATGACATTATAATTAGTATGCACTATGAAGTCACAATGTATTATGATGTCATAATATATCCGTATTATGACATCACAATGTATTATGAGAGTCCAATTTGCAGGTGTTTTGAGCAATTTCTCTTAACCCAATTTGTGCCACATCTACTGGAGCATCATGAGCATGCATTATGACGTCACAGTATATGATGACATCATAATTATTATGCAGTATGTCGTCACAATGTATTATGACGTCATAATGTATCCGCATTATGACATGACAATATATTATGAGAGCGCAATTTGCAGGTATTATGACCAATTTCTCTTACCCCAATTTGTGTCACATCTACTGGAGAAACATGAGCATGTATTATGACGTCACAGTATATGATGACATCATAATTAGTATGCGTTATGACGTCACAATGTATTATGATGTCATAATATATCCGCATTATGACATCACAATATATTATGAGAGCGCAATTTGCAGGTATTATGAACAATTTCTCTTAGCCCAATTTGTGTCACATCTACTGGAGCATCCTGAGCATGTATTATGACGTCACAATATATGATGACATCATAATTAATATGCACTATGACATCACAATGTATTATGATGTCATAATATATCCGGATAATGACATCACAATATATTATGAGAGCGCAATTTGCAGGTGTTATGAGAAATTTCTCTTACCCAAGTTTGTGCCACATCTACTGGAGCATCATGAGCATGCATTATGACGTCACAATATATGATGACATCATAATTAGTATGCACTATGATGTCACAATGTATTATGACGTCATAACGTATCCGCTTTATGACATCACAATATATTATGAGAGCGCAATTTGCAGGTATTATGACCAATTTCTCTTACCCCAATCTGTGTCATATCTACTGGAGCATCATAAGCATGTATTATGACGTCACAGTATATGATGACATCATAATTAGTATGCACTATGACGTCACAATGTATTATGACGTCATAATGTATCCGCATTATGACATCACAATATATTATGAGAGCGCAATTTGCAGGTATTATGAGCAATTTCTCTTACCCTGAGCATGTATTATGACGTCACAATATATGATGACATCATAATTAGTATGCACTATGACGTCACAATGTATTATGACGTCATAATGTATTCACATTATGACAACACAATATATTATGAGAGCGCAATTTGCAGGTATTATGACCAATTTCTCTTACCCCAATTTTTGTCACATCTACTGGAGCATAATGAGCATGCATTATGATGTCACAGCATATGATGATATCATAATTAGTATGCACTATGATGTCACAATGTATTATGACGTCATAATGAATCCGCATTATGACATCACAATATATTATGAGAGTGCAATTTGCAGGTATTATGAGCAATTTCTCTTACCCCAATTTGTGTCACATCTACTGGAGCATCATGAGCATGCATTATGACATCACAGTATATGATGACATCATAATTAGTAAGCATTATGACGTCACAATGTATTATGACGTCATAATGTATCCACATTATGACATCACAATATATTATGAGAGCGCAATTTGCAGGTATTATGAGCAATTTCTCTTAGCCCAATTTGTGTCACATCTACTGGAGGATCCTGAGCATGTATTATGACGTCACAATATATGATGACATCATAATCAGTATGCACTATGACGTCACAATGTATTATGATATCATAATGTATCCGCATTATGACATCACAATATATTATGAGAGCGCAATTTGCAGGTATTATGAGCAATTTCTCTTACCACAGTTTGTGTCACATCTACTGGAGCATAATGAGCATGCATTATGATGTCACACTATATGATGACATCATAATTAGTATGCACTATGATGTCACAATGTATTATGACGTCATAATGAATTCGCATTATGACATCACAATATATTATGAGAGCGCAATTTGCAGGTATTATGAGCAATTTCTCTTACCCCAATTTGTGTCACATCTACTCGAGCATAATGAGCATGTATTATGATGTCACAGTATATGATGAAATCATAATTAGTATGCATTATGACGTCACAATATATTATGATGTCATAATGTATCCGCATTATGACATCACAATATATTATGAGAGCGCAATTTGCAGGTATTATGAGCAATTTCTCTTACCTCAATTTCTGTCACATCTACTGGAGCATAATGAGCATGCATTATGATGTCACAGTATTTGATGACATCATAATTAGTGTGCACTATGATGTCACAATGTATTATGACGTCATAATATATCCGCTTTATGACATCACAAAATGTTATGAGAGCGCAATTTGCAGGTAATATGACCAATTTCTCTTACCCCAATTTGTGTCACATCTACTGGAGCATCATGACCATGCATTATGACGTCACAGTATATGATGACATCATAATTATTATGCACTATGACGTCACAATGTATTATGACGTCATAATGTATCCGCATTATGACATCACAATGTATTATGAGAGCGCAATTTGCAGGTATTATGAGCAATTTCTCTTACCCCAATTTGTGTCACATCTACTGGAGCATCCTGAGCATGTGTTATGACGTCACAATATATGATGACATCATAATTAGTATGCACTATGACGTCACAATGTATTATGACGTCATAATGTATTCACATTATGACAACACAATATAGTATGAGAGCGCAATTTGCAGGTATTATGAGCAATTTCTCTTACCCCAATTTGTGTCACATCTTCTGGAGCATCATGAGCATGTATTCTGACGTCACAGTATATGATGACATCATAATTAGTATGCACTATGACATCACAATGTATTATGATGTCATAATATAAACGGATAATGACATCACAATATATTATGAGAGCGCAATTTGCAGGTGTTATGAGCAATTTCTCTTACCCAAATTTGTGCCACATCTACTGGAGCATCATGAGCATGCATTATGACGTCACAATATATGATGACATCATAATTAGTATGCAGTATGATGTCACAATGTATTATGACGTCATAATGTATCTGCTTTATGACATCACAATATATTATGAGCGCGCAATTTGCAGGTATTATGACCAATTTCCCTTACACCAATTTGTGTCACATCTACTGCACCATCATGAGCATGTATTATGACGTCACAGTATATGAAGACATCATTATTAGTATGCACTATGACTTCACAATATATTATGATGTCATAATATATCCGCATTATGACATCCCAACGTATTATGAGGACGCAATTTGCAGGTATTATGAGCAATTTCTCTTACCACAATTTGTGTCACATCTACTGGAGCATCATGAGCATGCATTATGACGTCACAATATATGATGACATCATAATTAGTATGCACTATGATGTCACAATGTATTATGACGTCATAACGTATCCGCTTTATGACATCACAATATATTATGAGAGTGCAATTTGCAGGTATTATGACCAATTTCTCTTACCCCAATCTGTGTCACATCTACTGGAGCATCATGAGCATGTATTATGACGTCACAGTATATGATGACATCATAATTAGTATGCACTATGACGTCACAATGTATTATGACGTCATAATGTATCCGCATTATGACATCACAGTATATTATGAGAGCGCAATTTGCAGGTATTATGAGCAATTTCTCTTACCCTGAGCATGTATTATGACGTCACAATATATGATGACATCATAATTAGTATGCACTATGACGTCACAATGCATTATGACATCATAATGTATTCGCATTATGACATCACAATATAATATGAGAGCGCAATTTGCAGGTATTATGAGCAATTTCTCTTACCCCAATTTGTGTCACATCTACTCGATAATCATGAGCATGTATTATGACGTCACAGTGTATGATGACATCATAATTAGTATGCATTATGACGTCACAATGTATTATGACGTCATAATATATCCGCATTATGACATCACAATATATTATGAGAGCAAAATTTGCAGGTATTATGAGCAATTTCTCTTACCCCAATTTGTGTCACATCTACTGGAGCATCATGAGCATGCATTATGACGTCACAATATATGATGACATCATAATTAGTATGCACTATGATGTCACAATGTATTATGACGTCATAATATATCCGCTTTATGACATCACAAAATATTATGAGAGCGCAATTTGCAGGTATTATGACCAATTTCTCTTACCCCAATTTGTGTCACATCTACTGGAGAATCATGACCATGCATTATGACGTCACAGTATATGATGACATCATAGTTAGTATGCACTATGACGTCACAATGTTTTACGATGTCATAATATATCCGCATTATGACATCACAATATATTATGAGAGCGCAATTTGCAGGTATTATGACCAAATTTTGTTACCGCAATTTATGTCACATGTACTGGAGCATCATGAGCATGTATTATGACATCACAGTATATGATGACATCATAATTAGTATGCACTATGACGTCACAATGTTTTACGATGTCATAATATATCCGCATTATGACATCACAATATATTATGAGAGCGCAATTTGCAGGTATTATGAGCAATTTCTCTTACCTCAATTTCTGTCACATCTACTGGAGCATAATGAGCATGCATTATGATGTCACAGTATATGATGACATTATAATTAGTATGCACTATGATGTCACAATGTATTATGACGTCATAATGAATCCGCATTATGACATCACAATATATTATGAGAGCGCAATTTGCAGGTATTATGAGCAATTTCTCTTACCCCAATTTGTGTCACATCTACTGGAGAAACATGAGCATGTATTATGATGTCACAGTTTTTGATGAAATCATAATTAGTATGCATTATGACGTCACAATGTACTATGATGTCATAATGTATCCGCATTATAACATCACAATACATTATGAGAGCGCAATTTGCAGGTATTATGAGCAATTTCTCTTACCCCAATTTGTGTCACATCTACTGGAGCATCCTGAGCATGTATTATGACGTCACAGTATATGATGACATCATAATTAGTGTGCACTATGATGTCACAATGTATTATGACGTCATAATATATCCGCTTTATGACATCACAAAATGTTATGAGAGCGCAATTTGCAGGTAATATGACCAATTTCTCTTACCCCAATTTGTGTCACCTCTACTGGAGCATCATGACCATGCATTATGACGTCACAGTATATGATGACATCATAATTAGTATGCACTATGACATCACAATGTATTATGACGTCATAATATATTCGCATTATGACATCACAATATATTATGAGAGCGCAATTTGCAGGTATTATGACCAATTTTTCTTACCCCAATTTGTGTCACATATACTGGAGCATCATGAGCATGCATTATGACGTCACAGTATATGATGACATCATAATTATTATGCACTATGACGTCACAATGTATTATGATGTCATAATGTATCCGCATTATGACATCACAATGTATTATGAGAGCGCAATTTGCAGGTATTATGAGCAATTTCTCTTACCCCAATTTGTGTCACATCTACTGGAGCATCCTGAGCATGTGTTATGACGTCACAATATATGATGACATCATAATTAGTATGCACTATGACGTCACAATGTATTATGACGTCATAATGTATTCACATTATGACAACACAATATAGTATGAGAGCGCAATTTGCAGGTATTATGAGCAATTTCTCTTACCCCAATTTGTGTCACATCTTCTGGAGCATCATGAGCATGTATTCTGACGTCACAGTATATGATGACATCATAATTAGTATGCACTATGACATCACAATGTATTATGATGTCATAATATAAACGGATAATGACATCACAATATATTATGAGAGCGCAATTTGCAGGTGTTATGAGCAATTTCTCTTACCCAAATTTGTGCCACATCTACTGGAGCATCATGAGCATGCATTATGACGTCACAATATATGATGACATCATAATTAGTATGCTGTATGAAGTCACAATGTATTATGACGTCATAATGTATCTGCTTTATGACATCACAATATATTATGAGCGCGCAATTTGCAGGTATTATGACCAATTTCCCTTACACCAATTTGTGTCACATCTACTGCACCATCATGAGCATGTATTATGACGTCACAGTATATGAAGACATCATTATTAGTATGCACTATGACTTCACAATGTATTATGATGTCATAATATATCCGCATTATGACATCCCAACATATTATGAGGACGCAATTTGCAGGTATTATGAGCAATTTCTCTTACCACTATTTGTGTCACATCTACTGGAGCATCATGAGCATGCATTATGACGTCACAATATATGATGACATCATAATTAGTATGCACTATGATGTCACAATGTATTATGACGTCATAACGTATCCGCTTTATGACATCACAATATATTATGAGAGCGCAATTTGCAGGTATTATGACCAATTTCTCTTACCCCAATCTGTGTCACATCTACTGGAGCATCATGAGCATGTATTATGACGTCACAGTATATGATGACATCATAATTAGTATGCACTATGACGTCACAATGTATTATGACGTCTTAATGTATCCGCATTATGACATCACAGTATATTATGAGAGCGCAATTTGCAGGTATTATGAGCAATTTCTCTTCCCTGAGCATGTATTATGACGTCACAATATATGATGACATCATAATTAGTATGCACTATGACGTCACAATGCATTATGACATCATAATGTATTCACATTATGACATCACAATATAATATGAGAGCGCAATTTGCAGGTATTATGAGCAATTTCTCTTACCCCAATTTGTGTCACATCTACTCGATAATCATGAGCATGTATTATGACGTCACAGTATATGATGACATCATAATTAGTATGCATTATGACGTCACAATGTATTATGACGTCATAATATATCCGCATTATGACATCACAATATATTATGAGAGCAAAATTTGCAGGTATTATGAGCAATTTCTCTTACCCCAATTTGTGTCACATCTACTGGAGCATCATGAGCATGCATTATGACGTCACAATATATGATGACATCATAATTAGTATGCACTATGATGTCACAATGTATTATGACGTCATAATATATCCGCTTTATGACATCACAAAATATTATGAGAGCGCAATTTGCAGGTAATATGACCAATTTCTCTTACCCCAATTTGTGTCACATCTACTGGAGCATCATGACCATGCATTATGACGTCACAGTATATGATGACATCATAATTAGTATGCACTATGACGTCACAATGTTTTACGATGTCATAATATATCCGCATTATGACATCACAATATATTATGAGAGCGCAATTTGCAGGTATTATGACCAAATTTTGTTACCGCAATTTATGTCACACGTACTGGAGCATCATGAGCATGTATTATGACATCACAGTATATGATGACATCATAATTAGTATGCACTATGACGTCACAATGTTTTACGATGTCATAATATATCCGCATTTTGACATCACAATATATTATGAGAGCGCAATTTGCAGGTATTATGAGCAATTTCTCTTACCTCAATTTCTGTCACATCTACTGGAGCATAATGAGCATGCATTATGATGTCACAGTATATGATGACATTATAATTAGTATGCACTATGATGTCACAATGTATTATGACGTCATAATGAATCCGCATTATGACATCACAATATATTATGAGAGCGCAATTTGCAGGTATTATGAGCAATTTCTCTTACCCCAATTTGTGTCACATCTACTGGAGAAACATGAGCATGTATTATGATGTCACAGTTTTTGATGAAATCATAATTAGTATGCATTATGACGTCACAATGTATTATGATGTCATAATATATCCGCATTATGACATCACAATATATTATGAGAGCGCAATTTGCAGGTATTATGAGCAATTTCTCTTACCCCAATTTGTGTCACATCTACTGGAGCATCCTGAGCATGTATTATGACGTCACAGTATATGATGACATCATAATTAGTGTGCACTATGATGTCACAATGTATTATGACATCATAATGTATCCGCATTATGACATCGCAATATATTATGAGAGCGCAATTTGCAGGTATTATGAGCAATTTCTCTTACCCCAATTTGTGTCACATCTTCTGTAGCATCATGAGCATGTATTCTGACGTCACAGTATATGATGACATCATAATTAGTATGCACTATGACATCACAATGTATTATGATGTCATAATATATCCGGATAATGACATCACAATATATTATGAGAGCGCAATTTGCAGGTGTTATGAGCAATTTCTCTTACCCAAATTTGTGCCACATCTACTGGAGCATCATGAGCATGCATTATGACGTCACAATATATGATGACATCATAATTAGTATGCACTATGATGTCACAATGTATTATGACGTCATAATGTATCCGCTTTATGACATCACAATATATTATGAAAGCGCAATTTGCAGGAATTATGACCAATTTGTCTTACCCGAATCTGTGTCACATCTACTGGAGCATCATGAGCATGTATTATGACGTCACAGTATATGATGACATCATAATTAGTATGCACTATGACGTCACAATGTATTATGACGTCATAATGTATCCGCATTATGACATCACAATATATTATGAGAGCGCCATTTGCAGGTATTATGAGCAATTTCTCTTACCCTGAGCATGTATTATGACGTCACAATATATGATGACATCATAATTAGTATGCACTATGACGTCACAATGCATTATGACATCATAATGTATCCGCATTATGACATCGCAATATATAATGAGAGCGCAATTTGCAGGTATTATGACCAATTTCTCTTACCCGAATCTGTGTCACATCTACTGGGGCATAATGAGCATGCATTATGATGTCACAGTATATGATGACATCATAATTAGTATGCACTATGATGTCACAATGTATTATGACGTCATAATGAATCCCCATTATGACATCACAATATATTATGAGAGCGCAATTTGCAGATATTATGAGCAATTTCTCTTACCCCAATTTGTCTCACATCTGCTGGAGAAACATCAGCATGTATTATGACGTCACAGTATATGATGACATCATAATTAGTATGCATTATTACGTCACAATGTATTATGACGTCATAATATATCCGCATTATGACATCACAATATATTATGAGAGCACAATTTGCAGGTATTATAAGCAATTTCTCTTACCCCAATTTGTGTCACATCTACTGGAGCATCATGAGCATGCATTATGACGTCACAATATATGATGACATCATAATTAGTATGCACTATGATGTCACAATGTATTATGACGTCTTAATATATCCGCTTTATGACATCACAAAATATTATGAGAGCGCAATTTGCAGGTAATATGACCAATTTCTCTTACCCCAATTTGTGTCACATCTACTGGAGCATCATGACCATGCATTATGACGTCACAGTATATGATGACATCATAATTAGTATGCACTATGACGTCACAATGTATTATGATGTCATAATATATCCGTATTATGACATCACAATGTATTATGAGAGCCCAATTTGCAGGTGTTTTGAGCAATTTCTCTTAACCCAATTTGTGCCACATCTACTGGAGCATCATGAGCATGCATTATGACGTCACAGTATATGATGACATCATAACTATTATGCAGTATGACGTCACAATATATTATGACGTCATAATGTATCCGCATTATGACATGACAATATATTATGAGAGCGCAATTTGCAGGTATTATGAGCAATTTCTCTTACCCCAATTTGTGTCACATCTACTGGAGCATAATGAGCATGCATTATGATGTCACAGTATATGATGACATCATAATTAGTATGCACTAAGGTGTCACAATGTATTTTGACGTCATAATGAATCCGCATTATGACATCACAATATATTATGAGAGCGCAATTTGCAGGTATTATGAGCAATTTCTCTTACCCCAATTTGTGTCACATCTACTGGAGCATCCTGAGCATGTATTATGACGTCACAGTATATGATGACATCATAATTAGTATGCATTATGACGTCACAATGTATTATGACGTCATAATATATCCGCATTATGACATCACAATATATTATGAGAGCAAAATTTGCAGGTATTATGAGCAATTTCTCTTACCCCAATTTGTGTCACATCTACTGGAGCATCATGAGCATGCATTATGACGTCACAATATATGATGACATCATAATTAGTATGCACTATGATGTCACAATGTATTATGACGTCATAATATATCCGCTTTATGACATCACAAAATATTATGAGAGCGCAATTTGCAGGTAATATGACCAATTTCTCTTACCCCAATTTGTGTCACATCTACTGGAGCATCATGACCATGCATTATGACGTCACAGTATATGATGACATCATAATTAGTATGCACTATGACGTCACAATGTTTTACGATGTCATAATATATCCGCATTATGACATCACAATATATTATGAGAGCGCAATTTGCAGGTATTATGACCAAATTTTGTTACCGCAATTTATGTCACACGTACTGGAGCATCATGAGCATGTATTATGACATCACAGTATATGATGACATCATAATTAGTATGCACTATGACGTCACAATGTTTTACGATGTCATAATATATCCGCATTTTGACATCACAATATATTATGAGAGCGCAATTTGCAGGTATTATGAGCAATTTCTCTTACCTCAATTTCTGTCACATCTACTGGAGCATAATGAGCATGCATTATGATGTCACAGTATATGATGACATTATAATTAGTATGCACTATGATGTCACAATGTATTATGACGTCATAATGAATCCGCATTATGACATCACAATATATTATGAGAGCGCAATTTGCAGGTATTATGAGCAATTTCTCTTACCCCAATTTGTGTCACATCTACTGGAGAAACATGAGCATGTATTATGATGTCACAGTTTTTGATGAAATCATAATTAGTATGCATTATGACGTCACAATGTATTATGATGTCATAATATATCCGCATTATGACATCACAATATATTATGAGAGCGCAATTTGCAGGTATTATGAGCAATTTCTCTTACCCCAATTTGTGTCACATCTACTGGAGCATCCTGAGCATGTATTATGACGTCACAGTATATGATGACATCATAATTAGTGTGCACTATGATGTCACAATGTATTATGACATCATAATGTATCCGCATTATGACATCGCAATATATTATGAGAGCGCAATTTGCAGGTATTATGAGCAATTTCTCTTACCCCAATTTGTGTCACATCTTCTGTAGCATCATGAGCATGTATTCTGACGTCACAGTATATGATGACATCATAATTAGTATGCACTATGACATCACAATGTATTATGATGTCATAATATATCCGGATAATGACATCACAATATATTATGAGAGCGCAATTTGCAGGTGTTATGAGCAATTTCTCTTACCCAAATTTGTGCCACATCTACTGGAGCATCATGAGCATGCATTATGACGTCACAATATATGATGACATCATAATTAGTATGCACTATGATGTCACAATGTATTATGACGTCATAATGTATCCGCTTTATGACATCACAATATATTATGAAAGCGCAATTTGCAGGTATTATGACCAATTTGTCTTACCCGAATCTGTGTCACATCTACTGGAGCATCATGAGCATGTATTATGACGTCACAGTATATGATGACATCATAATTAGTATGCACTATGACGTCACAATGTATTATGACGTCATAATGTATCCGCATTATGACATCACAATATATTATGAGAGCGCCATTTGCAGGTATTATGAGCAATTTCTCTTACCCTGAGCATGTATTATGACGTCACAATATATGATGACATCATAATTAGTATGCACTATGACGTCACAATGCATTATGACATCATAATGTATCCGCATTATGACATCGCAATATATAATGAGAGCGCAATTTGCAGGTATTATGACCAATTTCTCTTACCCGAATCTGTGTCACATCTACTGGGGCATAATGAGCATGCATTATGATGTCACAGTATATGATGACATCATAATTAGTATGCACTATGATGTCACAATGTATTATGACGTCATAATGAATCCCCATTATGACATCACAATATATTATGAGAGCGCAATTTGCAGATATTATGAGCAATTTCTCTTACCCCAATTTGTCTCACATCTGCTGGAGAAACATCAGCATGTATTATGACGTCACAGTATATGATGACATCATAATTAGTATGCATTATTACGTCACAATGTATTATGACGTCATAATATATCCGCATTATGACATCACAATATATTATGAGAGCACAATTTGCAGGTATTATAAGCAATTTCTCTTACCCCAATTTGTGTCACATCTACTGGAGCATCATGAGCATGCATTATGACGTCACAATATATGATGACATCATAATTAGTATGCACTATGATGTCACAATGTATTATGACGTCTTAATATATCCGCTTTATGACATCACAAAATATTATGAGAGCGCAATTTGCAGGTAATATGACCAATTTCTCTTACCCCAATTTGTGTCACATCTACTGGAGCATCATGACCATGCATTATGACGTCACAGTATATGATGACATCATAATTAGTATGCACTATGACGTCACAATGTATTATGATGTCATAATATATCCGTATTATGACATCACAATGTATTATGAGAGCCCAATTTGCAGGTGTTTTGAGCAATTTCTCTTAACCCAATTTGTGCCACATCTACTGGAGCATCATGAGCATGCATTATGACGTCACAGTATATGATGACATCATAACTATTATGCAGTATGACGTCACAATATATTATGACGTCATAATGTATCCGCATTATGACATGACAATATATTATGAGAGCGCAATTTGCAGGTATTATGAGCAATTTCTCTTACCCCAATTTGTGTCACATCTACTGGAGCATAATGAGCATGCATTATGATGTCACAGTATATGATGACATCATAATTAGTATGCACTAAGGTGTCACAATGTATTTTGACGTCATAATGAATCCGCATTATGACATCACAATATATTATGAGAGCGCAATTTGCAGGTATTATGAGCAATTTCTCTTACCCCAATTTGTGTCACATCTACTGGAGCATCCTGAGCATGTATTATGACGTCACAATATATGATGACATCATAATTAGTATGCACTATGACGTCACAATGTATTATGACGTCATAATGTATTCACATTATGACAACACAATATATTATGAGAGCGCAATTTGCAAGTATTATGACCAATTTCTCTTACTCCAATTTGTGTCACATCTACTGGAGAAACATGAGCATGTATTATGACGTCACAGTATATGATGACATCATAATTAGTATGCGTTATGACGTCACAATGTATTATGATGTCATAATATATCCGCATTATGACATCACAATATATTATGAGAGCGCAATTTGCAGGTATTATGAGCAATTTCTCTTACCCCAATTTGTGTCACATCTACTGGAGCATCCTGAGCATGTATTATGACGTCACAATATATGATGACATCATAATTAGTATGCACTATGACGTCACAATGTATTATGACGTCATAATGTATTCACATTATGACAACACAATATATTATGAGAGCGCAATTTGCAGGTATTTTGACCAATTTCTCTTACCCCAATTTTTGTCACATCTACTGGAGCATAATGAGCATGCATTATGATGTCACAGCATATGATGACATCATAATTAGTATGCACTATGACGTCACAATGTATTATGACGTCATAATGAATCCGCATTATGACATCACAATATATTATGAGAGCGCAATTTGCAGGTATTATGACCAAATTTTGTTACCGCAATTTGTGTCACATGTACTGGAGCATCATGAGCATGTATTATGACATCACAGTATATGATGACATCATAATTAGTATGAACTATGACGTCACAATGTTTTACGATGTCATAATATATCCGCATTATGACATCACAATATATTATGAGAGCGCAATTTGCAAGTATTATGAGCAATTTCTCTTACCACAATTTGTGTCACATCTACTGGAGCATCATGAGCATGCATTATGACGTCACAATATATGATGGCATCCTAATTAGTATGCAGTATGATGTCACAATGTATTATGATGTCATAATGTATCCGCTTTATGACATCACAATATATTATGAGAGCGCAATTTGCAGGTATTATGACCAATTTCTCTAACCCCAATTTGTGTCACATCTACTGGAGCATCATGAGCATGTATTATGACATCACAGTATATGATGACATCATAATTACTATGCACTATGATGTCACAATATCTTATGACGTCAAAATGTATCCGCATTATGACATCACAATATATTATGAGAGCGCAATTTGCAGGTATTATGAGCAATTTCTCTTACCCCAATTTGTGTCACATCTACTGGAGAAACATGAGCATGCATTATGATGTCACAGTATATGATGACATCATAATTAGTATGCACTATGATGTCACAATGTATTATGACGTCATAATGAATCCGCATTTTGACATCACAATATATTATGAGAGCGCAATTTGCAGGTATTATGAGCAATTTCTCTTACCCCAATTTGTGTCACATCTACTGGGGAAACATGAGCATGTATTATGACGTCACAGTATATGATGACATCATAATTAGTATGCATTATGACGTCACAATGTATTCTGACGTCATAATATATCCGGGTAATGACATCACAATACATTATGAGAGCGCAATTTGTAGGTGTTATGAGCAATTTCTCTTACCACAATTTGTGCCACATCTACTGGAGCATCATGAGCATGCATTATGACGTCACAATATATGATGACATCATAATTAGTATGCACTATGATGTCACAATGTATTATGACGTCATAATGTATCTGCTTTATTACTTCACAATATATGATGAGAGCGCAATTTGCAGGTATTATGACCAATTTCTCTTCCCCCAATTTGTGTCACATCTACTGGAGCATCTTGAGCATGTATTATGACGTCACAGTATATGATGACATCATAATTAGTATGCACTATGACGTCACAATGTATTATGATGTCATAATATATCTGCATTATGACAGCACAATATATTATGAGAGCGAAATTTGCAGGTATTGTGACCAATTTCTCTTACCCCAATTTGTGTCACATCTACTGGAGCATCATGAGCATGTATTATGACGTCACAGTATATGTTGACATCATAATTAGTATGCACTATGACGTCACAATGTATTATGACGTCATAATATATCCGGATAATGACATCACAATATATTATGAGAGCGCAATTTGCAGGTGTTGTGAGCAATTTCTCTTACCCCAATTTGTGCCACATCTACTGGAGCATGATTAGCATGCATTATGACGTCACAATATATGATGCCATCATAATTAGTATGCACTATGATGTCACAATGTATTATGACGTCATAATGAATTCGCATTATGACATCACAATATATTATGAGAGCGCAATTTGCAGGTATTATGAGCAATTTCTCTTACCCCAATTTGTGTCACATCTACTGGAGCATAATGAGCATGTATTATGATGTCACAGTATATGATGAAATCATAATTAGTATGCATTATGACGTCACAATGTATTATGATGTCATAATGTATCCGCATTATGACATCACAATATATTATGAGAGCGCAATTTGCAGGTATTATGAGCAATTTCTCTTACCTCAATTTCTGTCACATCTACCGGAGCATAATGAGCATGCATTATGATGTCACAGTATATGATGACATTATGATTAGTATGCACTATGATGTCACAATGTATTATGACGTCATAATGAATCCGCATTATGACATCACAATATATTATGATAGCGCAATTTGCAGGTTTTATGAGCAATTTCTCTTACCCCAATTTGTGTCACATCTACTGGAGAAACATGAGCATGTATTATGATGTCACAGTTTATGATGAAATGATAATTAGTATGCATTATGACGTCACAATGTATTATGATGTCATAATGTATCCGCATTATGACATCACAATATATTATGAGAGCGCTATTTGCAGGTATTATGAGCAATTTCTCTTACCCCAATTTGTGTCACATCTACTGGAGCATCCTGAGCATGTATTATGACGTCACAGTATATGATGACATCATAATTAGTGTGCACTATGATGTCACAATATATTATGACATCATAATGTATCCGCATTATGACATCGCAATATATTATGAGAGCGCAATTTGCAGGTATTATGAGCAATTTCTCTTACCCCAATTTGTGTCACATCTTCTGGAGCATCATGAGCATGTATTCTGACGTCACAGTCTATGATGACATCATAATTAGTATGCACTATGACATCACAATGTATTATGATGTCATAATATATCCGGATAATGACATCACCATATATTATGAGAGCGCAATTTGCAGGTGTTATGAGCAATTTCTCTTACCCAAATTTGTGCCACATCTACTGGAGCATCATGAGCATGTATTATGACGTCACAGTATATGATGACATCATAATTAGTATGCACTATGACGTCACAATGTATTATGACGTCATAATGCATCCGCATTATGACATCACAATATATTATGAGAGCGCAATTTGCAGGTATTATGAGCAATTTCTCTTACCCTGAGCATGTATTATGACGTCACAATATATGATGACATCATAATTAGCATGCACTATGACGTCACAATGCATTATGACGTCATAATGTATTCGCATTATGACCTCACAATATAATATGAGAGCGCAATTTGCAGGTATTATGAGCAATTTCTCTTACCCCAATTTGTGTCACATCTACTCGATAATCATGAGCATGTATTATGACGTCACAGTATATGATAACATCATAATTAGTATGCACTATGACGTCACAATGTATTATGACATCATAATGTATCCGCATTATGACATCGCAATATATAATGAGAGCGCAATTTGCAGGTATTATGACCAATTTCTCTTACCCCAATTTGTGTCACATCTACTGGGGCATAATGAGCATGCATTATGATGTCACAGTATATGATGACATCATAATTAGTATGCACTATGACGTCACAATGTATTATGACGTCATAATGAATCCCCATTATGACATCACAATATATTATGAGAGTGCAATTTGCAGATATTATGAGCAATTTCTCTTACCCCAATTTGTCTCACATCTACTGGAGAAACATCAGCATGTATTATGACGTCACAGTATATGATGACATCATAATTAGTATGCATTATGACGTCACAATGTATTATGACGTCATAATATATCCGCATTATGGCATCACAATATATTATGAGAGCACAATTTGCAGGTATTATGAGCAATTTCTCTTACCACAATTTGTGTCACATCTACTGGAGCATCATGAGCATGCATTATGACGTCACAATATATGATGACATCATAATTAGTATGCAGTAAGATGTCACAATGTATTATGACGTCATAATATATCCGCTTTATGACATCACAAAATATTATGAGAGCGCAATTTGCAGGTAATATGACCAGTTTCTCTTACCCCAATTTGTGTCACATCTACTGGAGGATCATGACCATGCATTATGACGTCACAGTATATGATGACATCATAATTAGTATGCACTATGACGTCACAATGTATTATGATGTCATAATATATCCGTATTATGACATCACAATGTATTATGAGAGCCCAATTTGCAGGTGTTTTGAGCAATTTCTCTTAACCCAATTTGTGCCACATCTACTGGAGCATCATGTGCATGCATTATGACGTCACAGTATATGATGACATCATAATTATTATGCAGTATGACGTCACAATGTATTATGACGTCATATTGTATCCGCATTATGACATCACAATATAATATGAGAGCGCAATTTGCAGGTATTATGAGCAATTTCTCTTACCCCAATTTGTGTCACATCTACTGGAGCATCCTGAGCATATATTATGACGTCACAATATATGATGACATCATAATTAGTATGCACTATGACGTCACAATGTATTATGACGTCATAATATATTCGCATTATGACATCACAATATATTATGAGAGCGCAATTTGCAGGTATTATGACCAATTTTTCTTACCCCAATTTGTGTCACATACACTGGAGCATCATGAGCATGCATTATGACGTCACAGTATATGATGACATCATACTTATTATGCACTATGACGTCACAATGTATTATGACGTCATAATGTATCCGCATTATGACATCACAATGTATTATGAGAGCGCAATTTGCAGGTATTATGAGCAATTTCTCTTACCCCAATTTGTGTCACATCGACTGGAGCATAATGAGCATGCATTATGATGTCACAGTATATGATGACATCATAATTAGTATGCACTAGGGTGTCACAATGTATTTTGACGTCATAATGAATCCGCATTATGACATCACAATATATTATGAGAGCGCAATTTGCAGGTATTATGAGCAATTTCTCTTACCCCAATTTGTGTCACATCTACTGGAGCATCCTGAGCATGTATTATGACGTCACAATATATGATGACATCATAATTAGTATGCACTATGACGTCACAATGTATTATGACGTCATAATGTATTCACATTATGACAACACAATATATTATGAGAGCGCGATTTGCAGGTATTATGACCAATTTCTCTTACCCCAATTTGTGTCACATCTACTGGAGCATAATGAGCATGCATTATGATGTCACAGTATATGATGACATCATAATTAGTATGCATTATGATGTCACAATGTATTATGAGGTCATAATGAATCCGCATTATGACATCACAATATATTATGAGAGCGCAATTTGCAGGTTTTATGAGCAATTTTTCTTACCCCAATTTGTGTCACATCTACTGGAGCATCATGAGCATGCATTATGGCATCACAGTATATGATGACATCATAATTAGTAAGCATTGTGACGTCACAATGTATTATGACGTCATAATGAATCCGCATTATGACATCCCAATATATTATGAGAGCGCAATTTGCAGGTATTATGAGCAATTTCTCTTACCCCAATTTGTGTCACATCTACTGGAGAAACATGAGCATGTATTATGATGTCACAGTTTATGATGAAATCATAATTAGTATGCATTATGACGTCACAATGTATTATGATGTCATAATGTATCCGCATTATGACATCACAATATATTATGAGAGCGCAATTCGCAGGTATTATGAGCAATTTCTCTTACCCCAATTTGTGTCACATCTACTGGAGCATCCTGAGCATGTATTATGACGTCACAGTATATGATGACATCATAATTAGTGTGCACTATGATGTCACAATGTATTATGACATCATAATGTATCCGCATTATGACATCGCAATATATTATGAGAGCGCAATTTGCAGGTATTATGAGCAATTTCTCTTACCCCAATTTGTGTCACTTCTTCTGGAGCATCATGAGCATGTATTCTGACGTCACAGTATATGATGACATCATAATTAGTATGCACTATGACATCACAATGTATTATGATGTCATAATATATCCGGATAATGACATCACAATGTATTATGAGAGCGTAATTTGCAGGTGTTATGAGCAATTTCTCTTACCCAAATTTGTGCCACATCTACTGGAGCATCATGAGCATGCATTATGACGTCACAATATATGATGACATCATAATTAGTATGCAGTATGATGTCACAATGTATTATGACGTCATAATGTATTCGCATTATGACATCACAATATATTATGAGAGCGCAATTTGCAGGTATTATGAGCAATTTCTCTTACTCCAATTTTTGTCACATCTACTGGAGGATCATGAGCATGTATTATGACGTCACAGTATATGATGACATCATAATTAGTATGCACTATGACGTCACAATGTATTATGACATCATAATGTATCCGCATTATGACATCACAATATATTATGAGAGCGCAATTTGCAGGTATTATGAGCAATTTCTCTTACCCCAATTTATGTCACATCTACTGGAGCTTCCTGAGCATGTATTATGACGTCACAATATATGATGACATCATAATTAGTATGCACTATGACGTCACAATGTATTATGACGTCATAATGTATTCACATTATGACAACACAATATATTATGAGAGCGCAATTTGCAGGTATTATGACCAATTTCTCTTACCCCAATTTGTGTCACATCTACTGGAGAAACATGAGCATGTATTATGACGTCACAGTATATGATGACATCATAATTAGTATGCGTTATGACGTCACAATGTATTATGATGTCATAATATATCCGCATTATGACATCACAATATATTATGAGAGCGCAATTTGCAGGTATTATGAGCAATTTCTCTTACCCCAATTTGTGTCACATATACTGGAGCATCCTGAGCATGTATTATGACGTCACAATATATGATGACATCATAATTAGTATGCACTATGACGTCACAATGTATTATGACGTCATAATGTATTCACATTATGACAACACAATATATTATGAGAGCGCAATTTGCAGGTATTATGACCAATTTCTCTTACCCCAATTTTTGTCACATCTACTGGAGCATAATGAGCATGCATTATGATGTCACAGCATATGATGACATCATAATTAGTATGCACTATGATGTCACAATGTATTATGACGTCATAATGAATCCGCATTATGACATCACAATATATTATGAGAGTGCAATTTGCAGGTATTATGAGCAATTTCTCTTACCCCAATTTGTGTCACATCTACTGGAGCATCATGAGCATGCATTATGACATCACAGTATATGATGACATCATAATTAGTAAGCATTATGACATCACAATGTATTATGATGTCATAATGTATCCGCATTATGACATCACAATATATTATGAGAGCGCAATTTGCAGGTATTATGAGCCATTTCTCTTACCCCAATTTGTGTCACATCTACTGGAGCATCCTGAGCATGTATTATGACGTCACAGTATATGATGACATCATAATTAGTGTGCACTATGATGTCACAATGTATTATGACATCATAATGTATCCGCATTATGACATCGCAATATATTATGAGAGCGCAATTTGCAGGTATTATGAGCAATTTCTCTTACCCCAATTTGTGTCACATCTTCTGGAGCATCATGAGCATGTATTCTGACGTCACAGTATATGATGACATCATAATTAGTATGCACTATGACATCACAATGTATTATGATGTCATAATATATCCGGATAATGACATCACAATATATTATGAGAGCGCAATTTGCAGGTGTTATGAGCAATTTCTCTTACCCAAATTTGTGCCACATCTACTGGAGCATCATGAGCATGCATTATGACGTCACAATATATGATGACATCATAATTAGTATGCAGTATGATGTCACAATGTTTTATGACGTCATAATGTATTCGCATTATGACATCACAATATATTATGAGAGCGCAATTAGCAGGTATTATGAGCAATTTCTCTTACTCCAATTTTTTTCACATCTACTGGAGCATTATGAGCATGTATTATGACGTCACAGTATATGATGACATCATAATCAGTATGCACTATGACGTCACAATGTATTATGACATCATAATGTATCCGCATTATGACATTGCAATATATTTTGAGAGCGCAATTTGTAGGTATTATGAGCAATTTCTCTTACCCCAATTTGTGTCACATCTACTGGAGAATAATGAGCATGAATTATAATGTCACAGTATATGATGACATCATAATTAGTATGCACTATGGTGTCACAATTTATTTTGACGTCATAATGAATCCGCATTATGACATCACAATATATTATGAGAGCGCAATTTGCAGGTATTATGAGCAATTTCTCTTACCCCAATTTGTGTCACATCTACTGGAGAAACATGAGCATGTATTATGACGTCACAGTATATGATGACATCATAATTAGTATGCATTATGACGTCACAATGTATTATGATGTCATAATATATCCGCATTATGACATCACAATATATTATGAGAGCGCAATTTGCAGGTATTATGAGCAATTTCTCTTACCCTAATTTGTGTCACGTCTACTGGAGCATCCTGAGCATGTATTATGACGTCACAATATATGATGACATCATAATTAGTATGCACTATGACGTCACAATGTATTATGACGTCATAATGTATTCACATTATGACAACACAATATATTATGAGAGCGCAATTTGCAGGTATTATGACCAATTTCTCTTACCCCAATTTGTGTCACATCTACTGGAGCATAATGAGCATGCATTATGATGTCACAGTATATGATGACATCATAATTAGTATGCACTATGATGTCACAATGTATTATGACGTCATAATGAATCCGCATTATGACATCACATTATATTATGAGAGCGCAATTTGCAGGTATTATGAGCAATTTCTCTTACCCCAATTTGTGTCACATCTACTGGAGCATCATGAGCATGCATTATGGCATCACAGTATATGATGACATCATAATTAGTAAGCATTATGATGTCACAATGTATTATGACGTCATAATGTATCCGCATTATGACATCACAATATATTATGAGAGCGCAATTTGCAGGTATTATGAGCAATTTCTCTTACCCCAATTTGTGTCACATCTACTGGAGCATCCTGAGCATGTATTATAACGTCACAGTATATGATGACATCATAATTAGTATGCACTATGATGTCACCATATATTATGACATCATAATGTATCCGCATTATGACATCTCAATATATTATCAGAGAGCAATTTGCAGGTAATATGAGCAATTTCTCTTACCCCAATTTGTGTGACATCTACTGGAGCATAATGAGAATGCATTATGATGTCACAGTATATGATGACATCATAATTAGTATGCACTATGATGTCACAATGTATTATGACGTCATAATGAATCCGCATTATGACATCACAATATATTATGAGAGCGCAATTTGCAGGTATTATGAGCAATTTCTCTTACCGCAATTTGTGTCACATCTACTGGAGCATCATGAGCATGCATTATGATGTCACAATATATGATGACATCATAATTAGTATGCACTATGATGTCACAATGTATTATGACGTCATAATGTTTCCGCTTTATGACATCACAATATATTATGAGAGCGCAATTTGCAGGTATTATGACCAATTTCTCTTACTCCAATTTTTGTCACATCTATTGGAGCATCATGAGCATGCATTATGATGTCACAATATATGATGACATCATAATTAGTATGCACTATGATGTCACAATGTATTATGACGTCATAATGTATCCGCTTTATGACATCGCAATATATTTTGAGAGCGCAATTTGTAGGTATTATGAGCAATTTCTCTTACCACAATTTGTGTCACATCTACTGGAGCATAATGAGCATGCATTATGATGTCACAGTATATGATGACACCATAATTAGTAAGCATTATGACGTCACAATGTATTATGACGTCATAATGTATCCGCATTATGACATCTCAATATATTATGAGAGCGCAATTTGCAGGTAATATGAGCAATTTCTCTTACCCCAATTTGTGTCACATCTACTGGAGCATCATGAGCATGCATTATGACATCACAGTATATGATGAAATCATAATTAGTAAGCATTATGATGTCACAATGTATTATGAGGTCATAATGTATCCGCATTATGACATCACAATATATTATGAGAGCGCAATTTGCAGGTATTATGAGCAATTTCTTTCACCCCAATTTGTGTCTCATCTACTGGAGCATAATGAGCATGCATTATGATGTCACAGTATATGATGACATCATAATTAGTATGCATTATCACGTCACAATGTATTATGATGTCATAATATATCTGCATTATGACATCACAATATATTATGAGAGCGCAATTTCCAGGTATTATGAGCCATTTCTCTTCCACAATTTGTCTCACATCTGCTGGAGCATCATGAGCATGCATTATGATGTCACAATATATGATGACATCATAATTAGTATGCACTGTGATTTCACAATGTATTATGACGTCATAATATATCCGCTTTATGACATCACAATATATTATGAGAGCGCAATTTGCAGGTATTATGACCAATTTCTCTTACCCCAATTTGTGTCACATCTACTGGAGCCTCATGAGCATGTATTATGACGTCACAGTATATGATGACATCATAATTAGTATGCACTATGACATCACAATGTATTATGATGTCATAATATATCCGGATAATGACATCACAATATATTATGAGAGCGCAATTTGCAGGTGTTATGAGCAATTTCTCTTACCCAAATTTGTGCCACATCTACTGGAGCATCATGAGCATGCATTATGACGTCACAATATATGATGACATGATAATTAGTATGCACTATGATGTCACAATGTATTATGATGTCATAATATATCCAGATAATGACATCACAATATATTATGAGAGCGCAATTTGCAGGTGTTATGAGCAATTTCTCTTACCCAAATTTGTGCCACATCTACTGGAGCATCATGAGCATGCATTATGACGTCACAATATATGATGACATCATAATTAGTATGCACTATGATGTTACAATATATTATGACGTCATAATATATCTGCTCTATGACATCACAATATATTATGAGAGCGCAATTTGCAGGTGTTATGACCAATTTCCCTTACCCCAATTTGTGTCACATCTACTGGAGCATCATGAGCATGTATTATGACGTCACAGTATATGAAGACATCATTATTAGTATGCACTATGACGTCACAATGTATTATGATGTCATAAAATATCCGCATTATGACATCACAACATATTATGAGGGCGCAATTTGCAGGTATTATGATAATTTCTCATACCACAATTTGTGTCACATCTACTGGAGCATCATGAGCATGCATTATGACGTCACAATATATGATGACATCATAATTAGTATGCACTATGATGTCACAATGTATTATGACGTCATAATGTATCCGCTTTATGACATCACAATATATTATGAGAGCGCAATTTGCAGGTATTATGACCAATTTCTCTAACCCCAATCTGTGTCACATCTACTGGAGCATCATGAGCATGCATTATGACGTCACAGTATATGATGACATCATAATTAGTATGCACTATGACGTCACAATGTATTATGACGTCATAATGTATCCGCATTTTGACATCACAATATATTATGACAGCGCAATTTGCAGGTATTATGAGAAATTTCTCTTACCGCAATTTGTGTCACATCTACTGGAGCATCCTGAGCATGTATTATGACGTCACAATATATGATGACATCACAATTAGTATGCACTATGACGTCACAATGCATTATGACGTCATAATGTATTCGCATTATGACATCACAATATATTATGAGAGCGCAATTTGCAGGTATTATGACCAATTTCTCTTACCCCAATCTGTGTCACATCTACTGGAGCATCATGAGCATGCATTATGACGTCACAGTATATGATGACATTATAATTAGTATGCACTATGACGTCACAATGTATTATGACGTCATAATGTATCCACATTATGACATCGCAATGTATTATTAGAGCGCAGTTTGCACGTATTATGAGCAATTTCTCTTACCCCAATTTGTGTCACATCTACTGGAGCATCATGAGCATGTATTATGACGTCACAGTATATGATGACATCATAATTAGTATGCACTATGACGTCACAATGTATTATGATGTCATAATATATCCGCATTATGTTATCACAATATATAATGAGAGCGCAATTTGCAGGTATTATGAGCAATTTCTCTTACCACAATTTGTGTCACATCTGCTGGAGCATCATGAGCATGCATTATGATGTCACAATATATGATGACATCATAATTAGTATGCCCTATTATGTCACAATGTATTATGATGTCATAATGTATCCGCTTTATGACATCACAATATATTATGACAGCGCAATTTGCAGGTATTATGTCCAATTTCTCTTACCCCAATTTGTGTCACATCTACTGGAGCATCATGAGCATGTATTATGATGTCACAGTATATGATGACATCATAATTAGTATGCACTATGACGTCACAATGTATTCTGACGTCATAATATATCCGGGTAAGGACATCACAATATATTATGAGAGCGCAATTTGCAGGTGTTATGAGCAATTTCTCTTACCACAATTTGTGCCACATCTACTGGAGCATCATGAGCATGCATTATGACGTCACAATATATGATGGCATCATAATTAGTATGCACTATGATGTCACAATGTATTCTGACGTCATTAATGTATCTGCTTTATTACTTCACAATATATGATGAGAGCGCAATTTGCAGGTATTATGTCCAATTTCTCTTGCCCCAATTTGTGTCACATCTACTGGAGCATCATGAGCATGTATTATGACGTCACAATATATGATGACATCATAATTAGTATGCACTATGACGTCACAATGTATTATGATGTCATAATATATCCGCATTATGACAGCACAACATATTATGAGAGCGCAATTTGCAGGTATTATGAGCAATTTCTCTTACCACAATTTGTGTCACATCTACTGGAGAAACATGAGCATGCATTATGATGACACAGTATATGATGAAATCATAATTAGTATGCATTATGACGTCACAGTGTATTATGATGTCATAATGTATCCGCATTATGACATCAAAATATATTATGAGAGCGCAATTTGCAGGTATTATGAGCAATTTCTCTTACCCCAGTTTGTGTCACATCTACTGGAGCATCCTGACCATGTATTATGACATCACAGTATATGATGACATCATAATTAGTATGCACTATGATGTCACAATGTCTTATGACGTCATAATGTATCCGCATTATGACATCACAATATATTATGAGAGCGCAATTTGCAGGTATTATGAGCAATTTCTCTTACCCCAAATTGTGTCACATCTACTGGAGCATCCTGAGCATGTATTATGACGTCAAAATATATGATGACATCATAATTAGTATGCACTATGATGTCAGAATGTATTATGACGTCATAATGTATTCGCATTATGACATCACAATATATTATGAGAGCGCAATTTGCAGGTACTATGACCATTTTCTCTTACCCCAATTTGTGTCACATCTACTGGAGCATCATGAGCATGTATTATGATGTCACAGTATATGATGACATCATAATTAGCAAGCACTATGACGTCACAATGTATTATGACATCATAATGTATCCACATTATGACATCGCAATGTATTATGAGAGCGCAGTTTGCAGGTATTATGAGCAATTTCTCTTACCCCAATTTGTGTCACATCTACTGGAGCATAATGAGCATGCATCATGATGTCACAGTATATGATGACATCATAATTAGTATGCACTATGATGTCACAATGTATTATGACGTCATAATGAATCCGCATTATGACATCACAATATATTATGAGAGCGCAATTTGCAGGTATTATGAGCAATTTCTCTTACCCCAATTTGTGTCACATCTACTGGAGCATCATGAGCATGCATCATGATGTCACAGTATATGATGACATCATAATTAGTATGCACTATGATGTCACAATGTATTATGACGTCATAATGAATCCGCATTATGACATCACAATATATTATGAGAGCGCAATTTGCAGGTATTATGAGCAATTTCTTTTACCCCAGTTTGTGTCACATCTACTGGAGCATCCTGAGCATGTATTATGACATCACAGTATATGATGACATCATAATTAGTATGCACTATGATGTCTCAATGTCTTATGACGTCATAATGTATCCGCATTATGACATCACAATATATTATGAGAGCGCAATTTGCAGGTATTATGAGCAATTTCTCTTACCCCAAATTGTGTCACATCTACTGGAGCATCCTGAGCATGTATTATGACGTCACAATATATGATGACATCATAATTAGTATGCACTATGATGTCAGAATGTATTATGACGTCATAATGTATTCGCATTATGACATCACAATATATTATGAGAGCGCAATTTGCAGGTACTATGACCAATTTCTCTTACCCCAATTTGTGTCACATCTACTGGAGCATCATGAGCATGTATTATGATGTCACAGTATATGATGACATCATAATTAGCAAGCACTATGACGTCACAATGTATTATGACATCATAATGTATTCACATTATGACATCGCAATGTATTATGAGAGCGCAGTTTGCAGGTATTATGAGCAATTTCTCTTACCCCAATTTGTGTCACATCTACTGGAGCATAATGAGCATGCATCATGATGTCACAGTTTATGATGACATCATAATTAGCATGCACTATGACGTCACAATGTATTATGACATCATAATGTATCCACATAATGACATCGCAATGTATTATGAGAGCGCAGTTTGCAGGTATTATGAGCAATTTCTCTTACCCCAATTTGTGTCACATCTACTGGAGCATAATGAGCATGCATCATGATGTCACAGTATATGATGACATCATAATCAGTATGCACTATGATGTCACAATGTATTATGACGTCATAATGAATCCGCATTATGACATCACAATATATTATGAGAGCGCAATTTGCAGGTATTATGAGCAATTTCTCTTACCCCAATTTGAGTCACATCTACTGGAGCATCATGAGCATGCATTATGACATCACAGTTTATGATGACATCATAATTAGTAAGCATTATGACGTCACAATGTATTATGACGTCATAATGTATCCGCATTATGACATCACAATATATTATGAGAGCGCAATTTGCAGGTATTATGAGCAATTTCTCTTACCCCAATTTGTGTCACATATACTGGAGCATCATGAGCACGCATTGTGATGTCACAGTATATGATGACATCATAATTATTATGCACTATGACGTCACAATGTATTATGACTTCATAATGTATCCGCATTATGAGAGCACAATATATTATGAGAGCGCAATTTGCAGGTATTATGGGCAATTTCTCCTACCCCAATTTGTGTCACATCTACTGGAGCATCCTGAGCATGTATTATGACGTCACAATATATGATGACATCATAATTGGTATGCACTGTGATGTCACAATGTATTATGACGTCATAATATATCCGCTTTATGACATCACAATATATTATGACAGCGCAATTTGTAGGTATTATGAGCAATTTCTCTTACCCCAATTTGTGTCACATCTACTGGAGCATCCTGAGCATGTATTATGACGTCACAATATATGATGACATCATAATTAGCATGCACTATGACGTCACAATGTATTATGACGTCATAATGTATTCACATTATGACAACACAATATATTATGAGAGCGCAATTTGCAGGTATTATGACCAATTTCTCTTACTCCAATTTGTGTCACATCTACTGGAGCATAATGAGCATGCATTATTATGTCACAGTATATGATGACATCATAATTAGTATGCACTATGATGTCACAATGTATTATGACGTCATAATGAATCCGCATTATGACATCACAATATATTATGAGAGCGCAATTTGCAGGTATTATGAGCAATTTTTCTTTCCCCAATTTGTGTCACATCTACTGGAGCATCATGAGCATGCATTATGGCATCACAGTATATGATGACATCATAATTAGTAAGCATTATGACGTCACAATGTATTATGACGTCATAATGTATCCGCATTATGACATCACAATATATTATGAGAGCGCAATTTGCAGGTATTATGACCAATTTCTCTTACCCCAATTTGTGTCACATCTACTGGAGCAACATGAGCATGCATTATGACGTCACAATATATGATGGCATCCTAATTAGTATGCAGTATGATGTCACACTGTATTATGATGTCATAATGTATCCGCTTTATGACATCACAATATATTATGAGAGCGCAATTTGCAGGTATTATGACCAATTTCTCTAACCCCAATCTGTGTCACATCTACTGGAGCATCAAGAGCATGTATTATGACATCACAGTATATGATGACATCATAATTAGTATGCACTATGATGTCACAATGTCTTATGACGTCATAATGTATCCGCATTATGACATCACAATATATTATGAGAGCGCAATTTGCAGGTATTATGAGCAATTTCTCTTACCCCAATTTGTGTCACAACTACTGGAGAAACATGATCATGCATTATGATGTCACAGTATATGATGACATCATAATTAGTATGCACTATGATGTCACAATGTATTATGACGTCATAATGAATCCGCATTTTGACATCACAATATATTATGAGAGTGCAATTTGCAGGTATTATGAGCAATTTCTCTTACCCCAATCTGTGTCACATCTAATGGGGAAACATGAGCATGTATTATGACGTCACAGTATATGATGACATCATAATTAGTATGCATTATGACGTCACAATGTATTATGATGTCATAATATATCCGCATTATGACATCACAATATATTATGAGAGCGCAATTTGCAGGTATTATGAGCAATTTCTCTTACCCCAATTTGTGTCACATCTACTGGAGCATAATGAGCATGCATCATGATGTCACAGTATATGATGACATCATAATTAGTATGCACTATGACGTCACAATGTATTATGACGTCATTAATGTATCTGCTTTATTACTTCACAATATATGATGAGAGCGCAATTTGCAGGTATTATGACCAATTTGTCTTGCCCCAATTTGTGTCACATCTACTGGAGCATCATGAGCATGTATTATGACGTCACAGTATATGATGACATCATAATTAGTATGCACTATGACGTCACAATGTATTATGATGTCATAATATATCCGCATTATGACAGCACAACATATTATGAAAGCGCAATTTGCAGGTATTATGAGCAATTTCTCTTACCATAATTTGTGTCACATCTACTGGAGCATCATGAGCATGCATTATGACGTCACAATATATGATGACATCATAATTAGTATGCAATATGACGTCACAATGTATTATGATATCATGATGTATCCGCATTATGACATCACAATATATTATGAGAGCGCAATTTGCAGGTATTATGAGCACTTTCTCTTACCCCAATTTGTGTCACATCTACTGGAGCATAATGAGCATGCATTATGATGTCACACTATATGATGACATCATAATTAGTAAGCACTATGATGTCACAATGTATTTTAACGTCATAATGTATTCACATTATGACATCACAATATATTATGAGAGCGCAATTTGCAGGTATTATGAGCAATTTCTCTTACTCCAATTTGTGTCACATCTACTGGAGCATCATGAGCATGTATTATGATGACACAGTATATGATGAAATCATAATTAGTATGCATTATGACGTCACAGTGTATTATGATGTCATAATGTATCCGCATTATGACATCACAATATATTATGAGAGCGCAATTTGCAGGTATTATGAGCAATTTCTCTTACCCCAATTTGTGTCACATCTACTGGAGCATAATGAGCATGCATTATGATGTCACAGTATATGATGACATCATAATTAGTAAGCACTATGATGTCACAATGTATTTTAACGTCATAATGTATCCGCATTATGACATCACAATATATTATGAGAGCGCAATTTGCAGGTATTATGAGCAATTTCTCTTACCCCAATTTGTGTCACATCTACTGGAGCATAATGAGCATGCATTATGATGTCACAGTATATGATGACATCATAATTAGTATGCACTATGATGTCGCAATATATTATGACGTCATAATGAATCCGCATTATGACATCACAATATATTATGAGAGCGGAATTTGCAAGTATTATGAGCAATTTCTCTTACCCCAATTTGTGTCACATATACAGGAGAAACATGAGCATGTATTATGATGTCACAGTATATGATGAAATCATAATTAGTATGCATTATGACGTCACAATGTATTATGATGTCATAATGTATCCGCATTATGACATCACAATATATTATGAGAGCGCAATTTGCAGGTATTATGAGCAATTTCTCTAACCACAATTTATGTCACATCTACTGGAGCATCATGAGCATGCATTATGACGTCACAATATATGATGACATCACAATTAGTATGCACTTTGATGTCACAATGTAATATGACGTCATAATGTATCCGCTTTATGACATCACAATATATTATGAGAGCGCAATTTGCAGGTATTATGACCAATTTCTCTAACCCCAATTTGTGTCACATCTACTGGAGCATCAAGAGCATGTATTATGACATCACAGTATATGATGACATCATAATTAGTATGCACTATGATGTCACAATGTCTTATGACGTCATAATGTATCCGCATTATGACATCACAATATAATATGAGAGCGCAATTTGCAGGTATTATGAGCAATTTCTCTTACCCCAATTTGTGTCACATCTACTGGAGAAACATGATCATGCATTATGATGTCACAGTATATGATGACATCATAATTACTATGCACTATGATGTCACAATGTATTATGACGTCATAATGAATTCGCATTTTGACATCACAATATATTATGAGAGTGCAATTTGCAGGTATTATGAGCAATTTCTCTTAACCCAATTTGTGTCACATCTACTGGGGAAACATGAGCATGTATTATGACGTCACAGTATATGATGACATCATAATTAGTATGCATTATGACGTCACAATGTATTATGATGTCATAATATATCCGCATTATGACATCACAATATATTATGAGAGCGCAATTTGCAGGTATTATGAACAATTTCTCTTACCCCAATTTGTGTCACATCTACTGGAGCATCCTGAGCATCTATTATGACGTCACAATATATGATGACATCATAATTAGTATGCACTATGATGTCAGAATGTATTATGACGTCATAATGTATTCGCATTATGACATCACAATATATTACGAGAGCACAATTTGCAGGTACTATGACCAATTTCTCTTACCCCAATTTGTGTCACATCTACTGGAGCATCATGAGCATGTATTATGATGTCACAGTATATGATGACATCAAAATTAGCATGCACTATGACGTCACAATGTATTATGACATCATAATGTATCCGCATTATGACATCGCAATGTATTATGAGAGCGCAGTTTGCAGGTTTTATGAGCAATTTCTCTTACCCCAATTTGTGTCACATCTACTGGAGCATAATGAGCATGCATCATGATGTCACAGTATATGATGACATCATAATTAGTATGCACTATGACATCACACTGTATTCTGACGTCATAATATATCCGGGTAATGACATCACAATATATTATGAGAGCGCAATTTGCAGGTGTTATGAGCAATTTCTCTTACCACAATTTGTGCCACATCTACTGGAGCATCATGAGCATGCATTATGACGTCACAATATATGATGGCATCATAATTAGTATGCACTATGATGTCACAATATATTATGACGTCATTAATGTATCTGCTTTATTACTTCACAATATATGATGAGAGCGCAATTTGCAGGTATTATGACCAATTTCTCTTGCCCCAATTTGTGTCACATCTACTGGAGCATCATGAGCATGTATTATGACGTCACAGTATATGATGACATCATAATTAGTATGCACTATGACGTCACAATGTATTATGATGTCATAATATATCCGCATTATGACCGCACAACATATTATGAGAGCGCAATTTGCAGGTATTATGAGCAATTTCTCTTACCATAATTTGTGTCACATCTACGGGAGCATCATGAGCATGCATTATGACGTCACAATATATGATGACATCATAATTAGTATGCAATATGACGTCACAATGTATTATGATATCATGATGTATCCGCATTATGACATCACAATATACTATGAGAGCGCAATTTGCAGGTATTATGAGCACTTTCTCTTACCCCAATTTGTGTCACATCTACTGGAGCATAATGAGCATGCATTATGATGTCACACTATATGATGACATCATAATTAGTAAGCACTATGATGTCACAATGTATTTTAACGTCATAATGTATTCACATTATGACATCACAATATATTATGAGAGCGCAATTTGCAGGTATTATGAGCAATTTCTCTTACCCCAATTTGTGTCACATCTACTGGAGAAACATGAGCATGTATTATGATGACACAGTATATGATGAAATCATAATTAGTATGCATTATGACGTCACAGTGTATTATGATGTCATAATGTATCCGCATTATGACATCACAATATATTATGAGAGCGCAATTTGCAGGTATTATGAGCAATTTCTCTTACCCCAATTTGTGTCACATCTACTGGAGCATAATGAGCATGCATTATGATGTCACAGTATATGATGACATCATTATTAGTATGCACTATGATGTCACAATGTATTATGACGTCATAATGAATCCGCATTATGACATCACAATATATTATGAGAGCGGAATTTGCAAGTATTATGAGCAATTTCTCTTACCCCAATTTGTGTCACATATACAGGAGAAACATGAGCATGTATTATGATGTCACAGTATATGATGAAATCATAATTAGTATGCATTATGACGTCACAATGTATTATGATGTCATAATGTATCCGCATTATGACATCACAATATATTATGAGAGCGCAATTTGCAGGTATTATGAGCAATTTCTCTAACCACAATTTATGTCACATCTACTGGAGCATCATGAGCATGCATTATGACGTCACAATATATGATGACATCACAATTAGTATGCACTTTGATGTCACAATGTATTATGACGTCATAATGTATCCGCTTTATGACATCCCAATATATTATGAGAGCGCAACTTGCAGGTATTATGACCAATTTCTCTTACCCCAATTTGTTTCACATCCATTGGAGCATCATGAGCATGCATTATGACGTCACAGTATATGGTGACATCATAATTAGTATGCACTATGACCTCACAATGTATTATGATGTCATAATATATCCGTATAATGACATCACAATATATTATGAGAGCCCAATTTGCAGGTGTTATGAGCAATTTCTCTTACCCCAATTTGTGCCACATCAACTGGAGCATCATGAGCATGCATTATGACGTCACAATATATGATGACATCATAATTAGTATGCACTATGATGTCACAATATATTATGACGTCATAATATATCCGCTTTATGACATCACAATATATTATGAGAGCGCAATTTGCAGGTATTATGACCAATTTTTCTTACCCCAATTTGTGTCACATATACTGGAGCATCATGAGCATGCCTTGTGATGTCACAGTATATGTTGACATCATAATTATTATGCACTATGACGTCACAATGTATTATGACGTCATAATGTATCCGCATTATGACAGCACAATATATTATGAGAGCGCAATTTGCAGGTATTATGGGCAATTTCTCCTACCCCAATTTGTGTCACATCTACTGGAGCATCCTGAGCATGGAATTATGACGTCACAATATATGATGACATCATAATTAGTATGCACTATGACGTCACAATGTATTATGACGTCATAATGTATCCGCATTATGACAGCACAATACATTATGAGAGCGCAATTTGCAGGTATTATGAGCAATTTCTCCTACCCCAATTTGTGTCACATCTACTGGAGCATCCTGAGCATGTATTATGACGTCACAGTATATGATGACATCATAATTAGTATGCACTATGACGTCACAATGTATTATGACATCATAATGTATCCGCATTATGACATCGCAATATATTTTGAGAGCGCAATTTGTAGGTATTATGAGCAATTTCTCTTACCCCAATTTGTGTCACATCTACTGGAGCATAATGAGCATGCACTATGATGTCACAGTATATGATGACATCATAATTAGTATGCACTATGGTGTCACAATGTATTTTGACGTCATAATGAATCCGCATTATGACATCATAATATATTATGAGAGCGCAATTTGCAGGTATTATGAGCAATTTCTCTTACCCCAATTTGTGTCACAGCTACTGGAGAAACATGAGCATGTATTATGACGTCACAGTATATGATGACATCATAGTTAGTATGCATTATGACGTCACAATCTATTATGATGTCATAATGTATTCGCATTATGACCACAATATATTATGAGAGCGCAATTTGCAGGTATTATGACCAATATCTCTTACCCCAATTTGTGTCACATCTACTGTAGCATAATGAGCATGCATTATGATTTCACAGTATATGATGACATCATAATTAGTATGCACTATGATGTCACAATGTATTATGACGTCATAATGTATTCGCATTATGACATCCCAATATATTATGAGAGCGCAATTTGCAAGTATTATGAGCAATTTCTGTTACCACAATTTGTGTCACATCTACTCGAGCATCATGAGCATGTATTCTGACATCACAGTATATGATGACATCATAATTAGTATGCACTATGATGTCACAATGTATTATGACATCATAATGTCTCCGCATTATGACATCGCAATATATTATGAGAGCGCAATTTGCAGGTATTATGAGCAATTTCTCTTACCCCAATTTGTTTCACATCTGCTGGAGCATCATGAGCATGCATTATGATGTCACAGTATATGATGACATCATAATTAGTATGCAGTGTGATGTCACAATGTATTATGACGTCATAATATATCCGCTTTATGACATCACAATATATTATGACAGCGCAATTTGCAGGTATTATGACCAATTTCTCTTACCCCAATTTGTGTCACATCTACTGGAGCATCATGAGCATGTATTATGACCTCACAGTATATGATGACATCATAATTAGTATGCAATATGACGTCACAATGTATTATGATATCATAATGTATCCGCATTATGACATCACAATATATTATGAGAGCGCAATTTCCAGGTATTATGAGCCATTTCTCTTACCACAATTTGTGTCACATCTACTGGAGCATAATGAGCATGCATTATGATGTCACACTATATGATGACATCATAATTAGTATGCACTATGATGTCACAATGTATTATGACGTCATAATGAATTCGCATTATGACATCACAATATAATATGAGAGCGCAATTTGCAGGTATTATGAGCAATTTCTCTTACCCCAATTTGTGTCACATCTACTGGAGCATAATGAGCATGTATTATGATGTCACAGTATATGATGAAATCATAATTAGCATACATTATGACGTCACAATGTATTATGATGTCATAATGTATCCGCATTATGACATCACAATATATTATGAGAGCGCAATTTGCAGGTATTATGAGCAATTTCTCTTACCTCAATTTGTGTCACATCTACTGGAGCATAATGAGCATGCATTATGATGTCACAGTATATGATGGCATCATAATTAGTATGCAGTATGATGTCACAATGTATTATGACGTCATAATGTATCTGCTTTATGACATCACAATATATTATGAGAGCGCAATTTGCAGGTATTATGAACAATTTCCCTTACCCCAATTTGTGTCACATATACTGGAGCATCATGAGCATGTATTATGACGTCACAGTATATGAAGACATCATTATTAGTATGCACTATGACGTCACAATTTATTATGATGTCATAATATATCCGCATTATGACATCACAACATATTATGAGGGCGCAATTTGCAGGTATTATGAGCAATTTCTCTTACCACAATTTGTGTCACATCTACTGGAGCATCATGAGCATGCATTATGACGTCACAATATATGATGACATCATGATTAGTATGCACTATGATGTCACAATGTATTATGACGTCATAATGTATCCGCTTTATGACATCACAATATATTATGAGAGCGCAATTTGCAGGTATTATGACCAATTTCTCTTACACCAATCTGTGTCACATCTACTGGAGCATCATGAGCATGTATTATGACGTCACAGTATATGTTAACATCATAATTAGTATGCACTATGACGTCACAATGTATTATGACGTCATAATGTATCCGCATTATGACATCACTATATATTATGAGAGCGCAATTTGCAGGTATTATGAGCCATTTCTCTTACCCCAATTTGTGTCACATCTACTGGAGCATCCTGAGCATGTATTATGACGTCACAATATATGATGACATTATAATTAGTATGCACTATGACGTCACAATGCATTATGACGTCATAATGTATTCGCATTATGACATCACAATATAATATGAGAGCGCAATTTGCAGGTATTATGAGCAATTTCTCTTACCCCAATTTGTGTCACATCTACTGGAGCTTAATGAGCATGTATTATGATGTCACAGTATATGATGAAATCATAATTAGCATACATTATGACGTCACAATGTATTATGATGTCATAATGTGTCCGCATTATGACATCACAATATATTATGAGAGCGCAATTTGCAGGTATTATGAGCAATTTCTCTTACCTCAATTTGTGTCACATCTACTGGAGCATAATGAGCATGCATTATGATGTCACAGTATATGATGGCATCATAATTAGTATGCACTGTGATGTCACAATGTATTATGACGTCATAATGAATCCGCATTATGACATCACAATATATTATGAGAGCGCAATTTGCAGGTATTATGAGCAATTTCTCTAACTCCAATTTGTGTCACATCTACTGGAGAAACATGAGCATGCATTATAATGTCACAATATATGATGACATCATAATTAGTATGCACTATGATGTCACAATGTATTATGACGTCATAATGAATCCCCATTATGACATCACAATATATTATGAGAGCGCAATTTGCAGGTATTATGACCAATTTCTCTTACCCCAATTTGTGTCACATCTACTGGAGCATCATGAGCATGTATTCTGACGTCACAGTATATGATGACATCATAATTAGTATGCAATATGACATCACAATGTATTATGATGTCATAATATATCCGGATAATGACATCACAATATATTATGAGAGCGCAATTTGCAGGTGTTATGAGCAATTTCTCTTACCCAAATTTGTGCCACATCTACTGGAGCCTAATGAGCATGCATTATGACGTCACAATATATGATGACATCATAATTAGTATGCAGTATGATGTCACAATGTATTATGACGTCATAATGTATCTGCTTTATGACATCACAATATATTATGAGAGCGCAATTTGCAGGTATTATGAACAATTTCCCTTACCCCAATTTGTGTCACATATACTGGAGCATCATGAGCATGTATTATGACGTCACAGTATATGAAGACATCATTATTAGTATGCACTATGACGTCACAATTTATTATGATGTCATAATATATCCGCATTATGACATCACAACATATTATGAGGGCGCAATTTGCAGGTATTATGAGCAATTTCTCTTACCACAATTTGTGTCACATCTACTGGAGCATCATGAGCATGCATTATGACGTCACAATATATGATGACATCATGATTAGTATGCACTATGATGTCACAATGTATTATGACGTCATAATGTATCCGCTTTATGACATCACAATATATTATGAGAGCGCAATTTGCAGGTATTATGACCAATTTCTCTTACACCAATCTGTGTCACATCTACTGGAGCATCATGAGCATGTATTATGACGTCACAGTATATGATAACATCATAATTAGTATGCACTCTGACGTCACAATGTATTGTGACGTCATAATGTATCCGCATTATGACATCACTATATATTATGAGAGCGCAATTTGCAGGTATTATGAGCAATTTCTCTTACCCCAATTTGTGTCACATCTACTGGAGCATCCTGAGCATGTATTATGACGTCACAATATATGATGACATTATAATTAGTATGCACTATGACGTCACAATGCATTATGACGTCATAATGTATTCGCATTATGACATCACAATATAATATGAGAGCGCAATTTGCAGGTATTAGGAGCAATTTCTCTTACCCCAATTTGTGTCACATCTACTCGAGAATCATGAGCATGTATTATGACGTCACAGTATATGATGACATCATAATTAGTATGCACTATGACGTCACAATGTATTATGACATCATAATGTATCCGCATTATGTCATCGCAATATATAATGAGAGCGCAATTTGCAGGTATTATGACCAATTTCTCTTACCCCAATTTGTGTCACATCTACTGGGGCATAATGAGCATGCATTATGATGTCACAGTATATGATGACATCATAATTAGTATGCACTATGATGTCACAATGTATTATGACGTCATAATGAATCCCCATTATGACATCACAATATATTATGAGAGCGCAATTTGCAGGTATTATGAGCAATTTCTCTTACCCCAATTTGTGTCACATCTACTGGAGAAACATCAGCATGTATTATGACGTCACAGTATATGATGACATCATAATTAGTATGCATTATGACGTCACAATGTATTATGACGTCATAATATATCCGCATTATGACATCACAATATATTATGAGAGCACAATTTGCAGGTATTATGAGCAATTTCTCTTGCCCCAATTTGTGTCACATCTACTGGAGCATCATGAGCATGCATTATGACGTCACAATATATGATGACATCATAATTAGTATGCACTATGATGTCACAATGTATTATGACGTCATAATATATCCGCTTTATGACATCACAATATATTATGAGAGCGCAATTTGCAGGTATTATGACCAATTTCTCTTACCCCAATTTGTGTCACATCTACTGGAGCATCATGAGCATGCATTATGACGTCACAGTATATGATGACATCATAATTAGCATGCACTATGACGTCAAAATGTATTATGATGTAATAATATATCCGTATTATGACATCACAATATATTATGAGAGCGCAATTTGCAGGTGTTATGAGGAATTTCTCTTACCACAATTTGTGCCACATCTACTGGAGCATCATGAGCATGCATTATGACGTCACAGTATATGATGACATCATAATTATTATGCACTATGACATCACAATGTATTATGACGTCATAATGTATCCGCATTATGACATCACAATATATTATGAGAGCGCAATTTGCAGGTATTATGAGCAATTTCTCTTACCCCAATTTGTGTCACATCTACTGGAGCATCATGAGCATATATTATGACGTCACAATATATGATGGCATCATAATTAGTATGCACTATGACGTCACAATGTATTATGACGTCATAATGTATTCACATTATGACATCACAATATATTATGAGAGCGCAATTTGCAGGTATATGAGCAATTTCTCTTACCCCAATTTGTGTCACATCTACTGGAGCGTCATCAGCATGTATTCTGACGTCACAGTATATGATGACATCATAATTACTATGCACTATGACGTCACAATGTATTATGACATCATAATGTATCCGCATTATGACATCGCAATATATTTTGAGAGCGCAATTTGTAGGTATTATGAGCAATTTCTCTTACCCCAATTTGTATCACATCTACTGGAGAAACATGAGCATGTATTATGATGTCACAGTATATGATGACATCATAATTAGTATACATTATGACGTCACAATGTATTATGATGTCGTAATATATCCGCATTATGACATCACAATATATTATGAGAGCGCAATTTGCAGGTATTATGACCGATTTCTCTTACCCCAATTTGGGTCCCATCTACTGGAGCATAATGAGCATGGATTATGATGTCACAGTATATGATGACATCATAATTACTATGCACTAAGATGTCACAATGTATTATGATGTCATAATGAATCCGCATTATGACATCACAATATATTATGAGAGCGCAATTTGCAGGTATTATGAGCAATTTCTCTTACCCCAATTTGTGTCACATCTACTGGAGCATCCTGAGCATGTATTATGACGTCACAATATATGATGACATCATAATTAGTATGCACTATGACGTCACAATGCATTATGACGTCATAATGTATTGGCATTATGACATCACAATATAATACGAGAGCGCAATTTGCAGGAATTATGAGCAATTTCTCTTACCCCAATTTCTGTCACATCTACTCGAGAATCATGAGCATGTATTATGACATCACAGTATATGATGACATCATAATTAGTATGCACTATGACGTCACAATGTATTATGACATCATAATGTATCCACATTATGACATCGCAATATATAATGAGAGCGCAATTTGCAGGTATTATGACCAATTTCTCTTACCCCAATTTGTGCCACATCTACTGGGGCATAATGAGCATGCATTATGATGTCACAGTATATGATGACATCATAATTAGTATGCACTATGATGTCACAATGTATTATGACGTCATAATGAATCCCCATTATGACATCACAATATATTATGAGAGCGCAATTTGCAGTTATTATGAGCAGTTTCTCTTACCCCAATTTGTGTCACATCTACTGGAGAAACATCAGCATGTATTATGACGTCACAGTATATGATGACATCGTAATTAGCATGCATTATGACGTCACAATGTATTATGACGTCATAATATATCCGCATTATGACATCACAATATATTATGAGAGCACAATTTGCAGGTATTATGAGCAATTTCTCTTACCCCAATTTGTGTCACATCTACTGGAGCATCATGAGCATGCATTATGACGTCACAATATATGATGACATCATAATTAGTATGCACTATTATGTCACAATGTATTATGACGTCATAATATATCCGCTTTATGACATCACAATATATTATGAGAGCGCAATTTGCAGGTATTATGACCAATTTCTCTTACCCCAATTTGTGTCACATCTACTGGAGCATCATGAGCATGCATTATGACCTCACAGTATATGATGACATCATAATTAGTATGCACTATGACGTCACAATGTATTATGATGTCATAATATATCCGTATAATGACATCACAATATATTATGAGAGCGCAATTTGCAGGTGTTATGAGCAATTTCACTTACCCCAATTTGTGCCACATCTACTGGAGCATAATGAGCATGCATTATGACGTCACAATATATGATGACATCATAATTAGTATGCACTATGATGTCACAATGTATTATGACGTCATAATATATCCGGTTTATGACATCACAATATATTATGAGAGCGCAATTTGCAGGTATTATGACCAATTTTTCTTACCCCAATTTGTGTCACAGATACTGGAGCATCATGAGCATGCATTATGACGTCACAGTATATGATGACATCATAATTGTTATGCACTATGACGTCACAATGTATTATAACGTCATAATGTATCCGCATTATGACATCACAATATATTATGAGAGCGCAATTTGCAGGTATTATGAGCAATTTCTCTTACCCCAATTTGTGTCACATCTACTGGAGCATCCTGAGCATATATTATGACGTCACAATATATGATGACATCATAATTAGTATGCACTATGACGTCACAATGCATTATGACGTCATAATGTATTCGCATTATGACATCACAATATATTATGAGAGCGCAATTTGCAGGTATTATGAGCAATTTCTCTTACCCAATTTTTGTCACATCTACTGGAGCATCATGAGCATGTATTATGACGTCACAGTATATGATGACATCATAATTAGTATGCACTATGACGTCACAATGTATTATGACATCATAATGTATCCGCATTGTGACATAGCAATATATTTTGAGAGCGCAATTTGTAGGTATTATGAGCAATTTCTCTCACCCCAATTTGTGTCACATCTACTGGAGCATAATGAGCATGCATTATGATGTCACAGTATATGATGACATCATAATTAGTATGCACTATGGTGTCACAATGTATTTTGACGTCATAATGAATCCGCATTATGACATCACAATATATTATGAGAGCGCAATTTGCAGGTATTATGAGCAATTTCTCTTACCCCAGTTTGTGTCACATCGACTGGAGAAACATGAGCATGTATTATGACGTCACAGTATATGATGACATCATAATTAGTATGCATTATGACGTCACAATGTAATATGATGTCATAATATATCCGCATTATAACATCACAATATATTACGAGAGCGCAATTTGCAGGTATTAGGAGCAATTTCTCTTACCCCAATTTGTGTCACATCTACTGGAGCATCCTGAGCATGTATTATGACGTCACAATATATGATGACATCATAATTAGTATGCACTATGACGTCACAATGTATTATGACGTCATAATGTATTCACATTATGACAACACAGTATATTATGAGAGCGCAATTTGCAGGTATTATGACCAATTTCTTTTACCCCAATTTGTGTCACATCTACTGGAGCATAATGAGCATGCATTATGATGTCACAGTATATGATGACATCATAATTAGTATGCACTATGACGTCACAATGTATTATGATGTCATAATATATCCGGATAATGACATCACAATATATTATGATAGCGCAATTTGCAGGTGTTATGAGCAATTTCTCTTACAACAATTTGTGCCACATCTACTGGAGCATCATGAGCATGCATTATGACGTCACAATATATGATGACGTCATAATTAGTATGCACTATGATGTCACAATGTATTATGACGTCATAATGTATCTGCTTTATGACATCACAATACGTGATGAGAGCGCAATTTGCAGGTATTATGACCAATTTCTCTTACCCCAATTTGTGTCACATCTACTGGAGCATCATGACCATGTATTATGACGTCACAGTATATGATGACATCATAATTAATATGCGCTATGACGTCACAATGTATTATGATGTCATAATATATCCGCATTATGACATCACAATATATTTTGAGAGCGCAATTTGCAGGTATTATGACCAATTTCTCTTACCCCAATTTGTGTCACATCTAGTGGAGCATCATGAGCATGCATTATGACGTCACAGTATATGATGACATCATAATTATTATGCACTTTGACGTCACAATGTATTGTGACGTCATAATGTATCCGCATTATGACATCACAATCTACTATGAGAGCACAATTTGCAGGTATTATGAGCAATTTCTCTTACCCCAATTGGTGTCACATCTACTGGAGCATCCTGAGCACGTATTATGACGTCACAATATATGATGACATCATAATTAGTATGCACTATGACGTCACAATGTATTATGATATCATAATGAATCCGCATTATGACATCACAATATATTATGAGAGCGCAATTTGCAGGTATTATGAGCAGTTCCACTTACCCCAATTTGTGTCACATCTACTGGAGAAACATCAGCATGTATTATGACGTCACAGTATATGATGACATCATAATTAGTATGCATTATGACGTCACAATGTATTATGACGTCATAATATATCCGCATTATGACATCACAATATATTTTGAGAGCACAATTTGCAGGTATTATGAGCAATTTCTCTTACCCCAGTTTGTGTCACATCTACTGGAGCATCTTGAGCATGTATTATGACGTCACAGTATATGATGACATCATAATTAGTATGCACTATGATGTCACAATGTATTATGACATCATAATGTATCCGCATTATGACATCTCAATATATTATGAGAGCGCAATTTGCAGGTAATATCAGCAATTTCTCTTACCCCAATTTGTGTCACATCTACTGGAGCATAATGAGAATGCATTATGATGTCACAGTATATGATGACATCATAATTAGTATGCACTATGATGTCACAATGTATTATGACGTCATAATGAATCCGCATTATGACATCAGAATATATTATGAGAGCGCAATTTGCAGGTATTATGAGCAATTTCTCTTATCGCAATTTGTGTCACATCTACTGGAGCATCATGAGCATGCATTATGATGTCACAATATATGATGACATCATAATTAGTATGCACTATGATGTCACAATGTATTATGACGTCATAATGTATCCGCTTTATGACATCACAATATATTATGAGAGCTCAATTTGCAGGTATTATGACCAATTTCTCTTACTCCAAGTTTTGTCACATCTACTGGAGCATCATGAGCATGTATTATGACGTCACAGTATATGATGACATCATAATTAGTATGCACTATGACGTCACAATGTATTATGACGTCATAATGTATCCACATTATGACATCGCAATATATTTTGAGAACGCAATTTGTATGTATTATGAGCAATTTCTCTTACCCCAATTTGTGTCACATCTACTGGAGCATAATGAGCATCCATTATGATGTCACAGTATATGATGACATCATAATTAGTATGCACTATGATGTCACAATATATCTTGACGTCATAGTGAATCCGCATTATGACATCACAATATATTATGAGAGTACAATTAGCAGGAATTATGAGCAATTTCTCTTACTCCAATTTGTGTCACATCTACTGGAGCATCATGAGCATGCATTATGACATCACAGTATATGATGACATCATAATTAGTAAGAATTATGACGTCACAATGTATTATGACGTCATAATGTATCCGCATTATGACATCACAATATATTATGAGAGCACAATTTGCAGGTATTATGAGCAATTTCTCTTACCCCAATTTGTGTCACATCTACTGGGGCATAATGAGCATGCATTATGATGTCACAGTATATGATGACATCATAATTAGTATGCAGTATGATATCACAATGTATTATGACGTCATAATGAATCCCCATTATGACATCACAATATATTATGAGAGCGCAATTTGCAGGTATTATGACCAATTTCCCTTACCCCAATTTGTGTCACATCTACTGGAGAAACATCAGCATGTATTATGACGTCACAGTATATGAAGTCATCATTATTAGTATGCACTATGACGTCACAATGTATTATGATGTCATAATATGTCCGCATTATGACATCACAATGTATTATGAGGGCGCAATTTGCAGGTATTATGAGCAATTTCTCTTACCCCAATTTGTGTCACATCTACTGGAGCATCATGAGCATGCATTATGACGTCACAATACATGATGACATCATAATTAGTATGCACTATGACGTCACAATATATTATGACGTCATAATGTATCCGCATTATGACATCACAATATATTATGAGAGCGCAATTTGCAGGTATTATGAGCAATTTCTCTTACCCCAATTTGTTTCACATCTACGGGGGCATCCTGAGCATGTATTATGACGTCACAGTATATGATGACATCATAATTAGTATGCATTATGACGTCACAATCTATTAGGATGTCATAATATATCCGCATTATGACATCACAATATATTATGAGAGCGCAATTTGCAGGTATTATGAGCAATTTCTCTTACCCCAATTTGTGTCACATCTACTGGAGCATAATGAGAATGCATTATGATGTCACAGTATATGATGACATCATAATTACTATGCACTATGATGTCACAATGTATTATGACGTCATAATGAATCCGCATTATGACATCACAATATATTATGAGAGCGCAATTTGCAGGTATTATGAGCAATTTCTCTTACCCCAATTTGTGTCACATCTACTGGAGCATCCTGAGCATGTATTATGACATCACAATATATGATGACATCATAATTAGTATGCACTATGACGTCACAATGCATTATGACGTCATAATGTATTCGCATTATGACATCACAATATAATATGAGAGCGCAATTTGCAGGAATTATGAGCAATTTCTCTTACCCCAATATGTGTCACATCTACTGGAGAAATATGAGCATGTATTATGACGTCACAGTATATGATGACATCATAATTAGTATGCATTATGACGTCACAGTGTATAATGATGTCATAATATATCCGCATTATGACATCACAATATATTATGAGAGCGCAATTTGCATGTATTATGAGCAATTTCTCTTACCCCAATTTGTGTCACATCTACTGGAGCATCCTGAGCATGTATTATGACGTCACAATATATGATGACATCATAATTAGTATGCACTATGACGTCACAATGTATTATGACGTCATAATGTATTCACATTATGACAACACAATATATTATGAGAGCACAATTTGCAGGTATTATGAGCAATTTCTCTTACCCCAATTTGTGTCACATCTACTGGAGCATAATGAGCATGCATTATGATGTCACAGTATATGATGACATCATAATTAGTATGCACTATGATGTCACAATGTATTATGACGTCATAATGAATCCGCATTATGACATCACAATATATTATGAGAGCGCAATTTGCAGGTATTATGAGCAATTTCTCTTACCCCAATTGGTGTCACATCTACTGGATCATCCTGAGCACGTATTATGACGTCACAATATATGATGACATCATAATTAGTATGCACTATGACGTCACAATGTATTATGATATCATAATGTATCCACATTATGACATCACAATATATTATGAGAGCGCAATTTCCAGGTATTATGAGCCATTTCTCTTACCACAATTTGTGTCACATCTACTGGAGCATAATGAGCATGCATTATGATGTCACACTATATGATGACATCATAATTAGTATGCACTATGATGTCACAATGTATTATGACGTCATAATGAATTCGCATTATGACATCACAATATAATATGAGAGCGAAATTTGCAGGTATTATGAGCAATTTCTCTTACCCCAATTTCTGTCACATCTACTGGAGCATAATGAGCATGTATTATGATGTCACAGTATATGATGAAATCATAATTAGCATACATTATGACGTCACAATGTATTATGATGTCATAATGTATCCGCATTATGACATCACAATATATTATGAGAGCGCAATTTGCAGGTATTATGAGCAATTTCTCTTACCTCAATTTGTGTCACATCTACTGGAGCATAATGAGCATGCATGATGATGTCACAGTATATGATGACATCATAATTAGTATGCACTGTGATGTCACAATGTATTATGACGTCATAATGAATCCGCATTATGACATCACAATATATTATGAGAGCGCAATTTGCAGGTATTATGAGCAATTTCTCTAACCCCAATTTGTGTCACATCTACTGGAGAAACATGAGCATGCATTATGATGTCACAATATATGATGACATCATAATTAGTATGCACTATGATGTCACAATGTATTATGACGTCATAATGTATCCCCATTATGACATCACAATATATTATGAGAGCGCAATTTGCAGGTATTATGACCAATTTCTCTTACCCCAATTTGTGTCACATCTACTGGAGCATCATGAGCATGTATTCTGACGTCACAGTATATGATGACATCATAATTAGTATGCAATATGACATCACAATGTATTATGATGTCATAATATATCCGGATAATGACATCACAATATATTATGAGAGCGCAATTTGCAGGTGTTATGAGCAATTTCTCTTACCCAAATTTGTGCCACATCTACTGGAGCCTCATGAGCATGCATTATGACGTCACAATATATGATGACATCATAATTAGTATGCAGTATGATGTCACAATGTATTATGACGTCATAATGTATCTGCTTTATGACATCACAATATATTATGAGAGCGCAATTTGCAGGTATTATGACCAATTTCTCTTACCCCAATTTGTGTCACATCTACTGGAGCATCATCAGCATGTATTCTGACGTCACAGTATATGATGACATCATAATTAGTATGCAATATGACATCACAATGTATTATGATGTCATAATATATCCGGATAATGACATCACAATATATTATGAGAGCGCAATTTGCAGGTGTTATGAGCAATTTCTCTTACCCAAATTTGTGCCACATCTACTGGAGCCTCATGAGCATGCATTATGACGTCACAATATATGATGACATCATAATTAGTATGCAGTATGATGTCACAATGTATTATGACGTCATAATGTATCTGCTTTATGACATCACAATATATTATGAGAGCGCAATTTGCAGGTATTATGACCAATTTCCCTTACCCCAATTTGTGTCACATATACTGGAGCATCATGAGCATGTATTATGACGTCACAGTATATGAAGACATCATTATTAGTATGCACTATGACGTCACAATTTATTATGATGTCATAATATATCCGCATTATGACATCACAAAATATTATGAGGGCGCAATTTGCAGGTATTATGAGCAATTTCTCTTACCCCAATTTGTGTCACATCTACTGGAGCATCATGAGCATGCATTATGACGTCACAATATATGATGACATCATAATTAGTATGCACTATGATGTCACAATGTATTATGTCGTCATAATGTATCCGCTTCATGACATCACAATATATTATGAGAGCGCAATTTGCCGGTATTATGACCAATTTCTCTTACACCAATCTGTGTCACATCTACTGGAGCATCATGAGCATGTATTATGACGTCACAGTATATGATAACATCATAATTAGTATGCACTATGACGTCACAATGTATTATGACGTCATAATGTATCCGCATTATGACATCACTATATATTATGAGATAGCAATTTGCAGGTATTATGAGCAATTTCTCTTACCCCAATTTGTGTCACATCTACTGGGGCATAATGAGCATGCATTATGATGTCACAGTATATGATGACATCATAATTACTATGCACTATGATGTCACAATGTATTATGACGTCATAATGAATCCCCATTATGACATCACAATATATTATGAGAGCGCAATTTGCAGGTATTATGAGCAATTTCTCTTACGCCAATTTGTTGCACATCTACTGGAGCATCCTGAGCATGTATTATGACGTCACAATATATGATGACATCATAATTAGTATGCACTATGACGTCACAATGTATTATGACGTCATAATGTATTCACATTATGACAACACAATATATTATGAGAGCGCAATTTGCAGGTATTATGACCAATTTCTCTTACCCCAATTTGTGTCACATCTACTGGAGCATAATGAGCATGCATTATGATGTCACAGTATATGATGACATCTTAATTAGTATGCACTATGACGTCACAATGTATTATGATGTCATAATATATCCGGATAATGACATCACAATATATTATGATAGCGCAATTTGCATGTGTTATGAGCAATTTCTCTTACAACTATTTGTGCCACATCTACTGGAGCATCATGAGCATGCATTATGACGTCACAATATATGATGACATCATACTTAGTATGCACTATGATGTCACAATGTATTATGACGTCATAATGTATCTGCTTTATGACATCACAATACGTTATGAGAGCGCAATTTGCAGGTATTATGACCAATTTCTCTTACCCCAATTTGTGTCACATCTACTGGAGCATCATGACCATGTATTATGACGTCACAGTATATGATGACATCATAATTAATATGGACTATGACGTCACAATGTATTATGATGTCATAATATATCCGCATTATGACATCACAATATATTTTGAGAGCGCAATTTGCAGGTATTATGACCAATTTCTCTTACCCCAATTTGTGTCACATCTAGTGGAGCATCATGAGCATGCATTATGACGTCACAGTATATGATGACATCATAATTATTATGCACTATGACGTCACAATGTATTGTGACGTCATAATGTATCCGCATTATGACATCACAATATATTATGAGAGCACAATTTGCAGGTATTATGAGCAATTTCTCTTACCCCAATTGGTGTCACATCTACTGGAGCATCCTGAGCACGTATTATGACGTCACAATATATGATGACATCATAATTAGTATGCACTATGACGTCACAATGTATTATGATATCATAATGTATCCGCATTATGACATCACAATATATTATGAGAGCGCAATTTCCAGGTATTATGAGCCATTTCTCTTACCACAATTTGTGTCACATCTACTGGAGCATAATGAGCATGCATTATGATGTCACACTATATGATGACATCATAATTAGTATGCACTATGATGTCACAATGTATTATGACGTCATAATGAATTCGCATTATGACATCACAATATAATATGAGAGCGCAATTTGCAGGTATTATGAGCAATTTCTCTTATCCCAATTTGTGTCACATCTACTGGAGCATAATGAGCATGTATTATGATGTCACAGTAGATGATGAAATCATAATTAGCATACATTATGACGTCACAATGTATTATGATGTCATAATGAATCCGCATTATGACATCACAATATATTATGAGAGCGCAATTTGCAGGTATTATGAGCAATTTCTCTTACCCCAATTTGTGTCACATCTACTGGAGCATCCTGAGCATGTATTATGACGTCACAATATATGATGACATCATAATTAGTATGCACTATGACGTCACAATGCATTATGACGTCATAATGTATTGGCATTATGACATCACAATATAATACGAGAGCGCAATTTGCAGGAATTATGAGCAATTTCTCTTACCCCAATTTGTGTCACATCTACTCGAGAATCATGAGCATGTATTATGACGTCACAGTATATGATGACATCATAATTAGTATGCACTATGACGTCACAATGTATTATGACATCATAATGTATCCATATTATGACATCGCAATATATAATGAGAGCGCAATTTGCAGGTATTATGACCAATTTCTCTTACCCCAATTTGTGCCACATCTACTGGGGCATAATGAGCATGCATTATGATGTCACAGTATATGATGAAATCATAATTAGTATGCACTATGATGTCACAATGTATTATGACGTCATAATGAATCCCCATTATGACATCACAATATATTATGAGAGCGCAATTTGCAGGTGCTATGAGCAGTTTCTCTTACCCCAATTTGTGTCACATCTACTGGAGAAACATCAGCATGTATTATGACGTCACAGTATATGATGACATCGTAATTAGCATGCATTATGACGTCACAATGTATTATGACGTCATAATATATCCGCATTATGACATCACAATATATTATGAGAGCACAATTTGCAGGTATTATGAGCAATTTCTCTTACCCCAATTTGTGTCACATCTACTGGAGCATCATGAGCATGCATAATGACGTCACAATATATGATGACATCATAATTAGTATGCACTATTATGTCACAATGTATTATGACGTCATAATATATCCGCTTTATGACATCACAATATATTATGAGAGCGCAATTTGCAGGTATTATGACCAATTTCTCTTACCCCAATTTGTGTCACATCTACTGGAGCATCATGAGCATGCATTATGACCTCACAGTATATGATGACATCATAATTAGTATGCACTATGACGTCACAATGTATTATGATGTCATAATATATCCGTATAATGACATCACAATATATTATGAGAGCGCAATTTGCAGGTGTTATGAGCAATTTCTCTTACCCCAATTTGTGCCACATCTACTGGAGCATCATGAGCATGCATTATGAAGTCACAATATATGATGACATCATAATTAGTATGCACTATGATGTCACAATGTATTATGACGTCATAATATATCCGCTTTATGACATCACAATATATGATGAGAGCGCAATTTGCAGGTATTATGACCAATTTTTCTTACCCCAATTTGTGTCACATCTACTGGAGCATAATGAGCATGCATTATGACGTCACAGTATATGATGACATCATAATTGTTATGCACTATGTCGTCACAATGTATTATAACGTCATAATGTATCCGCATTATGACATCACAATATATTATGAGAGCGCAATTTGCAGGTATTATGAGCAATTTCTCTTACCCCAATTTGTGTCACATCTACTGGAGCATCCTGAGCACATATTATGACGTCACAATATATGATGACATCATAATTAGTATGCACTATGACGTCACAATGTATTATGACGTCATAATGTATTCGCATTATGACATCACAATATATTATGAGAGCGCAATTTGCATGTATTATGAGCAATTTCTCTTACCCAATTTTTGTCACATCTACTGGAGCATCATGAGCATGTATTATGACGTCACAGTATATGATGACATCATAATTAGTATGCACTATGACGTCACAATGTATTATGACATCATAATGTATCCGCATTATGACATTGCAATATATTTTGAGAGCGCAATTTGTAGGTATTATGAGCAATTTCTCTTACCCCAATTTGTGTCACATCTACTGGAGCATAATGAGCATGCATTATGATGTCACAGTATATGATGACATCATAATTAGTATGCACTATGGTGTCACAATGTATTTTGACGTCATAATGAAACCGCATTATGACATCACAATATATTATGAGAGCGCAATTTGCAGGTATTATGAGCAATTTCTCTTACCCCAATTTGTGTCACATCTACTGGAGAAACATGAGCATGTATTATGATGTCACAGTATATGATGATATCATAATTAGTATGCATTATGACGTCACAATGTATTATGATGTCATAATATATCCGCATTATAACATCATAATATATTACGAGAGCGCAATTTGCAGGTTTTATGAGCAATTTCTCTTACCCCAATTTGTGTCACATCTACTGGAGCATCCTGAGCATGTATTATGACGTCACAATATATGATGACATCATAATTAGTATGCACTATGACGTCACAATGTATTATGACGTCATACTGTATTCACATTATGACAACACAATATATTATGAGAGCGCAATTTGCAGGTATTATGACCAATTTCTCTTACCCCAATTTGTGTCACATCTACTGGAGCATAATGAGCATGCATTATGATGTCACAGTATATGATGACATCATAATTAGTATGCACTATGACGTCACAATGTATTATGATGTCATAATATATCCGGATAATGACATCACAATATATTATGATAGCGCAATTTGCAGGTGTTATGAGCAATTTCTCTTACAACAATTTGTGCCACATCTACTGGAGCATCATGAGCATGCATTATGACGTCACAATATATGATGACATCATAATTAGTATGCACTATGATGTCACAATGTATTATGACGTCATAATGTATCTGCTTTATGACATCACAATACGTGATGAGAGCGCAATTTGCAGGTATTATGACCAATTTCTCTTACCCCAATTTGTGTCACATCTACTGGAGCATCATGACCATGTATTATGACGTCACAGTATATGATGACATCATAATTAATATGGACTATGACGTCACAATGTATTATGATGTCATAATATATCCGCATTATGACATCACAATATATTTTCAGAGCGCAATTTGCAGGTATTATGACCAATTTCTCTTACCCCAATTTGTGTCACATCTAGTGGAGCATCATGAGCATGCATTATGACGTCACAGTATATGATGACATCATAATTATTATGCACTATGACGTCACAATGTATTGTGACGTCATAATGTATCCGCATTATGACATCACAATATATTATGAGAGCACAATTTGCAGGTATTATGAGCAATTTCTCTTACCCCAATTGGTGTCACATCTACTGGAGCATCCTGAGCACGTATTATGACGTCACAATATATGATGACATCATAATTAGTATGCACTATGACGTCACAATGTATTATGATATCATAATGTATCCGCATTATGACATCACAATATATTATGAGAGCGCAATTTCCAGGTATTATGAGCCATTTCTCTTACCACAATCTGTGTCACATCTACTGGAGCATAATGAGCATGCATTATGATGTCACACTATATGATGACATCATAATTAGTATGCACTATGATGTCACAATGTATTATGACGTCATAATGAATTTGCATTATGACATCACAATATAATATGAGAGCGCAATTTGCAGGTATTATGAGCAATTTCTCTTACCCCAATTTGTGTCACATCTACTGGAGCATAATGAGCATGTATTATGATGTCACAGTATATGATGAAATCATAATTAGCATACATTATGACGTCACAATGTATTATGATGTCATAATGTATCCGCATTAAGACATCACAATATATTATGAGAGCGCAATTTGCAGGTATTATGAGCAATTTCTCTTACCTCAATTTGTGTCACATCTACTGGAGCATAATGAGCATGCATTATGATGTCACAGTATATGATGACATCATAATTAGTATGCACTGTGATGTCACAATGTATTATGACGTCATAATGAATCCGCATTATGACATCACAATATATTATGAGAGCGCAATTTGCAGGTATTATGAGCAATTTCTCTAACCCCAATTTGTGTCACATCTACTGGAGAAACATGAGCATGCATTATGATGTCACAATATATGATGATATCATAATTAGTATGCACTATGATGTCACAATGTATTATGACGTCATAATGAATCCCCATTATGACATCACAATATATTATGAGAGCGCAATTTGCAGGTATTATGACCAATTTCTCTTACCCCAATTTGTGTCACATCTACTGGAGCATCGTGAGCATGTATTCTGACGTCACAGTATATGATGACATCATAATTAGTATGCAATATGACATCACAATGTATTATGATGTCATAATATATCCGGATAATGACATCACAATATATTATGAGAGCGCAATTTGCAGGTGTTATGAGCAATTTCTCTTACCCAAATTTGTGCCACATCTACTGGAGCCTCATGAGCATGCATTATGACGTCACAATATATGATGACATCATAATTAGTATGCAGTATGATGTCACAATGTATTATGACGTCATAATGTATCTGCTTTATGACATCACAATATATTATGAGAGCGCAATTTGCAGGTATTATGATCAATTTCTCTTACCCCAATTTGGGTCCCATCTACTGGAGCATAATGAGCATGGATTATGATGTCACAGTATATGATGACATCATAATTAGTATGCACTAAGATGTCACAATGTATTATGATGTCATAATGAATCCGCATTATGACATCACAATATATTATGAGAGCGCACTTTGCAGGTATTATGAGCAATTTCTCTTACCCCAATTTGTGTCACATCTACTGGAGCATCCTGAGCATGTATTATGACGTCACAATATATGATGACATCATAATTAGTATGCACTATGACGTCACAATGCATTATGACGTCATAATGTATTGGCATTATGACATCACAATATAATACGAGAGCGCAATTTGCAGGAATTATGAGCAATTTCTCTTACCACAATTTGTGTCACATCTACTCGAGAATCATGAGCATGTATTATGACGTCACAGTATATGATGACATCATAATTAGTATGCACTATGACGTCACAATGTATTATGACATCATTATGTATCCACATTATGACATCGCAATATATAATGAGAGCGCAATTTGCAGGTATTATGACCAATTTCTCTTACCCCAATTTGTGTCACATCTACTGGAGAATAATGAGCATGCATTATGATGTCACAGTATATGATGACATCATAATTAGTATGCACTATGACGTCACAATGTATTATGATGTCATAATATATCCGGATAATGACATCACAATATATTATGATAGCGCAATTTGCAGGTGTTATGAGCAATTTCTCTTACAACAATTTGTGCCACATCTACTGGAGCATCATGAGCATGCATTATGACGTCACAATATATGATGACATCAAAATTAGTATGCACTATGATGTCACAATGTATTATGACGTCATAATGTATCTGCTTTATGACATCACCATATATTATGAGAGCGCAATTTGCAGGTATTATGACCAATTTCTCTTACCCCAATTTGGGTCCCATCTACTGGAGCATAATGAGCATGGATTATGATGTCACAGTATATGATGACATCATAATTAGTATGCACTAAGATGTCACAATGTATTATGATGTCATAATGAATCCGCATTATGACATCACAATATATTATGAGAGCGCAATTTGCAGGTATTATGAGCAATTTCTCTTACCCCAATTTGTGTCACATCTACTGGAGCATCCTGAGCATGTATTATGACGTCACAATATATGATGACATCATAATTAGTATGCACTATGAAGTCACAATGCATTATGACGTCATAATGTATTGGCATTATGACATCACAATATAATACGAGAGCGCAATTTGCAGGAATTATGAGCAATTTCTCTTACTCCAATTTGTGTCACATCTACTCGAGAATCATGAGCATGTATTATGACGTCACAGTATATGATGACATCATAATTAGTATGCACTATGACGTCACAATGTATTATGACATCATAATGTATCCACATTATGACATCGCAATATATAATGAGAGCGCAATTTGCAGGTATTATGACCAATTTCTCTTACCCCAATTTGTGTCACATCTACTGGAGCATAATGAGCATGCATTATGATGTCACAGTATATGATGACATCATAATTAGTATGCACTATGACGTCACAATGTGTTATGATGTCATAATATATCCGGATAATGACATCACAATATATTATGAGAGCGCAATTTGCAGGTGTTATGAGCAATTTCTCTTACCCAAATTTGTGCCACATCTACTGGAGCATCATGAGCATGCATTATGACGTCACAATATATGATGATATCATAATTAGTATGCAGTATGATGTCACAATGTATTATGACGTCATAATGTATCTGCTTTATGACATCACAATATATTATGAGAGCGCAATTAGCAGGTATTATGACCAATTTCTCTTACCCCAATTTGGGTCCCATCTACTGGAGCATAATGAGCATGGATTATGATGTCACAGTATATGATGACATCATAATTAGTATGCACTAAGATGTCACAATGTATTATGATGTCATAATGAATCCGCATTATGACATCACAATATATTATGAGAGCGCAATTTGCAGGTATTATGAGCAATTTCTCTTACCCCAATTTGTGTCACATCTACTGGAGCATCCTGAGCATGTATTATGACGTCACAATATATGATGACATCATAATTAGTATGCACTATGACGTCACAATGCATTATGACGTCATAATGTATTGGCATTATGACATCACAATATAATACGAGAGCGCAATTTGCAGGAATTATGAGCAATTTCTCTTACCCCAATTTGTGTCACATCTACTCGAGAATCATGAGCATGTATTATGACGTCACAGTATATGATGACATCATAATTAGTATGCACTATGACGTCACAATGTATTATGACATCATAATGTATCCACATTATGACATCGCAATATATAATGAGAGCGCAATTTGCAGGTATTATGACCAATTTCTCTTACCCCAATTTGTGTCACATCTACTGGAGCATAATGAGCATGCATTATGATGTCACAGTATATGATGACATCATAATTAGTATGCACTATGACGTCACAATGTATTATGATGTCATAATATATCCGGACAATGACATCACAATATATTATGATAGCGCAATTTGCAGGGGTTATGAGCAATTTCTCTTACAACAATTTGTGCCACATCTACTGGAGCATCATGAGCATGCATTATGACGTCACAATATATGATGACATCATAATTAGTATGCACTATGATGTCACAATGTATTATGACGTCATAATGTATCTGCTTTATGACATCACAATACGTGATGAGAGCGCAATTTGCAGGTATTATGACCAATTTCTCTTACCCCAATTTGTGTCACATCTACTGGAGCATCATGACCATGTATTATGACGTCACAGTATATGATGACATCATAATTAATATGCACTATGACGTCACAATGTATTATGATGTCATAATATATCCGCATTATGACATCACAGTATATTTTGAGAGCGCAATTTGCAGGTATTATGACCAATTTCTCTTACCCCAATTTGTGTCACATCTAGTGGAGCATCATGAGCATGCATTATGACGTCACAGTATATGATGACATCATAATTAGTATGCAATATGACATCACAGTGTATTATGATGTCATAATATATCTGCATAATGACATCACAATATATTATGAGAGCGCAATTTGCAGGTGTTATGAGCAATTTCTCTTACCCAAATTTGTGCCACATCTACTGGAGCCTCATGAGCATGCATTATGACGTCGCAATATATGATGACATCATAATTAGTATGCAGTATGATGTCACAATGTATTATGACGTCATAATGTATCTGCTTTATGACATCACAATATATTATGAGAGCGATATTTGCAGGTATTATGACCAATTTCTCTTACCCCAATTTGGGTCCCATCTACTGGAGCATAATGAGCATGGATTATGATGTCACAGTGTATGATGACATCATAATTAGTATGCACTAAGATGTCACAATGTATTATGATGTCATAATGAATCCGCATTATGACATCACAATATATTATGAGAGCGCAATTTGCAGGTATTATGAGCAATTTCTCTTACCCCAATTTGTGTCACATCTACTGGAGCATCCTGAGCATGTATTATGACGTCACAATATATGATGACATCATAATTAGTATGCACTGTGACGTCACAATGCATTATGATGTCATAATGTATTGGCATTATGACATCACAATATAATACGAGAGCGCAATTTGCAGGAATTATGAGCAATTTCTCTTACCCCAATTTGTGTCACATCTACTCGAGAATCATGAGCATGTATTATGACGTCACAGTATATGATGACATCATAATTAGTATGCACTATGACGTCACAATGTATTATGACATCATAATGTATCCACATTATGACATCGCAATATATAATGAGAGCGCAATTTGCAGGTATTATGACCAATTTCTCTTACCCCAATTTGTGTCACATCTACTGGAGCATAATGAGCATGCATTATGATGTCACAGTATATGATGACATCATAATTAGTATGCACTATGACGTCACAATGTATTATGATGTCATAATATATCCGGATAATGACATCACAATATATTATGATAGCGCAATTTGCAGGTGTTATGAGCAATTTCTCTTACAACAATTTGTGCCACATCTACTGGAGCATCATGAGCATGCATTATGACGTCACAATATATGATGACATCATAATTAGTATGCACTATGATGTCAAAATGTATTATGACGTCATAATGTATCTGCTTTATGACATCACAATACGTGATGAGAGCGCAATTTGCAGGTATTATGACCAATTTCTCTTACCCCAATATGTGTCACATCTACTGGAGCATCATGACCATGTATTATGACATCACAGTATATGATGACATCATAATTAATATGCACTATGACGTCACAATGTATTATGATGTCATAATATATCCGCATTATGACATCACAATATATTTTGAGAGCGCAATTTGCAGGTATTATGATCAATTTCTCTTACCCCAATTTGTGTCACATCTAGTGGAGCATCATGAGCATGCATTATGACGTCACAGTATATGATGACATCATAATTAGTATGCAATATGACATCACAGTGTATTATGATGTCATAATATATCCGGATAATGACATCACAATATATTATGAGAGCGCAATTTGCAGGTGTTATGAGCAATTTCTCTTACCCAAATTTGTGCCACATCTACTGGAGCCTCATGAGCATGCATTATGACGTCGCAATATATGATGACATCATAATTAGTATGCAGTATGATGTCACAATGTATTATGACGTCATAATGTATCTGCTTTATGACATCACAATATATTATGAGAGCGCAATTTGCAGGTATTATGACCAATTTCTCTTACCCCAATTTGGGTCCCATCTACTGGAGCATAATGAGCATGGATTATGATGTCACAGTATATGATGACATCATAATTAGTATGCACTAAGATGTCACAATGTATTATGATGTCATAATGAATCCGCATTATGACATCACAATATATTATGAGAGCGCAATTTGCAGGTATTATGAGCAATTTCTCTCACCCCAATTTGTGTCACATCTACTGGAGCATCCTGAGCATGTATTATGACGTCACAATATATGATGACATCATAATTAGTATGCACTGTGACGTCACAATGCATTATGACGTCATAATGTATTGGCATTATGACATCACAATATAATACGAGAGCGCAATTTGCAGGAATTATGAGCAATTTCTCTTACCCCAATTTGTGTCACATCTACTCGAGAATCATGAGCATGTATTATGACGTCACAGTATATGATGACATCATAATTAGTATGCACTATGACGTCACAATGTATTATGACATCATAATGTATCCACATTATGACATCGCAATATATAATGAGAGCGCAATTTGCAGGTATTATGACCAATTTCTCTTACCCCAATTTGTGTCACATCTACTGGAGCATAATGAGCATGCATTATGATGTCACAGTATATGATGACATCATAATTAGTATGCACTATGACGTCACAGTGTATTATGATGTCATAATATATCCGGATAATGACATCACAATATATTATGATAGCGCAATTTGCAGGTGTTATGAGCAATTTCTCTTACAACAATTTGTGCCACATCTACTGGAGCATCATGAGCATGCATTATGACGTCACAATATATGATGACATCATAATTAGTATGCACTATGATGTCACAATGTATTATGACGTCATAATGTATCTGCTTTATGACATCACAATACGTGATGAGAGCGCAATTTGCAGGTATTAGGACCAATTTCTCTTACCCCAATTTGTGTCACATCTACTGGAGCATCATGACCATGTATTATGACGTCACAGTATATGAAGACATCATAATTAATATGCACTATGACGTCACAATGTATTATGATGTCATAATATATCCGCATTATGACATCACAATATATTTTGAGATCGCAATTTGCAGGTATTATGACCAATTTCTCTTACCCCAATTTGTGTCACATCTACTCGAGAATCATGAGCATGTATTATGACGTCACAGTATATGATGACATCATAATTAGTATGCACTATGATGTCACAATGTATTATGACGTCATAATATATCCGCTTTATGACATCACAATATATTATGAGAGCGCAGTTTGCAGGTATTATGACCAATTTTTCTTACCCCAATTTGTGTCACATATACTGGAGCATCATGAGCATGCATTATGACGTCACAGTATATGATGACATCATAATTGTTATGCACTATGACGTCACAATGTATTATAACGTCATAATGTATCCGCATTATGACATCACAATATATTATGAGAGCGCAATTTGCAGGTATTATGAGCAATTTCTCTTACCCCAATTTGTGTCACATCTACTGGAGCATCCTGAGCATATATTATGACGTCACAATATATGATGACATCATAATTAGTATGCACTATGACGTCGCAATGTGTTATGACGTCATAATGTATTCGCATTATGACATCACAATATATTATGAGAGCGCAATTTGCAGGTATTATGAGCAATTTCTCTTACCCAATTTTTGTCACATCTACTGGAGCATCATGAGCATGTATTATGACGTCACAGTTTTTGATGACATCATAATTAGTATGCAGTATGACGTCACAATGTATTATGACATCATAATGTATCCGCATTATGACATTGCAATATATTTTGAGAGCGCAATTTGTAGGTATTATGAGCAATTTCTCTTACCCCAATTTGTGTCACATCTACTGGAGCATAATGAGCATGCATTATGATGTCACAGTATATGATGACATCATAATTAGTATGCACTATGGTGTCACAATGTATTTTGACGTCATAATGAATCCGCATTATGACATCACAATATATTATGAGAGCGCAATTTGCAGGTATTATGAGCAATTTCTCTTACCCCAATTTGTGTCACATCGACTGGAGAAACATGAGCATGTATTATGACGTCACAGTACATGATGACATCATAATTAGTATGCATTATGACGTCACAATGTATTATGATGTCATAATATATCCGCATTATAACATCACAATATATTACGAGAGCGCAATTTGCAGGTATTATGAGCAATTTCTCTTACCCCAATTTGTGTCACATCTACTGGAGCATCCTGAGCATGTATTATGACGTCACAATATATGATGACATCATAATTAGTATGCACTATGACGTCACAATGTATTATGACGTCATAATGTATTCACATTATGACAACACAGTATATTATGAGAGCGCAATTTGCAGGTATTATGACCAATTTCTCTTACCCCAATTTGTGTCACATCTACTGGAGCATAATGAGCATGCATTATGATGTCACAGTATATGATGACAACATAATTAGTATGCACTATGATGTCACAATGTATTATGACGTCATAATGAATCCGCATTATGACATCTCAATATATTATGAGAGCGCAATTTGCAGGTATTATGAGCAATTTCTCTTACCCCAATTTGTGTCACATCTACTGGAGCATCATGAGCATGCATTATGGCACCACAGTATATGATGACATCATAATTAGTAAGCATTATGACGTCACAATGTATTATGACGTCATAATGTATCCGCATTATGACATCTCAATATATTATGAGAGTGCAATTTGCAGGTAATATGAGCAATTTCTCTTACCCCAATATGTGTCACATCTACTGGAGCATAATGAAAATGCATTATCATGTCACAGTATATGATGACATCATAATTAGTATGCACTATGATGTCACAATGTATTATGACGTCATAATGAATCCGCATTATGACATCACAATATATTATGAGAGCACAATTTGCAGGTATTATGAGCAATTTCTCTTACCACAATTTGTGTCACATCTACTGGAGCATCATGAGCATGCATTATGATGTCACAATATATGATGACATCATAATTAGTATGCACTATGATGTCACAATGTATTATGACGTCATAATATATCCACTTTATGACATCACAATATATTATGAGAGCGCAATTTGCAGGTATTATGACCAATTTCTCTTACCACAATTTGTGTCACATCTACTGGAGCATCATGAGCATGTATTCTGACGTCACAGTATATGATGACATCATAATTAGTATGCACTATGACATCACAATGTATTATGATGTCATAATATATCCGGATAATGACATCACAATATATTATGAGAGCGCAATTTGCAGGTGTTATGAGCAATTTCTCTTACCCAAATTTGTGCCACATCTACTTGAGCATCATGAGCATGCATTATGACGTCACAATATATGATGACATCATAATTAGTATGCAGTATGATGTCACAATGTATTATGACGTCATAATGTATCTGCTTTATGACATCACAATATATTATGAGAGCGCAATTTGCAGGTATTATGACCAATTTCCCTTACCCCAATTTGTGTCACATCTACTGGAGCATCATGAGCATGTATTATGACGTCACAGTATATGAAGTCATCATTATTAGTATGCACTATGACGTCACAATGTATTATGATGTCATAATATATCCGCATTATGACATCACAATGTATTATGAGGGCGCAATTTGCAGGTATTATGAGCCATTTCGCTTACCACAATTTGTGTCACATCTACTGGAGCATCATGAGCATGCATTATGACATCACAGTATATGATGACATCATAATTAGTATGCAGTATGATGTCACAATATATTATGACATCATAATGTATCCGCAATATGACATCGCAATATATTTTGAGAGCGCAATTTGTAGGTATTATGATCAATTTCTCTTTCCCCAATTTGTGTCACATCTACTGGACCATAATGAGCATGCATGATGATGTCACAGTATATGATGACATCATAATTAGTATGCACTATGATGTCACAATGTATTATGACGTCATAATGAATCCGCATTATGACATCACAATATATTTTGAGAGTGCAATTAGCAGGTATTATGAGCAATTTCTCTTACCCCAATTTGTGTCACATCTACTGGAGCATCATGAGCATGCATTATGACATCACAGTATATGATGACATCATAATTAGTAAGCATTATGACGTCACAAAGTATTATGACGTCATAATGTATCCGCATTATGACATCACAATATATTATGAGAGCGCAATTTGCAGGTATTATGAGCAATTTCTTTTACCCCATTTTGTGTCACATCTACTGGAGCATCCTGAGCATGTATTATGACGTCACAATATATGATGACATCATAATTAGTATGCACTATGATGTCACAATATATTACGACGTCATAATGTATTCGCATTATGACATCCCAATATATTATGAGAGCGCAATTTACAGGTATTATGAGCAATTTCTCTTGCCCCAATTTGTGTCACATCTACTGGAGCATAATGAGCATGCATTATGATGTCACAGTATATGATGACATCATAATTAGTATGCATTATGACGTGACAATGTATTATGATGTCATAATATATCCGCATTATGACATCACAATATATTATGAGAGCGCAATTTCCAGGTATTATGAGCAGTTTCACTTACCCCAATTTGTGTCACATCTACTGGAGCATCCTGAGCATGTATTATGACGTCACAGTATATGATGACATCATAATTAGTATGCACTATGATGTCACAATGTATTATGACATCATAATGTATCCACATTATGACATCTCAATATATTATGAGAGCGCAAATTGCAGGTAATATGAGCAATTTCTCTTACCCCAATTTGTGTCACATCTAATGGAGCATAATGAGAATGCATTATGATGTCACAGTATATGATGACATCATAATTAGTATGCACTATGATGTCACAATGTATTATGACGTCATAATGAATCCGCATTATGACATCACAATATATTATGAGAGCGCAATTTGCAGGTATTATGAGCAATTTCTCTTACCGCAATTTGTGTCACATCTACTGGAGCATCATGAGCATGCTTTATGATGTCACAATATATGATGACATCATAATTAGTATGCACTATGATGTCACAATGTATTATGACGTCATAATGTATCCGCTTTATGACATCACAATATATTATGAGAGCGCAATTTGCAGGTATTATGACCAATTTCTCTTACTCCAAGTTTTGTCACATCTACTGGAGCATCATGAGCATGTATTATGACGTCACAGTATATGATGACATCATAATTAGTATGCACTATGATGTCACAATGTATTATGACGTCATAATGTATCCACATTATGACATCGCAATATATTTTGAGAACGCAATTTGTAGGTATTATGAGCAATTTCTCTTACCCCAATTTGTGTCACATCTACTGGAGCATAATGAGCATCCATTATGATGTCACAGTATATGATGACATCATAATTAGTATGCACTATGATGTCACAATATATTTTGACGTCATAATGAATCCGCATTATGACATCACAATATATTATGAGAGTACAATTAGCAGGAATTATGAGCAATTTCTCTTACCCCAATTTGTGTCACATCTACTGGAGCATCATGAGCATGTATTATGATGTCACAGTATATGATGAAATCATAATTAGCATACATTATGACGTCACAATGTATTATGATGTCATAATGTATCCGCATTAAGACATCACAATATATTATGAGAGCGCAATTTGCAGGTATTATGAGCAATTTCTCTTACCTCAATTTGTGTCACATCTACTGGAGCATAATGAGCATGCATTATGATGTCACAGTATATGATGACATCATAATTAGTATGCACTGTGATGTCACAATGTATTATGACGTCATAATGAATCCGCATTATGACATCACAATATATTATGAGAGCGCAATTTGCAGGTATTATGAGCAATTTCTCTAACCCCAATTTGTGTCACATCTACTGGAGAAACATGAGCATGCATTATGATGTCACAATATATGATGATATCATAATTAGTATGCACTATGATGTCACAATGTATTATGACGTCATAATGAATCCCCATTATGACATCACAATATATTATGAGAGCGCAATTTGCAGGTATTATGACCAATTTCTCTTACCCCAATTTGTGTCACATCTACTGGAGCATCGTGAGCATGTATTCTGACGTCACAGTATATGATGACATCATAATTAGTATGCAATATGACATCACAATGTATTATGATGTCATAATATATCCGGATAATGACATCACAATATATTATGAGAGCGCAATTTGCAGGTGTTATGAGCAATTTCTCTTACCCAAATTTGTGCCACATCTACTGGAGCCTCATGAGCATGCATTATGACGTCACAATATATGATGACATCATAATTAGTATGCACTATGACGTCACAATGCATTATGACGTCATAATGTATTGGCATTATGACATCACAATATAATACGAGAGCGCAATTTGCAGGAATTATGAGCAATTTCTCTTACCACAATTTGTGTCACATCTACTCGAGAATCATGAGCATGTATTATGACGTCACAGTATATGATGACATCATAATTAGTATGCACTATGACGTCACAATGTATTATGACATCATTATGTATCCACATTATGACATCGCAATATATAATGAGAGCGCAATTTGCAGGTATTATGACCAATTTCTCTTACCCCAATTTGTGTCACATCTACTGGAGAATAATGAGCATGCATTATGATGTCACAGTATATGATGACATCATAATTAGTATGCACTATGACGTCACAATGTATTATGATGTCATAATATATCCGGATAATGACATCACAATATATTATGATAGCGCAATTTGCAGGTGTTATGAGCAATTTCTCTTACAACAATTTGTGCCACATCTACTGGAGCATCATGAGCATGCATTATGACGTCACAATATATGATGACATCAAAATTAGTATGCACTATGATGTCACAATGTATTATGACGTCATAATGTATCTGCTTTATGACATCACCATATATTATGAGAGCGCAATTTGCAGGTATTATGACCAATTTCTCTTACCCCAATTTGGGTCCCATCTACTGGAGCATAATGAGCATGGATTATGATGTCACAGTATATGATGACATCATAATTAGTATGCACTAAGATGTCACAATGTATTATGATGTCATAATGAATCCGCATTATGACATCACAATATATTATGAGAGCGCAATTTGCAGGTATTATGAGCAATTTCTCTTACCCCAATTTGTGTCACATCTACTGGAGCATCCTGAGCATGTATTATGACGTCACAATATATGATGACATCATAATTAGTATGCACTATGAAGTCACAATGCATTATGACGTCATAATGTATTGGCATTATGACATCACAATATAATACGAGAGCGCAATTTGCAGGAATTATGAGCAATTTCTCTTACTCCAATTTGTGTCACATCTACTCGAGAATCATGAGCATGTATTATGACGTCACAGTATATGATGACATCATAATTAGTATGCACTATGACGTCACAATGTATTATGACATCATAATGTATCCACATTATGACATCGCAATATATAATGAGAGCGCAATTTGCAGGTATTATGACCAATTTCTCTTACCCCAATTTGTGTCACATCTACTGGAGCATAATGAGCATGCATTATGATGTCACAGTATATGATGACATCATAATTAGTATGCACTATGACGTCACAATGTGTTATGATGTCATAATATATCCGGATAATGACATCACAATATATTATGAGAGCGCAATTTGCAGGTGTTATGAGCAATTTCTCTTACCCAAATTTGTGCCACATCTACTGGAGCATCATGAGCATGCATTATGACGTCACAATATATGATGATATCATAATTAGTATGCAGTATGATGTCACAATGTATTATGACGTCATAATGTATCTGCTTTATGACATCACAATATATTATGAGAGCGCAATTAGCAGGTATTATGACCAATTTCTCTTACCCCAATTTGGGTCCCATCTACTGGAGCATAATGAGCATGGATTATGATGTCACAGTATATGATGACATCATAATTAGTATGCACTAAGATGTCACAATGTATTATGATGTCATAATGAATCCGCATTATGACATCACAATATATTATGAGAGCGCAATTTGCAGGTATTATGAGCAATTTCTCTTACCCCAATTTGTGTCACATCTACTGGAGCATCCTGAGCATGTATTATGACGTCACAATATATGATGACATCATAATTAGTATGCACTATGACGTCACAATGCATTATGACGTCATAATGTATTGGCATTATGACATCACAATATAATACGAGAGCGCAATTTGCAGGAATTATGAGCAATTTCTCTTACCCCAATTTGTGTCACATCTACTCGAGAATCATGAGCATGTATTATGACGTCACAGTATATGATGACATCATAATTAGTATGCACTATGACGTCACAATGTATTATGACATCATAATGTATCCACATTATGACATCGCAATATATAATGAGAGCGCAATTTGCAGGTATTATGACCAATTTCTCTTACCCCAATTTGTGTCACATCTACTGGAGCATAATGAGCATGCATTATGATGTCACAGTATATGATGACATCATAATTAGTATGCACTATGACGTCACAATGTATTATGATGTCATAATATATCCGGACAATGACATCACAATATATTATGATAGCGCAATTTGCAGGTGTTATGAGCAATTTCTCTTACAACAATTTGTGCCACATCTACTGGAGCATCATGAGCATGCATTATGACGTCACAATATATGATGACATCATAATTAGTATGCACTATGATGTCACAATGTATTATGACGTCATAATGTATCTGCTTTATGACATCACAATACGTGATGAGAGCGCAATTTGCAGGTATTATGACCAATTTCTCTTACCCCAATTTGTGTCACATCTACTGGAGCATCATGACCATGTATTATGACGTCACAGTATATGATGACATCATAATTAATATGCACTATGACGTCACAATGTATTATGATGTCATAATATATCCGCATTATGACATCACAGTATATTTTGAGAGCGCAATTTGCAGGTATTATGACCAATTTCTCTTACCCCAATTTGTGTCACATCTAGTGGAGCATCATGAGCATGCATTATGACGTCACAGTATATGATGACATCATAATTAGTATGCAATATGACATCACAGTGTATTATGATGTCATAATATATCTGCATAATGACATCACAATATATTATGAGAGCGCAATTTGCAGGTGTTATGAGCAATTTCTCTTACCCAAATTTGTGCCACATCTACTGGAGCCTCATGAGCATGCATTATGACGTCGCAATATATGATGACATCATAATTAGTATGCAGTATGATGTCACAATGTATTATGACGTCATAATGTATCTGCTTTATGACATCACAATATATTATGAGAGCGATATTTGCAGGTATTATGACCAATTTCTCTTACCCCAATTTGGGTCCCATCTACTGGAGCATAATGAGCATGGATTATGATGTCACAGTATATGATGACATCATAATTAGTATGCACTAAGATGTCACAATGTATTATGATGTCATAATGAATCCGCATTATGACATCACAATATATTATGAGAGCGCAATTTGCAGGTATTATGAGCAATTTCTCTTACCCCAATTTGTGTCACATCTACTGGAGCATCCTGAGCATGTATTATGACGTCACAATATATGATGACATCATAATTAGTATGCACTGTGACGTCACAATGCATTATGACGTCATAATGTATTGGCATTATGACATCACAATATAATACGAGAGCGCAATTTGCAGGAATTATGAGCAATTTCTCTTACCCCAATTTGTGTCACATCTACTCGAGAATCATGAGCATGTATTATGACGTCACAGTATATGATGACATCATAATTAGTATGCACTATGACGTCACAATGTATTATGACATCATAATGTATCCACATTATGACATCGCAATATATAATGAGAGCGCAATTTGCAGGTATTATGACCAATTTCTCTTACCCCAATTTGTGTCACATCTACTGGAGCATAATGAGCATGCATTATGATGTCACAGTATATGATGACATCATAATTAGTATGCACTATGACGTCACAATGTATTATGATGTCATAATATATCCGGATAATGACATCACAATATATTATGATAGCGCAATTTGCAGGTGTTATGAGCAATTTCTCTTACAACAATTTGTGCCACATCTACTGGAGCATCATGAGCATGCATTATGACGTCACAATATATGATGACATCATAATTAGTATGCACTATGATGTCAAAATGTATTATGACGTCATAATGTATCTGCTTTATGACATCACAATACGTGATGAGAGCGCAATTTGCAGGTATTATGACCAATTTCTCTTACCCCAATATGTGTCACATCTACTGGAGCATCATGACCATGTATTATGACATCACAGTATATGATGACATCATAATTAATATGCACTATGACGTCACAATGTATTATGATGTCATAATATATCCGCATTATGACATCACAATATATTTTGAGAGCGCAATTTGCAGGTATTATGATCAATTTCTCTTACCCCAATTTGTGTCACATCTAGTGGAGCATCATGAGCATGCATTATGACGTCACAGTATATGATGACATCATAATTAGTATGCAATATGACATCACAGTGTATTATGATGTCATAATATATCCGGATAATGACATCACAATATATTATGAGAGCGCAATTTGCAGGTGTTATGAGCAATTTCTCTTACCCAAATTTGTGCCACATCTACTGGAGCCTCATGAGCATGCATTATGACGTCGCAATATATGATGACATCATAATTAGTATGCAGTATGATGTCACAATGTATTATGACGTCATAATGTATCTGCTTTATGACATCACAATATATTATGAGAGCGCAATTTGCAGGTATTATGACCAATTTCTCTTACCCCAATTTGGGTCCCATCTACTGGAGCATAATGAGCATGGATTATGATGTCACAGTATATGATGACATCATAATTAGTATGCACTAAGATGTCACAATGTATTATGATGTCATAATGAATCCGCATTATGACATCACAATATATTATGAGAGCGCAATTTGCAGGTATTATGAGCAATTTCTCTCACCCCAATTTGTGTCACATCTACTGGAGCATCCTGAGCATGTATTATGACGTCACAATATATGATGACATCATAATTAGTATGCACTGTGACGTCACAATGCATTATGACGTCATAATGTATTGGCATTATGACATCACAATATAATACGAGAGCGCAATTTGCAGGAATTATGAGCAATTTCTCTTACCCCAATTTGTGTCACATCTACTCGAGAATCATGAGCATGTATTATGACGTCACAGTATATGATGACATCATAATTAGTATGCACTATGACGTCACAATGTATTATGACATCATAATGTATCCACATTATGACATCGCAATATATAATGAGAGCGCAATTTGCAGGTATTATGACCAATTTCTCTTACCCCAATTTGTGTCACATCTACTGGAGCATAATGAGCATGCATTATGATGTCACAGTATATGATGACATCATAATTAGTATGCACTATGACGTCACAGTGTATTATGATGTCATAATATATCCGGATAATGACATCACAATATATTATGATAGCGCAATTTGCAGGTGTTATGAGCAATTTCTCTTACAACAATTTGTGCCACATCTACTGGAGCATCATGAGCATGCATTATGACGTCACAATATATGATGACATCATAATTAGTATGCACTATGATGTCACAATGTATTATGACGTCATAATGTATCTGCTTTATGACATCACAATACGTGATGAGAGCGCAATTTGCAGGTATTAGGACCAATTTCTCTTACCCCAATTTGTGTCACATCTACTGGAGCATCATGACCATGTATTATGACGTCACAGTATATGAAGACATCATAATTAATATGCACTATGACGTCACAATGTATTATGATGTCATAATATATCCGCATTATGACATCACAATATATTTTGAGATCGCAATTTGCAGGTATTATGACCAATTTCTCTTACCCCAATTTGTGTCACATCTACTCGAGAATCATGAGCATGTATTATGACGTCACAGTATATGATGACATCATAATTAGTATGCACTATGATGTCACAATGTATTATGACGTCATAATATATCCGCTTTATGACATCACAATATATTATGAGAGCGCAGTTTGCAGGTATTATGACCAATTTTTCTTACCCCAATTTGTGTCACATATACTGGAGCATCATGAGCATGCATTATGACGTCACAGTATATGATGACATCATAATTGTTATGCACTATGACGTCACAATGTATTATAACGTCATAATGTATCCGCATTATGACATCACAATATATTATGAGAGCGCAATTTGCAGGTATTATGAGCAATTTCTCTTACCCCAATTTGTGTCACATCTACTGGAGCATCCTGAGCATATATTATGACGTCACAATATATGATGACATCATAATTAGTATGCACTATGACGTCGCAATGTGTTATGACGTCATAATGTATTCGCATTATGACATCACAATATATTATGAGAGCGCAATTTGCAGGTATTATGAGCAATTTCTCTTACCCAATTTTTGTCACATCTACTGGAGCATCATGAGCATGTATTATGACGTCACAGTTTTTGATGACATCATAATTAGTATGCAGTATGACGTCACAATGTATTATGACATCATAATGTATCCGCATTATGACATTGCAATATATTTTGAGAGCGCAATTTGTAGGTATTATGAGCAATTTCTCTTACCCCAATTTGTGTCACATCTACTGGAGCATAATGAGCATGCATTATGATGTCACAGTATATGATGACATCATAATTAGTATGCACTATGGTGTCACAATGTATTTTGACGTCATAATGAATCCGCATTATGACATCACAATATATTATGAGAGCGCAATTTGCAGGTATTATGAGCAATTTCTCTTACCCCAATTTGTGTCACATCGACTGGAGAAACATGAGCATGTATTATGACGTCACAGTATATGATGACATCATAATTAGTATGCATTATGACGTCACAATGTATTATGATGTCATAATATATCCGCATTATAACATCACAATATATTACGAGAGCGCAATTTGCAGGTATTATGAGCAATTTCTCTTACCCCAATTTGTGTCACATCTACTGGAGCATCCTGAGCATGTATTATGACGTCACAATATATGATGACATCATAATTAGTATGCACTATGACGTCACAATGTATTATGACGTCATAATGTATTCACATTATGACAACACAGTATATTATGAGAGCGCAATTTGCAGGTATTATGACCAATTTCTCTTACCCCAATTTGTGTCACATCTACTGGAGCATAATGAGCATGCATTATGATGTCACAGTATATGATGACAACATAATTAGTATGCACTATGATGTCACAATGTATTATGACGTCATAATGAATCCGCATTATGACATCTCAATATATTATGAGAGCGCAATTTGCAGGTATTATGAGCAATTTCTCTTACCCCAATTTGTGTCACATCTACTGGAGCATCATGAGCATGCATTATGGCACCACAGTATATGATGACATCATAATTAGTAAGCATTATGACGTCACAATGTATTATGACGTCATAATGTATCCGCATTATGACATCTCAATATATTATGAGAGTGCAATTTGCAGGTAATATGAGCAATTTCTCTTACCCCAATATGTGTCACATCTACTGGAGCATAATGAAAATGCATTATCATGTCACAGTATATGATGACATCATAATTAGTATGCACTATGATGTCACAATGTATTATGACGTCATAATGAATCCGCATTATGACATCACAATATATTATGAGAGCACAATTTGCAGGTATTATGAGCAATTTCTCTTACCACAATTTGTGTCACATCTACTGGAGCATCATGAGCATGCATTATGATGTCACAATATATGATGACATCATAATTAGTATGCACTATGATGTCACAATGTATTATGACGTCATAATATATCCACTTTATGACATCACAATATATTATGAGAGCGCAATTTGCAGGTATTATGACCAATTTCTCTTACCACAATTTGTGTCACATCTACTGGAGCATCATGAGCATGTATTCTGACGTCACAGTATATGATGACATCATAATTAGTATGCACTATGACATCACAATGTATTATGATGTCATAATATATCCGGATAATGACATCACAATATATTATGAGAGCGCAATTTGCAGGTGTTATGAGCAATTTCTCTTACCCAAATTTGTGCCACATCTACTTGAGCATCATGAGCATGCATTATGACGTCACAATATATGATGACATCATAATTAGTATGCAGTATGATGTCACAATGTATTATGACGTCATAATGTATCTGCTTTATGACATCACAATATATTATGAGAGCGCAATTTGCAGGTATTATGACCAATTTCCCTTACCCCAATTTGTGTCACATCTACTGGAGCATCATGAGCATGTATTATGACGTCACAGTATATGAAGTCATCATTATTAGTATGCACTATGACGTCACAATGTATTATGATGTCATAATATATCCGCATTATGACATCACAATGTATTATGAGGGCGCAATTTGCAGGTATTATGAGCCATTTCGCTTACCACAATTTGTGTCACATCTACTGGAGCATCATGAGCATGCATTATGACATCACAGTATATGATGACATCATAATTAGTATGCAGTATGATGTCACAATATATTATGACATCATAATGTATCCGCAATATGACATCGCAATATATTTTGAGAGCGCAATTTGTAGGTATTATGATCAATTTCTCTTTCCCCAATTTGTGTCACATCTACTGGACCATAATGAGCATGCATGATGATGTCACAGTATATGATGACATCATAATTAGTATGCACTATGATGTCACAATGTATTATGACGTCATAATGAATCCGCATTATGACATCACAATATATTTTGAGAGTGCAATTAGCAGGTATTATGAGCAATTTCTCTTACCCCAATTTGTGTCACATCTACTGGAGCATCATGAGCATGCATTATGACATCACAGTATATGATGACATCATAATTAGTAAGCATTATGACGTCACAAAGTATTATGACGTCATAATGTATCCGCATTATGACATCACAATATATTATGAGAGCGCAATTTGCAGGTATTATGAGCAATTTCTTTTACCCCATTTTGTGTCACATCTACTGGAGCATCCTGAGCATGTATTATGACGTCACAATATATGATGACATCATAATTAGTATGCACTATGATGTCACAATATATTACGACGTCATAATGTATTCGCATTATGACATCCCAATATATTATGAGAGCGCAATTTACAGGTATTATGAGCAATTTCTCTTGCCCCAATTTGTGTCACATCTACTGGAGCATAATGAGCATGCATTATGATGTCACAGTATATGATGACATCATAATTAGTATGCATTATGACGTGACAATGTATTATGATGTCATAATATATCCGCATTATGACATCACAATATATTATGAGAGCGCAATTTCCAGGTATTATGAGCAGTTTCACTTACCCCAATTTGTGTCACATCTACTGGAGCATCCTGAGCATGTATTATGACGTCACAGTATATGATGACATCATAATTAGTATGCACTATGATGTCACAATGTATTATGACATCATAATGTATCCGCATTATGACATCTCAATATATTATGAGAGCGCAAATTGCAGGTAATATGAGCAATTTCTCTTACCCCAATTTGTGTCACATCTAATGGAGCATAATGAGAATGCATTATGATGTCACAGTATATGATGACATCATAATTAGTATGCACTATGATGTCACAATGTATTATGACGTCATAATGAATCCGCATTATGACATCACAATATATTATGAGAGCGCAATTTGCAGGTATTATGAGCAATTTCTCTTACCGCAATTTGTGTCACATCTACTGGAGCATCATGAGCATGCTTTATGATGTCACAATATATGATGACATCATAATTAGTATGCACTATGATGTCACAATGTATTATGACGTCATAATGTATCCGCTTTATGACATCACAATATATTATGAGAGCGCAATTTGCAGGTATTATGACCAATTTCTCTTACTCCAAGTTTTGTCACATCTACTGGAGCATCATGAGCATGTATTATGACGTCACAGTATATGATGACATCATAATTAGTATGCACTATGATGTCACAATGTATTATGACGTCATAATGTATCCACATTATGACATCGCAATATATTTTGAGAACGCAATTTGTAGGTATTATGAGCAATTTCTCTTACCCCAATTTGTGTCACATCTACTGGAGCATAATGAGCATCCATTATGATGTCACAGTATATGATGACATCATAATTAGTATGCACTATGATGTCACAATATATTTTGACGTCATAATGAATCCGCATTATGACATCACAATATATTATGAGAGTACAATTAGCAGGAATTATGAGCAATTTCTCTTACCCCAATTTGTGTCACATCTACTGGAGCATCATGAGCATGCATTATGACATCACAGTATATGATGACATCATAATTAGTAAGCATTATGACGTCACAATGTATTATGACGTCATAATGTATCCGCATTATGACATCACAATATATTATGAGAGCGCAATTTGCAGGTATTATGAGCAATTTCTCTTATCCCCAATTTGTGTCACATCTACTGGGGCATTATGAGCATGCATTATGATGTCACAGTATATGATGACATCATAATTAGTATGCACTATGATGTCACAATGTATTATGACGTCATAATGAATCCCCATTATGACATCACAATATATTATGAGAGCGCAATTTGCAGGTATTATGAGCAATTTCTCTTACCCCAATTTGTGTCACATCTACTGGAGAAACATCAGCATGTATTATGACGTCACAGTATATGATGACATCATAATTAGTATGCATTATGACGTCACAATATATTATGACGGCATAATATATCCGCATTATGACATCACAATATATTATCAGAGCACAATTTGCAGGTATTATGAGCAATTTCTCTTACCCCAATTTGTGTCACATGTACTGGAGCATCATGAGCATGCATTATGACGTCACAATATATGATGACATCATAATTAGTATGCACTATGATGTCACAATGTATTATGACGTCATAATATATCCGCTTTATGACATCACAATATATTATGAGAGCGCAATTTGCAGGTATTATGACCAATTTCTCTTACCCCAATTTGTGTCACATCTACTGGAGCATCATGAGCATGCATTATGACATCACAGTATATGATGACATCATAATTAGTATGCAGTATGATGTCACAATATATTATGACATCATAATGTATCCGCAATATGACATCGCAATATATTTTGAGAGCGCAATTTGTAGGTATTATGATCAATTTCTCTTTCCCCAATTTGTGTCACATCTACTGGACCATAATGAGCATGCATGATGATGTCACAGTATATGATGACATCATAATTAGTATGCACTATGATGTCACAATGTATTATGACGTCATAATGAATCCGCATTATGACATCACAATATATTTTGAGAGTGCAATTAGCAGGTATTATGAGCAATTTCTCTTACCCCAATTTGTGTCACATCTACTGGAGCATCATGAGCATGCATTATGACATCACAGTATATGATGACATCATAATTAGTAAGCATTATGACGTCACAAAGTATTATGACGTCATAATGTATCCGCATTATGACATCACAATATATTATGACAGCGCAATTTGCAGGTATTATGAGCAATTTCTTTTACCCCATTTTGTGTCACATCTACTGGAGCATCCTGAGCATGTATTATGACGTCACAATATATGATGACATCATAATTAGTATGCACTATGATGTCACAATTTATTACGACGTCATAATGTATTCGCATTATGACATCCCAATATATTATGAGAGCGCAATTTACAGGTATTATGAGCAATTTCTCTTGCCCCAATTTGTGTCACATCTACTGGAGTATAATGAGCAGGCATTATGATGTCACAGTATATGATGACATCATAATTAGTATGCATTATGACGTCACAATGTATTATGATGTCATAATATATCCGCATTATGACATCACAATATATTATGAGAGCGCAATTTCCAGGTATTATGAGCAGTTTCACTTACCCCAATTTGTGTCACATCTACTGGAGCATCCTGAGCATGTATTATGACGTCACAGTATATGATGACATCATAATTAGTATGCACTATGATGTCACAATGTATTATGACATCATAATGTATCCGCATTATGACATCTCAATATATTATGAGAGCGCAATTTGCAGGTAATATGAGCAATTTCTCTTACCCCAATTTGTGTCACATCTAATGGAGCATAATGAGAATGCATTATGATGTCACAGTATATGATGACATCATAATTAGTATGCACTATGATGTCACAATGTATTATGACGTCATAATGAATCCGCATTATGACATCACAATATATTATGAGAGCGCAATTTGCAGGTATTATGAGCAATTTCTCTTACCGCAATTTGTGTCACATCTACTGGAGCATCATGAGCATGCTTTATGATGTCACAATATATGATGACATCATAATTAGTATGCACTATGATGTCACAATGTATTATGATGTCATAATGTATCCGCTTTATGACATCACAATATATTATGAGAGCGCAATTTGCAGGTATTATGACCAATTTCTCTTACTCCAAGTTTTGTCACATCTACTGGAGCATCATGAGCATGTATTATGACGTCACAGTATATGATGACATCATAATTATTATGCACTATGATGTCACAATGTATTATGACGTCATAATGTATCCACATTATGACATCGCAATATATTTTGAGAACGCAATTTGTAGGTATTATGAGCAATTTCTCTTACCCCAATTTATGTCACATCTACTGGAGCATAATGAGCATCCATTATGATGTCACAGTATATGATGACATCATAATTAGTATGCACTGTGATGTCACAATATATTTTGACGTCATAATGAATCCGCATTATGACATCACAATATATTATGAGAGTACAATTAGCAGGAATTATGAGCAATTTATCTTACCCCAATTTGTGTCACATCTACTGGAGCATAATGAGAATGCATTATGATGTCACAGTATATGATGACATCATAATTAGTATGCAGTATGATGTCACAATGTATTATGACGTCATAATGAATCCGCATTATGACATCACAATATATTATGAGAGCGCAATTTGCAGGTATTATGAGCAATTTCTCTTACCCCAAGTTGTGTCACATCTACTGGAGCATCCTGAGCATGTATTATGACATCACAATATATGATGACATCATAATTAGTATGCACTATGACGTCACAATGCATTATGACGTCATAATGTATTCGCATTATGACATCACAATATAATATGAGAGCGCAATTTGCAGGAATTATGAGCAATTTCTCTTACCCCAATATGTGTCACATCTACTGGAGAAATATGAGCATGTATTATGACGTCACAGTATATGATGACATCATAATTAGTATGCATTATGACGTCACAGTGTATTATGATGTCATAATATATCCGCATTATGACATCACAATATATTATGAGAGAGCAATTTGCATGTATTATGAGCAAATTCTCTTACCCCAATTTGTGTCACATCTACTGGAGCATCCTGAGCATGTATTTTGACGTCACAATATATGATGACATCATAATTAGTATGCACTATGACGTCACAATGTATTATGACGTCATAATGTATTCACATTATGACATCACAATATATTATGAGAGCGCAATTTGCAGGTATTATGAGCAATTTCTCTTACCCCAATTTGTGTCACATCTACTGGAGCATCATGAGCATACATTATGGCATCACAGTATATGATAACATCATAATTAGTAAGCATTATGACGTCACAATGTATTATGACGTCATAATGTATCCGCATTATGACATCACAATATATTATGAGAGCCCAATTTGCAGGTATTATGAGCAATTTCTCTTACCCCAATTTGTTTCACATCTACTGGTGCATCCTGAGCATGTATTATGACGTCACAGTATATGATGACATCATAATTAGTATGCACTATGATGTCACAATGTATTATGACATCATAATGTATCCGCATTATGACATCTCAATATATTATGAGAGCGCAATTTGCAGGTAATATGAGCAATTTCTCTTACCCCAATTAGTGTCACATCTACTGGAGCATAATGAGAATGCATTATGATGTCACAGTATATGATGACATCATAATTAGTATGCACTATTATGTCACAATGTATTATGACGTCATAATGAATCCACATTATGACATCACAATATATTATGAGAGCACAATTTGCAGGTATTATGAGCAATTTCTTTTACCCCAATTTGTGTCACATCTACTGGAGCATCCTGAGCATGTATTATGACGTCACAATATATGATGACATCATAATTAGTATGCACTATGATGTCACAATATATTACGACGTCATAATGTATTCGCATTATGACATCCCAATATATTATGAGAGAGCAATTTGCAGGTATTATGAGCAATTTCTCTTACCCCAATTTGTGTCACATCTACTGGAGCATAATGACCATGCATTATGATGTCACAGTATATGATGACATCATAATTAGTATGCATTATGACGTCACAATGTATTATGATGTCATAATATATCCGCATTATGACATCACAATATATTATGAGAGCGCAATTTCCAGGTATTATGAGCCATTTCTCTTACCACAATTTGTGTCACACCTGCTGGAGCATCATGAGCATGCATTATGATGTCACAATATATGATGACATCATAATTAGTATGCACTGTGATGTCACAATGTATTATGACGTCATAATGTATCCGCTTTATGACATCACAATATATTATGAGAGCGCAATTTGCAGTTATTATGACCAATTTCTCTTACCCCAATTTGTGTCACATCTACTGGAGCAACATGAGCATGTATTATGACGTCACAGTATATGATGACATCATAATTAGTATGCACTATGACATCACAATGTATTATGATGTCATAATATATCCGGATAATGACATCACAATATATTATGAGAGCGCAATTTGCAGGTGTTATGAGCAATTTCCCTTACCCAAGTTTGTGCCACATCTACTTGAGCATCATGAGCATGCATTATGACGTCACAATATATGATGACATCATAATTAGTATGCACTATGATGTCACAATATATTTTGACGTCATAATGAATCCGCATTATGACATCACAATATATTATGGGAGTACAATTAGCAGGAATTATGAGCAATTTCTCTTACCCCAATTTGTGTCACATCTACTGGAGCATCATGAGCATGCATTATGACATCACAGTATATGATGACATCATAATTAGTAAGCATTATGACGTCACAATGTATTATGACGTCATAATGTATCCGCATTATGACATCACAATATATTATGAGAGCGCAATTTGCAGGTATTATGAGCAATTTCTTTTACCCCAATTTGTGTCACATCTACTGGAGCATCCTGAGCATGTATTATGACGTCACAATATATGATGACATCATAATTAGTATGCACTATGATGTCACAATATATTACGACGTCATAATGTATTCGCATTATGACATCCCAATATATTATGAGAGCGCAATTTACAGGTATTATGAGCAATTTCTCTTGCCCCAATTTGTGTCACATCTACTGGAGCATAATGAGCATGCATTATGATGTCACAGTATATGATGACATCATAATTAGTATGCATTATGACGTCACAATGTATTATGATGTCATAATATATCCGCATTATGACATCACAATATATTATGAGAGCGCAATTTCCAGGTATTATGAGCAGTTTCTCTTACCCCAATTTGTGTCACATCTACTGGAGCATCCTTAGCATGCATTATGACGTCACAGTATATGATGACATCATAATTAGTATGCACTATGATGTCACAATGTATTATGACATCATAATGTATCCGCATTATGACATCTCAATATATTATGAGTGCGCAATTTGCAGGTAATATGAGCAATTTCTCTTACCCCAATTTGTGTCACATCTAATGGAGCATAATGAGAATGCATTATGATGTCACAGTATATGATGACATCATAATTAGTATGCACTATGATGTCACAATGTATTATGACGTCATAATGAATCCGCATTATGACATCACAATATATTATGAGAGCGCAATTTGCAGGTATTATGAGCAATTTCTCTTACCGCAATTTGTGTCACATCTACTGGAGCATAATGAGCATGCATTATGATGTCACAGTATATGAAGACATCATAATTAGTATGCACTATGATGTCACAATGTATTATGACGTCATAATGTATCCACATTATGACATCGCAATATATTTTGAGAACGCAATTTGTAGGTATTATGAGCAATTTCTCTTACCCCAATTTGTGTCACATCTACTGGAGCATAATGAGCATCCATTATGATGACACAGTATATGATGACATCATAATTAGTATGCACTATGATGTCACAATATATTTTGACGTCATAATGAATCCGCATTATGACATCACAATATATTATGAGAGTACAATTAGCAGGAATTATGAGCAATTTCTCTTACCCCAATTTGTGTCACATCTACTGGAGCATCATGAGCATGCATTATGACCTCACAGTATATGATGACATCATAATTAGTAAGCATTATGACGTCACAATGTATTATGACGTCATAATGTATCCGCATTATGACATCACAATATATTATGAGAGCGCAATTTGCAGGTATTTTGAGCAATTTCTCTTACCCCCAATTTGTGTCACATCTACTGGGGCATTATGAGCATGCATTATGATGTCACAGTATATGATGACATCATAATTAGTATGCACTATGATGTCACAATGTATTATGACGTCATAATGAATCCCCATTATGACATCAAAATATATTATGAGAGCGCAATTTGCAGTTATTATGAGCAATTTCTCTTACCCCAATTTGTGTCACATCTACTGGAGAAACATCAGCATGTATTATGACGTCACAGTATATGATGACATCATAATTAGTATGCATTATGACGTCACAATGTATTATGACGGCATAATATATCCGCATTATGACATCACAATATATTATCAGAGCACAATTTGCAGGTATTATGAGCAATTTCTCTTACCCCAATTTGTGTCACATCTACTGGAGCATCATGAGCATGCATTATGACGTCACAATATATGATGACATCATAATTAGTATGCACTATGATGTCACAATGTATTATGACGTCATAATATATCCGCTTTATGACATCACAATATATTATGAGAGCGCAATTTGCAGGTATTATCACCAATTTCTCTTACCCCAATTTGTGTCACATCTACTGGAGCATCATGAGCATGCATTATGACGTCACAGTATATGATGACATCATAATTAGTATGCACTATGACGTCACAATGTATTATGATGTCATAATATATCCGTATTATGACATCACAATATATTATGTGAGCGCAATTTGCAGGTGTTATGAGCAATTTCTCTTACCCCAATTTGTGCCACATTTACTGGAACATCATGAGCATGCGTTATGACGTCACAGTATATGATGACATCATAATTATTCTGCACTATGACGTCACAATGTATTATGATGTCATAATATATCCGTATTATGACATCACAATATATTATGTGAGCGCAATTTGCAGGTTTTATGACCAATTTCTCTTACCCCAATTTGTGTCACATCTACTGGAGCATAATGAGAATGCATTATGATGTCACAGTATATGATGACATCATAATTAGTATGCACTATGATGTCACAATGTATTATGACGTCATAATGAATCCGCATTATGACATCACAATATATTATGAGAGCGCAATTTGCAGGTATTATGAGCAATTTCTCTTACCCCAATTTGTGTCACATCTACTGGAGCATCCTGAGCATGTATTATGACGTCACAATATATGATGACATCATAATTAGTATGCACTATGACGTCACAATGCATTATGACGTCATAATGTATTCGCATTATGACATCACAATATAATATGAGAGCGCAATTTGCAGGAATTATGAGCAATTTCTCTTACCCCAATATGTATCACATCTACTGGAGAAATATGAGCATGTATTATGACGTCACAGTATATGATGACATCATAGTTAGTATGCATTATGACATCACAGTGTATTATGATGTCATAATATATCCGCATTATGACATCACAATATATTATGAGAGCGCAATTTGCATGTATTATGAGCAAATTCTCTTACCCCAATTTGTGTCACATCTACTGGAGCATCCTGAGCATGTATTTTGACGTCACAATATATGATGACATCATAATTAGTATGCATTATGACGTCACAATGTATTATGACGTCATAATGTATTCACATTATGACATCACAATATATTATGAGAGCGCAATTTGCAGGTATTATGAGCAATTTCTCTTACCCCAATTTGTGTCACATCTACTGGAGCATCATGAGCATACATTATGGCATCACAGTATATGATAACATCATAATTAGTAAGCATTATGACGTCACAATGTATTATGACGTCATAATGTATCCGCATTATGACATCACAATATATTATGAGAGCCCAATTTGCAGGTATTATGAGCAATTTCTCTTACCCCAATTTGTTTCACATCTACTGGAGCATCCTGAGCATGTATTATGACGTCACAGTATATGATGACATCATAATTAGTATGCACTATGATGTCACAATGTATTATGACATCATAATGTATCCGCATTATGACATCTCAATATATTATGAGAGCGCAATTTGCAGGTAATATGAGCAATTTCTCTTACCCCAATTTGTGTCACATCTACTGGAGCATAATGAGAATGCATTATGATGTCACAGTATATGATGACATCATAATTAGTATGCACTATTATGTCACAATGTATTATGACGTCATAATGAATCCATATTATGACATCACAATATATTATGAGAGCGCAATTTGCAGGTATTATGAGCAATTTCTTTTACCCCAATTTGTGTCACATCTACTGGAGCATCCTGAGCATGTATTATGACGTCACAATATATGATGACATCATAATTAGTATGCACTATGATGTCACAATATATTACGACGTCATAATGTATTCGCATTATGACATCCCAATATATTATGAGAGAGCAATTTGCATGTATTATGAGCAATTTCTCTTACCCCAATTTGTGTCACGTCTACTGGAGCATAATGACCATGCATTATGTTGTCACAGTATATGATGACATCATAATTAGTATGCATTATGACGTCACAATGTATTATGATGTCATAATATATCCGCATTATGACATCACAATATATTATGAGAGCGCAATTTCCAGGTATTATGAGCCATTTCTCTTACCACAATTTGTGTCACACCTGCTGGAGCATCATGAGCATGCATTATGATGTCACAATATATGATGACATCATAATTAGTATGCAATGTGATGTCACAATGTATTATGACGTCATAATTTATCCGCTTTATGACATCACAATATATTATGAGAGCGCAATTTGCAGGTATTATGACCAATTTCTCTTACCCCAATTTGTGTCACATCTACTGGAGCATCATGAGCATGTATTATGAGGTCACAGTATATGATGACATCATAATTAATATGCACTATGACATCACAATGTTTTATGATGTCATAATATATCCGGATAATGACATCACAATATATTATGAGAGCGCAATTTGCAGGTGTTATGAGCAATTTCTCTTACCCAAATTTGTGCCACATCTACTTGACCATCATGAGCATGCATTATGACGTCACAATATATGATGACATCATAATTAGTATGCACTATGATGTCACAATATATTTTGACGTCATAATGAATCCGCATTATGACATCTCAATATATTATGAGAGCGCAATTTGCAGGTAATATGAGCAATTTCTCTTACCCCAATTTGTGTCACATCTACTGGGGCATAATGAGCATGCATTATGATGTCACAGTATATGATGACATCATAATTAGTATGCACTATGATGTCACAATGCATTATGACGTCATAATGTATTCGCATTATGACATCACAATATAATATGAGAGCGCAATTTGCAGGAATTATGAGCAATTTCTCTTACCCCAATATGTGTCACATCTACTGGAGAAATATGAGCATGTATTATGACGTCACAGTATATGATGACATCATAGTTAGTATGCATTATGACATCACAGTGTATTATGATGTCATAATATATCCGCATTATGACATCACAATATATTATGAGAGTGCAATTTGCATGTATTATGAGCAAATTCTCTTACCCCAATTTGTGTCACATCTACTGGAGCATCCTGAGCATGTATTTTGACGTCACAATATATGATGACATCATAATTAGTATGCATTATGATGTCACAATGTATTATGATGTCATAATATATCTGGATAATGACATCACAATATATTATGAGAGCGCAATTTGCAGGTGTTATGAGCAATTTCTCTTACCCAAATTTGTGCCACATCTGCTGGAGCATCATGGGCATGCATTATGACGTCACAATATATGATAACATCATAATTAGTATGCACTATGATGTCACAATGTATTATGACGTCATAATGTATCTGCTTTATGACATCACAATATATTATGAGAGCGCAATTTGCAGGTATTATGACCAATTTCCCTTACCCCAATTTGTGTCACATCTACTGGAGCATCATGAGCATGTATTATGACGTCACTGTATATGAAGACATCATTATTAGTATGCACTATGACGTCACAATGTATTATGATGTCATAATATATCCGCATTATGACATCACAACATATTATGAGGGCGCAATTTGCAGGTATTATGAGCAATTTCTCTTACCACAATTTGTGTCACATCTACTGGAGCATCATGAGCATGCATTATGACGTCACAATATATGATGACATCATAATTAGTATGCACTATGATGTCACAATGTATTATGACGTCATAATGTATCCGCTTTATGACATCACAATATATTATGAGAGCGCAATTTGCAGGTATTATGACCAATTTCTCTTACCCCAATCTGTGTCACATCTACTGGAGCATCATGAGCATGTATTATGACGTCACAGTATATGATGACATCATAATTAGTATGCACTATGACGTCACAATGTATTATGACGTCATAATGTATCCGCATTATGACATCACAATATATTATGAGAGCGCAATTTGCAGGTATTATGAGAAATTTCTCTTACCGCATTTTGTGTCACATCTACTGGAGCATCCTGAGCATGTATTATGACGTCACAATATATGATGACATCATAATTAGTATGCACTATGACGTCACAATGCATTATGACGTCATAATGTATTCGCATTATGACATCACAATATAATATGAGAGCGCAATTTGCAGGTATTATGAGCAATTTCTCTTACCCCAATTTGTGTCACATCTACTCGAGAATCATGAGCATGTATTATGACGTCACAGTATATGATGACATCATAATTAGTATGCACTATGACGTCACAATGTATTATGACATCATAATGTATCCGCATTATGACATCGCAATATATAATGAGAGCGCAATTTGCAGGTATTATGACCAATTTCTCTTACCCCAATTTGTGTCACATCTACTGGGGCATAATGAGCATGCATTATGATGTCACAGTATATGATAACATCATAATCAGTATGCACTATGATGTCACAATGTATTATGACGTCATAATGAATCCCCATTATGACATCACAATATATTATGAGAGCGCAATTTGCAGGTATTATGAGCAATTTCTCTTACCCCAATTTGTGTCACATCTACTGGAGAAACATCAGCATGTATTATGACGTCACAGTATATGATGACATCATAATTAGTATGAATTATGACGTCACAATGTATTATGACGTCATAATATATCCGCATTATGACATCACAATATATTATCAGAGCACAATTTGCAGCTATTATGAGCAATTTCTCTTACCCCAATTTGTGTCACATCTACTGGAGCATCATGAGCATGTATTATGACGTCACAATATATGATGACATCATAATTAGTATGCACTATGATGTCACAATGTATTATGACGTCATAATATATCCGCTTTATGACATCACAATATATTATGAGAGCGCAATTTGCAGGTATTATGACCAACTTCTCTTACCCCAATTTGTGTCACATCTACTGGAGCATCATGAGCATGCATTATGACGTCACAGTATATGATGACATCATAATTAGTATGCACTATGACCTCACAATGTATTATGATGTCATAATATATCCGTATTATGACATCACAATATATTCTGTGAGCGCAATTTGCAGGTGTTATGAGCAATTTCTCTTACCCCAATTTGTGCCACATCTACTGGAGCATCATGAGCATGCGTTATGACCTCACAGTATATGATGACATCATAATTATTATGCACTATGACGTCACAATGTATTATGACGTCATAATGTATCCGCATTATGACATCACAATATATTATGAGAGCGCAATTTGCAGGTATTATGAGCAATTTCTCTTACCCCAATTTGTGTCACATCTACTGGAGCATCCTGAGCATATATTATGACGTCACAATATATGATGACATCATAATTAGTATGCACTATGACGTCACAATGTATTATGACTTCATAATGTATTCGCATTATGACATCACAATATATTATGAGAGTGCAATTTGCAGGTATTATGAGCAATTTCCCTTACCCCAATTTGTGTCACATCTACTGGAGCATCATGAGCATGTATTATGACGTCACAGTATATGATGACATCATAATTAGTCTGCATTATGACGTCACAATGTATTATGATGTCATAATATATCCGCATTATGACATCACAATATATTATTAGAGCGCAAATTGCAGGTATTATGAGCAATTTCTCTTACCCCAATTTGTGTCACATCTACTGGAGAAACATCAGCATGTATTATGACGTCACAGTATATGATGACATCATAATTAGTATGCATTATGACGTCACAATGTATTATGACGTCATAATATATCCGCATTATGACATCACAATATATTATCAGAGCACAATTTGCAGGTATTAGGAGCAATTTCTCTTACCCCAATTTGTGTCACATCTACTGGAGCATCATGAGCATGCATTATGACGTCACAATATATGATGACATCATAATTAGTATGCACTATGATGTCACAATGTATTATGACGTCATAATATATCCGCTTTATGACATCACAATATATTATAAGAGCGCAATTTGCAGGTATTACGACCAATTTCTCTTACCCCAATTTGTGTCACATCTACTGGAGCATCATGAGCATGCATTATGACGTCACAGTATATGATGACATCATAATTACTATGCACTATGACGTCACAATGTATTATGATGTCATAATATATCCGTATTATGACATCACAATATATTATGTGAGCGCAATTTGCAGGTGTTATGAGCAATTTCTCTTACCCGAATTTGTGCCACATCTACTGGAGCATCATGAGCATGCGTTATGACCTCACAGTATATGATGACATCATAATTTTTATGCACTATGACGTCACAATGTATTATGACGTCATAATGTATCCGCATTATGACATCACAATATATTATGAGAGCGCAATTTGCAGGTAGTATGAGCAATTTCTCTTACCCCAATTTGTGTCACATGTACTGGAGCATCCTGAGCATATATTATGACGTCACAATATATGATGACATCATAATTAGTATGCACTATGACGTCACAATGTATTATGACGTCATAATGTATTCGCATTATCACATCACAATATATTATGAGAGCGCAATTTGCAGGTATTATGAGCAATTTCTCTTACCCCAATTTGTGTCACATCTACTGGAGCATCATGAGCATGTATTATGACGTCACAGTATATGATGACATCATAATTAGTATGCATTATGACGTCACAATGTATTATGAGGTCATAATATATCCGCATTATGACATCACAATGTATTATTAGAGCGCAATTTGCAGGTATTATGAGCAATTTCTCTTACCCCAATTTGTGTCACATCTACTGGAGCATCCTGAGCATGTATTATGACGTCACAATATATGATGACATCATAATTAGTATGCACTATGACGTCACAATGTATTATGACGTCATAATGTATTTACATTATGACTACACAATATATTATGAGAGCGCAATTTGCAGGTATTATGACCAATTTCTCTTACCCCAATTTGTGTCACATCTACTGGAGCATCATGAGCATGCATTATGACGTCACAATATATGATGACATCATAATTAGTATGCACTATGATGTCACAATGTATTATGACGTCAAAATATATCCGCTTTATGACATCACAATATATTATGAGAGCGCAATTTGCAGGTATTATGACCAATTTCTCTTACCCCAATTTGTGTCACATCTACTGGAGCATCATGAGCATGCATTATGACGTCACAGTATATGATGACATCATAATTAGTATGCACTATGACGTCACAATGTATTATGATGTCATAATATATCCGTATTATGACATCACAATATATTTTGTGAGCGCAATTTGCAGGTGTTATGAGCAATTTCTCTTACCCCAATTTGTGCCACATCTACTGGAGCATCATGAGCATGCGTTATGACGTCACAGTATATGATGACATCATAATTATTATGCACTATGACGTCACAATGTATTATGACGTCATAATGTATCCGCATTATGACATCACAATATATTATGAGAGCGCAATTTGCAGGTATTATGAGCAATTTCTCTTACCCCAATTTGTGTCACATCTACTGGAGCATCCTGAGCATGTATTATGACGTCACAGTATATGATGACATCATAATTAGTATGCATTATGACGTCACAATGTATTATGATGTCATAATATATCCGCATTATGACATCACAATATATTATGAGAGCGCAATTTGCAGGTATTATGAGCAATTTCTCTTACCCCAATTTGTGTCACATCTACTGGAGCATAATGAGAATGCATTATGATGTCACAGTATATGATGACATCATAATTAGTATGCACTATGATGTCACAATGTATTATGACGTCATAATGAATCCGCATTATGACATCACAATATATTATGAGAGCGCAATTTGCAGGTATTATGAGCAATTTCTCTTACCCCAATTTGTGTCACATCTACTGGAGCATCCTGAGCATGTATTATGACATCACAATATATGATGACATCATAATTAGTATACACTATGACGTCACAATGCATTATGACGTCATAATGTATTCGCATTATGACATCACAATATAATATGAGAGCGCAATTTGCAGGAATTATGAGCAATTTCTCTTACCCCAATATGTGTCACATCTACTGGAGAAATATGAGCATGTATTATGACGTCACAGTATATGATGACATCATAATTAGTATGCATTATGACGTCACAGTGTATTATGATGTCATAATATATCCGCATTATGACATCACAATATATTATGGGAGCGCAATTTGCATGTATTATGAGCAATTTCTCTTACCCCAATTTGTGTCACATCTACTGGAGCAACCTGAGCATGTATTATGACGTCACAATATATGATGACATCATAATTAGTATGCACTATGACGTCACAATGTATTATGACGTCATAATGTATTCACATTATGACAACACAATATATTATGAGAGCGCAATTTGCAGGTATTATGACCAATTTCTCTTACCCCAATTTGTGTCACATCTACTGGAGCATAATGAGCATGCATTATGATGTCACAGTATATGATGACATCATAATTAGTATGCACTATGATGTCACAATGTATTATGACGTCATAATGAATCCGCATTATGACATCACAATATATTATGAGAGCGCAATTTGCAGGTATTATGAGCAATTTCTCTTACCCCAATTTGTGTCACATCTACTGGAGCATCATGAGCATACATTATGGCATCACAGTATATGATAACATCATAATTAGTATGCATTATGACGTCACAATGTATTATGATGTCATAATATATCCGCATTATGACATCACAATATATTATGAGAGCGCAATTTCCAGGTATTATGAGCCATTTCTCTTACCACAATTTGTGTCACATCTGCTGGAGCATCATGAGCATGCATTATGATGTCACAATATATGATGACATCATAATTAGTATGCACTGTGATGTCACAATGTATTATGACGTCATAATATATCCGCTTTATGACCTCACAATATATTATGAGAGCGCAATTTGCAGGTATTATGACCAATTTCTCTTACCCCAATTTGTGTCACATCTACTGGAGCATCATGAGCATGTATTATGAGGTCACAGTATATGATGACATCATAATTAGTATGCACTATGACATCACAATGTATTATGATGTCATAATATATCCGGATAATGACATCACAATATATTATGAGAGCGCAATTTGCAGGTGTTATGAGCAATTTCTCTTACCCAAATTTGTGCCACATCTACTGGAGCATCATGGGCATGCATTATGACGTCACAATATATGATAACATCATAATTAGTATGCACTATGATGTCACAATGTATTATGACGTCATAATGTATCTGCTTTATGACATCACAATATATTATGAGAGCGCAATTTGCAGGTATTATGACCAATTTCCCTTACCCCAATTTGTGTCACATCTACTGGAGCATCATGAGCATGTATTATGACGTCACTGTATATGAAGACATCAATTTTAGTATGCACTATGACGTCACAATGTATTATGATGTCATAATATATCCGCATTATGACATCACAACATATTATGAGGGCGCAATTTGCAGGTATTATGAGCAATTTCTCTTACCACAATTTGTGTCACATCTACTGGAGCATCATGAGCATGCATTATGACGTCACAATATATGATGACATCATAATTAGTATGCACTATGATGTCACAATGTATTATGACGTCATAATGTATCCGCTTTATGACATCACAATATATTATGAGAGCACAATTTGCAGGTATTATGACCAATTTCTCTTACCCCAATCTGTGTCACATCTACTGGAGCATCATGAGCATGTATTATGACGTCACAGTATATGATGACATCATAATTAGTATGCACTATGACGTCACAATGTATTATGACGTCATAATGTATCCGCATTATGACATCACAATATATTATGAGAGCGCAATTTGCAGGTATTATGAGAAATTTCTCTTACCGCATTTTGTGTCACATCTACTGGAGCATCCTGAGCATGTATTATGACGTCACAATATATGATGACATCATAATTAGTATGCACTATGACGTCACAATGCATTATGACGTCATAATGTATTCGCATTATGACATCACAATATAATATGAGAGCGCAATTTGCAGGTATTATGAGCAATTTCTCTTACCCCAATTTGTGTCACATCTACTCGAGAATCATGAGCATGTATTATGACGTCACAGTATATGATGACATCATAATTAGTATGCACTATGACGTCACAATGTATTATGACATCATAATGTATCCGCATTATGACATCGCAATATATAATGAGAGCGCAATTTGCAGGTATTATGACCAATTTCTCTTACCCCAATTTGTGTCACATCTACTGGGGAATAATGAGCATGCATTATGATGTCACAGTATATGATAACATCATAATCAGTATGCACTATGATGTCACAATGTTTTATGACGTCATAATGAATCCCCATTATGACATCACAATATATTATGAGAGCGCAATTTGCAGGTATTATGAGCAATTTCTCTTACCCCAATTTGTGTCACATCTACTGGAGAAACATCAGCATGTATTATGACGTCACAGTATATGATGACATCATAATTAGTATGAATTATGACGTCACAATGTATTATGACGTCATAATATATCCGCATTATGACATCACAATATATTATCAGAGCACAATTTGCAGCTATTATGAGCAATTTCTCTTACCCCAATTTGTGTCACATCTACTGGAGCATCATGAGCATGTATTATGACGTCACAATATATGATGACATCATAATTAGTATGCACTATGATGTCACAATGTATTATGACGTCATAATATATCCGCTTTATGACATCACAATATATTATGAGAGCGCAATTTGCAGGTATTATGACCAACTTCTCTTACCCCAATTTGTGTCACATCTACTGGAGCATCATGAGCATGCATTATGACGTCACAGTATATGATGACATCATAATTAGTATGCACTATGACCTCACAATGTATTATGATGTCATAATATATCCGTATTATGACATCACAATATATTCTGTGAGCGCAATTTGCAGGTATTATGAGCAATTTCTCTTACCCCAATTTGTGTCACATCTACTGGAGAAACATCAGCATGTATTATGACGTCACAGTATATGATGACATCATAATTAGTATGAATTATGACGTCACAATGTATTATGACGTCATAATATATCCGCATTATGACATCACAATATATTATCAGAGCACAATTTGCAGCTATTATGAGCAATTTCTCTTACCCCAATTTGTGTCACATCTACTGGAGCATCCTGAGCATATATTATGACGTCACAATATATGATGACATCATAATTAGTATGCACTATGACGTCACAATGTATTATGACTTCATAATGTATTCACATTATGACATCACAATATATTATGAGAGTGCAATTTGCAGGTATTATGAGCAATTTCTCTTACCCCAATTTGTGTCACATCTACTGGAGCATCATGAGCATGTATTATGACGTCACAGTATATGATGACATCATAATTAGTCTGCATTATGACGTCACAATGCATTATGATGTCATAATATATCCGCATTATGACATCACAATATATTATTAGAGCGCAAATTGCAGGTATTATGAGCAATTTCTCTTACCCCAATTTGTGTCACATATACTGGAGAAACATCAGCATGTATTATGACGTCAGAGTATATGATGACATCATAATTAGTATGCATTATGACGTCACAATGTATTATGACGTCATAATATATCCGCATTATGACATCACAATATATTATCAGAGCACAATTTGCAGGTTTTATGAGCAATTTCTCTTACCCCAATTTGTGTCACATCTACTGGAGCATCATGAGCATGCATTATGACGTCACAATATATGATGATATCATAATTAGTATGCACTATGATGTCATAATGTATTATGACGTCATAATGTATCTGCTTTATGACATCACAATACGTTATGAGAGCGCAATTTGCAGGTATTATGACCAATTTCTCTTACCCCAATTTGTGTCACATCTACTGGAGCATCATGACCATGTATTATGACGTCACAGTATATGATGACATCATAATTAATATGGACTATGACGTCACAATGTATTATGATGTCATAATATATCCGCATTATGACATCACAATATATTTTGAGAGCGCAATTTGCAGGTATTATGACCAATTTCTCTTACCCCAATTTGTGTCACATCTAGTGGAGCATCATGAGCATGCATTATGACGTCACAGTATATGATGACATCATAATTATTATGCACTATGACGTCACAATGTATTGTGACGTCATAATGTATCCGCATTATGACATCACAATATATTATGAGAGCACAATTTGCAGGTATTATGAGCAATTTCTCTTACCCCAATTGGTGTCACATCTACTGGAGCATCCTGAGCACGTATTATGACGTCACAATATATGATGACATCATAATTAGTATGCACTATGACGTCACAATGTATTATGATATCATAATGTATCCGCATTATGACATCACAATATATTATGAGAGCGCAATTTCCAGGTATTATGAGCCATTTCTCTTACCACATTTTGTGTCACATCTACTGGAGCATAATGAGCATGCATTATGATGTCACACTATATGATGACATCATAATTAGTATGCACTATGATGTCACAATGTATTATGACGTCATAATGAATTCGCATTATGACATCACAATATAATATGAGAGCGCAATTTGCAGGTATTATGAGCAATTTCTCTTATCCCAATTTGTGTCACATCTACTGGAGCATAATGAGCATGTATTATGATGTCACAGTAGATGATGAAATCATAATTAGCATACATTATGACGTCACAATGTATTATGATGTCATAATGAATCCGCATTATGACATCACAATATATTATGAGAGCGCAATTTGCAGGTATTATGAGCAATTTCTCTTACCCCAATTTGTGTCACATCTACTGGAGCATCCTGAGCATGTATTATGACGTCACAATATATGATGACATCATAATTAGTATGCACTATGACGTCACAATGCATTATGACGTCATAATGTATTGGCCTTATGACATCACAATATAATACGAGAGCGCAATTTGCAGGAATTATGAGCAATTTCTCTTACCCCAATTTGTGTCACATCTACTCGAGAATCATGAGCATGTATTATGACGTCACAGTATATGATGACATCATAATTAGTATGCACTATGACGTCACAATGTATTATGACATCATAATGTATCCATATTATGACATCGCAATATATAATGAGAGCGCAATTTGCAGGTATTATGACCAATTTCTCTTACCCCAATTTGTGCCACATCTACTGGGGCATAATGAGCATGCATTATGATGTCACAGTATATGATGAAATCATAATTAGTATGCACTATGATGTCACAATGTATTATGACGTCATAATGAATCCCCATTATGACATCACAATATATTATGAGAGCGCAATTTGCAGGTGCTATGAGCAGTTTCTCTTACCCCAATTTGTGTCACATCTACTGGAGAAACATCAGCATGTATTATGACGTCACAGTATATGATGACATCGTAATTAGCATGCATTATGACGTCACAATGTATAATGACGTCATAATATATCCGCATTATGACATCACAATATATTATGAGAGCACAATTTGCAGGTATTATGAGCAATTTCTCTTACCCCAATTTGTGTCACATCTACTGGAGCATCATGAGCATGCATTATGACGTCACAATATATGATGACATCATAATTAGTATGCACTATTATATCACAATGTATTATGACGTCATAATATATCCGCTTTATGACATCACAATATATTATGAGAGCGCAATTTGCAGGTATTATGACCAATTTCTCTTACCCCAATTTGTGTCACATCTACTGGAGCATCATGAGCATGCATTATGACCTCACAGTATATGATGACATCATAATTAGTATGCACTATGACGTCACAATGTATTATGATGTCATAATATATCCGTATAATGACATCACAATATATTATGAGAGCGCAATTTGCAGGTGTTATGAGCAATTTCTCTTACCCCAATTTGTGCCACATCTACTGGAGCATCATGAGCATGCATTATGAAGTCACAATATATGATGACATCATAATTAGTATGCACTATGATGTCACAATGTATTATGACGTCATAATATATCCGCTTTATGACATCACAATATATGATGAGAGCGCAATTTGCAGGTATTATGACCAATTTTTCTTACCCCAATTTGTGTCACATCTACTGGAGCATAATGAGCATGCATTATGACGTCACAGTATATGATGACATCATAATTGTTATGCACTATGTCGTCACAATGTATTATAACGTCATAATGTATCCGCATTATGACATAACAATATATTATGAGAGCGCAATTTGCAGGTATTATGAGCAATTTCTCTTACCCCAATTTGTGTCACATCTACTGGAGCATCCTGAGCACATATTATGACGTCACAATATATGATGACATCATAATTAGTATGCACTATGACGTCACAATGTATTATGACGTCATAATGTATTCGCATTATGACATCACAATATATTATGAGAGCGCAATTTGCATGTATTATGAGCAATTTCTCTTACCCAATTTTTGTCACATCTACTGGAGCATCATGAGCATGTATTATGACGTCACAGTATATGATGACATCATAATTAGTATGCACTATGACGTCACAATGTATTATGACATCATAATGTATCCGCATTATGACATTGCAATATATTTTGAGAGCGCAATTTGTAGGTATTATGAGCAATTTCTCTTACCCCAATTTGTGTCACATCTACTGGAGCATAATGAGCATGCATTATGATGTCACAGTATATGATGACATCATAATTAGTATGCACTATGGTGTCACAATGTATTTTGACGTCATAATGAAACCGCATTATGACATCACAATATATTATGAGAGCGCAATTTGCAGGTATTATGAGCAATTTCTCTTACCCCAATTTGTGTCACATCTACTGGAGAAACATGAGCATGTATTATGATGTCACAGTATATGATGATATCATAATTAGTATGCATTATGACGTCACAATGTATTATGATGTCATAATATATCCGCATTATAACATCATAATATATTACGAGAGCGCAATTTGCAGGTTTTATGAGCAATTTCTCTTACCCCAATTTGTGTCACATCTACTGGAGCATCCTGAGCATGTATTATGACGTCACAATATATGATGACATCATAATTAGTATGCACTATGACGTCACAATGTATTATGACGTCATACTGTATTCACATTATGACAACACAATATATTATGAGAGCGCAATTTGCAGGTATTATGACCAATTTCTCTTACCCCAATTTGTGTCACATCTACTGGAGCATAATGAGCATGCATTATGATGTCACAGTATATGATGACATCATAATTAGTATGCACTATGACGTCACAATGTATTATGATGTCATAATATATCCGGATAATGACATCACAATATATTATGATAGCGCAATTTGCAGGTGTTATGAGCAATTTCTCTTACAACAATTTGTGCCACATCTACTGGAGCATCATGAGCATGCATTATGACGTCACAATATATGATGACATCATAATTAGTATGCACTATGATGTCACAATGTATTATGACGTCATAATGTATCTGCTTTATGACATCACAATACGTGATGAGAGCGCAATTTGCAGGTATTATGACCAATTTCTCTTACCCCAATTTGTGTCACATCTACTGGAGCATCATGACCATGTATTATGACGTCACAGTATATGATGACATCATAATTAATATGGACTATGACGTCACAATGTATTATGATGTCATAATATATCCGCATTATGACATCACAATATATTTTCAGAGCGCAATTTGCAGGTATTATGACCAATTTCTCTTACCCCAATTTGTGTCACATCTACTGGAGAATAATGAGCATGCATTATGATGTCACAGTATATGATGACATCATAATTAGTATGCACTATGACGTCACAATGTATTATGATGTCATAATATATCCGGATAATGACATCACAATATATTATGATAGCGCAATTTGCAGGTGTTATGAGCAATTTCTCTTACAACAATTTGTGCCACATCTACTGGAGCATCATGAGCATGCATTATGACGTCACAATATATGATGACATCAAAATTAGTATGCACTATGATGTCACAATGTATTATGACGTCATAATGTATCTGCTTTATGACATCACCATATATTATGAGAGCGCAATTTGCAGGTATTATGACCAATTTCTCTTACCCCAATTTGGGTCCCATCTACTGGAGCATAATGAGCATGGATTATGATGTCACAGTATATGATGACATCATAATTAGTATGCACTAAGATGTCACAATGTATTATGATGTCATAATGAATCCGCATTATGACATCACAATATATTATGAGAGCGCAATTTGCAGGTATTATGAGCAATTTCTCTTACCCCAATTTGTGTCACATCTACTGGAGCATCCTGAGCATGTATTATGACGTCACAATATATGATGACATCATAATTAGTATGCACTATGAAGTCACAATGCATTATGACGTCATAATGTATTGGCATTATGACATCACAATATAATACGAGAGCGCAATTTGCAGGAATTATGAGCAATTTCTCTTACTCCAATTTGTGTCACATCTACTCGAGAATCATGAGCATGTATTATGACGTCACAGTATATGATGACATCATAATTAGTATGCACTATGACGTCACAATGTATTATGACATCATAATGTATCCACATTATGACATCGCAATATATAATGAGAGCGCAATTTGCAGGTATTATGACCAATTTCTCTTACCCCAATTTGTGTCACATCTACTGGAGCATAATGAGCATGCATTATGATGTCACAGTATATGATGACATCATAATTAGTATGCACTATGACGTCACAATGTGTTATGATGTCATAATATATCCGGATAATGACATCACAATATATTATGAGAGCGCAATTTGCAGGTGTTATGAGCAATTTCTCTTACCCAAATTTGTGCCACATCTACTGGAGCATCATGAGCATGCATTATGACGTCACAATATATGATGATATCATAATTAGTATGCAGTATGATGTCACAATGTATTATGACGTCATAATGTATCTGCTTTATGACATCACAATATATTATGAGAGCGCAATTAGCAGGTATTATGACCAATTTCTCTTACCCCAATTTGGGTCCCATCTACTGGAGCATAATGAGCATGGATTATGATGTCACAGTATATGATGACATCATAATTAGTATGCACTAAGATGTCACAATGTATTATGATGTCATAATGAATCCGCATTATGACATCACAATATATTATGAGAGCGCAATTTGCAGGTATTATGAGCAATTTCTCTTACCCCAATTTGTGTCACATCTACTGGAGCATCCTGAGCATGTATTATGATGTCACAATATATGATGACATCATAATTAGTATGCACTATGACGTCACAATGCATTATGACGTCATAATGTATTGGCATTATGACATCACAATATAATACGAGAGCGCAATTTGCAGGAATTATGAGCAATTTCTCTTACCCCAATTTGTGTCACATCTACTCGAGAATCATGAGCATGTATTATGACGTCACAGTATATGATGACATCATAATTAGTATGCACTATGACGTCACAATGTATTATGACATCATAATGTATCCACATTATGACATCGCAATATATAATGAGAGCGCAATTTGCAGGTATTATGACCAATTTCTCTTACCCCAATTTGTGTCACATCTACTGGAGCATAATGAGCATGCATTATGATGTCACAGTATATGATGACATCATAATTAGTATGCACTATGACGTCACAATGTATTATGATGTCATAATATATCCGGACAATGACATCACAATATATTATGATAGCGCAATTTGCAGGTGTTATGAGCAATTTCTCTTACAACAATTTGTGCCACATCTACTGGAGCATCATGAGCATGCATTATGACGTCACAATATATGATGACATCATAATTAGTATGCACTATGATGTCACAATGTATTATGACGTCATAATGTATCTGCTTTATGACATCACAATACGTGATGAGAGCGCAATTTGCAGGTATTATGACCAATTTCTCTTACCCCAATTTGTGTCACATCTACTGGAGCATCATGACCATGTATTATGACGTCACAGTATATGATGACATCATAATTAATATGCACTATGACGTCACAATGTATTATGATGTCATAATATATCCGCATTATGACATCACAGTATATTTTGAGAGCGCAATTTGCAGGTATTATGACCAATTTCTCTTACCCCAATTTGTGTCACATCTAGTGGAGCATCATGAGCATGCATTATGACGTCACAGTATATGATGACATCATAATTAGTATGCAATATGACATCACAGTGTATTATGATGTCATAATATATCTGCATAATGACATCACAATATATTATGAGAGCGCAATTTGCAGGTGTTATGAGCAATTTCTCTTACCCAAATTTGTGCCACATCTACTGGAGCCTCATGAGCATGCATTATGACGTCGCAATATATGATGACATCATAATTAGTATGCAGTATGATGTCACAATGTATTATGACGTCATAATGTATCTGCTTTATGACATCACAATATATTATGAGAGCGATATTTGCAGGTATTATGACCAATTTCTCTTACCCCAATTTGGGTCCCATCTACTGGAGCATAATGAGCATGGATTATGATGTCACAGTATATGATGACATCATAATTAGTATGCACTAAGATGTCACAATGTATTATGATGTCATAATGAATCCGCATTATGACATCACAATATATTATGAGAGCGCCATTTGCAGGTATTATGAGCAATTTCTCTTACCCCAATTTGTGTCACATCTACTGGAGCATCCTGAGCATGTATTATGACGTCACAATATATGATGACATCATAATTAGTATGCACTGTGACGTCACAATGCATTATGACGTCATAATGTATTGGCATTATGACATCACAATATAATACGAGAGCGCAATTTGCAGGAATTATGAGCAATTTCTCTTACCCCAATTTGTGTCACATCTACTCGAGAATCATGAGCATGTATTATGACGTCACAGTATATGATGACATCATAATTAGTATGCACTATGACGTCACAATGTATTATGACATCATAATGTATCCACATTATGACATCGCAATATATAATGAGAGCGCAATTTGCAGGTATTATGACCAATTTCTCTTACCCCAATTTGTGTCACATCTACTGGAGCATAATGAGCATGCATTATGATGTCACAGTATATGATGACATCATAATTAGTATGCACTATGACGTCACAATGTATTATGATGTCATAATATATCCGGATAATGACATCACAATATATTATGATAGCGCAATTTGCAGGTGTTATGAGCAATTTCTCTTACAACAATTTGTGCCACATCTACTGGAGCATCATGAGCATGCATTATGACGTCACAATATATGATGACATCATAATTAGTATGCACTATGATGTCAAAATGTATTATGACGTCATAATGTATCTGCTTTATGACATCACAATACGTGATGAGAGCGCAATTTGCAGGTATTATGACCAATTTCTCTTACCCAAATTTGTGTCACATCTACTGGAGCATCATGACCATGTATTATGACATCACAGTATATGATGACATCATAATTAATATGCACTATGACGTCACAATGTATTATGATGTCATAATATATCCGCATTATGACATCACAATATATTTTGAGAGCGCAATTTGCAGGTATTATGACCAATTTCTCTTACCCCAATTTGTGTCACATCTAGTGGAGCATCATGAGCATGCATTATGACGTCACAGTATATGATGACATCATAATTAGTATGCAATATGACATCACAGTGTATTATGATGTCATAATATATCCGGATAATGACATCACAATATATTATGAGAGCGCAATTTGCAGGTGTTATGAGCAATTTCTCTTACCCAAATTTGTGCCACATCTACTGGAGCCTCATGAGCATGCATTATGACGTCGCAATATATGATGACATCATAATTAGTATGCAGTATGATGTCACAATGTATTATGACGTCATAATGTATCTGCTTTATGACATCACAATATATTATGAGAGCGCAATTTGCAGGTATTATGACCAATTTCTCTTACCCCAATTTGGGTCCCATCTACTGGAGCATAATGAGCATGGATTATGATGTCACAGTATATGATGACATCATAATTAGTATGCACTAAGATGTCACAATGTATTATGATGTCATAATGAATCCGCATTATGACATCACAATATATTATGAGAGCGCAATTTGCAGGTATTATGAGCAATTTCTCTCACCCCAATTTGTGTCACATCTACTGGAGCATCCTGAGCATGTATTATGACGTCACAATATATGATGACATCATAATTAGTATGCACTGTGACGTCACAATGCATTATGACGTCATAATGTATTGGCATTATGACATCACAATATAATACGAGAGCGCAATTTGCAGGAATTATGAGCAATTTCTCTTACCCCAATTTGTGTCACATCTACTCGAGAATCATGAGCATGTATTATGACGTCACAGTATATGATGACATCATAATTAGTATGCACTATGACGTCACAATGTGTTATGACGTCATAATGTATTCGCATTATGACATCACAATATATTATGAGAGCGCAATTTGCAGGTATTATGAGCAATTTCTCTTACCCAATTTTTGTCACATCTACTGGAGCATCATGAGCATGTATTATGACGTCACAGTTATTGATGACATCATAATTAGTATGCAGTATGACGTCACAATGTATTATGACATCATAATGTATCCGCATTATGACATTGCAATATATTTTGAGAGCGCAATTTGTAGGTATTATGAGCAATTTCTCTTACCCCAATTTGTGTCACATCTACTGGAGCATAATGAGCATGCATTATGATGTCACAGTATATGATGACATCATAATTAGTATGCACTATGGTGTCACAATGTATTTTGACGTCATAATGAATCCGCATTATGACATCACAATATATTATGAGAGCGCAATTTGCAGGTATTATGAGCAATTTCTCTTACCCCAATTTGTGTCACATCGACTGGAGAAACATGAGCATGTATTATGACGTCACAGTATATGATGACATCATAATTAGTATGCATTATGACGTCACAATGTATTATGATGTCATAATATATCCGCATTATAACATCACAATATATTACGAGAGCGCAATTTGCAGGTATTATGAGCAATTTCTCTTACCCCAATTTGTGTCACATCTACTGGAGCATCCTGAGCATGTATTATGACGTCACAATATATGATGACATCATAATTAGTATGCACTATGACGTCACAATGTATTATGACGTCATAATGTATTCACATTATGACAACACAGTATATTATGAGAGCGCAATTTGCAGGTATTATGACCAATTTCTCTTACCCCAATTTGTGTCACATCTACTGGAGCATAATGAGCATGCATTATGATGTCACAGTATATGATGACATCATATTTAGTATGCACTATGATGTCACAATGTATTATGACGTCATAATGAATCCGCATTATGACATCTCAATATATTATGAGAGCGCAATTTGCAGGTATTATGAGCAATTTCTCTTACCCCAATTTGTGTCACATCTACTGGAGCATCATGAGCATGCATTATGGCACCACAGTATATGATGACATCATAATTAGTAAGCATTATGACGTCACAATGTATTATGACGTCATAATGTATCCGCATTATGACATCTCAATATATTATGAGAGTGCAATTTGCAGGTAATATGAGCAATTTCTCTTACCCCAATATGTGTCACATCTACTGGAGCATAATGAAAATGCATTATGATGTCACAGTATATGATGACATCATAATTAGTATGCACTATGATGTCACAATGTATTATGACGTCATAATGAATCCGCATTATGACATCACAATATATTATGAGAGCGCAATTTGCAGGTATTATGAGCAATTTCTCTTACCACAATTTGTGTCACATCTACTGGAGCATCATGAGCATGCATTATGATGTCACAATATATGATGACATCATAATTAGTATGCACTATGATGTCACAATGTATTATGACGTCATAATATATCCACTTTATGACATCACAATATATTATGAGAGCGCAATTTGCAGGTATTATGACCAATTTCTCTTACCACAATTTGTGTCACATCTACTGGAGCATCATGAGCATGTATTCTGACGTCACAGTATATGATGACATCATAATTAGTATGCACTATGACATCACAATGTATTATGATGTCATAATATATCCGGATAATGACATCACAATATATTATGAGAGCGCAATTTGCAGGTGTTATGAGCAATTTCTCTTACCCAAATTTGTGCCACATCTACTTGAGCATCATGAGCATGCATTATGACGTCACAATATATGATGACATCATAATTAGTATGCAGTATGATGTCACAATGTATTATGACGTCATAATGTATCTGCTTTATGACATCACAATATATTATGAGAGCGCAATTTGCAGGTATTATGACCAATTTCCCTTACCCCAATTTGTGTCACATCTACTGGAGCATCATGAGCATGTATTATGACGTCACAGTATATGAAGTCATCATTATTAGTATGCACTATGACGTCACAATGTATTATGATGTCATAATATATCCGCATTATGACATCACAAAGTATTATGAGGGCGCAATTTGCAGGTATTATGAGCCATTTCGCTTACCACAATTTGTGTCACATCTACTGGAGCATCATGAGCATGCATTATGACATCACAGTATATGATGACATCATAATTAGTATGCAGTATGATGTCACAATATATTATGACATCATAATGTATCCGCAATATGACATCGCAATATATTTTGAGAGCGCAATTTGTAGGTATTATGATCAATTTCTCTTTCCCCAATTTGTGTCACATCTACTGGACCATAATGAGCATGCATGATGATGTCACAGTATATGATGACATCATAATTAGTATGCACTATGATGTCACAATGTATTATGACGTCATAATGAATCCGCATTATGACATCACAATATATTTTGAGAGTGCAATTAGCAGGTATTATGAGCAATTTCTCTTACCCCAATTTGTGTCACATCTACTGGAGCAACATGAGCATGCATTATGACATCACAGTATATGATGACATCATAATTAGTAAGCATTATGACGTCACAAAGTATTATGACGTCATAATGTATCCGCATTATGACATCACAATATATTATGAGAGCGCAATTTGCAGGTATTATGAGCAATTTCTTTTACCCCATTTTGTGTCACATCTACTGGAGCATCCTGAGCATGTATTATGACGTCACAATATATGATGACATCATAATTAGTATGCACTATGATGTCACAATATATTACGACGTCATAATGTATTCGCATTATGACATCCCAATATATTATGAGAGCGCAATTTACAGGTATTATGAGCAATTTCTCTTGCCCCAATTTGTGTCACATCTACTGGAGCATAATGAGCATGCATTATGATGTCACAGTATATGATGACATCATAATTAGTATGCATTATGACGTGACAATGTATTATGATGTCATAATATATCCGCATTATGACATCACAATATATTATGAGAGCGCAATTTCCAGGTATTATGAGCAGTTTCACTTACCCCAATTTGTGTCACATCTACTGGAGCATCCTGAGCATGTATTATGACGTCACAGTATATGATGACATCATAATTAGTATGCACTATGATGTCACAATGTATTATGACATCATAATGTATCCGCATTATGACATCTCAATATATTATGAGAGCGCAAATTGCAGGTAATATGAGCAATTTCTCTTACCCCAATTTGTGTCACATCTAATGGAGCATAATGAGAATGCATTATGATGTCACAGTATATGATGACATCATAATTAGTATGCACTATGATGTCACAATGTATTATGACGTCATAATGAATCCGCATTATGACATCACAATATATTATGAGAGCGCAATTTGCAGGTATTATGAGCAATTTCTCTTACCGCAATTTGTGTCACATCTACTGGAGCATCATGAGCATGCTTTATGATGTCACAATATATGATGACATCATAATTAGTATGCACTATGATGTCACAATGTATTATGACGTCATAATGTATCCGCTTTATGACATCACAATATATTATGAGAGCGCAATTTGCAGGTATTATGACCAATTTCTCTTACTCCAAGTTTTGTCACATCTACTGGAGCATCATGAGCATGTATTATGACGTCACAGTATATGATGACATCATAATTAGTATGCACTATGATGTCACAATGTATTATGACGTCATAATGTATCCACATTATGACATCGCAATATATTTTGAGAACGCAATTTGTAGGTATTATGAGCAATTTCTCTTACCCCAATTTGTGTCACATCTACTGGAGCATAATGAGCATCCATTATGATGTCACAGTATATGATGACATCATAATTAGTATGCACTATGATGTCACAATATATTTTGACGTCATAATGAATCCGCATTATGACATCACAATATATTATGAGAGTACAATTAGCAGGAATTATGAGCAATTTCTCTTACCCCAATTTGTGTCACATCTACTGGAGCATCATGAGCATGCATTATGACATCACAGTATATGATGACATCATAATTAGTAAGCATTATGACGTCACAATGTATTATGACGTCATAATGTATCCGCATTATGACATCACAATATATTATGAGAGCGCAATTTGCAGGTATTATGAGCAATTTCTCTTATCCCCAATTTGTGTCACATCTACTGGGGCATTATGAGCATGCATTATGATGTCACAGTATATGATGACATCATAATTAGTATGCACTATGATGTCACAATGTATTATGACGTCATAATGAATCCCCATTATGACATCACAATATATTATGAGAGCGCAATTTGCAGGTATTATGAGCAATTTCTCTTACCCCAATTTGTGTCACATCTACTGGAGAAACATCAGCATGTATTATGACGTCACAGTATATGATGACATCATAATTAGTATGCATTATGACGTCACAATATATTATGACGGCATAATATATCCGCATTATGACATCACAATGTATTATCAGAGCACAATTTGCAGGTATTATGAGCAATTTCTCTTACCCCAATTTGTGTCACATGTACTGGAGCATCATGAGCATGCATTATGACGTCACAATATATGATGACATCATAATTAGTATGCACTATGATGTCACAATGTATTATGACGTCATAATATATCCGCTTTATGACATCACAATATATTATGAGAGCGCAATTTGCAGGTATTATGACCAATTTCTCTTACCCCAATTTGTGTCACATCTACTGGAGCATCATGAGCATGCATTATGACATCACAGTATATGATGACATCATAATTAGTATGCAGTATGATGTCACAATATATTATGACATCATAATGTATCCGCAATATGACATCGCAATATATTTTGAGAGCGCAATTTGTAGGTATTATGATCAATTTCTCTTTCCCCAATTTGTGTCACATCTACTGGACCATAATGAGCATGCATGATGATGTCACAGTATATGATGACATCATAATTAGTATGCACTATGATGTCACAATGTATTATGACGTCATAATGAATCCGCATTATGACATCACAATATATTTTGAGAGTGCAATTAGCAGGTATTATGAGCAATTTCTCTTACCCCAATTTGTGTCACATCTACTGGAGCATCATGAGCATGCATTATGACATCACAGTATATGATGACATCATAATTAGTAAGCATTATGACGTCACAAAGTATTATGACGTCATAATGTATCCGCATTATGACATCACAATATATTATGACAGCGCAATTTGCAGGTATTATGAGCAATTTCTTTTACCCCATTTTGTGTCACATCTACTGGAGCATCCTGAGCATGTATTATGACGTCACAATATATGATGACATCATAATTAGTATGCACTATGATGTCACAATATATTACGACGTCATAATGTATTCACATTATGACATCCCAATATATTATGAGAGCGCAATTTACAGGTATTATGAGCAATTTCTCTTGCCCCAATTTGTGTCACATCTACTGGAGCATAATGAGCAGGCATTATGATGTCACAGTATATGATGACATCATAATTAGTATGCATTATGACGTCACAATGTATTATGATGTCATAATATATCCGCATTATGACATCACAATATATTATGAGAGCGCAATTTCCTGGTATTATGAGCAGTTTCACTTACCCCAATTTGTGTCACATCTACTGGAGCATCCTGAGCATGTATTATGACGTCACAGTATATGATGACATCATAATTAGTATGCACTATGATGTCACAATGTATTATGACATCATAATGTATCCGCATTATGACATCTCAATATATTATGAGAGCGCAATTTGCAGGTAATATGAGCAATTTCTCTTACGCCAATTTGTGTCACATCTAATGGAGCATAATGAGAATGCATTATGATGTCACAGTATATGATGACATCATAATTAGTATGCACTATGATGTCACAATGTATTATGACGTCATAATGAATCCGCATTATGACATCACAATATATTATGAGAGCGCAATTTGCAGGTATTATGAGCAATTTCTCTTACCGCAATTTGTGTCACATCTACTGGAGCATCATGAGCATGCTTTATGATGTCACAATATATGATGACATCATAATTAGTATGCACTATGATGTCACAATGTATTATGATGTCATAATGTATCCGCTTTATGACATCACAATATATTATGAGAGCGCAATTTGCAGGTATTATGACCAATTTCTCTTACTCCAAGTTTTGTCACATCTACTGGAGCATCATGAGCATGTATTATGACGTCACAGTATATGATGACATCATAATTAGTATGCACTATGATGTCACAATGTATTATGACGTCATAATGTATCCACATTATGACATCGCAATATATTTTGAGAACGCAATTTGTAGGTATTATGAGCAATTTCTCTTACCCCAATTTGTGTCACATCTACTGGAGCATAATGAGCATCCATTATGATGTCACAGTATATGATGACATCATAATTAGTATGCACTGTGATGTCACAATATATTTTGACGTCATAATGAATCCGCATTATGACATCACAATATATTATGAGAGTACAATTAGCAGGAATTATGAGCAATTTCTCTTACCCCAATTTGTGTCACATCTACTGGAGCATCATGAGCATGCATTATGACATCACAGTATATGATGACATCATAATTAGTAAGCATTATGACGTCACAATGTATTATGACGTCATAATGTATCCGCATTATGACATCACAATATATTATGAGAGCGCAATTTGCAGGTATTATGAGCAATTTCTCTTATCCCCAATTTGTGTCACATCTACTGGGGCATTATGAGCATGCATTATGATGTCACAGTATATGATGACATCATAATTAGTATGCACTATGATGTCACAATGTATTATGACGTCATAATGAATCCCCATTATGACATCACAATATATTATGAGAGCGCAATTTGCAGGTATTATGAGCAATTTCTCTTACCCCAATTTGTGTCACATCTACTGGAGAAACATCAGCATGTATTATGACGTCACAGTATATGATGACATCATAATTAGTATGCATTATGACGTCACAATGTATTATGATGGCATAATATATCCGCATTATGACATCACAATATATTATCAGAGCACAATTTGCAGGTATTATGAGCAATTTCTCTTACCCCAATTTGTGTCACATGTACTGGAGCATCATGAGCATGCATTATGACGTCACAATATATGATGACATCATAATTAGTATGCAGTATGATGTCACAATGTATTATGACGTCATAATATATCCGCTTTATGACATCACAATATATTATGAGAGCGCAATTTGCAGGTATTATGACCAATTTCTCTTACCCCAATTTGTGTCACATCTACTGGAGCATCATGAGCATGCATTATGACGTCACAGTATATGTTGACATCATAATTAGTATGCACTATGACGTCACAATGTATTATGATGTCATAATATATCCGTATTATGACATCACAATATATTATGTGAGCGCAATTTGCAGGTGTTATGAGCAATTTCTCTTACCCCAATTTGTGCCACATCTACTGGAACATCATGAGCATGCGTTATGACGTCACAGTATATGATGACATCATAATTATTCTGCACTATGACGTCACAATGTATTATGATGTCATAATATATCCGTATTATGACATCACAATATATTATGTGAGCGCAATTTGCAGGTGTTATGAGCAATTTCTCTTACCCCAATTTGTGCCACATCTACTGGAGCATCCTGAGCATGTATTATGACGTCACAATATATGATGACATCATAATTAGTATGCACTATGACGTCACAATGTATTATGACGTCATAATGTATTCACATTATGACAACACAATATAATATGAGAGCGCAATTTGCAGGTATTATGACCAATTTCTCTTACCCCAATTTGTGTCACATCTACTGGAGCATAATGAGAATGCATTATGATGTCACAGTATATGATGACATCATAATTACTATGCACTATGATGTCACAATGTATTATGACGTCATAATGAATCCCCATTATGACATCACAATATATTATGAGAGCGCAATTTGCAGGTATTATGAGCAATTTCTCTTAACACAATTTGTGTCACATCTACTGGAGAAACATCAGCATGTATTATGACGTCACAGTATATGTTGACATCATAAGTAGTATGCATTATGACGTCACAATGTATTCTGGCGTCATAATATATCCGCATTATGACATCACAATATATTATCAGAGCACAATTTGCAGGTTTTATGAGCAATTTCTCTTACCCCAATTTGTGTCACATCTACTGGAGCATCATGAGCATGCATTATGACGTCACAATATATGATGATATCATAATTAGTATGCACTATGATGTCATAATGTATTATGACGTCATAATATATCCGCTTTATGACATCACAATATATTATGAGAGCGCAATTTGCAGGTATTATGACCAATTTCTCTTACCCCAAATTGTGTCACATCTACTGGAGCATCATGAGCATGCATTATGACGTCACAGTATATGATGACATCATAAATATTATGCACTATGACGTCACAATGTATTATGACGTCATAATGTATCCGCATTGTGACATCACAATATATTATGAGAGCGCAATTTGCAGGTATTATGAGCAATTTCTCTTACCCCAATTTGTGTCACATCTACTGGAGCATCATCAGCATGCATTATGATGTCACAATATATGATTACATCATAATTAGTATGCACTATGACGTAACAATGTATTATGACGTCATAATGTATTCGCATTCTGACATCACAATATATTATGAGAGCGCAATTTGCAGGTATTATGAGCAATTTCTCTTACCCCAATTTGTTTCACATCTACTGGAGCATCATGAGCATGTATTATGACGTCACAGTATATGATGACATCATAATTAGTATGCACTATGACGTCACAATGTATTATGACATCATAATGTATCCGCATTATGACATTGCAATATATTATGAGAGCGCAATTTCCAGGTATTATGAGCCATTTCTCTTACCACAATTTGTGTCACATCTGCTGGAGCATCATGAGCATGCATTATGATGTCACAATATATGATGACATCATAATTAGTATGCACTGTGATGTCGCAATGTATTATGACGTCATAATGTATCCGCTTTATGACATCACAATATATTATGAGAGCGCAATTTGCAGGTATTATGACCAATTTCTCTTACCCCAATTTGTGTCACATCTACTGGAGCATCATGAGCATGTATTATGACGTCACAGTATATGATGACATCATAATTAGTATGCATTATGACGTCACAATGTATTATGATGTCATAATATATCCGCATTATGACATCACAATATATTATTAGAGCGCAATTTGCAGGTATTATGAGCAATTTCTCTTACCCCAATTTGTGTCATATCTACTGGAGCATCCTGAGCATGTATTATGACGTCACAATATATGATGACATCATAATTAGTATGCACTATGACGTCACAATGTATTATGACGTCATAATGTATTTACATTATGACTACACAATATATTATGAGAGCGCAATTTGCAGGTATTATGGCCAATTTCTCTTACCCCAATTTGTGTCACATCTACTGGAGCATAATGAGAATGCATTATGATGTCACAGTATATGATGACTTCATAATTAGTATGCACTATGATGTCACAATGTATTATGACGTCATAATGAATCCGCATTATGACATCACAATATATTATGAGAGCGCAATTTGCAGGTATTATGAGCAATTTCTCTTACCCCAATTTGTGTCACATCTACTGGAGCATCCTGAGCATGTATTATGACGTCACAATATATGATGACATCATAATTAGTATGCACTATGACGTCACAATGCATTATGTCGTCATAATGTATTCGCAATATGACATCACAATATAATATGAGAGCGCAATTTGCAGGAATTATGAGCAATTTCTCTTACCCCAATTTGTGTCACATCTACTGTAGCATCATGAGCATGTATTATGACGTCACAGTACATGATGACATCATAATTAGTATGCACTATGACATCACAATGTATTATGATGTCATAATATATCCAGATAATGACATCACAATATATTATTAGAGCGAATTTGCAGGTGTTATGAGCAATTTCTCTTACCCAAATTTGTGCCACATCTACTGGAGCATCATGAACATGCATTATGATGTCACAATATATGATGACATCATAATTAGTATGCACTATGATGTCACAATGTATTATGACGTCATAATGTATCTGCTTTATGACATCACAATATATTATGAGAGCGCAATTTGCAGGTATTATGACCAATTTCCCTTACCCCAATTTGTGTCACATCTACTGGAGCATCATGAGCATGTATTATGATGTCACTGTATATGAAGACATCATTATTAGTATGCACTATGACGTCACAATGTATTATGATGTCATAATATATCCGCATTATGACATCACAACATATTATGAGGGCGCAATTTGCAGGTATTATGAGCAATTTCTCTTACCACAATTTGTGTCACATCTACTGGAGCATCATGAGCATGCATTATGACGTCACAATATATGATGACATCATAATTAGTATGCACTATGATGTCACAATGTATTATGACGTCGTAATGTATCCGCTTTATGACATCACAATATATTAAGAGAGCGCAATTTGCAGGTATTATGATCAATTTCTCTTACACCAATCTGTGTCACATCTACTGGAGCATCATGAGCATGTATTATGACGTCACAGTATATGATGACATCATAATTAGTATGCACTATGACGTCACAATGTATTATGACGTCATAATGTATCCACATTATGACATCACAATATATTATGAGAGCGCAATTTGCAGGTATTATGAGAAATTTCTCTTACCGCATTTTGTGTCACATCTACTGGAGCATCCTGAGCATGTATTATGACGTCACAATATATGATGACATCATAATTAGTATGCACTATGATGTCATAATGTATTATGACGTCATAATATATCCGCTTTATGACATCACAATATATTATGAGAGCGCAATTTGCAGGTATTATGACCAATTTCTCTTACCCCAAATTGTGTCACATCTACTGGAGCATCATGAGCATGCATTATGACGTCACAGTATATGATGACATCATAAATATTATGCACTATGACGTCACAATGTATTATGACGTCATAATGTATCCGCATTGTGACATCACAATATATTATGAGAGCGCAATTTGCAGGTATTATGAGCAATTTCTCTTACCCCAATTTGTGTCACATCTACTGGAGCATCATCAGCATGCATTATGATGTCACAATATATGATTACATCATAATTAGTATGCACTATGACGTAACAATGTATTATGACGTCATAATGTATTCGCATTCTGACATCACAATATATTATGAGAGCGCAATTTGCAGGTATTATGAGCAATTTCTCTTACCCCAATTTGTTTCACATCTACTGGAGCATCATGAGCATGTATTATGACGTCACAGTATATGATGACATCATAATTAGTATGCACTATGACGTCACAATGTATTATGACATCATAATGTATCCGCATTATGACATTGCAATATATTATGAGAGCGCAATTTCCAGGTATTATGAGCCATTTCTCTTACCACAATTTGTGTCACATCTGCTGGAGCATCATGAGCATGCATTATGATGTCACAATATATGATGACATCATAATTAGTATGCACTGTGATGTCGCAATGTATTATGACGTCATAATGTATCCGCTTTATGACATCACAATATATTATGAGAGCGCAATTTGCAGGTATTATGACCAATTTCTCTTACCCCAATTTGTGTCACATCTACTGGAGCATCATGAGCATGTATTATGACGTCACAGTATATGATGACATCATAATTAGTATGCATTATGACGTCACAATGTATTATGATGTCATAATATATCCGCATTATGACATCACAATATATTATTAGAGCGCAATTTGCAGGTATTATGAGCAATTTCTCTTACCCCAATTTGTGTCATATCTACTGGAGCATCCTGAGCATGTATTATGACGTCACAATATATGATGACATCATAATTAGTATGCACTATGACGTCACAATGTATTATGACGTCATAATGTATTTACATTATGACTACACAATATATTATGAGAGCGCAATTTGCAGGTATTATGGCCAATTTCTCTTACCCCAATTTGTGTCACATCTACTGGAGCATAATGAGAATGCATTATGATGTCACAGTATATGATGACTTCATAATTAGTATGCACTATGATGTCACAATGTATTATGACGTCATAATGAATCCGCATTATGACATCACAATATATTATGAGAGCGCAATTTGCAGGTATTATGAGCAATTTCTCTTACCCCAATTTGTGTCACATCTACTGGAGCATCCTGAGCATGTATTATGACGTCACAATATATGATGACATCATAATTAGTATGCACTATGACGTCACAATGCATTATGTCGTCATAATGTATTCGCAATATGACATCACAATATAATATGAGAGCGCAATTTGCAGGAATTATGAGCAATTTCTCTTACCCCAATTTGTGTCACATCTACTGTAGCATCATGAGCATGTATTATGACGTCACAGTACATGATGACATCATAATTAGTATGCACTATGACATCACAATGTATTATGATGTCATAATATATCCAGATAATGACATCACAATATATTATTAGAGCGAATTTGCAGGTGTTATGAGCAATTTCTCTTACCCAAATTTGTGCCACATCTACTGGAGCATCATGAACATGCATTATGATGTCACAATATATGATGACATCATAATTAGTATGCACTATGATGTCACAATGTATTATGACGTCATAATGTATCTGCTTTATGACATCACAATATATTATGAGAGCGCAATTTGCAGGTATTATGACCAATTTCCCTTACCCCAATTTGTGTCACATCTACTGGAGCATCATGAGCATGTATTATGATGTCACTGTATATGAAGACATCATTATTAGTATGCACTATGACGTCACAATGTATTATGATGTCATAATATATCCGCATTATGACATCACAACATATTATGAGGGCGCAATTTGCAGGTATTATGAGCAATTTCTCTTACCACAATTTGTGTCACATCTACTGGAGCATCATGAGCATGCATTATGACGTCACAATATATGATGACATCATAATTAGTATGCACTATGATGTCACAATGTATTATGACGTCGTAATGTATCCGCTTTATGACATCACAATATATTAAGAGAGCGCAATTTGCAGGTATTATGATCAATTTCTCTTACACCAATCTGTGTCACATCTACTGGAGCATCATGAGCATGTATTATGACGTCACAGTATATGATGACATCATAATTAGTATGCACTATGACGTCACAATGTATTATGACGTCATAATGTATCCACATTATGACATCACAATATATTATGAGAGCGCAATTTGCAGGTATTATGAGAAATTTCTCTTACCGCATTTTGTGTCACATCTACTGGAGCATCCTGAGCATGTATTATGACGTCACAATATATGATGACATCATAATTAGTATGCACTATGACGTCACAATGCATTAAGACGTCATAATGTATTCGCATTATGACATCACAATATAATATGAGAGCGCAATTTGCAGGTATTATGAGCAATTTCTCTTACCCCAATTTGTGTCACATCTACTCGAGAATCATGAGCATGTATTATGACGTCACAGTATATGATGACATCATAATTAGTATGCACTATGACGTCACAATGTATTATGACATCATAATGTATCCGCATTATGACATCGCAATATATAATGAGAGCGCAATTTGCAGGTATTATGACCAATTTCTCTTACCCCAATTTGTGTCACATCTACTGGAGCATCATCAGCATGCATTATGATGTCACAATATATGATTACATCATAATTAGTATGCACTATGACGTCACAATGTATTATGACGTCATAATGTATTCGCATTCTGACATCACAATATATTATGAGAGCGCAATTTGCAGGTATTATGAGCAATTTCTCTTACCCCAATTTGTGTCACATCTACTGGAGAATCATCAGCATGTATTATGACGTCACAGTATATGATGACATCATAATTAGTATGCATTATGACGTCACAATGTATTATGACATCATAATGTATCTGCATTATGACATTGCAATATATTATGAGAGCGCAATTTCCAGGTATTATGAGCCATTTCTCTTACCACAATTTGTGTCACATCTGCTGGAGCATCATGAGCATGCATTATGATGTCACAATATATGATGACATCATAATTAGTATGCACTGTGATGTCACAATGTATTATGACGTCATAATGTATCCGCTTTATGACATCACAATATATTATGAGAGCGCAATTTGCAGGTATTATGACCAATTTCTCTTACCCCAATTTGTGTCACATCTACTGGAGCATCATGAGCATGTATTATGACGTCACAGTATATGATGACATCATAATTAGTATGCATTATGACGTCACAATGTATTATGATGTCATAATATATCCGCATTATGACATCACAATATATTATTAGAGCGCAATTTGCAGGTATTATGAGCAATTTCTCTTACCCCAATTTGTGTCACATCTACTGGAGCATCCTGAGCATGTATTATGACGTCACAATATATGATGACATCATAATTAGTATGCACTATGACGTCACAATGTATTATGACGTCATAATGTATTTACATTATGACTACACAATATATTATGAGAGCGCAATTTGCAGGTATTATGACCTATATCTCTTACCCCAATTTGTGTCACATCTACTGGAGCATAATGAGAATGCATTATGATGTCACAGTATATGATGACATCATAATTAGTATGCACTATGATGTCACAATGTATTATGACGTCATAATGAATCCGCATTATGACATCACAATATATTATGAGAGCGCAATTTGCAGGTATTATGACCAATTTCCCTTACCCCAATTTGTGTCACATCTACTGGAGCATCATGAGCATGTATTATGATGTCACTGTATATGAAGACATCATTATTAGTATGCACTATGACGTCACAATGTATTATGATGTCATAATATATCCGCATTATGACATCACAACATATTATGAGGGCGCAATTTGCAGGTATTATGAGCAATTTCTCTTACCCCAATTTGTGTCACATCTACTGGAGCATCCTGAGCATGTATTATGACGTCACAATATATGATGACATCATAATTAGTATGCACTATGACGTCACAATGCATTATGTCGTCATAATGTATTCGCAATATGACATCACAATATAATATGAGAGCGCAATTTGCAGGAATTATGAGCAATTTCTCTTACCCCAATTTGTGTCACATCTACTGTAGCATCATGAGCATGTATTATGACGTCACAGTACATGATGACATCATAATTAGTATGCACTATGACATCACAATGTATTATGATGTCATAATATATCCAGAAAATGACATCACAATATATTATTAGAGCGAATTTGCAGGTGTTATGAGCAATTTCTCTTACCCAAATTTGTGCCACATCTACTGGAGCATCATGAACATGCATTATGATGTCACAATATATGATGACATCATAATTAGTATGCACTATGATGTCACAATGTATTATGACGTCATAATGTATCTGCTTTATGACATCACAATATATTATGAGAGCGCAATTTGCAGGTATTATGACCAATTTCCCTTACCCCAATTTGTGTCACATCTACTGGAGCATCATGAGCATGTATTATGATGTCACTGTATATGAAGACATCATTATTAGTATGCACTATGACGTCACAATGTATTATGATGTCATAATATATCCGCATTATGACATCACAACATATTATGAGGGCGCAATTTGCAGGTATTATGAGCAATTTCTCTTACCACAATTTGTGTCACATCTACTGGAGCATCATGAGCATGCATTATGACGTCACAATATATGATGACATCATAATTAGTATGCACTATGATGTCACAATGTATTATGACGTCGTAATGTATCCGCTTTATGACATCACAATATATTAAGAGAGCGCAATTTGCAGGTATTATGACCAATTTCTCTTACACCAATCTGTGTCACATCTACTGGAGCATCATGAGCATGTATTATGACGTCACAGTATATGATGACATCATAATTAGTATGCACTATGACGTCACAATGTATTATGACGTCATAATGTATCCACATTATGACATCACAATATATTATGAGAGCGCAATTTGCAGGTATTATGAGAAATTTCTCTTACCGCATTTTGTGTCACATCTACTGGAGCATCCTGAGCATGTATTATGACGTCACAATATATGATGACATCATAATTAGTATGCACTATGACGTCACAATGCATTAAGACGTCATAATGTATTCGCATTATGACATCAAAATATAATATGAGAGCGCAATTTGCAGGTATTATGAGCAATTTCTCTTACCCCAATTTGTGTCACATCTACTCGAGAATCATGAGCATGTATTATGACGTCACAGTATATGATGACATCATAATTAGTATGCACTATGACGTCACAATGTATTATGACATCATAATGTATCCGCATTATGACATCGCAATATATAATGAGAGCGCAATTTGCAGGTATTATGACCAATTTCTCTTACCCCAATTTGTGTCACATCTACTGGGGCATAATGAGCATGCATTATGATGTCACAGTATATGATGACATCATAATCAGTATGCACTATGATGTCACAATGTATTATGACGTCATAATGAATCCCCATTATGACATCACAATATATTATGAGAGCGCAATTTGCAGGTATTATGAGCAATTTCTCTTACCCCAATTTGTGTCACATCTACTGGAGAAACATCAGCATGTATTATGACGTCACAGTATATGATGACATCATAATTAGTATGCATTATGACGTCACAATGTATTATGACGTCATAATATATCCGCTTTATGACATCACAATATATTATGAGAGCGCAATTTGCAGGTATTATGACCAATTTCTCTTACCCCAATTTGTGTCACATCTACTGGAGCATCATGAGCATGCATTATGACGTCACAGTATATGATGACATAATTAGTATGCACTATGACCTCACAATGTATTATGATGTCATAATATATCCGTATTATGACATCACAATATATTATGTGAGCGCAATTTGCAGGTGTTATGAGCAATTTCTCTTACCCCAATTTGTGCCACATCTACTGGAGCATCATGAGCATGCGTTATGACCTCACAGTATATGATGACATCATAATTATTATGCACTATGACGTCACAATGTATTATGACGTCATAATGTATCCGCATTATGACATGACAATATATTATGAGAGCGCAATTTGCAGTTATTATGAGCAATTTCTCTTACCACAATTTGTGTCACATCTACTGGAGCATCCTGAGCATATATTATGACGTCACAATATATGATCACATCATAATTAGTATGCACTATGACGTCACAATGTATTATGACGTCATAATGTATTCGCATTATGACATCACAATATATTATGAGAGTGCAATTTGCAGGTATTATGAGCAATTTCTCTTACCCCAATTTGTGTCACATCTACTGGAGCATCATGAGCATGTATTATGACGTCACAGTATATGATGACATCATAATTAGTATGCATTATGACGTCACAATGTATTATGATGTCATAATATATCCGCATTATGACATCACAATATATTATTAGAGCGCAATTTGCAGGTATTATGAGCAATTTCTCTTACCCCAATTTGTGTCACATCTACTGGAGCATCCTGAGCATGTATTATGACGTCACAATATATGATGACATCATAATTAGTATGCACTATGACGTCACAATGCATTATGACGTCATAATGTATTCGCAATATGACATCACAATATAATATGAGAGCGCAATTTGCAGGTATTATGACCAATTTCTCTTAACCCAATTTGTGTCACATCTACTGGGGCATAATGAGCATGCATTATGATGTCACAGTATATGATGACATCATAATTACTATGCACTATGATGTCACAATGTATTATGACGTCATAATGAATCCCCATTATGACATCACAATATATTATGAGAGCGCAATTTGCAGGTATTATGAGCAATTTCTCTTAACACAATTTGTGTCACATCTACTGGAGAAACATCAGCATGTATTATGACGTCACAGTATATGTTGACATCATAATTAGTATGCATTATGACGTCACAATGTATTCTGGCGTCATAATATATCTGCATTATGACATCACAATATATTATCAGAGCACAATTTGCAGGTTTTATGAGCAATTTCTCTTACCCCAATTTGTGTCACATCTACTGGAGCATCATGAGCATGCATTATGACGTCACAATATATGATGATATCATAATTAGTATGCACTATGATGTCATAATGTATTATGACGTCATAATATATCCGCTTTATGACATCACAATATATTATGAGAGCGCAATTTGCAGGTATTATGACCAATTTCTCTTACCCCAAATTGTGTCACATCTACTGGAGCATCATGAGCATGCATTATGACGTCACAGTATATGATGACATCATAAATATTATGCACTATGACGTCACAATGTATTATGACGTCATAATGTATCCGCATTGTGACATCACAATATATTATGAGAGCGCAATTTGCAGGTATTATGAGCAATTTCTCTTACCCCAATTTGTGTCACATCTACTGGAGCATCATCAGCATGCATTATGATGTCACAATATATGATTACATCATAATTAGTATGCACTATGACGTAACAATGTATTATGACGTCATAATGTATTCGCATTCTGACATCACAATATATTATGAGAGCGCAATTTGCAGGTATTATGAGCAATTTCTCTTACCCCAATTTGTTTCACATCTACTGGAGCATCATGAGCATGTATTATGACGTCACAGTATATGATGACATCATAATTAGTATGCACTATGACGTCACAATGTATTATGACATCATAATGTATCCGCATTATGACATTGCAATATATTATGAGAGCGCAATTTCCAGGTATTATGAGCCATTTCTCTTACCACAATTTGTGTCACATCTGCTGGAGCATCATGAGCATGCATTATGATGTCACAATATATGATGACATCATAATTAGTATGCACTGTGATGTCACAATGTATTATGACGTCATAATGTATCCGCTTTATAACATCACAATATATTATGAGAGCGCAATTTGCAGGTATTATGACCAATTTCTCTTACCCCAATTTGTGTCACATCTACTGGAGCATCATGAGCATGTATTATGACGTCACAGTATATGATGACATCATAATTAGTATGCATTATGACGTCACAATGTATTATGATGTCATAATATATCCGCATTATGACATCACAATATATTATTAGAGCGCAATTTGCAGGTATTATGAGCAATTTCTCTTACCCCAATTTGTGTCACATCTACTGGAGCATCCTGAGCATGTATTATGACGTCACAATATATGATGACATCATAATTAGTATGCACTATGACGTCACAATGTATTATGACGTCATAATGTATTTACATTATGACTACACAATATATTATGAGAGCGCAATTTGCAGGTATTATGACCAATTTCTCTTACCCCAATTTGTGTCACATCTACTGGAGCATAATGAGAATGCATTATGATGTCACAGTATATGATGACTTCATAATTAGTATGCACTATGATGTCACAATGTATTATGACGTCATAATGAATCCGCATTATGACATCACAATATATTATGAGAGCGCAATTTGCAGGTATTATGAGCAATTTCTCTTACCCCAATTTGTGTCACATCTACTGGAGCATCCTGAGCATGTATTATGACGTCACAATATATGATGACATCATAATTAGTATGCACTATGACGTCACAATGCATTATGTCGTCATAATGTATTCGCAATATGACATCACAATATAATATGAGAGCGCAATTTGCAGGAATTATGAGCAATTTCTCTTACCCCAATTTGTGTCACATCTACTGTAGCATCATGAGCATGTATTATGACGTCACAGTACATGATGACATCATAATTAGTATGCACTATGACATCACAATGTATTATGATGTCATAATATATCCAGATAATGACATCACAATATATTATTAGAGCGAATTTGCAGGTGTTATGAGCAATTTCTCTTACCCAAATTTGTGCCACATCTACTGGAGCATCATGAACATGCATTATGATGTCACAATATATGATGACATCATAATTAGTATGCACTATGATGTCACAATGTATTATGACGTCATAATGTATCTGCTTTATGACATCACAATATATTATGAGAGCGCAATTTGCAGGTATTATGACCAATTTCCCTTACCCCAATTTGTGTCACATCTACTGGAGCATCATGAGCATGTATTATGATGTCACTGTATATGAAGACATCATTATTAGTATGCACTATGACGTCACAATGTATTATGATGTCATAATATATCCGCATTATGACATCACAACATATTATGAGGGCGCAATTTGCAGGTATTATGAGCAATTTCTCTTACCACAATTTGTGTCACATCTACTGGAGCATCATGAGCATGCATTATGACGTCACAATATATGATGACATCATAATTAGTATGCACTATGATGTCACAATGTATTATGACGTCGTAATGTATCCGCTTTATGACATCACAATATATTAAGAGAGCGCAATTTGCAGGTATTATGACCAATTTCTCTTACACCAATCTGTGTCACATCTACTGGAGCATCATGAGCATGTATTATGACGTCACAGTATATGATGACATCATAATTAGTATGCACTATGACGTCACAATGTATTATGACGTCATAATGTATCCACATTATGACATCACAATATATTATGAGAGCGCAATTTGCAGGTATTATGAGAAATTTCTCTTACCGCATTTTGTGTCACATCTACTGGAGCATCCTGAGCATGTATTATGACGTCACAATATATGATGACATCATAATTAGTATGCACTATGACGTCACAATGCATTAAGACGTCATAATGTATTCGCATTATGACATCACAATATAATATGAGAGCGCAATTTGCAGGTATTATGAGCAATTTCTCTTACCCCAATTTGTGTCACATCTACTCGAGAATCATGAGCATGTATTATGACGTCACAGTATATGATGACATCATAATTAGTATGCACTATGACGTCACAATGTATTATGACATCATAATGTATCCGCATTATGACATCGCAATATATAATGAGAGCGCAATTTGCAGGTATTATGACCAATTTCTCTTACCCCAATTTGTGTCACATCTACTGGGGCATAATGAGCATGCATTATGATGTCACAGTATATGATGACATCATAATCAGTATGCACTATGATGTCACAATGTATTATGACGTCATAATGAATCCCCATTATGACATCACAATATATTATGAGAGCGCAATTTGCAGGTATTATGAGCAATTTCTCTTACCCCAATTTGTGTCACATCTACTGGAGAAACATCAGCATGTATTATGACGTCACAGTATATGATGACATCATAATTAGTATGCATTATGACGTCACAATGTATTATGACGTCATAATATATCCGCTTTATGACATCACAATATATTATGAGAGCGCAATTTGCAGGTATTATGACCAATTTCTCTTACCCCAATTTGTGTCACATCTACTGGAGCATCATGAGCATGCATTATGACGTCACAGTATATGATGACATAATTAGTATGCACTATGACCTCACAATGTATTATGATGTCATAATATATCCGTTTTATGACATCACAATATATTATGTGAGCGCAATTTGCAGGTGTTATGAGCAATTTCTCTTACCCCAATTTGTGCCACATCTACTGGAGCATCATGAGCATGCGTTATGACCTCACAGTATATGATGACATCATAATTATTATGCACTATGACGTCACAATGTATTATGACGTCATAATGTATCCGCATTATGACATGACAATATATTATGAGAGCGCAATTTGCAGTTATTATGAGCAATTTCTCTTACCACAATTTGTGTCACATCTACTGGAGCATCCTGAGCATATATTATGACGTCACAATATATGATCACATCATAATTAGTATGCACTATGACGTCACAATGTATTATGACGTCATAATGTATTCGCATTATGACATCACAATATATTATGAGAGTGCAATTTGCAGGTATTATGAGCAATTTCTGTTACCCCAATTTGTGTCACATCTACTGGAGCATCATGAGCATGTATTATGACGTCACAGTATATGATGACATCATAATTAGTATGCATTATGACGTCACAATGTATTATGATGTCATAATATATCCGCATTATGACATCACAATATATTATTAGAGCGCAATTTGCAGGTATTATGAGCAATTTCTCTTACCCCAATTTTTGTCACATCTACTGGAGCATCCTGAGCATGTATTATGACGTCACAATATATGATGACATCATAATTAGTATGCACTATGACGTCACAATGCATTATGACGTCATAATGTATTCGCAATATGACATCACAATATAATATGAGAGCGCAATTTGCAGGTATTATGACCAATTTCTCTTAACCCAATTTGTGTCACATCTACTGGGGCATAATGAGCATGCATTATGATGTCACAGTATATGATGACATCATAATTACTATGCACTATGATGTCACAATGTATTATGACGTCATAATGAATCCCCATTATGACATCACAATATATTATGAGAGCGCAATTTGCAGGTATTATGAGCAATTTCTCTTAACACAATTTGTGTCACATCTACTGGAGAAACATCAGCATGTATTATGACGTCACAGTATATGTTGACATCATAATTAGTATGCATTATGACGTCACAATGTATTCTGGCGTCATAATATATCCGCATTATGACATCACAATATATTATCAGAGCACAATTTGCAGGTTTTATGAGCAATTTCTCTTACCCCAATTTGTGTCACATCTACTGGAGCATCATGAGCATGCATTATGACGTCACAATATATGATGATATCATAATTAGTATGCACTATGATGTCATAATGTATTATGACGTCATAATATATCCGCTTTATGACATCACAATATATTATGAGAGCGCAATTTGCAGGTATTATGACCAATTTCTCTTACCCCAAATTGTGTCACATCTACTGGAGCATCATGAGCATGCATTATGACGTCACAGTATATGATGACATCATAAATATTATGCACTATGACGTCACAATGTATTATGACGTCATAATGTATCCGCATTGTGACATCACAATATATTATGAGAGCGCAATTTGCAGGTATTATGAGCAATTTCTCTTACCCCAATTTGTGTCACATCTACTGGAGCATCATCAGCATGCATTATGATGTCACAATATATGATTACATCATAATTAGTATGCACTATGACGTAACAATGTATTATGACGTCATAATGTATTCGCATTCTGACATCACAATATATTATGAGAGCGCAATTTGCAGGTATTATGAGCAATTTCTCTTACCCCAATTTGTTTCACATCTACTGGAGCATCATGAGCATGTATTATGACGTCACAGTATATGATGACATCATAATTAGTATGCACTATGACGTCACAATGTATTATGACATCATAATGTATCCGCATTATGACATTGCAATATATTATGAGAGCGCAATTTCCAGGTATTATGAGCCATTTCTCTTACCACAATTTGTGTCACATCTGCTGGAGCATCATGAGCATGCATTATGATGTCACAATATATGATGACATCATAATTAGTATGCACTGTGATGTCACAATGTATTATGACGTCATAATGTATCCGCTTTATGACATCACAATATATTATGAGAGCGCAATTTGCAGGTATTATGACCAATTTCTCTTACCCCAATTTGTGTCACATCTACTGGAGCATCATGAGCATGTATTATGACGTCACAGTATATGATGACATCATAATTAGTATGCATTATGACGTCACAATGTATTATGATGTCATAATATATCCGCATTATGACATCACAATATATTATTAGAGCGCAATTTGCAGGTATTATGAGCAATTTCTCTTACCCCAATTTGTGTCATATCTACTGGAGCATCCTGAGCATGTATTATGACGTCACAATATATGATGACATCATAATTAGTATGCACTATGACGTCACAATGTATTATGACGTCATAATGTATTTACATTATGACTACACAATATATTATGAGAGCGCAATTTGCAGGTATTATGACCAATTTCTCTTACCCCAATTTGTGTCACATCTACTGGAGCATAATGAGAATGCATTATGATGTCACAGTATATGATGACATCATAATTAGTATGCACTATGATGTCACAATGTATTATGACGTCATAATGAATCCGCATTATGACATCACAATATATTATGAGAGCGCAATTTGCAGGTATTATGAGCAATTTCTCTTACCCCAATTTGTGTCACATCTACTGGAGCATCCTGAGCATGTATTATGACGTCACAATATATGATGACATCATAATTAGTATGCACTATGACGTCACAATGCATTATGTCGTCATAATGTATTCGCAATATGACATCACAATATAATATGAGAGCGCAATTTGCAGGAATTATGAGCAATTTCTCTTACCCCAATTTGTGTCACATCTACTGTAGCATCATGAGCATGTATTATGACGTCACAGTACATGATGACATCATAATTAGTATGCACTATGACATCACAATGTATTATGATGTCATAATATATCCAGATAATGACATCACAATATATTATTAGAGCGAATTTCCAGGTGTTATGAGCAATTTCTCTTACCCAAATTTGTGCCACATCTACTGGAGCATCATGAACATGCATTATGATGTCACAATATATGATGACATCATAATTAGTATGCACTATGATGTCACAATGTATTATGACGTCATAATGTATCTGCTTTATGACATCACAATATATTATGAGAGCGCAATTTGCAGGTATTATGACCAATTTCCCTTACCCCAATTTGTGTCACATCTACTGGAGCATCATGAGCATGTATTATGATGTCACTGTATATGAAGACATCATTATTAGTATGCACTATGACGTCACAATGTATTATGATGTCATAATATATCCGCATTATGACATCACAACATATTATGAGGGCGCAATTTGCAGGTATTATGAGCAATTTCTCTTACCACAATTTGTGTCACATCTACTGGAGCATCATGAGCATGCATTATGACGTCACAATATATGATGACATCATAATTAGTATGCACTATGATGTCACAATGTATTATGACGTCGTAATGTATCCGCTTTATGACATCACAATATATTAAGAGAGCGCAATTTGCAGGTATTATGATCAATTTCTCTTACACCAATCTGTGTCACATCTACTGGAGCATCATGAGCATGTATTATGACGTCACAGTATATGATGACATCATAATTAGTATGCACTATGACGTCACAATGTATTATGACGTCATAATGTATCCACATTATGACATCACAATATATTATGAGAGCGCAATTTGCAGGTATTATGAGAAATTTCTCTTACCGCATTTTGTGTCACATCTACTGGAGCATCCTGAGCATGTATTATGACGTCACAATATATGATGACATCATAATTAGTATGCACTATGACGTCACAATGCATTAAGACGTCATAATGTATTCGCATTATGACATCACAATATAATATGAGAGCGCAATTTTCAGGTATTATGAGCAATTTCTCTTACCCCAATTTGTGTCACATCTACTCGAGAATCATGAGCATGTATTATGACGTCACAGTATATGATGACATCATAATTAGTATGCACTATGACGTCACAATGTATTATGACATCATAATGTATCCGCATTATGACATCGCAATATATAATGAGAGCGCAATTTGCAGGTATTATGACCAATTTCTCTTACCCCAATTTGTGTCACATCTACTGGAGCATCATCAGCATGCATTATGATGTCACAATATATGATTACATCATAATTAGTATGCACTATGACGTCACAATGTATTATGACGTCATAATGTATTCGCATTCTGATATCACAATATATTATGAGAGCGCAATTTGCAGGTATTATGAGCAATTTCTCTTACCCCAATTTGTGTCACATCTACTGGAGAATCATCAGCATGTATTATGACGTCACAGTATATGATGACATCATAATTAGTATGCATTATGACGTCACAATGTATTATGACATCATAATGTATCCGCATTATGACATTGCAATATATTATGAGAGCGCAATTTCCAGGTATTATGAGCCATTTCTCTTACCACAATTTGTGTCACATCTGCTGGAGCATCATGAGCATGCATTATGATGTCACAATATATGATGACATCATAATTAGTATGCACTGTGATGTCACAATGTATTATGACGTCATAATGTATCCGCTTTATGACATCACAATATATTATGAGAGCGCAATTTGCAGGTATTATGACCAATTTCTCTTACCCCAATTTGTGTCACATCTACTGGAGCATCATGAGCATGTATTATGACGTCACAGTATATGATGACATCATAATTAGTATGCATTATGACGTCACAATGTATTATGATGTCATAATATATCCGCATTATGACATCACAATATATTATTAGAGCGCAATTTGCAGGTATTATGAGCAATTTCTCTTACCCCAATTTGTGTCACATCTACTGGAGCATCCTGAGCATGTATTATGACGTCACAATATATGATGACATCATAATTAGTATGCACTATGACGTCACAATGTATTATGACGTCATAATGTATTTACATTATGACTACACAATATATTATGAGAGCGCAATTTGCAGGTATTATGACCAATATCTCTTACCCCAATTTGTGTCACATCTACTGGAGCATAATGAGAATGCATTATGATGTCACAGTATATGATGACATCATAATTAGTATGCACTATGATGTCACAATGTATTATGACGTCATAATGAATCCGCATTATGACATCACAATATATTATGAGAGCGCAATTTGCAGGTATTATGAGCAATTTCTCTTACCCCAATTTGTGTCACATCTACTGGAGCATCCTGAGCATGTATTATGACGTCACAATATATGATGACATCATAATTAGTATGCACTATGACGTCACAATGCATTATGTCGTCATAATGTATTCGCAATATGACATCACAATATAATATGAGAGCGCAATTTGCAGGAATTATGAGCACTTTCTCTTACCCCAATTTGTGTCACATCTACTGTAGCATCATGAGCATGTATTATGACGTCACAGTACATGATGACATCATAATTAGTATGCACTATGACATCACAATGTATTATGATGTCATAATATATCCAGATAATGACATCACAATATATTATTAGAGCGAATTTGCAGGTGTTATGAGCAATTTCTCTTACCCAAATTTGTGCCACATCTACTGGAGCATCATGAACATGCATTATGATGTCACAATATATGATGACATCATAATTAGTATGCACTATGATGTCACAATGTATTATGACGTCATAATGTATCTGCTTTATGACATCACAATATATTATGAGAGCGCAATTTGCAGGTATTATGACCAATTTCCCTTACCCCAATTTGTTTCACATCTACTGGAGCATCATGAGCATGTATTATGATGTCACTGTATATGAAGACATCATTATTAGTATGCACTATGACGTCACAATGTATTATGATGTCATAATATATCCGCATTATGACATCACAACATATTATGAGGGCGCAATTTGCAGGTATTATGAGCAATTTCTCTTACCACAATTTGTGTCACATCTACTGGAGCATCATGAGCATGCATTATGACGTCACAATATATGATGACATCATAATTAGTATGCACTATGATGTCACAATGTATTATGACGTCGTAATGTATCCGCTTTATGACATCACAATATATTAAGAGAGCGCAATTTGCAGGTATTATGACCAATTTCTCTTACACCAATCTGTGTCACATCTACTGGAGCATCATGAGCATGTATTATGACGTCACAGTATATGATGACATCATAATTAGTATGCACTATGACGTCACAATGTATTATGACGTCATAATGTATCCACATTATGACATCACAATATATTATGAGAGCGCAATTTGCAGGTATTATGAGAAATTTCTCTTACCGCATTTTGTGTCACATCTACTGGAGCATCCTGAGCATGTATTATGACGTCACAATATATGATGACATCATAATTAGTATGCACTATGACGTCACAATGCATTAAGACGTCATAATGTATTCGCATTATGACATCACAATATAATATGAGAGCGCAATTTGCAGGTATTATGAGCAATTTCTCTTACCCCAATTTGTGTCACATCTACTCGAGAATCATGAGCATGTATTATGACGTCACAGTATATGATGACATCATAATTAGTATGCACTATGACGTCACAATGTATTATGACATCATAATGTATCCGCATTATGACATCGCAATATATAATGAGAGCGCAATTTGCAGGTATTATGACCAATTTCTCTTACCCCAATTTGTGTCACATCTACTGGGGCATAATGAGCATGCATTATGATGTCACAGTATATGATGACATCATAATCAGTATGCACTATGATGTCACAATGTATTATGACGTCATAATGAATCCCCATTATGACATCACAATATATTATGAGAGCGCAATTTGCAGGTATTATGAGCAATTTCTCTTACCCCAATTTGTGTCACATCTACTGGAGAAACATCAGCATGTATTATGACGTCACAGTATATGATGACATCATAATTAGTATGCATTATGACGTCACAATGTATTATGACGTCATAATATATCCGCTTTATGACATCACAATATATTATGAGAGCGCAATTTGCAGGTATTATGACCAATTTCTCTTACCCCAATTTGTGTCACATCTACTGGAGCATCATGAGCATGCATTATGACGTCACAATATATGATGATATCAGAATTAGTATGCACTATGATGTCACAATGTATTATGACGTCATAATATATCCGCTTTATGATTCACAATATATTATGAGAGCGCAATTTGCAGGTATTATGACCAATTTCTCTTACCCCAATTTGTGTCACATCTACTGGAGCATCATGAGCATGCATTATGACGTCACAGTATATGATGACATCATAATTATTATGCACTATGACGTCACAATGTATTATGACGTCATAATGTATCCGCATTATGACATCACAATATATTATGAGAGCGCAATTTGCAGGTATTATGAGCAATTTCTCTTACCCCAATTTGTGTCACATCTACTGGAGCATCATCAGCATGCATTATGATGTCACAATATATGATTACATCATAATTAGTATGCACTATGACGTCACAATGTATTATGACGTCATAATGTATTCGCATTCTGACATCACAATATATTATGAGAGCGCAATTTGCAGGTATTATGAGCAATTTCTCTTACCCCAATTTGTGTCACATCTACTGGAGCATCATGAGCATGTATTATGACGTCACAGTATATGATGACATTATAATTAGTATGCACTATGACGTCACAATGTATTATGACATCATAATGTATCCGCATTATGACATTGCAATATATTTTGAGAGCGCAATTTGTAGGTATTATGAGCAATTTCTCTTACCCCAATTTGTGTCACATCTACTGGAGCATCATGAGCATGCATTATGATGTCACAGTATATGATGACATCATAATTAGTATGCACTATGGTGTCACAATGTATTTTGACGTCATAATTAATCCGAATAATGACATCACAATATATTATGAGAGCGCAATTTGCAGGTATGATGAGCAATTTCTCTTACCATAATTTGTGTCACATCTACTGGATCATCATGAGCATGCATTATGATGTCACAATATATGATGACATCATAATTAGTATGCACTATGATGTCACAATGTATTATGACGTCATAATGTATCCGCTTTATGACATCACAATATATTATGAGAGCGCAATATGCAGGTATTATGACCAATTTCTCATACCCCAATTTGTGTCACATCTACTGGATCAATATGAGCATGTATTCTGACGTCACAGTATATGATGACATCATAATTAGTATGCAATATGACATCACAATGTATTATGATGTCATAATATATCCGGATAATGACATCACAATATATTATGAGAGCGCAATTTGCAGGTGTTATGAGCAATTTCTCTTACCCCAATTTGTGTCACATCTACTGGAGAAACATGAGCATGTATTATGACGTCACAGAATATGATGACATCATAATTAGTATGCATTATGACGTCACAGTGTATTATGATGTCATAATATATCCGCATTATGACAGCACAATATATTATGAGAGCGCAATTTGCAGGTATTATGAGCAATTTCTCTTACCCCAATTTGTGTCACATCTACTGGAGCATCCTGAGCATGTATTATGACGTCACAATATATGATGACATCATAATTAGTATGCACTATGACGTCACAATGTATTATGACGTCATAATGTATTTACATTATGACAACACAATATATTATGAGAGCGCAATTTGCAGGTATTATGACCAATTTCTCTTACCCCAATTTGTGTCACATCTACTGGAGCATAATGAGCATGCATTATGATGTCACAGTATATGATGACATCATAATTAGTATGCACTATGATGTCACAATATATTATGACGTCATAATGAATCCGCATTATGACAACACAATATATTATGAGAACGCAATTTGCAGGTATTATGACCAATTTCTCTTACCCCAATTCGTGTCACATCTACTGGAGCATCATAAGCATGCATTATGGCATCACAGTATATGATGACATCATAATTAGTAAGCATTATGACGTCACAATATATTATGACGTCATAATGTATCCGCATTATGACATCACAATATATTATGAGAGCGCAATTTGCAGGTATTATGAGCAATTTCTCTTACCCCAATTTGTGTCACATCTACTGGAGCATCCTGAGCATGTATTATGATGTCACAGTATATGATGACATCATAAATAGTATGCACTATGACGTCACAATGTATTATGACATCATAATGTATCCGCATTATGACATCGCAATATATTATGAGAGCGCAATTTGCAGGTAATATGAGCAATTTCTCTTACCCCAATTTGTGTCACATCTATTGGAGCATAATGAGAATGCATTATGATGTCACAGTATATGATGACATCATAATTAGTATGCACTATGATGTCACAATGTATTATGACGTCATAATGAATCCGCATTATGACATCACAATATATTATGAGAGCATAATTTGCAGGTATTATGAGCAATTTCTCTTACCACAATCTGTGTCACATCTACTGGAGCATCATGAGCCTGCATTATGATGTCACAATATATGATGACATCATAATTAGTATGCACTATGATGTCACAATGTATTATGACGTCATAATGTATCCGCTTTATGACATCACAATATATTATGAGAGCGCAATTTGCAGGTATTATGACCAATTTCTCTTACCCCAATTTGTGTCACATCTACTGGAGCATCATGAGCATGTATTCTGACATCACAGTATATGATGACATCATAATTAGTATGCAATATGACATCACAATGTATTATGATGTCATAATATATCCGGATAATGACATCACAATATATTATGAGAGCGCAATTTGCAGGTGTTATGAGCAATTTCTCTTACCCAAATTTGTGCCACATCTACTGGAGCATCATGAACATGCATTATGACGTCACAATATATGATGACATCATAATTAGTATGCACTATGATGTCACAATGTATTATGACGTCATAATGTATCTGCTTTATGACATCACAATATATTATGAGAGCGCAATTTGCAGGTATTATGAGCAATTTCTCTTACCCCAATTTGTGTCACATCTACAGGAGCATCCTGAGCATGTATTATGACCTCACAATATATGATGACATCATAATTAGTATGCACTATGACGTCACAATGTATTATGACATCATAATGTATACGCATTATGACATCGCAATATATAATGAGAGCGCAATTTGCAGGTATTATGACCAATTTCTCTTAACCCAATTTGTGTCACATCTACTGGGGCATAATGAGCATGCATTATGATGTCACAGTATATGATGAAATCATAATTAGTATGCACTATGATGTCACAATGTATTATGACGTCATAATGAATCCCCATTATGACATCACAATATATTATGAGAGCGCAATTTGCAGGTATTATGACCAATTTCTCATACCCCAATTTGTGTCACATCTACTGGAGCAACATGAGCATGTATTCTGACGTCACAGTATATGATGACATCATAATTAGTATGCAATATGACATCACAATGTATTATGATGTCATAATATATCCGGATAATGACATCACAATATATTATGAGAGCGCAATTTGCAGGTGTTATGAGCAATTTCTCTTACCCAAATTTGTGCCACATCTACTGGAGCAACATGAGCATGCATTATGACGTCACAGTATATGAAGTCATCATTATTAGTATGCACTATGATGTCACAATGTATTATGACATCATAATGTATCCGCATTATGACATCGCAATATATTTTGAGAGCGCAATTTGTAGGTATTATGAGCAATTTCTCTTACCCCAATTTGTGTCACATCTACTGGAGCATAATGAGCATGCATTATGATGTCACAGTATATGATGACATCATAATTAGTATGCACTATGATGTCACAATGTATTTTGACGTCATAATGAATCCGCATTATGACATCACAATATAATATGAGAGCGCAATTTGCAGGTATTTTGAGCAATTTCTCTTACCCCAATTTGTGTCACATCTACTGGAGAAACATGAGCATGTATTATGACGTCACAGTATATGATGACATCATAATTAGTATGCATTATGACGTCACAATGTATTATGATGTCATAATATATCCGCATTATGACATCACAATATATTATGAGAGCGCAATTTGCAGGTATTATGAGCAATTTCTCTTACCCCAATTTCTGTCACATCTACTGGAGCACCCTGAGCATGTATTATGACGTCACAATATATGATGACATCATAATTAGTATGCACTATGACGTCACAATGTATTATGACGTCATAATGTATTCACATTATGACAACACAATATACTATGAGAGCGCAATTTGCAGGTAGTATGACCAATTTCTCTTACCCCAATTTGTGTCACATCTACTGGAGCATAATGAGCATGCATTATGATGTCACAGTATATGATGACATCATAATTAGTATGCAATATGATGTCACAATGTATTATGATGTCATAATGAATCCGCATTATGACATCACAATATATTATGAGAGGGCAATTTGCAGGTATTATGAGCAATTTCTCTTACCCCAATTTGTGTCACATCTACTGGAGCATACTGAGCACGTATTATGATGTCACAATATATGATGACATCATAATTAGTATGCACTATGACGTCACAATGCATTATGACGTAATAATGTATTCGCATTTTGACATCGCAATATAATATGAGAGCGCAATTTGCAGGAATTATGAGCAATTTCTCTTACCCAATTTGTGTCACATCTACTCGAGAATCATGAGCATGTATTATGACGTCACAGTATATGATGACATCATAATTATTATGCACTATCACGTCAAAATGTATTATGACATCATAATGTATCCACATTATGACATCGCAATATATAATGAGAGCGCAATTTGCAGGTATTATGACCAATTTCTCTTACCCCAATTTGTGTCACATCTACTGGGTCATAATGAGCATGCATTATGATGTCACAGTATATGATGACATCATAATTAGTATGCACTATGATGTCACAATATATTATGACGTCATAATGTATCCCCATTATGACATCACAATATATTATGAGAGCGCAATTTGCAGGTATTATGAGCAGGTTCTCTTACCCCAATTTGTGTCACATCTACTGGAGAAACATCAGCATGTATTATGACGTCACAGTATATGATGACATCATAATTAGTATGCATTATGACGTCACAATGTATTATGACGTCATAATGAATCCGCATTATGACATCACAATATATTATGAGAGCGCAATTTGCAGGTATTATGACCAATTTCTCTTACCCCAATTTGTGTCACATCTACTGGAGAATCATAAGCATGCATTATGGCATCACAGTATATGATGACATCATAATTAGTAAGCATTATGACGTCACAATATATTATGACGTCGTAATGTATCCGCATTATGACATCACAATATATTATGAGAGCGCAATTTGCAGGTATTATGAGCAATTTCTCTTACCCCAATTTGTGTCACATCTACTGGAGCATCCTGAGCATGTATTATGACGTCACAGTATATGATGACATCATAAATAGTATGCACTATGACGTCACAATGTATTATGACATCATAATGTATCCGCATTATGACATCGCAATATATTATGAGAGTGCAATTTGCAGGTAATATGAGCAATTTCTCTTACCCCAATTTGTGTCACATCTATTGGAGCATAATGAGAATGCATTATGATGTCACAGTATATGATGACATCATAATTAGTATGCACTATGATGTCACAATGTATTATGACGTCATAATGAATCCGCATTATGACATCACAATATATTATGAGAGCACAATTTGCAGGTATTATGAGCAATTTCTCTTACCACAATTTGTGTCACATCTACTGGAGAATCATGAGCATGCATTATGACGTCACAATATATGATGACATCATAATTAGTATGCACTATGATGTCACAATGTATTATGACGTCATAATGTATCCGATTTATGACATCACAAAATATTATGAGAGCGCAATTTGCAGGTATAATGACCAATTTCTCTTACCCCAATTTGTGTCACATCTATTGGAGCATCATGAGCATGTATTATGACGTCACGGTATATGATGACATCATAATTAGTATGCACTATGACGTCACAATGTATTATGACGTCATAATGTATCCGCATTATGACATCACAATATATTATGAGAGCGCAATTTGCAGGTATTAGTAGCAATTTCTCTTACCCCAATTTGTGTCACATCTACTGGAGCATCATGAGCATGTATTATGACGTCACAATATATGATGACATCATAATTAGTATGCACTATGATGTCACAATGTATTATGACGTCATAATGTATCTGCTTTATGACATCACAATATATTATGAGAGCGCAATTTGCAGGTATTATGAACAATTTCCCTTACCCCAATTTGTGTCACATCTACTGGAGCATCATGAGCATGTATTATGACGTCACAGAATATGAAGTCATCATTATTAGTATGAACTATGACATCACAATGTATTATGATGTCATAATATATCCGCATTATGACATCACAACATATTATGAGGGTGCAATTTGCAGGTATTATGAGCAATTTCTCTTACCACAATTTGTGTCACATCTACTGGAGAATCATGAGCATGCATTATGACGTCACAATATATGATGACATCATAATTAGTATGCACTATGATGTCACAATGTATTATGACGTCATAATGTATCCGATTTATGACATCACAAAATATTATGAGAGCGCAATTTGCAGGTATAATGACCAATTTCTCTTACCCCAATTTGTGTCACATCTATTGGAGCATCATGAGCATGTATTATGACTTCACGGTATATGATGACATCATAATTAGTATGCACTATGACGTCACAATGTATTATGACGTCATAATGTATCCGCATTATGACATCACAATATATTATGAGAGCGCAATTTGCAGGTATTAGTAAAAATTTCTCTTACCCCAATTTGTGTCACATCTACTGGAGCATCATGAGCATGTATTATGACGTCACAATATATGATGACATCATAATTAGTATGCACTATGATGTCACAATGTATTATGACGTCATAATGTATCCGATTTATGACATCACAATATGTTATGAGAGCGCAATTTGCAGGTATTATGAGCAATTTCTCTTTCCCCAATTTGTGTCACTTCTACTGGAGCGTCATGAGCATGTATTATGACGTCACTGTATATGTTGACATCATAATTAGTATGCACCATGACGTCACAATGTATTATGACATCATTATGCATCCGCATTATGACATCGCAATATATTTTGAGAGCGCAATTTGTAGGTATTATGAGCAATTTCTCTTACCCCAATTTGTGTCACATCTACTGGAGCATAATGAGCATGCATTATGATGTCACAGTATATGATGACATCATAATTAGTATGCACTATGATGTCACAATGTATTATGACGTCATAATGTATCTGCTTTATGACATCACAATATACTATGAGAGCGCAATTTGCATGTATTATGACCAATTTCCCTTACCGCAATTTGTGTCACATCTACTGGAGCAACATGAGCATGTATTATGACGTCACAGTATATGAAGACATCATTATTAGTATGCACTATGACGTCACAATGTATTATGATGTCATAATATATCCGCATTATGACATCACAACATATTATGAGGGCGCAATTTGCAGGTATTATGAGCAATTTCTCTTACCACAATTTGTGTCACATCTACTGGAGAATCATGAGCATGCATTATGACGTCACAATATATGATGACATCCTAATTAGTATGCACTATGACGTCACAATGTATTATGACGTCATAATGTATTCGCATTATGACATCACAATATATTATGAGAGCGCAATTTGCAGGTATTATGAGCAATTTCTCTTACCCCAATTTGTGTCACATCTACTGGAGCATAATGAGCATGCATTATGATGTCACAGTATATGATGACATCATAATTAGTATGCACTATGATGTCACAATGTATTATGACGTCATAATGTATCCGCATTATGACATCACAATATATTATGAGAGCGCAATTTGCAGGTATTATGAGCAATTTCTCTTACCCCAATTTTTGTCACATCTACTGGAGCATCATGAGCATGCATTATGACATCACAGTATATGATGACATCATAATTAGCAAGCATTATGACGTCACAATGTATTATGACGTCATAATGTATCCGCATTATGACATCACAATATGTTATGAGAGCGCAATTTGCAGGTATTATGAGCAATTTCTCTTACCCCAGTTTGTGTCACATCTACTGGAGAAACATGAGCATGTATTATGACGTCACAGTATATGATGACATCATAATTAGTATGCATTATGACGTCACAATGTATTATGATGTCATAATATATCCGCATTATGACATCACAATATATTATGAGAGCGCAATTTGCAGGTATTATGAGCAATTTCTCTTACCCCAATTTCTGTCACATCTACTGGAGCACCCTGAGCATGTATTATGACGTCACAATATATGATGACATCATAATTAGTATGCACTATGACGTCACAATGTATTATGACGTCATAATGTATTCACATTATGACAACACAATATACTATGAGAGCGCAATTTGCAGGTATTATGACCAATTTCTCTTACCCCAATTTGTGTCACATCTACTGGAGCATAATGAGCATGCATTATGATGTCACAGTATATGATGACATCATAATTAGTATGCAATATGATGTCACAATGTATTATGATGTCATAATGAATCCGCATTATGACATCACAATATATTATGAGAGGGTAATTTGCAGGTATTATGAGCAATTTCTCTTACCCCAATTTGTGTCACATCTACTGGAGCATCCTGAGCATGTATTATGACGTCACAATATATGATGACATCATAATTAGTATGCACTATGACGTCACAATGCATTATGACGTCATAATGTATTCGCATTTTGACATCGCAATATAATATGAGAGCGCAATTTGCAGGAATTATGAGCAATTTCTCTTACCCAATTAGTGTCACATCTACTCGAGAATCATGAGCATGTATTATGACGTCACAGTATATGATGACATCATAATTATTATGCACTATCACGTCACAATGTATTATGACATCATAATGTATCCACATTATGACATCGCAATATTTAATGAGAGCGCAATTTGCAGGTATTATGAACAATTTCTCTTACCCCAATTTGTGTCACATCTACTGGGTCATAATGAGCATGCATTATGATGTCACAGTATATGATGACATCATAATTAGTATGCAATATGATGTCACAATATATTATGACGTCATAATGTATCCCCATTATGACATCACAATATATTATGAGAGCGCAATTTGCAGGTATTATGAGCAGGTTCTCTTACCCCAATTTGTGTCACATCTACTGGAGAAACATCAGCATGTATTATGACGTCACAGTATATGATGACATCATAATTAGTATGCATTATGACGTCACAATGTATTATGACGTCATAATGAATCCGCATTATGACATCACAATATATTATGAGAGCGCAATTTGCAGGTATTATGACCAATTTCTCTTACCCCAATTTGTGTCACATCTACTGGAGAATCATAAGCATGCATTATGGCATCACAGTATATGATGACATCATAATTAGTAAGCATTATGACGTCACAATATATTATGAAGTCATAATGTATCCGCATTATGACATCACAATATATTATGAGAGCGCAATTTGCAGGTATTATGAGCAATTTCTCTTACCCCAATTTGTGTCACATCTACTGGAGCATCCTGAGCATGTATTATGACGTCACAGTATATGATGACATCATAAATAGTATGCACTATGACGTCACAATGTATTATGACATCATAATGTATCCGCATTATGACATCGCAATATATTATGAGAGCGCAATTTGCAGGTAATATGAGCAATTTCTCTTACCACATTCTGTGTCACATCTACTGGAGCATCATGAGCATGCATTATGATGTCACAATATATGATGACATCATAATTAGTATGCACTATGATGTCACAATGTATTATGACGTCATAATGTATCCGCTTTATGACATCACAATATATTACGAGAGCGCATTTTGCAGGTATTATGACCAATTTCTCTTACCCCAATTTGTGTCACATCTACTGGAGCATCATGAGCATGTATTCTGACGTCACAGTATATGATGACATCATAATTAGTATGCAATATGACATCACAATGTATTATGATGTCATAATATATCCGGATAATGACATCACAATATATTATGAGAGCGCAATTTGCAGGTGTTATGAGCAATTTCTCTTACCCAAATTTGTGCCACATCTACTGGAGCATCATGAGCATGCATTATGACGTCAGAATATATGATGACATCATAATTAGTATGCAGTATGATGTCACAATGTATTATGACGTCATAATGTATCTGCTTTATGACATCACAATATATTATGAGAGCGCAATTTGCAGGTATTATGAACAATTTCCCTTACCCCAATTTGTTTCACATCTACTGGAGCATCATGAGCATGTATTATGACGTCACAGTATATGAAGTCATCATTATTAGTATGAACTATGACGTCACAATGTATTATGATGTCATAATATATCCGCATTATGACATCACAACATATTATGAGGGCGCAATTTGCAGGTATTATGAGCAATTTCTCTTACCACAATTTGTGTCACATCTACTGGAGAATCATGAGCATGCATTATGACGTCACAATATATGATGACATCATAATTAGTATGCACTATGATGTCACAATGTATTATGACGTCATAATGTATCCGATTTATGACATCACAAAATATTATGAGAGCGCAATTTGCAGGTATAATGACCAATTTCTCTTACCCCAATTTGTGTCACATCTATTGGAGCATCATGAGCATGTATTATGACGTCACGGTATATGATGACATCATAATTAGTATGCACTATGACGTCACAATGTATTATGACGTCATAATGTATCCGCATTATGACATCACAATATATTATGAGAGCGCAATTTGCAGGTATTAGTATCAATTTCTCTTACCCCAATTTGTGTCACATCTACTGGAGCATCATGAGCATGTATTATGACGTCACAATATATGATGACATCATAATTAGTATGCACTATGATGTCACAATGTATTATGACGTCATAATGTATCTGCTTTATGACATCACAATATATTATGAGAGCGCAATTGGCAGGTATTATGAACAATTTCCCTTACCCCAATTTGTGTCACATCTACTGGAGCATCATGAGCATGTATTATGACGTCACAGTATATGAAGTCATCATTATTAGTATGAACTATGACGTCACAATGTATTATGATGTCATAATATATCCGCATTATGACATCACAACATATTATGAGGGCGCAATTTGCAGGTATTATGAGCAATTTCTCTTACCACAATTTGTGTCACATCTACTGGAGAATCATGAGCATGCATTATGACGTCACAATATATGATGACATCATAATTAGTATGCACTATGATGTCACAATGTATTATGACGTCATAATGTATCCGATTTATGACATCACAAAATATTATGAGAGCGCAATTTGCAGGTATAATGACCAATTTCTCTTACCCCAATTTGTGTCACATCTATTGGAGCATCATGAGCATGTATTATGACGTCACGGTATATGATGACATCATAATTAGTATGCACTATGACGTCACAATGTATTATGACGTCATAATGTATCCGCATTATGACATCACAATATATTATGAGAGCGCAATTTGCAGGTATTAGTAGCAATTTCTCTTACCCCAATTTGTGTCACATCTACTGAGCATCATGAGCATGTATTATGACGTCACAATATATGATGACATCATAATTAGTATGCACTATGATGTCACAATGTATTATGACGTCATAATGTATCCGATTTATGACATCACAATATGTTATGAGAGCGCAATTGGCAGGTATTATGAGCAATTTCTCTTAACCCAATTTGTGCCAAATCTACTGGAGAAACATGAGCATGTCTTATGACGTCACAGTATATGACGACATCATAATTAGTATGCACTATGATGTCACAATGTATTATGACGTCATAATGTATCCGATTTATGACATCACAATATGTTATGAGAGCGCAATTTGCAGGTATTATGAGCAATTTCTCTTAACCCAATTTGTGTCAAATCTACTGGAGAAACATGAGCATGTCTTATGACGTCACAGTATATGACGACATCATAATTAATATGCATTATGACGTCACAATGTATTATGATGTCATAATATATCCGCATTATGACATCACAATATATTATGAGAGCGCAATTTGCAGGTATTATGAGCAATTTCTCTTACCCCTATATGTGTCACATCTACTGGAGCATAATGAGCATGCATTATGACGTCACAGTATATGAGGACATCATAATTAGTATGCACTATGATGTCACAATGTATTATGACGTCATAATGAATCCGCATTATGACATCACAATATATTATGAGAGCGCAATTTTCACGTGTTATGAGCAATTTCCCTTACCCAAATTTGTGCCACATCTACTGGAGCATCATGAGCATGCATTATGACGTCACAATATATGATGACATCATAATTAGTATGCAGTATGATGCCACAATGCATTATGACGTCATAATGTATCTGCTTTATGACATCAAAATATATTATGAGAGCGCAATTTGCAGGTATTATGACCAATTTCCCTTACCCCAATTTGTGTCACATCTACTGGAGCATCATGAGCATGTATTATGACGTCACAGTATATGAAGACATCATTATTAGTATGCACTACGACGTCACAATGTATTATGACCTCATAATGTATTCGCATTATGACATCACAATATATTATGAGAGCGCAATTTGCAGGTATTATGAGCAATTTCTCTTACCCCAATTTGTGTCACATCTACTGGAGCATCATGAGCATGTATTATGACGTCACAGTATATGTTGAGATCACAATTAGTATGCACTATGACGTCACAATGTATTATGATGTCATAATATATCCGGATAATGACATCACAATATAGTATGAGAGCGCAATTTGCAGGTGTTATGAGCAATTTCTCTAACCCAAATTTGTGCCACATCTACTGGAGCATCATGAGCATGCATTATGACGTCACAATATATGATGACATCATAATTAGTATGCACTATGATGTCACAATGTATTATGACGTCATAATGTATCCGATTTATGACATCACAAAATATTATGAGAGCGCAATTTGCAGGTATAATGACCAATTTCTCTTTCCCCAATTTGTGTCACATCTACTGGAGCATCATGAGCATGTATTATGACGTCACAGTATATAATGACATCATAATTAGTATGCACTATGACGTCACAATGTATTATGACGTCATAATGTATCCGCATTATTACATCACAATATATTATGAGAGCGCAATTTGCAGGTATTAGGAGCAATTTCTCTTACCCCAATTTGTGTCACATCTACTGGAGCATCCCGAGCATGTATTATGACGTCACAATATATGATGACATCATAATTAGTATGCACTATGACGTCACAATGTATTATGACCTCATAATGTATTCGCATTATGACATCACAATATATTATGAGAGCGCAATTTGCAGGTATTATGAGCAATTTCTCTTTCCCCAATTTGTGTCACATCTACTGGAGCATCATGAGCATGTATTATGACGTCACAATATATGTTGACATCATAATTAGTATGCACTATGACGTCACAATGTATTATGACATCATAATGCATCCGCATTATGACATCGCAATATATTTTGAGAGCGCAATTTGTAGGTATTATGAGCAATTTCTCTTACCCCAATTTGTGTCACATCTACTGGAGCATAATGAGCATGCATTATGATGTCACAGTATATGATGACATCATAATTAGTATGCACTATGATGTCACAATGTATTATGACGTCATAATGTATCTGCTTTATGACATAAAAATATACTATGAGAGCGCAATTTGCAGGTATTATGACCAATTTCCCTTACCGCAATTTGTGTCACATCTACTGGAGCAACATGAGCATGTATTATGACGTCACAGTATATGAAGACATCATTATTAGTATGCACTATGACGTCACAATGTATTATGATGTCATAATATATCCGCATTATGACATCACAACATATTATGAGGGCGCAATTTGCAGGTATTATGAGCAATTTCTCTTACCACAATTTGTGTCACATCTACTGGAGAATCATGAGCATGCATTATGACGTCACAATATATGATGACATCCTAATTAGTATGCACTATGACGTCACAATGTATTATGACGTCATAATGTATTCGCATTATGACATCACAATATATTATGAGAGCGCAATTTGCACGTGTTATGAGCAATTTCTCTTACCACAATTTGTGTCACATCTACTGGAGCATCATGAGCATGCATTATGATGTCACAATATATGATAACATCATAATTAGTATGCACTATGATGTCACAATGTATTATGACGTCATAATGTATCCGCTTTATGACATCACAATATATTATGAGAGCGCAATTTACAGGTATTATGACCAATTTCTCTTACCCCAATTTGTGTCACATCTACTGGAGCATCATGAGCATGTATTCTGACGTCACAGTATATGATGACATCATAATTAGTATGCACTATGACATCACAATGTATTATGATGTCATAATATATCCGGATAATGACATCACAATATATTATGAGAGCGCAATTTGCAGGTGTTATCAGCAATTTCTGTTACCCAAATTTGTGCCACATCTACTGGAGCATCATGAGCATGCATTAGGACGTCACAATATATGATGACATCATAATTAGTATGCAGTATGATGTCACAATGTATTATGACGTCATAATGTATCTGCTTTATGACATCACAATATATTTTGAGAGAGCAATTTGCAGGTATTATGACCAATTTCCCTTACCCCAATTTGTGTCACATCTACTGGAGCATCATGAGCATGCATTATGACGTCACAGTATATGATGACATCATAATTAGTATGCACTATGATGTCACAATGTATTATGACGTCATAAGGTATCCGCTTTATGACATCACAATATATTATGAGAGCGCAATTTGCAGGTATTATGACCAATTTCTCTTACCCCAATTTGTTTCACATATACTGGAGCATCATGAGCATGTATTATGACGTCACAGTATATGATGACATCATAAATAGTATGCACTATGACGTCACAATGTATTATGACGTCATAATGTATCCGCATTATGACATCACAATATGTTATGAGAGCGCAATTTGCAGGTATTATGAGCAATTTCTCTTACCCCAATTTGTGTCACATCTACTGGAGCATCCTGAGCATGTATTTTGACGTCACAATATATGATGACAATATAATTAGTATGCACTATGACGTCAAAATGCATTATGACGTCATAATGTATTCGCATTATGACATCACAATGTAATATGAGAGCGCAATTTGCAGGTATTATGAGCAATTTCTCTCACCCCAATTTGTGTCACATCTACTCGAGAATCATGAGCATGTATTATGACATCAAAGTATATGATGACATCATAATTAGTATGCACTATGACGTCACAGTGTATTATGACATCATAATGTATCCACATTATGACATCGCAATATATTATGAGAGCGCAATTTGCAGGTATTCTGGGCATTTTCTCTTACCCCAATTTGTGTCACATCTACTGGAGCATAATGAGCATGCATTATAATGTCACAGTATATGATGACATCATAATTAGTATGCACTATGATGTCACAATGTATTATGACGTCATAATGAATCCCCATTATGACATCACAATATATTATGAGAGCGCAATTTGCAGGTATTATGAACAATTTCTCTTAACCCAATTTGTGTCACATCTACTGGAGAAACATCAGCATGTATTATGACGTCACAGTATATGATGACATCATAATTAGTATGCATTATGACGTCACAATGTATTATGACGTCATAATATATCCGCATTATGACATCACAATATATTATGAGAGCGCAATTGGCAGGTATTATGAGCAATTTCTCTTACCCCAATTTGTGTCACATCTACTGGAGCATCATGAGCATGCATTATTACGTCACAGTATATGATGACATCACAAATAGTATGCACTATGACGTCACAATATATTATGACGTCATAATGTATCCGCATTATGAAATCACAATATATTGTGAGAGCGCAATTTGCAGGTATTATGAGCAATTTCTCTTACCCCAATTTGTGTCACATCTACTGGAGCATCCTGAGCATGTATTATGACGTCACAATATATGATGACAACATAATTAGTATGCACTATGACGTCACAATGCATTATGGCGTCATAATGTATTCGCATTATGACATCACAATGTAATATGAGAGCGCAATTTGGAGGTATTATGAGCAATTTCTCTTACCCCAATTTGTGTCACATCTACTCGTGAATCATGAGCATGTATTATGACATCACAGTATATGATGACATCATAATTAGTATGCACTATGACCTCACAATGTATTATGACGTCATAATATATCCGCATTATGACATCACAATATATTATGAGAGCACAATTGGCAGGTATTATGAGCAATTTCTCTTACCTCAATTTGTGTCACATCTACTGGAGCATCATGAGCATGCATTATGACGTCACAGTATATGATGACATCATAATTAGTATGCACTATGATGTCACAAAGTATTATGACGTCATAATATCTCAGCTTTATGACATCACAATATATTATGAGAGCGCAATTTGCAGGAGTTATGACCAATTTTTCTTACACCAATCTGTGTCACATATACTGGAGCATCATGAGCATGCATTATGACGTCACGGTATATGATGACATCATAATTATTATGCACTATGACGTCACAATGTATTATGACGTCATAATGTATCCGCATTATGACATCACAATATATTATGAGAGCGCAATTTGCAGGTATTGTGAGCAATTTCTCTTACCCCAATTTGTGTCACATCTACTGGAGCATCCTGAGCATGTATTATGACGTCACAATATATGATGACATCATAATTAGTATGCACTATGACGTCACAATGTATTATGACGTCATAATCTATTCACATTATGACAACACAATATATTATGAGAGCGCAATTTGCAGGTATTATGAGCAATTTCTTTTACCCCAATTTGTGTCACATCTACTGGAGCATCCTGAGCATGTATTATGACCTCACAATATATGATGACATCATAATTAGTATGCACTATGATGTCACAATGTATTACGACGTCATAATGTAATCGCATTATGACATCCCAATATATTATGAGAGCGCAATTTGCAGGTATTATGAGCAATTTCTCTTACCCCAATTTGTGTCACATCTACTCGAGCATCATGAGCATGTATTATGACGTCACAGTATATGATGACATCATAATTAGTATGCACTATGACGTCACAATGTATTATGACATCATAATGTATCCGCATTATGACTTCGCAATATATTATGAGAGCGCAATTTGCAGGTATTTTGAGCAATTTCTCTTACCACAATTTGTGTCACATCTAATGGAGTATAATGAGCATGCATTATTATGTCACAGTATATGATGACATCATAATTAGTATGCACTATGATGTCACAATGTATTATGACGTCATAATGAATCCGCATTATGACATCACAATATATTATGAGAGCGCAATTTGCAGGTATTATGAGCAATTTCTCTTACCCCAATTTGTGTCACATCTACTCGAGCATCTTGAGCATGTATTATGACGTCACAGTATATGATGACATCATAATCAGTATGCACTATGACATCACAATGTTTTATGATGTCATAATATATCCGGATAATGACATCACAATATATTATGATTGCGCAATTTGCACGTGTTATGAGCAATTTCTCTTACCCAAATTTGTGCCACATCTACTCCAGCATCATGAGGATGCATTATGACGTCACAATATACGATGACATCATAATTAATATGCAGTATGATGTCACAATGTATTATGACGTCATAATGTGTCTGCTTTATGACATCACAATATATTATGAGAGCGCAATTTGCAGGTATTATGAGCAATTTCTCTTACCCCAATTTGTGTCACATCTACGGGAGCATCCTGAGCATGTATTATGACGTCACAATATATGATGACATCCTAATTAGTATGCACTATGACGTCACATTGTATTATGACGTCATAATGTATTCGCATTATGATATCACAATATATTTTGAGAGCGCTATTTGCGGGTATTATGAGCAATTTCTCTTACCCCAATTTGTGTCACATCTACTGGAGCATAATGAGCATGCATTATGATGTCACAGTATATGATGACATCATAATTAGTATGCACTATGACGTCACAATGTATTATGACGTCATAATTGATCCGCATTATGACATCACAATATATTATGTGAGCGCAATTTGCAGGTATTATGAGCAATTTCTCTAACCCCAATATTTGTCACATCTACTGGAGCATCATGAGCATGCATTATGACATCACAGTATACGATGACATCATAATTAGCAAGCATTATGACGTCACAATGTTTTATGACGTCATAATGTATCCGCATTATGACATCACAATATGTTATGAGAGCGCAATTTGCAGGTATTATGAGCAATTTCTCTTACCCCAATTTGTGTCACATCTACTGGAGAATCCTGAGCATGTATTATGACGTCACAGTATATGATGACATCATAATTAGTAGGCACTATGACGTCACAATATATTATGACATCATATTGTATCCGCATTATGACATCGCAATATATTATGAGAGCGCAATTTGCAGGTATTCTGAGCAATTTCTCTTACCCCAATTTGTGTCACATCTACTGGAGCATAATGAGCATGCATTATGACGTCACAGTATATGAGGACATCATAATTAGTATGCACTATGATGTCACAATGTATTATGACGTCATAATGAATCCGCATTATGACATCACAATATATTATGAGAGCGCAATTTTCACGTGTTATGAGCAATTTCCCTTACCCAAATTTGTGCCACATCTACTGGAGCATCATGAGCATGCATTATGACGTCACAATATATGATGACATCATAATTAGTATGCAGTATGATGCCACAATGCATTATGACGTCATAATGTATCTGCTTTATGACATCAAAATATATTATGAGAGCGCAATTTGCAGGTATTATGACCAATTTCCCTTACCCCAATTTGTGTCACATCTACTGGAGCATCATGAGCATGTATTATGACGTCACAGTATATGAAGACATCATTATTAGTATGCACTATGACGTCACAATGTATTATGACCTCATAATGTATTCGCATTATGACATCACAATATATTATGAGAGCGCAATTTGCAGGTATTATGAGCAATTTCTCTTACCCCAATTTGTGTCACATCTACTGGAGCATCATGAGCATGTATTATGACGTCACAGTATATGTTGAGATCACAATTAGTATGCACTATGACGTCACAATGTATTATGATGTCATAATATATCCGGATAATGACATCACAATATAGTATGAGAGCGCAATTTGCAGGTGTTATGAGCAATTTCTCTAACCCAAATTTGTGCCACATCTACTGGAGCATCATGAGCATGCATTATGACGTCACAATATATGATGACATCATAATTAGTATGCACTATGATGTCACAATGTATTATGACGTCATAATGTATCCGATTTATGACATCACAAAATATTATGAGAGCGCAATTTGCAGGTATAATGACCAATTTCTCTTTCCCCAATTTGTGTCACATCTACTGGAGCATCATGAGCATGTATTATGACGTCACAGTATATAATGACATCATAATTAGTATGCACTATGACGTCACAATGTATTATGACGTCATAATGTATCCGCATTATTACATCACAATATATTATGAGAGCGCAATTTGCAGGTATTAGGAGCAATTTCTCTTACCCCAATTTGTGTCACATCTACTGGAGCATCCCGAGCATGTATTATGACGTCACAATATATGATGACATCATAATTAGTATGCACTATGACGTCACAATGTATTATGACCTCATAATGTATTCGCATTATGACATCACAATATATTATGAGAGCGCAATTTGCAGGTATTATGAGCAATTTCTCTTTCCCCAATTTGTGTCACATCTACTGGAGCATCATGAGCATGTATTATGACGTCACAATATATGTTGACATCATAATTAGTATGCACTATGACGTCACAATGTATTATGACATCATAATGCATCCGCATTATGACATCGCAATATATTTTGAGAGCGCAATTTGTAGGTATTATGAGCAATTTCTCTTACCCCAATTTGTGTCACATCTACTGGAGCATAATGAGCATGCATTATGATGTCACAGTATATGATGACAACATAATTAGTATGCACTATGATGTCACAATGTATTATGACGTCATAATGTATCTGCTTTATGACATCACAATATACTATGAGAGCGCAATTTGCAGGTATTATGACCAATTTCCCTTACCGCAATTTGTGTCACATCTACTGGAGCAACATGAGCATGTATTATGACGTCACAGTATATGAAGACATCATTATTAGTATGCACTATGACGTCACAATGTATTATGATGTCATAATATATCCGCATTATGACATCACAACATATTATGAGGGCGCAATTTGCAGGTATTATGAGCAATTTCTCTTACCACAATTTGTGTCACATCTACTGGAGAATCATGAGCATGCATTATGACGTCACAATATATGATGACATCCTAATTAGTATGCACTATTACGTCACAATGTATTATGACGTCATAATGTATTCGCATTATGACATCACAATATATTATGAGAGCGCAATTTGCACGTGTTATGAGCAATTTCTCTTACCACAATTTGTGTCACATCTACTGGAGCATCATGAGCATGCATTATGATGTCACAATATATGATAACATCATAATTAGTATGCACTATGATGTCACAATGTATTATGACGTCATAATGTATCCGCTTTATGACATCACAATATATTATGAGAGCGCAATTTACAGGTATTATGACCAATTTCTCTTACCCCAATTTGTGTCACATCTACTGGAGCATCATGAGCATGTATTCTGACGTCACAGTATATGATGACATCATAATTAGTATGCACTATGACATCACAATGTATTATGATGTCATAATATATCCGGATAATGACATCACAATATATTATGAGAGCGCAATTTGCAGGTGTTATCAGCAATTTCTGTTACCCAAATTTGTGCCACATCTACTGGAGCATCATGAGCATGCATTATGACGTCACAATATATGATGACATCATAATTAGTATGCAGTATGATGTCACAATGTATTATGACGTCATAATGTATCTGCTTTATGACATCACAATATATTTTGAGAGAGCAATTTGCAGGTATTATGACCAATTTCCCTTACCCCAATTTGTGTCACATCTACTGGAGCATCATGAGCATGCATTATGACGTCACAGTATATGATGACATCATAATTAGTATGCACTATGATGTCACAATGTATTATGACGTCATAAGGTATCCGCTTTATGACATCACAATATATTATGAGAGCGCAATTTGCAGGTATTATGACCAATTTCTCTTACCCCAATTTGTTTCACATATACTGGAGCATCATGAGCATGTATTATGACGTCACAGTATATGATGACATCATAAATAGTATGCACTATGACGTCACAATGTATTATGACGTCATAATGTATCCGCATTATGACATCACAATATGTTATGAGAGCGCAATTTGCAGGTATTATGAGCAATTTCTCTTACCCCAATTTGTGTCACATCTACTGGAGCATCCTGAGCATGTATTTTGACGTCACAATATATGATGACAATATAATTAGTATGCACTATGACGTCAAAATGCATTATGACGTCATAATGTATTCGCATTATGACATCACAATGTAATATGAGAGCGCAATTTGCAGGTATTATGAGCAATTTCTCTCACCCCAATTTGTGTCACATCTACTCGAGAATCATGAGCATGTATTATGACATCAAAGTATATGATGACATCATAATTAGTATGCACTATGACGTCACAGTGTATTATGACATCATAATGTATCCACATTATGACATCGCAATATATTATGAGAGCGCAATTTGCAGGTATTCTGGGCATTTTCTCTTACCCCAATTTGTGTCACATCTACTGGAGCATAATGAGCATGCATTATAATGTCACAGTATATGATGACATCATAATTAGTATGCACTATGATGTCACAATGTATTATGACGTCATAATGAATCCCCATTATGACATCACAATATATTATGAGAGCGCAATTTGCAGGTATTATGAACAATTTCTCTTAACCCAATTTGTGTCACATCTACTGGAGAAACATCAGCATGTATTATGACGTCACAGTATATGATGACATCATAATTAGTATGCATTATGACGTCACAATGTATTATGACGTCATAATATATCCGCATTATGACATCACAATATATTATGAGAGCGCAATTGGCAGGTATTATGAGCAATTTCTCTTACCCCAATTTGTGTCACATCTACTGGAGCATCATGAGCATGCATTATTACGTCACAGTATATGATGACATCACAAATAGTATGCACTATGACGTCACAATATATTATGACGTCATAATGTATCCGCATTATGAAATCACAATATATTGTGAGAGCGCAATTTGCAGGTATTATGAGCAATTTCTCTTACCCCAATTTGTGTCACATCTACTGGAGCATCCTGAGCATGTATTATGACGTCACAATATATGATGACAACATAATTAGTATGCACTATGACGTCACAATGCATTATGGCGTCATAATGTATTCGCATTATGACATCACAATGTAATATGAGAGCGCAATTTGGAGGTATTATGAGCAATTTCTCTTACCCCAATTTGTGTCACATCTACTCGTGAATCATGAGCATGTATTATGACATCACAGTATATGATGACATCATAATTAGTATGCACTATGACCTCACAATGTATTATGACGTCATAATATATCCGCATTATGACATCACAATATATTATGAGAGCACAATTGGCAGGTATTATGAGCAATTTCTCTTACCTCAATTTGTGTCACATCTACTGGAGCATCATGAGCATGCATTATGACGTCACAGTATATGATGACATCATAATTAGTATGCACTATGATGTCACAAAGTATTATGACGTCATAATATCTCAGCTTTATGACATCACAATATATTATGAGAGCGCAATTTGCAGGAGTTATGACCAATTTTTCTTACACCAATCTGTGTCACATATACTGGAGCATCATGAGCATGCATTATGACGTCACGGTATATGATGACATCATAATTATTATGCACTATGACGTCACAATGTATTATGACGTCATAATGTATCCGCATTATGACATCACAATATATTATGAGAGCGCAATTTGCAGGTATTGTGAGCAATTTCTCTTACCCCAATTTGTGTCACATCTACTGGAGCATCCTGAGCATGTATTATGACGTCACAATATATGATGACATCATAATTAGTATGCACTATGACGTCACAATGTATTATGACGTCATAATCTATTCACATTATGACAACACAATATATTATGAGAGCGCAATTTGCAGGTATTATGAGCAATTTCTTTTACCCCAATTTGTGTCACATCTACTGGAGCATCCTGAGCATGTATTATGACCTCACAATATATGATGACATCATAATTAGTATGCACTATGATGTCACAATGTATTACGACGTCATAATGTAATCGCATTATGACATCCCAATATATTATGAGAGCGCAATTTGCAGGTATTATGAGCAATTTCTCTTACCCCAATTTGTGTCACATCTACTCGAGCATCATGAGCATGTATTATGACGTCACAGTATATGATGACATCATAATTAGTATGCACTATGACGTCACAATGTATTATGACATCATAATGTATCCGCATTATGACTTCGCAATATATTATGAGAGCGCAATTTGCAGGTATTTTGAGCAATTTCTCTTACCACAATTTGTGTCACATCTAATGGAGTATAATGAGCATGCATTATTATGTCACAGTATATGATGACATCATAATTAGTATGCACTATGATGTCACAATGTATTATGACGTCATAATGAATCCGCATTATGACATCACAATATATTATGAGAGCGCAATTTGCAGGTATTATGAGCAATTTCTCTTACCCCAATTTGTGTCACATCTACTCGAGCATCTTGAGCATGTATTATGACGTCACAGTATATGATGACATCATAATCAGTATGCACTATGACATCACAATGTTTTATGATGTCATAATATATCCGGATAATGACATCACAATATATTATGAGAGCGCAATTTGCACGTGTTATGAGCAATTTCTCTTACCCAAATTTGTGCCACATCTACTCCAGCATCATGAGGATGCATTATGACGTCACAATATACGATGACATCATAATTAATATGCAGTATGATGTCACAATGTATTATGACGTCATAATGTGTCTGCTTTATGACATCACAATATATTATGAGAGCGCAATTTGCAGGTATTATGAGCAATTTCTCTTACCCCAATTTGTGTCACATCTACTGGAGCATCCTGAGCATGTATTATGACGTCACAATATATGATGACATCCTAATTAGTATGCACTATGACGTCACATTGTATTATGACGTCATAATGTATTCGCATTATGATATCACAATATATTTTGAGAGCGCTATTTGCGGGTATTATGAGCAATTTCTCTTACCCCAATATGTGTCACATCTACTGGAGCATAATGAGCATGCATTATGATGTCACAGTATATGATGACATCATAATTAGTATGCACTATGACGTCACAATGTATTATGACGTCATAATTGATCCGCATTATGACATCACAATATATTATGTGAGCGCAATTTGCAGGTATTATGAGCAATTTCTCTAACCCCAATATTTGTCACATCTACTGGAGCATCATGAGCATGCATTATGACATCACAGTATACGATGACATCATAATTAGCAAGCATTATGACGTCACAATGTTTTATGACGTCATAATGTATCCGCATTATGACATCACAATATGTTATGAGAGCGCAATTTGCAGGTATTATGAGCAATTTCTCTTACCCCAATTTGTGTCACATCTACTGGAGAATCCTGAGCATGTATTATGACGTCACAGTATATGATGACATCATAATTAGTAGGCACTATGACGTCACAATATATTATGACATCATATTGTATCCGCATTATGACATCGCAATATATTATGAGAGCGCAATTTGCAGGTATTCTGAGCAATTTCTCTTACCCCAATTTGTGTCACATCTACTGGAGCATCATGAGCAAGTATTCTGACGTCACAGTATATGATGACATCATAATTAGTATGCACTATGACATCACAATGTATTATGATGTCATAATATATCCGGATAATGACATCACAATATATTATGAGAGTTCAATTTGCAGGTATTATGAGCAATTTCTCTTACCCCAATTTGTGTCACATCTACTCGAGCATCATGAGCATGTATTATGACGTCACAGTATATGATGACATCATAAATAGTATGCACTATGACGTCACAATGTATGATGACATCATAATGTATCCGCATTATGACATCGCAATATATTATGAGAGCGCAATTTGCAGGTATTTTGAGCAATTTCTCTTACCACAATTAGTGTCACATCTACTGGAGCATAATGAGCATGCATTATGATGTCACAGTATATGATGACATCATAATTAGTATGCACTATGATGTCACAATGTATTATGACGTCATAATGAATCCGCATTATGACATCACAATATATTATGAGAGCGCAATTTGCAGGTATTATGAGCAATTTCTCTTACCACAATTTGTGTCACATCTACTGGAGCATAATTGGCATGCATTATGATGTCACAGTATATAATGATATCATAATTAGTATGCACTATGATGTCACAATGTATTATGACGTCATAATGTATCCGCTTTATGACATCACAGTATATTTTGAGAGCGCAATTTGCAGGAATTATGACCAACTTCTCTTACCCCAATTTGTGTCACATCTACTGGAGCATCATGAGCAAGTATTCTGACGTCACAGTATATGATGACATCATAATTAGTATGCACTATGACATCACAATGTATTATGATGTCATAATATATCCGGATAATGACATCACAATATATTATGAGAGCGCAATTTGCACGTGTTATGAGCAATTTCTCTTACCCAAATTTGTGCCACATCTACTGCAGCATCATGAGCATGCATTATGACGTCACAATATACGATGACATCATAATTAGTATGCAGTATGATGTCACAATGTATTATGACGTCATAATGTGTCTGCTTTATGACATCACAGTATATTATGAGAGCGCAATTTGCAGGAGTTATGACCAATTTTTCTTACCCCAATTTGTGTCACATATACTGGAGCATCATGAGCATGCATTATGACCTCACGGTATATGATGACATCATAATTATTATGCACTATGACGTCACAATGTATTATGATATCATAATGTATCCGCATTATGACATCACAATATATTATGAGAGCGCAATTTGCAGGTATTGTGAGCAATTTCTCTTACCCCAATTTGTGTCACATCTACTGGAGCATCCTGAGCATGTATTATGACGTCACAATATATCATGACATCATTATTAGTATGCACTATGACGTCACAATGTATTATGAGGTCATAATGTATTCACATTATGACAACACAATATATTATGAGAGCGCAATTTGCAGGTATTATGAGCAATTTCTTTTACCCCAATTTGTGTCACATCTACTGGAGCATCCTGAGCATGTATTATGACGTCACAATATATGATGACATCATAATTAGTATGCACTATGATGTCACAATGTATTATGACGTCATGATGTAATCGCATTATGACATCCCAATATATTATGAGAGCGCAATTTGCAGGTATTATGAGCAATTTCTCTTACCCCAATTTGTGTCACATCTACTCGAGCATCATGAGCATGTATTATGACGTCACAGTATATGATGACATCATAATTAGTATGCACTATGACGTCACAATGTATTATGACATCATAATATATCCACATTATGACATCGCAATATATTATGAGAGCGCAATTTGCAGGTATTATGAGCAATTTCTCTTACCCCAATTTGTGTCTCAACTACTGGAGCATAATGAGCATGCATTATGATGTCACAGTATATGATGACATCATAATTAGTATGCACTATGATGTCACAATGTATTATGACGTCATAATGAATCCGCATTATGACATCACAATATATTATGAGAGCGCAATTTGCAGGTATTATGAGCAATTTCTGTTTCCACAATTTGTGTCACATCTACTGGAGCATCATGAGCATGCATTATGATGTCACAATATATGATGACATCATAATTAGTTTGCACTATGACGTCACAATGTATTATGACGTCATAATGTATCCGCTTTATGACATCACAATATATTATGAGAGCGCAATTTGCAGATATTATGACCAATTTCTCTTACCCCAATTTGTGTCACATCTACTGGAGCATCATGAGCATGTATTCTGACGTCAGAGTATATGATGACATCATAATTAGTATGCACTACGACGTCACAATGTATTATGACATCATAGTATATCCGCATTATGGCATCGCAATATATTATGAGAGCGCAATTTGCAGGTATTATGAGCAATTTCTCTTACCCCAATGTGTGTCACATCTACTGGACCATAATGAGCATGCATTATGATGTCACAGTATATGATGACATCATAATTAGTATGCACTATGATGTCACAATGTATTATGACGTCATAATAAATCCGCCTAATGAAATCACAATATATTATGAGAGCGCAATTTGCAGGTATTATGAGCAATTTCTCTTACCCCAATTTGTGTCACATCTACTGGAGAAACATGAGCATGTATTATGATGTCACAGTATATGATGACATCATAATTAGTATGCATTATGACGTCACAATGTATTATGTTGTCATAATATATCCATATTATGACATCACAATATATTATGAGAGCGCAATTTGCAGGTATTATGAGCAATTTCTCTTACCACGATATGGGTCACATGTACTGGAGCATCATGAGCATGCATTATGACGTCAAAATATATGATGACATCATAATTAGTATGTACTATGATGTCACAATGTATTATGACGTCATAATATATCCGCTTTATGACATCACAATATATTATGAGAGCACAACTTGCAGGTATTATGACCAATTTCTCTTACCCCAATTTGTGTCACATCTACTGGAGCATCATGAGCATGTATTATGACGTCACAGTATATGGTGACATCATAATTAGTATGCACTATGACGTCACAATGTATTATGATGTCATAATGTATCCGCATTATGACATCACAATATATTATGAGAGCGCAATTTGCAGGTATTATCAGCAATTTCTCTTACCCCAATTTGTGTCACATCTACTGGAGCATCCTGAAGATGTATTATGACGTCACAATATATGATGACATCATAATTAGTATGCACTGTGATGTCACAATGTATTATGACGTCATAATGTATCCGCATTATGACATCGCAATATATTATGAGAGCGCAATTTGCAGGTATTATGAGCAATTTCTCTTACCCCAATTTGTGTCACATCTACTGGAGCATCATGAGCATGTATTATGACGTCACAGTATATGATGACATTATAATTAGTATGCACTATGACGTCACAATGTATTATGACATCATAATATATCCGCATTATGACATCACAATATATTATGAGGGCGCAATTTGCAGGTATTATGAGCAATTTCTCTTACCCCAATATGTGTCACATCTACTGGACCATCCTGAGCATGTATTATGATGTCACAATATATGATGACATCATAATTAGTATGCACTATGACGTCACAATGCATTATGACGTCATAATGTATTCGCATTATGACATCACAATATATTATGAAAGCGCCATTTGCAGGTATTATGAGCAATTTCTCTTAACCCAATTTGTGTCACATCTACTGGAGCATCATGAGTATGCATTATGACGTCACAGTATATGATGACATCATAATTAGTATGCACTATGACGTCACAATGTATTATGACGTCCTAATATATCCACTTTATGACATCACAATATATTATGAGAGCGGAATTTGCAGGTGTTATGAGCAATTTCTCTTACCCCAATTTGTGCCACATCTACTGGAGCATCATGAGCATGCATTATGACGTCACAATATATGATGACATCATAATTTGTATGCACTATGATGTCACAATGTATTATGACTTCATAATGTATCCGCTTTATGACATCACAATATATCATGAGAGCGGAATTTGCAGGTTTTATGACCAATTTCTCTTACCCCAATTTGTGTCACATCTACTGGAGCATCATGAGCATGTATTTTGACGTCACAGTATATGTTGACATCATAATTAGCATGCAGTATGACGTAACAATGTCTTATGACGTCATAATGTATCCACATTATGACATCACAATATATTATGAGAGCACAATTTGCAGGTATTATGAGCAATTTCATTTACCCCAATTTGTGTCAAATCTACTGGATCATCATGAGTATGTATTATGACGTCACCGCATATGATAACGTAATTAGTATGCACTTTGACGTCACAATGTATTATGACGTCATAATATATCCGCCTTATGACATCACAATATGAGAGCGCAATTTGCAGGTTTTATGAGCAATTTCTCTTACACCAATTTGTGTCATATCTACTGGAGCATCATGAGCATGTAATATGACGTCACAGTATATGATGACATCATAAGTAGTATGCACTATGACGTCACAGTGTCTTATGACGTCATAATGTATCCGCATTATGACATCACAATATGTTATGAGAGCGCAATTTGCAGGTATTATGAGCAATTTCTCTTACCCCAATTTGTGTCACATCTACTGGAGCATCATGAGCATGTATTATGACGTCACAGTATATGATGACATCATAATTAGTATGCATTATGACGTCACAATGTATTATGACGTCATAGTAAATCCACATTATGACATCACAATATATTATGAGAGCGCAATTTTCAGGTATTATGAGCAATTTCTCTTACCCCAATTTGTGTCACATCTACTGGGGCATCATGAGCATGTATTATGATATTACAGTATACGATGACATCATAATTAGTATGCACTATTACGTCACAATGTCTTATGACATCATAATGTGTCCGCATTATGATATCACAATATATTCTGAGAGCGCAATTTGTAGGTATTATTAGCAGTTTCTCTTACCCCAATTTGTGTCACATCTACTGGAGCATCATGAGCATGTATTATGATGTCACAGTATATGATGACATCATAATTAGTATGCATATGACGTCACAATGTATTATGATGTCATAATGTATCCGCATTATGACATCACAATATATTATGAGATCGCAATTTGCAGGTATCATGAGCAGTTTCTCTTACTCCAATTTGTGTCACATCTACTGTAGCATCATGAGCATGTATTATGACGTTACAAGATGTGATGGCATCATAATTAGTATGCACCATGACGTCACAATGTATTATGATGTCATAATGTATCCGCATTATGACATCACAATATATTATGAGAGCGCAATTTGCAGGTATTATCACTAATTTCTCTTACCCCAATTTGTTTCACATCTACTGGAGCAACTGAGCATGTATTGTAATGTCGCAGTATATGATGACATCATAATTAGTATGCACTATGATATCATAATGTATTATGGCATAAGAATGTATCCGCATTATGACATCACAATATATTATGAGAGCGCAATTTGCAGGTATTATGAGCAATTTCTCATACGCCAATTTGTGTCACATCTACTGGAGCATTATGAGCATGTATTATGACATCTCAATATATGATGAAAGCATAGTGTGCACTATGACGTCACAATGTATTATTACATCATAATGTATAGGCATTATGACATCGCAATATATTATGAGAGCGCAATTTGCAGGTATTATGAGCAATTTCTCTTACGCCAATTTGTGTCACATCTACTGGAGCATCATGAGCATGTATTATGACGTCACAATATATGATGACATCATAATTAGTATGCACTCTGAAATCGCAATATATTATGACGTCATAATGTATCCGCATTATGACATCACAATATATTATGAGAGCGCAATTTGCAGGTATTATGAGCAATTTCTCCTACCGTAATTTGCGTCACATCTATTGGAGAAACATGAGCATGTATTATGACGTCACAGTATATGATGACATCATTATTAGTATGCATTATGACGTCACAATGTATTATGATGTCATAAAATATCCGCATTATGACATCACAATATATTATGAGAGCGCAATTTGCAGGTATTATGAGCAATTTCTCTTACCACAAATTGTGTCACATCTACTGGAGCATCCTGAGCATGCATTATGATGTCACAATATATGATGGCATCATAATTAGTATGCACTATGATGTCACAATGTATTATGACGTCATAATGTATCCGCTTTATGACATCACAATATATTATGAGAGCGCAATTTGCAGGTATTATGACCAATTTCTCTTACCCCAATTTGTGTCACATCTACTGGAGCATCTTGAGCATGTATTATGACGTCACAGTATATGAAGACATCATAATTAGTATGCACTATGACATCACAATGTATTATGATGTCATAATATATCCGGATAATGACATCAAAATATATTATGAGAGCGGAATTTGCAGGTGTTATGAGAAATTTCTCTTACCCCAATTTGTGCCACATGTACTGGAGCATCATGAGCATGCATTATGACGTCACAATATATGATGACATCATAATTATTATGCACTATGATGTCACACTGTATTATGACGTCATAATGAATCCGCTTTATGTCATCACAATATATTATGAGAGCGCAATTTGCAGGTATTATGACCAATTTCTCTAACCCCAATTTGTGTCACATCTACTGGAGCATCTTGAGCATGTATTATGACGTCACAGTATATGAAGACATCATAATTAGTATGCACTATGACGTCACAATGTCTTATGACGTCATAATATATCCGCATTATGACATCACAATATATTATGAGAGCGCAATTTGCAGGTATTATGACCAATTTCTCTTACCCCAATTTGCGTCACATCTACTGGAGCAACCTGAGCATGTATTATGACGTCACAGTATATGATGACATCATAATTAGTATGCATTATGACGTCACAATATATTATGACGTCATAATGTATTCGCATTATGACATCACAATATATTATGAGAGTACAAATTGCAGCTATTATGAGCAATTTCTCTTACCCCAATTTGTGTCACATCTACTGGAGCATCATGAGAATGTATTATGACGTCACAGTATATGATGACAACATAATCAGTGTGCACTACGACGTCACAATGCATTATGACATCATAACGTATCCGCATTATGACATCGCAATATATTACGAGAGCGCAATTTGCAGGTATTATGAGCAATTTCTCTTACCCCAATTTGTGTCACATCTACTGGAGCATCCTGAGCATGTATTATGACGTCACAATATATGATGACATCATAATTAGTATGCACTATGACGTCACAATGTATTATGACGTCATAATGTATTCACATTATGACAACACAATATATTATGAGAGCGCAATTTGCAGGTATTATGAGCAATTTCTCTTACCCCAATTTGTGTCACATCTACTGGAGCATAATGAGCATGCATTATGATGTCACAGTATATGATGACATCATAATTAGTATGCACTATGATGTCACAATGTATTATGACGTCATAATGAATCCGCTTTATGACATCACAATATATTATGAGAGCGGAATTTGCAGGTATCATGAACAATTTCTCTTACCCCAATTTTTGTCACATCTACTGGAGCATCATGAGCATGTATTATGATGTCACAGTATATGATGACATCATAATTAGAAGCACTATGACGTCACAATGTATTATGACGTCATAATGTATCCGCATTATGACATCACAATATGTTATGAGAGCGCAATTTGCAGGTGTTATGAGCAATTCCTCTTACCCCAATTTGTGCCCCATCTACTGGAGCATCATGAGCATGTATTATGATATCACAGTATATGATGACATCATAATTAGTATGCACTATGACGTCACAATGTATTATGACGTCATAATGTATTCGCATTATGACATCACAGTATATTATGAAAGCGCCATTTGCAGGTATTATGAGCAATTTCTCTTAACCCAATTTGTGTCACATTTACTGGAGCATCATGAGTATGCATTATGACGTCACAGTATATGATGACATCATAATTAGTATGCACTATGACGTCACAATGTATTATGACGTCCTAATATATCCACTTTATGACATCACAATATATTTTGAGAGCGGAATTTGCAGGTGTTATGAGCAATTTCTCTTACCCCAATTTGTGCCACATCTACTGGAGCATCATGAGCATGCATTATGACGTCACAATATATGATGACATCATAATTTGTATGCACTATGATGTCACAATGTATTATGACTTCATAATGTATCCGCTTTATGACATCACAATATATCATGAGAGCGGAATTTGCAGGTTTTATGACCAATTTCTCTTACCCCAATTTGTGTCACATCTACTGGAGCATCATGAGCATGTATTTTGACGTCACAGTATATGTTGACATCATAATTAGCATGCAGTATGACGTAACAATGTCTTATGACGTCATAATGTATCCACATTATGACATCACAATATATTATGAGAGCACAATTTGCAGCTATTATGAGCAATTTCATTTACCCCAATTTGTGTCAAATCTACTGGATCATCATGAGTATGTATTATGACGTCAACGCATATGATAACGTAATTAGTATGCACTTTGACGTCACAATGTATTATGACGTCATAATATATCCGCCTTATGACATCACAATATGAGAGCGCAATTTGCAGGTTTTATGAGCAATTTCTCTTACACCAATTTGTGTCATATCTACTGGAGCATCATGAGCATGTATTATGACGTCACAGTATATGATGACATCATAAGTAGTATGCACTATGACGTCACAGTGTCTTATGACGTCATAATGTATCCGCATTATGACATCACAATATGTTATGAGAGCGCAATTTGCAGGTATTATGAGCAATTTCTCTTACCCCAATTTGTGTCACATCTACTGGAGCATCATGAGCATGTATTATGACGTCACAGTATATGATGACATCATAATTAGTATGCATTAAGACGTCACAATGTATTATGACGTCATAGTAAATCCACATTATGACATCACAATATATTATGAGAGCGCAATTTTCAGGTATTATGAGCAATTTCTCTTACCCCAATTTGTGTCACATCTACTGGGGCATCATGAGCATGTATTATGATATTACAGTATACGATGACATCATAATTAGTATGCACTATTACGTCACAATGTCTTATGACATCATAATGTGTCCGCATTATGATATCACAATATATTCTGAGAGCGCAATTTGCAGGTATTATTAGCAGTTTCTCTTACCCCAATTTGTGTCACATCTACTGGAGCATCATGAGCATGTATTATGATGTCACAGTATATGATGACATCATAATTAGTATGCATATGACGTCACAATGTATTATGATGTCATAATGTATCCGCATTATGACATCACAATATATTATGAGATCGCAATTTGCAGGTATCATGAGCAGTTTCTCTTACTCCAATTTGTGTCACATCTACTGTAGCATCATGAGCATGTATTATGACGTTACAAGATGTGATGGCATCATAATTAGTATGCACCATGACGTCACAATGTATTATGATGTCATAATGTATCCGCATTATGACATCACAATATATTATGAGAGCGCAATTTGCAGGTATTATCACTAATTTCTCTTACCCCAATTTGTTTCACATCTACTGGAGCAACTGAGCATGTATTGTAATGTCGCAGTATATGATGACATCATAATTAGTATGCACTATGATATCATAATGTATTATGGCATAAGAATGTATCCGCATTATGACATCACAATATATTATGAGAGCGCAATTTGCAGGTATTATGAGCAATTTCTCATACGCCAATTTGTGTCACATCTACTGGAGCATTATGAGCATGTATTATGACATCTCAATATATGATGAAAGCATAGTGTGCACTATGACGTCACAATGTATTATGACATCATAATGTATAGGCATTATGACATCGCAATATATTATGAGAGCGCAATTTGCAGGTATTATGAGCAATTTCTCTTACGCCAATTTGTGTCACATCTACTGGAGCATCATGAGCATGTATTATGACGTCACAATATATGATGACATCATAATTAGTATGCACTCTGAAATCGCAATATATTATGACGTCATAATGTATCCGCATTATGACATCACAATATATTATGAGAGCGCAATTTGCAGGTATTATGAGCAATTTCTCCTACCGTAATTTGCGTCACATCTACTGGAGAAACATGAGCATGTATTATGACGTCACAGTATATGATGACATCATTATTAGTATGCATTATGACGTCACAATGTATTATGATGTCATAAAATATCCGCATTATGACATCACAATATATTATGAGAGCGCAATTTGCAGGTATTATGAGCAATTTCTCTTACCACAAATTGTGTCACATCTACTGGAGCATCCTGAGCATGCATTATGATGTCACAATATATGATGGCATCATAATTAGTATGCACTATGATGTCACAATGTATTATGACGTCATAATGTATCCGCTTTATGACATCACAATATATTATGAGAGCGCAATTTGCAGGTATTATGACCAATTTCTCTTACCCCAATTTGTGTCACATCTACTGGATCATCTTGAGTATGTATTATGACGTCACAGTATATGAAGACATCATAATTAGTATGCACTATGACATCACAATGTATTATGATGTCATAATATATCCGGATAATGACATCAAAATATATTATGAGAGCGGAATTTACAGGTGTTATGAGCAATTTCTCTTACCCCAATTTGTGCCACATGTACTGGAGCATCATGAGCATGCATTATGACGTCACAATATATGATGACATCATAATTATTATGCACTATGATGTCACACTGTATTATGACGTCATAATGAATCCGCTTTATGTCATCACAATATATTATGAGAGCGCAATTTGCAGGTATTATGACCAATTTCTCTTACCCCAATTTGTGTCACATCTACTGGAGCATCTTGAGCATGTATTATGACGTCACAGTATATGAAGACATCATAATTAGTATGCACTATGACGTCACAATGTCTTATGACGTCATAATATATCCGCATTATGACATCACAATATATTATGAGAGCGCAATTTGCAGGTATTATGACCAACTTCTCTTACCCCAATTTGCGTCACATCTACTGGAGCAACCTGAGCATGTATTATGACGTCACAGTATATGATGACATCATAATTAGTATGCATTATGACCTCACAATATATTATGACGTCATAATGTATTCGCATTATGACATCACAATATATTATGAGAGTACAAATTGCAGGTATTATGAGCAATTTCTCTTACCCCAATTTGTGTCACATCTACTGGAGCATCATGAGAATGTATTATGACGTCACAGTATATGATGACAACATAATCAGTGTGCACTACGACGTCACAATGCATTATGACATCATAACGTATCCGCATTATGACATCGCAATATATTACGAGAGCGCAATTTGCAGGTATTATGAGCAATTTCTCTTACCCCAATTTGTGTCACATCTACTGGAGCATCCTGAGCATGTATTATGACGTCACAATATATGATGACATCATAATTAGTATGCACTATGACGTCACAATGTATTATGACGTCATAATGTATTCACATTATGACAACACAATATATTATGAGAGCGCAATTTGCAGGTATTATGACCAATTTGTCTTACCCCAATTTGTGTCACATCTACTGGAGCATAATGAGCATGCATTATGATGTCACAGTATATGATGACATCATAATTAGTATGCACTATGATGTCACAATGTATTATGACGTCATAATGAATCCGCATTATGAAATCTCAATATATTATGAGAGCGCAATTTGCAGGTATTATGAGCAATTTCTCTTACCCCAATTTGTGTCACATCTACTGGAGCATCATGAGCATGCATTATGGCACCACAGTATATGATGACATCATAATTAGTAAGCATTATGACGTCACAATGTATTTTGACGTCATAATGTATCCGCATTATGACATCTCAATATATTATGAGAGCGCAATTTGCAGGTAATATGAGCAATTTCTCTTACCCCAATATGTGTCACATCTACTGGAGCATAATGAAAAAGCATTATGATGTCACAGTATATGATGACATCATAATTAGTATGCACTATGATGTCACAATGTATTATGACGTCATAATGAATCCGCATTATGACATCACAATATTTTATGAGAGCGCAATTTGCAGGTATTATGAGCGATTTCTCTTACCACAATTTGTGTCACACCTACTGGAGCATCATGAGCATGCATTATGATGTCACAATATATGATGACATCATAATTAGTATGCACTATGATGTCACAATGTATTATGACGTCATAATGTATCCACTTTATGACATCACAATATATTATGAGAGCGCAATTTGCAGGTATTATGACCAATTTCTCTTACCCCAATTTGTGTCACATCTACTGGAGCATCATGAGCATGTATTATGATGTCACAGTATATGATGACATCATAATTAGTATGCAGTATGACGTCACAATGTATTATGACATCATAATGTGTCCGCATTATGACATCGCAATATATTTTGAGAGCGCAATTTGTAGGTATTATGATCAATTTCTCTTACCCCAATTTGTGTCACATCTACTGGAGCATAATGAGCATGCATTATGATGTCACAGTATATGATGACATCATAATTAGTATGCACTATGATGTCACAATGTATTTTGACGTCATAATGAATCCGCATTATGACATCACAATATATTATGAGAGCGCAATTTGCAGGTATTATGAGCAATTTCTCTTACCCCAATTTGTGTCAAATCTACTGGAGAAACATCAGCATGTCTTATGACGTCACAGTATATGATGACATCATAATTAGTATGCATTATGACGTCACAATGTATTATGATGTCATAATATATCCGCATTATGACATCACAATATATTATGAGAGCGCAATTTCCAGGTATTATGAGCCATTTCTCTTACCACAATTTGTGTCACATCTACTGGAGCATAATGAGCATGCATTATGATGTCACACTATATGATGACATCATAATTAGTATGCACTATGATGTCACAATGTATTATGACTTCATAATGAATTCGCATTATGACATCACAATATCTTATGAGAGCGCAATTTGCAGGTATTATGAGCAATTTCTCTTACCCCAATATGTGTCACATCTACTGGAGCATCCTGAGCATGTATTATGACGTCACAATATATGATGACATCATAATTAGTATGCACTATGACGTCACAATGTATTATGACGTCATAATGTATTCACATTATGACAACACAATATATTATGAGAGCGCAATTTGCAGGTAGTATGACCAATTTCTCTTACCCCAATTTGTGTCACATGTACTGGAGCATAATGAGCATGCATGATGATGTCACAGTATATGATGACATCATAATTAGTATGCACTATGATGTCACAATGTATTATGACGTCATAATGAATCCGCATTATGACATCACAATATATTATGAGAGTGCAATTAGCAGGTATTATGAGCAATTTCTCTTACCCCAATTTGTGTCACATCTACTGGAGCATCATGAGCATGCATTATGACATCACAGTATATGATGACATCATAATTAGTAAGCATTATGACGTCACAATGTATTATGACGTCATAATGTATCCACATTTTGACATCACAATATATTATGAGAGCGCAATTTGCAGGTATTATGAGGAATTTCTTTTACCCCAATTTGTGTCACATCTACTGGAGCATCCTGAGCATGTGTTATGACGTCACAATATATGATGACATCATAATTAGTATGCACTATGATGTCACAATATATTACGACGTCATAATCTATTCGCATTATGACATCCCAATATATTATGAGAGCGCAATTTGCAGGTATTATGAGCAATTTCTCTTGCCCCAATTTGTGTCACATCTACTGGAGCATAATGAGCATGCATTATGATGTCACAGTATATGATGACATCATAATTAGTATGCATTATGACGTCACAATGTATTATGATGTCATAATATATCCGCATTATGACATCACAATATATTTTGAGAGCACAATTTGCAGGTATTATAAGCAATTTCTCTTACCCCAGTTTGTGTCACATCTACTGGAGCATTCTTAGCATGTATTATGACGTCACAGTATATGATGACATCATAATTAGTGTGCACTATGATGTCACAATGTATTATGACATCATAATGTATCCGCATTATGACATCTCAATATATTATGAGAGCGCAATTTGCAGGTAATATGAGCAATTTCTCTTACCCCAATTTGTGTCACATCTACTGGAGCATAATGAGAATGCATTATGATGTCACAGTATATGATGACATCATAATTAGTATGCACTATGATGTCACAATGTATTATGACGTCATAATGAATCCGCATTATGACATCACAATATATTATGAGAGCGCAATTTGCAGGTATTATGAGCAATTTCTCTTACCGCAATTTGTGTCACATCTACTGGAGCATCATGAGCATTCATTATGATGTCACAATATATGATGACATCATAATTAGTATGCACTATGATGTCACAATGTATTATGACGTCATAATGTATCCGCTTTATGACATCACAATATATTATGAGAGCGCAATTTGCAGGTATTATGACCAATTTCTCTTACTCCAATTTTTGTCACATCTACTGGAGCATCATGAGCATGTATTATGACGTCACAGTATATGATGACATCATAATTAGTATGCACTATGACGTCACAATGTATTATGACGTCATAATGTATCCACATTATGACATCGCAATATATTTTCAGAACGCAATTTGTAGGTATTATGAGCACTTCTCTTACCCCAATTTGTGTCACATCTACTGGAGCATAATGAGCATCCCTTATGATGTCACAGTATATGATGACATCATAATTAGTATGCATTATGACGTCACAATGTATTATGATGTAATAATATATCCGCATTATGACATCACAATATATTATGAGAGCGCAATTTGCAGGTATTATGAGCAATTTCTCTTACCCCCAATTTGTGTCACATCTACGGGAGCATCCTGAGCATGTATTATGACGTCACAATATATGATGACATCATAATTAGTATGCACTATGACGTCACAATGTATTATGACGTCATAATATATTCACATTATGACAACACAATATATTATGAGAGCGCAATTTGCAGGTATTATGACCAATTTCTCTTACCCCAATTTGTGTCACATCTACTGGAGCATAATGAGAATGCATTATGATGTCACAGTATATGATGACATCATAATTAGTATGCACTATGATGTCACAATGTATTATGACGTCATAATGAATCCGCATTATGACATCACAATATATTATGAGAGCGCAATTTGCAGGTATTATGAGCAATTTCTCTTACCCCACTTTGTGTCACATCTACTGGAGCATCCTGAGCATGTATTATGACGTCACAATATATGATGACATCATAATTAGTATGCACTATGACGTCACAATGCATTATGCCGTCATAATGTATTCGCATTATGACATCACAATATAATATGAGAGCGCAATTTGCAGGAATTATGAGCAATTTCTCTTGCCCCAATTTGTGTCACATCTACTGGAGCATAATGAGCATGCATTATGATGTCACAGTATATGATGACATCATAATTAGTATGCATTATGACGTCACAATGTATTATGATGTCATAATATATCCGCATTATGACATCACAATATATTATGAGAGCGCAATTTCCAGGTATTATGAGCAGTTTCACTTACCCCAATTTGTGTCACATCTACTGGAGAAACATCAGCATGTATTATGACGTCACAGTATATGATGACCTCATAATTAGTATGCATTATGACGTCACAATGTATTATGACGTCATAATATATCCGCATTATGACATCACAATATATTTTGAGAGCACAATTTGCAGGTATTATAAGCAATTTCTCTTACCCCAGGTTGTGTCACATCTACTGGAGCATTCTTAGCATGTATTATGACGTCACAGTATATGATGACATCATAATTAGTGTGCACTATGATGTCACAATGTATTATGACATCATAATGTATCCGCATTATGACATCTCAATATATTATGAGAGCGCAATTTGCAGGTAATATGAGCAATTTCTCTTACCCCAATTTGTGTCACATCTACTGGAGCATAATGAGAATGCATTATGATGTCACAGTATATGATGACATCATAATTAGTATGCACTATGATGTCACAATGTATTATGACGTCATAATGAATCCGCATTATGACATCACAATATATTATGAGAGCGCAATTTGCAGGTATTATGAGCAATTTCTCTTACCGCAATTTGTGTCACATCTACTGGAGCATCATGAGCATTCATTATGATGTCACAATATATGATGACATCATAATTAGTATGCACTATGATGTCACAATGTATTATGACGTCATAATGTATCCGCTTTATGACATCACAATATATTATGAGAGCGCAATTTGCAGGTATTATGACCAATTTCTCTTACTCCAATTTTTGTCACATCTACTGGAGCATCATGAGCATGTATTATGACGTCACAGTATATGATGACATCATAATTAGTATGCACTATGACGTCACAATGTATTATGACGTCATAATGTATCCACATTATGACATCGCAATATATTTTCAGAACGCAATTTGTAGGTATTATGAGCACTTCTCTTACCCCAATTTGTGTCACATCTACTGGAGCATAATGAGCATCCCTTATGATGTCACAGTATATGATGACATCATAATTAGTATGCATTATGACGTCACAATGTATTATGATGTCATAATATATCCGCATTATGACATCACAATATATTATGAGAGCGCAATTTGCAGGTATTATGAGCAATTTCTCTTACCCCCAATTTGTGTCACATCTACGGGAGCATCCTGAGCATGTATTATGACGTCACAATATATGATGACATCATAATTAGTATGCACTATGACGTCACAATGTATTATGACGTCATAATATATTCACATTATGACAACACAATATATTATGAGAGCGCAATTTGCAGGTATTATGACCAATTTCTCTTACCCCAATTTGTGTCACATCTACTGGAGCATAATGAGAATGCATTATGATGTCACAGTATATGATGACATCATAATTAGTATGCACTATGATGTCACAATGTATTATGACGTCATAATGAATCCGCATTATGACATCACAATATATTATGAGAGCGCAATTTGCAGGTATTATGAGCAATTTCTCTTACCCCACTTTGTGTCACATCTACTGGAGCATCCTGAGCATGTATTATGACGTCACAATATATGATGACATCATAATTAGTATGCACTATGACGTCACAATGCATTATGACGTCATAATGTATTCGCATTATGACATCACAATATAATATGAGAGCGCAATTTGCAGGAATTATGAGCAATTTCTCTTACCCCAATATGTGTCACATCTACTGGAGAAATATGAGCATGTATTATGACGTCACTGTATATGATGACATCATAATTAGTATGCATTATGACGTCACAGTGTATTATGATGTCATAATATATCCGCATTATGACATCACAATATATTATGAGAGCGCAATTTGCATGTATTATGAGCAATTTCTCTTACCCCAATTTGTGTCACATCTACTGGAGCATCCTGAGCATGTATTATGACGTCACAATATATGATGACATCATAATTAGTATGCACTATGACGTCACAATGTATTATGACGTCATAATGTATTCACATTATGACAACACAATATATTATGAGAGCGCAATTTGCAGGTATTATGACCAATTTCTCTTACCCCAATTTGTGTCACATCTACTGGAGCATAATGAGCATGCATTATGATGTCACAGTATATGATGACATCATAATTAGTATGCACTATGATGTCACAATGTATTATGACGTCATAATGAATCCGCATTATGACATCACAATATATTATGAGAGCGCAATTTTCAGGTATTATGAGCAATTTCTCTTACCCCAATTTGTGTCACATCTACTGGAGCATCATGAGCATGCATTATGTCATCACAGTAAATGATAACATCATAATTAGTAAGCATTATGACGTCACAATATATTATGACGTCATAATGTATCCGCATTATGACATCACAATATATTATGAGAGCGCAATTTGCAGGTATTATGAGCAATTTCTCTTACCCCAATTTGTGTCACATCTACTGGAGCATCCTGAGCATGTATTATGACGTCACAGTATACGATGACATCATAATTAGTATGCACTATGATGTCACAATGTATTATGACATCATAATGTATCCGCATTATGACATCTCAATATATTATGAGAGCGCAATTTGCAGGTAATATGAGCAATTTCTCTTACCCCAATTTGTGTCACATCTACTGGAGCATAATGAGCATGCATTATGATGTCACAGTATATGATGACATCATAATTAGTATGCACTATGATGTCACAATGTATTATGACGTCATAATGAATCCGCATTATGACATCACAATATATTATGACAGCGCAATTTGCAGGTATTATGAGCAATTTCTTTTACCCCAATATGTGTCACATCTACTGGAGCATAATGAGAATGCATTATGATGTCACAGTATATGATGACATCATAATTAGTATGCACTATGACATCACAATGTATTATGATGTCATAATATATCCGGAAAATGACATCACAATATATTATGAGAGCGCAGTTTGCAGGTGTTATGAGCAATTTCTCTTACACAAATTTGTGCCACATCTACTGGAGCATCATGAGCATGCATTATGACGTCACAATATATGATGACATCATAATTAGTATGCACTATGATGTCACAATGTATTATGACGTCATAATGTATCTGCTTTATGACATCCCAATATATTATGAGAGCTCAATTTGCAGGTATTATGACCAATTTCCCTTACCCCAATTTGTGTCACATCTACTGGAGCATCATGAGCATGTTTTATGACGTCACAGTATATGAAGGCATCATTATTATTATGCACTATGACGTCACAATGTATTATGATGTCATAATATATCCGCATTATGACATCACAACATATTATGAGGGCGCAATTTGCAGGTATTATGAGCTATTTCTCTTACCACAATTTGTGTCAAATCTACTGGAGCATCCTGAGCATGGAATTATGACGTCACAATATATGATGACATCATAATTAGTATGCACTATGATTTCAGAATGTATTATGACGTCATAATGTATCCGCTTTATGACATCACAATATATTATGAGAGCGCAATTTGCAGGTATTATGACCAATTTCTCTTACCCCAATCTGTGTCACATCTACTGGAGCAACCTGAGCATGTATTATGACGTCACAATATATGATGACATCATAATTAGTATGCACTATGATGTCACAATGCATTATGACGTCATAATGTATTCGCATTATGACATCACCATATAATATGAGAGCGCAATTTTCAGGTATTATGAGCAATTTCTCTTACCCCAATTTGTGTCACATCTACTCGAGAATCATGAGCATGTATTATGACGTCACAGTATATGATGACATCATAATTAGTATGCACTATGACGTCACAATGTATTATGACATCATAATGTATCCGCATTATGACATCGCAATATATAATGAGAGCGCAATTTGCAGGTATTATGAGCAATTTCTCTTACCCCAATTTGTGTCACATCTACTGGGGCATAATGAGCATGCATTATGATGTCACAGTATATGATGACATCATAATTAGAATGCACTATGATGTCACAATGTATTATGACGTCATAATGAATCCCCATTATGACATCACAATATATTATGAGAGCGCAATTTGCAGGTATTATGAGTAATTTCTCTTACCCCAATTTGTGTCACATCTACTGGAGAAACATCAGCATGTATTATGACGTCACAGTATATGATGACATCATAATTAGTATGCATTATGATGTCACAATGTATTATGACGTCATAATATATCCGCATTATGACATCACAATATATTATCAGAGCACAATTTGCAGGTATTATGAGTAATTTCTCTTACCCCAATTTGTGTCACATCTACTGGAGCATCATGAGCATGCATTATGACGTCACAATATATGATGACATCATAATTAGTATGCACTATGATGTCACAATGTATTATGACGTCATAATATATCCGCTTTATGACATCACAATATATTATGAGAGCGCAATTTGCAGGTATTATGACCAATTTCTCTTACCCCAATTTGTGTCACATCTACTGGAGCATCATGAGCATGCATTATGACGTCACAGTATATGATGACATCATAATTAGTATTCAGTATGACGTCACAATGTATTATGATGTCATAATATATCCGTATTATGACATCACAATATATTATGTGAGCGCAATTTGCAGGTGTTATGAGCAATTTTCTTACCCCAATTTGTGCCACATCTACTGGAGCATCATGAGCATGCGTTATGACCTCACAGTATATGATGACATCATAATTATTATGCACTATGACGTCACAATGTATTATGACGTCATAATGTATCCGCATTATGACATCACAATATATTATGAGAGCGCAATTTGCAGGTATTATGAGCAATTTCTCTTACCCCAATTTGTGTCACATCTACTGGAGCATCATGAGCATGTATTATGACGTCACAGTATATGATGACATCATAATTAGTATGCATTATGACGTCACAATGTATTATGATGTCATAATATATCCGCATTATGACATCACAATATATTATTAGAGCGCAATTTGCAGGTATTATGAGCAATTTCTCTTACCCCAATTTGTGTCACATCTACTGGAGCATCCTGAGCATGTATTATGACCTCACAATATATGATGACATCATAATTAGTATGCACTATGACGTCACAATGTATTATGACGTCATAATGTATTCACATTATGACTACACAATATATTATGAGAGCGCAATTTGCAGGTATTATGACCAATTTCTCTTACCCCAATTTGTGTCACATCTACTGGAGCATAATGAGAATGCATTATGATGTCACAGTATATGATGACATCATAATTAGTATGCACTATGACGTCACAATGTATTATGACGTCATAATGTATTCGCATTATGACATCACAATATATTATGAGAGGGCAATTTGCAGGTATTATGAGCAATTTCTCTTACCCCAATTTGTGTCACATCTACTGGAGCATCATGAGCATGTATTATGACGTCACAGTATATGAAGACATCATTATTAGTATGCACTATGACGTCACAATGTATTATGATGTCATAATATATCCGCATTATGACATCACAACATATTATGAGGGCGCAATTTGCAGGTATTATGAGCAATTTCCCTTACCACAATTTGTGTCACATCTACTGGAGCATCATGAGCATGCATTATGACGTCACAGTATATGATGACATCATAATTATTATGCACTATGACGTCACAATTTATTATGACGTCATAATGTATCCGCTTTATGACATCACAATATATTATGAGAGCGCAATTTGCAGGTATTATGAGCAATTTCTCTTACCCCAATTTGTGTCACATCTACTGGAGCATCATGAGCATGCATTATGATGTCACAATATATGATTACATCATAATTAGTATGCACTATGACGTCACAATGTATTATGACGTCATAATGTATTCGCATTCTGACATCACAATATATTATGAGAGCGCAATTTGCAGGTATTATGAGCAATTTCTCTTACCCCAATTTTTGTCACATCTACTGGAGCATCATGAGCATGTATTATGACGTCACAGTATATGATGACATCATAATTAGTATGCACTATGACGTCACAATGTATTATGACATCATAATGTATCCGCATTATGACATTGCAATATATTTTGAGAGCGCAATTTGTAGGTATTATGAGCAATTTCTCTTACCCCAATTTGTGTCACATCTACTGGGGCATCATGAGCATGCATTATGATGTCACAGTATATGATGACATCATAATTAATATGCACTATTGTGTCACAATGCATTTTGACGTCATAATGAATCCGCATAATGACATCACAATATATTATGAGAGCGCAATTTGCAGGTATTATGAGCAATTTCTCTTACCACAATTTGTGTCACATCTACTGGATCATCATGAGCATGCATTATGATGTCACAATATATGATGACATCATGATTAGTATGCACTATGATGTCACAATGTATTATGACGTCATAATGTATCCGCTTTATGACATCACAATATATTATGAGAGCGCAATTTGCAGGTATTATGACCAATTTCTCATACCCCAATTTGTGTCACATCTACTGGAGCAACATGAGCATGTATTCTGACGTCACAGTATATGATGACATCATAATTAGTATGCAATATGACATCACAATGTATTATGATGTCATAATATATCCGGAAAATGACATCACAATATATTATGAGAGCGCAATTTGCAGGGGTTATGAGCAATTTCTCTTACCCAAATTTGTGCACATCTACTGGAGCATCATGAGCATGCATTATGACGTCACAATATATGATGACATCATAATTAGTATGCAGTATGATGTCACAATGTATTATGACGTCATAATGTATCTGCTTTATGACATCACAATATATTATGAGAGCGCAATCTGCAGGTATTATGACCAATTTCCCTTACCCCAATTTGTGTCCCATCTACTGGAGCATCATGAGCATGTATTATGACGTCACAGTATATGAAGTCATCATTATTAGTATGCACTATGACGTCACAATGTATTATGATGTCATAATATATCCGCATTATGACATCACAATATATTATGAGGGCGCAATTTGCAGGTATTATGAGCAATTTCTCTTACCACAATTTGTGTCACATCTACTGGAGCATCATGAGCATGCATTATGACGTCACAATATATGATGACATCATAATTAGTATGCACTATGTCGTCACAATGTATTATGACGTAATAATGTATTCGCATTATGGCATCACAATATATTATGAGAGCGCAATTTGCACGTATTATGAGCAATTTCTCTTACCCCAATTTGTGTCACATCTACTGGAGCATCATGACCATGTATTATGACGTCACAGTATATGATGACATCATAATTAGTATGCACTATGACGTCACAATGTATTATGACATCATAATGTATCCGCATTATGACATCGCAATATATTTTGAGAGCGCAATTTGTGGGTATTATGAGCAATTTCTCTTACCCCAATTTGTGTCACATCTACTGGAGAAACATGAGCATGTATTATGACGTCACAGTATATGATGACATCATAATTAGTATGCATTATGACGTCACAAGGTATTATGATGTCATAATATATCCGCATTATGACATCACAATATATTATGAGAGCGCAATTTGCAGGTATTATGAGCAATTTCTCTTACCCCAATTTCTGTCACATATACTGGAGCATCCTGAGCATGTATTATGACGTCCCAATATATGATGACATCATAATTAGTATGCACTATGACGTCACAATGTATTATGACGTCATAATGTATTCACATTATGACAACACAATATATTATGAGAGCGCAATTTGCAGGTATTATGACCAATTTCTCTTACCCCAATTTGTGTCACATCTACTGGAGCATAATGAGCATGCATTATGATGTCACAGTATATGATGACATCATAATTAGTATGCAATATGATGTCACAATGTATTATGACGTCATAATGAATCCGCATTATGACATCACAATATATTATGAGAGCGCAATTCGCAGGTATTATGAGCAATTTCTCTTACCCCAATTTGTGTCACATCTACTGGAGCATCCTGAGCATGTATTATGACGTCACAATATATGATGACATCATAATTAGTATGCACTATGACGTCACAATGCATTATGACGTCATAATGTATTCGCATTATGACATCGCAATATAATATGAGAGCGCAATTTGCAGGAATTATGAGCAATTTCTCTTACCCAATGTGTGTCACGTCTACTCGAGAATCATGAGCATGTATTATGACGTCACAGTATATGATGACATCATAATTATTATGCACTATCACGTCACAATGTATTATGACATCATAATGTATCCGCATTATGACATCGCAATATATAATGAGAGCGCAATTTGCAGGTATTATGAGCAATTTCTCTTACCCCAATTTGTGTCACATCTACTGGGGCATAATGAGCATGCATTATGATGTCACAGTATATGATGACATCATAATTAGAATGCACTATGATGTCACAATGTATTATGACGTCATAATGAATCCCCATTATGACATCACAATATATTATGAGAGCGCAATTTGCAGGTATTATGAGCAATTTCTCTTACCCCAATTTGTGTCACATCTACTGGAGAAACATCAGCATGTATTATGACGTCACAGTATATGATGACATCATAATTAGTATGCATTATGATGTCACAATGTATTATGACGTCATAATATATCCGCATTATGACATCACAATATATTATCAGAGCACAATTTGCAGGTATTATGAGTAATTTCTCTTACCCCAATTTGTGTCACATCTACTGGAGCATCATGAGCATGCATTATGACGTCACAATATATGATGACATCATAATTAGTATGCACTATGATGTCACAATGTATTATGACGTCATAATATATCCGCTTTATGACATCACAATATATTATGAGAGCGCAATTTGCAGGTATTATGACCAATTTCTCTTACCCCAATTTGTGTCACATCTACTGGAGCATCATGAGCATGCATTATGACGTCACAGTATATGATGACATCATAATTAGTATTCAGTATGACGTCACAATGTATTATGATGTCATAATATATCCGTATTATGACATCACAATATATTATGTGAGCGCAATTTGCAGGTGTTATGAGCAATTTTCTTACCCCAATTTGTGCCACATCTACTGGAGCATCATGAGCATGCGTTATGACCTCACAGTATATGATGACATCATAATTATTATGCACTATGACGTCACAATGTATTATGACGTCATAATGTATCCGCATTATGACATCACAATATATTATGAGAGCGCAATTTGCAGGTATTATGAGCAATTTCTCTTACCCCAATTTGTGTCACATCTACTGGAGCATCATGAGCATGTATTATGACGTCACAGTATATGATGACATCATAATTAGTATGCATTATGACGTCACAATGTATTATGATGTCAAAATATATCCGCATTATGACATCACAATATATTATTAGAGCGCAATTTGCAGGTATTATGAGCAATTTCTCTTACCCCAATTTGTGTCACATCTACTGGAGCATCCTGAGCATGTATTATGACGTCACAATATATGATGACATCATAATTAGTATGCACTATGACGTCACAATGTATTATGACGTCATAATGTATTCACATTATGACTACACAATATATTATGAGAGCGCAATTTGCAGGTATTATGACCAATTTCTCTTACCCCAATTTGTGTCACATCTACTGGAGCATAATGAGAATGCATTATGATGTCACAGTATATGATGACATCATAATTAGTATGCACTATGACGTCACAATGTATTATGATGTCATAATGTATTCGCATTCTGACATCACAATATATTATGAGAGCGCAATTTGCAGGTATTATGAGCAATTTCTCTTACCCCAATTTTTGTCACATCTACTGGAGCATCATGAGCATGTATTATGACGTCACAGTATATGATGACATCATAATTAGTATGCACTTTGACGTCACAATGTATTATGACATCATAATGTATCCGCATTATGACATTGCAATATATTTTGAGAGCGCAATTTGTAGGTATTATGAGCAATTTCTCTTACCCCAATTTGTGTCACATCTACTGGGGCATCATGAGCATGCATTATGATGTCACAGTATATGATGACATCATAATTAATATGCACTATTGTGTCACAATGCATTTTGACGTCATAATGAATCCGCATAATGACATCACAATATATTATGAGAGCGCAATTTGCAGGTATTATGAGCAATTTCTCTTACCACAATTTGTGTCACATCTACTGGATCATCATGAGCATGCATTATGATGTCACAATATATGATGACATCATGATTAGTATGCACTATGATGTCACAATGTATTATGACGTCATAATGTATCCGCTTTATGACATCACAATATATTATGAGAGCGCAATTTGCAGGTATTATGACCAATTTCTCATACCCCAATTTGTGTCACATCTACTGGAGCAACATGAGCATGTATTCTGACGTCACAGTATATGATGACATCATAATTAGTATGCAATATGACATCACAATGTATTATGATGTCATAATATATCCGGAAAATGACATCACAATATATTATGAGAGCGCAATTTGCAGGGGTTATGAGCAATTTCTCTTACCCAAATTTGTGCCACATCTACTGGAGCATCATGAGCATGCATTATGACGTCACAATATATGATGACATCATAATTAGTATGCAGTATGATGTCACAATGTATTATGACGTCATAATGTATCTGCTTTATGACATCACAATATATTATGAGAGCGCAATCTGCAGGTATTATGACCAATTTCCCTTACCCCAATTTGTGTCACATCTACTGGAGCATCATGAGCATGTATTATGACGTCACAGTATATGAAGTCATCATTATTAGTATGCACTATGACGTCACAATGTATTATGATGTCATAATATATCCGCATTATGACATCACAATATATTATGAGGGCGCAATTTGCAGGTATTATGAGCAATTTCTCTTACCACAATTTGTGTCACATCTACTGGAGCATCATGAGCATGCATTATGACGTCACAATATATGATGACATCATAATTAGTATGCACTATGTCGTCACAATGTATTATGACGTAATAATGTATTCGCATTATGGCATCACAATATATTATGAGAGCACAATTTGCAGGTATTATGAGCAATTTCTCTTACCCCAATTTGTGTCACATCTACTGGAGCATCATGACCATGTATTATGACGTCACAGTATATGATGACATCATAATTAGTATGCACTATGACGTCACAATGTATTATGACATCATAATGTATCCGCATTATGACATCGCAATATATTTTGAGAGCGCAATTTGTGGGTATTATGAGCAATTTCTCTTACCCCAATTTGTGTCACATCTACTGGAGAAACATGAGCATGTATTATGACGTCACAGTATATGATGACATCATAATTAGTATGCATTATGACGTCACAAGGTATTATGATGTCATAATATATCCGCATTATGACATCACAATATATTATGAGAGCGCAATTTGCAGGTATTATGAGCAATTTCTCTTACCCCAATTTCTGTCACATATACTGGAGCATCCTGAGCATGTATTATGACGTCACAATATATGATGACATCATAATTAGTATGCACTATGACGTCACAATGTATTATGACGTCATAATGTATTCACATTATGACAACACAATATATTATGAGAGCGCAATTTGCAGGTATTATGACCAATTTCTCTTACCCCAATTTGTGTCACATCTACTGGAGCATAATGAGCATGCATTATGATGTCACAGTATATGATGACATCATAATTAGTATGCAATATGATGTCACAATGTATTATGACGTCATAATGAATCCGCATTATGACATCACAATATATTATGAGAGCGCAATTCGCAGGTATTATGAGCAATTTCTCTTACCCCAATTTGTGTCACATCTACTGGAAAATCCTGAGCATATATTATGACGTCACAATATATGATGACATCATAATTAGTATGCACTATGACGTCGCAATGCATTATGACGTCATAATGTATTCGCATTATGACATCGCAATATAATATGAGAGCGCAATTTGCAGGAATTATGAGCAATTTCTCTTACCCAATTTGTGTCACATCTACTCGAGAATCATGAGCATGTATTATGACGTCACAGTATATGATGACATCATAATTATTATGCACTATCACGTCACAATGTATTATGACATCATAATGTATCCGCATTATGACATCGCAATATATAATGAGAGCGCAATTTGCAGGTATTATGACCAATTTCTCTTACCCAATTTGTGTCACATCTACTGGGTCATAATGAGCATGCATTATGATGTCACAGAATATGATGACATCATAATTAGTATGCACTATGATGTCACAATATATTATGACGTCATAATTAATCCCCATTATGACATCACAATATATTATGAGAGCGCAATTTGCAGGTATTATGAGCAGGTTCTCTTACCCTAATTTGTGTCACATCTACTGGAGAAACATCAGCATGTATTATGACGTCATAGTATATGATGATATCATAATTAGTATGCATTATGACGTCACAATGTATTATGACGTCATAATGTATCCGCATTATGACAACACAATATATTATGAGTGCACAATTTGCAGGTATTATGAGCAATTTCTCTTACCCCAATTTGTGTCACATCTACTGGAGCGTCATGAGCATGCATTATGACGTCACAATATATGATGACATCATAATTAGTATGCACTATGACGTCACAATGTATTATGACATCATAATGTATCCGCATTATGACATCGCAATATATTTTGAGAGCGCAATTTGTAGGTATTATGAGCAATTTCTCTTACCCCAATTTGTGTCACATCTACTGGAGAAACATGAGCATGTATTATGACGTCACAGTATATGATGACATCATAATTAGTATGCATTATGACGTCACAATGTATTATGATGTCATAATATATCCGCATTATGACATCACAATATATTATGAAAGCGCAATTTGCAGGTATTATGAGCAATTTCTCTTACCCAATTTCTGTCACATCTACTGGAGCATCCTGAGCATGTATTATGACGTCACAATATATGATGACATCATAATTAGTATGCACTATGACGTCACAATGTATTATGACGTCATAATGTATTCACATTATGACAACACAATATATTATGAGAGCGCAATTTGCAGGTATTATGACCAATTTCTCTTACCCCAATTTGTGTCACATCTACTGGAGTATAATGAGCATGCATTATGATGTCACAGTATATGATGACATCATAATTAGTATGCAATATGATGTCACAATGTATTATGACGTCATATTGAATCCGCATTATGACATCACAATATATTATGAGAGCGCAATTTGCAGGTATTATGAGCAATTTCTCTTACCCCACTTTGTGTCACATCTACTGGAGCATCCTGAGCATGTATTATGACGTCACAATATATGATGACATCATAATTAGTATGCACTATGACGTCACAATGCATTATGACGTCATAATGTATTCGCATTATGACATCGCAATATAATATGAGAGCGCAATTTGCAGGAATTATGACCAATTTCTCTTAACCCAATTTGTGTCACATCTACTCGAGAATCATGAGCATGTATTATGACGTCACAGTATATGATGACATCATAATTATTATGCACTATCACGTCACAATGTATTATGACATCATAATGTATCCGCATTATGACATCGCAATATATAATGAGAGCGCAATTTGCAGGTATTATGACCAATTTCTCTTACCCCAATTTGTGTCACATCTACTGGGTCATAATGAGCATGCATTATGATGTCACAGTATATGATGACATCATAATTAGTATTCACTATGATGTCACAATATATTATGACGTCATAATGAATCCCCATTATGACATCACAATATATTATGAGAGCGCAATTTGCACGTATTATGAGCAGGTTCTCTTACCCCAATTTGTGTCACATTTACTGGAGAAACATCAGCATGTATTATGTCGTCACAGTATATGATGACATCATAATTAGTATGCATTATGACATCACAATGTATTATGACGTCATAATGTATCCGCATTATGACATCACAATATATTATGAGTGCACAATTTGCAGGTATTATGAGCAATTTCTCTTACCCCAATTTGTGTCACATCTACTGGAGCGTCATGAGTATGAATTATGACGTCACAATATATGATGACATCATAATTAGTATGCACTATTATGTCACAATGTATTAAGACATCATAATGTATCCGCATTATGACATCGCAATATATTATGAGAGCGCAATTTGCAGGTAATATGAGCAATTTCTCTTACCCCAATTTGTGTCACATCTATTGGAGCATAATGAGAATGCATTATGATGTCACAGTATATGATGACATCATAATTAGTATGCACTATGATGTCACAATGTATTATGACGTCATAATGAATCCGCATTATGACATCACAATATATTATGAGAGCACAATTTGCAGGTATTATGAGCAATTTCTCTTACCACAATCTGTGTCACATCTACTGGAGCATCATGAGCATGCATTATGATGTCACAATATATGATGACATCATAATTAGTGTGCACTATGATGTCACAATGTATTATGATGTCATAATGTATCCGCTTTATGACATCACAATATATTATGAGAGCGCAATTTGCAGGTATTATGACCAATTTCTCTTACCCCAATTTGTTTCACATCTACTGGAGAAACATGAGCATGTATTATGACGTCACAGTATATGATGACATCATAATTAGTATGCAATATGACATCACAATGTATTATGATGTCATAATATATCCGGATAATGACATCACAATATATTATGAGAGAGCAATTTGCAGGTGTTATGAGCAATTTCTCTTAACCCAATTTGTGTCAAGTCTACTGGAGCATCATGAGCATGTATTATGACGTCACAGTATATGATGACATCATAATTAGTATGCACTATGATGTCACAATGTATTATGACGTCATAATGTATCCGCATTATGACATCACAATATATTATGAGAGCGCAATTTGCAGGTATTAGTAGCAATTTCTCTTACCCCAATTTGTGTCACATCTACTGGAGCATAATGAGCATGCATTATGATGTCACAGTATATGATGACATCATAATTAGTATGCACTATGATGTCACAATGTATTATGACGTCATAAAGTATCTGCTTTATGACATCACAATATATTATGAGAGCGCAATTTGCAGGTATTATGACCAATTTCCCTTACCCCAATTTGTGTCACATCTACTGGAGCAACATGAGCATGTATTATGACGTCACAGTATATGAAGACATCATTATTAGTATGCACTATGACGTCACAATGTATTATGATGTCATAATATATCCGCATTATGACATCACAACATATTATGAGGGCGCAATTTGCAGGTATTATGAGCAATTTCTCTTACCACAATTTGTGTCACATCTACTGGAGAATCATGAGCATGCATTATGACGTCACAATATATGATGACATCATAATTAGTATGCACTATGATGTCACAATGTATTATGACGTCATAATGTATCCGCTTTATGACATCACAATATATTATGAGAGCGCAATTTGCAGGTATTATGACCAATTTCTCTTACACCTATTTGTGTCACATCAACTGGAGCATCATGAACATGTATTATGACGTCACAGTATATGATGACATCATAATTAGTATGCACTATGACGTCACAATGTATTATGACGTCATAATGTATCCGCATCATGACATCACAATATATTATGAGAGCGCAATTTGCAGGTATTATGAGCAATTTCTCTTACCCCAATTTGTGTCACATCTACTGGAGCATGCTGAGCATGTATTATGACGTCACAATATATGATGACATCATAATTAGTATGCACTATGACGTCACAATGCATTATGACGTCATACTGTATTCCCATTATGACATCACAATATAATATGAGAGCGCAAATTGCAGGCATTATGAGCAATTTCTCTTACCCCAATTTGTGTCACATCTACTCGAGAATCATGAGCATGTATTATGACGTCACAGTATATGATGACATCATAATTAATATACACTATGACGTCACTATGTATTATGACATCATAATGTATCCGCATTATGAAATCGCAATATATTATGAGAGCGCAATGTGCAGGTGTTCTGAGCAATTTCTCTTACCCCAATTTGTGTCACATCTACTGGAGCATAATGAGCATGCATTATGATGTCACAGTATATGATGACATCATAATTAGTATGCACTATGATGTCACAATGTATTATGACGTCATAATGAATCCCCATTATGACATCACAATATATTATGAGAGCGCAATTTGCAGGTATTATGAGCAATTTCTCTTACCCCAATTTGTGTCACATCTACTGGAGAAACATCAGCATGTATTATGACGTCACAGTATATGATGACATCATAATTAGTATGCATTATGACGTCACAATGTATTATGACGTCATAATATATCCGCAGTATGACATCACAATATATTTTGAGAACGCAATTTGCAGGTATTATGAGCAATTTCTCTTACCCCAATTTGTGTCACATCTACTGGAGCATCCTGAGCATGTATTATGACGTCACAATATATGATGACATCATAATTAGTATGCACTATGACGTCACAATGTATTATGACGTCATAATGTATTCGCATTATGACATCAAAATATATTATGAGAGCGCAATTTGCAGGTATTATGACCAATTTCTCTTACCCCAATTTGTGTCACATCTAATGGAGCATCATGAGCATGTATTATGACGTCACAGTTTATGATGACATCATAATTAGTATGCACTATGACGTCACAATGTATTATGACATCATAATGTATCCGCATTATAACATCGCAATATATTATGAGAACGCAATTTGCAGGTATTATGAGCAATTTCTCTTACCCCAATTTGTGTCACATCTACTGGAGCATAATGAGCAGGCATTATGATGTCACAGTATATGATGACATCATAATTAGTATGCACTATGATGTCACAATGTATTATGACGTCATAATGAATCCACATTATGACATCACAATATATTATGAGAGCGCAATTTGCAGGTATTATGAGCAATTTCTCTTACCCCAATTTTTGTTACATCTACTGGAGCAACATGAGCATGCATTATGACATCACAGTATATGATGACATCATAATTAGTAAGCATTATGACGTCACAATGTATTATGACGTCATAATGTATCCGCATTATGACATCACAATATATTATGAGAGCGCAATTTGCAGGTATTATGAGCAATTTCTCTTACCCCAATTTGTGTCACATCTACAGGAGAATCCTGAGCAAGTATTATGACGTCACAGTATATGATGACATCATAATTAGTATGCACTATGACGTCACAATGTATTATGTCATCATAATGTATCCGCATTATGACATAGCAATATATTATGAGAGCGCAATTTGCCGGTATTATGAGCAATTTCTCTTACCCCAATTTGTGTCACATCTACTGGAGCAACATGAGCATGCATTATGATGTCACAATATATGATGACATCATAATTAGTATGCACTATGATGTCACAATGTATTATGACGTCATAATGTATCCGCTTTATGACATCACAATATATTATGAGAGCGCAATTTGCAGGTATTATGACCAATTTCTCTTACCCCATTTTGTGTCACATCTACTGGAGCATCATGAGCATGTATTCTGACGTCACAGTATATGATGACATCATAATTAGTATGCACTATGACATCACAATGTATTATGATGTCATAATATATCCGGATAATGACATCACAATATATTATGAGATCGCAATTTGCAGGTGTTATGAGCAATTTCTGTTACCCAAATTTGTGCCACATCTACTGGAGCATCATGAGCATGCATTATGACGTCACAATATATGATGACATCATAATTAGTATGCAGTATTATGTCACAATGTATTATGACGTCATAATGTATCTGCTTTATGACATCACAATATATTATGAGAGCGCAATTTGCAGGTATTATGACCACTTTCCCTTACCCCAATTTGTGTCACATCTACTGGAGCATCATGAGCATGTATTATGACGTCACAGTATATGAAGACATCATTATTGTTATGCACTATGATGTCACAATGTATTATGACGTCATAATGTATCTGCTTTATGACATCACAATATATTATGAGAGCGCAATTTGCAGGTATTATGACCAATTTCTCTTACCCCAATTTGTGTCACATCTACTGGAGCATCATGAGCATGTATTATGACGTCAAAGTATATGATGACATCATAATTAGTATGCACTATGCTGTCACAATGTATTATGACGTCATAATGTATCCGCATTATGACATCACAATATATTATGAGAGCGCAACATGCAGGTATTATGACCAATTTCGCTTACCATAATTTGTGTCACATCTACTGGAGCATCATGAGCATGCATTATTACGTCACAATATATGATGACATCATAATTAGTATGCACTATGCTGTCACAATGTATTATGACGTCATAATGTATCCGCTTTATGACATCACAATATATTATGAGAGCGCAATTTGCAGGTATTATGACCAATTTCTCTTACCCCAATTTGTGTCACATCTACTGGAGCATCCTGAGCATGTATTTTGACGTCACAATATATGACGACAATATAATTAGTATGCACTATGACGTCACAATGCATTATGACGTCATAATATATTCGCATTATGACGTCATAATGTATTCGCATTATGACATCACAATGTAATATGAGAGCGCAATTTGCAGGTATTATGAGCAATTTCTCTCACCCCAATTTGTGTCACATCTACTCGAGAATCATGAGCATGTATTATGACATCAAAGTATATGATGACATCATAATTAATATGCACTATGACGTCACAATGTATTATGACATCATAATGTATCCACATTATGACATCGCAATATATTATGAGAGCGCAATTTGCAGGTATTCTGAGCCTTTTCTCTTACCCCAATTTGTGTCACATCTACTGGAGAATAATGAGCATGCATTATAATGTCACAGTATATGATGACATCATAATTAGTATGCACTATGATGTCACAATGTATTATGACGTCATAATGAATCCCCATTATAACATCACAATGTATTATGAGAGCGCAATTTGCAGGTATTATGAGCAATTTCTCTTAATCCAATTAGTGTCACATCTACTGGAGAAACATCAGCATGTATTATGACGTCACAGTATATGATGACATCATAATTAGTATGCATTATGACGTCACAATGTGTTATGACATCACAATATATCCGCATTATGACATCACAATATATTATGAGAGCGCAATTGGCAGGTATTATGAGCAATTTCTCTTACCGCAATTTGTGTCACATCTACTGGAGCATCATGAGCATGCATTATTACGTCACAATATATGATGACATAATAATTAGTATGCACTATGATGTCACAATGTATTATGACGTCATAATGTATCCGCTTCATGACATCACAATATATTATGAGAGCGCAATTTGCAGGTATTCTGACCAATTTCTCTTACCCCAATTTGTGTCACATCTACTGGAGCATCATGAGCATGTATTATGACGTCACAGTATATGATAACATCATAAATATTATGCACTATGACGTCATAATGTATCCGCATTATGACATCACAATATATTATGAGAGCGCAATTTGCAGGTATTATGAGCAATTTCTCTTACCCCAATTTGTGTCACATCTACTGGAGCATCCTGAGCATGTATTATGACGTCACAATATATGATGACAATATAATTAGTATGCACTATGACGTCACAATGCATTATGGCGTCATAATGTATTCGCATTATGACATCACAATGTAATATGAGAGCGCAATTTGGAGGTATTATGAGCAATTTCTCTTACCCCAATTTGTGTCACATCTACTCGAGAATCATGAGCATGTATTATGACATCACAGTATATGATGACATCATAATTAGTATGCACTATGACGTCACAATGTATTATGACGTCATAATATATCCGCATTACGACATCACAATATATTATGAGAGCACAATTGGCAGGTATTATGAGCAATTTCTCTTACCCCAATTTGTGCCACATCTACTGGAGCATCATGAGCATACATTATGACGTCACAGTATATGATGACATCATAATTAGTATGCACTATGATGTCACAAAGTATTATGACGTCATAATATATCAGCATTATGAAATCACAATATATTATGAGATCGCAATTTGCAGGAGTTATGACCAATTTTTCTTACCCCAATTTGTGTCACATATACTGGAGCATCATGAGCATGCATTATGACGTCACGGTATATGTTGACATCATAATTATTATGCACTATGACGTCACAATGTATTATGACGTCATAATGTATCCGCATTATGACATCGCAATTTATTATGAGAGCGCAATTTGCAGGTGTTATGAGCAATTTCTCTTACCCAAATTTGTGCCACATCTACTGGAGCATCATGAGCATGCATTATGACGTCAGAATATATGATCATAATTAGTATATGTTGACATCATAATTATTATGCACTATGACGTCACAATGTATTATGACGTCATAATGTATCTGCTTTATGACATCACAAAATATTAAGAGAGCGCAATTTGCAGGTATAATGACCAATTTCTCTTACCCCAATTTGTGTCACATCTACTGGAGCATCATAAGCATGTATTATGACGTCACAGTATATGATGACATCATAATTAGTATGCACTATGACGTCACAATGTATTATGACGTCATAATGTATCCGCATTATGACATCACAATATATTATGAGAGCGCAATTTGCAGGTATTAGTAGCAATTTCTCTTACCCCAATTTGTGTCACATCTACTGGAGCATCCTGAGCATGTATTATGACGTCACAATATATGAAGACATCATAATTAGTATGCACTATGATGTCACAATGTATTATGACGTCATAATGTATCCGATTTATGACATCACAATATATTATGAGAGCGCAATTTGCAGGTATTATGAGCAATTTCTCTTAACCCAATTTGTGTCAAATCTACTGGAGAAACATGAGATTGTCTTATGACGTCACAGTATATGACGACATCATAATTAGTATGCATTATGACGTCACAATGTATTATGATGTCATAATATATCCGCATTATGACATCACTATATAATGAGAGCGCAATTTGCAGGTATTATGAGCAATTTCTCTTACCCCAATTTGTGTCACATCTACTGGAGCATCCTGAACATGTATTATGACGTCACAATATATGATGACATCATAATTAGTATGCACTATGACGTCACAATGTATTATGACGTCATAATGTATTCACATTATGACAACACAATATATTATGAGAGCGCAATTTGCAGGTAGTATGACCAGTTTCTCTTACCCCAATTTGTGTCACATCTACTGGAGCATAATGAGCATGCATGATGATGTCACAGTATATGATGACATCATAATTAGTGTGCACTATGGTGTCACAATGTATTATGACGTCATAATGAATCCGCATTATGACATCACAATATATTAAGAGAGGGCAATTAGCAGGTATTATGAGCAATTTCTCTTACCACAATTTCTGTCACATCTACTGGAGCATCATGAGCATGCATTATGACATCACAGTATATGATGACATCATAATTAGTAAGCATTATGACGTCACAATGTATGATGACATCATAATGTATCCGCATTATGACATCACAATATATTATGAGAGCGCAAATTGCAGGTATTATGAGCAATTTCTTTTACCCCAATTTGTGTCACATCTACTGGAGCACCCTGAGCCTGTATTATGACGTCACAATATATGATGACATCATAATTAGTATGCACTATGATGTCACAATATATTACGACGTCATAATGTATTCGCATTATGACATCCCAATATATTATGAGAGCGCAATTTGTAGGTATTATGAGCAATTTCTCTTACCCCAATTTGTGTCACATCTACTCGAGCATCATGAGCATGTATTATGACGTCACAGTATATGATGACATCATAATTACTATGCACTACGACGTCACAATGTATTATAACATCATAATGTATCCGCATTATGACATCGCAATATATGATGAGAGCGCAGTTTGCAGGCATTATGAGCAATTTCTCTTACCCCAATATGTGTCACATCTACTGGAGCATAATGAGCATGCATTATGATGTCACTGTATATGAGGACATCATAATTAGTATGCACTATGATGTCACAATGTATTATGACGTCATAATGAATCCGCATTATGACATCACAATATATTATGAGAGCGCAATTTGTACGTGTTATGAGCAATTTCTCTTACCCAAATTTGTGCCACATCTACTGGAGCATCATGAGCATGCATTATGACGTCACAATATATGATGACATCATAATTAGTATGCAGTATGATGCCACAATGTATTATGACGTCATAATGTATCTGCTTTATGACATCAAAATATATTATGAGAGCGCAATTTGCAGGTATTATGACCAATTTCCCTTACCCCAATTTGTGTCACATCTACTGGAGCATCTTGAGCATGTATTATGACGTCACAGTATATGAAGACATCATTATTAGTATGCACTAAGACGTCACAATGTATTATGACCTCATAATGTATTCGCATTATGACATCACAATATATTATGAGAGCGCAATTTGCAGGTATTATGAGCAATTTCTCTTACCCGAATTTGTGTCACATCTACTGGAGCATCATGAGCATGTATTCTGACGTCACAGTATATGTTGAGATCACAATTAGTATGCACTATGACGTCACAATGTATTATGATGTCATCATATATCCGGATAATGACATCACAATATATTATGAGAGCGCAATTTGCAGGTGTTATGAGCAATTTCTCTAACCCAAATTTGTGCCACATCTACTGGAGCATCATGAGCATGCATTATGACGTCACAATATATGATGACATCATAATTAGTATGCACTATGATGTCACAATGTATTATGACGTCATAATGTATCCTATTTATGACATCACAAAATATTATGAGAGCGCAATTTGCAGGTATAATGACCAATTTCTCTTACCCCAATTTGTGTCACATCTACTGGAGCATCATGAGCATGTATTATGACGTCACAGTATATGATGACATCATAATTAGTATGCACTATGACGTCACAATGTATTATGACGTCATAATTTATCCGCATTATGACATCACAAAATATTATGAGAGCGCAATTTGCAGGTATTAGGAGCAATTTCTCTTACCCCAATTTGTGTCACATCTACTGGAGCATCCCGAGCATGTATTATGACGTCACAATATATGATGACATCATAATTAGTATGCACTATGACGTCACAATGTATTATGACCACATAATGTATTCGCATTATGACATCACAATATATTATGAGAGCGCCATTTGCAGGTATTATGAGCAATTTCTCTTACCCCAATTTGTGTCACATCTACTGGAGCATCATGAGCATGTATTATGACGTCACAGTATATGTTGACATCATAATTAGTATGCACTATGACGTCACAATGTATTATGACATCATAATGTATCCGTATTATGACATCGCAATACATTTTGAGAGCGCAATTTGTAGGTATTATGAGCAATTTCTCTTACCCCAATTTGTGTCAAATCTACTGGACCATTATGAGCATGCATTATGATGTCACAGTATATGATGACATCATAATAAGTATGCACTATGATGTCACAATGTATTATGACGTCATAATGTATCTGCTTTATGACATCACAATATATTATGAGAGCGCAATTTGCAGGTATTATGACCAATTTCCCTTACCCCAATTTGTGTCACATCTACTGGAGCAACATGAGCATGTATTATGACGTCACAGTATATGAAGACATCATTATTAGTATGTACTATGACGTCACAATGTATTATGATGTCATAATATATCCGCATTATGACATCACAACATATTATGAGGGCGCAATTTGCAGGTATTATGAGCAATTTCTCTGACCACAATTTGTGTCACATCCACTGGAGAATCATGAGCATGCATTATGACGTCACAATATATGATGACATCATAATTAGTATGCACTATGATGTCACAATGTATTATGACGTCATAATGTATCCGCTTTATGACATCACAATATATTATGAGAGCGCAATTTGCAGGTATTATGACCAATTTCTCTTAACCCCAATTTTTGTCACATCAACTGGAGCATCATGAGCATGTATTATGACGTCACAGTATATGATGACATCATAATTAGTATGCATTATGACGTCACAATGTATTATGACGTCATAATGTATCCGAATCATGACATCACAATATATTATGAGAGCGCAATTTGCAGGTATTATGAGCAATTTCTCTTACCCCAATTTGTGTCACATCTACTGGAGCATGCTGAGCATGTATTATGACGTCACAATATATGATGACATCATAATTAGTATGCACTATGACGTCACAATGCATTATGACGTCATACTCTATTCGCATTATGACATCACAATATAATATGAGAGCGCAAATTGCAGGCATTATGAGCAATTTCTCTTACCCCAATTTGTGTCACATCTACTCGAAAATCATGAGCATGTATTATGACGTCACAGTATATGATGACATCATAATTAATATGCACTATGACGTCACAATGTTTTATGACATCATAATGTATCCGCATTATGAAATCGCAATATATTATGAGAGCGCAATGTGCAGGTGTTCTGAGCAATTTCTCTTACCCCAATTTGTGTCACATCTACTGGAGCATAATGAGCATGCATTATGATGTCACAGTATATGATGACATCATAATTAGTATGCACTATGATGTCACAATGTATTATGACGTCATAATGAATCCCCATTATGACATCACAATACATTATGAGAGCGCAATTTGCAGGTATTATGACCAATTTCTCTTACCCCAATTTGTGTCACATCTACTGGAGCATCATGAGCATGTATTCTGACGTCACAGTATATGATGACATCATAATTAGTATGCACTATGACATCACAATGTATTATGATGTCATAATATATCCGGATAATGACATCACAATATATTATGAGAGCGCAATTTGCAGGTGTTATGAGCAATTTCTGTTACCCAAATTTGTGCCACATCTACTGGAGCATCATGAGCATGCATTATGACGTCACAATATATGATGACATCATAATTAGTATGCAGTATTATGTCACAATGTATTATGACGTCATAATGTATCTGCTTTATGACATCACAATATATTATGAGAGCGCAATTTGCAGGTAGTATGACCACTTTCCCTTACCCCAATTTGTGTCACATCTACTGGAGCATCATGAGCATGTATTATGACGTCACAGTATATGAAGACATCATTATTATTATGCACTATGATGTCACAATGTATTATGACGTCATAATGTATCTGCTTTATGACATCACAATATATTATTAGAGCGCAATTTGCAGGTATTATGACCAATTTCCCTTACCCCAATTTGTGTCACATCTACTGGAGCATCATGAGCATGCATTATTACGTCACAATATATGATGACATCATAATTAGTATGCACTATGCTGTCACAATGTATTATGACGTCATAATGTATCCGCTTTATGACATCACAATATATTATGAGAGTGCAATTTGCAGGTATTATGACCAATTTCTCTTACCCCAATTTGTGTCACATCTACTGGAGCAACATGAGCATGTATTATGACGTCACAGTATATGATGACATCATAAATAGTATGCACTATGACGTCACAATGTATTATGACGTCATAATGTATCCGCATTATGACATCACAATATATTATGAGAGCGCAATTTGCAGGTATTATGAGCACTTTCTCTTACCCCAATTTGTGTCACATCTACTGGAGCATCCTGAGCATGTATTTTGACGTCACAATATATGATGACAATATAATTAGTATGCACTATGACGTCACAATGCATTATGACGTCATAATGTATTCGCATTATGACATCACAATGTAATATGAGAGCGCAATTTGCAGGTATTATGAGCAATTTCTCTTACCCCAATTTCTGTCACATCTACTCGAGAATCATGAGCATGTATTATGACATCAAAGTATATGATGACATCATAATTAGCATGCACTATGACGTCACAATATATTATGACATCATAATGTATCCGCATTATGACATCGCAAGATATTATGAGAGCGCAATTTGCAGGTATTCTGAGCAATTTCTCTTACCCCAATTTGTGTCACATCTACTGGAGCAGCCTGATCATGTATAATGACGTCACAATATATGATGACATCATAATTAGTATGCACTATGACGCCACAATATATTATGACGTCATAATGTATTCACATTATGACAACACAATATATTATGAGAGCGCAATTTGCAGGTATTATGAGCAATTTCTTTTACCCCAATTTGTGTCACATCTACTGCAGCATCCTGAGCATGTATTATGACGTCACAATATATGATGACATCATAATTAGTATGCACTATGATGTCACAATGTATTATGATGTCATAATGTAATCGCATTATGACATCGCAATATATTATGAGAGCGCAATTTGCAGGTATTATGAGCAATTTCTCTTACCCCAATTTGTGTCACATCTACTCGAGCATCATGAGCATGTATTATGACGTCACAGTATATGATGACATCATAATTAGTATGCACTATGACGTCACAATGTATTATGACATCATAATGTATCCGCATTATGACATCGCAATATATTATGAGAGCGCAATTTGCAGGTATTATGAGCAATTTCTCTTATGACAATTTGTGTCACATCTACTGGAGCATAATGAGCATGCATTATGATGTCACAGTATATGATGACATCATAATTAGTATGCACTATGATGTCACAATATATTATGACGTCATAATGAATCCGCATTATGACATCACAATATATTATGAGAGCGCAATTTGCAGGTATTATGAGCAATTTCTCTTACCCCAATTTCTGTCACATCTACTGGAGCATCATGAGCATGCATTATGACATCACAGTATATGATGACATCATAATTAGTAAGCATTATGACGTCACAATGTATTATGAAGTCCTAATGTATCCGCATTCTGACATCACAATATGTTATGAGAGCGCAATTTGCAGGTATTATGAGCAATTTCTCTTACCCCAATTTGTGTCACATCTACTGGAGCATCATGAGCATGTATTATGACGTCACAGTATATGATGACATTATAATTAGTATGCAATATGACGTCACAATGTATTATGAAATCATAATATATCCGCATTATGACATCACAATATATTATGAGAGCGCAATTTGCAGGTATTATGAGCAATTTCTCTTACCCGAATATGTGTCACATCTACTGGACCATCCTGAGCATGTATTATGACGTCACAATATATGATGACATCATAATTAGTATGCACTATGACATCACAATGTATTAGGACGTCATAATGTATTCACATTATGACATCACAATATATTATGAGAGCGCAATTTGCAGGTTTTATGACCAATTTCGCTTACCCCAATTTTTGTCACATCTACTGGAGCATCATGAGCATGCATTATGACATCACAGTATATGATGACATCTTAATTAGTAAGCACTATGACGTCACAATGTGTTATGACATCATAATGTATCCGCATTATGACATCGCAATATATTATGAGAGCGCAATTTGCAGGTATTATGAGCAATTTCTTTAACCCCAATTTGTGTCACATCTACTGGAACATAATGAGCATGCATTATGATGTCACAGTATATGATGACATCATAATTAGTATGCACTATAATGTCACAATGTATTATGACGTCATAATGAATCCGCTTTATGACATCACAATATATTATGAGAGCGGAATTTGCAGGTATCATGAACAATTTCTCTTACCCCAATTTTTGTCACATCTACTGGAGCATCATGAGCGTGTATTATGATGTCACAGTATATGATGACATCATAATTAGTAAGCACTATGACGTCACAATGTATTATGACGTCATAATGTATCCGCATTATGACATCACAATATGTTATGAGAGCGCAATTTGCAGGTGTTATGAGCAATTTCTCTTACCCCAATTTGTGCCCCATCTACTGGAGCATCATGAGCATGTATTATGACGTCACAGTATATGATGACATCATAATTAGTATGCACTATGACGTCACAATGTATTATGACGTCATAATGTATTCGCATTATGACATCACAATATATTATGAGAGCGCAATTTGCAGGCATTATGACCAATTTCTCTTAACCCAATTTGTGTCACATCTACTGGAGCATCATGAGTATGCATTATGACGTCACAGTATATGATGACATCATAATTAGTATGCACTATGACGTCACAAAGTATTATGACGTCCTAATATATCCACTTTATAACATCACAATATATTATGAGAGCGCAATTTGCAGGTATTATGACCAATTTCTCTTACCCCAATTTGTGTCACATGTACTGGAGCATCATGAGCATGTATTCTGACGTCACAGTATATGATGACATCATAATTAGTATGCACTATGACGTCACAATATATTATGATGTCATAATATATCCGGATAATGACATCGCAATATATTATGAGAGCGCAATTTGCAGGTATTATGAGCAATTTCTCTTACCCCAATTTGTGTCACATCTACTGGAGCATCTGAGCATGTATTGTAATGTCACAGTAAACGATGACATCATAATTAGTATGCATTATGACGTCACAATGTATTATGACGTCATAATGTATCCGTATTATGACATCACAACATATTGAGAGCGCAATTTGCAGGTATTATGAGCATTTTCTCTTACCACAACTTGTGTCACATCTTCTGGAGCATCATGAGCATGTATTATGACCTCACAGTATATGATGACATGATAATTAGTATGCACTATGACGTCACAATGTATTATGACGTCATAATGTATCCGCATTATGACATCACAATATATTATGAGAGTGCAATTTGCAGGTATTATGAGCCATTTCTCTTACCCCAATTTGTGCCACATCTACTGGAGCATCATGAGCATGTATTATGATGTCACAGTATATGATGACATCATAAGTAGTATGCACTATGACGTCACAGTGTCTTATGACGTCATAATGTATCTGCATTATGACATCACAATATGTTATGAGAGCGCAATTAGCAGGTATTATGAGCAATTTCTCTTACCCCAATTTGTGTCACATCTGCTGGAGCATCATGAACATGTATTATGACGTCACAGTATATGATGACATCATAATTAGTATGCACTATGATATCACATTGTATTATGACGTCATAATATATACACATTATGACATCACAATATATTATGAGAGCGCAATTTGCAGGTATTATGAGCAATTTCTCTTACCCCAATTTGTGTCACATCTACTGGAGCATCATGAGCATGTATTATGACGTCACAGTATATGATGCCATCATGATTAGTATACACTATGACGTCACAATGTATTTAGATGTCATAATGTATTCGCATTATGACATCACAATATATTATGAGAGCGGAATTTGCAGGTATTATGAACAATTTCTCTTACCCCACTTTGTGTCACATCTACTGGAGCATCATGAGCATGTATTATGACGTTACAGTATATGATGACATCATAATTAGTATGCACTATGACGTCACAGTATATTATGACGTCATATTGTATTCGCATTATGACATCACAATATACTATGAGAGCGCAATTTGCAGGTAATATGAGCAATTTCTCTTACCCCAAATTGTGTCACATCTACTGGAGCATCATGAGCATGCATTATGACGTCGCAGTATATGATGACATCATAATTAGTATGCACTATGACGTCACAATGTATTATGACGTCATAATGAATCCGCTTTATGACATCACAATATATTATGAGATCACAATTTGCAGGTATTATGACCAATTTCTCTTACCCCAATTTGTGTCACATCTACTGGAGCATCATGAGAATGTATTTTGACGTCACAGTATATGATGACATCATAATTAGTATGCACTATGACGTCACAATTTATTATGATGTCATAATATATTCGGATAATGACATCGCAATATATTATGAGAGCGCAATTTGCAGGTATTATGAGCAATTTCTCTTACCCCAATTTGTGTCACATCTACTGGAGCATCATGAGCATGCATTATGACGTCACATTAAATGATGACATCATAATTAGTATGCACTATGACGTCACAATATATTATGACGTCATAATGTATCCGCATTATGACATCACAACATATTATGAGAGCGCAATTTGCAGGTATTATGAGCATTTTCTCTTACCACAACTTGTGTCACATCTTCTGGAGCATCATGAGCATGTATTATGACCTCACAGTATATGATGACATCATAAATAGTATGCACTATGACGTCACAATGTATTATGACGTCATAATGTATCCGCATTATGACATCACAGTATATTATGAGAGCGCAATTTGCAGGTATTATGAGCAATTTCTCTTACCCCAATTTGTGTCACATCTACTGGACCATCATGAGCATGTATTATGACGTCACTATATATGATGACATCATAATTAGTATGCACTATGATGTCACAATGTATTATGACGTCATAATGAATCAGCATTATGACATCACAATATATTATGAGAGCGCAATTTGCAGGTATTATGAGCAATTTCTCTTACCCCAATTTGTGTCACATCTACTGGAGAAACGTAAGCATGTATTATGACGTCACAGTATATTATGACATCATAATTAGTATGCATTATGACGTCACAATGTATTATGACGTCATAATGTATCCGCATTATGACATCACAGTATATTATGAGAGCGCAATTTGCAGGTATTATGAGCAATTTCTCTTACCCCAATTTGTGTCACATCTACTGGAGCATCATGAGCATGCATTATGACGTCACAGTATATGATGACATCATAATTAGTATGCACTATGACGTCACAATGTATTATGACGTCATAATGTATCCGCATTATGACATCACAATATATTATGAGAGCGCAATTTGCAGGTTTTATGAGCAATTTCTCTTACCCCAATTTGTGTCATATCTACTGGAGCAACATGAGCATGTATTATGACATCACAGTATATGATGACATCATAATTAGTATGCACTATGACGTCACAATGTCTTATGATGTCATAATATATTCGCATTATGACATCACAATATATTATGAGAGCGCAATTTGCAGGTATTATCAACAATTTCTCTTACCTCAATTTGCTTCACATCTACTGGAGCATCTGAGCATGTATTGTAATGTCACAGTATATGATGACATCATAATTAGTATGCACTATGACGTCACAATGTATTATGACGTCATAATGTATCCGCATTATGACATCACAACATATTATGAGAGCGCAATTTGCAGGTATTATGAGCAATTCCTCTTACCACAACTTGTGTCACATCTACTGTAGCATTATGAGCATGTATTATGACCTCACAGTATATGATGACATCATAATTAGTATGCACTATGACGTCACAATATATTATGACGTCATAATGTATCCGCATTATGACATCCCAATATATTATGAGAGCGCAATTGGAAGGTATTATGACCAATTTCTCTTACCCCAATTTGTGTCACATCTACTGGAGCATCATGAGCATGAATTATGATGTCACAGTATATGATGACATCATAATTAGTATGCAGTATGACGTAACAATGTCTTATGACGTCATAATGTATCCGAATTATGACATCACAATATATTATGAGAGCGCAATTTGCAGGTATTATGAGCAATTTCATTTACCACAATTTGTGTCACATTTACTGGAGCATCATGAGTATGTATTATGACGTCACAGTATATGATGACAACGTAATTAGTATGCACTATGACGTCACAATGTATTATGACGTCATAATATATTCGCATTATGACATCACAACATGAGAGCGCAATTTGCAGGTTTTATGAGCAATTTCTCTTACCCCAATTTGTGTCATATCTACTGGAGCATCATGAGCATGTATTATGACGTCATAGTATATGATGACATCATAATTAGTATGTACTATGACGTCACAGTGTCTTATGACGTCATAATGTATCCGCATTATGACATCACAATATGTTATGAGAGCGCAATTTGCAGGTATTATGAGCAATTTCTCTTACCCCAATTTCTGTCACATCTACTGGAGCATCATGAGCATGTATTATGACGTCACAGTATATGATGACATCATAATTAGTATGCACTATGATGTCACAATGTATTATGACGTCATAATATATCCACATTATTACATCACAATATATTATGAGAGCGCAATTTGCAGGTATTATGAGCAATTTCTCTTACCTCAATTTGTGTGACATATACTGGAGAATCATGAGCATGTATTATGACATCACAGTATATGATGACATCATAATTAGTATGCACTGTGACGTCACAATGTCTTATGACGTCATAATGTATCCGCATTAAGACATCACAATATATTATGAGAGCGCAATTTGCAGGTATTATGAGCAATTTCTCTTACACCGTTTGTGTCACATCTACTGGACCATAATGAGCATGTACTATGACGTCACAGTATATGATGACATCATAATTAGTGTGCACTATGATGTCACAATGTATTATGACGTAATTATGTAACCGCATTATGACATCACAATATATTAAGTGAGCGCAATTTGCAGGTATTATGAGCAATTTCTCTTACCCCAATTTGTGTCACACCTACTGGGACATCATGAGCATGTATTATGACGTCACAGTATATGATGACATCATAATTAGTATGCACTATAACGTCACTATGTATTATGATGTCAGAATTTATTCACATTATGACATCACAATATATTATGAGAGCGCAATTTCCAGGTATTATGAGCAATTTCTCTTACCCCAATTTCTGTCACATCTACTGGAGCATCATGAGCATGTATTATGATATCACAGTATATGATGACATCATAATTACTATGCACTATGATGTGACAATGTATTATAACGTCATAATATATCCGCATTATGACATCACAATATATTATAAGAGCAGCTTTTACAGGTATTATGAGCAATTTCTCTTACCCCAATTTGTGTCACATCTACTGGACCATTATGAGCATGTATTATGACGTCACTATATATGATGACATCATAAGTAGTATGCACTATGATGTCACAATGTATTATGACGTCATAATGAATCAGCATTATGACATCACAATATATTATGAGAGCGGAATTTGCAGGTATTATGAGCAATTTCTCTTACCCCAATTTGTGTCACATCTACTGGAGAAACGTAAGCATGTATTATGACGTCACAGTATATGATGACATCATAATTAGTATGCATTATGACGTCACAATGTATTATGACGTCATAATGTATCCGCATTATGACATCACAGTATATTATGAGAGCGCAATTTGCAGGTATTATGAGCAATTTCTCTTACCCCAATTTGTGTCACATCTACTGGAGCATCATGAGCATGCATTATGACGTCACAGTATATGATGACATCATAATTAGTATGCACTATGACGTCACAATGTATTATGACGTCATAATGTATCCGCATTATGACATCACAATATATAATGAGAGCGCAATTTGCAAGTATTATGAGCAATTTCTCTTACCCCAATTTGTGTCATATCTACTGGAGCAACATGAGCATGTATTATGACATCACAGTATATGATGACATCATAATTAGTATGCACTATGACGTCACAATGTCTTATGATGTCATAATGTATTCGCATTATGACATCACAATATATTATGAGATCGCAATTTGCAGGTATTATCAACAATTTCTCTTACCTCAATTTGCTTCACATCTACTGGAGCATCTGAGCATGTATTGTAATGTCACAGTATATGATGACATCATAATTAGTATGCACTATGACGTCACAATGTATTATGACGTCATAATGTATCCGCATTATGACATCACAACATATTATGAGAGCGCAATTTGCAGGTATTATGAGCAATTTCTCTTACCACAACTTGTGTCACATCTACTGTAGCATTATGAGCATGTATTATGACCTCACAGTATATGATGACATCATAATTAGTATGCACTATGACGTCACAATGTATTATGACGTCATAATGTATCCGCATTATGACATCCCAATATATTATGAGAGCGCAATTGGAAGGTATTATGACCAATTTCTCTTACCCCAATTTGTGTCACATCTACTGGAGCATCATGAGCATGAATTATGACGTCACAGTATATGATGACATCATAATTAGTATGCACTATGACGTCACAATGTATTATGACGTCATAATGTATCCGCATCATGACATCACAATATATTATGAGAGCGCAATTTGCAGGTATTATGAGCAATTTCATTTACCACAATTTGTGTCACATTTACTGGAGCATCATGAGTATGTATTATGACGTCACAGTATATGATGACAACGTAATTAGTATGCACTATGACGTCACAATGTATTATGACATCATAATATATCCGCATTATGACATCACAATATGAGAGCGCAATTTGCAGGTTTTATGAGCAATTTCTCTTACCCCAATTTGTGTCATATCTACTGGAGCATCATGAGCATGTATTATGACGTCATAGTATATGATGACATCATAAGTAGTATGTACTATGACGTCAGAGTGTCTTATGACGTCATAATGTATCCGCATTATGACATCACAATATGTTATGAGAGCGCAATTTGCAGGTATTATGAGCAATTTCTCTTACCCCAATTTCTGTCACATCTACTGGAGCATCATGAGCATGTATTATGACGTCACAGTATATGATGACATCATAATTAGTATGCACTATGACGTCACAATGTATTATGACGTCATAATATATCTGCATTATGATATCACAATATATTATGAGAGAGCTATCTACAGGTATTATGAGCAATTTATCTAACCCCAATTTGTGTCACATCTACAGGAGCATCATTAGCATGTATTATGATGTCACGGTATATGATGACATCATAATAATTACGCATATGACTTCACAATGTATTATGACATCATACTGAATCCGCATTATGACATCACAATATATTATGAGAGCGCAATTTGCAGGTATTATGAGCAATTTCTCTAACCCCAATTTGTGTCAAATCTACTGGAACATCATGAGCATGTATTATGATGTCACAGTATATGATGACATCATAATTAGTATGCACTATGACGTCACAATATATTATGACGTCATAATGTATCCGCATTATGACATCACAATATATTATGAGAGCGCAATTTGCAGGTATTATGAGTAATTTCTCTTACCCCAATTTGTTTCACATCTACTGGAGCATCATGAGTATGTATTATGATTTCACAGTATATGATGACATCATAATTACTATGCACTATGACGTCACAATGTATTATGACGTCATAACGTATCCGCATTATGACATCACAATATATTATGAGAGCGCAATTTGCCGGTATTATGAGCAATTTCTCTTACCCCAATTTGTGTCACATCTACTGGAGCATCATGAGCATGTATTCTGACATCACAGTATATGATGACATGATAATTAGTATGCACTATGATATCACAATGTATTATGACGTCATCAGGTATCCGCATTATGACATCACAATAAATTATGAGAGCGCAATTTGCAGGTATTATGAGCAATATCTCTTACCCCAATTTGTGTCACATCTACTGGAGCATCATGAGCATGTATTATGACGTCACAGTATATGATGACTTCATAAATAGTATGCACTATGATGTCAAAATCTATTATGACCTCATAATGTATCCTCATTATGACATCACAATATATTATGAGAGCGCAATTTGCAGGTATTATGACCAATTTCTCTTACCACAATTTGTGTCAAATCTACTGGAGCATCATGAGCATGTATTATGATGTCACAGTATATGATGACATCATAATTAGTATGCACTATGACATCACAATTAATTATGACGTCATAATGTATCCGCATTATGACATCACAATATATTATGAGAGCGCAATTTGCAGGTATTATGAGCAATTTCTCTTACCGCAATTTGTGTCACATCTTCTGGACCATCATGAGCATGTATTATGATGTCACAGTATATGATGACCTCATAAATAGTATGCACTGACGTCACAATGTATTATGACGTCATAATGTATCCGCATTATGACATCAGAGTATATTATGAGAGCGCAATTTGCAGGTATTATGAGCAATTTCTCTTACCCCAATTTGTGTCACATCTACTGGAGCATCATGAGCATGCATTATGACGTCACAGTATATGATGACATCATAATTAGTATGCACTATGACGTCACAATGTATTATGACGTCATAATGTATCCGCATTATGACATCACAATATATTATGGGAGCGCAATTTGCAAGTATTATGAGCAATTTCTATTACCCCAATTTGTGTCACATCTACTGGAGCATCATGAGCATGTATTATGACATCACAGTATATGATGATATCATAATTAGTATGCAGTATGACCTAATAATATCTTATGACGTCATAATGTATCCGGATTATGACATCACAATATATTATGAGAGCGCAATTTACAGGTATTATGAGCAATTTCATTTACCCCAATTTGTGTCTCATTTACTGGAGCATCATGAGTATGTATTATGACGTCACAGTATATGCTGAAAACGTAATTAGTATGCACTATGACGTCACAATGTATTATGACGTTATAATATATCCGCATGATTACATCACAATATGAGAGCGCAATTTGCAGGTTTTATGAGCAATTTCTCTTACCCCAATTTGTGTCATATCTACTGGAGCATCATGAGCATGTATTATGACGTCACAGTATATGATGACATCATAAGTAGTATGTACTATGACGTCACAGTGTCTTATGACGTCATAATGTATCCGCATTATGACATCACAATATATTATGAGAGCGCAATTTGCAGGAATTATGAGCAATTTCTCTTACCCCAATTTGTGTCACATCTACTGGAGCATCATGAGCATGTATTATGACGTCACAGTATATGATGACATCATAATTATTATGCACTATGACGTCACAATGTATTATGACGTCATAATATATCCACATTATGACATCACAATATATTATGAGAGCGCAATTTGCAGGTAATATGAGCAATTTCTCTTACCCCAATTTGTGTCACATCTACTGGAGCATCATGAGCATGTATTATGACATCACAGTATATGATGACATCATAATTAGTATGACCTATGACGTCACAATGTCTTATGACGTCATAATGTATCCGCATTAAGACATTACAATATATTATGAGAGTGCAATTTGGAGGTATTAAGAGCAATTTCTCTTACACCGTTTGTGTCACATCTACTGGACCATAATGAGCATGTACTATGACGTCACAGTATATGATGACATCATAATTAGTATGCACTATGATGTGACAATGTATTATGACGTCATTATATAACCGCATTTTGACATGACAATATATTTTGAGAGCGCAATTTGCAGGAATTATTAGCAATTTCTCTTACCCCAATTTGTGTCACATCTACTGGAGCATCATGAGCATGTATTATGACATCACAGTATATGATGACATCATAATTAGTATGCACTATGATGTCACAATGTATTATGACATCATAATGTATCCGCATTATGACATCTCAATATATTATGAGAGCGCAATTTGCAGGTATTGTGAGCAATTTCTCTTACCACAATTTGTGTCACATCTACTGGAGCATAATGAGCTTGCATTATGATGTCACAGAATATGATGACATCAAAATTAGTATGCACTATGATGTCACAATGTATTATGACGTCATAATGAATCCGCATTATGACATCACAATATATTATGAGAGCGCAATTTGCAGGTATTATGAGCAATTTCTCTTACCCCAATTTGTGTCACATCTACTGGAAAACGTGAGCATGTATGATGACGTCACAGTATATGATGACATCATAATTAGTACGCATTATGAGGTCACAATGTATTATGATGTCATAATATATCCGCATTATGACATCACAATATATTATGAGAGCGCAATTTGCAGGTATTATGAGCAATTTCTCTTACCACAATTGGTGTCACATCTACTGGAGCATCCTGAGCATGTATTATGACGTCACAATATGTGATGACATCATAATTAGTATGCACTATGACGTCACAATGTATTATGACGTCATATTGTATTCACATTATGACATCACAATATATTATGAGAGCGCAATTTGCAGGTATTATGACCAATTTCTCTTACCCCAATTTGTGTCACATCTACTGGAGCATCATGAGCATGTATTATGATGTCACCGTATATGATGACATCATAATCATTATGCACTATGACGTCACAATGTGTTATGACGTCATAATATATCCGCATTATGACATCACAATATATTATGAGAGCGCAATTTGCAGGTATTATGAGCAATTTCATTTACCACAATTTGTGTCACATTTGCTGGAGCATCATGAGTATGTATTATGACGTCACAGTATATGATGACAACGTAATTAGTATGCACTATGACGTCACAATGTATTATGAAGTCATAATATATCCGCATTATGACATCACAACATGAGAGCGCAATTTGCAGGTTTTATGAGCAATTTCTCTTACCCCAATTTGTGTCATATCTACTGGAGCATCATGAGCATGTATTATGACGTCACAGTATATGATGACATCATAAGTAGTATCTAGTATGACGTCACAGTGTCTTATGACGTCATAATGTATCCGCATTATGACATCACAATATGTTATGAGAGCGCAATTTGCAGGTATTATGAGCAATTTCTTTTACCCCAATTTCTGTCACATCTACTGGAGCATCATGAGCATGTGTTATGACGTCACAGTATATGATGACATCATAATTAGTATGCACTGTGACGTCACAATGTATTATGACGTCATAATGTATCCGCATTATGACATCACAATATATTATGAGAGCGCAATTTGCAGGTATTATGAGCAATTTCTCTTACCCCAATTTGTGTCACATCTACTGGAGCATCATGAGCATGTATTATGACATCACAGTATATGATGACATGATAATTAGTATGCACTATGACATCACAATGTATTATGACGTCATCATGTATCCGCATTATGACATCACAATAAATTATGAGAGCGCAATTTGCAGGTATTATGAGCAATATCTCTTACCCCAATTTGTGTCACATCTACTGGAGCATCATGAGCATGTATTATGATGTCACAGTATATGATGACTTCATAATTAGTATGCACTATGATGTCACAATGTATTATGACCTCATAATGTATCCTCATTATGACATCACAATATATTATGAGAGCGCAATTTGCAGGTATTATGACCAATTTCTCTTACCCCAATTTGTGTCAAATCTACTGGAGCATCATGAGCATGTATTATGATGTCACAGTATATGATGACATCATAATTAGTATGCACTATGACATCACAATTAATTATGACGTCATAATGTATCCGCATTATGACATCACAATATATTATGAGAGCGCAATTTGCAGGTATTATGGCCAATTTCTCTTACCGCAATTTGTGTCACATCTACTGGACCATCATGAGTATGTATTATGATGTCACAGTATATGATGACATCATAAATAGTATGCACTATGACGTCACAATGTATTATGACGTCATAATGTATCCGCATTATGACATCACAGTATATTATGAGAGCGCAATTTGCAGGTATTATGAGCAATTTCTCTTACCCCAATTTGTGTCACATCTACTGGACCATCATGAGCATGTATTATGACGTCACTATATATGATGACATCATAATTAGTATGCACTATGATGTCACAATGTATTATGACGTCATAATGAATCAGCATTATGACATCACAATATATTATGAGAGCGCAATTTGCAGGTATTATGAGCAATTTCTCTTACCCCAATTTGTGTCACATCTACTGGAGAAACGTAAGCATGTATTATGACGTCACAGTATATTATGACATCATAATTAGTATGCATTATGACGTCACAATGTATTATGACGTCATAATGTATCCGCATTATGACATCACAGTATATTATGAGAGCGCAATTTGCAGGTATTATGAGCAATTTCTCTTACCCCAATTTGTGTCACATCTACTGGAGCATCATGAGCATGCATTATGACGTCACAGTATATGATGACATCATAATTAGTATGCACTATGACGTCACAATGTATTATGACGTCATAATGTATCCGCATTATGACATCACAATATATTATGAGAGCGCAATTTGCAGGTTTTATGAGCAATTTCTCTTACCCCAATTTGTGTCATATCTACTGGAGCAACATGAGCATGTATTATGACATCACAGTATATGATGACATCATAATTAGTATGCACTATGACGTCACAATGTCTTATGATGTCATAATATATTCGCATTATGACATCACAATATATTATGAGAGCGCAATTTGCAGGTATTATCAACAATTTCTCTTACCTCAATTTGCTTCACATCTACTGGAGCATCTGAGCATGTATTGTAATGTCACAGTATATGATGACATCATAATTAGTATGCACTATGACGTCACAATGTATTATGACGTCATAATGTATCCGCATTATGACATCACAACATATTATGAGAGCGCAATTTGCAGGTATTATGAGCAATTTCTCTTACCACAACTTGTGTCACATCTACTGTAGCATTATGAGCATGTATTATGACCTCACAGTATATGATGACATCATAATTAGTATGCACTATGACGTCACAATATATTATGACGTCATAATGTATCCGCATTATGACATCCCAATATATTATGAGAGCGCAATTGGAAGCTATTATGACCAATTTCTCTTACCCCAATTTGTGTCACATCTACTGGAGCATCATGAGCATGAATTATGATGTCACAGTATATGATGACATCATAATTAGTATGCAGTATGACGTAACAATGTCTTATGACGTCATAATGTATCCGAATTATGACATCACAATATATTATGAGAGCGCAATTTGCAGGTATTATGAGCAATTTCATTTACCACAATTTGTGTCATATTTACTGGAGCATCATGAGTATGTATTATGACGTCACAGTATATGATGACAACGTAATTAGTATGCACTATGACGTCACAATGTATTATGACGTCATAATATATTCGCATTATGACATCACAACATGAGAGCGCAATTTGCAGGTTTTATGAGCAATTTCTCTTACCCCAATTTGTGTCATATCTACTGGAGCATCATGAGCATGTATTATGACGTCATAGTATATGATGACATCATAATTAGTATGTACTATGACGTCACAGTGTCTTATGACGTCATAATGTATCCGCATTATGACATCACAATATGTTATGAGAGCGCAATTTGCAGGTATTATGAGCAATTTCTCTTACCCCAATTTCTGTCACATCTACTGGAGCATCATGAGCATGTATTATGACGTCACAGTATATGATGACATCATAATTAGTATGCACTATGATGTCACAATGTATTATGACGTCATAATATATCCACATTATTACATCACAATATATTATGAGAGCGCAATTTGCAGGTATTATGAGCAATTTCTCTTACCTCAATTTGTGTGACATATACTGGAGCATCATGAGCATGTATTATGACATCACAGTATATGATGACATCATAATTAGTATGCACTGTGACGTCACAATGTCTTATGACGTCATAATGTATCCGCATTAAGACATCACAATATATTATGAGAGCGCAATTTGCAGGTATTATGAGCAATTTCTCTTACACCGTTTGTGTCACATCTACTGGACCATAATGAGCATGTACTATGACGTCACAGTATATGATGACATCATAATTAGTGTGCACTATGATGTCACAATGTATTATGACGTAATTATGTAACCGCATTATGACATCACATTATATTAAGTGAGCGCAATTTGCAGGTATTATGAGCAATTTCTCTTACCCCAATTTGTGTCACACCTACTGGGACATCATGAGCATGTATTATGACGTCACAGTATATGATGACATCATAATTAGTATGCACTATAACGTCACTATGTATTATGATGTCAGAATTTATTCACATTATGACATCACAATATATTATGAGAGCGCAATTTCCAGGTATTATGAGCAATTTCTCTTACCCCAATTTCTGTCACATCTACTGGAGCATCATGAGCATGTATTATGATATCACAGTATATGATGACATCATAATTACTATGCACTATGATGTGACAATGTATTATAACGTCATAATATATCCGCATTATGACATCACAATATATTATAAGAGCAGCTTTTACAGGTATTATGAGCAATTTCTCTTACCCCAATTTGTGTCACATCTACTGGACCATTATGAGCATGTATTATGACGTCACTATATATGATGACATCATAAGTAGTATGCACTATGATGTCACAATGTATTATGACGTCATAATGAATCAGCATTATGACATCACAATATATTATGAGAGCGGAATTTGCAGGTATTATGAGCAATTTCTCTTACCCCAATTTGTGTCACATCTACTGGAGAAACGTAAGCATGTATTATGACGTCACAGTATATGATGACATCATAATTAGTATGCATTATGACGTCACAATGTATTATGACGTCATAATGTATCCGCATTATGACATCACAGTATATTATGAGAGCGCAATTTGCAGGTATTATGAGCAATTTCTCTTACCCCAATTTGTGTCACATCTACTGGAGCATCATGAGCATGCATTATGACGTCACAGTATATGATGACATCATAATTAGTATGCACTATGACGTCACAATGTATTATGACGTCATAATGTATCCGCATTATGACATCACAATATATAATGAGAGCGCAATTTGCAAGTATTATGAGCAATTTCTCTTACCCCAATTTGTGTCATATCTACTGGAGCAACATGAGCATGTATTATGACATCACAGTATATGATGACATCATAATTAGTATGCACTATGACGTCACAATGTCTTATGATGTCATAATGTATTCGCATTATGACATCACAATATATTATGAGATCGCAATTTGCAGGTATTATCAACAATTTCTCTTACCTCAATTTGCTTCACATCTACTGGAGCATCTGAGCATGTATTGTAATGTCACAGTATATGATGACATCATAATTAGTATGCACTATGACGTCACAATGTATTATGACGTCATAATGTATCCGCATTATGACATCACAACATATTATGAGAGCGCAATTTGCAGGTATTATGAGCAATTTCTCTTACCACAACTTGTGTCACATCTACTGTAGCATTATGAGCATGTATTATGACCTCACAGTATATGATGACATCATAATTAGTATGCACTATGACGTCACAATGTATTATGACGTCATAATGTATCCGCATTATGACATCCCAATATATTATGAGAGCGCAATTGGAAGGTATTATGACCAATTTCTCTTACCCCAATTTGTGTCACATCTACTGGAGCATCATGAGCATGAATTATGACGTCACAGTATATGATGACATCATAATTAGTATGCAGTATGACGTAACAATGTCTTATGACGTCATAATGTATCCGGATTATGACATCACAATATATTATGAGAGCGCAATTTGCAGGTATTATGAGCAATTTCATTTACCACAATTTGTGTCACATTTACTGGAGCATCATGAGTATGTATTATGACGTCACAGTATATGATGACAACGTAATTAGTATGCACTATGACGTCACAATGTATTATGACATCATAATATATCCGCATTATGACATCACAATATGAGAGCGCAATTTGCAGGTTTTATGAGCAATTTCTCTTACCCCAATTTGTGTCATATCTACTGGAGCATCATGAGCATGTATTATGACGTCATAGTATATGATGACATCATAAGTAGTATGTACTATGACGTCACAGTGTCTTATGACGTCATAATGTATCCGCATTATGACATCACAATATGTTATGAGAGCGCAATTTGCAGGTATTATGAGCAATTTCTCTTACCCCAATTTCTGTCACATCTACTGGAGCATCATGAGCATGTATTATGACGTCACAGTATATGATGACATCATAATTAGTATGCACTATGACGTCACAATGTTTTATGACGTCATAATATATCCACATTATGACATCACAATATATTATGAGAGCGCAATTTGCAGGTATTATGAGCAATTTCTCTTACCTCAATTTGTGTCACATCTACTGGAGCATCATGAGCATGTATTATGACATCACATTATATGATGACATCATAATTAGTATGCACTGTGACGTCACAATGTCTTATGACGTCATAATGTATCCGCATTAAGACATCACAATATAATATGAGAGCGCAATTTGCAGGTATTATGAGCAATTTCTCTTACACCGTTTGTGTCACATCTACTGGACCATAATGAGGATGTACTATGACGTCACAGTATATGATGACATCATAATTAGTGTGCACTATGATGTCACAATGTATTATGACGTAATTATGTAACCGCATTATGACATCACAACATATTATGTGAGCGCAATTTGCAGGTATTATGAGCAAGTTCTCTTACCCCAATTTGTGTCACATCTACTGGGACATCATGAGCATGTATTATGACGTCACAGTATATGATGACATCATAATTAGTATGCACTATGACTTCACTATGTATTATGATGTCAGAATTTATTCACATTATGACATCACAATATATTATGAGAGCGCAATTTCCAGGTATTATGAGCAATTTCTCTTACCCCAATTTCTGTCACATCTACTGGAGCATCATGAGCATGTATTATGATATCACAGTATATGCTGACATCATAATTTCTATGCACTATGATGTGACAATGTATTATGACGTCATAATATTTCCGCATTATGACATCACAACATATTATGAGAGCCCAATTTGAAGGTATTATGAGCAATTTCTCTTACCCCAATTTCTGTCACATCTACTGGACCATCATGAGCATGTATTATGACGTCACTATATATGATGACATCATAATTAGTATGCACTATGATGTCACAATGTATTATGACGTAGTAATGTATATGCATTACGGCATCATAATATATTATGAGAGCGCAATTTGCAGGTATTATGAGCAATTTCTCTTACCCCAATTTGTGTCACATCTACTGGAGCATCATGAGCATGTATTATGACATCACAGTATATGATGACATCATAATTAGTATGCACTATGATGTCACAATGTATTATGACATCATAATGTATCCGCATTATGACATCTCAATATATTATGAGAGCGCAATTTGCAGGTATTATGAGCAATTTCTCTTACCCCAATTTGTGTCACATCTACTGGAGAATAATGAGCATGCATTATGATGTCACAGAATATGAGGACATCATAATTAGTATGCACTATGATGTCACAATGTATTATGACGTCATAATGAATCCGCATTTTGACATCACAATATGTTATGAGAGCGCAATTTGCAGGTATTTTGAGCAATTTCTCTTACCCCAATTTGTGTCACATCTACTGGAGAAACACGAGTATGTATTATGATGTCACAGTATATGATGACATCATAATTAGTATGCATTATGACATCACAATGTGTTATGACGTCATAATATATCCGCATTATGACATCACAATATATTATGAGAGCGCAATTTGCAGGTATTATGAGCAATTTCTCTTACCCCAATTTGTGTCACATCTACTGGAGAAACGTAAGCATGTATTATGACGTCACAGTATATGATGACATCATAATTAGTATGCATTATGACGTCACAGTGTCTTATGACGTCATAATGTATCCGCATTATGACATCACAATATGTTATGAGAGCGCAATTTGCAGGTATTATGAGCAATTTCTCTTACCCCAATTTCTGTCACATCTACTGGAGCATCATGAGCATGTATTATGACGTCACAGTATATGATGACATCATAATTAGTATGCACTATGACGTCACAATGTTTTATGACGTCATAATATATCCACATTATGACATCACAATATATTATGAGAGCGCAATTTGCAGGTATTATGAGCAATTTCTCTTACCTCAATTTGTGTCACATCTACTGGAGCATCATGAGCATGTATTATGACATCACATTATATGATGACATCATAATTAGTATGCACTGTGACGTCACAATGTCTTATGACGTCATAATGTATCCGCATTAAGACATCACAATATAATATGAGAGCGCAATTTGCAGGTATTATGAGCAATTTCTCTTACACCGTTTGTGTCACATCTACTGGACCATAATGAGGATGTACTATGACGTCACAGTATATGATGACATCATAATTAGTGTGCACTATGATGTCACAATGTATTATGACGTAATTATGTAACCGCATTATGACATCACAATATATTATGTGAGCGCAATTTGCAGGTATTATGAGCAAGTTCTCTTACCCCAATTTGTGTCACATCTACTGGGACATCATGAGCATGTATTATGACGTCACAGTATATGATGACATCATAATTAGTATGCACTATGACTTCACTATGTATTATGATGTCAGAATTTATTCACATTATGACATCACAATATATTATGAGAGCGCAATTTCCAGGTATTATGAGCAATTTCTCTTACCCCAATTTCTGTCACATCTACTGGAGCATCATGAGCATGTATTATGATATCACAGTATATGCTGACATCATAATTTCTATGCATTATGATGTGACAATGTATTATGACGTCATAATATTTCCGCATTATGACATCACAACATATTATGAGAGCCCAATTTGAAGGTATTATGAGCAATTTCTCTTACCCCAATTTCTGTCACATCTACTGGACCATCATGAGCATGTATTATGACGTCACTATATATGATGACATCATAATTAGTATGCACTATGATGTCACAATGTATTATGACGTAGTAATGTATATGCATTACGGCATCACAATATATTATGAGAGCGCAATTTGCAGGTATTATGAGCAATTTCTCTTACCCCAATTTGTGTCACATCTACTGGAGCATCATGAGCATGTATTATGACATCACAGTATATGATGACATCATAATTAGTATGCACTATGATGTCACAATGTATTATGACATCATAATGTATCCGCATTATGACATCTCAATATATTATGAGAGCGCAATTTGCAGGTATTATGAGCAATTTCTCTTACCCCAATTTGTGTCACATCTACTGGAGAATAATGAGCATGCATTATGATGTCACAGAATATGAGGACATCATAATTAGTATGCACTATGATGTCACAATGTATTATGACGTCATAATGAATCCGCATTATGACATCACAATATGTTATGAGAGCGCAATTTGCAGGTATTTTGAGCAATTTCTCTTACCCCAATTTGTGTCACATCTACTGGAGAAACACGAGTATGTATTATGATGTCACAGTATATGATGACATCATAATTAGTATGCATTATGACATCACAATGTGTTATGACGTCATAATATATCCGCATTATGACATCACAGTATATTATGAGAGCGCAATTTGCAGGTATTATGAGCAATTTCTCTTACCCCAATTTGTGTCACATCTACTGGAGCATCATGAGCATGCATTATGACGTCACAGTATATGATGACATCATAATTAGTATGCACTATGACGTCACAATGTATTATGACGTCATAATGTATCCGCATTATGACATCACAATATATAATGAGAGCGCAATTTGCAAGTATTATGAGCAATTTCTCTTACCCCAATTTGTGTCATATCTACTGGAGCAACATGAGCATGTATTATGACATCACAGTATATGATGACATCATAATTAGTATGCACTATGACGTCACAATGTCTTATGATGTCATAATGTATTCGCATTATGACATCACAATATATTATGAGAGCGCAATTTGCAGGTATTATCAACAATTTCTCTTACCTCAATTTGCTTCACATCTACTGGAGCATCTGAGCATGTATTGTAATGTCACAGTATATGATGACATCATAATTAGTATGCACTATGACGTCTCAATGTATTATGACGTCATAATGTATCCGCATTATGACATCACAACATATTATGAGAGCGCAATTTGCAGGTATTATGAGCAATTTCTCTTACCACAACTTGTGTCACATCTACTGTAGCATTATGAGCATGTATTATGACCTCACAGTATATGATGATATCATAATTAGTATGCACTATGACGTCACAATGTATTATGACGTCATAATGTCCGCATTATGACATCCCAATATATTATGAGAGCACAATTGGAAGGTATTATGACCAATTTCTCTTACCCCAATTTGTGTCACATCTACTGGAGCATCATGAGCATGAATTATGACGTCACAGTATATGATGACATCATAATTAGTATGCAGTATGACGTAACAATGTCTTATGACGTCATAATGTATCCGGATTATGACATCACAATATATTATGAGAGCGCAATTTGCAGGTATTATGAGCAATTTCATTTACCACAATTTGTGTCACATTTACTGGAGCATAATGAGTATGTATTATGACGTCACAGTATATGATGACAACGTAATTAGTATGCACTATGACGTCACAATGTATTATGACGTCATAATATATCCGCATTATGACATCACAATATGAGAGCGCAATTTGCAGGTTTTATGAGCAATTTCTCTTACCCCAATTTGTGTCATATCTACTGGAGCATCATGAGCATGTATTATGACGTCATAGTATATGATGACATCATAAGTAGTATGTACTATGACGTCACAGTGTCTTATGACGTCATAATGTATCCGCATTATGACATCACAATATGTTATGAGAGCGCAATTTGCAGGTATTATGAGCAATTTCTCTTACCCCAATTTCTGTCACATCTACTGGAGCATCATGAGCATGTATTATGACGTCACAGTATATGATGACATCATAATTAGTATGCACTATGACGTCACAATGTATTATGACGTCATAATATATCCACATTATGACATCACAATATATTATGAGAGCACAATTTGCAGGTATTATGAGCAATTTCTCTTACCTCAATTTGTGTCACATCTACTGGAGCATCATGAGCATGTATTATGATATCACAGTATATGATGACATCATAATTATTATGCACTGTGACGTCACAATGTATTATGACATCATAATGAATCCGCATTATGACATCACAATATATTATGAGAGCGCAATTTGCAGGTATTATGAGCAATTTCTCTTACCCCAATTTGTGTCACATATACTCGAGCATCATGAGCATATATTATGACGTCACAGTATATGATGACATCATAATTAGTATGCACTATGACGTCACAATGTATTATGACGTCATAATGTATCCGCATTATGACATCACAATATATTATGAGAGCGCAATTTGCAGGTATTATGAGCAATTTCTCTTACCCCAATTTGTGTCACATCTACTCGAGAATGATGAGCATGTATTATGACGTCACAGTATATGATGACATCATAATTAGTATGCACTATGAGGTCACAATGTATTATGATGTCATAATATATCCGCATTATGACATCACAATATATTATGAGAGCGCAAGTTGCAGGTATTATGAGCAATTTCTCTTACCCCAATTAGTGTCACATCTACTGGAGCATAATGAGCAAGCATTATGATGTCACAGTATATGATGACATCATTATTAGTATGCACTATTATGTCACAATGTGTTATGACGTCATAATGAATCCGCATTATGACATCACAATATATTTTGAGAGCGCAATTTGCAGGTATTATGAGCAATTTCTCTTACCCCAATTTGTGTCACATCTACTGGAGAAACATGAGCATGTATTATGACGTCACAGTATATGATGACATCATAATTAGTATGCATTATGACGTCACAATATATTATGATGTCTTAATATATCTGCATTATGAAATCACAATATATTATGAGAGCGCAATTTGCAGGTATTATGAGCAATTTCTCTTACCACAATTTGTGTCACATCTGCTGGAGCATCATGAGCATGCATTATGATGTCACAATATATGATGACATCATAATTAGTATGCACTATGATGTCCCAATGTATTATGACGTCATAATGTATCCGCTTTATGACATCACAATATATTATGAGAGCGCAATTTGCAGGTATTATGACCAATTTCTCTTACCCCAGTTTGTGTCACATCTACTGGAGCATCATGAGCATGTATTATGACGTCACAGTATATGATGACATCATAATTAGTATGCACTATGACGTCACAATATATTATTATGTCATAATATATCCGCATTATGGAATCACAACATATTTTGAGAGCGCAATTTGCAAGTATTATGAGCAATTTCTCTTACCAAAATTTGTGACACATCTCCTGGAGCATCATGAGCCTGCATTATGACGTCACAATATATGATGACATCATAATTAGTATGCACTATGATGTCACAATGTATTATGAAGTCATAATGTATCCGCTTTATGACATCACAATATATTATGAGAGCGCAATTTGCAGGTATTATGACCAATTTCTCTTACCCCAATTTGTGTCACATCTACTGGAGCATCATGAGCATGTATTATGACGTCACAGTATATGATGACATCATAATTAGTATGCACTATGACGTCACACTGTATTATGGCGTCATAATGTATCCGCATTATGACATCACAATATATTATGAGAGCGCAATTTGCAGGTATTATGAGCAATTTCCCTTACCCCAATTTGTGTCACATCTACTGGAGCATCCTGTGCATGTATTATGACGTCACAATATATGATGACATCATAATTAGTATGCACTATGACGTCACAATGTATTATGCCGTCATAATGTATTTGCATTATGACATCACAATTTATTATGAGAGCGCAATTTGCAGGTATTATGAGCAATTTCTCTTACCCCAATTTGTGTCACATCTACTCGAGAATCATGAGCATGTATTATGACGTCACAGTATATGATGACATCATAATTAGTATGCACTATGAGGTCACAATGTATTATGATGTCATAATATATCCGCATTATGACATCACAATATATTATGAGAGCGCAATTTGCAGGTATTATGAGCAATTTCTCTTACCACAATTTGTGTCACATCTACTGGAGCATCATGAGCATGCATTATGACGTCACAATATATGATGACATCGTAATTAATATGCACTATGATGTCACAATGTATTATGACGTCATAATGTATCCGCTTTATGACATCACAATATATTATGAGAGTGCAATTTGCAGGTAATATGAGCAATTTCTCTTACCCCAATTTGTGTCACATCTACTGGAGCATCCTGAGCATGTATTATGACGTCACAATATATGATGACATCATAATTAGTATGCACTATGACGTCATAATGTATCCGCATTATGACATCACAATATATTATGAGAGCGCAATTTGCAGGTATTATGAGCAATTTCTCTTACCCCAATTTGTGTCACATCTACTGGAGAAACATGAGCATGTATTATGACGTCACAGTATATGATGACATCATAATTAGTATGCATTATGACGTCACAATGTATTATGATGTCATAATATATCCGCATTATGAAATCACAATATAATATGAGAGCGCAATTTGCAGGTATTATGAGCAATTTCTCTTACCACAAATTGTGTCACATCTGCTGGAGTATCATGAGCATGCATTATGATGTCACAATATATGATGACATCATAATTAGTATGCACTATGATGTCACAATGTATTATGACGTCATAATATATCCGCTTTATGACATCACAATATATTATGAGAGCGCAATTTGCAGGTATTATGACCAATTTCTCTTACCCCAGTTTGTGTCACATCTACTGGAACATCATGAGTATGTACTATGACGTCACAGTATATGATGACATCATAATTAGCATGCACTATGACGTCACAATATATTATTATGTCATAATATATCCGCATTATGGAATCACAACATATTTTGAGAGCGCAATTTGCAGGTATTATGAGCAATTTCTCTTACCACAATTTGTGACACATCTACTGGAGTATCATGAGCATGCATTATGACGTCACAATATATGATGACATCGTAATTAATATGCACTATGATGTCACAATGTATTATGACGTCATAATGTATCCGCTTTATGACATCACAATATATTATGAGAGCGCAATTTGCAGGTATTATGAGCAATTTCTCTTACCCCAATTTGTGTCACATCTACTGGAGCGTCCTGAGCATGTATTATTACGTCACAATATATGATGACATCATAATTGTTATGCACTATGACGTCATAATGTATCCGCATTATGACATCACAATATATTATGAGAGCGCAATTTGCAGGTATTATGAGCAATTTCTCTTACCCCAATTTGTGTCACATCTACTGGAGAAACATGAGCAGGTATTATGACGTCACAGTATATGATGACATCATAATTAGTATGCATTATGACGTCACAATGTATTATGATGTCATAATATATCCGCATTATGAAATCACAATATATTATGAGAGCGCAATTTGCAGGTATTATGAGCAATTTCTCTTACCACAATTTGTGTCACATCTGCTGGAGCATCATGAGCATGCATTATGATGTCACAATATATGATGACATCATAATTAGTATGCACTATGATGTCACAATGTATTATGATGTCATAATATATCCGCTTTATGACATCACAATATATTATGAGAGCGCAATTTGCAGGTATTATGACCAATTTCTCTTACCCCAGTTTGTGTCACATCTACTGGAGCATCATGAGCATGTATTATGACGTCACAGTATTTGATGACATCATAATTAGTATGCACTATGACGTCACAATATATTATTATGTCATAATATATCCGCATTATGGAATCACAACATATTTTGAGAGCGCAATTTGCAGGTATTATGAGCAATTTCTCTTACCACAATTTGTGACACATCTACTGGAGCATCATGAGCCTGCATTATGACGTCGCAATATATGATGACATCATAATTAGTATGCACTATGATGTCACAATGTATTATGAAGTCATAATGTATCCGCTTTATGACATCACAATATATTATGAGAGCGCAATTTGCAGGTATTATGAACAATTTCTCTTACCCCAATTTGTGTCACATCTACTGGAGCATCATGAGCATGTATTATGACGTCACAGTATATGATGACATCATAATTAGTATGCACTATGACGTCACAATGTATTATGACGTCATAATGTATCCGCATTATGACATCACAATATATTATGAGAGCGCAATTTGCAGGTATTATGAGCAATTTCCCTTACCCCAATTTGTGTCACATCTACTGGAGCATCCTGAGCATGTATTATGATGTCACAATATATGATGACATCATATTTAGTATGCACTATGACGTCACAATGTATTATGCCGTCATAATGTATTCGCATTATGACATCACAATTTATTATGAGAGCGCAATTTGCAGGTATTATGAGCAATTTCTCTTACCCCAATTTGTGTCACATCTACTGGAGCGTCCTGAGCATGTATTATGACGTCACAATATATGATGACATCATAATTAGTATGCACTATGACGTCATAATATATCCGCATTATGACATCACAATATATTATGAGAGCGCAATTTGCAGGTATTATGAGCAATTTCTCTTACCCCAATTTGTGTCACATCTACTGGAGAAACATGAACAGGTATTATGACGTCACAGTATATGATGACATCATCATTAGTATGCATTATGACGTCACAATGTATTATGATTTCATAATATATCCGCATTATGACATCACAATATATTATTAGAGCGCAATTTGCAGGTATTATGACCAATTTCTCTTACCCCAATTTGTGTTACATCTACTGGAGCATCATGAGCATGTATTATGATGTCACAGTATATGATGACATCATAATTAGTATGCACTATGACGTCACAATGTATTATGACGTCATAATGTATCCGCATTATGATATCACAATAAATTATGAGAGCGCAATTTGCAGGTATTATGAGCAATTTCTCTTACCACAATTTGTGTCACATCTACTGGAGCATCATGAGCATGCATTATGACGTCACAATATATGATGACATCGTAATTAATATGCACTATGATGTCACAATGTATTATGACGGCATAATGTATCCGCTTTATGACATCACAATATATCATGAGAGCGCAATTTGCAGGTATTATGAGCAATTTCTCTTACCCCAATTTGTGTCACATCTACTGGAGCGTCCTGAGCATGTATTATGACGTCACAATATATGATGACATCATAATTAGTATGCACTATGACGTCATAATGTATCCGCATTATGACATCACAATATATTATGAGAGCGCAATTTGCAGGTATTATGAGCAATTTCTCTTACCCCAGTTTGTGTCACATCTACTGGAGCATCATGAGCATGTATTATGACGTCACAGTATATGATGACATCAAAATTAGTATGCACTATGACGTCACAATATATTATTATGTCATAATATATCCGCATTATGGAATCACAACATATTTTGAGAGCGCAATTTGCAGGTATTATGAGCAATTTCTCTTACCACAATTTGTGACACATCTACTGGAGCATCATGAGCATGCATTATGACGTCACAATATATGATGACATCATAATTAGTATGCACTATGATGTCACAATATATTATGAAGTCATAATGTATCCGCTTTATGACATCACAATATATTATGAGAGCGCAATTTGCAGGTATTATGATCAATTTCTCTTACCCCAATTTGTGTGACATCTACTGGAGCATCATGAGCATGTAATATGACGTCACAGTATATGATGACATCATAATTAGTATGCACTATGACGTCACAATTTATTATGATGTCATAATTTATCCGCATTATGACATCACAATATATTATGAGAGCGCAATTTGCAGGTATTATGAGCAATTCCTCTTACCCCAATTTGTGTCACATCTACTGGAGCATCCTGAGCATGTATTATGACGTCACAATATATGATGACATCATAATTAGTATGCACTATGACGTCACAATGTATTATGACGTCATAATGTATTCGCATTATGACATCACAATATATTATGAGAGCGCAATTTGCAGGTATTATGAGCAATTTCTCTCACCCCAATTTGTGTCACATCTACTCGAGCATCATGAGCATGTATTATGATGTCACAGTATATGATGACATCATAATTAGTATGCACTATGACGTCACAATGTATTATGACATCATAAGGTATCCGCATTATGACATCGCAATATATTATGAGAGCGCAATTTGCAGGTATTATGAGCAATTTCTCTTACCCCAATTTGTGTCACATCTACTGGAGCATAAGGAGCATGCATTATGATGTCACAGTATATGATGACATCATAATTAGTATGCACTATGATGTCACAATGTATTATGACATCATAAAGAATCCGCATTATGACATCACAATATATAATGAGAGCGCAATTTGCAGGTATTATGAGCAATTTCTCTTACCCCAATTTGTGTCACATCTACTGGAGAAACATGAGCATGTATTATGACGTCACAGTATATGATGACATCATAATTAGTAAGCATTATGACGTCACAATTTATTATGATGTCATAATGTATCCGCATTATGACATCACAATATATTATGAGAGCGCAATTTGCAGGTATTATGAGCAATTTCTCTTACCCCAATTTGTGTCACATCTACTGGAGAAACATGAGCAGGTATTATGACGTCACAGTATATGATGACATCATAATTAGTATGCATTATGACGTCACAATGTATTATGATGTCATAATATATCCGCATTATGAAATCACAATATATTATGAGAGCGCAATTTGCAGGTATTATGAGCAATTTCTCTTACCACAATTTGTGTCACATCTGCTGGAGCATCATGAGCATGCATTATGATGTCACAATATATGATGACATCATAATTAGTATGCACTATGATGTCACAATGTATTATGATGTCATAATATATCCGCTTTATGACATCACAATATATTATGAGAGCGCAATTTGCAGGTATTATGACCAATTTCTCTTACCCCAGTTTGTGTCACATCTACTGGAGCATCATGAGCATGTATTATGACGTCACAGTATTTGATGACATCATAATTAGTATGCACTATGACGTCACAATATATTATTATGTCATAATATATCCGCATTATGGAATCACAACATATTTTGAGAGCGCAATTTGCAGGTATTATGAGCAATTTCTCTTACCACAATTTGTGACACATCTACTGGAGCATCATGAGCCTGCATTATGACGTCGCAATATATGATGACATCATAATTAGTATGCACTATGATGTCACAATGTATTATGAAGTCATAATGTATCCGCTTTATGACATCACAATATATTATGAGAGCGCAATTTGCAGGTATTATGAACAATTTCTCTTACCCCAATTTGTGTCACATCTACTGGAGCATCATGAGCATGTATTATGACGTCACAGTATATGATGACATCATAATTAGTATGCACTATGACGTCACAATGTATTATGACGTCATAATGTATCCGCATTATGACATCACAATATATTATGAGAGCGCAATTTGCAGGTATTATGAGCAATTTCCCTTACCCCAATTTGTGTCACATCTACTGGAGCATCCTGAGCATGTATTATGATGTCACAATATATGATGACATCATATTTAGTATGCACTATGACGTCACAATGTATTATGCCGTCATAATGTATTCGCATTATGACATCACAATTTATTATGAGAGCGCAATTTGCAGGTATTATGAGCAATTTCTCTTACCCCAATTTGTGTCACATCTACTGGAGCGTCCTGAGCATGTATTATGACGTCACAATATATGATGACATCATAATTAGTATGCACTATGACGTCATAATATATCCGCATTATGACATCACAATATATTATGAGAGCGCAATTTGCAGGTATTATGAGCAATTTCTCTTACCCCAATTTGTGTCACATCTACTGGAGAAACATGAACAGGTATTATGACGTCACAGTATATGATGACATCATCATTAGTATGCATTATGACGTCACAATGTATTATGATTTCATAATATATCCGCATTATGACATCACAATATATTATTAGAGCGCAATTTGCAGGTATTATGACCAATTTCTCTTACCCCAATTTGTGTTACATCTACTGGAGCATCATGAGCATGTATTATGATGTCACAGTATATGATGACATCATAATTAGTATGCACTATGACGTCACAATGTATTATGACGTCATAATGTATCCGCATTATGATATCACAATAAATTATGAGAGCGCAATTTGCAGGTATTATGAGCAATTTCTCTTACCACAATTTGTGTCACATCTACTGGAGCATCATGAGCATGCATTATGACGTCACAATATATGATGACATCGTAATTAATATGCACTATGATGTCACAATGTATTATGACGGCATAATGTATCCGCTTTATGACATCACAATATATCATGAGAGCGCAATTTGCAGGTATTATGAGCAATTTCTCTTACCCCAATTTGTGTCACATCTACTGGAGCGTCCTGAGCATGTATTATGACGTCACAATATATGATGACATCATAATTAGTATGCACTATGACGTCATAATGTATCCGCATTATGACATCACAATATATTATGAGAGCGCAATTTGCAGGTATTATGAGCAATTTCTCTTACCCCAGTTTGTGTCACATCTACTGGAGCATCATGAGCATGTATTATGACGTCACAGTATATGATGACATCAAAATTAGTATGCACTATGACGTCACAATATATTATTATGTCATAATATATCCGCATTATGGAATCACAACATATTTTGAGAGCGCAATTTGCAGGTATTATGAGCAATTTCTCTTACCACAATTTGTGACACATCTACTGGAGCATCATGAGCATGCATTATGACGTCACAATATATGATGACATCATAATTAGTATGCACTATGATGTCACAATATATTATGAAGTCATAATGTATCCGCTTTATGACATCACAATATATTATGAGAGCGCAATTTGCAGGTATTATGATCAATTTCTCTTACCCCAATTTGTGTGACATCTACTGGAGCATCATGAGCATGTAATATGACGTCACAGTATATGATGACATCATAATTAGTATGCACTATGACGTCACAATTTATTATGATGTCATAATTTATCCGCATTATGACATCACAATATATTATGAGAGCGCAATTTGCAGGTATTATGAGCAATTCCTCTTACCCCAATTTGTGTCACATCTACTGGAGCATCCTGAGCATGTATTATGACGTCACAATATATGATGACATCATAATTAGTATGCACTATGACGTCACAATGTATTATGACGTCATAATGTATTCGCATTATGACATCACAATATATTATGAGAGCGCAATTTGCAGGTATTATGAGCAATTTCTCTCACCCCAATTTGTGTCACATCTACTCGAGCATCATGAGCATGTATTATGATGTCACAGTATATGATGACATCATAATTAGTATGCACTATGACGTCACAATGTATTATGACATCATAAGGTATCCGCATTATGACATCGCAATATATTATGAGAGCGCAATTTGCAGGTATTATGAGCAATTTCTCTTACCCCAATTTGTGTCACATCTACTGGAGCATAAGGAGCATGCATTATGATGTCACAGTATATGATGACATCATAATTAGTATGCACTATGATGTCACAATGTATTATGACATCATAAAGAATCCGCATTATGACATCACAATATATAATGAGAGCGCAATTTGCAGGTATTATGAGCAATTTCTCTTACCCCAATTTGTGTCACATCTACTGGAGAAACATGAGCATGTATTATGACGTCACAGTATATGATGACATCATAATTAGTAAGCATTATGACGTCACAATTTATTATGATGTCATAATGTATCCGCATTATGACATCACAATATATTATGAGAGCGCAATTTGCAGGTATTATGAGCAATTTCTCTTACCCCAATTTGTGTCACATCTACTGGAGCATCCTGAGCATGTATTATGACGTCACAATATATGATGACATCATAATTACTTTGCACTATGATGTCACAATGTATTATGACGTCATAATGTATTCGCATTATGATATCACAATATATTATTAGAGCGCATTTTGCAGGTATTATGAGCAATTTCTCTTACCCCAATTTGTGTCACATCTACTCGAGCATCATGGGCATATATTATGACGTCACAGTATATGATGACATCATAATTAATATGCACTATGACGTCACAATGTATTATGACATCATAATGTATCCGCATTATGACATCGCAATATATTATGAGAGCGCATGTTGCAGGTTTTATGAGCAATTTCTCTTACCCCAATTAGTGTCACATCTACTGGAGCATTATGAGCATGCATTATGATGTCACAGTATATGATGACATCATTATTAGTATGCACTATGATGTCACAATGTGTTATGACGTCATAATGAATCCGCATTATGAAATCACAATATATTATGAGAGCGCAATTTGCAGGTATTATGAGCAATTTCTCTTACCACAATTTGTGTCACATCTGCTGGAGCATCATGAGCATGCATTATGATGTCACAATATATGATGACATCATAATTAGTATGCACTATGATGTCACAATGTATTATGACGTCATAATGTATCCGCTTTATGACATCACAATATATTATGAGAGCGCAATTTGCAGGTATTATGACCAATGTCTCTTACCCCAGTTTGTGTCACATCTACTGGAGCATCATGAGCATGTATTATGACGTCACAGTATATGATGACATCATAATTAGTATGCACTATGACGTCACAATATATTATGACGTCATAATGTTTCCGCATTATGACATCACAATATATTATGAGAGCGCAATTTGCAGGTATTATGGGCAATTTCCCTTACCCCAATTTGTGTCACATCTACTGGAGCATCCTGAGCACGTATTATGATGTCACAATATATGATGACATCATAATTAGTATGCACTATGACGTCACAATGTATTATGCCGTCATAATATATTCGCATTATGACATCACAATTTATTATGAGAGCGCAATTTGCAGGTATTATGAGCAATTTCTCTTACCCCAATTTGTGTCACATCTACTTGAGAATCATGAGCATGTATTATGACGTCACAGTATATGATGACAGCATAATTACTATGCACTATGAGGTCACAATGTATTATGATGTCATAATATATCCGCATTATGACATCACAACATATTATGAGAGCGCAATTTGCAGGTATTATGAGCAATTTTTCTTACCACATTTTGTGTCACATCTACTGGAGGATCATGAGGATGCATTATGACGTCACAATATATGATGACATCGTAATTAATATGCACTATGATGTCACCATATATTATGACGTCATAATGTATCCGCTTTATGACATCACAATATATTATGAGAGCGCAATTTGCAGGTATTATGAGCAATTTCTCTTACCCTAATTTGTGTCACATCTACTGGAGCATCATGTGCATGTATTATGACGTCACAGTATATGATGACATCATAATTAGTATGCACTATGACGTCATAATGTATCCGCATTATGACATCACAATATATTATGAGAGCGCAATTTGCAGGTATTATGAGCAATTTCTCTTACCCCAATTTGTGTCACATCTACTGGAGAAACATGAGCATGTATTATGATGTCACAGTATATGATGACATCATAATTAGTATGCACTATGATGTCACAATGTATTCTGACATCATAATGTATCCGCATTATAACCTCGCAATATATTATGAGAGGGCAATTTGCAGGTATTATGAGCAATTTCTCTTACCCCTATTTGTGTCACATCTACTGGAGCATAATGAGCATGCATTATGATGTCACAGAATATGATGACATCATAATCAGTATGCACTAGGATGTCACAATGTATTATGACGTCATAATGAATCCGCATTATGACATCACAATATATTATTAGAGCGCAATTTGCAGGTATTATGAGCAATTTCTCTTACCCCAATTTGTGTCACATCTCTGGAGAAACGGGCATGTATTATGACGTCACAGTATATGATGATATCATAATTAGTATGCATTATGACGTCACAATGTATTATGACGTCATAATGTGTCCGCGTTATGACATCACAATATATTAGAGAGCGCAATTTGCAGGTATTATGAGCAATTTCTCTTACCCCAATTTGTGTCACATCTACTGGAGCGTCCTGAGCATGTATTATGACGTCACAATATATGATGACATCATAATTAGTATGCACTATAACATCACAATGTATTATGACGTGATAATAGATTCGCATTATCACATCACAATATATTAAGAGAGCAATTTGCAGGTATTATGACGAATTTCTCTTACCCCAATTTGTGTCACATCTACTGGAGCATCATGAGCATGTATTATGATGTCACAGTATATGATGACATCATAATTAGTATGCACTATGACGTCACAGTGTATTATGACATCATAATGTATCCGCATTATGACATCGCAATACATTATGAGAGCGCAATTTGCAGGTATTATGAGCAATTTCTCTTACCCCAATTTGTGTCACAACTACTGTAGCATAATGAGCATGCATTATGATGTCACAGTATATGATGACATCATAATTAGTATGTATTATCACGTCATAATGAATCCGCATTATGACATCACAATATATTGAGAGCGCAATTTGCAGATATTATGAGCAATTTCTCTTACCCCAATTTGTGTCACATCTGCTTGAGCATCATGAGCATGCATTATGACGTCACATTATATGATTACATCATAATTAGTATGTATTATGACGTCATAATGAATCCGCATTGTTACATCACAATATGTTATGAGAGCGCAATTTGCAGGTATTATGTGCAATTTCTCTTACCCCAATTTGTGTCACATCTACTGGAGCATCCTGAGCATGTATTATGATGTCACAATATATGATGACATCATAATTAGTATGCATTATGATGCCACAATGTATTATGACGTCATAATGTGTTCGCATTATGACATCACAATATGTTATGAGAGCGCAATTTTCAGGTATTATGAGCAATTTCTCTTCCCCAATTTGTGTCACATCTACTCGAGCATCATGAGCATGTATTATGACGTCACAGTATATGATGACATCATAATTAGTATGCACTATGACGTCACAATGTATTATGACATCATAATGTATCCGCATTATGACATCGCAATATATTATGAGAGAGCAATTTACAGGTATTATGAGCAATTTCTCTTACCCCAATTTGTGTCACATCAACTGGAGTATAATGAGCATGCATTATGATGTCACGGTATATGATGACATCGTAATTAGTATGCACTATGATGTCACAATGTATTATGACGTCATAATGAATCCGCATTATGACATCACAATATATTATGAGAGCGCAATTTGCAGGTATTATGAGCAATTTCTCTTACCCCAATTTGTGTCACATCTACTGGCGCATCATGAGCATGCATTATGACGTCACAATATATGATGACATCATAATTAGTATGCACTATGATGTCACAATGTATTATGACGTCATAATGTATCCGCTTTATGACATCACAATATACTATGAGAGCGCAATTTGCAGGTATTATGACCAATTTCTCTTACCCCAATTTGTATCACATCTCCTGGAGCATCATGAGCATGTATTATGACGTCACAGTATATGATGACATCATGATTAGTATGCACTATGACGTCACAATGTATTATGATGTCATAATATATCCGCATTATGACATCAAAATATATTATGAGAGCGCAATTTGCAGGTATTATGAGCAATTTCTCTTACCACAATTTGTGTCACATCTACTGGAGCATCATGAGCATGCATTATGACGTCTCCATATATGATGACATCATAATTGTTATGCACTATGATGTCACAATGTATTATGACGTCATAATGTATCCGCTTTTTGACATCACAATATATTATGAGAGCGCAATATGCAGGTATTATGACCAACTTCTCTTACCCCAATTTGTTTCACATCTACTGGAGCATCATGAGCATGCATTATGATGTCACAATATATGATGACATCATAATTAGTATGCACTATGATGTCACAATGCATTATGACGTCATAATATATCCGCTTCATGACATCACAATATATTATGAGAGCGCAATTTGAAGGTATTATGTCCAATTTCTCTAACCCCATATTGTGTCACATCTCCTGGAGCATCATGAGCATGTATTATGACGTCACAGTATATGATGACATCATAATTAGTGTGCACTATGACGTCACAATGTATTATGACATCATAATGTATCCCCATTATGACATCGCAATACATTATGAGAGCGCAATTTGCAGGTATTATGAGCAATTTCTGTTACCCCAATTTGTGTCACAACTACTGGAGCATAATGAGCATGCATTATGATGTCACAGCATATGATGACATCATAATTAGTATGTATTATGACGTCATAATATATCCGCATTATGACTTCACAATATATTGAGAGCGCAATTTGCAGGTATTATGAGCAATTTCTCTTACCCCAATTTGTGTCACATCTACTGGAGCATCATGAGCATGCATTATGACGTCACAGTGTATGATGACATCATAATTAGTATGCACTATGACGTCACAATGTATTATGACATCATAATGTATCCGCATTATGACATCACAATATATTGAGAGCACAATTTGCAGGTATTACGAGCAATTTCTTTTACCCCATTTTGTGTCACATCTACTGGAGCATCATGAGCATGCAGTATGACGTCACAGTATATGATGACATCATAATTAGTAAGCCTTATGACGTCACAATGTATTATGACGTCATAATGTATCTGCATTATGACATCACAATATATTATGAGAGCGCAATAAGCAGGTATTATGAGCAATTTCTCTAACCCCAATTTGTGTCACATCTACTGGAACATCCTGAGCATGTATTATGACGTCACAATATATGATGACATCATAATTAGTATGCACTATGATGTCACAATGTATTATGACGTCATAATGTATCCGCTTTATGACATCACAATGTATTATGAGAGCGCAAATTGCAGGTATTATGACCAATTTCTCTTACCCTAATTTGTGTCACATATACTGGAGCATCATGTGCATGTATTATGACGTCACAGTATATGATGACATCATAATTAGTATGTACTATGACGTCACAATGTATTATGACGTCATAATGTATCCGCATTATGACATCACAATATATTATGAGAGAGCAATTTGCAGGTATTATGAGCAATTTCTCTTACCCCAATTTGTGTCACATCTACTGGAGAAACATGAGCATGTATTTTGACGTCACAATATATGATGACATTATAATTAGTATGCACTATGATGTCACAATGTATTATGACGTCATAATGAATCCGCATTATGACATCACAATATATTATGAGAGCGGAATTTGCAGGTATTATGAGCAATTTCTCTTACCCCAATTTGTGTCACATACACAGGAGAAACATGAGCATGTATTATGATGTCACAGTATATGATGAAATCATAATTAGTATGCATTATGACGTCACAATGTATTATGATGTCATAATGTATCCGCATTATGACATCACAATATATTATGAGAGCGCAATTTGCAGGTATTATGAGCAATTTCTCTAACCACAATTTGTGTCACATCTACTGGAGCATCATGAGCATGCATTATGACGTCACAATATATGTTGACATCACAATTTGTATGCACTATGATGTCACAATGTATTATGACGTCATAATGTATCCGCTTTATGACATCACAATATATTATGAGAGCGCAATTTGCAGGTATTATGACCAATTTTTCTTACCCCAATTTGTGTCACATATACTGGAGCATCATGAGCATGCATTGTGACGTAACAGTATATGATGACATCATAATTATTATGCACTATGACGTCACAATGTAGTATGACGTCATATTGTATCCGCATTATGACAGCACAATATATTATGAGAGCGCAATTTGCAGGTATTATGAGCAATTTCTCCTACCCCAATTTGTGTCACATCTACTGGAGCATCCTGAGCATGTATTATGACGTCACAATATATGATGACATCATAATTAGTATGCACTATGATGTCACAATATATTATGACGTCATAATGTATCCGCATTATGACAGCACAATACATTATGAGAGCGCAATTTGCAGGTATTATGAGCAATTTCTCCTACCCCAATTTGTGTCACATCTACTGGAGCATCCTGAGCATGTATTATGACGTCACAGTATATGATGACATCATAATTAGTATGCACTACGACGTCACAATGCATTATGATGTCATAATATATCCGCATTATGACATCACAAGATATTATGAGAGCGCAATTTGCAGGTATGATGAGCAATTTCTCTTACCACAATTTGTGTCACATCTACTGGAGCATCATGAGCATGCATTATGACGTCCCAATATATGATGACATCATAATTAGTATGCACTATGATGTCACAATGTATTATGACGTCATAATATATCCGCTTTATGACATCACAATATATTTTGAGAGCGCAATTTGCAGGTATTATCACCAATTTCTCTTACCCCAATTTGTGTCACATCTAGTGGAGCATCATGAGCATGCATTATGACGTCACAGTATATGATGACATCATAATTATTATGCACTATGACGTCACAATGTATTGTGACGTCATAATGTATCCGCATTATGACATCACAATATATTATGAGAGCACAATTTGCAGGTATTATGAGCAATTTCTCTTACCCCAATTGGTGTCACATCTACTGGAGCATCCTGAGCACGTATTATGACGTCACAATATATGATGACATCATAAATAGTATGCACTATGACGTCACAATGTATTATGATGTCATAATGTATCCGCATTATGACATCACAATATATTATGAGAGCGCAATTTGCAGGTATTATGACCAATTTCTCTTACCCCAATTTGTGACACATCTACTGGAGCGTCATGAGCATGTATTATGACGTCACAGTATATGACGACATCATAATTAGTATGCACTATGACATCACAATTTATTATGACGTCATAATTTATCCGCATTATGACATCACAATATATTATGAGAGCGCAATTTGCAGGTACTTTGAGCAATTTCTCTTACCCCAATTTTTTTCACATCTACTGGAGCATCCTGAGCATGTATTATGATGTCACAATATATGATGACATCATAATTAGTATGCACTATGATGTCACAATGTATTATGACGTCATATTGTATCCGCTTTTTGACATCACAATATATTATGAGAGCGCAATTTGCAGGTATTATGAGCAATTTCTCTTACCCCAATTTGTGTCACATCTACTGGAGCATCATGAGCATGTATTATGATGTCACAGTATATGATGACATCATAATTAGTATGCACTATGACGTCACAATGTATTATGACATCATAATGTATCCGCATTATGACATCGCAATATATTATGAGAGCGCAATTTGCAGTTATTATGACCAATTTCTCTTACCCCAATTTGTGTCACATCTACTGGAGCATAATGAGCATGCATTATGATGTCACAGTATATGATGAGATCATAATTAGTATGCACTATGATGTCACAATGTATTATGATGTCATAATGAATCCGCATTATGACATCACAATATATTATGAGAGCGCAATTTGCAGTTATTATGAGCAATTTCTTTTACCCCAAATTGTGTCACATCTACTGGAGCATCATGAGCATGCATTATGACGTCACAGTATATGATGACATCATAATTAGTAAGCATTATGACGTCACAATGTATTATGACGTCATAATGCATCCGCATTATGACATCACAATATATTATGAGAGCGCAATTTGCAGGTATTATGAACAATTTCCCTTACCCCAATTTGTGTCACATCTACTGGATCATCCTGAGCATGTATTATGACGTCACAATATATGATGACGTCATAATTAGTATGCACTATGATGTCACAATGTATTATGAAGTCATAATGTATTTGCATTATGACATCACAATATATTATGAGAGCGCAATTTGCAGGTACTATGAGCAATTTCTCTTACCCCAATTTGTTTCACATCTACTCGAGCATCATGAGCATGTATTATGACGTCACAGTATATGATGACTTCATAATAAGTATGCACTATGACGTCACAATGTATTATGACATCATAATGTATCCGCATTATGACATCGCAATATATTATGAGAGCGCAATTTGCAGGTACTATGAGCAATTTCTCTTGCCCCAATTAGTGTCACATCTACTGGAGCAAAATGAGCATGCATTATGATGTCACAGTATATGATGACATCATAATTAGTATGCAGTATGATGTCACAATGTATTATGACGTCATAATGAGTCCGCATTATGACACCACAATATATTATGAGAGCGCAATTTGCAGGTATTATGACCAATTTCTCTTACCCCAATTTGTGTCACATCTACTGGAGAAACATGAGCATGTATTATGACGTCACAGTATATGATGACATCATAATTAGTATGCATTATTTCGTCACAATGTATTATGACGTCATAATGTATCCGCTTTATGACATCACAATATACTATTAGAGCGTAATTTGCAGGTATTATGACCAATTTCTCTTACCCCAATTTGTGTCACATCTACTGGAGCATCCTGAGCATGTATTATGACGTCACAATATATGATGACATCATAATTAGTATGCACTATGACGTCACAATGTATTATGATGTCATAATGTATTCGCATTATGACATCACAATATATTATGAGAGCGCAATTTGCAGGTATTATGAGCAATTTCTCTTACCCCAATTTGTGTCACATCTACTCGAGCATCATAAGCATGTATTATGACGTCACAGTATATGATGACATCATAATTAGTATGCACTATGACGTCACAATCTATTATGACATCATAATGTATCCGCATTATGACATCGCAATATATTATGAGAGCGCAATTTGCAGGTATTTTGAGCAATTTCTCTTACCCGAGTTTGTGTCACATCTACTGGAGCATCATGAGCATGCATTATGACGTCACAGTATATGATGACATCATAATTAGTAAGCATTATGACGTCACAATGTATTATGACGTCATAATGTATCCGCATTATGACATCACAATATATTATGAGAGCGCAATTTGCAGGTATTATGACCAGTTTCTCTTACCCCAATTTGTGACACATCTACTGGAGCATCATGAGCATGTATTATGATGTCACAGTGTATGATGACATCATAATTAGCATGCAGTATGACGTCACAATGTATTATGACATCATAATGTATCCGCATTATGACATCGCAATATATTATGAGAGCGCAATCTGCAGCTATTATGAGCAATTTCTCTTACCCCAATTTGTGTCACATCTGCTGGAGCATAATGATCATGCATTATTATGTCACTGTATATCATGACATCATAATTAGTATGCACTATGATGTCACAATGTAATATGACGTCATAATTAATCCGCATTATGACATCACAATATATTGAGAGCGCAATTTGCAGGTATTATGAGCAATTTCTCTTACCCCAGTTTGTGTCACATCTACTGGAGCATCATGAGCATGCATTATGACGTCACAGTATATGATGACATCATAATTAGTATGCACTATGATGTCACAATGTATTATGACGTCATAATGTATCCGCTTTATGACATCACAATATATTATGAGAGCGCAATTTGCAGGTATTATGTCCAATTTCTCTTACCCCAAATTGTGTCACATCTCCTGGAGCATCATGAGCATGTATTATGACGTCACAGTATATGATGACATCATAGTTAGTGTGCACTATGACGTCACAATATAATATGAAATCATAATGTATCCGCATTATGACATCGCAATACATTATGAGAGCGCAATTTGCAGGTATTATGAGCAATTTCTGTTACCCCAATTTGTGTCACAACTACTGGAGCATAATGAGCCTGCATTATGATGTCACAGCATATGATGACATCATAATTAGTATGTATTATGACGTCATAATGTATCCGCATTATGACATCACAATATATTGAGAGCGCAATTTGCAGGTATTATGAGCAATTTCTCTTACCCGAATTTGTGTCACATCTACTGGAGCATCATGAGCATGCATTATGACGTCACAGTGTATGATGACATCATAATTAGTATGCACTATGACGTCACAATGTATTATGACATCATAATGTATCCGCATTATGACATCGCAATATATTATGAGAGCGCAATTTGCAGGTATTATGAGCAATTTCTCTTACCCCAATTTGTGTCACATCTACTGGAGCATAATGGGCATGCATTATGATGTCACAGTATATGATGACATCATAATTAGTATGCACTATGACGTCACAATGTATTATGATGTCATAATGAATCCGCATTATGACATCACAATATATTATGAGAGCGCAATTTGCAGTTATTATGAGCAATTTCTTTTACCCCAATTTGTGTCACATCTACTGGAGCAACATGAGCATGCAGTATGACGTCACAGTATATGATGACATCATAATTAGTAAGCATTATGACGTCACAATGTATTATGACGTCATAATGTATCCGCATTATGACATCACAATATATTATAAGAGCGAAATTTGCAGGTATTATGAGCAATTTCTCTTACCCCAATTTGTGTCACATCTACTGGAGCAACATGAGCATGTATTATGACGTCACAATATATGATGACATCATAATTAGTATGCACTATGACGTCACAATGTATTATGACGTCATAATATATCCGCTTTATGACATCACAATATATTATGAGAGCGCAATTTGCAGGTATTATGAGCAATTTCTCTTACCCCAATTTGTGTCACATCTACTGGAGCATCCTGAGCATGTATTATGATGTCACGATATATGATGACATCATAATTAGTATGCACTATGACGTCACAATGTATTATGACGTCATAATGTATTCGCATTATGACATCACAATATATTATGAGAGCTCAATTTGCAGGTATTATGAGCAATTTCTCTTATCACAATTTGTGTCACATCTACTGGAGCATCATGAGCATGTATTATGACGTCACAGTATATGATGACATCATAATTAGTATGCACTATGACGTCACAATCTATTATGACATCATAATGTATCCGCATTATGACATCGCAATATATTATGAGAGCGCATTTTGCATGTATTCTGAGCAACTTCTCTTACCCCAATTTGTGTCACATATACTGGCGCATAATGAGCATGCATTATGATGTCACAGTATATCATGACATCATAATTAGTATGCACTATGATGTCACAATCTAATATGACGTCATAATGAACCCGCATTATGACATCACAATATATTGAGAGCGCAATTTGCAGGTATTATGAGCAATTTCTCTTACCCCAATTTGTGTCACATCTACTGGAGCATCATGAGCATGCATTATGACGTCACAGTACATGTCATCATAATTAGTAAGCATTATGACATCACAATGTATTATGACGTCATAATGTATCCGCATTATGACATCACAATATATTATGAGAGCGCAATTTGCAGGTATTATGAGCAATGTCTCTTACCGCCATTTGTGTCACATCTACTGGAGCATCCTGAGCATGTATTTTGACGTCACAATATATGATGACATCATAATTAATATGCACTATGATGTCACAATGTATTATGACGTCATAATGAATCCGCATTATGACATCACAATATATTATGAGAGCGGAATTTGCAGGTATTATGAGCAATTTCTCTTACCTCAATTTGTGTCACATATACAGGAGAAACATGAGCATGTATTATGATGTCACAGTATATGATGAAATCATAATTAGTATGCATTATGACGTAACAATGTATTATGACGTCATAATGTATCCGCATTATGACATCACAATATATTATGAGAGCGCAATTTGCAGGTATTATGAGCAATTTCTCTAACCACAATTTGTGTCACATCTACTGGAGCATCATGAGCATGCATTATGACGTCACAATATATGATGACATCACAATTAGTATGCACTATGATGTCACAATGTATTATGACGTCATAATGTATCCACTTTATGACATCACAATATATTATGAGAACGCAATTTGCAGGTATTATGACCAATTTCTCTTACCCCAATTTGTGTCACATCCATTGGAGCATCATGAGCATGCATTATGACGTCACAGTATATGATGACATCATAATTAGTATGCACTATGATGTCACAATGTATTATGATGTCATAATATATCCGTATAATGACATCACAATATATTATGAGAGCCCAATTTGCAGGTGTTATGAGCAATTTCTCTTACCCGAATTTGTGCCACATCTACTGGAGCATCATGAGCATGCATTATGACGTCACAATATATGATGACATCATAATTAGTATGCACTATGATGTCACAATGTATTATGACGTCATAATATATCTGCTTTATGACATCACAATATATTATGAGAGCGCAATTTGCAGGTATTATGACCAATTTTTCTTACCCCAATTTGTGCACATATACTCGAGCATCATGAGCATGCGTTGTGACGTCACAGTATATGATGACATCATAATTATTATGCACTATGACGTCACAATGTATTATGACGTCATAATGAATCCGCATTATGACATCACAATATATTATGAGAGCGGAATTTGCAGGTATTATGAGCAATTTCTCTTACCTCAATTTGTGTCCCATATACAGGAGAAACATGAGCATGTATTTTGACGTCACAATATATGATGACATCATAATTAATATGCACTATGATGTCACAATGTATTATGACGTCATAATGAATCCGCATTATGACATCACAATATATTATGAGAGCGGAATTTGCAGGTATTATGAGCAATTTCTCTTACCTCAATTTGTGTCACATATACAGGAGAAACATGAGCATGCATTATGACGTCACCATATATGATGACATCATAATTAGTATGCATTATGACGTCACAATGTATTATGATGTCATAATGTATCCGCGTTATGACATCACAATATATTAGGAGAGCGCAATTTGCAGGTATTATGAGCAATTTCTCTTACCACAATTTGTGTCACATCTACTGGAGCATCATGAGCATGCATTATGACGTCACCATATATGATGACATCATACTTAGTATGCACTATGATGTCACAATGTATTATGACGTCATAATTTATCCACTTTTTGACATCACAATATATTATGAGAGCGCAATATGCAGGTATTATGACCAATTTCTCTTACCCCAATTTGTTTCACATCTACTGGAGCATCATGAGCATGCATTATGATGTCACAATATATGATGACATCATAATTAGTATGCACTATGATGTCACAATGTATTATGACGTCATAATGTATCCGCTTTATGACATCACAATATATTATGAGAGCGCAATTTGCAGGTATTATGTCCAATTTCTCTTACCCCAAATTGTGTCACATCTACTGGAGCATCATGAGCATGTATTATGACGTCACAGTATATGATGACATCATAATTAGTGTGCACTATGACGTCACAATATATTATGAAATCATAATGTATCCGCATTATGACATCGCAATACATTATGAGAACGCAATTTGCAGGTATTATGAGCAATTTCTGTTACCCCAATTTGTGTCACAACTCCTGGAGCATAATGAGCCTGCATCATGATGTCACAGCATATGATGACATCATAATTAGTATGTATTATGACGTCATAATATATCCGCATTATGACATCACAATATATTGAGAGCGCAATTTGCAGGTATTATGAGCAATTTCTCTTACCCCAATTTGTGTCACATCTACTGGAGCATCATGAGCATGCATTATGACGTCACAGTGTATGATGACATCATAATTAGTATGCACTATGACGTCACAATGTATTATGACATCATAATGTGTCCGCATTATGACATCGCAATATATTATGAGAGCGCAATTTGCAGGTATTATGAGCAATTTCTCTTACCACAATTTGTGTCACATCTACTGGAGCATAATGGGCATGCATTATGATGTCACAGTATATGATGACATCATAATTAGTATGCACTATGATGTCACAATGTATTATGATGTCATAATGAATCCGCATTATGACATCACAATGTATTATGAGAGCGCAATTTGCAGTTATTATGAGCAATTTATTTTACCCCAATTTGTGTCACATCTACTGGAGCAACATGAGCATGCAGTATGACGTCACAGTATATGATGACATCATAATTAGTAAGCATTATGACGTCACAATGTATTATGACGTCATAATGTATACGCATTATGACATCACAATATATTTTGAGAGCGCAATTTGCAGGTATTATGAGCAATTTCTCTTAACCCAATTTGTGTCACATCTACAGGAGCATCCTGAGCATGTATTATGACGTCACAATATATGATGACATCATAATTAGTATGCACTATGACGTCACAATGTATTATGACGTCATAATATATCCGCTTTATGACATCACAATATATTATGAGAGCGCAATTTGCAGGTATTATGAGCAATTTCTCTTACCCCAATTTGTGTCACATCTACTGGAGAATCATGAGCATGTATTATGATGTCACGATATATGATGACATCATAATTAGTATGCACTATGACGTCACAATGTATTATGACGTCATAATGTATTCGCATTATGACATCACAATATATTATGAGAGCTCAATTTGCAGGTATTATGAGCAATTTCTCTTACCACAATTTGTTTCACATCTACCGGAGCATCATGAGCATATATTATGACGTCACAGTATATGATGACATCATAATTAGTATGCACTATGACGTCACAATCTATTATGACATCATAATGTATCCGCATTATGACATCGCAATATATTATGAGAGCGCAATTTGCATGTATTCTGAGCAACTTCTCTTACCCCAATTTGTGTCACATATACTGGAGCATAATGAGCATGCATTATGATGTCACAGTATATCATGACATCATAATTAGTATGCACTATGATGTCACAATCTAATATGACGTCATAATGAACCCGCATTATGACATCACAATATATTGAGAGCGCAATTTGCAGGTATTATGAGCAATTTCTCTTACCCCAATTTGTGTCACATCTACTGGAGCATCATGAGCATGCATTATGACGTCACAGTATATGATGTCATCATAATTAGTAAGCATTATGACGTCACAATGTATTATGACGTCATAATGTATCCGCATTATGACATCACAATATATTATGAGAGCGCAATTTGCAGGTATTATGAGCAATGTCTCTTACCGCCATTTGTGTCACATCTACTGGAGCATCCTGAGCATGTATTTTGACGTCAAAATATATGATGACATCATAATTAATATGCACTATGATGTCACAATGTATTATGACGTCATAATGAATCCGCATTATGACATCACAATATATTATGAGAGCGGAATTTGCAGGTATTATGAGCAATTTCTCTTACCAAAATTTGTGTCACATATACAGGAGAAACATGAGCATGTATTATGATGTCACAGTATATGATGAAATCATAATTAGTATGCATTATGACGTCACAATGTATTATGATGTCATAATGTATCCGCATTATGACATCACAATATATTATGAGAGTGCAATTTGCAGGTATTATGAGCAATTTCTCTAACCACAATTTATGTCACATCTACTGGAGCATCATGAGCATGCATTATGACGTCACAATATATGATGACATCACAATTAGTATGCACTATGATGTCACAATGTATTATGACGTCATAATGTATCCGCTTTATGACATCACAATATATTATGAGAGCGCAATTTGCAGGTATTATGACCAATTTCTCTTACCCCAATTTGTGTCACATCCATTGGAGCATCATGAGCATGCATTATGACGTCACAGTATATGATGACATCATAATTAGTATGCACTATGATGTCACAATGTATTATGATGTCATAATATATCCGTATAATGACATCACAATATATTATGAGAGCCCAATTTGCAGGTGTTATGAGCAATTTCTCTTACCCCAATTTGTGCCACATCTACTGGAGCATCATGAGGATGCATTATGATGTCACAATATATGATGACATCATAATTAGTATGCACTATGATGTCACAATATATTATGACGTCATAATATATCCGCTTTATGACATCACAATATATTATGAGAGCGCAATTTGCAGGTATTATGACCAATTTTTCTTACCCCAATTTGTGCACATATACTCGAGCATCATGAGCATGCATTGTGACGTCACAGTATATGATGACATCATAATTATTATGCACTATGACGTCACAATGTATTATGACGTCATAATGTATCCGCATTATGACAGCACAATATATTATGAGAGCGCAATTTGCAGGTATTATGAGCAATTTCTCCTACCCCAATTTGTGTCACATCTACTGGAGCATCCTGAGCATGTATTATGACGTCACAATATATGATGACATCATAATTAGTATGCACTATGATGTCACAATATATTATGACGTCATAATGTATCCGCAGTATGACAGCACAATACATTATGAGAGCGCAATTTGCAGGTATTATGAGCAATTTCTCCTACCCCAATTTGTGTCACATCTACTGGAGCATCCTGAGCATGTATTATGACGTCACAGTATATGATGTCATCATAATTAGTATGCACTATGACGTCACAATGCATTATGATGTCATAATATATCCGCATATGACATCACAAAATATTATGAGAGCGCAATTTGCAGGTATTATGAGCAATTTCTCTTACCACAATTTGTGTCACATCTACTGGAGCATCATGAGCATGCATTATGACGTCCTAATATATGATGACATCATAATTAGTATGCACTATGATGTCACAATGTATTATGACGTCATAATATATCCGCTTTATGACATCACAATATATTTTGAGAGCGCAATTTGCAGGTATTATCACCAATTTCTCTTACCCCAATTTGTGCCACATCTAATGGAGCATCATGAGCATGCATTATGACGTCACAGTATATGATGACATCATAATTATTATGCACTATGACGTCACAATGTATTGTGAAGTCATAATGTATCCGCATTATGACATCACAATATATTATGAGAGCACAATTTGCAGGTATTATGAGCAATTTCTCTTACCCGAATTGGTGTCACATCTACTGGAGCATCCTGAGCACGTATTATGATGTCACAATATATGATGACATCATAATTAGTATGCACTATGACGTCACAATGTATTATGATATCATAATATATCCGCATTATGACATCACATTATATTATGAGAGCGCAATTTGCAGGTATTATGAGCAATTTCTCTTACCCCAATTTGTGTCACATCTACTGGAGCATCATGAGCATGCATTATGATGTCACAATATATGATGACATCATAATTGGTATGCACTATGACGTCACAATGTATTATGATGTCATAATATATCCGTATAATGACATCACAATATATTATGAGAGCGCAATTTGCATGTGTTATGAGCAATTTCTCTTACCCCAATTTGTGCCACATCTACTGGAGCATCATGAGCATGCATTATGACGTCAAAACATATGATGACATCATAATTAGTATGCACTATGATGTCACAATGTATTATGACGTCATAATATATCCGCTTTATGACATCACAATATATTATGAGAGCGCAATTTGCAGGTATTATGAGCAATTTCTCTTACCCCAATTTGTGTCACGTCTGCTGGAGAAACATAAGCATGTATTATGACATCGCAGTATATGATGACATTATAATTAGTATCCATTATGACGTCACAATGTATTATGATGTCATAATATATCCGCATTATGACATCACAATATATTATGAGAGCGCAATTTGCAGGTATTATGAGCAATTTCTCTTACCCCAATTTGTGTCACATCTACTGGAGCATCCTGAGCATATATTATGACGTCACAATATATGATGACATCATAATTAGTATGCACTATGACGTCACAATGTATTATGACGTCATAATGTATTCGCATTATGACATCACAATATATTATGAGAGCGCAATTTGCAGGTATTATGAGCAATTTCTCTTACCCCAATTTGTGTCACATCTACTGGAGCATAATGAGCATGCATTATGATGTCACAGAATATGATGTCATCATAATTAGTATGCACTATGATGTCACAATGTATTATGACGTCATAATGAATCCGCATTATGACATCACAATATATTATGAGAGCGCAATTTGCAGGTATGATGAGCAATTTTTCTTACCACAATTTGTGTCACATCTACTGGAGCATCATGAGCATGCATTATGGCATCACAGTATATGATGACATCATAATTAGTAAGCATTATGACGTCACAATGTATTATGACATCATAATGTATCTGCATTATGACATCACAATATATTATGAGAGCGCAATTTGCAGGTATTATGAGCAATTTCTCTTACCAAAATTTGTGTCATATCTACTGGAGCATCATGAGCATGCATTATGACGTCACAATATATGATGGCATCCTAATTAGTATGCAGTATGATGTCACAATGTATTATGATGTCATAACGTATCCGCTTTATGACATCACAATATATTATGAGAGCGCAATTTGCAGGTATTATGAGCAATTTCTCTTACCCCAATTTGTGTCATATCTACTGGAGAAACATGAGCATGCATTATGATGTCACAGTATATGATGACATCATAATTAGTATGCACTATGATGTCACAATGTATTATGACGTCATAATGAATCCGCATTTTGACATCACAATATATTATGAGAGCGCAATTTGCAGGTTTTATGAGCAATTTCTCTTACCCCAATTTGTGTCACATCCACTGGGGAAACATGAGCATGTATTATGACCTCACAGTATATGATGACATCATAATTAGTATGCATTATGACTTCACAATGTATTATGACGTCATAATATATCCGCATTATGACATCACAATATATTATGAGAGCGCAATTTGCAGGTATTATGAGCAATTTCTCTTACCCCAATTTGTGTCACATCTACTGGAGCATCATGAGCATGCATTATGACGTCACAGTGTATGATGACATCATAATTAGTATGCACTATGATGTCACAATGTATTATGACATCATAATGTGTCCGCATTATGTCATCGCAATATATTATGAGAGCGCAATTTGCAGGTATTATGAGCAATTTCTCTTACCCCAATTTGTGTCACATCTACTGGACCATCCTGAGCATGCATTATGATGTCACAGTATATCATGACATCATAATTAGTATGCACTATGATGTCACAATCTAATATGACGTCATAATGAACCCGCATTATGACATCACAATATATTGAGAGCGCAATTTGCAGGTATTATGAGCAATTTCTCTTACCCCAATTTGTGTCACATCTACTGGAGCATCATGAGCATGCATTATGACGTGACAGTATATGATGTCATCATAATTAGTAAGCATTATGACGTCACAATGTATTATGACGTCATAATGTATCCGCATTATGACATCACAATATATTATGAGAGTGCAATTTGCAGGTATTATGAGCAATGTCTCTTACCGCCATTTGTGTCACATCTACTGGAGCATCCTGAGCATGTATTTTGACGTCACAATATATGATGACATCATAATTAATATGCACTATGATGTCACAATGTATTATGACGTTATAATGAATCCGCATTATGACATCACAATATATTATGAGAGCGGAATTTGCAGGTATTATGAGCAATTTCTCTTACCTCAATTTGTGTCACATATACAGGAGAAACATGAGCATGTATTATGATGTCACAGTATATGATGAAATCATAATTAGTATGCATTATAACGTCACAATGTATTATGATGTCATAATGTATCCGCATTATGACATCACAATATATTATGAGAGCGCAATTTGCAGGTATTATGAGCAATTTCTCTAACCACAATTTGTGTCACATCTACTGGAGCATCATGAGCATGCATTATGACGTCACAATATATGATGACATCACAATTAGTATGCACTATGATGTCACAATGTATTATGACGTCATAATGTATCCGCTTTATGACATCACAATATATTATGAGAGCGCAATTTGCAGGTATTATGAGCAATTTCTCTTACCCCAATTTGTGTCACATCTACTGGAGCATCATGAGCATGCATTATGACGTCACAATATATGATGACATCATAATTAGTATGCACTATGATGTCACAATGTATTATGATGTCATAATATATCCGTATAATGACATCACAATATATTATGAGAGCCCAATTTACAGGTGTTATGAGCAATTTCTCTTACCCCAATTTGTGCCACATCTACTGGACCATCATGAGCATGCATTATGACGTCACAATATATGATGACATCATAATTAGTATGCACTATGATGTCACAATGTATTATGACGTCATAATATATCCGCTTTATGACATCACAATATATTATGTGAGCGCAATTTGCAGGTATTATGACCAATTTTTCTTACCCCAATTTGTGCACATATACTCGAGCATCATGAGCATGCATTGTGACGTCACAGTATATGATGACATCATAATTATTATGCACTATGACGTCACTATGTATTATGACGTCATAATGTATCCGCATTATGACAGCACAATATATTATGAGAGCGCAATTTGCAGGTATTATGAGCAATTTCTCCTACCCCAATTTGTGTCACATCCACTGGAGCATCCTGAGCATGTATTATGACGTCACAATATATGATGACATCATAATTAGTATGCACTATGATGTCACAATATATTATGACGTCATAATGTATCCGCATTATGACAGCACAATACATTATGAGAGCGCAATTTGCAGGTATTATGAGCAATTTCTCCTACCCCAATTTGTGTCACATCTACTGGAGCGTCCTGAGCATGTATTATGACGTCACAGTATATGATGTCATCATAATTAGTATGCACTATGACGTCACAATGCATTATGATGTCAAAAAATATCCGCATATGACATCACAAAATATGAGAGCGCAATTTGCAGGTATTATGAGCAATTTCTCTTACCACAATTTGTGTCACATCTACTGGAGCACCATGAGCATGCATTATGACGTCCCAATATATGATGACATCATAATTAGTATGCACTATGATGTCACAATGTATTATGACGTCATAATATATCCGCTTTATGACATCACAATATATTTTGAGAGCGCAATTTGCAGGTATTATCACCAATTTCTCTTACCCCAATTTGTGCCACATATAATGGAGCATCATGAGCATGCATTATGACGTCACAGTATATGATGACATCATAATTATTATGCACTATGACGTCACAATGTATTGTGAAGTCATAATGTATCCGCATTATGACATCACAATATATTATGAGAGCACAATTTGCAGGTATTATGAGCAATTTCTCTTACCCGAATTGGTGTCACATCTACTGGAGCATCCTGAGCACGTATTATGATGTCACAATATATGATGACATCATAATTAGTATGCACTATGACGTCACAATGTATTATGATATCATAATATATCCGTATAATGACATCACAATATATTATGAGAGCGCAATTTGCATGTGTTATGAGCAATTTCTCTTACCCCAATTTGTGCCACATCTACTGGAGCATCATGAGCATGCATTATGACGTCAAAATATATGATGACATCATAATTAGTATGCACTATGATGTCACAATGTATTATGACGTCATAATATATCCGCTTTATGACATCACAATATATTATGAGAGCGCAATTTGCAGGTATTATGAGCAATTTCTCTTACCCCAATTTGTGTCACGTCTGCTGGAGAAACATAAGCATGTATTATGACGTCACAGTATATGATGACATTATAATTAGTATCCATTATGACGTCACAATGTATTATGATGTCATAATATATCCGCATTATGACATCACAATATATTATGAGAGCGCAATTTGCAGGTATTATGAGCAATTTCTCTTACCCCAATTTGTGTCACATCTACTGGAGCATCCTGAGCATATATTATGACGTCACAATATATGATGACATCATAATTAGTATGCACTATGACGTCACAATGTATTACGACGTCATAATGTATTCGCATTATGACATCACAATATATTATGAGAGCGCAATTTGCAGGTATTATGAGCAATTTCTCTTACCCCAATTTGTGTCACATCTACTGGAGCATAATGAGCATGCATTATGATGTCACAGAATATGATGTCATCATAATTAGTATGCACTATGATGTCACAATGTATTATGACGTCATAATGAATCCGCATTATGACATCACAATATATTATGAGAGCGCAATTTGCAGGTATTATGAGCAATTTTTCTTACCACAATTTGTGTCACATCTACTGGAGCATCATGAGCATGCATTATGGCATCACAGTATATGATGACATCATAATTAGTAAGCATTATGACGTCACAATGTATTATGACGTCATAATGTATCTGCATTATGACATCACAATATATTATGAGAGCGCAATTTGCAGGTATTATGAGCAATTTCTCTTACCACAATTTGTGTCATATCTACTGGAGCATCATGAGCATGCATTATGACGTCACAATATATGATGGCATCGTAATTAATATGCAGTATGATGTCACAATGTATTATGATGTCATAATGTATCCGCTTTATGACATCACAATATATTATGAGAGCGCAATTTGCAGGTATTATGAGCAATTTTTCTAACCCCAATTTGTGTCACATCTACTGGAGAAACATGAGCATGCATTATGATGTCACAGTATATGATGACATCATAATTAGTATGCACTATGATGTCACAATGTATTATGACGTCATAATGAATCCGCATTTTGACATCACAATATATTATGAGAGCGCAATTTGCAGGTTTTATGAGCAATTTCTCTTACCCCAATTTGTGTCACATCCACTGGGGAAACATGAGCATGTATTATGACGTCACAGTATATGATGACATCATAATTAGTATGCATTATGACGTCACAATGTATTATGACGTCATAATATATCCGCATTATGACATCACAATATATTATGAGAGCACAATTTGCAGGTATTATGAGCAATTTCTCTTACCCCAATTTGTGTCACATCTACTGGAGCATCATGAGCATGCATTATGACGTCACAGTGTATGATGGCATCATAATTAGTATGCACTATGACGTCACAATGTATTATGACATCATAATGTGTCCGCATTATGACATCGCAATATATTATGAGAGCGCAATTTGCAGGTATTATGAGCAATTTCTCTTACCCCAATTTGTGTCACATCTACTGGAGCATAATGGGCATGCATTATGATGTCACAGTATATGATGACATCATAATTAGTATGCACTATGATGTCACAATGTATTATGATGTCATAATGAATCCGCATTATGACATCACAATATATTATGAGAGCGCAATTTGCAGTTATTATGAGCAATTTCTTTTACCCCAATTTGTGTCACATCTACTGGAGCAACATGAGCATGCAGTATGACGTCACAGTATATGATGACATCATAATTAGTAAGCATTATGACGTCACAATGTATTATGACGTCATAATGTATCCGCATTATGACATCACAATATATTATGAGAGCGCAATTTGCAGGTATTATGAGCAATTTCTCTTACCCCAATTTGTGTCACATCTACTGGAGCATCCTGAGCATGTATTATGACGTCACAATATATGATGACATCATAATTAGTATGCACTATGACGTCACAATGTATTATGATGTCATAATATATCCTCTTTATGACATCACAATATATTATGAGAGCGCAATTTGCAGGTATTATGAGCAATTTCTCTTACCCCAATTTGTGTCACATCTACTGGATCATCCTGAGCATGTATTATGATGTCACGATATATGATGACATCATAATTAGTATGCACTATGACGTCACAATGTATTATGACGTCATAATGTATTCGCATTATGACATCACAATATATTATGAGAGCTCAATTTGCAGGTATTATGAGCAATTTCTCTTACCACAATTTGTGTCACATCTACTGGAGCATCATGAGCATGTATTATGACGTCACAGTATATGATGACATCATAATTATTATGCACTATGACGTCACAATCTATTATGACATCATAATGTATCCGCATTATGACATCGCAATATATTATGAGAGCGCAATTTGCATGTATTCTGAGCAACTTCTCTTACCCCAATTTGTGTCACATATACTGGAGCATAATGAGCATGCATTATGATGTCACAGTATATAATGACATCATAATTAGTATGCACTATGATGTCACAATCTAATATGATGTCATAATGAACCCGCATTATGACATCACAATATATTGAGAGCGCAATTTGCAGGTATTATGAGCAATTTCTCTTACCCCAATTTGTGTCACATCTACTGGAGCATCATGAGCATGCATTATGACGTCACAGTATATGATGTCATCATAATTAGTAAGCACTATGACGTCACAATGTATTGTGAAGTCATAATGTATCCGCATTATGACATCACAATATATTATGAGAGCGCAATTTGCAGGTATTATGAGCAATGTCTCTTACCGCCATTTGTGTCACATCTACTGGAGCATCCTGAGCATGTATTTTGACGTCACAATATATGATGACATCATAATTAGTATGCACTATGATGTCACAATGTATTATGATGTCATAATATATCCGTATAATGACATCACAATATATTATGAGAGCCCAATTTGCAGGTGTTATGAGCAATTTCTCTTACCCCAATTTGTGTCACATCTACTGGAGCATCATGAGCATGCATTATGACGTCACAATATATGATGACATCATAATTAGTATGCACTATGATGTCACAATGTATTATGACGTCACAATATATCCGCTTTATGACATCACAATATATTATGTGAGCGCAATTTGCAGGTATTATGACCAATTTTTCTTACCCCAATTTGTGCACATATACTCGAGCATCATGAGCATGCATTGTGACGTCACAGTATATGATGACATCATAATTATTATGCACTATGACGTCACAATGTATTATGACGTCATAATGTATCCGCATTATGACAGCACAATATATTATGAGAGCGCAATTTGCAGGTATTATGAGCAATTTCTCTTACCACAATTTGTGTCACATCTACTGGAGCACCATGAGCATGCATTATGACGTCCCAATATATGATGACATCATAATTAGTATGCACTATGATGTCACAATGTATTATGACGTCATAATATATCCGCTTTATGACATCACAATATATTATGAGAGCGCAATTTGCAGGTATTATGAGCAATTTCTCTTACCCCAATTTGTGTCACGTCTGCTGGAGAAACATAAGCATGTATTATGACGTCACAGTATATGATGACATTATAATTAGCATCCATTATGACGTCACAATGTATTATGATGTCATAATATATCCGCATTATGACATCACAATATATTATGAGAGCGCAATTTGCAGTTATTATGAGCAATTTCTCTTACCCCAATTTGTGTCACATCTACTGGAGCATCCTGAGCATATATTATGACGTCACAATATATGATGACATCATAATTAGTATGCACTATGACGTCACAATGTATTATGACGTCATAATGTATTCGCATTATGACATCACAATATATTATGAGAGCGCAATTTGCAGGTATTATGAGCAATTTCTCTTACCCCAATTTGTGTCACATCTACTGGAGCATAATGAGCATGCATTATGATGTCACAGAATATGATGTCATCGTATTTAGTATGCACTATGATGTCACAATGTATTATGACGTCATAATGAATCCGCATTATGACATCACAATACATTATGAGAGCGCAATTTGCAGGTATTATGAGCAATTTTTCTTACAACAATTTGTGTCACATCTACTGGAGCATCATGAGCATGCATTATGGCATCACAGTATATGATGACATCATAATTAGTATGCACTATGATGTCACAATCTAATATGACGTCATAATGAACCCGCATTATGACATCACAATATATTATGAGAGCGCAATTTGCAGGTATTATGAGCAATTTCTCTTACCACAATTTGTGTCACATCTACTGGAGCATCATGAGCATGCATTACGACGTCACAATATATGATGGCATCCTAATTAGTATGCAGTATGATGTCACAATGTATTATGATGTCATAATGTATCCGCTTTATGACATCACAATATATTATGAGAGCGCAATTTGCAGGTATTATGAGCAATTTCTCTAACCCCAATTTGTGTCACATCTACTGGAGAAACATGAGCATGCATTATGATGTCACAGTATATGATGACATCATAATTAGTATGCACTATGATGTCACAATGTATTATGACGTCATAATGAATCCGCATTTTGACATCACAATATATTATGAGAGCGCAATTTGCAGGTTTTATGAGCAATTTCTCTTACCCCAATTTGTGTCACATCCACTGGGGAAACGTGAGCATGTATTATGACGTCACAGTATATGATGACATCATAATTAGTATGCATTATGACGTCACAATGTATTATGACGTCATAATATATCCGCATTATGACATCACAATATATTATGAGAGCGCAATTTGCAGGTATTATGAGCAATTTCTCTTAGCCCAATTTGTGTCACATCTACTGGAGCATCATGAGCATGCATTATGACGTCACAGTGTATGATGACATCATAATTAGTATGCACTATGACGTCACAATGTATTATGACATCATAATGTGTCCGCATTATGACATCGCAATATATTATGAGAGCGCAATTTGCAGGTATTATGAGCAATTTCTCTTACCCCAATTTGTGTCACATCTACTGGAGCATCCTGAGCATGTATTATGACGTCACAATATATGATGACATCATAATTAGTATGCACTATGAGGTCACAATGTATTATGACGTCATAATATATCCGCTTTATGACATCACAATATATTATGAGAGCGCAATTTGCAGGTATTATGAGCAATTTCTCTTACCCCAATTTGTGTCACATCTACTGGAGCATCCTGAGCATGTATTATGATGTCACGATATATGATGACATCATAATTAGTATGCACTATGACGTCACAATGTATTATGACGTCATAATGTATTCGCATTATGACATCACAATATATTATGAGAGCTCAATTTGCAGGTATTATGAGCAATTTCTCTTACCACAATTTGTGTCACATCTACTGGAGCATCATGAGCATGTATTATGAGGTCACAGTATATGATGACATCATAATTAGTATGCACTATGACGTCACAATCTATTATGACATCATAATGTATCCGCATTATGACATCGCAATATATTATGAGAGCGCAATTTGCATGTATTCTGAGCAACTTCTCTTACCCCAATTTGTGTCACATATACTGGAGCATAATGAGCATGCATTATGATGTCACAGTATATCATGACATCATAATTAGTATGCACTATGATGTCACAATCTAATATGACGTCATAATGAACCCGCATTATGACATCACAATATATTGAGAGCGCAATTTGCAGGTATTATGAGCAATTTCTCTTACCCCAATTTGTGTCACATCTACTGGAGCATCATGAGCATGCATTATGACGTCACAGTATATGATGTCATCATAATTAGTAAGCATTATGATGTAACAATGTATTATGACGTCATAATGTATCCGCATTATGACATCACAATATATTATGAGAGCGCAATTTGCAGGTATTATGAGCAATGTCTCTTACCGCCATTTGTGTCACATCTACTGGAGCATCCTGAGCATGTATTTTGACGTCACAATATATGATGACATCATAATTAGTATGCACTATGATGTCACAATGTATTATGATGTCATATTATATCCGTATAATGACATCACAATATATTATGAGAGCCCAATTTGCAGGTGTTATGAGCAATTTCTCTTACCCCAATTTGTGCCACATCTACTGGAGCATCATGAGCATGCATTATGACGTCACAATATATGATGACATCATAATTAGTATGCACTATAATGTCACAATGTATTATGACGTCATAATATATCCGCTTTATGACATCACAATATATTATGTGAGCGCAATTTGCAGGTATTATGACCAATTTTTCTTACCCCAATTTGTGCACATATACTCGAGCATCATGAGCATGCATTGTGACGTCACAGTATATGAGGACATCATAATTATTATGCACTATGACGTCACAATGTATTATGACGTCATAATGTATCCGCATTATGACAGCACAATATATTATGAGAGCGCAATTTGCAGGTATTATGAGCAATTTCTCCTACCCCAATTTGTGTCACATCTACTGGAGCATCCTGAGCATGTATTATGACGTCACAATATATGATGACATCATAATTAGTATGCACTATGATGTCACAATATATTATGACGTCATAATGTATCCGCATTATGACAGCACAATACATTATGAGAGCGCAATTTGCAGGTATTATGAGCAATTTCTCCTACCCCAATTTGTGTCACATCTACTGGAGCATCCTGAGCATGTATTATGACGTCACAGTATATGATGTCATCATAATTAGTATGCACTATGACGTCACAATGCATTGTGATGTCATAATATATCCGCATATGACATCACAAAATATTATGAGAGCGCAATTTGCAGGTATTATGAGCAATTTCTCTTACCACAATTTGTGTCACATCTACTGGAGCATCATGAGCATGCATTATGACGTCCCAATATATGATGACATCATAATTAGTATGCACTATGATGTCACAATGTATTATGACGTCATAATATATCCGCTTTATGACATCACAATATATTTTGAGAGCGCAATTTGCAGGTATTATCACCAATTTCTCTTACCCCAATTTGTGCCACATCTACTGGAGCATCATGAGCATGCATTATGACGTCAAAATATATGATGACATCATAATTAGTATGCAGTATGATGTCACAATGTATTATGACGTCATAATATATCCGCTTTATGACATCACAATATATTATGAGAGCGCAATTTGCAGGTATTATGAGCAATTTCTCTTACCCCAATTTGTGTCACGTCTGCTGGAGAAACATAAGCATGTATTATGACGTCACAGTATGTGATGACATTATAATTAGTATCCATTATGACGTCACAATGTATTATGATGTCATAATATATCCGCATTATGACATCACAATATATTGTGAGAGCGCAATTTGCAGGTATTATGAGCAATTTCTCTTACCCCAATTTGTGTCACATCTACTGGAGCATCCTGAGCATATATTATGACGTCACAATATATGATGACATCATAATTAGTATGCACTATGACGTCACAATGTATTGTGAAGTCATAATATATCCTCTTTATGACATCACAATATATTATGAGAGCACAATTTGCAGGTATTATGAGCAATTTCTCTTACCCGAATTGGTGTCACATCTACTGGAGCATCCTGAGCACGTATTATGATGTCACAATATATGATGACATCATAATTAGTATGCACTATGACGTCACAATGTATTATTATATCATAATATATCCGCATTATGACATCACAATATATTATGAGAGCGCAATTTGCAGGTATTATGAGCAATTTCTCTTACCCCAATTTGTGTCACATCTACTGGAGCATCATGAGCATGCATTATGATGTCACAATATATGATGACATCATAATTAGTATGCACTATGACGTCACAATGTATTATGATGTCATAATATATCCGTATAATGACATCACAATATATTATGAGAGCGCAATTTGCATGTGTTATGAGCAATTTCTCTTACCCCAATTTGTGCCACATCTACTGGAGCATCATGAGTATGCATTATGACGTCAAAATATATGATGACATCATAATTAGTATGCACTATGATGTCACAATGTATTATGACGTCATAATATATCCGCTTTATGACATCACAATATATTATGAGAGCGCAATTTGCAGGTATTATGAGCAATTTCTCTTACCCCAATTTGTGTCACGTCTGCTGGAGAAACATAAGCATGTATTATGACGTCACAGTATATGATGACATTATAATTAGTATCCATTATGACGTCACAATGTATTATGATGTCATAATATATCCGCATTATGACATCACAATATATTGTGAGAGCGCAATTTGCAGGTATTATGAGCAATTTCTCTTACCCCAATTTGTGTCACATCTACTGGAGCATAATGAGCATGCATTATGATGTCACAGAATATGATGTCATCATAATTAGTATGCACTATGATGTCACAATGTATTATGACGTCATAATGAATCCGCATTATGACATCACAATATATTATGAGAGCGCAATTTGCAGGTATTATGAGCAATTTTTCTTACAACAATTTGTGTCACATCTACTGGAGCATCATGAGCATGCATTATGGCATCACAGTATATGATGACATCATAATTAGTAAGCATTATGACGTCACAATGTATTATGACGTCATAATGTATCTGCATTATGACATCACAATATATTATGAGAGCGCAATTTGCAGGTATTATGAGCAATTTCTCTTACCACAATTTGTGTCACATCTACTGGAGCATCATGAGCATGCATTATGACGTCACAATATATGATGGCATCACAATTAGTATGCACTATGATGTCACAATGTATTATGACGTCATAATGTATCCGCTTTATGACATCACAATTTATTATGAGAGCGCAATTTGCAGGTATTATGACCAATTTCTCTTACCCCAATTTGTGTCACATCCATTGGAGAATCATGAGCATGCATTATGACGCCACAGTATATGATGACATCATTATTAGTATGCACTATGACGTCACAATATATTATGATGTCATAATATATCGTATAATGACATCACAATATATTATGAGAGCCCAATTTGCAGGTGTTATGAGCAATTTCTCTTACCCCAATTTGTGCCACATCTACTGGAGCATCATGAGCATGCATTATGACGTCACAATATATGATGACATCATAATTAGTATGCACTATGATGTCACAATGTATTATGACATCATAATATATCCGCTTTGTGACATCACAATATATTATGAGAGCGCAGTTTGCAGGTATTATGACCAATTTTTCTTACCCCAATTTGTGTCACATATACTGGAGCATCATGAGCATGCATTGTGATGTCACAGTATATGATGACATCATACTTATTATGCACTATGACGTCACAATGTATTATGACGTCATAATGTATCCGCATTATGACAGCACAATATATTATGAGAGCGCAATTTGCAGGTATTATGAGCAATTTCTCCTACCCCAATTTGTGTCACATGTACTGGAGCATCCTGAGCATGTATTATGACGTCACAGTATATGATGACATCATAATTAGTATGCACTATGACGTCACAATGTATTCTGACGTCATAATATATCCGGGTAATGACATCACAATATATTATGAGAGCGCAATTTGCAGGTGTTATGAGCAATTTCTCTTACCACAATTTGTGCCACATCTGCTGGAGCATCATGAGCATGTATTATGACGTCACAGTATATGATGACATCATAATTAGTATGCACTATGACGTCACAATGTATTATGATGTCATAATATATCCGCATTATGACAGCAAGACATATTATGAGAGCGCAATTTGCAGGTATTATGAGCAATTCCCCTTACCACAATTTGTGTCGCATCTACTGGAGCATCATGAGCATGCATTATGACGTCACAATATATGATGACATCATAATTAGTATGCAATATGATGTCACAATGTATTATGACGTCATAATATATCCGGATAATGACATCACAATATATTATGAGAGCGCAATTTGCAGGTGTTATGAGCAATTTCTCTTACCCAATTTGTGCCACATCTACTGGAGCATCATGAGCATGCATTATGGCGTCACAATATATGATGACATCATAATTAGTATGCACTATGATGTCACAATGTATTATGACGTCATAATATATCCGCTTTATGACATCACAATATATTATGAGAGCGCAACTTGCAGGTATTATGACCAATTTCTCTTACCCCAATTTGTGTCACATCCACTGGAGCATCATGAGCATGCATTATGACGTCACAGTATATGATGACATCATAATTACTATGCACTATGACGTCACAATGTATTATGACGTCATAATGTATCCGCATTATGACATCATAATATATTATGACAGCGAAATTTGCAGGTATTATGAGCAATTTCTTTTACCCCAATTTGTGTCACATATACTGGAGCATCCTGAGCATGTATTATGACGTCACAATATATGATGACATCATAATTAGTATGCACTATGACGTCACAATGTATTATGATATCATGATGTATCCGCATTATGACATCACAATATATTATGAGAGCGCAATTTGCAGGTATTATGAGCACTTTCTCTTACTCCAATTTGTGTCACATCTACTGGAGCATAATGAGCATGCATTATGATGTCACACTATATGATGACATCATAATTAGTATGCACTATGATGTCACAATGTATTTTGACGTCATAATGAATTCGCATTATGACATCACAATATATTATGAGCGCGCAATTTGCAGGTATTATGAGCAATTTCTCTTACCCCAATTTGTGTCACATCTACTGGAGAAACATGAGCATGCATTATGATGACACAGTATATGATGAAATCATAATTAGTATGCATTATGACGTCACAGTGTATTATGATGTCATAATGTATCCACATTATGACATCACAACATATTATGAGAGCGCAATTTGCAGGTATTATGAGCAATTTCTCTTACGCCAATTTGTGTCACATATACTGGAGCATAATGAGCATGCATTATGATGTCACAGTATATGATGACATCATAATTAGTATGCACTATGATGTCACAATGTATTATGACGTCATAATGAATCCGCATTATGACATCACAATATATTATGAGAGCGGAATTTGCAGGTATTATGAGCAATTTCTCTTACCCCAATTTGTGTCACATATACAGGAGAAACATGAGCATATATTATGATGTCACAGTATATGATGAAATCATAATTAGTATGCATTATGACGTCACAATGTATTATGATGTCATAATGTATCCGCATTATGACATCACAATATATTATGAGAGCGCAATTTGCAGGTATTATGAGCAATTTCACTAACTACAATTTGTGTCACATCTACTGGAGCATCATGATCATGCATTATGACGTCACAATATATGATGACATCACAATTAGTATGCACTATGATGTCACAATGTATTATGACGTCATAATGTATCCGCTTTATGACATCACAATTTATTATGAGAGCGCAATTTGCAGGTATTATGACCAATTTCTCTTACCCCAATTTGTGTCACATCCATTGGAGAATCATGAGCATGCATTATGACGACACAGAATATGATGACATCATAATTAGTATGCATAATGACGTCACAATATATTATGATGTCATAATATATCGTATAATGACATCACAATATATTATGAGAGCCCAATTTGCAGGTGTTATGAGCAATTTCTCTTACCCCAATTTGTGCCACATCTACTGGAGCATCATGAGCATGCATTATGACGTCACAATATATGATGACATCATAATTAGTATGCACTATGATGTCACAATGTATTATGACATCATAATATATCCGCTTTGTGACATCACAATATATTATGAGAGCGCAGTTTGCAGGTATTATGACCAATTTTTCTTACCCCAATTTGTGTCACATATACTGGAGCATCATGAGCATGCATTGTGATGTCACAGTATATGATGACATCATACTTATTATGCACTATGACGTCACAATGTATTATGACGTCATAATGTATCCGCATTATGACAGCACAATATATTATGAGAGCGCAATTTGCAGGTATTATGAGCAATTTCTCCTACCCCAATTTGTGTCACATCTACTGGAGCATCCTGAGCATGTATTATGACGTCACAATATATGATGACATCATAATTAGTATGCACTATGACGTCACAATGTATTATGACGTCATAATATATTCGCATTATGACATCACAATATATTATGAGAGCGCAATTTGCAGGTATTATGAGCAATTTCTCTTACCCCAATTTGTGTCACATCTACTGGAGCATCATGAGCATGTATTATGACGTCACAGTATATGGTGACATCATAATTAGTATGCACTATGACGTCACAATGTATTATGACCTCATAATGTATCCGCATTATGACATCGCAATATATTTTGAGAGCGCAATTTGTAGGTATTATGAGCAATTTCTCTTACCCCAATTTGTGTCACATCTACTGGAGCATAATGAGCATGCATTATGATGTCACAGTATATGATGACATCATAATTAGTATGCACTATGTTTTCACAAAGTATTTTGACGTCATAATGAATCCGCATTATGACATCACAATATATTATGGGAGCGCAAATTGCAGGTATTATGAGCAATTTCTCTTACCCCAATTTGTGTCACATCTACTGGAGAAACATGAGCATGTATTATGACGTCACAGTATATGATGACATCATAATTAGTATGCATTATGACGTCACAATATATTATGATGTCATAATATATCCGCATTATGACATCACAATATATTATGAGAGCGCAATTTGCAGGTATTATGAGCAATTTCTCTTACCCCAATTTGTGTCACATCTACTGGAGCATACTGAGCATGTATTATGACGTCACAGTATATGAGGACATCATAATTAGTACGCAGTATGACGTCACAATGTATTATGACGTCATAATGTATTCACATTATGACAGCACAATATATTATAAGAGCGCAATTTGCAGGTATTATGACCAATTTCTCTTACCCCAATTTGTGTCACATCTACTGGAGCATAATGAGTATGCATTATGATGTCACAGTATATGATGATATCTTAATTAGTATGCACTATGATATCACAATGTATCATGACGTCATAATGAATCCGCATTACGACATCACAATATATTATGAGAGCGCAATTTGCAGGTATTAGGAGTAATTTCTCTTACCCCAATTTGTGTCACATCTACTGGAGCATCCTGAGCATGTATTATGACGTCACAATATATGATGACATCATAATTAGTATGCACTATGACGTCACAATGCATTATGACGTCATAATGTATTCGCATTATGACATCACAAAATAATATGAGAGCGCAATTTGCAGGAATTATGAGCAATTTCTCTTACCCCAATTTGTGTCACATCTACTCGACAATCATGAGCATGTATTATGACGTCACAGTATATGATGACATCATAATTAGTATGCACTATGACATCACAATATATTATGACATCATAATGTATCCGCATCATGACATTGCAATATATAATGAGAGCGCAATTTGCAGGTATTATGACCAATTTCTCTTACCCCAATTTGTGTCACATCTATTGGGGCATAATGAGCATGCATTATGACGTCACAATATATGATGACATCATAATTAGTATGCACTATGATGTTACAATATATTATGACGTCATAATATATCTGCTCTATGACATCACAATATATTATGAGAGCGCAATTTGCAGGTGTTATGACCAATTTCCCTTACCCCAATTTGTGTCACATCTACTGGAGCATCATGAGCATGTATTATGACGTCACAGTATATGAAGACATCATTATTAGTATGCACTATGACGTCACAATGTATTATGATGTCATAAAATATCCGCATTATGACATCACAACATATTATGAGGGCGCAATTTGCAGGTATTATGAGCAATTTCTCTTACCACAATTTGTGTCACATCTACTGGAGCATCATGAGCATGCATTATGACGTCACAATATATGATGACATCATAATTAGTATGCACTATGATGTCACAATGTATTATGACGTCATAATGTATCCGCTTTATGACATCACAATATATTATGAGAGCGCAATTTGCAGGTATTATGACCAATTTCTCTAACCCCAATCTGTGTCACATCTACTGGAGCATCATGAGCATGCATTATGACGTCACAGTATATGATGACATCATAATTAGTATGCACTATGACGTCACAATGTATTATGACGTCATAATGTATCCGCATTTTGACATCACAATATATTATGACAGCGCAATTTGCAGGTATTATGAGAAATTTCTCTTACCGCAATTTGTGTCACATCTACTGGAGCATCCTGAGCATGTATTATGACGTCACAATATATAATGACATCATAATTAGTATGCACTATGACGTCACAATGCATTATGACGTCATAATGTATTCGCATTATGACATCACAATATATTATGAGAGCGCAATTTGCAGGTATTATGACCAATTTCTCTTACCCCAATCTGTGTCACATCTACTGGAGCATCATGAGCATGCATTATGACGTCACAGTATATGATGACATTATAATTAGTATGCACTATGACGTCACAATGTATTATGACGTCATAATGTATCCACATTATGACATCGCAATGTATTATTAGAGCGCAGTTTGCACGTATTATGAGCAATTTTTCTTACCCCAATTTGTGTCACATCTACTGGAGCATCATGAGAATGTATTATGACGTCACAGTATATGATGACATCATAATTAGTATGCATTATGACGTCACAATGTATTATGATGTCATAATATATCCGCATTATGTTATCACAATATATAATGAGAGCGCAATTTGCAGGTATTGTGAGCAATTTCTCTTACCACAATTTGTGTCACATCTGCTGGAGCATCATGAGCATGCATTATGATGTCACAATATATGATGACATCATAATTAGTATGCCCTATTATGTCACAATGTATTATGATGTCATAATGTATCCGCTTTATGACATCACAATATATTATGACAGCGCAATTTGCAGGTATTATGTCCAATTTCTCTTACCCCAATTTGTGTCACATCTACTGGAGCATCATGAGCATGTATTATGATGTCACAGTATATGATGACATCATAATTAGTATGCACTATGACGTCACAATGTATTCTGACGTCATAATATATCCGGGTAAGGACATCACAATATATTATGAGAGCGCAATTTGCAGGTGTTATGAGCAATTTCTCTTACCACAATTTGTGCCACATCTACTGGAGCATCATGAGCATGCATTATGACGTCACAATATATGATGGCATCATAATTAGTATGCACTATGATGTCACAATGTGTTCTGACGTCATTAATGTATCTGCTTTATTACTTCACAATATATGATGAGAGCGCAATTTGCAGGTATTATGTCCAATTTCTCTTGCCCCAATTTGTGTCACATCTACTGGAGCATCATGAGCATGTATTATGACGTCACAATATATGATGACATCATAATTAGTATGCACTATGACGTCACAATGTATTATGATGTCATAATATATCCGCATTATGACAGCACAACATATTATAAGAGCGCAATTTGCAGGTATTATGAGCAATTTCTCTTACCACAATTTGTGTCACATCTACTGGAGAAACATGAGCATGCATTATGATGACACAGTATATGATGAAATCATAATTAGTATGCATTATGACGTCACAGTGTATTATGATGTCATAATGTATCCGCATTATGACATCAAAATATATTATGAGAGCGCAATTTGCAGGTATTATGAGCAATTTCTCTTACCCCAGTTTGTGTCACATCTACTGGAGCATCCTGAGCATGTATTATGACATCACAGTATATGATGACATCATAATTAGTATGCACTATGATGTCACAATGTCTTATGACGTCATAATGTATCCGCATTATGACATCACAATATATTATGAGAGCGCAATTTGCAGGTATTATGAGCAATTTCTCTTACCCCAAATTGTGTCACATCTACTGGAGCATCCTGAGCATGTATTATGACGTCACAATATATGATGACATCATAATTAGTATGCACTATGATGTCAGAATGTATTATGACGTCATAATGTATTCGCATTATGACATCACAATATATTATGAGAGCGCAATTTGCAGGTACTATGACCAATTTCTCTTACCCCAATTTGTGTCACATCTACTGGAGCATCATGAGCATGTATTATGATGTCACAGTATATGATGACATCATAATTAGCAAGCACTATGACGTCACAATGTATTATGACATCATAATGTATCCACATTATGACATCGCAATGTATTATGAGAGCGCAGTTTGCAGGTATTATGAGCAATTTCTCTTACCCCAATTTGTGTCACATCTACTGGAGCATAATGAGCATGCATCATGATGTCACAGTATATGATGACATCATAATTAGTATGCACTATGATGTCACAATGTATTATGACGTCATAATGAATCCGCATTATGACATCACAATATATTATGAGAGCGCAATTTGCAGGTATTATGAGCAATTTCTCTTACCCCAATTTGTGTCACATCTACTGGAGCATCATGAGCATGCATCATGATGTCACAGTATATGATGACATCATAATTAGTATGCACTATGATGTCACAATGTATTATGACGTCATAATGAATCCGCATTATGACATCACAATATATTATGAGAGCGCAATTTGCAGGTATTATGAGCAATTTCTCTTACCCCAGTTTGTGTCACATCTACTGGAGCATCCTGAGCATGTATTATGACATCACAGTATATGATGACATCATAATTAGTATGCACTATGATGTCACAATGTCTTATGACGTCATAATGTATCCGCATTATGACATCACAATATATTATGAGAGCGCAATTTGCAGGTATTATGAGCAATTTCTCTTACCCCAAATTGTGTCACATCTACTGGAGCATCCTGAGCATGTATTATGACGTCACAATATATGATGACATCATAATTAGTATGCACTATGATGTCAGAATGTATTATGACGTCATAATGTATTCGCATTATGACATCACAATATATTATGAGAGCGCAATTTGCAGGTACTATGACCAATTTCTCTTACCCCAATTTGTGTCACATCTACTGGAGCATCATGAGCATGTATTATGATGTCACAGTATATGATGACATCATAATTAGCAAGCACTATGACGTCACAATGTATTATGACATCATAATGTATCCACATTATGACATCGCAATGTATTATGAGAGCGCAGTTTGCAGGTATTATGAGCAATTTCTCTTACCCCAATTTGTGTCACATCTACTGGAGCATAATGAGCATGCATCATGATGTCACAGTATATGATGACATCATAATTAGCATGCACTATGACGTCACAATGTATTATGACATCATAATGTATCCACATAATGACATCGCAATGTATTATGAGAGCGCAGTTTGCAGGTATTATGAGCAATTTCTCTTACCCCAATTTGTGTCACATCTACTGGAGCATAATGAGCATGCATCATGATGTCACAGTATATGATGACATCATAATCAGTATGCACTATGATGTCACAATGTATTATGACGTCATAATGAATCCGCATTATGACATCACAATATATTATGAGAGCGCAATTTGCAGGTATTATGAGCAATTTCTCTTACCCCAATTTGAGTCACATCTACTGGAGCATCATGAGCATGCATTATGACATCACAGTATATGATGACATCATAATTAGTAAGCATTATGACGTCACAATGTATTATGACGTCATAATGTATCCGCATTATGACATCACAATATATTATGAGAGCGCAATTTGCAGGTATTATGAGCAATTTCTCTTACCCCAATTTGTGTCACATATACTGGAGCATCATGAGCACGCATTGTGATGTCACAGTATATGATGACATCATAATTATTATGCACTATGACGTCACAATGTATTATGACTTCATAATGTATCCGCATTATGAGAGCACAATATATTATGAGAGCGCAATTTGCAGGTATTATGGGCAATTTCTCCTACCCCAATTTGTGTCACATCTACTGGAGCATCCTGAGCATGTATTATGACGTCACAATATATGATGACATCATAATTAGTATGCACTGTGATGTCACAATGTATTATGACGTCATAATATATCCGCTTTATGACATCACAATATATTATGACAGCGCAATTTGTAGGTATTATGAGCAATTTCTCTTACCCCAATTTGTGTCACATCTACTGGAGCATCCTGAGCATGTATTATGACGTCACAATATATGATGACATCATAATTAGTATGCACTATGACGTCACAATGTATTATGACGTCATAATGTATTCACATTATGACAACACAGTATATTATGAGAGCGCAATTTGCAGGTATTATGACCAATTTCTCTTACTCCAATTTGTGTCACATCTACTGGAGCATAATGAGCATGCATTATTATGTCACAGTATATGATGACATCATAATTAGTATGCACTATGATGTCACAATGTATTATGACGTCATAATGAATCCGCATTATGACATCACAATATATTATGAGAGCGCAATTTTCAGGTATTATGAGCAATTTTTCTTTCCCCAATTTGTGTCACATCTACTGGAGCATCATGAGCATGCATTATGGCATCACAGTATATGATGACATCATAATTAGTAAGCATTATGACGTCACAATGTATTATGACGTCATAATGTATCCGCATTATGACATCACAATATATTATGAGAGCGCAATTTGCAGGTATTATGAGGAATTTCTCTTACCCCAATATGTGTCACATCTACTGGAGCAACATGAGCATGCATTATGACGTCACAATATATGATGGCATCCTAATTAGTATGCAGTATGATGTCACACTGTATTATGATGTCATAATGTATCCGCTTTATGACATCACAATATATTATGAGAGCGCAATTTGCAGGTATTATGACCAATTTCTCTAACCCCAATCTGTGTCACATCTACTGGAGCATCAAGAGCATGTATTATGACATCACAGTATATGATGACATCATAATTAGTATGCACTATGATGTCACAATGTCTTATGACGTCATAATGTATCCGCATTATGACATCACAATATATTATGAGAGCGCAATTTGCAGGTATTATGAGCAATTTCTCTTACCCCAATTTGTGTCACATCTACTGGAGAAACATGATCATGCATTATGATGTCACAGTATATGATGACATCATAATTAGTATGCACTATGATGTCACAATGTATTATGACGTCATAATGAATCCGCATTTTGACATCACAATATATTATGAGAGTGCAATTTGCAGGTATTATGAGCAATTTCTCTTACCCCAATTTGTGTCACATCTACTGGGGAAACATGAGCATGTATTATGACGTCACAGTATATGATGACATCATAATTAGTATGCATTATGACGTCACAATGTATTATGATGTCATAATATATCCGCATTATGACATCACAATATATTATGAGAGCGCAATTTGCAGGTATTATGAGCAATTTCTCTTACCCCAATTTGTGTCACATCTACTGGAGCATAATGAGCATGCATCATGATGTCACAGTATATGATGACATCATAATTAGTATGCACTATGACGTCACAATGTATTATGACGTCATTAATGTATCTGCTTTATTACTTCACAATATATGATGAGAGCGCAATTTGCAGGTATTATGACCAATTTGTCTTGCCCCAATTTGTGTCACATCTACTGGAGCATCATGAGCATGTATTATGACGTCACAGTATATGATGACATCATAATTAGTATGCACTATGACGTCACAATGTATTATGATGTCATAATATATCCGCATTATGACAGCACAACATATTATGAGAGCGCAATTTGCAGGTATTATGAGCAATTTCTCTTACCATAATTTGTGTCACATCTACTGGAGCATCATGAGCATGCATTATGACGTCACAATATATGATGACATCATAATTAGTATGCAATATGACGTCACAATGTATTATGATATCATGATGTATCCGCATTATGACATCACAATATATTATGAGAGCGCAATTTGCAGGTATTATGAGCACTTTCTCTTACCCCAATTTGTGTCACATCTACTGGAGCATAATGAGCATGCATTATGATGTCACACTATATGATGACATCATAATTAGTAAGCACTATGATGTCACAATGTATTTTAACGTCATAATGTATTCACATTATGACATCACAATATATTATGAGAGCGCAATTTGCAGGTATTATGAGCAATTTCTCTTACTCCAATTTGTGTCACATCTACTGGAGCATCATGAGCATGTATTATGATGACACAGTATATGATGAAATCATAATTAGTATGCATTATGACGTCACAGTGTATTATGATGTCATAATGTATCCGCATTATGACATCACAATATATTATGAGAGCGCAATTTGCAGGTATTATGAGCAATTTCTCTTACCCCAATTTGTGTCACATCTACTGGAGCATAATGAGCATGCATTATGATGTCACAGTATATGATGACATCATAATTAGTAAGCACTATGATGTCACAATGTATTTTAACGTCATAATGTATTCACATTATGACATCACAATATATTATGAGAGCGCAATTTGCAGGTATTATGAGCAATTTCTCTTACCATAATTTGTGTCACATCTACTGGAGCATCATGAGCATGTATTATGATGACACAGTATATGATGAAATCATAATTAGTATGCATTATGACGTCACAGTGTATTATGATGTCATAATGTATCCGCATTATGACATCACAATATATTATGAGAGCGCAATTTGCAGGTATTATGAGCAATTTCTCTTACCCCAATTTGTGTCACATCTACTGGAGCATAATGAGCATGCATTATGATGTCACAGTATATGATGACATCATAATTAGTATGCACTATGATGTCGCAATATATTATGACGTCATAATGAATCCGCATTATGACATCACAATATATTATGAGAGCGGAATTTGCAAGTATTATGAGCAATTTCTCTTACCCCAATTTGTGTCACATATACAGGAGATACATGAGCATGTATTATGATGTCACAGTATATGATGAAATCATAATTAGTATGCATTATGACGTCACAATGTATTATGATGTCATAATGTATCCGCATTATGACATCACAATATATTATGAGAGCGCAATTTGCAGGTATTATGAGCAATTTCTCTAACAACAATTTATGTCACATCTACTGGAGCATCATGAGCATGCATTATGACGTCACAATATATGATGACATCACAATTAGTATGCACTTTGATGTCACAATGTAATATGACGTCATAATGTATCCGCTTTATGACATCACAATATATTATGAGAGCGCAATTTGCAGGTATTATGACCAATTTCTCTAACCCCAATTTGTGTCACATCTACTGGAGCATCAAGAGCATGTATTATGACATCACAGTATATGATGACATCATAATTAGTATGCACTATGATGTCACAATGTCTTATGACGTCATAATGTATCCGCATTATGACATCACAATATATTATGAGAGCGCAATTTGCAGGTATTATGAGCAATTTCTCTTACCCCAATTTGTGTCACATCTACTGGAGAAACATGATCATGCATTATGATGTCACAGTATATGATGACATCATAATTACTATGCACTATGATGTCACAATGTATTATGACGTCATAATGAATCCGCATTTTGACATCACAATATATTATGAGAGTGCAATTTGCAGGTATTATGAGCAATTTCTCTTACCCCAATTTGTGTCACATCTAGTGGGGAAACATGAGCATGTATTATGACGTCACAGTATATGATGACATCATAATTAGTATGCATTATGACGTCACAATGTATTATGATGTCATAATATATCCGCATTATGACATCACAATATATTATGAGAGCGCAATTTGCAGGTATTATGAACAATTTCTCTTACCCCAATTTGTGTCACATCTACTGGAGCATCCTGAGCATCTATTATGACGTCACAATATATGATGACATCATAATTAGTATGCACTATGATGTCAGAATGTATTATGACGTCATAATGTATTCGCATTATGACATCACAATATATTACGAGAGCACAATTTGCAGGTACTATGACCAATTTCTCTTACCCCAATTTGTGTCACATCTACTGGAGCATCATGAGCATGTATTATGATGTCACAGTATATGATGACATCAAAATTAGCATGCACTATGACGTCACAATGTATTATGACATCATAATGTATCCGCATTATGACATCGCAATGTATTATGAGAGCGCAGTTTGCAGGTTTTATGAGCAATTTCTCTTACCCCAATTTGTGTCACATCTACTGGAGCATAATGAGCATGCATCATGATGTCACAGTATATGATGACATCATAATTAGTATGCACTATGACATCACAATGTATTCTGACGTCATAATATATCCGGGTAATGACATCACAATATATTATGAGAGCGCAATTTGCAGGTGTTATGAGCAATTTCTCTTACCACAATTTGTGCCACATCTACTGGAGCATCATGAGCATGCATTATGACGTCACAATATATGATGGCATCATAATTAGTATGCACTATGATGTCACAATGTATTATGACGTCATTAATGTATCTGCTTTATTACTTCACAATATATGATGAGAGCGCAATTTGCAGGTATTATGACCAATTTCTCTTGCCCCAATTTGTGTCACATCTACTGGAGCATCATGAGCATGTATTATGACGTCACAGTATATGATGACATCATAATTAGTATGCACTATGACGTCACAATGTATTATGATGTCATAATATATCCGCATTATGACCGCACAACATATTATGAGAGCGCAATTTGCAGGTATTATGAGCAATTTCTCTTACCATAATTTGTGTCACATCTACTGGAGCATCATGAGCATGCATTATGACGTCACAATATATGATGACATCATAATTAGTATGCAATATGACGTCACAATGTATTATGATATCATGATGTATCCGCATTATGACATCACAATATATTATGAGAGCGCAATTTGCAGGTATTATGAGCACTTTCTCTTACCCCAATTTGTGTCACATCTACTGGAGCATCATGAGCATGCATTATGATGTCACACTATATGATGACATCATAATTAGTATGCAGTGTGTTGTCACAATGTATTATGACGTCATAATATATCCGCTTTATGACATCACAATATATTATGACAGCACAATTTGCAGGTATTATGACCAATTTCTCTTACCCCAATTTGTGTCACATCTACTGGAGCATCATGAGCATGTATGATGACGTCACAGTATATGATGACATCATAATTAGTATGCACTATGGCGTCACAATGTATTATGATGTCATAATATATCCGGATAATGACATCACAATATATTATGATAGCGCAATTTGCAGGTGTTATGAGCAATTTCTCTTACAACAAATTGTGCCACATCTACTGGAGCATCATGAGCAGGCATTATGATGTCACAATATATGATGACATCATAATTAGTATGCACTATGATGTCACAATGTATTATGACGTCATAATGTATCTGCTTTATGACATCACAATACATGATGAGAGCGCAATTTGCAGGTATTATGACCAATTTCTCTTACCCCAATTTGTGTCACATCTACTGGAGCATCATGACCATGTATTATGACGTCACAGTATATGATGACATCATAATTAATATGCACTATGACGTCACAATGTATTATGATGTCATAATATATCCGCATTATGACATCACAATATATTTTGAGAGCGCAATTTGCAGGTATTATGACCAATTTCTCTTACCCCAATTTGTGTCACATCTAGTGGAGCATCATGAGCATGCATTATGACGTCACAGTATATGATGACATCATAATTATTATGCACTATGACGTCACAATGTATTGTGACGTCATAATGTATCCGCATTATGACATCACAATATATTATGAGAGCACAATTTGCAGGTATTATGAGCATTTTCTCTTACCACAACTTGTGTCACATCTTCTGGAGAATCATGAGCATGTATTATGACCTCACAGTATATGATGACATCATAATTAGTATGCAATATGACGTCACAATGTATTATGATATCATAATGTATCCGCATTATGACATCACAATATATTATGAGAGCGCAATTTCCAGGTATTATGAGCCATTTCTCTTACCACAATTTGTGTCACATCTACTGGAGCATAATGAGCATGCATTATGATGTCACACTATATGATGACATCATAATTAGTATGCACTATGATGTCACAATGTATTATGACGTCATAATGAATTCGCATTATGACATCACAATATAATATGAGAGCGCAATTTGCAGGTATTATGAGCAATTTCTCTTACCCCAATTTGTGTCACATCTACTGGAGCATAATGAGCATGTATTATGATGTCACAGTATATGATGAAATCATAATTAGCATACATTATGACGTCACAATGTATTATGATGTCATAATGTATCCGCATTATGACATCACAATATATTATGAGAGCGCAATTTGCAGGTATTATGAGCAATTTCTCTTACCTCAATTTGTGTCACATCTACTGGAGCATAATGAGCATGCATTATGATGTCACAGTATATGATGGCATCATAATTAGTATGCAGTATGATGTCACAATGTATTATGACGTCATAATGTATCTGCTTTATGACATCACAATATATTATGAGAGCGCAATTTGCAGGTATTATGACCAATTTCCCTTACCCCAATTTCTGTCACATATACTGGAGCATCATGAGCATGTATTATGACGTCACAGTATATGAAGACATCATTATTAGTATGCACTATGACGTCACAATTTATTATGATGTCATAATATATCCGCATTATGACATCACAACATATTATGAGGGCGCAATTTGCAGGTATTATGAGCAATTTCTCTTACCACAATTTGTGTCACATCTACTGGAGCATCATGAGCATGCATTATGACGTCACAATATATGATGACATCATGATTAGTATGCACTATGATGTCACAATGTATTATGACGTCATAATGTATCCGCTTTATGACATCACAATATATTATGAGAGCGCAATTTGCAGGTATTATGACCAATTTCTCTTACACCAATCTGTGTCACATCTACTGGAGCATCATGAGCATGTATTATGACGTCACAGTATATGTTAACATCATAATTAGTATGCACTATGACGTCACAATGTATTATGACGTCATAATGTATCCGCATTATGACATCACTATATATTATGAGAGCGCAATTTGCAGGTATTATGAGCCATTTCTCTTACCCCAATTTGTGTCACATCTACTGGAGCATCCTGAGCATGTATTATGACGTCACAATATATGATGACATTATAATCAGTATGCACTATGACGTCACAATGCATTATGACGTCATAATGTATTCGCATTATGACATCACAATATAATATGAGAGCGCAATTTGCAGGTATTATGAGCAATTTCTCTTACCCCAATTTGTGTCACATCTACTGGAGCATAATGAGCATGTATTATGATGTCACAGTATATGATGAAATCATAATTAGCATACATTATGACGTCACAATGTATTATGATGTCATAATGTATCCGCATTATGACATCACAATATATTATGAGAGCGCAATTTGCAGGTATTATGAGCAATTTCTCTTACCTCAATTTGTGTCACATCTACTGGAGCATAATGAGCATGCATTATGATGTCACAGTATATGATGGCATCATAATTAGTATGCACTGTGATGTCACAATGTATTATGACGTCATAATGAATCCGCATTATGACATCACAATATATTATGAGAGCGCAATTTGCAGGTATTATGAGCAATTTCTCTAACCCCAATTTGTGTCACATCTACAGGAGAAACATGAGCATGCATTATGATGTCACAATATATGATGACATCATAATTAGTATGCACTATGATGTCACAATGTATTATGACGTCATAATGAATCCCCATTATGACATCACAATATATTATGAGAGCGCAATTTGCAGGTATTATGACCAATTTCTCTTACCCCAATTTGTGTCACATCTACTGGAGCATCATGAGCATGTATTCTGACGTCACAGTATATGATGACATCATAATTAGTATGCAATATGACATCACAATGTATTATGATGTCATAATATATCCGGATAATGACATCACAATATATTATGAGAGCGCAATTTGCAGGTGTTATGAGCAATTTCTCTTACCCAAATTTGTGCCACATCTACTGGAGCCTAATGAGCATGCATTATGACGTCACAATATATGATGACATCATAATTAGTATGCAATATGATGTCACAATGTATTATGACGTCATAATGTATCTGCTTTATGACATCACAATATATTATGAGAGCGCAATTTGCAGGTATTATGAACAATTTCCCTTACCCCAATTTGTGTCACATATACTGGAGCATCATGAGCATGTATTATGACGTCACAGTATATGAAGACATCATTATTAGTATGCACTATGACGTCACAATTTATTATGATGTCATAATATATCCGCATTATGACATCACAACATATTATGAGGGCGCAATTTGCAGGTATTATGAGCAATTTCTCTTACCACAATTTGTGTCACATCTACTGGAGCATCATGAGCATGCATTATGACGTCACAATATATGATGACATCATGATTAGTATGCACTATGATGTCACAATGTATTATGACGTCATAATGTATCCGCTGTATGACATCACAATATATTATGAGAGCGCAATTTGCAGGTATTATGACCAATTTCTCTTACACCAATCTGTGTCACATCTACTGGAGCATCATGAGCATGTATTATGACGTCACAGTATATGATAACATCATAATTAGTATGCACTATGACGTCACAATGTATTGTGACGTCATAATGTATCCGCATTATGACATCACTATATATTATGAGAGCGCAATTTGCAGGTATTATGAGCAATTTCTCTTACCCCAATTTGTGTCACATCTACTGGAGAAACATCAGCATGTATTATGACGTCACAGTATATGATGACATCATAATTAGTATGCATTATGACGTCACAATGTATTATGACGTCATAATATATCCGCATTATGACATCACAATATATTATGAGAGCACAATTTGCAGGTATTATGAGCAATTTCTCTTACCCCAATTTGTGTCACATCTACTGGAGCATCATGAGCATGCATTATGACGTCACAATATATGATGACATCATAATTAGTATGCACTATGATGTCACAATGTATTATGACGTCATAATATATCCGCTTTATGACATCACAATATATTATGAGAGCGCAATTTGCAGGTATTATGACCAATTTCTCTTACCCCAATTTGTGTCACCTCTACTGGAGCATCATGAGCATGCATTATGACGTCACAGTATATGATGACATCATAATTAGCATGCACTATGACGTCACAATGTATTATGATGTAATAATATATCCGTATTATGACATCACAATATATTATGAGAGCGCAATTTGCAGGTGTTATGAGGAATTTCTCTTACCACAATTTGTGCCACATCTACTGGAGCATCATGAGCATGCATTATGACGTCACAGTATATGATGACATCATAATTATTATGCACTATGACATCACAATGTATTATGACGTCATAATGTATCCGCATTATGACATCACAATATATTATGAGAGCGCAATTTGCAGGTATTATGAGCAATTTCTCTTACCCCAATTTGTGTCACATCTACTGGAGCATCATGAGCATATATTATGACGTCACAATATATGATGTCATCATAATTAGTATGCACTATGACGTCACAATGTATTATGACGTCATAATGTATTCACATTATGACATCACAATATATTATGAGAGCGCAATTTGCAGGTATTATGAGCAATTTCTCTTACCCCAATTTGTGTCACATCTACTGGAGCATCATCAGCATGTATTATGACGTCACAGTATATGATGACATCATAATTACTATGCACTATGACGTCACAATGTATTATGACATCATAATGTATCCGCATTATGACATCGCAATATATTTTGAGAGCGCAATTTGTAGGTATTATGAGCAATTTCTCTTACCCCAATTTGTATCACATCTACTGGAGAAACATGAGCATGTATTATGACGTCACAGTATATGATGACATCATAATTAGTATACATTATGACGTCACAATGTATTATGATGTCGTAATATATCCGCATTATGACATCACAATATATTATGAGAGCGCAATTTGCAGGTATTATGACCAATTTCTCTTACCCCAATTTGGGTCCCATCTACTGGAGCATAATGAGCATGGATTATGATGTCACAGTATATGATGACATCATAATTACTATGCACTAAGATGTCACAATGTATTATGATGTCATAATGAATCCGCATTATGACATCACAATATATTATGAGAGCGCAATTTGCAGGTATTATGAGCAATTTCTCTTACCCCAATTTGTGTCACATCTACTGGAGCATCCTGAGCATGTATTATGACGTCACAATATATGATGACATCATAATTAGTATGCACTATGACGTCACAATGCATTATGACGTCATAATGTATTGGCATTATGACATCACAATATAATACGAGAGCGCAATTTGCAGGAATTATGAGCAATTTCTCTTACCCCAATTTCTGTCACATCTACTCGAGAATCATGAGCATGTATTATGACATCACAGTATATGATGACATCATAATTAGTATGCACTATGACGTCACAATGTATTATGACATCATAATGTATCCACATTATGACATCGCAATATATAATTAGAGCGCAATTTGCAGGTATTATGACCAATTTCTCTTACCCCAATTTGTGCCACATCTACTGGGGCATAATGAGCATGCATTATGATGTCACAGTATATGATGACATCATAATTAGTATGCACTATGATGTCAGAATGTATTATGACGTCATAATGTATTCGCATTATGACATCACAATATATTACGAGAGCACAATTTGCAGGTACTATGACCAATTTCTCTTACCCCAATTTGTGTCACATCTACTGGAGCATCATGACCATGTATTATGATGTCACAGTATATGATGACATCAAAATTAGCATGCACTATGACGTCACAATGTATTATGACATCATAATGTATCCGCATTATGACATCGCAATGTATTATGAGAGCGCAGTTTGCAGGTTTTATGAGCAATTTCTCTTACCCCAATTTGTGTCACATCTACTGGAGCATAATGAGCATGCATCATGATGTCACAGTATATGATGACATCATAATTAGTATGCACTATGACATCACAATGTATTCTGACGTCATAATATATCCGGGTAATGACATCACAATATATTATGAGAGCGCAATTTGCAGGTGTTATGAGCAATTTCTCTTACCACAATTTGTGCCACATCTACTGGAGCATCATGAGCATGCATTATGACGTCACAATATATGATGGCATCATAATTAGTATGCACTATGATGTCACAATGTATTATGACGTCATTAATGTATCTGCTTTATTACTTCACAATATATGATGAGAGCGCAATTTGCAGGTATTATGACCAATTTCTCTTGCCCCAATTTGTGTCACATCTACTGGAGCATCATGAGCATGTATTATGACGTCACAGTATATGATGACATCATAATTAGTATGCACTATGACGTCACAATGTATTATGATGTCATAATATATCCGCATTATGACCGCACAACATATTATGAGAGCGCAATTTGCAGGTATTATGAGCAATTTCTCTTACCATAATTTGTGTCACATCTACTGGAGCATCATGAGCATGCATTATGACGTCACAATATATGATGACATCATAATTAGTATGCAATATGACGTCACAATGTATTATGATATCATGATGTATCCGCATTATGACATCACAATATATTATGAGAGCGCAATTTGCAGGTATTATGAGCACTTTCTCTTACCCCAATTTGTGTCACATCTACTGGAGCATAATGAGCATGCATTATGATGTCACACTATATGATGACATCATAATTAGTAAGCACTATGATGTCACAATGTATTTTAACGTCATAATGTATCCACATTATGACATCACAATATATTATGAGAGCGCAATTTGCAGGTATTTTGAGCAATTTCTCTTACCCCAATTTGTGTCACATCTACTGGAGAAACATGAGCATGTATTATGATGACACAGTATATGATGAAATCATAATTAGTATGCATTATGACGTCACAGTGTATTATGATGTCATAATGTATCCGCATTATGACATCACAATATATTATGAGAGCGCAATTTGCAGGTATTATGAGCAATTTCTCTTACCCCAATTTGTGTCACATCTACTGGAGCATAATGAGCATGCATTATGATGTCACAGTATATGATGACATCATAATTAGTATGCACTATGATGTCACAATGTATTATGACGTCATAATGAATCCGCATTATGACATCACAATATATTATGAGAGCGGAATTTGCAAGTATTATGAGCAATTTCTCTTACCCCAATTTGTGTCACATATACAGGAGAAACATGAGCATGTATTATGATGTCACAGTATATGATGAAATCATAATTAGTATGCATTATGACGTCACAATGTATTATTATGTCATAATGTATCCGCATTATGACATCACAATATATTATGAGAGCGCAATTTGCAGGTATTATGAGCAATTTCTCTAACCACAATTTATGTCACATCTACTGGAGCATCATGAGCATGCATTATGACGTCACAATATATGATGACATCACAATTAGTATGCACTTTGATGTCACAATGTATTATGACGTCATAATGTATCCGCTTTATGACATCACAATATATTATGAGAGCGCAACTTGCAGGTATTATGACCAATTTCTCTTACCCCAATTTGTTTCACATCCATTGGAGCATCATGAGCATGCATTATGACGTCACAGTATATGGTGACATCATAATTAGTATGCACTATGACCTCACAATGTATTATGATGTCATAATATATCCGTATAATGACATCACAATATATTATGAGAGCCCAATTTGCAGGTGTTATGAGCAATTTCTCTTACCCCAATTTGTGCCACATCAACTGGAGCATCATGAGCATGCATTATGACGTCACAATATATGATGACATCATAATTAGTATGCACTATGATGTCACAATATATTATGACGTCATAATATATCCACTTTATGACATCACAATATATTATGAGAGCACAATTTGCAGGTATTATGACCAATTTTTCTTACCCCAATTTGTGTCACATATACTGGAGCATCATGAGCATGCATTGTGATGTCACAGTATATGTTGACATCATAATTATTATGCACTATGACGTCACAATGTATTATGACGTCATAATGTATCCGCATTATGACAGCACAATATATTATGAGAGCGCAATTTGCAGGTATTATGGGCAATTTCTCCTACCCCAATTTGTGTCACATCTACTGGAGCATCCTGAGCATGGAATTATGACGTCACAATATATGATGACATCATAATTAGTATGCACTATTACGTCACAATGTATTATGACGTCATAATGTATCCGCATTATGACAGCACAATACATTATGAGAGCGCAATTTGCAGGTATTATGAGCAATTTCTCCTACCCCAATTTGTGTCACATCTACTGGAGCATCCTGAGCATGTATTATGACGTCACAGTATATGATGACATCATAATTAGTATGCACTATGACGTCACAATGTATTATGACATCATAATGTATCCGCATTATGACATCGCAATATATTTTGAGAGCGCAATTTGTAGGTATTATGAGTAATTTCTCTTACCCCAATTTGTGTCACATCTACTGGAGCATAATGAGCATGCACTATGATGTCACAGTATATGATGACATCATAATTAGTATGCACTATGGTGTCACAATGTATTTTGACGTCATAATGAATCCGCATTATGACATCATAATATATTATGAGAGCGCAATTTGCAGGTATTATGAGCAATTTCTCTTACCCCAATTTGTGTCACAGCTACTGGAGAAACATGAGCATGTATTATGACGTCACAGTATATGATGACATCATAGTTAGTATGCATTATGACGTCACAATCTATTATGATGTCATAATGTATTCGCATTATGACCACAATATATTATGAGAGCGCAATTTGCAGGTATTATGACCAATATCTCTTACCCCAATTTGTGTCACATCTACTGTAGCATAATGAGCATGCATTATGATTTCACAGTATATGATGACATCATAATTAGTATGCACTATGATGTCACAATGTATTATGACGTCATAATGAATCCGCATTATGACATCACAATATATTATGAGAGTGCAATTTGCAGGTATTATGAGTAATTTCTCTTAGCCGAATTTGTGTCACATCTACTGGAGCATCCTGAGCATGCATTATGACGTCACAATATATGATGACATCATAATCAGTATGCACTATGATGTCACAATGTATTATGACGTCATAATGTATTCGCATTATGACATCCCAATATATTATGAGAGCGCAATTTGCAAGTATTATGAGCAATTTCTGTTACCACAATTTGTGTCACATCTACTCGAGCATCATGAGCATGTATTCTGACATCACAGTATATGATGACATCATAATTAGTATGCACTATGATGTCACAATGTATTATGACATCATAATGTATCCGCATTATGACATCGCAATATATTATGAGAGCGCAATTTGCAGGTATTATGAGCAATTTCTCTTACCCCAATTTGTGTCACATCTGCTGGAGCATCATGAGCATGCATTATGATGTCACAGTATATGATGACATCATAATTAGTATGCAGTGTGATGTCACAATGTATTATGACGTCATAATATATCCGCTTTATGACATCACAATATATTATGACAGCGCAATTTGCAGGTATTATGACCAATTTCTCTTACCCCAATTTGTGTCACATCTACTGGAGCATCATGAGCATGTATGATGACGTCACAGTATATGATGACATCATAATTAGTATGCACTATGGCGTCACAATGTATTATGATGTCATAATATATCCGGATAATGACATCACAATATATTGTGATAGCGCAATTTGCAGGTGTTATGAGCAATTTCTCTTACAACAAATTGTGCCACATCTACTGGAGCATCATGAGTAGGCATTATGATGTCACAATATATGATGACATCATAATTAGTATGCACTATGATGTCACAATGTATTATGACGTCATAATGTATCTGCTTTATGACATCACAATACAAGATGAGAGCGCAATTTGCAGGTATTATGACCAATTTCTCTTACCCCAATTTGTGTCACATCTACTGGAGCATCATGACCATGTATTATGACGTCACAGTATATGATGACATCATAATTAATATGCACTATGACGTCACAATGTATTATGATGTCATAATATATCCGCATTATGACATCACAATATATTTTGAGAGCGCAATTTGCAGGTATTATGACCAATTTCTCTTACCCCAATTTGTGTCACATCTAGTGGAGCATCATGAGCATGCATTATGACGTCACAGTATATGATGACATCATAATTATTATGCACTATGACGTCACAATGTATTGTGACGTCATAATGTATCCGCATTATGACATCACAATATATTATGAGAGCACAATTTGCAGGTATTATGAGCATTTTCTCTTACCACAACTTGTGTCACATCTTCTGGAGAATCATGAGCATGTATTATGACCTCACAGTATATGATGACATCATAATTAGTATGCAATATGACGTCACAATGTATTATGATATCATAATGTATCCGCATTATGACATCACAATATATTATGAGAGCGCAATTTCCAGGTATTATGAGCCATTTCTCTTACCACAATTTGTGTCACATCTACTGGAGCATAATGAGCATGCATTATGATGTCACACTATATGATGACATCATAATTAGTATGCACTATGATGTCACAATGTATTATGACGTCATAATGAATTCGCATTATGACATCACAATATAATATGAGAGCGCAATTTGCAGGTATTATGAGCAATTTCTCTTACCCCAATTTCTGTCACATCTACTCGAGAATCATGAGCATGTATTATGACATCACAGTATATGATGACATCATAATTAGTATGCACTATGACGTCACAATGTATTATGACATCATAATGTATCCACATTATGACATCGCAATATATAATTAGAGCGCAATTTGCAGGTATTATGACCAATTTCTCTTACCCCAATTTGTGCCACATCTACTGGGGCATAATGAGCATGCATTATGATGTCACAGTATATGATGACATCATAATTAGTATGCACTATGATGTCAGAATGTATTATGACGTCATAATGTATTCGCATTATGACATCACAATATATTACGAGAGCACAATTTGCAGGTACTATGACCAATTTCTCTTACCCCAATTTGTGTCACATCTACTGGAGCATCATGACCATGTATTATGATGTCACAGTATATGATGACATCAAAATTAGCATGCACTATGACGTCACAATGTATTATGACATCATAATGTATCCGCATTATGACATCGCAATGTATTATGAGAGCGCAGTTTGCAGGTTTTATGAGCAATTTCTCTTACCCCAATTTGTGTCACATCTACTGGAGCATAATGAGCATGCATCATGATGTCACAGTATATGATGACATCATAATTAGTATGCACTATGACATCACAATGTATTCTGACGTCATAATATATCCGGGTAATGACATCACAATATATTATGAGAGCGCAATTTGCAGGTGTTATGAGCAATTTCTCTTACCACAATTTGTGCCACATCTACTGGAGCATCATGAGCATGCATTATGACGTCACAATATATGATGGCATCATACTTAGTATGCACTATGATGTCACAATGTATTATGACGTCATTAATGTATCTGCTTTATTACTTCACAATATATGATGAGAGCGCAATTTGCAGGTATTATGACCAATTTCTCTTGCCCCAATTTGTGTCACATCTACTGGAGCATCATGAGCATGTATTATGACGTCACAGTATATGATGACATCATAATTAGTATGCACTATGACGTCACAATGTATTATGATGTCATAATATATCCGCATTATGACCGCACAACATATTATGAGAGCGCAATTTGCAGGTATTATGAGCAATTTCTCTTACCATAATTTGTGTCACATCTACTGGAGCATCATGAGCATGCATTATGACGTCACAATATATGATGACATCATAATTAGTATGCAATATGACGTCACAATGTATTATGATATCATGATGTATCCGCATTATGACATCACAATATATTATGAGAGCGCAATTTGCAGGTATTATGAGCACTTTCTCTTACCCAATTTGTGTCACATCTACTGGAGCATAATGAGCATGCATTATGATGTCACACTATATGATGACATCATAATTAGTAAGCACTATGATGTCACAATGTATTTTAACGTCATAATGTATCCACATTATGACATCACAATATATTATGAGAGCGCAATTTGCAGGTATTTTGAGCAATTTCTCTTACCCCAATTTGTGTCACATCTACTGGAGAAACATGAGCATGTATTATGATGACACAGTATATGATGAAATCATAATTAGTATGCATTATGACGTCACAGTGTATTATTATGTCATAATGTATCCGCATTATGACATCACAATATATTATGAGAGCGCAATTTGCAGGTATTATGAGCAATTTCTCTAACCACAATTTATGTCACATCTACTGGAGCATCATGAGCATGCATTATGACGTCACAATATATGATGACATCACAATTAGTATGCACTTTGATGTCACAATGTATTATGACGTCATAATGTATCCGCTTTATGACATCACAATATATTATGAGAGCGCAACTTGCAGGTATTATGACCAATTTCTCTTACCCCAATTTGTTTCACATCCATTGGAGCATCATGAGCATGCATTATGACGTCACAGTATATGGTGACATCATAATTAGTATGCACTATGACCTCACAATGTATTATGATGTCATAATATATCCGTATAATGACATCACAATATATTATGAGAGCCCAATTTGCAGGTGTTATGAGCAATTTCTCTTACCCCAATTTGTGCCACATCAACTGGAGCATCATGAGCATGCATTATGACGTCACAATATATGATGACATCATAATTAGTATGCACTATGATGTCACAATATATTATGACGTCATAATATATCCACTTTATGACATCACAATATATTATGAGAGCGCAATTTGCAGGTATTATGACCAATTTTTCTTACCCCAATTTGTGTCACATATACTGGAGCATCATGAGCATGCATTGTGATGTCACAGTATATGTTGACATCATAATTATTATGCACTATGACGTCACAATGTATTATGACGTCATAATGTATCCGCATTATGACAGCACAATATATTATGAGAGCGCAATTTGCAGGTATTATGGGCAATTTCTCCTACCCCAATTTGTGTCACATCTACTGGAGCATCCTGAGCATGGAATTATGACGTCACAATATATGATGACATCATAATTAGTATGCACTATTACGTCACAATGTATTATGACGTCATAATGTATCCGCATTATGACAGCACAATACATTATGAGAGCGCAATTTGCAGGTATTATGAGCAATTTCTCCTACCCCAATTTGTGTCACATCTACTGGAGCATCCTGAGCATGTATTATGACGTCACAGTATATGATGACATCATAATTAGTATGCACTATGACGTCACAATGTATTATGACATCATAATGTATCCGCATTATGACATCGCAATATATTTTGAGAGCGCAATTTGTAGGTATTATGAGCAATTTCTCTTACCCCAATTTGTGTCACATCTACTGGAGCATAATGAGCATGCACTATGATGTCACAGTATATGATGACATCATAATTAGTATGCACTATGGTGTCACAATGTATTTTGACGTCATAATGAATCCGCATTATGACATCATAATATATTATGAGAGCGCAATTTGCAGGTATTATGAGCAATTTCTCTTACCCCAATTTGTGTCACAGCTACTGGAGAAACATGAGCATGTATTATGACGTCACAGTATATGATGACATCATAGTTAGTATGCATTATGACGTCACAATCTATTATGATGTCATAATGTATTCGCATTATGACCACAATATATTATGAGAGCGCAATTTGCAGGTATTATGACCAATATCTCTTACCCCAATTTGTGTCACATCTACTGTAGCATAATGAGCATGCATTATGATTTCACAGTATATGATGACATCATAATTAGTATGCACTATGATGTCACAATGTATTATGACGTCATAATGAATCCGCATTATGACATCACAATATATTATGAGAGTGCAATTTGCAGGTATTATGAGTAATTTCTCTTAGCCGAATTTGTGTCACATCTACTGGAGCATCCTGAGCATGCATTATGACGTCACAATATATGATGACATCATAATCAGTATGCACTATGATGTCACAATGTATTATGACGTCATAATGTATTCGCATTATGACATCCCAATATATTATGAGAGCGCAATTTGCAAGTATTATGAGCAATTTCTGTTACCACAATTTGTGTCACATCTACTCGAGCATCATGAGCATGTATTCTGACATCACAGTATATGATGACATCATAATTAGTATGCACTATGATGTCACAATGTATTATGACATCATAATGTATCCGCATTATGACATCGCAATATATTATGAGAGCGCAATTTGCAGGTATTATGAGCAATTTCTCTTACCCCAATTTGTGTCACATCTGCTGGAGCATCATGAGCATGCATTATGATGTCACAGTATATGATGACATCATAATTAGTATGCAGTGTGATGTCACAATGTATTATGACGTCATAATATATCCGCTTTATGACATCACAATATATTATGACAGCGCAATTTGCAGGTATTATGACCAATTTCTCTTACCCCAATTTGTGTCACATCTACTGGAGCATCATGAGCATGTATGATGACGTCACAGAATATGATGACATCATAATTAGTATGCACTATGGCGTCACAATGTATTATGATGTCATAATATATCCGGATAATGACATCACAATATATTATGATAGCGCAATTTGCAGGTGTTATGAGCAATTTCTCTTACAACAAATTGTGCCACATCTACTGGAGCATCATGAGCAGGCATTATGATGTCACAATATATGATGACATCATAATTAGTATGCACTATGATGTCACAATGTATTATGACGTCATAATGTATCTGCTTTATGACATCACAATACATGATGAGAGCGCAATTTGCAGGTATTATGACCAATTTCTCTTACCCCAATTTGTGTCACATCTACTGGAGCATCATGACCATGTATTATGACGTCACAGTATATGATGACATCATAATTAATATGCACTATGACGTCACAATGTATTATGATGTCATAATATATCCGCATTATGACATCACAATATATTTTGAGAGCGCAATTTGCAGGTATTATGACCAATTTCTCTTACCCCAATTTGTGTCACATCTAGTGGAGCATCATGAGCATGCATTATGACGTCACAGTATATGATGACATCATAATTATTATGCACTATGACGTCACAATGTATTGTGACGTCATAATGTATCCGCATTATGACATCACAATATATTATGAGAGCACAATTTGCAGGTATTATGAGCATTTTCTCTTACCACAACTTGTGTCACATCTTCTGGAGAATCATGAGCATGTATTATGACCTCACAGTATATGATGACATCATAATTAGTATGCAATATGACGTCACAATGTATTATGATATCATAATGTATCCGCATTATGACATCACAATATATTATGAGAGCGCAATTTCCAGGTATTATGAGCCATTTCTCTTACCACAATTTGTGTCACATCTACTGGAGCATAATGAGCATGCATTATGATGTCACACTATATGATGACATCATAATTAGTATGCACTATGATGTCACAATGTATTATGACGTCATAATGAATTCGCATTATGACATCACAATATAATATGAGAGCGCAATTTGCAGGTATTATGAGCAATTTCTCTTACCCCAATTTGTGTCACATCTACTGGAGCATAATGAGCATGTATTATGATGTCACAGTATATGATGAAATCATAATTAGCATACATTATGACGTCACAATGTATTATGATGTCATAATGTATCCGCATTATGACATCACAATATATTATGAGAGTGCAATTTGCAGGTATTATGAGCAATTTCTCTTACCTCAATTTGTGTCACATCTACTGGTGCATAATGAGCATGCATTATGATGTCACAGTATATGATGGCATCATAATTAGTATGCAGTATGATGTCACAATGTATTATGACGTCATAATGTATCTGCTTTATGACATCACAATATATTATGAGAGCGCAATTTGCAGGTATTATGACCAATTTCCCTTACCCCAATTTGTGTCACATATACTGGAGCATCATGAGCATGTATTATGACGTCACAGTATATGAAGACATCATTATTAGTATGCACTATGACGTCACAATTTATTATGATGTCATAATATATCCGCATTATGACATCACAACATATTATGAGGGCGCAATTTGCAGGTATTATGAGCAATTTCTCTTACCACAATTTGTGTCACATCTACTGGAGCATCATGAGCATGCATTATGACGTCACAATATATGATGACATCATGATTAGTATGCACTATGATGTCACAATGTATTATGACGTCATAATGTATCCGCTTTATGACATCACAATATATTATGAGAGCGCAATTTGCAGGTATTATGACCAATTTCTCTTACACCAATCTGTGTCACATCTACTGGAGCATCATGAGCATGTATTATGACGTCACAGTATATGTTAACATCATAATTAGTATGCACTATGACGTCACAATGTATTATGACGTCATAATGTATCCGCATTATGACATCACTATATATTATGAGAGCGCAATTTGCAGGTATTATGAGCCATTTCTCTTACCCCAATTTGTGTCACATCTACTGGAGCATCCTGAGCATGTATTATGACGTCACAATATATGATGACATTTTAATTAGTATGCACTATGACGTCACAATGCATTATGACGTCATAATGTATTCGCATTATGACATCACAATATAATATGAGAGCGCAATTTGCAGGTATTATGAGCAATTTCTCTTACCCCAATTTGTGTCACATCTACTGGAGCATAATGAGCATGTATTATGATGTCACAGTATATGATGAAATCATAATTAGCATACATTATGACGTCACAATGTATTATGATGTCATAATGTATCCGCATTATGACATCACAATATATTATGAGAGCGCAATTTGCAGGTATTATGAGCAATTTCTCTTACCTCAATTTGTGTCACATCTACTGGAGCATAATGAGCATGCATTATGATGTCACAGTATATGATGGCATCATAATTAGTATGCACTGTGATGTCACAATGTATTATGACGTCATAATGAATCCGCATTATGACATCACAATATATTATGAGAGCGCAATTTGCAGGTATTATGAGCAATTTCTCTAACCCCAATTTGTGTCACATCTACTGGAGAAACATGAGCATGCATTATGATGTCACAATATATGATGACATCATAATTAGTATGCACTATGACGTCACAATGTATTATGACATCATAATGAATCCCCATTATGACATCACAATATATTATGAGAGCGCAATTTGCAGGTATTATGACCAATTTCTCTTACCCCAATTTGTGTCACATCTACTGGAGCATCATGAGCATGTATTCTGACGTCACAGTATATGATGACATCATAATTAGTATGCAATATGACATCACAATGTATTATGATGTCATAATATATCCGGATAATGACATCACAATATATTATGAGAGCGCAATTTGCAGGTGTTATGAGCAATTTCTCTTACCCAAATTTGTGCCACATCTACTGGAGCCTAATGAGCATGCATTATGACGTCACAATATATGATGACATCATAATTAGTATGCAATATGATGTCACAATGTATTATGACGTCATAATGTATCTGCTTTATGACATCACAATATATTATGAGAGCGCAATTTGCAGGTATTATGAACAATTTCCCTTACCCCAATTTGTGTCACATATACTGGAGCATCATGAGCATGTATTATGACGTCACAGTATATGAAGACATCATTATTAGTATGCACTATGACGTCACAATTTATTATGATGTCATAATATATCCGCATTATGACATCACAACATATTATGAGGGCGCAATTTGCAGGTATTATGAGCAATTTCTCTTACCACAATTTGTGTCACATCTACTGGAGCATCATGAGCATGCATTATGACGTCACAATATATGATGACATCATGATTAGTATGCACTATGATGTCACAATGTATTATGACGTCATAATGTATCCGCTTTATGACATCACAATATATTATGAGAGCGCAATTTGCAGGTATTATGACCAATTTCTCTTACACCAATCTGTGTCACATCTACTGGAGCATCATGAGCATGTATTATGACGTCACAGTATATGATAACATCATAATTAGTATGCACTATGACGTCACAATGTATTGTGACGTCATAATGTATCCGCATTATGACATCACTATATATTATGAGAGCGCAATTTGCAGGTATTATGAGCAATTTCTCTTACCCCAATTTGTGTCACATCTACTGGAGCATCCTGAGCATGTATTATGACGTCACAATATATGATGACATTATAATTAGTATGCACTATGACGTCACAATGCATTATGACGTCATAATGTATTCGCATTATGACATCACAATATAATATGAGAGCGCAATTTGCAGGTATTAGGAGCAATTTCTCTTACCCCAATTTGTGTCACATCTACTCGAGAATCATGAGCATGTATTATGACGTCACAGTATATGATGACATCATAATTAGTATGCACTATGACGTCACAATGTATTATGACATCATAATGTATCCGCATTATGTCATCGCAATATATAATGAGAGCGCCATTTGCAGGTATTATGACCAATTTCTCTTACCCCAATTTGTGTCACATCTACTGGGGCATAATGAGCATGCATTATGATGTCACAGTATATGATGACATCATAATTAGTATGCACTATGATGTCACAATGTATTATGACGTCATAATGAATCCCCATTATGACATCACAATATATTATGAGAGCGCAATTTGCAGGTATTATGAGCAATTTCTCTTACCCCAATTTGTGTCACATCTACTGGAGCATAATGAGCATGCACTATGATGTCACAGTATATGATGACATCATAATTAGTATGCACTATGGTGTCACAATGTATTTTGACGTCATAATGAATCCGCATTATGACATCATAATATATTATGAGAGCGCAATTTGCAGGTATTATGAGCAATTTCTCTTACCCCAATTTGTGTCACAGCTACTGGAGAAACATGAGCATGTATTATGACGTCACAGTATATGATGACATCATAGTTAGTATGCATTATGACGTCACAATCTATTATGATGTCATAATGTATTCGCATTATGACCACAATATATTATGAGAGCGCAATTTGCAGGTATTATGACCAATATCTCTTACCCCAATTTGTGTCACATCTACTGTAGCATAATGAGCATGCATTATGATTTCACAGTATATGATGACATCATAATTAGTATGCACTATGATGTCACAATGTATTATGACGTCATAATGAATCCGCATTATGACATCACAATATATTATGAGAGTGCAATTTGCAGGTATTATGAGTAATTTCTCTTAGCCGAATTTGTGTCACATCTACTGGAGCATCCTGAGCATGCATTATGACGTCACAATATATGATGACATCATAATCAGTATGCACTATGATGTCACAATGTATTATGACGTCATAATGTATTCGCATTATGACATCCCAATATATTATGAGAGCGCAATTTGCAAGTATTATGAGCAATTTCTGTTACCACAATTTGTGTCACATCTACTCGAGCATCATGAGCATGTATTCTGACATCACAGTATATGATGACATCATAATTAGTATGCACTATGATGTCACAATGTATTATGACATCATAATGTATCCGCATTATGACATCGCAATATATTATGAGAGCGCAATTTGCAGGTATTATGAGCAATTTCTCTTACCCCAATTTGTGTCACATCTGCTGGAGCATCATGAGCATGCATTATGATGTCACAGTATATGATGACATCATAATTAGTATGCAGTGTGATGTCACAATGTATTATGACGTCATAATATATCCGCTTTATGACATCACAATATATTATGACAGCGCAATTTGCAGGTATTATGACCAATTTCTCTTACCCCAATTTGTGTCACATCTACTGGAGCATCATGAGCATGTATGATGACGTCACAGTATATGATGACATCATAATTAGTATGCACTATGGCGTCACAATGTATTATGATGTCATAATATATCCGGATAATGACATCACAATATATTATGATAGCGCAATTTGCAGGTGTTATGAGCAATTTCTCTTACAACAAATTGTGCCACATCTACTGGAGCATCATGAGCAGGCATTATGATGTCACAATATATGATGACATCATAATTAGTATGCACTATGATGTCACAATGTATTATGACGTCATAATGTATCTGCTTTATGACATCACAATACATGATGAGAGCGCAATTTGCAGGTATTATGACCAATTTCTCTTACCCCAATTTGTGTCACATCTACTGGAGCATCATGACCATGTATTATGACGTCACAGTATATGATGACATCATAATTAATATGCACTATGACGTCACAATGTATTATGATGTCATAATATATCCGCATTATGACATCACAATATATTTTGAGAGCGCAATTTGCAGGTATTATGACCAATTTCTCTTACCCCAATTTGTGTCACATCTAGTGGAGCATCATGAGCATGCATTATGACGTCACAGTATATGATGACATCATAATTATTATGCACTATGACGTCACAATGTATTGTGACGTCATAATGTATCCGCATTATGACATCACAATATATTATGAGAGCACAATTTGCAGGTATTATGAGCATTTTCTCTTACCACAACTTGTGTCACATCTTCTGGAGAATCATGAGCATGTATTATGACCTCACAGTATATGATGACATCATAATTAGTATGCAATATGACGTCACAATGTATTATGATATCATAATGTATCCGCATTATGACATCACAATATATTATGAGAGCGCAATTTCCAGGTATTATGAGCCATTTCTCTTACCACAATTTGTGTCACATCTACTGGAGCATAATGAGCATGCATTATGATGTCACACTATATGATGACATCATAATTAGTATGCACTATGATGTCACAATGTATTATGACGTCATAATGAATTCGCATTATGACATCACAATATAATATGAGAGCGCAATTTGCAGGTATTATGAGCAATTTCTCTTACCCCAATTTGTGTCACATCTACTGGAGCATAATGAGCATGTATTATGATGTCACAGTATATGATGAAATCATAATTAGCATACATTATGACGTCACAATGTATTATGATGTCATAATGTATCCGCATTATGACATCACAATATATTATGAGAGTGCAATTTGCAGGTATTATGAGCAATTTCTCTTACCTCAATTTGTGTCACATCTACTGGTGCATAATGAGCATGCATTATGATGTCACAGTATATGATGGCATCATAATTAGTATGCAGTATGATGTCACAATGTATTATGACGTCATAATGTATCTGCTTTATGACATCACAATATATTATGAGAGCGCAATTTGCAGGTATTATGACCAATTTCCCTTACCCCAATTTGTGTCACATATACTGGAGCATCATGAGCATGTATTATGACGTCACAGTATATGAAGACATCATTATTAGTATGCACTATGACGTCACAATTTATTATGATGTCATAATATATCCGCATTATGACATCACAACATATTATGAGGGCGCAATTTGCAGGTATTATGAGCAATTTCTCTTACCACAATTTGTGTCACATCTACTGGAGCATCATGAGCATGCATTATGACGTCACAATATATGATGACATCATGATTAGTATGCACTATGATGTCACAATGTATTATGACGTCATAATGTATCCGCTTTATGACATCACAATATATTATGAGAGCGCAATTTGCAGGTATTATGACCAATTTCTCTTACACCAATCTGTGTCACATCTACTGGAGCATAATGAGCATGTATTATGACGTCACAGTATATGTTAACATCATAATTAGTATGCACTATGACGTCACAATGTATTATGACGTCATAATGTATCCGCATTATGACATCACTATATATTATGAGAGCGCAATTTGCAGGTATTATGAGCCATTTCTCTTACCCCAATTTGTGTCACATCTACTGGAGCATCCTGAGCATGTATTATGACGTCACAATATATGATGACATTATAATTAGTATGCACTATGACGTCACAATGCATTATGACGTCATAATGTATTCGCATTATGACATCACAATATAATATGAGAGCGCAATTTGCAGGTATTATGAGCAATTTCTCTTACCCCAATTTGTGTCACATCTACTGGAGCATAATGAGCATGTATTATGATGTCACAGTATATGATGAAATCATAATTAGCATACATTATGACGTCACAATGTATTATGATGTCATAATGTATCCGCATTATGACATCACAATATATTATGAGAGCGCAATTTGCAGGTATTATGAGCAATTTCTCTTACCTCAATTTGTGTCACATCTACTGGAGCATAATGAGCATGCATTATGATGTCACAGTATATGATGGCATCATAATTAGTATGCACTGTGATGTCACAATGTATTATGACGTCATAATGAATCCGCATTATGACATCACAATATATTATGAGAGCGCAATTTGCAGGTATTATGAGCAATTTCTCTAACCCCAATTTGTGTCACATCTACTGGAGAAACATGAGCATGCATTATGATGTCACAATATATGATGACATCATAATTAGTATGCACTATGACGTCACAATGTATTATGACATCATAATGAATCCCCATTATGACATCACAATATATTATGAGAGCGCAATTTGCAGGTATTATGACCAATTTCTCTTACCCCAATTTGTGTCACATCTACTGGAGCATCATGAGCATGTATTCTGACGTCACAGTATATGATGACATCATAATTAGTATGCAATATGACATCACAATGTATTATGATGTCATAATATATCCGGATAATGACATCACAATATATTATGAGAGCGCAATTTGCAGGTGTTATGAGCAATTTCTCTTACCCAAATTTGTGCCACATCTACTGGAGCCTAATGAGCATGCATTATGACGTCACAATATATGATGACATCATAATTAGTATGCAATATGATGTCACAATGTATTATGACGTCATAATGTATCTGCTTTATGACATCACAATATATTATGAGAGCGCAATTTGCAGGTATTATGAACAATTTCCCTTACCCCAATTTGTGTCACATATACTGGAGCATCATGAGCATGTATTATGACGTCACAGTATATGAAGACATCATTATTAGTATGCACTATGACGTCACAATTTATTATGATGTCATAATATATCCGCATTATGACATCACAACATATTATGAGGGCGCAATGTGCAGGTATTATGAGCAATTTCTCTTACCACAATTTGTGTCACATCTACTGGAGCATCATGAGCATGCATTATGACGTCACAATATATGATGACATCATGATTAGTATGCACTATGATGTCACAATGTATTATGACGTCATAATGTATCCGCTTTATGACATCACAATATATTATGAGAGCGCAATTTGCAGGTATTATGACCAATTTCTCTTACACCAATCTGTGTCACATCTACTGGAGCATCATGAGCATGTATTATGACGTCACAGTATATGATAACATCATAATTAGTATGCACTATGACGTCACAATGTATTGTGACGTCATAATGTATCCGCATTATGACATCACTATATATTATGAGAGCGCAATTTGCAGGTATTATGAGCAATTTCTCTTACCCCAATTTGTGTCACATCTACTGGAGCATCCTGAGCATGTATTATGACGTCACAATATATGATGACATTATAATTAGTATGCACTATGACGTCACAATGCATTATGACGTCATAATGTATTCGCATTATGACATCACAATATAATATGAGAGCGCAATTTGCAGGTATTAGGAGCAATTTCTCTTACCCCAATTTGTGTCACATCTACTCGAGAATCATGAGCATGTATTATGACGTCACAGTATATGATGACATCATAATTAGTATGCACTATGACGTCACAATGTATTATGACATCATAATGTATCCGCATTATGTCATCGCAATATATAATGAGAGCGCAATTTGCAGGTATTATGACCAATTTCTCTTACCCCAATTTGTGTCACATCTACTGGGGCATAATGAGCATGCATTATGATGTCACAGTATATGATGACATCATAATTAGTATGCACTATGATGTCACAATGTATTATGACGTCATAATGAATCCCCATTATGACATCACAATATATTATGAGAGCGCAATTTGCAGGTATTATGAGCAATTTCTCTTACCCCAATTTGTGTCACATCTACTGGAGAAACATCAGCATGTATTATGACGTCACAGTATATGATGACATCATAATTAGTATGCATTATGACGTCACAATGTATTATGACGTCATAATATATCCGCATTATGACATCACAATATATTATGAGAGCACAATTTGCAGGTATTATGAGCAATTTCTCTTACCCCAATTTGTGTCACATCTACTGGAGCATCATGAGCATGCATTATGACGTCACAATATATGATGACATCATAATTAGTATGCACTATGATGTCACAATGTATTATGACGTCATAATATATCCGCTTTATGACATCACAATGTATTATGAGAGCGCAATTTGCAGGTATTATGACCAATTTCTCTTACCCCAATTTGTGTCACATCTACTGGAGCATCATGAGCATGCATTATGACGTCACAGTATATGATGACATCATAATTAGCATGCACTATGACGTCACAATGTATTATGATGTAATAATATATCCGTATTATGACATCACAATATATTATGAGAGCGCAATTTGCAGGTGTTATGAGGAATTTCTCTTACCACAATTTGTGCCACATCTACTGGAGCATCATGAGCATGCATTATGACGTCACAGTATATGATGACATCATAATTATTATGCACTATGACATCACAATGTATTATGACGTCATAATGTATCCGCATTATGACATCACAATATATTATGAGAGCGCAATTTGCAGGTATTATGAGCAATTTCTCTTACCCCAATTTGTGTCACATCTACTGGAGCATCATGAGCATATATTATGACGTCACAATATATGATGGCATCATAATTAGTATGCACTATGACGTCACAATGTATTATGACGTCATAATGTATTCACATTATGACATCACAATATATTATGAGAGCGCAATTTGCAGGTATTATGAGCAATTTCTCTTACCCCAATTTGTGTCACATCTACTGGAGCGTCATCAGCATGTATTATGACGTCACAGTATATGATGACATCATAATTACTATGCACTATGACGTCACAATGTATTATGACATCATAATGTATCCGCATTATGACATCGCAATATATTTTGAGAGCGCAATTTGTAGGTATTATGAGCAATTTCTCTTACCCCAATTTGTATCACATCTACTGGAGAAACATGAGCATGTATTATGACGTCACAGTATATGATGACATCATAATTAGTATACATTATGACGTCACAATGTATTATGATGTCGTAATATATCGGCATTATGACATCACAATATATTATGAGAGCGCAATTTGCAGGTATTATGACCAATTTCTCTTACCCCAATTTGGGTCCCATCTACTGGAGCATAATGAGCATGGATTATGATGTCACAGTATATGATGACATCATAATTACTATGCACTAAGATGTCACAATGTATTATGATGTCATAATGAATCCGCATTATGACATCACAATATATTATGAGAGCGCAATTTGCAGGTATTATGAGCAATTTCTCTTACCCCAATTTGTGTCACATCTACTGGAGCATCCTGAGCATGTATTATGACGTCACAATATATGATGACATCATAATTAGTATGCACTATGACGTCACAATGCATTATGACGTCATAATGTATTGGCATTATGACATCACAATATAATACGAGAGCGCAATTTGCAGGAATTATGAGCAATTTCTCTTACCCCAATTTCTGTCACATCTACTCGAGAATCATGAGCATGTATTATGACATCACAGTATATGATGACATCATAATTAGTATGCACTATGACGTCACAATGTATTATGACATCATAATGTATCCACATTATGACATCGCAATATATAATGAGAGCGCAATTTGCAGGTATTATGACCAATTTCTCTTACCCCAATTTGTGCCACATCTACTGGGGCATAATGAGCATGCATTATGATGTCACAGTATATGATGTCATCATAATTAGTATGCACTATGATGTCACAATGTATTATGACGTCATAATGAATCCCCATTATGACATCACAATATATTATGAGAGCGCAATTTGCAGGTATTATGAGCAGTTTCTCTTACCCCAATTTGTGTCACATCTACTGGAGAAGCATCAGCATGTATTATGACGTCACAGTATATGATGACATCGTAATTAGCATGCAGTATGACGTCACAATGTATTATGACGTCATAATATATCCGCATTATGACATCACAATATATTATGAGAGCACAATTTGCAGGTATTATGAGCAATTTCTCTTACCCCAATTTGTGTCACATCTACTGGAGCATCATGAGCATGCATTATGACGTCACAATATATGATGACATCATAATTAGTATGCACTATTATGTCACAATGTATTATGACGTCATAATATATCCGCTTTATGACATCACAATATATTATGAGAGCGCAATTTGCAGGTATTATGACCAATTTCTCTTACCCCAATTTGTGTCACATCTACTGGAGCATCATGAGCATGCATTATGACCTCACAGTATATGATGACATCATAATTAGTATGCACTATGACGTCACAATGTATTATGATGTCATAATATATCCGTATAATGACATCACAATATATTATGAGAGCGCAATTTGCAGGTGTTATGAGCAATTTCACTTACCCCAATTTGTGCCACATCTACTGGAGCATAATGAGCATGCATTATGACGTCACAGTATATGATGACATCATAATTAATATGCACTATGGTGTCACAATGTATTATAACGTCATAATGTATCCGCATTATGACATCACAATATATTATGAGAGCGCAATTTGCAGGTATTATGAGCAATTTCTCTTACCCCAGTTTGTGTCACATCGACTGGAGAAACATGAGCATGTATTATGACGTCACAGTATATGATGACATCATAATTAGTATGCATTATGACGTCACAATGTAATATGATGTCATAATATATCCGCATTATAACATCACAATATATTACGAGAGCGCAATTTGCAGGTATTAGGAGCAATTTCTCTTACCCCAATTTGTGTCACATCTACTGGAGCATCCTGAGCATGTATTATGACGTCACAATATATGATGACATCATAATTAGTATGCACTATGACGTCACAATGTATTATGACGTCATAATGTATTCACATTATGACAACACAATATATTATGAGAGCGCAATTTGCAGGTATTATGACCAATTTCTCTTACCCCAATTTGTGTCACATCTACTGGAGCATAATGAGCATGCATTATGATGTCACAGTATATGATGACATGATAATTAGTATGCACTATGACGTCACAATGTATTATGATGTCATAATATATCCGGATAATGACATCACAATATATTATGATAGCGCAATTTGCAGGTGTTATGAGCAATTTCTCTTACAACAATTTGTGCCACATCTACTGGAGCATCATGAGCATGCATTATGACGTCACAATATATGATGACATCATAATTAGTATGCACTATGATGTCACAATGTATTATGACGTCATAATGTATCTGCTTTATGACATCACAATACGTGATGAGAGCGCAATTTGCAGGTATTATGACCAATTTCTCTTACCCCAATTTGTGTCACATCTACTGGAGCATCATGACCATGTATTATGACGTCACAGTATATGATGACATCATAATTAATATGCGCTATGACGTCACAATGTATTATGATGTCATAATATATCCGCATTATGACATCACAATATATTTTGAGAGCGCAATTTGCAGGTATTATGACCAATTTCTCTTACCCCAATTTGTGTCACATCTAGTGGAGCATCATGAGCATGCATTATGACGTCACAGTATATGATGACATCATAATTATTATGCACTTTGACGTCACAATGTATTGTGACGTCATAATGTATCCGCATTATGACATCACAATCTACTATGAGAGCACAATTTGCAGGTATTATGAGCAATTTCTCTTACCCCAATTGGTGTCACATCTACTGGAGCATCCTGAGCACGTATTATGACGTCACAATATATGATGACATCATAATTAGTATGCACTATGACGTCACAATGTATTATGATATCATAATGAATCCGCATTATGACATCACAATATATTATGAGAGCGCAATTTGCAGGTATTATGAGCAGTTCCACTTACCCCAATTTGTGTCACATCTACTGGAGAAACATCAGCATGTATTATGACGTCACAGTATATGATGACATCATAATTAGTATGCATTATGACGTCACAATGTATTATGACGTCATAATATATCCGCATTATGACATCACAATATATTTTGAGAGCACAATTTGCAGGTATTATGAGCAATTTCTCTTACCCCAATTTGTGTCACATCTACTGGAGCATCCTGAGCATGTATTATGACGTCACAGTATATGATGACATCATAATTAGTATGCACTATGATGTCACAATGTATTATGACATCATAATGTATCCGCATTATGACATCTCAATATATTATGAGAGCGCAATTTGCAGGTAATATCAGCAATTTCTCTTACCCCAATTTGTGTCACATCTACTGGAGCATAATGAGAATGCATTATGATGTCACAGTATATGATGACATCATAATTAGTATGCACTATGATGTCACAATGTATTATGACGTCATAATGAATCCGCATTATGACATCACAATATATTATGAGAGCGCAATTTGCAGGTATTATGAGCAATTTCTCTTATCGCAATTTGTGTCACATCTACTGGAGCATCATGAGCATGCATTATGATGTCACAATATATGATGACATCATAATTAGTATGCACTATGATGTCACAATGTATTATGACGTCATAATGTATCCGCTTTATGACATCACAATAGATTATGAGAGCTCAATTTGCAGGTATTATGACCAATTTCTCTTACTCCAAGTTTTGTCACATCTACTGGAGCATCATGAGCATGTATTATGACGTCACAGTATATGATGACATCATAATTAGTATGCACTATGACGTCACAATGTATTATGACGTCATAATGTATCCACATTATGACATCGCAATATATTTTGAGAACGCAATTTGTATGTATTATGAGCAATTTCTCTTACCCCAATTTGTGTCACATCTACTGGAGCATAGTGAGCATCCATTATGATGTCACAGTATATGATGACATCATAATTAGTATGCACTATGATGTCACAATATATCTTGACGTCATAATGAATCCGCATTATGACATCACAATATATTATGAGAGTACAATTAGCAGGAATTATGAGCAATTTCTCTTACTCCAATTTGTGTCACATCTACTGGAGCATCATGAGCATGCATTATGACATCACAGTATATGATGACATCATAATTAGTAAGCATTATGACGTCACAATGTATTATGACGTCATAATGTATCCGCATTATGACATCACAATATATTATGAGAGCACAATTTGCAGGTATTATGAGCAATTTCTCTTACGCCAATTTGTGTCACATCTACTGGGGCATAATGAGCATGCATTATGATGTCACAGTATATGATGACATCATAATTAGTATGCAGTATGATGTCACAATGTATTATGACGTCATAATGAATCCCCATTATGACATCACAATATATTATGAGAGCGCAATTTGCAGGTATTATGACCAATTTCCCTTACCCCAATTTGTGTCACATCTACTGGAGAAACATCAGCATGTATTATGACGTCACAGTATATGAAGTCATCATTATTAGTATGCACTATGACGTCACAATGTATTATGATGTCATAATATATCCGCATTATGACATCACAATGTATTATGAGGGCGCAATTTGCAGGTATTATGAGCAATTTCTCTTACCCCAATTTGTGTCACATCTACTGGAGCATCATGAGCATGCATTATGACGTCACAATACATGATGACATCATAATTAGTATGCACTATGACGTCACAATATATTATGACGTCATAATGTATCCGCATTATGACATCACAATATATTATGAGAGCGCAATTTGCAGGTATTATGAGCAATTTCTCTTACCCCAATTTGTTTCACATCTACGGGAGCATCCTGAGCATGTATTATGACGTCACAGTATATGATGACATCATAATTAGTATGCATTATGACGTCACAATGTATTATGATGTCATAATATATCCGCATTATGACATCACAATATATTATGAGAGCGCAATTTGCAGGTATTATGAGCAATTTCTCTTACCCCAATTTGTGTCACATCTACTGGAGCATCCTGAGCATGTATTATGACGTCACAATATATGATGACATCATAATTAGTATGCACTATGACGTCACAATGTATTATGACGTCATAATGTATTCACAATATGACAACACAATATAATATGAGAGCGCAATTTGCAGGTATTATGACCAATTTCTCTTACCCCAATTTGTGTCACATCTACTGGAGCATAATGAGAATGCATTATGATGTCACAGTATATGATGACATCATAATTACTATGCACTATGATGTCACAATGTATTATGACGTCATAATGAATCCGCATTATGACATCACAATATATTATGAGAGCGCAATTTGCAGGTATTATGAGCAATTTCTCTTACCCCAATTTGTGTCACATGTACTGGAGCATCATGAGCATGCATTATGACGTCACAATATATGATGACATCATAATTAGTATGCACTATGATGTCACAATGTATTATGACGTCATAATATATCCGCTTTATGACATCACAATATATTATGAGAGCGCAATTTGCAGGTATTATGACCAATTTCTCTTACCCCAATTTGTGTCACATCTACTGGAGCATCATGAGCATGCATTATGACATCACAGTATATGATGACATCATAATTAGTATGCAGTATGATGTCACAATATATTATGACATCATAATGTATCCGCAATATGACATCGCAATATATTTTGAGAGCGCAATTTGTAGGTATTATGATCAATTTCTCTTTCCCCAATTTGTGTCACATCTACTGGACCATAATGAGCATGCATGATGATGTCACAGTATATGATGACATCATAATTAGTATGCACTATGATGTCACAATGTATTATGACGTCATAATGAATCCGCATTATGACATCACAATATATTTTGAGAGTGCAATTAGCAGGTATTATGAGCAATTTCTCTTACCCCAATTTGTGTCACATCTACTGGAGCATCATGAGCATGCATTATGACATCACAGTATATGATGACATCATAATTAGTAAGCATTATGACGTCACAAAGTATTATGACGTCATAATGTATCCGCATTATGACATCACAATATATTATGAGAGCGCAATTTGCAGGTATTATGAGCAATTTCTTTTACCCCATTTTGTGTCACATCTACTGGAGCATCCTGAGCATGTATTATGACGTCACAATATATGATGACATCATAATTAGTATGCACTATGATGTCACAATATATTACGACGTCATAATGTATTCGCATTATGACATCCCAATATATTATGAGAGCGCAATTTACAGGTATTATGAGCAATTTCTCTTGCCCCAATTTGTGTCACATCTACTGGAGCATAATGAGCAGGCATTATGATGTCACAGTATATGATGACATCATAATTAGTATGCATTATGACGTGACAATGTATTATGATGTCATAATATATCCGCATTATGACATCACAATATATTATGAGAGCGCAATTTCCAGGTATTATGAGCAGTTTCACTTACCCCAATTTGTGTCACATCTACTGGAGCATCCTGAGCATGTATTATGACGTCACAGTATATGATGACATCATAATTAGTATGCACTATGATGTCACAATGTATTATGACATCATAATGTATCCGCATTATGACATCTCAATATATTATGAGAGCGCAATTTGCAGGTAATATGAGCAATTTCTCTTACCCCAATTTGTGTCACATCTAATGGAGCATAATGAGAATGCATTATGATGTCACAGTATATGATGACATCATAATTAGTATGCACTATGATGTCACAATGTATTATGACGTCATAATGAATCCGCATTATGACGTCACAATATATTATGAGAGCGCAATTTGCAGGTATTATGAGCAATTTCTCTTACCGCAATTTGTGTCACATCTACTGGAGCATCATGAGCATGCTTTATGATGTCACAATATATGATGACATCATAATTAGTATGCACTATGATGTCACAATGTATTATGACGTCATAATGTATCCGCTTTATGACATCACAATATATTATGAGAGCGCAATTTGCAGGTATTATGACCAATTTCTCTTACCCCAATTTGTGTCACATCTAGTGGAGCATCATGAGCATGCATTATGACGTCACAGTATATGATGACATCATAATTATTATGCACTTTGACGTCACAATGTATTGTGACGTCATAATGTATCCGCATTATGACATCACAATCTACTATGAGAGCACAATTTGCAGGTATTATGAGCAATTTCTCTTACCCCAATTGGTGTCACATCTACTGGAGCATCCTGAGCACGTATTATGACGTCACAATATATGATGACATCATAATTAGTATGCACTATGACGTCACAATGTATTATGATATCATAATGAATCCGCATTATGACATCACAATATATTATGAGAGCGCAATTTGCAGGTATTATGAGCAGTTCCACTTACCCCAATTTGTGTCACATCTACTGGAGAAACATCAGCATGTATTATGACGTCACAGTATATGATGACATCATAATTAGTATGCATTATGACGTCACAATGTATTATGACGTCATAATATATCCGCATTATGACATCACAATATATTTTGAGAGCACAATTTGCAGGTATTATGAGCAATTTCTCTTACCCCAATTTGTGTCACATCTACTGGAGCATCCTGAGCATGTATTATGACGTCACAGTATATGATGACATCATAATTAGTATGCACTATGATGTCACAATGTATTATGACATCATAATGTATCCGCATTATGACATCTCAATATATTATGAGAGCGCAATTTGCAGGTAATATCAGCAATTTCTCTTACCCCAATTTGTGTCACATCTACTGGAGCATAATGAGAATGCATTATGATGTCACAGTATATGATGACATCATAATTAGTATGCACTATGATGTCACAATGTATTATGACGTCATAATGAATCCGCATTATGACATCACAATATATTATGAGAGCGCAATTTGCAGGTATTATGAGCAATTTCTCTTATCGCAATTTGTGTCACATCTACTGGAGCATCATGAGCATGCATTATGATGTCACAATATATGATGACATCATAATTAGTATGCACTATGATGTCACAATGTATTATGACGTCATAATGTATCCGCTTTATGACATCACAATAGATTATGAGAGCTCAATTTGCAGGTATTATGACCAATTTCTCTTACTCCAAGTTTTGTCACATCTACTGGAGCATCATGAGCATGTATTATGACGTCACAGTATATGATGACATCATAATTAGTATGCACTATGACGTCACAATGTATTATGACGTCATAATGTATCCACATTATGACATCGCAATATATTTTGAGAACGCAATTTGTATGTATTATGAGCAATTTCTCTTACCCCAATTTGTGTCACATCTACTGGAGCATAGTGAGCATCCATTATGATGTCACAGTATATGATGACATCATAATTAGTATGCACTATGATGTCACAATATATCTTGACGTCATAATGAATCCGCATTATGACATCACAATATATTATGAGAGTACAATTAGCAGGAATTATGAGCAATTTCTCTTACTCCAATTTGTGTCACATCTACTGGAGCATCATGAGCATGCATTATGACATCACAGTATATGATGACATCATAATTAGTAAGCATTATGACGTCACAATGTATTATGACGTCATAATGTATCCGCATTATGACATCACAATATATTATGAGAGCACAATTTGCAGGTATTATGAGCAATTTCTCTTACGCCAATTTGTGTCACATCTACTGGGGCATAATGAGCATGCATTATGATGTCACAGTATATGATGACATCATAATTAGTATGCAGTATGATGTCACAATGTATTATGACGTCATAATGAATCCCCATTATGACATCACAATATATTATGAGAGCGCAATTTGCAGGTATTATGACCAATTTCCCTTACCCCAATTTGTGTCACATCTACTGGAGAAACATCAGCATGTATTATGACGTCACAGTATATGAAGTCATCATTATTAGTATGCACTATGACGTCACAATGTATTATGATGTCATAATATATCCGCATTATGACATCACAATGTATTATGAGGGCGCAATTTGCAGGTATTATGAGCAATTTCTCTTACCCCAATTTGTGTCACATCTACTGGAGCATCATGAGCATGCATTATGACGTCACAATACATGATGACATCATAATTAGTATGCACTATGACGTCACAATATATTATGACGTCATAATGTATCCGCATTATGACATCACAATATATTATGAGAGCGCAATTTGCAGGTATTATGAGCAATTTCTCTTACCCCAATTTGTTTCACATCTACGGGAGCATCCTGAGCATGTATTATGACGTCACAGTATATGATGACATCATAATTAGTATGCATTATGACGTCACAATGTATTATGATGTCATAATATATCCGCATTATGACATCACAATATATTATGAGAGCGCAATTTGCAGGTATTATGAGCAATTTCTCTTACCCCAATTTGTGTCACATCTACTGGAGCATCCTGAGCATGTATTATGACGTCACAATATATGATGACATCATAATTAGTATGCACTATGACGTCACAATGTATTATGACGTCATAATGTATTCACAATATGACAACACAATATAATATGAGAGCGCAATTTGCAGGTATTATGACCAATTTCTCTTACCCCAATTTGTGTCACATCTACTGGAGCATAATGAGAATGCATTATGATGTCACAGTATATGATGACATCATAATTACTATGCACTATGATGTCACAATGTATTATGACGTCATAATGAATCCGCATTATGACATCACAATATATTATGAGAGCGCAATTTGCAGGTATTATGAGCAATTTCTCTTACCCCAATTTGTGTCACATGTACTGGAGCATCATGAGCATGCATTATGACGTCACAATATATGATGACATCATAATTAGTATGCACTATGATGTCACAATGTATTATGACGTCATAATATATCCGCTTTATGACATCACAATATATTATGAGAGCGCAATTTGCAGGTATTATGACCAATTTCTCTTACCCCAATTTGTGTCACATCTACTGGAGCATCATGAGCATGCATTATGACATCACAGTATATGATGACATCATAATTAGTATGCAGTATGATGTCACAATATATTATGACATCATAATGTATCCGCAATATGACATCGCAATATATTTTGAGAGCGCAATTTGTAGGTATTATGATCAATTTCTCTTTCCCCAATTTGTGTCACATCTACTGGACCATAATGAGCATGCATGATGATGTCACAGTATATGATGACATCATAATTAGTATGCACTATGATGTCACAATGTATTATGACGTCATAATGAATCCGCATTATGACATCACAATATATTTTGAGAGTGCAATTAGCAGGTATTATGAGCAATTTCTCTTACCCCAATTTGTGTCACATCTACTGGAGCATCATGAGCATGCATTATGACATCACAGTATATGATGACATCATAATTAGTAAGCATTATGACGTCACAAAGTATTATGACGTCATAATGTATCCGCATTATGACATCACAATATATTATGAGAGCGCAATTTGCAGGTATTATGAGCAATTTCTTTTACCCCATTTTGTGTCACATCTACTGGAGCATCCTGAGCATGTATTATGACGTCACAATATATGATGACATCATAATTAGTATGCACTATGATGTCACAATATATTACGACGTCATAATGTATTCGCATTATGACATCCCAATATATTATGAGAGCGCAATTTACAGGTATTATGAGCAATTTCTCTTGCCCCAATTTGTGTCACATCTACTGGAGCATAATGAGCAGGCATTATGATGTCACAGTATATGATGACATCATAATTAGTATGCATTATGACGTGACAATGTATTATGATGTCATAATATATCCGCATTATGACATCACAATATATTATGAGAGCGCAATTTCCAGGTATTATGAGCAGTTTCACTTACCCCAATTTGTGTCACATCTACTGGAGCATCCTGAGCATGTATTATGACGTCACAGTATATGATGACATCATAATTAGTATGCACTATGATGTCACAATGTATTATGACATCATAATGTATCCGCATTATGACATCTCAATATATTATGAGAGCGCAATTTGCAGGTAATATGAGCAATTTCTCTTACCCCAATTTGTGTCACATCTAATGGAGCATAATGAGAATGCATTATGATGTCACAGTATATGATGACATCATAATTAGTATGCACTATGATGTCACAATGTATTATGACGTCATAATGAATCCGCATTATGACGTCACAATATATTATGAGAGCGCAATTTGCAGGTATTATGAGCAATTTCTCTTACCGCAATTTGTGTCACATCTACTGGAGCATCATGAGCATGCTTTATGATGTCACAATATATGATGACATCATAATTAGTATGCACTATGATGTCACAATGTATTATGACGTCATAATGTATCCGCTTTATGACATCACAATATATTATGAGAGCGCAATTTGCAGGTATTATGACCAATTTCTCTTACTCCAAGTTTTGTCACATCTACTGGAGCATCATGAGCATGTATTATGACGTCACAGTATATGATGACATCATAATTAGTATGCACTATGATGTCACAATGTATTATGACGTCATAATGTATCCACATTATGACATCGCAATATATTTTGAGAACGCAATTTGTAGGTATTATGAGCAATTTCTCTTACCCCAATTTGTGTCACATCTACTGGAGCATAATGAGCATCCATTATGATGTCACAGTATATGATGACATCATAATTAGTATGCACTATGATGTCACAATATATTTTGACGTCATAATGAATCCGCATTATGACATCACAATATATTATGAGAGTACAATTAGCAGGAATTATGAGCAATTTCTCTTACCCCAATTTGTGTCACATCTACTGGAGCATCATGAGCATGCATTATGACATCACAGTATATGATGACATCATAATTAGTAAGCATTATGACGTCACAATGTATTATGACGTCATAATGTATCCGCATTATGACATCACAATATATTATGAGAGCGCAATTTGCAGGTATTATGAGCAATTTCTCTTATCCCCAATTTGTGTCACATCTACTGGGGCATTATGAGCATGCATTATGATGTCACAGTATATGATGACATCATAATTAGTATGCACTATGATGTCACAATGTATTATGACGTCATAATGAATCCCCATTATGACATCACAATATATTATGAGAGCGCAATTTGCAGGTATTATGAGCAATTTCTCTTACCCCAATTTGTGTCACATCTACTGGAGAAACATCAGCATGTATTATGACGTCACAGTATATGATGACATCATAATTAGTATGCATTATGACGTCACAATATATTATGACGGCATAATATATCCGCATTATGACATCACAATATATTATCAGAGCACAATTTGCAGGTATTATGAGCAATTTCTCTTACCCCAATTTGTGTCACATGTACTGGAGCATCATGAGCATGCATTATGACGTCACAATATATGATGACATCATAATTAGTATGCACTATGATGTCACAATGTATTATGACGTCATAATATATCCGCTTTATGACATCACAATATATTATGAGAGCGCAATTTGCAGGTATTATGACCAATTTCTCTTACCCCAATTTGTGTCACATCTACTGGAGCATCATGAGCATGCATTATGACATCACAGTATATGATGACATCATAATTAGTATGCAGTATGATGTCACAATATATTATGACATCATAATGTATCCGCAATATGACATCGCAATATATTTTGAGAGCGCAATTTGTAGGTATTATGATCAATTTCTCTTTCCCCAATTTGTGTCACATCTACTGGACCATAATGAGCATGCATGATGATGTCACAGTATATGATGACATCATAATTAGTATGCACTATGATGTCACAATGTATTATGACGTCATAATGAATCCGCATTATGACATCACAATATATTTTGAGAGTGCAATTAGCAGGTATTATGAGCAATTTCTCTTACCCCAATTTGTGTCACATCTACTGGAGCATCATGAGCATGCATTATGACATCACAGTATATGATGACATCATAATTAGTAAGCATTATGACGTCACAAAGTATTATGACGTCATAATGTATCCGCATTATGACATCACAATATATTATGACAGCGCAATTTGCAGGTATTATGAGCAATTTCTTTTACCCCATTTTGTGTCACATCTACTGGAGCATCCTGAGCATGTATTATGACGTCACAATATATGATGACATCATAATTAGTATGCACTATGATGTCACAATATATTACGACGTCATAATGTATTCGCATTATGACATCCCAATATGTTATGAGAGCGCAATTTACAGGTATTATGAGCAATTTCTCTTGCCCCAATTTGTGTCACATCTACTGGAGCATAATGAGCAGGCATTATGATGTCACAGTATATGATGACATCATAATTAGTATGCATTATGACGTCACAATGTATTATGATGTCATAATATATCCGCATTATGACATCACAATATATTATGAGAGCGCAATTTCCAGGTATTATGAGCAGTTTCACTTACCCCAATTTGTGTCACATCTACTGGAGCATCCTGAGCATGTATTATGACGTCACAGTATATGATGACATCATAATTAGTATGCACTATGATGTCACAATGTATTATGACATCATAATGTATCCGCATTATGACATCTCAATATATTATGAGAGCGCAATTTGCAGGTAATATGAGCAATTTCTCTTACCCCAATTTGTGTCACATCTAATGGAGCATAATGAGAATGCATTATGATGTCACAGTATATGATGACATCATAATTAGTATGCACTATGATGTCACAATGTATTATGACGTCATAATGAATCCGCATTATGACATCACAATATATTATGAGAGCGCAATTTGCAGGTATTATGAGCAATTTCTCTTACCGCAATTTGTGTCACATCTACTGGAGCATCATGAGCATGCTTTATGATGTCACAATATATGATGACATCATAATTAGTATGCACTATGATGTCACAATGTATTATGATGTCATAATGTATCCGCTTTATGACATCACAATATATTATGAGAGCGCAATTTGCAGGTATTATGACCAATTTCTCTTACTCCAAGTTTTGTCACATCTACTGGAGCATCATGAGCATGTATTATGACGTCACAGTATATGATGACATCATAATTAGTATGCACTATGATGTCACAATGTATTATGACGTCATAATGTATCCACATTATGACATCGCAATATATTTTGAGAACGCAATTTGTAGGTATTATGAGCAATTTCTCTTACCCCAATTTGTGTCACATCTACTGGAGCATAATGAGCATCCATTATGATGTCACAGTATATGATGACATCATAATTAGTATGCACTGTGATGTCACAATATATTTTGACGTCATAATGAATCCGCATTATGACATCACAATATATTATGAGAGTACAATTAGCAGGAATTATGAGCAATTTATCTTACCCCAATTTGTGTCACATCTACTGGAGCATCATGAGCATGCATTATGACATCACAGTATATGATGACATCATAATTAGTAAGCATTATGACGTCACAATGTATTATGACGTCATAATGTATCCGCATTATGACATCACAATATATTATGAGAGCGCAATTTGCAGGTATTATGAGCAATTTCTCTTATCCCCAATTTGTGTCACATCTACTGGGGCATTATGAGCATGCATTATGATGTCACAGTATATGATGACATCATAATTAGTATGCACTATGATGTCACAATGTATTATGACGTCATAATGAATCCCCATTATGAAATCACAATATATTATGAGAGCGCAATTTGCAGGTATTATGAGCAATTTCTCTTACCCCAATTTGTGTCACATCTACTGGAGAAACATCAGCATGTATTATGACGTCACAGTATATGATGACATCATAATTAGTATGCATTATGACGTCACAATGTATTATGACGGCATAATATATCCGCATTATGACATCACAATATATTATCAGAGCACAATTTGCAGGTATTATGAGCAATTTCTCTTACCCCAATTTGTGTCACATGTACTGGAGCATCATGAGCATGCATTATGACGTCACAATATATGATGACATCATAATTAGTATGCAGTATGATGTCACAATGTATTATGACGTCATAATATATCCGCTTTATGACATCACAATATATTATGAGAGCGCAATTTGCAGGTATTATGACCAATTTCTCTTACCCCAATTTGTGTCACATCTACTGGAGCATCATGAGCATGCATTATGACGTCACAGTATATGTTGACATCATAATTAGTATGCACTATGACGTCACAATGTATTATGATGTCATAATATATCCGTATTATGACATCACAATATATTATGTGAGCGCAATTTGCAGGTGTTATGAGCAATTTCTCTTACCCCAATTTGTGCCACATCTACTGGAGCATCCTGAGCATGTATTATGACGTCACAATATATGATGACATCATAATTAGTATGCACTATGACGTCACAATGTATTATGACGTCATAATGTATTCACATTATGACAACACAATATAATATGAGAGCGCAATTTGCAGGTATTATGACCAATTTCTCTTACCCCAATTTGTGTCACATCTACTGGAGCATAATGAGAATGCATTATGATGTCACAGTATATGATGACATCATAATTAGTATGCAGTATGATGTCACAATGTATTATGACGTCATAATGAATCCGCATTATGACATCACAATATATTATGAGAGCGCAATTTGCAGGTATTATGAGCAATTTCTCTTACCCCAAGTTGTGTCACATCTACTGGAGCATCCTGAGCATGTATTATGACATCACAATATATGATGACATCATAATTAGTATGCACTATGACGTCACAATGCATTATGACGTCATAATGTATTCGCATTATGACATCACAATATAATATGAGAGCGCAATTTGCAGGAATTATGAGCAATTTCTCTTACCCCAATATGTGTCACATCTACTGGAGAAATATGAGCATGTATTATGACGTCACAGTATATGATGACATCATAATTAGTATGCATTATGACGTCACAGTGTATTATGATGTCATAATATATCCGCATTATGACATCACAATATATTATGAGAGAGCAATTTGCATGTATTATGAGCAAATTCTCTTACCCCAATTTGTGTCACATCTACTGGAGCATCCTGAGCATGTATTTTGACGTCACAATATATGATGACATCATAATTAGTATGCACTATGACGTCACAATGTATTATGACGTCATAATGTATTCACATTATGACATCACAATATATTATGAGAGCGCAATTTGCAGGTATTATGAGCAATTTCTCTTACCCCAATTTGTGTCACATCTACTGGAGCATCATGAGCATACATTATGGCATCACAGTATATGATAACATCATAATTAGTATGCACTATGACGTCACAATATATTATGATATCATAATGTATCCACATTATGACATCACAATATATTATGAGAGCGCAATTTCCAGGTATTATGAGCCATTTCTCTTACCACAATTTGTGTCACATCTACTGGAGCATAATGAGCATGCATTATGATGTCACACTATATGATGACATCATAATTAGTATGCACTATGATGTCACAATGTATTATGACGTCATAATGAATTCGCATTATGACATCACAATATAATATGAGAGCGCAATTTGCAGGTATTATGAGCAATTTCTCTTACCACAATTTGTGTCACATCTACTGGAGCATAATGAGCATGTATTATGATGTCACAGTATATGATGAAATCATAATTAGCATACATTATGACGTCACAATGTATTATGATGTCATAATGTATCCGCATTATGACATCACAATATATTATGAGAGCGCAATTTGCAGGTATTATGAGCAATTTCTCTTACCTCAATTTGTGTCACATCTACTGGAGCATAATGAGCATGCATGATGATGTCACAGTATATGATGACATCATAATTAGTATGCACTGTGATGTCACAATGTATTATGACGTCATAATGAATCCGCATTATGACATCACAATATATTATGAGAGCGCAATTTGCAGGTATTATGAGCAATTTCTCTAACCCCAATTTGTGTCACATCTACTGGAGAAACATGAGCATGCATTATGATGTCACAATATATGATGACATCATAATTAGTATGCACTATGATGTCACAATGTATTATGACGTCATAATGTATCCCCATTATGACATCACAATATATTATGAGAGCGCAATTTGCAGGTATTATGACCAATTTCTCTTACTCCAATTTGTGTCACATCTACTGGAGCATCATGAGCATGTATTCTGACGTCACAGTATATGATGACATCATAATTAGTATGCAATATGACATCACAATGTATTATGATGTCATAATATATCCGGATAATGACATCACAATATATTATGAGAGCGCAATTTGCAGGTGTTATGAGCAATTTCTCTTACCCAAATTTGTGCCACATCTACTGGAGCCTCATGAGCATGCATTATGACGTCACAATATATGATGACATCATAATTAGTATGCACTATGATGTCACAATGTATTATGTCGTCATAATGTATCCGCTTCCTGACATCACAATATATTATGAGAGCGCAATTTGCCGGTATTATGACCAATTTCTCTTACACCAATCTGTGTCACATCTACTGGAGCATCATGAGCATGTATTATGACGTCACAGTATATGATAACATCATAATTAGTATGCACTATGACGTCACAATGTATTATGACGTCATAATGTATCCGCATTATGACATCACTATATATTATGAGAGAGCAATTTGCAGGTATTATGAGCAATTTCTCTTACCCCAATTTGTGTCACATCTACTGGAGCATCCTGAGCATGTATTATGACGTCACAATATATGATGACATTATAATTAGTATGCACTATGACGTCACAATGCATTATGACGTCATAATGTATTCGCATTATGACATCACAATATAATATGAGAGCGCAATTTGCAGGTATTAGGAGCAATTTCTCTTACCCCAATTTGTGTCACATCTACTCGAGAATCATGAGCAAGTATTATGACGTCACAGTATATGATGACATCATAATTAGTATGCACTATGACGTCACAATGTATTATGACATCATAATGTATCCGCATTATGTCATCGCAATATATAATGAGAGCGCAATTTGCAGGTATTATGACCAATTTCTCTTACCCCAATTTGTGTCACATCTACTGGGGCATAATGAGCATGCATTATGATGTCACAGTATATGATGACATCATAATTACTATGCACTATGATGTCACAATGTATTATCACGTCATAATGAATCCCCATTATGACATCACAATATATTATGAGAGCGCAATTTGCAGGTATTATGAGCAATTTCTCTTATGCCAATTTGTTGCACATCTACTGGAGCATCCTGAGCATGTATTATGACGTCACAATATATGATGACATCATAATTAGTATGCACTATGACGTCACAATGTATTATGACGTCATAATGTATTCACATTATGACAACACAATATATTATGAGAGCGCAATTTGCAGGTATTATGACCAATTTCTCTTACCCCAATTTGTGTCACATCTACTGGAGCATAATGAGCATGCATTATGATGTCACAGTATATGATGACATCTTAATTAGTATGCACTATGACGTCACAATGTATTATGATGTCATAATATATCCGGATAATGACATCACAATATATTATGATAGCGCAATTTGCATGTGTTATTAGCAATTTCTCTTACAACAATTTGTGCCACATCTACTGGAGCATCATGAGCATGCATTATGACGTCACAATATATGATGACATCATACTTAGTATGCACTATGATGTCACAATGTATTATGACGTCATAATGTATCTGCTTTATGACATCACAATACGTTATGAGAGCGCAATTTGCAGGTATTATGACCAATTTCTCTTACCCCAATTTGTGTCACATCTACTGGAGCATCATGACCATGTATTATGACGTCACAGTATATGATGACATCATAATTAATATGGACTATGACGTCACAATGTATTATGATGTCATAATATATCCGCATTATGACATCACAATATATTTTGAGAGCGCAATTTGCAGGTATTATGACCAATTTCTCTTACCCCAATTTGTGTCACATCTAGTGGAGCATCATGAGCATGCATTATGACGTCACAGTATATGATGACATCATAATTATTATGCACTATGACGTCACAATGTATTGTGACGTCATAATGTATCCGCATTATGACATCACAATATATTATGAGAGCACAATTTGCAGGTATTATGAGCAATTTCTCTTACCCCAATTGGTGTCACATCTACTGGAGCATCCTGAGCACGTATTATGACGTCACAATATATGATGACATCATAATTAGTATGCACTATGACGTCACAATGTATTATGATATCATAATGTATCCGCATTATGACATCACAATATATTATGAGAGCGCAATTTCCAGGTATTATGAGCCATTTCTCTTACCACAATTTGTGTCACATCAACTGGAGCATAATGAGCATGCATTATGATGTCACACTATATGATGACATCATAATTAGTATGCACTATGATGTCACAATGTATTATGACGTCATAATGAATTCGCATTATGACATCACAATATAATATGAGAGCGCAATTTGCAGGTATTATGAGCAATTTCTCTTATCCCAATTTGTGTCACATCTACTGGAGCATAATGAGCATGTATTATGATGTCACAGTAGATGATGAAATCATAATTAGCATACATTATGACGTCACAATGTATTATGATGTCATAATGAATCCGCATTATGACATCACAATATATTATGAGAGCGCAATTTGCAGGTATTATGAGCAATTTCTCTTACCCCAATTTGTGTCACATCTACTGGAGCATCCTGAGCATGTATTATGACGTCACAATATATGATGACATCATAATTAGTATGCACTATGACGTCACAATGCATTATGACGTCATAATGTATTGGCATTATGACATCACAATATAATACGAGAGCGCAATTTGCAGGAATTATGAGCAATTTCTCTTACCCCAATTTGTGTCACATCTACTCGAGAATCATGAGCATGTATTATGACGTCACAGTATATGATGACATCATAATTAGTATGCACTATGACGTCACAATGTATTATGACATCATAATGTATCCATATTATGACATCGCAATATATAATGAGAGCGCAATTTGCAGGTATTATGACGAATTTCTCTTACCCCAATTTGTGCCACATCTACTGGGGCATAATGAGCATGCATTATGATGTCACAGTATATGATGAAATCATAATTAGTATGCACTATGATGTCACAATGTATTATGACGTCATAATGAATCCCCATTATGACATCACAATATATTATGAGAGCGCAATTTGCAGGTGCTATGAGCAGTTTCTCTTACCCCAATTTGTGTCACATCTACTGGAGAAACATCAGCATGTATTATGACGTCACAGTATATGATGACATCGTAATTAGCATGCATTATGACGTCACAATGTATTATGACGTCATAATATATCCGCATTATGACATCACAATATATTATGAGAGCACAATTTGCAGGTATTATGAGCAATTTCTCTTACCCCAATTTGTGTCACATCTACTGGAGCATCATGAGCATGCATTATGACGTCACAATATATGATGACATCATAATTAATATGCACTATGATGTCACAATGTATTATGACGTCATAATATATCCGCTTTATGACATCACAATATATGATGAGAGCGCAATTTGCAGGTATTATGACCAATTTTTCTTACCCCAATTTGTGTCACATCTACTGGAGCATAATGAGCATGCATTATGACGTCACAGTATATGATGACATCATAATTGTTATGCACTATGTCGTCACAATGTATTATAACGTCATAATGTATCCGCATTATGACATCACAATATATTATGAGAGCGCAATTTGCAGGTATTATGAGCAATTTCTCTTACCCCAATTTGTGTCACATCTACTGGAGCATCCTGAGCACATATTATGACGTCACAATATATGATGACATCATAATTAGTATGCACTATGACGTCACAATGTATTATGACGTCATAATGTATTCGCATTATGACATCACAATATATTATGAGAGCGCAATTTGCATGTATTATGAGCAATTTCTCTTACCCAATTTTTGTCACATCTACTGGAGCATCATGAGCATGTATTATGACGTCACAGTATATGATGACATCATAATTAGTATGCACTATGACGTCACAATGTATTATGACATCATAATGTATCCGCATTATGACATTGCAATATATTTTGAGAGCGCAATTTGTAGGTATTATGAGCAATTTCTCTTACCCCAATTTGTGTCACATCTACTGGAGCATAATGAGCATGCATTATGATGTCACAGTATATGATGACATCATAATTAGTATGCACTATGGTGTCACAATGTATTTTGACGTCATAATGAAACCGCATTATGACATCACAATATATTATGAGAGCGCAATTTGCAGGTATTATGAGCAATTTCTCTTACCCCAATTTGTGTCACATCTACTGGAGAAACATGAGCATGTATTATGATGTCACAGTATATGATGATATCATAATTAGTATGCATTATGACGTCACAATGTATTATGATGTCATAATATATCCGCATTATAACATCATAATATATTACGAGAGCGCAATTTGCAGGTTTTATGAGCAATTTCTCTTACCCCAATTTGTGTCACATCTACTGGAGCATCCTGAGCATGTATTATGACGTCACAATATATGATGACATCATAATTAGTATGCACTATGACGTCACAATGTATTATGACGTCATACTGTATTCACATTATGACAACACAATATATTATGAGAGCGCAATTTGCAGGTATTATGACCAATTTCTCTTACCCCAATTTGTGTCACATCTACTGGAGCATAATGAGCATGCATTATGATGTCACAGTATATGATGACATCATAATTAGTATGCACTATGACGTCACAATGTATTATGATGTCATAATATATCCGGATAATGACATCACAATATATTATGATAGCGCAATTTGCAGGTGTTATGAGCAATTTCTCTTACAACAATTTGTGCCACATCTACTGGAGCATCATGAGCATGCATTATGACGTCACAATATATGATGACATCATAATTAGTATGCACTATGATGTCACAATGTATTATGACGTCATAATGTATCTGCTTTATGACATCACAATACGTGATGAGAGCGCAATTTGCAGGTATTATGACCAATTTCTCTTACCCCAATTTGTGTCACATCTACTGGAGCATCATGACCATGTATTATGACGTCACAGTATATGATGACATCATAATTAATATGGACTATGACGTCACAATGTATTATGATGTCATAATATATCCGCATTATGACATCACAATATATTTTCAGAGCGCAATTTGCAGGTATTATGACCAATTTCTCTTACCCCAATTTGTGTCACATCTAGTGGAGCATCATGAGCATGCATTATGACGTCACAGTATATGATGACATCATAATTATTATGCACTATGACGTCACAATGTATTGTGACGTCATAATGTATCCGCATTATGACATCACAATATATTATGAGAGCACAATTTGCAGGTATTATGAGCAATTTCTCTTACCCCAATTGGTGTCACATCTACTGGAGCATCCTGAGCACGTATTATGACGTCACAATATATGATGACATCATAATTAGTATGCACTATGATGTCACAATGTATTATGACGTCATAATGAATTTGCATTATGACATCACAATATAATATGAGAGCGCAATTTGCAGGTATTATGAGCAATTTCTCTTACCCCAATTTGTGTCACATCTACTGGAGCATAATGAGCATGTATTATGATGTCACAGTATATGATGAAATCATAATTAGCATACATTATGACGTCACAATGTATTATGATGTCATAATGTATCCGCATTAAGACATCACAATATATTATGAGAGCGCAATTTGCAGGTATTATGAGCAATTTCTCTTACCTCAATTTGTGTCACATCTACTGGAGCATAATGAGCATGCATTATGATGTCACAGTATATGATGACATCATAATTAGTATGCACTGTGATGTCACAATGTATTATGACGTCATAATGAATCCGCATTATGACATCACAATATATTATGAGAGCGCAATTTGCAGGTATTATGAGCAATTTCTCTAACCCCAATTTGTGTCACATCTACTGGAGAAACATGAGCATGCCTTATGATGTCACAATATATGATGATATCATAATTAGTATGCACTATGATGTCACAATGTATTATGACGTCATAATGAATCCCCATTATGACATCACAATATATTATGAGAGCGCAATTTGCAGGTATTATGACCAATTTCTCTTACCCCAATTTGTGTCACATCTACTGGAGCATCGTGAGCATGTATTCTGACGTCACAGTATATGATGACATCATAATTAGTATGCAATATGACATCACAATGTATTATGATGTCATAATATATCCGGATAATGACATCACAATATATTATGAGAGCGCAATTTGCAGGTGTTATGAGCAATTTCTCTTACCCAAATTTGTGCCACATCTACTGGAGCCTCATGAGCATGCATTATGACGTCACAATATATGATGACATCATAATTAGTATGCAGTATGATGTCACAATGTATTATGACGTCATAATGTATCTGCTTTATGACATCACAATATATTATGAGAGCGCAATTTGCAGGTATTATGACCAATTTCTCTTACCCCAATTTGGGTCCCATCTACTGGAGCATAATGAGCATGGATTATGATGTCACAATATATGATGACATCATAATTAGTATGCACTAAGATGTCACAATGTATTATGATGTCATAATGAATCCGCATTGTGACATCACAATATATTATGAGAGCGCACTTTGCAGGTATTATGAGCAATTTCTCTTACCCCAATTTGTGTCACATCTACTGGAGCATCCTGAGCATGTATTATGACGTCACAATATATGATGACATCATAATTAGTATGCACTACGACGTCACAATGCATTATGACGTCATAATGTATTGGCATTATGACATCACAATATAATACGAGAGCGCAATTTGCAGGAATTATGAGCAATTTCTCTTACCCCAATTTGTGTCACATCTACTCGAGAATCATGAGCATGTATTATGACGTCACAGTATATGATGACATCATAATTAGTATGCACTATGACGTCACAATGTATTATGACATCATTATGTATCCACATTATGACATCGCAATATATAATGAGAGCGCAATTTGCAGGTATTATGACCAATTTCTCTTACCCCAATTTGTGTCACATCTACTGGAGAATAATGAGCATGCATTATGATGTCACAGTATATGATGACATCATAATTAGTATGCACTATGACGTCACAATGTATTATGATGTCATAATATATCCGGATAATGACATCACAATATATTATGATAGCGCAATTTGCAGGTGTTATGAGCAATTTCTCTTACAACAATTTGTGCCACATCTACTGGAGCATCATGAGCATGCATTATGACGTCACAATATATGATGACATCAAAATTAGTATGCACTATGATGTCACAATGTATTATGACGTCATAATGTATCTGCTTTATGACATCACCATATATTATGAGAGCGCAATTAGCAGGTATTATGACCAATTTCTCTTACCCCAATTTGGGTCCCATCTACTGGAGCATAATGAGCATGGATTATGATGTCACAGTGTATGATGACATCATAATTAGTATGCACTAAGATGTCACAATGTATTATGATGTCATAATGAATCCGCATTATGACATCACAATATATTATGAGAGCGCAATTTGCAGGTATTATGAGCAATTTCTCTTACCCCAATTTGTGTCACATCTACTGGAGCATCCTGAGCATGTATTATGACGTCACAATATATGATGACATCATAATTAGTATGCACTATGACGTCACAATGCATTATGACGTCATAATGTATTGGCATTATGACATCACAATATAATACGAGAGCGCAATTTGCAGGAATTATGAGCAATTTCTCTTACCCCAATTTGTGTCACATCTACTCGAGAATCATGAGCATGTATTATGACGTCACAGTATATGATGACATCATAATTAGTATGCACTATGACGTCACAATGTATTATGACATCATAATGTATCCACATTATGACATCGCAATATATAATGAGAGCGCAATTTGCAGGTATTATGACCAATTTCTCTTACCCCAATTTGTGTCACATCTACTGGAGCATAATGAGCATGCATTATGATGTCACAGTATATGATGACATCATAATTAGTATGCACTATGACGTCACAATGTATTATGATGTCATAATATATCCGGACAATGACATCACAATATATTATGATAGCGCAATTTGCAGGTGTTATGAGCAATTTCTCTTACAACAATTTGTGCCACATCTACTGGAGCATCATGAGCATGCATTATGACGTCACAATATATGATGACATCATAATTAGTATGCACTATGATGTCACAATGTATTATGACGTCATAATGTATCTGCTTTATGACATCACAATACGTGATGAGAGCGCAATTTGCAGGTATTATGACCAATTTCTCTTACCCCAATTTGTGTCACATCTACTGGAGCATCATGACCATGTATTATGACGTCACAGTATATGATGACATCATAATTAATGTGCACTATGACGTCACAATGTATTATGATGTCATAATATATCCGCATTATGACATCACAGTATATTTTGAGAGCGCAATTTGCAGGTATTATGACCAATTTCTCTTACCCCAATTTGTGTCACATCTAGTGGAGCATCATGAGCATGCATTATGACGTCACAGTATATGATGACATCATAATTAGTATGCAATATGACATCACAGTGTATTATGATGTCATAATATATCTGCATAATGACATCACAATATATTATGAGAGCGCAATTTGCAGGTGTTATGAGCAATTTCTCTTACCCAAATTTGTGCCACATCTACTGGAGCCTCATGAGCATGCATTATGACGTCGCAATATATGATGACATCATAATTAGTATGCAGTATGATGTCACATTGTATTATGACGTCATAATGTATCTGCTTTATGACATCACAATATATTATGAGAGCGATATTTGCAGGTATTATGACCAATTTCTCTTACCCCAATTTGGGTCCCATCTACTGGAGCATAATGAGCATGGATTATGATGTCACAGTATATGATGACATCATAATTAGTATGCACTAAGATGTCACAATGTATTATGATGTCATAATGAATCCGCATTATGACATCACAATATATTATGAGAGCGCAATTTGCAGGTATTATGAGCAATTTCTCTTACCCCAATTTGTGTCACATCTACTGGAGCATCCTGAGCATGTATTATGACGTCACAATATATGATGACATCATAATTAGTATGCACTGTGACGTCACAATGCATTATGACGTCATAATGTATTGGCATTATGACATCACAATATAATACGAGAGCGCAATTTGCAGGAATTATGAGCAATTTCTCTTACCCCAATTTGTGTCACATCTACTCGAGAATCATGAGCATGTATTATGACGTCACAGTATATGATGACATCATAATTAGTATGCACTATGACGTCACAATGTATTATGACATCATAATGTATCCACATTATGACATCGCAATATATAATGAGAGCGCAATTTGCAGGTATTATGACCAATTTCTCTTACCCCAATTTGTGTCACATCTACTGGAGCATAATGAGCATGCATTATGATGTCACAGTATATGATGACATCATAATTAGTATGCACTATGACGTCACAGTGTATTATGATGTCATAATATATCCGGATAATGACATCACAATATATTATGATAGCGCAATTTGCAGGTGTTATGAGCAATTTCTCTTACAACAATTTGTGCCACATCTACTGGAGCATCATGAGCATGCATTATGACGTCACAATATATGATGACATCATAATTAGTATGCACTATGATGTCACAATGTATTATGACGTCATAATGTATCTGCTTTATGACATCACAATACGTGATGAGAGCGCAATTTGCAGGTATTAGGACCAATTTCTCTTACCCCAATTTGTGTCACATCAACTGGAGCATCATGACCATGTATTATGACGTCACAGTATATGAAGACATCATAATTAATATGCACTATGACATCACAATGTATTATGATGTCATAATATATCCGCATTATGACATCACAATATATTTTGAGATCGCAATTTGCAGGTATTATGACCAATTTCTCTTACCCCAATTTGTGTCACATCTACTCGAGAATCATGAGCATGTATTATGACGTCACAGTATATGATGACATCATAATTAGTATGCACTATGACGTCACAATGTATTATGACATCATAATGTATCCACATTATGACTTCGCAATATATAATGAGAGCGCAATTTGCAGGTATTATGACCAATTTCTCTTACCCCAATTTGTGCCACATCTACTGGGGCATAATGAGCATGCATTATGATGTCACAGTATATGATCACATCATAATTAGTATGCACTATGATGTCACAATGTATTATGACGTCATAATGAATCCCCATTATGACATCACAATATATTATGAGAGCGCAATTTGCAGGTATTATGAGCAGTTTCTCTTACCCCAATTTGTGTCTCATCTACTGGAGAAACATCAGCATGTATTATGACGTCACAGTATATGATGACATCGTAATTAGCATGCATTATGACGTCACAATGTATTATGACGTCATAATATATCCGCATTATGACATCACAATATATTATGAGAGCACAATTTGCAGGTATTATGAGCAATTTCTCTTACCCCAATTTGTGTCACATCTACTGGAGCATCATGAGCATGCATTATGACGTCACAATATATGATGACATCATAATTAGTATGCACTATTATGTCACAATGTATTATGACGTCATAATATATCCGCTTTATGACATCACAATATATTATGAGAGCGCAATTTGCAGGTATTATGACCAATTTCTCTTACCCCAATTTGTGTCACATCTACTGGAGCATCATGAGCATGCATTATGACCTCACAGTACATGATGACATCATAATTAGTATGCACTATGACGTCACAATGTATTATGATGTCATAATATATCCGTATAATGACATCACAATATATTATGAGAGCGCAATTTGCAGGTGTTATGAGCAATTTCTCTTACCCCAATTTGTGCCACATCTACTGGAGCATCATGAGCATGCATTATGACGTCACAATATATGATGACATCATAATTAGTATGCACTATGATGTCACAATGTATTATGACGTCATAATATATCCGCTTTATGACATCACAATATATTATGAGAGCGCAGTTTGCAGGTATTATGACCAATTTTTCTTACCCCAATTTGTGTCACATATACTGGAGCATCATGAGCATGCATTATGACGTCACAGTATATGATGACATCATAATTGTTATGCACTATGACGTCACAATGTATTATAACGTCATAATGTATCCGCATTATGACATCACAATATATTATGAGAGCGCAATTTGCAGGTATTATGAGCAATTTCTCTTACCCCAATTTGTGTCACATCTACTGGAGCATCCTGAGCATATATTATGACGTCACAATATATGATGACATCATAATTAGTATGCACTATGACGTCGCAATGTGTTATGACGTCATAATGTATTCGCATTATGACATCACAATATATTATGAGAGCGCAATTTGCAGGTATTATGAGCAATTTCTCTTACCCAATTTTTGTCACATCTACTGGAGCATCATGAGCATGTATTATGACGTCACAGTTTTTGATGACATCATAATTAGTATGCAGTATGACGTCACAATGTATTATGACATCATAATGTATCCGCATTATGACATTGCAATATATTTTGAGAGCGCAATTTGTAGGTATTATGAGAAATTTCTCTTACCCCAATTTGTGTCACATCTACTGGAGCATAATGAGCATGCATTATGATGTCACAGTATTTGATGACATCATAATTAGTATGCACTATGGTGTCACAATGTATTTTGACGTCATAATGAATCCGCATTATGACATCACAATATATTATGAGAGCGCAATTTGCAGGTATTATGAGCAATTTCTCTTACCCCAATTTGTGTCACATCGACTGGAGAAACATGAGCATGTATTATGACGTCAGAGTATATGATGACATCATAATTAGTATGCATTATGACGTCACAATGTATTATGATGTCATAATATATCCGCATTATAACATCACAATATATTACGAGAGCGCAATTTGCAGGTATTATGAGCAATTTCTCTTACCCCAATTTGTGTCACATCTACTGGAGCATCCTGAGCATGTATTATGACGTCACAATATATGATGACATCATAATTAGTATGCACTATGACGTCACAATGTATTATGACGTCATAATGTATTCACATTATGACAACACAGTATATTATGAGAGCGCAATTTGCAGGTATTATGACCAATTTCTCTTACCCCAATTTGTGTCACATCTACTGGAGCATAATGAGCATGCATTATGATGTCACAGTATATGATGACATCATAATTAGTATGCACTATGATGTCACAATGTATTATGACGTCATAATGAATCCGCATTATGACATCTCAATATATTATGAGAGCGCAATTTGCAGGTATTATGAGCAATTTCTCTTACCCCAATTTGTGTCACATCTACTGGAGCATCATGAGCATGCATTATGGCACCACAGTATATGATGACATCATAATTAGTAAGCATTATGACGTCACAATGTATTATGACGTCATAATGTATCCGCATTATGACATCTCAATATATTATGAGAGTGCAATTTGCAGGTAATATGAGCAATTTCTCTTACCCCAATATGTGTCACATCTACTGGAGCATAATGAAAATGCATTATGATGTCACAGTATATGATGACATCATAATTAGTATGCACTATGATGTCACAATGTATTATGACGTCATAATGAATCCGCATTATGACATCACAATATATTATGAGAGCGCAATTTGCAGGTATTATGAGCAATTTCTCTTACCACAATTTGTGTCACATCTACTGGAGCATCATGAGCATGCATTATGATGTCACAATATATGATGACATCATAATTAGTATGCACTATGATGTCACAATGTATTATGACGTCATAATATATCCACTTTATGACATCACAATATATTATGAGAGCGCAATTTGCAGGTATTATGACCAATTTCTCTTACCACAATTTGTGTCACATCTACTGGAGCATCATGAGCATGTATTCTGACGTCACAGTATATGATGACATCATAATTAGTATGCACTATGACATCACAATGTATTATGATGTCATAATATATCCGGATAATGACATCACAATATATTATGAGAGCGCAATTTGCAGGTGTTATGAGCAATTTCTCTTACCCAAATTTGTGCCACATCTACTTGAGCATCATGAGCATGCATTATGACGTCACAATATATGATGACATCATAATTAGTATGCAGTATGATGTCACAATGTATTATGACGTCATAATGTATCTGCTTTATGACATCACAATATATTATGAGAGCGCAATTTGCAGGTATTATGACCAATTTCCCTTAGCCCAATTTGTGTCACATCTACTGGAGCATCATGAGCATGTATTATTACGTCACAGTATATGAAGTCATCATTATTAGTATGCACTATGACGTCACAATGTATTATGATGTCATAATATATCCGCATTATGACATCACAATGTATTATGAGGGCGCAATTTGCAGGTATTATGAGCAATTTCGCTTACCACAATTTGTGTCACATCTACTGGAGCATCATGAGCATGCATTATGACATCACAGTATATGATGACATCATAATTAGTATGCAGTATGATGTCACATTATATTATGACATCATAATGTATCCGCAATATGACATCGCAATATATTTTGAGAGCGCAATTTGTAGGTATTATGATCAATTTCTCTTTCCCCAATTTGTGTCACATCTACTGGACCATAATGAGCATGCATGATGATGTCACAGTATATGATGACATCATAATTAGTATGCACTATGATGTCACAATGTATTATGACGTCATAATGAATCCGCATTATGACATCACAATATATTTTGAGAGTGCAATTAGCAGGTATTATGAGCAATTTCTCTTACCCCAATTTGTGTCACATCTACTGGAGCATCATGAGCATGCATTATGACATCACAGTATATGATGACATCATAATTAGTAAGCATTATGACGTCACAAAGTATTATGACGTCATAATGTATCCGCATTATGACATCACAATATATTATGAGAGCGCAATTTGCAGGTATTATGAGCAATTTCTTTTACCCCATTTTGTGTCACATCTACTGGAGCATCCTGAGCATGTATTATGACGTCACAATATATGATGACATCATAATTAGTATGCACTATGATGTCACAATATATTACGACGTCATAATGTATTCGCATTATGACATCCCAATATATTATGTGAGCGCAATTTACAGGTATTATGAGCAATTTCTCTTGCCCCAATTTGTGTCACATCTACTGGAGCATAATGAGCATGCATTATGATGTCACAGTATATGATGACATCATAATTAGTATGCATTATGACGTGACAATGTATTATGATGTCATAATATATCCGCATTATGACATCACAATATATTATGAGAGCGCAATTTCCAGGTATTATGAGCAGTTTCACTTACCCCAATTTGTGTCACATCTACTGGAGCATCCTGAGCATGTATTATGACGTCACAGTATATGATGACATCATAATTAGTATGCACTATGATGTCACAATGTATTATGACATCATAATGTATCCGCATTATGACATCTCAATATATTATGAGAGCGCAAATTGCAGGTAATATGAGCAATTTCTCTTACCCAATTTGTGTCACATCTAATGGAGCATAATGAGAATGCATTATGATGTCACAGTATATGATGACATCATAATTAGTATGCACTATGATGTCACAATGTATTATGACGTCATAATGAATCCGCATTATGACATCACAATATATTATGAGAGCGCAATTTGCAGGTATTATGAGCAATTTCTCTTACCGCAATTTGTGTCACATCTACTGGAGCATCATGAGCATGCTTTATGATGTCACAATATATGATGACATCATAATTAGTATGCACTATGATGTCACAATGTATTATGACGTCATAATGTATCCGCTTTATGACATCACAATATATTATGAGAGCGCAATTTGCAGGTATTATGACCAATTTCTCTTACTCCAAGTTTTGTCACATCTACTGGAGCATCATGAGCATGTATTATGACGTCACAGTATATGATGACATCATAATTAGTAAGCACTATGATGTCACAATGTATTATGACGTCATAATGTATCCACATTATGACATCGCAATATATTTTGAGAACGCAATTTGTAGGTATTATGAGCAATTTCTCTTACCCCAATTTGTGTCACATCTACTGGAGCATAATGAGCATCCATTATGATGTCACAGTATATGATGACATCATAATTAGTATGCACTATGATGTCACAATATATTTTGACGTCATAATGAATCCGCATTATGACATCACAATATATTATGAGAGTACAATTAGCAGGAATTATGAGCAATTTCTCTTACCCCAATTTGTGTCACATCTACTGGAGCATCATGAGCATGCATTATGACATCACAGTATATGATGACATCATAATTAGTAAGCATTATGACGTCACAATGTATTATGACGTCATAATGTATCCGCATTATGACATCACAATATATTATGAGAGCGCAATTTGCAGGTATTATGAGCAATTTCTCTTATCCCCAATTTGTGTCACATCTACTGGGGCATTATGAGCATGCATTATGATGTCACAGTATATGATGACATCATAATTAGTATGCACTATGATGTCACAATGTATTATGACGTCATAATGAATCCCCATTATGACATCACAATATATTATGAGAGCGCAATTTGCAGGTATTATGAGCAATTTCTCTTACCCCAATTTGTGTCACATCTACTGGAGAAACATCAGCATGTATTATGACGTCACAGTATATGATGACATCATAATTAGTATGCATTATGACGTCACAATATATTATGACGGCATAATATATCCGCATTATGACATCACAATATATTATCAGAGCACAATTTGCAGGTATTATGAGCAATTTCTCTTACCCCAATTTGTGTCACATGTACTGGAGCATCATGAGCATGCATTATGACGTCACAATATATGATGACATCATAATTAGTATGCACTATGATGTCACAATGTATTATGACGTCATAATATATCCGCTTTATGACATCACAATATATTATGAGAGCGCAATTTGCAGGTATTATGACCAATTTCTCTTACCCCAATTTGTGTCACATCTACTGGAGCATCATGAGCATGCATTATGACATCACAGTATATGATGACATCATAATTAGTATGCAGTATGATGTCACAATATATTATGACATCATAATGTATCCGCAATATGACATCGCAATATATTTTGAGAGCGCAATTTGTAGGTATTATGATCAATTTCTCTTTCCCCAATTTGTGTCACATCTACTGGACCATAATGAGCATGCATGATGATGTCACAGTATATGATGACATCATAATTAGTATGCAGTATGATGTCACAATGTATTATGATGTCATAATATATCCGTATTATGACATCACAATATAATATGAGAGCGCAATTTGCAGGTGTTATGAGCAATTTCTCTTACCCCAATTTGTGCCACATCTACTGGAACATCATGAGCATGCGTTATGACGTCACAGTATATGATGACATCATAATTATTCTGCACTATGACGTCACAATGTATTATGATGTCATAATATATCCGTATTATGACATCACAATATATTATGTGAGCGCAATTTGCAGGTGTTATGAGCAATTTCTCTTACCCCAATTTGTGCCACATCTACTGGAGCATCCTGAGCATGTATTATGACGTCACAATATATGATGACATCATAATTAGTATGCACTATGACGTCACAATGTATTATGACGTCATAATGTATTCACATTATGACAACACAATATAATATGAGAGCGCAATTTGCAGGTATTATGACCAATTTCTCTTACCCCAATTTGTGTCACATCTACTGGAGCATAATGAGAATGCATTATGATGTCACAGTATATGATGACATCATAATTAGTATGCAGTATGATGTCACAATGTATTATGACGTCATAATGAATCCGCATTATGACATCACAATATATTATGAGAGCGCAATTTGCAGGTATTATGAGCAATTTCTCTTACCCCAAGTTGTGTCACATCTACTGGAGCATCCTGAGCATGTATTATGACATCACAATATATGATGACATCATAATTAGTATGCACTATGACGTCACAATGCATTATGACGTCATAATGTATTCGCATTATGACATCACAATATAATATGAGAGCGCAATTTGCAGGAATTATGAGCAATTTCTCTTACCCCAATATGTGTCACATCTACTGGAGAAATATGAGCATGTATTATGACGTCACAGTATATGATGACATCATAATTAGTATGCATTATGACGTCACAGTGTATTATGATGTCATAATATATCCGCATTATGACATCACAATATATTATGAGAGAGCAATTTGCATGTATTATGAGCAAATTCTCTTACCCCAATTTGTGTCACATCTACTGGAGCATCCTGAGCATGTATTTTGACGTCACAATATATGATGACATCATAATTAGTATGCACTATGACGTCACAATGTATTATGACGTCATAATGTATTCACATTATGACATCACAATATATTATGAGAGCGCAATTTGCAGGTATTATGAGCAATTTCTCTTACCCCAATTTGTGTCACATCTACTGGAGCATCATGAGCATACATTATGGCATCACAGTATATGATAACATCATAATTAGTAAGCATTATGACGTCACAATGTATTATGACGTCATAATGTATCCGCATTATGACATCACAATATATTATGAGAGCCCAATTTGCAGGTATTATGAGCAATTTCTCTTACCCCAATTTGTTTCACATCTACTGGTGCATCCTGAGCATGTATTATGACGTCACAGTATATGATGACATCATAATTAGTATGCACTATGATGTCACAATGTATTATGACATCATAATGTATCCGCATTATGACATCTCAATATATTATGAGAGCGCAATTTGCAGGTAATATGAGCAATTTCTCTTACCCCAATTTGTGTCACATCTACTGGAGCATAATGAGAATGCATTATGATGTCACAGTATATGATGACATCATAATTAGTATGCACTATTATGTCACAATGTATTATGACGTCATAATGAATCCACATTATGACATCACAATATATTATGAGAGCACAATTTGCAGGTATTATGAGCAATTTCTTTTACCCCAATTTGTGTCACATCTACTGGAGCATCCTGAGCATGTATTATGACGTCACAATATATGATGACATCATAATTAGTATGCACTATGATGTCACAATATATTACGACGTCATAATGTATTCGCATTATGACATCCCAATATATTATGAGAGAGCAATTTGCAGGTATTATGAGCAATTTCTCTTACCCCAATTTGTGTCACATCTACTGGAGCATAATGACCATGCATTATGATGTCACAGTATATGATGACATCATAATTAGTATGCATTATGACGTCACAATGTATTATGATGTCATAATATATCCGCATTATGACATCACAATATATTATGAGAGCGCAATTTCCAGGTATTATGAGCCATTTCTCTTACCACAATTTGTGTCACACCTGCTGGAGCATCATGAGCATGCATTATGATGTCACAATATATGATGACATCATAATTAGTATGCACTATGATGTCACAATGTATTATGACGTCATAATGTATCCGCTTTATGACATCACAATATATTATGAGAGCGCAATTTGCAGTTATTATGACCAATTTCTCTTACCCCAATTTGTGTCACATCTACTGGAGCAACATGAGCATGTATTATGACGTCACAGTATATGATGACATCATAATTAGTATGCACTATGACATCACAATGTATTATGATGTCATAATATATCCGGATAATGACATCACAATATATTATGAGAGCGCAATTTGCAGGTGTTATGAGCAATTTCCCTTACCCAAATTTGTGCCACATCTACTTGAGCATCATGAGCATGCATTATGACGTCACAATATATGATGACATCATAATTAGTATGCACTATGATGTCACAATATATTTTGACGTCATAATGAATCCGCATTATGACATCACAATATATTATGGGAGTACAATTAGCAGGAATTATGAGCAATTTCTCTTACCCCAATTTGTGTCACATCTACTGGAGCATCATGAGCATGCATTATGACATCACAGTATATGATGACATCATAATTAGTAAGCATTATGACGTCACAATGTATTATGACGTCATAATGTATCCGCATTATGACATCACAATATATTATGAGAGCGCAATTTGCAGGTATTATGAGCAATTTCTTTTACCCCAATTTGTGTCACATCTACTGGAGCATCCTGAGCATGTATTATGACGTCACAATATATGATGACATCATAATTAGTATGCACTATGATGTCACAATATATTACGACGTCATAATGTATTCGCATTATGACATCCCAATATATTATGAGAGCGCAATTTACAGGTATTATGAGCAATTTCTCTTGCCCCAATTTGTGTCACATCTACTGGAGCATAATGAGCATGCATTATGATGTCACAGTATATGATGACATCATAATTAGTATGCATTATGACGTCACAATGTATTATGATGTCATAATATATCCGCATTATGACATCACAATATATTATGAGAGCGCAATTTCCAGGTATTATGAGCAGTTTCTCTTACCCCAATTTGTGTCACATCTACTGGAGCATCCTTAGCATGCATTATGACGTCACAGTATATGATGACATCATAATTAGTATGCACTATGATGTCACAATGTATTATGACATCATAATGTATCCGCATTATGACATCTCAATATATTATGAGTGCGCAATTTGCAGGTAATATGAGCAATTTCTCTTACCCCAATTTGTGTCACATCTAATGGAGCATAATGAGAATGCATTATGATGTCACAGTATATGATGACATCATAATTAGTATGCACTATGATGTCACAATGTATTATGACGTCATAATGAATCCGCATTATGACATCACAATATATTATGAGAGCGCAATTTGCAGGTATTATGAGCAATTTCTCTTACCGCAATTTGTGTCACATCTACTGGAGCATCATGAGCATGCTTTATGATGTCACAATATATGATGACATCATAATTAGTATGCACTATGATGTCACAATGTATTATGACGTCATAATGTATCCGCTTTATGACATCACAATATATTATGAGAGCGCAATTTGCAGGTATTATGACCAATTTCTCTTACTCCAAGTTTTGTCACATCTACTGGAGCATCATGAGCATGTATTATGACGTCACAGTATATGAAGACATCATAATTAGTATGCACTATGATGTCACAATGTATTATGACGTCATAATGTATCCACATTATGACATCGCAATATATTTTGAGAACGCAATTTGTAGGTATTATGAGCAATTTCTCTTACCCCAATTTGTGTCACATCTACTGGAGCATAATGAGCATCCATTATGATGACACAGTATATGATGACATCATAATTAGTATGCACTATGATGTCACAATATATTTTGACGTCATAATGAATCCGCATTATGACATCACAATATATTATGAGAGTACAATTAGCAGGAATTATGAGCAATTTCTCTTACCCCAATTTGTGTCACATCTACTGGAGTATCATGAGCATGCATTATGACCTCACAGTATATGATGACATCATAATTAGTAAGCATTATGACGTCACAATGTATTATGACGTCATAATGTATCCGCATTATGACATCACAATATATTATGAGAGCGCAATTTGCAGGTATTATGAGCAATTTCTCTTACCCCCAATTTGTGTCACATCTACTGGGGCATTATGAGCATGCATTATGATGTCACAGTATATGATGACATCATAATTAGTATGCACTATGATGTCACAATGTATTATGACGTCATAATGAATCCCCATTATGACATCACAATATATTATGAGAGCGCAATTTGCAGTTATTATGAGCAATTTCTCTTACCCCAATTTGTGTCACATCTACTGGAGAAACATCAGCATGTATTATGACGTCACAGTATATGATGACATCATAATTAGTATGCATTATGACGTCACAATGTATTATGACGGCATAATATATCCGCATTATGACATCACAATATATTATCAGAGCACAATTTGCAGGTATTATGAGCAATTTCTCTTACCCCAATTTGTGTCACATCTACTGGAGCATCATGAGCATGCATTATGACGTCACAATATATGATGACATCATAATTAGTATGCACTATGATGTCACAATGTATTATGACGTCATAATATATCCGCTTTATGACATCACAATATATTATGAGAGCGCAATTTGCAGGTATTATCACCAATTTCTCTTACCCCAATTTGTGTCACATCTACTGGAGCATCATGAGCATGCATTATGACGTCACAGTATATGATGACATCATAATTAGTATGCACTATGACGTCACAATGTATTATGATGTCATAATATATCCGTATTATGACATCACAATATATTATGTGAGCGCAATTTGCAGGTGTTATGAGCAATTTCTCTTACCCCAATTTGTGCCACATTTACTGGAACATCATGAGCATGCGTTATGACGTCACAGTATATGATGACATCATAATTATTATGCACTATGACGTCACAATGTATTATGATGTCATAATATATCCGTATTATGACATCACAATATATTATGTGAGCGCAATTTGCAGGTTTTATGACCAATTTCTCTTACCCCAATTTGTGTCACATCTACTGGAGCATAATGAGAATGCATTATGATGTCACAGTATATGATGACATCATAATTAGTATGCACTATGATGTCACAATGTATTATGACGTCATAATGAATCCGCATTATGACATCACAATATATTATGAGAGCGCAATTTGCAGGTATTATGAGCAATTTCTCTTACCCCAAGTTGTGTCACATCTACTGGAGCATCCTGAGCATGTATTATGACGTCACAATATATGATGACATCATAATTAGTATGCACTATGACGTCACAATGCATTATGACGTCATAATGTATTCGCATTATGACATCACAATATAATATGAGAGCGCAATTTGCAGGAATTATGAGCAATTTCTCTTACCCCAATATGTGTCACATCTACTGGAGAAATATGAGCATGTATTATGACGTCACAGTATATGATGGCATCATAGTTAGTATGCATTATGACATCACAGTGTATTATGATGTCATAATATATCCGCATTATGACATCACAATATATTATGAGAGCGCAATTTGCATGTATTATGAGCAAATTCTCTTACCCCAATTTGTGTCACATCTACTGGAGCATCCTGAGCATGTATTTTGACGTCACAATATATGATGACATCATAATTACTATGCATTATGATGTCACAATGTATTATGACGTCATAATGTATTCACATTATGACATCACAATATATTATGAGAGCACAATTTGCAGGTATTATGAGCAATTTCTCTTACCCCAATTTGTGTCACATCTACTGGAGCATCATGAGCATACATTATGGCATCACAGTATATGATAACATCATAATTAGTAAGCATTATGACGTCACAATGTATTATGACGTCATAATGTATCCGCATTATGACATCACAATATATTATGAGAGCCCAATTTGCAGGTATTATGAGCAATTTCTCTTACCCCAATTTGTTTCACATCTACTGGAGCATCCTGAGCATGTATTATGACGTCACAGTATATGATGACATCATAATTAGTATGCACTATGATGTCACAATGTATTATGACATCATAATGTATCCGCATTATGACATCTCAATATATTATGAGAGCGCAATTTGCAGGTAATATGAGCAATTTCTCTTACCCCAATTTGTGTCACATCTACTGGAGCATAATGAGAATGCATTATGATGTCACAGTATATGATGACATCATAATTAGTATGCACTATTATGTCACAATGTATTATGACGTCATAATGAATCCATATTATGACATCACAATATATTATGAGAGCGCAATTTGCAGGTATTATGAGCAATTTCTTTTACCCCAATTTGTGTCACATCTACTGGAGCATCCTGAGCATGTATTATGACGTCACAATATATGATGACATCATAATTAGTATGCACTATGATGTCACAATATATTACGACGTCATAATGTATTCGCATTATGACATCCCAATATATTATGAGAGAGCAATTTGCAGGTATTATGAGCAATTTCTCTTACCCCAATTTGTGTCACGTCTACTGGAGCATAATGACCATGCATTATGATGTCACAGTATATGATGACATCATAATTAGTATGCATTATGACGTCACAATGTATTATGATGTCATAATATATCCGCATTATGACATCACAATATATTATGAGAGCGCAATTTCCAGGTATTATGAGCCATTTCTCTTACCACAATTTGTGTCACACCTGCTGGAGCATCATGAGCATGCATTATGATGTCACAATATATGATGACATCATAATTAGTATGCAATGTGATGTCACAATGTATTATGACGTCATAATTTATCCGCTTTATGACATCACAATATATTATGAGAGCGCAATTTGCAGGTATTATGACCAATTTCTCTTACCCCAATTTGTGTCACATCTACTGGAGCATCATGAGCATGTATTATGAGGTCACAGTATATGATGACATCATAATTAGTATGCACTATGACATCACAATGTTTTATGATGTCATAATATATCCGGATAATGACATCACAATATATTATGAGAGCGCAATTTGCAGGTGTTATGAGCAATTTCTCTTACCCAAATTTGTGCCACATCTACTTGAGCATCATGAGCATGCATTATGACGTCACAATATATGATGACATCATAATTAGTATGCACTATGATGTCACAATATATTTTGACGTCATAATGAATCCGCATTATGACATCACAATATATTATGAGAGTACAATTAGCAGGAATTATGAGCAATTTCTCTTACCCCAATTTGTGTCACATCTACTGGAGCATCATGAGCATGCATTATGACATCACAGTCTATGATGACATCATAGTTAGTAAGCATTATGACGTCACAATGTATTATGACGTCATAATGAATCCGCATTATGACATCACAATATATTATGAGAGCGCAATTTGCAGGTATTATGAGCAATTTCTCTTACCCCAATTTGTGTCACATCTACTGGGGCATAATGAGCATGCATTATGATGTCACAGTATATGATGACATCATAATTAGTATGCACTATGATGTCACAATGCATTATGACGTCATAATGTATTCGCATTATGACATCACAATATAATATGAGAGCGCAATTTGCAGGAATTATGAGCAATTTCTCTTACCCCAATATGTGTCACATCTACTGGAGAAATATGAGCATGTATTATGACGTCACAGTATATGATGACATCATAGTTAGTATGCATTATGACATCACAGTGTATTATGATGTCATAATATATCCGCATTATGACATCACAATATATTATGAGAGCGCAATTTGCATGTATTATGAGCAAATTCTCTTACCCCAATTTGTGTCACATCTACTGGAGCATCCTGAGCATGTATTTTGACGTCACAATATATGATGACATCATAATTAGTATGCATTATGACGTCACAATATATTATGACGTCATAATGTATTCACATTATGACATCACAATATATTATGAGAGCGCAATTTGCAGGTATTATGAGCAATTTCTCTTACCCCAATTTGTGTCACATCTACTGGAGCATCATGAGCATACATTATGGCATCACAGTATATGATAACATCATAATTAGTAAGCATTATGACGTCACAATGTATTATGACGTCATAATGTATCCGCATTATGACATCACAATATATTATGAGAGCCCAATTTGCAGGTATTATGAGCAATTTCTCTTACCCCAATTTGTTTCACATCTACTGGAGCATCCTGAGCATGTATTATGACGTCACAGTATATGATGACATCATAATTAGTATGCACTATGATGTCACAATGTATTATGACATCATAATGTATCCGCATTATGACATCTCAATATATTATGAGAGCGCAATTTGCAGGTAATATGAGCAATTTCTCTTACCCCAATTTGTGTCACATCTACTGGAGCATAATGAGAATGCATTATGATGTCACAGTATATGATGACATCATAATTAGTATGCACTATTATGTCACAATGTATTATGACGTCATAATGAATCCACATTATGACATCACAATATATTATGAGAGCACAATTTGCAGGTATTATGAGCAATTTCTTTTACCCCAATTTGTGTCACAACTACTGGAGCATCCTGAGCATGTATTATGACGTCACAATATATGATGACATCATAATTAGTATGCACTATGATGTCACAATATATTACGACGTCATAATGTATTCGCATTATGACATCCCAATATATTATGAGAGAGCAATTTGCAGGTATTATGAGCAATTTCTCTTACCCCAATTTGTGTCACATCTACTGGAGCATAATGACCATGCATTATGATGTCACAGTATATGATGACATCATAATTAGTATGCATTATGACGTCACAATGTATTATGATGTCATAATATATCCGCATTATGACATCACAATATATTATGAGAGCGCAATTTCCAGGTATTATGAGCCATTTCTCTTACCACAATTTGTGTCACACCTGCTGGAGCATCATGAGCATGCATTATGATGTCACAATATATGATGACATCATAATTAGTATGCACTGTGATGTCACAATGTATTATGACGTCATAATGTATCCGCTTTATGACATCACAATATATTATGAGAGCGCAATTTGCAGTTATTATGACCAATTTCTCTTACCCCAATTTGTGTCACATCTACTGGAGCAACATGAGCATGTATTATGACGTCACAGTATATGATGACATCATAATTAGTATGCACTATGACATCACAATGTATTATGATGTCATAATATATCCGGATAATGACATCACAATATATTATGAGAGCGCAATTTGCAGGTGTTATGAGCAATTTCCCTTACCCAAATTTGTGCCAAATCTACTTGAGCATCATGAGCATGCATTATGACGTCACAATATATGATGACATCATAATTAGTATGCACTATGATGTCACAATATATTTTGACGTCATAATGAATCCGCATTATGACATCACAATATATTATGGGAGTACAATTAGCAGGAATTATGAGCAATTTCTCTTACCCCAATTTGTGTCACATCTACTGGAGCATCATGAGCATGCATTATGACATCACAGTATATGATGACATCATAATTAGTAAGCATTATGACGTCACAATGTATTATGACGTCATAATGTATCCGCATTATGACATCACAATATATTATGAGAGCGCAATTTGCAGGTATTATGAGCAATTTCTTTTACCCCAATTTGTGTCACATCTACTGGAGCATCCTGAGCATGTATTATGACGTCACAATATATGATGACATCATAATTAGTATGCACTATGATGTCACAATATATTACGACGTCATAATGTATTCGCATTATGACATCCCAATATATTATGAGAGCGCAATTTACAGGTATTATGAGCAATTTCTCTTGCCCCAATTTGTGTCACATCTACTGGAGCATAATGAGCATGCATTATGATGTCACAGTATATGATGACATCATAATTAGTATGCATTATGACGTCACAATGTATTATGATGTCATAATATATCCGCATTATGACATCACAATATATTATGAGAGCGCAACTTCCAGGTATTATGAGCAGTTTCTCTTACCCCAATTTGTGTCACATCTACTGGAGCATCCTTAGCATGCATTATGACGTCACAGTATATGATGACATCATAATTAGTATGCACTATGATGTCACAATGTATTATGACATCATAATGTATCCGCATTATGACATCTCAATATATTATGAGTGCGCAATTTGCAGGTAATATGAGCAATTTCTCTTACCCCAATTTGTGTCACATCTAATGGAGCATAATGAGAATGCATTATGATGTCACAGTATATGATGACATCATAATTAGTATGCACTATGATGTCACAATGTATTATGACGTCATAATGAATCCGCATTATGACATCACAATATATTATGAGAGCGCAATTTGCAGGAATTATGAGCAATTTCTCTTACCCCAATTTGTGTCACATCTACTGGAGCATCATGAGCATGCATTATGACCTCACAGTATATGATGACATCATAATTAGTAAGCATTATGACGTCACAATGTATTATGACGTCATAATGTATCCGCATTATGACATCACAATATATTATGAGAGCGCAATTTGCAGGTATTATGAGCAATTTCTCTTACCCCCAATTTGTGTCACATCTACTGGGGCATTATGAGCATGCATTATGATGTCACAGTATATGATGACATCATAATTAGTATGCACTATGATGTCACAATGTATTATGACGTCATAATGAATCCCCATTATGACATCACAATATATTATGTGAGCGCAATTTGCAGGTGTTATGAGCAATTTCTCTTAACCCAATTTGTGCCACATTTACTGGAACATCATGAGCATGCGTTATGACGTCACAGTATATGATGACATCATAATTATTATGCACTATGACGTCACAATGTATTATGATGTCATAATATATCCGTATTATGACATCACAATATATTATGTGAGCGCAATTTGCAGGTTTTATGACCAATTTCTCTTACCCCAATTTGTGTCACATCTACTGGAGCATAATGAGAATGCATTATGATGTCACAGTATATGATGACATCATAATTAGTATGCACTATGATGTCACAATGTATTATGACGTCATAATGAATCCGCATTATGACATCACAATATATTATGAGAGCGCAATTTGCAGGTATTATGAGCAATTTCTCTTACCCCAATTTGTGTCACATCTACTGGAGCATCCTGAGCATGTATTATGACGTCACAATATATGATGACATCATAATTAGTATGCACTATGACGTCACAATGCATTATGACGTCATAATGTATTCGCATTATGACATCACAATATAATATGAGAGCGCAATTTGCAGGAATTATGAGCAATTTCTCTTACCCCAATATGTGTCACATCTACTGGAGAAATATGAGCATGTATTATGACGTCACAGTATATGATGACATCATAGTTAGTATGCATTATGACATCACAGTGTATTATGACGTCATAATGTATCCGCATTATGACATCACAATATATTATGAGAGCCCAATTTGCAGGTATTATGAGCAATTTCTCTTACCCCAATTTGTTTCACATCTACTGGAGCATCCTGAGCATGTATTATGACGTCACAGTATATGATGACATCATAATTAGTATGCACTATGATGTCACAATGTATTATGACATCATAATGTATCCGCATTATGACATCTCAATATATTATGAGAGCGCAATTTGCAGGTAATATGAGCAATTTCTCTTACCCCAATTTGTGCCACATCTACTGGAGCATAATGAGAATGCATTATGATGTCACAGTATATGATGACATCATAATTAGTATGCACTATTATGTCACAATGTATTATGACGTCATAATGAATCCATATTATGACATCACAATATATTATGAGAGCGCAATTTGCAGGTATTATGAGCAATTTCTTTTACCCCAATTTGTGTCACATCTACTGGAGCATCCTGAGCATGTATTATGACGTCACAATATATGATGACATCATAATTAGTATGCACTATGATGTCACAATATATTACGACGTCATAATGTATTCGCATTATGACATCCCAATATATTATGAGAGAGCAATTTGCAGGTATTATGAGCAATTTCTCTTACCCCAATTTGTGTCAAGTCTACTGGAGCATAATGACCATGCATTATGATGTCACAGTATATGATGACATCATAATTAGTATGCATTATGACGTCACAATGTATTATGATGTCATAATATATCCGCATTATGACATCACAATATATTATGAGAGCGCAATTTCCAGGTATTATGAGCCATTTCTCTTACCACAATTTGTGTCACACCTGCTGGAGCATCATGAGCATGCATTCTGATGTCACAATATATGATGACATCATAATTAGTATGCAATGTGATGTCACAATGTATTATGACGTCATAATTTATCCGCTTTATGACATCACAATATATTATGAGAGCGCAATTTGCAGGTATTATGACCAATTTCTCTTACCCCAATTTGTGTCACATCTACTGGAGCATCATGAGCATGTATTATGAGGTCACAGTATATGATGACATCATAATTAGTATGCACTATGACATCACAATGTTTTATGATGTCATAATATATCCGGATAATGACATCACAATATATTATGAGAGCGCAATTTGCAGGTGTTATGAGCAATTTCTCTTACCCAAATTTGTGCCACATCTACTTGAGCATCATGAGCATGCATTATGACGTCACAATATATGATGACATCATAATTAGTATGCACTATGATGTCACAATATATTTTGACGTCATAATGAATCCGCATTATGACATCACAATATATTATGAGAGTACAATTAGCAGGAATTATGAGCAATTTCTCTTACCCCAATTTGTGTCACATCTACTGGAGCATCATGAGCATGCATTATGACATCACAGTCTATGATGACATCATAGTTAGTAAGCATTATGACGTCACAATGTATTATGACGTCATAATGAATCCGCATTATGACATCACAATATATTATGAGAGCGCAATTTGCAGGTATTATGAGCAATTTCTCTTACCCCAATTTGTGTCACATCTACTGGGGCATAATGAGCATGCATTATGATGTCACAGTATATGATGACATCATAATTAGTATGCACTATGATGTCACAATGCATTATGACGTCATAATGTATTCGCATTATGACATCACAATATAATATGAGAGCGCAATTTGCAGGAATTATGAGCAATTTCTCTTACCCCAATATGTGTCACATCTACTGGAGAAATATGAGCATGTATTATGACGTCACAGTATATGATGACATCATAGTTAGTATGCATTATGACATCACAGTGTATTATGATGTCATAATATATCCGCATTATGACATCACAATATATTATGAGAGCGCAATTTGCATGTATTATGAGCAAATTCTCTTACCCCAATTTGTGTCACATCTACTGGAGCATCCTGAGCATGTATTTTGACGTCACAATATATGATGACATCATAATTAGTATGCATTATGACGTCACAATGTATTATGACGTCATAATGTATTCACATTATGACATCACAATATATTATGAGAGCGCAATTTGCAGGTATTATGAGCAATTTCTCTTACCCCAATTTGTGTCACATCTACTGGAGCATCATGAGCATACATTATGGCATCACAGTATATGATAACATCATAATTAGTAAGCATTATGACGTCACAATGTATTATGACGTCATAATGTATCCGCATTATGACATCACAATATATTATGAGAGCCCAATTTGCAGGTATTATGAGCAATTTCTCTTACCCCAATTTGTTTCACATCTACTGGAGCATCCTGAGCATGTATTATGACGTCACAGTATATGATGACATCATAATTAGTATGCACTATGATGTCACAATGTATTATGACATCATAATGTATCCGCATTATGACATCTCAATATATTATGAGAGCGCAATTTGCAGGTAATATGAGCAATTTCTCTTACCCCAATTTGTGTCACATCTACTGGAGCATAATGAGAATGCATTATGATGTCACAGTATATGATGACATCATAATTAGTATGCACTATTATGTCACAATGTATTATGACGTCATAATGAATCCATATTATGACATCACAATATATTATGAGAGCGCAATTTGCAGGTATTATGAGCAATTTCTTTTACCCCAATTTGTGTCACATCTACTGGAGCATCCTGAGCATGTATTATGACGTCACAATATATGATGACATCATAATTAGTATGCACTATGATGTCACAATATATTACGACGTCATAATGTATTCGCATTATGACATCCCAATATATTATGAGAGAGCAATTTGCAGGTATTATGAGCAATTTCTCTTACCCCAATTTGTGTCACGTCTACTGGAGCATAATGACCATGCATTATGATGTCACAGTATATGATGACATCATAATTAGTATGCATTATGACGTCACAATGTATTATGATGTCATAATATATCCGCATTATGACATCACAATATATCATGAGAGCGGAATTTCCAGGTATTATGAGCCATTTCTCTTACCACAATTTGTGTCACACCTGCTGGAGCATCATGAGCATGCATTATGATGTCACAATATATGATGACATCATAATTAGTATGCACTGTGATGTCACAATGTATTATGACGTCATAATTTATCCGCTTTATGACATCACAATATATTATGAGAGCGCAATTTGCAGGTATTATGACCAATTTCTCTTACCCCAATTTGTGTCACATCTACTGGAGCATCATGAGCATGTATTATGAGGTCACAGTATATGATGACATCATAATTAGTATGCACTATGACATCACAATGTTTTATGATGTCATAATATATCCGGATAATGACATCACAATATATTATGAGAGCGCAATTTGCAGGTGTTATGAGCAATTTCTCTTACCCAAATTTGTGCCACATCTACTTGAGCATCATGAGCATGCATTATGACGTCACAATATATGATGACATCATAATTAGTATGCACTATGATGTCACAATATATTTTGACGTCATAATGAATCCGCATTATGACATCACAATATATTATGAGAGTACAATTAGCAGGAATTATGAGCAATTTCTCTTACCCCAATTTGTGTCACATCTACTGGAGCATCATGAGCATGCATTTTGACATCACAGTATATGATGACATCATAATTAGTATGCACTATGACGTCACAATGTATTATGACGTCATAATGTATTTACATTATGACTACACAATATATTATGAGAGCGCAATTTGCAGGTATTATGACCAATATCTCTTACCCCAATTTGTGTCACATCTACTGGAGCATAATGAGAATGCATTATGATGTCACAGTATATGATGACATCATAATTAGTATGCACTATGATGTCACAATGTATTATGACGTCATAATGAATCCGCATTATGACATCACAATATATTATGAGAGCGCAATTTGCAGGTATTATGAGCAATTTCTCTTACCCCAATTTGTGTCACATCTACTGGAGCATCCTGAGCATGTATTATGACGTCACAATATATGATGACATCATAATTAGTATGCACTATGACGTCACAATGCATTATGTCGTCATAATGTATTCGCAATATGACATCACAATATAATATGAGAGCGCAATTTGCAGGAATTATGAGCAATTTCTCTTACCCCAATTTGTGTCACATCTACTGCAGCATCATGAGCATGTATTATGACGTCACAGTACATGATGACATCATAATTAGTATGCACTATGACATCACAATGTATTATGATGTCATAATATATCCAGATAATGACATCACAATATATTATTAGAGCGAATTTGCAGGTGTTATGAGCAATTTCTCTTACCCAAATTTGTGCCACATCTACTGGAGCATCATGAACATGCATTATGATGTCACAATATATGATGACATCATAATTAGTATGCACTATGATGTCACAATGTATTATGACGTCATAATGTATCTGCTTTATGACATCACAATATATTATGAGAGCGCAATTTGCAGGTACTATGACCAATTTCCCTTACCCCAATTTGTGTCACATCTACTGGAGCATCATGAGCATGTATTATGATGTCACTGTATATGAAGACATCATTATTAGTATGCACTATGACGTCACAATGTATTATGATGTCATAATATATCCGCATTATGACATCACAACATATTATGAGGGCGCAATTTGCAGGTATTATGAGCAATTTCTCTTACCACAATTTGTGTCACATCTACTGGAGCATCATGAGCATGCATTATGACGTCACAATATATGATGACATCATAATTAGTATGCACTATGATGTCACAATGTATTATGACGTCGTAATGTATCCGCTTTATGACATCACAATATATTAAGAGAGCGCAATTTGCAGGTATTATGACCAATTTCTCTTACACCAATCTGTGTCACATCTACTGGAGCATCATGAGCATGTATTATGACGTCACAGTATATGATGACATCATAATTAGTATGCACTATGACGTCACAATGTATTATGACGTCATAATGTATCCACATTATGACATCACAATATATTATGAGAGCGCAATTTGCAGGTATTATGAGAAATTTCTCTTACCGCATTTTGTGTCACATCTACTGGAGCATCCTGAGCATGTATTATGACGTCACAATATATGATGACATCATAATTAGTATGCACTATGACGTCACAATGCATTAAGACGTCATAATGTATTCGCATTATGACATCACAATATAATATGAGAGCGCAATTTGCAGGTATTATGAGCAATTTCTCTTACCCCAATTTGTGTCACATCTACTCGAGAATCATGAGCATGTATTATGACGTCACAGTATATGATGACATCATAATTAGTATGCACTATGACGTCACAATGTATTATGACATCATAATGTATCCGCATTATGACATCGCAATATATAATGAGAGCGCAATTTGCAGGTATTATGACCAATTTCTCTTACCCCAATTTGTGTCACATCTACTGGGGCATAATGAGCATGCATTATGATGTCACAGTATATGATGACATCATAATCAGTATGCACTATGATGTCACAATGTATTATGACGTCATAATGAATCCCCATTATGACATCACAATATATTATGAGAGCGCAATTTGCAGGTATTATGAGCAATTTCTCTTACCCCAATTTGTGTCACATCTACTGGAGAAACATCAGCATGTATTATGACGTCACAGTATATGATGACATCATAATTAGTATGCATTATGACGTCACAATGTATTATGACATCATAATATATCCGCTTTATGACATCACAATATATTATGAGAGCGCAATTTGCAGGTATTATGACCAATTTCTCTTACCCCAATTTGTGTCACATCTACTGGAGCATCATGAGCATGCATTATGACGTCACAGTATATGATGACATAATTAGTATGCAGTATGACCTCACAATGTATTATGATGTCATAATATATCCGTATTATGACATCACAATATATTATGTGAGCGCAATTTGCAGGTGTTATGAGCAATTTCTCTTGCCCCAATTTGTGCCACATCTACTGGAGCATCATGAGCATGCGTTATGACCTCACAGTATATGATGACATCATAATTATTATGCACTATGACGTCACAATGTATTATGACGTCATAATGTATCCGCATTATGACATGACAATATATTATGAGAGCGCAATTTGCAGTTATTATGAGCAATTTCTCTTACCACAATTTGTGTCACATCTACTGGAGCATCCTGAGCATATATTATGACGTCACAATATATGATCACATCATAATTAGTATGCACTATGATGTCACAATGTATTATGACGTCATAATGTATTCGCATTATGACATCACAATATATTATGAGAGTGCAATTTGCAGGTATTATGAGCAATTTCTCTTACCCCAATTTGTGTCACATCTACTGGAGCATCATGAGCATGTATTATGACGTCACAGTATATGATGACATCATAATTAGTATGCATTATGACGTCACAATGTATTATGATGTCATAATATATCCGCATTATGACATCACAATATATTATTAGAGCGCAATTTGCAGGTATTATGAGCAATTTCTCTTACCCCAATTTGTGTCACATCTACTGGAGCATCCTGAGCATGTATTATGACGTCACAATATATGATGACATCATAATTAGTATGCACTATGACGTCACAATGCATTATGACGTCATAATGTATTCGCAATATGACATCACAATATAATATGAGAGCGCAATTTGCAGGTATTATGACCAATTTCTCTTAACCCAATTTGTGTCACATCTACTGGGGCATAATGAGCATGCATTATGATGTCACAGTATATGATGACATCATAATTACTATGCACTATGATGTCACAATGTATTATGACGTCATAATGAATCCCCATTATGACATCACAATATATTATGAGAGCGCAATTTGCAGGTATTATGAGCAATTTCTCTTAACACAATTTGTGTCACATCTACTGGAGAAACATCAGCATGTATTATGACGTCACAGTATATGTTGACATCATAATTAGTATGCATTATGACGTCACAATGTATTCTGGCGTCATAATATATCCGCATTATGACATCACAATATATTATCAGAGCACAATTTGCAGGTTTTATGAGCAATTTCTCTTACCCCAATTTGTGTCACATCTACTGGAGCATCATGAGCATGCATTATGACGTCACAATATATGATGATATCATAATTAGTATGCACTATGATGTCATAATGTATTATGACGTCATAATATATCCGCTTTATGACATCACAATATATTATGAGAGCGCAATTTGCAGGTATTATGACCAATTTCTCTTACCCCAAATTGTGTCACATCTACTGGAGCATCATGAGCATGCATTATGACGTCACAGTATATGATGACATCATAAATATTATGCACTATGACGTCACAATGTATTATGACGTCATAATGTATCCGCATTGTGACATCACAATATATTATGAGAGCGCAATTTGCAGGTATTATGAGCAATTTCTCTTACCCCAATTTGTGTCACATCTACTGGAGCATCATCAGCATGCATTATGATGTCACAATATATGATTACATCATAATTAGTATGCACTATGACGTAACAATGTATTATGACGTCATAATGTATTCGCATTCTGACATCACAATATATTATGAGAGCGCAATTTGCAGGTATTATGAGCAATTTCTATTACCCCAATTTGTTTCACATCTACTGGAGCATCATGAGCATGTATTATGACGTCACAGTATATGATGACATCATAATTAGTATGCACTATGACGTCACAATGTATTATGACATCATAATGTATCCGCATTATGACATTGCAATATATTATGAGAGCGCAATTTCCAGGTATTATGAGCCATTTCTCTTACCACAATTTGTGTCACATCTGCTGGAGCATCATGAGCATGCATTATGATGTCACAATATATGATGACATCATAATTAGTATGCACTGTGATGTCACAATGTATTATGACGTCATAATGTATCCGCTTTATGACATCACAATATATTATGAGAGCGCAATTTGCAGGTATTATGACCAATTTCTCTTACCCCAATTTGTGTCACATCTACTGGAGCATCATGAGCATGTATTATGACGTCACAGTATATGATGACATCATAATTAGTATGCATTATGACGTCACAATGTATTATGATGTCATAATATATCCGCATTATGACATCACAATATATTATTAGAGCGCAATTTGCAGGTATTATGAGCAATTTCTCTTACCCCAATTTGTGTCACATCTACTGGAGCATCCTGAGCATGTATTATGACGTCACAATATATGATGACATCATAATTAGTATGCACTATGACGTCACAATGTATTATGACGTCATAATGTGTTTACATTATGACTACACAATATATTATGAGAGCGCAATTTGCAGGTATTATGACCAATATCTCTTACCCCAATTTGTGTCACATCTACTGGAGCATAATGAGAATGCATTATGATGTCACAGTATATGATGACATCATAATTAGTATGCACTATGATGTCACAATGTATTATGACGTCATAATGAATCCGCATTATGACATCACAATATATTATGAGAGCGCAATTTGCAGGTATTATGAGCAATTTCTCTTACCCCAATTTGTGTCACATCTACTGGAGCATCCTGAGCATGTATTATGACGTCACAATATATGATGACATCATAATTAGTATGCACTATGACGTCACAATGCATTATGTCGTCATAATGTATTCGCAATATGACATCACAATATAATATGAGAGCGCAATTTGCAGGAATTATGAGCAATTTCTCTTACCCCAATTTGTGTCACATCTACTGTAGCATCATGAGCATGTATTATGACGTCACAGTACATGATGACATCATAATTAGTATGCACTATGACATCACAATGTATTATGATGTCATAATATATCCAGATAATGACATCACAATATATTATTAGAGCGAATTTGCAGGTGTTATGAGCAATTTCTCTTACCCAAATTTGTGCCACATCTACTGGAGCATCATGAACATGCATTATGATGTCACAATATATGATGACATCATAATTAGTATGCACTATGATGTCACAATGTATTATGACGTCATAATGTATCTGCTTTATGACATCACAATATATTATGAGAGCGCAATTTGCAGGTATTATGACCAATTTCCCTTACCCCAATTTGTGTCACATCTACTGGAGCATCATGAGCATGTATTATGATGTCACTGTATATGAAGACATCATTATTAGTATGCACTATGACGTCACAATGTATTATGATGTCATAATATATCCGCATTATGACATCACAACATATTATGAGGGCGCAATTTGCAGGTATTATGAGCAATTTCTCTTACCACAATTTGTGTCACATCTACTGGAGCATCATGAGCATGCATTATGACGTCACAATATATGATGACATCATAATTAGTATGCACTATGATGTCACAATGTATTATGACGTCGTAATGTATCCGCTTTATGACATCACAATATATTAAGAGAGCGCAATTTGCAGGTATTATGACCAATTTCTCTTACACCAATCTGTGTCACATCTACTGGAGCATCATGAGCATGTATTATGACGTCACAGTATATGATGACATCATAATTAGTATGCACTATGACGTCACAATGTATTATGACGTCATAATGTATCCACATTATGACATCACAATATATTATGAGAGCGCAATTTGCAGGTATTATGAGAAATTTCTCTTACCGCATTTTGTGTCACATCTACTGGAGCATCCTGAGCATGTATTATGACGTCACAATATATGATGACATCATAATTAGTATGCACTATGACGTCACAATGCATTAAGACGTCATAATGTATTCGCATTATGACATCACAATATAATATGAGAGCGCAATTTGCAGGTATTATGAGCAATTTCTCTTACCCCAATTTGTGTCACATCTACTCGAGAATCATGAGCATGTATTATGACGTCACAGTATATGATGACATCATAATTAGTATGCACTATGACGTCACAATGTATTATGACATCATAATGTATCCGCATTATGACATCGCAATATATAATGAGAGCGCAATTTGCAGGTATTATGACCAATTTCTCTTACCCCAATTTGTGTCACATCTACTGGGGCATAATGAGCATGCATTATGATGTCACAGTATATGATGACATCATAATCAGTATGCACTATGATGTCACAATGTATTATGACGTCATAATGAATCCCCATTATGACATCACAATATATTATGAGAGCGCAATTTGCAGGTATTATGAGCAATTTCTCTTACCCCAATTTGTGTCACATCTACTGGAGAAACATCAGCATGTATTATGACGTCACAGTATATGATGACATCATAATTAGTATGCATTATGACGTCACAATGTATTATGACGTCATAATATATCCGCTTTATGACATCACAATATATTATGAGAGCGCAATTTGCAGGTATTATGACCAATTTCTCTTACCCCAATTTGTGTCACATCTACTGGAGCATCATGAGCATGCATTATGACGTCACAGTATATGATGACATAATTAGTATGCACTATGACCTCACAATGTATTATGATGTCATAATATATCCGTATTATGACATCACAATATATTATGTGAGCGCAATTTGCAGGTGTTATGAGCAATTTCTCTTACCCCAATTTGTGCCACATCTACTGGAGCATCATGAGCATGCGTTATGACCTCACAGTATATGATGACATCATAATTATTATGCACTATGACGTCACAATGTATTATGACGTCATAATGTATCCGCATTATGACATGACAATATATTATGAGAACGCAATTTGCAGTTATTATGAGCAATTTCTCTTACCACAATTTGTGTCACATCTACTGGAGCATCCTGAGCATATATTATGACGTCACAATATATGATCACATCATAATTAGTATGCACTATGACGTCACAATGTATTATGACGTCATAATGTATTCGCATTATGACATCACAATATATTATGAGAGTGCAATTTGCAGGTATTATGAGCAATTTCTCTTACCCCAATTTGTGTCACATCTACTGGAGCATCATGAGCATGTATTATGACGTCACAGTATATGATGACATCATAATTAGTATGCATTATGACGTCACAATGTATTATGATGTCATAATATATCCGCATTATGACATCACAATATATTATTAGAGCGCAATTTGCAGGTTTTATGAGCAATTTCTCTTACCCCAATTTGTGTCACATCTACTGGAGAAACATCAGCATGTATTATGACGTCACAGTATATGATGACATCATAATTAGTATGCATTATGACGTCACAATGTATTATGACGTCATAATATATCCGCATTATGACATCACAATATATTATCAGAGCACAATTTGCAGGTATTATGAGCAATTTCTCTTACCCCAATTTGTGTCACATCTACTGGAGCATCATGAGCATGCATTATGACGTCACAATATATGATGACATCATAATTAGTATGCACTATGATGTCACAATGTATTATGACGTCATAATATATCCGCTTTATGACATCACAATATATTATGAGAGCGCAATTTGCAGGTATTATGACCAATTTCTCTTACCCCAATTTGTGTCACATCTACTGGAGCATCATGAGCATGCATTATGACGTCACAGTATATGATGACATCATAATTAGTATGCACTATGACGTCACAATGTATTATGATGTCATAATATATCCGTATTATGACATCACAATATATTATGTGAGCGCAATTTGCAGGTGTTATGAGCAATTTCTCTTACCCCAATTTGTGCCACATCTACTGGAGCATCATGAGCATGCGTTATGACCTCACAGTATATGATGACATCATAATTATTATGCACTATGACGTCACAATGTATTATGACGTCATAATGTATCCGCATTATGACATCACAATATATTATGAGAGCGCAATTTGCAGGTATTATGAGCAATTTCTCTTACCCCAATTTGTGTCACATGTACTGGAGCATCCTGAGCATATATTATGACGTCACAATATATGATGACATCATAATTAGTATGCACTGTGACGTCACAATGTATTATGACGTCATAATGTATTCGCATTATGACATCACAATATATTATGAGAGCGCAATTTGCAGGTATTATGAGCAATTTCTCTTACCCCAATTTGTGTCACATCTACTGGAGCATCATGAGCATGTATTATGACGTCACAGTATATGATGACATCATAATTAGTATGCATTATGACGTCACAATGTATTATGATGTCATAATATATCCGCATTATGACATCACAATATATTATTAGAGCGCAATTTGCAGGTATTATGAGCAATTTCTCTTACCCCAATTTGTGTCACATCTACTGGAGCATCCTGAGCATGTATTATGACGTCACAATATATGATGACATCATAATTAGTATGCACTATGACGTCACAATGTATTATGACGTCATAATGTATTTACATTATGAATACACAATATATTATGAGAGCGCAATTTGCAGGTATTATGACCAATTTCTCTTACCCCAATTTGTGTCACATCTACTGGAGCATAATGAGAATGCATTATGATGTCACAGTATATGATGACATCATAATTAGTATGCACCATGCTGTCACAATGTATTATGACGTCATAATGAATCCGCATTATGACATCACAATATATTATGAGAGCGCAATTTGCAGGTATTATGAGCAATTTCTCTTACCCCAATTTGTGTCACATCTACTGGAGCATCCTGAGCATGTATTATGACGTCACAATATATGATGACATCATAATTAGTATGCACTATGAGGTCACAATGCATTATGACGTCATAATGTATTCGCAATATGACATCACAATATAATATGAGAGCGCAATTTGCAGGAATTATGAGCAATTTCTCTTACCCCAATTTGTGTCACATCTACTGTAGCATCATGAGCATGTATTATGACGTCACAGTACATGATGACATCATAATTAGTATGCACTATGACATCACAATGTATTATGATGTCATAATATATCCAGATAATGACATCACAATATATTATTAGAGCGAATTTGCAGGTGTTATGAGCAATTTCTCTTGCCCAAATTTGTGCCACATCTACTGGAGCATCATGAACATGCATTATGACGTCACAATATATGATGACATCATAATTAGTATGCACTATGATGTCACAATGTATTATGACGTCATAATGTATCTGCTTTATGACATCACAATATATTATGAGAGCGCAATTTGCAGGTATTATGACCAATTTCCCTTACCCCAATTTGTGTCACATCTACTGGAGCATCAAGAGCATGTATTATGACGTCACAGTATATGAAGACATCATTATTAGTATGCACTATGACGTCACAATGTATTATGACGTCATAATGTAGCCGCATTATGACATCACAATATATTATGAGAGCGCAATTTGCAGGTATTATGAGAAATTTCTCTTACCCCAATTTGTGTCACATCTACTGGAGCATCCTGAGCATGTATTATGACGTCACAATATATGATGACATCATAATTAGTATGCACTATGACGTCACAATGCATTATGACGTCATAATGTATTCGCATTATGACATCACAGTATAATATGAGAGCGCAATTTGCAGGTATTATGAGCAATTTCTCTTTCCCCAATTTGTGTCACATCTACTCGAGAATCATGAGCATGTATTATGACGTCACAGTATATGATGACATCATAATTAGTATGCACTATGACGTCACAATGTATTATGACATCATAATGTATCCGCATTATGACATCGCAATATATAATGAGAGCGCAATTTGCAGGTATTATGACCATTTTCTCTTAACCCAATTTGTGTCACATCTACTGGAGAAACATCAGCATGTATTATGACGTCACAGTATATGATGACATCATAATTAGTATGCATTATGACGTCACAATGTATTCTGGCGTCATAATATATCCGCATTATGACATCACAATATATTATCAGAGCACAATTTGCAGGTTTTATGAGCAATTTCTCTTACCCCAATTTGTGTCACATCTACTGGAGCATCATGAGCATGCATTATGACATCACAATATATGATGATATCAGAATTAGTATGCACTATGATGTCACAATGTATTATGACGTCATAATATATCCGCTTTATGATTCACAATATATTATGAGAGCGCAATTTGCAGGTATTATGACCAATTTCTCTTACCCCAATTTGTGTCACATCTACTGGAGCATCATGAGCATCCATTATGACGTCACAGTATATGATGACATCATAATTATTATGCACTATGACGTCACAATGTATTATGACGTCATAATGTATCCGCATTATGACATCACAATATATTATGAGAGCGCAATTTGCAGGTATTATGAGCAATTTCTCTTACCCCAATTTGTGTCACATCTACTGGAGCATCATCAGCATGCATTATAATGTCACAATATATGATTACATCATAATTAGTATGCACTATGACGTCACAATGTATTATGACGTCATAATGTATTCGCATTCTGACATCACAATATATTATGAGAGTGCAATTTGCAGGTATTATGAGCAATTTCTCTTACCCCAATTTGTGTCACATCTACTGGAGCATCATGAGCATGTATTATGACGTCACAGTATATGATGACATCATAATTAGTATGCACTATGACGTCACAATGTATTATGACATCATAATGTATCCGCATTATGACATTGCAATATATTTTGAGAGCGCAATTTGTAGGTATTATGAGCAATTTCTCTTACCCCAATTTGTGTCACATCTACTGGAGCATCATGAGCATGCATTATGATGTCACAGTATATGATGACATCATAATTAGTATGCACTATGGTGTCACAATGTATTTTGACGTCATAATTAATCCGAATAATGACATCACAATATATTATGAGAGCGCAATTTGCAGGTATGATGAGCAATTTCTCTTACCACAATTTGTGTCACATCTACTGGATCATCATGAGCATGCATTATGATGTCACAATATATGATGACATCATAATTAGTATGCACTATGATGTCACAATGTATTATGACGTCATAATGTATCCACTTTATGACATCACAATATATTATGAGAGCGCAATTTGCAGGTATTATGACCAATTTCTCATACCCCAATTTGTGTCACATCTACTGGATCAATATGAGCATGTATTCTGACGTCACAGTATATGATGACATCATAATTAGTATGCAATATGACATCACAATGTATTATGATGTCATAATATATCCGGATAATGACATCACAATATATTATGAGAGCGCAATTTGCAGGTGTTATGAGCAATTTCTCTTACCCCAATTTGTGTCACATCTACTGGAGAAACATGAGCATGTATTATGACGTCACAGAATATGATGACATCATAATTAGTATGCATTATGACGTCACAGTGTATTATGATGTCATAATATATCCGCATTATGACATCACAATATATTATGAGAGCGCAATTTGCAGGTATTATGAGCAATTTCTCTTACCCCAATTTGTGTCACATCTACTGGAGCATCCTGAGCATGTATTATGACGTCACAATATATGATGACATCATAATTAGTATGCACTATGACGTCACAATGTATTATGACGTCATAATGTATTTACATTATGACAACACAATATATTATGAGAGCGCAATTTGCAGGTATTATGACCAATTTCTCTTACCCCAATTTGTGTCACATCTACTGGAGCATAATGAGCATGCATTATGATGTCACAGTATATGATGACATCATAATTAGTATGCACTATGATGTCACAATATATTATGACGTCATAATGAATCCGCATTATGACAACACAATATATTATGAGAACGCAATTTGCAGGTATTATGACCAATTTCTCTTACCACAATTCGTGTCACATCTACTGGAGCATCATAAGCATGCATTATGGCATCACAGTATATGATGACATCATAATTAGTAAGCATTATGACGTCACAATATATTATGACGTCATAATGTATCCGCATTATGACATCACAATATATTATGAGAGCGCAATTTGCAGGTATTATGAGCAATTTCTCTTACCCCAATTTGTGTCACATCTACTGGAGCATCCTGAGCATGTATTATGATGTCACAGTATATGATGACATCATAAATAGTATGCACTATGACGTCACAATGTATTATGACATCATAATGTATCCGCATTATGACATCGCAATATATTATGAGAGCGCAATTTGCAGGTAATATGAGCAATTTCTCTTACCCCAATTTGTGTCACATCTATTGGAGCATAATGAGAATGCATTATGATGTCACAGTATATGATGACATCATAATTAGTATGCACTATGATGTCACAATGTATTATGACGTCATAATGAATCCGCATTATGACATCACAATATATTATGAGAGCATAATTTGCAGGTATTATGAGCAATTTCTCTTACCACAATCTGTGTCACATCTACTGGAGCATCATGAGCCTGCATTATGATGTCACAATATATGATGACATCATAATTAGTATGCACTATGATGTCACAATGTATTATGACGTCATAATGTATCCGCTTTATGACATCACAATATATTATGAGAGCGCAATTTGCAGGTATTATGACCAATTTCTCTTACCCCAATTTGTGTCACATCTACTGGAGCATCATGAGCATGTATTCTGACATCACAGAATATGATGACATCATAATTAGTATGCAATATGACATCACAATGTATTATGATGTCATAATATATCCGGATAATGACATCACAATATATTATGAGAGCGCAATTTGCAGGTGTTATGAGCAATTTCTCTTACCCAAATTTGTGCCCCATCTACTGGAGCATCATGAACATGCATTATGACGTCACAATATATGATGACATCATAATTAGTATGCACTATGATGTCACAATGTATTATGACGTCATAATGTATCTGCTTTATGACATCACAATATATTATGAGAGCGCAATTTGCAGGTATTATGAGCAATTTCTCTTACCCCAATTTGTGTCACATCTACAGGAGCATCCTGAGCATGTATTATGACCTCACAATATATGATGACATCATAATTAGTATGCACTATGACGTCACAATGCATTATGACGTCATAATGTATTCGCATTATGACATCACAGTATAATATGAGAGCGCAATTTGCAGGTATTATGAGCAATTTCTCTTACCCCAATTTGTGTCACATCTACTCGAGAATCATGAGCATGTATTATGATGTCACAGTATATGATGACATCATAATTAGTATGCACTATGACGTCACAATGTATTATGACATCATAATGTATACGCATTATGACATCGCAATATATAATGAGAGCGCAATTTGCAGGTATTATGACCAATTTCTCTTAACCCAATTTGTGTCACATCTACTGGGGCATAATGAGCATGCATTATGATGTCACAGTATATGATGAAATCATAATTAGTATGCACTATGATGTCACAATGTATTATGACGTCATAATGAATCCCCATTATGACATCACAATATATTATGAGAGCGCAATTTGCAGGTATTATGACCAATTTCTCATACCCCAATTTGTGTCACATCTACTGGAGCAACATGAGCATGTATTCTGACGTCACAGTATATGATGACATCATAATTAGTATGCAATATGACATCACAATGTATTATGATGTCATAATATATCCGGATAATGACATCACAATATATTATGAGAGCCCAATTTGCAGGTGTTATGAGCAATTTCTCTTACCCAAATTTGTGCCACATCTACTGGAGCAACATGAGCATGCATTATGACGTCACAATATATGATGACATCATAATTAGTATGCAGTATGATGTCACAATGTATTATGACGTCATAATGTATCTGCTTTATGACATCACAATATATTATGAGAGCGCAATTTGCAGGTATTATGACCAATTTCCCTTACCCCAATTTGTGTCACATCTACTGGAGCATCATGAGCATGTATTATGACGTCACAGTATATGAAGTCATCATTATTAGTATGCACTATGACGTCACAATGTATTATGATGTCATAATATATCCGCATTATGACATCACAACATATTATGAGGGCGCAATTTGCAGGTATTATGAGCAATTTCTCTTACCACAATTTGTGTCACATCTACTGGAGCATCATGAGCATGCATTATGACGTCACAATATATGATGACATCATAATTAGTATGGACTATGTCGTCACAATGTATTATGACGTAATAATGTATTCGCATTATGACATCACAATATATTATGAGAGCGCAATTTGCAGGTATTATGAGCAATTTCTCTTACCCCAATTTGTGTCACATCTACGGGAGCATCATGACCATGTATTATGACGTCACAGTATATGATGACATCATAATTAGTATGCAATATGACATCACAATGTATTATGACATCATAATGTATCCGCATTATGACATCGCAATATATTTTGAGAGCGCAATTTGTAGGTATTATGAGCAATTTCTCTTACCCCAATTTGTGTCACATCTACTGGAGCATAATGAGCATGCATTATGATGTCACAGTATATGATGACATCATAATTAGTATGCACTATGATGTCACAATGTATTTTGACGTCATAATGAATCCGCATTATGACATCACAATATAATATGAGAGCGCAATTTGCAGGTATTTTGAGCAATTTCTCTCACCCCAATTTGTGTCACATCTACTGGAGAAACATGAGCATGTATTATGACGTCACAGTATATGATGACATCATAATTAGTATGCATTATGACGTCACAATGTATTATGATGTCATAATATATCCGCATTATGACATCACAATATATTATGAGAGCGCAATTTGCAGGTATTATGAGCAATTTCTCTTACCCCAATTTCTGTCACATCTACTGGAGCTCCCTGAGCATGTATTATGACGTCACAATATATGATGACATCATAATTAGTATGCACTATGACGTCACAATGTATTATGACGTCATAATGTATTCACATTATGACAACACAATATACTATGAGAGCGCAATTTGCAGGTAGTATGACCAATTTCTCTTACCCCAATTTGTGTCACATCAACTGGAGCATAATGAGCATGCATTATGATGTCACAGTATATGATGACATCATAATTAGTATGCAATATGATGTCACAATGTATTATGATGTCATAATGAATCCGCATTATGACATCACAATATATTATGAGAGGGCAATTTGCAGGTATTATGAGCAATTTCTCTTACCCCAATTTGTGTCACATCTACTGGAGCATACTGAGCACGTATTATGATGTCACAATATATGATGACATCATAATTAGTATGCACTATGACGTCACAATGCATTATGACGTCATAATGTATTCGCATTTTGACATCTCAATATAATATGAGAGCGCAATTTGCAGGAATTATGAGCAATTTCTCTTACCCAATTTGTGTCACATCTACTCGAGAATCATGAGCATGTATTATGACGTCACAGTATATGATGACATCATAATTATTATGCACTATCACGTCAAAATGTATTATGACATCATAATGTATCCACATTATGACATCGCAATATATAATGAGAGCGCAATTTGCAGGTATTATGACCAATTTCTCTTACCCCAATTTGTGTCACATCTACTGGGTCATAATGAGCATGCATTATGATGTCACAGTATATGATGACATCATAATTAGTATGCACTATGATGTCACAATATATTATGACGTCATAATGTATCCGCATTATGACATCACAATATATTATGAGAGCGCAATTTGCAGGTATTATGAGCAATTTCTCTTACCCCAATTTGTGTCACATCTACTGGAGAATCCTGAGCATGTATTATGACGTCACAGTATATGATGACATCATAAATAGTATGCACTATGACGTCACAATGTATTATGACATCATAATGTATCCGCATTATGACATCGCAATATATTATGAGAGTGCAATTTGCAGGTAATATGAGCAATTTCTTTTACCCCAATTTGTGTCACATCTATTGGAGCATAATGAGAATGCATTATGATGTCACAGTATATGATGACATCATAATTAGTATGCACTATGATGTCACAATGTATTATGACGTCATAATGAATCCGCATTATGACATCACAATATATTATGAGAGCACAATTTGCAGGTATTATGAGCAATTTCTCTTACCACATTCTGTGTCACATCTACTGGAGCATCATGAGCATGCATTATGATGTCACAATATATGATGACATCATAATTAGTATGCACTATGATGTCACAATGTATTATGACGTCATAATGTATCCGCTTTATGACATCACAATATATTATGAGAGCGCATTTTGCAGGTATTATGACCAATTTCTCTTACCCCAATTTGTGTCACATCTACTGGAGCATCATGAGCATGTTTTCTGACATCACAGTATATGATGACATCATAATTAGTATGCAATATGACATCACAATGTATTATGATGTCATAATATATCCGGATAATGACATCACAATATATTATGAGAGCGCAATTTGCAGGTGTTATGAGCAATTTCTCTTACCCAAATTTGTGCCACATCTACTGGAGCATCATGAGCATGCATTATGACGTCAGAATATATGATGACATCATAATTAGTATGCAGTATGATGTCACAATGTATTATGACGTCATAATGTATCTGCTTTATGACATCACAATATATTATGAGAGCGCAATTTGCAGGTATTATGAACAATCTCCCTTACCCCAATTTGTGTCACATCTACTGGAGCATCATGAGCATGTATTATGACGTCACAGTATATGAAGTCATCATTATTAGTATGAACTATGACGTCACAATGTATTATGATGTCATAATATATCCGCATTATGACATCACAACATATTATGAGGGCGCAATTTGCAGGTATTATGAGCAATTTCTCTTACCACAATTTGTGTCACATCTACTGGAGAATCATGAGCATGCATTATGACGTCACAATATACGATGACATCATAATTAGTATGCACTATGATGTCACAATGTATTATGACGTCATAATGTATCCGATTTATGACATCACAAAATATTATGAGAGCGCAATTTGCAGGTATAATGACCAATATCTCTTACCCCAATTTGTGTCACATCTATTGGAGCATCATGAGCATGTATTATGACGTCACGGTATATGATGACATCATAATTAGTATGCACTATGACGTCACAATGTATTATGACGTCATAATGTATCCGCATTATGACATCACAATATATTATGAGAGCGCAATTTGCAGGTATTAGTAGCAATTTCTCTTACCCCAATTTGTGTCACATCTACTGGAGCATCATGAGCATGTATTATGACGTCACAATATATGATGACATCATAATTAGTATGCACTATGATGTCACAATGTATTATGACGTCATAATGTATCCGATTTATGACATCACAATATGTTATGAGAGCGCAATTTGCAGGTATTATGAGCAATTTCTCTTTCCGCAATTTGTGTCACATCTACTGGAGCGTCATGAGCATGTATTATGACGTCACTGTATATGTTGACATCATAATTAGTATGCACCATGACGTCACAATGTATTATGACATCATAATGCATCCGCATTATGACATCGCAATATATTTTGAGAGCGCAATTTGTAGGTATTATGAGCAATTTCTCTTACCCCAATTTGTGTCACATCTACTGGAGCATAATGAGCATGCATTATGATGTCACAGTATATGATGACATCATAATTAGTATGCACTATGATGTCACAATGTATTATGACGTCATAATGTATCTGCTTTATGACATCACAATATACTATGAGAGCGCAATTTGCATGTATTATGACCAATTTCCCTTACCGCAATTTGTGTCACATCTACTGGAGCAACATGAGCATGTATTATGACGTCACAGTATATGAAGACATCATTATTAGTATGCACTATGACGTCACAATGTATTATGATGTCATAATATATCCGCATTATGACATCACAACATATTATGAGGGCGCAATTTGCAGGTATTATGAGCAATTTCTCTTACCACAATTTGTGTCACATCTACTGGAGAATCATGAGCATGCATTATGACGTCACAATATATGATGACATCCTAATTAGTATGCACTATGACGTCACAATGTATTATGACGTCATAATGTATTCGCATTATGACATCACAATATATTATGAGAGCGCAATTTGCAGGTATTATGAGCAATTTCTCTTACCCCAATTTGTGTCACATCTACTGGAGCATAATGAGCATGCATTATGATGTCACAGTATATGATGACATCATAATTAGTATGCACTATGATGTCACAATGTATTATGACGTCATAATGTATCCGCATTATGACATCACAATATATTATGAGAGCGCAATTTGCAGGTATTATGAGCAATTTCTCTTACCCCAATTTTTGTCACATCTACTGGAGCATCATGAGCATGCATTATGACATCACAGTATATGATGACATCATAATTAGTAAGCATTATGACGTCACAATGTATTATGACGTCATAATGTATCCGCATTATGACATCACAATATGTTATGAGAGCGCAATTTGCAGGTATTATGAGCAATTTCTCTTACCCCAGTTTGTGTCACATCTACTGGAGAAACATGAGCATGTATTATGACGTCACAGTATATGATGACATCATAATTAGTATGCATTATGACGTCACAATGTATTATGATGTCATAATATATCCGCATTATGACATCACAATATATTATGAGAGCGCAATTTGCAGGTATTATGAGCAATTTCTCTTACCCCAATTTCTGTCACATCTACTGGAGCACCCTGAGCATGTATTATGACGTCACAATATATGATGACATCATAATTAGTATGCACTATGACGTCACAATGTATTATGACGTCATAATGTATTCACATTATGACAACACAATATACTATGAGAGCGCAATTTGCAGGTATTATGACCAATTTCTCTTACCCCAATTTGTGTCACATCTACTGGAGCATAATGAGCATGCATTATGATGTCACAGTATATGATGACATCATAATTAGTATGCAATATGATGTCACAATGTATTATGATGTCATAATGAATCCGCATTATGACATCACAATATATTATGAGAGGGTAATTTGCAGGTATTATGAGCAATTTCTCTTACCCCAATTTGTGTCACATCTACTGGAGCATCCTGAGCATGTATTATGACGTCACAATATATGATGACATCATAATTAGTATGCACTATGACGTCACAATGCATTATGACGTCATAATGTATTCGCATTTTGACATCGCAATATAATATGAGAGCGCAATTTGCAGGAATTATGAGCAATTTCTCTTACCCAATTTGTGTCACATCTACTCGAGAATCATGAGCATGTATTATGACGTCACAGTATATGATGACATCATAATTAGTAAGCATTATGACGTCACAATATATTATGACGTCATAATGTATCCGCATTATGACATCACAATATATTATAAGAGCGCAATTTGCAGGTATTATGAGCAATTTCTCTTACCCCAATTTGTGTCACATCTACTGGAGCATCCTGAGCATGTATTATGACGTCACAGTATATGATGACATCATAAATAGTATGCACTATGACGTCACAATGTATTATGACATCATAATGTATCCGCATTATGACATCCCAATATATTATGAGAGCGCAATTTGCAGGTAATATGAGCAATTTCTCTTACCACATTCTGTGTCACATCTACTGGAGCATCATGAGCATGCATTATGATGTCACAATATATGATGACATCATAATTAGTATGCACTATGATGTCACAATGTATTATGACGTCATAATGTATCCGCTTTATGACATCACAATATATTATGAGAGCGCATTTTGCAGGTATTATGACCAATTTCTCTTACCCCAATTTGTGTCACATCTACTGGAGCATCATGAGCATGTATTCTGACGTCACAGTATATGATGACATCATAATTAGTATGCAATATGACATCACAATGTATTATGATGTCATAATATATCCGGATAATGACATCACAATATATTATGAGAGCGCAATTTGCAGGTGTTATGAGCAATTTCTCTTACCCAAATTTGTGCCACATCTACTGGAGCATCATGAGCATGCATTATGACGTCAGAATATATGATGACATCATAATTAGTATGCAGTATGATGTCACAATGTATTATGACGTCATAATGTATCTGCTTTATGACATCACAATATATTATGAGAGCGCAATTGGCAGGTATTATGAACAATTTCCCTTACCCCAATTTGTGTCACATCTACTGGAGCATCATGAGCATGTATTATGACGTCACAGTATATGAAGTCATCATTATTAGTATGAACTATGACGTCACAATGTATTATGATGTCATAATATATCCGCATTATGACATCACAACATATTATGAGGGCGCAATTTGCAGGTATTATGAGCAATTTCTCTTACCACAATTTGTGTCACATCTACTGGAGAATCATGAGCATGCATTATGACGTCACAATATATGATGACATCATAATTAGTATGCACTATGATGTCACAATGTATTATGACGTCATAATGTATCCGATTTATGACATCACAAAATATTATGAGAGCGCAATTTGCAGGTATAATGACCAATTTCTCTTACCCCAATTTGTGTCACATCTATTGGAGCATCATGAGCATGTATTATGACGTCACGGTATATGATGACATCATAATTAGTATGCACTATGACGTCACAATGTATTATGACGTCATAATGTATCCGCATTATGACATCACAATATATTATGAGAGCGCAATTTGCAGGTATTAGTAGCAATTTCTCTTACCCCAATTTGTGTCACATCTACTGAGCATCATGAGCATGTATTATGACGTCACAATATATGATGACATCATAATTAGTATGCACTATGATGTCACAATGTATTATGACGTCATAATGTATCCGATTTATGACATCACAATATGTTATGAGAGCGCAATTGGCAGGTATTATGAGCAATTTCTCTTAACCCAATTTGTGCCAAATCTACTGGAGAAACATGAGCATGTCTTATGACGTCACAGTATATGACGACATCATAATTAGTATGCACTATGATGTCACAATGTATTATGACGTCATAATGTATCCGATTTATGACATCACAATATGTTATGAGAGCGCAATTTGCAGGTATTATGAGCAATTTCTCTTAACCCAATTTGTTTCAAATCTACTGGAGAAACATGAGCATGTCTTATGACGTCACAGTATATGACGACATCATAATTAGTATGCATTATGACGTCACAATGTATTATGATGTCATAATATATCCGCATTATGACATCACAATATATTATGAGAGCGCAATTTGCAGGTATTATGAGCAATTTCTCTTACCCCAATATGTGTCACATCTACTGGAGCATAATGAGCATGCATTATGACGTCACAGTATATGAGGACATCATAATTAGTATGCACTATGATGTCACAATGTATTATGACGTCATAATGAATCCGCATTATGACATCACAATATATTATGAGAGCGCAATTTTCACGTGTTATGAGCAATTTCCCTTACCCAAATTTGTGCCACATCTACTGGAGCATCATGAGCATGCATTATGACGTCACAATATATGATGACATCATAATTAGTATGCAGTATGATGCCACAATGCATTATGACGTCATAATGTATCTGCTTTATGACATCAAAATATATTATGAGAGCGCAATTTGCAGGTATTATGACCAATTTCCCTTACCCCAATTTGTGTCACATCTACTGGAGCATCATGAGCATGTATTATGACGTCACAGTATATGAAGACATCATTATTAGTATGCACTATGACGTCACAATGTATTATGACGTCATAATGTATCCGCATTATTACATCACAATATATTATGAGAGTGCAATTTGCAGGTATTAGGAGTAATTTCTCTTACCCCAATTTGTGTCACATCTACTGGAGCATCCCGAGCATGTATTATGACGTCACAATATATGATGACATCATAATTAGTATGCACTATGATGTCACAATGTATTAAGACGTCATAATGTATCCGATTTATGACATCACAAAATATTATGAGAGCGCAATTTGCAGGTATAATGACCAATTTCTCTTTCCCCAATTTGTGTCACATCTACTGGAGCATCATGAGCATGTATTATGACGTCACAGTATATAATGACATCATAATTAGTATGCACTATGACGTCACAATGTATTATGACGTCATAATGTATCCGCATTATTACATCACAATATATTATGAGAGCGCAATTTGCAGGTATTAGGAGCAATTTCTCTTACCCCAATTTGTGTCACATCTACTGGAGCATCCCGAGCATGTATTATGACGTCACAATATATGATGACATCATAATTAGTATGCACTATGACGTCACAATGTATTATGACCTCATAATGTATTCGCATTATGACATCACAATATATTATGAGAGCGCAATTTGCAGGTATTATGAGCAATTTCTCTTTCCCCAATTTGTGTCACATCTACTGGAGCATCATGAGCATGTATTATGACGTCACAATATATGTTGACATCATAATTAGTATGCACTATGACGTCACAATGTATTATGACATCATAATGCATCCGCATTATGACATCGCAATATATTTTGAGAGCACAATTTGTAGGTATTATGAGCAATTTCTCTTACCCCAATTTGTGTCACATCTACTGGAGCATAATGAGCATGCATTATGATGTCACAGTATATGATGACATCATAATTAGTATGCACTATGATGTCACAATGTATTATGACGTCATAATGTATCTGCTTTATGACATCACAATATACTATGAGAGCGCAATTTGCAGGTATTATGACCAATTTCCCTTACCGCAATTTGTGTCACATCTACTGGAGCAACATGAGCATGTATTATGACGTCACAGTATATGAAGACATCATTATTAGTATGCACTATGACGTCACAATGTATTATGATGTCATAATATATCCGCATTATGACATCACAACATATTATGAGGGCGCAATTTGCAGGTATTATGAGCAATTTCTCTTACCACAATTTGTGTCACATCTACTGGAGAATCATGAGCATGCATTATGACGTCACAATATATGATGACATCCTAATTAGTATGCACTATGACGTCACAATGTATTATGACGTCATAATGTATTCGCATTATGACATCACAATATATTATGAGAGCGCAATTTGCACGTGTTATGAGCAATTTCTCTTACCACAATTTGTGTCACATCTACTGGAGCATCATGAGCATGCATTATGATGTCACAATATATGATAACATCATAATTAGTATGCACTATGATGTCACAATGTATTATGACGTCATAATGTATCCGCTTTATGACATCACAATATATTATGAGAGCGCAATTTACAGGTATTATGACCAATTTCTCTTACCCCAATTTGTGTCACATCTACTGGAGCATCATGAGCATGTATTCTGACGTCACAGTATATGATGACATCATAATTAGTATGCACTATGACATCACAATGTATTATGATGTCATAATATATCCGGATAATGACATCACAATATATTATGAGAGCGCAATTTGCAGGTGTTATCAGCAATTTCTGTTACCCAAATTTGTGCCACATCTACTGGAGCATCATGAGCATGCATTATGACGTCACAATATATGATGACATCATAATTAGTATGCAGTATGATGTCACAATGTATTATGACGTCATAATGTATCTGCTTTATGACATCACAATATATTTTGAGAGAGCAATTTGCAGGAATTATGACCAATTTCCCTTACCCCAATTTGTGTCACATCTACTGGAGCACCATGAGCATGCATTATGACGTCACAGTATATGATGACATCATAATTAGTATGCACTATGATGTCACAATGTATTATGACGTCATAAGGTATCCGCTTTATGACATCACAATATATTATGAGAGCGCAATTTGCAGGTATTATGACCAATTTCTCTTACCCCAATTTGTTTCACATATACTGGAGCATCATGAGCATGTATTATGACGTCACAGTATATGATGACATCATAAATAGTATGCACTATGACGTCACAATGTATTATGACGTCATAATGTATCCGCATTATGACATCACAATATGTTATGAGAGCGCAATTTGCAGGTATTATGAGCAATTTCTCTTACCCCAATTTGTGTCACATCTACTGGAGCATCCTGAGCATGTATTTTGACGTCACAATATATGATGACAATATAATTAGTATGCACTATGACGTCAAAATGCATTATGACGTCATAATGTATTCGCATTATGACATCACAATGTAATATGAGAGTGCAATTTGCAGGTATTATGAGCAATTTCTCTCACCCCAATTTGTGTCACATCTACTCGAGAATCATGAGCATGTATTATGACATCAAAGTATATGATGACATCATAATTAGTATGCACTATGACGTCACAGTGTATTATGACATCATAATGTATCCACATTATGACATCGCAATATATTATGAGAGCGCAATTTGCAGGTATTCTGGGCATTTTCTCTTACCCCAATTTGTGTCACATCTACTGGAGCATAATGAGCATGCATTATAATGTCACAGTATATGATGACATCATAATTAGTATGCACTATGATGTCACAATGTATTATGACGTCATAATGAATCCCCATTATGACATCACAATATATTATGAGAGCGCAATTTGCAGGTATTATGAGCAATTTCTCTTAACCCAATTTGTGTCACATCTACTGGAGAAACATCAGCATGTATTATGACGTCACAGTATATGATGACATCATAATTAGTATGCATTATGACGTCACAATGTATTATGACGTCATAATATATCCGCATTATGACATCACAATATATTATGAGAGCGCAATTGGCAGGTATTATGAGCAATTTCTCTTACCCCAATTTGTGTCACATCTACTGGAGCATCATGAGCATGCATTATTACGTCACAGTATATGATGACATCATAAATAGTATGCACTATGACGTCACAATGTATTATGACGTCATTATGTATCCGCATTATGACATCACAATATATTATGAGAGCGCAATTTGCAGGTATTGTGAGCAATTTCTCTTACCCCAATTTGTGTCACATCTACTGGAGCATCCTGAGCATGTATTATGACGTCACAATATATGATGACATCATAATTAGTATGCACTATGACGTCACAATGTATTATGACGTCATAATCTATTCACATTATGACAACACAATATATTATGAGAGCGCAATTTGCAGGTATTATGAGCAATTTCTTTTACCCCAATTTGTGTCACATCTACTGGAGCATCCTGAGCATGTATTATGACCTCACAATATATGATGACATCATAATTAGTATGCACTATGATGTCACAATGTATTACGACGTCATAATGTAATCGCATTATGACATCCCAATATATTATGAGAGCGCAATTTGCAGGTATTATGAGCAATTTCTCTTACCCCAATTTGTGTCACATCTACTCGAGCATCATGAGCATGTATTATGACGTCACAGTATATGATGACATCATAATTAGTATGCACTATGACGTCACAATGTATTATGACATCATAATGTATCCGCATTATGACTTCGCAATATATTATGAGAGCGCAATTTGCAGGTATTTTGAGCAATTTCTCTTACCACAATTTGTGTCACATCTAATGGAGTATAATGAGCATGCATTATTATGTCACAGTATATGATGACATCATAATTAGTATGCACTATGATGTCACAATGTATTATGACGTCATAATGAATCCGCATTATGACATCACAATATATTATGAGAGCGCAATTTGCAGGTATTATGAGCAATTTCTCTTACCCCAATTTGTGTCACATCTACTCGAGCATCTTGAGCATGTATTATGACGTCACAGTATATGATGACATCATAATTAGTATGCACTATGACATCACAATGTTTTATGATGTCATAATATATCCGGATAATGACATCACAATATATTATGAGAGCGCAATTTGCACGTGTTATGAGCAATTTCTCTTACCCAAATTTGTGCCACATCTACTCCAGCATCATGAGGATGCATTATGACGTCACAATATACGATGACATCATAATTAATATGCAGTATGATGTCACAATGTATTATGACGTCATAATGTGTCTGCTTTATGACATCACAATATATTATGAGAGCGCAATTTGCAGGTATTATGAGCAATTTCTCTTACCCCAATTTGTGTCACATCTACTGGAGCATCCTGAGCATGTATTATGACGTCACAATATATGATGACATCCTAATTAGTATGCACTATGACGTCACATTGTATTATGACGTCATAATGTATTCGCATTATGATATCACAATATATTTTGAGAGCGCTATTTGCGGGTATTATGAGCAATTTCTCTTACCCCAATTTGTGTCACATCTACTGGAGCATAATGAGCATGCATTATGATGTCACAGTATATGATGACATCATAATTAGTATGCACTATGACGTCACAATGTATTATGACGTCATAATTGATCCGCATTATGACATCACAATATATTATGTGAGCGCAATTTGCAGGTATTATGAGCAATTTCTCTAACCCCAATATTTGTCACATCTACTGGAGCATCATGAGCATGCATTATGACATCACAGTATACGATGACATCATAATTAGCAAGCATTATGACGTCACAATGTTTTATGACGTCATAATGTATCCGCATTATGACATCACAATATGTTATGAGAGCGCAATTTGCAGGTATTATGAGCAATTTCTCTTACCCCAATTTGTGTCACATCTACTGGAGAATCCTGAGCATGTATTATGACGTCACAGTATATGATGACATCATAATTAGTAGGCACTATGACGTCACAATATATTATGACATCATATTGTATCCGCATTATGACATCGCAATATATTATGAGAGCGCAATTTGCAGGTATTCTGAGCAATTTCTCTTACCCCAATTTGTGTCACATCTACTGGAGCATCATGAGCAAGTATTCTGACGTCACAGTATATGATGACATCATAATTAGTATGCACTATGACATCACAATGTATTATGATGTCATAATATATCCGGATAATGACATCACAATATATTATGAGAGTTCAATTTGCAGGTATTATGAGCAATTTCTCTTACCCCAATTTGTGTCACATCTACTCGAGCATCATGAGCATGTATTATGACGTCACAGTATATGATGACATCATAAATAGTATGCACTATGACGTCACAATGTATGATGACATCATAATGTATCCGCATTATGACATCGCAATATATTATGAGAGCGCAATTTGCAGGTATTTTGAGCAATTTCTCTTACCACAATTAGTGTCACATCTACTGGAGCATAATGAGCATGCATTATGATGTCACAGTATATGATGACATCATAATTAGTATGCACTATGATGTCACAATGTATTATGACGTCATAATGAATCCGCATTATGACATCACAATATATTATGAGAGCGCAATTTGCAGGTATTATGAGCAATTTCTCTTACCACAATTTGTGTCACATCTACTGGAGCATAACTGGCATGCATTATGATGTCACAGTATATAATGATATCATAATTAGTATGCACTATGATGTCACAATGTATTATGACGTCATAATGTATCCGCTTTATGACATCACAATATATTTTGAGAGCGCAATTTGCAGGAATTATGACCAACTTCTCTTACCCCAATTTGTGTCACATCTACTGGAGCATCATGAGCAAGTATTCTGACGTCACAGTATATGATGACATCATAATTAGTATGCACTATGACATCACAATGTATTATGATGTCATAATATATCCGGATAATGACATCACAATATATTATGAGAGCGCAATTTGCACGTGTTATGAGCAATTTCTCTTACCCAAATTTGTGCCACATCTACTGCAGCATCATGAGCATGCATTATGACGTCACAATATACGATGACATCATAATTAGTATGCAGTATGATGTCACAATGTATTATGACGTCATAATGTGTCTGCTTTATGACATCACAGTATATTATGAGAGCGCAATTTGCAGGAGTTATGACCAATTTTTCTTACCCCAATTTGTGTCACATATACTGGAGCATCATGAGCATGCATTATGACGTCACGGTATATGATGACATCATAATTATTATGCACTATGACGTCACAATGTATTATGATATCATAATGTATCCGCATTATGACATCACAATATATTATGAGAGCGCAATTTGCAGGTATTGTGAGCAATTTCTCTTACCCCAATTTGTGTCACATCTACTGGAGCATCCTGAGCATGTATTATGACGTCACAATATATCATGACATCATTATTAGTATGCACTATGACGTCACAATGTATTATGAGGTCATAATGTATTCATATTATGACAACACAATATATTATGAGAGCGCAATTTGCAGGTATTATGAGCAATTTCTTTTACCCCAATTTGTGTCACATCTACTGGAGCATCCTGAGCATGTATTATGACGTCACAATATATGATGACATCATAATTAGTATGCACTATGATGTCACAATGTATTATGACGTCATGATGTAATCGCATTATGACATCCCAATATATTATGAGAGCGCAATTTGCAGGTATTATGAGCAATTTCTCTTACCCCAATTTGTGTCACATCTACTCGAGCATCATGAGCATGTATTATGACGTCACAGTATATGATGACATCATAATTAGTATGCACTATGACGTCACAATGTATTATGACATCATAATATATCCACATTATGACATCGCAATATATTATGAGAGCGCAATTTGCAGGTATTATGAGCAATTTCTCTTACCCCAATTTGTGTCTCAACTACTGGAGCATAATGAGCATGCATTATGATGTCACAGTATATGATGACATCATAATTAGTATGCACTATGATGTCACAATGTATTATGACGTCATAATGAATCCGCATTATGACATCACAATATATTATGAGAGCGCAATTTGCAGGTATTATGAGCAATTTCTGTTTCCACAATTTGTGTCACATCTACTGGAGCATCATGAGCATGCATTATGATGTCACAATATATGATGACATCATAATTAGTTTGCACTATGACGTCACAATGTATTATGACGTCATAATGTATACGCTTTATGACATCACAATATATTATGAGAGCGCAATTTGCAGATATTATGACCAATTTCTCTTACCCCAATTTGTGTCACATCTACTGGAGCATCATGAGCATGTATTCTGACGTCACAGTATATGATGACATCATAATTAGTATGCACTACGACGTCACAATGTATTATGACATCATAGTATATCCGCATTATGGCATCGCAATATATTATGAGAGCGCAATTTGCAGGTATTATGAGCAATTTCTCTTACCCCAATGTGTGTCACATCTACTGGACCATAATGAGCATGCATTATGATGTCACAGTATATGATGGCATCATAATTAGTATGCACTATGATGTCACAATGTATTATGACGTCATAATAAATCCGCCTAATGAAATCACAATATATTATGAGAGCGCAATTTGCAGGTATTATGAGCAATTTCTCTTACCCCAATTTGTGTCACATCTACTGGAGAAACATGAGCATGTATTATGATGTCACAGTATATGATGACATCATAATTAGTATGCATTATGACGTCACAATGTATTATGTTGTCATAATATATCCATATTATGACATCACAATATATTATGAGAGCGCAATTTGCAGGTATTATGAGCAATTTCTCTTACCACGATATGGGTCACATGTACTGGAGCATCATGAGCATGCATTATGACGTCAAAATATATGATGACATCATAATTAGTATGTACTATGATGTCACAATGTATTATGACGTCAAAATATATCCGCTTTATGACATCACAATATATTATGAGAGCACAACTTGCAGGTATTATGACCAATTTCTCTTACCCCAATTTGTGTCACATCTACTGGAGCATCATGAGCATGTATTATGACGTCACAGTATATGATGACATCATAATTAGTATGCACTATGACGTCACAATGTATTATGATGTCATAATGTATCCGCATTATGACATCACAATATATTATGAGAGCGCAATTTGCAGGTATTATCAGCAATTTCTCTTACCCCAATTTGTGTCACATCTACTGGAGCATCCTGAAGATGTATTATGACGTCACAATATATGATGACATCATAATTAGTATGCACTGTGATGTCACAATGTATTATGACGTCATAATGTATCCGCATTATGACATCGCAATATATTATGAGAGCGCAATTTGCAGGTATTATGAGCAATTTCTCTTACCCCAATTTGTGTCACATCTACTGGAGCATCATGAGCATGTATTATGACGTCACAGTATATGATGACATTATAATTAGTATGCACTATGACGTCACAATGTATTATGACATCATAATATATCCGCATTATGACATCACAATATATTATGAGGGCGCAATTTGCAGGTATTATGAGCAATTTCTCTTACCCCAATATGTGTCACATCTACTGGACCATCCTGAGCATGTATTATGATGTCACAATATATGATGACATCATAATTAGTATGCACTATGACGTCACAATGCATTATGACGTCATAATGTATTCACATTATGACATCACAATATATTATGAGAGCGCAATTTGCAGGCATTATGACCAATTTCTCTTACCACAATTTGTGTCACATCTACTGGAGCGTCATGAGCATGTATTATGACATCACAGTATATGACGACATCATAATTAGTAAGCACTATGACGTCACAATGTATTATGACATCATAATGTATCCGCATTATGACATCGCAATATATTATGAGAGCGCAATTTGCAGGTATTATGAGCAATTTCTTTTACCCCAATTTGTGTCACATCTACTGGAGTATAATGAGCATGCATTATGATGTCACAGTATATGATGACATCATAATTAGTATGCACTATGATGTCACAATGTATTATGACGTCATAATGAATCCGCTTTATGACATCACAATATATTATGAGAGCGGAATTTGCAGGTATCATGAACAATTTCTCTTACCCCAATTTTTGTCACATCTACTGGAGCATCATGAGCATGTATTATGATGTCACAGTATATGATGACATCATAATTAGAAGCACTATGACGTCACAATGTATTATGACGTCATAATGTATCCGCATTATGACATCACAATATGTTATGAGAGCGCAATTTGCAGGTGTTATGAGCAATTTCTCTTACCCCAATTTGTGCCCCATCTACTGGAGCATCATGAGCATGTATTATGATATCACCGTATATGATGACATCATAATTAGTATGCACTATGACGTCACAATGTATTATGACGTCATAATATATCCGCCTTATGACATCACAATATGAGAGCGCAATTTGCAGGTTTTATGAGCAATTTCTCTTACACCAATTTGTGTCATATCTTCTGGAGCATCATGAGCATGTATTATGACGTCACAGTATATGATGACATCATAAGTAGTATGCACTATGACGTCACAGTGTCTTATGACATCATAATGTATCCGCATTATGACATCACAATATGTTATGAGAGCGCAATTTGCAGGTATTATGAGCAATTTCTCTTACCCCAATTTGTGTCACATCTACTGGAGCATCATGAGCATGTATTATGACGTCACAGTATATGATGACATCATAATTAGTATGCATTATGACGTCACAATGTATTATGACGTCATAGTAAATCCACATTATGACATCACAATATATTATGAGAGCGCAATTTTCAGGTATTATGAGCAATTTCTCTTACCCCAATTTGTGTCACATCTACTGGGGCATCATGAGCATGTATTATGATATTACAGTATACGATGACATCATAATTAGTATGCACTATTACGTCACAATGTCTTATGACATCATAATGTGTCCGCATTATGATATCACAATATATTCTGAGAGCGCAATTTGCAGGTATTATTAGCAGTTTCTCTTACCCCAATTTGTGTCACATCTACTGGAGCATCATGAGCATGTATTATGATGTCACAGTATATGATGACATCATAATTAGTAAGCATATGACGTCACAATGTATTATGATGTCATAATGTATCCGCATTATGACATCACAATATATTATGAGATCGCAATTTGCAGGTATCATGAGCAGTTTCTCTTACTCCAATTTGTGTCACATCTACTGTAGCATCATGAGCATGTATTATGACGTTACAAGATGTGATGGCATCATAACTAGTATGCACCATGACGTCACAATGTATTATGATGTCATAATGTATCCGCATTATGACATCACAATATATTATGAGGGCGCAATTTGCAGGTATTATGAGCAATTTCCCTTACCACAATTTGTGTCACATCTACTGGAGCATCATGAGCATGCATTATGACGTCACAGTATATGATGACATCATAATTATTATGCACTATGACGTCACAATGTATTATGACGTCACAATGTATCCGCATTATGACATCACAATATATTATGAGAGCGCAATTTGCAGGTATTATGAGCAATTTCTCTTACCCCAATTTGTGTCACATCTACTGGAGCATTATGAGCATGTATTATGACATCTCAATATATGATGAAAGCATAGTGTGCACTATGACGTCACAATGTATTATGACGTCATAATGTATTCGCATTCTGACATCACAATATATTATGAGAGCGCAATTTGCAGGTATTATGAGCAATTTCTCTTACCCCAATTTGTGTCACATCTACTGGAGCATCATGAGCATGTATTATGACGTCACAATATATGATGACATCATAATTAGTATGCACTATGACGTCACAATGTATTATGACGTCATAATGTATCCGCATCATGACATCACAATATATTATGAGAGCGCAATTTGCAGGTATTATGAGCAATTTCTCTTACCCCAATTTGTGTCACATCTACTGGAGCATCATGAGCATGCATTATGATGTCACAGTATATGATTACATCATAATTAGTATGCACTATGACGTCACAATGTATTATGACGTCATAATGTATCCGCTTTATGACATCACAATATATTATGAGAGCGCAATTTGCAGGTATTATGACCAATTTCTCTTACACCTATTTGTGTCACATCAACTGGAGCATCATGAACATGTATTATGACGTCACAGTATATGATGACATCATAATTAGTATGCACTATGACGTCACAATGTATTATGACGTCATAATGTATCCGCTTTATGACATCACAATATATTATGAGAGCGCAATTTGCAGGTATTATGACCAATTTCCCTTACCACAATTTGTGTCACATCTACTGGAGCATCATGAGCATGCATTATGACGTCACAGTATATGATGACATCATAATTATTATGCACTATGACGTCACAATGTATTATGACGTCATAATGTATCCGCATTATGACATCACAATATATTATGAGAGCGCAATTTGCAGGTATTATGAGCAATTTCTCTTACCCCAATTTGTGTCACATCTACTGGAGCATCATGAGCATGCATTATGATGTCACAATATATGATGACATCATAATTAGTATGCACTATGACGTCACAATGTATTATGACGTCATAATGTATCCGCATCATGACATCACAATATATTATGAGAGCGCAATTTGCAGGTATTATGAGCAATTTCTCTTACCCCAACTTGTGTCACATCTACTGGAGCATCATGAGCATGTATTATGACGTCACAGTATATGAAGACATCATTATTAGTATGCACTATGACGTCACAATGTATTATGATGTCATAATATATCCTCATTATGACATCACAACATATTATGAGGGCGCAATTTGCAGGTATTATGAGCAATTTCCCTTACCACAATTTGTGTCACATCTACTGGAGCATCATGAGCATGCATTATGACGTCACAGTATATGATGACATCATAATTATTATGCACTATGACGTCACAATGTATTATGACGTCATAATGTATCCGCATCATGACATCACAATATATTATGAGAGCGCAATTTGCAGGTATTATGAGCAATTTCTCTTACCCCAATTTGTGTCACATCTACTGGAGCATCATGAGCATGCATTATGATGTCACAATATATGATTACATCATAATTAGTATGCACTATGACGTCACAATGTATTATGACGTCATAATGTATCCGCATCATGACATCACAATATATTATGAGAGCGCAATTTGCAGGTATTATGAGCAATTTCTCTTACCCCAATTTGTGTCACATCTACTGGAGCATCATGAGCATGTATTATGACGTCACAGTATATGATGACATCATAATTAGTATGCACTATGACGTCACAATGTATTATGACGTCATAATGTATCCGCATCATGACATCACAATATATTATGAGAGCGCAATTTGCAGGTATTATGAGCAATTTCTCTTACCCCAATTTGTGTCACATCTACTGGAGCATCATGAGCATGCATTATGATGTCACAATATATGATTACATCATAATTAGTATGCACTATGACGTCACAATGTATTATGACGTCATAATGTATCCGCTTTATGACATCACAATATATTATGAGAGCGCAATTTGCAGGTATTATGACCAATTTCTCTTACACCTATTTGTGTCACATCAACTGGAGCATCATGAACATGTATTATGACGTCACAGTATATGATGACATCATAATTAGTATGCACTATGACGTCACAATGTATTATGACGTCATAATGTATCCGCATCATGACATCACAATATATTATGAGAGCACAATTTGCAGGTATTATGAGCAATTTCTCTTACCCCAATTTGTGTCACATCTACTGGAGCATCATGAGCATGTATTATGACGTCACAGTATATGAAGACATCATTATTAGTATGCACTATGACGTCACAATGTATTATGATGTCATAATATATCCTCATTATGACATCACAACATATTATGAGGGCGCAATTTGCAGGTATTATGAGCAATTTCCCTTACCACAATTTGTGTCACATCTACTGGAGCATCATGAGCATGCATTATGACGTCACAGTATATGATGACATCATAATTATTATGCACTATGACGTCACAATGTATTATGACGTCATAATGTATCCGCATTATGACATCACAATATATTATGAGAGCGCAATTTGCAGGTATTATGAGCAATTTCTCTTACCCCAATTTGTGTCACATCTACTGGAGCATCATGAGCATGCATTATGATGTCACAATATATGATTACATCATAATTAGTATGCACTATGACGTCACAATGTATTATGACGTCATAATGTATCCGCATCATGACATCACAATATATTATGAGAGCGCAATTTGCAGGTATTATGAGCAATTTCTCTTACCCCAACTTGTGTCACATCTACTGGAGCATCATGAGCATGTATTATGACGTCACAGTATATGAAGACATCATTATTAGTATGCACTATGACGTCACAATGTATTATGATGTCATAATATATCCTCATTATGACATCACAACATATTATGAGGGCGCAATTTGCAGGTATTATGAGCAATTTCCCTTACCACAATTTGTGTCACATCTACTGGAGCATCATGAGCATGCATTATGACGTCACAGTATATGATGACATCATAATTATTATGCACTATGACGTCACAATGTATTATGACGTCATAATGTATCCGCATCATGAAATCACAATATATTATGAGAGCGCAATTTGCAGGTATTATGAGCAATTTCTCTTACCCCAATTTGTGTCACATCTACTGGAGCATCATGAGCATGCATTATGATGTCACAATATATGATTACATCATAATTAGTATGCACTATGACGTCACAATGTATTATGACGTCATAATGTATTCGCATTCTGACATCACAATATATTATGAGAGCGCAATTTGCAGGTATTATGAGCAATTTCTCTTACCCCAATTTGTGTCACATCTACTGGAGCATCATGAGCATGTATTATGACGTCACAGTATATGATGACATCATAATTAGTATGCACTATGACGTCACAATGTATTATGACGTCATAATGTATCCGCATCATGACATCACAATATATTATGAGAGCGCAATTTGCAGGTATTATGAGCAATTTCTCTTACCCCAATTTGTGTCACATCTACTGGAGCATCATGAGCATGTATTATGACGTCACAGTATATGATGACATCATAATTAGTATGCACTATGACGTCACAATGTATTATGACGTCATAATGTATCCGCATCATGACATCACAATATATTATGAGAGCGCAATTTGCAGGTATTATGAGCAATTTCTCTTACCCCAATTTGTGTCACATCTACTGGAGCATCATGAGCATGTATTATGACGTCACAGTATATGAAGACATCATTATTAGTATGCACTATGATGTCACAATGTATTATGATGTCATAATATATCCTCATTATGACATCACAACATATTATGAGGGCGCAATTTGCAGGTATTATGAGCAATTTCCCTTACCACAATTTGTGTCACATCTACTGGAGCATCATGAGCATGCATTATGACGTCACAGTATATGATGACATCATAATTATTATGCACTATGACGTCACAATGTATTATGACGTCATAATGTATCCGCATCATGACATCACAATATATTATGAGAGCGCAATTTGCAGGTATTATGAGCAATTTATCTTACCCCAATTTGTGTCACATCTACTGGAGCATCATGAGCATGTATTATGACGTCACAGTATATGAAGACATCATTATTAGTATGCACTATGACGTCACAATGTATTATGATGTCATAATATATCCTCATTATGACATCACAACATATTATGAGGACGCAATTTGCAGGTATTATGAGCAATTTCCCTTACCACAATTTGTGTCACATCTACTGGAGCATCATGAGCATGCATTATGACGTCACAGTATATGATGACATCATAATTATTATGCACTATGACGTCACAATGTATTATGACGTCACAATGTATCCGCATTATGACATCACAATATATTATGAGAGCGCAATTTGCAGGTATTATGAGCAATTTCTCTTACCCCAATTTGTGTCACATCTACTGGAGCATTATGAGCATGTATTATGACATCTCAATATATGATGAAAGCATAGTGTGCACTATGACGTCACAATGTATTATGACGTCATAATGTATTCGCATTCTGACATCACAATATATTATGAGAGCGCAATTTGCAGGTATTATGAGCAATTTCTCTTACCCCAATTTGTGTCACATCTACTGGAGCATCATGAGCATGTATTATGACGTCACAATATATGATGACATCATAATTAGTATGCACTATGACGTCACAATGTATTATGACGTCATAATGTATCCGCATCATGACATCACAATATATTATGAGAGCGCAATTTGCAGGTATTATGAGCAATTTCTCTTACCCCAATTTGTGTCACATCTACTGGAGCATCATGAGCATGCATTATGATGTCACAGTATATGATTACATCATAATTAGTATGCACTATGACGTCACAATGTATTATGACGTCATAATGTATCCGCTTTATGACATCACAATATATTATGAGAGCGCAATTTGCAGGTATTATGACCAATTTCTCTTACACCTATTTGTGTCACATCAACTGGAGCATCATGAACATGTATTATGACGTCACAGTATATGATGACATCATAATTAGTATGCACTATGACGTCACAATGTATTATGACGTCATAATGTATCCGCTTTATGACATCACAATATATTATGAGAGCGCAATTTGCAGGTATTATGACCAATTTCCCTTACCACAATTTGTGTCACATCTACTGGAGCATCATGAGCATGCATTATGACGTCACAGTATATGATGACATCATAATTATTATGCACTATGACGTCACAATGTATTATGACGTCATAATGTATCCGCATTATGACATCACAATATATTATGAGAGCGCAATTTGCAGGTATTATGAGCAATTTCTCTTACCCCAATTTGTGTCACATCTACTGGAGCATCATGAGCATGCATTATGATGTCACAATATATGATGACATCATAATTAGTATGCACTATGACGTCACAATGTATTATGACGTCATAATGTATCCGCATCATGACATCACAATATATTATGAGAGCGCAATTTGCAGGTATTATGAGCAATTTCTCTTACCCCAACTTGTGTCACATCTACTGGAGCATCATGAACATGTATTATGACGTCACAGTATATGAAGACATCATTATTAGTATGCACTATGACGTCACAATGTATTATGATGTCATAATATATCCTCATTATGACATCACAACATATTATGAGGGCGCAATTTGCAGGTATTATGAGCAATTTCCCTTACCACAATTTGTGTCACATCTACTGGAGCATCATGAGCATGCATTATGACGTCACAGTATATGATGACATCATAATTATTATGCACTATGACGTCACAATGTATTATGACGTCATAATGTATCCGCATCATGACATCACAATATATTATGAGAGCGCAATTTGCAGGTATTATGAGCAATTTCTCTTACCCCAATTTGTGTCACATCTACTGGAGCATCATGAGCATGCATTATGATGTCACAATATATGATTACATCATAATTAGTATGCACTATGACGTCACAATGTATTATGACGTCATAATGTATCCGCATCATGACATCACAATATATTATGAGAGCGCAATTTGCAGGTATTATGAGCAATTTCTCTTACCCCAATTTGTGTCACATCTACTGGAGCATCATGAGCATGTATTATGACGTCACAGTATATGATGACATCATAATTAGTATGCACTATGACGTCACAATGTATTATGACGTCATAATGTATCCGCATCATGACATCACAATATATTATGAGAGCGCAATTTGCAGGTATTATGAGCAATTTCTCTTACCCCAATTTGTGTCACATCTACTGGAGCATCATGAGCATGCATTATGATGTCACAATATATGATTACATCATAATTAGTATGCACTATGACGTCACAATGTATTATGACGTCATAATGTATCCGCTTTATGACATCACAATATATTATGAGAGCGCAATTTGCAGGTATTATGACCAATTTCTCTTACACCTATTTGTGTCACATCAACTGGAGCATCATGAACATGTATTATGACGTCACAGTATATGATGACATCATAATTAGTATGCACTATGACGTCACAATGTATTATGACGTCATAATGTATCCGCATCATGACATCACAATATATTATGAGAGCACAATTTGCAGGTATTATGAGCAATTTCTCTTACCCCAATTTGTGTCACATCTACTGGAGCATCATGAGCATGTATTATGACGTCACAGTATATGAAGACATCATTATTAGTATGCACTATGACGTCACAATGTATTATGATGTCATAATATATCCTCATTATGACATCACAACATATTATGAGGGCGCAATTTGCAGGTATTATGAGCAATTTCCCTTACCACAATTTGTGTCACATCTACTGGAGCATCATGAGCATGCATTATGACGTCACAGTATATGATGACATCATAATTATTATGCACTATGACGTCACAATGTATTATGACGTCATAATGTATCCGCATTATGACATCACAATATATTATGAGAGCGCAATTTGCAGGTATTATGAGCAATTTCTCTTACCCCAATTTGTGTCACATCTACTGGAGCATCATGAGCATGCATTATGATGTCACAATATATGATTACATCATAATTAGTATGCACTATGACGTCACAATGTATTATGACGTCATAATGTATCCGCATCATGACATCACAATATATTATGAGAGCGCAATTTGCAGGTATTATGAGCAATTTCTCTTACCCCAACTTGTGTCACATCTACTGGAGCATCATGAGCATGTATTATGACGTCACAGTATATGAAGACATCATTATTAGTATGCACTATGACGTCACAATGTATTATGATGTCATAATATATCCTCATTATGACATCACAACATATTATGAGGGCGCAATTTGCAGGTATTATGAGCAATTTCCCTTACCACAATTTGTGTCACATCTACTGGAGCATCATGAGCATGCATTATGACGTCACAGTATATGATGACATCATAATTATTATGCACTATGACGTCACAATGTATTATGACGTCATAATGTATCCGCATCATGACATCACAATATATTATGAGAGCGCAATTTGCAGGTATTATGAGCAATTTCTCTTACCCCAATTTGTGTCACATCTACTGGAGCATCATGAGCATGCATTATGATGTCACAATATATGATTACATCATAATTAGTATGCACTATGACGTCACAATGTATTATGACGTCATAATGTATTCGCATTCTGACATCACAATATATTATGAGAGCGCAATTTGCAGGTATTATGAGCAATTTCTCTTACCCCAATTTGTGTCACATCTACTGGAGCATCATGAGCATGTATTATGACGTCACAGTATATGATGACATCATAATTAGTATGCACTATGACGTCACAATGTATTATGACGTCATAATGTATCCGCATCATGACATCACAATATATTATGAGAGCGCAATTTGCAGGTATTATGAGCAATTTCTCTTACCCCAATTTGTGTCACATCTACTGGAGCATCATGAGCATGTATTATGACGTCACAGTATATGATGACATCATAATTAGTATGCACTATGACGTCACAATGTATTATGACGTCATAATGTATCCGCATCATGACATCACAATATATTATGAGAGCGCAATTTGCAGGTATTATGAGCAATTTCTCTTACCCCAATTTGTGTCACATCTACTGGAGCATCATGAGCATGTATTATGACGTCACAGTATATGAAGACATCATTATTAGTATGCACTATGATGTCACAATGTATTATGATGTCATAATATATCCTCATTATGACATCACAACATATTATGAGGGCGCAATTTGCAGGTATTATGAGCAATTTCCCTTACCACAATTTGTGTCACATCTACTGGAGCATCATGAGCATGCATTATGACGTCACAGTATATGATGACATCATAATTATTATGCACTATGACGTCACAATGTATTATGACGTCATAATGTATCCGCATCATGACATCACAATGTATTATGAGAGCGCAATTTGCAGGTATTATGAGCAATTTATCTTACCCCAATTTGTGTCACATCTACTGGAGCATCATGAGCATGTATTATGACGTCACAGTATATGAAGACATCATTATTAGTATGCACTATGACGTCACAATGTATTATGATGTCATAATATATCCTCATTATGACATCACAACATATTATGAGGACGCAATTTGCAGGTATTATGAGCAATTTCCCTTACCACAATTTGTGTCACATCTACTGGAGCATCATGAGCATGCATTATGACGTCACAGTATATGATGACATCATAATTATTATGCACTATGACGTCACAATGTATTATGACGTCATAATGTATCCGCATTATGACATCACAATATATTATGAGAGCGCAATTTGCAGGTATTATGAGCAATTTCTCTTACCCCAATTTGTGTCACATCTACTGGAGCATCATGAGCATGTATTATGACGTCACAGTATATGATGACATCATAATTAGTATGCACTATGACGTCACAATGTATTATGACGTCATAATGTATCCGCATCATGACATCACAATATATTATGAGAGCGCAATTTGCAGGTATTATGAGCAATTTCTCTTACCCCAATTTGTGTCACATCTACTGGAGCATCATGAGCATGTATTATGACGTCACAGTATATGATGACATCATAATTAGTATGCACTATGACGTCACAATGTATTATGACGTCATAATGTATCCGCATCATGACATCACAATATATTATGAGAGCGCAATTTGCAGGTATTATGAGCAATTTCTCTTACCCCAATTTGTGTCACATCTACTGGAGCATCATGAGCATGTATTATGACGTCACAGTATATGATGACATCATAATTAGTATGCACTATGACGTCACAATGTATTATGACGTCATAATGTATCCGCATCATGACATCACAATATATTATGAGAGCGCAATTTGCAGGTATTATGAGCAATTTCTCTTACCCCAATTTGTGTCACATCTACTGGAGCATCATGAGCATGTATTATGACGTCACAGTATATGAAGACATCATTATTAGTATGCACTATGACGTCACAATGTATTATGATGTCATAATATATCCTCATTATGACATCACAACATATTATGAGGGCGCAATTTGCAGGTATTATGAGCAATTTCCCTTACCACAATTTGTGTCACATCTACTGGAGCATCATGAGCATGCATTATGACGTCACAGTATATGATGACATCATAATTATTATGCACTATGACGTCACAATGTATTATGACGTCATAATGTATCCGCATTATGACATCACAATATATTATGAGAGCGCAATTTGCAGGTATTATGAGCAATTTCTCTTACCCCAATTTGTGTCACATCTACTGGAGCATCCTGAGCATGTATTATGACGTCACAGTATATGATGACATCATAATTAGTATGCACTATGACGTCACAATGTATTATGACGTCATAATGTATCCGCATCATGACATCACAATATATTATGAGAGCGCAATTTGCAGGTATTATGAGCAATTTCTCTTACCCCAATTTGTGTCACATCTACTGGAGCATCATGAGCATGTATTATGACGTCACAGTATATGATGACATCATAATTAGTATGCACTATGACGTCACAATGTATTATGACGTCATAATGTATCCGCATCATGACATCACAATATATTATGAGAGCGCAATTTGCAGGTATTATGAGCAATTTCTCTTACCCCAATTTGTGTCACATCTACTGGAGCATCATGAGCATGTATTATGACGTCACAGTATATGATGACATCATAATTAGTATGCACTATGACGTCACAATGTATTATGACGTCATAATGTATCCGCATCATGACATCACAATATATTATGAGAGCGCAATTTGCAGGTATTATGAGCAATTTCTCTTACCCCAATTTGTGTCACATCTACTGGAGCATCAAGAGCATGTATTATGACGTCACAGTATATGAAGACATCATTATTAGTATGCACTATGACGTCACAATGTATTATGATGTCATAATATATCCTCATTATGACATCACAACATATTATGAGGGCGCAATTTGCAGGTATTATGAGCAATTTCCCTTACCACAATTTGTGTCACATCTACTGGAGCATCATGAGCATGCATTATGACGTCACAGTATATGATGACATCATAATTATTATGCACTATGACGTCACAATGTATTATGACGTCATAATGTATCCGCATCATGACATCACAATATATTATGAGAGCGCAATTTGCAGGTATTATGAGCAATTTCTCTTACCCCAATTTGTGTCACATCTACTGGAGCATCATGAGCATGTATTATGACGTCACAGTATATGAAGACATCATTATTAGTATGCACTATGACGTCACAATGTATTATGATGTCATAATATATCCTCATTATGACATCACAACATATTATGAGGGCGCAATTTGCAGGTATTATGAGCAATTTCCCTTACCACAATTTGTGTCACATCTACTGGAGCATCATGAGCATGCATTATGACGTCACAGTATATGATGACATCATAATTATTATGCACTATGACGTCACAATGTATTATGACGTCATAATGTATCCGCATTATGACATCACAATATATTATGAGAGCGCAATTTGCAGGTATTATGAGCAATTTCTCTTACCCCAATTTGTGTCACATCTACTGGAGCATCATGAGCATGTATTATGACGTCACAGTATATGATGACATCATAATTAGTATGCACTATGACGTCACAATGTATTATGACGTCATAATGTATCCGCATCATGACATCACAATATATTATGAGAGCGCAATTTGCAGGTATTATGAGCAATTTCTCTTACCCCAATTTGTGTCACATCTACTGGAGCATCATGAGCATGCATTATGATGTCACAATATATGATTACATCATAATTAGTATGCACTATGACGTCACAATGTATTATGACGTCATAATGTATCCGCTTTATGACATCACAATATATTATGAGAGCGCAATTTGCAGGTATTATGACCAATTTCTCTTACACCTATTTGTGTCACATCAACTGGAGCATCATGAACATGTATTATGACGTCACAGTATATGATGACATCATAATTAGTATGCACTATGACGTCACAATGTATTATGACGTCATAATGTATCCGCATCATGACATCACAATATATTATGAGAGCGCAATTTGCAGGTATTATGAGCAATTTCTCTTACCCCAATTTGTGTCACATCTACTGGAGCATCATGAGCATGTATTATGACGTCACAGTATATGAAGACATCATTATTAGTATGCACTATGACGTCACAATGTATTATGATGTCATAATATATCCTCATTATGACATCACAACATATTATGAGGGCGCAATTTGCAGGTATTATGAGCAATTTCCCTTACCACAATTTGTGTCACATCTACTGGAGCATCATGAGCATGCATTATGACGTCACAGTATATGATGACATCATAATTATTATGCACTATGACGTCACAATGTATTATGACGTCATAATGTATCCGCATTATGACATCACAATATATTATGAGAGCGCAATTTGCAGGTATTATGAGCAATTTCTCTTACCCCAATTTGTGTCACATCTACTGGAGCATCATGAGCATGTATTATGACGTCACAGTATATGATGACATCATAATTAGTATGCACTATGACGTCACAATGTATTATGACGTCATAATGTATCCGCATCATGACATCACAATATATTATGAGAGCGCAATTTGCAGGTATTATGAGCAATTTCTCTTACCCCAATTTGTGTCACATCTACTGGAGCATCATGAGCATGTATTATGACGTCACAGTATATGATGACATCATAATTAGTATGCACTATGACGTCACAATGTATTATGACGTCATAATGTATCCGCATCATGACATCACAATATATTATGAGAGCGCAATTTGCAGGTATTATGAGCAATTTCTCTTACCCCAATTTGTGTCACATCTACTGGAGCATCATGAGCATGTATTATGACGTCACAGTATATGATGACATCATAATTAGTATGCACTATGACGTCACAATGTATTATGACGTCATAATGTATCCGCATCATGACATCACAATATATTATGAGAGCGCAATTTGCAGGTATTATGAGCAATTTCTCTTACCCCAATTTGTGTCACATCTACTGGAGCATCATGAGCATGTATTATGACGTCACAGTATATGAAGACATCATTATTAGTATGCACTATGACGTCACAATGTATTCTGATGTCATAATATATCCTCATTATGACATCACAACATATTATGAGGGCGCAATTTGCAGGTATTATGAGCAATTTCCCTTACCACAATTTGTGTCACATCTACTGGAGCATCATGAGCATGCATTATGACGTCACAGTATATGATGACATCATAATTATTATGCACTATGACGTCACAATGTATTATGACGTCATAATGTATCCGCATTATGACATCACAATATATTATGAGAGCGCAATTTGCAGGTATTATGAGCAATTTCTCTTACCCCAATTTGTGTCACATCTACTGGAGCATCCTGAGCATGTATTATGACGTCACAGTATATGATGACATCATAATTAGTATGCACTATGACGTCACAATGTATTATGACGTCATAATGTATCCGCATCATGACATCACAATATATTATGAGAGCGCAATTTGCAGGTATTATGAGCAATTTCTCTTACCCCAATTTGTGTCACATCTACTGGAGCATCATGAGCATGTATTATGACGTCACAGTATATGATGACATCATAATTAGTATGCACTATGACGTCACAATGTATTATGACGTCATAATGTATCCGCATCATGACATCACAATATATTATGAGAGCGCAATTTGCAGGTATTATGAGCAATTTCTCTTACCCCAATTTGTGTCACATCTACTGGAGCATCATGAGCATGTATTATGACGTCACAGTATATGATGACATCATAATTAGTATGCACTATGACGTCACAATGTATTATGACGTCATAATGTATCCGCATCATGACATCACAATATATTATGAGAGCGCAATTTGCAGGTATTATGAGCAATTTCTCTTACCCCAATTTGTGTCACATCTACTGGAGCATCATGAGCATGTATTATGACGTCACAGTATATGAAGACATCATTATTAGTATGCACTATGACGTCACAATGTATTATGATGTCATAATATATCCTCATTATGACATCACAACATATTATGAGGGCGCAATTTGCAGGTATTATGAGCAATTTCCCTTACCACAATTTGTGTCACATCTACTGGAGCATCATGAGCATGCATTATGACGTCACAGTATATGATGACATCATAATTATTATGCACTATGACGTCACAATGTATTATGACGTCATAATGTATCCGCATTATGACATCACAATATATTATGAGAGCGCAATTTGCAGGTATTATGAGCAATTTCTCTTACCCCAATTTGTGTCACATCTACTGGAGCATCATGAGCATGCATTATGATGTCACAATATATGATTACATCATAATTAGTATGCACTATGACGTCACAATGTATTATGACGTCATAATGTATTCGCATTCTGACATCACAATATATTATGAGAGCGCAATTTGCAGGTATTATGAGCAATTTCTCTTACCCCAATTTGTGTCACATCTACTGGAGCATCATGAGCATGTATTATGACGTCACAGTATATGATGACATCATAATTAGTATGCACTATGACGTCACAATGTATTATGACGTCATAATGTATCCGCATCATGACATCACAATATATTATGAGAGCGCAATTTGCAGGTATTATGAGCAATTTCTCTTACCCCAATTTGTGTCACATCTACTGGAGCATCATGAGCATGTATTATGACGTCACAGTATATGATGACATCATAATTAGTATGCACTATGACGTCACAATGTATTATGACGTCATAATGTATCCGCATCATGACATCACAATATATTATGAGAGCGCAATTTGCAGGTATTATGAGCAATTTCTCTTACCCCAATTTGTGTCACATCTACTGGAGCATCATGAGCATGTATTATGACGTCACAGTATATGAAGACATCATTATTAGTATGCACTATGACGTCACAATGTATTATGATGTCATAATATATCCTCATTATGACATCACAACATATTATGAGGGCGCAATTTGCAGGTATTATGAGCAATTTCCCTTACCACAATTTGTGTCACATCTACTGGAGCATCATGAGCATGCATTATGACGTCACAGTATATGATGACATCATAATTAGTATGCACTATGACGTCACAATGTATTATGACGTCATAATGTATCCGCATCATGACATCACAATATATTATGAGAGCGCAATTTGCAGGTATTATGAGCAAATTCTCTTACCCCAATTTGTGTCACATCTACTGGAGCATCATGAGCATGTATTATGACGTCACAGTATATGATGACATCATAATTAGTATGCACTATGACGTCACAATGTATTATGACGTCATAATGTATCCGCATCATGACATCACAATATATTATGAGAGCGCAATTTGCAGGTATTATGAGCAATTTCTCTTACCCCAATTTGTGTCACATCTACTGGAGCATCATGAGCATGTATTATGACGTCACAGTATATGAAGACATCATTATTAGTATGCACTATGACGTCACAATGTATTATGATGTCATAATATATCCTCATTATGACATCACAACATATTATGAGGGCGCAATTTGCAGGTATTATGAGCAATTTCCCTTACCACAATTTGTGTCACATCTACTGGAGCATCATGAGCATGCATTATGACGTCACAGTATATGATGACATCATAATTATTATGCACTATGACGTCAAAATGTATTATGACGTCATAATGTATCCGCTTTATGACATCACAATATATTATGAGAGCGCAATTTGCAGGTATTATGACCAATTTCTCTTACACCTATTTGTGTCACATCAACTGGAGCATCATGAACATGTATTATGACGTCACAGTATATGATGACATCATAATTAGTATGCACTATGACGTCACAATGTATTATGACGTCATAATGTATCCGCATCATGACATCACAATATATTATGAGAGCGCAATTTGCAGGTATTATGAGCAATTTCTCTTACCCCAATTTGTGTCACATCTACTGGAGCATCATGAGCATGTATTATGACGTCACAGTATATGAAGACATCATTATTAGTATGCACTATGACGTCACAATGTATTATGATGTCATAATATATCCTCATTATGACATCACAACATATTATGAGGGCGCAATTTGCAGGTATTATGAGCAATTTCCCTTACCACAATTTGTGTCACATCTACTGGAGCATCATGAGCATGCATTATGACGTCACAGTATATGATGACATCATAATTATTATGCACTATGACGTCACAATGTATTATGACGTCATAATGTATCCGCATTATGACATCACAATATATTATGAGAGCGCAATTTGCAGGTATTATGAGCAATTTCTCTTACCCCAATTTGTGTCACATCTACTGGAGCATCATGAGCATGCATTATGATGTCACAATATATGATTACATCATAATTAGTATGCACTATGACGTCACAATGTATTATGACGTCATAATGTATTCGCATTCTGACATCACAATATATTATGAGAGCGCAATTTGCAGGTATTATGAGCAATTTCTCTTACCCCAATTTGTGTCACATCTACTGGAGCATCATGAGCATGTATTATGACGTCACAGTATATGATGACATCATAATTAGTATGCACTATGACGTCACAATGTATTATGACGTCATAATGTATCCGCATCATGACATCACAATATATTATGAGAGCGCAATTTGCAGGTATTATGAGCAATTTCTCTTACCCCAATTTGTGTCACATCTACTGGAGCATCATGAGCATGTATTATGACGTCACAGTATATGATGACATCATAATTAGTATGCACTATGACGTCACAATGTATTATGACGTCATAATGTATCCGCATCATGACATCACAATATATTATGAGAGCGCAATTTGCAGGTATTATGAGCAATTTCTCTTACCCCAATTTGTGTCACATCTACTGGAGCATCATGAGCATGTATTATGACGTCACAGTATATGAAGACATCATTATTAGTATGCACTATGACGTCACAATGTATTATGATGTCATAATATATCCTCATTATGACATCACAACATATTATGAGGGCGCAATTTGCAGGTATTATGAGCAATTTCCCTTACCACAATTTGTGTCACATCTACTGGAGCATCATGAGCATGCATTATGACGTCACAGTATATGATGACATCATAATTATTATGCACTATGACGTCACAATGTATTATGACGTCATAATGTATCCGCTTTATGACATCACAATATATTATGAGAGCGCAATTTGCAGGTATTATGACCAATTTCTCTTACACCTATTTGTGTCACATCAACTGGAGCATCATGAACATGTATTATGACGTCACAGTATATGATGACATCATAATTAGTATGCACTATGACGTCACAATGTATTATGACGTCATAATGTATCCGCATCATGACATCACAATATATTATGAGAGCGCAATTTGCAGGTATTATGAGCAATTTCTCTTACCCCAATTTGTGTCACATCTACTGGAGCATCATGAGCATGTATTATGACGTCACAGTATATGAAGACATCATTATTAGTATGCACTATGACGTCACAATGTATTATGATGTCATAATATATCCTCATTATGACATCACAACATATTATGAGGGCGCAATTTGCAGGTATTATGAGCAATTTCCCTTACCACAATTTGTGTCACATCTACTGGAGCATCATGAGCATGCATTATGACGTCACAGTATATGATGACATCATAATTATTATGCACTATGACGTCACAATGTATTATGACGTCATAATGTATCCGCATTATGACATCACAATATATTATGAGAGCGCAATTTGCAGGTATTATGAGCAATTTCTCTTACCCCAATTTGTGTCACATCTACTGGAGCATCATGAGCATGCATTATGATGTCACAATATATGATTACATCATAATTAGTATGCACTATGACGTCACAATGTATTATGACGTCATAATGTATTCGCATTCTGACATCACAATATATTATGAGAGCGCAATTTGCAGGTATTATGAGCAATTTCTCTTACCCCAATTTGTGTCACATCTACTGTAGCATCATGAGCATGTATTATGACGTCACAGTATATGATGACATCATAATTAGTATGCACTTTGACGTCACAATGTATTATGACATCATAATGTATCCGCATTATGACATTGCAATATATTTTGAGAGCGCAATTTGTAGGTATTATGAGCAATTTCTCTTACCCCAATTTGTGTCACATCTACTGGGGCATCATGAGCATGCATTATGATGTCACAGTATATGATGACATCATAATTAATATGCACTATTGTGTCACAATGCATTTTGACGTCATAATGAATCCGCATAATGACATCACAATATATTATGAGAGCGCAATTTGCAGGTATTATGAGCAATTTCTCTTACCACAATTTGTGTCACATCTACTGGATCATCATGAGCATGCATTATGATGTCACAATATATGATGACATCATGATTAGTATGCACTATGATGTCACAATGTATTATGACGTCATAATGTATCCGCTTTATGACATCACAATATATTATGAGAGCGCAATTTGCAGGTATTATGACCAATTTCTCATACCCCAATTTGTGTCACATCTACTGGAGCAACATGAGCATGTATTCTGACGTCACAGTATATGATGACATCATAATTAGTATGCAATATGACATCACAATGTATTATGATGTCATAATATATCCGGAAAATGACATCACAATATATTATGAGAGCGCAATTTGCAGGGGTTATGAGCAATTTCTCTTACCCAAATTTGTGCCACATCTACTGGAGCATCATGAGCATGCATTATGACGTCACAATATATGATGACATCATAATTAGTATGCAGTATGATGTCACAATGTATTATGACGTCATAATGTATCTGCTTTATGACATCACAATATATTATGAGAGCGCAATCTGCAGGTATTATGACCAATTTCCCTTACCCCAATTTGTGTCACATCTACTGGAGCATCATGAGCATGTATTATGACGTCACAGTATATGAAGTCATCATTATTAGTATGCACTATGACGTCACAATGTATTATGATGTCATAATATATCCGCATTATGACATCACAATATATTATGAGGGCGCAATTTGCAGGTATTATGAGCAATTTCTCTTACCACAATTTGTGTCACATCTACTGGAGCATCATGAGCATGCATTATGACGTCACAATATATGATGACATCATAATTAGTATGCACTATGTCGTCACAATGTATTATGACGTAATAATGTATCCGCATTATGACATCACAATATATTATGAGAGCGCAATTTGCAGGTATTAGTAGCAATTTCTCTTACCCCAATTTGTGTCACATCTACTGGAGCATAATGAGCATGCATTATGATGTCACAGTATATGATGACATCATAATTAGTATGCACTATGATGTCACAATGTATTATGACGTCATAAAGTATCTGCTTTATGACATCACAATATATTATGAGAGCGCAATTTGCAGGTATTATGACCAATTTCCCTTACCCCAATTTGTGTCACATCTACTGGAGCATCATGAGCATGTATTATGACGTCACAGTATATGAAGACATCATTATTAGTATGCACTATGACGTCACAATGTATTATGATGTCATAATATATCCTCATTATGACATCACAACATATTATGAGGGCGCAATTTGCAGGTATTATGAGCAATTTCCCTTACCACAATTTGTGTCACATCTACTGGAGCATCATGAGCATGCATTATGACGTCACAGTATATGATGACATCATAATTATTATGCACTATGACGTCACAATGTATTATGACGTCATAATGTATCCGCATTATGACATCACAATATATTATGAGAGCGCAATTTGCAGGTATTATGAGCAATTTCTCTTACCCCAATTTGTGTCACATCTACTGGAGCATCATGAGCATGCATTATGATGTCACAATATATGATTACATCATAATTAGTATGCACTATGACGTCACAATGTATTATGATGTCATAATGTATTCGCATTCTGACATCACAATATATTATGAGAGCGCAATTTGCAGGTATTATGAGCAATTTCTCTTACCCCAATTTGTGTCACATCTACTGGAGCATCATGAGCATGTATTATGACGTCACAGTATATGATGACATCATAATTAGTATGCACTATGACGTCACAATGTATTATGACGTCATAATGTATCCGCATCATGACATCACAATATATTATGAGAGCGCAATTTGCAGGTATTATGAGCAATTTCTCTTACCCCAATTTGTGTCACATCTACTGGAGCATCATGAGCATGTATTATGACGTCACAGTATATGATGACATCATAATTAGTATGCACTATGACGTCACAATGTATTATGACGTCATAATGTATCCGCATCATGACATCACAATATATTATGAGAGCGCAATTTGCAGGTATTATGAGCAATTTCTCTTACCCCAATTTGTGTCACATCTACTGGAGCATCATGAGCATGTATTATGACGTCACAGTATATGAAGACATCATTATTAGTATGCACTATGACGTCACAATGTATTATGATGTCATAATATATCCTCATTATGACATCACAACATATTATGAGGGCGCAATTTGCAGGTATTATGAGCAATTTCCCTTACCACAATTTGTGTCACATCTACTGGAGCATCATGAGTATGCATTATGACGTCACAGTATATGATGACATCATAATTATTATGCACTATGACGTCACAATGTATTATGACGTCATAATGTATCCGCATCATGACATCACAATATATTATGAGAGCGCAATTTTCAGGTATTATGAGCAATTTCTCTTACCCCAATTTGTGTCACATCTACTGGAGCATCATGAGCATGTATTATGACGTCACAGTATATGAAGACATCATTATTAGTATGCACTATGACGTCACAATGTATTATGATGTCATAATATATCCTCATTATGACATCACAACATATTATGAGGGCGCAATTTGCAGGTATTATGAGCAATTTCCCTTACCACAATTTGTGTCACATCTACTGGAGCATCATGAGCATGCATTATGACGTCACAGTATATGATGACATCATAATTATTATGCACTATGACGTCACAATGTATTATGACGTCATAATGTATCCGCATTATGACATCACAATATATTATGAGAGCGCAATTTGCAGGTATTATGAGCAATTTCTCTTACCCCAATTTGTGTCACATCTACTGGAGCATCATGAGCATGTATTATGACGTCACAGTATATGATGACATCATAATTAGTATGCACTATGACGTCACAATGTATTATGACGTCATAATGTATCCGCATCATGACATCACAATATATTATGAGAGCGCAATTTGCAGGTATTATGAGCAATTTCTCTTACCCCAATTTGTGTCACATCTACTGGAGCATCATGAGCATGCATTATGATGTCACAATATATGATTACATCATAATTAGTATGCACTATGACGTCACAATGTATTATGACGTCATAATGTATCCGCTTTATGACATCACAATATATTATGAGAGCGCAATTTGCAGGTATTATGACCAATTTCTCTTACACCTATTTGTGTCACATCAACTGGAGCATCATGAACATGTATTATGACGTCACAGTATATGATGACATCATAATTAGTATGCACTATGACGTCACAATGTATTATGACGTCATAATGTATCCGCATCATGACATCACAATATATTATGAGAGCGCAATTTGCAGGTATTATGACCAATTTCCCTTACCCCAATTTGTGTCACATCTACTGGAGCATCATGAGCATGTATTATGACGTCACAGTATATGAAGACATCATTATTAGTATGCACTATGACGTCACAATGTATTATGATGTCATAATATATCCTCATTATGACATCACAACATATTATGAGGGCGCAATTTGCAGGTATTATGAGCAATTTCCCTTACCACAATTTGTGTCACATCTACTGGAGCATCATGAGCATGCATTATGACGTCACAGTATATGATGACATCATAATTATTATGCACTATGACGTCACAATGTATTATGACGTCATAATGTATCCGCATTATGACATCACAATATATTATGAGAGCGCAATTTGCAGGTATTATGAGCAATTTCTCTTACCCCAATTTGTGTCACATCTACTGGAGCATCATGAGCATGTATTATGACGTCACAGTATATGATGACATCATAATTAGTATGCACTATGACGTCACAATGTATTATGACGTCATAATGTATCCGCATCATGACATCACAATATATTATGAGAGCGCAATTTGCAGGTATTATGAGCAATTTCTCTTACCCCAATTTGTGTCACATCTACTGGAGCATCATGAGCATGTATTATGACGTCACAGTATATGATGACATCATAATTAGTATGCACTATGACGTCACAATGTATTATGACGTCATAATGTATCCGCATCATGACATCACAATATATTATGAGAGCGCAATTTGCAGGTATTATGAGCAATTTCTCTTACCCCAATTTGTGTCACATCTACTGGAGCATCATGAGCATGTATTATGACGTCACAGTATATGATGACATCATAATTAGTATGCACTATGACGTCACAATGTATTATGACGTCATAATGTATCCGCATCATGACATCACAATATATTATGGGAGCGCAATTTGCAGGTATTATGAGCAATTTCTCTTACCCCAATTTGTGTCACATCTACTGGAGCATCATGAGCATGTATTATGACGTCACAGTATATGAAGACATCATTATTAGTATGCACTATGACGTCACAATGTATTATGATGTCATAATATATCCTCATTATGACATCACAACATATTATGAGGGCGCAATTTGCAGGTATTATGAGCAATTTCCCTTACCACAATTTGTGTCACATCTACTGGAGCATCATGAGCATGCATTATGACGTCACAGTATATGATGACATCATAATTATTATGCACTATGACGTCACAATGTATTATGACGTCATAATGTATCCGCATTATGACATCACAATATATTATGAGAGCGCAATTTGCAGGTATTATGAGCAATTTCTCTTACCCCAATTTGTGTCACATCTACTGGAGCATCCTGAGCATGTATTATGACGTCACAGTATATGATGACATCATAATTAGTATGCACTATGACGTCACAAAGTATTATGACGTCATAATGTATCCGCATCATGACATCACAATATATTATGAGAGCGCAATTTGCAGGTATTATGAGCAATTTCTCTTACCCCAATTTGTGTCACATCTACTGGAGCATCATGAGCATGTATTATGACGTCACAGTATATGATGACATCATAATTAGTATGCACTATGACGTCACAATGTATTATGACGTCATAATGTATCCGCATCATGACATCACAATATATTATGAGAGCGCAATTTGCAGGTATTATGAGCAATTTCTCTTACCCCAATTTGTGTCACATCTACTGGAGCATCATGAGCATGTATTATGACGTCACAGTATATGATGACATCATAATTAGTATGCACTATGACGTCACAATGTATTATGACGTCATAATGTATCCGCATCATGACATCACAATATATTATGAGAGCGCAATTTGCAGGTATTATGAGCAATTTCTCTTACCCCAATTTGTGTCACATCTACTGGAGCATCATGAGCATGTATTATGACGTCACAGTATATGAAGACATCATTATTAGTATGCACTATGACGTCACAATGTATTATGATGTCATAATATATCCTCATTATGACATCACAACATATTATGAGGGCGCAATTTGCAGGTATTATGAGCAATTTCCCTTACCACAATTTGTGTCACATCTACTGGAGCATCATGAGCATGCATTATGACGTCACAGTATATGATGACATCATAATTATTATGCACTATGACGTCACAATGTATTATGACGTCATAATGTATCCGCATCATGACATCACAATATATTATGAGAGCGCAATTTGCAGGTATTATGAGCAATTTCTCTTACCCCAATTTGTGTCACATCTACTGGAGCATCATGAGCATGCATTATGATGTCACAATATATGATTACATCATAATTAGTATGCACTATGACGTCACAATGTATTATGACGTCATAATGTATTCGCATTCTGACATCACAATATATTATGAGAGCGCAATTTGCAGGTATTATGAGCAATTTCTCTTACCCCAATTTGTGTCACATCTACTGGAGCATCATGAGCATGTATTATGACGTCACAGTATATGATGACATCATAATTAGTATGCACTATGACGTCACAATGTATTATGACGTCATAATGTATCCGCATCATGACATCACAATATATTATGAGAGCGCAATTTGCAGGTATTATGAGCAATTTCTCTTACCCCAATTTGTGTCACATCTACTGGAGCATCATGAGCATGTATTATGACGTCACAGTATATGATGACATCATAATTAGTATGCACTATGACGTCACAATGTATTATGACGTCATAATGTATCCGCATCATGACATCAGAATATATTATGAGAGCGCAATTTGCAGGTATTATGAGCAATTTCTCTTACCCCAATTTGTGTCACATCTACTGGAGCATCATGAGCATGTATTATGACGTCACAGTATATGAAGACATCATTATTAGTATGCACTATGACGTCACAATGTATTATGATGTCATAATATATCCTCATTATGACATCACAACATATTATGAGGGCGCAATTTGCAGGTATTATGAGCAATTTCCCTTACCACAATTTGTGTCACATCTACTGGAGCATCATGAGCATGCATTATGACGTCACAGTATATGATGACATCATAATTATTATGCACTATGACGTCACAATGTATTATGACGTCATAATGTATCCGCATCATGACATCACAATATATTATGAGAGCGCAATTTGCAGGTATTATGAGCAATTTCTCTTACCCCAATTTGTGTCACATCTACTGGAGCATCATGAGCATGTATTATGATGTCACAGTATATGAAGACATCATTATTAGTATGCACTATGACGTCACAATGTATTATGATGTCATAATATATCCTCATTATGACATCACAACATATTATGAGGGCGCAATTTGCAGGTATTATGAGCAATTTCCCTTACCACAATTTGTGTCACATCTACTGGAGCATCATGAGCATGCATTATGACGTCACAGTATATGATGACATCATAATTATTATGCACTATGACGTCACAATGTATTATGACGTCATAATGTATCCGCATTATGACATCACAATATATTATGAGAGCGCAATTTGCAGGTATTATGAGCAATTTCTCTTACCCCAATTTGTGTCACATCTACTGGAGCATCCTGAGCATGTATTATGACGTCACAGTATATGATGACATCATAATTAGTATGCACTATGACGTCACAAAGTATTATGACGTCATAATGTATCCGCATCATGACATCACAATATATTATGAGAGCGCAATTTGCAGGTATTATGAGCAATTTCTCTTACCCCAATTTGTGTCACATCTACTGGAGCATCATGAGCATGTATTATGACGTCACAGTATATGATGACATCATAATTAGTATGCACTATGACGTCACAATGTATTATGACGTCATAATGTATCCGCATCATGACATCACAATATATTATGAGAGCGCAATTTGCAGGTATTATGAGCAATTTCTCTTACCCCAATTTGTGTCACATCTACTGGAGCATCATGAGCATGTATTATGACGTCACAGTATATGATGACATCATAATTAGTATGCACTATGACGTCACAATGTATTATGACGTCATAATGTATCCGCATCATGACATCACAATATATTATGAGAGCGCAATTTGCAGGTATTATGAGCAATTTCTCTTACCCCAATTTGTGTCACATCTACTGGAGCATCATGAGCATGTATTATGACGTCACAGTATATGAAGACATCATTATTAGTATGCACTATGACGTCACAATGTATTATGATGTCATAATATATCCTCATTATGACATCACAACATATTATGAGGGCGCAATTTGCAGGTATTATGAGCAATTTCCCTTACCACAATTTGTGTCACATCTACTGGAGCATCATGAGCATGCATTATGACGTCACAGTATATGATGACATCATAATTATTATGCACTATGACGTCACAATGTATTATGACGTCATAATGTATCCGCATCATGACATCACAATATATTATGAGAGCGCAATTTGCAGGTATTATGAGCAATTTCTCTTACCCCAATTTGTGTCACATCTACTGGAGCATCATGAGCATGCATTATGATGTCACAATATATGATTACATCATAATTAGTATGCACTATGACGTCACAATGTATTATGACGTCATAATGTATTCGCATTCTGACATCACAATATATTATGAGAGCGCAATTTGCAGGTATTATGAGCAATTTCTCTTACCCCAATTTGTGTCACATCTACTGGAGCATCATGAGCATGTATTATGACGTCACAGTATATGATGACATCATAATTAGTATGCACTATGACGTCACAATGTATTATGACGTCATAATGTATCCGCATCATGACATCACAATATATTATGAGAGCGCAATTTGCAGGTATTATGAGCAATTTCTCTTACCCCAATTTGTGTCACATCTACTGGAGCATCATGAGCATGTATTATGACGTCACAGTATATGATGACATCATAATTAGTATGCACTATGACGTCACAATGTATTATGACGTCATAATGTATCCGCATCATGACATCAGAATATATTATGAGAGCGCAATTTGCAGGTATTATGAGCAATTTCTCTTACCCCAATTTGTGTCACATCTACTGGAGCATCATGAGCATGTATTATGACGTCACAGTATATGAAGACATCATTATTAGTATGCACTATGACGTCACAATGTATTATGATGTCATAATATATCCTCATTATGACATCACAACATATTATGAGGGCGCAATTTGCAGGTATTATGAGCAATTTCCCTTACCACAATTTGTGTCACATCTACTGGAGCATCATGAGCATGCATTATGACGTCACAGTATATGATGACATCATAATTATTATGCACTATGACGTCACAATGTATTATGACGTCATAATGTATCCGCATCATGACATCACAATATATTATGAGAGCGCAATTTGCAGGTATTATGAGCAATTTCTCTTACCCCAATTTGTGTCACATCTACTGGAGCATCATGAGCATGTATTATGATGTCACAGTATATGAAGACATCATTATTAGTATGCACTATGACGTCACAATGTATTATGATGTCATAATATATCCTCATTATGACATCACAACATATTATGAGGGCGCAATTTGCAGGTATTATGAGCAATTTCCCTTACCACAATTTGTGTCACATCTACTGGAGCATCATGAGCATGCATTATGACGTCACAGTATATGATGACATCATAATTATTATGCACTATGACGTCACAATGTATTATGACGTCATAATGTATCCGCATTATGACATCACAATATATTATGAGAGCGCAATTTGCAGGTATTATGAGCAATTTCTCTTACCCCAATTTGTGTCACATCTACTGGAGCATCATGAGCATGCATTATGATGTCACAATATATGATTACATCATAATTAGTATGCACTATGACGTCACAATGTATTATGACGTCATAATGTATTCGCATTCTGACATCACAATATATTATGAGAGCGCAATTTGCAGGTATTATGAGCAATTTCTCTTACCCCAATTTGTGTCACATCTACTGGAGCATCATGAGCATGTATTATGACGTCACAGTATATGATGACATCATAATTAGTATGCACTATGACGTCACAATGTATTATGACGTCATAATGTATCCGCATCATGACATCACAATATATTATGAGAGCGCAATTTGCAGGTATTATGAGCAATTTCTCTTACCCCAATTTGTGTCACATCTACTGGAGCATCATGAGCATGTATTATGACGTCACAGTATATGATGACATCATAATTAGTATGCACTATGACGTCACAATGTATTATGACGTCATAATGTATCCGCATCATGACATCACAATATATTATGAGAGCGCAATTTGCAGGTATTATGAGCAATTTCTCTTACCCCAATTTGTGTCACATCTACTGGAGCATCATGAGCATGTATTATGACGTCACAGTATATGAAGACATCATTATTAGTATGCACTATGACGTCACAATGTATTATGATGTCATAATATATCCTCATTATGACATCACAACATATTATGAGGGCGCAATTTGCAGGTATTATGAGCAATTTCCCTTACCACAATTTGTGTCACATCTACTGGAGCATCATGAGCATGCATTATGACGTCACAGTATATGATGACATCATAATTAGTATGCACTATGACGTCACAATGTATTATGACGTCATAATGTATCCGCATCATGATATCACAATATATTATGAGAGCGCAATTTGCAGGTATTATGAGCAAATTCTCTTACCCCAATTTGTGTCACATCTACTGGAGCATCATGAGCATGTATTATGACGTCACAGTATATGATGACATCATAATTAGTATGCACTATGACGTCACAATGTATTATGACGTCATAATGTATCCGCATCATGACATCACAATATATTATGAGAGCGCAATTTGCAGGTATTATGAGCAATTTCTCTTACCCCAATTTGTGTCACATCTACTGGAGCATCATGAGCATGTATTATGACGTCACAGTATATGAAGACATCATTATTAGTATGCACTATGACGTCACAATGTATTATGATGTCATAATATATCCTCATTATGACATCACAACATATTATGAGGGCGCAATTTGCAGGTATTATGAGCAATTTCCCTTACCACAATTTGTGTCACATCTACTGGAGCATCATGAGCATGCATTATGACGTCACAGTATATGATGACATCATAATTATTATGCACTATGACGTCACAATGTATTATGACGTCATAATGTATCCGCTTTATGACATCACAATATATTATGAGAGCGCAATTTGCAGGTATTATGACCAATTTCTCTTACACCTATTTGTGTCACATCAACTGGAGCATCATGAACATGTATTATGACGTCACAGTATATGATGACATCATAATTAGTATGCACTATGACGTCACAATGTATTATGACGTCATAATGTATCCGCATCATGACATCACAATATATTATGAGAGCGCAATTTGCAGGTATTATGAGCAATTTCTCTTACCCCAATTTGTGTCACATCTACTGGAGCATCATGAGCATGTATTATGACGTCACAGTATATGAAGACATCATTATTAGTATGCACTATGACGTCACAATGTATTATGATGTCATAATATATCCTCATTATGACATCACAACATATTATGAGGGCGCAATTTGCAGGTATTATGAGCAATTTCCCTTACCACAATTTGTGTCACATCTACTGGAGCATCATGAGCATGCATTATGACGTCACAGTATATGATGACATCATAATTATTATGCACTATGACGTCACAATGTATTATGACGTCATAATGTATCCGCATTATGACATCACAATATATTATGAGAGCGCAATTTGCAGGTATTATGAGCAATTTCTCTTACCCCAATTTGTGTCACATCTACTGGAGCATCATGAGCATGCATTATGATGTCACAATATATGATTACATCATAATTAGTATGCACTATGACGTCACAATGTATTATGACGTCATAATGTATTCGCATTCTGACATCACAATATATTATGAGAGCGCAATTTGCAGGTATTATGAGCAATTTCTCTTACCCCAATTTGTGTCACATCTACTGGAGCATCATGAGCATGTATTATGACGTCACAGTATATGATGACATCATAATTAGTATGCACTATGACGTCACAATGTATTATGACGTCATAATGTATCCGCATCATGACATCACAATATATTATGAGAGCGCAATTTGCAGGTATTATGAGCAATTTCTCTTACCCCAATTTGTGTCACATCTACTGGAGCATCATGAGCATGTATTATGACGTCACAGTATATGATGACATCATAATTAGTATGCACTATGACGTCACAATGTATTATGACGTCATAATGTATCCGCATCATGACATCACAATATATTATGAGAGCGCAATTTGCAGGTATTATGAGCAATTTCTCTTACCCCAATTTGTGTCACATCTACTGGAGCATCATGAGCATGTATTATGACGTCACAGTATATGAAGACATCATTATTAGTATGCACTATGACGTCACAATGTTTTATGATGTCATAATATATCCTCATTATGACATCACAACATATTATGAGGGCGCAATTTGCAGGTATTATGAGCAATTTCCCTTACCACAATTTGTGTCACATCTACTGGAGCATCATGAGCATGCATTATGACGTCACAGTATATGATGACATCATAATTATTATGCACTATGACGTCACAATGTATTATGACGTCATAATGTATCCGCTTTATGACATCACAATATATTATGAGAGCGCAATTTGCAGGTATTATGACCAATTTCTCTTACACCTATTTGTGTCACATCAACTGGAGCATCATGAACATGTATTATGACGTCACAGTATATGATGACATCATAATTAGTATGCACTATGACGTCACAATGTATTATGACGTCATAATGTATCCGCATCATGACATCACAATATATTATGGGAGCGCAATTTGCAGGTATTATGAGCAATTTCTCTTACCCCAATTTGTGTCACATCTACTGGAGCATCATGAGCATGTATTATGACGTCACAGTATATGAAGACATCATTATTAGTATGCACTATGACGTCACAATGTATTATGATGTCATAATATATCCTCATTATGACATCACAACATATTATGAGGGCGCAATTTGCAGGTATTATGAGCAATTTCCCTTACCACAATTTGTGTCACATCTACTGGAGCATCATGAGCATGCATTATGACGTCACAGTATATGATGACATCATAATTATTATGCACTATGACGTCACAATGTATTATGACGTCATAATGTATCCGCATTATGACATCACAATATATTATGAGAGCGCAATTTGCAGGTATTATGAGCAATTTCTCTTACCCCAATTTGTGTCACATCTACTGGAGCATCCTGAGCATGTATTATGACGTCACAGTATATGATGACATCATAATTAGTATGCACTATGACGTCACAAAGTATTATGACGTCATAATGTATCCGCATCATGACATCACAATATATTATGAGAGCGCAATTTGCAGGTATTATGAGCAATTTCTCTTACCCCAATTTGTGTCACATCTACTGGAGCATCATGAGCATGTATTATGACGTCACAGTATATGATGACATCATAATTAGTATGCACTATGACGTCACAATGTATTATGACGTCATAATGTATCCGCATCATGACATCACAATATATTATGAGAGCGCAATTTGCAGGTATTATGAGCAATTTCTCTTACCCCAATTTGTGTCACATCTACTGGAGCATCATGAGCATGTATTATGACGTCACAGTATATGATGACATCATAATTAGTATGCACTATGACGTCACAATGTATTATGACGTCATAATGTATCCGCATCATGACATCACAATATATTATGAGAGCGCAATTTGCAGGTATTATGAGCAATTTCTCTTACCCCAATTTGTGTCACATCTACTGGAGCATCATGAGCATGTATTATGACGTCACAGTATATGAAGACATCATTATTAGTATGCACTATGACGTCACAATGTATTATGATGTCATAATATATCCTCATTATGACATCACAACATATTATGAGGGCGCAATTTGCAGGTATTATGAGCAATTTCCCTTACCACAATTTGTGTCACATCTACTGGAGCATCATGAGCATGCATTATGACGTCACAGTATATGATGACATCATAATTATTATGCACTATGACGTCACAATGTATTATGACGTCATAATGTATCCGCATCATGACATCACAATATATTATGAGAGCGCAATTTGCAGGTATTATGAGCAATTTCTCTTACCCCAATTTGTGTCACATCTACTGGAGCATCATGAGCATGCATTATGATGTCACAATATATGATTACATCATAATTAGTATGCACTATGACGTCACAATGTATTATGACGTCATAATGTATTCGCATTCTGACATCACAATATATTATGAGAGCGCAATTTGCAGGTATTATGAGCAATTTCTCTTACCCCAATTTGTGTCACATCTACTGGAGCATCATGAGCATGTATTATGACGTCACAGTATATGATGACATCATAATTAGTATGCACTATGACGTCACAATGTATTATGACGTCATAATGTATCCGCATCATGACATCACAATATATTATGAGAGCGCAATTTGCAGGTATTATGAGCAATTTCTCTTACCCCAATTTGTGTCACATCTACTGGAGCATCATGAGCATGTATTATGACGTCACAGTATATGATGACATCATAATTAGTATGCACTATGACGTCACAATGTATTATGACGTCATAATGTATCCGCATCATGACATCAGAATATATTATGAGAGCGCAATTTGCAGGTATTATGAGCAATTTCTCTTACCCCAATTTGTGTCACATCTACTGGAGCATCATGAGCATGTATTATGACGTCACAGTATATGAAGACATCATTATTAGTATGCACTATGACGTCACAATGTATTATGATGTCATAATATATCCTCATTATGACATCACAACATATTATGAGGGCGCAATTTGCAGGTATTATGAGCAATTTCCCTTACCACAATTTGTGTCACATCTACTGGAGCATCATGAGCATGCATTATGACGTCACAGTATATGATGACATCATAATTATTATGCACTATGACGTCACAATGTATTATGACGTCATAATGTATCCGCATCATGACATCACAATATATTATGAGAGCGCAATTTGCAGGTATTATGAGCAATTTCTCTTACCCCAATTTGTGTCACATCTACTGGAGCATCATGAGCATGTATTATGATGTCACAGTATATGAAGACATCATTATTAGTATGCACTATGACGTCACAATGTATTATGATGTCATAATATATCCTCATTATGACATCACAACATATTATGAGGGCGCAATTTGCAGGTATTATGAGCAATTTCCCTTACCACAATTTGTGTCACATCTACTGGAGCATCATGAGCATGCATTATGACGTCACAGTATATGATGACATCATAATTATTATGCACTATGACGTCACAATGTATTATGACGTCATAATGTATCCGCATTATGACATCACAATATATTATGAGAGCGCAATTTGCAGGTATTATGAGCAATTTCTCTTACCCCAATTTGTGTCACATCTACTGGAGCATCATGAGCATGCATTATGATGTCACAATATATGATTACATCATAATTAGTATGCACTATGACGTCACAATGTATTATGACGTCATAATGTATTCGCATTCTGACATCACAATATATTATGAGAGCGCAATTTGCAGGTATTATGAGCAATTTCTCTTACCCCAATTTGTGTCACATCTACTGGAGCATCATGAGCATGTATTATGACGTCACAGTATATGATGACATCATAATTAGTATGCACTATGACGTCACAATGTATTATGACGTCATAATGTATCCGCATCATGACATCACAATATATTATGAGAGCGCAATTTGCAGGTATTATGAGCAATTTCTCTTACCCCAATTTGTGTCACATCTACTGGAGCATCATGAGCATGTATTATGACGTCACAGTATATGATGACATCATAATTAGTATGCACTATGACGTCACAATGTATTATGACGTCATAATGTATCCGCATCATGACATCAGAATATATTATGAGAGCGCAATTTGCAGGTATTATGAGCAATTTCTCTTACCCCAATTTGTGTCACATCTACTGGAGCATCATGAGCATGTATTATGACGTCACAGTATATGAAGACATCATTATTAGTATGCACTATGACGTCACAATGTATTATGATGTCATAATATATCCTCATTATGACATCACAACATATTATGAGGGCGCAATTTGCAGGTATTATGAGCAATTTCCCTTACCACAATTTGTGTCACATCTACTGGAGCATCATGAGCATGCATTATGACGTCACAGTATATGATGACATCATAATTAGTATGCACTATGACGTCACAATGTATTATGACGTCATAATGTATCCGCATCATGATATCACAATATATTATGAGAGCGCAATTTGCAGGTATTATGAGCAAATTCTCTTACCCCAATTTGTGTCACATCTACTGGAGCATCATGAGCATGTATTATGACGTCACAGTATATGATGACATCATAATTAGTATGCACTATGACGTCACAATGTATTATGACGTCATAATGTATCCGCATCATGACATCACAATATATTATGAGAGCGCAATTTGCAGGTATTATGAGCAATTTCTCTTACCCCAATTTGTGTCACATCTACTGGAGCATCATGAGCATGTATTATGACGTCACAGTATATGAAGACATCATTATTAGTATGCACTATGACGTCACAATGTATTATGATGTCATAATATATCCTCATTATGACATCACAACATATTATGAGGGCGCAATTTGCAGGTATTATGAGCAATTTCCCTTACCACAATTTGTGTCACATCTACTGGAGCATCATGAGCATGCATTATGACGTCACAGTATATGATGACATCATAATTATTATGCACTATGACGTCACAATGTATTATGACGTCATAATGTATCCGCTTTATGACATCACAATATATTATGAGAGCGCAATTTGCAGGTATTATGACCAATTTCTCTTACACCTATTTGTGTCACATCAACTGGAGCATCATGAACATGTATTATGACGTCACAGTATATGATGACATCATAATTAGTATGCACTATGACGTCACAATGTATTATGACGTCATAATGTATCCGCATCATGACATCACAATATATTATGAGAGCGCAATTTGCAGGTATTATGAGCAATTTCTCTTACCCCAATTTGTGTCACATCTACTGGAGCATCATGAGCATGTATTATGACGTCACAGTATATGAAGACATCATTATTAGTATGCACTATGACGTCACAATGTATTATGATGTCATAATATATCCTCATTATGACATCACAACATATTATGAGGGCGCAATTTGCAGGTATTATGAGCAATTTCCCTTACCACAATTTGTGTCACATCTACTGGAGCATCATGAGCATGCATTATGACGTCACAGTATATGATGACATCATAATTATTATGCACTATGACGTCACAATGTATTATGACGTCATAATGTATCCGCATTATGACATCACAATATATTATGAGAGCGCAATTTGCAGGTATTATGAGCAATTTCTCTTACCCCAATTTGTGTCACATCTACTGGAGCATCATGAGCATGCATTATGATGTCACAATATATGATTACATCATAATTAGTATGCACTATGACGTCACAATGTATTATGACGTCATAATGTATTCGCATTCTGACATCACAATATATTATGAGAGCGCAATTTGCAGGTATTATGAGCAATTTCTCTTACCCCAATTTGTGTCACATCTACTGGAGCATCATGAGCATGTATTATGACGTCACAGTATATGATGACATCATAATTAGTATGCACTATGACGTCACAATGTATTATGACGTCATAATGTATCCGCATCATGACATCACAATATATTATGAGAGCGCAATTTGCAGGTATTATGAGCAATTTCTCTTACCCCAATTTGTGTCACATCTACTGGAGCATCATGAGCATGTATTATGACGTCACAGTATATGATGACATCATAATTAGTATGCACTATGACGTCACAATGTATTATGACGTCATAATGTATCCGCATCATGACATCACAATATATTATGAGAGCGCAATTTGCAGGTATTATGAGCAATTTCTCTTACCCCAATTTGTGTCACATCTACTGGAGCATCATGAGCATGTATTATGACGTCACAGTATATGAAGACATCATTATTAGTATGCACTATGACGTCACAATGTTTTATGATGTCATAATATATCCTCATTATGACATCACAACATATTATGAGGGCGCAATTTGCAGGTATTATGAGCAATTTCCCTTACCACAATTTGTGTCACATCTACTGGAGCATCATGAGCATGCATTATGACGTCACAGTATATGATGACATCATAATTATTATGCACTATGACGTCACAATGTATTATGACGTCATAATGTATCCGCTTTATGACATCACAATATATTATGAGAGCGCAATTTGCAGGTATTATGACCAATTTCTCTTACACCTATTTGTGTCACATCAACTGGAGCATCATGAACATGTATTATGACGTCACAGTATATGATGACATCATAATTAGTATGCACTATGACGTCACAATGTATTATGACGTCATAATGTATCCGCATCATGACATCACAATATATTATGAGAGCGCAATTTGCAGGTATTATGAGCAATTTCTCTTACCCCAATTTGTGTCACATCTACTGGAGCATCATGAGCATGTATTATGACGTCACAGTATATGAAGACATCATTATTAGTATGCACTATGACGTCACAATGTATTATGATGTCATAATATATCCTCATTATGACATCACAACATATTATGAGGGCGCAATTTGCAGGTATTATGAGCAATTTCCCTTACCACAATTTGTGTCACATCTACTGGAGCATCATGAGCATGCATTATGACGTCACAGTATATGATGACATCATAATTATTATGCACTATGACGTCACAATGTATTATGACGTCATAATGTATCCGCATTATGACATCACAATATATTATGAGAGCGCAATTTGCAGGTATTATGAGCAATTTCTCTTACCCCAATTTGTGTCACATCTACTGGAGCATCATGAGCATGCATTATGATGTCACAATATATGATTACATCATAATTAGTATGCACTATGACGTCACAATGTATTATGACGTCATAATGTATTCGCATTCTGACATCACAATATATTATGAGAGCGCAATTTGCAGGTATTATGAGCAATTTCTCTTACCCCAATTTTTGTCACATCTACTGGAGCATCATGAGCATGTATTATGACGTCACAGTATATGATGACATCATAATTAGTATGCACTTTGACGTCACAATGTATTATGACATCATAATGTATCCGCATTATGACATCGCAATATGTTTTGAGAGCGCAATTTGTAGGTATTATGAGCAATTTCTCTTACCCCAATTTGTGTCACATCTACTGGGGCATCATGAGCATGCATTATGATGTCACAGTATATGATGACATCATAATTAATATGCACTATTGTGTCACAATGCATTTTGACGTCATAATGAATCCGCATAATGACATCACAATATATTATGAGAGCGCAATTTGCAGGTATTATGAGCAATTTCTCTTACCACAATTTGTGTCACATCTACTGGATCATCATGAGCATGCATTATGATGTCACAATATATGATGACATCATGATTAGTATGCACTATGATGTCACAATGTATTATGACGTCATAATGTATCCGCTTTATGACATCACAATATATTATGAGAGCGCAATTTGCAGGTATTATGACCAATTTCTCATACCCCAATTTGTGTCACATCTACTGGAGCAACATGAGCATGTATTCTGACGTCACAGTATATGATGACATCATAATTAGTATGCAATATGACATCACAATGTATTATGATGTCATAATATATCCGGAAAATGACATCACAATATATTATGAGAGCGCAATTTGCAGGGGTTATGAGCAATTTCTCTTACCCAAATTTGTGCCACATCTACTGGAGCATCATGAGCATGCATTATGACGTCACAATATATGATGACATCATAATTAGTATGCAGTATGATGTCACAATGTATTATGACGTCATAATGTATCTGCTTTATGACATCACAATATATTATGAGAGCGCAATCTGCAGGTATTATGACCAATTTCCCTTACCCCAATTTGTGTCACATCTACTGGAGCATCATGAGCATGTATTATGACGTCACAGTATATGAAGTCATCATTATTAGTATGCACTATGACGTCACAATGTATTATGATGTCATAATATATCCGCATTATGACATCACAATATATTATGAGGGCGCAATTTGCAGGTATTATGAGCAATTTCTCTTACCACAATTTGTGTCACATCTACTGGAGCATCATGAGCATGCATTATGACGTCACAATATATGATGACATCATAATTAGTATGCACTATGTCGTCACAATGTATTATGACGTAATAATGTATCCGCATTATGACATCACAATATATTATGAGAGCGCAATTTGCAGGTATTAGTAGCAATTTCTCTTACCCCAATTTGTGTCACATCTACTGGAGCATAATGAGCATGCATTATGATGTCACAGTATATGATGACATCATAATTAGTATGCACTATGATGTCACAATGTATTATGACGTCATAAAGTATCTGCTTTATGACATCACAATATATTATGAGAGCGCAATTTGCAGGTATTATGACCAATTTCCCTTACCCCAATTTGTGTCACATCTACTGGAGCATCATGAGCATGTATTATGACGTCACAGTATATGAAGACATCATTATTAGTATGCACTATGACGTCACAATGTATTATGATGTCATAATATATCCTCATTATGACATCACAACATATTATGAGGGCGCAATTTGCAGGTATTATGAGCAATTTCCCTTACCACAATTTGTGTCACATCTACTGGAGCATCATGAGCATGCATTATGACGTCACAGTATATGATGACATCATAATTATTATGCACTATGACGTCACAATGTATTATGACGTCATAATGTATCCGCATTATGACATCACAATATATTATGAGAGCGCAATTTGCAGGTATTATGAGCAATTTCTCTTACCCCAATTTGTGTCACATCTACTGGAGCATCATGAGCATGCATTATGATGTCACAATATATGATTACATCATAATTAGTATGCACTATGACGTCACAATGTATTATGACGTCATAATGTATTCGCATTCTGACATCACAATATATTATGAGAGCGCAATTTGCAGGTATTATGAGCAATTTCTCTTACCCCAATTTGTGTCACATCTACTGGAGCATCATGAGCATGTATTATGACGTCACAGTATATGATGACATCATAATTAGTATGCACTATGACGTCACAATGTATTATGACGTCATAATGTATCCGCATCATGACATCACAATATATTATGAGAGCGCAATTTGCAGGTATTATGAGCAATTTCTCTTACCCCAATTTGTGTCACATCTACTGGAGCATCATGAGCATGTATTATGACGTCACAGTATATGATGACATCATAATTAGTATGCACTATGACGTCACAATGTATTATGACGTCATAATGTATCCGCATCATGACATCACAATATATTATGAGAGCGCAATTTGCAGGTATTATGAGCAATTTCTCTTACCCCAATTTGTGTCACATCTACTGGAGCATCATGAGCATGTATTATGACGTCACAGTATATGAAGACATCATTATTAGTATGCACTATGACGTCACAATGTATTATGATGTCATAATATATCCTCATTATGACATCACAACATATTATGAGGGCGCAATTTGCAGGTATTATGAGCAATTTCCCTTACCACAATTTGTGTCACATCTACTGGAGCATCATGAGCATGCATTATGACGTCACAGTATATGATGACATCATAATTATTATGCACTATGACGTCACAATGTATTATGACGTCATAATGTATCCGCTTTATGACATCACAATATATTATGAGAGCGCAATTTGCAGGTATTATGACCAATTTCTCTTACACCTATTTGTGTCACATCAACTGGAGCATCATGAACATGTATTATGACGTCACAGTATATGATGACATCATAATTAGTATGCACTATGACATCACAATGTATTATGACGTCATAATGTATCCGCATCATGACATCACAATATATTATGAGAGCGCAATTTGCAGGTATTATGAGCAATTTCTCTTACCCCAATTTGTGTCACATCTACTGGAGCATCATGAGCATGTATTATGACGTCACAGTATATGAAGACATCATTATTAGTATGCACTATGACGTCACAATGTATTATGATGTCATAATATATCCTCATTATGACATCACAACATATTATGAGGGCGCAATTTGCAGGTATTATGAGCAATTTCCCTTACCACAATTTGTGTCACATCTACTGGAGCATCATGAGCATGCATTATGACGTCACAGTATATGATGACATCATAATTATTATGCACTATGACGTCACAATGTATTATGACGTCATAATGTATCCGCATTATGACATCACAATATATTATGAGAGCGCAATTTGCAGGTATTATGAGCAATTTCTCTTACCCCAATTTGTGTCACATCTACTGGAGCATCATGAGCATGCATTATGATGTCACAATATATGATTACATCATAATTAGTATGCACTATGACGTCACAATGTATTATGACGTCATAATGTATTCGCATTCTGACATCACAATATATTATGAGAGCTCAATTTGCAGGTATTATGAGCAATTTCTCTTACCCCAATTTTTGTCACATCTACTGGAGCATCATGAGCATGTATTATGACGTCACAGTATATGATGACATCATAATTAGTATGCACTTTGACGTCACAATGTATTATGACATCATAATGTATCCGCATTATGACATCGCAATATATTTTGAGAGCGCAATTTGTAGGTATTATGAGCAATTTCTCTTACCCCAATTTGTGTCACATCTACTGGGGCATCATGAGCATGCATTATGATGTCACAGTATATGATGACATCATAATTAATATGCACTATTGTGTCACAATGCATTTTGACGTCATAATGAATCCGCATAATGACATCACAATATATTATGAGAGCGCAATTTGCAGGTATTATGAGCAATTTCTCTTACCACAATTTGTGTCACATCTACTGGATCATCATGAGCATGCATTATGATGTCACAATATATGATGACATCATGATTAGTATGCACTATGATGTCACAATGTATTATGACGTCATAATGTATCCGCTTTATGACATCACAATATATTATGAGAGCGCAATTTGCAGGTATTATGACCAATTTCTCATACCCCAATTTGTGTCACATCTACTGGAGCAACATGAGCATGTATTCTGACGTCACAGTATATGATGACATCATAATTAGTATGCAATATGACATCACAATGTATTATGATGTCATAATATATCCGGAAAATGACATCACAATATATTATGAGAGCGCAATTTGCAGGGGTTATGAGCAATTTCTCTTACCCAAATTTGTGCCACATCTACTGGAGCATCATGAGCATGCATTATGACGTCACAATATATGATGACATCATAATTAGTATGCAGTATGATGTCACAATGTATTATGACGTCATAATGTATCTGCTTTATGACATCACAATATATTATGAGAGCGCAATCTGCAGGTATTATGACCAATTTCCCTTACCCCAATTTGTGTCACATCTACTGGAGCATCATGAGCATGTATTATGACGTCACAGTATATGAAGTCATCATTATTAGTATGCACTATGACGTCACAATGTATTATGATGTCATAATATATCCGCATTATGACATCACAATATATTATGAGGGCGCAATTTGCAGGTATTATGAGCAATTTCTCTTACCACAATTTGTGTCACATCTACTGGAGCATCATGAGCATGCATTATGACGTCACAATATATGATGACATCATAATTAGTATGCACTATGTCGTCACAATGTATTATGACGTAATAATGTATCCGCATTATGACATCACAATATATTATGAGAGCGCAATTTGCAGGTATTAGTAGCAATTTCTCTTACCCCAATTTGTGTCACATCTACTGGAGCATAATGAGCATGCATTATGATGTCACAGTATATGATGACATCATAATTAGTATGCACTATGATGTCACAATGTATTATGACGTCATAAAGTATCTGCTTTATGACATCACAATATATTATGAGAGCGCAATTTGCAGGTATTATGACCAATTTCCCTTACCCCAATTTGTGTCACATCTACTGGAGCATCATGAGCATGTATTATGACGTCACAGTATATGAAGACATCATTATTAGTATGCACTATGACGTCACAATGTATTATGATGTCATAATATATCCTCATTATGACATCACAACATATTATGAGGGCGCAATTTGCAGGTATTATGAGCAATTTCCCTTACCACAATTTGTGTCACATCTACTGGAGCATCATGAGCATGCATTATGACGTCACAGTATATGATGACATCATAATTATTATGCACTATGACGTCACAATGTATTATGACGTCATAATGTATCCGCATTATGACATCACAATATATTATGAGAGCGCAATTTGCAGGTATTATGAGCAATTTCTCTTACCCCAATTTGTGTCACATCTACTGGAGCATCATGAGCATGCATTATGATGTCACAATATATGATTACATCATAATTAGTATGCACTATGACGTCACAATGTATTATGACGTCATAATGTATTCGCATTCTGACATCACAATATATTATGAGAGCGCAATTTGCAGGTATTATGAGCAATTTCTCTTACCCCAATTTGTGTCACATCTACTGGAGCATCATGAGCATGTATTATGACGTCACAGTATATGATGACATCATAATTAGTATGCACTATGACGTCACAATGTATTATGACGTCATAATGTATCCGCATCATGACATCACAATATATTATGAGAGCGCAATTTGCAGGTATTATGAGCAATTTCTCTTACCCCAATTTGTGTCACATCTACTGGAGCATCATGAGCATGTATTATGACGTCACAGTATATGATGACATCATAATTAGTATGCACTATGACGTCACAATGTATTATGACGTCATAATGTATCCGCATCATGACATCACAATATATTATGAGAGCGCAATTTGCAGGTATTATGAGCAATTTCTCTTACCCCAATTTGTGTCACATCTACTGGAGCATCATGAGCATGTATTATGACGTCACAGTATATGAAGACATCATTATTAGTATGCACTATGACGTCACAATGTATTATGATGTCATAATATATCCTCATTATGACATCACAACATATTATGAGGGCGCAATTTGCAGGTATTATGAGCAATTTCCCTTACCACAATTTGTGTCACATCTACTGGAGCATCATGAGCATGCATTATGACGTCACAGTATATGATGACATCATAATTATTATGCACTATGACGTCACAATGTATTATGACGTCATAATGTATCCGCTTTATGACATCACAATATATTATGAGAGCGCAATTTGCAGGTATTATGACCAATTTCTCTTACACCTATTTGTGTCACATCAACTGGAGCATCATGAACATGTATTATGACGTCACAGTATATGATGACATCATAATTAGTATGCACTATGACATCACAATGTATTATGACGTCATAATGTATCCGCATCATGACATCACAATATATTATGAGAGCGCAATTTGCAGGTATTATGAGCAATTTCTCTTACCCCAATTTGTGTCACATCTACTGGAGCATCATGAGCATGTATTATGACGTCACAGTATATGAAGACATCATTATTAGTATGCACTATGACGTCACAATGTATTATGATGTCATAATATATCCTCATTATGACATCACAACATATTATGAGGGCGCAATTTGCAGGTATTATGAGCAATTTCCCTTACCACAATTTGTGTCACATCTACTGGAGCATCATGAGCATGCATTATGACGTCACAGTATATGATGACATCATAATTATTATGCACTATGACGTCACAATGTATTATGACGTCATAATGTATCCGCATTATGACATCACAATATATTATGAGAGCGCAATTTGCAGGTATTATGAGCAATTTCTCTTACCCCAATTTGTGTCACATCTACTGGAGCATCATGAGCATGCATTATGATGTCACAATATATGATTACATCATAATTAGTATGCACTATGACGTCACAATGTATTATGACGTCATAATGTATTCGCATTCTGACATCAGAATATATTATGAGAGCGCAATTTGCAGGTATTATGAGCAATTTCTCTTACCCCAATTTTTGTCACATCTACTGGAGCATCATGAGCATGTATTATGACGTCACAGTATATGATGACATCATAATTAGTATGCACTTTGACGTCACAATGTATTATGACATCATAATGTATCCGCATTATGACATTGCAATATATTTTGAGAGCGCAATTTGTAGGTATTATGAGCAATTTCTCTTACCCCAATTTGTGTCACATCTACTGGGGCATCATGAGCATGCATTATGATGTCACAGTATATGATGACATCATAATTAATATGCACTATTGTGTCACAATGCATTTTGACGTCATAATGTATCCGCATAATGACATCACAATATATTATGAGAGCGCAATTTGCAGGTATTATGAGCAATTTCTCTTACCACAATTTGTGTCACATCTACTGGATCATCATGAGCATGCATTATGATGTCACAATATATGATGACATCATGATTAGTATGCACTATGATGTCACAATGTATTATGACGTCATAATGTATCCGCTTTATGACATCACAATATATTATGAGAGCGCAATTTGCAGGTATTATGACCAATTTCTCATACCCCAATTTGTGTCACATCTACTGGAGCAACATGAGCATGTATTCTGACGTCACAGTATATGATGACATCATAATTAGTATGCAATATGACATCACAATGTATTATGATGTCATAATATATCCGGAAAATGACATCACAATATATTATGAGAGCGCAATTTGCAGGGGTTATGAGCAATTTCTCTTACCCAAATTTGTGCCACATCTACTGGAGCATCATGAGCATGCATTATGACGTCACAATATATGATGACATCATAATTAGTATGCAGTATGATGTCACAATGTATTATGACGTCATAATGTATCTGCTTTATGACATCACAATATATTATGAGAGCGCAATCTGCAGGTATTATGACCAATTTCCCTTACCCCAATTTGTGTCACATCTACTGGAGCATCATGAGCATGTATTATGACGTCACAGTATATGAAGTCATCATTATTAGTATGCACTATGACGTCACAATGTATTATGATGTCATAATATATCCGCATTATGACATCACAATATATTATGAGGGCGCAATTTGCAGGTATTATGAGCAATTTCTCTTACCACAATTTGTGTCACATCTACTGGAGCATCATGAGCATGCATTATGACGTCACAATATATGATGACATCATAATTAGTATGCACTATGTCGTCACAATGTATTATGACGTAATAATGTATCCGCATTATGACATCACAATATATTATGAGAGCGCAATTTGCAGGTATTAGTAGCAATTTCTCTTACCCCAATTTGTGTCACATCTACTGGAGCATAATGAGCATGCATTATGATGTCACAGTATATGATGACATCATAATTAGTATGCACTATGATGTCACAATGTATTATGACGTCATAAAGTATCTGCTTTATGACATCACAATATATTATGAGAGCGCAATTTGCAGGTATTATGACCAATTTCCCTTACCCCAATTTGTGTCACATCTACTGGAGCAACATGAGCATGTATTATGACGTCACAGTATATGAAGGCATCATTATTAGTATGCACTATGACGTCACGATGTATTATGATGTCATAATATATCCTCATTATGACATCACAACATATTATGAGGGCGCAATTTGCAGGTATTATGAGCAATTTCCCTTACCACAATTTGTGTCACATCTACTGGAGCATCATGAGCATGCATTATGACGTCACAGTATATGATGACATCATAATTATTATGCACTATGACGTCACAATGTATTATGACGTCATAATGTATCCGCTTTATGACATCACAATATATTATGAGAGCGCAATTTGCAGGTATTATGACCAATTTCTCTTACACCTATTTGTGTCACATCAACTGGAGCATCATGAACATGTATTATGACGTCACAGTATATGATGACATCATAATTAGTATGCACTATGACATCACAATGTATTATGACGTCATAATGTATCCGCATCATGACATCACAATATATTATGAGAGCGCAATTTGCAGGTATTATGAGCAATTTCTCTTACCCCAATTTGTGTCACATCTACTGGAGCATCATGAGCATGTATTATGACGTCACAGTATATGAAGACATCATTATTAGTATGCACTATGACGTCACAATGTATTATGATGTCATAATATATCCTCATTATGACATCACAACATATTATGAGGGCGCAATTTGCAGGTATTATGAGCAATTTCCCTTACCACAATTTGTGTCACATCTACTGGAGCATCATGAGCATGCATTATGACGTCACAGTATATGATGACATCATAATTATTATGCACTATGACGTCACAATGTATTATGACGTCATAATGTATCCGCATTATGACATCACAATATATTATGAGAGCGCAATTTGCAGGTATTATGAGCAATTTCTCTTACCCCAATTTGTGTCACATCTACTGGAGCATCATGAGCATGCATTATGATGTCACAATATATGATTACATCATAATTAGTATGCACTATGACGTCACAATGTATTATGACGTCATAATGTATTCGCATTCTGACATCACAATATATTATGAGAGCGCAATTTGCAGGTATTATGAGCAATTTCTCTTACCCCAATTTTTGTCACATCTACTGGAGCATCATGAGCATGTATTATGACGTCACAGTATATGATGACATCATAATTAGTATGCACTTTGACGTCACAATGTATTATGACATCATAATGTATCCGCATTATGACATTGCAATATATTTTGAGAGCGCAATTTGTAGGTATTATGAGCAATTTCTCTTACCCCAATTTGTGTCACATCTACTGGGGCATCATGAGCATGCATTATGATGTCACAGTATATGATGACATCATAATTAATATGCACTATTGTGTCACAATGCATTTTGACGTCATAATGAATCCGCATAATGACATCACAATATATTATGAGAGCGCAATTTGCAGGTATTATGAGCAATTTCTCTTACCACAATTTGTGTCACATCTACTGGATCATCATGAGCATGCATTATGATGTCAAAATATATGATGACATCATGATTAGTATGCACTATGATGTCACAATGTATTATGACGTCATAATGTATCCGCTTTATGACATCACAATATATTATGAGAGCGCAATTTGCAGGTATTATGACCAATTTCTCATACCCCAATTTGTGTCACATCTACTGGAGCAACATGAGCATGTATTCTGACGTCACAGTATATGATGACATCATAATTAGTATGCAATATGACATCACAATGTATTATGATGTCATAATATATCCGGAAAATGACATCACAATATATTATGAGAGCGCAATTTGCAGGGGTTATGAGCAATTTCTCTTACCCAAATTTGTGCCACATCTACTGGAGCATCATGAGCATGCATTATGACGTCACAATATATGATGACATCATAATTAGTATGCAGTATGATGTCACAATGTATTATGACGTCATAATGTATCTGCTTTATGACATCACAATATATTATGAGAGCGCAATCTGCAGGTATTATGACCAATTTCCCTTACCCCAATTTGTGTCACATCTACTGGAGCATCATGAGCATGTATTATGACGTCACAGTATATGAAGTCATCATTATTAGTATGCACTATGACGTCACAATGTATTATGATGTCATAATATATCCGCATTATGACATCACAATATATTATGAGGGCGCAATTTGCAGGTATTATGAGCAATTTCTCTTACCACAATTTGTGTCACATCTACTGGAGCATCATGAGCATGCATTATGACGTCACAATATATGATGACATCATAATTAGTATGCACTATGTCGTCACAATGTATTATGACGTAATAATGTATCCGCATTATGACATCACAATATATTATGAGAGCGCAATTTGCAGGTATTAGTAGCAATTTCTCTTACCCCAATTTGTGTCACATCTACTGGAGCATAATGAGCATGCATTATGATATCACAGTATATGATGACATCATAATTAGTATGCACTATGATGTCACAATGTATTATGACGTCATAAAGTATCTGCTTTATGACATCACAATATATTATGAGAGCGCAATTTGCAGGTATTATGACCAATTTCCCTTACCCCAATTTGTGTCACATCTACTGTAGCAACATGAGCATGTATTATGACGTCACAGTATATGAAGGCATCATTATTAGTATGCACTATGACGTCACGATGTATTATGATGTCATAATATATCCGCATTATGACATCACAACATATTATGAGGGCGCAATTTGCAGGTATTATGAGCAATTTCTCTTACCACAATTTGTGTCACATCTACTGGAGAATCATGAGCATGCATTATGACGTCACAATATATGATGACATCATAATTAGTATGCACTATGATGTCACAATGTATTATGACGTCATAATGTATCCGCTTTATGACATCACAATATATTATGAGAGCGCAATTTGCAGGTATTATGACCAATTTCTCTTACACCTATTTGTGTCACATCAACTGGAGCATCATGAACATGTATTATGACGTCACAGTATATGATGACATCATAATTAGTATGCACTATGACGTCACAATGTATTATGACGTCATAATGTATCCGCATCATGACATCACAATATATTATGAGAGCGCAATTTGCAGGTATTATGAGCAATTTCTCTTACCCCAATTTGTGTCACATCTACTGGAGCATCATGAGCATGTATTATGACATCACAGTATATGAAGACATCATTATTAGTATGCACTATGACGTCACAATGTATTATGATGTCATAATATATCCTCATTATGACATCACAACATATTATGAGGGCGCAATTTGCAGGTATTATGAGCAATTTCCCTTACCACAATTTGTGTCACATCTACTGGAGCATCATGAGCATGCATTATGACGTCACAGTATATGATGACATCATAATTATTATGCACTATGACGTCACAATGTATTATGATGTCATAATGTATCCGCTTTATGACATCACAATATATTATGAGAGCGCAATTTGCAGGTATTATGACCAATTTCTCTTACACCTATTTGTGTCACATCAACTGGAGCATCATGAACATGTATTATGACGTCACAGTATATGATGACATCATAATTAGTATGCACTATGACGTCACAATGTATTATGACGTCATAATGTATCCGCATCATGACATCACAATATATTATGAGAGCGCAATTTGCAGGTATTATGAGCAATTTCTCTTACCCCAATTTGTGTCACATCTACTGGAGCGTCATGAGCATGCATTATGACGTCACAATATATGATGACATCATAATTAGTATGCACTATTATGTCACAATGTATTATGACGTCATAATATATCCGCTTTATGACATCACAATATATTATGAGAGCGCAATTTGCAGGTATTATGACCAATTTCTCTTACCCCAATTTGTGTCACATCTACTGGAGCATCATGAGCATGCATTATGACGTCACAGTATATGATGACATCATAATTAGTATGCACTATGACGTCACAATGTATTATGATGTCATAATATATCCGTATAATGACATCACAATATATTATGAGAGCGCAATTTGCAGGTATTACAGCAATTTCTCTTACCCCAATTTGTGTCACATCTACTGGAGAAACATGAGCATGTATTATGACGTCACAGTATATGATGACATCATAATTAGTATGCATTATGACGTCACAGTGTATTATGATGTCATAATATATCCTCATTATGACATCACAATATATTATGAGAGGGCAATTTGCAGGTATTATGAGCAATTTCTCTTACCCCAATTTGTGTCACATCTACTGGAGCATCCTGAGCATGTATTATGACGTCACAATATATGATGACATCATAATTAGTATGCACTATGACGTCACAATGTATTATGACGTCATAATGTATTCACATTATGACAACACAATATATTATGAGAGCGCAATTTGCAGGTATTATGACCAATTTCTCTTACCCCAATTTGTGTCACATCTACTGGAGCATAATGAGCATGCATTATGATGTCACAGTATATGATGACATCATAATTAGTATGCACTATGATGTCAAAGTGTATTATGACGTCATAATGAATCCGCATTATGACAACACAATATATTATGAGAGCGCAATTTGCAGGTATTATGACCAATTTCTCTTACCCCAATTTGTGTCACATCTACTGGAGCATCATGAGCATGCATTATGATGTCACAATATATGATTACATCATAATTAGTATGCACTATGACGTCACAATGTATTATGACGCCATAATGTATTCGCATTCTGACATCACAATATATTATGAGAGCGCAATTTGCAGGTATTATGAGCAATTTCTCTTACCCCAATTTTTGTCACATCTACTGGAGCATCATGAGCATGTATTATGACGTCACAGTATATGATGGCATCATAATTAATATGCACTATGACGTCACAATGTATTATGACATCATAATGTATCCGCATTATGACATTGCAATATATTTTGAGAGCGCAATTTGTAGGTATTATGAGCAACTTCTCTTACCCCAATTTGTGTCACATATACTGGGGCATCATGAGCATGCATTATGATGTCACAGTATATGATGACATCATAATTAGTATGCAATATGACATCACAATGTATTATGATGTCATAATATATCCGGAAAATGACATCACAATATATTATGAGAGCGCAATTTGCAGGGGTTATGAGCAATTTCTCTTACCCAATTTCTGTCACATCTACTGGAGCATCCTGAGCATGTATTATGACGTCACAATATATGATGACATCATAATTAGTATGCACTATGACGTCACAATGTATTATGACGTCATAATGTATTCACATTATGACAACACAATATATTATGAGAGCGCAATTTGCAGGTATTATGAGCAATTTCTCTTACCCCAATTTGTGTCACATCTACTGGAGCATAATGAGCATGCATTATGATGTCACAGTATATGATGACATCATAATTAGTATGCAATATGATGTCACAATGTATTATGACGTCATATTGAATCCGCATTATGACATCACAATATATTATGAGAGCGCAATTTGCAGGTATTATGAGCAATTTCTCTTACCCCACTTTGTGTCACATCTACTGGAGCATCCTGAGCATGTATTATGACGTCACAATATATGATGACATCATAATTAGTATGCACTATGACGTCACAATGCATTATGACGTCATAATGTATTCGCATTATGACATCGCAATATAATATGAGAGCGCAATTTGCAGGAATTATGACCAATTTCTCTTAACCCAATTTGTGTCACATCTACTCGAGAATCATGAGCATGTATTATGACGTCACAGTATATGATGACATCATAATTATTATGCACTATCACGTCACAATGTATTATGACATCATAATGTATCCGCATTATGACATCGCAATATATAATGAGAGCGCAATTTGCAGGTATTATGACCAATTTCTCTTACCCCAATTTGTGTCACATCTACTGGGTCATAATGAGCATGCATTATGATGTCACAGTACATGATGACATCATACTTAGTATTCACTATGATGTCACAATATATTATGACGTCATAATGAATCCGCATTATGACATCACAATATATTATGAGAGCGCAATTTGCACGTATTATGAGCAGGTTCTCTTACCCCAATTTGTGTCACATTTACTGGAGAAACATCAGCATGTATTATGTCGTCACAGTATATGATGACATCATAATTAGTATGCATTATGACATCACAATGTATTATGACGTCATAATGTATCCGCATTATGACATCACAATATATTATGAGTGCACAATTTGCAGGTATTATGAGCAATTTCTCTTACCCCAATTTGTGTCACATCTACTGGAGCGTCATGAGCATGCATTATGACGTCACAATATATGATGACATCATAATTAGTATGCACTATTATGTCACAATGTATTAAGACATCATAATGTATCCGCATTATGACATCGCAATATATTATGAGAGCGCAATTTGCAGGTAATATGAGCAATTTCTCTTACCCCAATTTGTGTCACATCTATTGGAGCATAATGAGAATGCATTATGATGTCACAGTATATGATGACATCATAATTAGTATGCACTATGATGTCACAATGTATTATGACGTCATAATGAATCCGCATTATGACATCACAATATATTATGAGAGCACAATTTGCAGGTATTATGAGCAATTTCTCTTACCACAATCTGTGTCACATCTACTGGAGCATCATGAGCATGCATTATGATGTCACAATATATGATGACATCATAATTAGTGTGCACTATGATGTCACAATGTATTATGATGTCATAATGTATCCGCTTTATGACATCACAATATATTATGAGAGCGCAATTTGCAGGTATTATGACCAATTTCTCTTACCCCAATTTGTTTCACATCTACTGGAGCATCATGAGCATGTATTCTGACGTCACAGTATATGATGACATCATAATTAGTAAGCAATATGACATCACAATGTATTATGATGTCATAATATATCCGGATAATGACATCACAATATATTATGAGAGAGCAATTTGCAGGTGTTATGAGCAATTTCTCTTAACCCAGTTTGTGTCAAGTCTACTGGAGCATCATGAGCATGTATTATGACGTCACAGTATATGATGACATCATAATTAGTATGCACTATGACGTCACAATGTATTATGACGTCATAATGTATCCGCATTATGACATCACAATATATTATGAGAGCGCAATTTGCAGGTATTAGTAGCAATTTCTCTTACCCCAATTTGTGTCACATCTACTGGAGCATAATGAGCATGCATTATGATGTCACAGTATATGATGACATCATAATTAGTATGCACTATGATGTCACAATGTATTATGACGTCATAAAGTATCTGCTTTATGACATCACAATATATTATGAGAGCGCAATTTGCAGGTATTATGACCAATTTCCCTTACCCCAATTTGTGTCACATCTACTGGAGCAACATGAGCATGTATTATGACGTCACAGTATATGATGACATCATAATTAATATGCACTATGACGTCACTATGTATTATGACATCATAATGTATCCGCATTATGAAATCGCAATATATTATGAGAGCGCAATGTGCAGGTGTTCTGAGCAATTTCTCTTACCCCAATTTGTGTCACATCTACTGGAGCATAATGAGCATGCATTATGATGTCACAGTATATGATGACATCATAATTAGTATGCACTATGATGTCACAATGTATTATGACGTCATAATGAATCCCCATTATGACATCACAATATATTATGAGAGCGCAATTTGCAGGTATTATGAGCAATTTCTCTTACCCCAATTTGTGTCACATCTACTGGAGAAACATCAGCATGTATTATGACGTCACAGTATATGATGACATCATAATTAGTATGCATTATGACGTCACAATGTATTATGACGTCATAATATATCCGCAGTATGACATCACAATATATTTTGAGAACGCAATTTGCAGGTATTATGAGCAATTTCTCTTACCCCAATTTGTGTCACATCTACTGGAGCATCCTGAGCATGTATTATGACGTCACAATATATGATGACATCATAATTAGTATGCACTATGACGTCACAATGTATTATGACGTCATAATGTATTCGCATTATGACATCAAAATATATTATGAGAGCGCAATTTGCAGGTATTATGACCAATTTCTCTTACCCCAATTTGTGTCACATCTAATGGAGCATCATGAGCATGTATTATGACGTCACAGTTTATGATGACATCATAATTAGTATGCACTATGACGTCACAATGTATTATGACATCATAATGTATCCGCATTATAACATCGCAATATATTATGAGAACGCAATTTGCAGGTGTTAAGAGCAATTTCTCTTACCCCAATTTGTGTCACATCTACTGGAGCATAATGAGCAGGCATTATGATGTCACAGTATATGATGACATCATAATTAGTATGCACTATGATGTCACAATGTATTATGACGTCATAATGAATCCACATTATGACATCACAATATATTATGAGAGCGCAATTTGCAGGTATTATGAGCAATTTCTCTTACCCCAATTTTTGTTACATCTACTGGAGCAACATGAGCATGCATTATGACATCACAGTATATGATGACATCATAATTAGTAAGCATTATGACGTCACAATGTATTATGACGTCATAATGTATCCGCATTATGACATCACAATATATTATGAGAGCGCAATTTGCAGGTATTATGAGCAATTTCTCTTACCCCAATTTGTGTCACATCTACAGGAGAATCCTGAGCAAGTATTATGACGTCACAGTATATGATGACATCATAATTAGTATGCACTATGACGTCACAATGTATTATGTCATCATAATGTATCCGCATTATGACATAGCAATATATTATGAGAGCGCAATTTGCCGGTATTATGAGCAATTTCTCTTACCCCAATTTGTGTCACATCTACTGGAGCATCATGAGCATGCATTATGATGTCACAATATATGATGACATCATAATTAGTATGCACTATGATGTCACAATGTATTATGACGTCATAATGTATCCGCTTTATGACATCACAATATATTATGAGAGCGCAATTTGCAGGTATTATGACCAATTTCTCTTACCCCATTTTGTGTCACATCTACTGGAGCATCATGAGCATGTATTCTGACGTCACAGTATATGATGACATCATAATTAGTATGCACTATGACATCACAATGTATTATGATGTCATAATATATCCGGATAATGACATCACAATATATTATGAGAGCGCAATTTGCAGGTGTTATGAGCAATTTCTGTTACCCAAATTTGTGCCACATCTACTGGAGCATCATGAGCATGCATTATGACGTCACAATATATGATGACATCATAATTAGTATGCAGTATTATGTCACAATGTATTATGACGTCATAATGTATCTGCTTTATGACATCACAATATATTATGAGAGCGCAATTTGCAGGTATTATGACCACTTTCCCTTACCCCAATTTGTGTCACATCTACTGGAGCATCATGAGCATGTATTATGACGTCACAGTATATGAAGACATCATTATTATTATGCACTATGATGTCACAATGTATTATGACGTCATAATGTATCTGCTTTATGACATCACAATATATTATGAGAGCGCAATTTGCAGGTATTATGACCAATTTCTCTTACCCCAATTTGTGTCACATCTACTGGAGCATCATGAGCATGTATTATGACGTCACAGTATATGATGACATCATAATTAGTATGCACTATGCTGTCACAATGTATTATGACGTCATAATGTATCCGCATTATGACATCACAATATATTATGAGAGCGCAACATGCAGGTATTATGACCAATTTCGCTTACCATAATTTGTGTCACATCTACTGGAGCATCATGAGCATGCAATTTTACGTCACAATATATGATGACATCATAATTAGTATGCACTATGCTGTCACAATGTATTATGACGTCATAATGTGTCCGCTTTATGACATCACAATATATTATGAGAGCGCAATTTGCAGGTATTATGACCAATTTCTCTTACCCCAATTTGTGTCACATCTACTGGAGCATCCTGAGCATGTATTTTGACGTCACAATATATGACGACAATATAATTAGTATGCACTATGACGTCACAATGCATTATGACGTCATAATGTATTCGCATTATGACGTCATAATGTATTCGCATTATGACATCACAATGTAATATGAGAGCGCAATTTGCAGGTATTATGAGCAATTTCTCTCACCCCAATTTGTGTCACATCTACTCGAGAATCATGAGCATGTATTATGACATCAAAGTATATGATGACATCATAATTAATATGCACTATGACGTCACAATGTATTATGACATCATAATGTATCCACATTATGACATCGCAATATATTATGAGAGCGCAATTTGCAGGTATTCTGAGCCTTTTCTCTTACCCCAATTTGTGTCACATCTACTGGAGCATAATGAGCATGCATTATAATGTCACAGTATATGATGACATCATAATTAGTATGCACTATGATGTCACAATGTATTATGACGTCATAATGAATCCCCATTATAACATCACAATGTATTATGAGAGCGCAATTTGCAGGTATTATGAGCAATTTCTCTTAACCCAATTAGTGTCACATCTACTGGAGAAACATCAGCATGTATTATGACGTCACAGTATATGATGACATCATAATTAGTATGCATTATGACGTCACAATGTGTTATGACATCACAATATATCCGCATTATGACATCACAATATATTATGAGAGCGCAATTGGCAGGTATTATGAGCAATTTCTCTTACCCCAATTTGTGTCACATCTACTGGAGCATCATGAGCATGCATTATTACGTCACAATATATGATGACATAATAATTAGTATGCACTATGATGTCACAATGTATTATGACGTCATAATGTATCCGCTTCATGACATCACAATATATTATGAGAGCGCAATTTGCAGGTATTCTGACCAATTTCTCTTACCCCAATTTGTGTCACATCTACTGGAGCATCATGAGCATGTATTATGACGTCACAGTATATGATAACATCATAAATAGTATGCACTATGACGTCATAATGTATCCGCATTATGACATCACAATATATTATGAGAGCGCAATTTGCAGGTATTATGAGCAATTTCTCTTACCCCAATTTGTGTCACATCTACTGGAGCATCCTGAGCATGTATTATGACGTCACAATATATGATGACAATATAATTAGTATGCACTATGACGTCACAATGCATTATGGCGTCATAATGTATTCGCATTATGACATCACAATGTAATATGAGAGCGCAATTTGGAGGTATTATGAGCAATTTCTCTTACCCCAATTTGTGTCACATCTACTCGAGAATCATGAGCATGCATTATGACGTCACGGTATATGTTGACATCATAATTATTATGCACTATGACGTCACAATGTATTATGACGTCATAATGTATCCGCATTATGACATCGCAATTTATTATGAGAGCGCAATTTGCAGGTGTTATGAGCAATTTCTCTTACCCCAATATGTGTCACATCTACTGGAGCATAATGAGCATGCATTATGATGTCACAGTATATGAGGACATCATAATTAGTATGCACTATGATGTCACAATGTATTATGACGTCATAATGAATCCGCATTATGACATCACAATATATTATGAGAGCGCAATTTGTACGTGTTATGAGCAATTTCTCTTACCCAAATGTGTGCCACATCTACTGGAGCATCATGAGCATGCATTATGACGTCACAATATATGATGACATCATAATTAGTATGCAGTATGATGCCACAATGTATTATGACGTCATAATGTATCTGCTTTATGACATCAAAATATATTATGAGAGCGCAATTTGCAGGTATTATGACCAATTTCCCTTACCCCAATTTGTGTCACATCTACTGGAGCATCATGAGCATGTATTATGACGTCACAGTATATGAAGACATCATTATTAGTATGCACTAAGACGTCACAATGTATTATGACCTCATAATGTATTCGCATTATGACATCACAATATATTATGAGAGCGCAATTTGCAGGTATTATGAGCAATTTCTCTTACCCGAATTTGTGTCACATATACTGGAGCATCATGAGCATGTATTATGACGTCACAGTATATGTTGAGATCACAATCAGTATGCACTATGACGTCACAATGTATTATGATGTCATCATATATCCGGATAATGACATCACAATATATTAGGAGAGCGCAATTTGCAGGTGTTATGAGCAATTTCTCTAACCCAAATTTGTGCCACATCTACTGGAGCATCATGAGCATGCATTATGACGTCACAATATATGATGACATCATTATTAGTATGCACTATGATGTCACAATGTATTATGACGTCATAATGTATCCTATTTATGACATCACAAAATATTATGAGAGCGCAATTTGCAGGTATAATGACCAATTTCTCTTACCCCAATTTGTGTCACATCTACTGGAGCATCATGAGCATGTATTATGACGTCACAGTATATGATGACATCATAATTAGTATGCACTATGACGTCACAATGTATTATGACGTCATAATTTATCCGCATTATGACATCACAAAATATTATGAGAGCGCAATTTGCAGGTATTAGGAGCAATTTCTCTTACCCCAATTTGTGTCACATCTACTGGAGCATCCCGAGCATGTATTATGACGTCACAATATATGATGACATCATAATTAGTATGCACTATGACGTCACAATGTATTATGACCACATAATGTATTCGCATTATGACATCACAATATATTATGAGAGCGCCATTTGCAGGTATTATGAGCAATTTCTCTTACCCCAATTTGTGTCACATCTACTGGAGCATCATGAGCATGTATTATGACGTCACAGTATATGTTGACATCATAATTAGTATGCACTATGACGTCACAATGTATTATGACATCATAATGTATCCGTATTATGACATCGCAATACATTTTGAGAGCGCAATTTGTAGGTATTATGAGCAATTTCTCTTACCCCAATTTGTGTCACATCTACTGGACCATTATGAGCATGCATTATGATGTCACAGTATATGATGACATCATAATAAGTATGCACTATGATGTCACAATGTATTATGACGTCATAATGTATCTGCTTTATGACATCACAATATATTATGAGAGCGCAATTTGCAGGTATTATGACCAATTTCCCTTACCCCAATTTGTGTCACATCTACTGGAGCAACATGAGCATGTATTATGACGTCACAGTATATGAAGACATCATTATTAGTATGCACTATGACGTCACAATGTATTATGATGTCATAATATATCCGCATTATGACATCACAACATATTATGAGGGCGCAATTTGCAGGTATTATGAGCAATTTCTCTTACCACAGTTTGTGTCACATCCACTGGAGAATCATGAGCATGCATTATGACGTCACAATATATGATGACATCATAATTAGTATGCACTATGATGTCACAATGTATTATGACGTCATAATGTATCCGCTTTATGACATCACAATATATTATGAGAGCGGAATTTGCAGGTATTATGACCAATTTCTCTTAACCCCAATTTTTGTCACATCAACTGGAGCATCATGAGCATGTATTATGACGTCACAGTATATGATGACATCATAATTAGTATGCACTATGACGTCACAATGTATTATGACGTCATAATGTATCCGCATCATGACATCACAATATATTATGAGAGCGCAATTTGCAGGTATTATGAGCAATTTCTCTTACCCCAATTTGTGTCACATCTACTGGAGCATGCTGAGCATGTATTATGACGTCACAATATATGATGACATCATAATTAGTATGCACTATGACGTCACAATGCATTATGACGTCATACTCTATTCGCATTATGACATCACAATATAATATGAGAGCGCAAATTGCAGGCATTATGAGCAATTTCTCTTACCCCAATTTGTGTCACATCTACTCGAGAATCATGAGCATGTATTATGACGTCACAGTATATGATGACATCATAATTAATATGCACTATGACGACACAATGTATTATGACATCATAATGTATCCGCATTATGAAATCGCAATATATTATGAGAGCGCAATGTGCAGGTGTTCTGAGCAATTTCTCTTACCCCAATTTGTGTCACATCTACTGGAGCATAATGAGCATGCATTATGATTTCACAGTATATGATGACATCATAATTAGTATGCACTATGATGTCACAATGTATTATGACGTCATAATGAATCCCCATTATGACATCACAATACATTATGAGAGCGCAATTTGCAGGTATTATGACCAATTTCTCTTACCCCAATTTGTGTCACATCTACTGGAGCATCATGAGCATGTATTCTGACGTCACAGTATATGATGACATCATAATTAATATGCACTATGACGACACAATGTATTATGACATCATAATGTATCCGCATTATGAAATCGCAATATATTATGAGAGCGCAATGTGCAGGTGTTCTGAGCAATTTCTCTTACCCCAATTTGTGTCACATCTACTGGAGCATCATGAGCATGCATTATGATGTCACAATATATGATTACATCATAATTAGTATGCACTATGACGTCACAATGTATTATGACGTCATAATGTATTCGCATTCTGACATCAGAATATATTATGAGAGCGCAATTTGCAGGTATTATGAGCAATTTCTCTTACCCCAATTTTTGTCACATCTACTGGAGCATCATGAGCATGTATTATGACGTCACAGTATATGATGACATCATAATTAGTATGCACTTTGACGTCACAATGTATTATGACATCATAATGTATCCGCATTATGACATTGCAATATATTTTGAGAGCGCAATTTGTAGGTATTATGAGCAATTTCTCTTACCCCAATTTGTGTCACATCTACTGGGGCATCATGAGCATGCATTATGATGTCACAGTATATGATGACATCATAATTAATATGCACTATTGTGTCACAATGCATTTTGACGTCATAATGTATCCGCATAATGACATCACAATATATTATGAGAGCGCAATTTGCAGGTATTATGAGCAATTTCTCTTACCACAATTTGTGTCACATCTACTGGATCATCATGAGCATGCATTATGATGTCACAATATATGATGACATCATGATTAGTATGCACTATGATGTCACAATGTATTATGACGTCATAATGTATCCGCTTTATGACATCACAATATATTATGAGAGCGCAATTTGCAGGTATTATGACCAATTTCTCATACCCCAATTTGTGTCACATCTACTGGAGCAACATGAGCATGTATTCTGACGTCACAGTATATGATGACATCATAATTAGTATGCAATATGACATCACAATGTATTATGATGTCATAATATATCCGGAAAATGACATCACAATATATTATGAGAGCGCAATTTGCAGGGGTTATGAGCAATTTCTCTTACCCAAATTTGTGCCACATCTACTGGAGCATCATGAGCATGCATTATGACGTCACAATATATGATGACATCATAATTAGTATGCAGTATGATGTCACAATGTATTATGACGTCATAATGTATCTGCTTTATGACATCACAATATATTATGAGAGCGCAATCTGCAGGTATTATGACCAATTTCCCTTACCCCAATTTGTGTCACATCTACTGGAGCATCATGAGCATGTATTATGACGTCACAGTATATGAAGTCATCATTATTAGTATGCACTATGACGTCACAATGTATTATGATGTCATAATATATCCGCATTATGACATCACAATATATTATGAGGGCGCAATTTGCAGGTATTATGAGCAATTTCTCTTACCACAATTTGTGTCACATCTACTGGAGCATCATGAGCATGCATTATGACGTCACAATATATGATGACATCATAATTAGTATGCACTATGTCGTCACAATGTATTATGACGTAATAATGTATCCGCATTATGACATCACAATATATTATGAGAGCGCAATTTGCAGGTATTAGTAGCAATTTCTCTTACCCCAATTTGTGTCACATCTACTGGAGCATAATGAGCATGCATTATGATGTCACAGTATATGATGACATCATAATTAGTATGCACTATGATGTCACAATGTATTATGACGTCATAAAGTATCTGCTTTATGACATCACAATATATTATGAGAGCGCAATTTGCAGGTATTATGACCAATTTCCCTTACCCCAATTTGTGTCACATCTACTGGAGCAACATGAGCATGTATTATGACGTCACAGTATATGAAGGCATCATTATTAGTATGCACTATGACGTCACGATGTATTATGATGTCATAATATATCCTCATTATGACATCACAACATATTTTGAGGGCGCAATTTGCAGGTATTATGAGCAATTTCCCTTACCACAATTTGTGTCACATCTACTGGAGCATCATGAGCATGCATTATGACGTCACAGTATATGATGACATCATAATTATTATGCACTATGACGTCACAATGTATTATGACGTCATAATGTATCCGCTTTATGACATCACAATATATTATGAGAGCGCAATTTGCAGGTATTATGACCAATTTCTCTTACACCTATTTGTGTCACATCAACTGGAGCATCATGAACATGTATTATGACGTCACAGTATATGATGACATCATAATTAGTATGCACTATGACATCACAATGTATTATGACGTCATAATGTATCCGCATCATGACATCACAATATATTATGAGAGCGCAATTTGCAGGTATTATGAGCAATTTCTCTTACCCCAATTTGTGTCACATCTACTGGAGCATCATGAGCATGTATTATGACGTCACAGTATATGAAGACATCATTATTAGTATGCACTATGACGTCACAATGTATTATGATGTCATAATATATCCTCATTATGACATCACAACATATTATGAGGGCGCAATTTGCAGGTATTATGAGCAATTTCCCTTACCACAATTTGTGTCACATCTACTGGAGCATCATGAGCATGCATTATGACGTCACAGTATATGATGACATCATAATTATTATGCACTATGACGTCACAATGTATTATGACGTCATAATGTATCCGCATTATGACATCACAATATATTATGAGAGCGCAATTTGCAGGTATTATGAGCAATTTCTCTTACCCCAATTTGTGTCACATCTACTGGAGCATCATGAGCATGCATTATGATGTCACAATATATGATTACATCATAATTAGTATGCACTATGACGTCACAATGTATTATGACGTCATAATGTATTCGCATTCTGACATCACAATATATTATGAGAGCGCAATTTGCAGGTATTATGAGCAATTTCTCTTACCCCAATTTTTGTCACATCTACTGGAGCATCATGAGCATGTATTATGACGTCACAGTATATGATGACATCATAATTAGTATGCACTTTGACGTCACAATGTATTATGACATCATAATGTATCCGCATTATGACATTGCAATATATTTTGAGAGCGCAATTTGTAGGTATTATGAGCAATTTCTCTTACCCCAATTTGTGTCACATCTACTGGGGCATCATGAGCATGCATTATGATGTCACAGTATATGATGACATCATAATTAATATGCACTATTGTGTCACAATGCATTTTGACGTCATAATGAATCCGCATAATGACATCACAATATATTATGAGAGCGCAATTTGCAGGTATTATGAGCAATTTCTCTTACCACAATTTGTGTCACATCTACTGGATCATCATGAGCATGCATTATGATGTCAAAATATATGATGACATCATGATTAGTATGCACTATGATGTCACAATGTATTATGACGTCATAATGTATCCGCTTTATGACATCACAATATATTATGAGAGCGCAATTTGCAGGTATTATGACCAATTTCTCATACCCCAATTTGTGTCACATCTACTGGAGCAACATGAGCATGTATTCTGACGTCACAGTATATGATGACATCATAATTAGTATGCAATATGACATCACAATGTATTATGATGTCATAATATATCCGGAAAATGACATCACAATATATTATGAGAGCGCAATTTGCAGGGGTTATGAGCAATTTCTCTTACCCAAATTTGTGCCACATCTACTGGAGCATCATGAGCATGCATTATGACGTCACAATATATGATGACATCATAATTAGTATGCAGTATGATGTCACAATGTATTATGACGTCATAATGTATCTGCTTTATGACATCACAATATATTATGAGAGCGCAATCTGCAGGTATTATGACCAATTTCCCTTACCCCAATTTGTGTCACATCTACTGGAGCATCATGAGCATGTATTATGACGTCACAGTATATGAAGTCATCATTATTAGTATGCACTATGACGTCACAATGTATTATGATGTCATAATATATCCGCATTATGACATCACAATATATTATGAGGGCGCAATTTGCAGGTATTATGAGCAATTTCTCTTACCACAATTTGTGTCACATCTACTGGAGCATCATGAGCATGCATTATGACGTCACAATATATGATGACATCATAATTAGTATGCACTATGTCGTCACAATGTATTATGACGTAATAATGTATCCGCATTATGACATCACAATATATTATGAGAGCGCAATTTGCAGGTATTAGTAGCAATTTCTCTTACCCCAATTTGTGTCACATCTACTGGAGCATAATGAGCATGCATTATGATATCACAGTATATGATGACATCATAATTAGTATGCACTATGATGTCACAATGTATTATGACGTCATAAAGTATCTGCTTTATGACATCACAATATATTATGAGAGCGCAATTTGCAGGTATTATGACCAATTTCCCTTACCCCAATTTGTGTCACATCTACTGTAGCAACATGAGCATGTATTATGACGTCACAGTATATGAAGGCATCATTATTAGTATGCACTATGACGTCACGATGTATTATGATGTCATAATATATCCGCATTATGACATCACAACATATTATGAGGGCGCAATTTGCAGGTATTATGAGCAATTTCTCTTACCACAATTTGTGTCACATCTACTGGAGAATCATGAGCATGCATTATGACGTCACAATATATGATGACATCATAATTAGTATGCACTATGATGTCACAATGTATTATGACGTCATAATGTATCCGCTTTATGACATCACAATATATTATGAGAGCGCAATTTGCAGGTATTATGACCAATTTCTCTTACACCTATTTGTGTCACATCAACTGGAGCATCATGAACATGTATTATGACGTCACAGTATATGATGACATCATAATTAGTATGCACTATGACGTCACAATGTATTATGACGTCATAATGTATCCGCATCATGACATCACAATATATTATGAGAGCGCAATTTGCAGGTATTATGAGCAATTTCTCTTACCCCAATTTGTGTCACATCTACTGGAGCATCATGAGCATGTATTATGACATCACAGTATATGAAGACATCATTATTAGTATGCACTATGACGTCACAATGTATTATGATGTCATAATATATCCTCATTATGACATCACAACATATTATGAGGGCGCAATTTGCAGGTATTATGAGCAATTTCCCTTACCACAATTTGTGTCACATCTACTGGAGCATCATGAGCATGCATTATGACGTCACAGTATATGATGACATCATAATTATTATGCACTATGACGTCACAATGTATTATGATGTCATAATGTATCCGCTTTATGACATCACAATATATTATGAGAGCGCAATTTGCAGGTATTATGACCAATTTCTCTTACACCTATTTGTGTCACATCAACTGGAGCATCATGAACATGTATTATGACGTCACAGTATATGATGACATCATAATTAGTATGCACTATGACGTCACAATGTATTATGACGTCATAATGTATCCGCATCATGACATCACAATATATTATGAGAGCGCAATTTGCAGGTATTATGAGCAATTTCTCTTACCCCAATTTGTGTCACATCTACTGGAGCGTCATGAGCATGCATTATGACGTCACAATATATGATGACATCATAATTAGTATGCACTATTATGTCACAATGTATTATGACGTCATAATATATCCGCTTTATGACATCACAATATATTATGAGAGCGCAATTTGCAGGTATTATGACCAATTTCTCTTACCCCAATTTGTGTCACATCTACTGGAGCATCATGAGCATGCATTATGACGTCACAGTATATGATGACATCATAATTAGTATGCACTATGACGTCACAATGTATTATGATGTCATAATATATCCGTATAATGACATCACAATATATTATGAGAGCGCAATTTGCAGGTATTACAGCAATTTCTCTTACCCCAATTTGTGTCACATCTACTGGAGAAACATGAGCATGTATTATGACGTCACAGTATATGATGACATCATAATTAGTATGCATTATGACGTCACAGTGTATTATGATGTCATAATATATCCTCATTATGACATCACAATATATTATGAGAGGGCAATTTGCAGGTATTATGAGCAATTTCTCTTACCCCAATTTGTGTCACATCTACTGGAGCATCCTGAGCATGTATTATGACGTCACAATATATGATGACATCATAATTAGTATGCACTATGACGTCACAATGTATTATGACGTCATAATGTATTCACATTATGACAACACAATATATTATGAGAGCGCAATTTGCAGGTATTATGACCAATTTCTCTTACCCCAATTTGTGTCACATCTACTGGAGCATAATGAGCATGCATTATGATGTCACAGTATATGATGACATCATAATTAGTATGCACTATGATGTCAAAGTGTATTATGACGTCATAATGAATCCGCATTATGACAACACAATATATTATGAGAGCGCAATTTGCAGGTATTATGACCAATTTCTCTTACCCCAATTTGTGTCACATCTACTGGAGCATCATGAGCATGCATTATGATGTCACAATATATGATTACATCATAATTAGTATGCACTATGACGTCACAATGTATTATGACGCCATAATGTATTCGCATTCTGACATCACAATATATTATGAGAGCGCAATTTGCAGGTATTATGAGCAATTTCTCTTACCCCAATTTTTGTCACATCTACTGGAGCATCATGAGCATGTATTATGACGTCACAGTATATGATGGCATCATAATTAATATGCACTATGACGTCACAATGTATTATGACATCATAATGTATCCGCATTATGACATTGCAATATATTTTGAGAGCGCAATTTGTAGGTATTATGAGCAACTTCTCTTACCCCAATTTGTGTCACATATACTGGGGCATCATGAGCATGCATTATGATGTCACAGTATATGATGACATCATAATTAGTATGCAATATGACATCACAATGTATTATGATGTCATAATATATCCGGAAAATGACATCACAATATATTATGAGAGCGCAATTTGCAGGGGTTATGAGCAATTTCTCTTACCCAATTTCTGTCACATCTACTGGAGCATCCTGAGCATGTATTATGACGTCACAATATATGATGACATCATAATTAGTATGCACTATGACGTCACAATGTATTATGACGTCATAATGTATTCACATTATGACAACACAATATATTATGAGAGCGCAATTTGCAGGTATTATGAGCAATTTCTCTTACCCCAATTTGTGTCACATCTACTGGAGCATAATGAGCATGCATTATGATGTCACAGTATATGATGACATCATAATTAGTATGCAATATGATGTCACAATGTATTATGACGTCATATTGAATCCGCATTATGACATCACAATATATTATGAGAGCGCAATTTGCAGGTATTATGAGCAATTTCTCTTACCCCACTTTGTGTCACATCTACTGGAGCATCCTGAGCATGTATTATGACGTCACAATATATGATGACATCATAATTAGTATGCACTATGACGTCACAATGCATTATGACGTCATAATGTATTCGCATTATGACATCGCAATATAATATGAGAGCGCAATTTGCAGGAATTATGACCAATTTCTCTTAACCCAATTTGTGTCACATCTACTCGAGAATCATGAGCATGTATTATGACGTCACAGTATATGATGACATCATAATTATTATGCACTATCACGTCACAATGTATTATGACATCATAATGTATCCGCATTATGACATCGCAATATATAATGAGAGCGCAATTTGCAGGTATTATGACCAATTTCTCTTACCCCAATTTGTGTCACATCTACTGGGTCATAATGAGCATGCATTATGATGTCACAGTACATGATGACATCATACTTAGTATTCACTATGATGTCACAATATATTATGACGTCATAATGAATCCGCATTATGACATCACAATATATTATGAGAGCGCAATTTGCACGTATTATGAGCAGGTTCTCTTACCCCAATTTGTGTCACATTTACTGGAGAAACATCAGCATGTATTATGTCGTCACAGTATATGATGACATCATAATTAGTATGCATTATGACATCACAATGTATTATGACGTCATAATGTATCCGCATTATGACATCACAATATATTATGAGTGCACAATTTGCAGGTATTATGAGCAATTTCTCTTACCCCAATTTGTGTCACATCTACTGGAGCGTCATGAGCATGCATTATGACGTCACAATATATGATGACATCATAATTAGTATGCACTATTATGTCACAATGTATTAAGACATCATAATGTATCCGCATTATGACATCGCAATATATTATGAGAGCGCAATTTGCAGGTAATATGAGCAATTTCTCTTACCCCAATTTGTGTCACATCTATTGGAGCATAATGAGAATGCATTATGATGTCACAGTATATGATGACATCATAATTAGTATGCACTATGATGTCACAATGTATTATGACGTCATAATGAATCCGCATTATGACATCACAATATATTATGAGAGCACAATTTGCAGGTATTATGAGCAATTTCTCTTACCACAATCTGTGTCACATCTACTGGAGCATCATGAGCATGCATTATGATGTCACAATATATGATGACATCATAATTAGTGTGCACTATGATGTCACAATGTATTATGATGTCATAATGTATCCGCTTTATGACATCACAATATATTATGAGAGCGCAATTTGCAGGTATTATGACCAATTTCTCTTACCCCAATTTGTTTCACATCTACTGGAGCATCATGAGCATGTATTCTGACGTCACAGTATATGATGACATCATAATTAGTAAGCAATATGACATCACAATGTATTATGATGTCATAATATATCCGGATAATGACATCACAATATATTATGAGAGAGCAATTTGCAGGTGTTATGAGCAATTTCTCTTAACCCAGTTTGTGTCAAGTCTACTGGAGCATCATGAGCATGTATTATGACGTCACAGTATATGATGACATCATAATTAGTATGCACTATGACGTCACAATGTATTATGACGTCATAATGTATCCGCATTATGACATCACAATATATTATGAGAGCGCAATTTGCAGATATTAGTAGCAATTTCTCTTACCCCAATTTGTGTCACATCTACTGGAGCATAATGAGCATGCATTATGATGTCACAGTATATGATGACATCATAATTAGTATGCACTATGATGTCACAATGTATTATGACGTCATAAAGTATCTGCTTTATGACATCACAATATATTATGAGAGCGCAATTTGCAGGTATTATGACCAATTTCCCTTACCCCAATTTGTGTCACATCTACTGGAGCAACATGAGCATGTATTATGACGTCACAGTATATGATGACATCATAATTAATATGCACTATGACGTCACTATGTATTATGACATCATAATGTATCCGCATTATGAAATCGCAATATATTATGAGAGCGCAATGTGCAGGTGTTCTGAGCAATTTCTCTTACCCCAATTTGTGTCACATCTACTGGAGCATAATGAGCATGCATTATGATGTCACAGTATATGATGACATCATAATTAGTATGCACTATGATGTCACAATGTATTATGACGTCATAATGAATCCCCATTATGACATCACAATATATTATGAGAGCGCAATTTGCAGGTATTATGAGCAATTTCTCTTACCCCAATTTGTGTCACATCTACTGGAGAAACATCAGCATGTATTATGACGTCACAGTATATGATGACATCATAATTAGTATGCATTATGACGTCACAATGTATTATGACGTCATAATATATCCGCAGTATGACATCACAATATATTTTGAGAACGCAATTTGCAGGTATTATGAGCAATTTCTCTTACCCCAATTTGTGTCACATCTACTGGAGCATCCTGAGCATGTATTATGACGTCACAATATATGATGACATCATAATTAGTATGCACTATGACGTCACAATGTATTATGACGTCATAATGTATTCGCATTATGACATCAAAATATATTATGAGAGCGCAATTTGCAGGTATTATGACCAATTTCTCTTACCCCAATTTGTGTCACATCTAATGGAGCATCATGAGCATGTATTATGACGTCACAGTTTATGATGACATCATAATTAGTATGCACTATGACGTCACAATGTATTATGACATCATAATGTATCCGCATTATAACATCGCAATATATTATGAGAACGCAATTTGCAGGTGTTAAGAGCAATTTCTCTTACCCCAATTTGTGTCACATCTACTGGAGCATAATGAGCAGGCATTATGATGTCACAGTATATGATGACATCATAATTAGTATGCACTATGATGTCACAATGTATTATGACGTCATAATGAATCCACATTATGACATCACAATATATTATGAGAGCGCAATTTGCAGGTATTATGAGCAATTTCTCTTACCCCAATTTTTGTTACATCTACTGGAGCAACATGAGCATGCATTATGACATCACAGTATATGATGACATCATAATTAGTAAGCATTATGACGTCACAATGTATTATGACGTCATAATGTATCCGCATTATGACATCACAATATATTATGAGAGCGCAATTTGCAGGTATTATGAGCAATTTCTCTTACCCCAATTTGTGTCACATCTACAGGAGAATCCTGAGCAAGTATTATGACGTCACAGTATATGATGACATCATAATTAGTATGCACTATGACGTCACAATGTATTATGTCATCATAATGTATCCGCATTATGACATAGCAATATATTATGAGAGCGCAATTTGCCGGTATTATGAGCAATTTCTCTTACCCCAATTTGTGTCACATCTACTGGAGCATCATGAGCATGCATTATGATGTCACAATATATGATGACATCATAATTAGTATGCACTATGATGTCACAATGTATTATGACGTCATAATGTATCCGCTTTATGACATCACAATATATTATGAGAGCGCAATTTGCAGGTATTATGACCAATTTCTCTTACCCCATTTTGTGTCACATCTACTGGAGCATCATGAGCATGTATTCTGACGTCACAGTATATGATGACATCATAATTAGTATGCACTATGACATCACAATGTATTATGATGTCATAATATATCCGGATAATGACATCACAATATATTATGAGAGCGCAATTTGCAGGTGTTATGAGCAATTTCTGTTACCCAAATTTGTGCCACATCTACTGGAGCATCATGAGCATGCATTATGACGTCACAATATATGATGACATCATAATTAGTATGCAGTATTATGTCACAATGTATTATGACGTCATAATGTATCTGCTTTATGACATCACAATATATTATGAGAGCGCAATTTGCAGGTATTATGACCACTTTCCCTTACCCCAATTTGTGTCACATCTACTGGAGCATCATGAGCATGTATTATGACGTCACAGTATATGAAGACATCATTATTATTATGCACTATGATGTCACAATGTATTATGACGTCATAATGTATCTGCTTTATGACATCACAATATATTATGAGAGCGCAATTTGCAGGTATTATGACCAATTTCTCTTACCCCAATTTGTGTCACATCTACTGGAGCATCATGAGCATGTATTATGACGTCACAGTATATGATGACATCATAATTAGTATGCACTATGCTGTCACAATGTATTATGACGTCATAATGTATCCGCATTATGACATCACAATATATTATGAGAGCGCAACATGCAGGTATTATGACCAATTTCGCTTACCATAATTTGTGTCACATCTACTGGAGCATCATGAGCATGCAATTTTACGTCACAATATATGATGACATCATAATTAGTATGCACTATGCTGTCACAATGTATTATGACGTCATAATGTGTCCGCTTTATGACATCACAATATATTATGAGAGCGCAATTTGCAGGTATTATGACCAATTTCTCTTACCCCAATTTGTGTCACATCTACTGGAGCATCCTGAGCATGTATTTTGACGTCACAATATATGACGACAATATAATTAGTATGCACTATGACGTCACAATGCATTATGACGTCATAATGTATTCGCATTATGACGTCATAATGTATTCGCATTATGACATCACAATGTAATATGAGAGCGCAATTTGCAGGTATTATGAGCAATTTCTCTCACCCCAATTTGTGTCACATCTACTCGAGAATCATGAGCATGTATTATGACATCAAAGTATATGATGACATCATAATTAATATGCACTATGACGTCACAATGTATTATGACATCATAATGTATCCACATTATGACATCGCAATATATTATGAGAGCGCAATTTGCAGGTATTCTGAGCCTTTTCTCTTACCCCAATTTGTGTCACATCTACTGGAGCATAATGAGCATGCATTATAATGTCACAGTATATGATGACATCATAATTAGTATGCACTATGATGTCACAATGTATTATGACGTCATAATGAATCCCCATTATAACATCACAATGTATTATGAGAGCGCAATTTGCAGGTATTATGAGCAATTTCTCTTAACCCAATTAGTGTCACATCTACTGGAGAAACATCAGCATGTATTATGACGTCACAGTATATGATGACATCATAATTAGTATGCATTATGACGTCACAATGTGTTATGACATCACAATATATCCGCATTATGACATCACAATATATTATGAGAGCGCAATTGGCAGGTATTATGAGCAATTTCTCTTACCCCAATTTGTGTCACATCTACTGGAGCATCATGAGCATGCATTATTACGTCACAATATATGATGACATAATAATTAGTATGCACTATGATGTCACAATGTATTATGACGTCATAATGTATCCGCTTCATGACATCACAATATATTATGAGAGCGCAATTTGCAGGTATTCTGACCAATTTCTCTTACCCCAATTTGTGTCACATCTACTGGAGCATCATGAGCATGTATTATGACGTCACAGTATATGATAACATCATAAATAGTATGCACTATGACGTCATAATGTATCCGCATTATGACATCACAATATATTATGAGAGCGCAATTTGCAGGTATTATGAGCAATTTCTCTTACCCCAATTTGTGTCACATCTACTGGAGCATCCTGAGCATGTATTATGACGTCACAATATATGATGACAATATAATTAGTATGCACTATGACGTCACAATGCATTATGGCGTCATAATGTATTCGCATTATGACATCACAATGTAATATGAGAGCGCAATTTGGAGGTATTATGAGCAATTTCTCTTACCCCAATTTGTGTCACATCTACTCGAGAATCATGAGCATGCATTATGACGTCACGGTATATGTTGACATCATAATTATTATGCACTATGACGTCACAATGTATTATGACGTCATAATGTATCCGCATTATGACATCGCAATTTATTATGAGAGCGCAATTTGCAGGTGTTATGAGCAATTTCTCTTACCCCAATATGTGTCACATCTACTGGAGCATAATGAGCATGCATTATGATGTCACAGTATATGAGGACATCATAATTAGTATGCACTATGATGTCACAATGTATTATGACGTCATAATGAATCCGCATTATGACATCACAATATATTATGAGAGCGCAATTTGTACGTGTTATGAGCAATTTCTCTTACCCAAATGTGTGCCACATCTACTGGAGCATCATGAGCATGCATTATGACGTCACAATATATGATGACATCATAATTAGTATGCAGTATGATGCCACAATGTATTATGACGTCATAATGTATCTGCTTTATGACATCAAAATATATTATGAGAGCGCAATTTGCAGGTATTATGACCAATTTCCCTTACCCCAATTTGTGTCACATCTACTGGAGCATCATGAGCATGTATTATGACGTCACAGTATATGAAGACATCATTATTAGTATGCACTAAGACGTCACAATGTATTATGACCTCATAATGTATTCGCATTATGACATCACAATATATTATGAGAGCGCAATTTGCAGGTATTATGAGCAATTTCTCTTACCCGAATTTGTGTCACATATACTGGAGCATCATGAGCATGTATTATGACGTCACAGTATATGTTGAGATCACAATCAGTATGCACTATGACGTCACAATGTATTATGATGTCATCATATATCCGGATAATGACATCACAATATATTAGGAGAGCGCAATTTGCAGGTGTTATGAGCAATTTCTCTAACCCAAATTTGTGCCACATCTACTGGAGCATCATGAGCATGCATTATGACGTCACAATATATGATGACATCATTATTAGTATGCACTATGATGTCACAATGTATTATGACGTCATAATGTATCCTATTTATGACATCACAAAATATTATGAGAGCGCAATTTGCAGGTATAATGACCAATTTCTCTTACCCCAATTTGTGTCACATCTACTGGAGCATCATGAGCATGTATTATGACGTCACAGTATATGATGACATCATAATTAGTATGCACTATGACGTCACAATGTATTATGACGTCATAATTTATCCGCATTATGACATCACAAAATATTATGAGAGCGCAATTTGCAGGTATTAGGAGCAATTTCTCTTACCCCAATTTGTGTCACATCTACTGGAGCATCCCGAGCATGTATTATGACGTCACAATATATGATGACATCATAATTAGTATGCACTATGACGTCACAATGTATTATGACCACATAATGTATTCGCATTATGACATCACAATATATTATGAGAGCGCCATTTGCAGGTATTATGAGCAATTTCTCTTACCCCAATTTGTGTCACATCTACTGGAGCATCATGAGCATGTATTATGACGTCACAGTATATGTTGACATCATAATTAGTATGCACTATGACGTCACAATGTATTATGACATCATAATGTATCCGTATTATGACATCGCAATACATTTTGAGAGCGCAATTTGTAGGTATTATGAGCAATTTCTCTTACCCCAATTTGTGTCACATCTACTGGACCATTATGAGCATGCATTATGATGTCACAGTATATGATGACATCATAATAAGTATGCACTATGATGTCACAATGTATTATGACGTCATAATGTATCTGCTTTATGACATCACAATATATTATGAGAGCGCAATTTGCAGGTATTATGACCAATTTCCCTTACCCCAATTTGTGTCACATCTACTGGAGCAACATGAGCATGTATTATGACGTCACAGTATATGAAGACATCATTATTAGTATGCACTATGACGTCACAATGTATTATGATGTCATAATATATCCGCATTATGACATCACAACATATTATGAGGGCGCAATTTGCAGGTATTATGAGCAATTTCTCTTACCACAGTTTGTGTCACATCCACTGGAGAATCATGAGCATGCATTATGACGTCACAATATATGATGACATCATAATTAGTATGCACTATGATGTCACAATGTATTATGACGTCATAATGTATCCGCTTTATGACATCACAATATATTATGAGAGCGGAATTTGCAGGTATTATGACCAATTTCTCTTAACCCCAATTTTTGTCACATCAACTGGAGCATCATGAGCATGTATTATGACGTCACAGTATATGATGACATCATAATTAGTATGCACTATGACGTCACAATGTATTATGACGTCATAATGTATCCGCATCATGACATCACAATATATTATGAGAGCGCAATTTGCAGGTATTATGAGCAATTTCTCTTACCCCAATTTGTGTCACATCTACTGGAGCATGCTGAGCATGTATTATGACGTCACAATATATGATGACATCATAATTAGTATGCACTATGACGTCACAATGCATTATGACGTCATACTCTATTCGCATTATGACATCACAATATAATATGAGAGCGCAAATTGCAGGCATTATGAGCAATTTCTCTTACCCCAATTTGTGTCACATCTACTCGAGAATCATGAGCATGTATTATGACGTCACAGTATATGATGACATCATAATTAATATGCACTATGACGACACAATGTATTATGACATCATAATGTATCCGCATTATGAAATCGCAATATATTATGAGAGCGCAATGTGCAGGTGTTCTGAGCAATTTCTCTTACCCCAATTTGTGTCACATCTACTGGAGCATAATGAGCATGCATTATGATTTCACAGTATATGATGACATCATAATTAGTATGCACTATGATGTCACAATGTATTATGACGTCATAATGAATCCCCATTATGACATCACAATACATTATGAGAGCGCAATTTGCAGGTATTATGACCAATTTCTCTTACCCCAATTTGTGTCACATCTACTGGAGCATCATGAGCATGTATTCTGACGTCACAGTATATGATGACATCATAATTAGTATGCACTATGACATCACAATGTATTATGATGTCATAATATATCCGGATAATGACATCACAATATATTATGAGAGCGCAATTTGCAGGTGTTATGAGCAATTTCTGTTACCCAAATTTGTGCCACATCTACTGGAGCATCATGAGCATGCATTATGACGTCACAATATATGATGACATCATAATTAGTATGCAGTATTATGTCACAATGTATTATGACGTCATAATGTATCTGCTTTATGACATCACAATATATTATGAGAGCGCAATTTGCAGGTAGTATGACCACTTTCCCTTACCCCAATTTGTGTCACATCTACTGGAGCATCATGAGCATGTATTATGACGTCACAGTATATGAAGACATCATTATTATTATGCACTATGATGTCACAATGTATTATGACGTCATAATGTATCTGCTTTATGACATCACAATATATTATGAGAGCGCAATTTGCAGGTATTATGACCAATTTCCCTTACCCCAATTTGTGTCACATCTACTGGAGCATCATGAGCATGCATTATTACGTCACAATATATGATGACATCATAATTAGTATGCACTATGCTGTCACAATGTATTATGACGTCATAATGTATCCGCTTTATGACATCACAATATATTATGAGAGTGCAATTTGCAGGTATTATGACCAATTTCTCTTACCCCAATTTGTGTCACATCTACTGGAGCAACATGAGCATGTATTATGACGTCACAGTATATGATGACATCATAAATAGTATGCACTATGACGTCACAATGTATTATGACGTCATAATGTATCCGCATTATGACATCACAATATATTATGAGAGCGCAATTTGCAGGTATTATGAGCACTTTCTCTTACCCCAATTTGTGTCACATCTACTGGAGCATCCTGAGCATGTATTTTGACGTCACAATATATGATGACAATATAATTAGTATGCACTATGACGTCACAATGCATTATGACGTCATAATGTATTCGCATTATGACATCACAATGTAATATGAGAGCGCAATTTGCAGGTATTATGAGCAATTTCTCTTACCCCAATTTCTGTCACATCTACTCGAGAATCATGAGCATGTATTATGACATCAAAGTATAAGATGACATCATAATTAGCATGCACTATGACGTCACAATATATTATGACATCATAATGTATCCGCATTATGACATCGCAATATATTATGAGAGCGCAATTTGCAGGTATTCTGAGCAATTTCTCTTACCCCAATTTGTGTCACATCTACTGGAGCAGCCTGATCATGTATAATGACGTCACAATATATGATGACATCATAATTAGTATGCACTATGACGCCACAATGTATTATGACGTCATAATGTATTCACATTATGACAACACAATATATTATGAGAGCGCAATTTGCAGGTATTATGAGCAATTTCTTTTACCCCAATTTGTGTCACATCTACTGGAGCATCCTGAGCATGTATTATGACGTCACAATATATGATGACATCATAATTAGTATGCACTATGATGTCACAATGTATTATGATGTCATAATGTAATCGCATTATGACATCGCAATATATTATGAGAGCGCAATTTGCAGGTATTATGAGCAATTTCTCTTACCCCAATTTGTGTCACATCTACTCGAGCATCATGAGCATGTATTATGACGTCACAGTATATGATGACATCATAATTAGTATGCACTATGACGTCACAATGTATTATGACGTCATAATGAATCCGCTTTATGACATCACAATATATTATGAGATCACAATTTGCAGGTATTATGACCAATTTCTCTTACCCCAATTTGTGTCACATCTACTGGAGCATCATGAGAATGTATTTTGACGTCACAGTATATGATGACATCATAATTAGTATGCACTATGACGTCACAATTTATTATGATGTCATAATATATTCGGATAATGACATCGCAATATATTATGAGAGCGCAATTTGCAGGTATTATGAGCAATTTCTCTTACCCCAATTTGTGTCACATCTACTGGAGCATCATGAGCATGCATTATGACGTCACATTAAATGATGACATCATAATTAGTATGCACTATGACGTCACAATATATTATGACGTCATAATGTATCCGCATTATGACATCACAACATATTATGAGAGCGCAATTTGCAGGTATTATGAGCATTTTCTCTTACCACAACTTGTGTCACATCTTCTGGAGCATCATGAGCATGTATTATGACCTCACAGTATATGATGACATCATAATTAGTATGCACTATGACGTCACAATGTATTATGACGTCATAATGTAATCGCATTATGACATCACAATATATTATGAGAGCGCAATTTGCAGGTATTATGAGCAATTTCTCTTACCCCAATTTGTGTCACATCTACTCGAGCATCATGAGCATGTATTATGACGTCACAGTATATGATGACATCATAATTAGCATGCAGTATGATGTAACAATGTCTTATGACGTCATAATGTATCCACATTAGGACATCACAATATATTATGAGTGCACAATTTGCAGGTATTATGAGCAATTTCATTTACCCCAATTTGTGTCACATCTACTGGATCATCATGAGTATGTATTATGACGTCACCGCATATGATAACAACGTAATTAGTATGCACTTTGACATCACAATGTATTATGACGTCATAATATATCCGCCTTATGACATTACAATATGAGAGTGCAATTTGCAGGTTTTATGAGCAATTTCTCTTACACCAATTTGTGTCATATCTACTGGAGCATCATGAGCATGTATTATGACGTCACAGTATATGATGACATCATTAGTAGTTTGTACTATGACGTCACAGTGTCTTATGACGTCATAATGTATCCGCATTATGACATCACAATATGTTATGAGAGCGCAATTTGCAGGTATTATGAGCAATTTCTCTTACCCGAATTTGTGTCACATCTACTGGAGTATCATGAGCATGTATTATGACGTCACAGTATTTGATGACATCATAATTAGTATGCATTATGATGTCACAATGTATTATGACGTCATAGTAAATCCACATTATGACATCACAATATATTATGAGAGCGCAATTTGCAGGTATTATGAGCAATTTCTCTTACCCCAATTTGTGTCACATCTACTGGGGCATCATGAGCATGTATTATGATATTACAGTATACGATGACATCATAACTAGTATGCACTATTATGTCACAATGTCTTATGACATCATAATGTATCCGCATTATGATATCACAATATATTATGAGAGCGCAATTTGCAGGTATTATTAGCAGTTTCTCTTACCCCAATTTGTGTCACATCTACTGGAGCATCATGAGCATGTATTATGATGTCACAGTATATGATGACATCATAATTAGTATGCATATGACGTCACAATGTATTATGATGTCATAATGTATCCGCATTATGACATCACAATATATTATGAGATCGCAATTTGCAGGTATCATGAGCAGTTTCTCTTACTCCAATTTGTGTCACATCTACTGTAGCATCATGAGCATGTATTATGACGTTACAATATGTGATGGCATCATAATTAGTATGCACCATGACGTCACAATGTATTATGACGTCATAATGTGTCCGCATTATGACATCACAACAAATTTTGAGAGTGCAATTTGCAGGTATTATGAGCAAATTCTCTTACCCCTATTTGTGTCACATCTACTGGAGCATCATGGGCATGTATTATGACATCACAGTATATGATGACATCATAGTTAGTATGCATCATGACGTCACAATGTCTTATGACGTCATAATGTATCCGCATTAAGACATCACCATATATTATGAGAGCGCAATTTGCAGGTATTATTAGCAGTTTCTCTTACCCCAATTTGTGTCACATCTACTGGAGCATTATGAGAATGTATTATGACATCTCAATATATGATGACAGCATAGTGTGCACTATGACGTCACAATATATTATGACATCATAATGTATAGGCATTATGACATCGCAATATATTATGAGAGCGCAATTTGCAGGTATTATGAGCAATTTCTCTTACCCCAATTTGTGTCACATCTACTGGAGCATCATGAGCATTATTATGACGTCACAATATATGATGACATCATAAATAGTATGCACTCTGAAATCGCAATATATTATGACGTCATAATGTATCCGCATTATGACATCACAATATATTATGAGAGCGCAATTTGCAGGTATTATGAGCAATTTCTCTTACCGTAATTTGCGTCACATCTACTGGAGAAACATGAGCATGTATTATGACGTCACAGTATATGATGACATCATTATTAGTATGCATTATGACGTCACAATGTATTATGATGTCATAATATATCCGCATTATGACATCACAATATATTATGAGAGCGCAATTTGCAGGTATTATGAGCAATTTCTCTTACCACAAATTGTGTCACATCTACTGGAGCATCCTGAGCATGGATTATGATGTCACAATATATGATGGCATCATAATTAGTATGCACTATGATGTCACAATATATTATGACGTCATAATGTATCCGCTTTATGACATCACAATATATTATGAGAGCGCAATTTGCAGGTATTATGACGAATTTCTCTTACCCCAATTTGTGTCACATCTACTGGAGCATCTTGAGCATGTATTATGACGTCACAGTATATGATGACATCATAATTAGTATGCACTATGACGTCACAATGTCTTATGACGTCATAATATATCCGCATTATGACATCACAATATATTATGAGAGCGCAATTTGCAGGTATTATGACCAATTTCTCTTACCCCAATTTCCGTCACATCTACTGGAGCAACCTGAGCATGTATTATGACGTCACAGTATATGATGACATCATAATTAGTATGCATTATGACGTCACAATGTATTATGACGTCATAATGTATTCGCATTATGACATCACAATATATTATGAGAGAACAAATTGCAGGTATTATGAGCAATTTCTCTTACCCCAATTTGTGTCACATCTACTGGAGCATCATGAGAATGTATTATGACGTCACAGTATATGATGACATCATAATCAGTGTGCACTACGACGTCACAATGCTTTATGACATCATAACGTATCCGCATTATGACATCGCAATATATTATGAGAGCGCAATTTGCAGGTATTTTGAGCAATTTCTCTTACCCCAATTTATGTCACATCTACTGGAGCATCCTGAGCATGTATTATGACGTCACAATATATGATGACATCATAATTAGTATGCTCTATGATGTCACAATGTATTATGCCGTCATAATGTATTCGCATTATGACATCACAATATATTATGAGAGCGCAATTTGCAGGTATTATGAGCAATTTCTCTTACCCCAATTTGTGTCACATCTACTGGAGCATAATGAGCATGCATTATGATGTCACAGAATATGATGACATCATAATTAGTATGCACTATGACGTCACAATGTATTATGACATCATAATGTATCCGCATTAAGACATCACAATATATTATGAGAGCGCAATTTGCAGGTATTATGAGCAATTTCTCTTACACCGTTTGTGTCACATCTACTGGACAATAATGAGCATGTATTATGACGTCACAGTATATGATGACATCATATTTAGTATTCACTATAATGTCACAATGTATTATGACGTCATTATGTAACCGCATTATGACATCACAATATATTATGAGAGCGCAATTTGCAGCTATTATGAGCAATTTCTCTTACCCCAATTTGTTTCATATCTACTGGGAAATCATCAGCATGTATTATGACGTCACAGTATATGATGACATCATAATTACTATGCACTATGTCATCACAATGTATTATGATGTCATAATGTATCCGCATTATGACATCACAGTATATTATGAGAGCGCAATTTGCAGGAATTGTGGGCAATTTCTCTTACCCGAGTCTGTGTCTCATCTACTGGCCCATCATGAGCATGTTTTATGACGTCACAATATATGATGACATCATAATTAGTATGCACTATGACGTCACAATGTATTATGATGTCAGAATTCATCCGAATTATGACATCACAATATATTATGAGAGCGCAATTTCCAGGTATTATGAGCAATTTCTCTTACCCCAATTTATGTCCCATCTACTGGACCATCATGAGCATGTATTATGATGTCACAGTATATGATGACATCATAATTAGTATGCACTATGACGTCACAATATATTATGAGAGCGCAATTTGAAAGTATTAGGAGCAATTTCTCTTACCCCAATTTGTGTCACATCTACTGGACAATCCTGAGCATGTATTATGACTTCACAATATATGATGACATCATAATTAGTATGCACTATGACGTCACAATGTATTATGACGTCATAATATATCCGCATTATGACATCACAACATATTATGAGAGCGCAATTTGCAGGTATTATGAGCAATTTCTCTTTCCCCAATTTGTGTCACATATACTGGAGCAACATGAGCATGTATTATGACATCACAGTATATGATGACATCATAATTAGTATGAACTAGGACGTCACAATGTATTATGACATCATAATGTATCCGCATTATGACATCTCAATATATTATGAGAGCGCAATTTCCAGGTATTATGAGCAATTTCTCTTACCCCAATTTATGTCCCATCTACTGGACCATCATGAGCATGTATTATGATGTCACAGTATATGATGACATCATCATTCGTATGCACTATGACGTCACAATCTACTATGACGTCATAATGTATCAGCATTTTGACATCACAATATATTGTGAGAGCACAATTTGCAGGTATTATGAGCAATTTCTCTTACCCCAATTTGTGTCACATATGCTGGAGCATCATGAGCATGTATTATGACATCACAGTATATGATGACATCATAATTAATATGCACTATGACGTCAAAATGTCTTATGATGTCATAATGTATTCACATTATGACATCACAATATATTATGAGAGCGCAATTTGCAGGTATTATCAACAATTTCTCTTACCCCAATTTGTTTCACATCTACTGGAACATCTGAGCATGTATTGTAATGTCAAAGGGTATGAGGACATCATAATTAGTATGCACTATGACGTCACAATGTATTATGACATCATAATGTATCCGCATAATGACATCACAACATATTATGAGAGCGCAATCTGCAGGTATTATGAGCAATTTCTCTTACCACAACTTGTGTCACATCTACTGGAGCATCATGAGCATGTGTTATGACCTCACAGTATATGATGACATCATAATTAGTATGCACTATTACGTCACAATGTATTATAACGTCATAATGTATCCACATTATCACATCACAATATGGTATGAGAGCGCAATTTGCAGGTATTATGAGCAATTTCCCTTACCCCAATTTGTGACACATCTACTGGAGCATCATGAGCATGTATTATGACTTCACAGTATATGATGACATCATAATTAGTATGCAGTATGACGTAACAATGTCTTATGACATCATAATGTATCCGGATTATGACATCACAATATATTATGAGAGCGCAATTTGCAGGTATTATGAGCAATTTCATTTACCCCAATTTGTGTCACATCTACTGGAGCATCATGAGAATGTATTATGACGTCACAGTATATGCTGACAACGTAATTAGTATGCACTATGACGTCACAATGTATTATGACGTCATAATATATCCGCATTATGACATCACAAAATGAGAGCGCAATTTGCAGGGTTTATGAGCAATTTCTCTTACCCCAATTTGTGCCACATCTACTGGAGTATCATGAGCATGTATTATGACATCACAGTATATGATGACATCATAATTAGTATGCACTATGACGTCACAATGTATTATGACGTCATAATATATCTGCATTATGATATCACAATATATTATGAGAGAGCTATCTACAGGTATTATGAGCAATTTATCTAACCCCAATTTGTGTCACATCTACAGGAGCATCATTAGCATGTATTATGATGTCACGGTATATGATGACATCATAATAATTACGCATATGACTTCACAATGTATTATGACATCATACTGAATCCGCATTATGACATCACAATATATTTTGAGAGCGCAATTTGCAGGTATTATGAGCAATTTCTCTAACCCCAATTTGTGTCAAATCTACTGGACCATCATGAGCATGTATTATGATGTCACAGTATATGATGACATCATAATTAGTATGCACTATGATGTCACAATGTATTATGACGTCATAATGTATCCGCATTATGACATCACAATATATTATGAGAGCGCAATTTGCAGGTATTATGAGTAATTTCTCTTACCCCAATTTGTTTCACATCTACTGGAGCATCATGAGTATGTATTATGATTTCACAGTATATGATGACATCATAATTACTATGCACTATGACGTCACAATGTATTATGACGTCATAATGTATCCGCATTATGACATCACAATATATTATGAGAGCGCAATTTGCCGGTATTATGAGCAATTTCTCTTACCCCAATTTGTGTCACATCTACTGGAGCATCATGAGCATTTATTATGACATCACAGTATATGATGACATGATAATTAGTATGCACTATGACATCACAATGTATTATGACGTCATCAGGTATCCGCATTATGACATCACAATAAATTATGAGAGCGCAATTTGCAGGTATTATGAGCAATATCTCTTACCCCAATTTGTGTCACATCTACTGGAGCATCATGAGCATGTATTATGACGTCACAGTATATGATGACTTCATAAATAGTATGCACTATGATGTCAAAATCTATTATGACCTCATAATGTATCCTCATTATGACATCACAATATATTATGAGAGCGCAATTTGCAGGTATTATGACCAATTTCTCTTACCACAATTTGTGTCAAATCTACTGGAGCATCATGAGCATGTATTATGATGTCACTGTATATGATGACATCATAATTAGTATGCACTATGACATCACAATTAATTATGACGTCATAATGTATCCGCATTATGACATCACAATATATTATGAGAGCGCAATTTGCAGGTATTATGAGCAATTTCTCTTACCGCAATTTGTGTCACATCTTCTGGACCATCATGAGCATGTATTATGATGTCACAGTATATGATGACCTCATAAATAGTATGCACTGACGTCACAATGTATTATGACGTCATAATGTATCCGAATTATGACATCAGAGTATATTATGAGAGCGCAATTTGCAGGTATTATGAGCAATTTCTCTTACCCCAATTTGTGTCACATGTACTGGAGCATCATGAGCATGCATTATGACGTCACAGTATATGATGACATCATAATTAGTATGCACTATGACGTCACAATGTATTATGACGTCATAATGTATCCGCATTATGACATCACAATATATTATGGGAGCGCAATTTGCAAGTATTATGAGCAATTTCTCTTACCCCAATTTGTGTCACATCTACTGGAGCATCATGAGCATGTATTATGACATCACAGTATATGATGATATCATAATTAGTATGCAGTATGACGTAACAATATCTTATGACGTCATAATGTATCCGGATTATGACATCACAATATATTATGAGAGCGCAATTTACAGGTATTATGAGCCATTTCATTTACCCCAATTTGTGTCTCATTTACTGGAGCATCATGAGTATGTATTATGACGTCACAGTATATGCTGAAAACGTAATTAGTATGCACTATGACGTCACAATGTATTATGACGTCATAATATATCCGCATGATTACATCACAATATGAGAGCGCAATTTGCAGGTTTTATGAGCAATTTCTCTTACCCCAATTTGTGTCATATCTACTGGAGCATCATGAGCATGTATTATGACGTCACAGTATATGATGACATCATAAGTAGTATGTACTATGACGTCACAGTGTCTTATGACGTCATAATGTATCCGCATTATGACATCACAATATATTATGAGAGCGCAATTTGCAGGAATTATGAGCAATTTCTCTTACCCCAATTTGTGTCACATCTACTGGAGCATCATGAGCATGTATTATGACGTCACAGTATATGATGACATCATAATTATTATGCACTATGACGTCACAATGTATTATGACGTCATAATATATCCACATTATGACATCACAATATATTATGAGAGCGCAATTTGCAGGTAATATGAGCAATTTCTCTTACCCCAATTTGTGTCACATCTACTGGAGCATCATGAGCATGTATTATGACATCACAGTATATGATGACATCATAATTAGTATGACCTATGACGTCACAATGTCTTATGACGTCATAATGTATCCGCATTAAGACATCACAATATATTATGAGAGTGCAATTTGGAGGTATTAAGAGCAATTTCTCTTACACCGTTTGTGTCACATCTACTGGACCATAATGAGCATGTACTATGACGTCACAGTATATGATGACATCATAATTAGTATGCACTATGATGTGACAATGTATTACGACGTCATTATATAACCGCATTTTGACATCACAATATATTTTTAGAGCGCAATTTGCAGGAATTATTAGCAATTTCTCTTACCCCAAATTGTGTCACATCTACTGGAGCATCATGAGCATGTATTATGACATCACAGTATATGATGACATCATAATTAGTATGCACTATGATGTCACAATGTATTATGACATCATAATGTATCCGCATTATGACATCTCAATATATTATGAGAGCGCAATTTGCAGGTATTGTGAGCAATTTCTCTTACCACAATTTGTGTCACATCTACTGGAGCATAATGAGCTTGCATTATGATGTCACAGAATATGATGACATCAAAATTAGTATGCACTATGATGTCACAATGTATTATGACGTCATAATGAATCCGCATTATGACATCACAATATATTATGAGAGCGCAATTTGCAGGTATTATGAGCAATTTCTCTTACCCCAATTTGTGTCACATCTACTGGAAAACGTGAGCATGTATGATGACGTCACAGTATATGATGACATCATAATTAGTACGCATTATGAGGTCACAATGTATTATGATGTCATAATATATCCGCATTATGACATCACAATATATTATGAGAGCGCAATTTGCAGGTATTATGAGCAATTTCTCTTACCACAATTGGTGTCACATCTACTGGAGCATCCTGAGCATGTATTATGACGTCACAATATGTGATGACATCATAATTAGTATGCACTATGACGTCACAATGTATTATGACGTCATATTGTATTCACATTATGACATCACAATATATTATGAGAGCGCAATTTGCAGGTATTATGACCAATTTCTCTTACCCCAATTTGTGTCACATCTACTGGAGCATCATGAGCATGTATTATGATGTCACCGTATATGATGACATCATAATCATTATGCACTATGACGTCACAATGTGTTATGACGTCATAATATATCCGCATTATGACATCACAATATATTATGAGAGCGCAATTTGCAGGTATTATGAGCAATTTCATTTACCACAATTTGTGTCACATTTGCTGGAGCATCATGAGTATGTATTATGACGTCACAGTATATGATGACAACGTAATTAGTATGCACTATGACGTCACAATGTATTATGAAGTCATAATATATCCGCATTATGACATCACAACATGAGAGCGCAATTTGCAGGTTTTATGAGCAATTTCTCTTACCCCAATTTGTGTCATATCTACTGGAGCATCATGAGCATGTATTATGACGTCACAGTATATGATGACATCATAAGTAGTATCTACTATGACGTCACAGTGTCTTATGACGTCATAATGTATCCGCATTATGACATCACAATATGTTATGAGAGCGCAATTTGCAGGTATTATGAGCAATTTCTTTTACCCCAATTTCTGTCACATCTACTGGAGCATCATGAGCATGTGTTATGACGTCACAGTATATGATGACATCATAATTAGTATGCACTATGACGTCACAATGTATTATGACGTCATAATGTATCCGCATTATGACATCACAATATATTATGAGAGCGCAATTTGCAGGTATTATGAGCAATTTCTCTTACCCAAATTTGTGTCACATCTACTGGAGCATCATGAGCATGTATTATGACATCACAGTATATGATGACATGATAATTAGTATGCACTATGACATCACAATGTATTATGACGTCATCATGTATCCGCATTATGACATCACAATAAATTATGAGAGCGCAATTTGCAGGTATTATGAGCAATATCTCTTACCCCAATTTGTGTCACATCTACTGGAGCATCATGAGCATGTATTATGATGTCACAGTATATGATGACTTCATAATTAGTATGCACTATGATGTCACAATGTATTATGACCTCATAATGTATCCTCATTATGACATCACAATATATTATGAGAGCGCAATTTGCAGGTATTATGACCAATTTCTCTTACCCCAATTTGTGTCAAATCTACTGGAGCATCATGAGCATGTATTATGATGTCACAGTATATGATGACATCATAATTAGTATGCACTATGACATCACAATTAATTATGACGTCATAATGTATCCGCATTATGACATCACAATATATTATGAGAGCGCAATTTGCAGGTATTATGGCCAATTTCTCTTACCGCAATTTGTGTCACATCTACTGGACCATCATGAGTATGTATTATGATGTCACAGTATATGATGACATCATAAATAGTATGCACTATGACGTCACAATGTATTATGACGTCATAATGTATCCGCATTATGACATCACAGTATATTATGAGAGCGCAATTTGCAGGTATTATGAGCAATTTCTCTTACCCCAATTTGTGTCACATCTACTGGACCATCATGAGCATGTATTATGACGTCACTATATATGATGACATCATAATTAGTATGCACTATGATGTCACAATGTATTATGACGTCATAATGAATCAGCATTATGACATCACAATATATTATGAGAGCGCAATTTGCAGGTATTATGAGCAATTTCTCTTACCCCAATTTGTGTCACATCTACTGGAGAAACGTAAGCATGTATTATGACGTCACAGTATATTATGACATCATAATTAGTATGCATTATGACGTCACAATGTATTATGACGTCATAATGTATCCGCATTATGACATCACAGTATATTATGAGAGCGCAATTTGCAGGTATTATGAGCAATTTCTCTTACCCCAATTTGTGTCACATCTACTGGAGCATCATGAGCATGCATTATGACGTCACAGTATATGATGACATCATTATTAGTATGCACTATGACGTCACAATGTATTATGACGTCATAATGTATCCGCATTATGACATCACAATATATTATGAGAGCGCAATTTGCAGGTTTTATGAGCAATTTCTCTTACCCCAATTTGTGTCATATCTACTGGAGCAACATGAGCATGTATTATGACATCACAGTATATGATGACATCATAATTAGTATGCACTATGACGTCACAATGTCTTATGATGTCATAATATATTCGCATTATGACATCACAATATATTATGAGAGCGCAATTTGCAGGTATTATCAACAATTTCTCTTACCTCAATTTGCTTCACATCTACTGGAGCATCTGAGCATGTATTGTAATGTCACAGTATATGATGACATCATAATTAGTATGCACTATGACGTCACAATGTATTATGACGTCATAATGTATCCGCATTATGACATCACAACATATTATGAGAGCGCAATTTGCAGGTATTATGAGCAATTTCTCTTACCCCAATTTGTGTCACATCTACTGTAGCATTATGAGCATGTATTATGACCTCACAGTATATGATGACATCATAATTAGTATGCACTATGACGTCACAATATATTATGACGTCATAATGTATCCGCATTATGACATCCCAATATATTATGAGAGCGCAATTTGCAGGTATTATGACCAATTTCTCTTACCCCAATTTGTGTCACATCTACTGGAGCATCATGAGCATGAATTATGATGTCACAGTATATGATGACATCATAATTAGTATGCAGTATGACGTAACAATGTCTTATGACGTCATAATGTATCCGAATTATGACATCACAATATATTATGAGAGCGCAATTTGCAGGTATTATGAGCAATTTCATTTACCACAATTTGTGTCACATTTACTGGAGCATCATGAGTATGTATTATGACATCACAGTATATGATGACAACGTAATTAGGTATGCACTATGACGTCACAATGTATTATGACGTCATAATATATTCGCATTATGACATCACAACATGAGAGCGCAATTTGCAGGTTTTATGAGCAATTTCTCTTACCCCAATTTGTGTCATATCTACTGGAGCATCATGAGCATGTATTATGACGTCATAGTATATGATGACATCATAATTAGTATGTACTATGACGTCACAGTGTCTTATGACGTCATAATGTATCCGCATTATGACATCACAATATGTTATGAGAGCGCAATTTGCAGGTATTATGAGCAATTTCTCTTACCCCAATTTCTGTCACATCTACTGGAGCATCATGAGCATGTATTATGACGTCACAGTATATGATGACATCATAATTAGTATGCACTATGATGTCACAATGTATTATGACGTCATAATATATCCACATTATTACATCACAATATATTATGAGAGCGCAATTTGCAGGTATTATGAGCAATTTCTCTTACCTCAATTTGTGTGACATATACTGGAGCATCATGAGCATGTATTATGACATCACAGTATATGATGACATCATAATTAGTATGCACTGTGACGTCACAATGTCTTATGACGTCATAATGTATCCGCATTAAGACATCACAATATATTATGAGAGCTCAATTTGCAGGTATTATGAGCAATTTCTCTTACACCGTTTGTGTCACATCTACTGGACCATAATGAGCATGTACTATGACGTCACAGTATATGATGACATCATAATTAGTGTGCACTATGATGTCACAATGTATTATGACGTAATTATGTAACCGCATTATGACATCACAATATATTAAGTGAGCGCAATTTGCAGGTATTATGAGCAATTTCTCTTACCTCAATTTGTGTCACACCTACTGGGACATCATGAGCATGTATTATGACGTCACAGTATATGATGACATCATAATTAGTATGCACTATAACGTCACTATGTATTATGATGTCAGAATTTATTCACATTATGACATCACAATATATTATGAGAGCGCAATTTCCAGGTATTATGAGCAATTTCTCTTACCCCAATTTCTGTCACATCTACTGGAGCATCATGAGCATGTATTATGATATCACAGTATATGATGACATCATAATTACTATGCACTATGATGTGACAATGTATTATAACGTCATAATATATCCGCATTATGACATCACAATATATTATAAGAGCAGCTTTTACAGGTATTATGAGCAATTTCTCTTACCCCAATTTGTGTCACATCTACTGGACCATTATGAGCATGTATTATGACGTCACTATATATGATGACATCATAAGTAGTATGCACTATGATGTCACAATGTATTATGACGTCATAATGAATCAGCATTATGACATCACAATATATTATGAGAGCGGAATTTGCAGGTATTATGAGCAATTTCTCTTACCCCAATTTGTGTCACATCTACTGGAGAAACGTAAGCATGTATTATGACGTCACAGTATATGATGACATCATAATTAGTACGCATTATGACGTCACAATGTATTATGACGTCATAATGTATCCGCATTATGACATCACAGTATATTATGAGAGCGCAATTTGCAGGTATTATGAGCAAGTTCTCTTACCCCAATTTGTGTCACATCTACTGGGACATCATGAGCATGTATTATGACGTCACAGTATATGATGACATCATAATTAGTATGCACTATGACTTCACTATGTATTATGATGTCAGAATTTATTCACATTATGACATCACAATATATTATGAGAGCGCAATTTCCAGGTATTATGAGCAATTTCTCTTACCCCAATTTCTGTCACATCTACTGGAGCATCATGAGCATGTATTATGATATCACAGTATATGCTGACATCATAATTTCTATGCACTATGATGTGACAATGTATTATGACGTCATAATATTTCCGCATTATGACATCACAACATATTATGAGAGCCCAATTTGAAGGTATTATGAGCAATTTCTCTTACCCCAATTTCTGTCACATCTACTGGACCATCATGAGCACGTATTATGACGTCACTATATATGATGACATCATAATTAGTATGCACTATGATGTCACAATGTATTATGACGTAGTAATGTATATGCATTACGGCATCACAATATATTATGAGAGCGCAATTTGCAGGTATTTTGAGCAATTTCTCTTACCCCAATTTGTGTCACATCTACTGGAGAAACACGAGTATGTATTATGATGTCACAGTATATGATGACATCATAATTAGTATGCATTATGACATCACAATGTGTTATGACGTCATAATATATCCGCATTATGACATCACAATATATTATGAGAGCGCAATTTGCAGGTATTATGAGCAATTTCTCTTACCCCAATTTGTGTCACATCTACTGGAGAAACGTAAGCATGTATTATGACGTCACAGTATATGATGACATCATAATTAGTATGCATTATGACGTCACAGTGTCTTATGACGTCATAATGTATCCGCATTATGACATCACAATATGTTATGAGAGCGCAATTTGCAGGTATTATGAGCAATTTCTCTTACCCCAATTTCTGTCACATCTACTGGAGCATCATGAGCATGTATTATGACGTCACAGTATATGATGACATCATAATTAGTATGCACTATGACGTCACAGTGTTTTATGACGTCATAATATATCCACATTATGACATCACAATATATTATGAGAGCGCAATTTGCAGGTATTATGAGCAATTTCTCTTACCTCAATTTGTGTCACATCTACTGGAGCATCATGAGCATGTATTATGACATCACATTATATGATGACATCATAATTAGTATGCACTGTGACGTCACAATGTCTTATGACGTCATAATGTATCCGCATTAAGACATCACAATATAATATGAGAGCGCAATTTGCAGGTATTTTGAGCAATTTCTCTTACACCGTTTGTGTCACATCTACTGGACCATAATGAGGATGTACTATGACGTCACAGTATATGATGACATCATAATTAGTGTGCACTATGATGTCACAATGTATTATGACGTAATTATGTAACCGCATTATGACATCACAATATATTATGTGAGCGCAATTTGCAGGTATTATGAGCAAGTTCTCTTACCCCAATTTGTGTCACATCTACTGGGACATCATGAGCATGTATTATGACGTCACAGTATATGATGACATCATAATTAGTATGCACTATGACTTCACTATGTATTATGATGTCAGAATTTATTCACATTATGACATCACAATATATTATGAGAGCGCAATTTCCAGGTATTATGAGCAATTTCTCTTACCCCAATTTCTGTCACATCTACTGGAGCATCATGAGCATGTATTATGATATCACAGTATATGCTGACATCATAATTTCTATGCACTATGATGTGACAATGTATTATGACGTCATAATATTTCCGCATTATGACATCACAACATATTATGAGAGCCCAATTTGAAGGTATTATGAGCAATTTCTCTTACCCCAATTTCTGTCACATCTACTGGACCATCATGAGCATGTATTATGACGTCACTATATATGATGACATCATAATTAGTATGCACTATGATGTCACAATGTATTATGACGTAGTAATGTATATGCATTACGGCATCACAATATATTATGAGAGCGCAATTTGCAGGTATTATGAGCAATTTCTCTTACCCCAATTTGTGTCACATCTACTGGAGCATCATGAGCATGTATTATGACATCACAGTATATGATGACATCATAATTAGTATGCACTATGATGTCACAATGTATTATGACATCATAATGTATCCGCATTATGACATCTCAATATATTATGAGAGCGCAATTTGCAGGTATTATGAGCAATTTCTCTTACCCCAATTTGTGTCACATCTACTGGAGAATAATGAGCATGCATTATGATGTCACAGAATATGAGGACATCATAATTAGTATGCACTATGATGTCACAATGTATTATGACGTCATAATGAATCCGCATTATGACATCACAATATGTTATGAGAGCGCAATTTGCAGGTATTTTGAGCAATTTCTCTTACCCCAATTTGTGTCACATCTACTGGAGAAACACGAGTATGTATTATGATGTCACAGTATATGATGACATCATAATTAGTATGCATTATGACATTACAATGTGTTATGACGTCATAATATATCCGCATTATGACATCACAATATATTATGAGAGCGCAATTTGCAGGTATTATGAGCAATTTCTCTTACCCCAATTTGTGTCACATCTACTGGAGAAACGTAAGCATGTATTATGACGTCACAGTATATGATGACATCATAATTAGTATGCATTATGACGTCACAATGTATTATGACGTCATAATGTATCCGCATTATGACATCACAGTATATTATGAGAGCGCAATTTGCAGGTATTATGGGCAATTTCTCTTACCCCAATTTGTGTCACATCTACTGGAGCATCATGAGCATGCATTATGACGTCACAGTATATGATGACATCATAATTAGTATGCACTATGACGTCACAATGTATTATGACGTCATAATGTATCCGCATTATGACATCACAATATATAATGAGAGCGCAATTTGCAAGTATTATGAGCAATTTCTCTTACCCCAATTTGTGTCATATCTACTGGAGCAACATGAGCATGTATTATGACATCACAGTATATGATGACATCATAATTAGTATGCACTATGACGTCACAATGTCTTATGATGTCATAATGTATTCGCATTATGACATCACAATATATTATGAGATCGCAATTTGCAGGTATTATCAACAATTTCTCTTACCTCAATTTGCTTCACATCTACTGGAGCATCTGAGCATGTATTGTAATGTCACAGTATATGATGACATCATAATTAGTATGCACTATGACGTCACAATGTATTATGACGTCATAATGTATCCGCATTATGACATCACAACATATTATGAGAGCGCAATTTGCAGGTATTATGAGCAATTTCTCTTACCACAACTTGTGTCACATCTACTGTACCATTATGAGCATGTATTATGACCTCACAGTATATGATGACATCATAATTAGTATGCACTATGACGTCACAATGTATTATGACGTCATAATGTATCCGCATTATGACATCCCAATATATTATGAGAGCGCAATTGGAAGGTATTATGACCAATTTCTCTTACCCCAATTTGTGTCACATCTACTGGAGCATCATGAGCATGAATTATGACGTCACAGTATATGATGACATCATAATTAGTATGCAGTATGACGTAACAATGTCTTATGACGTCATAATGTATCCGGATTATGACATCACAATATATTATGAGAGCGCAATTTGCAGGTATTATGAGCAATTTCATTTACCACAATTTGTGTCACATTTACTGGAGCATCATGAGTATGTATTATGACGTCACAGTATATGATGACAACGTAATTAGTATGCACTATGACGTCACAATGTATTATGACGTCATAATATATCCGCATTATGACATCACAATATGAGAGCGCAATTTGCAGGTTTTATGAGCAATTTCTCTTACCCCAATTTGTGTCATATCTACTGGAGCATCATGAGCATGTATTATGACGTCATAGTATATGATGACATCATAAGTAGTATGTACTATGACGTCACAGTGTCTTATGACGTCATAATGTATCCGCATTATGACATCACAATATGTTATGAGAGCGCAATTTGCAGGTATTATGAGCAATTTCTCTTACCCCAATTTCTGTCACATCTACTGGAGCATCATGAGCATGTATTATGACGTCACAGTATATGATGACATCATAATTAGTATGCACTATGACGTCACAATGTTTTATGACGTCATAATATATCCACATTATGACATCACAATATATTATGAGAGCGCAATTTGCAGGTATTATGAGCAATTTCTCTTACCTCAATTTGTGTCACATCTACTGGAGCATCATGAGCATGTATTATGACATCACATTATATGATGACATCATAATTAGTATGCACTGTGACGTCACAATGTCTTATGACGTCATAATGTATCCGCATTAAGACATCACAATATAATATGAGAGCGCAATTTGCAGGTATTATGAGCAATTTCTCTTACACCGTTTGTGTCACATCTACTGGACCATAATGAGGATGTACTATGACGTCACAGTATATGATGACATCATAATTAGTGTGCACTATGATGTCACAATGTATTATGACGTAATTATGTAACCGCATTATGACATCACAATATATTATGTGAGCGCAATTTGCAGGTATTATGAGCAAGTTGTCTTACCCCAATTTGTGTCACATCTACTGGGACATCATGAGCATGTATTATGACGTCACAGTATATGATGACATCATAATTAGTATGCACTATGACTTCACTATGTATTATGATGTCAGAATTTATTCACATTATGACATCACAATGTATTATGAGAGCGCAATTTCCAGGTATTATGAGCAATTTCTCTTACCCCAATTTCTGTCACATCTACTGGAGCATCATGAGCATGTATTATGATATCACAGTATATGCTGACATCATAATTTCTATGCACTATGATGTGACAATGTATTATGACGTCATAATATTTCCGCATTATGACATCACAACATATTATGAGAGCCCAATTTGAAGGTATTATGAGCAATTTCTCTTACCCCAATTTCTGTCACATCTACTGGACCATCATGAGCATGTATTATGACGTCACTATATATGATGACATCATAATTAGTATGCACTATGATGTCACAATGTATTATGACGTAGTAATGTATATGCATTACGGCATCACAATATATTATGAGAGCGCAATTTGCAGGTATTATGAGCAATTTCTCTTACCCCAATTTGTGTCACATCTACTGGAGCATCATGAGCATGTATTATGACATCACAGTATATGATGACATCATAATTAGTATGCACTATGATGTCACAATGTATTATGACATCATAATGTATCCGCATTATGACATCTCAATATATTATGAGAGCGCAATTTGCAGGTATTATGAGCAATTTCTCTTACCCCAATTTGTGTCACATCTACTGGAGAATAATGAGCATGCATTATGATGTCACAGAATATGAGGACATCATAATTAGTATGCACTATGATGTCACAATGTATTATGACGTCATAATGAATCCGCATTATGACATCACAATATGTTATGAGAGCGCAATTTGCAGGTATTTTGAGCAATTTCTCTTACCCCAATTTGTGTCACATCTACTGGAGAAACACGAGTATGTATTATGATGTCACAGTATATGATGACATCATAATTAGTATGCATTATGACATTACAATGTGTTATGACGTCATAATATATCCGCATTATGACATCACAATATATTATGAGAGCGCAATTTGCAGGTATTATGAGCAATTTCTCTTACCCCAATTTGTGTCACATTTACTGGAGCATCATGAGTATGTATTATGACGTCACAGTATATGATGACAACGTAATTAGTATGCACTATGACGTCACAATGTATTATGACGTCATAATATATCCGCATTATGACATCACAATATGAGAGCGCAATTTGCAGGTTTTATGAGCAATTTCTCTTACCCCAATTTGTGTCATATCTACTGGAGCATCATGAGCATGTATTATGACGTCATAGTATATGATGACATCATAAGTAGTATGTACTATGACGTCACAGTGTCTTATGACGTCATAATGTATCCGCATTATGACATCACAATATGTTATGAGAGCGCAATTTGCAGGTATTATGAGCAATTTCTCTTACCCCAATTTCTGTCACATCTACTGGAGCATCATGAGCATGTATTATGACGTCACAGTATATGATGACATCATAATTAGTATGCACTATGACGTCACAATGTTTTATGACGTCATAATATATCCACATTATGACATCACAATATATTATGAGAGCGCAATTTGCAGGTATTATGAGCAATTTCTCTTACCTCAATTTGTGTCACATCTACTGGAGCATCATGAGCATGTATTATGACATCACATTATATGATGACATCATAATTAGTATGCACTGTGACGTCACAATGTCTTATGACGTCATAATGTATCCGCATTAAGACATCACAATATAATATGAGAGCGCAATTTGCAGGTATTATGAGCAATTTCTCTTACACCGTTTGTGTCACATCTACTGGACCATAATGAGGATGTACTATGACGTCACAGTATATGATGACATCATAATTAGTGTGCACTATGATGTCACAATGTATTATGACGTAATTATGTAACCGCATTATGACATCACAATATATTATGTGAGCGCAATTTGCAGGTATTATGAGCAAGTTGTCTTACCCCAATTTGTGTCACATCTACTGGGACATCATGAGCATGTATTATGACGTCACAGTATATGATGACATCATAATTAGTATGCACTATGACTTCACTATGTATTATGATGTCAGAATTTATTCACATTATGACATCACAATGTATTATGAGAGCGCAATTTCCAGGTATTATGAGCAATTTCTCTTACCCCAATTTCTGTCACATCTACTGGAGCATCATGAGCATGTATTATGATATCACAGTATATGCTGACATCATAATTTCTATGCACTATGATGTGACAATGTATTATGACGTCATAATATTTCCGCATTATGACATCACAACATATTATGAGAGCCCAATTTGAAGGTATTATGAGCAATTTCTCTTACCCCAATTTCTGTCACATCTACTGGACCATCATGAGCATGTATTATGACGTCACTATATATGATGACATCATAATTAGTATGCACTATGATGTCACAATGTATTATGACGTAGTAATGTATATGCATTACGGCATCACAATATATTATGAGAGCGCAATTTGCAGGTATTTTGAGCAATTTCTCTTACCCCAATTTGTGTCACATCTACTGGAGAAACACGAGTATGTATTATGATGTCACAGTATATGATGACATCATAATTAGTATGCATTATGACATCACAATGTGTTATGACGTCATAATATATCCGCATTATGACATCACAATATATTATGAGAGCGCAATTTGCAGGTATTATGAGCAATTTCTCTTACCCCAATTTGTGTCACATCTACTGGAGAAACGTAAGCATGTATTATGACGTCACAGTATATGATGACATCATAATTAGTATGCATTATGACGTCACAGTGTCTTATGACGTCATAATGTATCCGCATTATGACATCACAATATGTTATGAGAGCGCAATTTGCAGGTATTATGAGCAATTTCTCTTACCCCAATTTCTGTCACATCTACTGGAGCATCATGAGCATGTATTATGACGTCACAGTATATGATGACATCATAATTAGTATGCACTATGACGTCACAGTGTTTTATGACGTCATAATATATCCACATTATGACATCACAATATATTATGAGAGCGCAATTTGCAGGTATTATGAGCAATTTCTCTTACCTCAATTTGTGTCACATCTACTGGAGCATCATGAGCATGTATTATGACATCACATTATATGATGACATCATAATTAGTATGCACTGTGACGTCACAATGTCTTATGACGTCATAATGTATCCGCATTAAGACATCACAATATAATATGAGAGCGCAATTTGCAGGTATTTTGAGCAATTTCTCTTACACCGTTTGTGTCACATCTACTGGACCATAATGAGGATGTACTATGACGTCACAGTATATGATGACATCATAATTAGTGTGCACTATGATGTCACAATGTATTATGACGTAATTATGTAACCGCATTATGACATCACAATATATTATGTGAGCGCAATTTGCAGGTATTATGAGCAAGTTCTCTTACCCCAATTTGTGTCACATCTACTGGGACATCATGAGCATGTATTATGACGTCACAGTATATGATGACATCATAATTAGTATGCACTATGACTTCACTATGTATTATGATGTCAGAATTTATTCACATTATGACATCACAATATATTATGAGAGCGCAATTTCCAGGTATTATGAGCAATTTCTCTTACCCCAATTTCTGTCACATCTACTGGAGCATCATGAGCATGTATTATGATATCACAGTATATGCTGACATCATAATTTCTATGCACTATGATGTGACAATGTATTATGACGTCATAATATTTCCGCATTATGACATCACAACATATTATGAGAGCCCAATTTGAAGGTATTATGAGCAATTTCTCTTACCCCAATTTCTGTCACATCTACTGGACCATCATGAGCATGTATTATGACGTCACTATATATGATGACATCATAATTAGTATGCACTATGATGTCACAATGTATTATGACGTAGTAATGTATATGCATTACGGCATCACAATATATTATGAGAGCGCAATTTGCAGGTATTATGAGCAATTTCTCTTACCCCAATTTGTGTCACATCTACTGGAGCATCATGAGCATGTATTATGACATCACAGTATATGATGACATCATAATTAGTATGCACTATGATGTCACAATGTATTATGACATCATAATGTATCCGCATTATGACATCTCAATATATTATGAGAGCGCAATTTGCAGGTATTATGAGCAATTTCTCTTACCCCAATTTGTGTCACATCTACTGGAGAATAATGAGCATGCATTATGATGTCACAGAATATGAGGACATCATAATTAGTATGCACTATGATGTCACAATGTATTATGACGTCATAATGAATCCGCATTATGACATCACAATATGTTATGAGAGCGCAATTTGCAGGTATTTTGAGCAATTTCTCTTACCCCAATTTGTGTCACATCTACTGGAGAAACACGAGTATGTATTATGATGTCACAGTATATGATGACATCATAATTAGTATGCATTATGACATTACAATGTGTTATGACGTCATAATATATCCGCATTATGACATCACAATATATTATGAGAGCGCAATTTGCAGGTATTATGAGCAATTTCTCTTACCCCAATTTGTGTCACATCTACTGGAGAAACGTAAGCATGTATTATGACGTCACAGTATATGATGACATCATAATTAGTATGCATTATGACGTCACAATGTATTATGACGTCATAATGTATCCGCATTATGACATCACAGTATATTATGAGAGCGCAATTTGCAGGTATTATGGGCAATTTCTCTTACCCCAATTTGTGTCACATCTACTGGAGCATCATGAGCATGCATTATGACGTCACAGTATATGATGACATCATAATTAGTATGCACTATGACGTCACAATGTATTATGACGTCATAATGTATCCGCATTATGACATCACAATATATAATGAGAGCGCAATTTGCAAGTATTATGAGCAATTTCTCTTACCCCAATTTGTGTCATATCTACTGGAGCAACATGAGCATGTATTATGACATCACAGTATATGATGACATCATAATTAGTATGCACTATGACGTCACAATGTCTTATGATGTCATAATGTATTCGCATTATGACATCACAATATATTATGAGATCGCAATTTGCAGGTATTATCAACAATTTCTCTTACCTCAATTTGCTTCACATCTACTGGAGCATCTGAGCATGTATTGTAATGTCACAGTATATGATGACATCATAATTAGTATGCACTATGACGTCACAATGTATTATGACGTCATAATGTATCCGCATTATGACATCACAACATATTATGAGAGCGCAATTTGCAGGTATTATGAGCAATTTCTCTTACCACAACTTGTGTCACATCTACTGTACCATTATGAGCATGTATTATGACCTCACAGTATATGATGACATCATAATTAGTATGCACTATGACGTCACAATGTATTATGACGTCATAATGTATCCGCATTATGACATCCCAATATATTATGAGAGCGCAATTGGAAGGTATTATGACCAATTTCTCTTACCCCAATTTGTGTCACATCTACTGGAGCATCATGAGCATGAATTATGACGTCACAGTATATGATGACATCATAATTAGTATGCAGTATGACGTAACAATGTCTTATGACGTCATAATGTATCCGGATTATGACATCACAATATATTATGAGAGCGCAATTTGCAGGTATTATGAGCAATTTCATTTACCACAATTTGTGTCACATTTACTGGAGCATCATGAGTATGTATTATGACGTCACAGTATATGATGACAACGTAATTAGTATGCACTATGACGTCACAATGTATTATGACGTCATAATATATCCGCATTATGACATCACAATATGAGAGCGCAATTTGCAGGTTTTATGAGCAATTTCTCTTACCCCAATTTGTGTCATATCTACTGGAGCATCATGAGCATGTATTATGACGTCATAGTATATGATGACATCATAAGTAGTATGTACTATGACGTCACAGTGTCTTATGACGTCATAATGTATCCGCATTATGACATCACAATATGTTATGAGAGCGCAATTTGCAGGTATTATGAGCAATTTCTCTTACCCCAATTTCTGTCACATCTACTGGAGCATCATGAGCATGTATTATGACGTCACAGTATATGATGACATCATAATTAGTATGCACTATGACGTCACAATGTTTTATGACGTCATAATATATCCACATTATGACATCACAATATATTATGAGAGCGCAATTTGCAGGTATTATGAGCAATTTCTCTTACCTCAATTTGTGTCACATCTACTGGAGCATCATGAGCATGTATTATGACATCACATTATATGATGACATCATAATTAGTATGCACTGTGACGTCACAATGTCTTATGACGTCATAATGTATCCGCATTAAGACATCACAATATAATATGAGAGCGCAATTTGCAGGTATTATGAGCAATTTCTCTTACACCGTTTGTGTCACATCTACTGGACCATAATGAGGATGTACTATGACGTCACAGTATATGATGACATCATAATTAGTGTGCACTATGATGTCACAATGTATTATGACGTAATTATGTAACCGCATTATGACATCACAATATATTATGTGAGCGCAATTTGCAGGTATTATGAGCAAGTTGTCTTACCCCAATTTGTGTCACATCTACTGGGACATCATGAGCATGTATTATGACGTCACAGTATATGATGACATCATAATTAGTATGCACTATGACTTCACTATGTATTATGATGTCAGAATTTATTCACATTATGACATCACAATGTATTATGAGAGCGCAATTTCCAGGTATTATGAGCAATTTCTCTTACCCCAATTTCTGTCACATCTACTGGAGCATCATGAGCATGTATTATGATATCACAGTATATGCTGACATCATAATTTCTATGCACTATGATGTGACAATGTATTATGACGTCATAATATTTCCGCATTATGACATCACAACATATTATGAGAGCCCAATTTGAAGGTATTATGAGCAATTTCTCTTACCCCAATTTCTGTCACATCTACTGGACCATCATGAGCATGTATTATGACGTCACTATATATGATGACATCATAATTAGTATGCACTATGATGTCACAATGTATTATGACGTAGTAATGTATATGCATTACGGCATCACAATATATTATGAGAGCGCAATTTGCAGGTATTATGAGCAATTTCTCTTACCCCAATTTGTGTCACATCTACTGGAGCATCATGAGCATGTATTATGACATCACAGTATATGATGACATCATAATTAGTATGCACTATGATGTCACAATGTATTATGACATCATAATGTATCCGCATTATGACATCTCAATATATTATGAGAGCGCAATTTGCAGGTATTATGAGCAATTTCTCTTACCCCAATTTGTGTCACATCTACTGGAGAATAATGAGCATGCATTATGATGTCACAGAATATGAGGACATCATAATTAGTATGCACTATGATGTCACAATGTATTATGACGTCATAATGAATCCGCATTATGACATCACAATATGTTATGAGAGCGCAATTTGCAGGTATTTTGAGCAATTTCTCTTACCCCAATTTGTGTCACATCTACTGGAGAAACACGAGTATGTATTATGATGTCACAGTATATGATGACATCATAATTAGTATGCATTATGACATTACAATGTGTTATGACGTCATAATATATCCGCATTATGACATCACAATATATTATGAGAGCGCAATTTGCAGGTATTATGAGCAATTTCTCTTACCCCAATTTGTGTCACATTTACTGGAGCATCATGAGTATGTATTATGACGTCACAGTATATGATGACAACGTAATTAGTATGCACTATGACGTCACAATGTATTATGACGTCATAATATATCCGCATTATGACATCACAATATGAGAGCGCAATTTGCAGGTTTTATGAGCAATTTCTCTTACCCCAATTTGTGTCATATCTACTGGAGCATCATGAGCATGTATTATGACGTCATAGTATATGATGACATCATAAGTAGTATGTACTATGACGTCACAGTGTCTTATGACGTCATAATGTATCCGCATTATGACATCACAATATGTTATGAGAGCGCAATTTGCAGGTATTATGAGCAATTTCTCTTACCCCAATTTCTGTCACATCTACTGGAGCATCATGAGCATGTATTATGACGTCACAGTATATGATGACATCATAATTAGTATGCACTATGACGTCACAATGTTTTATGACGTCATAATATATCCACATTATGACATCACAATATATTATGAGAGCGCAATTTGCAGGTATTATGAGCAATTTCTCTTACCTCAATTTGTGTCACATCTACTGGAGCATCATGAGCATGTATTATGACATCACATTATATGATGACATCATAATTAGTATGCACTGTGACGTCACAATGTCTTATGACGTCATAATGTATCCGCATTAAGACATCACAATATAATATGAGAGCGCAATTTGCAGGTATTATGAGCAATTTCTCTTACACCGTTTGTGTCACATCTACTGGACCATAATGAGGATGTACTATGACGTCACAGTATATGATGACATCATAATTAGTGTGCACTATGATGTCACAATGTATTATGACGTAATTATGTAACCGCATTATGACATCACAATATATTATGTGAGCGCAATTTGCAGGTATTATGAGCAAGTTGTCTTACCCCAATTTGTGTCACATCTACTGGGACATCATGAGCATGTATTATGACGTCACAGTATATGATGACATCATAATTAGTATGCACTATGACTTCACTATGTATTATGATGTCAGAATTTATTCACATTATGACATCACAATGTATTATGAGAGCGCAATTTCCAGGTATTATGAGCAATTTCTCTTACCCCAATTTCTGTCACATCTACTGGAGCATCATGAGCATGTATTATGATATCACAGTATATGCTGACATCATAATTTCTATGCACTATGATGTGACAATGTATTATGACGTCATAATATTTCCGCATTATGACATCACAACATATTATGAGAGCCCAATTTGAAGGTATTATGAGCAATTTCTCTTACCCCAATTTCTGTCACATCTACTGGACCATCATGAGCATGTATTATGACGTCACTATATATGATGACATCATAATTAGTATGCACTATGATGTCACAATGTATTATGACGTAGTAATGTATATGCATTACGGCATCACAATATATTATGAGAGCGCAATTTGCAGGTATTATGAGCAATTTCTCTTACCCCAATTTGTGTCACATCTACTGGAGCATCATGAGCATGTATTATGACATCACAGTATATGATGACATCATAATTAGTATGCACTATGATGTCACAATGTATTATGACATCATAATGTATCCGCATTATGACATCTCAATATATTATGAGAGCGCAATTTGCAGGTATTATGAGCAATTTCTCTTACCCCAATTTGTGTCACATCTACTGGAGAATAATGAGCATGCATTATGATGTCACAGAATATGAGGACATCATAATTAGTATGCACTATGATGTCACAATGTATTATGACGTCATAATGAATCCGCATAATGACATCACAATATGTTATGAGAGCGCAATTTGCAGGTATTTTGAGCAATTTCTCTTACCCCAATTTGTGTCACATCTACTGGAGAAACACGAGTATGTATTATGATGTCACAGTATATGATGACATCATAATTAGTATGCATTATGACATTACAATGTGTTATGACGTCATAATATATCCGCATTATGACATCACAATATATTATGAGAGCGCAATTTGCAGGTATTATGAGCAATTTCTCTTACCCCAATTTGTGTCACATTTACTGGAGCATCATGAGTATGTATTATGACGTCACAGTATATGATGACAACGTAATTAGTATGCACTATGACGTCACAATGTATTATGACGTCATAATATATCCGCATTATGACATCACAGTATATTATGAGAGCGCAATTTGCAGGTATTATGGGCAATTTCTCTTACCCCAATTTGTGTCACATCTACTGGAGCATCATGAGCATGCATTATGACGTCACAGTATATGATGACATCATAAATAGTATGCACTATGACGTCACAATGTATTATGACGTCATAATGTATCCGCATTATGACATCACAATATATAATGAGAGCGCAATTTGCAAGTATTATGAGCAATTTCTCTTACCCCAATTTGTGTCATATCTACTGGAGCAACATGAGCATGTATTATGACATCACAGTATATGATGACATCATAATTAGTATGCACTATGACGTCACAATGTCTTATGATGTCATAATGTATTCGCATTATGACATCACAATATATTATGAGATCGCAATTTGCAGGTATTATCAACAATTTCTCTTACCTCAATTTGCTTCACATCTACTGGAGCATCTGAGCATGTATTGTAATGTCACAGTATATGATGACATCATAATTAGTATGCACTATGACGTCACAATGTATTATGACGTCATAATGTATCCACATTATGACATCACAACATATTATGAGAGCGCAATTTGCAGGTATTATGAGCAATTTCTCTTACCACAACTTGTGTCACATCTACTGTAGCATTATGAGCATGTATTATGACCTCACAGTATATGATGACATCATAATTAGTATGCACTATGACGTCACAATGTATTATGACGTCATAATGTATCCGCATTATGACATCCCAATATATTATGAGAGCGCAATTGGAAGGTATTATGACCAATTTCTCTTACCACAATTTGTGTCACATCTACTGGAGCATCATGAGCATGAATTATGATGTCACAGTATATGATGACATCATAATTAGTATGCAGTATGACGTAACAATGTCTTATGACGTCATAATGTATCCGGATTATGACATCACAATATATTATGAGAGCGCAATTTGCAGGTATTATGAGCAATTTCATTTACCACAATTTGTGTCACATTTACTGGAGCATCATGAGTATGTATTATGACGTCACAGTATATGATGACAACGTAATTAGTATGCACTATGACGTCACAATGTATTATGACGTCATAATATATCCGCATTATGACATCACAATATGAGAGCGCAATTTGCAGGTTTTATGAGCAATTTCTCTTACCCCAATTTGTGTCATATCTACTGGAGCATCATGAGCATGTATTATGACGTCATAGTATATGATGACATCATAAGTAGTATGTACTATGACGTCACAGTGTCTTATGACGTCATAATGTATCCGCATTATGACATCACAATATGTTATGAGAGCGCAATTTGCAGGTATTATGAGCAATTTCTCTTACCCCAATTTCTGTCACATCTACTGGAGCATCATGAGCATGTATTATGACCTCACAGTATATGATGACATCATAATTAGTATGCACTATGACGTCACAATGTTTTATGACGTCATAATATATCCACATTATGACATCACAATATATTATGAGAGCGCAATTTGCAGGTATTATGAGCAATTTCTCTTACCTCAATTTGTGTCACATCTACTGGAGCATCATGAGCATGTATTATGACATCACATTATATGATGACATCATAATTAGTATGCACTGTGACGTCACAATGTCTTATGACGTCATAATGTATCCGCATTAAGACATCACAATATAATATGAGAGCGCAATTTGCAGGTATTATGAGCAATTTCTCTTACACCGTTTGTGTCACATCTACTGGACCATAATGAGGATGTACTATGACGTCACAGTATATGATGACATCATAATTAGTGTGCACTATGATGTCACAATGTATTATGACGTAATTATGTAACCGCATTATGACATCACAATATATTATGTGAGCGCAATTTGCAGGTATTATGAGCAAGTTGTCTTACCCCAATTTGTGTCACATCTACTGGGACATCATGAGCATGTATTATGACGTCACAGTATATGATGACATCATAATTAGTATGCACTATGACTTCACTATGTATTATGATGTCAGAATTTATTCACATTATGACATCACAATGTATTATGAGAGCGCAATTTCCAGGTATTATGAGCAATTTCTCTTACCCCAATTTCTGTCACATCTACTGGAGCATCATGAGCATGTATTATGATATCACAGTATATGCTGACATCATAATTTCTATGCACTATGATGTGACAATGTATTATGACGTCATAATATTTCCGCATTATGACATCACAACATATTATGAGAGCCCAATTTGAAGGTATTATGAGCAATTTCTCTTACCCCAATTTCTGTCACATCTACTGGACCATCATGAGCATGTATTATGACGTCACTATATATGATGACATCATAATTAGTATGCACTATGATGTCACAATGTATTATGACGTAGTAATGTATATGCATTACGGCATCACAATATATTATGAGAGCGCAATTTGCAGGTATTATGAGCAATTTCTCTTACCCCAATTTGTGTCACATCTACTGGAGCATCATGAGCATGTATTATGACATCACAGTATATGATGACATCATAATTAGTATGCACTATGATGTCACAATGTATTATGACATCATAATGTATCCGCATTATGACATCTCAATATATTATGAGAGCGCAATTTGCAGGTATTATGAGCAATTTCTCTTACCCCAATTTGTGTCACATCTACTGGAGAATAATGAGCATGCATTATGATGTCACAGAATATGAGGACATCATAATTAGTATGCACTATGATGTCACAATGTATTATGACGTCATAATGAATCCGCATTATGACATCACAATATGTTATGAGAGCGCAATTTGCAGGTATTTTGAGCAATTTCTCTTACCCCAATTTGTGTCACATCTACTGGAGAAACACGAGTATGTATTATGATGTCACAGTATATGATGACATCATAATTAGTATGCATTATGACATTACAATGTGTTATGACGTCATAATATATCCGCATTATGACATCACAATATATTATGAGAGCGCAATTTGCAGGTATTATGAGCAATTTCTCTTACCCCAATTTGTGTCACATCTACTGGAGAAACGTAAGCATGTATTATGACGTCACAGTATATGATGACATCATAATTAGTATGCATTATGACGTCACAATGTATTATGACGTCATAATGTATCCGCATTATGACATCACAGTATATTATGAGAGCGCAATTTGCAGGTATTATGGGCAATTTCTCTTACCCCAATTTGTGTCACATCTACTGGAGCATCATGAGCATGCATTATGACGTCACAGTATATGATGACATCATAATTAGTATGCACTATGACGTCACAATGTATTATGACGTCATAATGTATCCGCATTATGACATCACAATATATAATGAGAGCGCAATTTGCAAGTATTATGAGCAATTTCTCTTACCCCAATTTGTGTCATATCTACTGGAGCAACATGAGCATGTATTATGACATCACAGTATATGATGACATCATAATTAGTATGCACTATGACGTCACAATGTCTTATGATGTCATAATGTATTCGCATTATGACATCACAATATATTATGAGATCGCAATTTGCAGGTATTATCAACAATTTCTCTTACCTCAATTTGCTTCACATCTACTGGAGCATCTGAGCATGTATTGTAATGTCACAGTATATGATGACATCATAATTAGTATGCACTATGACGTCACAATGTATTATGACGTCATAATGTATCCGCATTATGACATCACAACATATTATGAGAGCGCAATTTGCAGGTATTATGAGCAATTTCTCTTACCACAACTTGTGTCACATCTACTGTAGCATTATGAGCATGTATTATGACCTCACAGTATATGATGACATCATAATTAGTATGCACTATGACGTCACAATGTATTATGACGTCATAATGTATCCGCATTATGACATCCCAATATATTATGAGAGCGCAATTGGAAGGTATTATGACCAATTTCTCTTACCCCAATTTGTGTCACATCTACTGGAGCATCATGAGCATGAATTATGACGTCACAGTATATGATGACATCATAATTAGTATGCAGTATGACGTAACAATGTCTTATGACGTCATAATGTATCCGGATTATGACATCACAATATATTATGAGAGCGCAATTTGCAGGTATTATGAGCAATTTCATTTACCACAATTTGTGTCACATTTACTGGAGCATCATGAGTATGTATTATGACGTCACAGTATATGATGACAACGTAATTAGTATGCACTATGACGTCACAATGTATTATGACGTCATAATATATCCGCATTATGACATCACAATATGAGAGCGCAATTTGCAGGTTTTATGAGCAATTTCTCTTACCCCAATTTGTGTCATATCTACTGGAGCATCATGAGCATGTATTATGACGTCATAGTATATGATGACATCATAAGTAGTATGTACTATGACGTCACAGTGTCTTATGACGTCATAATGTATCCGCATTATGACATCACAATATGTTATGAGAGCGCAATTTGCAGGTATTATGAGCAATTTCTCTTACCCCAATTTCTGTCACATCTACTGGAGCATCATGAGCATGTATTATGACGTCACAGTATATGATGACATCATAATTAGTATGCACTATGACGTCACAATGTTTTATGACGTCATAATATATCCACATTATGACATCACAATATATTATGAGAGCGCAATTTGCAGGTATTATGAGCAATTTCTCTTACCTCAATTTGTGTCACATCTACTGGAGCATCATGAGCATGTATTATGACATCACATTATATGATGACATCATAATTAGTATGCACTGTGACGTCACAATGTCTTATGACGTCATAATGTATCCGCATTAAGACATCACAATATAATATGAGAGCGCAATTTGCAGGTATTATGAGCAATTTCTCTTACACCGTTTGTGTCACATCTACTGGACCATAATGAGGATGTACTATGACGTCACAGTATATGATGACATCATAATTAGTGTGCACTATGATGTCACAATGTATTATGACGTAATTATGTAACCGCATTATGACATCACAATATATTATGTGAGCGCAATTTGCAGGTATTATGAGCAAGTTGTCTTACCCCAATTTGTGTCACATCTACTGGGACATCATGAGCATGTATTATGACGTCACATTATATGATGACATCATAATTAGTATGCACTATGACTTCACTATGTATTATGATGTCAGAATTTATTCACATTATGACATCACAATGTATTATGAGAGCGCAATTTCCAGGTATTATGAGCAATTTCTCTTACCCCAATTTCTGTCACATCTACTGGAGCATCATGAGCATGTATTATGATATCACAGTATATGCTGACATCATAATTTCTATGCACTATGATGTGACAATGTATTATGACGTCATAATATTTCCGCATTATGACATCACAACATATTATGAGAGCCCAATTTGAAGGTATTATGAGCAATTTCTCTTACCCCAATTTCTGTCACATCTACTGGACCATCATGAGCATGTATTATGACGTCACTATATATGATGACATCATAATTAGTATGCACTATGATGTCACAATGTATTATGACGTAGTAATGTATATGCATTACGGCATCACAATACATTATGAGAGCGCAATTTGCAGGTATTATGAGCAATTTCTCTTACCCCAATTTGTGTCACATCTACTGGAGCATCATGAGCATGTATTATGACATCACAGTATATGATGACATCATAATTAGTATGCACTATGATGTCACAATGTATTATGACATCATAATGTATCCGCATTATGACATCTCAATATATTATGAGAGCGCAATTTGCAGGTATTATGAGCAATTTCTCTTACCCCAATTTGTGTCACATCTACTGGAGAATAATGAGCATGCATTATGATGTCACAGAATATGAGGACATCATAATTAGTATGCACTATGATGTCACAATGTATTATGACGTCATAATGAATCCGCATTATGACATCACAATATGTTATGAGAGCGCAATTTGCAGGTATTTTGAGCAATTTCTCTTACCCCAATTTGTGTCACATCTACTGGAGAAACACGAGTATGTATTATGATGTCACAGTATATGATGACATCATAATTAGTATGCATTATGACATCACAATGTGTTATGACGTCATAATATATCCGCATTATGACATCACAATATATTATGAGAGCGCAATTTGCAGGTATTATGAGCAATTTCTCTTACCCCAATTTGTGTCACATCTACTGGAGAAACGTAAGCATGTATTATGACGTCACAGTATATGATGACATCATAATTAGTATGCATTATGACGTCACAGTGTCTTATGACGTCATAATGTATCCGCATTATGACATCACAATATGTTATGAGAGCGCAATTTGCAGGTATTATGAGCAATTTCTCTTACCCCAATTTCTGTCACATCTACTTGAGCATCATGAGCATGTATTATGACGTCACAGTATATGATGACATCATAATTAGTATGCACTATGACGTCACAATGTTTTATGACGTCATAATATATCCACATTATGACATCACAATATATTATGAGAGCGCAATTTGCAGGTATTATGAGCAATTTCTCTTACCTCAATTTGTGTCACATCTACTGGAGCATCATGAGCATGTATTATGACATCACATTATATGATGACATCATAATTAGTATGCACTGTGACGTCACAATGTCTTATGACGTCATAATGTATCCGCATTAAGACATCACAATATAATATGAGAGCGCAATTTGCAGGTATTATGAGCAATTTCTCTTACACCGTTTGTGTCACATCTACTGGACCATAATGAGGATGTACTATGACGTCACAGTATATGATGACATCATAATTAGTGTGCACTATGATGTCACAATGTATTATGACGTAATTGTGTAACCGCATTATGACATCACAATATATTATGTGAGCGCAATTTGCAGGTATTATGAGCAAGTTCTCTTACCCCAATTTGTGTCACATCTACTGGGACATCATGAGCATGTATTATGACGTCACAGTATATGATGACATCATAATTAGGATGCACTATGACTTCACTATGTATTATGATGTCAGAATTTATTCACATTATGACATCACAATATATTATGAGAGCGCAATTTCCAGGTATTATGAGCAATTTCTCTTACCCCAATTTCTGTCACATCTACTGGAGCATCATGAGCATGTATTATGATATCACAGTATATGCTGACATCATAATTTCTATGCACTATGATGTGACAATGTATTATGACGTCATAGTATTTCCGCATTATGACATCACAACATATTATGAGAGCCCAATTTGAAGGTATTATGAGCAATTTCTCTTACCCCAATTTCTGTCACATCTACTGGACCATCATGAGCATGTATTATGACGTCACTATATATGATGACATCATAATTAGTATGCACTATGATGTCACAATGTATTATGACGTAGTAATGTATATGCATTACGGCATCACAATATATTATGAGAGCGCAATTTGCAGGTATTATGAGCAATTTCTCTTACCCCAATTTGTGTCACATCTACTGGAGCATCATGAGCATGTATTATGACATCACAGTATATGATGACATCATAATTAGTATGCACTATGATGTCACAATGTATTATGACATCATAATGTATCCGCATTATGACATCTCAATATATTATGAGAGCGCAATTTGCAGGTATTATGAGCAATTTCTCTTACCCCAATTTGTGTCACATCTACTGGAGAATAATGAGCATGCATTATGATGTCACAGAATATGAGGACATCATAATTAGTATGCACTATGATGTCACAATGTATTATGACGTCATAATGAATCCGCATTATGACATCACAATATGTTATGAGAGCGCAATTTGCAGGTATTTTGAGCAATTTCTCTTACCCCAATTTGTGTCACATCTACTGGAGAAACACGAGTATGTATTATGATGTCACAGTATATGATGACATCATAATTAGTATGCATTATGACATCACAATGTGTTATGACGTCATAATATATCCGCATTATGACATCACAATATATTATGAGAGCGCAATTTGCAGGTATTATGAGCAATTTCTCTTACCCCAATTTGTGTCACATCTACTGGAGAAACGTAAGCATGTATTATGACGTCACAGTATATGATGACATCATAATTAGTATGCATTATGACGTCACAATGTATTATGACGTCATAATGTATCCGCATTATGACATCACAGTATATTATGAGAGCGCAATTTGCAGGTATTATGGGCAATTTCTCTTACCCCAATTTGTGTCACATCTACTGGAGCATCATGAGCATGCATTATGACGTCACAGTATATGATGACATCATAATTAGTATGCACTATGACGTCACAATGTATTATGACGTCATAATGTATCCGCATTATGACATCACAATATATAATGAGAGCGCAATTTGCAAGTATTATGAGCAATTTCTCTTACCCCAATTTGTGTCATATCTACTGGAGCAACATGAGCATGTATTATGACATCACAGTATATGATGACATCATAATTAGTATGCACTATGACGTCACAATGTCTTATGATGTCATAATGTATTCGCATTATGACATCACAATATATTATGAGATCGCAATTTGCAGGTATTATCAACAATTTCTCTTACCTCAATTTGCTTCACATCTACTGGAGCATCTGAGCATGTATTGTAATGTCACAGTATATGATGACATCATAATTAGTATGCACTATGACGTCACAATGTATTATGACGTCATAATGTATCCGCATTATGACATCACAACATATTATGAGAGCGCAATTTGCAGGTATTATGAGCAATTTCTCTTACCACAACTTGTGTCACATCTACTGTAGCATTATGAGCATGTATTATGACCTCACAGTATATGATGACATCATAATTAGTATGCACTATGACGTCACAATGTATTATGACGTCATAATGTATCCGCATTATGACATCCCAATATATTATGAGAGCGCAATTGGAAGGTATTATGACCAATTTCTCTTACCCCAATTTGTGTCACATCTACTGGAGCATCATGAGCATGAATTATGACGTCACAGTATATGATGACATCATAATTAGTATGCAGTATGACGTAACAATGTCTTATGACGTCATAATGTATCCGGATTATGACATCACAATATATTATGAGAGCGCAATTTGCAGGTATTATGAGCAATTTCATTTACCACAATTTGTGTCACATTTACTGGAGCATCATGAGTATGTATTATGACGTCACAGTATATGATGACAACGTAATTAGTATGCACTATGACGTCACAATGTATTATGACGTCATAATATATCCGCATTATGACATCACAATATGAGAGCGCAATTTGCAGGTTTTATGAGCAATTTCTCTTACCCCAATTTGTGTCATATCTACTGGAGCATCATGAGCATGTATTATGACGTCATAGTATATGATGACATCATAAGTAGTATGTACTATGACGTCACAGTGTCTTATGACGTCATAATGTATCCGCATTATGACATCACAATATGTTATGAGAGCGCAATTTGCAGGTATTATGAGCAATTTCTCTTACCCCAATTTCTGTCACATCTACTGGAGCATCATGAGCATGTATTATGACGTCACAGTATATGATGACATCATAATTAGTATGCACTATGACGTCACAATGTTTTATGACGTCATAATATATCCACATTATGACATCACAATATATTATGAGAGCGCAATTTGCAGGTATTATGAGCAATTTCTCTTACCTCAATTTGTGTCACATCTACTGGAGCATCATGAGCATGTATTATGACATCACATTATATGATGACATCATAATTAGTATGCACTGTGACGTCACAATGTCTTATGACGTCATAATGTATCCGCATTAAGACATCACAATATAATATGAGAGCGCAATTTGCAGGTATTATGAGCAATTTCTCTTACACCGTTTGTGTCACATCTACTGGACCATAATGAGGATGTACTATGACGTCACAGTATATGATGACATCATAATTAGTGTGCACTATGATGTCACAATGTATTATGACGTAATTATGTAACCGCATTATGACATCACAATATATTATGTGAGCGCAATTTGCAGGTATTATGAGCAAGTTCTCTTACCCCAATTTGTGTCACATCTACTGGGACATCATGAGCATGTATTATGACGTCACAGTATATGATGACATCATAATTAGTATGCACTATGACTTCACTATGTATTATGATGTCAGAATTTATTCACATTATGACATCACAATATATTATGAGAGCGCAATTTCCAGGTATTATGAGCAATTTCTCTTACCCCAATTTCTGTCACATCTACTGGAGCATCATGAGCATGTATTATGATATCACAGTATATGCTGACATCATAATTTCTATGCACTATGATGTGACAATGTATTATGACGTCATAATATTTCCGCATTATGACATCACAACATATTATGAGAGCCCAATTTGAAGGTATTATGAGCAATTTCTCTTACCCCAATTTCTGTCACATCTACTGGACCATCATGAGCATGTATTATGACGTCACTATATATGATGACATCATAATTAGTATGCACTATGATGTCACAATATATTATGACGTAGTAATGTATATGCATTACGGCATCACAATATATTATGAGAGCGCAATTTGCAGGTATTATGAGCAATTTCTCTTACCCCAATTTGTGTCACATTTACTGGAGCATCATGAGTATGTATTATGACCTCACAGTATATGATGACAACGTAATTAGTATGCACTATGACGTCACAATGTATTATGACGTCATAATATATCCGCATTATGACATCACAATATGAGAGCGCAATTTGCAGGTTTTATGAGCAATTTCTCTTACCCCAATTTGTGTCATATCTACTGGAGCATCATGAGCATGTATTATGACGTCATAGTATATGATGACATCATAAGTAGTATGTTCTATGACGTCACAGTGTCTTATGACGTCATAATGTATCCGCATTATGACATCACAATATGTTATGAGAGCGCAATTTGCAGGTATTATGAGCAATTTCTCTTACCCCAATTTCTGTCACATCTACTGGAGCATCATGAGCATGTATTATGACGTCACAGTATATGATGACATCATAATTAGTATGCACTATGACGTCACAATGTATTATGACGTCATAATATATCCACATTATGACATCACAATATATTATGAGAGCACAATTTGCAGGTATTATGAGCAATTTCTCTTACCTCAATTTGTGTCACATCTACTGGAGCATCATGAGCATGTATTATGATATCACAGTATATGATGACATCATAATTATTATGCACTGTGACGTCACAATGTATTATGACATCATAATGAATCCGCATTATGACATCACAATATATTATGAGAGCGCAATTTGCAGGTATTATGAGCAATTTCTCTTACCCCAATTTGTGTCACATATACTCGAGCATCATGAGCATATATTATGACGTCACAGTATATGATGACATCATAATTAGTATGCACTATGACGTCACAATGTATTATGACGTCATAATGTATCCGCATTATGACATCACAATATATTATGAGAGCGCAATTTGCAGGTATTATGAGCAATTTCTCTTACCCCAATTTGTGTCACATCTACTCGAGAATGATGAGCATGTATTATGACGTCACAGTATATGATGACATCATAATTAGTATGCACTATGAGGTCACAATGTATTATGATGTCATAATATATCCGCATTATGACATCACAATATATTATGAGAGCGCAAGTTGCAGGTATTATGAGCAATTTCTCTTACCCCAATTAGTGTCACATCTACTGGAGCATAATGAGCAAGCATTATGATGTCACAGTATATGATGACATCATTATTAGTCTGCACTATTATGTCACAATGTGTTATGACGTCATAATGAATCCGCATTATGACATCACAATATATTATGAGAGCGCAATTTGCAGGTATTATGAGCAATTTCTCTTACCCCAATTGGTGTCACATCTACTGGAGAAACATGAGCATGTATTATGACGTCACAGTATATGATGACATCATAATTAGTATGCATTATGACGTCACAATATATTATGATGTCATAATATATCTGCATTATGAAATCACAATATATTATGAGAGCGCAATTTGCAGGTATTATGAGCAATTTCTCTTACCACAATTTGTGTCACATCTGCTGGAGCATCATGAGCATGCATTATGATGTCACAATATATGATGACATCATAATTAGTATGCACTATGATGTCCCAATGTATTATGACGTCATAATGTATCCGCTTTATGACATCACAATATATTATGAGAGCGCAATTTGCAGGTATTATGACCAATTTCTCTTACCCCAGTTTGTGTCACATCTACTGGAGCATCATGAGCATGTATTATGACGTCACAGTATATGATGACATCATAATTAGTATGCACTATGACGTCACAATATATTATTATGTCATAATATATCCGCATTATGGAATCACAACATATTTTGAGAGCGCAATTTGCAAGTATTATGAGCAATTTCTCTTACCACAATTTGTGACACATCTCCTGGAGCATCATGAGCCTGCATTATGACGTCACAATATATGATGACATCATAATTAGTATGCACTATGATGTCACAATGTATTATGAAGTCATAATGTATCCGCTTTATGACATCACAATATATTGTGAGAGCGCAATTTGCAGGTATTATGACCAATTTCTCTTACCCCAATTTGTGTCACATCTACTGGAGCATCATGAGCATGTATTATGACGTCACAGTATATGATGACATCATAATTAGTATGCACTATGACGTCACACTGTATTATGGCGTCATAATGTATCCGCATTATGACATCACAATATATTATGAGAGCGCAATTTGCAGGTATTATGAGCAATTTCCCTTACCCCAATTTGTGTCACATCTACTGGAGCATCCTGTGCATGTATTATGACGTCACAATATATGATGACATCATAATTAGTATGCACTATGACGTCACAATGTATTATGCCGTCATAATGTATTTGCATTATGACATCACAATTTATTATGAGAGCGCAATTTGCAGGTATTATGAGCAATTTCTCTTACCCCAATTTGTGTCACATCTACTCGAGAATCATGAGCATGTATTATGACGTCACAGTATATGATGACATCATAATTAGTATGCACTATGAGGTCACAATGTATTATGATGTCATAATATATCCGCATTATGACATCACAATATATTATGAGAGCGCAATTTGCAGGTATTATGAGCAATTTCTCTTACCACAATTTGTGTCACATCTACTGGAGCATCATGAGCATACATTATGACGTCACAATATATGATGACATCGTAATTAATATGCACTATGATGTCACAATGTATTATGACGTCATAATGTATCCGCTTTATGACATCACAATATATTATGAGAGTGCAATTTGCAGGTAATATGAGCAATTTCTCTTACCCCAATTTGTGTCACATCTACTGGAGCATCCTGAGCATGTATTATGACGTCACAATATATGATGACATCATAATTAGTATGCACTATGACGTCATAATGTATCCGCATTATGACATCACAATATATTATGAGAGCGCAATTTGCAGGTATTATGAGCAATTTCTCTTACCCCAATTTGTGTCACATCTACTGGAGAAACATGAGCATGTATTATGACGTCACAGTATATGATGACATCATAATTAGTATGCATTATGACGTCACAATGTATTATGATGTCATAATATATCCGCATTATGAAATCAGAATTTAATATGAGAGCGCAATTTGCAGGTATTATGAGCAATTTCTCTTACCACAAATTGTGTCACATCTGCTGGAGTATCATGAGCATGCATTATGATGTCAAAATATATGATGACATCATAATTAGTATGCACTATGATGTCACAATGTATTATGACGTCATAATATATCCGCTTTATGACATCACAATATATTATGAGAGCGCAATTTGCAGGTATTATGACCAATTTCTCTTACCCCAGTTTGTGTCACATCTACTGGAACATCATGAGTATGTACTATGACGTCACAGTATATGATGACATCATAATTAGCATGCACTATGACGTCACAATATATTATTATGTCATAATATATCCGCATTATGGAATCACAACATATTTTGAGAGCGCAATTTGCAGGTATTATGAGCAATTTCTCTTACCACAATTTGTGACACATCTACTGGAGTATCATGAGCATGCATTATGACGTCACAATATATGATGACATCGTAATTAATATGCACTATGATGTCACAATGTATTATGACGTCATAATGTATCCGCTTTATGACATCACAATATATTATGAGAGCGCAATTTGCAGGTATTATGAGCAATTTCTCTTACCCCAATTTGTGTCACATCTACTGGAGCGTCCTGAGCATGTATTATTACGTCACAATATATGATGACATCATAATTGGTATGCACTATGACGTCATAATGTATCCGCATTATGACATCACAATATATTATGAGAGCGCAATTTGCAGGTATTATGAGCAATTTCTCTTACCCCAATTTGTGTCACATCTACTGGAGAAACATGAGCAGGTATTATGACGTCACAGTATATGATGACATCATAATTAGTATGCGTTATGACGTCACAATGTATTATGATGTCATAATATATCCGCATTATGACATCACAATATATTATGAGAGCGCAATTTGCAGGTATTATGACCAATTTCTCTTACCCCAATTTGTGTCACATCTACTGGAGCATCATGAGCATGTATTATGACGTCACAGTATATGATGACATCATAATTAGTATGCACTATGATGTCACAATGTATTATGACGTCATAATGTATCCGCATTATAAAATCACAATATATTATGAGAGCGCAATTTGCAGGTATTATGAGCAATTTCTCTTACCACAATTTGTGTCACATCTACTGGAGCATCATGAGCATGTATTATGACGTCACAGTATATGATGACATCATAATTAGTATGCACTATGACGTCACAATGTATTATGACGTCATAATGTATCCGCATTATGACATCACAATATATTATGAGAGCGCAATTTGCAGGTATTATGAGCAATTTCTCTTACCACAATTTGTGTCACATCTACTGGAGCATCATGAGCATGCATTATGACGTCACAATATATGATAACATCGTAATTAATATGCACTATGATGTCACAATGTATTATGACGTCATAATGTATACGCTTTATGACATCACAATATATTATGAGAGCGCAATTTGCAGGTATTATGAGCAATTTCTCTTACCCCAATTTGTGTCACATCTACTGGAGCGTCCTGAGCATGTATTATGACGTCACAATATATGATGACATCATAATTAGTACGCACTATGACGTCATAATGTATCCGCATTATGACATCACAATATATTATGAGAGCGCAATTTGCAGGTATTATGAGCAATTTCTCTTACCCCAATTTGTGTCACATCTACTGGAGAAACATGAGCATGTATTATGACGTCACAGTATATGATGACATCATAATTAGTATGCATTATGACGTCACAATGTATTATGATGTCATAATATATCCGCATTATGAAATCACAATATATTATGAGAGCGCAATTTGCAGGTATTATGAGCAATTTCTCTTACCACAATTTGTGTCACATCTGCTGGAGCATCATGAGCATGCATTATGATGTCACAATATATGATGACATCATAATTAGTATGCACTATGATGTCACAATGTATTATGACGTCATAATATATCCGCTTTATGACATCACAATATATTATGAGAGCGCAATTTGCAGGTATTATGACCAATTTCTCTTACCCCAGTTTGTGTCACATCTACTGGAGCATCATGAGCATGTATTATGACGTCACAGTATATGATGACATCATAATTAGTATGCACTATGACGTCACAATATATTATTATGTCATAATATATCCGCATTATGGAATCACAACATATTTTGAGAGCGCAATTTGCAGGTATTATGAGCAATTTCTCTTACCACAATTTGTGACACATCTACTGGAGCATCATGAGCCTGCATTATGACGTCATAATATATGATGACATCATAATTAGTATGCACTATGATGTCACAATGTATTATGAAGTCATAATGTATCCGCTTTATGACATCACAATATATTATGAGAGCGCAATTTGCAGGTATTATGACCAATTTCTCTTACCCCAATTTGTGTCACATCTACTGGAGCATCATGAGCATGTATTATGACGTCACAGTATATGATGACATCATAATTAGTATGCACTATGACGTCACAATGTATTATGACGTCATAATGTATCCGCATTATGACATCACAATATATTATGAGAGCGCAATTTGCAGGTATTATGAGCAATTTCCCTTACCCCAATTTGTGTCACATCTACTGGAGCATCCTGAGCATGTATTATGACGTCACAATATATGATGACATCATATTTAGTATGCACTATGACGTCACAATGTATTATGCCGTCATAATGTATTCGCATTATGACATCACAATTTATTATGAGAGCGCAATTTGCAGGTATTATGAGCAATTTCTCTTACCCCAATTTGTGTCACATCTACTGGAGCATCATGAGCATGTATTATGACGTCACAGTATATGATGACATCATAAATAGTATGCACTATGAGGTCACAATGTATTATGATGTCATAATATATCCGCATTATGACATCACAATATATTATGAGAGCGCAATTTGCAGGTATTATTAGCAATTTCTCTTACCACAATTTGTGTCACATCTACTGGAGCATCATGAGCATGCATTATGATGTCACAGTATATGATTACATCATAATTAGTATGCACTATGATGTCACAATGTATTATGACATGATAATGAATCCGCATTATGACATCACAATATATAATGAGAGCGCAATTTGCAGGTATTATGAGCAATTTCTCTTACCCCAATTTGTGTCACATCTACTCGAGCATCATGAGCATATATTATGACGTCACAGTATATGATGACATCATAATTAGTATGCACTATGACGTCTCAATTTATTATGACATCATAATGTATCCGCATTATGACATCGCAATATATTTTGAGAGCGCAAGTTGCAGGTATTATGAGCAATTTCTCTAACCCCAATTAGTGTCACATCTACTGGAGCATAATGAGCATGCATTATGATGTCACAGAATATGATGACATCATTATTAGTATGCACTATGATGTCACAATGTATTATGACGTCATAATGTATCCGCTTTATGACATCACAATATATTATGAGAGCGCAATTTGCAGGTATTATGACCAATTTCTCTTACCCCAGTTTGTGTCACATCTACTGGAGCATCATGAGCATGTATTATGACGTCACAGTATATGATGACATCATAATTAGTATGCACTACGACGTCACAATGCATTATGATGTCATAATATATCCACATTATGGAATCACAACATATTTTGAGAGCGCAATTTGCAGGTATTATGAGCAATTTCTCTTACCACAATTTGTGACACATCTACTGGAGCATCATGAGCCTGCATTATGACGTCACAATATATGATGACATCATAATTAGTATGCACTATGATGTCACAATGTATTATGAAGTCATAATGTATCCGCTTTATGACATCAGAATATATTATGAGAGCGCAATTTGCAGGTATTATGACCAATTTCTCTTACCCCAATTTGTGTCACATCTACTGGAGCATCATGAGCATGTATTATGACGTCACAGTATATGATGAAATCATAATTAGTATGCACTATGACGTCACAATGTATTATGACGTCATAATGTATAAGCATTATGACATCACAATATATTATGAGAGCGCAATTTGCAGGTATTATGAGCAATCTCTCTTACCACAATTTGTGTCACATCTACTGGAGCATCATGAGCATGCGTTATGACGTCACAATATATGATGACATCGTAATTAATATGCACTATGATGTCACAATGTATTATGACGTCATAATGTATACGCTTTATGACATCACAATATATTATGAGAGAGCAATTTGCAGGTATTATGAGCAATTTCTCTTACCCCAATTTGTGTCACATCTACTGGAGCGTCCTGAGCATGTATTATGACGTCACAATATATGATGACATCATAATTAGTATGCACTATGACGTCATAATATATCCGCATTATGACATCACAATATATTATGAGAGCGCAATTTGCAGGTATTATGAGCAATTTCTCTTACCCCAATTTGTGTCACATCTACTGGAGAAACATGAGCAGGTATTATGACGTCACAGTATATGATGACATCATCATTAGTATGCATTATGACGTCACAATGTATTATGATTTCATAATATATCCGCATTATGACATCACAATATATTATTAGAGCGCAATTTGCAGGTATTATGACCAATTTCTCTTACCCCAATTTGTGTTACATCTACTGGAGCATCATGAGCATGTATTATGATGTCACAGTATATGATGACATCATAATTAGTATGCACTATGACGTCACAATGTATTATGACGTCATAATGTATCCGCATTATGATATCACAATAAATTATGAGAGCGCAATTTGCAGGTATTATGAGCAATTTCTCTTACCACAATTTGTGTCACATCTACTGGAGCATCATGAGCATGCATTATGACGTCACAATATATGATGACATCGTAATTAATATGCACTATGATGTCACAATGTATTATGACGGCATATTGTATCCGCTTTATGACATCACAATATATCATGAGAGCGCAATTTGCAGGTATTATGAGCAATTTCTCTTACCCCAATTTGTGTCACATCTACTGGAGCGTCCTGAGCATGTATTATGACGTCACAATATATGATGACATCATAATTAGTATGCACTATGACGTCATAATGTATCCGCATTATGACATCACAATATATTATGAGAGCGCAATTTGCAGGTATTATGAGCAATTTCTCTTACCCCAGTTTGTGTCACATCTACTGGAGCATCATGAGCATGTATTATGACGTCACAGTATATGATGACATCAAAATTAGTATGCACTATGACGTCACAATATATTATTATGTCATAATATATCCGCATTATGGAATCACAACATATTTTGAGAGCGCAATTTGCAGGTATTATGAGCAATTTCTCTTACCACAATTTGTGACACATCTACTGGAGCATCATGAGCATGCATTATGACGTCACAATATATGATGACATCATAATTAGTATGCACTATGATGTCACAATATATTATGAAGTCATAATGTATCCACTTTATGACATCACAATATATTATGAGAGCGCAATTTGCAGGTATTATGATCAATTTCTCTTACCCCAATTTGTGTGACATCTACTGGAGCATCATGAGCATGTAATATGACGTCACAGTATATGATGACATCATAATTAGTATGCACTATGACGTCACAATTTATTATGACGTCATAATTTATCCGCATTATGACATCACAATATATTATGAGAGCGCAATTTGCAGGTATTATGAGCAATTCCTCTTACCCCAATTTGTGTCACATCTACTGGAGCATCCTGAGCATGTATTATGACGTCACAATATATGATGACATCATAATTAGTATGCACTATGACGTCACAATGTATTATGACGTCATAATGTATTCGCATTATGACATCACAATATATTATGAGAGCGCAATTTGCAGGTATTATGAGCAATTTCTCTCACCCCAATTTGTGTCACATCTACTGGAGCATAATGAGCATGCATTATGATGTCACAGTATATGATGACATCATAATTAGTATGCACTATGATGTCACAATGTATTATGACATCATAAAGAATCCGCATTATGACATCACAATATATTATGAGAGCGCAATTTGCAGGTATTATGAGCAATTTCTCTTACCCCAATTTGTGTCACATCTACTGGAGAAACATGAGCATGTATTATGACGTCACAGTATATGATGACATCATAATTAGTAAGCATTATGACGTCACAATATATTATGACGTCATAATGTTTCCGCATTATGACATCACAATATATTATGAGAGCGCAATTTGCAGGTATTATGGGCAATTTCCCTTACCCCAATTTGTGTCACATCTACTGGAGCATCCTGAGCACGTATTATGATGTCACAATATATGATGACATCATAATTAGTATGCACTATGACGTCACAATGTATTATGCCGTCATAATATATTCGCATTATGACATCACAATTTATTATGAGAGCGCAATTTGCAGGTATTATGAGCAATTTCTCTTACCCCAATTTGTGTCACATCTACTTGAGAATCATGAGCATGTATTATGACGTCACAGTATATGATGACAGCATAATTAGTATGCACTATGAGGTCACAATGTATTATGATGTCATAATATATCCGCATTATGACATCACAACATATTATGAGAGCGCAATTTGCAGGTATTATGAGCAATTTTTCTTACCACATTTTGTGTCACATCTACTGGAGGATCATGAGGATGCATTATGACGTCACAATATATGATGACATCGTAATTAATATGCACTATGATGTCACCATATATTATGACGTCATAATGTATCCGCTTTATGACATCACAATATATTATGAGAGCGCAATTTGCAGGTATTATGAGCAATTTCTCTTACCCTACTTTGTGTCACATCTACTGGAGCATCATGTGCATGTATTATGACGTCACAGTATATGATGACATCATAATTAGTATGCACTATGACGTCATAATGTATCCGCATTATGACATCACAATATATTATGAGAGCGCAATTTGCAGGTATTATGAGCAATTTCTCTTACCCCAATTTGTGTCACATCTACTGGAGAAACATGAGCATGTATTATGATGTCACAGTATATGATGACATCATAATTAGTATGCATTATGACGTCACAATGTATTATGATGTCATAATATATCCGCATTATGACATCACAATATATTATGAGAGCGCAATTTGCAGGTATTATGAGCAAGTTCTCTTACCCGAATTTGTGTCACATCTACTGGAGCATCCTGAGCATGTATTATGACGTCACAATATATGATGACATCATAATTAGTATGCACTATGACGTCACAATGTATTCTGACATCATAATGTATCCGCATTATGACCTCGCAATATATTATGAGAGGGCAATTTGCAGGTATTATGAGCAATTTCTCTTACCCCTATTTGTGTCACATCTACTGGAGCATAATGAGCATGCATTATGATGTCACAGAATATGATGACATCATAATCAGTATGCACTAGGATGTCACAATGTATTATGACGTCATAATGAATCCGCATTATGACATCACAATATATTATGAGAGCGCAATTTGCAGGTATTATGAGCAATTTCTCTTACCCCAATTTGTGTCACATCTCTGGAGAAACGGGCATGTATTATGACGTCACAGTATATGATGATATCATAATTAGTATGCATTATGACGTCACAATGTATTATGACGTCATAATGTGTCCGCGTTATGACATCACAATATATTAGAGAGCGCAATTTGCAGGTATTATGAGCAATTTCTCTTACCCCAATTTGTGTCACATCTACTGGAGCGTCCTGAGCATGTATTATGACGTCACAATATATGATGACATCATAATTAGTATGCACTATAACATCACAATGTATTATGACGTGATAATAGATTCGCATTATCACATCACAATATATTAAGAGAGCAATTTGCAGGTATTATGAGCAATTTCTGTTACCCCAATTTGTGTCACAACTACTGGAGCATCATGAGCATGTATTATGACGTCACAGTATATGATGACATCATGATTAGTATGCACTATGACGTCACAATGTATTATGATGTCATAATATATCCGCATTATGACATCAAAATATATTATGAGAGCGCAATTTGCAGGTATTATGAGCAATTTCTCTTACCCCAATTTGTGTCACATCTACTTGAGCATCATGAGCATGCATTATGACGTCACATTATATGATTACATCATAATTAGTATGTATTATGACGTCATAATGAATCCGCATTGTTACATCACAATATATTATGAGAGCGCAATTTGCAGGTATTATGTGCAATTTCTCTTACCCCAATTTGTGTCACATCTACTGGAGCATCCTGAGCATGTATTATGATGTCACAATATATGATGACATCATAATTAGTATGCATTATGATGCCACAATGTATTATGACGTCATAATGTATTCGCTTTATGACATCACAATATGTTATGAGAGCGCAATTTTCAGGTATTATGAGCAATTTCTCTTCCCCAATTTGTGTCACATCTACTCGAGCATCATGAGCATGTATTATGACGTCACAGTATATGATGACATCATAATTAGTATGCACTATGACGTCACAATGTATTATGACATCATAATGTATCCGCATTATGACATCGCAATATATTATGAGAGAGCAATTTACAGGTATTATGAGCAATTTCTCTTACCCCAATTTGTGTCACATCAACTGGAGTATAATGAGCATGCATTATGATGTCACGGTATATGATGACATCGTAATTAGTATGCACTATGATGTCACAATGTATTATGACGTCATAATGAATCCGCATTATGACATCACAATATATTATGAGAGCGCAATTTGCAGGTATTATGAGCAATTTCTCTTACCCCAATTTGTGTCACATCTACTGGAGCATCATGAGCATGCATTATGACGTCACAATATATGATGACATCATAATTAGTATGCACTATGATGTCACAATGTATTATGACGTCATAATGTATCCGCTTTATGACATCACAATATACTATGAGAGCGCAATTTGCAGGTATTATGACCAATTTCTCTTACCCCAATTTGTATCACATCTCCTGGAGCATCATGAGCATGTATTATGACGTCACAGTATATGATGACATCATGATTAGTATGCACTATGACGTCACAATGTATTATGATGTCATAATATATCCGCATTATGACATCAAAATATATTATGAGAGCGCAATTTGCAGGTATTATGAGCAATTTCTCTTACCACAATTTGTGTCACATCTACTGGAGCATCATGAGCATGCATTATGACGTCTCCATATATGATGACATCATAATTGTTATGCACTATGATGTCACAATGTATTATGACGTCATAATGTATCCGCTTTTTGACATCACAATATATTATGAGAGCGCAATATGCAGGTATTATGACCAACTTCTCTTACCCCAATTTGTTTCACATCTACTGGAGCATCATGAGCATGCATTATGATGTCACAATATATGATGACATCATAATTAGTATGCACTATGATGTCACAATGCATTATGACGTCATAATATATCCGCTTCATGACATCACAATATATTATGAGAGCGCAATTTGAAGGTATTATGTCCAATTTCTCTAACCCCATATTGTGTCACATCTCCTGGAGCATCATGAGCATGTATTATGACGTCACAGTATATGATGACATCATAATTAGTGTGCACTATGACGTCACAATGTATTATGACATCATAATGTATCCCCATTATGACATCGCAATACATTATGAGAGCGCAATTTGCAGGTATTATGAGCAATTTCTGTTACCCCAATTTGTGTCACAACTACTGGAGCATAATGAGCATGCATTATGATGTCACAGCATATGATGACATCATAATTAGTATGTATTATGACGTCATAATGTATCCGCATTATGACATCACAATATATTGAGAGCGCAATTTGCAGGTATTATGAGCAATTTCTCTTACCCCAATTTGTGTCACATCTACTGGAGCATCATGAGCATGCATTATGACGTCACAGTGTATGATGACATCATAATTAGTATGCACTATGACGTCACAATGTATTATGACATCATAATGTATCCGCATTATGACATCACAATATATTGAGAGCACAATTTGCAGGTATTACGAGCAATTTCTTTTACCCCAATTTGTGTCACATCTACTGGAGCATCATGAGCATGCAGTATGACGTCACAGTATATGATGACATCATAATTAGTAAGCCTTATGACGTCACAATGTATTATGACGTCATAATGTATCTGCATTATGACATCACAATATATTATGAGAGCGCAATAAGCAGGTATTATGAGCAATTTCTCTTACCCCAATTTGTGTCACATCTACTGGAACATCCTGAGCATGTATTATGACGTCACAATATATGATGACATCATAATTAGTATGCACTATGATGTCACAATGTATTATGACGTCATAATGTATCCGCTTTATGACATCACAATGTATTATGAGAGCGCAAATTGCAGGTATTATGACCAATTTCTCTTACCCTAATTTGTGTCACATCTACTGGAGCATCATGTGCATGTATTATGACGTCACAGTATATGATGACATCATAATTAGTATGTACTATGACGTCACAATGTATTATGACGTCATAATGTATCCGCATTATGACATCACAATATATTATGAGAGAGCAATTTGCAGGTATTATGAGCAATTTCTCTTACCCCAAATTGTGTCACATCTACTGGAGAAACATGAGCATGTATTTTGACGTCACAATATATGATGACATTATAATTAGTATGCACTATGATGTCACAATGTATTATGACGTCATAATGAATCCGCATTATGACATCACAATATATTATGAGAGCGGAATTTGCAGGTATTATGAGCAATTTCTCTTACCCCAATTTGTGTCACATATACAGGAGAAACATGAGCATGTATTATGATGTCACAGTATATGATGAAATCATAATTAGTATGCATTATGACGTCACAATGTATTATGATGTCATAATGTATCCGCATTATGACATCACAATATATTATGAGAGCGCAATTTGCAGGTATTATGAGCAATTTCTCTAACCACAATTTGTGTCACATCTACTGGAGCATCATGAGCATGCATTATGACGTCACAATATATGTTGACATCACAATTTGTATGCACTATGATGTCACAATGTATTATGACGTCATAATGTATCCGCTTTATGACATCACAATATATTATGAGAGCGCAATTTGCAGGTATTATGACCAATTTTTCTTACCCCAATTTGTGTCACATATACTGGAGCATCATGAGCATGCATTGTGACGTAACAGTATATGATGACATCATAATTATTATGCACTATGACGTCACAATGTAGTATGACGTCATATTGTATCCGCATTATGACAGCACAATATATTATGAGAGCGCAATTTGCAGGTATTATGAGCAATTTCTCCTACCCCAATTTGTGTCACATCTACTGGAGCATCCTGAGCATGTATTATGACGTCACAATATATGATGACATCATAATTAGTATGCACTATGATGTCACAATATATTATGACGTCATAATGTATCCGCATTATGACAGCACAATACATTATGAGAGCGCAATTTGCAGGTATTATGAGCAATTTCTCCTACCCCAATTTGTGTCACATCTACTGGAGCATCCTGAGCATGTATTATGACGTCACAGTATATGATGACATCATAATTAATATGCACTACGACGTCACAATGCATTATGATGTCATAATATATCCGCATTATGACATCACAACATATTATGAGAGCGCAATTTGCAGGTATGATGAGCAATTTCTCTTACCACAATTTGTGTCACATCTACTGGAGCATCATGAGCATGCATTATGACGTCCCAATATATGATGACATCATAATTAGTATGCACTATGATGTCACAATGTATTATGACGTCATAATATATCCGCTTTATGACATCACAATATATTTTGAGAGCGCAATTTGCAGGTATTATCACCAATTTCTCTTACCCCAATTTGTGTCACATCTAGTGGAGCATCATGAGCATGCATTATGACGTCACAGTATATGATGACATCATAATTATTATGCACTATGACGTCACAATGTATTGTGACGTCATAATGTATCCGCATTATGACATCACAATATATTATGAGAGCACAATTTGCAGGTATTATGAGCAATTTCTCTTACCCCAATTGGTGTCACATCTACTGGAGCATCCTGAGCATGTATTATGACGTCACAATATATGATGACATCATAAATAGTATGCACTATGACGTCACAATGTATTATGATGTCATAATGTATCCGCATTATGACATCACAATATATTATGAGAGCGCAATTTGCAGGTATTATGACCAATTTCTCTTACCCCAATTTGTGACACATCTACTGGAGCGTCATGAGCATGTATTATGACGTCACAGTATATGACGACATCATAATTAGTATGCACTATGACATCACAATTTATTATGACGTCATAATTTATCCGCATTATGACATCACAATATATTATGAGAGCGCAATTTGCAGGTACTATGAGCAATTTCTCTTACCCCAATTTTTTTCACATCTACTGGAGCATCCTGAGCATGTATTATGATGTCACAATATATGATGACATCATAATTAGTATGCACTATGATGTCACAATGTATTATGACGTCATATTGTATCCGCTTTTTGACATCACAATATATTATGAGAGCGCAATTTGCAGGTATTATGAGCAATTTCTCTTACCCCAATTTGTGTCACATCTACTGGAGCATCATGAGCATGTATTATGATGTCACAGTATATGATGACATCATAATTAGTATGCACTATGACGTCACAATGTATTATGACATCATAATGTATCCGCATTATGACATCGCAATATATTATGAGAGCGCAATTTGCAGTTATTATGACCAATTTCTCTTACCCCAATTTGTGTCACATCTACTGGAGCATAATGAGCATGCATTATGATGTCACAGTATATGATGAGATCATAATTAGTATGCACTATGATGTCACAATGTATTATGATGTCATAATGAATCCGCATTATGACATCACAATATATTATGAGAGCGCAATTTGCAGTTATTATGAGCAATTTCTTTTACCCCAAATTGTGTCACATCTACTGGAGCATCATGAGCATGCATTATGACGTCACAGTATATGATGACATCATAATTAGTAAGCATTATGACGTCACAATGTATTATGACGTCATAATGCATCCGCATTATGACATCACAATATATTATGAGAGCGCAATTTGCAGGTATTATGACCAATTTCCCTTACCCCAATTTGTGTCACATCTACTGGAGCATCCTGAGCATGTATTATGACGTCAGAATATATGATGACGTCATAATTAGTATGCACTATGATGTCACAATGTATTATGAAGTCATAATGTATTTGCATTATGACATCACAATATATTATGAGAGCGCAATTTGCAGGTATTATGAGCAATTTCTCTTACCCCAATTTGTGTCACATCTTCTCGAGCATCATGAGCATGTATTATGACGTCACAGTATATGATGACTTCATAATAAGTATGCACTATGACGTCACAATGTATTATGACATCATAATGTATCCGCATTATGACATCGCAATATATTATGAGAGCGCAATTTGCAGGTACTATGAGCAATTTCTCTTGCCCCAATTAGTGTCACATCTACTGGAGCAAAATGAGCATGCATTATGATGTCACAGTATATGATGACATCATAATTAGTATGCAGTATGATGTCACAATGTATTATGACGTCATAATGAGTCCGCATTATGACACCACAATATATTATGAGAGCGCAATTTGCAGGTATTATGACCAATTTCTCTTACCCCAATTTGTGTCACATCTACTGGAGAAACATGAGCATGTATTATGACGTCACAGTATATGATGACATCATAATTAGTATGCATTATTTCGTCACAATGTATTATGACGTCATAATGTATCCGCTTTATGACATCACAATATACTATTAGAGCGTAATTTGCAGGTATTATGACCAATTTCTCTTACCCCAATTTGTGTCACATCTACTGGAGCATCCTGAGCATGTATTATGACGTCACAATATATGATGACATCATAATTAGTATGCACTATGACGTCACAATGTATTATGATGTCATAATGTATTCGCATTATGACATCACAATATATTATGAGAGCGCAATTTGCAGGTATTATGAGCAATTTCTCTTACGCCAATTTGTGTCACATCTACTCGAGCATCATAAGCATGTATTATGACGTCACAGTATATGATGACATCATAATTAGTATGCACTATGACGTCACAATCTATTATGACATCATAATGTATCCGCATTATGACATCGCAATATATTATGAGAGCGCAATTTGCAGGTATTTTGAGCAATTTCTCTTACCCGAGTTTGTGTCACATCTACTGGAGCATCATGAGCATGCATTATGACGTCACAGTATATGATGACATCATAATTAGTAAGCATTATGACGTCACAATGTATTATGACGTCATAATGTATCCGCATTATGACATCACAATATATTATGAGAGCGCAATTTGCAGGTATTATGACCAGTTTCTCTTACCCCAATTTGTGACACATCTACTGGAGCATCATGAGCATGTATTATGATGTCACAGTGTATGATGACATCATAATTAGCATGCAGTATGACGTCACAATGTATTATGACATCATAATGTATCCGCATTATGACATCGCAATATATTATGAGAGCGCAATCTGCAGCTATTATGAGCAATTTCTCTTACCCCAATTTGTGTCACATCTGCTGGAGCATAATGATCATGCATTACGATGTCACTGTATATCATGACATCATAATTAGTATGCACTATGATGTCACAATGTAATATGACGTCATAATTAATCCGCATTATGACATCACAATATATTGAGAGCGCAATTTGCAGGTATTATGAGCAATTTCTCTTACCCCAGTTTGTGTCACATCTACTGGAGCATCATGAGCATGCATTATGACGTCACAGTACATGATGACATCATAATTAGTATGCACTATGATGTCACAAAGTATTATGACGTCATAATGTATCCGCTTTATGACATCACAATATATTATGAGAGCGCAATTTGCAGGTATTATGTCCAATTTCTCTTACCCCAAATTGTGTCACATCTCCTGGAGCATCATGAGCATGTATTATGACGTCACAGTATATGATGACATCATAGTTAGTGTGCACTATGACGTCACAATATAATATGAAATCATAATGTATCCGCATTATGACATCGCAATACATTATGAGAGCGCAATTTGCAGGTATTATGAGCAATTTCTGTTACCCCAATTTGTGTCACAACTACTGGAGCATAATGAGCCTGCATTATGATGTCACAGCATATGATGACATCATAATTAGTATGTATTATGACGTCATAATGTATCCGCATTATGACATCACAATATATTGAGAGCGCAATTTGCAGGTATTATGAGCAATTTCTCTTACCCCAATTTGTGTCACATCTACTGGAGCATCATGAGCATGCATTATGACGTCACAGTGTATGATGACATCATAATTAGTATGCACTATGACGTCACAATGTATTATGACATCATAATGTATCCGCATTATGACATCGCAATATATTATGAGAGCGCAATTTGCAGGTATTATGAGCAATTTCTCTTACCCCAATTTGTGTCACATCTACTGGAGCATAATGGGCATGCATTATGATGTCACAGTATATGATGACATCATAATTAGTATGCACTATGACGTCACAATGTATTATGACGTCATAATGTATCCGCATTATGACATCACAATATATTGAGAGCGCAATTTGCAGGTATTATGAGCAATTTCTCTTACCCCAATTTGTGTCACATCTACTGGAGCATCATGAGCATGCATTATGACGTCACAGTGTATGATGACATCATAATTAGTATGCACTATGACGTCACAATGTATTATGACATCATAATGTATCCGCATTATGACATCACAATATATTGAGAGCACAATTTGCAGGTATTACGAGCAATTTCTTTTACCCCAATTTGTGTCACATCTACTGGAGCATCATGAGCATGCAGTATGACGTCACAGTATATGATGACATCATAATTAGTAAGCCTTATGACGTCACAATGTATTATGACGTCATAATGTATCTGCATTATGACATCACAATATATTATGAGAGCGCAATAAGCAGGTATTATGAGCAATTTCTCTTACCCCAATTTGTGTCACATCTACTGGAACATCCTGAGCATGTATTATGACGTCACAATATATGATGACATCATAATTAGTATGCACTATGATGTCACAATGTATTATGACGTCATAATGTATCCGCTTTATGACATCACAATGTATTATGAGAGCGCAAATTGCAGGTATTATGACCAATTTCTCTTACCCTAATTTGTGTCACATCTACTGGAGCATCATGTGCATGTATTATGACGTCACAGTATATGATGACATCATAATTAGTATGTACTATGACGTCACAATGTATTATGACGTCATAATGTATCCGCATTATGACATCACAATATATTATGAGAGAGCAATTTGCAGGTATTATGAGCAATTTCTCTTACCCCAAATTGTGTCACATCTACTGGAGAAACATGAGCATGTATTTTGACGTCACAATATATGATGACATTATAATTAGTATGCACTATGATGTCACAATGTATTATGACGTCATAATGAATCCGCATTATGACATCACAATATATTATGAGAGCGGAATTTGCAGGTATTATGAGCAATTTCTCTTACCCCAATTTGTGTCACATATACAGGAGAAACATGAGCATGTATTATGATGTCACAGTATATGATGAAATCATAATTAGTATGCATTATGACGTCACAATGTATTATGATGTCATAATGTATCCGCATTATGACATCACAATATATTATGAGAGCGCAATTTGCAGGTATTATGAGCAATTTCTCTAACCACAATTTGTGTCACATCTACTGGAGCATCATGAGCATGCATTATGACGTCACAATATATGTTGACATCACAATTTGTATGCACTATGATGTCACAATGTATTATGACGTCATAATGTATCCGCTTTATGACATCACAATATATTATGAGAGCGCAATTTGCAGGTATTATGACCAATTTTTCTTACCCCAATTTGTGTCACATATACTGGAGCATCATGAGCATGCATTGTGACGTAACAGTATATGATGACATCATAATTATTATGCACTATGACGTCACAATGTAGTATGACGTCATATTGTATCCGCATTATGACAGCACAATATATTATGAGAGCGCAATTTGCAGGTATTATGAGCAATTTCTCCTACCCCAATTTGTGTCACATCTACTGGAGCATCCTGAGCATGTATTATGACGTCACAATATATGATGACATCATAATTAGTATGCACTATGATGTCACAATATATTATGACGTCATAATGTATCCGCATTATGACAGCACAATACATTATGAGAGCGCAATTTGCAGGTATTATGAGCAATTTCTCCTACCCCAATTTGTGTCACATCTACTGGAGCATCCTGAGCATGTATTATGACGTCACAGTATATGATGACATCATAATTAATATGCACTACGACGTCACAATGCATTATGATGTCATAATATATCCGCATTATGACATCACAACATATTATGAGAGCGCAATTTGCAGGTATGATGAGCAATTTCTCTTACCACAATTTGTGTCACATCTACTGGAGCATCATGAGCATGCATTATGACGTCCCAATATATGATGACATCATAATTAGTATGCACTATGATGTCACAATGTATTATGACGTCATAATATATCCGCTTTATGACATCACAATATATTTTGAGAGCGCAATTTGCAGGTATTATCACCAATTTCTCTTACCCCAATTTGTGTCACATCTAGTGGAGCATCATGAGCATGCATTATGACGTCACAGTATATGATGACATCATAATTATTATGCACTATGACGTCACAATGTATTGTGACGTCATAATGTATCCGCATTATGACATCACAATATATTATGAGAGCACAATTTGCAGGTATTATGAGCAATTTCTCTTACCCCAATTGGTGTCACATCTACTGGAGCATCCTGAGCATGTATTATGACGTCACAATATATGATGACATCATAAATAGTATGCACTATGACGTCACAATGTATTATGATGTCATAATGTATCCGCATTATGACATCACAATATATTATGAGAGCGCAATTTGCAGGTATTATGACCAATTTCTCTTACCCCAATTTGTGACACATCTACTGGAGCGTCATGAGCATGTATTATGACGTCACAGTATATGACGACATCATAATTAGTATGCACTATGACATCACAATTTATTATGACGTCATAATTTATCCGCATTATGACATCACAATATATTATGAGAGCGCAATTTGCAGGTACTATGAGCAATTTCTCTTACCCCAATTTTTTTCACATCTACTGGAGCATCCTGAGCATGTATTATGATGTCACAATATATGATGACATCATAATTAGTATGCACTATGATGTCACAATGTATTATGACGTCATATTGTATCCGCTTTTTGACATCACAATATATTATGAGAGCGCAATTTGCAGGTATTATGAGCAATTTCTCTTACCCCAATTTGTGTCACATCTACTGGAGCATCATGAGCATGTATTATGATGTCACAGTATATGATGACATCATAATTAGTATGCACTATGACGTCACAATGTATTATGACATCATAATGTATCCGCATTATGACATCGCAATATATTATGAGAGCGCAATTTGCAGTTATTATGACCAATTTCTCTTACCCCAATTTGTGTCACATCTACTGGAGCATAATGAGCATGCATTATGATGTCACAGTATATGATGAGATCATAATTAGTATGCACTATGATGTCACAATGTATTATGATGTCATAATGAATCCGCATTATGACATCACAATATATTATGAGAGCGCAATTTGCAGTTATTATGAGCAATTTCTTTTACCCCAAATTGTGTCACATCTACTGGAGCATCATGAGCATGCATTATGACGTCACAGTATATGATGACATCATAATTAGTAAGCATTATGACGTCACAATGTATTATGACGTCATAATGCATCCGCATTATGACATCACAATATATTATGAGAGCGCAATTTGCAGGTATTATGACCAATTTCCCTTACCCCAATTTGTGTCACATCTACTGGAGCATCCTGAGCATGTATTATGACGTCAGAATATATGATGACGTCATAATTAGTATGCACTATGATGTCACAATGTATTATGAAGTCATAATGTATTTGCATTATGACATCACAATATATTATGAGAGCGCAATTTGCAGGTATTATGAGCAATTTCTCTTACCCCAATTTGTGTCACATCTTCTCGAGCATCATGAGCATGTATTATGACGTCACAGTATATGATGACTTCATAATAAGTATGCACTATGACGTCACAATGTATTATGACATCATAATGTATCCGCATTATGACATCGCAATATATTATGAGAGCGCAATTTGCAGGTACTATGAGCAATTTCTCTTGCCCCAATTAGTGTCACATCTACTGGAGCAAAATGAGCATGCATTATGATGTCACAGTATATGATGACATCATAATTAGTATGCAGTATGATGTCACAATGTATTATGACGTCATAATGAGTCCGCATTATGACACCACAATATATTATGAGAGCGCAATTTGCAGGTATTATGACCAATTTCTCTTACCCCAATTTGTGTCACATCTACTGGAGAAACATGAGCATGTATTATGACGTCACAGTATATGATGACATCATAATTAGTATGCATTATTTCGTCACAATGTATTATGACGTCATAATGTATCCGCTTTATGACATCACAATATACTATTAGAGCGTAATTTGCAGGTATTATGACCAATTTCTCTTACCCCAATTTGTGTCACATCTACTGGAGCATCCTGAGCATGTATTATGACGTCACAATATATGATGACATCATAATTAGTATGCACTATGACGTCACAATGTATTATGATGTCATAATGTATTCGCATTATGACATCACAATATATTATGAGAGCGCAATTTGCAGGTATTATGAGCAATTTCTCTTACGCCAATTTGTGTCACATCTACTCGAGCATCATAAGCATGTATTATGACGTCACAGTATATGATGACATCATAATTAGTATGCACTATGACGTCACAATCTATTATGACATCATAATGTATCCGCATTATGACATCGCAATATATTATGAGAGCGCAATTTGCAGGTATTTTGAGCAATTTCTCTTACCCGAGTTTGTGTCACATCTACTGGAGCATCATGAGCATGCATTATGACGTCACAGTATATGATGACATCATAATTAGTAAGCATTATGACGTCACAATGTATTATGACGTCATAATGTATCCGCATTATGACATCACAATATATTATGAGAGCGCAATTTGCAGGTATTATGACCAGTTTCTCTTACCCCAATTTGTGACACATCTACTGGAGCATCATGAGCATGTATTATGATGTCACAGTGTATGATGACATCATAATTAGCATGCAGTATGACGTCACAATGTATTATGACATCATAATGTATCCGCATTATGACATCGCAATATATTATGAGAGCGCAATCTGCAGCTATTATGAGCAATTTCTCTTACCCCAATTTGTGTCACATCTGCTGGAGCATAATGATCATGCATTACGATGTCACTGTATATCATGACATCATAATTAGTATGCACTATGATGTCACAATGTAATATGACGTCATAATTAATCCGCATTATGACATCACAATATATTGAGAGCGCAATTTGCAGGTATTATGAGCAATTTCTCTTACCCCAGTTTGTGTCACATCTACTGGAGCATCATGAGCATGCATTATGACGTCACAGTACATGATGACATCATAATTAGTATGCACTATGATGTCACAAAGTATTATGACGTCATAATGTATCCGCTTTATGACATCACAATATATTATGAGAGCGCAATTTGCAGGTATTATGTCCAATTTCTCTTACCCCAAATTGTGTCACATCTCCTGGAGCATCATGAGCATGTATTATGACGTCACAGTATATGATGACATCATAGTTAGTGTGCACTATGACGTCACAATATAATATGAAATCATAATGTATCCGCATTATGACATCGCAATACATTATGAGAGCGCAATTTGCAGGTATTATGAGCAATTTCTGTTACCCCAATTTGTGTCACAACTACTGGAGCATAATGAGCCTGCATTATGATGTCACAGCATATGATGACATCATAATTAGTATGTATTATGACGTCATAATGTATCCGCATTATGACATCACAATATATTGAGAGCGCAATTTGCAGGTATTATGAGCAATTTCTCTTACCCCAATTTGTGTCACATCTACTGGAGCATCATGAGCATGCATTATGACGTCACAGTGTATGATGACATCATAATTAGTATGCACTATGACGTCACAATGTATTATGACATCATAATGTATCCGCATTATGACATCGCAATATATTATGAGAGCGCAATTTGCAGGTATTATGAGCAATTTCTCTTACCCCAATTTGTGTCACATCTACTGGAGCATAATGGGCATGCATTATGATGTCACAGTATATGATGACATCATAATTAGTATGCACTATGACGTCACAATGTATTATGATGTCATAATGAATCCGCATTATGACATCACAATATATTATGAGAGCGCAATTTGCAGTTATTATGAGCAATTTCTTTTACCCCAATTTGTGTCACATCTACTGGAGCAACATGAGCATGCAGTATGACGTCACAGTATATGATGACATCATAATTAGTAAGCATTATGACGTCACAATGTATTATGACGTCATAATGTATCCGCATTATGACATCACAATATATTATAAGAGCGAAATTTGCAGGTATTATGAGCAATTTCTCTTACCCCAATTTGTGTCACATCTACTGGAGCACCATGAGCATGTATTATGACGTCACAATATATGATGACATCATAATTAGTATGCACTATGACGTCACAATGTATTATGACGTCATAATATATCCGCTTTATGACATCACAATATATTATGAGAGCGCAATTTGCAGGTATTATGAGCATTTTCTCTTACCCCAATTTGTGTCACATCTACTGGAGCATCCTGAGCATGTATTATGATGTCACGATATATGATGACATCATAATTAGTATGCACTATGACGTCACAATGTATTATGACGTCATAATGTATTCGCATTATGACATCACAATATATTATGAGAGCTCAATTTGCAGGTATTATGAGCAATTTCTCTTACCACAATTTGTGTCACATCTACTGGAGCATCATGAGCATGTATTATGACGTCACAGTATATGATGACATCATAATTAGTATGCACTATGACGTCACAATCTATTATGACATCATAATGTATCCGCATTATGACATCGCAATATATTATGAGAGCGCATTTTGCATGTATTCTGAGCAACTTCTCTTACCCCAATTTGTGTCACATATACTGGCGCATAATGAGCATGCATTATGATGTCACAGTATATCATGACATCATAATTAGTATGCACTATGATGTCACAATCTAATATGACGTCATAATGAACCCGCATTATGACATCACAATATATTGAGAGCGCAATTTGCAGGTATTATGAGCAATTTCTCTTACCCCAATTTGTGTCACATCTACTGGAGCATCATGAGCATGCATTATGACGTCACAGTATATGATGTCATCATAATTAGTAAGCATTATGACATCACAATGTATTATGACGTCATAATGTATCCGCATTATGACATCACAATATATTATGAGAGCGCAATTTGCAGGTATTATGAGCAATGTCTCTTACCGCCATTTGTGTCACATCTACTGGAGTATCCTGAGCATGTATTTTGACGTCACAATATATGATGACATCATAATTAATATGCACTATGATGTCACAATGTATTATGACGTCATAATGAATCCGCATTATGACATCACAATATATTATGAGAGCGGAATTTGCAGGTATTATGAGCAATTTCTCTTACCTCAATTTGTGTCACATATACAGGAGAAACATGAGCATGTATTATGATGTCACAGTATATGATGAAATCATAATTAGTATGCATTATGACGTAACAATGTATTATGATGTCATAATGTATCCGCATTATGACATCACAATATATTATGAGAGCGCAATTTGCAGGTATTATGAGCAATTTCTCTAACCACAATTTGTGTCACATCTACTGGAGCATCATGAGCATGCATTATGACGTCACAATATATGATGACATCACAATTAGTATGCACTATGATGTCACAATGTATTATGACGTCATAATGTATCCGCTTTATGACATCACAATATATTATGAGAACGCAATTTGCAGGTATTATGACCAATTTCTCTTACCCCAATTTGTGTCACATCCATTGGAGCATCATGAGCATGCATTATGACGTCACAGTATATGATGACATCATAATTAGTATGCACTATGATGTCACAATGTATTATGATGTCATAATATATCCGTATAATGACATCACAATATATTATGAGAGCCCAATTTGCAGGTGTTATGAGCAATTTCTCTTACCCGAATTTGTGCCACATCTACTGGAGCATCATGAGCATGCATTATGACGTCACAATATATGATGACATCATAATTAGTATGCACTATGATGTCACAATGTATTATGACGTCATAATATATCTGCTTTATGACATCACAATATATTATGAGAGCGCAATTTGCAGGTATTATGACCAATTTTTCTTACCCCAATTTGTGCACATATACTCGAGCATCATGAGCATGCGTTGTGACGTCACAGTATATGATGACATCATAATTATTATGCACTATGACGTCACAATGTATTATGACGTCATAATGAATCCGCATTATGACATCACAATATATTATGAGAGCGGAATTTGCAGGTATTATGAGCAATTTCTCTTACCTCAATTTGTGTCCCATATACAGGAGAAACATGAGCATGTATTTTGACGTCACAATATATGATGACATCATAATTAATATGCACTATGATGTCACAATGTATTATGACGTCATAATGAATCCGCATTATGACATCACAATATATTATGAGAGCGGAATTTGCAGGTATTATGAGCAATTTCTCTTACCTCAATTTGTGTCACATATACAGGAGAAACATGAGCATGCATTATGACGTCACCATATATGATGACATCATAATTAGTATGCATTATGACGTCACAATGTATTATGATGTCATAATGTATCCGCGTTATGACATCACAATATATTAGGAGAGCGCAATTTGCAGGTATTATGAGCAATTTCTCTTACCACAATTTGTGTCACATCTACTGGAGCATCATGAGCATGCATTATGACGTCACCATATATGATGACATCATACTTAGTATGCACTATGATGTCACAATGTATTATGACGTCATAATTTATCCACTTTTTGACATCACAGTATATTATGAGAGCGCAATATGCAGGTATTATGACCAATTTCTCTTACCCCAATTTGTTTCACATCTACTGGAGCATCATGAGCATGCATTATGATGTCACAATATATGATGACATCATAATTAGTATGCACTATGATGTCACAATGTATTATGACGTCATAATGTATCCGCTTTATGACATCACAATATATTATGAGAGCGCAATTTGCAGGTATTATGTCCAATTTCTCTTACCCCAAATTGTGTCACATCTACTGGAGCATCATGAGCATGTATTATGACGTCACAGTATATGATGACATCATAATTAGTGTGCACTATGACGTCACAATATATTATGAAATCATAATGTATCCGCATTATGACATCGCAATACATTATGAGAGCGCAATTTGCAGGTATTATGAGCAATTTCTGTTACCCCAATTTGTGTCACAACTCCTGGAGCATAATGAGCCTGCATTATGATGTCACAGCATATGATGACATCATAATTAGTATGTATTATGACGTCATAATATATCCGCATTATGACATCACAATATATTGAGAGCGCAATTTGCAGGTATTATGAGCAATTTCTCTTACCCCATTTTGTGTCACATCTACTGGAGCATCATGAGCATGCATTATGACGTCACAGTGTATGATGACATCATAATTAGTATGCACTATGACGTCACAATGTATTATGACATCATAATGTGTCCGCATTATGACATCGCAATATATTATGAGAGCGCAATTTGCAGGTATTATGAGCAATTTCTCTTACCACAATTTGTGTCACATCTACTGGAGCATAATGGGCATGCATTATGATGTCACAGTATATGATGACATCATAATTAGTATGCACTATGATGTCACAATGTATTATGATGTCATAATGAATCCGCATTATGACATCACAATGTATTATGAGAGCGCAATTTGCAGTTATTATGAGCAATTTATTTTACCCCAATTTGTGTCACATCTACTGGAGCAACATGAGCATGCAGTATGACGTCACAGTATATGATGACATCATAATTAGTAAGCATTATGACGTCACAATGTATTATGACGTCATAATGTATACGCATTATGACATCACAATATATTTTGAGAGCGCAATTTGCAGGTATTATGAGCAATTTCTCTTAACCCAATTTGTGTCACATCTACAGGAGCATCCTGAGCATGTATTATGACGTCACAATATATGATGACATCATAATTAGTATGCACTATGACGTCACAATGTATTATGACATCATAATATATCCGCTTTATGACATCACAATATATTATGAGAGCGCAATTTGCAGGTATTATGAGCAATTTCTCTTACCCCAATTTGTGTCACATCTACTGGAGAATCATGAGCATGTATTATGATGTCACGATATATGATGACATCATAATTAGTATGCACTATGACGTCACAATGTATTATGACGTCATAATGTATTCGCATTATGACATCACAATATATTATGAGAGCTCAATTTGCAGGTATTATGAGCAATTTCTCTTACCACAATTTGTTTCACATCTACCGGAGCATCATGAGCATATATTATGACGTCACAGTATATGATGACATCATAATTAGTATGCACTATGACGTCACAATCTATTATGACATCATAATGTATCCGCATTATGACATCGCAATATATTATGAGAGCGCAATTTGCATGTATTCTGAGCAACTTCTCTTACCCCAATTTGTGTCACATATACTGGAGCATAATGAGCATGCATTATGATGTCACAGTATATCATGACATCATAATTAGTATGCACTATGATGTCACAATCTAATATGACGTCATAATGAACCCGCATTATGACATCACAATATATTGAGAGCGCAATTTGCAGGTATTATGAGCAATTTCTCTTACCCCAATTTGTGTCACATCTACTGGAGCATCATGAGCATGCATTATGACGTCACAGTATATGATGTCATCATAATTAGTAAGCATTATGACGTCACAATGTATTATGACGTCATAATGTATCCGCATTATGACATCACAATATATTATGAGAGCGCAATTTGCAGGTATTATGAGCAATGTCTCTTACCGCCATTTGTGTCACATCTACTGGAGCATCCTGAGCATGTATTTTGACGTCAAAATATATGATGACATCATAATTAATATGCACTATGATGTCACAATGTATTATGACGTCATAATGAATCCGCATTATGACATCACAATATATTATGAGAGCGGAATTTGCAGGTATTATGAGCAATTTCTCTTACCAAAATTTGTGTCACATATACAGGAGAAACATGAGCATGTATTATGATGTCACAGTATATGATGAAATCATAATTAGTATGCATTATGACGTCACAATGTATTATGATGTCATAATGTATCCGCATTATGACATCACAATATATTATGAGAGTGCAATTTGCAGGTATTATGAGCAATTTCTCTAACCACAATTTATGTCACATCTACTGGAGCATCATGAGCATGCATTATGACGTCACAATATATGATGACATCACAATTAGTATGCACTATGATGTCACAATGTATTATGACGTCATAATGTATCCGCTTTATGACATCACAATATATTATGAGAGCGCAATTTGCAGGTATTATGACCAATTTCTCTTACCCCAATTTGTGTCACATCCATTGGAGCATCATGAGCATGCATTATGACGTCACAGTATATGATGACATCATAATTAGTATGCACTATGATGTCACAATGTATTATGATGTCATAATATATCCGTATAATGACATCACAATATATTATGAGAGCCCAATTTGCAGGTGTTATGAGCAATTTCTCTTACCCCAATTTGTGCCACATCTACTGGAGCATCATGAGGATGCATTATGACGTCACAATATATGATGACATCATAATTAGTATGCACTATGATGTCACAATATATTATGACGTCATAATATATCCGCTTTATGACATCACAATATATTATGAGAGCGCAATTTGCAGGTATTATGACCAATTTTTCTTACCCCAATTTGTGCACATATACTCGAGCATCATGAGCATGCATTGTGACGTCACAGTATATGATGACATCATAATTATTATGCACTATGACGTCACAATGTATTATGACGTCATAATGTATCCGCATTATGACAGCACAATATATTATGAGAGCGCAATTTGCAGGTATTATGAGCAATTTCTCCTACCCCAATTTGTGTCACATCTACTGGAGCATCCTGAGCATGTATTATGACGTCACAATATATGATGACATCATAATTAGTATGCACTATGATGTCACAATATATTATGACGTCATAATGTATCCGCAGTATGACAGCACAATACATTATGAGAGCGCAAATTGCAGGTATTATCACCAATTTCTCTTACCCCAATTTGTGCCACATCTAATGGAGCATCATGAGCATGCATTATGACGTCACAGTATATGATGACATCATAATTATTATGCACTATGACGTCACAATGTATTGTGAAGTCATAATGTATCCGCATTATGACATCACAATATATTATGAGAGCACAATTTGCAGGTATTATGAGCAATTTCTCTTACCCGAATTGGTGTCACATCTACTGGAGCATCCTGAGCACGTATTATGATGTCACAATATATGATGACATCATAATTAGTATGCACTATGACGTCACAATGTATTATGATATCATAATATATCCGCATTATGACATCACATTATATTATGAGAGCGCAATTTGCAGGTATTATGAGCAATTTCTCTTACCCCAATTTGTGTCACATCTACTGGAGCATCATGAGCATGCATTATGATGTCACAATATATGATGACATCATAATTAGTATGCACTATGACGTCACAATGTATTATGATGTCATAATATATCCGTATAATGACATCACAATATATTATGAGAGCGCAATTTGCATGTGTTATGAGCAATTTCTCTTACCCCAATTTGTGCCACATCTACTGGAGCATCATGAGCATGCATTATGACGTCAAAATATATGATGACATCATAATTAGTATGCACTATGATGTCACAATGTATTATGACGTCATAATATATCCGCTTTATGACATCACAATATATTATGAGAGCGCAATTTGCAGGTATTATGAGCAATTTCTCTTACCCCAATTTGTGTCACGTCTGCTGGAGAAACATAAGCATGTATTATGACATCGCAGTATATGATGACATTATAATTAGTATCCATTATGACGTCACAATGTATTATGATGTCATAATATATCCGCATTATGACATCACAATATATTATGAGAGCGCAATTTGCAGGTATTATGAGCAATTTCTCTTACCCCAATTTGTGTCACATCTACTGGAGCATCCTGAGCATATATTATGACGTCACAATATATGATGACATCATAATTAGTATGCACTATGACGTCACAATGTATTATGACGTCATAATGTATTCGCATTATGACATCACAATATATTATGAGAGCGCAATTTGCAGGTATTATGAGCAATTTCTCTTACCCCAATTTGTGTCACATCTACTGGAGCATAATGAGCATGCATTATGATGTCACAGAATATGATGTCATCATAATTAGTATGCACTATGATGTCACAATGTATTATGACGTCATAATGAATCCGCATTATGACATCACAATATATTATGAGAGCGCAATTTGCAGGTATGATGAGCAATTTTTCTTACCACAATTTGTGTCACATCTACTGGAGCATCATGAGCATGCATTATGGCATCACAGTATGTGATGACATCATAATTAGTAAGCATTATGACGTCACAATGTATTATGACATCATAATGTATCTGCATTATGACATCACAATATATTATGAGAGCGCAATTTGCAGGTATTATGAGCAATTTCTCTTACCACAATTTGTGTCATATCTACTGGAGCATCATGAGCATGCATTATGACGTCACAATATATGATGGCATCCTAATTAGTATGCAGTATGATGTCACAATGTATTATGATGTCATAACGTATCCGCTTTATGACATCACAATATATTATGAGAGCGCAATTTGCAGGTATTATGAGCAATTTCTCTTACCCCAATTTGTGTCATATCTACTGGAGAAACATGAGCATGCATTATGATGTCACAGTATATGATGACATCATAATTAGTATGCACTATGATGTCACAATGTATTATGACGTCATAATGAATCCGCATTTTGACATCACAATATATTATGAGAGCGCAATTTGCAGGTTTTATGAGCAATTTCTCTTACCCCAATTTGTGTCACATCCACTGGGGAAACATGAGCATGTATTATGACGTCACAGTATATGATGACATCATAATTAGTATGCATTATGACTTCACAATGTATTATGACGTCATAATATATCCGCATTATGACATCACAATATATTATGAGAGCGCAATTTGCAGGTATTATGAGCAATTTCTCTTACCCCAATTTGTGTCACATCTACTGGAGCATCATGAGCATGCATTATGACGTCACAGTGTATGATGACATCATAATTAGTATGCACTATGACGTCACAATGTATTATGACATCATAATGTGTCCGCATTATGTCATCGCAATGTATTATGAGAGCGCAATTTGCAGGTATTATGAGCAATTTCTCTTACCCCAATTTGTGTCACATCTACTGGACCATCCTGAGCATGCATTATGATGTCACAGTATATCATGACATCATAATTAGTATGCACTATGATGTCACAATCTAATATGACGTCATAATGAACCCGCATTATGACATCACAATATATTGAGAGCGCAATTTGCAGGTATTATGAGCAATTTCTCTTACCCCAATTTGTGTCACATCTACTGGAGCATCATGAGCATGCATTATGACGTGACAGTATATGATGTCATCATAATTAGTAAGCATTATGACGTCACAATGTATTATGACGTCATAATGTATCCGCATTATGACATCACAATATATTATGAGAGTGCAATTTGCAGGTATTATGAGCAATGTCTCTTACCGCCATTTGTGTCACATCTACTGGAGCATCCTGAGCATGTATTTTGACGTCACAATATATGATGACATCATAATTAATATGCACTATGATGTCACAATGTATTATGACGTTATAATGAATCCGCATTATGACATCACAATATATTATGAGAGCGGAATTTGCAGGTATTATGAGCAATTTCTCTTACCTCAATTTGTGTCACATATACAGGAGAAACATGAGCATGTATTATGATGTCACAGTATATGATGAAATCATAATTAGTATGCATTATAACGTCACAATGTATTATGATGTCATAATGTATCCGCATTATGACATCACAATATATTATGAGAGTGCAATTTGCAGGTATTATGAGCAATGTCTCTTACCGCCATTTGTGTCACATCTACTGGAGCATCATGAGCATGCATTATGACGTCACAATATATGATGACATCATAATTAGTATGCACTATGATGTCACAATGTATTATGATGTCATAATATATCCGTATAATGACATCACAATATATTATGAGAGCCCAATTTACAGGTGTTATGAACAATTTCTCTTACCCCAATTTGTGCCACATCTACTGGACCATCATGAGCATGCATTATGACGTCACAATATATGATGACATCATAATTAGTATGCACTATGATGTCACAATGTATTATGACGTCATAATATATCCGCTTTATGACATCACAATATATTATGTGAGCGCAATTTGCAGGTATTATGACCAATTTTTCTTACCCCAATTTGTGCACATATACTCGAGCATCATGAGCATGCATTGTGACGTCACAGTATATGATGACATCATAATTATTATGCACTATGACGTCACAATGTATTATGACGTCATAATGTATACGCATTATGACAGCACAATATATTATGAGAGCGCAATTTGCAGGTATTATGAGCAATTTCTCCTACCCCAATTTGTGTCACATCTACTGGAGCATCCTGAGCATGTATTATGACGTCACAATATATGATGACATCATAATTAGTATGCACTATGATGTCACAATATATTATGACGTCATAATGTATCCGCATTATGACAGCACAATACATTATGAGAGCGCAATTTGCAGGTATTATGAGCAATTTCTCCTACCCCAATTTGTGTCATATCTACTGGAGCGTCCTGAGCATGTATTATGACGTCACAGTATATGATGTCATCATAATTAGTATGCACTATGACGTCACAATGCATTATGATGTCAAAAAATATCCGCATATGACATCACAAAATATTATGAGAGCGCAATTTGCAGGTATTATGAGCAATTCCTCTTACCACAATTTGTGTCACATCTACTGGAGCACCATGAGCACGCATTATGACGTCCCAATATATGATGACATCATAATTAGTATGCACTATAATGTCACAATGTATTATGACGTCATAATATATCCGCTTTATGACATCACAATATATTTTGAGAGCGCAATTTGCAGGTATTATCACCAATTTCTCTTACCCCAATTTGTGCCACATATAATGGAGCATCATGAGCATGCATTATGACGTCACAGTATATGATGACATCATAATTATTATGCACTATGACGTCACAATGTATTGTGAAGTCATAATGTATCCGCATTATGACATCACAATATATTATGAGAGCACAATTTGCAGGTATTATGAGCAATTTCTCTTACCCGAATTGGTGTCACATCTACTGGAGCATCCTGAGCACGTATTATGATGTCACAATATATGATGACATCATAATTAGTATGCACTATGACGTCACAATGTATTATGATATCATAATATATCCGCATTATGACATCACAATATATTATGAGAGCGCAATTTGCAGGTATTATGAGCAATTTCTCTTACCCCAATTTGTGTCACATCTACTGGAGCATCATGAGCATGCATTATGACGTCACAGTGTATGATGGCATCATAATTAGTATGCACTATGACGTCACAATGTATTATGACATCATAATGTGTCCGCATTATGACATCGCAATATATTATGAGAGCGCAATTTGCAGGTATTATGAGCAATTTCTCTTACCCCAATTTGTGTCACATCTACTGGAGCATAATGGGCATGCATTATGATGTCACAGTATATGATGACATCATAATTAGTATGCACTATGATGTCACAATGTATTATGATGTCATAATGAATCCGCATTATGACATCACAATATATTATGAGAGCGCAATTTGCAGTTATTATGAGCAATTTCTTTTACCCCAATTTGTGTCACATCTACTGGAGCAACATGAGCATGCAGTATGACGTCACAGTATATGATGACATCATAATTAGTAAGCATTATGACGTCACAATGTATTATGACGTCATAATGTATCCGCATTATGACATCACAATATATTATGAGAGCGCAATTTGCAGGTATTATGAGCAATTTCTCTTACCCCAATTTGTGTCACATCTACTGGAGCATCCTGAGCATGTATTATGACGTCACAATATATGATGACATCATAATTAGTATGCACTATGACGTCACAATGTATTATGACGTCATAATATATCCTCTTTATGACATCACAATATATTATGAGAGCGCAATTTGCAGGTATTATGAGCAATTTCTCTTACCCCAATTTGTGTCACATCTACTGGAGCATCCTGAGCATGTATTATGATGTCACGATATATGATGACATCATAATTAGTATGCACTATGACGTCACAATGTATTATGACGTCATAATGTATTCGCATTATGACATCACAATATATTATGAGAGCTCAATTTGCAGGTATTATGAGCAATTTCTCTTACCACAATTTGTGTCACATCTACTGGAGCATCATGAGCATGTATTATGACGTCACAGTATATGATGACATCATAATTATTATGCACTATGACGTCACAATCTATTATGACATCATAATGTATCCGCATTATGACATCGCAATATATTATGAGAGCGCAATTTGCATGTATTCTGAGCATCTTCTCTTACCCCAATTTGTGTCACATTTACTGGAGCATAATGAGCATGCATTATGATGTCACAGTATATAATGACATCATAATTAGTATGCACTATGATGTCACAATCTAATATGATGTCATAATGAACCCGCATTATGACATCACAATATATTGAGAGCGCAATTTGCAGGTATTATGAGCAATTTCTCTTACCCCAATTTGTGTCACATCTACTGGAGCATCATGAGCATGCATTATGACGTCACAGTATATGATGTCATCATAATTAGTAAGCACTATGACGTCACAATGTATTGTGAAGTCATAATGTATCCGCATTATGACATCACAATATATTATGAGAGCGCAATTTGCAGGTATTATGAGCAATGTCTCTTACCGCCATTTGTGTCACATCTACTGGAGCATCCTGAGCATGTATTTTGACGTCACAATATATGATGACATCATAATTAATATGCACTATGATGTCACAATGTATTATGATGTCATAATATATCCGTATAATGACATCACAATATATTATGAGAGCCCAATTTGCAGGTGTTATGAGCAATTTCTCTTACCCCAATTTGTGTCACATCTACTGGAGCATCATGAGCATGCATTATGACGTCACAATATATGATGACATCATAATTAGTATGCACTATGATGTCACAATGTATTATGACGTCACAATATATCCGCTTTATGACATCACAATATATTATGTGAGCGCAATTTGCAGGTATTATGACCAATTTTTCTTACCCCAATTTGTGCACATATACTCGAGCATCATGAGCATGCATTGTGACGTCACAGTATATGATGACATCATAATTATTATGCACTATGACGTCACAATGTATTATGACGTCATAATGTATCCGCATTATGACAGCACAATATATTATGAGAGCGCAATTTGCAGGTATTATGAGCAATTTCTCTTACCACAATTTGTGTCACATCTACTGGAGCACCATGAGCATGCATTATGACGTCCCAATATATGATGACATCATAATTAGTATGCACTATGATGTCACAATGTATTACGACGTCATAATATATCCGCTTTATGACATCACAATATATTATGAGAGCGCAATTTTCAGGTATTATGAGCAATTTCTCTTACCCCAATTTGTGTCACGTCTGCTGGAGAAACATAAGCATGTATTATGACGTCACAGTATATGATGACATTATAATTAGCATCCATTATGACGTCACAATGTATTATGATGTCATAATATATCCGCATTATGACATCACAATATATTATGAGAGCGCAATTTGCAGTTATTATGAGCAATTTCTCTTACCCCAATTTGTGTCACATCTACTGGAGCATCCTGAGCATATATTATGACGTCACAATATATGATGACATCATAATTAGTATGCACTATGACGTCACAATATATTATGACGTCATAATGTATTCGCATTATGACATCACAATATATTATGAGAGCGCAATTTGCAGGTATTATGAGCAATTTCTCTTACCCCAATTTGTGTCACATCTACTGGAGCATAATGAGCATGCATTATGATGTCACAGAATATGATGTCATCGTATTTAGTATGCACTATGATGTCACAATGTATTATGACGTCATAATGAATCCGCATTATGACATCACAATACATTATGAGAGCGCAATTTGCAGGTATTATGAGCAATTTTTCTTACAACAATTTGTGTCACATCTACTGGAGCATCATGAGCATGCATTATGGCATCACAGTATATGATGACATCATAATTAGTAAGCATTATGACGTCACAATGTACTATGACGTCATAATGTATCTGCATTATGACATCACAATATATTATGAGAGCGCAATTTGCAGGTATTATGAGCAATTTCTCTTACCACAATTTGTGTCACATCTACTGGAGCATCATGAGCATGCATTACGACGTCACAATATATGATGGCATCCTAATTAGTATGCAGTATGATGTCACAATGTATTATGATGTCATAATGTATCCGCTTTATGACATCACAATATATTATGAGAGCGCAATTTGCAGGTATTATGAGCAATTTCTCTAACCCCAATTTGTGTCACATCTACTGGAGAAACATGAGCATGCATTATGATGTCACAGTATATGATGACATCATAATTAGTATGCACTATGATGTCACAATGTATTATGACGTCATAATGAATCCGCATTTTGACATCACAATATATTATGAGAGCGCAATTTGCAGGTTTTATGAGCAATTTCTCTTACCCCAATTTGTGTCACATCCACTGGGGAAACGTGAGCATGTATTATGACGTCACAGTATATGATGACATCATAATTAGTATGCATTATGACGCCACAATGTATTATGACGTCATAATATATCCGCATTATGACATCACAATATATTATGAGAGCGCAATTTGCAGGTATTATGAGCAATTTCTCTTAGCCCAATTTGTGTCACATCTACTGGAGCATCATGAGCATGCATTATGACGTCACAGTGTATGATGACATCATAATTAGTATGCACTATGACGTCACAATATATTATGACATCATAATGTGTCCGCATTATGACATCGCAATATATTATGAGAGCGCAATTTGCAGGTATTATGAGCAATTTCTCTTACCCCAATTTGTGTCACATCTACTGGAGCATAATGGGCATGCATTATGATGTCACAGTATATGATGACATCATAATTAGTATGCACTATGATGTCACAATGTATTATGATGTCATAATGAATCCGCATTATGACATCACAATATATTATGATAGCGCAATTTGCAGTTATTATGAGCAATTTCTTTTACCCCAATTTGTGTCACATCTACTGGAGCAACATGAGCATGCAGTATGACGTCACAGTATATGATGACATCATAATTAGTAAGCATTATGAGGTCACAATGTATTATGACGTCATAATGTATCCGCATTATGACATCACAATATATTATGAGAGCGCAATTTGCAGGTATTATGAGCAATTTCTCTTACCCCAATTTGTGTCACATCTACTGGAGCATCCTGAGCATGTATTATGACGTCACAATATATGATGACATCATAATTAGTATGCACTATGACGTCACAATGTATTATGACGTCATAATATATCCGCTTTATGACATCACAATATATTATGAGAGCGCAATTTGCAGGTATTATGAGCAATTTCTCTTACCCCAATTTGTGTCACATCTACTGGAGCATCCTGAGCATGTATTATGATGTCACGATATATGATGACATCATAATTAGTATGCACTATGACGTCACAATGTATTATGACGTCATAATGTATTCGCATTATGACATCACAATATATTATGAGAGCTCAATTTGCAGGTATTATGAGCAATTTCTCTTACCACAATTTTTGTCACATCTACTGGAGCATCATGAGCATGTATTATGAGGTCACAGTATATGATGACATCATAATTAGTATGCACTATGACGTCACAATCTATTATGACATCATAATGTATCCGCATTATGACATCGCAATATATTATGAGAGCGCAATTTGCATGTATTCTGAGCAACTTCTCTTACCCCAATTTGTGTCACATATACTGGAGCATAATGAGCATGCATTATGATGTCACAGTATATCATGACATCATAATTAGTATGCACTATGATGTCACAATCTAATATGACGTCATAATGAACCCGCATTATGACATCACAATATATTGAGAGCGCAATTTGCAGGTATTATGAGCAATTTCTCTTACCCCAATTTGTGTCACATCTACTGGAGCATCATGAGCATGCATTATGACGTCACAGTATATGATGTCATCATAATTAGTAAGCATTATGATGTAACAATGTATTATGACGTCATAATGTATCCGCATTATGACATCACAATATATTATGAGAGCGCAATTTGCAGGTATTATGAGCAATGTCTCTTACCGCCATTTGTGTCACATCTACTGGAGCATCCTGAGCATGTATTTTGACGTCACAATATATGATGACATCATAATTAGTATGCACTATGATGTCACAATGTATTATGATGTCATATTATATCCGTATAATGACATCACAATATATTATGAGAGCCCAATTTGCAGGTGTTATGAGCAATTTCTCTTACCCCAATTTGTGCCACATCTACAGGAGCATCATGAGCATGCATTATGACGTCACAATATATGATGACATCATAATTAGTATGCACTATGATGTCACAATGTATTATGACGTCATAATATATCCGCTTTATGACATCACAATATATTATGTGAGCGCAATTTGCAGGTATTATGACCAATTTTTCTTACCCCAATTTGTGCACATATACTCGAGCATCATGAGCATGCATTGTGACGTCACAGTATATGAGGACATCATAATTATTATGCACTATGACGTCACAATGTATTATGACGTCATAATGTATCCGCATTATGACAGCACAATATATTATGAGAGCGCAATTTGCAGGTATTATGAGCAATTTCTCCTACCCCAATTTGTGTCACATCTACTGGAGCATCCTGAGCATGTATTATGACGTCACAATATATGATGACATCATAATTAGTATGCACTATGATGTCACAATATATTATGACGTCATAATGTATCCGCATTATGACAGCACAATACATTATGAGAGCGCAATTTGCAGGTATTATGAGCAATTTCTCCTACCCCAATTTGTGTCACATCTACTGGAGCATCCTGAGCATGTATTATGACGTCACAGTATATGATGTCATCATAATTAGTATGCACTATGACGTCACAATGCATTGTGATGTCATAATATATCCGCATATGACATCACAAAATATTATGAGAGCGCAATTTGCAGGTATTATGAGCAATTTCTCTTACCACAATTTGTGTCACATCTACTGGAGCATCATGAGCATGCATTATGACGTCCCAATATATGATGACATCATAATTAGTATGCACTATGATGTCACAATGTATTATGACGTCATAATATATCCGCTTTATGACATCACAATATATTTTGAGAGCGCAATTTGCAGGTATTATCACCAATTTCTCTTACCCCAATTTGTGCCACATCTACTGGAGCATCATGAGCATGCATTATGACGTCAAAATATATGATGACATCATAATGAGTATGCAGTATGATGTCACAATGTATTATGACGTCATAATATATCCGCTTTATGACATCACAATATATTATGAGAGCGCAATTTGCAGGTATTATGAGCAATTTCTCTTACCCCAATTTGTGTCACGTCTGCTGGAGAAACATAAGCATGTATTATGACGTCACAGTATATGATGACATTATAATTAGTATCCATTATGACGTCACAATGTATTATGATGTCATAATATATCCGCATTATGACATCACAATATATTGTGAGAGCGCAATTTGCAGGTATTATGAGCAATTTCTCTTACCCCAATTTGTGTCACATCTACTGGAGCATCCTGAGCATATATTATGACGTCACAATATATGATGACATCATAATTAGTATGCACTATGACGTCACAATGTATTGTGAAGTCATAATATATCCTCTTTATGACATCACAATATATTATGAGAGCACAATTTGCAGGTATTATGAGCAATTTCTCTTACCCGAATTGGTGTCACATCTACTGGAGCATCCTGAGCACGTATTATGATGTCACAATATATGATGACATCATAATTAGTATGCACTATGACGTCACAATGTATTATTATATCATAATATATCCGCATTATGACATCACAATATATTATGAGAGCGCAATTTGCAGGTATTATGAGCAATTTCTCTTACCCCAATTTGTGTCACATCTACTGGAGCATCATGAGCATGCATTATGATGTCACAATATATGATGACATCATAATTAGTATGCACTATGACGTCACAATGTATTATGATGTCATAATATATCCGTATAATGACATCACAATATATTATGAGAGCGCAATTTGCATGTGTTATGAGCAATTTCTCTTACCCCAATTTGTGCCACATCTACTGGAGCATCATGAGTATGCATTATGACGTCAAAATATATGATGACATCATAATTAGTATGCACTATGATGTCACAATGTATTATGACGTCATAATATATCCGCTTTATGACATCACAATATATTATGAGAGCGCAATTTGCAGGTATTATGAGCAATTTCTCTTACCCCAATTTGTGTCACGTCTGCTGGAGAAACATAAGCATGTTTTATGACGTCACAGTATATGATGACATTATAATTAGTATCCATTATGACGTCACAATGTATTATGATGTCATAATATATCCGCATTATGACATCACAATATATTGTGAGAGCGCAATTTGCAGGTATTATGAGCAATTTCTCTTACCCCAATTTGTGTCACATCTACTGGAGCATCCTGAGCATATATTATGACGTCACAATATATGATGACATCATAATTAGTATGCACTATGACGTCACAATGTATTATGACGTCATAATGTATTCGCATTATGACATCACAATATATTATGAGAGCGCAATTTGCAGGTATTATGAGCAATTTCTCTTACCCCAATTTGTGTCACATCTACTGGAGCATAATGAGCATGCATTATGATGTCACAGAATATGATGTCATCATAATTAGTATGCACTATGATGTCACAATGTATTATGACGTCATAATGAATCCGCATTATGACATCACAATATATTATGAGAGCGCAATTTGCAGGTATTATGAGCAATTTTTCTTACAACAATTTGTGTCACATCTACTCGAGCATCATGAGCATGCATTATGGCATCACAGTATATGATGACATCATAATTAGTAAGCATTATGACGTCACAATGTATTATGACGTCATAATGTATCTGCATTATGACATCACAATATATTATGAGAGCGCAATTTGCAGGTATTATGAGCAATTTCTCTTACCACAATTTGTGTCACATCTACTGGAGCATCATGAGCATGCATTATGACGTCACAATATATGATGGCATCCTAATTAGTATGCAGTATGATGTCACAATGTATTATGATGTCATAATGTATCCGATTTATGACATCACAATATATTATGAGAGCGCAATTTGCAGGTATTATGAGCAATTTCTTTTACCCCAATTTGTGTCACATGTACTGGAGAAACATGAGCATGCATTATGATGTCACAGTATATGATGACATCATTATTAGTATGCACTATGATGTCACAATGTATTATGACGTCAAAATGAATCCGCATTTTGACATCACAGTATATTATGAGAGCGCAATTTGCAGGTTTTATGAGCAATTTCTCTTACCCCAATTTGTGTCACATCCACTGGGGAAACATGAGCATGTATTATGACGTCACAGTATATGATGACATCACAATTAGTATGCATTATGACGTCACAATGTATTATGATGTCATAATATATCCGCTTTATGACATCACAATATATTATGAGAGCGCAATTTGCAGGTATTATGAGCAATTTCTCTTACCCCAATTTGTGTCACATCTACTGGAGCATCCTGAGCATGTATTATGACGTCACAGTATATGATGACATCATAATTAGTATGCACTATGACGTCACAATGTATTATGACATCATAATGTATCCGCATTATGACATTGCAATATATTTTGAGGACGCAATTTGTAGGTATTATGAGCAATTTCTCTTACCCCAATTTGTGTCACATCTACTGGAGCATAATGAGCATTCATTATGATGTCACAGTATATGATGGCATCATAATTAGTATGCACTATGGTGTCACAATGTATTTTGACGTCATAATGAATCCGCATTATGACATCACAATATATTATGAGAGCGCAATTTGCAGGTATTATGAGCAATTTCTCTTACCACAATTTGTGTCACATCTACTGGAGAAACATGAGCATGTATTATGATGTCACAGTATATGATGACATCATAATTAGTATGAATTATGACGTCACAATGTATTATGATGTCATAATATATCCGCATTATGACATCACAATATATTATGAGAGCGTAATTTGCAGGTATTATGAGCAATTTCTCTTACCCCAATTTGTGTCACATCTACTGGAGCATCCTGAGCATGTATTATGACGTCACAATATATGATGACATCATAATTAGTATGCACTATGACGTCACAATGTATTATGACGTCATAATGAATCCGCATTATGACATCACAATATATTATGAGAGCGCAATTTGCAGGTATTATGAGCAATTTTTCTTACCCCAATTTGTGTCACTTCTACTGGAGCATCATGAGCATGCATTATGGCATCACAGTATATGATGACATCATAATTAGTAAGCATTATGACGTCACAATGTATTATGACGTCATAATGTATCCGCATTATGACATCACAATATATTATGAGAGCGCAATTTGCAGGTATTATGAGCAATTTCTCTTACCCCAATTTGTTTCACATCTACTGGAGCATCATGAGCATGCATTATGACGTCACAATATATGATGGCATCACAATTAGTATGCACTATGATGTCACAATGTATTATGACGTCATAATGTATCCGCTTTATGACATCACAATTTATTATGAGAGCGCAATTTGCAGGTATTATGACCAATTTCTCTTACCCCAATTTGTGTCACATCCATTGGAGAATCATGAGCATGCATTATGACGCCACAGTATATGATGACATCATAATTAGTATGCATTATGACGTCACAATATATTATGATGTCATAATATATCGTATAATGACATCACAATATATTATGAGAGCCCAATTTGCAGGTGTTATGAGCAATTTCTCTTACCCCAATTTGTGCCACATCTACTGGAGCATCATGAGCATGCATTATGACGTCACAATATATGATGACATCATAATTAGTATGCACTATGACGTCACAATGTATTATGACGTCATAATGTATCCGCATTATGACAGCACAATATATTATGAGAGCGCAATTTGCAGGTATTATGAGCAATTTCTCCTACCCCAATTTGTGTCACATCTACTGGAGCATCCTGAGCATGTATTATGACGTCACAGTATATGATGACATCATAATTAGTATGCACTATGACGTCACAATGTATTCTGACGTCATAATATATCCGGGTAATGACATCACAATATATTATGAGAGCGCAATTTGCAGGTGTTATGAGCAATTTCTCTTACCACAATTTGTGCCACATCTGCTGGAGCATCATGAGCATGTATTATGACGTCACAGTATATGATGACATCATAATTAGTATGCACTATGACGTCACAATGTATTATGATGTCATAATATATCCGCATTATGACAGCAAGACATATTATGAGAGCGCAATTTGCAGGTATTATGAGCAATTTCCCTTACCACAATTTGTGTCGCATCTACTGGAGCATCATGAGCATGCATTATGACGTCACAATATATGATGACATCATAATTAGTATGCACTATGATGTCACAATGTATTATGACGTCATAATATATCCGGATAATGACATCACAATATATTATGAGAGCGCAATTTGCAGGTGTTATGAGCAATTTCTCTTACCCAATTTGTGCCACATCTACTGGAGCATCATGAGCATGCATTATGGCGTCACAATATATGATGACATCATAATTAGTATGCACTATGATGTCACAATGTATTATGACGTCATAATATATCCGCTTTATGACATCACAATATATTATGAGAGCGCAACTTGCAGGTATTATGACCAATTTCTCTTACCCCAATTTGTGTCACATCCACTGGAGCATCATGAGCATGCATTATGACGTCACAGTATATGATGACATCATAATTACTATGCACTATGACGTCACAATGTATTATGACGTCATAATGTATCCGCATTATGACATCATAATATATTATGACAGCGAAATTTGCAGGTATTATGAGCAATTTCTCTTACCCCAATTTGTGTCACATCTACTGGAGCATCCTGAGCATGTATTATGACGTCACAGTATATGATGACATCATAATTAGTATGCACTATGACGTCACAATGTATTATGACATCATAATGTATCCGCATTATGACATTGCAATATATTTTGAGGACGCAATTTGTAGGTATTATGAGCAATTTCTCTTACCCCAATTTGTGTCACATCTACTGGAGCATAATGAGCATTCATTATGATGTCACAGTATATGATGGCATCATAATTAGTATGCACTATGGTGTCACAATGTATTTTGACGACATAATGAATCCGCATTATGACATCACAATATATTATGAGAGCGCAATTTGCAGGTATTATGAGCAATTTCTCTTACCACAATTTGTGTCACATCTACTGGAGAAACATGAGCATGTATTATGATGTCACAGTATATGATGACATCATAATTAGTATGAATTATGACGTCACAATGTATTATGATGTCATAATATATCCGCATTATGACATCACAATATATTATGAGAGCGTAATTTGCAGGTATTATGAGCAATTTCTCTTACCCCAATTTGTGTCACATCTACTGGAGCATCCTGAGCATGTATTATGACGTCACAATATATGATGACATCATAATTAGTATGCACTATGACGTCACAATGTATTATGACGTCATAATGTATTCACATTATGACAACACAATATATTATGAGAGCGCAATTTGCAGGTAATTTGAACAATTTATCTTACCCCAATTTGTGTCACATCTACTGGAGCATAATGAGCATGCATTATGATGTCACAGTATATGATGACATCATAATTAGTATGCACTATGATGTCACAATGTATTATGACGTCATAATGAATCCGCATTATGACATCACAATATATTATGAGAGCGCAATTTGCAGGTATTATGAGCAATTTTTCTTACCCCAATTTGTGTCACTTCTACTGGAGCATCATGAGCATGCATTATGGCATCACAGTATATGATGACATCATAATTAGTAAGCATTATGACGTCACAATGTATTATGACGTCATAATGTATCCGCATTGTGACATCACAATATATTATGAGAGCGCAATTTGCAGGTATTATGAGCAATTTCTCTTACCCCAATTTGTTTCACATCTACTGGAGCATCATGAGCATGCATTATGACGTCACAATATATGATGGCATCACAATTAGTATGCACTATGATGTCACAATGTATTATGACGTCATAATGTATCCGCTTTATGACATCACAATTTATTATGAGAGCGCAATTTGCAGGTATTATGACCAATTTCTCTTACCCCAATTTGTGTCACATCCATTGGAGAATCATGAGCATGCATTATGACGCCACAGTATATGATGACATCATAATTAGTATGCATTATGACGTCACAATATATTATGATGTCATAATATATCGTATAATGACATCACAATATATTATGAGAGCCCAATTTGCAGGTGTTATGAGCAATTTCTCTTACCCCAATTTGTGCCACATCTACTGGAGCATCATGAGCATGCATTATGACGTCACAATATATGATGACATCATAATTAGTATGCACTATGATGTCACAATGTATTATGACATCATAATATATCCGCTTTGTGACATCACAATATATTATGAGAGCGCAGTTTGCAGGTATTATGACCAATTTTTCTTACCCCAATTTGTGTCACATATACTGGAGCATCATGAGCATGCATTGTGATGTCACAGTATATGATGACATCATACTTATTATGCACTATGACGTCACAATGTATTATGACGTCATAATGTATCCGCATTATGACAGCACAATATATTATGAGAGCGCAATTTGCAGGTATTATGAGCAATTTCTCCTACCCCAATTTGTGTCACATCTACTGGAGCATCCTGAGCATGTATTATGACGTCACAGTATATGATGACATCATAATTAGTATGCACTATGACGTCACAATGTATTCTGACGTCATAATATATCCGGGTAATGACATCACAATATATTATGAGAGCGCAATTTGCAGGTGTTATGAGCAATTTCTCTTACCACAATTTGTGCCACATCTGCTGGAGCATCATGAGCATGTATTATGACGTCACAGTATATGATGACATCATAATTAGTATGCACTATGACGTCACAATGTATTATGATGTCATAATATATCCGCATTATGACAGCAAGACATATTATGAGAGCGCAATTTGCAGGTATTATGAGCAATTTCCCTTACCACAATTTGTGTCGCATCTACTGGAGCATCATGAGCATGCATTATGACGTCACAATATATGATGACATCATAATTAGTATGCACTATGATGTCACAATGTATTATGACGTCATAATATATCCGGATAATGACATCACAATATATTATGAGAGCGCAATTTGCAGGTGTTATGAGCAATTTCTCTTACCCAATTTGTGCCACATCTACTGGAGCATCATGAGCATGCATTATGGCGTCACAATATATGATGACATCATAATTAGTATGCACTATGATGTCACAATGTATTATGACGTCATAATATATCCGCTTTATGACATCACAGTATATTATGAGAGCGCAACTTGCAGGTATTATGACCAATTTCTCTTACCCCAATTTGTGTCACATCCACTGGAGCATCATGAGCATGCATTATGACGTCACAGTATATGATGACATCATAATTACTATGCACTATGACGTCACAATGTATTATGACGTCATAATGTATCCGCATTATGACATCATAATATATTATGACAGCGAAATTTGCAGGTATTATGAGCAATTTCTTTTACCCCAATTTGTGTCACATCTACTGGAGCATCCTGAGCATGTATTATGACGTCACAATATATGATGACATCATTATTAGTATGCACTATGACGTCACAATGTATTATGATATCATGATGTATCCGCATTATGACATCACAATATATTATGAGAGCGCAATTTGCAGGTATTATGAGCAATTTCTCTTACCCCAATTTGTGTCACATATACAGGAGAAACATGAGCATATATTATGATGTCACAGTATATGATGAAATCATAATTAGTATGCATTATGACGTCACAATATATTATGATGTCATAATGTATCCGCATTATGACATCACAATATATTATGAGAGCGCAATTTGCAGGTATTATGAGCAATTTCACTAACTACAATTTGTGTCACATCTACTGGAGCATCATGAGCATGCATTATGACGTCACAATATATGATGACATCACAATTAGTATGCACTATGATGTCACAATGTATTATGACGTCATAATGTATCCCCTTTATGACATCACAATTTATTATGAGAGCGCAATTTGCAGGTATTATGACCAATTTCTCTTACCCCAATTTGTGTCACATCCATTGGAGAATCATGAGCATGCATTATGACGCCACAGTATATGATGACATCATAATTAGTATGCATAATGACGTCACAATATATTATGATGTCATAATATATCGTATAATGACATCACAATATATTATGAGAGCCCAATTTGCAGGTGTTATGAGCAATTTCTCTTACCCCAATTTGTGCCACATCTACTGGAGCATCATGAGCATGCATTATGACGTCACAATATATGATGACATCATAATTAGTATGCACTATGATGTCACAATGTATTATGACATCATAATATATCCGCTTTGTGACATCACAATATATTATGAGAGCGCAGTTTGCAGGTATTATGACCAATTTTTCTTACCCCAATTTGTGTCACATATACTGGAGCATCATGAGCATGCATTGTGATGTCACAGTATATGATGACATCATACTTATTATGCACTATGACGTCACAATGTATTATGACGTCATAATGTATCCGCATTATGACAGCACAATATATTATGAGAGCGCAATTTGCAGGTATTATGAGCAATTTCTCCTACCCCAATTTGTGTCACATCTACTGGAGCATCCTGAGCATGTATTATGACGTCACAATATATGATGACATCATAATTAGTATGCACTATGACGTCACAATGTATTATGACGTCATAATATATTCGCATTATGACATCACAATATATTATGAGAGCGCAATTTGCAGGTATTATGAGCAATTTCTCTTACCCCAATTTGTGTCACATCTACTGGAGCATCATGAGCATGTATTATGACGTCACAGTATATGGTGACATCATAATTAGTATGCACTATGACGTCACAATGTATTATGACCTCATAATGTATCCGCATTATGACATCGCAATATATTTTGAGAGCGCAATTTGTAGGTATTATGAGCAATTTCTCTTACCCCAATTTGTGTCACATCTACTGGAGCATAATGAGCATGCATTATGATGTCACAGTATATGATGACATCATAATTAGTATGCACTATGTTTTCACAAAGTATTTTGACGTCATAATGAATCCGCATTATGACATCACAATATATTATGGGAGCGCAAATTGCAGGTATTATGAGCAATTTCTCTTACCCCAATTTGTGTCACATCTACTGGAGAAACATGAGCATGTATTATGACGTCACAGTATATGATGACATCATAATTAGTATGCATTATGACGTCACAATATATTATGATGTCATAATATATCCGCATTATGACATCACAATATATTATGAGAGCGCAATTTGCAGGTATTATGAGCAATTTCTCTTACCCCAATTTGTGTCACATCTACTGGAGCATACTGAGCATGTATTATGACGTCACAGTATATGAGGACATCATAATTAGTACGCAGTATGACGTCACAATGTATTATGACGTCATAATGTATTCACATTATGACAGCACAATATATTATAAGAGCGCAATTTGCAGGTATTATGACCAATTTCTCTTACCCCAATTTGTGTCACATCTACTGGAGCATAATGAGCATGCATTATGATGTCACAGTATATGATGATATCTTAATTAGTATGCACTATGATATCACAATGTATTATGACGTCTTAATGAATCCGCATTACGACATCACAATATATTATGAGAGCGCAATTTGCAGGTATTAGGAGTAATTTCTCTTACTCCAATTTGTGTCACATCTACTGGAGCATCCTGAGCATGTATTATGACGTCACAATATATGATGACATCATAATTAGTATGCACTATGACGTCACAATGCATTATGACATCACAATATAATATGAGAGCGCAATTTGCAGGAATTATAAGCAATTTCTCTTACCCCAATTTGTGTCACATCTCCTGGAGCATCATGAGCAAGTATTATGACGTCACAGTATATGATGACATCATAATTAGTATGCACTATGACGTCACAATATATTATGACAACATAATGTATCCGCATCATGACATTGCAATATATAATGAGAGCGCACTTTGCAGGTATTATGACCAATTTCTCTTACCCCAATTTGAGTCACATCTACTGGAGCATCATGAGCATGTATTATGATGTCACAGTATATGATGTCATCATAATTAGTATGCACTATGACGTCACAATGTATTATGACTTCATAATGTATCCACATTATGACATCACAATATATTATGAGTGCGCAACATGCAGGTATTATGAGCAATTTCTCTTACCCCAATTTGAGTCACATCTACTGGAGCATCATGAGCATGTATTATGATGTCACAGTATATGATGACATTATAATTAGTATGCACTATGAAGTCAAAATGTATTATGACGTCATAATATATCCGCATTATAACATCACAATATATGACGAGAGCACGATTTGCAGGTATTATGAGCAATTTCTCTTTCCCCAATTTGTGTCACATCTACTGGAGCATCATGAGCATGCATTATGACGTCACAGTATATGATGACATCATAATTAGTATGCACTATGACGTCACAATGTATTATGATGTCATAATATATCCGTATAATGACATCACAATATATTATGAGAGCGCAATTTGCAGGTGTTATGAGCAATTTCTCTAACCCCAATTTGTGCCACATCTACTGGAGCATCATGAGCATGCATTATGACGTCACAATATATGATGACATCATAATTAGTATGCACTATGATGTCACAATGTATTATGATGTCATAATATATCCGCTTTATGACATCACAATATATTATGAGAGCGCAATTTGCAGGTATTATGAGCAATTTCTCTTACCCCAATTTGTGTCACATCTACTGGAGAAACATGAGCATGTATTATGACGTCACAGTATATGATGACATCATAATTAGTATGCATTATGACGTCACAATGTATTATGATGTCATAATATGTCCGCATTATGACATCACAATATATTATGAGAGCGCAATTTGCAGGTATTATGAGCATTTTTTCTTACCACAATTTGTGTCACATCTACTGGAGCATCATGAGCATGAATTATGACGTCACAATATATGATGACATCATAATTAGTATGCTCTATGATGTCACAATGTATGATGACGTCATAATGTATCCGATTTATGACATCACAAAATATTATGAGAGCGCAATTTGCAGGTATTATGACCAATTTCTCTTACCGCAATTTGTGTCACATCTACTGGAGCATCATGAGCATGTATTATGACGTCACAGTATATGATGACATCATAATTAGTATGCACTATGACATCACAATGTATTATGACGTCATAATGTATCCGCATTATGACATCACAATATATTATGAGAGCGCAATTTGCAGGCATTATGAGCAATTTCTCTTACCCCAATTTGTGTCACATCTACTGGAGCAACCCGAGAATGTATTATGACGTCACAATATATGATGACATCATAATTAGTATGCACTATGACATATTATGACGTCATAATATATTCACATTATGACAACACAATATATTATGAGAGCGCAATTTGCATTTAGTATGACCAGTTTCTCTTACCCCAATTTGTGTCACATCTACTGGAGCATAATGAGCATTCATGATGATGTCACAGTATATGATGACATCATAATTAGTATGCACTATGATGTCACAATGTATTATGACATCATAATGTATCCGCATTATGACATCGCAATATATTATGAGAGCGCAATGTGCAGGTATTCTGAACAATTTCTCTTACCCCAATTTGTGTCACATCTACTGGAGCATAATGAGCATGCATTATGATATCACAGTATATGATGACATCATAGTTAGTATGCACTATGATGTCACAATGTATTATGACGTCATAATGAATCCCCATTATGACATCACAATATATTATGAGAGCGCAATTTGCAGGTATTTTGAGCAATTTCTCTTACCCCAATTTGTGTCACATCTACTGGAGAAACATCAGCATGTATTATGACGTCACAGTATATGATGACATCATAATTAGTATGCACTATGACGTCACAATGTATTATGACATCATAATGTATCCGCATTATGACATCGCAATATATTATGAGAGCACAATTTGCAGGTATTATGAGCAATTTTCTTACCCCAATTTGTGTCACATCTACTGGAGCATAATGAGCATGCATTATGATGTCAAAGTATATGATGACATCATAATTAGTATGCACTATGACGTCACAATGTATTATGACGTCATAATGAATCCGCATTATGACATCAAAATATATTATGAGAGTGCAATTTGCAGGTATTATGAGCCATTTCTCTTACCCCAATTTGTGTCACATCTACTGGAGCATCATGAGCATGCATTATGACGTCACAGTATATGATGACATCATAATTAGTAAGCATTATGACGTCACAATGTATTATGACGTCATAATGTATTCGCATTATGACATCTCAATATATTATGAGAGCGCAATTTGCAGGTATTATGAGCAATTTCTCTTACCCCAATTTGTGTCACATCTACTGGAGCATCCTGAGCATGTATTATGACGTCACAATATATGATGACATCCTAATTAGTATGCACTATGACGTCACAATGTATTAGAACGTCATAATGTATCCGCATTATGACATCACAATATATTATGAGAGCGCAATTTGCAGGTATTATGAGCAATTTCTCTTACCCCAATTTGTGTCACATCTACTGGAGCATCCTGAGCATGTATTATGACGTCACAATATATGATGACATCATAATTGGTATGCACTATGACATCACAATGCATTATGACGTCATAATGTATTCACATTATGACATCACAATATAATATGAGAACGCAATTTGCAGGTATTATGAGCAATTTCTCTTACCCGAATTTGTGTCACATCTACTCGAGAATCATGAGCATGTATTATGACGTCACAGTATATGATGACATTATAATTAGTATGCACTATGACGTCACAATGTATTATGACATCATAATGTATCCGCATTATGACATCGCAATATATAATGAGAGCGCAATTTGCAGGTATTATGACGAATTTCTCTTACCCCAATTTGTGTCACATCTACTGGGGCATATTGAGCATGCATTATGATGTCACAGTATATGATGACATCATAATTAGTATGCACTATGATGTCACAATGTATTATAACGTCATAATGAATCCCCATTATGACATCACAATATATTATGAGAGCGCAATTTGCAGGTATTATGAGCAATTTCTCTTAACCCAATTTGTGTCACATCTACTGGAGAAACATCAGCATGTATTATGACGTCACAGTATATGATGACATCATAATTAGTACGCATTATGACGTCACAATGTATTATGACGTCATAATATATCCGCATTACGACATCACAATATATTATGAGAGCACAATTTGCAGGTATTATGAGCAATTTCTCTTACCCCAATTTGTGTCACATCTACTGGAGCATCATGAGCATGCATTATGACGTCACAATATATGATGACATCATAATTAGTATGCACTATGATGTCACTATGTATTATGACGTCATAATATATCCGCTTTATGACATTACAATATATTATGAGAGCGCAATTTGCAGGTATTATGACCAATTTCTTTTACCCCAATTTGTGTCACATCTACTGGAGCATCATGAGCATGCATTATGACGTCAGAGTATATGATGATATCATAATTAGTATTCACTATGACGTCACAATGTATTATGATGTCATAATATATCCGTATTATGACATCACAATATATTATGAGAGCGCAATTTGCAGGTGTTATGAGCAATTTCTCTTACCCCAATTTGTGCCACATCTACTGGAGCATCATGACCATGCATTATGACGTCACAGTATATGATGACATCATAATTATTATGCACTATGACGTCACAATGTATTATGACATCATAATGTATCCGCATTATGACATCACAATATATTATGAGAGCGCAATTTGCAGGTATTATGAGCAATTTCTCTTACCCCAATTTGTGTCACATCTACTGGAGCATCCTGAGCATATATTATGACGTCACAATATATGATGACATCATAATTAGTATGCACTATGACGTCAAAATGTATTATGACGTCATAATGTATTCACATTATGACATCACAATATATTATGAGAGCGCAATTTGCAGGTATTATGAGCAATTTCTCTTACCCCAATTTGTGTCACATCTACTGGAGCATCATGAGCATGTATTATGACGTCACAGTATATGATGACATCATAATTAGTATGCACTATGACGTCACAATGTATTATGACATCATAATGTTTCCGCATTATGACATCGCAATATATTTTAAGATCGCAATTTGTAGGTATTATAAGCAATTTCTCTTACCCCAATTTGTGTCACATCTACTGGAGCATAATGAGCATGCATTATGATGTCACAGTATATGATGACATCATAATTAGTATGCACTATGGTTTCACAATGTATTTTGACGTCATAATGAATGCGCATTATGACATCACAATCTATTATGAGAGCGCAAATTGCAGGTATTATGAGCAATTTCTGTTACCCCAATTTGTGTCACATCTACTGGAGAAACATGAGCATGTATTATGACGTCACAGTATATGATGACATCATAATTAGTATGCATTATGACGTCACAATATATTATGATGTCATAATATATCCACATTATGACATCACAATATATTATGAGAGCGCAATTTGCAGGTATTAAGAGCAATTTCTCTTACCCCAATTTGTGTCACATCTATTGGAGCATCCTGAGCATGTATTATGACGTCACAATATATGATGACATCATAATTAGTATGCACTATGACGTCACAATGTATTATGACGTCATAATGTATTCACATTATGACAACACAATATATTATGAGAGCGCAATTTGCAGGTATTATGACCAATTTCTCTTACCCCAATTTGTGTCACATCTACTGGAGCATAATGAGCATGGATTATGATGTCACAGTATATGATGATATCTTAATTATTATGCACTATGATATCACAATGTATTATGACGTCATAATGAATCCGCATTATGACATCACAATATATTATGAGAGCGCAATTTGCAGATATTATGAGCAATTTCTCTTACCCCAATTTGTGTCACATCTACTGGAGCGTCCTGAGCATGTATTATGACGTCACAATATATGATGACATCATAATTAGTATGCACTATGACGTCACAATGCATTATGACGTCATAATGTATTCGCATTATGACATCACAATATAATATGAGAGCGCAATTTGCAGGAATTATGAGCAATTTCTCTTACCCCAATTTGTGTCACATCTACTCGACAATCATGAGCATGTATTATGACGTCACAGTATATGATGACATCATAATTAGTATGCACTATGACATCACAATATATTATGACATCATAATGTATCCGCATCATGACATTGCAATATATAATGAGAGCGCAATTTGCAGGTATTATGACCAATTTCTCTTACCCCAATTTGTGTCACATCTATTGGGGCATAATGAGCATGCATTATGATGTCACAGTATATGATGACATCATAATTAGTATGCACTATGATGTCACAATGTATTATGACGTCATAAAGAATCCCCATTATGACATCACAATATATTATGAGAGCGCAATTTGCAGGTATTATGAGCAGTTTCTCTTACCCCAATTTGTGTCACATCTACTGGAGCATCATGAGCATGCATTATGACGTCACAATATATGATGACATCATAATTAGTATGCACTATTATGTCACAATGTATTATGACGTCATAATATATCCGCTTTATGACATCACAATATATTATGAGAGCGCAATTTGCAGGTATTATGACCAATTTCTCTTACCCCAATTTGTGTCACATCCACTGGAGCATAATGAGCATGCCTTATGATGTCACAGTATATGATGACATCATCATTAGTATGCACTATGGTGTCACAATGTATTTTGACGTCATAATGAATCCGCATTATGACAGCACAATATATTATGAGAGCGCAATTTGCAGGTATTATGAGCAATTTCTCTTACCACAATTTGTGTCACATCTACTGGAGCATCATGAGCATGCATTATGATGTCACAATATATGATGACATCATAATTAGTATGCACTATGATGTCACAATGTATTATGACGTCATAATGTATCCGCTTTATGACATCACAATATATTATGAGAGCGCAATTTGCAGGTATTATGAGCAATTTCTCTTAGCCCAATTTGTGTCACATCTACTGGAGCATCATGAGCATGTATTCTGACGTCACAGTATATGATGACATCATAATTATTATGCAATATGACATCACAATGTATTATGATGTCATAATATATCCGGATAATGACATCACAATATATTATGAGAGCGCAATTTGCAGGTGTTATGAGCAATTTCTCTTACCCAAATTTGTGCCACATCTACTGGAGCATCATGAGCATGCATTATGATGTCACAATATATGATGACATCATAATTAGTATGCAGTATGATGTCATAATGTATTATGACGTCATAATGTATCTGCTTTATGACATCACAATATATTATGAGAGCGCAATGTGCAGGTATTATGACCAATTTCCCTTACCCCAATTTATGTCACATCTACTGGAGCATCATGAGCATGTATTATGACGTCACAGTATATGAAGTCATCATTATTAGTATGCACTATGACTTCACAATGTATTATGATGTCATAATATATTCGCATTATGACATCACAACATATTATGAGGGCGCAATTTGCAGGTATTATGAGCAATTTCTCTTACCACAATTTGTGTCACATCTACTGGAGCATCATGAGCATGAATTATGACGTCACAATATATGATGACATCATAATTAGTATGCTCTATGATGTCACAATGTATGATGACGTCATAATGTATCCGATTTATGACATCACAAAATATTATGAGAGCGCAATTTGCAGGTATTATGACCAAATTCTCTTACCCCAATTTGTGTCACATCTACTGGAGCATCATGAGCATGTATTATGACGTCACAGTATATGACGACATCATAATTAGTATGCACTATGACGTCACAATGTATTATGACGTCATAATGTATCCGCATTTTGACATCACAATATATTATGAGAGCGCAATTTGCAGGTATTAGGAGCAATTTCTCTTACCCCAATTTGTGTCACATCTACTGGAGCATCCCGAGCGTGTATTATGACGTCACAATATATGATGACATCATAATTAGTATGCACTATGATGTATTATGACGTCATAATGTATTCACATTATGACAACACAATATATTATGAGAGCGCAATTTGCAGGTAGTATGACCATTTTCTCTTACCCCAATTTGTGTCACATCTACTGGAGCATAATGAGCATTCATGATGATGTCACAGTATATGATGACATCATAATTAGTATGCACTATGATGTCACAATGTATTATGACGTCATAATGAATCCGCATTATGACATCACAATATATTATGAGAGCGCAATTAGCAGGTATTATGAGCAATTTCTCTTATCCCAATTTGTGTGACATCTACTGGAGCATCATGAGCATGCATTATGACATCACAGTATATGATTACATCATAATTAGTAAGCATTATGACGTCACAATGTATTATGACGTCATAATGTATCCGCATTATGACATCACAATATATTATGGGAGCGCAATTTGCAGGTATTAAGAGCAATTTGTTTTACCCCAATTTGTGACATATCTACTGGAGCATCCTGAGCATGTATTATGACGTCACAATATATGATGACATCATAATTAGTATGCACTATGATGTCACAATATATTACGACGTCATAATGTATTCGCATTATGATATCCCAATATATTATGAGAGCGCAATTTGCAGGTATTATGACCAATTTCTCTTACCCCAATTTGTGTCACATCTACTGGAGCATAATGAGCATGGATTATGATGTCACAGTATATGATGATATCTTAATTATTATGCACTATGATATCACAATGTATTATGACGTCATAATGAATCCGCATTATGACATCACAATATATTATGAGAGCGCAATTTGCAGATATTATGAGCAATTTCTCTTACCCCAATTTGTGTCACATCTACTGGAGCGTCCTGAGCATGTATTATGACGTCACAATATATGATGACATCATAATTAGTATGCACTATGACGTCACAATGCATTATGACGTCATAATGTATTCGCATTATGACATCACAATATAATATGAGAGCGCAATTTGCAGGAATTATGAGCAATTTCTCTTACCCCAATTTGTGTCACATCTACTCGACAATCATGAGCATGTATTATGACGTCACAGTATATGATGACATCATAATTAGTATGCACTATGACATCACAATATATTATGACATCATAATGTATCCGCATCATGACATTGCAATATATAATGAGAGCGCAATTTGCAGGTATTATGACCAATTTCTCTTACCCCAATTTGTGTCACAACTATTGGGGCATAATGAGCATGCATTATGATGTCACAGTATATGATGACATCATAATTAGTATGCACTATGATGTCACAATGTATTATGACGTCATAAAGAATCCCCATTATGACATCACAATATATTATGAGAGCGCAATTTGCAGGTATTATGAGCAGTTTCTCTTACCCCAATTTGTGTCACATCTACTGGAGCATCATGAGCATGCATTATGACGTCACAATATATGATGACATCATAATTAGTATGCACTATTATGTCACAATGTATTATGACGTCATAATATATCCGCTTTATGACATCACAATATATTATGAGAGCGCAATTTGCAGGTATTATGACCAATTTCTCTTACCCCAATTTGTGTCACATCCACTGGAGCATAATGAGCATGCCTTATGATGTCACAGTATATGATGACATCATCATTAGTATGCACTATGGTGTCACAATGTATTTTGACGTCATAATGAATCCGCATTATGACAGCACAATATATTATGAGAGCGCAATTTGCAGGTATTATGAGCAATTTCTCTTACCACAATTTGTGTCACATCTACTGGAGCATCATGAGCATGCATTATGATGTCACAATATATGATGACATCATAATTAGTATGCACTATGATGTCACAATGTATTATGACGTCATAATGTATCCGCTTTATGACATCACAATATATTATGAGAGCGCAATTTGCAGGTATTATGAGCAATTTCTCTTAGCCCAATTTGTGTCACATCTACTGGAGCATCATGAGCATGTATTCTGACGTCACAGTATATGATGACATCATAATTATTATGCAATATGACATCACAATGTATTATGATGTCATAATATATCCGGATAATGACATCACAATATATTATGAGAGCGCAATTTGCAGGTGTTATGAGCAATTTCTCTTACCCAAATTTGTGCCACATCTACTGGAGCATCATGAGCATGCATTATGATGTCACAATATATGATGACATCATAATTAGTATGCAGTATGATGTCATAATGTATTATGACGTCATAATGTATCTGCTTTATGACATCACAATATATTATGAGAGCGCAATGTGCAGGTATTATGACCAATTTCCCTTACCCCAATTTATGTCACATCTACTGGAGCATCATGAGCATGTATTATGACGTCACAGTATATGAAGTCATCATTATTAGTATGCACTATGACTTCACAATGTATTATGATGTCATAATATATTCGCATTATGACATCACAACATATTATGAGGGCGCAATTTGCAGGTATTATGAGCAATTTCTCTTACCACAATTTGTGTCACATCTACTGGAGCATCATGAGCATGAATTATGACGTCACAATATATGATGACATCATAATTAGTATGCTCTATGATGTCACAATGTATGATGACGTCATAATGTATCCGATTTATGACATCACAAAATATTATGAGAGCGCAATTTGCAGGTATTATGACCAAATTCTCTTACCCCAATTTGTGTCACATCTACTGGAGCATCATGAGCATGTATTATGACGTCACAGTATATGACGACATCATAATTAGTATGCACTATGACGTCACAATGTATTATGACGTCATAATGTATCCGCATTTTGACATCACAATATATTATGAGAGCGCAATTTGCAGGTATTAGGAGCAATTTCTCTTACCCCAATTTGTGTCACATCTACTGGAGCATCCCGAGCGTGTATTATGACGTCACAATATATGATGACATCATAATTAGTATGCACTATGATGTATTATGACGTCATAATGTATTCACATTATGACAACACAATATATTATGAGAGCGCAATTTGCAGGTAGTATGACCATTTTCTCTTACCCCAATTTGTGTCACATCTACTGGAGCATAATGAGCATTCATGATGATGTCACAGTATATGATGACATCATAATTAGTATGCACTATGATGTCACAATGTATTATGACGTCATAATGAATCCGCATTATGACATCACAATATATTATGAGAGCGCAATTAGCAGGTATTATGAGCAATTTCTCTTATCCCAATTTGTGTGACATCTACTGGAGCATCATGAGCATGCATTATGACATCACAGTATATGATTACATCATAATTAGTAAGCATTATGACGTCACAATGTATTATGACGTCATAATGTATCCGCATTATGACATCACAATATATTATGGGAGCGCAATTTGCAGGTATTAAGAGCAATTTGTTTTACCCCAATTTGTGACATATCTACTGGAGCATCCTGAGCATGTATTATGACGTCACAATATATGATGACATCATAATTAGTATGCACTATGATGTCACAATATATTACGACGTCATAATGTATTCGCATTATGATATCCCAATATATTATGAGAGCGCAATTTGCAGGTATTATGAGCAATTTCGCTTACCCCAATTTGTGTCACATCTACTGGAGCATCATGAGCATGTATTATGACGTCACAGTATATGAAGACATCATTATTAGTATGCACTATGACGTCACAATGTATTATGATGTCATAATATATCCGCATTATGACATCACAACATATTATGAGGGCGCAATTTGCAGGTATTATGAGCAATTTCTCTTACCACAGTTTGTGTCACATCTACTGGAGCATCATGAGCATGCATTATGACGTCACAATATATGATGACATCATAATTAGTATGCACTATGATGTCACAATGTATTATGACGTCATAATGTATCCGCTTTATGACATCTCAATATATTATGAGAGCGCAATTTGCAGGTATTATGACCAATTTCTCTTTCCCCAAATTGTGTCACATCAACTGGAGCATCATGAGCATGTATTATGACGTCACAGTATATGATGACATCATAATTAGTATGCACTATGACGTCACAATGTATTATGACGTCATAATGTATCCGCATCATGACATCACAATATATTATGAGAGCGCAATTTGCAGGTATTATGACCAATTTCTCTTACCCCAATTTGTGTCACATCTACTGGAGCATGCTGAGCATGTGTTATGACGTCACAATATATAATGACATCATAATTAGTATGCACTATGATGTCACAATGCATTATGACGTCATAATGTATTCGCATTTTGACATCACAATATAATATGAGAGCGCAAATTGCAGGCATTATGAGCAATTTCTCTTACCCCAATTTGTGTCACATCTACTCGAGAATCATGAGCATGTATTATGTTGTCACAGTATATGATGACATCATAATTAATCTGCACTATGACGTCACAATGTATTATGACATCATAATGTATCCGCATTATGACATCGCAATATATTATGAGAGCGCAATGTGCAGGTATTCTGAACAATTTCTCTTACCCCAATTTGTGTCACATCTACTGGAGCATAATGAGCATGCATTATGATGTCACAGTATATGATGACATCATAATTAGTATGCACTATGATGTCACAATGTATTATGACATCATAATGAATCCCCATTATGACATCACAATATATTATGAGAGCGCAATTTGCAGGTATTATGAGCAATTTCTCTTACCCCAATTTGTGTCACATCTACTGGAGAAACATCAGCATGTATTATGACGTCACAGTATATGATGACATCATAATTAGTATGCATTATGACGTCACAATGTATTATGACGTCATAATATATCCGCATTATGACATCACAATATATTATGAGAACGCAATTTGCACGAATTATGAGCAATTTCTCTTACCCCAATCTGTGTCAAATCTACTGTAGCATCCTGAGCATGTATTATGACGTCACAATATATGATGACATCATAATTAGTATGCACTATGACGTCACAATGTATTATGACGTCATAATGTATTCGCATTATGACATCAAAATATATTATGAGAGCGCAATTTGCAGGTATTATGACCAATTTCTCTTACCCCAATTTGTGTCACATCTAATGGAGCATCATGAGCATGTATTATGATGTCACAGTATATGATGACATCATAATTAGTATGCACTATGATGTCACAATGTATTATGACATCATAGTGTATCCGCATTATGACATCACAATATATTATGAGAGCGCAAGTTGCAGCTATTATGAGCAATTTCTCCTACCCCAATTTGTGTCACGTCTACTGGAGCATAATGAGCATGCATTATGATGTCACAGTATATGATGACATCATAATTAGTATGCACTATGACGTCACAATGTATTATGACGTCATAATGAATCCGCATTATGACATCAAAATATATTATGAGAGCGCAATTTGCAGGTATTATGAGCAATTTCTCTTACCCCAATTTGTGTCACATCTACTGGAGCATCATGAGCATGCATTATGATGTCACAGTATATGATGACATCATAATTAGTAAGCATTATGACGTCACAATGTATTATGACGTCATAATGTATCCGCATTATGACCTCACAATATATTATGAGAGCGCAATTTGCAGGTATTATGAGCAATTTCTCTTACCCCAATTTGTGTCACATCTACTGGAGCATCCTGAGCATGTATTATGACGTCACAATATATGATGACATCCTAATTAGTGTGCACTATGACGTCACAATGTATTATGACGTCATAATGTATTCGCATTATGACATCACAATATATTATGAGAGCGCAATTTGCAAGTATTATGAGCAATTTCTCTTACCCCAATTTGTGTCACATCTACTGGAGCATAATGAGCATGCATTATGTTGTCACAGTATATGATGACATCATAATTAGTATGCACTATGATGTCACAATGTATTATGACGTCATAATGTATCCGCTTTTTGACATCACAATATATTATGAGAGCGCAATTTGCAGGTATTATGACCAATTTCTCTTACCCGAATTTGTGTCACATATACTGGAGCATCATGAGCATGTATTCTGACGTCACAGTATATGATGACATCATAATTAGTATGCAATATGACATCACAATGTATTATGATGTCATAATATATCCGGATAATGACATCTCAATATATTTTGAGAGCGCAATTTGCAGGTGTTATGAGCAATTTCTGTTATCCAAATTTGTGCCACATGTACTGGAGCATCATGAGCATGCATTATGATGTCACAGTATATGATGACATCATAATTAGTATGCAGTATGATGTCACAATGTATTATGACGTCATAATGTATCTGCTTTATGACATCACAATATATTATGAGAGCGCAATTTGCAGGTATTATGACCACTTTCCCTTACCCCAATTTGTGTCACATCTACTGGAGCATCATGAGCATGTATTATGACGTCACAGTATATGAAGACATCATTATTATTATGCACTATGATATCACAATGTATTATGACGTCATAATGTATCTGCTTTCTGACATCACAATATATTATGAGAGCGCAATTTGCAGGTATTATGACCAATTTCCCTTACCCCAATTTGTGTCACATCTACTGGAGCATCATGAGCATGCATTATTACGTCACAATATATGATAACATCATAATTAGTATGCACTATGATGTCACAATGTATTATGACGTCATAATGTATCCGCATTACGACATCACAATATATTATGAGAGCGCAATTTGCAGGTATTATGAGCAATTTATCTTACCCCAATTTGTGTCACATCTACTGGAGCATCATGAGCATGTATTATGACGTCACAGTATATGATGACATCATAAATAGTATGCACTATGACGTCACAATGTATTATAACGTCATAATGTATCCGCATTATGACATCACAATATATTATGAGAGCGCAATTTGCAGGTATTATGAGCAATTTCTCTTACCCCAATTTGTGTCACATCTACTGGAGCATCCTGAGCATGTATTATGACGTGACAATATATGATGACAATATAAATAGTATGCATTATGACGTCACAATGCATTATGGCGTCATAATGTATTCGCATTATGACATCACAATATATTATGAGAGCGCAATTTGCAGGTATTATGAGCAATTTCTCTTAGCCCAATTTGTGTCACATCTACTGGAGCATCATGAGCATGTATTCTGACGTCACAGTATATGATGACATCATAATTATTATGCAATATGACATCACAATGTATTATGATGTCATAATATATCCGGATAATGACATCACAATATATTATGAGAGCGCAATTTGCAGGTGTTATGAGCAATTTCTCTTACCCAAATTTGTGCCACATCTACTGGAGCATCATGAGCATGCATTATGATGTCACAATATATGATGACATCATAATTAGTATGCAGTATGATGTCATAATGTATTATGACGTCATAATGTATCTGCTTTATGACATCACAATATATTATGAGAGCGCAATGTGCAGGTATTATGACCAATTTCCCTTACCCCAATTTATGTCACATCTACTGGAGCATCATGAGCATGTATTATGACGTCACAGTATATGAAGTCATCATTATTAGTATGCACTATGACTTCACAATGTATTATGATGTCATAATATATTCGCATTATGACATCACAACATATTATGAGGGCGCAATTTGCAGGTATTATGAGCAATTTCTCTTACCACAATTTGTGTCACATCTACTGGAGCATCATGAGCATGAATTATGACGTCACAATATATGATGACATCATAATTAGTATGCTCTATGATGTCACAATGTATGATGACGTCATAATGTATCCGATTTATGACATCACAAAATATTATGAGAGCGCAATTTGCAGGTATTATGACCAAATTCTCTTACCCCAATTTGTGTCACATCTACTGGAGCATCATGAGCATGTATTATGACGTCACAGTATATGACGACATCATAATTAGTATGCACTATGACGTCACAATGTATTATGACGTCATAATGTATCCGCATTTTGACATCACAATATATTATGAGAGCGCAATTTGCAGGTATTAGGAGCAATTTCTCTTACCCCAATTTGTGTCACATCTACTGGAGCATCCCGAGCGTGTATTATGACGTCACAATATATGATGACATCATAATTAGTATGCACTATGATGTATTATGACGTCATAATGTATTCACATTATGACAACACAATATATTATGAGAGCGCAATTTGCAGGTAGTATGACCATTTTCTCTTACCCCAATTTGTGTCACATCTACTGGAGCATAATGAGCATTCATGATGATGTCACAGTATATGATGACATCATAATTAGTATGCACTATGATGTCACAATGTATTATGACGTCATAATGAATCCGCATTATGACATCACAATATATTATGAGAGCGCAATTAGCAGGTATTATGAGCAATTTCTCTTATCCCAATTTGTGTGACATCTACTGGAGCATCATGAGCATGCATTATGACATCACAGTATATGATTACATCATAATTAGTAAGCATTATGACGTCACAATGTATTATGACGTCATAATGTATCCGCATTATGACATCACAATATATTATGGGAGCGCAATTTGCAGGTATTAAGAGCAATTTGTTTTACCCCAATTTGTGACATATCTACTGGAGCATCCTGAGCATGTATTATGACGTCACAATATATGATGACATCATAATTAGTATGCACTATGATGTCACAATATATTACGACGTCATAATGTATTCGCATTATGATATCCCAATATATTATGAGAGCGCAATTTGCAGGTATTATGACCAATTTCTCTTACCCCAATTTGTGTCACATCTACTGGAGCATAATGAGCATGGATTATGATGTCACAGTATATGATGATATCTTAATTATTATGCACTATGATATCACAATGTATTATGACGTCATAATGAATCCGCATTATGACATCACAATATATTATGAGAGCGCAATTTGCAGATATTATGAGCAATTTCTCTTACCCCAATTTGTGTCACATCTACTGGAGCGTCCTGAGCATGTATTATGACGTCACAATATATGATGACATCATAATTAGTATGCACTATGACGTCACAATGCATTATGACGTCATAATGTATTCGCATTATGACATCACAATATAATATGAGAGCGCAATTTGCAGGAATTATGAGCAATTTCTCTTACCCCAATTTGTGTCACATCTACTCGACAATCATGAGCATGTATTATGACGTCACAGTATATGATGACATCATAATTAGTATGCACTATGACATCACAATATATTATGACATCATAATGTATCCGCATCATGACATTGCAATATATAATGAGAGCGCAATTTGCAGGTATTATGACCAATTTCTCTTACCCCAATTTGTGTCACATCTATTGGGGCATAATGAGCATGCATTATGATGTCACAGTATATGATGACATCATAATTAGTATGCACTATGATGTCACAATGTATTATGACGTCATAAAGAATCCCCATTATGACATCACAATATATTATGAGAGCGCAATTTGCAGGTATTATGAGCAGTTTCTCTTACCCCAATTTGTGTCACATCTACTGGAGCATCATGAGCATGCATTATGACGTCACAATATATGATGACATCATAATTAGTATGCACTATTATGTCACAATGTATTATGACGTCATAATATATCCGCTTTATGACATCACAATATATTATGAGAGCGCAATTTGCAGGTATTATGACCAATTTCTCTTACCCCAATTTGTGTCACATCCACTGGAGCATAATGAGCATGCCTTATGATGTCACAGTATATGATGACATCATCATTAGTATGCACTATGGTGTCACAATGTATTTTGACGTCATAATGAATCCGCATTATGACAGCACAATATATTATGAGAGCGCAATTTGCAGGTATTATGAGCAATTTCTCTTACCACAATTTGTGTCACATCTACTGGAGCATCATGAGCATGCATTATGATGTCACAATATATGATGACATCATAATTAGTATGCACTATGATGTCACAATGTATTATGACGTCATAATGTATCCGCTTTATGACATCACAATATATTATGAGAGCGCAATTTGCAGGTATTATGAGCAATTTCTCTTAGCCCAATTTGTGTCACATCTACTGGAGCATCATGAGCATGTATTCTGACGTCACAGTATATGATGACATCATAATTATTATGCAATATGACATCACAATGTATTATGATGTCATAATATATCCGGATAATGACATCACAATATATTATGAGAGCGCAATTTGCAGGTGTTATGAGCAATTTCTCTTACCCAAATTTGTGCCACATCTACTGGAGCATCATGAGCATGCATTATGATGTCACAATATATGATGACATCATAATTAGTATGCAGTATGATGTCATAATGTATTATGACGTCATAATGTATCTGCTTTATGACATCACAATATATTATGAGAGCGCAATGTGCAGGTATTATGACCAATTTCCCTTACCCCAATTTATGTCACATCTACTGGAGCATCATGAGCATGTATTATGACGTCACAGTATATGAAGTCATCATTATTAGTATGCACTATGACTTCACAATGTATTATGATGTCATAATATATTCGCATTATGACATCACAACATATTATGAGGGCGCAATTTGCAGGTATTATGAGCAATTTCTCTTACCACAATTTGTGTCACATCTACTGGAGCATCATGAGCATGAATTATGACGTCACAATATATGATGACATCATAATTAGTATGCTCTATGATGTCACAATGTATGATGACGTCATAATGTATCCGATTTATGACATCACAAAATATTATGAGAGCGCAATTTGCAGGTATTATGACCAAATTCTCTTACCCCAATTTGTGTCACATCTACTGGAGCATCATGAGCATGTATTATGACGTCACAGTATATGACGACATCATAATTAGTATGCACTATGACGTCACAATGTATTATGACGTCATAATGTATCCGCATTATGACATCACAACATATTATGAGGGCGCAATTTGCAGGTATTATGAGCAATTTCTCTTACCACAATTTGTGTCACATCTACTGGAGCATCCCGAGCGTGTATTATGACGTCACAATATATGATGACATCATAATTAGTATGCACTATGATGTATTATGACGTCATAATGTATTCACATTATGACAACACAATATATTATGAGAGCGCAATTTGCAGGTAGTATGACCATTTTCTCTTACCCCAATTTGTGTCACATCTACTGGAGCATAATGAGCATTCATGATGATGTCACAGTATATGATGACATCATAATTAGTATGCACTATGATGTCACAATGTATTATGACGTCATAATGAATCCGCATTATGACATCACAATATATTATGAGAGCGCAATTAGCAGGTATTATGAGCAATTTCTCTTATCCCAATTTGTGTGACATCTACTGGAGCATCATGAGCATGCATTATGACATCACAGTATATGATTACATCATAATTAGTAAGCATTATGACGTCACAATATATTATGACGTCATAATGTATCCGCATTATGACATCACAATATATTATGGGAGCGCAATTTGCAGGTATTAAGAGCAATTTGTTTTACCCCAATTTGTGACATATCTACTGGAGCATCCTGAGCATGTATTATGACGTCACAATATATGATGACATCATAATTAGTATGCACTATGATGTCACAATATATTACGACGTCATAATGTATTCGCATTATGATATCCCAATATATTATGAGAGCGCAATTTGCAGGTATTATGAGCAATTTCGCTTACCCCAATTTGTGTCACATCTACTGGAGCATCATGAGCATGTATTATGACGTCACAGTATATGAAGACATCATTATTAGTATGCACTATGACGTCACAATGTATTATGATGTCATAATATATCCGCATTATGACATCACAACATATTATGAGGGCGCAATTTGCAGGTATTATGAGCAATTTCTCTTACCACAGTTTGTGTCACATCTACTGGAGCATCATGAGCATGCATTATGACGTCACAATATATGATGACATCATAATTAGTATGCACTATGATGTCACAATGTATTATGACGTCATAATGTATCCGCTTTATGACATCTCAATATATTATGAGAGCGCAATTTGCAGGTATTATGACCAATTTCTCTTTCCCCAAATTGTGTCACATCAACTGGAGCATCATGAGCATGTATTATGACGTCACAGTATATGATGACATCATAATTAGTATGCACTATGACGTCACAATGTATTATGATGTCATAATGTATCCGCATCATGACATCACAATATATTATGAGAGCGCAATTTGCAGGTATTATGACCAATTTCTCTTACCCCAATTTGTGTCACATCTACTGGAGCATGCTGAGCATGTGTTATGACGTCACAATATATAATGACATCATAATTAGTATGCACTATGATGTCACAATGCATTATGACGTCATAATGTATTCGCATTTTGACATCACAATATAATATGAGAGCGCAAATTGCAGGCATTATGAGCAATTTCTCTTACCCCAATTTGTGTCACATCTACTCGAGAATCATGAGCATGTATTATGTTGTCACAGTATATGATGACATCATAATTAATCTGCACTATGACGTCACAATGTATTATGACATCATAATGTATCCGCATTATGACATCGCAATATATTATGAGAGCGCAATGTGCAGGTATTCTGAACAATTTCTCTTACCCCAATTTGTGTCACATCTACTGGAGCATAATGAGCATGCATTATGATGTCACAGTATATGATGACATCATAATTAGTAAGCATTATGACGTCACAATGTATTATGACGTCATAATGTATCCGCATTATGACCTCACAATATATTATGAGAGCGCAATTTGCAGGTATTATGAGCAATTTCTCTTACCCCAATTTGTGTCACATCTACTGGAGCATCCTGAGCATGTATTATGACGTCACAATATATGATGACATCCTAATTAGTGTGCACTATGACGTCACAATGTATTATGACGTCATAATGTATTCGCATTATGACATCACAATATATTATGAGAGCGCAATTTGCAAGTATTATGAGCAATTTCTCTTACCCCAATTTGTGTCACATCTACTGGAGCATAATGAGCATGCATTATGTTGTCACAGTATATGATGACATCATAATTAGTATGCACTATGATGTCACAATGTATTATGACGTCATAATGTATCCGCTTTTTGACATCACAATATATTATGAGAGCGCAATTTGCAGGTATTATGACCAATTTCTCTTACCCGAATTTGTGTCACATATACTGGAGCATCATGAGCATGTATTCTGACGTCACAGTATATGATGACATCATAATTAGTATGCAATATGACATCACAATGTATTATGATGTCATAATATATCCGGATAATGACATCTCAATATATTTTGAGAGCGCAATTTGCAGGTGTTATGAGCAATTTCTGTTATCCAAATTTGTGCCACATGTACTGGAGCATCATGAGCATGCATTATGATGTCACAGTATATGATGACATCATAATTAGTATGCAGTATGATGTCACAATGTATTATGACGTCATAATGTATCTGCTTTATGACATCACAATATATTATGAGAGCGCAATTTGCAGGTATTATGACCACTTTCCCTTACCCCAATTTGTGTCACATCTACTGGAGCATCATGAGCATGTATTATGACGTCACAGTATATGAAGACATCATTATTATTATGCACTATGATATCACAATGTATTATGACGTCATAATGTATCTGCTTTCTGACATCACAATATATTATGAGAGCGCAATTTGCAGGTATTATGACCAATTTCCCTTACCCCAATTTGTGTCACATCTACTGGAGCATCATGAGCATGCATTATTACGTCACAATATATGATGACATCATAATTAGTATGCACTATGATGTCACAATGTATTATGACGTCATAATGTATCCGCATTACGACATCACAATATATTATGAGAGCGCAATTTGCAGGTATTATGAGCAATTTATCTTACCCCAATTTGTGTCACATCTACTGGAGCATCATGAGCATGTATTATGACGTCACAGTATATGATGACATCATAAATAGTATGCACTATGACGTCACAATGTATTATAACGTCATAATGTATCCGCATTATGACATCACAATATATTATGAGAGCGCAATTTGCAGGTATTATGAGCAATTTCTCTTACCCCAATTTGTGTCACATCTACTGGAGCATCCTGAGCATGTATTATGACGTGACAATATATGATGACAATATAAATAGTATGCATTATGACGTCACAATGCATTATGGCGTCATAATGTATTCGCATTATGACATCACAATATATTATGAGAGCGCAATTTGCAGGTATTATGAGCAATTTCTCTTACCCCAATTTTTGTCACATCTACTGGAGCATCATGAGCATGCATTATGACATCACAGTATATGATGACATCATAATTAGTAAGCATTATGACGTCACAATGTATTATGACGTCATAATGTATCCGCATTATGACATCACAATATAATATGAGAGCGCAATTTGCAGGTATTATGAGCAATTTCTCTTACCCCAATTTGTGTCACATCTACTGGAGAATCCTGAGCATGTATTACGACGTCACAGTATATGATGACATCATAATTAGTATGCACTATGACGTCACAATGTATTATGACATCATAATGTATCCGCATTATGACATCGCAATATATTATGAGAGCGCAATTTGCAGGTATTATGAGCAATTTCTCTTACCCCAATTTGTGTCACATCTACTGGAGCATAATGAGAATGCATTATGATGTCACAGTATATGATGACATCATAATTAGTATGCACTATGATGTCACAATGTATTATGACGTCATAATGAATCCGCATTATGACATCACAATATATTATGAGAGCGCAATTTGCAGGTGTTATGAGCAATTTCTCTTACCACAATTGGTGTCACATCTACTGGAGCATCATGAGCATGCATTATGATGTCACAATATATGATGACATCATAATTAGTATGCACTATGATGTCACAATTTATTATGACGTCGTAATGTATCCGCTTTTTGACATCACAATATATTATGAGAGCGCAATTTGCAGGTATTATGACCAATTTCTCTTACCCCAATTTGTGTCACATATACTGGAGCATCATGAGCATGTATTCTGACGTCACAGTATATGATGACATGATAATTAGTATGCAATATGACATCACAATGTATTATGATGTCATAATATATCCGGATAATGACATCAGAATATATTATGAGAGCGCAATTAGCAGGTGTTATGAGCAATTTCTGTTACCCAAATTTGTGCCACATGTACTGGAGCATCATGAGCATGCATTATGACGTCACAATATATGATGACATCATAATTAGTATGCAGTATGATGTCACAAGGTATTATGACGTCATAATGTATCTGCTTTATGACATCACAATATATTATGAGAGCCCAATTTGCAGGTATTATGACCACTTTCCCTTACCCCAAATTGTGTCACATCTACTGGAGCATCATGAGCATGTATTATCACATCACAGTATATGAAGACAACATTATTATTATGCACTATGATGTCACAATGTATTATTACGTCATAATGTATCTGCTTTATGACATCACAATATATTATGAGAGCGCAATTTGCAGGTATTATGACCAATTTCCCTTACCCCAAATTGTGTCACATCTACTGGAGCATCATGAGCATGCATTATTACGTCACAATATATGATGACATCATAATTAGTATGCACTATGACGTCACAATGTATTATGACGTCAAAATGTATCCGCATTATGACATCACAATATATTATGAGAGCGCAATTTGCAGTTATTATGAGCAATTTCTCTTACCCCAATTTGTGTCACATCTACTGGAGCATCATGAGCATGTATTATGACGTCACAGTATATGATGACATCATAAATAGTATGCACTATGACGTCACAATGTATTATAACGTCATAATGTATCCACATTATGACATCACAATATATTATGAGAGCGCAATTTGCAGGTATTATGAGCAATTTCTCTTACCCCAATTTGTGTCACATCTACTGGAGCATAATGAGAATGCATTATGATGTCACAGTATATGATGACATCATAATTAGTATGCACTATGATGTCACAATGTATTATGACGTCATAATGAATCCGCATTATGACATCACAATATATTATGAGAGCGCAATTTGCAGGTATTATGAGCAATTTCTCTTACCCCAATTTGTGTCACATCTACTGGAGCATAATGAGCATGCATCATGATGTCACAGTATATGATGACATCATAATTAGTATGCACTATGATGTCACAATGTATTATGACGTCATAATGAATCCGCATTATGACATCACAATATATGATGAGAGCGCAATTTGCAGGTATTATGAGCAATTTCTCTTACCCCAATTTGTGTCACATCTTCTGGAGCATAATGAGCATGCATTATGATGTCACAGTATATGATGACATCATAATTAGTATGCACTATGATGTCACAATGTATTATGACGTCATAATGAATCCGCATTATGACATCACAATATATTACGAGAGCGCAATTTGCAGGTATTATGAGCAATTCCTCTTACCCCAATTTTTGTCACATCTACTGGAGCATCATGAGCATGCATTATGACATCACAGTATATGATGACATCATAATTAGTAAGCATTATGACGTCACAATGTATTATGACGTCATAATGTATCCGCATTATGACATCACAATATATTATGAGAGCGCAATTTGCAGGTATTATGAGCAATTTCTCTTACCCCAATTTGTGTCACATCTACTGGAGAATCCTGAGCATGTATTACGACGTCACAGTATATGATGACATCATAATTAGTATGCACTATGACGTCACAATGTATTATGACATCATAATGTATCCGCATTATGACATCGCAATATATTATGAGAGCGCAATTTGCAGGTATTATGAGCAATTTCTCTTACCCCAATTTGTGTCACATCTACTGGAGCATAATGAGAATGCATTATGATGTCACAGTATATGATGACATCATAATTAGTATGCACTATGATGTCACAATGTATTATGACGTCATAATGAATCCGCATTTTGACATCACAATATATTATGAGAGCGCAATTTGCAGGTATTATGAGCAATTTCTCTTACCACAATTAGTGTCACATCTACTGGAGCATCATGAGCACGCATTATGATGTCACAATATATGATGACATCATAATTAGTATGCACTATGACGTCACAATTTATTATGACGTCGTAATGTATCCGCTTTTTGACATCACAATATATTATGAGAGCGCAATTTGCAGGTATTATGACCAATTTCTCTTACCCCAATTTGTGTCACATATACTGGAGCATCATGAGCATGTATTCTGACGTCACAGTATATGATGACATGATAATTAGTATGCAATATGACATCACAATGTATTATGATGTCATAATATATCCGGATAATGACATCAGAATATATTATGAGAGCGCAATTAGCAGGTGTTATGAGCAATTTCTGTTACCCAAATTTGTGCCACATGTACTGGAGCATCATGAGCATGCATTATGACGTCACAATATATGATGACATCATAATTAGTATGCAGTATGATGTCACAATGTATTATGACGTCATAATGTATCTGCTTTATGACATCACAATATATTATGAGAGCCCAATTTGCAGGTATTATGACCACTTTCCCTTACCCCAATTTGTGTCACATCTACTGGAGCATCATGAGCATGTATTATGACATCACAGTATATGAAGACATCATTATTATTATGCGCTATGATGTCACAATGTATTATTACGTCATAATGTATCTGCTTTATGACATCACAATATATTATGAGAGCGCAATTTGCAGGTATTATGACCAATTTCCCTTACCCCAAATTGTGTCACATCTACTGGAGCATCATGAGCATGCATTATTACGTCACAATATATGATGACATCATAATTAGTATGCACTATGACGTCACAATGTATTATGACGTCATAATGAATCCGCATTATGACATCACAATATATTATGAGAGCGCAATTTGCAGTTATTATGAGCAATTTCTCTTACCCCAATTTGTGTCACATCTACTGGAGCATCATGAGCATGTATTATGACGTCACAGTATATGATGACATCATAAATAGTATGCACTATGACGTCACAATGTATTATAACGTCATAATGTATCCACATTATGACATCACAATATATTATGAGAGCGCAATTTGCAGGTATTATGAGCAATTTCTCTTACCCCAATTTGTGTCACATCTACTGGGGCATCCTGAGCATGTATTATGACGTCACAATATATGATGACAATATAATTAGTATGCACTATGACGTCACAATGCATTATGACGTCATAATGTATTCGCATTATGACATCACAATGTAATATGAGAGCGCAATTTGCAGGTATTATGAGCAATTTCTCTTACCCCAATTTGTGTTACATCTACTCGAGAATCATGAGCATGTATTATGACATCACAGTATATGATGACATCATAATTAGTATGCACTATGACGTCACAATGTATTATGACATCATAATGTATCCGCATTATGACATCGCAATATATTATGAGAGCGCAATTTGCAGGTATTCTGAGCAATTTCTCTTACCCCAATTTGTGTCACATCTACTGGAGCATAATGAGCATGCATTATGACGTCACAATATATGATGACATCATAATTAGTATGCACTATTACGTCACAATGCATTATGACGTCATAATGTATTCGCATTATGACATCACAATATAATATGAGAGAGCAAATTGCAGGCATTATGAGCAATTTCTCTTACCCCAATTTGTGTCACATCTACTCGAGAATCATGAGCATGTATTATGATGTCACAGTATATGATGACATCATAATTAATATGCACTATGACGTCACAATGTATTATGACATCATAATGTATCCGCATTATGACATCGCAATATATTATGAGAGCGCAATGTGCAGGTATTCTGAACAATTTCTCTTACCCCAATTTGTGTCACATCTACTGGAGCATAATGAGCATGCATTATGATGTCACAGTATATGATGACATCATAATTAGTATGCACTATGATGTCACAATATATTATGACGTCATAATGAATCCCCATTATGACATCACAATATATTATGAGAGCGCAATTTGCAGGTATTATGACCAATTTCTCTTACCCCAATTTGTGTCACATCTACTGGAGAAACATCAGCATGTATTATGACGTCACAGTATATGATGACATCATAATTAGTATGCATTATGACGTCACAATGTATTATGACGTCATAATATATCCGCATTATGACATCACAATATATTATGAGAACGCAATTTGCAGGTATTATGAGCAATTTCTCTTACCCCAATTTGTGTCAAATCTACTGGAGCATCCTGAGCATGTATTATGACGTCACAATATATGATGACATCATAATTAGTATGCACTATGACGTCACAATGTATTATGATGTCATAATGTATTCGCATTATGACATCAAAATATATTATGAGAGCGCAATTTGCAGGTATTATGACCAATTTCTCTTACCCCAATTTGTTTCACATCTAATGGAGCATCATGAGCATGTATTATGACGTCACAGTATATGATGACATCATAATTAGTATGCACTATGACGTCACAATGTATTATGACATCATAATGTATCCGCATTATGACATCGCAATATATTATGAGAGCGCAATTTGCAGGTATTATGAGCAATTTCTCTTACCCCAATTTGTGTCACATCTACTGGAGCATAATGAGCATGCATTATGATGTCACAGTATATGATGACATCATAATTAGTATGCACTATGACGTCACAATGTATTATGACGTCATAATGAATCCGCATTATGACATCAAAATATATTATGAGAGCGCAATTTGCAGGTATTATGAGCCATTTCTCTTACTCCAATTTGTGTCACATCTACTGGAGCATCATGAGCATGCATTATGACGTCACAGTATATGATGACATCATAATTAGTAAGCATTATGACGTCACAATATATTATGACGTCATAATGTATCCGCATTATGACCTCACAATATATTATGAGAGCGCAATTTGCAGGTATTATGAGCAATTTCTCTTACTCCAATTTGTGTCACATCTACTGGAGCATCCTGAGCATGTATTATGACGTCACAATATATGATGACATCCTAATTAGTATGCACTATGACGTCACAATGTATTATGACGTCATAATGTATTCGCATTATGACATCACAATATATGATGAGAGCGCAATTTGCAGGTATTATGAGCAGTTTCTCTTACCCCAATTTGTGTCACATCTACTGGAGCATAATGAGCATGCATCATGATGTCAGAGTATATGATGACATCATAATTAGTATGCAATATGATGTCACAATGTATTATGACGTCATAATGTATCCGCATTATGACATCACAATATATTATGAGAGCGCAATTTGCAGGTATTATGAGCAATTTCTCTTACCCCAATTTGTGTCACATCTACTGGAACAAAATGAGAAGGCATTATGATGTCACAGTAAAGATGACATCATCATTAGTATGCACTATGATGTCACAATGTATTATGACGTCATAATGAATCCGCATTATGACATCACAATATATTATGAGAGCGAAATTTGAAGGTATTATGAGCAATTTCTCTTACCACAATTTGTGTCACATCTACTGGAGCATCATGAGCATGCATTATGATGTCACAATATATGATGACATCATAATTAGTATGCACTATGATGTCACAATGTATTATGACGTCATAATGTATCCGCTTTTTGACATCACAATATATTATGAGAGCGCAATTTGCAAGTATTATGACCAATTTCTCTTACCCCAATTTGTGTCACATATACTGGAGCATCATGAGCATATATTCTGACGTCACAGTATATGATGACATCATAATTAGTATGCAATATGACATCACAATGTATTATGATGTCATAATATATCCGGATAATGACATCACAATATATTATTAGAGCGCAATTTGCAGGTGTTATGAGCAATTTCTGTTACCCAAATTTGTGCCACATTTACTGAAGCATCATGAGCATGCATTATGACGTCACAATATATGATGACATCATAATTAGTATGCAGTATGATGTCACAATGTATTATGACGTCATAATATATCTGATTTATGACATCACAATATATTATGAGAGCGCCATTTGCAGGTATTATGACCACTTTCCCTTACCCCAATTTGTGTCACATCTACTGGAGCATCATGAGCATGTATTATGACGTCACCGTATATGAAGACATCATTATTATTATGCACTATGATGTCACAATGTAATATGACGTCATAATGTATCTGCTTTATGAAATCACAATATATTATGAGAGCGCAATTTGCAGGTATTATGACCAAATTCCCTTACCCCAATTTGTGTCACATCTACTGGAGCATCATGAGCATGCATTATTACGTCACAATATATGATGACTTCATAATTATTATGCACTATGACGTCACAATGTATTATGACGTCATAATGTATCCGTATTATGACATCACAATATATTATGAGAGCGCAATTTGCAGGTATTATGAGCAATTTCTCTTACCCCAATTTGTGTCACATCTACTGGAGCATCATGAGCATGTATTATGACGTCAGAGTATATGATGACATCATAAATAGTATGCACTATGACGTCACAATGTATTATAACGTCATAATGTATCCGCATTATGACATCACAATATATTATGAGAGCGCAATTTGCAGGTATTATGACCAATTTCTCTTACCCCAATTTGTGTCACATCTACTGGAGCATCCTGAGCATGTATTATGATGTCACAATATATGATGACAATATAATTAGTATGCACTATGACGTCACAATGCATTATGACGTCATAATGTATTCGCATTATGACATCACAATGTAATATGAGAGCGCAACTTGCAGGTATTATGAGCAACTTCTCTTACCACAATTTGTGTCACATCTACTCGAGTATCATGAGCATGTATTATGACGTCACAGTATATGATGACATCATAATTAGTATGCATTATGACGTCACAATGTATTATGACGTCATAATATATCCGCATTATGACATCACAATATATTATCGGAGCACAATTTGCAGGTATTATGAGCAATTTCTCTTACCCCAATTTGTGTCACATCTACTGGAGCATCATGAGCATGCATTATGACGTCACAGTATATGATGACATCATAATTAGTATGCACTATGACGTCACAATGTATTATGACGTCATAATATATCAGCTTTATGACATCACAATATATTATGAGAGCGCAATTTGCAGGAATTATGACCAATTTTTCTTGCCCCAATTTGTGTCACATGTACTGGAGCATCATGAGCATGCATTATTACGTCACAGTATATGATGACATCATAATAAGAATGCACTATGACGTCACAATGTATTATGACGTCATAATATATACGCATTATCACATCACAATATATTATGAGAGAGCAATTTGCAGGTATTATGACGAATTTCTCTTTCCACAATTTGTGTCACATCTACTGGAGCATCATGAGCATGTATTATGATGTCACAGTATATGATGACATCATAATTACTATGCACTATGACGTCACAATGTATTATGACATCATAATGTATCCGCATTATGACATCGCAATACTTCATGAGAGCGCAATTTGCAGGTATTATGAGCAATTTCTCTTACCACAATTTGTGTCACATCTACTGGAGCATCCTGAGCATGTATTATGACGTCACAATATATGATGACATCATAATTAGTATGCACTATGACGTCACAATGTATTATGACGTCATAATATATTCACATTATCACATCACAATATATTATGAGAGAGGAATTTGCAGGTATTATGACGAATTTCTCTTACCCCAATTTGTGTCACATCTACTGGAGCATCATGAGCATGTATTACGATGTCACAGTATATGATGACATCATAATTAGTATGCACTATGACGTCACAATGTATTATGACATCATAATGTATCCGCATTATGACATCACAATACATTATGAGAGCGCAATTTGCAGGTATTATGAGCAATTTCTCTTACCCCAATTTGTGTCACAACTACTGGAGCATAATGAGCATGCATTATGATGTCACAGTATATGATGAAATCATAATGTTTGTTTTATGACGTCATAATTAATCCGCATTATGACATCACAATAAATTGAGAGCGCAATTTGCAGATATTATGAGCAATTTCTCTTACCTCAATTTGTGTAACATCTACTTGAGCATCATGAGCATGCATTATGACGTCACAGTATATGATGACATCATAATTAGTAAGCATTATGACGTCACAATGTATTATGACGTCATAATGTATCCGCATTATGACATCACAATATATTATGAGAGCGCAATTTGCAGGTATTATAAGCAATTTCTCTTACCACAATTTGTGTCACATCTACTGGAGCATCCTGAGCATGTATTATGACATCACAATATATGATGACATCATAATTAGTATTCACTATGATCCCACAATGTATTATGACGTCATAATGTATTTGCATTATGACATCACAATATATTATGAGAGTGCAATTTTCAGGTATTATGAGCAATTTCTCTTACCGCAATTTGTGTCACATCTACTCGAGCATCATGAGCATGTATTATGACGTCACAGTATATGATGACATCATAATTAGTATGCACTATGACGTCACAATGTATTATGACATCATAATGTATCCGCATTATGACATCACAATATATTATGAGAGCGCAATTTGCAGGTATTATGAGCAATTTCTATACCACAATTTGTGTCACATCCACTGGAGCATCATGAGCATGCATTATGACGTCACAATATATGATGACATCATAATTAGTCTGCACTATGATGTCACAATGTATTATGACGTCATAATGTCTCCGCTTTTTGACATCACAATATATTATGAGAGCGCAATTTGCAGGTATTATGAGCAATTTCTCTTACCTCAATTCGTGTCACAACTACTGGAGCATAATGAGCATGCATTTTGATGTCACAGAATATGATGACATCATAATTATTATGTATTATGACGTCATAATGAATCCGCATTATGACATCACAATATATTGAGAGCGCAATTTGCAGGTATTATGACCAATTTCTCTTACCCCAATTTGTGTCACATCTCCTGGAGCATCATGAGCATGTATTATGACGTCACAGTATATGATGACATCAGAATTAGTATGCATTATGACGTCACAATGTATTTTGATTTCATAATATATCCGCATTATGACATCACAATGTATTGAGAGCGCAATTTGCAGGTATTTTGAGCAATTTCTCTTACCCCAATTTGTGTCACATCTAATGGAGCATCATGAGCATGCATTATGACGTCACAGTATATGATGACATCATAATTAGTAAGCATTATGACATCACAATGTATTATAACGTCATAATGTATCCGCATTATGACATCACAATATATTATGAGAGCGCAATTTGCAGGTATTATAAGCAATTTCTCTTACCCAATTTGTGTCACATCTACTGGAGCATCCTGAGCATGTATTATGACGTCACAAAATATGATGACATCATAATTAGTATGCACTATGATGCCACAATGTATTATGACGTCATTATGTATCCGCATTATGACATCACAATATATTATGAGAGCGCAATTTGTAGGTATTATGAGCAATTTCTCTTACCCCAATTTGTGTCACAACTACTGGAGCATAATTAGCATGCATTATGATGTCACAGTATATGATGACATCATAATTAGTTTGTATTATGACGTCATAATGAATCCGCATTATGTCATCACAATATATTATGAGAGCGCAATTTGCAGTTATTATGAGCAATTTCTTTTACCCCAATTTGTGTCACATCTACTAGAGCATCATGAGCATGCATTATGACGTCACAGTATATGATGACATCATAATTAGTAAGCATTATGACGTCACAATGTATTATGACGTCATAATGTATCTGCATTATGACATCACAATATATTATGAGAGCGCAATTTGCAGTTATTATGAGCAATTTCTCTTACCCCAATTTGTGTCACATCTACTGGAGCCTCCTCAGCATGTATTATGACGTCACAATATATGATGACATCATAATTAGTATGCACTATGATGTCACAATGTATTATGACGTCATAATGTATTCACATTATGACATCACAATATATTATGAGAGCGCAATTTGCAGTTATTATGAGCAATTTCTCTTACCCCAATTTGTGTCACATCTACTCGAGGATCATGAGCATGTATTATGATGTCACAGTATATGATGACATCATAATTAGTATGCACTATAACGTCACAATGTATTATGACATCATAATGTATCCGCATTATGACATCGCAATATATTATGAGAGCACAATTTGCAGGTATTATGAGCAATATCTCTTACCCCAATTTGTGTCACATCTACTGGAGCAAAATGAGCATGTATTATGACGTCACAATATATGATGACATCATAATTAGTATGCACTATGATTTCACAATGTATTATGACGTCATAATGAATCCGCATTATGACACCACAATATATTATGAGAGCGCAATTTGCAGGTATTATCACCAATTTCTCCTACCCCAATTTGTGTCACATCTACTGGAGAAACATGAGCATGTATTATGACGTCACAGTATATGATGACATCATAATTATTATGCATTATGACGTCACAATATATTATGATGTCATAATATATCCGCATTATGACATCACAATATACTATGAGAGCGCAATTTGCAGGTATTATGAGCAATTTCTCTTACCACAATTTGTGTAACATGTGCTGGAGCATCATGAGCATGCATTATGATGTCACAATATATGATGACATCATAATTAGTATGCACTATGATGTCACAATGTATTATGACGTCATAATGTATTCGCTTTCTGACATCAAAATATATTATTAGAGCGCAATTTGCAGGTATTATGACCAATTTCTCTTACCCCAATTTGTGTCACATCTACTGGAGCATCATGAGCATGTGTTATGACGTCACAGTATATGATGACATCATAATTAGTATGCACTATGACGTCACAATGTATTATGACGTCATAATATATCCGGATAATGACATCACAATATATTATGAGAGCGCAATTTGCAGCTGTTATGAGCAATTTCTCTTACCACAATTTGTGCCACATCTACTGGAGCATCATGAGCATGCATTATGACGTCACAATATATGATGACATCATAATTAGTATGCACTATGATGTCACAATGTATTATGACGTCAAAATGTATCCGCTTTTTGACATCACAATATATTATGAGAGCGCAATTTGCAGGTATTATGACCAATTTCTCTTACCCCAATTTGTGTCACATCTACTGGAGAAACATGAGCATGCATTATGACGTAACAGTATATGATGACATCATAATTAGTATGCATTATGACGTCACAATTTATTATGATGTCATAATATATCCGCATTATGACATCACAATATATTATGAGAGCGGAATTTGCAGGTATTATGAGCAATTTCTCTTACCCAATTTGTGTCACGTCTACTGGAGCATCCTGAGCATGTATTATGACGTCACAATATATGATGACATCATAATTAGTATGCACTATGACGTCACAATGTATTATGACGTCATAATATATTCGCATTATCACATCACAATATATTATGAGAGAGCAATTTGCAGGTATTATGACGAATTTCTCTTACCCCAAATTGTGTCACATCTACTGGACCATCATGAGCATGTATTATGATGTCACAGTATATGATGACATCATAATTAGTATGCACTATGATGTCACAATGTATTATGACATCATAATGTATCCGCATTATGACATCGCAATACATTATGAGAGCGCAATTTGCAGGTATTATGAGCAATTTCTCTTACCCCAATTTGTGTCACATCTACTGGAGCATAATGAGCATGCATTATGATGTCACAGTATATGATGACATCATAATTAGTATGTATTATGACGTCATAATAAATCCGCATTATGACATCACAATATATTGGGAGCGCAATTTGTAGGTATTATGAGCAATTTCTCCTACCCCAATTTGTGTCACATCTACTGGAGCATCATGAGCAAGCATTATGACGTCACAGTATATGATGACATCATAATTAGTAAGCATTATGACGTCACAATGTATTATGACGTAATAATATATCCGCATTATGACATCACAATATATTATGAGAGCGCAATTTGCAGGTATTATAAGCAATTTCTCTTACCACAATTTGTGTCACATCTACTGGAGCATCATGAGCATGCATCATGATGTCACAGTATATGATGACATCATAATTAGTAAGCACTATGATGTCACAATGTATTATGATGTCATAATGAATCCGCTTTATGACATCACAATATATTATGAGAGCGCAATTTGCAGGTATTATGACCAATTTCTCTTACCCCAATATGTCCCATCTACTGGAGCATCATGAGCATGTATTATGACGTCACAGTATATGATGACATCATAATTAGTATGCACTATGTCGTCACAATGTATTATGATGTCATAATATATCCGCATTATGACATCACAATATATTATGAGAGCGCAATTTGCAGATATTATGAGCAATTTCTCTTACCACAATTTGTGTCACATCTACTGGAGCATCATGAGCATGCATTATGACGTCACAGTATATGATGACATCATAATTAGTAAGCATTATGACGTCACAATGTATTATGACGTCATAATGTATCCGCTTTTTGACATCACAATATATTATGAGAGCGCAATCTGCAGGTATTATGAGCAATTTCTCTTACCGCCATTTGTGTCACATCTACTGGAGCATCCTGAGCATGTATTATGACGTCACAGTATATGATGACATCATAATTAGTATGCACTATGGTGTCACAATGTATTATGTTGTCATAATATATCCGCATTATGACATCGCAATATATTAGGAGAGCGCAACTTGCAGGTATTATGAGCAATTTCTCTTACCCCAATTTGTGTCACATCTACTGGAGCATAATGAGCATGCATTATGATGTCACAGTATATGATGACATCATAATTAGTATGCACTATGATGTCACAATGTATTATGACGTCATAATGAATCCGCATTATGACATCACATTATATTATGAGAGCGCAATTTGCAGGTATTATGAGCAATTTCTCTTACCACAATTTGTGTCAAATCTACTGGAGAACCATGAGCATGTATTATGACGTCACAGTATATGATGACATCATAATTAGTATGCACTATGATGTCACAATGTATTATGATGTCATAATATATCCGCATTATGACATCGCAATACATTATGAGAGCGCAATTTGCAGGTATTATGAGAAATTTCTCTTACCCCACTTTTTGTCACATCAACTGGAGCATCCTGAGCATGTATTATGACGTCACAATATATGATGACATCATAATTAGTATGCACTATGGCGTCACAATGTATTATGACGTCATAATATATTCGCATAATCACATCACAATATATTATGAGAGAGCAATTTGCAGGTATTATGACCAATTTCTCTTACACCAATTTGTGTCACATCTACTGGAGCATCATGAGCATGTATTATGATGTCACAGTATATGATGACATCATAATTAGTATGCACTATGACGTCACAATGTATTATGACATCATAATGTATCCGCATTATGACATCGCAATACTTTATGAGAGCGCAATTTGCAGGTATTATGAGCAATTTCTCTTACCTCAATTTGTGTCACATCTACTGGAGCATCCTGAGCATGTATTATGACGACACAATATATGATGACATCATAATTAGTATGCACTATGACGTCACAATATATTATGACGTCATAATATATTCGCATTATCACATCACAATATATTATGAGAGAGCAGTTTGCAGGTATTATGACGAATTTCTCTAACCCCAATTTGTGTCACATCTACTCCAGCATCATGAGCATGTATTATGACGTCACAGTATATGATGACATCATAATTACTATGCACTATGACGTCACAATCTATTATGACATCATAATATATCCGCGTTATGACATCGCAATATATTATGAGAGCGCAATTTGCAGGTATTCTGAGCAATTTCTCTTACCACAATTTGTGTCACATCTACTGGAGCATCATGAGCATGCATTATGATGTCACAGTATATGATGACATCATAATTAGTATGCACTATGATGTCACAATATATTATGAGGTCATAATGTATCCGCTTTATGACATCACAATATATTATGAGAGCGCAATTTGCAGGTATTATGACCAATTTCTCTTACCCCAATTTGTGTCACATCTACTGGAGCATCATGAGCATGTATTATGACGTCACAGTATATGATGACATCATAATTAGTATGCACTATGATGTCACAATGTGTTATGATGTCATAATATATCCGCATTATGACATCACAATATAATATGAGAGCGGAAATTGCAGGTATTATGAGCAATTTCTCTTACCACAATTTGTATCACATCTACTGTAGCATCATGAGCATGTATTATGACGTCACAATATATGATGACATCATAATTAGTATGCACTATGACGTTACAATGTATTATGACGTCATAATATATTCGCATTATCACATCACAATATATTATGAGAGAGCAATTTGCAGGTATTATGACGAATTTCTCTTACCCCAAATTGTGTCACATCTACTGGACCATCATGAGCATGTATTATGATGTCACAGTATATGATGACATCATAATTAGTATGCACTATGATGTCACAATGTATTATGACATCATAATGTATCCGCATTATGACATCGCAATACATTATGAGAGCGCAATTTGCAGGTATTATGACCAATTTCTCTTACCCCAATTTGTGTCACATCTACGTGAGCATAATGAGCATGCATTATGATGTCACAGTATATGATGACATCATAATTAGTATGTATTATGACGTCATAATAAATCCGCATTATGACATCACAATATATTGAGAGCGCAATTTGCAGGTATTATGAGCAATTTCTCCTACCCCAATTTGTGTCACATCTACTGGAGCATCATGAGCATGCATTATGACGTCACAGTATATGATGACATCATAATTAGTAAGCATTATGACGTCACAATGTATTATGACGTCATAATGTATCCGCATTATGACATCACAATATATTATGAGAGCGCAATTTGCAGGTATTATGAGCAATTTCTCTTACCCCAATTTGTGTCACATCTACTCGAGCATCATGAGCATGTATTATGACGTCACAGTATATGATGACATCATAATTAGTATGCACTATGACGTCACAATGTATTATGATGTCATAATATATCCGCATTATGACATCGCAATATATTATGAGAGCGCAATTTGCAGGTATTATCAGCAATTTCTCTTACCCCAATTTGTGTCACATCTACTGGAGCATAATGAGCATGCATTATGATGTCACAGTATATGATGACATCATAATTAGTATGCACTATGATGTCACAATGTATTATGACGTCATAATGAATCCGCATTATGACATCACAATATATTATCAGAGCGCAATTTGAAGGCATTATGAGCAATTTCTCTTACCCCAATTTGTGTCACATCTACTGGAGAAACATGAGCATGTATTATGACGTCACAGTATATGATGACATCCTAATTAGTATACATTATGACGTCACAATGTATTATGATGTCATAATATATCCGCATTATGACATCACAATATATTATGAGAGCGCAATTTGCAGGTATTATAAGCAATTTCTCTTACCACAATTTGTGTCACATTTACTGGAGCATCATGAGCATGCATTATAATGTCACAGTATATGATGACATCATAATTAGTATGCACTATGATGTCCCAATGTATTATGACGTCATAATGAATCCACTTTATGTCATCACAATATATTATGAGAGCGCAATTTGCAGGTATTATGACCAATTTCTCTTACCCCAATATGTCACATCTACTGGAGCATCATGAGCATGTATTATGACGTCACAGTATATGATGACATCATAATTAGTATGCACTATGTCGTCACAATGTATTATGATGTCATAATATATCCGCATTATGACATCACAATATATTATGAGAGCGCAATTTGCAGGTATTATGAGCAATTTGTCTTACCACAATTTGTGTCACATCTACTGGAGCTTCATGAGCATGCCTTATGACATCACAGTATATGATGACATCATAATTAGTAAGCATTATGACGTCACAATGTATTATGACTTCATAATGTATCCGCTTTTTGACATCACAATATATTATGAGAGCGCAATTTGCAGGTATTATGAGCAATTTCTTATACCGCCATTTGTGTCACATCTACTGGAGCATCCTGAGCATGTATTATGACGTCACAGTATATGATGACATCATAATTAGTATGCACTATGGTGTCACAATGTATTATGTCGTCATAATATATCCGCATTATGACATCGCAATATATTATGAGAGCGCAACTTGCAGGTATTATGAGCAATTTCTCTTACCCCAATTTGTGTCACATCTACTGGAGCATAATGAGCATGCATTTTGATGTCACAGTATATGATGACATCATAATTAGTATGTATTATGACGTCATAATGAATCCGCATTACGACATCACAATGTATTGTGAGCGCAATTTGCAGGTATTATGAGCAATTTCTCTTACCCCAATTTGTGTCACATCTACTGGAGCATCATGAGCACGCATTATGACATCACAGTATATGATGACATCATAATTAGTAAGCATTATGACCTCACAATGTATCATGACGTCATAATGTATCCGCATTATGACATCACAATATATTATGAGAGCGCAATTTGCAGGTAATATAAGCAATTTCTCTTACCCTAATTTGTGTCACATATACTGGAGCATCCTGAGCATGTATTATGACGTCACAATATATGATGACATCATAATTAGTATGCACTATGATGCCACAATTTATTATGACGTCATAATGTATTCGCATTATGACATCACAATATATTATGAGAGCGCAATTTTCAGGTATTATGAGCAATTTCTCTTACCCCAATTAGTGTCACATCTACTCCATCATCATGAGCATGTATTATGACGTCACAGTATATGATGACATCATAATTAGTATGCATTATGACGTCACAATGTATTATGATGCCAGAATATATCCGCATTATGACATCACAATATATTATGAGAGCGCAATTTGCAGGTATTATGAGCAATTTCTCTTACCCCAATTTGTGTCATATCTACTGGAGGATTCTGAGCATGTATTATGACGTCACAGTATATGATGACATCATAATTACTTTGCACTATGACGTCACAATGTATTATGACGTCATAATATATTCGCATTATCACATCACAATATATTATGAGAGAGCAATTTGCAGGTATTATGAGGAATTTCTCTTTCCCCAATTTGTGTCACATCTACTGGAGCATCATGAGCATGTATTATGATATCACAGTATATGATGACATCATAATTAGTATGCACTATGACGTCACAATGTATTATGACATCATAATGTATCCACATTATGACATCGCAACACATTATGAGAGCGCAATTTTCAGGTATTATGAGCAATTTCTCTTACCCCAATTTGTGTCACAACTACTGGAGCATAATGAGCATGCATCATGATGTCACAGTATATGATGACATCATAATTAGTATGTATTATGACGTCATAATGAATCCGCATTATGACATCACAATATATTGAGAGCGCAATTTGCAGGTATTATGAGCAATTTCTCTTACCCCAATTTGTGTCACATCTACTGGAGCACCATGAGCATGCATTATGACGTCACAGTATATGATGACATCATAATTAGTATGCACTATGACGTCACAATGTATTATGACATCATAATGTATCCGCATTATGACATCGCAATGCATTATGAGAGCGCAATTTGCAGGTATTATGAGCAATTTCTATTACCCCAATTTGTGTCACAACTACTGGAGCATAATGAGCATGCATTATGATGTCACAGTATATGATGACATCATAATTGGTATGTATTATGACGTCATAATGAATCCATATTATGACACCACAATATATTGAGAGCGCAATTTGCAGGTATTATGACCAATTTCTCTTACCCCAATTTGTGTCACATCTACTCGACCATCATGAGCATGTATTATGACGTCACAGTATATGATGATGTCATAATTAGTATGCACTATGACGTCACAATGTATTATGACATCATAATGTATCCGAATTATGACATCGCAATATATTATGAGAGTGCAATTTGCAGGTATTATGAGCAATTTCTCTTACCCCAATTTGTGTCACATCTACTGGAGTATCATGAGCATGCATTATGATGTCACAGTATATGATGACATCATAATTAGTATGCACTATGATGTAACAATGTATTATGACGTCATAATGAATCCGCATTATGACATCTCAATATATTATGAAAGCGCAATTTGCAGGTATTATGAGCAATTTCTCTTACCCCAATTTGTGTCACATCTACTGGAGCATCATGAGCATGCATTATGATGTCACAATATATGATGACATCATAATTAGTATGCACTATGATGTCACAATGTATTATGACGTCATAATGAATCCACATTATGACATCACAATATATTATGAGAGCGCAATTTGCAGGTATTATGACCAATTTCTCTTACCCCAATGTGTTTCACATCTACTGGAGCATCATGAGCATGCATTATGACGTCACAATATATGATGACATCATAATTAGTCTGCACTATGATGTCACAATGCATTATGACGTCATGATGTATCCCCTTTTTGACATCACAATATATTATGAGAGCGCAATTTGCAGGTATTATGAGCAATTTCTCTTAACCCAATTTGTGTCACATCTACTCGAGAAACATGAGCATGTATTATGACGTCACAGTATATGGTGACATCATAATTAGTATGCATTATGACGTCACAATGTATTATGATATCATAATATATCCGCATTATGACATCACAATATATTATGAGAGCGCAATTTGAATGTATTATGAGCAATTTCTCTTACCCCAATTTGTGTCACATCTACTGGAGCATCCTGAGCATGTATTATGACGTCACAATATATGATGACATCATAATTAGTATGCACTATGACGTCACAATGTATTATGACGTCATAATATATTCGCATTATCACCTCACAATATATTATGAGAGAGCAATTTGCAGGTATTATGACGAATTTCTCTTACCCCAATTTGTGTCACATCTGCTGGAGCATCATGAGCATGTATTATGATGTCACAGTATATGATGACATCATAATTAGTATGCACTATGACATCACAATGTATTATGACATCATAATGTATCCGCATTATGACATCGTAATACATTATGAGAGCGCAATTTGCAGGTATTATGAGCAATTTCTCTTGCCCCAATTTGTGTCACAACTACTGGAGCATAATTAGCATGCAATATGATGTCACAGTATATGATGACATCATAATTAGTATGTATTATGACGTCATAATGAATCCGCATTATGACATCACAATATATTGAGAACGCAATTTGCAGGTATTATGAGCAATTTCTCTTACCACAATTTGTGTCACATCTACTGGAGCATCATGAGCATGCATCATGACGTCACAGTATATGATGACATCATAATTAGTATGCACTATGACGTCACAATGTATTATGACATCATAATGTATCCGCATTATGACATCGCAATTTATTATGAGAGCGCAATTTGCAGGTATTATGAGCAATTTCTCTTTCCCCAATTTGTGTCAAATCTACTGGAGAACCATGAGCATGTATTATGACGTCACAGTATATGATGACATCATAATTAGTATGCACTATGATGTCACAATGTATTATGATGTCATAATGTATTCGCATTATGACATCACAATATATTATGAGAGCGCAATTTTCAGGTATTATGAGCAATTTCTCTTACCCCAATTTGTGTCACATCTACTCGAGCATCATGAGCATGTATTATGACGTCACAGTATATGATGATATCATAATTAGTATGCACTATGACGTCACAATGTATTATGACATCATAATGTATCCGCATTATGACATCGCAATATATTATGAGAGCGCAATTTGCAGGTATTATGAGCAATTTCTCTTACCCCAATTTGTGTCACATCTACTGGAGCATTATGAGCATGCATTACGATGTCACAGTATATGATGACATCATAATTAGTATGCACTATGATGTCACAATGTATTATGACGTCATAATGAATCCGCATTATGACATCTCAATATATTATGAGAGCGCAATTTGCAGGTATTATGAGCAATTTCTCTTACCCCAATTTGTGTCACATCTACTGGAGCATCATGAGCATGCATTATGATGTCACAATATATGATGACATCATAATTAGTATGCACTATGATGTCACAATGTATTATGACGTCATAATGTATCCGCTTTATGACATCACAATATATTATGAGAGCGCAATTTGCAGGTATTATGACCAATTTCTCTTACCCCAATTTGTGTCACATCTCCTGGAGCATCATGAGCATGTATTATGACGTCACAGTATAGGATGACATCATAATTAGTATGCACTATGACGTCACAATATATTATGATGTCAGAATATATCCGCATTATGACATCACAATATATTATGAGAGCGCAATTTGCAGGTATTATGAGCAATTTCTCTTACCCCAATTTGTGTCACATCTACTGGAGTATAATGAGAATGCATTATGATGTCACAGTATATGATGACATCATAATTAGTATGCACTATGATGTCACAATGTATTATGACGTCATAATGTATCCGCTTTTTGACATCACAATATATTATAAGAGCGCAATTTGCAGGTATTATGACCAATTTCTCTTACCCCAATTTGTGTCACATCTACTGGAGCATCATGAGCATGCATTATGATGTCACAATATATGATGATATCATAATTAGTATACACTATGATGTCACAATGTATTATGACGTCATTATGTATCCGCTTTATGATATCACAATATATTATGAGAGCGATATTTGCAGGTATTATGACCAATTTCTCTTACCCCAATTTGTGTCACATCTCCTGGAGCATCATGAGCATGTATTATGACGTCACAGTATAGGATGACATCATAATTAGTATGCACTATGACGTCACAATATATTATGATGTCAGAATATATCCGCATTATGACATCACAATATATTATGAGATCGCAATTTGCAGGTATTATGAGCAATTTCTCTTACCGCAATTTGTGTCACATCTACTGGAGTATAATGAGAATGCATTATGATGTCACAGTATATGATGACATCATAATTAGTATGCACTATGATGTCACAATGTATTATGACGTAATAATGTATCCGCTTTTTGACATCACAATATATTATAAGAGCGCAATTTGCAGGTATTATGACCAATTTCTCTTACCCCAATTTGTGTCACATCTACTGGAGCATCATGAGCATGCATTATGATGTCACAATATATGATGACATCATAAGTAGTATGCACTATGACGTCGCAATGTATTATGATGTCATAATATATCCGCATTATGATATCACAATATATTATGAGAGCGCAATTTGCAGGTATTATGACCAATTTCTCTTACCCCAATTTGTGTCACATCTACTGGAGCATCATGAGCATGCATTATGACGTCACAATATATGATGACATCATAATTAGTCTGTACTATGATGCCACAATGTATTATGACGTCATAATGTATCCGCTTTTTGACATCACAATATATTATGAGAGCGCAATTTGCAGGTATTATGAGCAATTTCTCTTACCCCAATTTGTGTCACATCTACTCGAGAAACATGAGCATGTATTATGACGTCACAGTATATGATGACATCATAATTAGTATGCATTATGTCGTCACAATGTATTATGATATCACAATATATCCGCATTATGACATCACAATATATTATGAGAGCGCAATTTGCAGGTATTATGAGCAATTTCTCTTACCCCAATTTGTGTCACATCTACTGGAGCATCCTGAGCATGTATTATGACGTCACAATATATGATGACATCATAATTAGTATGCACTATGACATCACAATGTATTATGACATCATAATGTATCCGCATTATGACATCGTAATACATTATGAGAGCGCAATTTGCAGGTATTATGAGCAATTTCTCTTACCCCAATTTGTGTCACAACTACTGGAGCATAATTAGCATGCATTGTGATGTCACAGTATATGATGACATCATAATTAGTATGTATTATGACGTCATAATGAATCCGCCTTATGACATCACAATATATTGAGAACGCAATTTGCAGGTATTATGAGCAATTTCTCTTACCCCAATTTGTGTCACATCTACTGGAGCATCATGAGCATGCATCATGACGTCACAGTATATGATGACATCATAATTAGTATGCACTATGACGTCACAATGTATTATGACATCATTATGTATCCGCATTATGACATCGCAATTTATTATGAGAGCGCAATTTGCAGGTATTATGACCAATTTCTCTTACCCCATTTTGTGTCAAATCTACTGGAGAACCATGAGCATGTATTATGACGTCACAGTATATGATGACATCATAATTAGTATGCACTATGATGTCACAATGTATTATGACGTCATAATGAATCCGCATTATGACATCACAATATATTATGAGAGCGCAATTTGCTGGTATTTTGAGCAATTTCTCTTACCCCAATTTGTGTCACATCTACTGGAGCATCATGAGCATGTATTATGACGTCACAGTATATGATGATATCATAATTAGTATGCACTATGACGTCACAATGTATTATGACAACATAATGTATCCGCATTATGACATCGCAATATATTATGAGAGCGCAATTTGCAGGTATTATGAGCAATTTCTCTTACCCCAATTTGTGTCACATCTATTGGAGCAACATGAGCATGCATTATGATGTCAGAGTATATGATGACATCATAATTAGTATGCACTATGATGTCACAATGTATTATGACGTCATAATGAATCCGCATTATGATATCTCAATATATTATGAGAGCGCAATTTGCAGGTATTATGAGCAATTTCTCTTACCCCAATTTGTGTCACATCTCCTGGAGCATCATGAGCATGTATTATGACGTCACGGTATAGGATGACATCATAATTAGTATGCACTATGACGTCACAATATATTATGATGTCAGAATATATCCGCATTATGACATCACAATATATTATGAGAGCGCAATTTGCAGGTATTATGAGCAATTTCTCTTACCCCAATTTGTGTCACATCTACTGGAGTATAATGAGAATGCATTATGATGTCACAGTATATGATGACATCATAATTAGTATGCACTATGATGTCACAATGTATTATGACGTCATAATGTATCCGCTTTTTGACATCACAATATATTATAAGAGCGCAATTTGCAGGTATTATGACCAATTTCTCTTACCCCAATTTGTGTCACATCTACTGGAGCATCATGAGCATGCATTATGATGTCACAATATATGATGACGTCATAATTAGTATACACTATGATGTCACAATGTATTATGACGTCATTATGTATCCGCTTTATGATATCACAATATATTATGAGAGCGCTATTTGCAGGTATTATGACCAATTTCTCTTACCCCAATTTGTGTCACATCTCCTGGAGCATCATGAGCATGTATTATGACGTCACAGTATAGGATGACATCATAATTAGTATGCACTATGACGTCACAATATATTATGATGTCAGAATATATCCGCATTATGACATCACAATATATTATGAGAGCGCAATTTGCAGGTATTATGAGCAATTTCTCTTACCCCAATTTGTGTCACATCTACTGGAGTATAATGAGAATGCATTATGATGTCACAGTATATGATGACATCATAATTAGTATGCACTATGATGTCACAATGTATTATGTCGTCATAATGTATCCACTTTTTGACATCACAATATATTATAAGAGCGCAATTTGCAGGTATTATGAGAAATTTCTCTTACCCCAATTTGTGTCACATCTACTGGAGAAACATGAGCATGCATTATGATGTCACAATATATGATGACATCATAATTAGTATGCACTATGACGTCGCAATGTATTATGATGTCATAATATATCCGCATTATGATATCACAATATATTAAGAGAGCGCAATTTGCAGGTATTATGACCAATTTCTCTTACCCCAATTTGTGTCACATCTACTGGAGCATCATGAGCATGCATTATGACGTCACAATATATGATGACATCATAATTAGTCTGTACTATGATGCCACAATGTATTATGACGTCATAATGTATCCGCTTTTTGACATCACAATATATTATGAGAGCGCAATTTGCAGGTATTATGAGCAATTTCTCTTACCCCAATTTGTGTCACATCTACTCGAGAAACATGAGCATGTATTATGACGTCACAGTATATGATGACATCATAATTAGTATGCATTATGCCGTCACAATGTATTATGATATCACAATATATCCGCATTATGACATCACAATGTATTATGAGAGCGCAATTTGCAGGTATTATGAGCAATTTCTCTTACCCCAATTTGTGTCACATCTACTGGAGCATCCTGAGCATGTATTATGACGTCACAATATATGATGACATCATAATTAGTATGCACTATGACATCACAATGTATTATGACATCATAATGTATCCGCATTATGACATCGTAATACATTATGAGAGCGCAATTTGCAGGTATTATGAGCAATTTCTCTTACCCCAATTTGTGTCACAACTACTGGAGCATAATTAGCATGCATTGTGATGTCACAGTATATGATGACATCATAATTAGTATGTATTATGACGTCATAATGAATCCGCCTTATGACATCACAATATATTGAGAACGCAATTTGCAGGAATTATGAGCAATTTCTCTTACCCCAATTTGTGTCACATCTACTGGAGCATCATGAGCATGCACCATGACGTCACAGTATATGATGACATCATAATTAGTATGCACTATGACGTCACAATGTATTATGACATCATTATGTATCCGCATTATGACATCGCAATTTATTATGAGAGCGCAATTTGCAGGTATTATGAGCAATTTCTCTTACCCCAATTTGTGTCAAATCTACTGGAGAACCATGAGCATGTATTATGACGTCACAGTATATGATGACATCATAATTAGTATGCACTATGATGTCACAATGTATTATGACGTCATAATGAATCCGCATTATGACATCACAATATATTATGAGAGCGCAATTTGCTGGTATTTTGAGCAATTTCTCTTACCCCAATTTGTGTCACATCTACTGGAGCATCATGAGCATGTATTATGACGTCACAGGATATGATGACATCATAATTAGTATGCAGTATGACGTCACAATGTATTATGACATCATAATGTATCCGCATTATGACATCGCAATATATTATGAGAGCGCAATCTGCAGGTATTATGAGCAATTTCTCTTACCACAATTTGTGTCACATCTACTGGAGCATCATGAGCATGCATTATGAAGTCACAATATATGATGACATCATAATTAGTATGCACTATGATGTCACAATGTATTATGACGTCATAATGTATCCGCTTTATGACCTCACATTATATTATGAGAGCGCAATTTGCAGGTATTATGACCAATTTCTCTTACCCCAATTTGTGTCACATCTACTGGAGCATCATGAGCATGCATTATGATGTCACAATATATGATGACATCATAATTAGTATGCACTATGACGTCACAATGTATTATGACGTCATAATGTATCCGCTTTTTGACATCACAATATATTATGAGAGCGCAATTTGTAGGTATTATTAGCAATTTCTTTTACCTCAATTTGTGTCACATCTACTGGAGAAACATGAGCATGTATTATGACGTCACAGTATATGATGACATCATAATTAGTATGCATTATGCCGTCACAATGTATTATGATATCACAATATATCCGCATTATGACATCACAATATATTATGAGAGCGCAATTTGCAGGTATTATGAGCAATTTCTCTTACCCCAATTTGTGTCACATCTACTGGAGCATCCTGAGCATGTATTATGACGTCACAATATATGATGACATCATAATTAGTATGCACTATGACATCACAATGTATTATGACATCATAATGTATCCGCATTATGACATCGTAATACATTATGAGAGCGCAATTTGCAGGTATTATGAGCAATTTCTCTTACCCCAATTTGTGTCACAACTACTGGAGCATAATTAGCATGCATTGTGATGTCACAGTATATGATGACATCATAATTAGTATGTATTATGACGTCATAATGAATCCGCCTTATGACATCACAATATATTGAGAACGCAATTTGCAGGTATTATGAGCAATTTCTCTTACCCCAATTTGTGTCACATCTACTGGAGCATCATGAGCATGCATCATGACGTCACAGTATATGATGACATCATAATTAGTATGCACTATGACGTCACAATGTATTATGACATCATTTTGTATCCGCATTATGACATCGCAATTTATTATGAGAACGCAATTTGCAGGTATTATGAGCAATTTCTATTACCCCAATTTGTGTCAAATCTACTGGAGAACCATGAGCATGTATTATGACGTCACAGTATATGATGACATCATAATTAGTATGCACTATGATGTCACAATGTATTATGACGTCATAATGAATCCGCATTATGACATCACAATATATTATGAGAGCGCAATTTGCTGGTATTTTGAGCAATTTCTCTTACCCCAATTTGTGTCACATCTACTGGAGCATCATGAGCATGTATTATGACGTCACAGGATATGATGACATCATAATTAGTATGCAGTATGACGTCACAATGTATTATGACATCATAATGTATCCGCATTATGACATCGCAATATATTATGAGAGCGCAATCTGCAGGTATTATGAGCAATTTCTCTTACCACAATTTGTGTCACATCTACTGGAGCATCATGAGCATGCATTATGATGTCACAATATATGATGACATCATAATTAGTATGCACTATGATGTCACAATGTATTATGACGTCATAATGTATCCGCTTTATGACTTCACATTATATTATGAGAGCGCAATTTGCAGGTATTATGACCAATTTCTCTTACCCCAATTTGTGTCACATCTACTGGAGCATCATGAGCATGTATTATGACGTCACAGTATATGATGACATCATAATTAGTATGCACTATGACGTCACAATGTATTATGACGTCATAATGTATCCGCTTTTTGACATCACAATATATTATGAGAGCGCAATTTGTAGGTATTATGAGCAATTTCTTTTACCTCAATTTGTGTCACATCTACTGGAGAAACATGAGCATGTATTATGACGTCACAGTATATGATGACATCATAATTAGTATGCATTATGACGTCACAATGTATTATGATGACATAATATATCCGCATTATGACATCACAATATATTATGAGAGTGCAATTTGCAGGTAGTATGAGCAATTACTCTTACCCTATTTGTGTCACATCTACTGGAGCATCCTGAGCATGTATTATGATGTCACAATATATGATGACATCATAATTAGTATGCACTATGATGTCACAAAGTATTATGACGTCATAATATATTCGCATTATTACATCACAATATATTATGAGAGAGCAATTTGCAGGTATTATGACGAATTTATCTTACCCCAATTTGTGTCACATCTACTGGAGCATCATGAGCATGTATTATGATGTCACAGTATATGATGACATCATTATTAGTATGCACTATGACGTCACAATGTATTATGACATCATAATGTATCCGCCTTATGACATCGATATACATTATGAGAGCGCAATTTGCAGGTATTATGAGCAATTTCTCTTACCCAATTTGTGTCACAACAACTGGAGCATAATAAGCATGCATTATGATATCACGGTATATGATGACATCATAATTAGTATGTATTATGACGTCATAATGAATCCGGATTATGACATCACAATATATTGAGAGTGCAAATTGCAGGTACTATGAGCAATTTCTCTTACCCCAATTTGTGTCACATCTACTGGAGCATCATGAGCATGCATTATGACGTCACAGTATATGATGACATCATAATTAGTAAGCATTATGACGTCACAATGTATTATGACGTCATAATGTATCCGCATTATGACATCACAATATATTATGAGAGCGCAATTTGCAGGTATTATAAGCAATTTCTCTTACCCCAATTTGTGTCACATCTACTGGAGCATCCTGAGCATGTATTATGATGTCACAATATATGATGACATCATAATTAGTATGCACTATGACCTCACAATGTATTATGACGTCATAATATATTCGCATTATCACATCACACTATATTATGAGAGAGCAATTTGCAGGTATTATGACGAATTTCTCTTGCCCCAATTTGTGTCACATCTACTGGAGCATCATGAGCATGTATTATGATGTCACAGTATATGATGACATCATAATTAGTATGCACTATGACGTCACAATGTATTATGACATCATAATGTATCCGCATTATGACATCGTAATACATTATGAGAGCGCAATTTGCAGGTATTATGAGCAATTTCTCTTACCCCAATTTGTGTCACAACTACTGGAGCATAATTAGCATGCATTGTGATGTCACAGTATATGATGACATCATAATTAGTATGTATTATGACGTCATAATGAATCCGCCTTATGACATCACAATATATTGAGAACGCAATTTGCAGGTATTATGAGCAATTTTTCTTACCCCAATTTGTGTCACATCTACTGGAGCATCATGAGCATGCATCATGACGTCACAGTATATGATGACATCATAATTAGTATGCACTATGACGTCACAATGTATTATGACATCATTATGTATCCGCATTATGACATCGCAATTTATTATGAGAGCGCAATTTGCAGGTATTATGACCAATTTCTCTTACCCCATTTTGTGTCAAATCTACTGGAGAACCATGAGCATGTATTATGACGTCACAGTATATGATGACATCATAATTAGTATGCACTATGATGTCACAATGTATTATGACGTCATAATGAATCCGCATTAAGACATCAGAATATATTATGAGAGCGCAATTTGCTGGTATTTTGAGCAATTTCTCTTACCCCAATTTGTGTCACATCTACTGGAGCATCATGAGCATGTATTATGACGTCACAGTATATGATGATATCATAATTAGTATGCACTATGACGTCACAATGTATTATGACAACATAATGTATCCGCATTATGACATCGCAATATATTATGAGAGCGCAATTTGCAGGTATTATGAGCAATTTCTCTTACCCCAATTTGTGTCACATCTACTGGAGCATCATGAGCATGCATTATGATGTCAGAGTATATGATGACATCATAATTAGTATGCACTATGATGTCACAATGTATTATGACGTCATAATGAATCCGCATTATGACATCTCAATATATTATGAGAGCGCAATTTGCAGGTATTATGAGCAATTTCTCTTACCCCAATTTGTGTCACATCTACTGGAGCATCATGAGCATGCATTATGATGTCACAATATATGATGACATCATAATTAGTATGCGCTATGATGTCACAATGTATTATGACGTCATAATGTATCCGCTTTATGACATCACAATATATTATGAGAGCGCAATTTGCAGGTATTATGACCAATTTCTCTTACCCCAATTTGTGTCACATCTCCTGGAGCATCATGAGCATGTATTATGACGTCACAGTATAGGATGACATCATAGTTAGTATGCACTATGACGTCACAATATATTATGATGTCAGAATATATCCGCATTATGACATCACAATATATTATGAGAGCGCAATTTGCAGGTATTATGAGCAATTTCTCTTACCCCAATTTGTGTCACATCTACTGGAGTATAATGAGAATGCATTATGATGTCACAGTATATGATGACATCATAATTAGTATGCACTATGATGTCACAATGTATTATGACGTCAAAATGTATCCGCTTTTTGACATCACAATATATTATAAGAGCGCAATTTGCAGGTATTATGACCAATTTCTCTTACCCCAATTTGTGTCACATCTACTGGAGCATCATGAGCATGCATTATGATGTCACAATATATGATGACATCATAATTAGTATACACTATGATGTCACAATGTATTATGACGTCATTATGTATCCGCTTTATGATATCACAATATATTATGAGAGCGCTATTTGCAGGTATTATGACCAATTTCTCTTACCCCAATTTGTGTCACATCTCCTGGAGCATCATGAGCATGTATTATGACGTCACAGTATAGGATGACATCATAATTAGTATGCACTATGACGTCACAATATATTATGTTGTCAGAATATATCCGCATTATGACATCACAATATATTATGAGAGCGCAATTTGCAGGTATTATGAGCAATTTCTCTTACCCCAATTTGTGTCACATCTACTGGAGTATAATGAGAATGCATTATGATGTCACAGTATATGATGACATCATAATTAGTATGCACTATGATGTCACAATGTATTATGTCGTCATAATGTATCCGCTTTTTGACATCACAATATATTATAAGAGCGCAATTTGCAGGTATTATGAGCAATTTCTCTTACCCCAATTTGTGTCACATCTACTGGAGCATCATGAGCATGCATTATGATGTCACAATATATGATGACATCATAATTAGTATGCACTATGACGTCGCAATGTATTATGATGTCATAATATATCCGCATTATGATATCACAATATATTATGAGAGCGCAATTTGCAGGTATTATGACCAATTTTCTCTTACCCCAATTTGTGTCACATCTACTGGAGCATCATGAGCATGCATTATGACGTCACAATATATGATGACATCATAATTAGTCTGTACTATGATGCCACAATGTATTATGACGTCATAATGTATCCGCTTTCTGACATCACAATATATTATGAGAGCGCAATTTGCAGGTATTATGAGCAATTTCTCTTACCCCAATTTGTGTCACATCTACTCGAGAAACATGAGCATGTATTATGATGTCACAGTATATGATGACATCATAATTAGTATGCATTATGCCGTCACAATGTATTATGATATCACAATATATCCGCATTTTGACATCACAATGTATTATGAGAGCGCAATTTGCAGGTATTATGAGCAATTTCTCTTACCCCAATTTGTGTCACATCTACTGGAGCATCCTGAGCATGTATTATGACGTCACAATATATGATGACATCATAATTAGTATGCACTATGACATCACAATGTATTATGACATCATAATGTATCCGCATTATGACATCGTAATACATTATGAGAGCGCAATTTGCAGGTATTATGAGCAATTTCTCTTACCCCAATTTGTGTCACAACTACTGGAGCATAATTAGCATGCATTGTGATGTCACAGTATATGATGACATCATAATTAGTATGTATTATGACGTCATAATGAATCCGCCTTATGACATCACAATATATTGAGAACGCAATTTGCAGGAATTATGAGCAATTTCTCTTACCCCAATTTGTGTCACATCTACTGGAGCATCATGAGCATGCACCATGACGTCACAGTATATGATGACATCATAATTAGTATGCACTATGACGTCACAATGTATTATGACATCATTATGTATCCGCATTATGACATCGCAATTTATTATGAGAGCGCAATTTGCAGGTATTATGAGCAATTTCTCTTACCCCAATTTGTGTCAAATCTACTGGAGAACCATGAGCATGTATTATGACGTCACAGTATATGATGACATCATAATTAGTATGCACTATGATGTCACAATGTATTATGACGTCATAATGAATCCGCATTATGACATCACAATATATTATGAGAGCGCAATTTGCTGGTATTTTGAGCAATTTCTCTTACCCCAATTTGTGTCACATCTACTGGAGCATCATGAGCATGTATTATGACGTCACAGGATATGATGACATCATAATTAGTATGCAGTATGACGTCACAATGTATTATGACATCATAATGTATCCGCATTATGACATCGCAATATATTATGAGAGCGCAATCTGCAGGTATTATGAGCAATTTCTCTTACCACAATTTGTGTCACATCTACTGGAGCATCATGAGCATGCATTATGAAGTCACAATATATGATGACATCATAATTAGTATGCACTATGATGTCACAATGTATTATGACGTCATAATGTATCCGCTTTATGACCTCACATTATATTATGAGAGCGCAATTTGCAGGTATTATGACCAATTTCTCTTACCCCAATTTGTGTCACATCTACTGGAGCATCATGAGCATGCATTATGATGTCACAATATATGATGACATCATAATTAGTATGCACTATGACGTCACAATGTATTATGACGTCATAATGTATCCGCTTTTTGACATCACAATATATTATGAGAGCGCAATTTGTAGGTATTATTAGCAATTTCTTTTACCTCAATTTGTGTCACATCTACTGGAGAAACATGAGCATGTATTATGACGTCACAGTATATGATGACATCATAATTAGTATGCATTATGCCGTCACAATGTATTATGATATCACAATATATCCGCATTATGACATCACAATATATTATGAGAGCGCAATTTGCAGGTATTATGAGCAATTTCTCTTACCCCAATTTGTGTCACATCTACTGGAGCATCCTGAGCATGTATTATGACGTCACAATATATGATGACATCATAATTAGTATGCACTATGACATCACAATGTATTATGACATCATAATGTATCCGCATTATGACATCGTAATACATTATGAGAGCGCAATTTGCAGGTATTATGAGCAATTTCTCTTACCCCAATTTGTGTCACAACTACTGGAGCATAATTAGCATGCATTGTGATGTCACAGTATATGATGACATCATAATTAGTATGTATTATGACGTCATAATGAATCCGCCTTATGACATCACAATATATTGAGAACGCAATTTGCAGGTATTATGAGCAATTTCTCTTACCCCAATTTGTGTCACATCTACTGGAGCATCATGAGCATGCATCATGACGTCACAGTATATGATGACATCATAATTAGTATGCACTATGACGTCACAATGTATTATGACATCATTTTGTATCCGCATTATGACATCGCAATTTATTATGAGAACGCAATTTGCAGGTATTATGAGCAATTTCTCTTACCCCAATTTGTGTCAAATCTACTGGAGAACCATCAGCATGTATTATGACGTCACAGTATATGATGACATCATAATTAGTATGCACTATGATGTCACAATGTATTATGACGTCATAATGAATCCGCATTATGACATCACAATATATTATGAGAGCGCAATTTGCTGGTATTTTGAGCAATTTCTCTTACCCCAATTTGTGTCACATCTACTGGAGCATCATGAGCATGTATTATGACGTCACAGGATATGATGACATCATAATTAGTATGCAGTATGACGTCACAATGTATTATGACATCATAATGTATCCGCATTATGACATCGCAATATATTATGAGAGCGCAATCTGCAGGTATTATGAGCAATTTCTCTTACCACAATTTGTGTCACATCTACTGGAGCATCATGAGCATGCATTATGATGTCACAATATATGATGACATCATAATTAGTATGCACTATGATGTCACAATGTATTATGACGTCATAATGTATCCGCTTTATGACTTCACATTATATTATGAGAGCGCAATTTGCAGGTATTATGACCAATTTCTCTTACCCCAATTTGTGTCACATCTACTGGAGCATCATGAGCATGTATTATGACGTCACAGTATATGATGACATCATAATTAGTATGCACTATGACGTCACAATGTATTATGACGTCATAATGTATCCGCTTTTTGACATCACAATATATTATGAGAGCGCAATTTGTAGGTATTATGAGCAATTTCTTTTACCTCAATTTGTGTCACATCTACTGGAGAAACATGAGCATGTATTATGACGTCACAGTATATGATGACATCATAATTAGTATGCATTATGACGTCACAATGTATTATGATGACATAATATATCCGCATTATGACATCACAATATATTATGAGAGTGCAATTTGCAGGTAGTATGAGCAATTACTCTTACCCTATTTGTGTCACATCTACTGGAGCATCCTGAGCATGTATTATGATGTCACAATATATGATGACATCATAATTAGTATGCACTATGATGTCACAAAGTATTATGACGTCATAATATATTCGCATTATTACATCACAATATATTATGAGAGAGCAATTTGCAGGTATTATGACGAATTTATCTTACCCCAATTTGTGTCACATCTACTGGAGCATCATGAGCATGTATTATGATGTCACAGTATATGATGACATCATTATTAGTATGCACTATGACGTCACAATGTATTATGACATCATAATGTATCCGCCTTATGACATCGATATACATTATGAGAGCGCAATTTGCAGGTATTATGAGCAATTTCTCTTACCCAATTTGTGTCACAACAACTGGAGCATAATAAGCATGCATTATGATATCACGGTATATGATGACATCATAATTAGTATGTATTATGACGTCATAATGAATCCGGATTATGACATCACAATATATTGAGAGTGCAAATTGCAGGTACTATGAGCAATTTCTCTTACCCCAATTTGTGTCACATCTACTGGAGCATCATGAGCATGCATTATGACGTCACAGTATATGATGACATCATAATTAGTAAGCATTATGACGTCACAATGTATTATGACGTCATAATGTATCCGCATTATGACATCACAATATATTATGAGAGCGCAATTTGCAGGTATTATAAGCAATTTCTCTTACCCCAATTTGTGTCACATCTACTGGAGCATCCTGAGCATGTATTATGATGTCACAATATATGATGACATCATAATTAGTATGCACTATGACCTCACAATGTATTATGACGTCATAATATATTCGCATTATCACATCACACTATATTATGAGAGAGCAATTTGCAGGTATTATGACGAATTTCTCTTGCCCCAATTTGTGTCACATCTACTGGAGCATCATGAGCATGTATTATGATGTCACAGTATATGATGACATCATAATTAGTATGCACTATGACGTCACAATGTATTATGACATCATAATGTATCCGCATTATGACATCGTAATACATTATGAGAGCGCAATTTGCAGGTATTATGAGCAATTTCTCTTACCCCAATTTGTGTCACAACTACTGGAGCATAATTAGCATGCATTGTGATGTCACAGTATATGATGACATCATAATTAGTATGTATTATGACGTCATAATGAATCCGCCTTATGACATCACAATATATTGAGAACGCAATTTGCAGGTATTATGAGCAATTTCTCTTACCCCAATTTGTGTCACATCTACTGGAGCATCATGAGCATGCATCATGACGTCACAGTATATGATGACATCATAATTAGTATGCACTATGACGTCACAATGTATTATGACATCATTATGTATCCGCATTATGACATCGCAATTTATTATGAGAGCGCAATTTGCAGGTATTATGACCAATTTCTCTTACCCCATTTTGTGTCAAATCTACTGGAGAACCATGAGCATGTATTATGACGTCACAGTATATGATGACATCATAATTAGTATGCACTATGATGTCACAATGTATTATGACGTCATAATGAATCCGCATTAAGACATCAGAATATATTATGAGAGCGCAATTTGCTGGTATTTTGAGCAATTTCTCTTACCCCAATTTGTGTCACATCTACTGGAGCATCATGAGCATGTATTATGACGTCACAGTATATGATGATATCATAATTAGTATGCACTATGACGTCACAATGTATTATGACAACATAATGTATCCGCATTATGACATCGCAATATATTATGAGAGCGCAATTTGCAGGTATTATGAGCAATTTCTCTTACCCCAATTTGTGTCACATCTACTGGAGCATCATGAGCATGCATTATGATGTCAGAGTATATGATGACATCATAATTAGTATGCACTATGATGTCACAATGTATTATGACGTCATAATGAATCCGCATTATGACATCTCAATATATTATGAGAGCGCAATTTGCAGGTATTATGAGCAATTTCTCTTACCCCAATTTGTGTCACATCTACTGGAGCATCATGAGCATGCATTATGATGTCACAATATATGATGACATCATAATTAGTATGCGCTATGATGTCACAATGTATTATGACGTCATAATGTATCCGCTTTATGACATCACAATATATTATGAGAGCGCAATTTGCAGGTATTATGACCAATTTCTCTTACCCCAATTTGTGTCACATCTCCTGGAGCATCATGAGCATGTATTATGACGTCACAGTATAGGATGACATCATAGTTAGTATGCACTATGACGTCACAATATATTATGATGTCAGAATATATCCGCATTATGACATCACAATATATTATGAGAGCGCAATTTGCAGGTATTATGAGCAATTTCTCTTACCCCAATTTGTGTCACATCTACTGGAGTATAATGAGAATGCATTATGATGTCACAGTATATGATGACATCATAATTAGTATGCACTATGATGTCACAATGTATTATGACGTCAAAATGTATCCGCTTTTTGACATCACAATATATTATAAGAGCGCAATTTGAAGGTATTATGACCAATTTCTCTTACCCCAATTTGTGTCACATCTACTGGAGCATCATGAGCATGCATTATGATGTCACAATATATGATGACATCATAATTAGTATACACTATGATGTCACAATGTATTATGACGTCATTATGTATCCGCTTTATGATATCACAATATATTATGAGAGCGCTATTTGCAGGTATTATGACCAATTTCTCTTACCCCAATTTGTGTCACATCTCCTGGAGCATCATGAGCATGTATTATGACGTCACAGTATAGGATGACATCATAATTAGTATGCACTATGACGTCACAATATATTATGTTGTCAGAATATATCCGCATTATGACATCACAATATATTATGAGAGCGCAATTTGCAGGTATTATGAGCAATTTCTCTTACCCCAATTTGTGTCACATCTACTGGAGTATAATGAGAATGCATTATGATGTCACAGTATATGATGACATCATAATTAGTATGCACTATGATGTCACAATGTATTATGTCGTCATAATGTATCCGCTTTTTGACATCACAATATATTATAAGAGCGCAATTTGCAGGTATTATGAGCAATTTCTCTTACCCCAATTTGTGTCACATCTACTGGAGCATCATGAGCATGCATTATGATGTCACAATATATGATGACATCATAATTAGTATGCACTATGACGTCGCAATGTATTATGATGTCATAATATATCCGCATTATGATATCACAATATATTATGAGAGCGCAATTTGCAGGTATTATGACCAATTTTCTCTTACCCCAATTTGTGTCACATCTACTGGAGCATCATGAGCATGCATTATGACGTCACAATATATGATGACATCATAATTAGTCTGTACTATGATGCCACAATGTATTATGACGTCATAATGTATCCGCTTTCTGACATCACAATATATTATGAGAGCGCAATTTGCAGGTATTATGAGCAATTTCTCTTACCCCAATTTGTGTCACATCTACTCGAGAAACATGAGCATGTATTATGATGTCACAGTATATGATGACATCATAATTAGTATGCATTATGCCGTCACAATGTATTATGATATCACAATATATCCGCATTTTGACATCACAATGTATTATGAGAGCGCAATTTGCAGGTATTATGAGCAATTTCTCTTACCCCAATTTGTGTCACATCTACTGGAGCATCCTGAGCATGTATTATGACCTCACAATATATGATGACATCATAATTAGTATGCACTATGACATCACAATGTATTATGACATCATAATGTATCCGCATTATGACATCGTAATACATTATGAGAGCGCAATTTGCAGGTATTATGAGCAATTTCTCTTACCCCAATTTGTGTCACAACTACTGGAGCATAATTAGCATGCATTGTGATGTCACAGTATATGATGACATCATAATTAGTATGTATTATGACGTCATAATGAATCCGCCTTATGACATCACAATATATTGAGAACGCAATTTGCAGGTATTATGAGCAATTTCTCTTACCCCAATTTGTGTCACATCTGCTGGAGCATCATGAGCATGCATCATGACGTCACAGTATATGATGACATCATAATTAGTATGCACTATGACGTCACAATGTATTATGACATCATTATGTATCCGCATTATGACATCGCAATTTATTATGAGAGCGCAATTTGCAGGTATTATGAGCAATTTCTCTTACCCCAATTTGTGTCAAATCTACTGGAGAACCATGAGCATGTATTATGACGTCACAGTATATGATGACATCATAATTAGTATGCACTATGATGTCACAATGTATTATGACGTCATAATGAATCCGCATTATGACATCACAATATATTATGAGAGCGCAATTTGCTGGTATTTTGAGCAATTTCTCTTACCCCAATTTGTGTCACATCTACTGGAGCATCATGAGCATGTATTATGACGTCACAGGATATGATGACATCATAATTAGTATGCAGTATGACGTCACAATGTATTATGACATCATAAGGTATCCGCATTATGACATCGCAATATATTATGAGAGCGCAATCTGCAGGTATTATGAGCAATTTCTCTTACCACAATTTGTGTCACATCTACTGGAGCATCATGAGCATGCATTATGATGTTACAATATATGATGACATCATAATTAGTATGCACTATGACGTCACAATGTATTATGACGTCATAATGTATCCGCTTTTTGACATCACAATATATTATGAGAGCGCAATTTGTAGGTATTATGAGCAATTTCTTTTACCTCAATTTGTGTCACATCTACTGGAGAAACATGAGCATGTATTATGACGTCACAGTATATGATGACATCATAATTAGTATGCATTATGCCGTCACAATGTATTATGATATCACAATATATCCGCATTATGACATCACAATATATTATGAAAGCGCAATTTGCAGGTATTATGAGCAATTTCTCTTACCCCAATTTGTGTCACATCTACTGGAGCATCCTGAGCATGTATTATGACGTCACAATATATGATGACATCATAATTAGTATGCACTATGACATCACAATGTATTATGACATCATAATGTATCCGCATTATGACATCGTAATACATTATGAGAGCGCAATTTGCAGGTATTATGAGCAATTTCTCTTACCCCAATTTGTGTCACAACTACTGGAGCATAATTAGCATGCATTGTGATGTCACAGTATATGATGACATCATAATTAGTATGTATTATGACGTCATAATGAATCCGCCTTATGACATCACAATATATTGAGAACGCAATTTGCAGGTATTATGAGCAATTTCTCTTACCCCAATTTGTGTCACATCTACTGGAGCATCATGAGCATGCATCATGACGTCACAGTATATGATGACATCATAATTAGTATGCACTATGACGTCACAATGTATTATGACATCATTATGTATCCGCATTATGACATCGCAATTTATTATGAGAGCGCAATTTGCAGGTATTATGAGCAATTTCTCTTACCCCAATTTGTGTCAAATCTACTGGAGAACCATGAGCATGTATTATGACGTCACAGTATATGATGACATCATAATTAGTATGCACTATGATGTCACAATGTATTATGACATCATAATGAATCCGCATTATGACATCACAATATATTATGAGAGCGCAATTTGCTGGTATTTTGAGCAATTTCTCTTACCCCAATTTGTGTCACATCTACTGTAGCATCATGAGCATGTATTATGACGTCACAGGATATGATGACATCATAATTAGTATGCAGTATGACGTCACAATGTATTATGACATCATAATGTATCCGCATTATGACATCGCAATATATTATGAGAGCGCAATCTGCAGGTATTATGAGCAATTTCTCTTACCACAATTTGTGTCACATCTACTGGAGCATCATGAGCATGCATTATGATGTCACAATATATGATGACATCATAATTAGTATGCACTATGATGTCACAATGTATTATGACGTCATAATGTATCCGCTTTATGACTTCACATTATATTATGAGAGCGCAATTTGCAGGTATTATGACCAATTTCTCTTACCCCAATTTGTGTCACATCTACTGGAGCATCATGAGCATGTATTATGACGTCACAGTATATGATGACATCATAATTAGTATGCACTATGACGTCACAATGTATTATGATGACATAATATATCCGCATTATGACATCACAATATATTATGAGAGTGCAATTTGCAGGTAGTATGAGCAATTAGTCTTACCCTATTTGTGTCACATCTACTGGAGCATCCTGAGCATGTATTATGATGTCACAATATATGATGACATCATAATTAGTATGCACTATGATGTCACAAAGTATTATGACGTCATAATATATTCGCTTTATCACATCACAATATATTTTGAGAGAGCAATTTGCAGGTATTATGACGAATTTATCTTACCCCAATTTGTGTCACATCTACTGGAGCATCATGAGCATGTATTATGATGTCACAGTATATGATGACATCATTATTAGTATGCACTATGACGTCACAATGTATTATGACATCATAATGTATCCGCCTTATGACATCGATATACATTATGAGAGCGCAATTTGCAGGTATTATGAGCAATTTCTCTTACCCAATTTGTGTCACAACAACTGGAGCATAATAAGCATGCATTATGATGTCACGGTATATGATGACATCATAATTAGTATGTATTATGACGTCATAATGAATCCGGATTATGACATCACAATATATTGAGAGCGCAAATTGCAGGTACTATGAGCAATTTCTCTTACCCCAATTTGTGTCACATCTACTGGAGCATCATGAGCATGCATTATGACGTCACAGTATATCATGACATCATAATTAGTAAGCATTATGACGTCACAATGTATTATGACGTCATAATGTATCCGCCTTATGACATCACAATATATTGAGAACGCAATTTGCAGGTATTATGAGCAATTTCTCTTACCCCAATTTGTGTCACATCTACTGGAGCATCATGAGCATGCATCATGACGTCACAGTATATGATGACATCATAATTAGTATGCACTATGACGTCACAATGTATTATGACATCATTATGTATCCGCATTATGACATCGCAATTTATTATGAGAGCGCAATTTGCAGGTATTATGAGCAATTTCTCTTACCCCAATTTGTGTCACATCTACTGGAGAACCATGAGCATGTATTATGACGTCACAGTATATGATGACATCATAATTAGTATGCACTATGATGTCACAATGTATTATGACGTCATAATGAATCCGCATTATGACATCACAATATATTATGAGAGCGCAATTTGCTGGTATTTTGAGCAATTTCTCTTACCCCAATTTGTGTCACATCTACTGGAGCATCATGAGCATGTATTATGACGTCACAGGATATGATGACATCATAATTAGTATGCAGTATGACGTCACAATGTATTATGACATCATAATGTATCCGCATTATGACATCGCAATATATTATGAGAGCGCAATCTGCAGGTGTTATGAGCAATTTCTCTTACCACAATTTGTGTCACATCTACTGGAGCATCATGAGCATGCATTATGATGTCACAATATATGATGACATCATAATTAGTATGCACTATGATGTCACAATGTATTATGACGTCATAATGTATCCGCTTTATGACTTCACATTATATTATGAGAGCGCAATTTGCAGGTATTATGACCAATTTCTCTTACCCCAATTTGTGTCACATCTACTGGAGCATCATGAGCATGTATTATGACGTCACAGTATATGATGACATCATAATTAGTATGCACTATGACGTCACAATGTATTATGACGTCATAATGTATCCGCTTTTTGACATCACAATATATTATGAGAGCGCAATTTGTAGGTATTATGAGCAATTTCTTTTACCTCAATTTGTGTCACATCTACTGGAGAAACATGAGCATGTATTATGACGTCACAGTATATGATGACATCATAATTAGTATGCATTATGACGTCACAATGTATTATGATGACATAATATATCCGCATTATGACATCACAATATATTATGAGAGTGCAATTTGCAGGTAGTATGAGCAATTACTCTTACCCTATTTGTGTCACATCTACTGGAGCATCCTGAGCATGTATTATGATGTCACAATATATGATGACATCATAATTAGTATGCACTATGATGTCACAAAGTATTATGACGTCATAATATATTCGCATTATCACATCACAATATATTATGAGAGAGCAATTTGCAGGTATTATGACGAATTTATCTTACCCCAATTTGTGTCACATCTACTGGAGCATCATGAGCATGTATTATGATGTCACAGTATATGATGACATCATTATTAGTATGCACTATGACGTCACAATGTATTATGACATCATAATGTATCCGCCTTATGACATCGATATACATTATGAGAGCGCAATTTGCAGGTATTATGAGCAATTTCTCTTACCCAATTTGTGTCACAACAACTGGAGCATAATAAGCATGCATTATGATGTCACGGTATATGATGACATCATAATTAGTATGTATTATGACGTCATAATGAGTCCGGATTATGACATCACAATATATTGAGAGCGCAAATTGCAGGTACTATGAGCAATTTCTCTTACCCCAATTTGTGTCACATCTACTGGAGCATCATGAGCATGCATTATGACGTCACAGTATATGATGACATCATAATTAGTAAGCATTATGACGTCACAATGTATTATGACGTCATAATGTATCCGCATTATGACATCACAATATATTATGAGAGCGCAATTTGCAGGTATTATAAGCAATTTCTCTTACCCCAATTTGTGTCACATCTACTGGAGCATCCTGAGCATGTATTATGATGTCACAATATATGATGACATCATAATTAGTATGCACTATGACGTCACAATGTATTATGACATCATTATGTATCCGCATTATGACATCGCAATTTATTATGAGAGCGCAATTTGCAGGTATTATGACCAATTTCTCTTACCCCATTTTGTGTCAAATCTACTGGAGAACCATGAGCATGTATTATGACGTCACAGTATATGATGACATCATAATTAGTATGCACTATGATGTCACAATGTATTATGACGTCATAATGAATCCGCATTATGACATCAGAATATATTATGAGAGCGCAATTTGCTGGTATTTTGAGCAATTTCTCTTACCCCAATTTGTGTCACATCTACTGGAGCATCATGAGCATGTATTATGACGTCACAGTATATGATGATATCATAATTAGTATGCACTATGACGTCACAATGTATTATGACAACATAATGTATCCGCATTATGACATCGCAATATATTATGAGAGCGCAATTTGCAGGTATTATGAGCAATTTCTCTTACCCCAATTTGTGTCACATCTACTGGAGCATCATGAGCATGCATTATGATGTCAGAGTATATGATGACATCATAATTAGTATGCACTATGATGTCACAATGTATTATGACGTCATAATGAATCTGCATTATGACATCTCAATATATTATGAGAGCGCAATTTGCAGGTATTATGAGCAATTTCTCTTACCCCAATTTGTGTCACATCTACTGGAGCATCATGAGCATGCATTATGATGTCACAATATATGATGACATCATAATTAGTATGCGCTATGATGTCACAATGTATTATGACGTCATAATGTATCCGCTTTATGACATCACAATATATTATGAGAGCGCAATTTGCAGGTATTATGACCAATTTCTCTTAGCCCAATTTGTGTCACATCTCCTGGAGCATCATGAGCATGTATTATGACGTCACAGTATAGGATGACATCATAATTAGTATGCACTATGACGTCACAATATATTATGATGTCAGAATATATCCGCATTATGACATCACAATATATTATGAGAGCGCAATTTGCAGGTATTATGAGCAATTTCTCTTACCCCAATTTGTGTCACATCTACTGGAGTATAATGAGAATGCATTATGATGTCACAGTATATGATGACATCATAATTAGTATGCACTATGATGTCACAATGTATTATGACGTCATAATGTATCCGCTTTTTGACATCACAATATATTATAAGAGCGCAATTTGCAGGTATTATGACCAATTTCTCTTACCCCAATTTGTGTCACATCTACTGGAGCATCATGAGCATGCATTATGATGTCACAATATATGATGACATCATAATTAGTATACACTATGATGTCACAATGTATTATGACGTCATTATGTATCCGCTTTATGATATCACAATATATTATGAGAGCGCTATTTGCAGGTATTATGACCAATTTCTCTTACCCCAATTTGTGTCACATCTCCTGGAGCATCATGAGCATGTATTATGACGTCACAGTATAGGATGACATCATAATTAGTATGCACTATGACGTCACAATATATTATGTTGTCAGAATATATCCGCATTATGACATCACAATATATTATGAGAGCGCAATTTGCAGGTATTATGAGCAATTTCTCTTACCCCAATTTGTGTCACATCTACTGGAGTATAATGAGAATGCATTATGATGTCACAGTATATGATGACATCATAATTAGTATGCACTATGATGTCACAATGTATTATGTCGTCATAATGTATCCGCTTTTTGACATCACAATATATTATAAGAGCGCAATTTGCAGGTATTATGAGCAATTTCTCTTACCCCAATTTGTGTCACATCTACTGGAGCATCATGAGCATGCATTATGATGTCACAATATATGATGACATCATAATTAGTATGCACTATGACGTCGCAATGTATTATGATGTCATAATATATCCGCATTATATCACAATATATTATGAGAGCGCAATTTGCAGGTATTATGACCAATTTCTCTTACCCCAATTTGTGTCACATCTACTGGAGCATCATGAGCATGCATTATGACGTCACAATATATGATGACATCATAATTAGTCTGTACTATGATGCCACAATGTATTATGACGTCATAATGTATCCGCTTTTTGACATCACAATATATTATGAGAGCGCAATTTGCAGGTATTATGAGCAATTTCTCTTACCCCAATTTGTGTCACATCTACTCGAGAAACATGAGCATGTATTATGATGTCACAGTATATGATGACATCATAATTAGTATGCATTATGCCGTCACAATGTATTATGATATCACAATATATCCGCATTATGACATCACAATGTATTATGAGAGCGCAATTTGCAGGTATTATGAGCAATTTCTCTTACCCCAATTTGTGTCACATCTACTGGAGCATCCTGAGCATGTATTATGACGTCACAATATATGATGACATCATAATTAGTATGCACTATGACATCACAATGTATTATGACATCATAATGTATCCGCATTATGACATCGTAATACATTATGAGAGCGCAATTTGCAGGTATTATGAGCAATTTCTCTTACCCCAATTTGTGTCACAACTACTGGAGCATAATTAGCATGCATTGTGATGTCACAGTATATGATGACATCATAATTAGTATGTATTATGACGTCATAATGAATCCGCCTTATGACATCACAATATATTGAGAACGCAATTTGCAGGTATTATGAGCAATTTCTCTTACCCCAATTTGTGTCACATCTACTGGAGCATCATGAGCATGCATCATGACGTCACAGTATATGATGACATCATAATTAGTATGCACTATGACGTCACAATGTATTATGACGTCATAATGTATCCGCTTTTTGACATCACAATATATTATGAGAGCGCAATTTGTAGGTATTATGAGCAATTTCTTTTACCTCAATTTGTGTCACATCTACTGGAGAAACATGAGCATGTATTATGACGTCACAGTATATGATGACATCATAATTAGTATGCATTATGCCGTCACAATGTATTATGATATCACAATATATCCGCATTATGACATCACAATATATTATGAGAGCGCAATTTGCAGGTATTATGAGCAATTTCTCTTACCCCAATTTGTGTCACATCTACTGGAGCATCCTGAGCATGTATTATGACGTCACAATATATGATGACATCATAATTAGTATGCACTATGACATCACAATGTATTATGACATCATAATGTATCCGCATTATGACATCGTAATACATTATGAGAGCGCAATTTGCAGGTATTATGAGCAATTTCTCTTACCCCAATTTGTGTCACAACTACTGGAGCATAATTAGCATGCATTGTGATGTCACAGTATATGATGACATCATAATTAGTATGTATTATGACGTCATAATGAATCCGCCTTATGACATCACAATATATTGAGAACGCAATTTGCAGGTATTATGAGCAATTTCTCTTACCCCAATTTGTGTCACATCTACTGGAGCATCATGAGCATGCATCATGACGTCACAGTATATGATGACATCATAATTAGTATGCACTATGACGTCACAATGTATTATGACATCATTATGTATCCGCATTATGACATCGCAATTTATTATGAGAGCGCAATTTGCAGGTATTATGAGCAATTTCTCTTACCCCAATTTGTGTCAAATCTACTGGAGAACCATGAGCATGTATTATGACGTCACAGTATATGATGACATCATAATTAGTATGCACTATGATGTCACAATGTATTATGACGTCATAATGAATCCGCATTATGACATCACAATATATTATGAGAGCGCAATTTGCTGGTATTTTGAGCAATTTCTCTTACCCCAATTTGTGTCACATCTACTGGAGCATCATGAGCATGTATTATGACGTCACAGGATATGATGACATCATAATTAGTATGCAGTATGACGTCACAATGTATTATGACATCATAATGTATCCGCATTATGACATCGCAATATATTATGAGAGCGCAATCTGCAGGTATTATGAGCAATTTCTCTTACCACAATTTGTGTCACATCTACTGGAACATCATGAGCATGCATTATGATGTCACAATATATGATGACATCATAATTAGTATGCACTATGATGTCACAATGTATTATGACGTCATAATGTATCCGCTTTATGACTTCACATTATATTATGAGAGCGCAATTTGCAGGTATTATGACCAATTTCTCTTACCCCAATTTGTGTCACATCTACTGGAGCATCATGAGCATGTATTATGACGTCACAGTATATGATGACATCATAATTAGTATGCACTATGACGTCACAATGTATTATGATGACATAATATATCCGCATTATGACATCACAATATATTATGAGAGTGCAATTTGCAGGTAGTATGAGCAATTACTCTTACCCTATTTGTGTCACATCTACTGGAGCATCCTGAGCATGTATTATGATGTCACAATATATGATGACATCATAATTAGTATGCACTATGATGTCACAAAGTATTATGACGTCATAATATATTCGCATTATCACATCACAATATATTATGAGAGAGCAATTTGCAGGTATTATGACGAATTTATCTTACCCCAATTTGTGTCACATCTACTGGTGCATCATGAGCATGTATTATGATGTCACAGTATATGATGACATCATTATTAGTATGCACTATGACGTCACAATGTATTATGACATCATAATGTATCCGCCTTATGACATCGATATACATTATGAGAGCGCAATTTGCAGGTATTATGAGCAATTTCTCTTACCCAATTTGTGTCACAACAACTGGAGCATAATAAGCATGCATTATGATGTCACGGTATATGATGACATCATAATTAGTATGTATTATGACGTCATAATGAATCCGGATTATGACATCACAATATATTGAGAGCGCAAATTGCAGGTACTATGAGCAATTTCTCTTACCCCAATTTGTGTCACATCTACTGGAGCATCATGAGCATGCATTATGACGTCACAGTATATGATGACATCATAATTAGTAAGCATTATGACGTCACAATGTATTATGACGTCATAATGTATCCGCATTATGACATCACAATATATTAAGAGAGCGCAATTTGCAGGTATTATAAGCAATTTCTCTTACCCCAATTTGTGTCACAACTACTGGAGCATCCTGAGCATGTATTATGATGTCACAATATATGATGACATCATAATTAGTATGCACTATGACCTCACAATGTATTATGACGTCATAATATATTCGCATTATCACATCACACTATATTATGAGAGAGCAATTTGCAGGTATTATGACGAATTTCTCTTGCCCCAATTTGTGTCACATCTACTGGAGCATCATGAGCATGTATTATGATGTCACAGTATATGATGACATCATAATTAGTATGCACTATGACGTCACAATGTATTATGACATCATAATGTATCCGCATTATGACATCGAAATACATTATGAGAGCGCAGTTTGCAGGTATTATGAGCAATTTCTCTTACCCCAATTTGTGTCACAAGTACTGGAGCATAATGAGCATGCATTATGATGTCACAGTATATGATGACATCATAATTAGTATGTATTATGACGTCATAATGAATCCACATTATGACATCACAATATATTGAGAGCGCAATTTGCAGGTATTATGAGCAATTTCTCTTACCCCAATTTGTGTCACATCTACTGGAGCATCATGAGCATGCATTATGACGTCACAGTATATGATGACATCATAATTAGTATGCACTATGACGTCACAATGGATTATGACATCATAATGCATCCGCATTATGACATCGCAATATATTATGAGAGCGCAGTTTGCAGGTATTATGAGCAATTTCTCTTACCCCAATTTGTGTCACATCTACTGGAGAAACATGAGCATGTATTATGACGTCACAGTATATCATGACATCATAAATAGTATGCTTTATGACGTCACAATGTATTATGATGTCATAAAATATCCGCATTATGACATCAAAATATATTATGAGAGCGCAATTTGCAGGTATTATGAGCAATTTCTCTTACCACAATTTGTGTCACATCTACTGGAGCATCCTGAACATGTATTATGACGTCAAAATATATGATGACATCATAATTAGTATGCACTATGATGTCACAATGTATTATGACGTCATAATGAATCCGCATTACGACATCACAATATATTATGAGAACGCAATTTGCAGGTATTATGACCAATTTCTCTTAACCCAATTTGTGTCACATCTACTGGAGAAACATGAGCATGTATTATGACGTCACAGTATATGATGACATCATAATTAGTATGCATTATGACGTCACAATGTATTATGATGTCATAATATATCCGCATTATGACATCACAATATATTATGAGAGCGCAATTTGCATTTATTATGAGCAATTTCTCTGACCACAATTTGTGTAACATCTGCTGGAGCATCAAGAGCATGCATTATGATGTCACAATATATGATGACATCATAATTAGTAAGCACTATGATGTCACAATGTATTATGACGTCATAATGTATCCGCTTTTTGACATCACATTATATTATGAGAGCGCATTTTGCAGGTGTTATGACCAATTTCTCTTAAACCAATTTGTGTCACATCTACCGGAGCATCATGAGCATGCATTATGATGTCACAATATATGATGACATCATAATTAGTATGCACTATGATGTCACAACGTATTATGACGTCATAATGTATCCGCTTTATGACATCACAATATATTATGAGAGCGCAATTTGCAGGTATTATCAGCAATTTCTCTTACCACAATTTGTGTCACATCTATTGGAGCATCATGAGCATGCATTATGACGTCACAATATATGATGACATCGTAATTAATATGCACTATGATGTCACAATGTATTATGACGTCATAATGTATCCGCTTTATGACATCACAATATATTATGAGAGCGCAATTTGCAGGTATTATGACCAATTTCTCTTACCCTAATTTGTGTCAAATCTACTGGAGCATCATGTGCATGTATTATGATGTCACAGTATATGATGACATCATAATTAGTATGCACTATGACGTCACAACGTATTATGATGTCATAATGAATCCGCTTTATGACATCACAATATATTATGAGAGCACAATTTGCAGGTATTATGAGCAATTTCTCTTACCCCAATTTGTGTCACATCTACTGGAGAAACATGAGCATGTATTATGACGTCACAGTATATGATGACATCATAATTAGTATGCACTATGACGTCACAATGTATTATGATGTCATAATATATCCGGATAATGACATCACAATATATTATGAGAGCGCAATTTGCAGGTGTTATGAGCAATTTCTCTTACCACAATTTGTGTCACATCTACTGGAGCATCATGAGCATGCATTATGACGTCACAATATATGATGACATCATAATTAGTATGCACTATGATGTCACAATGTATTATGACGTCATAATGTATCCGCTTTATGACATCACAATATATTATGAGAGCGCAATTTGCAGGAATTATGAGCAATTTCTCTTACCCCAATTTGTGTCACATCTACTCGATAAACATGAGCATGTATTATGACGTCACAGTATATGATGACATCATAATTAGTATGCATTATGCCGTCACAATGTATTATGATATCACAATATATCCGCATTATGACATCACAATATATTATGAGAGCGCAATTTGCAGGTATTATGAGCAATTTCTCTTACCCCAATTTGTGTCACATCTACTGGAGCATCCTGAGCATGTATTATGACGTCACAATATATGATGACATCATAATTAGTATGCACTATGACATCACAATGTATTATGACATCATAATGTATCCGCATTATGACATCGTAATACATTATGAGAGCGCAATTTGCAGGTATTATGAGCAATTTCTCTTACCCCAATTTGTGTCACAACTACTGGAGCATAATTAGCATGCATTGTGATGTCACAGTATATGATGACATCATAATTAGTATGTATTATGACGTCATAATGAATCCGCCTTATGACATCACAATATATTGAGAACGCAATTTGCAGGTATTATGAGCAATTTCTCTTACCCCAATTTGTGTCACATCTACTGGAGCATCATGAGCATGCATCATGACGTCACAGTATATGATGACATCATAATTAGTATGCACTATGACGTCACAATGTATTATGACATCATTATGTATCCGCATTATGACATCGCAATTTATTATGAGAGCGCAATTTGCAGGTATTATGAGCAATTTCTCTTACCCCAATTTGTGTCACATCTACTGGAGAACCATGAGCATGTATTATGACGTCACAGTATATGATGACATCATAATTAGTATGCACTATGACGTCACAATGTATTATGATGACATAATATATCCGCATTATGACATCACAATATATTATGAGAGTGCTATTTGCAGGTAGTATGAGCAATTACTCTTACCCTATTTGTGTCACATCTACTGGAGCATCCTGAGCATGTATTATGATGTCACAATATATGATGACATCATAATTAGTATGCACTATGATGTCACAAAGTATTATGACGTCATAATATATTCGCATTATCACATCACAATATATTATGAGAGAGCAATTTGCAGGTATTATGACGAATTTATCTTACCCCAATTTGTGTCACATCTACTGGAGCATCATGAGCATGTATTATGATGTCACAGTATATGATGACATCATTATTAGTATGCACTATGACGTCACAATGTATTATGACATCATAATGTATCCGCCTTATGACATCGATATACATTATGAGAGCGCAATTTGCAGGTATTATGAGCAATTTCTCTTACCCAATTTGTGTCACAACAACTGGAGCATAATAAGCATGCATTATGATGTCACGGTATATGATGACATCATAATTAGTATGTATTATGACGTCATAATGAATCCGGATTATGACATCACAATATATTGAGAGCGCAAATTGCAGGTACTATGAGCAATTTCTCTTACCCCAATTTGTGTCACATCTACTGGAGCATCATGAGCATGCATTATGACGTCACAGTATATGATGACATCATAATTAGTAAGCATTATGACGTCACAATGTATTATGACGTCATAATGTATCCGCATTATGACATCACAATATATTATGAGAGCGCAATTTGCAGGTATTATAAGCAATTTCTCTTACCCCAATTTGTGTCACATCTACTGGAGCATCCTGAGCATGTATTATGATGTCACAATATATGATGACATCATAATTAGTATGCACTATGACGTCACAATGTATTATGACATCATTATGTATCCGCATTATGACATCGCAATTTATTATGAGAGCGCAATTTGCAGGTATTATGACCAATTTCTCTTACCCCATTTTGTGTCAAATCTACTGGAGAACCATGAGCATGTATTATGACGTCACAGTATATGATGACATCATAATTAGTATGCACTATGATGTCACAATGTATTATGACGTCATAATGAATCCGCATTATGACATCAGAATATATTATGAGAGCGCAATTTGCTGGTATTTTGAGCAATTTCTCTTACCCCAATTTGTGTCACATCTACTGGAGCATCATGAGCATGTATTATGACGTCACAGTATATGATGATATCATAATTAGTATGCACTATGACGTCACAATGTATTATGACAACATAATGTATCCGCATTATGACATCGCAATATATTATGAGAGCGCAATTTGCAGGTATTATGAGCAATTTCTCTTACCCCAATTTGTGTCACATCTACTGGAGCATCATGAGCATGCATTATGATGTCAGAGTATATGATGACATCATAATTAGTATGCACTATGATGTCACAATGTATTATGACGTCATAATGAATCCGCATTATGACATCTCAATATATTATGAGAGCGCAATTTGCAGGTATTATGAGCAATTTCTCTTACCCCAATTTGTGTCACATCTACTGGAGCATCATGAGCATGCATTATGATGTCACAATATATGATGACATCATAATTAGTATGCGCTATGATGTCACAATGTATTATGACGTCATAATGTATCCGCTTTATGACATCACAATATATTATGAGAGCGCAATTTGCAGGTATTATGACCAATTTCTCTTACCCCAATTTGTGTCACATCTCCTGGAGCATCATGAGCATGTATTATGACGTCACAGTATAGGATGACATCATAATTAGTATGCACTATGACGTCACAATATATTATGATGTCAGAATATATCCGCATTATGACATCACAATATATTATGAGAGCGCAATTTGCAGGTATTATGAGCAATTTCTCTTACCCCAATTTGTGTCACATCTACTGGAGCATCCTGAGCATGTATTATGACGTCACAATATATGATGACATCATAATTAGTATGCACTATGACATCACAATGTATTATGACATCATAATGTATCCGCATTATGACATCGTAATACATTATGAGAGCGCAATTTGCAGGTATTATGAGCAATTTCTCTTACCCCAATTTGTGTCACAACTACTGGAGCATAATTAGCATGCATTGTGATGTCACAGTATATGATGACATCATAATTAGTATGTATTATGACGTCATAATGAATCCGCCTTATGACATCACAATATATTGAGAACGCAATTTGCAGGTATTATGAGCAATTTCTCTTACCCCAATTTGTGTCACATCTACTGGAGCATCATGAGCATGCATCATGACGTCACAGTATATGATGACATCATAATTAGTATGCACTATGACGTCACAATGTATTATGACATCATTATGTATCCGCATTATGACATCGCAATTTATTATGAGAGCGCAATTTGCAGGTATTATGAGCAATTTCTCTTACCCCAATTTGTGTCAAATCTACTGGAGAACCATGAGCATGTATTATGACGTCACAGTATATGATGACATCATAATTAGTATGCACTATGATGTCACAATGTATTATGACGTCATAATGAATCCGCATTATGACATCACAATATATTATGAGAGCGCAATTTGCTGGTATTTTGAGCAATTTCTCTTACCCCAATTTGTGTCACATCTACTGGAGCATCATGAGCATGTATTATGACGTCACAGGATATGATGACATCATAATTAGTATGCAGTATGACGTCACAATGTATTATGACATCATAATGTATCCGCATTATGACATCGCAATATATTATGAGAGCGCAATCTGCAGGTATTATGAGCAATTTCTCTTACCACAATTTGTGTCACATCTACTGGAACATCATGAGCATGCATTATGATGTCACAATATATGATGACATCATAATTAGTATGCACTATGATGTCACAATGTATTATGACGTCATAATGTATCCGCTTTATGACTTCACATTATATTATGAGAGCGCAATTTGCAGGTATTATGACCAATTTCTCTTACCCCAATTTGTGTCACATCTACTGGAGCATCATGAGCATGTATTATGACGTCACAGTATATGATGACATCATAATTAGTATGCACTATGACGTCACAATGTATTATGATGACATAATATATCCGCATTATGACATCACAATATATTATGAGAGTGCAATTTGCAGGTAGTATGAGCAATTACTCTTACCCTATTTGTGTCACATCTACTGGAGCATCCTGAGCATGTATTATGATGTCACAATATATGATGACATCATAATTAGTATGCACTATGATGTCACAAAGTATTATGACGTCATAATATATTCGCATTATCACATCACAATATATTATGAGAGAGCAATTTGCAGGTATTATGACGAATTTATCTTACCCCAATTTGTGTCACATCTACTGGTGCATCATGAGCATGTATTATGATGTCACAGTATATGATGACATCATTATTAGTATGCACTATGACGTCACAATGTATTATGACATCATAATGTATCCGCCTTATGACATCGATATACATTATGAGAGCGCAATTTGCAGGTATTATGAGCAATTTCTCTTACCCAATTTGTGTCACAACAACTGGAGCATAATAAGCATGCATTATGATGTCACGGTATATGATGACATCATAATTAGTATGTATTATGACGTCATAATGAATCCGGATTATGACATCACAATATATTGAGAGCGCAAATTGCAGGTACTATGAGCAATTTCTCTTACCCCAATTTGTGTCACATCTACTGGAGCATCATGAGCATGCATTATGACGTCACAGTATATGATGACATCATAATTAGTAAGCATTATGACGTCACAATGTATTATGACGTCATAATGTATCCGCATTATGACATCACAATATATTAAGAGAGCGCAATTTGCAGGTATTATAAGCAATTTCTCTTACCCCAATTTGTGTCACAACTACTGGAGCATCCTGAGCATGTATTATGATGTCACAATATATGATGACATCATAATTAGTATGCACTATGACCTCACAATGTATTATGACGTCATAATATATTCGCATTATCACATCACACTATATTATGAGAGAGCAATTTGCAGGTATTATGACGAATTTCTCTTGCCCCAATTTGTGTCACATCTACTGGAGCATCATGAGCATGTATTATGATGTCACAGTATATGATGACATCATAATTAGTATGCACTATGACGTCACAATGTATTATGACATCATAATGTATCCGCATTATGACATCGAAATACATTATGAGAGCGCAGTTTGCAGGTATTATGAGCAATTTCTCTTACCCCAATTTGTGTCACAAGTACTGGAGCATAATGAGCATGCATTATGATGTCACAGTATATGATGACATCATAATTAGTATGTATTATGACGTCATAATGAATCCACATTATGACATCACAATATATTGAGAGCGCAATTTGCAGGTATTATGAGCAATTTCTCTTACCCCAATTTGTGTCACATCTACTGGAGCATCATGAGCATGCATTATGACGTCACAGTATATGATGACATCATAATTAGTATGCACTATGACGTCACAATGGATTATGACATCATAATGCATCCGCATTATGACATCGCAATATATTATGAGAGCGCAGTTTGCAGGTATTATGAGCAATTTCTCTTACCCCAATTTGTGTCACATCTACTGGAGAAACATGAGCATGTATTATGACGTCACAGTATATCATGACATCATAAATAGTATGCTTTATGACGTCACAATGTATTATGATGTCATAAAATATCCGCATTATGACATCAAAATATATTATGAGAGCGCAATTTGCAGGTATTATGAGCAATTTCTCTTACCACAATTTGTGTCACATCTACTGGAGCATCCTGAACATGTATTATGACGTCACAATATATGATGACATCATAATTAGTATGCACTATGATGTCACAATGTATTATGACGTCATAATGAATCCGCATTACGACATCACAATATATTATGAGAACGCAATTTGCAGGTATTATGACCAATTTCTCTTAACCCAATTTGTGTCACATCTACTGGAGAAACATGAGCATGTATTATGACGTCACAGTATATGATGACATCATAATTAGTATGCATTATGACGTCACAATGTATTATGATGTCATAATATATCCGCATTATGACATCACAATATATTATGAGAGCGCAATTTGCATTTATTATGAGCAATTTCTCTGACCACAATTTGTGTAACATCTGCTGGAGCATCAAGAGCATGCATTATGATGTCACAATATATGATGACATCATAATTAGTAAGCACTATGATGTCACAATGTATTATGACGTCATAATGTATCCGCTTTTTGACATCACATTATATTATGAGAGCGCAATTTGCAGGTATTATGACCAATTTCTCTTAAACCAATTTGTGTCACATCTACCGGAGCATCATGAGCATGCATTATGATGTCACAATATATGATGACATCATAATTAGTATGCACTATGATGTCACAACGTATTATGACGTCATAATGTATCCGCTTTATGACATCACAATATATTATGAGAGCGCAATTTGCAGGTATTATCAGCAATTTCTCTTACCACAATTTGTGTCACATCTATTGGAGCATCATGAGCATGCATTATGACGTCACAATATATGATGACATCGTAATTAATATGCACTATGATGTCACAATGTATTATGACGTCATAATGTATCCGCTTTATGACATCACAATATATTATGAGAGCGCAATTTGCAGGTATTATGACCAATTTCTCTTACCCTAATTTGTGTCAAATCTACTGGAGCATCATGTGCATGTATTATGATGTCACAGTATATGATGATATCATAATTAGTATGCACTATGACGTCACAACGTATTATGATGTCATAATGAATCCGCTTTATGACATCACAATATATTATGAGAGCACAATTTGCAGGTATTATGAGCAATTTCTCTTACCCCAATTTGTGTCACATCTACTGGAGAAACATGAGCATGTATTATGACGTCACAGTATATGATGACATCATAATTAGTATGCACTATGACGTCACAATGTATTATGATGTCATAATATATCCGGATAATGACATCACAATATATTATGAGAGCGCAATTTGCAGGTGTTATGAGCAATTTCTCTTACCACAATTTGTGTCACATCTACTGGAGCATCATGAGCATGCATTATGACGTCACAATATATGATGACATCATAATTAGTATGCACTATGATGTCACAATGTATTATGACGTCATAATGTATCCGCTTTATGACATCACAATATATTATGAGAGCGCAATTTGCAGGAATTATGAGCAATTTCTCTTACCCCAATTTGTGTCACATCTACTCGATAAACATGAGCATGTATTATGACGTCACAGTATATGATGACATCATAATTAGTATGCATTATGCCGTCACAATGTATTATGATATCACAATATATCCGCATTATGACATCACAATATATTATGAGAGCGCAATTTGCAGGTATTATGAACAATTTCTCTTACCCCAATTTGTGTCACATCTACTGGAGCATCCTGAGCATGTATTATGACGTCACAATATATGATGACATCATAATTAGTATGCACTATGACATCACAATGTATTATGACATCATAATGTATCCGCATTATGACATCGTAATACATTATGAGAGCGCAATTTGCAGGTATTATGAGCAATTTCTCTTACCCCAATTTGTGTCACAACTACTGGAGCATAATTAGCATGCATTGTGATGTCACAGTATATGATGACATCATAATTAGTATGTATTATGACGTCATAATGAATCCGCCTTATGACATCACAATATATTGAGAACGCAATTTGCAGGTATTATGAGCAATTTCTCTTACCCCAATTTGTGTCACATCTACTGGAGCATCATGAGCATGCATCATGACGTCACAGTATATGATGACATCATAATTAGTATGCACTATGACGTCACAATGTATTATGACATCATTATGTATCCGCATTATGACATCGCAATTTATTATGAGAGCGCAATTTGCAGGTATTATGAGCAATTTCTCTTACCCCAATTTGTGTCACATCTACTGGAGAACCATGAGCATGTATTATGACGTCACAGTATATGATGACATCATAATTAGTATGCACTATGACGTCACAATGTATTATGATGACATAATATATCCGCATTATGACATCACAATATATTATGAGAGTGCTATTTGCAGGTAGTATGAGCAATTACTCTTACCCTATTTGTGTCACATCTACTGGAGCATCCTGAGCATGTATTATGATGTCACAATATATGATGACATCATAATTAGTATGCACTATGATGTCACAAAGTATTATGACGTCATAATATATTCGCATTATCACATCACAATATATTATGAGAGAGCAATTTGCAGGTATTATGACGAATTTATCTTACCCCAATTTGTGTCACATCTACTGGAGCATCATGAGCATGTATTATGATGTCACAGTATATGATGACATCATTATTAGTATGCACTATGACGTCACAATGTATTATGACATCATAATGTATCCGCCTTATGACATCGATATACATTATGAGAGCGCAATTTGCAGGTATTATGAGCAATTTCTCTTACCCAATTTGTGTCACAACAACTGGAGCATAATAAGCATGCATTATGATGTCACGGTATATGATGACATCATAATTAGTATGTATTATGACGTCATAATGAATCCGGATTATGACATCACAATATATTGAGAGCGCAAATTGCAGGTACTATGAGCAATTTCTCTTACCCCAATTTGTGTCACATCTACTGGAGCATCATGAGCATGCATTATGACGTCACAGTATATGATGACATCATAATTAGTAAGCATTATGACGTCACAATGTATTATGACGTCATAATGTATCCGCATTATGACATCACAATATATTATGAGAGCGCAATTTGCAGGTATTATAAGCAATTTCTCTTACCCCAATTTGTGTCACAACTACTGGAGCATCCTGAGCATGTATTATGATGTCACAATATATGATGACATCATAATTAGTATGCACTATGACCTCACAATGTATTATGACGTCATAATATATTCGCATTATCACATCACACTATATTATGAGAGAGCAATTTGCAGGTATTATGACGAATTTCTCTTGCCCCAATTTGTGTCACATCTACTGGAGCATCATGAGCATGTATTATGATGTCACAGTATATGATGACATCATAATTAGTATGCACTATGACGTCACAATGTATTATGACATCATAATGTATCCGCATTATGACATCGAAATACATTATGAGAGCGCAGTTTGCAGGTATTATGAGCAATTTCTCTTACCCCAATTTGTGTCACAAGTACTGGAGCATAATGAGCATGCATTATGATGTCACAGTATATGATGACATCATAATTAGTATGTATTATGACGTCATAATGAATCCACATTATGACATCACAATATATTGAGAGCGCAATTTGCAGGTATTATGAGCAATTTCTCTTACCCCAATTTGTGTCACATCTACTGGAGCATCATGAGCATGCATTATGACGTCACAGTATATGATGACATCATAATTAGTATGCACTATGACGTCACAATGGATTATGACATCATAATGCATCCGCATTATGACATCGCAATATATTATGAGAGCGCAGTTTGCAGGTATTATGAGCAATTTCTCTTACCCCAATTTGTGTCACATCTACTGGAGAAACATGAGCATGTATTATGACGTCACAGTATATCATGACATCATAAATAGTATGCATTATGACGTCACAATGTATTATGATGTCATAAAATATCCGCATTATGACATCAAAATATATTATGAGAGCGCAATTTGCAGGTATTATGAGCAATTTCTCTTACCACAATTTGTGTCACATCTACTGGAGCATCCTGAACATGTATTATGACGTCACAATATATGATGACATCATAATTAGTATGCACTATGATGTCACAATGTATTATGACGTCATAATGAATCCGCATTACGACATCACAATATATTATGAGAACGCAATTTGCAGGTATTATGACCAATTTCTCTTAACCCAATTTGTGTCACATCTACTGGAGAAACATGAGCATGTATTATGACGTCACAGTATATGATGACATCATAATTAGTATGCATTATGACGTCACAATGTATTATGATGTCATAATATATCCGCATTATGACATCACAATATATTATGAGAGCGCAATTTGCATTTATTATGAGCAATTTCTCTGACCACAATTTGTGTAACATCTACTGGAGCATCAAGAGCATGCATTATGATGTCACAATATATGATGACATCATAATTAGTAAGCACTATGATGTCACAATGTATTATGACGTCATAATGTATCCGCTTTTTGACATCACATTATATTATGAGAGCGCAATTTGCAGGTATTATGACCAATTTCTCTTAAACCAATTTGTGTCACATCTACCGGAGCATCATGAGCATGCATTATGATGTCACAATATATGATGACATCATAATTAGTATGCACTATGATGTCACAACGTATTATGACGTCATAATGTATCCGCTTTATGACATCACAATATATTATGAGAGCGCAATTTGCAGGTATTATCAGCAATTTCTCTTACCACAATTTGTGTCACATCTATTGGAGCATCATGAGCATGCATTATGACGTCACAATATATGATGACATCGTAATTAATATGCACTATGATGTCACAATGTATTATGACGTCATAATGTATCCGCTTTATGACATCACAATATATTATGAGAGCGCAATTTGCAGGTATTATGACCAATTTCTCTTACCCTAATTTGTGTCAAATCTACTGGAGCATCATGTGCATGTATTATGATGTCACAGTATATGATGACATCATAATTAGTATGCACTATGACGTCACAACGTATTATGATGTCATAATGAATCCGCTTTATGACATCACAATATATTATGAGAGCACAATTTGCAGGTATTATGAGCAATTTCTCTTACCCCAATTTGTGTCACATCTACTGGAGAAACATGAGCATGTATTATGACGTCACAGTATATGATGACATCATAATTAGTATGCACTATGACGTCACAATGTATTATGATGTCATAATATATCCGGATAATGACATCACAATATATTATGAGAGCGCAATTTGCAGGTGTTATGAGCAATTTCTCTTACCACAATTTGTGCCACATCTACTGGAGCATCATGAGCATGCATTATGACGTCACAATATATGATGACATCATAATTAGTATGCACTATGATGTCACAATGTATTATGACGTCATAATGTATCCGCTTTATGACATCACAATATATTATGAGAGCGCAATTTGCAGGAATTATGAGCAATTTCTCTTACCCCAATTTGTGTCACATCTACTCGATAAACATGAGCATGTATTATGACGTCACAGTATATGATGACATCATAATTAGTATGCATTATGCCGTCACAATGTATTATGATATCACAATATATCCGCATTATGACATCACAATATATTATGAGAGCGCAATTTGCAGGTATTATGAGCAATTTCTCTTACCCCAATTTGTGTCACATCTACTGGAGCATCCTGAGCATGTATTATGACGTCACAATATATGATGACATCATAATTAGTATGCACTATGACATCACAATGTATTATGACATCATAATGTATCCGCATTATGACATCGTAATACATTATGAGAGCGCAATTTGCAGGTATTATGAGCAATTTCTCTTACCCCAATTTGTGTCACAACTACTGGAGCATAATTAGCATGCATTGTGATGTCACAGTATATGATGACATCATAATTAGTATGTATTATGACGTCATAATGAATCCGCCTTATGACATCACAATATATTGAGAACGCAATTTGCAGGTATTATGAGCAATTTCTCTTACCCCAATTTGTGTCACATCTACTGGAGCATCATGAGCATGCATCATGACGTCACAGTATATGATGACATCATAATTAGTATGCACTATGACGTCACAATGTATTATGACATCATTATGTATCCGCATTATGACATCGCAATTTATTATGAGAGCGCAATTTGCAGGTATTATGAGCAATTTCTCTTACCCCAATTTGTGTCACATCTACTGGAGAACCATGAGCATGTATTATGACGTCACAGTATATGATGACATCATAATTAGTATGCACTATGACGTCACAATGTATTATGATGACATAATATATCCGCATTATGACATCACAATATATTATGAGAGTGCTATTTGCAGGTAGTATGAGCAATTACTCTTACCCTATTTGTGTCACATCTACTGGAGCATCCTGAGCATGTATTATGATGTCACAATATATGATGACATCATAATTAGTATGCACTATGATGTCACAAAGTATTATGACGTCATAATATATTCGCATTATCACATCACAATATATTATGAGAGAGCAATTTGCAGGTATTATGACGAATTTATCTTACCCCAATTTGTGTCACATCTACTGGAGCATCATGAGCATGTATTATGATGTCACAGTATATGATGACATCATTATTAGTATGCACTATGACGTCACAATGTATTATGACATCATAATGTATCCGCCTTATGACATCGATATACATTATGAGAGCGCAATTTGCAGGTATTATGAGCAATTTCTCTTACCCAATTTGTGTCACAACAACTGGAGCATAATAAGCATGCATTATGATGTCACGGTATATGATGACATCATAATTAGTATGTATTATGACGTCATAATGAATCCGGATTATGACATCACAATATATTGAGAGCGCAAATTGCAGGTACTATGAGCAATTTCTCTTACCCCAATTTGTGTCACATCTACTGGAGCATCATGAGCATGCATTATGACGTCACAGTATATGATGACATCATAATTAGTAAGCATTATGACGTCACAATGTATTATGACGTCATAATGTATCCGCATTATGACATCACAATATATTATGAGAGCGCAATTTGCAGGTATTATAAGCAATTTCTCTTACCCCAATTTGTGTCACAACTACTGGAGCATCCTGAGCATGTATTATGATGTCACAATATATGATGACATCATAATTAGTATGCACTATGACCTCACAATGTATTATGATGTCATAATATATTCGCATTATCACATCACACTATATTATGAGAGAGCAATTTGCAGGTATTATGACGAATTTCTCTTGCCCCAATTTGTGTCACATCTACTGGAGCATCATGAGCATGTATTATGATGTCACAGTATATGATGACATCATAATTAGTATGCACTATGACGTCACAATGTATTATGACATCATAATGTATCCGCATTATGACATCGAAATACATTATGAGAGCGCAGTTTGCAGGTATTATGAGCAATTTCTCTTACCCCAATTTGTGTCACAAGTACTGGAGCATAATGAGCATGCATTATGATGTCACAGTATATGATGACATCATAATTAGTATGTATTATGACGTCATAATGAATCCACATTATGACATCACAATATATTGAGAGCGCAATTTGCAGGTATTATGAGCAATTTCTCTTACCCCAATTTGTGTCACATCTACTGGAGCATCATGAGCATGCATTATGACGTCACAGTATATGATGACATCATAATTAGTATGCACTATGACGTCACAATGGATTATGACATCATAATGCATCCGCATTATGACATCGCAATATATTATGAGAGCGCAGTTTGCAGGTATTATGAGCAATTTCTCTTACCCCAATTTGTGTCACATCTACTGGAGAAACATGAGCATGTATTATGACGTCACAGTATATCATGACATCATAAATAGTATGCATTATGACGTCACAATGTATTATGATGTCATAAAATATCCGCATTATGACATCAAAATATATTATGAGAGCGCAATTTGCAGGTATTATGAGCAATTTCTCTTACCACAATTTGTGTCACATCTACTGGAGCATCCTGAACATGTATTATGACGTCACAATATATGATGACATCATAATTAGTATGCACTATGATGTCACAATGTATTATGACGTCATAATGAATCCGCATTACGACATCACAATATATTATGAGAACGCAATTTGCAGGTATTATGACCAATTTCTCTTAACCCAATTTGTGTCACATCTACTGGAGAAACATGAGCATGTATTATGACGTCACAGTATATGATGACATCATAATTAGTATGCATTATGACGTCACAATGTATTATGACGTCATAATATATCCGCATTATGACATCACAATATATTATGAGAGCGCAATTTGCATTTATTATGAGCAATTTCTCTGACCACAATTTGTGTAACATCTACTGGAGCATCAAGAGCATGCATTATGATGTCACAATATATGATGACATCATAATTAGTAAGCACTATGATGTCACAATGTATTATGACGTCATAATGTATCCGCTTTTTGACATCACATTATATTATGAGAGCGCAATTTGCAGGTATTATGACCAATTTCTCTTAAACCAATTTGTGTCACATCTACCGGAGCATCATGAGCATGCATTATGATGTCACAATATATGATGACATCATAATTAGTATGCACTATGATGTCACAACGTATTATGACGTCATAATGTATCCGCTTTATGACATCACAATATATTATGAGAGCGCAATTTGCAGGTATTATCAGCAATTTCTCTTACCACAATTTGTGTCACATCTATTGGAGCATCATGAGCATGCATTATGACGTCACAATATATGATGACATCGTAATTAATATGCACTATGATGTCACAATGTATTATGACGTCATAATGTATCCGCTTTATGACATCACAATATATTATGAGAGCGCAATTTGCAGGTATTATGACCAATTTCTCTTACCCTAATTTGTGTCAAATCTACTGGAGCATCATGTGCATGTATTATGATGTCACAGTATATGATGACATCATAATTAGTATGCACTATGACGTCACAACGTATTATGATGTCATAATGAATCCGCTTTATGACATCACAATATATTATGAGAGCACAATTTGCAGGTATTATGAGCAATTTCTCTTACCCCAATTTGTGTCACATCTACTGGAGAAACATGAGCATGTATTATGACGTCACAGTATATGATGACATCATAATTAGTATGCACTATGACGTCACAATGTATTATGATGTCATAATATATCCGGATAATGACATCACAATATATTATGAGAGCGCAATTTGCAGGTGTTATGAGCAATTTCTCTTACCACAATTTGTGCCACATCTACTGGAGCATCATGAGCATGCATTATGACGTCACAATATATGATTACATCATAATTAGTATGCACTATGATGTCACAATGTATTATGACGTCATAATGTATCCGCTTTATGACATCACAATATATTATGAGAGCGCAATTTGCAGGAATTATGAGCAATTTCTCTTACCCCAATTTGTGTCACATCTACTCGATAAACATGAGCATGTATTATGACGTCACAGTATATGATGACATCATAATTAGTATGCATTATGCCGTCACAATGTATTATGATATCACAATATATCCGCATTATGACATCACAATATATTATGAGAGCGCAATTTGCAGGTATTATGAGCAATTTCTCTTACCCCAATTTGTGTCACATCTACTGGAGCATCCTGAGCATGTATTATGACGTCACAGCATATGATGACATCATAATTAGTATGCACTATGACATCACAATGTATTATGACATCATAATGTATCCGCATTATGACATCGTAATACATTATGAGAGCGCAATTTGCAGGTATTATGAGCAATTTCTCTTACCCCAATTTGTGTCACAACTACTGGAGCATAATTAGCATGCATTGTGATGTCACAGTATATGATGACATCATAATTAGTATGTATTATGACGTCATAATGAATCCGCCTTATGACATCACAATATATTGAGAACGCAATTTGCAGGTATTATGAGCAATTTCTCTTACCCCAATTTGTGTCACATCTACTGGAGCATCATGAGCATGCATCATGACGTCACAGTATATGATGACATCATAATTAGTATGCACTATGACGTCACAATGTATTATGACATCATAATGTATCCGCTTTATGACTTCACATTATATTATGAGAGCGCAATTTGCAGGTATTATGAGCAATTTCTCTTACCCCAATTTGTGTCAAATCTACTGGAGAACCATGAGCATGTATTATGACGTCACAGTATATGATGACATCATAATTAGTATGCACTATGATGTCACAATGTATTATGACGTCATAATGAATCCGCATTATGACATCACAATATATTATGAGAGCGCAATTTGCTGGTATTTTGAGCAATTTCTCTTACCCCAATTTGTGTCACATCTACTGGAGCATCATGAGCATGTATTATGACGTCACAGGATATGATGACATCATAATTAGTATGCAGTATGACGTCACAATGTATTATGGCATCATAATGTATCCGCATTATGACATCGCAATATATTATGAGAGCGCAATCTGCAGGTATTATGAGCAATTTCTCTTACCACAATTTGTGTCACATCTACTGGAGCATCATGAGCATGCATTATGATGTCACAATATATGATGACATCATAATTAGTATGCACTATGATGTCACAATGTATTATGACATCATAATGTATCCGCTTTATGACTTCACATTATATTATGAGAGCGCAATTTGCAGGTATTATGACCAATTTCTCTTACCCCAATTTGTGTCACATCTACTGGAGCATCATGAGCATGTATTATGACGTCACAGTATATGATGACATCATAATTAGTATGCACTATGACGTGACAATGTATTATGACGTCATAATGTATCCGCTTTTTGACATCACAATATATTATGAGAACGCAATTTGTAGGTATTATGAGCAATTTCTTTTACCTCAATTTGTGTCACATCTACTGGAGAAACATGAGCATGTATTATGACGTCACAGTATATGATGACATCATAATTAGTATGCATTATGACGTCACAATGTATTATGATGACATAATATATCCGCATTATGACATCACAATATATTATGAGAGTGCAATTTGCAGGTATTATGAACAATTACTCTTTCCCTATTTGTGTCACATCTACTGGAGCATCCTGAGCATGTATTATGATGTCACAATATATGATGACATCATAATTAGTATGCACTATGATGTCACAATGTATTATGACGTCATAATATATTCGCATTATCACATCACAATATATTATGAGAGAGCAATTTGCAGGTATTATGACGAATTTTTCTTACCCCAATTTGTGTCACATCTACTGGAGCATCATGAGCATGTATTATGATCTCACAGTATATGATGACATCATTATTAGTATGCACTATGACGTCACAATGTATTATGACATCATAATGTATCCGCCTTATGACATCGATATACATTATGAGAGCGCAATTTGCAGGTATTATGAGCAATTTCTCTTACCCAATTTGTGTCACAACAACTGGAGCATAATAAGCATGCATTATGATGTCACGGTATATGATGACATCATAATTAGTATGTATTATGACGTCATAATGAATCCGCATTATGACATCACAATATATTGAGAGCGCAAATTGCAGGTACTATGAGCAATTTCTCTTACCCCAATTTGTGTCACATCTACTGGAGCATCATGAGCATGCATTATGACGTCACAGTATATGATGACATCATAATTAGTAAGCATTATGACGTCACAATGTATTATGACGTCATAATGTATCCGCATTATGACATCACAATATATTATGAGAGCGCAATTTGCAGGTATTATAAGCAATTTCTCTTACCCCAATTTGTGTCACATCTATTGGAGCATCCTGAGCATGTATTATGATGTCACAATATATGATGACATCATAATTAGTATGCACTATGACCTCACAATGTATTATGACGTCATAATATATTCGCATTATCACATCACACTATATTATGAGAGAGCAATTTGCAGGTATTATGACGAATTTCTCTTGCCCCAATTTGTGTCACATCTACTGGAGCATCATGAGCATGTATTATGATGTCACAGTATATGATGACATCATAATTAGTATGCACTATGACGTCACAATGTATTATGACATCATAATGTATCCGCATTATGACATCGAAATACATTATGAGAGCGCAGTTTGCAGGTATTAAGAGCAATTTCTCTTACCCCAATTTGTGTCACAAGTACTGGAGCATAATGAGCATGCATTATGATGTCACAGTATATGATGACATCATAATTAGTATGTATTATGACGTCATAATGAATCCATATTATGACATCACAATATATTATGAGAGCGCAATTTGCAGGTATTATGAGCAATTTCTCTTACCCCAATTTGTGTCACATCTACTGGAGCATCATGAGCATGCATTATGACGTCACAGTATATGATGACATCATAATTAGTATGCACTATGACGTCACAATGGATTATGACATCATAATGCATCCGCATTATGACATCGCAATATATTATGAGAGCGCAATTTGCAGGTATTATGACCAATTTCGCTTACCCCAATTTGTGTCACATCTCCTGTAGCTTCATGAGCATGTATTTTGACGTCACAGTATATGATGACATCATAATTAGTATGCACTATGACGTCACAATGTATTATGATGTCATAATATATCGGCATTATGACATCAGAATATATTATGAGATCGCAATTTGCAGGTATTATGAGCAATTTCTCTTACCACAATTTGTGACACATCTACTGGAGCATCATCAGCATGCATTATGACATCACAATATATGATGACATCATAATTAGTATGCACTATGACGTCACAATGTATTATGATGTCACAGTATATGATGACATCATAATTAGTATGCATTATGACGTCACAATATATTATGATGTAATAATATATCCGCATTATGACATCACAATATATTATGAGAGCGCAATTTGCAGGTATTATGAGCAATTTCTCTTACCACGATTTGTGTAACATGTGCTGGAGCATCATGAGCATGCATTATGATGTCACAATATATGATGACATCATAATTAGTATGCACTATGATGTCACAATGTATTATGACGTCATAATGTATCCGCTTTATGACATCACAATATATTATGAGAGCGCAATTTGCAGGTATTATGACCAATTTCTCTTACCCCAATTTGTGTCACATCTCCTGTAGCATCATGAGCATGTATTTTGACGTCACAGTATATGATGACATCATAATTAGTATGCACTATGACGTCACAATGTATTATGATGTCATAATATATCGCATTATGACATCAGAATATATTATGAGAGCGCAATTTGCAGGTATTATGAGCAATTTCTCTTACCACAATTTGTGCCACATCTACTGGAGCATCATGAGCATGCATTATGACGTCACAATATATGATGACATCATAATTAGTATGCACTATGATGTCACAATGTATTATGACGTCATAATGTATCCGCTTTTTGACATCACAATATATTATGAGAGCGCAATTTGCAGGTATTATGACCAATTTCTCTTACCCCAATTTGTGTCACATCTACTGGAGCATCATGAGCATGTATTATGACGTCACAGTATATGATGACATCATAATTAGTATGCACTATGACGTGACAATGTATTATGACGTCATAATGTATCCGCTTTTTGACATCACAATATATTATGAGAACGCAATTTGTAGGTATTATGAGCAATTTCTTTTACCTCAATTTGTGTCACATCTACTGGAGAAACATGAGCATGTATTATGACGTCACAGTATATGATGACATCATAATTAGTATGCATTATGACGTCACAATGTATTATGATGACATAATATATCCGCATTATGACATCACAATATATTATGAGAGTGCAATTTGCAGGTATTATGAACAATTACTCTTTCCCTATTTGTGTCACATCTACTGGAGCATCCTGAGCATGTATTATGATGTCACAATATATGATGACATCATAATTAGTATGCACTATGATGTCACAATGTATTATGACGTCATAATATATTCGCATTATCACATCACAATATATTATGAGAGAGCAATTTGCAGGTATTATGACGAATTTTTCTTACCCCAATTTGTGTCACATCTACTGGAGCATCATGAGCATGTATTATGATCTCACAGTATATGATGACATCATTATTAGTATGCACTATGACGTCACAATGTATTATGACATCATAATGTATCCGCCTTATGACATCGATATACATTATGAGAGCGCAATTTGCAGGTATTATGAGCAATTTCTCTTACCCAATTTGTGTCACAACAACTGGAGCATAATAAGCATGCATTATGATGTCACGGTATATGATGACATCATAATTAGTATGTATTATGACGTCATAATGAATCCGCATTATGACATCACAATATATTGAGAGCGCAAATTGCAGGTACTATGAGCAATTTCTCTTACCCCAATTTGTGTCACATCTACTGGAGCATCATGAGCATGCATTATGACGTCACAGTATATGATGACATCATAATTAGTAAGCATTATGACGTCACAATGTATTATGACGTCATAATGTATCCGCATTATGACATCACAATATATTATGAGAGCGCAATTTGCAGGTATTATAAGCAATTTCTCTTACCCCAATTTGTGTCACATCTATTGGAGCATCCTGAGCATGTATTATGATGTCACAATATATGATGACATCATAATTAGTATGCACTATGACCTCACAATGTATTATGACGTCATAATATATTCGCATTATCACATCACACTATATTATGAGAGAGCAATTTGCAGGTATTATGACGAATTTCTCTTGCCCCAATTTGTGTCACATCTACTGGAGCATCATGAGCATGTATTATGATGTCACAGTATATGATGACATCATAATTAGTATGCACTATGACGTCACAATGTATTATGACATCATAATGTATCCGCATTATGACATCGAAATACATTATGAGAGCGCAGTTTGCAGGTATTAAGAGCAATTTCTCTTACCCCAATTTGTGTCACAAGTACTGGAGCATAATGAGCATGCATTATGATGTCACAGTATATGATGACATCATAATTAGTATGTATTATGACGTCATAATGAATCCATATTATGACATCACAATATATTATGAGAGCGCAATTTGCAGGTATTATGAGCAATTTCTCTTACCCCAATTTGTGTCACATCTACTGGAGCATCATGAGCATGCATTATGACGTCACAGTATATGATGACATCATAATTAGTATGCACTATGACGTCACAATGGATTATGACATCATAATGCATCCGCATTATGACATCGCAATATATTATGAGAGCGCAATTTGCAGGTATTATGACCAATTTCGCTTACCCCAATTTGTGTCACATCTCCTGTAGCTTCATGAGCATGTATTTTGACGTCACAGTATATGATGACATCATAATTAGTATGCACTATGACGTCACAATGTATTATGATGTCATAATATATCGGCATTATGACATCAGAATATATTATGAGATCGCAATTTGCAGGTATTATGAGCAATTTCTCTTACCACAATTTGTGACACATCTACTGGAGCATCATCAGCATGCATTATGACATCACAATATATGATGACATCATAATTAGTATGCACTATGACGTCACAATGTATTATGATGTCACAGTATATGATGACATCATAATTAGTATGCATTATGACGTCACAATATATTATGATGTAATAATATATCCGCATTATGACATCACAATATATTATGAGAGCGCAATTTGCAGGTATTATGAGCAATTTCTCTTACCACGATTTGTGTAACATGTGCTGGAGCATCATGAGCATGCATTATGATGTCACAATATATGATGACATCATAATTAGTATGCACTATGATGTCACAATGTATTATGACGTCATAATGTATCCGCTTTATGACATCACAATATATTATGAGAGCGCAATTTGCAGGTATTATGACCAATTTCTCTTACCCCAATTTGTGTCACATCTCCTGTAGCATCATGAGCATGTATTTTGACGTCACAGTATATGATGACATCATAATTAGTATGCACTATGACGTCACAATGTATTATGATGTCATAATATATCGCATTATGACATCAGAATATATTATGAGAGCGCAATTTGCAGGTATTATGAGCAATTTCTCTTACCACAATTTGTGCCACATCTACTGGAGCATCATGAGCATGCATTATGACGTCACAATATATGATGACATCATAATTAGTATGCACTATGATGTCACAATGTATTATGACGTCATAATGTATCCGCTTTTTGACATCACAATATATTATGAGAGCGCAATTTGCAGGTATTATGACCAATTTCTCTTACCCCAATTTGTGTCACATCTACTGGAGCATCATGAGCATGTATTATGATGTCACAGTATATGATTACATCATAATTAGTATGCACTATGAGGTCACTATGTATTATGATGTCATAATATATCCGCATTATGACATCACAGCATATTATGAGAGCGCAATTTGCAGGTATTATGAGCAATTTCTCTTGCCACAATTTGTGTCACATCTACTGGATCATCTTGAGCATCCATTATGACGTCACAATATATGATGACATCGTAATTAGTATGCACTATGAAGTCACAATGTATTATGACGTCATAATGTATCCGCTTTATGACATCACAATATATTATGAGAGCGCAATTTGCAGGTATTATGACCAATTTCTCTTTCCCTAATTTGTGTCACATCTACTGGAGCATCATGTGCATGTATTATGACATCACAGTATATGATGACATGATAATTAGTATGCACTATGACGTCACAATGTATTGTGACGTCATAATGTATCCGCATTTTGACATCACAATATGTTATGAGAGCGCCATTTGCAGGTATTATGAGCAATTTCTCTTACCACAATTTGTGTCACATATACTGGAGCATCATGTGCATGTATTAAGACGTCACAGTATATGATGACATCATAATTAGTATGCACTATGACGTCACAACGTATTATGACGTCATAATGAATCCGCATTATGACATGACAATATATTATGAGAGCGCAATTTGCAGGTATTCTGACCAATTTCTCTTAACCCAATTTGTGACACATCTACTGGAGAAACATGAGCATGTATTATGACGTCACAGTATATGATGACATCATAATTAGTATGCATTATGACGTCTCAATATATTATGATGTCATAATATATCCGCATTATGACATCACAATATATTATGAGAGCGAAATTTGCATGTATTATGAGCAATTTCTCTTACCACAATTTGTGTAACATCTGCTGGAGCATCATGAGCATGCATTATGATGTCACAATATATGATGACATCATAATTAGTATGCACTATGATGTCACAATGTATTATGACGTCATAATGTATCTGCTTTATGACATCACAATATATTATTAGAGCGCAATTTGCAGGTATTATGACCAATTTCTCTTACCCCAATTTGTGTCACATCTACTGGAGCATCATGAGCATGTATTATGACGTCACAGTATATGATGACATCATAATTAGTATGCACTATGACGTCACAATGTATTATGATGTCATAATATATCCGGATAATGACATCACAATATATTATGAGAGCGCAATTTTCAGGTGTTATGAGCAATTTCTCTTACCACAATTTGTACCACATCTACTGGAGCATCATGAGCATGCATTATGACGTCACAATATATGATGACATCATAATTAGTATGCACTATGATGTCACAATGTATTATGACGTCATAATGTATCCGCTTTATGACATCACAATATATTATGAGAGCGCAATTTGCAGGTATTATGACCAATTTCTCTTACCCCAATTTGTGTCACATCTACTGGAGCATCATGAGCATGTATTATGACGTCACAGTATATGATTACATCATAATTAGTATGCACTATGAGGTCACTATGTATTATGATGTCATAATATATCCGCATTATGACATCACAGCATATTATGAGAGCGCAATTTGCAGGTATTATGAGCAATTTCTCTTACCACAATTTGTGTCACATCTACTGGAGCATCTTGAGCATCCATTATGACGTCACAATATATGATGACATCGTAATTAGTATGCACTATGATATCACAATGTATTATGACGTCATAATGTATCCGCTTATTGACATCACAATATATTATGAGAGCGCAATTTGCAGGTATTATGACCAATTTCTCTTACCCTAATTTGTGTCACATCTACTGGAGCATCATGAGCATGCATTATGACGTCACAGTATATGATGACATCATAATTAGTAAGCATTATGACGTCACAATGTATTACGACGTCATAATGTATCCGCATTATGACATCACAATATATTATGAGAGCGCAATTTGCAGGTATTATGAGCAATTTCTCTTACCCCAATTTGTGTCACATCTACTGGAGCATCCTGAGCATGTATTATGAAGTCACAATATATGATGACATCATAATTAGTATGCACCATGATGTCACAATGTAATATGACGTCATAATCTATTCGCATTATGACATCACAATATATTATGAGAGCGCAATTTGCAGGTATTATGAGCAATTTATCTTACGCCAATTTGTGTCACATCTACTGGAGCACCATGAGCATGTATTATGACGTCACAATATATGATGACATCATAATTAGTATGCACTATGACGTCATAATGTATTATGAAGTCATAATGTATCCACATTATGACCACACAATATTTTATGAGAGCGCAATTTGCAGGTATTGTAAGCAATTTCTCTTACCCCAATTTGTGTCACATCTACTGGAGCATCATGAGCATGTATTATGATGTCACAGTATATGATGACATCATAATTAGTATGCACTATGACATCACAATGTCTTATGACATCATAATGTATCCGCAATATGACATCACAATATAGTATGAGAGCGCAATTTGCAGGTATTAAGAGCAATTTCTCTTACCCCAATTTGTGTCACATCTACTGGAGCATCATGAGTATGCATTAAAACGTCACAGTATATGATGACATCATAATTAGTATGCAGTATGACGTCACAATGTATTATGTCGTCATAATATATACTCATTATGACATCACAATATATTATGAGAGCGTAATTTGAAGGTATTATGAGCAATTTCTCTCACCCCAATTGGTGTCACATCTACTGGAGAAACATGGGCATGTATTATGACGTCACAGTATATGATGACGTCATAATTAGTATGTATTATGACGTCACAATGTATTATGATGTCATTATATATCCGCATTATGACATCACAATATATTATGAGAGCGCAATTTGCAGGTATTATGAGCAATTTCTCTAACCCCAATTTGTGTCACATCTACTGGAGCATCATGAGCATGCATTATGACGTCACAGTATATGATGACATCATAATTAGTAAACATTATGACGTCACAATGTATTATGACGTCATAATGTATCCGCATTATGACATCACAATAAATTATGAGAGCGCAACTTGCTGGTATTATGAGCAATTTCTCTTACCGCCATTTGTGTCACATCTACTGGAGCATCCTGAGCATGTATTATGACGTCACAATATATGATGACATCATAATTAGTATGCACTATGATGTCACAATGTATTATGACGTCATAATGTATTCGCATTATGACATCACAATATATTATGAGAGCGCAATTTGCAGGTATTATGAGCAATTTCTCTTACCCCAATTTGTGTCACATCTACTCGAGCATCATGAGCATGTATTATGATGTCACAGTATATGATGACATCATAATTAGTGTGCACTATGACGTCACAATGTATTATGATGTCATAATATATCCGCATTATGACATCGCAATATATTATGAGAGCGCAATTTGCAGGTATTATGAGCAATTTCTCTTACCCCAATTTGTGTCACATCTACTGGAGCATTATGAGCATGCATTATGATGTCACAATATATGATGACATCATAATTAGTATGCACTACGATGTCACAATGTATTATGACGTCATAATGAATCCGCATTATGACATCACAATATATTATGAGAGCGCAATTTGCAGGTATTATGAGCAATTTCTCTTACCCCAATTTGTGTCACATCTACTGGAGCATCATGAGCATGTATTATGACGTCACAGTATATGATTATATCATAATTAGTATGCACTATGAGGTCACTATGTATTATGATGTCATAATATATCCGCATTATGACATCACAGCATATTATGAGAGCGCAATTTGCAGGTATTATGAGCAATTTCTCTTACCACAATTTGTGTCACATCTACTGGAGCATCTTGAGCATCCATTATGACGTCACAATATATGATGACATCGTAATTAGTATGCACTATGATATCACAATGTATTATGACGTCATAATGTATCCGCTTATTGACATCACAATATATTATGAGAGCGCAATTTGCAGGTATTATGACCAATTTCTCTTACCCTAATTTGTGTCACATCTACTGGAGCATCATGAGCATGCATTATGACGTCACAGTATATGATGACATCATAATTAGTAAGCATTATGACGTCACAATGTATTACGACGTCATAATGTATCCGCATTATGACATCACAATATATTATGAGAGCGCAATTTGCAGGTATTATGAGCAATTTCTCTTACCCCAATTTGTGTCACATCTACTGGAGCATCCTGAGCATGTATTATGACGTCACAATATATGATGACATCATAATTAGTATGCACCATGATATCACAATGTAATATGACGTCATAATCTATTCGCATTATGACATCACAATATATTATGAGAGCGCAATTTGCAGGTATTATGAGCAATTTATCTTACGCCAATTTGTGTCACATCTACTGGAGCATCATGAGCATGTATTATGACGTCACAATATATGATGACATCATAATTAGTATGCACTATGACGTCATAATGTATTATGAAGTCATAATGTATCCGCATTATGACCACACAATATTTTATGAGAGCGCAATTTGCAGGTATTGTAAGCAATTTCTCTTACCCCAATTTGTGTCACATCTACTGGAGCATCATGAGCATGTATTATGATGTCACAGTATATGATGACATCATAATTAGTATGCACTACGACGTCTCAATGTCTTATGACATCATAATGTATCCGCAATATGACATCACAATATAGTATGAGAGCGCAATTTGCAGGTATTAAGAGCAATTTCTCTTACCCCAATTTGTGTCACATCTACTGGAGCATCATGAGTATGCATTAAAACGTCACAGTATATGACGACATCATAATTAGTATGCAGTATGACGTCACAATGTATTATGTCGTCATAATATATCCTCATTATGACATCACAATATATTATGAGAGCGTAATTTGAAGGTATTATGAGCAATTTCTCTTACCCCAATTGGTGTCACATCTACTGGAGAAACATGGGCATGTATTATGACATCACAGTATATGATGACGTCATAATTAGTATGTATTATGACGTCACAATGTATTATGATGTCATTATATATCCGCATTATGACATCACAATATATTATGAGAGCGCAATTTGCAGGTATTATGAGCAATTTCTCTTACCCCAATTTGTGTCACATCTACTGGAGCATCATGAGCATGCATTATGACGTCACAGTATATGATGATATCATAATTAGTAAACATTATGACGTCACAATGTATTATGACGTCATAATGTATCCGCATTATGACATCACAATATATTATGAGAGCGCAACTTGCTGGTATTATGAGCAATTTCTCTTACCGACATTTGTGTCACATCTACTGGAGCATCCTGAGCATGTATTATGACGTCACAATATATGATGACATCATAATTAGTATGCACTATGATGTCACAATGTATTATGACGTCATAATGTATTCGCATTATGACATCACAATATATTATGAGAGCACAATTTGCAGGTATTATGAGCAATTTCTCTTACCCCAATTTGTGTCACATCTACTCGAGCATCATGTGCATGTATTATGATGTCACAGTATATGATGACATCATAATTAGTGTGCACTATGACGTCACAATGTATTATGATGTCATAATATATCCGCATTATGACATCGCAATATATTATGAGAGCGCAATTTGCAGGTATTATGAGCAATTTCTCTTACCCCAATTTGTGTCACATCTACTGGAGCATTATGAGCATGCATTATGATGTCACAGTATATGATGACAACATAATTAGTATGCACTACGATGTCACAATGTATTATGACGTCATAATGAATCCGCATTATGACATCACAGTATATTATGAGAGCGCAATTTGCAGGTATTATGAGCAATTTCTCTTACCCCAATTTGTGTCACATCTACTGGAGCATCATGAGCATGTATTATGACCTCACAGTATATGATTACATCATAATTAGTATGCACTATGAGGTCACTATGTATTATGATGTCATAATATATCCGCATTATGACATCACAGCATAATATGAGAGCGCAATTTGCAGGTATTATGAGCAATTTCTCTTACCACAATTTGTGTCACATTTACTGGAGCATCTTGAGCATCCATTATGACGTCACAATATATGATGACATCGTAATTAGTATGCACTATGATATCACAATGTATTATGACGTCATAATTTATCCGCTTATTGACATCACAATATATTATGAGAGCGCAACTTGCAGGTATTATGACCAATTTCTCTTACCCTAATTTGTGTCACATCTACTGGAGCATCATGAGCATGCATTATGACGTCACAGTATATGATGACATCATAATTAGTAAGCATTATGACGTCACAGTGTATTACGACGTCATAATGTATCCGCATAATGACATCACAATATATTATGAGAGCGCAATTTGCAGATATTATGAGCAATTTCTCTTACCCCAATTTGTGTCACATCTACTGGAGCATCCTGAGCATGTATTATGATGTCACAATATATGATGACATCATAATTAGTATGCACCATGATGTCACAATGTAATATGACGTCATAATCTATTCGCATTATGACATCACAATATATTATGAGAGCGCAATTTGCAGGTATTATGAGCAATTTATCTTACGCCAATTTGTGTCACATCTACTGGAGCATCATGAGCATGTATTATGATGTCACAGTATATGATGACATCATAATTAGTATGCACTATGACGTCACAATGTCTTATGACATCATAATGTATCCGCAATATGACATCACAATATAGTATGAGAGCGCAATTTGCAGGTATTAAGAGCAATTTCTCTTACCCCAATTTGTGTCACATCTACTGGAGCATCATGAGTATGCATTAAAACGTCACAGTATATGATGACATCATAATTAGTATGCAGTATGACGTCACAATGTATTATGTCGTCATAATATATCCTCATTATGACATCACAATATATTATGAGAGCGTAATTTGAAGGTATTATGAGCAATTTCTCTTACCCCAATTGGTGTCACATCTACTGGAGAAACATGGGCATGTATTATGACGTCACAGTATATGATGACGTCATAATTAGTATGTATTATGACGTCACAATGTATTATGATGTCATTATATATCCGCATTATGACATCACAATATATTATGAGAGCGCAATTTGCAGGTATTATGAGCAATTTCTCTTACCCCAATTTGTGTCACAACGACTGGAGCATAATGAGCATGCATTATGATGTCACAGTATATGAAGACATCATAATTAGTATGTATTATGACGTCATAATGAATCCGCATTATGACATCACAATATATTGAGAGCGCAACTTGCAGGTATTATGAGCAATTTCTCTTACCCCAATTTGTGTCACATCTACTGGAGAAACATGAGCATGTATTATGACGTCACAGTATATGATGACATCATAATTAGTATGCATTATGACGTCACAATGTATTATGATGTCATAATATATCCGCATTATGACATCACAATATATTATGAGAGCGCAATTTGCAGGTATTATGAGCAATTTCTCTTACCCCAATTTGTGTCACATCTACTGGAGCATCATGAGCATGCATTATGATGTCACAATATATGATGACATCATAATTAGTATGCACTATGATGTCACAATGTATTATGACGTCATAATGTATCCGCTTTATGTCATCACAATATATTATGAGAGCGCAATTTGCAGGTATTATGACCAATTTCTCTTACCACAATTTGTGTCACATCTACTGGAGCATCATGAGCATGTATTATGACGTCACAGTATATGATGACATCATAATTAGTATGTACTATGACGTCACAATGTATTATGATGTCATAATATATCTGCATAATGACATCACAATATATTATGAGAGCGCAATTTGCAGGTATTATTAGCAATTTCTCTTACCACAATTTGTGTCACATCTACTGGAGCATCATGAGCATGCATTATGACGTCACAATATATGATGACATCATAATTAGTATGCAATATGAATTCACAATGTATTATGACGTCATAATTTATCCGCTTTTTGACATCACAATATATTATGAGAGCGAAATTTGCAGGTATTATGAGCAATTTCTCTTACCCCAATTTGTGTCACATCTACAGGAGAAACATGAGCATGTATTATGACGTCACAGTATATGATGACATCATAATTAGTATGCATTATGACGTCACAATGTATTATGATGTCATAATATATCCGCATTATGACATCACAATATATTATGAGAGCGCAATTTGCAGGTATTATGAGCAATTTCTCTTACCCTAATTTGTGTCACATCTACTGGAGCATCCTGAGCATGTATTATGACGTCACAATATATGATGACATCATAATTAGTATGCACTATGACGTCACAATGTATTATGACGTCATAATATATTCGCATTATCACATCACAATATATTATGATAGAGCAATTTGTAGGTATTATGACGAATTTCTCTTACCCCAATTTGTGTCACATCTACTGGAGCATCATGAGCATGTATTATGATGTCACAGTATATGATGTCATCATAATTAGTATGCACTATGACGTCACAATGTATTATGACATCATAATGTATCCGCATTATGACATCGCAATACATTGTGAGAGCGCAATTTGCAGGTATTATGAGCAATTTCTCTTACCCCAATTTGTGTCACAACTACTGGAACATAATGAGCATGCATTATGATGTCACAGTATATGATGACATAATAATTAGTATGTATTATGACGTCATAATGAATCCACATTATGACATCACAATATATTGAGAGCGCAATTTGCAGGTATTATGAGCAATTTCTCTTACCCCAATTTGTGTCACATCTACTGGAGCATCATGAGAATGCATTATGACGTCACAGTATATGATGACATCATAATTAGTAAGCATTATGACGTCACAATGTATTATGACGTCATAATGTATCCGCACTATGACTTCACAATATATTATGAGAGCGCAATTTGCAGGTATTATGAGCAATTTCTCTTACCCCAATTTGTGTCACATCTACTAGAGCATCATGAGCATGTATTATGACGTCACAGTATATGATAACATCATAATTAGTATGCACTATGACGTCACAATGTATTATGACATCATAATGTATCCGCATTATGACATCGCAATACATTATGAGAGCGCAATTTGCAGGTATTATGAGCAATTTGTCTTACCCCAATTTGTGTCACAACTACTGGAGCATAATGAGCATGCATTATGATGTCACAGTATATGATGACATCATAATTAGTATGTATTATGACGTCATAATGAATCCGCATTATGACATCACAATATATTGAGAGCGCAATTTGCAGGTATTATGAGCAATTTCTCTTACCCCAATTTGTGTCACATCTACTGGAGCATAATGAGCATGCATTATGATATCACAGTATATGATGACATCATAATTAGTATGCACTATGATGTCACAATGTATTATGACGTCATAATGAATCCGCATTTTGACATCACAATATATTATGAGAGCGCAATTTGCAGGTATTATGAGCAATTCTCTTACGACAATTTGTGTCACATCTAATCGAGCATCATGAGCATGTATTATGACGTCACAGTATATGATGACATCATAATTAGTATGCACTATGACGTCACAATGTATTATGATGTCATAATATATCCGCAATATGACATCACAACATATTAAGAGAGCGCAATTTGCAGATATTATGAGCAATTTCTCTAACCCCAATTTGTGTCACATTTACTGGAGCATCCTGAGCATGTATTTTGACGTCAAAATATATGATGACATCATAATTAGTATGCACTATGACGTCACAATGTATTATGACGTCATAATGTATTCGCATTATGACATCACAATATAGTATGAGAGCGCAATTTGCAGGTATTATGAGCAATTTCTCTTACCCCAATTTGTGTCACATCTACTCGATCATCACGAGCATGTATTATGACGTCACAGTATATGATGACATCATAATTAGTATGCAGTATGATGTCACAATGTATTATGATGTCATAATATATCCGCATTATGACATCACAACATATTAAAAGAGCGCAATTTGCAGATATTATGAGCAATTTCTCTTACCCCAATTTGTGTCACATCTACTGGAGCATCATGAGCATGCATTATTACGTCACAATATATGATGACATCATAATTAGTATGCACTATGATGTCTCAATATATTATGACGTCATAATGTATCCGCTTTATGACATCACAATATATTATGAGAGCGCAATTTGCAGGTATTATGAGCAATTTCTCTTACCCCAATTTGTGTCGCAACTGCTGGAGCATCCTGAGCATCCATTTTGATGTCACAATATATGATGACATCATAATTAGTATGCACTATGACGTCACAATGTATTATGACGTCGTAATGTATTCGCATTATGACATCACAATATATTATGAGAGCGCAATTTGCAGGTATTATGAGTAATTTCTCTTACCCCAATTTGTGTCACATCTACTCGAGCATCATGAGCATGTATTATGACGTCACAGTATATGATGACATCATAATTAGTATGCACCATGACGTCACAATGTATTATGACATCATAATGTATCCGCATTATGACATCGCAATATATTATGAGAGCGCAATTTGCAGGTATTCGGAGCAATTTCTCTTACCCCAATTTATGTCACATCTCCTGGAGCATAATGAGCATGCATTATGATGTCAGTGTATATGATGACATCATAATTAGTATGCACTATGATGTCACAATGTATTATGACGTCATAATGATTCCGCATTATGACATCACAATATATTATGAGAGCGCAATTTGCAGGTATTTTGAGCAATTTCTCTTACCCCAATTTGTGTCACATCTACTGGAGAAACATGAGCATGTATTATGACGTCACAGTATATGATGACATCATAATTAGTATGCATTATGACGTCACAATATATTATGATGTCATAATATATCCGCATTATGGCATCACAATATATTATGAGAGCGCAATTTGCAGGTATTATGAGCAATTTCTCTTACCCCAATTTGTGTCACATCTACTGGAGCATCCCGAGCATGTATTTTGACGTCACAATATATGATGACATCATAATTAGTATGCACTATGACGTCCCAATGTATAATGACGTCATAATGTATTCGTATTTTGACATCACAATATAGTATGAGAGCGCAATTTGCAGGTATTATGAGCAATTTCTCTTACCCCACTTTGTGTCACATCTACTGGAGCATCCTGAGCATGTATTTTGACGTCACAGTATATGATGACATCATAATTAGTATGCACTATGACGTCACCATGTATTATGACGTCATAATGTATTAGCATTATGATATCACAATATAGTATGAGAGCGCAATTTGCAGGTATTATGAACTATTTCTCTTACCCCAATTTGTGTCACATCTACTCGAGCATCATGAGCATGTATTATGACGTCACAGTATATGATGACATCATAATTAGTATGCACTATGACGTCACAATGTATTATGATGTCATAATATATCCGCATTATGACATCACAACATATTAAGAGAGCACAATTTGCAGATATTATGAGCAATTTCTCTTACCACAATTTGTGTCACATCTACTGGAGCATCATGAGCATGCATTATGATGTCACAATATATGATGACATCATAATTAGTATGCACTATGATGTCACAATGTATTATGACGTCATAATGTATCCGCATTATGACATCACAATATATTATGAGAGCGCAATTTGCAGGTATTATGAGCAATTTCTCTTACCCCAATTTGTGTCACATCTACTGGAGCATCCTGAGCATGTATTTTGACGTCACAATATATGATGACATCATAATTAGTATGCACTATGACGTCACAATGTATTATGACGTCATAATGTATTCGCATTATGACATCACAATATAGTATGAGAGCGCAATTTGCAGGTATTATGACCAATTTCTCTTACCCCAATTTGTGTCACATCTACTCGAGCATCATGAGCATGTATTATGACGTCACAGTATATGATGACATCATAATTAGTATGCACTGTGACGTCACAATGTATTATGACATCATAATGTATCCGCATTACGACATCGCAATATATTATGAGAGCGCAATTTGCAGGTATTCGGAGCAATTTCTCTTATCGCAATTTGTGTCACATGTACTGGAGCATAATGAGCATGCATTATGATGTCACTGTATATGATGACATCATAATTAGTATGCACTATGATGTCACAATGTATTATGACGTCATAATGTATTCGCATTATGACATCACAATATATTATGAGAGCGCAATTTGCAGGTATTATGAGCAATTTCTCTTACCCCAATTTGTGTCACATCTACTGGAGCATCCTGAGCATGTATTTTGACGTCACAATATATGATGACATCATAATTAGTATGCACTATGACGTCACAATGTATTATGACGTCATAATGTATTCGCATTTTGACATCACAATATAGTATGAGAGCGCAATTTGCAGGTATTATGAGCAATTTCTCTTACCCCAATTTGTGTAACATCTACTCGAGCATCATGAGCATGAATTATAACGTCACAGTATATAATGACATCATAATTAGTATGCACTATGATGTCACAATGTATTATGACATCATAATGTATCCGCATTATGACATCGCAATATATTATGAGAGCGCAATTTGCAGGTATTCGGAGCAATTTCTCTTACCCCAATTTGTGTCACATCTACTGGAGCATAATGAGCATGCATTATGATGTCACTGTATATGATGACATCATAATTAGTATGCACTATGATGTCACAATGTATTATGACGTCATAATGATTCCGCATTATGACATCAAAATATATTATTAGAGCACAATTTGCAGGTATTATGAGCAATTTCTCTTACCCCAATTTGTGTCACATCTACTGGAGCATAATGAGCATGCATTATGATGTCACAGTATATGATGACATCATAATTAGTATCCACTATGATGTCACAATGTATTATGAGGTCATAATGAATCCGCATTATGACATCACAATATATTATGAGAGCGCAATTTGTAGGAATTTTGAGCAATTTCCCTTACCCCAATTTGTGTCACATCTACTGGAGAAACATGAGCATGTATTATGACGTCACAGTATATGATTACATCATAATTAGTATGCATTATGACGTCACAATATATTGTGATGTCATAATATATCCGCATTATGGCATCACAATATATTATGAGAGCGCAATTTGAAGGTATCATGAGCAATTTCTATTACCCCAATTTGTGTCACATCTACTGGAGCATCCTGAGCATGTATTACGACGTCACAGTATATGATGACATCATAATTAGTATGCACTATGACATCACAATGTATTATGATGTCATAATATATCCGCATTATGACATCACAACATATTAAGAGAGCGCAATTTGCAGATATTATGAGCAATTTCTCTTACCACAATTTGTGTCACATCTACTGGAGCATCATGAGCATGCATTATGACGTCACAATATATGATGACATCATAATTAGTATGCACTAGGACGTCACAATGTATTATGACGTCATAATGAATCCGCATTATGACATCACAATATATTATGAGAGCGCAATTTGCAGGTATTTTGAGCAATTTCTCTTACCCCAATTTGTGTCACATCTACTGGAGATACATGAGCATGTATTATGACGTCACAATAAATGATGACATCATAATTAGTATGCACTATGATGTCACAATGTATTATGACGTCATAATTATACGCATTATGACATCACAATATAGTATGAGAGCGCAATTTGCAGGTATGAGCAATTTCTCTTACCCTAATTTGTGTCACATCTACTGGAGCATCCTGAGCATGTATTTTGACGTCACAATATATGATGACATCATAATTAGTATGCACTATGACGTCACAATGTATTATGACGTCATAATGAATCCACATTATGACATCACAATATATTATGAGAGCGCAATTTGCAGGTATTTTGAGCAATTTCTCTTACCCCAATTTGTGTCACATCTACTGGAGAAACATGAGCAAGTATTATGACGTCACAATATATGATGACATCATAATTAGTATGCACTATGACGTCACAATGTATTATGACATCATAATATATTCGCATTATGACATCACAATATAGTTTGAGAGCGCAATTTGCAGGTATGAGCAATTTCTCTTACCCCAATTTGTGTCACACCTACTGGAGCATCCTGAGCATGTATTTTGACGTCACAATTTATGATGACATCATAATTAGTATTCACTATGACGTCACAATGTATTATGATGTCATAATGTATTCGTATGATGACATCACAATATAGTATGAGAGCGCAATTTGCAGGTATTATGAGCAATTTCTCTTACCCCAATTTGTGTCACATCTACTCGAGCATCATGAGCATGTATTATGACGTCACAGTATATGATGACATCATAATTAGTATGCACTATGACGTCACAATGTATTATGACATCATAATGTATCCGCATTATGACATCGCAATATATTATGAGAGCGCAATTTGCAGGTATTCGGAGCAATTTCTCTTACCCCAATTTGTGTCACATGTACTGGAGCATAATGAGCATGCATTATGATATCACTGTACATGGTGACATCATAATTAGTATGCACTATGATGTCACAATGTATTATGACGTCATAATGATTCCGCATTATGACATCACAATATATTATGAGAGCGCAATTTGCAGGTATTATGAGCAATTTATCTTACCCCAATTTGTGTCACATCTACTGGAGCATAATGAGCATGCATTATGATGTCACAGTATATGATGACATCATAATTAGAATGCACTATGATATCACAATGTATTATGAGGTCATAATGAATCCGCATTATGACATCACAATATATTATGTGAGCGTAATTTGCAGGTATTTTGAGCAATTTCTCTTACCCCCATTTTTGTCACATCTACTGGAGAAACATGAGCATGTATTATGACGTCACAATATATGATGACATCATAATTAGTATGCACTATGACGTCACAATGTATTATGACGTCATAATGTATTCACATTATGACATCCCAATATAGTATGAGAGCGCAATTTGCAGGTATTATGAGCAATTTCTCTTACCCCAATTTGTGTCACATCTACTGGAGAATCCTGAGCATGTATTTTGACGTCACAATATATGATGACATCATAATTAGTATGCACTATGACGTCACAATGTATTATGACGTCATAATGTATTCGCATTATGACATCACAATATAGTATGAGAGCGCAATTTGCAGGTATTATGACCAATTTCTCTTACCCCAATTTGTGTCACATCTACTCGAGCATCATGAGCATGTATTATGACGTCACAGTCTATGATGACATCATAATTATTATGCACGATGACGTCACAATGTATTATGATATCATAATATATCCGCATTATGACATCACAACATATTAAGAGAGCGCAGTTTACAGATATTATGAGCAATTTCACTTACCACAATTTGTGTCACATCTCCTGGAGCATCATGAGCATGCATTATGACGTCAGAATATATGATGACATCATAATTAGTATGCACTATGATGTCTCAATGTATTATGACGTCATAATGTATCCGCTTTATGACATCACAATATATTATGAGAGCGCAATTTCAGGTATTATGAGCAATTTCTCTTACCCCAATTTGTGTCACATCTACAGGAGCATCCTGAGCATGTATTTTGACGTCACAATATATGATGACATCATAATTAGTATGCACTATGACGTCACAATGTATTATGACGTCATAATGTATTCGCATTATGACATCACAATATAGTATGAGAGCGCAATTTGCAGGTATTATGAGCAATTTCTCTTACCCCAATTTGTGTCACATCTACTGGAGCATAATGAGCATGCATTATGATGTCACAGTATATGATGACATCATAATTAGTATGCACTATGACGTCACAATGTATTATGATGTCATAATATATCCGCATTATGACATCACAACATATTAAGAGAGCGCAATTTGCAGATATTATGAGCAATTTCTCTTACCACAATTTGTGTCACGTCTACTGGAGCATCATGAGCATGCATTATGACGTCACAATATATGATGACATCATAAATAGTATGCACTATGACGTCACAATGTATTATGACGTCATAATGTATTCGCATTATGGCATCACAATATAGTATGAGAGCGCAATTTGCAGGTATTATGAGCAATTTCCCTTACCCCAATTTGTGTCACACCTACTCGAGCATCATGAGCATGTATTATGACGTCACAGTATATGATGACATCATAATTAGTATGCACTATGACGTCACAATGTATTATGACATCATAATGTATCCGCATTATGACATCACAATATATTATGAGAGCGCAATTTGCAGGTATTATGAGCAATTTCTCTTACCCCAATTTGTGTCACATCTACTGGAGCATAATGAGCATGCATTATGATGTCACAGTATATGATGACATCATAATTAGTATCCACTATGATGTCACAATGTATTATGAGGTCATAATGAATCCGCATTATGACATCAGAATATATTATGAGAGCGCAATTTGCAGGAATTTTGAGCAATTTCCCTTACCCCAATTTGTGTCACATCTACTGGAGAAACATGAGCATGTATTATGACGTCACAGTATATGATGACATCATAATTAGTATGCATTATGACGTCACAATATATTGTGATGTCATAATATATCCGCATTATGGCATCACAATATATTATGAGAGCGCAATTTGAAGGTATCATGAGCAATTTCTATTACCCCAATTTGTGTCACATCTACTGGAGCATCCTGAGCATGTATTATGACGTCACAGTATATGATGACATCATAATTAGTATGCACTATGACATCACAATGTATTATGATGTCATAATATATCCGCATTATGACATCACAACATATTAAGAGAGCGCAATTTGCAGACATTATGAGCAATTTCTCTTACCACAATTTGTGTCACATCTACTGGAGCATCATGAGCATGCATTATGACGTCACAATATATGATGACATCATAATTAGTATGCACTATGACGTCACAATGTATTATGACGTCATAAAGAATCCGCATTATGACATCACAATATATTATGAGAGCGCAATTTGCAGGTATTTTGAGCAATTTCTCTTACCCCAATTTGTGTCACATCTACTGGAGATACATGAGCATGTATTATGACGTCACAATAAATGATGACATCATAATTAGTATGCACTATGATGTCACAATGTATTATGACGTCATAATGATTCCGCATTATGACATCACAATATAGTATGAGAGCGCAATTTGCAGGTATGAGCAATTTCTCTTACCCTAATTTGTGTCACATCTACTGGAGCATCCTGAGCATGTATTTTGACGTCACAATATATGATGACATCATAATTAGTATGCACTATGACGTCACAGTGTATTATGACGTCATAATGAATCCACATTATGACATCACAATATATTATGAGAGCGCAATTTGCAGGTATTTTGAGTAATTTCTCTTACCCCAATTTTTGTCACATCTACTGGAGAAACATGACCAAGTATTATGACGTCACAATATATGATGACATCATAATTAGTATGCACTATGACCTCACAATGTATTATGACATCATAATATATTCGCATTATGACATCACAATATAGTATGAGAGCGCAATTTGCAGGTATGAGCAATTTCTCTTACCCCAATTTGTGTCACATCTACTGGAGCATCCTGAGCATGTATTTTGACGTCAGAATTTATGATGACATCATAATTAGTATGCACTATGACGTCACAATATATTATGATGTCATAATGTATTCGTATTATGACATCACAATATAGTATGAGAGCGCAATTTGCAGGTATTATGAGCAATTTCTCTTACCCCAATTTGTGTCACATCTACTCGAGCATCATGAGCATGTATTATGACGTCACAGTATATGATGACATCATAATTAGTATGCACTATGACGTCACAATGTATTATGACATCATAATGTATCCGCATTATGACATCGCAATATATTATGAGAGCGCAATTTGCAGGTATTCGGAGCAATTTCTCTTACCCCAATTTGTGTCACATCTACTGGAGCATAATGAGCATGCATTATGATGTCACTGTATATGATGACATCATAATTAGTATGCACTATGATGTCACAATGTATTATGACGTCATAATGATTCCGCATTATGACATCACAATATATTATGAGAGCGCAATTTGCAGGTATTATGAGCAATTTCTCTTACCCCAATTTGTGTCACATCTACTGGAGTATAATGAGCATGCATTATGATGTCACAGTATATGGTGACATCATAATTAGTATGCAGTATGATGTCACAATATATTATGACGTCATAATGTATCCGCTTTTTGACATCACAACATATTATAAGAGCGCAATTTGCAGGTATTATGACCAATTTCTCTTACCCCAATTTGTGTCACATCTACTGGAGCAAAATGAGAATGCATTATGGTGTCACAGTATATGATGACATCATAATTAGTATGCACTATGATGTCACAATGTATTATGACGTCATAATGAATCCGCATTATGACACGACAATATATTATGAGAGCGCAATTTGCAGGTATTATGACCAATTTCTCCTACCCCAATTTGTGTCACATCTACTGGAGAAACCTGGCATGTATTATGACGTCACAGTATATGATGATATCATAATTAGTATGCATTATGACGTCACAATATATTATGATGTCATAATATATCCGCATTATGACATCACAATATATTATGAGAGCGCAATTTGCAGGTATTATAAGCAATTTCTCTTACCACAATTTGTGTAACATGTGCTGGAGCATCATGAGCATGCATTATGACATCACAACATATGATGACATCATAATTAGTCTGCACTATTATGTCACAATGTATTATGACTTCATAATGTATCCGCTTTTTGACATCACAATATATTATGAGAGTGCAATTTGCAGGTATTATGAGCCATTTCTCTTACCCCAATTTGTGTCACATCTACTGGAGAAACATGAGCATGTATTATGACGTCACAGTATATGATGACATCATAATTAGTGTGCACTATGACTTCACAATGTATTATGATATCATAATATATCCGCATTATGACATCACAATATATTATGAGAGCGCAATTTGCAGGTATTATGAGCAATTTATCTTACCCCAATTTGTGTCACATCTACTGGAGCATCCTGAGCATGTATTATGACGTCACAATATATGATGACATCATAATTAGTATGCACTATGACGTCACAATGTATTATGATGTCATAATATATTCGCATTATCACATCACAGTATATTATGAGAGAGCAATTTGCAGGTATTATGACGAATTTCTCTTACCCCAATTTGTGTCACATCTACTGGAGCATCATAAGCATGTATTATGATGTCACAGTATATGATGACATCATAATTAGTATGCACTATGACGTCACAATGTATTATGACATCATAATGTATCCGCATTATGACATCGCAATACTTTATGAGAGCGCAATATGCAGGTATTATGAGCAATTTCTCTTACCCCAATTTGTGTCACATCTACTGGAGTATAATGAGCATGCATTATGATGTCACAGTACATTGTGACATCATAATTACTATGCAGTATGATGTCACAATGTATTATGACGTCATAATGTATCCGCTTTTTGACATCACAATATATTATAAGAGCGCAATTTGCAGGTATTATGAGCAATTTCTCTTACCCCAATTTGTGTCATATCTACTGGAGCAAAATGAGAATGCATTATGATGTCACAGTATATGACGACATCATAATTAGTATGCACTATGATGTCACAATGTATTATGACGTCATAATGAATCCGCATTTTGACATCACAATATATTATGAGAGCGCAATTTGCAGGTATTCTGACCAATTTCTCTTAACCCAATTTGTGACACATCTACTGGAGAAACATGAGCATGTATTATGACGTCACAGTATATGATGACATCATAATTAGTATGCATTATGACGTCTCAATATATTATGATGTCATAATATATCCGCATTATGACATCACAATATATTATGAGAGCGCAATTTGCATGTATTATGAGCAATTTCTCTTACCACAATTTGTGTAATATCTGCTGGAGCATCATGAGCATGCATTATGCTATCACAATATATGATGACATCATAATTAGTATGCACTATGACGTCACAACGTATTATGACGTCATAATGAATCCGCATTATGACATCACAATATATTATGAGAGCGCAATTTGCAGGTATTCTGACCAATTTCTCTTAACCCAATTTGTGACACATCTACTGGAGAAACATGAGCATGTATTATGACGTCACAGTATATGATGACATCATAATTAGTATGCATTATGACGTCTCAATATATTATGATGTAATAATATATCCGCATTATGACATCACAATATATTATGAGAGCGCAATTTGCATGTATTATGAGCAATTTCTCTTACCACAATTTGTGTAACATCTGCTGGAGCATCATGAGCATGCATTATGATGTCACAATATATGATGACATCATAATTAGTATGCACTATGATGTCACAATGTATTATGACGTCATAATGTATCTGCTTTATGACATCACAATATATTATTAGAGCGCAATTTGCAGGTATTATGACCAATTTCTCTTACCCCAATTTGTGTCACATCTACTGGAGCATCATGAGCATGTATTATGACGTCACAGTATATGATGACATCATAATTAGTATGCACTATGACGTCACAATGTATTATGATGTCATAATATATCCGGATAATGACATCACAATATATTATGAGAGCGCAATTTGCAGGTGTTATGAGCAATTTCTCTTACCACAATTTGTGCTACATCTACTGGAGCATCATGAGCATGCATTATGACGTCACAATATATGATGACATCATAATTAGTATGCACTATGATGTCACAATGTATTATGACGTCATAATGAATCCACATTATGACATCACAATATATTATGAGAGCGCAATTTGCAGGTATTTTGAGTAATTTCTCTTACCCCAATTTGTGTCACATCTACTGGAGAAACATGACCAAGTATTATGACGTCACAATATATGATGACATCATAATTAGTATGCACTATGACCTCACAATGTATTATGACATCATAATATATTCGCATTATGACATCACAATATAGTATGAGAGCGCAATTTGCAGGTATGAGCAATTTCTCTTACCCCAATTTGTGTCACATCTACTGGAGCATCCTGAGCATGTATTTTGACGTCAGAATTTATGATGACATCATAATTAGTATGCACTATGACGTCACAATATATTATGATGTCATAATGTATTCGTATTATGACATCACAATATAGTATGAGAGCGCAATTTGCAGGTATTATGAGCAATTTCTCTTACCCCAATTTGTGTCACATCTACTCGAGCATCATGAGCATGTATTATGACGTCACAGTATATGATGACATCATAATTAGTATGCACTATGACGTCACAATGTATTATGACATCATAATGTATCCGCATTATGACATTGCAATATATTATGAGAGCGCAATTTGCAGGTATTCGGAGCAATTTCTCTTACCCCAATTTGTGTCACATCTACTGGAGCATAATGAGCATGCATTATGATGTCACTGTATATGATGACATCATAATTAGTATGCACTATGATGTCACAATGTATTATGACGTCATAATGATTCCGCATTATGACATCACAATATATTATGAGAGCCCAATTTGCAGGTATTATGAGCAATTTCTCTTACCCCAATTTGTGTCACATCTACTGGAGCATAATGAGCATGCATTATGATGTCACAGTATATGATGACATCATAATTAGTATGCACTATGATATCACAATGTATTATGAGGTCATAATGAATCTGCATTATGACATCACAATATATTATGAGAGCGAAATTTGCAGGTATTTTGAGCAATTTCTCTTACCCCCATTTTTGTCACATCTACTGGAGAAACATGAGCATGTATTATGACGTCACAATATATGATGACATCATAATTAGTATGCACGATGACGTCACAATGTATTATGATGTCATAATATATCCGCATTATGACATCACAACATATTAAGAGAGCGCAATTTACAGATATTGTGAGCAATTTCTCTTACCACAATTTGTGTCACATCTCCTGGAGCAACATGAGCATGCATTATGACGTCAGAATATATGATGACATCATAATTAGTATGCACTATGATGTCTCAATGTATTATGACGTCATAATGTATCCGCTTTATGACATCACAATATATTATGAGAGCGCAATTTCAGGTATTATGAGCAATTTCTCTTACCCCAATTTGTGTCACATCTACAGGAGCATTCTGAGCATGTATTTTGACGTCACAATATATGATGACATCATAATTAGTATGCACTATGACGTCACAATGTATTATGACGTCATAATGTATTCGCATTATGACATCACAATATAGTATGAGAGCGCAATTAGCAGTTATTATGAGAAATTTCTCTTACCCCAAGTTGTGTCACATCTACTGGAGCATAATGAGTATGCATTATGATGTCAGTGTATATGATGACATCATAATTAGTATGCACTATGATGTCACAATGTATTATGATGTCATAATGTATTCGCATTATGACATCACAATACATTATGAGAGCGCAATTTGCAGGTATTATGAGCAATTTCTCTTACCCCAATTTGTGTCACATCTACTGGAGCATCCTGAGCATGTATTTTGACGTCACAATATATGATGACATCATAATTAGTATGCACTATGACGTCACAATGTATTATGACGTAATAATGTATTCGCATTATGACATCACAATATAGTATGAGAGCGCAATTTGCAGGTATTATGAGCAATTTCTCTTACCCCAATTTGTGTCACATCTACTGGAGAAACATGAGCATGTATTATGACGTCACAGTATATGATGACATCATAATTAGTATGCATTATGACGTCACAATATATTATGATGTCATAATATATCCGCATTATGGCATCACAATATATTATAAGAGCGCAATTTGCAGGTATTATGATCAATTTCTCTTACCCCAATTTGTGTCACATCTATTGGAGCATCCTGAGCATGTATTTTGACGACACAATATATGATGACATCATAATTAGTATGCACTATGACGTCACAATGTATTATGACGTCATAATGTATTCGCATTATGACATCACAATATAGTATGAGAGCGCAATTTGCAGGTATTATGAGCAATTTCTCTTACCCCAATTTGTGTCACATCTACTAGAGCATCCTGAGCATGTATTTTGATGTCACAATATATGATGACATCATAATTAGTATGCACGATGACGTCACAATGTATTATGACATCATAATGTATCCGCATTATGACATCGCAATATATTATGAGAGCGCAATTTGCAGGTATTCGGAGCAATTTCTCTTACCCCAATTTGTGTCACATATACTGGAGCATAATGAGCATGAATTATGATGTCACTGTATATGATGACATCATAATTAGTATTCACTATGATGTCACAATGTATTATGACGTCATAATGATTCCGCATTATGACATCACAATATATTATGAGAGCGCAATTTGCAGGTATTATGAGCAATTTCTCTTACCCCAATTTGTGTCACATCTACTGGAGCATAATGAGCATGCATTATGATGTCACAGTATATGATGACATCATAATTAGTATCCACTATGATGTCACAATGTATTATGAGGTCATAATGAATCCGCATTATGACATCAGAATATATTATGAGAGCGCAATTTGCAGGAATTTTGAGCAATTTTCCTTACCCCAATTTGTGTCACATCTACTGGAGAAACATGAGCATGTATTATGACGTCACAGTATATGATGACATCATAATTAGTATGCATTATGACGTCACAATATATTGTGATGTCATAATATATCCGCATTATGGCATCACAATATATTATGAGAGCGCAATTTGAAGGTATCATGAGCAATTTCTATTACCCCAATTTGTGTCACATCTACTGGAGCATCCTGAGCATGTATTATGACGTCACAGTATATGATGACATCATAATTAGTATGCACTATGACATCACAATGTATTATGATGTCATAATATATCCGCATTATGACATCACAACATATTAAGAGAGCGCAATTTGCAGACATTATGAGCAATTTCTCTTACCACAATTTGTGTCACATCTACTGGAGCATCATGAGCATGCATTATGACGTCACAATATATGATGACATCATAATTAGTATGCACTATGACGTCACAATGTATTATGACGTCATAAAGAATCCGCATTATGACATCACAATATATTATGAGAGCGCAATTTGCAGGTATTTTGAGCAATTTCTCTTACCCCAATTTGTGTCACATCTACTGGAGATACATGAGCATGTATTATGACGTCACAATAAATGATGACATCATAATTAGTATGCACTATGATGTCACAATGTATTATGACGTCATAATGATTCCGCATTATGACATCACAATATAGTATGAGAGCGCAATTTGCAGGTATGAGCAATTTCTCTTACCCTAATTTGTGTCACATCTACTGGAGCATCCTGAGCATGTATTTTGACGTCACAATATATGATGACATCATAATTAGTATGCACTATGACGTCACAGTGTATTATGACGTCATAATGAATCCACATTATGACATCACAATATATTATGAGAGCGCAATTTGCAGGTATTTTGAGTAATTTCTCTTACCCCAATTTTTGTCACATCTACTGGAGAAACATGACCAAGTATTATGACGTCACAATATATGATGACATCATAATTAGTATGCACTATGACCTCACAATGTATTATGACATCATAATATATTCGCATTATGACATCACAATATAGTATGAGAGCGCAATTTGCAGGTATGAGCAATTTCCCTTACCCCAATTTGTGTCACATCTACTGGAGCATCCTGAGCATGTATTTTGACGTCAGAATTTATGATGACATCATAATTAGTATGCACTATGACGTCACAATATATTATGATGTCATAATGTATTCGTATTATGACATCACAATATAGTATGAGAGCGCAATTTGCAGGTATTATGAGCAATTTCTCTTACCCCAATTTGTGTCACATCTACTCGAGCATCATGAGCATGTATTATGACGTCACAGTATATGATGACATCATAATTAGTATGCACTATGACGTCACAATGTATTATGACATCATAATGTATCCGCATTATGACATCGCAATATATTATGAGAGCGCAATTTGCAGGTATTCGGAGCAATTTCTCTTACCCCAATTTGTGTCACATCTACTGGAGCATAATGAGCATGCATTATGATGTCACTGTATATGATGACATCATAATTAGTATGCACTATGATGTCACAATGTATTATGACGTCATAATGATTCCGCATTATGACATCACAATATATTATGAGAGCGCAATTTGCAGGTATTATGAGCAATTTCTCTTACCCCAATTTGTGTCACATCTACTGGAGTATAATGAGCATGCATTATGATGTCACAGTATATGGTGACATCATAATTAGTATGCAGTATGATGTCACAATATATTATGACGTCATAATGTATCCGCTTTTTGACATCACAACATATTATAAGAGCGCAATTTGCAGGTATTATGACCAATTTCTCTTACCCCAATTTGTGTCACATCTACTGGAGCAAAATGAGAATGCATTATGGTGTCACAGTATATGATGACATCATAATTAGTATGCACTATGATGTCACAATGTATTATGACGTCATAATGAATCCGCATTATGACACGACAATATATTATGAGAGCGCAATTTGCAGGTATTATGACCAATTTCTCCTACCCCAATTTGTGTCACATCTACTGGAGAAACCTGGCATGTATTATGACGTCACAGTATATGATGATATCATAATTAGTATGCATTATGACGTCACAATATATTATGATGTCATAATATATCCGCATTATGACATCACAATATATTATGAGAGCGCAATTTGCAGGTATTATAAGCAATTTCTCTTACCACAATTTGTGTAACATGTGCTGGAGCATCATGAGCATGCATTATGACATCACAACATATGATGACATCATAATTAGTCTGCACTATTATGTCACAATGTATTATGACTTCATAATGTATCCGCTTTTTGACATCACAATATATTATGAGAGTGCAATTTGCAGGTATTATGAGCCATTTCTCTTACCCCAATTTGTGTCACATCTACTGGAGAAACATGAGCATGTATTATGACGTCACAGTATATGATGACATCATAATTAGTGTGCACTATGACTTCACAATGTATTATGATATCATAATATATCCGCATTATGACATCACAATATATTATGAGAGCGCAATTTGCAGGTATTATGAGCAATTTATCTTACCCCAATTTGTGTCACATCTACTGGAGCATCCTGAGCATGTATTATGACGTCACAATATATGATGACATCATAATTAGTATGCACTATGACGTCACAATGTATTATGATGTCATAATATATTCGCATTATCACATCACAGTATATTATGAGAGAGCAATTTGCAGGTATTATGACGAATTTCTCTTACCCCAATTTGTGTCACATCTACTGGAGCATCATAAGCATGTATTATGATGTCACAGTATATGATGACATCATAATTAGTATGCACTATGACGTCACAATGTATTATGACATCATAATGTATCCGCATTATGACATCGCAATACTTTATGAGAGCGCAATATGCAGGTATTATGAGCAATTTCTCTTACCCCAATTTGTGTCACATCTACTGGAGTATAATGAGCATGCATTATGATGTCACAGTACATTGTGACATCATAATTACTATGCAGTATGATGTCACAATGTATTATGACGTCATAATGTATCCGCTTTTTGACATCACAATATATTATAAGAGCGCAATTTGCAGGTATTATGAGCAATTTCTCTTACCCCAATTTGTGTCATATCTACTGGAGCAAAATGAGAATGCATTATGATGTCACAGTATATGACGACATCATAATTAGTATGCACTATGATGTCACAATGTATTATGACGTCATAATGAATCCGCATTTTGACATCACAATATATTATGAGAGCGCAATTTGCAGGTATTCTGACCAATTTCTCTTAACCCAATTTGTGACACATCTACTGGAGAAACATGAGCATGTATTATGACGTCACAGTATATGATGACATCATAATTAGTATGCATTATGACGTCTCAATATATTATGATGTCATAATATATCCGCATTATGACATCACAATATATTATGAGAGCGCAATTTGCATGTATTATGAGCAATTTCTCTTACCACAATTTGTGTAATATCTGCTGGAGCATCATGAGCATGCATTATGATATCACAATATATGATGACATCATAATTAGTATGCACTATGACGTCACAACGTATTATGACGTCATAATGAATCCGCATTATGACATCACAATATATTATGAGAGCGCAATTTGTAGGTATTCTGACCAATTTCTCTTAACCCAATTTGTGACACATCTACTGGAGAAACATGAGCATGTATTATGACGTCACAGTATATGATGACATCATAATTAGTATGCATTATGACGTCTCAATATATTATGATGTAATAATATATCCGCATTATGACATCACAATATATTATGAGAGCGCAATTTGCATGTATTATGAGCAATTTCTCTTACCACAATTTGTGTAACATCTGCTGGAGCATCATGAGCATGCATTATGATGTCACAATATATGATGACATCATAATTAGTATGCACTATGATGTCACAATGTATTATGACGTCATAATGTATCTGCTTTATGACATCACAATATATTATTAGAGCGCAATTTGCAGGTATTATGACCAATTTCTCTTACCCCAATTTGTGTCACATCTACTGGAGCATCATGAGCATGTATTATGACGTCACAGTATATGATGACATCATAATTAGTATGCACTATGACGTCACAATGTATTATGATGTCATAATATATCCGGATAATGACATCACAATATATTATGAGAGCGCAATTTGCAGGTGTTATGAGCAATTTCTCTTACCACAATTTGTGCCACATCTACTGGAGCATCATGAGCATGCATTATGACGTCACAATATATGATGACATCATAATTAGTATGCACTATGATGTCACAATGTATTATGACGTCATAATGTATCCGCTTTATGACATCACAATATATTATGAGAGCGCAATTTGCAGGTATTATGACCAATTTCTCTTACCCCAATTTGTGTCACATATACTGGAGCATCATGAGCATGTATTATGACGTCACAGTATATGATGACATCATAATTAGTGTGCACTATGACGTCACAATGTATTATGATGTCATAATATATCCGCATTATGACATCGCAATATATTATGAGAGCGCAATTTGCAGGTAATATGAGCAATTTCTCTTACCCCAATTTGTGTCACATCTACTGGAGCATCATGACCATGCATTATGACGTCACAGTATATGAAGACATCATAAATAGTATGTATTATGACGTCATAATGAATCCGCATTATGACATCACAATATATTGAGAGCGCAACTTGCAGGTATTATGAGCAATTTCTCTTACCCCAATTTGTGTCACGTCTACTGGAGCATCATTAGCATGCATTATGACGTCACAGTATATGATGACATCATAATTAGTGAGCATTATGACGTCACAATGTATTGTGACGTCATAATGTATCCGCATTATGACATCACAATATATTATGAGAGCGCAACTTGCAGGTATTATGAGCAATTTCTCTTACCCCAATTTGTGTCACATCTACTGGAGAAACATGAGCATGTATTATGACGTCACAGTATATGATGACATCATAATTAGTATGCATTATGACGTCACAATGTATTATGATGTCATAATATATCCGCCTTATGACATCACAATATATTATGAGAGCGCAATTTGCAGGTATTATGAGCAATTTCTCTTACCCCAATTTGTGTCACATCTACTGGAGCATCATGAGCATGCATTATGATGTCACAATATATGATGACATTATAATTAGTATGCACTATGATGTCACAATGTATTATGACGTCATAATGTATCCGCTTTATGTCATCACAATATATTATGAGAGCGCAATTTGCAGGTATTATGACCAATTTCTCTTACCACAATTTGTGTCACATCTACTGGAGCATCATGAGCATGTATTATGACGTCACAGTATATGATGACATCATAATTAGTATGTACTATGACGTCACAATGTATTATGATGTCATAATATATCTGCATTATGACATCACAATATATTATGGGAGCGCAATTTGCAGGTATTATTAGCAATTTCTCTTACCACAATTTGTGTCACATCTACTGGAGCATCATGAGCATGCATTATGACGTCACAATATATGATGACATCATAATTAGTATGCAATATGATGTCACAATGTATTATGACGTCATAATTTATCCGCTTTTTGACATCACAATATATTATGAGAGCGAAATTTGCAGGTATTATGAGCAATTTCTCTTACCCCAATTTGTGTCACATCTACAGGAGAAACATGAGCATGTATTATGACGTCACAGTATATGATGACATCATAATTAGTATGCATTATGACGTCACAATGTATTATGATGTCATAATATATCCGCATTATGACATCACAGTATAATATGAGAGCGCAATTTGCAGGTATTATGAGCAATTTCTCTTACCCTAATTTGTGTCACATCTACTGGAGCATCCTGAGCATGTATTATGACGTCACAATATATGATGACATCATAATTAGTATGCACTATGATGTCACAATGTATTATGACGTCATAATATATTCGCATTATCACATCACAATATAATATGATAGAGCAATTTGCAGGTATTATGACGAATTTCTCTTACCCCAATTTGTGTCACATCTACTGGAGCATCATGAGCATGTATTATGATGTCACAGTATATGATGACATCATAATTAGTATGCACTATGACGTCACAATGTATTATGACATCATAATGTATCCGCATTATGACATCGCAATACATTGTGAGAGCGCAATTTGCAGGTATTATGAGCAATTTCTCTTACCCCAATTTGTGTCACAACTACTGGAGCATAATGAGCATGCATTATGATGTCACAGTATATGATTACATAATAATTAGTATGCATTATGACGTCATAATGAATCCACATTATGACATCACAATATATTGAGAGCGCAATTTGCAGGTATTATGAGCAATTTCTCTTACCCCAATTTGTGTCACATCTACTGGAGCATCATGAGAATGCATTATGACGTCACAGTATATGATGACATCATAATTAGTAAGAATTATGACGTCACAATGTATTATGACGTCATAATGTATCCGCATTATGACATCACAATATATTATGAGAGCGAAATTTGCAGGTATTATGAGCAATTTCTCTTACCCCAATTTGTGTCACATCTACAGGAGAAACATGAGCATGTATTATGACGTCACAGTATATGATGACATCATAATTAGTATGCATTATGACGTCACAATGTATTATGATGTCATAATATATCCGCATTATGACATCACAGTATAATATGAGAGCGCAATTTGCAGGTATTATGAGCAATTTCTCTTACCCTAATTTGTGTCACATCTACTGGAGCATCCTGAGCATGTATTATGACGTCACAATATATGATGACATCATAATTAGTATGCACTATGACATCACAATGTATTATGATGTCATAATATATCCGCATTATGACATCACAACATATTAAGAGAGCGCAATTTGCAGACATTATGAGCAATTTCTCTTACCACAATTTGTGTCACATCTACTGGAGCATCATGAGCATGCATTATGACGTCACAATATATGATGACATCATAATTAGTATGCACTATGACGTCACAATGTATTATGACGTCATAAAGAATCCGCATTATGACATCACAATATATTATGAGAGCGCAATTTGCAGGTATTTTGAGCAATTTCTCTTACCCCAATTTGTGTCACATCTACTGGAGATACATGAGCATGTATTATGACGTCACAATAAATGATGACATCATAATTAGTATGCACTATGATGTCACAATGTATTATGACGTCATAATTATACGCATTATGACATCACAATATAGTATGAGAGCGCAATCTGCAGGTATGAGCAATTTCTCTTACCCTAATTTGTGTCACATCTACTGGAGCATCCTGAGCATGTATTTTGACGTCACAATATATGATGACATCATAATTAGTATGCACTATGACGTCACAGTGTATTATGACGTCATAATGAATCCACATTATGACATCACAATATATTATGAGAGCGCAATTTGCAGGTATTTTGAGTAATTTCTCTTACCCCAATTTGTGTCACATCTACTGGAGAAACATGACCAAGTATTATAACGTCACAATATATGATGACATCATAATTAGTATGCACTATGACCTCACAATGTATTATGACATCATAATATATTCGCATTATGACATCACAATATAGTATGAGAGCGCAATTTGCAGGTATGAGCAATTTCTCTTACCCCAATTTGTGTCACATCTACTGGAGCATCCTGAGCATGTATTTTGACGTCAGAATTTATGATGACATCATAATTAGTATGCACTATGACGTCACAATATATTATGATGTCATAATGTATTCGTATTATGACATCACAATATAGTATGAGAGCGCAATTTGCAGGTATTATGAGCAATTTCTCTTACCCCAATTTGTGTCACATCTACTCGAGCATCATGAGCATGTATTATGACGTCACAGTATATGATGACATCATAATTAGTATGCACTATGACGTCACAATGTATTATGACATCATAATGTATCCGCATTATGACATCGCAATATATTATGAGAGCGCAATTTGCAGGTATTCGGAGCAATTTCTCTTACCCCAATTTGTGTCACATCTACTGGAGCATAATGAGCATGCATTATGATGTCACTGTATATGATGACATCATAATTAGTATGCACTATGATGTCACAATGTATTATGACGTCATAATGATTCCGCATTATGACATCACAATATATTATGAGAGCCCAATTTGCAGGTATTATGAGCAATTTCTCTTACCCCAATTTGTGTCACATCTACTGGAGCATAATGAGCATGCATTATGATGTCACAGTATATGATGACATCATAATTAGTATGCACTATGATATCACAATGTATTATGAGGTCATAATGAATCTGCATTATGACATCACAATATATTATGAGAGCGAAATTTGCAGGTATTTTGAGCAATTTCTCTTACCCCCATTTTTGTCACATCTACTGGAGAAACATGAGCATGTATTATGACGTCACAATATATGATGACATCATAATTAGTATGCACGATGACGTCACAATGTATTATGATGTCATAATATATCCGCATTATGACATCACAACATATTAAGAGAGCGCAATTTACAGATATTGTGAGCAATTTCTCTTACCACAATTTGTGTCACATCTCCTGGAGCAACATGAGCATGCATTATGACGTCAGAATATATGATGACATCATAATTAGTATGCACTATGATGTCTCAATGTATTATGACGTCATAATGTATCCGCTTTATGACATCACAATATATTATGAGAGCGCAATTTCAGGTATTATGAGCAATTTCTCTTACCCCAATTTGTGTCACATCTACAGGAGCATTCTGAGCATGTATTTTGACGTCACAATATATGATGACATCATAATTAGTATGCACTATGACGTCACAATGTATTATGACGTCATAATGTATTCGCATTATGACATCACAATATAGTATGAGAGCGCAATTAGCAGTTATTATGAGAAATTTCTCTTACCCCAAGTTGTGTCACATCTACTGGAGCATAATGAGTATGCATTATGATGTCAGTGTATATGATGACATCATAATTAGTATGCACTATGATGTCACAATGTATTATGATGTCATAATGTATTCGCATTATGACATCACAATACATTATGAGAGTGCAATTTGCAGGTATTATGAGCAATTTCTCTTACCCCAATTTGTGTCACATCTACTGGAGCATCCTGAGCATGTATTTTGACGTCACAATATATGATGACATCATAATTAGTATGCACTATGACGTCACAATGTATTATGACGTAATAATGTATTCGCATTATGACATCACAATATAGTATGAGAGCGCAATTTGCAGGTATTATGAGCAATTTCTCTTACCCCAATTTGTGTCACATCTACTGGAGAAACATGAGCATGTATTATGACGTCACAGTATATGATGACATCATAATTAGTATGCATTATGACGTCACAATATATTATGATGTCATAATATATCCGCATTATGGCATCACAATATATTATAAGAGCGCAATTTGCAGGTATTATGATCAATTTCTCTTACCCCAATTTGTGTCACATCTACTGGAGCATCCTGAGCATGTATTTTGACGACACAATATATGATGACATCATAATTAGTATGCACTATGACGTCACAATGTATTATGACGTCATAATGTATTCGCATTATGACATCACAATATAGTATGAGAGCGCAATTTGCAGGTATTATGAGCAATTTCTCTTACCCCAATTTGTGTCACATCTACTAGAGCATCCTGAGCATGTATTTTGATGTCACAATATATGATGACATCATAATTAGTATGCACGATGACGTCACAATGTATTATGACATCATAATGTATCCGCATTATGACATCGCAATATATTATGAGAGCGCAATTTGCAGGTATTCGGAGCAATTTCTCTTACCCCAATTTGTGTCACATATACTGGAGCATAATGAGCATGAATTATGATGTCACTGTATATGATGACATCATAATTAGTATTCACTATGATGTCACAATGTATTATGACGTCATAATGATTCCGCATTATGACATCACAATATATTATGAGAGCGCAATTTGCAGGTATTATGAGCAATTTCTCTTACCCCAATTTGTGTCACATCTACTGGAGTATAATGAGCATGCATTATGATGTCACAGTATATGGTGACATCATAATTAGTATGCAGTATGATGTCACAATATATTATGACGTCATAATGTATCCGCTTTTTGACATCACAACATATTATAAGAGCGCAATTTGCAAGTATTATGACCAATTTCTCTTACCCCAATTTGTGTCACATCTACTGGAGCAAAATGAGAATGCATTATGGTGTCACAGTATATGATGACATCATAATTAGTATGCACTATGATGTCACAATGTATTATGACGTCATAATGAATCCGCATTATGACACGACAATATATTATGAGAGCGCAATTTGCAGGTATTATGACCAATTTCTCCTACCCCAATTTGTGTCACATCTACTGGAGAAACATGGCATGTATTATGACGTCACAGTATATGATGATATCATAATTAGTATGCATTATGACGTCACAATATATTATGATGTCATAATATATCCGCATTATGACATCACAATATATTATGAGAGCGCAATTTGCAGGTATTATAAGCAATTTCTCTTACCACAATTTGTGTAACATGTGCTGGAGCATCATGAGCATGCATTATGACATCACAACATATGATGACATCATAATTAGTCTGCACTATTATGTCACAATGTATTATGACTTCATAATGTATCCGCTTTTTGACATCACAATATATTATGAGAGTGCAATTTGCAGGTATTATGAGCCATTTCTCTTACCCCAATTTGTGTCACATCTACTGGAGAAACATGAGCATGTATTATGACGTCACAGTATATGATGACATCATAATTAGTGTGCACTATGACTTCACAATGTATTATGATATCATAATATATCCGCATTATGACATCACAATATATTATGAGAGCGCAATTTGCAGGTATTATGAGCAATTTATCTTACCCCAATTTGTGTCACATCTACTGGAGCATCCTGAGCATGTATTATGACGTCACAATATATGATGACATCATAATTAGTATGCACTATGACGTCACAATGTATTATGATGTCATAATATATTCGCATTATCACATCACAGTATATTATGAGAGAGCAATTTGCAGGTATTATGACGAATTTCTCTTACCCCAATTTGTGTCACATCTACTGGAGCATCATAAGCATGTATTATGATGTCACAGTATATGATGACATCATAATTAGTATGCACTATGACGTCACAATGTATTATGACATCATAATGTATCCGCATTATGACATCGCAATACTTTATGAGAGCGCAATATGCAGGTATTATGAGCAATTTCTCTTACCCCAATTTGTGTCACATCTACTGGAGTATAATGAGCATGCATTATGATGTCACAGTACATTGTGACATCATAATTACTATGCAGTATGATGTCACAATGTATTATGACGTCATAATGTATCCGCTTTTTGACATCACAATATATTATAAGAGCGCAATTTGCAGGTATTATGAGCAATTTCTCTTACCCCAATTTGTGTCACATCTACTGGAGCAAAATGAGAATGCATTATGATGTCACAGTATATGACGACATCATAATTAGTATGCACTATGATGTCACAATGTATTATGACGTCATAATGAATCCGCATTTTGACATCACAATATATTATGAGAGCGCAATTTGCAGGTATTCTGACCAATTTCTCTTAACCCAATTTGTGACACATCTACTGGAGAAACATGAGCATGTATTATGACGTCACAGTATATGATGACATCATAATTAGTATGCATTATGACGTCTCAATATATTATGATGTCATAATATATCCGCATTATGACATCACAATATATTATGAGAGCGCAATTTGCATGTATTATGAGCAATTTCTCTTACCACAATTTGTGTAATATCTGCTGGAGCATCATGAGCATGCATTATGATATCACAATATATGATGACATCATAATTAGTATGCACTATGACGTCACAACGTATTATGACGTCATAATGAATCCGCATTATGACATCAAAATATATTATGAGAGCGCAATTTGCAGGTATTCTGACCAATTTCTCTTAACCCAATTTGTGACACATCTACTGGAGAAACATGAGCATGTATTATGACGTCACAGTATATGATGACATCATAATTAGTATGCATTATGACGTCTCAATATGTTATGATGTAATAATATATCCGCATTATGACATCACAATATATTATGAGAGCGCAATTTGCATGTATTATGAGCAATTTCTCTTACCACAATTTGTGTAACATCTGCTGGAGCATCATGAGCATGCATTATGATGTCACAATATATGATGACATCATAATTAGTATGCACTATGATGTCACAATGTATTATGACGTCATAATGTATCTGCTTTATGACATCACAATATATTATTAGAGCGCAATTTGCAGGTATTATGACCAATTTCTCTTACCCCAATTTGTGTCACATCTACTGGAGCATCATGAGCATGTATTATGACGTCACAGTATATGATGACATCATAATTAGTATGCACTATGACGTCACAATGTATTATGATGTCATAATATATCCGGATAATGACATCACAATATATTATGAGAGCGCAATTTGCAGGTGTTATGAGCAATTTCTCTTACCACAATTTGTGCCACATCTACTGGAGCATCATGAGCATGCATTATGACGTCACAATATATGATGACATCATAATTAGTATGCACTATGATGTCACAATGTATTATGACGTCATAATGTATCCGCTTTATGACATCACAATATATTATGAGAGCGCAATTTGCAGGTATTATGACCAATTTCTCTTACCCCAATTTGTGTCACATATACTGGAGCATCATGAGCATGTATTATGACGTCACAGTATATGATGACATCATAATTAGTGTGCACTATGACGTCACAATGTATTATGATGTCATAATATATCCGCATTATGACATCGCAATATATTATGAGAGCGCAATTTGCAGGTAATATGAGCAATTTCTCTTACCCCAATTTGTGTCACATCTACTGGAGCATCATGACCATGCATTATGACGTCACAGTATATGAAGACATCATAATTAGTATGTATTATGACGTCATAATGAATCCGCATTATGACATCACAATATATTGAGAGCGCAACTTGCAGGTATTATGAGCAATTTCTCTTACCCCAATTTGTGTCACTTCTACTGGAGCATCATGAGCATGCATTATGACGTCACAGTATATGATGACATCATAATTAGTGAGCATTATGACGTCACAATGTATTGTGACGTCATAATGTATCCGCATTATGACATCACAATATATTATGAGAGCGCAACTTGCAGGTATTATGAGCAATTTCTCTTACCCCAATTTGTGTCACATCTACTGGAGAAACATGAGCATGTATTATGACGTCACAGTATATGATGACATCATAATTAGTATGCATTATGACGTCACAATGTATTATGATGTCATAATATATCCGCATTATGACATCACAATATATTATGAGAGCGCAATTTGCAGGTATTATGACCAATTTCTCTTACCACAATTTGTGTCACATCTACTGGAGCATCATGAGCATGTATTATGACGTCACAGTATATGATGACATCATAATTAGTATGCATTATGACGTCTCAATATATTATGATGTAATAATATATCCGCATTATGACATCACAATATATTATGAGAGCGCAACTTGCAGGTATTATGAGCAATTTCTCTTACCCCAATTTGTGTCACATCTACTGGAGCATCATGAGCATGCATTATGATGTCACAATATATGATGACATTATAATTAGTATGCACTATGATGTCACAATGTATTATGACGTCATAATGTATCCGCTTTATGTCATCACAATATATTATGAGAGCGCAATTTGCAGGTATTATGACCAATTTCTCTTACCACAATTTGTGTCACATCTACTGGAGCATCATGAGCATGTATTATGACGTCACAGTATATGATGACATCATAATTAGTATGTACTATGACGTCACAATGTATTATGATGTCATAATATATCTGCATTATGACATCACAATATATTATGAGAGCGCAATTTGCAGGTATTATTAGCAATTTCTCTTACCACAATTTGTGTCACATCTACTGGAGCATCATGAGCATGCATTATGACGTCACAATATATGATGACATCATAATTAGTATGCAATATGATGTCACAATGTATTATGACGTCATAATTTATCCGCTTTTTGACATCACAATATATTATGAGAGCGAAATTTGCAGGTATTATGAGCAATTTCTCTTACCCCAATTTGTGTCACATCTACAGGAGAAACATGAGCATGTATTATGACGTCACAGTATATGATGACATCATAATTAGTATGCATTATGACGTCACAATGTATTATGATGTCATAATATATCCGCATTATGACATCACAGTATAATATGAGAGCGCAATTTGCAGGTATTATGAGCAATTTCTCTTACCCTAATTTGTGTCACATCTACTGGAGCATCCTGAGCATGTATTATGACGTCACAATATATGATGACATCATAATTAGTATGCACTATGATGTCACAATGTATTATGACGTCATAATATATTCGCATTATCACATCACAATATATTATGATAGAGCAATTTGCAGGTATTATGACGAATTTCTCTTACCCCAATTTGTGTCACATCTACTGGAGCATCATGAGCATGTATTATGATGTCACAGTATATGATGACATCATAATTAGTATGCACTATGACGTCACAATGTATTATGACATCATAATGTATCCGCATTATGACATCGCAATACATTGTGAGAGCGCAATTTGCAGGTATTATGAGCAATTTCTCTTACCCCAATTTGTGTCACAACTACTGGAGCATAATGAGCATGCATTATGATGTCACAGTATATGATGACATAATAATTAGTATGCATTATGACGTCATAATGAATCCACATTATGACATCACAATATATTGAGAGCGCAATTTGCAGGTATTATGAGCAATTTCTCTTACCCCAATTTGTGTCACATCTACTGGAGCATCATGAGAATGCATTATGACGTCACAGTATATGATGACATCATAATTAGTAAGAATTATGACGTCACAATGTATTATGACGTCATAATGTATCCGCATTATGACATCACAATATATTATGAGAGCGCAATTTGCAGGTATTATGAGCAATTTCTCTTACCCCAATTTGTGTCACATCTACTGGAGCATAATGAGCATGCATTATGATGTCACAGTATATGATGACATCATAATTAGTATGTATTATGACGTCATAATGAATCCGCATTATGACATCACAATATATTGAGAGCGCAATTTGCAGGTATTATGAGCAATTTCTCTTACCCCAATTTGTGTCACATCTACTGGAGCATAATGAGCATGCATTATGATATCACAGTATATGATGACATCATAATTAGTATGCACTATGATGTCACAATGTATTATGACGTCATAATGAATCCGCCTTTTGACATCACAATATATTATGAGAGCGCAATTTGCAGGTATTATGAGCAATTTCTCTTACCCAAATTTGTGTCACATCTACTGGAGAAACATGAGCATGTATTACGACGTCACGGTATATGATGACATCATAATTAGTATGCATTATGACGTCACAATGTATTATGATGTCATAATATATCCGCATTATGACATCACAATATATTATGAGAGCGCAATTTGCAGGTATTATGAGCAATTTCTCTTACCCCAATTTGTGTCACATCTACTGGAGCATCCTGAGCATGTATTATGATGTAACAATATATGATGACATCATAATTAGTATGCACTATGATGTCACAATATATTATGACGTCATAATGTATTCGCATTATGACATCACAATATAGTATGAGAGCGCAATTTGCAGGTATTATGAGCAATTTCTCTTACCACAATTTGTGTCACATCTAATCGAGCATCATGAGCATGTATTATGACGTCACAGTATATAATGACATCATAACTAGTAAGCACTATGATGTCACAATGTATTATGATGTCATAATATATCCGCATTATGACATCACAACATATTAAGAGAGCGCAATTTGCAGATATTATGAGCAATTTCTCTTAACCCAATTTATGTCACATCTACTAGAGCATCCTGAGCATGTATTTTGACGTCACAATATATGATGACATCATAATTAGTATGCACTACGACGTCACAATGTATTATGACGTCATAATGTATTTGCATTATGACATCACAATATAGTATGAGAGCGCAATTTGCAGGTATTATGAGCAATTTCTCTTTCCCCAATTTGTGTCACATCTACTCGAGCATCATGAGCATGTATTATGACGTCACAGTATATGATGACATCATAATTAGTATGCACTATGATGTCACAATGTATTATGATGTCATAATATATCCGCAATATGACATCACAACATATTAAGAGAGCACAATTTGCAGATATTATGAGCAATTTCTCTAACCCCAATTTGTGTCACATTTACTGGAGCATCCTGAGCATGTATTTTGACGTCACAATATATGATGACATCATAATTAGTATGCACTATGACGTCACAATGTATTATGACGTCATAATGTATTCGCATTATGACATAACAATATAGTATGAGAGCGCAATTTGCAGGTATTATGAGCAATTTCTCTTACCCCAATTTGTGTCACATCTACTCGATCATCACGAGCATGTATTATGACGTCACAGTATATGATGACATCATAATTAGTATGCACTATGACGTCACAATGTATTATGATGTCATAATATATCCGCATTATGACATCACAACATATTAAAAGAGCGCAATTTGCAGATATTATGAGCAATTTCTCTTACCCCAATTTGTGTCACATCTACTGGAGCATCATGAGCATGCATTATTACGTCACAATATATGATGACATCATAATTAGTATGCACTATGATGTCTCAATATATTATGACGTCATAATGTATCCGCTTTATGACATCACAATATATTATGAGAGCGCAATTTGCAGGTATTATGAGCAATTTCTCTTACCACAATTTGTGTCACATCTACTGGAGCATCCTGAGCATGCATTTTGATGTCACAATATATGATGACATCATAATTAGTATGCAGTATGACGTCACAATGTATTATGACGCCATAATGTATTCGCATTATGACATCACAATATAGTATGAGAGCGCAATTTGCAGGTATTATGAGCAATTTCTCTTACCCCAATTTGTGTCACATCTACTGGAGCATCATGAGCATGTATTATGACGTCACAGTATATGATGACATCATAATTAGTATGCACTATGACGTCACAATGTATTATGATGTCATAATATATCCGGATAATGACATCACAGTATATTATGAGAGCGCAATTTGCAGGTGTTATGAGCAATTTCTCTTACCACAATTTGTGCCACATTTACTGGAACATCATGAGCATGCATTATGACGTCACAATATATGATGACATCATAATTAGTATGCACTATGTTGTCACAATGAATTATGACGTCATAATGTATCCGCTTTATGACATCACAATATATTATGAGAGCGCAATTTGCAGGTATTATGACCAATTTCTCTTACCCCAATTTGTGTCACATCTACTGGAGCATCATGAGCATGTATTATGACGTCACAGTATATGATGACATCATAATCAGTATGCACTATGAGGTCACAATGTATTATGATGTCATAATATATCTGCATTATGACATCACAACATATTATGAGAGCGCAATTTGCAGGTATTTTGAGCAATTTCTCTTACCACAATTTGTGTCACATCTACTGGAGCATCTTGAGCATCCATTATGACGTCACAATATATGATGACATCGTAATTAGTATGCACTATGATGTCACAATGTATTATGACGTCATAATGTATCCGCTTTGTGACATCACAATATATTATGAGAGCGCAATATGCAGGTATTATGACCAACTTCTCTTACCCTAATTTGTGTCACATCTACTGGAGCATCATGTGCATGTATTATGACGTCACAGTATATGATGACATCATAATTAGTATGCACTATGACGTCACAATGTATTATGACGTCATAATGTATCCGCATTATGACATCACAATATATTATGAGAGCGAAATTTGCAGGTATTATGAGCAATTTCTCTTACCCCAATTTGTGTCACATCTACTGGAGAAACATGAGAATGTATTATGACGACACAGTATATGATGACATCATAATTAGTATGCATTATGACGTCACAATGTATTATGATGTCATAATATATCCGCATTATGACGTTACAATATATTATGAGAGCGCAATTTGCAGGTATTATGAGCAATTTCTCTTACGCAAATTTGTGTCACATCTACTGGAGCATCATGAGCACGTATTATGACATCACAATATATGATGACATCATAATTAGTATGCACTATGACTTCATAATGTATTATGACGTCATAATGTATCCGCATTATGACCACACAATATTTTATGAGAGCGCAATTTGCAGGTATTGTAAGCAATTTCTCTTACCCCAATATGTGTCACATCTACTGGAGCATCATGAGCATGTATTATGATGTCACAGTATATGATGACATCATAATTAGTATGCGCTATGATGTCACAATGTATTATGACGTCATAATGAATCCGCATTATGACATCACAATATATTATGAGAGCGCAATTTGCAAGTATTATGAGCAATTTCTCTTACCCCAATTTGTGTCACATCTACTGGAGAAACATGAGCATGTATTATGATGTCACAGTATATGATGACATCATACTTAGTATGCATTATGTCATCACAATGTATTATGATGTCATAATATATCCACATTATGACATCACAATATATTATGAGAGCGCAATTTGCAGGTATTATGAGCAATTTCTCTTACCCCAATTTGTGTCACATCTACTGGAGCATCATGAGCATGTATTATGATGTCACAATATATGATGACATCATAATTAATATGCACTATGATGTCACAATGTATTATGACGTCATAATGTATCCGCTTTATGACATCACAATATATTATGAGAGCGCAATTTGCAGGTATTATGACCAATTTCTCCTACCCCAATTTGTGTCACATATACTGGAGCATCATGAGCATGTATTATGACGTCACAGTATATGATGAAAACATAATTAGTATGCACTATGACGTCACAATGTATTATGATGTCATAATATATCCGCATTATGACATCACAATATATTATGAGAGCGCAATTTGCAGGTATTATGAGCAATTTCTCTTACCACAATTTGTGTCACATCTACTGGAGCATCATGAGCATGCATTATGACGTCACAATATATGATGACATCGTAATTAGTATGCACTATGATGTCACAATGTATTATGAAGTCATAATGTATCCGCTTTATGACATCACAATATATTATGAGAGCGCAATTTGCAGGTATTATGACCAATTTCTCTTACCCTAATTTGTGTGACATCTACTGGAGCATCATGTGCATGTGTTATGACGTCACAGTATATGATGACATCATAATTAGTATGCAGTATGACGTCACAACGTATTATGACGTCATAATGAATCCACATTATGACATCACAATATATTATGAGAGCGCAATTTGCAGGTATTCTGACCAATTTCTCTTAACCCAATTTGTGACACATCTACTGGAGAAACATGAGCATGTATTATGACGTCACAGTATATGATGACATCATAATTAGTATGCATTATGACGTCTCAATGTATTATGATGTCATAATATATCCGGATAATGACATCACCATATATTATGAGAGCGCAATTTGCAGGTATTATGACCAATTTCTCTTACCACAATTTGTGTAACATCTGCTGGAGCATCATGAGCATGCATTATGATGTCACAATATATGATGACATCATAATTAGTATGCACTATGATGTCACAATGTATTATGACGTCATAATGTGTCTGCTTTATGACATCACAATATATTATTAGAGCGCAATTTGCAGGTTTTATGACCAATTTCTCTTACCCCAATTTGTGTCACATCTACTGGAGCATCATGAGCATGTATTATGACGTCACAGTATATGATGACATCATAATTAGTATGCACTATGACGTCACAATGTATTATGATGTCATAATATATCCGGATAATGACATCACCATATATTATGAGAGCGCAATTTGCAGGTGTTATGAGCAATTTCTCTTACCACAATTTGTGCCACATCTACTGGAGCATCATGAGCATGCATTATGACGTCACAATATATGATGACATCATAATTAGTATGCACTATGATGTCACAATGTATTATGACGTCATAATGTATCCGCTTTATGACATCACAATATATTATGAGAGCGCAATTTGCAGGTATTATGACCAATTTCTCTTACCCCAATTTGTGTCACATCTACTGGAGCATCATGAGCATGTATTATGACGTCACAGTATATGATTACATCATAATTAGTATGCACTATGAGGTCACTATGTATTATGATGTCATAATATATCCGCATTATGACATCACAGCATATTATGAGAGCGCAATTTGCAGGTATTATGAGCAATTTCTCTTGCCACAATTTGTGTCACATCTACTGGAGCATCTTGAGCATCCATTATGACGTCACAATATATGATGACATCGTAATTAGTATGCACTATGATGTCACAATGTATTATGACGTCATAATGTATCCGCTTTATGACATCACAATATATTATGAGAGCGCAATTTGCAGGTATTATGACCAATTTCTCTTACCCTAATTTGTGTCACATCTACTGGAGCATCATGTGCATGTATTATGACGTCACAGTATATGATGACATCATAATTAGTATGCACTATGACGTCACAATGTATTATGACGTCATAATGTATCCGCATTATGACATCACGATATATTGTGAGAGCGAAATTTGCAGGTATTATGAGCAATTTCTCTTACCCCAATTTGTGTCACATCTACTGGAGAAACATGAGCATGTATTATGACGTCACAGTATATGATGACATCATACTTAGTATGCATTATGTCATCACAATGTATTATGATGTCATAATATATCCACATTATGATATCACAATACATTATGAGTGCGCAATTTGCAGGTATTATGAGCAATTTCTCTTACCCCAATTTGTGTCACATCTACTGGAGCATCATGAGCATTTATTATGATGTCACAATATATGATGACATCATAATTAATATGCACTATGATGTCACAATGTATTATGACGTCATAATGTATCCGCTTTATGACATCACAATATATTATGAGAGCGCAATTTGCAGGTATTATGACCAATTTCTCTTACCCCAATTTGTGTCACATATACTGGAGCATCATGAGCATGTATTATGACGTCACAGTATATGATGACAACATAATTAGTATGCACTATGACGTCACAATGTATTATGATGTCATAATATATCCGCATTATGACATCACAATATATTATGAGAGCGCAATTTGCAGGTATTATGAGCAATTTCTCTTACCAGAATTTGTGTCACATCTACTGGAGCATCATGAGCATGCATTATGACGTCACAATATATGATGACATCGTAATTACTATGCACTATGATGTCACAATGTATTATGACGTCATAATGTATCCGCTTTATGACATCACAATATATTATGAGAGCGCAATTTGCAGGTATTATGACCAATTTCTCTTACCCTAATTTGTGTGACATCTACTGGAGCATCATGTGCATGTATTATGACATCACAGTATATGATGACATCATAATTCGTATGCACTATGACGTCACAACGTATTATGACGTCATAATGAATCCACATTATGACATCACAATATATTATGAGAGCGCAATTTGCAGGTATTCTGACCAATTTCTCTTAACCCAATTTGTGACACATCTACGGGAGAAACATGAGCATGTATTATGACGTCACAGTATATGATGACATCATAATTAGCATGCATTATGACGTCTCAATATATTATGATGTCATAATATATCCACATTATGACATCACAATATATTATGAGAGCGCAATTTGCATGTATTATGAGCAATTTCTCTTACCACAATTTGTGTAACATCTGCTGGAGCATCATGAGCATGCATTATGATGTCACAATATATGATGACATCATAATTAGTATGCACTATGATGTCACAATGTATTATGACGTCATAATGTATCTGCTTTATGACATCACAATATATTATTAGAGCGCAATTTGCAGGTATTATGACCAATTTCTCTTACCCCAATTTGTGTCACATCTACTGGAGCACCATGAGCATGTATTATGACGTCACAGTATATGATGACATCATAATTAGTATGCACTATGACGTCACAATGTATTATGATGTCATAATATATCCGGATAATGACATCACAATATATTATGAGAGCGCAATTTTCAGGTGTTATGAGCAATTTCTCTTACCACAATTTGTGCCACATCTACTGGAGCATCATGAGCATGCATTATGACGTCACAATATATGATGACATCATAATTAGTATGCACTATGATGTCACAATGTATTATGACGTCATAATGTATCCGCTTTATGACATCACAATATATTATGAGAGCGCAAATTGCAGGTATTATGACCAATTTCTCTTACCCCAATTTGTGTCACATCTACTGGAGCATCATGAGCATGTATCATGACGTCACAGTATATGATTGCATCATAATTAGTATGCACTATGAGGTCACTATGTATTATGATGTCATAATATATCCGCATTATGACATCACAGCATATTATGAGAGCGCAATTTGCAGGTATTATGAGCAATTTCTCTTGCCACAATTTGTGTCACATCTACTGGAGCATCTTGAGCATCCATTATGACGTCACAATATATGATGACATCGTAATTAGTATGCACTATGATGTCACAATGTATTATGACGTCATAATGTATCCGCTTTATGACATCACAATATATTATGAGAGCGCAATTTGCAGGTATTGTGACCAATTTCTCTTACCCTAATTTGTGTCACATCTACTGGAGCATCATGTGAATGTATTATGACATCACAGTATATGATGACATCATAATTAGTATGCACTATGACGTCACAATGTATTGTGACGTCATAATGTATCCGCATTTTGACATCACAATATGTTATGAGAGCGCCATTTGCAAGTATTATGAGCAATTTCTCTTACCCCAATTTGTGTCACATCTACTGGAGAAACATGAGCATGTATTATGTCGTCAGAGTATATGATGACATCATAATTAGTATGCATTATGACATCACAATGTATTATGATGTCATAATATATCCGCATTATGACATCACAATATATTATGAGAGCGCAATTTGCAGGTATTATGAGCAATTTCTCTTACCACAATTTGTGTCACATCTACTGGAGCATACTGAGCATGTATTATGACGTCACAATATATGATGACTTCATAATACGTATGCACTATGATGTCACAATGTATTATGACGTCATAATGAATCCGCATTACGACATCACAATATATTATGAGAGCGCAATTTGCAGGTATTATGACCAATTTCTCTTAACACAATTTGTGTCACATCTACTGGAGAAACATGAGCATGTATTATGACGTCACAGTATATGATGACATCATAATTAGCATGCATTATGACGTCACAATGTATTATGATGTCATAATATATCCGCATTATGACATCACAATATATTATGAGAGCGCAATTTGCATTTATTATGAGCAATTTCTCTGACCACAATTTGTGTAACATCTGCTGGAGCATCAACAGCATGCATTATGATGTCACAATATATGATGACATCATAATTAGTATGCAGTATGATGTCACAATGTATTATGACGTCATAATGTAGCTGCATTATGACATCACAATATATTATGAGAGCGTAATTTGCAGGTATTATGACCAATTTCTCTTACCCCAATTTGTGTCACATCTACTGGAGCATCATGAGCATGTATTATGACGTCACAGTATATGATGACATCATAATTAGTATGCACTATGACGTCACAATGTATTATGATGTCATAATATATCCGGATAATGACATCACAATATATTATGAGAGCGCAATTTGCAGGTGTTATGAGCAATTTCTCTTACCACAATTTGTGCCACATTTACTGGAACATCATGAGCATGCATTATGACGTCACAATATATGATGACATCATAATTAGTATGCACTATGATGTCACAATGAATTATGACGTCATAATGTATCCGCTTTATGACATCACAATATATTATGAGAGCGCAATTTGCAGGTATTATGACCAATTTCTCTTACCCCAATTTGTGTCACATCTACTGGAGCATCATGAGCATGTATTATGACGTCACAGTATATGATGACATCATAATTAGTATGCACTATGAGGTCACAATGTATTATGATGTCATAATATATCCGCATTATGACATCACAACATATTATGAGAGCGCAATTTGCAGGTATTATGAGCAATTTCTCTTACCCCAATTTGTGTCACATCTACTGGAGCATCATGAGCACGTATTATGACATCACAATATATGATGACATCATAATTAGTATGCACTATGACTTCATAATGTATTATGAAGTCATAATGTATCCGCATTATGACCACACAATATTTTATGAGAGCGCAATTTGCAGGTATTGAAAGCAATTTCTCTTACCCCAATATGTGTCACATCTACTGGAGCATCATGAGCATGTATTATGATGTTACAGTATATGATGACATCATAATTAGTATGCGCTATAATGTCACAATGTATTATGACGTCATAATGAATCCGCATTATGACATCACAATATATTATGAGAGCGCAATTTGCAGGTATTATGAGCAATTTCTCTTACCCCAATTTCTGTCACATCTACTGGAGAAACATGAGCATGTATTATGACGTCACAGTATATGATGACATCATACTTAGTATGCATTATGTCCTCACAATGTATTATGATGTCATAATATATCCACATTATGACATCACAATATATTATGAGAGCGCAATTTGCAGGTATTATGAGCAATTTCTCTTACTCCAATTTGTGTCACATCTACTGGAGCATCATGAGCATGTATTATGATGTCACAATATATGATGACATCATAATTAATATGCACTATGATGTCACAATGTATTATGACGTCATAATGTATCCGCTTTATGACATCACAATATATTATGAGAGCGCAATTTGCAGGTATTATGACCAATTTCTCTTACCCCAATTTGTGTCACATATACTGGAGCATCATGAGCATGTATTATGACGTCACAGTATATGATGACAACATAATTAGTATGCACTATGACGTCACAATGTATTATGATGTCATAATATATCCGCATTATGACATCACAATATATTATGAGAGCGCAATTTGCAGGTATTATGAGCAATTTCTCTTACCACAATTTGTGCCACATCTACTGGAGCATCATGAGCATGCATTATGACGTCACAATATATGATGACATCGTAATTAGTATGCACTATGATGTCACAATGTGTTATGACGTCATAATGTATCCGCTTTATGACATCACAATATATTATGAGAGCGCAATTTGCAGGTATTATGACCAATTTCTCTTACCCTAATTTGTGTGACATCTACTGGAGCATCATGTGCATGTATTATGACGTCACAGTATATGATGACATCATAATTAGTATGCACTATGACGTCACAACGTATTATGACGTCATAATGAATCTGCATTATGACATCACAATATATTATGAGAGCGCAATTTGCAGGTATTCTGACCAATTTCTCTTACCCCAATTTGTGACACATCTACTGGAGAAACATGAGCATGTATTATGACGTCACAGTATATGATGACATCATAATTAGTATGCATTATGACGTCTCAATATATTATGATGTCATAATATATCCGCATTATGTCATCACAATATATTATGAGAGCGCAATTTGCATGTATTATGAGCAATTTCTCTTACCAAAATTTGTGTAACATCTGCTGGAGCATCATGAACATGCATTATGATGTCACAATATATGATGACATCATAATTAGTATGCACTATGATGTCACAATGTATTATGATGTCATAATGTATCTGCTTTATGACATCATAATATATTACTAGAGCGCAATTTGCAGGTATTATGACCAATTTCTCTTACCCCAATTTGTGTCACATCTACTGGAGCATCATGAGCATGTATTATGATGTAACAGTATATGATGACATCATAATTAGTATGCACTATGACGTCACAATGTATTATGATGTCATAATATATCCGGATAATGATATCACAATATATTATGAGAGCGCAATTTGCAGGTGTTATGAGCAATTTCTCTTACCACAATTTGTGCCACATCTACTGGAGCATCATGAGCATGCATTATGACGTCACAATATATGATGACATCATAATTAGTATGCACTATGATGTCACAATGTATTATGACGACATAATGTATCCGCTTTATGACATCACAATATATTATGAGAGCGCACTTTGCAGGTATTATGACCAATTTCTCTTACCCCAATTTGTGTCACATCTACTGGAGCATCATGAGCATGTATTATGACGTCACAGTATATGATTACATCATAATTAGTATGCACTATGAGGTCACTATGTATTATGATGTCATAATATATCCGCATTATGACTTCACAGCATATTATGAGAGCGCAATTTGCAGGTATTATGAGCAATTTCTCTTACCACAATTTGTGTCACATCTACTGGAGCATCTTGAGCATCCATTATGACGTCACAATATATGATGACATCGTAATTAGTATGCACTATGATATCACAATGTATTATGACGTCATAATGTATCCGCTTATTGACATCACAATATATTATGAGAGCGCAATTTGCAGTTATTATGACCAATTTCTCTTACCCTAATTTGTGTCACATCTACTGGAGCATCATGAGCATGCATTATGACGTCACAGTATATGATGACATCATAATTAGCAAGCATTATGACGTCACAATGTATTACGACGTCATAATGTATCCGCATTATGACATCACAATATATTATGAGAGCGCAATTTGCAGGTATTATGAGCAATTTCTCTTACCCCAATTTGTGTCACATCTACTGGAGCATCATGAGCATGTATTATGACGTCACAATATATGATGACATCATAATTAGTATGCACCATGATGTCACAATGTAATATGACGTCATAATCTATTCGCATTATGACATCACAATATATTATGAGAGCGCAATTTGCAGGTATTATGAGCAATTTCTCTTACCCCAATTTGTGTCACATCTACTGGAGCATCATGAGCATGTATTATGACGTCACAATATATGATGACATCATAATTAGTATGCACTATGACGTCATAATATATTATGAAGTCATAATGTATCCGCATTATGACCACACAATATTTTATGAGAGCGCAATTTGCAGGTATTGTAAGCAATTTCTCTTACCCCAATTTTTGTCACGTCTACTGGAGCATCATGAGCATGTATTATGATGTCACAGTATATGATGACATCATAATTAGTATGCACTATGACGTCACAATGTCTTATGACATCATAATGTATCCGCAATATGACATCACAATATATTATGAGAGCGCAATTTGCAGGTATTAAGAGCAATTTCTCTTACCCCAATTTGTGTCACATCTACTGGAGCATCATGAGTATGCATTAAAACGTCACAGTATATGATGACATCATAATTAGTATGCAGTATGACGTCACAGTGTATTATGTCGTCATAATATATCCGCATTATGACATCACAATATATTATGAGAGCGTAATTTGAAGGTATTATGACCAATTTCTCTTACCCCTATTTGTGTCACATCTACTGGAGCATCATGAGCATGTATTATGACGTCACAGTATATGATGACATCATAATTAGTTTACACTATGACGTCACAATGTATTATGATGTCATAATATATCCGCATTATGACATCACAATATATTATGAGAGCGCAATTTGCAGGTATTATGAGCAATTTCTCTTACCACAATTTGTGTCACATCTACTGGAGCATCATGAGCATGCATTATGACGTCACAATATATGATGACATCATAATTAGTATGCACTATGATGTCGCAATGTATTATGACGTCATAATTTATCCGCTTTTTGACATCAGAATATATTATGAGAGCGCAATTTGCAGGTATTATGAGCAATTTCTCTTACCCCAATTTGTGTCACAACTACTGGAGCATAATGAGCATGCATTATGATGTCACAGTATATGAAGACATCATAATTAGTATGTATTATGACGTCATAATGAATCCGCATTATGACATCACAATATATTGAGAGCGCAACTTGCAGGTATTATGAGCAATTTCTCTTACCCCAATTTGTGTCACGTCTACTGGAGCATCATGAGCATGCATTATGACGTCACAGTATATGATGACATCATAATTAGTAAGCATTATGACGTCACAATGTATTGTGACGTCATAATGTATCCGCATTGTGACATCACAATATATTATGACAGCGCAACTTGCAGGTATTATGAGCAATTTCTCTTACCCCAATTTGTGTCACATCTACTGGAGAAACATGAGTATGTATTATGACGTCACAGTATATGATGACATCATAATTAGTATGCATTATGACGTCACAATGTATTATGATGTCATAATATATCCGCATTATGACATCACAATATATTATGAGAGCGCAATTTGCAGGTATTATGAGCAATTTCTCTTACCCCAATTTGTGTCACATCTACTGGAGCATCATGAGCATGCATTATGATGTCACAATATATGATGACATCATAATTAGTATGCACTATGATGTCACAATGTATTATGACGTCATAATGTATCCGCTTTATGTCATCACAATATATTATGAGAGCGCAATTTGCAGGTATTATGACCAATTTCTCTTACCACAATTTGTGTCACATCTACTGGAGCATCATGAGCATGTATTATGACGTCACAGTATATGATGACATCATAATTAGTATGTAATATGACGTCACAATGTATTATGATGTCATAATATATCTGCATTATGACATCACAATATATTATGAGAGCGCAATTTGCAGGTATTATTAGCAATTTCTCTTACCACAATTTGTGTCACATCTACTGGAGCATCATGAGCATGCATTATGACGTCACAATATATGATGACATCATAATTAGTATGCACTATGATGTCACAATGTATTATGACGTCATAATGTATCTGCTTTATGACATCATAATATATTACTAGAGCGCAATTTGCAGGTATCATGACCAATTTCTCTTACCCCAATTTGTGTCACATCTACTGGAGCATCATGAGCATGTATTATGATGTAACAGTATATGATGACATCATAATTAGTATGCACTATGACGTCACAATGTATTATGATGTCATAATATATCCGGATAATGACATCACAATATATTATGAGAGCGCAATTTGCAGGTGTTATGAGCAATTTCTCTTACCACAATTTGTGCCACATCTACTGGAGCATCATGAGCATGCATTATGACGTCACAATATATGATGACATCATAATTAGTATGCACTATGATGTCACAATGTATTATGACGTCATAATGTATCCGCTTTATGACATCACAATATATTATGAGAGCGCACTTTGCAGGTATTCGGAGCAATTTCTCTTACCCCAATTTGTGTCACATCTACTGGAGCATCATGAGCATGTATTATGACGTCACAGTATATGATTACATCATAATTAGTATGCACTATGAGGTCACTATGTATTATGATGTCATAATATATCCGCATTATGACATCACAGCATATTATGAGAGCGCAATTTGCAGGTATTATGAGCAATTTCTCTTACCACAATTTGTGTCACATCTACTGGAGCATCTTGAGCATCCATTATGACGTCACAATATATGATGACATCGTAATTAGTATGCAGTATGATATCACAATGTATTATGACGTCATAATGTATCCGCTTATTGACATCACAATATATTATGAGAGCGCAATTTGCAGGTATTATGACCAATTTCTCTTACCCTAATTTGTGTCACATCTACTGGAGCATCATGAGCATGCATTATGACGTCACAGTATATGATGACATCATAATTAGTAAGCATTATGACGTCACAATGTATTACGACGTCATAATGTATCCGCATTATGACATCACAATATATTATGAGAGCGCAATTTGCAGGTATTATGAGCAATTTCTCTTACCCCAATTTGTGTCACATCTACTGGAGCATCCTGAGCATGTATTATGACGTCACAATATATGATGACATCATAATTAGTATGCACCATGATGTCACAATGTAATATGACGTCATAATCTATTCGCATTATGACATCACAATATATTATGAGAGCGCAATTTGCAGGTATTATGCGCAATTTCTCTTACCCCAATTTGTGTCACATCTACTGGAGCATCATGAGCATGTATTATGACGTCACAATATATGATGACATCATAATTAGTATGCACTATGACGTCATAATATATTATGAAGTCATAATGTATCCGCATTATGACCACACAATATTTTATGAGAGCGCAATTTGCAGGTATTGTAAGCAATTTCTCTTACCCCAATTTTTGTCACGTCTACTGGAGCATCATGAGCATGTATTATGATGTCACAGTATATGATGACATCATAATTAGTATGCACTATGACGTCACAATGTCTTATGACATCATAATGTATCCGCAATATGACATCACAATATATTATGAGAGCGCAATTTGCAGGTATTAAGAGCAATTTCTCTTACCCCAATTTGTGTCACATCTACTGGAGCATCATGAGTATGCATTAAAACGTCACAGTATATGATGACATCATAATTAGTATGCAGTATGACGTCACAGTGTATTATGTCGTCATAATATATCCGCATTATGACATCACAATATATTATGAGAGCGTAATTTGAAGGTATTATGACCAATTTCTCTTACCCCTATTTGTGTCACATCTACTGGAGCATCATGAGCATGTATTATGACGTCACAGTATATGATGACATCATAATTAGTTTACACTATGACGTCACAATGTATTATGATGTCATAATATATCCGCATTATGACATCACAATATATTATGAGAGCGCAATTTGCAGGTATTATGAGCAATTTCTCTTACCACAATTTGTGTCACATCTACTGGAGCATCATGAGCATGCATTATGACGTCACAATATATGATGACATCATAATTAGTATGCACTATGATGTCGCAATGTATTATGACGTCATAATTTATCCGCTTTTTGACATCAGAATATATTATGAGAGCGCAATTTGCAGGTATTATGAGCAATTTCTCTTACCCCAATTTGTGTCACAACTACTGGAGCATAATGAGCATGCATTATGATGTCACAGTATATGAAGACATCATAATTAGTATGTATTATGACGTCATAATGAATCCGCATTATGACATCACAATATATTGAGAGCGCAACTTGCAGGTATTATGAGCAATTTCTCTTACCCCAATTTGTGTCACGTCTACTGGAGCATCATGAGCATGCATTATGACGTCACAGTATATGATGACATCATAATTAGTATGCACTATGACGTCACAATATATTATGACGTCATAATGTATTCGCATTATGACATCACAATATAGTATGAGAGCGCAATTTGCAGGTATTATGAGCAATTTCTCTTACCACAATTTGTGTCACATCAAATCGACCATCATGAGCATGTATTATGATGTCACAGTATATAATGACTTCATAACTAGTAAGCACTATGATGTCACAATGTATTATGATGTCATAATATATCCGCATTATGACATCACAACATATTAAGAGAGCGCAATTTGCAGATATTATGAGCAATTTCTCTTAACCCAATTTGTGTCACATCTACTGGAGCATCCTGAGCATGTATTTTGACGTCACAATATATGATGACATCATAATTAGTATGCACTACGACGTCACAATGTATTATGACGTCATAATGTATTCGCATTATGACATCACAATATAGTATGAGAGCGCAATTTGCAGGTATTATGAGCAATTTCTCTTACCCCAATTTGTGTCACATCTACTCGAGCATCATGAGCATGTATTATGACGTCACAGTATATGATGACATCATAATTAGTATGCACTATGACGTCACAATGTATTATGATGTCATAATATATCCGCAATATGACATCACAACATATTAAGAGAGCGCAATTTGCAGATATTATGAGTAATTTCTCTAACCCCCATTTGTGTCACATTTACTGGAGCATCCTGAGCATGTATTTTGACGTCACAATATATGATGACATCATAATTAGTATTCACTATGACGTCACAATGTATTATGACGTCATAATGTATTCGCATTATGACATCACAATATAGTATGAGAGCGCAATTTGCAGGTATTATGAGCAATTTCTCTTACCCCAATTTGTGTCACATCTACTCGATCATCACGAGCATGTATTATGACGTCACAGTATATGATGACATCATAATTAGTATGCACTATGACGTCACAACGTATTATGATGTCATAATATATCCGCATTATGACATCACAACATATTAAAAGAGCGCAATTTGCAGATATTATGAGCAATTTCTCTTACCCCAATTTGTGTCACATCTACTGGAGCATCATGAGCATGTATTTTGATGTCACAGTATATGATGACATCAAAATTAGTGTGCACTATGACGTCACAATGTATTATGACGTCATAATGTATTCGCATTATGATATCACAATATAGTATGAGAGCGCAATTTGCAGGTATTATGAACAATTTCTCTTACCCCAATTTGTGTCACATCTACTCGATCATCATGAGCATGTATTATGACGTCACAGTATATGATGACATCATAATTAGTATGCACTATGACGTCACAATGTATTATGATGTCATAATATATCCGCATTATGACATCACAACATATTAAGAGAGCACAATTTGCAGATATTATGAGCAATTTCTCTTACCACAATTTGTGTCACATCTACTGGAGCATCATGAGCATGCATTATGACGTCACAATATATGATGACATCATAATTAGTATGCACTATGATGTCACAATGTATTATGACGTCATAATGTATCCGCATTATGACATCACAATATATTATGAGAGCGCAATTTACAGGTATTATGAGCAATTTCTCTTACCCCAATTTGTGTCACATCTACTGGAGCATCCTGAGCATCTATTTTGACGTCAGAATATATGATGACATCATAATTAGTATGCACTATGACGTCACAATGTATTATGACGTCATAATGTATTCGCCTTATGACATCACAATATAGTATGAGAGCGCAATTTGCAGGTATTATGACCAATTTCTCTTACCCCAATTTGTGTCACATCTACTCGAGCATCATGAGCATGTATTATGACGTCACAGTATATGATGACATCATAATTAGTATGCACTGTGACGTCACAATGTATTATGACATCATAATGTATCCGCATTATGACATCGCAATATATTATGAGAGCGCAATTTGCAGGTATTCGGAGCAATTTCTCTTACCGCAATTTGTGTCACATGTACTGGAGCATAATGAGCATGCATTATGATGTCACTGTATATGATGACATCATAATTAGTATGCACTATGATGTCACAATGTATTATGACGTCATAATGTATTCGCATTATGACATCACAATATATTATGAGAGTGCAATTTGCAGGTATTATGAGCAATTTCTCTTACCCCAATTTGTGTCACATCTACTGGAGCATCCTGAGCATGTATTTTGACGTCACAATATATGATGACATCATAATTAGTATGCACTATGACGTCACAATGTATTATGACGTCATAATGTATTCGCATTTTGACATCACAATATAGTATGAGAGCGCAATTTGCAGGTATTATGAGCAATTTCCCTTACCCCAATTTGTGTCACATCTACTGGAGCATCCTGAGCATGTATTTTCACGTCACAATATATGATGACATCATAATTAGTATGCACTATGACGTCACAATGTATTATGACATCATAATGTATCCGCATTATGACATCGCAATATATTATGAGAGCGCAATTTGCAGGTATTCGGAGCAATTTCTCTTACCCCAATTTGTGTCACATCTACTGGAGCATAATGAGCATGCATTATGATGTCACTGTATATGATGACATCATAATTAGTATGCACTATGATGTCACAATGTATTATGACGTCATAATGATTCCGCATTATGACATCAAAATATATTATTAGAGCACAATTTGCAGGTATTATGACCAATTTCTCTTACCCCAATTTGTGTCACATCTACTGGAGCATAATGAGCATGCATTATGATGTCACAGTATATGATGACATCATAATTAGAATGCACTATGATATCACAATGTATTATGAGGTCATAATGAATCTGCATTATGACATCACAATATATTATGAGAGCGAAATTTGCAGGAATTTTGAGCAATTTCCCTTACCCCAATTTGTGTCACATCTACAGGAGAAACATGAGCATGTATTATGATGTCACAGTATATGATGACATCATAATTAGTATGCATTATGACGTCACAATATATTGTGATGTCATAATATATCCGCATTATGGCATCACAATATATTATGAGAGCGCAATTTGAAGGTATCATGAGCAATTTCTATTACCCCAATTTGTGTCACATCTACTGGAACATCCTGAGCATGTATTATGACGTCACAGTATATGATGACATCATAATTAGTATGCACTATGACATCACAATGTATTATGATGTCATAATATATCCGCATTATGACATCACAACATATTAAGAGAGCGCAATTTGCAGATATTATGAGCCATTTCTCTTACCACAATTTGTGTCACATCTACTGGAGCATCAGGAGCATGCATTATGACGTCACAATATATGATGACATCATAATTAGTATGCACTATGACGTCACAATGTATTATGACGTCATAATGTATTCGCATTATGGCATCACAATATAGTATGAGAGCGCAATTTGCAGGTATTATGAGCAATTTCTCTTACCCCAATTTGTGTCACATCTACTCGAGCATCATGAGCATGTATTATGACGTCACAGTATATGATGACATCATAATTAGTATGCACTATGACGTCACAATGTATTATGACATCATAATGTATCCGCATTATGACATCGCAATATATTATGAGAGCGCAATTTGCACGTATTCGGAGCAATTTCTCTTACCCCAATTTGTGTCACATCTACTGGAGCATAATTAGTATGCATTATGACGTCACAGTATATGATGACATCATAATTAGTATGCATTATGACGTCACAATATATTATGATGTCATAATATATCCGCATTATGGCATCACAATATATTATGAGAGCGCAATTTGCAGGTATTATGAGCAATTTCTCTTACCACAATTTGTGTCACATCTACTGGAGATACATGAGCATGTATTATGACGTCACAATAAATGATGACATCATAATTAGTATGCACTATGATGTCACAATATATTATGACGTCATAATTATACGCATTATGACATCACAATATAGTATGAGAGCGCAATTTGCAGGTATGAGCAATTTCTCTTACCCTAATTTGTGTCACATCTACTGGAGCATCCTGAGCATGTATTTTGACGTCACAATATATGATGACATCATAATTAGTATGCACTATGACGTCACAATGTATTATGACGCCATAATGAATCCACATTATGACATCACAATATATTATGAGAGCGCAATTTGCAGGTATTTTGAGCAATTTCTCTTACCCCAATTTGTGTCACATCTACTGGAGAAACATGAGCAAGTATTATGACGTCACAATATATGATGACATCATAATTAGTATGCACTATGACGTCACAATGTATTATGACGTCATAATGTATCCGCATTATGACATCACAATATAGTATGAGAGCGCAACTTGCAGGTATTATGAGCAATTTCTCTTACCCGAATTGGTGTCACGTCTACTGGAGCATCATGAGCATGCATTATGACGTCACAGTATATGATGACATCATAATTAGTAAGCATTATGACGTCACAATGTATTGTGACGTCATAATGTATCCGCATTGTGACATCACAATATATTATGACAGCGCAACTTGCAGGTATTATGAGCAATTTCTCTTACCCCAATTTGTGTCACATCTACTGGAGAAACATGAGTATGTATTATGACGTCACAGTATATGATGACATCATAATTAGTATGCATTATGACGTCACAATGTATTATGATGTCATAATATATCCGCATTATGACATCACAATATATTATGAGAGCGCAATTTGCAGGTATTATGAGCAATTTCTCTTACCCCAATTTGTGTCACATCTACTGGAGCATCATGAGCATGCATTATGATGTCACAATATATGATGACATCATAATTAGTATGCACTATGATGTCACAATGTATTATGACGTCATAATGTATCCGCTTTATGTCATCACAATATATTATGAGAGCGCAATTTGCAGGTATTATGACCAATTTCTCTTACCACAATTTGTGTCACATCTACTGGAGCATCATGAGCATGTATTATGACGTCACAGTATATGATGACATCATAATTAGTATGTAATATGACGTCACAATGTATTATGATGTCATAATATATCTGCATTATGACATCACAATATATTATGAGAGCGCAATTTGCAGGTATTATTAGCAATTTCTCTTACCACAATTTGTGTCACATCTACTGGAGCATCATGAGCATGCATTATGACGTCACAATATATGATGACATCATAATTAGTATGCACTATGATGTCACAATGTATTATGACGTCATAATGTATCTGCTTTATGACATCATAATATATTACTAGAGCGCAATTTGCAGGTATCATGACCAATTTCTCTTACCCCAATTTGTGTCACATCTACTGGAGCATCATGAGCATGTATTATGATGTAACAGTATATGATGACATCATAATTAGTATGCACTATGACGTCACAATGTATTATGATGTCATAATATATCCGGATAATGACATCACAATATATTATGAGAGCGCAATTTGCAGGTGTTATGAGCAATTTCTCTTACCACAATTTGTGCCACATCTACTGGAGCATCATGAGCATGCATTATGACGTCACAATATATGATGACATCATAATTAGTATGCACTATGATGTCACAATGTATTATGACGTCATAATGTATCCGCTTTATGACATCACAATATATTATGAGAGCGCACTTTGCAGGTATTCGGAGCAATTTCTCTTACCCCAATTTGTGTCACATCTACTGGAGCATCATGAGCATGTATTATGACGTCACAGTATATGATTACATCATAATTAGTATGCACTATGAGGTCACTATGTATTATGATGTCATAATATATCCGCATTATGACATCACAGCATATTATGAGAGCGCAATTTGCAGGTATTATGAGCAATTTCTCTTACCACAATTTGTGTCACATCTACTGGAGCATCTTGAGCATCCATTATGACGTCACAATATATGATGACATCGTAATTAGTATGCAGTATGATATCACAATGTATTATGACGTCATAATGTATCCGCTTATTGACATCACAATATATTATGAGAGCGCAATTTGCAGGTATTATGACCAATTTCTCTTACCCTAATTTGTGTCACATCTACTGGAGCATCATGAGCATGCATTATGACGTCACAGTATATGATGACATCATAATTAGTAAGCATTATGACGTCACAATGTATTACGACGTCATAATGTATCCGCATTATGACATCACAATATATTATGAGAGCGCAATTTGCAGGTATTATGAGCAATTTCTCTTACCCCAATTTGTGTCACATCTACTGGAGCATCCTGAGCATGTATTATGACGTCACAATATATGATGACATCATAATTAGTATGCACCATGATGTCACAATGTAATATGACGTCATAATCTATTCGCATTATGACATCACAATATATTATGAGAGCGCAATTTGCAGGTATTATGCGCAATTTCTCTTACCCCAATTTGTGTCACATCTACTGGAGCATCATGAGCATGTATTATGACGTCACAATATATGATGACATCATAATTAGTATGCACTATGACGTCATAATATATTATGAAGTCATAATGTATCCGCATTATGACCACACAATATTTTATGAGAGCGCAATTTGCAGGTATTGTAAGCAATTTCTCTTACCCCAATTTTTGTCACGTCTACTGGAGCATCATGAGCATGTATTATGATGTCACAGTATATGATGACATCATAATTAGTATGCACTATGACGTCACAATGTCTTATGACATCATAATGTATCCGCAATATGACATCACAATATATTATGAGAGCGCAATTTGCAGGTATTAAGAGCAATTTCTCTTACCCCAATTTGTGTCACATCTACTGGAGCATCATGAGTATGCATTAAAACGTCACAGTATATGATGACATCATAATTAGTATGCAGTATGACGTCACAGTGTATTATGTCGTCATAATATATCCGCATTATGACATCACAATATATTATGAGAGCGTAATTTGAAGGTATTATGACCAATTTCTCTTACCCCTATTTGTGTCACATCTACTGGAGCATCATGAGCATGTATTATGACGTCACAGTATATGATGACATCATAATTAGTTTACACTATGACGTCACAATGTATTATGATGTCATAATATATCCGCATTATGACATCACAATATATTATGAGAGCGCAATTTGCAGGTATTATGAGCAATTTCTCTTACCACAATTTGTGTCACATCTACTGGAGCATCATGAGCATGCATTATGACGTCACAATATATGATGACATCATAATTAGTATGCACTATGATGTCGCAATGTATTATGACGTCATAATTTATCCGCTTTTTGACATCAGAATATATTATGAGAGCGCAATTTGCAGGTATTATGAGCAATTTCTCTTACCCCAATTTGTGTCACAACTACTGGAGCATAATGAGCATGCATTATGATGTCACAGTATATGAAGACATCATAATTAGTATGTATTATGACGTCATAATGAATCCGCATTATGACATCACAATATATTGAGAGCGCAACTTGCAGGTATTATGAGCAATTTCTCTTACCCCAATTTGTGTCACGTCTACTGGAGCATCATGAGCATGCATTATGACGTCACAGTATATGATGACATCATAATTAGTAAGCATTATGACGTCACAATGTATTGTGACGTCATAATGTATCCGCATTGTGACATCACAATATATTATGACAGCGCAACTTGCAGGTATTATGAGCAATTTCTCTTACCCCAATTTGTGTCACATCTACTGGAGAAACATGAGTATGTATTATGACGTCACAGTATATGATGACATCATAATTAGTATGCATTATGACGTCACAATGTATTATGATGTCATAATATATCCGCATTATGACATCACAATATATTATGAGAGCGCAATTTGCAGGTATTATGAGCAATTTCTCTTACCCCAATTTGTGTCACATCTACTGGAGCATCATGAGCATGCATTATGATGTCACAATATATGATGACATCATAATTAGTATGCACTATGATGTCACAATGTATTATGACGTCATAATGTATCCGCTTTATGTCATCACAATATATTATGAGAGCGCAATTTGCAGGTATTATGACCAATTTCTCTTACCACAATTTGTGTCACATCTACTGGAGCATCATGAGCATGTATTATGACGTCACAGTATATGATGACATCATAATTAGTATGTAATATGACGTCACAATGTATTATGATGTCATAATATATCTGCATTATGACATCACAATATATTATGAGAGCGCAATTTGCAGGTATTATTAGCAATTTCTCTTACCACAATTTGTGTCACATCTACTGGAGCATCATGAGCATGCATTATGACGTCACAATATATGATGACATCATAATTAGTATGCACTATGATGTCACAATGTATTATGACGTCATAATGTATCTGCTTTATGACATCATAATATATTACTAGAGCGCAATTTGCAGGTATCATGACCAATTTCTCTTACCCCAATTTGTGTCACATCTACTGGAGCATCATGAGCATGTATTATGATGTAACAGTATATGATGACATCATAATTAGTATGCACTATGACGTCACAATGTATTATGATGTCATAATATATCCGGATAATGACATCACAATATATTATGAGAGCGCAATTTGCAGGTGTTATGAGCAATTTCTCTTACCACAATTTGTGCCACATCTACTGGAGCATCATGAGCATGCATTATGACGTCACAATATATGATGACATCATAATTAGTATGCACTATGATGTCACAATGTATTATGACGTCATAATGTATCCGCTTTATGACATCACAATATATTATGAGAGCGCACTTTGCAGGTATTATGACCAATTTCTCTTACCCCAATTTGTGTCACATCTACTGGAGCATCATGAGCATGTATTATGACGTCACAGTATATGATTACATCATAATTAGTATGCACTATGAGGTCACTATGTATTATGATGTCATAATATATCCGCATTATGACATCACAGCATATTATGAGAGCGCAATTTGCAGGTATTATGAGCAATTTCTCTTACCACAATTTGTGTCACATCTACTGGAGCATCTTGAGCATCCATTATGACGTCACAATATATGATGACATCGTAATTAGTATGCAGTATGATATCACAATGTATTATGACGTCATAATGTATCCGCTTATTGACATCACAATATATTATGAGAGCGCAATTTGCAGGTATTATGACCAATTTCTCTTACCCTAATTTGTGTCACATCTACTGGAGCATCATGAGCATGCATTATGACGTCACAGTATATGATGACATCATAATTAGTAAGCATTATGACGTCACAATGTATTACGACGTCATAATGTATCCGCATTATGACATCACAATATATTATGAGAGCGCAATTTGCAGGTATTATGAGCAATTTCTCTTACCCCAATTTGTGTCACATCTACTGGAGCATCCTGAGCATGTATTATGACGTCACAATATATGATGACATCATAATTAGTATGCACCATGATGTCACAATGTAATATGACGTCATAATCTATTCGCATTATGACATCACAATATATTATGAGAGCGCAATTTGCAGGTATTATGCGCAATTTCTCTTACCCCAATTTGTGTCACATCTACTGGAGCATCATGAGCATGTATTATGACGTCACAATATATGATGACATCATAATTAGTATGCACTATGACGTCATAATATATTATGAAGTCATAATGTATCCGCATTATGACCACACAATATTTTATGAGAGCGCAATTTGCAGGTATTGTAAGCAATTTCTCTTACCCCAATTTTTGTCACATCTACTGGAGCATCATGAGCATGTATTATGATGTCACAGTATATGATGACATCATAATTAGTATGCACTATGACGTCACAATGTCTTATGACGTCATAATGTATCCGCAATATGACATCACAATATATTATGAGAGCGCAATTTGCAGGTATTAAGAGCAATTTCTCTTACCCCAATTTGTGTCACATCTACTGGAGCATCATGAGTATGCATTAAAACGTCACAGTATATGATGACATCATAATTAGTATGCAGTATGACGTCACAGTGTATTATGTCGTCATAATATATCCGCATTATGACATCACAATATATTATGAGAGCGTAATTTGAAGGTATTATGACCAATTTCTCTTACCCCTATTTGTGTCACATGTACTGGAGCATCATGAGCATGTATTATGACGTCACAGTATATGATGACATCATAATTAGTATGCACTATGACGTCACAATATATTATGATGTCATAATATATCCGCATTATGACATCACAATATATTATGAGAGCGCAATTTGCAGGTATTATGAGCAATTTCTCTTACCACAATTTGTGTCACATCTACTGGAGCATCATGAGCATGCATTATGACGTCACAATATATGATGACATCATAATTAGTATGCACTATGATGTCGCAATGTATTATGACGTCTAATTTATCCGCTTTTTGACATCAGAATATATTATGAGAGCGCAATTTGCAGGTATTATGAGCAATTTCTCTTACCCCAATTTGTGTCACAACTACTGGAGCATAATGAGCATGCATTATGATGTCACAGTATATGAAGACATCATAATTAGTATGTATTATGACGTCATAATGAATCCGCATTATGACATCACAATATATTGAGAGCGCAACTTGCAGGTATTATGAGCAATTTCTCTTACCCCAATTTGTGTCACGTCTACTGGAGCATCATGAGCATGCATTATGAAGTCACAGTATATGATGACATCATAATTAGTAAGCATTATGACGTCACAATGTATTGTGACATCATAATGTATCCGCATTGTGACATCACAATATATTATGAGAGCGCAACTTGCAGGTATTATGAGCAATTTCTCTTACACCAATTTGTGTCACATCTACTGGAGAAACATGAGCATGTATTATGACGTCACAGTATATGATGACATCATAATTAGTATGCATTATGACGTCACAATGTATTATGATGTCATAATATATCCGCATTATGACATCACAATATATTATGAGAGCGCAATTTGCAGGTATTATGAGCAATTTCTCTTACCCCAATTTGTGTCACATCTACTGGAGCATCATGAGCATGCATTATGATGTCACAATATATGATGACATCATAATTAGTATGCACTATGATGTCACAATGTATTATGACGTCATAATGTATCCGCTTTATGTCATCACAATATATTATGAGAGCGCAATTTGCAGGTATTATGACCAATTTCTCTTACCACAATTTGTGTCACATCTACTGGAGCATCATGAGCATGTATTATGACGTCACAGTATATGATGACATCATAATTAGTATGTAATATGACGTCACAATGTATTATGATGTCATAATATATCTGCATTATGACATCACAATATATTATGAGAGCGCAATTTGCAGGTATTATTAGCAATTTCTCTTACCACAATTTGTGTCACATCTACTGGAGCATCATGAGCATGCATTATGACGTCACAATATATGATGACATCATAATTAGTATGCAATATGATGTCACAATGTATTATGACGTCATAATTTATCCGCTTTATGTCATCACAATATATTATGAGAGCGCAATTTGCAGGTATTATGACCAATTTCTCTTACCCCAATTTGTGTCACATCTACTGGAGCATAATGAGCATGCATTATGATATCACAGTATATGATGACATCATAATTAGTATGCACTATGATGTCACAATGTATTATGACGTCATAATGAATCCGCATTTTGACATCACAATACATTATGAGAGCGCAATTTGCAGGTATTATGAGCAATTTCTCTTACCCAAATTTGTGTCACATCTACTGGAGAAACATGACCATGTATTACGACGTCACGGTATATGATGACATCATAATTAGTATGCATTATGACGTCACAATGTATTATGATGTCATAATATATCCGCATTATGACATCACAATATATTATGAGAGCGCAATTTGCAGGTATTATGAGCAATTTCTCTTACCCCAATTTGTGTCACATCTACTGGAGCATCCTGAGCATGTATTATGATGTCACAATATATGATGACATCATAATTAGTATGCACTATGACGTCACAATATATTATGACGTCATAATGTATTCGCATTATGACATCACAATATAGTATGAGAGCGCAATTTGCAGGTATTATGAGCAATTTCTCTTACCCCAATTTGTGTCACATCTAATCGAGGATCATGAGCATGTATTATGACGTCACAGTATATAATGACATCATAACTAGTAAGCACTATGATGTCACAATGTATTATGATGTCATAATATATCCGCATTATGACATCACAACATATTAAGAGAGCGCAATTTGCAGATATTATGAGCAATTTCTCTTAACCCAATTTGTGTCACATCTACTGGAGCATCCTGAGCATGTATTTTGACGTCACAATATATGATGACATCATAATTAGTATGCACTACGACGTCACAATGTATTATGACGTCATAACGTATTTGCATTATGACATCACAATATAGTATGAGAGCGCAATTTGCAGGTATTATGAGCAATTTCTCTTACCCCAATTTGTGTCACATCTACTTGAGTATCATGAGCATGTATTATGACGTCACAGTATATGATGACATCATAATTAGTATGCACTATGACGTCACAATGTATTATGATGTCATAATATATCCGCAATATGACATCACAACATATTAAGAGAGCGCAATTTGCAGATATTATGAGCAATTTCTCTAACCCCAATTTGTGTCACATTTACTGGAGCATCCTGAGGATGTATTTTGACGTCACAATATATGATGACATCATAATTAGTATGCACTATGACGTCACAATGTATTATGACGTCATAATGTATTCGCATTATGACATAACAATATAGTATGAGAGCGCAATTTGCAGGTATTATGACCAATTTCTCTTACCCCAATTTGTGTCACATCTACTCGATCATCACGAGCATGTATTATGACGTCACAGTATATGATGACATCATAATTAGTATGCACTATGACGTCACAATGTATTATGATGTCATAATATATCCGCATTATGACATCACAACATATTAAAAGAGCGCAATTTGCAGATATTATGAGCAATTTCTCTTACCCCAATTTGTGTCACATCTACTGGAGCATCATGAGCATGCATTATTACGTCACAATATATGATGACATCATAATTAGTATGCACTATGATGTCTCAATATATTATGACGTCATAATGTATCCGCTTTATGACTTCACAATATATTATGAGAGCGCAATTTGCAGGTATTATGAGCAATTTCTCTTACCCCAATTTGTGTCACATCTACTGGAGCATCCTGAGCATGCATTATGATGTCACAATATATGATGACATCATAATTAGTATGCAGTATGACGTCACAATGTATTATGACGTCATAATGTATTCGCATTATGACATCACAATATAGTATGAGAGCGCAATTTGCAGGTATTATGAGCAATTTCTCTTACCCCAATTTGTGTCACATCTACTCGAGCATCATGAGCATGTATTATGACGTCACAGTATATGATGACATCATAATTAGTATGCACTATGACGTCACAATGTATTATGACATCATAATGTATCCGCATTATGACATCGCAATATATTATGAGAGCGCAATTTGCAGGTATTCGGAGCAATTTCTCTTACCCCAATTTATGTCACATCTACTGGAGCATAATGAGCATGCATTATGATGTCACTGTATATGATGACATCATAATTAGTATGCACTATGATGTCACAATGTATTATGACGTCATAATGATTCCGCATTATGACATCACAATATATTATGAGAGCGCAATTTGCAGGTATTATGAGCAATTTCTCTTACCCCAATTTGTGTCACATCTACTGGAGCATAATGAGCATGCATTATGATGTCACAGTATATGATGACATCATAATTAGTATGCACTATGATGTCACAATGTATTATGAGGTCATAATGAATCCGCATTATGACATCACAATATATTATGAGAGCGCAATTTTCAGGTATTTTGAGCAATTTCTCTTACCCCTATTTGTGTCACATCTACTGGAGAAACATGAGCATGTATTATGACGTCACAGTATATGATGACATCATAATTAGTATGCATTATGACGTCACAATATATTATGATGTCATAATATATCCGCATTATGGCATCACAATATATTATGAGAGCGCAATTTGCAGGTATTATGAGCAATTTCTCTTACCCCAATTTGTGTCACATCTACTGGAGCATCCCGAGCATGTATTTTGACGTCACAATATATGATGACATCATAATTAGTATGCACTATTACGTCCCAATTTATAATGACGTCATAATGTACTCGCATTATGACATCACAATATAGTATGAGAGCGCAATTTGCAGGTATTATGAGCAATTTCTCTTACCCCACTTTGTGTCACATCTACTGGAGCATCCTGAGCATGTATTTTGACGTCACAGTATATGATGACATCATAATTAGTATGCACTATGACGTCACAATGTATTATGACGTCATAATGTATTCGCATTATGATATCACAATACAGTATGAGAGCGCAATTTGAAGGTATTATGAACAATTTCTCTTACCCCAATTTGTGTCACATCTACTCGAGCATCACGAGCATGTATTATGACGTCACAGTATATGATGACATCATAATTAGTATGCACTATGACGTCACAATGTATTATGATGTCATAATATATCCGCATTATGACATCACAACATATTAAGAGAGCACAATTTGCAGATATTATGAGCAATTTCTCTTACCACAATTTGTGTCACATCTACTGGAGCATCATGAGCATGCATTATGATGTCACAATATATGATGACATCATAATTAGTATGCACTATGATGTCACAATGTATTATGACGTCATAATGTATCCGCATTATGACATCACAATATATTATGAGAGCGCAATTTGCAGGTATTATGAGCAATTTCTCTTACCCCAATTTGTGTCACATCTACTGGAGCATCCTGAGCATGTATTTTGACGTCACAATATATGATGACATCATAATTAGTATGCACTATGACGTCACAATGTATTATGACGTCATAATGTATTCGCCTTATGACATCACAATATATTATGAGAGCGCAATTTGCAGGTATTATGAGCAATTTCTCTTACCCCAATTTGTGTCACATCTACTGGAGCATCCTGAGCATGTATTATGATGTCACAATATATGATGACATCATAATTAGTATGCACTATGACGTCACAATATATTATGACGTCATAATGTATTCGCATTATGACATCACAATATAGTATGAGAGCGCAATTTGCAGGTATTATGAGCAATTTCTCTTACCACAATTTGTGTCACATCAAATCGACCATCATGAGCATGTATTATGATGTCACAGTATATAATGACTTCATAACTAGTAAGCACTATGATGTCACAATGTATTATGATGTCATAATATATCCGCATTATGACATCACAACATATTAAGAGAGCGCAATTTGCAGATATTATGAGCAATTTCTCTTAACCCAATTTGTGTCACATCTACTGGAGCATCCTGAGCATGTATTTTGACGTCACAATATATGATGACATCATAATTAGTATGCACTACGACGTCACAATGTATTATGACGTCATAATGTATTCGCATTATGACATCACAATATAGTATGAGAGCGCAATTTGCAGGTATTATGAGCAATTTCTCTTACCCCAATTTGTGTCACATCTACTCGAGCATCATGAGCATGTATTATGACGTCACAGTATATGATGACATCATAATTAGTATGCACTATGACGTCACAATGTATTATGATGTCATAATATATCCGCAATATGACATCACAACATATTAAGAGAGCGCAATTTGCAGATATTATGAGTAATTTCTCTAACCCCCATTTGTGTCACATTTACTGGAGCATCCTGAGCATGTATTTTGACGTCACAATATATGATGACATCATAATTAGTATTCACTATGACGTCACAATGTATTATGACGTCATAATGTATTCGCATTATGACATCACAATATAGTATGAGAGCGCAATTTGCAGGTATTATGAGCAATTTCTCTTACCCCAATTTGTGTCACATCTACTCGATCATCACGAGCATGTATTATGACGTCACAGTATATGATGACATCATAATTAGTATGCACTATGACGTCACAACGTATTATGATGTCATAATATATCCGCATTATGACATCACAACATATTAAAAGAGCGCAATTTGCAGATATTATGAGCAATTTCTCTTACCCCAATTTGTGTCACATCTACTGGAGCATCATGAGCATGTATTTTGATGTCACAGTATATGATGACATCAAAATTAGTGTGCACTATGACGTCACAATGTATTATGACGTCATAATGTATTCGCATTATGATATCACAATATAGTATGAGAGCGCAATTTGCAGGTATTATGAACAATTTCTCTTACCCCAATTTGTGTCACATCTACTCGATCATCATGAGCATGTATTATGACGTCACAGTATATGATGACATCATAATTAGTATGCACTATGACGTCACAATGTATTATGATGTCATAATATATCCGCATTATGACATCACAACATATTAAGAGAGCACAATTTGCAGATATTATGAGCAATTTCTCTTACCACAATTTGTGTCACATCTACTGGAGCATCATGAGCATGCATTATGACGTCACAATATATGATGACATCATAATTAGTATGCACTATGATGTCACAATGTATTATGACGTCATAATGTATCCGCATTATGACATCACAATATATTATGAGAGCGCAATTTACAGGTATTATGAGCAATTTCTCTTACCCCAATTTGTGTCACATCTACTGGAGCATCCTGAGCATCTATTTTGACGTCAGAATATATGATGACATCATAATTAGTATGCACTATGACGTCACAATGTATTATGACGTCATAATGTATTCGCCTTATGACATCACAATATAGTATGAGAGCGCAATTTGCAGGTATTATGACCAATTTCTCTTACCCCAATTTGTGTCACATCTACTCGAGCATCATGAGCATGTATTATGACGTCACAGTATATGATGACATCATAATTAGTATGCACTGTGACGTCACAATGTATTATGACATCATAATGTATCCGCATTATGACATCGCAATATATTATGAGAGCGCAATTTGCAGGTATTCGGAGCAATTTCTCTTACCGCAATTTGTGTCACATGTACTGGAGCATAATGAGCATGCATTATGATGTCACTGTATATGATGACATCATAATTAGTATGCACTATGATGTCACAATGTATTATGACGTCATAATGTATTCGCATTATGACATCACAATATATTATGAGAGTGCAATTTGCAGGTATTATGAGCAATTTCTCTTACCCCAATTTGTGTCACATCTACTGGAGCATCCTGAGCATGTATTTTGACGTCACAATATATGATGACATCATAATTAGTATGCACTATGACGTCACAATGTATTATGACGTCATAATGTATTCGCATTTTGACATCACAATATAGTATGAGAGCGCAATTTGCAGGTATTATGAGCAATTTCCCTTACCCCAATTTGTGTCACATCTACTGGAGCATCCTGAGCATGTATTTTCACGTCACAATATATGATGACATCATAATTAGTATGCACTATGACGTCACAATGTATTATGACATCATAATGTATCCGCATTATGACATCGCAATATATTATGAGAGCGCAATTTGCAGGTATTCGGAGCAATTTCTCTTACCCCAATTTGTGTCACATCTACTGGAGCATAATGAGCATGCATTATGATGTCACTGTATATGATGACATCATAATTAGTATGCACTATGATGTCACAATGTATTATGACGTCATAATGATTCCGCATTATGACATCAAAATATATTATTAGAGCACAATTTGCAGGTATTATGACCAATTTCTCTTACCCCAATTTGTGTCACATCTACTGGAGCATAATGAGCATGCATTATGATGTCACAGTATATGATGACATCATAATTAGAATGCACTATGATATCACAATGTATTATGAGGTCATAATGAATCTGCATTATGACATCACAATATATTATGAGAGCGAAATTTGCAGGAATTTTGAGCAATTTCCCTTACCCCAATTTGTGTCACATCTACAGGAGAAACATGAGCATGTATTATGATGTCACAGTATATGATGACATCATAATTAGTATGCATTATGACGTCACAATATATTGTGATGTCATAATATATCCGCATTATGGCATCACAATATATTATGAGAGCGCAATTTGAAGGTATCATGAGCAATTTCTATTACCCCAATTTGTGTCACATCTACTGGAACATCCTGAGCATGTATTATGACGTCACAGTATATGATGACATCATAATTAGTATGCACTATGACATCACAATGTATTATGATGTCATAATATATCCGCATTATGACATCACAACATATTAAGAGAGCGCAATTTGCAGATATTATGAGCCATTTCTCTTACCACAATTTGTGTCACATCTACTGGAGCATCAGGAGCATGCATTATGACGTCACAATATATGATGACATCATAATTAGTATGCACTATGACGTCACAATGTATTATGACGTCATAATGTATTCGCATTATGGCATCACAATATAGTATGAGAGCGCAATTTGCAGGTATTATGAGCAATTTCTCTTACCCCAATTTGTGTCACATCTACTCGAGCATCATGAGCATGTATTATGACGTCACAGTATATGATGACATCATAATTAGTATGCACTATGACGTCACAATGTATTATGACATCATAATGTATCCGCATTATGACATCGCAATATATTATGAGAGCGCAATTTGCACGTATTCGGAGCAATTTCTCTTACCCCAATTTGTGTCACATCTACTGGAGCATAATTAGTATGCATTATGACGTCACAGTATATGATGACATCATAATTAGTATGCATTATGACGTCACAATATATTATGATGTCATAATATATCCGCATTATGGCATCACAATATATTATGAGAGCGCAATTTGCAGGTATTATGAGCAATTTCTCTTACCACAATTTGTGTCACATCTACTGGAGATACATGAGCATGTATTATGACGTCACAATAAATGATGACATCATAATTAGTATGCACTATGATGTCACAATATATTATGACGTCATAATTATACGCATTATGACATCACAATATAGTATGAGAGCGCAATTTGCAGGTATGAGCAATTTCTCTTACCCTAATTTGTGTCACATCTACTGGAGCATCCTGAGCATGTATTTTGACGTCACAATATATGATGACATCATAATTAGTATGCACTATGACGTCACAATGTATTATGACGCCATAATGAATCCACATTATGACATCACAATATATTATGAGAGCGCAATTTGCAGGTATTTTGAGCAATTTCTCTTACCCCAATTTGTGTCACATCTACTGGAGAAACATGAGCAAGTATTATGACGTCACAATATATGATGACATCATAATTAGTATGCACTATGACGTCACAATGTATTATGACGTCATAATGTATTCGCATTATGACATCACAATATAGTATGAGAGCGCAATTTGCAGGTATTATGAGCAATTTCTCTTACCCCAATTTGTGTCACATCTACTGGAGAAACATGAGCATGTATTATGACGTCACAGTATATGATGACATCATAATTAGTATGCATTATGACGTCACAATAAATTATGATGTCATAATATATCCGCATTATGGCATCACAATATATTATGAGAGCGCAATTTGCAGGTATTATGAGCAATTTCTCTTACCCCAATTTGTGTCACATCTACTGGAGCATCCTGAGCATGTATTTTGACGTCACAATATATGATGACAGCATAATTAGTATGCACTATGACGTCACAATGTATTATGACGTCATAATGTATTCGCATTATGACATCACTATATATTATGAGAGCGCAATTTGCAGGTATTATGAACAATTTCTCTTACCCCAATTTGTGTCACATCTACTGGAGCATAATGAGCATGCATTATGATGTCACAGTATATGATGACATCATAATTAGTATCCACTATGATGTCACAATGTATTATGAGGTCATAATGAATCCGCCTTATGACATCACAATATATTATGAGAGCGCAATTTGCAGGAATTTTGAGCAATTTCCCTTACCCCAATTTGTGTCACATCTACTGGAGAAACATGAGCATGTATTATGACGTCACAGTATATGATGACATCATAATTAGTATGCATTATGACGTCACAATATATTGTGATGTCATAATATATCCGCATTATGGCATCACAATATATTATGAGAGCGCAATTTGAAGGTATCATGAGCAATTTCTATTACCCCAATTTGTGTCACATCTACTGGAGCATCCTGAGCATGTATTATGATGTCACAGTATATGATGACATCATAATTAGTATGCACTATGACATCACAATGTATTATGATGTCATAATATATCCGCATTATGACATCACAACATATTAAGAGAGCGCAATTTGCAGATATTATGAGCAATTTCTCTTACCACAATTTGTGCCACATCTACTGGAGCATCCTGAGCATGTATTTTGACGTCACAATATATGATGACATCATAATTAGTATGCACTATGACGTCACAATGTATTATGACGTCATAATGAATCCACATTATGACATCACAATATATTATGAGAGCGCAATTTGCAGGTATTTTGAGCAATTTCTCTTACCCCAATTTGTGCCACATCTACTGGAGAAACATGAGCAAGTATTATGACGTCACAATATATGATGACATCATAATTAGTATGCACTATGACGTAACAATGTTTTATGACATCATAATATATTCGCATTATGACATCACAATGTAGTATGAGAGCGCAATTTGCAGGTATTTTGAGCAATTTCCCTTACCCCAATTTGTGTCACATCTACTGGAGAAACATGAGCAAGTATTATGACGTCACAGTATATGATGACATCATAATTAGTATGCACTATGACGTCACAATGTATTATGACATCATAATGTATCCGCATTATGACATCGCAATATATTATGAGAGCGCAATTTGCAGGTATTCGGAGCAATTTCTCTTACCACAATTTGTGTAACATGTGCTGGAGCATCATGAGCATGCATTATGACGTCACAACATATGATGACATCATAATTAGTCTGCACTATGATGTCACAATGTATTATGACGTCATAATGTATCCGCTTATTGACATCACAATATATTATGAGAGCGCAATTTGCAGGTATTATGAGCCATTTCTCTTACCCCAATTTGTGTCACATCTACTGGAGAAACATGAGCATGTATTATGACGTTACAGTATATAATGACATCATAATTAGTATGCACTATGACTTCACAATGTATTATGATATCATAATATATCCACATTATGACATCACAATGTATTATGAGAGCGCAATTTGCAGGTATTATTAGCAATTTATCTTACCCCAATTTGTGTCAAATCTACTGGAGCATCCTGAGCATGTATTATGACGTCACAATATATGGTGACATCATAATTAGTATGCACTATGACGTCACAATGTATTATGATGTCATAATATATTCGCATTATCACATCACAATATATTATGAGAGAGCAATTTGCAGGTATTATGACGAATTTCTCTCACCCCAATTTTTGTCACATCTACTGGAGCATCATAAGCATGTATTATGATGTCACAGTATATGATGACATCATAATTAGTATGCACTATGACGTCACAATGTATTATGACATCATAATGTATCCGCATTATGACATCGCAATACTTTATGAGAGCGCAATTTGCAGGTATTATGAGCAATTTCTCTTACCCCAATTTGTGTCACATCTACTGGAGTATAATGAGCATGCATTATGATGTCACAGTATATGATGACATCATAATTACTATGCAGTATGATGTCACAATGTATTATGACGTCATAATGTATCCGCTTTTTGACATCACAATATATTATAAGAGCGCAATTTGCAGGTATTATGAGCAATTTCTCTTACCCCAATTTGTGTCACATCTACTGGAGCAAAATGAGAATGCATTATGATGTCACAGTATATGATGACATCATAATTAGTATGCACTATGATGTCACAATGTATTATGACGTCATAATGAATCCGCATTATGACACAACAATATATTATGAGAGCGCAATTTGCAGGTATTATGACCAATTTCTCCTACCCCAATTTGTGTCACATCTACTGGAGAAACATGAGCATGTATTATGACGTCACAGTATATGATGATATCATAATTAGTATGCATTATGACGTCACAATATATTATGATGTCATAATATATCCGCATTATGACATCACAATATATTATGAGAGCACAATTTGCAGGTATTATGAGCAATTTCTCTTACCACAATTTGTGTAACATGTGCTGGAGCATCATGAGCATGCATTATGATGTCACAATATATGATGACATCATAATTAGTATGCACTATGATGTCACAATGTATTATGACGTCATAATGTATCCGCTTTATGACATCACAATATATTATGAGAGCGCAATTTGCAGGTATTATGACCAATTTCTCTTACCCCAATTTGTGTCACATCTACTGGAGAAACATGAGCATGTATTATGACGTCACAGTATATGATGACATCATAATTAGTATGCATTATGACGTCACAATGTATTATGATGTCATAATATATCCGCATTATGACATCACAATATATTATGAGGGCGCAATTTGCAGGTATTATGAGCAATTTCTCTTAACACAATTTGTGCCACATCTACTGGAGCATCATGAGCATGCATTATGATGACACAATATATGATGACATCATAATTAGTATGCACTATGATGTCACAATGTATTATGACGTCATAATGAATCCGCTTTATGACATCACAATATATTATGAGAGCGCAATTTGCAGGTATTATGACCAATTTCTCTTACCCCAATATGTCACATCTACTGGAGCATCATGAGCATGTATTATGACGTCACAGTATATGATGACATCATAATTAGTATGCACTATGACGTCACAATGTATTATGATGTAATAATACATCCGCATTATGACATCACAATATATTATGAGGGCGCAATTTGCAGGTATTATGAGCAATTTCTCTTACCACAATTTGTGTCACATCTACTGGAGCATCATGAGCATGCATTATGACGTCACAGTATATGATGACATCATAATTAGTAAGCATTATGACGTCACAATGTATTATGACGTCATAATGTATCCGCTTTATGACATCACAATATATTATGAGAGCGCAATTTGCAGGTATTATGACCAATTTCTCTTACCCCAATTTGTGTCACATCTACTGGAGAAACATGAGCATGTATTATGACGTCACAGTATATGATGACATCATAATTAGTATGCATTATGACGTCACAATGTATTATGATGTCATAATATATCCGCATTATGACATCACAATATATTATGAGGGCGCAATTTGCAGGTATTATGAGCAATTTCTCTTAACACAATTTGTGCCACATCTACTGGAGCATCATGAGCATGCATTATGATGACACAATATATGATGACATCATAATTAGTATGCACTATGATGTCACAATGTATTATGACGTCATAATGAATCCGCTTTATGACATCACAATATATTATGAGAGCGCAATTTGCAGGTATCATGACCAATTTCTCTTACCCCAATATGTCACATCTACTGGAGCATCATGAGCATGTATTATGACGTCACAGTATATGATGACATCATAATTAGTATGCACTATGACGTCACAATGTATTATGATGTCATAATACATCCGCATTATGACATCACAATATATTATGAGGGCGCAATTTGCAGGTATTATGAGCAATTTCTCTTACCACAATTTGTGTCACATCTACTGGAGCATCATGAGCATGCATTATGACGTCACAGTATATGATGACATCATAATTAGTAAGCATTATGACGTCACAATGTATTATGACGTCATAATGTATCCGCTTTATGACATCACAATATATTATGAGAGCGCAATTTGCAGGTATTATGACCAATTTCTCTTACCCCAATTTGTGTCACATCTACTGGAGAAACATGAGCATGTATTATGACGTCACAGTATATGATGACATCATAATTAGTATGCATTATGACGTCACAATGTATTATGATGTCATAATATATCCGCATTATGACATCACAATATATTATGAGGGCGCAATTTGCAGGTATTATGAGCAATTTCTCTTACCCCAATTTGTGTCACATCTACTGGAGCATCATGAGCATGCATTATTATGTCACAATATATGATGACATCGTAATTAGTATGCACTATGATGTCACAATGTATTATGACGTCATAATGAATCCGCTTTATGACATCACAATATATTATGAGAGCGCAATTTGCAGGTATTATGACCAATTTCTCTTACCCCAATATGTCACATCTACTGGAGCATCATGAGCATGTATTATGACGTCACAGTATATGATGACATCATAATTAGTATGCACTATGACGTCACAATGTATTATGATGTCATAATACATCCGCATTATGACATCACAATATATTATGAGGGCGCAATTTGCAGGTATTATGAGCAATTTCTCTTACCACAATTTGTGTCACATCTACTGGAGCATCATGAGCATGCATTATGACGTCACAGTATATGATGACATCATAATTAGTAAGCATTATGACGTCACAATGTATTATGACGTCATAATGTATCCGCATTATGACGTCACAATATATTATGAGAGCGCAATTTGCAGGTATTATGAGCAATTTCTCTTACCGCCATTTGTGTCACATCTACTGGAGCATCCTGAGCATGTATTATGACGTCACAGTATATGATGACATCATAATTAGTATGCACTATGATGTCACAATGAATTATGATGTCATAATATATCCGCATTATGACATCGCAATATATTATGAGAGCGCAATTTGCAGGTATTATGAGCAATTTCTCTTACCCCAATTTGTGTCACATCTACTGGAGCATAATGAGCATGCATTATGATGTCACAGTATATGATGACATCATAATTAGTATGCACTATGATCTCACAATGTATTATGACGTCATAATGAATCCGCATTATGACATCACAATATATTATGAGAGCGCAATTTGCAAGTATTGTGAGCAATTTCTCTTACCACAATTTGTGTCAAATCTACTGGAGAACCATGAGCATGTATTATGACGTCACAGTATATGATGACATCATAATTAGTATGCACTATGATGTCACAATGTATTATGATGTTATAATATATCCGCATTATGACATCGCAATACATTATGAGAGCGAAACTTGCAGGTATTATGAGAAATTTCTCTTACCCCAATTTTTGTCACATCTACTGGAGCATCCTGAGCATGTATTATGACGTCACAATATATGATGACATCATAATTAGTATGCACTATGACGTCACAATGTATTATGATGTCATAATATATTCGCATTATCACATCACAATATATAATGAGAGAGCAATTTGCAGGTATTATGACGAATTTCTCTTACCCCAATTTGTGTCACATCTACTGGAGCATCATGAGCATGTATTATGATGTCACAGTATATGATGACATCATAATTAGTATGCAGTATGACGTCACAATGTATTATGACATCATAATGTATCCGCATTATGACATCGCAATACTTTATGAGAGCGCAATTTGCAGGTATTATGAGCAATTTCTCTTACCCCAATTTGTGTCACATCTACAGGAGCATCCTGAGCATGTATTTTGACGTCACAATATATGATGACATCATAATTAGTATGCACTATGACGTCACAATGTATTATGACGTCATAATGTATTCGCATTATGACATCACAATATAGTATGAGAGCGCAATTAGCAGGTATTATGAGCAATTTCTCTTACCCCAATTTGTGTCACATCTACTCGAGCATCATGAGCATGTATTATGACGTCACAGTGTATGATGACATCATAATTAGTATGCACTATGACGTCACAATGTATTATGACATCATAATGTATCCGCAATATGACATCGCAATATATTATGAGAGCGCAATTTGCAGGTATTCGGAGCAATTTCTCTTACCCCAAATTGTCACATCTACTGGAGCATAATGAGCATGCATTATGATGTCACTGTATATGATGGCATCATAATTAGTATGCACTAAGATGTCACAATGCATTATGAGGTCATAATGATTCCGCATTATGACATCACAATATATTATGAGAGCGCAATTTGCAGGTATTATGAGCAATTTCTCTTACCCCCATTTGTGTCAAATCTACTGGAGCATCCTGAGGATGTATTTTGACGTCACAATATATGATGACATCATAATTAGTATGCACTATGACGTCACAATGTATTATGTCGTCATAATGTATTCGCATTATGACATCACAATATAGTATGAGAGCGCAATTTGCAGGTATTATGAGCAATTTCTCTTACCCCAATTTGTGTCACATCTACTCGAGCATCATGAGCATGTATTATGACGTCACAGTATATGATGACATCATAATTAGTATGCACAATGACGTCACAATGTATTATGATGTCATAATATATCCGCATTATGACATCACAACATATTAAGAGAGCGAAATTTGCAGATATTATGAGCAATTTCTCTTACCACAATTTGTGTCACATCTACTGGAGCATCATGAGCATGCATTATGACGTCACAATATATGATGACATCATAATTAGTATGCACTATGACGTCACAATGTATTATGACGTCATAATGTATTCGCATTATGGCATCACAATATAGTATGAGAGCGCAATTTGCAGGTATTATGAGCAATTTCTCTTACCCCAAATTGTGTCACATCTACTCGAGCATCATGAGCATGTATTATGACGTCACAGTATATGATGACATCATAATTAGTATGCACTATGACGTCACAATGTATTATGACATCATAATGTATCCGCATTATGACATCGCAATATATTATGAGAGCGCAATTTGCAGGTATTCGGAGCAATTTCTCTTACCCCAAATTGTCACATCTACTGGAGCATAATGAGCATGCATTATGATGTCACTGTATATGATGACATCATAATTAGTATGCACTAAAATGTCACAATGCATTATGACGTCATAATGATTCTGCATTATGACATCACAATATATTATGAGAGCGCAATTTGCAGGTATTATGAGCAATTTCTCTTACCCCAATTTGTGTCACATCTACTGGTGCATCCTGAGGATGTATTTTGACGTCACAATATATGATGACATCATAATTAGTATGCACTATGACGTCACAATGTATTATGACGTCATAATGTATTCCCATTATGACATCACAATATAGTATGAGAGCGCAATTTGCAGGTATTATGAGCAATTTCTCTTACCCCAATTTGTGTCACATCCACTCGAGGATCATGAGCATGTATTATGACGTCACAGTATATGATGACATCATAATTAGTATGCACTATGACGTCACAATGTATTATGATGTCATAATATATCCGCATTATGACATCACAACATATTAAGAGAGCGCAATTTGCAGATATTATGAGCAATTTCTCTAACCACAATTTGCGTCACATCTACTGGAGCATCATGAGCATGCATTATGACGTCACAATATATGATGACATCATAATTAGTATGCACTATGACGTCACAATGTATTATGACGTCATAATGTATTCGCATTATGGCATCACAATATAGTATGAGAGCGCAATTTGCAGGTATTATGAGCAATTTCTCTTACCCCAATTTGTGTCACACCTACTCGAGCATCATGAGCATGTATTATGACGTCACAGTATATGATGACATCATAATTAGTATGCACTATGACGTCACAATGTATTATGACATCATAATGTATCCGCATTATGACATCGCAATATATTATGAGAGCGCAATTTGCTCGTATTCGGAGCAATTTCTCTTACCCCAATTTGTGTCACATCTACTGGAGCATAATGAGTATGCATTATGAAGTCAGTGTATATGATGACATCATAATTAGGATGCACTATGATGTCACAATGTATTATGATGTCATAATGTATTCGCATTATGACATCACAATACATTATGAGAGCGCAATTTGCAGGAATTTTGAGCAATTTCCCTTACCCCAATTTGTGTCACATCTACTGGAGAAACATGAGCATATATTATGACGTCACAGTATATGATGACATCATAATTAGTATGCATTATGACGTCACAATATATTGTGATGTCATAATATATCCGCATTATGGCATCACAATATATTATGAGAGCGCAATTTGAATGTATCATGAGCAATTTCTATTACCCCAATTTGTGTCACATCTACTGGAGCATCCTGAGCATGTATTATGACGTCACAGTATATGATGACATCATAATTAGTATGCACTATGACATCACAATGTATTATGATGTCATAATATATCCGCATTATGACATCACAACATATTAAGAGAGCGCAATTTGCAGATATTATGAGCAATTTCTCTTACCAAAATTTGTGTCACATCTACTGGAGCATCATGAGCATGCATTATGACGTCACAATATATGATGACATCATAATTAGTATGCACTATGACGTCACAATGTATTATGACGTCATAAAGAATCCGCATTATGACATCACAATATATTATGAGAGCGCAATTTGCAGGTATTTTGAGCAATTTCTCTTACCCCAATTTGTGTCACATCTACTGGAGATACATGAGCATGTATTATGACGTCACAATAAATGATGACATCATAATTAGTATGTACTATGATGTCACAATGTATTATGACGTCATAATTATACGCATTATGACATCACAATATAGTATGAGAGCGCAATTTGCAGGTATGAGCAATTTCTCTTACCCTAATTTGTGTCACATCTACTGGAGCATCCTGAGCATGTATTTTGACGTCACAATATATGATGACATCATAATTAGTATGCACTATGACGTCACAATGTATTATGACGTCATAATGAATCCACATTATGACATCACAATATATTATGAGAGCGCAATTTGCAGGTATTTTGAGTAATTTCTCTTACCCTAATTTGTGTCACATCTACTGGAGAAACATGACCAAGTATTATGACGTCACAATATATGATGACATCATAATTAGTATGCAGTATGATGTCTCAATGTATTATGACGTCATAATGTATCCGCTTTATGACATCACAATATATTATGAGAGCGCAATTTCAGGTATTATGAGCAATTTATCTTACCCCAATTTGTGTCACATCTACAGGAGCATCCTGAGCATGTATTTTGACGTCACAATATATGATGACATCATAATTAGTATGCACTATGACGTCACAATGTATTATGACGTCATAATGTATTCGCATTATGACATCACAATATAGTATGAGAGCGCAATTTCCAGGTATTATGAGCAATTTCTCTTATCCCAATTTGTGTCACATCTACTCGAGCATCATGAGCATGTATTATGACGTCACAGTATATGATGACATTTTAATTAGTATGCACTATGACGTCACAATATATTATGACATCATAATGTATCCGCATTATGACATCGCAATATATTATGAGAGCGCAATTTGCAGGTATTATGAGCAATTTCTCTTACCCCAATTTGTGTCACATCTACTGGACCATTCTGAGGATGTATTTTGACCTCACAATATATGATGACATCATAATTATTATGCAATATGACGTCACAATGTATTATGACGTCATAATGTATTCGCATTATGGCATCACAATATAGTATGAGAGCGCAATTTGCAGGTATTATGAGCAATTTCCCTTACCCCAATTTGTGTCACACCTACTCGAGCATCATGAGCATGTATTATGACGTCACAGTATATGATGACATCATAATTAGCATGCACTATGACGTCACAATGTATTATGACATCATAATGTATCCGCATTATGACATCGCAATATATTATGAGAGCGCAATTTGCACGTATTCGGAGCAATTTCTCTTACCCCAATTTGTGTCACATCTACTGGAGCATAATGAGTATGCATTATGATGTCAGTGTATATGATGACATCATAATTAGTATGCACTATGATGTCACAATGTATTATGATGTCATAATGTATTCGCATTATGACATCACAATACATTATGAGAGCGCAATTTGCAGGTATTATGAGCAATTTCTCTTACTCCAATTTGTGTCACATCTACTGGAGCATCCTGAGCATGTATTTTGACGTCACAATATATGATGACATCATAATTAGTATGCACTATGACGTCACAATGTATTATGACGTCATAATGTATTCGCATTATGACATCACAATATATTATGAGAGCGCAATTTGCAGGTATTATGAGCAATTTCTCTTACCCCAATTTGTGTCACATCCACTCGAGCATCATGAGAATGTATTATGACGTCACAGTATTTGATGACATCATAATTAGTATGCACTATGACGTCACAATGTATTATGATGTCATAATATATCCGCATTATGACATCACAACATATTAAGAGAGCGCAATTTGCAGATATTATGAGCAATTTCTCTTACCACAATTTGTGTCACATCTACTGGAGCATCATGAGCATGCATTATGACGTCACAATATATGATGACATCATAATTAGTATGCACTATGACGTAACAATGTATTATGACGTCATAATGTATTCGCATTATGGCATCACAATATAGTATGAGAGCGCAATTTGCAGGTATTATGAGCAATTTCTCTTACCCCAATTTGTGTCACATCTACTCGAGCATCATGAGCATGTATTATGACGTCACAGTATATGATGACATCATAATTAGTATGCACTATGACGTCACAATGTATTATGATATCATAATGTATCCGCATTATGACATCGCAATATATTATGAGAGCGCAATTTGCAGGTATTCGGAGCAATTTCTCTTACCCCAAATTGTCACATCTACTGGAGCATAATGAGCATGCATTATGATGTCACTGTATATGATGACATCATAATTAGTATGCACTAAAATGTCACAATGCATTATGACGTCATAATGATTCCGCATTATGACATCACAATATATTATGAGAGCTCAATTTGCAGGTATTATGAGCAATTTCTCTTACCCCAATTTGTGTCACATCTACTGGAGCATCCTGAGGATGTATTTTGACGTCACAATATATGATGACATCATAATTAGTATGCACTATGACGTCACAATGTATTATGACGTCATAATGTATTCGCATTATGACATCAAAATATAGTATGAGAGCGCAATTTGCAGGTATTATGAGCAATTTCTCTTACCCCAATTTGTGTCACATCCACTCGAGCATCATGAGCATGTATTATGACGTCACAGTATATGATGACATCATAATTAGTATGCACTATGACGTCACAATGTATTATGATGTCATAATATATCCGCATTATGACATCACAACATATTAAGAGAGCGAAATTTGCAGATATTATGAGCAATTTCTCTTACCACAATTTGTGTCACATCTACTGGAGCATCATGAGCATGCATTATGACGTCACAATATATGATGACATCATAATAAGTATGCACTATGACGTCACAATGTATTATGACGTCAAAATGTATTCGAATTATGGCATCACAATATAGTATGAGAGCGCAATTTGCAGGTATTATGAGCAACTTCTCTTACCCCAATTTGTGTCACACCTACTCGAGCATCATGAGCATGTATTATGACGTCACAGTATATGATGACATCATAATTAGTATGCACTGTGACGTCACAATGTATTATGACATCATAATGTATCCGCATTATGACATCGCAATATATTATGAGAGCGCAATTTGCACGTTTTCGGAGCAATTTCTCTTACCCCAATTTGTGTCACATCTACTGGAGCATAATGAGTATGCATTATGATGTCAGTGTATATGATGACATCTTAATTAGTATGCACTATGATGTCACAATGTATTATGATGTCATAATGTATTCGCATTATGACATCACAATACATTATGAGAGCGCAATTTGCAGGTATTATGAGCAATTTCTCTTACCCCAATTTGTGTCAAATCTACTGGAGAACCATGAGCATGTATTATGACGTCACAGTATATGATGACATCATAATTAGTATGCACTATGGTGTCACAATGTATTATGATGTTATAATATATCCGCATTATGACATCACAATACATTATGAGAGCAAAACTTGCAGGTATTATGAGAAATTTCTCTTACCCCAATTTTTGTCACATCTACTGGAGCATCCTGAGCATGTATTATGACGTCACAATATATGATGACATCATAATTAGTATGCACTATGACGTCACAATGTATTATGATGTCATAATATATTCGCATTATCACATCACAATGTATAATGAGAGAGCAATTTGCAGGTATTATGACGAATTTCTCTTACCCCAATTTGTGTCACATCTACTGGAGCATCATGAGCATGTATTATGATGTCACAGTATATGATGACATCATAATTAGTATGCAGTATGACGTCACAATGTATTATGACATCATAATGTATCCGCATTATGACATCGCAATACTTTATGAGAGCGCAATTTGCAGGTATTATGAGCAATTTCTCTTACCCCAATTTGTGTCACATCTACAGGAGCATCCTGAGCATGTATTTTGACGTCACAATATATGATGACATCATAATTAGTATGCACTATGACGTCACAATGTATTATGACGTCATAATGTATTCGCATTATGACATCACAATATAGTATGAGAGCGCAATTAGCAGGTATTATGAGCAATTTCTCTTACCCCAATTTGTGTCACATCTACTCGAGCATCATGAGCATGTATTATGACGTCACAGTGTATGATGACATCATAATTAGTATGCACTATGACGTCACAATGTATTATGACATCATAATGTATCCGCATTATGACATCGCAATATATTATGAGAGCGCAATTTGCAGGTATTCGGAGCAATTTCTCTTACCCCAAATTGTCACATCTACTGGAGCATAATGAGCATGCATTATGATGTCACTGTATATGATGACATGATAATTAGTATGCACTAAGATGTCACAATGCATTATGACGTCATAATGATTCCGCATTATGACATCACAATATATTATGAGAGCGCAATTTGCAGGTATTATGAGCAATTTCTCTTACCCCAATTTGTGTCACATCTACTGGTGCATCCTGAGAATGTATTTTGACGTCACAATATATGATGACATCATAATTAGTATGCACTATGACGTCACAATGTTTTATGACGTCATAATGTATTCGCATTATGACATCACAATATAGTATGAGAGCGCAATTTGCAGGTATTATGAGCAATTTCTCTTACCCCAATTTGTGTCACATCCACTCGAGCATCATGAGCATGTATTATGACGTCACAGTATATGATGACATCATAATTAGTATGCACTATGACGTCACAATGTATTATGACGTCATAATGTATTCGCATTATGGCATCACAATATAGTATGAGAGCGCAATTTGCAGGTATTATGAGCAATTTCTCTTACCCCAATTTGTGTCACACCTACTCGAGCATCATGAGCATGTATTATGACGTCACAGTATATGATGACATCATAATTAGTATGCACTATGACGTCACAATGTATTATGACATCATAATGTATCCGCATTATGACATCGCAATATATTATGAGCGCGCAATTTGCTCGTATTCGGAGCAATTTCTCTTACCCCAATTTGTGTCACATCTACTGGAGCATAATGAGTATGCATTATGATGTCAGTGTATATGATGACATCATAATTAGTATGCACTATGATGTCACAATGTATTATGATGTCATAATGTATTCGCATTATGACATCACAATACATTATGAGAGCGCAATTTGCAGGTATTATGAGCAATTTCTCTTACCCCAATTTGTGTCACATCTACTGGAGCATCCTGAGCATGTATTTTGACGTCACAATATATGATGACATCATAATTAGTATGCACTATGACGTCACAATGTATTATGACGTCATAATGTTTTCGCATTATGACATCACAATATATTATGAGAGCGCAATTTGCAGGTATTATGAGCAATTTCTCTTACCCCAATTTGTGTCACATCTACTGGAGCATAATGAGCATGCATTATGATGTCACAGTATATGATGACATCATAATTAGTATCCACTATCATGTCACAATGTATTATGAGGTCATAATGAATCCGCATTATGACATCACAATATATTATGAGAGCGCAATTTGCAGGAATTTTGAGCAATTTCCCTTACCCCAATTTGTGTCACATCTACTGGAGAAACATGAGCATATATTATGACGTCACAGTATATGATGACATCATAATTAGTATGCATTATGACGTCACAATATATTGTGATGTCATAATATATCCGCATTATGGCATCACAATATATTATGAGAGCGCAATTTGAATGTATCATGAGCAATTTCTATTACCCCAATTTGTGTCACATCTACTGGAGCATCCTGAGCATGTATTATGACGTCACAGTATATGATGACATCATAATTAGTATGCACTATGACATCACAATGTATTATGATGTCATAATATATCCGCATTATGACATCACAACATATTAAGAGAGCGCAATTTGCAGATATTATGAGCAATTTCTCTTACCAAAATTTGTGTCACATCTACTGGAGCAATATGAGCATGAATTATGACGTCACAATATATGATGACATCATAATTAGTATGCTCTATGATGTCACAATGTATGATGACGTCATAATGTATTCGCATTATGGCATCACAATATAGTATGAGAGCGCAATTTGCAGGTATTATGAGCAATTTCTCTTACCAAAATTTGTGTCACATCTACTGGAGATACATGAGCATGTATTATGACGTCACAATAAATGATGACATCATAATTAGTATGTACTATGATGTCACAATGTATTATGACGTCATAATTATACGCATTATGACATCACAATATAGTATGAGAGCGCAATTTGCAGGTATGAGCAATTTCTCTTACCCTAATTTGTGTCACATCTACTGGAGCATCCTGAGCATGTATTTTGACGTCACAATATATGATGACATCATAATTAGTATGCACTATGACGTCACAATGTATTATGACGTCATAATGAATCCACATTATGACATCACAATATATTATGAGAGCGCAATTTGCAGGTATTTTGAGTAATTTCTCTTACCCTAATTTGTGTCACATCTACTGGAGAAACATGACCAAGTATTATGACGTCACAATATATGATGACATCATAATTAGTATGCACTATGATGTCTCAATGTATTATGACGTCATAATGTATCCGCTTTATGACATCACAATATATTATGAGAGCGCAATTTCAGGTATTATGAGCAATTTCTCTTACCCCAATTTGTGTCACATCTACAGGAGCATCCTGAGCATGTATTTTGACGTCACAATATATGATGACATCATAATTAGTATGCACTATGACGTCACAATGTATTATGACGTCATAATGTATTCGCATTATGACATCACAATATAGTATGAGAGCGCAATTTGCAGGTATTATGAGCAATTTCTCTTACCCCAATTTGTGTCACATCTACTCGAGCATCATGAGCATGTATTATGACGTCACAGTATATGATGACATTTTAATTAGTATGCACTATGACGTCACAATGTATTATGACATCATAATGTATCCGCATTATGACATCGCAATATATTATGAGAGCGCAATTTGCAGGTATTATGAGCAATTTCTCTTACCACAATTTGTGTCACATCTACTGGAGCATCCTGAGGATGTATTTTGACGTCACAATATATGATGACATCATAATTATTATGCAATATGACGTCACAATGTATTATGACGTCATAATGTATTCGCATTATGGCATCACAATATAGTATGAGAGCGCAATTTGCAGGTATTATGAGCAATTTCCCTTACCCCAATTTGTGTCACACCTACTCGAGCATCATGAGCATGTATTATGACGTCACAGTATATGATGACATCATAATTAGCATGCACTATGACGTCACAATGTATTATGACATCATAATGTATCCGCATTATGACCTCGCAATATATTATGAGAGCGCAATTTGCACGTATTCGGAGCAATTTCTCTTACCCCAATTTGTGTCACATCTACTGGAGCATAATGAGTATGCATTATGATGTCAGTGTATATGATGACATCATAATTAGTATGCACTATGATGTCACAATGTATTATGATGTCATAATGTATTCGCATTATGACATCACAATACATTATGAGAGCGCAATTTGCAGGTATTATGAGCAATTTCTCTTACTCCAATTTGTGTCACATCTACTGGAGCATCCTGAGCATGTATTTTGACGTCACAATATATGATGACATCATAATTAGTATGCACTATGACGTCACAATGTATTAGGACGTCATAATGTATTCGCATTATGACATCACAATATATTATGAGAGCGCAATTTGCAGGTATTATGAGCAATTTCTCTTACCCCAATTTGTGTCACATCTACTGGAGATACATGAGCATGTATTATGACGTCACAATAAATGATGACATCATAATTAGTATGCACTATGATGTCACAATGTATTATGACGTCATAATTATACGCATTATGACATCACAATATAGTATGAGAGCGCAATTTGCAGGTATGAGCAATTTCTCTTACCCTAATTTGTGTCACATCTACTGGAGCATCCTGAGCATGTATTTTGACGTCACAATATATGATGACATCATAATTAGTAAGCACTATGACGTCACAATGTATTATGACGTCATAATGAATACACATTATGACATCACAATATATTATGAGAGCGCAATTTGCAGGTATTTTGAGTAATTTCTCTTACCACAATTTGTGTCACATCTACTGGAGAAACATGACCAAGTATTATGACGTCACAATATATGATGACATCATAATTAGTATGCACTATGACCTCACAATGTATTATGACATCATAATGTATCCGCATTATGACATCGCAATATATTATGAGAGCGCAATTTGCAGGTATTCGGAGCAATTTCTCTTACCCCAATTTGTGTCACATCTACTGGAGCATAATGAGCATGCATTATGATGTCACTGTATATGATGACATCATAATTAGTATGCACTATGATGTCACAATGTATTATGACGTCATAATGATTCCGCATTATGACATCACAATATATTATGAGAGCGCAATTTGCAGGTATTATGAGCAATTTCTCTTACCCCAATTTGTGTCACATCTACTGGAGTATAATGAGCATGCATTATGATGTCACAGTATATGATGACATCATAATTAGTATGCAGTATGATGTCACAATATAGTATGACGTCATAATGTATCCGCTTTTTGACATCACAATATATTATAAGAGCGCAATTTGCAGGTATTATGACCAATTTCTCTTACCCCAATTTGTGTCACATCTACTGGAGCAAAATGAGAATGCATTATGATGTCACAGTATATGATGACATCATAATTAGTATGCACTATGATGTCACAATGTATTATGACGTCATAATGAATCCGCATTATGACACCACAATATATTATGAGAGCGCAATTTGCAGGTATTATGAGCAATTTCTCTTACCCCAATTTGTGTCACATCTACTGGAGAAACATGGCATGTATTATGACGTCACAGTATATGATGATATCATAATTAGTATGCATTATGACGTCACAATATATTATGATGTCATAATATATCCGCATTATGACATCACAATATATTATGAGAGCGCAATTTGCAGGTATTATGAGCAATTTCTCTTACCACAATTTGTGTAACATGTGCTGGAGCATCATGAGCATGCATTATGACGTCACAACATATGATGACATCATAATTAGTCTGCACTATTATGTCACAATGTATTATGACGTCATAATGTATCCGCTTTTTGACATCACAATATATTATGAGAGCGCAATTTGCAGGTATTATGAGCCATTTCTCTTACCCCAATTTGTGTCACATCTACTGGAGAAACATGAGCATGTATTATGACGTCACAGTATATGATGACATCATAATTAGTATGCACTATGACTTCACAATGTATTATGATATCATAATATATCCGCATTATGACATCACAATATATTATGAGAGCGCAATTTGCAGGTATTATGAGCAATTTATCTTACCCCAATTTGTGTCACATCTACTGGAGCATCCTGAGCATGTATTATGACGTCACAATATATGATGACATCATAATTAGTATGCACTATGACGTCACAATATATTATGATGTCATAATATATTCGCATTATCACATCACAATATATTATGAGAGAGCAATTTGCAGGTATTATGACGAATTTCTCTTACCCCAATTTGTGTCACATCTACTGGAGCATCATAAGCATGTATTATGATGTCACAGTATATGATGACATCATAATTAGTATGCACTATGACGTCACAATGTATTATGACATCATAATGTATCCGTTTTATGACATCGCAATACTTTATGAGAGCGCAATTTGCAGGTATTATGAGCAATTTCTCTTACCCCAATTTGTGTCACATCTACTGGAGTATAATGAGCATGCATTATGATGTCACAGTATATGATGAAATCATAATTACTATGCAGTATGATGTCACAATGTATTTTGACGTCATAATGTATCCACTTTTTGACATCACAATATATTATAAGAGCGCAATTTGCAGGTATTATGAGCAATTTCTCTTACCCCAATTTGTGTCACATCTACTGGAGCAAAATGAGAATGCATTATGATGTCACAGTATATGATGACATCATAATTAGTATGCACTATGATGTCACAATGTATTATGACGTCATAATGAATCCGCATTTTGACATCACAATATATTATGAGAGCGCAATTTGCAGGTATTCTGACCAATTTCTCTTAACCCAATTTGTGACACATCTACTGGAGAAACATGAGCATGTATTATGACGTCACAGTATATGATGACATCATAATTAGTATGCATTATGACGTCTCAATATATTATGATGTCATAATATATCCGCTTTATGACATCACAATATATTATGAGAGCGCAATTTGCATGTATTATGAGCAATTTCTCTTACCACAATTTGTGTAACATCTGCTGGAGCATCATGAGCATGCATTATGATGTCACAATATATGATGACATCATAATTAGTATGCACTATGATGTCACAATGTATTATGACGTCATAATGTATCCGCTTTATGACATCACAATATATTATGAGAGCGCAATTTGCAGGTATTATGACCAATTTCTCTTAGCCCAATTTGTGTCACATCTACTGGAGCATCATGAGCATGTATTATGACGTCACAGTATATGATTACATCATAATTAGGATGCACTATGAGGTCACTATGTATTATGATGTCATAATATATCCGCATTATGACATCACAGCATATTATGAGAGCGCAATTTGCAGGTATTATGAGCAATTTCTCTTGCCACAATTTGTGTCACATCTACTGGAGCATTTTGAGCATCCATTATGACGTCACAATATATGATGACATCGTAATTAGTATGCACTATGATATCACAATGTATTATGACGTCATAATATATCCGCTCTATGACATCACAATATATTATGAGAGCGCAATTTGCAGGTATTATGACCAATTTCTCTTACCCTAATTTGTGTCACATCTACTGGAGCATCATGTGCATGTATTATGACGTCACAGTATATGATGACATCATAATTAGTATGCGCTATGACGTCACAATGTATTATGACGTCATAATGTATCCGCATTATGACATCACGATATATTGTGAGAGCGAAATTTGCAGGTATTATGAGCAATTTCTCTTACCCCAATTTGTGTCACATCTACTGAAGAAACATGAGCATGTATTATGACGTCACAGTATATGATGACATCATACTTAGTATGCATTATGTCGTCACAATGTATTATGATGTCATAATATATCCACATTATGACATCACAATACATTATGAGAGCGCAATTTGCAGGTATTATGAGCAATTTCTCTTACCCCAATTTGTGTCACATCTACTGGAGCATCATGAGAATGTATTATGATGTCACAATATATGATGACATCATAATTAATATGCACTATGATGTCACAATGTATTATGACGTCATAATGTATCCGCTTTATGACATCACAATATATTATGAGAGCGCAATTTGCAGGTATTATGACCAATTTCTCTTACCCCAAATTGTGTCACATATACTGGAGCATCATGAGCATGTATTATGACGTCACAGTATATGATGACAACATAATTAGTATGCACTATGACGTCACAATGTATTATGATGTCATAATATATCCGCATTATGACATCACAATATATTATGAGAGCGCAATTTGCAGGTATTATGAGCAATTTCTCTTACCACAATTTGTGTCACATCTACTGGAGCATCATGAGCATGCATTATGACGTCACAATATATGATGACATCGTAATTAGTATGCACTATGATGTCACAATGTATTATGACGTCATAATGTATCCGCTTTATGACATCACAATATATTATGAGAGCGCAATTTGCAGGTATTATGACCAATTTCTCTTACCCTAATTTGTTTGACATCTACTGGAGCATCATGTGCATGTATTATGACGTCACAGTATATGATGACATCATAATTAGTATGCACTATGACGTCACAACGTATTATGACGTCATAATGAATCCGCATTATGACATCACAATATATTATGAGAGCGCAATTTGCAGGTATTCTGACCAATTTCTCTTAACCCAATTTGTGACACATCTACTGGAGGAACATGAGCATGTATTATGATGTCACAGTATATGATGACATCATAATTAGTATGCATTATGACGTCTCAATATATTATGATGTCATAATATATCCGCATTATGACATCAGAATATATTATGAGAGCGCAATTTGCATGTATTATGAGCAATTTCTCTTACCACAATTTGTGTAACATCTGCTGGAGCATCATGAGCATGCATTATGATGTCACAATATATGATGACATCATAATTAGTATGCACTATGATGTCACAATGTATTATGACGTCATAATGTATCTGCTTTATGACATCACAATATATTATTAGAGCGCAATTTGCAGGTATTATGACCAATTTCTCTTACCCCAATTTGTGTCACATCTACTGGAGCATCATGAGCATGTATTATGACGTCACAGTATATGATGACATCATAATTAGTATGCACTATGACGTCACAATGTATTATGATGTCATAATATATCCGGATAATGACATCACAATTTATTATGAGAGCGCAATTTGCAGGTTTTATGAGCAATTTCTCTTACCACAATTTGTGCCACATCTACTGGAGCATCATGAGCATGCATTATGACGTCACAATATATGATGACATCATAATTAGTATGCACTATGATGTCACAATGTATTATGACGTCATAATGTATCCGCTTTATGACATCACAATATATTATGAGAGCGCAATTTGCAGGTATTATGACCAATTTCTCTTACCCCAATTTGTGTCACATATACTGGAGCATCATGAGCATGTATTATGACGTCAAAGTATATGATTACATCATAATTAGTATGCACTATGAGTTCACTATGTATTATGATGTCATAATATATCCGCATTATGACATCACAGCATATTATGAGAGCGCAATTTGCAGGTATTATGAGCAATTTCTCTTGCCACAATTTGTGTCACATCTACTGGAGCATCTTGAGCATCCATTATGACGTCACAATATATGATGACATCGTAATTAGTATGCACTATGATGTCACAATGTATTATGACGTCATAATGTATCCGCTTTATGACATCACAATATATTATGAGAGCGCAATTTGCAGGTATTATGACCAATTTCTCTTACCCTAATTTGTGTCACATCTACTGGAGCATCATGTGCATGTATTATGTCATCACAGTATATGATGACATCATAATTAGCATGCACTATGACGTCACAATGTATTGTGACGTCATAATGTATCCGCATTTTGACATCACAATATGTTATGAGAGCGCCATTTGCAGGTATTATGAGCAATTTCTCTTACCCCAATTTGTGTCACATCTACTGGAGAAACATGAGCATGTATTATGACGTCACAGTATATGATGACATCATAATTAGTATGCATTATGACGTCACAATGTATTATGATGTCATAATATATCCGCATTATGACATCACAATATATTATGAGAGCGCAATTTGCCTTTATTATGAGCAATTTCTCTGACCACAATTTGTGTAACATCTGCTGGAGCATCAACAGCATGCATTATGATGTCACAATATATGATGACATCATAATTAGTATGCACTATGATGTCACAATGTATTATGACGTCATAATGTATCTGCATTATGACATCACAATATATTATGAGAGCGCAATTTGCAGGTATTATGACCAATTTCTCTTACCCCAATTTGTGTCACATCTACTGGAGCATCATGAGCATGTATTATGACGTCACAGTATATGATGACATCATAATTAGTATGCACTATGACGTCACAATGTATTATGATGTCATAATATATCCGGATAATGACATCACAAAATATTATGAGAGCGCAATTTGCAGGTGTTATGAGCAATTTCTCTTACCACAATTTGTGCCACATTTACTGGAACATCATGAGCATGCATTATGACGTCACAATATATGATGACATCATAATTAGTATGCACTATGTTGTCACAATGAATTATGACGTCATAATGTATCCGCTTTATGACATCACAATATATTATGAGAGCGCAATTTGCAGGTATTATGACCAATTTCTCTTACCCCAATTTGTGTCACATCTACTGGAGCATCATGAGCATGTATTATGACGTCACAGTATATGATGACATCATAATTAGTACGCACTATGAGGTCACAATGTATTATGATGTCATAATATATCTGCATTATGACATCACAACATATTATGAGAGCGCAATTTGCAGGTATTTTGAGCAATTTCTCTTACCACAATTTGTGTCACATCTACTGGAGCATCTTGAGCATCCATTATGACGTCACAATATATGATGACATCGTAATTAGTATGCACTATGATGTCACAATGTATTATGACGTCATAATGTATCCGCTTTGTGACATCACAATATATTATGAGAGCGCAATATGCAGGTATTATGACCAACTTCTCTTACCCTAATTTGTGTCACATCTACTGGAGCATCATGTGCATGTATTATGACGTCACAGTATATGATGACATCATAATTAGTATGCACTATGACGTCACAATGTATTATGACGTCATAATGTATCCGCATTATGACATCACAATATATTAAGAGAGCGATATTTGCAGGTATTATGAGCAATTTCTCTTACCCCAATTTGTGTCACATCTACTGGAGAAACATGAGCATGTATTATGACGTCACAGTATATGATGACATCATAATTAGTATGCATTATGACGTCACAATGTATTATGATGTCATAATATATCCGCATTATGACGTCACAATATATTATGAGAGCGCAATTTGCAGGTATTATGAGCAATTTCTCTTACGCCAATTTGTGTCACATCTACTGGAGCATCATGAGCACGTATTATGACATCACAATATATGATGACATCATAATTAGTATGCACTATGACTTCATAATGTATTATGACGTCATAATGTATCCGCTTTATGACCACACAATATTTTATGATAGCGCAATTTGCAGGTATTGTAAGCAATTTCTCTTACCCCAATATGTGTCACATCTACTGGAGCATCATGAGCATGTATTATGATGTCACAGTATATGATGACATCATAATTAGTATGCGCTATGATGTCACAATGTATTATGACGTCATAATGAATCCGCATTATGACATCACAATATATTATGAGAGCGCAATTTGCAAGTATTATGAGCAATTTCTCTTACCCCAATTTGTGTCACATCTACTGGAGAAACATGAGCATGTATTATGACGTCACAGTATATGATGACATCATACTTAGTATGCATTATGTCGTCACAATGTATTATGATTTCATAATATATCCACATTATGACATCACAATATATTATGAGAGCGCAATTTGCAGGTATTATGAGCAATTTCTCTTACCCCAATTTGTGTCACATCTACTGGAGCATCATGAGCATGTATTATGATGTCACAATATATGATGACATCATAATTAATATGCACTATGATGTCACAGTGTATTATGATGTCATAATGTATCCGCTTTATGACATCACAATATATTAAGAGAGCGCAATTTGCAGGTATTATGACCAATTTCTCTTACCCCAATTTGTGTCACATATACTGGAGCATCATGAGCATGTATTATGACGTCACAGTATATGATGAAAACATAATTAGTATGCACTATGACGTCACAATGTATTATGATGTCATAATATATCCGCATTATGACATCACAATATATTATGAGTGCGCAATTTGCAGGTATTATGAGCAATTTCTCTTACCACAATTTGTGTCACATCTGCTGGAGCATCATGAGCATGCATTATGACGTCACAATATATGATGACATCGTAATTAGTATGCACTATGATGTCACAATGTATTATGACGTCATAATGTATCCGCTTTATGACATCACAATATATTATGAGAGCGCAATTTGCAGGTATTATGACCAATTTCTCTTACCCTAATTTGTGTGACATCTACTGGAGCATCATGTGCATGTATTATGACGTCACAGTATATGATGACATCATAATTAGTATGCACTATGACGTCACAACGTATTATGACGTCATAATGAATCCGCATTATGACATCACAATATATTATGAGAGCGCAATTTGCAGGTATTCTGACCAATTTCTCTTAACCCAATTTGTGACACATCTACTGGAGAAACATGAGCATGTATTATGACGTCAGAGTATATGATGACATCATAATTAGTATGCATTATGACGTCACAATGTATTATGATGTCATAATATATCCGCATTATGACATCACAATATATTATGAGAGCGCAATTTGCAGGTATTATGAGCAATTTCTCTTACCACAATTTGTGTCACATCTACTGGAGCATACTGAGCATGTATTATGACGTCACAATATATGATGACATCATAATTAGTATGCACTATGATGTCACAATGTATTATGACGTCATAATGAATCCTCATTACGACATCACAATATATTATGAGAGCGCAATTTGCAGGTATTATGACCAATTTCTCTTAACCCAATTTGTGTCACATCTACTGGAGAAACATGAGCATGTATTATGACGTCACAGTATATGATGACATCATAATTAGCATGCATTATGACGTCACAATGTATTATGATGTCATAATATATCCGCATTATGAAATCACAATATATTATGAGAGCGCAATTTGCATTTATTATGAGCAATTTCTCTGACCACAATTTGTGTAACATCTGCTGGAGCATCAACAGCATGCATTATGATGTCACAATATATGATGACATCATAATTAGTATGCACTATGATGTCACAATGTATTATGACGTCATAATGTAGCTGCATTATGACATCACAATATATTATGAGAGCGCAATTTGCAGGAATTATGACCAATTTCTCTTACCCCAATTTGTGTCACATCTACTGGAGCATCATGAGCATGTATTATGACGTCACAGTATATGATGACATCATAATTAGTATGCACTATGACGTCACAATGTATTATGATGTCATAATATATCCGGATAATGACATCACAATATATTATGAGAGCGCAATTTGCAGGTGTTATGAGCAATTTCTCTTACCACAATTTGTGCCACATTTACTGGAACATCATGAGCATGCATTATGACGACACAATATATGATGACATCATAATTAGTATGCACTATGATGTCACAATGAATTATGACGTCATAATGTATCCGCTTTATGACATCACAATATATTATGAGAGCGCAATTTGCAGGTATTTTGACCAATTTCTCTTACCCCAATTTGTGTCACATCTACTGGAGCATCATGAGCATGTATTATGACGTCACAGTATATGATGACATCATAATTAGTATGCACTATGAGGTCACAATATATTATGATGTCATAATATATCCGCATTATGACATCACAACATATTATGAGAGCGCAATTTGCAGGTATTTTGAGCAATTTCTCTTACCACAATTTGTGTCACATCTGCTGGAGCATCATGAGCATGCATTATGACGTCACAATATATGATGATATCGTAATTAGTATGCACTATGATGTCACAATGTATTATGACGTCATAATGTATCCGCTTTATGACATCACAATATATTATGAGAGCGCAATTTGCAGGTATTATGACCAATTTCTCTTACCCTAATTTGTGTGACATCTACTGGAGCATCATGTGCATGTATTATGACGTCACAGTATATGATGACATCATAATTAGTATGCACTATGACGTCACAACGTATTATGACGTCATAATGAATCCGCATTATGACATCACAATATATTATGAGAGCTCAATTTGCAGGTATTCTGACCAATTTCTCTTAACCCAATTTGTGACACATCTACTGGAGAAACATGAGCATGTATTATGACGTCACAGTATATAATGGCATCATAATTAGTATGCATTATGACGTCTCAATATATTATGATGTCATAATATATCCGCATTATGACATCACAATATATTATGAGAGCGCAATTTGCATGTATTATGAGCAATTTCTCTTACCACAATTTGTGTAACATCTGCTGGAGCATCATGAGCATGCATTATGATGTCACAATATATGATGACATCATAATTAGTATGCACTATGATGTCACAATGTATCATGACGTCATAATGTATCTGCTTTATGACATCACAATATATTATGAGAGCGCCATTTGCAGGTATTATGAGCAATTTCTCTTACCCCAATTTGTGTCACATCTACTGGAGAAACATGAGCATGTATTATGACGTCAGAGTATATGATGACATCATAATTAGTATGCATTATGACGTCACAATGTATTATGATGTCATAATATATCCGCATTATGACATCACAATATATTATGAGAGCGCAATTTGCAGGTATTATGAGCAATTTCTCTTACCACAATTTGTGTCACATCTACTGGAGCATACTGAGCATGTATTATGACGTCACAATATATGATGACATCATAATTAGTATGCACTATGATGTCACAATGTATTATGACGTCATAATGAATCCTCATTACGACATCACAATATATTATGAGAGCGCAATTTGCAGGTATTATGACCAATTTCTCTTAACCCAATTTGTGTCACATCTACTGGAGAAACATGAGCATGTATTATGACGTCACAGTATATGATGACATCATAATTAGCATGCATTATGACGTCACAATGTATTATGATGTCATAATATATCCGCATTATGAAATCACAATATATTATGAGAGCGCAATTTGCATTTATTATGAGCAATTTCTCTGACCACAATTTGTGTAACATCTGCTGGAGCATCAACAGCATGCATTATGATGTCACAATATATGATGACATCATAATTAGTATGCACTATGATGTCACAATGTATTATGACGTCATAATGTAGCTGCATTATGACATCACAATATATTATGAGAGCGCAATTTGCAGGAATTATGACCAATTTCTCTTACCCCAATTTGTGTCACATCTACTGGAGCATCATGAGCATGTATTATGACGTCACAGTATATGATGACATCATAATTAGTATGCACTATGACGTCACAATGTATTATGATGTCATAATATATCCGGATAATGACATCACAATATATTATGAGAGCGCAATTTGCAGGTGTTATGAGCAATTTCTCTTACCACAATTTGTGCCACATTTACTGGAACATCATGAGCATGCATTATGACGACACAATATATGATGACATCATAATTAGTATGCACTATGATGTCACAATGAATTATGACGTCATAATGTATCCGCTTTATGACATCACAATATATTATGAGAGCGCAATTTGCAGGTATTTTGACCAATTTCTCTTACCCCAATTTGTGTCACATCTACTGGAGCATCATGAGCATGTATTATGACGTCACAGTATATGATGACATCATAATTAGTATGCACTATGAGGTCACAATATATTATGATGTCATAATATATCCGCATTATGACATCACAACATATTATGAGAGCGCAATTTGCAGGTATTTTGAGCAATTTCTCTTACCACAATTTGTGTCACATCTACTGGAGCATCTTGAGCATCCATTATGACGTCACAATATATGATGACATCGTAATTAGTATGCACTATGATGTCACAATGTATTATGACGTCATAATGTATCCGCTTTGTGACATCACAATATATTATGAGAGTGCAATTTTCAGGTATTATGACCAATTTCTCTTACCCTAATTTGTGTCACATCTACTGGAGCATCATGTGCATGTATTATGACGTCACAGTACATGATGACATCATAATTAGTATGCACTATGACGTCACAATGTATTATGACGTCATAATGTATCCGCATTATGACATCACAATATATTATGAGAGCGAAATTTGCAGGTATTATGAGCAATTTCTCTTACCCCAATTTGTGTCACATCTACTGGAGAAACATGAGCATGTATTATGACGTCACAGTATATGATGACATCATAATTAGTATGCATTATGACGTCACAATGTATTATGATGTCATAATATATCCGGATTATGACGTTACAATATATTATGAGCGCAATTTGCAGGTATTATGAGCAATTTCTCTTACGCCAATTTGTGTCACATCTACTGGAGCATCATGAGCACGTATTATGACATCACAATATATGATGACATCATAATTAGTATGCACTATGACTTCATAATGTATTATGAAGTCATAATGTATCCGCATTATGACCACACAATATTTTATGAGAGCGCAATTTGCAGGTATTGTAAGCAATTTCTCTTACCCCAATATGTGTCACATCTACTGGAGCATCATGAGCATGTATTATGATGTTACAGTATATGATGACATCATAATTAGTATGCGCTATAATGTCACAATGTATTATGACGTCATAATGAATCCGCATTATGACATCACAATATACTATGAGAGCGCAATTTGCATGTAGTATGACCAATTTCTCTTACCCCAATTTGTGTCACATCTACTGGAGAAACATGAGCATGTATTATGACGTCACAGTATATGATGACATCATACTTAGTATGCATTATGTCCTCACAATGTATTATGATGTCATAATATATCCACATTATGACATCACAATATATTATGAGAGCGCAATTTGCAGGTATTATGAGCAATTTCTCTTACCCCAATTTGTGTCACATCTACTGGAGCATCATGAGCATGTATTATGATGTCACAATATATGATGACATCATAATTAATATGCACTATGATGTCACAATGTATTATGACGTCATAATGTATCCGCTTTATGACATCACAATATATTATGAGAGCGCAATTTGCAGGTATTATGACCAATTTCTCTTACCCCAATTTGTGTCACATGTACTGGAGCATCATGAGCATGTATTATGACGTCACAGTATATGATGACAACATAATTAGTATGCACTATGACGTCACAATGTATTATGATGTCATAATATATCCGCATTATGACATCACAATATATTATGAGAGCGCAATTTGCAGGTATTATGAGCAATTTCTCTTACCACAATTTGTGTCACATCTACTGGAGCATCATGAGCATGCATTATGACGTCACAATATATGATGACATCGTAATTAGTATGCACTATGATGTCACAATGTATTATGACGTCATAATGTATCCGCTTTATGACATCACAATATATTATGAGAGCGCAATTTGCAGGTATTATGACCAATTTCTCTTACCCTAATTTGTGTGACATCTACTGGAGCATCATGTGCATGTATTATGACGTCACAGTATATGATGACATCATAATTAGTATGCACTATGACGTCACAACGTATTATGACGTCATAATGAATCCGCATTATGACATCACAATATATTATTAGAGCGCAATTTGCAGGTATTCTGACCAATTTCTCTTAACCCAATTTGTGACACATCTACTGGAGAAACATGAGCATATATTATGACGTCACAGTATATGATGACATCATAATTAGTATGCATTATGACGTCTCAATATATTATGATGTCATAATATATCCGCATTATGTCATCACAATATATTATGAGAGCGCAATTTGCATGTATTATGAGCAATTTCTCTTACCACAATTTGTGTCACATCTACTGGAGCATCATGAGCATGCATTATGACGTCACAATATATGATGACATCATAATTAGTATGCACTATGACGTCACAATGTATTATGACGTCATAATGTATTCGCATTATGGCATCACAATATAATATGAGAGCGCAATTTGCAGGTATTATGAGCAATTTCTCTTACCCCAATTTGTGTCACATCTACTGGAGCATCCCGAGCATGTATTTTGATGTCACAATATATGATGACATCATAATTAGTATGCACGATGACGTCACAATGTATTATGACATCATAATGTATCCGCCTTATGACATCGCAATATATTATGAGAGCGCAATTTGCAGGTATTCGGAGCAATATCTCTTACCCCAATTTGTGTCACATCTACTGGAGCATAATGAGCATGCATTATGATGTCACTGTATATGATGACATCATAATTTGTATGCACTATGATGTCACAATGTATTATGACGTCATAATGATTCCGCATTATGACATCACAATATATTATGAGAGCGCAATTTGCAGGTATTATGAGCAATTTCTCTTACCCCAATTTGTGTCACATCTACTGGAGTATAATGAGCATGCATTATGATGTCACAGTATATGATGACATCATAATTAGTATGCCGTATGATGTCACAATATATTATGACGTCATAATGTATCCGCTTTTTGACATCACAATATATTATGAGAGCGCAATTTGCAGGTATTATGACCAATTTCTCTTACCCCAATTTGTGTCACATCTCCTGGAGCAAAATGAGAATGCATTATGATGTCACAGTATATGATGACATCATAATTAGTATGCACTATGATGTCACAATTTATTATGACGTCATAATGAATCCGCATTATGACACCACAATATATTATGAGAGCGCAACATGCAGGTATTATGAGCAATTTCTCCTACCCCAATTTGTGTCACATCTACTGGAGAAACATGGCATGTATTATGACGTCACAGTATATGATGATATCATAATTAGTATGCATTATGACGTCACAATATATTATGATGTCATAATATATCCGCATTATGACATCACAATATATTATGAGAGCGCAATTTGCAGGTATTATGAGCAATTTCTCTTACCACAATTTGTGTAACATGTGCTAGAGCATCATGAGCATGCATTATGACGTCACAACATATGATGACATCATAATTAGTCTGCACTATGATGTCACAATGTATTATGACGTCATAATGTATCCGCTTTTTGACATCACAATATATTATGAGAGCGCAATTTGCAGGTATTATGAGCCATTGCTCTTACCCCAATTTGTGTCACATCTACTGGAGAAACATGAGCATGTATTATGACGTCACAGTATATGATGACATCATAATTAGTATGCACTATGACTTCACAATGTATTATGATATAATAATATATCTGCATTATGACATCACAATATATTATGAGAGCGCAATTTGCAGGTATTATGAGCAATTTATCTTACCCCAATTTGTGTCACATCTACTGGAGCATTATGAGCATGCATTATGATGTCACAGTATATGATGACATCATAATTAGTATGCACTACGATGTCACAATGTATTATGACGTCATAATGAATCCGCATTATGACATCACAATATATTATGAGAGCGCAATTTGCAGGTATTATGAGCAATTTCTCTTACCCCAATTTGTGTCACATCTACTGGAGAAACATGAGCATGTATTATGACGTCCCAGTATATGATGACATCATAATTAGTATGCATTTTGTCGTCACAATGTATTATGATGTCATAATATATCCGCATTATGACATCACAATATATTATGAGAGCGCAATTTGCAGGTATTATGAGCAATTTCTCTTACCACAATTTCTGTCACATCTACTGGAGCATCATGAGCATGCATTATGATGTCACAATATATGATGACATCATAATTAATATGCACTATGATGTCACAATGTATTATGACGTCATAATGTATCCGCTTTATGATATCACAATATATTATGAGAGCGCAATTTGCAGGTATTATGACCAATTTCTCTTACCCCTATTTGTGTCACATCTACTGGAGCATCATGAGCATGTATTATGACGTCACAGTATATGATGACATCATAATTAGTATGCACTATGACGTCACAATGTATTATGATGTCATAATATATCCGCATTATGACATCACAATATATTATGAGAGCGCAATTTGCAGGTATTATGAGCTATTTCTCTTACCACAATTTGTGTCACATCTACTGGAGCATCATGAGCATGCATTATGACGTCACAATATATGATGACATCATAATTAGTATGCACTATGATGTCGCAATGTATTATGACGTCATAATTTATCCGCTTTTTGACATCAGAATATATTATGAGAGCGCAATTTGCAGGTATTATGAGCAATTTCTCTTACCCCAATTTGTGTCACAACTACTGGAGCATAATGAGCATGCATTATGATGTCACAGTATATGAAGACATCATAATTAGTATGTATTATGACGTCATAATGAATCCGCATTATGACATCACAATATATTGAGAGCGCAACTTGCAGGTATTATGAGCAATTTCTCTTACCCCAATTTGTGTCACGTCTACTGGAGCATCATGAGCATGCATTATGATGTCACAGTATATGATGACATCATAATTAGTATGCATTATGACGTCACAATGTATTATGATGTCATAATATATCCGCATTATGACATCACAATATATTATGAGAGCGCAATTAGCAGGTATTATGAGCAATTTCTCTTACCCCAATTTGTGTCACATCTACTGGAGCATCATGAGCATGCATTATGATGTCACAATAGATGATGACATCATAATTAGTATGCACTATGGTGTCACAATGTATTATGACGTCATAATGTATCCGCTTTATGTCATCACAATATATTATGAGGGCGCAATTTGCAGGTATTATGACCAATTTCTCTTACCACAATTGGTGTCACATCTACTGGAGCATCATGAGCATGTATTATGACGTCACAGTATATGATGACATCATAATTAGTATGTACTATGACGTCACAATGTATTATGATGTCATAATATATCTGCATTATGACATCACAATATATTATGAGAGCGCAATTTGCAGGTATTATTAGCAATTTCTCTTACCACAATTTGTGTCACATCTACTGGAGCATCATGAGCATGCATTATGACGTCACAATATATGATGACATCATAATTAGTATGTAATATGATGTCACAATGTATTATGACGTCATAATTTATCCGCTTTTTGACATCACAATATATTATGAGAGCGAAATTTGCAGGTATTATGAGCAATTTGTCTTACCCCAATTTGTGTCACATCTACAGGAGAAACATGAGCATGTATTATGACGTCACAGTATATGATGACATCATAATTAGTATGCATTATGACGTCACAATGTATTATGATGTCATAATATATCCGCATTATGACATCACAATATATTATGAGAGCGCAATTTGCAGGTATTATGAGCAATTTCTCTTACCCTAATTTGTGTCACATCTACTGGAGCATCCTGAGCATGTATTATGACGTCACAATATATGATGACATCATAATTAGTATGCACTATGACGTCACAATGTATTATGACGTCATAATATATTCGCATTATCACATCACAATATATTATGATAGAGCAATTTGCAGGTATTATGACGAATTTCTCTTACCCCAATTTGTGTCACATCTACTGGAGCATCATGAGCATGTATTATGATGTCACAGTATATGATGACATCATAATTAGTATGCACTATGACGTCACAATGTATTATGACATCATAATGTATCCGCATTATGACATCGCAATACATTGTGAGAGCGCAATTTGCAGGTATTATGAGCAATTTCTCTTACCCAAATTTGTGTCACAACTACTGGAGCAAAATGAGCATGCATTATGATGTCACAGTATATGATGACATAATAATTAGTATGTATTATGACGTCATAATGAATCCACATTATGACATCACAATATATTGAGAGCGCAATTTGCAGGTATTATGAGCAATTTCTCTTACCCCAATTTGTGTCACATCTACTGGAGCATCATGAGCATGCATTATGACGTCACAGTATATGATGACATCATAATTAGTAAGCATTATGACGTCACAATGTATTATGACGTCATAATGTATCCGCATTATGACATCACAATATATTATGAGAGCGCAATTTACAGGTATTATGAGCAATTTCTCTTACCCCAATTTGTGTCACATCTACTAGAGCATCATGAGCATGTATTATGACGTCACAGTATATGATGACATCATAATTAGTATGCACTATGACGTCACAATGTATTATGACATCATAAAGTATCCGCATTATGACATCGCAATACATTATGAGAGCGCAATTTGCAGGTATTATGAGCCATTTCTCTTACCCCAATTTGTGTCACAACTACTGGAGCATAATGAGCATGCATTATGATGCCACAGTATATGATGACATCATAATTAGTATGTATTATGACGTCATAATGAATCCGCATTATGACATCACAATATATTGAGAGCGCAATTTGCAGGTATTATGAGCAATTTCTCTTACCCCAATTTGTGTCACATCTACTGGAGCATAATGAGCATGCATTATGATATCACAGTATATGATGACATCATAATTAGTATGCACTATGATGTCACAATGTATTATGACGTCATAATGAATCCGCATTTTGACATCACAATATATTATGAGAGCGCAATTTGCAGGTATTATGAGCAATTTCTCTTACCCAAATTTGTGTCACATCTACTGGAGAAACATGAGCATGTATTATGATGTCACAATATATGATGACATCATAATTAGTATGCACTATGACGTCACAATATATTATGACGTCATAATGTATTCGCATTATGACATCACAATATAGTATGAGAGCGCAATTTGCAGGTATTATGAGCAATTTCTCTTACCACAATTTGTGTCACATCTAATCGAGCATCATGAGCATGTATTATGACGTCACAGTATATAATGACATCATAACTAGTAAGCACTATGATGTCACAATGTATTATGATGTCATAATATATCCGCATTATGACATCACAACATATTAAGAGAGCGCAATTTGCAGATATTATGAGGAATTTCTCTTAACCCAATTTGTGTCACATCTACTGGAGCATCCTGAGCATGTATTTTGACGTCACAATATATGATGACATCATAATTAGTATGCACTACGACGTCACAATGTATTATGACGTCATAATGTATTCGCATTATGACATCACAATATAGTATGAGAGCGCAATTTGCAGGTATTATGAGCAATTTCTCTTACCCCAATTTGTGTCACATCTACTCGAGCATCATGAGCATGTATTATGACGTCACAGTATATGATGACATCATAATTAGTATGCACTATGACGTCACAATGTATTATGATGTCATAATATATCCGCAATATGACATCACAACATATTAAGAGAGCGCAATTTGCAGATATTATGAGCAATTTCTCTAACCCCAATTTGTGTCACATTTACTGGAGCATCCTGAGCATGTATTTTGACGTCACAATATACGATGACATCATAATTAGTATGCACTATGACGTCACAATGTATTATGACGTCATAATGTATTCGCATTATGACATAACAATACAGTATGAGAGCGCAATTTGCAGGTATTATGAGCAATTTCTCTTACCCCAATTTGTGTCACATCTACTCGATCATCACGAGCATGTATTATGACGTCACAGTATATGATGACATCATATTTAGTATGCACTATGACGTCACAATGTATTATGATGTCATAATATATCCGCATTATGACATCACAACATATTAAAAGAGCGCAATTTGCAGATATTATGAGCAATTTCTCTTACCCCAATTTGTGTCACATCTACTGGAGCATCATGAGCATGCATTATTACGTCACAATATATGATGACATCATAATTAGTATGCACTATGATGTTTCAAGATATTATGACGTCATAATGTATCCGCTTTATGACATCACAATATATTATGAGAGCGCAATTTGCAGGTATTATGAGCAATTTCTCTTACCCCAATTTGTGTCACATCTACTGGAGCATCCTGAGCATGCATTTTGATGTCACAATATATGATGACATCATAATTAGTATGCAGTATGACGTCACAATGTATTATGACGTCATAATGTATTCGCATTATGACATCACAATATAGTATGAGAGCGCAATTTGCAGGTATTATGAGCAATTTCTCTTACCCCAATTTCTGTCACATCTACTCGAGCATCATGAGCATGTATTATGACGTCACAGTATATGATGACATCATAATTAGTATGCACTATGACGTCACATTGTATTATGACATCATAATGTATCCGCATTATGACATCGCAATATATTATGAGAGCGCAATTTGCAGGTATTATGAGCAATTTCTCTTACCCCAATTTATGTCACATCTACTGGAGCATAATGAGCATGCATTATGATGTCACTGTATATGATGACATCATAATTAGTATGCACTATGATGTCACAATGTATTATGACGTCATAATGATTCCGCATTATGACATCACAATATATTATGAGAGCGCAATTTGCAGGTATTATGAGCAATTTCTCTTACCCCAATTTGTGTCACATCTACTGGAGCATAATGAGCATGCATTATGATGTCACAGTATATGATTACATCATAATTAGTATGCACTATGATGTCACAATGTATTATGAGGTCATAATGAATCCGCATTATGACATCACAATATATTATGAGAGTGCAATTTTCAGGTATTTTGAGCAATTTCTCTTACCCCAATTTGTGTCACATCTACTGGAGAAACATGAGCATGTATTATGACGTCACAGTATATGATGACATCATAATTATTATGCATTATGACGTCACAATATATTATGATGTCATAATATATCCGCATTATGGCATCACAATATATTATGAGAGCGCAATTTGCAGGTATTATGAGCAATTTCTCTTACCCCAATTTGTGTCACATCTACTGGAGCATCCCGAGCATGTATTTTGACGTCACAATATATGATGACATCATAATTAGTATGCACTATGACGTCCCAATGTATAATGACGTCATAATGTATTCGCATTATGACATCCCAATATAGTATGAGAGCACAATTTGCAGGTATTATGAGCAATTTCTCTTACCCCACTTTGTGTCACATCTACTGGAGCATCCTGAGCATGTATTTTGACGTCACAGTATATGATGACATCATAATTAGTATGCACTATGACGTCACAATGTATTATGACGTCATAATGTATTCGCATTATGACATAACAATACAGTATGAGAGCGCAATTTGCAGGTATTATGAGCAATTTCTCTTACCACAATTTGTGTCACATGTACTGGAGCATAATGAGCATGCATTATGATGTCACTGTATATGATGACATCATAATTAGTATGCACTATGATGTCACAATGTATTATGACGTCATAATGTATTCGCATTATGACATCACAATATATTATGAGAGCGCAATTTGCAGGTATTATGAGCAATTTCTCTTACCCCAATTTGTGTCACATCTACTGGAGCATCCTGAGCATGTATTTTGACGTCACAATATATGATGACATCATAATTAGTATGCACTATGACGTCACAATGTATTATGACGTCATAATGTATTCGCATTTTGACATCACAATATAGTATGAGAGCGCAATTTGCAGGTATTATGAGCAATTTCCCTTACCCCAATTTGTGTCACATCTACTGGAGCATCCTGAGCATGTATTTTGACGTCACAATATATGATGACATCATAATTAGTATGCACTATGACGTCACAATGTATTATGACGTCTTAATGTATTCGCATTATGACATCACAACATATTAAGAGAGCGCAATTTGCAGATATTATGAGCAATTTCTCTTACCCCAATTTGTGTCACATCTACTGGAGTATCATGAGCATGCATTATGACATCACAATATATGATGACATCATAATTAGTATGCACTATGATGTCACAATGTATTATGACGTCATAATATATCCGCATTATGACATCACAATATAGTATGAGAGCGCAATTTGCAGGTATTATGAGCAATTTCTCTTACCCCAATTTTTGTAACATCTACTCGAGCATCATGAGCATGTATTATAACGTCACAGTATATAATGACATCATAATTAGTATGCACTATGACGTCACAATGTATTATGACATCATAATGTATCCGCATTATGACATCGCAATATATTATGAGAGCGCAATTTGCAGGTATTCGGAGCAATTTCTCTTACCCCAATTTGTGTCACATCTACTGGAGCATAATGAGCATGCATTATGATGTCACTGTATATGATGACATCATAATTAGTATGCACTATGATGTCACAATGTATTATGACGTCATAATGATTCCGCATTATGACATCAAAATATATTATTAGAGCACAATTTGCAGGTATTATGAGCAATTTCTCTTACCCCAATTTGTGTCACATCTACTGGAGCATAATGAGCATGCATTATGATGTCACAGTATATGATGACATCATAATTAGTATCCACTATGATCTCACAATGTATTATGAGGTCATAATGAATCCGCATTATGACATCACAATATATTATGAGAGCGAAATTTGCAGGAATTTTGAGCAATTTCCCTTACCCCAATTTGTGTCACATCTACTGGAGAAACATGAGCATGTATTATGATGTCACAATATATGATGACATCATAAGTAGTATGCACTATGACGTCACAATGTATTATGACATCATAATATATTCGCATTATGACATCACAATATAGTATGAGAGCGCAATTTGCAGGTATGAGCAATTTCTCTTACCCCAATTTGTGTCACATCTACTGGAGCATCCTGAGCATGTATTTTGACGTCACAATTTATGATGACATCATAATTAGTATGCACTATGACGTCACAATGTATTATGATGTCATAAAGTATTCGTATTATGACATCACAATATAGTATGAAAGCGCAATTTGCAGGTATTATGAGCAATTTCTCTTACCCCAATTTGTGTCACATCTACTCGAGCATCATGAGCATGTATTATGACGTCACAGTATATGATGACATCATAATTAGTATGCACTATGTCGTCACAATGTATTATGACATCATAATGTATCCGCATTATGACATCGCAATATATTAGGAGAGCGCAATTTGCAGGTATTCGGAGCAATTTCTCTTACCCCAATTTGTGTCACATCTACTGGAGCATAATGAGCATGCATTATGATGTCACTGTATATGATGACATCATAATTAGTATGCACTATGATGTCACAATGTATTATGACGTCATAATGATTCCGCATTATGACATCACAATATATTATGAGAGCGCAATTTGCAGGTATTATGAGCAATTTCTCTTACCCCAATTTGTGTCACATCTACTGGAGCATAATGAGCATGCATTATGATGTCACAGTATATGATGACATCATAATTAGAATGCACTATGATATCACAATGTATTATGAGGTCATAATGAATCTGCATTATGACATCACAATATATTATGAGAGCGAAATTTGCAGGTATTTTGAGCAATTTCTCTTACCTCCATTTTTGTCACATCTACTGGAGAAACATGAGCATGTATTATGACGTCACAATATATGATGACATCATAATTAGTATGCACTATGACGTCACAATGTATTATGACGTCATAATGTATTCGCATTATGACATCACAATATAGTATGAGAGCGCAATTTGCAGGTATTATGAGCAATTTCTCTTACCCCAATTTGTGTCACATCTAATGGAGCATCCTGAGCATGTATTTTGACGTCACAACATATGATGACATCAAAATTAGTATGCACTATGACGTCACAATGTATTATGACGTCATAATGTATTCGCATTATGACATCACAATATAGTATGAGAGCGCAATTTGCAGGTATTATGAGCAATTTCTCTTACCCCAATTTGTGTCACATCTACTGGAGCATCCTGAGGATGCATTATGATGTCACTGTATATGATGACATCATAATTAGTATGCACGATGACGTCACAATGTACTATGATGTCATAATATATCCGCATTATGACATCACAACATATTAAGAGAGCGCAATTTACAGATATTATGAGCAATTTCTCTTACCCCAATTTGTGTCACATCTACTCGAGCATCATGAGCATGTATTATGACGTCACAGTATATGATGACATCATAATTAGTATGCACTATTACGTCACAATGTATTATGACATCATAATGTATCCGCATTATGACATCGCAATATATTATGAGAGCGCAATTTGCAGGTATTCGGAGCAATTTCTCTTACCCCAAATTGTCACATCTACTGGAGCATAATGAGCATGCATTATGATGTCACTGTATATGATGACATCATAATTAGTATGCACTAAGATGTCACAATGCATTATGACGTCATAATGATTCCGCATTATGACATCACAATATATTATGAGAGCGCAATTTGCAGGTATTATGAGCAATTTCTCTTAACCCAATTTGTGTCACATCTACTGGAGCATCCTGAAGATGTATTTTGACGTCACAATATATGATGACATCATAATTAGTATGCACTATGACGTCACAATGTATTATGACGTCATAATGTATTCGCATTATGACATCACAATATGGTATGAGAGCGCAATTTGCAGGTATTATGAGCAATTTCTCTTACCCCAATTTGTGTCACATCTACTGGAGCATCATGAGCATGTATTATGACGTCACAGTATATGATGACATCATAATTAGTATGCACTATGACGTCACAATGTATTATGATGTCATAATATATCCGCATTATGACATCACAACATATTAAGAGAGCGCAATTTGCAGATATTATGAGCAATTTCTCTTACCACAATTTGTGTCACATCTACTGGAGCATCATGAGCATGCATTATGATGTCACAATATATGATGACATCATAATTAGTATGCACTATGACGTCACAATGTATTATGACGTCATAATGTATTCGCATTATGACATCACAATATAGTATGAGAGCGCAATTTGCAGGTATTATGAGCAATTTCTCTTACCCCAATTTGTGTCACATCTACTCGAGCATCATGAGCATGTATTATGACGTCACAGTATATGATGACATCATAATTAGTATGCACTATGACGTCACAATGTATTATGATGTCATAATATATCCGCATTATGACATCACAACATATTAAGAGAGCGCAATTTGCAGATATTATGAGCAATTTCTCTTACCACAATTTGTGTCACATCTACTGGAGCATCATGAGCATGCATTATGACGTCACAATATATGATGACATCATAATTACTATGCACTATGACGTCACAATGTATTATGACATCATAATGTATCCGCATTATGACATCACAATATATTATGAGAGCGCAATTTGCAGGTATTATGAGCAATTTCTCTTACCCCAATTTGTGTCACAAGTACTGGAACATAAAGAGCATGCATTATGATGTCACAGTATATGATGACATCATAATTAGTACGTATTATGACGTCATAATGAATCCACGTTATGACATCACAATATATTGAGAGCGCAATTTGCAGGTATTATGAGCAATTTCTCTTACCCCAATTTGAGTCACATCTACTGGAGCATCATGAGCATGCATTATGACGTCACAGTATATGATGACATCATAATTAGTATGCACTATGACGTCACAATGTATTATGACATCATAATATATCCGCATTATGACATCGCAATATATTATGAGAGCGCAGTTTGCAGGTATTATGAGCAATTTCTCTTACCCCAATTTGTGTCACATCTACTGGAGCAAAATGAGCATGCATTATGATGTCACAGTATATGATGACATCATAATTAGTATGCACTATGATGTCACAATATATTATCACGTCATAATGAATCCGCATTATGACACCACAATACATTATGAGAGCGCAATTTGCAGGTATTATGACCAATATCTCTTACCCCAATTTGTGTCACATCTGCTGGAGAAACATGAGCATGTATTATGACGTCACAGTATATGATGACATCATAATTAGTATGCATTATGACGTCACAATATATTATGATGTCATAATATATCCGCATTATGACATCACAATGTATTATGAGAGCGCAATTTGCAGGTATCATGAGCAATTTCTCTTACCACAATTTGTGTAACATGTGCTGGAGCATCATGAGCATGCATTATGATGTCACAATATATGATGACATCATAATTAGTATGCACTATGATGTCACAATGTATTATGACGTCATAATGTATTCGCTTTATGACATCACAATATATTATTTTAGCTCAATTTCCAGGTATTATGACCAATTTCTCTTACCCCAATTTGTGTCACATCTACTGGAGCATCATGAGCATGTGTTATGACGTCACAGTATATGACGACATCATAATTACTATGCACTATGATGTCACAATGTATTATGATGTCATAATATATCCGGATAATGACATCACAATATATTATGAGAGCGCAATTTGCAGCTGTTATGAGCAATCTCTCTTACCACAATTTGTGCCACATCTACTGGAGCATCATGAGCATGAATTATGATGTCACAATATATGATGACATCATAATTAGTATGCACTATGATGTCACAATGTATTATGACGTCATAATGTATCCGCTTTATGACATCACAATATATTATGAGAGCGCAATTTGCAGGTATTATGACCAATTTCTCTTACCCCAATTTGTGTCACATCTACTGGAGAAACATGAGCATGTATTATGACGTCACAGTATAAGATGAAATCATAATTAGTATGCATTATGACGTCACAATGTATTATGATGTCATAATATATCCGCATTATGACATCACAATATATTATGAGAGCGCAATTTGCATTTATGATGAGCAATTTCTCTTACCACAATTTGTGCCACATCTACTGGAGCATCATGAGCATGCATTATGACGTCACAATATATGATGACATCATAATTAGTATGCACTATGATGTCACAATGTATTATGACGTCATAATGTATCCGCTTTATGACATCACAATATATTATGAGAGCGCAATTTGCAGGTATTATGACCAATTTCTCTTACCCCAATTTGTGTCACATCTACTGGAGCTTCATGAGCATGTATTATGACGTTACAGTATATGATGACATCATAATTAGTATGCACTATGAGGTCACAATGTATTGTGATATCATAATATATCCGCATTATGACATCACAACATATTATGAGAGCGCAATTTGCAGGTATTATGAGCAATTTCTCTTACCACAATTTGTGTCACACCTACTGGAGCATCTTGAGCATCAATTATGACGTCACAATATATGATGACATCGTAATTAGTATGCACTATGATGTCACAATGTATTATGACGTCATAATGCATCCGCTTTATGACATCACAATATATTATGAGAGCGCAATTTGCAGGTATTATGACCAATTTCTCTTACCCTAATTTGTGTCTCATCTACTGGAGCATCGTGTGCATGTATTATGACGTCACACTATATGATGACATCATAATTAGTATGCACTATGACGTCACAATGTATTATGACGTCATAATGTATCCGCATTATGACATCACAATATATTATGAGAGCGAAATTTGCAGGTATTATGAGCAATTTCTCTTACCCCAATTTGTGTCACATCTACTGGAGAAACATGAGCATGTATTATGACATCACAGTAAATGATGACATCATAATTAGTATGCATTATGACGTCACAATGTATTATGATGTCATAATATATCCGCATAATGACATTACAATATATTATGAGAGCGCAATTTGCAGGTATTATGAGCAATTTCTCTTACCCCAATTTTTGTCACATCGACTGGAGCATAATGAGCATGTATTATAACGTCACAATATATGATGACATCATAATTAGTATGCACTATGACGTCACAATATGTTATGACGTCATAATGTATTCGCATTATGACATCACAATATATTATGAGAGCGCAATTTGCAGGTATTATGAGCAATTTCTCTTACCACAATTTGTGTAACATGTGCTGGAGCATCATGAGCATGCATTATGACGTCACAACATATGATGACATCATAATTAGTCTGCACTATGATGTCACAATGTATTATGACGTCATAATGTATCCGCTTTTTGACATCACAATATATTATGAGAGCGCAATTTGCAGGTATTATGAGCCATTTCTCTTACCCCAATTTGTGTCACATCTACTGGAGAAACATGAGCATGTATTATGACGTCACAGTATATGATGACATCATAATTAGTATGCACTATGACTTCACAATGTATTATGATATAATAATGTATCCGCATTATGACATCACAATATATTATGAGAGCGCAATTTGCAGGTATTATGAGCAATTTATCTTACCCCAATTTGTGTCACATCTACTGGAGCATCCTGAGCATGTATTATGACGTCACAGTATATGATGACATCATAATTAGTATGCACTATGACGTCACAATGTATTATGATGTCATAATATATTCGCATTATCACATCACAATATATTATGAGAGAGCAATTTGCAGGTATTATGACGAATTTCTCTTACCCCAATTTGTGTCACATCTACTGGAGCATCATAAGCATGTATTATGATGTCACAGTATATGATGACATCATAATTAGTATGCACTATGACGTCACAATGTATTATGACATCATAATGTATCCGCATTATGACATCGCAATACTTTATGAGAGCGCAATTTGCAGGTATTATGAGCAATTTCCCTTACCCCAATTTGTGTCACATCTACTGGAGTATAATGAGCATGCATTATGATGTCACAGTATATGATGACATCATAATTACTATGCAGTATGATGTCACAATGTATTATGACGTCATAATGTATCCGCATTTTGACATCACAATATATTATAAGAGCGCAATTTGCAGGTATTATGAGCAATTTCTCTTACCCCAATTTGTGTCACATCTACTGGAGCAAAATGAGAATGAATTATGATGTCACAGTATATGATGACATCATAATTAGTATGCACTATGATGTCACAATGTATTATGACGTCATAATGAATCCGCATTATGACATCACAATATATTATGAGAGCGCAATTTGCAAGTATTGTGAGCAATTTCTCTTACCCCAATTTGTGTCAAATCTACTGGAGAACCATGAGCATGTATTATGACGTCACAGTATATGATGACATCATAATTAGTATGCACTATGACGTCACAATGTATTATGAAGTCATAATATATTTGCATTATCACATCACAATATATAATGAGAGAGCAATTTGCAGGTATTATGACGAATTTCTCTTACCCCAATTTGTGTCACATCTACTGGAGCATCATGAGCATGTATTATGATGTCACAGTATATGATGACATCATAATTAGTATGCAGTATTATGTCACAATGTATTATGACATCATAATGTATCCGCATTATGACATCGCAATACTTTATGAGAGCACAATTTGCAGGTATTATGAGCAATTTTTCTTACCCCAATTTGTGTCACATCTACTGGAGTATCCTGAGCATGTATTATGACGTCACAATATATGATGACATCATAATTAGTATGCACTATGACATCACAATGTATTATGATATCATAATGTATCCGCATTATGACATCGCAATACATTATGAGAGCGCAATTTGCAGGTATTATGAGCAATTTCTCTTACCCCAATTTGTGTCACAACTACTGGAGCATAATGAGCATGCATTATGATGTCACAGTATATGATGACATCATAATTAGTATGTATTATGACGTCATAATGAATCCGCATTATGACATCACAATATATTGAGAGCGCAATTTGCAGGTATTATGAGCAATTTCTCTTACCCCAATTTGTGTCACATCTACTGGAGCATCATGAGCATGTATTATGACGTCACAGTATATGATGACATCATAATTAGTATGCACTACGACGTCACAATGTATTATGACGTCATAATGGATCCGCATTATGACATCACAATATATTATGAGAGCGCAATTTGCAGGTAATATGTGCAATTTCTCTTACCCCAATTTGTGTCACATCTACTGGAGAAACATGATCATGTATTATGACGTCACAGTATATGATGACATCATAATTAGTATGCATTATGACGTCACAATGTATTATGATGTCATAATGTATCCGCATTATGACATCACAATATATTATGAGAGCGCAACTTGCAGGTATTATGAGCAATTTCTCTTACCACAATTTGTGTCACATCCACTGGAGCATCATGAGCATGCATTATGACGTCACAATATATGATGACATCATAATTAGTCTGCACTATGATGTCACAATGTATTATGACGTCATAATGTATCCGCTTTTTTACATCACAATATATTATGAGAGCGCAATTTGCAGGTATTATGAGCAATTTCTCTTACCCCAATTTGTGTCACATCTACTGGAGAAACATGAGCATGTATTATGATGTCACAGTATATGATGACATCATAATTAGTATGCACTATGACGTCACAATGTATTATGACATCATAATGTATCCGCCTTATGACATCGCAATACATTATGAGGGCGCAATTTGCAGGTATTATGAGCAATTTCTCTTACCCCAATTTGTGTCACAACAACTGGAGCATAATAAGCATGCATTATGATGTCACAGTATATGATGACATCATAATTAGTATGTATTATGACGTCATAATGAATCCGCATTATGACATCACAATATATTGAGAGCGCAATTTGCAGGTATTATGAGCAATTTCTCTTACCCCAATTTGTGTCACATCTACTGGAGCATCATGAGAATGCATTATGACGTCACAGTATATGTTGACATCATAATTAGTAAGCATTATGACGTCACAATGTATTATGACGTCATAATGTATCCGCATTATGACATCAAAATATATTATGAGAGCGCAATTTGCAGGTATTATGAGCAATTTCTCTTACCCCAATTTGTGTCACATCTACTGGAGCATCCTGAGCATGTATTATGATGTCACAATATATGATGACATCATAATTAGTATGCACTATGACGTCACAATGTATTATGACGTCATAATATATCCGCATTATCACTTCACAATATATTATGAGAGAGCAATTTGCAGGTATTATGACGAATTTCTCTTACCCCAATTTGTGTCACATCTACTGGAGCATCATGAGCATGTATTATGATGTCACAGTATATGATGACATCATAATTAGGATGCACTATGATGTCACAATGTATTATGACGTCATAATGTATTCGCTTTATGACATCACAATATATTATTATAGCGCAATTTCCAGGTATTATGTCCAATTTCTCTTACCCCAATTTGTGTCACATCTACTGGAGCATCATGAGCATGTGTTATGACTTCACAGTATATGACGACATCATAATTACTATGCACTATGATGTCACCATGTATTATGATGTCATAATATATCCGGATAATGACATCACAATATATTATGAGAGCGCAATTTGCAGCTGTTATGAGCAATCTCTCTTACCACAATTTGTGCCACATCTACTGGAGCATCATGAGCATGAATTATGATGTCACAATATATGATGACATCATAATTAGTATGCACTATGATGTCACAATGTATTATGACGTCATAATGTATCCGCTTTATGACATCACAATATATTATGAGAGCGCAATTTGCAGGTATTATGACCAATTTCTCTTACCCCAATTTGTGTCACATCTACTGGAGAAACATGAGCATGTATTATGACGTCACAGTATAAGATGACATCATAATTAGTATGCATTATGATGTCACAATGTATTATGATGTCATAATATATCCGCATTATGACATCACAATATATTATGAGAGCGCAATTTGCATTTATGATGAGAAATTTCTCTTACCACAATTTGTGCCACATCTACTGGAGCATCATGAGCATGCATTATGACGTCACAATATATGATGACATCATAATTAGTATGCACTATGATGTCACAATGTATTATGACGTCATAATGTATCCGCTTTATGACATCACAATATATTATGAGAGCGCAATTTGCAGGTATTATGACCATTTTCTCTTACCCCAATTTGTGTCACATCTACTGGAGCTTCATGAGCATGTATTATGACGTTACAGTATATGATGACATCATAATTAGTATGCACTATGAGGTCACAATGTATTGTGATATCATAATATATCCGCATTATGACATCACAACATATTATGAGAGCGCAATTTGCAGGTATTATGAGCAATTTCTCTTACCACAATTTGTGTCACATCTACTGGAGCATCTTGAGCATCAATTATGACGTCACAATATATGATGACATCGTAATTAGTATGCACTATGATGTCACAATGTATTATGACGTCATAATGCATCCGCTTTATGACATCACAATATATTATGAGAGCGCAATTTGCAGGTATTATGACCAATTTCTCTTACCCTAATTTGTGTCTCATCTACTGGAGCATCGTGTGCATGTATTATGACGTCACACTATATGATGACATCATAATTAGTATGCACTATGACGTCACAATGTATTATGACGTCATAATGTATCCGCATTATGACATCACAATATATTATGAGAGCGAAATTTGCAGGTATTATGAGCAATTTCTCTTACCCCAATTTGTGTCACATCTACTGGAGAAACATGAGCATGTATTATGACATCACAGTAAATGATGACATCATAATTAGTATGCATTATGACGTCACAATGTATTATGATGTCATAATATATCCGCATAATGACATTACAATATATTATGAGAGCGCAATTTGCAGGTATTATGAGCAATTTCTCTTACCCCAATTTTTGTCACATCGACTGGAGCATAATGAGCATGTATTATAACGTCACAATATATGATGACATCATAATTAGTATGCACTATGACGTCACAATATGTTATGACGTCATAATGTATTCGCATTATGACATCACAATATATTATGAGAGCGCAATTTGCAGGTATTATGAGCAATTTCCCTTACCCCAATTTGTATCACATCTACTCGAGCATCATGAGCATGTATTATGATGTCACAGTATATGATGACATCATAATTAGTATGCACTATGATGTCACAATCTATTATGACATCATAATGTATCCGCATTATGACATCGCAATATATTATGAGAGCGCAATTTGCAGGTATTATGAGCAATTTCTCTTACCCCAATTTGTGTCACATCTACTGGAGCATAATGAGCATGCATTATGATGTCACAGTATATGATGACATCATAATTAGTATGCACTACGACGTCACAATATATTATGATGTCATAATATATCCGAATTATGACATCACAATATATTATGAGAGCGCAATTTGCAGGTGTTATGAGCAATTTCTCTTACCCCAATTTGTGTCACATCTACTGGAGCATCCTGAGCATGTATTATGACGACACAATATATGATGACATCATAATTAGTATGCACCATGATGTCACAATGTATTATGCCGTCATAATGTATTCGCATTATGACATCACAATATATTATGAGAGCGCAATTTGCAGGTATTATGAGCAATTTCTCTTACGCCAATTTGTGTCACTTCTACTGGAGCATCATGAGCATGTATTATGAGGTCACAATATATGATGACATCATAATTAGTATGCACTATGACGTCATAATGTATTATGAAGTCATAATGTATCCGCATTATGACCACACAATATTTTATGAGAGCGCAATTTGCAGGTATTGTAAGCAATTTCTCTTACCCCAATTTGTGTCACATCTACTGGAGCATCATGAGTATGTATTATGATGTCACAGTATATGATGACATCATAATTAGTATGCACTATGATGTCACAATGTCTTATGACATCATAATGTATCCGCAATATGTCATCACAATATATTATGAGAGCGCAATTTGCAGGTATTAAGAGCAATTTCTCTTACCCCAATTTGTGTCACATCTACTGTAGCAACATGAGCATGTATTATGACATCACACTATATGATGACATCATAATTAGTATGCACTACGACGTCACAATGTCTTATGACATCATAATATATCCGCATTATGACATCACAATATATTATGAACGCGTAATTTGCAGGTGTTATGAGCAATTTCTCTTACCCCAATTTGTGTCACATCTACTGGAGAAACATGGGCATGTATTATGATGTCACAGTATATGATGACATCATAATTAGTATGCAGTATGACGTCATAATGTATTATGACGTCATAATATATCCGCATTATGACATCGCAATATATTATGAGAGCGCAATTTGCAGGTATTATGAGCAATTTCTTTACCCCAATTTGTGTCACATCTACTGGACCATCATGAGCATGTATTATGACGTCACAATATATGATGACATCATAATTAGTATGCACTATGATGTCACAATGTATTATGACGTCATAATGTATTCGCATTATGACATCACAATATATTATGAGAGCGCAATTTGCAGGTATTATGACCAGTTTCTCTTACCCCAATTTGTGTCACATCTACTGGAAAAACATGAGCATGTATTACGACGTCACGGTATATGATGACATCATAATTAGTATGCATTATGACGTCACAATGTATTTTGATATCATAATATATCCGCATTATGACATCACAATATATTATGAGAGCGCAATTTGCAGGTATTATGAGCAATTTCTCTTACCCCAATTTGTGTCACATCTGCTGGAGCATCCTGAGCATGTATTATGACGTCACAATATATGATGACATCATAATTAGTATGCACTATGACGTCACAGTATATTATGACGTCATAATGAATCCGCATTTTGACATCACAATATATTATGAGAGCGCAATTTGCAGGTATTATGACCAGTTTCTCTTACCCCAATTTGTGTCACATCTACTGGAGCATCATGAGCATGTATTATGATGTCACAGTATATGATGACATCATAATTAGTATGCACCATGACGTCACAATGTATTATGACATCAGAATGTATCCGTATTATGACATCGCAATATATTATGAGAGCGCAATTTGCAGGTATTATGAGCAATTTCTCTTACCCCAATTTGTGTCACATCTACTGGAGCATAATGAGCATGCATTATGATGTCACAGTATATGATGACATCATAATCAGTATGCACTATGATGTCACAATGTATTATGATGTCATAATGAATCGGCATTATGACATCACAATATATTATGAGAGCGCAATTTGCAGTTATTATGAGCAATTTCTTTTACCCCAATTTGTGTCACATCTACTGGAGCATCATGAGCATGCATTATGACGTCACAGTATATGATGACATCATAATTAGTAAGCATTATGACGTCACAATGTATTATGATGTCATAATGTATTCGCATTATGGCATCACAATATATTATGAGAGCGCAATTTGCAGGTATTATGAGCAATTTCTCTTACCACAATTTGTATAACATCTGCTGGAGCATCATGAGCATGCATTATGATGTCACAATATATGATGACATCATAATTAGTATGCACTATGATGTCACAATGTAATATGATGTCATAATGTATCCGCTTTATGACATCACAATATATTATTAGAGCGCAATTTGCAGGTATTATGACCAATTTCTCTTACCCCAATTTGTGTCACATCTACTGGAGCATCATGAGCATGAGTTATGACGTCACAGTATATGATGACATCATAATTAGTATGCACTATGACGTCACAATGTATTTTGATGTCATAATATATCCGGATAATGACATCACAATATATTATGAGAGCGCAATTTGCAGCTGTTATGAGCAATTTGTCTTACCACAATTTGTGCCACATCTACTGGAGCATCATGAGCATGCATTATGACGTCACAATATATGATGACATCATAATTAGTATGCACTATGATGTCACAATGTATTATGACGTCATAATGTATCCGCTTTATGACATCACAATATATTATGAGAGCGCAATTTGCAGGTATTATGACCAATTTCTCTTACCCCAATTTGTGTCACATCTACTGGAGCATCATGAGCATGTATTATGTCGTCAGAGTATATGATGACATCATAATTAGTATGCATTATGACATCACAATGTATTATGATGTCATAATATATCCGCATTATGACATCCCAATATATTATGAGAGCGCAATTTGCAGGTATTATGAGCAATTTCTCTTACCCCAATTTGTGTCACATCTACTGGAGCATCCTGAGCATGTATTATGACGTCACAATATATGATGACATCATAATTACTATGCACTATGATGTCACAATGTATTATGGCGTCATAATGTATTCACATTATGACATCACAATATATTATGAGAGCGCAATTTGCAGGTATTATGAGCAATTTCTCTTACCCCAATTTGTGTCACATCAACTCGAGCATCATGAGCATGTATTATGACGTCACAGTATATGATGACATCATAATTAGTATGCACTATGACGTCACAATGTATTATGACATCATAATGTATCCGCCTTATGACATCGCAATACATTATGAGGGCGCCATTTGCAGGTATTATGAGCAATTTCTCTTACCCCAATTTGTGTCACAACAACTGGAGCATAATAAGCATGCATTATGATGTCACAGTATATGATGACATCATAATTAGTATGTATTATGACGTCATAATGAATCCGCATTATGACATCACAATATATTGAGAGCGCAATTTGCAGGTATTATGAGCAATTTCTCTTACCCCAATTTGTGTCACATCTACTTGAGCATCATGAGCATGCATTATGACGTCACAGTATATGATGACATCATAATTAGTAAGCATTATGACGTCACAATGTATTATGACGTCATAATGTATCCGCATTATGACATCACAATATATTATGAGAGCGCAATTTGCAGCTGTTATGAGCAATTTCTCTTACCGCCATTTGTGTCACATCTACTGGAGCATCCTGAGCATGTATTATGACGTCACAATATATGATGACATCATAATTAGTATGCACTATGATGTCACAATGTATTATGACGTCATAATGTATTCGCATTATGACATCGCAATATATTATGAGAGCGCAATTTGCAGGTATTATGAGCAATTTCTCTTACCCCAATTTGTGTCACATCTAATGGAGAAACATGAGCATGTATTATGACGTCACAGTATATGATGACATCATAATGAGTATGCATTATGACGTCACAATGTATGATGATGTCATAATATATCCGCATTATGACATCACAATATATTATGAGAGCGCAATTTGCAGGTATTATGAGCAATTTCTCTTACCCCAATTTGTGTCACATCTGCTGGAGCATCCTGAGCATGTATTATGACGTCACAGTATATGATGACATCATAATTAGTATGCATTATGACGTCACAATGTATTATGATGTCATAATATATCCGCATTATGACATCACAATATATTATGAGAGCGCAATTTGCATTTATTATGAGCAATTTCTCTTACCACAATTTGTGCCACATCTACTGGAGCATCATGAGCATGCATTATGACGTCACAATATATGATGTCATCATAATTAGTATGCACTATGATGTCACAATGTATTATGACGTCATAATGTATCCGCTTTATGACATCACAATATATTATGAGAGCGCAATTTGCAGGTATTATGAGCAATTTCTCTTACCCCAATTTCTGTCACATCTACTGGAGCATCATGACCATGTATTATGACGTCACAGTATATGATGACATCATAATTAGTATGCACTATGACGTCACAATGTATTGTGATGTCATAATATATCCGCATTATGACATCACAATATATTATGAGAGCGCAATTTGCAGGTATTATGACCAATTTCTCTTACCCCAATTTCTGTCACATCTACTGGAGCATCATGACCATGTATTATGACGTCACAGTATATGATGACATCATAATTAGTATGCACTATGACGTCACAATGTATTGTGATGTCATAATATATCCGCATTATGACATCACAATATATTATGAGAGCGCAATTTGCAGGTATTACGATCAATTTCTTTACCCCAATTTGTGTCACATCTACTGGACCATCATGAGCATGTATTATGACGTCACAATATATGATGACATCATAATTAGTATGCACTATGACGTCACAATGTCTTATGACGTCATAATGTATTCGCATTATGACATCACAATATATTATGAGAGCGCAATTTGCAGGTATTATGACCAGTTTCTCTTACCCCAATTTGTGTCACATCTACTGGAGCATCATGAGCATGTATTATGATGTCACAATATATGATGACATCATAATTAGTATGCAGTATGACATCACAATGTATTATGACATCATAATGTATCCGCATTATGACATCGCAATATATTATGAGAGCGCAATCTGCAGGTATTATGAGCAATGTCTCTTACCCCAATTTGTGTCATATCTACTGGAGCATAATGACCATGCATTATGATGTCACAGTATATCATGACATCATAATTAGTATGCACTATGATGTCACGATGTAATATGACGTCATAATGAATCCGCATTATGACATAACAATATATTGAGAGCGCAATTTGCAGGTATTATGAGCAATTTCTCTTACCACAATTTGTGTCACATCTACTGGAGCATCATGAGCATGCATTATGACATCACAGTATATGATGACATCATAATTAGTAAGCATTATGACGTCACAATGTATTATGACGTCATAATGTATCCGCATTATGACATCACAATATATTATGAGAGCGCAATTTGCAGGTGTTATGAGCAATTTCTCTTACCGCCATTTCTGTCACATCTACTGGAGCATCCTGAGCATGTATTATGACGTCAAAGTACATGATGACATCATAATCAGTATGCTCTATTACGTCCCAATGTATTATGATTTCATAATATATCCGCATTATGACAACGCAATATATTATGAGAGCGCAATTTGCAGGTATTATGAGCAATTTCTCTTACCCCAATTTGTGTCACATCTACTGGAGCATAATGAGCATGCATTATGATGTCACAGTATATGATGACATCATAATTAGTATGCACTATGATGTCACAATGTATTATGACGTCATAATGAATCCGCATTATGACATCACAATATATTATGTGAGCGCAATTTGCAGGTATTATGAGCAATCTCTCTTTCCCCAATTTGTGTCACATCTACTGGAGAAACAATAGCATGTATTATGACGTCACAGTATATGATGACATCATACTTAGTATGCATTATGTCGTCACAATGTATTATGATATCATAATATATCCACATTATGACATCACAATATATTATGAGAGCGCAATTTGCAGGTATTATGAGCAATTTCTCTTACCACAATTTGTGTCACATCTACTGGAGCATCATGAGCATGCATTATGATGTCACAATATATGATGACATCATAATTAATATGCACTATGATGTCACAATGTATTATGTCGTCATAATGTATCCGCTTTATGACATCACAATATATTATGAGAGTGCAATTTGCAGGTATTATGACCAATTTCTCTTACCCTAATTTGTGTCACATCTACTGGAGCATCATGTGCATGTATTATGACGTCACAGTATATGATAACATCATAATTAGTATGCACTATGATGTCACAATGTATTATGATGTCATAATGTATCCGCTTTATGACATCGCAATATATTATGAGAGCGCAATTTGCATGTATTATGACCAATTTCTCTTACCCTAATTTGTGTCATATCTACTGGAGCATCATGTGCATGTATTATGACATCACAGTATATGATGACATCATAATTAGTATGCACTATGACGTCACAATGTTTTATGACGTCATAATGTATCCGCATTATGACATCACAATATATTATGAGAGCGCCATTTGCAGGTATTATGAGCAATTTCTCTTACCCCAATTTGTGTCACATCTACAGGAGAAACATGAGCATGTATTATGACGTCACAGTATATGATGACATCATAATTAGTATGCATTATGACGTCACAATGTATTATGATGTCATAATATATCCGCATTATGACATCACAATATATTATGAGAGCGCAATTTGCAGCTGTTATGAGCAATTTGTCTTACCACAATTTGTGCCACATCTAATGGAGCATCATGAGCATGCATTATGACGTCACAATATATGATGACATCATAATTAGTATGCACTATGATGTCACAATGTATTATGACGTCATAATGTATCCGCTTTATGACATCACAATATATTATGAGAGCGCAATTTGCAGGTATTATGACCAATTTCTCTTACCCCAATTTGTGTCACATCTACTGGAGCATCATGAGCATGTATTATGACATCAGAGTATATGATGACATCATAATTAGTATGCATTATGACATCACAATGTATTATGATGTCATAATATATCCGCATTATGACATCCCAATATATTATGAGAGCGCAATTTGCAGGTATTATGAGCAATTTCTCTTACCCCAATTTGTGTCACATCTACTGGAGCATCCTGAGCATGTATTATGACGTCACAATATATGATGACATCATAATTACTATGCACTATGATGTCACAATGTATTATGGCGTCATAATGTATTCGCATTATGACATCACAATATATTATGAGAGCGCAATTTGCAGGTATTATGAGCAATTTCTCTTACCCCAATTTGTGTCACATCTACTCGAGCATCATGAGCATGTATTATGACGTCACAGTATATGATGACATCATAATTAATATGCACTATGACGTCACAATGTATTATGACATCATAATGTATCCGCCTTATGACATCGCAATACATTATGAGGGTGCAATTTGCAGGTATTATGAGCAATTTCTCTTACCCCAATTTGTGTCACAACAACTGGAGCATAATAAGCATGCATTATGATGTCACAGTATATGATGACATCATAATTAGTATGTATTATGACGTCATAATGAATCCGCATTATGACATCACAATATATTGAGAGCGCAATTTGCAGGTATTATGAGCAATTTCTCTTACCCCAATTTGTGTCACATCTACTGGAGCATCATGAGCATGTATTATGACATCACAATATATGATGACATCATAATTAGTATGCACTATGATGTCACAATGTATTATGACGTCATAATGTATTCGCATTATGACATCGCAATATATTATGAGAGCGCAATTTGCAGGTATTATGAGCAATTTCTCTTACCCCAATTTGTATCACATCTAATGGAGAAACATGAGCATGTATTATGACGTCACAGTATATGATGACATCATAATTAGTATGCATTATGACGTCACAATGTATGATGATGTCATAATATATCCGCATTATGACATCACAATATATTATGAGAGCGCAATTTGCAGGTATTATGAGCAATTTCTCTTACCCCAATTTGTGTCACATCTGCTGGAGCATCCTGAGCATGTATTATGACGTCACAGTATATGATGACATCATAATTAGTATGCATTATGACGTCACAATGTATTATGATGTCATAATATATCCGCATTATGACATCACAATATATTATGAGAGCGCAATTTGCATTTATTATGAGCAATTTCTCTTACCACAATTTGTGCCACATCTACTGGAGCATCATGAGCATGCATTATGACGTCACAATATATGATGACATCATAATTAGTATGCACTATGATGTCACAATGTATTATGACGTCATAATGTATCCGCTTTATGACATCACAATATATTATGAGAGCGCAATTTGCAGGTATTATGAGCAATTTCTCTTACCCCAATTTCTGTCACATCTACTGGAGCATCATGACCATGTATTATGACGTCACAGTATATGATGACATCATAATTAGTATGCACTATGATGTCACAATGTATTGTGATGTCATAATATATCCGCATTATGACATCACAATATATTATGAGAGCGCAATTTGCAGGTATTATAAGCAATTTCTTTACCCCAATTTGTGTCACATCTACTGGACCATCATGAGCATGTATTATGACGTCACAATATATGATGACATGATAATTAGTATGCACTATGACGTCACAATGTCTTATGACGTCATAATGTATTCGCATTATGACATCACAATATATTATGAGAGCGCAATTTGCAGGTATTATGACCAGTTTCTCTTACCCCAATTTGTGTCACATCTACTGGAGCATCATGAGCATGTATTATGATGTCACAATATATGATGACATCATAATTAGTATGCAGTATGACATCACAATGTATTATGACATCATAATGTATCCGCATTATGACATCGCAATATATTATGAGAGCGCAATCTGCAGGTATTATGAGCAATTTCTCTTACCCCAATTTGTGTCATATCTACTGGAGCATAATGACCATGCATTATGATGTCACAGTATATCATGACATCATAATTAGTATGCACTATGATGTCACGATGTAATATGACGTCATAATGAATCCGCATTATGACATCACAATATATTGAGAGCGCAATTTGCAGGTATTATGAGCAATTTCTCTTACCACAATTTGTGTCACATCTACTGGAGCATCATGAGCATGCATTATGACATCACAGTATATGATGACATCATAATTAGTAAGCATTATGACGTCACAATGTATTATGACGTCATAAAGTATCCACATTATGACATCACAATATATTATGAGAGCGCAATTTGCAGGTCTTATGAGCAATTTCTCTTACCGCCATTTGTGTCACATCTACTGGAGCATCCTGAGCATGTATTATGACGTCACAGTATATGATGACATCATAATCAGTATGCTCTATTACGTCCCAATGTATTATGATTTCATAATATATCCGCATTATGACATCGCAATATATTATGAGAGCGCAATTTGCAGGTATTATGAGCAATTTCTCTTACCCCAATTTGTGTCACATCTACTGGAGCATAATGAGCATGCATTATGATGTCACAGTATATGATGACATCATAATTAGTATGCACTATGATGTCACAATGTATTATGACGTCATAATGAATCCGCATTATGACATCACAATATATTATGAGAGCGCAATTTGCAGGTATTATGAGCAATCTCTCTTTCCCCAATTTGTGTCACATCTACTGGAGAAACATTAGCATGTATTATGACGTCACAGTATATGATGACATCATACTTATTATGCATTATGTCGTCACAATGTATTATGATGTCATAATATATCCACATTATGACATCACAATATATTATGAGAGCGCAATTTGCAGGTATTATGAGCAATTTCTCTTACCACAATTTGTGTCACATCTACTGGAGCATCGTGAGCATGCATTATGATGTCACAATATATGATGACATCATAATATGCACTATGATGTCACAATGTATTATGTCGTCATAATGTATCCGATTTATGACATCACAATATATTATGAGAGCGCAATTTGCAGGTATTATGACCAATTTCTCTTACCCTAATTTGTGTCACATCTACTGGAGCATCATGTGCATGTATTATGACGTCACAGTATATGATGACATCATAATTAGAATGCACTATGACGTCACAACATATTATGACGTCATAACGAATCCGCATTATGACATCACAATATATTATGTGAGCGCAATTTGCAGGTATTATGAGCAATTTCTCTTACCACAATTTGTGTCACATCTACTGGAGCATCTTGAGCATCCATTATGACGTCACAATATATGATGACATCGTAATTAGTATGCACTATGATGTCACAATGTATTATGACGTCATAATGTATCCGCTTTATGACATCGCAATATATTATGAGAGCGCAATTTGCATGTATTATGACCAATTTCTCTTACCCTAATTTGCGTCATATCTACTGGAGCATCATGTGCATGTATTATGACATCACAGTATATGATGACATCATAATTAGTTTGCACTATGACGTCACAATGTTTTATGACGTCATAATGTATCCGCATTATGACATCACAATATATTATGAGAGCGCCATTTGCAGGTATTATGAGCAATTTCTCTTACCCCAATTTGTGTCACATCTACAGGAGAAACATGAGCATGTATTATGACGTCACAGTATATGATGACATCATAATTAGTATGCATTATGACGTCACAATGTATTATGATGTCATAATATATCCGCATTATGACATCACAATATATTATGAGAGCGCAATTTGCAGGTGTTATCAGCAATTTCTCTTACCCCAATTTTTTTCACATCTACTGGAGCATAATGAGCATGTATTATGACGTCACAATATATGATGACCTCATAATTAGTATGCACTAGGACATCACAATGTATTATGTATTATGACGTCATAATGAATCCGCATTATGACATCACAATATATTATGAGAGCGCAATTTGCAGGTATTATGAGCAATTTCTCTTACCCCAATTTGTGTCACATCTACTGGAGTATAATGAGCATTCATTATGATGTCACAGTATATGATGACATCATAATTAGTATGCACTATGATGTCACAATATATTATGACGTCATAATGAATCCGCATTATGACTTCACAATTTATTATGAGAGCGCAATTTGCAGGTATTATGAGAAATTTCTCTTACCCCAGTTTGTGTCACATCTACTGGAGCATCATGAGGATGTATTATGACGTCACAGTATATGATGACATCATAATTAGTATGCATTATGACGTCACAATGTATTTTGATGTCATAATATATCCGCATTATGACATCACAATATATTATGAGAGCGCAATTTCCAGGTTTTATGAGCAATTTCTCTTACCCCAATTTGTGTCACATCTACTGGAGCATCCTGAGCATGTATTATGACGTCACAATATATGATGACATCACAATTAGTATGCATTATGATGCCACAATGTATTATGACGTCATAATGTATTCGCATTATGACATCACAATATATTATGAGAGCGGAATTTGCAGGTATTATGAGCAATTTCTCTTACGCCAATTTGTGTCACATCTACTGGAGCATCCTGAGCATGTATTATGACGTCACAATATATGATGACATCATAATTAGTATGCATATTGATGCCACAATGTATTATGACGTCATAATGTATTCGCATTATGACATCACAATATATTATGAGAGCGGAATTTGCAGGTATTATGAGCAATTTCTCTTACCCCAATTTGTGTCACATCTACTTGAGCATCATGAGCATGTATTATGATGTCACAGTATATGATGACATCATAATTAATATGCACTATTACGTCACAATGTATTATGACATCATAATGTGTCCGCATTATGACATCGCAATATATTATGAGAGCGCAATTTGCAGGTATTATGAGCAATTTCTCTTACCCCAATTTGTGTCACATCTACTGGAGTATAATGAGCATGCATTATGATGTCACAGTATATGATGACATCATAATTAGTATGCACTATGATGTCACAATGTATTATGACGCCATAATGAATCCGCATTATGACATCACAATATATTATGAGAGCGCAATTTGCAGGTATTATGAGCAATTTCTCTTACCCCAATTTGTGTCACATCTCCTGGAGCATCATGAGCATGTATTATGACGTCACAGTATATGATGACATCATAATTAGTATGCACTATAACGTCACAATGTATTATGATGTCATAATATATCCGCATTATGACATCACAATATATTATGAGAGCGCAATTTGCAGGTATTATGAGCAATTTCTCTTACCACAATTTGTGTCACATCTACTGGAGCATCATGAGCATGCATTATGACGTCACAATATATGATGACATCATAATTAGTATGCCCTATGATGTCACAATGTATTATGACGTCATACTGTATCCGCTTATTGACATCACAATATATTATGAGAGCGCAATTTGCAGGTATTATGAGCAATTTCTCTTACCCCAATTTGTGTCACGTCTACTGGAGCATCCTGAGCATGTATTATGACGTCACAATATATGATGACATCATAATTAGCATGCACTATGACGTCACAAAGTATTATGACGTCATAATGAATCCGCATTATGACATCACAATATATTATGAGAGCGCAATTTGCAGGTATTATGACCAATTTCTCTTATCCCAATTTGTGTCACATCTACTGGAGCATCATGAGCATGTATTATGATGTCACAGTATATGATGACATCATAATTAGTATGCACTATGACGTCACAATGTATTATGATGTCATAATATATCCGCAATATGACATCACAACATATTAAGAGAGCGCAATTTGCAGATATTATGAGCAATTTCTCTAACCCCAATTTGTGTCACATTTACTGGAGCATCCTGAGGATGTATTTTGACGTCACAATATATGATGACATCATAATTAGTATGCACTATGACGTCACAATGTATTATGACGTCATAATGTATTCGCATTATGACATAACAATATAGTATGAGAGCGCAATTTGCAGGTATTATGACCAATTTCTCTTACCCCAATTTGTGTCACATCTACTCGATCATCACGAGCATGTATTATGACGTCACAGTATATGATGACATCATAATTAGTATGCACTATGACGTCACAATGTATTATGATGTCATAATATATCCGCATTATGACATCACAACATATTAAAAGAGCGCAATTTGCAGATATTATGAGCAATTCCTCTTACCCCAATTTGTGTCACATCTACTGGAGCATCATGAGCATGCATTATTACGTCACAATATATGATGACATCATAATTAGTATGCACTATGATGTCTCAATATATTATGACGTCATAATGTATCCGCTTTATGACTTCACAATATATTATGAGAGCGCAATTTGCAGGTATTATGAGCAATTTCTCTTACCCCAATTTGTGTCACATCTACTGGAGCATCCTGAGCATGCATTATGATGTCACAATATATGATGACATCATAATTAGTATGCAGTATGACGTCACAATGTATTATGACGTCATAATGTATTCGCATTATGACATCACAATATAGTATGAGAGCGCAATTTGCAGGTATTATGAGCAATTTCTCTTACCCCAATTTGTGTCACATCTACTCGAGCATCATGAGCATGTATTATGACGTCACAGTATATGATGACATCATAATTAGTATGCACTATGACGTCACAATGTATTATGACATCATAATGTATCCGCATTATGACATCGCAATATATTATGAGAGCGCAATTTGCAGGTATTCGGAGCAATTTCTCTTACCCCAATTTATGTCACATCTACTGGAGCATAATGAGCATGCATTATGATGTCACTGTATATGATGACATCATAATTAGTATGCACTATGATGTCACAATGTATTATGACGTCATAATGATTCCGCATTATGACATCACAATATATTATGAGAGCGCAATTTGCAGGTATTATGAGCAATTTCTCTTACCCCAATTTGTGTCACATCTACTGGAGCATAATGAGCATGCATTATGATGTCACAGTATATGATGACATCATAATTAGTATGCACTATGATGTCACAATGTATTATGAGGTCATAATGAATCCGCATTATGACATCACAATATATTATGAGAGCGCAATTTTCAGGTATTTTGAGCAATTTCTCTTACCCCTATTTGTGTCACATCTACTGGAGAAACATGAGCATGTATTATGACGTCACAGTATATGATGACATCATAATTAGTATGCATTATGACGTCACAATATATTATGATGTCATAATATATCCGCATTATGGCATCACAATATATTATGAGAGCGCAATTTGCAGGTATTATGAGCAATTTCTCTTACCCCAATTTGTGTCACATCTACTGGAGCATCCCGAGCATGTATTTTGACGTCACAATATATGATGACATCATAATTAGTATGCACTATTACGTCCCAATTTATAATGACGTCATAATGTACTCGCATTATGACATCACAATATAGTATGAGAGCGCAATTTGCAGGTATTATGAGCAATTTCTCTTACCCCACTTTGTGTCACATCTACTGGAGCATCCTGAGCATGTATTTTGACGTCACAGTATATGATGACATCATAATTAGTATGCACTATGACGTCACAATGTATTATGACGTCATAATGTATTCGCATTATGATATCACAATACAGTATGAGAGCGCAATTTGAAGGTATTATGAACAATTTCTCTTACCCCAATTTGTGTCACATCTACTCGAGCATCACGAGCATGTATTATGACGTCACAGTATATGATGACATCATAATTAGTATGCACTATGACGTCACAATGTATTATGATGTCATAATATATCCGCATTATGACATCACAACATATTAAGAGAGCACAATTTGCAGATATTATGAGCAATTTCTCTTACCACAATTTGTGTCACATCTACTGGAGCATCATGAGCATGCATTATGATGTCACAATATATGATGACATCATAATTAGTATGCACTATGATGTCACAATGTATTATGACGTCATAATGTATCCGCATTATGACATCACAATATATTATGAGAGCGCAATTTGCAGGTATTATGAGCAATTTCTCTTACCCCAATTTGTGTCACGTCTACTGGAGCATCCTGAGCATGTATTTTGACGTCACAATATATGATGACATCATAATTAGTATGCAGTATGACGTCACAATGTATTATGACGTCATAATGTATTCGCCTTATGACATCACAATATATTATGAGAGCGCAATTTGCAGGTATTATGAGCAATTTCTCTTACCCCAATTTGTGTCACATCTACTGGAGCATCCTGAGCATGTATTATGATGTCACAATATATGATGACATCATAATTAGTATGCACTATGACGTCACAATATATTATGACGTCATAATGTATTCGCATTATGACATCACAATATAGTATGAGAGCGCAATTTGCAGGTATTATGAGCAATTTCTCTTACCACAATTTGTGTCACATCAAATCGACCATCATGAGCATGTATTATGATGTCACAGTATATAATGACTTCATAACTAGTAAGCACTATGATGTCACAATGTATTATGATGTCATAATATATCCGCATTATGACATCACAACATATTAAGAGAGCGCAATTTGCAGATATTATGAGCAATTTCTCTTAACCCAATTTGTGTCACATCTACTGGAGCATAATGAGCATGCATTATGATGTCACAGTATATGATGACATCATAATTAGAATGCACTATGATATCACAATGTATTATGAGGTCATAATGAATCTGCATTATGACATCACAATATATTATGAGAGCGAAATTTGCAGGAATTTTGAGCAATTTCCCTTACCCCAATTTGTGTCACATCTACAGGAGAAACATGAGCATGTATTATGATGTCACAGTATATGATGACATCATAATTAGTATGCATTATGATGTCACAATATATTGTGACGTCATAATATATCCGCATTATGGCATCACAATATATTATGAGAGCGCAATTTGAAGGTATCATGAGCAATTTCTATTACCCCAATTTTTGTCACATCTACTGGAACATCCTGAGCATGTATTATGACGTCACAGTATATGATGACATCATAATTAGTATGCACTATGACATCACAATGTATTATGATGTCATAATATATCCGCATTATGACATCACAACATATTAAGAGAGCGCAATTTGCAGATATTATGAGCCATTTCTCTTACCACAATTTGTGTCATATCTACTGGAGCATCAGGAGCATGCATTATGACGTCACAATATATGATGACATCATAATTAGTATGCACTATGACGTCACAATGTATTATGACGTCATAATGTATTCGCATTATGGCATCACAATATAGTATGAGAGCGCAATTTGCAGGTATTATGAGCAATTTCTCTTACCCCAATTTGTGTCACATCTACTCGAGCATCATGAGCATGTATTATGACGTCACAGTATATGATGATATCATAATTAGTATGCACTATGACGTCACAATGTATTATGACATCATAATGTATCCGCATTATGACATCGCAATATATTATGAGAGCGCAATTTGCACGTATTCGGAGCAATTTCTCTTACCCCAATTTGTGTCACATCTACTGGAGCATAATTAGTATGCATTATGACGTCACAGTATATGATGACATCATAATTAGTATGCATTATGACCTCACAATATATTATGATGTCATAATATATCCGCATTATGGCATCACAATATATTATGAGAGCGCAATTTGCAGGTATTATGAGCAATTTCTCTTACCACAATTTGTGTCACATCTACTGGAGATACATGAGCATGTATTATGACGTCACAATAAATGATGACATCATAATTAGTATGCACTATGATGTCACAATATATTATGACGTCATAATTATACGCATTATGACATCACAATATAGTATGAGAGCGCAATTTGCAGGTATGAGCAATTTCTCTTACCCTAATTTGTGTCACATCTACTGGAGCATCCTGAGCATGTATTTTGACGTCACAATATATGATGACATCATAATTAGTATGCACTATGACGTCACAATGTATTATGACGCCATAATGAATCCACATTATGACATCACAATATATTATGAGAGCGCAATTTGCAGGTATTTTGAGCAATTTCTCTTACCCCAATTTGTGTCACATCTACTGGAGAAACATGAGCAAGTATTATGACGTCACAATATATGATGACATCATAATTAGTATGCACTATGACGTCACAATGTATTATGACGTCATAATGTATTCGCATTATGACATCACAATATAGTATGAGAGCGCAATTTGCAGGTATTATGAGCAATTTCTCTTACCCCAATTTGTGTCACATCTACTGGAGAAACATGAGCATGTATTATGACGTCACAGTATATGATGACATCATAATTAGTATGCATTATGACGTCACAATATATTATGATGTCATAATATATCCGCATTATGGCATCACAATATATTATGAGAGCGCAATTTGCAGGTATTATGAGCAATTTCTCTTACCCCAATTTGTGTCACATCTACTGGAGCATCCTGAGCATGTATTTTGACGTCACAATATATGATGACAGCATAATTAGTATGCACTATGACGTCACAATGTATTATGATGTCATAATGTATTCGCATTATGACATCACTATATATTATGAGAGCGCAATTTGCAGGTATTATGAACAATTTCTCTTACCCCAATTTGTGTCACATCTACTGGAGCATAATGAGCATGCATTATGATGTCACAGTATATGATGACATCATAATTAGTATCCACTATGATGTCACAATGTATTATGAGGTCATAATGAATCCACCTTATGACATCACAATATATTATGAGAGCGCAATTTGCAGGAATTTTGAGCAATTTCCCTTACCCCAATTTGTGTCACATCTACTGGAGAAACATGAGCATGTATTATGACGTCACAGTATATGATGACATCATAATTAGTATGCATTATGACGTCACAATATATTGTGATGTCATAATATATCCGCATTATGGCATCACAATATATTATGAGAGCGCAATTTGAAGGTATCATGAGCAATTTCTATTACCCCAATTTGTGTCACATCTACTGGAGCATCCTGAGCATGTATTATGATGTCACAGTATATGATGACATCATAATTAGTATGCACTATGACATCACAATGTATTATGATGTCATAATATATCCGCATTATGACATCACAACATATTAAGAGAGCGCAATTTGCAGATATTATGAGCAATTTCTCTTACCACAATTTGTGCCACATCTACTGGAGCATCCTGAGCATGTATTTTGACGTCACAATATATGATGACATCATAATTAGTATGCACTATGACGTAACAATGTTTTATGACATCATAATATATTCGCATTATGACATCACAATGTAGTATGAGAGCGCAATTTGCAGGTATTTTGAGCAATTTCCCTTACCCCAATTTGTGTCACATCTACTGGAGAAACATGAGCAAGTATTATGACGTCACAGTATATGATGACATCATAATTAGTATGCACTATGACGTCACAATGTATTATGACATCATAATGTATCCGCATTATGACATCGCAATATATTATGAGAGCGCAATTTGCAGGTATTCGGAGCAATTTCTCTTACCACAATTTGTGTAACATGTGCTGGAGCATCATGAGCATGCATTATGACGTCACAACATATGATGACATCATAATTAGTCTGCACTATGATGTCACAATGTATTATGACGTCATAATGTATCCGCTTTTTGACATCACAATATATTATGAGAGCGCAATTTGCAGGTATTATGAGCCATTTCTCTTACCCCAATTTGTGTCACATCTACTGGAGAAACATGAGCATGTATTATGACGTTACAGTATATAATGACATCATAATTAGTATGCACTATGACTTCACAATGTATTATGATATCATAATATATCCGCATTATGACATCACAATGTATTATGAGAGCGCAATTTGCAGGTATTATTAGCAATTTATCTTACCCCAATTTGTGTCAAATCTACTGGAGCATCCTGAGCATGTATTATGACGTCACAATATATGGTGACATCATAATTAGTATGCACTATGACGTCACAATGTATTATGATGTCATAATATATTCGCATTATCACATCACAATATATTATGAGAGAGCAATTTGCAGGTATTATGACGAATTTCTCTCACCCCAATTTTTGTCACATCTACTGGAGCATCATAAGCATGTATTATGATGTCACAGTATATGATGACATCATAATTAGTATGCACTATGACGTCACAATGTATTATGACATCATAATGTATCCGCATTATGACATCGCAATACTTTATGAGAGCGCAATTTGCAGGTATTATGAGCAATTTCTCTTACCCCAATTTGTGTCACATCTACTGGAGTATAATGAGCATGCATTATGATGTCACAGTATATGATGACATCATAATTACTATGCAGTATGATGTCACAATGTATTATGACGTCATAATGTATCCGCTTTTTGACATCACAATATATTATAAGAGCGCAATTTGCAGGTATTATGAGCAATTTCTCTTACCCCAATTTGTGTCACATCTACTGGAGCAAAATGAGAATGCATTATGATGTCACAGTATATGATGACATCATAATTAGTATGCACTATGATGTCACAATGTATTATGACGTCATAATGAATCCGCATTATGACACAACAATATATTATGAGAGCGCAATTTGCAGGTATTATGACCAATTTCTCCTACCCCAATTTGTGTCACATCTACTGGAGAAACATGAGCATGTATTATGACGTCACAGTATATGATGATATCATAATTAGTATGCATTATGACGTCACAATATATTATGATTTCATAATATATCCGCATTATGACATCACAATATATTATGAGAACACAATTTGCAGGTATTATGAGCAATTTCTCTTACCACAATTTGTGTAACATGTGCTGGAGCATCATGAGCATGCATTATGATGTCACAATATATGATGACATCATAATTAGTATGCACTATGATGTCACAATGTATTATGACGTCATAATGTATCCGCTTTATGACATCACAATATATTATGAGAGCGCAATTTGCAGGTATTATGACCAATTTCTCTTACCCCAATTTGTGTCACATCTACTGGAGAAACATGAGCATGTATTATGACGTCACAGTATATGATGACATCATAATTAGTATGCATTATGATGTCACAATGTATTATGATGTCATAATATATCCGCATTATGACATCACAATATATTATGAGGGCGCAATTTGCAGGTATTATGAGCAATTTCTCTTAACACAATTTGTGCCACATCTACTGGAGCATCATGAGCATGCATTATGATGACACAATATATGATGACATCATAATTAGTATGCACTATGATGTCACAATGTATTATGACGTCATAATGAATCCGCTTTATGACATCACAATATATTATGAGAGCGCAATTTGCAGGTATTATGACCAATTTCTCTTACCCCAATATGTCACATCTACTGGAGCATCATGAGCATGTATTATGACGTCACAGTATATGATGACATCATAATTAGTATGCACTATGACGTCACAATGTATTATGATGTCATAATACATCCGCATTATGACATCACAATATATTATGAGGGCGTAATTTGCAGGTATTATGAGCAATTTCTCTTACCACAATTTGTGTCACATCTACTGGAGCATCATGAGCATGCATTATGACGTCACAGTATATGATGACATCATAATTAGTAAGCATTATGACGTCACAATGTATTATGACGTCATAATGTATCCGCTTTATGACATCACAATATATTATGAGAGCGCAATTTGCAGGTATTATGACCAATTTCTCTTACCCCAATTTGTGTCACATCTACTGGAGAAACATGAGCATGTATTATGACGTCACAGTATATGATGACATCATAATTAGTATGCATTATGACGTCACAATGTATTATGATGTCATAATATATCCGCATTATGACATCACAATATATTATGAGGGCGCAATTTGCAGGTATTATGAGCAATTTCTCTTAACACAATTTGTGCCACATCTACTGGAGCATCATGAGCATGCATTATGATGACACAATATATGATGACATCATAATTAGTATGCACTATGATGTCACAATGTATTATGACGTCATAATGAATCCGCTTTATGACATCACAATATATTATGAGAGCGCAATTTGCAGGTATCATGACCAATTTCTCTTACCCCAATATGTCACATCTACTGGAGCATCATGAGCATGTATTATGACGTCACAGTATATGATGACATCATAATTAGTATGCACTATGACGTCACAATGTATTATGATGTCATAATACATCCGCATTATGACATCACAATATATTATGAGGGCGCAATTTGCAGGTATTATGAGCAATTTCTCTTACCACAATTTGTGTCACATCTACTGGAGCATCATGAGCATGCATTATGACGTCACAGTATATGATGACATCATAATTAGTAAGCATTATGACGTCACAATGTATTATGACGTCATAATGTATCCGCTTTATGACATCACAATATATTATGAGAGCGCAATTTGCAGGTATTATGACCAATTTCTCTTACCCCAATTTGTGTCACATCTACTGGAGAAACATGAGCATGTATTATGACGTCACAGTATATGATGACATCATAATTAGTATGCATTATGACGTCACAATGTATTATGATGTCATAATATATCCGCATTATGACATCACAATATATTATGAGGGCGCAATTTGCAGGTATTATGAGCAATTTCTCTTACCCCAATTTGTGTCACATCTAGTGGAGCATCATGAGCATGCATTATTAAGTCACAATATATGATGACATCGTAATTAGTATGCACTATGATGTCACAATGTATTATGACGTCATAATGAATCCGCTTTATGACATCACAATATATTATGAGAGCGCAATTTGCAGGTATTATGACCAATTTCTCTTACCCCAATATGTCACATCTACTGGAGCATCATGAGCATGTATTATGACGTCACAGTATATGATGACATCATAATTAGTATGCACTATGACGTCACAATGTATTATGATGTCATAATACATCCGCATTATGACATCACAATATATTATGAGGGCGCAATTTGCAGGTATTATGAGCAATTTCTCTTACCACAATTTGTGTCACATCTACTGGAGCATCATGAGCATGCATTATGACGTCACAGTATATGATGACATCATAATTAGTAAGCATTATGACGTCACAATGTATTATGACGTCATAATGTATCCGCATTATGACGTCACAATATATTATGAGAGCGCAATTTGCAGGTATTATGAGCAATTTCTCTTACCGCCATTTGTGTCACATCTACTGGAGCATCCTGAGCATGTATTATGACGTCACAGTATATGATGACATCATAATTAGTATGCACTATGATGTCACAATGAATTATGATGTCATAATATATCCGCATTATGACATCGCAATATATTATGAGAGCGCAATTTGCAGGTATTATGAGCAATTTCTCTTACCCCAATTTGTGTCACATCTACTGGAGCATAATGAGCATGCATTATGATGTCACAGTATATGATGACATCATAATTAGTATGCACTATGATCTCACAATGTATTATGACGTCATAATGAATCCGCATTATGACATCACAATATATTATGAGAGCGCAATTTGCAAGTATTGTGAGCAATTTCTCTTACCACAATTTGTGTCAAATCTACTGGAGAACCATGAGCATGTATTATGACGTCACAGTATATGATGACATCATAATTAGTATGCACTATGATGTCACAATGTATTATGATGTTATAATATATCCGCATTATGACATCGCAATACATTATGAGAGCGAAACTTGCAGGTAGTATGAGAAATTTCTCTTACCCCAATTTTTGTCACATCTACTGGAGCATCCTGAGCATGTATTATGACGTCACAATATATGATGACATCATAATTAGTATGCACTATGACGTCACAATGTATTATGATGTCATAATATATTCGCATTATCACATCACAATATATAATGAGAGAGCAATTTGCAGGTATTATGACGAATTTCTCTTACCCCAATTTGTGTCACATCTACTGGAGCATCATGAGCATGTATTATGATGTCACAGTATATGATGACATCATAATTAGTATGCAGTATGACGTCACAATGTATTATGACATCATAATGTATCCGCATTATGACATCGCAATACTTTATGAGAGCGCAATTTGCAGGTATTATGAGCAATTTCTCTTACCCCAATTTGTGTCACATCTACAGGAGCATCCTGAGCATGTATTTTGACGTCACAATATATGATGACATCATAATTAGTATGCACTATGACGTCACAATGTATTATGACGTCATAATGTATTCGCATTATGACATCACAATATAGTATGAGAGCGCAATTAGCAGGTATTATGAGCAATTTCTCTTACCCCAATTTGTGTCACATCTACTCGAGCATCATGAGCATGTATTATGACGTCACAGTGTATGATGACATCATAATTAGTATGCACTATGACGTCACAATGTATTATGACATCATAATGTATCCGCAATATGACATCGCAATATATTATGAGAGCGCAATTTGCAGGTATTCGGAGCAATTTCTCTTACCCCAAATTGTCACATCTACTGGAGCATAATGAGCATGCATTATGATGTCACTGTATATGATGGCATCATAATTAGTATGCACTAAGATGTCACAATGCATTATGAGGTCATAATGATTCCGCATTATGACATCACAATATATTATGAGAGCGCAATTTGCAGGTATTATGAGCAATTTCTCTTACCCCCATTTGTGTCAAATCTACTGGAGCATCCTGAGGATGTATTTTGACGTCACAATATATGATGACATCATAATTAGTATGCACTATGACGTCACAATGTATTATGTCGTCATAATGTATTCGCATTATGACATCACAATATAGTATGAGAGCGCAATTTTCAGGTATTATGAGCAATTTCTCTTACCCCAATTTGTGTCACATCTACTCGAGCATCATGAGCATGTATTATGACGTCACAGTATATGATGACATCATAATTAGTATGCACAATGACGTCACAATGTATTATGATGTCATAATATATCCGCATTATGACATCACAACATATTAAGAGAGCGCAATTTGCAGATATTATGAGAAATTTCTCTTACCACAATTTGTTTCACATCTACTGGAGCATCATGAGCATGCATTATGACGTCACAATATATGATGACATCATAATTAGTATGCACTATGACGTCACAATGTATTATGACGTCATAATGTATTCGCATTATGGCATCACAATATAGTATGAGAGCGCAATTTGCAGGTATTATGAGCAATTTCTCTTACCCCAATTTGTGTCACATCTACTCGAGCATCATGAGCATGTATTATGACGTCACAGTATATGATGACATCATAATTAGTATGCACTATGACGTCACAATGTATTATGATATCATAATGTATCCGCATTATGACATCGCAATATATTATGAGAGCGCAATTTGCAGGTATTCGGAGCAATTTCTCTTACCCCAAATTGTCACATCTACTGGAGCATAATGAGCATGCATTATGATGTCACTGTATATGATGACATCATAATTAGTATGCACTAAAATGTCACAATGCATTATGACGTCATAATGATTCCGCATTATGACATCACAATATATTATGAGAGCTCAATTTGCAGGTATTATGAGCAATTTCTCTTACCCCAATTTGTGTCACATCTACTGGAGCATCCTGAGGATGTATTTTGACGTCACAATATATGATGACATCATAATTAGTATGCACTATGACGTCACAATGTATTATGACGTCATAATGTATTCGCATTATGACATCACAATATAGTATGAGAGCGCAATTTGCAGGTATTATGAGCAATTTCTCTTACCCCAATTTGTGTCACATCCACTCGAGCATCATGAGCATGTATTATGACGTCACAGTATATGATGACATCATAATTAGTATGCAATATGACGTCACAATGTATTATGATATCATAATATATCCGCATTATGACATCACAACATATTAAGAGAGCGCAATTTGCAGATATTATGAGAAATTTCTCTTACCACAATTTGTGTCACATCTACTGGAGCATCATGAGCATGCATTATGACGTCACAATATATGATGACATCATAATAAGTATGCACTATGACGTCACAATATATTATGACGTCATAATGTATTCGCATTATGGCATCACAATATAGTATGAGAGCGCAATTTGCAGGTATTATGAGCAACTTCTCTTACCCCAATTTGTGTCACACCTACTCGAGCATCATGAGCATGTATTATGACGTCACAGTATATGATGACATCATAATTAGCATGCACTATGACGTCACAATGTATTATGACATCATAATGTATCCGCATTATGACATCGCAATATATTATGAGAGCGCAATTTGCACGTTTTCGGAGCAATTTCTCTTACCCCAATTTGTGTCACATCTACTGGAACATAATGAGTATGCATTATGATGTCAGTGTATATGATGACATCATAATTAGTATGCACTATGATGTCACAATGTATTATGATGTCATAATGTATTCGCATTATGACATCACAATACATTATGAGAGCGCTATTTGCAGGTATTATGAGCAATTTCTCTTACCCCAATTTGTGTCAAATCTACTGGAGAACAATGAGCATGTATTATGACGTCACAGTATATGATGACATCATAATTAGTATGCACTATGATGTCACAATGTTTTATGATGTTATAATATATCCGCATTATGACATCGCAATACATTATGAGAGCGAAACTTGCAGGTATTATGAGAAATTTCTCTTACCCCAATTTTTGTCACATCTACTGGAGCATCCTGAGCATGTATTATGACGTCACAATATATGATGACATCATAATTAGTATGCACTATGACGTCACAATGTATTATGATGTCATAATATATTCGCATTATCACATCACAATATATAATGAGAGAGCAATTTGCAGGTATTATGACGAATTTCTCTTACCCCAATTTGTGTCACATCTACTGGAGCATCATGAGCATGTATTATGATGTCACAGTATATGATGACATCATAATTAGTATGCAGTATGACGTCACAATGTATTATGACATCATAATGTATCCGCATTATGACATCGCAATACTTTATGAGACCCCAATTTGTGTCACATCTACTGGAGCATAATGAGTATGCATTATGATGTCAGTGTATATGATGACATCATAATTAGTATGCACTATGATGTCACAATGTATTATGATGTCATAATGTATTCGCATTATGACATCACAATACATTATGAGAGCGCAATTTGCAGGTATTATGAGCAATTTCTCTTACCCCAATTTGTGTCACATCTACTGGAGCATCCTGAGCATGTATTTTGACGTCACAATATATGATGACATCATAATTAGTATGCACTATGACGTCACAATGTATTATGACGTCATAATGTTTTCGCATTATGACATCACAATATATTATGAGAGCGCAATTTGCAGGTATTATGAGCAATTTCTCTTACCCCAATTTGTGTCACATCTACTGGAGCATAATGAGCATGCATTATGATGTCTCAGTATATGATGACATCATAATTAGTATCCACTATGATGTCACAATGTATTATGAGGTCATAATGAATCCGCATTATGACATCACAATATATTATGAGAGCGCAATTTGCAGGAATTTTGAGCAATTTCCCTTACCCCAATTTGTGTCACATCTACTGGAGAAACATGAGCATATATTATGACGTCACAGTATATGATGACATCATAATTAGTATGCATTATGACGTCACAATATATTGTGATGTCATAATATATCCGCATTATGACATCACAATATATTATGAGAGCGCAATTTGAATGTATCATGAGCAATTTCTATTACCCCAATTTGTGTCACATCTACTGGAGCATCCTGAGCATGTATTATGACATCACAGTATATGATGACATCATAATTAGTATGCACTATGACATCCCAATGTATTATGATGTCATAATATATCCGCATTATGACATCACAACATATTAAGAGAGCGCAATTTGCAGATATTATGAGCAATTTCTCTTACCAAAATTTGTGTCACATCTACTGGAGCATCATGAGCATGCATTATGACGTCACAATATATGATGACATCATAATTAGTATGCACTATGACGTCACAATGTATTATGACGTCACAAAGAATCCGCATTATGACATCACAATATATTATGAGAGCGCAATTTGCAGGTATTTTGAGCAATTTCTCTTACCCCAATTTGTGTCACATCTACTGGAGATACATGAGCATGTATTATGACGTCACAATAAATGATGACATCATAATTAGTATGTACTATGATGTCACAATGTATTATGACGTCATAATTATACGCATTATGACATCACAATATAGTATGAGAGCGCAATTTGCAGGTATGAGCAATTTCTCTTACCCTAATTTGTGTCACATCTACTGGAGCATCCTGAGCATGTATTTTGACGTCACAATATATGATGACATCATAATTAGTATGCACTATGACGTCACAATGTATTATGGCGTCATAATGAATCCACATTATGACATCACAATATATTATGAGAGCGCAATTTGCAGGTATTTTGAGTAATTTCTCTTACCCCAATTTCTGTCACATCTACTGGAGAAACATGACCAAGTATTATGACGTCACAATATATGATGACATCATAATTAGTATGCACTATGATGTCTCAATGTATTATGACGTCATAATGTATCCGCTTTATGACATCACAATATATTATGAGAGCGCAATTTCAGGTATTATGAGCAATTTCTCTTACCCCAATTTGTGTCACATCTACAGGAGCATCCTGAGCATGTATTTTGACGTCACAATATATGATGACATCATAATTAGTATGCACTATGACGTCACAATGTTTTATGACGTCATAATGTATTCGCATTATGACATCACAATATAGTATGAGAGCGCAATTTGCAGGTATTATGAGCAATTTCCCTTACCCCAATTTGTGTCACACCTACTCGAGCATCATGAGCATGTATTATGACGTCACAGTATATGATGACATCATAATTAGCATGCACTATGACGTCACAATGTATTATGACATCATAATGTATCCGCATTATGACATCGCAATATATTATGAGAGCGCAATTTGCACGTATTCGGAGCACTTTCTCTTACCCCAATTTGTGTCACATCTACTGGAGCATAATGAGTATGCATTATGATGTCACTGTATATGATGACATCATAATTAGTATGCACTATGATGTCACAATGTATTATGATGTCATAATGTATTCGCATTATGACATCACAATACATTATGAGAGCGCAATTTGCAGGTATTATGAGCAATTTCTCTTACTCCAATTTGTGTCACATCTACTGGAGCATCCTGAGCATGTATTTTGACGTCACAATATATGATGACATCATAATTAGTATGCACTATGACGTCACAATGTATTATGACGTCATAATGTATTCGCATTATGACATCACAATATATTATGAGAGCGCAATTTGCAGGTATTATGAGCAATTTCTCTTACCCCAATTTGTGTCACATCTACTGGAGATACATGAGTATGTATTATGACGTCACAATAAATGATGACATCATAATTAGTATGCACTATGACCTCACAATGTATTATGACATCATAATATATTCGCATTATGACATCACAACATATTAAGAGAGCGCAATTTGCAGATATTATGAGCAATTTCTCTTACCCCAATTTGTGTCACATCTACTGGAGCATCCTGAGCATGTATTTTGACGTCACAATTTATGATGACATCATAATTAGTATGCACTATGACGTCACAATGTATTATGATGTCATAATGTATTCGTATTATGACATCACAATATAGTATGAGAGCGCAATTTGCAGGTATTATGAGCAATTTCTCTTACCCCAATTTGTGTCACATCTACTGGAGCATCCTGAGCATGTATTTTGACGTCACAATATATGATGACAGCATAATTAGTATGCACTATGACGTCACAATGTATTATGACGTCATAATGTATTCGCATTATGACATCACTATATATTATGAGAGCGCAATTTGCAGGTATTATGAACAATTTCTCTTACCCCAATTTGTGTCACATCTACTGGAGCATAATGAGCATGCATTATGATGTCACAGTATATGATGACATCATAATTAGTATCCACTATGATGTCACAATGTATTATGAGGTCATAATGAATCCGCATTATGACATCACAATATATTATGAGAGCGCAATTTGCAGGAATTTTGAGCAATTTCCCTTACCCCAATTTGTGTCACATCTACTGGAGAAACATGAGCATGTATTATGACGTCACAGTATATGATGACATCATAATTAGTATGCATTATGACGTCACAATATATTGTGATGTCATAATATATCCGCATTATGGCATCACAATATATTATGAGAGCGCAATTTGAAGGTATCATGAGCAATTTCTATTACCCCAATTTGTGTCACGTCTACTGGAGCATCCTGAGCATGTATTATGATGTCACAGTATATGATGACATCATAATTAGTATGCACTATGACATCACAATGTATTATGATGTCATAATATATCCGCATTATGACATCACAACATATTAAGAGAGCGCAATTTGCAGATATTATGAGCAATTTCTCTTACCCCAATTTGTGTCACATCTACTGGAGATACATGAGCATGTATTATGACGTCACAATAAATGATGACATCATAATTAGTATGCACTATGATGTCACAATGTATTATGACGTCATAATTATACGCATTATGACATCACAATATAGTATGAGAGCGCAATTTGCAGGTATGAGCAATTTCTCTTACCCTAAATTGTGTCACATCTACTGGAGCATCCTGAGCATGTATTTTGACGTCACAATATATGATGACATCATAATTAGTATGCACTATGACGTCACAATGTATTAGGACGTCATAATGAATCCACATTATGACATCACAATATATTATGAGAGCGCAATTTGCAGGTATTTTGAGCAATTTCTCTTACCCCAATTTGTGCCACATCTACTGGAGAAACATGAGCAAGTATTATGACGTCACAATATATGATGACATCATAATTAGTATGCACTAGGACGTAACAATGTTTTATGACATCATAATATATTCGCATTATGACATCACAATATAGTATGAGAGCGCAATTTGCAGGTATTTTGAGCAATTTCCCTTACCCCAATTTGTGTCACATCTACTGGAGAAACATGAGCAAGTATTATGACGTCACAGTATATGATGACATCATAATTAGTATGCACTATGACGTCACAATGTATTATGACATCATAATGTATCCGCATTATGACATCGCAATATATTATGAGAGCGCAATTTGCAGGTATTCGGAGCAATGTCTCTTACCCCAAATTGTCACATCTACTGGAGCATAATGAGCATGCATTATGATGTCACTGTATATGATGACATCATAATTAGTATGCACTAAGATGTCACAATGCATTATGACGTCATAATGATTCCGCATTATGACATCACAATATATTATGAGAGCGCAATTTGCAGGTATTATGAGCAATTTCTCTTACCCCAATTTGTGTCACATCTACTGGAGAAACATGAGCATGTATTATGACGTCACAGTATATGATGACATCATAATTAGTATGCATTATGACGTCACAATGTATTATGATGTCATAATATATCCGCATTATGACATCACAATATATTATGAGGGCGCAATTTGCAGGTATTATGAGCAATTTCTCTTAACACAATTTGTGCCACATCTACTGGAGCATCATGAGCATGCATTATGATGACACAATATATGATGACATCATAATTAGTATGCACTATGATGTCACAAGGTATTATGACGTCATAATGAATCCGCTTTATGACATCACAATATATTATGAGAGCGCAATTTGCAGGTATTATGACCAATTTCTCTTACCCCAATATGTCACATCTACTGGAGCATCATGAGCATGTATTATGACGTCACAGTATATGATGACATCATAATTAGTATGCACTATGACGTCACAATGTATTATGATGTCATAATACATCCGGATTATGACATCACAATATATTATGAGGGCGCAATTTGCAGGTATTATGAGCAATTTCTCTTACCACAATTTGTGTCACATCTACTGGAGCATCATGAGCATGCATTATGACGTCACAGTATATGATGACATCATAATTAGTAAGCATTATGACGTCACAATGTATTATGACGTCATAATGTATCCGCTTTATGACATCACAATATATTATGAGAGCGCAATTTGCAGGTATTATGACCAATTTCTCTTACCCCAATTTGTGTCACATCTACTGGAGAAACATGAGCATGTATTATGACGTCACAGTATATGATGACATCATAATTAGTATGCATGATGACGTCACAATGTATTATGATGTCATAATGTATCCGCATTATGACATCACAATATATTATGAGGGCGCAATTTGCAGGTATTATGAGCAATTTCTCTTAACACAATTTGTGCCACATCTACTGGAGCATCATGAGCATGCATTATTATGTCACAATATATGATGACATCATAATTAGTATGCACTATGATGTCACAATGTATTATGACGTCATAATGAATCCGCTTTATGACATCACAATATATTATGAGAGCGCAATTTGCAGGTATTATGACCAATTTCTCTTACCCCAATATGTCACATCTACTGGAGCATCATGAGCATGTATTATGACGTCACAGTATATGATGACATCATAATTAGTATGCACTATGACGTCACAATGTATTATGATGTCATAATACATCCGCATTATGACATCACAATATATTATGAGGGCGCAATTTGCAGGTATTATGAGCAATTTCTCTTACCACAATTTGTGTCACATCTACTGGAGCATCATGAGCATGCATTATGACGTCACAGTATATGATGACATCATAATTAGTAAGCATTATGACGTCACAATGTATTATGACGTCATAATGTATCCGCATTATGACGTCACAATATTTTATGAGAGCGCAATTTGCAGGTATTATGAGCAATTTCTCTTACCGCCATTTGTGTCACATCTACTGGAGCATCCTGAGCATGTATTATGACGTCACAGTATATGATGACATCATAATTAGTATGCACTATGATGTCACAATGAATTATGATGTCATAATATATCCGCATTATGACATCGCAATATATTATGAGAGCGCAATTTGCAGGTATTATGAGCAATTTCTCTTACCCCAATTTGTGTCACATCTACTGGAGCATAATGAGCATGCATTATGATGTCACAGTATATGATGACATCATAATTAGTATGCACTATGATCTCACAATGTATTATGACGTCATAATGAATCCGCATTATGACATCACAATATATTATGAGAGCGCAATTTGCAAGTATTGTGAGCAATTTCTCTTACCACAATTTGTGTCAAATCTACTGGAGAACCATGAGCATGTATTATGACGTCACAGTATATGATGACATCATAATTAGTATGCACTATGATGTCACAATGTATTATGATGTTATAATATATCCGCATTATGACATCGCAATACATTATGAGAGCGAAACTTGCAGGTATTATGAGAAATTTCTCTTACCCCAATTTTTGTCACATCTACTGGAGCATCCTGAGCATGTATTATGACGTCACAATATATGATGACATCATAATTAGTATGCACTATGACGTCACAATGTATTATGATGTCATAATATATTCGCATTATGACATCACAATATATAATGAGAGAGCAATTTGCAGGTATTATGACGAATTTCTCTTACCCCAATTTGTGTCACATCTACTGGAGCATCATGAGCATGTATTATGATGTCACAGTATATGATGACATCATAATTAGTATGCAGTATGACGTCACAATGTATTATGACATCATAATGTATCCGCAGTATGACATCGCAATACTTTATGAGAGCGCAATTTGCAGGTATTATGAGCAATTTCTCTTACCCCAATTTGTGTCACATCTACAGGAGCATCCTGAGCATGTATTTTGACGTCACAATATATGATGACATCATAATTAGTATGCACTATGACGTCACAATGTATTATGACGTCATAATGTATTCGCATTATGACATCACAATATAGTATGAGAGCGCAATTAGCAGGTATTATGAGCAATTTCTCTTACCCCAATTTGTGTCACATCTACTCGAGCATCATGAGCATGTATTATGACGTCACAGTGTATGATGACATCATAATTAGTATGCACTATGACGTCACAATGTATTATGACATCATAATGTATCCGCAATATGACATCGCAATATATTATGAGAGCGCAATTTGCAGGTATTCGGAGCAATTTCTCTTACCCCAAATTGTCACATCTACTGGAGCATAATGAGCATGCATTATGATGTCACTGTATATGATGGCATCATAATTAGTATGCACTAAGATGTCACAATGCATTATGAGGTCATAATGATTCCGCATTATGACATCACAATATATTATGAGAGCGCAATTTGCAGGTATTATGAGCAATTTCTCTTACCCCCATTTGTGTCACATCTATTGGAGCATCCTGAGGATGTATTTTGACGTCACAATATATGATGACATCATAATTAGTATGCACTATGACGTCACAATGTATTATGACGTCATAATGTATTCGCATTATGACATCACAATATAGTATGAGAGCGCAATTTGCAGGTATTATGAGCAATTTCTCTTACCCCAATTTGTGTCACATCTACTCGAGCATCATGAGCATGTATTATGACGTCACAGTATATGATGACATCATAATTAGTATGCACAATGACGTCACAATGTATTATGATGTCATAATATATCCGCATTATGACATCACAACATATTAAGAGAGCGCAATTTGCAGATATTATGAGCAATTTCTCTTACCACAATTTGTGTCACATCTACTGGAGCATCATGAGCATGCATTATGACGTCACAATATATGATGACATCATAATTAGTATGCACTATGACGTAACAATGTATTATGACGTCATAATGTATTCGCATTATGGCATCACAATATAGTATGAGAGCGCAATTTGCAGGTATTATGAGCAATTTCTCTTACCCCAATTTGTGTCACATCTACTCGAGCATCATGAGCATGTATTATGACGTCACAGTATATGATGACATCATAATTAGTATGCACTATGACGTCACAATGTATTATGATATCATAATGTATCCGCATTATGACATCGCAATATATTATGAGAGCGCAATTTGCAGGTATTCGGAGCAATTTCTCTTACCCCAAATTGTCACATCTACTGGAGCATAATGAGCATGCATTATGATGTCACTGTATATGATGACATCATAATTAGTATGCACTAAAATGTCACAATGCATTATGACGTCATAATGATTCCGCATTATGACATCACAATATATTATGAGAGCTCAATTTGCAGGTATTATGAACAATTTCTCTTACCCCAATTTGTGTCACATCTACTGGAGCATCCTGAGGATGTATTTTGACGTCACAATATATGATGACATCATAATTAGTATGCACTATGACGTCACAATGTATTATGACGTCATAATGTATTCGCATTATGACATCACAATATAGTATGAGAGCGCAATTTGCAGGTATTATGAGCAATTTCTCTTACCCCAATTTGTGTCACATCCACTCGAGCATCATGAGCATGTATTATGACGTCACAGTATATGATGACATCATAATTAGTATGCACTATGACGTCACAATGTATTATGATGTCATAATATATCCGCATTATGACATCACAACATATTAAGAGAGCGAAATTTGCAGATATAATGAGCAATTTCTCTTACCACAATTTGTGTCACATCTACTGGAGCATCATGAGCATGCATTATGACGTCACAATATATGATGACATCATAATAAGTATGCACTATGACGTCACAGTGTATTATGACGTCATAATGTATTCGCATTATGGCATCACAATATAGTATGAGAGCGCAATTTGCAGGTATTATGAGCAACTTCTCTTACCCCAATTTGTGTCACACCTACTCGAGCATCATGAGCATGTATTATGACGTCACAGTATATGATGACATCATAATTAGTATGCACTATGACGTCACAATGTATTATGACATCATAATGTATCCGCATTATGACATCGCAATATATTATGAGAGCGCAATTTGCACGTTTTCGGAGCAATTTCTCTTACCCCAATTTGTGTCACATCTACTGGAGCATAATGAGTATGCATTATGATGTCAGTGTATATGATGACATCTTAATTAGTATGCACTATGATGTCACAATGTATTATGATGTCATAATGTATTCGCATTATGACATCACAATACATTATGAGAGCGCAATTTGCAGGTATTATGAGCAATTTCTCTTACCCCAATTTGTGTCAAATCTACTGGAGAACCATGAGCATGTATTATGACGTCACAGTATATGATGACATCATAATTAGTATGCACTATGATGTCACAATCTATTATGATGTTATAATATATCCGCATTATGACATCGCAATACATTATGAGAGCGAAACTTGCAGGTATTATGAGAAATTTCTCTTACCCCAATTTTTGTCACATCTACTGGAGCATCCTGAGCATGTATTATGACGTCACAATATATGATGACATCATAATTAGTATGCACTATGACGTCACAATGTATTATGATGTCATAATATATTCGCATTATCACATCACAATATATAATGAGAGAGCAATTTGCAGGTATTATGACGAATTTCTCTTACCCCAATTTGTGTCACATCTACTGGAGCATCATGAGCATGTATTATGATGTCACAGTATATGATGACATCATAATTAGTATGCAGTATGACGTCACAATGTATTATGACATCATAATGTATCCGCATTATGACATCGCAATACTTTATGAGAGCGCAATTTGCAGGTATTATGAGCAATTTCTCTTACCCCAATTTGTGTCACATCTACAGGAGCATCCTGAGCATGTATTTTGACGTCACAATATATGATGACATCATAATTAGTATGCACTATGACGTCACAATGTATTATGACGTCATAATGTATTCGCATTATGACATCACAATATAGTATGAGAGCGCAATTAGCAGGTATTATGAGCAATTTCTCTTACCCCAATTTGTGTCACATCTACTCGAGCATCATGAGCATGTATTATGACGTCACAGTGTATGATGACATCATAATTAGTATGCACTATGACGTCACAATGTATTATGACATCATAATGTATCCGCATTATGACATCGCAATATATTATGAGAGCGCAATTTGCAGGTATTCGGAGCAATTTCTCTTACCCCAAATTGTCACATCTACTGGAGCATAATGAGCATGCATTATGATGTCACTGTATATGATGACATGATAATTAGTATGCACTAAGATGTCACAATGCATTATGACGTCATAATGATTCCGCATTATGACATCACAATATATTATGAGAGCGCAATTTGCAGGTATTATGAGCAATTTCTCTTACCCCAATTTGTGTCACATCTACTGGTGCATCCTGAGGATGTATTTTGACGTCACAATATATGATGACATCATAATTAGTATGCACTATGACGTCACAATGTATTATGACGTCATAATGTATTCGCATTATGACATCACAATATAGTATGAGAGCGCAATTTGCAGGTATTATGAGCAATTTCTCTTACCCCATTTTGTGTCACATCCACTCGAGCATCATGAGCATGTATTATGACGTCACAGTATATGATGACATCATAATTAGTATGCACTATGACGTCACAATGTATTATGATGTCATAATATATCCGCATTATGACATCACAACATATTAAGAGAGCGCAATTTGCAGATATTATGAGCAATTTCTCTTACCACAATTTGCGTCACATCTACTGGAGCATCATGAGCATGCATTATGACGTCACAATATATGATGACATCATAATTAGTATGCACTATGACGTCACAATGTATTATGACGTCATAATGTATTCGCATTATGGCATCACAATATAGTATGAGAGCGCAATTTGCAGGTATTATGAGCAATTTCTCTTACCCCAATTTGTGTCACACCTACTCGAGCATCATGAGCATGTATTATGACGTCACAGTATATGATGACATCATAATTAGTATGCACTATGACGTCACAATGTATTATGACATCATAATGTATCCGCATTATGACATCGCAATATATTATGAGAGCGCAATTTGCTCGTATTCGGAGCAATTTCTCTTACCCCAATTTGTGTCACATCTACTGGAGCATAATGAGTATGCATTATGATGTCAGTGTATATGATGACATCATAATTAGTATGCACTATGATGTCACAATGTATTATGATGTCATAATGTATTCGCATTATGACATCACAATACATTATGAGAGCGCAATTTGCAGGAATTTTGAGCAATTTCCCTTACCCCAATTTGTGTCACATCTACTGGAGAAACATGAGCATATATTATGACGTCACAGTATATGATGACATCATAATTAGTATGCATTATGACGTCACAATATATTGTGATGTCATAATATATCCGCATTATGGCATCACAATATATTATGAGAGCGCAATTTGAATGTATCATGAGCAATTTCTATTACCCCAATTTGTGTCACATCTACTGGAGCATCCTGAGCATGTATTATGACGTCACAGTATATGATGACATCATAATTAGTATGCACTATGACATCACAATGTATTATGATGTCATAATATATCCGCATTATGACATCACAACATATTAAGAGAGCGCAATTTGCAGATATTATGAGCAATTTCTCTTACCAAAATTTGTGTCACATCTACTGGAGCATCATGAGCATGCATTATGACGTCACAATATATGATGACATCATAATTAGTATGCACTATGACGTCACAATGTATTATGACGTCATAAAGAATCCGCATTATGACATCACAATATATTATGAGAGCGCAATTTGCAGGTATTTTGAGCAATTTCTCTTACCCCAATTTGTGTCACATCTACTGGAGATACATGAGCATGTATTATGACGTCACAGTATATGATGACATCATAATTAGTATGCACTATGATGTCACAATGTATTATGATGTTATAATATATCCGCATTATGACATCGCAATACATTATGAGAGCGAAACTTGCAGGTATTATGAGAAATTTCTCTTACCCCAATTTTTGTCACATCTACTGGAGCATCCTGAGCATGTATTATGACGTCACAATATATGATGACATCATAATTATTATGCACTATGACGTCACAATGTATTATGATGTCATAATATATTCGCATTATCACATCACAATATATAATGAGAGAGCAATTTGCAGGTATTATGACGAATTTCTCTTACCCCAATTTTTGTCACATCTACTGGAGCATCATGAGCATGTATTATGATGTCACAGTATATGATGACATCATAATTAGTATGCAGTATGACGTCACAATGTATTATGACATCATAATGTATCCGCATTATGACATCGCAATACTTTATGAGAGCGCAATTTGCAGGTATTATGAGCAATTTCTCTTACCCCAATTTGTGTCACATCTACAGGAGCATCCTGAGCATGTATTTTGACGTCACAATATATGATGACATCATAATTAGTATGCACTATGACGTCACAATGTATTATGACGTCATAATGTATTCGCATTATGACATCACAATATAGTATGAGAGCGCAATTAGCAGGTATTATGAGCAATTTCTTTTACCCCAATTTGTGTCACATCTACTCGAGCATCATGAGCATGTATTATGATGTCACAGTGTATGATGACATCATAATTAGTATGCACTATGACGTCACAATGTATTATGACATCATAATGTATCCGCAATATGACATCGCAATATATTATGAGAGCGCAATTTGCAGGTATTCGGAGCAATTTCTCTTACCCCAAATTGTCACATCTACTGGAGCATAATGAGCATGCATTATGATGTCACTGTATATGATGGCATCATAATTAGTATGCACTAAGATGTCACAATGCATTATGAGGTCATAATGATTCCGCATTATGACATCACAATATATTATGAGAGCGCAATTTGCAGGTATTATGAGCAATTTCTCTTACCCCCATTTGTGTCACATCTACTGGAGCATCCTGAGGATGTATTTTGACGTCACAATATATGATGACATCATAATTAGTATGCACTATGACGTCACAATGTATTATGACGTCATAATGTATTCGCATTATGACATCACAATATAGTATGAGAGCGCAATTTGCAGGTATTATGAGCAATTTCTCTTACCCCAATTTGTGTCACATCTACTCGAGCATCATGAGCATGTATTATGACGTCACAGTATATGATGACATCATAATTAGTATGCACAATGACGTCACAATGTATTATGATGTCATAATATATCCGCATTATGACATCACAACATATTAAGAGAGCGCAATTTGCAGATATTATGAGCAATTTCTCTTACCACAATTTGTGTCACATCTACTGGAGCATCATGAGCATGCATTATGACGTCACAATATATGATGACATCATAATTAGTATGCACTATGACGTAACAATGTATTATGACGTCATAATGTATTCGCATTATGGCATCACAATATAGTATGAGAGCGCAATTTGCAGGTATTATGAGCAATTTCTCTTACCCCAATTTGTGTCACATCTACTCGAGCATCATGAGCATGTATTATGACGTCACAGTATATGATGACATCATAATTAGTATGCACTATGACGTCACAATGTATTATGATATCATAATGTATCCGCATTATGACATCGCAATATATTATGAGAGCGCAATTTGCAGGTATTCGGAGCAATTTCTCTTACCCCAAATTGTCACATCTACTGGAGCATAATGAGCATGCATTATGATGTCACTGTATATGATGACATCATAATTAGTATGCACTAAAATGTCACAATGCATTATGACGTCATAATGATTCCGCATTATGACATCACAATATATTATGAGAGCTCAATTTGCAGGTATTATGAGCAATTTCTCTTACCCCAATTTGTGTCACATCTACTGGAGCATCCTGAGGATGTATTTTGACGTCACAATATATGATGACATCATAATTAGTATGCACTATGACGTCACAATGTATTATGACGTCATAATGTATTCGCATTATGACATCACAATATAGTATGAGAGCGCAATTTGCAGGTATTATGAGCAATTTCTCTTACCCCAATTTGTGTCACATCCACTCGAGCATCATGAGCATGTATTATGACGTCACAGTATATGATGACATCATAATTAGTATGCACTATGACGTCACAATGTATTATGATGTCATAATATATCCGCATTATGACATCACAACATATTAAGAGAGCGAAATTTGCAGATATTATGAGCAATTTCTCTTACCACAATTTGTGTCACATCTACTGGAGCATCATGAGCATGCATTATGACGTCACAATATATGATGACATCATAATAAGTATGCACTATGACGTCACAATGTATTATGACGTCATAATGTATTCGCATTATGGCATCACAATATAGTATGAGAGCGCAATTTGCAGGTATTATGAGCAACTTCTCTTACCCCAATTTGTGTCACACCTACTCGAGCATCATGAGCATGTATTATGACGTCACAGTATATGATGACATCATAATTAGTATGCACTATGACGTCACAATGTATTATGACATCATAATGTATCCGCATTATGACATCGCAATATATTATGAGAGCGCAATTTGCACGTTTTCGGAGCAATTTCTCTTACCCCAATTTGTGTCACATCTACTTGAGCATTATGAGTATGCATTATGATGTCAGTGTATATGATGACATCTTAATTAGTATGCACTATGATGTCACAATGTATTATGATGTCATAATGTATTCGCATTATGACATCACAATACATTATGAGAGCGCAATTTGCAGGTATTATGAGCAATTTCTCTTACCCCAATTTGTGTCAAATCTACTGGAGAACCATGAGCATGTATTATGACGTCACAGTATATGATGACATCATAATTAGTATGCACTATGATGTCACAATGTATTATGATGTTATAATATATCCGCATTATGACATCGCAATACATTATGAGAGCGAAACTTGCAGGTATTATGAGAAATTTCGCTTACCCCAATTTTTGTCACATCTACTGGAGCATCCTGAGCATGTATTATGACGTCACAATATATGATGACATCATAATTAGTATGCACTATGACGTCACAATGTATTATGATGTCATAATATATTCGCATTATCACATCACAATATATAATGAGAGAGCAATTTGCAGGTATTATGACGAATTTCTCTTACCCCAATTTGTGTCACATCTACTGGAGCATCATGAGCATGTATTATGATGTCACAGTATATGATGACATCATAATTAGTATGCAGTATGACGTCACAATGTATTATGACATCATAATGTATCCGCATTATGACATCGCAATACTTTATGAGAGCGCAATTTGCAGGTATTATGAGCAATTTCTCTTACCCCAATTTGTGTCACATCTACAGGAGTATCCTGAGCATGTATTTTGACGTCACAATATATGATGACATCATAATTAGTATGCACTATGACGTCACAATGTATTATGACGTCATAATGTATTCGCATTATGACATCACAATATAGTATGAGAGCGCAATTAGCAGGTATTATGAGCAATTTCTCTTACCCCAATTTGTGTCACATCTACTCGAGCATCATGAGCATGTATTATGACGTCACAGTGTATGATGACATCATAATTAGTATGCACTATGACGTCACAATGTATTATGACATCATAATGTATCCGCATTATGACATCGCAATATATTATGAGAGCGCAATTTGCAGGTATTCGGAGCAATTTCTCTTACCCCAAATTGTCACATCTACTGGAGCATAATGAGCATGCATTATGATGTCACTGTATATGATGACATGATAATTAGTATGCACTAAGATGTCACAATGCATTATGACGTCATAATGATTCCGCATTATGACATCACAATATATTATGAGAGCGCAATTTGCAGGTATTATGAGCAATTTCTCTTACCCCCATTTGTGTCACATCTACTGGAGCATCCTGAGGATGTATTTTGACGTCATAATATATGATGACATCATAATTAGTATGCACTATGACGTCACAATGTATTATGACGTCATAATGTATTCGCATTATGACATCACAATATAGTATGAGAGCGCAATTTGTAGGTATTATGAGCAATTTCTCTTACCCCAATTTGTGTCACATCTACTCGAGCATCATGAGCATGTATTATGACGTCACAGTATATGATGACATCATAATTAGTATGCACAATGACGTCACAATGTATTATGATGTCATAATATATCCGCATTATGACATCACAACATATTAAGAGAGCGCAATTTGCAGATATTATGAGCAATTTCTCTTACCCCAATTTGTGTCACATCTACAGGAGCATCCTGAGCATGTATTTTGACGTCACAATATATGATGACATCATAATTAGTATGCACTATGACGTCACAATGTATTATGACGTCATAATGTATTCGCATTATGACATCACAATATAGTATGAGAGCGCAATTAGCAGGTATTATGAGCAATTTCTCTTACCCCAATTTGTGTCACATCTACTCGAGCATCATGAGCATGTATTATGACGTCACAGTGTATGATGACATCATAATTAGTATGCACTATGACGTCACAATGTATTATGACATCATAATGTATCCGCATTATGACATCGCAATATATTATGAGAGCGCAATTTGCAGGTATTCGGAGCAATTTCTCTTACCCCAAATTGTCACATCTACTGGAGCATAATGAGCATGCATTATGATGTCACTGTATATGATGACATGATAATTAGTATGCACTAAGATGTCACAATGCATTATGACGTCATAATGATTCCACATTATGACATCACAATATATTATGAGAGCGCAATTTGCAGGTATTATGAGCAATTTCTCTTACCCCCATTTGTGTCACATCTACTGGAGCATCCTGAGGATGTATTTTGACGTCATAATATAAGATGACATCATAATTAGTATGCACTATGACGTCACAATGTATTATGACGTCATAATGTATTCGCATTATGACATCACAATATAGTATGAGAGCGCAATTTGTAGGTATTATGAGCAATTTCTCTTACCCCAATTTGTGTCACATCTACTCGAGCATCATGAGCATGTATTATGACGTCACAGTATATGATGACATCATAATTAGTATGCACAATGACGTCACAATGTATTATGATGTCATAATATATCCGCATTATGACATCACAACATATTAAGAGAGCGCAATTTGCAGATATTATGAGCAATTTCTCTTACCACAATTTGTGTCACATCTACTGGAGCATCATGAGCATGCATTATGACGTCACAATATATGATGACATCATAATTAGTATGCACTATGACGTCACAATGTATTATGACGTCATAATGTATTCGCATTATGGCATCACAATATAGTATGAGAGCGCAATTTGCAGGTATTATGAGCAATTTCTCTTACCCCAAATTGTGTCACATCTACTCGAGCATCATGAGCATGTATTATGACGTCACAGTATATGATGACATCATAATTAGTATGCACTATGACGTCACAATGTATTATGACATCATAATGTATCCGCATTATGACATCGCAATATATTATGAGAGCGCAATTTGCAGGTATTCGGAGCAATTTCTCTTACCCCAAATTGTCACATCTACTGGAGCATAATGAGCATGCATTATGATGTCACTGTATATGATGACATCATAATTAGTATGCACTAAAATGTCACAATGCATTATGACGTCATAATGATTCCGCATTATGACATCACAATATATTATGAGAGCGCAATTTGCAGGTATTATGAGCAATTTCTCTTACCCCAATTTGTGTCACATCTACTGGAGAAACATGAGCATATATTATGACGTCACAGTATATGATGACATCATAATTAGTATGCATTATGACGTCACAATATATTGTGATGTCATAATATATCCGCATTATGGCATCACAATATATTATGAGAGCGCAATTTGAATGTATCATGAGCAATTTCTATTACCCCAATTTGTGTCACATCTACTGGAGCATCCTGAGCATGTATTATGACGTCACAGTATATGATGACGTCATAATTAGTATGCACTATGACATCACAATGTATTATGATGTCATAATATATCCGCATTATGACATCACAACATATTAAGAGAGCGCAATTTGCAGATATTATGAGCAATTTCTCTTACCAAAATTTGTGTCACATCTACTGGAGCATCATGAGCATGCATTATGACGTCACAATATATGATGACATCATAATTAGTATGCACTATGACGTCACAATGTATTATGACGTCATAAAGAATCCGCATTATGACATCACAATATATTATGAGAGCGCAATTTGCAGGTATTTTGAGCAATTTCTCTTACCCCAATTTGTGTCACATCTACTGGAGATACATGAGCATGTATTATGACGTCACAATAAATGATGACATCATAATTAGTATGTACTATGATGTCACAATGTATTATGACGTCATAATTATACGCATTATGACATCACAATATAGTATGAGAGCGCAATTTGCAGGTATGAGCAATTTCTCTTACCCTAATTTGTGTCACATCTACTGGAGCATCCTGAGCATGTATTTTGACGTCACAATATATGATGACATCATAATTAGTATGCACTATGACGTCACAATGTATTATGACGTCATAATGAATCCACATTATGACATCACAATATATTATGAGAGCGCAATTTGCAGGTATTTTGAGTAATTTCTCTTACCCTAATTTGTGTCACATCTACTGGAGAAACATGACCAAGTATTATGACGTCACAATATATGATGACATCATAATTAGTATGCAGTATGATGTCTCAATGTATTATGACGTCATAATGTATCCGCTTTATGACATCACAATATATTATGAGAGCGCAATTTCAGGTATTATGAGCAATTTATCTTACCCCAATTTGTGTCACATCTACAGGAGCATCCTGAGCATGTATTTTGACGTCACAATATATGATGACATCATAATTAGTATGCACTATGACGTCACAATGTATTATGACGTCATAATGTATTCGCATTATGACATCACAATATAGTATGAGAGCGCAATTTCCAGGTATTATGAGCAATTTCTCTTATCCCAATTTGTGTCACATCTACTCGAGCATCATGAGCATGTATTATGACGTCACAGTATATGATGACATTTTAATTAGTATGCACTATGACGTCACAATATATTATGACATCATAATGTATCCGCATTATGACATCGCAATATATTATGAGAGCGCAATTTGCAGGTATTATGAGCAATTTCTCTTACCCCAATTTGTGTCACATCTACTGGACCATTCTGAGGATGTATTTTGACCTCACAATATATGATGACATCATAATTATTATGCAATATGACGTCACAATGTATTATGACGTCATAATGTATTCGCATTATGGCATCACAATATAGTATGAGAGCGCAATTTGCAGGTATTATGAGCAATTTCCCTTACCCCAATTTGTGTCACACCTACTCGAGCATCATGAGCATGTATTATGACGTCACAGTATATGATGACATCATAATTAGCATGCACTATGACGTCACAATGTATTATGACATCATAATGTATCCGCTTATGACATCGCAATATATTATGAGAGCGCAATTTGCACGTATTCGGAGCAATTTCTCTTACCCCAATTTGTGTCACATCTACTGGAGCATAATGAGTATGCATTATGATGTCAGTGTATATGATGACATCATAATTAGTATGCACTATGATGTCACAATGTATTATGATGTCATAATGTATTCGCATTATGACATCACAATACATTATGAGAGCGCAATTTGCAGGTATTATGAGCAATTTCTCTTACTCCAATTTGTGTCACATCTACTGGAGCATCCTGAGCATGTATTTTGACGTCACGATATATGATGACATCATAATTAGTATGCACTATGACGTCACAATGTATTATGACGTCATAATGTATTCGCATTATGACATCACAATATATTATGAGAGCGCAATTTGCAGGTATTATGAGCAATTTCTCTTACCCCAATTTGTGTCACATCCATTCGAGCATCATGAGAATGTATTATGACGTCACAGTATTTGATGACATCATAATTAGTATGCACTATGACGTCACAATGTATTATGATGTCATAATATATCCGCATTATGACATCACAACATATTAAGAGAGCGCAATTTGCAGATATTATGAGCAATTTCTCTTACCACAATTTGTGTCACATCTACTGGAGCATCATGAGCATGCATTATGACGTCACAGTATATGATGACATCATAATTAGTATGCACTATGACGTAACAATGTATTATGACGTCATAATGTATTCGCATTATGGCATCACAATATAGTATGAGAGCGCAATTTGCAGGTATTATGAACAATTTCTCTTACCCCAATTTGTGTCACATCTACTCGAGCATCATGAGCATGTATTATGACGTCACAGTATATGATGACATCATAATTAGTATGCACTATGACGTCACAATGTATTATGATATCATAATGTATCCGCATTATGACATCGCAATATATTATGAGAGCGCAATTTGCAGGTATTCGGAGCAATTTCTCTTACCCCAAATTGTCACATCTACTGGAGCATAATGAGCATGCATTATGATGTCACTGTATATGATGACATCATAATTAGTATGCACTAAAATGTCACAATGCATTATGACGTCATAATGATTCCGCATTATGACATCACAATATATTATGAGAGCTCAATTTGCAGGTATTATGAGCAATTTCTCTTACCCCAATTTGTGTCACATCTACTGGAGCATCCTGAGGATGTATTTTGACGTCACAATATATGATGACATCATAATTAGTATGCACTATGACGTCACAATGTATTATGACGTCATAATGTATTCGCATTATGACATCAAAATATAGTATGAGAGCGCAATTTGCAGGTATTATGAGCAATTTCTCTTACCCCAATTTGTGTCACATCCACTCGAGCATCATGAGCATGTATTATGACGTCACAGTATATGATGACATCATAATTAGTATGCACTATGACGTCACAATGTATTATGATGTCATAATATATCCGCATTATGACATCACAACATATTAAGAGAGCGAAATTTGCAGATATTATGAGCAATTTCTCTTACCACAATTTGTGTCACATCTACTGGAGCATCATGAGCATGCATTATGACGTCACAATATATGATGACATCATAATAAGTATGCACTATGACGTCACAATGTATTATGACGTCATAATGTATTCGCATTATGGCATCACAATATAGTATGAGAGCGCAATTTGCAGGTATTATGAGCAACTTCTCTTACCCCAATTTGTGTCACACTTACTCGAGCATCATGAGCATGTATTATGACGTCACAGTATATGATGACATCATAATTAGTATGCACTATGACGTCACAATGTATTATGACATCATAATGTATCCGCATTATGACATCGCAATATATTATGAGAGCGCAATTTGCACGTTTTCGGAGCAATTTCTCTTACCCCAATTTGTGTCACATCTACTGGAGCATAATGAGTATGCATTATGATGTCAGTGTATATGATGACATCTTAATTAGTATGCACTATGATGTCACAATGTATTATGATGTCATAATGTATTCGCATTATGACATCACAATACATTATGAGAGCGCAATTTGCAGGTATTATGAGCAATTTCTCTTACCCCAATTTGTGTCAAATCTACTGGAGAACCATGAGCATGTATTATGACGTCACAGTATATGATGACATCATAATTAGTATGCACTATGATGTCACAATGTATTATGATGTTATAATATATCCGCATTATGACATCGCAATACATTATGAGAGCAAAACTTGCAGGTATTATGAGAAATTTCTCTTACCCCAAATTTGTCACATCTACTGGAGCATCCTGAGCATGTATTATGACGTCACAATATATGATGACATCATAATTAGTATGCACTATGACGTCACAATGTATTATGATGTCATAATATATTCGCATTATCACATCACAATATATAATGAGAGAGCAATTTGCAGGTATTATGACGAATTTCTCTTACCCCAATTTGTGTCACATCTACTGGAGCATCATGAGCATGTATTATGATGTCACAGTATATGATGACATCATAATTAGTATGCAGTATGACGTCACAATGTATTATGACATCATAATGTATCCGCATTATGACATCGCAATACTTTATGAGAGCGCAATTTGCAGGTATTATGAGCAATTTCTCTTACCCCAATTTGTGTCACATCTACAGGAGCATCCTGAGCATGTATTTTGACGTCACAATATATGATGACATCATAATTAGTATGCACTATGACGTCACAATGTATTATGACGTCATAATGTATTCGCATTATGACATCACAATATAGTATGAGAGCGCAATTAGCAGGTATTATGAGCAATTTCTCTTACCCCAATTTGTGTCACATCTACTCGAGCATCATGAGCATGTATTATGACGTCACAGTGTATGATGACATCATAATTAGTATGCACTATGACGTCACAATGTATTATGACATCATAATGTATCCGCATTATGACATCGCAATATATTATGAGAGCGCAATTTGCAGGTATTCGGAGCAATTTCTCTTACCCCAAATTGTCACATCTACTGGAGCATAATGAGCATGCATTATGATGTCACTGTATATGATGACATGATAATTAGTATGCACTAAGATGTCACAATGCATTATGACGTCATAATGATTCCGCATTATGACATCACAATATATTATGAGAGCGCAATTTGCAGGTATTATGAGCAATTTCTCTTACCCCAATTTGTGTCACATCTACTGGTGCATCCTGAGGATGTATTTTGACGTCACAATATATGATGACATCATAATTAGTATGCACTATGACGTCACAATGTTTTATGACGTCATAATGTATTCGCATTATGACATCACAATATAGTATGAGAGCGCAATTTGCAGGTATTATGAGCAATTTCTCTTACCCCAATTTGTGTCACATCCACTCGAGCATCATGAGCATGTATTATGACGTCACAGTATATGATGACATCATAATTAGTATGCACTATGACGTCACAATGTATTATGACGTCATAATGTATTCGCATTATGGCATCACAATATAGTATGAGAGCGCAATTTGCAGGTATTATGAGCAATTTCTCTTACCCCAATTTGTGTCACACCTACTCGAGCATCATGAGCATGTATTATGACGTCACAGTATATGATGACATCATAATTAGTATGCACTATGACGTCACAATGTATTATGACATCATAATGTATCCGCATTATGACATCGCAATATATTATGAGCGCGCAATTTGCTCGTATTCGGAGCAATTTCTCTTACCCCAATTTGTGTCACATCTACTGGAGCATAATGAGTATGCATTATGATGTCAGTGTATATGATGACATCATAATTAGTATGCACTATGATGTCACAATGTATTATGATGTCATAATGTATTCGCATTATGACATCACAATACATTATGAGAGCGCAATTTGCAGGTATTATGAGCAATTTCTCTTACCCCAATTTGTGTCACATCTACTGGAGCATCCTGAGCATGTATTTTGACGTCACAATATATGATGACATCATAATTAGTATGCACTATGACGTCACAATGTATTATGACGTCATAATGTTTTCGCATTATGACATCACAATATATTATGAGAGCGCAATTTGCAGGTATTATGAGCAATTTCTCTTACCCCAATTTGTGTCACATCTACTGGAGCATAATGAGCATGCATTATGATGTCACAGTATATGATGACATCATAATTAGTATCCACTATCATGTCACAATGTATTATGAGGTCATAATGAATCCGCATTATGACATCACAATATATTATGAGAGCGCAATTTGCAGGAATTTTGAGCAATTTCCCTTACCCCAATTTGTGTCACATCTACTGGAGAAACATGAGCATATATTATGACGTCACAGTATATGATGACATCATAATTAGTATGCATTATGACGTCACAATATATTGTGATGTCATAATATATCCGCATTATGGCATCACAATATATTATGAGAGCGCAATTTGAATGTATCATGAGCAATTTCTATTACCCCAATTTGTGTCACATCTACTGGAGCATCCTGAGCATGTATTATGACGTCACAGTATATGATGACATCATAATTAGTATGCACTATGACATCACAATGTATTATGATGTCATAATATATCCGCATTATGACATCACAACATATTAAGAGAGCGCAATTTGCAGATATTATGAGCAATTTCTCTTACCAAAATTTGTGTCACATCTACTGGAGCATCATGAGCATGCATTATGACGTCACAATATATGATGACATCATAATTAGTATGCACTATGACGTCACAATGTATTATGACGTCATAAAGAATCCGCATTATGACATCACAATATATTATGAGAGCGCAATTTGCAGGTATTTTGAGCAATTTCTCTTACCCCAATTTGTGTCACATCTACTGGAGATACATGAGCATGTATTATGACGTCACAATAAATGATGACATCATAATTAGTATGTACTATGATGTCACAATGTATTATGACGTCATAATTATACGCATTATGACATCACAATATAGTATGAGAGCGCAATTTGCAGGTATGAGCAATTTCTCTTACCCTAATTTGTGTCACATCTACTGGAGCATCCTGAGCATGTATTTTGACGTCACAATATATGATGACATCATAATTAGTATGCACTATGACGTCACAATGTATTATGACGTCATAATGAATCCACATTATGACATCACAATATATTATGAGAGCGCAATTTGCAGGTATTTTGAGTAATTTCTCTTACCCTAATTTGTGTCACATCTACTGGAGAAACATGACCAAGTATTATGACGTCACAATATATGATGACATCATAATTAGTATGCACTATGATGTCTCAATGTATTATGACGTCATAATGTATCCGCTTTATGACATCACAATATATTATGAGAGCGCAATTTCAGGTATTATGAGCAATTTCTCTTACCCCAATTTGTGTCACATCTACAGGAGCATCCTGAGCATGTATTTTGACGTCACAATATATGATGACATCATAATTAGTATGCACTATGACGTCACAATGTATTATGACGTCATAATGTATTCGCATTATGACATCACAATATAGTATGAGAGCGCAATTTGCAGGTATTATGAGCAATTTCTCTTACCCCAATTTGTGTCACATCTACTCGAGCATCATGAGCATGTATTATGACGTCACAGTATATGATGACATTTTAATTAGTATGCACTATGACGTCACAATGTATTATGACATCATAATGTATCCGCATTATGACATCGCAATATATTATGAGAGCGCAATTTGCAGGTATTATGAGCAATTTCTCTTACCCCAATTTGTGTCACATCTACTGGAGCATCCTGAGGATGTATTTTGACGTCACAATATATGATGACATCATAATTATTATGCAATATGACGTCACAATGTATTATGACGTCATAATGTATTCGCATTATGGCATCACAATATAGTATGAGAGCGCAATTTGCAGGTATTATGAGCAATTTCCCTTACCCCAATTTGTGTCACACCTACTCGAGCATCATGAGCATGTATTATGACGTCACAGTATATGATGACATCATAATTAGCATGCACTATGACGTCACAATGTATTATGACATCATAATGTATCCGCATTATGACATCGCAATATATTATGAGAGCGCAATTTGCACGTATTCGGAGCAATTTCTCTTACCCCAATTTGTGTCACATCTACTGGAGCATAATGAGTATGCATTATGATGTCAGTGTATATGATGACATCATAATTAGTATGCACTATGATGTCACAATGTATTATGATGTCATAATGTATTCGCATTATGACATCACAATACATTATGAGAGCGCAATTTGCAGGTATTATGAGCAATTTCTCTTACTCCAATTTGTGTCACATCTACTGGAGCATCCTGAGCATGTATTTTGACGTCACAATATATGATGACATCATAATTAGTATGCACTATGACGTCACAATGTATTATGACGTCATAATGTATTCGCATTATGACATCACAATATATTATGAGAGCGCAATTTGCAGGTATTATGAGCAATTTCTCTTACCCCAATTTGTGTCACATCCACTCGAGCATCATGAGAATGTATTATGACGTCACAGTATATGATGACATCATAATTAGTATGCACTATGACGTCACAATGTATTATGATGTCATAATATATCCGCATTATGACATCACAACATATTAAGAGAGCGCAATTTGCAGATATTATGAGCAATTTCTCTTACCAAAATTTCTGTCACATCTACTGGAGCATCATGAGCATGCATTATGACGTCACAATATATGATGACATCATAATTAGTATGCACTATGACGTCACAATGTATTATGACGTCATAATGTATTCGCATTATGGCATCACAATATAGTATGAGAGCGCAATTTGCAGGTATTATGAGCAATTTCCCTTACCCCAATTTGTGTCACACCTACTCGAGCATCATGAGCATGTATTATGACGTCACAGTATATGATGACATCATAATTAGCATGCACTATGACGTCACAATGTATTATGACATCATAATGTATCCGCATTATGACCTCGCAATATATTATGAGAGCGCAATTTGCACGTATTCGGACCAATTTCTCTTACCCCAATTTGTGTCACATCTACTGGAGCATAATGAGTATGCATTATGATGTCAGTGTATATGATGACATCATAATTAGTATGCACTATGATGTCACAATGTATTATGATGTCATAATGTATTCGCATTATGACATCACAATACATTATGAGAGCGCAATTTGCAGGTATTATGAGCAATTTCTCTTACTCCAATTTGTGTCACATCTACTGGAGCATCCTGAGCATGTATTTTGACGTCACAATATATGATGACATCATAATTAGTATGCACTATGACGTCACAATGTATTAGGACGTCATAATGTATTCATATTATGACATCACAATATATTATGAGAGCGCAATTTGCAGGTATTATGAGCAATTTCTCTTACCCCAATTTGTGTCACATCTACTGGAGATACATGAGCATGTATTATGACGTCACAATAAATGATGACATCATAATTAGTATGCACTATGATGTCACAATGTATTATGACGTCATAATTATACGCATTATGACATCACAATATAGTATGAGAGCGCAATTTGCAGGTATGAGCAATTTCTCTTACCCTAATTTGTGTCACATCTACTGGAGCATCCTGAGCATGTATTTTGACGTCACAATATATGATGACATCATAATTAGTAAGCACTATGACGTCACAATGTATTATGACGTCATAATGAATCCACATTATGACATCACAATATATTATGAGAGCGCAATTTGCAGGTATTTTGAGTAATTTCTCTTACCACAATTTGTGTCACATCTACTGGAGAAACATGACCAAGTATTATGACGTCACAATATATGATGACATCATAATTAGTATGCACTATGACCTCACAATGTATTATGACATCATAATATATTCGCATTATGACATCACAACATATTAAGAGAGCGCAATTTGCAGATATTATGAGCAATTTCTCTTACCCCAATTTGTGTCACATCTACTGGAGCATCCTGAGCATGTATTTTGACGTCACAATTTATGATGACATCATAATTAGTATGCACTATGACGTCACAATGTATTATGATGTCATAATGTATTCGTATTATGACATCACAATATAGTATGAGAGCGCAATTTGCAGGTATTATGAGCAATTTCTCTTACCCCAATTTGTGTCACATCTACTCGAGCATCATGAGCATGTATTATGACGTCACAGTATATGATGACATCATAATTAGTATGCACTATGACATCACAATGTATTATGACATCATAATGTATCCGCATTATGACATCGCAATATATTATGAGAGCGCAATTTGCAGGTATTCGGAGCAATTTCTCTTACCCCAATTTGTGTCACATCTACTGGAGCATAATGAGCATGCATTATGATGTCACTGTATATGATGACATCATAATTAGTATGCACTATGATGTCACAATGTATTATGACGTCATAATGATTCCGCATTATGACATCACAATATATTATGTGAGCGCAATTTGCAGGTATTATGAGCAATTTCTCTTACCCCAATTTGTTTCACATCTACTGGAGCATCCTGAGGATGTATTTTGACGTCACAATATATGATGACATCATAATTAGTATGCACTATGACGTCACAATGTATTATGAGGTCATAATGAATCCGCATTATGACATCACAATATAGTATGAGAGCGCAATTTGCAGGTATTATGAGCAATTTCTCTTACCCCAATTTGTGTCACATCTACTCGAGCATCATGAGCATGTATTATGACGTCACAGTATATGATGACATCATAATTAGTATGCACTATGACGTCACAATGTATTATGATGTCATAATATATCCGCATTATGACATCACAACATATTAAGAGAGCACAATTTGCAGATATTATGAGCAATTTCTCTTACCACAATTTGTGTCACATCTACTGGAGCATCATGAGCATGCATTATGACGTCACAATATATGATGACATCATAATTAGTATGCACTATGACGTCACAATGTATTATGACGTCATAATGTATTCGCATTATGGCATCACAGTATAGTATGAGAGCGCAATTTGCAGGTATTATGAGCAGTTTCTCTTACCCCAATTTGTGTCACATCTACTCGAGCATCATGAGCATGTATTATGACGTCACAGTATATGATGACATCATAATTAGTATGCACTATGACGTCACAATGTATTATGACATCATAATGTATCCGCATTGTGACATCGCAATATATTATGAGAGCGCAATTTGCACGTATTCGGAGCAATTTCTCTTACCCCAATTTGTGTCACATCTACTGGAGCATAATGAGTATGCATTATGATGTCAGTGTATATGATGACATCATAATTAGTATGCACTATGATGTCACAATGTATTATGATGTCATAATGTATTCGCATTATGACATCACAATACATTATGAGAGCACAATTTGCAGGTATTATGAGCAATTTCTCTTACCCCAATTTGTGTCACATCTACTGGAGCATCCTGAGCATGTATTTTGACGTCACAATATATGATGACATCATAATTAGTATGCACTATGACGTCACAATGTATTATGACGTCATAATGTATTCGCATTATGACATCACAATATAGTATGAGAGCGCAATTTGCAGGTATTATGAGCAATTTCTCTTACCCCAATTTGTTTCACATCTACTGGAGAAACATGAGCATGTATTATGACGTCACAGTATATGATGACATCATAATTAGTATGCATTATGACGTCACAATATATTATGATGTCATAATATATCCGCATTATGGCATCACAATATATTATGAGAGCGCAATTTGCAGGTATTATGAGCAATTTCTCTTACCCCAATTTGTGTCACATCTACTGGAGCATCCTGAGCATGTATTTTGACGACACAATATATGATGACATCATAATTAGTATGCACTATGACGTCACAATGTATTATGACGTCATAATGTATTCGCATTATGACATCACAATATAGTATGAGAGCGCAATTTGCAGGTATTATGAGCAATTTCTCTTACCCCAATTTTTGTCACATCTACTGGAGCATCCTTAGCATGTATTTTGATGTCACAATATATGATGACATCATAATTAGTATGCACGATGACGTCACAATGTATTATGACATCATAATGTATCCGCATTATGACATCGCAATATATTATGAGAGCGCAATTTGCAGGTATTCGGAGCAATTTCTCTTACCCCAATTTGTGTCACATCTACTGGAGCATAATGAGCATGCATTATGATGTCACTGTATATGATGACATCATAATTAGTATGCACTATGATGTCACAATGTATTATGACGTCATAATGATTCCGCATTATGACATCACAATATATTATGAGAGCGCAATTTGCAGGTATTATGAGCAATTTCTCTTACCCCAATTTGTGTCACATCTACTGGAGTATAATGAGCATGCATTATGATGTCACAGTATATGATGACATCATAATTAGTATGCAGTATGATGTCACAATATAGTATGACGTCATAATGTATCCGCTTTTTGACATCACAATATATTATAAGAGCGCAATTTGCAGGTATTATGACCAATTTCTCTTACCCCAATTTGTGTCACATCTACTGGAGCAAAATGAGAATGCATTATGATGTCACAGTATATGATGACATCATAATTAGTATGCACTATGATGTCACAATGTATTATGACGTCATAATGAATCCGCATTATGACACCACAATATATTATGAGAGCGCAATTTGCAGGTATTATGAGCAATTTCTCTTACCCCAATTTGTGTCACATCTACTGGAGAAACATGGCATGTATTATGACGTCACAGTATATGATGATATCATAATTAGTATGCATTATGACGTCACAATATATTATGATGTCATAATATATCCGCATTATGACATCACAATATATTATGAGAGCGCAATTTGCAGGTATTATGAGCAATTTCTCTTACCACAATTTGTGTAACATGTGCTGGAGCATCATGAGCATGCATTATGACGTCACAACATATGATGACATCATAATTAGTCTGCACTATTATGTCACAATGTATTATGACGTCATAATGTATCCGCTTTTTGACATCACAATATATTATGAGAGCGCAATTTGCAGGTATTATGAGCCATTTCTCTTACCCCAATTTGTGTCACATCTACTGGAGAAACATGAGCATGTATTATGACGTCACAGTATATGATGACATCATAATTAGTATGCACTATGACTTCACAATGTATTATGATATCATAATATATCCGCATTATGACATCACAATATATTATGAGAGCGCAATTTGCAGGTATTATGAGCAATTTATCTTACCCCAATTTGTGTCACATCTACTGGAGCATCCTGAGCATGTATTATGACGTCACAATATATGATGACATCATAATTAGTATGCACTATGACGTCACAATATATTATGATGTCATAATATATTCGCATTATCACATCACAATATATTATGAGAGAGCAATTTGCAGGTATTATGACGAATTTCTCTTACCCCAATTTGTGTCACATCTACTGGAGCATCATAAGCATGTATTATGATGTCACAGTATATGATGACATCATAATTAGTATGCACTATGACGTCACAATGTATTATGACATCATAATGTATCCGTTTTATGACATCGCAATACTTTATGAGAGCGCAATTTGCAGGTATTATGAGCAATTTCTCTTACCCCAATTTGTGTCACATCTACTGGAGTATAATGAGCATGCATTATGATGTCACAGTATATGATGAAATCATAATTGCTATGCAGTATGATGTCACAATGTATTTTGACGTCATAATGTATCCACTTTTTGACATCACAATATATTATAAGAGCGCAATTTGCAGGTATTATGAGCAATTTCTCTTACCCCAATTTGTGTCACATCTACTGGAGCAAAATGAGAATGCATTATGATGTCACAGTATATGATGACATCATAATTAGTATGCACTATGATGTCACAATGTATTATGACGTCATAATGAATCCGCATTTTGACATCACAATATATTATGAGAGCGCAATTTGCAGGTATTCTGACCAATTTCTCTTAACCCAATTTGTGACACATCTACTGGAGAAACATGAGCATGTATTATGACGTCACAGTATATGATGACATCATAATTAGTATGCATTATGACGTCTCAATATATTATGATGTCATAATATATCCGCTTTATGACATCACAATATATTATGAGAGCGCAATTTGCAGGTATTATGAGCAATTTCTCTTACCACAATTTGTGTCACATCTACTGGAGCATCATGAGCATGCATTATGACGTCACAATATATGATGACATCGTAATTAGTATGCACTATGATGTCACAATGTATTATGACGTCATAATGTATCCGCTTTATGACATCACAATATATTATGAGAGCGCAATTTGCAGGTATTATGACCAATTTCTCTTACCCTAATTTGTTTGACATCTACTGGAGCATCATGTGCATGTATTATGACGTCACAGTATATGATGACATCATAATTAGTATGCACTATGATGTCACAACGTATTATGACGTCATAATGAATCCGCATTATGACATCACAATATATTATGAGAGCGCAATTTGCAGGTATTCTGACCAATTTCTCTTAACCCAATTTGTGACACATCTACTGGAGGAACATGAGCATGTATTATGATGTCACAGTATATGATGACATCATAATTAGTATGCATTATGACGTCTCAATATATTATGATGTCATAATATATCCGCATTATGACATCAGAATATATTATGAGAGCGCAATTTGCATGTATTATGAGCAATTTCTCTTACCACAATTTGTGTAACATCTGCTGGAGCATCATGAGCATGCATTATGATGTCACAATATATGATGACATCATAATTAGTATGCACTATGATGTCACAATGTATTATGACGTCATAATGTATCTGCTTTATGACATCACAATATATTATTAGAGCGCAATTTGCAGGTATTATGACCAATTTCTCTTACCCCAATTTGTGTCACATCTACTGGAGCATCATGAGCATGTATTATGACGTCACAGTATATGATGACATCATAATTAGTATGCACTATGACGTCACAATGTATTATGATGTCATAATATATCCGGATAATGACATCACAATTTATTATGAGAGCGCAATTTGCAGGTTTTATGAGCAATTTCTCTTACCACAATTTGTGCCACATCTACTGGAGCATCATGAGCATGCATTATGACGTCACAATATATGATGACATCATAATTAGTATGCACTATGATGTCACAATGTATTATGACGTCATAATGTATCCGCTTTATGACATCACAATATATTATGAGAGCGCAATTTGCAGGTATTATGACCAATTTCTCTTACCCCAATTTGTGTCACATATACTGGAGCATCATGAGCATGTATTATGACGTCAAAGTATATGATTACATCATAATGAGTATGCACTATGAGTTCACTATGTATTATGATGTCATAATATATCCGCATTATGACATCACAGCATATTATGAGAGCGCAATTTGCAGGTATTATGAGCAATTTCTCTTGCCACAATTTGTGTCACATCTACTGGAGCATCTTGAGCATCCATTATGACGTCACAATATATGATGACATCGTAATTAGTATGCACTATGATGTCACAATGTATTATGACGTCATAATGTATCCGCTTTATGACATCACAATATATTATGAGAGCGCAATTTGCAGGTATTATGATCAATTTCTCTTACCCTAATTTGTGTCACATCTACTGGAGCATCATGTGCATGTATTATGTCATCACAGTATATGATGACATCATAATTAGCATGCACTATGACGTCACAATGTATTGTGACGTCATAATGTATCCGCATTTTGACATCACAATATGTTATGAGAGCGCCATTTGCAGGTATTATGAGCAATTTCTCTTACCCCAATTTGTGTCACATCTACTGGAGAAACATGAGCATGTATTATGACGTCACAGTATATGATGACATCATAATTAGTATGCATTATGACGTCACAATGTATTATGATGTCATAATATATCCGCATTATGACATCACAATATATTATGAGAGCGCAATTTGCCTTTATTATGAGCAATTTCTCTGACCACAATTTGTGTAACATCTGCTGGAGCATCAACAGCATGCATTATGATGTCACAATATATGATGACATCATAATTAGTATGCACTATGATGTCACAATGTATTATGACGTCATAATGTATCTGCATTATGACATCACAATATATTATGAGAGCGCAATTTGCAGGTGTTATGAGCAATTTCTCTTACCACAATTTGTGCCACATTTACTGGAACATCATGAGCATGCATTATGACGTCACAATATATGATGACATCATAATTAGTATGCACTATGTTGTCACAATGAATTATGACGTCATAATGTATCCGCTTTATGACATCACAATATATTATGAGAGCGCAATTTGCAGGTATTATGACCAATTTCTCTTACCCCAATTTGTGTCACATCTACTGGAGCATCATGAGCATGTATTATGACGTCACAGTATATGATGACATCATAATTAGTACGCACTATGAGGTCACAATGTATTATGATGTCATAATATATCTGCATTATGACATCACAACATATTATGAGAGCGCAATTTGCAGGTATTTTGAGCAATTTCTCTTACCACAATTTGTGTCACATCTACTGGAGCATCTTGAGCATCCATTATGACGTCACAATATATGATGACATCGTAATTAGTATGCACTATGATGTCACAATGTATTATGACGTCATAATGTATCCGCTTTGTGACATCACAATATATTATGAGAGCGCAATATGCAGGTATTATGACCAACTTCTCTTACCCTAATTTGTGTCACATCTACTGGAGCATCATGTGCATGTATTATGACGTCACAGTATATGATGACATCATAATTAGTATGCACTATGACGTCACAATGTATTATGACGTCATAATGTATCCGCATTATGACATCACAATATATTATGAGAGCGATATTTGCAGGTATTATGAGCAATTTCTCTTACCCCAATTTGTGTCACATCTACTGGAGAAACATGAGCATGTATTATGACGTCACAGTATATGATGACATCATAATTAGTATGCATTATGACGTCACAATGTATTATGATGTCATAATATATCCGCATTATGACGTCACAATATATTATGAGAGCGCAATTTGCAGGTATTATGAGCAATTTCTCTTACGCCAATTTGTTTCACATCTACTGGAGCATCATGAGCACGTATTATGACATCACAATATATGATGACATCATAATTAGTATGCACTATGACTTCATAATGTATTATGACGTCATAATGTATCCGCATTATGACCACACAATATTTTATGATAGCGCAATTTGCAGGTATTGTAAGCAATTTCTCTTACCCCAATATGTGTCACATCTACTGGAGCATCATGAGCATGTATTATGATGTCACAGTATATGATGACATCATAATTAGTATGCGCTATGATGTCACAATGTATTATGACGTCATAATGAATCCGCATTATGACATCACAATATATTATGAGAGCGCAATTTGCAAGTATTATGAGCAATTTCTCTTACCCCAATTTGTGTCACATCTACTGGAGAAACATGAGCATGTATTATGACGTCACAGTATATGATGACATCATACTTAGTATGCATTATGTCGTCACAATGTATTATGATTTCATAATATATCCACATTATGACATCACAATATATTATGAGAGCGCAATTTGCAGGTATTATGAGCAATTTCTCTTACCCCAATTTGTGTCACATCTACTGGAGCATCATGAGCATGTATTATGATGTCACAATATATGATGACATCATAATTAATATGCACTATGATGTCACAGTGTATTATGATGTCATAATGTATCCGCTTTATGACATCACAATATATTAAGAGAGCGCAATTTGCAGGTATTATGACCAATTTCTCTTACCCCAATTTGTGTCACATATACTGGAGCATCATGAGCATGTATTATGACGTCACAGTATATGATGAAAACATAATTAGTATGCACTATGACGTCACAATGTATTATGATGTCATAATATATCCGCATTATGACATCACAATATATTATGAGTGCGCAATTTGCAGGTATTATGAGCAATTTCTCTTACCACAATTTGTGTCACATCTGCTGGAGCATCATGAGCATGCATTATGACGTCACAATATATGATGACATCGTAATTAGTATGCACTATGATGTCACAATGTATTATGACGTCATAATGTATCCGCTTTATGACATCACAATATATTATGAGAGCGCAATTTGCAGGTATTATGACCAATTTCTCTTACCCTAATTTGTGTGACATCTACTGGAGCATCATGTGCATGTATTATGACGTCACAGTATATGATGACATCATAATTAGTATGCACTATGACGTCACAACGTATTATGACGTCATAATGAATCCGCATTATGACATCACAATATATTATGAGAGCGCAATTTGCAGGTATTCTGACCAATTTCTCTTAACCCAATTTGTGACACATCTACTGGAGAAACATGAGCATGTATTATGACGTCACAGTATATGATGACATCATAATTAGTATGCATTATGACGTCTCAATATATTATGATGTCATAATATATCCGCATTATGACATCACAATATATTATGAGAGCGCAATTTGCATGTATTATGAGCAATTTCTCTTACCACAATTTGTGTAACATCTGCTGGAGCATCATGAGCATGCATTATGATGTCACAATATATGATGACATCATAATTAGTATGCACTATGATGTCACAATGTATCATGACGTCATAATGTATCTTCTTTATGACATCACAATATATTATGAGAGCGCCATTTGCAGGTATTATGAGCAATTTCTCTTACCCCAATTTGTGTCACATCTACTGGAGAAACATGAGCATGTATTATGACGTCAGAGTATATGATGACATCATAATTAGTATGCATTATGACGTCACAATGTATTATGATGTCATAATATATCCGCATTATGACATCACAATATATTATGAGAGCGCAATTTGCAGGTATTATGAGCAATTTCTCTTACCACAATTTGTGTCACATCTACTGGAGCATACTGAGCATGTATTATGACGTCACAATATATGATGACATCATAATTAGTATGCACTATGATGTCACAATGTATTATGACGTCATAATGAATCCTCATTACGACATCACAATATATTATGAGAGCGCAATTTGCAGGTATTATGACCAATTTCTCTTAACCCAATTTGTGTCACATCTACTGGAGAAACATGAGCATGTATTATGACGTCACAGTATATGATGACATCATAATTAGCATGCATTATGACGTCACAATGTATTATGATGTCATAATATATCCGCATTATGAAATCACAATATATTATGAGAGCGCAATTTGCATTTATTATGAGCAATTTCTCTGACCACAATTTGTGTAACATCTGCTGGAGCATCAACAGCATGCATTATGATGTCACAATATATGATGACATCATAATTAGTATGCACTATGATGTCACAATGTATTATGACGTCATAATGTAGCTGCATTATGACATCACAATATATTATGAGAGCGCAATTTGCAGGAATTATGACCAATTTCTCTTACCCCAATTTGTGTCACATCTACTGGAGCATCATGAGCATGTATTATGACGTCACAGTATATGATGACATCATAATTAGTATGCACTATGACGTCACAATGTATTATGATGTCATAATATATCCGGATAATGACATCACAATATATTATGAGAGCGCAATTTGCAGGTGTTATGAGCAATTTCTCTTACCACAATTTGTGCCACATTTACTGGAACATCATGAGCATGCATTATGACGACACAATATATGATGACATCATAATTAGTATGCACTATGATGTCACAATGAATTATGACGTCATAATGTATCCGCTTTATGACATCACAATATATTATGAGAGCGCAATTTGCAGGTATTTTGACCAATTTCTCTTACCCCAATTTGTGTCACATCTACTGGAGCATCATGAGCATGTATTATGACGTCACAGTATATGATGACATCATAATTAGTATGCACTATGAGGTCACAATATATTATGATGTCATAATATATCCGCATTATGACATCACAACATATTATGAGAGCGCAATTTGCAGGTATTTTGAGCAATTTCTCTTACCACAATTTGTGTCACATCTACTGGAGCATCTTGAGCATCCATTATGACGTCACAATATATGATGACATCGTAATTAGTATGCACTATGATGTCACAATGTATTATGACGTCATAATGTATCCGCTTTGTGACATCACAATATATTATGAGAGTGCAATTTTCAGGTATTATGACCAATTTCTCTTACCCTAATTTGTGTCACATCTACTGGAGCATCATGTGCATGTATTATGACGTCACAGTACATGATGACATCATAATTAGTATGCACTATGACGTCACAATGTATTATGACGTCATAATGTATCCGCATTATGACATCACAATATATTATGAGAGCGAAATTTGCAGGTATTATGAGCAATTTCTCTTACCCCAATTTGTGTCACATCTACTGGAGAAACATGAGCATGTATTATGACGTCACAGTATATGATGACATCATAATTAGTATGCATTATGACGTCACAATGTATTATGATGTCATAATATATCCGCATTATGACGTTACAATATATTATGAGCGCAATTTGCAGGTATTATGAGCAATTTCTCTTACGCCAATTTGTGTCACATCTACTGGAGCATCATGAGCACGTATTATGACATCACAATATATGATGACATCATAATTAGTATGCACTATGACTTCATAATGTATTATGAAGTCATAATGTATCCGCATTATGACCACACAATATTTTATGAGAGCGCAATTTGCAGGTATTGTAAGCAATTTCTCTTACCCCAATATGTGTCACATCTACTGGAGCATCATGAGCATGTATTATGATGTTACAGTATATGATGACATCATAATTAGTATGCGCTATAATGTCACAATGTATTATGACGTCATAATGAATCCGCATTATGACATCACAATATATTATGAGAGCGCAATTTGCAGGTATTATGAGCAATTTCTCTTACCCCAATTTGTGTCACATCTACTGGAGAAACATGAGCATGTATTATGACGTCACAGTATATGATGACATCATACTTAGTATGCATTATGTCCTCACAATGTATTATGATGTCATAATATATCCACATTATGACATCACAATATATTATGAGAGCGCAATTTGCAGGTATTATGAGCAATTTCTCTTACCCCAATTTGTGTCACATCTACTGGAGCATCATGAGCATGTATTATGATGTCACAATATATGATGACATCATAATTAATATGCACTATGATGTCACAATGTATTATGACGTCATAATGTATCCGCTTTATGACATCACAATATATTATGAGAGCGCAATTTGCAGGTATTATGACCAATTTCTCTTACCCCAATTTGTGTCACATGTACTGGAGCATCATGAGCATGTATTATGACGTCACAGTATATGATGACAACATAATTAGTATGCACTATGACGTCACAATGTATTATGATGTCATAATATATCCGCATTATGACATCACAATATATTATGAGAGCGCAATTTGCAGGTATTATGAGCAATTTCTCTTACCACAATTTGTGTCACATCTACTGGAGCATCATGAGCATGCATTATGACGTCACAATATATGATGACATCGTAATTAGTATGCACTATGATGTCACAATGTATTATGACGTCATAATGTATCCGCTTTATGACATCACAATATATTATGAGAGCGCAATTTGCAGGTATTATGACCAATTTCTCTTACCCTAATTTGTGTGACATCTACTGGAGCATCATGTGCATGTATTATGACGTCACAGTATATGATGACATCATAATTAGTATGCACTATGATGTCACAACGTATTATGACGTCATAATGAATCCGCATTATGACATCACAATATATTATTAGAGCGCAATTTGCAGGTATTCTGACCAATTTCTCTTAACCCAATTTGTGACACATCTACTGGAGAAACATGAGCATATATTATGACGTCACAGTATATGATGACATCATAATTAGTATGCATTATGACGTCTCAATATATTATGATGTCATAATATATCCGCATTATGTCATCACAATATATTATGAGAGCGCAATTTGCATGTATTATGAGCAATTTCTCTTACCACAATTTGTGTCACATCTACTGGAGCATCATGAGCATGCATTATGACGTCACAATATATGATGACATCATAATTAGTATGCACTATGACGTCACAATGTATTATGACGTCATAATGTATTCGCATTATGGCATCACAATATAATATGAGAGCGCAATTTGCAGGTATTATGAGCAATTTCTCTTACCCCAATTTGTGTCACATCTACTGGAGCATCCCGAGCATGTATTTTGATGTCACAATATATGATGACATCATAATTAGTATGCACGATGACGTCACAATGTATTATGACATCATAATGTATCCGCCTTATGACATCGCAATATATTATGAGAGCGCAATTTGCAGGTATTCGGAGCAATATCTCTTACCCCAATTTGTGTCACATCTACTGGAGCATAATGAGCATGCATTATGATGTCACTGTATATGATGACATCATAATTAGTATGCACTATGATGTCACAATGTATTATGACGTCATAATGATTCCGCATTATGACATCACAATATATTATGAGAGCGCAATTTGCAGGTATTATGAGCAATTTCTCTTACCCCAATTTGTGTCACATCTACTGGAGTATAATGAGCATGCATTATGATGTCACAGTATATGATGACATCATAATTAGTATGCCGTATGATGTCACAATATATTATGACGTCATAATGTATCCGCTTTTTGACATCACAATATATTATGAGAGCGCAATTTGCAGGTATTATGACCAATTTCTCTTACCCCAATTTGTGTCACATCTCCTGGAGCAAAATGAGAATGCATTATGATGTCACAGTATATGATGACATCATAATTAGTATGCACTATGATGTCACAATTTATTATGACGTCATAATGAATCCGCATTATGACACCACAATATATTATGAGAGCGCAACATGCAGGTATTATGAGCAATTTCTCCTACCCCAATTTGTGTCACATCTACTGGAGAAACATGGCATGTATTATGACGTCACAGTATATGATGATATCATAATTAGTATGCATTATGACGTCACAATATATTATGATGTCATAATATATCCGCATTATGACATCACAATATATTATGAGAGCGCAATTTGCAGGTATTATGAGCAATTTCTCTTACCACAATTTGTGTAACATGTGCTAGAGCATCATGAGCATGCATTATGACGTCACAACATATGATGACATCATAATTAGTCTGCACTATGATGTCACAATGTATTATGACGTCATAATGTATCCGCTTTTTGACATCACAATATATTATGAGAGCGCAATTTGCAGGTATTATGAGCCATTGCTCTTACCCCAATTTGTGTCACATCTACTGGAGAAACATGAGCATGTATTATGACGTCACAGTATATGATGACATCATAATTAGTATGCACTATGACTTCACAATGTATTATGATATAATAATATATCTGCATTATGACATCACAATATATTATGAGAGCGCAATTTGCAGGTATTATGAGCAATTTATCTTACCCCAATTTGTGTCACATCTACTGGAGCATTATGAGCATGCATTATGATGTCACAGTATATGATGACATCATAATTAGTATGCACTACGATGTCACAATGTATTATGACGTCATAATGAATCCGCATTATGACATCACAATATATTATGAGAGCGCAATTTGCAGGTATTATGAGCAATTTCTCTTACCCCAATTTGTGTCACATCTACTGGAGAAACATGAGCATGTATTATGACGTCCCAGTATATGATGACATCATAATTAGTATGCATTTTGTCGTCACAATGTATTATGATGTCATAATATATCCGCATTATGACATCACAATATATTATGAGAGCGCAATTTGCAGGTATTATGAGCAATTTCTCTTACCACAATTTCTGTCACATCTACTGGAGCATCATGAGCATGCATTATGATGTCACAATATATGATGACATCATAATTAATATGCACTATGATGTCACAATGTATTATGACGTCATAATGTATCCGCTTTATGATATCACAATATATTATGAGAGCGCAATTTGCAGGTATTATGACCAATTTCTCTTACCCCTATTTGTGTCACATCTACTGGAGCATCATGAGCATGTATTATGACGTCACAGTATATGATGACATCATAATTAGTATGCACTATGACGTCACAATGTATTATGATGTCATAATATATCCGCATTATGACATCACAATATATTATGAGAGCGCAATTTGCAGGTATTATGAGCTATTTCTCTTACCACAATTTGTGTCACATCTACTGGAGCATCATGAGCATGCATTATGACGTCACAATATATGATGACATCATAATTAGTATGCACTATGATGTCGCAATGTATTATGACGTCATAATTTATCCGCTTTTTGACATCAGAATATATTATGAGAGCGCAATTTGCAGGTATTATGAGCAATTTCTCTTACCCCAATTTGTGTCACAACTACTGGAGCATAATGAGCATGCATTATGATGTCACAGTATATGAAGACATCATAATTAGTATGTATTATGACGTCATAATGAATCCGCATTATGACATCACAATATATTGAGAGCGCAACTTGCAGGTATTATGAGCAATTTCTCTTACCCCAATTTGTGTCACGTCTACTGGAGCATCATGAGCATGCATTATGATGTCACAGTATATGATGACATCATAATTAGTATGCATTATGACGTCACAATGTATTATGATGTCATAATATATCCGCATTATGACATCACAATATATTATGAGAGCGCAATTAGCAGGTATTATGAGCAATTTCTCTTACCCCAATTTGTGTCACATCTACTGGAGCATCATGAGCATGCATTATGATGTCACAATAGATGATGACATCATAATTAGTATGCACTATGATGTCACAATGTATTATGACGTCATAATGTATCCGCTTTATGTCATCACAATATATTATGAGGGCGCAATTTGCAGGTATTATGACCAATTTCTCTTACCACAATTGGTGTCACATCTACTGGAGCATCATGAGCATGTATTATGACGTCACAGTATATGATGACATCATAATTAGTATGTACTATGACGTCACAATGTATTATGATGTCATAATATATCTGCATTATGACATCACAATATATTATGAGAGCGCAATTTGCAGGTATTATTAGCAATTTCTCTTACCACAATTTGTGTCACATCTACTGGAGCATCATGAGCATGCATTATGACGTCACAATATATGATGACATCATAATTAGTATGTAATATGATGTCACAATGTATTATGACGTCATAATTTATCCGCTTTTTGACATCACAATATATTATGAGAGCGAAATTTGCAGGTATTATGAGCAATTTGTCTTACCCCAATTTGTGTCACATCTACAGGAGAAACATGAGCATGTATTATGACGTCACAGTATATGATGACATCATAATTAGTATGCATTATGACGTCACAATGTATTATGATGTCATAATATATCCGCATTATGACATCACAATATATTATGAGAGCGCAATTTGCAGGTATTATGAGCAATTTCTCTTACCCTAATTTGTGTCACATCTACTGGAGCATCCTGAGCATGTATTATGACGTCACAATATATGATGACATCATAATTAGTATGCACTATGACGTCACAATGTATTATGACGTCATAATATATTCGCATTATCACATCACAATATATTATGATAGAGCAATTTGCAGGTATTATGACGAATTTCTCTTTCCCCAATTTGTGTCACATCTACTGGAGCATCATGAGCATGTATTATGATGTCACAGTATATGATGACATCATAATTAGTATGCACTATGACGTCACAATGTATTATGACATCATAATGTATCCGCATTATGACATCGCAATACATTGTGAGAGCGCAATTTGCAGGTATTATTAGCAATTTCTCTTACCCCAATTTGTGTCACAACTACTGGAGCAAAATGAGCATGCATTATGATGTCACAGTATATGATGACATAATAATTAGTATGTATTATGACGTCATAATGAATCCACATTATGACATCACAATATATTGAGAGCGCAATTTGCAGGTATTATGAGCAATTTCTCTTACCCCAATTTGTGTCACATCTACTGGAGCATCATGAGCATGCATTATGACGTCACAGTATATGATGACATCATAATTAGTAAGCATTATGACGTCACAATGTATTATGACGTCATAATGTATCCGCATTATGACATCACAATATATTATGAGAGCGCAATTTACAGGTATTATGAGCAATTTCTCTTACCCCAATTTGTGTCACATCTACTAGAGCATCATGAGCATGTATTATGACGTCACAGTATATGATGACATCATAATTAGTATGCACTATGACGTCACAATGTATTATGACATCATAAAGTATCCGCATTATGACATCGCAATACATTATGAGAGCGCAATTTGCAGGTATTATGAGCCATTTCTCTTACCCCAATTTGTGTCACAACTACTGGAGCATAATGAGCATGCATTATGATGTCACAGTATATGATGACATCATAATTAGTATGTATTATGACGTCATAATGAATCCGCATTATGACATCACAATATATTGAGAGCGCAATTTGCAGGTATTATGAGCAATTTCTCTTACCCCAATTTGTGTCACATCTACTGGAGCATAATGAGCATGCATTATGATATCACAGTATATGATGACATCATAATTAGTATGCACTATGATGTCACAATGTATTATGACGTCATAATGAATCCGCATTTTGACATCACAATATATTATGAGAGCGCAATTTGCAGGTATTATGAGCAATTTCTCTTACCCAAATTTGTGTCACATCTACTGGAGAAACATGAGCATGTATTATGATGTCACAATATATGATGACATCATAATTAGTATGCACTATGACGTCACAATATATTATGACGTCATAATGTATTCGCATTATGACATCACAATATAGTATGAGAGCGCAATTTGCAGGTATTATGAGCAATTTCTCTTACCACAATTTGTGTCACATCTAATCGAGCATCATGAGCATGTATTATGACGTCACAGTATATAATGACATCATAACTAGTAAGCACTATGATGTCACAATGTATTATGATGTCATAATATATCCGCATTATGACATCACAACATATTAAGAGAGCGCAATTTGCAGATATTATGAGGAATTTCTCTTAACCCAATTTGTGTCACATCTACTGGAGCATCCTGAGCATGTATTTTGACGTCACAATATATGATGACATCATAATTAGTATGCACTACGACGTCACAATGTATTATGACGTCATAATGTATTCGCATTATGACATCACAATATAGTATGAGAGCGCAATTTGCAGGTATTATGAGCAATTTCTCTTACCCCAATTTGTGTCACATCTACTCGAGCATCATGAGCATGTATTATGACGTCACAGTATATGATGACATCATAATTAGTATGCACTATGACGTCACAATGTATTATGATGTCATAATATATCCGCAATATGACATCACAACATATTAAGAGAGCGCAATTTGCAGATATTATGAGCAATTTCTCTAACCCCAATTTGTGTCACATTTACTGGAGCATCCTGAGCATGTATTTTGACGTCACAATATACGATGACATCATAATTAGTATGCACTATGACGTCACAATGTATTATGACGTCATAATGTATTCGCATTATGACATAACAATACAGTATGAGAGCGCAATTTGCAGGTATTATGAGCAATTTCTCTTACCCCAATTTGTGTCACATCTACTCGATCATCACGAGCATGTATTATGACGTCACAGTATATGATGACATCATATTTAGTATGCACTATGACGTCACAATGTATTATGATGTCATAATATATCCGCATTATGACATCACAACATATTAAAAGAGCGCAATTTGCAGATATTATGAGCAATTTCTCTTACCCCAATTTGTGTCACATCTACTGGAGCATCATGAGCATGCATTATTACGTCACAATATATGATGACATCATAATTAGTATGCACTATGATGTTTCAATATATTATGACGTCATAATGTATCCGCTTTATGACATCACAATATATTATGAGAGCGCAATTTGCAGGTATTATGAGCAATTTCTCTTACACCAATTTGTGTCACATCTACTGGAGCATCCTGAGCATGCATTTTGATGTCACAATATATGATGACATCATAATTAGTATGCAGTATGACGTCACAATGTATTATGACGTCATAATGTATTCGCATTATGACATCACAATATAGTATGAGAGCGCAATTTGCAGGTATTATGAGCAATTTCTCTTACCCCAATTTGTGTCACATCTACTCGAGCATCATGAGCATGTATTATGACGTCACAGTATATGATGACATCATAATTAGTATGCACTATGACGTCACAATGTATTATGACATCATAATGTATCCGCATTATGACATCGCAATATATTATGAGAGCGCAATTTGCAGGTATTCGGAGCAATTTCTCTTACCCCAATTTATGTCACATCTACTGGAGCATAATGAGCATGCATTATGATGTCACTGTATATGATGACATCATAATTAGTATGCACTATGATGTCACTATGTATTATGACGTCATAATGATTCCGCATTATGACATCACAATATATTATGAGAGCGCAATTTGCAGGTATTATGAGCAATTTCTCTTACCCCAATTTGTGTCACATCTACTGGAGCATAATGAGCATGCATTATGATGTCACAGTATATGATTACATCATAATTAGTATGCACTATGATGTCACAATGTATTATGAGGTCATAATGAATCCGCATTATGACATCACCATATATTATGAGAGTGCAATTTTCAGGTATTTTGAGCAATTTCTCTTACCCCAATTTGTGTCACATCTACTGGAGAAACATGAGCATGTATTATGACGTCACAGTATATGATGACATCATAATTATTATGCATTATGACGTCACAATATATTATGATGTCATAATATATCCGCATTATGGCATCACAATATATTATGAGAGCGCTATTTGCAGGTATTATGAGCAATTTCTCTTACCCCAATTTGTGTCACATCTACTGGAGCATCCCGAGCATGTATTTTGACGTCACAATATATGATGACATCATAATTAGTATGCACTATGACGTCCCAATGTATAATGACGTCATAATGTATTCGCATTATGACATCACAATATAGTATGAGAGCGCAATTTGCAGGTATTATGAGCAATTTCTCTTACCCCACTTTGTGTCACATCTACTGGATCATCCTGAGCATGTATTTTGACGTCACAGTATATGATGACATCATAATTAGTATGCACTATGACGTCACAATGTATTATGACGTCATAATGTATTCGCATTATGATATCACAATATAGTATGAGAGCGCAATTTGCAGGTATTATGAACAATTTCTCTTACCCCAATTTGTGTCACATCTACTCGAGCATCATGAGCATGCATTATTACGTCACAATATATGATGACATCATAATTAGTATGCACTATGATGTTTCAATATATTATGACGTCATAATGTATCCGCTTTTTGACATCACAATATATTATGAGAGCGCAATTTGCAGGTATTATGAGCCATTTCTCTTACCCCAATTTGTGTCACATCTACTGGAGAAACATGAGCATGTATTATGACGTCACAGTATATGATGACATCATAATTAGTATGCACTATGACTTCACAATGTATTATGATATAATAATGTATCCGCATTATGACATCACAATATATTATGAGAGCGCAATTTGCAGGTATTATGAGCAATTTATCTTACCCCAATTTGTGTCACATCTACTGGAGCATCCTGAGCATGTATTTTGACGTCACAATATATGATGACATCATAATTAGTATGCACTATAACGTCACAATGTATTATGACGTCATAATGTATTCGCCTTATGACATCACAATATATTATGAGAGCGCAATTTGCAGGTATTATGAGCAATTTCTCTTACCCCAATTTGTGTCACATGTACTGGAGCATAATGAGCATGCATTATGATGTCACTGTATATGATGACATCATAATTAGTATGCACTATGATGTCACAATGTATTATGACGTCATAATGTATTCGCATTATGACATCACAATATATTATGAGAGCGCAATTTGCAGGTATTATGAGCAATTTCTCTTACCCCAATTTGTGTCACATCTACTGGAGCATCCTGAGCATGTATTTTGACGTCACAATATATGATGACATCATAATTAGTATGCACTATGACGTCACAATGTATTATGACGTCTTAATGTATTCGCATTATGACATCACAACATATTAAGAGAGCGCAATTTGCAGATATTATGAGCAATTTCTCTTACCCCAATTTGTGTCACATCTACGGGAGTATCATGAGCATGCATTATGACATCACAATATATGATGACATCATAATTAGTATGCACTATGATGTCACAATGTATTATGACGTCATAATGTATCCGCATTATGACATCACAATATAGTATGAGAGCGCAATTTGCAGGTATTATGAGCAATTTCTCTTACCCCAATTTTTGTAACATCTACTCGAGCATCATGAGCATGTATTATAACGTCACAGTATATAATGACATCATAATTAGTATGCACTATGACGTCACAATGTATTATGACATCATAATGTATCCGCATTATGACATAGCAATATATTATGAGAGCGCAATTTGCAGGTATTCGGAGCAATTTCTCTTACCCCAATTTGTGTCACATCTACTGGAGCATAATGAGCATGCATTATGATGTCACTGTATATGATGACATCATAATTAGTATGCACTATGATGTCACAATGTATTATGACGTCATAATGATTCCGCATTATGACATCAAAATATATTATTAGAGCACAATTTGCAGGTATTATGAGCAATTTCTCTTACCCCAATTTGTGTCACATCTACTGGAGCATAATGAGCATGCATTATGATGTCACAGTATATGATGACATCATAATTAGTATCCACTATGATCTCACAATGTATTATGAGGTCATAATGAATCCGCATTATGACATCACAATATATTATGAGAGCGAAATTTGCAGGAATTTTGAGCAATTTCCCTTACCCCAATTTGTGTCACATCTACTGGAGAAACATGAGCATGTATTATGATGTCACAATATATGATGACATCATAATTAGTATGCACTATGACGTCACAATGTCTTATGACATCATAATATATTCGCATTATGACATCACAATATAGTATGAGAGCGCAATTTGCAGGTATGAGCAATTTCTCTTACCCCAATTTGTGTCACATCTACTGGAGCATCCTGAGCATGTATTTTGACGTCACAATTTATGATGACATCATAATTAGTATGCACTATGACGTCACAATGTATTATGATGTCATAATGTATTCGTATTATGACATCACAATATAGTATGAAAGCGCAATTTGCAGGTATTATGAGCAATTTCTCTTACCACAATTTGTGTCACATCTACTCGAGCATCATGAGCATGTATTATGACGTCACAGTATATGATGACATCATAATTAGTATGCACTATGACGTCACAATGTATTATGACATCATAATGTATCCGCATTATGACATCGCAATATATTATGAGAGCGCAATTTGCAGGTATTCGGAGCAATTTCTCTTACCCCAATTTGTGTCACATCTACTGGAGCATAATGAGCATGCATTATGATGTCACTGTATATGATGACATCATAATTAGTATGCACTATGATGTCACAATGTATTATGACGTCATAATGATTCCGCATGATGACATCACAATATATTATGAGAGCGCAATTTGCAGGTATTATGAGCAATTTCTCTTACCCCAATTTGTGTCACATCTACTGGAGCATAATGAGCATGCATTATGATGTCACAGTATATGATGACATCATAATTAGAATGCACTATGATATCACAATATATTATGAGGTCATAATGAATCTGCATTATGACATCACAATATATTATGAGAGCGAAATTTGCAGGTATTTTGAGCAATTTCTCTTACCCCCATTTTTGTCACATCTACTGGAGAAACATGAGCATGTATTATGACGTCACAATATATGATGACATCATAATTAGTATGCACTATGACGTCACAATGTATTATGACGTCATAATATATTCGCATTATCACATCACAATATATTATGATAGAGCAATTTGCAGGTATTATGACGAATTTCTCTTACCCCAATTTGTGTCACATCTACTGGAGCATCATGAGCATGTATTATGATGTCACAGTATATGATGACATCATAATTAGTATGCACTATGACGTCACAATGTATTATGACATCATAATGTATCCGCATTATGACATCGCAATACATTGTGAGAGCGCAATTTGCAGGTATTATGAGCAATTTCTCTTACCCCAATTTGTGTCACAACTACTGGAGCAAAATGAGCATGCATTATGATGTCACAGTATATGATGACATAATAATTAGTATGTATTATGACGTCATAATGAATCCACATTATGACATCACAATATATTGAGAGCGCAATTTGCAGGTATTATGAGCAATTTCTCTTACCCCAATTTGTGTCACATCTACTGGAGCATCATGAGCATGCATTATGACGTCACAGTATATGATGACATCATAATTAGTAAGCATTATGACGTCACAATGTATTATGACGTCATAATGTATCCGCATTATGACATCACAATATATTATGAGAGCGCAATTTACAGGTATTATGAGCAATTTCTCTTACCCCAATTTGTGTCACATCTACTAGAGCATCATGAGCATGTATTATGACGTCACAGTATATGATGACATCATAATTAGTATGCACTATGACGTCACAATGTATTATGACATCATAAAGTATCCGCATTATGACATCGCAATACATTATGAGAGCGCAATTTGCAGGTATTATGAGCCATTTCTCTTACCCCAATTTGTGTCACAACTACTGGAGCATAATGAGCATGCATTATGATGCCACAGTATATGATGACATCATAATTAGTATGTATTATGACGTCATAATGAATCCGCATTATGACATCACAATATATTGAGAGCGCAATTTGCAGGTATTATGAGCAATTTCTCTTACCCCAATTTGTGTCACATCTACTGGAGCATAATGAGCATGCATTATGATATCACAGTATATGATGACATCATAATTAGTATGCACTATGATGTCACAATGTATTATGACGTCATAATGAATCCGCATTTTCACATCACAATATATTATGAGAGCGCAATTTGCAGGTATTATGAGCAATTTCTCTAACCCCAATTTGTGTCACATTTACTGGAGCATCCTGAGCATGTATTTTAACGTCACAATATACGATGACATCATAATTAGTATGCACTATGACGTCACAATGTATTATGACGTCATAATGTATTCGCATTATGACATAACAATACAGTATGAGAGCGCAATTTGCAGGTATTATGAGCAATTTCTCTTACCCCAATTTGTGTCACATCTACTCGATCATCACGAGCATGTATTATGACGTCACAGTATATGATGACATCATATTTAGTATGCACTATGACGTCACAATGTATTATGATGTCATAATATATCCGCATTATGACATCACAACATATTAAAAGAGCGCAATTTGCAGATATTATGAGCAATTTCTCTTACCCCAATTTGTGTCACATCTACTGGAGCATCATGAGCATGCATTATTACGTCACAATATATGATGACATCATAATTAGTATGCACTATGATGTTTCAATATATTATGACGTCATAATGTATCCGCTTTATGACATCACAATATATTATGAGAGCGCAATTTGCAGGTATTATGAGCAATTTCTCTTACCCCAATTTGTGTCACATCTACTGGAGCATCCTGAGCATGCATTTTGATGTCACAATATATGATGACATCATAATTAGTATGCAGTATGACGTCACAATGTATTATGACGTCATAATGTATTCGCATTATGACATCACAATATAGTATGAGAGCGCAATTTGCAGGTATTATGAGCAATTTCTCTTACCCCAATTTGTGTCACATCTACTGGAGCATCCCGAGAAAGTATTTTGACGTCACAATATATGATGACATCATAATTAGTATGCACTATGACGTCCCAATGTATAATGACGTCATAATGTATTCGCATTATGACATCCCAATATAGTATGAGAGCACAATTTGCAGGTATTATGAGCAATTTCTCTTACCCCACTTTGTGTCACATCTACTGGAGCATCCTGAGCATGTATTTTGACGTCACAGTATATGATGACATCATAATTAGTATGCACTATGACGTCACAATGTATTATGACGTCATAATGTATTCGCATTATGATATCACAATATAGTATGAGAGCGCAATTTGCAGGTATTATGAACAATTTCTCTTACCCCAATTTGTGTCACATCTACTCGAGCATCATGAGCATGTATTATGACGTCACAGTATATGATGACATCATAATTAGTATGCACTATGACGTCACAATGTATTATGATGTCATAATATATCCGCATTATGACATCACAACATATTAAGAGAGCACAATTTGCAGATATTATGAGCAATTTCTCTTACCACAATTTGTGTCACATCTGCTGGAGCATCATGAGCATGCATTATGATGTCACAATATATGATGACATCATAATTAGTATGCACTATGATGTCACAATGTATTATGACGTCATAATGTATCCGCATTATGACATCACAATATATTATGAGAGCGCAATTTGCAGGTATTATGAGCAATTTCTCTTACCCCAATTTGTGTCACATGTACTGGAGCATAATGAGCATGCATTATGATGTCACTGTATATGATGACATCATAATTAGTATGCACTATGATGTCACAATGTATTATGACGTCATAATGTATTCGCATTATGACATCACAATATATTATGAGAGCGCAATTTGCAGGTATTATGAGCAATTTCTCTTACCCCAATTTGTGTCACATCTACTGGAGCATCCTGAGCATGTATTTTGACGTCACAATATATGATGACATCATAATTAGTATGCACTATGACATCACAATGTATTATGACGTCATAATGTATTCGCATTTTGACATCACAATATAGTATGAGAGCGCAATTTGCAGGTATTATGAGCAATTTCCCTTACCCCAATTTGTGTCACATCTACTGGAGCATCCTGAGCATGTATTTTGACGTCACAATATATGATGACATCATAATTAGTATGCACTATGACGTCACAATGTATTATGACGTCTTAATGTATTCGCATTATGACATCACAACATATTAAGAGAGCGCAATTTGCAGATATTATGAGCAATTTCTCTTACCCCAATTTGTGTCACATCTACTGGAGTATCATGAGCATGCATTATGACATCACAATATATGATGACATCATAATTAGTATGCACTATGATGTCACAATGTATTATGACGTCATAATATATCCGCATTATGACATCACAATATAGTATGAGAGCGCAATTTGCAGGTATTATGAGCAATTTCTCTTACCCCAATTTTTGTAACATCTACTCGAGCATCATGAGCATGTATTATAACGTCACAGTATATAATGACATCATAATTAGTATGCACTATGACGTCACAATGTATTATGACATCATAATGTATCCGCATTATGACATCGCAATATATTATGAGAGCGCAATTTGCAGGTATTCGGAGCAATTTCTCTTACCCCAATTTGTGTCACATCTACTGGAGCATAATGAGCATGCATTATGATGTCACTGTATATGATGACATCATAATTAGTATGCACTATGATGTCACAATGTATTAAGACGTCATAATGATTCCGCATTATGACATCAAAATATATTATTAGAGCACAATTTGCAGGTATTATGAGCAATTTCTCTTACCCCAATTTGTGTCACATCTACTGGAGCATAATGAGCATGCATTATGATGTCACAGTATATGATGACATCATAATTAGTATCCACTATGATCTCACAATGTATTATGAGGTCATAATGAATCCGCATTATGACATCACAATATATTATGAGAGCGAAATTTGCAGGAATTTTGAGCAATTTCCCTTACCCCAATTTGTGTCACATCTACTGGAGAAACATGAGCATGTATTATGATGTCACAATATATGATGACATCATAAGTAGTATGCACTATGACGTCACAATGTATTATGACATCATAATATATTCGCATTATGACATCACAATATAGTATGAGAGCGCAATTTGCAGGTATGAGCAATTTCTCTTACCCCAATTTGTGTCACATCTACTGGAGCATCCTGAGCATGTATTTTGACGTCACAATTTATGATGACATCATAATTAGTATGCACTATGACGTCACAATGTATTATGATGTCATAATGTATTCGTATTATGACATCACAATATAGTATGAAAGCGCAATTTGCAGGTATTATGAGCAATTTCTCTTACCCCAATTTGTGTCACATCTACTCGAGCATCATGAGCATGTATTATGACGTCACAGTATATGATGACATCATAATTAGTATGCACTATGTCGTCACAATGTATTATGACATCATAATGTATCCGCATTATGACATCGCAATATATTAGGAGAGCGCAATTTGCAGGTATTCGGAGCAATTTCTCTTACCCCAATTTGTGTCACATCTACTGGAGCATAATGAGCATGCATTATGATGTCACTGTATATGATGACATCATAATTAGTATGCACTATGATGTCACAATGTATTATGACGTCATAATGATTCCGCATTATGACATCACAATATATTATGAGAGCGCAATTTGCAGGTATTATGAGCAATTTCTCTTACCCCAATTTGTGTCACATCTACTGGAGCATAATGAGCATGCATTATGATGTCACAGTATATGATGACATCATAATTAGAATGCACTATGATATCACAATGTATTATGAGGTCATAATGAATCTGCATTATGACATCACAATATATTATGAGAGCGAAATTTGCAGGTATTTTGAGCAATTTCTCTTACCTCCATTTTTGTCACATCTACTGGAGAAACATGAGCATGTATTATGACGTCACAATATATGATGACATCATAATTAGTATGCACTATGACGTCACAATGTATTATGACGTCATAATGTATTCGCATTATGACATCACAATATAGTATGAGAGCGCAATTTGCAGGTATTATGAGCAATTTCTCTTACCCCAATTTGTGTCACATCTAATGGAGCATCCTGAGCATGTATTTTGACGTCACAACATATGATGACATCAAAATTAGTATGCACTATGACGTCACAATGTATTATGACGTCATAATGTATTCGCATTATGACATCACAATATAGTATGAGAGCGCAATTTGCAGGTATTATGAGCAATTTCTCTTACCCCAATTTGTGTCACATCTACTGGAGCATCCTGAGGATGCATTATGATGTCACTGTATATGATGACATCATAATTAGTATGCACGATGACGTCACAATGTACTATGATGTCATAATATATCCGCATTATGACATCACAACATATTAAGAGAGCGCAATTTACAGATATTATGAGCAATTTCTCTTACCCCAATTTGTGTCACATCTACTCGAGCATCATGAGCATGTATTATGACGTCACAGTATATGATGACATCATAATTAGTATGCACTATTACGTCACAATGTATTATGACATCATAATGTATCCGCATTATGACATCGCAATATATTATGAGAGCGCAATTTGCAGGTATTCGGAGCAATTTCTCTTACCCCAAATTGTCACATCTACTGGAGCATAATGAGCATGCATTATGATGTCACTGTATATGATGACATCATAATTAGTATGCACTAAGATGTCACAATGCATTATGACGTCATAATGATTCCGCATTATGACATCACAATATATTATGAGAGCGCAATTTGCAGGTATTATGAGCAATTTCTCTTACCCCAATTTGTGTCACATCTACTGGAGCATCCTGAAGATGTATTTTGACGTCACAATATATGATGACATCATAATTAGTATGCACTATGACGTCACAATGTATTATGACGTCATAATGTATTCGCATTATGACATCACAATATGGTATGAGAGCGCAATTTGCAGGTATTATGAGCAATTTCTCTTACCCCAATTTGTGTCACATCTACTGGAGCATCATGAGCATGTATTATGACGTCACAGTATATGATGACATCATAATTAGTATGCACTATGACGTCACAATGTATTATGATGTCATAATATATCCGCATTATGACATCACAACATATTAAGAGAGCGCAATTTGCAGATATTATGAGCAATTTCTCTTACCACAATTTGTGTCACATCTACTGGAGCATCATGAGCATGCATTATGATGTCACAATATATGATGACATCATAATTAGTATGCACTATGACGTCACAATGTATTATGACGTCATAATGTATTCGCATTATGACATCACAATATAGTATGAGAGCGCAATTTGCAGGTATTATGAGCAATTTCTCTTATCCCAATTTGTGTCATATCTACTCGAGCATCATGAGCATGTATTATGACGTCACAGTATATGATGACATTTTAATTAGTATGCACTATGATGTCACAATGTATTATGACATCATAATGTATCCGCATTATGACATCGCAATATATTATGAGAGCGCAATTTGCAGGTATTCGGAGCAATTTCTCTTACCCCAAATTGTCACATCTACTGGAGCATAATGAGCATGCATTATGATGTCACTGTATATGATGACATCATAATTAGTATGCACTAAGATGTCACAATGCATTATGACGTCATAATGATTCCGCATTATGACATCACAATATATTATGAGAGCGCAATTTGCAGGTATTATGAGCAATTTCTCTTACCCCAACTTGTGTCACATCTACTGGAGCATCCTGAGGATGTATTTTGACGTCACAATATATGATGACATCATAATTAGTATGCACTATGACGTCACAATGTATTATGACGTCATAATGTATTCGCATTATGAGATCACAATATAGTATGAGAGCGCAATTTGCAGGTATTATGAGCAATTTCTCTTACCCCAATTTGTGTCACATCTACTCGAGCATCATGAGCATGTATTATGACGTCACAGTATATGATGACATCATAATTAGTATGCACTATGACGTCACAATGTATTATGATGTCATAATATATCCGCATTATGACATCACAACATATTAAGAGAGCGCAATTTGCAGATATTATGAGCAATTTCTCTTACCACAATTTGTGTCACATCTACTGGAGCATCATGAGCATGCATTATGACGTCACAATATATGATGACATCATAATTACTATGCACTATGACGTCACAATGTATTATGACATCATAATGTATCCGCATTATGACATCACAATATATTATTAGAGCGCAATTTGCAGGTATTATGAGCAATTTCTCTTACCCCAATTTGTGTCACAAGTACTGGAACATAAAGAGCATGCATTATGATGTCACAGTATATGATGACATCATAATTAGTACGTATTATGACGTCATAATGAATCCACGTTATGACATCACAATATATTGAGAGCGCAATTTGCAGGTATTATGAGCAATTTCTCTTACCCCAATTTGAGTCACATCTACTGGAGCATCATGAGCATGCATTATGACGTCACAGTATATGATGACATCATAATTAGTATGCACTATGACGTCACAATGTATTATGACATCATAATATATCCGCATTATGACATCGCAATATATTATGAGAGCGCAGTTTGCAGGTATTATGAGCAATTTCTCTTACCCCAATTTGTGTCACATCTACTGGAGCAAAATGAGCATGCATTATGATGTCACAGTATATGATGACATCATAATTAGTATGCACTATGATGTCACAATATATTATCACGTCATAATGAATCCGCATTATGACACCACAATACATTATGAGAGCGCAATTTGCAGGTATTATGACCAATATCTCTTACCCCAATTTGTGTCACATCTGCTGGAGAAACATGAGCATGTATTATGACGTCACAGTATATGATGACATCATAATTAGTATGCATTATGACGTCACAATATATTATGATGTCATAATATATCCGCATTATGACATCACAATGTATTATGAGAGCGCAATTTGCAGGTATTATGAGCAATTTCTCTTACCACAATTTGTGTAACATGTGCTGGAGCATCATGAGCATGCATTATGATGTCACAATATATGATGACATCATAATTAGTATGCACTATGATGTCACAATGTATTATGACGTCATAATGTATTCGCTTTATGACATCACAATATATTATTTTATCTCAATTTCCAGGTATTATGACCAATTTCTCTTACCCCAATTTGTGTCACATCTACTGGAGCATCATGAGCATGTGTTATGACGTCACAGTATATGACGACATCATAATTACTATGCACTATGATGTCACAATGTATTATGATGTCATAATATATCCGGATAATGACATCACAATATATTATGAGAGCGCAATTTGCAGCTGTTATGAGCAATCTCTCTTACCACAATTTGTGCCACATCTACTGGAGCATCATGAGCATGAATTATGATGTCACAATATATGATGACATCATAATTAGTATGCACTATGATGTCACAATGTATTATGACGACATAATGTATCCGCTTTATGACATCACAATATATTATGAGAGCGCAATTTGCAGGTATTATGACCAATTTCTCTTACCCCAATTTGTGTCACATCTACTGGAGAAACATGAGCATGTATTATGACGTCACAGTATAAGATGACATCATAATTAGTATGCATTATGACGTCACAATGTATTATGATGTCATAATATATCCGCATTATGACATCACAATATATTATGAGAGCGCAATTTGCATTTATGATGAGCAATTTCTCTTACCACAATTTGTGCCACATCTACTGGAGCATCATGAGCATGCATTATGACGTCACAATATATGATGACATCATAATTAGTATGCACTATGATGTCACAATGTATTATGACGTCATAATGTATCCGCTTTATGACATCACAATATATTATGAGAGCGCAATTTGCAGGTATTATGACCAATTTCTCTTACCCCAATTTGTGTCACATCTACTGGAGCTTCATGAGCATGTATTATGACGTTACAGTATATGATGACATCATAATTAGTATGCACTATGAGGTCACAATGTATTGTGATATCATAATATATCCGCATTATGACATCACAACATATTATGAGAGCGCAATTTGCAGGTATTATGAGCAATTTCTCTTACCACAATTTGTGTCACACCTACTGGAGCATCTTGAGCATCAATTATGACGTCACAATATATGATGACATCGTAATTAGTATGCACTATGATGTCACAATGTATTATGACGTCATAATGCATCCGCTTTATGACATCACAATATATTATGAGAGCGCAATTTGCAGGTATTATGACCAATTTCTCTTACCCTAATTTGTGTCTCATCTACTGGAGCATCGTGTGCATGTATTATGACGTCACACTATATGATGACATCATAATTAGTATGCACTATGACGTCACAATGTATTATGACGTCATAATGTATCCGCATTATGACATCACAATATATTATGAGAGCGAAATTTGCAGGTATTATGAGCAATTTCTCTTACCCCAATTTGTGTCACATCTACTGGAGAAACATGAGCATGTATTATGACATCACAGTAAATGATGACATCATAATTAGTATGCATTATGACGTCACAATGTATTATGATGTCATAATATATCCGCATAATGACATTACAATATATTATGAGAGCGCAATTTGCAGGTATTATGAGCAATTTCTCTTACCCCAATTTTTGTCACATCGACTGGAGCATAATGAGCATGTATTATAACGTCACAATATATGATGACATCATAATTAGTATGCACTATGACGTCACAATATGTTATGACGTCATAATGTATTCGCATTATGACATCACAATATATTATGAGAGCGTAATTTGCAGGTATTATGAGCAATTTCTCTTACCACAATTTGTGTAACATGTGCTGGAGCATCATGAGCATGCATTATGACGTCACAACATATGATGACATCATAATTAGTCTGCACTATGATGTCACAATGTATTATGACGTCATAATGTATCCGCTTTTTGACATCACAATATATTATGAGAGCGCAATTTGCAGGTATTATGAGCCATTTCTCTTACCCCAATTTGTGTCACATCTACTGGAGAAACATGAGCATGTATTATGACGTCACAGTATATGATGACATCATAATTAGTATGCACTATGACTTCACAATGTATTATGATATAATAATGTATCCGCATTATGACATCACAATATATTATGAGAGCGCAATTTGCAGGTATTATGAGCAATTTATCTTACCCCAATTTGTGTCACATCTACTGGAGCATCCTGAGCATGTATTTTGACGTCACAATATATGATGACATCATAATTAGTATGCACTATAACGTCACAATGTATTATGACGTCATAATGTATTCGCCTTATGACATCACAATATATTATGAGAGCGCAATTTGCAGGTATTATGAGCAATTTCTCTTACCCCAATTTGTGTCACATGTACTGGAGCATAATGAGCATGCATTATGATGTCACTGTATATGATGACATCATAATTAGTATGCACTATGATGTCACAATGTATTATGACGTCATAATGTATTCGCATTATGACATCACAATATATTATGAGAGCGCAATTTGCAGGTATTATGAGCAATTTCTCTTACCCCAATTTGTGTCACATCTACTGGAGCATCCTGAGCATGTATTTTGACGTCACAATATATGATGACATCATAATTAGTATGCACTATGACGTCACAATGTATTATGACGTCTTAATGTATTCGCATTATGACATCACAACATATTAAGAGAGCGCAATTTGCAGATATTATGAGCAATTTCTCTTACCCCAATTTGTGTCACATCTACTGGAGTATCATGAGCATGCATTATGACATCACAATATATGATGACATCATAATTAGTATGCACTATGATGTCACAATGTATTATGACGTCATAATGTATCCGCATTATGACATCACAATATAGTATGAGAGCGCAATTTGCAGGTATTATGAGCAATTTCTCTTACCCCAATTTTTGTAACATCTACTCGAGCATCATGAGCATGTATTATAACGTCACAGTATATAATGACATCATAATTAGTATGCACTATGACGTCACAATGTATTATGACATCATAATGTATCCGCATTATGACATAGCAATATATTATGAGAGCGCAATTTGCAGGTATTCGGAGCAATTTCTCTTACCCCAATTTGTGTCACATCTACTGGAGCATAATGAGCATGCATTATGATGTCACTGTATATGATGACATCATAATTAGTATGCACTATGATGTCACAATGTATTATGACGTCATAATGATTCCGCATTATGACATCAAAATATATTATTAGAGCACAATTTGCAGGTATTATGAGCAATTTCTCTTACCCCAATTTGTGTCACATCTACTGGAGCATAATGAGCATGCATTATGATGTCACAGTATATGATGACATCATAATTAGTATCCACTATGATCTCACAATGTATTATGAGGTCATAATGAATCCGCATTATGACATCACAATATATTATGAGAGCGAAATTTGCAGGAATTTTGAGCAATTTCCCTTACCCCAATTTGTGTCACATCTACTGGAGAAACATGAGCATGTATTATGATGTCACAATATATGATGACATCATAATTAGTATGCACTATGACGTCACAATGTCTTATGACATCATAATATATTCGCATTATGACATCACAATATAGTATGAGAGCGCAATTTGCAGGTATGAGCAATTTCTCTTACCCCAATTTGTGTCACATCTACTGGAGCATCCTGAGCATGTATTTTGACGTCACAATTTATGATGACATCATAATTAGTATGCACTATGACGTCACAATGTATTATGATGTCATAATGTATTCGTATTATGACATCACAATATAGTATGAAAGCGCAATTTGCAGGTATTATGAGCAATTTCTCTTACCCCAATTTGTGTCACATCTACTCGAGCATCATGAGCATGTATTATGACGTCACAGTATATGATGACATCATAATTAGTATGCACTATGACGTCACAATGTATTATGACATCATAATGTATCCGCATTATGACATCGCAATATATTATGAGAGCGCAATTTGCAGGTATTCGGAGCAATTTCTCTTACCCCAATTTGTGTCACATCTACTGGAGCATAATGAGCATGCATTATGATGTCACTGTATATGATGACATCATAATTAGTATGCACTATGATGTCACAATGTATTATGACGTCATAATGATTCCGCATGATGACATCACAATATATTATGAGAGCGCAATTTGCAGGTATTATGAGCAATTTCTCTTACCCCAATTTGTGTCACATCTACTGGAGCATAATGAGCATGCATTATGATGTCACAGTATATGATGACATCATAATTAGAATGCACTATGATATCACAATATATTATGAGGTCATAATGAATCTGCATTATGACATCACAATATATTATGAGAGCGAAATTTGCAGGTATTTTGAGCAATTTCTCTTACCCCCATTTTTGTCACATCTACTGGAGAAACATGAGCATGTATTATGACGTCACAATATATGATGACATCATAATTAGTATGCACTATGACGTCACAATGTATTATGACGTCATAATATATTCGCATTATCACATCACAATATATTATGATAGAGCAATTTGCAGGTATTATGACGAATTTCTCTTACCCCAATTTGTGTCACATCTACTGGAGCATCATGAGCATGTATTATGATGTCACAGTATATGATGACATCATAATTAGTATGCACTATGACGTCACAATGTATTATGACATCATAATGTATCCGCATTATGACATCGCAATACATTGTGAGAGCGCAATTTGCAGGTATTATGAGCAATTTCTCTTACCCCAATTTGTGTCACAACTACTGGAGCAAAATGAGCATGCATTATGATGTCACAGTATATGATGACATAATAATTAGTATGTATTATGACGTCATAATGAATCCACATTATGACATCACAATATATTGAGAGCGCAATTTGCAGGTATTATGAGCAATTTCTCTTACCGCAATTTGTGTCACATCTACTGGAGCATCATGAGCATGCATTATGACGTCACAGTATATGATGACATCATAATTAGTAAGCATTATGACGTCACAATGTATTATGACGTCATAATGTATCCGCATTATGACATCACAATATATTATGAGAGCGCAATTTACAGGTATTATGAGCAATTTCTCTTACCCCAATTTGTGTCACATCTACTAGAGCATCATGAGCATGTATTATGACGTCACAGTATATGATGACATCATAATTAGTATGCACTATGACGTCACAATGTATTATGACATCATAAAGTATCCGCATTATGACATCGCAATACATTATGAGAGCGCAATTTGCAGGTATTATGAGCCATTTCTCTTACCCCAATTTGTGTCACAACTACTGGAGCATAATGAGCATGCATTATGATGCCACAGTATATGATGACATCATAATTAGTATGTATTATGACGTCATAATGAATCCGCATTATGACATCACAATATATTGAGAGCGCAATTTGCAGGTATTATGAGCAATTTCTCTTACCCCAATTTGTGTCACATCTACTGGAGCATAATGAGCATGCATTATGATATCACAGTATATGATGACATCATAATTAGTATGCACTATGATGTCACAATGTATTATGACGTCATAATGAATCCGCATTTTGACATCACAATATATTATGAGAGCGCAATTTGCAGGTATTATGAGCAATTTCTCTTACCCAAATTTGTGTCACATCTACTGGAGAAACATGAGCATGTATTATGATGTCACAATATATGATGACATCATAATTAGTATGCACTATGACGTCACAATATATTATGACGTCATAATGTATTCGCATTATGACATCACAATATAGTATGAGAGCGCAATTTGCAGGTATTATGAGCAATTTCTCTTACCACAATTTGTGTCACATCTAATCGAGCATCATGAGCATGTATTATGACGTCACAGTATATAATGACATCATAACTAGTAAGCACTATGATGTCACAATGTATTATGATGTCATAATATATCCGCATTATGACATCACAACATATTAAGAGAGCGCAATTTGCAGATATTATGAGGAATTTCTCTTAACCCAATTTGTGTCACATCTACTGGAGCATCCTGAGCATGTATTTTGACGTCACAATATATGATGACATCATAATTAGTATGCACTACGACGTCACAATGTATTATGACGTCATAATGTATTCGCATTATGACATCACAATATAGTATGAGAGCGCAATTTGCAGGTATTATGAGCAATTTCTCTTACCCCAATTTGTGTCACATCTACTCGAGCATCATGAGCATGTATTATGACGTCACAGTATATGATGACATCATAATTAGTATGCACTATGACGTCACAATGTATTATGATGTCATAATATATCCGCAATATGACATCACAACATATTAAGAGAGCGCAATTTGCAGATATTATGAGCAATTTCTCTAACCCCAATTTGTGTCACATTTACTGGAGCATCCTGAGCATGTATTTTAACGTCACAATATACGATGACATCATAATTAGTATGCACTATGACGTCACAATGTATTATGACGTCATAATGTATTCGCATTATGACATAACAATACAGTATGAGAGCGCAATTTGCAGGTATTATGAGCAATTTCTCTTACCCCAATTTGTGTCACATCTACTCGATCATCACGAGCATGTATTATGACGTCACAGTATATGATGACATCATATTTAGTATGCACTATGACGTCACAATGTATTATGATGTCATAATATATCCGCATTATGACATCACAACATATTAAAAGAGCGCAATTTGCAGATATTATGAGCAATTTCTCTTACCCCAATTTGTGTCACATCTACTGGAGCATCATGAGCATGCATTATTACGTCACAATATATGATGACATCATAATTAGTATGCACTATGATGTTTCAATATATTATGACGTCATAATGTATCCGCTTTATGACATCACAATATATTATGAGAGCGCAATTTGCAGGTATTATGAGCAATTTCTCTTACCCCAATTTGTGTCACATCTACTGGAGCATCCTGAGCATGCATTTTGATGTCACAATATATGATGACATCATAATTAGTATGCAGTATGACGTCACAATGTATTATGACGTCATAATGTATTCGCATTATGACATCACAATATAGTATGAGAGCGCAATTTGCAGGTATTATGAGCAATTTCTCTTACCCCAATTTCTGTCACATCTACTCGAGCATCATGAGCATGTATTATGACGTCACAGTATATGATGACATCATAATTAGTATGCACTATGACGTCACATTGTATTATGACATCATAATGTATCCGCATTATGACAACGCAATATATTATGAGAGCGCAATTTGCAGGTATTATGAGCAATTTCTCTTACCCCAATTTATGTCACATCTACTGGAGCATAATGAGCATGCATTATGATGTCACTGTATATGATGACATCATAATTAGTATGCACTATGATGTCACAATGTATTATGACGTCATAATGATTCCGCATTATGACATCACAATATATTATGAGAGCGCAATTTGCAGGTATTATGAGCAATTTCTCTTACCCCAATTTGTGTCACATCTACTGGAGCATAATGAGCATGCATTATGATGTCACAGTATATGATTACATCATAATTAGTATGCACTATGATGTCACAATGTATTATGAGGTCATAATGAATCCGCATTATGACATCACAATATATTATGAGAGTGCAATTTTCAGGTATTTTGAGCAATTTCTCTTACCCCAATTTGTGTCACATCTACTGGAGAAACATGAGCATGTATTATGACGTCACAGTATATGATGACATCATAATTATTATGCATTATGACGTCACAATATATTATGATGTCATAATATATCCGCATTATGGCATCACAATATATTATGAGAGCGCAATTTGCAGGTATTATGAGCAATTTCTCTTACCCCAATTTGTGTCACATCTACTGGAGCATCCCGAGCATGTATTTTGACGTCACAATATATGATGACATCATAATTAGTATGCACTATGACGTCCCAATGTATAATGACGTCATAATGTATTCGCATTATGACATCCCAATATAGTATGAGAGCACAATTTGCAGGTATTATGAGCAATTTCTCTTACCCCACTTTGTGTCACATCTACTGGAGCATCCTGAGCATGTATTTTGACGTCACAGTATATGATGACATCATAATTAGTATGCACTATGACGTCACAATGTATTATGACGTCATAATGTATTCGCATTATGATATCACAATATAGTATGAGAGCGCAATTTGCAGGTATTATGAACAATTTCTCTTACCCCAATTTGTGTCACATCTACTCGAGCATCATGAGCATGTATTATGACGTCACAGTATATGATGACATCATAATTAGTATGCACTATGACGTCACAATGTATTATGATGTCATAATATATCCGCATTATGACATCACAACATATTAAGAGAGCACAATTTGCAGATATTATGAGCAATTTCTCTTACCACAATTTGTGTCACATCTGCTGGAGCATCATGAGCATGCATTATGATGTCACAATATATGATGACATCATAATTAGTATGCACTATGATGTCACAATGTATTATGACGTCATAATGTATCCGCATTATGACATCACAATATATTATGAGAGCGCAATTTGCAGGTATTATGAGCAATTTCTCTTACCCCAATTTGTGTCACATCTACTGGAGCATCCTGAGCATGTATTTTGACGTCACAATATATGATGACATCATAATTAGTATGCACTATGACGTCACAATGTATTATGACGTCATAATGTATTCGCCTTATGACATCACAATATATTATGAGAGCGCAATTTGCAGGTATTATGAGCAATTTCTCTTACCCCAATTTGTGTCACATGTACTGGAGCATAATGAGCATGCATTATGATGTCACTGTATATGATGACATCATAATTAGTATGCACTATGATGTCACAATGTATTATGACGTCATAATGTATTCGCATTATGACATCACAATATATTATGAGAGCGCAATTTGCAGGTATTATGAGCAATTTCTCTTACCCCAATTTGTGTCACATCTACTGGAGCATCCTGAGCATGTATTTTGACGTCACAATATATGATGACATCATAATTAGTATGCACTATGACATCACAATGTATTATGACGTCATAATGTATTCGCATTTTGACATCACAATATAGTATGAGAGCGCAATTTGCAGGTATTATGAGCAATTTCCCTTACCCCAATTTGTGTCACATCTACTGGAGCATCCTGAGCATGTATTTTGACGTCACAATATATGATGACATCATAATTAGTATGCACTATGACGTCACAATGTATTATGACGTCTTAATGTATTCGCATTATGACATCACAACATATTAAGAGAGCGCAATTTGCAGATATTATGAGCAATTTCTCTTACCCCAATTTGTGTCACATCTACTGGAGTATCATGAGCATGCATTATGACATCACAATATATGATGACATCATAATTAGTATGCACTATGATGTCACAATGTATTATGACGTCATAATATATCCGCATTATGACATCACAATATAGTATGAGAGCGCAATTTGCAGGTATTATGAGCAATTTCTCTTACCCCAATTTTTGTAACATCTACTCGAGCATCATGAGCATGTATTATAACGTCACAGTATATAATGACATCATAATTAGTATGCACTATGACGTCACAATGTATTATGACATCATAATGTATCCGCATTATGACATCGCAATATATTATGAGAGCGCAATTTGCAGGTATTCGGAGCAATTTCTCTTACCCCAATTTGTGTCACATCTACTGGAGCATAATGAGCATGCATTATGATGTCACTGTATATGATGACATCATAATTAGTATGCACTATGATGTCACAATGTATTATGACGTCATAATGATTCCGCATTATGACATCAAAATATATTATTAGAGCACAATTTGCAGGTATTATGAGCAATTTCTCTTACCCCAATTTGTGTCACATCTACTGGAGCATAATGAGCATGCATTATGATGTCACAGTATATGATGACATCATAATTAGTATCCACTATGATCTCACAATGTATTATGAGGTCATAATGAATCCGCATTATGACATCACAATATATTATGAGAGCGAAATTTGCAGGAATTTTGAGCAATTTCCCTTACCCCAATTTGTGTCACATCTACTGGAGAAACATGAGCATGTATTATGATGTCACAATATATGATGACATCATAAGTAGTATGCACTATGACGTCACAATGTATTATGACATCATAATATATTCGCATTATGACATCACAATATAGTATGAGAGCGCAATTTGCAGGTATGAGCAATTTCTCTTACCCCAATTTGTGTCACATCTACTGGAGCATCCTGAGCATGTATTTTGACGTCACAATTTATGATGACATCATAATTAGTATGCACTATGACGTCACAATGTATTATGATGTCATAATGTATTCGTATTATGACATCACAATATAGTATGAAAGCGCAATTTGCAGGTATTATGAGCAATTTCTCTTACCCCAATTTGTGTCACATCTACTCGAGCATCATGAGCATGTATTATGACGTCACAGTATATGATGACATCATAATTAGTATGCACTATGTCGTCACAATGTATTATGACATCATAATGTATCCGCATTATGACATCGCAATATATTAGGAGAGCGCAATTTGCAGGTATTCGGAGCAATTTCTCTTACCCCAATTTGTGTCACATCTACTGGAGCATAATGAGCATGCATTATGATGTCACTGTATATGATGACATCATAATTAGTATGCACTATGATGTCACAATGTATTATGACGTCATAATGATTCCGCATTATGACATCACAATATATTATGAGAGCGCAATTTGCAGGTATTAATTTCTCTTACCCCAATTTGTGTCACATCTACTGGAGCATAATGAGCATGCATTATGATGTCACAGTATATGATGACATCATAATTAGAATGCACTATGATATCACAATGTATTATGAGGTCATAATGAATCTGCATTATGACATCACAATATATTATGAGAGCGAAATTTGCAGGTATTTTGAGCAATTTCTCTTACCTCCATTTTTGTCACATCTACTGGAGAAACATGAGCATGTATTATGACGTCACAATATATGATAACATCATAATTAGTATGCACTATGACGTCACAATGTATTATGACGTCATAATGTATTCGCATTATGACATCACAATATAGTATGAGAGCGCAATTTGCAGGTATTATGAGCAATTTCTCTTACCCCAATTTGTGTCACATCTAATGGAGCATCCTGAGCATGTATTTTGACGTCACAACATATGATGACATCAAAATTAGTATGCACTATGACGTCACAATGTATTATGACGTCATAATGTATTCGCATTATGACATCACAATATAGTATGAGAGCGCAATTTGCAGGTATTATGAGCAATTTCTCTTACCCCAATTTGTGTCACATCTACTGGAGCATCCTGAGGATGCATTATGATGTCACTGTATATGATGACATCATAATTAGTATGCACGATGACGTCACAATGTACTATGATGTCATAATATATCCGCATTATGACATCACAACATATTAAGAGAGCGCAATTTACAGATATTATGAGCAATTTCTCTTACCCCAATTTGTGTCACATCTACTCGAGCATCATGAGCATGTATTATGACGTCACAGTATATGATGACATCATAATTAGTATGCACTATTACGTCACAATGTATTATGACATAATAATGTATCCGCATTATGACATCGCAATATATTATGAGAGCGCAATTTGCAGGTATTCGGAGCAATTTCTCTTACCCCAAATTGTCACATCTACTGGAGCATAATGAGCATGCATTATGATGTCACTGTATATGATGACATCATAATTAGTATGCACTAAGATGTCACAATGCATTATGACGTCATAATGATTCCGCATTATGACATCACAATATATTATGAGAGCGCAATTTGCAGGTATTATGAGCAATTTCTCTTACCCCAATTTGTGTCACATCTACTGGAGCATCCTGAAGATGTATTTTGACGTCACAATATATGATGACATCATAATTAGTATGCACTATGACGTCACAATGTATTATGACGTCATAATGTATTCGCATTATGACATCACAATATGGTATGAGAGCGCAATTTGCAGGTATTATGAGCAATTTCTCTTACCCCAATTTGTGTCACATCTACTGGAGCATCATGAGCATGTATTATGACGTCACAGTATATGATGACATCATAATTAGTATGCACTATGACGTCACAATGTATTATGATGTCATAATATATCCGCATTATGACATCACAACATATTAAGAGAGCGCAATTTGCAGATATTATGAGCAATTTCTCTTACCACAATTTGTGTCACATCTACTGGAGCATCATGAGCATGCATTATGATGTCACAATATATGATGACATCATAATTAGTATGCACTATGACGTCACAATGTATTATGACGTCATAATGTATTCGCATTATGACATCACAATATAATATGAGAGCGCAATTTGCAGGTATTATGAGCAATTTCTCTTATCCCAATTTGTGTCATATCTACTCGAGCATCATGAGCATGTATTATGACGTCACAGTATATGATGACATTTTAATTAGTATGCACTATGATGTCACAATGTATTATGACATCATAATGTATCCGCATTATGACATCGCAATATATTATGAGAGCGCAATTTGCAGGTATTCGGAGCAATTTCTCTTACCCCAAATTGTCACATCTACTGGAGCATAATGAGCATGCATTATGATGTCACTGTATATGATGACATCATAATTAGTATGCACTAAGATGTCACAATGCATTATGACGTCATAATGATTCCGCATTATGACATCACAATATATTATGAGAGCGCAATTTGCAGGTATTATGAGCAATTTCTCTTACCCCAATTTGTGTCACATCTACTGGAGCATCCTGAGGATGTATTTTGACGTCACAATATATGATGACATCATAATTAGTATGCACTATGACGTCACAATGTATTATGACGTCATAATGTATTCGCATTATGAGATCACAATATAGTATGAGAGCGCAATTTGCAGGTATTATGAGCAATTTCTCTTACCCCAATTTGTGTCACATCTACTCGAGCATCATGAGCATGTATTATGACGTCACAGTATATGATGACATCATAATTAGTATGCACTATGACGTCACAATGTATTATGATGTCATAATATATCCGCATTATGACATCACAACATATTAAGAGAGCGCAATTTGCAGATATTATGAGCAATTTCTCTTACCACAATTTGTGTCACATCTACTGGAGCATCATGAGCATGCATTATGACGTCACAATATATGATGACATCATAATTACTATGCACTATGACGTCACAATGTATTATGACATCATAATGTATCCGCATTATGACATCACAATATATTATTAGAGCGCAATTTGCAGGTATTATGAGCAATTTCTCTTACCCCAATTTGTGTCACAAGTACTGGAACATAAAGAGCATGCATTATGATGTCACAGTATATGATGACATCATAATTAGTACGTATTATGACGTCATAATGAATCCACGTTATGACATCACAATATATTGAGAGCGCAATTTGCAGGTATTATGAGCAATTTCTCTTACCCCAATTTGAGTCACATCTACTGGAGCATCATGAGCATGCATTATGACGTCACAGTATATGATGACATCATAATTAGTATGCACTATGATGTCACAATGTATTATGACATCATAATATATCCGCATTATGACATCGCAATATATTATGAGAGCGCAGTTTGCAGGTATTATGAGCAATTTCTCTTACCCCAATTTGTGTCACATCTACTGGAGCAAAATGAGCATGCATTATGATGTCACAGTATATGATGACATCATAATTAGTATGCACTATGATGTCACAATATATTATCACGTCATAATGAATCCGCATTATGACACCACAATACATTATGAGAGCGCAATTTGCAGGTATTATGACCAATATCTCTTACCCCAATTTGTGTCACATCTGCTGGAGAAACATGAGCATGTATTATGACGTCACAGTATATGATGACATCATAATTAGTATGCATTATGACGTCACAATATATTATGATGTCATAATATATCCGCATTATGACATCACAATGTATTATGAGAGCGCAATTTGCAGGTATTATGAGCAATTTCTCTTACCACAATTTGTGTAACATGTGCTGGAGCATCATGAGCATGCATTATGATGTCACAATATATGATGACATCATAATTAGTATGCACTATGATGTCACAATGTATTATGACGTCATAATGTATTCGCTTTATGACATCACAATATATTATTTTAGCTCAATTTCCAGGTATTATGACCAATTTCTCTTACCCCAATTTGTGTCACATCTACTGGAGCATCATGAGCATGTGTTATGACGTCACAGTATATGACGACATCATAATTACTATGCACTATGATGTCACAATGTATTATGATGTCATAATATATCCGGATAATGACATCACAATATATTATGAGAGCGCAATTTGCAGCTGTTATGAGCAATCTCTCTTACCACAATTTGTGCCACATCTACTGGAGCATCATGAGCATGAATTATGATGTCACAATATATGATGACATCATAATTAGTATGCACTATGATGTCACAATGTATTATGACGACATAATGTATCCGCTTTATGACATCACAATATATTATGAGAGCGCAATTTGCAGGTATTATGACCAATTTCTCTTACCCCAATTTGTGTCACATCTACTGGAGAAACATGAGCATGTATTATGACGTCACAGTATAAGATGACATCATAATTAGTATGCATTATGACGTCACAATGTATTATGATGTCATAATATATCCGCATTATGACATCACAATATATTATGAGAGCGCAATTTGCATTTATGATGAGCAATTTCTCTTACCACAATTTGTGCCACATCTACTGGAGCATCATGAGCATGCATTATGACGTCACAATATATGATGACATCATAATTAGTATGCACTATGATGTCACAATGTATTATGACGTCATAATGTATCCGCTTTATGACATCACAATATATTATGAGAGCGCAATTTGCAGGTATTATGACCAATTTCTCTTACCCCAATTTGTGTCACATCTACTGGAGCTTCATGAGCATGTATTATGACGTTACAGTATATGATGACATCATAATTAGTATGCACTATGAGGTCACAATGTATTGTGATATCATAATATATCCGCATTATGACATCACAACATATTATGAGAGCGCAATTTGCAGGTATTATGAGCAATTTCTCTTACCACAATTTGTGTCACACCTACTGGAGCATCTTGAGCATCAATTATGACGTCACAATATATGATGACATCGTAATTAGTATGCACTATGATGTCACAATGTATTATGACGTCATAATGCATCCGCTTTATGACATCACAATATATTATGAGAGCGCAATTTGCAGGTATTATGACCAATTTCTCTTACCCTAATTTGTGTCTCATCTACTGGAGCATCGTGTGCATGTATTATGACGTCACACTATATGATGACATCATAATTAGTATGCACTATGACGTCACAATGTATTATGACGTCATAATGTATCCGCATTATGACATCACAATATATTATGAGAGCGAAATTTGCAGGTATTATGAGCAATTTCTCTTACCCCAATTTGTGTCACATCTACTGGAGAAACATGAGCATGTATTATGACATCACAGTAAATGATGACATCATAATTAGTATGCATTATGACGTCACAATGTATTATGATGTCATAATATATCCGCATAATGACATTACAATATATTATGAGAGCGCAATTTGCAGGTATTATGAGCAATTTCTCTTACCCCAATTTTTGTCACATCGACTGGAGCATAATGAGCATGTATTATAACGTCACAATATATGATGACATCATAATTAGTATGCACTATGACGTCACAATATGTTATGACGTCATAATGTATTCGCATTATGACATCACAATATATTATGAGAGCGTAATTTGCAGGTATTATGAGCAATTTCTCTTACCACAATTTGTGTAACATGTGCTGGAGCATCATGAGCATGCATTATGACGTCACAACATATGATGACATCATAATTAGTCTGCACTATGATGTCACAATGTATTATGACGTCATAATGTATCCGCTTTTTGACATCACAATATATTATGAGAGCGCAATTTGCAGGTATTATGAGCCATTTCTCTTACCCCAATTTGTGTCACATCTACTGGAGAAACATGAGCATGTATTATGACGTCACAGTATATGGTGACATCATAATTAGTATGCACTATGACTTCACAATGTATTATGATATAATAATGTATCCGCATTATGACATCACAATATATTATGAGAGCGCAATTTGCAGGTATTATGAGCAATTTATCTTACCCCAATTTGTGTCACATCTACTGGAGCATCCTGAGCATGTATTATGACGTCACAGTATATGATGACATCATAATTAGTATGCACTATGACGTCACAATGTATTATGATGTCATAATATATTCGCATTATCACATCACAATATATTATGAGAGAGCAATTTGCAGGTATTATGACGAATTTCTCTTACCCCAATTTGTGTCACATCTACTGGAGCATCATAAGCATGTATTATGATGTCACAGTATATGATGACATCATAATTAGTATGCACTATGACGTCACAATGTATTATGACATCATAATGTATCCGCATTATGACATCGCAATACTTTATGAGAGCGCAATTTGCAGGTATTATGAGCAATTTCCCTTACCCCAATTTGTGTCACATCTACTGGAGTATAATGAGCATGCATTATGATGTCACAGTATATGATGACATCATAATTACTATGCAGTATGATGTCACAATGTATTATGACGTCATAATGTATCCACATTTTGACATCACAATATATTATAAGAGCGCAATTTGCAGGTATTATGAGCAATTTCTCTTACCCCAATTTGTGTCACATCTACTGGAGCAAAATGAGAATGAATTATGATGTCACAGTATATGATGACATCATAATTAGTATGCACTATGATGTCACAATGTATTATGACGTCATAATGAATCCGCATTATGACATCACAATATATTATGAGAGCGCAATTTGCAAGTATTGTGAGCAATTTCTCTTACCCCAATTTGTGTCAAATCTACTGGAGAACCATGAGCATGTATTATGACGTCACAGTATATGATGACATCATAATTAGTATGCACTATGACGTCACAATGTATTATGAAGTCATAATATATTTGCATTATCACATCACAATATATAATGAGAGAGCAATTTGCAGGTATTATGACGAATTTCTCTTACCCCAATTTGTTTCACATCTACTGGAGCATCATGAGCATGTATTATGATGTCACAGTATATGATGACATCATAATTAGTATGCAGTATTATGTCACAATGTATTATGACATCATAATGTATCCGCATTATGACATCGCAATACTTTATGAGAGCACAATTTGCAGGTATTATGAGCAATTTTTCTTACCCCAATTTGTGTCACATCTACTGGAGTATCCTGAGCATGTATTATGACGTCACAATATATGATGACATCATAATTAGTATGCTCTATGACTTCACAATGTATTATGATATCATAATGTATCCGCATTATGACATCGCAATACATTATGAGAGCGCAATTTGCAGGTATTATGAGCAATTTCTCTTACCCCAATTTGTGTCACAACTACTGGAGCATAATGAGCATGCATTATGATGTCACAGTATATGATGACATCATAATTAGTATGTATTATGACGTCATAATGAATCCGCATTTTGACATCACAATATGTTGAGAGCGCAATTTGCAGGTATTATGAGCAATTTCTCTTACCCCAATTTGTGTCACATCTACTGGAGCATCATGAGCATGTATTATGACGTCACAGTATATGATGACATCATAATTAGTATGCACTACGACGTCACAATGTGTTATGACATCATAATGTATCCGCATTATGACATCGCAATACATTATGAGAGCGCAATTTGCAGGTATTATGAGCAATTTCTCTTACCCCAATGTGTGTCACATCTACTGGAGCATCATGAGCATGCATTATGACGTCACAGTATATGATGACATCATAATTAGTAAGCATTATGACGTCACAATGTATTATGACGTCATAATGTATCCGCATTATGACATCACCATATATTATGAGAGCGCAATTTGCAGGTATTATGAGCAATTTCTCTTACCGCCATTTGTGTCACATCTGCTGGAGGATCCTGAGCATGCATTATAATGTCACAATATATGATGACATCATAATTAGTATGCACTATGATGTCACAATGTATTATGACGTCATAATGTATTCGCATTATGACATCACAATATATTATGAGATCGCAATTTGCAGGTATTATGAACAATTTCTCTTAACCCAATTTGTGTCACATCTACCCGAGCATCATGAGCATGTATTATGATGTCACAGTATATGATGACATCATAATTAGTATGCACTATGACGTCACAATGTATTATGATGTCATAATATATCCGCATTATGACATCGCAATATATTATGAGAGCGCAATTTGCAGGTAGTATGAGCAATTTCTCTTACCCCAATTTGTGTCACATCTACTGGAGCATAATGAGCATGCATTATGATGTCACAGTATATGATGACATCATAATTAGTATGCACTATGATGTCACAATGTATTATGACGTCATAATGGATCCGCATTATGACATCACAATATATTATGAGAGCGCAATTTGCAGGTAATATGTGCAATTTCTCTTACCCCAATTTGTGTCACATCTACTGGAGAAACATGATCATGTATTATGACGTCACAGTATATGATGACATCATAATTAGTATGCATTATGACGTCACAATGTATTATGATGTCATAATGTATCCGCATTATGACATCACAATATATTATGAGAGCGCAACTTGCAGGTATTTTGAGCAATTTCTCTTACCACAATTTGTGTCACATCCACTGGAGCATCATGAGCATGCATTATGACGTCACAATATATGATGACATCATAATTAGTCTGCACTATGATGTCACAATGTATTATGACGTCATAATGTATCCGCTTTTTTACATCACAATATATTATGAGAGCGCAATTTGCAGGTATTATGAGCAATTTCTCTTACCCCAATTTGTGTCACATCTACTGGAGAAACATGAGCATGTATTATGATGTCACAGTATATGATGACATCATAATTAGTATGCACTATGACGTCACAATGTATTATGACATCATAATGTATCCGCCTTATGACATCGCAATACATTATGAGGGCGCAATTTGCAGGTATTATGAGCAATTTCTCTTACCCCAATTTGTGTCACAACAACTGGAGCATAATAAGCATGCATTATGATGTCACAGTATATGATGACATCATAATTAGTATGTATTATGACGTCATAATGAATCCGCATTATGACATCACAATATATTGAGAGCGCAATTTGCAGGTATTATGAGCAATTTCTCTTACCCCAATTTGTGTCACATCTACTGGAGCATCATGAGAATGCATTATGACGTCACAGTATATGTTGACATCATAATTAGTAAGCATTATGACGTCACAATGTATTATGACGTCATAATGTATCCGCATTATGACATCAAAATATATTATGAGAGCGCAATTTGCAGGTATTATGAGCAATTTCTCTTACCCCAATTTGTGTCACATCTACTGGAGCATCCTGAGCATGTATTATGATGTCACAATATATGATGACATCATAATTAGTATGCACTATGACGTCACAATGTATTATGACGTCATAATATATCCGCATTATCACTTCACAATATATTATGAGAGAGCAATTTGCAGGTATTATGACGAATTTCTCTTACCCCAATTTGTGTCACATCTACTGGAGCATCATGAGCATGTATTATGATGTCACAGTATATGATGACATCATAATTAGTATGCACTATGATGTCACAATGTATTATGACGTCATAATGTATTCGCTTTATGACATCACAATATATTATTATAGCGCAATTTCCAGGTATTATGTCCAATTTCTCTTACCCCAATTTGTGTCACATCTACTGGAGCATCATGAGCATGTGTTATGACTTCACAGTATATGACGACATCATAATTACTATGCACTATGATGTCACCATGTATTATGATGTCATAATATATCCGGATAATGACATCACAATATATTATGAGAGCGCAATTTGCAGCTGTTATGAGCAATCTCTCTTACCACAATTTGTGCCACATCTACTGGAGCATCATGAGCATGAATTATGATGTCACAATATATGATGACATCATAATTAGTATGCACTATGATGTCACAATGTATTATGACGTCATAATGTATCCGCTTTATGACATCACAATATATTATGAGAGCGCAATTTGCAGGTATTATGACCAATTTCTCTTACCCCAATTTGTGTCACATCTACTGGAGAAACATGAGCATGTATTATGACGTCACAGTATAAGATGACATCATAATTAGTATGCATTATGATGTCACAATGTATTATGATGTCATAATATATCCGCATTATGACATCACAATATATTATGAGAGCGCAATTTGCATTTATGATGAGCAATTTCTCTTACCACAATTTGTGCCACATCTACTGGAGCATCATGAGCATGCATTATGACGTCACAATATATGATGACATCATAATTAGTATGCACTATGATGTCACAATGTATTATGACGTCATAATGTATCCGCTTTATGACATCACAATATATTATGAGAGCGCAATTTGCAGGTATTATGAGCAATTTCTCTTACCCCAATTTGTGTCACATCTACTGGAGAAACATGAGCATGTATTATGATGTCACAGTAAATGATGACATCATAATTAGTATGCATTATGACGTCACAATGTATTATGATGTCATAATATATCCGCATAATGACATTACAATATATTATGAGAGCGCAATTTGCAGGTATTATGAGCAATTTCTCTTACCCCAATTTTTGTCACATCGACTGGAGCATAATGAGCATGTATTATAACGTCACAATATATGATGACATCATAATTAGTATGCACTATGACGTCACAATATGTTATGACGTCATAATGTATTCGCATTATGACATCACAATATATTATGAGAGCGCAATTTGCAGGTATTATGAGCAATTTCCCTTACCCCAATTTGTATCACATCTACTCGAGCATCATGAGCATGTATTATGATGTCACAGTATATGATGACATCATAATTAGTATGCACTATGATGTCACAATCTATTATGACATCATAATGTATCCGCATTATGACATCGCAATATATTATGAGAGCGCAATTTGCAGGTATTATGAGCAATTTCTCTTACCCCAATTTGTGTCACATCTACTGGAGCATAATGAGCATGCATTATGATGTCACAGTATATGATGACATCATAATTAGTATGCACTACGACGTCACAATATATTATGATGTCATAATATATCCGAATTATGACATCACAATATATTATGAGAGCGCAATTTGCAGGTGTTATGAGCAATTTCTCTTACCCCAATTTGTGTCACATCTACTGGAGCATCCTGAGCATGTATTACGACGTCACAATATATGATGACATCATAATTAGTATGCACTATGACGTCACAATATATTATGACGTCATAATGTATTCACATTATGACATCACAATATATTATGAGAGCGCAATTTGCAGGTATTATGAGCAATTTTTCTTACCCCAATTTGTGTCACATCTACTGGAGAATCATGAGCATGCACTATGACGTCACAATATATGATGACATCATAATTAGTAAGCATTGTGACGTCACAATGTATTACGACGTCATAATGTATCCGCATTATGACATCACAATATATTATGAGAGCGCAATTAGCAGGTATTATGAGCAATTTCTCTTAACCCAATTTGTGTCACATCTACTGGAGCATCCTGAGCATGTATTATGACGACACAATATATGATGACATCATAATTAGTATGCACCATGATGTCACAATGTATTATGCCGTCATAATGTATTCGCATTATGACATCACAATATATTATGAGAGCGCAATTTGCAGGTATTATGAGCAATTTCTCTTACGCCAATTTGTGTCACTTCTACTGGAGCATCATGAGCATGTATTATGAGGTCACAATATATGATGACATCATAATTAGTATGCACTATGACGTCATAATGTATTATGAAGTCATAATGTATCCGCATTATGACCACACAATATTTTATGAGAGCGCAATTTGCAGGTATTGTAAGCAATTTCTCTTACCCCAATTTGTGTCACATCTACTGGAGCATCATGAGTATGTATTATGATGTCACAGTATATGATGACATCATAATTAGTATGCACTATGATGTCACAATGTCTTATGACATCATAATGTATCCGCAATATGTCATCACAATATATTATGAGAGCGCAATTTGCAGGTATTAAGAGCAATTTCTCTTACCCCAATTTGTGTCACATCTACTGTAGCAACATGAGCATGTATTATGACATCACACTATATGATGACATCATAATTAGTATGCACTACGACGTCACAATGTCTTATGACATCATAATATATCCGCATTATGACATCACAATATATTATGAACGCGTAATTTGCAGGTGTTATGAGCAATTTCTCTTACCCCAATTTGTGTCACATCTACTGGAGAAACATGGGCATGTATTATGACATCACAGTATATGATGACATCATAATTAGTATGCAGTATGACGTCATAATGTATTATGACGTCATAATATATCCGCATTATGACATCGCAATATATTATGAGAGCGCAATTTGCAGGTATTATGAGCAATTTCTTTACCCCAATTTGTGTCACATCTACTGGACCATCATGAGCATGTATTATGACGTCACAATATATGATGACATCATAATTAGTATGCACTATGATGTCACAATGTATTATGACGTCATAATGTATTCGCATTATGACATCACAATATATTATGAGAGCGCAATTTGCAGGTATTATGACCAGTTTCTCTTACCCCAATTTGTGTCACATCTACTGGAAAAACATGAGCATGTATTACGACGTCACGGTATATGATGACATCATAATTAGTATGCATTATGACGTCACAATGTATTTTGATATCATAATATATCCGCATTATGACATCACAATATATTATGAGAGCGCAATTTGCAGGTATTATGAGCAATTTCTCTTACCCCAATTTGTGTCACATCTGCTGGAGCATCCTGAGCATGTATTATGACGTCACAATATATGATGACATCATAATTAGTATGCACTATGACGTCACAGTATATTATGACGTCATAATGAATCCGCATTATGACATCACAATATATTATGAGAGCGCAATTTGCAGGTATTATGACCAGTTTCTCTTACCCCAATTTGTGTCACATCTACTGGAGCATCATGAGCATGTATTATGATGTCACAGTATATGATGACATCATAATTAGTATGCACCATGACGTCACAATGTATTATGACATCAGAATGTATCCGTATTATGACATCGCAATATATTATGAGAGCGCAATTTGCAGGTATTATGAGCAATTTCTCTTACCCCAATTTGTGTCACATCTACTGGAGCATAATGAGCATGCATTATGATGTCACAGTATATGATGACATCATAGTCAGTATGCACTATGATGTCACAATGTATTATGATGTCATAATGAATCGGCATTATGACATCACAATATATTATGAGAGCGCAATTTGCAGTTATTATGAGCAATTTCTTTTACCCCAATTTGTGTCACATCTACTGGAGCATCATGAGCATGCATTATGATGTCACAGTATATGATGACATCATAATTAGTAAGCATTATGACGTCACAATGTATTATGATGTCATAATGTATTCGCATTATGGCATCACAATATATTATGAGAGCGCAATTTGCAGGTATTATGAGCAATTTCTCTTACCACAATTTGTATAACATCTGCTGGAGCATCATGAGCATGCATTATGATGTCACAATATATGATGACATCATAATTAGTATGCACTATGATGTCACAATGTAATATGATGTCATAATGTATCCGCTTTATGACATCACAATATATTATTAGAGCGCAATTTGCAGGTATTATGACCAATTTCTCTTACCCCAATTTGTGTCACATCTACTGGAGCATCATGAGCATGAGTTATGACGTCACAGTATATGATGACATAATAATTAGTATGCACTATGACGTCACAATGTATTTTGATGTCATAATATATCCGGATAATGACATCACAATATATTATGAGAGCGCAATTTGCAGCTGTTATGAGCAATTTGTCTTACCACAATTTGTGCCACATCTACTGGAGCATCATGAGCATGCATTATGACGTCACAATATATGATGACATCATAATTAGTATGCACTATGATGTCACAATGTATTATGACGTCATAATGTATCCGCTTTATGACATCACAATATATTATGAGAGCGCAATTTGCAGGTATTATGACCAATTTCTCTTACCCCAATTTGTGTCACATCTACTGGAGCATCATGAGCATGTATTATGTCGTCAGAGTATATGATGACATCATAATTAGTATGCATTATGACATCACAATGTATTATGATGTCATAATATATCCGCATTATGACATCCCAATATATTATGAGAGCGCAATTTGCAGGTATTATGAGCAATTTCTCTTACCCCAATTTGTGTCACATCTACTGGAGCATCCTGAGCATGTATTATGACGTCACAATATATGATGACATCATAATTACTATGCACTATGATGTCACAATGTATTATGGCGTCATAATGTATTCACATTATGACATCACAATATATTATGAGAGCGCAATTTGCAGGTATTATGAGCAATTTCTCTTACCCCAATTTGTGTCACATCAACTCGAGCATCATGAGCATGTATTATGACGTCACAGTATATGATGACATCATAATTAGTATGCACTATGACGTCACAATGTATTATGACATCATAATGTATCCGCCTTATGACATCGCAATACATTATGAGGGCGCCATTTGCAGGTATTATGAGCAATTTCTCTTACCCCAATTTGTGTCACAACAACTGGAGCATAATAAGCATGCATTATGATGTCACAGTATATGATGACATCATAATTAGTATGTATTATGACGTCATAATGAATCCGCATTATGACATCACAATATATTGAGAGCGCAATTTGCAGGTATTATGAGCAATTTCTCTTACCCCAATTTGTGTCACATCTACTGGAGCATCATGAGCATGCATTATGACGTCACAGTATATGATGACATCATAATTAGTAAGCATTATGACGTCACAATGTATTATGACGTCATAATGTATCCGCATTATGACATCACAATATATTATGAGAGCGCAATTTGCAGCTGTTATGAGCAATTTCTCTTACCGCCATTTGTGTCACATCTACTGGAGCATCCTGAGCATGTATTATGACGTCACAATATATGATGACATCATAATTAGTATGCACTATGATGTCACAATGTATTATGACGTCATAATGTATTCGCATTATGACATCGCAATATATTATGAGAGCGCAATTTGCAGGTATTATGAGCAATTTCTCTTACCCCAATTTGTGTCACATCTAATGGAGAAACATGAGCATGTATTATGACGTCACAGTATATGATGACATCATAATTAGTATGCATTATGACGTCACAATGTATGATGATGTCATAATATATCCGCATTATGACATCACAATATATTATGAGAGCGCAATTTGCAGGTATTATGAGCAATTTCTCTTACCCCAATTTGTGTCACATCTGCTGGAGCATCCTGAGCATGTATTATGACGTCACAGTATATGATGACATCATAATTAGTATGCATTATGACGTCACAATGTATTATGATGTCATAATATATCCGCATTATGACATCACAATATATTATGAGAGCGCAATTTGCATTTATTATGAGCAATTTCTCTTACCACAATTTGTGCCACATCTACTGGAGCCTCATGAGCATGCATTATGACGTCACAATATATGATGACATCATAATTAGTATGCACTATGATGTCACAATGTATTATGACGTCATAATGTATCCGCTTTATGACATCACAATATATTATGAGAGCGCAATTTGCAGGTATTATGAGCAATTTCTCTTACCCCAATTTCTGTCACATCTACTGGAGCATCATGACCATGTATTATGACGTCACAGTATATGATGACATCATAATTAGTATGCACTATGACGTCACAATGTATTGTGATGTCATAATATATCCGCATTATGACATCACAATATATTATGAGAGCGCAATTTGCAGGTATTATGACCAATTTCTCTTACCCCAATTTCTGTCACATCTACTGGAGCATCATGACCATGTATTATGACGTCACAGTATATGATGACATCATAATTAGTATGCACTATGACGTCACAATGTATTGTGATGTCATAATATATCCGCATTATGACATCACAATATATTATGAGAGCGCAATTTGCAGGTATTACGAGCAATTTCTTTACCCCAATTTGTGTCACATCTACTGGACCATCATGAGCATGTATTATGACGTCACAATATATGATGACATGATAATTAGTATGCACTATGACGTCACAATGTCTTATGACGTCATAATGTATTCGCATTATGACATCACAATATATTATGAGAGCGCAATTTGCAGGTATTATGACCAGTTTCTCTTACCCCAATTTGTGTCACATCTACTGGAGCATCATGAGCATGTATTATGATGTCACAATATATGATGACATCATAATTAGTATGCAGTATGACATCACAATGTATTATGACATCATAATGTATCCGCATTATGACATCGCAATATATTATGAGAGCGCAATCTGCAGGTATTATGAGCAATTTCTCTTACCCCAATTTGTGTCATATCTACTGGAGCATAATGACCATGCATTATGATGTCACAGTATATCATGACATCATAATTAGTATGCACTATGATGTCACGATGTAATATGACGTCATAATGAATCCGCATTATGACATCACAATATATTGAGAGCGCAATTTGCAGGTATTATGAGCAATTTCTCTTACCACAATTTGTGTCACATCTACTGGAGCATCATGAGCATGCATTATGACATCACAGTATATGATGACATCATAATTAGTAAGCATTATGACGTCACAATGTATTATGACGTCATAAAGTATCCACATTATGACATCACAATATATTATGAGAGCGCAATTTGCAGGTGTTATGAGCAATTTCTCTTACCGCCATTTGTGTCACATCTACTGGAGCATCCTGAGCATGTATTATGACGTCACAGTATATGATGACATCATAATCAGTATGCTCTATTACGTCCCAATGTATTATGATTTCATAATATATCCGCATTATGACATCGCAATATATTATGAGAGCGCAATTTGCAGGTATTATGAGCAATTTCTCTTACCCCAATTTGTGTCACATCTACTGGAGCATAATGAGCATGCATTATGATGTCACAGTATATGATGACATCATAATTAGTATGCACTATGATGTCACAATGTATTATGACGTCATAATGAATCCGCATTATGACATCACAATATATTATGAGAGCGCAATTTGCAGGTATTATGAGCAATCTCTCTTTCCCCAATTTGTGTCACATCTACTGGAGAAACATTAGCATGTATTATGACGTCACAGTATATGATGACATCATACTTATTATGCATTATGTCGTCACAATGTATTATGATGTCATAATATATCCACATTATGACATCACAATATATTATGAGAGCGCAATTTGCAGGTATTATGAGCAATTTCTCTTACCACAATTTGTGTCACATCTACTGGAGCATCGTGAGCATGCATTATGATGTCACAATATATGATGACATCATAATATGCACTATGATGTCACAATGTATTATGTCGTCATAATGTATCCGATTTATGACATCACAATATATTATGAGAGCGCAATTTGCAGGTATTATGACCAATTTCTCTTACCCTAATTTGTGTCACATCTACTGGAGCATCATGTGCATGTATTATGACGTCACAGTATATGATGACATCATAATTAGAATGCACTATGACGTCACAACATATTATGACGTCATAATGAATCCGCATTATGACATCACAATATATTATGTGAGCGCAATTTGCAGGTATTATGAGCAATTTCTCTTACCACAATTTGTGTCACATCTACTGGAGCATCTTGAGCATCCATTATGACGTCACAATATATGATGACATCGTAATTAGTATGCACTATGATGTCACAATGTATTATGACGTCATAATGTATCCGCTTTATGACATCGCAATATATTATGAGAGCGCAATTTGCATGTATTATGACCAATTTCTCTTACCCTAATTTGCGTCATATCTACTGGAGCATCATGTGCATGTATTATGACATCACAGTATATGATGACATCATAATTAGTTTGCACTATGACGTCACAATGTTTTATGACGTCATAATGTATCCGCATTATGACATCACAATATATTATGAGAGCGCCATTTGCAGGTATTATGAGCAATTTCTCTTACCCCAATTTGTGTCACATCTACAGGAGAAACATGAGCATGTATTATGACGTCACAGTATATGATGACATCATAATTAGTATGCATTATGACGTCACAATGTATTATGATGTCATAATATATCCGCATTATGACATCACAATATATTATGAGAGCGCAATTTGCAGGTGTTATGAGCAATTTCTCTTACCCCAATTTTTTTCACATCTACTGGAGCATAATGAGCATGTATTATGACGTCACAATATATGATGACCTCATAATTAGTATGCACTAGGACATCACAATGTATTATGTATTATGACGTCATAATGAATCCGCATTATGACATCACAATATATTATGAGAGCGCAATTTGCAGGTATTATGAGCAATTTCTCTTACCCCAATTTGTGTCACATCTACTGGAGTATAATGAGCATTCATTATGATGTCACAGTATATGATGACATCATAATTAGTATGCACTATGATGTCACAATATATTATGACGTCATAATGAATCCGCATTATGACTTCACAATTTATTATGAGAGCGCAATTTGCAGGTATTATGAGAAATTTCTCTTACCCCAGTTTGTGTCACATCTACTGGAGCATCATGAGCATGTATTATGACGTCACAGTATATGATGACATCATAATTAGTATGCATTATGACGTCACAATGTATTTTGATGTCATAATATATCCGCATTATGACATCAAAATATATTATGAGAGCGCAATTTCCAGGTTTTATGAGCAATTTCTCTTACCCCAATTTGTGTCACATCTACTGGAGCATCCTGAGCATGTATTATGACGTCACAATATATGATGACATCACAATTAGTATGCATTATGATGCCACAATGTATTATGACGTCATAATGTATTCGCATTATGACATCACAATATATTATGAGAGCGGAATTTGCAGGTATTATGAGCAATTTCTCTTACCCCAATTTGTGTCACATCTACTGGAGCATCCTGAGCATGTATTATGACGTCACAATATATGATGACATCATAATTAGTATGCATTATGATGCCACAATGTATTATGACGTCATAATGTATTCGCATTATGACATCACAATATATTATGAGAGCGGAATTTGCAGGTATTATGAGCAATTTCTCTTACCCCAATTTGTGTCACATCTACTTGAGCATCATGAGCATGTATTATGATGTCACAGTATATGATGACATCATAATTAGTATGCACTATTACGTCACAATGTATTATGACATCATAATGTGTCCGCATTATGACATCGCAATATATTATGAGAGCGCAATTTGCAGGTATTATGAGCAATTTCTCTTACCCCAATTTGTGTCACATCTACTGGAGTATAATGAGCATGCATTATGATGTCACAGTATATGATGACATCATAATTAGTATGCACTATGATGTCACAATGTATTATGACGCCATAATGAATCCGCATTATGACATCACAATATATTATGAGAGCGCAATTTGCAGGTATTATGAGCAATTTCTCTTACCCCAATTTGTGTCACATCTCCTGGAGCATCATGAGCATGTATTATGACGTCACAGTATATGATGACATCATAATTAGTATGCACTATAACGTCACAATGTATTATGATGTCATAATATATCCGCATTATGACATCACAATATATTATGAGAGCGCAATTTGCAGGTATTATGAGCAATTTCTCTTACCACAATTTGTGTCACATCTACTGGAGCATCATGAGCATGCATTATGACGTCACAATATATGATGACATCATAATTAGTATGCCCTATGATGTCACAATGTATTATGACGTCATACTGTATCCGCTTATTGACATCACAATATATTATGAGAGCGCAATTTGCAGGTATTATGAGCAATTTCTCTTACCCCAATTTGTGTCACGTCTACTGGAGCATCCTGAGCATGTATTATGACGTCACAATATATGATGACATCATAATTAGCATGCACTATGACGTCACAAAGTATTATGACGTCATAATGAATCCGCATTATGACATCACAATATATTATGAGAGCGCAATTTGCAGGTATTATGACCAATTTCTCTTATCCCAATTTGTGTCACATCTACTGGAGCATCATGAGCATGTATTATGATGTCACAGTATATGATGACATCATAATAAGTATGCACTATGACGTCACAGTGTATTATGACATCATAATGTATCCGCATTATGACATCGCAATATATTATGAGAGCGCAATTTGCAGGTATTATGACCAATTTCTCTTACCCCAATTTGTGTCACATCTACTGGAGCATCATGAGCATGTATTATGACGTCACAGTATATGATGACAACATAATTAGTATGCACTATAAGGTCACAATGTATTATGATGTCATAATATATCCGCATTATGACATCACAACATATTATGAGAGCGCAATTTGCAGGTATTATGAGCAATATCTTTTACCAGAATTTGTGTCACATCTACTGGAGCATCATGAGCATGCATTATGACGTCACAATATATGATGACATCGTAATTAATATGCACTATGATGTCACAATGTATTATGACGTCATAATGTATCCGCTTTATGACATCACAATATATTATGAGAGCGCAATTTGCAGGTATTATGACCAATTTCTCTTACCCTAATTTGTGTCATATCTACTGGAGCATCATGTGCATTTATTATGACGTCACAGTATATGATGACATCATAATTAGTATGCACTATGACGTCACAATGTATTATGACGTCATAATGTATCCGCATTATGACATCACAATATATTATGAGAGCGCAACTTGCAGGTATTATGAGCAATTTCTCTTACCCCAATATGTGTCACATCTACTGGAGAAACATGAGCATGTATTATGACATCACAGTATATGATGACATCATAAATAGTATGCATTATGACATCACAATGTATTATGATGTCATAATATATCCGCATTATGACATCACAATATATTATGAGAGCGCAATTTGCAGGTATTATGAGCAATTTCTCTTACCCCAATTTGTGTCACATCTACTGGAGCATCCTGAGCATGTATTATGACGTCACAATATATGATGACATCATAATTAGTATGCACTATGATGTCACAATGTATTATGACGTCATAATATATTCACATTATGACATCACAATATATTATGAGAACGCATTTTGCAGGAATTATGAGCAATATCTCTTACCCCAATTTGTGTCACATGTACTCGAGCATCATGATCATGTATTATGACGTCACAGTATATGATGACATCATAATTAGTATGCACTATGATGTCACAATGTATTATGATGTCATAAAATATCCGCATTATAACATCGCAATATATTATGAGAGCGCAATTTGCAGGTATTATGAGCAATTTCTCTTACCCCAATTTGTGTCACATCTACTGGAGCATAATGAGCTTGCATTATGATGTCACAGTATATGATGAAATCATAATTAGTATGCACTATGATGTCGCAATGTATTATGACGTCATAATGTATCCGCTTATTGACATCACAATATATTATGAGAGCGCAATTTGCAGGTATTATGAGCAATTTCCCTTACCCCAATTTGTTTCACATCTACGGGAGCATCATGAGCATGTATTATGACGTCACAGTATATGATGACATCATAATTAGTATGCACTACGACGTCACAATGTATTATGACATCATAATGTATCCGCATTATAACATCTCAATATATTATGAGAGCGCAATTTGCAGGTATTATGAGCAATTTCCCTTACCCCAATTTGTGTCACATCTACTGGAGCATAATGAGCATGCATTATGATATCACAGTATATGATGACATCGTAATTAGTATGCACTATGATGTCACAATGTATTACGACGTCATAATGAATCCGCATTATGACATCACAATATATAATGAGAGCGAAATTTGCAGGTATTATGAGCAATTTCTCTTACCCCAATTTGTGTCACATCTACTGGAGAAACATGAGCATGTATTATGACGTCACAGTATATGATGACATCATAATTAGTATGCATTATGACGTCACAATTATTATGAAGTCATAATATATCCGCATTATGACATCACAATATATTATGAGAGCGCAATTTGCAGGTATTATGAGCAATTTCTCTTACCCCAATTTGTGTCAAATCTACTGGAGCATCCTGAGCATGTATTATGACGTCACAATATATGATGACATCATAATTAGCATGCACTATGACGTCACAATGTATTATGACGTCATAATGAATCCGCATTATGACATCACAATATATTATGAGAGCGCAATTTGCAGGTATTATGACCAATTTCTCTTACCCCAATTTGTGTCACATCTACTGGAGCATCATGAGCATGTATTATGATGTCACAGTATATGATGACATCATAATTAGTATGCAGTATGACGTCACAATGTATTATGACATCATAATGTATCCGCATTATGACATCGCAATATATTATGAGAGCGCAATTTGCAGGTATTATGACCAATTTCTCTTACCCAATTTGTGTCACATCTACTGGAGCATCATGAGCATGTATTATGACGTCACAGTATATGATGACATCATAATTAGTATGCACTATGAGGTCACAATGTATTATGATGTCATAATATATCCGCATTATGACATCACAACATATTATGAGAGCGCAATTTGCAGGTATTATGAGCAATATCTTTTACCACAATTTGTGTCACATCTACTGGAGCATCATGAGCATGCATTATGACGTCACAATATATGATGACATCATTATTAGTATGCGCTATGATGTCACAATGTATTATGACGTCATAATGAATCCGCATTATGACATCGCAATACATTATGAGAGTGCAATTTGCAGGTATTATGAGGAATTTCTCTTACCCCAATTTGTGTCACAACTACTGGAGCATAATGAGCATGCATTATGACGTCACAGTATATGATGACATCATAATTAGTAAGCATTATGACGTCACAATGTATTATGACGTCATAATGTATCCACATTATGACATCACAATATATTATGAGAGCGAAATTTGCAGGTATTACGAGCAATTTCTCTTACCCCAATTTGTGTCACATCTACTCGAGCATCATGAGCATGTATTATAACGTCACAGTATATGATGACATCATAATTAGTATGCACTCTGACGTCACAATGCATTATGTCATCATAATGTATCCGCATTCTGACATTGCAATACATTATGAGAGCGCAATTTGCAGGTATTATGAGAAATTTCTCTTACCCCAATTTGTGTCACAACTACTGGAGCATAATGAGCATGCATTATGATGTCACAGTATATGATGACATCATAATTAGTATGTATTATGACGTCATATTGAATCCGCATTATGACATCACAATATATTGAGAGCGCAATTTGCAGGTATTATGAGCAATTTCTCTTACCACAATTTGTGTCACATCTACTGGAGCATCATGAGCATGCATTATGACGTCACAGTATATGATGACATCATAATTAGTATGCACTATGATTCCACAATGTATTATGACGTCATAATGTATTCACATTATGACATCACAATATATTATGAGAGCGCAATTTGCAGGTATTATGAGCAATTTCTCTTACCCCAATTTGTGTCACATCTACTCGAGCATCATGAGCATGTATTATGATGTCACAGTATATGATGACATCATAATTAGTATGCACTATGACGTCACAGTGTATTATGACATCATAATGTATCCGCATTATGACATCGCAATATATTATAAGAGTGCAATTTGCAGGTATTATGAGCAATTTCTCTTACCCCAATTTGTGTCACATCTACTGGAGAAACATGAGCATGTATTATGACGTCACAGTATATGATGACATCATAATTAGCATGCATTATGACGTCACAATGTATTATGATGTCATAATATACCCGCATTATGACATCACAATATGAGAGCGCAATTTGCAGGTATTATGAGCAATTTCTCTTACCACAATTTGTGTCACATCTACTGGAGCATCATGAGCATGCATTATGACGTCACAATATATGATGACATCATAATTAGTATGCACTATGGTGTCACAATGTATTATGACCTCATAATGAATCCGCATTATGACATCACAATATATTATGAGAGCGCAATTTGCAGGTATTATGAGCAATTTCTCTTACCCCAATTTGTTTCACATCTACTGGAGCATCATGAGCATGTATTATGACGTCACAGTATATAATGACATCATAATTAGTATGCACTATAACGTCACAATGTATTATGATGTCATAATATGTCCGCATTATGACATCAGAATATATTATGAGAGCGCAATTTGCAGGTATTATGAGCAATTTCTCATACCACAATTTGTGTCACATCTACTGGAGCATCATGAGCATGCATTATGACGTCACAATATATGATGACATCATAATTAGTATGCACTATGATGTCACAATGTATTATGACGTCATAATGTATCCGCTTTTTGACATCACAATATATTATGAGAACGCAATTTGCAGGTATTATGAGCAATTTCTCTTACCCCAATTTGTGTCACATCTACTGGAGACATGAGCATGTATTATGACGTCACAGTATATGATGACATCATAATTAGTATGCATTATGACCTCACAATGTATTATGATGTCATAATATATCCGCATTATGACATCACAATATATTATGAGAGCGCAATTTGCAGGTATTATGAGCAATATCTCTTACCCCAATTTGTGTCACATCTACTGGAGCATCCTGAGCATGTATTATGACGTCACAATATATGATGACATCATAATTAGTATGCACTATGACGTCACAATGTATTATGACGTTATAATATATTCGCATTATCACATCACAATATATTATGAGAGAGCAATTTGCAGGTATTATGACGAATTTCTCTTACCCCAATTTGTGTCACATCTACTGGAGAAACATGAGCATGTATTTTGATGTCACAGTATATGATGACATCATAATTACTATGCACTATGACGTCACAATGTATTATGACACCATAATGTACCCGCATTATGACATCGCAATACATTATGAGAGCGCAATTTGCAGGTATTATGAGCAATTTCTCTTACCCCAATTTGTGTCACAACTACTGGAGCATAATGAGCATGCATTATGATGTCACAGTATATGATGACATCATAATTAGTATGTATTATGACGTCATAATGAATCCTCATTATGACATCACAATATATTGAGAGCGCAATTTGCAGGTATTATGGGTAATTTCTCTTACCCCAATTTGTGTCACATCTACTGGAGCATCATGAGCATGCATTATGACGTCACAGTATATGATGACATCATAATTAGTAAGCACTATGACGTCACAATGTATTATGACGTCATAATGTATCCACATTATGACATCACAATATATTATGAGAGCGCAATTTGCAGGTATTATGAGCAATTTCTCTTACCACAATTTGTGTCACATCTACTGGAGCATCATGAGCTTGCATTATGATGTCACAATATATGATGATATCATAATTAGTATGCACTATGATGTCACAATGTATTATGACGTCATAATGTATCCGCTTTATGACATCACAATATATTATGAGAGCGCAATTTTCAGGTATTATGACCAATTTCTCTTACCCCAATTTATGTCACATCTCCTGGAGCATCATGAGCATGTATTATGACGTCACAGTATATGATGACATCATAATTAGTATGCACTATGACGTCACAATGTATTATGATGTCATAATATATCCGCATTATGACGTCACAATATATTATGAGAGCGCAATTTGCAGGTATTATGAGCAATTTCTCTTACCACAATTTGTGTCACATCTACTGGAGCATCATGAGCATGCATTATGATGTCACAATATATGATGACATTATAATTAGTATGCACTATGATGTCACAATGTATTATGACGTCATAATGTATCCGCTTTTTGACATCACAATATATTATGAGAGCGCAATTTGCAGGTATTATGAGCAATTTCTCTTACCCCAATTTGTGTCACATCTACTGGAGCATCCTGAGCATGTATTATGACGTCACAGTATATGATGACATTATAATTAGTATGCCCTATGACGTCACAACTTATTATGACGTCATAATTTATCCGCATTATGACATCACAATATATTATGAGAGCGCAATTTGCAGGTACTATGAGCAATTTCTCTTACCCCAAATTGTGTCACATCTACTGGAGCATCCTGAGCATGTATTATGACGTCACAATATATGATGACATCATAATTAGTATGCACTATAACGTCACAATGTATTATGACGTCATAATGCATTCGCATTATGACATCACAATATATTATGAGAGTGCAATTTGCAGGTATTATGAGCAATTTCCCTTACCCCAATTTGTGTCACATCTACTGGAGCATCCAGAGCATGTATTATGACGTCACAGTATATGATGACATCATAATTAGTATGCACTATGACGTCACAATGTATTATGACGTCATAATGTATCCGCATTATGACATCACAATATATTATGAGAGCGCAATTTGCATGTATTATGAGCAATTTCTCTTACCACAAATTGTGTCACATCTACTGGAGAAACATGAGCATGTATTATGACGTCACAGTATATGATGGCATCATAATTAGTATGCATTATGACGTCACAATATATTATGATGTCATAATACATCCGCATTATGACATCACAATATATTATGAGAGTGCGATTTGCAGGTATTATGAGCAATTTCTCTTACCCCAATTTGTGTCACATCTACTGGAGCAACCTGAGCATGTATTATGACGTCACAGTATATGATGACATCATAATTAGTATGCACTATGACGTCACAATCTATTATGATATCATAATGTATCCGCATTATGACATCGCAATATATTATGAGAGCGCAATTTGCAGGCATTCTGAACAATTTCTCTTACCCCAATTTGTGTCACATCTACTGGAGCATAATGAGCATGCATTATGATGTCACAGTATATGATGACATCATTATTAGTATGCACTCTGATGTCACAATGTATTCTGAGGTCGTAATGAATCCGCATTATGCCATCACAATATATTATGAGAGCGCAATTTGCAGGTATTCGGAGCAATTTCTCTTACCCCAATTTGTGTCACATCTACTGGAGCATCATGAGCATGCATTATGACTTCACAGTATATGATGACATCATAATTAGTAAGCATTATGACGTCACAATATATTATGAAGTCATAATGTATCCGCATTATGACATCACAATATATTATGAGAGCGCAATTTGCAGGTATTATGAGCAATTTCTCTTACCCCAATTTGTGTCACATCTACTGGAGCATCCTGAGCATGTATTATGACGTCACAATATATGATGACATCATCATTAGTATGCACCATGATGTCACAATGTATTATGACGTCATAATGTATTCGCATTATGACATCACAATATATTATGAGAGCGCAATTTGCAGGTATTATGAGCAATTTCTCTTACCCCAATTTGTGTCACATCTACTGGAGCATCATGAGCATGTATTATGACGTCACAATATATGATGACATCATAATTAGTATGCACTATGACGTCATAATATATTATGAAGTCATATTGTATCCGCATTATGACCTCACAATATATTATGAGAGCGCAATTTGCAGGTATTGTAAGCAATTTCTCTTACCCCAATTTGTGTCACATCTACTGAAGCATTATGAGCATGTATTATGATGTCACAGTATATGATGACATCATAATTAGTATGCATTATGACGTCACAATGTCTTATGACATCATAATGTATCCGCAATATGACATCACAATATATTATGAGAGCGCAATTTGCAGGTATTAAGAGCAATTTCTCTTACCCCAATTTGTGTCACATCTACTGGAGCATCCTGAGTATGCATTATGACATCACAGTATATGATGACATCATAATTAGTATGTACTATGACGTCACAATGTATTATGTCATCATAATATATCCGCATTATGACATCACAAAATATTTTGAGAGCGTAATTTGCAGGTATTATGAGCAATTTCCTTTACCATAACTTGTGTCACATCTACTGGAGCATAATGAGCATGCATTATGATGTCACAGTATATGATGACATCATAATTAGTATGCACTATGATGTCACAATGTGTTATGACGTCATAATGAATCCGCATTATGACATCACAATATATTATGAGAGCGCAATATGCAGGTATTATGAGCAATTTCTCTTACCCCAATTTGTGTCACATCTACTGGAGAAACAGGAGCATGTATTATGACGTCACAGTATATGATGACATCATAATTAGTATGCATTATGACGTCACAATGTATTATGATGTCATAATATATCCGCATTATGACATCACAATATATTATGACAGCGCAATTTGCAGGTATTATGAGCAATTTCTCTTACCCCAATTTGTGTCACATCTACTGGAGCATCATGAGCATGTATTATGACGTCACAGTATATGATGACATCATAATTAGTATGCACTATGACGTCACAATATATTATGACGTCATAATGTATCCGCATTATGACATCAGAATATATTATGAGAGCGCAATTTGCAGGTATTATGAGCAATTTCTCTTACCCCAATTTCTGTCACATCTACTGGAGCATCCTAAGCATGTATTATGATGTCACAATATATGATGACATCATAATTAGTATGCACTATGATGTCACAATGTATTATGATATCATAATGTATTCGCATTATGACATCACAATATATTATGAGAGCGCATTTAGCAGGTGTTATGAGCAATTTCTCTAACCCCAATTTGTGTCACGTCTACTCGAGCATCATGAGCATGTATTATGATGTCACAGTATATGATGACATCATAATTAGTATGCACTATGACGTCACAATGTATTATGACATCATAATGTATCCGCATTATGACATGACAATATATTATGAGAGCGCAATTTGCAGGTATTATGAGCAATTTCTCTTACCCCAATTTGTGTCACATCTACTGGAGCATAATGAGAATGCATTATGGTGTCACAGTATATGATGACATCATAATTAGTATGCACTATGATGTCAGAATGTGTTATGACGTCATAATGAATCTGCATTATGACATCACAATATATTATGAAAGCGCAATTTGAAGGTTTTATGAGCAATTTCTCTTACCCCAATTTGTGTCACATCTACTGGAGAAACATGAGCATGTATTATGACGTCACAGTATATGATGAAATCATAATTAGTATGCATTATGTCGTCACAATGTATTATGATGTCATAATATATCCGCATTATGACATCACAATATATTATGAGAGCTCAATTTTCAGGTATTATGAACAATTTCTCTTACGCCAATTTGTGTCACATCTACTGCACCGTCATGAGAATGTATTATGACGTCACAATATTTGATGACATCATAATAAGTACGCACTCTGACGTCGCAATATATTATGACGTCATAATGTATCCGCATTATGACATCACAAAATATTATGAGAGCGCAATTTGCAGGTATTATGAGCAATTTCTCTTACCCCAATTTGTGTCACATCTACTGGAGCATCCTGAGCATGCATTATGACGTCACAATATATGATGGCATCATAATTAGTATGCATTATGATGTCACAATGTATTATGACGTCATAAGGTATCCGCTTAATGACATCACAATATATTATGAGAGCGCAATTTGCAGGCATTATGACCAATTTCTCTTACCCCAATTTGTGTCACATCTACTGGAGCATCTTGAGCATGTATTATGACGTCACAGTATACGATGACATCATAATTAGTATGCACTATGACGTCACAATGTCTTATGACGTCATAATGTATCCGCATTATGACGTCACAATATATTATGAGAGCGCAATTTTCAGGTATTATGAGCAATTTCTCTTACCCCAATTTGTGTCGCATCTACTGGAGCATCATGAGAATGCATTATGACGTCAGAGTATATGATGACATCATAATTAGTATACACTATGACGTCACAATGTGTTATGACGTCATAATGTATCCGCATTATGACATCACAATATATTATGAGAGCCCAATTTGCAGGTGTTATGAGCAATTTCTCTTACCAAAATTTGTGTCACATCTACTGGAGCATTCTGAGCATGTATTATGATGTCACAGTATATGATGACATCATAATTAGTATGCACTATGACGTCACAAAGTATTATGACATCAGAATGTATCCGCATTATGACATCGCAATATATTATGAGAGCGCAATTTGCAGGTATTATGAGCAATTTCTCTTACCCCAATTTGTGTCACATCTACTGGAGCATCATGAGCATGTATTATGACATCACAGTATATGATGACATCATAATTAGTATGCATATGACGTCACTATGTAGTATGACATCATAATGTATCCGCATTATGACATCACAGTATATTATGAGAGCGCAATTTGCAGGTATCATGAGCAGTTTCACTTACCCCAATTTGTGTCACATCTACTGGAGCATCATGAACATGTATTATGACGTCACAGTATATGTTGACATCATAATTAGTATGCACCATGATGTCACAATGTATTATGACGTCCTAATGTATCCGCATTATGAAATCACAATAATTTATGATAGCGCAATTTGCAAGTATTATGAGCAATTTCTCTTACCGCAATTTGTGTCACATCTACTGGAGCATCATGGGCATGTATTATGACATCACAGTATATGATGACATCATAATTAGTATGCATTATGACGTCACAATGTCTTAGGACGTCATAATGAATCCGCATTATAACATCACAATATATTATGAGAGCGCAATTTGCAGGTATTATCACCAATTTCTCTTACACCAATTTGTTTCACATCTACTGGAGCATCTGAGCATGTATTATAATGTCGCAGTATATGATGACATCATAATTAGTATGCACTATGACGTCACAATGTATTATGGCATCATAATGTTTTTCGCATTATGACATCACAATATATTATGAGAGCGCAATTTGCAGGTATTATGAGCAATTTCTCATACGCCAATTTGTGTCACATCTACTGGAGCATCATGAGCATGTATTATGACATCTCAATATATGATGACAGCATAGTGTGCACTATGACGTCACAATATATTATGACGTCATAATGTATAGGCATTATGACATCGCAATATATTATGAGAGTGCAATTTGCAGGTATTATGAGCAATTTCTCTTACCCCAATTTGTGTCACATCTACTGGAGCATCATGAGCATGTATTATGATGTCACAGTATATGATGACATCATAATTAGTATGCACTATGACGTCACAATGTATTATGACATCATAATGTATCCGCATTTAGACATCGCAATATATTATGAGAGCGCGACTTGCAGGTAGTATAAGCAATTTCTCTTACCCCAGGTTGTTTCACATCTAATGGAGCATAATGAGCATGCATAATGATGTCACACTATATGATGACATCATAATTAATATGTACTATGATGTCACAATGTATTATGAGGTCATAATGAATCCGCATTATGACATCACAATATATTATGAGAGCGCAATTTGCAGGTATTATGAGCAATTTCTCTTAACCCAATTTGTGTCACATCTACTGGAGAAACATGAGCATGTATTATGACGTCACAGTATATGATGACATCATAATTAGTATGCATTATGACATCACAATGTATTATGATGTCATCATATATCCACATTATGACATCACAATATATTATGAGAGTGCAATTTGCAGGTATTATGACCAATTTCTCTTTGCCCAATTTGTGTCACATCTACTGGAGCATCATGAGCATGTATTATGACGTCACAGTATATGATGACATCATAATTAGTATGCACTATGACGTCACAATGTATTATGATTTCATAATATATCCGCATTATGACATCACAATATATTATGAGAGCGCAATTTGCAGGTATTATGAGCAATTTCTCTTTCCACAATTTGTGTCACATCTACTGGAGCATCATGAGCATGCATTATGACGTCACAATATATGATGACATCATAATTAGTATGCACTATGATGTCACAATGTATTATGACGTCATAATGTATCCGCTTTTTGACATCACAATATATTATGAGAGCGTAATTTGCAGGTATTATGACCAATTTCTCTTACCCCAATTTGTGTCACATCTACTGGAGCATCATGAGCATTTATTATGACGTCACAGTATATGATGACATCATAATTAGTATGCACTATGACGTCTTAATATATTATGACTTCATAATTTATCCGCATTATGACATCACAATATATTATGAGAGCGCAATTTGCAGTTATTATGAGCAATTTCTCTTACCCCAATTTGTGTCACATCTACTGGAGCATAATGAGCATGCATTATGATGTCACAGTATATGATGACATCATAGTTAGTATGCACTATGATGTCACAATGTATTATGACGTCATAATGAAACCGCATTATGACATCACAATATATTATGAGAGCGCAATTTGCAGGTATTATGAGCAATTTCTCTTTCCCAATTTGTGTCACATCTACTGGAGCACCATGAGCATGCATTATGATGTCACAATATATGATATCATCATAATTAGTAAGCATTATGATGTCACAATATATTATGACGTCATAATGTATCCGCATTATGACATCACAATGTATTATGAGAGCGCAATTTGCAGGTATTATGAGCAATTTCACTTACCCCAATTTGTGTCACATCTACTGGAGAATCCTGAGCATGTATTATGACGTCACAATATATGATGACATCATAATTAGTATGCACTATGACGTCACAATGTATTCTGACGTCATAATGTATCCGCATTATGACATCGCAATATATTATGAGAGGGCAATTTACAGGTATAATGAGCAATTTCTCTTACCCCTATTTGTGTCACATCTACTGGAGCATAATGAGAATGCATTATGATGTCACTGCATATGATGACATCATAATTAGTATGCACTATGATGTCACAATGTATTATGACGTCATAATGAATCCGCATTATGACATCACAATATATTATGAGAGCGCAATTTGCAGGTATTATGAGCAATTTCTCTTACCCCAATTTGTGTCACATCTACTGGAGCATCATGAGCATGCATTATGACGTCACAGTATATGATGACATCATAATTAGTAAGCATTATGACGTCACAATGTATTATGACGTCATAATGTATCCGCATTATGACATCACAATATATTATGAGAGCGCAATTTGCGGCTATTATGAGCAATTTCCCTTTCCGCCATTTGTGTCACATCTACTGGAGCATCCTGAGCATGTATTATGACGTCACAATATATGATGACATCATAATTAGTATGCACTATGATGTCACAATATATTATGATGTCATAATATATGCGCAATTTGACATCACAATATATTATGAGAGCGCAATTTGCAGGTATTATGAGCAATTTCTCTTACCACAATTTGTGTCACATCTACTGGAGCATCATGAGCATGCATTATGACGTCACAATTTATGATGACATCAGAATTAGTATGCACTATGATGTCACAATGTATTATGACGTCAAAATGTATCCGCTTTTTGACACCACAATATATTATGAGTGCGCAATTTGCAGGTATTATGAGCAATTTCCCTTTCCGCCGTTTGTGTCACATCTACTGGAGCATCCTGAGCATGTATTATGACGTCACAGTATATGATGACATCATAATTAGTATTCACTATGACGTCACAATGTATTCTGACATCATAATGTATCCGCATTATGAGATCGCAATATAGTATGAGAGGGCAATTTACAGGTATAATGAGCAATTTCTCTTACCCCTATTTGTGTCACATCTACTGGAGCATAATGAGCATGCATTATGATGTCACAGAATATGATGACATCATAATTATTATGCACTATGATGTCACAATGTATTATGACATCATAATGAATCCGCATTATGACATCACAATATATTATGAGAGCGCAATTTGCAGGTATTATGAGCAATTTCTCTTAACCCAATTTGTGTCACATCTACTGGAGTATCATGAGCATGTATCATGATGTCACAGTATATGATGACATCATAATTAGTATGCACTATGACGTCACAATGTATTATGACATCATAATGTATCTGCATTATGACATCGCAATACTTTATGAGAGCGCAATTTGCAGGTATTATGAGCAATTTCTCTTACCCCAATTTGTGTCACAACTACTGGAGCATAATGAGCATGCATTATGATGTCACAGTATATGATGCCATCAAAATTAGTATGTATTATGACGTCATAATGAATCCGCATTATGACATCACAATATATTGAGAGCGCATTTTGCAGGTATTAAGAGCAATTTCTCTTACCCCAGTTTGTGTCACATCTACTGGAGCATCATGAGCATGCATTATGATGTCACAATATATGATGACATCATAATTAGTATGCACTATGATGTCACAATGTATTATGACGTCATAATGAATCCGCATTATGACATCACAATATGTTATGAGAGCGCAATTTGCAGGTATTATGAGCAATTTCTCTTACCCCAAATTGTGTCACATCTACTGGAGAAACATGGGCATGTATTATGATGTCACAGTATATGATGACATCATAATTAGTATGCATTATGACGTCACAATGCATTATGATGTCATAATATATCCGCATTATGACATCACAATATATTATGAGAGCGCAATTTGCAGGTACTATGAGCAATTTCTCTTACCCCAATTTGTGTCACATCTACTGGAGCATCATGAGCATGCATTATGATGTCACAGTATATGATGACATCACAATTAGTAAGCATTATGACGTCACAATGTATTATGACGTCATAATGTATCCGCATTATGACATCACAATATATTATGAGAGCGCAATTTGCAGGTATTATGAGCAATTTCTCTTTCCGCCATATGTGTCACATCTACTGGAGCATCCTGAGCATGTATTATGACGTCACAATATATGATGACATCATAATTAGTATGCACTATGATGTCACAATATATTATGTCGTCATAATGTATTCGCATTATGACATCACAATATATTATGAGAGCGCAATTTGCAGGTATTATGACCAATTTCTCTTACCCCAATTTGTGTCACATCTACTGGAACATCATGAGCATCTATTATGACATCACAGTATATGATGACATCATAATTAGTATGCACTATGACGTCACAATGTATTATGATGTCATAAAATTTGCGCATTATGACATCACAATATATTATGAGAGCGCAATTTGCAGGTATTATGAGCAATTTCTCCTACCAAAATTTGTGTCACATCTACTGGAGCATCATGAGCATGCATTATGACGTCACAATATATGATGACATCATAATTAGTATGCACTATGATGTCACAATATATTATGACGTCATAATGTATCCGCTTTTTGACATCACAATATATTATGAGAGCGCAATTTGCAGGTATTATGAGCAATTTGTCTTACCACAATTTGTGTCACATCTACTGGAGCATCATGAGCATGTATTATGACTTCACAGTATATGATGACATCATAATTAGTATGCACTATGACGTCACAATATATTATGACGTCATAATTTATCCGCATTATGACATCACAATATATTATGAGAGCGCAATTTGCAGGTATTATGAGCAATTTCTCTTACCCCAATTTGTGTCACATCTACTCGAGCATCATGAGCATGTATTATGACGTCACAGTATATGATGACATCATAATTAGTATGCACTATTACGTCACAATGTATTATGACATCATAATGTATCCGCATTATGACATCGCAATATATTATGAGAGCGCAATTTGCAGGTATTCGGAGCAATTTCTCTTACCCCAATTTGTGTCACATCTACTGGAGCATAATGAGCATGCATTATGATGTCACTGAATATGATGACATCATAATTAGTATGCACTATGATGTCACAATGTATTATGACGTCATAATGATTCCGCATTATGACATCACAATATATTATGAGAGCGCAATTTGCAGGTATTATGAGCAATTTCTCTTACCCCAATTTGTGTCACATCTACTGGAGCATAATGAGCATGCATTATGATGTCACAGTATATGATGACATCATAATTAGTATGCACTATGATGTCACAATGTATTATGAGGTCATAATGAATCCGCATTATGACATCACAATATAGTATGAGAGCGCAATTTGCAGGTATTTTGAGCAATTTCTCTTACCCCAATTTGTGTCACATCTACTGGAGAACATGAGCATGTATTATGACGTCACAGTATATGATGACATCATAATTAGTATGCACTATGACGTCACAATGTATTATGACGTCATAATGTATTCGCATTACGACATCACAATATAGTATGAGAGCGCAATTTGCAGGTATTATGAGCAATTTCTCTTACCCCAATTTGTGTCACATCTACTGGAGCATCCTGAGCATGCATTATGACGTCACAATTTATGATGACATCATAATTAGTATGCACTATGATCTCACAATGTATTATGACGTCATAATGTATCCGCTTTATGACATCACAATATATAATGAGAGCGCAATTTGCAGGTATTATGAGCAATTTCTCTTACCCCAATTTGTGTCACATCTACTGGAGCATCCTGAGCATGTATTTTGACGTCACAATATGTGATGACATCATAATTAGTATGCACTATGACGTCAAAATGTATTATGACATCATAATGTATCCGCATTATGACATCGCATTATATTATGAGAGCGCTATTTGCAGGTATTCGGAGCAATTTCTCCTACCCCAATTTGTGTCACATCTACTGGAGCATAATGAGCATGCATTATGATGTCACTGTATATGATGACATCATAATTAGTATGCACTATGATGTCACAATGTATTATGACGTCATAATGTTTCCGCTTTATGACATCACAATATATTATGAGAGCGCAATTTGCAGGTATTATGAGCAATTTCTCTTACCCCAATTTGTGTCACATCTACTCGAGCATCATGAGCATGTATTATGACGTCACAGTATATGATGACATCATAATTATTATGCACTATGACGTCACAATGTATTATGATGTCATAATATATCCGCATTATGACATCACAACATATTAAGAGAGCGCAATTTGCAGATATTATGAGCAATTTCTCTGAAAACAATTAGTGTCACATCTACTGGAGCATCATGAGCATGCATTACGACGTCACAATATATGATTACATCATAATTAGTATGCACTATGATGTCACAATGTATTATGACGTCATAATGTATCCGCTTTATGACATCACAATATATTATGAGAGCGCAATTTGCAGGTATTATGAGCAATTTCTCTTACCCCAATATGTGTCACATCTACTGGAGCATCCTGAGCAAGTATTTTGACGTCACAATATATGATGACATCATAATTAGTATGCACTATGATGTCACAATGTATTATGACGTCATAATGTATTCGCATTATCACATCACAATATAGTATGAGAGCGCAATTTGCAGATATTATGAGCAATTTCTCTTACCACAATTTGTGTCACATCTACTGGAGCATCCTGAGCATGTATTTTGACGTCACAATATATGACGACATCATAATTAGTATGCACTATGACGTCACAATGTATTATGACGTCATAGTGTATTCGCATTATGACATCACAATATAGTATGAGAGCGCAATTTGCAGGTATTATGAGCAATTTCTCTTACCGCAATTTGTTTCACATCAACTGGAGCATAATGAGCATGCATTATGATGTCACACTATATGATGACATCATAGTTAGTATGCACTATGATGTCACAATGTATTATGAGGTCATAATGAATCCGCATTATGACATCACAATATATTATGAGAGCGCAATTTGCAGGTATTTTGAGCAATTTCTCTTACCCCAATATGTGTCACATCTACTGGAGAAACATGAGCATGTATTATGACGTCACAGTATATGATGACATCATAATTAGTATGCACTATGACGTCACAATGTATTATGACGTCATAATGTATTCGCATTATGACATCACAATATAGTATGAGAGCGCAATTTGCAGGTATTATGAGCAATTTCTCTTACCCCAATTTGTGTCATATCTACTCGAGCATCCTGAGCATGTATTATGACGTCACAGTATATGATGACATCATAATTAGTATGCACTATGACGTCACAATGTATTATGAGGTCATAATATATCCGCATTATGACATCACAACATATTAAGAGAGCGCAATTTGCAGATATTATGTGCAATTTCTCTTACCACAATTAGTGTCACATCTACTGGAGCATCATGAGCATGCATTATGACGTCACAATATATGATGACATCATAATTAGTATGCAATATGATGTCACAATGTATTATGACGTCATAATGTATCCGCTTTATGACTTCACAATATATAATGAGAGCGCAATTTTCAGGTATTATGAGCAATTTCTCTTACCCCAATTTGTGTCACATCTACTGGAGCATCCTGAGCATGTATTTTGACGTCACAATATATGATGACATCATAATTAGTATGCACTATGACGTCACAATGTATTATGACATCATAATGTATCCGCATTATGACATCGCAATATATTATGAGAGCGCAATTTGCAGGTATTCGGAGCAATTTCTCTTACCCCAATTTGTGTCACATCTACTGGAGCATAATGAGCATGCATTATGATGTCACTGTATATGATGACATCATAATTAGTATGCACTATGATGTCACAATGTATTATGACGTCATAATGTATCCGCTTTATGACATCACAATATATTATGAGAGCGCAATTTGCAGGTATTATGAGCAATTTCTCTTACCCCAATTTGTGTCACATCTATTGGAGCATCCTGAGCATGTATTTTGACGTCACAATATATGATGGTATCATAATTAGTATGCAGTATGACGTCACAATGTATTATGACGTCATAATGTATTCGCATTATGACATCACAATATAGTATGAGAGTGCAATTTGCAGGTATTATGAGCAATTTCTCTTACCCCAATTTGTGTCACATCTACTCGAGCATCATGAGCATGTATTATGACGTCACAGTATATGATGACATCATAATTAGTATGCACTATGACGTCACAATGTATTATGACATCATAATGTATCCGCATTATGACATCGCAATATATTATGAGAGCGCAATTTGCAGGTATTCGGAGCAATTTCTCTTACCCGAATTTGTGTCACATCTACTGGAGCATAATGAGCATGCATTATGATGTCACAGTATATGATGGCATCATAATTAGTATGCACTATGATGTCACAATGTATTTTGACGTCATAATTATTCCGCATTATGACATCACAATATATTATGAGAGCGCAATTTGCAGGTATTATGAGCAATTTCTCTTACCCCAATTTGTGTCAAATCTACTGGAGCATAATGAGCATCCATTATGATGTCACTATATATGATGACATCATAATTAGTATGCACTATGATGTCACAATGTATTATGAGGTCATAATGAATCCGCATTACGACATCACAATATATTATGAGAGCGCAATTTGCAGGTATTTTGAGCAATTTCTCTTACCCCAATTTGTGTCACATCTACTGGAGAAACATGAGCATGTATTATGACGTCACAATATATGATGACATCATAATTAGTCTGCACTATGACATCACAATGTATTATGACGTCATAATGTATTCGCATTATGACATCACAATATAGTATGAGAGCGCAATTTGCAGGTATTATGAGCAATTTCTCTTATCCCAATTTGTGTCACATCTACTGGAGCATCCTGAGCATGTATTTTGACGTCACAATATATGATGACATCATAATTAGTATGCACTATGACGTCACAATGTATTATGACGTCATAATGTATTCGCATTATGACATCACAATATAGTATGAGAGCGCAATTTGCAGTTATTATGAGCAATTTCTCTTACCCCAATTTGTGTCACATCTACTCGAGCATCATGAGCATGTATTATGACGTCACAGTATATGATGACATCATAATTACTATGCACTATGACGTCACAATGTATTATGATGTCATAATATATCCGCATTATGACATCACAACATATTAAGAGAGCACAATTTGCAGATATAATGAGCAATTTCTCTTACCACAATTAGAGTCACATCTACTGGAGCATCATGAGCATGCATTATGACGTCACAATATATGATGACATCATAATTAGTATGCACTATGATGTCACAATGTATTATGACGTCATAATGTATCCGCTTTATGACATCACAATATATTATGAGAGCGCAATTTGCAGGCATTTTGAGCAATTTCTCTTACCCCAATTTGTGTCACATCTACTCGAGCATCATGAGCATGTATTATGACGTCACAGTATATGATGACATCATAATTAGTATGCACTATGACGTCACAATGTATTATGACATCATAATGTATCCGCATTATGACATCGCAATATATTATGAGAGCGCAATTTGCAGGTAATCGGAGCAATTTCTCTTACCCCAATTTGTGTCACATCTACTGGAGCATAATGAGCATGCATTATGATGTCACTGTATATGATGACATCATAATTAGTATGCACTATGATGTCACAATGTATTATGACGTCATAATGATTCCGCATTATGACATCACAGTATATTATGAGAGCGCAATTTGCAGGTATTATGAGCAATTTCTCTTACCCCAATTTGTGTCACGTCTACTGGAGCATCCTGAGCATGTAATTTGGCGTCACAATATATGATGACATCATAATTAGTATGCACTGTGACGTCACAATGTATTATGACGTCATAATGTATTCGCATTATGACATCACAATATAGTATGAGAGCGCAATTTGCAGGTATTATGAGCAATTTCTCTTACCCCAATTTGTGTCACATCTACTCGAGCATCATGAGTATGTATTATGACGTCACAGTATATGATGACATCATAATTAGTATGCACTATGACGTCACAATGTATTATGATGTCATAATATATCCGCATTATGACATCACAACATATTAAGAGAGCGCAATTTGCAGATATTATGAGCAATTTCTCTTACCACAATTTGTGTCACATCTCCTGGAGCATAATGAGCATGCATTATGATGTCACTGTATATGATGACATCATAATTAGTATGCACTATGATGTCACATTGTAATATGACGTCATAATGATTCCGCATTATGACATCACAATATAGTATGAGAGCGCAATTTGCAGGTATTCGGAGCAATTTCTCTTACCCCAATTTGTGTCACATCTACTGGAGCATCCTGAGCATGTATTTTGACGTCACAATATATGATGACATCATAATTAGTATGCACTGTGACGTCACAATGTATTATGACGTCATAATGTATTCGCATTATGACATCGCAATATATTGTGAGAGCGCAACATGCAGGTATTATGAGCAATTTCTCTTACCCCAATTTGTGTCACATCTACTGGAGCATCATGAGCATGTATTATGACGTCACAGTATATGATGACATCATAATTAATATGCACTATGATGTCACAATGTATAATGATGTCATAATATATCCGCATTATGACATCACAACATATTAAGAGTGCGCAATTTGCAGATATTATGAGCAATTTCTCTTACTCCAATTTGTGTCACATCTACTGGAACATCCTGAGCATGTATTTTGACGTCACAGTATATGATGACATCATAATTAGTATGCACTATGACGTCACAATGTATTATGACGTCATAATGTATTCGCATTATGACATCACAATATAGTATGAGAGCGCAATTTGCAGGTATTCGGAGCAATTTCTCTTACCGCAATTTGTGTCACATCTACTGGAGCATAATGAGCATGCATTATGGTGTCACTGTATATGATGACAACATAATTAGTATGCACTATGACGTCAAAATGTACTATGACGTCATAATGTATCCGCATTATGACATCACAATATATTATGAGAGCGCAATTTGCAGGTATTTTGAGCAATTTCTCTTACCACAATTTGTGTCACATCTACTGGAGAAACATGAGCATGTATTATGACATCACAGTATATGATGACATCATAATTAGTATGCATTATGACATCACAATATATTATGATGTCATAATATATCCACATTATGACCTCATAATATATTATGAGAGCGCAATTTGCAGGTATTATGAGCAATTTCTCCTACCCCAACTTGTGTCACATCTACTGGGGCATCCCGAGCATGTATTTTGACGTCAAAATATATGATGACATCATAATTAGTATGCACTATGACGTCACAATGTATTATGATGTCATAATGTATTCGCATTATGACATCACAATATAGTATGAGAGCGCAATTTGCAGGTATTATGAGCAATTTCTCTTACCCCAATTTGTGTCACATCTACTGGAGCATACTGAGCATGTATTTTGACGTCACAGTATATGATGACATCATAATTAGTATGCACTATGACGTCACAATGTATTATGACGTCATAATGTATTCGCATTATGACATCACAATATAGTATGAGAGCGCAATTTGCAGGTATTATGAGCAAATTCTCTTACCCCAATTTGTGTCACATCTACTCGAGCATCCTGAGCATGTATTATGACGTCACAGTATATGATGACATCATAATTACTATGCACTATGACGTCACAATGTATTTTGAGGTCATAATATATCCGCATTATGACATCACAACATATTAAGAGAGCGCAATTTGCAGATATTATGTGCAATTTCTCTTACCACAATTTGTGTCACATCTACTGGAGCATCATGAGCATGCATTATGACGTCACAATATATGATGACATCATAATTAGTATGCACTATGATGTCACAATGTATTATGTCGTCATAATGTATCCGCTTTATGACTTCACAATATATAATGAGAGCGCAATTTTCAGGTATTATGAGCAATTTCTCTTACCCCAATTTGTGTCACATCTACTGGAGCATCATGAGCATGTATTATGACGTCACAGTATATGATGACATCATAATTAGTATGCACTATGACGTCACAATGTATTATGACATCATAATGTATCCGCATTATGACATCGCAATATATTATGAGAGCGCAATTTGCAGGTAATCGGAGCAATTTCTCTTACCCCAATTTGTGTCACATCTACTGGAGCATAATGAGCATGCATTATGATGTCACTGTATATGATGACATCATAATTAGTATGCACTATGATGTCACAATGTATTATGACGTCATAATTTATCCGCTTTATGACATCACAATATATTATGAGAGCGCAATTTGCAGGTATTATGAGCAATTTCTCTTACCCCAATTTGTGTCACATCTACTGGAGCATCCTGAGCATGTATTTTGACGTCACAATATATGATGGTATCATAATTAGTATGCAGTATGACGTCACAATGTATTATGACGTCATAATGTATTCGCATTATGACATCACAATATAGTATGAGAGCGCAATTTGCAGGTATTATGAGCAATTTCTCTTACCCCAATTTGTGTCACATCTACTCGAGCATCATGAGCATGTATTATGACGTCACAGTATATGATGACATCATAATTAGTATGCACTATGACGTCAAAATGTATTATGACATCATAATGTATCCGCATTATGACATCGCAATATATTATGAGAGCGCAATTTGCAGGTATTCGGAGCAATTTCTCTTACCCCAATTTGTGTCACATCTACTGGAGCATAATGAGCATGCATTATGATGTCACTGTATATGATGACATCATAATTAGTATGCACTATGATGTCACAATGTATTATGACGTCATAATGATTCCGCATTATGACATCACAATATATTATGAGAGCGCAATTTGCAGGTATTATGAGCAATTTCTCTTACCCCAATTTCTGTCACATCCACTGGAGCATAATGAGCATCCATTATGATGTCACTATATATGATGACATCATAATTAGTATGCACTATGATGTCACAATGTATTATGAGGTCATAATGAATCCGCATTATGACATCACAATATATTATGAGAGCGCAATTTGCAGGTATTTTGAGCAATTTCTCTTACCCCAATTTGTGTCACATCTACTGGAGAAACATGAGCATGTATTATGACGTCACAGTATATGATGACATCATAATTAGTATGCATTATGACGTCACAATATATTATGATGTCATAATATATCCGCATTATGGCATCACAATATATTATGAGAGCGCAATTTGCAGGTATTATGAGCAATTTCTATTACCCCAATTTGTGTCACATCTACTGGAGCATCCTGAGCATGTATTTTGACGTCACAATATATGATGACATCATATTTAGTATGCACTATGACGTCACAATGTATTATGACGTCATAATGTATTTGCATTATGACATCACAATATAGAATGAGAGCGCAATTTGCAGGTATTATGAGCAATTTCTCTTACCCCAATTTGTGTCACATCTACTCGAGCATCATGAGCATGTATTATGACGTCAGAGTATATGATGACATCATAATTAGTATGCACTATGACGTCACAATGTATTATGACATCATAATGTATCCGCATTATGACATCGCAATATATTATGAGAGCGCAATTTGCAGGTATTCGGAGAAATTTCTCTTACCCCAATTTGTGTCACATCTACTGGAGCATAATGAGCATGCATTATGATGTCACTGCATATGATGACATCATAATTAGTATACACTATGATGTCACAATGTATTATGACGTCATAATGTTTCCGCATTATGACATCACAATATATTATGAGAGCGCAATTTGCAGGCATTATGAGCTATTTCTCTTACCCCAATTTGTGTCACATCTACTGGAGCATAATGAGCATGCATTATGATGTCACAGTATATGATGACATCATAATTAGTATGCACTATGATGTCACAATGTATTATGAGGTCATAATGAATCCGCATTATGACATCACAATATATTATGAGAGCGAAATTTGCAGGTATTTTGAGCAATTTCTCTTACCCCAATTTGTGTCACATCTACTGGAGAAACATGAGCATGTATTATGACGTCACAATATATGATGACATCATAATTAGTCTGCACTATGACATCACAATGTATTATGACGTCATAATGTATTCGCATTATGACATCACAATATAGTATGAGAGCGCAATTTGCAGGTATTATGAGCAATTTCTCTTACCCCAATTTGTGTCACATCTACTGGAGCATCCTGAGCATGTATTTTGACGTCACAATATATGATGACATCATAATTAGTATGCACTATGACGTCACAATGTATTATGACGTCATAATGTATTCGCATTATGACATCACAATATAGTATGAGAGCGCAATTTGCAGGTATTATGAGCAATTTCTCTTACCACAATTTGTGTCACATCTACTCGAGCATCATGAGCATGTATTATGACGTCACAGTATATGATGACATCATAATTAGTATGCACTATGACGTCACAATGTATTATGATGTCATAATATATCCGCATTATGACATCACAACATATTAAGAGAGCGCAACTTGCACATATTATGAGCAATTTCTCTTACCACAATTTGTGTCACATGTACTGGAGCATCATGAGCATGCATTATGACGTCACAATATATGATGACATCATAATTAGTATGCACTATGATGTTACAATGTATTATGACGTCATAATGTATCCTCTTTATGACATCACAATATATTATGAGAGCGCAATTTGCAGGTATTATGAGCAATTTCTCTTACCCCAATTTGTATCACATCTACTGGAGCATCCTGAGCATGTATTTTAACGTCACAATATATGATGACATCATAATTAGTATGCACTATGACGTCACAATGTATTATGACGTCATAATGTATTCGCATTATGACATCACAATATAGCATGAGAGCGCAATTTGCAGGTATTATGAGCAATTTCTCTTACCCCAATTTGTGTCACATCTACTCGAGCATCATGAGCATGTATTATGACGTCACAGTATATGATGACATCATAATTAGTATGCACTATGACGTCACAATGTATTATGACATCATAATGTATCCGCATTATGACATCGCAATATATTATGAGAGCGCAATTTGCAGGTATTCGGAGCAATTTCTCTTACCCCAATTTGTGTGACATCTACTGGAGCATAATGAGCATGCATTATGATGTCACTGTATATGATGACATCATAATTAATATGCACTATGATGTCACAATGTATTATGACGTCATAATGTATTCGCATTATGACATCACAATATATTATGAGAGCGCAATTTGCAGGTATTATGAGCAATTTCTCTTACCCCAATTTGTGTCACATCTACTGGAGCATCCTGAGCATGTATTTTGACGTCACAATATATGATGACGTCATAATTAGTATGCACTATGACGTCACAATGTATTATGACGTCATAATGTATTCCCATTATGACATCACAATATAGTATGAGAGCGCAATTTGCAGGTATTATGAGCAATTTCTCTTACCCCAATTTGTGTCACATCTACTGGAGCATCCTGAGCATGTATTTTGACGTCACAATATATGATGATATCATAATTAGTATGCACTATGGCGTCACAATGTATTATGACGTCATAATGTATCCGCTTTATGACATCACAGTATATTATGAGAGCGCAGTTTGCAGGTATTATGAGCAATTTCTCTTACCCCAATTTGTGTCACATCTATTGGAGCATCCAGAGCATGTATTTTGACGTCACAATATATGATGACATCATAATTAGTATGCACTATGATGTCACAATGTATTATGACGTCATAATGTATTCGCATTATGACATCACAATATAGTATGAGAGCGCAATTTGCAGGTATTATGAGCAATTTCTCTTACCCCAATTTGTGTCACATCTACTCGAGCATCATGAGCATGTATTATGACGTCACTATATATGACGACATCATAATTAGTATGCACTATGACGTCACAATGTATTATGACATCATAATGTATCCGCATTATGACATGGCAATATATTATGAGAGCGCAATTTGCAGGTATTCGGAGCAATTTCTCTTACCCCAATTTGTGTCACATCTACTGGAGCATCCTGAGCATGTATTATGACGTCACAATATATGATGACATCATAATTAGTATGCACTATGACGTCACAATGTATTATGACGTCATAATGTATTCGCATTATGACATCACAATATAGTATGAGAGCGCAATTTGCAGGTATTCGGAGCAATTTCTCTTACCCCAATTTGTGTCACATCTACTCGAGCATCATGAGCATGTATTATGACGTCACAGTATATGATGACATCATAATTAGTATGCACTATGACGTCACAATGTATTATGATGTCATAATATATCCGCATTATGACATCACAACATATTAAGAGAGCGCAACTTGCACATATTATGAGCAATTTCTCTTACCACAATTTGTGTCACATGTACTGGAGCATCATGAGCATGCATTATGACGTCACAATATATGATGACATCATAATTAGTATGCACTATGATGTTACAATGTATTATGACGTCATAATGTATCCGCTTTATGACATCACAATATATTATGAGAGCGCAATTTGCAGGTATTATGAGCAATTTCTCTTACCCCAATTTGTATCACATCTACTGGAGCATCCTGAGCATGTATTTTAACGTCACAATATATGATGACATCATAATTAGTATGCACTATGACGTCACAATGTATTATGACGTCATAATGTATTCGCATTATGACATCACAATATAGCATGAGAGCGCAATTTGCAGGTATTATGAGCAATTTCTCTTACCCCAATTTGTGTCACATCTACTCGAGCATCATGAGCATGTATTATGACGTCACAGTATATGATGACATCATAATTAGTATGCACTATGACGTCACAATGTATTATGACATCATAATGTATCCGCATTATGACATCGCAATATATTATGAGAGCGCAATTTGCAGGTATTCGGAGCAATTTCTCTTACCCCAATTTGTGTCACATCTACTGGAGCATAATGAGCATGCATTATGATGTCACTGTATATGATGACATCATAATTAATATGCACTATGATGTCACAATGTATTATGACGTCATAATGTATTCGCATTATGACATCACAATATATTATGAGAGCGCAATTTGCAGGTATTATGAGCAATTTCTCTTACCCCAATTTGTGTCACATCTACTGGAGCATCCTGAGCATGTATTTTGACGTCACAAAATATGATGACGTCATAATTAGTATGCACTATGACGTCACAATGTATTATGACGTCATAATGTATTCGCATTATGACATCACAATATAGTATGAGAGCGCAATTTGCAGGTATTATGAGCAATTTCTCTTACCCCAATTTGTGTCACATCTACTGGAGCATCCTGAGCATGTATTTTGACGTCACAATATATGATGATATCATAATTAGTATGCACTATGACGTCACAATGTATTATGACGTCATAATGTATCCGCTTTATGACATCACAATATAGTATGAGAGCGCAATTTGCAGGTATTATGAGCAATTTCTCTTACCCCAATTTGTGTCACATCTACTCGAGCATCATGAGCATGTATTATGACGTCACAGTATATGATGACATCATAATTAGTATGCTCTATGACGTCACAATGTATTATGACATCATAATGTATCCGCATTATGACATCGCAATATATTATGAGAGCGCAATTTGCAGGTATTCGGAGCAATTTCTCTTACCCCAATTTGTGTCACATCTACTGGAGCATAATGAGCATACATTATGATGTCACTGTTTATGATGACATCATAATTATTATGCACTATGGTGTCACAATGTATTATGACGTCATAATGAATCCGCATTATGACATCACAATATATTGAGAGCGCAATATGCAGGTATTTTGAGCAATTTCTCTTACCCCAATTTGTGTCACATCTACTGGAGAAACAGGAGCATGTATTATGACGTCACAGAATATGATGACATCATAATTAGTATGCATTATGACGTCACAATATATTATGATGTCATAATATATCCGCATTATGGCATCACAGTATATTATGAGTGAGCAATTTGCAGGTATTATGAGCAATTTCTCTTACCCCAATTTGTGTCACATCTACTGAAGCATCCTGAGCATGTATTTTGACGTCACAATATATGATGACATCATAATTAGTATGCACTATGACGTCACAATGTATTATGACGTCAAAATGTATTCGCATTATGACATCACAATATAGTATGAGAGCGCAATTTGCAGGTATTATGAGCAATTTCTCTTACCCCAATTTGTGTCACATCTCCTGGAGCATCCTGAGAATGTATTATGACGTCCCAGTATATGATGACATCATAATTAGTATGCACTATGACATCACAATGTATTATGATGTCATAATATATCCGCATTATGACATCACAACATATTAAGAGAGCGCAATTTGCAGATATTATGAGCAATTTCTCTTACCACAATTTGTGTCACATCTACTGGAGCATCATGAGCATGCATTATGACGTCACAATATATGATGACATCATAATTAGTATGCACTATGACGTCACAATGTATTATGACGTCATAATGTATTCGCATTATGACATCACAATATAGTATGAGAGCGCAATTTGCAGGTATTATGAGCAATTTCTCTTACCACAATTTGTGTCACATCTTCTCGAGCATCATGAGCATGTATTTTGACGTCACAATATATGATGACATCATAATTAGTATGCACTATGACGTCACAATGTATTATGACGTCATAATGTATTCGCATTATGACATCACAATATAGTATGAGAGCGCAATTTGCAGGTATTATGAGCAATTTCTCTTACCCCAATTTGTGACACATCTACTGGAGCATAATGAGCATGCATTATGATGTCACAGTATATGATGACATCATAATTAGTATGCAATATGATGTCACAATGCATTATGATGTCATAATGAATCCGCATTATGACATCACAATATATTATGAGAGCGCAGTTTGCAGGTATTATGAGCAATTTCTCTTACCCCAATTTGTGTCACATCTACTGGAGCATCATGAGCATGAATTATGACTTCACAGTATATGATGACATCATAATTAGTATGCATTATGACGTCACAATGTAATATGACGTCATAAGGTATCCACATTATGACATCACAATATATTATGAGAGCGCAATTTGGAGGTATTCTGAGCAATTTCTCTTACCCCAATTTCTGTCACATCTACTGGAGCATCCTGAGCATGTAGTATGACGTCACAATATATGATGACGTCATAATTAGTATGCACTATGACGTCACAAAGTATTATGACGTCATAATGTATCCGCATTATGACATCACAATATATTATGAGAGCGCAATTTGCAGGTATTATGAGCAATTTCTCTCACCCCAATTTGTGTCACATCTACTGGAGCATCATGAGCATGTATTATGACGTCACAGTATATGATGACATCATAATTAGTATCCACTATGAAGGCACAATATATTATGACGTCATAATGTATCCGCATTATGACATCACAATGTATTATGAGAGCGCAATTTGCAGGTATTATGAGCAATTTCTCTTACCCCAATTTGTGTCACATCTACTGGAGCATCATGAGCATGTATTATGACGTCACAGTATATGATGACATCATAATTAGTATGCATTATGACGTCACAATGTATTATGACGTCATAATGCATCCGCATTATGACATCACAATATATTATGAGAGCGCAATTTGCAGGTATTATGAGCAATTTCTCTTACCCCAATTTGTGTCACATCTACTGGAGCATCATGAGCATGTATTACGACGTCACAGTATATGATGACATCATAATTAGTATGCACTATGACGTCACAATGTATTATGACGTCAAAATATATCCGCATTATAACATCACATTATATTATGAGAGGGCAATTTGCAGGCATTATGAGCAATTTCCCTTACCCCAATTTGTGTCACATCTACTGGAGCATCATGAGCATGTATTATGATCTCACAGTATATGATGACATAATAATTAGTATGCACTATGACGGCACAATGTATTATGACGTCATAATGTATCCGCATTATAACATCACAATGTATTTTGAGAGCGCAATTTGGAGGTTTTATGACCATTTTCGATTACCCCAATTTGTGTCACATCTACTGGAGCATCATGAGCATGTATTATGACGTCACAGTATATGATGACATCATAATTAGTATGCAGTATGACGTCACAATGTATTATGACGTCATAATGTATCCGCATTATGACATCACAATATATTATGAGAGCGCAATATGCAGGTATTATGAGCAATTTCTCTTACCCCAATTTGTGTCACATCTACTGTAGCATCATGAGCATGTATTATGACGTCACAGTATATGATGACATCATAATCAGTATGCACTATGACGTCACAATGTATTATGACGTCATAATGTATCCGCATTATGACATCACAATATATTTTGAGAGCGCAATTTGGAGGTTTTATGACCATTTTCGATTACCCCAATTTGTGTCACATCTACTGGAGCATCATGAGCATGTATTATGAAGTCACAGTATATGATGACATCATAATTAGTATGCAGTATGACGTCACAATGTATTATGACGTCATAATGTATCCGCATTATGACATCAGAATATATTATGAGAGCGCAATATGCAGGTATTTTGAGCAATTTCTCTTACCCCAATTTGTGTCACATCTACTGGAGCATCATGAGCATGTATTATGACGTCACAGTATATGATGACATCATAATTAGTATGCACTATGACGTCACAATGTATTATGATGTCATAATGTATCCGCATTATGACATCACAATATATTATGAGAGCGCAATTTGCAGGTTTTATGACCAATTTCGCTTACCCCAATTTGTGTCACATCTACTGGAGCATCATGAGCATGTATTATGACGTCACAGTATATGATGACATCATAATTAGTATGCAGTATGTCGTCACAATGTATTATGATGTCATAAACTATCCGCATTATGACATCACAATATATTATGAGAGCGCAACATGCAGGTATTATGACCAATTTCGCTTACCGCAATTTGTGTCACATCTACTGTAGCATCATGAGAATGTATTATGACGTCACAGTATATGATGACATCATAATTAGTATGCACTATGACATCACAATGTATTATGACGTCATAATGTATCCGCATTATAACATCACAATGTATTTTGAGAGCGCAATTTGGAGGTTTTATGACCATTTTCGATTACCCCAATTTGAGTCACATCCACTGGAGCATCATGAGCATGTATTATGACGTAACAGAATATGATGACATCATAATTAGTATGCAGTATGACGTCACAATGTATTATGACGTCATAATGTATCCGCATTATGACATCAGAATATATTATGAGAGCGCAATATGCAGGTATTATGAGCAATTTCTCTTACCCCAATTTGTGTCACATCTACTGGAGCATCATGAGCATGTATTATGACGTCACAGTATATGATGACATCATAATTGGTATGCACTATGACGTCACAATGTATTATGACGTCATAATGTATCCGCATTATGACATCACAATATATTATGAGAACGCAATTTGCCAGTGTTATGACCGTTTTCCATTACCCCAATTTGTGTCACAACTACTGGAGCATCATTAGCATGTATTATGACGTCACAGTATATGATGACATCATAATTAGTATGCAGTATGACGTCACAATATATTACGACGTCATAATGTATCCGCATTATGACATCACAATATATTATGAGAGCGCAATTTGCAGGTATTATGAGCAATTTCTGTTACCTCAATTTGTGTCACATCTACTGGAGCATCAGGAGCATGTATTATGACGTCACAGTATATGATGACATCATAATTAGTATGCACTATGACGTCACAATATATTATGTCGTCATAAAGTATCCGCATTATGACATCACAATATATTATGAGAGCGCAACATGCAGGTATTATGAGCAATTTCTCTTATCCCAATTTGTGTCACATCTACTGGAGCATCATGAGCATGTAGTATGACGTCACAGTACATGATGACATCATAATTAGTATGCACTAGGACGTCACAATGTATTATGACGTCATAATGTATCCGCATTATGACATCACAATATATTATGAGAGCGCAATATGCAGGTATTATGAGCAATTTCTCTTACCCCAATTTGTGTCACATCTACTGGAGCATCATGAGCATGTATTATGACGTCACCGTATATGATGACATCATAATTAATATGCACTATGACGACACAATGTATTATGACGTCATAATGTATCCGCATTATGACATCACAATATATTATGAGAGCGCAATTTGTAGGTTTTATGACCATTTTCGATTACCCCAAATTGTGTCACATCTACTGGAGCATCATGGGCATGTATTTTGACGTCACAGTATATGATGTCATCATAATTAGTATGCACTACGACGTCACAATGTATTATGACGTCATATTGTATCCTCATTATGACATCACAATATATTATGAGAGCTCAATATACAGGTATTATAAGCAATTTCTCTTACCCCAATTTGTGTCGCATCTACTGGAGCATCATGAGCATGTATTATGAAGTCACAGTATATGATGACATCATAATTAGTATGCACTATGACGTCACAATGTATTATGACGTCATAATGTATCCGCATTATGACATCACAATATATAATGAGAGCGCAATTTGCGGGTATTATGAGCAAATTCTCTTACCCCAATTTGTGTCACATCTACTGGAGCATCATGAGCATGTATTATGACGTCACAGTATATGATGACATCATAATTAGTATGCAGTATGACGTCGCAATGTATTATGACGTCATAATGTATCCGCATTATGACATCACAATATATTATGAGAGCGCAACATGCAGGTAATATGAGCAATTTCGCTTACCCCAATTTGTGTCACATCTACTGGAGCATCATGACCATGTATTATGACGTCAAAGTATATGATGACATCATAATTAGTATGCAGTATGACGTCACAATGTATTATGACGTCATAATGTATCCGCATTATGACATCACAATATATTATGAGAGCGCAATTTGCAGGTATTATGAGCAATTTCGCTTACCCCAATTTGTGTCACATCTACTGGAGCATCATGAGCATGTATTATGACGTCACAGTATATGATGACATCATAATCAGTATGCACTATGACGTCACAATGTATTATGACGTCATAATGTATCCGCATTATGACATCACAATATATTATGAGAGCGCAACATGAAGGTATTATGAGCAATTTCTCTTACCCCAATTTGTGTCACCTCTACTGGAGCATCAAGAGCATGTATTATGACGTCACAGTATATGATGACATCATAATTAGTATGCTCTATGACGTCACAATGTATTATGATGTCATAAACTATCCGCATTATGACATCACAGTATATTATGAGAGCGCAACATGCAGGTATTATGACCAATTTCGCTTACCCCAATTTGTGTCACATCTACTGGAGCATCATGAGAATGTATTATGACGTCACAGTATATGATGACATCATAATTAGTATGCACTATGACGTCACAATATATTATGACGTCATAATGTATCCGCATTATAACATCACAATATATTATTAGATTGCAATTTGCAGGTTTTATGACCAATTTCGCTTACCCCAATTTGTGTCACATCTACTGGAGCATCAAGAGCATGTATTATGACGTCACAGTATATGATGACATCATAATTAGTATGCACTATGACGTCACAATGTATTATGATGTCATAAACTATCCGCATTATGACATCACAATATATTATGAGAGCGCAACATGCAGGTATTATGACCAATTTCGCTTACCGCAATTTGTGTCACATCTACTGTAGCATCATGAGAATGTATTATGACGTCACAGTATATGATGACATCATAATTAGTATGCACTATGACGTCACAATATATTATGACGTCATAATGTATCCGCATTATAACATCACAATATATTATTAGATTGCAAATTGCAGGTTTTATGACCAATTTCGCTTACCCCAATTTGTGTCACATCTACTGGAGCATCATGAGCATGTATTATGACGTCACAGTATATGATGACATCATAATTAGTATGCAGTATGATGTCACAATGTATTATGACGTCATAATGTATCCGCATTATGACAACACAATATATTATGAGAGCGCAACATGTAGGTTTTATGACCAATTTCGCTTACCCCAATTTGTGTCACATCTACTGTAGCATCATGAGCATGTATTATGACGTCACAGTATATGATGACATCATAATTAGTATGCACTATGACGTCACAATGTATTATGACGTCATAATGTATCCGCATTATGACATCAGAATATATTATGAGAGCGCAATATGCAGGTATTTTGAGCAATTTCTCTTAACCCAATTTGTGTCACATCTACTGGAGCATCATGAGCATGTATTATGACGTCACAGTATATGATGACATCATAATTAGTATGCACTATGACGTCACAATGTATTATGATGTCATAATGTATCCGCATTATGACATCACAATATATTATGAGAGCGCAATTTGCAGGTTTTATGACCAATTTCGCTTACCCCAATTTGTGTCACATCTACTGGAGCATCATGAGCATGTATTATGACGTCACAGTATATGATGACATCATAATTAGTATGCAGTATGTCGTCACAATGTATTATGATGTCATAAACTATCCGCATTATGACATCACAATATATTATGAGAGCGCAACATGCAGGTATTATGACCAATTTCGCTTACCGCAATTTGTGTCACATCTACTGTAGCATCATGAGAATGTATTATGACGTCACAGTATATGATGACATCACAATTAGTATGCACTATGACATCACAATGTATTATGACGTCATAATGTATCCGCATTATAACATCACAATGTATTTTGAGAGCGCAATTTGGAGGTTTTATGACCATTTTCGATTACCCCAATTTGAGTCACATCCACTGGAGCATCATGAGCATGTATTATGACGTAACAGAATATGATGACATCATAATTAGTATGCAGTATGACGTCACAATGTATTATGACGTCATAATGTATCCGCATTATGACATCAGAATATATTATGAGAGCGCAATATGCAGGTATTATGAGCAATTTCTCTTACCCCAATTTGTGTCACATCTACTGGAGCATCATGAGCATGTATTATGACGTCACAGTATATGATGACATCATAATTGGTATGCACTATGACGTCACAATGTATTATGACGTCATAATGTATCCGCATTATGACATCACAATATATTATGAGAACGCAATTTGCCAGTGTTATGACCGTTTTCCATTACCCCAATTTGTGTCACAACTACTGGAGCATCATTAGCATGTATTATGACGTCACAGTATATGATGACATCATAATTAGTATGCAGTATGACGTCACAATATATTACGACGTCATAATGTATCCGCATTATGACATCACAATATATTATGAGAGCGCAATTTGCAGGTATTATGAGCAATTTCTGTTACCTCAATTTGTGTCACATCTACTGGAGCATCAGGAGCATGTATTATGACGTCACAGTATATGATGACATCATAATTAGTATGCACTATGACGTCACAATATATTATGTCGTCATAAAGTATCCGCATTATGACATCACAATATATTATGAGAGCGCAACATGCAGGTATTATGAGCAATTTCTCTTATCCCAATTTGTGTCACATCTACTGGAGCATCATGAGCATGTAGTATGACGTCACAGTACATGATGACATCATAATTAGTATGCACTAGGACGTCACAATGTATTATGACGTCATAATGTATCCGCATTATGACATCACAATATATTATGAGAGCGCAATATGCAGGTATTATGAGCAATTTCTCTTACCCCAATTTGTGTCACATCTACTGGAGCATCATGAGCATGTATTATGACGTCACCGTATATGATGACATCATAATTAATATGCACTATGACGACACAATGTATTATGACGTCATAATGTATCCGCATTATGACATCACAATATATTATGAGAGCGCAATTTGTAGGTTTTATGACCATTTTCGATTACCCCAAATTGTGTCACATCTACTGGAGCATCATGGGCATGTATTTTGACGTCACAGTATATGATGTCATCATAATTAGTATGCACTACGACGTCACAATGTATTATGACGTCATATTGTATCCTCATTATGACATCACAATATATTATGAGAGCTCAATATACAGGTATTATAAGCAATTTCTCTTACCCCAATTTGTGTCGCATCTACTGGAGCATCATGAGCATGTATTATGAAGTCACAGTATATGATGACATCATAATTAGTATGCACTATGACGTCACAATGTATTATGACGTCATAATGTATCCGCATTATGACATCACAATATATAATGAGAGCGCAATTTGCGGGTATTATGAGCAAATTCTCTTACCCCAATTTGTGTCACATCTACTGGAGCATCATGAGCATGTATTATGACGTCACAGTATATGATGACATCATAATTAGTATGCAGTATGACGTCGCAATGTATTATGACGTCATAATGTATCCGCATTATGACATCACAATATATTATGAGAGCGCAACATGCAGGTAATATGAGCAATTTCGCTTACCCCAATTTGTGTCACATCTACTGGAGCATCATGACCATGTATTATGACGTCAAAGTATATGATGACATCATAATTAGTATGCAGTATGACGTCACAATGTATTATGACGTCATAATGTATCCGCATTATGACATCACAATATATTATGAGAGCGCAATTTGCAGGTATTATGAGCAATTTCGCTTACCCCAATTTGTGTCACATCTACTGGAGCATCATGAGCATGTATTATGACGTCACAGTATATGATGACATCATAATCAGTATGCACTATGACGTCACAATGTATTATGACGTCATAATGTATCCGCATTATGACATCACAATATATTATGAGAGCGCAACATGAAGGTATTATGAGCAATTTCTCTTACCCCAATTTGTGTCACCTCTACTGGAGCATCAAGAGCATGTATTATGACGTCACAGTATATGATGACATCATAATTAGTATGCTCTATGACGTCACAATGTATTATGATGTCATAAACTATCCGCATTATGACATCACAGTATATTATGAGAGCGCAACATGCAGGTATTATGACCAATTTCGCTTACCCCAATTTGTGTCACATCTACTGGAGCATCATGAGAATGTATTATGACGTCACAGTATATGATGACATCATAATTAGTATGCACTATGACGTCACAATATATTATGACGTCATAATGTATCCGCATTATAACATCACAATATATTATTAGATTGCAATTTGCAGGTTTTATGACCAATTTCGCTTACCCCAATTTGTGTCACATCTACTGGAGCATCAAGAGCATGTATTATGACGTCACAGTATATGATGACATCATAATTAGTATGCACTATGACGTCACAATGTATTATGATGTCATAAACTATCCGCATTATGACATCACAATATATTATGAGAGCGCAACATGCAGGTATTATGACCAATTTCGCTTACCGCAATTTGTGTCACATCTACTGTAGCATCATGAGAATGTATTATGACGTCACAGTATATGATGACATCATAATTAGTATGCACTATGACGTCACAATATATTATGACGTCATAATGTATCCGCATTATAACATCACAATATATTATTAGATTGCAAATTGCAGGTTTTATGACCAATTTCGCTTACCCCAATTTGTGTCACATCTACTGGAGCATCATGAGCATGTATTATGACGTCACAGTATATGATGACATCATAATTAGTATGCAGTATGATGTCACAATGTATTATGACGTCATAATGTATCCGCATTATGACAACACAATATATTATGAGAGCGCAACATGTAGGTTTTATGACCAATTTCGCTTACCCCAATTTGTGTCACATCTACTGTAGCATCATGAGCATGTATTATGACGTCACAGTATATGATGACATCATAATTAGTATGCACTATGACGTCACAATGTATTATGACGTCATAATGTATCCGCATTATGACATCAGAATATATTATGAGAGCGCAATATGCAGGTATTTTGAGCAATTTCTCTTAACCCAATTTGTGTCACATCTACTGGAGCATCATGAGCATGTATTATGACGTCACAGTATATGATGACATCATAATTAGTATGCACTATGACGTCACAATGTATTATGATGTCATAATGTATCCGCATTATGACATCACAATATATTATGAGAGCGCAATTTGCAGGTTTTATGACCAATTTCGCTTACCCCAATTTGTGTCACATCTACTGGAGCATCATGAGCATGTATTATGACGTCACAGTATATGATGACATCATAATTAGTATGCAGTATGTCGTCACAATGTATTATGATGTCATAAACTATCCGCATTATGACATCACAATATATTATGAGAGCGCAACATGCAGGTATTATGACCAATTTCGCTTACCGCAATTTGTGTCACATCTACTGTAGCATCATGAGAATGTATTATGACGTCACAGTATATGATGACATCACAATTAGTATGCACTATGACATCACAATGTATTATGACGTCATAATGTATCCGCATTATAACATCACAATGTATTTTGAGAGCGCAATTTGGAGGTTTTATGACCATTTTCGATTACCCCAATTTGAGTCACATCTACTGGAGCATCATGAGCATGTATTATGACGTAACAGAATATGATGACATCATAATTAGTATGCAGTATGACGTCACAATGTATTGTGACGTCATAATGTATCCGCATTATGACATCAGAATATATTATGAGAGCGCAATATGCAGGTATTATGAGCAATTTCTCTTACCCCAATTTGTGTCACATCTACTGGAGCATCATGAGCATGTATTATGACGTCACAGTATATGATGACATCATAATTGGTATGCACTATGACGTCACAATGTATTATGACGTCATAATGTATCCGCATTATGACATCACAATATATTATGAGAACGCAATTTGCCAGTGTTATGACCGTTTTCCATTACCCCAATTTGTGTCACAACTACTGGAGCATCATTAGCATGTATTATGACGTCACAGTATATGATGACATCATAATTAGTATGCAGTATGACGTCACAATATATTACGACGTCATAATATATCCGCATTATGACATAACAATATATTATGAGAGCGCAATTTGCAGGTATTATGAGCAATTTCTGTTACCTCAATTTGTGTCACATCTACTGGAGCATCAGGAGCATGTATTATGACGTCACAGTATATGATGACATCATAATTAGTATGCACTATGACGTCACAATATATTATGTCGTCATAAAGTATCCGCATTATGACATCACAATATATTATGAGAGCGCAACATGCAGGTATTATGAGCAATTTCTCTTATCCCAATTTGTGTCACATCTACTGGAGCATCATGAGCATGTAGTATGACGTCACAGTACATGATGACATCATAATTAGTATGCACTAGGACGTCACAATGTATTATGACGTCATAATGTATCCGCATTATGACAACACAATATATTATGAGAGCGCAATATGCAGGTATTATGAGCAATTTCTCTTACCCCAATTTGTGTCACATCTACTGGAGCATCATGAGCATGTATTATGACGTCACCGTATATGATGACATCATAATTAATATGCACTATGACGACACAATGTATTATGACGTCATAATGTATCCGCATTATGACATCACAATATATTATGAGAGCGGAACATGCAGGTAATATGAGCAATTTCGCTTACCCCAATTTGTGTCACATCTACTGGAGCATCATAACCATGTATTATGACGTCAAAGTATATGATGACATCATAATTAGTATGCAGTATGACGTCACAATGTATTATGACGTCATAATGTATCCGCATTATGACATCACAATATATTATGAGAGCGCAATTTGCAGGTATTATGAGCAATTTCGCTTACCCCAATTTGTGTCACATCTACTGGAGCATCATGAGCATGTATTATGACGTCACAGTATATGATGACATCATAATCAGTATGCACTATGACGTCACAATGTATTATGACGTCATAATGTATCCGCATTATGACATCACAATATATTATGAGAGCGCAACATGAAGGTATTATGAGCAATTTCTCTTACCCCAATTTGTGTCACCTCTACTGGAGCATCAAGAGCATGTATTATGACGTCACAGTATATGATGACATCATAATTAGTATGCACTATGACGTCACAATGTATTATGATGTCATAAACTATCCGCATTATGACATCACAGTATATTATGAGAGCGCAACATGCAGGTATTATGACCAATTTCGCTTACCGCAATTTGTGTCACATCTACTGGAGCATCATGAGAATGTATTATGACGTCACAGTATATGATGACATCATAATTAGTATGCACTATGACGTCACAATATATTATGACGTCATAATGTATCCGCATTATAACATCACAATATATTATTAGATTGCAATTTGCAGGTTTTATGACCAATTTCGCTTACCCCAATTTGTGTCACATCTACTAGAGCATCAAGAGCATGTATTATGACGTCACAGTATATGATGACATCATAATTAGTATGCACTATGACGTCACAATGTATTATGATGTCATAAACTATCCGCATTATGACATCACAATATATTATGAGAGCGCAACATGCAGGTATTATGACCAATTTCGCTTACCGCAATTTGTGTCACATCTACTGTAGCATCATGAGCATGTATTATGACGTCACAGTATATGATGACATCATAATTAGTATGCACTATGACGTCACAATGTATTATGACGTCATAATGTATCCGCATTATGACATCACAATATATTATGAGAGCGCAATTTGCAGGTTTTATGACCAATTTGCTTACCCCAATTTGTGTCACATCTACTGGAGCATCATGAGCATGTATTATGACGTCACAGTATATGATGACATCATAATTAGTATGCAGTATGTCGTCACAATGTATTATGATGTCATAAATTATCCGCATTATGACATCACAATATATTATGAGAGCGCAACATGCAGGTATTATGACCAATTTCGCTTACCGCAATTTGTGTCACATCTACTGTAGCATCATGAGAATGTATTATGACGTCACAGTATATGATGACATCATAATTAGTATGCACTATGACAACACAATGTATTATGACGTCATATTGTATCCGCATTATAACATCACAATGTATTCTGAGAGCGCAATTTGGAGGTTTTATGACCATTTTCGATTACCCCAATTTGTGTCACATCTACTGGAGCATCATGAGCATGTATTATGACGTAACAGAATATGATGACATCATAATTAGTATGCAGTAAGACGTCACAATGTATTATGACGTCATAATGTATCCGCATTATGATATCACAATATATTATGAGAGCGCAATATGCAGGTATTATGAGCAATTTCTCTTACCCCAATGTGTGTCACATCTACTGGAGCATCATGAGCATGTATTATGACGACACAGTATATGATGACATCATAATTAGTATGCAGTATGACGTCACAATGTATTATGACGTCATAATGTATCCGCATTATGACATCACAATATATTATGAGAGCGCAATTTGGAGGTTTTATGACCATTTTCGATTACCCCAATTTGTGTCACATCTACTGGAGCATCATGAGCATGTATTATGACGTCATAGCATATGATGACATCATAATTAGTATGCACTATGATGTCACAATGTATTATGACGTCATAATGTATCCGCATTATGACATCACAATATATTATGAGAGCCCAATTTGCAGGTATTATGAGCAATTTCTCTTACCGCAATTTGTGACACATCTACTGGAGCATCATGAGCGTGTATTATGACGTCACAGTATATGTTGACATCATAATTAGTATGCACTATGAAGTCACAATGTATTATGACGTCATAATGTATCCGAATTATGACATCACAATATATTATGAGAGCGCAAATTGGAGGTTTTATGACCATTTTCGATTACCCCAATTTGTGTCACATCTACTGGAGCATCATGAGCATGTATTACGATGTCAAAGTATATGATGACATCATAATTAGTATGCACTATGACCTCACAATGTATTATGACGTCATAATGTTTCCGCATTATGACATCACAATATATAATGAGAGCGCAACATGCAGGTATTATGAGAAATTTCTCTTACCCCAATTTGTGTCACATCTACTGGAGCATCATGAGCATGTATTATGACGTCACAGTATATGATGGCATCATAATCAGTATGCACGAAACGTCACAATGTATTATGATGTCATAATGTATCCGCATTATGACATCACAATATATTATGAGAGCGCAATTTGCAGGTATTATGAGCAATTTCTCTTACCCCAATTTGTGTCACATCTACTGGAGCATCATGAGCATGTATTATGACATCACAGTATATATTGACATCATAATTAGTATGCACTATGACGTCACAATGTATTATGACGTCATAATGTATCCGCATTATGACATCACAATATATTCTGAGAGCGCAATTTGCAGGTATTATGAGCAATTTCTCTTACCCCAATTTGTGTCACATCTACTGGAGCATCATGAGCATGTATTATGACGTCACAGTTTATGACGACATCACAATTAGTATGCACTATGACGTCACAATGTATTATGACGTCATAATATATCCGCATTATGACATCACAAAATATTCTGAGAGCGCAATTTGCAGGTATTATGAGCAATTTCTCTTACCCCAATTTGTGTCACAACTACTGGAGCATCATGAGCATGTATTTTGACGTCACAGTATATGATGACATCATAATTAGTATGCACTATGACGGCACAATGTATTATGACGTCATAATGTATCCGCATTACGACATCACAATATATTATGAGATCGCAATTTGCAGTTTTTATGACCAATTTCGCTTACCCCAATTTGTGTCACATCTACTGGAGCATCATGAGCATGTATTATGACGTCACAGTATATGATTACATCATAATTAGTATGCACTATGATGTCACAATGTATTATGACGTCATAATGTATCCGCATTATGACATCACAATATATTATGAGAGCGCAATTTGCAGGTATTATGAGCAATTTCGCTTACCCCAATTTGTGTCACATCTACTGGAGCATCATGAGCATGTATTATGACGTCACAGTATATGATTACATCATAATTAGTATGCACTATGATGTCACAATGTATTATGACGTCATAATGTATCAGCATTATGACATCACAATATATTACGAGAGTGCAATTTGCAGGTATTATGAGCAATTTCTCTTACCCCAATTTGTGTCACATCTACTGGAGCATCATGAGCATGTATTATGATGACACAGTATATGATGACATCATAATTAGTATGCACTATGACATCACAATGTATTATGACGTCATAATGTATCCACGTTATGACATCACAATATATTATGAGAGCTCAATTTTCAGGTATTATTAGCAATTTCTCTTACCCCAATTTGTGTAACATCCACTGGAGCATCATGAGCACGTATTATGACGTCACAGTATATGATGACATCATAATTAGTATGCACTATGACGTCACAATGTATTATGACGTCATAATGTATCAGAATTATGACATCACAATATATTATGGGAGCGCAATTTGCAGGTATTGTGAGCAACTTCTCTTACCCCAATTTGTGTCACATCTACTGGAGCATCATGAGCATGTATTATGATGTCACAGTATATGATGATATCATAATTAGTATGCACTATGACGTCACAATGTATTATGATGTCATAATGTATCCGCGTTATGACATCACAATATATTATGAGAGCGCAATTTGCAGGTATTATGAGCAATTTCTCTTACCCCAATTTGTGTCGCATCTACTGGAGCATCATGAGCATGTATTATGACGTCACAGTATATGATGACATCATAATTAGTATGCACTATGACGTCACAATGTATTATGACGTCATAATGTATCCGCATTATGACATCGCAATATATAATGAGAGCGCAATTTGCAGGTATTATGAGCAATTTCTCTTACCCCAATTTGTGTCACATCTACTGGAGCATCACGAGCATGTATTATGATGTCACAGTATATGATGACATCATAATTAGTATGCACTATGACGTCACAATGTATTATGACGTCATAATGTATCCGCATTATGACATCACAATATATTATGAGAGCGCAATTTGCAGGTATTATGAGCAATTTCTCTTACCCCAATTTGTGTCACATCTACTGGAGCATCACGAGCATGAATTATGACGTCACAGTATATGATGACATCATAATTAGTTTGCACTATGACGTCACAATGTATTATGACGTCATAATGTATCCGCATTATGACATCACAATATATTATGAGAGCGCAATTTGCAGGTATTATGAGCAATTTCTCTTACCCCAATTTGTGTCACATCTACTGGAGCATCATGAGCATGTATTATGACGTCACAGTATATGATGGCATCATAATCAGTATGCAGTATGACGTCACAATGTATTATGACGTCATAATGTATCCGCATTATGACATCACAATATATTATGAGAAAGCAATTTGCAGGTATTATGAGCAATTTCTCTTACCCCAATTTGTGTCACATCTACTGGAGCATCACGAGCATGTATTATGACATCACAGTATATGATGACATCATAATTAGTATGCACTATCATGTCACAATATAGTATGATGTCATAATGTATCCGCATAATGACATCACAATATATTATGAGAGCGCAATTTACAGGTTTCATGACAAATTTTGCTTACCCCAATTTGTGTCACATGTACTGGAGCATCATGAGCATGTATTATGACGTCACAGTATATGATGACATCATAATTAGTATGCACTATGACGTCACAATGTATTATGACGTCATAATGTATCCGCATTATGACATCACAATATATTATGAGAGCGCAATTTGCAGGTATTATGATCAATTTCTCTTACCCCAATTTGTGTCACGTCTACTGGAGCATCATGAGCATGTATTATGACGTCACAGTATATGATGACATCATAATTAGTATGCTCTATGACGTCACAATGTATTATGGCGACATAATGTATCCGCATTTTGACATCGCAATATATTATGAGAGCGCAATTTGCAGGTATTATGAGCAATTTCTCTTACCCCAATTTGTGTCACATCTACTGAAGCATCATGAGCATGTATTATGACGTCACAATATATGATGACATCATAATTAGTATGCACTATGACGTCACGATGCAGTATGACGTCATAATGTATCCGCATTATGACATCACAATATATTATGAGAGCGCAATTTGCAGGCATTATGACCAATTTCTCTTACCCCAATTTGTGTCACATTTACTGGAGCATCATGAGCATGTATTATGACGTCACAGTATATGATGACATCATAATTAGTATGCAGTATGACGTCACAATGTATTATGACGTCATAATCTATCCGCATTATGACATCACAATATATTATGAGAGCGCAATTTGCAGGTATTATGAGCAATTTCTCTTACCCCAATTTGTGTCACATCTACTGGAGCATCATGAGCATGTATTATGACATCACAGTATATTTTGACATCATAATTAGTATGCACTATGACGTCACAATGTATTATGACGTTATAATGTATCCGCATTATGACATCACAATATATGATGAGACCGCAATTTGCAGGTATTATGACCCATATCTCTTACCGCAATTTGTGTCACATCTACTGGAGCATCATGAGCATGTATTATGACATCACAGTATATGATGACAGCATAATTAGTATGCAGTATGACGTCACAGTGTATTATGACGTCATAATCTATCCGCATTATGACATCACAATATATTATGAGAGCGCAATTTGCAGGTATTATGAGCAATTTCTCTTACCCCAATTTGTGTCATATCTACTGGAGCATCATGAGCATGTATTATGACGTCACAGTATATGACGACATCATACTTAGTATGCACTATGACGTCACAATGTATTCTGACGTCATACTGTATCTGCATTATGACATCACAATATATTTTGAGAGCGCAATTTGCAGGTATTATGAGCAACTTCTCTTACCCCAATTTGTGTCACATCTACTGGAGCATCATGAGTATGTATTATGATGTCACAGTATATGATGACATCATAATTAGTATGCAGTATGACATCACAAGTTATTTTGACGTCATAATGTATCCGCCTTATGACATCACAATTTATTATGATAGCGCAATTTGCCGGTATTATGAGCAATTTCTCTTACCCCAATTTGACTCACATCTGCTGGATCATCATGAGCATGTATTATGACATCATCGTTTATGGTGACATCATAATTAGTATGCAGTATGACGTCACAGTGTATTATGACGTCATAAGGTATCCGCATTATGACATCACAATATATTATGAGAGCGCAATTTGCAGGTATTATGAGCAATTTCTTATACCCCAATTTGTGTCACATCTACTGGAGCAACACGAGCATGTATTATGACGTCACAGCATATGATGACATCATAACAACTATTTACTATGATGTCACAATGTATTATGACGTAATAATGTATCCGCATTATGACATCACAAAATATTAAGAGAGCGCAATTTGCAGGTATTATGAGCAATTTTTCTTACCCCAATTTGTGTCACATCTACTGGAGCATCATGAGCATGTATTATGACATCACAGTATATGTTGACATCATAATTAGTATGCAGTATGACGTCACAATGTATTATGACGTCATAATGTATCTGCATTATGACATCACATAATATTATGAGAGCGCAATTTGCAGGTATTTTGAGCAATTTCTCTTACCCCAATTTGTGTCACATCTACTGGAGAATGATGAGCATGTATTATGACATCACAGTATATGATGACATCTTTATTAGTATGCACTATGACGTCACAATGTATTATGACGTCATAGTGTATCCGCATTATGACATCTCAATATATTATGAGAGCGCAATTTGCAGGTATTATGAGCAATTTCTCTTAACCCAATTTGTGTCACATCTCCTGGAGCATCATGAGCATGTATTATGACGTCACAGTATATGGTGACATCATAATTATTATGCACTATGACGTCACAATGTTTTATTAAATCATAATGTATCAGCATTATGACATCACAATATATTATGAGAGCGCCATTTGCAGGTATTATGAGCAATTTCTCTTACCCCAATTTGTGTCACGTCTACTGGAGCATCATGAGCATGTATTATGATGTCACAGTATATGATGACATCATCATTAGTATGCAATATGACGTCACAATATAGTATGATGTCATAATGTATCCGCATTATGACATCACAATATATTATGAGAGCACAATATGGAGGTATTATGAGTAATTTCTCTTAACCCAATTTGTGTCACATCTACTGGAGCATCATGAGCATGTATTATGACGTCACAGTATATGATGACATCATAATTAGTATGCACTATGACGGCACAATGTATTATGACGTCATAATGTATCCGCATTGCGACATCACAATATATTATGATATCGCAATTTGCAGTTTTTATGACCAATTTCGCTTACCCCAATTTGTGTCACATCTACTGGAGCATCATGAGCATGTATTATGACGTCACAGTATATGATTACATCATAATTAGTATGCACTATGATGTCACAATGTATTATGACGTCATAATGTATCCGCATTATGACATCACAATATATTATGAGAGCGCAATTTGCAGGTATTATGAGCAATTTCGCTTACCCCAATTTGTGTCACATCTACTGGAGCATCATGAGCATGTATTATGACGTCACACTATATGATTACATCATAATTAGTATGCACTATGATGTCACAATGTATTATGACGTCATAATGTATCAGCATTATGACATCACAATATATTACGAGAGTGCAATTTGCAGGTATTATGAGCAATTTCTCCTACCCCAATTTGTGTCACATCTACTGGAGCATCATGAGCATGTATTATGATGACACAGTATATGATGACATCATAATTAGTATGCACTATGACATCACAATGTATTATGACGTCATAATGTATCCGCGTTATGACATCACAATATATTATGAGAGCTCAATTTTCAGGTATTATTAGCAATTTCTCTTACCCCAATTTGTGTAACATCCACTGGAGCATCATGAGCAGGTATTATGACGTCACAGTATATGATGACATCATAATTAGTATGCACTATGACGTCACAATGTATTATGACGTCATAATGTATCAGAATTATGACATCACAATATATTATGGGAGCGCAATTTGCAGGTATTGTGAGCAACTTCTCTTACCCCAATTTGTGTCACATCTACTGGAGCATCATGAGCATGTATTATGATGTCACAGTATATGATGATATCATAATTAGTATGCACTATGACGTCACAATGTATTATGATGTCATAATGTATCCGCGTTATGACATCACAATATATTATGAGAGCGCAATTTGCAGGTATTATGAGCAATTTCTCTTACCCCAATTTGTGTCGCATCTACTGGAGCATCATGAGCATGTATTATGACGTCACAGTATATGATGACATCATAATTAGTATGCACTATGACGTCACAATGTATTATGACGTCATAATGTATCCGCATTATGACATCACAATATATAATGAGAGCGCAATTTGCAGGTATTATGAGCAATTTCTCTTACCCCAATTTGTGTCACATCTACTGGAGCATCACGAGCATGTATTATGATGTCACAGTATATGATGACATCATAATTAGTATGCACTATGACGTCACAATGTATTATGACGTCATAATGTATCCGCATTATGACATCACAATATATGATGAGAGCGCAATTTGCAGGTATTATGAGCAATTTCTCTTACCCCAATTTGTGTCACATCTACTGGAGCATCACGAGCATGAATTATGACGTCACAGTATATTATGACATCATAATTAGTTTGCACTATGACGTCACAATGTATTATGACGTCATAATGTATCCGCATTATGACATCACAATATACAATGAGAGCGCAATTTGCAGGTATTATGAGCAATTTCTCTTACCCCAATTTGTGTCACATCTACTGGAGCATCATGAGCATGTATTATGACGTCACAGTATATGATGGCATCATAATCAGTATGCAGTATGACGTCACAATGTATTATGACGTCATAATGTATCCGCATTATGACATCACAATATATTATGAGAAAGCAATTTGCAGGTATTATGAGCAATTTCTCTTACCCCAATTTGTGTCACATCTACTGGAGCATCACGAGCATGTATTATGACATCACAGTATATGATGACATCATAATTAGTATGCACTATGATGTCACAATGTAGTATGATGTCATAATGTATCCGCATAATGACATCACAATATATTATGAGAGCGCAATTTGCAGGTTTCATGACAAATTTTGCTTACCCCAATTTGTGTCACATGTACTGGAGCATCATGAGCATGTATTATGACGTCACAGTATATGATGACATCATAATTAGTATGCACTATGACGTCACAATGTATTATGACGTCATAATGTATCCGCATTATGACATCACAATATATTATGAGAGCGCAATTTGCAGGTATTATGATCAATTTCTCTTACCCCAATTTGTGTCACATCTACTGAAGCATCATGAGCATGTATTATGACGTCACAATATATGATGACATCATAATTAGTATGCACTATGACGTCACGATGCAGTATGACGTCATAATGTATCCGCATTATGACATCACAATATATTATGAGAGCGCAATTTGCAGGCATTATGACCAATTTCTCTTACCCCAATTTGTGTCACATTTACTGGAGCATCATGAGCATGTATTATGACGTCACAGTATATGATGACATCATAATTAGTATGCAGTATGACGTCACAATGTATTATGACGTCATAATCTATCCGCATTATGACATCACAATATATTATGAGAGCGCAATTTGCAGGTATTATGAGCAATTTCTCTTACCCCAATTTGTGTCACATCTACTGGAGCATCATGAGCATGTATTATGACATCACAGTATATTTTGACATCATAATTAGTATGCACTATGACGTCACAATGTATTATGACGTTATAATGTATCCGCATTATGACATCACAATATATGATGAGACCGCAATTTGCAGGTATTATGACCCATATCTCTTACCGCAATTTGAGTCACATCTACTGGAGCATCATGAGCATGTATTATGACATCACAGTATATGATGACAGCATAATTAGTATGCAGTATGACGTCACAGTGTATTATGACGTCATAATCTATCCGCATTATGACATCAAAATATATTATGAGAGCGCAATTTGCAGGTATTATGAGCAATTTCTCTTACCCCAATTTGTGTCATATCTACTGGAGCATCATGAGCATGTATTATGACGTCACAGTATATGACGACATCATACTTAGTATGCACTATGACGTCACAATGTATTCTGACGTCATACTGTATCTGCATTATGACATCACAATATATTTTGAGAGCGCAATTTGCAGGTATTATGAGCAACTTCTCTTACCCCAATTTGTGTCACATCTACTGGAGCATCATGAGTATGTATTATGATGTCACAGTATATGATGACATCATAATTAGTATGCAGTATGACATCACAAGTTATTTTGACGTCATAATGTATCCGCCTTATGACATCACAATTTATTATGATAGCGCAATTTGCCGGTATTATGAGCAATTTCTCTTACCCCAATTTGTGTCACATCTACTGGAGCATCATGAGCATGTAATATGTCATCACAGTATATGATGACATCATAATTAGTATGCACTATGACGTCACAATGTATTATCACGTCATAATGTATCAGCATTATGACATCACGATATATCATGATAGCGCAATTTGCATGCATTATGAGCAATTTCTCTTACCCCAATTTGACTCACATCTGCTGGATCATCATGAGCATGTATTATGACATCATCGTTTATGGTGACATCATAATTAGTATGCAGTATGACGTCACAGTGTATTATGACGTCATAAGGTATCCGCATTATGACATCACAATATATTATGAGAGCGCAATTTGCAGGTATTATGAGCAATTTCTTATACCCCAATTTGTGTCACATCTACTGGAGCATCACGAGCATGTATTATGACGTCACAGCATATGATGACATCATAACAACTATTTACTATGATGTCACAATGTATTATGACGTAATAATGTATCCGCATTATGACATCACAAAATATTAAGAGAGCGCAATTTGCAGGTATTATGAGCAATTTTTCTTACCCCAATTTGTGTCACATCTACTGGAGCATCATGAGCATGTATTATGACATCACAGTATATGTTGACATCATAATTAGTATGCAGTATGACGTCACAATGTATTATGACGTCATAATGTATCTGCATTATGACATCACAAAATATTATGAGAGCGCAATTTGCAGGTATTTTGAGCAATTTCTCTTACCCCAATTTGTGTCACATCTACTGGAGAATGATGAGCATGTATTATGACATCACAGTATATGATGACATCTTTATTAGTATGCACTATGACGTCACAATGTATTATGACGTCATAGTGTATCCGCATTATGACATCTCAATATATTATGAGAGCGCAATTTGCAGGCATTATGAGCAATTTCTCTTAACCCAATTTGTGTCACATCTCCTGGAGCATCATGAGCATGTATTATGACGTCACAGTATATGGTGACATCATAATTATTATGCACTATGACGTCACAATGTTTTATTAAGTCATAATGTATCAGCATTATGACATCACAATATATTATGAGAGCGCCATTTGCAGGTATTATGAGCAATTTCTCTTACCCCAATTTGTGTCACGTCTACTGGAGCATCATGAGCATGTATTATGATGTCACAGTATATGATGACATCATCATTAGTATGCAATATGACGTCACAATATAGTATGATGTCATAATGTATCCGCATTATGACATCACAATATATTATGAGAGCACAATATGGAGGTATTATGAGTAATTTCTCTTAACCCAATTTGTGTCACATCTACTGGAGCATCATGAGCATGTATTATGACGTCACAGTATATGATGACATCATAATTAGTATGCACTATGACGGCACAATGTATTATGACGTCATAATGTATCCGCATTGCGACATCACAATATATTATGATATCGCAATTTGCAGTTTTTATGACCAATTTCGCTTACCCCAATTTGTGTCACATCTACTGGAGCATCATGAGCATGTATTATGACGTCACAGTATATGATTACATCATAATTAGTATGCACTATGATGTCACAATGTATTATGACGTCATAATGTATCCGCATTATGACATCACAATATATTATGAGAGCGCAATTTGCAGGTATTATGAGCAATTTCGCTTACCCCAATTTGTGTCACATCTACTGGAGCATCATGAGCATGTATTATGACGTCACACTATATGATTACATCATAATTAGTATGCACTATGATGTCACAATGTATTATGACGTCATAATGTATCAGCATTATGACATCACAATATATTACGAGAGTGCAATTTGCAGGTATTATGAGCAATTTCTCTTACCCCAATTTGTGTCACATCTACTGGAGCATCATGAGCATGTATTATGATGACACAGTATATGATGACATCATAATTAGTATGCACTATGACATCACAATGTATTATGACGTCATAATGTATCCGCGTTATGACATCACAATATATTATGAGAGCTCAATTTTCAGGTATTATTAGCAATTTCTCTTACCCCAATTTGTGTAACATCCACTGGAGCATCATGAGCAGGTATTATGACGTCACAGTATATGATGACATCATAATTAGTATGCACTATGACGTCACAATGTATTATGACGTCATAATGTATCAGAATTATGACATCACAATATATTATGGGAGCGCAATTTGCAGGTATTGTGAGCAACTTCTCTTACCCCAATTTGTGTCACATCTACTGGAGCATCATGAGCATGTATTATGATGTCACAGTATATGATGATATCATAATTAGTATGCACTATGACGTCACAATGTATTATGATGTCATAATGTATCCGCGTTATGACATCACAATATATTATGAGAGCGCAATTTGCAGGTATTATGAGCAATTTCTCTTACCCCAATTTGTGTCGCATCTACTGGAGCATCATGAGCATGTATTATGACGTCACAGTATATGATGACATCATAATTAGTATGCACTATGACGTCACAATGTATTATGACGTCATAATGTATCCGCATTATGACATCACAATATATAATGAGAGCGCAATTTGCAGGTATTATGAGCAATTTCTCTTACCCCAATTTGTGTCACATCTACTGGAGCATCACGAGCATGTATTATGATGTCACAGTATATGATGACATCATAATTAGTATGCACTATGACGTCACAATGTATTATGACGTCATAATGTATCCGCATTATGACATCACAATATATGATGAGAGCGCAATTTGCAGGTATTATGAGCAATTTCTCTTACCCCAATTTGTGTCACATCTACTGGAGCATCACGAGCATGAATTATGACGTCACAGTATATTATGACATCATAATTAGTTTGCACTATGACGTCACAATGTATTATGACGTCATAATGTATCCGCATTATGACATCACAATATACAATGAGAGCGCAATTTGCAGGTATTATGAGCAATTTCTCTTACCCCAATTTGTGTCACATCTACTGGAGCATCATGAGCATGTATTATGACGTCACAGTATATGATGGCATCATAATCAGTATGCAGTATGACGTCACAATGTATTATGACGTCATAATGTATCCGCATTATGACATCACAATATATTATGAGAAAGCAATTTGCAGGTATTATGAGCAATTTCTCTTACCCCAATTTGTGTCACATCTACTGGAGCATCACGAGCATGTATTATGACATCACAGTATATGATGACATCATAATTAGTATGCACTATGATGTCACAATGTAGTATGATGTCATAATGTATCCGCATAATGACATCACAATATATTATGAGAGCGCAATTTGCAGGTTTCATGACAAATTTTGCTTACCCCAATTTGTGTCACATGTACTGGAGCATCATGAGCATGTATTATGACGTCACAGTATATGATGACATCATAATTAGTATGCACTATGACGTCACAATGTATTATGACGTCATAATGTATCCGCATTATGACATCACAATATATTATGAGAGCGCAATTTGCAGGTATTATGATCAATTTCTCTTACCCCAATTTGTGTCACATCTACTGGAGCATCATGAGCATGTATTATGACGTCACAGTATATGATGACATCATAATTAGTATGCTCTATGATGTCACAATGTATTATGGCGACATAATGTATCCGCATTTTGACATCACAATATATTATGAGAGCGCAATTTGCAGGTATTATGAGCAATTTCTCTTACCCCAATTTGTGTCACATCTACTGAAGCATCATGAGCATGTATTATGACGTCACAATATATGGTGACATCATAATTAGTATGCACTATGACGTCACGATGCAGTATGACGTCATAATGTATCCGCATTATGACATCACAATATATTATGAGAGCGCAATTTGCAGGCATTATGACCAATTTCTCTTACCCCAATTTGTGTCACATTTACTGGAGCATCATGAGCATGTATTATGACGTCACAGTATATGATGACATCATAATTAGTATGCAGTATGACGTCACAATGTATTATGACGTCATAATCTATCCGCATTATGACATCACAATATATTATGAGAGCGCAATTTGCAGGTATTATGAGCAATTTCTCTTACCCCAATTTGTGTCACATCTACTGGAGCATCATGAGCATGTATTATGACATCACAGTATATTTTGACATCATAATTAGTATGCACTATGACGTCACAATGTATTATGACGTTATAATGTATCCGCATTATGACATCACAATATATGATGAGACCGCAATTTGCAGGTATTATGACCCATATCTCTTACCCCAATTTGTGTCACATCTACTGGAGCATCATGAGCATGTATTATGACATCACAGTATATGATGACAGCATAATTAGTATGCAGTATGACGTCACAGTGTATTATGACGTCATAATCTATCCGCATTATGACATCACAATATATTATGAGAGCGCAATTTGCAGGTATTATGAGCAATTTCTCTTACCCCAATTTGTGTCATATCTACTGGAGCATCATGAGCATGTATTATGACGTCACAGTATATGACGACATCAAACTTAGTATGCACTATGACGTCACAATGTATTCTGACGTCATACTGTATCTGCATTATGACATCACAATATATTTTGAGAGCGCAATTTGCAGGTATTATGAGCAACTTCTCTTACCCCAATTTGTGTCACATCTACTGGAGCATCATGAGTATGTATTATGATGTCACAGTATATGATGACATCATAATTAGTATGCAGTATGACATCACAAGTTATTTTGACGTCATAATGTATCCGCCTTATGACATCACAATTTATTATGATAGCGCAATTTGCCGGTATTATGAGCAATTTCTCTTACCCCAATTTGTGTCACATCTACTGGAGCATCATGAGCATGTAATATGTCATCACAGTATATGATGACATCATAATTAGTATGCACTATGATGTCACAATGTATTATGACGTCATAATGAATCCGCATTATGACATCACGATATATCATGATAGCGCAATTTGCATGCATTATGAGCAATTTCTCTTACCCCAATTTGAGTCACATCTGCTGGATCATCATGAGCATGTATTATGACATCATCGTTTATGGTGACATCATAATTAGTATGCAGTATGACCTCACAGTGTATTATGACGTCATAATGTATCCGCATTATGACATCACAATATATTATGAGAGCGCAATTTGCAGGTATTATGAGCAATTTCTCATACCCCAATTTGTGTCACATCTACTGGAGCATCACGAGCATGTATTATGACGTCACAGCATATGATGACATCATAACAACTATTTACTATGATGTCACAATGTATTATGACGTAATAATGTATCCGCATTATGACATCACAAAATATTAAGAGAGCGCAATTTACAGGTATTATGAGCAATTTCTCTTACCCCAATTTGTGTCACATCTACTGGAGAATCATGAGCATGTATTATGACATCACAGTATATGTTGACATCATAATTAGTATGCAGTATGACGTCACAATGTATTATGACGTCATAATGTATCTGCATTATGACATCACAAAATATTATGAGAGCGCAATTTGCAGGTATTTTGAGCAATTTCTCTTACCCCAATTTGTGTCACATCTACTGGAGAATGATGAGCATGTATTATGACATCACAGTATATGATGACATCTTTATTAGTATGCACTATGACGTCACAATGTATTATGACGTCATAATGTATCCGCATTATGACATCTCAATATATTATGAGAGCGCAATTTGCAGGTATTATGAGCAATTTCTCTTAACCCAATTTGTGTCACATCTCCTGGAGCAACATGAGCATGTATTATGACGTCACAGTATATGGTGACATCATAAATATTATGCACTATGACGTCACAATGTTTTATTAAGTCATAATGTATCAGCATTATGACATCACAATATATTATGAGAGCGCCATTTGCAGGTATTATGAGCAATTTCTCTTACCCCAATTTGGGTCACGTCTACTGGAGCATCATGAGCATGTATTCTGACGTCACAGTATATGATGACATCATCATTAGTATGCAATATGACGTCACAATATAGTATGATGTCATAATGTATCCGCATTATGACATCACAATATATTATGAGAGCACAATATGGAGGTATTATGAGTAATTTCTCTTAACCCAATTTGTGTCACATCTACTGGAGCATCATGAGCATGTATTATGACGTCACAGTATATGGTGACATCATAATTAGTTTGCACTATGATGTCACAATGTATTATGACGTCATAATATATCCGCATTATGACATCACAATATATTATGAGAGCGCAATTTGCAGGTATTATGAGCAATTTCTCCTACCCCAATTTGTGTCACATCTACTGGAGCATCATGAGCATGTGTTATGACATCACAGTATATGATGACATCATAATTAGTATGCACTATGACGTCACAATGTATTATGATTTTATAATATATCCGCAATATGTCATCACAATATATTATGAGAGCACAATTTGCAGGTATTATGAGCAATTTCACTTACCTCAATTTGTGTAACATCTACTGGAGCATCATGAGCATGTATTATGATGTCACAGTATATGATGACATCATAATTAGTATGCACTCTGACGTCACAGTGTATTATGACGTCATAATGTATCCTCATTATGACATCACAATATATAATGAGAGCACAATTTGCAGGTATTATGAGCAATTTCTCTTACCCCAATTTGTGTCACATCTACTGGAGCATCATGAGCATGTATTATGATGTCACAGTATATGATGACATCATAATTAATATGCAGTATGACGTCACAATATATTATGACGTCACAATGTATCCGCAATATGACATCACAATATATTATGAGAGCGCAACAGGCAGGTATTATGAGCAATTTCTCTTACCCGAATTTGTGTCACATCTACTGGAGCATCATGAGCATGTATTATGATGACACAGTATATGATGACATCATAATTAGTATGCACTATGACATCACAATGTATTATGACGTCATAATGTATCCGCGTTATGACATCACAATATATTATGAGAGCTCAATTTTCAGGTATTATTAGCAATTTCTCTTACCCCAATTTGTGTAACATCCACTGGAGCATCATGAGCAGGTATTATGACGTCACAGTATATGATGACATCATAATTAGTATGCACTATGACGTCACAATGTATTATGACGTCATAATGTATCAGAATTATGACATCACAATATATTATGGGAGCGCAATTTGCAGGTATTGTGAGCAACTTCTCTTACCCCAATTTGTGTCACATCTACTGGAGCATCATGAGCATGTATTATGATGTCACAGTATATGATGATATCATAATTAGTATGCACTATGACGTCACAATGTATTATGATGTCATAATGTATCCGCGTTATGACATCACAATATATTATGAGAGCGCAATTTGCAGGTATTATGAGCAATTTCTCTTACCCCAATTTGTGTCGCATCTACTGGAGCATCATGAGCATGTATTATGACGTCACAGTATATGATGACATCATAATTAGTATGCACTATGACGTCACAATGTATTATGACGTCATAATGTATCCGCATTATGACATCACAATATATAATGAGAGCGCAATTTGCAGGTATTATGAGCAATTTCTCTTACCCCAATTTGTGTCACATCTACTGGAGCATCACGAGCATGTATTATGATGTCACAGTATATGATGACATCATAATTAGTATGCACTATGACGTCACAATGTATTATGACGTCATAATGTATCCGCATTATGACATCACAATATATGATGAGAGCGCAATTTGCAGGTATTATGAGCAATTTCTCTTACCCCAATTTGTGTCAAATCTACTGGAGCATCACGAGCATGAATTATGACGTCACAGTATATGATGACATCATAATTAGTTTGCACTATGACGTCACAATGTATTATGACGTCATAATGTATCCGCATTATGACATCACAATATACAATGAGAGCGCAATTTGCAGGTATTATGAGCAATTTCTCTTACCCCAATTTGTGTCACATCTACTGGAGCATCATGAGCATGTATTATGACGTCACAGTATATGATGACATCATAATTGGTATGCACTATGACGTCACAATGTATTATGACGTCATAATGTATCCGCATTATGACATCACAATATATTATGAGAACGCAATTTGCCAGTGTTATGACCGTTTTCCATTACCCCAATTTGTGTCACAACTACTGGAGCATCATTAGCATGTATTATGACGTCACAGTATATGATGACATCATAATTAGTATGCAGTATGACGTCACAATATATTACGACGTCATAATATATCCGCATTATGACATCACAATATATTATGAGAGCGCAATTTGCAGGTATTATGAGCAATTTCTGTTACCTCAATTTGTGTCACATCTACTGGAGCATCAGGAGCATGTATTATGACGTCACAGTATATGATGACATCATAATTAGTATGCACTATGACGTCACAATATATTATGTCGTCATAAAGTATCCGCATTATGACATCACAATATATTATGAGAGCGCAACATGCAGGTATTATGAGCAATTTCTCTTATCCCAATTTGTGTCACATCTACTGGAGCATCATGAGCATGTAGTATGACGTCACAGTACATGATGACATCATAATTAGTATGCACTAGGACGTCACAATGTATTATGACGTCATAATGTATCCGCATTATGACAACACAATATATTATGAGAGCGCAATATGCAGGTATTATGAGCAATTTCTCTTACCCCAATTTGTGTCACATCTACTGGAGCATCATGAGCATGTATTATGACGTCACCGTATATGATGACATCATAATTAATATGCACTATGACGACACAATGTATTATGACGTCATAATGTATCCGCATTATGACATCACAATATATTATGAGAGCGCAACATGCAGGTAATATGAGCAATTTCGCTTACCCCAATTTGTGTCACATCTACTGGAGCATCATGACCATGTATTATGACGTCAAAGTATATGATGACATCATAATTAGTATGCAGTATGACGTCACAATGTATTATGACGTCATAATGTATCCGCATTATGACATCACAATATATTATGAGAGCGCAATTTGCAGGTATTATGAGCAGTTTCGCTTACCCCAATTTGTGTCACATCTACTGGAGCATCATGAGCATGTATTATGACGTCACAGTATATGATGACATCATAATCAGTATGCACTATGACGTCACAATGTATTATGACGTCATAATGTATCCGCATTATGACATCACAATATATTATGAGAGCGCAACATGAAGGTATTATGAGCAATTTCTCTTACCCCAATTTGTGTCACCTCTACTGGAGCATCAAGAGCATGTATTATGACGTCACAGTATATGATGACATCATAATTAGTATGCACTATGACGTCACAATGTATTATGATGTCATAAACTATCCGCATTATGACATCACAGTATATTATGAGAGCGCAACATGCAGGTATTATGACCAATTTCGCTTACCGCAATTTGTGTCACATCTACTGGAGCATCATGAGAATGTATTATGACGTCACAGTATATGATGACATCATAATTAGTATGCACTATGACGTCACAATATATTATGACGTCATAATGTATCCGCATTATAACATCACAATATATTATTAGATTGCAATTTGCAGGTTTTATGACCAATTTCGCTTACCCCAATTTGTGTCACATCTACTGGAGCATCAAGAGCATGTATTATGACGTCACAGTATATGATGACATCATAATTAGTATGCACTATGACGTCACAATGTATTATGATGTCATAAACTATCCGCATTATGACATCACAATATATTATGAGAGCGCAACATGCAGGTATTATGACCAATTTCGCTTACCGCAATTTGTGTCACATCTACTGTAGCATCATGAGCATGTATTATGACGTCACAGTATATGATGACATCATAATTAGTATGCACTATGACGTCACAATGTATTATGACGTCATAATGTATCCGCATTATGACATCACAATATATTATGAGAGCGCAATTTGCAGGTTTTATGACCAATTTGCTTACCCCAATTTGTGTCACATCTACTGGAGCATCATGAGCATGTATTATGACGTCACAGTATATGATGACATCATAATTAGTATGCAGTATGTCGTCACAATGTATTATGATGTCATAAATTATCCGCATTATGACATCACAATATATTATGAGAGCGCAACATGCAGGTATTATGACCAATTTCGCTTACCGCAATTTGTGTCACATCTACTGTAGCATCATGAGAATGTATTATGACGTCACAGTATATGATGACATCATAATTAGTATGCACTATGACAACACAATGTATTATGACGTCATATTGTATCCGCATTATAACATCACAATGTATTCTGAGAGCGCAATTTGGAGGTTTTATGACCATTTTCGATTACCCCAATTTGTGTCACATCTACTGGAGCATCATGAGCATGTATTATGACGTAACAGAATATGATGACATCATAATTAGTATGCAGTAAGACGTCACAATGTATTATGACGTCATAATGTATCCGCATTATGATATCACAATATATTATGAGAGCGCAATATGCAGGTATTATGAGCAATTTCTCTTACCCCAATGTGTGTCACATCTACTGGAGCATCATGAGCATGTATTATGACGACACAGTATATGATGACATCATAATTAGTATGCAGTATGACGTCACAATGTATTATGACGTCATAATGTATCCGCATTATGACATCACAATATATTATGAGAGCGCAATTTGGAGGTTTTATGACCATTTTCGATTACCCCAATTTGTGTCACATCTACTGGAGCATCATGAGCATGTATTATGACGTCATAGCATATGATGACATCATAATTAGTATGCACTATGATGTCACAATGTATTATGACGTCATAATGTATCCGCATTATGACATCACAATATATTATGAGAGCCCAATTTGCAGGTATTATGAGCAATTTCTCTTACCGCAATTTGTGACACATCTACTGGAGCATCATGAGCGTGTATTATGACGTCACACTATATGTTGACATCATAATTAGTATGCACTATGAAGTCACAATGTATTATGACGTCATAATGTATCCGAATTATGACATCACAATATATTATGAGAGCGCAAATTGGAGGTTTTATGACCATTTTCGATTACCCCAATTTGTGTCACATCTACTGGAGCATCATGAGCATGTATTACGATGTCAAAGTATATGATGACATCATAATTAGTATGCACTATGACCTCACAATGTATTATGACGTCATAATGTTTCCGCATTATGACATCACAATATATAATGAGAGCGCAACATGCAGGTATTATGAGAAATTTCTCTTACCCCAATTTGTGTCACATCTACTGGAGCATCATGAGCATGTATTATGACGTCACAGTATATGATGGCATCATAATCAGTATGCACGAAACGTCACAATGTATTATGATGTCATAATGTATCCGCATTATGACATCACAATATATTATGAGAGCGCAATTTGCAGGTATTATGAGCAATTTCTCTTACCCCAATTTGTGTCACATCTACTGGAGCATCATGAGCATGTATTATGACATCACAGTATATATTGACATCATAATTAGTATGCACTATGACGTCACAATGTATTATGACGTCATAATGTATCCGCATTATGACATCACAATATATTCTGAGAGCGCAATTTGCAGGTATTATGAGCAATTTCTCTTACCCCAATTTGTGTCACATCTACTGGAGCATCATGAGCATGTATTATGACGTCACAGTTTATGACGACATCACAATTAGTATGCACTATGACGTCACAATGTATTATGACGTCATAATATATCCGCATTATGACATCACAAAATATTCTGAGAGCGCAATTTGCAGGTATTATGAGCAATTTCTCTTACCCCAATTTGTGTCACAACTACTGGAGCATCATGAGCATGTATTTTGACGTCACAGTATATGATGACATCATAATTAGTATGCACTATGACGGCACAATGTATTATGACGTCATAATGTATCCGCATTACGACATCACAATATATTATGAGATCGCAATTTGCAGTTTTTATGACCAATTTCGCTTACCCCAATTTGTGTCACATCTACTGGAGCATCATGAGCATGTATTATGACGTCACAGTATATGATTACATCATAATTAGTATGCACTATGATGTCACAATGTATTATGACGTCATAATGTATCCGCATTATGACATCACAATATATTATGAGAGCGCAATTTGCAGGTATTATGAGCAATTTCGCTTACCCCAATTTGTGTCACATCTACTGGAGCATCATGAGCATGTATTATGACGTCACAGTATATGATTACATCATAATTAGTATGCACTATGATGTCACAATGTATTATGACGTCATAATGTATCAGCATTATGACATCACAATATATTACGAGAGTGCAATTTGCAGGTATTATGAGCAATTTCTCTTACCCCAATTTGTGTCACATCTACTGGAGCATCATGAGCATGTATTATGATGACACAGTATATGATGACATCATAATTAGTATGCACTATGACATCACAATGTATTATGACGTCATAATGTATCCGCGTTATGACATCACAATATATTATGAGAGCTCAATTTTCAGGTATTATTAGCAATTTCTCTTACCCCAATTTGTGTAACATCCACTGGAGCATCATGAGCACGTATTATGACGTCACAGTATATGATGACATCATAATTAGTATGCACTATGACGTCACAATGTATTATGACGTCATAATGTATCAGAATTATGACATCACAATATATTATGGGAGCGCAATTTGCAGGTATTGTGAGCAACTTCTCTTACCCCAATTTGTGTCACATCTACTGGAGCATCATGAGCATGTATTATGATGTCACAGTATATGATGATATCATAATTAGTATGCACTATGACGTCACAATGTATTATGATGTCATAATGTATCCGCGTTATGACATCACAATATATTATGAGAGCGCAATTTGCAGGTATTATGAGCAATTTCTCTTACCCCAATTTGTGTCGCATCTACTGGAGCATCATGAGCATGTATTATGACGTCACAGTATATGATGGCATCATAATCAGTATGCAGTATGACGTCACAATGTATTATGACGTCATAATGTATCCGCATTATGACATCACAATATATTATGAGAAAGCAATTTGCAGGTATTATGAGCAATTTCTCTTACCCCAATTTGTGTCACATCTACTGGAGCATCACGAGCATGTATTATGACATCACAGTATATGATGACATCATAATTAGTATGCACTATCATGTCACAATATAGTATGATGTCATAATGTATCCGCATAATGACATCACAATATATTATGAGAGCGCAATTTACAGGTTTCATGACAAATTTTGCTTACCCCAATTTGTGTCACATGTACTGGAGCATCATGAGCATGTATTATGACGTCACAGTATATGATGACATCATAATTAGTATGCACTATGACGTCACAATGTATTATGACGTCATAATGTATCCGCATTATGACATCACAATATATTATGAGAGCGCAATTTGCAGGTATTATGATCAATTTCTCTTACCCCAATTTGTGTCACGTCTACTGGAGCATCATGAGCATGTATTATGACGTCACAGTATATGATGACATCATAATTAGTATGCTCTATGACGTCACAATGTATTATGGCGACATAATGTATCCGCATTTTGACATCACAATATATTATGAGAGCGCAATTTGCAGGTATTATGAGCAATTTCTCTTACCCCAATTTGTGTCACATCTACTGAAGCATCATGAGCATGTATTATGACGTCACAATATATGATGACATCATAATTAGTATGCACTATGACGTCACGATGCAGTATGACGTCATAATGTATCCGCATTATGACATCACAATATATTATGAGAGCGCAATTTGCAGGCATTATGACCAATTTCTCTTACCCCAATTTGTGTCACATTTACTGGAGCATCATGAGCATGTATTATGACGTCACAGTATATGATGACATCATAATTAGTATGCAGTATGACGTCACAATGTATTATGACGTCATAATCTATCCGCATTATGACATCACAATATATTATGAGAGCGCAATTTGCAGGTATTATGAGCAATTTCTCTTACCCCAATTTGTGTCACATCTACTGGAGCATCATGAGCATGTATTATGACATCACAGTATATTTTGACATCATAATTAGTATGCACTATGACGTCACAATGTATTATGACGTTATAATGTATCCGCATTATGACATCACAATATATGATGAGACCGCAATTTGCAGGTATTATGACCCATATCTCTTACCGCAATTTGTGTCACATCTACTGGAGCATCATGAGCATGTATTATGACATCACAGTATATGATGACAGCATAATTAGTATGCAGTATGACGTCACAGTGTATTATGACGTCATAATCTATCCGCATTATGACATCACAATATATTATGAGAGCGCAATTTGCAGGTATTATGAGCAATTTCTCTTACCCCAATTTGTGTCATATCTACTGGAGCATCATGAGCATGTATTATGACGTCACAGTATATGACGACATCATACTTAGTATGCACTATGACGTCACAATGTATTCTGACGTCATACTGTATCTGCATTATGACATCACAATATATTTTGAGAGCGCAATTTGCAGGTATTATGAGCAACTTCTCTTACCCCAATTTGTGTCACATCTACTGGAGCATCATGAGTATGTATTATGATGTCACAGTATATGATGACATCATAATTAGTATGCAGTATGACATCACAAGTTATTTTGACGTCATAATGTATCCGCCTTATGACATCACAATTTATTATGATAGCGCAATTTGCCGGTATTATGAGCAATTTCTCTTACCCCAATTTGTGTCACATCTACTGGAGCATCATGAGCATGTAATATGTCATCACAGTATATGATGACATCATAATTAGTATGCACTATGACGTCACAATGTATTATGACGTCATAATGTATCAGCATTATGACATCACGATATATCATGATAGCGCAATTTGCATGCATTATGAGCAATTTCTCTTACCCCAATTTGACTCACATCTGCTGGATCATCATGAGCATGTATTATGACATCATCGTTTATGGTGACATCATAATTAGTATGCAGTATGACGTCACAGTGCATTATGACGTCATAAGGTATCCGCATTATGACATCACAATATATTATGAGAGCGCAATTTGCAGGTATTATGAGCAATTTCTTATACCCCAATTTGTGTCACATCTACTGGAGCAACACGAGCATGTATTATGACGTCACCGCATATGATGACATCATAACAACTATTTACTATGATGTCACAATGTATTATGACGTAATAATGTATCCGCATTATGACATCACAAAATATTAAGAGAGCGCAATTTGCAGGTATTATGAGCAATTTTTCTTACCCCAATTTGTGTCACATCTACTGGAGCATCATGAGCATGTATTATGACATCACAGTATATGTTGACATCATAATTAGTATGCAGTATGACGTCACAATGTATTATGACGTCATAATGTATCTGCATTATGACATCACAAAATATTATGAGAGCGCAATTTGCAGGTATTTTGAGCAATTTCTCTTACCCCAATTTGTGTCACATCTACTGGAGAATGATGAGCATGTATTATGACATCACAGTATATGATGACATCTTTATTAGTATGCACTATGACGTCACAATGTATTATGACGTCATAGTGTATCCGCATTATGACATCTCAATATATTATGAGAGCGCAATTTGCAGGTATTATGAGCAATTTCTCTTAACCCAATTTGTGTCACATCTCCTGGAGCATCATGAGCATGTATTATGACGTCACAGTATATGGTGACATCATAATTATTATGCACTATGACGTCACAATGTTTTATTAAATCATAATGTATCAGCATTATGACATCACAATATATTATGAGAGCGCCATTTGCAGGTATTATGAGCAATTTCTCTTACCCCAATTTGTGTCACGTCTACTGGAGCATCATGAGCATGTATTATGATGTCACAGTATATGATGACATCATCATTAGTATGCAATATGACGTCACAATATAGTATGATGTCATAATGTATCCGCATTATGACATCACAATATATTATGAGAGCACAATATGGAGGTATTATGAGTAATTTCTCTTAACCCAATTTGTGTCACATCTACTGGAGCATCATGAGCATGTATTATGACGTCACAGTATATGATGACATCATAATTAGTATGCACTATGACGGCACAATGTATTATGACGTCATAATGTATCCGCATTGCGACATCACAATATATTATGATATCGCAATTTGCAGTTTTTATGACCAATTTCGCTTACCCCAATTTGTGTCACATCTACTGGAGCATCATGAGCATGTATTATGACGTCACAGTATATGATTACATCATAATTAGTATGCACTATGATGTCACAATGTATTATGACGTCATAATGTATCCGCATTATGACATCACAATATATTATGAGAGCGCAATTTGCAGGTATTATGAGCAATTTCGCTTACCCCAATTTGTGTCACATCTACTGGAGCATCATGAGCATGTATTATGACGTCACACTATATGATTACATCATAATTAGTATGCACTATGATGTCACAATGTATTATGACGTCATAATGTATCAGCATTATGACATCACAATATATTACGAGAGTGCAATTTGCAGGTATTATGAGCAATTTCTCTTACCCCAATTTGTGTCACATCTACTGGAGCATCATGAGCATGTATTATGATGACACAGTATATGATGACATCATAATTAGTATGCACTATGACATCACAATGTATTATGACGTCATAATGTATCCGCGTTATGACATCACAATATATTATGAGAGCTCAATTTTCAGGTATTATTAGCAATTTCTCTTACCCCAATTTGTGTAACATCCACTGGAGCATCATGAGCAGGTATTATGACGTCACAGTATATGATGACATCATAATTAGTATGCACTATGACGTCACAATGTATTATGACGTCATAATGTATCAGAATTATGACATCACAATATATTATGGGAGCGCAATTTGCAGGTATTGTGAGCAACTTCTCTTACCCCAATTTGTGTCACATCTACTGGAGCATCATGAGCATGTATTATGATGTCACAGTATATGATGATATCATAATTAGTATGCACTATGACGTCACAATGTATTATGATGTCATAATGTATCCGCGTTATGACATCACAATATATTATGAGAGCGCAATTTGCAGGTATTATGAGCAATTTCTCTTACCCCAATTTGTGTCGCATCTACTGGAGCATCATGAGCATGTATTATGACGTCACAGTATATGATGGCATCATAATCAGTATGCAGTATGACGTCACAATGTATTATGACGTCATAATGTATCCGCATTATGACATCACAATATATTATGAGAAAGCAATTTGCAGGTATTATGAGCAATTTCTCTTACCCCAATTTGTGTCACATCTACTGGAGCATCACGAGCATGTATTATGACATCACAGTATATGATGACATCATAATTAGTATGCACTATCATGTCACAATATAGTATGATGTCATAATGTATCCGCATAATGACATCACAATATATTATGAGAGCGCAATTTACAGGTTTCATGACAAATTTTGCTTACCCCAATTTGTGTCACATGTACTGGAGCATCATGAGCATGTATTATGACGTCACAGTATATGATGACATCATAATTAGTATGCACTATGACGTCACAATGTATTATGACGTCATAATGTATCCGCATTATGACATCACAATATATTATGAGAGCGCAATTTGCAGGTATTATGATCAATTTCTCTTACCCCAATTTGTGTCACGTCTACTGGAGCATCATGAGCATGTATTATGACGTCACAGTATATGATGACATCATAATTAGTATGCTCTATGACGTCACAATGTATTATGGCGACATAATGTATCCGCATTTTGACATCACAATATATTATGAGAGCGCAATTTGCAGGTATTATGAGCAATTTCTCTTACCCCAATTTGTGTCACATCTACTGAAGCATCATGAGCATGTATTATGACGTCACAATATATGATGACATCATAATTAGTATGCACTATGACGTCACGATGCAGTATGACGTCATAATGTATCCGCATTATGACATCACAATATATTATGAGAGCGCAATTTGCAGGCATTATGACCAATTTCTCTTACCCCAATTTGTGTCACATTTACTGGAGCATCATGAGCATGTATTATGACGTCACAGTATATGATGACATCATAATTAGTATGCAGTATGACGTCACAATGTATTATGACGTCATAATCTATCCGCATTATGACATCACAATATATTATGAGAGCGCAATTTGCAGGTATTATGAGCAATTTCTCTTACCCCAATTTGTGTCACATCTACTGGAGCATCATGAGCATGTATTATGACATCACAGTATATTTTGACATCATAATTAGTATGCACTATGACGTCACAATGTATTATGACGTTATAATGTATCCGCATTATGACATCACAATATATGATGAGACCGCAATTTGCAGGTATTATGACCCATATCTCTTACCCCAATTTGTGTCACATCTACTGGAGCATCATGAGCATGTATTATGACATCACAGTATATGATGACAGCATAATTAGTATGCAGTATGACGTCACAGTGTATTATGACGTCATAATCTATCCGCATTATGACATCACAATATATTATGAGAGCGCAATTTGCAGGTATTATGAGCAATTTCTCTTACCCCAATTTGTGTCATATCTACTGGAGCATCATGAGCATGTATTATGACGTCACAGTATATGACGACATCAAACTTAGTATGCACTATGACGTCACAATGTATTCTGACGTCATACTGTATCTGCATTATGACATCACAATATATTTTGAGAGCGCAATTTGCAGGTATTATGAGCAACTTCTCTTACCCCAATTTGTGTCACATCTACTGGAGCATCATGAGTATGTATTATGATGTCACAGTATATGATGACATCATAATTAGTATGCAGTATGACATCACAAGTTATTTTGACGTCATAATGTATCCGCCTTATGACATCACAATTTATTATGATAGCGCAATTTGCCGGTATTATGAGCAATTTCTCTTACCCCAATTTGTGTCACATCTACTGGAGCATCATGAGCATGTAATATGTCATCACAGTATATGATGACATCATAATTAGTATGCACTATGATGTCACAATGTATTATGACGTCATAATGAATCCGCATTATGACATCACGATATATCATGATAGCGCAATTTGCATGCATTATGAGCAATTTCTCTTACCCCAATTTGAGTCACATCTGCTGGATCATCATGAGCATGTATTATGACATCATCGTTTATGGTGACATCATAATTAGTATGCAGTATGACCTCACAGTGTATTATGACGTCATAATGTATCCGCATTATGACATCACAATATATTATGAGAGCGCAATTTGCAGGTATTATGAGCAATTTCTCATACCCCAATTTGTGTCACATCTACTGGAGCATCACGAGCATGTATTATGACGTCACAGCATATGATGACATCATAACAACTATTTACTATGATGTCACAATGTATTATGACGTAATAATGTATCCGCATTATGACATCACAAAATATTAAGAGAGCGCAATTTACAGGTATTATGAGCAATTTCTCTTACCCCAATTTGTGTCACATCTACTGGAGCATCATGAGCATGTATTATGACATCACAGTATATGTTGACATCATAATTAGTATGCAGTATGACGTCACAATGTATTATGACGTCATAATGTATCTGCATTATGACATCACAAAATATTATGAGAGCGCAATTTGCAGGTATTTTGAGCAATTTCTCTTACCCCAATTTGTGTCACATCTACTGGAGAATGATGAGCATGTATTATGACATCACAGTATATGATGACATCTTTATTAGTATGCACTATGACGTCACAATGTATTATGACGTCATAATGTATCCGCATTATGACATCTCAATATATTATGAGAGCGCAATTTGCAGGTATTATGAGCAATTTCTCTTAACCCAATTTGTGTCACATCTCCTGGAGCAACATGAGCATGTATTATGACGTCACAGTATATGGTGACATCATAATTATTATGCACTATGACGTCACAATGTTTTATTAAGTCATAATGTATCAGCATTATGACATCACAATATATTATGAGAGCGCCATTTGCAGGTATTATGAGCAATTTCTCTTACCCCAATTTGGGTCACGTCTACTGGAGCATCATGAGCATGTATTCTGACGTCACAGTATATGATGACATCATCATTAGTATGCAATATGACGTCACAATATAGTATGATGTCATAATGTATCCGCATTATGACATCACAATATATTATGAGAGCACAATATGGAGGTATTATGAGTAATTTCTCTTAACCCAATTTGTGTCACATCTACTGGAGCATCATGAGCATGTATTATGACGTCACAGTATATGGTGACATCATAATTAGTTTGCACTATGATGTCACAATGTATTATGACGTCATAATATATCCGCATTATGACATCACAATATATTATGAGAGCGCAATTTGCAGGTATTATGAGCAATTTCTCCTACCCCAATTTGTGTCACATCTACTGGAGCATCATGAGCATGTGTTATGACATCACAGTATATGATGACATCATAATTAGTATGCACTATGACGTCACAATGTATTATGATTTTATAATATATCCGCAATATGTCATCACAATATATTATGAGAGCACAATTTGCAGGTATTATGAGCAATTTCACTTACCTCAATTTGTGTAACATCTACTGGAGCATCATGAGCATGTATTATGATGTCACAGTATATGATGACATCATAATTAGTATGCACTCTGACGTCACAGTGTATTATGACGTCATAATGTATCCGCGTTATGACATCACAATATATTATGAGAGCTCAATTTTCAGGTATTATTAGCAATTTCTCTTACCCCAATTTGTGTAACATCCACTGGAGCATCATGAGCAGGTATTATGACGTCACAGTATATGATGACATCATAATTAGTATGCACTATGACGTCACAATGTATTATGACGTCATAATGTATCAGAATTATGACATCACAATATATTATGGGAGCGCAATTTGCAGGTATTGTGAGCAACTTCTCTTACCCCAATTTGTGTCACATCTACTGGAGCATCATGAGCATGTATTATGATGTCACAGTATATGATGATATCATAATTAGTATGCACTATGACGTCACAATGTATTATGATGTCATAATGTATCCGCGTTATGACATCACAATATATTATGAGAGCGCAATTTGCAGGTATTATGAGCAATTTCTCTTACCCCAATTTGTGTCGCATCTACTGGAGCATCATGAGCATGTATTATGACGTCACAGTATATGATGACATCATAATTAGTATGCACTATGACGTCACAATGTATTATGACGTCATAATGTATCCGCATTATGACATCACAATATATAATGAGAGCGCAATTTGCAGGTATTATGAGCAATTTCTCTTACCCCAATTTGTGTCACATCTACTGGAGCATCACGAGCATGTATTATGATGTCACAGTATATGATGACATCATAATTAGTATGCACTATGACGTCACAATGTATTATGACGTCATAATGTATCCGCATTATGACATCACAATATATGATGAGAGCGCAATTTGCAGGTATTATGAGCAATTTCTCTTACCCCAATTTGTGTCAAATCTACTGGAGCATCACGAGCATGAATTATGACGTCACAGTATATGATGACATCATAATTAGTTTGCACTATGACGTCACAATGTATTATGACGTCATAATGTATCCGCATTATGACATCACAATATACAATGAGAGCGCAATTTGCAGGTATTATGAGCAATTTCTCTTACCCCAATTTGTGTCACATCTACTGGAGCATCATGAGCATGTATTATGACGTCACAGTATATGATGACATCATAATTGGTATGCACTATGACGTCACAATGTATTATGACGTCATAATGTATCCGCATTATGACATCACAATATATTATGAGAACGCAATTTGCCAGTGTTATGACCGTTTTCCATTACCCCAATTTGTGTCACAACTACTGGAGCATCATTAGCATGTATTATGACGTCACAGTATATGATGACATCATAATTAGTATGCAGTATGACGTCACAATATATTACGACGTCATAATATATCCGCATTATGACATCACAATATATTATGAGAGCGCAATTTGCAGGTATTATGAGCAATTTCTGTTACCTCAATTTGTGTCACATCTACTGGAGCATCAGGAGCATGTATTATGACGTCACAGTATATGATGACATCATAATTAGTATGCACTATGACGTCACAATATATTATGTCGTCATAAAGTATCCGCATTATGACATCACAATATATTATGAGAGCGCAACATGCAGGTATTATGAGCAATTTCTCTTATCCCAATTTGTGTCACATCTACTGGAGCATCATGAGCATGTAGTATGACGTCACAGTACATGATGACATCATAATTAGTATGCACTAGGACGTCACAATGTATTATGACGTCATAATGTATCCGCATTATGACAACACAATATATTATGAGAGCGCAATATGCAGGTATTATGAGCAATTTCTCTTACCCCAATTTGTGTCACATCTACTGGAGCATCATGAGCATGTATTATGACGTCACCGTATATGATGACATCATAATTAATATGCACTATGACGACACAATGTATTATGACGTCATAATGTATCCGCATTATGACATCACAATATATTATGAGAGCGCAACATGCAGGTAATATGAGCAATTTCGCTTACCCCAATTTGTGTCACATCTACTGGAGCATCATGACCATGTATTATGACGTCAAAGTATATGATGACATCATAATTAGTATGCAGTATGACGTCACAATGTATTATGACGTCATAATGTATCCGCATTATGACATCACAATATATTATGAGAGCGCAATTTGCAGGTATTATGAGCAGTTTCGCTTACCCCAATTTGTGTCACATCTACTGGAGCATCATGAGCATGTATTATGACGTCACAGTATATGATGACATCATAATCAGTATGCACTATGACGTCACAATGTATTATGACGTCATAATGTATCCGCATTATGACATCACAATATATTATGAGAGCGCAACATGAAGGTATTATGAGCAATTTCTCTTACCCCAATTTGTGTCACCTCTACTGGAGCATCAAGAGCATGTATTATGACGTCACAGTATATGATGACATCATAATTAGTATGCACTATGACGTCACAATGTATTATGATGTCATAAACTATCCGCATTATGACATCACAGTATATTATGAGAGCGCAACATGCAGGTATTATGACCAATTTCGCTTACCGCAATTTGTGTCACATCTACTGGAGCATCATGAGAATGTATTATGACGTCACAGTATATGATGACATCATAATTAGTATGCACTATGACGTCACAATATATTATGACGTCATAATGTATCCGCATTATAACATCACAATATATTATTAGATTGCAATTTGCAGGTTTTATGACCAATTTCGCTTACCCCAATTTGTGTCACATCTACTGGAGCATCAAGAGCATGTATTATGACGTCACAGTATATGATGACATCATAATTAGTATGCACTATGACGTCACAATGTATTATGATGTCATAAACTATCCGCATTATGACATCACAATATATTATGAGAGCGCAACATGCAGGTATTATGACCAATTTCGCTTACCGCAATTTGTGTCACATCTACTGTAGCATCATGAGCATGTATTATGACGTCACAGTATATGATGACATCATAATTAGTATGCACTATGACGTCACAATGTATTATGACGTCATAATGTATCCGCATTATGACATCACAATATATTATGAGAGCGCAATTTGCAGGTTTTATGACCAATTTGCTTACCCCAATTTGTGTCACATCTACTGGAGCATCATGAGCATGTATTATGACGTCACAGTATATGATGACATCATAATTAGTATGCAGTATGTCGTCACAATGTATTATGATGTCATAAATTATCCGCATTATGACATCACAATATATTATGAGAGCGCAACATGCAGGTATTATGACCAATTTCGCTTACCGCAATTTGTGTCACATCTACTGTAGCATCATGAGAATGTATTATGACGTCACAGTATATGATGACATCATAATTAGTATGCACTATGACAACACAATGTATTATGACGTCATATTGTATCCGCATTATAACATCACAATGTATTCTGAGAGCGCAATTTGGAGGTTTTATGACCATTTTCGATTACCCCAATTTGTGTCACATCTACTGTAGCATCATGAGCATGTATTATGACGTAACAGAATATGATGACATCATAATTAGTATGCAGTAAGACGTCACAATGTATTATGACGTCATAATGTATCCGCATTATGATATCACAATATATTATGAGAGCGCAATATGCAGGTATTATGAGCAATTTCTCTTACCCCAATGTGTGTCACATCTACTGGAGCATCATGAGCATGTATTATGACGACACAGTATATGATGACATCATAATTAGTATGCAGTATGACGTCACAATGTATTATGACGTCATAATGTATCCGCATTATGACATCACAATATATTATGAGAGCGCAATTTGGAGGTTTTATGACCATTTTCGATTACCCCAATTTGTGTCACATCTACTGGAGCATCATGAGCATGTATTATGACGTCATAGCATATGATGACATCATAATTAGTATGCACTATGATGTCACAATGTATTATGACGTCATAATGTATCCGCATTATGACATCACAATATATTATGAGAGCCCAATTTGCAGGTATTATGAGCAATTTCTCTTACCGCAATTTGTGACACATCTACTGGAGCATCATGAGCGTGTATTATGACGTCACACTATATGTTGACATCATAATTAGTATGCACTATGAAGTCACAATGTATTATGACGTCATAATGTATCCGAATTATGACATCACAATATATTATGAGAGCGCAAATTGGAGGTTTTATGACCATTTTCGATTACCCCAATTTGTGTCACATCTACTGGAGCATCATGAGCATGTATTACGATGTCAAAGTATATGATGACATCATAATTAGTATGCACTATGACCTCACAATGTATTATGACGTCATAATGTTTCCGCATTATGACATCACAATATATAATGAGAGCGCAACATGCAGGTATTATGAGAAATTTCTCTTACCCCAATTTGTGTCACATCTACTGGAGCATCATGAGCATGTATTATGACGTCACAGTATATGATGGCATCATAATCAGTATGCACGAAACGTCACAATGTATTATGATGTCATAATGTATCCGCATTATGACATCACAATATATTATGAGAGCGCAATTTGCAGGTATTATGAGCAATTTCTCTTACCCCAATTTGTGTCACATCTACTGGAGCATCATGAGCATGTATTATGACATCACAGTATATATTGACATCATAATTAGTATGCACTATGACGTCACAATGTATTATGACGTCATAATGTATCCGCATTATGACATCACAATATATTCTGAGAGCGCAATTTGCAGGTATTATGAGCAATTTCTCTTACCCCAATTTGTGTCACATCTACTGGAGCATCATGAGCATGTATTATGACGTCACAGTTTATGACGACATCACAATTAGTATGCACTATGACGTCACAATGTATTATGACGTCATAATATATCCGCATTATGACATCACAAAATATTCTGAGAGCGCAATTTGCAGGTATTATGAGCAATTTCTCTTACCCCAATTTGTGTCACAACTACTGGAGCATCATGAGCATGTATTTTGACGTCACAGTATATGATGACATCATAATTAGTATGCACTATGACGGCACAATGTATTATGACGTCATAATGTATCCGCATTACGACATCACAATATATTATGAGATCGCAATTTGCAGTTTTTATGACCAATTTCGCTTACCCCAATTTGTGTCACATCTACTGGAGCATCATGAGCATGTATTATGACGTCACAGTATATGATTACATCATAATTAGTATGCACTATGATGTCACAATGTATTATGACGTCATAATGTATCCGCATTATGACATCACAATATATTATGAGAGCGCAATTTGCAGGTATTATGAGCAATTTCGCTTACCCCAATTTGTGTCACATCTACTGGAGCATCATGAGCATGTATTATGACGTCACAGTATATGATTACATCATAATTAGTATGCACTATGATGTCACAATGTATTATGACGTCATAATGTATCAGCATTATGACATCACAATATATTACGAGAGTGCAATTTGCAGGTATTATGAGCAATTTCTCTTACCCCAATTTGTGTCACATCTACTGGAGCATCATGAGCATGTATTATGATGACACAGTATATGATGACATCATAATTAGTATGCACTATGACATCACAATGTATTATGACGTCATAATGTATCCGCGTTATGACATCACAATATATTATGAGAGCTCAATTTTCAGGTATTATTAGCAATTTCTCTTACCCCAATTTGTGTAACATCCACTGGAGCATCATGAGCACGTATTATGACGTCACAGTATATGATGACATCATAATTAGTATGCACTATGACGTCACAATGTATTATGACGTCATAATGTATCAGAATTATGACATCACAATATATTATGGGAGCGCAATTTGCAGGTATTGTGAGCAACTTCTCTTACCCCAATTTGTGTCACATCTACTGGAGCATCATGAGCATGTATTATGATGTCACAGTATATGATGATATCATAATTAGTATGCACTATGACGTCACAATGTATTATGATGTCATAATGTATCCGCGTTATGACATCACAATATATTATGAGAGCGCAATTTGCAGGTATTATGAGCAATTTCTCTTACCCCAATTTGTGTCGCATCTACTGGAGCATCATGAGCATGTATTATGACGTCACAGTATATGATGGCATCATAATCAGTATGCAGTATGACGTCACAATGTATTATGACGTCATAATGTATCCGCATTATGACATCACAATATATTATGAGAAAGCAATTTGCAGGTATTATGAGCAATTTCTCTTACCCCAATTTGTGTCACATCTACTGGAGCATCACGAGCATGTATTATGACATCACAGTATATGATGACATCATAATTAGTATGCACTATCATGTCACAATATAGTATGATGTCATAATGTATCCGCATAATGACATCACAATATATTATGAGAGCGCAATTTACAGGTTTCATGACAAATTTTGCTTACCCCAATTTGTGTCACATGTACTGGAGCATCATGAGCATGTATTATGACGTCACAGTATATGATGACATCATAATTAGTATGCACTATGACGTCACAATGTATTATGACGTCATAATGTATCCGCATTATGACATCACAATATATTATGAGAGCGCAATTTGCAGGTATTATGATCAATTTCTCTTACCCCAATTTGTGTCACGTCTACTGGAGCATCATGAGCATGTATTATGACGTCACAGTATATGATGACATCATAATTAGTATGCTCTATGACGTCACAATGTATTATGGCGACATAATGTATCCGCATTTTGACATCACAATATATTATGAGAGCGCAATTTGCAGGTATTATGAGCAATTTCTCTTACCCCAATTTGTGTCACATCTACTGAAGCATCATGAGCATGTATTATGACGTCACAATATATGATGACATCATAATTAGTATGCACTATGACGTCACGATGCAGTATGACGTCATAATGTATCCGCATTATGACATCACAATATATTATGAGAGCGCAATTTGCAGGCATTATGACCAATTTCTCTTACCCCAATTTGTGTCACATTTACTGGAGCATCATGAGCATGTATTATGACGTCACAGTATATGATGACATCATAATTAGTATGCAGTATGACGTCACAATGTATTATGACGTCATAATCTATCCGCATTATGACATCACAATATATTATGAGAGCGCAATTTGCAGGTATTATGAGCAATTTCTCTTACCCCAATTTGTGTCACATCTACTGGAGCATCATGAGCATGTATTATGACATCACAGTATATTTTGACATCATAATTAGTATGCACTATGACGTCACAATGTATTATGACGTTATAATGTATCCGCATTATGACATCACAATATATGATGAGACCGCAATTTGCAGGTATTATGACCCATATCTCTTACCGCAATTTGTGTCACATCTACTGGAGCATCATGAGCATGTATTATGACATCACAGTATATGATGACAGCATAATTAGTATGCAGTATGACGTCACAGTGTATTATGACGTCATAATCTATCCGCATTATGACATCACAATATATTATGAGAGCGCAATTTGCAGGTATTATGAGCAATTTCTCTTACCCCAATTTGTGTCATATCTACTGGAGCATCATGAGCATGTATTATGACGTCACAGTATATGACGACATCATACTTAGTATGCACTATGACGTCACAATGTATTCTGACGTCATACTGTATCTGCATTATGACATCACAATATATTTTGAGAGCGCAATTTGCAGGTATTATGAGCAACTTCTCTTACCCCAATTTGTGTCACATCTACTGGAGCATCATGAGTATGTATTATGATGTCACAGTATATGATGACATCATAATTAGTATGCAGTATGACATCACAAGTTATTTTGACGTCATAATGTATCCGCCTTATGACATCACAATTTATTATGATAGCGCAATTTGCCGGTATTATGAGCAATTTCTCTTACCCCAATTTGTGTCACATCTACTGGAGCATCATGAGCATGTAATATGTCATCACAGTATATGATGACATCATAATTAGTATGCACTATGACGTCACAATGTATTATGACGTCATAATGTATCAGCATTATGACATCACGATATATCATGATAGCGCAATTTGCATGCATTATGAGCAATTTCTCTTACCCCAATTTGACTCACATCTGCTGGATCATCATGAGCATGTATTATGACATCATCGTTTATGGTGACATCATAATTAGTATGCAGTATGACGTCACAGTGCATTATGACGTCATAAGGTATCCGCATTATGACATCACAATATATTATGAGAGCGCAATTTGCAGGTATTATGAGCAATTTCTTATACCCCAATTTGTGTCACATCTACTGGAGCAACACGAGCATGTATTATGACGTCACCGCATATGATGACATCATAACAACTATTTACTATGATGTCACAATGTATTATGACGTAATAATGTATCCGCATTATGACATCACAAAATATTAAGAGAGCGCAATTTGCAGGTATTATGAGCAATTTTTCTTACCCCAATTTGTGTCACATCTACTGGAGCATCATGAGCATGTATTATGACATCACAGTATATGTTGACATCATAATTAGTATGCAGTATGACGTCACAATGTATTATGACGTCATAATGTATCTGCATTATGACATCACAAAATATTATGAGAGCGCAATTTGCAGGTATTTTGAGCAATTTCTCTTACCCCAATTTGTGTCACATCTACTGGAGAATGATGAGCATGTATTATGACATCACAGTATATGATGACATCTTTATTAGTATGCACTATGACGTCACAATGTATTATGACGTCATAGTGTATCCGCATTATGACATCTCAATATATTATGAGAGCGCAATTTGCAGGTATTATGAGCAATTTCTCTTAACCCAATTTGTGTCACATCTCCTGGAGCATCATGAGCATGTATTATGACGTCACAGTATATGGTGACATCATAATTATTATGCACTATGACGTCACAATGTTTTATTAAATCATAATGTATCAGCATTATGACATCACAATATATTATGAGAGCGCCATTTGCAGGTATTATGAGCAATTTCTCTTACCCCAATTTGTGTCACGTCTACTGGAGCATCATGAGCATGTATTATGATGTCACAGTATATGATGACATCATCATTAGTATGCAATATGACGTCACAATATAGTATGATGTCATAATGTATCCGCATTATGACATCACAATATATTATGAGAGCACAATATGGAGGTATTATGAGTAATTTCTCTTAACCCAATTTGTGTCACATCTACTGGAGCATCATGAGCATGTATTATGACGTCACAGTATATGATGACATCATAATTAGTATGCACTATGACGGCACAATGTATTATGACGTCATAATGTATCCGCATTGCGACATCACAATATATTATGATATCGCAATTTGCAGTTTTTATGACCAATTTCGCTTACCCCAATTTGTGTCACATCTACTGGAGCATCATGAGCATGTATTATGACGTCACAGTATATGATTACATCATAATTAGTATGCACTATGATGTCACAATGTATTATGACGTCATAATGTATCCGCATTATGACATCACAATATATTATGAGAGCGCAATTTGCAGGTATTATGAGCAATTTCGCTTACCCCAATTTGTGTCACATCTACTGGAGCATCATGAGCATGTATTATGACGTCACACTATATGATTACATCATAATTAGTATGCACTATGATGTCACAATGTATTATGACGTCATAATGTATCAGCATTATGACATCACAATATATTACGAGAGTGCAATTTGCAGGTATTATGAGCAATTTCTCTTACCCCAATTTGTGTCACATCTACTGGAGCATCATGAGCATGTATTATGATGACACAGTATATGATGACATCATAATTAGTATGCACTATGACATCACAATGTATTATGACGTCATAATGTATCCGCGTTATGACATCACAATATATTATGAGAGCTCAATTTTCAGGTATTATTAGCAATTTCTCTTACCCCAATTTGTGTAACATCCACTGGAGCATCATGAGCAGGTATTATGACGTCACAGTATATGATGACATCATAATTAGTATGCACTATGACGTCACAATGTATTATGACGTCATAATGTATCAGAATTATGACATCACAATATATTATGGGAGCGCAATTTGCAGGTATTGTGAGCAACTTCTCTTACCCCAATTTGTGTCACATCTACTGGAGCATCATGAGCATGTATTATGATGTCACAGTATATGATGATATCATAATTAGTATGCACTATGACGTCACAATGTATTATGATGTCATAATGTATCCGCGTTATGACATCACAATATATTATGAGAGCGCAATTTGCAGGTATTATGAGCAATTTCTCTTACCCCAATTTGTGTCGCATCTACTGGAGCATCATGAGCATGTATTATGACGTCACAGTATATGATGGCATCATAATCAGTATGCAGTATGACGTCACAATGTATTATGACGTCATAATGTATCCGCATTATGACATCACAATATATTATGAGAAAGCAATTTGCAGGTATTATGAGCAATTTCTCTTACCCCAATTTGTGTCACATCTACTGGAGCATCACGAGCATGTATTATGACATCACAGTATATGATGACATCATAATTAGTATGCACTATCATGTCACAATATAGTATGATGTCATAATGTATCCGCATAATGACATCACAATATATTATGAGAGCGCAATTTACAGGTTTCATGACAAATTTTGCTTACCCCAATTTGTGTCACATGTACTGGAGCATCATGAGCATGTATTATGACGTCACAGTATATGATGACATCATAATTAGTATGCACTATGACGTCACAATGTATTATGACGTCATAATGTATCCGCATTATGACATCACAATATATTATGAGAGCGCAATTTGCAGGTATTATGATCAATTTCTCTTACCCCAATTTGTGTCACGTCTACTGGAGCATCATGAGCATGTATTATGACGTCACAGTATATGATGACATCATAATTAGTATGCTCTATGACGTCACAATGTAATATGGCGACATAATGTATCCGCATTTTGACATCACAATATATTATGAGAGCGCAATTTGCAGGTATTATGAGCAATTTCTCTTACCCCAATTTGTGTCACATCTACTGAAGCATCATGAGCATGTATTATGACGTCACAATATATGATGACATCATAATTAGTATGCACTATGACGTCACGATGCAGTATGACGTCATAATGTATCCGCATTATGACATCACAATATATTATGAGAGCGCAATTTGCAGGCATTATGACCAATTTCTCTTACCCCAATTTGTGTCACATTTACTGGAGCATCATGAGCATGTATTATGACGTCACAGTATATGATGACATCATAATTAGTATGCAGTATGACGTCACAATGTATTATGACGTCATAATCTATCCGCATTATGACATCACAATATATTATGAGAGCGCAATTTGCAGGTATTATGAGCAATTTCTCTTACCCCAATTTGTGTCACATCTACTGGAGCATCATGAGCATGTATTATGACATCACAGTATATTTTGACATCATAATTAGTATGCACTATGACGTCACAATGTATTATGACGTTATAATGTATCCGCATTATGACATCACAATATATGATGAGACCGCAATTTGCAGGTATTATGACCCATATCTCTTACCCCAATTTGTGTCACATCTACTGGAGCATCATGAGCATGTATTATGACATCACAGTATATGATGACAGCATAATTAGTATGCAGTATGACGTCACAGTGTATTATGACGTCATAATCTATCCGCATTATGACATCACAATATATTATGAGAGCGCAATTTGCAGGTATTATGAGCAATTTCTCTTACCCCAATTTGTGTCATATCTACTGGAGCATCATGAGCATGTATTATGACGTCACAGTATATGACGACATCAAACTTAGTATGCACTATGACGTCACAATGTATTCTGACGTCATACTGTATCTGCATTATGACATCACAATATATTTTGAGAGCGCAATTTGCAGGTATTATGAGCAACTTCTCTTACCCCAATTTGTGTCACATCTACTGGAGCATCATGAGTATGTATTATGATGTCACAGTATATGATGACATCATAATTAGTATGCAGTATGACATCACAAGTTATTTTGACGTCATAATGTATCCGCCTTATGACATCACAATTTATTATGATAGCGCAATTTGCCGGTATTATGAGCAATTTCTCTTACCCCAATTTGTGTCACATCTACTGGAGCATCATGAGCATGTAATATGTCATCACAGTATATGATGACATCATAATTAGTATGCACTATGATGTCACAATGTATTATGACGTCATAATGAATCCGCATTATGACATCACGATATATCATGATAGCGCAATTTGCATGCATTATGAGCAATTTCTCTTACCCCAATTTGAGTCACATCTGCTGGATCATCATGAGCATGTATTATGACATCATCGTTTATGGTGACATCATAATTAGTATGCAGTATGACCTCACAGTGTATTATGACGTCATAATGTATCCGCATTATGACATCACAATATATTATGAGAGCGCAATTTGCAGGTATTATGAGCAATTTCTCATACCCCAATTTGTGTCACATCTACTGGAGCATCACGAGCATGTATTATGACGTCACAGCATATGATGACATCATAACAACTATTTACTATGATGTCACAATGTATTATGACGTAATAATGTATCCGCATTATGACATCACAAAATATTAAGAGAGCGCAATTTACAGGTATTATGAGCAATTTCTCTTACCCCAATTTGTGTCACATCTACTGGAGCATCATGAGCATGTATTATGACATCACAGTATATGTTGACATCATAATTAGTATGCAGTATGACGTCACAATGTATTATGACGTCATAATGTATCTGCATTATGACATCACAAAATATTATGAGAGCGCAATTTGCAGGTATTTTGAGCAATTTCTCTTACCCCAATTTGTGTCACATCTACTGGAGAATGATGAGCATGTATTATGACATCACAGTATATGATGACATCTTTATTAGTATGCACTATGACGTCACAATGTATTATGACGTCATAATGTATCCGCATTATGACATCTCAATATATTATGAGAGCGCAATTTGCAGGTATTATGAGCAATTTCTCTTAACCCAATTTGTGTCACATCTCCTGGAGCAACATGAGCATGTATTATGACGTCACAGTATATGGTGACATCATAATTATTATGCACTATGACGTCACAATGTTTTATTAAGTCATAATGTATCAGCATTATGACATCACAATATATTATGAGAGCGCCATTTGCAGGTATTATGAGCAATTTCTCTTACCCCAATTTGGGTCACGTCTACTGGAGCATCATGAGCATGTATTCTGACGTCACAGTATATGATGACATCATCATTAGTATGCAATATGACGTCACAATATAGTATGATGTCATAATGTATCCGCATTATGACATCACAATATATTATGAGAGCACAATATGGAGGTATTATGAGTAATTTCTCTTAACCCAATTTGTGTCACATCTACTGGAGCATCATGAGCATGTATTATGACGTCACAGTATATGGTGACATCATAATTAGTTTGCACTATGATGTCACAATGTATTATGACGTCATAATATATCCGCATTATGACATCACAATATATTATGAGAGCGCAATTTGCAGGTATTATGAGCAATTTCTCCTACCCCAATTTGTGTCACATCTACTGGAGCATCATGAGCATGTGTTATGACATCACAGTATATGATGACATCATAATTAGTATGCACTATGACGTCACAATGTATTATGATTTTATAATATATCCGCAATATGTCATCACAATATATTATGAGAGCACAATTTGCAGGTATTATGAGCAATTTCACTTACCTCAATTTGTGTAACATCTACTGGAGCATCATGAGCATGTATTATGATGTCACAGTATATGATGACATCATAATTAGTATGCACTCTGACGTCACAGTGTATTATGACGTCATAATGTATCCGCGTTATGACATCACAATATATTATGAGAGCTCAATTTTCAGGTATTATTAGCAATTTCTCTTACCCCAATTTGTGTAACATCCACTGGAGCATCATGAGCAGGTATTATGACGTCACAGTATATGATGACATCATAATTAGTATGCACTATGACGTCACAATGTATTATGACGTCATAATGTATCAGAATTATGACATCACAATATATTATGGGAGCGCAATTTGCAGGTATTGTGAGCAACTTCTCTTACCCCAATTTGTGTCACATCTACTGGAGCATCATGAGCATGTATTATGATGTCACAGTATATGATGATATCATAATTAGTATGCACTATGACGTCACAATGTATTATGATGTCATAATGTATCCGCGTTATGACATCACAATATATTATGAGAGCGCAATTTGCAGGTATTATGAGCAATTTCTCTTACCCCAATTTGTGTCGCATCTACTGGAGCATCATGAGCATGTATTATGACGTCACAGTATATGATGACATCATAATTAGTATGCACTATGACGTCACAATGTATTATGACGTCATAATGTATCCGCATTATGACATCACAATATATAATGAGAGCGCAATTTGCAGGTATTATGAGCAATTTCTCTTACCCCAATTTGTGTCACATCTACTGGAGCATCACGAGCATGTATTATGATGTCACAGTATATGATGACATCATAATTAGTATGCACTATGACGTCACAATGTATTATGACGTCATAATGTATCCGCATTATGACATCACAATATATGATGAGAGCGCAATTTGCAGGTATTATGAGCAATTTCTCTTACCCCAATTTGTGTCAAATCTACTGGAGCATCACGAGCATGAATTATGACGTCACAGTATATGATGACATCATAATTAGTTTGCACTATGACGTCACAATGCATTATGACGTCATAATGTATCCGCATTATGACATCACAATATACAATGAGAGCGCAATTTGCAGGTATTATGAGCAATTTCTCTTACCCCAATTTGTGTCACATCTACTGGAGCATCATGAGCATGTATTATGACGTCACAGTATATGATGGCATCATAATCAGTATGCAGTATGACGTCACAATGTATTATGACGTCATAATGTATCCGCATTATGACATCACAATATATTATGAGAAAGCAATTTGCAGGTATTATGAGCAATTTCTCTTACCCCAATTTGTGTCACATCTACTGGAGCATCACGAGCATGTATTATGACATCACAGTATATGATGACATCATAATTAGTATGCACTATGATGTCACAATGTAGTATGATGTCATAATGTATCCGCATAATGACATCACAATATATTATGAGAGCGCAATTTGCAGGTTTCATGACAAATTTTGCTTACCCCAATTTGTGTCACATGTACTGGAGCATCATGAGCATGTATTATGACGTCACAGTATATGATGACATCATAATTAGTATGCACTATGACGTCACAATGTATTATGACGTCATAATGTATCCGCATTATGACATCACAATATATTATGAGAGCGCAATTTGCAGGTATTATGATCAATTTCTCTTACCCCAATTTGTGTCACATCTACTGGAGCATCATGAGCATGTATTATGACGTCACAGTATATGATGACATCATAATTAGTATGCTCTATGATGTCACAATGTATTATGGCGACATAATGTATCCGCATTTTGACATCACAATATATTATGAGAGCGCAATTTGCAGGTATTATGAGCAATTTCTCTTACCCCAATTTGTGTCACATCTACTGAAGCATCATGAGCATGTATTATGACGTCACAATATATGGTGACATCATAATTAGTATGCACTATGACGTCACGATGCAGTATGACGTCATAATGTATCCGCATTATGACATCACAATATATTATGAGAGCGCAATTTGCAGGCATTATGACCAATTTCTCTTACCCCAATTTGTGTCACATTTACTGGAGCATCATGAGCATGTATTATGACGTCACAGTATATGATGACATCATAATTAGTATGCAGTATGACGTCACAATGTATTATGACGTCATAATCTATCCGCATTATGACATCACAATATATTATGAGAGCGCAATTTGCAGGTATTATGAGCAATTTCTCTTACCCCAATTTGTGTCACATCTACTGGAGCATCATGAGCATGTATTATGACATCACAGTATATTTTGACATCATAATTAGTATGCACTATGACGTCACAATGTATTATGACGTTATAATGTATCCGCATTATGACATCACAATATATGATGAGACCGCAATTTGCAGGTATTATGACCCATATCTCTTACCGCAATTTGTGTCACATCTACTGGAGCATCATGAGCATGTATTATGACATCACAGTATATGATGACAGCATAATTAGTATGCAGTATGACGTCACAGTGTATTATGACGTCATAATCTATCCGCATTATGACATCACAATATATTATGAGAGCGCAATTTGCAGGTATTATGAGCAATTTCTCTTACCCCAATTTGTGTCATATCTACTGGAGCATCATGAGCATGTATTATGACGTCACAGTATATGACGACATCATACTTAGTATGCACTATGACGTCACAATGTATTCTGACGTCATACTGTATCTGCATTATGACATCACAATATATTTTGAGAGCGCAATTTGCAGGTATTATGAGCAACTTCTCTTACCCCAATTTGTGTCACATCTACTGGAGCATCATGAGTATGTATTATGATGTCACAGTATATGATGACATCATAATTAGTATGCAGTATGACATCACAAGTTATTTTGACGTCATAATGTATCCGCCTTATGACATCACAATTTATTATGATAGCGCAATTTGCCGGTATTATGAGCAATTTCTCTTACCCCAATTTGTGTCACATCTACTGGAGCATCATGAGCATGTAATATGTCATCACAGTATATGATGACATCATAATTAGTATGCACTATGATGTCACAATGTATTATGACGTCATAATGAATCCGCATTATGACATCACGATATATCATGATAGCGCAATTTGCATGCATTATGAGCAATTTCTCTTACCCCAATTTGAGTCACATCTGCTGGATCATCATGAGCATGTATTATGACATCATCGTTTATGGTGACATCATAATTAGTATGCAGTATGACGTCACAGTGTATTATGACGTCATAATGTATCCGCATTATGACATCACAATATATTATGAGAGCGCAATTTGCAGGTATTATGAGCAATTTCTCATACCCCAATTTGTGTCACATCTACTGGAGCATCACGAGCATGTATTATGACGTCACAGCATATGATGACATCATAACAACTATTTACTATGATGTCACAATGTATTATGACGTAATAATGTATCCGCATTATGACATCACAAAATATTAAGAGAGCGCAATTTGCAGGTATTATGAGCAATTTCTCTTACCCCAATTTGTGTCACATCTACTGGAGCATCATGAGCATGTATTATGACATCACAGTATATGTTGACATCATAATTAGTATGCAGTATGACGTCACAATGTATTATGACGTCATAATGTATCTGCATTATGACATCACAAAATATTATGAGAGCGCAATTTGCAGGTATTTTGAACAATTTCTCTTACCCCAATTTGTGTCACATCTACTGGAGAATGATGAGCATGTATTATGACATCACAGTATATGATGACATCTTTATTAGTATGCACTATGACGTCACAATGTATTATGACGTCATAGTGTATCCGCATTATGACATCTCAATATATTATGAGAGCGCAATTTGCAGGTATTATGAGCAATTTCCCTTAACCCAATTTGTGTCACATCTCCTGGAGCAACATGAGCATGTATTATGACGTCACAGTATATGGTGACATCATAATTATTATGCACTATGACGTCACAATGTTTTATTAAGTCATAATGTATCAGCATTATGACATCACAATATATTATGAGAGCGCCATTTGCAGGTATTATGAGCAATTTCTCTTACCCCAATTTGGGTCACGTCTACTGGAGCATCATGAGCATGTATTATGACGTCACAGTAGATGATGACATCATCATTAGTATGCAATATGACGTCACAATATAGTATGATGTCATAATGTATCCGCATTATGACATCACAATATATTATGAGAGCACAATATGGAGGTATTATGAGTAATTTCTCTTAACCCAATTTGTGTCACATCTACTGGAGCATCATGAGCATGTATTATGACGTCACAGTATATGGTGACATCATAATTAGTTTGCACTATGACGTCACAATGTATTATGACGTCATAATATATCCGCATTATGACATCACAATATATTATGAGAGCGCAATTTGCAGGTATTATGAGCAATTTCTCCTACCCCAATTTGTGTCACATCTACTGGAGCATCATGAGCATGTGTTATGACATCACAGTATATGATGACATCATAATTAGTATGCACTATGACGTCACAATGTATTATGATTTTATAATATATCCGCAATATGTCATCACAATATATTATGAGAGCACAATTTGCAGGTATTATGAGCAATTTCACTTACCTCAATTTGTGTAACATCTACTGGAGCATCATGAGCATGTATTATGATGTCACAGTATATGATGACATCATAATTAGTATGCACTCTGACGTCACAGTGTATTATGACGTCATAATGTATCCTCATTATGACATCACAATATATAATGAGAGCACAATTTGCAGGTATTATGAGCAATTTCTCTTACCCCAATTTGTGTCACATCTACTGGAGCATCATGAGCATGTATTATGATGTCACAGTATATGATGACATCATAATTAATATGCAGTATGACGTCACAATATATTATGACGTCACAATGTATCCGCAATATGACATCACAATATATTATGAGAGCGCAACAGGCAGGTATTATGAGCAATTTCTCTTACCCGAATTTGTGTCACATCTACTGGAGCATCATGAGCATGTATTATGACGTCACAGTATATGATGACATCATAATTAGTATGCAGTATGACGTCACAATGTATTATGACGTCATAATGTATCCGCATTATGACATCACAATATATTATGTGAACGCAATTTGCAGGTTTTATGACCAATTTCGCTTACCCCAATTTGTGTCACATCTACTGGAGCATCATGAGCATGTATTATGACGTCACAGTATATGATGACATCATAATTAGTATGCAGTATGACGTCACAATGTATTATGAGGTCATAATGTATCCGCATTATGACATCACAATATATTATGAGAGCGCAACATGCAGGTATTATGAGCAATTTCTCTTACCCCAATTTGTGTCACATCTACTCGAGCATCATGAGCATGTATTATGATGTCACAGTATATGATGACATCATAATTAGTATGCACTATGACGTCACAATGTATTATGACGTCATAATGTATCCGCATTATGACATCACAATATATTATGAGTGCAATTTGCAGGTATTATGAGCAATTTCTCTTACCCCGATTTGTTTCACATCTACTGGAGCATCATGAGCATGTATTATGACATCACAGTATATGTTGACATCATAATTAGTATGCACTATGACGTCACAATGTATTATGACGTCGTAATGTATCCGCATTATGACATCACAATATATTATGAGATCGCAATTTGCAGGTATTATGACCCATTTCTCTTACCCCAATTTGTGTCACATCTACTGGAGCATCATGAGCATGTATTATGACGTCACAGTATATGGTGACTTCATAATTAGTATGCACTATTACGTCACAATGTACTATGACGTCATAATATATCAGCATTATGACATCACACTATATTATGAGAGCCCAATTTTCAGGTATTATGAGCAATTTCTCTTACCCCAATTTGTGTCACATCTACTGGAGCATCATGAGCATGTATTATGACATCACAGTATATTTTGACATCATAACTAGTATGCACTATGACGTCACAATGTATTATGACGTCATAATGTATCCGCATTATGACATCACAATATATGATGAGACCGCAATTTGCAGGTATTATGACCCATATCTCTTAGCGCAACTTGTGTCACATATTCTGGAGCATCATAAGCATGTATTATGACGTCACAGTATATGATGACAGCATAATTAGTGTGCAGTATGACGTCACAGTGTATTATGATGTCATAATGTATCAGCATTATTACATCACAATATATTATGAGAGCGCAATTTGCAGGTATTATGAGCAATTTCTCTTACCCCAATTTGTGTCACATCTACTGGAGCATCATGAGCATGTATTATGACGTCACAGTATATGATGACATCATAATTAGTAAGCACTCTGACGTCACAGTGTATTATGACGTCATAATGTATCCTCATTATGACATCACAATATATTATGAGAGCGCAATTTGCAGGTATTATGAGCAATTTCTCTTACCTCAATTTGTGTCACATCTACTGGAGCATCATGAGCATGTATTATGACGTCACACTATATGATGACATCATAATTAGTATGCACTATGACGTCACAATATGTTTTGCCGTCATAATGTGTCCGCGTTATGACATCACAATATATTATGAGAGCCCAATTTACAGGTATTATGAACAATTTCTCTTACCCCAATTTGTGTCACATCTACTGGAGCATCATGAGCATGTATTATGACGTCACAGTATATGATGACATCATAATTAGTATGCAGTATGATGTCACAATATATTATGACGTCACAATGTATCCGCATTATGACATCACAATATATTATGAGAGCGCAACATGCAGGTATTATGAGCAATTTCTCTTACCCGAATTTGTGTCACATCTACTGGAGCATCATGAGCATGTATTATGACGTCACAGTATATGATGACATCACAATTAGTATGCAGTATGACGTCACAATGTATTATGACGTCATAATATATCCGCATTATGACATCACAATATATTATGTGAGCGCAATTTGCAGTTTTTATGACCAATTTCGCTTACCCCAATTTGTGTCACATCTACTGGAGCATCATGAGCATGTATTATGACGTCACAGTATATGATGACATCATAATTAGTATGCAGTATGACGTCACAATGTATTATGACGTCATAATGTATCCGCATTATGACATCACAATATATTATGAGAGCGCAATTTCCAGGTTTTATGAGCAATTTCTCTTACCCCACTTTGTGTCACATCTACTGGAGCATCATGAGCATGTATTATGACGTCACAGCATATGATGACATCATAATTAGTATGCACTATGACGTCAGAATGTATTATGACGTAATAATGTATCCGCATTATGACATCACAATATATTATGAGAGCGCAACATGCAGGTATTATGAGCAATTTCTCTTACCCCAGTTTGTGTCACATCTACTGGAGTATCATGAGCATGTATTATGACGTCACAGTATATGATGACATCATAATTAGTATGCGCTATGACATCACAATGTATTATGATGTCATAATGTATCCGCATTATGACATCACAGTATATTATGTGAGCGCAATTTGCAGGTTTTATGACCAATTTCGCTTGCCCCAATTTGTGTCACATCTACTGGAGAATCATGAGCATGTATTATGACGTCACAGTATATGATGACATCATAATTAGTATGCACTATGATGTCACAATGTATTATGACGTCATAATATAGCCGCATTATGACACCACAATATATTATGTGAGCGCAATTTGCAAATTTTATGACCAATTTCGCTTACCCCAATTTGTGTCACATCTACTGGAGCATCATGAGCATGTATTATGACGTCACAGTATATGATGACATCAAAATTAGTATGCAGTATGACGTCACAATGTATTATGACGTCATAATGTATCCGCATTATGACATCACAATATATTATGAGAGCGCAACATGGAGGTATTATGAGCAATTTATCTTACCCCAATTTGTGCCACATTTACTGGAGCATCATGAGCATGTTTTATGACGTCACAGTATATGATGACATCATAATTAGTATGCAGTATGACGTCACAATGTATTATGACATCATAATGTTTCCGCATTATGACATCACAATATATTATGAGAGCGCAACATGCAGGTATTATGAGCAATTTCTCTTACCCCAATTTGTGTCACATCTACTGGAGCATCATGAGCATGTATTATGACGTCACAGTATATGATGACATCATAATTAGTATGCACTATGACGTCACAATATATTATGACGTCATAATGTATCCGCATTATGACATCACAATATATTATGAGAGCGCAATTTGCAGGTTTTATGACCAATTTCGCATACCACAATTTGTGTCACATCTACTGGAGCATCATGAGCATGTATTATGGCGTCACAGTATATGATGACATCATAATTAGTATGCACTATGACATCACAATGTATTATGACGTCGTAATGTATCCGCATTATGACATCACAATATATTATGAGATCGCAATTTGCAGGTATTATGACCCATTTCTCTTACCCCAATTTGTGTCACATCTACTGGAGCATCATGAGCATGTATTATGACGTCACAGTATATGGTGACTTCATAATTAGTATGCACTATTACGTCACAATGTACTATGACGTCATAATATATCAGCATTATGACATCACACTATATTATGAGAGCCCAATTTTCAGGTATTATGAGCAATTTCTCTTACCCCAATTTGTGTCACATCTACTGGAGCATCATGAGCATGTATTATGACATCACAGTATATTTTGACATCATAACTAGTATGCACTATGACGTCACAATGTATTATGACGTCATAATGTATCCGCATTATGACATCACAATATATGATGAGACCGCAATTTGCAGGTATTATGACCCATATCTCTTAGCGCAACTTGTGTCACATATTCTGGAGCATCATAAGCATGTATTATGACGTCACAGTATATGATGACAGCATAATTAGTGTGCAGTATGACGTCACAGTGTATTATGATGTCATAATGTATCAGCATTATTACATCACAATATATTATGAGAGCGCAATTTGCAGGTATTATGAGCAATTTCTCTTACCCCAATTTGTGTCACATCTACTGGAGCATCATGAGCATGTATTATGACGTCACAGTATATGATGACATCATAATTAGTAAGCACTCTGACGTCACAGTGTATTATGACGTCATAATGTATCCTCATTATGACATCACAATATATTATGAGAGCGCAATTTGCAGGTATTATGAGCAATTTCTCTTACCTCAATTTGTGTCACATCTACTGGAGCATCATGAGCATGTATTATGACGTCACACTATATGATGACATCATAATTAGTATGCACTATGACGTCACAATATGTTTTGCCGTCATAATGTGTCCGCGTTATGACATCACAATATATTATGAGAGCCCAATTTACAGGTATTATGAACAATTTCTCTTACCCCAATTTGTGTCACATCTACTGGAGCATCATGAGCATGTATTATGACGTCACAGTATATGATGACATCATAATTAGTATGCAGTATGATGTCACAATATATTATGACGTCACAATGTATCCGCATTATGACATCACAATATATTATGAGAGCGCAACATGCAGGTATTATGAGCAATTTCTCTTACCCGAATTTGTGTCACATCTACTGGAGCATCATGAGCATGTATTATGACGTCACAGTATATGATGACATCACAATTAGTATGCAGTATGACGTCACAATGTATTATGACGTCATAATATATCCGCATTATGACATCACAATATATTATGTGAGCGCAATTTGCAGTTTTTATGACCAATTTCGCTTACCCCAATTTGTGTCACATCTACTGGAGCATCATGAGCATGTATTATGACGTCACAGTATATGATGACATCATAATTAGTATGCAGTATGACGTCACAATGTATTATGACGTCATAATGTATCCGCATTATGACATCACAATATATTATGAGAGCGCAATTTCCAGGTTTTATGAGCAATTTCTCTTACCCCACTTTGTGTCACATCTACTGGAGCATCATGAGCATGTATTATGACGTCACAGCATATGATGACATCATAATTAGTATGCACTATGACGTCAGAATGTATTATGACGTAATAATGTATCCGCATTATGACATCACAATATATTATGAGAGCGCAACATGCAGGTATTATGAGCAATTTCTCTTACCCCAGTTTGTGTCACATCTACTGGAGTATCATGAGCATGTATTATGACGTCACAGTATATGATGACATCATAATTAGTATGCGCTATGACATCACAATGTATTATGATGTCATAATGTATCCGCATTATGACATCACAGTATATTATGTGAGCGCAATTTGCAGGTTTTATGACCAATTTCGCTTACCCCAATTTGTGTCACATCTACTGGAGAATCATGAGCATGTATTATGACGTCACAGTATATGATGACATCATAATTAGTATGCACTATGATGTCACAATGTATTATGACGTCATAATATAGCCGCATTATGACACCACAATATATTATGTGAGCGCAATTTGCAAATTTTATGACCAATTTCGCTTACCCCAATTTGTGTCACATCTACTGGAGCATCATGAGCATGTATTATGACGTCACAGTATATGATGACATCAAAATTAGTATGCAGTATGACGTCACAATGTATTATGACGTCATAATGTATCCGCATTATGACATCACAATATATTATGAGAGCGCAACATGGAGGTATTATGAGCAATTTATCTTACCCCAATTTGTGCCACATTTACTGGAGCATCATGAGCATGTTTTATGACGTCACAGTATATGATGACATCATAATTAGTATGCAGTATGACGTCACAATGTATTATGACATCATAATGTTTCCGCATTATGACATCACAATATATTATGAGAGCGCAACATGCAGGTATTATGAGCAATTTCTCTTACCCCAATTTGTGTCACATCTACTGGAGCATCATGAGCATGTATTATGACGTCACAGTATATGATGACATCATAATTAGTATGCACTATGACGTCACAATATATTATGACGTCATAATGTATCCGCATTATGACATCACAATATATTATGAGAGCGCAATTTGCAGGTTTTATGACCAATTTCGCATACCACAATTTGTGTCACATCTACTGGAGCATCATGAGCATGTATTATGACGTCACAGTATATGGTGACTTCATAATTAGTATGCACTATTACGTCACAATGTACTATGACGTCATAATATATCAGCATTATGACATCACACTATATTATGAGAGCACAATTTTCAGGTATTATGAGCAATTTCTCTTACCCCAATTTGTGTCACATCTACTGGAGCATCAAGAGCATGTATTATGACATCACAGTATATTTTGACATCATAACTAGTATGCACTATGACGTCACAATGTATTATGACGTCATAATGTATCCGCATTATGACATCACAATATATGATGAGACCGCAATTTGCAGGTATTATGACCCATATCTCTTAGCGCAACTTGTGTCACATATTCTGGAGCATCATGAGCATGTATTATGACATCACAGTATATGATGACAGCATAATTAGTGTGCAGTATGACGTCACAGTGTATTATGACGTCATAAGATATCAGCATTATTACATCACAATATATTATGAGAGCGCAATTTGCAGGTATTATGAGCAATTTCTCTTACCCCAATTTGTGTCACATCTACTGGAGCATCATGAGCATGTATTATGACGTCACAGCATATGATGACATCATAATTAGTATGCACTATGACGTCAGAATGTATTATGACGTAATAATGTATCCGCATTATGACATCACAATATATTATGAGAGCGCAACATGCAGGTATTATGAGCAATTTCTCTTACCCCAGTTTGTGTCACATCTACTGGAGCATCATGAGCATGTATTATGACGTCACAGTATATGATGACATCATAATTAGTATGCACTATGACATCACAATGTATTATGATGTCATAATGTATCCGCATTATGACATCACAATATATTATGAGAGCGCAACATGCAGGTTTTATGACCAATTTCGCTTACCCCAATTTGTGTCACATCTACTGGAGCATCATGAGCATGTATTATGACGTCACAGTATATGTTGACATCATAATTAGTATGCACTATGATGTCACAATGTATTATGACGTCATAATGTAGCCGCATTATGACATCACAATATATTATGTGAGCACAATTTGCAAGTTTTATGACCAATTTCGCTTACCCCAATTTGTGTCACATCTACTGGAGCATCATGAGCATGTATTATGACGTCACAGTATATGATGACATCATAATTAGTATGCAGTATGATGTCACAATGTATTATGACGTCATAAGGTATCCGCATTATGACATCACAATATATTATGAGAGCGCAACATGCAGGTATTATGAGCAATTTATCTTACCCCAATTTGTGCCAAATCTACTGGAGCATCATGAGCATGTTTTATGACGTCACAGTATATGATGACATCATAATTAGTATGCAGTATGACGTCACAATGTATTATGACATCATAATGTTTCCGCATTATGACATCACAATATATTATGAGAGCGCAACATGCAGGTATTATGAGCAATTTCTCTTACCCCAATTTGTGTCACATCTACTGGAGCATCATGAGCATGTATTATGACGTCACAGTATATGATGACATCATAATTAGTATGCACTATGACGTCACAATGTATTATGACGTCATAATGTATCCGCATTATGACATCACAATATATTATGAGAGCGCAATTTGCAGGTTTTATGACCAATTTCGCTTACCGCAAATTGTGTCACATCTACTGGAGCATCATGAGCATGTATTATGATGTCACAGTATATGATGACATCATAATCAGTATGCACTATGACGTCACAATGTTTTATGACGTCATAATGAATCCGCATTGTGACATCACAATATATTATGAGAGCGCAACATGCAGGTATTATGAGCAATTTCTCTTACCCCAATTTGTGTCACATCTACTGGAGCATCATGAGCATGTATTATGACGTCACAGTATATGATGACATCATAATTAATATGCACTATGACGTCACAATGTATTATGACGTCATAATATATCCGCATTATGACATCACAATATATTATGAGAGCGCAACATGTAGGTTTTATGACCAATTTCGCTTACCCCAATTTGTGTCACATCTACTGGAGCATCATGAGCATGTATTATGACGTCACAGTATATGATGACATCATAATTAGTATGCACTATGATGTAACAATGTATTATGACGTCATAATGTAGCCGCATTATGACATCACAATATATTATGAGAGCGCAATTTGCAGGTTTTATGACCAATTTCGCTTACCCCAATTTGTGTCACATCTACTGGAGCATCATGAGCATGTATTATGACCTCACAGTATATGATGACATCATAATTAGTATGCAGTATGATGTCACAATGTATTATGATGTCATAATGTATCCGCATTATGACATCACAATATATTATGAGAGCGCAACATGCATGTATTATGAGCAATTTCTCTTAATCCAATTTGTGTCACATCTACTGGAGCATCATGAGCATGTATTATGACGTCACAGTATATGATGACATCATAATTAGTATGCAGTATGACGTCACAATGTATTATGACGTCATAATGTATCCGCATTATGACGTCACAATATATTATGAGAGCACAACATGCAGGTATTATGAGCAATTTCTCTTACCCCAATTTGTGTCACATCCACTGGAGCATCATGAGCATGTATTATGACGTCACAGTGTACGATGACATCATAATTAGTATGCACTGGGACGTCACAATGTATTATGACGTCATAATGTATCCGCCTTATGACATCACAATATATTATGAGAGCGCAACATGCAGGTATTATGAGCAATTTCTCTTATCCCAATTTGTGTCACATCTACTGGAGCATCATGAGCATGTATTATGACGTCACAGTATATGATGACATCATAATTAGTATGCACTATGACGTCACAATGTATTATGACGTCATAATGTATCCACATTATGACATCACAATATATTATGAGAGCGCAATTTGCAGGTTTTATGACCAATTTCGCTTACCGCAATTTGTGTCACATCTACTGGAGCATCATGAGCATGTATTATGACGTCACAGTATATGGTGAAATCATAATTAATATGCACTATGACGTCACAATGTATTATGACGTCATAATGTATCCGCATTATGACATCGCAATATATTATGAGAGCGCAATTTGCAGGTATTATGAGCAATTTCTCTTACACCAATTTGTGTCACATCTACTGAAGCATCATGAGCATGTATTATGACGTCACAGTATATGATGACATCATAATTAGTATGCACTATGATGTCACAATGCAGTATGACGTCATAATGTATCCGCATTATGACATCACAATATATTATGAGAGCGCAATTTGCAGGCATTATGAGCAATTTCTCTTACCCCAATTTGTGTCACATCTACTGGAGCATCATCAGCATGTATTATGACGTCACAGTATATGTTGACATCATAATTAGTATGCACTATGACGTCACAATGTATTATGACGTCATAATGTATCCGCATTATGACATCACAATATATTCTGAGAGCGCAATTTGCAGGTATTATGAGCAATTTCACTTACCCCAATTTTTGTCACATCTACTGGAGCATCATGAGCATGTATTTTGACGTCACAGTATATGATGACATCATAATTAGTATGCACTACGACGTCACAATGTATTATGACGTCATAAAGTATCCGCATTATGACATCACAATATATTATGAGAGCGCAACATGCAGGTATTATGAGCAATTTCTCTTACCCCAATTTGTGTCACATCTACTGGAGCATCATGAGCATGATTTTGATGTCACAGTATATGATGACATCATAATTACTATGCACTATGACGTCACAATGTATTATGACATCATAATGTATGCGCATTATGACATCACAATATATTATGAGAGCGCAACATGCAGGTATTTTGAGCAATTTCTCTTACCCCAATTTGTGTCACATCTACTGCAGCATCATGAGCATGTATTATGACGTCACAGTATATGATGACATCATAATTAGTATGCACTATGATGTCACAATGCAGTATGACATCATAATGTATCCGCATTATGACATCACAATATATTATAAGAGCGCAATTTGCAGGCATTATGAGCAATTTCTCTTACCCCAATTTGTGTCACATCTACTGGAGCATCATGAGCATGTATTATGACGTCACAGTATACGACGACATCATAATTAGTATGCACTATGACGTCACAATGTATTATGACGTCATAAAGTATCCGCATTATGACATCACAATATATTATGAGAGCGCAATTTGCAGGTATTATGAGCAATTTCTCTTACCCCAATTTGTGTCACATCTACTGGAGCATCATGAGCATGTATTATGACGTCACAGTATACGATGACATCATAATTAGTATGCACTATGACGTCACAATGCAGTATGACGTCATAATGTATCCGCATTAAGACATCACAATATATTATGAGAGCGCAATTTGCAGGTTTTATGAGCAATTTCTCTTACCCCAATTTTTGTCACATCTACTGGTGCATCATGAGCATGTATTTTGACGTCACAGTATATGATGACATCATAATTACTATGCACTATGACGTCACAATGTATTATGACGTCATAAAGTATCCGCATTATGACATCACAATATATTATGAGAGCCCAATTTGCAGGTTTTATGAGCAATTTCTCTTACCCCAATTTGTGTCACATCTACTGAAGCATCATGAGCATGTATTATGACGTCACAGTATATGATGACATCATAATTAGTATGCACTATGACGTCACAATGTATTATGACGTCATAAAGTATCCGCATTATGACATCACAATATATTATGAGAGCGCAACATGCAGGTATTATGAGCAATTTCTCTTACCCCAATTTGTGTCACATCTACTGGAGCATCATGAGCATGATTTATGACGTCACAGTATATGATAACATCATAATTAGTATGCACTATGACGTCACAATGTATTATGACGTCATAATGTATCCGCATTATGACATCACAATATATTATGAGAGCGCAACATGCAGGTATTATGAGCAATTTCTCTTACCCAAATTTGTGTCACATCTACTGGAGCATCATGAGCATGTATTATGACGTCACAGTATATGATGACATCATAATTAGTATGCACTATGATGTCACAATGCAGTATGACGTCATAATGTATCCGCATTATGACATCACAATATATTATGAGAGCGCAATTTGCAGTCATTATGAGCAATTTCTCTTACCCCAATTTGTGTCACATCTACTGGAGCACAATGAGCATGTATTATGACGTCACAGTATATGGTGACATGATAATTAGTATGCACTATGGCATCAAAATTTATTATGACGTCATAATGTATCCGCATTATGACATCACAATATATTATGAGAGTGCAATTTGCAGGTATTATGAGCAATTTCTCTTACCCCAATTTGTGTCACATCTACCGGAGCATCATGAGCATGTATTATGACATCACAGTATATGTTGACATCATAATTAGTATGCACTATGACGTCACAATGTATTATGACGTCATAATGTATCCGCATTATGACATCACAATATATTCTGAGAGCGCAATTTGCAGGTATTATGAGCAATTTCTCTTACCACAATTTTTGTCACATCTACTGGAGCATCATGAGTATGTATTTTGACGTCACAGTATACGATGACATCATAATTAGTATGCACTATGACATCACAATGTATTGTGAGGTCATAATGTATCCGCATTATGACATCACAATATATTATGAGAGCGCAACATTCAGGTATTATGAGCAATTTCTCTTACCCCAATTTGTGTCACATCTACTGGAGCATCATGAGCATGTATTATGACGTCACAGTATATGATGACATCATAATTAGTATGCACTATGACGTCACAATGTATTATGACGTCATAATATATCCGCATTATGACATCAGAATATATTATGAGAGCGCAACATGCAGGTATTATGAGCAATTTCTCTTACCCCAATTTGTGTCACATCTACTGGAGCATCATGAGCATGTATTATGACGTCACAGTATATGATGACATCATAATTAGTATGCACTATGACGTCACAATGTGTTATGATGTCATAATGTATCCGCATTATGACATCACAATATATTATGAGAGCGCAATTTGCAGGTTTTATGAACAATTTCGCTTACAGCAATTTGTGTCACATCTACTGGAGCATCATGAGCATGTATTATGACGTCACAGTATATGATGACATCATAATCAGTATGCACTATGACGTCACAATGTATTATGACGTCATAATGTTTCCGCATTATGACATCACAATGTATTATGAGAGCGCAACATGCAGGCATTATGAGCAATTTCTCTTACCCCAATTTGTGTCACATCTACTGGAGCATAATGAGCATGTATTATGACGTCACAGTATACGATGACATCATAATTAGTATGCAGTATGACGTCACAATATATTATGACGTCACAATGTATCCGCATTAAGACATCACAATATATTATGAGAGCGCAATTTGCAGGTTTTATGAGCAATTTCTCTTACCCCAATTTGTGTCACATCTACTGGAGCATCATGAGCATGTATTATGACGTCACAGTATACGATGACATCATAATTAGTATGCACTATGACGTCACAGTGCAGTATGACGTCATAATGTATCCGCATTATGACATCACAATATATTATGAGAGCGCAATTTGCAGGTTTTATGAGCAATTTCTCTTACCCCAATTTTTGTCACATGTACTGGAGCATCATGAGCATGTATTTTGACGTCACAGTATACGATGACATCATAATTAGTATGCACTATGACATCACAATGTATTATGACGTCATAATGTATCCGCATTATGACATCACAATATATGATGAGAGCGCAACATTCAGGTATTATGAGCAATTTCTCTTACCCCAATTTGTGTCACATCTACTGGAGCATCATGAGCATGTATTATGACGTCACAGTATATGATGACATCATAATTAGTATGCACTATGACGTCACAATGTATTATGACGTCATAATATATCCGCATTATGACATCAGAATATATTATGAGAGCGCAACATGCAGGTATTATGAGCAATTTCTCTTACCCCAATTTGTGTCACATCTACTGGAGCATCATGAGCATGTATTATGACGTCACAGTATATGATGACATCATAATTAGTATGCACTATGACGTCACAATGTATTATGACGTCATAATGTATCCGCATTATGACATCACAATATATTCTGAGAGCGCAATTTGCAGGTATTATGAGCAATTTCTCTTACCCCAATTTTTGTCACATCTACTGGAGCATCATGAGCATGTATTTTGACGTCACAGTATACGATGTCATCATAATTAGTATGCACTATGACATCACAATGTATTCTGACGTCATAATGTATCCGCATTATGACATCACAATATATTATGAGAGCGCAACATTCAGGTATTATGAGCAATTTCTCTTACCCCAATTTGTGTCACATCTACTGGAGCATCATGAGCATGTATTATGACGTCACAGTATATGATGACATCATAATTAGTATGCACTATGACGTCACAATGTATTATGACGTCATAATATATCCGCATTATGACATCAGAATATATTATGAGAGCGCAACATGCAGGTATTATGAGCAATTTCTCTTACCCCAATTTGTGTCACATCTACTGGAGCATCATGAGCATGTATTATGACGTCACAGTATATGATGACATCATAATTAGTATGCACTATGACGTCACAATGTGTTATGATGTCATAATGTATCCGCATTATGACATCACAATATATTATGAGAGCGCAATTTGCAGGTTTTATGAACAATTTCGCTTACAGCAATTTGTGTCACATCTACTGGAGCATCATGAGCATGTATTATGATGTCACAGTATATGATGACATCATAATCAGTATGCACTATGACGTCACAATGTATTATGACGTCATAATGTTTCCGCATTATGACATCACAATGTATTATGAGAGCGCAACATGCAGGCATTATGAGCAATTTCTCTTACCCCAATTTGTGTCACATCTACTGGAGCATAATGAGCATGTATTATGACGTCACAGTATACGATGACATCATAATTAGTATGCAGTATGACGTCACAATATATTATGACGTCACAATGTATCCGCATTAAGACATCACAATATATTATGAGAGCGCAATTTGCAGGTTTTATGAGCAATTTCTCTTACCCCAATTTGTGTCACATCTACTGGAGCATCATGAGCATGTATTATGACGTCACAGTATACGATGACATCATAATTAGTATGCACTATGACGTCACAGTGCAGTATGACGTCATAATGTATCCGCATTATGACATCACAATATTTTATGAGAGCGCAATTTGCAGGTTTTATGAGCAATTTCTCTTACCCCAATTTTTGTCACATGTACTGGAGCATCATGAGCATGTATTTTGACGTCACAGTATATGATGACATCATAATTAGTATGCACTATGACGTCACAATGTATTGTGACGACATAAAGTATCCGCATTATGACATCACAATATGTTATGAGAGCGCAATTTGCAGGTATTAGGAGCAATTTCTCTGACCCCAATAGGTGTCACATCTACTGAAGCATCATGAGCATGTATTATGACGTCAGAGTATATGATGACATCATAAGTAGTATGCACTATGACGTCACAATGTATTATGACGTCATAAAGTATCCGCATTATGACATCACAATATATTATGAGAGCGCAATTTGCAGGTATTATGAGCAATTCCTCTTACCCCAATTTGTGTCACATCTACTGAAGCATCATGAGCATGTATTATGATGTCACAGTATACGATGACATCATAATTAGTATGCACTATGACGTCACAATGTATTATGACGTCATAATGTATCCGCATTAAGACATCACAATATATTATGAGAGCGCAATTTGCAGGTTTTATGAGCAATTTCTCTTACCACAATTTGTGTCACATCTACTGGAGCATCATGAGCATGTATTATGATGTCACAGTATATGATGACATCATAATTAGTATGCACTATGACATCACAATGTATTATGACGTCATAATGTATCCGCATTATGACATCACAATATATTATGAGAGCGCAACATGCAGGTATTATGAGCAATTTCTCTTACCCCAATTTGTGTCACATCTACTGGAGCATCATGAGCATGATTTATGACGTCACAGTATATGATGACATCATAATTAGTATGCACTATGACGTCACAATGTATTATGACGTCATAATGTATCCGCATTATGACATCACAATATATTATGAGAGCGCAATTTGCAGGTATTATGAGCAATTTCTCTTACACCAATTTGTGTCACATCTACTGAAGCATCATGAGCATGTATTATGACGTCACAGTATATGATGACATCATAATTAGTATGCAGTATGACGTCACAATGTATTATGACGTCATAATATATCCGCATTAAGACATCACAATATATTATGGGAGCGCAATTTGCAGGTTTTCTGAGCAATTTCTCTTACCCCAATTTGTGTCACATCTACTGGAGCATCATGAGCATGTATTATGACGTCACAGTATATGATGACATCATAATTAGTATGCACTATGACATCACAATGTATTATGACGTCATAATATAAACGCATTATGACATCACATTATATTATGAGAGCGCAACATGCAGGTATTATGAGCAATTTCTCTTACCCCAATTTGTGTCACATCTACTGGAGCATCATGAGCATGTATTATGACGTCACAGTATATGATGACATCATAATTAGTATTCACTATGACGTCACAATGTATTATGACGTCATAATGTATCCGCGTTATGACATCACAATATATTATGAGAGCGCAACATGCAGGTATTATGAGCAATTTCTCTTACCCCAATTTGTGTCACATCTACTGGAGCATCATGAGCATGTTTTATGACGTCACAGTATATGATGACATCATAATTAGTATGCACTATGACGTCACAATGTATTATGACGTCATAATGTATCCGCATTATGACATCACAATATATTATGAGAGCGCAATTTGCAGGTTTTATGACCAATTTCGCCTACCGCAATTTGTGTCACATCTTCTGGAGCATCATGAGCATGTATTATGACGTCACAGTATATGATGACATCATAATCAGTATGCACTATGACGTCACAATGTATTATGACGTCATAATGTATCCGCATTATGACATCACAATATATTATGAGACCGCATCATGCAGGTATTATGAGCAATTTCTCTTACCCCAATTTGTGTCACATCTACTGGAGCATCATGAGCATGATTTATGACGTCACAGTTTATGATGACATCATAATTAGGATGCACTATGACGTCACAATGTATTATGACGTCATAATATATCCGCATTATGACATCACAATATATTATGAGAGCGCAATTTGCAGGTATTATGAGCAATTTCTCTTACACCAATTTGTGTCACATCCACTGTAGCATCATGATTATGTATTATGACGTCACAGTATATGATGACTTCATAATTAGTATGCACTATGATGTCACAATGCAGTATGACGTCATAATGTATCCGCATTATGACATCACAATATATTATGAGAGCGCAATTTGCAGGCATTATGACCAATTTCTCTTACCCCAATTTGTGTCACATCTACCGGAGCATCATGAGCATGTATTATGACATCACAGTATATGTTGACATCATAATTAGTATGCACTATGACGTCACAATGTATTATGACGTCATAATGTATCCGCATTATGACATCACAATATATACTGAGAGCGCAATTTGCAGGAATTATGAGCAGTTTCTCTTACCCCAATTTTTGTCACATCTACTGGAGCATCATGAGCATGTATTTTGACGTCACAGTATATGAAGACATCATAATTAGTATGCACTATGACGTCACAATGTATTATGACGTCATAAACTATACGCATTATGACATCACAATATATTATGAGAGCGCAATTTGCAGGTATTATGAGCAATTTCTCTTACCCCAATTTGTGTCACATCTACTGAAGCATCATGAGCATGTATTATGACGTCACAGTATACGATGACATCATAATTAGTATGCACTATGACGACACAATGCAGTATGACGTCATAATGTATCCGCATTATGACATCACAATATATTATGAGAGCACAATTTGCAGGCATTATGACCAATTTCTCTTACCCCAATTTGTGTCACATCTACTGGAGCATCATGAGCATGTATTATGACGTCACAGTATATGATGACATCATAATTAGTATGCACTATGGCGTCACAATTTATTATGACGTCATAATGTATTCGCATTATGACATCACAATACATTATGAGAGTGCAATTTGCAGGTATTATGAGCAATTTCTCTTACCCCAATTTCTTTTACATCTACTGGAGCATCATGAGCATGTATTATGACATCACAGTATATTTTGACATCATAATTAGTACGCACTATGACGTCACAATGTATTATGACGTCATAATGTATCCGCATTATGACATCACAATATATGATGAGACCGCAATTTGCAGGTATTATGACCCATATCTCTTACCGCAATTTGTGTCACATCTACTGGAGTATCATGAGCATGTATTATGACGTCACAGTATACGATGACAGCATAATTAGTGTGCAGTATGACGTCACAGTGTATTATGACGTCATAATATATCCGCATTATGACATCACAATATTTTATGAGAACGCAATTTGCAGGTATTATGAGCAATTTCTCTTACCCCAATTTGTGTCACATCTACTGGAGCATCATGAGCATGTATTATGACGTCACAGTATATGATGACATCATAATTAGTATGCACTATGACGTCACAATGTATTATGACGTCATAATGTATCTGAATTATGACATCACTATATATTTTGAGAGCGCAATTTGCAGGTATTGTGAGCAACTTCTCTTACCCCAATTTGTGTAACATCTACTGGAGAATCATGAGCATGTATTATGATGTCACAGTATATGATGACATCATAATTAGTATGCAGTATGACATCACAATTTATTTTGACGTCATAATGTATCCGCCTTATGACATCACAATTTATTATGATAGCGCAATTTGCCGGTATTATGAGCAATTTCTCTTACCCCAATTTGTGTCACATCTACTGGAGCATCATGAGCATGTATTATGACGTCACAGTATATGATGACATCATAATTAGTATGCACTATGACGTCACAATGTATTATGACGTCATAATGTATCAGCATTATGACATCACGATATATCATGATAGCGCAATTTGCATGCATTATGAGCAATTTCTCTTACCCCAATTTGAGTCACATCTACTGGATCATCATGAGCATGTATTATGACATCATCGTATATGATGACATCATAATTAGTATGCAGTATGACGTCACAGTGTATTATGACGTCATAATGTATCCGCATTATGACATCACAATATATTATGAGAGCGCAATTTGCAGGTATTATGAGCAATTTTTCTTACCCCAATTTGTGTCACATCTACTGGAGCATCATGAGCCTGTATTATGATGTCACAGCATATGATGACATCATAACAAGTATGCACTATGATGTCACAATGTATTATGACGTCATAATGTATCTGCATTATGACATCACTATATATTTTGAGAGCGCAATTTGCAGGTATTATGAGCAACTTCTCTTATCCCAATTTGTGTAACATCTACTGGAGAATCATGAGCATGTATTATGATGTCACAGTATATGATGACATCATAATTAGTATGCAGTATGACATCACAATTTATTTTGAAGTCATAATGTATTCGACTTATGACATCACAATTTATTATGATAGCGCAATTTGCCGGTATTATGAGCAATTTCTCTTACCCCAATTTGTGTCACATCTACTGGAGCATCATGAGCATGTATTATGACGTCACAGCATATGATGACATCATAACAAGTATGCACTATGATGTCACAATGTATTATGACGTCATAATGTATCCGCATTATGACATCACAAAATATTAAGAGAGCGCAATTTGCAGGTATTATGAGGAATTTCTCTTACCCCAATTTGTGTCACATCTACCGGAGCATCATGAGCATGTATTATGACGTCACAGTATATGGTGACATCATAATTATTATGCACTATGACGTCACAATGTTTTATTAAGTCATAATGTACCAGCATTATGACATCACAATATATTATGAGAGTGCCATTTGCAGGTATTATGAGCAATTTCTCTTACCCCAATTTGTGTCACGTCTACTGGAGCATCATGAGCATGTATTATGACATCACAGTATATGATGACATCATAATTAGTATGCACTATGACGTCACAATGTATTATGACGTCATAATGTATCCACATTATGACATCACAATATATTATGAGAGCGCAATTTGCAGGTTTTATGACCAATTTCGCTTACCGCAATTTGTGTCACATCTACTGGAGCATCATGAGCATGTATTATGACGTCACAGTATATGATGACATCATAATTAGTATGCACTATGACGTCACAATGTATTATGACGTCATAATGTATCCGCATTATGACATCGCAATATATTATGAGAGCGCAATTTGCAGGTATTATGAGCAATTTCTCTTACACCAATTTGTGTCACATCTACTGAAGCATCATGAGCATGAATTATGACGTCACAGTATATGATGACATCATAATTAGTATGCACTATGAAGTCACAATGCAGTATGACGTCATAATGTATCCGCATTATGACATCACAATATATTATGAGAGCGCAATTTGCAGGCATTATGAGCAATTTCTCTTACCCCAATTTGTGTCACATCTACTGGAGCATCCTGAGCATGTATTTTGACGTCACAATATATGGTGACATGATAATTAGTATGCACTATGGCATCAAAATTTATTATGACGTCATAATGTATCCGCATTATGACATCACAATATATTATGAGAGCGCAATTTGCAGGTATTACGAGCAATATCTCTTACCCCAATTTGTGTCACATCTACTGAAGCATCATGAGCATGTATTATGACGTCACATTATACGATGACATCCTAATTAGTATGCACTATGATGTCACAATGTATTATGACGTCATAAAGTATCCGCATTATGACATCACAATATATTATGAGAGCGCAATTTGCAGGTATTATGAGCAATTTCTCTTACCCCAATTTGTGTCACATCTACTTGAGCATCATGAGCATGTATTATGACGTCACAGTATACGATGACATCATAATTAGTATGCACTATGACGTCACAATGCAGTATGACGTCATAATGTATCCGCATTATGACATCACAATATATTATGAGAGCGCAATTTGCAGGTTTTATGAGCAATTTCTCTTACCCCAATTTTTGTCACATCTACTGGAGCACCATGAGCATGTATTTTGACGTCACAGTATATGATGACATCATAATTAGTATGCACTATGACGTCACAATGTATTATGACGTCATAATGTATCCGCATTAAGACATCACAATATATTATGAGAGCGCAATTTGCAGGTATTATGACATATTTCGCTTACCCCAATTTGTTTCACATCTACTGGAGCATCATGAGCATGTATTATGACGTCACAGTATATGATGACATCATAATTAGTATGCACTATGACATCACAATGTATTATGACGTCATAATGTATCCGCATTATGACATCACAATATATTATGAGAGCGCAACATTCAGGTATTATGAGCAATTTCTCTTACCCCAATTTGTGTCACATCTACTGGAGCATCATGAGCATGTATTATGACGTCACAGTATATGATGACATCATAATTAGTATGCACTATGACGTCACAATGTATTATGACGTCATAATGTATCCGCATTATGACATCACAATATATTATGAGAGCGCAATTTGCAGGTTTTATGAGCAATTTCTCTTACCCCAATTTTTGTCACATCTACTGGAGCACCATGAGCATGTATTTTGACGTCACAGTATATGATGACATCATAATTAGTATGCACTATGACGTCACAATGTATTATGACGTCATAATGTATCCGCATTAAGACATCACAATATATTATGAGAGCGCAATTTGCAGGTTTTATGAGCAATTTCTCTTACCCCAATTTGTTTCACATCTACTGGAGCATCATGAGCATGTATTATGACGTCACAGTATATGATGACATCATAATTAGTATGCACTATGACATCACAATGTATTATGACGTCATAATGTATCCGCATTATGACATCACAATATATTATGAGAGCGCAACATTCAGGTATTATGAGCAATTTCTCTTACCCCAATTTGTGTCACATCTACTGGAGCATCATGAGCATGTATTATGACGTCACAGTATATGATGACATCATAATTAGTATGCACTATGACGTCACAATGTATTATGACGTCATAATGTATCCGCATTATGACATCACAATATATTATGAGAGCGCAATTTGCAGGTTTTATGAACAATTTCGCTTACAGCAATTTGTGTCACATCTACTGGAGCATCATGAGCATGTATTATGACGTCACAGTATATGATGACATCATAATCAGTATGCACTATGACGTCACAATGTATTATGACGTCATAATGTTTCCGCATTATGACATCACAATGTATTATGAGAGCGCAACATGCAGGCATTATGAGCAATTTCTCTTACCCCAATTTGTGTCACATCTACTGGAGCATCATGAGCATGTATTTTCACGTCACAGTATATGATGACATCATAATTATTATGCACTATGACGTCACAATGTATTATGACGTCATAAAGTATCCGCATTATGACATCACAATATATTATGAGAGCGCAATTTGCAGGTATTATGAGCAATTACTCTTACCCCAATTTGTGTCACATCTACTGAAGCATCATGAGCATGTATTGTGACGTCACAGTATACGATGACATCATAATTAGTATGCACTATGACGTCACAATGTATTATGACGTCATAAAGTATCCGCATTATGACATCACAATATATTATGAGAGCGCAATTTGCAGGTATTATGAGCAATTTCTCTTACCCCAATTTGTGTCACATCTACTGAAGCATAATGAGCATGTATTATGACGTCACAGTATATGATGACATCATAATTAGTATGCAGTATGACGTCACAGTATATTATGACGTCACAATGTATCCGCATTAAGACATCACAATATATTATGAGAGCGCAATTTGCAGGTTTTATGAGCAATTTCTCTTACCCCAATTTGTGTCACATCTACTGGAGCATCATGAGCATTTATTATGACGTCACAGTATACGATGACATCATAATTAGTATGCACTATGACGTCACAGTGCAGTATGACGTCATAATGTATCCGCATTATGACATCACAATATATTATGAGAGCGCAATTTGCAGGTTTTATGAGCAATTTCTCTTATCCCAATTTTTGTCACATGTACTGGAGCATCATGAGCATGTATTTTGACGTCACAGTATATGATGACATCATAATTAGTATGCACTATGACGTCACAATGTATTATGACGACATAAAGTATCCGCATTATGACATCACAATATGTTATGAGAGCGCAATTTGCAGGTATTATGAGCAATTTCTCTTACCCCAATTTGTGTCACATCTACTGGAGCATCATGAGCATGATTTATGACGTCACAGTATATGATGACATCATAATTAGTATGCACTATGACGTCACAATGTATTATGATGTCATAATGTATCCACATTATGACATCACAATATATTATGAGAGCGCAATTTGCAGGTATTATGACCAATTTCTCTTACACCAATTTGTGTCACATCTACTGAAGCATCATGAGCATGTATTATGACGTCACAGTATATGATGACATCATAATTAGTATGCAGTATGACGTCACAATGTATTATGACGTCATAATGTATCCGCATTAAGACATCACAATATATAATGGGAGCGCAATTTGCAGGTTTTCTGAGCAATTTCTCTTACCCCAATTTGTGTCACAACTACTGGAGCATCATGAGCATGTATTATGACGTCACAGTATATGATGACATCATAATTAGTATGCACTATGACATCACAATGTATTATGACGTCATAATATAAACGCATTATGACATCACAATATATTATGAGAGCGCAATTTGCAGGTTTTATGAGCAATTTCTCTTACCCCAATTTGTGTCACATCTACTGGAGCATCATGAGCATGTATTATGACGTCACAGTATACGATGACATCATAATTAGTATGCACTATGACGTCACAGTGCAGTATGACGTCATAATGTATCTGCATTATGACATCACAATATATTATGAGAGCGCAATTTGCAGGTTTTATGAGCAATTTCTCTTACCCCAATTTTTGTCACATGTACTGGAGCATCATGAGCATGTATTTTGACGTCACAGTATATGATGACATCATAATTAGTATGCACTATGACGTCACAATGTATTATGACGACATAAAGTATCCGCATTATGACATCACAATATATTATGGGAGCGCAATTTGCAGGTATTAAGAGCAATTTCTCTTACCCCAATATGTGTCACATCTACTGAAGCATCATGAGCATATATTATGACGTCACAGTATATGATGACATCATAATTAGTATGCACTATGATGTCACAATGTATTATGACGTCATAAAGTATCCGCATTATGACATCACAATGTATTATGAGAGCGCAATTTGCAGGTATTATGAGCAATTCCTCTTACCCCAATTTGTGTCACATCTACTGAAGCATCATGAGCATGTATTATGACGTCACAGTATACGATGACATCATAATTAGTATGCACTATGACGTCACAATGTATTATGACGTCATAATGTATCCGCATTAAGACATCACAATATATTATGAGAGCGCAATTTGCAGGTATTATGAGCAATTTGTCTTACCCCAATTTGTGTCACATCTACTGGAGCATCATGAGCATGTATTATGACGTCACAGTATATGATGACATCATAATTAGTATGCACTATGACATCACAATGTATTATGACGTCATAATGTATCCGCATTATGACATCACAATATATTATGTGAGCGCAACATGCAGGTATTATGTGCAATTTCTCTTACCCCAATTTGTGTCACATCTACTGGAGCATCATGAGCATGTATTATGACGTCACAGTATATGATGGCATCATAATGAGTATGCACTATGACATCACAATGTATTATGACGTCATAATGTATCCGCATTATGACATCACAATATATTATGAGAGGGCAACATGCAGGTATTATGAGCAATTTCTGTTACCCCAATATGTGTCACATCTACTGGAGCATCATGAGCATGGTTTATGACGTCACAGTATACGATGACATCATAATTAGTATGCACTATGACGTCACAATGTATTATGACGTCATAATGTATCCGCATTATGACATCACAATATATTATGAGAGCGCAATTTGCAGGTATTATGAGCAATTTCTCTTACACCAATTTGTGTCACATCTACTGGAGCATCATGAGCATGTATTATGACGTCACAGTATATGATGACATCATAATTAGTATGCAGTATGACGTCACAATGTATTATGACGTCATTATGTATCCGCATTATGACATCACAATATATTATGAGAGCGCAACATGCAGGTATTATGAGCAATTTCTCTTACCCCAATTTTTGTCACATCTACTGAAGCATCATGAGCATGTATTATGACGTCACAGTATATGATGACATCATAATTAGTATGCACTATGATGTCACAATGCAGTATGACGTCATAATGTATCCGCATTATGACATCACAATATACTATGAGAGCGCAATTTGCAGGCATTATGAGCAATTTCGCTTACCCCAATTTGTGTCACATCTACTGGAGCATCATCAGCATGTATTATGACGTCACAGTATATGATGACATGATAATTAGTATGCACTATTGCGTCACAATTTATTATGACGTCATAATGTATCCGCATTATGACATCACAATATATTATGAGAGTGCAATTTGCAGGTATTATGAGCAATTTCTCTTACCCCAATTTGTGTCACATCTACAGGAGCATCATGAGCATGTATTATGACATCACAGTATATGTTGACATCATAATTAGTATGCACTACGACGTCACAATGTATTATGACGTCGTAAAGTATCCGCATTATGACATCACAATATATTATGAGAGCGCAACATGCAGGTATTATGAGCAATTTCTCTTACCCCAATTTGTGTCACATCTACTGGAGCATCATAAGCATGATTTTGATGTCACAGTATATGATGACATCATAATTACTATGCACTATGACGTCACAATGTATTATGACCTCATAATGTATGCGCATTATGACATCACAATATATTATGAGAGCGCAACATGCAGGTATTTTGAGCAATTTCTCTTACCCCAATTTTTGTCACATCTACTGGTGCATCATGAGGATGTATTTTGACGTCACAGTATATGATGACAACATAATTAGTATGCACTATGACGTCACAATGTATTATGACGTCATAAAGTATCCGCATTATGACATCACAATATATGATGAGACCGCAATTTGCAGGTATTATGACCCATATCTCTTACCGCAATTTGTGTCACATCTACTGGAGTATCATGAGCATGTATTATGACGTCACAGTATACGATGACAGCATAATTAGTGTGCAGTATGACGTCACAGTGTATTATGACGTCATAATATATCCGCATTATGACATCACAATATTTTATGAGAACGCAATTTGCAGGTATTATGAGCAATTTCTCTTACCCCAATTTGTGTCACATCTACTGGAGCATCATGAGCATGTATTATGACGTCACAGTATATGATGACATCATAATTAGTATGCACTATGACGTCACAATGTATTATGACGTCATAATGTATCTGAATTATGACATCACTATATATTTTGAGAGCGCAATTTGCAGGTATTGTGAGCAACTTCTCTTACCCCAATTTGTGTAACATCTACTGGAGAATCATGAGCATGCATTATGATGTCACAGTATATGATGACATCATAATTAGTATGCAGTATGACATCACAATTTATTTTGACATCATAATGTATCCGCCTTATGACATCACAATTTATTATGATAGCGCAATTTGCCGGTATTATGAGCAATTTCTCTTACCCCAATTTGTGTCACATCTACTGGAGCATCATGAGCATGTATTATGACGTCACAGTATATGATGACATCATAATTAGTATGCACTATGACGTCACAATGTATTATGACGTCATAATGTATCAGCATTATGACATCACGATATATCATGATAGCGCAATTTGCATGCATTATGAGCAATTTCTCTTACCCCAATTTGAGTCACATCTACTGGATCATCATGAGCATGTATTATGACATCATCGTATATGATGACATCATAATTAGTATGCAGTATGACGTCACAGTGTATTATGACGTCATAATGTATCCGCATTATGACATCACAATATATTATGAGAGCGCAATTTGCAGGTATTATGAGCAATTTTTCTTACCCCAATTTGTGTCACATCTACTGGAGCATCATGAGCCTGTATTATGATGTCACAGCATATGATGACATCATAACAAGTATGCACTATGATGTCACAATGTATTATGACGTCATAATGTATCTGCATTATGACATCACTATATATTTTGAGAGCGCAATTTGCAGGTATTATGAGCAACTTCTCTTATCCCAATTTGTGTAACATCTACTGGAGAATCATGAGCATGTATTATGATGTCACAGTATATGATGACATCATAATTAGTATGCAGTATGACATCACAATTTATTTTGAAGTCATAATGTATTCGCCTTATGACATCACAATTTATTATGATAGCGCAATTTGCCGGTATTATGAGCAATTTCTCTTACCCCAATTTGTGTCACATCTACTGGAGCATCATGAGCATGTATTATGACGTCACAGCATATGATGACATCATAACAAGTATGCACTATGATGTCACAATGTATTATGACGTCATAATGTATCCGCATTATGACATCACAAAATATTAAGAGAGCGCAATTTGCAGGTATTATGAGGAATTTCTCTTACCCCAATTTGTGTCACATCTACCGGAGCATCATGAGCATGTATTATGACGTCACAGTATATGGTGACATCATAATTATTATGCACTATGACGTCACAATGTTTTATTAAGTCATAATGTACCAGCATTATGACATCACAATATATTATGAGAGTGCCATTTGCAGGTATTATGAGCAATTTCTCTTACCCCAATTTGTGTCACGTCTACTGGAGCATCATGAGCATGTATTATGACATCACAGTATATGATGACATCATAATTAGTATGCACTATGACGTCACAATGTATTATGACGTCATAATGTATCCACATTATGACATCACAATATATTATGAGAGCGCAATTTGCAGGTTTTATGACCAATTTCGCTTACCGCAATTTGTGTCACATCTACTGGAGCATCATGAGCATGTATTATGACGTCACAGTATATGATGACATCATAATTAGTATGCACTATGACGTCACAATGTATTATGACGTCATAATGTATCCGCATTATGACATCGCAATATATTATGAGAGCGCAATTTGCAGGTATTATGAGCAATTTCTCTTACACCAATTTGTGTCACATCTACTGAAGCATCATGAGCATGAATTATGACGTCACAGTATATGATGACATCATAATTAGTATGCACTATGAAGTCACAATGCAGTATGACGTCATAATGTATCCGCATTATGACATCACAATATATTATGAGAGCGCAATTTGCAGGCATTATGAGCAATTTCTCTTACCCCAATTTGTGTCACATCTACTGGAGCATCCTGAGCATGTATTTTGACGTCACAATATATGGTGACATGATAATTAGTATGCACTATGGCATCAAAATTTATTATGACGTCATAATGTATCCGCATTATGACATCACAATATATTATGAGAGCGCAATTTGCAGGTATTACGAGCAATATCTCTTACCCCAATTTGTGTCACATCTACTGAAGCATCATGAGCATGTATTATGACGTCACATTATACGATGACATCCTAATTAGTATGCACTATGATGTCACAATGTATTATGACGTCATAAAGTATCCGCATTATGACATCACAATATATTATGAGAGCGCAATTTGCAGGTATTATGAGCAATTTCTCTTACCCCAATTTGTGTCACATCTACTTGAGCATCATGAGCATGTATTATGACGTCACAGTATACGATGACATCATAATTAGTATGCACTATGACGTCACAATGCAGTATGACGTCATAATGTATCCGCATTATGACATCACAATATATTATGAGAGCGCAATTTGCAGGTTTTATGAGCAATTTCTCTTACCCCAATTTTTGTCACATCTACTGGAGCACCATGAGCATGTATTTTGACGTCACAGTATATGATGACATCATAATTAGTATGCACTATGACGTCACAATGTATTATGACGTCATAATGTATCCGCATTAAGACATCACAATATATTATGAGAGCGCAATTTGCAGGTTTTATGAGCAATTTCTCTTACCCCAATTTGTTTCACATCTACTGGAGCATCATGAGCATGTATTATGACGTCACAGTATATGATGACATCATAATTAGTATGCACTATGACATCACAATGTATTATGACGTCATAATGTATCCGCATTATGACATCACAATATATTATGAGAGCGCAACATTCAGGTATTATGAGCAATTTCTCTTACCCCAATTTGTGTCACATCTACTGGAGCATCATGAGCATGTATTATGACGTCACAGTATATGATGACATCATAATTAGTATGCACTATGACGTCACAATGTATTATGACGTCATAATGTATCCGCATTATGACATCACAATATATTATGAGAGCGCAATTTGCAGGTTTTATGAGCAATTTCTCTTACCCCAATTTTTGTCACATCTACTGGAGCACCATGAGCATGTATTTTGACGTCACAGTATATGATGACATCATAATTAGTATGCACTATGACGTCACAATGTATTATGACGTCATAATGTATCCGCATTAAGACATCACAATATATTATGAGAGCGCAATTTGCAGGTTTTATGAGCAATTTCTCTTACCCCAATTTGTTTCACATCTACTGGAGCATCATGAGCATGTATTATGACGTCACAGTATATGATGACATCATAATTAGTATGCACTATGACATCACAATGTATTATGACGTCATAATGTATCCGCATTATGACATCACAATATATTATGAGAGCGCAACATTCAGGTATTATGAGCAATTTCTCTTACCCCAATTTGTGTCACATCTACTGGAGCATCATGAGCATGTATTATGACGTCACAGTATATGATGACATCATAATTAGTATGCACTATGACGTCACAATGTATTATGACGTCATAATGTATCCGCATTATGACATCACAATATATTATGAGAGCGCAATTTGCAGGTTTTATGAACAATTTCGCTTACAGCAATTTGTGTCACATCTACTGGAGCATCATGAGCATGTATTATGACGTCACAGTATATGATGACATCATAATCAGTATGCACTATGACGTCACAATGTATTATGACGTCATAATGTTTCCGCATTATGACATCACAATGTATTATGAGAGCGCAACATGCAGGCATTATGAGCAATTTCTCTTACCCCAATTTGTGTCACATCTACTGGAGCATCATGAGCATGTATTTTCACGTCACAGTATATGATGACATCATAATTATTATGCACTATGACGTCACAATGTATTATGACGTCATAAAGTATCCGCATTATGACATCACAATATATTATGAGAGCGCAATTTGCAGGTATTATGAGCAATTACTCTTACCCCAATTTGTGTCACATCTACTGAAGCATCATGAGCATGTATTGTGACGTCACAGTATACGATGACATCATAATTAGTATGCACTATGACGTCACAATGTATTATGACGTCATAAAGTATCCGCATTATGACATCACAATATATTATGAGAGCGCAATTTGCAGGTATTATGAGCAATTTCTCTTACCCCAATTTGTGTCACATCTACTGAAGCATAATGAGCATGTATTATGACGTCACAGTATATGATGACATCATAATTAGTATGCAGTATGACGTCACAGTATATTATGACGTCACAATGTATCCGCATTAAGACATCACAATATATTATGAGAGCGCAATTTGCAGGTTTTATGAGCAATTTCTCTTACCCCAATTTGTGTCACATCTACTGGAGCATCATGAGCATTTATTATGACGTCACAGTATACGATGACATCATAATTAGTATGCACTATGACGTCACAGTGCAGTATGACGTCATAATGTATCCGCATTATGACATCACAATATATTATGAGAGCGCAATTTGCAGGTTTTATGAGCAATTTCTCTTATCCCAATTTTTGTCACATGTACTGGAGCATCATGAGCATGTATTTTGACGTCACAGTATATGATGACATCATAATTAGTATGCACTATGACGTCACAATGTATTATGACGACATAAAGTATCCGCATTATGACATCACAATATGTTATGAGAGCGCAATTTGCAGGTATTATGAGCAATTTCTCTTACCCCAATTTGTGTCACATCTACTGGAGCATCATGAGCATGATTTATGACGTCACAGTATATGATGACATCATAATTAGTATGCACTATGACGTCACAATGTATTATGATGTCATAATGTATCCACATTATGACATCACAATATATTATGAGAGCGCAATTTGCAGGTATTATGACCAATTTCTCTTACACCAATTTGTGTCACATCTACTGAAGCATCATGAGCATGTATTATGACGTCACAGTATATGATGACATCATAATTAGTATGCAGTATGACGTCACAATGTATTATGACGTCATAATGTATCCGCATTAAGACATCACAATATATAATGGGAGCGCAATTTGCAGGTTTTCTGAGCAATTTCTCTTACCCCAATTTGTGTCACAACTACTGGAGCATCATGAGCATGTATTATGACGTCACAGTATATGATGACATCATAATTAGTATGCACTATGACATCACAATGTATTATGACGTCATAATATAAACGCATTATGACATCACAATATATTATGAGAGCGCAATTTGCAGGTTTTATGAGCAATTTCTCTTACCCCAATTTGTGTCACATCTACTGGAGCATCATGAGCATGTATTATGACGTCACAGTATACGATGACATCATAATTAGTATGCACTATGACGTCACAGTGCAGTATGACGTCATAATGTATCTGCATTATGACATCACAATATATTATGAGAGCGCAATTTGCAGGTTTTATGAGCAATTTCTCTTACCCCAATTTTTGTCACATGTACTGGAGCATCATGAGCATGTATTTTGACGTCACAGTATATGATGACATCATAATTAGTATGCACTATGACGTCACAATGTATTATGACGACATAAAGTATCCGCATTATGACATCACAATATATTATGGGAGCGCAATTTGCAGGTATTAAGAGCAATTTCTCTTACCCCAATATGTGTCACATCTACTGAAGCATCATGAGCATATATTATGACGTCACAGTATATGATGACATCATAATTAGTATGCACTATGATGTCACAATGTATTATGACGTCATAAAGTATCCGCATTATGACATCACAATGTATTATGAGAGCGCAATTTGCAGGTATTATGAGCAATTCCTCTTACCCCAATTTGTGTCACATCTACTGAAGCATCATGAGCATGTATTATGACGTCACAGTATACGATGACATCATAATTAGTATGCACTATGACGTCACAATGTATTATGACGTCATAATGTATCCGCATTAAGACATCACAATATATTATGAGAGCGCAATTTGCAGGTATTATGAGCAATTTGTCTTACCCCAATTTGTGTCACATCTACTGGAGCATCATGAGCATGTATTATGACGTCACAGTATATGATGACATCATAATTAGTATGCACTATGACATCACAATGTATTATGACGTCATAATGTATCCGCATTATGACATCACAATATATTATGTGAGCGCAACATGCAGGTATTATGTGCAATTTCTCTTACCCCAATTTGTGTCACATCTACTGGAGCATCATGAGCATGTATTATGACGTCACAGTATATGATGGCATCATAATGAGTATGCACTATGACATCACAATGTATTATGACGTCATAATGTATCCGCATTATGACATCACAATATATTATGAGAGGGCAACATGCAGGTATTATGAGCAATTTCTGTTACCCCAATATGTGTCACATCTACTGGAGCATCATGAGCATGGTTTATGACGTCACAGTATACGATGACATCATAATTAGTATGCACTATGACGTCACAATGTATTATGACGTCATAATGTATCCGCATTATGACATCACAATATATTATGAGAGCGCAATTTGCAGGTATTATGAGCAATTTCTCTTACACCAATTTGTGTCACATCTACTGAAGCATCATGAGCATGTATTATGACGTCACAGTATATGATGACATCATAATTAGTATGCAGTATGACGTCACAATGTATTATGACGTCATTATGTATCCGCATTATGACATCACAATATATTATGAGAGCGCAACATGCAGGTATTATGAGCAATTTCTCTTACCCCAATTTTTGTCACATCTACTGAAGCATCATGAGCATGTATTATGACGTCACAGTATATGATGACATCATAATTAGTATGCACTATGATGTCACAATGCAGTATGACGTCATAATGTATCCGCATTATGACATCACAATATACTATGAGAGCGCAATTTGCAGGCATTATGAGCAATTTCGCTTACCCCAATTTGTGTCACATCTACTGGAGCATCATCAGCATGTATTATGACGTCACAGTATATGATGACATGATAATTAGTATGCACTATAGCGTCACAATTTATTATGACGTCATAATGTATCCGCATTATGACATCACAATATATTATGAGAGTGCAATTTGCAGGTATTATGAGCAATTTCTCTTACCCCAATTTGTGTCACATCTACAGGAGCATCATGAGCATGTATTATGACATCACAGTATATGTTGACATCATAATTAGTATGCACTACGACGTCACAATGTATTATGACGTCGTAAAGTATCCGCATTATGACATCACAATATATTATGAGAGCGCAACATGCAGGTATTATGAGCAATTTCTCTTACCCCAATTTGTGTCACATCTACTGGAGCATCATAAGCATGATTTTGATGTCACAGTATATGATGACATCATAATTACTATGCACTATGACGTCACAATGTATTATGACCTCATAATGTATGCGCATTATGACATCACAATATATTATGAGAGCGCAACATGCAGGTATTTTGAGCAATTTCTCTTACCCCAATTTTTGTCACATCTACTGGTGCATCATGAGGATGTATTTTGACGTCACAGTATATGATGACAACATAATTAGTATGCACTATGACGTCACAATGTATTATGACGTCATAAAGTATCCGCATTATGACATCACAATATATTATGAGAGCGCAATTTGCAGGTTTTATGAGCAATTTCTCTTACCCCAATTTGTGTCACATCTACTGAAGCATCATGAGCATGTATTATGACGTCACAGTATATGATGACATCATAATTAGTATGCACTATGACGTCACAATGTATTATGACGTCATAAAGTATCCGCATTATGACATCACAATATATTATGAGAGCGCAACATGCAGGTATTATGAGCAATTTCTCTTACCCCAATTTGTGTCACATCTACTGGAGCATCATGAGCATGATTTATGACGTCACAGTATATGATGACATCATAATTAGTATGCACTATGACGTCACAATGTATTATGACGTCATAATGTATCCGCATTATGACATCACAATATATTATGAGAGCGCAACATGCAGGTATTATGAGCAATTTCTCTTACCCAAATTTGTGTCACATCTACTGGAGCATCATGAGCATGTATTATGACGTCACAGTATATGATGACATCATAATTAGTATGCACTATGATGTCACAATGCAGTATGACGTCATAATGTATCCGCATTATGACATCACAATATATTATGAGAGCGCAATTTGCAGTCATTATGAGCAATTTCTCTTACCCCAATTTGTGTCACATCTACTGGAGCACAATGAGCATGTATTATGACGTCACAGTATATGGTGACATGATAATTAGTATGCACTATGGCATCAAAATTTATTATGACGTCATAATGTATCCGCATTATGACATCACAATATATTATGAGAGTGCAATTTGCAGGTATTATGAGCAATTCCTCTTACCCCAATTTGTGTCACATCTACCGGAGCATCATGAGCATGTATTATGACATCACAGTATATGTTGACATCATAATTAGTATGCACTATGACGTCACAATGTATTATGACGTCATAATGTATCCGCATTATGACATCACAATATATTCTGAGAGCGCAATTTGCAGGTATTATGAGCAATTTCTCTTACCCCAATTTTTGTCACATCTACTGGAGCATCATGAGCATGTATTTTGACGCCACAGTATATGATGACATCATAATTAGTATGCACTATGACGTCACAATGTATTATGACGTCATAAAGTATCCGCATTATGACATCACAATATAATATGAGAGCGCAATTTGCAGGTATTACGAGCAATTTCTCTTACCCCAATTTTTGTCACATCTACTGAAGCATCATGAGCATGTATTATGACGTCACAGTATACGATGACATCCTAATTAGTATGCAGTATGATGTCACAATGTATTATGACATCATAAAGTATCCGCATTATGACATCACAATATATTATGAGAGCGCAATTTGCAGGTATTATGAGCAATTTCTCTTACCTCAATTTGTGTCACATCTACTTGAGCATCATGAGCATGTATTATGACGTCACAGTATACGATGACATCATAATTAGTATGCACTATGACGTCACAATGCAGTATGACGTCATAATGTATCCGCATTATGACATCACAATATATTATGAGAGCGCAATTTGCAGGTTTTATGAGCAATTTCTCTTACCCCAATTTTTGTCACATCTACTGGAGCATCATGAGCATGTATTTTGACGTCACAGTATATGATGACATCATAATTAGTATGCACTATGACGTCACAATGTATTATGACGTCATAAAGTATCCGCATTATGACATCACAATATATTATGAGAGCGCAATTTGCAGGTATTATGAGCAATTTCTCTTACCCCAATTTGTGTCACATCAACTGAAGCATCATGAGCATGTATTATGACGTCACAGTATATGATGACATCATAATTAGTATGCACTATGACATCACAATGTATTATGACGTCATAAAGTATCCGCATTATGACATCACAATATATTATGAGAGCGCAATTTGCAGGTATTATGAGCAATTTCTCTTACCCCAATTTGTGTCACATCTACTAAAGCATCATGAGCATGTATTATGACGTCACAGTATACGATGACATCATAATTAGTATGCACTATGACGTCACAATGTATTATGACGTCATAATGTATCCGCATTAAGACATCACAATATATTATGAGAGCGCAATTTGCAGGTTTTATGAGCAATTTCTCTTACCCCAATTTGTGTCACATCTACTGGAGCATCATGAGCATGTATTATGACGTCACAGTATATGATGACATCATAATTAGTATGCACAATGACATCACAATGTATTATGACGTCATAATGTATCCGCATTATGACCTCACAATATATTATGAGAGCGCAACATTCAGATATTATGAGCAATTTCTCTTACCCCAATTTGTGTCACATCTACTGCAGCATCATGAGCATGTATTATGACGTCACAGTATATGATGACATCATAATTAGTATGCACTATGACGTCACAATGTATTATGACGTCATAATATATCCGCATTATGACATCAGAATATATTATGAGAGCGCAACATGCAGGTATTATGAGCAATTTCTCTTACCCCAATTTTTGTCACATGTACTGGAGCATCATGAGCATGTATTTTGACGTCACAGTATATGATGACATCATAATTAGTATGCACTATGACGTCACAATGTATTATGACGACATAAAGTATCCGCATTATGACATCACAATATATTATGAGAGTGCAACATGCAGGTGTTATGAGCAATTTCTCTTACCCCAATTTGTGTCACATCTACTGGAGCATCATGAGCATGTATTTTGACGTCACAGTATACGATGACATCATAATTAGTATGCAGTATGACGTCACAATATATTATGACGTCACAATGTATCCGGATTAAGACATCACAATATATTATGAGAGCGCAATTTGCAGGTTTTATGAGCAATTTCTCTTACCCCAATTTGTGTCACATCTACTGGAGCATCATGAGCATGTATTATGATGTCACAGTATACGATGACATCATAATTAGTATGCACTATGACGTCACAGTGCAGTATGACGTCATAATGTATCTGCATTATGACATCACAATATATTATGAGAGCGCAATTTGCAGGTTTTATGAGCAATTTCTCTTACCCCAATTTTTGTCACATGTACTGGAGCATCATGAGCATGTATTTTGACGTCACAGTATATGATGACATCATAATTAGTATGCACTATGACGTCACAATGTATTATGACGACATAAAGTATCCGCATTATGACATCACAATATATTATGGGAGCGCAATTTGCACGTATTAAGAGCAATTTCTCTTACCCCAATATGTGTCACATCTACTGAAGCATCATGAGCATATATTATGACGTCACAGTATATGATGACATCATAATTAGTATGCACTATGATGTCACAATGTATTATGACGTCATAAAGTATCCGCATTATGACATCACAATATATTATGAGAGCGCAATTTGCAGGTATTATGAGCAATTCCTCTTACCCCAATTTGTGTCACATCTACTGAAGCATCATGAGCATGTATTATGACGTCACAGTATACGATGACATCATAATTAGTATGCACTATGACGTCACAATGTATTATGACGTCATAATGTATCCGCATTAAGACATCACAATATATTATGAGAGCGCAATTTGCAGGTTTTATGAGCAATTTCTCTTACCCCAATTTGTGTCACATCTACTGGAGCATCATGAGCATGTATTATGACGTCACAGTATATGATGACATCATAATTAGTATGCACTATGACATCACAATGTATTATGACGTCATAATGTATCCGCATTATGACATCACAATATATTATGAGAGCGCAACATGCAGGTATTATGGGCAATTTCTCTTACCCCAATTTGTGTCACATCTACTGGAGCATCATGAGCATGTATTATGACGTCACAGTATATGATGGCATCATAATGAGTATGCACTATGACATCACAATGTATTATGACGTCATAATGTATCCGCATTATGACATCACAATATATTATGAGAGGGCAACATGCAGGTATTATGAGCAATTTCTGTTACCCCAATATGTGTCACATCTACTGGAGCATCATGAGCATGATTTATGACGTCACAGTATACGATGACATCATAATTAGTATGCACTATGACGTCACAATGTATTATGACGTCATAATGTATCCGCATTATGACATCACAATATATTATGAGAGCGCAATTTGCAGGTATTATGAGCAATTTCTCTTACACCAATTTGTGTCACATCTACTGAAGCATCATGAGCATGTATTATGACGTCACAGTATATGATGACATCATAATTAGTATGCAGTATGACGTCACAATGTATTATGACGTCATTATGTATCCGCATTAAGACATCACAATATATTATGGGAGCGCAATTTGCAGGTTTTTTGAGCAATTTCTCTTACCCCAATTTGTGTCACATCTACAGGAGCATCATGAGCATGTATTATGACGTCACAGTATATGATGACATCATAATTAGTATGCACTATGATATCACAATGCATTATGACGTCATAATATATCCGCATTATGACATCACAATATATTATGAGAGCGCAACATGCAGGTATTATGAGCAATTTCTCTTACCCCAATTTGTGTCACATCTACTGAAGCATCATGAGCATGTATTATGACGTCACAGTATATGATGACATCATAATTAGTATGCACTATGATGTCACAATGCAGTATGACGTCATAATGTATCCGCATTATGACATCACAATATACTATGAGAGCGCAATTTGCAGGCATTATGAGCAATTTCGCTTACCCCAATTTGTGTCACATCTACTGGAGCATCATCAGCATGTATTATGACGTCACAGTATATGATGACATGATAATTAGTATGCACTATAGCGTCACAATTTATTATGACGTCATAATGTATCCGCATTATGACATCACAATATATTATGAGAGTGCAATTTGCAGGTATTATGAGCAATTTCTCTTACCCCAATTTGTGTCACATCTACAGGAGCATCATGAGCATGTATTATGACATCACAGTATATGTTGACATCATAATTAGTATGCACTACGACGTCACAATGTATTATGACGTCGTAAAGTATCCGCATTATGACATCACAATATATTATGAGAGCGCAACATGCAGGTATTATGAGCAATTTCTCTTACCCCAATTTGTGTCACATCTACTGGAGCATCATGAGCATGATTTTGATGTCACAGTATATGATGACATCATAATTACTATGCACTATGACGTCACAATGTATTATGACATCATAATGTATGCGCATTATGACATCACAATATATTATGAGAGCGCAACATGCAGGTATTTTGAGCAATTTCTCTTACCCCAATTTTTGTCACATCTACTGGTGCATCATGAGGATGTATTTTGACGTCACAGTATATGATGACAACATAATTAATATGCACTATGACGTCACAATGTATTATGACGTCATAAAGTATCCGCATTATGACATCACAATATATTATGAGAGCGCAATTTGCAGGTTTTATGAGCAATTTCTCTTACCCCAATTTGTGTCACATCTACTAAAGCATCATTAGCATGTATTATGACGTCACAGTATATGATGACATCATAATTAGTATGCACTATGACGTCACAATGTAGTATGACGTCATAAAGTATCCGCATTATGACATCACAATATTTTATGAGAGCGCAACATGCAGGTATTATGAGCAATTTCTCTTACCCCAATTTGTGTCACATCTACTGGAGCATCATGAGCATGATTTATGACGTCACAGTATATGATGACATCATAATTAGTATGCACTATGACGTCACAATGTATTATGACGTCATAATGTATCCGCATTATGACATCACAATATATTATGAGAGCGCAACATGCAGGTATTATGAGCAATTTCTCTTACCCAAATTTGTGTCACATCTACTGGAGCATCATGAGCATGTATTATGACGTCACAGTATATGATGACATCATAATTAGTATGCACTATGATGTCACAATGCAGTATGACGTCATAATGTATCCGCATTATGACATCACAATATATTATGAGAGCGCAATTTGCAGTCATTATGAGCAATTTCTCTTACCCCAATTTGTGTCACATCTACTGGAGCACAATGAGCATGTATTATGACGTCACAGTATATGGTGACATGATAATTAGTATGCACTATGGCATCAAAATTTATTATGACGTCATAATGTATCCGCATTATGACATCACAATATATTATGAGAGTGCAATTTGCAGGTATTATGAGCAATTCCTCTTACCCCAATTTGTGTCACATCTACCGGAGCATCATGAGCATGTATTATGACATCACAGTATATGTTGACATCATAATTAGTATGCACTATGACGTCACAATATATTATGACATCATAATGTATCCGCATTATGACATCACAATATATTCTGAGAGCGCAATTTGCAGGTATTATGAGCAATTTCTCTTACCCCAATTTTTGTCACATCTACTGGAGCATCATGAGCATGTATTTTGACGCCACAGTATATGATGACATCATAATTAGTATGCACTATGACGTCACAATGTATTATGACGTCATAAAGTATCCGCATTATGACATCACAATATAATATGAGAGCGCAATTTGCAGGTATTACGAGCAATTTCTCTTACCCCAATTTTTGTCACATCTACTGAAGCATCATGAGCATGTATTATGATGTCACAGTATACGATGACATCCTAATTAGTATGCAGTATGATGTCACAATGTATTATGACATCATAAAGTATCCGCATTATGACATCACAATATATTATGAGAGCGCAATTTGCAGGTATTATGAGCAATTTCTCTTACCTCAATTTGTGTCACATGTACTTGAGCATCATGAGCATGTATTATGACGTCACAGTATACGATGACATCATAATTAGTATGCACTATGACGTCACAATGCAGTATGACGTCATAATGTATCCGCATTATGACATCACAATATATTATGAGAGCGCAATTTGCAGGTTTTATGAGCAATTTCTCTTACCCCAATTTTTGTCACATCTACTGGAGCATCATGAGCATGTATTTTGACGTCACAGTATATGATGACATCATAATTAGTATGCACTATGACGTCACAATGTATTATGACGTCATAAAGTATCCGCATTATGACATCACAATATATTATGAGAGCGCAATTTGCAGGTATTATGAGCAATTTCTCTTACCCCAATTTGTGTCACATCCACTGAAGCATCATGAGCATGTATTATGACGTCACAGTATATGATGACATCATAATTAGTATGCACTATGACGTCACAATGTATTATGACGTCATAATGTATCCGCATTATGACATCACAATATATTATGAGAGCGCAATTTGCAGGTATTATGAGCAATTTCTCTTACCCCAATTTGTGTCACATCTACTGAAGCATCATGAGCATGTATTATGACGTCACAGTATACGATGACATCATAATTAGTATGCACTATGACGTCACAATGTATTATGACGTCATAATGTATCCGCATTAAGACATCACAATATATTATGAGAGCGCAATTTGCAGGTTTTATGAGCAATTTCTCTTACCCCAATTTGTGTCACATCTACTGGAGCATCATGAGCATGTATTATGACGTTACAGTATATGATGACATCATAATTAGTAAGCACTATGACGACACAATGTATTATGACGTCATAATGTATCTGCATTATGACATCACAATATACTATGAGTGCGCAATTTGGAGGTTTTATGACCATTTTCGATTACCCCAATTTGTGTCACATCTACTGGAGCATCATGAGCATGTATTACGACGTCACAGTATATGATGACATCATAATTAGTATGCACTATGACGTCACAATGTATTATGACGTCATAATGTATCCGAATTATGACATCACAATATATTATGAGAGCGCAACATGCAGGTATTATGAGCAATTTCTCTTACCCCAATTTGTGTCACATCTACTGGAGCATCATGAGCATGTATTATGACGTCACAGTATATGATGACATCATAATTAGTATGCACTATGATGTCACAATGTATTATGACGTCATAATGTATCCGCATTATGACATCACAATATATTATGAGAGCGCAATTTGCAGGTTTTATGACCAATTTCGCTTACCCCAATTTGTGTCACATCTACTGGAGCATCATGAGCATGTATTATGACGTCACAGTATATGATGACATCATAATTAGTATGCACTATGACATCACAATATATTATGACGTTATAATGTATCCGCATTATGACATCACAATATATTATGAGAGCACAACCTGCAGGTATTATGAGCAATTTCTCTTACCCCAATTTGTGTCACATCTACTGGAGCATCATGAGCATGTATTATGACGTCACATTATATGATGACATCATAATTAGTATGCACTATGACGTCACAATGTATTATGACGTCATAATGTATCCGCATTATGACATCACAATATATTATGAGAGCGCAACATGCAGGTATTATGAGCAATTTCTCTTACCCCAATTTGTGTCACATCTACTGGAGCATCATGAGCATGTATTATGACGACAGAGTATATGATGACATCAGAATTAGTATGCAGTATGACGTCACAATGTATTATGATGTCATAAAGTATCTGCATTATGACATCACAATATATTATGAGAGCGCAACATGCAGGTATTATGACCAATTTCGCTTACCCCAATTTTTGTCACATCTACTGTAGCATCATGAGCATGTATTATGACATCACAGTATATGATGACATCATAATTAGTAAGCACTATGACGTCACAATGTATTATGACGTCATAATGTATCCGCATTATGACATCACAATATATTATGAGAGCGCAATTTGGAGGTTTTATGACCATTTTCGATTACCCCAATTTGTGTCACATCACCTGGAGCATCATGAGCATGTATTATGACGTCACAGTATATGATGACATCATAATTAGTATACACTATGACGTCACAATGTGTTATGACGTCATAATGTGTCCGCATTAGAACATCACAATATATTATGAGAGCGCAACATGCAGGTATTATGAGCAATTTCTCTTACCCCAATTTGTGTCACATCTACTGGAGCTTCATGAGCATGTATTATGACGTCACAGTATATGATGACATCATAATGAGTATGCACTATGACGTCACAATATACTATGACGTCATATTGTATCCGCATTATGACATCACAATATATTATGAGAGCGCAATTTGCAGGTATTATGAGCAATTTGTCTTACCCCAATTTGTGTCACATCTACTGGACCCTCATGAGCATGTATTATGACGTCACAGTATATGATGACATCATAATTAGTATGCACTATGATGTCACAATGTATTATGACGTCATAATGTATCCGCATTATGACATCACAATATATTATGAGAGCGCAACATGCAGGTATTATGAGCAATTTCGCTTACCCCAATTTGTGTCACATCTACTGGAGCATCATGAGCATGTATTATGACGTCACAGTATATGATGACATCATAATTAGTATGCACTATGACGTCACAATGTATTATGACGTCATAATGTATCCGCATTATGACATCACAATATATTATGAGAGCGCAACATGCAGGTATTATGAGCAATTTCTCTTACCGCAATTTGTGTCACATCTACTGGAGCATCATGAGCATGTACTATGACGTCACAGTATATGATGACATCATAATTAATATGCAGTATGACATCACAATGTATTATGACGTCATAATGTATCCGCATTATGACATCACAATATATTATGAGAGCGCAATTTGCAGGTATTATGACCAATTTCGCTTACCCCAATTTGTGTCACATCTACTGGAGCATCATGAGCATGTATTATGACGTCACAGTATATGATAACATCATAATCAGTATGCACTATGACGTCACAATGTATTATGATGTCATAAAGTATCCGCATTATGACATCACAATATATTATGAGAGCGCAACATGCAGGTATTATGACCAATTTCGCTTACCCCAATTTGTGTCACATCTACTGTAGCATCATGAGCATGTATTATGACGTCACAGTATATGATGACATCATAATTAGTAAGCACTATGACGTCACAATGTATTATGACGTCATAATGTATCCGCATTATGACATCACAATATACTATGAGTGCGCAATTTGGAGGTTTTATGACCATTTTCGATTACCCCAATTTGTGTCACATCTACTGGAGCATCATGAGCATGTATTACGACGTCACAGTATATGATGACATCATAATTCGTATGCACTATGACGTCACAATGTATTATGACGTCATAATGTATCCGCATTATGACATCACAATATATTATGAGAGCGCAACATGCAGGTATTATGAGCAATTTCTCTTACCCCAATTTGTGTCACATCTACTGGAGCATCATGAGCATGTATTATGACGTCACAGTATTTGATGACATCATAATTAGAATGCACTGTGACGTCACAATGTATTATGACGTCATAATGTATCCGCATTATGACATCACAATATATTATGAGAGCGCAACATGCAGGTATTATGAGCAATTTCTCTTATCCCAATTTGTGTCACATCTACTGGAGCATCATGAGCATGTATTATGATGTCACAGTATATGATGACATCATAATTAGTATGCACTATGACGTCACAATGTATTATGACGTCATAATGTATCCACATTATGACATCACAATATATTATGAGAGCGCAACATGCAGGTATTATGAGCAATTTCTCTTACCCCAATTTGTGTCACATCTAGTGGAGCATCATGAGCATGTATTATGACGTCACAGTATATGATGACATCATAATTAGTATTCACTATGATGTCACAATGTATTATGACGTCATAATGTAGCCGCATTATGACATCACAATATATTATGAGAGCGCAATTTGCACGATTTATGACCAATTTCGCTTACCCCAATTTGTGTCACATCTACTGGAGCATCATGAGCATGTATTATGACGTCACAGTATATGATGACGACATAATTAGTATGCAGTATGACGTCACAATGTATTATGACGTCATAATGTATCCGCATTAAGACATCACAATATATTATGAGAGCGCAATTTGCAGGTTTTATGAGCAATTTCTCTTACCCCAATTTGTGTCACATCTACTGGAGCATCATGAGCATGTATTATGACGTCACAGTATATGATGACATCATAATTAGTATGCACTATGACCTCACAATGTATTATGACGTCATAATGTATCCGCATTATGACATCGCAATATATTGTGAGAGCGCAACATGCAGGTTTTATGAGCAATTTCTCTTACCCCAATTTGTGTCACATCTAATGGAGCATCATGAGCATGTATTATGACGTCACAGTATATGATGACATCATAATTAGTATGCATTATGACGTCACAATGTATTATGACGTCATAATGTATCCGCATTAAGACATCACAATATATTATGAGAGCTCAATTTGCCGGTTTTATGAGCAATTTCTCTTACCCCAATTTGTGTCACATCTACTGGAGCATCATGAGCATGTATTATGACGTCACAGTATATGATGACATCATAATTAGTATGCAGTATGACGTCACAATGGATTATGACGTCATAATGTATCCGCATTAAGACATCACGATATATTATCAGAGCGCAATTTCCCGGTTTTATGAGCAATTTCTCTTACCCCAATTTGTGTCACATCTACTGGAGCATCATGAGCATGTATTATGACGTCACAGTATATGATGACATCATAATTAGTATGCACTATGACATCACAATATATTATGACGTCATAATGTACCCGCATTATGACATCACAATATATTATGAGAGCACAACATGCAGGTATTATGAGCAATTTCTCTTACCCCAATTTGTGTCACATCTACTGGAGCATCATGAGCATGTATTATGACGTCACAGTATATGGTGACATCATAATTAGTATGCAGTATGACGTCACAATGTATTATGATGTCATAAACTATCCGCATTATGACATCACAATATATTATGAGAGCGCAACATGCAGGTATTATGACCAATTTCGCTTACCCCAATTTGTGTCACATCTACTGTAGCATCATGAGCATGTATTATGACGTCACAGTATTTGATGACATCATAATTAGTAAGCACTATGACGTCACAATATATTATGACGTCACAATGTATCCGGATTAAGACATCACAATATATTATGAGAGCGCAATTTGCAGGTTTTATGAGCAATTTCTCTTACCCCAATTTGTGTCACATCTACTGGAGCATCATGAGCATGTATTATGACGTCACAGTATACGATGACATCATAATTAGTATGCACTATGACGTCACAGTGCAGTATGACGTCATAATGTATCTGCATTATGACATCACAATATATTATGAGAGCGCAATTTGCAGGTTTTATGAGCAATTTCTCTTACCCCAATTTTTGTCACATGTACTGGAGCATCATGAGCATGTATTTTGACGTCACAGTATATGATGACATCATAATTAGTATGCACTATGACGTCACAATGTATTATGACGACATAAAGTATCCGCATTATGACATCACAATATATTATGGGAGCGCAATTTGCAGGTATTAAGAGCAATTTCTCTTACCCCAATATGTGTCACATCTACTGAAGCATCATGAGCATATATTATGACGTCACAGTATATGATGACATCATAATTAGTATGCACTATGATGTCACAATGTATTATGACGTCATAAAGTATCCGCATTATGACATCACAATATATTATGAGAGCGCAATTTGCAGGTATTATGAGCAATTCCTCTTACCCCAATTTGTGTCACATCTACTGAAGCATCATGAGCATGTATTATGACGTCACAGTATACGATGACATCATAATTAGTATGCACTATGATGTCACAATGCAGTATGACGTCATAATGTATCCGCATTATGACATCACAATATACTATGAGAGCGCAATTTGCAGGCATTATGAGCAATTTCGCATACCCCAATTTGTGTCACATCTACTGGAGCATCATCAGCATGTATTATGACGTCACAGTATATGATGACATGATAATTAGTATGCACTATAGCGTCACAATTTATTATGACGTCATAATGTATCCGCATTATGACATCACAATATATTATGAGAGTGCAATTTGCAGGTATTATGAGCAATTTCTCTTACCCCAATTTGTGTCACATCTACAGGAGCATCATGAGCATGTATTATGACATCACAGTATATGTTGACATCATAATTAGTATGCACTACGACGTCACAATGTATTATGACGTCGTAAAGTATCCGCATTATGACATCACAATATATTATGAGAGCGCAACATGCAGGTATTATGAGCAATTTCTCTTACCCCAATTTGTGTCACATCTACTGGAGCATCATGAGCATGATTTTGATGTCACAGTATATGATGACATCATAATTACTATGCACTATGACGTCACAATGTATTATGACCTCATAATGTATGCGCATTATGACATCACAATATATTATGAGAGCGCAACATGCAGGTATTTTGAGCAATTTCTCTTACCCCAATTTTTGTCACATCTACTGGTGCATCATGAGGATGTATTTTGACGTCACAGTATATGATGACAACATAATTAGTATGCACTATGACGTCACAATGTATTATGACGTCATAAAGTATCCGCATTATGACATCACAATATATTATGAGAGCGCAATTTGCAGGTTTTATGAGCAATTTCTCTTACCCCAATTTGTGTCACATCTACTGAAGCATCATGAGCATGTATTATGACGTCACAGTATATGATGACATCATAATTAGTATGCACTATGACGTCACAATGTATTATGACGTCATAAAGTATCCGCATTATGACATCACAATATATTATGAGAGCGCAACATGCAGGTATTATGAGCAATTTCTCTTACCCCAATTTGTGTCACATCTACTGGAGCATCATGAGCATGATTTATGACGTCACAGTATATGATGACATCATAATTAGTATGCACTATGACGTCACAATGTATTATGACGTCATAATGTATCCGCATTATGACATCACAATATATTATGAGAGCGCAACATGCAGGTATTATGAGCAATTTCTCTTACCCAAATTTGTGTCACATCTACTGGAGCATCATGAGCATGTATTATGACGTCACAGTATATGATGACATCATAATTAGTATGCACTATGATGTCACAATGCAGTATGACGTCATAATGTATCCGCATTATGACATCACAATATATTATGAGAGCGCAATTTGCAGTCATTATGAGCAATTTCTCTTACCCCAATTTGTGTCACATCTACTGGAGCACAATGAGCATGTATTATGACGTCACAGTATATGGTGACATGATAATTAGTATGCACTATGGCATCAAAATTTATTATGACGTCATAATGTATCCGCATTATGACATCACAATATATTATGAGAGTGCAATTTGCAGGTATTATGAGCAATTCCTCTTACCCCAATTTGTGTCACATCTACCGGAGCATCATGAGCATGTATTATGACATCACAGTATATGTTGACATCATAATTAGTATGCACTATGACGTCACAATGTATTATGACGTCATAATGTATCCGCATTATGACATCACAATATATTCTGAGAGCGCAATTTGCAGGTATTATGAGCAATTTCTCTTACCCCAATTTTTGTCACATCTACTGGAGCATCATGAGCATGTATTTTGACGCCACAGTATATGATGACATCATAATTAGTATGCACTATGACGTCACAATGTATTATGACGTCATAAAGTATCCGCATTATGACATCACAATATAATATGAGAGCGCAATTTGCAGGTATTACGAGCAATTTCTCTTACCCCAATTTTTGTCACATCTACTGAAGCATCATGAGCATGTATTATGACGTCACAGTATACGATGACATCCTAATTAGTATGCAGTATGATGTCACAATGTATTATGACATCATAAAGTATCCGCATTATGACATCACAATATATTATGAGAGCGCAATTTGCAGGTATTATGAGCAATTTCTCTTACCTCAATTTGTGTCACATCTACTTGAGCATCATGAGCATGTATTATGACGTCACAGTATACGATGACATCATAATTAGTATGCACTATGACGTCACAATGCAGTATGACGTCATAATGTATCCGCATTATGACATCACAATATATTATGAGAGCGCAATTTGCAGGTTTTATGAGCAATTTCTCTTACCCCAATTTTTGTCACATCTACTGGAGCATCATGAGCATGTATTTTGACGTCACAGTATATGATGACATCATAATTAGTATGCACTATGACGTCACAATGTATTATGACGTCATAAAGTATCCGCATTATGACATCACAATATATTATGAGAGCGCAATTTGCAGGTATTATGAGCAATTTCTCTTACCCCAATTTGTGTCACATCCACTGAAGCATCATGAGCATGTATTATGACGTCACAGTATATGATGACATCATAATTAGTATGCACTATGACATCACAATGTATTATGACGTCATAAAGTATCCGCATTATGACATCACAATATATTATGAGAGCGCAATTTGCAGGTATTATGAGCAATTTCTCTTACCCCAATTTGTGTCACATCTACTAAAGCATCATGAGCATGTATTATGACGTCACAGTATACGATGACATCATAATTAGTATGCACTATGACGTCACAATGTATTATGACGTCATAATGTATCCGCATTAAGACATCACAATATATTATGAGAGCGCAATTTGCAGGTTTTATGAGCAATTTCTCTTACCCCAATTTGTGTCACATCTACTGGAGCATCATGAGCATGTATTATGACGTCACAGTATATGATGACATCATAATTAGTATGCACAATGACATCACAATGTATTATGACGTCATAATGTATCCGCATTATGACATCACAATATATTATGAGAGCGCAACATTCAGATATTATGAGCAATTTCTCTTACCCCAATTTGTGTCACATCTACTGGAGCATCATGAGCATGTATTATGACGTCACAGTATATGATGACATCATAATTAGTATGCACTATGACGTCACAATGTATTATGACGTCATAATATATCCGCATTATGACATCAGAATATATTATGAGAGCGCAACATGCAGGTATTATGAGCAATTTCTCTTACCCCAATTTGTGTCACATCTACTGGAGCATCATGAGCATGTATTATGACGTCACAGTATATGATGACATCATAATTAGTATGCACTATGACGTCAAAATGTATTATGACGTCATAATGTATCCGCATTATGACATCACAATATATTATGAGAGCGCAATTTGCAGGCATTATGAGCAATTTCTCTTACCCCAATTTGTGTCACATCTACTGGAGCATCATGAGCATGTATTGTGACGTCACAGTGTACGATGACATCATAATTAGTATGCACTATGACGTCACAAAGTATTATGACGTCATAAAGAATCCGCATTATGACATCACAATATATTATGAGAGCGCAATTTGCAGGTATTATGAGCAATTTCTCTTACCCCAATTTGTGTCACATCTACTGAAGCATCATGAGCATGTATTATGACGTCACAGTATACGATGACATCATAATTAGTATGCAGTATGACGTCACAATATATTATGACGTCACAATGTATCCGGATTAAGACATCACAATATATTATGAGAGCGCAATTTGCAGGTTTTATGAGCAATTTCTCTTACCCCAATTTGTGTCACATCTACTGGAGCATCATGAGCATGTATTATGATGTCACAGTATACGATGACATCATAATTAGTATGCACTATGACGTCACAGTGCAGTATGACGTCATAATGTATCTGCATTATGACATCACAATATATTATGAGAGCGCAATTTGCAGGTTTTATGAGCAATTTCTCTTACCCCAATTTTTGTCACATGTACTGGAGCATCATGAGCATGTATTTTGACGTCACAGTATATGATGACATCATAATTAGTATGCACTATGACGTCACAATGTATTATGACGACATAAAGTATCCGCATTATGACATCACAATATATTATGGGAGCGCAATTTGCAGGTATTAAGAGCAATTTCTCTTACCCCAATATGTGTCACATCTACTGAAGCATCATGAGCATATATTATGACGTCACAGTATATGATGACATCATAATTAGTATGCACTATGATGTCACAATGTATTATGACGTCATAAAGTATCCGCATTATGACATCACAATATATTATGAGAGCGCAATTTGCAGGTATTATGAGCAATTCCTCTTACCCCAATTTGTGTCACATCTACTGAAGCATCATGAGCATGTATTATGACGTCACAGTATACGATGACATCATAATAAGTATGCACTATGACGTCACAATGTATTATGACGTCATAATGTATCCGCATTAAGACATCACAATATATTATGAGAGCGCAATTTGCAGGTTTTATGAGCAATTTCTCTTACCCCAATTTGTGTCACATCTACTGGAGCATCATGAGCATGTATTATGACGTCACAGTATATGATGACATCATAATTAGTATGCACTATGACATCACAATGTATTATGACGTCATAATGTATCCGCATTATGACATCACAATATATTATGAGAGCGCAACATGCAGGTATTATGGGCAATTTCTCTTACCCCAATTTGTGTCACATCTACTGGAGCATCATGAGCATGTATTATGACGTCACAGTATATGATGGCATCATAATGAGTATGCACTATGACATCACAATGTATTATGACGTCATAATGTATCCGCATTATGACATCACAATATATTATGAGAGGGCAACATGCAGGTATTATGAGCAATTTCTGTTACCCCAATATGTGTCACATCTACTGGAGCATCATGAGCATGATTTTTGACGTCACAGTATACGATGACATCATAATTAGTATGCACTATGACGTCACAATGTATTATGACGTCATAAAGTATCCGCATTATGACATCACAATATAATATGAGAGCGCAATTTGCAGGTATTACGAGCAATTTCTCTTACCCCAATTTTTGTCACATCTACTGAAGCATCATGAGCATGTATTATGATGTCACAGTATACGATGACATCCTAATTAGTATGCAGTATGATGTCACAATGTATTATGACATCATAAAGTATCCGCATTATGACATCACAATATATTATGAGAGCGCAATTTGCAGGTATTATGAGCAATTTCTCTTACCTCAATTTGTGTCACATCTACTTGAGCATCATGAGCATGTATTATGACGTCACAGTATACGATGACATCATAATTAGTATGCACTATGACGTCACAATGCAGTATGACGTCATAATGTATCCGCATTATGACATCACAATATATTATGAGAGCGCAATTTGCAGGTTTTATGAGCAATTTCTCTTACCTCAGTTTTTGTCACATCTACTGGAGCATCATGAGCATGTATTTTGACGTCACAGTATATGATGACATCATAATTAGTATGCACTATGACGTCACAATGTATTATGACGTCATAAAGTATCCGCATTATGACATCACAATATATTATGAGAGCGCAATTTGCAGGTATTATGAGCAATTTCTCTTACCCCAATTTGTGTCACATCCACTGAAGCATCATGAGCATGTATTATGACGTCACAGTATATGATGACATCATAATTAGTATGCACTATGACGTCACAATGTATTATGACGTCATAAACTATCCGCATTATGACATCACAATATATTATGAGAGCGCAATTTGCAGGTATTATGAGCAATTTCTCTTACCCCAATTTGTGTCACATCTACTAAAGCATCATGAGCATGTATTATGACGTCACAGTATACGATGACATCATAATTAGTATGCACTATGACGTCACAATGTATTATGACGTCATAATGTATCCGCATTAAGACATCACAATATATTATGAGAGCGCAATTTGCAGGTTTTATGAGCAATTTCTCTTACCCCAATTTGTGTCACATCTACTGGAGCATCATGAGCATGTATTATGACGTTACAGTATATGATGACATCATAATTAGTAAGCACTATGACGACACAATGTATTATGACGTCATAATGTATCTGCATTATGACATCACAATATACTATGAGTGCGCAATTTGGAGGTTTTATGACCATTTTCGATTACCCCAATTTGTGTCACATCTACTGGAGCATCATGAGCATGTATTACGACGTCACAGTATATGATGACATCATAATTAGTATGCACTATGACGTCACAATGTATTATGACGTCATTATGTATCCGAATTATGACATCACAATATATTATGAGAGCGCAACATGCAGGTATTATGAGCAATTTCTCTTACCCCAATTTGTGTCACATCTACTGGAGCATCATGAGCATGTATTATGACGTCACAGTATATGATGACATCATAATTAGTATGCACTATGATGTCACAATGTATTATGACGTCATAATGTATCCGCATTATGACATCACAATATATTATGAGAGCGCAATTTGCAGGTTTTATGACCAATTTCGCTTACCCCAATTTGTGTCACATCTACTGGAGCATCATGAGCATGTATTATGACGTCACAGTATATGATGACATCATAATTAGTATGCACTATGACATCACAATATATTATGACGTTATAATGTATCCGCATTATGACATCACAATATATTATGAGAGCACAACCTGCAGGTATTATGAGCAATTTCTCTTACCCCAATTTGTGTCACATCTACTGGAGCATCATGAGCATGTATTATGACGTCACATTATATGATGACATCATAATTAGTATGCACTATGACGTCACAATGTATTATGACGTCATAATGTATCCGCATTATGACATCACAATATATTATGAGAGCGCAACATGCAGGTATTATGAGCAATTTCTCTTACCCCAATTTGTGTCACATCTACTGGAGCATCATGAGCATGTATTATGACGTCAGAGTATATGATGACATCAGAATTAGTATGCAGTATGACGTCACAATGTATTATGATGTCATAAAGTATCTGCATTATGACATCACAATATATTATGAGAGCGCAACATGCAGGTATTATGACCAATTTCGCTTACCCCAATTTTTGTCACATCTACTGTAGCATCATGAGCATGTATTATGACATCACAGTATATGATGACATCATAATTAGTAAGCACTATGACGTCACAATGTATTATGACGTCATAATGTATCCGCATTATGACATCACAATATATTATGAGAGCGCAATTTGGAGGTTTTATGACCATTTTCGATTACCCCAATTTGTGTCACATCACCTGGAGCATCATGAGCATGTATTATGACGTCACAGTATATGATGACATCATAATTAGTATACACTATGACGTCACAATGTGTTATGACGTCATAATGTGTCCGCATTAGAACATCACAATATATTATGAGAGCGCAACATGCAGGTATTATGAGCAATTTCTCTTACCCCAATTTGTGTCACATCTACTGGAGCTTCATGAGCATGTATTATGACGTCACAGTATATGATGACATCATAATGAGTATGCACTATGACGTCACAATATACTATGACGTCATATTGTATCCGCATTATGACATCACAATATATTATGAGAGCGCAATTTGCAGGTATTATGAGCAATTTGTCTTACCCCAATTTGTGTCACATCTACTGGACCCTCATGAGCATGTATTATGACGTCACAGTATATGATGACATCATAATTAGTATGCACTATGACGTCACAATGTATTATGACGTCATAATGTATCCGCATTATGACATCACAATATATTATGAGAGCGCAACATGCAGGTATTATGAGCAATTTCGCTTACCCCAATTTGTGTCACATCTACTGGAGCATCATGAGCATGTATTATGACGTCACAGTATATGATGACATCATAATTAGTATGCACTATGACGTCACAATGTATTATGACGTCATAATGTATCCGCATTATGACATCACAATATATTATGAGAGCGCAACATGCAGGTATTATGAGCAATTTCTCTTACCGCAATTTGTGTCACATCTACTGGAGCATCATGAGCATGTACTATGACGTCACAGTATATGATGACATCATAATTAATATGCAGTATGACATCACAATGTATTATGACGTCATAATGTATCCGCATTATGACATCACAATATATTATGAGAGCGCAATTTGCAGGTATTATGACCAATTTCGCTTACCCCAATTTGTGTCACATCTACTGGAGCAGCATGAGCATGTATTATGACGTCACAGTATATGATAACATCATAATCAGTATGCACTATGACGTCACAATGTATTATGATGTCATAAAGTATCCGCATTATGACATCACAATATATTATGAGAGCGCAACATGCAGGTATTATGACCAATTTCGCTTACCCCAATTTGTGTCACATCTACTGTAGCATCATGAGCATGTATTATGACGTCACAGTATATGATGACATCATAATTAGTAAGCACTATGACGTCACAATGTATTATGACGTCATAATGTATCCGCATTATGACATCACAATATACTATGAGTGCGCAATTTGGAGGTTTTATGACCATTTTCGATTACCCCAATTTGTGTCACATCTACTGGAGCATCATGAGCATGTATTACGACGTCACAGTATATGATGACATCATAATTCGTATGCACTATGACGTCACAATGTATTATGACGTCATAATGTATCCGCATTATGACATCACAATATATTATGAGAGCGCAACATGCAGGTATTATGAGCAATTTCTCTAACCCCAATTTGTGTCACATCTACTGGAGCATCATGAGCATGTATTATGATGTCACAGTATATGATGACATCATAATTAGTATGCACTATGACGTCACAATGTATTATGACGTCATAATATATCCACATTATGACATCAGAATATATTATGAGAGCGCAACATGCAGGTATTATGAGCAATTTCTCTTACCCCAATTTGTGTCACATCTAGTGGAGCATCATGAGCATGTATTATGACGTCACAGTATATGATGACATCATAATTAGTATTCACTATGATGTCACAATGTATTATGACGTCATAATGTAGCCGCATTATGACATCACAATATATTATGAGAGCGCAATTTGCACGATTTATGACCAATTTCGCTTACCCCAATTTGTGTCACATCTACTGGAGCATCATGAGCATGTATTATGACGTCACAGTATATGATGACGACATAATTAGTATGCAGTATGACGTCACAATGTATTATGACGTCATAATGTATCCGCATTAAGACATCACAATATATTATGAGAGCGCAATTTGCAGGTTTTATGAGCAATTTCTCTTACCCCAATTTGTGTCACATCTACTGGAGCATCATGAGCATGTATTATGACGTCACAGTATATGATGACATCATAATTAGTATGCACTATGACCTCACAATGTATTATGACGTCATAATGTATCCGCATTATGACATCGCAATATATTGTGAGAGCGCAACATGCAGGTATTATGAGCAATTTCTCTTACCCCAATTTGTGTCACATCTAATGGAGCATCATGAGCATGTATTATGACGTCACAGTATATGATGACATCATAATTAGTATGCACTATGACGTCACAATGTATTATGACGTCATAATGTATCCGCAGTATGACATCAAAATATATTATGAGAGCGCAATTTGCAGGTTTTATGACCAATTTCGCTTACCCCAATTTGTGTCACATCTACTGGAGCATCATGAGCATGTATTATGACGTCACAGTATATGATGACATCATAATTAGTATGCAGTATGACGTCACAATGGATTATGACGTCATAATGTATCCGCATTAAGACATCACAATATATTATGAGAGCTCAATTTGCCGGTTTTATGAGCAATTTCTCTTACCCCAATTTGTGTCACATCTACTGGAGCATCATGAGCATGTATTATGACGTCACAGTATATGATGACATCATAATTAGTATGCAGTATGACGTCACAATGTATTATGACGTCATAATGTATCCGCATTAAGACATCACGATATATTATCAGAGCGCAATTTCCCGGTTTTATGAGCAATTTCTCTTACCCCAATTTGTGTCACATCTACTGGAGCATCATGAGCATGTATTATGACGTCACAGTATATGATGACATCATAATTAGTATGCACTATGACATCACAATATATTATGACGTCATAATGTACCCGCATTATGACATCACAATATATTATGAGAGCACAACATGCAGGTATTATGAGCAATTTCTCTTACCCCAATTTGTGTCACATCTACTGGAGCATCATGAGCATGTATTATGACGTCACAGTATATGATGACATCATAATTAGTATGCACTATGACGTCACAATGTATTATGACGTCATAATGTATCCGCATTATGACATCACAATATATTATGAGAGCGCAACATGCAGGTATTATGAGCAATTTCTCTTATCCCAATTTGTGTCACATCTATTGGAGCATCATGAGCATGTATTATGACGTCACAGTATATGATGACATCATAATTAGTATGAAGTATGACGTCACAATGTATTATGACGACATAATGTATCCGCATTATGACATCACAATATATTATGAGAGCGCAATTTGCAGGTTATATGACCAATTTCGCTTACCCCAATTTGTGTCACATCTACTGGAGCATCATGAGCATGTATTATGACGTCACAGTATATGGTGACATCATAATTAGTATGCAGTATGACGTCACAATGTATTATGATGTCATAAACTATCCGCATTATGACATCACAATATATTATGAGAGCGCAACATGCAGGTATTATGACCAATTTCGCTTACCCCAATTTGTGTCACATCTACTGTAGCATCATGAGCATGTATTATGACGTCACAGTATTTGATGACATCATAATTAGTAAGCACTATGACGTCACAATGTATTATGACGTCATAATGTATCCGCATTATGACATCACAATATATTATGAGTGCGCAATTTGCAGGTTTTATGACCATTTTCGATTACCCCAATTTGTGTCACATCTACTGAAGCATCATGAGCATGTATTATGACGTCACAGTATATGATGACATCATAATTAGTATGCAGTATGACGTCACAATGTATTATGACGTCATAATGTATCCGCATTATGACATCACAATATATTATGAGAGCGCAACATGCAGGTATTATGAGCAATTTCTCTAACCCCAATTTGTGTCACATCTACTGGAGCATCATGAGCATGTTTTATGACGTAAGAGTATATGATGACATCATAATTAGTATGCACTATGACGTCACAATGTATTATGACGTCATAATGTATCCGCATTATGACATCACAATATATTATGAGAGCGCAACATGCAGGTATTATGAGCAATTTCTCTTACCCCAATTTGTGTCACATCTACTGGAGCTTCATGAGCATGTATTATGACGTCACAGTATATGATGACATCATAATGAGTATGCACTATGACGTCACAATATACTATGACGTCATATTGTATCCGCATTATGACATCACAATATATTATGAGAGCGCAATTTGCAGGTATTATGAGCAATTTGTCTTACCCCAATTTGTGTCACATCTACTGGACCCTCATGAGCATGTATTATGACGTCACAGTATATGATGACATCATAATTAGTATGCACTATGACGTCACAATGTATTATGACGTCATAATGTATCCGCATTATGACATCACAATATATTATGAGAGCGCAACATGCAGGTATTATGAGCAATTTCGCTTACCCCAATTTGTGTCACATCTACTGGAGCATCATGAGCATGTATTATGACGTCACAGTATATGATGACATCATAATTAGTATGCACTATGACGTCACAATGTATTATGACGTCATAATGTATCCGCATTATGACATCACAATATATTATGAGAGCGCAACATGCAGGTATTATGAGCAATTTCTCTTACCGCAATTTGTGTCACATCTACTGGAGCATCATGAGCATGTACTATGACGTCACAGTATATGATGACATCATAATTAATATGCAGTATGACATCACAATGTATTATGACATCATAATGTATCCGCATTATGACATCACAATATATTATGAGAGCGCAATTTGCAGGTATTATGACCAATTTCGCTTACCCCAATTTGTGTCACATCTACTGGAGCATCATGAGCATGTATTATGACGTCACAGTATATGATAACATCATAATCAGTATGCACTATGACGTCACAATGTATTATGATGTCATAAAGTATCCGCATTATGACATCACAATATATTATGAGAGCGCAACATGCAGGTATTATGACCAATTTCGCTTACCCCAATTTGTGTCACATCTACTGTAGCATCATGAGCATGTATTATGACGTCACAGTATATGATGACATCATAATTAGTAAGCACTATGACGTCACAATGTATTATGACGTCATAATGTATCCGCATTATGACATCACAATATACTATGAGTGCGCAATTTGGAGGTTTTATGACCATTTTCGATTACCCCAATTTGTGTCACATCTACTGGAGCATCATGAGCATGTATTACGACGTCACAGTATATGATGACATCATAATTCGTATGCACTATGACGTCACAATGTATTATGACGTCATAATGTATCCGCATTATGACATCACAATATATTATGAGAGCGCAACATGCAGGTATTATGAGCAATTTCTCTAACCCCAATTTGTGTCACATCTACTGGAGCATCATGAGCATGTATTATGACGTCACAGTATTTGATGACATCATAATTAGTATGCACTGTGACGTCACAATGTATTATGACGTCATAATGTATCCGCATTATGACATCACAATATATTATGAGAGCGCAACATGCAGGTATTATGAGCAATTTCTCTTATCCCAATTTGTGTCACATCTACTGGAGCATCATGAGCATGTATTATGATGTCACAGTATATGATGACATCATAATTAGTATGCACTATGACGTCACAATGTATTATGACGTCATAATATATCCACATTATGACATCAGAATATATTATGAGAGCGCAACATGCAGGTATTATGAGCAATTTCTCTTACCCCAATTTGTGTCACATCTAGTGGAGCATCATGAGCATGTATTATGACGTCACAGTATATGATGACATCATAATTAGTATTCACTATGATGTCACAATGTATTATGACGTCATAATGTAGCCGCATTATGACATCACAATATATTATGAGAGCGCAATTTGCACGATTTATGACCAATTTCGCTTACCCCAATTTGTGTCACATCTACTGGAGCATCATGAGCATGTATTATGACGTCACAGTATATGATGACGACATAATTAGTATGCAGTATGACGTCACAATGTATTATGACGTCATAATGTATCCGCATTAAGACATCACAATATATTATGAGAGAGCAATTTGCAGGTTTTATGAGCAATTTCTCTTACCCCAATTTGTGTCACATCTACTGGAGCATCATGAGCATGTATTATGACGTCACAGTATATGATGACATCATAATTAGTATGCACTATGACCTCACAATGTATTATGACGTCATAATGTATCCGCATTATGACATCGCAATATATTGTGAGAGCGCAACATGCAGGTATTATGAGCAATTTCTCTTACCCCAATTTGTGTCACATCTAATGGAGCATCATGAGCATGTATTATGACGTCACAGTATATGATGACATCATAATTAGTATGCACTATGACGTCACAATGTATTATGACGTCATAATGTATCCGCAGTATGACATCAAAATATATTATGAGAGCGCAATTTGCAGGTTTTATGACCAATTTCGCTTACCCCAATTTGTGTCACATCTACTGGAGCATCATGAACATGTATTATGACGTCACAGTATATGATGACATCATAATTAGTATGCAGTATGACGTCACAATGGATTATGACGTCATAATGTATCCGCATTAAGACATCACAATATATTATGAGAGCTCAATTTGCCGGTTTTATGAGCAATTTCTCTTACCCCAATTTGTGTCACATCTACTGGAGCATCATGAGCATGTATTATGACGTCACAGTATATGATGACATCATAATTAGTATGCAGTATGACGTCACAATGGATTATGACGTCATAATGTATCCGCATTAAGACATCACGATATATTATCAGAGCGCAATTTCCCGGTTTTATGAGCAATTTCTCTTACCCCAATTTGTGTCACATCTACTGGAGCATCATGAGCATGTATTATGACGTCACAGTATATGATGACATCATAATTAGTATGCACTATGACATCACAATATATTATGACGTCATAATGTACCCGCATTATGACATCACAATATATTATGAGAGCACAACATGCAGGTATTATGAGCAATTTCTCTTACCCCAATTTGTGTCACATCTACTGGAGCATCATGAGCATGTATTATGACGTCACAGTATATGATGACATCATAATTAGTATGCACTATGACGTCACAATGTATTATGACGTCATAATGTATCCGCATTATGACATCACAATATATTATGAGAGCGCAACATGCAGGTATTATGAGCAATTTCTCTTATCCCAATTTGTGTCACATCTATTGGAGCATCATGAGCATGTATTATGACGTCACAGTATATGATGACATCATAATTAGTATGAAGTATGACGTCACAATGTATTATGACGACATAATGTATCCGCATTATGACATCACAATATATTATGAGAGCGCAATTTGCAGGTTATATGACCAATTTCGCTTACCCCAATTTGTGTCACATCTACTGGAGCATCATGAGCATGTATTATGACGTCACAGTATATGGTGACATCATAATTAGTATGCAGTATGACGTCACAATGTATTATGATGTCATAAACTATCCGCATTATGACATCACAATATATTATGAGAGCGCAACATGCAGGTATTATGACCAATTTCGCTTACCCCAATTTGTGTCACATCTACTGTAGCATCATGAGCATGTATTATGACGTCACAGTATTTGATGACATCATAATTAGTAAGCACTATGACGTCACAATGTATTATGACGTCATAATGTATCCGCATTATGACATCACAATATATTATGAGTGCGCAATTTGCAGGTTTTATGACCATTTTCGATTACCCCAATTTGTGTCACATCTACTGAAGCATCATGAGCATGTATTATGACGTCACAGTATATGATGACATCATAATTAGTATGCAGTATGACGTCACAATGTATTATGACGTCATAATGTATCCGCATTATGACATCACAATATATTATGAGAGCGCAACATGCAGGTATTATGAGCAATTTCTCTAACCCCAATTTGTGTCACATCTACTGGAGCATCATGAGCATGTTTTATGACGTAAGAGTATATGATGACATCATAATTAGTATGCACTATGACGTCACAATGTATTATGACGTCATAATGTATCCGCATTATGACATCACAATATATTATGAGAGCGCAACATGCAGGTATTATGAGCAATTTCTCTTACCCCAATTTGTGTCACATCTACTGGAGCTTCATGAGCATGTATTATGACGTCACAGTATATGATGACATCATAATGAGTATGCACTATGACGTCACAATATACTATGACGTCATATTGTATTCGCATTATGACATCACAATATATTATGAGAGCGCAATTTGCAGGTATTATGCGCAATTTGTCTTACCCCAATTTGTGTCACATCTACTGGACCCTCATGAGAATGTATTATGACGTCACAGTATATGATGACATCATAATTAGAATGCACTATGACGTCACAATGTATTATGACGTCATAATATATCCGCATTATGGCATCACAATATATTATGAGAGCGCAACATGCAGGTATTATGAGCAATTTCGCTTACCCCAATTTGTGTCACATCTACTGGAGCATCATGAGCATGTATTATGACGTCACAGTATATGATGACATCATAATTACTTTGCAGTGTGACGTCACAATGTATTATGACGTCATAAAGTATCCGCATTATGACATCACAATATATTATGAGAGCGCAACATGCAGGTATTATGAGCAATTTCGCTTACCGCAATTTGTGTCACATCTACTGGAGCATCATGAGCATGTATTATGACGTCACAGTATATGATGACATCATAATTAGTATGCACTATGACGTCACAATGTATTATGACGTCATAATGTATCCGCATTATGACATCACAATATATTATGAGAGCGCAATTTGCAGGTTTTATGACCAATTTCGCTTACCGCAATTTGTGTCACATCTACTGGAGGATCATGAGCATGTATTATGACGTCACAGTATATGATGACATCATAATTAGTATGCAGTATGACGTCACAATGTATTATGACGTCATAATGTATCTGCATTATGACATCACAATATATTTTGAGAGCGCAACATGCAGGTATTATGAGCAATTTCGCTTACCCCAATTTGTGTCACATCTACTGGAGCATCATGAGCATGTATTATGACGTCACGGTATATGATGACATCATAATTAGTATGCACTATGACGTCACAATGTATTATGACGTCATAATGTATCCGCATTATGACATCACAATATATTATGAGAGCGCAATTTGCAGGTTTTATGACCAATTTCGCTTACCGCAATTTGTGTCACATCTACTGGAGCATCATGAGCATGTATTATGACGTCACAGTATATGATGACAACATAATCAGTATGCACTATGACGTCACAATGTATTATGACGTCATAATGTATCCGCATTATGACATCACAATATATTATGAGAGCGCAACATGCAGGTATTATGAGCAATTTCTCTTACCCCAATTTGTGTCACATCTACTGGAGCATCATGAGCTTGATTTATGACGTCACAGTATATGATGACATCATAATTAGTATGCACTATGACGTCACAATGTATTATGACGTCATAATGTATCCGCATTATGACATCACAATATATTATGAGAGCGCAATTTGCAGGTTTTATGACCATTTTCGATTACCCCAATTTGTGTCAAATATACTGGAGCATCATGAGCATGTATTATGACGTCATAGTATATGATGACATCATAATTAGTATGCAGTATGACGTCACAATGTATTATGACGTCATAATGTATCCGCATTATGACATCACAATATATTGTGAGAGTGCAACATGCAGGTATTAGAGCTATTTCTCTTACCCCAATTTGTGTCACATCTACTGGAGCATCATGAGCATGTATTATGACGTCACAGTATATGATGACATCATAATTCGTATGCACTATGATGTCAGAATGTATTATGACGTCATAATGTATCCGCATTATGACATCACATTATATTATGAGAGTGCAGCATGCAGGTATTATGAGCAATTTCTCTTACCCCAATTTGTGTCACATCTACTGGAGCATCATGAGCATGCATTATGACGTCACAATATATGATGGCATCCTAATTAGTATGCACTATGACGCCACAATGTATTATGACGTCATAATGTATCCGCATTATGATATCACAATATATTATGAGAGCGCAATTTGCAGGTTTTATGACCATTTTCGATTACCCCAATTTGTGTCACATCTACTGAAGCATCATGAGCATGTATTATGACGTCACAGTATATGATGACATCATAATTAGTATGCAGTATGACGTCACAATGTATTATGACGTCATAATGTATCCGCATTATGACATCACAATATATTATGAGAGTGCAACATGCAGGTATTATGAGCAATTTCTCTTACCTCAATATGTGTCACATCTACTGGAGCATCATGAGCATGTATTATGACATCACAGTATATGATGACATCATAATTAGTATGCACTATGATGTCAAAATGTATTATTACGTCATAATGTAGCCGCATTATGACATCACAATATATTATGAGAGCGCAATTTGCAGGTTTTATGACCAATTTCGCTTACCCCAATTTGTGTCACATCTACTGGAGCATCATGAGCATGTATTATGACGTCACAGTATATGATGACATCATAATTAGTATGCAGTATGACGTCACAATGGATTATGACGTCATAATGTGTCCGCATTAAGACATCACAATATATTATGAGAGCGCAACATGCAGGTATTATGAGCAATTTCTCTTACCCCAATTTGTGTCACATCTACTGGAGCATCATGAGCATGTATTATGACGTCACAGTATATGATGACATCATAATTAGTATGCACTATGACGTCACAATGTATTATGACGTCATAATGTATCCGCATTATGACATCACAATATATTATGAGAGCGCAACATGCAGGTATTATGAGCAATTTCTCTTACCCCAATTTGTGTCACATCTACTGAAGCATCATGAGCATGTATTATGACGTCACAGTATATGATGACATCATAATTAGTATGCACTATGACGTCACAATGTATTATGACGTCATAAAGTATCCGCATTATGACATGACAATATATTATGAGAGCGCAACTTGCAGGTATTATGAGCAATTTCTCTTACCCCAATTTGTGTGACATCTACTGAAGCATCATGAGCATGTATTATGACGTCACAGTATACGATGACATCATAATTAGTATGCACTATGACGTCACAATGTATTATGACGTCATAATGTATCCGCATTAAGACATCACAATATATTATGAGAGCGCAATTTGCAGGTTTTATGAGCAATTTCTCTTACCCCAATTTGTGTCACATCTACTGGAGCATCATGAGCATGTATTATGACGTCACAGTATATGATGACATCATAATTAGTATGCACTATGACATCACAATGTATTATGACGTCATAATGTATCCGCATTATGACATCACAATATATTATGAGAGCGCAACATTCAGGTATTATGAGCAATTTCTCTTACCCCAATTTGTGTCACATCTACTGGAGCATCATGAGCATGTATTATGACGTCACAGTATATGATGACATCATAATTAGTATGCACTATGACGTCACAATGTATTATGACGTCATAATATATCCACATTATGACATCAGAATATATTATGAGAGCGCAACATGCAGGTATTATGAGCAATTTCTCTTACCCCAATTTGTGTCACATCTACTGGAGCATCATGAGCATGTATTATGACGTCACAGTATATGATGACATCATAATTAGTATGCACTATGAGGTCACAATGTATTATGACGTCATAATGTATCCGCATTATGACATCACAATATATTATGAGAGCGCAATTTGCAGGTTTTATGACCAATTTCGCTTACCGCAATTTGTGTCACATCTACTGGAGCATCATGAGCATGTATTATGACGTCACAGTATATGATGACATCATAATCAGTATGCACTATGACGTCACAATGTATTATGACGTCATAATGTATCCGCATTATGACATCACAATATATTATGAGAGCGCAACATGCAGGTATTATGAGCAATTTCTCTTATCCCAATTTGTGTCACATCTATTGGAGCATCATGAGCATGTATTATGACGTCACAGTATATGATGACATCATAATTAGTATGAAGTATGACGTCACAATGTATTATGACGACATAATGTATCCGCATTATGACATCACAATATATTATGAGAGCGCAATTTGCAGGTTATATGACCAATTTCGCTTACCCCAATTTGTGTCACATCTACTGGAGCATCATGAGCATGTATTATGACGTCACAGTATATGGTGACATCATAATTAGTATGCAGTATGACGTCACAATGTATTATGATGTCATAAACTATCCGCATTATGACATCACAATATATTATGAGAGCGCAACATGCAGGTATTATGACCAATTTCGCTTACCCCAATTTGTGTCACATCTACTGTAGCATCATGAGCATGTATTATGACGTCACAGTATTTGATGACATCATAATTAGTAAGCACTATGACGTCACAATGTATTATGACGTCATAATGTATCCGCATTATGACATCACAATATATTATGAGTGCGCAATTTGCAGGTTTTATGACCATTTTCGATTACCCCAATTTGTGTCACATCTACTGAAGCATCATGAGCATGTATTATGACGTCACAGTATATGATGACATCATAATTAGTATGCAGTATGACGTCACAATGTATTATGACGTCATAATGTATCCGCATTATGACATCACAATATATTATGAGAGCGCAACATGCAGGTATTATGAGCAATTTCTCTAACCCCAATTTGTGTCACATCTACTGGAGCATCATGAGCATGTATTATGACGTCACAGTATATGATGACATCATAATCAGTATGCACTATGACGTCACAATGTATTATGACGTCATAATGTATCCGCATTATGACATCACAATATATTATGAGAGCGCAACATGCAGGTATTATGAGCAATTTCTCTTACCCCAATTTGTGTCACATCTACTGGAGCTTCATGAGCATGTATTATGACGTCACAGTATATGATGACATCATAATGAGTATGCACTATGACGTCACAATATACTATGACGTCATATTGTATTCGCATTATGACATCACAATATATTATGAGAGCGCAATTTGCAGGTATTATGCGCAATTTGTCTTACCCCAATTTGTGTCACATCTACTGGACCCTCATGAGAATGTATTATGACGTCACAGTATATGATGACATCATAATTAGAATGCACTATGACGTCACAATGTATTATGACGTCATAATATATCCGCATTATGGCATCACAATATATTATGAGAGCGCAACATGCAGGTATTATGAGCAATTTCGCTTACCCCAATTTGTGTCACATCTACTGGAGCATCATGAGCATGTATTATGACGTCACAGTATATGATGACATCATAATTACTTTGCAGTGTGACGTCACAATGTATTATGACGTCATAAAGTATCCGCATTATGACATCACAATATATTATGAGAGCGCAACATGCAGGTATTATGAGCAATTTCGCTTACCGCAATTTGTGTCACATCTACTGGAGCATCATGAGCATGTATTATGACGTCACAGTATATGATGACATCATAATTAGTATGCACTATGACGTCACAATGTATTATGACGTCATAATGTATCCGCATTATGACATCACAATATATTATGAGAGCGCAATTTGCAGGTTTTATGACCAATTTCGCTTACCGCAATTTGTGTCACATCTACTGGAGGATCATGAGCATGTATTATGACGTCACAGTATATGATGACATCATAATTAGTATGCAGTATGACGTCACAATGTATTATGACGTCATAATGTATCTGCATTATGACATCACAATATATTTTGAGAGCGCAACATGCAGGTATTATGAGCAATTTCGCTTACCCCAATTTGTGTCACATCTACTGTAGCATCATGAGCATGTATTATGACGTCACAGTATGTGATGACATCATAATTAGTAAGCACTATGACGTCACAATGTATTATGACGTCATAATGTATCTGCATTATGACATCACAATATATTATGAGAGCGCAACATGCAGGTATTATGAGCAATTTCTCTTACCCCAATTTGTGTCACATCTACTGGAGCATCATGAGCATGTTTTATGACGTCAGAGTATATGATGACATCATAATTAGTATGCACTATGACGTCACAATGTATTATGACGTCATAATGTATCCGCATTATGACATCACTATATATTATGAGAGCGCAACATGCAGGTATTATGAGCAATTTCTCTTATCCCAATTTGTGTCACATCTACTGGAGCATCATGAGCATGTATTATGACGTCACGGTATATGATGACATCATAATTAGTATGCACTATGACGTCACAATGTATTATGACGTCATAATGTATCCGCATTATGACATCACAATATATTATGAGAGCGCAATTTGCAGGTTTTATGACCAATTTCGCTTACCGCAATTTGTGTCACATCTACTGGAGCATCATGAGCATGTATTATGACGTCACAGTATATGATGACAACATAATCAGTATGCACTATGACGTCACAATGTATTATGACGTCATAATGTATCCGCATTATGACATCACAATATATTATGAGAGCGCAACATGCAGGTATTATGAGCAATTTCTCTTACCCCAATTTGTGTCACATCTACTGGAGCATCATGAGCTTGATTTATGACGTCACAGTATATGATGACATCATAATTAGTATGCACTATGACGTCACAATGTATTATGACGTCATAATGTATCCGCATTATGACATCACAATATATTATGAGAGCGCAATTTGCAGGTTTTATGACCATTTTCGATTACCCCAATTTGTGTCAAATATACTGGAGCATCATGAGCATGTATTATGACGTCATAGTATATGATGACATCATAATTAGTATGCAGTATGACGTCACAATGTATTATGACGTCATAATGTATCCGCATTATGACATCACAATATATTGTGAGAGTGCAACATGCAGGTATTAGAGCTATTTCTCTTACCCCAATTTGTGTCACATCTACTGGAGCATCATGAGCATGTATTATGACGTCACAGTATATGATGACATCATAATTCGTATGCACTATGATGTCAGAATGTATTATGACGTCATAATGTATCCGCATTATGACATCACATTATATTATGAGAGTGCAGCATGCAGGTATTATGAGCAATTTCTCTTACCCCAATTTGTGTCACATCTACTGGAGCATCATGAGCATGCATTATGACGTCACAATATATGATGGCATCCTAATTAGTATGCACTATGACGCCACAATGTATTATGACGTCATAATGTATCCGCATTATGATATCACAATATATTATGAGAGCGCAATTTGCAGGTTTTATGACCATTTTCGATTACCCCAATTTGTGTCACATCTACTGAAGCATCATGAGCATGTATTATGACGTCACAGTATATGATGACATCATAATTAGTATGCAGTATGACGTCACAATGTATTATGACGTCATAATGTATCCGCATTATGACATCACAATATATTATGAGAGTGCAACATGCAGGTATTATGAGCAATTTCTCTTACCTCAATATGTGTCACATCTACTGGAGCATCATGAGCATGTATTATGACATCACAGTATATGATGACATCATAATTAGTATGCACTATGATGTCAAAATGTATTATTACGTCATAATGTAGCCGCATTATGACATCACAATATATTATGAGAGCGCAATTTGCAGGTTTTATGACCAATTTCGCTTACCCCAATTTGTGTCACATCTACTGGAGCATCATGAGCATGTATTATGACGTCACAGTATATGATGACATCATAATTAGTATGCAGTATGACGTCACAATGGATTATGACGTCATAATGTGTCCGCATTAAGACATCACAATATATTATGAGAGCGCAACATGCAGGTATTATGAGCAATTTCTCTTACCCCAATTTGTGTCACATCTACTGGAGCATCATGAGCATGTATTATGACGTCACAGTATATGATGACATCATAATTAGTATGCACTATGACGTCACAATGTATTATGACGTCATAATGTATCCGCATTATGACATCACAATATATTATGAGAGCGCAACATGCAGGTATTATGAGCAATTTCTCTTACCCCAATTTGTGTCACATCTACTGAAGCATCATGAGCATGTATTATGACGTCACAGTATATGATGACATCATAATTAGTATGCACTATGACGTCACAATGTATTATGACGTCATAAAGTATCCGCATTATGACATGACAATATATTATGAGAGCGCAACTTGCAGGTATTATGAGCAATTTCTCTTACCCCAATTTGTGTGACATCTACTGAAGCATCATGAGCATGTATTATGACGTCACAGTATACGATGACATCATAATTAGTATGCACTATGACGTCACAATGTATTATGACGTCATAATGTATCCGCATTAAGACATCACAATATATTATGAGAGCGCAATTTGCAGGTTTTATGAGCAATTTCTCTTACCCCAATTTGTGTCACATCTACTGGAGCATCATGAGCATGTATTATGACGTCACAGTATATGATGACATCATAATTAGTATGCACTATGACATCACAATGTATTATGACGTCATAATGTATCCGCATTATGACATCACAATATATTATGAGAGCGCAACATTCAGGTATTATGAGCAATTTCTCTTACCCCAATTTGTGTCACATCTACTGGAGCATCATGAGCATGTATTATGACGTCACAGTATATGATGACATCATAATTAGTATGCACTATGACGTCACAATGTATTATGACGTCATAATATATCCACATTATGACATCAGAATATATTATGAGAGCGCAACATGCAGGTATTATGAGCAATTTCTCTTACCCCAATTTGTGTCACATCTACTGGAGCATCATGAGCATGTATTATGACGTCACAGTATATGATGACATCATAATTAGTATGCACTATGAGGTCACAATGTATTATGACGTCATAATGTATCCGCATTATGACATCACAATATATTATGAGAGCGCAATTTGCAGGTTTTATGACCAATTTCGCTTACCGCAATTTGTGTCACATCTACTGGAGCATCATGAGCATGTATTATGACGTCACAGTATATGATGACATCATAATCAGTATGCACTATGACGTCACAATGTATTATGACGTCATAATGTATCCGCATTATGACATCACAATATATTATGAGAGCGCAATTTGCAGGTTTTATGAACAATTTCGCTTACACCAATTTGTGTCACATATACTGGAGCATCATGAGCATGTATTATGACGTCACAGTATATGATGACATCATAATTAGTATGCACTATGACGTCACAATGTATTATGACGTCATAATGTATCCGCATTATGACATCACAATATATTATGAGAGCGCAATTTGCAGGTTTTATGACCAATTTCGCTTACCGCAATTTGTGTCACATCTACTGGAGCATCATGAGCATGTATTATGACGTCACAGTATATGATGACATCATAATCAGTATGCACTATGACGTCACAATGTATTATGACGTCATAATGTATCCACATTATGACATCACAATATATTATGAGAGCGCAACATGCAGGTATTATGAGCAATTTCTCTTACCCCAATTTGTGTCACATCTACTGGAGCATCATGAGCTTGATTTATGACGTCACAGTATATGATGACATCATAATTAGTATGCACTATGACGTCACAATGTATTATGACGTCATAATGTATCCGCATTATGACATCACAATATATTATGAGAGCGCAATTTGCAGGTTTTATGACCATTTTCGATTACCCCAATTTGTGTCAAATATACTGGAGCATCATGAGCATGTATTATGACGTCACAGTATATGATGACATCATAATTAGTATGCAGTATGACGTCACAATGTATTATGACGTCATAATGTATCCGCATTATGACATCACAATATATTGTGAGAGTGCAACATGCAGGTATTAGAGCTATTTCTCTTACCCCAATTTGTGTCACATCTGCTGGAGCATCATGAGCATGTATTATGACGTCACAGTATATGATGACATCATAATTCGTATGCACTATGATGTCAGAATGTATTATGACGTCATAATGTATCCGCATTATGACATCACAATATATTATGAGAGCGCAGCATGCAGGTATTATGAGCAATTTCTCTTACCCCAATTTGTGTCACATCTACTGGAGCATCATGAGCATGCATTATGACGTCACAATATATGATGGCATCCTAATTAGTATGCACTATGACGCCACAATGTATTATGACATCATAATGTATCCGCATTATGATATCACAATATATTATGAGAGCGCAATTTGCAGGTTTTATGACCATTTTCGATTACCCCAATTTGTGTCACATCTACTGAAGCATCATGAGCATGTATTATGACGTCACAGTATATGATGACATCATAATTAGTATGCAGTATGACGTCACAATGTATTATGACGTCATAATGTATCCGCATTATGACATCACAATATATTATGAGAGTGCAACATGCAGGTATTATGAGCAATTTCTCTTACCTCAATTTGTGTCACATCTACTGGAGCATCATGAGCATGTATTATGACGTCACAGTATATGATGACATCATAATTAGTATGCACTATGATGTCAAAATGTATTATTACGTCATAATGTAGCCGCATTATGACATCACAATATATTATGAGAGCGCAATTTGCAGGTTTTATGACCAATTTCGCTTACCCCAATTTGTGTCACATCTACTGGAGCATCATGAGCATGTATTATGACGTCACAGTATATGATGACATCATAATTAGTATGCAGTATGACGTCACAATGGATTATGACGTCATAATGTGTCCGCATTAAGACATCACAATATATTATGAGAGTGCAACATGCAGGTATTATGAGCAATTTCTCTTACCCCAATTTGTGTCACATCTACTGGAGCATCATGAGCATGTATTATGACGTCACAGTATATGATGACATCATAATTAGTATGCACTATGACGTCACAATGTATTATGACGTCATAATGTATCCGCATTATGACATCACAATATATTATGAGAGCGCAACATGCAGGTATTATGAGCAATTTCTCTTACCCCAATTTGTGTCACATCTACTGAAGCATCATGAGCATGTATTATGATGTCACAGTATATGATGACATCATAATTAGTATGCACTATGACGTCACAATGTATTATGACGTCATAAAGTATCCGCATTATGACATGACAATATATTATGAGAGCGCAATTTGCAGGTATTATGAGCAATTTCTCTTACCCCAATTTGTGTGACATCTACTGAAGCATCATGAGCATGTATTATGACGTCACAGTATACGATGACATCATAATTAGTATGCACTATGACGTCACAATGTATTATGACGTCATAATGTATCCGCATTAAGACATTACAATATATTATGAGAGCGCAATTTGCAGGTTTTATGAGCAATTTCTCTTACCCCAATTTGTGTCACATCTACTGGAGCATCATGAGCATGTATTATGACGTCACAGTATATGATGACATCATAATTAGTATGCACTATGACATCACAATGTATTATGACGTCATAATGTATCCGCATTATGACATCACAATATATTATGAGAGCGCAACATTCAGGTATTATGAGCAATTTCTCTTACCCCAATTTGTGTCACATCTACTGGAGCATCATGAGCATGTATTATGACGTCACAGTATATGATGACATCATAATTAGTATGCACTATGACGTCACAATGTATTATGACGTCATAATATATCCGCATTATGACATCAGAATATATTATGAGAGCGCAACATGCAGGTATTATGAGCAATTTCTCTTACCCCAATTTGTGTCACATCTACTGAAGCATCATGAGCATGTATTATGACGTCACAGTATATGATGACATCATAATTAGTATGCACTATGACGTCACAATGTATTATGACGTCATAATGTATCCGCATTATGACATCACAATATATTATGAGAGCGCAATTTGCAGGTTTTATGAACAATTTCGCTTACACCAATTTGTGTCACATCTACTGGAGCATCATGAGCATGTATTATGACGTCACAGTATATGATGACATCATAATCAGTATGCACTATGACGTCACAATGTATTATGATGTCATAATGTATCCGCATTATGACATCACAATGTATTATGAGAGCGCAACATGCAGGTATTATGAGCAATTTCTCTTACCCCAATTTGTGTCACATCTACTGGAGCATCATGAGCATGATTTATGACGTCACAGTATATGATGACATCATAATTAGTATGCACTATGACGTCACAATGTATTATGACGTCATAATGTATCCGCATTATGACATCACAATATATTATGAGAGCGCAATTTGAAGGCATTATGAGCAATTTCTCTTACCCCAATTTGTGTCACATCTACTGGAGCATCATGAGCATGTATTTTCACGTCACAGTATATGATGACATCATAATTATTATGCACTATGACGTCACAATGTATTATGACGTCATAAAGTATCCGCATTATGACATCACAATATATTATGAGAGCGCAATTTGCAGGTATTATGAGCAATTTCTCTTACACCAATTTGTGTCACATCTACTGACGCATCATGAGCATGTATTGTGACGTCACAGTGTATGATGACATCATAATTAGTATGCACTATGACGTCACAATGTATTATGACGTCATAAAGAATCCGCATTATGACATCACAATATATTATGAGAGCGCAATTTGCAGGTATTATGAGCAATTTCTCTTACCCCAATTTGTGTCACATCTACTGAAGCATCATAAGCATGTATTATGACATCACAGTATACGATGACATCATAATTAGTATGCAGTATGAAGTCACAATATATTATGACGTCACAATGTATCCGCATTAAGACATCACAATATATTATGAGAGCGCAATTTGCAGGTTTTATGAGCAATTTCTCTTACCCCAATTTGTGTCACATCTACTGGAGCATCACGAGCATGCATTATGACGTCACAATATATGATGACATCGTAATTAGTATGCAGTATGATGTCAAAATGTATTATGACGTCATAATGTATCCGCATTATGACATCACAATATATTATGAGAGCGCAATTTGCAGGTATTATGAGCAATGTCTCTTACCCCAATTTGTGTCACATCTACTGGAGCATCATGAGCATGTATTATGACGTCACAGTATATGATGACATCATAATTAGTATGCATTATGACGTCATAATGTATTATGATGTCATAATATATCCGCATTATGTTATCACAATATATAATGAGAGCGCAATTTGCAGGTATTATGAGCAATTTCTCTTACCACAATTTGTGTCACATCTGCTGGAGCATCATGAGCATGCATTATGATGTCACAATATATGATGACATCATAATTAGTAGGCACTATGATGTCACAATGTATTATGACGTCATTAATGTATCTGCTTTATTACTTCACAATATATGATGAGAGCGCAATTTGCAGGTATTATGACCAATTTCTCTTGCGCCAATTTGTGTCACATCTACTGGAGCATCATGAGCATGTATTATGACGTCACAGTATATGATGACATCATAATTAGTATGCACTATGACGTCACAATGTATTATGATGTCATAATATATCCGCATTATGACAGCACAACATATTATGAGAGCGCAATTTGCAGGTATTATGAGCCATTTCTCTTACCACAATTTGTGTCACATCTACTGGAGAAACATGAGCATGCATTATGATGACACAGTATATGATGAAATCATAATTAGTATGCATTATGACGTCACAGTGTATTATGATGTCATAATGTATCCGCATTATGACATCAAAATATATTATGAGAGCGCAATTTGCAGGTATTATGAGCAATTTCTCTTACCCCAGTGTGTGTCACATCTACTGGAGCATAATGAGCATGCATTATGATGTCACAGTATATGATGACATCATAATTAGTATGCACTATGATGTCACAATGTATTATGACGTCATAATATCTCTGCTTTATGACATCACAATATATTATGAGAGCGCAATTTGCAGGTATTATGACCAATTTCTCTTACCCCAATTTGTGTCACATCCATTGGAGCATCATGAGCATGCATTATGACGTCACAGTATATGATGATATCATAATTACTATGCACTATGACGTCACAATGTATTATGATGTCATAATATATCCATATAATGACATCACAACATATTATGAGAGCCCAATTTGCAGGTGTTATGAGCAATTTCTCTTACCCCAATTTTTGCCACATCTACTGGAGCATCATGAGCATGCATTATGACGTCACAATATATGATGACATCATAATTAGTATGCACTATGATGTCACAATGTATTATGACGTCATAATATATCCGCTTTATGACATCACAATATATTATGAGAGCGCAATTTGCAGGTATTATGACCAATTTTTCTTACCCCAATTTGTGTCACATATACTGGAGCATCATGAGCACGCATTGTGATGTCACAGTATATGATGACATCATAATTACTATGCACTATGACGTCACAATGTATTTTGACGTCATAATGTATCCGCATTATGAGAGCACAATATATTATGAGAGCGCAATTTGCAGGTATTATGAGCAATTTCTCCTACCCCAATTTGTGTCACATCTACTGGAGCATCCTGAGCATGTATTATGACGTCACAATATATGATGACATCATAATTAGTATGCACTATGACGTCACAATGTATTATGACGTCATAATGTATCCGCATTATGACAGCACAATACATTATGAGAGCGCAATTTTCAGGTATTATGAGCAATTTCTCCTACCCCAATTTGTGTCACATCTACTGGAGCATCCTGAGCATGTATTATGGCGTCACAGTATATGATGACATCATAATTAGTATGCACTATGACGTCACAATGTATTATGACATCATAATGTATCCGCATTATGACATCGCAATATATTTTGAGAGCGCAATTTGTAGGCATTATGAGCAATTTCTCTTACTCCAATTTGTGTCACATCTACTGGAGCATAATGAGCATGCATTATGATGTCACAGTATATGATGACATCATAATTAGTATGCACTATGGTGTCACAATGTATTTTGAGGTCATAATGAATCCGCATTATGACATCATAATATATTATGAGAGCGCAATTTGCAGGTATTATGAGCAATTTCTCTTACCCCAATTTGTGTCACAGCTACTGGAGAAACATGAGCATGTATTATGACGTCACAGTATATGATGACATCATAATTAGTATGCACTATGACGTCACAATGTATTATGATGTCATAATGTATTCGCATTATGACATCACAATATATTATGAGAGCGCAATTTGCAGGTAATATGACCAATTTCTCTTACCCCAATTTGTGTCACATCTACTGGAGCACAATGAGCATGCATTATGATTTCACAGTATATGATGACATCATAATTAGTATGCACTATGAGGTCACAATGTATTATGACGTCATAATGAATCCCCATTATGACATCACAATATATTATGAGAGTGCAATTTGCTGGTATTATGAGCAATTTCTCTTACCCCAATTTGTGTCACATCTACTGGAGGATCATGAGCATGCATTATGACATCACAGTATATGATGACATCATAATTAGTAAGCATTATGACGTCACAATTTATTATGACGTCATAATGTATCCGCATTATGACATCACAATATATTATGAGAGCGCAATTTGCAGGTATTATGAGCAATTTCTCTTAGCCCAATTAGTGTCACATCTACTGGAGCATCCTGAGCATGTATTATGACGTCACAATATATGATGACATCATAATCAGTATGCACTATGATGTCACAATGTATTATGACGTCATAATGTATTCGCATTATGACATCCCAATATATTATGAGAGCGCAATTTGCAGGTATTATGAGCAATTTCTGTTACCACAATTTGTGTCACATCTACTCGAGGATCATGAGCATGTATTCTGACATCACAGTATATGATGACATCATAATTAGTATGCAGTATGACATCACAATGTATTATGACATCATAATGTATCCGCATTGTGACATCGCAATATATTATGAGAGCGCAATTTGCAGGTATTATGAGCAATTTCTCTTACCCCAATTTGTGTCACACCTACTGGAGCATAATGAGCATGCATTATGATGTCACAGTATATGATGACATCATAATTAGGATGCATTATGACGTCACAATGTATTATGATGTCATAATATATCCGCATTATGACATCACAATATATTATGAGAGCGCAATTTCCAGGTATTATGAGCCATTTCTCTTACCACAATTTGTATCACATCTGCTGGAGCATCATGAGCATGCATTATGATGTCACAATATATGATGACATCATAATTAGTATGCACTGTGATGTCACAATGTATTATGACGTCATAATATATCCGCTTTATGACATCACAATATATTATGACAGCGCAATTTGTAGGTATTATGACCAATTTCTCTTACCCCAATTTGTGTCACATCTACTGGAGCATCATGAGCATGTATTATGACGTCACAGTATATGATGACATCATAATTAGTATGCACTATGACGTCACAATGTATTATGATGTCATAATATATCCGGATAATGACATCACAATATATTATGAGAGCGCAATTTGCAGGTGTTATGAGCAATTTCTCTTACCACAATTTGTGCCACATCTACTGGAGCATCATGAGCATGCATTATGACGTCACAATATATGATGGCATCATGATTAGTATGCACTATGATGTCACAATGTATTCTGACGTCATTAATGTATCTGCTTTATTACTTCACAATATATGATGAGAGCGCAATTTGCAGGTATTATGACCAATTTCTCTTGCCCCAAGTTGTGTCACATCTACTGGAGCATCATGAGCATGTATTATGACGTCACAATATATGATGACATCATAATTAGTATGCACTATGATGTCACAATGTATTATGATGTCATAATATATCCGCATTATGACAGCACAACATATTATGAGAGCGCAATTTGCTGGTATTATGAGCAATTTCTCTTACCACAATTTGTGTCACATCTACTGGAGAAACATGAGCATGCATTATGATGACACAGTATATGATGAAATCATAATTCGTATGCATTATGACGTCACAGTGTATTATGATGTCATAATGTATCCGCATTATGACATCAAAATATATTATGAGAGCGCAATTTGCAGGTATTATGAGCAATTTCTCTTACCCCAGTTTGTGTCACATCTACTGGAGCATCCTGAGCATGTATTATGACATCACAGTATATGATGACATCATAATTAGTATGCACTATGATGTCACAATGTCCTATGACGTCATAATGTATCCGCATTATGACATCACAATATATTATGAGAGCGCAATTTGCAGGTATTATGAGCAATTTCTCTTACCCCAATTTGTGTCACATCTACTGGAGCATCCTGAGCATGTATTATGACGTCACAATATATGATGACATCATAATTAGTATGCACTATGATGTCAGAATGTATTATGATGTCATAATGTATTCACATTATGACATCACAATATATTATGAGAGCGCAATTTGCAGGTACTATGACCAATTTCTCTTACCCCAATTTGTGTCACATCTACTGGAGCATCATGAGCATGTATTATGATGTCACAGTATATGATGACATCATAATTAGCATGCACTATGACGTCACAATGTATTATGACATCATAATGTATCCACATAATGACATCGCAATGTATTATGAGAGCGCAGTTTGCAGGTATTATGAGCAATTTCTCTTACCCCAATTTGTGTCACATCTACTGGAGCATAATGAGCATGCATCATGATGTCACAGTATATGATGACATCATAATCAGTATGCACTATGATGTCACAATGTATTATGACGTCATAATGAATCCGCATTATGACATCACAATATATTATGAGAGCGCAATTTGCAGGTATTATGAGCAATTTTTCTTACCCCAATTTGTGTCACATCTACTGGAGCATCATGAGCATGCATTATGACATCACAGTATATGATGACATCATAATTAGTAAGCATTATGACGTCACAATGTATTATGACGTCATAATGTATCCGCATTATGACATCACAATATATTATGAGAGCGCAATTTGCAGGTATTATGAGCAATTTCTCTTACCCCAATTTGTGTCACATATACTGGAGCATCATGAGCACGCATTGTGATGTCACAGTATATGATGACATCATAATTATTATGCACTATGACGTCACAATGTATTATGACTTCATAATGTATCCGCATTATGAGAGCACAATATATTATGAGAGCGCAATTTGCAGGTATTATGGGCAATTTCTCCTACCCCAATTTGTGTCACATCTACTGGAGCATCCTGAGCATGTATTATGACGTCACAATATATGATGACATCATAATTAGTATGCACTGTGATGTCACAATGTATTATGACGTCATAATATATCCGCTTTATGACATCACAATATATTATGACAGCGCAATTTGTAGGTATTATGAGCAATTTCTCTTACCCCAATTTGTGTCACATCTACTGGAGCATCCTGAGCATGTATTATGACGTCACAATATATGATGACATCATAATTAGTATGCACTATGACGTCACAATGTATTATGACGTCATAATGTATTCACATTATGACAACACAATATATTATGAGAGCGCAATTTGCAGGTATTATGACCAATTTCTCTTACTCCAATTTGTGTCACATCTACTGGAGCATAATGAGCATGCATTATTATGTCACAGTATATGATGACATCATAATTAGTATGCACTATGATGTCACAATGTATTATGACGTCATAATGAATCCCCATTATGACATCACAATATATTATGAGAGCGCAATTTGCAGGTATTATGAGCAATTTTTCTTACCCCAATTTGTGTCACATCTACTGGAGCATCATGAGCATGCATTATGGCATCACAGTATATGATGACATCATAATTAGTAAGCATTATGACGTCACAATGTATTATGACGTCATAATGTATCCGCATTATGACATCACAATATATTATGAGAGCGCAATTTGCAGGTATTATGAGGAATTTCTCTTACCCCAATATGTGTCACATCTACTGGAGCATCATGAGCATGCATTATGACGTCACAATATATGATGGCATCCTAATTAGTATGCAGTATGATGTCACACTGTATTATGATGTCATAATGTATCCGCTTTATGACATCACAATATATTATGAGAGCGCAATTTGCAGGTATTATGACCAATTTCTCTAACCCCAATTTGTGTCACATCTACTGGAGCATCAAGAGCATGTATTATGACATCACAGTATATGATGACATCATAATTAGTATGCACTATGATGTCACAATGTCTTATGACGTCATAATGTATCCGCATTATGACATCACAATATATTATGAGAGCGCAATTTGCAGGTATTATGAGCAATTTCTCTTACCCCAATTTGTGTCACATCTACTGGAGAAACATGATCATGCATTATGATGTCACAGTATATGATGACATCATAATTAGTATGCACTATGATGTCACAATGTATTATGACGTCATAATGAATCCGCATTTTGACATCACAATATATTATGAGAGTGCAATTTGCAGGTATTATGAGCAATTTCTCTTACCCCAATTTGTGTCACATCTACTGGGGAAACATGAGCATGTATTATGACGTCACAGTATATGATGACATCATAATTAGTATGCATTATGACGTCACAATGTATTATGATGTCATAATATATCCGCATTATAACATCACAATATATTATGAGAGCGCAATTTGCAGGTATTATGAGCAATTTCTCTTACCCCAATTTGTGTCACATCTACTGGAGCATCCTGAGCATCTATTATGACGTCACAATATATGATGACATCATAATTAGTATGCACTATGATGTCAGAATGTATTATGACGTCATAATGTATTCGCATTATGACATCACAATATATTATGAGAGCACAATTTGCAGGTACTATGACCAATTTCTCTTACCCCAATTTGTGTCACATCTACTGGAGCATCATGAGCATGTATTATGATGTCACAGTATATGATGACATCAAAATTAGCATGCACTATGACGTCACAATGTATTATGACATCATAATGTATCCGCATTATGACATCGCAATGTATTATGAGAGCGCAGTTTGCAGGTTTTATGAGCAATTTCTCTTACCCCAATTTGTGTCATATCTACTGGAGCATAATGAGAATGCATCATGATGTCACAGTATATGATGACATCATAATTAGTATGCACTATGACGTCACAATGTATTCTGACGTCATAATATATCCGGGTAATGACATCACAATATATTATGAGAGCGCAATTTGCAGGTGTTATGAGCAATTTCTCTTACCACAATTTGTGCCACATCTACTGGAGCATCATGAGCATGCATTATGACGTCACAATATATGATGGCATCATAATTAGTATGCACTATGATGTCACAATGTATTATGACGTCATTAATGTATCTGCTTTATTACTTCACAATATATGATGAGAGCGCAATTTGCAGGTATTATGACCAATTTCTCTTGCCCCAATTTGTGTCACATCTACTGGAGCATCATGAGCATGTATTATGACGTCACAGTATATGATGACATCATAATTAGTATGCACTATGACGTCACAATGTATTATGATGTCATAATATATCCGCATTATGACAGCACAACATATTATGAGAGCGCAATTTGCAGGTATTATGAGCAATTTCTCTTACCATAATTTGTGTCACATCTACTGGAACATCATGAGCATGCATTATGACGTCACAATATATGATGACATCATAATTAGTATGCAATATGACGTCACAATGTATTATGATATCATGATGTATCCGCATTATGACATCACAATATATTATGAGAGCGCAATTTGCAGGTATTATGAGCACTTTCTCTTACCCCAATTTGTGTCACATCTACTGGAGCATAATGAGCATGCATTATGATGTCACACTATATGATGACATCATAATTAGTAAGCACTATGATGTCACAATGTATTTTAACGTCATAATGTATTCACATTATGACATCACAATATATTATGAGAGCGCAATTTGCAGGTATTATGAGCAATTTCTCTTACCCCAATTTGTGTCACATCTACTGAAGAAACATGAGCATGTATTATGATGACACAGTATATGATGAAATCATAATTAGTATGCATTATGACGTCACAGTGTATTATGATGTCATAATGTATCCGCATTATGACATCACAATATATTATGAGAGCGCAATTTGCAGGTATTATGAGCAATTTCTCTTACCCCAATTTGTGTCACATCTACTGGAGCATAATGAGCATGCATTATGATGTCACAGTATATGATGACATCATAATTAGTATGCACTATGATGTCACAATGTATTATGACGTCATAATGAATCCGCATTATGACATCACAATATATTATGAGAGCGGAATTTGCAAGTATTATGAGCAATTTCTCTTACCCCAATTTGTGTCACATATACAGGAGAAACATGAGCATGTATTATGATGTCACAGTATATGATGAAATCATAATTAGTATGCATTATGACGTCACAATGTATTATGATGTCATAATGTATCCGCATTATGACATCACAATATATTATGAGAGCGCAATTTGCAGGTATTATGAGCAATTTCTCTAACCACAATTTATGTCACATCTACTGGAGCATCATGAGCATGCATTATGACGTCACAATATATGATGACATCACAATTAGTATGCACTTTGATGTCACAATGTATTATGACGTCATAATGTATCCGCTTTATGACTTCACAATATATTATGAGAGCGCAACTTGCAGGTATTATGATCAATTTCTCTTACCCCAATTTGTTTCACATCCATTGGAGCATCATGAGCATGCATTATGACGTCACAGTATATGGTGACATCATAATTAGTATGCACTATGACCTCACAATGTATTATGATGTCATAATATATCCGTATAATGACATCACAATATATTATGAGAGCCCAATTTGCAGGTGTTATGAGCAATTTCTCTTACCCCAATTTGTGCCACATCAACTGGAGCATCATGAGCATGCATTATGACGTCACAATATATGATGACATCATAATTAGTATGCACTATGATGTCACAATATATTATGACGTCATAATATATCCGCTTTATGACATCACAATATATTATGAGAGCGCAATTTGCAGGTATTATGACCAATTTTTCTTACCCCAATTTGTGTCACATATACTGGAGCATCATGAGCATGCATTGTGATGTCACAGTATATGTTGACATCATAATTATTATGCACTATGACGTCACAATGTATTATGACGTCATAATGTATCCGCATTATGACAGCACAATATATTATGAGAGCGCAATTTGCAGGTATTATGAGCAATTTCTCCTACCCCAATTTGTGTCACATCTACTGGAGCATCCTGAGCATGGAATTATGACGTCACAATATATGGTGACATCATAATTAGTATGCACTATGACGTCACAATGTATTATGACGTCATAATGTATCCGCATTATGACAGCACAATACATTATGAGAGCGCAATTTGCAGGTATTATGAGCAATTTCTCCTACCCCAATTTGTGTCACATCTACTGGAGCATAATGAGCATGCACTATGATGTCACAGTATATGATGACATCATAATTAGTATGCACTGTGATGTCACAATGTATTATGACGTCATAATATATCCGCTTTATGACATCACAATATATTATGACAGCGCAATTTGCAGGTATTATGACCAATTTCTCTTACCCCAATTTGTGTCACATCTACTGGAGCATCATGAGCATGTATGATGACGTCACAGTATATGATGACATCATAATTAGTATGCACTATGACGTCACAATGTATTATGATGTCATAATATATCCGGATAATGACATCACAATATATTATGATAGCGCAATTTGCAGGTGTTATGAGCAATTTCTCTTACAACAAATTGTGCCACATCTACTGGAGCATCATGAGCATGCATTATGACGTCACAATATATGATGACATCATAATTAGTATGCACTATGATGTCACAATGTATTATGACGTCATAATGTATCTGCTTTATGACATCACAATACGTGATGAGAGCGCAATTTGCAGGTATTATGACCAATTTCTCTTACCCCAATTTGTGTCACATCTACTGGAGCATCATGACCATGTATTATGACCTCACAGTATATGATGACATCATAATTAATATGCACTATGACGTCACAATGTATTATGATGTCATAATATATCCGCATTATGACATCACAATATATTTTGAGAGCGCAATTTGCAGGTATTATGACCAATTTCTCTTACCCCAATTTGTGTCACATCTAGTGGAGCATCATGAGCATGCATTATGACGTCACAGTATATGATGACATCATAATTATTATGCACTATGACGTTACAATGTATTGTGACGTCATAATGTATCCGCATTATGACATCACAATATATTATGAGAGCACAATTTGCAGGTATTATGAGCAATTTCTCTTACCCCAATTGGTGTCACATCTACTGGAGCATCCTGAGCATGTATTATGACGTCACAATATATGATGACATCATAATTAGTATGCACTATGACGTCACAATGTATTATGATATCATAATGTATCCGCATTATGACATCACAATATATTATGAGAGCGCAATTTCCAGGTATTATGAGCCATTTCTCTTACCACAATTTGTGTCACATCTACTGGAGCATAATGAGCATGCATTATGATGTCACACTATATGATGACATCATAATTAGTATGCACTATGATGTCACAATGTATTATGACGTCATAATGAATTCGCATTATGACATCACAATATAATATGAGAGCGCAATTTGCAGGTATTATGAGCAATTTCTCTTACCCCAATTTGTGTCACATCTACTGGAGCATAATGAGCATGTATTATGATGTCACAGTATATGATGAAATCATAATTAGCATACATTATGATGTCACAATGTATTATGATGTCATAATGTATCCGCATTATGACATCACAATATATTATGAGAGCGCAATTTGCAGGTATTATGAGCAATTTCTCTTACCTCAATTTGTGTCACATCTACTGGAGCATAATGAGCATGCATTATGATGTCACACTATATGATGACATCATAATTAGTATGCACTGTGATGTCACAATGTATTATGACGTCATAATGAATCCGCATTATGACATCACAATATATTATGAGAGCGCAATTTGCAGGTATTATGAGCAATTTCTCTAACCCCAATTTGTGTCACATCTACTGGAGAAACATGAGCATGCATTATGATGTCACAATATATGATGACATCATAATTAGTATGCACTATGATGTCACAATGTATTATGACGTCATAATGAATCCCCATTATGACATCACAATATATTATGAGAGCGCAATTTGCAGGTATTAGGAGCAATTTCTCTTACCCCAATTTGTGTCACATCTACTGGAGCATCCTGAGCATGTATTATGACGTCACAATATATGATGACATCATAATTAGTATGCACTATGACGTCACAATGTATTATGACGTTATAATGTATTCACATTATGACAACACAATATATTATGAGAGCGCAATTTGCAGGTATTATGACCAATTTCTCTTACCCCAATTTGTGTCACATCTACTGGAGCATAATGAGCATGCATTATGATGTCACAGTATATGATGACATCATAATTAGAATGCACTATGACGTCACAATGTATTATGATGTCATAATATATCCGGATAATGACATCACAATATATTATGATAGCGCAATTTGCAGGTGTTATGAGCAATTTCTCTTACAACAATTTGTGCCACATCTACTGGAGCATCATGAGCATGCATTATGACGTCACAATATATGATGACATCATAATTAGTATGCACTATGATGTCACAATGTATTATGACGTCATAATGTATCTGCTTTATGACATCACAATACGTGATGAGAGCGCAATTTGCAGGTATTATGACCAATTTCTCTTACCCCAATTTGTGTCACATCTACTGGAGCATCATGACCATGTATTATGACGTCACAGTATATGATGACATCATAATTAATATGCACTATGACGTCACAATGTATTATGATGTCATAATATATACGCATTATGACATCACAATACATTTTGAGAGCGCAATTTGCAGGTATTATGACCAATTTCTCTTACCCCAATTTGTGTCACATCTAGTGGAGCATCATGAGCATGCATTATGACGTCACAGTATATGATGACATCATAATTATTATGCACTATGACGTCACAATGTATTGTGACGTCATAATGTATCCGCATTATGACATCACAATCTACTATGAGAGCACAATTTGCAGGTATTATGAGCAATTTCTCTTACCCCAATTGGTGTCACATCTACTGGAGCATCCTGAGCACGTATTATGACGTCACAATATATGATGACATCATAATTAATATGCACTATGACGTCACAATGTATTATGATATCATAATGTATCCGCATTATGACATCACAATATATTATGAGAGCGCAATTTCCAGGTATTATGAGCCATTTCTCTTACCACAATTTGTTTCACATCTACTGGAGCATAATGAGCATGCATTATGATGTCACACTATATGATGACATCATAATTAGTATGCACTATGATGTCACAATGTATTATGACGTCATAATGAATTCGCATTATGACATCACAATATAATATGAGAGCGCAATTTGCAGGTATTATGAGCAATTTCTCTTACCCCAATTTGTGTCACATCTACTGGAGCATAATGAGCATGTATTATGATGTCACAGTATATGAGGAAATCATAATTAGCATACATTATGACGTCACAATGTATTATGATGTCATAATGTATCCGCATTATGACATCACAATATATTATGAGAGCGCAATTTGCAGGTATTATGAGCAATTTCTCTTAACTCAATTTCTGTCACATCTACTGGAGCATAATGAGCATGCATTATGATGTCACAGTATATGATGACATCATAATTAGTATGCACTGTGATGTCACAATGTATTATGACGTCATAATGAATCCGCATTACGACATCACAATATATTATGAGAGCGCAATTTGCAGGTATTATGAGCAATTTCTCTAACCCCAATTTGTGTCACATCTACTGAAGAAACATGAGCATGCATTATGATGTCACAATATATGATGACATCATAATTAGCATGCACTATGATGTCACAATGTATTATGACGTCATAATGAATCCCCATTATGACATCACAATATATTATGAGAGCGCAATTTGCAGGTATTATGACCAATTTCTCTTACCCCAATTTGTGTCACATCTACTGGAGCATCATGAGCATGTATTCTGACGTCACAGTATATGATGACATCATAATTAGTATGCAATATGACATCACAATGTATTATGATGTCATAATATATCCGGATAATGACATCACAATATATTATGAGAGCGCAATTTGCAGGTGTTATGAGCAATTTCTCTTACCCAAATTTGTGCCACATCTACTGGAGCCTCATGAGCATGCATTATGACGTCACAATATATGATGACATCATAATTAGTATGCAGTATGATGTCACAATGTATTATGACGTCATAATGTATCTGCTTTATGACATCACAATATATTATGAGAGCGCAATTTGCAGGTATTATGACCAATTTCTCTTACCCCAATTTGGGTCCCATCTACTGGAGCATAATGAGCATGGATTATGATGTCACAGTATATGATGACATCATAATTAGTATGCACTAAGATGTCACAATGTATTATGATGTCATAATGAATCCGCATTATGACATCACAATATATTATGAGAGCGCACTTTTCAGGTATTATGAGCAATTTCTCTTACCCCAATTTGTGTCACATCTACTGGAGCATCCTGAGCATGTATTATGACGTCACAATATATGATGACATCATAATTAGTATGCACTATGACGTCACAATGCATTATGACGTCATAATGTATTGGCATTATGACATCACAATATAATACGAGAGCGCAATTTGCAGGAATTATGAGCAATTTCTCTTACCCCAATTTGTGTCACATCTACTCGAGAATCATGAGCATGTATTATGACGTCACAGTATATGATGACATCATAATTAGTATGCACTATGACGTCACAATGTATTATGACATCATAATGTATCCACATTATGACATCGCAATATATAACGAGAGCGCAATTTGCAGGTATTATGACCAATTTCTCTTACCCCAATTTGTGTCACATCTACTGGAGCATAATGAGCATGCATTATGATGTCACAGTATATGATGACATCATAATTAGTATGCACTATGACGTCACAATGTATTATGATGTCATAATATATCCGGATAATGACATCAAAATATATTATGATAGCGCAATTTGCAGGTGTTATGAGCAATTTCTCTTACAACAATTTGTGCCACATCTACTGGAGCATCATGAGCATGCATTATGACGTCACAATATATGATGACATCATAATTAGTATGCACTATGATGTCACAATGTATTATGACGTCATAATGTATCTGCTTTATGACATCACAATACGTGATGAGAGCGCAGTTTGCAGGTATTATGACCAATTTCTCTTACCCCAATTTGTGTCACATCTACTGGAGCATCATGACCATGTATTATGACGTCACAGTATATGATGACATCATAATTAATATGCACTATGACGTCACAATGTATTATGATGTCATAATATATCCGCATTATGACATCACAATATATTTTGAGAGCGCAATTTGCAGGTATTATGACCAATTTCTCTTACCCCAATTTGTGTCACATATAGTGGAGCATCATGAGCATGCATTATGACGTCACAGTATATGATGACATCATAATTAGTATGCAATATGACATCACAATGTATTATGATGTCATAATATATCCGGATAATGACATCACAATATATTATGAGAGCGCAATTTGCAGGTGTTATGAGCAATTTCTCTTACCCAAATTTGTGCCACATCTACTGGAGCCTCATGAGCATGCATTATGACGTCACAATATATGATGACATCATAATTAGTATGCAGTATGATGTCACAATGTATTATGACGTCATAATGTATCTGCTTTATGACATCACAATATATTATGAGAGCGCAATTTGCAGGTATTATGACCAATTTCTCTTACCCCAATTTGGGTCCCATCTACTGGAGCATAATGAGCATGGATTATGATGTCACAGTATATGATGACATCATAATTAGTATACACTAAGATGTCACAATGTATTATGATGTCATAATGAATCCGCATTATGACATCACAATATATTATGAGAGCGCAACATGCAGGTATTATGAGCAATTTCTCTTACCCCAATTTGTGTCACATCTACTGGAGCATCCTGAGCATGTATTATGACGTCACAATATATGATGACATCATAATTAGTATGCACTATGACGTCACAATGCATTATGACGTCATAATGTATTGGCATTATGACATCACAATATAATACGAGAGCGCAATTTGCAGGAATTATGAGCAATTTCTCTTACCCCAATTTGTGTCACATCTACTCGAGAATCATGAGCATGTATTATGACGTCACAGTATATGATGACATCATAATTAGTATTCACTATGATGTCACAATGTATTATGACATCATAATGTATCCACATTATGACATCGCAATATATAATGAGAGCGCAATTTGCAGGTATTATGACCAATTTCTCTTACCCCAATTTGTGTCACATCTACTGTAGCATAATGAGCATGCATTATGATGTCACAGTATATGATGACATCATAATTAGTATGCACTATGACGTCACAATGTATTATGATGTCATAATATATCCGGATAATGACATCACAATATATTATGAGAGCGCAATTTGCAGGTGTTATGAGCAATTTCTCTTACCGAAATTTGTGCCACATCTACTGGAGCATCATGAGCATGCATTATGACGTCACAATATATGATGACATCATAATTAGTATGCAGTATGATGTCACAATGTATTATGACGTCATAATGTATCTGCTTTATGACATCACAATATACTATGAGAGCGCAATTTGCAGGTATTATGACCAATTTCTCTTACCCCAATTTGGGTCCCATCTACTGGAGCATAATGAGCATGGATTATGATGTCACAGTATATGATGACATCATAATTAGTATGCACTAAGATGTCACAATGTATTATGATGTCATAATGAATCCGCATTATGACATCACAATATATTATGAGAGCGCAATTTGCAGGTATTATGAGCAATTTCTCTTACCCCAATTTGTGTCACATCTACTGGAGCATCCTGAGCATGTATTATGACGTCACAATATATGATGACATCATAATTAGTATGCACTATGACGTCACAATCCATTATGACGTCATAATGTATTGGCATTATGACATCACAATATAATACGAGAGCGCAATTTGCAGGTATTATGAGCAATTTCTCTTACCCCAATTTGTGTCACATCTACTCGAGAATCATGAGCATGTATTATGACGTCACAGTATATGATGACATCATAATTAGTATGCACTATGACGTCACAATGTATTATGACGTCATAATGTATCCACATTATGACATCGCAATATATTTTGAGAACGCAATTTGTAGGTATTATGAGCAATTTCTCTTACCCCAATTTGTGTCACATCTACTGGAGCATAATGAGCATCCATTATGATGTCACAGTATATGATGACATCATAATTAGTATGCACTATGATGTCACAATATATTTTGACGTCATAATGAATCCGCATTATGACATCACAATATATTATGAGAGTACAATTAGCAGGAATTATGAGCAATTTCTCTTACCCCAATTTGTGTCACATCTACTTTAGCATCATGAGCATGCATTATGACATCACAGTATATGATGACATCATAATTAGTAAGCATTATGACGTCACAATGTATTATGACGTCATAATGTATCCGCATTATGACATCACAATATATTATGAGAGCGCAATTTGCAGGTATTATGAGCAATTTCTCTTACCCCAATTTGTGTCACATCTACTGGAGCATAATGAGCATGCATTATGATGTCACAGTATATGATGACATCATAATTAGTATGCACTATGATGTCACAATGTATTATGACGTCATAATGAATCCGCATTATGACATCACAATATATTATGAGAGCGGAATTTGCAAGTATTATGAGCAATTTCTCTTACCCCAATTTGTGTCACATATACAGGAGAAACATGAGCATGTATTATGATGTCACAGTATATGATGAAATCATAATTAGTATGCATTATGACGTCACAATGTATTATGATGTCATAATGTATCCGCATTATGACATCACAATATATTATGAGAGCGCAATTTGCAGGTATTATGAGCAATTTCTCTAACCACAATTTATGTCACATCTACTGGAGCATCATGAGCATGCATTATGACGTCACAATATATGATGACATCACAATTAGTATGCACTTTGATGTCACAATGTATTATGACGTCATAATGTATCCGCTTTATGACTTCACAATATATTATGAGAGCGCAACTTGCAGGTATTATGATCAATTTCTCTTACCCCAATTTGTTTCACATCCATTGGAGCATCATGAGCATGCATTATGACGTCACAGTATATGGTGACATCATAATTAGTATGCACTATGACCTCACAATGTATTATGATGTCATAATATATCCGTATAATGACATCACAATATATTATGAGAGCCCAATTTGCAGGTGTTATGAGCAATTTCTCTTACCCCAATTTGTGCCACATCAACTGGAGCATCATGAGCATGCATTATGACGTCACAATATATGATGACATCATAATTAGTATGCACTATGATGTCACAATATATTATGACGTCATAATATATCCGCTTTATGACATCACAATATATTATGAGAGCGCAATTTGCAGGTATTATGACCAATTTTTCTTACCCCAATTTGTGTCACATATACTGGAGCATCATGAGCATGCATTGTGATGTCACAGTATATGTTGACATCATAATTATTATGCACTATGACGTCACAATGTATTATGACGTCATAATGTATCCGCATTATGACAGCACAATATATTATGAGAGCGCAATTTGCAGGTATTATGAGCAATTTCTCCTACCCCAATTTGTGTCACATCTACTGGAGCATCCTGAGCATGGAATTATGACGTCACAATATATGGTGACATCATAATTAGTATGCACTATGACGTCACAATGTATTATGACGTCATAATGTATCCGCATTATGACAGCACAATACATTATGAGAGCGCAATTTGCAGGTATTATGAGCAATTTCTCCTACCCCAATTTGTGTCACATCTACTGGAGCATAATGAGCATGCACTATGATGTCACAGTATATGATGACATCATAATTAGTATGCACTATGGTGTCACAATGTATTTTGACGTCATAATGAATCCGCATTATGACATCATAATATATTATGAGAGCGCAATTTGCAGGTATTATGAGCAATTTCTCTTACCCCAATTTGTGTCACAGCTACTGGAGAAACATGAGCATGTATTATGACGTCACAGTATATGATGACATCATAGTTAGTATGCATTATGACGTCACAATCTATTATGATGTCATAATGTATTCGCATTATGACCACAATATATTATGAGAGCGCAATTTGCAGGTATTATGACCAATTTCTCTTACCCCAATTTGTGTCACATCTACTGTAGCATAATGAGCATGCATTATGATTTCACAGTATATGACGACATCATAATTAGTATGCACTATGATGTCACAATGTATTATGACGTCATAATGAATCCGCATTATGACATCACAATATATTATGAGAGTGCAATTTGCAGGTATTATGAGTAATTTCTCTTACCCCAATTTGTGTCACATCTACTGGAGCATCATGAGCATGCATTATGACATCACAGTATATGATGACATCATAATTAGTAAGCATTATGACGTCACAATTTATTATGACGTCATAATGTATCCGCATTATGACATCACAAAATATTATGAGAGCGCAATTTGCAGGTATTATGAGCAATTTCTCTTAGCCCAATTTGTGTCACATCTACTGGAGCATCCTGAGCATGCATTATGACGTCACAATATATGATGACATCATAATCAGTATGCACTATGATGTCACAATGTATTATGACGTCATAATGTATTCGCATTATGACATCCCAATATATTATGAGAGCGCAATTTGCAAGTATTATGAGCAATTTCTGTTACCACAATTTGTGTCACATCTACTCGAGCATCATGAGCATGTATTCTGACATCACAGTATATGATGACATCATAATTAGTATGCACTATGATGTCACAATGTATTATGACATCATAATGTATCCGCATTATGACATCGCAATATATTATGAGAGCGCAATTTACAGGTATTATGAGCAATTTCTCTTACCCCAATTTGTGTCACATCTGCTGTAGCATCATGACCATGCATTATGATGTCACAGTATATGATGACATCATAATTAGTATGCACTGTGATGTCACAATGTATTATGACGTCATAATATATCCGCTTTATGACATCACAATATATTATGACAGCGCAATTTGCAGGTATTATGACCAATTTCTCTTACCCCAATTTGTGTCACATCTACTGGAGCATCATGAGCATGTATGATGACGTCACAGTATATGATGACATCATAATTAGTATGCACTATGACGTCACAATGTATTATGATGTCATAATATATCCGGATAATGACATCACAATATATTATGATAGCGCAATTTGCAGGTGTTATGAGCAATTTCTCTTACAACAAATTGTGCCACATCTACTGGAGCATCATGAGCATGCATTATGACGTCACAATATATGATGACATCATAATTAGTATGCACTATGATGTCACAATGTATTATGACGTCATAATGTATCTGCTTTATGACATCACAATACGTGATGAGAGCGCAATTTGCAGGTATTATGACCAATTTCTCTTACCCCAATTTGTGTCACATCTACTGGAGCATCATGACCATGTATTATGACCTCACAGTATATGATGACATCATAATTAATATGCACTATGACGTCACAATGTATTATGATGTCATAATATATCCGCATTATGACATCACAATATATTTTGAGAGCGCAATTTGCAGGTATTATGACCAATTTCTCTTACCCCAATTTGTGTCACATCTAGTGGAGCATCATGAGCATGCATTATGACGTCACAGTATATGATGACATCATAATTATTATGCACTATGACGTTACAATGTATTGTGACGTCATAATGTATCCGCATTATGACATCACAATATATTATGAGAGCACAATTTGCAGGTATTATGAGCAATTTCTCTTACCCCAATTGGTGTCACATCTACTGGAGCATCCTGAGCATGTATTATGACGTCACAATATATGATGACATCATAATTAGTATGCACTATGACGTCACAATGTATTATGATATCATAATGTATCCGCATTATGACATCACAATATATTATGAGAGCGCAATTTCCAGGTATTATGAGCCATTTCTCTTACCACAATTTGTGTCACATCTACTGGAGCATAATGAGCATGCATTATGATGTCACACTATATGATGACATCATAATTAGTATGCACTATGATGTCACAATGTATTATGACGTCATAATGAATTCGCATTATGACATCACAATATAATATGAGAGCGCAATTTGCAGGTATTATGAGCAATTTCTCTTACCCCAATTTGTGTCACATCTACTGGAGCATAATGAGCATGTATTATGATGTCACAGTATATGATGAAATCATAATTAGCATACATTATGATGTCACAATGTATTATGATGTCATAATGTATCCGCATTATGACATCACAATATATTATGAGAGCGCAATTTGCAGGTATTATGAGCAATTTCTCTTACCTCAATTTGTGTCACATCTACTGGAGCATAATGAGCATGCATTATGATGTCACACTATATGATGACATCATAATTAGTATGCACTGTGATGTCACAATGTATTATGACGTCATAATGAATCCGCATTATGACATCACAATATATTATGAGAGCGCAATTTGCAGGTATTATGAGCAATTTCTCTAACCCCAATTTGTGTCACATCTACTGGAGAAACATGAGCATGCATTATGATGTCACAATATATGATGACATCATAATTAGTATGCACTATGATGTCACAATGTATTATGACGTCATAATGAATCCCCATTATGACATCACAATATATTATGAGAGCGCAATTTGCAGGTATTAGGAGCAATTTCTCTTACCACAATTTGTGTCACATCTACTGGAGCATCCTGAGCATGTATTATGACGTCACAATATATGATGACATCATAATTAGTATGCACTATGACGTCACAATGTATTATGACGTTATAATGTATTCACATTATGACAACACAATATATTATGAGAGCGCAATTTGCAGGTATTATGACCAATTTCTCTTACCCCAATTTGTGTCACATCTACTGGAGCATAATGAGCATGCATTATGATGTCACAGTATATGATGACATCATAATTAGTATGCACTATGACGTCACAATGTATTATGATGTCATAATATATCCGGATAATGACATCACAATATATTATGATAGCGCAATTTGCAGGTGTTATGAGCAATTTCTCTTACAACAAGTTGTGCCACATCTACTGGAGCATCATGAGCATGCATTATGACGTCACAATATATGATGACATCATAATTAGTATGCACTATGATGTCACAATGTATTATGACGTCATAATGTATCTGCTTTATGACATCACAATACGTGATGAGAGCGCAATTTGCAGGTATTATGACCAATTTCTCTTACCCCAATTTGTGTCACATCTACTGGAGCATCATGACCATGTATTATGACGTCACAGTATATGATGACATCATAATTAATATGCACTATGACGTCACAATGTATTATGATGTCATAATATATACGCATTATGACATCACAATACATTTTGAGAGCGCAATTTGCAGGTATTATGACCAATTTCTCTTACCCCAATTTGTGTCACATCTAGTGGAGCATCATGAGCATGCATTATGACGTCACAGTATATGATGACATCATAATTATTATGCACTATGACGTCACAATGTATTGTGACGTCATAATGTATCCGCATTATGACATCACAATCTACTATGAGAGCACAATTTGCAGGTATTATGAGCAATTTCTCTTACCCCAATTGGTGTCACATCTACTGGAGCATCCTGAGCACGTATTATGAGGTCACAATATATGATGACATCATAATTAATATGCACTATGACGTCACAATGTATTATGATATCATAATGTATCCGCATTATGACATCACAATATATTATGAGAGCGCAATTTCCAGGTATTATGAGCCATTTCTCTTACCACAATTTGTTTCACATCTACTGGAGCATAATGAGCATGCATTATGATGTCACACTATATGATGACATCATAATTAGTATGCACTATGATGTCACAATGTATTATGACGTCATAATGAATTCGCATTATGACATCACAATATTATATGAGAGCGCAATTTGCAGGTATTATGAGCAATTTCTCTTACCCCAATTTGTGTCACATCTACTGGAGCATAATGAGCATGTATTATGATGTCACAGTATATGAGGAAATCATAATTAGCATACATTATGACGTCACAATGTATTATGATGTCATAATGTATCCGCATTATGACATCACAATATATTATGAGAGCGCAATTTGCAGGTATTATGAGCAATTTCTCTTACCTCAATTTGTGTCACATCTACTGGAGCATAATGAGCATGCATTATGATGTCACAGTATATGATGACATCATAATTAGTATGCACTGTGATGTCACAATGTATTATGACGTCATAATGAATCCGCATTACGACATCACAATATATTATGAGAGCGCAATTTGCAGGTATTATGAGCAATTTCTCTAACCCCAATTTGTGTCACATCTACTGAAGAAACATGAGCATGCATTATGATGTCACAATATATGATGACATCATAATTAGCATGCACTATGATGTCACAATGTATTATGACGTCATAATGAATCCCCATTATGACATCACAATATATTATGAGAGCGCAATTTGCAGGTATTATGACCAATTTCTCTTACCCCAATTTGTGTCACATCTACTGGAGCATCATGAGCATGTATTCTGACGTCACAGTATATGATGACATCATAATTAGTATGCAATATGACATCACAATGTATTATGATGTCATAATATATCCGGATAATGACATCACAATATATTATGAGAGCGCAATTTGCAGGTGTTATGAGCAATTTCTCTTACCCAAATTTGTGCCACATCTACTGGAGCCTCATGAGCATGCATTATGACGTCACAATATATGATGACATCATAATTAGTATGCAGTATGATGTCACAATGTATTATGACGTCATAATGTATCTGCTTTATGACATCACAATATATTATGAGAGCGCAATTTGCAGGTATTATGACCAATTTCTCTTACCCCAATTTGGGTCCCATCTACTGGAGCATAATGAGCATGGATTATGATGTCACAGTATATGATGACATCATAATTAGTATGCACTAAGATGTCACAATGTATTATGATGTCATAATGAATCCGCATTATGACATCACAATATATTATGAGAGCGCACTTTTCAGGTATTATGAGCAATTTCTCTTACCCCAATTTGTGTCACATCTACTGGAGCATCCTGAGCATGTATTATGACGTCACAATATATGATGACATCATAATTAGTATGCACTATGACGTCACAATGCATTATGACGTCATAATGTATTGGCATTATGACATCACAATATAATACGAGAGCGCAATTTGCAGGAATTATGAGCAATTTCTCTTACCCCAATTTGTGTCACATCTACTCGAGAATCATGAGCATGTATTATGACGTCACAGTATATGATGACATCATAATTAGTATGCACTATGACGTCACAATGTATTATGACATCATAATGTATCCACATTATGACATCGCAATATATAACGAGAGCGCAATTTGCAGGTACTATGACCAATTTCTCTTACCCCAATTTGTGTCACATCTACTGGAGCATAATGAGCATGCATTATGATGTCACAGTATATGATGACATCATAATTAGTATGCACTATGACGTCACAATGTATTATGATGTCATAATATATCCGGATAATGACATCAAAATATATTATGATAGCGCAATTTGCAGGTGTTATGAGCAATTTCTCTTACAACAATTTGTGCCACATCTACTGGAGCATCATGAGCATGCATTATGACGTCACAATATATGATGACATCATAATTAGTATGCACTATGATGTCACAATGTATTATGACGTCATAATGTATCTGCTTTATGACATCACAATACGTGATGAGAGCGCAGTTTGCAGGTATTATGACCAATTTCTCTTACCCCAATTTGTGTCACATCTACTGGAGCATCATGACCATGTATTATGACGTCACAGTATATGATGACATCATAATTAATATGCACTATGACGTCACAATGTATTATGATGTCATAATATATCCGCATTATGACATCACAATATATTTTGAGAGCGCAATTTGCAGGTATTATGACCAATTTCTCTTACCCCAATTTGTGTCACATATAGTGGAGCATCATGAGCATGCATTATGACGTCACAGTATATGATGACATCATAATTAGTATGCAATATGACATCACAATGTATTATGATGTCATAATATATCCGGATAATGACATCACAATATATTATGAGAGCGCAATTTGCAGGTGTTATGAGCAATTTCTCTTACCCAAATTTGTGCCACATCTACTGGAGCCTCATGAGCATGCATTATGACGTCACAATATATGATGACATCATAATTAGTATGCAGTATGATGTCACAATGTATTATGACGTCATAATGTATCTGCTTTATGACATCACAATATATTATGAGAGCGCAATTTGCAGGTATTATGACCAATTTCTCTTACCCCAATTTGGGTCCCATCTACTGGAGCATAATGAGCATGGATTATGATGTCACAGTATATGATGACATCATAATTAGTATGCACTAAGATGTCACAATGTATTATGATGTCATAATGAATCCGCATTATGACATCACAATATATTATGAGAGCGCAACATGCAGGTATTATGAGCAATTTCTCTTACCCCAATTTGTGTCACATCTACTGGAGCATCCTGAGCATGTATTATGACGTCACAATATATGATGACATCATAATTAGTATGCACTATGACGTCACAATGCATTATGACGTCATAATGTATTGGCATTATGACATCACAATATAATACGAGAGCGCAATTTGCAGGAATTATGAGCAATTTCTCTTACCCCAATTTGTGTCACATCTACTCGAGAATCATGAGCATGTATTATGACGTCACAGTATATGATGACATCATAATTAGTATTCACTATGATGTCACAATGTATTATGACATCATAATGTATCCACATTATGACATCGCAATATATAATGAGAGCGCAATTTGCAGGTATTATGACCAATTTCTCTTACCCCAATTTGTGTCACATCTACTGTAGCATAATGAGCATGCATTATGATGTCACAGTATATGATGACATCATAATTAGTATGCACTATGACGTCACAATGTATTATGATGTCATAATATATCCGGATAATGACATCACAATATATTATGATAGCGCAATTTGCAGGTGTTATGAGCAATTTCTCTTACAACAATTTGTGCCACATCTACTGGAGCATCATGAGCATGCATTATGACGTCACAATATATGATGACATCATAATTAGTATGCACTATGATGTCACAATGTATTATGACGTCATAATGTTTCTGCTTCATGACATCACAGTATATTATGAGAGCGCAATTTGCAGGTATTATGACCAATTTCTCTTACCCCTATTTGGGTCCCATCTACTGGAGCATAATGAGCATGGATTATGATGTCACAGTATATGATGACATCATAATTAGTATGCACTAAGATATCACAATGTATTATGATGTCATAATGAATCCGCATTATGACATCACAATATATTATGAGAGCGCACTTTGCAGGTATGATGAGCAATTTCTCTTACCCCAATTTGTGTCACATCTACTGGAGCATCCTGAGCATGTATTATGACGTCACAATATATGATGACATCATAATTAGTATGCACTATGACGTCACAATGCATTATGACGTCATAATGTATTGGCATTATGACATCACAATATAATACGAGAGCGCAATTTGCAGGAATTATGAGCAATTTCTCTTACCCCAATTTGTGTCACATCTACTCGAGAATCGTGAGCATGTATTATGACGTCACAGTGTATGATGACATCATAATTAGTATGCACTATGACATCACAATGTATTATGACAATATAATGTATCCACATTATGACATCGCAATATATAATGAGAGCGCAATTTGCAGGTGTTGTGATCAATTTCTCTTACCCCAATTTGTGTCACATCTACTGGAGCATAATGAGCATGCATTATGATGTCACAGTATATGATGACATCATAATTAGTATGCACTATGACGTCACAATGTATTATGATGTCATAATATATCCGGATAATGACATCACAATATATTATGAGAGCGCAATTTGCAGGTGTTATGAGCAATTTCTCTTACCGAAATTTGTGCCACATCTACTGGAGCATCATGAGCATGCATTATGACGTCACAATATATGATGACATCATAATTAGTATGCAGTATGATGTCACAATGTATTATGACATCATAATGTATCTGATTTAGGACATCACAATATACTATGAGAGCGCAATTTGCAGGTATTATGACCAATTTCTCTTACCCCAATTTGGGTCCCATCTACTGGAGCATAATGAGCATGGATTATGATGTCACAGTATATGATGACATCATAATTAGTATGCACTAAGATGTCACAATGTATTATGATGTCATAATGAATCCGCATTATGACATCACAATATATTATGAGAGCGCAATTTGCAGGTATTATGAGCAATTTCTCTTACCCCAATTTGTGTCACATCTACTGGAGCATCCTGAGCATGTATTATGACGTCACAATATATGATGACATCATAATTAGTATGCACTATGACGTCACAATCCATTATGACGTCATAATGTATTGGCATTATGACATCACAATATAATACGAGAGCGCAATTTGCAGGTATTATGAGCAATTTCTCTTACCCCAATTTGTGTCACATCTACTCGAGAATCATGAGCATGTATTATGACGTCACAGTATATGATGACATCATAATTAGTATGCACTATGACGTCACAATGTATTATGACGTCATAATGTATCCACATTATGACATCGCAATATATTTTGAGAACGCAATTTGTAGGTATTATGAGCAATTTCTCTTACCCCAATTTGTGTCACATCTACTGGAGCATAATGAGCATCCATTATGATGTCACAGTATATGATGACATCATAATTAGTATGCACTATGATGTCACAATATATTTTGACGTCATAATGAATCCGCATTATGACATCACAATATATTATGAGAGTACAATTAGCAGGAATTATGAGCAATTTCTCTTACCCCAATTTGTGTCACATCTACTTTAGCATCATGAGCATGCATTATGACATCACAGTATATGATGACATCATAATTAGTAAGCATTATGACGTCACAATGTATTATGACGTCATAATGTATCCGCATTATGACATCACAATATATTATGAGAGCGCAATTTCCAGGTATTATGAGCCATTTCTCTTACCCCCAATTTGTGTCACATCTACTGGGGCATAATGAGCATGCATTATGATGTCACAGTATATGATGACATCATAATTAGTATGCACTATGATGTCACAATGTATTATGACGTCATAATGAATCCCCATTATGACATCACAATATATTATGAGAGCGCAATTTGCAGGTATTATGAGCAATTTCTCTTACCCCAATTTGTGTCACATCCACTGGAGAAACATCAGCATGTATTATGACGTCACAGTATATGATGACATCATAATTAGTATGCATTATGACGTCACAATGTATTATGACGGCATAATATATCCGCATTATGACATCACAATATATTATCAGAGCACAATTTGCAGGTATTATGAGCAATTTCTCTTACCCCAATTTGTGTCACATCTACTGGAGCATCATGAGCATGCATTATGACGTCACAATATATGATGACATCATAATTAGTATGCACTATGATGTCACAATGTATTATGACGTCATAATATATCCGCTTTATGACATCACAATATATTATGAGAGCGCAATTTGCAGGTATTATGAGCAATTTCTCTTACCCCAATTTGTGTCACATCTACTGGAGCATCATGAGCATGCATTATGACGTCTCAGTATATGATGACATCATAATTAGTATGCAATATGACGTCACAATGTATTATGATGTCATAATATATCCGTATTATGACATCACAATATATTATGTGAGCGCAATTTGCAGGTGTTATGAGCAATTTCTCTTACCCCAATTTGTGCCACATCTACTGGAACATCATGAGCATGCGTTATGACGTCACAGTATATGATGACATCATAATTATTATGCACTATGACGTCACAATGTATTATGACGTCATAATGTATCAGCATTATGACATCACAATATATTATGAGAGCGCAATTTGCAGGTATTATGAGCAATTTCTCTTACCCCAATTTGTGTCACATCTACTGGAGCATCCTGAGCATGTATTATGATATCACAGTATATGATGACATCATAATTAGTATGCATTATGACGTCACAATGTATTATGATGTCATAATATATCCGCATTATGACATCACAATATATTATGAGAGCGCAATTTGCAGGTATTATGAGCAATTTCTCTTACCCCAATTTCTGTCACATCTACTGGAGCATCCTGAGCATGTATTATGACGTCACAATATATGATGACATCATAATTAGTATGCACTATGACGTCACAATGTATTATGATGTCATAATGTATTCACATTATGACAACACAATATAATATGAGAGCGCAATTTGCTGGTATTATGACCAATTTCTCTTACCCCAATTTGTGTCACATCTACTGGAGCATAATGAGCATGCATTATGATGTCACAGTATATGATGACATCATAATTAGTATGCACTATGACGTCACAATGTATTATGATGTCATAATATATCCGGATAATGACATCACAATATATTATGAGAGCGCAATTTGCAGGTGTTATGAGCAATTTCTCTTACAACAATTTGTGCCACATCTACTGGAGCATCATGAGCATGCATTATGACGTCACAATATATGATGACATCAAAATTAGTATGCACTATGATGTCACAATGTATTATGACGTCATAATGTATCTGCTTTATGACATCACAATATATTATGAGAGCGCAATTTGCAGGTATTATGACCAATTTCTCTTACCCCAATTTGGGTCCCATCTACTGGAGCATAATGAGCATGGATTATGATGTCACAGTATATGATGACATCATAATTAGTATGCACTAAGATGTCACAATGTATTATGATGTCATAATGAATCCGCATTATGACATCACAATATATTATGAGAGCGCAATTTGCAGGTATTTTGAGCAATTTCTCTTACCCCAATTTGTGTCACATCTACTGGAGCATCCTGAGCATGTATTATGACGTCACAATATATGATGACATCATAATTAGTATGCACTATGAAGTCACAATGCATTATGACGTCATAATGTATTGGCATTATGACATCACAATATAATACGAGAGCGCAATTTCCAGGAATTATGAGCAATTTCTCTTACCCCAATATGTGTCACATCTACTCGAGAATCATGAGCATGTATTATGACGTCACAGTATATGATGACATCATAATTAGTATTCACTATGATGTCACAATGTATTATGACATCATAATGTATCCACATTATGACATCGCAATATATAATGAGAGCGCAATTTGCAGGTATTATGACCAATTTCTCTTACCCCAATTTGTGTCACATCTACTGGAGCATAATGAGCATGCATTATGATGTCACAGTATATGATGACATCATAATTAGTATGCACTATGACGTCACAATGTATTATGATGTCATAATATATCCGGATAATGACATCACAATATATTATGAGAGCGCAATTTGCAGGTGTTATGAGCAATTTCTCTTACCCAAATTTGTGCCACATCTACTGGAGCATCATGAGCATGCATTATGACGTCACAATATATGATGATATCATAATTAGTATGCAGTATGATGTCACAATGTATTATGACGTCATAATGTATCTGCTTTATGACATCACAATATATTATGAGAGCGCAACATGCAGGTATTATGACCAATTTCTCTTACCCCAATTTGGGTCCCATCTACTGGAGCATAATGAGCATGGATTATGATGTCACAGTATATGATGACATCATAATTAGTATGCACTAAGATGTCACAATGTATTATGATGTCATAATGAATCCGCATTATGACATCACAATATATTATGAGAGCGCAATTTGCAGGTATTATGAGCAATTTCTCTTACCCCAATTTGTGTCACATCTACTGGAGCATCCTGAGCATGTATTATGACGTCACAATATATGATGACATCATAATTAGTATGCACTATGACGTCACAATGCATTATGACGTCATAATGTATTGGCATTATGACATCACAATATAATACGAGAGCGCAATTTGCAGGAATTATGAGCAATTTCTCTAACCCCAATTTGTGTCACATCTACTCGAGAATCATGAGCATGTATTATGACGTCACAGTATATGATGACATCATAATTAGTATGCACTATGACGTCACAATGTATTATGACATCATAATGTATCCACATTATGACATCGCAATATATAATGAGAGAGCAATTTGCAGGTATTATGACCAATTTCTCTTACCCCAATTTGTGTCACATCTACTGGAGCATAATGAGCATGGATTATGATGTCACAGTATATGATGACATCATAATTAGTATGCACTATGACGTCACAATGTATTATGATGTCATAATATATCCGGACAATGACATCACAATATATTATGATAGCGCAATTTGCAGGTGTTATGAGCAATTTCTCTTACAACAATTTGTGCCACATCTACTGGAGCATCATGAGCATGCATTATGACGTCACAATATATGATGACATCATAATTAGTATGCACTATGATGTCACAATGTATTATGACGTCATAATGTATCTGCTTTATGACATCACAATACGTGATGAGAGCGCAGTTTGCAGGTATTATGACCAATTTCTCATACCCCAATTTGTGTCACATCTACTGGAGCATCATGACCATGTATTATGACGTCACAGTATATGATGACATCATAATTAATATGCACTATGACGTCACAATGTATTATGATGTCATAATATATCCGCATTATGACATCACAGTATATTTTGAGAGCGCAATTTGCAGGTATTATGACCAATTTCTCTTACCCCAATTTGTGTCACATCTAGTGGAGCATCATGAGCATGCATTATGACGTCACAGTATATGATGACATCATAATTAGTATGCAATATGACATCACAGTGTATTATGATGTCATAATATATCCGGAAAATGACATCACAATATATTATGAGAGCGCAATTTGCAGGTGTTATGAGCAATTTCTCTAACCCAAATTTTTGCCACATCTACTGGAGACTCATGAGCATGCATTATGACGTCGCAATATATGATGACATCATAATTAGTATGCAGTATGATATCACAATGTATTATGACGTCATAATGTATCTGCTTTATGACATCACAATATACTATGAGAGCGCAATTTGCAGGTATTATGAACAATTTCTCTTACCCCAATTTGGGTCCCATCTACTGGAGCAAAATGAGCATGGATTATGATGTCACAGTATATGATGACATCATAATTAGTATGCACTAAGATGTCACAATGTATTATGATGTCATAATGAATCCGCATTATGACATCACAATATATTATGAGAGCGCAATTTGCAGGTATTATGAGCAATTTCTCTTACCCCAATTTGTGTCACATCTACTGGAGCATCCTGAGCATGTATTATGACGTCACAATATATGATGACATCATAATTAGTATGCACTGTGACGTCACAATGCATTATGACGTCATAATGTATTGGCATTATGACATCACAATATAATACGAGAGCGCAATTTGCAGGAATTATGAGCAATTTCTCTTACCCCAATTTGTGTCACATCTACTCGAGAATCATGAGCATGTATTATGACGTCACAGTATATGATGACATCATAATTAGTATGCACTATGACGTCACAATGTATTATGACATCATAATGTATCCACATTATGACATCGCAATATATAATGAGAGCGCAATTTGCAGGTATTATGACCAATTTCTCTTACCCCAATTTGTGTCACATCTACTGGAGCATAATGAGCATGCATTATGATGTCACAGTATATGATGACATCATAATTAGTATGCACTATGACGTCACAATGTATTATGATGTCATAATATATCCGGATAATGACATCACAATATATTATGATAGCGCAATTTGCAGGTGTTATGAGCAATTTCTCTTACAACAATTTGTGCCACATCTACTGGAGCATCATGAGCATGCATTATGACGTCACAATATATGATGACATCATAATAAGTATGCACTATGATGTCACAATGTATTATGACGTCATAATGTATCTGCTTCATGACATCACAGTATATTATGAGAGCGCAATTTGCAGGTATTATGACCAATTTCTCTTACCCCTATTTGGGTCCCATCTACTGGAGCATAATGAGCATGGATTATGATGTCACAGTATATGATGACATCATAATTAGTATGCACTAAGATATCACAATGTATTATGATGTCATAATGAATCCGCATTATGACATCACAATATATTATGAGAGCGCACTTTGCAGGTATTATGAGCAATTTCTCTTACCCCAATTTGTGTCACATCTACTGGAGCATCCTGAGCATGTATTATGACGTCACAATATATGATGACATCATAATTAGTATGCACTATGACGTCACAATGCATTATGACGTCATAATGTATTGGCATTATGACATCACAATATAATACGAGAGCGCAATTTGCAGGAATTATGAGCAATTTCTCTTACCCCAATTTGTGTCACATCTACTCGAGAATTGTGAGCATGTATTATGACGTCACAGTGTATGATGACATCATAATTAGTATGCACTATGACATCACAATGTATTATGACAATATAATGTATCCACATTATGACATCGCAATATATAATGAGAGCGCAATTTGCAGGTATTGTGACCAATTTCTCTTACCCCAATTTGTGTCACATCTACTGGAGCATAATGAGCATGCATTATGATGTCACAGTATATGATGACATCATAATTAGTATGCACTATGACGTCACAATGTATTATGATGTCATAATATATCCGGATAATGACATCACAATATATTATGAGAGCGCAATTTGCAGGTGTTATGAGCAATTTCTCTTACTGAAATTTGTGCCACATCTACTGGAGCATCATGAGCATGCATTATGACGTCACAATATATGATGACATCATAATTAGTATGCAGTATGATGTCACAATGTATTATGACGTCATAATGTATCTGCTTTATGACATCACAATATACTATGAGAGCGCAATTTGCAGGTATTATGACCAATTTCTCTTACCCCAATTTGGGTCCCATCTACTGGAGCATAATGAGCATGGATTATGATGTCACAGTATATGATGACATCATAATTAGTATGCACTAAGATGTCACAATGTATTATGATGTCATAATGAATCCGCATTATGACATCACAATATATTATGAGAGCGCAATTTGCAGGTATTATGAGCAATTTCTCTTACCCCAATTTGTGTCACATCTACTGGAGCATCCTGAGCATGTATTATGACGTCACAATATATGATGACATCATAATTAGTATGCACTATGACGTCACAATCCATTATGACGTCATAATGTATTGGCATTATGACATCACAATATAATACGAGAGCGCAATTTGCAGGTGTTATGAGCAATTTCTCTTACCCCAATTTGTGCCACATCTACTGGAACATCATGAGCATGCGTTATGACGTCACAGTATATGATGACATCATAATTATTATGCACTATGACGTCACAATGTATTATGACGTCATAATGTATCCGCATTATGACATCACAATATATTATGAGAGCGCAATTTGCAGGTATTATGAGCAATTTCTCTTACCCCAATTTGTGTCACATCTACTGGAGCATCCTGAGCATGTATTATGATATCACAGTATATGATGACATCATAATTAGTATGCATTATGACGTCACAATGTATTATGATGTCATAATATATCCACATTATGACATCACAATATATTATGAGAGCGCAATTTGCAGGTATTATGAGCAATTTCTCTTACCCCAATTTCTGTCACATCTACTGGAGCATCCTGAGCATGTATTATGACGTCACAATATATGATGACATCATAATTAGTATGCACTATGACGTCACAATGTATTATGATGTCATAATGTATTCACATTATGACAACACAATATAATATGAGAGCGCAATTTGCTGGTATTATGACCAATTTCTCTTACCCCAATTTGTGTCACATCTACTGGAGCATAATGAGCATGCATTATGATGTCACAGTATATGATGACATCATAATTAGTATGCACTATGACGTCACAATGTATTATGATGTCATAATATATCCGGATAATGACATCGCAATATATTATGATAGCGCAATTTGCAGGTGTTATGAGCAATTTCTCTTACAACAATTTGTGCCACATCTACTGGAGCATCATGAGCATGCATTATGACGTCACAATATATGATGACATCAAAATTAGTATGCACTATGATGTCCCAATGTATTATGACGTCATAATGTATCTGCTTTATGACATCACAATATATTATGAGAGCGCAATTTGCAGGTATTATGACCAATTTCTCTTACCCCAATTTGGGTCCCATCTACTGGAGCATAATGAGCATGGATTATGATGTCACAGTATATGATGACATCATAATTAGTATGCACTAAGATGTCACAATGTATTATGATGTCATAATGAATCCGCATTATGACATCACAATATATTATGAGAGCGCAATTTGCAGGTATTATGAGCAATTTCTCTTACCCCAATTTGTGTCACATCTACTGGAGCATCCTGAGCATGTATTATGACGTCACAATATATGATGACATCATAATTAGTATGCACTATGAAGTCACAATGCATTATGACGTCATAATGTATTGGCATTATGACATCACAATATAATACGAGAGCGCAATTTCCAGGAATTATGAGCAATTTCTCTTACCCCAATTTGTGTCACATCTACTCGAGAATCATGAGCATGTATTATGACGTCACAGTATATGATGACATCATAATTAGTATTCACTATGATGTCACAATGTATTATGACATCATAATGTATCCACATTATGACATCGCAATATATAATGAGAGCGCAATTTGCAGGTATTATGACCAATTTCTCTTACCCCAATTTGTGTCACATCTACTGGAGCATAATGAGCATGCATTATGATGTCACAGTATATGATGACATCATAATTAGTATGCACTATGACGTCACAATGTATTATGATGTCATAATATATACGGATAATGACATCACAATATATTATGAGAGCGCAATTTGCAGGTGTTATGAGCAATTTCTCTTACCCAAATTTGTGCCACATCTACTGGAGCATCATGAGCATGCATTATGACGTCACAATATATGATGATATCATAATTAGTATGCAGTATGATGTCACAATGTATTATGACGTCATAATGTATCTGCTTTATGACATCACAATATATTATGAGAGCGCAACATGCAGGTATTATGACCAATTTCTCTTACCCCAATTTGGGTCCCATCTACTGGAGCATAATGAGCATGGATTATGATGTCACAGTATATGATGACATCATAATTAGTATGCACTAAGATGTCACAATGTATTATGATGTCATAATGAATCCGCATTATGACATCACAATATATTATGAGAGCGCAATTTGCAGGTATTATGAGCAATTTCTCTTACCCCAATTTGTGTCACATCTACTGGAGCATCCTGAGCATGTATTATGACGTCACAATATATGATGACATCATAATTAGTATGCACTATGACGTCACAATGCATTATGACGTCATAATGTATTGGCATTATGACATCACAATATAATACGAGAGCGCAATTTGCAGGAATTATGAGCAATTTCTCTTACCCCAATTTGTGTCACATCTACTCGAGAATCATGAGCATGTATTATGACGTCACAGTATATGATGACATCATAATTAGTATGCACTATGACGTCACAATGTATTATGACATCATAATGTATCCACATTATGACATCGCAATATATAATGAGAGCGCAATTTGCAGGTATTATGACCAATTTCTCTTACCCCAATTTGTGTCACATCTACTGGAGCATAATGAGCATGCATTATGATGTCACAGTATATGATGACATCATAATTAGTATGCACTATGACGTCACAATGTATTATGATGTCATAATATATCCGGACAATGACATCACAATATATTATGATAGCGCAATTTGCAGGTGTTATGAGCAATTTCTCTTACAACAATTTGTGCCACATCTACTGGAGCATCATGAGCATGCATTATGACGTCACAATATATGATGACATCATAATTAGTATGCACTATGATGTCACAATGTATTATGACGTCATAATGTATCTGCTTTATGACATCACAATACGTGATGAGAGCGCAGTTTGCAGGTATTATGACCAATTTCTCATACCCCAATTTGTGTCACATCTACTGGAGCATCATGACCATGTATTATGACGTCACAGTATATGATGACATCATAATTAATATGCACTATGACGTCACAATGTATTATGATGTCATAATATATCCGCATTATGACATCACAGTATATTTTGAGAGCGCAATTTGCAGGTATTATGACCAATTTCTCTTACCCCAATTTGTGTCACATCTAGTGGAGCATCATGAGCATGCATTATGACGTCACAGTATATGATGACATCATAATTAGTATGCAATATGACATCACAGTGTATTATGATGTCATAATATATCCGGATAATGACATCACAATATATTATGAGAGCGCAATTTGCAGGTGTTATGAGCAATTTCTCTTACCCAAATTTTTGCCACATCTACTGGAGACTCATGAGCATGCATTATGACGTCGCAATATATGATGACATCATAATTAGTATGCAGTATGATATCACAATGTATTATGACGTCATAATGTATCTGCTTTATGACATCACAAAATATTATGAGAGCGCAATTTGCAGGTATTATGAACAATTTCTCTTACCCCAATTTGGGTCCCATCTACTGGAGCATAATGAGCATGGATTATGATGTCACAGTATATGATGACATCATAATTAGTATGCACTAAGATGTCACAATGTATTATGATGTCATAATGAATCCGCATTATGACATCACAATATATTATGAGAGCGCAATTTGCCGGTATTATGAGCAATTTCTCTTACCCCAATTTGTGTCACATCTACTGGAGCATCCTGAGCATGTATTATGACGTCACAATATATGATGACATCATAATTAGTATGCACTGTGACGTCACAATGCATTATGACGTCATAATGTATTGGCATTATGACATCACAATATAATACGAGAGCGCAATTTGCAGGAATTATGAGCAATTTCTCTTACCCCAATTTGTGTCACATCTACTCGAGAATCATGAGCATGTATTATGACGTCACAGTATATGATGACATCATAATTAGTATGCACTATGACGTCACAATGTATTATGACATCATAATGTATCCACATTATGACATCGCAATATATAATGAGAGCGCAATTTGCAGGTATTATGACCAATTTCTCTTACCCCAATTTGTGTCACATCTACTGGAGCATAATGAGCATGCATTATGATGTCACAGTATATGATGACATCATAATTAGTATGCACTATGACGTCACAATGTATTATGATGTCATAATATATCCGGATAATGACATCACAATATATTATGATAGCGCAATTTGCAGGTGTTATGAGCAATTTCTCTTACAACAATTTGTGCCACATCTGCTGGAGCATCATGAGCATGCATTATGACGTCACAATATATGATGACATCATAATTAGTATGCACTATGATGTCACAATGTATTATGACGTCATAATGTATCTGCTTTATGACATCACAATACGTGACGAGAGCGCAATTTGCAGGTATTATGACCAATTTCTCTTACCCCAATTTGTGTCACATCTACTGGAGCATCATGACCATGTATTATGACGTCACAGTATATGATGACATCATAATTAATATGCACTATGACGTCACAATGTATTATGATGTCATAATATATCCGCATTATGACATCACAATATATTTTGAGAGCGCAATTTGCAGGTATTATGACCAATTTCTCTTACCCCAATTTGTGTCACATCTAGTGGAGCATCATGAGCATGCATTATGACGTCACAGTATATGATGACATCATAATTAGTATGCAATATGACATCACAGTGTATTATGATGTCATAATATATCCGGATAATGACATCACAATATATTATGAGAGCGCAATTTGCAGGTGTTATGAGCAATTTCTCTTACCCAAATTTGTGCCACATCTACTGGAGCCTCATGAGCATGCATTATGACGTCGCAATATATGATGACATCATAATTAGTATGCAGTATGATGTCACAATGTATTATGACGTCATAATGTATCTGCTTTATGACATCACAGTATATTATGAGAGCGCAATTTGCAGGTATTATGACCAATTTCTCTTACCCCAATTTGGGTCCCATCTACTGGAGCATAATGAGCATGGATTATGATGTCACAGTATATGATGACATCATAATTAGTATGCACTAAGATGTCACAATGTATTATGATGTCATAATGAATCCGCATTATGACATCACAATATATTATGAGAGCGCAATTTGCAGGTATTATGAGAAATTTCTGTTACCCCAATTTGTGTCACATCTACTGGAGCATCCTGAGCATGTATTATGACGTCACAATATATGATGACATCATAATTAGTATGCACTGTGACGTCACAATGCATTATGACGTCATAATGTATTGGCATTATGACATCACAATATAATACGAGAGCGCAATTTGCAGGAATTATGAGCAATTTCTCTTACCCCAATTTGTGTCACATCTACTCGAGAATCATGAGCATGTATTATGACGTCACAGTATATGATGACATCATAATTAGTATGCACTATGACGTCACAATGTATTATGACATCATAATGTATCCACATTATGACATCGCAATATATAATGAGAGCGCAATTTGCAGGTATTATGACCAATTTCTCTTACCCCAATTTGTGTCACATCTACTGGAGCATAATGAGCATGCATTATGATGTCACAGTATATGATGACATCATAATTAGTATGCACTATGACGTCACAGTGTATTATGATGTCATAATATATCCGGATAATGACATCACAATATATTATGATAGCGCAATTTGCAGGTGTTATGAGCAATTTCTCTTACAACAATTTGTGCCACATCTACTGGAGCATCATGAGCATGCATTATGACGTCACAATATATGATGACATCATAATTAGTATGCACTATGATGTCACAATGTATTATGACGTCATAATGTATCTGCTTTATGACATCACAATACGTGATGAGAGCCCAATTTGCAGGTATTAGGACCAATTTCCCTTACCCCAATTTGTGTCACATCTACTGGAGCATCATGACCATGTATTATGACGTCACAGTATATGATGACATCATAATTAATATGCACTATGACGTCACAATGTATTATGATGTCATAATATATCCGCATTATGACATCACAATATATTTTGAGATCGCAATTTGCAGGTATTATGACCAATTTCTCTTACCCCAATTTGTGTTACATCTACTCGAGAATCATGAGCATGTATTATGACGTCACAGTATATGATGACATCATAATTAGTATGCACTATGACGTCACAATGTATTATGACATCATAATGTATCCACATTATGACTTCGCAATATATAATGAGAGCGCAATTTGCAGGTATTATGACCAATTTCTCTTACCCCAATTTGTGCCACATCTACTGGGGCATAATTAGCATGCATTATGATGTCACAGTATATGATGACATCATAATTATTATGCACTATGATGTCACAATGTATTATGACGTCATAATGAATCCCCGTTATGACCTCACAATATATTATGAGAGCGCAATTTGCAGGTATTATGAGCAGTTTCTCTTACCCCAATTTGTGTCTCATCTACTGGAGAAACATCAGCATGTATTATGACGTCACAGTATATGATCACATCGTAATTAGCATGCATTATGACGTCACAATGTATTATGACGTCATAATATATCCGCATTATGAGATCACAATATATTATGAGAGCACAATTTGCAGGTATTATGAGCAATTTCTCTTACCCCAATTTGTGTCACATCTACTGGAGCATCATGAGCATGCATTATGACGTCACAATATATGATGACATCATAATTAGTATGCACTATTATGTCACAATGTATTATGACGTCATAATATATCCGCTTTATGACATCACAATATATTATGAGAGCGCAATTTGCAGGTATTATGACCAATTTCTCTTACCCCAATTTGTGTCACATATACTGGAGCATCATGAGCATGCATTATGACCTCACAGTACATGATGACATCATAATTAGTATGCACTATGACGTCACAATGTATTATGATGTCATAATATATCCGTATAATGACATCACAATATATTATGAGAGCGCAATTTGCAGGTGTTATGAGCAATTTCTCTTACACCAATTTGTGCCACATCTACTGCAGCATCCTGAGCATATATTATGACGTCACAATATATGATGACATCATAATTAGTATGCACTATGACGTCACAATGTGTTATGACGTCATAATGTATTCGCATTATGACATCACAATATATTATGAGAGCGCAATTTGCAGGTATTATGAGCAATTTCTCTTACCCAATTTTTGTCACATCTACTGGAGCCTCATGAGCATGTATTATGACGTCACAGTTTTTGATGACATCATAATTAGTATGCAATATGACATCACAGTGTATTATGATGTCATAATATATCCGGATAATGACATCACAATATATTATGAGAGCGCAATTTGCAGGTGTTATGAGCAATTTCTCTTACCCAAATTTGTGCCACATCTACTGGAGCCTCATGAGCATGCATTATGACGTCGCAATATATGATGACATCATAATTAGTATGCAGTATGATGTCACAATGTATTATGACGTCATAATGTATCTGCTTTATGACATCACAGTATATTATGAGAGCGCAATTTGCAGGTATTATGACCAATTTCTCTTACCCCAATTTGGGTCCCATCTACTGGAGCATAATGAGCATGGATTATGATGTCACAGTATATGATGACATCATAATTAGTATGCACTAAGATGTCACAATGTATTATGATGTCATAATGAATCCGCATTATGACATCACAATATATTATGAGAGCGCAATTTGCAGGTATTATGAGAAATTTCTGTTACCCCAATTTGTGTCACATCTACTGGAGCATCCTGAGCATGTATTATGACGTCACAATATATGATGACATCATAATTAGTATGCACTGTGACGTCACAATGCATTATGACGTCATAATGTATTGGCATTATGACATCACAATATAATACGAGAGCGCAATTTGCAGGAATTATGAGCAATTTCTCTTACCCCAATTTGTGTCACATCTACTCGAGAATCATGAGCATGTATTATGACGTCACAGTATATGATGACATCATAATTAGTATGCACTATGACGTCACAATGTATTATGACATCATAATGTATCCACATTATGACATCGCAATATATAATGAGAGCGCAATTTGCAGGTATTATGACCAATTTCTCTTACCCCAATTTGTGTCACATCTACTGGAGCATAATGAGCATGCATTATGATGTCACAGTATATGATGACATCATAATTAGTATGCACTATGACGTCACAGTGTATTATGATGTCATAATATATCCGGATAATGACATCACAATATATTATGATAGCGCAATTTGCAGGTGTTATGAGCAATTTCTCTTACAACAATTTGTGCCACATCTACTGGAGCATCATGAGCATGCATTATGACGTCACAATATATGATGACATCATAATTAGTATGCACTATGATGTCACAATGTATTATGACGTCATAATGTATCTGCTTTATGACATCACAATACGTGATGAGAGCCCAATTTGCAGGTATTAGGACCAATTTCCCTTACCCCAATTTGTGTCACATCTACTGGAGCATCATGACCATGTATTATGACGTCACAGTATATGATGACATCATAATTAATATGCACTATGACGTCACAATGTATTATGATGTCATAATATATCCGCATTATGACATCACAATATATTTTGAGATCGCAATTTGCAGGTATTATGACCAATTTCTCTTACCCCAATTTGTGTTACATCTACTCGAGAATCATGAGCATGTATTATGACGTCACAGTATATGATGACATCATAATTAGTATGCACTATGACGTCACAATGTATTATGACATCATAATGTATCCACATTATGACTTCGCAATATATAATGAGAGCGCAATTTGCAGGTATTATGACCAATTTCTCTTACCCCAATTTGTGCCACATCTACTGGGGCATAATTAGCATGCATTATGATGTCACAGTATATGATGACATCATAATTATTATGCACTATGATGTCACAATGTATTATGACGTCATAATGAATCCCCGTTATGACCTCACAATATATTATGAGAGCGCAATTTGCAGGTATTATGAGCAGTTTCTCTTACCCCAATTTGTGTCTCATCTACTGGAGAAACATCAGCATGTATTATGACGTCACAGTATATGATCACATCGTAATTAGCATGCATTATGACGTCACAATGTATTATGACGTCATAATATATCCGCATTATGAGATCACAATATATTATGAGAGCACAATTTGCAGGTATTATGAGCAATTTCTCTTACCCCAATTTGTGTCACATCTACTGGAGCATCATGAGCATGCATTATGACGTCACAATATATGATGACATCATAATTAGTATGCACTATTATGTCACAATGTATTATGACGTCATAATATATCCGCTTTATGACATCACAATATATTATGAGAGCGCAATTTGCAGGTATTATGACCAATTTCTCTTACCCCAATTTGTGTCACATATACTGGAGCATCATGAGCATGCATTATGACCTCACAGTACATGATGACATCATAATTAGTATGCACTATGACGTCACAATGTATTATGACATCATAATGTATCCGCATTATGACATTGCAATATATTTTGAGAGCGCAATTTGTAGGTATTATGAGCAATTTCTCTTACCCCAATTTGTGTCACATCTACTGGAGCATAATGAGCATGCATTATGATGTCACAGTATATGATGACATCATAATTAGTATGCACTATGGTGTCACAATGTATTTTGACGTCATAATGAATCCGCATTATGACATCACAATATATTATGAGAGCGCAATTTGCAGGTATTATGAGCAATTTCTCTTACCCCAATTTGTGTCACATCGACTGGAGAAACATGAGCATGTATTATGACGTCACAGTATATGATGACATCATAATTAGTATGCAGTATGACGTCACAATGTATTATGATGTCATAATATATCCGCATTATAACATCACAATATATTACGAGAGCGCAATTTGCAGGTATTATGAGCAATTTCTCTTACCCCAATTTGTGTCACATCTACTGGAGCATCCTGAGCATGTATTATGACGTCACAATATATGATGACATCATAATTAGTATGCACTATGACGTCACAATGTATTATGACGTCATAATGTATTCACATTATGACAACACAATATATTATGAGAGCGCAATTTGCAGGTATTATGACCAATTTCTCTTACCCCAATTTGTGTCACATCTACTGGAGCATAATGAGCATGCATTATGATGTCACAGTATATGATGACATCATAATTAGTATGCACTATGATGTCACAATGTATTATGACGTCATAATGAATCCGCATTATGACATCTCAATATATTATGAGAGCGCAATTTGCAGGTATTATGAGCAATTTCTCTTACCCCAATTTGTGTCACATCTACTGGAGCATCATGAGCATGCATTATGGCACCACAGTATATGATGACATCATAATTAGTAAGCATTATGACGTCACAATGTATTATGACGTCATAATGTATCCGCATTATGACATCTCAATATATTATGAGAGCGCAATTTGCAGGTAATATGAGCAATTTCTCTTACCCCAATATGTGTCACATCTACTGGAGCATAATGAAAATGCATTATGATGTCACAGTATATGATGACATCATAATTAGTATGCACTATGATGTCACAATGTATTATGACGTCATAATGAATCCGCATTATGACATCACAATATATTATGAGAGCGCAATTTGCAGGTATTATGAGCAATTTCTCTTACCACAATTTGTGTCACATCTACTGGAGCATCATGAGCATGCATTATGATGTCACAATATATGATGAATTCATAATTAGTATGCACTATGATGTCACAATGTATTATGACGTCATAATATATCCACTTTATGACATCACAATATATTCTGAGAGCGCAATTTGCAGGTATTATGACCAATTTCTCTTACCCCAATTTGTGTCACATCTACTGGAGCATCATGAGCATGTATTCTGACGTCACAGTATATGATGACATCATAATTAGTATGCAATATGACATCACAATGTATTATGATGTCATAATATATCCGGATAATGACATCACAATATATTATGAGAGCGCAATTTGCAGGTGTTATGAGCAATTTCTCTTACCCAAATTTGTGCCACATCTACTTGAGCATCATGAGCATGCATTATGACGTCACAATATATGATGACATCATAATTAGTATGCAGTATGATGTCACAATGTATTATGACGTCATAATGTATCTGCTTTATGACATCACAATATATTATGAGAGCGCAATTTGCAGGTATTATGACCAATTTCCCTTACCCCAATTTGTGTCACATCTACTGGAGCATCATGAGCATGTATTATGACGTCACAGTATATGAAGTCATCATTATTAGTATGCACTATGACGTCACAATGTATTATGATGTCATAATATATCCGCATTATGACATCACAATGTATTATGAGGGCGCAATTTGCAGGTATTATGAGCAATTTCGCTTACCACAATTTGTGTCACATCTACTGGAGCATCATGAGCATGCATTATGACATCACAGTATATGATGACATCATTATTAGTATGCAGTATGATGTCACAATATATTATGACATCATAATGTATCCGCAATATGACATCGCAATATATTTTGAGAGCGCAATTTGTAGGTATTATGATCAATTTCTCTTACCCCAATTTGTGTCACATCTACTGGACCATAATGAGCATGCATGATGATGTCACAGTATATGATGACATCATAATTAGTATGCACTATGATGTCACAATGTATTATGACGTCATAATGAATCCGCATTATGACATCACAATATATTTTGAGAGTGCAATTAGCAGGTATTATGAGCAATTTCTCTTACCCCAATTTGTGTCACATCTACTGGAGCATCATGAGCATGCATTATGACATCACAGTATATGATGACATCATAATTAGTAAGCATTATGACGTCACAAAGTATTATGACGTCATAATGTATCCGCATTATGACATCACAATATATTATGAGAGCGCAATTTGCAGGTATTATGAGCAATTTCTTTTACCCCATTTTGTGTCACATCTACTGGAGCATCCTGAGCATGTATTATGACGTCACAATATATGATGACATCATAATTAGTATGCACTATGATGTCACAATATATTACGACGTCATAATGTATTCGCATTATGACATCCCAATATATTATGAGAGCGCAATTTACAGGTATTATGAGCAATTTCTCTTGCCCCAATTTGTGTCACATCTACTGGAGCATAATGAGCATGCATTATGATGTCACAGTATATGATGACATCATAATTAGTATGCATTATGACGTCACAATGTATTATGATGTCATAATATATCCGCATTATGACATCACAATATATTATGAGAGCGCAATTTCCAGGTATTATGAGCAGTTTCACTTACCCCAATTTGTGTCACATCTACTGGAGCATCCTGAGCATGTATTATGACGTCACAGTATATGATGACATCATAATTAGTATGCACTATGATGTCACAATGTATTATGACATCATAATGTATCCGCATTATGACATCTCAATATATTATAAGAGCGCAATTTGCAGGTAATATGAGCAATTTCTCTTACCCCAATTTGTGTCACATCTAATGGAGCATAATGAGAATGCATTATGATGTCACAGTATATGATGACATCATAATTAGTATGCACTATGATGTCACAATGTATTATGACGTCATAATGAATCCGCATTATGACATCACAATATATTATGAGAGCGCAATTTGCAGGTATTATGAGCAATTTCTCTTACCGCAATTTGTGTCACATCTACTGGAGCATCATGAGCATGCTTTATGATGTCACAATATATGATGACATCATAATTAGTATGCACTATGATGTCACAATGTATTATGACGTCATAATGTATCCGCTTTATGACATCACAATATATTATGAGAGCGCAATTTGCAGGTATTATGAGCAATTTCTCTTACTCCAAGTTTTGTCACATCTACTGGAGCATCATGAGCATGTATTATGACGTCACAGTATATGATGACATCATAATTAGCATGCACTATGATGTCACAATGTATTATGACGTCATAATGTATCCACATTATGACATCGCAATATATTTTGAGAACGCAATTTGTAGGTATTATGAGCAATTTCTCTTACCCCAATTTGTGTCACATCTACTGGAGCATAATGAGCATCCATTATGATGTCACAGTATATGATGACATCATAATTAGTATGCACTATGATGTCACAATATATTTTGACGTCATAATGAATCCGCATTATGACATCACAATATATTATGAGAGTACAATTAGCAGGAATTATGAGCAATTTCTCTTACCCCAATTTGTGTCACATCTACTGGAGCATCATGAGCATGCATTATGACATCACAGTATATGATGACATCATAATTAGTAAGCATTATGACGTCACAATGTATTATGACGTCATAATGTATCCGCATTATGACATCACATTATATTATGAGAGCGCAATTTGCAGGTATTATGAGCAATTTCTCTTACCCCCAATTTGTGTCACATCTACTGGGGCATTATGAGCATGCATTATGATGTCACAGTATATGATGACATCATAATTAGTATGCACTATGATGTCACAATGTATTATGACGTCATAATGAATCCCCATTATGACATCACAATATATTATGAGAGCGCAATTTGCAGGTATTATGAGCAATTTCTCTTACCCCAATTTGTGTCACATCTACTGGAGAAACATCAGCATGTATTATGACGTCACAGTATATGATGACATCATCATTAGTATGCATTATGACGTCACAATGTATTATGACGGCATAATATATCCGCATTATGACATCACAATATATTATCAGAGCACAATTTGCAGGTATTATGAGCAATTTCTCTTACCCCAATTTGTGTCACATGTACTGGAGCATCATGACATGCATTATGACGTCACAATATATGATGACATCATAATTAGTATGCAGTATGATGTCACAATGTATTATGACGTCATAATATATCCGCTTTATGACATCACAATATATTATGAGAGCGCAATTTGCAGGTATTATGACCAATTTCTCTTACCCCAATTTGTGTCACATCTACTGGAGCATCATGAGCATGCATTATGACGTCACAGTATATGTTGACATCATAATTAGTATGCACTATGACGTCACAATGTATTATGATGTCATAATATATCCGTATTATGACATCACAATATATTATGTGAGCGCAATTTGCAGGTGTTATGAGCAATTTCTCTTACCCCAATTTGTGCCACATCTACTGGAACATCATGAGCATGCGTTATGACGTCACAGTATATGATGACATCATAATTATTCTGCACTATGACGTCACAATGTATTATGATGTCATAATATATCCGTATTATGACATCACAATATATTATGTGAGCGCAATTTGCAGGTGTTATGAGCAATTTCTCTTACCCCAATTTGTGCCACATCTACTGGAGCATCCTGAGCATGTATTATGACGTCACAATATATGATGACATCATAATTAGTATGCACTATGACGTCACAATGTATTATGACGTCATAATGTATTCACATTATGACAACACAATATAATATGAGAGCGCAATTTGCAGGTATTATGACCAATTTCTCTTACCCCAATTTGTGTCACATCTACTGGAGCATAATGAGAATGCATTATGATGTCACAGTATATGATGACATCATAATTAGTATGCACTATGATGTCACAATGTATTATGACGTCATAATGAATCCGCATTATGACATCACAATATATTATGAGAGCGCAACATGCAGGTATTATGAGCAATTTCTCTTACCCCAAGTTGTGTCACATCTACTGGAGCATCCTGAGCATGTATTATGACGTCACAATATATGATGACATCATAATTAGTATGCACTATGACGTCACAATGCATTATGACGTCATAATGTATTCGCATTATGACATCACAATATAATATGAGAGCGCAATTTGCAGGAATTATGAGCAATTTCTCTTACCCCAATATGTGTCACATCTACTGGAGAAATATGAGCATGTATTATGACGTCACAGTATATGATGACATCATAATTAGTATGCATTATGACGTCACAGTGTATTATGATGTCATAATATATCCGCATTATGACATCACAATATATTATGAGAGCGCAATTTGCATGTATTATGAGCAAATTCTCTTACCCCAATTTGTGTCACATCTACTGGAGCATCCTGAGCATGTATTTTGACGTCACAATATATGATGACATCATAATTAGTATGCACTATGACGTCACAATGTATTATGACGTCATAATGTATTCACATTATGACATCACAATATATTATGAGAGCGCAATTTGCAGGTATTATGAGCAATTTCTCTTACCCCAATTTGTGTCACATCTACTGGAGCATCATGAGCATACATTATGGCATCACAGTATATGATAACATCATAATTAGTAAGCATTATGACGTCACAATGTATTATGACGTCATAATGTATCCGCATTATGACATCACAATATATTATGAGAGCCCAATTTGCAGGTATTATGAGCAATTTCTCTTACCCCAATTTGTTTCACATCTACTGGTGCATCCTGAGCATGTATTATGACGTCACAGTATATGATGACATCATAATTAGTATGCACTATGATGTCACAATGTATTATGACATCATAATGTATCCGCATTATGACATCTCAATATATTATGAGAGCGCAATTTGCAGGTAATATGAGCAATTTCTCTTACCCAAATTTGTGTCACATCTACTGGAGCATAATGAGAATGCATTATGATGTCACAGTATATGATGACATCATAATTAGTATGCACTATTATGTCACAATGTATTATGACGTCATAATGAATCCACATTATGACATCACAATATATTATGAGAGCACAATTTGCAGGTATTATGAGCAATTTCTTTTACCCCAATTTGTGTCACATCTACTGGAGCATCCTGAGCATGTATTATGACGTCACAATATATGATGACATCATAATTAGTATGCACTATGATGTCACAATATATTACGACGTCATAATGTATTCGCATTATGACATCCCAATATATTATGAGAGAGCAATTTGCAGGTATTATGAGCAATTTCTCTTACCCCAATTTGTGTCACATCTACTGGAGCATAATGACCATGCATTATGATGTCACAGTATATGATGACATCATAATTAGTATGCATTATGACGTCACAATGTATTATGATGTCATAATATATCCGCATTATGACATCACAATATATTATGAGAGCGCAATTTCCAGGTATTATGAGCCATTTCTCTTACCACAATTTGTGTCACACCTGCTGGAGCATCATGAGCATGCATTATGATGTCACAATATATGATGACATCATAATTAGTATGCACTGTGATGTCACAATGTATTATGACGTCATAATGTATCCACTTTATGACATCACAATATATTATGAGAGCGCAATTTGCAGGTATTATGACCAATTTCTCTTACCCCAATTTGTGTCACATCTACTGGAGCAACATGAGCATGTATTATGACGTCACAGTATATGATGACATCATAATTAGTATGCACTATGACATCACAATGTATTATGATGTCATAATATATCCGGATAATGACATCACAATATATTATGAGAGCGCAATTTGCAGGTGTTATGAGCAATTTCTCTTACCCAAATTTGTGCCACATCTACTTGAGCATCATGAGCATGCATTATGACGTCACAATATATGATGACATCATAATTAGTATGCACTATGATGTCACAATATATTTTGACGTCATAATGAATCCGCATTATGACATCACAATATATTATGAGAGTACAATTAGCAGGAATTATGAGCAATTTCTCTTACCCCAATTTGTGTCACATCTACTGGAGCATCATGAGCATGCATTATGACATCACAGTATATGATGACATCATAATTAGTAAGCATTATGACGTCACAATGTATTATGACGTCATAATGTATCCGCATTATGACATCACAATATATTATGAGAGCGCAATTTGCAGGTATTATGAGCAATTTCTTTTACCCCAATTTGTGTCACATCTACTGGAGCATCCTGAGCATGTATTATGACGTCACAATATATGATGACATCATAATTAGTATGCACTATGATGTCACAATATATTACGACGTCATAATGTATTCGCATTATGACATCCCAATATATTATGAGAGCGCAATTTACAGGTATTATGAGCAATTTCTCTTGCCCCAATTTGTGTCACATCTACTGGAGCATAATGAGCATGCATTATGATGTCACAGTATATGATGACATCATAGTTCGTATGCATTATGACGTCACAATCTATTATGATGTCATAATATATCCGCATTATGACATCACAATATATTATGAGAGCGCAATTTCCAGGTATTATGAGCAGTTTCTCTTACCCCAATTTGTGTCACATCTACTGGAGCATCCTGAGCATGCATTATGACGTCACAGTATATGATGACATCATAATTAGTATGCACTATGATGTCACAATGTATTATGACGTCATAATGAATCCGCATTATGACATCACAATATATTATGAGAGCGCAATTTGCAGGTATTATGAGCAATTTCTATTACCGCAATTTGTGTCACATCTACTGGAGCATCATGAGCATGCTTTATGATGTCACAATATATGATGACATCATAATTAGTATGCACTATGATGTCACAATGTATTATGACGTCATAATGTATCCGCTTTATGACATCACAATATATTATGAGAGCGCAATTTGCAGGTATTATGACCAATTTCTCTTACTCCAAGTTTTGTCACATCTACTGGAGCATCATGAGCATGTATTATGACGTCACAGTATATGATGACATCATAATTAGTATGCACTATGATGTCACAATGTATTATGACGTCATAATGTATCCACATTATGACATCGCAATATATTTTGAGAACGCAATTTGTAGGTATTATGAGCAATTTCTCTTACCCCAATTTGTGTCACATCTACTGGAGCATAATGAGCATCCATTATGATGACACAGTATATGATGACATCATAATTAGTATGCACTATGATGTCACAATATATTTTGACGTCATAATGAATCCGCATTATGACATCACAATATATTATGAGAGTACAATTAGCAGGAATTATGAGCAATTTCTCTTACCCCAATTTGTGTCACATCTACTGGAGCATCATGAGCATGCATTATGACCTCACAGTATATGATGACATCATAATTAGTAAGCATTATGACGTCACAATGTATTATGACGTCATAATGTATCCGCATTATGACATCACAATATATTATGAGAGCGCAATTTGCAGGTATTATGAGCAATTTCTCTTACCCCCAATTTGTGTCACATCTACTGGGGCATTATGAGCATGCATTATGATGTCACAGTATATGATGACATCATAATTAGTATGCACTATGATGTCACAATGTATTATGACGTCATAATGAATCCCCATTATGACATCACAATATATTATGAGAGCGCAATTTGCAGTTATTATGAGCAATTTCTCTTACCCCAATTTGTGTCACATCTACTGGAGAAACATCAGCATGTATTATGACGTCACAGTATATGATGAAATCATAATTAGTATGCATTATGACGTCACAATGTATTATGACGGCATAATATATCCGCATTATGAAATCACAATATATTATCAGAGCACAATTTGCAGGTATTATGAGCAATTTCTCTTACCCCAATTTGTGTCACATCTACTGGAGCATCATGAGCATGCATTATGACGTCACAATATATGATGACATCATAATTAGTATGCACTATGATGTCACAATGTATTATGACGTCATAATATATCCGCTTTATGACATCACAATATATTATGAGAGCGCAATTTGCAGGTATTATGACCAATTTCTCTTACCCCAATTTGTGTCACATCTACTGGAGCATCATGAGCATGCATTATGACGTCACAGTATATGATGACATCATAATTAGTATGCACTATGACGTCACAATGTATTATGATGTCATAATATATCCGTATTATGACATCACAATATATTATGTGAGCGCAATTTGCAGGTGTTATGAGCAATTTCTCTTACCCCAATTTGTGCCACATCTACTGGAACATCATGAGCATGCGTTATGACGTCACAGTATATGATGACATCATAATTATTATGCACTATGACGTCACAATGTATTATGATGTCATAATATATCCGTATTATGACATCACAATATATTATGTGAGCGCAATTTGCAGGTTTTATGACCAATTTCTCTTACCCCAATTTGTGTCACATCTACTGGAGCATAATGAGAATGCATTATGATGTCACAGTATATGATGACATCATAATTAGTATGCACTATGATGTCACAATGTATTATGACGTCATAATGAATCCGCATTATGACATCACAATATATTATGAGAGCGCAATTTGTAGGTATTATGAGCAATTTCTCTTACCCCAATTTGTGTCACATCTACTGGAGCATCATGAGCATGTATTATGACGTCACAATATATGATGACATCATAATTAGTATGCAGTATGACGTCACAATGCATTATGACGTCATAATGTATTCGCATTATGACATCACAATATAATATGAGAGCGCAATTTGCAGGAATTATGAGCAATTTCTCTTACCCCAATATGTGTCACATCTACTGGAGAAATATGAGCATGTATTATGATGTCACAGTATATGATGACATCATAATTAGTATGCATTATGACGTCACAGTGTATTATGATGTCATAATATATCCGCATTATGACATCACAATATATTATGAGAGCGCAATTTGCATGTATTATGAGCAAATTCTCTTACCCCAATTTGTGTCACATCTACTGGAGCATCCTGAGCATGTATTTTGACGTCACAATATATGATGACATCATAATTAGTATGCATTATGACGTCACAATGTATTATGACGTCATAATGTATTCACATTATGACATCACAATATATTATGAGAGCGCAATTTGCAGGTATTATGAGCAATTTCTCTTACCCCAATTTGTGTCACATCTACTGGAGCATCATGAGCATACATTATGGCATCACAGTATATGATAACATCATAATTAGTAAGCATTATGACGTCACAATGTATTATGACGTCATAATGTATCCGCATTATGACATCACAATATATTATGAGAGCCCATTTTGCAGGTATTATGAGCAATTTCTCTTACCGCAATTTGTTTCACATCTACTGGAGCATCCTGAGCATGTATTATGACGTCACAGTATATGATGACATCATAATTAGTATGCACTATGATGTCACAATGTATTATGACATCATAATGTATCCGCATTATGACATCTCAATATATTATGAGAGCGCAATTTGCAGGTAATATGAGCAATTTCTCTTACCCCAATTTGTGTCACATCTACTGGAGCATAATGAGAATGCATTATGATGTCACAGTATATGATGACATCATAATTAGTATGCACTATTATGTCACAATGTATTATGACGTCATAATGAATCCATATTATGACATCACAATATATTATGAGAGCGCAATTTGCAGGTATTATGAGCAATTTCTTTTACCACAATTTGTGTCACATCTACTGGAGCATCCTGAGCATGTATTATGACGTCACAATATATGATGACATCATAATTAGTATGCACTATGATGTCACAATATATTACGACGTCATAATGTGTTCGCATTATGACATCCCAATATATTATGGGAGAGCAATTTGCAGGTATTATGAGCAATTTCTCTTACCCCAATTTGTGTCACATCTACTGGAGCATCATGAGCATGCATTATGACATCACAGTATATGATGACATCATAATTAGTAAGCATTATGACGTCACAATGTATTATGACGTCATAATGTATCCGCATTATGACATCACAATATATTATGAGAGCGCAATTTGAAGGTATTATGAGCAATTTCTCTTACCCCAATTTGTGTCACATCTACTGGGGCATAATGAGCATGCATTATGATGTCACAGTATATGATGACATCATAATTAGTATGCACTATGATGTCACAATGTATTATGACGTCATAATGAATCCCCATTATCCCATCAAAATATATTATGAGAGCGCATTTTGCAGGTATTATGAGCAATTTCTCTTACCCCAATTTGTGTCACATCTACTGGAGAAACATCAGCATGTATTATGACATCACAGTATATGATGACATCATAATTAGTGTGCATTATGACGTCACAATGTATTATGACGGCATAATATATCCGCATTATGACATCACAATATATTATCAGAGCACAATTTGCAGGTATTATGAGCAATTTCTCTTACCCCAATTTGTGTCACATCTACTGGAGCATCATGAGCATGCATTATGACGTCACAATATATGATGACATCATAATTAGTATGCACTATGATGTCACAATGTATTATGACGTCAAAATATATCCGCTTTATGACATCACTATATATTATGAGAGCGCAATTTGCAGGTATTATGACCAATTTCTCTTACCACAATTTGTGTCACATCTACTGGAGCATCATGAGCATGCATTATGACGTCACAGTATATGATGACATCATAATTAGTATGCACTATGACGTCACAATGTATTATGATGTCATAATATATCCGTATTATGACATCACAATATATTTTGTGAGCGCAATTTGCAGGTGTTATGAGCAATTTCTCTTACCCCAATTTGTGCCACATCTACTGGAGCATCATGAGCATGCGTTATGACGTCACAGTATATGATGACATCATAATTATTATGCACTATGACGTCACAATGTATTATGACGTCATAATGTATCCGCATTATGACATCACAATATATTATGAGAGCGCAATTTGCAGGTATTATGAGCAATTTCTCTTACCCCAATTTGTGTCACATCTACTGGAGCATCCTGAGCATGTATTATGACGTCACAATATATGATGACATCATAATTAGTATGCACTATGACGTCACAATGTATTATGACTTCATAATGTATTCACATTATGACAACACAATATAATATGAGAGCGCAATTTGCAGGTATTATGACCAATTTCTCTTACCCCAATTTGTGTCACATCTACTGGAGCATAATGAGAATGCATTATGATGTCACAGTATATGATGACATCATAATTAGTATGCACTATGATGTCACAATGTATTATGACGTCATAATGAATCCGCATTATGACATCACAATATATTATGAGAGCGCAATTTGCAGGTATTATGAGCAATTTCTCTTACCCCAATTTGTGTCACATCTACTGGAGCATCCTGAGCATGTATTATGACATCACAATATATGATGACATCATAATTAGTATACACTATGACGTCACAATGCATTATGACGTCATAATGTATTCGCATTATGACATCACAATATAATATGAGAGCGCAATTTGCAGGAATTATGAGCAATTTCTCTTACCGCAATATGTGTCACATCTACTGGAGAAATATGAGCATGTATTATGACGTCACAGTATATGATGACATCATAATTAGTATGCATTATGACGTCACAGTGTATTATGATGTCATAATATATCCGCATTATGACATCAGAATATATTATGAGAGCGCAATTTGCATGTATTATGAGCAATTTCTCTTACCCCAATTTGTGTCACATCTACTGGAGCATCCTGAGCATGTATTATGACGTCACAATATATGATGACATCATAATTAGTATGCACTATGACGTCACAATGTATTATGACGTCATAATGTATTCACATTATGACAACACAATATATTATGAGAGCGCAATTTGCAGGTATTATGACCAATTTCTCTTACCCCAATTTGTGTCACATCTACTGGAGCATAATGAGCATGCATTATGATGTCACAGTATATGATGACATCATAATTAGTATGCACTATGATGTCACAATGTATTATGACGTCATAATGAATCCGCATTATGACATCACAATATATTATGAGAGCGCAATTTGCAGGTATTATGAGCAATTTCTCTTACCCCAATTTGTGTCACATCTACTGGAGCATCATGAGCATACATTATGGCATCACAGTATATGATAACATCATAATTAGTATGCATTATGACGTCACAATGTATTATGATGTCATAATATATCCGCATTATGACATCACAATATATTATGAGAGCGCAATTTCCAGGTATTATGAGCCATTTCTCTTACCACAATTTGTGTCACATCTGCTGGAGCATCATGAGCATGCATTATGATGTCACAATATATGATGACATCATAATTAGTATGCACTGTGATGTCACAATGTATTATGACGTCATAATGTATCCGCTTTATGACCTCACAATATATTATGAGAGCGCAATTTGCAGGTATTATGACCAATTTCTCTTACCCCAATTTGTGTCACATCTACTGGAGCATCATGAGCATGTATTATGAGGTCACAGTATATGATGACATCATAATTAGTATGCACTATGACATCACAATGTATTATGATGTCATAATATATCCGGATAATGACATCACAATATATTATGAGAGCGCAATTTGCAGGTGTTATGAGCAATTTCTCTTACCCAAATTTGTGCCACATCTACTGGAGCATCATGGGCATGCATTATGACGTCACAATATATGATAACATCATAATTAGTATGCACTATGATGTCACAATGTATTATGACGTCATAATGTATCTGCTTTATGACATCACAATATATTATGAGAGCGCAATTTGCAGGTATTATGACCAATTTCCCTTACCCCAATTTGTGTCACATCTACTGGAGCATCATGAGCATGTATTATGACGTCACTGTATATGAAGACATCATTATTAGTATGCACTATGACGTCACAATGTATTATGATGTCATAATATATCCGCATTATGACATCACAACATATTATGAGGGCGCAATTTGCAGGTATTATGAGCAATTTCTCTTACCACAATTTGTGTCACATCTACTGGAGCATCATGAGCATGCATTATGACGTCACAATATATGATGACATCATAATTAGTATGCACTATGATGTCACAATGTATTAGGACGTCATAATGTATCCGCTTTATGACATCACAATATATTATGAGAGCGCAATTTGCAGGTATTATGACCAATTTTTCTTACCCCAATCTGTGTCACATCTACTGGAGCATCATGAGCATGTATTATGACGTCACAGTATATGATGACATCATAATTAGTATGCACTATGACGTCACAATGTATTATGACGTCATAATGTATCCGCATTATGACATCACAATATATTATGAGAGCGCAATTTGCAGGTATTATGAGAAATTTCTCTTACCGCATTTTGTGTCACATCTACTGGAGCATCCTGAGCATGTATTATGACGTCACAATATATGATGACATCATAATTAGTATGCACTATGACGTCACAATGCATTATGACGTCATAATGTATTCGCATTATGACATCACAATATAATATGAGAGCGCAATTTGCAGGTATTATGAGCAATTTCTCTTACCCCAATTTGTGTCACATCTACTCGAGAATCATGAGCATGTATTATGACGTCACAGTATATGATGACATCATAATTAGTATGCACTATGACGTCACAATGTATTGTGACATCATAATGTATCCGCATTATGACATCGGAATATATAATGAGAGCGCAATTTGCAGGTATTATGACCAATTTCTCTTACCCCAATTTGTGTCACATCTACTGGGGCATAATGAGCATGCATTATGATGTCACAGTATATGATAACATCATAATCAGTATGCACTATGATGTCACAATGTATTATGACGTCATAATGAATCCCCATTATGACATCACAATATATTATGAGAGCGCAATTTGCAGGTATTATGAGCAATTTCTCTTACCCCAATTTGTGTCACATCTACTGGAGAAACATCAGCATGTATTATGACGTCACAGTATATGATGACATCATAATTAGTATGAATTATGACGTCACAATGTATTATGACGTCATAATATATCCGCATTATGACATCACAATATATTATCAGAGCACAATTTGCAGCTATTATGAGCAATTTCTCTTACCCCAATTTGTGTCACATCTACTGGAGCATCATGAGCATGCATTATGACGTCACAATATATGATGACATCATAATTAGTATGCACTATGATGTCACAATGTATTATGACGTCATAATATATCCGCTTTATGACATCACAATATATTATGAGAGCGCAATTTGCAGGTATTATGACCAACTTCTCTTACCCCAATTTGTGTCACATCTACTGGAGCATCATGAGCATGCATTATGACGTCACAGTATATGATGACATCATAATTTGTATGCACTATGACCTCACAATGTATTATGATGTCATAATATATCCGTATTATGACATCACAATATATTCTGTGAGCGCAATTTGCAGGTGTTATGAGCAATTTCTCTTACCCCAATTTGTGCCACATCTACTGGAGCATCATGAGCATGCGTTATGACCTCACAGTATATGATGACATCATAATTATTATGCACTATGACGTCACAATGTATTATGACGTCATAATGTATCCGCATTATGACATCACAGTATATTATGAGAGCGCAATTTGCAGGTATTATGAGCAATTTCTCTTACCCCAATTTGTGTCACATCTACTGGAGCATCCTGAGCATATATTATGACGTCACAATATATGATGACATCATAATTAGTATGCACTATGACGTCACAATGTATTATGACTTCATAATGTATTCGCATTAAGACATCACAATATATTATGAGAGTGCAATTTGCAGGTATTATGAGCAATTTCTCTTACCCCAATTTGTGTCACATCTACTGGAGCATCATGAGCATGTATTATGACGTCACAGTATATGATGACATCATAATTAGTATGCATTATGACGTCACAATGTATTATGATGTCATAATATATCCGCATTATGACATCACAATATATTATTAGAGCGCAAATTGCAGGTATTATGAGCAATTTCTCTTACCCCAATTTGTGTCACATCTACTGGAGAAACATCAGCATGTATTATGACGTCACAGTATATGATGACATCATAATTAGTATGCATTATGACGTCACAATGTATTATGACGTCATAATATATCCGCATTATGACATCACAATATATTATCAGAGCACAATTTGCAGGTATTATGAGCAATTTCTCTTACCCCAATTTGTGTCACATCTACTGGAGCATCATGAGCATGCATTATGACGTCACAATATATGATGACATCATAATTAGTATGCACTATGATGTCACAATGTATTATGACGTCATAATATATCCGCTTTATGACATCACAATATATTATAAGAGCGCAATTTGCAGGTATTATGACCAATTTCTCTTACCCCAATTTGTGTCACATCTACTGGAGCATCATGAGCATGCATTATGACGTCACAGTATATGATGACATCATAATTAGTATGCACTATGACGTCACAATGTATTATGATGTCATAATATATCCGTATTATGACATCACAATATATTATGTGAGCGCAATTTGCAGGTGTTATGAGCAATTTCTCTTACCCGAATTTGTGCCACATCTACTGGAGCATCATGAGAATGCGTTATGACCTCACAGTATATGATGACATCATAATTATTATGCACTGTGACGTCACAATGTATTATGACGTCATAATGTATCCGCATTATGACATCACAATATATTATGAGAGCGCAATTTGCAGGTATTATGAGCAATTTCTCTTACCCCAATTTGTGTCACATGTACTGGAGCATCCTGAGCATATATTATGACGTCACAATATATGATGACATCATAATTAGTATGCACTATGACGTCACAATGTATTATGACGTCATAATGTATTCGCATTATGACATCACAATATATTATGAGAGCGCAATTTGCAGGTATTATGAGCAATTTCTCTTACCCCAATTTGTGTCACATCTACTGGAGCATCATGAGCATGTATTATGACGTCACAGTATATGATGACATCATAATTAGTATGCATTATGACGTCACAATGTATTATGAGGTCATAATATATCCGCATTATGACATCACAATGTATTATTAGAGCGCAATTTGCAGGTATTATGAGCAATTTCTCTTACCCCAATTTGTGTCACATCTACTGGAGCATCCTGAGCATGTATTATGACGTCACAATATATGATGACATCATAATTAGTATGCACTATGACGTCACAATGTATTATGACGTCATAATGTATTTACATTATGACTACACAATATATTATGAGAGCGCAATTTGCAGGTATTATGACCAATTTCTCTTACCCCAATTTGTGTCACATCTACTGGAGCATAATGAGAATGCATTATGATGTCACAGTATATGATGACATCATAATTAGTATGCACTATGATGTCACAATGTATTATGACGTCATAATGAATCCGCATTATGACATCACAATATATTATGAGAGCGCAATTTGCAGGTATTATGAGCAATTTCTCTTACCCCAATTTGTGTCACATCTACTGGAGCATCCTGAGCATGTATTATGACGTCACAATATATGATGACATCATAATTAGTATGCACTATGACGTCACAATGCATTATGACGTCATAATGTATTCGCAATATGACATCACAATATAATATGAGAGCGCAATTTGCAGGAATTATGAGCAATTTCTCTTACCCCAATTTGTGTCACATCTACTGTAGCATCATGAGCATGTATTATGACGTCACAGTACATGATGACATCATAATTAGTATGCACTATGACATCACAATGTATTATGATGTCATAATATATCCAGATAATGACATGACAATATATTATTAGAGCGAATTTGCAGGTGTTATGAGCAATTTCTCTTACCCAAATTTGTGCCACATCTACTGGAGCATCATGAACATGCATTATGACGTCACAATATATGATGACATCATAATTAGTATGCACTATGATGTCACAATGTATTATGACGTCATAATGTATCTGCTTTATGACATCACAATATATTATGAGAGCGCAATTTGCAGGTATTATGACCAATTTCCCTCACCCCAATTTGTGTCACATCTACTGGAGCATCAAGAGCATGTATTATGACGTCACAGTATATGAAGACATCATTATTAGTATGCACTATGACGTCACAATGTATTATGACGTCATAATGTATCCGCATTATGACATCACAATATATTATGAGAGCGCAATTTGCAGGTATTATGAGAAATTTCTCTTACCCCAATTTGTGTCACATCTACTGGAGCATCCTGAGCATGTATTATGACGTCACAATATATGATGACATCATAATTAGTATGCACTATGACGTCACAATGCATTATGACGTCATAATGTATTCGCATTATGACATCACAGTATAATATGAGAGCCCAATTTGCAGGTATTATGAGCAATTTCTCTTACCCCAATTTGTGTCTCATCTACTGGAGCATAATGAGCATGCATTATGATGTCACAGTATATGATGACATCATAATTAGTATGCACTATGACGTCACAGTGTATTATGATGTCATAATATATCCGGATAATGACATCACAATATATTATGATAGCGCAATTTGCAGGTGTTATGAGCAATTTCTCTTACAACAATTTGTGCCACATCTACTGGAGCATCATGAGCATGCATTATGACGTCACAATATATGATGACATCATAATTAGTATGCACTATGATGTCACAATGTATTATGACGTCATAATGTATCTGCTTTATGACATCACAATACGTGATGAGAGCCCAATTTGCAGGTATTAGGACCAATTTCCCTTACCCCAATTTGTGTCACATCTACTGGAGCATCATGACCATGTATTATGACGTCACAGTATATGATGACATCATAATTAATATGCACTATGACGTCACAATGTATTATGATGTCATAATATATCCGCATTATGACATCACAATATATTTTGAGATCGCAATTTGCAGGTATTATGACCAATTTCTCTTACCCCAATTTGTGTTACATCTACTCGAGAATCATGAGCATGTATTATGACGTCACAGTATATGATGACATCATAATTAGTATGCACTATGACGTCACAATGTATTATGACATCATAATGTATCCACATTATGACTTCGCAATATATAATGAGAGCGCAATTTGCAGGTATTATGACCAATTTCTCTTACCCCAATTTGTGCCACATCTACTGGGGCATAATGAGCATGCATTATGATGTCACAGTATATGATGACATCATAATTAGTATGCACTATGATGTCACAATGTATTATGACGTCATAATGAATCCCCATTATGACCTCACAATATATTATGAGAGCGCAATTTGCAGGTATTATGATCAGTTTCTCTTACCCCAATTTGTGTCTCATCTACTGGAGAAACATCAGCATGTATTATGACGTCACAGTATATGATGACATCGTAATTAGCATGCATTATGACGTCACAATGTATTATGACGTCATAATATATCCGCATTATGAGATCACAATATATTATGAGAGCACAATTTGCAGGTATTATGAGCAATTTCTCTTACCCCAATCTGTGTCACATCTACTGGAGCATCATGATCATGCATTATGACGTCACAATATATGATGACATCATAATTAGTATGCACTATTATGTCACAATGTATTATGACGTCATAATATATCCGCTTTATGACATCACAATATATTATGAGAGCGCAATTTGCAGGTATTATGACCAATTTCTCTTACCCCAATTTGTGTCACATCTACTGGAGCATCATGAGCATGCATTATGACCTCACAGTACATGATGACATCATAATTAGTATGCACTATGACGTCACAATATATTATGATGTCATAATATATCCGTATAATGACATCACAATATATTATGAGAGCGCAATTTGCAGGTGTTATGAGCAATTTCTCTTACACCAATTTGTGCCACATCTACTGGAGCATCATGAGCATGCATTATGACGTCACAATATATGATGACATCATAATTAGTATGCACTATGATGTCACAATGTATTATGACGTCATAATATATCGGCTTTATGACATCACAATATATTATAAGAGCGCAGTTTGCAGGTATTATGACCAATTTTTCTTACCCCAATTTGTGTCACATATACTGGAGCATCATGAGCATGCATTATGACGTCACAGTATATGTTGACATCATAATTAGTATGCACTATGACGTCACAATGTATTATGACGTCATAATGAATCCACATTATGACATCACAATATATTATGAGAGCACAATTTGCAGGTATTATGAGCAATTTCTTTTACCCCAATTTGTGTCACATCTACTGGAGCATCCTGAGCATGTATTATGACGTCACAATATATGATGACATCATAATTAGTATGCACTATGATGTCACAATATATTACGACGTCATAATGTATTCGCATTATGACATCCCAATATATTATGAGAGAGCAATTTGCAGGTATTATGAGCAATTTCTCTTACCCCAATTTGTGTCACATCTACTGGAGCATAATGACCATGCATTATGATGTCACAGTATATGATGACATCATAATTAGTATGCATTATGACGTCACAATGTATTATGATGTCATAATATATCCGCATTATGACATCACAATATATTATGAGAGCGCAATTTCCAGGTATTATGAGCCATTTCTCTTACCACAATTTGTGTCACACCTGCTGGAGCATCATGAGCATGCATTATGATGTCACAATATATGATGACATCATAATTAGTATGCACTGTGATGTCACAATGTATTATGACGTCATAATGTATCCACTTTATGACATCACAATATATTATGAGAGCGCAATTTGCAGGTATTATGACCAATTTCTCTTACCCCAATTTGTGTCACATCTACTGGAGCAACATGACCATGTATTATGACGTCACAGTATATGATGACATCATAATTAGTAAGCATTATGACGTCACAATGTATTATGACGTCATAATGTATCCGCATTATGACATCACAATATATTATGAGAGCGCAATTTGCAGGTATTATGAGCAATTTCTTTTACCCCAATTTGTGTCACATCTACTGGAGCATCCTGAGCATGTATTATGACGTCACAATATATGATGACATCATAATTAGTATGCACTATGATGTCACAATATATTACGACGTCATAATGTATTCGCATTATGACATCCCAATATATTATGAGAGCGCAATTTACAGGTATTATGAGCAATTTCTCTTGCCCCAATTTGTGTCACATCTACTGGAGCATAATGAGCATGCATTATGATGTCACAGTATATGATGACATCATAGTTCGTATGCATTATGACGTCACAATGTATTATGATGTCATAATATATCCGCATTATGACATCACAATATATTATGAGAGCGCAATTTCCAGGTATTATGAGCAGTTTCTCTTACCCCAATTTGTGTCACATCTACTGGAGCATCCTGAGCATGCATTATGACGTCACAGTATATGATGACATCATAATTAGTATGCACTATGATGTCACAATGTATTATGACATCATAATGTATCCGCATTATGACATCTCAATATATTATGAGTGCGCAATTTGCAGGTAATATGAGCAATTTCTCTTACCCCAATTTGTGTCACATCTAATGGAGCATAATGAGAATGCATTATGATGTCACAGTATATGATGACATCATAATTAGTATGCACTATGATGTCACAATGTATTATGACGTCATAATGAATCCGCATTATGACATCACAATATATTATGAGAGCGCAATTTGCAGGTATTATGAGCAATTTCTATTACCGCAATTTGTGTCACATCTACTGGAGCATCATGAGCATGCTTTATGATGTCACAATATATGATGACATCATAATTAGTATGCACTATGATGTCACAATGTATTATGACGTCATAATGTATCCGCTTTATGACATCACAATATATTATGAGAGCGCAATTTGCAGGTATTATGACCAATTTCTCTTACTCCAAGTTTTGTCACATCTACTGGAGCATCATGAGCATGTATTATGACGTCACAGTATATGATGACATCATAATTAGTATGCACTATGATGTCACAATGTATTATGACGTCAAAATGTATCCACATTATGACATCGCAATATATTTTGAGAACGCAATTTGTAGGTATTATGAGCAATTTCTCTTACCCCAATTTGTGTCACATCTACTGGAGCATAATGAGCATCCATTATGATGACACAGTATATGATGACATCATAATTAGTATGCACTATGATGTCACAATATATTTTGACGTCATAATGAATCCGCATTATGACATCACAATATATTATGAGAGTACAATTAGCAGGAATTATGAGCAATTTCTCTTACCCCAATTTGTGTCACATCTACTGGAGCATCATGAGCATGCATTATGACCTCACAGTATATGATGACATCATAATTAGTAAGCATTATGACGTCACAATGTATTATGACGTCATAATGTATCCGCATTATGACATCACAATATATTATGAGAGCGCAATTTGCAGTTATTATGAGCAATTTCTCTTACCCCAATTTGTGTCACATCTACTGGAGAAACATCAGCATGTATTATGACGTCACAGTATATGATGAAATCATAATTAGTATGCATTATGACGTCACAATGTATTATGACGGCATAATATATCCGCATTATGAAATCACAATATATTATCAGAGCACAATTTGCAGGTATTATGAGCAATTTCTCTTACCCCAATTTGTGTCACATCTACTGGAGCATCATGAGCATGCATTATGACGTCACAATATATGATGACATCATAATTAGTATGCACTATGATGTCACAATGTATTATGACGTCATAATATATCCGCTTTATGACATCACAATATATTATGAGAGCGCAATTTGCAGGTATTATGACCAATTTCTCTTACCCCAATTTGTGTCACATCTACTGGAGCATCATGAGCATGCATTATGACGTCACAGTATATGATGACATCATAATTAGTATGCACTATGACGTCACAATGTATTATGATGTCATAATATATCCGTATTATGACATCACAATATATTATGTGAGCGCAATTTGCAGGTGTTATGAGCAATTTCTCTTACCCCAATTTGTGCCACATCTACTGGAACATCATGAGCATGCGTTATGACGTCACAGTATATGATGACATCATAATTATTATGCACTATGACGTCACAATGTATTATGATGTCATAATATATCCGTATTATGACATCACAATATATTATGTGAGCGCAATTTGCAGGTTTTATGACCAATTTCTCTTACCCCAATTTGTGTCACATCTACTGGAGCATAATGAGAATGCATTATGATGTCACAGTATATGATGACATCATAATTTGTATGCACTATGATGTCACAATGTATTATGACGTCATAATGAATCCGCATTATGACATCACAATATATTATGAGAGCGCAATTTGTAGGTATTATGAGCAATTTCTCTTACCCCAATTTGTGTCACATCTACTGGAGCATCCTGAGCATGTATTATGACGTCACAATATATGATGACATCATAATTAGTATGCAGTATGACGTCACAATGCATTATGACGTCATAATGTATTCGCATTATGACATCACAATATAATATGAGAGCGCAATTTGCAGGAATTATGAGCAATTTCTCTTACCCCAATATGTGTCACATCTACTGGAGAAATATGAGCATGTATTATGATGTCACAGTATATGATGACATCATAATTAGTATGCATTATGACGTCACAGTGTATTATGATGTCATAATATATCCGCATTATGACATCACAATATATTATGAGAGCGCAATTTGCATGTATTATGAGCAAATTCTCTTACCCCAATTTGTGTCACATCTACTGGAGCATCCTGAGCATGTATTTTGACGTCACAATATATGATGACATCATAATTAGTATGCATTATGACGTCACAATGTATTATGACGTCATAATGTATTCACATTATGACATCACAATATATTATGAGAGCGCAATTTGCAGGTATTATGAGCAATTTCTCTTACCCCAATTTGTGTCACATCTACTGGAGCATCATGAGCATACATTATGGCATCACAGTATATGATAACATCATAATTAGTAAGCATTATGACGTCACAATGTATTATGACGTCATAATGTATCCGCATTATGACATCACAATATATTATGAGAGCCCATTTTGCAGGTATTATGAGCAATTTCTCTTACCGCAATTTGTTTCACATCTACTGGAGCATCCTGAGCATGTATTATGACGTCACAGTATATGATGACATCATAATTAGTATGCACTATGATGTCACAATGTATTATGACATCATAATGTATCCGCATTATGACATCTCAATATATTATGAGAGCGCAATTTGCAGGTAATATGAGCAATTTCTCTTACCCCAATTTGTGTCACATCTACTGGAGCATAATGAGAATGCATTATGATGTCACAGTATATGATGACATCATAATTAGTATGCACTATTATGTCACAATGTATTATGACGTCATAATGAATCCACATTATGACATCACAATATATTATGAGAGCGCAATTTGCAGGTATTATGAGCAATTTCTTTTACCCCAATTTGTGTCACATCTACTGGAGCATCCTGAGCATGTATTATGACGTCACAATATATGATGACATCATAATTAGTATGCACTATGATGTCACAATATATTACGACGTCATAATGTATTCGCATTATGACATCCCAATATATTATGAGAGAGCAATTTGCAGGTATTATGAGCAATTTCTCTTACCCCAATTTGTGTCACATCTACTGGAGCATCATGAGCATGCATTATGACATCACAGTATATGATGACATCATAATTAGTAAGCATTATGACGTCACAATGTATTATGACGTCATAATGTATCCGCATTATGACATCACAATATATTATGAGAGCGCAATTTGAAGGTATTATGAGCAATTTCTCTTACCCCAATTTGTGTCACATCTACTGGGGCATAATGAGCATGCATTATGATGTCACAGTATATGATGACATCATAATTAGTATGCACTATGATGTCACAATGTATTATGACGTCATAATGAATCCCCATTATCCCATCAAAATATATTATGAGAGCGCATTTTGCAGGTATTATGAGCAATTTCTCTTACCCCAATTTGTGTCACATCTACTGGAGAAACATCAGCATGTATTATGACATCACAGTATATGATGACATCATAATTAGTGTGCATTATGACGTCACAATGTATTATGACGGCATAATATATCCGCATTATGACATCACAATATATTATCAGAGCACAATTTGCAGGTATTATGAGCAATTTCTCTTACCCCAATTTGTGTCACATCTACTGGAGCATCATGAGCATGCATTATGACGTCACAATATATGATGACATCATAATTAGTATGCACTATGATGTCACAATGTATTATGACGTCAAAATATATCCGCTTTATGACATCACTATATATTATGAGAGCGCAATTTGCAGGTATTATGACCAATTTCTCTTACCACAATTTGTGTCACATCTACTGGAGCATCATGAGCATGCATTATGACGTCACAGTATATGATGACATCATAATTAGTATGCACTATGACGTCACAATGTATTATGATGTCATAATATATCCGTATTATGACATCACAATATATTTTGTGAGCGCAATTTGCAGGTGTTATGAGCAATTTCTCTTACCCAATTTGTGCCACATCTACTGGAGCATCATGAGCATGCGTTATGACGTCACAGTATATGATGAAATCATAATTATTATGCACTATGACGTCACAATGTAATATGACGTCATAATGTATCCGCATTATGACATCACAATATATTATGAGAGCGCAATTTGCAGGTATTATGAGCAATTTCTCTTACCCCAATTTGTGTCACATCTACTGGAGCATCCTGAGCATGTATTATGACGTCACAATATATGATGACATCATAATTAGTATGCACTATGACGTCACAATGTATTATGACTTCATAATGTATTCACATTATGACAACACAATATAATATGAGAGCGCAATTTGCAGGTATTATGACCAATTTCTCTTACCCCAATTTGTGTCACATCTACTGGAGCATAATGAGAATGCATTATGATGTCACAGTATATGATGACATCATAATTAGTATGCACTATGATGTCACAATGTATTATGACGTCATAATGAATCCGCATTATGACATCACAATATATTATGAGAGCGCAATTTGCAGGTATTATGAGCAATTTCTCTTACCCCAATTTGTGTCACATCTACTGGAGCATCCTGAGCATGTATTATGACATCACAATATATGATGACATCATAATTAGTATACACTATGACGTCACAATGCATTGTGACGTCATAATGTATTCGCATTATGACATCACAATATAATATGAGAGCGCAATTTGCAGGAATTATGAGCAATTTCTCTTACCCCAATATGTGTCACATCTACTGGAGAAATATGAGCATGTATTATGACGTCACAGTATATGATGACATCATAATTAGTATGCATTATGACGTCACAGTGTATTATGATGTCATAATATATCCGCATTATGACATCAGAATATATTATGAGAGCGCAATTTGCATGTATTATGAGCAATTTCTCTTACCCCAATTTGTGTCACATCTACTGGAGCATCCTGAGCATGTATTATGACGTCACAATATATGATGACATCATAATTAGTATGCACTATGACGTCACAATGTATTATGACGTCATAATGTATTCACATTATGACAACACAATATATTATGAGAGCGCAATTTGCAGGTATTATGACCAATTTCTCTTACCCCAATTTGTGTCACATCTACTGGAGCATAATGAGCATGCATTATGATGTCACAGTATATGATGACATCATAATTAGTATGCACTATGATGTCACAATGTATTATGACGTCATAATGAATCCGCATTATGACATCACAATATATTATGAGAGCGCAATTTGCAGGTATTATGAGCAATTTCTCTTACCCCAATTTGTGTCACATCTACTGGAGCATCATGAGCATACATTATGGCATCACAGTATATGATAACATCATAATTAGTATGCATTATGACGTCACAATGTATTATGATGTCATAATATATCCGCATTATGACATCACAATATATTATGAGAGCGCAATTTCCAGGTATTATGAGCCATTTCTCTTACCACAATTTGTGTCACATCTGCTGGAGCATCATGAGCATGCATTATGATGTCACAATATATGATGACATCATAATTAGTATGCACTGTGATGTCACAATGTATTATGACGTCATAATGTATCCGCTTTATGACCTCACAATATATTATGAGAGCGCAATTTGCAGGTATTATGACCAATTTCTCTTACCCCAATTTGTGTCACATCTACTGGAGCATCATGAGCATGTATTATGAGGTCACAGTATATGATGACATCATAATTAGTATGCACTATGACATCACAATGTATTATGATGTCATAATATATCCGGATAATGACATCACAATATATTATGAGAGCGCAATTTGCAGGTGTTATGAGCAATTTCTCTTACCCAAATTTGTGCCACATCTGCTGGAGCATCATGGGCATGCATTATGACGTCACAATATATGATAACATCATAATTAGTATGCACTATGATGTCACAATGTATTATGACGTCATAATGTATCTGCTTTATGACATCACAATATATTATGAGAGCGCAATTTGCAGGTATTATGACCAATTTCCCTTACCCCAATTTGTGTCACATCTACTGGAGCATCATGAGCATGTATTATGACGTCACTGTATATGAAGACATCATTATTAGTATGCACTATGACGTCACAATGTATTATGATGTCATAATATATCCGCATTATGACATCACAACATATTATGAGGGCGCAATTTGCAGGTATTATGAGCAATTTCTCTTACCACAATTTGTGTCACATCTACTGGAGCATCATGAGCATGCATTATGACGTCACAATATATGATGACATCATAATTAGTATGCACTATGATGTCACAATGTATTAGGACGTCATAATGTATCCGCTTTATGACATCACAATATATTATGAGAGCGCAATTTGCAGGTATTATGACCAATTTTTCTTACCCCAATCTGTGTCACATCTACTGGAGCATCATGAGCATGTATTATGACGTCACAGTATATGATGACATCATAATTAGTATGCACTATGACGTCACAATGTATTATGACGTCATAATGTATCCGCATTATGACATCACAATATATTATGAGAGCGCAATTTGCAGGTATTATGAGAAATTTCTCTTACCGCATTTTGTGTCACATCTACTGGAGCATCCTGAGCATGTATTATGACGTCACAATATATGATGACATCATAATTAGTATGCACTATGACGTCACAATGCATTATGACGTCATAATGTATTCGCATTATGACATCACAATATAATATGAGAGCGCAATTTGCAGGTATTATGAGCAATTTCTCTTACCCCAATTTGTGTCACATCTACTCGAGAATCATGAGCATGTATTATGACGTCACAGTATATGATGACATCATAATTAGTATGCACTATGACGTCACAATGTATTGTGACATCATAATGTATCCGCATTATGACATCGGAATATATAATGAGAGCGCAATTTGCAGGTATTATGACCAATTTCTCTTACCCCAATTTGTGTCACATCTACTGGGGCATAATGAGCATGCATTATGATGTCACAGTATATGATAACATCATAATCAGTATGCACTATGATGTCACAATGTATTATGACGTCATAATGAATCCCCATTATGACATCACAATATATTATGAGAGCGCAATTTGCAGGTATTATGAGCAATTTCTCTTACCACAATTTGTGTCACATCTACTGGAGAAACATCAGCATGTATTATGACGTCACAGTATATGATGACATCATAATTAGTATGAATTATGACGTCACAATGTATTATGACGTCATAATATATCCGCATTATGACATCACAATATATTATCAGAGCACAATTTGCAGCTATTATGAGCAATTTCTCTTACCCCAATTTGTGTCACATCTACTGGAGCATCATGAGCATGCATTATGACGTCACAATATATGATGACATCATAATTAGTATGCACTATGATGTCACAATGTATTATGACGTCATAATATATCCGCTTTATGACATCACAATATATTATGAGAGCGCAATTTGCAGGTATTATGACCAACTTCTCTTACCCCAATTTGTGTCACATCTACTGGAGCATCATGAGCATGCATTATGACGTCACAGTATATGATGACATCATAATTTGTATGCACTATGACCTCACAATGTATTATGATGTCATAATATATCCGTATTATGACATCACAATATATTCTGTGAGCGCAATTTGCAGGTGTTATGAGCAATTTCTCTTACCCCAATTTGTGCCACATCTACTGGAGCATCATGAGCATGCGTTATGACCTCACAGTATATGATGACATCATAATTATTATGCACTATGACGTCACAATGTATTATGACGTCATAATGTATCCGCATTATGACATCACAGTATATTATGAGAGCGCAATTTGCAGGTATTATGAGCAATTTCTCTTACCCCAATTTGTGTCACATCTACTGGAGCATCCTGAGCATATATTATGACGTCACAATATATGATGACATCATAATTAGTATGCACTATGACGTCACAATGTATTATGACTTCATAATGTATTCGCATTAAGACATCACAATATATTATGAGAGTGCAATTTGCAGGTATTATGAGCAATTTCTCTTACCCCAATTTGTGTCACATCTACTGGAGCATCATGAGCATGTATTATGACGTCACAGTATATGATGACATCATAATTAGTATGCATTATGACGTCACAATGTATTATGATGTCATAATATATCCGCATTATGACATCACAATATATTATTAGAGCGCAAATTGCAGGTATTATGAGCAATTTCTCTTACCCCAATTTGTGTCACATCTACTGGAGAAACATCAGCATGTATTATGACGTCACAGTATATGATGACATCATAATTAGTATGCATTATGACGTCACAATGTATTATGACGTCATAATATATCCGCATTATGACATCACAATATATTATCAGAGCACAATTTGCAGGTATTATGAGCAATTTCTCTTACCCCAATTTGTGTCACATCTACTGGAGCATCATGAGCATGCATTATGACGTCACAATATATGATGACATCATAATTAGTATGCACTATGATGTCACAATGTATTATGACGTCATAATATATCCGCTTTATGACATCACAATATATTATAAGAGCGCAATTTGCAGGTATTATGACCAATTTCTCTTACCCCAATTTGTGTCACATCTACTGGAGCATCATGAGCATGCATTATGACGTCACAGTATATGATGACATCATAATTAGTATGCACTATGACGTCACAATGTATTATGATGTCATAATATATCCGTATTATGACATCACAATATATTATGTGAGCGCAATTTGCAGGTGTTATGAGCAATTTCTCTTACCCGAATTTGTGCCACATCTACTGGAGCATCATGAGAATGCGTTATGACCTCACAGTATATGATGACATCATAATTATTATGCACTGTGACGTCACAATGTATTATGACGTCATAATGTATCCGCATTATGACATCACAATATATTATGAGAGCGCAATTTGCAGGTATTATGAGCAATTTCTCTTACCCCAATTTGTGTCACATGTACTGGAGAATCCTGAGCATATATTATGACGTCACAATATATGATGACATCATAATTAGTATGCACTATGACGTCACAATGTATTATGACGTCATAATGTATTCGCATTATGACATCACAATATATTATGAGAGCGCAATTTGCAGGTATTATGAGCAATTTCTCTTACCCCAATTTGTGTCACATCTACTGGAGCATCATGAGCATGTATTATGACGTCACAGTATATGATGACATCATAATTAGTATGCATTATGACGTCACAATGTATTATGAGGTCATAATATATCCGCATTATGACATCACAATGTATTATTAGAGCGCAATTTGCAGGTATTATGAGCAATTTCTCTTACCCCAATTTGTGTCACATCTACTGGAGCATCCTGAGCATGTATTATGACGTCACAATATATGATGACATCATAATTAGTATGCACTATGACGTCACAATGTATTATGACGTCATAATGTATTTACATTATGACTACACAATATATTATGAGAGCGCAATTTGCAGGTATTATGACCAATTTCTCTTACCCCAATTTGTGTCACATCTACTGGAGCATAATGAGAATGCATTATGATGTCACAGTATATGATGACATCATAATTAGTATGCACTATGATGTCACAATGTATTATGACGTCATAATGAATCCGCATTATGACATCACAATATATTATGAGAGCGCAATTTGCAGGTATTATGAGCAATTTCTCTTACCCCAATTTGTGTCACATCTACTGGAGCATCCTGAGCATGTATTATGACGTCACAATATATGATGACATCATAATTAGTATGCACTATGACGTCACAATGCATTATGACGTCATAATGTATTCGCAATATGACATCACAATATAATATGAGAGCGCAATTTGCAGGAATTATGAGCAATTTCTCTTACCCCAATTTGTGTCACATCTACTGTAGCATCATGAGCATGTATTATGACGTCACAGTACATGATGACATCATAATTAGTATGCACTATGACATCACAATGTATTATGATGTCATAATATATCCAGATAATGACATGACAATATATTATTAGAGCGAATTTGCAGGTGTTATGAGCAATTTCTCTTACCCAAATTTGTGCCACATCTACTGGAGCATCATGAACATGCATTATGACGTCACAATATATGATGACATCATAATTAGTATGCACTATGATGTCACAATGTATTATGACGTCATAATGTATCTGCTTTATGACATCACAATATATTATGAGAGCGCAATTTGCAGGTATTATGACCAATTTCCCTCACCCCAATTTGTGTCACATCTACTGGAGCATCAAGAGCATGTATTATGACGTCACAGTATATGAAGACATCATTATTAGTATGCACTATGATATCACAATGTATTATGACGTCATAATGTATCCGCATTATGACATCACAATATATTATGAGAGCGCAATTTGCAGGTATTATGAGAAATTTCTCTTACCCCAATTTGTGTCACATCTACTGGAGCATCCTGAGCATGTATTATGACGTCACAATATATGATGACATCATAATTAGTATGCACTATGACGTCACAATGCATTATGACGTCATAATGTATTCGCATTATGACATCACAGTATAATATGAGAGCCCAATTTGCAGGTATTATGAGCAATTTCTCTTACCCCAATTTGTGTCTCATCTACTCGAGAATCATGAGCAAGTATTATGACGTCACAGTATATGATGACATCATAATTAGTATGCACTATGACGTCACAATGTATTATGACATCATAATGTATCCGCATTATGACATCGCAATATATAATGAGAGCGCAATTTGCAGGTATTATGACCAATTTCTCTTAACCCAATTTGTGTCACATCTATTGGGGCATAATGAGCATGCATTATGATGTCACAGTATATGATGACATCATAATTAGTATGCACTATGATGTCACAATGTATTATGACGTCATAATGAATCCCCATTATGACATCACAATATATTATGAGAGCGCAATTTGCAGGTATTATGAGCAATTTCTCTTAACACAATTTGTGTCACATCTACTGGAGAAACATCAGCATGTATTATGATGTCACAGTATATGATGACATCATAATTAGTATGCATTATGACGTCACAATGTATTCTGGCGTCATAATATATCCGCATTATGACATCACAATATATTATCAGAGCACAATTTGCAGGTTTTATGAGCAATTTCTCTTACCCCAATTTGTGTCACATCTACTGGAGCATCATGAGCATGCATTATGACGTCACAATATATGATGATATCATAATTAGTATGCACTATGATGTCATAATGTATTATGACGTCATAATATATCCGCTTTATGACATCACAATATATTATGAGAGCGCAATTTGCAGGTATTATGACCAATTTCTCTTACCCCAATTTGTGTCACATCTACTGGAGCATCATGAGCATGCATTATGACGTCACAGTATATGATGACATCATAATTATTATGCACTATGACGTCACAATGTATTATGACATCATAATGTATCCGCATTATGACATCACAATATATTATGAGAGCGCAATTTGCAGGTATTATGAGCAATTTCTCTTACCCCAATTTGTGTCACATCTACTGGAGCATCATCAGCATGCATTATGATGTCACAATATATGATTACATCATAATTAGTATGCACTATGACGTCACAATGTATTATGACGTCATAATGTATTTACATTATGACTACACAATATATTATGAGAGCGCAATTTGCAGGTATTATGACCAATTTCTCTTACCCCAATTTGTGTCACATCTACTGGAGCATAATGAGAATGCATTATGATGTCACAGTATATGATGACATCATAATTAGTATGCACTATGATGTCACAATGTATTATGACGTCATAATGAATCCGCATTATGACATCACAATATATTATGAGAGCGCAATTTGCAGGTATTATGAGCAATTTCTCTTACCCCAATTTGTGTCACATCTACTGGAGCATCCTGAGCATGTATTATGACGTCACAATATATGATGACATCATAATTAGTATGCACTATGACGTCAAAATGCATTATGTCGTCATAATGTATTCGCAATATGACATCACAATATAATATGAGAGCGCAATTTGCAGGAATTATGAGCAATTTCTCTTACCCCAATTTGTGTCACATCTACTGTAGCATCATGAGCATGTATTATGACGTCACAGTACATGATGACATCATAATTAGTATGCACTATGACATCACAATGTATTATGATGTCATAATATATCCAGATAATGACATCACAATATATTATTAGAGCGAATTTGCAGGTGTTATGAGCAATTTCTCTTACCCAAATTTGTGCCACATCTGCTGGAGCATCATGAACATGCATTATGATGTCACAATATATGATGACATCATAATTAGCATGCACTATGATGTCACAATGTATTATGACGTCATAATGTATCTGCTTTATGACATCACAATATATTATGAGAGCGCAATTTGCAGGTATTATGACCAATTTCCCTTACCCCAATTTGTGTCACATCTACTGGAGCATCATGAGCATGTATTATGACGTCACTGTATATGAAGACATCATTATTAGTATGCACTATGACGTCACAATGTATTATGATGTCATAATATATCCGCATTATGACATCACAACATATTATGAGGGCGCAATTTGCAGGTATTATGAGCAATTTCTCTTACCACAATTTGTGTCACATCTACTGGAGCATCATGAGCATGCATTATGACGTCACAATATATGATGACATCATAATTAGTGTGCACTATGATGTCACAATGTATTATGACGTCGTAATGTATCCGCTTTATGACATCACAATATATTAAGAGAGCGCAATTTGCAGGTATTATGACCAATTTCTCTTACACCAATCTGTGTCACATCTACTGGAGCATCATGAGCATGTATTATGACGTCACAGTATATGATGACATCATAATTAGTATGCACTATGACGTCACAATGTATTATGACATCATAATGTATCCGCATTATGACATCGCAATATATAATGAGAGCGCAATTTGCAGGTATTATGACCAATTTCTCTTACCCCAATTTGTGTCACATCTACTGGGGCATAATGAGCATGCATTATGATGTCACAGTATATGATGACATCATAATCAGTATGCACTATGATGTCACAATGTATTATGACGTCATAATGAATCCCCATTATGACATCACAATATATTATGAGAGCGCAATTTGCAGGTATTATGAGCAATTTCTCTTACCCCTATTTGTGTCACATCTACTGGAGAAACATCAGCATGTATTATGACGTCACAGTATATGATGACATCATAATTAGTATGCATTATGACGTCACAATGTATTATGACGTCATAATATATCCGCATTATGACATCACAATATATTATCAGAGCACAATTTGCAGCTATTATGAGCAATTTCTCTTACCCCAATTTGTGTCACATCTACTGGAGCATCATGAGCATGCATTATGACGTCACAATATATGATGACATCATAATTAGTATGCACTATGATGTCACAATGTATTATGACGTCATAATATATCCGCTTTATGACATCACAATATATTATCAGAGCGCAATTTGCAGGTATTATGACCAATTTCTCTTACCACAATTTGTGTCACATCTACTGGAGCATCATGAGCATGCATTATGACGTCACAGTATATGATGACATCATAATTAGTATGCACTATGACCTCACAATGTATTATGATGTCATAATATATCCGTATTATGACATCACAATATATTATGTGAGCGCAATTTGCAGGTGTTATGAGCAATTTCTCTTACCCCAATTTGTGCCACATCTACTGGAGCATCATGAGCATGCGTTATGACCTCACAGTATATCATGACATCATAATTATTATGCACTATGACGTCACAATGTATTATGACGTCATAATGTATCCGCATTATGACATGACAATATATTATGAGAGCGCAATTTGCAGTTATTATGAGCAATTTCTCTTACCACAATTTGTGTCACATCTACTGGAGCATCCTGAGCATATATTATGACGTCACAATATATGATCACATCATAATTAGTATGCACTATGACGTCACAATGTATTATGACGTCATAATGTATTCGCATTATGACATCACAATATATTATGAGAGTGCAATTTGCAGGTATTATGAGCAATTTCTCTTACCCCAATTTGTGTCACATCTACTGGAGCATCATGAGCATGTATTATGACGTCACAGTATATGATGACATCATAATTAGTATGCATTATGACGTCACAATGTATTATGATGTCATAATATATCCGCATTATGACATCACAATATATTATTAGAGCGCAATTTGCAGGTATTATGAGCAATTTCTCTTACCCCAATTTGTGTCACATCTACTGGAGCATCCTGAGCATGTATTATGACGTCACAATATATGATGACATCATAATTAGTATGCACTATGACGTCACAATGCATTATGACGTCATAATGTATTCGCAATATGACATCACAATATAATATGAGACCGCAATTTGCAGGTATTATGACCAATTTCTCTTAACCCAATTTGTGTCACATCTACTGGGGCATAATGAGCATGCATTATGATGTCACAGTATATGATGACATCATAATTAGTATGCTCTATGATGTCACAATGTATTATGACGTCATAATGAATCCCCATTATGACATCACAATATATTATGAGAGCGCAATTTGCAGGTATTATGAGCAATTTCTCTTAACACAATTTGTGTCACATCTACTGGAGAAACATCAGCATGTATTATGACGTCACAGTATATGTTGACATCATAATTAGTATGCATTATGACGTCACAATGTATTCTGTCGTCATAATATATCCGCATTATGACATCACAATATATTATCAGAGCACAATTTGCAGGTTTTATGAGCAATTTCTCTTACCCCAATTTGTGTCACATCTACTGGAGCATCATGAGCATGCATTATGACGTCACAATATATGATGATATCATAATTAGTATGCACTATGATGTCATAATGTATTATGACGTCATAATATATCCGCTTTATGACATCACAATATATTATGAGAGCGCAATTTGCAGGTATTATGACCAATTTCTCTTACCCCAAATTGTGTCACATCTACTGGAGCATCATGAGCATGCATTATGACGTCACAGTATATGATGACATCATAATTATTATGCACTATGACGTCACAATGTATTATGACGTCATAATGTATCCGCATTATGACATCACAATATATTATGAGAGCGCAATTTGCAGGTATTATGAGCAATTTCTCTTACCCCAATTTGTGTCACATCTACTGGAGCATCATCAGCATGCATTATGATGTCACAATATATGATTACATCATAATTAGTATGCACTATGACGTCACAATGTATTATGACGTCATAATGTATTCGCATTCTGACATCACAATATATTATGAGAGCGCAATTTGCAGGTATTATGAGCAATTTCTCTTACCCCAATTTGTGTCACATCTACTGGAGCATCATGAGCATGTATTATGACGTCACAGTATATGATGACATCATAATTAGTATGCACTATGACGTCACAATGTATTATGACATCATAATGTATCCGCATTATGACATTGCAATATATTATGAGAGCGCAATTTCCAGGTATTATGAGCCATTTCTCTTACCACAATTTGTGTCACATCTGCTGGAGCATCATGAGCATGCATTATGATGTCACAATATATGATGACATCATAATTAGTATGCACTGTGATGTCACAATGTATTATGACGTCATAATGTATCCGCTTTATGACATCACAATATATTATGAGAGCGCAATTTGCAGGTATTATGACCAATTTCTCTTACCCCAATTTGTGTCACATCTACTGGAGCATCATGAGCATGTATTATGACGTCACAGTATATGATGACATCATAATTAGTATGCATTATGACGTCACAATGTATTATGATGTCATAATATATCCGCATTATGACATCACAATATATTATTAGAGCGCAATTTGCAGGTATTATGAGCAATTTCTCTTACCCCAATTTGTGTCACATCTACTGGAGCATCCTGAGCATGTATTATGACGTCACAATATATGATGACATCATAATTAGTATGCACTATGACGTCACAATGTATTATGACGTCATAATGTATTTACATTATGACTACACAATATATTATGAGAGCGCAATTTGCAGGTATTATGACCAATTTCTCTTACCCCAATTTGTGTCACATCTACTGGAGCATAATGAGAATGCATTATGATGTCACAGTATATGATGACATCATAATTAGTATGCACTATGATGTCACAATGTATTATGACGTCATAATGAATCCGCATTATGACATCACAATATATTATGAGAGCGCAATTTGCAGGTATTATGAGCAATTTCTCTTACCCCAATTTGTGTCACATCTACTGGAGCATCCTGAGCATGTATTATGACGTCACAATATATGATGACATCATAATTAGTATGCACTATGACGTCACAATGCATTATGTCGTCATAATGTATTCGCAATATGACATCACAATATAATATGAGAGCGCAATTTGCAGGAATTATGAGCAATTTCTCTTACCCCAATTTGTGTCACATCTACTGTAGCATCATGAGCATGTATTATGACGTCACAGTACATGATGACATCATAATTTGTATGCACTATGACATCACAATGTATTATGATGTCATAATATATCCAGATAATGACATCACAATATATTATTAGAGCGAATTTGCAGGTGTTATGAGCAATTTCTCTTACCCAAATTTGTGCCACATCTACTGGAGCATCATGAACATGCATTATGATGTCACAATATATGATGACATCATAATTAGTATGCACTATGATGTCACAATGTATTATGACGTCATAATGTATCTGCTTTATGACATCACAATATAATATGAGAGCGCAATTTGCAGGTATTATGACCAATTTCCCTTACCCCAATTTGTGTCACATCTACTGGAGCATCATGAGCATGTATTATGACGTCACTGTATATGAAGACATCATTATTAGTATGAACTATGACGTCACAATATATTATGATGTCATAATATATCCGCATTATGACATCACAACATATTATGAGGGCGCAATTTGCAGGTATTATGAGCAATTTCTCTTACCACAATTTGTGTCACATCTACTGGAGCATCATGAGCATGCATTATGACGTCACAATATATGATGACATCATAATTAGTGTGCACTATGATGTCACAATGTATTATGACGTCGTAATGTATCCGCTTTATGACATCACAATATATTAAGAGAGCGCAATTTGCAGGTATTATGACCAATTTCTCTTACACCAATCTGTGTCACATCTACTGGAGCATCATGAGCATGTATTATGACGTCACAGTATATGATGACATCATAATTAGTATGCACTATGACGTCACAATGTATTATGACGTCATAATGTATCCGCATTATGACATCACAATATATTATGAGAGCGCAATTTGCAGGTATTATGAGAAATTTCTCTTACCGCATTTTGTGTCACATCTACTGGAGCATCCTGAGCATGTATTATGACGTCACAATATATGATGACATCATAATTAGTATGCACTATGACGTCACAATGCATTATGACGTCATAATGTATTCGCATTATGACATCACAATATAATATGAGAGCGCAATTTGCAGGTATTATGAGCAATTTCTCTTACCCCAATTTGTGTCACATCTACTCGAGAATCAAGAGCATGTATTATGACGTCACAGTATATGATGACATCATAATTAGTATGCACTATGACGTCACAATGTATTATGACATCATAATGTATCCGCATTATGACATCGCAATATATAATGAGAGCGCAATTTGCAGGTATTATGACCAATTTCTCTTAACCCAATTTGTGTCACATCTACTGGGGCATAATGAGCATGCATTATGATGTCACAGTATATGATGACATCATAATCAGTATGCACTATGATGTCACAATGTATTATGACTTCATAATGAATCCCCATTATGACATCACAATATATTATGAGAGCGCAATTTGCAGGTATTATGAGCAATTTCTCTTACCCCAATTTGTGTCACATCTACTGGAGAAACATCAGCATGTATTATGACGTCACAGTATATGATGACATCATAATTAGTATGCATTATGACGTCACAATGTATTATGACGTCATAATATATCCGCATTATGACATCACAATATATTATCAGAGCACAATTTGCAGCTATTATGAGCAATTTCTCTTACCCCAATTTGTGTCACATCTACTGGAGCATCATGAGCATGTATTATGACGTCACAATATATGATGACATCATAATTAGTATGCACTATGATGTCACAATGTATTATGACGTCATAATATATCCGCTTTATGACATCACAATATATTATCAGAGCGCAATTTGCAGGTATTATGACCAATTTCTCTTACCCCAATTTGTGTCACATCTACTGGAGCATCATGAGCATGCATTATGACGTCACAGTATATGATGACATCATAATTAGTATGCACTATGACCTCACAATGTATTATGATGTCATAATATATCCGTATTATGACATCACAATATATAATGTGAGCGCAATTTGCAGGTGTTATGAGCAATTTCTCTTACCCCAATTTGTGCCACATCTACTGGAGCATCATGAGCATGCGTTATGACCTCACAGTATATGATGACATCATAATTATTATGCACTATGACATCACAATGTATTATGACGTCATAATGTATCCGCATTATGACATGACAATATATTATGAGAGCGCAACTTGCAGTTATTATGAGCAATTTCTCTTACCACAATTTGTGTCACATCTACTGGAGCATCCTGAGCATATATTATGACGTCACAGTATATGATCACATCATAATTAGTATGCACTATGACGTCACAATCTATTATGACGTCATAATGTATTCGCATTATGACATCACAATATATTATGAGAGTGCAATTTGCAGGTATTATGAGCAATTTCTCTTACCCCAATTTGTGTCACATCTACTGGAGCATCATGAGCATGTATTATGACCTCACAGTATATGATGACATCATAATTATTATGCACTATGACGTCACAATGTATTATGACGTCATAATGTATCCACTTTATGACATCACAATATATTATGAGAGTGCAATTTGCAGGTATTATGACCAATTTCTCATACCCCAATTTGTGTCACATCTACTGGAGCAACATGAGCATGTATTCTGACGTCACAGTATATGATGACATCATAATTAGTATGCAATATGACATCACAATGTATTATGATGTCATAATATATCCGGATAATGACATCACAATATATTATGAGAGCGCAATTTGCAGGTGTTATGAGCAATTTCTCTTACCCCAATTTGTGTCACATCTACTGGAGCAACATGAGCATGTATTATGACGTCACAGTATATGATGACATCATAATTAGTATGCATTATGACGTCACAGTGTATTATGATGTCATAATATATCCGCATTATGACATCACAATATATTATGAGAGCGCAATTTGCAGGTATTATGTGCAATTTCCCTTACCCCAATTTGTGTCACATCTACTGGAGCATCCTGAGCATGTATTATGACGTCACAATATATGATGACATCATAATTAGTATGCACTATGACGTCACAATGTATTATGACGTCATAATGTATTTACATTATGACAACACAATATATTATGAGAGCGCAATTTGCAGGTATTATGACCAATTTCTCTTACCCCAATTTGTGTCACATCTACTGGAGCATAATGAGCATGCATTATGATGTCACAGTATATGATGACATCATAATTAGTATGCACTATGATGTCACAATGTATTATGACGTCATAATGAATCTGCATTATGACAACACAATATATTATGAGAACGCAATTTGCAGGTATTATGACCAATTTCTCTTACCCCAATTCGTGTCACATCTACTGGAGCATCATAAGCATGCATTATGGCATCACAGTATATGATGACATCATAATTAGTAAGCATTATGACGTCACAATATATTATGACGTCATAATGTATCCGCATTATGACATCACAATATATTATGAGAGCGCGATTTGCAGGTATTATGAGCAATTTCTCTTACCCCAATTTGTGTCACATCTACTCTAGCATCCTGAGCATGTATTATGATGTCACAGTATATGATGACATCATAAATAGTATGCACTATGACGTCACAATGTATTATGACATCATAATGTATCCGCATTATGACATCGCAATATATTATGAGAGCGCAATTTGCAGGTAATATGAGCAATTTCTCTTACCCCAATTTGTGTCACATCTATTGGAGCATAATGAGAATGCATTATGATGTCACAGTATATGATGACATCATAATTAGTATGCACTATGATGTCACAATGTATTATGACGTCATAATGTATCCGCTTTATGACATCACAATATATTATGAGAGCGCAATTTGCAGGTATTATGACCAATTTCTCTTACCCCAATTTGTGTCACATCTCCTGGAGCATCATGAGCATGTATTCTGACATCACAGTATATGATGACATCATAATTAGTATGCAATATGACATCACAATGTATTATGATGTCATAATATATCCGGATAATGACATCACAATATATTATGAGAGCGCAATTTGCAGGTGTTATGAGCAATTTCTCTTACCCAAATTTGTGCCACATCTACTGGAGCATCATGAACATGCATTATGACGTCACAATATATGATGACATCATAATTAGTATGCACTATGATGTCACAATGTATTATGACGTCATAATGTATCTGCTTTATGACATCACAATATATTATGAGAGCGCAATTTGCAGGTATTATGAGCAATTTCTCTTACCCCAATTTGTGTCACATCTACAGGAGCATCCTGAGCATGTATTATGACCTCACAATATATGATGACATCATGATTAGTATGCACTATGACGTCACAATGCATTATGACGTCATAATGTATTCGCATTATGACATCACAGTATAATATGAGAGCGCAATTTGCAGGTATTATGAGCAATTTCTCTTACCCCAATTTGTGTCACATCTACTCGAGAATCATGAGCATGTATTATGATGTCACAGTATATGATGACATCATAATTAGTATGCACTATGACGTCACAATGTATTATGACATCATAATGTATACGCATTATGACATCGCAATATATAATGAGAGCGCAATTTGCAGGTATTATGACCAATTTCTCTTAACCCAATTTGTGTCACATCTACTGGGGCATAATGAGCATGCATTATGATGTCACAGTATATGATGAAATCATAATTAGTATGCACTATGATGTCACAATGTATTATGACGTCATAATGAATCCCCATTATGACATCACAATATATTATGAGAGCGCAATTTGCAGGTATTATGACCAATTTCTCATACCCCAATTTGTGTCACATCTACTGGAGCAACATGAGCATGTATTCTGACGTCACAGTATATGATGACATCATAATTAGTATGCAATATGACATCACAATGTATTATGATGTCATAATATATCCGGATAATGACATCACAATATATTATGAGAGCGCAATTTGCAGGTGTTATGAGCAATTTCTCTTACCCAAATTTGTGCCACATCTACTGGAGCAACATGAGCATGCATTATGACGTCACAATATATGATGACATCATAATTAGTATGCAGTATGATGTCACAATGTATTATGACGTCATAATGTATCTGCTTTATGACATCACAATATATTATGAGAGCGCAATTTGCAGGTATTATGACCAATTTCCCTTACCCCAATTTGTGTCACATCTACTGGAGCATCATGAGCATGTATTATGACGTCACAGTATATGAAGTCATCATTATTAGTATGCACTATGACGTCACAATGTATTATGATGTCATAATATATCCGCATTATGACATCACAACATATTATGAGGGCGCAATTTGCAGGTATTATGAGCAATTTCTCTTACCACAATTTGTGTCACATCTACTGGAGCATCATGAGCATGCATTATGACGTCACAATATATGATGACATCATAATTAGTATGCACTATGATGTCACAATGTATTATGACGTCATAATGTGTCCGCTTTATGACATCACAATATACTATGAGAGCGCAATTTCCAGGTATTATGACCAATTTCTCTTACCCCAATCTGTGTCACATCTGCTGGAGCATCATGAGCATGTATTATGATGTCACAGTATATGATGACATCATAATTAGTATGCACTATGACGTCACAATGTATTATGACGTCATAATGTATCCGCATTACGACATCACAAAATATTATGAGAGCGCAATTTGCAGGTATTATGAGAAATTTCTCTTACCCCAATTTGTGTCACATCTACTGGAGCATCCTGAGCATGTATTATGACGTCACAATATATGATGACATCATAATTAGTATGCACTATGACGTCACAATGCATTATGACGTCATAATGTATTCGCCTTATGACATCACAGTATAATATGAGAGCGCAATTTGCAGGTATTATGAGCAATTTCTCTTACCCCAATTTGTGTCACATCTACTCGAGAATCATCAGCATGTATTTTGACGTCACAGTATATGATGACATCATGATTAGTATGCACTATGACGTCACAATGTATTATGACATCATAATGTATCCGCATTATGACATCGCAATATATAATGAGAGCGCAATTTGCAGGTATTATGACCAATTTCTCTTAACCCAATTTGTGTCACATCTACTGGGGCATAATGAGCATGCATTATGATGTCACAGTATATGATGACATCATAATTAGTATGCACTATGATGTCACAATGTATTATGACGTCATAATGAATCCCCATTATGACATCACAATATATTATGAGAGCGCAATTTGCAGGTATTATGAGCAATTTCTCTTACCCCAATTTGTGTCACATCTACTGGAGAAACATCAGCATGTATTATGACGTCACAGTATATGATGACATCATAATTAGTATGCATTATGACGTCACAATGTATTCTGGCGTCATAATATATCCGCATTATGACATCACAATATATTATCAGAGCACAATTTGCAGGTTTTATGAGCAATTTCTCTTACCCCAATTAGTGTCATATCTACTGGAGCATCATGAGCATGCATTATGACGTCACAATATATGATGACATCATAATTGCTATGCACTATGATGTCACAATGTATTATGACGTCATAATATATCCGCTTTATGACATCACAATATATTATGAGAGCGCAATTTGCAGGTATTATGACCAATTTCTCTTACCCCAATTTGTGTCACATCTACTGGAGCATCATGACCATGCATTATGACGTCACAGTATATGATGACATCATAATTATTATGCACTATGACGTCACAATGTATTATGACGTCAAAATGTATCCGCATTATGACATCACAATATATTATGAGAGCGCAATTTGCAGGTATTATGAGCAATTTCTCTTACCCCAGTTTGTGTCACATCTACTGGAGCATCATGAGCATGCATTATGATGTCACAATATATGATTACATCATAATTAGTATGCACTATGACGTCACAATGTATTATGACGTCATAATGTATTCGCATTCTGACATCACAATATATTATGAGAGCGCAATTTGCAGGTATTATGAGCAATTTCTCTTACCCCAATTTTTGTCACATCTACTGGAGCATCATGAGCATGTATTATGATGTCACAGTATATGATGACATCATAATTAGTATGCACTATGACGTCACAATGTATTATGACATCATAATATATCCGCATTATGACATTGCAATATATTTTGAGAGCGCAATTTGTAGGTATTATGAGCAATTTCTCTTACCCCAATTTGTGTCACATCTACTGGAGCATCATGAGCATGTATTATGATGTCACAGTATATGATGACATCATAATTAGTATGCACTATGATGTCACAATGTATTATGACGTCATAATGTGTCCGCGTTATGACATCACAATATATTATGAGAGCGCAATTTGCAGGTATTATGAGCAATTTCTCTTACCCCAATTTGTGTCACATCTACTGGAGCATCATGAGCATGTATTATGATGTCACAGTATATGATGACATCATAATTAGTATGCATTATGACGTCACAGTGTATTATGATGTCATAATATATCCGCATTATGACATCACAATATATTATGAGAGCGCAATTTGCAGGTATTATGTGCAATTTCTCTTACCCCAATTTGTGTCACATCTACTGGATCACCCTGAGCATGTATTATGACGTCACAATATATGATGACATCATAATTAGTATGCACTATGACGTCACAATGTATTATGACGTCATAATGTATTCACATTATGACAACACAATATACTATGAGAGCGCAATTTGCAGGTAGTATGAACAATTTCTCTTACCCCAATTTGTGTCACATCTACTGGAGCATAATGAGCATGCATTATGATGTCACAGTATATGATGACATCATAATTAGTATGCAATATGATGTCACAATGTATTATGATGTCATAATGAATCCGCATTATGACATCACAATATATTATGAGAGGGCAATTTGCAGGTATTATGAGCAATTTCTCTTACCCCAATTTGTGTCACATCTACTGGAGCATCCTGAGCATGTATTATGATGTCACAATATATGATGACATCATAATTAGTATTCACTATGACGTCACAATGCATTATGACGTCATAATGTATTCGCATTTTGACATCGCAATATAATATGAGAGCGCAATTTGCAGGAATTATGAGCAATTTCTCTTACCCAATTTGTGTCACATCTACTCGAGAATCATGAGCATGTATTATGACGTCACAGTATATGATGACATCATAATTATTATGCACTATCACGTCACAATGTATTATGACATCATAATGTATCCACATTATGACATCGCAATATATAATGAGAGCGCAATTTGCAGGTATTATGACCAATTTCTCTTACCCCAATTTGTGTCACATCTTCTGGGTCATAATGAGCATGCATTATGATGTCACAGTATATGATGACATCATAATTAGTATGCACTATGATGTCACAATATATTATGACGTCATAATGTATCCCCATTATGACATCACAATATATTATGAGAGCGCAATTTGCAGGTATTATGAGCAGGTTCTCTTACCCCAATTTGTGTCACATCTACTGGAGAAACATCAGCATGTATTATGACGTCACAGTATATGATGACATCATAATTAGTATGCATTATGACGTCACAATGTATTATGACGTCATAATGAATCCGCATTATGACATCACAATATATTATGAGAGCGCAATTTGCAGGTATTATGACCAACTTCTCTTACCCCAATTTGTGTCACATCTACTGGAGAATCATAAGCATGCATTATGGCATCACAATATATGATGACATCATAATTAGTAAGCATTATGACGTCACAATATATTATGACGTCATAATGTATCCGCATTATGACATCACAATATATTATGAGAGCGCAATTTGCAGGTATTATGAGCAATTTCTCTTACCCCAATTTGTGTCACATCTACTGGAGCATCCTGAGCATGTATTATGACGTCACAGTATATGATGACATCATAAATAGTATGCACTATGACGTCACAATGTATTATGACATCATAATGTATCCGCATTATGACATCGCAATATATTATGAGAGCGCAATTTGCAGGTAATATGAGCAATTTCTCTTACCCCAATTTGTGTCACATCTATTGGAGCATAATGAGAATGCATTATGATGTCACAGTATATGATGACATCATAATTAGTATGCACTATGATTTCACAATGTATTATGACGTCATAATGAATCCGCATTATGACATCACAATATATTATGAGAGCACAATTTGCAGGTATTATGAGCAATTTCTCTTACCACATTCTGTGTCACATCTACTGGAGCATAATGAGCATGCATTATGATGTCACAATATATGATGACATCATAATTAGTATGCACTATGATGTCACAATGTATTATGACGTCATAATGTATCCGCTTTATGACATCACAATATATTATGAGAGCGCATTTTGCAGGTATTATGACCAATTTCTCTTACCCCAATTTGTGTCACATGTACTGGAGCATCATGAGCATGTATTCTGACATCACAGTATATGATGACATCATAATTAGTATGCAATATGACAACACAATGTATTATGATGTCATAATATATCCGGATAATGACATCACAATATATTATGAGAGCGCAATTTGCAGGTGTTATGAGCAATTTCTCTTACCCACATTTGTGCCACATCTACTGGAGCAACATGAGCATGCATTATGACGTCACAATATATGATGACATCATAATTAGTATGCAGTATGATGTCACAATGTATTATGACGTCATAATGTATCTGCTTTATGACATCACAATATATTATGAGAGCGCAATTTGCAGGTATTATGACCAATTTCCCTTACCCCAATTTGTGTCACATCTACTGGAGCATCATGAGCATGTATTATGACGTCACAGTATATGAAGTCATCATTATTAGTATGCACTATGACGTCACAATGTATTATGATGTCATAATATATCCGCATTATGACATCACAACATATTATGAGGGCGCAATTTGCAGGTATTATGAGCAATTTCTCTTACCACAATTTGTGTCACATCTACTGGAGCATCATGAGCATGCATTATGACGTCACAATATATGATGACATCATAATTAGTATGCACTATGATGTCACAATGTATTATGACGTCATAATATGTCCGCTTTATGACATCACAATATACTATGAAAGCGCAATTTCCAGGTATTATGACCAATTTCTCTTACCCCAATCTGTTTCACATCTGCTGGAGCATCATGAGCATGTATTATGATGTCACAGTATATGATGACATCATAATTAGTATGCACTATGACGTCACAATGTATTATGACGTCATAATGTATCCGCATTACGACATCACAAAATATTATGAGAGCGCAATTTGCAGGTATTATGAGAAATTTCTCTTACCCCAATTTGTGTCACATCTACTGGAGCATCCTGAGCATGTATTATGACGTCACAATATATGATGACATCATAATTAGTATGCACTATGACGTCACAATGCATTATGACGTCATAATGTATTCGCATTATGACATCACAGTATAATATGAGAGCGCAATTTGCAGGTATTATGAGCAATTTCTCTTACCCCAATTTGTGTCACATCTACTCGAGAATCATGAGCATGTATTTTGACGTCACAGTATATGATGACATCATGATTAGTATGCACTATGACGTCACAATGTATTATGACATCATAATGTATCCGCATTATGACATCGCAATATATAATGAGAGCGCAATTTGCAGGTATTATGACCAATTTCTCTTAACCCAATTTGTGTCACATCTACTGGGGCATAATGAGCATGCATTATGATGTCACAGTATATGATGACATCATAATTAGCATGCACTATGATGTCACAATGTATTATGACGTCATAATGAATCCCCATTATGACATCACAATATATTATGAGAGCGCAATTTGCAGGTATTATGAGCAATTTCTCTTACCCCAATTTGTGTCACATCTACTGGAGAAACATCAGCATGTATTATGACGTCACAGTATATGATGACATCATAATTAGTATGCATTATGACGTCACAATGTATTCTGGCGTCATAATATATCCGCATTATGACATCACAATATATTATCAGAGCACAATTTGCAGGTTTTATGAGCAATTTCTCTTACCCCAATTAGTGTCACATCTACTGGATCATCATGAGCATGCATTATGATGTCACAATATATGATGACATCATAAATAGTATGCACTATGATGTCACAATGTATTATGACGTCATAATGTATCCGCTTTATGACATCACAATATATTATGAGAGCGCAATTTGCAGGTATTATGACCAATTTCTCATACCCCAATTTCTGTCACATCTACTGGAGCAACATGAGCATGTATTCTGACGTCACAGTATATGATGACATCATAATTAGTATGCAATATGACATCACAATGTATTCTGATGTCATAATATATCCGGATAATGACACACAATATATTATGAGAGCGCAATTTGCAGGTGTTATGAGCAATTTCTCTTACCCAAATTTGTGCCACATCTACTGGAGCACCATGAGCATGCATTATGACGTCACAATATATGATGACATCATAATTAGTAAGCAGTATGATGTCACAATGTATTATGACGTCATAATGTATCTGCTTTATGACATCACAATATATTATGAGAGCGCAATTTGCAGGTATTATGACCAATTTCCCTTACCCCAATTTGTGACACATCTACTGGAGCATCATGAGCATGTATTATGACGTCACAGTATATGAACTCATCATTATTAGTATGCACTATGACGTCACAATGTATTATGATGTCATAATATATCCGCATTATGACATCACAACATATTATGAGGGCGCAATTTGCAGGTATTATGAGCAATTTCTCTTACCACAATTTGTGTCACATCTACTGGAGCATCATGAGCATGCATTATGACGTCACAATATATGATGACATCATAATTAGTATGGACTATGTCGTCACAATGTATTATGACGTAATAATGTATTCGCATTATGACATCACAATATTTTATGAGAGCGCAATTTGCAGGTATTATGAGCAATTTCTCTTACCCCAATTTGTGTCACATCTACGGGAGCATCATGACCATGTATTATGACGTCACAGTATATGATGACATCATAATTAGTATGCACTATGACGTCACAATGTATTATGACATCATAATGTATCCGCATTATGACATCGCAATATATTTTGAGAGCGCAATTTGTAGGTATTATGAGCAATTTCTCTTACCCCAATTTGTGTCACATCTACTGGAGCATAATGAGCATGCATTATGATGTCACAGTATATGATGACATCATAATTAGTATGCACTATGATGTCACAATGTATTTTGACGTCATAATGAAACCGCATTATGACATCAGAATATAATATGAGAGCGCAATTTGCAGGTATTTTGAGCAATTTCTCTTACCCCAATTTGTGTCACATCTACTGGAGAAACATGAGCATGTATTATGACGTCACAGTATATGATGACATCATAATTAGTATGCATTATGACGTCACAATGTATTATGATGTCATAATATATCCGCATTATGACATCACAATATATTATGAGAGCGCAATTTGCAGGTATTATGAGCAATTTCTCTTACCCCAATTTCTGTCACATCTACTGGATCACCCTGAGCATGTATTATGACGTCACAATATATGATGACATCATAATTAGTATGCACTATGACGTCACAATGTATTATGACGTCATAATGTATTCACATTATGACAACACAATATACTATGAGAGCGCAATATGCAGGTAGTATGACCAATTTCTCTTACCCCAATTTGTGTCACATCTACTGGAGCATAATGAGCATGCATTATGATGTCACAGTATATGATGACATCATAATTAGTATGCAATATGATGTCACAATGTATTATGATGTCATAATGAATCCGCATTATGACATCACAATATATTATGAGAGGGCAATTTGCAGGTATTATGAGCAATTTCTCTTACCCCAATTTGTGTCACATCTACTGGAGCATCCTGAGCATGTATTATGATGTCACAATATATGATGACATCATAATTAGTATTCACTATGACGTCACAATGCATTATGACGTCATAATGTATTCGCATTTTGACATCGCAATATAATATGAGAGCGCAATTTGCAGGAATTATGAGCAATTTCTCTTACCCAATTTGTGTCACATCTACTCGAGAATCATGAGCATGTATTATGACGTCACAGTATATGATGACATCATAATTATTATGCACTATCACGTCACAATGTATTATGACATCATAATGTATCCACATTATGACATCGCAATATATAATGAGAGCGCAATTTGCAGGTATTATGACCAATTTCTCTTACCCCAATTTGTGTCACATCTACTGGGTCATAATGAGCATGCATTATGATGTCACAGTATATGATGACATCATAATTAGTATGCACTATGATGTCACAATATATTATGACGTCATAATGTATCCCCATTATGACATCACAATATATTATGAGAGCGCAATTTGCAGGTATTATGAGCAGGTTCTCTTACCCCAATTTGTGTCACATCTACTGGAGAAACATCAGCATGTATTATGACGTCACAGTATATGATGACATCATAATTAGTATGCATTATGACGTCACAATGTATTATGACGTCATAATGAATCCGCATTATGACATCACAATATATTATGAGAGCGCAATTTGCAGGTATTATGACCAATTTCTCTTACCCCAATTTGTGTCACATCTACTGGAGAATCATAAGCATGCATTATGGCATCACAGTATATGATGACATCATAATTAGTAAGCATTATGACGTCACAATATATTATGACGTCATAATGTATCCGCATTATGACATCACAATATATTATGAGAGCGCAATTTGCAGGTATTATGAGCAATTTCTCTTACCCCAATTTGTGTCACATCTACTGGAGCATCATGAGCATGTATTATGACGTCACAGTATATGATGACATCATAAATAGTATGCACTATGACGTCACAATGTATTATGACATCATAATGTATCCGCATTATGACATCGCAATATATTATGAGAGCGCAATTTGCAGGTAATATGAGCAATTTCTCTTACCCCAATTTGTGTCACATCTATTGGAGCATAATGAGAATGCATTATGATGTCACAGTATATGATGACATCATAATTAGTATGCACTATGATGTCACAATGTATTATGACGTCATAATGAATCCGCATTATGACATCACAATATATTATGAGAGCACAATTTGCAGGTATTATGAGCAATTTCTCTTACCACATTCTGTGTCACATCTACTGGAGCATAATGAGCATGCATTATGATGTCACAATATATGATGACATCATAATTAGTATGCACTATGATGTCACAATGTATTATGACGTCATAATGTATCCGCTTTATGACATCACAATATATTATGAGAGCGCATTTTGCAGGTATTATGACCAATTTCTCTTACCCCAATTTGTGTCACATCTACTGGAGCATCATGAGCATGTATTCTGACATCACAGTATATGATGACATCATAATTAGTATGCAATATGACATCACAATGTATTATGATGTCATAATATATCCGGATAATGACATCACAATATATTATGAGAGCGCAATTTGCAGGTGTTATGAGCAATTTCTCTTATCCAAATTTGTGTCACATCTACTGGAGCATCATGAGCATGCATTATGACGTCAGAATATATGATGACATCATAATTAGTATGCAGTATGATGTCACAATGTATTATGACGTCATAATGTATCTGCTTTATGACATCACAATATATTATGAGAGCGCAATTTGCAGGTATTATGAACAATTTCCCTTACCCCAATTTGTGTCACATCTTCTGGAGCATCATGAGCATGTATTATGACGTCACAGTATATGAAGTCATCATTATTAGTATGAACTATGACGTCACAATGTATTATGATGTCATAATATATCCGCATTATGACATCACAACATATTATGAGGGCGCAATTTGCAGGTATTATGAGCAATTTCTCTTACCACAATTTGTGTCACATCTACTGGAGAATCATGAGCATGCATTATGACGTCACAATATATGATGACATCATAATTAGTATGCACTATGATGTCACAATGTATTATGACGTCATAATGTATCCGATTTATGACATCACAAAATATTATGAGAGCGCAATTTGCAGGTATAATGACCAATTTCTCTTACCCCAATTTGTGTCACATCTATTGGAGCATCATGAGCATGTATTATGACGTCACGGTATATGATGACATCATAATTAGTATGCACTATGACGTCACAATGTATTATGACGTCATAATGTATCCGCATTATGACATCACAATATATTATGAGAGCGCAATTTGCAGGTATTAGTAGCAATTTCTCTTACCCCAATTTGTGTCACATCTACTGGAGCATCATGAGCATGTATTATGACGTCACAATATATGATGACATCATAATTAGTATGCACTATGATGTCACAATGTATTATGACGTCATAATGTATCTGCTTTATGACATCACAATATATTATGAGAGCGCAATTGGCAGGTATTATGAACAATTTCCCTTACCCCAATTTGTGTCACATCTACTGGAGCATCATGAGCATGTATTATGACGTCACAGTATATGAAGTCATCATTATTAGTATGAACTATGACGTCACAATGTATTATGATGTCATAATATATCCGCATTATGACATCACAACATATTATGAGGGCGCAATTTGCAGGTATTATGAGCAATTTCTCTTACCACAATTTGTGTCACATCTACTGGAGAATCATGAGCATGCATTATGACGTCACAATATATGATGACATCATAATTAGTATGCACTATGATGTCACACTGTATTATGACGTCATAATGTATCCGATTTATGACATCACAAAATATTATGAGAGCGCAATTTGCAGGTATAATGACCAATTTCTCTTACCACAATTTGTGTCACATCTATTGGAGCATCATGAGCATGTATTATGACGTCACGGTATATGATGACATCATAATTAGTATGCACTATGACGTCACAATGTATTATGACGTCATAATGTATCCGCATTATGACATCACAATATATTATGAGAGCGCAATTTGCAGGTATTAGTAGCAATTTCTCTTACCCCAATTTGTGTCACATCTACTGGAGCATCAGGAGCATGTATTATGACGTCACAATATATGATGACATCATAATTAGTATGCACTATGATGTCACAATGTATTATGACGTCATAATGTATCCGATTTATGACATCACAATATGTTATGAGAACGCAATTTGCAGGTATTATGAGCAATTTCTCTTAACCCAATTTGTGCCAAATCTACTGGAGAAACATGAGCATGTCTTATGACGTCACAGTATATGATGACATCATAATTAGTATGCACTATGATGTCACAATGTATTATGACGGCATAATGTATCCGATTTATGACATCACAATATGTTATGAGAGCGCAATTTGCAGGTATTATGAGCAATTTCTCTTACCACAATTTGTGTCAAATCTACTGGAGAAACATGAGCATGTCTTATGACGTCACAGTATATGACGACATCATAATTAGTATGCATTATGACGTCCCAATGTATTATGATGTCATAATATATCCGCATTATGACATCACAATATATTATGAGAGCGCAATTTGCAGGTATTATGAGCAATTTCTCTTACCCCAATATGTGTCACATCTACTGGAGCATAATGAGCATGCATTATGATGTCACAGTATATGAGGACATCATAATTAGTATGCACTATGATGTCACAATGTATTATGACGTCATAATCAATCCGCATTATGACATCACAATATATTATGAGAGCACAATTTGCACGTGTTATGAGCAATTTCCCTTACCCAAATTTGTGCTACATCTACTGGAGCATCATGAGCATGCATTATGACGTCACAATATATGATGACATCATAATTAGTATGCAGTATGATGCCACAATGTATTATGACGTCATAATGTATCTGCTATATGACCTCAAAATATATTATGAGAGCGCAATTTGCAGGTATTATGACCAATTTCCCTTACCCCAATTTGTGTCACATCTACTGGAGCATCATGAGCATGTATTATGACGTCACAGTATATGAAGACATCATTATTAGTATGCACTATGACGTCACAATGTATTATGACCTCATAATGTATTCGCATTATGACATCACAATATATTATGAGAGCGCAATTTGCAGGTATTATGAGCAATTTCTCTTACCCCAATTTGTGTCACATCTACTGGAGCATCATGAGCATGTATTATGACGTCACAGTATATGTTGAGATCACAATTAGTATGCACTATGACGTCACAATGTATTATGATGTCATAATATATCCGGATAATGACATCACAATATAGTATGAGAGCGCAATTTGCAGGTGTTTTGAGCAATTTCTCTAACCCAAATTTGTGCCACATCTACTGGAGCATCATGAGCATGCATTATGACGTCACAATATATGATGACATCATAATTAGTATGCACTATGATGTCACAATGTATTATGACGTCATAATGTATCCGATTTATGACATCACAAAATATTATGAGAGCGCAATTTGCAGGTATAATGACCAATTTCTCTTTCCCCAATTTGTGTCACATCTACTGGAGCATCATGAGCATGTATTATGACGTCACAGTATATGATGACATCATAGTTAGTATGCACTATGACGTCACAATGTATTATGACGTCATAATGTATCCGCATTATGACATCACAATATATTATGAGAGCGCAATTTGCAGGTATTAGGAGCAATTTCTCTTACCCCAATTTGTTTCACATCTACTGGAGCATCCCGAGCATGTATTATGACGTCACAATATATGATGACATCATAATTAGTATGCACTATGACGTCACAAAGTATTATGACCTCATAATGTATTCGCATTATGACATCACAATATATTATGAGAGCGCAATTTGCAGGTATTATGAGCAGTTTCTCTTTCCCCAATTTGTGTCACATCTACTGGAGCGTCATGAGCATGTATTATGACGTCACTGTATATGTTGACATCATAATTAGTATGCACCATGACGTCACAATGTATTATGACATCATAATGCATCCGCATTATGACATCGCAATATATTTTGAGAGCGCAATTTGTAGGTATTATGAGCAATTTCTCTTACCCCAATTTGTGTCACATCTACTGGAGCATAATGAGCATGCATTATGATGTCACAGTATATGATGACATCATAATTAGTATGCACTATGATGTCACAATGTATTATGACGTCATAATGTATCTGCTTTATGACATCACAATATACTATGAGAGCGCAATTTGCAGGTATTATGACCAATTTCCCTTACCGCAATTTGTGTCACATCTACTGGAGCAACATGAGCATGTATTATGACGTCACAGTATATGAAGACATCATTATTAGTATGCACTATGACGTCAAAATGTATTATGATGTCATAATATATCCGCATTATGACATCACAACATATTATGAGGGCGCAATTTGCAGGTATTATGAGCAATTTCTCTTACCACAATTTGTGTCACATCTACTGGAGAATCATGAGCATGCATTATGACGTCACAATATATGATGACATCCTAATTAGTATGCACTATGACGTCACAATGTATTATGACGTCATAATGTATTCGCATTATGACATCACAATATATTATGAGAGCGCAATTTGCAGGTATTATGAGCAATTTCTCTTACCCTATTTGTGTCACATCTACTGGAGCATCATGAGCATGCATTATGATGTCACAGTATATGATGACATCATAATTAGTATGCACTATGATGTCACAATGTATTATGACGTCATAATGTATCCGCATTATGACATCACAATATATTATGAGAGCGCAATTTGCAGGTATTATGAGCAATTTCTCTTACCCCAATTTTTGTCACATCTACTGGAGCATCATGAGCATGCATTATGACATCACAGTATATGATGACATCATAATTAGTAAGCATTATGACGTCACAATGTATTATGACGTCATAATGTATCCGCATTATGACATCACAATATGTTATGAGAGCGCAATTTGCAGGTATTATGAGCAATTTCTCTTACCCCAGTTTGTGTCACATCTACTGGAGAAACATGAGCATGTATTATGACGTCACAGTATATGATGACATCATAATTAGTATGCATTATGACGTCACAATGCATTATGATGTCATAATATATCCGGATAATGACATCACAATATATTATGAGAGCGCAATTTGCAGGTGTTATCAGCAATTTCTGTTACCCAAATTTGTGCCACATCTACTGGAGCATCATGAGCATGCATTATGACGTCACAATATATGATGACATCATAATTAGTATGCAGTATGATGTCACAATGTATTATGACGTCATAATGTATCTGCTTTATGACATCACAATATATTTTGAGAGAGCAATTTGCAGGTATTATGACCAATTTCCCTTACCCCAATTTGTGTCACATCTACTGGAGCATCATGAGCATGCATTATGACGTCACAGTATATGATGACATCATAATTAGTATGCACTATGATGTCACAATGTATTATGACGTCATAAGGTATCCGCTTTATGACATCACAATATATTATGAGAGCGCAATTTGCAGGTATTATGACCAATTTCTCTTACCCCAATTTGTGTCACATATACTGGAGCATCATGAGCATGTATTATGACGTCACAGTATATGATGACATCATAAATAGTATGCACTGTGACGTCACAATGTATTATGACGTCATAATGTATCCGCATTATGACATCACAATATATTATGAGAGCGCAATTTGCAGGTATTCTGAGCAATTTCTCTTACCCCAATTTGTGTCACATCTACTGGAGCATCCTGAGCATGTATTTTGACGTCACAATATATGATGACAATATAATTAGTATGCACTATGACGTCAAAATGCATTATGACGTCATAATGTATTCGCATTATGACATCACAATGTAATATGAGAGCGCAATTTGCAGGTATTATGAGCAATTTCTCTCACCCCAATTTGTGTCACATCTACTCGAGAATCATGAGCATGTATTATGACATCAAAGTATATGATGACATCATAATTAGTATGCACTATGACGTCACAGTGTATTATGACATCATAATGTATCCACATTATGACATCGCAATATATTATGAGAGCGCAATTTGCAGGTATTCTGGGCATTTTCTCTTACCCCAATTTGTGTCACATCTACTGGAGCATAATGAGCATGCATTATAATGTCACAGTATATGATGACATCATAATTAGTATGCACTATGATGTCACAATGTATTATGACGTCATAATGAATCCCCATTATGACATCACAATATATTATGAGAGCGCAATTTGCAGGTATTATGAGCAATTTCTCTTAACCCAATTTGTGTCACATCTACTGGAGAAACATCAGCATGTATTATGACGTCACAGTATATGATGACATCATAATTAGTATGCATTATGACGTCACAATGTATTATGACGTCATAATATATCCGCATTATGACATCACAATATATTATGAGAGCGCAATTGGCAGGTATTATGAGCAATATCTCTTACCCCAATTTGTGTCACATCTACTGGAGCATCATGAGCATGCATTATTACGTCACAGTATATGATGACATCATAAATAGTATGCACTATGACGTCACAATGTATTATGACGTCATAATGTATCCGCATTATGAAATCACAATATATTGTGAGAGCGCAATTTGCAGGTATTATGAGCAATTTCTCTTACCCCAATTTGTGTCACATCTCCTGGAGCATCCTGAGCATGTATTATGACGTCACAATATATGATGACAAAATAATTAGTATGCACTATGACGTCAAAATGCATTATGGCGTCATAATGTATTCGCATTATGACATCACAATGTAATATGAGAGCGCAATTTGGAGGTATTATGAGCAATTTCTCTTACCCCAATTTGTGTCACATCTACTCGTGAATCATGAGCATGTATTATGACATCACAGTATATGATGACATCATAATTAGTATGCACTATGACCTCACAATGTATTATGACGTCATAATATATCCGCATTATGACATCACAATATATTATGAGAGCACAATTGGCAGGTATTATGAGCAATTTCTCTTACCTCAATTTGTGTCACATCTACTGGAGCATAATGAGCATGCATTATGATGTCACAGTATATGATGACATCATAATTAGTATGCACTATGACGTCACAATGTATTATGACGTCATAATTGATCCGCATTATGACATCACAATATATTATGTGAGCGCAATTTGCAGGTATTATGAGCAATTTCTCTAACCCCAATATTTGTCACATCTACTGGAGCATCATGAGCATGCATTATGACATCACAGTATACGATGACATCATAATTAGCAAGCATTATGACGTCACAATGTATTATGACGTCATAATGTATCCGCATTATGACATCACAATATGTTATGAGAGCGCAATTTGCAGGTATTATGAGCAATTTCTCTTACCCCAATTTGTGTCACATCTACTGGAGAATCCTGAGCATGTATTATGACGTCACAGTATATGATGACATCATAATTAGTATGCACTATGACGTCACAATATATTATGACATCATATTGTATCCGCATTATGACATCGCAATATATTATGAGAGCGCAATTTGCAGGTATTCTGAGCAATTTCTCTTACCCCAATTTGTGTCACATCTACTGGAGCATCATGAGCAAGTATTCTGACGTCACAGTATATGATGACATCATAATTAGTATGCACTATGACATCACAATGTATTATGATGTCATAATATATCCGGATAATGACATCACAATATATTATGAGAGCGCAATTTGCAGGTATTATGAGCAATTTCTCTTACCCCAATTTGTGTCACATCTACTCGAGCATCATGAGCATGTATTATGACGTCACAGTATATGATGACATCATAAATAGTATGCACTATGACGTCACAATGTATGATGACATCATAATGTATCCGCATTATGACATCGCAATATATTATGAGAGCGCAATTTGCAGGTATTTTGAGCAATTTCTCTTACCACAATTAGTGTCACATCTACTGGAGCATAATGAGCATGCATTATGATGTCACAGTATATGATGACATCATAATTAGTATGCACTATGATGTCACAATGTATTATGACGTCATAATGAATCCGCATTATGACATCACAATATATTATGAGAGCGCAATTTGCAGGTATTATGAGCAATTTCTCTTACCACAATTTGTGTCACATCTACTGGAGCATAATTGGCATGCATTATGATGTCACAGTATATGATGATATCATAATTAGTATGCACTATGATGTCACAATGTATTATGACGTCATAATGTATCCGCTTTATGACATCACAATATATTATGAGAGCGCAATTTGCAGGAATTATGACCAACTTCTCTTACCCCAATTTGTGTCACATCTACTGGAGCATCATGAGCAAGTATTCTGACGTCACAGTATATGATGACATCATAATTAGTATGCACTATGACATCACAATGTATTATGATGTCATAATATATCCGGATAATGACATCACAATATATTATGAGAGCGCAATTTGCACGTGTTATGAGCAATTTCTCTTACCCAAATTTGTGCCACATCTACTGCAGCATCATGAGCATGCATTATGACGTCACAATATACGATGACATCATAATTAGTATGCAGTATGATGTCACAATGTATTATGACGTCATAATGTGTCTGCTTTATGACATCACAGTATATTATGAGAGCGCAATTTGCAGGAGTTATGACCAATTTTTCTTACCCCAATTTGTGTCACATATACTGGAGCATCATGAGCATGCATTATGACGTCACGGTATATAATGACATCATAATTATTATGCACTATGACGTCACAATGTATTATGATATCATAATGTATCCGCATTATGACATCACAATATATTATGAGAGCGCAATTTGCAGGTATTGTGAGCAATTTCTCTTACCCCAATTTGTGTCACATCTACTGGAGCATCCTGAGCATGTATTATGACGTCACAATATATGATGACATCATAATTAGTATGCACTATGACGTCACAATGTATTAGGAGGTCATAATGTATTCACATTATGACAACACAATATATTATGAGAGCGCAATTTGCAGGTATTATGAGCAATTTCTGTTACCCCAATTTGTGTCACATCTACTGGAGCATCCTGAGCATGGATTATGACGTCACAATATATGATGACATCATAATTAGTATGCACTATGATGTCACAATGTATTATGACGTCATAATGAATCCGCATTATGACATCACAATATATTATGAGAGCGCAATTTGCAGGTATTATGAGCAATTTCTGTTACCACAATTTGTGTGACATCTACTGGAGCATCATGAGCATGCATTATGATGTCACAATATATGATGACATCATAATTAGTTTGCACTATGACGTCACAATGTATTATGACGTCATAATGTATCCGCTTTATGACATCACAATATATTATGAGAGCGCAATTTGCAGATATTATGACCATTTTCTCTTACGCCAATTTGTGTCACATCTACTGGAGCATCATGAGCATGTATTCTGACGTCACAGTATATGATGACATCATAATTAGTATGCACTACGACGTCACAATGTATTATGACATCATAGTATATCCGCATTATGGCATCGCAATATATTATGAGAGCGCAATTTGCAGGTATTATGAGCAATTTCTCTTACCCCAATGTGTGTCACATCTACTGGACCATAATGAGCATGCATTATGATGTCACAGTATATGATGACATCATAATTAGTATGCACTATGATGTCACAATGTATTATGACGTCATAATAAATCCGCCTAATGAAATCACAATATATTATGAGAGCGCAATTTGCAGGTATTATGAGCAATTTCTCTTACCCCAATTTGTGTCACATCTACTGGAGAAACATGAGCATGTATTATGATGTCACAGTATGTGATGACATCATAATTAGTATGCATTATGATGTCACAATGTATTATGTTGTCATAATATATCCATATTATGACATCACAATATATTATGAGAGCGCAATTTGCAGGTATTATGAGCAATTCCTCTTACCACAATATGGGTCACATGTACTGGAGCATCATGAGCATGCATTATGACGTCAAAATATATGATGACATCATAATTAGTATGTACTATGATGTCACAATGTATTATGACGTCATAATATATCCGCTTTATGACATCACAATATATTATGAGAGCACAACTTGCAGGTATTATGACCAATTTCTCTTACCCCAATTTGTGTCACATCTACTGGAGCATCATGAGCATGTATTATGACGTCACAGTATATGATGACATCATAATTAGTATGCACTATGACGTCACAATGTATTATGATGTCATAATGTATCCGCATTATGACATCGCAATATATTATGAGAGCGCAATTTGCAGGTATTATCAGCAATTTCTCTTACCCCAATTTGTGTCACATCTACTGGAGCATCCTGAAGATGTATTATGACGTCACAATATATGATGACATCATAATTAGTATGCACTATGATGTCACAATGTATTATGACGTCATAATGTATCCGCATTATGACATCGCAATATATTATGAGAGCGCAATTTGCAGGTATTATGAGCAATTTCTCTTACCCCAATTTGTGTCACATCTACTGGAGCATCATGAGCATGTATTATGACGTCACAGTATATGATGACATTATAATTAGTATGCACTATGACGTCACAATGTATTATGATATCATAATATATCCGCAATATGACATCACAATATAATATGAGAGCGGAATTTGCAGGTGTCATGAACAATTTCTCTTACCCCAATTTTTGTCACATCTACTGGAGCATCATGAGCATGTATTATGATGTCACAGTATATGATGACATCATAATTAGAAGCACTATGACGTCACAATGTATTATGACGTCATAATGTATCCGCATTATGACATCACAATATGTTATGAGAGCGCAATTTGCAGGTGTTATGAGCAATTTCTCTTACCCCAATTTGTGCCCCATCTACTGGAGCATCATGAGCATGTATTATGATATCACAGTATATGATGACATCATAATTAGTATGCACTATGACGTCACAATGTATTATGACGTCATAATGTATTCGCATTATGACATCACAATATATTATGAAAGCGCCATTTGCAGGTATTATGAGCAATTTCTCTTAACCCAATTTGTGTCACATCTACTGGAGCATCATGAGTATGCATTATGACGTCACAGTATATGTTGACATCATAATTAGCATGCAGTATGACGTAACAATGTCTTATGACGTCATAATGTATCCACATTATGACATCGCAATATATTATGAGAGCACAATTTGCAGGTATTATGAGCAATTTCATTTACCCCAATTTGTGTCAAATCTACTGGATCATCATGAGTATGTATTATGACGTCACCGCATATGATAACGTAATTAGTATGCACTTTGACGTCACAATGTATTATGACGTCATAATATATCCGCCTTATGACATCACAATATGAGAGCGCAATTTGCAGGTTTTATGAGCAATTTCTCTTACACCAATTTGTGTCATATCTACTGGAGCATCATGAGCATGTATTATGACGTCACAGTATATGATGACATCATAAGTAGTATGCACTATGACGTCACAGTGTCTTATGACGTCATAATGTATCCGCATTATGACATCACAATATGTTATGAGAGCGCAATTTGCAGGTATTATGAGCAATTTCTCTTACCCCAATTTGTGTCACATCTACTGGAGCATCATGAGCATGTATTATGACGTCACAGTATATGATGACATCATAATTAGTATGCATTATGACGTCACAATGTATTATGACGTCATAGTAAATCCACATTATGACATCACAATATCTTATGAGAGCGCAATTTTCAGGTATTATGAGCAATTTCTCTTACCCCAATTTGTGTCACATCTACTGGGGCATCATGAGCATGTATTATGATATTACAGTATACGATGACATCATAATTAGTATGCACTATTACGTCACAATGTCTTATGACATCATAATGTGTCCGCATTATGATATCACAATATATTCTGAGAGCGCAATTTGCAGGTATTATTAGCAGTTTCTCTTACCCCAATTTGTGTCACATCTACTGGAGCATCATGAGCATGTATTATGATGTCACAGTATATGATGACATCATAATTAGTATGCATATGACGTCACAATGTATTATGATGTCATAATGTATCCGCATTATGACATCACAATATATTATGAGATCGCAATTTGCAGGTATCATGAGCAGTTTCTCTTACTCCAATTTGTGTCACATCTACTGTAGCATCATGAGCTTGTATTATGACGTTACAATATGTGATGGCATCATAATTAGTATGCACCATGACGTCACAATGTATTATGATGTCATAATGTATCCGCATTATGACATCACAATATATTATGAGAGCGCAATTTGCAGGTATTATCACTAATTTCTCTTACCCCAATTTGCTTCACATCTACTGGAGCAACTGAGCATGTATTGTAATGTCGCAGTATATGATGACATCATAATTAGTATGCACTATGATATCATAATGTATTATGGCATAAGAATGTATCCGCATTATGACATCACAATATATTATGAGAGCGCAATTTGCAGGTATTATGAGCAATTTCTCATACGCCAGTTTGTGTCACATCTACTGGAGCATTATGAGCATGTATTATGACATCTCAATATATGATGAAAGCATAGTGTGCACTATGACGTCACAATGTATTATGACATCATAATGTATAGGCATTATGACATCGCAATATATTATGAGAGCGCAATTTGCAGGTATTATGAGCAATTTCTCTTACGCCAATTTGTGTCACATCTACTGGAGCATCATTAGCATGTATTATGACGTCACAATATATGATGACATCATAATTAGTATGCACTCTGAAATCGCAATATATTATGACGTCATAATGTATCCGCATTATGACATCACAATATATTATGAGAGCGCAATTTGCAGGTATTATGAGCAATTTCTCCTACCGTAATTTGCGTCACATCTACTGGAGAAACATGAGCATGTATTATGACGTCACAGTATATGATGACATCATTATTAGTATGCATTATGACGTCACAATGTATTATGATGTCATAAAATATCCGCATTATGACATCACAATATATTATGAGAGCGCAATTTGCAGGTATTATGAGCAATTTCTCTTACCACAAATTGTGTCACATCTACTGGAGCATCCTGAGCATGCATTATGATGTCACAATATATGATGGCATCATAATTAGTATGCACTATGATGTCACAATGTATTATGACGTCATAATGTATCCGCTTTATGACATCACAATATATTATGAGAGCGCAATTTGCAGGTATTATGACCAATTTCTCTTACCCCAATTTGTGTCACATCTACTGGAGCATCTTGAGCATGTATTATGACGTCACAGTATATGAAGACATCATAACTAGTATGCACTATGACATCACAATGTATTATGATGTCATAATATATCCGGATAATGACATCAAAATATATTATGAGAGCGGAATTTGCAGGTGTTATGAGCAATTTCTCTTACCCCAATTTGTGCCACATGTACTGGAGCATCATGAGCATGCATTATGACGTCACAATATATGATGACATCATAATTATTATGCACTATGATGTCACACTGTATTATGACGTCATAATGAATCCGCTTTATGTCATCACAATATATTATGAGAGCGCAATTTGCAGGTATTATGACCAATTTCTCTTACCCCAATTTGTGTCACATCTACTGGAGCATCTTGAGCATGTATTATGACGTCACAGTATATGAAGACATCATAATTAGTATGCACTATGACGTCACAATGTCTTATGACGTCATAATGTATTCACATTATGACAACACAATATATTATGAGAGCGCAATTTGCAGGTATTATGACCAATTTCTCTTACCCCAATTTGTGTCACATCTACTGGAGCATAATGAGCTTGCATTATGATGTCACAGTATATGATGACATCATAATTAGTATGCACTATGATGTCACAATGTATTATGACGTCATAATGAATCCGCATTATGACATCACAATATATTATGAGAGCGCAATTTGCAGGTATTATGAGCAATTTCTCTTACCCCAATTTGTGTCACATCTACTGGAGCATCATGAGCATGCATTATGGCATCACAGTAAATGATAACATCATAATTAGTAAGCATTATGACGTCACAATGTATTATGACGTCATAATGTATCCGCTTTATGACATCACAATATATTATGAGAGCGCAATTTGCAGGTATTATGACCAATTTCTCTTACCCCAATCTGTGTCACATCTACTGGAGCAACCTGAGCATGTATTATGACGTCACAATATATGATGACATCATAATTAGTATGCACTATGATGTCACAATGCATTATGACGTCATAATGTATTCGCATTATGACATCACCATATAATATGAGAGCGCAATTTGCAGGTATTATGAGCAATTTCTCTTACCCCAATATGTGTCACATCTACTCGAGAATCATGAGCATGTATTATGACGTCACAGTATATGATGACATCATAATTAGTATGCACTATGACGTCACAATGTATTATGACATCATAATGTATCCGCATTATGACATCGCAATATATAATGAGAGCGCAATTTGCAGGTATTATGACCAATTTCTCTTACCCCAATTTGTGTCACATCTACTGGGGCATAATGAGCATGCATTATGATGTCACAGTATATGATGACATCATAATTAGTATGCACTATGATGTCACAATGTATTATGACGTCATAATGAATCCCCATTATGACATCACAATATATTATGAGAGCGCAATTTGCAGGTATTATGAGCAATTTCCCTTACCCCAATTTGTGTCACATCTACTGGAGAAACATCAGCATGTATTATGACGTCACAGTATATGATGACATCATAATTAGTATGCATTATGATGTCACAATGTATTATGACGTCATAATATATCCGCATTATGACATCACAATATATTATCAGAGCACAATTTGCAGGTATTATGAGTAATTTCTCTTACCCCAATTTGTGTCACATCTACTGGAGCATCATGAGCATGCATTATGACGTCACAATATATGATGACATCATAATTAGTATGCACTATGATGTCACAATGTATTATGACGTCATAATATATCCGCTTTATGACATCACAATATATTATGAGAGCGCAATTTACAGGTATTATGACCAATTTCTCTTACCCCAATTTGTGTCACATCTACTGGAGCATCATGAGCATGCATTATGACGTCACAGTATATGATGACATCATAATTAGTATGCAGTATGACGTCACAATGTATTATGATGTCATAATATATCCGTATTATGACATCACAATATATTATGTGAGCGCAATTTGCAGGTGTTATGAGCAATTTCTCTTACCCCAATTTGTGTCACATCTACTGGAGCATCATGAGAATGTATTATGACGTCACAGTATATGATGACACCATAATCAGTGTGCACTACGACGTCACAATGCATTATGACATCATAACGTATCCGCATTATGACATCGCAATATATTACGAGAGCGCAATTTGCAGGTATTATGAGCAATTTCTCTTACCCCAATTTGTGTCACATCTACTGGAGCATCCTGAGCATGTATTATGACGTCACAATATATGATGACATCATAATTAGTATGCACTATGACGTCACAATGTATTATGACGTCATAATGTATTCACATTATGACAACACAATATATTATGAGAGCGCAATTTGCAGGTATTATGACCAATTTCTCTTACCCCAATTTGTGTCACATCTACTGGAGCATAATGAGCATGCATTATGATGTCACAGTATATGATGACATCATAATTAGTATGCACTATGATGTCACAATGTATTATGACGTCATAATGAATCCGCATTACGACATCTCAATATATTATGAGAGCGCAATTTGCAGGTATTATGAGCAATTTCTCTTACCCCAATTTGTGTCACATCTACTGGAGCATCATGAGCATGCATTATGGCACCACAGTATATGATGACATCATAATTAGTAAGCATTATGACGTCACAATGTATTATGACGTCATAATGTATCCGCATTATGACATCTCAATATATTATGAGAGCGCAATTTGCAGGTAATATGAGCAATTTCTCTTACCCCAATATGTGTCACATCTACTGGAGCATAATGAAAAAGCATTATGATGTCACAGTATATGATGACATCATAATTAGTATGCACTATGATGTCACAATGTATTATGACGTCATAATGAATCCGCATTATGACATCACAATATTTTATGAGAGCGCAATTTGCAGGTATTATGAGCGATTTCTCTTACCACAATTTGTGTCACATCTACTGGAGCATCATGAGCATGCATTATGATGTCACAATATATGATGACATCATAATTAGTATGCACTATGATGTCACAATGTATTATGACGTCATAATGTATCCACTTTATGACATCACAATATATTATGAGAGCGCAATTTGCAGGTATTATGACCAATTTCTCTTACCCCAATTTGTGTCACATCTACTGGAGCATCATGAGCATGTATTATGACGTCACAGTATATGATGACATCATAATTAGTATGCAGTATGACGTCACAATGTATTATGACATCATAATGTGTCCGCATTATGACATCGCAATGTATTTTGAGAGCGCAATTTGTAGGTATTATGATCAATTTCTCTTACCCCAATTTGTGTCACATCTACTGGAGCATAATGAGCATGCATTATGATGTCACAGTATATGATGACATCATAATTAGTATGCACTATGATGTCACAATGTATTTTGACGTCATAATGAATCCGCATTATGACATCACAATATATTATGAGAGCGCAATTTGCAGGTATTATGAGCAATTTCTCTTACCCCAATTTGTGTCAAATCTACTGGAGAAACATCAGCATGTCTTATGACGTCACAGTATATGATGACATCATAATTAGTATGCATTATGACGTCACAATGTATTATGATGTCATAATATATCCGCATTATGACATCACAATATCTTATGAGAGCGCAATTTGCAGGTATTATGAGCAATTTCTCTTACCCCAATTTGTGTCACATCTACTGGAGCATCATGAGCATGTATTATGACGTCACAATATATGATGACATCATAATTAGTATGCACTATGACGTCACAATGTATTATGACGTCATAATGTATTCACATTATGACAACACAATATATTATGAGAGCGCAATTTGCAGGTAGTATGACCAATTTCTCTTACCCCAATTTGTGTCACATGTACTGGAGCATAATGAGCATGCATGATGATGTCACAGTATATGATGACATCATAATTAGTATGCACTATGATGTCACAATGTATTATGACGTCATAATGAATCCGCATTATGACATCACAATATATTATGAGAGTGCAATTAGCAGGTATTATGAGCAATTTCTCTTACCCCAATTTGTGTCACATCTACTGGAGCATCATGAGCATGCATTATGACATCACAGTATATGATGACATCATAATTATTAAGCATTATGACGTCACAATGTATTATGACGTCATAATGTATCCACATTTTGACATCACAATATATTATGAGAGCGCAATTTGCAGGTATTATGAGGAATTTCTTTTACCCCAATTTGTGTCACATCTACTGGAGCATCCTGAGCATGTGTTATGACGTCACAATATATGATGACATCATAATTAGTATGCACTATGATGTCACAATATATTACGACGTCATAATGTATTCGCATTATGACATCCCAGTATATTATGAGAGCGCAATTTGCAGGTATTATGAGCAATTTCTCTTGCCCCAATTTGTGTCACATCTACTGGAGCATAATGAGCATGCATTATGATGTCACAGTATATGATGACATCATAATTAGTATGCATTATGACGTCACAATGTATTATGATGTCATAATATATCCGCATTATGACATCACAATATATTATGAGAGCGCAATTTCCAGGTATTATGAGCAGTTTCACTTACCCCAATTTGTGTCACATCTACTGGAGAAACATCAGCATGTATTATGACGTCACAGTATATGATGACCTCATAATTAGTATGCATTATGACGTCACAATGTATTATGACGTCATAATATATCCGCATTATGACATCACAATATATTTTGAGAGCACAATTTGCAGGTATTATAAGCAATTTCTCTTACCCCAGTTTGTGTCACATCTACTGGAGCATTCTTAGCATGTATTATGACGTCACAGTATATGATGACATCATAATTAGTGTGCACTATGATGTCACAATGTATTATGACATCATAATGTATCCGCATTATGACATCTCAATATATTATGAGAGCGCAATTTGCAGGTAATATGAGCAATTTCTCTTACCCCAATTTGTGTCACATCTACTGGAGCATAATGAGAATGCATTATGATGTCACAGTATATGATGACATCATAATTAGTATGCACTATGATGTCACAATGTATTATGACGTCATAATGAATCCGCATTATGACATCACAATATATTATGAGAGCGCAATTTGCAGGTATTATGAGCAATTTCTCTTACCGCAATTTGTGTCACATCTACTGGAGCATCATGAGCATTCATTATGATGTCACAATATATGATGACATCATAATTAGTATGCACTATGATGTCGCAATGTATTATGACGTCATAATGTATCCGCTTTATGACATCACAATATATTATGAGAGCGCAATTTGCAGGTATTATGACCAATTTCTCTTACTCCAATTTTTGTCACATCTACTGGAGCATCATGAGCATGTATTATGACGTCACAGTATATGATGACATCATAATTAGTATGCACTATGACGTCACAATGTATTATGACGTCATAATGTATCCACATTATGACATCGCAATATATTTTCAGAACGCAATTTGTAGGTATTATGAGCACTTCTCTTACCCCAATTTGTGTCACATCTACTGGAGCATAATGAGCATCCCTTATGATGTCACAGTATATGATGACATCATAATTAGTATGCATTATGACGTCACAATGTATTATGATGTCATAATATATCCGCATTATGACATCACAATGTATTATGAGAGCGCAATTTGCAGGTATTATGAGCAATTTCTCTTACCCCCAATTTGTGTCACATCTACTGGAGCATCCTGAGCATGTATTATGACGTCACAATATATGATGACATCATAATTAGTATGCACTATGACGTCACAATGTATTATGAGTTCATAATATATTCACATTATGACAACACAATATATTATGAGAGCGCAATTTGCAGGTATTATGACCAATTTCTCTTACCCCAATTTGTGTCACATCTACTGGAGCATAATGAGAATGCATTATGATGTCACAGTATATGATGACATCATAATTAGTATGCACTATGATGTCACAATGTATTATGACGTCATAATGAATCCGCATTATGACATCACAATATATTATGAGAGCGCAATTTGCAGGTATTATGAGCAATTTCTCTTACCCCAATTTGTGTCACATCTACTGGAGCATCCTGAGCATGTATTATGACGTCACAATATATGATGACATCATAATTAGTATGCACTATGACGTCACAATGCATTATGACGTCATAATGTATTCGCATTATGACATCACAATATAATATGAGAGCGCAATTTGCAGGAATTATGAGCAATTTCTCTTACCCCAATATGTGTCACATCTACTGGAGAAATATGAGCATGTATTATGACGTCACTGTATATGATGACATCATAATTAGTATGCATTATGACGTCACAGTGTATTATGATGTCATAATATATCCGCATTATGACATCACAATATATTATGAGAGCGCAATTTGCATGTATTATGAGCAATTTCTCTTACCCCATTTTGTGTCACATCTACTGGAGCATCCTGAGCATGTATTATGACGTCACAATATATGATGACATCATAATTAGTATGCACTATGACGTCACAATGTATTATGACGTCATAATGTATTCACATTATGACAACACAATATATTATGAGAGCGCAATTTGCAGGTATTATGACCAATTTCTCTTACCCCAATTTGTGTCACATCTACTGGAGCATAATGAGCTTGCATTATGATGTCACAGTATATGATGACATCATAATTAGTATGCACTATGATGTCACAATGTATTATGACGTCATAATGAATCCGCATTATGACATCACAATATATTATGAGAGCGCAATTTGCAGGTATTATGAGCAATTTCTCTTACCCCAATTTGTGTCACATCTACTGGAGCATCATGAGCATGCATTATGGCATCACAGTAAATGATAACATCATAATTAGTAAGCATTATGACGTCACAATGTATTATGACGTCATAATGTATCCGCTTTATGACATCACAATATATTATGAGAGCGCAATTTGCAGGTATTATGACCAATTTCTCTTACCCCAATCTGTGTCACATCTACTGGAGCAACCTGAGCATGTATTATGACGTCACAATATATGATGACATCATAATTAGTATGCACTATGATGTCACAATGCATTATGACGTCATAATGTATTCGCATTATGACATCACCATATAATATGAGAGCGCAATTTGCAGGTATTATGAGCAATTTCTCTTACCCCAATATGTGTCACATCTACTCGAGAATCATGAGCATGTATTATGACGTCACAGTATATGATGACATCATAATTAGTATGCACTATGACGTCACAATGTATTATGACATCATAATGTATCCGCATTATGACATCGCAATATATAATGAGAGCGCAATTTGCAGGTATTATGACCAATTTCTCTTACCCCAATTTGTGTCACATCTACTGGGGCATAATGAGCATGCATTATGATGTCACAGTATATGATGACATCATAATTAGTATGCACTATGATGTCACAATGTATTATGACGTCATAATGAATCCCCATTATGACATCACAATATATTATGAGAGCGCAATTTGCAGGTATTATGAGCAATTTCCCTTACCCCAATTTGTGTCACATCTACTGGAGAAACATCAGCATGTATTATGACGTCACAGTATATGATGACATCATAATTAGTATGCATTATGATGTCACAATGTATTATGACGTCATAATATATCCGCATTATGACATCACAATATATTATCAGAGCACAATTTGCAGGTATTATGAGTAATTTCTCTTACCCCAATTTGTGTCACATCTACTGGAGCATCATGAGCATGCATTATGACGTCACAATATATGATGACATCATAATTAGTATGCACTATGATGTCACAATGTATTATGACGTCATAATATATCCGCTTTATGACATCACAATATATTATGAGAGCGCAATTTACAGGTATTATGACCAATTTCTCTTACCCCAATTTGTGTCACATCTACTGGAGCATCATGAGCATGCATTATGACGTCACAGTATATGATGACATCATAATTAGTATGCAGTATGACGTCACAATGTATTATGATGTCATAATATATCCGTATTATGACATCACAATATATTATGTGAGCGCAATTTGCAGGTGTTATGAGCAATTTCTCTTACCCCAATTTGTGCCACATCTACTGGAGCATCATGAGCATGCGTTATGACCTCACATTATATGATGACATCATAATTATTATGCACTATGACGTCACAATGTATTATGACGTCATAATGTATCCGCATTATGACATCACAATATATTATGAGAGCGCAATTTGCAGGTATTATGAGCAATTTCTCTTACCCCAATTTGTGTCACATCTACTGGAGCATCATGAGCATGTATTATGACGTCACAGTATATGATGACATCATAATTAGTATGCATTATGACGTCACAATGTATTATGATGTCATAATATATCCGCATTATGACATCACAATATATTATTAGAGCGCAATTTGCAGGTATTATGAGCAATTTCTCTTACCCCAATTTGTGTCACATCTACTGGAGCATCCTGAGCATGTATTATGACGTCACAATATATGATGACATCATAATTAGTATGCACTATGACGTCACAATGTATTATGACGTCATAATGTATTCACATTATGACTACACAATATATTATGAGAGCGCAATTTGCAGGTATTATGACCAATTTCTCTTACCCCAATTTGTGTCACATCTACTGGAGCATAATGAGAATGCATTATGATGTCACAGTATATGATGACATCATAATTAGTATGCACTATGATGTCACAATGTATTATGACGTCATAATGTATTCGCATTATGACATCACAATATATTATGAGAGGGCAATTTGCAGGTATTATGAGCAATTTCTCTTACCCCAATTTGTGTCACATCTACTGGAGCATCATGAGCATGTATTATGACGTCACAGTATATGAAGTCATCATTATTAGTATGCACTATGACGTCACAATGTATTATGATGTCATAATATATCCGCATTATGACATCACAACATATTATGAGGGCGCAATATGCAGGTATTATGAGCAATTTCTCTTACCGCAATTTGTGTCACATCTACTGGAGCATCATGAGCATGCATTATGACGTCACAGTATATGATGACATCATAATTATTATGCACTATGACGTCACAATGTATTATGACGTCATAATGTATCCGCATTATGACATCACAATATATTATGAGAGCGCAATTTGCAGGTATTATGAGCAATTTCTCTTACCCCAATTTGTGTCACATCTACTGGAGCATCATGAGCATGCATTATGATGTCACAATATATGATTACATCATAATTAGTATGCACTATGACGTCACAATGCATTATGACGTCATAATGTATTCGCATTATGACATCGCAATATAATATGAGAGCGCAATTTGCAGGAATTATGAGCAATTTCTCTTACCCAATTCGTGTCACATCTACTCTAGAATCATGAGCATGTATTATGACGTCACAGTATATGATGACATAATAATTAATATGCACTATCACGTCACAATGTATTATGACATCATAATGTATCCACATTATGACATCGCAATATATAATGAGAGCGCAATTTGCAGGTACTATGACCAATTTCTCTTACCCCAATTTGTGTCACATTTACTGGGTCATAATGAGCATGCATTATGATGTCACAGAATATGATGACATCATAATTAGTATGCACTATGATGTCACAATATATTATGACGCCATAATTAATCCCCATTATGACATCACAATATATTATGAGAGCGCAATTTGCAGGTATTATGAGCAGGTTCTCTTACCCCAATTTGTGTCACATCTACTGGAGAAACATCAGCATGTATTATGACGTCATAGTATATGATGACATCATAATTAGTATGCATTATGACGTCACAATGTATTATGACGTCATAATGTATCCGCATTATGACAACACAATATATTATGAGTGCACAATTTGCAGGTATTATGAGCAATTTCTCTTACCCCAATTTGTGTCACATCTACTGGAGCGTCATGAGCATGCATTATGACGTCACAATATATGATGACATCCTAATTAGTATGCACTATTATGTCACAATGTATTATGACGTCATAAAATATCCACTTTATGACATCACAATATATTATGAGAGCGCAATTTGCAGGTATTATGACCAATTTCTCTTACCCCAATTTGTGTCACATCTAGTGGAGCAACATGAGCATGTATTCTGACGTCACAGTATATGATGACATCATAATTAGTATGCAATATGACATCACAATGTATTATGATGCAATAATATATCCGGAAAATGATATCACAATATATTATGAGAGCGCAATTTGCAGGGATTATGAGCAATTTCTCTTACCCAAATTTGTGCCACATCTACTGGAGCATCATGAGCATGCATTATGACATCACAATATATGTTGACATCATAATTAGTATGCAGTATGATGTCACGATGTATTATGACCTCATAATGTATCTGCTTTATGACATCACAATATATTATGAGAGCGCAATCTGCAGGTATTATGACCAATTTCCCTTACCCCAATTTGTGTCACATCTACTGGAGCATCATGAGCATGTATTATGACGTCACAGTATATGAAGTCATCATTATTAGTATGCACTATGACGTCACAATGTATTATGATGTCATAATATATCCGCATTATGACATCACAATATATTATGAGGGCGCAATTTGCAGGTATTATGAGCAATTTCTCTTACCACAATTTGTGTCACATCTACTGGAGCATCATGAGCATGCATTATGACGTCACAATATATGATAACATCATAATTAGTATGCACTATGTCGTCACAATGTATTATGACGTAATAATATATTCGCATTATGACATCACAATATATTATGAGAGCGCAATTTGCAGGTATTATGAGCAATTTCTCTTACCCCAATTTGTGTCACATCTACTGAAGCATCATGACCATGTATTATGACGTCACAGTATATGATGACATCATAATTAGTATGCACTATGACGTCACAATGTATTATGACATCATAATGTATCCGCATTATGACATCGCAATATATTTTGAGAGCGCAATTTGTAGGTATTATGAGCAATTTCTCTTACCCCAATTTGTGTCACATCTACTGGAGCATCATGAGCATGTATTATGACGTCACAGTATATGATGACATCATAATTAGTATGCATTATGACGTCACAATGTATTATGATGTCATAATATATCCGCATTATGACATCACAATATATTATTAGAGCGCAATTTGCAGGTATTATGAGCAATTTCTCTTACCCCAATTTGTGTCACATCTACTGGAGCATCCTGAGCATGTATTATGACGTCACAATATATGATGACATCATAATTAGTATGCACTATGACGTCACAATATATTATGACGTCATAATGTATTCACATTATGACTACACAATATATTATGAGAGCGCAATTTGCAGGTATTATGACCAATTTCTCTTACCCCAATTTGTGTCACATCTACTGGAGCATAATGAGAATGCATTATGATGTCACAGTATATGATGACATCATAATTAGTATGCACTATGACGTCACAATGTATTATGACGTCATAATGTATTCGCATTATGACATCACAATATATTATGAGAGCGCAATTTGCAGGTATTATGAGCTATTTCTCTTACCCCAATTTGTGTCACATCTACTGGAGCATCATGAGCATGTATTATGACGTCACAGTATATGAAGACATCATTATTAGTATGCACTATGACGTCACAATGTATTATGATGTCATAATATATCCGCAATATGACATCACAACATATTATGAGGGCGCAATTTGCAGGTATTATGAGCAATTTCTCTTACCACAAATTGTGTCACATCTACTGGAGCATCATGAGCATGCATTATGACGTCACAGTGTATGATGACATCATAATTATTATGCACTATGACGTCACAATGTATTATGACGTCATAATGTATCCGCATTATGACATCACAATATATTATGAGAGCGCAATTTGCAGGTATTATGAGCAATTTCTCTTACCCCAATTTGTGTCACATCTACTGGAGCATCATGAGCATGCATTATGATGTCACAATATATGATTACATCATAATTAGTATGCACTATGACGTCACAATGTATTATGACGTCATAATGTATTCGCATTCTGACATCACAATATATTATGAGAGCGCAATTTGCAGGTATTATGAGCAATTTCTCTAACCCCAATTTTTGTCACATCTACTGGAGCATCATGAGCATGTATTATGACGTCACAGTATATGATGACATCATAATTAGTATGCACTATGACGTCACAATGTATTATGACATCATAATGTATCCGCATTATGACATTGCAATATATTTTGAGAACGCAATTTGTAGGTATTATGAGCAATTTCTCTTACCCCAATTTGTGTCACATCTACTGGGGCATCATGAGCATGCATTATGAAGTCACAGTATATGATGACATCATAATTAGTATGCACTATTGTGTCACAATGTATTTTGACGTCATAATGAATCCGCATAATGACATCACAATATATTATGAGAGCGCAATTTGCAGGTATTATAAGCAATTTCTCTTACCACAATTTGTGTCACATCTACTGGATCATCATGAGCATGCATTATGATGTCACAATATATGATGACATCATAATTAGTATGCACTATGATGTCACAATGTATTATGACGTCATAATGTATCCGCTTTATGACATCACAATATATTATGAGAGCGCAATTTGCAGGTATTATGACCAATTTCTCGTACCCCTATTTGTGTCACATCTACTGGAGCAACATGAGCATGTATTCTGACGTCACAGTATATGATGACATCATAATTAGTATGCAATATGACATCACAATGTATTATGATGTCATAATATATCCGGAAAATGACATCACAATATATTATGAGAGCGCAATTTGCAGGGGTTATGAGCAATTTCTCTTACCCAAATTTGTGCCACATCTACTGGAGCATCATGAGCATGCATTATGACGTCACAATATATGATGACATCATAATTAGTATGCAGTATGATGTCACAATGTATTATGACGTCATAATGTATCTGCTTTATGACATCACAATATATTATGAGAGCGCAATCTGCAGGTATTATGACCAATTTCCCTTACCCCAATTTGTGTCACATCTACTGGAGCATCATGAGCATGTATTATGACGTCACAGTATATGAAGTCATCATTATTAGTATGCACTATGACGTCACAATGTATTATGATGTCATAATATATCCGCATTATGACATCACAATATATTATGAGGGCGCAATTTGCAGGTATTATGAGCAATTTCTCTTACCACAATTTGTGTCACATCTACTGGAGCATCATGAGCATGCATTATGACGTCACAATATATGATGACATCATAATTAGTATGCACTATGTCGTCACAATGTATTATGACGTAATAATGTATTCGCATTATGACATCACAATATATTATGAGAGCGCAATTTGCAGGTATTATGAGCAATTTCTCTTACTCCAATTTGTGTCACATCTACTGGAGCATCATGACCATGTATTATGACGTCACAGTATATGATGACATCATAATTAGTATGCACTATGACGTCACAATGTATTATGACATCTTAATGTATCCGCATTATGACATCGCAATATATTTTGAGAGCGCAATTTGTGGGTATTAGTAGCAATTTCTCTTACCCCAATTTGTGTCACATCTACTGGAGCATCATGAGCATGTATTATGACGTCACAGTATATGATGACATCATAATTAGTATGCATTATGACGTCACAATGTATTATGATGTCATAATATATCCGCATTATGACATCACAATATATTATTAGAGCGCAATTTGCAGGTATTATGAGCAATTTCGCTTACCCCAATTTGTGTCACATCTACTGGAGCATCCTGAGCATGTATTATGACGTCACAATATATGATGACATCATAATTAGTATGCACTATGACGTCACAATGTATTATGACGTCATAATGTATTCACATTATGACTACACAATATATTATGAGAGCGCAATTTGCAGGTATTATGACCAATTTCTCTTACCCCAATTTGTGTCACATCTACTGGAGCATAATGAGAATGCATTATGATGTCACAGTATATGATGACATCATAATTAGTATGCACTATGACGTCACAATGTATTATGACGTCATAATGTATTCGCATTATGACATCACAATATATTATGAGAGCGCAATTTGCAGGTATTATGAGCAATTTCTCTTACCCCAATTTGTGTCACATCTACTGGAGCATCATGAGCATGTATTATGACGTCACAGTATATGAAGACATCATTATTAGTATGCACTATGACGTCACAATGTATTATGATGTCATAATATATCCGCATTATGACATCACAACATATTATGAGGGCGCAATTTGCAGGTATTATGAGCAATTTCTCTTACCACAATTTGTGTCACATCTACTGGAGCATCATGAGCATGCATTATGACGTCACAGTATATGATGACATCATAATTATTATGCACTATGACGTCACAATGTATTATGACGTCATAATGTATCCGCATTATGACATCACAATATATTATGAGAGCGAAATTTGCAGGTATTATGAGCAATTTCTCTTACGCCAATTTGTGTCACATCTACTGGAGCATCATGAGCATGCATTATGATGTCACAGTATATGATGACATCATAATTAGTATGCACTATGACGTCACAATGTATTATGACATCATAATGTATCCGCATTATGACATTGCAATATATTTTGAGAGCGCAATTTGTAGGTATTATGAGCAATTTCTCTTACCCCAATTTGTGTCACATCTACTGGGGCATCATGAGCATGCATTATGATGTCACAGTATATGATGACATCATAATTAGTATGCACTATTGTGTCACAATGTATTTTGACGTCATAATGAATCCGCATAATGACATCACAATATATTATGAGAGCGCAATTTGCAGGTATTATGAGCAATTTCTCTTACCACAATTTGTGTCACATCTACTGGATCATCATGAGCATGCATTATGATGTCACAATATATGATGACATCATAATTAGTATGCACTATGATGTCACAATGTATTATGACGTCATAATGTATCCGCTTTATGACATCACAATATATTATGAGAGCGCAATTTGCAGGTATTATGACCAATTTCTCATACCCCAATTTGTGTCACATCTACTGGAGCAACATGAGCATGTATTCTGACGTCACAGTATATGATGACATCATAATTAGTATGCAATATGACATCACAATGTATTATGATGTCATAATATATCCGGAAAATGACATCACAATATATTATGAGAGCGCAATTTGCAGGTATTACAGCAATTTCTCTTACCCCAATTTGTGTCACATCTACTGGAGAAACATGAGCATGTATTATGACGTCACAGTATATGATGACATCATAATTAGTATGCATTATGACGTCACAGTGTATTATGATGTCATAATATATCCTCATTATGACATCACAATATATTATGAGAGCGCAATTTGCAGGTATTATGAGCAATTTCTCTTACCCCAATTTGTGTCACATCTACTGGAGCATCCTGAGCATGTATTATGACGTCACAATATATGATGACATCATAATTAGTATGAACTATGACGTCACAATGTATTATGACGTCATAATGTATTCACATTATGACAACACAATATATTATGAGAGCGCAATTTGCAGGTATTATGACCAATTTCTCTTACCCCAATTTGTGTCACATCTACTGGAGCATAATGAGCATGCATTATGATGTCACAGTATATGATGACATCATAATTAGTATGCACTATGATGTCACAATGTATTATGACGTCATAATGAATCCGCATTATGACATCACAATATATTATGAGAGCGCAATTTGCAGGTATTATGACCAATTTCTCTTACCCCAATTTGTGTCACATCTACTGGAGCATCATGAGCATGCATTATGATGTCACAATATATGATTACATCATAATTAGTATGCACTATGACGTCACAATGTATTATGACGTCATAATGTATTCGCATTCTGACATCACAATATATTATGAGAGCGCAATTTGCAGGTATTATGAGCAATTTCTCTTACCCCAATTTTTGTCACATCTACTGGAGCATCATGAGCATGTATTATGACATCACAGTATATGATGGCATCATAATTAGTATGCACTATGACGTCACAATGTATTATGACATCATAATGTATCCGCATTATGACATTGCAATATATTTTGAGAGCGCAATTTGTAGGTATTATGAGCAACTTCTCTTACCCCAATTTGTGTCACATCTACTGGGGTATCATGAGCATGCATTATGATGTCACAGTATATGATGACATCATAATTAGTATGCACTATTGTGTCACAATGTATTTTGTCGTCATAATGAATCCGCATAATGACATCACAATATATTATGAGATCGCAATTTGCAGGTATTATGAGCAATTTCTCTTACCACAATTTGTGTCGCATCTACTGGATCACCATGAGCATGCATTATGATGTCACAATATATGATGACATCATAATTAGTATGCACTATGATGTCACAATGTATTATGACGTCATAATGTATCCGCTTTTTGACATCACAATATATTATGAGAGCGCAATTTGCAGGTATTATGACCAATTTCTCATACCCCAATTTGTGTCACATCTAGTGGAGCAACATGAGCATGTATTCTGACGTCACAGTATATGATGACATCATAATTAGTATGCAATATGACATCACAATGTATTATGATGTCATAATATATCTGGAAAATGACATCACAATATATTATGAGAGCGCAATTTGCAGTGGTTATGAGCAATTTCTCTTACCCCAATTTGTGTCACATCTACTGGAGCATCATGAGCATGTATTATGACGTCACAGTATATGAAGTCATCATTATTAGTATGCACTATGACGTCACAATGTATTATGATGTCATAATATATCCGCATTATGACATCACAATATATTATGAGGGCGCAATTTGCAGGTATTATGAGCAATTTCTCTTACCACAATTTGAGTCACATCTACTGGAGCATCATGAGCATGCATTATGACGTCACAATATATGATGACATCATAATTAGTATGCACTATTTCGTCACAATGTATTATGACGTAATAATGTATTCGCATTATGACATCACAATATATTATGAGAGCGCAATTTGCAGGTATTATGAGCAATTTCTCTTACCCCAATTTGTGTCACATCTACTGGAGCATCATGACGATGTATTATGACGTCACAGTATATGATGACATCATAATTAGTATGCACTATGACGTCACAATGTATTATGACATCATAATGTATCCGCATTATGACATCGCAATATATTTTGAGAGCGCAATTTGTAGGTATTATGAGCAATTTCTCTTACCCCAATTTGTGTCACATCTACTGGAGAAACATGAGCATGTATTATGACGTCACAGTATATGATGACATCATAATTAGTATGCATTATGACGTCACAATGTATTATGATGTCATAATATATCCGCATTATGACATCACAATATATTATGAAAGCGCAATTTGCAGGTATTATGAGCAATTTCTCTTACTCAATTTCTGTCACATCTACTGGAGCATCCTGAGCATGTATTATGACGTCACAATATATGATGACATCATAATTAGTATGCACTATGACGTCACAATGTATTATGACGTCATAATGTATTCACATTATGACAACACAATATATTATGAGAGCGCAATTTGCAGGTATTATGACCAATTTCTCTTACCCCAATTTGTGTCACATCTACTGGAGCATAATGAGCTTGCATTATGATGTCACAGTATATGATGACATCATAATTAGTATGCAATATGATGTCACAATGTATTATGACGTCATAATGAATCCGCATTATGACATCACAATATATTATGAGAGCGCAATTTGCAGGTATTATGAGCAATTTCTCTTACCCCACTTTGTGTCACATCTACTGGAGCATCCTGAGCATGTATTATGACGTCACAATATATGATGACATCATAATTAGTATGCACTATGACGTCACAATGCATTATGACGTCATAATGTATTCGCATTATGACATCGCAATATAATATGAGAGCGCAATTTGCAGGAATTATGACCAATTTCTCTTAACCCAATTTGTGTCACATCTACTCGAGAATCATGAGCATGTATTATGACGTCACAGTATATGATGACATCATAATTATTATGCACTATCACGTCACAATGTATTATGACATCATAATGTATCCGCATTATGACATCGCAATATATAATGAGAGCGCAATTTGCAGGAATTATGACCAATTTCTCTTAACCCAATTTGTGTCACATCTACTCGAGAAACATCAGCATGTATTATGACGTCACAGTATATGATGACATCATAATTAGTATGCATTATGACATCACAATGTATTATGACGTCATAATGTATCCGCATTATGACATCACAATATATTATGAGTGCACAATTTGCAGGTATTATGAGCAATTTCTCTTACCCCAATTTGTGTCACATCTACTGGAGCGTCATGAGCATGCATTATGACGTCACAATATATGATGACATCATAATTAGTATGCACTTTTATATCACAATGTATTAAGACATCATAATATATCCGCTTTATGACATCACAATACATTATGAGAGCGCAATTTGCAGGTATTATGACCAATTTCTCTTACCCCAATTTGTGTCACATCTACTGGAGCATCATGAGCATGCATTATGACGTCACAGTATATGAAGACATCATAATTACTATGCACTATGAAGTCACAATGTATTATGATGTCATAATATATCCGTATAATGACATCACCTTATATTATGAGAGCGCAGTTTGCAGGTATTACAGCAATTTCTCTTACCCCAATTTGTGTCACATCTACTGGAGAAACATGAGCATGTATTATGACGTCACAGTATATGATGACATCATAATTAGTATGCATTATGACGTCACAGTGTATTATGATGTCATAATATATCCGCATTATGACATCACAATATATTATGAGAGCGCAATTTGCAGGTATTATGAGCAATTTCTCTTACCCCAATTTGTGTCACATCTACTGGAGCATCCTGAGCATGTATTATGACGTCACAATATATGATGACATCATAATTAGTATGCACTATGATGTCACAATGTATTATGACGTCATAATGTATTCACATTATGACAACACAATATATTATGAGAGTGCAATTTGCAGGTATTATGACCAATTTCTCTTACCCCAATTTGTGTCACATCTACTGGAGCACCATGAGCATGTATTTTGACGTCACAGTATATGATGACATCATAATTAGTATGCACTATGATGTCACAATGTATTATGACGTCATAATGAATCCGCATTATGACATCACAATATATTATGAGAGCGCAATTTGCAGGTATTATGACGAATTTCTCTTACCCCAATTTGTGTCACATCTACTGGAGCATCATAAGCATGCATTATGGCATCACAGTATATGATGATATCATAATTAGTAAGCATTATGACATCGCAATATATTATGACGTCATAATGTATCCGCATTATGACATCACAATATATTATGAGGGCACAATTTGCATTTATTTTGAGCAATTTCTCTTACCCCAATTTGTGTCACATCTACTGGAGCATCCTGAGCATGTATTATGACGTCACAGTATATGATGACATCATAAATAGTATGCACTACGACGTCACAATGTATTATGACATCATAATGTATCCGCATTATGACATCGCAGTATATTATGAGAGCGCAATTTGCAGGTAATATGAGCAATTTCTCTTACCCCAATTTGTGTCACATCTATTGGAGCATAATGAGAATGCATTATGATGTCACAGTATATGATGACATCATAATTAGTATGCACTATGATGTCACAATGTATTATGACGTCATAATGAATCCGCATTATGACATCACAATATATTATGAGAGCACAATTTGCAGGTATTATGAGCAATTTCTCTTACCACAATCTGTGTCACATCTACTGGAGCATCATGAGCATGCATTATGATGTCACAATATATGATGACATCATAATTAGTGTGCACTATGATGTCACAATGTATTATGACGTCATAATGTATCCGCTTTATGACATCACAATATATTATGAGAGCGCAATTTGCAGGTATTATGACCAATTTCTCTTACCCCAATTTCTTTCACATCTACTGGAGCATCATGAGCATGTATTCTGACGTCACAGTATATGATGACATCATAATTAGTATGCAATATGACATCACAATGTATTATGATGTCATAATATATCCGGATAATGACATCACAATATATTATGAGAGAGCAATTTGCAGGTGTTATGAGCAATTTCTCTTAACCCAATTTGTGTCAAGTCTACTGGAGCATCATGAGCATGTATTATGACGTCACAGTATATGATGACATCATAATTAGTATGCACTATGACGTCACAATGTATTATGACGTCATAATGTATCCGCATTATGACATCTCAATATATTATGAGAGCGCAATTTGCAGGTATTAGTAGCAATTTCTCTTACCCCAATTTGTGTCACATCTACTGGAGCATCCCGAGCATGTATTATGACGTCACAATATATGATGACATCATAATTAGTATGCACTATGATGTCACAATGTATTATGACGTCATAATGTATCCGATTTATGACATCAAAATATATTATGAGAGCGCAATTTGCAGGTATTATGAGCAATTTCTCTTAACCCAATTTGTGTCAAATCTACTGGAGAAACATGAGATTGTCTTATGACGTCACAGTATATGACGACATCATAATTAGTATGCATTATGATGTCACAATGTATTATGATGTCATAATATATCCGCATTATGACATCACTATATTATGAGAGCGCAATTTGAAGCTATTATGAGCAATTTCTCTTACCCCAATTTGTGTCACATCTACTGGAGCATCCTGAACATGTATTATGACGTCACAATATATGATGACATCATAATTAGTATGCACTATGACGTCACAATGTATTATGACGTCATAATGTATTCACATTATGACAACACAATATATTATGAGAGCGCAATTTGCAGGTAGTATGACCAGTTCCTCTTACCCCAATTTGTGTCACATCTACTGGAGCATAATGAGCATGCATGATGATGTCACAGTATATGATGACATCATAATTAGTGTGCACTATGGTGTCACAATGTATTATGACGTCATAATGAATCCGCATTATGACATCACAATATATTATGAGAGGGCAATTAGCAGGTATTATGAGAAATTTTTCTTACCACAATTTCTGTCACATCTACTGGAGCATCATGAGCATGCATTATGACATCACAGTATATGATGACATCATAATTAGTAAGCATTATGACGTCACAATGTATTATGACATCATAATGTATCCGCATTATGACATCACAAGATATTATGAGAGCGCAAATTGCAGGTATTATGAGCAATTTCTTTTACCCCAATTTGTGTCACATCTACTGGAGCATCCTGAGCCTGTATTATGACGTCACAGTATATGAAGACATCATTATTAGTATGCACTATGACGTCACAATGTATTATGATGTCATAATATATCCGCATTATGACATCACAACATATTATGAGGGCGCAATTTGCAGGTATTATGAGCAATTTCTCTTACCACAATTTGTGTCACATCTACTGGAGCATCATGAGCATGCATTATGACGTCACAGTATATGATGACATCATAATTATTATGCACTATGACGTCACAATGTATTATGACGTCATAATGTATCCGCATTATGACATCACAATATATTATGAGAGCGCAATTTGCAGGTATTATGAGCAATTTCTCTTACCCCAATTTGTGTCACATCTACTGGAGCATCATGAGCATGCATTATGATGTCACAGTATATGATGACATCATAATTAGTATGCAATATGACGTCACAATGTATTATGACATCATAATGTATCCGCATTATGACATTGCAATATATTTTGAGAGCGCAATTTGTAGGTATTATGAGCAATTTCTCTTACCCCAATTTGTGTCACATCTACTGGGGCATCATGAGCATGCATTATGATGTCACAGTATATGATGACATCATAATTAGTATGCACTATTGTGTCACAATGTATTTTGACGTCATAATGAATCCGCATAATGACATCACAATATATTATCAGAGCGCAATTTGCAGGTATTATGAGCAATTTCTCTTACCACAATTTGTGTCACATCTACTGGATCATCATGAGCATGCATTATGATGTCACAATATATGATGACATCATAATTAGTATGCACTATGATGTCACAATGTATTATGACGTCATAATGTATCCGCTTTATGACATCACAATATATTATGAGAGCGCAATTTGCAGGTATTATGACCAATTTCTCATACCCCAATTTGTGTCACATCTACTGGAGCAACATGAGCATGTATTCTGACGTCACAGTATATGACGACATCATAATTAGTATGCAATATGACATCACAATGTATTATGATGTCATAATATATCCGGAAAATGACATCACAATATATTATGAGAGCGCAATTTGCAGGTATTACAGCAATTTCTCTTACCCCAATTTGTGTCACATCTACTGGAGAAACATGAGCATGTATTATGACGTCACAGTATATGATGACATCATAATTAGTATGCATTATGACGTCACAGTGTATTATGATGTCATAATATATCCTCATTATGACATCACAATATATTATGAGAGCGCAATTTGCAGGTATTATGAGCAATTTCTCTTACCCCAATTTGTGTCACATCTACTGGAGCATCCTGAGCATGTATTATGACGTCACAATATATGATGACATCATAATTAGTATGAACTATGACGTCACAATGTATTATGACGTCATAATGTATTCACATTATGACAACACAATATATTATGAGAGCGCAATTTGCAGGTATTATGACCAATTTCTCTTACCCCAATTTGTGTCACATCTACTGGAGCATAATGAGCATGCATTATGATGTCACAGTATATGATGACATCATAATTAGTATGCACTATGATGTCACAATGTATTATGACGTCATAATGAATCCGCATTATGACATCACAATATATTATGAGAGCGCAATTTGCAGGTATTATGACCAATTTCTCTTACCCCAATTTGTGTCACATCTACTGGAGCATCATGAGCATGCATTATGATGTCACAATATATGATTACATCATAATTAGTATGCACTATGACGTCACAATGTATTATGACGTCATAATGTATTCGCATTCTGACATCACAATATATTATGAGAGCGCAATTTGCAGGTATTATGAGCAATTTCTCTTACCCCAATTTTTGTCACATCTACTGGAGCATCATGAGCATGTATTATGACATCACAGTATATGATGGCATCATAATTAGTATGCACTATGACGTCACAATGTATTATGACATCATAATGTATCCGCATTATGACATTGCAATATATTTTGAGAGCGCAATTTGTAGGTATTATGAGCAACTTCTCTTACCCCAATTTGTGTCACATCTACTGGGGCATCATGAGCATGCATTATGATGTCACAGTATATGATGACATCATAATTAGTATGCACTATTGTGTCACAATGTATTTTGTCGTCATAATGAATCCGCATAATGACATCACAATATATTATGAGATCGCAATTTGCAGGTATTATGAGCAATTTCTCTTACCACAATTTGTGTCGCATCTACTGGATCATCATGAGCATGCATTATGATGTCACAATATATGATGACATCATAATTAGTATGCACTATGATGTCACAATGTATTATGACGTCATAATGTATCCGCTTTTTGACATCACAATATATTATGAGAGCGCAATTTGCAGGTATTATGACCAATTTCTCATACCCCAATTTGTGTCACATCTAGTGGAGCAACATGAGCATGTATTCTGACGTCACAGTATATGATGACATCATAATTAGTATGCAATATGACATCACAATGTATTATGATGTCATAATATATCTGGAAAATGACATCACAATATATTATGAGAGCGCAATTTGCAGTGGTTATGAGCAATTTCTCTTACCCAAATTTGTGCCACATCTACTGGAGCATCATGAGCATGCATTATGACATCACAATATATGATGACATCATAATTAGTATGCAGTATGATGTCACGATGTATTATGACCTCATAATGTATCTGCTTTATGACATCACAATATATTATGAGAGCGCAATCTGCAGGTATTATGACCAATTTCCCTTACCCCAATTTGTGTCACATCTACTGGAGCATCATGAGCATGTATTATGACGTCACAGTATATGAAGTCATCATTATTAGTATGCACTATGACGTCACAATGTATTATGATGTCATAATATATCCGCATTATGACATCACAATATATTATGAGGGCGCAATTTGCAGGTATTATGAGCAATTTCTCTTACCACAATTTGTGTCACATCTACTGGAGCATCATGAGCATGCATTATGACGTCACAATATATGATGACATCATAATTAGTATGCACTATGTCGTCACAATGTATTATGACGTAATAATGTATTCGCATTATGACATCACAATATATTATGAGAGCGCAATTTGCAGGTATTATGAGCAATTTCTCTTACCCCAATTTGTGTCACATCTACTGGAGCATCATGACCATGTATTATGACGTCACAGTATATGATGACATCATAATTAGTATGCACTATGACGTCACAATGTATTATGACATCATAATGTATCCGCATTATGACATCGCAATATATTTTGAGAGCGCAATTTGTAGGTATTATGAGCAATTTCTCTTACCCCAATTTGTGTCACATCTACTGGAGAAACATGAGCATGTATTATGACGTCACAGTATATGATGACATCATAATTAGTATGCATTATGACGTCACAATGTATTATGATGTCATAATATATCCGCATTATGACATCACAATATATTATGAAAGCGCAATTTGCAGGTATTATGAGCAATTTCTCTTACTCAATTTCTGTCACATCTACTGGAGCATCCTGAGCATGTATTATGACGTCACAATATATGATGACATCATAATTAGTATGCACTATGACGTCACAATGTATTATGACGTCATAATGTATTCACATTATGACAACACAATATAATATGAGAGCGCAATTTGCAGGAATTATGACCAATTTCTCTTAACCCAATTTGTGTCACATCTACTCGAGAATCATGAGCATGTATTATGACATCACAGTATATGATGACATCATAATTATTATGCACTATCACGTCACAATGTATTATGACATCATAATGTATCCGCATTATGACATCGCAATATATAATGAGAGCGCAATTTGCAGGAATTATGACCAATTTCTCTTAACCCAATTTGTGTCACATCTACTCGAGAAACATCAGCATGTATTATGACGTCACAGTATATGATGACATCATAATTAGTATGCATTATGACATCACAATGTATTATGACGTCATAATGTATCCGCATTATGACATCACAATATATTATGAGTGCACAATTTGCAGGTATTATGAGCAATTTCTCTTACCCCAATTTGTGTTCACATCTACTGGAGCGTCATGAGCATGCATTATGACGTCACAATATATGATGACATCATAATTAGTATGCACTATTATATCACAATGTATTAAGACATCATAATATATCCGCTTTATGACATCACAATACATTATGAGAGCGCAATTTGCAGGTATTATGACCAATTTCTCTTACCCCAATTTGTGTCACATCTACTGGAGCATCATGAGCATGCATTATGACGTCACAGTATATGAAGACATCATAATTACTATGCACTATGACGTCACAATGTATTATGATGTCATAATATATCCGTATAATGACATCACAATATATTATGAGAGCGCAGTTTGCAGGTATTACAGCAATTTCTCTTACCCCAATTTGTGTCACATCTACTGGAGAAACATGAGCATGTATTATGACGTCACAGTATATGATGACATCATAATTAGTATGCATTATGACGTCACAGTGTATTATGATGTCATAATATATCCGCATTATGACATCACAATATATTATGAGAGCGCAATTTGCAGGTATTATGAGCAATTTCTCTTACCCCAATTTGTGTCACATCTACTGGAGCATCCTGAGCATGTATTATGACGTCACAGTATATGATGACATCATAAATAGTATGCACTACGACGTCACAATGTATTATGACATCATAATGTATCCGCATTATGACATCGCAGTATATTATGAGAGCGCAATTTGCAGGTAATATGAGCAATTTCTCTTACCCCAATTTGTGTCACATCTATTGGAGCATAATGAGAATGCATTATGATGTCACAGTATATGATGACATCATAATTAGTATGCACTATGATGTCACAATGTATTATGACGTCATAATGAATCCGCATTATGACATCACAATATATTATGAGAGCACAATTTGCAGGTATTATGAGCAATTTCTCTTACCACAATCTGTGTCACATCTACTGGAGCATCATGAGCATGCATTATGATGTCACAATATATGATGACATCATAATTAGTGTGCACTATGATGTCACAATGTATTATGACGTCATAATGTATCCGCTTTATGACATCACAATATATTATGAGAGCGCAATTTGCAGGTATTATGACCAATTTCTCTTACCCCAATTTGTTTCACATCTACTGGAGCATCATGAGCATGTATTCTGACGTCACAGTATATGATGAAATCATAATTAGTATGCAATATGACATCACAATGTATTATGATGTCATAATATATCCGGATAATGACATCACAATATATTATGAGAGAGCAATTTGCAGGTGTTATGAGCAATTTCTCTTAACCCAATTTGTGTCAAGTCTACTGGAGCATCATGAGCATGTATTATGACGTCACAGTATATGATGACATCATAATTAGTATGCACTATGACGTCACAATGTATTATGACGTCATAATGTATCCGCATTATGACATCACAATATATTATGAGAGCGCAATTTGCAGGTATTAGTAGCAATTTCTCTTACCCCAATTTGTGTCACATCTACTGGAGCATCCCGAGCATGTATTATGACGTCACAATATATGATGACATCATAATTAGTATGCACTATGATGTCACAATGTATTATGACGTCATAATGTATCCGATTTATGACATCAAAATATATTATGAGAGCGCAATTTGCAGGTATTATGAGCAATTTCTCTTAACACAATTTGTGTCAAATCTACTGGAGAAACATGAGATTGTCTTATGACGTCACAGTATATGACGACATCATAATTAGTATGCATTATGATGTCACAATGTATTATGATGTCATAATATATCCGCATTATGACATCACTATATTATGAGAGCGCAATTTGAAGCTATTATGAGCAATTTCTCTTACCCCAATTTGTGTCACATCTACTGGAGCATCCTGAACATGTATTATGACGTCACAATATATGATGACATCATAATTAGTATGCACTATGACGTCACAATGTATTATGACGTCATAATGTATTCACATTATGACAACACAATATATTATGAGAGCGCAATTTGCAGGTAGTATGACCAGTTCCTCTTACCCCAATTTGTGTCACATCTACTGGAGCATAATGAGCATGCATGATGATGTCACAGTATATGATGACATCATAATTAGTGTGCACTATGGTGTCACAATGTATTATGACGTCATAATGAATCCGCATTATGACATCACAATATATTATGAGAGGGCAATTAGCAGGTATTATGAGAAATTTTTCTTACCACAATTTCTGTCACATCTACTGGAGCATCATGAGCATGCATTATGACATCACAGTATATGATGACATCATAATTAGTAAGCATTATGACGTCACAATGTATTATGACATCATAATGTATCCGCATTATGACATCACAAGATATTATGAGAGCGCAAATTGCAGGTATTATGAGCAATTTCTTTTACCCCAATTTGTGTCACATCTACTGGAGCATCCTGAGCCTGTATTATGACGTCACAATATATGATGACATCATAATTAGTATGCACTATGATGTCACAATATATTACGACGTCATAATGTATTCGCATTATGACATCCCAATATATTATGAGAGCGCAATTTGCAGGTATTATGAGCAATTTCTCTTACCCCAATTTGTGTCACATCTACTCGAGCATCATGAGCATGTATTATGACGTCACAGTATATGATAACATCATAATTAGTATGCAGTATGATGCCACAATGTATTATGACGTCATAATGAATCCGCATTATGACATCACAATATATTATGAGAGCGCAATTTGCACGTGTTATGAGCAATTTCTCTTACCCAAATTTGTGCCACATCTACTGGAGCATCATGAGCATGCATTATGACGTCACAATATATGATGACATCATAATTAGTATGCAGTATGATGCCACAATGTATTATGACGTCATAATGTATCCGCATTATGACATCACAATATATTATGAGAGCGCAATTTGCAGGTATTAGGAGCAATTTCTCTTACCCCAATTTGTGTCACATCTACTGGAGCATCCCGAGCATGTATTATGACGTCACAATATATGATGACATCATAATTAGTATGCACTATGAGGTCACAATGTACTATGACCTCATAATGTATTCGCATTATGACATCACAATATATTATGAGTGCGCCATTTGCAGGTATTATGAGCAATTTCTCTTACCCCAATTTGTGTCACATCTACTGGAGAATCATGAGCATGTATTATGACGTCACAGTATATGTTGACATCATAATTAGTATGCAATATGACGTCACAATGTATTATGACTTCATAATGTATCCGCATTATGACATCGCAATATATTTTGAGAGCGCAATTTGTAGGTATTATGAGCAATTTCTCTTACCCCAATTTGTGTCACATCTACTGGAGCATAATGAGCATGCATTATGATGTCACAGTATATGATGACATCATAATTAGTATGCACTATGATGTCACAATGTATTATGACGTCATAAAGTATCTGCTTTATGACATCACAATATATTATGAGAGCGCAATTTGCAGGTATTATGACCAATTTCCCTTACCCCAATTTGTGTCACATCTACTGGAGCAACATGAGCATGTATTATGACGTCACAGTATATGAAGGCATCATTATTAGTATGCACTATGACGTCACAATGTATTATGATGTCATAATATATCCGCATTATGACATCACAACATATTATGAGGGCGCAATTTGCAGGTATTATGACCAATTTCTCTTACCACAATTTGTGTCACATCTACTGGAGAATCATGAGCATGCATTATGACGTCACAATATATGATGACATCATAGTTAGTATGCACTATGATGTCACAATGTATTATGACGTCATAATGTATCCTCTTTATGACATCACAATATATTATGAGAGCGCAATTTGCAGGTATTATGACCAATTTCTCTTACACCTATTTGTGTCACATCAACTGGAGCATCATGAACATGTATTATGACGTCACAGTATATGATGACATCATAATTAGTATGCACTATGACGTCACAATGTATTATGACGTCATAATGTATCCGCATCATGACATCACAATATATTATGAGAGCGCAATTTGCAGGTATTATGAGCAATTTCTCTTACCCCAATTTGTGTCACATCTACTGGAGCATGCTGAGCATGTATTATGACGTCACAATATATGATGACATCATAATTAGTATGCACTATGACGTCACAATACATTATGACGTCATACTGTATTCCCATTATGACATCACAATATAATATGAGAGCGCAAATTGCAGGCATTATGAGCAATTTCTCTTACCCCAATTTCTGTCACATCTACTCGAGAATCATGAGCATGTATTATGACGTCACAGTATATGATGACATCATAATTAATATGCACTATGACGTCACTATGTATTATGACATCATAATGTATCCGCATTATGAAATCGCAATATATTATGAGAGCGCAATGTGCAGGTGTTCTGAGCAATTTCTCTTACCCCAATTTGTGTCACATCTACTGGAGCATAATGAGCATGCATTATGATGTCACAGTATATGATGACATCATAATTAGTATGCACTATGATGTCACAATGTATTATGACGTCATAATGAATCCCCATTAAGACATCACAATATATTATGAGAGCGCAATTTGCAGGTATTATGAGCAATTTCTCTTACCCCAATTTGTGTCACATCTACTGGAGAAACATCAGCATGTATTATGACGTCACAGCATATGATGACATCATAATTAGTATGCATTATGACGTCACAATGTATTATGACGTCATAATATATCCGCAGTATGACATCACAATATATTTTGAGAACGCAATTTGCAGGTATTATGAGCAATTTCTCTTACCCCAATTTGTGTCAAATCTACTGGAGCATCCTGAGCATGTATTATGACGTCACAATATATGATGACATCATAATTAGTATGCACTATGACGTCACAATGTATTATGACGTCATAATGTATTCGCATTATGACATCAAAATATATTATGAGAGCGCAATTTGCAGGTATTATGACCAATTTCTCTTACCCCAATTTGTGTCACATCTAATGGAGCATCATGAGCATGTATTATGACGTCACAGTTTATGATGACATCATAATTAGTATGCACTATGACGTCACAATGTATTATGACATCATAATGTATCCGCATTATAACATCGCAATATATTATGAGAACGCAATTTGCAGGTATTATGAGCAATTTCTCTTACCCCAATTTGTGTCACATCTACTGGAGCATAATGAGCAGGCATTATGATGTCACAGTATATGATGACATCATAATTAGTATGCACTATGATGTCACAATGTATTATGACGTCATAATGAATCCACATTATGACATCACAATATATTATGAGAGCGCAATTTGCAGGTATTATGAGCAATTTCTCTTACCCCAATTTTTGTTACATCTACTGGAGCATCATGAGCATGCATTATGACATCACAGTAGATGATGACATCATAATTAGTAAGCATTATGACGTCACAATGTATTATGACGTCATAATGTATCCGCATTATGACATCACAATATATTATGAGAGCGCAATTTGCAGGTATTATGAGCAATTTCTCTTACCCCAATTTGTGTCACATCTACAGGAGAATCCTGAGCAAGTATTATGACGTCACAGTATATGATGACATCATAATTAGTATGCACTATGACGTCACAATGTATTATGTCATCATAATGTATCCGCATTATGACATAGCAATATATTATGAGAGCGCAATTTGCCGGTATTATGAGCAATTTCTCTTACCCCAATTTGTGTCACATCTACTGGAGCATCATGAGCATGCATTATGATGTCACAATATATGATGACATCATAATTAGTATGCACTATGATGTCACAATGTATTATGACGTCATAATGTATCCGCTTTATGACATCACAATATATTATGAGAGCGCAATTTGCAGGTATTATGACCAATTTCTCTTACCCCATTTTGTGTCACATCTACTGGAGCATCATGAGCATGTATTCTGACGTCACAGTATATGATGACATCATAATTAGTATGCACTATGACATCACAATGTATTATGATGTCATAATATATCCGGATAATGACATCACAATATATTATGAGAGCGCAATTTGCAGGTGTTATGAGCAATTTCTGTTACCCAAATTTGTGCCACATCTACTGGAGCATCATGAGCATGCATTATGACGTCACAATATATGATGACATCATAATTAGTATGCAGTATTATGTCACAATGTATTATGACGTCATAATGTATCTGCTTTATGACATCACAATATATTATGAGAGCGCAATTTGCAGGTATTATGACAAATTTCTCTTACCCCAATTTGTGTCACATCTACTGGAGCATCCTGAGCATGTATTTTGACGTCGCAATATATGACGACAATATAATTAGTATGCACTATGACGTCACAATGCATTATGACGTCATAATGTATTCGCATTATGACGTCATAATGTATTCGCATTATGACATCACAATGTAATATGAGAGCGCAATTTGTAGGTATTATGAGCAATTTCTCTCACCCCAATTTGTGTCACATCTACTCGAGAATCATGAGCATGTATTATGACATCAAAGTATATGATGACATCATAATTAGTATGCACTATGACGTCACAATGTATTATGACATCATAATGTATCCACATTATGACATCGCAATATATTATGAGAGCGCAATTTGCAGGTATTCTGAGCATTTTCTCTTACCCCAATTTGTGTCACATCTACTGGAGCATCATGAGCATGCATTATGACGTCACAGTATATGATGACATCATAATTAGTATGCACTATGATGTCACAAAGTATTATGACGTCATAATATATCAGCATTATGAAATCGCAATATATTAGGAGAGCGCAATTTGCAGGTATTCGGAGCAATTTCTCTTACCCCAATTTGTGTCACATATACTGGAGCATCATGAGCATGCATTATGACGTCACGGTATATGTTGACATCATAATTATTATGCACTATGACGTCACAATGTATTATGACGTCATAATGTATCCGCATTATGACATCGCAATTTATTTTGAGAGCGCAATTTGCAGGTGTTATGAGCAATTTCTCTTACCCAAATTTGTGCCACATCTACTGGAGCATCATGAGCATGCATTATGACGTCAGAATATATGATGACATCATAATTAGTATGCAGTATGATGTCACAATGTATTATGATGTCATAATGTATCTGCTTTATGACATCACAATATATTATGAGAGCGCAATTTGCAGGTATTATGAACAATTTCCCTTACCCCAATTTGTGTCACATCTACTGGAGCATCATGAGCATGTATTATGACGTCACAGTATATGAAGTCATCATTATTAGCATGCACTATGACGTCACAATGTATTATGATGTCATAATATATCCGCATTATGACATCACAACATATTATGAGGGCGCAATTTGCAGGTATTATGAGCAATTTCTCTTACCACAATTTGTGTCACATCTACTGGAGAATCATGAGCATGCATTATGACGTCACAATATATGATGACATCATAATTACTATGCACTCTGATGTCACAATGTATTATGACGTCATAATGTATCCGATTTATGACATCACAAAATATTATGAGAGCGCAATTTGCAGGTATAATAACCAATTTCTCTTAACCCAATTTGTGTCACATCTACTGGAGCATCATGAGCATGTATTATGACGTCACAGTATATGATGACATCATAATTAGTATGCACTATGACGTCACAATGTATTATGACGTCATAATGTATCCGCATTATGACATCACAATATATTATGAGAGCGCTATTTGCAGCTATTAGTAGCAATTTCTCTTACCCCAATTTGTGTCACATCTACTGGAGCATCCTGAGCATGTATTATGAAGTCACAATATATGATGACATCATAATTAGTATGCACTATGATGTCACAATGTATTATGACGTCATAATGTATCCGATTTATGACATCACAATATATTATGAGAGCGCAATTTGCAGGTATTATGAGCAATTTCTCTTAACCCAATTTGTGTCAAATCTACTGGAGAAACATGAGATTGTCTTATGACGTCACAGTATATGACGACATCATAATTAGTATGCATTATGACGTCACAATGTATTATGATGTCATAATATATCCGCATTATGACATCACTATATTATGAGAGCGCAATTTGCAGGTATTATGAGCAATTTCTCTTACCCCAATTTGTGTCACATCTACTGGAGCATCCTGAACATGTATTATGACGTCACAATATATGATGACATCATAATTAGTATGCACTATGACGTCACAATGTATTATGACGTCATAATGTATTCACATTATGACAACACAATATATTATGAGAGCGCAATTTGCAGGTAGTATGACCAGTTTCTCTTACCCCAATTTGTGTCACATCTACTGGAGCATAATGAGCATGCATGATGATGTCACAGTATATGATGATATCATAATTAGTATGCACTATGACGTCACAATGTATTATGATGTCATAATGTATCCGCGTTATGACATCACAATATATTATGAGAGCGCAATTTGCAGGTATTATGAGTAATTTCTCTTACCCCAATTTGTGTCGCATCTACTGGAGCATCATGAGCATGTATTATGACGTCACAGTATATGATGACATCATAATTAGTATGCACTACGATGTCACAATGTATTATAACATCATAATGTATCCGCATTATGACATCGCAATATATTATGAGAGCGCAGTTTGCAGGCATTATGAGCAATTTCTCTTACGCCAATATGTGTCACATCTACTGGAGCATAATGAGCATGCATTATGATGTCACAGTATATGAGGACATCATAATTAGTATGCACTATGATGTCACAATGTATTATGACGTCATAATGAATCCGCATTATGACATCACAATATATTATGAGAGCGCAATTTGCACGTGTTATGAGCAATTTCTCTTACCCAAATTTGTGCCACATCTACTGGAGCATCATGAGCATGCATTATGATGTCACAATATATGATGACATCATAATTAGTATGCACTATGATGTCACAATGTATTATGACGTCATAATGTATCCTATTTATGACATCACAAAATATTATGAGAGCGCAATTTGCAGGTATAATGACCAATTTCTCTTACCCCAATTTGTGTCACATCTACTGGAGCATCATGAGCATGTATTATGACGTCACAGTATATGATGACATCATAATTAGTATGCACTATGACGTCACAATGTATTATGACGTCATAATTTATCCGCATTATGACATCACAATATATTATGAGAGCGCAATTTGCAGGTATTAGGAGCAATTTCTCTTACCCCAATTTGTGTCACATCTACTGGAGCATCCCGAGCATGTATTATGACGTCACAATATATGATGACATCATAATTAGTATGCACTATGACGTCACAATGTATTATGACCACATAATGTATTCGCATTATGACATCACAATATATTATGAGAGCGCCATTTGCAGGTATTATGAGCAATTTCTCTTACCCCAATTTGTGTCACATCTACTGGAGCATCATGAGCATGTATTATGACGTCACAGTATATGTTGACATCATAATTAGTATGCACTATGACGTCACAATGTATTATGACATCATAATGTATCCGTATTATGACATCACAATACATTTTGAGAGCGCAATTTGTAGGTATTATGAGCAATTTCTCTTACCCCAATTTGTGTCACATCTACTGGAGAATAATGAGCATGCATTATGATGTCACAGTATATGATGACATCATAATAAGTATGCACTATGATGTCACAATGTATTATGACGTCATAATGTATCTGCTTTATGACATCACAATATATTATGAGAGCGCAATTTGCAGGTATTATGACCAATTTCCCTTACCCCAATTTGTGTCACATCTACTGGAGCAACATGAGCATGTATTATGACGTCACAGTATATGAAGACATCATTATTAGTATGCACTATGACGTCACAATGTATTATGATGTCATAATATATCCGCATTATGACATCACAACATATTATGAGGGCGCAATTTGCAGGTATTATGAGCAATTTCTCTTACCACAATTTGTGTCACATCTACTGGAGAATCATGAGCATGCATTATGACGTCACAATATATGATGACATCATAATTAGTATGCACTATGATGTCACAATGTATTATGACGTCATAATGTATCCGCTTTATGACATCACAATATATTATGAGAGCGCAATTTGCAGGTATTATGACCAATTTCTCTTAACCCCAATTTTTGTCACATCAACTGGAGCATCATGAGCATGTATTATGACGTCACAGTATATGATGACATCATAATTAGTATGCACTATGACGTCACAATGTATTATGACGTCATACTGTATCCGCATCATGACATCACAATATATTATGAGAGCGCAATTTGCAGGTATTATGAGCAATTTCTCTTACCCCAATTTGTGTCACATCTACTGGAGCATGCTGAGCATGTATTATGACGTCACAATATATGATGACATCATAATTAGTATGCACTATGACGTCACAATGCATTATGACGTCATACTCTATTCGCATTATGACATCACAATATAATATGAGAGCGCAAATTGCAGGCATTATGAGCAATTTCTCTTACCCCAATTTGTGTCACATCTACTCGAGAATCATGAGCATGCATTATGACGTCACAGTATATGATGACATCATAATTAATATGCACTATGACGTCACAAGGTATTATGACATCATAATGTATCCGCATTATGAAATCGCAATATATTATGAGAGCGCAATGTGCAGGTGTTCTGAGCAATTTCTCTTACCCCAATTTGTGTCACATCTACTGGAGCATAATGAGCATGCATTATGATGTCACAGTATATGATGACATCATAATTAGTATGCACTATGATGTCACAATGTATTATGACGTCATAATGAATCCCCATTATGACATCACAATACATTATGAGAGCGCAATTTGCAGGTATTATGACCAATTTCTCTTACCCCAATTTGTGTCACATCTACTGGAGCATCATGAGCATGTATTCTGACGTCACAGTATATGATGACATCATAATTAGTATGCACTATGACATCACAATGTATTATGATGTCATAATATATCCGGATAATGACATCACAATATATTATGAGAGCGCAATTTGCAGGTGTTATGAGCAATTTCTGTTACCCAAATTTGTGCCACATCTACTGGAGCATCATGAGCATGCATTATGACGTCACAATATATGATGACATCATAATTAGTATGCAGTATTATGTCACAATGTATTATGACGTCATAATGTATCTGCTTTATGACATCACAATATATTATGAGAGCGCAATTTGCAGGTAGTATGACCACTTTCCCTTACCCCAATTTGTGTCACATCTTCTGGAGCATCATGAGCATGTATTATGACGTCACAGTATATGAAGACATCATTATTATTATGCACTATGATGTCACAATGTATTATGACGTCATAATGTATCTGCTTTATGACATCACAATATATTATGAGAGCGCAATTTGCAGGTATTATGACCAATTTCCCTTACCCCAATTTGTGTCACATCTACTGGAGCATCATGAGCATGCATTATTACGTCACAATATATGATGACATCATAATTAGTATGCACTATGCTGTCACAATGTATTATGATGTCATAATGTATCCGCTTTATGACATCACAATATATTATGAGAGTGCAATTTGCAGGTATTATGACCAATTTCTCTTACCCCAATTTGTGTCACATCTACTGGAGCATCATGAGCATGTATTATGACGTCACAGTATATGATGACATCATAAATAGTATGCACTATGACGTCACAATGTATTATGACGTCATAATGTATCCGCATTATGACATCACAATATATTATGAGAGCGCAATTTGCAGGTATTATGAGCACTTTCTCTTACCCCAATTTGTGTCACATCTACTGGAGCATCCTGAGCATGTATTTTGACGTCACAATATATGATGACAATATAATTAGTATGCACTATGACGTCACAATGCATTATGACGTCATAATGTATTCGCATTATGACATCACAATGTAATATGAGAGCGCAATTTGCAGGTATTATGAGCAATTTCTCTTACCCCAATTTCTGTCACATCTACTCGAGAATCATGATCATGTATTATGACATCAAAGTATATGATGACATCATAATTAGCAGGCATTATGACGTCACAATGTATTATGACATCATAATGTATCCGCATTATGACATCGCAATATATTATGAGAGCGCAATTTGCAGGTATTATGAGCAATTTCTCTTACCCCAATTTGTGTCACATCTACTGGAGCATCCTGATCATGTATAATGACGTCACAATATATGATGACATCATAATTAGTATGCACTATGACGCCACAATGTATTATGACGTCATAATGTATTCACATTATGACAACACAATATATTATGAGAGCGCAATTTGCAGGTATTATGAGCAATTTCTTTTACCCCAATTTGTGTCACATCTACTGGAGCATCCTGAGCATGTATTATGACGTCACAATATATGATGACATCATAATTAGTATGCACTATGATGTCACAATGTATTATGATGTCATAATGTAATCGCATTATGACATCGCAATATATTATGAGAGCGCAATTTGCAGGTATTATGAGCAATTTCTCTTACCCCAATTTGTGTCACATCTACTCGAGCATCATGAGCATGTATTATGACGTCACAGTATATGATGACATCATAATTAGTATGCACTATGACGTCACAATGTATTATGACATCATAATGTATCCGCATTATGACATCGCAATATATTATGAGAGCGCAATTTGCAGGTATTATGAGCAATTTCTCTTACGACAATTTGTGTCACATCTACTGGAGCATAATGAGCATGCATTATGATGTCACAGTATATGATGACATCATAATTAGTATGCACTATGATGTCACAATATATTATGACGTCATAATGAATCCGCATTATGACATCACAATATATTATGAGAGCACAATTTGCAGGTATTATGAGCAATTTCTCTTACCCCAATTTTTGTCACATCTACTGGAGCATCATGAGCATGCATTATGACATCACAGTATATGATGACATCATAATTAGTAAGCATTATGACGTCACAATGTATTATGAAGTCCTAATGTATCCGCATTATTACATCACAATATGTTATGAGAGCGCAATTTGCAGGTATTATGAGCAATTTCTCTTACCCCAATTTGTGTCACATCTACTGGAGCATCATGAGCATGTATTATGACGTCACAGTATATGATGACATTATAATTAGTATGCACTATGACGTCACAATGTATTATGAAATCATAATATATCCGCATTATGACATCACAATATATTATGAGAGCGCAATTTGCAGGTATTATGAGCAATTTCTCTTACCCGAATATGTGTCACATCTACTGGACCATCCTGAGCATGTATTATGACGTCACAATATATGATGACATCATAATTAGTATGCACTATGACGTCACAATGTATTATGACGTCATAATGTATTCACATTATGACATCACAATATATTATGAGAGCGCAATTTGCAGGTTTTATGACCAATTTCGCTTACCCCAATTTTTGTCACATCTACTGGAGCATCATGAGCATGCATTATGACATCACAGTATATGATGACATCATAATTAGTAAGCACTATGACGTCACAATGTGTTATGACATCATAATGTATCCGCATTATGACATCGCAATATATTATGAGAGCGCAATTTGCAGGTATTATCAGCAATTTCTTTAACCCCAATTTGTGTCACATCTACTGGAGCATAATGAGCATGCATTATGATGTCACAGTATATGATGACATCATAATTAGTATGCACTATGATGTCACAATGTATTATGACGTCATAATGAATCCGCTTTATGACATCACAGTATATTATGAGAGCGGAATTTGCAGGTATCATGAACAATTTCTCTTACCCCAATTTTTCTCACATCTACTGGAGCATCATGAGCGTGTATTATGATGTCACAGTATATGATGACATCATAATTAGTAAGCACTATGACGTCACAATGTATTATGACGTCATAATGTATCCGCATTATGACATCACAATATGTTATGAGAGCGCAATTTGCAGGTGTTATGAGCAATTTCTCTTACCCCAATTTGTGCCCCATCTACTGGAGCATCATGAGCATGTATTCTGACGTCACAGTATATGATGACATCATAATTAGTATGCATTATGACGTCACAATGTATTATGACGTCATAATGTATCCGTATTATGACATCACAACATATTGAGAGCGCAATTTGCAGGTATTATGAGCAATTTCTCTTACCCCAATTTGTGTCACATCTACTGGAGCATCTGAGCATGTATTGTAATGTCACAGTAAACGATGACATCATAATTAGTATGCATTATGACGTCACAATGTATTATGACGTCATAATGTATCCGTATTATGACATCACAACATATTGAGAGCGCAATTTGCAGGTATTATGAGCATTTTCTCTTACCACAACTTGTGTCACATCTTCTGGAGCATCATGAGCATGTATTATGACCTCACAGTATATGATGACATCATAATTAGTATGCACTATGACGTCACAATGTATTATGACGTCATAATGTATCCGCATTATGACATCACAATATATTATGAGAGCGCAATTTGCAGGTATTATGAGCCATTTCTCTTACCCCAATTTGTGCCACATCTACTGGAGCATCATGAGCATGTATTATGATGTCACAGTATATGATGACATCATAAGTAGTATGCACTATGACATCACAATGTCTTATGACGTCATAATGTATCTGCATTGTGACATCACAATATGTTATGAGAGCGCAATTTGCAGGTATTATGAGCAATTTCTCTTACCCCAATTTGTGTCACATCTGCTGGAGCATCATGAACATGTATTATGACGTCACAGTATATGATGACATCATAATTAGTATGCACTATGATATCACATTGTATTATGACGTCATAATATATACACATTATGACATCACAATATATTATGAGAGCGCAATTTGCAGGTTTTATGACCAATTTCTCTTACCCCAATTTGTGTCACATCTACTGGAGCATCATGAGCATGTATTATGACATTACAGTATATGATGACATCATAATTAGTATGCACTATGATGTCACAATGTCTTATGACGTCATAATGTATCCACATTATGATATCACAATATGTTATGAGAGCGCAGTTTGCAGGTATTATGAGCAATTTCTCTTACCCCAATTTTTTCACATCTACTGGAGCATCATGAGCATGTATTATGATGTCACAGTATATGATGACATCATAATTAGTATGCATATGACGTCACAAGGTATTATGACACCATAATGTATCCGCATTATGACATCACAGTATATTATGAGAGCGCAATTTGCAGGTATCATGAGCAGTTTCTCTTACCCCAATTTGTGTCACATCTATTGTAGCATCATGAGCATGTATTATGATGTTACAATATGTGATGACATCATAATTAGTATGCACCATGATGTCACAATGTATTATGACGTCATAATGTATCCGCATTATGACATCACAATAAATTTTGAGAGCGCAATTTGCAGGTATTATGAGCAATTTCTCTTACCCCAATTTGTGTCACATCTACTGGAGCATCATGGGCATGTATTATGACATCACAGTATATGGTGACATCATAAATAGTATGCATTATGACGTCACAGTGTCTTATGACGTCATAATGTATCTGCATTATGACATCACAATATGTTATGAGAACGCAATTTGCAGGTATTATGAGCAATTTCTCTTACCCCAATTTGTTTCACAACTACTGGAGCATCTGAGCATGTATTATAATGTCGCAGTATATGATGACATCATAATTAGTATGCACTATGATGACACAATGTATTATGGCATCAGAATGTATCCGCATTATGACATCACAATATATTATGAGAGCGCAATTTTCAGGTATTATGAGCAATTTCTCCTACCACAATTTGTGTCACATCTACTGGAGCATCCTGAGCATGCATTATGACGTCACAATATATGATGGCATCATAATTAGTATGCACTATGATGTCACAATGTATTATGACGTCGTAATGTATCCGCTTTATGAAATCACAATATATTATGAGAGCGCAATTTGCAGGAATTTTGACCAATTTCTCGTACCCCAATTTGTGTCACATCTACTGGAGCATCATGAGCATGTATTATGACGTCACAGTATATGATGACATTATAATTAGTATGCACTATGACGTCACAATGTATTATGACATCATAATATATCCGCATTATGACATCACAATATATTTTGAGAACGCAATTTGCAGGTATTATGAGCAATTTCTCTTACCCCAATATGTGTCACATCTACTGGATCATCCTGAGCATGTATTATGACGTCACAATATATGATGACATCATAATTAGTATGCACTATGACGTCACAATGTATTATGACGTCATAATGTATTCACATTATGACACCACAATATATTATGAGAGCGCAGTTTGCAGGCATTATGACTAATTTCTCTTACCACAATTTGTGTCACATCTACTGGAGCGTCATGACAATGTATTATGACTTCACAGTATATGGTGACATCATAATTAGTAAGCACTATGACGTCACAATGTATTATGACATCATAATGTATCCGCATTATGACATCGCAATATATTATGAGAGCGCAATTTGCAGGTATTATGAGCAATTTCTTTAACCCCAATTTGTGTCACATCTACTGGAGCATAATGAGCATGCATTATGATGTCACAGTATATGATGATATCATAATTAGTATGCACTATGATGTCACAATGTATTATGACGTCATAATGAATCCGCTTTATGACATCACAATATATTATGAGAGCGGAATTTGCAGGTATCATGGACAATTTCTCTTACCCCAATTTTTGTCACATCTACTGGAGCATCATGAGCATGTATTATGATGTCACAGTATATGATGACATCATAATTAGTAAGCACTATGACGTCACAATGTATTATGACGTCATAATGTATCCGCATTATGACATCACAATATGTTATGAGAGCGCAATTTGCAGGTGTTATGAGCAATTTCTCTTACCCCAACTTGTGACCCATCTACTGGAGCATCATGAGCATGTATTATGACGTCACAGTATATGATGACATCATAAGTAGTATGCACTATGACGTCACAATGTATTATGACGTCATAATGTATTCGCATTATGACATCACAATATATTATGAGAGCGCAATTTGCAGGTATTATGAGCAATTTCTCTTAACCCAATTTGTGTCACATCTACTGGAGCATCATGAGTATGCATTATGATGTCACAGTATATGATGACATCATAATTAGTATGCACTATGACGTCACAATGTATTATGACGTACTAATATATCCACTTTATGACATCACAATATATTATGAGAGCGGAATTTGCAGGTATTATGACCAATTTCTCTTACCCCAATTTGTGTCACATCTACTGGAGCATCATGAGCATGTATTCTGACGTCACAGTATATGATGACATCATAATTAGTATGCACTATGACGTCACAATATATTATGATGTCATAATATATCCGGATAATGACATCGCAATATATTATGAGAGCGCAATTTGCAGGTATTATGAGCAATTTCTCTTACCCCAATTTGTGTCACATCTACTGGAGCATCTGAGCATGTATTGTAATGTCACAGAAAACGATGACATCATAATTAGTATGCATTATGACGTCACAATGTATTATGACGTCATAATGTATCCGTATTATGACATCACAACATATTGAGAGCGCAATTTGCAGGTATTATGAGCGTTTTCTCTTACCACAACTTGTGTCACATCTTCTGGAGCATCATGAGCATGTATTATGACCTCACAGTATATGATGACATCATAATTAGTATGCACTATGACGTCACAATGTATTATGACGTCATAATGTATCCGCATTATGACATCACAAAATATTATGAGAGCGCAATTTGCAGGTATTATGAGCCATTTCTCTTACCCCAATTTGTGTCACATCTACTGGAGCATCATGATCATGTATTATGACGTCACAGTATATGATGACATCATAATTAGTATGCAGTATGATGTAACAATGTCTTATGACGTCATAATGTATCCACATTATGACATCACAATATATTATGAGAGCGCGATTTGCAGGTATTATGAGCAATTTCATTTACCCCAATTTCTGTCAAATCTACTGGAGCATCATGAGCATGTATTATGATGTCACAGTATATGATGACATCATAAGTAGTATGCACTATGACGTCACAGTGTCTTATGACGTCATAATGTATCTGCATTATGACATCACAATATGTTATGAGAGCGCAATTTGCAGGTATTATGAGCAATTTCTCTTACCCCAATTTGTGTCACATCTGCTGGAGCATCATGAACATGTATTATACCGTCACAGTATATGATGACATCATAATTAGTATGCACTATGATTTCACATTGTATTATGACGTCATAATATATACACATTATGACACCACAATATATTATGAGAGCGCAATTTGCAGGTATTATGAGCAATTTCTCTTACCCCAATTTGTGTCCCATCTACTGGAGCATCATGAGCATGTATTATGACATTACAGTATATGATGACATCATAATTAGTATGCACTATGATGTCACAATGTCTTATGACGTCATAATGTATCCGCATTATGATATCACAGTATGTTATGAGAGCGCAGTTTGCAGGTATTATGAGCTATTTCTCTTACCCCAATTTGTGTCACATCTACTGGGGCATCATGAGCATGTATTATGATGTCACAGTATATGATGACATCATAATTAGTATGCATATGACGTCACAAGGTATTATGACACTATAATATATCCGCATTATGACATCACAGTATATTATGAGAGCGCAATTTGCAGGTATCATGAGCAGTTTCTCTTACCCCAATTTGTGTCACATCTATTGTAGCATCATGAGCATGTATTATGATGTTACAATATGTGATGACATCATAATTAGTATGCACCATGACGTCACAATGTATTATGACGTCATAATGTATCCGCATTATGACATCACAATAAATTTTGAGAGCGCAATTGCAGGTATTATGAGCAATTTCTCTTACCCCAATTTGTGTCACATCTACTGGAGCATCATGGGCATGTATTATGACATCACAGTATATCGTGACATCATAATTAGTATGCATTATGACGTCACAATGTCTTATGACGTCATAATGTATCCGCATTATGACATCACAATATATTATGAGAGCGCAATTTGCAGGTATTATCACTAATTTCTCTTACCCCAATTTGTTTCACATCTACTGGAGCATCTGAGCATGTATTATAATGTCGCAGTATATGATGACATCATAATTAGTATGCCCTATGATGACACAATGTATTATGGCATCAGAATGTATCCGCATTATGACATCACAATATATTATGAGAGCGCAATTTGCAGGTATTATGAGCAATTTCTCCTACCACAATTTGTGTCACATCTACTGGAGCATCCTGAGCATGCATTATGATGTCACAATATATGATGGCATCATAATTAGTATGCACTATGATGTCACAATGTATTATGACGTCATAATGTATCCGCTTTATGACATCACAATATATTATGAGAGCGCAATTTGCAGGAATTTTGACCAATTTCTCGTACCCCAATTTTTGTCACATCTACTGGAGCATCTTGAGCATGTATTATGACCTCAAAGTATATGATGACATCATAATTAGTATGCACTATGACATCACAATGTATTATGACGTCATAATGTAGCCGCATTATGACATCACAATAAATTATGAGAGCGCAATTTGCAGGTATTATGAGCTATTTCTCTTACCCCAATTTGTGTCACATCAACTGGAGCATCGTGACCATGTATTATGATGTCACAGTATATGATGACATCATAATTACTATGCACTATGACGTCACAATGTATTATGATGTCAAAATATATCCAGATAAAGACATCACAATATATTATGAGAGCGCAATTTGCAGGTGTTATGAGCAATTTCTCTTACCCCAATTTGTGCCACATCTGCTGGAGCATCAGGAGCATGCATTATGACGTCACAATATATGATGACATCATAATTTGTATGCACTATGATGTCACAATGTATTATGACTTCATAATGTATCCGCTTTATGACATCACAATATATTATGAGAGCGGAATTTGCAGGTATTATGACCAATTTCTCTTACCCCACTTTGTGTCACATCTACTGGAGCATCATGAGCATGTATTATGACGTCACAGTATATGATGCCATCATAATTAGTATACACTATGACGTCACAATGTATTTAGATGTCATAATGTATTCGCATTATGACATCACAATATATTATGAGAGCGCAACTTGCAGGTGTTATGAGCAATTTCTCTTAACCCAATTTGTGCCACATCTACTGGAGCATCATGAGCATGTATTATGACGTCACAGTATATGATGACATCATAATTAGTATGCACTATGACGTCACAATATATTATGACGTCATATTGTATTCGCATTATGACATCACAATATACTATGAGAGCGCAATTTGCAGGTAATATGAGCAATTTCTCTTACCCCAAATTGTGTCACATCTACTGGAGCATCATGAGCATGTATTATGACGTCACAGTATATGATGACATCATAATTAGTATGCAGTATGACGTAACAATGTCTTATGACATCATAATGTATCCGGATTATGACATCACAATATATTATGAGAGCGCAATTTGCAGGTATTATGAGCAATTTCATTTACCCCAATTTGTGTCACATCTACTGGAGCATCATGAGTATGTATTATGACGTCACAGTATATGCTGACAACGTAATTAGTATGCACTATGACGTCACAATGTATTATGACGTCATAATATATCCGCATTATGACATCACAAAATGAGAGCGCAATTTGCAGGTTTTATGAGCAATTTCTCTTACCCCAATTTGTGCCACATCTACTGGAGTATCATGAGCATGTATTATGACATCACAGTATATGATGACATCATAATTAGTATGCACTATGACGTCACAATGTATTATGACGTCATAATATATCTGCATTATGATATCACAATATATTATGAGAGCGCTATTTACAGGTATTATGAGCAATTTATCTTACCCCAATTTGTGTCACATCTACAGGAGCATCATTAGCATGTATTATGATGTCACGGTATATGATGACATCATAATAATTACGCATATGACTTCACAATGTATTATGACATCATACTGAATCCGCATTATGACATCACAATATATTATGAGAGCGCAATTTGCAGGTATTATGAGCAATTACTCTAACCCCAATTTGTGTCAAATCTACTGGACCATCATGAGCATGTATTATGATGTCACAGTATATGATGACATCATAATTAGTATGCACTATGATGTCACAATGTATTATGACGTCATAATGTATCCGCATTATGACATCACAATATATTATGAGAGCGCAATTTGCAGGTATTATGAGTAATTTCTCTTACCCCAATTTGTTTCACATCTACTGGAGCATCATGAGTATGTATTATGATTTCACAGTATATGATGACATCATAATTACTATGCACTATGACGTCACAATGTATTATGACGTCATAATGTATCCGCATTATGACATCACAATATATTATGAGAGCGCAATTTGCCGGTATTATGAGCAATTTCTCTTACCCCAATTTGTGTCACATCTACTGGAGCATCATGAGCATGTATTATGACATCACAGTATATGATGACATGATAATTAGTATGCACTATGACATCACAATGTATTATGACGTCATCAGGTATCCGCATTATGACATCACAATAAATTATGAGAGCGCAATTTGCAGGTATTATGAGCAATATCTCTTACCCCAATTTGTGTCACATCTACTGGAGCATCATGAGCATGTATTATGACGTCACAGTATATGATGACTTCATAAATAGTATGCACTATGATGTCAAAATCTATTATGACCTCATAATGTATCCTCATTATGACATCACAATATATTATGAGAGCGCAATTTGCAGGTATTATGAACAATTTCTCTTACCCCAATTTGTGTCAAATCTACTGGAGCATCATGAGCATGTATTATGATGTCACAGTATATGATGACATCATAATTAGTATGCACTATGACATCACAATTAATTATGACGTCATAATGTATCCGCATTATGACATCACAATATATTATGAGAGCGCAATTTGCAGTTATTATGAGCAATTTCTCTTACCGCAATTTGTGTCACATCCTCTGGACCATCATGAGCATGTATTATGATGTCACAGTATATGATGACCTCATAAATAGTATGCACTGACGTCACAATGTATTATGACGTCATAATGTATCCGCATTATGACATCAGAGTATATTATGAGAGCGCAATTTGCAGGTATTATGAGCAATTTCTCTTACCCCAATTTGTGTCACATCTACTGGAGCATCATGAGCATGCATTATGACGTCACAGTATATGATGACATCATAATTAGTATGCACTATGACGTCACAATGTATTATGACGTCATAATGTATCCGCATTATGACATCACAATATATTATGGGAGCGCAATTTGCAAGTATTATGAGCAATTTCTATTACCCCGATTTGTGTCACATCTACTGGAGCATCATGAGCATGTATTATGACATCACAGTATATGATGACATCATAATTAGTATGCAGTATGACGTAACAATATCTTATGACGTCATAATGTATCCGGATTATGACATCACAATATATTATGAGAGCGCAATTTACAGGTATTATGAGCAATTTCATTTACCCCAATTTGTGTCTCATTTACTGGAGCATCATGAGTATGTATTATGACGTCACAGTATATGCTGAAAACGTAATTAGTATGCACTATGACGTTACAATGTATTATGACGTCATAATATATCCGCATGATTACATCACAATATGAGAGCGCAATTTGCAGGTTTTATGAGCAATTTCTCTTACCCCAATTTGTGTCATATCTACTGGAGCATCATGAGCATGTATTATGACGTCACAGTATATGATGACATCATAAGTAGTATGTACTATGACGTCACAGTGTCTTATGACGTCATAATGTATCCGCATTATGACATCACAATATATTATGAGAGCGCAATTTGCAGGAATTATGAGCAATTTCTCTTACCCCAATTTGTGTCACATCTACTGGAGCATAATGAGCATGCATTATAATGTCACAGTATATGATGACATCATAATTAGTATGCACTATGATGTCACAATGTATTATGACGTCATAATGAATCCCCATTATGACATCACAATGTATTATGAGAGCGCAATTTGCAGGTATTATGAGCAATTTCTCTTAACCCAATTAGTGTCACATCTACTGGAGAAGCATCAGCATGTATTATGACGTCACAGTATATGATGACATCATAATTAGTATGCATTATGACGTCACAATGTATTATGACATCATAATATATCTGCATTATGACATCCCAATATATTATGAGAGCGCAATTGGCAGGTATTATGAGCAATTTCTCTTACCCCAATTTGTGTCACATCTACTGGAGCATCATGAGCATGCATTATTACGTCACAATATATGATGACATAATAATTAGTATGCACTATGATGTCACAATGTATTATGACGTCATAATGTATCCGCTTTATGACATCACAATATATTATGAGAGCGCAATTTGCAGGTATTCTGACCAATTTCTCTTACCCCAATTTGTGTCACATCTACTGGAGCATCATGAGCATGTATTATGACGTCACAGTATATGATAACATCATAAATAGTTTGCACTATGACGTCATAAAGTATCCGCATTATGACATCACAATATATTATGAGAGCGCAATTTGCAGGTATTATGAGCAATTTCTCTTACCCCAATTTGTGTCACATCTACTGGAGCATCCTGAGCATGTATTATGACGTCACAATATATGATGACCATATAATTAGTATGCACTATGACGTCACAATGCATTATGGCGTCATAATGTATTCGCATTATGACATCACAATGTAATATGAGAGCGCAATTTGGAGGTATTATGAGCAATTTCTCTTACCCCAATATGTGTCACATCTACTCGAGAATCATGAGCATGTATTATGACATCACAGTATATGATGACATCATAATTAGTATGCACTATGACGTCACAATGTATTATGACGTCATAATATATCCGCATTACGACATCACAATATATTATGAGAGCACAATTGGCAGGTATTATGAGCAATTTCTCTTACCCCAATTTGTGCCACATCTACTGGAGCATCATGAGCATGCATTATGACGTCACAGTATATGATGACATCATAATTAGTATGCACTATGATGTCACAAAGTATTATGACGTCATAATATATCAGCATTATGAAATCACAATATATTATGAGATCGCAATTTGCAGGAGTTATGACCAATTTTTCTTACTCCAATTTGTGTCACATATACTGGAGCATCATGAGCATGCATCATGACGTCACGGTATATGTTGACATCATAATTATTATGCACTATGACGTCACAATGTATTATGACGTCATAATGTATCCGCATTATGACATCGCAATTTATTATGAGAGCGCAATTTGCAGGTGTTATGAGCAATTTCTCTTACCCAAATTTGTGCCACATCTACTGGAGCATCATGAGCATGCATTATGACGTCAGAATATATGATGACATCATAATTAGTATGCAGTATGATGTCACAATGTATTATGACGTCATAATGTATCTGCTTTATGACATCACAAAATATTATGAGAGCGCAATTTGCAGGTATTATGAGCAATTTCTCTTAACCCAATTTGTGTCAAATCTACTGGAGAAACATGAGATTGTCCTATGACGTCACAGTATATGACGACATCATAATTAGTATGCATTATGACGTCACAATGTATTATGATGTCATAATGTATCCGCATTATGACATCACTATATTATGAGAGCGCAATTTGCAGGTATTATGAGCAATTTCTCTTACCCCAATTTGTGTCACATCTACTGGAGCATCCTGAACATGTATTATGACGTCACAATATATGATGACATCATAATTAGTATGCACTATGACGTCACAATGTATTATGACGTCATAATGTATTCACATTATGACAACACAATATATTATGAGAGCGCAATTTGCAGGTAGTATGACCAGTTTCTCTTACCCCAATTTGTGTCACATCTACTGGAGCATAATGAGCATGCATGATGATGTCACAGTATATGATGACATCATAATTAGTGTGCACTATGGTGTCACAATGTGTTATGACGTCATAATGAATCCGCATTATGACATCACAATATATTATGAGAGGGCAATTAGCAGGTATTATGAGCAATTTCTCTTACCACAATTTCTGTCACATCTACTGGAGCACCATCAGCATGCATTATGACATCACAGTATATGATGACATCATAATTAGAAAGCATTATGACGTCACAATGTATTATGACATCATAATGTATCCGCATTATGACATCACAATATATTATGAGAGCGCAAATTGCAGGTATTATGAGCAATTTCTTTTACCCCAATTTGTGTCACATCTACTGGAGCACCCTGAGCCTGTATTATGACGTCACAATATATGATGACATCATAATTAGTATGCACTATGATGTCACAATATATTACGACGTCATAATGTATTCGCATTATGACATCCCAATATATTATGAGAGCGCAATTTGTAGGTATTATGAGCAATTTCTCTTACCCCAATTTGTGTCACATCTACTCGAGCATCATGAGCATGTATTATGACGTCACAGTATATGATGACATCATAATTACTATGCACTACGACGTCACAATGTATTATAACATCATAATGTATCCGCATTATGACATCGCAATATATTATGAGAGCGCAGTTTGCAGGCATTATGAGCAATTTCTCTTACGCCAATATGTGTCACATCTACTGGAGCATAATGAGCATGCATTATGATGTCACAGTATATGAGGACATCATAATTGGTATGCACTATGATGTCACAATGTATTATGACGTCATAATGAATCCGCATTATGACATCACAATATATTATGAGAGCGCAATTTGCACGTGTTATGAGCAATTTCTCTTACCCAAATTTGTGCCACATCTACTGGAGCATCATGAGCATGCATTATGACGTCACAATATATGATGACATCATAATTAGTATGCAGTATGATGCCACAATGTATTATGACATCATAATGTATCTGCTTTATGACATCAAAATATATTATGAGAGCGCAATTTGCAGGTATTATGACCAATTTCCCTTACCCCAATTTGTGTCACATCTACTGGAGCATCATGAGCATGTATTATGACGTCACAGTATATGAAGACATCATTATTAGTATGCACTAAGACGTCACAATGTATTATGACGTCATAATGTATTCACATTATGACATCACAATATATTATGAGAGCGCAATTTGCAGGTATTATGAGCAATTTCTCTTACCCCAATTTGTGTCACATAGACTGGAGCATCATGAGCATGTATTATGACGTCACAGTATATGTTGAGATCACAATTAGTATGCACTATGACGTCACAATGTATTATGATGTCATAATATATCCGGATAATGACATCACAATATATTATGAGAGCGCAATTTGCAGGTTTTATGAGCAATTTCTCTAACCCAAATTTGTGCCACATCTAATGGAGCATCATGAGCATGCATTATGACGTCACAATATATGATGACATCATAATTAGTATGCACTATGATGTCACAATGTATTATGACGTCATAATGTATCCTATTTATGACATCACAAAATATTATGAGAGCGCAATTTGCAGGTATAATGACCAATTTCTCTTACCCCAATTTGTGTCACATCTACTGGAGCATGATGAGCATGTATTATGACGTCACAGTATATGATGACATCATAATTAGTATGCACTATGACGTCACAATGTATTATGACGTCATAATTTATCCGCATTATGACATCACAATATATTATGAGAGCGCAATTTGCAGGTATTAGGAGCAATTTTTCTTACCCCAATTTGTGTCACATCTACTGGAGCATCATGAGCATGTATTATGACGTCACAGTATATGTTGACATCATAATTAGTATGCACTATGACGTCACAATGTATTATGACATCATAATGTATCCGTATTATGACATCGCAATACATTTTGAGACCGCAATTTGTAGGTATTATGAGCAATTTCTCTTACCCCAATTTGTGTCACATCTACTGGAGAATAATGAGCATGCTTTATGATGTCACAGTATATGATGACATCATAATAAGTATGCACTATGATGTCACAATGTATTATGACGTCATAATGTATCTGCTTTATGACATCACAATATATTATGAGAGCGCAATTTGCAGGTATTATGACCAATTTCCTTTACCCCAATTTGTGTCACATCTACTGGAGCAACATGAGCATGTATTGTGACGTCACAGTATATGAAGACATCATTATTAGTATGCACTATGACGTCACAATGTATTATGATGTCATAATATATCCGCATTATGACATCACAACATATTATGAGGGCGCAATTTGCAGGTATTATGAGCAATTTCTCTTACCACGATTTGTGTCACATCTACTGGAGAATCATGAGCATGCATTATTACGTCACAATATATGATGACATCATAATTAGTATGCACTATGATGTCACAATGTATTATGACGTCATAATGTATCCGCTTTATGACATCACAATATATTATGAGAGCGCAATTTGCAGGTATTATGACCAATTTCTCTTAACCCCAATTTTTGTCACATCAACTAGAGCATCATGAGCATGTATTATGATGTCACAGTATATGATGACATCATAATTAGTATGCACTATGACGTCACAATGTATTATGACGTTATAATGTATCCGCATCATGACATCACAATATATTATGAGAGCGCAATTTGCAGGCATTATGAGCAATTTCTCTTACCCCAATTTGTGTCACATCTACTCGAGAATCATGAGCATGTATTATGACGTCACAGTATATGATGACATCATAATTAATATGCACTATGACGTCACAATATATTATGACATCATAATGTATCCGCATTATGAAATCGCAATATATTATGAGAGCGCAATGTTCAGGTGTTCTGAGCAATTTCTCTTACCCCAATTTGTGTCACATCTACTGGAGCATAATGAGCATGCATTATGATGTCACAGTATATGATGACATCATAATTAGTATGCACTATGATGTCACAATGTATTATGACGTCATAATGAATCCCCATTATGACATCACAATACATTATGAGAGCGCAATTTGCAGGTATTATGACCAATTTCTCTTACCCCAATTTGTGTCATATCTACTGGAGCATCATGAGCATGTATTCTGACGTCACAGTATATGATGACATCATAATTAGTATGCACTATGACATCACAATGTATTATGATGTCATAATATATCCGGATAATGACATCACAATATATTATGAGAGCGCAATTTGCAGGTGTTATGAGCAATTTCTGTTACCCAAATTTGTGCCACATCTACTGGAGCATCATGAGCATGCATTATGACGTCACAATATATGATGACATCATAATTAGTATGCAGTATTATGTCACAATGTATTATGACGTCATAATGTATCTGCTTTATGACATCACAATATATTATGAGAGCGCAATTTGCAGGTAGTATGACCACTTTCCCTTACCCCAATTTGTGTCACATCTACTGGAGCATCATGAGCATGTATTATGACGTCACAGTATATGAAGACATCATTATTATTATGCACTATGATGTCACAATGTATTATGACGTCATAATGTATCTGCTTTATGACATCACAATATATTATGAGAGCGCAATTTGCAGGTATTATGACCAATTTCCCTTACCCCAATTTGTGTCACATCTACTGGAGCATCATGAGCATGCATTATTACGTCACAATATATGATGACATCATAATTAGTATGCACTATGCTGTCACAATGTATTATGACGTCATAATGTATCCGCTTTATGACATCACAATATATTATGAGAGTGCAATTTGCAGGTATTATGACCAATTTCTCTTACCCCAATTTGTGTCACATCTACTGGAGCATCATGAGCATGTATTATGACGTCACAGTATATGATGACATCATAAATAGTATGCACTATGACGTCACAATGTATTATGACGTCATAATGTATCCGCATTATGACATCACAGTATATTATGAGAGCGCAATTTGCAGGTATTATGAGCACTTTCTCTTAACCCTATTTGTGTCACATCTACTGGAGCATCCTGAGCATGTATTTTGACGTCACAGTATATGATGACAATATAATTAGTATGCACTATGACGTCACAATGCATTATGACGTCATAATGTATTCGCATTATGACATCACAATGTAATATGAGAGCGCAATTTGCAGGTATTATGAGCAATTTCTCTTACCCCAATTTCTGTCACATCTACTCGGGAATCATGATCATGTATTATGACATCAAAGTATATGATGACATCATAATTAGCATGCACTATGACGTCACAATGTATTATGACATCATAATGTATCCGCATTATGACATCGCAATATATTATGAGAGCGCAATTTGCAGGTATTATGAGCAATTTCTCTTACCCCAATTTGTGTCACATCTACTGGAGCATCCTGATCATGTATAATGACGTCACAATATATGATGACATCATAATTAGTATGCACTATGTCGCCACAATGTATTATGACGTCATAATGTATTCACATTATGACAACACAATATATTATGAGAGCGCAATTTGCAGGTATTATGAGCAATTTCTTTTACCCCAATTTGTGTCACATCTACTGGAGCATCCTGAGCATGTACTATGACGTCACAATATATGATGACATCATAATTAGTATGCACTATGACGCCACAATGTATTATGACGTCATAATGTATTCACATTATGACAACACAATATATTATGAGAGCGCAATTTGCAGGTATTATGAGCAATTTCTCTTACCCCAATTTTTGTCACATCTACTGGAGCATCATGAGCATGCATTATGACATCACAGTATATGATGACATCATAATTAGTAAGCATTATGACGTCACAATGTATTATGAAGTCCTAATGTATCCGCATTATGACATCACAATATGTTATGAGAGCGCAATTTGCAGGTATTATGAGCAATTTCTCTTACCCGAATATGTGTCACATCTACTGGACAATCCTGAGCATGTATTATGACGTCACAATATATGATGACATCATAATTAGTATGCACTATGACGTCACAATGTATTATGACGTCATAATGTATTCACATTATGACATCACAATATATTATGAGAGCGCAATTTGCAGGTTTTATGACCAATTTCGCTTACCCCAATTTTTGTCACATCTACTGGAGCATCATGAGCATGCATTATGACATCACAGTATATGATGACATCATAATTAGTAAGCACTATGACGTCACAATGTGTTATGACATCATAATGTATCCGCATTATGACATCGCAATATATTATGAGAGCGCAATTTGCAGGTATTATGAGCAATTTCTTTAACCCCAATTTGTGTCACATCTACTGGAGCCTAATGAGCATGCATTATGATGTCACAGTATATGATGACATCATAATTAGTATGCACTATGATGTCACAATGTATTATGACGTCATAATGAATCCGCTTTATGACATCACAATATATTATGAGAGCGGAATTTGCAGGTATCATGAACAATTTCTCTTACCCCAATTTTTGTCACATCTACTGGAGCATCATGAGCGTGTATTATGATGTCACAGTATATGATGACATCATAATTAGTAAGCACTATGACGTCACAATGTATTATGACGTCATAATGTATCCGCATTATGACATCACAGTATGTTATGAGAGCGCAATTTGCAGGTGTTATGAGCAATTTCTCTTACCCCAATTTGTGCCCCATCTACTGGAGCATCATGAGCATGTATTATGACGTCACAGTATATGATGACATCATAATTAGTATGCACTATGACGTCACAATGTATTATGACGTCAAAATGTATTCGCATTATGACATCACAATATATTATGAGAGCGCAATTTGCAGGTATTATGAGCAATTTCTCTTAACCCAATTTGTGTCACATCTACTGGAGCATCATGAGTATGCATTATGACGTCACAGTATATGATGACATCATAATTAGTATGCACTATGACGTCACAATGTATTATGACGTCCTAATATATCCACTTTATGACATCAAAATATATTATGAGAGCGCAATTTGCAGGTATTATGACCAATTTCTCTTACCCCAATTTGTGTCACATCTACTGGAGCATCATGAGCATGTATTATGATGTCACAGTATATGATGACATCATAATTAGTATGCACTATGACGTCACAATGTATTATGACGTCATAATGTGCCCACATTATGACATCGCAATATATTATGAGAGCGCAACATGCAGGTATTATGAGCAATTTCTCTTACCCCAATTTGTGTCCCATCTACTGGAGCATCATGAGCATGTATTATGACATTACAGTATATGATGACATCATAATTAGTATGCACTATGATGTCACAATGTCTTATGACGTCATAATGTATCCGCATTATGATATCACAGTATGTTATGAGAGCGCAGTTTGCAGGTATTATGAGCAATTTCTCTTACCCCAATTTGTGTCACATCTACTGGGGCATCATGAGCATGTATTATGATGTCACAGTATATGATGACATCATAATTAGTATGCATATGACGTCACAAGGTATTATGACACCATAATATATCCGCATTATGACATCACAGTATATTATGAGAGCGCAATTTGCAGGTATTATGAGCAATTTCTCTTAACCCAATTTGTGTCACATCTACTGGAGCATCTGAGCATGTATTATAATGTCGCAGTATATGATGACATCATAATTAGTATGCACTATGATGACACAATGTATTATGGCATCAGAATGTATCCGCATTATGACATCACAATATATTATGAGAGCGCAATTTGCAGGTATTATGAGCAATTTCTCCTACCACAATTTGTGTCACATCTACTGGAGCATCCTGAGCATGCATTATGACGTCACAATATATGATGGCATCATAATTAGTATGCACTATGATGTCACAATGTATTATGACGTCATAATGTTTCCGCTTTATGACATCACAATATATTATGAGAGCGCAATTTGCAGGAATTTTGACCAATTTCTCGTACCCCAATTTTTGTCAAATCTACTGGAGCATCTTGAGCATGTATTATGACCTCAAAGTATATGATGACATCATAATTAGTATGCACTATGACATCACAATGTATTATGATGTCATAATATATCCGGATAATGACATCACAATATATTATGAGAGTGCAATTTGCAGGTGTTATGAGCAATTTCTCTTAAGACAATTTGTGTCACATCTACTGGAGCATAATGAGCATGCATTATGATGTCACAATATATGATGACATCATAATTACTATGCACTATGATGTCACAATGTATTATGACGTCATAATGTATCCGCTTTATGTCATCACAAAATATTATGAGAGCCCAATTTGCAGGTATTATGAGCAATTTCTCTTACCCCAATTTGTGTCACATCTACTTGAGCATCATGAGCATGTATTATGATGTCACAGAATATGATGACATCATAATTAGTATGCACTATGACGTCACAATGTATTATGACATCATAATGTATCCGCATTATGACATCGCAATATATTGTGAGAGCGCAATTTGCAGGTATTTCAGCAATTTCTCTTACACCAATTTGTGTCAAATCTACTGGAGCATCATGATCATGTATTACGACATCACAGTATATGATGACATCATAATTAGTATGCATATGACGTCACAATGTATTATGACATCATAATGTATCCGCATTATGACATCACAGTATATTATGAGAGCGCAATTTGCAGGTATCATGAGCAGTTTCTCTTACCCCAATTTGTGTCACATCTACTGGAGCATCATGAGCATGTATTATGACCTTACAATATGTGATGATATCATAATTAGTATGCACTAATACGTCACAATGTATTATGACGTCATAATGTATCCGCATGATGACATCACAGTATATTATGAGAGCGCAATTTGCAGGTATTATGAGCAATTTCTCTTACCCCAATTTGTGTCACATCTACTGTAGCATCATGAGCATGTATTATGATGTCACAGTAAATGTTGACATCATAATTAGTATGCACCATGATGTCACAATGTATTATGACGTCATAATGTATCCGCATTATGACATCACAATAAATTTTGAGAGCGCAATTGCAGGTATTATGAGCAATTTCTCTTACCCCAATTTGTGTCACATCTACTGGAGCATCATGGGCATGTATTATGACATCACAGTATATCGTGACATCATAATTAGTATGCATTATGACGTCACAATGTCTTATGACGTCATAATGTATCCGCATTATGACCTCACAATATATTATGAGAGCGCAATTTGCAGGTATTATCACTAATTTCTCTTACCCCAATTTGTTTCACATCTACTGGAGCATCTGAGCATGTATTATAATGTCGCAGTATATGATGACATCATAATTAGTATGCACTATGATGACACAATGTATTATGGCATCAGAATGTATCCGCATTATGACATCACAATATATTATGAGAGCGCAATTTGCAGGTATTATGAGCAATTTCTCCTACCACAATTTGTGTCACATCTACTGGAGCATCCTGAGCATGCATTATGACGTCACAATATATGATGGCATCATAATTAGTATGCACTATGATGTCACAATGTATTATGACGTCATAATGTATCCGCTTTATGACATCACAATATATTATGAGAGCGCAATTTGCAGGAATTTTGACCAATTTCTCGTACCCCAATTTTTGTCACATCTACTGGAGCATCTTGAGCATGTATTATGACCTCAAAGTATATGATGACATCATAATTAGTATGCACTATGACATCACAATGTATTATGATGTCATAATATATCCGGATAATGACATCACAATATATTATGAGAGTGCAATTTGCAGGTGTTATGAGCAATTTCTCTTAAGACAATTTGTGTCACATCTACTGGAGCATAATGAGCATGCATTATGATGTCACAATATATGATGACATCATAATTACTATGCACTATGATGTCACAATGTATTATGACGTCATAATGTATCCGCTTTATGTCATCACAAAATATTATGAGAGCCCAATTTGCAGGTATTATGAGCAATTTCTCTTACCCCAATTTGTGTCACATCTACTTGAGCATCATGAGCATGTATTATGATGTCACAGAATATGATGACATCATTATTAGTATGCACTATGACGTCACAATGTATTATGACATCATAATGTATCCGCATTATGACATCGCAATATATTGTGAGAGCGCAATTTGCAGGTATTTCAGCAATTTCTCTTACACCCATTTGTGTCAAATCTACTGGAGCATCATGATCATGTATTATGACATCACAGTATATGATGACATCATAATTAGTATGCATATGACGTCACAATGTATTATGACATCATAATGTATCCGCATTATGACATCACAGTATATTATGAGAGCGCAATTTGCAGGTATCATGAGCAGTTTCTCTTACCCCAATTTGTGTCACATCTACTGGAGCATCATGAGCATGTATTATGACCTTACAATATGTGATGATATCATAATTAGTATGCACTAATACGTCACAATGTATTATGACGTCATAATGTATCCGCATGATGACATCACAGTATATTATGAGAGCGCAATTTGCAGGTATTATGAGCAATTTTTCTTACCCCAATTTGTGTCACATCTACTGTAGCATCATGAGCATGTATTATGATGTCACAGTAAATGTTGACATCATAATTAGTATGCACCATGATGTCACAATGTATTATGACGTCATAATGTAGCCGCATTATGACATCACAATAAATTATGAGAGCGCAATTTGCAGGTATTATGAGCTATTTCTCTTACCCCAATTTGTGTCACATCAACTGGAGCATCGTGACCATGTATTATGATGTCACAGTATATGATGACATCATAATTACTATGCACTATGATGTCACAATGTATTATGATGTCAAAATATATCCAGATAATGACATCACAATATATTATGAGAGCGCAATTTGCAGGTGTTATGAGCAATTTCTCTTACCACAATTTGTGCCACATCTGCTGGAGCATCAGGAGCATGCATTATGACGTCACAATATATGATGACATCATAATTTGTATGCACTATGATGTCACAATGTATTATGACTTCATAATGTATCCGCTTTATGACATCACAATATATTATGAGAGCGGAATTTGCAGGTATTATGACCAATTTCTCTTACCCCACTTTGTGTCACATCTACTGGAGCATCATGAGCATGTATTATGACGTCACAGTATATGATGCCATCATAATTAGTATACACTATGACGTCACAATGTATTTAGATGTCATAATGTATTCGCATTATGACATCACAATATATTATGAGAGCGCAACTTGCAGGTGTTATGAGCAATTTCTCTTAACCCAATTTGTGCCACATCTACTGGAGCATCATGAGCATGTATTATGACGTCACAGTATATGAAGACATCATAATTAGTATGCACTATGACGTCACAATATATTATGACGTCATATTGTATTCGCATTATAACATCACAATATACTATGAGAGCGCAATTTGCAGGTAATATGAGCAATTTCTCTTACCCCAAATTGTGTCACATCTACTGGAGCATCATGAGCATGCATTATGACGTCGCAGTATATGATGACATCATAATTAGTATGCACTATGACGTCACAATGTATTATGACGTCATAATGAATCCGCTTTATGACATCACAATATATTATGAGATCGCAATTTGCAGGTATTATGACCAATTTCTCTTACCCCAATTTGTGTCACATCTACTGGAGCATCATGAGCATGTATTTTGACGTCACAGTATATGATGACATCATAATTAGTATGCACTATGACGTCACAATTTATTATGATGTCATAATATATTCGGATAATGACATCGCAATATATTATGAGAGCGCAATTTGCAGGTATTATGAGCAATTTCTCTTACCCCAATTTGTGTCACATCTACTGGAGCATCATGAGCATGCATTATGACGTCACATTAAATGATGACATCATAATTAGTATGCACTATGACGTCACAATATATTATGACGTCATAATGTATCCGCATTATGACATCACAACATATTATGAGAGCGCAATTTGCAGGTATTATGAGCATTTTCTCTTACCACAACTTGTGTCACATCTTCTGGAGCATCATGAGCATGTATTATGACCTCACAGTATATGATGACATCATAATTAGTATGCACTATGACGTCACAATGTATTATGACGTCATAATGTAATCGCATTATGACATCACAATATATTATGAGAGCGCAATTTGCAGATATTATGAGCAATTTCTCTTACCCCAATTTGTGTCACATCTACTCGAGCATCATGAGCATGTATTATGACGTCACAGTATATGATGACATCATAATTAGCATGCAGTATGATGTAACAATGTCTTATGACGTCATAATGTATCCACATTAGGACATCACAATATATTATGAGTGCACAATTTGCAGGTATTATGAGCAATTTCATTTACCCCAATTTGTGTCAAATCTACTGGATCATCATGAGTATGTATTATGACGTCACCGCATATGATAACAACGTAATTAGTATGCACTTTGACATCACAATGTATTATGACGTCATAATATATCCGCCTTATGACATTACAATATGAGAGTGCAATTTGCAGGTTTTATGAGCAATTTCTCTTACACCAATTTGTGTCATATCTACTGGAGCATCATGAGCATGTATTATGACGTCACAGTATATGATGACATCATTAGTAGTTTGTACTATGACGTCACAGTGTCTTATGACATCATAATGTATCCGCATTATGACATCACAATATGTTATGAGAGCGCAATTTGCAGGTATTATGAGCAATTTCTCTTACCCCAATTTGTGTCACATCTACTGGAGTATCATGAGCATGTATTATGACGTCACAGTATTTGATGACATCATAATTAGTATGCATTATGACGTCACAATGTATTATGACGTCATAGTAAATCCACATTATGACATCACAATATATTATGAGAGCGCAATTTGCAGGTATTATGAGCAATTTCTCTTACCCCAATTTGTGTCACATCTACTGGGGCATCATGAGCATGTATTATGATATTACAGTATACGATGACATCATAACTAGTATGCACTATTACGTCACAATGTCTTATGACATCATAATGTATCCGCATTATGATATCACAATATATTATGAGAGCGCAATTTGCAGGTATTATTAGCAGTTTCTCTTACCCCAATTTGTGTCACATCTACTGGAGCATCATGAGCATGTATTATGATGTCACAGTATATGATGACATCATAATTAGTATGCATATGACGTCACAATGTATTATGATGTCATAATGTGTCCGCATTATGACATCACAACATATTATGAGATCGCAATTTGCAGGTATCATGAGCAGTTTCTCTTACTCCAATTTGTGTCACATCTACTGTAGCATCATGAGCATGTATTATGACGTTACAATATGTGATGGCATCATAATTAGTATGCACCATGACGTCACAATGTATTATGACGTCATAATGTGTCCGCATTATGACATCACAATAAATTTTGAGAGTGCAATTTGCAGGTATTATGAGCAATTTCTCTTACCCCTATTTGTGTCACATCTACTGGAGCATCATGGGCATGTATTATGACATCACAGTATATGATGACATCATAGTTAGTATGCATCATGACGTCACAATGTCTTATGACGTCATAATGTATCCGCGTTAAGACATCACAATATATTATGAGAGCGCAATTTGCAGGTATTATTAGCAGTTTCTCTTACCCCAATTTGTGTCACATCTACTGGAGCATTATGAGAATGTATTATGACATCTCAATATATGATGACAGCATAGTGTGCACTTTGACGTCACAATATATTATGACATCATAATGTATAGGCATTATGACATCGCAATATATTATGAGAGCGCAATTTGCAGGTATTATGAGCAATTTCTCTTACCCCAATTTGTGTCACATCTACTGGAGCATCATGAGCATTATTATGACGTCACAATATATGATGACATCATAATTAGTATGCACTCTGAAATCGCAATATATTATGACGTCATAATGTATCCGCATTATGACATCACAATATATTATGAGAGCGCAATTTGCAGGTATTATGAGCAATTTCTCTTACCGTAATTTGCGTCACATCTACTGGAGAAACATGAGCATGTATTATGACGTCACAGTATATGATGACATCATTATTAGTATGCATTATGACGTCACAATGTATTATGATGTCATAATATATCCGCATTATGACATCACAATATATTATGAGAGCGCAATTTGCAGGTATTATGAGCAATTTCTCTTACCAAAAATTGTGTCACATCTACTGGAGCATCCTGAGCATGCATTATGATGTCACAATATATGATGGCATCATAATTAGTATGCACTATGATGTCACAATATATTATGACGTCATAATGTATCCGCTTTATGACATCACAATATATTATGAGAGCGCAATTTGCAGGTATTATGACGAATTTCTCTTACCCCAATTTGTGTCACATCTACTGGAGCATCTTGAGCATGTATTATGACGTCACAGTATATGATGACATCATAATTAGTATGCACTATGACGTCACAATGTCTTATGACGTCATAATATATCCGCATTATGACATCACAATATATTATGAGAGCGCAATTTGCAGGTATTATGACCAATTTCTCTTACCCCAATTTCCGTCACATCTACTGGAGCAACCTGAGCATGTATTATGACGTCACAGTATATGACGACATCATAATTAATATGCATTATGACGTCACAATATATTATGACGTCAAAATGTATTCGCATTATGACATCACAATATATTATGAGAGAACAAATTGCAGGTATTATGAGCAATTTCTCTTACCCCAATTTGTGTCACATCTACTGGAGCATCATGAGAATGTATTATGACGTCACAGTATATGATGACATCATAATCAGTGTGCACTACGACGTCACAATGCTTTATGACATCATAACGTATCCGCATTATGACATCGCAATATATTATGAGAGCGCAATTTGCAGGTATTTTGAGCAATTTCTCTTACCCCAATTTATGTCACATCTACTGGAGCATCCTGAGCATGTACTATGACGTCACAATATATGATGACATCATAATTAGTATGCTCTATGATGTCACAATGTATTATGCCGTCATAATGTATTCGCATTATGACATCACAATATATTATGAGAGCGCAATTTGCAGGTATTATGAGCAATTTCTCTTGCCCCAATTTGTGTCACATCTACTGGAGCATCATGAGCATGTATTATGACATCACAGTATATGATGGCATCATAATTAGTATGCACTATGACGTCACAATGTATTATGACATTATAATGTATCCGCATTATGACATCTCAATATATTATGAGAGCGCAATTTGCAGGTATTATGAGCAATTTCTCTTACCCCAATTTGTGTCACATCTACTGGAGCATAATGAGCATGCATTATGATGTCACAGAATATGATGACATCATAATTAGTATGCACTATGACGTCACAATGTATTATGACATCATAATGTATCCGCATTAAGACATCACAATATATTATGAGAGCGCAATTTGCAGGTATTATGAGCAATTTCTCTTACACCGTTTGTGTCACATCTACTGGACAATAATGAGCATGTATTATGACGTCACAGTATATGATGACATCATATTTAGTATGCACTATGATGTCACAATGTATTATGACGTCATTATGCAACCGCATTATGACATCACAATATATTATGAGAGCGCAATTTGCAGCTATTATGAGCAATTTCTCTTACCCCAATTTGTTTCACATCTACTGGGAAATCATCAGCATGTATTATGACGTCACAGTATATGATGACATCATAATTACTATGCACTATGTCATCACAATGTATTATGATGTCATAATGTATCCGCATTATGACATCACAGTATATTATGAGAGCGCAATTTGCAGGAATTGTGGGCAATTTCTCTTACCCGAGTCTGTGTCTCATCTACTGGCCCATCATGAGCATGTTTTATGACGTCACAATATATGATGACATCATAATTAGTATGCACTATGACGTCACAATGTATTATGATGTCAGAATTCATCCGAATTATGACATCACAATATATTATGAGAGCGCAATTTCCAGGTATTATGAGCAATTTCTCTTACCCCAGTTTATGTCCCATCTACTGGACCATCATGAGCATGTATTATGATGTCACAGTATATGATGACATCATAATTACTATGCACTATGACGTCACAATGTATTATGACGTCATAATGTATCCGCATTATGACATCACAATATATTATGAGAGCGCAATTTGCCGGTATTATGAGCAATTTCTCTTACCCCAATTTGTGTCACATCTACTGGAGCATCATGAGCATGTATTATGACATCACAGTATATGATGACATGATAATTAGTATGCACTATGACATCACAATGTATTATGACGTCATCAGGTATCCGCATTATGACATCACAATAAATTATGAGAGCGCAATTTGCAGGTATTATGAGCAATATCTCTTACCCCAATTTGTGTCACATCTACTGGAGCATCATGAGCATGTATTATGACGTCACAGTATATGATGACTTCATAAATAGTATGCACTATGATGTCAAAATCTATTATGACCTCATAATGTATACTCATTATGACATCACAATATATTATGAGAGCGCAATTTGCAGGTAGTATGACCAATTTCTCTTACCCCAATTTGTGTCAAATCTACTGGAGCATCATGAGCATGTATTATGATGTCACAGTATATGATGACATCATAATTAGTATGCACTATGACATCACAATTAATTATGACGTCATAATGTATCCGCATTATGACATCACAATATATTATGAGAGCGCAATTTGCAGTTATTATGAGCAATTTCTCTTACCGCAATTTCTGTCACATCTTCTGGACCATCATGAGCATGTATTATGATGTCACAGTATATGATGACCTCATAAATAGTATGCACTGACGTCACAATGTATTATGACATCATAATGTATCCGCATTATGACATCCCAATATATTATGAGAGCGCAATTGGAAGGTATTATGACCAATTTCTCTTACCCCAATTTGTGTCACATCTACTGGAGCATCATGAGCATGAATTATGACGTCACAGTATATGATGACATCATAATTAGTATGCAGTATGACGTAACAATATCTTATGACGTCATAATGTATCCGGATTATGACATCACAATATATTATGAGAGCGCAATTTGCAGGTATTATGAGCAATTTCATTTACCACAATTTGTGTCACATTTACTGGAGCATCATGAGTATGTATTATGACGTCACAGTATATGATGACAACGTAATTAGTATGCACTATGACGTCACAATGTATTATGACGTCATAATATATCCGCATTATGACATCACAATATGAGAGCGCAATTTGCAGGTTTTATGAGCAATTTCTCTTACCCCAATTTGTGTCATATCTACTGGAGCATCATGAGCATGTATTATGACGTCATAGTATATGATGACATCATAAGTAGTATGTACTATGACGTCACAGTGTCTTATGACGTCATAATATATCCACATTATGACATCACAATATATTATGAGAGCGCAATTTGCAGGTATTATGAGCAATTTCTCTTACCTCAATTTGTGTCACATCTACTGGAGCATCATGAGCATGTATTATGATATCACAGTATATGGTGACATCATAATTATTATGCACTGTGACGTCACAATGTATTATGACATCATAATGAATCCGCATTATGACATCACAATATATTATGAGAGCGCAATTTGCAGGTATTATGAGCAATTTCTCTTACCCCAATTTGTGTCACATATACTCGAGCCTCATGAGCATATATTATGACGTCACAGTATATGATGACATCATAATTAGTATGCACTATGACGTCACAATGTATTATGACGTCATAATGTATCCGCATTATGACATCACAATATATTATGAGAGCGCAATTTGCAGGTATTATGAGCAATTTCTCTTACCCCAATTTGTGTCACATCTACTGGAGCATAATGAGCATGCATTATGATGTCACAGTATATGATGACATCATAATTAGTATGCACTATGATGTCACAATGTATTATGATGTCATAATATATCCGCATTATGACATCACAATATATTATGAGAGCGCAAGTTGCAGGTATTATGAGCAATTTCTCTTACCCCAATTAGTGTCACATCTACTGGAGCATAATGAGCAAGCATTATGATGTCACAGTATATGATGACATCATTATTAGTATGCACTATTATGTCACAATGTGTTATGACGTCATAATGAATCCGCATTATGACATCACAATATATTATGAGAGCGCAATTTGCAGGTATTATGAGCAATTTCTCTTACCCCAATTTGTGTCACATCTACTGGAGAAACATGAGCATGTATTATGACGTCACAGTATATGATGACATCATAATTAGTATTCATTATGACGTCACAATATATTATGATGTCATAATATATCTGCATTATGAAAACACAATATATTATGAGAGCGCAATTTGCAGGTATTATGAGCAATTTCTCTTACCACAATTTGTGTCACATCTGCTGGAGCATCATGAGCATGCATTATGATGTCACAATATATGATGACATCAAAATTAGTATGCACTATGATGTCCCAATGTATTATGACGTCATAATGTATCCGCTTTATGACATCACAATATATTATGAGAGCGCAATTTGCAGGTATTATGACCAATTTCTCTTACCCCAGTTTGTGTCACATCTACTGGAGCATCATGAGCATGTATTATGACGTCACAGTATATGATGACATCATAATTAGTATGCACTATGACGTCACAATATATTATTATGTCATAATATATCCGCATTATGGAATCACAACATATTTTGAGAGCGCAATTTGCAAGTATTATGAGCAATTTCTCTTACCACAATTTGTGACACATCTCCTGGAGCATCATGAGCCTGCATTATGACGTCACAATATATGATGACATCATAATTAGTATGCACTATGATGTCACAATGTATTATGAAGTCATAATGTATCCGCTTTATGACATCACAATATATTATGAGAGCGCAATTTGCAGGTATTATGACCAATTTCTCTTACCCCAATTTGTGTCACATCTACTGGAGCATCATGAGCATGTATTATGACGTCACAGTATGTGATGACATCATAATTAGTATGCACTATGACGTCACACTGTATTATGGCGTCATAATGTATCCGCATTATGACATCACAATATATTATGAGAGCGCAATTTGCAGGTATTATGCGCAATTTCCCTTACCCCAATTTGTGTCACATCAACTGGAGCATCCTGTGCATGTATTATGACGTCACAATATATGATGACATCATAATTAGTATGCACTATGACGTCACAATGTATTATGCCGTCATAATGTATTCGCATTATGACATCACAATTTATTATGAGAGCGCAATTTGCAGGTATTATGAGCAATTTCTCTTACCCCAATTTGTGTCACATCTACTCGAGAATCATGAGCATGTATTATGACGTCACAGTATATGATGACATCATAATTAGTATGCACTATGAGGTCACAATGTATTATGATGTCATAATATATCCGCATTATGACATCACAATATATTATGAGAGCGCAATTTGCAGGTATTATGAGCAATTTCTCTTACCACAATTTGTGTCACATCTACTGGAGCATCATGAGCATGCATTATGACGTCACAATATATGATGACATCGTAATTAATATGCACTATGATGTCACAATGTATTATGACGTCATAATGTATCCGCTTTATGACATCACAATATATTATGAGAGTGCAATTTGCAGGTAATATGAGCAATTTCTCTTACCCCAATTTGTGTCACATCTACTGGAGCATCCTGAGCATGTATTATGACGTCACAATATATGATGACATCATAATTAGTATGCACTATGACGTCATAATGTATCCGCATTATGACATCACAATATATTATGAGAGCGCAATTTGCAGGTATTATGAGCAATTTCTCTTACCCCAATTTGTGTCACATCTACTGGAGAAACATGAGCATGTATTATGACGTCACAGTATATGATGACATCATAATTAGTATGCATTATGACGTCACAATGTATTATGATGTCATAATATATCCGCATTATGAAATCACAATATATTATGAGAGCGCAATTTGCAGGTATTATGAGCAATTTCTCTTACCACAAATTGTGTCACATCTGCTGGAGTATCATGAGCATGCATTATGATGTCACAATATATGATGACATCATAATTAGTATGCACTATGATGTCACAATGTATTATGACGTCATAATATATCCGCTTTATGACATCACAATATATTATGAGAGCGCAATTTGCAGGTATTATGACCAATTTCTCTTACCCCAGTTTGTGTCACATCTACTGGAACATCATGAGTATGTACTATGACGTCACAGTATATGATGACATCATAATTTGCATGCACTATGACGTCACAATATATTATTATGTCATAATATATCCGCATTATGGAATCACAACATATTTTGAGAGCGCAATTTGCAGGTATTATGAGCAATTTCTCTTACCACAATTTGTGACACATCTACTGGAGTATCATGAGCATGCATTATGACGTCACAATATATGATGACATCGTAATTAATATGCACTATGATGTCACAATGTATTATGACGTCATAATGTATCCGGTTTATGACATCACAATATATTATGAGAGCGCAATTTGCAGGTATTATGAGCAATTTCTCTTACCCCAATTTGTGTCACATCTACTGGAACGTCCTGAGCATGTATTATGACGTCACAATATATGATGACATCATAATTGGTATGCACTATGACGTCATAATGTATCCGCATTATGACATCACAATATATTATGAGAGCGCAATTTGCAGGTATTATGAGCAATTTCTCTTACCCCAATTTGTGTCACATCTACTGGAGAAACATGAGCAGGTATTATGACGTCACAGTATATGACGACATCATAATTAGTATGCATTATGACGTCACAATGTATTATGATGTCATAATATATCCGCATTATTACATCACAATATATTATGAGAGCGCAATTTGCAGGTATTATGACCAATTTCTCTTACCCCAGTTTGTGTCACATCTACTGGAGCATCATGAGCACGTATTTTGACGTCACAGTATATGATGACATCATAATTAGTATGCACTATGACGTCACAATATATTATTATGTCATAATAAATCCGCATTATGGAATCACAACATATTTTGAGAGCGCAATTTGCAGGTATTATGAGCAATTTCTCTTACCACAATTTGTGACACATCTGCTGGAGCATCATTAGCCTGCATTACGACGTCACAGTATATGATGACATCATAATTAGTATGCACTATGATGTCACAATGTATTATGACGTCATAATGTATCCGCATTATAAAATCACAATATATTATGAGAGCGCAATTTGCAGGTATTATGAGCAATTTCCCTTACCCAAATTTGTGTCACATCTACTGGAGCATGCTGAGCATGTATTATGACGTCACCATATATGATGACATCATAATTAGTATGCACTATGACGTCACAATGTATTATGCCGTCATAATGTATTCGCATTATGACATCACAATTTATTATGAGAGCGCAATTTGCAGGTATTATGAGCAATTTCTCTTACCCCAATTTGTGTCACATCTACTCGAGAATCATGAGCATGTATTATGACGTCACAGTATATGATGACATCATAATTAGTATGCACTATGAGGTCACAATGTTTTATGATGTCATAATATATCCGTATTATGACATCACAATATATTATGAGAGCGCAATTTGCAGGTATTATGAGCAATTTCTCTTACCACAATTTGTGTCACATCTACTGGAGCATCATGAGCATGCATTATGATGTCACAGTATATGATTACATCATAATTAGTATGCACTATGATGTCACAATGTATTATGACATGATAATGAATCCGCATTATGACATCACAATATATTTTGAGAGCGCAATTTGCAGGTATTATGAGCAATTTCTCTTACCCCAATTTGTGTCACATCTACTCGAGCATCATGAGCATATATTATGACGTCACAGTATATGATGACATCATAATTAGTATGCACTATGACGTCACAATTTATTATGACATCATAATGTATCCGCATTATGACATCGCAATATATTATGAGAGCGCAAGTTGCAGGTATTATGAGCAATTTCTCTTACCCCAATTAGTGTCACATCTACTGGAGCATAATGAGCATGCATTATGATGTCACAGTATATGATGACATCATTATTAGTATGCACTATTATGTCACAATGTGTTATGACGTCATAATGAATCCGCATTATGACATCACAATATATTATGAGAGCGCAATTTGCAGGTATTATGAGCAATTTATCTTACCCCAATTTGTGTCACATCTACTGGAGAAACATGAGCATGTATTATGACGTCACAGTATATGATGACATCATAATTAGTATGCATTATGATGTCACAATATATTATGATGTCATAATATATCCGCATTATGAAATCACAATATATTATGAGAGCGCAATTTGCAGGTATTATGAGCAATTTCTCTTACCACAATTTGTGTCACATCTGCTGGAGCATCATGAGCATGCATTATGATGTCACAATATATGATGACATCATAATTAGTATGCACTATGATGTCCCAATGTATTATGACGTCATAATGTATCCGCTTTATGACATCACAATATATTATGAGAGCGCAATTTGCAGGTATTATGACCAATTTCGCTTACCCCAGTTTGTGTCACATCTACTGGAGCATCATGAGCATGTATTATGACGTCACAGTATATGATGACATCATAATTAGTATGCACTATGACGTCACAATATATTATTATGTCATAATATATCCGCATTATGGAATCACAACATATTTTGAGAGCGCAATTTACAGGTATTATGAGCAATTTCTCTTACCACAATTTGTGACACATCTACTGGAGCATCATGAGCCTGCATTATGACGTCACAATATATGATGACATCATAATTAGTATGCACTATGATGTCACAATGTATTATGAAGTCATAATGTATCCGCTTTATGACATCACAATATATTATGAGAGCGCAATTTGCAGGTATTATGACCAATTTCTCTTACCCCAATTTGTGTCACATCTACTGGAGCATCATGAGCATGTATTATGACGTCACAGTATATGATGACATCATAATTAGTATGCACTATGACGTCACAATGTATGATGACGTCATAATGTATCCGCATTATGACATCACAATATATTATGAGAGCGCAATTTGCAGGTATTATGAGCAATTTCTCTTACCACAATTTGTGTCACATCTACTGGAGCATCATGAGCATGCATTATGACGTCACAATATATGATGACATCGTAATTAATATGCACTATGATGTCACAATGTATTATGACGTCATAATGTATCCGCATTATGACATCACAATATATTATGAGAGCGCAATTTGCAGGTATTATGAGCAATTTCTCTTACCCCAATTTGTGTCACATCTACTGGAGCGTCCTGAGCATGTATTATGACGTCACAATATATGATGACATCATAATTAGTACGCACTATGACGTCATAATGTATCCGCATTATGACATCACAATATATTATGAGAGCGCAATTTGCAGGTATTATGAGCAATTTCTCTTACCCCAATTTGTGTCACATCTACTGGAGAAACATGAGCATGTATTATGACGTCACAGTATATGATGACATCATAATTAGTATGCATTATGACGTCACAATGTATTATGATGTCATAATATATCCGCATTATGAAATCACAATATATTATGAGAGCGCAATTTGCAGGTATTATGAGCAATTTCTCTTACCACAATTTGTGTCACATCTGCTGGAGCATCATGAGCATGCATTATGATGTCACAATATATGATGACATCATAATAAGTATGCACTATGATGTCACAATGTATTATGACGTCATAATATATCCGCTTTATGACATCACAATATATTATGAGAGCGCAATTTGCAGGTATTATGACCAATTTCTCTTACCCCAGTTTGTGTCACATCTACTGGAGCATCATGAGCATGTATTATGACGTCACAGTATATGATGACATCATAATTAGTATGCACTATGACGTCACAATATATTATTATGTCATAATATATCCGCATTATGGAATCACAACATATTTTGAGAGCGCAATTTGCAGGTATTATGAGCAATTTCTCTTACCACAATTTGTGACACATCTACTGGAGCATCATGAGCCTGCATTATGACGTCACAATATATGATGACATCATAATTAGTATGCACTATGATGTCACAATGTATTATGAAGTCATAATGTATCCGCTTTATGACATCACAATCTATTATGAGAGCGCAATTTGCAGGTATTATGACCAATTTCTCTTACCGCAATTTGTGTCACATCTACTGGAGCATCATGAGCATGTATTATGACGTCACAGTATATGATGACATCATAATTAGTATGCACTATGACGTCACAATGTATTATGACGTCATAATGTATCCGCATTATGACATCACAATATATTATGAGAGCGCAATTTGCAGGTAATATGAGCAATTTCCCTTACCCCAATTTGTGTCACATCTACTGGAGCATCCTGAGCATGTATTACGACGTCACAATATATGATGACATCATATTTAGTATGCACTATGACGTCACAATGTATTATGCCGTCATAATGTATTCGCATTATGACATCACAATTTATTATGAGAGCGCAATTTGCAGGTATTATGAGCAATTTCTCTTACCCCAATTTGTGTCACATCTACTCGAGAATCATGAGCATGTATTATGACGTCACAGTATATGATGACATCATAATTAGTATGCACTATGAGGTCACAATGTATTATGATGTCATAATATATCCGCATTATGACATCACAATATATTATGAGAGCGCAATTTGCAGGTATTATTAGCAATTTCTCTTGCCACAATTTGTGTTACGTCTACTGGAGCATCATGAGCATGCATTATGATGTCACAGTATATGATGACATCATAATTAGTATGCACTATGATGTCACAATGTATTATGACATGATAATGAATCCGCATTATGACATCACAATATATAATGAGAGCGCAATTTGCAGGTATTATGAGCAATTTCTCTTACCCCAATTTGTGTCACATCTACTCGAGCATCATGAGCATATATTATGACGTCACAGTATATGATGACATAATAATTAGTATGCACTACGACGTCACAGTTTATTATGACATCATAATGTATCCGCATTATGACATCGCAATATATTATGAGAGCGCAAGTTGCAGGTATTATGAGCAATTTCTCTAACCCCAATTAGTGTCACATCTACTGGAGCATAATGAGCATGCATTATGATGTCACAGAATATGATGACATCATTATTAGTATGCACTATGATGTCACAATGTATTATGACGTCATAATGTATCCGCTTTATGACATCACAATATATTATGAGAGCGCAATTTGCAGGTATTATGACCAATTTCTCTTACCCCAGTTTGTGTCACATCTACTGGAGCATCATGAGCATGTATTATGACGTCACAGTATATGATGACATCATAATTAGTATGCACTACGACGTCACAATGCATTATGATGTCATAATATATCCGCATTATGGAATCACAACATATTTTGAGAGCGCAATTTGCAGGTATTATGAGCAATTTCTCTTACAACAATTTGTGACACATCTACTGGAGCATCATGAGCCTGCATTATGACGTCACAATATATGATGACATCATAATTAGTATGCACTATGATGTCACAATGTATTATGAAGTCATAATGTAACCGCTTTATGACATCACAATATATTATGAGAGCGCAATTTGCAGGTATTATGACCAATTTCTCTTACCCCAATTTGTGTCACATCTACTGGAGCATCATGAGCATGTATTATGACGTCACAGTATATGATGACATCATAATTAGTATGCACTATGACGTCACAATGTATGATGACGTCATAATGTATCCGCATTATGACATCACAATATATTATGAGAGCGCAATTTGCAGGTATTATGAGCAATTTCTCTTACCACAATTTGTGTCACATCTACTGGAGCATCATGAGCATGCATTATGACGTCACAATATATGATGACATCGTAATTAATATGCACTATGATGTCACAATGTATTATGACGTCATAATGTATCCGCATTATGACATCACAATATATTATGAGAGCGCAATTTGCAGGTATTATGAGCAATTTCTCTTACCCCAATTTGTGTCACATCTACTGGAGCGTCCTGAGCATGTATTATGACGTCACAATATATGATGACATCATAATTAGTACGCACTATGACGTCATAATGTATCCGCATTATGACATCACAATATATTATGAGAGCGCAATTTGCAGGTATTATGAGCAATTTCTCTTACCCCAATTTGTGTCACATCTACTGGAGAAACATGAGCATGTATTATGACGTCACAGTATATGATGACATCATAATTAGTATGCATTATGACGTCACAATGTATTATGATGTCATAATATATCCGCATTATGAAATCACAATATATTATGAGAGCGCAATTTGCAGGTATTATGAGCAATTTCTCTTACCACAATTTGTGTCACATCTGCTGGAGCATCATGAGCATGCATTATGATGTCACAATATATGATGACATCATAATAAGTATGCACTATGATGTCACAATGTATTATGACGTCATAATATATCCGCTTTATGACATCACAATATATTATGAGAGCGCAATTTGCAGGTATTATGACCAATTTCTCTTACCCCAGTTTGTGTCACATCTACTGGAGCATCATGAGCATGTATTATGACGTCACAGTATATGATGACATCATAATTAGTATGCACTATGACGTCACAATATATTATTATGTCATAATATATCCGCATTATGGAATCACAACATATTTTGAGAGCGCAATTTGCAGGTATTATGAGCAATTTCTCTTACCACAATTTGTGACACATCTACTGGAGCATCATGAGCCTGCATTATGACGTCACAATATATGATGACATCATAATTAGTATGCACTATGATGTCACAATGTATTATGAAGTCATAATGTATCCGCTTTATGACATCACAATCTATTATGAGAGCGCAATTTGCAGGTATTATGACCAATTTCTCTTACCGCAATTTGTGTCACATCTACTGGAGCATCATGAGCATGTATTATGACGTCACAGTATATGATGACATCATAATTAGTATGCACTATGACGTCACAATGTATTATGACGTCATAATGTATCCGCATTATGACATCACAATATATTATGAGAGCGCAATTTGCAGGTAATATGAGCAATTTCCCTTACCCCAATTTGTGTCACATCTACTGGAGCATCCTGAGCATGTATTACGACGTCACAATATATGATGACATCATATTTAGTATGCACTATGACGTCACAATGTATTATGCCGTCATAATGTATTCGCATTATGACATCACAATTTATTATGAGAGCGCAATTTGCAGGTATTATGAGCAATTTCTCTTACCCCAATTTGTGTCACATCTACTCGAGAATCATGAGCATGTATTATGACGTCACAGTATATGATGACATCATAATTAGTATGCACTATGAGGTCACAATGTATTATGATGTCATAATATATCCGCATTATGACATCACAATATATTATGAGAGCGCAATTTGCAGGTATTATTAGCAATTTCTCTTGCCACAATTTGTGTTACGTCTACTGGAGCATCATGAGCATGCATTATGATGTCACAGTATATGATGACATCATAATTAGTATGCACTATGATGTCACAATGTATTATGACATGATAATGAATCCGCATTATGACATCACAATATATAATGAGAGCGCAATTTGCAGGTATTATGAGCAATTTCTCTTACCCCAATTTGTGTCACATCTACTCGAGCATCATGAGCATATATTATGACGTCACAGTATATGATGACATAATAATTAGTATGCACTACGACGTCACAGTTTATTATGACATCATAATGTATCCGCATTATGACATCGCAATATATTATGAGAGCGCAAGTTGCAGGTATTATGAGCAATTTCTCTAACCCCAATTAGTGTCACATCTACTGGAGCATAATGAGCATGCATTATGATGTCACAGAATATGATGACATCATTATTAGTATGCACTATGATGTCACAATGTATTATGACGTCATAATGTATCCGCTTTATGACATCACAATATATTATGAGAGCGCAATTTGCAGGTATTATGACCAATTTCTCTTACCCCAGTTTGTGTCACATCTACTGGAGCATCATGAGCATGTATTATGACGTCACAGTATATGATGACATCATAATTAGTATGCACTACGACGTCACAATGCATTATGATGTCATAATATATCCGCATTATGGAATCACAACATATTTTGAGAGCGCAATTTGCAGGTATTATGAGCAATTTCTCTTACAACAATTTGTGACACATCTACTGGAGCATCATGAGCCTGCATTATGACGTCACAATATATGATGACATCATAATTAGTATGCACTATGATGTCACAATGTATTATGAAGTCATAATGTATCCGCTTTATGACATCACAATATATTATGAGAGCGCAATTTGCAGGTATTATGACCAATTTCTCTTACCCCAATTTGTGTCACATCTACTGGAGCATCATGAGCATGTATTATGACGTCACAGTATATGATGACATCATAATTAGTATGCACTATGACGTCACAATGTATTATGACGTCATAATGTATCCGCATTATGACATCACAATATATTATGAGAGCGCAATTTGCAGGTATTATGAGCAATCTCTCTTACCACAATTTGTGTCACATCTACTGGAGCATCATGAGCATGCATTATGACGTCACAATATATGATGACATCGTAATTAATATGCACTATGATGTCACAATGTATTATGACGTCATAATGTATACGCTTTATGACATTACAATATATTATGAGAGCGCAATTTGCAGGTATTATGAGCAATTTCTCTTACCCCAATTTGTGTCACATCTACTGGAGCGTCCTGAGCATGTATTATGACGTCACAATATATGATGACATCATAATTAGTATGCACTATGACGTCATAATGTATCCACATTATGACATCACAATATATTATGAGAGCGCAATTTGCAGGTATTATGAGCAATTTCTCTTACCCCAATTTGTGTCACATCTACTGGAGAAACATGAGCAGGTATTATGACGTCACAGTATATGATGACATCGTAATTAGTATGCATTATGACGTCACAATGTATTATGATTTCATAATATATCCGCATTATGACATCACAATATATTATTAGAGCGCAATTTGCAGGTATTATGACCAATTTCTCTTTCCCCAATTTGTGTTACATCTACTGGAGCATCATGAGCATGTATTATGATGTCACAGTATATGATGACATCATAATTAGTATGCACTATGACGTCACAATGTATTATGACGTCATAATGTATCCGCATTATGACATCACAATAAATTATGAGAGCGCAATTTGCAGGTATTATGAGCAATTTCTCTTACCACAATTTGTGTCACATCTACTGGAGCATCATGAGCATGCATTATGACGTCACAATATATGATGACATAGTAATTAATATGCACTATGATGTCACAATGTATTATGACGGCATAATGTATCCGCTTTATGACATCACAATATATCTTGAGAGCGCAATTTGCAGGTATTATGAGCAATTTCTCTTACCCCAATTTGTGTCACATCTACTGGAGCGTCCAGAGCATGTATTATGACGTCACAATATATGATGACATCATAATTAGTATGCACTATGACGTCATAATGTATCCGCATTATGACATCACAATATATTATGAGAGCGCAATTTGCAGGTATTATGAGCAATTTCTCTTACCCCAGTTTGTGTCACATCTACTGGAGCATCATGAGCATGTATTATGACGTCACAGTAAATGATGACATCATAATTAGTATGCACTATGACGTCACAATATATTATTATGTCATAATATATCCGCATTATGGAATCACAACATATTTTGAGAGCGCAATTTGCAGGTATTATGAGCAATTTCTCTTACCACAATTTGTGACACATCTACTGGAGCATCATGAGCATGCATTATGACGTCACAATATATGATGACATCATAATTAGTATGCACTATGATGTCACAATATATTATGAAGTCATAATGTATCCGCTTTATGACATCACAATATATTATGAGAGCGCAATTTGCAGGTATTATGATCAATTTCTCTTACCGCAATTTGTGTGACATCTACTCGAGCATCATGAGCATATATTATGACGTCACAGTATATGATGACATCATAATTAGTATGCACTATGACGTCACAATTTATTATGACATCATAATGTATCCGCATTATGACATCGCAATATATTATGAGAGCGCAAGTTGCAGGTATTATGAGCAATTTCTCTTACCCCAATTAGTGTCACATCTACTGGAGCATAATGAGCATGCATTATGATGTCACAGTATATGATGACATCATTATTAGTATGCACTATTATGTCACAATGTGTTATGACGTCATAATGAATCCGCATTATGACATCACAATATATTATGAGAGCGCAATTTGCAGGTATTATGAGCAATTTATCTTACCGCAATTTGTGTCACATCTACTGGAGAAACATGAGCATGTATTATGACGTCACAGTATATGATGACATCATAATTAGTATGCATTATGATGTCACAATATATTATGATGTCATAATATATCCGCATTATGAAATCACAAAATATTATGAGAGCGCAATTTGCAGGTATTATGAGCAATTTCTCTTACCACAATTTGTGTCACATCTGCTGGAGCATCATGAGCATGCATTATGATGTCACAATATATGATGACATCATAATTAGTATGCACTATGATGTCCCAATGTATTATGACGTCATAATGTATCCGCTTTATGACATCACAATATATTATGAGAGCGCAATTTGCAGGTATTATGACCAATTTCGCTTACCCCAGTTTGTGTCACATCTACTGGAGCATCGTGAGCATGTATTATGATGTCACAGTATATGATGACATCATAATTAGTATGCACTATGACGTCACAATATATTATTATGTCATAATATATCCGCATTATGGAATCACAACATATTTTGAGAGCGCAATTTGCAGGTATTATGAGCAATTTCTCTTACCACAATTTGTGACACATCTACTGGAGCATCATGAGCCTGCATTATGACGTCACAATATATGATGACATCATAATTAGTATGCACTATGATGTCACAATGTATTATGAAGTCATAATGTATCCGCTTTATGACATCACAATATATTATGAGAGCGCAATTTGCAGGTATTATGACCAATTTCTCTTACCCCAATTTGTGTCACATCTACTGGAGCATCATGAGCATGTATTATGACGTCACAGTATATGATGACATCATAATTAGTATGCACTATGACGTCACAATGTATTATGACGTCATAATGTATCCGCATTTTGACATCACAATATATTATGAGAGCGCAATTTGCAGGTATTATGAGCAATTTCTCTTACCACAATTTGTGTCACATCTACTGGAGCATCATGAGCATGCATTATGACGTCACAATATATGATGACATCGTAATTAATATGCACTATGATGTCACAATGTATTATGACGTCATAATGTATACGCTTTATGACATCACAATATATTATGAGAGCGCAATTTGCAGGTATTATGAGCAATTTCTCTTACCCCAATTTGTGTCACATCTACTGGAGCGTCCTGAGCATGTATTATGACGTCACAATATATGATGACATCATAATTAGTACGCACTATGACGTCATAATATATCCGCATTATGACATCACAATATATTATGAGAGCGCAATTTGCAGGTATTATGAGCAATTTCTCTTACCCCAATTTGTGTCACATCTACTGGAGAAACATGAGCATGTATTATGACGTCACAGTATATGATGACATCATAATTAGTATGCATTATGACGTCACAATGTATTATGATGTCATAATATATCCGCATTATGAAATCACAATATATTATGAGAGCGCAATTTGCAGGTATTATGAGCAATTTCTCTTACCACAATTTGTGTCACATCTGCTGGAGCATCATGAGCATGCATTATGATGTCACAATATATGATGACATCATAATAAGTATGCACTATGATGTCACAATGTATTATGATGTCATAATATATCCGCTTTATGACATCACAATATATTATGAGAGCGCAATTTGCAGGTATTATGACCAATTTCTCTTACCCCAGTTTGTGTCACATCTACTGGAGCATCATGAGCATGTATTATGACGTCACAGTATATGATGACATCATAATTAGTATGCACTATGACGTCACAATATATTATTATGTCATAATATATCCGCATTATGGAATCACAACAAATTTTGAGAGCGCAATTTGCAGGTATTATGAGCAATTTCTCTTACCACAATTTGTGACACATCTACTGGAGCATCATGAGCCTGCATTATGACGTCACAATATATGATGACATCATAATTAGTATGCACTATGATGTCACAATGTATTATGAAGTCATAATGTATCCGCTTTATGACATCACAATCTATTATGAGAGCGCAATTTGCAGGTATTATGACCAATTTCTCTTACCGCAATTTGTGTCACATCTACTGGAGCATCATGAGCATGTATTATGACGTCACAGTATATGATGACATCATAATTAGAATGCACTATGACGTCACAATGTATTATGACGTCATAATGTATCCGCATTATGACATCACAATATATTATGAGAGCGCAATTTGCAGGTATTATGAGCAATTTCCCTTACCCCAATTTGTGTCACATCTACTGGAGCATCCTGAGCATGTATTATGACGTCACAATATATGATGACATCATATTTAGTATGCACTATGACGTCACAATGTATTATGCCGTCATAATGTATTCGCATTATGACATCACAATTTATTATGAGAGCGCAATTTGCAGGTATTATGAGCAATTTCTCTTACCCCAATTTGTGTCACATCTACTCGAGAATCATGAGCATGTATTATGACGTCACAGTATATGATGACATCATAATTAGTATGCACTATGAGGTCACAATGTATTATGATGTCATAATATATCCGCATTATGACATCACAGTATATTATGAGAGTGCAATTTGCAGGTATTATTAGCAATTTCTCTTACCACAATTTGTGTCACGTCTACTGGAGCATCATGAGCATGCATTATGATGTCACAGTATATGATGACATCATAATTAGTATGCACTATGATGTCACAATGTATTATGACATGATAATGAATCCGCATTATGACATCACAATATATAATGAGAGCGCAATTTGCAGGTATTATGAGCAATTTCTCTTACCCCAATTTGTGTCACATCTACTCGAGCATCATGAGCATATATTATGACGTCACAGTATATGATGACATCATAATTAGTATGCACTATGACGTCACAATTTATTATGACATCATAATGTATCCGCATTATGACATCGCAATATATTATGAGAGCGCAAGTTGCAGGTATTATGAGCAATTTCTCTAACCCCAATTAGTGTCACATCTACTGGAGCATAATGAGCATGCATTATGATGTCACAGAATATGATGACATCATTATTAGTATGCACTATGATGTCACAATGTATTATGACGTCATAATGTATCCGCTTTATGACATCACAATATATTATGAGAGCGCAATTTGCAGGTATTATGACCAATTTCTCCTACCCCAGTTTGTGTCACATCTACTGGAGCATCATGAGCATGTATTATGACGTCACAGTATATGATGACATCATAATTAGTATGCACTACGACGTCACAATGCATTATGATGTCATAATATATCCGCATTATGGAATCACAACATATTTTGAGAGCGCAATTTGCAGGTATTATGAGCAATTTCTCTAACCCCAATTAGTGTCACATCTACTGGAGCATCATGAGCCTGCATTATGACGTCACAGTATATGATGACATCATAATTATTATGCACTATGATGTCACAATGTATTATGACGGCATAATGAATCCGCTTTATGACATCACAATATATCATGAGAGCGCAATTTGCAGGTATTATGAGCAATTTCTCTTACCCCAATTTGTGTCACATCTACTGGAGCGTCCTGAGCATGTATTATGACGTCACAATATATGATGACATCATAATTAGTATGCACTATGACGTCATAATGTATCCGCATTATGACATCACAATATATTATGAGAGCGCAATTTGCAGGTATTATGAGCAATTTCTCTTACCCCAATTTGTGTCACATCTACTGGAGAAACATGAGCAGGTATTATGACGTCACAGTATGTGATGACATCATAGTTAGTATGCATTATGACGTCACAATGTATTATGATGTCATAATATATCCGCATTATGACATCACAATATATTATGAGAGCGCAATTTGCAGGTATTATGACCAATTTCTCTTACCCCAGTTTGTGTCACATCTACTGGAGCATCATGAGCATGTATTATGACGTCACAGTATATGATGACATCATAATTAGTATGCACTATGACGTCACAATATATTATTATGTCATAATATATCCGCATTATGGAATCACAACATATTTTGAGAGCGCAATTTGCAGGTATTATGAGCAATTTCTCTTACCCCAATTTGTGTCACATCTAGTGGAGCATCATGAGCATGCATTATGACGTCACAGTATATGATGACATCATAATTATTATGCACTATGACGTCACAATGTATTGTGACGTCATAATGTATCCGCATTATGACATCACAATATATTATGAGAGCACAATTTGCAGGTATTATGAGCAATTTCTCTTACCCCAATTGGTGTCACATCTACTGGAGCATCCTGAGCACGTATTATGACGTCACAATATATGATGACATCATAAATAGTATGCACTATGACGTCACAATGTATTATGACATCATAATGTATCCGCATTATGACATCGCAATACATTATGAGAGCGCAATTTGCAGGTATTATGAGCAATTTCTCTTACCCCAATTTGTGTCCCAACTACTGTAGCATAATGAGCATGCATTATGATGTCACAGTATATGATGACATCATAATTAGTATGTATTATCACGTCATAATGAATCCGCATTATGACATCACAATATATTGAGAGCGCAATTTGCAGATATTATGAGCAATTTCTCTTACCCCAATTTGTGTCACATCTACTTGAGCATCATGAGCATGCATTATGACGTCACATTATATGATTACATCATAATTAGTATGTATTATGACGTCATAATGAATCCGCATTGTTACATCACAATATATTATGAGAGCGCAATTTGCAGGTATTATGTGCAATTTCTCTTACCCCAATTTGTGTCACATCTACTGGAGCATCCTGAGCATGTATTATGATGTCAAAATATATGATGACATCATAATTAGTATGCATTATGATGCCACAATGTATTATGACGTCATAATGTATTCGCATTATGACATCACAATATATTATGAGAGCGCAATTTTCAGGTATTATGAGCAATTTCTCTTCCCCAATTTGTGTCACATCTACTCGAGCATCATGAGCATGTATTATGACGTCACAGTATATGATGACATCATAATTAGTATGCACTATGACGTCACAATGTATTATGACATCATAATGTATCCGCATTATGACATCTCAATATATTATGAGAGAGCAATTTACAGGTATTATGAGCAATTTCTCTTACCCCAATTTGTGTCACATCAACTGGAGTATAATGAGCATGCATTATGATGTCACGGTATATGATGACATCGTAATTAGTATGCACTATGATGTCACAATGTATTATGACGTCATAATGAATCCGCATTATGACATCACAATATATTATGAGAGAGCAATTTGCAGGTATTATGAGCAATTTCTCTTACCCCAATTTGTGTCACATCTACTGGAGCATCATGAGCATGCATTATGATGTCACAATATATGATGACATCACAATTAGTATGCACTATGATGTTACAATGTATTATGACGTCATAATGTATCCGCTTTATGACATCACAATATATTATGAGAGCGCAATTTGCAGGTATTATGACCAATTTCTCTTACCCCAATTTGTATCACATCTCCTGGAGCATCATGAGCATGTATTATGACGTCACAGTATATGATGACATCATGATTAGTATGCACTATGACGTCACAATGTATTATGATGTCATAATATATCCGCATTATGACATCAAAATATATTATGAGAGCGCAATTTGCAGGTATTATGAGCAATTTCTCTTACCACAATTTGTGTCACATCTACTGGAGCATCATGAGCATGCATTATGACGTCTACATATATGATGACATCATAATTGTTATGCACTATGATGTCACAATGTATTATGACGTCATAATGTATCCGCTTTTTGACATCACAATATATTATGAGAGCGCAATATGCAGGTATTATGACCAATTTCTCTTACCCCAATTTGTTTCACATCTACTGGAGCATCATGAGCATGCATTATGATGTCACAATATATGATGACATCATAATTAGTATGCACTATGATGTCACAATGCATTATGACGTCATAATATATCCGCTTTATGACATCACAATATATTATGAGAGCGCAATTTGAAGGTATTATGTCCAATTTCTCTAACCCCATATTGTGTCACATCTCCTGGAGCATCATGAGCATGTATTATGACGTCACAGTATATGATGACATCATAAATAGTGTGCACTATGACGTCACAATGTATTATGACATCATAATGTATCCCCATTATGACATCGCAATACATTATGAGAGCGCAATTTGCAGGTATTATGAGCAATTTCTGTTACCCCAATTTGTGTCACAACTACTGGAGCATAATGAGCATGCATTATGATGTCACAGCATATGATGACATCATAATTAGTATGTATTATGACGTCATAATGTATCCGCATTATGACATCACAATATATTGAGAGCGCAATTTGCAGGTATTATGAGCAATTTCTCTTACCCCAATTTGTGTCACATCTACTGGAGCATCATGAGCATGCATTATGACGTCACAGTGTATGATGACATCATAATTAGTATGCACTATGACGTCACAATGTATTATGACATCATAATGTATCCGCATTATGACATCACAATATATTGAGAGCACAATTTGCAGGTATTACGAGCAATTTCTTTTACCCCAATTTGTGTCACATCTACTGGAGCATCATGAGCATGCAGTATGACGTCACAGTATATGATGACATCATAATTAGTAAGCATTATGACGTCACAATGTATTATGACGTCATAATGTATCCGCATGATGACATCACAATATATTATGAGAGCGCAATAAGCAGGTATTATGAGCAATTTCTCTTACCCCAATTTGTGTCACATCTACTGGAACATCCTGAGCATGTATTATGACGTCACAATATATGATGACATCATAATTAGTATGCACTATGATGTCACAATGTATTATGACGTCATAATGTATCCGCTTTATGACATCACAATGTATTATGAGAGCGCAAATTGCAGGTATTATGACCAATTTCTCTTACCCTAATTTGTGTCACATCTACTGGAGCATCATGTGCATGTATTATGACGTCACAGTATATGATGACATCATAATTAGTATGTACTATGACGTCACAATGTATTATGACGTCATAATGTATCCGCATTATGACATCACAATATATTATGAGAGAGCAATTTGCAGGTATTATGAGCAATTTCTCTTACCCCAATTTGTGTCACATCTACTGGAGAAACATGAGCATGTATTTTGACGTCACAATATATGATGACATTATAATTAGTATGCACTATGATGTCACAATGTATTATGACGTCATAATGAATCCGCATTATGACATCACAATATATTATGAGAGCGGAATTTGCAGGTATTATGAGCAATTTCTCTTACCCCAATTTGTGTCACATATACAGGAGAAACATGAGCATGTATTATGATGTCACAGTATATGATGAAATCATAATTAGTATGCATTATGACGTCACAATGTATTATGATGTCATAATGTATCCGCATTATGACATCACAATATATTATGAGAGCGCAATTTGCAGGTATTATGAGCAATTTCTCTAACCACAATTTGTGTCACATCTACTGGAGCATCATGAGCATGCATTATGACGTCACAATATATGTTGACATCACAATTAGTATGCACTATGATGTCACAATGTATTATGACGTCATAATGTATCCGCTTTATGACATCACAATATATTATGAGAGCGCAATTTGCAGGTATTATGACCAATTTTTCTTACCCCAATTTGTGTCACATATACTGGAGCATCATGAGCATGCATTGTGACGTAACAGTATATGATGACATCATAATTATTATGCACTATGACGTCACAATGTATTATGACGTCATATTGTATCCGCATTATGACAGCACAATATATTATGAGAGCGCAATTTGCAGGTATTATGAGCAATTTCTCCTACCCCAATTTGTGTCACATCTACTGGAGCATCCTGAGCATGTATTATGACGTCACAATATATGATGACATCATAATTAGTATGCACTATGATGTCACAATATATTATGACGTCATAATGTATCCGCATTATGACAGCACAATACATTATGAGAGCGCAATTTGCAGGTATTATGAGCAATTTCTCCTACCCCAATTTGTGTCACATCTACTGGAGCATCCTGAGCATGTATTATGACGTCACAGTATATGATGACATCATAATTAGTATGCACTACGACGTCACAATGCATTATGATGTCATAATATATCCGCATTATGACATCACAAGATATTATGAGAGCGCAATTTGCAGGTATGATGAGCAATTTCTCTTACCACAATTTGTGTCACATCCACTGGAGCATCCTGAGCATGTATTATGATGTCACAATATATGATGACATCATAATTAGTATGCACTATGATGTCACAATGTATTATGACGTCATATTGTATCCGCTTTTTGACATCACAATATATTATGAGAGCGCAATTTGCAGGTATTATGAGCAATTTCTCTTACCCCAATTTGTGTCACATCTACTGGAGCATCATGAGCATGTATTATGATGTCACAGTATATGATGACATCATAATTAGTATGCACTATGACGTCACAATATATTATGACATCATAATGTATCCGCATTATGACATCGCAATATATTATGAGAGCGCAATTTGCAGTTATTATGACCAATTTCTCTTACCCCAATTTGTGTCACATCTACTGGAGCATAATGAGCATGCATTATGATGTCACAGTATGTGATGACATCATAATTAGTATGCACTATGATGTCACAATGTATTATGATGTCATAATGAATCCGCATTATGACATCACAATATATTATGAGAGCGCAATTTGCAGTTATTATGAGCAATTTCTTTTACCCCAAATTGTGTCACATCTACTGGAGCATCATGAGCATGCATTATGACGTCACAGTATATGATGACATCATAATTAGTAAGCATTATGACGTCACAATGTATTATGACGTCATAATGCATCCGCATTATGACATCACAATATATTATGAGAGCGCAATTTGCAGGTATTATGACCAATTTCCCTTACCCCAATTTGTGTCACATCTACTGGAGCATCCTGAGCATGTATTATGACGTCACAATATATGATGACGTCATAATTAGTATGCACTATGATGTCACAATGTATTATGAAGTCATAATGTATTTGCATTATGACATCACAATATATTATGAGAGCGCAATTTGCAGGTATTATGAGCAATTTCTCTTACCCCAATTTGTGTCACATCTACTCGAGCATCATGAGCATGTATTATGACGTCACAGTATATGATGACTTCATAATTAGTATGCACTATGACGTCACAATGTATTATGACATCATAATGTATCCGCATTATGACATCGCAATATATTATGAGAGCGCAATTTGCAGGTACTATGAGCAATTTCTCTTGCCCCAATTAGTGTCACATCTACTGGAGCAAAATGAGCATGCATTATGATGTCACAGTATAAGATGACATCATAATAAGTATGCAGTATGATGTCACAATGTATTATGACATCATAATGTATCCGCATTATGACATCGCAATATATTATGAGAGCGCAATTTGCAGGTACTATGAGCAATTTCTCTTGCCCCAATTAGTGTCACATCTACTGGAGCAAAATGAGCATGCATTATGATGTCACAGTATAAGATGACATCATAATTAGTATGCACTATGATGTCACAATGTATTATGACGTCATAATGTATCCGCTTTATGACATCACAATATATTATGAGAGCGCAATTTGCAGGTATTATGTCCAATTTCTCTTACCCCAAATTGTGTCACATCTCCTGGAGCATCATGAGCATGTATTATGACGTCACAGTATATGATGACATTATAGTTAGTGTGCACTATGACGTCACAATATATTATGAAATCATAATGTATCCGCATTATGACATCGCAATATATTATGAGAGCGCATTTTGCATGTATTCTGAGCAACTTCTCTTACCCCAATTTGTGTCACATATACTGGCGCATAATGAGCCTGCATTATGATGTCACAGCATATGATGACATCATAATTAGTATGTATTATGACGTCATAATGTATCCGCATTATGACATCACAATATATTGAGAGCGCAATTTGCAGGTATTATGAGCAATTTCTCTTACCCCAATTTGTGTCACATCTACTGGAGCATCATGAGCATGCATTATGACGTCACAGTGTATGATGACATCATAAGTAGTATGCACTATGACGTCACAATGTATTATGACATCATAATGTATCCGCATTATGACATCGGAATATATTATGAGAGCGCAATTTGCAGGTATTATGAGCAATTTCTCTTACCCCAATTTGTGTCACATCTACTGGAGCATAATGGGCATGCATTATGATGTCACAGTATATGATGACATCATAATTAGTATGCACTATGACGTCACAATGTATTATGATGTCATAATGAATCCGCATTATGACATCACAATATATTATGCTAGCGCAATTTGCAGTTATTATGAGCAATTTCTTTTACCCCAATTTGTGTCACATCTACTGGAGCAACATGAGCATGCAGTATGACGTCACAGTATATGATGACATCATAATTAGTAAGCATTATGACGTCAGAATGTATTATGACGTCATAATGTATCCGCATTATGACATCACAATATATTATGAGAGCGCAATTTGCAGGTATTATGAGCAATTTCTCTTACCCCAATTTGTGTCACATCTACTGGAGCAACATGAGCATGTATTATGACGTCACAATATATGATGACATCATAATTAGTATGCACTATGACGTCACAATGTATTATGACGTCATAATGTATCCGCTTTATGACATCACAATATATTATGAGAGCGCAATTTGCAGGTATTATGAGCAATTTCTCTTACCCCAATTTGTGTCACATCTACTGGAGCATCCTGAGCATGTATTATGATGTCACGATATATGATGACATCATAATTAGTATGCACTATGACGTCACAATGTATTATGACGTCATAATGTATTCACATTATGACATCACAATATATTAAGAGAGCTCAATTTGCAGGTATTATGAGCAATTTCTCTTACCACAATTTGTGTCACATCTACTGGAGCATCATGAGCATGTATTATGACGTCACAGTATATGATGACATCATAATTAGTATGCACTATGACGTCACAATCTATTATGACATCATAATGTATCCGCATTATGACATCGCAATATATTATGAGAGCGCATTTTGCATGTATTCTGAGCACCTTCTCTTACCCCAATTTGTGTCACATATACTGGCGCATAATGAGCATGCATTATGATGTCACAGTATATCATGACATCATAATTAGTATGCACTATGATGTCACAATCTAATATGACGTCATAATGAACCCGCATTATGACATCACAATATATTGAGAGCGCAATTTGCAGGTATTATGAGCAATTTCTCTTACCCCAATTTGTGTCACATCTACTGGAGCATCATGAGCATGCATTATGACGTCACAGTATATGATGTCATCATAATTAGTAAGCATTATGACGTCACAATGTATTATGACATCATAATGTATCCGCATTATGACATCACAATATATTATGAGAGCGCATTTTGCAGGTATTATGAGCAATGTCTCTTACCGCCATTTGTGTCACATCTACTGGAGCATCATGAGCATGCATTATGACGTCACAATATATGATGACATCACAATTAGTATGCACTATGATGTCACAATGTATTATGACGTCATAATGTATCCGCTTTATGACATCACAATATATTATGAGAACGCAATTTGCAGGTATTATGACCAATTTCTCTTACCCCAATTTGTGTCACATCCATTGGAGCATCATGAGCATGCATTATGACGTCACAGTATATGATGACATCATAATTAGTATGCACTATGATGTCACAATGTATTATGATGTCATAATATATCCGTAAAATGACATCACAATATATTATGAGAGCCCAATTTGCAGGTGTTATGAGCAATTTCTCTTACCCCAATTTGTGCCACATCTACTGGAGCATCATGAGCATGCATTATGACGTCACAATATATGATGACATCATAATTAGTATGCACTATGATGTCACAATGTATTATGACGTCATAATATATCTGCTTTATGACATCACAATATATTATGAGAGCGCAATTTGCAGGTATTATGACCAATTTTTCTTACCCCAATTTGTGCACATATACTCGAGCATCATGAGCATGCGTTGTGACGTCACAGTATATGATGACATCATAATTATTATGCACTATGACGTCACAATGTATTATGACGTCATAATGTATCCGCATTATGACATCGCAATACATTATGAGAGCGCAATTTGCAGGTATTATGAGCAATTTCTCTTACCCCAATTTGTGTCACAACTACTGGAGCATAATGAGCATGCATTATGATGCCACAGTATATGATGACATCATAATTAGTATGTATTATGACGTCATAATGAATCCGCATTATGACATCACAATATATTGGGAGCGCAATTTGCAGGTATTATGAGCAATTTCTCTTACCACAATTTGTGTCACATCTACTGGAGCATCATGAGCATGCAGTATGACGTCACCATATATGATGACATCATAATTAGTATGCACTATGATGTCACAATGTATTATGACGTCATAATTTATCCGCTTTTTGACATCACAATATATTATGAGAGCGCAATATGCAGGTATTATGACCAATTTCTCTTACCCCAATTTGTTTCACATCTACTGGAGCATCATGAGCATGCATTATGATGTCACAATATATGATGACATCATAATTAGTATGCACTATGATGTCACAATGTATTATGACGTCATAATGTATCCGCTTTATGACATCACAATATATTATGAGAGCGCAATTTGCAGGTATTATGTCCAATTTCTCTTACCCCAAATTGTGTCACATCTCCTGTAGCATCATGAGCATGTATTATGACGTCACAGTATATGATCACATCATAATTAGTGTGCACTATGACGTCACAATATATTATGAAATCATAATGTATCCGCATTATGACATCGCAATACATTATGAGAGCGCAATTTGCAGGTATTATGAGCAATTTCTGTTACCCCAATTTGTGTCACAACTACTGGAGCATAATGAGCCTGCATTATGATGTCACAGCATATGATGACATCATAATTAGTATGTATTATGACGTCATAATGTATCCGCATTATGACATCACAATATATTGAGAGCGCAATTTGCAGGTATTATGAGCAATTTCTCTTACCCCAATTTGTGTCACATCTACTGGAGCATCATGAGCATGCATTATGAAGTCACAGTGTATGATGACATCATAATTAGTATGCACTATGACGTCACAATGTATTATGACGTCATAATGAATCCGCATTATGACATCACAATATATTATGAGAGCGGAATTTGCAGGTATTATGAGCAATTTCTCTTACCTCAATTTGTGTCCCATATACAGGAGAAACATGAGCATGTATTTTGACGTCACAATATATGATGACATCATAATTAATATGCACTATGATGTCACAATGTATTATGACGTCATAATGAATCCGCATTATGACATCACAATATATTATGAGAGCGGAATTTGCAGGTATTATGAGCAATTTCTCTTACCTCAATTTGTGTCACATATACAGGAGAAACATGAGCATGCATTATGACGTCACCATATATGATGACATCATAATTAGTATGCATTATGACGTCACAATGTATTATGATGTCATAATGTATCCGCGTTATGACATCACAATATATTAGGAGAGCGCAATTTGCAGGTATTATGAGCAATTTCTCTTACCACAATTTGTGTCACATCTACTGGAGCATCATGAGCATGCATTATGACATCACCATATATGATGACATCATACTTAGTATGCATTATGATGTCACAATGTATTATGACGTCATATTTTATCCACTTTTTGACATCACAATATATTATGAGAGCGCAATATGCAGGTATTATGACCAATTTCTCTTACCCCAATTTGTTTCACATCTACTGGAGCATCATGAGCATGCATTATGATGTCACAATATATGATGACATCATAATTAGTATGCACTATGATGTCACAATGTATTATGACGTCATAATGTATCCGCTTTATGACATCACAATATATTATGAGAGCGCAATTTGCAGGTATTATGTCCAATTTCTCTTACCCCAAATTGTGTCACATCTACTGGAGCATCATGAGCATGTATTATGACGTCACAGTATATGATGACATCATAATTAGTGTGCACTATGACGTCACAATATATTATGAAATCATAATGTATCCGCATTATGACATCGCAATACATTATGAGAGCGCAATTTGCAGGTATTATGAGCAATTTCTGTTACCCCAATTTGTGTCACAACTCCTGGAGCATAATGAGCCTGCATTATGATGTCACAGCATATGATGACATCATAATTAGTATGTATTATGACGTCATAATATATCCGCATTATGACATCACAATATATTGAGAGCGCAATTTGCAGGTATTATGAGCAATTTCTCTTACCCCAATTTGTGTCACATCTACTGGAGCATCATGAGCATGCATTATGACGTCACAGTGTATGATGACATCATAATTAGTATGCACTATGACGTCACAATGTATTATGACATCATAATGTGTCCGCATTATGACATCGCAATATATTATGAGAGCGCATTTTGCAGGTATTATGAGCAATTTCTCTTACCACAATTTGTGTCACATCTACTGGAGCATAATGGGCATGCATTATGATGTCACAGTATATGATGACATCATAATTAGTATGCACTATGATGTCACAATGTATTATGATGTCATAATGAATCCGCATTATGACATCACAATGTATTATGAGAGCGCAATTTGCAGTTAATATGAGCAATTTATTTTACCCCAATTTGTGTCACATCTACTGGAGCAACATGAGCATGCAGTATGACGTCACAGTATATGATGACATCATAATTAGTAAGCATTATGACGTCACAATGTATTATGACGTCATAATGTAGACGCATTATGACATCAAAATATATTATGAGAGCGCAATTTGCAGGTATTATGACAAATTTCTCTTAACCCAATTTGTGTCACATCTACAGGAGCATCCTGAGAATGTATTATGACGTCACAATATATGATGACATCATAATTAGTATGCACTATGACGTCACAATGTATTATGACGTCATAATATATCCGCTTTATGACATCACAATATATTATGAGAGCGCAATTTGCAGGTATTATGAGCAATTTCTCTTACCCCAATTTGTGTCACATCTACTGGAGAATCATGAGCATGTATTATGATGTCACGATATATGATGACATCATAATTAGTATGCACTATGACGTCACAATGTATTATGACGTCATATTGTATTCGCATTATGACATCACAATATATTATGAGAGTTCAATTTGCAGGTATTATGAGCAATTTCTCTTACCACAATTTGTTTCACATCTACTGGAGCATCATGAGCATATATTATGACGTCACAGTATATGATGACATCATAATTAGTATGCACTATGACGTCACAATCTATTATGACATCATAATGTATCCGCATTATGACATCGCAATATATTATGAGAGCGCAATTTGCATGTATTCTGAGCAACTTCTCTTACCCCAATTTGTGTCACATATACTGGAGCATAATGAGCATGCATTATAATGTCACAGTATATCATGACATCATAATTAGTATGCACTATGATGTCACAATCTAATATGACGTCATAATGAACCCGCATTATGACATCACAATATATTGAGAGCGCAATTTGCAGGTATTATGAGCAATTTCTCTTACCCCAATTTGTGTCACATCTACTGGAGCATCATGAGCATGCATTATGACGTCACAGTATATGATGTCATCATAATTAGTAAGCATTATGACGTCACAATGTATTATGACGTCATAATGTATCCGCATTATGACATCACAATATATTATGAGAGCGCAATTTGCAGGTATTATGAGCAATGTCTCTTACCGCCATTTGTGTCACATCTACTGGAGCATCCTGAGCATGTATTTTGACGTCAAAATATATGATGACATCATAATTAATATGCACTATGATGTCACAATGTATTATGACGTCATAATGAATCCGCATTATGACATCACAATATATTATGAGAGCGGAATTTGCAGGTATTATGAGCAATTTCTCTTACCAAAATTTGTGTCACATATACAGGAGAAACATGAGCATGTATTATGATGTCACAGTATATGATGAAATCATAATTAGTATGCACTATGACGTCACAATGTATTGTGAAGTCATAATGTATCCGCATTATGACATCAGAATATATTATGAGAGCACAATTTGCAGGTATTATGAGCAATTTCTCTTACCCGAATTGGTGTCACATCTACTGGAGCATCCTGAGCACGTATTATGATGTCACAATATATGATGACATCATAATTAGTATGCACTATGACGTCACAATGTATTATGATATCATAATATATCCGCATTATGACATCACATTATATTATGAGAGCGCAATTTGCAGGTATTATGAGCAATTTCTCTTACCCCAATTTGTGTCACATCTACTGGAGCATCATGAGCATGCATTATGATGTCACAATATATGATGACATCATAATTAGTATGCACTATGACGTCACAATGTATTATGATGTCATAATATATCCGTATAATGACATCACAATATATTATGAGAGCGCAATTTGCATGTGTTATGAGCAATTTCTCTTACCCCAATTTGTGCCACATCTACTGGAGCATCATGAGCATGCATTATGACGTCAAAATATATGATGACATCATAATTAGTATGCACTATGATGTCACAATGTATTATGACGTCATAATATATCCGCTTTATGACATCACAATATATTATGAGAGCGCAATTTGCAGGTATTATGAGCAATTTCTCTTACCCCAATTTGTGTCACGTCTGCTGGAGAGACATAAGCATGTATTATGACATCACAGTATATGATGACATTATAATTAGTATCCATTATGACGTCACAATGTATTATGATGTCATAATATATCCGCATTATGACATCACAATATATTATGAGAGCGCAATTTGCAGGTATTATGAGCAATTTCTCTTACCCCAATTTGTGTCACATCTACTGGAGCATCCTGAGCATATATTATGACGTCACAATATATGATGACATCATAATTAGTATGCACTATGACGTCACAATGTATTATGACGTCATAATGTATTCGCATTATGACATCACAATATATTATGAGAGCGCAATTTGCAGGTATTATGAGCAATTTCTCTTACCCCAATTTGTGTCACATCTACTGGAGCATAATGAGCATGCATTATGATGTCACAGAATATGATGTCATCATAATTAGTATGCACTATGATGTCACAATGTATTATGACGTCATAATGAATCCGCATTATGACATCACAATATATTATGAGAGCGCAATTTGCAGGTATTATGAGCAATTTTTCTTACCACAATTTGTGTCACATCTACTGGAGCATCATGAGCATGCATTATGGCATCACAGTATATGATGACATCATAATTAGTAAGCATTATGACGTCACAATGTATTATGACATCATAATGTATCTGCATTATGACATCACAATATATTATGAGAGCGCAATTTGCAGGTATTATGAGCAATTTCTCTTACCACAATTTGTGTCATATCTACTGGAGCATCATGAGCATGCATTATGACGTCACAATATATGATGGCATCCTAATTAGTATGCAGTATGATGTCACAATGTATTATGATGTCATAACGTATCCGCTTTATGACATCACAATATATTATGAGAGCGCAATTTGCAGGTATTATGAGCAATTTTTCTAACCCCAATTTGTGTCACATCTACTGGAGAAACATGAGCATGAATTATGATGTCACAGTATATGATGACATCATAATTAGTATGCAATATGATGTCACAATGTATTATGACGTCATAATGAATCCGCATTTTGACATCACAATATATTATGAGAGCGCAATTTGCAGGTTTTATGAGCAATTTCTCTTACCCCAATTTGTGTCACATCCACTGGGGAAACATGAGCATGTATTATGACGTCACAGTATATGATGACATCATAATTAGTATCCATTATGACGTCACAATGTATTATGATGTCATAATATATCCGCATTATGACATCGCAATATATTATGAGAGCGCAATTTGCAGGTATTTTGAGCAATTTCTCTTACCCGAGTTTGTGTCACATCTACTGGAGCATCATGAGCATGCAGTATGACGTCACAGTATATGATGACATCATAATTAGTAAGCATTATGACGTCACAATGTATTATGACGTCATAATGTATCCGCATTATGACCTCACAATATATTATGAGAGCGCAATTTGCAGGTATTATGAGCAATTTCTCTTACCCCAATTTGTGTCACATCTACTGGAGCATCCTGAGCATGTATTATGACTTCACAATATATGATGACATCATAATTAGTATGCACTATGACGTCACAATGTATTATGACGTCATAATATATCCTCTTTATGACATCACAATATATTATGAGAGCGCAATTTGCAGGTATTATGAGCAATTTCTCTTACCCCAATTTGTGTCACATCTACTGGAGCATCCTGAGCATGTATTATGATGTCACGATATATGATGACATCATAATTAGTATGCACTATGACGTCACAATGTATTATGACGTCATAATGTATTCGCATTATGACATCACAATATATTATTAGAGCTCAATTTGCAGGTATTATGAGCAATTTCTCTTACCACAATTTGTGTCACATCTACTGGAGCATCATGAGCATGTATTATGACGTCACAGTATATGATGACATCATAATTAGTATGCACTATGACGTCACAATCTATTATGACATCATAATGTATCCGCATTATGACATCGCAATATATTATGAGAGCGCAATTTGCATGTATTCTGAGCAACTTCTCTTACCCCAATTTGTGTCACATATACTGGAGCATAATGAGCATGCATTATGATGTCACAGTATATCATGACATCATAATTAGTATGCACTATGATGTCACAATCTAATATGATGTCATAATGAATCCGCATTATGACATCACAATATATTGAGAGCGCAATTTGCAGGTATTATGAGCAATTTCTCTTACCCCAATTTGTGTCACATCTACTGGAGCATCATGAGCATGCATTATGACGTCACAGTATATGATGTCATCATAATTAGTAAGCATTATGACGTCACAATGTATTATGACGTCATAATGTATCCGCATTATGACATCACAATATATTATGAGAGCGCAATTTGCAGGTATTATGAGCAATGTCTCTTACCGCCATTTGTGTCACATCTACTGGAGCATCCTGAGCATGTATTTTGACGTCACAATATATGATGACATCATAATTAGTATGCACTATGATGTCACAATGTATTATGATGTCATAATATATCCGTATAATGACATCACAATATATTATGAGAGCCCAATTTGCAGGTGTTATGAGCAATTTCTCTTACCCCAATTTGTGTCACATCTACTGGAGCATCATGAGCATGCATTATGACGTCACAATATATGATGACATCATAATTAGTATGCACTATGATGTCACAATGTATTATGACGTCACAATATATCCGCTATATGACATCACAATATATTATGTGAGCGCAATTTGCAGGTATTATGACCAATTTTTCTTACCCCAATTTGTGCACATATACTCGAGCATCATGAGCATGCATTGTGACGTCACAGTATATGATGACATCATAATTATTATGCACTATGACGTCACAATGTATTATGACGTCATAATGTATCCGCATTATGACAGCACAATATATTATGAGAGCGCAATTTGCAGGTATTATGAGCAATTTCTCCTACCCCAATTTGTGTCACATCTACTGGAGCATCCTGAGCATGTATTATGACGTCACAATATATGATGACATCATAATTAGTATGCACTATGATGTCACAATATATTATGACGTCATAATGTATCCGCATTATGACAGCACAATACATTATGAGAGCGCAATTTGCAGGTATTATGAGCAATTTCTCCTACCCCAATTTGTGTCACATCTACTGGAGCATCCTGAGCATGTATTATGACGTCACAGTATATGATGTCATCATAATTAGTATGCACTATGACGTCACAATGCATTATGATGTCATAATATATCCGCATATGACATCACAAAATATTATGAGAGCGCAATTTGCAGGTATTATGAGCAATTTCTCTTACCACAATTTGTGTCACATCTACTGGAGCACCATGAGCATGCATTATGACGTCCCAATATATGATGACATCATAATTAGTATGCACTATGATGTCACAATGTATTATGACGTCATAATATATCCGCTTTATGACATCACAATATATTATGAGAGCGCAATTTGCAGGTATTATGAGCAATTTCTCTTACCCCAATTTGTGTCACGTCTGCTGGAGAAACATAAGCATGTATTATGACGTCACAGTATATGATGACATTATAATTAGCATCCATTATGACGTCACAATGTATTATGATGTCATAATATATCCGCATTATGACATCACAATATATTATGAGAGCGCAATTTGCAGGTATTATGAGCAATTTCTCTTACCCCAATTTGTGTCACATCTACTGGAGCATCCTGAGCATATATTATGACGTCACAATATATGATGACATCATAATTAGTATGCACTATGACCTCACAATGTATTATGACGTCATAATGTATTCGCATTATGACATCACAATATATTATGAGAGCGCAATTTGCAGGTATTATGAGCAATTTCTCTTACCCCAATTTGTGTCACATCTACTGGAGCATAATGAGCATGCATTATGATGTCACAGAATATGATGTCATCATATTTAGTATGCACTATGATGTCACAATGTATTATGACGTCATAATGAATCCGCATTATGACATCACAATATATTATGAGAGCGCAATTTGCAGGTATTATGAGCAAATTTTCTTACAACAATTTGTGTCACATCTACTGGAGCATCATGAGCATGCATTATGGCATCACAGTATATGATGACATCATAATTAGTAAGCATTATGACGTCACAATGTATTATGACGTCATAATGTATCTGCATTATGACATCACAATATATTATGAGAGCGCAATTTGCAGGTATTATGAGCAATTTCTCTTACCACAATTTGTCTCACATCTACTGGAGCATCATGAGCATGCATTACGACGTCACAATATATGATGGCATCCTAATTAGTATGCAGTATGATGTCACAATGTATTATGATGTCATAATGTGTCCGCATTATGACATCGCAATATATTATGAGAGCGCAATTTGCAGGTATTATGAGCAATTTCTCTTACCCCAATTTGTGTCACATCTACTGGAGCATCATGAGCATGCATTGTGACGTCACAATATATGATGACATCATAATTAGTATGCACTATGATGTCACAATGTATTATGACGTCATAATGAATCCGCTTTATGACATCACAATATATTATGAGAGCGCCATTTGCAGGTATTATGAGCAATTTCTCTTACCCCAATTTGTGTCACATCTACTGGAGAAACTTGAGCATGTATTATGACGTCACAGTATATGATGACATCATAATTAGTATCTATTATGACGTCACAATGTATTATGATGTCATAATATATCCGCATTACGTCATCACAATATATAATGAGAGCGCAATTTGCACGTATTATGAGCAATTTCTCTTACCACAATTTGTGTCACATCTGCTGGAGCATCATGAGCATGCATTATGATGTCACAATATATGATGACATCATAATTAGTATGCACTATGATGTCGCAATGTATTATGATGTCATAATGTATCCGCTTTATGACATCACAATATGTTATGACAGCGCAATTTGCAGGTATTATGACCAATTTCTCTTACCCCAATTTGTGTCACATCTACTGGAGCATCATGAGCATGTATTATGACGTCACAGTATATGATGACATCATAATTAGTATGCACTATGACGTCACAATGTATTCTGACGTCATAATATATCCGGGTAATGACATCACAATATATTATGAGAGCGCAATTTGCAGGTGTTATGAGCAATTTCTCTTACCACAATTTGTGCCACATCTGCTGGAGCATCATGAGCATGTATTATGACGTCACAGTATATGATGACATCATAATTAGTATGCACTATGACGTCACAATGTATTATGATGTCATAATATATCCGCATTATGACAGTAAGACATATTATGAGAGCGCAATTTGCAGGTATTATGAGCAATTTCCCTTACCACAATTTGTGTCGCATCTACTGGAGCATCATGAGCATGCATTATGACGTCACAATATATGATGACATCATAATTAGTATGCACTATGATGTCACAATGTATTATGACGTCATAATATATCCGGATAATGACATCACAATATATTATGAGAGCGCAATTTGCAGGTGTTATGAGCAATTTCTCTTACCCAATTTGTGCCACATCTACTGGAGCATCATGAGCATGCATTATGACGTCACAATATATGATGACATCATAATTAGTATGCACTATGATGTCACAATGTATTATGAGGTCATAATATATCCGCTTTATGACATCACAATATATTATGAGAGCGCAACTTGCAGGTATTATGACCAATTTCTCTTACCCCAATTTGTGTCACATCCACTGGAGCATCATGAGCATGCATTATGACGTCACAGTATATGATGACATCATAATTACTATGCACTATGACGTCACAATGTATTATGACGTCATAATGTATCCGCATTATGACATCATAATATATTATGACAGCGAAATTTGCAGGTATTATGAGCAATTTCTTTTACCCCAATTTGTGTCACATCTACTGGAGCATCCTGAGCATGTATTATGACGTCACAATATATGATGACATCATAATTAGTATGCACTATGACGTCACAATGTATTATGATATCATGATGTATCCGCATTATGACATCACAATATATTATGAGAGCGCAATTTGCAGGTATTATGAGCACTTTCTCTTACCCCAATTTGTGTCACATCTACTGGAGCATAATGAGCATGCATTATGATGTCACACTATATGATGACATCATAATTAGTATGCACTATGATGTCACAATGTATTTTGACGTCATAATGAATTCGCATTATGACATCACAATATATTATGAGCGCGCAATTTGCAGGTATTATGAGCAATTTCTCTTACCCCAATTTGTGTCACATCTACTGGAGAAACATGAGCATGCATTATGATGACACAGTATATGATGAAATCATAATTAGTATGCATTATGACGTCACAGTGTATTATGATGTCATAATGTATCCGCATTATGACATCACAATATATTATGAGAGCGCAATTTGCAGGTATTATGAGCAATTTCTCTTACCCCAATTTGTGTCACATATACTGGAGCATAATGAGCATGCATTATGATGTCACAGTATATGATGACATCATAATTAGTATGCACTATGATGTCACAATGTATTATGACGTCATAATGAATCCGCATTATGACATCACAATATATTATGAGAGCGGAATTTGCAGGTATTATGAGCAATTTCTCTTACCCCAATTTGTGTCACATATACAGGAGAAACATGAGCATATATTATGATGTCACAGTATATGATGAAATCATAATTAGTATGCATTATGACGTCACAATGTATTATGATGTCATAATGTATCCGCATTATGACATCACAATATATTATGAGATCGCAATTTGCAGGTATTATGAGCAATTTCTCTAACTACAATTTGTGTCACATCTACTGGAGCATCATGAGCATGCATTATGACGTCACAATATATGATGACATCACAATTAGTATGCACTGTGATGTCACAATGTATTATGACGTCATAATGTATCCGCTTTATGACATCACAATTTATTATGAGAGCGCAATTTGCAGGTATTATGACCAATTTCTCTTACCCCAATTTGTGTCACATCCATTGGAGAATCATGAGCATGCATTATGACGCCACAGTATATGATGACATAATAATTAGTATGCATTATGACGTCACAATATATTATGATGTCATAATATATCGTATAATGACATCACACTATATTATGAAAGCTCAATTTGCAGGTGTTATGAGCAATTTCTCTTACCCCAATTTGTGCCACATCTACTGGAGCATCATGAGCATGCATTATGACGTCACAATATATGATGACATCATAATTAGTATGCACTATGATGTCACAATGTATTATGACATCATAATATATCCGCTTTGTGACATCACAATATATTATGAGAGCGCAGTTTGCAGGTATTATGACCAATTTTTCTTACCCCAATTTGTGTCACATATACTGGAGCATCATGAGCATGCATTGTGATGTCACAGTATATGATGACATCATACTTATTATGCACTATGACGTCACAATGTATTATGACGTCATAATGTATCCGCATTATGACAGCAGAATATATTATGAGAGCGCAATTTGCAGGTATTATGAGCAATTTCTCCTACCCCAATTTGTGTCACATCTACTGGAGCATCCTGAGCATGTATTATGACGTCACAATATATGATGATATCATAATTAGTATGCACTATGACGTCACAATGTATTATGACGTCATAATATATTCGCATTATGACATCACAATATATTATGAGAGCGCAATTTGCAGGTATTATGAGCAATTTCTCTTACCCCAATTTGTGTCACATCTACTGGAGCATCATGAGCATGTATTATGACGCCACAGTATATGATGACATCATAATTAGTATGCACTATGACGTCACAATGTATTATGACCTCATAATGTATCCGCATTATGACATCGCAATATATTTTGAGAGCACAATTTGTAGGTATTATGAGCAATTTCTCTTACCCCAATTTGTGTCACATCTACTGGAGCATAATGAGCATGCATTATGATGTCACAGTATATGATGACATCATAATTAGTATGCACTATGTTTTCACAAAGTATTTTGACGTCATAATGAATCCGCATTATGACATCACAATATATTATGGGAGCGCAAATTGCAGGTATTATGAGCAATTTCTCTTACCCCAATTTGTGTCACATCTCCTGGAGAAACATGAGCATGTATTATGACGTCACAGTATATGATGACATCATAATTAGTATGCATTATGACGTCACAATATATTATGATGTCATAATATATCTGCATTATGACATCACAATATATTATGAGAGCGCAATTTGCAGGTATTATGAGCAATTTCTCTTACCCCAATTTGTGTCACATCTACTGGAGCATACTGAGCATGTATTATGACGTCACAATATATGATGACATCATAATTAGTATGCACTATGACGTCACAATATATTATGACGTCATAATGTATTCACATTATGACAGCACAATATATTATAAGAGCGCAATTTGCAGGTATTATGACCAATTTCTCTTACCCCAATTTGTGTCACATCTACTGGAGCATAATGAGCATGCATTATGATGTCACAGTATATGATGATATCTTAATTAGTATGCACTATGATATCACAATGTATTATGACGTCATAATGAATCCGCATTACGACATCACAATATATTATGAGAGCGCAATTTGCAGGTATTAGGAGTAATTTCTCTTACCCCAATTTGTGTCACATCTACTGGAGCATCCTGAGCATGTATTATGACGTCACAATATATGATGACATCATAATTAGTATGCACTATGACGTCACAATGCATTATGACATCACAATATAATATGAGAGCGCAATTTGCAGGAATTATAAGCAATTCCTCTTACCCCAATTTGTGTCACATCTCCTGGAGCATCATGAGCAAGTATTATGACGTCACAGTATATGATGACATCATAATTAGTATGCACTATGACGTCACAATATATTATGACATCATAATGTATCCGCATCATGACATTGCAATATATAATGAGAGCGCAATTTGCAGGTATTATGACCAATTTCTCTTACCCCAATTTGAGTCACATCTACTGGAGCATCATGAGCATGTATTATGATGTCACAGTATATGATGTCATCATAATTAGTATGCACTATGACGTCACAATGTATTATGACTTCATAATGTATCCACATTATGACATCACAATATATTATGAGTGCGCAACATGCAGGTATTATGAGCAATTTCTCTTACCCCAATTTGAGTCACATCTACTGGAGCATCATGAGCATGTATTATGATGTCACAGTATATGATGACATCATAATTAGTATGCACTATGAAATCAAAATGTATTATGACGTCATAATATATCCGCATTATAACATCACAATATATGACGAGAGCACGATTTGCAGGTATTATGAACAATTTTTCTTACCCCAATTTGTGTCACATCTACTGGAGCAACCCGAGAATGTATTATGACGTCACAATATATGATGACATCATAATTAGTTTGCACTATGACATATTATGACGTCATAATGTATTCACATTATGACAACACAATATATTATGAGAGCGCAATTTGCATTTAGTATGATCAGTTTCTCTTACCCCAATTTGTGTCACATCTACTAGAGCATAATGAGCATTCATGATGATGTCACAGTATATGATGACATCATAATTAGTATGCACTATGATGTCACAATGTATTATGACATCATAATGTATCCGCATTATGACATCGCAATATATTATGAGAGCGCAATGTGCAGGTATTCTGAACAATTTCTCTTACCCCAATTTGTGTCACATCTACTGGAGCATAATGAGCATGCATTATGATGTCACAGTATATGATGACATCATAGTTAGTATGCACTATGATGTCACAATGTATTATGACGTCATAATGAATCCCCATTATGACATCACAATATATTATGAGAGCGCAATTTGCAGGTATTATGAGCAATTTCTCTTACCCCAATTTGTGTCACATCTACTGGAGAAACATCAGCATGTATTATGACGTCACAGTATATGATGACATCATAATTAGTATGCACTATGACGTCACAATGTATTATGACATCATAATGTATCCGCATTATGACATCGCAATATATTATGAGAGCACAATTTGCAGGTATTATGAGCAATTTTCGTACCCCAATTTGTGTCACATCTACTGGAGCATAATGAGCATGCATTATGATGTCAAAGTATATGATGACATCATAATTAGTATGCACTATGACGTCACAATGTATTATGACGTCATAATGAATCCGCATTATGACATCAAAATATATTATGAGAGTGCAATTTGCAGGTATTATGAGCCATTTCTCTTACCCCAATTTGTGTCACATCTACTGGAGCATCATGAGCATGCATTATGACATCACAGTATATGATGACATCATAATTAGTAAGCATTATGACGTCACAATGTATTATGACGTCATAATGTATCCGCATTATGACATCACAATATATTATGAGAGCGCAATTTGCAGGTATTATGAGCAATTTCTCTTACCCCAATTTGTGTCACATCTACTGGAGCATCCTGAGCATGTATTATGACGTCACAATATATGATGACATCCTAATTAGTATGCACTATGACGTCACAATGTATTATGACGTCATAATGTATCCGCATTATGACATCACAATATATTATGAGAGCGCAATTTGCAGGTATTATGAGCAATTTCTCTTACCCCAATTTGTGTCACATCTACTGGAGCATCCTGAGCATGTATTATGACGTCACAATATATGATGACATCATAATTAGTATGCACTATGACATCACAATGCATTATGACGTCATAATGTATTCACATTATGACATCACAATATAATATGAGAACGCAATTTGCAGGTATTATGAGCAATTTCTCTTACCCCAATTTGTGTCACATCTACTCGAGAATCATGAGCATGTATTATGACGTCACAGTATATGATGACATTATAATTAGTATGCACTATGACGTCACAATGTATTATGACATCATAATGTATCCGCATTATGACATCGCAATATATAATGAGAGCGCAATTTGCAGGTATTATGACGAATTTCTCTTACCCCAATTTGTGTCACATCTACTGGGGCATATTGAGCATGCATTATGATGTCACAGTATATGATGACATCATAATTAGTATGCACTATGATGTCACAATGTATTATAACGTCATAATGAATCCCCATTATGACATCACAATACATTATGAGAGCGCAATTTGCAGGTATTATGAGCAATTTCGCTTACCCCAATTAGTGTCACATCTACTGGAGCATCATGAGCATGTATTATGACGTCACAGTATATGATGACATCATAATTAGTACGCATTATGACGTCACAATGTATTAAGACGTCATAATATATCCGCATTACGTCATCACAATATATTATGAGAGCACAATTTGCAGGTATTATGAGCAATTTCTCTTACCCCAATTTGTGTCACATCTACTGGAGCATCACGAGCATGCATTATGACGTCACAATATATGATGACATCATAATTAGTATGCACTATGATGTCACTATGTATTATGACGTCCTAATATATCTGCTTTATGACATTACAATATATTATGAGAGCGCAATTTGCAGGTATTATGACCAATTTCTTTTACCCCAATTTGTGTCACATCTACTGGAGCATCATGAGCATGCATTATGACGTCAGAGTATATGATGATATCATAATTAGTATGCACTATGACGTCACAATGTATTATGATGTCATAATATATCCGTATTATGACATCACAATATATTATGAGAGCGCAATTTGCAGGTGTTATGAGCAATTTCTCTTACCCCAATTTGTGCCACATCTACTGGAGCATCATGACCATGCATTATGACGTCACAGTATATGATGACATCATAATTATTATGCACTATGACGTCACAATGTATTATAACGTCATAATGTATCCGCATTATGACATCACAATATATTATGAGAGCGCAATTTGCAGGTATTATGAGCAATTTCTCTTACCCCAATTTGTGTCACATCTACTGGAGCATCCTGAGCATATATTATGATGTCACAATATATGATGACATCATAATTAGTATGCACTATGACGTCAAAATGTATTATGACGTCATAATGTTTTCGCATTATGACATCACAATATATTATGAGAGCGCAACGTGCAGGTATTATGAGCAATTTCTCTTACCCCAATTTGTGTCACATCTACTGGAGCATCATGAGCATGTATTATGGCGTCACAGTATATGATGACATCATAATTAGTATGCACTATGACGTCACAATGTATTATGACATCATAATGTTTCCGCATTATGACATCGCAATATATTTTAAGATCGCAATTTGTAGGTATTATGAGCAATTTCTCTTACCCCAATTTGTGTCACATCTACTGGAGCATAATGAGCATGCATTATGATGTCACAGTATATGATGACATCATAATTAGTATGCACTATGGTTTCACAATGTATTTTGATGTCATAATGAATCCGCATTATGACATCACAATATATTATGAGAGCGCAAATTGCAGGTATTATGAGCAATTTCTGTTACCCCAATTTGTGTCACATCTACTGGAGAAACATGAGCATGTATTATGACGTCACAGTATATGATGACATCATAATTAGTATGCATTATGACGTCACAATATATTATGATGTCATAATATATCCGCATTATGACATCACAATATATTATGAGAGCGCAATTTGCAGGTATTAAGAGCAATTTCTCTTACCCCAATTTGTGTCACATCTACTGGAGCATCCTGAGCATGTATTATGACGTCACAATATATGATGACATCATAATTAGTATGCACTATGACGTCACAATGTATTATGACGTCATAATGTATTCACATTATGACAACACAATATATTATGAGAGCGCAATTTGCAGGTATTATGACCAATTTCTCTTACCCCCATTTGTGTCACATCTACTGGAGCATAATGAGCATGGATTATGATGTCACAGTATATGATGATATCTTAATTATTATGCACTATGATATCACAATGTATTATGACGTCATAATGAATCCGCATTATGACATCACAATATATTATGAGAGCGCAATTTGCAGATATTATGAGCAATTTCTCTTAACCCAATTTGTGTCACATCTACTGGAGCGTCCTGAGCATGTATTATGACGTCACAATATATGATGACATCATAATTAGTATGCACTATGACGTCACAATGCATTATGAGGTCATAATGTATTCGCATTATGACATCACAATATAATATGAGAGCGCAATTTGCAGGAATTATGAGCAATTTCTCTTACCCCAATTTGTGTCACATCTACTCGACAATCATGAGCATGTATTATGACGTCACAGTATATGATGACATCATAATTAGTATGCACTATGACGTCACAATATATTATGACATCATAATGTATCCGCATCATGACATTGCAATATATAATGAGAGCGCAATTTGCAGGTATTATGTCCAATTTCTCTTACCCCAATTTGTGTCACATCTATTGGGGCATAATGAGCATGCATTATGATGTCACAGTATATGATGACATCATAATTAGTATGCACTATGATGTCACAATGTATTATGACGTCATAAAGAATCCCCATTATGACATCACAATATATTATGAGAGCGCAATTTGCAGGTATTATGAGCAGTTTCTCTTACCCCAATTTGTGTCACATCTACTGGAGAAACATCAGCATGTATTATGACGTCACTGTATATGATGACATCATAATTAGTATGCATTATGACGTCACAATGTATTATGACGTCATAATATATCCACATTATGATATCACAATATATTATGAGAGCACAATTTGCAGGTATTATGAGCAATTTCTCTTACCCCAATTTGTGTCACATCTACTGGAGCATCATGAGCATGCATTATGACGTCACAATATATGATGACATCATAATTAGTATGCACTATTATGTCACAATGTATTATGACGTCATAATATATCCGCTTTATGACATCACAATATATTATGAGAGCGCAATTTGCAGGTATTATGACCAATTTCTCTTACCCCAATTTGTGTCACATCCACTGGAGCATAATGAGCATGCCTTATGATGTCACAGTATATGATGACATCATCATTAGTATGCACTATGGTGTCACAATGTATTTTGACGTCATAATGAATCCGCATTATGACAGCACAATATATTATGAGAGCGCAATTTGCAGGTATTATGAGCAATTTCTCTTACCACAATTTGTGTCACATCTACTGGAGCATCCTGAGCATGTATTATGACGTCACAATATATGATGACATCATAATTAGTATGCACTATGACGTCACAATGTATTATGACGTCATAATGTATTCGCATTATGACATCAAAATATATTATGAGAGCGCAATTTGCAGGTATTATGACCAATTTCTCTTACCCCAATTTGTGTCACATCTAATGGAGCATCATGAGCATGTATTATGATGTCACAGTATATGATGACATCATAATTAGTATGCACTATGATGTCACAATGTATTATGACATCATAGTGTATCCGCATTATGACATCGCAATATATTATGAGAGCGCAAGTTGCAGCTATTATGAGCAATTTCTCTTACCCCAATTTGTGTCACGTCTACTGGAGCATAATGAGCATGCATTATGATGTCACAGTATATGATGACATCATAATTAGTATGCACTATGACGTCACAATGTATTATGACGTCATAATGAATCCGCATTATGACATCAAAATATATTATGAGAGCGCAATTTGCAGGTATTATGAGCAATTTCTCTTACCCCAATTTGTGTCACATCTACTGGAGCATCATGAGCATGCATTATGATGTCACAGTATATGATGACATCATAATTAGTAAGCATTATGACGTCACAATGTATTATGACGTCATAATGTATCCGCATTATGACCTCACAATATATTATGAGAGCGCAATTTGCAGGTATTATGAGCAATTTCTCTTACCCCAATTTGTGTCACATCTACTGGAGCATCCTGAGCATGTATTATGACGTCACAATATATGATGACATCCTAATTAGTGTGCACTATGACGTCACAATGTATTATGACGTCAAAATGTATTCGCATTATGACATCACAATATATTATGAGAGCGCAATTTGCAAGTATTATGAGCAATTTCTCTTACCCCAATTTGTGTCACATCTACTGGAGCATAATGAGCATGCATTATGTTGTCACAGTATATGATGACATCATAATTAGTATGCACTATGATGTCACAATGTACTATGACGTCTTAATGTATCCGCTTTTTGACATCACAATATATTATGAGAGCGCAATTTGCAGGTATTATGACCAATTTCTCTTACCCCAATTTGTGTCACATATACTGGAGCATCATGAGCATGTATTCTGACGTCACAGTATATGATGACATCATAATTAGTATGCAATATGACATCACAATGTATTATGATGTCATAATATATCCGGATAATGACATCTCAATATATTATGAGAGCGCAATTTGCAGGTGTTATGAGCAATTTCTGTTACCCAAATTTGTGCCACATGTACTGGAGCATCATGAGCATGCATTATGATGTCACAATATATGATGACATCATAATTAGTATGCAGTATGATGTCACAATGTATTATGACGTCATAATGTATCTGCTTTATGACATCACAATATATTATGAGAGCGCAATTTGCAGGTATTATGACCACTTTCCCTTACCCCAATTTGTGTCACATCTACTGGAGCATCATGAGCATGTATTATGACGTCACAGTATATGAAGACATCATTATTATTATGCACTATGATGTCACAATGTATTATGACGTCATAATGTATCTGCTTTATGACATCACAATATATTATGAGAGCGCAATTTGCAGGTATTATGACCAATTTCCCTTACCCCAATTTGTGTCACATCTACTGGAGCATCATGAGCATGCATTATTACGTCACAATATATGATGACATCATAATTAGTATGCACTATGATGTCACAATGTATTATGACGTCATAATGTATCCGCATTATGACATCACAATATATTATGAGAGCGCAATTTGCAGGTATTATGAGCAATTTATCTTACCCCAATTTGTGTCACATCTACTGGAGCATCATGAGCATGTATTATGACGTCACAGTATATGATGACATCATAAGTAGTATGCACTATGACGTCACAATGTATTATAACGTCATAATGTATCCGCATTATGACATCACAATATATTATGAGAGCGCAATTTGCAGGTATTATGAGCAATTTCTCTTACCCCAATTTGTGTCACATCTACTGGAGCATCCTGAGCATGTATTATGACGTGACAATATATGATGACAATATAAATAGTATGCACTATGACGTCACAATGCATTATGGCGTCATAATGTATTCGCATTATGACATCACAATATATTATGAGAGCGCAATTTGCAGGTATTATGAGCAATTTCTCTTACCCCAATTTTTGTCACATCTACTGGAGCATCATGAGCATGCATTATGACATCACAGTATATGATGACATCATAATTAGTAAGCATTATGACGTCACAATGTATTATGACGTCATAATGTATCCGCATTATGACATCACAATATATTATGAGAGCGCAATTTGCAGGTATTATGAGCAATTTCTCTTACCCCAATTTGTGTCACATCTACTGGAGAATCCTGAGCATGTATTACGACGTCACAGTATATGATGACATCATAATTAGTATGCACTATGATGTCACAATGTATTATGACATCATAATGTATCCGCATTATGACATCGCAATATATTATGAGAGCGCAATTTGCAGGTATTATGAGCAATTTCTCTTACCCCAATTTGTGTCACATCTACTGGAGCATAATGAGAATGCATTATGATGTCACAGTATATGATGACATCATAATTAGTATGCACTATGATGTCACAATGTATTATGACGTCATAATGAATCCGCATTATGACATCACAATATATTATGAGAGCGCAATTTGCAGGTATTATGAGCAATGTCTCTTACCACTATTGGTGTCACATCTACTGGATCATCATGAGCATGCATTATGATGTCACAATATATGATGATATCATAATTAGTATGCACTATGATGTCACAATTTATTATGACGTCGTAATGTATCCGCTTTTTGACATCACAATATATTATGAGAGCGCAATTTGCAGGTATTATGACCAATTTCTCTTACCCCAATTTGTGTCACATATACTGGAGCATCATGAGCATGTATTCTGACGTCACAGTATATGATGACATCATAATTAGTATGCAATATGACATCACAATGTATTATGATGTCATAATATATCCGGATAATGACATCAGAATATATTATGAGAGCGCAATTAGCAGGTGTTATGAGCAATTTCTGTTACCCAAATTTGTGCCACATGTACTGGAGCATCATGAGCATGCATTATGACGTCACAATATATGATGACATCATAATTAGTATGCAGTATGATGTCACAATATATTATGACGTCATAATGTATCTGCTTTATGACATCACAATATATTATGAGAGCCCAATTTGCAGGTATTATGACCACTTTCCCTTAGCCCAAATTGTGTCACATCTACTGGAGCATCATGAGCATGTATTATCACATCACAGTATATGAAGACATCATTATTATTATGCACTATGATGTCACAATGTATTATTACGTCATAATGTATCTGCTTTATGACATCACAATATATTATGAGAGCGCAATTTGCAGGTATTATGACCAATTTCCCTTACCCCAAATTGTGTCACATCTACTGGAGCATCATGAGCATGCATTATTACGTCACAATATATGATGACATCATAATTAGTATGCACTATGATGTCACAATGTATTATGACGTCAAAATGTATCTGCATTATGACATCACAACATATTATGAGAGCGCAATTTGCAGTTATTATGAGCAATTTCTCTTACCCCAATTTGTGTCACATCTACTGGAGCATCATGAGCATGTATTATGACGTCACAGTATATGATGACATCATAAATAGTATGCACTATGACGTCACAATGTATTATAACGTCATAATGTATCCACATTATGACATCACAATATATTATGAGAGCGCAATTTGCAGGTATTATGAGCAATTTCTCTTACCCCAATTTGTGTCACATCTACTGGAGCATAATGAGAATGCATTATGATGTCACAGTATATGATGACATCATAATTAGTATGCACTATGATGTCACAATGTATTATGACGTCATAATGAATCCGCATTATGACATCACAATATATTATGAGAGCGCAATTTGCAGGTATTATGAGCAATTTCTCTTACCCCAATTTGTGTCACATCTACTGGAGAAACATCAGCATGTATTATGACGTCACAGTATATGATGACATCATAATTAGTATGCATTATGACGTCACAATGTATTATGACGTCATAATATATCCGCATTATGACATCACATTATATTATGAGAACGCAATTTGCAGGTATTATGAGCAATTTCTCTTACCCCAATTTGTGTCAAATCTACTGGAGCATCCTGAGCATGTATTATGACGTCACAATATATGATGACATCATAATTAGTATGCACTATGACGTCACAATGTATTATGACGTCATAATGTATTCGCATTATGACATCAAAATATATTATGAGAGCGCAATTTGCAGGTATTATGACCAATTTCTCTTACCCCAATTTGTTTCACATCTAATGGAGCATCATGAGCATGTATTATGACGTCACAGTATATGATGACATCATAATTAGTATGCACTATGACGTCACAATGTATTATGACATCATAATGTATCCGCATTATGACATCGCAATATATTATGAGAGCGCAATTTGCAGGTATTATGAGCAATTTCTCTTACCCCAATTTGTGTCACATCTACTGGAGCATAATGAGCATGCATTATGATGTCACAGTATATGATGACATCATAATTAGTATGCACTATGACGTCACAATGTATTATGACGTCATAATGAATCCGCATTATGACATCAAAATATATTATGAGAGCGCAATTTGCAGGTATTATGAGCCATTTCTCTTACCCCAATTTGTGTCACATCTACTGGAGCATCATGAGCATGCATTATGACGTCACAGTATATGATGACATCATAATTAGTAAGCATTATGACGTCAAAATATATTATGACGTCATAATGTATCCGCATTATGACCTCACAATATATTATGAGAGCGCAATTTGCAGGTATTATGAGCAATTTCTCTTACCCCAATTTGTGTCACATCTACTGGAGCATCCTGAGCATGTATTATGACCTCACAATATATGATGACATCCTAATTAGTATGCACTATGACGTCACAATGTATTATGACGTCATAATGTATTCGCATTATGACATCACAATATATGATGAGAGCGCAATTTGCAGGTATTATGAGCAGTTTCTCTTACCCCAATTTGTGTCACATCTACTGGAGCATAATGAGCATGCATCATGATGTCAGAGTATATGATGACATCATAATTAGTATGCAATATGATGTCACAATGTATTATGACGTCATAATGTATCCGCATTATGACATCACAATATATTATGAGAGCGCAATTTGCAGGTATTATGAGCAATTTCTCTTACCCCAATTTGTGTCACATGTACTGGAGCAAAATGAGAAGGCATTATGATGTCACAGTATATGATGACATCATAATTAGTATGCACTATGATGTCACAATGTATTATGACGTCATAATGAATCCGCATTATGACATCACAATATATTATGAGAGCGAAATTTGCAGGTATTATGAGCAATTTCTCTTACCACAATTTGTGTCACATCTACTGGAGCATCATGAGCATGCATTATGATGTCACAATATATGATGACATCATAATTAGTATGCACTATGATGTCACAATGTATTATGACGTCATAATGTATCCTCTTTTTGACATCACAATATATTATGAGAGCGCAATTTGCAAGTATTATGACCAATTTCTCTTACCCCAATTTGTGTCACATATACTGGAGCATCATGAGCATATATTCTGACGTCACAGTATATGATGACATCATAATTAGTATGCAATATGACATCACAATGTATTATGATGTCATAATATATCCGGATAATGACATCACAATATATTATGAGAGCGCAATTTGCAGGTATTATGAGCAATTTCTCTTACCCCAATTTGTGTCACATGTACTGGAGCAAAATGAGAAGGCATTATGATGTCACAGTATATGATGACATCATAATTAGTATGCACTATGATGTCACAATGTATTATGACGTCATAATGAATCCGCATTATGACATCACAATATATTATGAGAGCGAAATTTGCAGGTATTATGAGCAATTTCTCTTACCACAATTTGTGTCACATCTACTGGAGCATCATGAGCATGCATTATGATGTCACAATATATGATGACATCATAATTAGTATGCACTATGATGTCACAATGTATTATGACGTCATAATGTATCCTCTTTTTGACATCACAATATATTATGAGAGCGCAATTTGCAAGTATTATGACCAATTTCTCTTACCCCAATTTGTGTCACATATACTGGAGCATCATGAGCATATATTCTGACGTCACAGTATATGATGACATCATAATTAGTATGCAATATGACATCACAATGTATTATGATGTCATAATATATCCGGATAATGACATCACAATATATTATTAGAGCGCAATTTGCAGGTGTTATGAGCAATTTCTGTTACCCAAATTTGTGCCACATGTACTGAAGCATCATGAGCATGCATTATGGCGTCACAATATATGATGACATCATAATTAGTATGCAGTATGATGTCACAATGTATTATGACGTCATAATATATCTGCTTTATGACATCACAATATATTATGAGAGCGCCATTTGCAGGTATTATGACCACTTTCCCTTACCTCAATTTGTGTCACATCTACTGGAGCATCATGAGCATGTATTATGACGTCACCGTATATGAAGACATCATTATTATTATGCACTATGATGTCACAATGTAATATGACGTCATAATGTATCTGCTTTATGACATCACAATATATTATGAGAGCGCAATTTGCAGGTATTATGACCAATTTCCTTTACCCCAATTTGTGTCACATCTACTGGAGCATCATGAGCATGCATTATTACGTCACAATATATGATGACTTCATAATTATTATGCACTATGACGTCACAATGTATTATGACGTCATAATGTATCCGTATTATGACATCACAATATATTATGAGAGCGCAATTTGCAGGTATTATGAGCAATTTCTCTTACCCCAATTTGTGTCACATCTACTGGAGCATCATGAGCATGTATTATGACGTCAGAGTATATGATGACATCATAAATAGTATGCACTATGACGTCACAATGTATTATAACGTCATAATGTATCCGCATTATGACATCACAATATATTATGAGAGCGCAATTTGCAGGTATTATGACCAATTTCTCTTACCCCAATTTGTGTCACATCTACTGGAGCATCCTGAGCATGTATTATGATGTCACAATATATGATGACAATATAATTAGTATGCACTATGACGTCACAATGCATTATGACGTCATAATGTATTCGCATTATGACATCACAATGTAATATGAGAGCGCAACTTGCAGGTATTATGAGCAACTTCTCTTACCACAATTTGTGTCACATCTACTCGAGTATCATGAGCATGTATTATGACGTCACAGTATATGATGACATCATAATTAGTATGCATTATGACGTCACAATGTATTATGACGTCATAATATATCCGCATTATGACATCACAATATATTATCAGAGCACAATTTGCAGGTATTATGAGCAATTTCTCTTACCCCAATTTGTGTCACATCTACTGGAGCATCATGAGCATGCATTATGACGTCACAGTATATGATGACATCATAATTAGTATGCACTATGACGTCACAATGTATTATGACGTCATAATATATCAGCTTTATGACATCACAATATATTATGAGAGCGCAATTTGCAGGAATTATGACCAATTTTTCTTGCCCCAATTTGTGTCACATGTACTGGAGCATCATGAGCATGCATTATTACGTCACAGTATATGATGACATCATAATAAGAATGCACTATGACGTCACAATGTATTATGACGTCATAATATATACGCATTATCACATCACAATATATTATGAGAGAGCAATTTGCAGGTATTATGACGAATTTCTCTTTCCACAATTTGTGTCACATCTACTGGAGCATCATGAGCATGTATTATGATGTCACAGTATATGATGACATCATAATTACTATGCACTATGACGTCACAATGTATTATGACATCATAATGTATCCGCATTATGACATCGCAATACTTTATGAGAGCGCAATTTGCAGGTATTATGAGCAATTTCTCTTACCACAATTTGTGTTACATCTACTGGAGCATCCTGAGCATGTATTATGACGTCACAATATATGATGACATCATAATTAGTATGCACTATGACGTCACAATGTATTATGACGTCATAATATATTCACATTATCACATCACAATATATTATGAGAGAGGAATTTGCAGGTATTATGACGAATTTCTCTTACCCCAATTTGTGTCACATCTACTGGAGCATCATGAGCATGTATTACGATGTCACAGTATATGATGACATCATAATTAGTATGCACTATGACGTCACAATGTATTATGACATCATAATGTATCCGCATTATGACATCACAATACATTATGAGAGCGCAATTTGCAGGTATTATGAGCAATTTCTCTTACCACAATTTGTGTCACAACTACTGGAGCATAATGAGCATGCATTATGATGTCACAGTATATGATGAAATCATAATTAGTTTGTTTTATGATGTCATAATTAATCCGCATTATGACATCACAATATATTGAGAGCGCAATTTGCAGATATTATTAGCAATTTCTCTTACCTCAATTTGTGTAACATCTACTTGAGCATCATAAGCATGCATTATGACGTCACAGTATATGATGACATCATAATTAGTAAGCATTATGACGTCACAATGTATTATGACGTCATAATGTATCCGCATTATGACATCACAATATATTATGAGAGCGCAATTTGCAGGTATTATAAGCAATTTCTCTTACCACAATTTGTGTCACATCTACTGGAGCATCCTGAGCATGTATTATGACATCACAATATATGATGACATCATAATTAGTATTCACTATGATCCCACAATGTATTATGACGTCATAATGTATTCGCATTATGACATCACAATATATTATGAGAGCGCAATTTGCAGGTATTATGAGCAATTTCTCTTACCGCAATTTGTGTCACATCTACTCGAGCATCATGAGCATGTATTATGACGTCACAGTATATGATGACATCATAATTAGTATGCACTATGACGTCACAATGTATTATGACATCATAATGTATCCGCATTATGACATCACAATATATTATGAGAGCGCAATTTGCAGGTATTATGAGCAATTTCTATACCACAATTTGTGTCACATCCACTGGAGCATCATGAGCATGCATTATGATGTCACAATATATGATGACATCATAATTAGTCTGCACTATGATGTCACAATGTATTATGACGTCATAATGTCTCCGCTTTTTGACATCACAATATATTATGAGAGCGCAATTTGCAGGTATTATGGGCAATTTCTCTTACCCCAGTTTGTTTCACATCTACTGGAGAAACATGAGCATGTATTATGATGTCACAGTATATGATGACATCATAATTAGTATGCACTATGACGTCACAATGTATTATGACATCATAATGTATCCGCATTATGACATCGCAATACATTATGAGAGCGTAATTTGCAGGTATTATGAGCAATTTCTCTTACCTCAATTCGTGTCACAACTACTGGAGCATAATGAGCATGCATTTTGATGTCACAGAATATGATGACATCATAATTATTATGTATTATGACGTCATAATGAATCCGCATTATGACATCACAATATATTGAGAGCGCAATTTGCAGGTATTATGACCAATTTCTCTTACCCCAATTTGTGTCACATCTCCTGGAGCATCATGAGCATGTATTATGACGTCACAGTATATGATGACATCAGAATTAGTATGCATTATGACGTCACAATGTATTTTGATGTCATAATATATCCGCATTATGACATCACAATATATTGAGAGCGCAATTTGCAGGTATTTTGAGCAATTTCTCTTACCCCAATTTGTGTCACATCTACTGGAGCATCATGAGCATGCATTATGACGTCACAGTATATGATGACATCATAATTAGTAAGCATTATGACATCACAATGTATTATAACGTCATAATGTATCCGCATTATGACATCACAATATATTATGAGAGCGCAATTTGCAGGTATTATAAGCAATTTCTCTTACCCAATTTGTGTCACATCTACTGGAGCATCCTGAGCATGTATTATGACGTCACAAAATATGATGACATCATAATTAGTATGCACTATGATGCCACAATGTATTATGACGTCATTATGTATCCGCATTATGACATCACAATATATTATGAGAGCGCAATTTGTAGGTATTATGAGCAATTTCTCTTACCCCAATTTGTGTCACAACTACTGGAGCATAATTAGCATGCATTATGATGTCACAGTATATGATGACATCATAATTAGTTTGTATTATGACGTCATAATGAATCCGCATTATGTCATCACAATATATTATGAGAGCGCAATTTGCAGTTATTATGAGCAATTTCTTTTACCCCAATTTGTGTCACATCTACTGGAGCATCATGAGCATGCATTATGACGTCACAGTATATGATGACATCATAATTAGTAAGCATTATGACGTCACAATGTATTATGACGTCATAATGTATCTGCATTATGACATCACAATATATTATGAGAGCGCAATTTGCAGTTATTATGAGCAATTTCTCTTACCCCAATTTGTGTCACATCTACTGGAGCCTCCTCAGCATGTATTATGACGTCACAATATATGATGACATCATAATTAGTATGCACTATGATGTCACAATGTATTATGACGTCATAATGTATTCACATTATGACATCACAATATATTATGAGAGCGCAATTTGCAGGTATTATGAGCAATTTCTCTTACCCCAATTTGTGGCACATCTACTCGAGGATCATTAGCATGTATTATGATGTCACAGTATATGATGACATCATAATTAGTATGCACTATGACGTCACAATGTATTATGACATCATAATGTATCCGCGTTATGACATCGCAATATATGATGAGAGCACAATTTGCAGGTATTATGAGCAATTTCTCTAACCCCAATTTGTGTCACATCTACTCGAGCATCATGAGCATGTATTATGATGTCACAGTATATGATGACATCATAATTAGTATGCACTATAACGTCACAATGTATTATGACATCATAATGTATCCGCATTATGACATCGCAATATATTATGAGAGCACAATTTGCAGGTATTATGAGCAATATCTCTTACCCCAATTTGTCTCACATCTACTGGAGCAAAATGAGCATGCATTATGATGTCACAGTATATGATGACATCATAATTAGTATGCACTATGATTTCACAATGTATTATGACGTCATAATGAATCCGCATTATGACACCACAATATATTATGAGAGCGCAATTTGCAGGTATTATGACCAATTTCTCCTACCCCAATTTGTGTCACATCTACTGGAGAAACATGAGCATGTATTATGACGTCACAGTATATGATGACATCATAATTATTATGCATTATGACGTCACAATATATTATGATGTCATAATATATCCGCATTATGACATCACAATATACTATGAGAGCGCAATTTGCAGGTATTATGAGCAATTTCTCTTACCACAATTTGTGTAACATGTGCTCGAGCATCATGAGCATGCATTATGATGTCACAATATATGATGACATCATAATTAGTATGCACTATGATGTCACAATGTATTATGACGTCATAAAGTATTCGCTTTCTGACATCAAAATATATTATTAGAGCGCAATTTGCAGGTATTATGACCAATTACTCTTACCCCAATTTGTGTCACATCTACTGGAGCATCATGAGCATGTGTTATGACGTCACAGTATATGATGACATCATAATTAGTTTGCACTATGACGTCACAATGTATTATGACGTCATAATATATCCGGATAATGACATCACAATATCTTATGAGAGCGCAATTTGCAGCTGTTATGAGCAATTTCTCTTACCACAATTTGTGCCACATCTACTGGAGCATCATGAGCATGCATTATGACGTCACAATATATGATGACATCATAATTAGTATGCACTATGATGTCACAATGTATTATGACGTCAAAATGTATCCGCTTTTTGACATCACAATATATTATGAGAGCGCAATTTGCAGGTATTATGACCAATTTCTCTTACCCCAATTTGTGTCACATCTACTGGAGCATCATGAGCATGTATTATGACGTCACAGTATATGATGACATCATAATTAGTATGCACTATGACGTCACAATGTGTTATGATGTCATAATATATCCGCATTATGACATCACAATATATTATGAGAGCGGAATTTGCAGGTATTATGAGCAATTTCTCTTGCCACAATTTGTGTCACATCTACTGGAGCATCATGAGCATGTATTATGACGTCACAATATATGATGACATCATAATTAGTATGCACTATGACGTCACAATGTATTATGACGTCATAATATATTCGCATTATCACATCACAATATATTATGAGAGAGCAATTTGCAGGTATTATGACGAATTTCTCTTACCCCAAATTGTGTCACATCTACTGGACCATCATGAGCATGTATTATGATGTCACAGTATATGATGACATCATAATTAGTATGCACTATGATGTCACAATGTATTATGACATCATAATGTATCCGCATTATGACATCGCAATACATTATGAGAGCGCAATTTGCAGGTATTATGACCAATTTCTCTTACCCCAATTTGTGTCACATCTACTGGAGCATAATGAGCATGCATTATGATGTCACAGTATATGATGACATCATAATTAGTATGTATTATGACGTCATAATAAATCCGCATTATGACATCACAATATATTGAGAGCGCAATTTGCTGGTATTATGAGAAATTTCTCCTACCCCAATTTGTGTCACATCTACTGGAGCATCATGAGCATGCATTATGACGTCACAGTATATGATGACATCATAATTAGTAAGCATTATGACGTCACAATGTATTATGACGTCATAATATATCCGCATTTTAACATCACAATATATTATGAGAGCGCAATTTGCAGGTATTATGAGCAATTTCTCTTACCCCAATTTGTGTCACATCTACTCGAGCATCATGAGCATGTATTATGACGTCACAGTATATGATGACATCATAATTAGTATGCACTATGACGTCACAATGTATTATGATGTCATAATATATCCGCATTATGACATCGCAATATATTATGAGAGCGCAATTTGCAGGTATTATCAGCAATTTCTCTTACCCCAATTTGTGTCACATCTACTGGAGCATAATGAGCATGCATTATGATGTCACAGTATATGATGACATCATAATTAGTATGCACTATGATGTCACAATGTATTATGACGTCATAATGAATCCGCATTATGACATCACAATATATTATCAGAGCGCAATTTGAAGGTATTATGAGCAATTTCTCTTACCCCAATTTGTGTCACATCTACTGGAGCATCATGAGCATGCATTATGACGTCACAGTATATGATGACATCCTAATTAGTATACATTATGACGTCACAATGTATTATGATGTCATAATATATCCGCATTATGACATCACAATATATTATGAGAGCGCAATTTGCAGGTATTTTAAGCAATTTCTCTTACCACAATTTGTGTCACATTTACTGGAGCATCATGAGCATGCATTATAATGTCACAGTATATGATGACATCATAATTAGTATGCACTATGATGTCACAATGTATTATGACGTCATAATGAATCCACTTTATGACATCACAATATATTATGAGAGCGCAATTTACAGGTATTATGACCAATTTCTCTTACCCCAATATGTCACATCTACTGGAGCATCATGAGCATGTATTATGACGTCACAGTATATGATGACATCATAATTAGTATGCACTATGTCGTCACAATGTATTATGATGTCATAATATATCCGCATTATGACATCACAATATATTATGAGAGCGCAATTTGCAGGTATTATGAGCAATTTGTCTTACCACAATTTGTGTCACATCTACTGGAGCATCATGAGCATGCCTTATGACGTCACAGTATATGATGACATCATAATTAGTAAGCATTATGACGTCACAATGTATTATGACGTCATAATGTATCCGCTTTTTGACATCACAATATATTATGAGAGTGCAATTTGCAGGTATTATGAGCAATTTCTTATACCGCCATTTGTGTCACATCTACTGGAGCATCCTGAGCATGTATTATGACGTCACAGTATATGATGACATCATAATTAGTATGCACTATGGTGTCACAATGTATTATGTCGTCATAATATATCCGCATTATGACATCGCAATATATTATGAGAGCGCAACTTGCAGGTATTATGAGCAATTTCTCTTACCCCAATTTGTGTCACATCTACTGGAGCATAATGAGCATGCATTTTGATGTCACAGTATATGATGACATCATAATTAGTATGTATTATGACGTCATAATGAATCCGCATTACGACATCACAATATATTGTGAGCGCAATTTGCAGGTATTATGAGCAATTTCTCTTACCCCAATTTGTGTCACATCTACTGGAGCATCATGAGCATGTATTATGACGTCACAGTATATGATGACATCATAATTAGTATGCATTATGACGTCACAATGTATTATGATGCCACAATATATCCGCATTATGACATCACAATATATTATGAGAGCGCAATTTGCAGGTATTATGAGCAATTTCTCTTACCACAATTTGTGTCATATCTACTGGAGGATCCTGAGCATGTATTATGACGTCACAGTATATGATGACATCATAATTACTTTGCACTATGACGTCACAATGTATTATGACATCATAATGTATCCGCATTATGACATCGCAATATATTATGAGAGCGCAATTTGCAGGTATTATGAGCAATTTCTCTTACCCCAATTTGTGTCACATCTACTGGAGCATTATGAGCATGCATTACGATGTCACAGTATATGATGACATCATAATTAGTATGCACTATGATGTCACAATGTATTATGACGTCATAATGAATCCGCATTATGACATCTCAATATATTATGAGAGCGCAATTTGCAGGTATTATGAGCAATTTCTCTTACCCCAAATTGTGTCACATCTACTGGAGTATAATGAGAATGCATTATGATGTCACAGTATATGATGACATCATAATTAGTATGCACTATGATGTCACAATGTATTATGACGTCATAATGTATCCGCTTTTTGACATCACAATATATTATAAGAGCGCAATTTGCAGGTATTATGACCAATTTCTCTTACCCCAATTTGTGTCACATCTACTGGAGCATCATGAGCATGCATTATGATGTCACAATATATGATGACATCATAATTAGTATACACTATGATGTCACAATGTATTATGACGTCATTATGTATCCGCTTTATGATATCACAATATATTATGAGAGCGCTATTTGCAGGTATTATGACCAATTTCTCTTACCCCAATTTGTGTCACATCTCCTGGAGCATCATGAGCATGTATTATGACGTCACAGTATAGGATGACATCATAATTAGTATGCACTATGACGTCACAATATATTATGATGTCAGAATATATCCGCATTATGACATCACAATATATTATGAGAGCGCAATTTGCAGGTATTATGAGCAATTTCTCTTACCCCAATTTGTGTCACATCTACTGGAGTATAATGAGAATGCATTATGATGTCACAGTATATGATGACATCATAATTAGTATGCACTATGATGTCACAATGTATTATGACGTCATAATGTATCCGCTTTTTGACATCACAATATATTATAAGAGCGCAATTTGCAGGTATTATGACCAATTTCTCTTACCCCAATTTGTGTCACATCTACTGGAGCATCATGAGCATGCATTATGATGTCACAATATATGATGACATCATAAGTAGTATGCACTATGACGTCGCAATGTATTATGATGTCATAATATATCCGCATTATGATATCACAATATATTATGAGAGCGCAATTTGAAGGTATTATGACCAATTTCTCTTACCCCAATTTGTGTCACATCTACTGGAGCATCATGAGCATGCATTATGACGTCACAATATATGATGACATCATAATTAGTCTGTACTATGATGCCACAATGTATTATGACGTCATAATATATCCGCTTTTTGACATCACAATATATTATGAGAGCGCAATTTGCAGGTATTATGAGCAATTTCTCTTACCCCAATTTGTGTCACATCTACTCGACAAACATGAGCATGTATTATGACCTCACAGTATATGATGACATCATAATTAGTATGCATTATGCCGTCACAATGTATTATGATATCACAATATATCCGCATTATGACATCACAATATATTATGAGAGCGCAATTTGCAGGTATTATGAGCAATTTCTCTTACCCCCATTTGTGTCACATCTACTGGAGCATCCTGAGCATGTATTATGACGTCACAATATATGATGACATCATAATTAGTATGCACTATGACATCACAATGTATTATGACATCATAATGTATCCGCATTATGACATCGTAATACATTATGAGAGCGCAATTTGCAGGTATTATGAGCAATTTCTCTTACCCCAATTTGTGTCACAACTACTGGAGCATAATTAGCATGCATTGTGATGTCACAGTATATGATGACATCATAATTAGTATGTATTATGACGTCATAATGAATCCGCCTTATGACATCACAATATATTGAGAACGCAAGTTGCAGGTATTATGAGCAATTTCTCTTACCCCAATTTGTGTCACATCTACTGGAGCATCATGAGCATGCATCATGACGTCACAGTATATGATGACATCATAATTAGTATGCACTATGACGTCACAATGTATTATGACATCATTATGTATCCGCATTATGACATCGCAATTTATTATGAGAGCGCAATTTGCAGGTATTATGACCAATTTCTCTTACCCCATTTTGTGTCAAATCTACTGGAGAACCATGAGCATGTATTATGACGTCACAGTATATGATGACATCATAATTAGTATGCACTATGATGTCACAATGTATTATGACGTCATAATGAATCCGAATTATGACATCACAATATATTATGGGAGCGCAATTTGCTGGTATTTTGAGCAATTTCTCTTACCCCAATTTGTGTCACATCTACTGGAGCATCATGAGCATGTATTATGAGGTCACAGTATATGATGATATCATAATTAGTATGCACTATGACGTCACAATGTATTATGACAACATAATGTATCCGCATTATGACATCGCAATATATTATGAGAGCGCAATTTGCAGGTATTATGAGCAATTTCTCTTACCCCAATTTGTGTCACATCTACTGGAGCATCATGAGCATGCATTATGATGTCAGAGTATATGATGACATCATAATTAGTATGCACTATGATGTCACAATGTATTATGACGTCATAATGAATCCGCATTATGACATCTCAATATATTATGAGAGCGCAATTTGCAGGTATTATGAGCAATTTCTCTTACCCCAATTTGTGTCACATCTACTGGAGCATCATGAGCATGCATTATGATGTCACAATATATAATGACATCATAATTAGTATGCGCTATGATGTCACAATGTATTATGACGTCATAATGTATCCGCTTTATGACATCACAATATATTATGAGAGCGCAATTTGCAGGTATTATGACCAATTTCTCTTACCCCAATTTGTGTCACATCTCCTGGAGCATCATGAGCATGTATTATGACGTCACAGTATAGGATAACATCATAATTAGTATGCACAATGACGTCACAATATATTATTATGTCAGAATATATCCGCATTATGACATCACAATATATTATGAGAGCGCAATTTGCAGGTATTATGAGCAATTTCTCTTACCCCAATTTGTGTCACATCTACTGGAGTATAATGAGAATGCATTATGATGTCACAGTATATGATGACATCATAATTAGTATGCACTATGATGTCACAATGTATTATGACGTCATAATGTATCCGCTTTTTGACATCACAATATATTATAAGAGCGCAATTTGCAGGTATTATGACCAATTTCTCTTACCCCAATTTGTGTCACATCCACTGGAGCATCATGAGCATGCATTATGATGTCACAATATATGATGACATCATAATTAGTATACACTATGATGTCACAATGTATTATGACGTCATTATGTATCCGCTTTATGATATCACAATATATTATGAGAGCGCTATTTGCAGGTATTATGACCAATTTCTCTTACCCCAATTTGTGTCACATCTCCTGGAGCATCATGAGCATGTATTATGACGTCACAGTATAGGATGACATCATAATTAGTATGCACTATGACGTCACAATATATTATGTTGTCAGAATATATCCGCATTATGACATCACAATATATTATGAGAGCGCAATTTGCAGGTATTATGAGCAATTTCTCTTACCCCAATTTGTGTCACATCTACTGGAGTATAATGAGAATGCATTATGATGTCACAGTATATGATGACATCATAATTAGTATGCACTATGATGTCACAATGTATTATGTCGTCATAATGTATCCGCTTTTTGACATCACAATATATTATAAGAGCGCAATTTGCAGGTATTATGAGCAATTTCTCTTACCCCAATTTGTGTCACATCTACTGGAGCATCATGAGCATGCATTATGATGTCACAATATATGATGACATCATAAGTAGTATGCACTATGACGTCGCAATGTATTATGATGTCATAATATATCCGCATTATGATATCACAATATATTATGAGAGCGCAATTTGCAGGTATTATGACCAATTTCTCTTACCCCAATTTGTGTCACATCTACTGGAGCATTATGAGCATGCATTATGACGTCACAATATATGATGACATCATAATTAGTATGCACTATGATGTCACAATGTATTATGACGTCATAATGTATCCGCTTTTTGACATCACAATATATTATGAGAGCGCAATTTGCAGGTATTATGAGCAATTTCTCTTACCCCAATTTGTGTCACATCTACTCGAGAAACATGAGCATGTATTATGACGTCAAAGTATATGATGACATCATAATTAGTATGCATTATGCCGTCACAATGTATTATGATATCACAATATATCCGCATTATGACATCACAATATATTATGAGAGCGCAATTTGCAGGTATTATGAGCAATTTCTCTTACCCCAATTTGTGTCACATCTACTGGAGCATCCTGAGCATGTATTATGACGTCACAATATATGATGACATCATAATTAGTATGCACTATGACATCACAATGTATTATGACATCATAATGTATCCGCATTATGACATCGTAATACATTATGAGAGCGCAATTTGCAGGTATTATGAGCAATTTCTCTTACCCCAATTTGTGTCACAACTACTGGAGCATAATTAGCATGCATTGTGATGTCACAGTATATGATGACATCATAATTAGTATGTATTATGACGTCATAATGAATCCGCCTTATGACATCACAATATATTGAGAACGCAATTTGCAGGTATTATGAGCAATTTCTCTTACCCCAATTTGTGTCACATCTACTGGAGCATCATGAGCATGCCTCATGACGTCACAGTATATGATGACATCATAATTAGTATGCAATATGATGTCACAATGTATTATGACGTCATAATTTATCCGCTTTTTGACATCACAATATATTATGAGAGCGAAATTTGCAGGTATTATGAGCAATTTCTCTTACCCCAATTTGTGTCAAATCTACTGGAGAACCATGAGCATGTATTATGACGTCACAGTATATGATGACATCATAATTAGTATGCACTATGATGTCACAATGTATTATGACGTCATAATGAATCCGCATTATGACAACACAATATATTATGAGAGCGCAATTTGCTGGTATTTTGAGCAATTTCTCTTACCCCAATTTGTGTCACATCTACTGGAGCATCATGAGCATGTATTATGACGTCACAGGATATGATGACATCATAATTAGTATGCAGTATGACGTCACAATGTATTATGACATCATAATGTATCCGCATTATGACATCGCAATATATTATGAGAGCGCAATCTGCAGGTATTATGAGCAATTTCTCTTACCACAATTTGTGTCACATCTACTGGAGCATCATGAGCATGCATTATGATGTCACAATATATGATGACATCATAATTAGTATGCACTATGATGTCACAATGTATTATGACGTCATAATGTATCCGCTTTATGACTTCACATTATATTATGAGAGCGCAATTTGCAGGTATTATGACCAATTTCTCTTACCCCAATTTGTGTCACATCTACTGGAGCATCATAAGCATGTATTATGACGTGACAGTATATGATGACATCATAATTAGTATGCACTATGACGTCACAATGTATTATGACGTCATAATGTATCCGCTTTTTGACATCACAATATATTATGAGAGCGCAATTTGTAGGTATTATGAGCAATTTCTTTTACCTCAATTTGTGTCACATCTACTGGAGAAACATGAGCATGTATTATGACGTCACAGTATATGATGACATCATAATTAGTATGCATTATGCCGTCACAATGTATTATGATATCACAATATATCCGCATTATGACATCACAATATATTATGAGAGCGCAATTTGCAGGTATTATGAGCAATTTCTCTTACCCCAATTTGTGTCACATCTACTGGAGCATCCTGAGCATGTATTATGACGTCACAATATATGATGACATCATAATTAGTATGCACTATGACATCACAATGTATTATGACATCATAATGTATCCGCATTATGACATCGTAATACATTATGAGAGCGCAATTTGCAGGTATTATGAGCAATTTCTCTTACCCCAATTTGTGTCACAACTACTGGAGCATAATTAGCATGCATTGTGATGTCACAGTATATGATGACATCATAATTAGTATGTATTATGACGTCATAATGAATCCGCCTTATGACATCACAATATATTGAGAACGCAATTTGCAGGTATTATGAGCAATTTCTCTTACCCCAATTTGTGTCACATCTACTGGAGAATCATGAGCATGCATCATGACGTCACAGTATATGATGACATCATAATTAGTATGCACTATGACGTCACAATGTATTATGACATCATTATGTATCCGCATTATGACATCGCAATTTATTATGAGAGCGCAATTTGCAGGTATTATGAGCAATTTCTCTTACCCCAATTTGTGTCAAATCTACTGGAGAACCATGAGCATGTATTATGACGTCACAGTATATGATGACATCATAATTAGTATGCACTATGATGTCACAATGTATTTTGACGTCATAATGAATCCGCATTATGACATCACAATATATTATGAGAGCGCAATTTGCTGGTATTTTGAGCAATTTCTCTTACCCCAATTTGTGTCACATCTACTGGAGCATCATGAGCATGTATTATGACGTCACAGGATATGATGACATCATAATTAGTATGCAGTATGACGTCACAATGTATTATGACATCATAATGTATCCGCATTATGACATCGCAATATATTATGAGAGCGCAATCTGCAGGTATTATGAGCAATTTCTCTTACCACAATTTGTGTCACATCTACTGGAGCATCATGAGCATGCATTATGATGTCACAATATATGATGACATCATAATTAGTATGCACTATGATGTCACAATGTATTATGACGTCATAATGTATCCGCTTTATGACTTCACATTATATTATGAGAGCGCAATTTGCAGGTATTATGACCAATTTCTCTTACCCCAATTTGTGTCACATCTACTGGAGCATCATGAGCATGTATTATGACGTCACAGTATATGATGACATCATAATTAGTATGCACAATGACGTCACAATGTATTATGACGTCATAATGTATCCGCTTTTTGACATCACAATATATTATGAGAGCGCAATTTGTAGGTATTATGAGCAATTTCTTTTACCTCAATTTGTGTCACATCTACTGGAGAAACATGAGCATGTATTATGACGTCACAGTATATGATGACATCATAATTAGTATGCATTATGACGTCACAATGTATTATGATGACATAATATATCCGCATTATGACATCACAATATATTATGAGAGTGCAATTTGCAGGTAGTATGAGCAATTACTCTTACCCTATTTGTGTCACATCTACTGGAGCATCCTGAGCATGTATTATGATGTCACAATATATGATGACATCATAATTAGTATGCACTATGATGTCACAAAGTATTATGACGTCATAATATATTCGCATTATCACATCACAATATATTATGAGAGAGCAATTTGCAGGTATTATGACGAATTTATCTTACCCCAATTTGTGTCACATCTACTGGAGCATCATGAGCATGTATTATGATGTCACAGTATATGATGACATCATTATTAGTATGCACTATGACGTCACAATGTATTATGACATCATAATGTATCCGCCTTATGACATCGATATACATTATGAGAGCACAATTTGCAGGTATTATGAGCAATTTCTCTTACCCAATTTGTGTCACAACAACTGGAGCATAATAAGCATGCATTATGATGTCACGGTATATGATGACATCATAATTAGTATGTATTATGACGTCATAATGAATCCGGATTATGTCATCACAATATATTGAGAGCGCAAATTGCAGGTACTATGAGCAATTTCTCTTACCCCAATTTGTGTCACATCTACTGGAGCATCATGAGCATGCATTATGACGTCACAGTATATGATGACATCATAATTAGTAAGCATTATGACGTCACAATGTATTATGACGTCATAATGTATCCGCATTATGACATCACAATATATTATGAGAGCGCAATTTGCAGGTATTATAAGCAATTTCTCTTACCCCAATTTGTGTCACATCTACTGGAGCATCCTGAGCATGTATTATGATGTCACAATATATGATGACATCATAATTAGTATGCACTATGACCTCACAATGTATTATGACGTCATAATATATTCGCATTATCACATCACAGTATATTATGAGAGAGCAATTTGCAGGTATTATGACGAATTTCTCTTGCCCCAATTTGTGTCACATCTACTGGAGCATCATGAGCATGTATTATGATGTCACAGTATATGATGACATCATAATTAGTATGCACTATGACGTCACAATGTATTATGATGTCACAGTATATGATGACATCATAATTAGTATGCATTATGACGTCACAATATATTATGATGTAATAATATATCCGCATTATGACATCACAATATATTATGAGAGCGCAATTTGCAGGTATTATGAGCAATTTCTCTTACCACGATTTGTGTAACATGTGCTGGAGCATCATGAGCATGCATTATGATGTCACAATATATGATGACATCATAATTAGTATGCACTATGATGTCACAATGTATTATGACGTCATAATGTATCCGCTTTATGACATCACAATATATTATGAGAGCGCAATTTGCAGGTATTATGACCAATTTCTCTTACCCCAATTTGTGTCACATCTCCTGTAGCATCATGAGCATGTATTTTGACGTCACAGTATATGATGACATCATAATTAGTATGCACTATGACGTCACAATGTATTATGATGTCATAATATGTCCGCATTATGACATCAGAATATATTATGAGAGCGCAATTTGCAGGTATTATGAGCAATTTCTCTTACCACAATTTGTGCCACATCTACTGGAGCATCATGAGCATGCATTATGACGTCACAATATATGATGACATCATAATTAGTATGCACTATGATGTCACAATGTATTATGACGTCATAATGTATCCGCTTTTTGACATCACAATATATTATGAGAGCGCAATTTGCAGGTATTATGACCAATTTCTCTAAAACCAATTTGTGTCACATCTACCGGAGCATCATGAGCATGCATTATGATGTCACAATATATGATGACATCATAATTAGTATGCACTATGATGTCACAACGTATTATGACGTCATAATGTATCCGCTTTGTGACATCACTATATATTATGAGAGCGCAATTTGCAGGTATTATCAGCATTTTCTCTTACCACAATTTGTGTCACATCTACTGGAGCATCATGAGCATGCATTATGACGTCACAATATATGATGACATCGTAATTAATATGCACTATGATGTCACAATGTATTATGACGTCATAATGTATCCGCTTTATGACATCACAATATATTATGAGAGCGCAATTTGCAGGTATTATGACCAATTTCTCTTACCCTAATTTGTGTCAAATCTACTGGAGCATCATGTGCATGTATTATGATGTCACAGTATATGATGACATCATAATTAGTATGCACTATGACGTCACAACGTATTATGATGTCATAATGAATCCGCTTTATGACATCACAATATATTATGAGAGCACAATTTGCAGGTATTATGAGCAATTTCTCTTACCCCAATTTGTGTCACATCTACTGGAGAAACATGAGCATGTATTATGATGTCACAGTATATGATGACATCATAATTAGTATGCACTATGACGTCACAATGTATTATGATGTCTTAATATATCCGGATAATGACATCACAATATATTATGAGAGCGCAATTTGCAGGTGTTATGAGCAATTTCTCTTACCACAATTTGTGCCACATCTACTGGAGCATCATGAGCATGCATTATGACGTCACAATATATGATGTCATCATAATTAGTATGCACTATGATGTCACAATGTATTATGACGTCATAATGTATCCGCTTTATGACATCACAATATATTATGAGATCGCAATTTGCAGGTATTATGACCAATTTCTCTTACCCCAATTTGTGTCACATCTACTGGAGCATCATGAGCATGTATTATGATGTCACAGTATATGATTACATCATAATTAGTATGCACTATGAGGTCACTATGTATTATGATGTCATAATATATCCGCATTATGACATCACAGCATATTATGAGAGCGCAATTTGCAGGTATTATGAGCAATTTCTCTTGCCACAATTTGTGTCACATCTACTGAAGCATCTTGAGCATCCATTATGACGTCACAATATATGATGACATCGTAATTAGTATGCACTATGAAGTCACAATGTATTATGATGTCATAATGTATCCGCTTTATGACATCACAATATATTATGAGAGCGCAATTTGCAGGTATTATGACCAATTTCTCTTTCCCTAATTTGTGTCACATCTACTGGAGCATCATGTGCATGTATTATGACATCACAGTATATGATGACATCATAATTAGTATGCACTATGACGTCACAATGTATTGTGACGTCATAATGTATCCGCATTTTGACATCACAATATGTTATGAGAGCGCCATTTGCAGGTATTATGAGCAATTTCTCTTACCCCAATTTGTGTCACATCTACTGGAGAAACATGAGCATGTATTATGACGTCACAGTATATCATGACATCATAATTAGTATGCACTATGACGTCACAATGGATTATGACATCATAATGCATCCGCATTATGACATCGCAATATATTATGAGAGCGCAATTTGCAGGTATTATGACGAATTTCGCTTACCCCAATTTGTGTCACATCTCCTGTAGCTTCATGAGCATGTATTTTGACGTCACAGTATATGATGACATCATAATTAGTATGCACTATGACGTCACAATGTATTATGATGTCATAATATATCGGCATTATGACATCAGAATATATTATGAGAGCGCAATTTGCAGGTATTATGAGCAATTTCTCTTACCACAATTTGTGACACATCTACTGGAGCATCATCAGCATGCATTATGACATCACAATATATGATGACATCATAATTAGTATGCACTATGACGTTACAATGTATTATGATGTCACAGTATATGATGACATCATTATTAGTATGCATTATGACGTCACAATATATTATGATGTCATAATATATCCGCATTATGACATCACAATATATTATGAGAGCTCAATTTGCAGGTATTATGAGCAATTTCTCTTACCACGATTTGTGTAACATGTGCTGGAGCATCATGAGCATGCATTATGATGTCACAATATATGATGACATCATAATTAGTATGCACTATGATGTCACAATGTATTATGACGTCAAAATGTATCCGCTTTATGACATCACAATATATTATGAGAGCGCAATTTGCAGGTATTATGACCAATTTCTCTTACCCCAATTTGTGTCACATCTCCTGTAGCATCATGAGCATGTATTTTGACGTCACAGTATATGATGACATCATAATTAGTATGCACTATGACGTCACAATGTATTATGATGTCATAATATATCCGCATTATGACATCAGAATATATTATGAGAGCGCAATTTGCAGGTATTATGAGCAATTTCTCTTACCACAATTTGTGCCACATCTACTGGAGCATCATGAGCATGCATTATGACGTCACAATATATGATGACATCATAATTAGTATGCACTATGATGTCACAACGTATTATGACGTCATAATGTATCCGCTTTGTGACATCACTATATATTATGAGAGCGCAATTTGCAGGTATTATCAGCATTTTCTCTTACCACAATTTGTGTCACATCTACTGGAGCATCATGAGCATGCATTATGACGTCACAATATATGATGACATCGTAATTAATATGCACTATGATGTCACAATGTATTATGACGTCATAATGTATCCGCTTTATGACATCACAATATATTATGAGAGCGCAATTTGCAGGTATTATGACCAATTTCTCTTACCCTAATTTGTGTCAAATCTACTGGAGCATCATGTGCATGTATTATGATGTCACAGTATATGATGACATCATAATTAGTATGCACTATGACGTCACAACGTATTATGATGTCATAATGAATCCGCTTTATGACATCACAATATATTATGAGAGCACAATTTGCAGGTATTATGAGCAATTTCTCTTACCCCAATTTGTGTCACATCTAATGGAGAAACATGAGCATGTATTATGACGTCACAGTATATGATGACATCATAATTAGTATGCACTATGACGTCACAATGTATTATGATGTCTTAATATATCCGGATAATGATATCACAATATATTATGAGAGCGCAATTTGCAGTTGTTATGAGCAATTTCTCTTACCACAATTTGTGCCACATCTACTGGAGCATCATGAGCATGCATTATGACGTCAAAATATATGATGTCATCATAATTAGTATGCACTATGATGTCACAATGTATTATGACGTCATAATGTATCCGCTTTATGACATCACAATATATTATGAGAGCGCAATTTGCAGGTATTATGACCAATTTCTCTTACCCCAATTTGTGTCACATCTACTGGAGCATCATGAGCATGTATTATGATGTCACAGTATATGATTACATCATAATTAGTATGCACTATGAGGTCACTATGTATTATGATGTCATAATATATCCGCATTATGACATCACAGCATATTATGAGAGCGCAATTTGCAGGTATTATGAGCAATTTCTCTTGCCACAATTTGTGTCACATCTACTGGAGCATCTTGAGCATCCATTATGACGTCACAATATATGATGACATCGTAATTAGTATGCACTATGAAGTCACAATGTATTATGACATCATAATGTATCCGCTTTATGACATCACAATATATTATGAGAGCGCAATTTGCAGGTATTATGACCAATTTCTCTTTCCCTAATTTGTGTCACATCTACTGGAGCATCATGTGCATGTATTATGACATCACAGTATATGATGACATCATAATTAGTATGCACTATGACGTCACAATGTATTGTGACGTCATAATGTATCCGCATTTTGACATCACAATATGTTATGAGAGCGCCATTTGCAGGTATTATGAGCAATTTCTCTTACCCCAATTTGTGTCACATATACTGGAGCATCATGAGCATGTATTATGACGTCACAGTATATGATGACAACATAATTAGTATGCACTATGACGTCACAATGTATTATGGTGTCATAATATATCCGCATTATGACATCACAATATATTATGAGAGCGCAATTTGCAGGTATTATGAGCAATTTCTCTTACCACAATTTGTGTCACATCTACTGGAGCATCATGAGCATGCATTATGACGTCACAATATATGATGACATCGTAATTAGTATGCACGATGATGTCACAATGTATTATGACGTCATAATGTATCCGCTTTATGACATCACAATATATTATGAGAGCGCAATTTGCAGGTATTATGAGCAATTTATCTTACGCCAATTTGTGTCACATCTACTGGAGCATCATGAGCATGTATTATGACGTCACAATATATGATGACATCATAATTAGTATCCACTATGATGTCATAATGTATTATGAAGTCATAATGTATCCGCATTATGACCACACAATATTTTATGAGAGCGCAATTTGCAGGTATTGTAAGCAATTTCTCTTACCCAAATTTGTGTCACATCTACTGGAGCATCATGAGCATGTATTATGATGTCACAGTATATGATGACATCATAATTAGTATGCACTATGACGTCACAATGTCTTATGACATCATAATGTATCCGCAATATGACATCACAATATAGTATGAGAGCGCAATTTGCAGGTATTAAGAGCAATTTCTCTTACCCCAATTTGTGTCACATCTACTGGAGCATCATGAGTATGCATAAAACGTCACAGTATATGATGACATCATAATTAGTATGCAGTATGACGTCACAATGTATTATGTCGTCATAATATATCCTCGTTATGACATCACAGTATATTATGAGAGCGTAATTTGAAGGTATTATGAGCAATTTCTCTTACCCCAATTGGTGTCACATCTACTGGAGAAACATGAGCATGTATTATGACGTCACAGTATATGATGACATCATAATTAGTATGCATTATGTCGTCACAATGTATTATGATGTCATAATATATCCGCATTATGACATCACAATATATTATGAGAGCGCAATTTGCAGGTATTATGAGCAATTTCTCTTACCACAATTTCTGTCACATCTACTGGAGCATCATGAGCATGCATTATGATGTCACAATATATGATGACATCATAATTAATATGCACTATGATGTCACAATGTATTATGACGTCATAATGTATCCGCTTTATGACATCACAATATACTATGAGAGCGCAATTTGCAGGTATTATGACAAATTTCTCTTACCCCTATTTGTGTCACATCTACTGGAGCATCAAGAGCATGTATTATGACGTCACAGTATATGATGACATCATAATTAGTATGCACTATGACGTCACAATGTATTATGATGTCATAATATATCCGCATTATGACATCACAATATATTATGAGAGCGCAATTTGCAGGTATTATGAGCAATTTCTCTTACCACAATTTGTGTCACATATACTGGAGCATCATGAGCATGCATTATGACGTCACAATATATGATGACATCATAATTAGTATGCACTATGATGTCGCAATGTATTATGACGTCATAATTTATCCGCTTTTTGACATCAGAATATATTATGAGAGCGCAATTTGCAGGTATTATGAGCAATTTCTCTTACCCCAATTTGTGTCACAACGACTGGAGCATAATGAGCATGCATTATGATGTCACAGTATGTGAAGACATCATAATTAGTATGTATTATGACGTCATAATGAATCCGCATTATGACATCACAATATATTGTGAGCGCAACTTGCAGGTATTATGAGCAATTTCTCTTACCCCAATTTGTGTCACATCTACTGGAGCATCATGAGCATGCATTATGACGTCACAATATATGATGACATCATAATTAGTATGCAATATGATGTCACAATGTATTATGACGTCATAATGTATCCGCTTTATGTCATCACAATATATTATGAGAGCGCAATTTGCAGGTATTATGACCAATTTCTCTTACCACAATTTGTGTCACATCTACTGGAGCATCATGAGCATGTATTATGACGTCACAGTATATGATGACATCATAATTAGTATGTACTATGACGTCACAATGTATTATGATGTCATAATATATCTGCATTATGACATCACAATATATTATGAGAGCGCAATTTCCAGGTATTATTAGCAATTTCTCTTACCACAATTTGTGTCACATCTACTGGAGCATCATGAGCATGCATTATGACGTCACAATATATGATGACATCATAATTAGTATGCAATATGATGTCACAATGTATTATGACGTCATAATTTATCCGCTTTTTGACATCAGAATATATTATGAGAGCGAAATTTGCAGGTATTATGAGCAATTTCTCTTACCCCAATTTGTGTCACATCTACAGGAGAAACATGAGCATGTATTATGACGTCACAGTATATGATGACATCATAATTAGTATGCATTATGACGTCACAATGTATTATGATGTCATAATATATCCGCATTATGACATCACAATATATTATGAGAGCGCAATTTGCAGGTATTATGAGCAATTTCTCTTACCCTAATTTGTGTCACATCTACTGGAGCATCCTGAGCATGTATTATGACGTCACAATATATGATGACATCATAATTAGTATGCACTATGACGTCACAATATATTATGACGTCATAATATATTCGCATTATCACATCACAATATATTATGATAGAGCAATTTGCAGGTATTATGACGAATTTCTCTTACCCCAATTTGTGTCACATCTACTGGAGCATCATGAGCATGTATTATGATGTCACAGTATATGATGTCATCATAATTAGTATGCACTATGACGTCACAATGTATTATGACATCATAATGTATCCGCATTATGACATCGCAATACATTGTGAGAGCACAATTTGCAGGTATTATGAGCAATTTCTCTTACCCCAATTTGTGTCACAACCACTGGAGCATAATGAGCATGCATTATGATGTCACAGTATATGATGACATAATAATTAGTATGTATTATGACGTCATAATGAATCCACATTATGACATCACAATATATTGACAGCGCAATTTGCAGGTATTATGAGCAATTTCTCTTACCCCAATTTGTGTCACATCTACTGGAGCATCATGAGCATGCATTATGACGTCACAGTATATGATGACATCATAATTAGTAAGCATTATGACGTCACAATGTATTATGACGTCATAATGTATCCGCACTATGACATCACAATATATTATGAGAGCGCAATTTGCAGGTATTATGAGCAATTTCTCTTACCCCAATTTGTGTCACATCTACTAGAGCATCATGAGCATGTATTATGACGTCACAGTATATGATGACATCATAATTAGTATGCACTATGACGTCACAATGTATTATGACATCATAATGTATCCGAATAATGACATCGCAATACATTATGAGAGCGCAATTTGCAGGTGTTATGAGCAATTTCTCTTACCCCAATTTGTGTCAGAACTACTGGAGCATAATGAGCATGCATTATGATGTCACAGTATATGATGACATCATAATTAGTATGTATTATGACGTCATAATGAATCCGCATTATGACATCACAATATATTTAGAGCGCAATTTGCAGGTATTATGAGCAATTTCTCTTACCCCAATTTGTGTCACATCTACTGGAGCATAATGAGCATGCATTATGATATCACAGTATATGATGACATCATAATTAGTATGCACTATGATGTCACAATGTATTATGACGTCATAATGAATCCGCATTTTGACATCACAATATATTATGAGAGCGCAATTTGCAGGTATTATGAGCAATTCTCTTACGACAATTTGTGTCACATCTAATCGAGCATCATGAGCATGTATTATGACGTCACAGTATATGATGACATCATAACTAGTATGCACTATGATGTCACAATGTATTATGATGTCATAATATATCCGCATTATGACATCACAACATATTAAGAGAGCGCAATTTGCAGATATTATGAGCAATTTCTCTTAACCCAACTTGTGTCACATCTACTGGAGCATCCTGAGCATGTATTTTGACGTCACAATATATGATGACATCATAATTAGTATGCACTATGACGTCACAATGTATTATGACGTCATAATGTATTCGCATTATGACATCACAATATAGTATGAGAGCGCAATTTGCAGGTATTATGAGCAATTTCTCTTACCCCAATTTGTGTCACATCTACTCGAGCATCATGAGCATGTATTATGACGTCACAGTATATGATGACATCATAATTAGTATGCACTATGACGTCACAATGTATTATGATGTCATAATATATCCGCAATATGACATCACAACATATTAAGAGAGCGCAATTTGCAGATATTATGAGCAATTTCTCTAACCCCAATTTGTGTCACATTTACTGGAGCATCCTGAGCATGTATTTTGACGTCACAATATATGATGACATCATAATTAGTATGCACTATGACGTCACAATGTATTATGACGTCATAATGTATTCGCATTATGACATCACAGTATAGTATGAGAGCGCAATTTGCAGGTATTATGAGCAATTTCTCTTACCACAATTTGTGTCCCATCTACTCGATCATCACGAGGATGTATTATGACGTCACAGTATATGATGACATCATAATTAGTATGCAGTATGATGTCACAATGTATTATGATGTCATAATATATCCGCATTATGACATCACAACATATTAAAAGAGCGCAATTTGCAGATATTATGAGCAATTTCTCTTACCCCAATTTGTGTCACATCTACTGGAGCATCATGAGCATGCATTATTACGTCACAATATATGATGACATCATAATTAGTATGCACTATGATGTCTCAATATATTATGACGTCATAATGTATCCGCTTTATGACATCACAATATATTATGAGAGCGCAATTTGCAGGATTATGAGCAATTTCTCTTACCCCAATTTGTGTCACAACTACTGGAGCATCCTGAGCATCCATTTTGATGTCACAATATATGATGACATCATAATTAGTATGCACTATGACGTCACAATGTATTATGACGTCATAATGTATTCGCATTATGACATCACAATATAGTATGAGAGCGCAATTTGCAGGTATTATGACCAATTTCTCTTACCCCAATTTGTGTCACATCTACTCGAGCATCATGAGCATGTATTATGACGTCACAGTATATGATGACATCATAATTAGTATGCACTGTGACGTCACAATGTATTATGACATCATAATGTATCCGCATTATGACATCGCAATATATTATGAGAGCGCAATTTGCAGGTATTCGGAGCAATTTCTCTTACCCCAATTTATGTCACATCTCCTGGAGCATAATGAGCATGCATTATGATGTCACTGTATATGATGACATCATAATTAGTATGCACTATGATGTCACAATGTATTATGACGTCATAATGATTCCGCATTATGACATCACAATATATTATGAGAGCGCAATTTGCAGGTATTTTGAGCAATTTCTCTTACCCCAATTTGTGTCACATCTACTGGAGAAACATGAGCATGTATTATGACGTCACAGTATATGATGACATCATAATTAGTATGCATTATGACGTCACAATATATTATGATGTCATAATATATCCGCATTATGGCATCACAATATATTATGAGAGCGCAATTTGCAGGTATTATGAGCAATTTCTCTTACCCCAATTTGTGTCACATCTACTGGAGCATCCCGAGCATGTATTTTGACGTCACAATATATGATGACATCATAATTAGTATGCACTATGACGTCCCAATGTATAATGACGTCATAATATATTCGTATTTTGACATCACAATATAGTATGAGAGCGCAATTTGCAGGTATTATGAGCAATTTCTCTTACCCCACTTTGTGTCACATCTACTGGAGCATCCTGAGCATGTATTTTGACGTCACAGTATATGATGACATCATAATTAGTATGCACTATGACGTCACAATGTATTATGACGTCATAATGTATTAGCATTATGATATCACAATATAGTATGAGAGCGCAATTTGCAGGTATTATGAACAATTTCTCTTACCCCAATTTGTGTCACATCTACTCGAGCATCATGAGCATGTATTATGACGTCACAGTATATGATGACATCATAATTAGTATGCACTATGACGTCACAATGTATTATGATGTCATAATATATCCGCATTATGACATCACAACATATTAAGAGAGCACAATTTGCAGATATTATGAGCAATTTCCCTTACCACAATTTGTGTCACATCTACTGGAGCATCATGAGCATGCATTATGATGTCACAATATATGATGACATCATAATTAGTATGCACTATGATGTCACAATGTATTATGACGTCATAATGTATCCGCATTATGACATCACAATATATTATGAGAGCGCAATTTGCAGGTATTATGAGCAATTTCTCTTACCCCAATTTGTGTCACATCTACTGGAGCATCCTGAGCATGTATTTTGACGTCACAATATATGATGACATCATAATTAGTATGCACTATGACGTCACAATGTATTATGACGTCATAATGTATTCGCATTATGACATCACAATATAGTATGAGAGCGCAATTTGCAGGTATTATGACCAATTTCTCTTACCCCAATTTGTGTCACATCTACTCGAGCATCATGAGCATGTATTATGACGTCACAGTATATGATGACATCATAATTAGTATGCACTGTGACGTCACAATGTATTATGACATCATAATGTATCCGCATTACGACATCGCAATATATTATGAGAGCGCAATTTGCAGGTATTCGGAGCAATTTCTCTTATCGCAATTTGTGTCACATGTACTGGAGCATAATGAGCATGCATTATGATGTCACTGTATATGATGACATCATAATTAGTATGCACTATGATGTCACAATGTATTATGACGTCATAATGTATCCGCATTATGACATCACAATATATTATGAGAGCGCAACATGCAGGTATTATGAGCAATTTCTCTTACCCCAATTTGTGTCACATCTACTGGAGCATCATGAGCATGCATTATGACGTCACAGTATATGATGACATCATAATTAGTAAACATTATGACGTCACAATGTATTATGACGTCATAATGTATCCGCATTATGACATCACAATATATTATGAGAGCGCAACTTGCTGGTATTATGAGCAATTTCTCTTACCGCCATTTGTGTCACATCTACTGGCGCATCCTGAGCATGTATTATGACGTCACAATATATGATGACATCATAATTAGTATGCACTATGATGTCACAATGTATTATGACGTCATAATGTATTCGCATTATGACATCACAATATATTATGAGAGCACAATTTGCAGGTATTATGAGCAATTTCTCTTACCCCAATTTGTGTCACATCTACTCGAGCATCATGTGCATGTATTATGATGTCACAGTATATGATGACATCATAATTAGTGTGCACTATGACGTCACAATGTATTATGATGTCATAATATATCCGCATTATGACATCACAATATATTATGAGAGCGCAATTTGCAGGTATTATGAGCAATTTCTCTTACCCCAATTTGTGTAACATCTACTGGAGCATTATGAGCATGCATTATGATGTCACAGTATATGATGACATCATAATTAGTATGCACTATGAGGTCACTATGTATTATGATGTCATAATATATCCGCATTATGACATCACAGCATATTATGAGAGCGCAATTTGCAGGTATTATGAGCAATTTCTCTTACCACAATTTGTGTCACATCTACTGGAGCATCTTGAGCATCCATTATGACGTCACAATATATGATGACATCGTAATTAGTATGCACTATGATATCACAATGCATTATGACGTCATAATGTATCCGCTTATTGACATCACAATATATTATGAGAGCGCAACTTGCAGGTATTATGACCAATTTCTCTTACCCTAATTTGTGTCACATCTACTGGAGCATCATGAGCATGCATTATGACGTCACAGTATATGATGACATCATAATTAGTAAGCATTATGACGTCACAATGTATTACGACGTCATAATGTATCCGCATTATGACATCACAATATATTATGAGAGCGCAATTTGCAGGTATTATGAGCAATTTCTCTTACCCCAATTTGTGTCACATCTACTGGAGCATCCTGAGCATGTATTATGATGTCACAATATATGATGACATCATAATTAGTATGCACCATGATGTCACAATGTAATATGACGTCATAATCTATTCGCATTATGACATCACAATATATTATGAGAGCGCAATTTGCAGGTATTATGAGCAATTTATCTTACGCCAATTTGTGTCACATCTACTGGAGCATCATGAGCATGTATTATGACGTCACAATATATGATGACATCATAATTAGTATGCACTATGACGTCATAATGTATTATGAAGTCATAATGTATCCGCATTATGACCACACAATATTTTATGAGAGCGCAATTTGCAGGTATTGTAAGCAATTTCTCTTACCCCAATTTGTGTCACATCTACTGGAGCATCATGAGCATGTATTATGATGTCACAGTATATGATGACATCATAATTAGTATGCACTATGACGTCACAATGTCTTATGACATTATAATGTATCCGCAATATGACATCACAATATAGTATGAGAGCGCAATTTGCAGGTATTAAGAGCAATTTCTCTTACCCCAATTTGTGTCACATCTACTGGAGCATCATGAGTATGCATTAAAACGTCACAGTATATGATGACATCATAATTAGTATGCAGTATGACGTCACAATGTATTATGTCGTCATAATATATCCTCATTATGACATCACAATATATTATGAGAGCGTAATTTGAAGGTATTATGAGCAATTTCTCTTACCCCAATTGGTGTCACATCTACTGGAGAAACATGGGCATGTATTATGACGTCACAGTGTATGATGACGTCATAATTAGTATGTATTATGACGTCACAATGTATTATGATGTCATTATATATCTGCATTATGACATCACAATATATTATGAGAGCGCAATTTGCAGGTATTATGAGCAATTTCTCTTACCCCAATTTGTGTCACATCTATTGGAGCCTCATGAGCATGCATTATGACGTCACAGTATATGATGACATCATAATTAGTAAACATTATGACGTCACAATGTATTATGACGTCATAATGTATCCACATTATGACATCACAATATATTATGAGAGCGCAACTTGCTGGTATTATGAGCAATTTCTCTTACCCCAATTTGTGTCACATCTACTCGAGCATCATGAGCATGTATTATGATGTCACAGTATATGATGACATCATAATTAGTGTGCACTATGACGTCACAATGTATTATGATGTCATAATATATCCGCATTATGATATCGCAATATATTATGAGAGCGCAATTTGCAGGTATTATGAGCAATTTCTCTTACCCCAATTTGTGTCACATCTACTGGAGCATTATGAGCATGCATTATGATGTCACAGTATATGATGACATCATAATTAGTATGCACTACGATGTCACAATGTATTATGACGTCATAATTAATCCGCATTATGACATCACAATATATTATGAGAGCGCAATTTGCAGGTATTATGAGCAATTTCTCTTACCCCAATTTGTGTCACATCTACTGGAGAAACATGATCATGTATTATGACGTCACAGTATATGATGACATCATAATTAGTATGCATTATGTCGTCACAATGTATTATGATGTCATAATATATCCGCATTATGACATCACAATATATTATGAGAGCGCAATTTGCAGGTATTATGAGCAATTTCTCCTGCCACAATTTCTGTCACATCTACTGGAGCATCATGAGCATGCATTATGATGTCACAATATATGATGACATCATAATTAATATGCACTATGATGTCACAATGTATTATGACGTCATAATGTATCCGCTTTATGACATCACAATATATTATGAGAGCGCAATTTGCAGGTATTATGACAAATTTCTCTTACCCCTATTTGTGTCACATCTACTGGAGCATCAAGAGCATGTATTATGACGTCACAGTATATGATGACATCATAATTAGTATGAACTATGACGTCACAATGTATTATGATGTCATAATATATCCGCATTATGACATCACAATATATTATGAGAGCGCAATGTGCAGGTATTATTATTTGCAATTTCTCTTACCACAATTTGTGTCACATATACTGGAGCATCATGAGCATGCATTATGACGTCACAATATATGATGACATCATAATTAGTATGCACTATGATGTCGCAATGTATAATGACGTCATAATTTATCCGCTTTTTGACATCAGAATATATTATGAGAGCGCAATTTGCAGGTATTATGAGCAATTTCTCTTACCCCAATTTGTGTCACAATGACTGGAGCATAATGAGCATGCATTATGATGTCACAGTATATGAAGACATCATAATTAGTATGTATTATGACGTCATAATGAATCCGCATTATGACATCACAATATATTGAGAGCGCAACTTGCAGGTATTATGAGCAATTTCTCTTACCCCAATTTGTGTCACATCTACTGGAGAAACATGAGCATGTATTATGACGTCACAGTATATGATGACATCATAATTAGTATGCATTATGACGTCACAATGTATTATGATGTCATAATATATCTGCATTATGACATCACAATATATTATGAGAGCGCAATTTGCAGGTATTATTAGCAATTTCTCTTACCACAATTTGTGTCACATCTACTGGAGCATCATGAGCATGCATTATGACGTCACAATATATGATGACATCATAATTAGTATGCAATATGATGTCACAATGTATTATGACGTCATAATTTATCCGCTTTTTGACATCACAATATATTATGAGAGCGAAATTTGCAGGTATTATGAGCAATTTCTCTTACCCCAATTTGTGTCACATCTACAGGAGAAACATGAGCATGTATTATGACGTCACAGTATATGATGACATCATAATTAGTATGCATTATGACGTCACAATGTATTATGATGTCATAATATATCCGCATTATGACATCACAATATATTATGAGAGCGCAATTTGCAGGTATTATGAGCAATTTCTCTTACCCTAATTTGTGTCACATCTACTGGAGCATCCTGAGCATGTATTATGACGTCACAATATATGATGACATCATAATTAGCATGCACTATGACGTCACAATGTATTATGACGTCATAATATATTCGCATTATCACATCACAATATATTATGATAGAGCAATTTGCAGGTATTATGACGAATTTCTCTTACCCCACTTTGTGTCACATCTACTGGAGCATCCTGAGCATGTATTATGATGTCACAGTATATGATGTCATCATAATTAGTATGCACTATGACGTCACAATGTATTATGACATCATAATGAATCCACATTATGACATCACAATATATTGAGAGCGCAATTTGCAGGTATTATGAGCAATTTCTCTTACCCCAATTTGTGTCACATCTACTGGAGCATCATGAGCATGCATTATGACGTCACAGTATATGATGACATCATAATTAGTAAGCATTATGACGTCACAATGTATTATGACGTCATAATGTATCCGCACTATGACATCACAATATATTATGAGAGCGCAATTTGCAGGTATTATGAGGAATTTCTCTTACCCCAATTTGTGTCACATCTACTAGAGCATCATGAGCATGTAGTATGACGTCACAGTATATGATGACATCATAATTAGTATGCACTATGACGTCACAATGTATTATGACATCATAATGTATCCGCATTATGACATCGCAATACATTATGAGAGCGCAATTTGCAGGTGTTATGAGCAATTTCTCTTACCCCAATTTGTGTCAGAACTACTGGAGCATAATGAGCATGCATTATGATGTCACAGCATATGATGACATCATAATTAGTATGTATTATGACGTCATAATGAATCCGCATTTTGACATCACAATATATTATGAGAGCGCAATTTGCAGGTATTATGAGCAATTCTCTTACGACAATTTGTGTCACATCTAATCGAGCATCATGAGCATGTATTATGACGTCACAGTATATGATGACATCATAACTAGTATGCACTATGATGTCACAATGTATTATGATGTCATAATATATCCGCATTATGACATCACAACATATTAAGAGAGCGCAATTTGCAGATATTATGAGCAATTTCTCTTAACCCAACTTGTGTCACATCTACTGGAGCATCCTGAGCATGTATTTTGACGTCACAATATATGATGACATCATAATTAGTATGCACTATGACGTCACAATGTATTATGACGTCATAATGTATTCGCATTATGACATCACAATATAGTATGAGAGCGCAATTTGCAGGTATTATGAGCAATTTCTCTTACCCCAATTTGTGTCACATCTACTCGATCATCACGAGCATGTATTATGACGTCACAGTATATGATGACATCATAATTAGTATGCAGTATGATGTCACAATGTATTATGATGTCATAATATATCCGCATTATGACATCACAACATATTAAAAGAGCGCAATTTGAAGATATTATGAGCAATTTCTCTTACCCCAATTTGTGTCACATCTACTGGAGCATCATGAGCATGCATTATTACGTCACAATATATGATGACATCATAATTAGTATGCACTATGATGTCTCAATATATTATGACGTCATAATCTATCCGCTTTATGACATCACAATATATTATGAGAGCGCAATTTGCAGGTATTATGAGCAATTTCTCTTACCCCAATTTGTGTCACAACTACTGGAGCATCCTGAGCATCCATTTTGATGTCACAATATATGATGACAATATAATTAGTATGCACTATGACGTCACAATGTATTATGACGTCATAATGTATTCGCATTATGACATCACAATATAGTATGAGAGCGCAATTTGCAGGTATTATGAGAAATTTCTCTTACCCCAATTTGTGTCACATCTACTCGAGCATCATGAGCATGTATTATGACGTCACAGTATATGATGACATCATAATTAGTATGCACCATGACGTCACAATGTATTATGACATCATAATGTATCCGCATTATGACATCGCAATATATTATGAGAGCGCAATTTGCAGGTATTCGGAGCAATTTCTCTTACCCCAATTTATGTCACATCTCCTGGAGCATAATGAGCATGCATTATGATGTCACTGTATATGATGACATCATAATTAGTATGCACTATGATGTCACAATGTATTATGACGTCATAATGATTCCGCATTATGACATCACAATATATTATGAGAGCGCAATTTGCAGGTATTTTGAGCAATTTCTCTTACCCCAATTTGTGTCACATCTACTGGAGAAACATGAGCATGTATTATGACGTCACAGTATATGATGACATCATAATTAGTATGCATTATGACGTCACAATATATTTTGATGTCATAATATATCCGCATTATGGCATCACAATATATTATGAGAGCGCAATTTGAAGGTATCATGAGCAATTTCTATTAACCCAATTTGTGTCACATCTACTGGAGCAACCTGAGCATGTATTACGACGTCACAGTATATGATGACATCATAATTAGTATGCACTATGACATCACAATGTACTATGATGTCATAATATATCCGCATTATGACATCACAACATATTAAGAGAGCGCAATTTGCAGATATTATGAGCAATTTCTCTTACCACAATTTGTGTCACATCTACTGGAGCATCATGAGCATGCATTATGACGTCACAATACATGATGACATCATAATTAGTATGCACTAGGACGTCACAATGTATTATGACGTCATAATGAATCCGCATTATGACATCACAATATATTATGAGAGCGCAATTTGCAAGTATTTTGAGCAATTTCTCTTACCCCAATTTGTGTCACATCTACTGGAGATACATGAGCATGTATTATGACGTCACAATAAATGATGACATCATAATTAGTATGCACTATGATGTCACAATGTATTATGACGTCATAATTATACGCATTATGACATCACAATATAGTATGAGAGCGCAATTTGCAGGTATGAGCAATTTCTCTTACCCTAATTTGTGTCACATCTACTGGAGCATCCTGAGCATGTATTTTGACGTCACAATATATGATGACATCATAATTAGTATGCACTATGACGTCACAATGTATTATGACGTCATAATGAATCCACATTATGACATCACAATATATTATGAGAGCGCAATTTGCAGGTATTTTGAGCAATTTCTCTTACCCCAATTTGTGTCACATCTACTGGAGAAACATGAGCAAGTATTATGACGTCACAATATATGATGACATCATAATTAGTATGCACTATGACGTCACAATGTATTATGACGTCATAATGTATTCACATTATGACATCACAATATAGTATGAGAGCGCAATTTGCAGGTATTATGACCAATTTCTCTTACCCCAATTTGTGTCACATCTACTCGAGCATCATGAGCATGTATTATGACGTCACAGTATATGATGACATCATAATTAGTATGCACTGTGACGTCACAATGTATTATGACATCATAATGTATCCGCATTATGACATCGCAATATATTATGAGAGCGCAATTTGCAGGTATTCGGAGCAATTTCTCTTACCCCAATTTATGTCACATCTCCTGGAGCATAATGAGCATGCATTATGATGTCACTGTATATGATGACATCATAATTAGTATGCACTATGATGTCACAATGTATTATGACGTCATAATGATTCCGCATTATGACATCACAATATATTATGAGAGCGCAATTTGCAGGTATTTTGAGCAATTTCTCTTACCCCAATTTGTGTCACATCTACTGGAGAAACATGAGCATGTATTATGACGTCACAGTATATGATGACATCATAATTAGTATGCATTATGACGTCACAATATATTATGATGTCATAATATATCCGCATTATGGCATCACAATATATTATGAGAGCGCAATTTGCAGGTATTATGAGCAATTTCTCTTACCCCAATTTGTGTCACATCTACTGGAGCATCCCGAGCATGTATTTTGACGTCACAATATATGATGACATCATAATTAGTATGCACTATGACGTCCCAATGTATAATGACGTCATAATATATTCGTATTTTGACATCACAATATAGTATGAGAGCGCAATTTGCAGGTATTATGAGCAATTTCTCTTACCCCACTTTGTGTCACATCTACTGGAGCATCCTGAGCATGTATTTTGACGTCACAGTATATGATGACATCATAATTAGTATGCACTATGACGTCACAATGTATTATGACGTCATAATGTATTAGCATTATGATATCACAATATAGTATGAGAGCGCAATTTGCAGGTATTATGAACAATTTCTCTTACCCCAATTTGTGTCACATCTACTCGAGCATCATGAGCATGTATTATGACGTCACAGTATATGATGACATCATAATTAGTATGCACTATGACGTCACAATGTATTATGATGTCATAATATATCCGCATTATGACATCACAACATATTAAGAGAGCACAATTTGCAGATATTATGAGCAATTTCCCTTACCACAATTTGTGTCACATCTACTGGAGCATCATGAGCATGCATTATGATGTCACAATATATGATGACATCATAATTAGTATGCACTATGATGTCACAATGTATTATGACGTCATAATGTATCCGCATTATGACATCACAATATATTATGAGAGCGCAATTTGCAGGTATTATGAGCAATTTCTCTTACCCCAATTTGTGTCACATCTACTGGAGCATCCTGAGCATGTATTTTGACGTCACAATATATGATGACATCATAATTAGTATGCACTATGACGTCACAATGTATTATGACGTCATAATGTATTCGCATTATGACATCACAATATAGAATGAGAGCGCAATTTGCAGGTATTATGACCAATTTCTCTTACCCCAATTTGTGTCACATCTACTCGAGCATCATGAGCATGTATTATGACGTCACAGTATATGATGACATCATAATTAGTATGCACTGTGACGTCACAATGTATTATGACATCATAATGTATCCGCATTACGACATCGCAATATATTATGAGAGCGCAATTTGCAGGTATTCGGAGCAATTTCTCTTATCGCAATTTGTGTCACATGTACTGGAGCATAATGAGCATGCATTATGATGTCACTGTATATGATGACATCATAATTAGTATGCACTATGATGTCACAATGTATTATGACGTCATAATGTATCCGCATTATGACATCACAATATATTATGAGAGCGCAACATGCAGGTATTATGAGCAATTTCTCTTACCCCAATTTGTGTCACATCTACTGGAGCATCATGAGCATGCATTATGACGTCACAGTATATGATGACATCATAATTAGTAAACATTATGACGTCACAATGTATTATGACGTCATAATGTATCCGCATTATGACATCACAATATATTATGAGAGCGCAACTTGCTGGTATTATGAGCAATTTCTCTTACCGCCATTTGTGTCACATCTACTGGCGCATCCTGAGCATGTATTATGACGTCACAATATATGATGACATCATAATTAGTATGCACTATGATGTCACAATGTATTATGACGTCATAATGTATTCGCATTATGACATCACAATATATTATGAGAGCACAATTTGCAGGTATTATGAGCAATTTCTCTTACCCCAATTTGTGTCACATCTACTCGAGCATCATGTGCATGTATTATGATGTCACAGTATATGATGACATCATAATTAGTGTGCACTATGACGTCACAATGTATTATGATGTCATAATATATCCGCATTATGACATCACAATATATTATGAGAGCGCAATTTGCAGGTATTATGAGCAATTTCTCTTACCCCAATTTGTGTAACATCTACTGGAGCATTATGAGCATGCATTATGATGTCACAGTATATGATGACATCATAATTAGTATGCACTATGAGGTCACTATGTATTATGATGTCATAATATATCCGCATTATGACATCACAGCATATTATGAGAGCGCAATTTGCAGGTATTATGAGCAATTTCTCTTACCACAATTTGTGTCACATCTACTGGAGCATCTTGAGCATCCATTATGACGTCACAATATATGATGACATCGTAATTAGTATGCACTATGATATCACAATGCATTATGACGTCATAATGTATCCGCTTATTGACATCACAATATATTATGAGAGCGCAACTTGCAGGTATTATGACCAATTTCTCTTACCCTAATTTGTGTCACATCTACTGGAGCATCATGAGCATGCATTATGACGTCACAGTATATGATGACATCATAATTAGTAAGCATTATGACGTCACAATGTATTACGACGTCATAATGTATCCGCATTATGACATCACAATATATTATGAGAGCGCAATTTGCAGGTATTATGAGCAATTTCTCTTACCCCAATTTGTGTCACATCTACTGGAGCATCCTGAGCATGTATTATGATGTCACAATATATGATGACATCATAATTAGTATGCACCATGATGTCACAATGTAATATGACGTCATAATCTATTCGCATTATGACATCACAATATATTATGAGAGCGCAATTTGCAGGTATTATGAGCAATTTATCTTACGCCAATTTGTGTCACATCTACTGGAGCATCATGAGCATGTATTATGACGTCACAATATATGATGACATCATAATTAGTATGCACTATGACGTCATAATGTATTATGAAGTCATAATGTATCCGCATTATGACCACACAATATTTTATGAGAGCGCAATTTGCAGGTATTGTAAGCAATTTCTCTTACCCCAATTTGTGTCACATCTACTGGAGCATCATGAGCATGTATTATGATGTCACAGTATATGATGACATCATAATTAGTATGCACTATGACGTCACAATGTCTTATGACATTATAATGTATCCGCAATATGACATCACAATATAGTATGAGAGCGCAATTTGCAGGTATTAAGAGCAATTTCTCTTACCCCAATTTGTGTCACATCTACTGGAGCATCATGAGTATGCATTAAAACGTCACAGTATATGATGACATCATAATTAGTATGCAGTATGACGTCACAATGTATTATGTCGTCATAATATATCCTCATTATGACATCACAATATATTATGAGAGCGTAATTTGAAGGTATTATGAGCAATTTCTCTTACCCCAATTGGTGTCACATCTACTGGAGAAACATGGGCATGTATTATGACGTCACAGTGTATGATGACGTCATAATTAGTATGTATTATGACGTCACAATGTATTATGATGTCATTATATATCTGCATTATGACATCACAATATATTATGAGAGCGCAATTTGCAGGTATTATGAGCAATTTCTCTTACCCCAATTTGTGTCACATCTATTGGAGCCTCATGAGCATGCATTATGACGTCACAGTATATGATGACATCATAATTAGTAAACATTATGACGTCACAATGTATTATGACGTCATAATGTATCCACATTATGACATCACAATATATTATGAGAGCGCAACTTGCTGGTATTATGAGCAATTTCTCTTACCCCAATTTGTGTCACATCTACTCGAGCATCATGAGCATGTATTATGATGTCACAGTATATGATGACATCATAATTAGTGTGCACTATGACGTCACAATGTATTATGATGTCATAATATATCCGCATTATGATATCGCAATATATTATGAGAGCGCAATTTGCAGGTATTATGAGCAATTTCTCTTACCCCAATTTGTGTCACATCTACTGGAGCATTATGAGCATGCATTATGATGTCACAGTATATGATGACATCATAATTAGTATGCACTACGATGTCACAATGTATTATGACGTCATAATGAATCCGCATTATGACATCACAATATATTATGAGAGCGCAATTTGCAGGTATTATGAGCAATTTCTCTTACCCCAATTTGTGTCACATCTACTGGAGAAACATGATCATGTATTATGACGTCACAGTATATGATGACATCATAATTAGTATGCATTATGTCGTCACAATGTATTATGATGTCATAATATATCCGCATTATGACATCACAATATATTATGAGAGCGCAATTTGCAGGTATTATGAGCAATTTCTCTTACCACAATTTCTGTCACATCTACTGGAGCATCATGAGCATGCATTATGATGTCACAATATATGATGACATCATAATTAATATGCACTATGATGTCACAATGTATTATGACGTCATAATGTATCCGCTTTATGACATCACAATATATTATGAGAGCGCAATTTGCAGGTATTATGACAAATTTCTCTTACCCCTATTTGTGTCACATCTACTGGAGCATCAAGAGCATGTATTATGACGTCACAGTATATGATGACATCATAATTAGTATGAACTATGACGTCACAATGTATTATGATGTCATAATATATCCGCATTATGACATCACAATATATTATGAGAGCGCAATGTGCAGGTATTATTATTTGCAATTTCTCTTACCACAATTTGTGTCACATATACTGGAGCATCATGAGCATGCATTATGACGTCACAATATATGATGACATCATAATTAGTATGCACTATGATGTCGCAATGTATAATGACGTCATAATTTATCCGCTTTTTGACATCAGAATATATTATGAGAGCGCAATTTGCAGGTATTATGAGCAATTTCTCTTACCCCAATTTGTGTCACAATGACTGGAGCATAATGAGCATGCATTATGATGTCACAGTATATGAAGACATCATAATTAGTATGTATTATGACGTCATAATGAATCCGCATTATGACATCACAATATATTGAGAGCGCAACTTGCAGGTATTATGAGCAATTTCTCTTACCCCAATTTGTGTCACATCTACTGGAGAAACATGAGCATGTATTATGACGTCACAGTATATGATGACATCATAATTAGTATGCATTATGACGTCACAATGTATTATGATGTCATAATATATCTGCATTATGACATCACAATATATTATGAGAGCGCAATTTGCAGGTATTATTAGCAATTTCTCTTACCACAATTTGTGTCACATCTACTGGAGCATCATGAGCATGCATTATGACGTCACAATATATGATGACATCATAATTAGTATGCAATATGATGTCACAATGTATTATGACGTCATAATTTATCCGCTTTTTGACATCACAATATATTATGAGAGCGAAATTTGCAGGTATTATGAGCAATTTCTCTTACCCCAATTTGTGTCACATCTACAGGAGAAACATGAGCATGTATTATGACGTCACAGTATATGATGACATCATAATTAGTATGCATTATGACGTCACAATGTATTATGATGTCATAATATATCCGCATTATGACATCACAATATATTATGAGAGCGCAATTTGCAGGTATTATGAGCAATTTCTCTTACCCTAATTTGTGTCACATCTACTGGAGCATCCTGAGCATGTATTATGACGTCACAATATATGATGACATCATAATTAGCATGCACTATGACGTCACAATGTATTATGACGTCATAATATATTCGCATTATCACATCACAATATATTATGATAGAGCAATTTGCAGGTATTATGACGAATTTCTCTTACCCCACTTTGTGTCACATCTACTGGAGCATCCTGAGCATGTATTATGATGTCACAGTATATGATGTCATCATAATTAGTATGCACTATGACGTCACAATGTATTATGACATCATAATGAATCCACATTATGACATCACAATATATTGAGAGCGCAATTTGCAGGTATTATGAGCAATTTCTCTTACCCCAATTTGTGTCACATCTACTGGAGCATCATGAGCATGCATTATGACGTCACAGTATATGATGACATCATAATTAGTAAGCATTATGACGTCACAATGTATTATGACGTCATAATGTATCCGCACTATGACATCACAATATATTATGAGAGCGCAATTTGCAGGTATTATGAGGAATTTCTCTTACCCCAATTTGTGTCACATCTACTAGAGCATCATGAGCATGTATTATGACGTCACAGTATATGATGACATCATAATTAGTATGCACTATGACGTCACAATGTATTATGACATCATAATGTATCCGCATTATGACATCGCAATACATTATGAGAGCGCAATTTGCAGGTGTTATGAGCAATTTCTCTTACCCCAATTTGTGTCAGAACTACTGGAGCATAATGAGCATGCATTATGATGTCACAGCATATGATGACATCATAATTAGTATGTATTATGACGTCATAATGAATCCGCATTTTGACATCACAATATATTATGAGAGCGCAATTTGCAGGTATTATGAGCAATTCTCTTACGACAATTTGTGTCACATCTAATCGAGCATCATGAGCATGTATTATGACGTCACAGTATATGATGACATCATAACTAGTATGCACTATGATGTCACAATGTATTATGATGTCATAATATATCCGCATTATGACATCACAACATATTAAGAGAGCGCAATTTGCAGATATTATGAGCAATTTCTCTTAACCCAACTTGTGTCACATCTACTGGAGCATCCTGAGCATGTATTTTGACGTCACAATATATGATGACATCATAATTAGTATGCACTATGACGTCACAATGTATTATGACGTCATAATGTATTCGCATTATGACATCACAATATAGTATGAGAGCGCAATTTGCAGGTATTATGAGCAATTTCTCTTACCCCAATTTGTGTCACATCTACTCGATCATCACGAGCATGTATTATGACGTCACAGTATATGATGACATCATAATTAGTATGCAGTATGATGTCACAATGTATTATGATGTCATAATATATCCGCATTATGACATCACAACATATTAAAAGAGCGCAATTTGAAGATATTATGAGCAATTTCTCTTACCCCAATTTGTGTCACATCTACTGGAGCATCATGAGCATGCATTATTACGTCACAATATATGATGACATCATAATTAGTATGCACTATGATGTCTCAATATATTATGACGTCATAATCTATCCGCTTTATGACATCACAATATATTATGAGAGCGCAATTTGCAGGTATTATGAGCAATTTCTCTTACCCCAATTTGTGTCACAACTACTGGAGCATCCTGAGCATCCATTTTGATGTCACAATATATGATGACAATATAATTAGTATGCACTATGACGTCACAATGTATTATGACGTCATAATGTATTCGCATTATGACATCACAATATAGTATGAGAGCGCAATTTGCAGGTATTATGAGAAATTTCTCTTACCCCAATTTGTGTCACATCTACTCGAGCATCATGAGCATGTATTATGACGTCACAGTATATGATGACATCATAATTAGTATGCACCATGACGTCACAATGTATTATGACATCATAATGTATCCGCATTATGACATCGCAATATATTATGAGAGCGCAATTTGCAGGTATTCGGAGCAATTTCTCTTACCCCAATTTATGTCACATCTCCTGGAGCATAATGAGCATGCATTATGATGTCACTGTATATGATGACATCATAATTAGTATGCACTATGATGTCACAATGTATTATGACGTCATAATGATTCCGCATTATGACATCACAATATATTATGAGAGCGCAATTTGCAGGTATTTTGAGCAATTTCTCTTACCCCAATTTGTGTCACATCTACTGGAGAAACATGAGCATGTATTATGACGTCACAGTATATGATGACATCATAATTAGTATGCATTATGACGTCACAATATATTTTGATGTCATAATATATCCGCATTATGGCATCACAATATATTATGAGAGCGCAATTTGAAGGTATCATGAGCAATTTCTATTAACCCAATTTGTGTCACATCTACTGGAGCAACCTGAGCATGTATTACGACGTCACAGTATATGATGACATCATAATTAGTATGCACTATGACATCACAATGTACTATGATGTCATAATATATCCGCATTATGACATCACAACATATTAAGAGAGCGCAATTTGCAGATATTATGAGCAATTTCTCTTACCACAATTTGTGTCACATCTACTGGAGCATCATGAGCATGCATTATGACGTCACAATACATGATGACATCATAATTAGTATGCACTAGGACGTCACAATGTATTATGACGTCATAATGAATCCGCATTATGACATCACAATATATTATGAGAGCGCAATTTGCAAGTATTTTGAGCAATTTCTCTTACCCCAATTTGTGTCACATCTACTGGAGATACATGAGCATGTATTATGACGTCACAATAAATGATGACATCATAATTAGTATGCACTATGATGTCACAATGTATTATGACGTCATAATTATACGCATTATGACATCACAATATAGTATGAGAGCGCAATTTGCAGGTATGAGCAATTTCTCTTACCCTAATTTGTGTCACATCTACTGGAGCATCCTGAGCATGTATTTTGACGTCACAATATATGATGACATCATAATTAGTATGCACTATGACGTCACAATGTATTATGACGTCATAATGAATCCACATTATGACATCACAATATATTATGAGAGCGCAATTTGCAGGTATTTTGAGCAATTTCTCTTACCCCAATTTGTGTCACATCTACTGGAGAAACATGAGCAAGTATTATGACGTCACAATATATGATGACATCATAATTAGTATGCACTATGACGTAACAATGTATTATGACATCATAATATATTCGCATTATGACATCACAATATAGTATGAGAGCGCAATTTGCAGGTATGAGCAATTTCTCTTACCCCAATTTGTGTCACACCTACTGGAGCATCCTGAGCATGTATTTTGACGTCACAATTTATGATGACATCATAATTAGTATGCACTATGACGTCACAATGTATTATGATGTCATAATGTATTCGTATGATGACATCACAATATAGTATGAGAGCGCAATTTGCAGGTATTATGAGCAATTTCTCTTACCCCAATTTGTGTCACATCTACTCGAGCATCATGAGCATGTATTATGACGTCACAGTATATGATGACATCATAATTAGTATGCACTATGACGTCACAATGTATTATGACATCATAATGTATCCGCATTATGACATCGCAATATATTATGAGAGCGCAATTTGCAGGTATTCGGAGCAATTTCTCTTAACCCAATTTGTGTCACATGTACTGGAGCATAATGAGCATGCATTATGATGTCACTGTATATGGTGACATCATAATTAGTATGCACTATGATGTCACAATGTATTATGACGTCATAATGATTCCGCATTATGACATCACAATATATAATGAGAGCGCAATTTGCAGGTATTATGAGCAATTTCTCTTACCCCAATTTGTGTCACATCTACTGGAGCATAATGAGCATGCATTATGATGTCACAGTATATGATGACATCATAATTAGAATGCACTATGATATCACAATGTATTATGAGGTCATAATGAATCTGCATTATGACATCACAATATATTATGTGAGCGTAATTTGCAGGTATTTTGAGCAATTTCTCTTACCCCCATTTTTGTCACATCTACTGGAGAAACATGAGCATGTATTATGACGTCACAATATATGATGACATCATAATTAGTAAGCACTATGACGTCACAATGTATTATGACGTCATAATGTATTCACATTATGACATCCCAATATAGTATGAGAGCGCAATTTGCAGGTATTATGAGCAATTTCTCTTACCCCAATTTGTGTCACATCTACTGGAGAATCCTGAGCATGTATTTTGACGTCACAATATATGATGACATCATAATTAGTATGCACTATGACGTCACAATGTATTATGACGTCATAATGTATTCGCATTATGACATCACAATATAGTATGAGAGCGCAATTTGCAGGTATTATGAGCAATTTCTCTTACCCCAATTTGTGTCACATCTACTCGAGCATCATGAGCATGTATTATGACGTCACAGTATATGATGACATCATAATTAGTATGCACGATGACGTCACAATGTATTATGATATCATAATATATCCGCATTATGACATCACAACATATTAAGAGAGCGCAATTTACAGATATTATGAGCAATTTCTCTTACCACAATTTGTGTCACATCTCCTGGAGCATCATGAGCATGCATTATGACGTCAGAATATATGATGACATCATAATTAGTATGCACTATGATGTCTCAATGTATTATGACGTCATAATGTATCCACTTTATGACATCACAATATATTATGAGAGCGCAATTTCAGGTATTATGAGCAATTTCTCTTACCCCAATTTGTGTCACATCTACAGGAGCATCCTGAGCATGTATTTTGACGTCACAATATATGATGACATCATAATTAGTATGCACTATGACGTCACAATGTATTATGACGTCATAATGTATTCGCATTATGACATCACAATATAGTATGAGAGCGCAATTTGCAGGTATTATGAGCAATTTCTCTTACCCCAATTTGTGTCACATCCACTCGAGCATCATGAGCATGTATTATGATGTCACAGTATATGATGACATCATAATTAGTATGCACTATGACGTCACAATGTATTATGATGTCATAATATATCCGCATTATGACATCACAACATATTAAGAGAGCGCAATTTGCAGATATTATGAGCAATTTCTCTTACCACAATTTGTGTCACATCTACTGGAGCATCATGAGCATGCATTATGACGTCACAATATATGATGACATCATAATTAGTATGCACTATGACGTCACAATGTATTATGACGTCATAATGTATTCGCATTATGGCATCACAATATAGTATGAGAGCGCAATTTGCAGGTATTATGAGCAATTTCCCTTACCCCAATTTGTGTCACACCTACTTGAGCATCATGAGCATGTATTATGACGTCACAGTGTATGATGACATCATAATTAGTATGCACTATGACGTCACAATGTATTATGACATCATAATGTATCCGCATTATGACATCGCAATATATTATGAGAGCGCAATTTGCACGTATTCGGAGCAATTTCTCTTACCCCAATTTGTGTCACATCTACTGGAGCATAATGAGTATGCATTATGATGTCAGTGTATATGATGACATCATAATTAGTATGCACTATGATGTCACAATGTATTATGATGTCATAATGTATTCGCATTATGACATCACAATACATTATGAGAGCGCAAATTGCAGGTATTATGAGCAATTTCTCTTACCCCAATTTGTGTCACATCTACTGGAGCATCCTGAGCATGTATTTTGACGTCACAATATATGATGACATCATAATTAGTATGCACTATGACGTCACAATGTATTATGACGTCATAATGTATTCGCATTATGACATCACAATATATTATGAGAGCGCAATTTGCAGGTATTATGAGCAATTTCTCTTACCCCAATTTGTGTCACATCTACTGGAGCATAATGAGCATGCATTATGATGTCACATTATATGATGACATCATAATTACTATCCACTATGATGTCACAATGTATTATGAGGTCATAATGAATCCGCATTATGACATCAGAATATATTATGAGAGCGCAATTTGCAGGAATTTTGAGCAATTTCCCTTACCCCAATTTGTGTCACATCTACTGGAGAAACATGAGCATGTATTATGACGTCACAGTATATGATGACATCATAATTAGTATGCATTATGACGTCACAATATATTGTGATGTCATAATATATCCGCATTATGGCATCACAATATATTATGAGAGCGCAATTTGAAGGTATCATGAGCAATTTCTATTACCCCAATTTGTGTCACATCTACTGGAGCATCCTGAGCATGTATTATGACGTCACAGTATATGATGACATCATAATTAGTATGCACTATGACATCACAATGTATTATGATGTCATAATATATCCGCATTATGACATCACAACATATTAAGAGAGCGCAATTTGCAGATATTATGAGCAATTTCTCTTACCACAATTTGTGTCACATCTACTGGAGCATCATGAGCATGCATTATGACGTCACAATATATGATGACATCATAATTAGTATGCACTATGACGTCACAATGTATTATGACGTCATAAAGAATCCGCATTATGACATCACAATATATTATGAGAGCGCAATTTGCAGGTATTTTGAGCAATTTCTCTTACCCCAATTTGTGTCACATCTACTGGAGATACATGAGCATGTATTATGACGTCACAATAAATGATGACATCATAATTAGTATGCACTATGATGTCACAATGTATTATGACGTCATAATTATACGCATTATGACATCACAATATAGTATGAGAGCGCAATTTGCAGGTATGAGCAATTTCTCTTACCCTAATTTGTGTCACATCTACTGGAGCATCCTGAGCATGTATTTTGACGTCACAATATATGATGACATCATAATTAGTATGCACTATGACGTCACAGTGTATTATGACGTCATAATGAATCCACATTATGACATCACAATATATTATGAGAGCGCAATTTGCAGGTATTTTGAGTAATTTCTCTTACCCCAATTTGTGTCACATCTACTGGAGAAACATGACCAAGTATTATGACGTCACAATATATGATGACATCATAATTAGTATGCACTATGACCTCACAATGTATTATGACATCATAATATATTCGCATTATGACATCACAATATAGTATGAGAGCGCAATTTGCAGGTATGAGCAATTTCTCTTACCCCAATTTGTGTCACATCTACTGGAGCATCCTGAGCATGTATTTTGACGTCAGAATTTATGATGACATCATAATTAGTATGCACTATGACGTCAAAATATATTATGATGTCATAATGTATTCGTATTATGACATCACAATATAGTATGAGAGCGCAATTTGCAGGTATTATGAGCAATTTCTCTTACCCCAATTTGTGTCACATCTACTCGAGCATCATGAGCATGTATTATGACGTCACAGTATATGATGACATCATAATTAGTATGCACTATGACGTCACAATATATTATGACATCATAATGTATCCGCATTATGACATCGCAATATATTATGAGAGCCCAATTTGCAGGTATTCGGAGCAATTTCTCTTACCCCAATTTGTGTCACATCTACTGGAGCATAATGAGCATGCATTATGATGTCACTGTATATGATGACATCATAATTAGTATGCACTATGATGTCACAATGTATTATGACGTCATAATGATTCCGCATTATGACATCACAATATATTATGAGAGCCCAATTTGCAGGTATTATGAGCAATTTCTCTTACCCCAATTTGTGTCACATCTACTGGAGCATAATGAGCATGCATTATGATGTCACAGTATATGATGACATCATAATTAGTATGCACTATGATATCACAATGTATTATGAGGTCATAATGAATCTGCATTATGACATCACAATATATTATGAGAGCGCAATTTACAGATATTGTGAGCAATTTCTCTTACCACAATTTGTGTCACATCTCCTGGAGCAACATGAGCATGCATTATGACGTCAGAATATATGATGACATCATAATTAGTATGCACTATGATATCTCAATGTATTATGACGTCATAATGTATCCGCTTTATGACATCACAATATATTATGAGAGCGCAATTTCAGGTATTATGAGCAATTTCTCTTACCCCAATATGTGTCACATCTACAGGAGCATCCTGAGCATGTATTTTGACGTCACAATATATGATGACATCATAATTAGTATGCACTATGACGTCACAATGTATTATGACGTCATAATGTATTCGCATTATGACATCACAATATAGTATGAGAGCGCAATTAGCAGGTATTATGAGCAATTTCTCTTACCCCAATTTGTGTCACATCTACTCGAGCATCATGAGCATGTATTATGACGTCACAGTATATGATGACATCATAATTAGTATGCACTATGACGTCACAATGTATTATGACATCATAATGTATCCGCATTATGACATCGCAATACTTTATGAGAGCGCAATATGCAGGTATTATGAGCAATTTCTCTTACCCCAATTTGTGTCACATCTACTGGAGTATAATGAGCATGCATTATGATGTCACAGTATATGATGACATCATAATTACTATGCAGTATGATGTCACAATGTATTATGACGTCATAATGTACCCGCTTTTTGACATCACAATATATTATAAGAGCGCAATTTGCAGGTATTATGAGCAATTTCTCTTACCCCAATTTGTGTCACATCTACTGGAGCAAAATGAGAATGCATTATGATGTCACAGTATATGACGACATCATAATTAGTATGCACTATGATGTCACAATGTATTATGACGTCATAATGAATCCGCATTTTGACATCACAATATATTAAGAGAGCGCAATTTGCAGGTATTCTGAACAATTTCTCTTAACCCAATTTGTGACACATCTACTGGAGAAACATGGGCATGTATTATGACGTCACAGTATATGATGACATCATAATTAGTATGCACTATGACGTCTCAATATATTATGATGTCATAATATATCCGCATTATGACATCACAATATATTATGAGAGCGCAATTTGCATGTATTATGAGCAATTTCTCTTACCACAATTTGTGTAATATCTGCTGGAGCATCATGAGCATGCATTATGATGTCACAATATATGATGACATCATAATTAGTATGCACTATGATGTCACAATGTATTATGACGTCATAATGTATCTGCTTTATGACATCACAATATATTATTAGAGCGCAATTTGCAGGTATTATGACCAATTTCTCTTACCCCAATTTGTGTCACATCTACTGGAGCATCATGAGCATGTATTATGACGTCACAGTATATGATGACATCATAATTAGTATGCACTATGACGTCACAATGTATTATGATGTCATAATATATCCGGATAATGACATCACAATATATTATGAGAGCGCAATTTGCAGGTGTTATGAGCAATTTCTCTTACCACAATTTGTTCCACATCTACTGGAGCATCATTAGCATGCATTATGACGTCACAATATATGATGACATCATAATTAGTATGCACTATGATGTCACAATGTATTATGACGTCATAATGTATCCGCTTTATGACATCACAATATATTATGAGAGCGCAATTTGCAGGTATTATGACCAATTTCTCTTACCCCAATTTGTGTCAAATCTACTGGAGCATCATGAGCATGTATTATGACGTCACAGTATATGATTACATCATAATTAGTATGCACTATGAGGTCACTATGTATTATGATGTCATAATATATCCGCATTATGACATCACAGCATATTATGAGAGCGCAATTTGCAGGTATTATGAGCAATTTCTCTTGCCACAATTTGTGTCACATCTACTGGAGCATCTTGAGCATCCATTATGACGTCACAATATATGATGACATCGTAATTAGTATGCACTATGATGTCACAATGTATTATGACGTCATAATGTATCCGCTTTATGACATCACAATATATTATGAGAGCGCAATTTGCAGGTATTATGACCAATTTCTCTTACCCTAATTTGTGTCACATCTACTGGAGCATCATGTGCATGTATTATGACGTCACAGTATATGATGACATCATAATTAGTATGCACTATGACGTCACAATGTATTATGACGTCATAATGTATCCGCATTATGACATCACGATATATTATGAGAGCGAAATTTGCAGGTATTATGACCAATTTCTCTTACCCCAATTTGTGTCACATCTACTGGAGCATCATGAGCATGCTTTATGACGTCACAATATATGATGACATCGTAATTAGTATGCACTATGATGTCACAATGTATTATGACGTCATAATGTATCCGCTTTATGACATCACAATATATTATGAGAGCGCAATTTGCAGGTATTATGACCAATTTCTCTTACCCTAATTTGCGTGACATCTACTGGAGCATCATGTGCATGTATTATGACGTCACAGTATATGATGACATCATAATTAGTATGCACTATGACGTCACAACGTATTATGACGTCATAATGAAACCGCATTATGACATCACAATATATTATGAGAGCGCAATTTGCAGGTATTCTGACCAATTTCTCTTAACCCAATTTGTGACACATCTACTGGAGAAACATGAGCATGTATTATGACGTCACAGTATATGATGACATCATAATTAGTATGCATTATGACGTCTCAATATATTATGATGTAATAATATATCCGCATTATGACATCACAATATATTATGAGAGCGCAATTTGCATGTATTATGAGCAATTTCTCTTACAACAATTTGTGTAAGATCTGCTGGAGCATCATGAGCATGCATTATGATGTCACAATATATGATGACATCATAATTAGTATGCATTATGATGTCACAATGTATTATGACGTCATAATGTATCTGCTTTATGACATCACAATATATTATTAGAGCGCAATTTGCAGGTATTATGACCAATTTCTCTTACCCCAATTTGTGTCACATCTACTGGAGCATCATGAGCATGTATTATGACGTCACAGTATATGATGACATCATAATTAGTATGCACTATGACGTCACAATGTATTATGATGTCATAATATATCCGGATAATGACATCACAATATATTATGAGAGCGCAATTTGCAGGTGTTATGAGCAATTTCTCTTACAACAATTTGTGACACATCTACTGGAGCATCATGAGCATGCATTATGACGTCACAATATATGATGACATCATAATTAGTATGCACTATGATGTCACAATGTATTATGACGTCATAATGTATCCGCTTTATGACATCACAATATATTATGAGAGCGCAATTTGCAGGTATTATGACCAATTTCTCTTACCCCAATTTGTGTCACATCTACTGGAGAAACATGAGCATGTATTATGACGTCCCAGTATATGATGACATCATAATTAGTATGCACTATGACGTCACAATGTATTATGACGTCATAATGTATTCGCATTATGGCATCACAATATAGTATGAGAGCGCAATTTGCAGGTATTATGAGCAATTTCTCTTACCCCAATTTGTGTCACATCTACTCGAGCATCATGAGCATGTATTATGACGTCACAGTATATGATGACATCATAATTAGTATGCACTATGACGTCACAATGTATTATGACATCATAATGTATCCGCATTATGACAACGCAATATATTATGAGAGCGCAATTTGCACGTATTCGGAGCAATTTCTCTTACCCCAATTTGTGTCACATCTACTGGAGCATAATGAGTATGCATTATGATGTCAGAGTATATGATGACATCAAAATTAGTATGCACTATGATGTCAAAATGTATTATGATGTCATAATGTATTCGCATTATGACATCACAATACATTATGAGAGCGCAATTTGCAGGTATTATGAGCAATTTCTCTTACCCCAATTTGTGTCACATCTACTGGAGCATCCTAAGCATGTATTTTGACGTCACAATATATGATGACATCATAATTAGTATGCACTATGACGTCACAATGTATTATGACGTCATAATGTATTCGCATTATGACATCACAATATAGTATGAGAGCGCAATTTGCAGGTATTATGAGCAATTTTTCTTACCCCAATTTGTGTCACATCTACTGGAGAAACATGAGCATGTATTATGACGTCACAGTATATGATGACATCATAATTAGTATGCATTATGACGTCACAATATATTATGATGTCATAATATATCCGCATTATGGCATCACAATATATTATGAGAGCGCAATTTGCAGGTATTATGAGCAATTTCTCTCACCCCAATTTGTGTCACATCTACTGGAGCATCCTGAGCATGCATTTTGACGTCACAATATATGATGACATCATAATTAGTATGCACTATGACGTCACAATGTATTATGACGTCATAATGTATTCGCATTATGACATCACAATATAGTATGAGAGCGCAATTTGCAGGTATTATGAGCAATTTCTCTTACCCCAATTTGTGTCACATCTACTGGAGCATCCCGAGCATGTATTTTGATGTCACAATATATGATGACATCATAATTAGTATGCACTATGACGTCACAATGTATTATGACGTCATAATGTATTCGCATTATGACATCACAATATATTATGAGAGCGCAATTTGCAGGTATTATGAGCAATTTCTCTTACCCCAATTTGTGTCACATCTACTGGAGTATAATGAGTATGCATTATGATGTCACAGTATATGATGACATCATAATTAGTATGCAGTATGATGTCACAATATATTATGACGTCATAATGTATCCGCTTTTTGACATCACAATATATTATAAGAGCGCAATTTGCAGGTATTATGACCAATTTCTCTTACCCCAATTTGTGTCACATCTACTGGAGCAAAATGAGAATGCATTATGATGTCACAGTATATGATGACATCATAATTAGTATGCACTATGATGTCACAATGTATTATGACGTCATAATGAATCCGCATTATGACACCACAATATATTATGAGAGCACAATTTGCAGGTATTATGACCAATTTCTCCTACCCCAATTTGTGTCACATCTACTGGAGAAACATGGCATGTATTATGACGTCACAGTATATGATGATATCATAATTAGTATGCATTATGACGTCACAATATATTATGATGTCATAATATATCCACATTATGACATCACAATATATTATGAGAGCGCAATTTGCAGGTATTATGAGCAATTTCTCTTACCACAATTTGTGTAACATGTGCTGGAGCATCATGAGCATGCATTATGACGTCACAACATATGATGACATCATAATTAGTCTGCACTATGATGTCACAATGTATTATGACGTCATAATGTATCCGCTTTTTGACTTCACAATATATTATGAGAGCGCAATTTGCAGGTATTATGAGCCATTTCTCTTACCCCAATTTGTGTCACATCTACTGGAGAAACATGAGCATGTATTATGATGTTACAGTATATGATGACATCATAATTAGTATGCACTATGACTTCACAATGTATTATGATATCATAATATATCCGCATTATGACATCACAATATATTATGACAGCGCAATTTGCAGGTATTATTAGCAATTTATCTTACCCCAATTTGTGTCACATCTACTGGAGCATCCTGAGCATGTATTATGACGTCACAATATATGGTGACATCATAATTAGTATGCACTATGACGTCACAATGTATTATGATGTCATAATATATTCGCATTATCACATCACAATATATTATGAGAGAGCAATTTGCAGGTATCATGACGAATTTCTCTTACCCCAATTTTTGTCACATCTACTGGAGCATCATAAGCATGTATTATGATGTCACAGTATATGATGACATCATAATTAGTATGCACTATGATGTCACAATGTATTATGACATCATAATGTATCCGCATTATGACATCGCAATACTTTATGAGAGCGCAATTTGCAGGTATTATGAGCAATTTCTCTTACCCCAATTTGTGTCACATCTACTGGAGTATAATGAGCATGCATTATGATGTCACAGTATATGATGACATCATAATTACTATGCAGTATGATGTCACAATGTATTATGACGTCATAATGTATCCGCTTTTTGACATCACAATATATTATAAGAGCGCAATTTGCAGGTATTATGAGCAATTTCTCTTACCCCAATTTGTGTCACATCTACTGGAGCAAAATGAGAATGCATTATGATGTCACAGTATATGATGACATCATAATTAGTATGCACTATGATGTCACAATGTATTATGACGTCATAATGAATCCGCATTATGACACAACAATATATTATGAGAGCGCAATTTGCAGGTATTATGACCAATTTCTCCTACCCCAATTTGTGTCACATCTACTGGAGAAACATGAGCATGTATTATGACGTCACAGTATATGATGATATCATAATTAGTATGCATTATGACGTCACAATATATTATGATGTCATAATATATCCACATTATGACATCACAATATATTATGAGAGCACAATTTGCAGGTATTATGAGCAATTTCTCTTACCACAATTTGTGTAACATGTGCTGGAGCATCATGAGCATGCATTATGATGTCACAATATATGATGACATCATAATTAGTATGCACTATGATGTCACAATGTATTATGACGTCATAATGTATCCGCTTTATGACATCACAATATATTATGAGAGCGCAATTTGCAGGTATTATGACCAATTTCTCTTACCCCAATTTGTGTCACATCTACTGGAGAAACAGGAGCATGTATTATGACGTCACAGTATATGATGACATCATAATTAGTATGCATTATGACGTCACAATGTATTATGATGTCATAATATATCCGCATTATGACATCACAATATATTATGAGGGCGCAATTTGCAGGTATTATGAGCAATTTCTCTTAACACAATTTGTGCCACATCTACTAGAGCATCATGAGCATGCATTATGATGACACAATATATGATGACATCATAATTAGTATGCACTATGATGTCACAATGTATTATGACGTCATAATGAATCCGCTTTATGACATCACAATATATTATGAGAGCGCAATTTGCAGGTATTATGACCAATTTCTCTTACCCCAATATGTCACATCTACTGGAGCATCATGAGCATGTATTATGACGTCACAGTATATGATGACATCATAATTAGTATGCACTATGACGTCACAATGTATTATGATGTCATAATACATCCGCATTATGACATCACAATATATTATGAGGGCGCAATTTGCAGGTATTATGAGTAATTTCTCTTACCACAATTTGTGTCACATCTACTGGAGCATCATGAGCATGCATTATGACGTCACAGTATATGATGACATCATAATTAGTAAGCATTATGACGTCACAATGTATTATGACGTCATAATGTATCCGCATTATGACGTCACAATATATTATGAGAGAGCAATTTGCAGGTAATATGAGCAATTTCTCTTACCGCCATTTGTGTCACATCTACTGGAGCATCCTGAGCATGTATTATGACGTCACAGTATATGATGACATCATAATTAGTATGCACTATGATGTCACAATGAATTATGATGTCATAATATATCCGCATTATGACATCGCAATATATTATGAGAGCGCAATTTGCAGGTATTATGAGCAATTTCTCTTACCCCAATTTGTGTCACATCTACTGGAGCATAATGAGCATGCATTATGATGTCACAGTATATGATGACATCATAATTAGTATGCACTATGATCTCACAATGTATTATGACGTCATAATGAATCCGCATTATGACATCACAATATATTATGAGAGCGCAATTTGCAAGTATTGTGAGCAATTTCTCTTACCCCAATTTGTGTCAAATCTACTGGAGAACCATGAGCATGTATTATGACGTCACAGTATATGATGACATCATAATTAGTATGCACTATGATGTCACAATGTATTATGATGTTATAATATATCCGCATTATGACATCGCAATGCATTATGAGAGCGAAACTTGCAGGTATTATGAGAAATTTCTCTTACCCCAATTTTTGTCACATCTACTGGAGCATCCTGAGCATGTATTATGACGTCACAATATATGATGACATCATAATTAGTATGCATTATGACGTCACAATGTATTATGATGTCATAATATATTCGCATTATCACATCACAATATATAATGAGAGAGCAATTTGCAGGTATTATGACGAATTTCTCTTACCCCAATTTGTGTCACATCTACTGGAGCATCATGAGCATGTATTATGATGTCACAGTATATGATGACATCATAATTAGTATGCAGTATGACGTCACAATGTATTATGACATCATAATGTATCCGCATTATGACATCGCAATACTTTATGAGAGCGCAATTTGCAGGTATTATGAGCAATTTCTCTTACCCCAATTTGTGTCACATCTACAGGAGCATCCTGAGCATGTATTTTGACGTCACAATATATGATGACATCATAATTAGTATGCACTATGACGTCACAATGTATTATGACGTCATAATGTATTCGCATTATGACATCACAATATAGTATGAGAGCGCATTTAGCAGGTATTATGAGCAATTTCTCTTACCCCAATTTGTGTCACATCTACTCGAGCATCATGAGCATGTATTATGACGTCACAGTGTATGATGACATCATAATTAGTATGCACTATGACGTCACAATGTATTATGACATCATAATGTATCCGCAATATGACATCGCAAAATATTATGAGAGCGCAATTTGCAGGTATTCGGAGCAATTTCTCTTACCCCAAATTGTCACATCTACTGGAGCATAATGAGCATGCATTATGATGTCACTGTGTATGATGGCATCATAATTAGTATGCACTAAGATGTCACAATGCATTATGAGGTCATAATGATTCCGCATTATGACATCGCAATATATTATGAGAGCGCAATTTGCACGTTTTCGGAGCAATTTCTCTTACCCCAATTTGTGTCACATCTACTGGAGCTTACTGAGCATGTATTTTGACGTCACAGTATATGATGACATCATAATTAGTATGCACTATGACGTCACAATGTATTATGATGTCATAATGTATTTGCATTATGACATCACAATACATTATGAGAGCGCAATTTGCAGGTATTATGAGCAATTTCTCTTACCCCAATTTGTGTCACATCTACTGGAGAACCATGAGCATGTATTATGACGTCACAGTATATGATGACATCATAATTAGTATGCACTATGATGTCACAATGTATTATGATGTTATAATATATCCGCATTATGACATCGCAATACATTATGAGAGCGAAACTTGCAGGTATTATGAGCAATTTCTCTTACCCCAATTTGTGTCACATCTACTCGAGAATCATGAGCATGTATTATGACGTCACAGTATATGATGACATCATAATTAGTATGCACAATGACGTCACAATGTATTATGATGTCATAATATATCCGCATTATGACATCACAACATATTAAGAGAGCGCAATTTACAGATATTATGAGCAATTTCTCTTACCACAATTTGTGTCACATCTACTGGAGCATCATGAGCATGCATTATGACGTCACAATATATGATGACATCATAATTAGTATGCACTATGACGTCACAATGTATTATGACGTCATAATGTATTCGCATTATGGCATCACAATATAGTATGAGAGCGCAATTTGCAGGTATTATGAGCAATTTCTCTTACCCCAAATTGTGTCACATCTACTCGAGCATCATGAGCATGTATTATGACGTCACAGTATATGATGACATCATAATTAGTATGCACTATGACGTCACAATGTATTATGACATCATAATGTATCCGCATTATGACATCGCAATATATTATGAGAGCGAAATTTTCAGGTATTCGGAGCAATTTCTCTTACCCCAAATTGTCACATCTACTGGAGCATAATGAGCATGCATTATGATGTCACTGTATATGATGACATCATAATTAGTATGCACTAAAATGTCACAATGCATTATGACCTCATAATGATTCCGCATTATGACATCACAATATATTATGAGAGCGCAATTTGCAGGTATTATGAGCAATTTCTCTTACCCCAATTTGTGTCACATCTACTGGTGCAGCCTGAGGATGTATTTTGACGTCACAATATATGATGACATCATAATTAGTATGCACTATGACGTCAGAATGTATTATGACGTCATAATGTATTCGCATTATGACATCACAATATAGTATGAGAGCGCAATTTGCAGGTATTATGAGCAATTTCTCTTACCCCAATTTGTGTCACATCCACTTGAGCATCATGAGCATGTATTATGACGTCACAGTATATGATGACATCATAATTAGTATGCACTATGACGTCACAATGTATTATGATGTCATAATATATCCGCATTATGACATCACAACATATTAAGAGAGCGCAATTTGCAGATATTTTGAGCAATTTCTCTTACCACAATTTGCGTCACATCTACTGGAGCATCATGAGCATGCATTATGACGTCACAATATATGATGACATCATAATTAGTATGCACTATGACGTCAAAATATATTATGATGTCATAATGTATTCGTATTATGACATCACAATATAGTATGAGAGCGCAATTTGCAGGTATTATGAGCAATTTCTCTTACCCCAATTTGTGTCACACCTACTCGAGCATCATGAGCATGTTTTATGACGTCACAGTATATGATGACATCATAATTAGTATGCACTATGACGTCACAATGTATTATGACATCATAATGTATCCGCATTATGACATCGCAATATATTATGAGAGCGCAATTTGCTCGTATTCGGAGCAATTTCTCTTACCCCAATTTGTGTCACATCTACTGGAGCATAATGAGTATGCATTATGATGTCAGTGTATATGATGACATCATAATTAGTATGCACTATGATGTCACAATGTATTATGATGTCATAATGTATTCGCATTATGACATCACAATACATTATGAGAGCGCAATTTGCAGGTATTATGAGCAATTTCTCTTACCCCAATTTGTGTCACATCTACTGGAGCATCCTGAGCATGTATTTTGACGTCACAATATATGATGACATCATAATTAGTATGCACTATGACGTCACAATGTATTATGACGTCATAATGTTTTCGCATTATGACATCACAATATATTATGAGAGCGCAATTTGCAGGTATTATGAGCAATTTCTCTTACCCCAATTTGTGTCACATCTACTGGAGCATAATGAGCATGCATTATGATGTCACAGTATATGATGACATCATAATTAGTATCCACTATGATGTCACAATGTATTATGAGGTCATAATGAATCCGCATTATGACATCACAATATATTATGAGAGCGCAATTTGCAGGAATTTTGAGCAATTTCCCTTACCCCAATTTGTGTCACATCTACTGGAGAAACATGAGCATATATTATGACGTCACAGTATATGATGACATCATAATTAGTATGCATTATGACGTCACAATATATTGTGATGTCATAATATATCCGCATTATGGCATCACAATATATTATGAGAGCGCAATTTGAGTGTATCATGAGCAATTTCTATTACCCCAATTTGTGTCACATCTACTGGAGCATCCTGAGCATGTATTATGACGTCACAGTATATGATGACATCATAATTAGTATGCACTATGACATCACAATGTATTATGATGTCATAATATATCCGCATTATGACATCACAACATATTAAGAGAGCGCAATTTGCAGATATTATGAGCAATTTCTCTTACCAAAATTTGTGTCACATCTACTGGAGCATCATGAGCATGCATTATGACGTCACAATATATGATGACATCATAATTAGTATGCACTATGACGTCACAATGTATTATGACGTCATAAAGAATCCGCATTATGACATCACAATATATTATGAGAGCGCAATTTGCTTGTATTTTGAGCAATTTCTCTTACCCCAATTTATGTCACATCTACTGGAGATACATGAGCATGTATTATGACGTCACAATAAATGATGACATCATAATTAGTATGTACTATGATGTCACAATGTATTATGACGTCATAATTATACGCATTATGACATCACCATATAGTATGAGAGCGCAATTTGCAGGTATGAGCAATTTCTCTTACCCTAATTTGTGTCACATCTACTGGAGCATCCTGAGCATGTATTTTGACGTCACAATATATGATGACATCATAATTAGTATGCACTATGACGTCACAATGTATTATGACGTCATAATGAATCCACATTATGACATCACAATATATTATGAGAGCGCAATTTGCAGGTATTTTGAGTAATTTCTCTTACCCCAATTTGTGTCACATCTACTGGAGAAACATGACCAAGTATTATGACGTCACAATATATGATGACATCATAATTAGTATGCACTATGATGTCTCAATGTATTATGACGTCATAATGTATCCGCTTTATGACATCACAATATATTATGAGAGCGCAATTTAAGGTACTATGAGCAATTTCTCTTACCCCAATTTGTGTCACATCTACAGGAGCATCCTGAGCATGTATTTTGACGTCACAATATATGATGACATCATAATTAGTATGCACTATGACGTCACAATGCATTATGACGTCATAATGTATTCGCATTATGACATCACCATATAGTATGAGAGCGCAATTTGCAGGTATTATGAGCAATTTCTCTTACCCCAATTTGTGTCATATCTACTCGAGCATCATGAGCATGTATTATGACGTCACAGTATATGATGACATTTTAATTAGTATGCACTATGACGTCACAATGTATTATGACATCATAATGTATCCGCATTATGACATCGCAATATATTATGAGAGCGCAATTTGCAGGTATTATGAGCAATTTTTCTTACCCCAATTTGTGTCACATCTACTGGAGCATCCTGAGGATGTATTTTGACGTCACAATATATGATGACATCATAATTATTATGCAATATGACGTCACAATGTATTATGACGTCATAATGTATTCGCATTATGGCATCACAATATAGTATGAGAGCGCAATTTGCAGGTATTATGAGCAATTTCCCTTACCCCAATTTGTGTCACACCTACTCGAGCATCATGAGCATGTATTATGACGTCACAGTATATGATGACATCATAATTAGCATGCACTATGACGTCACAATGTATTATGACATCATAATGTATCCGCATTATGACATCGCAATATATTATGAGAGCGCAATTTGCACGTATTCGGAGCAATTTCTCTTACCCCAATTTGTGTCACATCTACTGGAGCATAATGAGTATGCATTATGATGTCAGTGTATATGATGACATCATAATTAGTATGCACTATGATGTCACAATGTATTATGATGTCATAATGTATTCGCATTATGACATCACAATACATTATGAGAGCGCAATTTGCAGGTATTATGAGCAATTTCTCTTACTCCAATTTGTGTCACATCTACTGGAGCATCCTGAGCATGTATTTTGACGTCACAATATACGATGACATCATAATTAGTATGCACTATGACGTCACAATGTATTATGACGTCATAATGTATTCGCATTATGACATCACAATATATTATGAGAGCGCAATTTGCAGGTATTATGAGCAATTTCTCTTACCCCAATTTGTGTCACATCCACTCGAGCATCATGAGAATGTATTATGACGTCACAGTATATGATGACATCATAATTAGTATGCACTATGACGTCACAATGTATTATGATGTCATAATATATCCGCATTATGACATCACAACATATTAAGAGAGCGCAATTTGCAGATATTATGAGCAATTTCTCTTACCACAATTTGTGTCACATCTACTGGAGCATCATGAGCATGCATTATGACGTCACAATATATGATGACATCATAATTAGTATGCACTATGACGTCACAATGTATTATGACGTCATAATGTATTCGCATTATGGCATCACAATATAGTATGAGAGCGCAATTTGCAGGTATTATGAGCAATTTCCCTTACCCCAATTTGTGTCACACCTACTCGAGCATCATGAGCATGTATTATGATGTCACAGTATATGATGACATCATAATTAGCATGCACTATGACGTCACAATGTATTATGACATCATAATGTATCCGCATTATGACATCGCAATATATTATGAGAGCGCAATTTGCACGTATTCGGAGCAATTTCTCTTACCCCAATTTGTGTCACATCTACTGGAGCATAATGAGTATGCAATATGATGTCAGTGTATATGATGACATCATAATTAGTATGCACTATGACGTCACAATGTATTATGACGCCATAATGAATCCACATTATGACATCACAATATATTATGAGAGCGCAATTTGCAGGTATTTTGAGCAATTTCTCTTACCCCAATTTGTGTCACATCTACTGGAGAAACATGAGCAAGTATTATGACGTCACAATATATGATGACATCATAATTAGTATGCACTATGACGTCACAATGTATTATGACGTCATAATGTATTCGCATTATGACATCACAATATAGTATGAGAGCGCAATTTGCAGGTATTATGAGCAATTTCTCTTACCCCAATTTGTGTCACATCTACTGGAGAAACATGAGCATGTATTATGACGTCACAGTATATGATGACATGATAATTAGTATGCATTATGACGTCACAATATATTATGATGTCATAATATGTCCGCATTATGGCATCACAATATATTATGAGAGCGCAATTTGCAGGTATTATGAGCAATTTCTCTTACCCCAATTTGTGTCACATCTACTGGAGCATCCTGAGCATGTATTTTGACGTCACAATATATGATGACAGCATAATTAGTATGCACTATGACGTCACAATGTATTATGACGTCATAATGTATTCGCATTATGACATCACTATATATTATGAGAGCGCAATTTGCAGGTATTATGAACAATTTCTCTTACCCCAATTTGTGTCACATCTACTGGAGCATAATGAGCATGCATTATGATGTCACAGTATATGATGACATCATAATTAGTATCCACTATGATGTCACAATGTATTATGAGGTCATAATGAATCCGCATTATGACATCACAATATATTATGAGAGCGCAATTTGCAGGAATTTTGAGCAATTTCTCTTACCCCAGTTTGTGTCACATCTACTGGAGAAACATGAGCATGTATTATGACGTCACAGTATATGATGACATCAAAATTAGTATGCATTATGACGTCACAATATATTGTGATGTCATAATATATCCGCATTATGGCATCACAATATATTATGAGAGCGCAATTTGAAGGTATCATGAGCAATTTCTATTACCCCAATTTGTGTCACATCTACTGGAGCATCCTGAGCATGTATTATGATGTCACAGTATATGATGACATCATAATTAGTATGCACTATGACATCACAATGTATTATGATGTCATAATATATCCGCATTATGACATCACAACATATTAAGAGAGCGCAATTTGCAGATATTATGAGCAATTTCTCTTACCACAATTTGCGTCACATCTACTGGAGCATCATGAGCATGCATCATGACGTCACAATATATGATGACATCATAATTAGTATGCACTATGACGTCACAATGTATGATGACGTCATAAAGAATCCGCATTATGACATCACAATATATTATGAGAGCGCAATTTGCAGGTATTTTGAGCAATTTCTCTTATCCCATTTTGTGTCACATCTACTGGAGATACATGAGCATGTATTATGACGTCACAATAAATGATGACATCATAATTAGTATGCACTATGATGTCACAATGTATTATGACGTCATAATTATACGCATTATGACATCACAATATAGTATGAGAGCGCAATTTGCAGGTATGAGCAATTTCTCTTACCCTAATTTGTGTCACATCTACTGGAGCATCCTGAGCATGTATTTTGACGTCACAATATATGATGACATCATAATTAGTATGCACTATGACGTCACAATGTATTATGACGTCATAATGAATCCACATTATGACATCACAATATATTATGAGAGCGCAATTTGCAGGTATTTTGAGCAATTTCTCTTTCCCCAATTTGTGCCACATCTACTGGAGAAACATGAGCAAGTATTATGACGTCACAATATATGATGACATCATAATTAGTATGCACTATGACGTCACAATGTATTATGACATCATAATGTATCCGAATTATGACATCGCAATATATTATGAGAGCGCAATTTGCAGGTATTCGGAGCAATTTCTCTTACCCCAAATTGTCACATCTACTGGAGCATAATGAGCATGCATTATGATGTCACTGTATATGATGACATCATAATTAGTATGCACTAAGATGTCACAATGCATTATGACGTCATAATGATTCCGCATTATGACATCACAATATATTATGAGAGCGCAATTTGCAGGTATTATGAGCAATTTCTCTTACCCCAATTTGTGTCACATCTACTGGAGCATCCTGAGGATGTATTTTGACGTCACAATATATGATGACATCATAATAAGTATGCACTATGACGTCACAATGTATTATGACGTCATAATGTATTCGCATTATGACATCACAATATATTATGAGAGCGCAATTTGCAGGTATTATGAGCAATTTCTCTTACCCCAATTTGTGTCACATCTACTCGAGCATCATGAGCATGTATTATGACGTCACAGTATATGATGACATCATAATTAGTATGCACTATGACGTCACAATGTATTATGATGTCATAATATATCCGCATTATGACATCACAACATATTAAGAGAGCGCAATTTGCAGATATTATGAGCAATTTCTCTTACCACAATTTGTGTCACATCTACTGGAGCATCATGAGCATGCATTATGACGTCACAATATATGATGACATCATAATTAGTATGCACTATGACGTCACAATGTATTATGACGTCATAATGTATTCGCATTATGGCATCACAATATAGTATGAGAGCGCAATTTGCAGGTATTATGAGCAATTTCTCTTACCCCAATTTGTGTCACATCTACTCGAGCATCATGAGCATGTATTATGACGTCACAGTATATGATGACATCATAATTAGTATGCACTATGACGTCACAATGTATTATGACATCATAATGTATCCGCATTATGACAACGCAATATATTATGAGAGCGCAATTTGCACGTATTCGGAGCAATTTCTCTTACCCCAATTTGTGTCACATCTACTGGAGCATAATGAGTATGCATTATGATGTCAGAGTATATGATGACATCAAAATTAGTATGCACTATGATGTCAAAATGTATTATGATGTCATAATGTATTCGCATTATGACATCACAATACATTATGAGAGCGCAATTTGCAGGTATTATGAGCAATTTCTCTTACCCCAATTTGTGTCACATCTACTGGAGCATCCTAAGCATGTATTTTGACGTCACAATATATGATGACATCATAATTAGTATGCACTATGACGTCACAATGTATTATGACGTCATAATGTATTCGCATTATGACATCACAATATAGTATGAGAGCGCAATTTGCAGGTATTATGAGCAATTTTTCTTACCCCAATTTGTGTCACATCTACTGGAGAAACATCAGCATGTATTATGACGTCACAGTATATGATGACATCATAATTAGTATGCATTATGACGTCACAATATATTATGATGTCATAATATATCCGCATTATGGCATCACAATATATTATGAGAGCGCAATTTGCAGGTATTATGAGCAATTTCTCTCACCCCAATTTGTGTCACATCTACTGGAGCATCCTGAGCATGCATTTTGACGTCACAATATATGATGACATCATAATTAGTATGCACTATGACGTCACAATGTATTATGACGTCATAATGTATTCGCATTATGACATCACAATATAGTATGAGAGCGCAATTTGCAGGTATTATGAGCAATTTCTCTTACCCCAATTTGTGTCACATCTACTGGAGCATCCCGAGCATGTATTTTGATGTCACAATATATGATGACATCATAATTAGTATGCACGATGACGTCACAATGTATTATGACATCATAATGTATCGGCATTATGACATCGCAATATATTATGAGAGCGCAATTTGCAGGTATTCGGAGCAATTCTCTTACCCCAATTTGTGTCACATCTACTGGAGCATAATGAGCATGCATTATGATGTCACTGTATATGATGACATCATAATTAGTATGCACTATGATGTCACAATGTATTATGACGTCATAATGATTCCGCATTATGACATCACAATATATTATGAGAGCGCAATTTGCAGGTATTATGAGCAATTTCTCTTACCCCAATTTGTGTCACATCTACTGGAGTATAATGAGTATGCATTATGATGTCACAGTATATGATGACATCATAATTAGTATGCAGTATGATGTCACAAGATATTATGACGTCATAATGTATCCGCTTTTTGACATCACAATATATTATAAGAGCGCAATTTGCAGGTATTATGACCAATTTCTCTTACCCCAATTTGTGTCACATCTACTGGAGCAAAATGAGAATGCATTATGATGTCACAGTATATGATGACATCATAATTAGTATGCACTATGATGTCACAATGTATTATGACGTCATAATGAATCCGCATTATGACACCACAATATATTATGAGAGCACAATTTGCAGGTATTATGACCAATTTCTCCTACCCCAATTTGTGTCACATCTACTGGAGAAACATGGCATGTATTATGACGTCACAGTATATGATGATATCATAATTAGTATGCATTATGACGTCACAATATATTATGATGTCATAATATATCCGCATTATGACATCACAATATATTATGAGAGCGCAATTTGCAGGTATTATGAGCAATTTCTCTTACCACAATTTGTGTAACATGTGCTGGAGCATCATGAGCATGCATTATGACATCACAACATATGATGACATCATAATTAGTCTGCACTATGATGTCACAATATATTATGACGTCATAATGTATCCGCTTTTTGACATCACAATATATTATGAGAGCGCAATTTGCAGGTATTATGAGCCATTTCTCTTACCCCAATTTGTGTCACATCTACTGGAGAAACATGAGCATGTATTATGATGTTACAGTATATGATGACATCATAATTAGTATGCACTATGACTTCACAATGTATTATGATATCATAATATATCCGCATTATGACATCACAATATATTATGACAGCGCAATTTGCAGGTATTATTAGCAATTTATCTTACCCCAATTTGTGTCACATCTACTGGAGCATCCTGAGCATGTATTATGACGTCACAATATATGGTGACATCATAATTAGTATGCACTATGACGTCACAATGTATTATGATGTCATAATATATTCGCATTATCACATCACAATATATTATGAGAGAGCAATTTGCAGGTATTATGACGAATTTCTCTTACCCCAATTTTTGTCACATCTACTGGAGCATCATAAGCATGTATTATGATGTCACAGTATATGATGACATCATAATTAGTATGCACTATGACGTCACAATGTATTATGACATCATAATGTATCCGCATTATGACATCGCAATACTTTATGAGAGCGCAATTTGCAGGTATTATGAGCAATTTCTCTTACCCCAATTTGTGTCACATCTACTGGAGTATAATGAGCATGCATTATGATGTCACAGTATATGATGACATCATAATTACTATGCAGTATGATGTCACAATGTATTATGACGTCATAATGTATCCGCTTTTTGACATCACAATATATTATAAGAGCGCAATTTGCAGGTATTATGAGCAATTTCTCTTACCCCAATTTGTGTCACATCTACTGGAGCAAAATGAGAATGCATTATGATGTCACAGTATATGATGACATCATAATTAGTATGCACTATGATGTCACAATGTATTATGACGTCATAATGAATCCGCATTATGACACAACAATATATTATGAGAGCGCAATTTGCAGGTATTATGACCAATTTCTCCTACCACAATTTGTGTCACATCTACTGGAGAAACATGAGCATGTATTATGACGTCACAGTATATGATGATATCATAATTAGTATGCATTATGACGTCACAATATATTATGATGTCATAATATATCCACATTATGACATCACAAAATATTATGAGAGCACAATTTGCAGGTATTATGAGCAATTTCTCTTGCCACAATTTGTGTAACATGTGCTGGAGCATCATGAGCATGCATTATGATGTCACAATATATGATGACATCATAATTAGTATGCACTATGATGTCACAATGTATTATGACGTCATAATGTATCCGCTTTATGACATCACAATATATTATGAGAGCGCAATTTGCAGGTATTATGACCAATTTCTCTTACCCCAATTTGTGTCACATCTACTGGAGAAACATGAGCATGTATTATGACGTCACAGTATATGATGACATCATAATTAGTATGCATTATGACGTCACAATGTATTATGATGTCATAATATATCCGCATTATGACATCACAATATATTATGAGGGCGCAATTTGCAGGTATTATGAGCAATTTCTCTTAACACAATTTGTGCCACATCTACTGGAGCATCATGAGCATGCATTATGATGACACAATATATGATGACATCATAATTAGTATGCACTATGATGTCACAATGTATTATGACGTCATAATGAATCCGCTTTATGACATCACAATATATTATGAGAGCGCAATTTGCAGGTATTATGACCAATTTCTCTTACCCCAATATGTCACATCTACTGGAGCATCATGAGCATGTATTATGACGTCACAGTATATGATGACATCATAATTAGTATGCACTATGACGTCACAATGTATTATGATGTCATAATACATCCGCATTATGACATCACAATATATTATGAGGGCGCAATTTGCAGGTATTATGAGCAATTTCTCTTACCACAATTTGTGTCACATCTACTGGAGCATCATGAGCATGCATTATGACGTCACAGTATATGATGACATCATAATTAGTAAGCATTATGACGTCACAATGTATTATGACGTCATAATGTATCCGCATTATGACGTCACAATATATTATGAGAGCGCAATTTGCAGGTATTATGAGCAATTTCTCTTACCGCCATTTGTGTCACATCTACTGGAGCATCCTGAGCATGTATTATGACGTCACAGTATATGATGACATCATAATTAGTATGCACTATGATGTCACAATGAATTATGATGTCATAATATATCCGCATTATGACATCGCAATATATTATGAGAGCGCAATTTGCAGGTATTATGAGCAATTTCTCTTACCCCAATTTGTGTCACATCTACTGGAGCATAATGAGCATGCATTATGATGTCACAGTATATGATGACATCATAATTAGTATGCACTATGATCTCACAATGTATTATGACGTCATAATGAATCCGCATTATGACATCACAATATATTATGAGAGCGCAATTTGCAAGTATTGTGAGCAATTTCTCTTACCCCAATTTGTGTCAAATCTACTGGAGAACCATGAGCATGTATTATGACGTCACAGTATATGATGACATCATAATTAGTATGCACTATGATGTCACAATGTATTATGATATTATAATATATCCGCATTATGACATCGCAATGCATTATGAGAGCGAAACTTGCAGGTATTATGAGAAATTTCTCTTACCCCAATTTTTGTCACATCTACTGGAGCATCCTGAGCATGTATTATGACGTCACAATATATGATGACATCATAATTAGTATGCACTATGACGTCACAATGTATTATGATGTCATAATATATTCGCATTATCACATCACACTATATAATGAGAGAGCAATTTGCAGGTATTATGACGAATTTCTCTTACCCCAATTTGTGTCACATCTACTGGAGCATCATGAGCATGTATTATGATGTCACAGTATATGATGACATCATAATTAGTATGCAGTATGACGTCACAATGTATTATGACATCATAATGTATCCGCATTATGACATCGCAATACTTTATGAGAGCGCAATTTGCAGGTATTATGAGCAATTTCTCTTACCCCAATTTGTGTCACATCTACAGGAGCATCCTGAGCATGTATTTTGACGTCACAATATATGATGACATCATAATTAGTATGCACTATGACGTCACAATGTATTATGACGTCATAATGTATTCGCATTATGACATCACAATATAGTATGAGAGCGCATTTAGCAGGTATTATGAGCAATTTCTCTTACCCCAATTTGTGTCACATCTACTCGAGCATCATGAGCATGTATTATGACGTCACAGTGTATGATGACATCATAATTAGTATGCACTATGACGTCACAATGTATTATGACATCATAATGTATCCGCAATATGACATCGCAAAATATTATGAGAGTGCAATTTGCAGGTATTCGGAGCAATTTCTCTTACCCCAAATTGTCACATCTACTGGAGCATAATGAGCATGCATTATGATGTCACTGTATATGATGGCATCATAATTAGTATGCACTAAGATGTCACAATGCATTATGAGGTCATAATGATTCCGCATTATGACATCACAATATATTATGAGAGCGCAATTTGCAGGTATTATGAGCAATTTCTCTTACCCCCATTTGTGTCACATCTACTGGAGCATCCTGAGGATGTATTTTGACGTCACAATATATGATGACATCATAATTAGTATGCACTATGACGTCACAATGTATTATGACGTCATAATGTATTCGCATTATGACATCACAATATAGTATGAGAGCGCAATTTGCAGGTATTATGAGCAATTTCTCTTACCCCAATTTGTGTCACATCTACTCGAGCATCATGAGCATGTATTATGACGTCACAGTATATGATGACATCATAATTAGTATGCACAATGACGTCACAATGTATTATGATGTCATAATATATCCGCATTATGACATCACAACATATTAAGAGAGCGCAATTTGCAGATATTATGAGCAATTTCTCTTACCACAATTTGTGTCACATCTACTGGAGCATCATGAGCATGCATTATGACGTCACAATATATGATGACATCATAATTAGTATGCACTATGACGTCACAATGTATTATGACGTCATAATGTATTCGCATTATGGCATCACAATATAGTATGAGAGCGCAATTTGCAGGTATTATGAGCAATTTCTCTTACCCCAATTTGTGTCACATCTACTCGAGCATCATGAGCATGTATTATGACGTCACAGTATATGATGACATCATAATTAGTATGCACTATGACGTCACAATGTATTATGATATCATAATGTATCCGCATTATGACATCGCAATATATTATGAGAGCGCAATTTGCAGGTATTCGGAGCAATTTCTCTTACCCCAAATTGTCACATCTACTGGAGCATAATGAGCATGCATTATGATGTCACTGTATATGATGACATCATAATTAGTATGCACTAAGATGTCACAATGCATTATGACGTCATAATGATTCCGCATTATGACATCACAATATATTATGAGAGCGCAATTTGCAGGTATTATGAGCAATTTCTCTTACCCCAATTTGTGTCACATCTACTGGAGCATCCTGAGGATGTATTTTGACGTCACAATATATGATGACATCATAATAAGTATGCACTATGACGTCACAATGTATTATGACGTCATAATGTATTCGCATTATGACATCACAATATATTATGAGAGCGCAATTTGCAGGTATTATGAGCAATTTCTCTTACCCCAATTTGTGTCACATCTACTCGAGCATCATGAGCATGTATTATGACGTCACAGTATATGATGACATCATAATTAGTATGCACTATGACGTCACAATGTATTATGATGTCATAATATATCCGCATTATGACATCACAACATATTAAGAGAGCGCAATTTGCAGATATTATGAGCAATTTCTCTTACCACAATTTGTGTCACATCTACTGGAGCATCATGAGCATGCATTATGACGTCACAATATATGATGACATCATAATTAGTATGCACTATGACGTCACAATGTATTATGACGTCATAATGTATTCGCATTATGGCATCACAATATAGTATGAGAGCGCAATTTGCAGGTATTATGAGCAATTTCTCTTACCCCAATTTGTGTCACATCTACTCGAGCATCATGAGCATGTATTATGACGTCACAGTATATGATGACATCATAATTAGTATGCACTATGACGTCACAATGTATTATGACATCATAATGTATCCGCATTATGACAACGCAATATATTATGAGAGCGCAATTTGCACGTATTCGGAGCAATTTCTCTTACCCCAATTTGTGTCACATCTACTGGAGCATAATGAGTATGCATTATGATGTCAGAGTATATGATGACATCAAAATTAGTATGCACTATGATGTCAAAATGTATTATGATGTCATAATGTATTCGCATTATGACATCACAATACATTATGAGAGCGCAATTTGCAGGTATTATGAGCAATTTCTCTTACCCCAATTTGTGTCACATCTACTGGAGCATCCTAAGCATGTATTTTGACGTCACAATATATGATGACATCATAATTAGTATGCACTATGACGTCACAATGTATTATGACGTCATAATGTATTCGCATTATGACATCACAATATAGTATGAGAGCGCAATTTGCAGGTATTATGAGCAATTTTTCTTACCCCAATTTGTGTCACATCTACTGGAGAAACATCAGCATGTATTATGACGTCACAGTATATGATGACATCATAATTAGTATGCATTATGACGTCACAATATATTATGATGTCATAATATATCCGCATTATGGCATCACAATATATTATGAGAGCGCAATTTGCAGGTATTATGAGCAATTTCTCTCACCCCAATTTGTGTCACATCTACTGGAGCATCCTGAGCATGCATTTTGACGTCACAATATATGATGACATCATAATTAGTATGCACTATGACGTCACAATGTATTATGACGTCATAATGTATTCGCATTATGACATCACAATATAGTATGAGAGCGCAATTTGCAGGTATTATGAGCAATTTCTCTTACCCCAATTTGTGTCACATCTACTGGAGCATCCCGAGCATGTATTTTGATGTCACAATATATGATGACATCATAATTAGTATGCACGATGACGTCACAATGTATTATGACATCATAATGTATCGGCATTATGACATCGCAATATATTATGAGAGCGCAATTTGCAGGTATTCGGAGCAATTCTCTTACCCCAATTTGTGTCACATCTACTGGAGCATAATGAGCATGCATTATGATGTCACTGTATATGATGACATCATAATTAGTATGCACTATGATGTCACAATGTATTATGACGTCATAATGATTCCGCATTATGACATCACAATATATTATGAGAGCGCAATTTGCAGGTATTATGAGCAATTTCTCTTACCCCAATTTGTGTCACATCTACTGGAGTATAATGAGTATGCATTATGATGTCACAGTATATGATGACATCATAATTAGTATGCAGTATGATGTCACAAGATATTATGACGTCATAATGTATCCGCTTTTTGACATCACAATATATTATAAGAGCGCAATTTGCAGGTATTATGACCAATTTCTCTTACCCCAATTTGTGTCACATCTACTGGAGCAAAATGAGAATGCATTATGATGTCACAGTATATGATGACATCATAATTAGTATGCACTATGATGTCACAATGTATTATGACGTCATAATGAATCCGCATTATGACACCACAATATATTATGAGAGCACAATTTGCAGGTATTATGACCAATTTCTCCTACCCCAATTTGTGTCACATCTACTGGAGAAACATGGCATGTATTATGACGTCACAGTATATGATGATATCATAATTAGTATGCATTATGACGTCACAATATATTATGATGTCATAATATATCCGCATTATGACATCACAATATATTATGAGAGCGCAATTTGCAGGTATTATGAGCAATTTCTCTTACCACAATTTGTGTAACATGTGCTGGAGCATCATGAGCATGCATTATGACATCACAACATATGATGACATCATAATTAGTCTGCACTATGATGTCACAATATATTATGACGTCATAATGTATCCGCTTTTTGACATCACAATATATTATGAGAGCGCAATTTGCAGGTATTATGAGCCATTTCTCTTACCCCAATTTGTGTCACATCTACTGGAGAAACATGAGCATGTATTATGATGTTACAGTATATGATGACATCATAATTAGTATGCACTATGACTTCACAATGTATTATGATATCATAATATATCCGCATTATGACATCACAATATATTATGACAGCGCAATTTGCAGGTATTATTAGCAATTTATCTTACCCCAATTTGTGTCACATCTACTGGAGCATCCTGAGCATGTATTATGACGTCACAATATATGGTGACATCATAATTAGTATGCACTATGACGTCACAATGTATTATGATGTCATAATATATTCGCATTATCACATCACAATATATTATGAGAGAGCAATTTGCAGGTATTATGACGAATTTCTCTTACCCCAATTTTTGTCACATCTACTGGAGCATCATAAGCATGTATTATGATGTCACAGTATATGATGACATCATAATTAGTATGCACTATGACGTCACAATGTATTATGACATCATAATGTATCCGCATTATGACATCGCAATACTTTATGAGAGCGCAATTTGCAGGTATTATGAGCAATTTCTCTTACCCCAATTTGTGTCACATCTACTGGAGTATAATGAGCATGCATTATGATGTCACAGTATATGATGACATCATAATTACTATGCAGTATGATGTCACAATGTATTATGACGTCATAATGTATCCGCTTTTTGACATCACAATATATTATAAGAGCGCAATTTGCAGGTATTATGAGCAATTTCTCTTACCCCAATTTGTGTCACATCTACTGGAGCAAAATGAGAATGCATTATGATGTCACAGTATATGATGACATCATAATTAGTATGCACTATGATGTCACAATGTATTATGACGTCATAATGAATCCGCATTATGACACAACAATATATTATGAGAGCGCAATTTGCAGGTATTATGACCAATTTCTCCTACCACAATTTGTGTCACATCTACTGGAGAAACATGAGCATGTATTATGACGTCACAGTATATGATGATATCATAATTAGTATGCATTATGACGTCACAATATATTATGATGTCATAATATATCCACATTATGACATCACAAAATATTATGAGAGCACAATTTGCAGGTATTATGAGCAATTTCTCTTGCCACAATTTGTGTAACATGTGCTGGAGCATCATGAGCATGCATTATGATGTCACAATATATGATGACATCATAATTAGTATGCACTATGATGTCACAATGTATTATGACGTCATAATGTATCCGCTTTATGACATCACAATATATTATGAGAGCGCAATTTGCAGGTATTATGACCAATTTCTCTTACCCCAATTTGTGTCACATCTACTGGAGAAACATGAGCATGTATTATGACGTCACAGTATATGATGACATCATAATTAGTATGCATTATGACGTCACAATGTATTATGATGTCATAATATATCCGCATTATGACATCACAATATATTATGAGGGCGCAATTTGCAGGTATTATGAGCAATTTCTCTTAACACAATTTGTGCCACATCTACTGGAGCATCATGAGCATGCATTATGATGACACAATATATGATGACATCATAATTAGTATGCACTATGATGTCACAATGTATTATGACGTCATAATGAATCCGCTTTATGACATCACAATATATTATGAGAGCGCAATTTGCAGGTATTATGACCAATTTCTCTTACCCCAATATGTCACATCTACTGGAGCATCATGAGCATGTATTATGACGTCACAGTATATGATGACATCATAATTAGTATGCACTATGACGTCACAATGTATTATGATGTCATAATACATCCGCATTATGACATCACAATATATTATGAGGGCGCAATTTGCAGGTATTATGAGCAATTTCTCTTACCACAATTTGTGTCACATCTACTGGAGCATCATGAGCATGCATTATGACGTCACAGTATATGATGACATCATAATTAGTAAGCATTATGACGTCACAATGTATTATGACGTCATAATGTATCCGCATTATGACGTCACAATATATTATGAGAGCGCAATTTGCAGGTATTATGAGCAATTTCTCTTACCGCCATTTGTGTCACATCTACTGGAGCATCCTGAGCATGTATTATGACGTCACAGTATATGATGACATCATAATTAGTATGCACTATGATGTCACAATGAATTATGATGTCATAATATATCCGCATTATGACATCGCAATATATTATGAGAGCGCAATTTGCAGGTATTATGAGCAATTTCTCTTACCCCAATTTGTGTCACATCTACTGGAGCATAATGAGCATGCATTATGATGTCACAGTATATGATGACATCATAATTAGTATGCACTATGATCTCACAATGTATTATGACGTCATAATGAATCCGCATTATGACATCACAATATATTATGAGAGCGCAATTTGCAAGTATTGTGAGCAATTTCTCTTACCCCAATTTGTGTCAAATCTACTGGAGAACCATGAGCATGTATTATGACGTCACAGTATATGATGACATCATAATTAGTATGCACTATGATGTCACAATGTATTATGATATTATAATATATCCGCATTATGACATCGCAATGCATTATGAGAGCGAAACTTGCAGGTATTATGAGAAATTTCTCTTACCCCAATTTTTGTCACATCTACTGGAGCATCCTGAGCATGTATTATGACGTCACAATATATGATGACATCATAATTAGTATGCACTATGACGTCACAATGTATTATGATGTCATAATATATTCGCATTATCACATCACACTATATAATGAGAGAGCAATTTGCAGGTATTATGACGAATTTCTCTTACCCCAATTTGTGTCACATCTACTGGAGCATCATGAGCATGTATTATGATGTCACAGTATATGATGACATCATAATTAGTATGCAGTATGACGTCACAATGTATTATGACATCATAATGTATCCGCATTATGACATCGCAATACTTTATGAGAGCGCAATTTGCAGGTATTATGAGCAATTTCTCTTACCCCAATTTGTGTCACATCTACAGGAGCATCCTGAGCATGTATTTTGACGTCACAATATATGATGACATCATAATTAGTATGCACTATGACGTCACAATGTATTATGACGTCATAATGTATTCGCATTATGACATCACAATATAGTATGAGAGCGCATTTAGCAGGTATTATGAGCAATTTCTCTTACCCCAATTTGTGTCACATCTACTCGAGCATCATGAGCATGTATTATGACGTCACAGTGTATGATGACATCATAATTAGTATGCACTATGACGTCACAATGTATTATGACATCATAATGTATCCGCAATATGACATCGCAAAATATTATGAGAGTGCAATTTGCAGGTATTCGGAGCAATTTCTCTTACCCCAAATTGTCACATCTACTGGAGCATAATGAGCATGCATTATGATGTCACTGTATATGATGGCATCATAATTAGTATGCACTAAGATGTCACAATGCATTATGAGGTCATAATGATTCCGCATTATGACATCACAATATATTATGAGAGCGCAATTTGCAGGTATTATGAGCAATTTCTCTTACCCCCATTTGTGTCACATCTACTGGAGCATCCTGAGGATGTATTTTGACGTCACAATATATGATGACATCATAATTAGTATGCACTATGACGTCACAATGTATTATGACGTCATAATGTATTCGCATTATGACATCACAATATAGTATGAGAGCGCAATTTGCAGGTATTATGAGCAATTTCTCTTACCCCAATTTGTGTCACATCTACTCGAGCATCATGAGCATGTATTATGACGTCACAGTATATGATGACATCATAATTAGTATGCACAATGACGTCACAATGTATTATGATGTCATAATATATCCGCATTATGACATCACAACATATTAAGAGAGCGCAATTTGCAGATATTATGAGCAATTTCTCTTACCACAATTTGTGTCACATCTACTGGAGCATCATGAGCATGCATTATGACGTCACAATATATGATGACATCATAATTAGTATGCACTATGACGTCACAATGTATTATGACGTCATAATGTATTCGCATTATGGCATCACAATATAGTATGAGAGCGCAATTTGCAGGTATTATGAGCAATTTCTCTTACCCCAATTTGTGTCACATCTACTCGAGCATCATGAGCATGTATTATGACGTCACAGTATATGATGACATCATAATTAGTATGCACTATGACGTCACAATGTATTATGATATCATAATGTATCCGCATTATGACATCGCAATATATTATGAGAGCGCAATTTGCAGGTATTCGGAGCAATTTCTCTTACCCCAAATTGTCACATCTACTGGAGCATAATGAGCATGCATTATGATGTCACTGTATATGATGACATCATAATTAGTATGCACTAAAATGTCACAATGCATTATGACGTCATAATGATTCCGCATTATGACATCACAATATATTATGAGAGCTCAATTTGCAGGTATTATGAGCAATTTCTCTTACCCCAATTTGTGTCACATCTACTGGAGCATCCTGAGGATGTATTTTGACGTCACAATATATGATGACATCATAATTAGTATGCACTATGACGTCACAATGTATTATGACGTCATAATGTATTCGCATTATGACATCACAATATAGTATGAGAGCGCAATTTGCAGGTATTATGAGCAATTTCTCTTACCCCAATTTGTGTCACATCCACTCGAGCATCATGAGCATGTATTATGACGTCACAGTATATGATGACATCATAATTAGTATGCACTATGACGTCACAATGTATTATGATGTCATAATATATCCGCATTATGACATCACAACATATTAAGAGAGCGCAATTTGCATATATTATGAGCATTTTCTCTTACCACAATTTGTGTCACATCTACTGGAGCATCATGAGCATGCATTATGACGTCACAATATATGATGACATCATAATAAGTATGCACTATGACGTCACAATGTATTATGACGTCATAATGTATTCGCATTATGGCATCACAATATAGTATGAGAGCGCAATTTGCAGGTATTATGAGCAACTTCTCTTACCCCAATTTTTGTCACACCTACTCGAGCATCATGAGCATGTATTATGACGTCACAGTATATGATGACATCATAATTAGTATGCACTATGACGTCACAATGTATTATGACATCATAATGTATCCGCATTATGACATCGCAATATATTATGAGAGCGAAATTTGCAGGTATTCGGAGCAATTTCTCTTACCCCAAATTGTCACATCTACTGGAGCATAATGAGCATGCATTATGATGTCACTGTATATGATGACATCATAATTAGTATGCACTAAAATGTCACAATGCATTATGACCTCATAATGATTCCGCATTATGACATCACAATATATTATGAGAGCGCAATTTGCAGGTATTATGAGCAATTTCTCTTACCCCAATTTGTGTCACATCTACTGGTGCAGCCTGAGGATGTATTTTGACGTCACAATATATGATGACATCATAATTAGTATGCACTATGACGTCACAATGTATTATGACGTCATAATGTATTCGCATTATGACATCACAATATAGTATGAGAGCGCAATTTGCAGGTATTATGAGCAATTTCTCTTACCCCAATTTGTGTCACATCCACTTCAGCATCATGAGCATGTATTATGACGTCACAGTATATGATGACATCATAATTAGTATGCACTATGACGTCACAATGTATTATGATGTCATAATATATCCGCATTATGACATCACAACATATTAAGAGAGCGCAATTTGCAGATATTATGAGCAATTTCTCTTACCACAATTTGCGTCACATCTACTGGAGCATCATGAGCATGCATTATGACGTCACAATATATGATGACATCATAATTAGTATGCACTATGACGTCACAATGTATTATGACGTCATAATGTATTCGCATTATGGCATCACAATATAGTATGAGAGCGCAATTTGCAGGTATTATGAGCAATTTCTCTTACCCCAATTTGTGTCACACCTACTCGAGCATCATGAGCATGTTTTATGACGTCACAGTATATGATGACATCATAATTAGTATGCACTATGACGTCACAATGTATTATGACATCATAATGTATCCGCATTATGACATCGCAATATATTATGAGAGCGCAATTTGCTCGTATTCGGAGCAATTTCTCTTACCCCAATTTGTGTCACATCTACTGGAGCATAATGAGTATGCATTATGATGTCAGTGTATATGATGACATCATAATTAGTATGCACTATGATGTCACAATGTATTATGATGTCATAATGTATTCGCATTATGACATCACAATACATTATGAGAGCGCAATTTGCAGGTATTATGAGCAATTTCTCTTACCCCAATTTGTGTCACATCTACTGGAGCATCCTGAGCATGTATTTTGACGTCACAATATATGATGACATCATAATTAGTATGCACTATGACGTCACAATGTATTATGACGTCATAATGTTTTCGCATTATGACATCACAATATATTATGAGAGCGCAATTTGCAGATATTATGAGCAATTTCTCTTACCCCAATTTGTGTCACATCTACTGGAGCATAATGAGCATGCATTATGATGTCACAGTATATGATGACATCATAATTAGTATCCACTATGATGTCACAATGTATTATGAGGTCATAATGAATCCGCATTATGACATCACAATATATTATGAGAGCGCAATTTGCAGGAATTTTGAGCAATTTCCCTTACCCCAATTTGTGTCACATCTACTGGAGAAACATGAGCATATATTATGACGTCACAGTATATGATGACATCATAATTAGTATGCATTATGACGTCACAATATATTGTGATGTCATAATATATCCGCATTATGGCATCACAATATATTATGAGAGCGCAATTTGAGTGTATCATGAGCAATTTCTATTACCCCAATTTGTGTCACATCTACTGGAGCATCCTGAGCATGTATTATGACGTCACAGTATATGATGACATCATAATTAGTATGCACTATGACATCACAATGTATTATGATGTCATAATATATCCGCATTATGACATCACAACATATTAAGAGAGCGCAATTTGCAGATATTATGAGCAATTTCTCTTACCAAAATTTGTGTCACATCTACTGGAGCATCATGAGCATGCATTATGACGTCACAATATATGATGACATCATAATTAGTATGCACTATGACGTCACAATGTATTATGACGTCATAAAGAATCCGCATTATGACATCACAATATATTATGAGAGCGCAATTTGCATGTATTTTGAGCAATTTCTCTTACCCCAATTTGTGTCACATCTACTGGAGATACATGAGCATGTATTATGACGTCACAATAAATGATGACATCATAATTAGTATGTACTATGATGTCACAATGTATTATGACGTCATAATTATACGCATTATGACATCACAATATAGTATGAGAGCGCAATTTGCAGGTATGAGCAATTTCTCTTACCCTAATTTGTGTCACATCTACTGGAGCATCCTGAGCATGTATTTTGACGTCACAATATATGATGACATCATAATTAGTATGCACTATGACGTCACAATGTATTATGACGTCATAATGAATCCACATTATGACATCACAATATATTATGAGAGCGCAATTTGCAGGTATTTTGAGTAATTTCTCTTACCCCAATTTGTGTCACATCTACTGGAGAAACATGACCAAGTATTATGACGTCACAATATATGATGACATCATAATTAGTATGCACTATGATGTCTCAATGTATTATGACGTCATAATGTATCCGCTTTATGACATCACAATATATTATGAGAGCGCAATTTAAGGTATTATGAGCAATTTCTCTTACCCCAATTTGTGTCACATCTACAGGAGCATCCTGAGCATGTATTTTGACGTCACAATATATGATGACATCATAATTAGTATGCACTATGACGTCACAATGCATTATGACGTCATAATGTATTCGCATTATGACATCACCATATAGTATGAGAGCGCAATTTGCAGGTATTATGAGCAATTTCTCTTACCCCAATTTGTGTCATATCTACTCGAGCATCATGAGCATGTATTATGACGTCACAGTATATGATGACATTTTAATTAGTATGCACTATGACGTCACAATGTATTATGACATCATAATGTATCCGCATTATGACATCGCAATATATTATGAGAGCGCAATTTGCAGGTATTATGAGCAATTTTTCTTACCCCAATTTGTGTCACATCTACTGGAGCATCCTGAGGATGTATTTTGACGTCACAATATATGATGACATCATAATTATTATGCAATATGACGTCACAATGTATTATGACGTCATAATGTATTCGCATTATGGCATCACAATATAGTATGAGAGCGCAATTTGCAGGTATTATGAGCAATTTCCCTTACACCAATTTGTGTCACACCTACTCGAGCATCATGAGCATGTATTATGACGTCACAGTATATGATGACATCATAATTAGCATGCACTATGACGTCACAATGTATTATGACATCATAATGTATCCGCATTATGACATCGCAATATATTATGAGAGCGCAATTTGCACGTATTCGGAGCAATTTCTCTTACCCCAATTTGTGTCACATCTACTGGAGCATAATGAGTATGCATTATGATGTCAGTGTATATGATGACATCATAATTAGTATGCACTATGATGTCACAATGTATTATGATGTCATAATGTATTCGCATTATGACATCACAATACATTATGAGAGCGCAATTTGCAGGTATTATGAGCAATTTCTCTTACTCCAATTTGTGTCACATCTACTGGAGCATCCTGAGCATGTATTTTGACGTCACAGTATATGATGACATCATAATTAGTATGCACTATGACGTCACAATGTATTATGACGTCATAATGTATTCGCATTATGACATCACAATATATTATGAGAGCGCAATTTGCAGGTATTATGAGCAATTTCTCTTACCCCAATTTGTGTCACATCCACTCGAGCATCATGAGAATGTATTATGACGTCACAGTATATGATGACATCATAATTAGTATGCACTATGACGTCACAATGTATTATGATGTCATAATATATCCGCATTATGACATCACAACATATTAAGAGAGCGCAATTTGCAGATATTATGAGCAATTTCTCTTACCACAATTTGTGTCACATCTACTGGAGCATCATGAGCATGCATTATGACGTCACAATATATGATGACATCATAATTAGTATGCACTATGACGTCACAATGTATTATGACGTCATAATGTATTCGCATTATGGCATCACAATATAGTATGAGAGCGCAATATGCAGGTATTATGAGCAATTTCCCTTACCCCAATTTGTGTCACACCTACTCGAGCATCATGAGCATGTATTATGACGTCACAGTATATGATGACATCATAATTAGCATGCACTATGACGTCACAATGTATTATGATATCATAATGTATCCGCATTATGACATCGCAATATATTATGAGAGCGCAATTTGCACGTATTCGGAGCAATTTCTCTTACCCCAATTTGTGTCACATCTACTGGAGCATAATGAGTATGCATTATGATGTCAGTGTATATGATGACATCATAATTAGTATGCACTATGACGTCACAATGTATTATGACGCCATAATGAATCCACATTATGACATCACAATATATTATGAGAGCGCAATTTGCAGGTATTTTGAGCAATTTCTCTTACCCCAATTTGTGTCACATCTACTGGAGAAACATGAGCAAGTATTATGACGTCACAATATATGATGACATCATAATTAGTATGCACTATGACGTCACAATGTATTATGACGTCATAATGTATTCGCATTATGACATCACAATATAGTATGAGAGCGCAATTTGCAGGTATTATGAGCAATTTCTCTTACCCCAATTTGTGTCACATCTACTGGAGAAACATGAGCATGTATTATGACGTCACAGTATATGATGACATGATAATTAGTATGCATTATGACGTCACAATATATTATGATGTCATAATATATCCGCATTATGGCATCACAATATATTATGAGAGCGCAATTTGCAGGTATTATGAGCAATTTCTCTTACCCCAATTTGTGTCACATCTACTGGAGCATCCTGAGCATGTATTTTGACGTCACAATATATGATGACAGCATAATTAGTATGCACTATGACGTCACAATGTATTATGACGTCATAATGTATTCGCATTATGACATCACTATATATTATGAGAGCGCAATTTGCAGGTATTATGAACAATTTCTCTTACCCCAATTTGTGTCACATCTACTGGAGCATAATGAGCATGCATTATGATGTCACAGTATATGATGACATCATAATTAGTATCCACTATGATGTCACAATGTATTATGAGGTCATAATGAATCCGCATTATGACATCACAATATATTATGAGAGCGCAATTTGCAGGAATTTTGAGCAATTTCTCTTACCCCAATTTGTGTCACATCTACTGGAGAAACATGAGCATGTATTATGACGTCACAGTATATGATGACATCAAAATTAGTATGCATTATGACGTCACAATATATTGTGATGTCATAATATATCCGCATTATGGCATCACAATATATTATGAGAGCGCAATTTGAAGGTATCATGAGCAATTTCTATTACCCCAATTTGTGTCACATCTACTGGAGCATCCTGAGCATGTATTATGATGTCACAGTATATGATGACATCATAATTAGTATGCACTATGACATCACAATGTATTATGATGTCATAATATATCCGCATTATGACATCACAACATATTAAGAGAGCGCAATTTGCAGATATTATGAGCAATTTCTCTTACCACAATTTGTGTCACATCTACTGGAGCATCATGAGCATGCATCATGACGTCACAATATATGATGACATCATAATTAGTATGCACTATGACGTCACAATGTATGATGACGTCATAAAGAATCCGCATTATGACATCACAATATATTATGAGAGCGCAATTTGCAGGTATTTTGAGCAATTTCTCTTACCCCAATTTGTGTCACATCTACTGGAGATACATGAGCATGTATTATGACGTCACAATAAATGATGACATCATAATTAGTATGCACTATGATGTCACAATGTATTATGACGTCATAATTATACGCATTATGACATCACAATATAGTATGAGAGTGCAATTTGCAGGTATGAGCAATTTCTCTTACCCTAATTTGTGTCACATCTACTGGAGCATCCTGAGCATGTATTTTGACGTCACAATATATGATGACATCATAATTAGTATGCACTATGACGTCACAATGTATTATGACGTCATAATGAATCCACATTATGACATCACAATATATTATGAGAGCGCAATTTGCAGGTATTTTGAGCAATTTCTCTTTCCCCAATTTGTGCCACATCTACTGGAGAAACATGAGCAAGTATTATGACGTCACAATATATGATGACATCATAATTAGTATGCACTATGACGTAACAATGTATTATGACATCATAATATATTCGCATTATGACATCACAATATAGTATGAGAGCGCAATTTGCAGGTATTTTGAGCAATTTCCCTTACCCCAATTTGTGTCACATCTACTGGAGAAACATGAGCAAGTATTATGACGTCACAGTATATGATGACATCATAATTAGTATGCACTATGACGTCACAATGTATTATGATATCATAATGTATCCGAATTATGACATCGCAATATATTATGAGAGCGCAATTTGCAGGTATTCGGAGCAATTTCTCTTACCCCAAATTGTCACATCTACTGGAGCATAATGAGCATGCATTATGATGTCACTGTATATGATGACATCATAATTAGTATGCACTAAGATGTCACAATGCATTATGACGTCATAATGATTCCGCATTATGACATCACAATATATTATGAGAGCGCAATTTGCAGGTATTATGAGCAATTTCTCTTACCCCAATTTGTGTCACATCTACTGGAGCATCCTGAGGATGTATTTTGACGTCACAATATATGATGACATCATAATAAGTATGCACTATGATGTCACAATGTATTATGACGTCATAATGTATTCGCATTATGACATCACAATATAGTATGAGAGCGCAATTTGCAGGTATTATGAGCAATTTCTCTTACCCCAATTTGTGTCACATCTACTCGAGCATCATGAGCATGTATTATGACGTCACAGTATATGATGACATCATAATTAGTATGCACTATGACGTCACAATGTATTATGATGTCATAATATATCCGCATTATGACATCACAACATATTAAGAGAGCGCAATTTGCAGATATTATGAGCAATTTCTCTTACCACAATTTGCGTCACATCTACTGGAGCATCATGAGCATGCATTATGACGTCACAATATATGATGACATCATAATTAGTATGCACTATGACGTCACAATGTATTATGACGTCATAATGTATTCGCATTATGGCATCACAATATAGTATGAGAGCGCAATTTGCAGGTATTATGAGCAATTTCTCTTACCCCAATTTGTGTCACATCTACTCGAGCATCATGAGCATGTATTATGACGTCACAGTATATGATGACATCATAATTAGTATGCACTATGACGTCACAATGTATTATGACATCATAATGTATCCGCATTATGACAACGCAATATATTATGAGAGCGCAATTTGCACGTATTCGGAGCAATTTCTCTTACCCCAATTTGTGTCACATCTACTGGAGCATAATGAGTATGCATTATGATGTCAGAGTATATGATGACATCAAAATTAGTATGCACTATGATTTCAAAATGTATTATGATGTCATAATGTATTCGCATTATGACATCACAATACATTATGAGAGCGCAATTTGCAGGTATTATGAGCAATTTCTCTTACCCCAATTTGTGTCACATCTACTGGAGCATCCTAAGCATGTATTTTGACGTCACAATATATGATGACATCATAATTAGTATGCACTATGACGTCACAATGTATTATGACGTCATAATGTATTCGCATTATGACATCACAATATAGTATGAGAGCGCAATTTGCAGGTATTATGAGCAATTTTTCTTACCCCAATTTGTGTCACATCTACTGGAGAAACATGAGCATGTATTATGACGTCACAGTATATGATGACATCATAATTAGTATGCATTATGACGTCACAATATATTATGATGTCATAATATATCCGCATTATGGCATCACAATATATTATGAGAGCGCAATTTGCAGGTATTATGAGCAATTTCTCTCACCCCAATTTGTGTCACATCTACTGGAGCATCCTGAGCATGCATTTTGACGTCACAATATATGATGACATCATAATTAGTATGCACTATGACGTCACAATGTATTATGACGTCATAATGTATTCGCATTATGACATCACAATATAGTATGAGAGCGCAATTTGCAGGTATTATGAGCAATTTCTCTTACCCCAATTTGTGTCACATCTACTGGAGCATCCCGAGCATGTATTTTGATGTCACAATATATGATGACATCATAATTAGTATGCACGATGACGTCACAATGTATTATGACATCATAATGTATCGGCATTATGACATCGCAATATATTATGAGAGCGCAATTTGCAGGTATTCGGAGCAATTCTCTTACCCCAATTTGTGTCACATCTACTGGAGCATAATGAGCATGCATTATGATGTCACTGTATATGATGACATCATAATTAGTATGCACTATGATGTCACAATGTATTATGACGTCATAATGATTCCGCATTATGACATCACAATATATTATGAGAGCGCAATTTGCAGGTATTATGAGCAATTTCTCTTACCCCAATTTGTGTCACATCTACTGGAGTATAATGAGTATGCATTATGATGTCACAGTATATGATGACATCATAATTAGTATGCAGTATGATGTCACAATATATTATGACGTCATAATGTATCCGCTTTTTGACATCACAATATATTATAAGAGCGCAATTTGCAGGTATTATGATCAATTTCTCTTACCCCAATTTGTGTCACATCTACTGGAGCAAAATGAGAATGCATTATGATGTCACAGTATATGATGACATCATAATTAGTATGCACTATGATGTCACAATGTATTATGACGTCATAATGAATCCGCATTATGACACCACAATATATTATGAGAGCACAATTTGCAGGTATTATGACCAATTTCTCCTACCCCAATTTGTGTCACATCTACTGGAGAAACATGGCATGTATTATGACGTCACAGTATATGATGATATCATAATTAGTATGCATTATGACGTCACAATATATTATGATGTCATAATATATCCGCATTATGACATCACAATATATTATGAGAGCGCAATTTGCAGGTATTATGAGCAATTTCTCTTACCACAATTTGTGTAACATGTGCTGGAGCATCATGAGCATGCATTATGACGTCACAACATATGATGACATCATAATTAGTCTGCACTATGATGTCACAATGTATTATGACGTCATAATGTATCCGATTTTGACATCACAATATATTATGAGAGCGCAATTTGCAGGTATTATGAGCCATTTCTCTTACCCCAATTTGTGTCACATCTACTGGAGAAACATGAGCATGTATTATGATGTTACAGTATATGATGACATCATAATTAGTATGCACTATGACTTCACAATGTATTATGATATCATAATATATCCGCATTATGACATCACAATATATTATGACAGCGCAATTTGCAGGTATTATTAGCAATTTATCTTACCCCAATTTGTGTCACATCTACTGGAGCATCCTGAGCATGTATTATGACGTCACAATATATGGTGACATCATAATTAGTATGCACTATGACGTCACAATGTATTATGATGTCATAATATATTCGCATTATCACATCACAATATATTATGAGAGAGCAATTTGCAGGTATTATGACGAATTTCTCTTACCCCAATTTTTGTCACATCTACTGGAGCATCATAAGCATGTATTATGATGTCACAGTATATGATGACATCATAATTAGTATGCACTATGACGTCACAATGTATTATGACATCATAATGTATCCGCATTATGACATCGCAATACTTTATGAGAGCGCAATTTGCAGGTATTATGAGCAATTTCTCTTACCCCAATTTGTGTCACATCTACTGGAGTATAATGAGCATGCATTATGATGTCACAGTATATGATGACATCATAATTACTATGCAGTATGATGTCACAATGTATTATGACGTCATAATGTATCCGCTTTTTGACATCACAATATATTATGAGAGCGCAATTTGCAGGTATTATGAGCAATTTCTCTTACCCCAATTTGTGTCACATCTACTGGAGAAACATGAGCATGTATTATGACGTCACAGTATATGATGACATCATAATTAGTATGCATTATGACGTCACAATGTATTATGATGTCATAATATATCCGCATTATGACATCACAATATATTATGAGGGCGCAATTTGCAGGTATTATGAGCAATTTCTCTTAACACAATTTGTGCCACATCTACTGGAGCATCATGAGCATGCATTATGATGACACAATATATGATGACATCATAATTAGTATGCACTATGATGTCACAATGTATTATGACGTCATAATGAATCCGCTTTATGACATCACAATATATTATGAGAGCGCAATTTGCAGGTATTATGACCAATTTCTCTTACCCCAATATGTCACATCTACTGGAGCATCATGAGCATGTATTATGACGTCACAGTTTATGATGACATCATAATTAGTATGCACTATGACGTCACAATGTATTATGATGTCATAATACATCCGCATTATGACATCACAATATATTATGAGGGCGCAATTTGCAGGTATTATGAGCAATTTCTCTTACCACAATTTGTGTCACATCTACTGGAGCATCATGAGCATGCATTATGACGTCACAGTATATGATGACATCATAATTAGTAAGCATTATGACGTCACAATGTATTATGACGTCATAATGTATCCGCATTATGACGTCACAATATATTATGAGAGCGCAATTTGCAGGTATTATGAGCAATTTCTCTTACCGCCATTTGTGTCACATCTACTGGAGCATCCTGAGCATGTATTATGACGTCACAGTATATGATGACATCATAATTAGTATGCACTATGATGTCACAATGAATTATGATGTCATAATATATCCGCATTATGACATCGCAATATATTATGAGAGCGCAATTTGCAGGTATTATGAGCAATTTCTCTTACCCCAATTTGTGTCACATCTACTGGAGCATAATGAGCATGCATTATGATGTCACAGTATATGATGACATCATAATTAGTATGCACTATGATCTCACAATGTATTATGACGTCATAATGAATCCGCATTATGACATCACAATATATTATGAGAGCGCAATTTGCAAGTATTGTGAGCAATTTCTCTTACCCCAATTTGTGTCAAATCTACTGGAGAACCATGAGCATGTATTATGACGTCACAGTATATGATGACATCATAATTAGTATGCACTATGATGTCACAATGTATTATGATGTTATAATATATCCGCATTATGACATCGCAATACATTATGAGAGCGAAACTTGCAGGTATTATGAGAAATTTCTCTTACCCCAATTTTTGTCACATCTACTGGAGCATCCTGAGCATGTATTATGACGTCACAATATATGATGACATCATAATTAGTATGCACTATGACGTCACAATGTATTATGATGTCATAATATATTCGCATTATCACATCACAATATATAATGAGAGAGCAATTTGCAGGTATTATGACGAATTTCTCTTACCCCAATTTGTGTCACATCTACTGGAGCATCATGAGCATGTATTATGATGTCACAGTATATGATGACATCATAATTAGTATGCAGTATGACGTCACAATGTATTATGACATCATAATGTATCCGCATTATGACATCGCAATACTTTATGAGAGCGCAATTTGCAGGTATTATGAGCAATTTCTCTTACCCCCATTTGTGTCACATCTACTGGAGCATCCTGAGGATGTATTTTGACGTCACAATATATGATGACATCATAATTAGTATGCACTATGACGTCACAATGTATTATGACGTCATAATGTATTCGCATTATGACATCACAATATAGTATGAGAGCGCAATTTGCAGGTATTATGAGCAATTTCTCTTACCCCAATTTGTGTCACATCTACTCGAGCATCATGAGCATGTATTATGACGTCACAGTATATGATGACATCATAATTAGTATGCACAATGACGTCACAATGTATTATGATGTCATAATATATCCGCATTATGACATCACAACATATTAAGAGAGCGCAATTTGCAGATATTATGAGCAATTTCTCTTACCACAATTTGTGTCACATCTACTGGAGCATCATGAGCATGCATTATGACGTCACAATATATGATGACATCATAATTAGTATGCACTATGACGTCACAATGTATTATGACGTCATAATGTATTCGCATTATGGCATCACAATATAGTATGAGAGCGCAATTTGCAGGTATTATGAGCAATTTCTCTTACCCCAATTTGTGTCACATCTACTCGAGAATCATGAGCATGTATTACGACGTCACAGTATATGATGACATCATAATTAGTATGCACTATGACGTCACAATGTATTATGATATCATAATGTATCCGCATTATGACATCGCAATATATTATGAGAGCGCAATTTGCAGGTATTCGGAGCAATTTCTCTTACCCCAAATTGTCACATCTACTGGAGCATAATGAGCATGCATTATGATGTCACTGTATATGATGACATCATAATTAGTATGCACTAAAATGTCACAATGCATTATGACGTCATAATGATTCCGCATTATGACATCACAATATATTATGAGAGCTCAATTTGCAGGTATTATGAGCAATTTCTCTTACCCCAATTTGTGTCACATCTACTGGAGCATCCTGAGGATGTATATTGACATCACAATATATGATGACATCATAATTAGTATGCACTATGACGTCACAATGTATTATGACGTCATAATGTATTCGCATTATGACATCACAATATAGTATGAGAGCGCAATTTGCAGGTATTATGAGCAATTTCTCTTACCCCAATTTGTGTCACATCCACTCGAGCATCATGAGCATGTATTATGACGTCACAGTATATGATGACATCATAATTAGTATGCACTATGACGTCACAATGTATTATGATGTCATAATATATCCGCATTATGACATCACAACATATTAAGAGAGCGCAATTTGCAGATATTATGAGCATTTTCTCTTACCACAATTTGTGTCACATCTACTGGAGCATCATGAGCATGCATTATGACGTCACAATATATGAAAACATCATAATAAGTATGCACTATGACGTCACAATGTATTATGACGTCATAATGTATTCGCATTATGGCATCACAATATAGTATGAGAGCGCAATTTGCAGGTATTATGAGCAACTTCTCTTACCCCAATTTTTGTCACACCTACTCGAGCATCATGAGCATGTATTATGACGTCACAGTATATGATGACATCATAATTAGTATGCACTATGACGTCACAATGTATTATGACATCATAATGTATCCGCATTATGACATCGCAATATATTATGAGAGCGCAATTTGCACGTTTTCGGAGCAATTTCTCTTACCCCAATTTGTGTCACATCTACTGGAGCATAATGAGTATGCATTATGATGTCAGTGTATATGATGACATCATAATTAGTATGCACTATGATGTCACAATGTATTATGATGTCATAATGTATTCGCATTATGACATCACAATACATTATGAGAGCGCAATTTGCAGGTATTATGAGCAATTTCTCTTACCCCAATTTGTGTCAAATCTACTGGAGAACCATGAGCATGTATTATGACGTCACAGTATATGATGACATCATAATTAGTATGCACTATGATGTCACAATGTATTATGATGTTATAATATATCCGCATTATGACATCGCAATACATTATGAGAGCGAAACTTGCAGGTATTATGAGAAATTTCTCTTACCCCAATTTTTGTCACATCTACTGGAGCATCCTGAGCATGTATTATGACGTCACAATATATGATGACATCATAATTAGTATGCACTATGACGTCACAATGTATTATGATGTCATAATATATTCGCATTATCACATCACAATATATAATGAGAGAGCAATTTGCAGGTATTATGACGAATTTCTCTTACCCCAATTTGTGTCACATCTACTGGAGCATCATGAGCATGTATTATGATGTCACAGTATATGATGACATCATAATTAGTATGCAGTATGACGTCACAATGTATTATGACATCATAATGTATCCGCATTATGACATCGCAATACTTTATGAGAGCGCAATTTGCAGGTATTATGAGCAATTTCTCTTACCCCAATTTGTGTCACATCTACAGGAGCATCCTGAGCATGTATTTTGACGTCACAATATATGATGACATCATAATTAGTATGCACTATGACGTCACAATGTATTATGACGTCATAATGTATTCGCATTATGACATCACAATATAGTATGAGAGCGCAATTAGCAGGTATTATGAGCAATTTCTCTTACCCCAATTTGTGTCACATCTACTCGAGCATCATGAGCATGTATTATGACGTCACAGTGTATGATGACATCATAATTAGTATGCACTATGACGTCACAATGTATTATGACATCGTAATGTATCCGCATTATGACATCGCAATATATTATGAGAGCGCAATTTGCAGGTATTCGGAGCAATTTCTCTTACCCCAAATTGTCACATCTACTGGAGCATAATGAGCATGCATTATGATGTCACTGTATATGATGACATCATAATTAGTATGCACTAAGATGTCACAATGCATTATGACGTCATAATGATTCCGCATTATGACATCACAATATATTATGAGAGCGCAATTTGCAGGTATTATGAGCAATTTCTCTTACCCCCATTTGTGTCACATCTACTGGAGCATCCTGAGGATGTATTTTGACGTCATAATATATGATGACATCATAATTAGTATGCACTATGACGTCACAATGTATTATGACGTCATAATGTATTCGCATTATGACATCACAATATAGTATGAGAGCGCAATTTGCAGGTATTATGAGCAATTTCTCTTACCCCAATTTGTGTCACATCTACTCGAGAATCATGAGCATGTATTATGACGTCACAGTATATGATGACATCATAATTAGTATGCACAATGACGTCACAATGTATTATGATGTCATAATATATCCGCATTATGACATCACAACATATTAAGAGAGCGCAATTTACAGATATTATGAGCAATTTCTCTTACCACAATTTGTGTCACATCTACTGGAGCATCATGAGCATGCATTATGACGTCACAATATATGATGACATCATAATTAGTATGCACTATGACGTCACAATGTATTATGACGTCATAATGTATTCGCATTATGGCATCACAATATAGTATGAGAGCGCAATTTGCAGGTATTATGAGCAATTTCTCTTACCCCAAATTGTGTCACATCTACTCGAGCATCATGAGCATGTATTATGACGTCACAGTATATGATGACATCATAATTAGTATGCACTATGACGTCACAATGTATTATGACATCATAATGTATCCGCATTATGACATCGCAATATATTATGAGAGCGAAATTTGCAGGTATTCGGAGCAATTTCTCTTACCCCAAATTGTCACATCTACTGGAGCATAATGAGCATGCATTATGATGTCACTGTATATGATGACATCATAATTAGTATGCACTAAAATGTCACAATGCATTATGACCTCATAATGATTCCGCATTATGACATCACAATATATTATGAGAGCGCAATTTGCAGGTATTATGAGCAATTTCTCTTACCCCAATTTGTGTCACATCTACTGGTGCATCCTGAGGATGTATTTTGACGTCACAATATATGATGACATCATAATTAGTATGCACTATGACGTCACAATGTATTATGACGTCATAATGTATTCGCATTATGACATCACAATATAGTATGAGAGCGCAATTTGCAGGTATTATGAGCAATTTCTCTTACCCCAATTTGTGTCACATCCACTTGAGCATCATGAGCATGTATTATGACGTCACAGTATATGATGACATCATAATTAGTATGCACTATGACGTCACAATGTATTATGATGTCATAATATATCCGCATTATGACATCACAACATATTAAGAGAGCGCAATTTGCAGATATTATGAGCAATTTCTCTTACCACAATTTGCGTCACATCTACTGGAGCATCATGAGCATGCAATATGACGTCACAATATATGATGACATCATAATTAGTATGCACTATGACGTCACAATGTATTATGACGTCATAATGTATTTGCATTATGGCATCACAATATAGTATGAGAGCGCAATTTGCAGGTATTATGAGCAATTTCTCTTACCCCAATTTGTGTCACACCTACTCGAGCATCATGAGCATGTTTTATGACGTCACAGTATATGATGACATCATAATTAGTATGCACTATGACGTCACAATGTATTATGACATCATAATGTATCCGCATTATGACATCGCAATATATTATGAGAGCGCAATTTGCAGGTATTCGGAGCAATTTCTCTTACCCCAATTTGTGTCACATCTACTGGAGCATAATGAGTATGCATTATGATGTCAGTGTATATGATGACATCATAATTAGTATGCACTATGATGTCACAATGTATTATGATGTCATAATGTATTCGCATTATGACATCACAATACATTATGAGAGCGCAATTTGCAGGTATTATGAGCAATTTCTCTTACCCCAATTTGTGTCACATCTACTGGAGCATCCTGAGCATGTATTTTGACGTCACATTATATGATGACATCATAATTAGTATGCACTATGATGTCACAATGTATTATGACGTCATAATGTTTTCGCATTATGACATCACAATATATTATGAGAGCGCAATTTGCAGGTATTATGAGCAATTTCTCTTACCCCAATTTGTGTCACATCTACTGGAGCATAATGAGCATGCATTATGATGTCACAGTATATGATGACATCATAATTAGTATCCACTATGATGTCACAATGTATTATGAGGTCATTATGAATCCGCATTATGACATCACAATATATTATGAGAGCGCAATTTGCAGGAATTTTGAGCAATTTCCCTTACCCCAATTTGTGTCACATCTACTGGAGAAACATGAGCATATATTATGACGTCACAGTATATGATGACATCATAATTAGTATGCATTATGACGTCACAATATATTGTGATGTCATAATATATCCGCATTATGGCATCACAATATATTATGATAGCGCAATTTGAGTGTATCATGAGCAATTTCTATTACCCCAATTTGTGTCACATCTACTGGAGCATCCTGAGCATGTATTATGACGTCACAGTATATGATGACATCATAATTAGTATGCACTATGACATCACAATGTATTATGATGTCATAATATATCCGCATTATGACATCACAACATATTAAGAGAGCGCAATTTGCAGATATTATGAGCAATTTCTCTTACCAAAATTTGTGTCACATCTACTGGAGCATCATGAGCATGCATTATGACGTCACAATATATGATGACATCATAATTAGTATGCACTATGACGTCACAATGTATTATGACGTCATAAAGAATCCGCATTATGACATCACAATATATTATGAGAGCGCAATTTGCATGTATTTTGAGCAATTTCTCTTACCCCAATTTGTGTCACATCTACTGGAGATACATGAGCATGTATTATGACGTCACAATAAATGATGACATCATAATAAGTATGTACTATGATGTCACAATGTATTATGACGTCATAATTATACGCATTATGACATCACAATATAGTATGAGAGCGCAATTTGCAGGTATGAGCAATTTCTCTTACCCTAATTTGTGTCACATCTACTGGAGCATCCTGAGCATGTATTTTGACGTCACAATATATGATGACATCATAATTAGTATGCACTATGACGTCACAATGTATTATGACGTCATAATGAATCCACATTATGACATCACAATATATTATGAGAGCGCAATTTGCAGGTATTTTGAGTAATTTCTCTTACCCCAATTTGTGTCACATCTACTGGAGAAACATGACCAAGTATTATGACGTCACAATATATGATGACATCATAATTAGTATGCACTATGATGTCTCAATGTATTATGACGTCATAATGTATCCGCTTTATGACATCACAATATATTATGAGAGCGCAATTTAAGGTATTATGAGCAATTTCTCTTACCCCAATTTGTGTCACATCTACAGGAGCATCCTGAGCATGTATTTTGACGTCACAATATATGATGACATCATAATTAGTATGCACTATGACGTCACAATGCATTATGACGTCATAATGTATTCGCATTATGACATCACCATATAGTATGAGAGCGCAATTTGAAGGTATTATGAGCAATTTCTCTTACCCCAATTTGTGTCACATCTACTCGAGCATCATGAGCATGTATTATGACGTCACAGTATATGATGACATTTTAATTAGTATGCACTATGACGTCACAATGTATTATGACATCATAATGTATCCGCATTATGACATCGCAATATATTATGAGAGCGCAATTTGCAGGTATTATGAGCAATTTCTCTTACCCCAATTTGTGTCACATCTACTGGAGCATCCTGAGGATGTATTTTGACGTCACAATATATGATGACATCATAATTATTATGCAATATGACGTCACAATGTATTATGACGTCATAATGTATTCGCATTATGGCATCACAATATAGTATGAGAGCGCAATTTGCAGGTATTATGAGCAATTTCCCTTACCCCAATTTGTGTCACACCTACTCGAGCATCATGAGCATGTATTATGACGTCACAGTATATGATGACATCATAATTAGCATGCACTATGACGTCACAATGTATTATGACAACATAATGTATCCGCATTATGACATCGCAATATATTATGAGAGCGCAATTTGCACGTATTCGGAGCAATTTCTCTTACCCCAATTTGTGTCACATCTACTGGAGCATAATGAGTATGCATTATGATGTCAGTGTATATGATGACGTCATAATTAGTATGCACTATGATGTCACAATGTATTATGATGTCGTAATGTATTCGCATTATGACATCACAATACATTATGAGAGCGCAATTTGCAGGTATTATGAGCAATTTCTCTTACTCCAATTTGTGTCACATCTACTGGAGCATCCTGAGCATGTATTTTGACGTCACAATATATGATGACATCATAATTAGTATGCACTATGACGTCACAATGTATTATGACGTCATAATGTATTCGCATTATGACATCACAATATATTATGAGAGCGCAATTTGCAGGTATTATGAGCAATTTCTCCTACCCCAATTTGTGTCACATCCACTCGAGCATCATGAGAATGTATTATGACGTCACAGTATATGATGACATCATAATTAGTATGCACTATGACGTCACAATGTATTATGATGTCATAATATATCCGCATTATGACATCACAACATATTAAGAGAGCGTAATTTGCAGATATTATGAGCATTTTCTCTTACCACAATTTGTGTCACATCTACTGGAGCATCATGAGCATGCATTATGACGTCACAATATATGATGACATCATAATTAGTATGCACTATGACGTCACAATGTATTATGACGTCATAATGTATTCGCATTATGGCATCACAATATAGTATGAGAGCGCAATTTGCAGGTATTATGAGCAATTTCCCTTACCCCAATTTGTGTCACACCTACTCGAGCATCATGAGCATGTATTATGACGTCACAGTATATGATGACATCATAATTAGCATGCACTATGACGTCACAATGTATTATGACATCATAATGTATCCGCATTATGACATCGCAATATATTATGAGAGCGCAATTTGCACGTATTCGGAGCAATTTCTCTTACCCCAATTTGTGTCACATCTACTGGAGCATAATGAGTATGCATTATGATGTCAGTGTATATGATGACATCATAATTAGTATGCACTATGATGTCACAATGTATTATGATGTCATAATGTATTCGCATTATGACATCACAATACATTATGAGAGCGCAATTTGCAGGTATTATGAGCAATTTCTCTTACTCCAATTTGTGTCACATCTACTGGAGCATCCTGAGCATGTATTTTGACGTCACAATATATGATGACATCATAATTAGTATGCACTACGACGTCACAATGTATTATGACGTCATAATGTATTCGCATTATGACATCACAATATATTATGAGAGCGCAATTTGCAGGTATTATGAGCAATTTCTCTTACCCCAATTTGTGTCACATCTACTGGAGATACATGAGCATGTATTATGACATCACAATAAATGATGACATCATAATTAGTATGCACTATGATGTCACAATGTATTATGACGTCATAATTATACGCATTATGACATCACAATATAGTATGAGAGCGAAATTTGCAGGTATTATGAGCAATTTCTCTTACCCCAATTTGTGTCACATCTACTGGAGCATCCTGAGCATGTATTTTGACGTCACAATATATGATGACATCATAATTAGTATGCACTATGACGTCACAATGTATTATGACGTCATAATGTTTTCGCATTATGACATCACAATATATTATGAGAGCGCAATTTGCAGGTATTATGAGCAATTTCTCTTACCCCAATTTGTTTCACATCTACTGGAGCATAATGAGCATGCATTATGATGTCACAGTATATGATGACATCATAATTAGTATCCACTATGATGTCACAATGTATTATGAGGTCATAATGAATCCGCTTTATGACATCACAATATATTATGAGAGCGCAATTTGCAGGAATTTTGAGCAATTTCCCTTACCCCAATTTGTGTCACATTTACTGGAGAAACGTGAGCATATATTATGACGTCACAGTATATGATGACATCATAATTAGTATGCATTATGACGTCACAATATATTGTGACGTCATAATATATCCGCATTATGGCATCACAATATATTATGAGAGCGCAATTTGAATGTATCATGAGCAATTTCTATTACCCCAATTTGTGTCACATCTACTGGAGCATCCTGAGCATGTATTATGACGTCACAGTATATGATGACATCATAATTAGTATGCACTATGACATCACAATGTATTATGATGTCATAATATATCCGCATTATGACATCACAACATATTAAGAGAGCGCAATTTGCAGATATTATGAGCAATTTCTCTTACCAAAATTTGTGTCACATCTGCTGGAGCATCATGAGCATGCATTATGATGTCACTGTATACGATGACATCATAATTAGTATGCACTATGATGTCACAATGTATTATGACGTCATAATGATTCCGCATTATGACATCACAATATATTATGTGAGCGCAATTTGCAGGTATTATGAGCAATTTCTCTTACCCCAATTTGTTTCACATCTACTGGAGCATCCTGAGGATGTATTTTGACGTCACAATATATGATGACATCATAATTAGTATGCACTATGACGTCACAATGTATTATGAGGTCATAATGAATCCGCATTATGACATCACAATATAGTATGAGAGCGCAATTTGCAGGTATTATGAGCAATTTCTCTTACCCCAATTTGTGTCACATCTACTCGAGCATCATGAGCATGTATTATGACGTCACAGTATATGATGACATCATAATTAGTATGCACTATGACGTCACAATGTATTATGATGTCATAATATATCCGCATTATGACATCACAACATATTAAGAGAGCACAATTTGCAGATATTATGAGCAATTTCTCTTACCACAATTTGTGTCACATCTACTGGAGCATCATGAGCATGCATTATGACGTCACAATATATGATGACATCATAATTAGTATGCACTATGACGTCACAATGCATTATGACGTCATAATGTATTCGCATTATGGCATCACAGTATAGTATGAGAGCGCAATTTGCAGGTATTATGAGCAGTTTCTCTTTCCCGAATTTGTGTCACATCTACTCGAGCATCATGAGCATGTATTATGACGTCACAGTATATGATGACATCATAATTAGTATGCACTATGAGGTCACAATGTATTATGACATCATAATGTATCCGCATTATGACATCGCAATATATTATGAGAGCGCAATTTGCACGTATTCGGAGCAATTTCTCTTACCCCAATTTGTGTCACATCTACTGGAGCATAATGAGTATGCATTATGATGTCAGTGTATATGATGACATCATAATTAGTATGTACTATGATGTCACAATGTATTATGATGTCATAATGTATTCGCATTATGACATCACAATACATTATGAGAGCGCAATTTGCAGGTATTATGAGCAATTTCTCTTACCCCAATTTGTGTCACATCTACTGGAGCATCCTGAGCATGTATTTTGACGTCACAATATATGATGACATCATAATTAGTATGCACTATGACGTCACAATGTATTATGACGTCATAATGTATTCGCATTATGACATCACAATATAGTATGAGAGCGCAATTTGCAGGTATTATGAGCAATTTCTCTTACCCCAATTTGTTTCACATCTACTGGAGAAACATGAGCATGTATTATGACGTCACAGTATATGATGACATCATAATTAGTATGCATTATGACGTCACAATATATTATGATGTCATAATATATCCGCATTATGGCATCACAATATATTATGAGAGCGCAATTTGCAGGTATTATGAGCAATTTCTCTTACCCCAATTTGTGTCACATCTACTGGAGCATCCTGAGCATGTATTTTGACGACACAATATATGATGACATCATAATTAGTATGCACTATGACGTCACAATGTATTATGACGTCATAATGTATTCGCATTATGACATCACAATATAGTATGAGAGCGCAATTTGCAGGTATTATGAGCAATTTCTCTTACCCCAATTTGTGTCACATCTACTGGAGCATCCTGAGCATGTATTTTGATGTCACAATATATGATGACATCATAATTAGTATGCACGATGACGTCACAATGTATTATGACATCATAATGTATCCGCATTATGACATCGCAATATATTATGAGAGCGCAATTTGCAGGTATTCGGAGCAATTTCTCTTACCCCAATTTGTGTCACATCTACTGGAGCATAATGAGCATGCATTATGATGTCACTGTATATGATGACATCATAATTAGTATGCACTATGATGTCACAATGTATTATGACGTCATAATGATTCCGCATTATGACATCACAATATATTATGAGAGCGCAATTTGCAGGTATTATGAGCAATTTCTCTTACCCCAATTTGTGTCACATCTACTGGAGTATAATGAGCATGCATTATGATGTCACAGTATATGATGACATCATAATTAGTATGCAGTATGATGTCACAATATATTATGACGTCATAATGTATCCGCTTTTTGACATCACAATATATTATAAGAGCGCAATTTGCAGGTATTATGAGCAATTTCTCTTACCCCAATTTGTGTCACATCTACTGGAGCAAAATGAGAATGCATTATGATGTCACAGTATATGATGACATCATAATTAGTATGCACTATGATGTCACAATGTATTATGACGTCATAATGAATCCGCATTATGACACCACAATATATTATGAGAGCGCAATTTGCAGGTATTATGAGCAATTTCTCTTACCCCAATTTGTGTCACATCTACTGGAGAAACATGGCATGTATTATGACGTCACAGTATATGATGATATCATAATTAGTATGCATTATGACGTCACAATATATTATGATGTCATAATATATCCGCATTATGACATCACAATATATTATGAGAGCGCAATTTGCAGGTATTATGAGCAATTTCTCTTACCACAATTTGTGTAACATGTGCTGGAGCATCATGAGCATGCATTATGACGTTACAACATATGATGACATCATAATTAGTCTGCACTATTATGTCACAATGTATTATGACGTCATAATGTATCCGCTTTTTGACATCACAATATATTATGAGAGCGCAATTTGCAGGTATTATGAGCCATTTCTCTTACCCCAATTTGTGTCACATCTACTGGAGAAACATGAGCATGTATTATGACGTCACAGTATATGATGACATCATAATTAGTATGCACTATGACTTCACAATGTATTATGATATCATAATATATCCGCATTATGACATCACAATATATTATGAGAGCGCAATTTGCAGGTATTATGAGCAATTTATCTTACCCCAATTTGTGTCACATCTACTGGAGCATCCTGAGCATGTATTATGACGTCACAATATATGATGACATCATAATTAGTATGCACTATGACGTCACAATATATTATGATGTCATAATATATTCGCATTATCACATCACAATATATTATGAGAGAGCAATTTGCAGGTATTATGACGAATTTCTCTTACCCCAATTTGTGTCACATCTACTGGAGTATAATGAGCATGCATTATGATGTCACAGTATATGATGACATCATAATTACTATGCAGTATGATGTCACAATGTATTTTGACGTCATAATGTATCCACTTTTTGACATCACAATATATTATAAGAGCGCAATTTGCAGGTATTATGAGCAATTTCTCTTACCCCAATTTGTGTCACATCTACTGGAGCAAAATGAGAATGCATTATAATGTCACAGTATATGATGACATCATAATTAGTATGCACTATGATGTCACAATGTATTATGACGTCATAATGAATCCGCATTTTGACATCACAATATATTATGAGAGCGCAATTTGCAGGTATTATGAGCCATTTCTCTTACCCCAATTTGTGTCACATCTACTGGAGAAACATGAGCATGTATTATGACGTCACAGTATATGATGACATCATAATTAGTATGCACTATGACGTCACAACGTATTATGACGTCATAATGAATCCGCATTATGACATCACAATATATTATGAGAGCGCAATTTGCAGGTATTCTGACCAATTTCTCTTAACCCAATTTGTGACACATCTACTGGAGAAACATGAGCATGTATTATGATGTCACAGTATATGATGACATCATAATTAGTATGCATTATGACGTCTCAATATATTATGATGTCATAATATATCCGCATTATGACATCAGAATATATTATGAGAGCGCAATTTGCATGTATTATGAGCAATTTCTCTTACCACAATTTGTGTAACATCTGCTGGAGCATCATGAGCATGCATTATGATGTCACAATATATGATGACATCATAATTAGTATGCACTATGATGTCACAATGTATTATGACGTCATAATGTATCTGCTTTATGACATCACAATATATTATTAGAGCGCAATTTGCAGGTATTATGACCAATTTCTCTTACCCCAATTTGTGTCACATCTACTGGAGCATCATGAGCATGTATTATGACGTCACAGTATATGATGACATCATAATTAGTATGCACTATGACGTCACAATGTATTATGATGTCATAATATATCCGGATAATGACATCACAATTTATTATGAGAGCGCAATTTGCAGGTATTATGAGCAATTTCTCTTACCCCAATTTGTTTCACATCTACTGGAGCATAATGAGCATGCATTATGATGTCACAGTATATGATGACATCATAATTAGTATCCACTATGATGTCACAATGTATTATGAGGTCATAATGAATCCGCTTTATGACATCACAATATATTATGAGAGCGCAATTTGCAGGAATTTTGAGCAATTTCCCTTACCCCAATTTGTGTCACATCTACTGGAGAAACGTGAGCATATATTATGACGTCACAGTATATGATGACATCATAATTAGTATGCATTATGACGTCACAATATATTGTGACGTCATAATATATCCGCATTATGGCATCACAATATATTATGAGAGCGCAATTTGAATGTATCATGAGCAATTTCTATTACCCCAATTTGTGTCACATCTACTGGAGCATCCTGAGCATGTATTATGACGTCACAGTATATGATGACATCATAATTAGTATGCACTATGACATCACAATGTATTATGATGTCATAATATATCCGCATTATGACATCACAACATATTAAGAGAGCGCAATTTGCAGATATTATGAGCAATTTCTCTTCCCAAAATTTGTGTCACATCTACTGGAGCATCATGAGCATGCATTATGACGTCACAATATATGATGACATCAAAATTAGTATGCACTATGACGTCACAATGTATTATGACGTCATAAAGAATCCGCATTATGACATCACAATAAATTATGAGAGCGCAATTTGCAGGTATTTTGAGCAATTTCTCTTACCCCAATTTGTGTCACATCTACTGGAGATACATGAGCATGTATTATGACGTCACAATAAATGATGACATCATAATTAGTATGTACTATGATGTCACAATGTATTATGACGTCATAATTACACGCATTATGACATCACAATATAGTATGAGAGCGCAATTTGCAGGTATGAGCAATTTCTCTGACCCTAATTTGTGTCACATCTACTGGATCATCCTGAGCATGTATTTTGACGTCACAATATATGATGACATCATAATTAGTATGCAATATGACGTCACAATGTATTATGACGTCATAATATATTCGCATTATGGCATCACAATATAGTATGAGAGCGCAATTTGCAGGTATTATGAGCAATTTCCCTTACCCCAATTTGTGTCACACCTACTCGAGCATCATGAGCATGTATTATGACGTCACAGTATATGATGACATCATAATTAGCAAGCACTATGACGTCACAATGTATTATGACATCATAATGTATCCGCATTATGACATCGCAATATATTATGAGAGCGCAATTTGCACGTATTCGGAGCAATTTCTCTTACCCCAATTTGTGTTACATCTACTGGAGCATAATGAGTATGCATTATGATGTCAGTGTATATGATGACATCATAATTAGTATGCACTATGATGTCACAATGTATTATGATGTCATAATGTATTCGCATTATGACATCACAATACATTATGAGAGCGCAATTTGCAGGTATTATGAGCAATTTCTCTTACTCCAATTTGTGTCACATCTACTGGAGCATCCTGAGCATGTATTTTGACGTCACAATATATGATGACATCATAATTAGTATGCACTATGACGTCACAATGTATTATGACGTCATAATGTATTCGCATTATGACATCACAATATATTATGAGAGCGCAATTTGCAGGTATTATGAGCAATTTCTCTTACCCCAATTTGTGTCACATCCACTCGAGCATCATGAGAATGTATTATGACGTCACAGTATATGATGACATCATAATTAGTATGCACTATGACGTCACAATGTATTATGATGTCATAATATATCCGCATTATGACATCACAACATATTAAGAGAGCGCAATTTGCAGATATTATGAGCAATTTCTCTTACCACAATTTGTGTCACATCTACTGGAGCATCATGAGCATGCATTATGACGTCACAATATATGATGACATCATAATTAGTATGCACTATGACGTCACAATGTATTATGACGTCATAATGTATTCGCATTATGGCATCACAATATTGTATGAGAGCGCAATTTGCAGGTATTATGAGCAATTTCCCTTACCCCAATTTCTGTCACACCTACTCGAGCATCATGAGCATGTATTATGACGTCACAGTATATGATGACATCATAATTAGCATGCACTATGACGTCACAATGTATTATGACATCATAATGTATCCGCATTATGACATCGCAATATATTATGAGAGCGCAATTTTCACGTATTCGGAGCAATTTCTCTTACCCCAATTTGTGTCACATCTACTGGAGCATAATGAGTATGCATTATGATGTCAGTGTATATGATGACATCATAATTAGTATGCACTATGATGTCACAATGTATTATGATGTCATAATGTATTCGCATTATGACATCACAATACATTATGAGAGCGCAATTTGCAGGTATTATGAGCAATTTCTCTTACTCCAATTTGTGTCACATCTACTGGAGCATCCTGAGCATGTATTTTGACGTCACAATATATGATGACATCATAATTAGTATGCACTATGACGTCACAATGTATTATGACGTCATAATGTATTCGCATTATGACATCACAATATATTATGAGAGCGCAATTTGCAGGTATTATGAGCAATTTCTCTTACCCCAATTTGTGTCACATCTACTGGAGATACATGAGCATGTATTATGACGTCACAATAAATGATGACATCATAATTAGTATGCACTATGATGTCACAATGTATTATGACGTCATAATTATACGCATTATGACATCAAAATATAGTATGAGAGCGCAATTTGCAGGTATGAGCAATTTCTCTTACCCTAATTTGTGTCACATCTACTGGAGCATCCTGAGCATGTATTTTGACGTCACAATATATGATGACATCATAATTAGTATGCACTATGACGTCACAATGTATTATGACGTCATAATGAATCCACATTATGACATCACAATATATTATGAGAGCGCAATTTGCAGGTATTTTGAGTAATTTCTCTTACCACAATTTGTGTCACATCTACTGGAGAAACATGACCAAGTATTATGACGTCACAATATATGATGACATCATAATTAGTATGCACTATGACCTCACAATGTATTATGACATCATAATATATTCGCATTATGACATCACAACATATTAAGAGAGCGCAATTTGCAGATATTATGAGCAATTTCTCTTACCCCAATTTGTGTCACATCTACTGGGGCATCCTGAGCATGTATTTTGACGTCACAATTTATGATGACATCATAATTAGTATGCACTATGACGTCACAATGTATTATGATGTCATAATGTATTCGTATTATGACATCACAATATAGTATGAGAGCGCAATTTGCAGGTATTATGAGCAATTTCTCTTACCCCAATTTGTGTCACATCTACTCGAGCACCATGAGCATGTATTATGACGTCACAGTATATGATGACATCATAATTAGTATGCACTATGACATCACAATGTATTATGACATCATAATGTATCCGCATTATGACATCGCAATATATTATGAGAGCGCAATTTGCAGGTATTCGGAGCAATTTCTCTTACCCCAATTTGTGTCACATCTACTGGAGCATAATGAGCATGCATTATGATGTCACTGTATATGATGACATCATAATTAGTATGCACTATGATGTCACAATGTATTATGACGTCATAATGATTCCGCATTATGACATCACAATATATTATGTGAGCGCAATTTGCAGGTATTATGAGCAATTTCTCTTACCCCAATTTGTTTCACATCTACTGGAGCATCCTGAGGATGTATTTTGACGTCACAATATATGATGACATCATAATTAGTATGCACTATGACGTCACAATGTATTATGAGGTCATAATGAATCCGCATTATGACATCACAATATAGTATGAGAGCGCAATTTGCAGGTATTATGAGCAATTTCTCTTACCCCAATTTGTGTCACATCTACTCGAGCATCATGAGCATGTATTATGACGTCACAGTATATGATGACATCATAATTAGTATGCACTATGACGTCACAATGTATTATGATGTCATAATATATCCGCATTATGACATCACAACATATTAAGAGAGCACAATTTGCAGATATTATGAGCAATTTCTCTTACCACAATTTGTGTCACATCTACTGGAACATCATGAGCATGCATTATGACGTCACAATATATGATGACATCATAATTAGTATGCACTATGACGTCACAATGTATTATGACGTCATAATGTATTCGCATTATGGCATCACAGTATAGTATGAGAGCGCAATTTGCAGTTATTATGAGCAGTTTCTCTTACCCCAATTTGTGTCACATCTACTCGAGCATCATGAGCATGTATTATGACGTCACAGTATATGATGACATCATAATTAGTATGCACTATGAGGTCACAATGTATTATGAAATCATAATGTATCCGCATTATGACATCGCAATATATTATGAGAGCGCAATTTGCACGTATTCGGAGCAATTTCTCTTACCCCAATTTGTGTCACATCTACTGGAGCATAATGAGTATGCATTATGATGTCAGTGTATATGATGACATCATAATTAGTATGTACTATGATGTCACAATGTATTATGATGTCATAATGTATTCGCATTATGACATCACAATACATTATGAGAGCGCAATTTGCAGGTATTATGAGCAATTTCTCTTACCCCAATTTGTGTCACATCTACTGGAGCATCCTGAGCATGTATTTTGACGTCACAATATATGATGACATCATAATTAGTATGCACTATGACGTCACAATGTATTATGACGTCATAATGTATTCGCATTATGACATCACAATATAGTATGAGAGCGCAATTTGCAGGTATTATGAGCAATTTCTCTTACCCCAATTTGTTTCACATCTACTGGAGAAACATGAGCATGTATTATGACGTCACAGTATATGATGACATCATAATTAGTATGCATTATGACGTCACAATATATTATGATGTCATAATATATCCGCATTATGGCATCACAATATATTATGAGAGCGCAATTTGCAGGTATTATGAGCAATTTCTCTTACCCCAATTTGTGTCACATCTACTGGAGCATCCTGAGCATGTATTTTGACGACACAATATATGATGACATCATAATTAGTATGCACTATGACGTCACAATGTATTATGACGTCATAATGTATTCGCATTATGACATCACAATATAGTATGAGAGCGCAATTTGCAGGTATTATGAGCAATTTCTCTTACCCCAATTTGTGTCACATCTACTGGAGCATCCTGAGCATGTATTTTGATGTCACAATATATGATGACATCATAATTAGTATGCACGATGACGTCACAATGTATTATGACATCATAATGTATCCGCATGATGACATCGCAATATATTATGAGAGCGCAATTTGCAGGTATTCGGAGCAATTTCTCTTACCCCAATTTGTGTCACATCTACTGGAGCATAATGAGCATGCATTATGATGTCACTGTATATGATGACATCATAATTAGTATGCACTATGATGTCACAATGTATTATGACGTCATAATGATTCCGCATTATGACATCACAATATATTATGAGAGCGCAATTTGCAGGTATTATGAGCAATTTCTCTTACCCCAATTTGTGTCACATCTACTGGAGTATAATGAGCATGCATTATGATGTCACAGTATATGATGACATCATAATTAGTATGCAGTATGATGTCACAATATATTATGACGTCATAATGTATCCGCTTTTTGACATCACAATATATTATAAGAGCGCAATTTGCAGGTATTATGAGCAATTTCTCTTACCCCAATTTGTGTCACATCTACTGGAGCAAAATGAGAATGCATTATGATGACACAGTATATGATGACATCATAATTAGTATGCACTATGATGTCACAATGTATTATGACGTCATAATGAATCCGCATTATGACACCACAATATATTATGAGAGCGCAATTTGCAGGTATTATGAGCAATTTCTCTTACCCCAATTTGTGTCACATCTACTGGAGAAACATGGCATGTATTATGACGTCACAGTATATGATGATATCATAATTAGTATGCATTATGACGTCACAATATATTATGATGTCATAATATATCCGCATTATGACATCACAATATATTATGAGAGCGCAATTTGCAGGTATTATGAGCAATTTCTCTTACCACAATTTGTGTAACATGTGCTGGAGCATCATGAGCATGCATTATGACGTCACAACATATGATGACATCATAATTAGTCTGCACTATTATGTCACAATGTATTATGACGACATAATGTATCCGCTTTTTGACATCACAATATATTATGAGAGCGCAATTTGCAGGTATTATGAGCCATTTCTCTTACCCCAATTTGTGTCACATCTACTGGAGAAACATGAGCATGTATTATGACGTCACAGTATATGATGACATCATAATTAGTATGCACTATGACTTCACAATGTATTATGATATCATAATATATCCGCATTATGACATCACAATATATTATGAGAGCGCAATTTGCAGGTATTATGAGCAATTTATCTTACCCCAATTTGTGTCACATCTACTGGAGCATCCTGAGCATGTATTATGACGTCACAATATATGATGACATCATAATTAGTATGCACTATGACGTCACAATATATTATGATGTCATAATATATTCGCATTATCACATCACAATATATTATGAGAGAGCAATTTGCAGGTATTATGACGAATTTCTCTTACCCCAATTTGTGTCACATCTACTGGAGTATAATGAGCATGCATTATGATGTCACAGTATATGATGACATCATAATTACTATGCAGTATGATGTCACAATGTATTTTGACGTCATAATGTATCCACTTTTTGACATCACAATATATTATAAGAGCGCAATTTGCAGGTATTATGAGCAATTTCTCTTACCCCAATTTGTGTCACATCTACTGGAGCAAAATGAGAATGCATTATAATGTCACAGTATATGATGACATCATAATTAGTATGCACTATGATGTCACAATGTATTATGACGTCATAATGAATCCGCATTTTGACATCACAATATATTATGAGAGCGCAATTTGCAGGTATTATGAGCCATTTCTCTTACCCCAATTTGTGTCACATCTACTGGAGAAACATGAGCATGTATTATGACGTCACAGTATATGATGACATCATAATTAGTATGCACTATGACGTCACAACGTATTATGACGTCATAATGAATCCGCATTATGACATCACAATATATTATGAGAGCGCAATTTGCAGGTATTCTGACCAATTTCTCTTAACCCAATTTGTGACACATCTACTGGAGAAACATGAGCATGTATTATGATGTCACAGTATATGATGACATCATAATTAGTATGCATTATGACGTCTCAATATATTATGATGTCATAATATATCCGCATAATGACATCAGAATATATTATGAGAGCGCAATTTGCATGTATTATGAGCAATTTCTCTTACCACAATTTGTGTAACATCTGCTGGAGCATCATGAGCATGCATTATGATGTCACAATATATGATGACATCATAATTAGTATGCACTATGATGTCACAATGTATTATGACGTCATAATGTATCTGCTTTATGACATCACAATATATTATTAGAGCGCAATTTGCAGGTATTATGACCAATTTCTCTTACCCCAATTTGTGTCACATCTACTGGAGCATCATGAGCATGTATTATGACGTCACAGTATATGATGACATCATAATTAGTATGCACTATGACGTCACAATGTATTATGATGTCATAATATATCCGGATAATGACATCACAATTTATTATGAGAGCGCAATTTGCAGGTTTTATGAGCAATTTCTCTTACCACAATTTGTGCCACATCTACTGGAGCATCATGAGCATGCATTATGACGTCACAATATATGATGACATCATAATTAGTATGCACTATGATGTCACAATGTATTATGACGTCATAATGTATCCGCTTTATGACATCACAATATATTATGAGAGCGCAATTTGCAGGTATTATGACCAATTTCTCTTACCCCAATTTGTGTCACATATACTGGAGCATCATGAGCATGTATTATGACGTCACAGTATATGATTACATCATAATTAGTATGCACTATGAGGTCACTATGTATTATGATGTCATAATATATCCGCATTATGACATCACAGCATATTATGAGAGCGCAATTTGCAGGTATTATGAGCAATTTCTCTTGCCACAATTTGTGTCACATCTACTGGAGCATCTTGAGCATCCATTATGACGTCACAATATATGATGACATCGTAATTAGTATGCACTATGATGTCACAATGTATTATGACGTCATAATGTATCCGCTTTATGACATCACAATATATTATGAGAGCGCAATTTGCAGGTATTATGACCAATTTCTCTTACCCTAATTTGTGTCACATCTACTGGAGCATCATGTGCATGTATTATGACATCACAGTATATGATGACATCATAATTAGTATGCACTATGACGTCACAATGTATTGTGACGACATAATGTATCCGCATTTTGACATCACAATATGTTATGAGAGCGCCATTTGCAGGTATTATGAGCAATTTCTCTTACCCCAATTTGTGTCACATCTACTGGAGAAACATGAGCATGTATTATGACGTCACAGTATATGATGACATCATAATTAGTATGCATTATGACGTCACAATGTATTATGATGTCATAATATATCCGCATTATGACATCACAATATATTATGAGAGCGCAATTAGCATTTATTATGAGCAATTTCTCTGACCACAATTTGTGTAACATCTGCTGGAGCATCAACAGCATGCATTATGATGTCACAATATATGATGACATCATAATTAGTATGCACTATGATGTCACAATGTATTATGACGTCATAATGTATCTGCATTATGACATCACAATATATTATGAGAGCGCAATTTGCAGGTATTATGACCAATTTCTCTTACCCCAATTTGTGTCACATCTACTGGAGCATCATGAGCATGTATTATGACGTCACAGTATATGATGACATCATAATTAGTATGCACTATGACGTCACAATGTATTATGATGTCATAATATAGCCGGATAATGACATCACAAAATATTATGAGAGCGCAATTTGCAGGTGTTATGAGCAATTTCTCTTACCACAATTTGTGCCACATTTACTGGAACATCATGAGCATGCATTATGACGTCACAATATATGATGACATCATAATTAGTATGCACTATGTTGTCACAATGAATTATGACGTCATAATGTATCCGCTTTATGACATCACAGTATATTATGAGAGCGCAATTTGCAGGTATTATGACCAATTTCTCTTACCCCAATTTGTGTCACATCTACTCGAGCATCATGAGCATGTATTATGACGTCACAGTATATGATGACATCATAATTAGTATGCACTATGACGTCACAATGTATTATGACATCATAATGTATCCGCATTATGACATCGCAATATATTATGAGAGCGCAATTTGCACGTATTCGGAGCAATTTCTCTTACCCCAATTTGTGTCACATCTACTGGAGCATAATGAGTATGCATTATGATGTCAGTGTATATGATGACATCATAATTAGTATTTACTATGATGTCACAATGTATTATGATGTCATAATGTATTCGCATTATGACATCACAATACATTATGAGAGCGCAATTTGCAGGTATTATGAGCAATTTCTCTTACCCCAATTTGTGTCACATCTACTGGAGCATCCTGAGCATGTATTTTGACGTCACAATATATGATGACATCATAATTAGTATGCACTATGACGTCACAATGTATTATGACGTCATAATGTATTCGCATTATGACATCACAATATAGTATGAGAGCGCAATTTGCAGGTATTATGAGCAATTTCTCTTACCCCAATTTGTTTCACATCTACTGGAGAAACATGAGCATGTATTATGACGTCACAGTATATGATGACATCATAATTAGTATGCATTATGACGTCACAATATATTATGATGTCATAATATATCCGCATTATGGCATCACAATATATTATGAGAGCGCAATTTGCAGGTATTATGAGCAATTTCTCTTACCCCAATTTGTGTCACATCTACTGGAGCATCCTGAGCATGTATTTTGACGACACAATATATGATGACATCATAATTAGTATGCACTATGACGTCACAATGTATTATGACGTCATAATGTATTCGCATTATGACATCACAATATAGTATGAGAGCGCAATTTGCAGGTATTATGAGCAATTTCTCTTACCCCAATTTGTGTCACATCTACTGGAGCATCCTGAGCATGTATTTTGATGTCACAATATATGATGACATCATAATTAGTATGCACGATGACGTCACAATGTATTATGACATCATAATGTATCCGCATGATGACATCGCAATATATTATGAGAGCGCAATTTGCAGGTATTCGGAGCAATTTCTCTTACCCCAATTTGTGTCACATCTACTGGAGCATAATGAGCATGCATTATGATGTCACTGTATATGATGACATCATAATTAGTATGCACTATGATGTCACAATGTATTATGACGTCATTATGATTCCGCATTATGACATCACAATATATTATGAGAGCGCAATTTGCAGGTATTATGAGCAATTTCTCTTACCCCAATTTGTGTCACATCTACTGGAGTATAATGAGCATGCATTATGATGTCACAGTATATGATGACATCATAATTAGTATGCAGTATGATGTCACAATATATTATGACGTCATAATGTATCCGCTTTTTGACATCACAATATATTATAAGAGCGCAATTTGCAGGTATTATGAGCAATTTCTCTTACCCCAATTTGTGTCACATCTACTGGAGCAAAATGAGAATGCATTATGATGTCACAGTATATGATGACATCATAATTAGTATGCACTATGATGTCACAATGTATTATGACGTCATAATGAATCCGCATTATGACACCACAATATATTATGAGAGCGCAATTTGCAGGTATTATGAGCAATTTCTCTTACCCCAATTTGTGTCACATCTACTGGAGAAACATGGCATGTATTATGACGTCACAGTATATGATGATATCATAATTAGTATGCATTATGACGTCACAATATATTATGATGTCATAATATATCCGCATTATGACATCACAATATATTATGAGAGCGCAATTTGCAGGTATTATGAGCAATTTCTCTTACCACAATTTGTGTAACATGTGCTGGAGCATCATGAGCATGCATTATGACGTCACAACATATGATGACATCATAATTAGTCTGCACTATTATGTCACAATGTATTATGACGACATAATGTATCCGCTTTTTGACATCACAATATATTATGAGAGCGCAATTTGCAGGTATTATGAGCCATTTCTCTTACCCCAATTTGTGTCACATCTACTGGAGAAACATGAGCATGTATTATGACGTCACAGTATATGATGACATCATAATTAGTATGCACTATGACTTCACAATGTATTATGATATCATAATATATCCGCATTATGACATCACAATATATTATGAGAGCGCAATTTGCAGGTATTATGAGCAATTTATCTTACCCCAATTTGTGTCACATCTACTGGAGCATCCTGAGCATGTATTATGACGTCACAATATATGATGACATCATAATTAGTATGCACTATGACGTCACAATATATTATGATGTCATAATATATTCGCATTATCACATCACAATATATTATGAGAGAGCAATTTGCAGGTATTATGACGAATTTCTCTTACCCCAATTTGTGTCACATCTACTGGAGTATAATGAGCATGCATTATGATGTCACAGTATATGATGACATCATTATTACTATGCAGTATGATGTCACAATGTATTTTGACGTCATAATGTATCAACTTTTTGACATCACAATATATTATAAGAGCGCAATTTGCAGGTATTATGAGCAATTTCTCTTACCCCAATTTGTGTCACATCTACTGGAGCAAAATGAGAATGCATTATAATGTCACAGTATATGATGACATCATAATTAGTATGCACTATGATGTCACAATGTATTATGACGTCATAATGAATCCGCATTTTGACATCACAATATATTATGAGAGCGCAATTTGCAGGTATTATGAGCCATTTCTCTTACCCCAATTTGTGTCACATCTACTGGAGAAACATGAGCATGTATTATGACGTCACAGTATATGATGACATCATAATTAGTATGCACTATGACGTCACAACGTATTATGACGTCATAATGAATCCGCATTATGACATCACAATATATTATGAGAGCGCAATTTGCAGGTATTCTGACCAATTTCTCTTAACCCAATTTGTGACACATCTACTGGAGAAACATGAGCATGTATTATGATGTCACAGTATATGATGACATCATAATTAGTATGCATTATGACGTCTCAATATATTATGATGTCATAATATATCCGCATTATGACATCAGAATATATTATGAGAGCGCAATTTGCATGTATTATGAGCAATTTCTCTTACCACAATTTGTGTAACATCTGCTGGAGCATCATGAGCATGCATTATGATGTCACAATATATGATGACATCATAATTAGTATGCACTATGATGTCACAATGTATTATGACGTCATAATGTATCTGCTTTATGACATCACAATATATTATTAGAGCGCAATTTGCAGGTATTATGACCAATTTCTCTTACCCCAATTTGTGTCACATCTACTGGAGCATCATGAGCATGTATTATGACGTCACAGTATATGATGACATCATAATTAGTATGCACTATGACGTCACAATGTATTATGATGTCATAATATATCCGGATAATGACATCACAATTTATTATGAGAGCGCAATTTGCAGGTTTTATGAGCAATTTCTCTTACCACAATTTGTGCCACATCTACTGGAGCATCATGAGCATGCATTATGACGTCACAATATATGATGACATCATAATTAGTATGCACTATGATGTCACAATGTATTATGACGTCATAATGTATCCGCTTTATGACATCACAATATATTATGAGAGCGCAATTTGCAGGTATTATGACCAATTTCTCTTACCCCAATTTGTGTCACATATACTGGAGCATCATGAGCATGTATTATGACGTCACAGTATATGATTACATCATAATTAGTATGCACTATGAGGTCACTATGTATTATGATGTCATAATATATCCGCATTATGACATCACAGCATATTATGAGAGCGCAATTTGCAGGTATTATGAGCAATTTCTCTTGCCACAATTTGTGTCACATCTACTGGAGCATCTTGAGCATCCATTATGACGTCACAATATATGATGACATCGTAATTAGTATGCACTATGATGTCACAATGTATTATGACGTCATAATGTATCCGCTTTATGACATCACAATATATTATGAGAGCGCAATTTGCAGGTATTATGACCAATTTCTCTTACCCTAATTTGTGTCACATCTACTGGAGCATCATGTGCATGTATTATGACATCACAGTATATGATGACATCATAATTAGTATGCACTATGACGTCACAATGTATTGTGACGTCATAATGTATCCGCATTTTGACATCACAATATGTTATGAGAGCGCCATTTGCAGGTATTATGAGCAATTTCTCTTACCCCAATTTGTGTCACATCTACTGGAGAAACATGAGCATGTATTATGACGTCACAGTATATGATGACATCATAATTAGTATGCATTATGACGTCACAATGTATTATGATGTCATAATATATCCGCATTATGACATCACAATATATTATGAGAGCGCAATTAGCATTTATTATGAGCAATTTCTCTGACCACAATTTGTGTAACATCTGCTGGAGCATCAACAGCATGCATTATGATGTCACAATATATGATGACATCATAATTAGTATGCACTATGATGTCACAATGTATTATGACGTCATAATGTATCTGCATTATGACATCACAATATATTATGAGAGCGCAATTTGCAGGTATTATGACCAATTTCTCTTACCCCAATTTGTGTCACATCTACTGGAGCATCATGAGCATATATTATGACGTCACAGTATATGATGACATCATAATTAGTATGCACTATGACGTCACAATGTATTATGATGTCATAATATATCCGGATAATGACATCACAAAATATTATGAGAGCGCAATTTGCAGGTGTTATGAGCAATTTCTCTTACCACAATTTGTGCCACATTTACTGGAACATCATGAGCATGCATTATGACGTCACAATATATGATGACATCATAATTAGTATGCACTATGTTGTCACAATGAATTATGACGTCATAATGTATCCGCTTTATGACATCACAGTATATTATGAGAGCGCAATTTGCAGGTATTATGACCAATTTCTCTTACCCCAATTTGTGTCACATCTACTCGAGCATCATGAGCATGTATTATGACGTCACAGTATATGATGACATCATAATTAGTATGCACTATGACGTCACAATGTATTATGACATCATAATGTATCCGCATTATGACATCGCAATATATTATGAGAGCGCAATTTGCACGTATTCGGAGCAATTTCTCTTACCCCAATTTGTGTCACATCTACTGGAGCATAATGAGTATGCATTATGATGTCAGTGTATATGATGACATCATAATTAGTATTTACTATGATGTCACAATGTATTATGATGTCATAATGTATTCGCATTATGACATCACAATACATTATGAGAGCGCAATTTGCAGGTATTATGAGCAATTTCTCTTACCCCAATTTGTGTCACATCTACTGGAGCATCCTGAGCATGTATTTTGACGTCACAATATATGATGACATCATAATTAGTATGCACTATGACGTCACAATGTATTATGACGTCATAATGTATTCGCATTATGACATCACAATATAGTATGAGAGCGCAATTTGCAGGTATTATGAGCAATTTCTCTTACCCCAATTTGTTTCACATCTACTGGAGAAACATGAGCATGTATTATGACGTCACACTATATGATGACATCATAATTAGTATGCATTATGACGTCACAATATATTATGATGTCATAATATATCCGCATTATGGCATCACAATATATTATGAGAGCGCAATTTGCAGGTATTATGAGCAATTTCTCTTACCCCAATTTGTGTCACATCTACTGGAGCATCCTGAGCATGTATTTTGACGACACAATATATGATGACATCATAATTAGTATGCACTATGACGTCACAATGTATTATGACGTCATAATGTATTCGCATTATGACATCACAATATAGTATGAGAGCGCAATTTGCAGGTATTATGAGCAATTTCTCTTACCCCAATTTGTGTCACATCTACTGGAGCATCCTGAGCATGTATTTTGATGTCACAATATATGATGACATCATAATTAGTATGCACGATGACGTCACAATGTATTATGACATCATAATGTATCCGCATTATGACATCGCAATATATTATGAGAGCGCAATTTGCAGGTATTCGGAGCAATTTCTCTTACCCCAATTTGTGTCACATCTACTGGAGCATAATGAGCATGCATTATGATGTCACTGTATATGATGACATCATAATTAGTATGCACTATGATGTCACAATGTATTATGACGTCATTATGATTCCGCATTATGACATCACAATATATTATGAGAGCGCAATTTGCAGGTATTATGAGCAATTTCTCTTACCCCAATTTGTGTCACATCTACTGGAGTATAATGAGCATGCATTATGATGTCACAGTATATGATGACATCATAATTAGTATGCAGTATGATGTCACAATATATTATGACGTCATAATGTATCCGCTTTTTGACATCACAATATATTATAAGAGCGCAATTTGCAGGTATTATGAGCAATTTCTCTTACCCCAATTTGTGTCACATCTACTGGAGCAAAATGAGAATGCATTATGATGTCACAGTATATGATGACATCATAATTAGTATGCACTATGATGTCACAATGTATTATGACGTCATAATGAATCCGCATTATGACACCACAATATATTATGAGAGCGCAATTTGCAGGTATTATGAGCAATTTCTCTTACCCCAATTTGTGTCACATCTACTGGAGAAACATGGCATGTATTATGACGTCACAGTATATGATGATATCATAATTAGTATGCATTATGACGTCACAATATATTATGATGTCATAATATATCCGCATTATGACATCACAATATATTATGAGAGCGCAATTTGCAGGTATTATGAGCAATTTCTCTTACCACAATTTGTGTAACATGTGCTGGAGCATCATGAGCATGCATTATGACGTCACAACATATGATGACATCATAATTAGTCTGCACTATTATGTCACAATGTATTATGACGTCATAATGTATCCGCTTTTTGACATCACAATATATTATGAGAGCGCAATTTGCAGGTATTATGAGCCATTTCTCTTACCCCAATTTGTGTCACATCAACTGGAGAAACATGAGCATGTATTATGACGTCACAGTATATAATGACATCATAATTAGTATGCACTATGACTTCACAATGTATTATGATATCATAATATATCCGCATTATGACATCACAATATATTATGAGAGCGCAATTTGCAGGTATTATGAGCAATTTATCTTACCCCAATTTGTGTCACATCTACTGGAGCATCCTGAGCATGTATTATGACGTCACAATATATGATGACATCATAATTAGTATGCACTATGACGTCACAATATATTATGATGTCATAATATATTCGCATTATCACATCACAATATATTATGAGAGAGCAATTTGCAGGTATTATGACGAATTTCTCTTACCCCAATTTGTGTCACATCTACTGGAGTATAATGAGCATGCATTATGATGTCACAGTATATGATGACATCATAATTACTATGCAGTATGATGTCACAATGTATTTTGACGTCATAATGTATCCACTTTTTGACATCACAATATATTATAAGAGCGCAATTTGCAGGTATTATGAGCAATTTCTCTTACCCCAATTTGTGTCACATCTACTGGAGCAAAATGAGAATGCATTATGATGTCACAGTATATGATGACATCATAATTAGTATGCACTATGATGTCACAATGTATTATGACGTCATAATGAATCCGCATTTTGACATCACAATATATTATGAGAGCGCAATTTGCAGGTATTATGAGCCATTTCTCTTACCCCAATTTGTGTCACATCTACTGGAGAAACATGAGCATGTATTATGACGTCACAGTATATGATGACATCATAATTAGTATGCACTATGACGTCACAACGTATTATGACGTCATAATGAATCCGCATTATGACATCACAATATATTATGAGAGCGCAATTTGCAGGTATTCTGACCAATTTCTCTTAACCCAATTTGTGACACATCTACTGGAGAAACATGAGCATGTATTATGATGTCACAGTATATGATGACATCATAATTAGTATGCATTATGACGTCTCAATATATTATGATGTCATAATATATCCGCATTATGACATCAGAATATATTATGAGAGCGCAATTTGCATGTATTATGAGCAATTTCTCTTACCACAATTTGTGTAACATCTGCTGGAGCATCATGAGCATGCATTATGATGTCACAATATATGATGACATCATAATTAGTATGCACTATGATGTCACAATGTATTATGACGTCATAATGTATCTGCTTTATGACATCACAATATATTATTAGAGCGCAATTTGCAGGTATTATGACCAATTTCTCTTACCATAATTTGTGTCACATCTACTGGAGCATCATGAGCATGTATTATGACGTCACAGTATATGATGACATCATAATTAGTATGCACTATGACGTCACAATGTATTATGATGTCATAATATATCCGGATAATGACATCACAATTTATTATGAGAGCGCAATTTGCAGGTTTTATGAGCAATTTCTCTTACCACAATTTGTGCCACATCTACTGGAGCATCATGAGCATGCATTATGACGTCACAATATATGATGACATCATAATTAGTATGCACTATGATGTCACAATGTATTATGACGTCATAATGTATCCGCTTTATGACATCACAATATATTATGAGAGCGCAATTTGCAGGTATTATGACCAATTTCTCTTACCCCATTTTGTGTCACATATACTGGAGCATCATGAGCATGTATTATGACGTCACAGTATATGATGAAAACATAATTAGTATGCACTATGACGTCACAATGTATTATGATGTCATAATATATCCGCATTATGACATCACAATATATTATGAGAGCGCAATTTGCAGGTATTATGAGCAATTTCTCTTACCACAATCTGTGTCACATCTGCTGGAGCATCATGAGCATGCATTATGACGTCACAATATATGATGACATCGTAATTAGTATGCACTATGATGTCACAATGTATTATGACGTCATAATGTATCTGCTTTATGACATCACAATATATTATGAGAGCGCCATTTGCAGGTATTATGAGCAATTTCTCTTACCCCAATTTGTGTCACATCTACTGGAGAAACATGAGCATGTATTATGACGTCAGAGTATATGATGACATCATAATTAGTATGCATTATGACGTCACAATGTATTATGATGTCATAATATATCCGCATTATGACATCACAATATATTATGAGAGCGCAATTTGCAGGTATTATGAGCAATTTCTCTTACCACAATTTGTGTAACATCTACTGGAGCATACTGAGCATGTATTATGACGTCACAATATATGATGACATCATAATTAGTATGCACTATGATGTCACAATGTATTATGACGTCATAATGAATCCGCATTACGACATCACAATATATTATGAGAGCGCAATTTGCAGGTATTATGACCAATTTCTCTTAACCCAATTTGTGTCACATCTACTGGAGAAACATGAGCATGTATTATGACGTTACAGTATATGATGACATCATAATTAGCATGCATTATGACGTCACAATGTATTATGATGTCATAATATATCCGCATTATGAAATCACAATATATTATGAGAGCGCAATTTGCATTTATTATGAGCAATTTCTCTGACCACAATTTGTGTAACATCTGCTGGAGCATCAACAGCATGCATTATGATGTCACAATATATGATTACATCATAATTAGTATGCACTATGATGTCACAATGTATTATGACGTCATAATGTAGCTGCATTATGACATCACAATATATTATGAGAGCGCAATTTGCAGGAATTATGACCAATTTCTCTTACCCCAATTTGTGTCACATCTACTGGAGCATCATGAGCATGTATTATGACGTCACAGTATATGATGACATCATAATTAGTATGCACTATGACGTCACAATGTATTATGATGTCATAATATATCCGGATAATGACATCACAATATATTATGAGAGCGCAATTTGCAGGTGTTATGAGCAATTTCTCTTACCACAATTTGTGCCACATTTACTGGAACATCATGAGCATGCATTATGACGTCACAATATATGATGACATCATAATTAGTATGCACTATGATGTCACAATGAATTATGACGTCATAATGTATCCGCTTTATGACATCACAATATATTATGAGAGCGCAATTTGCAGGTATTATGACCAATTTCTCTTACCCCAATTTGTGTCACATCTACTGGAGCATCATGAGCATGTATTATGACGTCACAGTATATGATGACATCATAATTAGTATGCACTATGAGGTCACAATGTATTATGATGTCATAATATATCCGCATTATGACATCACAACATATTATGAGAGCGCAATTTGCAGGTATTTTGAGCAATTTCTCTTACCACAATTTGTGTCACATCTACTGGAGCATCTTGAGCATCCATTATGACGTCACAATATATGATGACATCGTAATTAGTATGCACTATGATGTCACAATGTATTATGACGTCATAATGTATCCGCTTTGTGACATCACAATATATTATGAGAGTGCAATTTTCAGGTATTATGACCAATTTCTCTTACCCTAATTTGTGTCACATCTACTGGAGCATCATGTGCATGTATTATGACGTCACAGTACATGATGACATCATAATTATTATGCACTATGACGTCACAATGTATTATGACGTCATAATGTATCCGCATTATGACATCACAATATATTATGAGAGCGAAAATTGCAGGTATTATGAGCAATTTCTCTTACCCCAATTTGTGTCACATCTACTGGAGAAACATGAGCATGTATTATGACGTCACAGTATATGATGACATCATAATTAGTATGCATTATGACGTCACAATGTATTATGATGTCATAATATATCCGCATTATGACGTTACAATATATTATGAGCGCAATTTGCAGGTATTATGAGCAATTTGTCTTACCCCAATTTGTGTCACATCTACTGGAGCATCATGAGCACGTATTATGACATCACAATATATGATGACATCATAATTAGTATGCACTATGACTTCATAATGTATTATGAAGTCATAATGTATCCGCATTATGACCACACAATATTTTATGAGAGCGCAATTTGCAGGTATTGTAAGCAATTTCTCTTACCCCAATATGTGTCACATCTACTGGTGCATCATGAGCATGTATTATGATGTTACAGTATATGATGACATCATAATTAGTATGCGCTATAATGTCACAATGTATTATGACGTCATAATGAATCCGCATTATGACATCACAATATATTATGAGAGCGCAATTTGCAGGTATTATGAGCAATTTCTCTTACCCCAATTTGTGTCACATCTACTGGAGAACATGAGCATGTATGATGACGTCACAGTATATGATGACATCATACTTAGTATGCATTATGTCCTCACAATGTATTATGATGTCATAGTATATCCACATTATGACATCACAATATATTATGAGAGCGCAATTTGCAGGTATTATGAGCAATTTCTCTTACCCCAATTTGTGTCACATCTACTGGAGCATCATGAGCATGTATTATGATGTCACAATATATGATGACATCATAATTAATATGCACTATGATGTCACAATGTATTATGACGTCATAATGTATCCGCTTTATGACATCACAGTATATTATGAGAGCGCAATTTGCAGGTATTATGACCAATTTCTCTTACCCCAATTTGTGTCACATATGCTGGAGCATCATGAGCATGTATTATGACGTCACAGTATATGATGAAAACATAATTAGTATGCACTATGACGTCACAATGTATTATGATGTCATAATATATCCGCATTATGACATCACAATATATTATGAGAGCGCAATTTGCAGGTATTATGAGCAATTTCTCTTACCACAATTTGTGTCACATCTACTGGAGCATCATGAGCATGCATTATGACGTCACAATATATGATGACATCGTAATTAGTATGCACTATGATGTCACAATGTATTATGACGTCATAATGTATCCGCTTTATGACATCACAATATATTATGAGAGCGCAATTTGCAGGTATTATGACCAATTTCTCTTACCCTAATTTGTGTGACATGTACTGGAGCATCATGTGCATGTATTATGACGTCACAGTATATGATGACATCATAATTAGTATGCACTATGACGTCACAACGTATTATGACGTCATAATGAATCCGCATTATGACATCACAATATATTATTAGAGCGCAATTTGCAGGTATTCTGACCAATTTCTCTTAACCCAATTTGTGACACATCTACTGGAGAAACATGAGCATGTATTATGACGTCACAGTATATGATGACATCATAATTAGTATGCATTATGACGTCTCAATATATTATGATGTCATAATATATCCGCATTATGTCATCACAATATATTATGAGAGCGCAATTTGCATGTATTATGAGCAATTTCTCTTACCACAATTTGTGTCACATCTACTGGAGCATCATGAGCATGCATTATGACGTCACAATATATGATGACATCATAATTAGTATGCACTATGACGTCACAATGTATTATGACGTCATAATGTATTCGCATTATGGCATCACAATATAGTATGAGAGCGCAATTTGCAGGTATTATGAGCAATTTCTCTTACCCCAATTTGTGTCACATCTACTCGAGCATCATGAGCATGTATTATGACGTCACAGTATATGATGACATCATAATTAGTATGCACTATGACGTCACAATGTATTATGACATCATAATGTATCCGCATTATGACATCGCAATATATTATGAGAGCGCAATTTGCACGTATTCGGAGCAATTTCTCTTACCCCAATTTGTGTCACATCTACTGGAGCATAATGAGTATGCATTATGATGTCAGTGTATATGATGACATCATAATTAGTATGCACTATGATGTCACAATGTATTATGATGTCATAATGTATTCGCATTATGACATCACAATACATTATGAGAGCACAATTTGCAGGTATTATGAGCAATTTCTCTTACCCCAATTTGTGTCACATCTACTGGAGCATCCTGAGCATGTATTTTGACGTCACAATATATGATGACATCATAATTAGTATGCACTATGACGTCACAATGTATTATGACGTCATAATGTATTCGCATTATGACATCACAATATAGTATGAGAGCGCAATTTGCAGGTATTATGAGCAATTTCTCTTACCCCAATTTGTGTCACATCTACTGGAGAAACATGAGCATGTATTATGACATCACACTATATGATGACATCATAATTAGTATGCATTATGACGTCACAATATATTATGATGTCATAATATATCCGCATTATGGCATCACAATATATTATGAGAGCGCAATTTGCAGGTATTATGAGAAATTTCTCTTACCCCAATTTGTGTCACATCTACTGGAGCATCCTGAGCATGTATTTTGACGTCACAATATATGATGACATCATAATTAGTATGCACTATGACGTCACAATGTATTAAGACGTCATAATGTATTCGCATTATGACATCACAATATAGTATGAGAGCGCAATTTGCAGGTATTATGAGCAATTTCTCTTACCCCAATTTGTGTCACATCTACTGGAGCATCCCGAGCATGTATTTTGATGTCACAATATATGATGACATCATAATTAGTATGCACGATGACGTCACAATGTATTATGACATCATAATGTATCCGCCTTATGACATCGCAGTATATTATGAGAGCGCAATTTGCAGGTATTCGGAGCAATATCTCTTACCCAATTTGTGTCACATCTACTGGAGCATAATGAGCATGCATTATGATGTCACTGTATATGATGACATCATAATTAGTATGCACTATGATGTCACAATGTATTATGACGTCATAATGATTCCGCATTATGACATCACAATATATTATGAGAGCGCAATTTGCAGGTATTATGAGCAATTTCTCTTACCCCAATTTGTGTCACATCTACTGGAGTATAATGAGCATGTATTATGATGTCACAGTATATGATGACATCATAATTAGTATGCCGTATGATGTCACAATATATTATGACGTCATAATGTATCCGCTTTTTGACATCACAATATATTATAAGAGCGCAATTTGCAGGTATTATGACCAATTTCTCTTACCCCAATTTGTGTCACATCTACTGGAGCAAAACGAGAATGCATTATGATGTCACAGTATATGATGACATCATAGTTAGTATGCACTATGATGTCACAATTTATTATGACGTCATAATGAATCCGCATTATGACACCACAATATATTATGAGAGCGCAATTTGCAGGTATTATGACCAATTTCTCCTTCCCCAATTTGTGTCACATCTACTGGAGAAACATGGCATGTATTATGACGTCACAGTATATGATGATATCATAATTAGTATGCATTATGACGTCACAATATATTATGATGTCATAATATATCGGCATTATGACATCACAATATATTATGAGAGCGCAATTTGCAGGTATTATGAGCAATTTCTCTTACCACAATTTGTGTAACATGTGCTGGAGCATCATGAGCATGCATTATGACGTCAAAACATATGATGACATCATAATTAGTCTGCACTATGATGTCACAATGTATTATGACGTCATAATGTATCCGCTTTTTGACATCACAATATATTATGAGAGCGCAATTTGCAGGTATTATGAGCAATTTCTCTTACCCCAATTTGTGTCACATCTACTGGAGAAACATGAGCATGTATTATGACCTCACAGTATATGATGACATCATAATTAGTATGCACTATGACTTCACAATGTATTATGATATAATAATATATCTGCATTATGACATCACAATATATTATGAGAGCGCAATTTGCAGGTATTATGAGCAATTTATCTTACCCCAATTTGTGTCACATCTACTGGAGCATTATGAGCATGCATTATGATGTCACAGTATATGATGACATCATAATTAGTATGCACTACGATGTCACAATGTATTATGACGTCATAATGAATCCGCATTATGACATCACAATATATTATGAGAGCGCAATTTGCAGGTATTATGAGCAATTTCTCTTACCCCAATTTGTGTCACATCTACTGGAGAAACATGAGCATGTATTATGACGTCCCAGTATATGATGACATCATAATTAGTATGCATTTTGTCGTCACAATGTATTATGATGTCATAATATATCCGCATTATGACATCACAATATATTATGAGAGCGCAATTTGCAGGTATTATGAGCAATTTCTCTTACCACAATTTCTGTCACATCTACTGGAGCATCATGAGCATGCATTATGATGTCACAATATATGATGACATCATAATTAATATGCACTATGATGTCACAATGTATTATGACGTCATAATGTATCCGCTTTATGATATCACAATATATTATGAGAGCGCAATTTGCAGGTATTATGAGCAATTTCTCTTACCCCAATTTGTGTCACAACTACTGGAGCATAATGAGCATGCATTATGATGTCACAGTATATGAAGACATCATAATTAGTATGTATTATGACGTCATAATGAATCCGCATTATGACATCACAATATATTGAGAGCGCAATTTGCAGGTATTATGAGCAATTTCTCTTACCCCAATTTGTGTCACAACTACTGGAGCATAATGAGCATGCATTATGATGTCACAGTATATGAAGACATCATAATTAGTATGTATTATGACGTCATAATGAATCCGCATTATGACATCACAATATATTGAGAGCGCAACTTGCAGGTATTATGAGCAATTTCTCTTACCCCAATTTGTGTCACGTCTACTGGAGCATCATGAGCATGCATTATGACGTCACAGTATATGATGACATCATAATTAGTATGCATTATGACGTCACAATGTATTATGATGTCAAAATATATCCGCATTATGACATCACAATATATTATGAGAGTGCAATTTGCAGGTATTATGAGCAATTTCTCTTACCCCAATTTGTGTCACATCTACTGGAGCATCATGAGCATGCATTATGATGTCACAATAGATGATGACATCATAATTAGTATGCACTATGATGTCACAATGTATTATGACGTCATAATGTATCCGCTTTATGTCATCACAATATATTATGAGAGCGCAATTTGCAGGTATTATGACCAATTTCTCTTACCACAATTTGTGTCACATCTACTGGAGCATCATGAGCATGTATTATGACGTCACAGTATATGATGACATCATAATTAGTATGTACTATGACGTCACAATGTATTATGATGTCATAATATATCTGCATTATGACATCACAATATATTATGAGAGCGCAATTTGCAGGTATTAGCAATTTCTCTTACCACAATTTGTGTCACATCTACTGGAGCATCATGAGCATGCATTATGACGTCACAATATATGATGACATCAAAACTAGTATGCAATATGATGTCACAATGTATTATGACGTCATAATTTATCCGCTTTTTGACATCACAATATATTATGAGAGCGAAATTTGCAGGTATTATGAGCAATTTGTCTTACCCCAATTTGTGTCACATCTACAGGAGAAACATGAGCATGTATTATGACGTCACAGTATATGATGACATCATAATTAGTATGCATTATGACGTCACAATGTATTATGATGTCATAATATATCCGCATTATGACATCACAATATATTATGAGAGCGCAATTTGCAGGTATTATGAGCAATTTCTCTTACCCTAATTTGTGTCACATCTACTGGAGCATCCTGAGCATGTATTATGACGTCACAATATATGATGACATCATAATTAGTATGCACTATGACGTCACAATGTATTATGACGTCATAATATATTCGCATTATCACATCACAATATATTATGATAGAGCAATTTGCAGGTATTATGACGAATTTCTCTTACCCCAATTTGTGTCACATCTACTGGAGCATCATGAGCATGTTTTATGATGTCACAGTATATGATGACATCATAATTAGTATGCACTATGACGTCACAATGTATTATGACATCATAATGTATCCGCATTATGACATCGCAATACATTGTGAGAGCGCAATTTGCAGGTATTATGAGCAATTTCTCTTACCCCAATTTGTGTCACAACTACTGGAGCAAAATGAGCATGCATTATGATGTCACAGTATATGATGACATAATAATTAGTATGTATTATGACGTCATAATGAATCCACATTATGACATCACAGTATATTGAGAGCGCAATTTGCAGGTATTATGAGCAATTTCTCTTACCCCAATTTGTGTCACATCTACTGGAGCATCATTAGCATGCATTATGACGTCACAGTATATGATGACATCATAATTAGTAAGCATTATGACATCACAATGTATTATGACGTCATAATGTATCCGCATTATGACATCACAATATATTATGAGAGCGCAATTTGCAGGTATTATGAGCAATTTCTCTTACCCCAATTTGTGTCACATCTACTAGAGCATCATGAGCATGTATTATGACGTCACAGTATATGATGACATCATAATTAGTATGCACTATGACGTCACAATGTATTATGACATCATAAAGTATCCGCATTATGACATCGCAATACATTATGAGAGCGCAATTTGCAGGTATTATGAGCCATTTCTCTTACCCCAATTTGTGTCACAACTACTGGAGCATAATGAGCATGCATTATGATGTCACAGTATATGATGACATCATAATTAGTATGTATTATGACGTCATAATGAATCCGAATTATGACATCACAATATATTGAGAGCGCAATTTGCAGGTATTATGAGCAATTTCTCTTACCCCAATTTGTGTCACATCTACTGGAGCATAATGAGCATGCATTATGATATCACAGTATATGATGACATCATAATTAGTATGCACTATGATGTCACAATGTATTATGACGTCATAATGAATCCGCATTTTGACATCACAATATATTATGAGAGCGCAATTTGCAGGTATTATGAGCAATTTCTCTTACCCAAATTTGTGTCACATCTACTGGAGAAACATGAGCATGTATTATGATGTCACAATATATGATGACATCATAATTAGTATGCACTATGACGTCACAATATATTATGACGTCATAATGTATTCGCATTATGACATCACAATATAGTATGAGAGCGCAATTTGTAGGTATTATGAGCAATTTCTCTTACTACAATTTGTGTCACATCTAATCGAGCATCATGAGCATGTATTATGACGTCACAGTATATAATGACATCATAACTAGTAAGCACTATGATGTCACAATGTATTATGATGTCATAATATATCCGCATTATGACATCACAACATATTAAGAGAGCGCAATTTGCAGATATTATGAGCAATTTCTCTTAACCCAATTTGTGTCACATCTACTGGAGCATCCTGAGCATGTATTTTGACGTCACAATATATGATGACATCATAATTAGTATGCACTACGACGTCACAATGTATTATGACGTCATAATGTATTCGCATTATGACATCACAATATAGTATGAGAGCGCAATTTGCAGGTATTATGAGCAATTTCTCTTACCCCAATTTGTGTCACATCTACTCGAGCATCATGAGCGTGTATTATGACGTCACAGTATATGATGACATCATAATTAGTATGCACTATGACATCACAATGTATTATGATGTCATAATATATCCGCAATATGACATCACAACATATTAAGAGAGCGCAATTTGCAGATATTATGAGCAATTTCTCTAACCCCAATTTGTGTCACATTTACTGGAGCATCCTGAGCATGTATTTTGACGTCACAATATACGATGACATCATAATTAGTATGCACTATGACGTCACAATGTATTATGACGTCATAATGTATTCGCATTATGACATAACAATACAGTATGAGAGCGCAATTTGCAGGTATTATGAGCAATTTCTCTTACCCCAATTTGTGTCACATCTACTCGATCATCACGAGCATGTATTATGACGTCACAGTATATGATGACATCATATTTAGTATGCACTATGACGTCACAATGTATTATGATGTCATAATATATCCGCATTTTGACATCACAACATATTAAAAGAGCGCAATTTGCAGATATTATGAGCAATTTCTCTTACCCCAATTTGTGTCACATCTACTGGAGCATCATGAGCATGCATTATTACGTCACAATATATGATGACATCATAATTAGTATGCACTATGATGTTTCAATATATTATGACGTCATAATGTATCCGCTTTATGACATCACAATATATTATGAGAGCGCAATTTGCAGGTATTATGAGCAATTTCTCTTACCCCAATTTGTGTCACATCTACTGGAGCATCCTGAGCATGCATTTTGATGTCACAATATATGATGACATCATAATTAGTATGCAGTATGACGTCACAATCTATTATGACGTCATAATGTATTCGCATTATGACATCACAATATAGTATGAGAGCGCAATTTGCAGGTATTATGAGCAATTTCTCTTACCCCAATTTGTGTCACATCTACTCGAGCATCATGAGCATGTATTATGACGTCACAGTATATGATGACATCATAATTAGTATGCACTATGACGTCACAATGTATTATGACATCATAATGTATCCGCATTATGACATCGCAATATATTATGAGAGCGCAATTTGCAGGTATTCGGAGCAATTTCTCTTACCCCAATTTATGTCACATCTACTGGAGCATAATGAGCATGCATTATGATGTCACTGTATATGATGAAATCATAATTAGTATGCACTATGATGTCACAATGTATTATGACGTCATAATGATTCCGCATTATGACATCACAATATATTATGAGAGCGCAATTTGCAGGTATTATGAGCAATTTCTCTTACCCCAATTTGTGTCACATCTACTGGAGCATAATGAGCATGCATTATGATGTCACAGAATATGATTACATCATAATTAGTATGCACTATGATGTCACAATGTATTATGAGGTCATAATGAATCCGCATTATGACATCACAATATATTATGAGAGTGCAATTTTCAGGTATTTTGAGCAATTTCTCTTACCCCAATTTGTGTCACATCTACTGGAGAAACATGAGCATGTATTATGACGTCACAGTATATGATGACATCATAATTATTATGCATTATGACGTCACAATATATTATGATGTCATAATATATCCGCATTATGGCATCACAATATATTATGAGAGCGCAATTTGCAGGTATTATGAGCAATTTCTCTTACCCCAATTTGTGTCACATCTACTGGAGCATCCCGAGCATGTATTTTGACGTCACAATATATGATGACATCATAATTAGTATGCACTATGACGTCCCAATGTATAATGACGTCATAATGTATTCGCATTATGACATCACAATATAGTATGAGAGCGCAATTTGCAGGTATTATGAGCAATTTCTCTTACCCCACTTTGTGTCACATCTACTGGAGCATCCTGAGCATGTATTTTGACGTCACAGTATATGATGACATCATAATTAGTATGCACTATGACGTCACAATGTATTATGACGTCATAATGTATTCGCATTATGATATCACAATATAGTATGAGAGCGCAATTTGCAGGTATTATGAACAATTTCTCTTACCACAATTTGTGTCACATCTACTCGAGCATCATGAGCATGTATTATGACGTCACAGTATATGATGACATCATAATTAGTATGCACTATGACGTCACAATGTATTATGATGTCATAATATATCCGCATTATGACGTCACAATATATTATGAGAGCGCAATTTGCAGGTATTATGAGCAATTTCTCTTACCACAATTTGTGTCACATCTACTGGAGCATCATGAGCATGCATTATGATGTCACAATATATGATGACATCATAATTAGTATGCACTATGATGTCACAATGTATTATGACGTCATAATGTATCCGCATTATGACATCACAATATATTATGAGAGCGCAATTTTCAGGTATTATGAGCAATTTCTCTTACCCCAATTTGTGTCACATCTACTGGAGCATCCTGAGCATGTATTTTGACGTCACAATATATGATGACATCATAATTAGTATGCACTATGACGTCACAATGTATTATGACGTCATAATGTATTCGCCTTATGACATCAAAATATATTATGAGAGCGCAATTTGCAGGTATTATGAGCAATTTCTCTTACCCCAATTTGTGTCACATGTACTGGAGCATAATGAGCATGCATTATGATGTCACTGTATATGATGACATCATAATTAGTATGCACTATGATGTCACAATGTATTATGACGTCATAATGTATTCGCATTATGACATCACAATATATTATGAGAGCGCAATTTGCAGGTATTATGAGCAATTTCTCTTACCCCAATTTGTGTCACATCTACTGGAGCATCCTGAGCATGTATTTTGACGTCACAATATATGATGACATCATAATTAGTATGCACTATGACGTCACAATGTATTATGACGTCATAATGTATTCGCATTTTGACATCACAATATAGTATGAGAGCGCAATTTGCAGGTATTATGAGCAATTTCCCTTACCCCAATTTGTGTCACATCTACTGGAGCATCCTGAGCATGGATTTTGACGTCACAATATATGATGACATCATAATTAGTATGCACTATGACGTCACAATGTATTATGACGTCTTAATGTATTCGCATTATGACATCACAACATATTAAGAGAGCGCAATTTGCAGATATTATGAGCAATTTCTCTTACCCCAATTTGTGTCACATCTACTGGAGTATCATGAGCATGCATTATGACATCACAATATATGATGACATCATAATTAGTCTGCACTATGATGTCACAATGTATTATGACGTCATAATGTATCCGCATTATGACATCACAATATAGTATGAGAGCGCAATTTGCAGGTATTATGAGCAATTTCTCTTACCCCAATTTTTGTAACATCTACTCGAGCATCATGAGCATGTATTATAACGTCACAGTATATAATGACATCATAATTAGTATGCACTATGACGTCACAATGTATTATGACGTCATAATGTATCCGCATTATGACATCACAATATAGTATGAGAGCGCAATTTGCAGGTATGAGCAATTTCTCTTACCCCAATTTGTGTCACATCTACTGGAGCATCCTGAGCATGTATTTTGACGTCACAATTTATGATGACATCATAATTAGTATGCACTATGACGTCACAATGTATTATGATGTCATAATGTATTCATATTATGACATCACAATATAGTATGAAAGCGCAATTTGCAGGTATTTTGAGCAATTTCTCTTACCCCAATTTGTGTCACATCTACTCGAGCATCATGAGCATGTATTATGACGTCACAGTATATGATGACATCATAATTAGTATGCACTATGACGTCACAATGTATTATGACATCATAATGTATCCGCATTATGACATCGCAATATATTATGAGAGCGCAATTTGCAGGTATTCGGAGCAATTTCTCTTACCCCAATTTGTGTCACATCTACTGGAGCATAATGAGCATGCATTATGATGTCACTGTATATGATGACATCATAATTAGTATGCACTATGATGTCACAATGTATTATGACGTCATAATGATTCCGCATTATGACATCACAATATATTATGAGAGCGCAATTTGCAGGTATTATGACCAATTTCTCTTACCCCAATTTGTGTCACATCTACTGGAGCATAATGAGCATGCATTATGATGTCACAGTATATGATGACATCATAATTAGAATGCACTATGATATCACAATGTATTATGAGGTCATAATGAATCTGCATTATGACATCACAATATATTATGAGAGCGAAATTTGCAGGTATTTTGAGCAATTTCTCTTACCCCCATTTTTGTCACATCTACTGGAGAAACATGAGCATGTATTATGACGTCACAATATATGATGACATCATAATTAGTATGCACTATGACGTCACAATGTATTATGACGTCATAATGTATTCGCATTATGACATCACAATATAGTATGAGAGCGCAATTTGCAGGTATTATGAGCAATTTCTCTTACCCCAATTTGTGTCACATCTAATGGAGCATCCTGAGCATGTATTTTGACGTCACAATATATGATGACATCAAAATTAGTATGCACTATGACGTCACAATGTATTATGACGTCATAATGTATTCGCATTATGACATCACAATATAGTATGAGAGCGCAATTTGCAGGTATTATGAGCAATTTCTCTTACCCCAATTTGTGTCACATCTACTGGAGCATCCTGAGGATGCATTATGATGTCACTGTATATGATGACATCATAATTAGTATGCACGATGACGTCACAATGTATTATGATGTCATAATATATCCGCATTATGACATCACAACATATTAAGAGAGCGCAATTTACAGATATTATGAGCAATTTCTCTTACCCCAATTTGTGTCACATCTACTCGAGCATCATGAGCATGTATTATGACGTCACAGTATATGATGACATCATAATTAGTATGCACTATGACGTCACAATGTATTATGACATCATAATGTATCCGCATTATGACATCGCAATATATTATGAGAGCGCAATTTGCAGGTATTCGGAGCAATTTCTCTTACCCCAAATTGTCACATCTACTGGAGCATAATGAGCATGCATTATGATTTCACTGTATATGATGACATCATAATTAGTATGCACTAAGATATCACAATGCATTATGATGTCATAATGATTCCGCATTATGACATCACAATATATTATGAGAGCGCAATTTGCAGGTATTATGAGCAATTTCTCTTACCCCAATTTGTGTCACATCTACTGGAGCATCCTGAAGATGTATTTTGACGTCACAATATATGATGACATCATAATTAGTATGCACTATGACGTCACAATGTATTATGACGTCATAATGTATTCGCATTATGACATCACAATATAGTATGAGAGCGCAATTTGCAGGTATTATGAGCAATTTCTCTTACCCCAATTTGTGTCACATCTACTCGAGCATCATGAGCATGTATTATGACGTCACAGTATATGATGACATCATAATTAGTATGCACTATGACGTCACAATGTATTATGATGTCATAATATATCCGCATTATGACATCACAACATATTAAGAGAGCGCAATTTGCAGATATTATGAGCAATTTCTCTTACCACAATTTGTGTCACATCTACTGGAGCATCATGAGCATGCATTATGATGTCACAATATATGATGACATCATAATTAGTATGCACTATGACGTCACAATGTATTATGACGTCATAATGTATCCGCATTATGACATCACAATATATTATGAGAGCGCAACATGCAGGTATTATGAGCAATTTCTCTTATCCCAATTTGTGTCACATCTACTGGAGCATCATGAGCATGTATTATGACGTCACAGTATATGATGACATTTTAATTAGTATGCACTATGATGTCACAATGTATTATGACATCATAATGTATCCGCATTATGACATCGCAATATATTATGAGAGCGCAATTTGCAGGTATTCGGAGCAATTTCTCTTACCCCAAATTGTCACATCTACTGGAGCATAATGAGCATGCATTATGATGTCACTGTATATGATGACATCATAATTAGTATGCACTAAGATGTCACAATGCATTATGACGTCATAATGATTCCGCATTATGACATCACAATATATTATGAGAGCGCAATTTGCAGGTATTATGAGCAATTTCTCTTACCCCAATTTGTGTCACATCTACTGGAGCATCCTGAGGATGTATTTTGACGTCACAATATATGATGACATCATAATTAGTATGCACTATGACGTCACAATGTATTATGACGTCATAATGTATTCGCATTATGAGATCACAATATAGTATGAGAGCGCAATTTGCAGGAATTATGAGCAATTTCTCTTACCCCAATTTGTGTCACATCTACTCGAGCATCATGAGCATGTATTATGACGTCACAGTATATGATGACATCATAATTAGTATGCACTATGACGTCACAATGTATTATGATGTCATAATATATATGTATTATGACATCACAACATATTAAGAGAGCGCAATTTGCAGATATTATGAGCAATTTCTCTTACCACAATTTGTGTCACATCTACTGGAGCATCATGAGCATGCATTATGACGTCACAATATATGATGACATCATAATTAGTATGCACTATGACGTCACAATGTATTATGACGTCATAATGTATTCGCATTATGGCATCACAATATAGTATGAGAGCGCAATTTGCAGGTATTATGAGCAATTTCTCTTACCCCAATTTGTGTCACATCTACTCGAGCACCATGAGCATGTATTATGACGTCACAGTATATGATGACATCATAATTAGTATGCACTATGACGTCACATTGTATTATGACATCATAATGTATCCGCATTATGACATCGCAATATATTATGAGAGCGCAATTTGCACGTATTCGGAGCAATTTCTCTTACCCCAATTTGTGTCACATCTACTGGAGCATAATTAGTATGAATTATGATGTCAGTGTATATGATGACATCATAATTAGTATGCACTATGACATCACAATGTATTATGACGTCATAAAGAATCCGCCTTATGACATCACAATATATTATGAGAGCGCAATTTGCAGGTATTTTGAGCAATTTCTCTTACCCCAATTTGTGTCACATCTACTTGAGATACATGAGCATGTATTATGACGTCACAATAAATGATGACATCATAATTAGTATGCACTATGATGTCACAATGTATTATGACGTCATAATTATACGCATTATGACATCACAATATAGTATGAGAGCGCAATTTGCAGGTATGAGCAATTTCTCTTACCCTAATTTGTGTCACATCTACTGGAGCATCCTGAGCATGTATTTTGACGTCACAATATATGATGACATCATAATTAGTATGCACTATGACGTCACAATGTATTATGACGTCATAATGAATCCACATTATGACATCACAATATATTATGAGAGCGCAATTTGCAGGTATTTTGAGCAATTTCTCTTACCCCAATTTGTGTCACATCTACTGGAGAAACATGAGCAAGTATTATGACGTCACAATATATGATGACATCATAAATAGTATGCACTATGACGTAACAATGTATTATGACATCATAATATATTCGCATTATGACATCACAATTAGTATGAGAGCGCAATTTGCAGGTATTTTGAGCAATTTCTCTTACCCCAATTTGTGTCACATCTACTGGAGAAACATGAGCAAGTATTATGACGTCACAATACATGATGACATCATAATTAGTATGCACTATGACGTCACAATGTATTATGACGTCATAATGCATTCGCATTATGACATCACAATATAGTATGAGAGCGCAATTTGCAGGTATTATGAGCAATTTCTCTTACCCCAGTTTGTGTCACATCTACTCGAGCATCATGAGCATGTATTATGAGGTCACAGTATATGATGACATCATAAGTAGTATGCACTATGACGTCACAATGTATTATGACATCATAATGTATTCGCATTATGACATCGCAATATATTATGAGAGCGCAATTTGCAGGTATTCGGAGCAATTTCTCTTACCCCAAATTGTCACATCTACTGGAGCATAATGAGCATGCATTATGATGTCACTGTATATGATGACATCATAATTAGTATGCACTAAGATGTCACAATGCATTATGACGTCATAATGATTCCGCATTATGACATCACAATATATTATGAGAGCGCAATTTGCAGGTATTATGAGCAATTTCTCTTACCCCAATTTGTGTCACATCTACTGGAGCATCCTGAGGATGTATTTTGACGTCACAATATATGATGACATCATAATTAGTATGCACTATGACGTCACAATGTATTATGACGTCATAATGTATTCGCATTATGACATCACAATATAGTATGAGAGCGCAATTTGCAGGTATTATGAGCAATTTCTCTTACCCCAATTTGTGTCACATCTACTCGAGCATCATGAGCATGTATTATGACGTCACAGTATATGATGACATCATAATTAGTATGCACTATGACGTCACAATGTATTATGATGTCATAATATATCCGAATTATGACATCACAACATATTAAGAGAGCGCAATTTGCAGATATTATGAGCAATTTCTCTTACCACAATTTGTGTCACATCTACTGGAGCATCATGAGCATGCATTATGACGTCACAATATATGATGACATCATAATTAGTATGCACTATGACGTCACAATGTATTATGACGTCATAATGTATTCGCATTATGGCATCACAATATAGTATGAGAGCGCAATTTGCAGGTATTATGAGCAATTTGTCTTACCCCAATTTGTGTCACATCTACTCGAGCATCATGAGCATGTATTATGACGTCACAGTATATGATGACATCATAATTAGTATGCACTATGACGTCACAATGTATTATGACATCATAATGTATCCGCATTATGACAACGCAATATATTATGAGAGCGCAATTTGCACGTATTCGGAGCAATTTCTCTTACCCCAATTTGTGTCACATCTACTGGAGCATAATGAGTATGCATTATGATGTCAGTGTATATGATGACATCATAATTGGTATGCACTATGATGTCACAATGTATTATGATGTCATAATGTATTCGCATTATGACATCACAATACATTATGAGAGCGCAATTTGCAGGTATTATGAGCAATTTCTCTTACCCCAATTTGTGTCACATCTACTGGAGCATCCTGAGCATGTATTTTGACGTCACAATATATGATGACATCATAATTAGTATGCACTATGACGTCACAATGTATTATGACGTCATAATGTATTCGCATTATGACATCACAATATAGTATGAGAGCGCAATTTGCAGGTATTATGAGCAATTTCTCTTACCCCAATTTGTATCATATCTACTGGAGAAACATGAGCATGTATTATGACGTCACAGTATATCATGACATCATAATTAGTATGCATTATGACGTCACAATATATTATGATGTCATAATATATCCGCATTATGGCATCACAATATATTATGAGAGCGCAATTTGCAGGTATTATGGGCAATTTCTCTCACCCCAATTTGTGTCACATCTACTGGAGCATCCTGAGCATGCATTTTGACGTCACAATATATGATGACATCATAATTAGTATGCACTATGACGTCACAATGTATTATGACGTCATGATGTATTCGCATTATGACATCACAATATAGTATGAAAGCGCAATTTGCAGGTATTATGAGCAATTTCTCTTACCCCAATTTGTGTCACATCTACTGGAGCATCCCGAGCATGTATTTTGATGTCACAATATATGATGACATCATAATTAGTATGCACGATGACGTCACAATGTATTATGACATCATAATGTATCCACATTATGACATCGCAATATATTATGAGAGCGCAATTTGCAGGTATTATGAGCAGTTTCTCTTACCCCAATTTGTGTCACATCTACTGGAGCATAATGAGCATGCATTATGATGTCACAGTATATGATGACATCATAATTAGTATGCACTATGATGTCACAATGTATTATGACGTCATAATGAATCTGCATTATGACATCACAATATATTATGAGAGCGCAATTTGCAAGTATTGTGAGCAATTTCTCTTACCCCAATTTGTGTCAAATCTACTGGAGAACCATGAGCATGTATTATGACGTCACAGTATATGATGACATCATAATTAGTATGCACTATGATGTCACAATGTATTATGATGTTATAATATATCCGCATTATGACATCGCAATACATTATGAGAGCGAAACTTGCAGGTATTATGAGAAATTTCTCTTACCCCAATTTTTGTCACATCTACTGGAGCATCCTGAGCATGTATTATGACGTCACAATATATGATGACATCATAATTAGTATGCACTATGACGTCACAATGTATTATGATGTCATAATATATTCGCATTATCACATCACAATATATAATGAGAGAGCAATTTGCAGGTATTATGACGAATTTCTCTTACCCCAATTTGTGTCACATCTACTGGAGCATCATGAGCATGTATTATGATGTCACAGTATATGATGACATCATAATTAGTATGCAGTATGACGTCACAATGTATTATGACATCATAATGTATCCGCATTATGACATCGCAATACTTTATGAGAGTGCAATTTGCAGGTATTATGAGCAATTTCTCTTACCCCAATTTGTGTCACATCTACAGGAGCATCCTGAGCATGTATTATGACGTCACAGTATATGATGACATCATAATTAGTATGCACTATGACGTCACAATGTATTATGACATCATAATGTATCCGCATTATGACATCGCAATATATTATGAGAGCGCAATTTGCAGGTATTCGGAGCAATTTCTCTTACCCCAAATTGTCACATCTACTGGAGCATAATGAGCATGCATTATGATGTCACTGTATATGATGACATCATAATTAGTATGCACTAAGATGTCCCAATGTATTATGACGTCATAATGATTCCGCATTATGACATCGCAATACATTATGAGAGCGAAACTTGCAGGTATTATGAGCAATTTCTCTTACCCCAATTTGTGTCACATCTACTGGAGCATCCTGAGGATGTATTTTGACGTCACAATATATGATGACATCATAATTAGTATGCACTATGACGTCACAATGTATTATGACGTCATAATGTTTTCGCATTATGACATCACAATATAGTATGAGAGCGCAATTTACAGGTATTATGAGCAATTTCTCTTACCCCAATTTGTGTCACATCTACTCGAGCATCATGAGCATGTATTATGACGTCACAGTATATGATGACATCATAATTAGTATGCACAATGACGTCACAATGTATTATGATGTCATAATATATCCGCTTTATGACATCACAACATATTAAGAGAGCGCAATTTGCAGATATTATGAGCAATTTCTCTTACCCCAATTTGTGTCACATCTACTGGAGAAACATGAGCATGTATTATGACATCACAGTATATGATGACATCATAATTAGTATGCATTATGACGTCACAATATATTATGATGTCATAATATATCCGCATTATGGCATCACAATATATTATGAGAGCGCAATTTGCAGGTATTCGGAGCAATATCTCTTACCCCAATTTGTGTCACATCTACTGGAGCATCCTGAGCATGTATTTTGACGTCACAATATATGATGACATCATAATTAGTATGCACTATGACGTCACAATGTATTAAGACGTCATAATGTATTCGCATTATGACATCACAATATAGTATGAGAGCGCAATTTGCAGGTATTATGAGCAATTTCTCTTACCCCAATTTGTGTCACATCTACTGGAGCATCCTGAGCATGTATTTTGACGTCACAATATATGATGACATCATAATTAGTATGCACTATGACGTCACAATGTATTAAGACGTCATAATGTATTCGCATTATGACATCACAATATAGTATGAGAGCGCAATTTGCAGGTATTATGAGCAATTTCTCTTACCCCAATTTGTGTCACATCTACTGGAGCATCCCGAGCATGTATTTTGATGTCACAATATATGATGACATCATAATTAGTATGCACGATGATGTCACAATATATTATGACATCATAATGTATCCGCATTATGACATCGCAATATATTATGCGAGCGCAATTTGCAGGTATTCGGAGCAATATCTCTTACCCCAATTTGTGTCACATCTACTGGAGCATAATGAGCATGCATTATGATGTCACTGTATATGATGACATCATAATTAGTATGCACTATGATGTCACAATGTATTATGACGTCATAATGATTCCACATTATGACATCACAATATATTATGAGAGCGCAATTTGCAGGTATTCTGAGCAATTTCTCTTACCCCAATTTGTGTCACATCTACTGGAGTATAATGAGCATGCATTATGATGTCACAGTATATGATGACATCATAATTAGTATGCCGTATGATGTCACAATATATTATGACGTCATAATGTATCCGCTTTTTGACATCACAATATATTATAAGAGCGCAATTTGCAGGTATTATGACCAATTTCTCTTACCCCAATTTGTGTCACATCTACTGGAGCAAAATGAGAATGCATTATGATGTCACAGTATATGATGACATCATAATTAGTATGCACTATGATGTCACAATGTATTATGACGTCATAATGAATCCGCATTATGACACCACAATATATTATGAGAGCGCAATTTGCAGGTATTATGACCAATTTCTCCTACCCCAATTTGTGTCACATCTACTGGAGAAACATGGCATGTATTATGACGTCACAGTATATGATGATATCATAATTAGTATGCATTATGACGTCACAATATATTATGATGTCATAATATATCCGCATTATGACATCACAATATATTATGAGAGCGCAATTTGCAGGTATTATGAGCAATTTCTCTTACCACAATTTGTGTAACATGTGCTGGAGCATCATGAGCATGCATTATGACGTCACAACATATGATGACATCATAATTAGTCTGCACTATGATGTCACAATGTATTATGACGTCATAATGTATCCGCTTTTTGACATCACAATATATTATGAGAGCGCAATTTGCAGGTATTATGAGCCATTTCTCTTACCCCAATTTGTGTCACATCTACTGGAGAAACATGAGCATGTATTATGACGTCACAGTATATGATGACATCATAATTAGTATGCACTATGACTTCACAATGTATTATGATATAATAATATATCCGCATTATGACATCACAATATATTATGAGAGCGCAATTTGCAGGTATTATGAGCAATTTATCTTACCCCAATTTGTGTCACATCTACTGGAGCATCCTGAGCATGTATTATGACGTCACAGTATATGATGACATCATAATTAGTATGCACTATGACGTCACAATGTATTATGATGTCATAATATATTCGCATTATCACATCACAATTTATTATGAGAGAGCAATTTGCAGGTATTATGACGAATTTCTCTTACCCCAATTTGTGTCACATCTACTGGAGCATCATAAGCATGTATTATGATGTCACAGTATATGATGACATCATAATTAGTATGCACTATGACGTCACAATGTATTATGACATCATAATGTATCCGCATTATGACATCGCAATACTTTATGAGAGCGCAATTTGCAGGTATTATGAGCAATTTCCCTTACCCCAATTTGTGTCACATCTACTGGAGTATAATGAGCATGCATTATGATGTCACAGTATATGATGACATCATAATTACTATGCAGTATGATGTCACAATGTATTATGACGTCATAATGTATCCGCATTTTGACATCACAATATATTATAAGAGCGCAATTTGCAGGTATTATGAGCAATTTCTCTTACCCCAATTTGTGTCACATCTACTGGAGCAAAATGAGAATGAATTATGATGTCACAGTATATGATGACATCATAATTAGTATGCACTATGATGTCACAATGTATTATGACGTCATAATGAATCCGCATTATGACATCACAATATATTATGAGAGCGCAATTTGCAAGTATTGTGAGCAATTTCTCTTACCCCAATTTGTGTCAAATCTACTGGAGAACCATGAGCATGTATTATGACGTCACAGTATATGATGACATCATAATTAGTATGCACTATGACGTCACAATGTATTATGAAGTCATAATATATTCGCATTATCACATCACAATATATAATGAGAGAGCAATTTGCAGGTATTATGAGCAATTTCTCTTACCCCAATTTGTGTCACATCTACTGGAGCATCATGAGCATGTATTATGATGTCACAGTATATGATGACATCATAATTAGTATGCAGTATTACGTCACAATGTATTATGACATCATAATGTATCCGCATTATGACATCGCAATACTTTATGAGAGCGCAATTTGCAGGTATTATGAGCAATTTTTCTTACCCCAATTTGTGTCACATCTACTGGAGTATCCTGAGCATGTATTATGACGTCACAATATATGATGACATCATAATTAGTATGCACTATGACATCACATTGTATTATGATATCATAATGTATCCGCATTATGACATCGCAATACATTATGAGAGCGCAATTTGCAGGTATTATGAGCAATTTCTCTTACCCCAATTTGTGTCACAACTACTGGAGCATAATGAGCATGCATTATGATGTCACAGTATATGATGACATCATAATTAGTATGTATTATGACGTCATAATGAATCCGCATTATGACATCACAATATATTGAGAGCGCAATTTGCAGGTATTATGAGCAATTTCTCTTACCCCAATTTGTGTCACATCTACTGGAGCATCATGAGCATGTATTATGACGTCACAGTATATGATGACATCATAATTAGTATGCACTACGACGTCACAATGTGTTATGACATCATAATGTATCCGCATTATGACATCGCAATACATTATGAGAGCGCAATTTGCAGGTATTATGAGCAATTTCTCTTACCCCAATTTGTGTCACAACAACTGGAGCATAATGAGTATGCATTATGATGTCACAGTATATGATGACATCATAATTAGTATGTATTATGACGTCATAATGAATCCGCATTATGATATCACAATATATTGAGAGCACAATTTGCAGGTATTATGAGCAATTTCTCTTACCCCAATTTGTGTCACATCTACTGGAGCATCATGAACATGCATTATGACGTCACAGTATATGATGACATCATAATTAGTAAGCATTATGACGTCACAATGTATTATGACGTCATAATGTATCCGCATTATGACATCACCATATATTATGAGAGCGCAATTTGCAGGTATTATGAGCAATTTCTCTTACCGCCATTTGTGTCACATCTGCTGGAGGATCCTGAGCATGCATTATAATGTCACAATATATGATGACATCATAATTAGTATGCACTATGATGTCACAATGTATTATGACGTCATAATGTATTCGCATTATGACATCACAATATATTATGAGATCGCAATTTGCAGGAATTATGAACAATTTCTCTTAACCCAATTTGTGTCACATCTACCCGAGCATCATGAGCATGTATTATGATGTCACAGTATATGATGACATCATAATTAGTATGCACTATGACGTCACAATGTATTATGATGTCATAATATATCCGCATTATGACATCGCAATATATTATGAGAGCGCAATTTGCAGGTAGTATGAGCAATTTCTCTTACCCCAATTTGTGTCACATCTACTGGAGCATAATGAGCATGCATTATGATGTCACAGTATATGATGACATCATAATTAGTATGCACTATGATGTCACAATGTATTATGACGTCATAATGGATCCGCATTATGACATCACAATATATTATGAGAGCGCAATTTGCAGGTAATATGTGCAATTTCTCTTACCCCAATTTGTGTCACATCTACTGGAGAAACATGAGCATGTATTATGACGTCACAGTATATGATGACATCATAATTAGTATGCATTATGACGTCACAATGTATTATGATGTCATAATGTATCCGCATTATGACATCACAATATATTATGAGAGCGCAACTTGCAGGTATTATGAGCAATTTCTCTTACCACAATTTGTGTCACATCCACTGGAGCATCATGAGCATGCATTATGACGTCACAATATATGATGACATCATAATTAGTCTGCACTATGATGTCACAATGTATTATGACGTCATAATGTATCCGCTTTTTTACATCACAATATATTATGAGAGCGCAATTTGCAGGTATTATGAGCAATTTCTCTTACCCCAATTTGTGTCACATCTACTGGAGAAACATGAGCATGTATTATGATGGCACAGTATATGATGACATCATAATTAGTATGCACTATGACGTCACAATGTATTATGACATCATAATGTATCCGCCTTATGACATCGCAATACATTATGAGGGCGCAATTTGCAGGTATTATGAGCAATTTCTCTTACCCCAATTTGTGTCACAACAACTGGAGCATAATAAGCATGCATTATGATGTCACAGTATATGATGACATCATAATTAGTATGTATTATGACGTCATAATGAATCCGCATTATGACATCACAATATATTGAAAGCGCAATTTGCAGGTATTATGAGCAATTTCTCTTACCCCAATTTGTGTCACATCTACTGGAGCATCATGAGCATGCATTATGACGTCACAGTATATGATGACATCATAATTAGTAAGCATTATGACGTCACAATGTATTATGACGTCATAATGTATCCGCATTACGACATCAAAATATATTATGAGAGCGCAATTTGCAGGTATTATGAGCAATTTCTCTTACCCCAATTTGTGTCACATCTACTGGAGCATCCTGAGCATGTATTATGATGTCACAATATATGATGACATCCTAATTAGTATGCACTATGACGTCACAATGTATTATGACGTCATAATATATTCGCATTATCACTTCACAATATATTATGAGAGAGCAATTTGCAGGTATTATGACGAATTTCTCTTACCCCAATTTGTGTCACATCTACTGGAGCATCATGAGCATGTATTATGATGTCACAGTATATGATGACATCATAATTAGTATGCACTATGATGTCACAATGTATTATGACATCATAATGTATCCGCCTTATGACATCGAAATACATTATGAGAGCGCAATTTGCAGGTATTATGAGCAATTTCTCTTACCACAATTTGTGTCACAACAACTGGAGCATAATAAGCATGCATTGTGATGTCACAGTATATGATGACATCATAATTAGTATGTATTATGACGTCATAATGAATCCGCATTATGACATCACAATATATTGAGAGCGCAATTTGCAGGTATTATGAGCAATTTCTCTTACCCCAATTTGTGTCACATCTACTGGAGCATCATGAGCATGCATTATGATGTCACAGTATATGATGACATCATAATTAGCAAGCATTATGACGTCACAATGTATTATGACGTCATAATGTATCCGCATTATGACATCACAATATATTATGAGAGCGCAATTTGCAGGTATTATAAGCAATTTTTCTTACCCCAATTTGTGTCACATCTACTGGAGCATCCTGAGCATGTATTATGATGTCACAATATATGACGACATCATAATTAGTATGCAGTATGACGTCACAATATATTATGACGTCATAATATATTCGCATTATCACATCACAATATATTATGAGAGAGCAATTTGCAGGTATTATGACGAATTTCTCTTACCCCAATTTGTGTCACATCTACTGGAGCATCATGAGCATGTATTATGATGTCACAGTATATGATGACATCATAATTAGTATGCACTATGACGTCAAAATGTATTATGACATCATAATGTATCCGCATTATGACCTCGAAATACATTATGAGAGCGCAATTTGCAGGTATTATGAGCAATTTCTCTTACCCCAATTTGTGTCACAAGTACTGGAACATAAAGAGCATGCATTATGATGTCACAGTATATGATGACATCATAATTAGTACGTATTATGACGTCATAATGAATCCACGTTATGACATCACAATATATTGAGAGCGCAATTTGCAGGTATTATGAGCAATTTCTCTTACCCCAATTTGAGTCACATCTACTGGAGCATCATGAGCATGCATTATGACGTCACAGTATATGATGACATCATAATTAGTATGCACTATGACGTCACAATGTATTATGACATCATAATATATCCGCATTATGACATCGCAATATATTATGAGAGCGCAGTTTGCAGGTATTATGAGCAATTTCTCTTACCCCAATTTGTGTCACATCTACTGGAGCAAAATGAGCATGCATTATGATGTCACAGTATATGATGACATCATAATTAGTATGCACTATGATGTCACAATATATTATGACGTCATAATGAATCCGCATTATGACACCACAATACATTATGAGAGCGCAATTTGCAGGTATTATGACCAATATCTCTTACCCCAATTTGTGTCACATCTGCTGGAGAAACATGAGCATGTATTATGACGTCACAGTATATGATGACATCATAATTAGTATGCATTATGATGTCACAATATATTATGATGTCATAATATATCCGCATTATGACATCACAATGTATTATGAGAGCGCAATTTGCAGGTATTATGAGCAATTTCTCTTACCACAATTTGTGTAACATGTGCTGGAGCATCATGAGCATGCATTATGATGTCACAATATATGATGACATCATAATTAGTATGCACTATGATGTCACAATGTATTATGACGTCATAATGTATTCGCTTTATGACATCACAATATATTATTATAGCGCAATTTCCAGGTATTATGACCAATTTCTCTTACCCCAATCTGTGTCACATCTACTGGAGCATCATGAGCATGTGTTATGACGTCACAGTATATGACGACATCATAATTACTATGCACTATGATGTCACAATGTATTATGATGTCATAATATATCCGGATAATGACATCACAATATATTATGAGAGCGCAATTTGCAGCTGTTATGAGCAATCTCTCTTACAACAATTTGTTCCACATCTACTGGAGCATCATGAGCATGAATTATGATGTCACAATATATGATGACATCATAATTAGTATGCACTATGAAGTCACAATGTATTATGACGTCATAATGTATCCGCTTTATGACATCACAATATATTATGAGAGCGCAATTTGCAGGTATTATGACCAATTTCTCTTACCCCAATTTGTGTCACATCTACTGGAGAAACATGAGCATGTATTATGACGTCACAGTATAAGATGACATCATAATTAGTATGCATTATGACGTCACAATGTATTATGATGTCATAATATATCCGCATTATGACATCACAATATATTATGAGAGCGCAATTTGCATTTATGATGAGCAATTTCTCTTACCACAATTTGTGCCACATCTACTGGAGCATCATGAGCATGCATTATGACGTCACAATATATGATGACATCATAATTAGTATGCACTATGATGTCACAATGTATTATGACGTCATAATGTATCCGCTTTATGACATCACAATATATTATGAGAGCGCAATTTGCAGGTATTATGACCAATTTCTCTTACCCCAATTTGTGTCACATCTACTGGAGCTTCATGAGCATGTATTATGACGTTACAGTATATGATGACATCATAATTAGTATGCACTATGAGGTCACAATGTATTGTGATATCATAATATATCCGCATTATGACATCACAACATATTATGAGAGCGCAATTTGCAGGTATTATGAGCAATTTCTCTTACCACAATTTGTGTCACATCTACTGGAGCATCTTGAGCATCAATTATGACGTCACAATATATGATGACATCGTAATTAGTATGCACTATGAAGTCACAATGTATTATGACGTCATAATGCATCCGCTTTATGACATCACAATATATTATGAGAGCGCAATTTGCAGGTATTATGACCAATTTCTCTTACCCTAATTTGTGTCTCATCTACTGGAGCATCGTGTGCATGTATTATGACGTCACACTATATGATGACATCATAATTAGTATGCACTATGACGTCACAATGTATTATGACGTCATAATGTATCCGCATTATGACATCACAATATATTATGAGAGCGCAATTTGCAGGTATTATGAGCAATTTCTCTTACCCCAATTTGTGTCACATCTACTGGAGAAACATGAGCATGTATTATGACATCACAGTATATGATGACATCATAATTAGTATGCATTATGACGTCACAATGAATTATGATGTCATAATATATCCGCATAATGACATTACAATATATTATGAGAGCGCAATTTGCAGGTATTATGAGCAATTTCTCTTACCCCAATTTTTGTCACATCGACTGGAGCATAATGAGCATGTATTATAACGACACAATATATGATGACATCATAATTAGTATGCACTATGACGTCACAATATGTTATGACGTCATAATGTATTCGCATTATGACATCACAATATATTATGAGAGCGCAATTTGCAGGTATTATGAGCAATTTCTCTTACCCCAATTTGTATCACATCTACTCGAGCATCATGAGCATGTATTATGATGTCACAGTATATGATGACATCATAATTAGTATGCACTATGATGTCACAATCTATTATGACATCATAATGTATCCGCATTATGACATCGCAATATATTATGAGAGCGCAATTTGCAGGTATTATGAGCAATTTCTCTTACCCCAATTTGTGTCACATCTACTGGAGCATAATGAGCATGCATTATGATGTCACAGTATATGATGACATCATAATTAGTATGCACTACGACGTCACAATATATTATGATGTCATAATATATCCGAATTATGACATCACAATATATTATGAGAGCGCAATTTGCAGGTATTATGAGCAATTTCTCTTACCCCAATTTGTGTCACATCTACTGGAGCATCCTGAGCATGTATTACGACGTCACAATATATGATGACATCATAATTAGTATGCACTATGACGTCACAATATATTATGACGTCATAATGTATTCACATTATGACATCACAATATATTATGAGAGCGCAATTTGCAGGTATTATGAGCAATTTTTCTTACCCCAATTTGTGTCACATCTACTGGAGAATCATGAGCATGCACTATGACGTCACAGTATATGATGACATCATAATTAGTAAGCATTGTGACGTCACAATGTATTACGACGTCATAATGTATCCGCATTATGACATCACAATATATTATGAGAGCGCAATTAGCAGGTATTATGAGCAATTTCTCTTACCCCAATTTGTGTCACATCTACTGGAGCATCATGAGCATGTATTATGACGACACAATATATGATGACATCATAATTAGTATGCACCATGATGTCACAATGTATTATGCCGTCATAATGTATTCGCATTATGACATCACAATATATTATGAGAGCGCAATTTGCAGGTATTATGAGCAATTTCTCTTACGCCAATTTGTGTCACTTCTACTGGAGCATCATGAGCATGTATTATGAGGTCACAATATATGATGACATCATAATTAGTATGCACTATGACGTCATAATGTATTATGAAGTCATAATGTATCCGCATTATGACCACACAATATTTTATGAGAGCGCAAGTTGCAGGTATTGTAAGCAATTTCTCTTACCCCAATTTGTGTCACATCTACTGGAGCATCATGAGTATGTATTATGATGTCACAGTATATGATGACATCATAATTAGTATGCACTATGATGTCACAATGTCTTATGACATCATAATGTATCCGCAATATGTCATCACAATATATTATGAGAGCGCAATTTGCAGGTATTAAGAGCAATTTCTCTTACCCCAATTTGTGTCACATCTACTGGAGCAACTTGAGCATGTATTATGACATCACACTATATGATGACATCATAATTAGTATGCACTACGACGTCACAATGTCTTATGACATCATAATATATCCGCATTATGACATCACAATATATTATGAACGCGTAATTTGCAGGTGTTATGAGCAATTTCTCTTACCCCAATTTGTGTCACATCTACTGGAGAAACATGGGCATGTATTATGACGTCACAGTATATGATGACATCATAATTAGTATGCAGTATGACGTCATAATGTATTATGACGTCATAATATATCCGCATTATGACATCGCAATATATTATGAGAGCGCAATTTGCAGGTATTATGAGCAATTTCTTTACCCCAATTTGTGTCACATCTACTGGACCATCATGAGCATGTATTATGACGTCACAATATATGATGACATCATAATTAGTATGCACTATGATGTCACAATGTATTATGACGTCATAATGTATTCGCATTATGACATCACAATATATTATGAGAGCGCAATTTGCAGGTATTATGACCAGTTTCTCTTACCCCAATTTGTGTCACATCTACTGGAAAAACATGAGCATGTATTACGACGTCACGGTATATGATGACATCATAATTAGTATGCATTATGACGTCACAATATATTTTGATATCATAATATATCCGCATTATGACATCACAATATATTATGAGAGCGCAATTTGCAGGTATTATGAGCAATTTCTCTTACCCCAATTTGTGTCACATCTGCTGGAGCATCCTGAGCATGTATTATGACGTCACAATATATGATGACATCATAATTAGTATGCACTATGACGTCACAGTATATTATGACGTCATAATGAATCCGCATTATGACATCACAATATATTATGAGAGCGCAATTTGCAGGTATTATGACCAGTTTCTCTTACCCCAATTTGTGTCACATCTACTGGAGCATCATGAGCATGTCTTATGATGTCACAGTATATGATGACATCATAATTAGTATGCACCATGACGTCACAATGTATTATGACATCAGAATGTATCCGTATTATGACATCGCAATATATTATGAGAGCGCAATTTGCAGGTATTATGAGCAATTTCTCTTACCCCAATTTGTGTCACATCTACTGGAGCATAATGAGCATGCATTATGATGTCACAGTATATGATGACATCATAATCAGTATGCACTATGATGTCACAATGTATTATGATGTCATAATGAATCGGCATTATGACATCACAATATATTATGAGAGCGCAATTTGCAGTTATTATTAGCAATTTCTTTTACCCCAATTTGTGTCACATCTACTGGAGCATCATGAGCATGCATTATGACGTCACAGTATATGATGACATCATAATTAGTAAGCATTATGACGTCAAAATGTATTATGAAGTCATAATATATCCGCATTATGACATCACAATATATTATGAGAGCGCAATTTGCAGGTATTATGAGCAATTTCTCTTACCTCAATTTGTGTCACATCTACTGGAGCAACCTGAGCATGTATTATGACGTCACAATGTATGATGACATCATAATTAGCATGCACTATGACGTCACAATGTATTATGACGTCATAATGAATCCACATTATGACATCACAATATATTATGAGAGCGCAATTTGCAGGTATTATGACCAATTTCTCTTACCCCAATTTGTGTCACATCTACTGGAGCATCATGAGCATGTATTATGATGTCACAGTATATGATGACATCATAATTAGTATGCAGTATGACGTCACAATGTATTATGACATCATAATGTATCCGCATTATGACATCGCAATATATTATGAGAGCGCAATTTGCAGGTATTATGACCAATTTCTCTTACCCCAATTTGTGTCACATCTACTGGAGCATCATGAGCATGTATTATGACGTTACAGTATATGATGACATCATAATTAGTATGCACTATGAGGTCACAATGTATTATGATGTCATAATATATCCGCATTATGACATCACAACATATTATGAGAGCGCAATTTGCAGGTATTATGAGCAATTTCGTTTACCACAATTTGTGTCACATCTACTGGAGCATCATGAGGATGCATTATGACGTCACAATATATGATGACATCGTAACTAATATGCACTATGATGTCACAATGTATTATGACGACATAATGTATCCGCTTTATGACATCACAATATATTATGAGAGCGCAATTTGCAGGTATTATGACCAATTTCTCTTACCCTAATTTGTGTCACATCTACTGGAGCATCATGTGCATGTATTATGACGTCACATTATATGATGACATCATAATTAGTATGCACTATGACGTCACAATGTATTATGACGTCATAATGTATCCACATTATGACATCACAATATTTTATGAGAGCGCAACTTGCAGGTATTATGAGCAATTTCTCTTACCCCAATTTGTGTCACATCTACTCGAGCATAATGAGCATGTATTATGACGTCACAGTATATGATGACATCATAATTACTATGCACTATGATGTCACAATGTATTATGATGTCATAATATATCCGCATTATGACATCGAAATATATTATGAGAGCGCAATTTGCAGGTATTATGAGGAATTTCTCTTACCCCAATTTGTGTCACATCTACTGGAGCATAATGAGCTTGCATTATGATGTCACAGTATATGATGACATCATAATTAGTATGCACTATGACGTCACAATGTATTATGACGTCATAATGAATCCGCATTATGACATCACAATATATTATGAGAGCACAATTTGCAGGTATTATGAGCAATTTCTCTTACCCCAATTTGTGTCACATCTACTGGAGAAACATGAGCATGTATTATGACGTCACAGTATATGATGACATCATAATTAGCATGCATTATGACGTCACAATGTATTATGATGTCATAATATACCCGCATTATGACATCACAATATGAGAGCGCAATTTGCAGGTATTATGAGCAATTTCTCTTACCACAATTTGTGTCACATCTACTGGAGCATCATGAGCATGCATTATGATGTCACAATATATGATGACATCATAATTAGTATGCACTATGGTGTCACAATGTATTATGACCTCATAATGAATCCGCATTATGACATCACAATATATTATGAGAGCGCAATTTGCAGGTATTATGAGCAATTTCTCTTACCCCAATTTGTGTCACATCTACTGGAGCATCATGAGCATGTATTATGACGTCACAGTATATAATGACATCATAATTAGTATGCACTATAACGTCACAATGTATTATGATGTCATAATATGTCCGCATTATGACATCAGAATATATTATGAGAGCGCAATTTGCAGGTATTATGAGCAATTTCTCATACCACAATTTGTGTCACATCTACTGGAGCATCATGAGCATGCATTATGACGTCACAATATATGATGACATCATAATTAGTATGTACTATGATGTCACAATGTATTATGACGTCATAATGTATCCGCTTTTTGACATCACAATATATTATGAGAGCGCAATTTGCAGGTATTATGAGCAATTTCTCTTACCCCAATTTGTGTCACATCTACTGGAGAAACATGAGCATGTATTATGACGTCACAGTATATGATGACATCATAATTAGTATGCATTATGACCTCACAATGTATTATGATGTCATAATATATCCGCATTATGACATCACAATATATTATGAGAGCGCAATTTGCAGGTATTATGAGCAATATCTCTTACCCCAATTTGTGTCACATCTACTGGAGCATCCTGAGCATGTATTATGACGTCACAATATATGATGACATCATAATTAGTATGCACTATGACGTCACAATGTATTATGACGTCATAATATATTCGCATTATCACATCACAATATATTATGAGAGAGCAATTTGCAGGTATTATGACGAATTTCTCTTACCCCAATTCGTGTCACATCTACTTGAGCATCATGAGCATGTATTTTGATGTCACAGTATATGATGACATCATAATTACTATGCACTATGACGTCACAATGTATTATGACATCATAATATACCCGCATTATGACATCGCAATACATTATGAGAGCGCAATTTGCAGGTATTATGAGCAATTTCTCTTACCCCAATTTGTGTCACAACTACTGGAACATAATGAGCATGCATTATGATGTCACAGTATATGATGACATCATAATTAGTATGTATTATGACGTCATAATGAATCCTCATTATGACATCACAATATATTGAGAGCGCAATTTGCAGGTATTATGAGCAATTTCTCTTACCACAATTTGTGTCACATCTACTGGAGCATCATGAGCATGCATTATGACGACACAGTATATGATGACATCATAATTAGTAAGCACTATGACGTCACAATGTATTATGACGTCATAATGTATCCGCATTATGACATCACAATATATTATGAGAGCGCAATTTGCAGGTATTATGAGCAATTTCTCTTACCACAATTTGTGTCACATCTACTGGAGCATCATGAGCTTGCATTATGATGTCACAATATATGATGATATCATAATTAGTATGCACTATGATGTCACAATGTATTATGACGTCATAATGTATCCGCTTTATGACATCACAATATATTATGAGAGCGCAATTTGCAGGTATTATGACCAATTTCTCTTACCCCAATTTATGTCACATCTCCTGGAGCATCATGAGCATGTATTATGACGTCACAGTATATGATGACATCATAATTAGTATGCACTATGACGTCACAATGTATTATGATGTCATAATATATCCGCATTATGACGTCACAATATATTATGAGAGCGCAATTTGCAGGTATTATGAGCAATTTCTCTTACCACAATTTGTGTCACATCTACTGGAGCATCATGAGCATGCATTATGATGTCACAATATATGATGACATCATAATTAGTATGCACTATGATGTCACAATGTATTATGACGTCATAATGTATCCGCTTTTTGACATCACAATATATTATGAGAGCGCAATTTGCAGGTATTATGAGCAATTTCTCTTACCCCAATTTGTGTCACATCTACTGGAGCATCCTGAGCATGTATTATGACGTCACAGTATATGATGACATTATAATTAGTAAGGCCTATGACGTCACAACTTATTATGACGTCATAATTTATCCGCATTATGACATCACAATATATTATGAGAGCGCAATTTGCAGGTACTATGAGCAATTTCTCTTACCCCAAATTGTGTCACATCTACTGGAGCATCCTGAGCATGTATTATGACGTCACAATATATGATGACATCATAATTAGTATGCACTATAACGTCACAATGTATTATGACGTCATAATGCATTCGCATTATGACATCACAATATATTATGAGAGTGCAATTTGCAGGTATTATGAGCAATTTCCCTTACCCCAATTTGTGTCACATCTACTGGAGCATCCTGAGCATGTATTATGACGTCACAGTATATGATGACATCATAATTAGTATGCACTATGACGTCACAATGTATTATGACGTCATAATGTATCCGCATTATGACATCACAATATATTATGAGAGCGCAATTTGCAGGTATTATGAGCAATTTCTCTTACCCCAAATTGTGTCACATCTACTGGAGAAACATGAGCATGTATTATGACGTCACAGTATAAGATGGCATCATAATTAGTATGCATTATGACGTCACAATATATTATGATGTCATAATACATCCGCATTATGACATCACAATATATTATGAGAGTGCAATTTGCAGGTATTATGAGCAATTTCTCTTACCCCAATTTGTGTCACATCTACTGGAGCAACCTGAGCATGTATTATGACGTCACAATATATGATGACATCATAATTAGTATGCACTATGACGTCACAATGTATTATGACGTCATAACGTATTCGCATTATGACATCACATTAAATTATGAGAGCGTAATTTGCAGGTATTATGAGCAATTTCTCTTACCCCAATTTGTGTCACATCTACTCCAGCGTCATGAGCATGTATTATGACGTCACAGTATATGATGACATCATAATTAGTATGCACTATGACGTCACAATCTATTATGATATCATAATGTATCCGCATTATGACATCGCAATATATTATGAGAGCGCAATTTGCAGGCATTCTGAACAATTTCTCTTACCCCAATTTGTGTCACATCTACTGGAGCATAATGAGCATGCATTATGATGTCACAGTATATGATGACATCATTATTAGTATGCACTCTGATGTCACAATGTATTCTGAGGTCGTAATGAATCCGCATTATGACATCACAATATATTATGAGAGCGCAATTTGCAGGTATTCGGAGCAATTTCTCTTACCCCAATTTGTGTCACATCTACTGGAGCATCATGAGCATGCATTATGACGTCACAGTATATGATGACATCATAATTAGTAAGCATTATGACGTCACAATATATTATGACGTCATAATGTATCCGCAATATGACATCACAATATATTATGAGAGCGCTATTTGCAGGTATTAAGAGCAATTTCTGTTACCCCAATTTGTGTCACATCTACTGGAGCATCCTGAGTATGCATTATGACATCACAGTATATGATGACATCATAATTAGTATGTACTATGACGTCACAATGTATTATGTCATCATAATATATCCGCATTATGACATCACAAAATATTTTGAGAGCGTAATTTGCAGGTATTATGAGCAATTTCCTTTACCATAACTTGTGTCACATCTACTGGAGCATAATGAGCATGCATTATGATGTCACAGTATATGATGACATCATAATTAGTATGCACTATGATGTCACAATGTGTTATGACGTCATAATGAATCCGCATTATGACATCACAATATATTATGAGAGCGCAATTTGCAGGTATTATGAGCAATTTCTCTTACCCCAAATTGTGTCACATCTACTGGAGAAACATGAGCATGTATTATGACGTCACAGTATATGATGACATCATAATTAGTATGCACTATGACGTCACAATGTATTATGACGTCATAATGTATCCACATTATGACATCAGAATATATTATGAGAGCGCAATTTGCAGGTATTATGAGCAATTTCTCTTACCCCAATTTCTGTCACATCTACTGGAGCATCCTAAGCATGTATTATGATGTCACAATATATGATGACATCATAATTAGTATGCACTATGATGTCACAATGTATTATGATATCATAATGTATTCGCATTATGACATCACAATATATTATGAGAGCGCATTTAGCAGGTGTTATGAGCAATTTCTCTTACCCCAATTTGTGTCACGTCTACTCGAGCATCATGAGCATGTATTATGATGTCACAGTATATGATGACATCATAATTAGTATGCACTATGACGTCACAATGTATTATGACATCATAATGTATCCGCATTATGACATGGCAATATATTATGAGAGCGCAATTTGCAGGTATTATGAGCAATTTCTCTTACCCCAATTTGTGTCACATCTACTGGAGCATAATGAGAATGCATTATGGTGTCACAGTATATGATGACATCATAATTAGTATGCACTATGATGTCAGAATGTGTTATGACGTCATAATGAATCTGCATTATGACATCACAATATATTATGAAAGCGCAATTTGCAGGTATTATGAGCAATTTCTCTTACCCCAATTTGTGTCACATCTACTGGAGAAACATGAGCATGTATTATGACGTCACAGTATATGATGAAATCATAATTAGTATGCATTATGTCGTCACAATGTATTATGATGTCATAATATATCCGCATTATGACATCACAATATATTATGAGAGCTCAATTTTCAGGTATTATGAACAATTTCTTTTACGCCAATTTGTGTCACATCTACTGCAGCGTCATGAGAATGTATTATGACGTCACAATATTTGACGACATCATAATAAGTACGCACTCTGACGTCGCAATATATTATGACGTCATAATGTATCCGCATTATGACATCACAAAATATTATGAGAGCGCAATTTGCAGGTATTATGAGCAATTTCTCTTACCCCAATTTGTGTCACATCTACTGGAGCGTCCTGAGCATGCATTATGACGTCACAATATATGATGGCATCATAATTAGTATGCATTATGATGTCACAATGTATTATGACGTCATAAGGTATCCGCTTAATGACATCACAATATATTATGAGAGCGCAATTTGCAGGCATTATGACCAATTTCTCTTACCCCAATTTGTGTCACATCTACTGGAGCATCTTGAGCATGTATTATGACGTCACAGTATACGATGACATCATAATTAGTATGCACTATGACGTCACAATGTCTTATGACGTCATAATGTATCCGCATTATGACGTCACAATATATTATGAGAGCGCAATTTTCAGGTATTATGAGCAATTTCTCTTACCCCAATTTGTGTCGCATCTACTGGAGCATCATGAGAATGCATTATGACGTCAGAGTATATGATGACATCATAATTAGTATACACTATGACGTCACAATGTGTTATGACGTCATAATGTATCCGCATTATGACATCACAATATATTATGAGAGCGCAATTTGCAGGTGTTATGAGCAATTTCTCTTACCAAAATTTGTGTCACATCTACTGGAGCATTCTGAGCATGTATTATGATGTCACAGTATATGATGACATCATAATTAGTATGCACTATGACGTCACAAAGTATTATGACATCAGAAAGTATCCGCATTATGACATCGCAATATATTATGAGAGCGCAATTTGCAGGTATTATGAGCAATTTCTCTTACCCCAATTTGTGTCACATCTACTGGAGCATCATGAGCATGTATTATGACATCACAGTATATGATGACATCATAATTAGTATGCATATGACGTCACTGTGTAGTATGACATCATAATGTATCCGCATTATGACATCACAGTATATTATGAGAGCGCAATTTGCAGGTATCATGAGCAGTTTCACTTACCCCAATTTGTGTCACATCTACTGGAGCATCATGAACATGTATTATGCCGTCACAGTATATGTTGACATCATAAATAGTATGCACCATGATGTCACAATGTATTATGACGTCCTAATGTATCCGCATTATGAAATCACAATAATTTATGATAGCGCAATTTGCAAGTATTATGAGCAATTTCTCTTACCGCAATTTGTGTCACATCTACTGGAGCATCATGGGCATGTATTATGACATCACAGTATATGATGACATCATAATTAGTATGCATTATGACGTCACAATGTCTTATGACGTCATAATGAATCCACATTATAACATCACAATATATTATGAGAGCGCAATTTGCAGGTATTATCACCAATTTCTCTTACACCAATTTGTTTCACATCTACTGGAGCATCTGAGCATGTATTATAATGTCGCAGTATATGATGACATCATAATTAGTATGCACTATGACGTCACAATGTATTATGGCATCATAATGTTTCCGCATTATGACATCACAATATATTATGAGAGCGCAATTTGCAGGTATTATGAGCAATTTCTCATACGCCAATTTGTGTCACATCTACTGGAGCATCATGAGTATGTATTATGACATCTCAATATATGATGACAGCATAGTGTGCACTATGACGTCACAATATATTATGACGTCATAATGTATAGGCATTATGACATCGCAATATATTATGAGAGTGCAATTTGCAGGTATTATGAGCAATTTCTCTTACCCCAATTTGTGTCACATCTACTGGAGCATCATGAGCATGTATTATGATGTCACAGTATATGATGACATCATAATTAGTATGCACTATGACATCACAATGTATTATGACATCATAATGTATCCGCATTTAGACATCGCAATATATTATGAGAGCGCGACTTGCAGGTAGTATAAGCAATTTCTCTTACCCCAGGTTGTTTCACATCTAATGGAGCATAATGAGCATGCATAATGATGTCACACTATATGATGACATCATAGTTAATATGTACTATGATGTCACAATGTATTATGAGGTCATAATGAATCCGCATTATGACATCACAATATATTATGAGAGCGCAATTTGCAGGTATTATGAGCAATTTCTCTTAACCCAATTTGTGTCACATCTACTGGAGAAACATGAGCATGTATTATGACGTCACAGTATATGATGACATCATAATTAGTATGCATTATGACATCACAATGTATTATGATGTCATCATATATCCACATTATGACATCACAATATATTATGAGAGCGCAATTTGCAGTTATTATGAGCAATTTCTCTTACCCCAATTTGTGTCACATCTACTGGAGCATAATGAGCATGCATTATGATGTCACAGTATATGATGACATCATAGTTAGTATGCACTATGATGTCACAATGTATTATGACGTCATAATGAAACCGCATTATGACATCACAATATATTATGAGAGCGCAATTTGCAGGTATTATGAGCAATTTCTCTTTCCCAATTTGTGTCACATCTACTGGAGCACCATGAGCATGCATTATGATGTCACAATATATGATATCATCATAATTAGTAAGCATTATGATGTCACAATATATTATGACGTCATAATGTATCCGCATTATGACATCACAATGTATTATGAGAGCGCAATTTGCAGGTATTATGAGCAATTTCTCTTACCCCAATTTGTGTCACATCTACTGGAGCATCCTGAGCATGTATTATGACGTCACAATATATGATGACATTATAATTAGTATGCACTATGACGTCACAATGTTTTCTGACGTCATAATGTATCCGCATTATGACATCGCAATATATTATGAGAGGGCAATTTACAGGTATAATGAGCAATTTCTCTTACCCCTATTTGTGTCACATCTACTGGACCATAATGAGAATGCATTATGATGTCACTGCATAAGATGACATTATAATTAGTATGCACTATGATGTCACAATGTATTATGACGTCATAATGAATCCGCATTATGACATCACAATATATTATGAGAGTGCAATTTGCAGGTATTATGAGCAATTTCTCTTACCCCAATTTGTGTCACATCTACTGGAGCATCATGAGCATGCATTATGACGTCACAGTATATGATGACATCATAATTAGTAAGCATTATGACGTCACAATGTATTATGACGTCATAATGTATCCGCATTATGACATCACAATATATTATGAGAGCGCAATTTGCGGCTATTATGAGCAATTTTCCTTTCCGCCATTTGTGTCACATCTACTGGAGCTTCCTGAGCATGTATTATGACGTCACAATATATGATGACATCATAATTAGTATGCACTATGATGTCACAATATATTATGATGTCATAATATATGCGCAATTTGACATCACAATATATTATGAGAGCGCAATTTGCAGGTATTATGAGCAATTTCTCTTACCACAATTTGTGTCACATCTACTGGAGCATCATGAGCATGCATTATGACGTCACAATTTATGATGACATCAGAATTAGTATGCACTATGATGTCACAATGTATTATGACGTCAAAATGTATCCGCTTTTTGACACCACAATATATTATGAGTGCGCAATTTGCAGGTATTATGAGCAATTTCCCTTTCCGCCATTTGTGTCACATCTACTGGAGCATCCTGAGCATGTATTATGACGTCACAGTATATGATGACATCATAATTAGTATTCACTATGACGTCACAATGTATTCTGACATCATAATGTATCCGCATTATGAGATCGCAATATATTATGAGAGGGCAATTTACAGGTATAATGAGCAATTTCTCTTACCCCTATTTGTGTCACATCTACTGGAGCATAATGAGCATGCATTATGATGTCACAGAATATGATGACATCATAATTAGTATGCACTATGATGTCACAATGTATTATGACGTCATAATGAATCCGCATTATGACATCACAATATATTATGAGAGCGCAATTTGCAGGTATTATGAGCAATTTCTCTTAACCCAATTTGTGTCACATCTACTGGAGTATCATGAGCATGTATCATGATGTCACAGTATATGATGACATCATAATTAGTATGCACTATGACGTCACAATGTATTATGGCATCATAATGTATCTGCATTATGACATCGCAATACTTTATGAGAGCGCAATTTGCAGGTATTATGAGCAATTTCTCTTACCCCAATTTGTGTCACAACTACTGGAGCATAATGAGCATGCATTATGATGTCACAGTATATGATGCCATCAAAATTATTATGTATTATGACGTCATAATGAATCCGCATTATGACATCACAATATATTGAGAGCGCAATTTGCAGGTATTAAGAGCAATTTCTCTTACCACAATTTGTGTCACATCTACTGGAGCATCATGAGCATGCATTATGACATCACAATATATGATGACATCATAATTAGTATGCATTATGATGTCACAATGTATTATGACATCATAATATATCCGCTTTTTGACATCACAATATATTATGAGAGCGCAATTTGCAGGAATTATGACAAATTTCTCTTACCCCAATTTGTGTCACATCTACTGGAGCATCATGAGCATGTATTATGACGTCACAGTATATGATGACATCCTAATTAGTATGCACTATGACGTCACAATTTATTATGACGTCATAATTTATCCGCATTATGACATCACAATATATTATGAGAGCGCAATTTGCCGGTACTATGAGCAATTTCTCTTACCCCAATTTTTGTCACATCTACTGGAGCATCCTGAGCATGTATTATGACGTCACAATATATGATGACATCATAATTAGTATGCACTATGACGTCACAATGTATTATGACGTCATAATGTATCCGCATTATGATATCACAATATAGTATGAGAGCGCAATTTGCAGGTATTATGAGCAATTTCTCTTACCACAATTTGTGTCACGTCTACTGGAGAAACATGAGCATGTATTATGACGTCACAGTATATGATGACATCATAATTAGTATGCACTATGACATCACAATGTATTATGACGTCATAATGTATTTGCATTACGACATCACAATATAGTATGAGAGCGCAATTTGCAGGTATTATGAGCAATTTCTCTTACCCCAATTTGTGTCACGTCTACTGGAGCATCCTGAGCATGCATTATGACGTCACAATTTATGATGACATCATAATTAGCATGCACTATGATCTCACAATGTATTATGACGTCATAATGTATCCGCTTTATGACATCACAATATATAATGAGAGCGCAATTTGCAGGTATTATGAGCAATTTCTCTTACCCCAATTTGTGTCACATCTACTGGAGCATCCTGAGCATGTATTTTGACGTCACAATATGTGATGACATCATAATTAGTATGCACTATGACGTCACAATGTATTATGACATCATAATGTATCCGCATTATGACATCGCATTATATTATGAGAGCGCTATTTGCAGGTATTCGGAGCAATTTCTCCTACCCCAATTTGTGTCACATCTACTGGAGCATAATGAGCATGCATTATGATGTCACTGTATATGATGACATCATAATTAGTATGCACTATGATGTCACAATGTATTATGACGTCATAATGTATCCGCTTTATGACATCACAATATATTATGAGAGCGCAATTTGCAGGTATTATGAGCAATTTCTCTTACCCCAATTTGTGTCACATCTACTCGAGCATCATGAGCATGTATTATGACGTCACAGTATATGATGACATCATAATTAGTATGCACTATGACGTCACAATGTATTATGATGTCATAATATATCCGCATTATGACATCACAACATATTAAGAGAGCGCAATTTGCAGATATTATGAGCAATTTCTCTGAAAACAATTAGTGTCACATCTACTGGAGCATCATGAGCATGCATTATGACGTCACAATATATGATTACATCATAATTAGTATGCACTATGATGTCACAATGTATTATGACGTCATAATGTATCCGCTTTATGACATCACAATATATTATGAGAGCGCAATTTGCAGGTATTATGAGCAATTTCTCTTACCCCAATTTGTGTCACATCTACTGGAGCATCCTGAGCATGTATTTTGACGTCACAATATATGATGACATCATAATTAGTATGCACTATGACGTCACAATGTATTATGACGTCATAATGTATTCGCATTATCACATCACAATATAGTATGAGAGCGCAATTTGCAGATATTATGAGCAATTTCTCTTACCACAATTTGTGTCACATCTACTGGAGCATCCTGAGCATGTATTTTGACGTCACAATATATGACGACATCATAATTAGTATGCACTATGACGTCACAATGTATTATGACGTCATAGTGTATTCGCATTATGACATCACAATATAGTATGAGAGCGCAATTTGCAGGTATTATGAGCAATTTCTCTTACCCCAATTTGTGTCACATCTACTGGAGCATAATGAGCATGCATTATGATGTCAGACTATATGATGACATCATAGTTAGTATGCACTATGATGTCACAATGTATTATGAGGTCATAATGAATCCGCATTATGACATCACAATATATTATGAGAGCGCAATTTGCAGGCATTTTGAGCAACTTCTCTTACCCCAATATGTGTCACATCTACTGGAGAAACATGAGCATGTATTATGACGTCACAGTATATGATGACATCATAATTAGTATGCACTATGACGTCACAATGTATTATGACGTCATAATGTATTCGCATTATGACATCACAATATAGTATGAGAGCGCAATTTGCAGGTATTATGAGCAATTTCTCTTACCCCAATTTGTGTCACATCTACTCGAGCATCCTGAGCATGTATTATGACGTCACAGTATATGATAACATCATAATTAGTATGCACTATGACGTCACAATGTATTATGAGGTCATAATATATCCGCATTATGACATCACAACATATTAAGAGAGCGCAATTTGCAGATATTATGTGCAATTTCTATTACCACAATTAGTGTCACATCTACTGGAGCATCATGAGCATGCATTATGACGTCACAATATATGATGACATCATAATTAGTATGCACTATGATGTCACAATGTATTATGACGTCATAATGTATCCGCTTTATGACTTCACAATATATAATGAGAGCGCAATTTTCAGGTATTATGAGCAATTTCTCTTACCCCAATTTGTGTCACATCTACTGGAGCATCCTGAGCATGTATTTTGACGTCGCAATATATGATGACATCATAATTAGTATGCACTATGACGTCACAATGTATTATGACATCATAATGTATCCGCATTATGACATCGCAATATATTATGAGAGCGCAATTTGCAGGTATTCGGAGCAATTTCTCTTACCCCAATTTGTGTCACATCTACTGGAGCATAATGAGCATGCATTATGATGTCACTGTATATGATGACATCATAATTAGTATGCACTATGATGTCACAATGTATTATGACGTCATAATGTATCCGCTTTATGACATCACAATATATTATGAGAGCGCAATTTGCAGGTATTATGAGCAATTTCTCTTACCCCAATTTGTGTCACATCTACTGGAGCAACCTGAGCATGCATTATGACGTCACAATATATGATGGCATCATAATTAGTATGCATTATGATGTCACAATGTATTATGACGTCATAAGGTATCCGCTTAATGACATCACAATATATTATGAGAGCGCAATTTGCAGGCATTATGACCAATTTCTCTTACCCCAATTTGTGTCACATCTACTGGAGCATCTTGAGCATGTATTATGACGTCACAGTATACGATGACATCATGATTAGTATGCACTATGACGTCACAATGTCTTATGACGTCATAATGTATCCGCATTATGACGTCACAATATATTATGAGAGCGCAATTTTCAGGTATTATGAGCAATTTCTCTTACCCCAATTTGTGTCGCATCTACTGGAGCATCATGAGAATGCATTATGACGTCAGAGTATATGATGACATCATAATTAGTATACACTATGACGTCACAATGTGTTATGACGTCATAATGTATCCGCATTATGACATCACAATATATTATGAGAGCGCAATTTGCAGGTGTTATGAGCAATTTCTCTTACCAAAATTTGTGTCACATCTACTGGAGCATTCTGAGCATGTATTATGATGTCACAGTATATGATGACATCATAATTAGTATGCACTATGACGTCACAAAGTATTATGACATCAGAATGTATCCGCATTATGACATCGCAATATATTATGAGAGCGCAATTTGCAGGTATTATGAGCAATTTCTCTTACCCCAATTTGTGTCACATCTACTGGAGCATCATGAGCATGTATTATGACATCACAGTATATGATGACATCATAATTAGTATGCATATGACGTCACTGTGTAGTATGATATCATAATGTATCCGCATTATGACATCACAGTATATTATGAGAGCGCAATTTGCAGGTATCATGAGCAGTTTCACTTACCCCAATTTGTGTCACATCTACTGGAGCATCATGAACATGTATTATGACGTCACAGTATATGTTGACATCATAATTAGTATGCACCATGATGTCACAATGTATTATGACGTCCTAATATATCCGCATTATGAAATCACAATAATTTATGATAGCGCAATTTGCAAGTATTATGAGCAATTTCTCTTACCGCAATTTGTGTCACATCTACTGGAGCATCATGGGCATGTATTATGACATCACAGTATATGATGACATCATAATTAGTATGCATTATGACGTCACAATGTCTTATGACGTCATAATGAATCCGCATTATAACATCACAATATATTATGAGAGCGCAATTTGCAGGTATTATCACCAATTTCTCTTACACCAATTTGTTTCACATCTACTGGAGCATCTGAGCATGTATTATAATGTCGCAGTATATGATGACATCATAATTAGTATGCACTATGACGTCACAATGTATTATGGCATCATAATGTTTCCGCATTATGACATCACAATATATTATGAGAGCGCAATTTGCAGGTATTATGAGCAATTTCTCATACGCCGATTTGTGTCACATCTACTGGAGCATCATGAGCATGTATTATGACATCTCAATATATGATGACAGCATAGTGTGCACTATGACGTCACAATATATTATGACGTCATAATGTATAGGCATTATGACATCGCAATATATTATGAGAGTGCAATTTGCAGGTATTATGAGCAATTTCTCTTACCCCAATTTGTGTCACATCTACTGGAGCATCATGAGCATGTATTATGATGTCACAGTATATGATGACATCATAATTAGTATGCACTATGACATCACAATGTATTATGACATCATAATGTATCCGCATTTAGACATCGCAATATATTATGAGAGCGCGACTTGCAGGTAGTATAAGCAATTTCTCTTACCCCAGGTTGTTTCACATCTAATGGAGCATAATGAGCATGCATAATGATGTCACACTATATGATGACATCATAATTAATATGTACTATGATGTCACAATGTATTATGAGGTCATAATGAATCCGCATTATGACATCACAATATATTATGAGAGCGCAATTTGCAGGTATTATGAGCAATTTCTCTTAACCCAATTTGTGTCACATCTACTGGAGAAACATGAGCATGTATTATGACGTCACAGTATATGATGACATCATAATTAGTATGCATTATGACATCACAATGTATTATGATGTCATCATATATCCACATTATGACATCACAATATATTATGAGAGCGCAATTTGCAGGTATTATGACCAATTTCTCTTAGCCCAATTTGTGTCACATCTACTGGAGCATCATGAGCATGTATTATGACGTCACAGTATATGATGACATCATAATTAGTATGCACTATGACGTCACAATGTATTATGATTTCATAATATATCCGCATTATGACATCACAATATATTATGAGAGCGCAATTTGCAGGTATTATGAGCAATTTCTCTTTCCACAATTTGTGTCACATCTACTGGAGCATCATGAGCATGCATTATGACGTCACAATATATGATGACATCATAATTAGCATGCACTATGATCTCACAATGTATTATGACGTCATAATGTATCCGCTTTATGACATCACAATATATAATGAGAGCGCAATTTGCAGGTATTATGAGCAATTTCTCTTACCCCAATTTGTGTCACATCTACTGGAGCATCCTGAGCATGTATTTTGACGTCACAATATGTGATGACATCATAATTAGTATGCACTATGACGTCACAATGTATTATGACATCATAATGTATCCGCATTATGACATCGCATTATATTATGAGAGCGCTATTTGCAGGTATTCGGAGCAATTTCTCCTACCCCAATTTGTGTCACATCTACTGGAGCATAATGAGCATGCATTATGATGTCACTGTATATGATGACATCATAATTAGTATGCACTATGATGTCACAATGTATTATGACGTCATAATGTATCCGCTTTATGACATCACAATATATTATGAGAGCGCAATTTGCAGGTATTATGAGCAATTTCTCTTACCCCAATTTGTGTCACATCTACTCGAGCATCATGAGCATGTATTATGACGTCACAGTATATGATGACATCATAATTAGTATGCACTATGACGTCACAATGTATTATGATGTCATAATATATGCGCATTATGACATCACAACATATTAAGAGAGCGCAATTTGCAGATATTATGAGCAATTTCTCTGAAAACAATTAGTGTCACATCTACTGGAGCATCATGAGCATGCATTATGACGTCACAATATATGATTACATCATAATTAGTATGCACTATGATGTCACAATGTATTATGACGTCATAATGTATCCGCTTTATGACATCACAATATATTATGAGAGCGCAATTTGCAGGTATTATGAGCAATTTCTCTTACCCCAATTTGTGTCACATCTACTGGAGCATCCTGAGCATGTATTTTGACGTCACAATATATGATGACATCATAATTAGTATGCACTATGACGTCACAATGTATTATGACGTCATAATGTATTCGCATTATCACATCACAATATAGTATGAGAGCGCAATTTGCAGTTATTATGAGCAATTTCTCTTACCCCAATTTGTGTCACATCTACTGGAGCATAATGAGCATGCATTATGATGTCACAGTATATGATGACATCATAGTTAGTATGCACTATGATGTCACAATGTATTATGACGTCATAATGAAACCGCATTATGACATCACAATATATTATGAGAGCGCAATTTGCAGGTATTATGAGCAATTTCTCTTTCCCAATTTGTGTCACATCTACTGGAGCACCATGAGCATGCATTATGATGTCACAATATATGATATCATCATAATTAGTAAGCATTATGTTGTCACAATATATTATGACGTCATAATGTATCCGCATTATGACATCACAATGTATTATGAGAGCGCAATTTGCAGGTATTATGAGCAATTTCTCTTACCCCAATTTGTGTCACATCTACTGGAGCATCCTGAGCATGTATTATGACGTCACAATATATGATGACATCATAATTAGTATGCACTATGACGTCACAATGTATTCTGACGTCATAATGTATCCGCATAATGACATCGCAATATATTATGAGAGGGCAATTTACAGGTATAATGAGCAATTTCTCTTACCCCTATTTGTGTCACATCTACTGGAGCATAATGAGAATGCATTATGATGTCACTGCATATGATGACATTATAATTAGTATGCACTATGATGTCACAATGTATTATGACGTCATAATGAATCCGCATTATGACATCACAATATATTATGAGAGCGCAATTTGCAGGTATTATGAGCAATTTCTCTTACCCCAATTTGTGTCACATCTACTGGAGCATCATGAGCATGCATTATGACGTCACAGTATATGATGACATCATAATTAGTAAGCATTATGACGTCACAATGTATTATGACGTCATAATGTATCCGCATTATGACATCACAATATATTATGAGAGCGCAATTTGCGGCTATTATGAGCAATTTCCCTTTCCGCCATTTGTGTCACATCTACTGGAGCATCCTGAGCATGTATTATGACGTCACAATATATGATGACATCATAATTAGTATGCACTATGATGTCACAATATATTATGATGTCATAATATAAGCGCAATTTGACATCACAATATATTATGAGAGCGCAATTTGCAGGTATTATGAGCAATTTCTCTTACCACAATTTGTGTCACATCTACTGGAGCATCATGAGCATGCATTATGACGTCACAATTTATGATGACATCAGAATTAGTATGCACTATTATGTCACAATGTATTATGACGTCAAAATGTATCCGCTTTTTGACACCACAATATATTATGAGTGCGCAATTTGCAGGTATTATGAGCAATTTCCCTTTCCGCCATTTGTGTCACATCTACTGGAGCATCCTGAGCATGTATTATGACGTCACAGTATATGATGACATCATAATTAGTATTCACTATGACGTCACAATGTATTCTGACATCATAATGTATCCGCATTATGAGATCGCAATATATTATGAGAGGGCAATTTACAGGTATAATGAGCAATTTCTCTTACCCCAATTTGTGTCACATCTACTGGAGCATAATGAGCATGCATTATGATGTCACAGAATATGATGACATCATAATTAGTATGCACTATGATGTCACAATGTATTATGACGTCATAATGAATCCGCATTATGACATCACAATATATTATGAGAGCGCAATTTGCAGGTATTATGAGCAATTTCTCTTAACCCAATTTGTGTCACATCTACTGGAGTATCATGAGCATGTATCATGATGTCACAGTATATGATGACATCATAATTAGTATGCACTATGACGTCACAATGTATTATGACATCATAATGTATCTGCATTATGACATCGCAATACTTTATGAGAGCGCAATTTGCAGGTATTATGAGCAATTTCTCTTACCCCAATTTGTGTCACAACTACTGGAGCATAATGAGCATGCATTATGATGTCACAGTATATGATGCCATCAAAATTAGTATGTATTATGACGTCATAATGAATCCGCATTATGACATCACAATATATTGAGAGCGCAATTTGCAGGTATTAAGAGCAATTTCTCTTACCACAATTTGTGTCACATCTACTGGAGCATCATGAGCATGCATTATTACGTCACAATATATGATGACATCATAATTAGTATGCATTATGATGTCACAATGTATTATGACATCATAATATATCCGCTTTTTGACATCACAATATATTATGAGAGCGCAATTTGCAGGTATTATGACAAATTTCTCTTACCCCAATTTGTGTCACATCTACTGGAGCATCATGAGCATGTATTATGACGTCACAGTATATGATGACATCCTAATTAGTATGCACTATGACGTCACAATTTATTATGACGTCATAATTTATCCGCATTATGACATCACAATATATTATGAGAGCGCAATTTGCCGGTACTATGAGCAATTTCCCTTACCCCAATTTTTGTCACATCTACTGGAGCATCCTGAGCATGTATTATGACGTCACAATATATGATGACATCATAATTAGTATGCACTATGACGTCACAATGTATTATGACGTCATAATGTATCCGCATTATGATATCACAATATAGTATGAGAGCGCAATTTGCAGGTATTATGAGCAATTTCTCTTACCCCAATTTGTGTCACGTCTACTGGAGAAACATGAGCATGTATTATGACGTCACAGTATATGATGACATCATAATTAGTATGCACTATGACATCACAATGTATTATGACGTCATAATGTATTCGCATTACGACATCACAATATAGTATGAGAGCGCAATTTGCAGGTATTATGAGCAATTTCTCTTACCCCAATTTGTGTCACATCTACTGGAGCATCCTGAGCATGCATTATGACGTCACAATTTATGATGACATCATAATTAGTATGCACTATGATCTCACAATGTATTATGACGTCATAATGTATCCGCTTTATGACATCACAATATATAATGAGAGCGCAATTTGCAGGTATTATGAGCAATTTCTCTTACCCCAATTTGTGTCACATCTACTGGAGCATCCTGAGCATGTATTTTGACGTCACAATATGTGATGACATCATAATTAGTATGCACTATGACGTCACAATGTATTATGACATCATAATGTATCCGCATTATGACATCGCATTATATTATGAGAGCGCTATTTGCAGGTATTCGGAGCAATTTCTCCTACCCCAATTTGTGTCACATCTACTGGAGCATAATGAGCATGCATTATGATGTCACTGTATATGATGACATCATAATTAGTATGCACTATGATGTCACAATGTATTATGACGTCATAATGTATCCGCTTTATGACATCACAATATATAATGAGAGCGCAATTTGCAGGTATTATGAGCAATTTCTCTTACCCCAATTTGTGTCACATCTACTCGAGCATCATGAGCATGTATTATGACGTCACAGTATATGATGACATCATAATTAGTATGCACTATGACGTCACAATGTATTATGATGTCATAATATATCCGCATTATGACATCACAACATATTAAGAGAGCGCAATTTGCAGATATTATGAGCAATTTCTCTGAAAACAATTAGTGTCACATCTACTGGAGCATCATGAGCATGCATTATTACGTCACAATATATGATTACATCATAATTAGTATGCACTATGATGTCACAATGTATTATGACGTCATAATGTATCCGCTTTATGACATCACAATATATTATGAGAGCGCAATTTGCAGGTATTATGAGCAATTTCTCTTACCCCAATTTGTGTCACATCTACTGGAGCATCCTGAGCATGTATTTTGACGTCACAATATATGATGACATCATAATTAGTATGCACTATGATGTCACAATGTATTATGACGTCATAATGTATTCGCATTATCACATCACAATATAGTATGAGAGCGCAATTTGCAGATATTATGAGCAATTTCTCTTACCACAATTTGTGTCACATCTACTGGAGCATCCTGAGCATGTATTTTGACGTCACAATATATGACGACATCATAATTAGTATGCACTATGACGTCACAATGTATTATGACGTCATAGTGTATTCGCATTATGACATCACAATATAGTATGAGAGCGCAATTTGCAGGTATTATGAGCAATTTCTCTTACCCCAATTTGTGTCACATCTACTGGAGCATAATGAGCATGCATTATGATGTCACACTATATGATGACATCATAGTTAGTATGCACTATGATGTCACAATGTATTATGAGGTCATAATGAATCCGCATTATGACATCACAGTATAGTATGAGAGCGCAATTTGCAGGTATCATGAGCAATTTCTCTTACCCCAATTTGTGTCACATCTACTCGAGCATCCTGAGCATGTATTATGACGTCACAGTATATGATGACATCATAATTAGTATGCACTATGACGTCACAATGTATTATGAGGTCATAATATATCCGCATTATGACATCACAACATATTAAGAGAGCGTAATTTGCAGATATTATGTGCAATTTCTCTTACCACAATTAGTGTCACATCTAGTGGAGCATCATGAGCATGCATTATGACGTCACAATATATGATGACATCATAATTAGTATGCACTATGATGTCACAATGTATTATGACGTCATAATGTATCCGCTTTATGACTTCACAATATATAATGAGAGCGCAATTTTCAGGTATTATGAGCAATTTCCCTTACCCCAATTTGTGTCACATCTACTGGAGCATCCTGAGCATGTATTTTGACGTCGCAATATATGATGACATCATAATTAGTATGCACTATGACGTCACAATGTATTATGACATCATAATGTATCCGCATTATGACATCGCAATATATTATGACAGCGCAATTTACAGGTATTCGGAGCAATTTCTCTTACCCCAATTTGTGTCACATCTACTGGAGCATAATGAGCATGCATTATGATGTCACTGTATATGATGACATCATAATTAGTATGCACTATGATGTCACAATGTATTATGACGTCATAATGTATCCGCTTTATGACATCACAATATATTATGAGAGCGCAATTTGCAGGTATTATGAGCAATTTCTCTTAACCCAATTTGTGTCACATCTACTGGAGCATCCTGAGCATGTATTTTGACGTCACAATATATGATGGTATCATAATTAGTATGCAGTATGACGTCACAATGTATTATGACGTCATAATGTATTCGCATTATGACATCACAATATAGTATGAGAGTGCAATTTGCAGGTATTATGAGCAATTTCTCTTACCCCAATTTGTGTCACATCTACTCGAGCATCATGAGCATGTATTATGACGTCACAGTATATGATGACATCATAATTAGTATGCACTATGACGTCACAATGTATTATGACATCGTAATGTATCCGCATTATGACATCGCAATATATTATGAGAGCGCAATTTGCAGGTATTCGGAGCAATTTCTCTTACCCGAATTTGTGTCACATCTACTGGAGCATAATGAGCATGCATTATGATGTCACTGTATATGATGACATCATAATTAGTATGCACTATGATGTCACAATGTATTATGACGTCATAATGATTCCGCATTATGACATCACAATATATTATGAGAGCGCAATTTGCAGGTATTATGAGCAATTTCTCTTACCCCAATTTGTGTCACATCTACTGGAGAAACATGAGCATGTATTATGACGTCACAGTATATGATGACATCATAATTAGTATGCATTATGACGTCACAATATATTATGATGTCATAATATATCCGCATTATGGCATCACAATATATTATGAGAGCGCAATTTGCAGGTATTATGAGCAATTTCTATTACCCCAATTTGTGTCACATCTACTGGAGCATCCTGAGCATGTATTTTGACGTCACAATATATGTTGACATCATATTTAGTATGCACTATGACGTCACAATGTATTATGACGTCATAATGTATTTGCATTATGACATCACAATATAGTATGAGAGCGCAATTTGCAGGTATTATAAGCAATTTCTCTTACCCCAATTTGTGTCACATCTACTCGAGCATCATAAGCATGTATTATGACGTCACAGTATATGATGACATCATAATTAGTATGCACTATGACGTCACAATGTATTATGACATCATAATGTATCCGCATTATGACATCGCAATATATTATGAGAGCGCAATTTGCAGGTATTCGGAGAAATTTCTCTTACCCCAATTTGTGTCACATCTACTGGAGCATAATGACCATGCATTATGATGTCACTGCATATGATGACATCATAATTAGTATACACTATGATGTCACAATGTATTATGACATCATAATGATTCCGCATTATGACATCACAATATATTATGAGAGCGCAATTTGCAGGCATTATGAGCTATTTCTCTTACCCCAATTTGTGTCACATCTACTGGAGCATAATGAGCATGCATTATGATGTCACAGTATATGATGACATCATAATTAGTTTGCACTATGATGTCACAATGTATTATGAGGTCATAATGAATCCGCATTATGACATCACAATATATTATGAGAGCGCAATTTGCAGGTATTTTGAGCAATTTCTCTTACCCCAATTTGTGTCACATCTACTGGAGAAACATGAGCATGTATTATGACGTCACAATATATGATGACATCATAATTAGTCTGCACTATGACATCACAATGTATTATGACGTCATAATGTATTCGCATTATGACATCACAATATAGTATGAGAGCGCAATTTGCAGGTATTATGAGCAATTTCTCTTACCCCAATTTGTGTCACGTCTACTGGAGAAACATGAGCATGTATTATGACGTCACAGTATATGATGACATCATAATTAGTATGCACTATGACATCACAATGTATTATGACGTCATAATGTATTCGCATTACGACATCACAATATAGTATGAGAGCGCAATTTGCAGGTATTATGAGCAATTTCTCTTACCCCAATTTGTGTCACATCTACTGGAGCATCCTGAGCATGCATTATGACGTCACAATTTATGATGACATCATAATTAGTATGCACTATGATCTCACAATGTATTATGACGTCATAATGTATCCGCTTTATGACATCACAATATATAATGAGAGCGCAATTTGCAGGTATTATGAGCAATTTCTCTTACCCCAATTTGTGTCACATCTACTGGAGCATCCTGAGCATGTATTTTGACGTCACAATATGTGATGACATCATAATTAGTATGCACTATGACGTCACAATGTATTATGACATCATAATGTATCCGCATTATGACATCGCATTATATTATGAGAGCGCTATTTGCAGGTATTCGGAGCAATTTCTCCTACCCCAATTTGTGTCACATCTACTGGAGCATAATGAGCATGCATTATGATGTCACTGTATATGATGACATCATAATTAGTATGCACTATGATGTCACAATGTATTATGACGTCATAATGTATCCGCTTTATGACATCACAATATATAATGAGAGCGCAATTTGCAGGTATTATGAGCAATTTCTCTTACCCCAATTTGTGTCACATCTACTCGAGCATCATGAGCATGTATTATGACGTCACAGTATATGATGACATCATAATTAGTATGCACTATGACGTCACAATGTATTATGATGTCATAATATATCCGCATTATGACATCACAACATATTAAGAGAGCGCAATTTGCAGATATTATGAGCAATTTCTCTGAAAACAATTAGTGTCACATCTACTGGAGCATCATGAGCATGCATTATTACGTCACAATATATGATTACATCATAATTAGTATGCACTATGATGTCACAATGTATTATGACGTCATAATGTATCCGCTTTATGACATCACAATATATTATGAGAGCGCAATTTGCAGGTATTATGAGCAATTTCTCTTACCCCAATTTGTGTCACATCTACTGGAGCATCCTGAGCATGTATTTTGACGTCACAATATATGATGACATCATAATTAGTATGCACTATGATGTCACAATGTATTATGACGTCATAATGTATTCGCATTATCACATCACAATATAGTATGAGAGCGCAATTTGCAGATATTATGAGCAATTTCTCTTACCACAATTTGTGTCACATCTACTGGAGCATCCTGAGCATGTATTTTGACGTCACAATATATGACGACATCATAATTAGTATGCACTATGACGTCACAATGTATTATGACGTCATAGTGTATTCGCATTATGACATCACAATATAGTATGAGAGCGCAATTTGCAGGTATTATGAGCAATTTCTCTTACCCCAATTTGTGTCACATCTACTGGAGCATAATGAGCATGCATTATGATGTCACACTATATGATGACATCATAGTTAGTATGCACTATGATGTCACAATGTATTATGAGGTCATAATGAATCCGCATTATGACATCACAGTATAGTATGAGAGCGCAATTTGCAGGTATCATGAGCAATTTCTCTTACCCCAATTTGTGTCACATCTACTCGAGCATCCTGAGCATGTATTATGACGTCACAGTATATGATGACATCATAATTAGTATGCACTATGACGTCACAATGTATTATGAGGTCATAATATATCCGCATTATGACATCACAACATATTAAGAGAGCGTAATTTGCAGATATTATGTGCAATTTCTCTTACCACAATTAGTGTCACATCTAGTGGAGCATCATGAGCATGCATTATGACGTCACAATATATGATGACATCATAATTAGTATGCACTATGATGTCACAATGTATTATGACGTCATAATGTATCCGCTTTATGACTTCACAATATATAATGAGAGCGCAATTTTCAGGTATTATGAGCAATTTCCCTTACCCCAATTTGTGTCACATCTACTGGAGCATCCTGAGCATGTATTTTGACGTCGCAATATATGATGACATCATAATTAGTATGCACTATGACGTCACAATGTATTATGACATCATAATGTATCCGCATTATGACATCGCAATATATTATGACAGCGCAATTTACAGGTATTCGGAGCAATTTCTCTTACCCCAATTTGTGTCACATCTACTGGAGCATAATGAGCATGCATTATGATGTCACTGTATATGATGACATCATAATTAGTATGCACTATGATGTCACAATGTATTATGACGTCATAATGTATCCGCTTTATGACATCACAATATATTATGAGAGCGCAATTTGCAGGTATTATGAGCAATTTCTCTTAACCCAATTTGTGTCACATCTACTGGAGCATCCTGAGCATGTATTTTGACGTCACAATATATGATGGTATCATAATTAGTATGCAGTATGACGTCACAATGTATTATGACGTCATAATGTATTCGCATTATGACATCACAATATAGTATGAGAGTGCAATTTGCAGGTATTATGAGCAATTTCTCTTACCCCAATTTGTGTCACATCTACTCGAGCATCATGAGCATGTATTATGACGTCACAGTATATGATGACATCATAATTAGTATGCACTATGACGTCACAATGTATTATGACATCATAATGTATCCGCATTATGACATCGCAATATATTATGAGAGCGCAATTTGCAGGTATTCGGAGCAATTTCTCTTACCCGAATTTGTGTCACATCTACTGGAGCATAATGAGCATGCATTATGATGTCACTGTATATGATGACATCATAATTAGTATGCACTATGATGTCACAATGTATTATGACGTCATAATGATTCCGCATTATGACATCACAATATATTATGAGAGCGCAATTTGCAGGTATTATGAGCAATTTCTCTTACCCCAATTTGTGTCACATCTACTGGAGAAACATGAGCATGTATTATGACGTCACAGTATATGATGACATCATAATTAGTATGCATTATGACGTCACAATATATTATGATGTCATAATATATCCGCATTATGGCATCACAATATATTATGAGAGCGCAATTTGCAGGTATTATGAGCAATTTCTATTACCCCAATTTGTGTCACATCTACTGGAGCATCCTGAGCATGTATTTTGACGTCACAATATATGTTGACATCATATTTAGTATGCACTATGACGTCACAATGTATTATGACGTCATAATGTATTTGCATTATGACATCACAATATAGTATGAGAGCGCAATTTGCAGGTATTATAAGCAATTTCTCTTACCCCAATTTGTGTCACATCTACTCGAGCATCATAAGCATGTATTATGACGTCACAGTATATGATGACATCATAATTAGTATGCACTATGACGTCACAATGTATTATGACATCATAATGTATCCGCATTATGACATCGCAATATATTATGAGAGCGCAATTTGCAGGTATTCGGAGAAATTTCTCTTACCCCAATTTGTGTCACATCTACTGGAGCATAATGACCATGCATTATGATGTCACTGCATATGATGACATCATAATTAGTATACACTATGATGTCACAATGTATTATGACATCATAATGATTCCGCATTATGACATCACAATATATTATGAGAGCGCAATTTGCAGGCATTATGAGCTATTTCTCTTACCCCAATTTGTGTCACATCTACTGGAGCATAATGAGCATGCATTATGATGTCACAGTATATGATGACATCATAATTAGTTTGCACTATGATGTCACAATGTATTATGAGGTCATAATGAATCCGCATTATGACATCACAATATATTATGAGAGCGCAATTTGCAGGTATTTTGAGCAATTTCTCTTACCCCAATTTGTGTCACATCTACTGGAGAAACATGAGCATGTATTATGACGTCGCAATATATGATGACATCATAATTAGTCTGCACTATGACATCACAATGTATTATGACGTCATAATGTATTCGCATTATGACATCACAATATAGTATGAGAGCGCAATTTGCAGGTATTATGAGCAATTTCTCTTACCCCAATTTGTGTCACATCTACTGGAGCATCCTGAGCATGTATTTTGACGTCACAATATATGATGACATCATAATTAGTATGCACTATGACGTCACAATGTATTATGACGTCATAATGTATTCGCATTATGACATCTCAGTATAGTATGAGAGCGCAATTTGCAGGTATTATGAGCAATTTCTCTTACCCCAATTTGTGTCACATCTACTCGAGCATCATGAGCATGTATTATGACGTCACAGTATATGATGACATCATAATTAGTATGCACTATGACGTCACAATGTATTATGATGTCATAATATATCCGCATTATGACATCACAACATATTAAGAGAGCACAATTTGCAGATATAATGAGCAATTTCTCTTACCACAATTAGAGTCACATCTACTGGAGCATCATGAGCATGCATTATGACGTCACAATATATGATGACATCATAATTAGTATGCACTATGATGTCACAATGTATTATGACGTCATAATGTATCCGCTTTATGACATCACAATATATTATGAGAGCGCAATTTGCAGGCATTTTGAGCAATTTCTCTTACCCCAATTTGTGTCACATCTACTCGAGCATCATGAGCATGTATTATGACGTCACAGTATATGATGACATCATAATTAGTATGCACTATGACGTCACAATGTATTATGACATCATAATGTATCCGCATTATGACATCGCAATATATTATGAGAGCGCAATTTGCAGGTAATCGGAGCAATTTCTCTTACCCCAATTTGTGTCACATCTACTGGAGCATAATGAGCATGCATTATGATGTCACTGTATATGATGACATCATAATTAGTATGCAGTATGATGTCACAATGTATTATGACGTCATAATGATTCCGCATTATGACATCACAATATATTATGAGAGCGCAATTTGCAGGTATTATGAGCAATTTCTCTTACCCCAATTTGTGTCACGTCTACTGGAGCATCCTGAGCATGTAATTTGGCGTCACAATATATGATGACATCATAATTAGTATGCACTATGACGTCACAATGTATTATGACGTCATAATGTATTCGCATTATGACATCACAATATAGTATGAGAGCGCAATTTGCAGGTATTATGAGCAATTTCTCTTACCCCAATTTGTGTCACATCTACTCGAGCATCATGAGCATGTATTATGACGTCACAGTATATGATGACATCATAATTAGTATGCACTATGACGTCACAATGTATTATGATGTCATAATATATCCGCATTATGACATCACAACATATTAAGAGAGCGCAATTTGCAGATATTATGAGCAATTTCTCTTACCCCAATTTGTGTCACATCTACTGGAGCATAATGAGCATGCATTATGATGTCACTGTATATGATGACATCATAATTAGTATGCACTATGATGTCACATTGTAATATGACGTCATAATGATTCCGCATTATGACATCACAATATAGTATGAGAGCGCAATTTGCAGGTATTCGGAGCAATTTCTCTTACCCCAATTTGTGTCACATCTACTGGAGCATCCTGAGCATGTATTTTGACGTCACAATATATGATGACATCATAATTAGTATGCACTATGACGTCACAATGTATTATGACGTCATAATGTATTCGCGTTATGACATCACAATATAGTATGAGAGCGCAATTTGCAGGTATTATGAGCAATTTCTCTTACCCCAATTTGTGTCACATCTACTGGAGCATCATGAGCATGTATTATGACGTCACAGTATATGATGACATCATAATTAGTATGCACTATGATGTCACAATGTATTATGATGTCATAATATATCCGCATTATGACATCACAACATATTAAGAGTGCGCAATTTGCAGACAGTATGAGCAATTTCTCTTACTCCAATTTGTGTCACATCTACTGGAGCATCCTGAGCATGTATTTTGACGTCACAGTATATGATGACATCATAATTAGTATGCACTATGACGTCACAATGTATTATGACGTCATAATGTATTCGCATTATGACATCACAATATAGTATGAGAGCGCAATTTGCAGGTATTCGGAGCAATTTCTCTTACCGCAATTTGTGTCACATCTACTGGAGCATAATGAGCATGCATTATGGTGTCACTGTATATGATGACATCATAATTAGTATGCACTATGACGTCAAAATGTACTATGACGTCATAATGTATCCGCATTATGACATCACAATATATTATGAGAGCGCAATTTGCAGGTATTTTGAGCAATTTCTCTTACCACAATATGTGTCACATCTACTGGAGAAACATTAGCATGTATTATGACATCACAGTATATGATGACATCATAATTAGTATGCATTATGACGTCACAATATATTATGATGTCATAATATATCCGCATTATGACCTCATAATATATTATGAGAGCGCAATTTGCAGGTATTATGAGCAATTTCTCTTACCCCAACTTGTGTCACATCTACTGGGGCATCCCGAGCATGTATTTTGACGTCAAAATATATGATGACATCATAATTAGTATGCACTATGACGTCACAATGTATTATGATGTCATAATGTATTCGCATTATGACATCACAATATAGTATGAGAGCGCAATTTGCAGGTATTATGAGCAATTTCTCTTACCCCAATTTGTGTCACATCTACTGGAGCATACTGAGCATGTATTTTGACGTCACAGTATATGATGACATCATAATTAGTATGCACTATGACGTCACAATGTATTATGACGTCATAATGTATTCGCATTATGACATCACAATATAGTATGAGAGCGCAATTTGCAGGTATTATGAGCAATTTCTCTTACCCCAATTTGTGTCACATCTACTCGAGCATCCTGAGCATGTATTATGACGTCACAGTATATGATGACATCATAATTAGTATGCACTATGACGTCACAATGTATTTTGAGGTCATAATATATCCTCATTATGACATCACAACATATTAAGAGAGCGCAATTTGCAGATATTATGTGCAATTTCTCTTACCACAATTTGTGTCACATCTACTGGAGCATCATGAGCATGCATTATGACGTCACAATATATGATGACATCATAATTAGTATGCACTATGATGTCACAATGTATTATGACGTCATAATGTATCCGCTTTATGACTTCACAATATATAATGAGAGCGCAATTTTCAGGTATTATGAGCAATTTCTCTTACCCCAATTTGTGTCACATCTACTGGAGCATCCTGAGCATGTATTTTGACGTCACAATATAGGATGACATCATAATTAGTATGCACTATGACGTCACAATGTATTATGACATCATAATGTATCCGCATTATGACATCGCAATATATTATGAGAGCGCAATTTGCAGGTATTCGGAGCAATTTCTCTTACCCCAATTTGTGTCACATCTACTGGAGCATAATGAGCATGCATTATGATGTCACTGTATATGATGACATCATAATTAGTATGCACTATGATGTCACAATGTATTATGACGTCATAATTTATCCGCTTTATGACATCACAATATATTATGAGAGCGCAATTTGCAGGTATTATGAGCAATTTCTCTTACCCCAATTTGTGTCACATCTACTGGAGCATCCTGAGCATGTATTTTGACGTCACAATATATGATGGTATCATAATTAGTATGCAGTATGACGTCACAATGTATTATGTCGTCATAATGTATTCGCATTATGACATCACAATATAGTATGAGAGCGCAATTTGCAGGTATTATGAGCAATTTCTCTTACCCCAATTTGTGTCACATCTACTCGAGCATCATGAGCATGTATTATGACGTCACAGTATATGATGACATCATAATTAGTATGCACTATGACGTCACAATGTATTATGACATCATAATGTATCCGCATTATGACATCGCAATATATTATGAGAGCGCAATTTGCAGGTATTCGGAGCAATTTCTCTTACCCCAATTTGTGTCACATCTACTGGAGCATAATGAGCATGCATTATGATGTCACTGTATATGATGACATCATAATTAGTATGCACTATGATGTCACAATGTATTATGACGTCATAATGATTCCGCATTATGACATCACAATATATTATGAGAGCGCAATTTGCAGGTATTATGAGCAATTTCTCTTACCCCAATTTCTGTCACATTCACTGGAGCATAATGAGCATCCATTATGATGTCACTATATATGATGACATCATAATTAGTATGCACTATGATGTCACAATGTATTATGAGGTCATAATGAATCCGCATTATGACATCACAATATATTATGAGAGCGCAATTTGCAGGTATTTTGAGCAATTTCTCTTACCCCAATTTGTGTCACATCTACTGGAGAAACATGAGCATGTATTATGACGTCACAGTATATGATGACATCATAATTAGTATGCATTATGACGTCACAATATATTATGATGTCATAATATATCCGCATTATGGCATCACAATATATTATGAGAGCGCAATTTGCAGGTATTATGAGCAATTTCTATTACCCCAATTTGTGTCACATCTACTGGAGCATCCTGAGCATGTATTTTGACGTCACAATATATGTTGACATCATATTTAGTATGCACTATGACGTCACAATGTATTATGACGTCATAATGTATTTGCATTATGACATCACAATATAGTATGAGAGCGCAATTTGCAGGTATTATAAGCAATTTCTCTTACCCCAATTTGTGTCACATCTACTCGAGCATCATAAGCATGTATTATGACGTCACAGTATATGATGACATCATAATTAGTATGCACTATGACGTCACAATGTATTATGACATCATAATGTATCCGCATTATGACATCGCAATATATTATGAGAGCGCAATTTGCAGGTATTCGGAGAAATTTCTCTTACCCCAATTTGTGTCACATCTACTGGAGCATAATGAGCATGCATTATGATGTCACTGCATATGATGACATCATAATTAGTATACACTATGATGTCACAATGTATTATGACATCATAATGATTCCGCATTATGACATCACAATATATTATGAGAGCGCAATTTGCAGGCATTATGAGCTATTTCTCTTACCCCAATTTGTGTCACATCTACTGGAGCATAATGAGCATGCATTATGATGTCACAGTATATGATGACATCATAATTAGTTTGCACTATGATGTCACAATGTATTATGAGGTCATAATGAATCCGCATTATGACATCACAATATATTATGAGAGCGCAATTTGCAGGTATTTTGAGCAATTTCTCTTACCCCAATTTGTGTCACATCTACTGGAGAAACATGAGCATGTATTATGACGTCACAATATATGATGACATCATAATTAGTCTGCACTATGACATCACAATGTATTATGACGTCATAATGTATTCGCATTATGACATCACAATATAGTATGAGAGCGCAATTTGCAGGTATTATGAGCAATTTCTCTTACCCCAATTTGTGTCACATCTACTGGAGCATCCTGAGCATGTATTTTGACGTCACAATATATGATGACATCATAATTAGTATGCACTATGACGTCACAATGTATTATGACGTCATAATGTATTCGCATTATGACATCACAGTATAGTATGAGAGCGCAATTTGCAGGTATTATGAGCAATTTCTCTTACCCCAATTTGTGTCACATCTACTCGAGCATCATGAGCATGTATTATGACGTCACAGTATATGATGACATCATAATTAGTATGCACTATGACGTCACAATGTATTATGATGTCATAATATATCTGCATTATGACATCACAACATATTAAGAGAGCACAATTTGCAGATATTATGAGCAATTTCTCTTACCACAATTAGAGTCACATCTACTGGAGCATCATGAGCATGCATTATGACGTCACAATATATGATGACATCATAATTAGTATGCACTATGATGTCACAATGTATTATGACGTCATAATGTATCCGCATTATGACATCACAATATATTATGAGAGCGCAATTTGCACGCATTATGAGCAATTTCTCTTACCCCAATTTGTGTCACATCTACTGGAGCATCATGAGCATGCATTATGATGTCACAGTATATGATGACATCATAATTAGTATGCACTATGATGTCACAATGTATTATGAGGTCATAATGAATCCACATTATGACATCACAATATATTATGAGAGCGCAATTTGCAGGTATTCGGAGCAATTTCTATTACCCCAATTTGTGTCACATCTACTGGAGCATAATGAGCATGCATTATGATGTCACTGTATATGATGACATCATAAATAGTATGCACTATGATGTCACAATGTATTATGACGTCATAATGTATCCGCTTTATGACATCACAATATATTATGAGAGCGCAATTTGCAGGCATTTTGAGCAATTTCTCTTACCCCAATTTGTGTCACATCTACTCGAGCATCATGAGCATGTATTATGACGTCACAGTATATGATGACATCATAATTAGTATGCAATATGACGTCACAATGTATTATGACATCATAATGTATCCGCATTATGACATCGCAATATATTATGAGAGCGCAATTTGCAGGTATTCGGAGCAATTTCTCTTACCCCAATTTGTGTCACATCTACTGGAGCATAATGAGCATGCATTATGATGTCACTGTATATGATGACATCATAATTAATATGCACTATGATGTCACAATGTATTATGATGTCATAATGTATCCACTTTATGACATCACAATATATTATGAGAGTGCAATTTGCAGGTATTATGAGCAATTTCTCTTACCCCAATTTGTGTCACATCTACTGGAGCACCCTGAGCATGTATTTTGACGTCACAATATATGATGGTATCATAATTAGTATGCAGTATGACGTCCCAATGTATTATGACGTCATAATGTATTCGCATTATGACATCACAATATAGTATGAGAGCGCAATTTGCAGGTATTATGAGCAATTTCTCTTACCCCAATTTGTGTCACATCTACTCGAGCATCATGAGCATGTATTATGACGTCACAGTATATGATGACATCATAATTAGTATGCACTATGACGTCACAATGTATTATGACATCATAATGTATCCGCATTATGACATCGCAATATATTATGAGAGCGCAATTTGCAGGTATTCGGAGCAATTTCTCTTACCCCAATTTGTGTCACATCTACTGGAGCATAATGAGCATGCATTATGATGTCACTGTATATGATGACATCATAATTAGTATGCACTATGATGTCACAATGTATTATGACGACATAATGATTCCGCATTATGACATCACAATATATTATGAGAGCGCAATTTGCAGGTATTATGAGCAATTTCTCTTACCCCAATTTCTGTCACATCTACTGGAGCATAATGAGCATCCATTATGATGTCACTATATATGATGACATCATAATTAGTATGCACTATGATGTCACAATGTATTATGAGGTCATAATGAATCCGCATTATGACATCACAATATATTATGAGAGCGCAATTTGCAGATATTTTGAGCAATTTCTCTTACCCCAATTTGTGTCACATCTACTGGAGAAACATGAGCATGTATTATGACGTCACAGTATATGATGACATCATAATTAGTATGCATTATGACGTCACAATATATTATGATGTCATAACATATCCGCATTATGGCATCAAAATATATTATGAGAGCGCAATTTGCAGGTATTCGGAGCAATTTCTCTTACCCCAATTTGTGTCACATCTACTGGAGCATAATGAGCATGCATTATGATGTCACTGTATATGATGACATCATAATTAGTATGCACTATGATGTCACAATGTATTATGACGTCATAATGTATCCGCTTTATGACATCACAATATATTATGAGAGCGCAATTTGCAGGTATTATGAGCAATTTCTCTTACCCCAATTTGTGTCACATCTACTGGAGCATCCTGAGCATGTATTTTGACGTCACAATATATGATGACATCATATTTAGTATGCACTATGACGTCACAATGTATTATGACGTCATAATGTATTTGCATTATGACATCACAATATAGTATGAGAGCGCAATTTGCAGGTATTATGAGCAATTTCTCTTACCCCAATTTGTGTCACATCTACTCGAGCATCATGAGCATGTATTATGACGTCACAGTATATGATGACATCATAATTAGTATGCACTATGATGTCACAATGTATTATGATGTCATAATATATCCGCATTATGACATCACAACATATTAAGAGAGCACAATTTGCAGATATTATGAGCAATTTCTCTTACCACAATTAGAGTCACATCTACTGGAGCATAATGAGCATGCATTATGATGTCACTGTATATGATGACATCATAATTAGTATGCACTATGACGTCACAATGTATTATGATGTCATAATGATTCCGCATTATGACATCACAATATATTATGAGAGCGCAATTTGCAGGTATTATGAGCAATTTCTCTTACCCCAATTTGTGTCACATCTACTGGAGCATAATGAGCATGCATTATGATGTCACAGTATATGATGACATCATAATTAGTATGCACTATGATGTCACAATGTATTATGAGGTCATAATGAATCCGCATTATGACATCACAATATATTATGAGAGCGCAATTTGCAGGTGTTTTGAGCAATTTCTCTTACCCGAATTTGTGTCACATCTACTGGAGAAACATGAGCATGTATTATGACGTCACAGTATATGATGACATCATAATTAGTATGCATTATGACGTCACAATATATTATGATGTCATTATATATCCGCGTTATGGCATCACAATATATTATGAGAGCGCAATTTACAGGCATTATGAGCAATTTCTCTTACCCCAATTTGTGTCACATCTACTGGAGCATCCTGAGCATGTATTTAGACGTCACAATATATGATGACATCATAATTAATATGCACTATGACGTCACAATGTATTATGACGTCATAATGTATTCGCATTATGACATCACAATATAGTATGAGAGCGCAATTTGCAGGTATTATGAGCAATTTCTCTTACCCCAATTTGTGTCACATCTACTGGAGCATTCTGAGCATGTATTTTGACGTCACAATATATGATGACATCATAATTAGTATGCACTATGACGTCACAATGTATTATGACGTCAAAAGGTATTCACATTATGACATCACAATATAGTATGAGAGCGCAATTTGCAGGTATTATGAGCAATTTCTCTTACCCCATTTTGTGTCACATCTTCTCGAGCATCATGAGCATGTATTATGACGTCACAGTATATGATGACATCATAATTAGTATGCACTATGACGTCACAATGTAGTATGATGTCATAATATATCCGCATTATGACATCACAACATATTAAGAGAGCGCAATTTGCAGATATTATGAGCAATTTCTCTTACCACAATTTGTGTCACATCTACTCGAGCATCATGAGCATGTATTTTGACGTCACAATATATGATGACATCATAATTAGTATGCACTATGACGTCACAATGTATTATGACGTCATAATGTATCCGCTTTATGACATCACAATATATTATGAGAGCGCAATTTGCAGGTATTATGAGCAATTTCTCTTACCCCAATTTGTGTCAAATCTACTGGAGCATCCTGAGCATGTATTTTGACGTCACAATATATGATGACATCATAATTAGTATGCACTATGACGTCACAATGTATTAAGACGTCATAATGTATTCGCATTATGACATCACAATATAGTATGAGAGCGCAATTTGCAGGTATTATGAGCAATTTCTCTTACCCCAATTTGTGTCACATCTACTCGAGCATCATGAGCATGTATTATGATGTCACAGTATATGATGACATCATAATTAGTATGCACTATGACGTCACAATGTATTATGACGTCATAATGTATTCGCATTATGACATCACAATATAGAATGAGAGCGCAATTTGCAGGTATTATGAAGAATTTCTCTTACCCCAATTTGTGTCACATCTACTGGACCATCCCGAGCATGTATTTTGACATCACAATATATGATGAAATCATAATTAGTATGCACTATGACGTCACAATGTATTATGAGGTCATAATGTATTCGCATTATGACATCACAATATAGTATGAGAGCGCAATTTGCAGGTATTATGAGCAATTTCTCTTACCCCAATTTGTGTCACATCTACTGGAGCATCCTGAGCATGTATTATGACGTCACAATATATGATGACATCATAATTAGTATGCACTATGACGTCACAATGTATTATGACGTCATAATGTATTCGCATTATGACATCACAATATAGTATGAGAGCGCAATTTGCAGGTATTCGGAGCAATTTCTCTTACCCCAATTTGTGTCACATCTACTCGAGCATCATGAGCATGTATTATGACGTCACAGTATATGATGACATCATAATTAGTATGCACTATGACGTCACAATGTATTATGATGTCATAATATATCCGCATTATGACATCACAACATATTAAGAGAGCGCAACTTGCACATATTATGAGCAATTTCTCTTACCACAATTTGTGTCACATGTACTGGAGCATCATGATCATGCATTATGACGTCACAATATATGATGACATCATAATTAGTATGCACTCTGATGTTACAATGTATTATGACGTCATAATGTATCCGCTTTATGACATCACAATATATTATGAGAGCGCAATTTGCAGGAATTATGAGCAATTTCTCTTACCCCAATTTGTGTCACATCTACTGGAGCATCCTGAGCATGTATTTTGACGTCACAATATATGATGACGTCATAATTAGTATGCACTATGACGTCACAATGTATTATGACGTCATAATGTATTCGCATTATGACATCACAATATATTATGAGAGCGCAATTTGCAGGTATTATGAGCAATTTCTCTTACCCCAATTTGTGTCACATCTACTGGAGCATCCTGAGCATGTATTTTGACGTCACAATATATGATGACGTCATAATTAGTATGCACTATGACGTCACAATGTATTATGACGTCATAATGTATTCGCATTATGACATCACAATATAGTATGAGAGCGCAATTTGTAGGTATTATGAGCAATTTCTGTTACCCCAATTTGTGTCACATCTACTGGAGCATCCTGAGCATGTATTTTGACGTCACAATATATGATGATATCATAATTAGTATGCACTATGACGTCACAATGTATTATGACGTCATAATGTATTCGCATTATGACATCACAATATAGTATGAGAGCGCAATTTGTAGGTATTATGAGCAATTTCTGTTACCCCAATTTGTGTCACATCTACTGGAGCATCCAGAGCATGTATTTTGACGTCACAATATATGATGACATCATAATTAGTATGCACTATGATGTCACAATGTATTATGACGTCATAATGTATTCGCATTATGACATCACAATATAGTATGAGAGCGCAATTTGCAGGTATTATGAGCAATTTCTCTTACCCCAATTTGTGTCACATCTACTCGAGCATCATGAGCATGTATTATGACGTCACAGTATATGACGACATCATAATTAGTATGCACTATGACGTCACAATGTATTATGACATCATAATGTATCCGCATTATGACATCGCAATATATTATGAGAGCGCAATTTGCAGGTATTCGGAGCAATTTCTCTTACCCCAATTTGTGTCACATCTACTGGAGCATCCTGAGCATGTATTATGACGTCACAATATATGATGACATCATAATTAGTATGCACTATGACGTCACAATGTATTATGACGTCATAATGTATTCGCATTATGACATCACAATATAGTATGAGAGCGCAATTTGCAGGTATTCGGAGCAATTTCTCTTACCCCAATTTGTGTCACATCTACTCGAGCATCATGAGCATGTATTATGACGTCACAGTATATGATGACATCATAATTAGTATGCACTATGACGTCACAATGTATTATGATGTCATAATATATCCGCATTATGACATCACAACATATTAAGAGAGCGCAACTTGCACATATTATGAGCAATTTCTCTTACCACAATTTGTGTCACATGTACTGGAGCATCATGAGCATGCATTATGACGTCACAATATATGATGACATCATAATTAGTATGCACTATGATGTGACAATGTATTATGACGTCATAATGTATCCGCTTTATGACATCACAATATATTATGAGAGCGCAATTTGCAGGTATTATGAGCAATTTCTCTTACCCCAATTTGTATCACATCTACTGGAGCATCCTGAGCATGTATTTTAACGTCACAATATATGATGACATCATAATTAGTATGCACTATGACGTCACAATGTATTATGACGTCATAATGTTTTCGCATTATGACATCACAATATAGCATGAGAGCGCAATTTGCAGGTATTATGAGCAATTTCTCTTACCCCAATTTCTGTCACATCTACTCGAGCATCATGAGCATGTATTATGACGTCACAGTATATGATGACATCATAATTAGTATGCACTATGACGTCACAATGTATTATGACATCATAATGTATCCGCATTATGACATCGCAATATATTATGAGAGCGCAATTTGCAGGTATTCGGAGCAATTTCTCTTACCCCAATTTGTGTCACATCTACTGGAGCATAATGAGCATGCTTTATGATGTCACTGTATATGATGACATCATAATTAATATGCACTATGATGTCACAATGTATTATGACGTCATAATGTATTCGCATTATGACATCACAATATATTATGAGAGCGCAATTTGCAGGTATTATGAGCAATTTCTCTTACCACAATTTGTGTCACATCTACTGGAGCATCCTGAGCATGTATTTTGACGTCACAATATATGATGACGTCATAATTACTATGCACTATGACGTCACAATGTATTATGACGTCATAATGTATCCGCTTTATGACATCACAGTATATTATGAGAGCGCAGTTTGCAGGTATTATGAGCAATTTCTCTTACCCCAATTTGTGTCACATCTATTGGAGCATCCAGAGCATGTATTTTGACGTCACAATATATGATGACATCATAATTAGTATGCACTATGATGTCACAATGTATTATGACGTCATAATGTATTCGCATTATGACATCACAATATAGTATGAGAGCGCAATTTGCAGGTATTATGAGCAATTTCTCTTACCCCAATTTGTGTCACATCTACTGGAGCATCATGAGCATGTATTATGACGTCACAGTATATGACGACATAATAATTAGTATGCACTATGACGTCACAATGTATTATGACATCATAATGTATCCGCATTATGACATCGCAATATATTATGAGAGCGCAATTTGCAGGTATTCGGAGCAATTTCTCTTACCCCAATTTGTGTCACATCTACTGGAGCATAATGAGCATGCATTATGATGTCACTGTATATGATGACATCATAATTAGTATGCACTATGATGTCACAATGTATTATGACGTCATAATGATTCCGCATTATGACATCGCAATATATTATGAGAGCGCAATTTGCAGGTATTATGAGCAATTTCTCTTACCCCAATTTGTGTCACATCTACTGGAGCATAATGAGCATGCATTATGATGTCACAGTATATGATGACATCATAATTAGTATGCACTATGATGTCACAATGTATTATGAGGTCATAATGAATCCGCATTATGACATCACAATATATTATGAGAGCGCAATTTGCAGGTATTTTGAGCAATTTCTCTTACCCCAATTTGTGTCACATCTACTGGAGAAACATGAGCATGTATTATGACATCACAGTATATGATGACATCATAATAATTATGCATTATGACGTCACATTATATTATGATGTCATAATGCATCCGCGTTATGGCATCACAATATATTATGAGATCGCAATTTGCAGGTATTATGAGCAATTTCTCGTACCCCAATTTGTGTCACATCTACTGGAGCATCCTGAGCATGTATTTAGACGTCACAATATATGATGACATCATAATTAGTATGCACTATGACGTCACAATGTATTATGACGTCATAATGTATTCGCATTATGACATCACAATATAGTATGAGAGCGCAATTTGCAGGTTTTATGAGCAATTTCTCTTACCCCAATTTGTGTCACATCTTCTCGAGCATCATGAGCATGTATTATGACGTCACAGTATATGATGACATCATAATTAGTATGCACTATGACGTCACAATGTAGTATGATGTCATAATATATCCGCATTATGACATCACAACATATTAAGAGAGCGCAATTTGCAGATATTATGAGCAATTTCTCTTACCACAATTTGTGTCACATCTACTCGAGCATCATGAGCATGTATTTTGACGTCACAATATATGATGACATCATAATTAGTATGCACTATGACATCACAATGTATTATGACGTCATAATGTATCCGCTTTATGACATCACAATATATTATGAGAGCGCAATTTGCAGGTATTATGAGCAATTTCTCTTACCCCAATTTGTGTCAAATCTACTGGAGCATCCTGAGCATGTATTTTGACGTCACAATATATGATGACATCATAATTAGTATGCACTATGACTTCACAATGTATTATGACGTCATAATGTATTCGCATTATGACATCACAATATAGTATGAGAGCGCAATTTGCAGGTATTATGAGCAATTTCTCTTACCCCAATTTGTGTCACATCTACTCGAGCATCATGAGCATGTATTATGATGTCACAGTATATGATGACATCATAATTAGTATGCACTATGATGTCACAATGTATTATGACGTTATAATGTATTCGCATTATGACATCACAATATAGAATGAGAGCGCAATTTGCAGGTATTATGAACAATTTCTCTTACCCCAATTTGTGTCACATCTACTGGAGCATCCCGAGCATGTATTTTGACATCACAATATATGATGAAATCATAATTAGTTTGCACTATGACGTCACAATGTATTATGACGTCATAATGTATTCGCATTATGACATCACAATATAGTATGAGAGCGCAATTTGCAGGTATTATGAGCAATTTCTCTTACCCCAATTTGTGTCACATCTACTGGAGCATCCTGAGCATGTATTATGACGTCACAATATATGATGACATCATAATTAGTATGCACTATGACGTCACAATGTATTATGACGTCATAATGTATTCGCATTATGACATCACAATATAGTATGAGAGCGCAACATGCAGGTATTATGAGCAATTTCTCTTACCCCAATTTGTGTCACATCTACTGGAGCATCATGAGCATGTATTATGACGTCACAGTATATGATGACATCATAATTAGTATGCACTATGACGTCACAATGTATTATGATGTCATAATATATCCGCATTATGACATCACAATATATTAAGAGAGCGCAACTTGCACATATTATGAGCAATTTCTCTTACCACAATTTGCGTCACATCTACTGGAGCATCCTGAGCATGTATTTTGACGTCACAATATATGATGACGTCATAATTAGTATGCACTATGACGTCACAATGTATTATGACGTCATAATGTATTCGCATTATGACATCACAATATAGTATGAGAGCGCAATTTGCAGGTATTATGAGCAATTTCTCTTACCCCAATTTGTGTCACATCTACTCGAGCATCATGAGCATGTATTATGACGTCACAGTATATGACGACATCATAATTAGTATGCACTATGACGTCCCAATGTATTATGACATCATAATGTATCCGCATTATGACATGGCAATATATTATGAGAGCGCAATTTGCAGGTATTCGGAGCAATTTCTCTTACCCCAATTTGTGTCACATCTACTGGAGCATCCTGAGCATGTATTATGACGTCACAATATATGATGACATCATAATTAGTATGCACTATGACGTCACAATGTATTATGACGTCATAATGTATTCGCATTATGACATCACAATATAGTATGAGAGCGCAATTTGCAGGTATTCGGAGCAATTTCTCTTACCCCAATTTGTGTCACATCTACTCGAGCATCATGAGCATGTATTATGACGTCACAGTATATGATGACATCATAATTAGTATGCACTATGACGTCACAATGTATTATGATGTCATAATATATCCGCATTATGACATCACAACATATTAAGAGAGCGCAACTTGCACATATTATGAGCAATTTCTCTTACCACAATTTGTGTCACATGTACTGGAGCATCATGAGCATGCATTATGACGTCACAATATATGATGACATCATAATTAGTATGCACTATGATGTTACAATGTATTATGACGTCATAATGTATCCGCTTTATGACATCACAATATATTATGAGAGCGCAATTTGCAGGTATTATGAGCAATTTCTCTTACCCCAATTTGTATCACATCTACTGGAGCATCCTGAGCATGTATTTTAACGTCACAATATATGATGACATCATAATTAGTATGCACTATGACGTCACAATGTATTATGACGTCATAATGTATTCGCATTATGACATCACAATATAGCATGAGAGCGCAATTTGCAGGTATTATGAGCAATTTCTCTTACCCCAATTTGTGTCACATCTACTCGAGCATCATGAGCATGTATTATGACGTCACAGTATATGATGATATCATAATTAGTATGCACTATGACGTCACAATGTATTATGACATCATAATGTATCCGCATTATGACATCGCAATATATTATGAGAGCGCAATTTGCAGGTATTCGGAGCAATTTCTCTTACCCCAATTTGTGTCACATCTACTCGAGCATCATGAGCATTTATTATGACGTCACAGTATATGATGACATCATAATTAGTATGCACTATGATGTCACAATGTATTATGACGTCATAATGTATTCGCATTATGACATCACAATATATTATGAGAGCGCAATTTGCAGGTATTATGAGCAATTTCTCTTACCCCAATTTGTGTCACATCTACTGGAGCATCCTGAGCATGTATTTTGACGTCACAATATATGATGACGTCATAATTAGTATGCACTATGACGTCACAATGTATTATGACGTCATAATGTATTCGCATTATGACATCACAATATAGTATGAGAGCGCAATTTGCAGGTATTATGAGCAATTTCTCTTACCCCAATTTGTGTCACATCTACTGGAGCATCCTGAGCATGTATTTTGACGTCACAATATATGATGATATCATAATTAGTATGCACTATGACGTCACAATGTATTATGACGTCATAATGTATCCGCTTTATGACATCACATTATATTATGAGAGCGCAGTTTGCAGGTATTATGAGCAATTTCTCTTACCCCAATTTGTGTCACATCTATTGGAGCATCCAGAGCATGTATTTTGACGTCACAATGTATGATGACATCATAATTAGTATGCACTATGATGTCACAATGTATTATGACGTCATAATGTATTCGCATTATGACATCACAATATAGTATGAGAGCGCAATTTGCAGGTATTATGAGCAATTTCTCGTACCCCAATTTGTGTCACATCTACTGGAGCATCCTGAGCATGTATTTAGACGTCACAATATATGATGACATCATAATTAGTATGCACTATGACGTCACAATGTATTATGACGTCATAATGTATTCGCATTATGACATCACAATATAGTATGAGAGCGCAATTTGCAGGTATTATGAGCAATTTCTCTTACCCCAATTTGTGTCACATCTACTGGAGAATCCTGAGCATGTATTTTGACGTCACAATATATGATGACATCATAATTAGTATGCACTATGACGTCACAATGTATTATGACGTCATAATGTATTCGCATTATGACATCACAATATAGTATGAGAGCGCAATTTGCAGGTATTATGAGCAATATCTCTTACCCCAATTTGTGTCACATCTACTCGAGCATCATGAGCATGTATTATGACGTCAAAGTATATGATGACATCATAATTAGTATGCACTATGACGTCACAATGTATTATGATGTCATAATATATCTGCATTATGACATCACAACATATTAAGAGAGCGCAATTTGCACATATTATGAGCAATTTCTCTTACCACAATTTGTGTCACATGTACTGGAGCATCCTGAGCATGTATTATGACGTCACAATATATGATGACATCATAACTAGTATGCACTATGACGTCACAATGTATTATGACGTCATAATGTATTCGCATTATGACATCACAATATATTATGAGAGCGCAATTTGCAGGTATTATGACCAATTTCTCTTACCCCAATTTGTGTCACATCTACTGGAGCATCATGAGCATGCATTATGATGTCACAGTATATGATGACATCATAATTAGTATGCACTATGATGTCACAATGTATTATGAGGTCATAATGAATCCGCATTATGACATCACAATATATTATGAGAGCGCAATTTGCAGGTATTTTGAGCAATTTCTCTTACCCCAATTTGTGTCACATCTACTGGAGAAACATGAGCATGTATTATGACGTCACAGTATATGATGACATCATAATTAGTATGCATTATGACGTCACAAGATATTATGATGTCATAATATATCCGCATTATGGCATCACAATATATTATGAGAGCGCAATTTGAAGGTATCATGAGCAATTTCTATTACCCCAATTTGTGTCACATCTACTGGAGCATCCTGAGCATGTATTATGACGTCACAATATATGATGACATCATAATTAGTATGCACTATGACGTCACAATGTATTATGACGTCATAATGTATTCGCATTATGACATCACAATATATTATGAGAGCGCAATTTGCAGGTATTATGACCAATTTCTCTTACCCCAATTTGTGTCACATCTACTGGAGCATAATGAGCATGCATTATGATGTCACTGTATATGATGACATCATAATTAGTATGCACTATGATGTGACAATGTATTATGACGTCATAATGTATCCGCTTTATGACATCACAATATATTATGAGAGCGCAATTTGCAGGTATTATGAGCAATTTCTCTTACCCCAATTTGTGTCACATCTACTGGAGCATCCTGAGCATGTATTTTGACGTCACAATATATGATGACATCATAATTAGTATGCACTATGACGTCACAATGTATTATGATGTCATAATGTATTCGCATTATGACATCACAATATACTATGAGAGCGCAATTTGCAGGTATTATGAGCAATTTCTCTTACCCCAATTTGTGTCACATCTACTGGAGCATCCTGAGCATGTATTTTGACGTCACAATATATGATGACATCATAATTATTATTCACTATGACGTCACAATGTATTATGACGTCATAATGTATTCGCATTATGACATCGCAATATATTATGAGAGCGCAATCTGCAGGTATTCGGAGCAATTTCTCTTACCCCAATTTGTGTCACATCTACTGGAGCATAATGAGCATGAATTATGATGTCACAGTATATGATGACATCATAATTAGTATGCACTATGATGTCACAATGTATTATGAGGTCATAATGAATCCGCATTATGACATCACAATATATTATGAGAGCGCAATTTGCAGGTATTATGAGCAATTTCTCTTACCCCAATGTGTGTCACATCTACTGGAGCATCCTGAGCATGTATTTTAACGTCACAATATATGATGACATCATAATTAGTATGCACTATGACGTCACAATGTATTATGATGTCATAATGTATTCGCATTGTGACATCACAATATAGTATGAGAGCTTAATTTGCAGGTATTATGAGCAATTTCTCTTACCCCAATTTGTGTCACATCTACTCGAGCATCATGAGCATGTATTATGTCGTCACAGTAAATGATGACATCGTAATTAGTATGCACTATGACGTCACAATATATTATGACATCATAATGTATCCGCATTATGACATCGCAATATATTATGAGAGCGCAATTTGCAGGTATTCGGAGCAATTTCTCTTACCCTAAATTGTCACATCTACTGGAGCATAATGAGCATGCATTATAATGTCACTGTATATGATGACATCATAATTAGTATGCACTAAGATGTCACAATGTATTATGACGTCATAATGATTCCACATTATGACCTCACAATATATTATGAGAGCGCAATTTGCAGGTATTATGAGCAATTTCTCTTACCCCAATTTGTGTCACATCTACTGGAGCATCCTGAGCATGTATTTTGACGTCACAATATATGATGACATCATAATTAGTATGCACTATGACGTCAGAATGTATTATGACGTCATAATGTATTCGCATTATGACATCAAAATATTGTATGAGAGCGCAATTTGCAGGTTTTATGAGTAATTTCTCTTACCCCAATTTGTGTCACATCTACTCGAGCATCATGAGCATGTATTATGACGTCACAGTATATGATGACATCATAATTAGTATGCACTATGACGTCACAATGTATTATGATGTCATACTATATCCCCATTATGACATCACAACATATTAAGAGAGCGCAATTTGCAGATATTATGAGCAATTTCTCTTACCACAATTTGTGTCACATCTTCTCGAGCATCATGAGCATGTATTTTGACGTCACAATATATGATGACATCATAATTAGTATGCACTATGACGTCACAATGTATTATGACGTCATAATGTATTCGCATTATGACATCACAATATAGTATGAGAGCGCAATTTGCAGGTATTATGAGCAATTTCTCTTACCCCAATTTGTGTCACATCTACTCGAGCATCATGAGCATGTATTATGACGTCACAGTATATGATGACATCATAATTAGTATGCACTATGACGTCACAATGTATTATGATGTCATAATATATCCGCATTATGACATCACAACATATTAAGAGAGCGCAATTTGCAGATATTTTGAGCAATTTCTCTTAACACAATTTGTGTCACATCTTCTCGAGCATCATGAGCATGTATTTTGACGTCAAAATATATGATGACATCATAATTAGTATGCACTATGACGTCACAATGTATTATGACTTCATAATGTATTCGCATTATGACATCACAATATAGTATGAGAGCGCAATTTGCAGATATTATGAGCAATTTCTCTTACCCCAATTTGTGTCACATCTACTGGAGCATCATGAGCATGCATTATGATGTCACAGTATATGATGACATCATAATTAGTATGCAATATGATGTCACAATGCATTATGATGTCATAATGAATCCGCATTATGACATCACAATATATTATGAGAGCGCAGTTTGCAGGTATTATGAGCAATTTCTCTTACCCCAATTTGTGTCACATCTACTGGAGCATCATGAGCATGCATTATGACTTCACAGTATATGATGACATCATAATTAGTATGCATTATGACGTCACAATGTAATATGACGTCATAAGGTATCCACATTATGACATCACAATATATTATGAGAGCGCAATTTGGAGGTATTCTGAGCAATTTCTCTTACCCCAATTTCTGTCACATCTACTGGAGCATCCTGAGCATGTAGTATGACGTCACAATATATGATGACATCATAATTAGTATGCACTATGACGTCACAATGTATTATGACGTCAAAATATATCCGCATTATAACATCACATTATATTATGAGAGGGCAATTTGCAGGCATTATGAGCAATTTCCCTTACCCCAATTTGTGTCACATCTACTGGAGCATCATGAGCATGTATTATGATGTCACAGTATATGATGACAGAATAATTAGTATGCACTATGACGGCACAATGTATTATGACGTCATAATGTATCCGCATTATAACATCACAATGTATTTTGAGAGCGCAATTTGGAGGTTTTATGACCATTTTCGATTACCCCAATTTGTGTCACATCTACTGGAGCATCATGAGCATGTATTATGACGTCACAGTATATGATGACATCATAATTAGTATGCAGTATGACGTCACAATGTATTATGACGTCATAATGTATCCACATTATGACATCACAATATATTATGAGAGCGCAATATGCAGGTATTATGAGCAATTTCTCTTACCCCAATTTGTGTCACATCTACTGTAGCATCATGAGCATGTATTATGACGTCACAGTATATGATGACATCATAATCAGTATGCACTATGACGTCACAATGTATTATGACGTCATAATGTATCCGCATTATGACATCACAATATATTTTGAGAGCGCAATTTGGAGGTTTTATGACCATTTTCGATTACCCCAATTTGTGTCACATCTACTGGAGCATCATGAGCATGTATTATGAAGTCACAGTATATGATGACATCATAATTAGTATGCAGTATGACGTCACAATGTATTACGACGTCATAATGTATCCGCATTATGACATCAGAATATATTATGAGAGCGCAATATGCAGGTATTTTGAGCAATTTCTCTTACCCCAATTTGTGTCACATCTACTGGAGCATCATGAGCATGTATTATGACGTCACGGTATATGATGACATCATAATTAGTATGCACTATGACGTCACAATGTATTATGATGTCATAATGTATCCGCATTATGACATCACAATATAGTATGAGAGCGCAATTTGCAGGTTTTATGACCAATTTCGCTTACCCCAATTTGTGTCACATCTACTGGAGCATCATGAGCATGTATTATGACGTCACAGTATATGATGACATCATAATTAGTATGCAGTATGTCATCACAATGTATTATGATGTCATAAACTATCCGCATTATGACATCACAATATATTATGAGAGCGCAACATGCAGGTATTATGACCAATTTCGCTTACCGCAATTTGTGTCACATCTACTGTAGCATCATGAGAATGTATTATGACGTCACAGTATATGATGACATCATAATTAGTATGCACTATGACATCACAATGTATTATGACGTCATAATGTATCCGCATTATAACATCACAATGTATTTTGAGAGCGCAATTTGGAGGTTTTATGACCATTTTCGATTACCCCAATTTGAGTCACATCTACTGTAGCATCATGAGAATGTATTATGAGGTCACAGTATATGATGACATCATAATTAGTATGCAGTATGACGTCACAATGTATTATGACGTCATAATGTATCCGCATTATGACATCACAATATATTATGAGAGCGCAATATGCAGGTATTATGAGCAATTTCTCTTACCCCAATTTCTGTCACATCTACTGGAGCATCATGAGCATGTATTATGACGTCACAGTATATGATGACTCATAATTATTATGCACTATGACGTCACAATGTATTATTACGTCATAAGGTATCCGCATTATGACATCACAATATATTATGAGAACGCAATTTGCCAGTGTTATGACCGTTTTCTATTACCCCAATTTGTGTCACAACTACTGGAGCATCATTAGCATGTATTATGACGTCACAGTATATGATGACATCATAATTAGTATGCAGTATGACGTCACAATGTATTACGACGTCATAATGTATCCGCATTATGACATCACAATATATTATGAGAGCGCAATTTGCAGGTATTATGAGCAATTTCTGTAACCTCAATTTGTGTCACATCTACTGGAGCATCAGGAGCATGTATTATGACGTCACAGTATATGATGACATCATAATTAGTATGCACTATGACGTCACAATATATTATGTCGTCATAAAGTATCCGCATTATGACATCACAATATATTATGAGAGCGCAACATGCAGGTATTATGAGCAATTTCTCTTATCCCAATTTGTGTCACATCTACTGGAGCATCATGAGCATGTAGTATGACGTCACAGTACATGATGACATCATAATTAGTATGCACTAGGACGTCACAATGTATTATGACGTCATAATGTATCCGCATTATGACATCACAGTATATTATGAGAGCGCAATATGCAGGTATTATGAGCAATTTCTCTTACCCCAATTTGTGTCACATCTACTGGAGCATCATGAGCATGTATTATGACGTCACCGTATATGATGACATCATAATTAATATGCACTATGACGACACAATGTATTATGACGTCATAATGTATCCGCATTATGACATCACAATATATTATGAGAGCGCAATTTGGAGGTTTTATGACCATTTTCGATTACCCCAAATTGTGTCACATCTACTGGAGCATCATGGGCATGTATTATGACGTCACAGTATATGATGACATCATAATTAGTATGCACTACGACGTCACAATGTATTATGACGTCATAATGTATCCTCATTATGACATCACAATATATTATGAGAGCTCAATATACAGGTATTATAAGCAATTTCTCTTACCCCAATTTGTGTCACATCTACTGCAGCATCATGAGCATGTATTATGACGTCACAGTATATGATGACATCATAATTAGTATGCACTATGACGTCACAATGTATTATGACGTCATAATGTATCCGCATTATGACATCACAATATATAATGAGAGCGCAATTTGCGGGTATTATGAGCAAATTCTCTTACCCCAATTTGTGTCACATCTACTGGAGCATCATGAGCATGTATTATGACGTCACAGTATATGATGACATCATAATTAGTATGCCGTATGACGTCACAATGTATTATGACGTCATAATGTATCCGCATTATGACATCACAATATATTATGAGAGCGCAACATGCAGGTAATATGAGCAATTTCGCTTACCCCAATTTGTGTCACATCTACTGGAGCATCATGACCATGTATTATGACGTCAAAGTATATGATGACATCATAATTAGTATGCAGTATGACGTCACAATGTATTATGACGTCATAATGTATCCGCATTATGACATCACAATATATTATGAGAGCGCAATTTGCAGGTATTATGAGCAATTTCGCTTACCCCAATTTGTGTCACATCTACTGGAGCATCATGAGCATGTATTATGACGTCACAGTATATGATGACATCATAATCAGTAAGCACTATGACGTCACAATGTATTATGACGTCATAATGTATCCGCATTATGACATCACAATATATTATGAGAGCGCAACATGAAGGTATTATGATCAATTTCTCTTACCCCAATTTGTGTCACCTCTACTGGAGCATCAAGAGCATGTATTATGACGTCACAGTATATGATGACATCATAATTAGTATGCACTATGACGTCACAATGTATTATGATGTCATAAACTATCCGCATTATGACATCACAATATATTATGAGAGCGCAACATGCAGGTATTATGACCAATTTCGCTTACCCCAATTTGTGTCACATCTACTGGAGCATCATGAGAATGTATTATGACGTCACAGTATATGATGACATCATAATTAGTATGCACTATGACGTCACAATATATTATGACGTCATAATGTATCCGCATTATAACATCACAATATATTATTAGATTGCAATTTGCAGGTTTTATGACCAATTTCGCTTACCCCAATTTGTGTCACATCTACTGGAGCATCAAGAGCATGTATTATGACGTCACAGTATATGATGACATCATAATTAGTATGCACTATGACGTCACAATGTATTATGATGTCATAAACTATCCGCATTATGACATCACAATATATTATGAGAGCGCAACATGCAGGTATTATGACCAATTTCGCTTACCGCAATTTGTGTCACATCTACTGTAGCATCATGAGAATGTATTATGACGTCACAGTATATGATGACATCATAATTAGTATGCACTATGACGTCACAATATATTATGGCGTCATAATGTATCCACATTATAACATCACAATATATTAATAGATTGCAATTTGCAGGTTTTATGACCAATTTCGCTTACCCCAATTTGTGTCACATCTACTGGAGCATCATGAGCATGTATTATGACGTCACAGTATATGATGACATCATAATTAGTATGCAGTATGATGTCACAATGTATTATGACGTCATAATGTATCCGCATTATGACATCACAATATATTATGAGAGCGCAACATGTAGGTTTTATGACCAATTTCGCTTACCCCAATTTGTGTCACATCTACTGTAGCATCATGAGCATGTATTATGACGTCACAGTATATGATGACATCATAATTAGTATGCACTATGACATCACAATGTATTATGACGTCATAATGCATCCGCATTATGACATCACAATATATTATGAGAGCGCAATTTGCAGGTTTTATGACCAATTTGCTTACCCCAATTTGTGTCACATCTACTGGAGCATCATGAGCATGTATTATGACGTCACAGTATATGATGACATCATAATTAGTATGCAGTATGTCATCACAATGTATTATGATGTCATAAATTATCCGCATTATGACATCACAATATATTATGAGAGCGCAACATGCAGGTATTATGACCAATTTCGCTTACCGCAATTTGTGTCACATCTACTGTAGCATCATGAGAATGTATTATGACGTCACAGTATATGATGACATCATAATTAGTATGCACTATGACATCACAATGTATTATGACGTCATATTGTATCCGCATTATAACATCACAATGTATTCTGAGAGCGCAATTTGGAGGTTTTATGACCATTTTCGATTACCCCAATTTGTGTCACATCTACTGGAGCATCATGAGCATGTATTATGACCTAACAGAATATGATGACATCATAATTAGTATGCAGTAAGACGTCACAATGTATTATGACGTCATAATGTATCCGCATTATGATATCACAATATATTATGAGAGCGCAATATGCAGGTATTATGAGCAATTTCTCTTACCCCAATGTGTGTCACATCTACTGGAGCATCATGAGCATGTATTATGACGACACAGTATATGATGACATCATAATTAGTATGCAGTATGACGTCACAATGTATTATGATGTCATAATGTATCCGCATTATGACATCACAATATATTATGAGAGCGCAATTTGGAGGTTTTAAGACCATTTTCGATTACCCCAATTTGTGTCACATCTACTGGAGCATCATGAGCATGTATTATGACGTCATAGCATATGATGACATCATAATTAGTATGCACTATGATGTCACAATGTATTATGACGTCATAATGTATCCGCATTATGACATCACATTATATTATGAGAGCCCAATTTGCAGGTATTATGAGCAATTTCTCTTACCGCAATTTGTGTCACATCTACTGGAGCATCATGAGCGTGTATTATGACGTCACAGTGTATGATGACATCATAATTAGTATGCACTATGAAGTCACAATGTATTATGACGTCATAATGTATCCGAATTATGACATCACAATATATTACGAGAGCGCAAATTGGAGGTTTTATGACCATTTTCGATTACCCCAATTTGTGTCACATCTACTGGAGCATCATGAGCATGTATTACGATGTCAAAGTATATGATGACATCATAATTAGTATGCACTATGACGTCACAATGTATTATGACGTCATAATGTTTCCGCATTATGACATCACAATATATAATGAGAGCGCAACATGCAGGTATTATGAGCAATTTCTCTTACCCCAATTTGTGTCACATCTACTGGAGCATCATGAGCATGTATTATGACGTCACAGTATATGATGGCATCATAATCAGTATGCACGAAACGTCACAATGTATTATGATGTCATAATGTATCCGCATTATGACATCACAATATATTATGAGAGCGCAATTTGCAGGTATTATGAGCAATTTCTCTTACACCAATTTGTGTCACATCTACTGGAGCATCATGAGCATGTATTATGACATCACAGTATATATTGACATCATAATTAGTATGCACTATGACGTCACAATGTATTATGACGTCATAATGTATCCGCATTATGACATCACAATATATTCTGAGAGCGCAATTTGCAGGTATTATGAGCAATTTCTCTTACCCCAATTTGTGTCACATCTACTGGAGCATCATGAGCATGTATTATGACGTCACAGTATATGACTACATCACAATTAGTATGCACTATGACGTCACAATGTATTATGACGTCATAATATATCCACATTATGACATCACAAAATATTCTGAGAGCGCAATTTGCAGGTATTATGAGCAATTTCTCTTACCCCAATTTGTGTCACAACTACTGGAGCATCATGAGCATGTATTTTGACGTCACAGTATATGATGACATCATAATTAGTATGCACTATGACGGCACAATGTATTATGACATCATAATGTATCCGCATTACGACATCACAATATATTATGAGATCGCAATTTGCAGTTTTTATGACCAATTTCGCTTACCCCAATTTGTGTCACATCTACTGGAGCATCATGAGCATGTATTATGACGTCACAGTATATGATTACATCATAATTAGTATGCACTATGATGTCACAATGTATTATGACGTCATAATGTATCCGCATTATGACATCACAATATATTATAAGAGCGCAATTTGCAGGTATTATGAGCAATTTCGCTTACCCCAATTTGTGTCACATCTACTGGAGCATCATGAGCATGTATTATGACGTCACAGTATATGATTACATCATAATTAGTATGCACTATGATGTCACAATGTATTATGACGTCATAATGTATCAGCATTATGACATCACAATATATTACGAGAGTGCAATTTGCAGGTATTATGAGCAATTTCTCTTACCCCAATTTGTGTCACATCTACTGGAGCATCATGAGCATGTATTATGATGACACAGTATATGATGACATCATAATTAGTATGCACTATGACATCACAATGTATTATGACGTCATAATGTATCCGCATTATGACATCACAATATATTATGAGAGCTCAATTTTCAGGTATTATAAGCAATTTCTCTTACCCCAATTTGTGTAACATCCACTGGAGCATCATGAGCACGTATTATGACGTCACAGTATATGATGACATCATAATTAGTATGCACTATGTCGTCAAAATGTATTATGACGTCATTATGTATCCGCATTATGACATCACAATATATTATGAGAGCGCAATTTGCAGGTATTATGAGCAGTTTCGCTTACCCCAACTTGTGTCACATCTACTGGAGCATCATGAGCATGTATTATGACGTCACAGTATATGATGACATCATAATTAGTATGCACTATGACGTCACAATGTATTATGACGTCATAATGTATCAGAATTATGACATCACAATATATTATGGGAGCGCAATTTGCAGGTATTGTGAGCAACTTCTCTTACCCCAATTTGTGTCACATCTACTGGAGCATCATGAGCATGTATTATGATATCACAGTATATGATGATATCATAATTAGTATGCACTATGACGTCACAATGTATTATGATGTCATAATGTATCCGCGTTATGACATCACAATATATTATGAGAGCGCAATTTGCAGGTATTATGAGTAATTTCTCTTACCCCAATTTGTGTCGCATCTACTGGAGCATCATGAGCATGTATTATGACGTCACAGTATATGATGACATCATAATTAGTATGCACTATGACGTCACAATGTATTATGACGTCATAATGTATCCGCATTATGACATCACAATATATAATGAGAGCGCAATTTGCAGGTATTATGAGCAATTTCTCTTACCCCAATTTGTGTCACATCTACTGGAGCATCACGAGCATGTATTATGATGTCACAGTATATGATGACATCATAATTAGTATGCACTATGACGTCACAATGTATTATGACGTCATAATGTATCCGCATTATGACATCACAATATATTATGAGAGCGCAATTTGCAGGTATTATGAGCAATTTCTCTTACCCCAATTTGTGTCACATCTACTGGAGCATCACGAGCATGAATTATGACGTCACAGTATATGATGACATCATAATTAGTTTGCACTATGACGTCACAATGTATTATGACGTCATAATGTATCCGCATTATGACATCACAATATATAATGAGAGCGCAATTTGCAGGTATTATGAGCAATTTCTCTTACCCCAATTTGTGTCACATCTACTGGAGCATCATGAGCATGTATTATGACGTCACAGTATATGATGGCATCATAATCAGTATGCAGTATGACGTCACAATGTATTATGACGTCATAATGTATCCGCATTATGACATCACAATATATTATGAGAAAGCAATTTGCAGGTATTATGAGCAATTTCTCTTACCCCAATTTGTGTCACATCTACTGGAGCATCACGAGCATGTATTATGACATCACAGTATATGATGACATCATAATTATTATGCACTATGATGTCACAATGTAGTATGATGTCATAATGTATCCGCATAATGACATCACAATATATTATGAGAGCGCAATTTGCAGGTTTCATGACAAATTTTGCTTACCCCAATTTGTGTCACATGTACTGGAGCATCATGAGCATGTATTATGACGTCACAGTATATGATGACATCATAATTAGTATGCACTATGACGTCACAATGTATTATGACGTCATAATGTATCCGCATTATGACATCACAATATATTATGAGAGCGCAATTTGCAGGTATCATGATCAATTTCTCTTACCCCAATTTGTGACACATCTACTGGAGCATCATGAGCATGTATTATGACATCACAGTATATGATGACATCATAATTAGCATGCTCTATGACGTCACAATGTATTATGGCGTCATAATGTATCCGCATTTTGACATCACAATATATTATGAGAGCGCAATTTGCAGGTATTATGAGCAATTTCTCTTACCCCAATTTGTGTCACATCTACTGAAGCATCATGAGCATGTATTATGACGTCACAATATATGATGACATCATAATTAGTATGCACTATGACGTCACGATGCAGTATGACGTCATAATGTATCCGCATTATGACATCACAATATATTATGAGAGCGCAATTTGCAGGCATTATGACCAATTTCTCTTACCCCAATTTGTGTCACATTTACTGGAGCATCATGAGCATGTATTATGACGTCACAGTATATGATGACATCATAATTAGTATGCAGTATGACGTCACAATGTATTATGACGTCATAATCTATCTGCATTATGACATCACAATATATTATGAGAGCGCAATTTGCAGGTATTATGAGCAATTTCTCTTACCCCAATTTGTGTCACATCTAATGGAGCATCATGAGCATGTATTATGACATCACAGTATATTTTGACATCATAATTAGTATGCACTATGACGTCACAATGTATTATGACGTTATAATGTGTCCGCATTATGACATCACAATATATGATGAGACCGCAATTTGCAGGTATTATGACCCATATCTCTTACCGCAATTTGTGTCACATCTACTGGAGCATCATGAGCATGTATTATGACATCACAGTATATGATGACAGCATAATTAGTATGCAGTATGACGTCACAGTGTATTATGACGTCATAATCTATCCGCATTATGACATCACAATATATTATGAGAGCGCAATTTGCAGGTATTATGAGCAATTTCTCTTACCCCAATTTGTGTCATATCTACTGGAGCATCATGAGCATGTATTATGACGTCACAGTATATGACGACATCATACTTAGTATGCACTATGACGTCACAATGTATTCTGACGTCATACTGTATCTGCATTATGACATCACAATATATTTTGAGAGCGCAATTTGCAGGTATTATGAGCAACTTCTCTTACCCCAATTTGTGTCACATCTACTGGAGCATCATGAGTATGTATTATGATGTCACAGTATATGATGACATCATAATTAGTATGCAGTATGACATCACAATTTATTTTGACGTCATAATGTATCCGCCTTATGACATCACAATTTATTATGATAGCGCAATTTGCCGGTATTATGAGCAATTTCTCTTACCCCAATTTGTGTCACATCTACTGGAGCATCATGAGCATGTAATATGCCGTCACAGTATATGATGACATCATAATTAGTATGCACTATGACGTCACAATGTATTATGACGTCATAATGTATCAGCATTCTGACATCATGATATATCATGATAGCGCAATTTGCATGCATTATGAGCAATTTCTCTTACCCCAATTTGAGTCACATCTGCTGGATCATCATGAGCATGTATTATGACATCATCGTTTATGGTGACATCATAATTAGTATGCAGTATGACGTCACAGTGTATTATGACGTCATAATGTATCCGCATTATGACATCACAATATATTATGAGAGCGCAATTTGCAGGTATTATGAGCAATTTCTCTTACCCCAATTTGTGTCACATCTACTGGAGCATCATGAGCATGTATTATGACATCACAGTATATGTTGACATCATAATTAGTATGCAGTATGACGTCACAATGTATTATGACGTCATAATGTATCTGCATTATGACATCACAAAATATTATGAGAGCGCAATTTACAGGTATTATGAGCAATTTCTCTTACCCCAATTTGTGTCACATCTACTGGAGAATGATGAGCATGTATTATGACATCACAGTATATGATGACATCTTTATTAGTATGCACTATGACGTCACAATGTATTATGACGTCATAGTGTATCCGCATTATGACATCTCAATATATTATGAGAGCGCAATTTGCAGGTATTATGAGCAATTTCTCTTAACCCAATTTGTGTCACATCTCCTGGAGCATCATGAGCATGTATTATGACGTCACAGTATATGGTGACATCATAATTATTATGCACTATGACGTCACAATGTTTTATTAAGTCATAATGTATCAGCATTATGACATCACAATATATTATGAGAGCGCCATTTGCAGGTATTATGAGCAATTTCTCTTACCCCAATTTGTGTCACGTCTACTGGAGCATCATGAGCATGTATTATGACGTCACAGTATATGATGACATCATAATTAGTATGCAATATGACGTCACAATATAGTATGATGTCATAATGTATCCGCATTATGACATCACAATATATTATGAGAGCACAATATGGAGGTATTATGAGTAATTTCTCTTAACCCAATTTGTGTCACATCTACTGGAGCATCATGAGCATGTATTATGACATCACAGTATATGGTGACATCATAATTAGTTTGCACTATGACGTCACAATGTATTATGACGTCATAATATATCCGCATTATGACATCACAATATATTATGAGAGCGCAATTTGCAGGTATTATGAGCAATTTCTCCTACCCCAATTTGTGTCACATCTACTGGAGCATCATGAGCATGTGTTATGACATCACAGTATATGATGACATCATAATTAGTATGCTCTATGACGTCACAATGTATTATGATTTTATAATATATCCGCAATATGTCATCACAATATATTATGAGAGCACAATTTGCAGGTATTATGAGCAATTTCACTTACCTCAATTTGTGTAACATCTACTGGAGCATCATGAGCATGTATTATGATGTCACAGTATATGATGACATCATAATTAGTATGCACTCTGACGTCACAGTGTATTATGACGTCATAATGTATCCTCATTATGACATCACAATATATAATGAGAGCACAATTTGCAGGTATTATGAGCAATTTCTCTTACCCCAATTTGTGTCACATCTACTGGAGCATCATGAGCATGTATTATGATGTCACAGTATATGATGACATCATAATTAATATGCAGTATGACGTCACAATATGTTATGACGTCACAATGTATCCGCAATATGACATCACAATATATTATGAGAGCGCAACAGGCAGGTATTATGAGCAATTTCTCTTACCCGAATTTGTGTCACATCTACTGGAGCATCATGAGCATGTATTATGACGTCACAGTATATGATGACATCATAATTAGTATGCAGTATGACGTCACAATGTATTATGACGTCATAATGTAGCCGCATTATGACATCACAATATATTATGTGAACGCAATTTGCAGGTTTTATGACCAATTTCGCTTACCCCAATTTGTGTCACATCTACTGGAGCATCATGAGCATGTATTATGACGTCACAGTATATGATGACATCATAATTAGTATACAGTATGACGTCACAATGTATTATGAGGTCATAATGTATCCGCATTATGACATCACAATATATTATGAGAGCGCAACATGCAGGTATTATGAGCAATTTCTCTTACCCCAATTTGTGTCACATCAACTGGAGCATCATGAGCATGTATTATGACGACACAGTATATGATGACATCATAATGAGTATGCACTATGACGTCACAATATACTATGACGTCATATTGTATCCGCATTATGACATCACAATATATTATGAAAGCGCAATTTGCAGGTATTATGAGCAATTTGTCTTACCCCAATTTGTGTCACATCTACTGGAGCCTCATGAGCATGTATTATGACGTCACAGTATATGATGACATCATAATTAGTATGCAGAATGACGTCACAATGTATTATGACGTCATAATGTATCCGCATTATGACATCACAATATATTATGAGAGCGCAACCTGCAGGTATTGTGAGCAATTTCTCTTACCCCAATTTGTGTCACATCTACCGGAGCATCATGAGCATGTATTATGACGTCACAGTATATGATGACATCATAATTACTATGCAGTATGACGTCACAATGTATTATGACGTCATAATGTTTCCACATTATGACATCACAATATATTATGAGAGCGCAACTTGCAGGTATTATGAGCAATTTCTCTTACCCCAATTTGTGTCACATCTACTCGAGCATCATGAGCATGTATTATGATGTCACAGTATATGATGACATCATAATTAGTATGCACTATGACGTCACAATGTATTATGACGTCATAATGTATCCGCATTATGACATCACAATATATTATGAGTGCAATTTGCAGGTATTATGAGCAATTTCTCTTACCCCGATTTGTTTCACATCTACTGGAGCATCATGAGCATGTATTATGACATCACAGTATATGTTGACATCATAATTAGTATGCACTATGACGTCACAATGTATTATGACGTCATAATGTATCCGCATTATGACATCACAATATATTATGAGAGCGCAATTTGCAGGTATTATGAGCAATTTCTCTTACCCCAATTTGTGTCACATCTACTGGAGCATCATGAGCATGTATTATGGCGTCACAGTATATGATGACATCATAATTAGTATGCACTATGACATCACAATGTATTATGACGTCGTAATGTATCCGCATTATGACATCACAATATATTATGAGATCGCAATTTGCCGGTATTATGACCCATTTCTCTTACCCCAATTTGTGTCACATCTACTGGAGCATCATGAGCATGTATTATGACGTCACAGTATATGGTGACTTCATAATTAGTATGCACTATTACGTCACAATGTACTATGACGTCATAATATATCAGCATTATGACATCACACTATATTATGAGAGCCCAATTTTCAGGTATTATTAGCAATTTCTCTTACCCCAATTTGTGTCACATCTACTGGAGCATCATGAGCATGTATTATGACATCACAGTATATTTTGACATCATAACTAGTATGCACTATGACGTCACAATGTATTATGACGTCATAATGTATCCGCATTATGACATCACAATATATGATGAGACCGCAATTTGCAGGTATTATGACCCATATCTCTTAGCGCAACTTGTGTCACATATTCTGGAGCATCATGAGCATGTATTATGACGTCACAGTATATGATGACAGCATAATTAGTATGCAGTATGACGTCACAATGTATTATGACGTCATAATGGATCCGCATTATGACATCACAATATATTATGAGAGCGCAATTTGCAGGTATTATGAGCAATTTCTCTTACCCCAATTTGTGTCACATCTACTGGAGCATCATGAGCATGTATTATGACGTCACAGTATATGATGACATCATAATTAGTAAGCACTCTGACGTCACAGTGTATTATGACGTCATAATGTATCCTCATTATGACATCACAATATATTATGAGAGTGCAATTTGCAGGTATTATGAGCAATTTCTCTTACCCCAATTTGTGTCACATCTACTGGAGCATCATGAGCATGTATTATGACGTCACAGTATATGGTGACATCATAATTAGTATGCACTATGACGTCACAATATGTTTTGCCGTCATAATGTGTCCGCGTTATGACATCACAATATATTATGAGAGCCCAATTTACAGGTGTTATGAACATTTTCTCTTACCCCAATTTGTGTCACATCTCCTGGAGCATCATGAGCATGTATTATGACGTCACAGTATATGAAGACATCATAATTAGTATGCAGTATGATGTCACAATATATTATGACGTCACAATGTATCCGCATTATGACATCACAATATATTATGAGAGCGCAACATGCAGGTATTATGAGCAATTTCTCTTACCCGAATTTGTGTCACATCTACTGGAGCATCATGAGCATGTATTATGACGTCACAGTATATGATGACATCATAATTAGTATGCAGTATGATGTCACAATGTATTATGACGTCATAATATATCCGCATTATGACATCACAATATATTATGTGAGCGCAATTTGCAGTTTTTATGACCAATTTCGCTTACCCCAATTTGTGTCACATCTACTGGAGCATCATGAGCATGTATTATGACGTCACAGTATATGATGACATCATAATTAGTATGCAGTATGACGTCACAATGTATTATGATGTCATAATGTATCCGCATTATGACATCACAATATATTATGAGAGCGCAACATGCAGGTATTATGAGCAATTTATCTTACCCCAATTTGTGTCACATCTACTGGAGCATCATGAGCATGTATTATGACGTCACAGTATATGATGACATCATAATTAGTATGCAGTATGACGTCACAGTGTATTATGACATCATAATGTTTCCGCAGTATGACATCACAATATATTATGAGAGCGCAACATGCAGGTATTTTGAGCAATTTCTCTTACCCCAATTTGTGTCACATCTACTGGAGCATCTTGAGCATGGATTATGACGTCACAGTATATGATGACATCATAATTAGTATGCACTATGACGTCACAATGTATTATGACGTCATAATGTATCCGCAATATGACATCACAATATATTATGAGAGCGCAATTTGCGGGTTTTATGACCAATTTCGCTTACCGCCATTTGTGTCACATCTACTGGAGCATCATGAGCATGTATTATGACGTCACAGTATATGATGACATCATAATCAGTATGCACTATGACGTCACAATGTATTATAACGTCATAATGTATCCGCATTGTGACATCACAATATATTATGAGAGCGCAACATGCAGGTATTATGAGCAATTTCTCTTACCCCAATTTGTGTCATATCTACTGGAGCATCTTGAGCATGATTTATGACGTCACAGTATATGATGGCATCATAATTAATATGCACTATGACATCACAATGTATTATGACGTCATAATGTATCCGCATTATGACATCACAATATATTATGAGAGCGCAATTTGCAGGTTTTATGATCAATTTCTCTTACCCCACTTTGTGTCACATCTACTGGAGCATCATGAGCATGTATTATGACGTCACAGCATATGATGACATCATAATTAGTATGCACTATGACGTCAGAATGTATTATGACGTAATAATGTATCCGCATTATGACATCACAATATATTATGAGAGCGCAACATGCAGGTATTATGAGCAATTTCTCTTACCCCAGTTTGTGTCACATCGACTGGAGCATCATGAGCATGTATTATGACGTCACAGTATATGATGACATCATAATTAGTATGCGCTATGACATCACAATGTATTATGATGTCATAATGTATCCGCATTATGACATCACAGTATATTATGTGAGCGCAATTTGCAGGTTTTATGAGCAATTTCTCTTACCCCACTTTGTGTCACATCTACTGGAGCATCATGAGCATGTATTATGACGTCACAGTATATGATGACATCATAATCAGTATGCACTATGACGTCACAATGTATTATGACGTCATAATATATCTGCATTATGACATCACAATATATTATGACAGCGCAACATGCAGGTTTTATGACCAATTTCGCTCACCCCAATTTGTGTCACATCTACTGGAGCATCATGAGCATGTATTATGACGTCACAGTATATGATGACATCATAATTAGTATGCACTATGACGTCACAATGTATTATGACGTCATAATGTATCCGCATTATGACATCACAATATATTATGAGAGCGCAATTTGCAGGTTTTATGACCAATTTCGCTTACCGCAAATTGTGTCACATCTACTGGAGCATCATGAGCATGTATTATGATGTCACAGTATATGATGACATCATAATCAGTATGCACTATGACGTCACAATGTATTATGACGTCATAATGAATCCGCATTGTGACATCACAATATATTATGAGAGCGCAACATGCAGGTATTATGAGCAATTTCTCTTACCCCAATTTGTGTCACATCTACTGGAGCATCATGAGCATGTATTATGACGTCACAGTATATGATGACATCATAATTAATATGCACTATGACGTCACAATGTATTATGACGTCATAATATATCCGCATTATGACATCACAATATATTATGAGAGCGCAACATGTAGGTTTTATGACCAATTTCGCTTACCCCAATTTGTGTCACATCTACTGGAGCATCATGAGCATGTATTATGACGTCACAGTATATGATGACATCATAATTAGTATGCACTATGATGTAACAATGTATTATGACGTCATAATGTAGCCGCATTATGACATCACAATATATTATGAGAGCGCAATTTGCAGGTTTTATGACCAATTTCGCTTACCCCAATTTGTGTCACATCTACTGGAGCATCATGAGCATGTATTATGACCTCACAGTATATGATGACATCATAATTAGTATGCAGTATGATGTCGCAATGTATTATGATGTCATAATGTATCCGCATTATGCCATCACAATATATTATGAGAGCGCAACATGCAAGTATTATGAGCAATTTCTCTTAATCCAATTTGTGTCACATCTACTGGAGCATCATGAGCATGTATTATGACGTCACAGTATATGATGACATCATAATTAGTATGCAGTATGACGTCACAATGTATTATGACGTCATAATGTATCCGCATTATGACGTCACAATATATTATGAGAGCACAACATGCAGGTATTATGAGCAATTTCTCTTACCCCAATTTGTGTCACATCCACTGGAGCATCATGAGCATGTATTATGACGTCACAGTATACGATGACATCATAATTAGTATGCACTGTGACGTCACAATGTATTATGACGTCATAATGTATCCGCCTTATGACATCACAATATATTATGAGAGCGCAACATGCAGGTATTATGAGCAATTTCTCTTATCCCAATTTGTGTCACATCTACTGGAGCATCATGAGCATGTATTATGACGTCACAGTATATGATGACATCATAATTAGTATGCACTATGACGTCACAATGTATTATGACGTCATAATGTATCCACATTATGACATCACAATATATTATGAGAGCGCAATTTGCAGGTTTTATGACCAATTTCGCTTACCGCAATTTGTGTCACATCTACTGGAGCATCATGAGCTTGTATTATGAATTCACAGTATATGGTGAAATCATAATTAGTATGCACTGTGACGTCACAATGTATTATGACGTCATAATGTATCCGCATTATGACATCGCAATATATTATGAGAGCGCAATTTGCAGGTATTATGAGCAATTTCTCTTACACCAATTTGTGTCACATCTACTGAAGCATCATGAGCATGTATTATGACGTCACAGTATATGATGACATCATAATTAGTATGCACTATGATGTCACAATGCAGTATGACGTCATAATGTATCCGCCTTATGACATCACAATATATTATGAGAGCGCAATTTGCAGGCATTATGAGCAATTTCTCTTACCCCAATTTGTGTCACATCTACTGGAGCATCATCAGCATGTATTATGACGTCACAGTATATGTTGACATCATAATTAGTATGCACTATGACGTCACAATGTATTATGACGTCATAATGTATCCGCATTATGACATCACAATATATTCTGAGAGCGCAATTTGCAGGTATTATGAGCAATTTCACTTACCCCAATTTTTGTCACATCTACTGGAGCATCATGAGCACGTATTTTGACGTCACAGTATATGATGACATCATAATTAGTATGCACTACGACGTCACAATGTATTATGACGTCATAAAGTATCCGCATTATGACATCACAATATATTATGAGAGCGCAACATGAAGGTATTATGAGCAATTTCTCTTACCCCAATTTGTGTCACATCTACTGGAGCATCATGAGCATGATTTTGATGTCACAGTATATGATGACATCATAATTACTATGCACTATGACGTCACAATGTATTATGACATCATAATGTATGCGCATTATGACATCACAATATATTATGAGAGCGCAACATGCAGGTATTTTGAGCAATTTCTCTTACCCCAATTTGTGTCACATCTACTGGAGCATCATGAGCATGTATTATGACGTCACAGTATATGATGACATCATAATTAGTATGCACTATGATGTCACAATGCAGTATGACATCATAATGTATCCGCATTATGACATCACAATATATTATGAGAGCGCAACATGCAGGTATTATGAGCAATTTCTCTTACCCCAATTTGTGTCACATCTACTGGAGCATCATGAGCATGATTTATGACGTCACAGTATATGATGACATCATAATTAGTATGCACTATGACATCACAATGTATTATGACGTCATAATGTATCCGCATTATGACATCACAATATATTATGAGAGCGCAACATGCAGGTATTATGAGCAATTTCTCTTACCCAAATTTGTGTCACATCTACTGGAGCATCATGAGCATGTATTATGACGTCACAGTATATGATGACATCATAATTAGCATGCACTTTGATGTCACAATGCAGTATGACGTCATAATGTATCCGCGTTATGACATCACAATATATTATGAGAGCTCAATTTTCAGGTATTATAAGCAATTTCTCTTACCCCAATTTGTGTAACATCCACTGGAGCATCATGAGCACGTATTATGACGTCACAGTATATGATGACATCATAATTAGTATGCACTATGTCGTCAAAATGTATTATGACGTCATTATGTATCCGCATTATGACATCACAATATATTATGAGAGCGCAATTTGCAGGTATTATGAGCAGTTTCCCCTACCCCAACTTGTGTCACATCTACTGGAGCATCATGAGCATGTATTATGACGTCACAGTATATGATGACATCATAATTAGTATGCACTATGACGTCACAATGTATTATGACGTCATAATGTATCAGAATTATGACATCACAATATATTATGGGAGCGCAATTTGCAGGTATTGTGAGCAACTTCTCTTACCCCAATTTGTGTCACATCTACTGGAGCATCATGAGCATGTATTATGATATCACAGTATATGATGATATCATAATTAGTATGCACTATGACGTCACAATGTATTATGATGTCATAATGTATCCGCGTTATGACATCACAATATATTATGAGAGCGCAATTTGCAGGTATTATGAGTAATTTCTCTTACCCCAATTTGTGTCGCATCTACTGGAGCATCATGAGCATGTATTATGACGTCACAGTATATGATGACATCATAATTAGTATGCACTATGACGTCACAATGTATTATGACGTCATAATGTATCCGCATTATGACATCACAATATATAATGAGAGCGCAATTTGCAGGTATTATGAGCAATTTCTCTTACCCCAATTTGTGTCACATCTACTGGAGCATCACGAGCATGTATTATGATGTCACAGTATATGATGACATCATAATTAGTATGCACTATGACGTCACAATGTATTATGACGTCATAATGTATCCGCATTATGACATCACAATATATTATGAGAGCGCAATTTGCAGGTATTATGAGCAATTTCTCTTACCCCAATTTGTGTCACATCTACTGGAGCATCACGAGCATGAATTATGACGTCACAGTATATGATGACATCATAATTAGTTTGCACTATGACGTCACAATGTATTATGACGTCATAATGTATCCGCATTATGACATCACAATATATAATGAGAGCGCAATTTGCAGGTATTATGAGCAATTTCTCTTACCCCAATTTGTGTCACATCTACTGGAGCATCATGAGCATGTATTATGACGTCACAGTATATGATGGCATCATAATCAGTATGCAGTATGACGTCACAATGTATTATGACGTCATAATGTATCCGCATTATGACATCACAATATATTATGAGAAAGCAATTTGCAGGTATTATGAGCAATTTCTCTTACCCCAATTTGTGTCACATCTACTGGAGCATCACGAGCATGTATTATGACATCACAGTATATGATGACATCATAATTATTATGCACTATGATGTCACAATGTAGTATGATGTCATAATGTATCCGCATAATGACATCACAATATATTATGAGAGCGCAATTTGCAGGTTTCATGACAAATTTTGCTTACCCCAATTTGTGTCACATGTACTGGAGCATCATGAGCATGTATTATGACGTCACAGTATATGATGACATCATAATTAGTATGCACTATGACGTCACAATGTATTATGACGTCATAATGTATCCGCATTATGACATCACAATATATTATGAGAGCGCAATTTGCAGGTATTATGATCAATTTCTCTTACCCCAATTTGTGACACATCTACTGGAGCATCATGAGCATGTATTATGACATCACAGTATATGATGACATCATAATTAGCATGCTCTATGACGTCACAATGTATTATGGCGTCATAATGTATCCGCATTTTGACATCACAATATATTATGAGAGCGCAATTTGCAGGTATTATGAGCAATTTCTCTTACCCCAATTTGTGTCACATCTACTGGAGCATCATGAGCATGTATTATGACGTCACAGTATATGATGACATCATAATTAGTAAGCACTCTGACGTCACAGTGTATTATGACGTCATAATGTATCCTCATTATGACATCACAATATATTATGAGAGTGCAATTTGCAGGTATTATGAGCAATTTCTCTTACCCCAATTTGTGTCACATCTACTGGAGCATCATGAGCATGTATTATGACGTCACAGTATATGATGACATCATAATTAGTATGCACTATGACGTCACAATATGTTTTGCCGTCATAATGTGTCCGCGTTATGACATCACAATATATTATGAGAGCCCAATTTACAGGTGTTATGAACATTTTCTCTTACCCCAATTTGTGTCACATCTCCTGGAGCATCATGAGCATGTATTATGACGTCACAGTATATGAAGACATCATAATTAGTATGCAGTATGATGTCACAATATATTATGACGTCACAATGTATCCGCATTATGACATCACAATATATTATGAGAGCGCAACATGCAGGTATTATGAGCAATTTCTCTTACCCGAATTTGTGTCACATCTACTGGAGCATCATGAGCATGTATTATGACGTCACAGTATATGATGACATCATAATTAGTATGCAGTATGATGTCACAATGTATTATGACGTCATAATATATCCGCATTATGACATCACAATATATTATGTGAGCGCAATTTGCAGTTTTTATGACCAATTTCGCTTACCCCAATTTGTGTCACATCTACTGGAGCATCATGAGCATGTATTATGACGTCACAGTATATGATGACATCATAATTAGTATGCAGTATGACGTCACAATGTATTATGATGTCATAATGTATCCGCATTATGACATCACAATATATTATGAGAGCGCAACATGCAGGTATTATGAGCAATTTATCTTACCCCAATTTGTGTCACATCTACTGGAGCATCATGAGCATGTATTATGACGTCACAGTATATGATGACATCATAATTAGTATGCAGTATGACGTCACAATGTATTATGACATCATAATGTTTCCGCAGTATGACATCACAATATATTATGAGAGCGCAACATGCAGGTATTTTGAGCAATTTCTCTTACCCCAATTTGTGTCACATCTACTGGAGCATCTTGAGCATGGATTATGACGTCACAGTATATGATGACATCATAATTAGTATGCACTATGACGTCACAATGTATTATGACGTCATAATGTATCCGCAATATGACATCACAATATATTATGAGAGCGCAATTTGCGGGTTTTATGACCAATTTCGCTTACCGCAATTTGTGTCACATCTACTGGAGCATCATGAGCATGTATTATGACGTCACAGTATATGATGACATCATAATCAGTATGCACTATGACGTCACAATGTATTATAACGTCATAATGTATCCGCATTGTGACATCACAATATATTATGAGAGCGCAACATGCAGGTATTATGAGCAATTTCTCTTACCCCAATTTGTGTCACATCTACTGGAGCATCTTGAGCATGATTTATGACGTCACAGTATATGATGGCATCATAATTAATATGCACTATGACATCACAATGTATTATGACGTCATAATGTATCCGCATTATGACATCACAATATATTATGAGAGCGCAATTTGCAGGTTTTATGATCAATTTCTCTTACCCCACTTTGTGTCACATCTACTGGAGCATCATGAGCATGTATTATGACGTCACAGCATATGATGACATCATAATTAGTATGCACTATGACGTCAGAATGTATTATGACGTAATAATGTATCCGCATTATGACATCACAATATATTATGAGAGCGCAACATGCAGGTATTATGAGCAATTTCTCTTACCCCAGTTTGTGTCACATCTACAGGAGCATCATGAGCATGTATTATGACGTCACAGTATATGATGACATCATAATTAGTATGCGCTATGACATCACAATGTATTATGATGTCATAATGTATCCGCATTATGACATCACAGTATATTATGTGAGCGCAATTTGCAGGTTTTATGAGCAATTTCTCTTACCCCACTTTGTGTCACATCTACTGGAGCATCATGAGCATGTATTATGACGTCACAGTATATGATGACATCATAATCAGTATGCACTATGACGTCACAATGTATTATGACGTCATAATATATCTGCATTATGACATCACAATATATTATGACAGCGCAACATGCAGGTTTTATGACCAATTTCGCTTACCCCAATTTGTGTCACATCTACTGGAGCATCATGAGCATGTATTATGACGTCACAGTATATGATGACATCATAATTAGTATGCACTATGACGTCACAATGTATTATGACGTCATAATGTATCCGCATTATGACATCACAATATATTATGAGAGCGCAATTTGCAGGTTTTATGACCAATTTCGCTTACCGCAAATTGTGTCACATCTACTGGAGCATCATGAGCATGTATTATGATGTCACAGTATATGATGACATCATAATCAGTATGCACTATGACGTCACAATGTATTATGACGTCATAATGAATCCGCATTGTGACATCACAATATATTATGAGAGCGCAACATGCAGGTATTATGAGCAATTTCTCTTACCCCAATTTGTGTCACATCTACTGGAGCATCATGAGCATGTATTATGACGTCACAGTATATGATGACATCATAATTAATATGCACTATGACGTCACAATGTATTATGACGTCATAATATATCCGCATTATGACATCACAATATATTATGAGAGCGCAACATGTAGGTTTTATGACCAATTTCGCTTACCCCAATTTGTGTCACATCTACTGGAGCATCATGAGCATGTATTATGACGTCACAGTATATGATGACATCATAATTAGTATGCACTATGATGTAACAATGTATTATGACGTCATAATGTAGCCGCATTATGACATCACAATATATTATGAGAGCGCAATTTGCAGGTTTTATGACCAATTTCGCTTACCCCAATTTGTGTCACATCTACTGGAGCATCATGAGCATGTATTATGACCTCACAGTATATGATGACATCATAATTAGTATGCAGTATGATGTCGCAATGTATTATGATGTCATAATGTATCCGCATTATGCCATCACAATATATTATGAGAGCGCAACATGCAAGTATTATGAGCAATTTCTCTTAATCCAATTTGTGTCACATCTACTGGAGCATCATGAGCATGTATTATGACGTCACAGTATATGATGACATCATAATTAGTATGCAGTATGACGTCACAATGTATTATGACGTCATAATGTATCCGCATTATGACGTCACAATATATTATGAGAGCACAACATGCAGGTATTATGAGCAATTTCTCTTACCCCAATTTGTGTCACATCCACTGGAGCATCATGAGCATGTATTATGACGTCACAGTATACGATGACATCATAATTAGTATGCACTGTGACGTCACAATGTATTATGACGTCATAATGTATCCGCCTTATGACATCACAATATATTATGAGAGCGCAACATGCAGGTATTATGAGCAATTTCTCTTATCCCAATTTGTGTCACATCTACTGGAGCATCATGAGCATGTATTATGACGTCACAGTATATGATGACATCATAATTAGTATGCACTATGACGTCACAATGTATTATGACGTCATAATGTATCCACATTATGACATCACAATATATTATGAGAGCGCAATTTGCAGGTTTTATGACCAATTTCGCTTACCGCAATTTGTGTCACATCTACTGGAGCATCATGAGCATGTATTATGAATTCACAGTATATGGTGAAATCATAATTAGTATGCACTGTGACGTCACAATGTATTATGACGTCATAATGTATCCGCATTATGACATCGCAATATATTATGAGAGCGCAATTTGCAGGTATTATGAGCAATTTCTCTTACACCAATTTGTGTCACATCTACTGAAGCATCATGAGCATGTATTATGACGTCACAGTATATGATGACATCATAATTAGTATGCACTATGATGTCACAATGCAGTATGACTTCATAATGTATCCGCATTATGACATCACAATATATTATGAGAGCGCAATTTGCAGGCATTATGAGCAATTTCTCTTACCCCAATTTGTGTCACATCTACTGGAGCATCATCAGCATGTATTATGACGTCACAGTATATGTTGACATCATAATTAGTATGCACTATGACGTCACAATGTATTATGACGTCATAATGTATCCGCATTATGACATCACAATATATTCTGAGAGCGCAATTTGCAGGTATTATGAGCAATTTCACTTACCCCAATTTTTGTCACATCTACTGGAGCATCATGAGCACGTATTTTGACGTCACAGTATATGATGACATCATAATTAGTATGCACTACGACGTCACAATGTATTATGACGTCATAAAGTATCCGCATTATGACATCACAATATATTATGAGAGCGCAACATGAAGGTATTATGAGCAATTTCTCTTACCCCAATTTGTGTCACATCTACTGGAGCATCATGAGCATGATTTTGATGTCACAGTATATGATGACATCATAATTACTATGCACTATGACGTCACAATGTATTATGACATCATAATGTATGCGCATTATGACATCACAATATATTATGAGAGCGCAACATGCAGGTATTTTGAGCAATTTCTCTTACCCCAATTTGTGTCACATCTACTGGAGCATCATGAGCATGTATTATGACGTCACAGTATATGATGACATCATAATTAGTATGCACTATGATGTCACAATGCAGTATGACATCATAATGTATCCGCATTATGACATCACAATATATTATGAGAGCGCAACATGCAGGTATTATGAGCAATTTCTCTTACCCCAATTTGTGTCACATCTACTGGAGCATCATGAGCATGATTTATGACGTCACAGTATATGATGACATCATAATTAGTATGCACTATGACATCACAATGTATTATGACGTCATAATGTATCCGCATTATGACATCACAATATATTATGAGAGCGCAACATGCAGGTATTATGAGCAATTTCTCTTACCCAAATTTGTGTCACATCTACTGGAGCATCATGAGCATGTATTATGACGTCACAGTATATGATGACATCATAATTAGTATGCACTTTGATGTCACAATGCAGTATGACGTCATAATGTATCCGCATTATGACATCACAATATATTATGAGAGCGCAATTTGCAGTCATTATGAGCAATTTCTCTTACCCCAATTTGTGTCACATCTACTGGAGCACAATGAGCATGTATTATGACGTCACAGTATATGGTGACATGATAATTAGTATGCACTATGGCATCAAAATTTATTATGACGTCATAATGTATCCGCGTTATGACATCACAATATATTATGAGAGCTCAATTTTCAGGTATTATAAGCAATTTCTCTTACCCCAATTTGTGTAACATCCACTGGAGCATCATGAGCACGTATTATGACGTCACAGTATATGATGACATCATAATTAGTATGCACTATGTCGTCAAAATGTATTATGACGTCATTATGTATCCGCATTATGACATCACAATATATTATGAGAGCGCAATTTGCAGGTATTATGAGCAGTTTCGCTTACCCCAACTTGTGTCACATCTACTGGAGCATCATGAGCATGTATTATGACGTCACAGTATATGATGACATCATAATTAGTATGCACTATGACGTCACAATGTATTATGACGTCATAATGTATCAGAATTATGACATCACAATATATTATGGGAGCGCAATTTGCAGGTATTGTGAGCAACTTCTCTTACCCCAATTTGTGTCACATCTACTGGAGCATCATGAGCATGTATTATGATATCACAGTATATGATGATATCATAATTAGTATGCACTATGACGTCACAATGTATTATGATGTCATAATGTATCCGCGTTATGACATCACAATATATTATGAGAGCGCAATTTGCAGGTATTATGAGTAATTTCTCTTACCCCAATTTGTGTCGCATCTACTGGAGCATCATGAGCATGTATTATGACGTCACAGTATATGATGACATCATAATTAGTATGCACTATGACGTCACAATGTATTATGACGTCATAATGTATCCGCATTATGACATCACAATATATAATGAGAGCGCAATTTGCAGGTATTATGAGCAATTTCTCTTACCCCAATTTGTGTCACATCTACTGGAGCATCACGAGCATGTATTATGATGTCACAGTATATGATGACATCATAATTAGTATGCACTATGACGTCACAATGTATTATGACGTCATAATGTATCCGCATTATGACATCACAATATATTATGAGAGCGCAATTTGCAGGTATTATGAGCAATTTCTCTTACCCCAATTTGTGTCACATCTACTGGAGCATCACGAGCATGAATTATGACGTCACAGTATATGATGACATCATAATTAGTTTGCACTATGACGTCACAATGTATTATGACGTCATAATGTATCCGCATTATGACATCACAATATATAATGAGAGCGCAATTTGCAGGTATTATGAGCAATTTCTCTTACCCCAATTTGTGTCACATCTACTGGAGCATCATGAGCATGTATTATGACGTCACAGTATATGATGGCATCATAATCAGTATGCAGTATGACGTCACAATGTATTATGACGTCATAATGTATCCGCATTATGACATCACAATATATTATGAGAAAGCAATTTGCAGGTATTATGAGCAATTTCTCTTACCCCAATTTGTGTCACATCTACTGGAGCATCACGAGCATGTATTATGACATCACAGTATATGATGACATCATAATTATTATGCACTATGATGTCACAATGTAGTATGATGTCATAATGTATCCGCATAATGACATCACAATATATTATGAGAGCGCAATTTGCAGGTTTCATGACAAATTTTGCTTACCCCAATTTGTGTCACATGTACTGGAGCATCATGAGCATGTATTATGACGTCACAGTATATGATGACATCATAATTAGTATGCACTATGACGTCACAATGTATTATGACGTCATAATGTATCCGCATTATGACATCACAATATATTATGAGAGCGCAATTTGCAGGTATTATGATCAATTTCTCTTACCCCAATTTGTGACACATCTACTGGAGCATCATGAGCATGTATTATGACATCACAGTATATGATGACATCATAATTAGCATGCTCTATGACGTCACAATGTATTATGGCGTCATAATGTATCCGCATTTTGACATCACAATATATTATGAGAGCGCAATTTGCAGGTATTATGAGCAATTTCTCTTACCCCAATTTGTGTCACATCTACTGAAGCATCATGAGCATGTATTATGACGTCACAATATATGATGACATCATAATTAGTATGCACTATGACGTCACGATGCAGTATGACGTCATAATGTATCCGCATTATGACATCACAATATATTATGAGAGCGCAATTTGCAGGCATTATGACCAATTTCTCTTACCCCAATTTGTGTCACATTTACTGGAGCATCATGAGCATGTATTATGACGTCACAGTATATGATGACATCATAATTAGTATGCAGTATGACGTCACAATGTATTATGACGTCATAATCTATCCGCATTATGACATCACAATATATTATGAGAGCGCAATTTGCAGGTATTATGAGCAATTTCTCTTACCCCAATTTGTGTCACATCTACTGGAGCATCATGAGCATGTATTATGACATCACAGTATATTTTGACATCATAATTAGTATGCACTATGACGTCACAATGTATTATGACGTTATAATGTGTCCGCATTATGACATCACAATATATGATGAGACCGCAATTTGCAGGTATTATGACCCATATCTCTTACCGCAATTTGTGTCACATCTACTGGAGCATCATGAGCATGTATTATGACATCACAGTATATGATGACAGCATAATTAGTATGCAGTATGACGTCACAGTGTATTATGACGTCATAATCTATCCGCATTATGACATCACAATATATTATGAGAGCGCAATTTGCAGGTATTATGAGCAATTTCTCTTACCCCAATTTGTGTCATATCTACTGGAGCATCATGAGCATGTATTATGACGTCACAGTATATGACGACATCATACTTAGTATGCACTATGACGTCACAATGTATTCTGACGTCATACTGTATCTGCATTATGACATCACAATATATTTTGAGAGCGCAATTTGCAGGTATTATGAGCAACTTCTCTTACCCCAATTTGTGTCACATCTACTGGAGCATCATGAGTATGTATTATGATGTCACAGTATATGATGACATCATAATTAGTATGCAGTATGACATCACAATTTATTTTGACGTCATAATGTATCCGCCTTATGACATCACAATTTATTATGATAGCGCAATTTGCCGGTATTATGAGCAATTTCTCTTACCCCAATTTGTGTCACATCTACTGGAGCATCATGAGCATGTAATATGCCGTAACAGTATATGATGACATCATAATTAGTATGCACTATGACGTCACAATGTATTATGACGTCATAATGTATCAGCATTCTGACATCATGATATATCATGATAGCGCAATTTGCATGCATTATGAGCAATTTCTCTTACCCCAATTTGAGTCACATCTGCTGGATCATCATGAGCATGTATTATGACATCATCGTTTATGGTGACATCATAATTAGTATGCAGTATGACGTCACAGTGTATTATGACATCATAATGTATCCGCATTATGACATCACAATATATTATGAGAGCGCAATTTGCAGGTATTATGAGCAATTTCTCTTACCCCAATTTGTGTCACATCTACTGGAGCATCATGAGCATGTATTATGACATCACAGAATATGTTGACATCATAATTAGTATGCAGTATGACGTCACAATGTATTATGACGTCATAATGTATCTGCATTATGACATCACAAAATATTATGAGAGCGCAATTTACAGGTATTATGAGCAATTTCTCTTACCCCAATTTGTGTCACATCTACTGGAGAATGATGAGCATGTATTATGACGTCACAGTATATGATGACATCATAATTAGTATACAGTATGACGTCACAATGTATTATGAGGTCATAATGTATCCGCATTATGACATCACAATATATTATGAGAGCGCAACATGCAGGTATTATGAGCAATTTCTCTTACCCCAATTTGTGTCACATCAACTGGAGCATCATGAGCATGTATTATGACGACACAGTATATGATGACATCATAATGAGTATGCACTATGACGTCACAATATACTATGACGTCATATTGTATCCGCATTATGACATCACAATATATTATGAAAGCGCAATTTGCAGGTATTATGAGCAATTTGTCTTACCCCAATTTGTGTCACATCTACTGGAGCCTCATGAGCATGTATTATGACGTCACAGTATATGATGACATCATAATTAGTATGCAGAATGACGTCACAATGTATTATGACGTCATAATGTATCCGCATTATGACATCACAATATATTATGAGAGCGCAACCTGCAGGTATTGTGAGCAATTTCTCTTACCCCAATTTGTGTCACATCTACCGGAGCATCATGAGCATGTATTATGACGTCACAGTATATGATGACATCATAATTACTATGCAGTATGACGTCACAATGTATTATGACGTCATAATGTTTCCACATTATGACATCACAATATATTATGAGAGCGCAACTTGCAGGTATTATGAGCAATTTCTCTTACCCCAATTTGTGTCACATCTACTCGAGCATCATGAGCATGTATTATGATGTCACAGTATATGATGACATCATAATTAGTATGCACTATGACGTCACAATGTATTATGACGTCATAATGTATCCGCATTATGACATCACAATATATTATGAGTGCAATTTGCAGGTATTATGAGCAATTTCTCTTACCCCGATTTGTTTCACATCTACTGGAGCATCATGAGCATGTATTATGACATCACAGTATATGTTGACATCATAATTAGTATGCACTATGACGTCACAATGTATTATGACGTCATAATGTATCCGCATTATGACATCACAATATATTATGAGAGCGCAATTTGCAGGTATTATGAGCAATTTCTCTTACCCCAATTTGTGTCACATCTACTGGAGCATCATGAGCATGTATTATGGCGTCACAGTATATGATGACATCATAATTATTATGCACTATGACATCACAATGTATTATGACGTCGTAATGTATCCGCATTATGACATCACAATATATTATGAGATCGCAATTTGCAGGTATTATGACCCATTTCTCTTACCCCAATTTGTGTCACATCTACTGGAGCATCATGAGCATGTATTATGACGTCACAGTATATGGTGACTTCATAATTAGTATGCACTATTACGTCACAATGTACTATGACGTCATAATATATCAGCATTATGACATCACACTATATTATGAGAGCCCAATTTTCAGGTATTATTAGCAATTTCTCTTACCCCAATTTGTGTCACATCTACTGGAGCATCATGAGCATGTATTATGACATCACAGTATATTTTTACATCATAACTAGTATGCACTATGACGTCACAATGTATTATGACGTCATAATGTATCCGCATTATGACATCACAATATATGATGAGACCGCAATTTGCAGGTATTATGACCCATATCTCTTAGCGCAACTTGTGTCACATATTCTGGAGCATCATGAGCATGTATTATGACGTCACAGTATATGATGACAGCATAATTAGTATGCAGTATGACGTCACAATGTATTATGACGTCATAATGGATCCGCATTATGACATCACAATATATTATGAGAGCGCAATTTGCAGGTATTATGAGCAATTTCTCTTACCCCAATTTGTGTCACATCTACTGGAGCATCATGAGCATGTATTATGACGTCACAGTATATGATGACATCATAATTAGTAAGCACTCTGACGTCACAGTGTATTATGACGTCATAATGTATCCTCATTATGACATCACAATATATTATGAGAGTGCAATTTGCAGGTATTATGAGCAATTTCTCTTACCCCAATTTGTGTCACATCTACTGGAGCATCATGAGCATGTATTATGACGTCACAGTATATGATGACATCATAATTAGTATGCACTATGACGTCACAATATGTTTTGCCGTCATAATGTGTCCGCGTTATGACATCACAATATATTATGAGAGCCCAATTTACAGGTGTTATGAACATTTTCTCTTACCCCAATTTGTGTCACATCTACTGGAGCATCATGAGCATGTATTATGACGTCACAGTATATGAAGACATCATAATTAGTATGCAGTATGATGTCACAATATATTATGACGTCACAATGTATCCGCATTATGACATCACAATATATTATGAGAGCGCAACATGCAGGTATTATGAGCAATTTCTCTTACCCGAATTTGTGTCACATCTACTGGAGCATCATGAGCATGTATTATGACGTCACAGTATATGATGACATCATAATTAGTATGCAGTATGATGTCACAATGTATTATGACGTCATAATATATCCGCATTATGACATCACAATATATTATGTGAGCGCAATTTGCAGTTTTTATGACCAATTTCGCTTACCCCAATTTGTGTCACATCTACTGGAGCATCATGAGCATGTATTATGACGTCACAGTATATGATGACATCATAATTAGTATGCAGTATGACGTCACAATGTATTATGATGTCATAATGTATCCGCATTATGACATCACAATATATTATGAGAGCGCAACATGCAGGTATTATGAGCAATTTATCTTACCCCAATTTGTGTCACATCTACTGGAGCATCATGAGCATGTATTATGACGTCACAGTATATGATGACATCATAATTAGTATGCAGTATGACGTCACAATGTATTATGACATCATAATGTTTCCGCAGTATGACATCACAATATATTATGAGAGCGCAACATGCAGGTATTTTGAGCAATTTCTCTTACCCCAATTTGTGTCACATCTACTGGAGCATCTTGAGCATGGATTATGACGTCACAGTATATGATGACATCATAATTAGTATGCACTATGACGTCACAATGTATTATGACGTCATAATGTATCCGCAATATGACATCACAATATATTATGAGAGCGCAATTTGCGGGTTTTATGACCAATTTCGCTTACCGCAATTTGTGTCACATCTACTGGAGCATCATGAGCATGTATTATGACGTCACAGTATATGATGACATCATAATCAGTATGCACTATGACGTCACAATGTATTATAACGTCATAATGTATCCGCATTGTGACATCACAATATATTATGAGAGCGCAACATGCAGGTATTATGAGCAATTTCTCTTACCCCAATTTGTGTCACATCTACTGGAGCATCTTGAGCATGATTTATGACGTCACAGTATATGATGGCATCATAATTAATATGCACTATGACATCACAATGTATTATGACGTCATAATGTATCCGCATTATGACATCACAATATATTATGAGAGCGCAATTTGCAGGTTTTATGATCAATTTCTCTTACCCCACTTTGTGTCACATCTACTGGAGCATCATGAGCATGTATTATGACGTCACAGCATATGATGACATCATAATTAGTATGCACTATGACGTCAGAATGTATTATGACGTAATAATGTATCCGCATTATGACATCACAATATATTATGAGAGCGCAACATGCAGGTATTATGAGCAATTTCTCTTACCCCAGTTTGTGTCACATCTACTGGAGCATCATGAGCATGTATTATGACGTCACAGTATATGATGACATCATAATTAGTATGCGCTATGACATCACAATGTATTATGATGTCATAATGTATCCGCATTATGACATCACAGTATATTATGTGAGCGCAATTTGCAGGTTTTATGAGCAATTTCTCTTACCCCACTTTGTGTCACATCTACTGGAGCATCATGAGCATGTATTATGACGTCACAGTATATGATGACATCATAATCAGTATGCACTATGACGTCACAATGTATTATGACGTCATAATATATCTGCATTATGACATCACAATATATTATGACAGCGCAACATGCAGGTTTTATGACCAATTTCGCTCACCCCAATTTGTGTCACATCTACTGGAGCATCATGAGCATGTATTATGACGTCACAGTATATGATGACATCATAATTAGTATGCACTATGACGTCACAATGTATTATGACGTCATAATGTATCCGCATTATGACATCACAATATATTATGAGAGCGCAATTTGCAGGTTTTATGACCAATTTCGCTTACCGCAAATTGTGTCACATCTACTGGAGCATCATGAGCATGTATTATGATGTCACAGTATATGATGACATCATAATCAGTATGCACTATGACGTCACAATGTATTATGACGTCATAATGAATCCGCATTGTGACATCACAATATATTATGAGAGCGCAACATGCAGGTATTATGAGCAATTTCTCTTACCCCAATTTGTGTCACATCTACTGGAGCATCATGAGCATGTATTATGACGTCACAGTATATGATGACATCATAATTAATATGCACTATGACGTCACAATGTATTATGACGTCATAATATATCCGCATTATGACATCACAATATATTATGAGAGAGCAACATGTAGGTTTTATGACCAATTTCGCTTACCCCAATTTGTGTCACATCTACTGGAGCATCATGAGCATGTATTATGACGTCACAGTATATGATGACATCATAATTAGTATGCACTATGATGTAACAATGTATTATGACGTCATAATGTAGCCGCATTATGACATCACAATATATTATGAGAGCGCAATTTGCAGGTTTTATGACCAATTTCGCTTACCCCAATTTGTGTCACATCTACTGGAGCATCATGAGCATGTATTATGACCTCACAGTATATGATGACATCATAATTAGTATGCAGTATGATGTCGCAATGTATTATGATGTCATAATGTATCCGCATTATGCCATCACAATATATTATGAGAGCGCAACATGCATGTATTATGAGCAATTTCTCTTAATCCAATTTGTGTCACATCTACTGGAGCATCATGAGCATGTATTATGACGTCACAGTATATGATGACATCATAATTAGTATGCAGTATGACGTCACAATGTATTATGACGTCATAATGTATCCGCATTATGACGTCACAATATATTATGAGAGCACAACATGCAGGTATTATGAGCAATTTCTCTTACCCCAATTTGTGTCACATCCACTGGAGCATCATGAGCATGTATTATGACGTCACAGTATACGATGACATCATAATTAGCATGCACTGTGACGTCACAATGTATTATGACGTCATAATGTATCCGCCTTATGACATCACAATATATTATGAGAGCGCAACATGCAGGTATTATGAGCAATTTCTCTTATCCCAATTTGTGTCACATCTACTGGAGCATCATGAGCATGTATTATGACGTCACAGTATATGATGACATCATAATTAGTATGCACTATGACGTCACAATGTATTATGACGTCATAATGTATCCACATTATGACATCACAATATATTATGAGAGCGCAATTTGCAGGTTTTATGACCAATTTCGCTTACCGCAATTTGTGTCACATCTACTGGAGCATCATGAGCATGTATTATGAATTCACAGTATATGGTGAAATCATAATTAGTATGCACTGTGACGTCACAATGTATTATGACGTCATAATGTATCCGCATTATGACATCGCAATATATTATGAGAGCGCAATTTGCAGGTATTATGAGCAATTTCTCTTACACCAATTTGTGTCACATCTACTGAAGCATCATGAGCATGTATTATGACGTCACAGTATATGATGACATCATAATTAGTATGCACTATGATGTCACAATGCAGTATGACGTCATAATGTATCCGCATTATGACATCACAATACATTATGAGAGCGCAATTTGCAGGCATTATGAGCAATTTCTCTTACCCCAATTTGTGTCACATCTACTGGAGCATCATCAGCATGTATTATGACGTCACAGTATATGTTGACATCATAATTAGTATGCACTATGACGTCACAATGTATTATGACGTCATAATGTATCCGCATTATGACATCACAATATATTCTGAGAGCGCAATTTGCAGGTATTATGAGCAATTTCACTTACCCCAATTTTTGTCACATCTACTGGAGCATCATGAGCATGTATTTTGACGTCACAGTATATGATGACATCATAATTAGTATGCACTACGACGTCACAATGTATTATGACGTCATAAAGTATCCGCATTATGACATCACAATATATTATGAGAGCGCAACATGAAGGTATTATGAGCAATTTCTCTTACCCCAATTTGTGTCACATCTACTGGAGCATCATGAGCATGTATTATGACGTCACAGTATATGATGACATCATAATTAGTATGCAGTATGATGTCACAATATATTATGACGTCACAATGTATCCGCATTATGACATCACAATATATTATGAGAGCGCAACATGCAGGTATTATGAGCAATTTCTCTTACCCGAATTTGTGTCACATCTACTGGAGCATCATGAGCATGTATTATGACGTCACAGTATATGATGACATCATAATTAGTATGCAGTATGATGTCACAATGTATTATGACGTCATAATATATCCGCATTATGGCATCACAATATATTATGTGAGCGCAATTTGCAGTTTTTATGACCAATTTCGCTTGCCCCAATTTGTGTCACATCTACTGGAGCATCATGAGCATGTATTATGACGTCACAGTATATGATGACATCATAATTAGTATGCAGTATGACGTCACAATGTATTATGATGTCATAATGTATCCGCATTATGACATCACAATATATTATGAGAGCGCAACATGCAGGTATTATGAGCAATTTATCTTACCCCAATTTGTGTCACATCTACTGGAGCATCATGAGCATGTATTATGACGTCACAGTATATGATGACATCATAATTAGTATGCAGTATGACGTCACAATGTATTATGACATCATAATGTTTCCGCAGTATGACATCACAATATATTATGAGAGCGCAACATGCAGGTATTTTGAGCAATTTCTCTTACCCCAATTTGTGTCACATCTACTGGAGCATCTTGAGCATGGATTATGACGTCACAGTATATGATGACATCATAATTAGTATGCACTATGACGTCACAATGTATTATGACGTCATAATGTATCCGCAATATGACATCACAATATATTATGAGAGCGCAATTTGCGGGTTTTATGACCAATTTCGCTTACCGCAATTTGTGTCACATCTACTGGAGCATCATGAGCATGTATTATGACGTCACAGTATATGATGACATCATAATCAGTATGCACTATGACGTCACAATGTATTATAACGTCATAATGTATCCGCATTGTGACATCACAATATATTATGAGAGCGCAACATGCAGGTATTATGAGCAATTTCTCTTACCCCAATTTGTGTCACATCTACTGGAGCATCTTGAGCATGATTTATGACGTCACAGTATATGATGGCATCATAATTAATATGCACTATGACATCACAATGTATTATGACGTCATAATGTATCCGCATTATGACATCACAATATATTATGAGAGCGCAATTTGCAGGTTTTATGATCAATTTCTCTTACCCCACTTTGTGTCACATCTACTGGAGCATCATGAGCATGTATTATGACGTCACAGCATATGATGACATCATAATTAGTATGCACTATGACGTCAGAATGTATTATGACGTAATAATGTATCCGCATTATGACATCACAATATATTATGAGAGCGCAACATGCAGGTATTATGAGCAATTTCTCTTACCCCAGTTTGTGTCACATCTACTGGAGCATCATGAGCATGTATTATGACGTCACAGTATATGATGACATCATAATTAGTATGCGCTATGACATCACAATGTATTATGATGTCATAATGTATCCGCATTATGACATCACAGTATATTATGTGAGCCCAATTTGCAGGTTTTATGAGCAATTTCTCTTACCCCACTTTGTGTCACATCTACTGGAGCATCATGAGCATGTATTATGACGTCACAGTATATGATGACATCATAATCAGTATGCACTATGACGTCACAATGTATTATGACGTCATAATATATCTGCATTATGACATCACAATATATTATGGCAGCGCAACATGCAGGTTTTATGACCAATTTCGCTTACCCCAATTTGTGTCACATCTACTGGAGCATCATGAGCATGTATTATGACGTCACAGTATATGATGACATCATAATTAGTATGCACTATGACGTCACAATGTATTATGACGTCATAATGTATCCGCATTATGACATCACAATATATTATGAGAGCGCAATTTGCAGGTTTTATGACCAATTTCGCTTACCGCAAATTGTGTCACATCTACTGGAGCATCATGAGCATGTATTATGATGTCACAGTATATGATGACATCATAATCAGTATGCACTATGACGTCACAATGTATTATGACGTCATAATGAATCCGCATTGTGACATCACAATATATTATGAGAGCGCAACATGCAGGTATTATGAGCAATTTCTCTTACCCCAATTTGTGTCACATCTACTGGAGCATCATGAGCATGTATTATGACGTCACAGTATATGATGACATCATAATTAATATGCACTATGACGTCACAATGTATTATGACGTCATAATATATCCGCATTATGACATCACAATATATTATGAGAGCGCAACATGTAGGTTTTATGACCAATTTCGCTTACCCCAATTTGTGTCACATCTACTGGAGCATCATGAGCATGTATTATGACGTCACAGTATATGATGACATCATAATTAGTATGCACTATGATGTAACAATGTATTATGACGTCATAATGTAGCCGCATTATGACATCACAATATATTATGAGAGCGCAATTTGCAGGTTTTATGACCAATTTCGCTTACCCCAATTTGTGTCACATCTACTGGAGCATCATGAGCATGTATTATGACCTCACAGTATATGATGACATCATAATTAGTATGCAGTATGATGTCGCAATGTATTATGATGTCATAATGTATCCGCATTATGCCATCACAATATATTATGAGAGCGCAACATGCATGTATTATGAGCAATTTCTCTTAATCCAATTTGTGTCACATCTACTGGAGCATCATGAGCATGTATTATGACGTCACAGTATATGATGACATCATAATTAGTATGCAGTATGACGTCACAATGTATTATGACGTCATAATGAATCCGCATTATGACGTCACAATATATTATGAGAGCACAACATGCAGGTATTATGAGCAATTTCTCTTACCCCAATTTGTGTCACATCCACTGGAGCATCATGAGCATGTATTATGACGTCACAGTATACGATGACATCATAATTAGTATGCACTGTGACGTCACAATGTATTATGACGTCATAATGTATCCGCCTTATGACATCACAATATATTATGAGAGCGCAACATGCAGGTATTATGAGCAATTTCTCTTATCCCAATTTGTGTCACATCTACTGGAGCATCATGAGCATGTATTATGACGTCACAGTATATGATGACATCATAATTAGTATGCACTATGACGTCACAATGTATTATGACGTCATAATGTATCCACATTATGACATCACAATATATTATGAGAGCGCAATTTGCAGGTTTTATGACCAATTTCGCTTACCGCAATTTGTGTCACATCTACTGGAGCATCATGAGCATGTATTATGAATTCACAGTATATGGTGAAATCATAATTAGTATGCACTGTGACGTCACAATGTATTATGACGTCATAATGTATCCGCATTATGACATCGCAATATATTATGAGAGCGCAATTTGCAGGTATTATGAGCAATTTCTCTTACACCAATTTGTGTCACATCTACTGAAGCATCATGAGCATGTATTATGACGTCACAGTATATGATGACATCATAATTAGTATGCACTATGATGTCACAATGCAGTATGACGTCATAATGTATCCGCATTATGACATCACAATATATTATGAGAGCGCAATTTGCAGGCATTATGAGCAATTTCTCTTACCCCAATTTGTGTCACATCTACTGGAGCATCATCAGCATGTATTATGACGTCACAGTATATGTTGACATCATAATTAGTATGCACTATGACGTCACAATGTATTATGACGTCATAATGTATCCGCATTATGACATCACAATATATTCTGAGAGCGCAATTTGCAGGTATTATGAGCAATTTCACTTACCCCAATTTTTGTCACATCTACTGGAGCATCATGAGCATGTATTTTGACGTCACAGTATATGATGACATCATAATTAGTATGCACTACGACGTCACAATGTATTATGACGTCATAAAGTATCCGCATTATGACATCACAATATATTATGAGAGCGCAACATGCAGGTATTATGAGCAATTTCTCTTACCCCAATTTGTGTCACATCTACTGGAGCATCATGAGCATGATTTTGATGTCACAGTATATGATGACATCATAATTACTATGCACTATGACGTCACAATGTATTATGACATCATAATGTATGCGCATTATGACATCACAGTATATTATGAGAGCGCAACATGCAGGTATTTTGAGCAATTTCTCTTACCCCAATTTGTGTCACATCTACTGGAGCATCATGAGCATGTATTATGACGTCACAGTATATGATGACATCATAATTAGTATGCACTATGATGTCACAATGCAGTATGACATCATAATGTATCTGCATTATGACATCACAATATATTATGAGAGCGCAACATGCAGGTATTATGAGCAATTTCTCTTACCCCAATTTGTGTCACATCTACTGGAGCATCATGAGCATGATTTATGACGTCACAGTATATGATGACATCATAATTAGTATGCACTATGACGTCACAATGTATTATGACGTCATAATGTATCCGCATTATGACATCACAATATATTATGAGAGCGCAACATGCAGGTATTATGAGCAATTTGTCTTACCCCAATTTGTGTCACATCTACTGGAGCATCATGAGCATGTATTATGACGTCACAGTATATGATGACATCATAATTAGTATGCACTATGATGTCACAATGCAGTATGACGTCATAATGTATCCGCATTATGACATCACAATATATTATGAGAGCGCAATTTGCAGTCATTATGAGCAATTTCTCTTACCCCAATTTGTGTCACATCTACTGGAGCACAATGAGCATGTATTATGACGTCACAGTATATGGTGACATGATAATTAGTATGCACTATGGCATCAAAATTTATTATGACGTCATAATGTATCCGCATTATGACATCACAATATATTATGAGAGTGCAATTTGCAGGTATTATGAGCAATTTCTCTTACCCCAATTTGTGTCACATCTACCGGAGCATCATGAGCATGTATTATGACATCACAGTATATGTTGACATCATAATTAGTATGCACTATGACGTCACAATGTATTATGACGTCATAATGTATCCGCATTATGACATCACAATATATTCTGAGAGCGCAATTTGCAGGTATTATGAGCAATTTCTCTTACCCCAATTTGTGTCACATCTACCGGAGCATCATGAGCATGTATTATGACGTCACAGTATATGGTGACATCATAATTATTATGCACTATGACGTCACAATGTTTTATTAAGTCATAATGTACCAGCATTATGACATCACAATATATTATGAGAGTGCCATTTGCAGGTATTATGAGCAATTTCTCTTACCCCAATTTGTGTCACGTCTACTGGAGCATCATGAGCATGTATTATGACATCACAGTATATGATGACATCATAATTAGTATGCAATATGACGTCACAATATAGTATGACGTCATAATGTATCCGCATTATGACATCACAATATATTATGAGAGCGCAATTTGCAGGTATTATGAGCAATTTCTCTTACCCCAATTTGTGTCTCATCTACTTGAGCATCATGAGCATGTATTATGACGTCACAGTATACGATGACATCATAATTAGTATTCACTATGACGTCACAATGCAGTATGACGTCATAATGTATCCGCATTATGACATCACAATATATTATGAGAGCGCAATTTGCAGGTTTTATGAGCAATTTCTCTTACCCCAATTTTTGTCACATCTACTGGAGCATCATGAGCATGTATTTTGACGTCACAGTATATGATGACATCATAATCAGTATGCACTATGACGTCACAATGTATTATGACGTCATAAAGTATCCGCATTATGACATCACAATATATTATGAGAGCGCAATTTGCAGGTATTATGAGCAATTTCTCTTACCCCAATTTGTGTCACATCTACTGAAGCATCATGAGCATGTATTATGACGTCACAGTATATGATGACATCATAATTAGTATGCACTATGACGTCACAATGTATTATGACGTCATAAAGAATCCGCCTTATGACATCACAATATATTATGAGAGCGCAATTTGCAGGTATTATGAGCAATTTCTCTTACCCCAATTTGTGTCACATCTACTGAAGCATCATGAGCAAGTATTATGATGTCACAGTATACGATGACATCATAATTAGTATGCACTATGACGTCACAATGTATTATGACGTCATAATGTATCTGCATTAAGACATCACAATATATTATGAGAGCGCAATTTGCAGGTTTTATGAGCAATTTCTCTTACCCCAATTTGTGTCACATCTACTGGAGCATCATGAGCATGTATTATGACGTCACAGTATATGATGACATCATAATTAGTATGCACTATGACATCACAATGTATTATGACGTCATAATATATCCGCATTATGACATCACAATATATTATGAGAGCGCAACATTCAGGTATTATGAGCAATTTCTCTTACCCCAATTTGTGTCACATCTACTGGAGCATCATGAGCATGTATTATGACGTCACAGTATATGATGACCTCATAATTAGTATGCACTATGACGTCACAATGTATTATGACGTCATAATATATCCGCATTATGACATCAGAATATATTATGAGAGCGCAACATGCAGGTATTATGAGCAATTTCTCTTACCCCAATTTGTGTCACATCTACTGGAGCATCATGAGCATGTATTATGACGTCACAGTATATGATGACATCATAATTAGTATGCACTATGACGTCACAATGTGTTATGATGTCATAATGTATCCGCATTATGACATCACAATATATTATGAGAGCGCAATTTGCAGGTTTTATGAACAATTTCGCTTACAGCAATTTGTGTCACATCTACTGGAGCATCATGAGCATGTATTATGACGTCACAGTATATGATGACATCATAATCAGTATGCACTATGACGTCACAATGTATTATGACGTCATAAAGTATCCGCATTATGACATCACAATATATTATGAGAGCGCAATTTGCAGGTATTATGAGCAATTCCTCTTACCCCAATTTGTGTCACATCTACTGAAGCATCATGAGCATGTATTATGATGTCACAGTATACGATGACATCATAATTAGTATGCACTATGACGTCACAATGTATTATGACGTCATAATGTATCCGCATTAAGACATCACAATATATTATGAGAGCGCAATTTGCAGGTTTTATGAGCAATTTCTCTTACCACAATTTGTGTCACATCTACTGGAGCATCATGAGCATGTATTATGACGTCACAGTATATGATGACATCATAATTAGTATTCACTATGACGTCACAATGTATTATGACGTCATAATGTATCCGCGTTATGACATCACAATATATTATGAGAGCGCAACATGCAGGTATTATGAGCAATTTCTCTTACCCCAATTTGTGTCACATCTACTGGAGCATCATGAGCATGTTTTATGACGTCACAGTATATGATGACATCATAATTAGTATGCACTATGACGTCACAATGTATTATGACGTCATAATGTATCCGCATTATGACATCACAATATATTATGAGAGCGCAATTTGCAGGTTTTATGACCAATTTCGCCTACCGCAAATTGTGTCACATCTTCTGGAGCATCATGAGCATGTATTATGACGTCACAGTATATGATGACATCATAATCAGTATGCACTGTGACGTCACAATGTATTATGACGTCATAAAGTATCCGCATTATGACATCACAATATATTATGAGACCGCATCATGCAGGTATTATGAGCAATTTCTCTTACCCCAATTTGTGTCACATCTACTGGAGCATCGTGAGCATGATTTATGACGTCACAGTTTATGATGACATCATAATTAGGATGCACTATGACGTCACAATGTATTATGACGTCATAATGTATCCGCATTATGACATCACAATATATTATGAGAGCGCAATTTGCAGGTATTATGAGCAATTTCTCTTACACCAATTTGTGTCACATCCACTGAAGCATCATGATTATGTATTATGACGTCACAGTATATGATGACTTCATAATTAGTATGCACTATGATGTCACAATGCAGTATGACGTCATAATGTATCCGCATTATGACATCACAATATATTATGAGAGCGCAATTTGCAGGCATTATGAGCAATTTCTCTTACCCCAATTTGTGTCACATCTACTGGAGCATCATGAGCATGTATTATGACGTCACAGTATATGATGACATGATGATTAGTATGCACTATGGCGTCACAATTTATTATGACGTCATAATGTATCCGCATTATGGCATCACAATATATTATGAGAGAGCAATTTGCAGGTATTATGAGCAATTTCTCTTACCCCAATTTGTGTCACATCTACTGGAGCATCATGAGCATGTATTATGACGTCACAGTATATGATGACATCATAATTAGTATTCACTATGACGTCACAATGTATTATGACGTCATAATGTATCCGCGTTATGACATCACAATATATTATGAGAGCGCAACATGCAGGTATTATGAGCAATTTCTCTTACCCCAATTTGTGTCACATCTACTGGAGCATCATGAGCATGTTTTATGACGTCACAGTATATGATGACATCATAATTAGTATGCACTATGACGTCACAATGTATTATGACGTCATAATGTATCCGCATTATGACATCACAATATATTATGAGAGCGCAATTTGCAGGTTTCATGACCAATTCCGCCTACTGCAATTTGTGTCACATCTTCTGGAGCATCATGAGCATGTATTATGACGTCACAGTATATGATGACATCATAATCAGTATGCACTATGACGTCACAATGTATTATGACATCATAATGTATCCGCATTATGACATCGCAATATATTATGAGAGCGCAATTTGCAGGTATTCGGAGAAATTTCTCTTACCCCAATTTGTGTCACATCTACTGGAGCATAATGACCATGCATTATGATGTCACTGCATATGATGACATCATAATTAGTATACACTATGATGTCACAATGTATTATGACATCATAATGATTCCGCATTATGACATCACAATATATTATGAGAGCGCAATTTGCAGGCATTATGAGCTATTTCTCTTACCCCAATTTGTGTCACATCTACTGGAGCATAATGAGCATGCATTATGATGTCACAGTATATGATGACATCATAATTAGTTTGCACTATGATGTCACAATGTATTATGAGGTCATAATGAATCCGCATTATGACATCACAATATATTATGAGAGCGCAATTTGCAGGTATTTTGAGCAATTTCTCTTACCCCAATTTGTGTCACATCTACTGGAGAAACATGAGCATGTATTATGACGTCACAATATATGATGACATCATAATTAGTCTGCACTATGACATCACAATGTATTATGACGTCATAATGTATTCGCATTATGACATCACAATATAGTATGAGAGCGCAATTTGCAGGTATTATGAGCAATTTCTCTTACCCCAATTTGTGTCACATCTACTGGAGCATCCTGAGCATGTATTTTGACGTCACAATATATGATGACATCATAATTAGTATGCACTATGACGTCACAATGTATTATGACGTCATAATGTATTCGCATTATGACATCACAGTATAGTATGAGAGCGCAATTTGCAGGTATTATGAGCAATTTCTCTTACCCCAATTTGTGTCACATCTACTCGAGCATCATGAGCATGTATTATGACGTCACAGTATATGATGACATCATAATTAGTATGCACTATGACGTCACAATGTATTATGATGTCATAATATATCCGCATTATGACATCACAACATATTAAGAGAGCACAATTTGCAGATATAATGAGCAATTTCTCTTACCACAATTAGAGTCACATCTACTGGAGCATCATGAGCATGCATTATGACGTCACAATATATGATGACATCATAATTAGTATGCACTATGATGTCACAATGTATTATGACGTCATAATGTATCCGCTTTATGACATCACAATATATTATGAGAGCGCAATTTGCAGGCATTTTGAGCAATTTCTCTTACCCCAATTTGTGTCACATCTACTCGAGCATCATGAGCATGTATTATGACGTCACAGTATATGATGACATCATAATTAGTATGCACTATGACGTCACAATGTATTATGACATCATAATGTATCCGCATTATGACATCGCAATATATTATGAGAGCGCAATTTGCAGGTAATCGGAGCAATTTCTCTTACCCCAATTTGTGTCACATCTACTGGAGCATAATGAGCATGCATTATGATGTCACTATATATGATGACATCATAATTACTATGCAGTATGATGTCACAATGTATTATGACGTCATAATGATTCCGCATTATGACATCACAATATATTATGAGAGCGCAATTTGCAGGTATTATGAGCAATTTCTCTTACCCCAATTTGTGTCACGTCTACTGGAGCATCCTGAGCATGTAATTTGGCGTCACAATATATGATGACATCATAATTAGTATGCACTATGACGTCACAATGTATTATGACGTCATAATGTATTCGCATTATGACATCACAATATAGTATGAGAGCGCAATTTGCAGGTATTATGAGCAATTTCTCTTACCCCAATTTGTGTCACATCTACTCGAGCATCATGAGCATGTATTATGACGTCACAGTATATGATGACATCATAATTAGTATGCACTATGACGTCACAATGTATTATGATGTCATAATATATCCGCATTATGACATCACAACATATTAAGAGAGCGCAATTTGCAGATATTATGAGCAATTTCTCTTACCCCAATTTGTGTCACATCTACTGGAGCATAATGAGCATGCATTATGATGTCACTGTATATGATGACATCATAATTAGTATGCACTATGATGTCACATTGTAATATGACGTCATAATGATTCCGCATTATGACATCACAATATAGTATGAGAGCGCAATTTGCAGGTATTCGGAGCAATTTCTCTTACCCCAATTTGTGTCACATCTACTGGAGCATCCTGAGCATGTATTTTGACGTCACAATATATGATGACATCATAATTAGTATGCACTATGACGTCACAACGTATTATGACGTCATAATGTATTCGCATTATGACATCACAATATAGTATGAGAGCGCAATTTGCAGGTATTATGAGCAATTTCTCTTACCCCAATTTGTGTCACATCTACTGGAGCATCATGAGCATGTATTATGACGTCACAGTATATGATGACATCATAATTAGTATGCACTATGATATCACAATGTATTATGATGTCATAATATATCCGCATTATGACATCACAACATATTAAGAGTGCGCAATTTGCAGACATTATGAGCAATTTCTCTTACTCCAATTTGTGTCACATCTACTGGAGCATCCTGAGCATGTATTTTGACGTCACAGTATATGATGACATCATAATTAGTATGCACTATGACGTCACAATGTATTATGACGTCATAATGTATTCGCATTATGACATCACAATATAGTATGAGAGCGCAATTTGCAGGTATTCGGAGCAATTTCTCTTACCGCAATTTGTGTCACATCTACTGGAGCATAATGAGCATGCATTATGGTGTCACTGTATATGATGACATCATAATTAGTATGCACTATGACGTCAAAATGTACTATGACGTCATAATGTATCCGCATTATGACATCACAATATATTATGAGAGCGCAATTTGCAGGTATTTTGAGCAATTTCTCTTACCACAATTTGTGTCACATCTACTGGAGAAACATTAGCATGTATTATGACATCACAGTATATGATGACATCATAATTAGTATGCATTATGACGTCACAATATATTATGATGTCATAATATATCCGCATTATGACCTCATAATATATTATGAGAGCGCAATTTGCAGGTATTATGAGCAATTTCTCTTACCCCAACTTGTGTCACATCTACTGGGGCATCCCGAGCATGTATTTTGACGTCAAAATATATGATGACATCATAATTAGTATGCACTATGACGTCACAATGTATTATGATGTCATAATGTATTCGCATTATGACATCACAATATAGTATGAGAGCGCAATTTGCAGGTATTATGAGCAATTTCTCTTACCCCAATTTGTGTCACATCTACTGGAGCATACTGAGCATGTATTTTGACGTCACAGTATATGATGACATCATAATTAGTATGCACTATGACGTCACAATGTATTATGACGTCATAATGTATTCGCATTATGACATCACAATATAGTATGAGAGCGCAATTTGCAGGTATTATGAGCAATTTCTCTTACCCCAATTTGTGTTACATCTACTCGAGCATCCTGAGCATGTATTATGACGTCACAGTATATGATGACATCATAATTAGTATGCACTATGACGTCACAATGTATTTTGAGGTCATAATATATCCTCATTATGACATCACAACATATTAAGAGAGCGCAATTTGCAGATATTATGTGCAATTTCTCTTACCACAATTTGTGTCACATCTACTGGAGCATCATGAGCATGCATTATGACGTCACAATATATGATGACATCATAATTAGTATGCACTATGATGTCACAATGTATTATGACGTCATAATGTATCCGCTTTATGACTTCACAATATATAATGAGAGCGCAATTTTCAGGTATTATGAGCAATTTCTCTTACCCCAATTTGTGTCACATCTACTGGAGCATCCTGAGCATGTATTTTGACGTCACAATATAGGATGACATCATAATTAGTATGCACTATGACGTCACAATGTATTATGACATCATAATGTATCCGCATTATGACATCGCAATATATTATGAGAGCGCAATTTGCAGGTATTCGGAGCAATTTCTCTTACCCCAATTTGTGTCACATCTACTGGAGCATAATGAGCATGCATTATGATGTCACTGTATATGATGACATCATAATTAGTATGCACTATGATGTCACAATGTATTATGACGTCATAATTTATCCGCTTTATGACATCACAATATATTATGAGAGCGCAATTTGCAGGTATTATGAGCAATTTCTCTTACCCCAATTTGTGTCACATCTACTGGAGCATCCTGAGCATGTATTTTGACGTCACAATATATGATGGTATCATAATTAGTATGCAGTATGACGTCCCAATGTATTATGTCGTCATAATGTATTCGCATTATGACATCACAATATAGTATGAGAGCGCAATTTGCAGGTATTATGAGCAATTTCTCTTACCCCAATTTGTGTCACATCTACTCGAGCATCATGAGCATGTATTATGACGTCACAGTATATGATGACATCATAATTAGTATGCACTATGACGTCACAATGTATTATGACATCATAATGTATCCGCATTATGACATCGCAATATATTATGAGAGCGCAATTTGCAGGTATTCGGAGCAATTTCTCTTACCCCAATTTGTGTCACATCTACTGGAGCATCATGAGCATGCATTATGATGTCACAGTATATGATGACATCATAATTAGTATGCACTATGATGTCACAATGTATTATGAGGTCATAATGAATCCACATTATGACATCACAATATATTATGAGAGCGCAATTTGCAGGTATTCGGAGCAATTTCTATTACCCCAATTTGTGTCACATCTACTGGAGCATAATGAGCATGCATTATGATGTCACTGTATATGATGACATCATAAATAGTATGCACTATGATGTCACAATGTATTATGACGTCATAATGTATCCGCTTTATGACATCACAATATATTATGAGAGCGCAATTTGCAGGCATTTTGAGCAATTTCTCTTACCCCAATTTGTGTCACATCTACTCGAGCATCATGAGCATGTATTATGACGTCACAGTATATGATGACATCATAATTAGTATGCAATATGACGTCACAATGTATTATGACATCATAATGTATCCGCATTATGACATCGCAATATATTATGAGAGCGCAATTTGCAGGTATTCGGAGCAATTTCTCTTACCCCAATTTGTGTCACATCTACTGGAGCATAATGAGCATGCATTATGATGTCACTGTATATGATGACATCATAATTAATATGCACTATGATGTCACAATGTATTATGATGTCATAATGTATCCGCTTTATGACATCACAATATATTATGAGAGTGCAATTTGCAGGTATTATGAGCAATTTCTCTTACCCCAATTTGTGTCACATCTACTGGAGCACCCTGAGCATGTATTTTGACGTCACAATATATGATGGTATCATAATTAGTATGCAGTATGACGTCCCAATGTATTATGACGTCATAATGTATTCGCATTATGACATCACAATATAGTATGAGAGCGCAATTTGCAGGTATTATGAGCAATTTCTCTTACCCCAATTTGTGTCACATCTACTCGAGCATCATGAGCATGTATTATGACGTCACAGTATATGATGACATCATAATTAGTATGCACTATGACGTCACAATGTATTATGACATCATAATGTATCCGCATTATGACATCGCAATATATTATGAGAGCGCAATTTGCAGGTATTCGGAGCAATTTCTCTTACCCCAATTTGTGTCACATCTACTGGAGCATAATGAGCATGCATTATGATGTCACTGTATATGATGACATCATAATTAGTATGCACTATGATGTCACAATGTATTATGACGACATAATGATTCCGCATTATGACATCACAATATATTATGAGAGCGCAATTTGCAGGTATTATGAGCAATTTCTCTTACCCCAATTTCTGTCACATCTACTGGAGCATAATGAGCATCCATTATGATGTCACTATATATGATGACATCATAATTAGTATGCACTATGATGTCACAATGTATTATGAGGTCATAATGAATCCGCATTATGGCATCAAAATATATTATGAGAGCGCAATTTGCAGGTATTCGGAGCAATTTCTCTTACCCCAATTTGTGTCACATCTACTGGAGCATAATGAGCATGCATTATGATGTCACTGTATATGATGACATCATAATTAGTATGCACTATGATGTCACAATGTATTATGACGTCATAATGTATCCGCTTTATGACATCACAATATATTATGAGAGCGCAATTTGCAGGTATTATGAGCAATTTCTCTTACCCCAATTTGTGTCACATCTACTGGAGCATCCTGAGCATGTATTTTGACGTCACAATATATGATGACATCATATTTAGTATGCACTATGACGTCACAATGTATTATGACGTCATAATGTATTTGCATTATGACATCACAATATAGTATGAGAGCGCAATTTGCAGGTATTATGAGCAATTTCTCTTACCCCAATTTGTGTCACATCTACTCGAGCATCATGAGCATGTATTATGACGTCACAGTATATGATGACATCATAATTAGTATGCACTATGATGTCACAATGTATTATGATGTCATAATATATCCGCATTATGACATCACAACATATTAAGAGAGCACAATTTGCAGATATTATGAGCAATTTCTCTTACCACAATTAGAGTCACATCTACTGGAGCATAATGAGCATGCATTATGATGTCACTGTATATGATGACATCATAATTAGTATGCACTATGACGTCACAATGTATTATGATGTCATAATGATTCCGCATTATGACATCACAATATATTATGAGAGCGCAATTTGCAGGTATTATGAGCAATTTCTCTTACCCCAATTTGTGTCACATCTACTGGAGCATAATGAGCATGCATTATGATGTCACAGTATATGATGACATCATAATTAGTATGCACTATGATGTCACAATGTATTATGAGGTCATAATGAATCCGCATTATGACATCACAATATATTATGAGAGCGCAATTTGCAGGTGTTTTGAGCAATTTCTCTTACCCCAATTTGTGTCACATCTACTGGAGAAACATGAGCATGTATTATGACGTCACAGTATATGATGACATCATAATTAGTATGCATTATGACGTCACAATATATTATGATGTCATTATATATCCGCGTTATGGCATCACAATATATTATGAGAGCGCAATTTACAGGCATTATGAGCAATTTCTCTTACCCCAATTTGTGTCACATCTACTGGAGCATCCTGAGCATGTATTTAGACGTCACAATATATGATGACATCATAATTAATATGCACTATGACGTCACAATGTATTATGACGTCATAATGTATTCGCATTATGACATCACAATATAGTATGAGAGCGCAATTTGCAGGTATTATGAGCAATTTCTCTTACCCCAATTTGTGTCACATCTACTGGAGCATTCTGAGCATGTATTTTGACGTCACAATATATGATGACATCATAATTAGTATGCACTATGACGTCACAATGTATTATGACGTCAAAAGGTATTCACATTATGACATCACAATATAGTATGAGAGCGCAATTTGCAGGTATTATGAGCAATTTCTCTTACCCCATTTTGTGTCACATCTTCTCGAGCATCATGAGCATGTATTATGACGTCACAGTATATGATGACATCATAATTAGTATGCACTATGACGTCACAATGTAGTATGATGTCATAATATATCCGCATTATGACATCACAACATATTAAGAGAGCGCAATTTGCAGATATTATGAGCAATTTCTCTTACCACAATTTGTGTCACATCTACTCGAGCATCATGAGCATGTATTTTGACGTCACAATATATGATGACATCATAATTAGTATGCACTATGACGTCACAATGTATTATGACGTCATAATGTATCCGCTTTATGACATCACAATATATTATGAGAGCGCAATTTGCAGGTATTATGAGCAATTTCTCTTACCCCAATTTGTGTCAAATCTACTGGAGCATCCTGAGCATGTATTTTGACGTCACAATATATGATGACATCATAATTAGTATGCACTATGACGTCACAATGTATTATGACGTCATAATGTATTCGCATTATGACATCACAATATAGTATGAGAGCGCAATTTGCAGGTATTATGAGCAATTTCTCTTACCCCAATTTGTGTCACATCTACTCGAGCATCATGAGCATGTATTATGATGTCACAGTATATGATGACATCATAATTAGTATGCACTATGACGTCACAATGTATTATGACGTCATAATGTATTCGCATTATGACATCACAATATAGAATGAGAGCGCAATTTGCAGGTATTATGAAGAATTTCTCTTACCCCAATTTGTGTCACATCTACTGGACCATCCCGAGCATGTATTTTGACATCACAATATATGATGAAATCATAATTAGTATGCACTATGACGTCACAATGTATTATGAGGTCATAATGTATTCGCATTATGACATCACAATATAGTATGAGAGCGCAATTTGCAGGTATTATGAGCAATTTCTCTTACCCCAATTTGTGTCACATCTACTGGAGCATCCTGAGCATGTATTATGACGTCACAATATATGATGACATCATAATTAGTATGCACTATGACGTCACAATGTATTATGACGTCATAATGTATTCGCATTATGACATCACAATATAGTATGAGAGCGCAATTTGCAGGTATTCGGAGCAATTTCTCTTACCCCAATTTGTGTCACATCTACTCGAGCACCATGAGCATGTATTATGACGTCACAGTATATGATGACATCATAATTAGTATGCACTATGACGTCACAATGTATTATGATGTCATAATATATCCGCATTATGACATCACAACATATTAAGAGAGCGCAACTTGCACATATTATGAGCAATTTCTCTTACCACAATTTGTGTCACATGTACTGGAGCATCATGAGCATGCATTATGACGTCACAATATATGATGACATCATAATTAGTATGCACTCTGATGTTACAATGTATTATGACGTCATAATGTATCCGCTTTATGACATCACAATATATTATGAGAGCGCAATTTGCAGGTATTATGAGCAATTTCTCTTACCCCAATTTGTATCACATCTACTGGAGCATCCTGAGCATGTATTTTAACGTCACAATATATGATGACATCATAATTAGTATGCACTATGACGTCACAATGTATTATGACGTCATAATGTATTCGCATTATCACATCACAATATAGCATGAGAGCGCAATTTGCAGGTATTATGAGCAATTTCTCTTACCCCAATTTGTGTCACATCTACTGGAGCATCCTGAGCATGTATTTTGACGTCACAATATATGATGACATCATAATTAGTATGCACTATGACGTCACAATGTATTATGACGTCATAATGTATTCGCATTATGACATCACAATATAGTATGAGAGCGCAATTTGCAGGTATTATGAGCAATTTCTCTTACCCCAATTTGTGTCACATCTACTCGAGCATCATGAGCATGTATTATGATGTCACAGTATATGATGACATCATAATTAGTATGCACTATGACGTCACAATGTATTATGACGTCATAATGTATTCGCATTATGACATCACAATATAGAATGAGAGCGCAATTTGCAGGTATTATGAAGAATTTCTCTTACCCCAATTTGTGTCACATCTACTGGACCATCCCGAGCATGTATTTTGACATCACAATATATGATGAAATCATAATTAGTATGCACTATGACGTCACAATGTATTATGAGGTCATAATGTATTCGCATTATGACATCACAATATAGTATGAGAGCGCAATTTGCAGGTATTATGAGCAATTTCTCTTACCCCAATTTGTGTCACATCTACTGGAGCATCCTGAGCATGTATTATGACGTCACAATATATGATGACATCATAATTAGTATGCACTATGACGTCACAATGTATTATGACGTCATAATGTATTCGCATTATGACATCACAATATAGTATGAGAGCGCAATTTGCAGGTATTCGGAGCAATTTCTCTTACCCCAATTTGTGTCACATCTACTCGAGCACCATGAGCATGTATTATGACGTCACAGTATATGATGACATCATAATTAGTATGCACTATGACGTCACAATGTATTATGATGTCATAATATATCCGCATTATGACATCACAACATATTAAGAGAGCGCAACTTGCACATATTATGAGCAATTTCTCTTACCACAATTTGTGTCACATGTACTGGAGCATCATGAGCATGCATTATGACGTCACAATATATGATGACATCATAATTAGTATGCACTCTGATGTTACAATGTATTATGACGTCATAATGTATCCGCTTTATGACATCACAATATATTATGAGAGCGCAATTTGCAGGTATTATGAGCAATTTCTCTTACCCCAATTTGTATCACATCTACTGGAGCATCCTGAGCATGTATTTTAACGTCACAATATATGATGACATCATAATTAGTATGCACTATGACGTCACAATGTATTATGACGTCATAATGTATTCGCATTATCACATCACAATATAGCATGAGAGCGCAATTTGCAGGTATTATGAGCAATTTCTCTTACCCCAATTTGTGTCACATCTACTCGAGCATCATGAGCATGTATTATGACGTCACAGTATATGATGACATCATAATTAGTATGCACTATGACGTCACAATGTATTATGACATCATAATGTATCCGCATTATGACATCGCAATATATTATGAGAGCGCAATTTGCAGGTATTCGGAGCAATTTCTCTCACCCCAATTTGTGTCACATCTACTGGAGCATAATGAGCATGCATTATGATGTCACTGTATATGATGACATCATAATTAATATGCACTATGATGTCACAATGTATTATGACGTCATAATGTATTCGCATTATGACATCACAATATATTATGAGAGCGCAATTTGCAGGTATTATGAGCAATTTCTCTTACCCCAATTTGTGTCACATCTACTGGAGCATCCTGAGCATGTATTTTGACGTCACAATATATGATGACGTCATAATTAGTATGCACTATGACGTCACAATGTATTATGACGTCATAATGTATTCGCATTATGACATCACAATATAGTATGAGAGCGCAATTTGTAGGTATTATGAGCAATTTCTGTTACCCCAATTTGTGTCACATCTACTGGAGCATCCTGAGCATGTATTTTGACGTCACAATATATGATGATATCATAATTAGTATGCACTATGACGTCACAATGTATTATGACGTCATAATGTATTCGCATTATGACATCACAATATAGTATGAGAGCGCAATTTGTAGGTATTATGAGCAATTTCTGTTACCCCAATTTGTGTCACATCTACTGGAGCATCCAGAGCATGTATTTTGACGTCACAATATATGATGACATCATAATTAGTATGCACTATGATGTCACAATGTATTATGACGTCATAATGTATTCGCATTATGACATCACAATATAGTATGAGAGCGCAATTTGCAGGTATTATGAGCAATTTCTCTTACCCCAATTTGTGTCACATCTACTCGAGCATCATGAGCATGTATTATGACGTCACAGTATATGACGACATCATAATTAGTATGCACTATGACGTCACAATGTATTATGACATCATAATGTATCCGCATTATGACATCGCAATATATTATGAGAGCGCAATTTGCAGGTATTCGGAGCAATTTCTCTTACCCCAATTTGTGTCACATCTACTGGAGCATCCTGAGCATGTATTATGACGTCACAATATATGATGACATCATAATTAGTATGCACTATGACGTCACAATGTATTATGACGTCATAATGTATTCGCATTATGACATCACAATATAGTATGAGAGCGCAATTTGCAGGTATTCGGAGCAATTTCTCTTACCCCAATTTGTGTCACATCTACTCGAGCATCATGAGCATGTATTATGACGTCACAGTATATGATGACATCATAATTAGTATGCACTATGACGTCACAATGTATTATGATGTCATAATATATCCGCATTATGACATCACAACATATTAAGAGAGCGCAACTTGCACATATTATGAGCAATTTCTCTTACCACAATTTGTGTCACATGTACTGGAGCATCATGAGCATGCATTATGACGTCACAATATATGATGACATCATAATTAGTATGCACTATGATGTGACAATGTATTATGACGTCATAATGTATCCGCTTTATGACATCACAATATATTATGAGAGCGCAATTTGCAGGTATTATGAGCAATTTCTCTTACCCCAATTTGTATCACATCTACTGGAGCATCCTGAGCATGTATTTTAACGTCACAATATATGATGACATCATAATTAGTATGCACTATGACGTCACAATGTATTATGACGTCATAATGTTTTCGCATTATGACATCACAATATAGCATGAGAGCGCAATTTGCAGGTATTATGAGCAATTTCTCTTACCCCAATTTCTGTCACATCTACTCGAGCATCATGAGCATGTATTATGACGTCACAGTATATGATGACATCATAATTAGTATGCACTATGACGTCACAATGTATTATGACATCATAATGTATCCGCATTATGACATCGCAATATATTATGAGAGCGCAATTTGCAGGTATTCGGAGCAATTTCTCTTACCCCAATTTGTGTCACATCTACTGGAGCATAATGAGCATGCTTTATGATGTCACTGTATATGATGACATCATAATTAATATGCACTATGATGTCACAATGTATTATGACGTCATAATGTATTCGCATTATGACATCAAAATATATTATGAGAGCGCAATTTGCAGGTATTATGAGCAATTTCTCTTACCACAATTTGTGTCACATCTACTGGAGCATCCTGAGCATGTATTTTGACGTCACAATATATGATGACGTCATAATTACTATGCACTATGACGTCACAATGTATTATGACGTCATAATGTATCCGCTTTATGACATCACAGTATATTATGAGAGCGCAGTTTGCAGGTATTATGAGCAATTTCTCTTACCCCAATTTGTGTCACATCTATTGGAGCATCCAGAGCATGTATTTTGACGTCACAATATATGATGACATCATAATTAGTATGCACTATGATGTCACAATGTATTATGACGTCATAATGTATTCGCATTATGACATCACAATATAGTATGAGAGCGCAATTTGCAGGTATTATGAGCAATTTCTCTTACCCCAATTTGTGTCACATCTACTGGAGCATCATGAGCATGTATTATGACGTCACAGTATATGACGACATAATAATTAGTATGCACTATGACGTCACAATGTATTATGACATCATAATGTATCCGCATTATGACATCGCAATATATTATGAGAGCGCAATTTGCAGGTATTCGGAGCAATTTCTCTTACCCCAATTTGTGTCACATCTACTGGAGCATAATGAGCATGCATTATGATGTCACTGTATATGATGACATCATAATTAGTATGCACTATGATGTCACAATGTATTATGACGTCATAATGATTCCGCATTATGACATCGCAATATATTATGAGAGCGCAATTTGCAGGTATTATGAGCAATTTCTCTTACCCCAATTTGTGTCACATCTACTGGAGCATAATGAGCATGCATTATGATGTCACAGTATATGATGACATCATAATTAGTATGCACTATGATGTCACAATGTATTATGAGGTCATAATGAATCCGCATTATGACATCACAATATATTATGAGAGCGCAATTTGCAGGTATTTTGAGCAATTTCTCTTACCCCAATTTGTGTCACATCTACTGGAGAAACATGAGCATGTATTATGACATCACAGTATATGATGACATCATAATTAGTATGCATTATGACGTCACATTATATTATGATGTCATAATGCATCCGCGTTATGGCATCACAATATATTATGAGATCGCAATTTGCAGGTATTATGAGCAATTTCTCGTACCCCAATTTGTGTCACATCTACTGGAGCATCCTGAGCATGTATTTAGACGTCACAATATATGATGACATCATAATTAGTATGCACTATGACGTCACAATGTATTATGACGTCATAATGTATTCGCATTATGACATCACAATATAGTATGAGAGCGCAATTTGCAGGTTTTATGAGCAATTTCTCTTACCCCAATTTGTGTCACATCTTCTCGAGCATCATGAGCATGTATTATGACGTCACAGTATATGATGACATCATAATTAGTATGCACTATGACGTCACAATGTAGTATGATGTCATAATATATCCGCATTATGACATCACAACATATTAAGACAGCGCAATTTGCAGATATTATGAGCAATTTCTCTTACCACAATTTGTGTCACATCTACTCGAGCATCATGAGCATGTATTTTGACGTCACAATATATGATGACATCATAATTAGTATGCACTATGACATCACAATGTATTATGACGTCATAATGTATCCGCTTTATGACATCACAATATATTATGAGAGCGCAATTTGCAGGTATTATGAGCAATTTCTCTTACCCCAATTTGTGTCAAATCTACTGGAGCATCCTGAGCATGTATTTTGACGTCACAATATATGATGACATCATAATTAGTATGCACTATGACGTCACAATGTATTATGACGTCATAATGTATTCGCATTATGACATCACAATATAGTATGAGAGCGCAATTTGCAGGTATTATGAGCAATTTCTCTTACCCCAATTTGTGTCACATCTACTCGAGCATCATGAGCATGTATTATGATGTCACAGTATATGATGACATCATAATTAGTATGCACTATGACGTCACAATGTATTATGACGTTATAATGTATTCGCATTATGACATCACAATATAGAATGAGAGCGCAATTTGCAGGTATTATGAACAATTTCTCTTACCCCAATTTGTGTCACATCTACTGGAGCATCCCGAGCATGTATTTTGACATCACAATATATGATGAAATCATAATTAGTTTGCACTATGACGTCACAATGTATTATGACGTCATAATGTATTCGCATTATGACATCACAATATAGTATGAGAGCGCAATTTGCAGGTATTATGAGCAATTTCTCTTACCCCAATTTGTGTCACATCTACTGGAGCATCCTGAGCATGTATTATGACGTCACAATATATGATGACATCATAATTAGTATGCACTATGACGTCACAATGTATTATGACGTCATAATGTATTCGCATTATGACATCACAATATAGTATGAGAGCGCAATTTGCAGGTATTCGGAGCAATTTCTCTTACCCCAATTTGTGTCACATCTACTCGAGCATCATGAGCATGTATTATGACGTCACAGTATATGATGACATCATAATTAGTATGCACTATGACGTCACAATGTATTATGATGTCATAATATATCCGCATTATGACATCACAATATATTAAGAGAGCGCAACTTGCACATATTATGAGCAATTTCTCTTACCACAATTTGTGTCACATCTACTGGAGCATCCTGAGCATGTATTTTGACGTCACAATATATGATGACGTCATAATTAGTATGCACTATGACGTCACAATGTATTATGACGTCATAATGTATTCGCATTATGACATCACAATATAGTATGAGAGCGCAATTTGCAGGTATTATGAGCAATTTCTCTTACCCCAATTTGTGTCACATCTACTCGAGCATCATGAGCATGTATTATGACGTCACAGTATATGACGACATCATAATTAGTATGCACTATGACGTCCCAATGTATTATGACATCATAATGTATCCGCATTATGACATGGCAATATATTATGAGAGCGCAATTTGCAGGTATTCGGAGCAATTTCTCTTACCCCAATTTGTGTCACATCTACTGGAGCATCCTGAGCATGTATTATGACGTCACAATATATGATGACATCATAATTAGTATGCACTATGACGTCACAATGTATTATGACGTCATAATGTATTCGCATTATGACATCACAATATAGTATGAGAGCGCAATTTGCAGGTATTCGGAGCAATTTCTCTTACCCCAATTTGTGTCACATCTACTCGAGCATCATGAGCATGTATTATGACGTCACAGTATATGATGACATCATAATTAGTATGCACTATGACGTCACAATGTATTATGATGTCATAATATATCCGCATTATGACATCACAACATATTAAGAGAGCGCAACTTGCACATATTATGAGCAATTTCTCTTACCACAATTTGTGTCACATGTACTGGAGCATCATGAGCATGCATTATGACGTCACAATATATGATGACATCATAATTAGTATGCACTATGATGTTACAATGTATTATGACGTCATAATGTATCCGCTTTATGACATCACAATATATTATGAGAGCGCAATTTGCAGGTATTATGAGCAATTTCTCTTACCCCAATTTGTATCACATCTACTGGAGCATCCTGAGCATGTATTTTAACGTCACAATATATGATGACATCATAATTAGTATGCACTATGACGTCACAATGTATTATGACGTCATAATGTATTCGCATTATGACATCACAATATAGCATGAGAGCGCAATTTGCAGGTATTATGAGCAATTTCTCTTACCCCAATTTGTGTCACATCTACTCGAGCATCATGAGCATGTATTATGACGTCACAGTATATGATGATATCATAATTAGTATGCACTATGACGTCACAATGTATTATGACATCATAATGTATCCGCATTATGACATCGCAATATATTATGAGAGCGCAATTTGCAGGTATTCGGAGCAATTTCTCTTACCCCAATTTGTGTCACATCTACTCGAGCATCATGAGCATTTATTATGACGTCACAGTATATGATGACATCATAATTAGTATGCACTATGATGTCACAATGTATTATGACGTCATAATGTATTCGAATTATGACATCACAATATATTATGAGAGCGCAATTTGCAGGTATTATGAGCAATTTCTCTTACCCCAATTTGTGTCACATCTACTGGAGCATCCTGAGCATGTATTTTGACGTCACAATATATGATGACGTCATAATTAGTATGCACTATGACGTCACAATGTATTATGACGTCATAATGTATTCGCATTATGACATCACAATATAGTATGAGAGCGCAATTTGCAGGTATTATGAGCAATTTCTCTTACCCCAATTTGTGTCACATCTACTGGAGCATCCTGAGCATGTATTTTGACGTCACAATATATGATGATATCATAATTAGTATGCACTATGACGTCACAATGTATTATGACGTCATAATGTATCCGCTTTATGACATCACATTATATTATGAGAGCGCAGTTTGCAGGTATTATGAGCAATTTCTCTTACCCCAATTTGTGTCACATCTATTGGAGCATCCAGAGCATGTATTTTGACGTCACAATGTATGATGACATCATAATTAGTATGCACTATGATGTCACAATGTATTATGACGTCATAATGTATTCGCATTATGACATCACAATATAGTATGAGAGCGCAATTTGCAGGTATTATGAGCAATTTCTCTTACCCCAATTTGTGTCACATCTACTCGAGCATCATGAGCATGTATTATGACGTCACAGTATATGACGACATCATAATTAGTATGCACTATGACGTCACAATGTATTATGACATCATAATGTATCCGCATTATGACATCGCAATATATTATGAGAGCGCAATTTGCAGGTATTCGGAGCAATTTCTCTTACCCCAATTTGTGTCACATCTACTGGAGCATAATGAGCATGCATTATGATGTCACTGTATATGATGACATCATAATTAGTATGCACTATGATGTCACAATGTATTATGACGTCATAATGATTCCGCATTATGACATCACAATATATTATGAGAGCGCAATTTGCAGGTATTATGAGCAATTTCTCTTACCCCAATTTGTGTCACATCTACTGGAACATAATGAGCATGCATTATGATGTCACAGTATATGATGACATCATAATTAGTATGCACTATGATGTCACAATGTATTATGAGGTCATAATGAATCCGCATTATAACATCACAATATATTATGAGAGCGCAATTTGCAGGTATTTTGAGCAATTTCTCTTACCCCAATTTGTGTCACATCTACTGGAGAAACATGAGCATGTATTATGACGTCACAGTATATGATGACATCATAATTAGTATGCATTATGACGTCACATTATATTATGATGTCATAATGTATCCGCGTTATGGCATCACAATATATTATGAGATCGCAATTTGCAGGTATTATGAGCAATTTCTCGTACCCCAATTTGTGTCACATCTACAGGAGCATCCTGAGCATGTATTTAGACGTCACAATATATGATGACATCATAATTAGTATGCACTATGACGTCACAATGTATTATGACGTCATAATGTATTCGCATTATGACATCACAATATAGTATGAGAGCGCAATTTGCAGGTATTATGAGCAATTTCTCTTACCCCAATTTGTGTCACATCTACTGGAGAATCCTGAGCATGTATTTTGACGTCACAATATATGATGACATCATAATTAGTATGCACTATGACGTCACAATGTATTATGACGTCATAATGTATTCGCATTATGACATCACAATATAGTATGAGAGCGCAATTTGCAGGTATTATGAGCAATATCTCTTACCCCAATTTGTGTCACATCTACTCGAGCATCATGAGCATGTATTATGACGTCAAAGTATATGATTACATCATAATTAGTATGCACTATGACGTCACAATGTATTATGATGTCATAATATATCTGCATTATGACATCACAACATATTAAGAGAGCGCAATTTGCACATATTATGAGCAATTTCTCTTACCACAATTTGTGTCACATGTACTGGAGCATCCTGAGCATGTATTATGACGTCACAATATATGATGACATCATAACTAGTATGCACTATGACGTCACAATGTATTATGACGTCATAATGTATTCGCATTATGACATCACAATATATTATGAGAGCGCAATTTGCAGGTATTATGACCAATTTCTCTTACCCCAATTTGTGTCACATCTACTGGAGCATCATGAGCATGCATTATGATGTCACAGTATATGATGACATCATAATTAGTATGCACTATGATGTCACAATGTATTATGAGGTCAAAATGAATCCGCATTATGACATCACAATATATTATGAGAGCGCAATTTGCAGGTATTTTGAGCAATTTCTCTTACCCCAATTTGTGTCACATCTACTGGAGAAACATGAGCATGTATTATGACGTCACAGTATATGATGACATCATAATTAGTATGCATTATGACGTCACAAGATATTATGATGTCATAATATATCCGCATTATGGCATCACAATATATTATGAGAGCGCAATTTGAAGGTATCATGAGCAATTTCTATTACCCCAATTTGTGTCACATCTACTGGAGCATCCTGAGCATGTATTATGACGTCACAATATATGATGACATCATAATTAGTATGCACTATGACGTCACAATGTATTATGACGTCATAATGTATTCGCATTATGACATCACAATATATTATGAGAGCGCAATTTGCAGGTATTATGACCAATTTCTCTTACCCCAATTTGTGTCACATCTACTGGAGCATAATGAGCATGCATTATGATGTCACTGTATATGATGACATCATAATTAGTATGCACTATGATGTGACAATGTATTATGACGTCATAATGTATCCGCTTTATGACATCACAATATATTATGAGAGCGCAATTTGCAGGTATTATGAGCAATTTCTCTTACCCCAATTTGTGTCACATCTGCTGGAGCATCCTGAGCATGTATTTTGACGTCACAATATATGATGACATCATAATTAGTATGCACTATGACGTCACAATGTATTATGATGTCATAATGTATTCGCATTATGACATCACAATATACTATGAGAGCGCAATTTGCAGGTATTATGAGCAATTTCTCTTACCCCAATTTGTGTCACATCTACTGGAGCATCCTGAGCATGTATTTTGACGTCACAATATATGATGACATCATAATTAGTATGCACTATGACGTCACAATGTATTATGACGTCATAATGTATTCGCATTATGACATCGCAATATATTATGAGAGCGCAATCTGCAGGTATTCGGAGCAATTTCTCTTACCCCAATTTGTCTCACATCTACTGGAGCATAATGAGCATGAATTATGATGTCACAGTATATGATGACATCATAATTAGTATGCACTATGATGTCACAATGTATTATGAGGTCATAATGAATCCGCATTATGACATCACAATATATTATGAGAGCGCAATTTGCAGGTATTTTGAGCAATTTCTCTTACCCCAATTTGTGTCAGATCTACTGGAGAAACATGAGCATGTATTATGACGTCACAGTATATGATGACATCATAATTAGTATGCACTATGACGTCACAATGTATTATGACATCATAATGTATCCGCATTATGACATCGCAATATATTATGAGAGCGCAATTTGCAGGTATTCGGAGCAATTGCTATTACCCCAATTTGTGTCACATCTACTGGAGCATAATGAGCATGCATTATGATGTCACTGTATATGATGACATCATAATTAGTATGCAGTATGGCGTCACAATGTATTATGACGTCATAATGATTCCGCATTATGACATCACAATATATTATGAGAGCGCAATTTGCAGGTATTATGAGCAATTTCTCTTACCCCAATTTGTGTCACATCTTCTTGAGCATAATGAGCATGCATTATGATGTCACAGTATATGATGACATCATAATTAGTATGCACTATGATGTCACAATGTATTATGAGGTCATAATGAATCTGCATTATGACATCACAATATATTATGAGAGCGCAATTTGCAGGTATTTTGAGCAATTTCTCTTACCCCAATTTGTGTCACATCTGGAGAAACATGAGCATGTATCATGACGTCACAATATATGATGACATCATAATTAGTATGCACTATGATGTCTCAATGTATTATGACGTCATAATGTATCCTCTTTATGACATCTCAATATATTATGAGAGTGCAATTTGCAGGTATTATGAGCAATTTCTCTTACCCCAATGTGTGTCACATCTACTGGAGCATCCTGAGCATGTATTTTAACGTCACAATATATGATGACATCATAATTAGTATGCACTATGACGTCACAATGTATTATGATGTCATAATGTATTCGCATTGTGACATCACAATATAGTATGAGAGCTTAATTTGCAGGTATTATGAGCAATTTCTCTTACCCCAATTTGTGTCACATCTACTCGAGCATCATGAGCATGTATTATGACGTCACAGTAAATGATGACATCGTAATTAGTATGCACTATGACGTCACAATATATTATGACATCATAATGTATCCGCATTATGACATCGCAATATATTATGAGAGCGCAATTTGCAGGTATTCGGAGCAATTTCTCTTACCCTAAATTGTCACATCTACTGGAGCATAATGAGCATGCATTATAATGTCACTGTATATGATGACATCATAATTAGTATGCACTAAGATGTCACAATGTATTATGACGTCATAATGATTCCACATTATGACCTCACAATATATTATGAGAGCGCAATTTGCAGGTATTATGAGCAATTTCTCTTACCCCAATTTGTGTCACATCTACTGGAGCATCCTGAGCATGTATTTTGACGTCACAATATATGATGACATCATAATTAGTATGCACTATGACGTCAGAATGTATTATGACGTCATAATGTATTCGCATTATGACATCAAAATATTGTATGAGAGCGCAATTTGCAGGTTTTATGAGTAATTTCTCTTACCCCAATTTGTGTCACATCTACTCGAGCATCATGAGCATGTATTATGACGTCACAGTATATGATGACATCATAATTAGTATGCACTATGACGTCACAATGTATTATGATGTCATACTATATCCCCATTATGACATCACAACATATTAAGAGAGCGCAATTTGCAGATATTATGAGCAATTTCTCTTACCACAATTTTTGTCACATCTTCTCGAGCATCATGAGCATGTATTTTGACGTCACAATATATGATGACATCATAATTAGCATGCACTATGACGTCACAATGTATAATGACGTCATAATGTATTCGCATTATGACATCACAATATAGTATGAGAGCGCAATTTGCAGGTATTATGAGCAATTTCTCTTACCCCAATTTGTGTCACATCTACTCGAGCATCATGAGCATGTATTATGACGTCACAGTATATGATGACATCATAATTAGTATGCACTATGACGTCACAATGTATTATGATGTCATAATATATCCGCATTATGACATCACAACATATTAAGAGAGCGCAATTTGCAGATATTTTGAGCAATTTCTCTTAACACAATTTGTGTCACATCTTCTCGAGCATCATGAGCATGTATTTTGACGTCAAAATATATGATGACATCATAATTAGTATGCACTATGACGTCACAATGTATTATGACTTCATAATGTATTCGCATTATGACATCACAATATAGTATGAGAGCGCAATTTGCAGATATTATGAGCAATTTCTCTTACCCCAATTTGTGTCACATCTACTGGAGCATCATGAGCATGCATTATGATGTCACAGTATATGATGACATCATAATTAGTATGCAATATGATGTCACAATGCATTATGATGTCATAATGAATCCGCATTATGACATCACAATATATTATGAGAGCGCAGTTTGCAGGTATTATGAGCAATTTCTCTTACCCCAATTTGTGTCACATCTACTGGAGCATCATGAGCATGCATTATGACTTCACAGTATATGATGACATCATAATTAGTATGCATTATGACGTCACAATGTAATATGACGTCATAAGGTATCCACATTATGACATCACAATATATTATGAGAGCGCAATTTGGAGGTATTCTGAGCAATTTCTCTTACCCCAATTTCTGTCACATCTACTGGAGCATCCTGAGCATGTAGTATGACGTCACAATATATGATGACATCATAATTAGTATGCACTATGACGTCACAATGTATTATGACGTCAAAATATATCCGCATTATAACATCACATTATATTATGAGAGGGCAATTTGCAGGCATTATGAGCAATTTCCCTTACCCCAATTTGTGTCACATCTACTGGAGCATCATGAGCATGTATTATGATGTCACAGTATATGATGACAGAATAATTAGTATGCACTATGACGGCACAATGTATTATGACGTCATAATGTATCCGCATTATAACATCACAATGTATTTTGAGAGCGCAATTTGGAGGTTTTATGACCATTTTCGATTACCCCAATTTGTGTCACATCTACTGGAGCATCATGAGCATGTATTATGACGTCACAGTATATGATGACATCATAATTAGTATGCAGTATGACGTCACAATGTATTATGACGTCATAATGTATCCACATTATGACATCACAATATATTATGAGAGCGCAATATGCAGGTATTATGAGCAATTTCTCTTACCCCAATTTGTGTCACATCTACTGTAGCATCATGAGCATGTATTATGACGTCACAGTATATGATGACATCATAATCAGTATGCACTATGACGTCACAATGTATTATGACGTCATAATGTATCCGCATTATGACATCACAATATATTTTGAGAGCGCAATTTGGAGGTTTTATGACCATTTTCGATTACCCCAATTTGTGTCACATCTACTGGAGCATCATGAGCATGTATTATGAAGTCACAGTATATGATGACATCATAATTAGTATGCAGTATGACGTCACAATGTATTACGACGTCATAATGTATCCGCATTATGACATCAGAATATCTTATGAGAGCGCAATATGCAGGTATTTTGAGCAATTTCTCTTACCCCAATTTGTGTCACATCTACTGGAGCATCATGAGCATGTATTATGACGTCACGGTATATGATGACATCATAATTAGTATGCACTATGACGTCACAATGTATTATGATGTCATAATGTATCCGCATTATGACATCACAATATAGTATGAGAGCGCAATTTGCAGGTTTTATGACCAATTTCGCTTACCCCAATTTGTGTCACATCTACTGGAGCATCATGAGCATGTATTATGACGTCACAGTATATGATGACATCATAATTAGTATGCAGTATGTCATCACAATGTATTATGATGTCATAAACTATCCGCATTATGACATCACAATATATTATGAGAGCGCAACATGCAGGTATTATGACCAATTTCGCTTACCGCAATTTCTGTCACATCTACTGTAGCATCATGAGAATGTATTATGACGTCACAGTATATGATGACATCATAATTAGTATGCACTATGACATCACAATGTATTATGACGTCATAATGTATCCGCATTATAACATCACAATGTATTTTGAGAGTGCAATTTGGAGGTTTTATGACCATTTTCGATTACCCCAATTTGAGTCACATCTACTGGAGCATCATGAGCATGTACTATGACGTAACAGAATATGATGACATCATAATTAGTATGCAGTATGACGTCACAATGTATTATGACGTCATAATGTATCCGCAATATGACATCAGAATATATTATGAGAGCGCAATATGCAGGTATTATGAGCAATTTCTCTTACCCCAATTTGTGTCACATCTACTGGAGCATCATGATCATGTATTATGACGTCACAGTATATGATGACATCATAATTGGTATGCACTATGACGTCACAATGTATTATGACGTCATAATGTATCCGCATTATGACATCACAATATATTATGAGAACGCAATTTGCAGGTTTTATGAGCATTTTCGATTACCCCAATTTGTGTCACATCTACTGGAGCATCATGAGCATGTATTATGACGTCACAGTATATGATGACATCATAATTAGTTTGCAGTATGACGTCGCAATGTATTATGACGTCATAATGTATTCGCATTATGACATCACAATATATTATGAGAGCGCAATTTGCAGGTATTATGAGCAATTTCTCTTACCTCAATTTGTGTCACATCTACTGGAGCATCATGAGCATGTATTATGACGTCACAGTATATGGTGACATCATAATTAGTATGCACTATGACGTCACAATGTATTATGACGTCATAATATATCCACATTATGACATCACATTATATTATGAGAGCGCAATTTGCAGGTTTAATGACCAATTTCGCTTACCCCAATTTGTGTCACATCTACTGGAGCATCATGAGCATGTATTATGACGTCACAGTATATGATGACATCATAATTAGTATGCACTATGACGTCACAATGTATTATGACGTCATAATGTATCCGCATTATGACATTACAATACATTATGAGAGCGCAATTTGCAGGTTTTATGACCAATTTCACTTACCACAATTTGTGTCACATCTACTGGAGCATCATGATCATGAATTATGATGTCACAGTATATAATGACATCATAATTAGTATGCAGTATGACGTCACAATGTATTATGATGTCATAAAGTATCCGCATTATGACATCACAATGTATTATGAGAGCGCAACATGCAGGTAATGTGATCAATGTCACTTACCCCAATTTCTGTCACATCTACTGTAGCATCATGAGCATATATTATGACGTCACAGTATATGATGACATCATAATTAGTATGCACTATGACGTCACAATGTATTATGATGTCATAATGTATCCGCATTATGACATCACAATATATTTTGAGAGCGCAATTTGCAGATTTTATGACCATTTTCGATTACCCCAATTTGTGTCACATCTACTGGAGCATCATGAGCATGTATTATGACGTCACAGTATATGATGACATCATAATTAGTATGCGGTATGATGTCACAATGTATTATGACGTCATAATGTATCCGCATTATGACATCAGAATATATTATGAGAGCGCAATATGCAGGTATTATGAGCAATTTCTCTTACCCCAATTTGTGTCACATCTACTGGAGCATCATGAGCATGTATTATGACGTCACAGTATATGATGACATCATAATTAGTATGCACTATGACGTCACAATGTATTATGACGTCATAATGTATCCGCATTATGACATCACAATATATTATTAGATTGCAATTTGCAGGTTTTATGACCAATTTCGCTTACCCCAATTTGTGTCACATCTACTGGAGCATCATGAGCATGTATTATGACGTTACAGTATATGATGACATCATAATTAGTATGCAGTATGATGTCACAATGTATTATTACGTCATAATGTATCCGCATTATGACATCAAAATATATTATGAGAGCGCAACATGCAGGTTTTATGACCAATTTCGCTTACCCCAATTTGTGTCACATCTACTGGAGCATCATGAGCATGTATTATGACGTCACAGTATATGATGACATCATAATTAGTATGCACTATGACATCACAATGTATTATGATGTCATAAACTATCCGCATTATGACATCACAATATATTATGAGAGCGCAACATGCAGGTATTATGACCAAATTCGCTTACCGCAATTTGTGTCACATGTACTGTAGCATCATGAGAATGTATTATGAGGTCACAGTATATGATGACATCATAATTAGTATGCAGTATGACGTCACAATGTATTATGACGTCATAATGTATCCGCATTATGACATCACAATATATTATGAGAGCGCAATATGCAGGTATTATGAGCAATTTCTCTTACCCCAATTTCTGTCACATCTACTGGAGCATCATGAGCATGTATTATGACGTCACAGTATATGATGACTCATAATTATTATGCACTATGACGTCACAATGTATTATTACGTCATAAGGTATCCGCATTATGACATCACAATATATTATGAGAACGCAATTTGCCAGTGTTATGACCGTTTTCTATTACCCCAATTTGTGTCACAACTACTGGAGCATCATTAGCATGTATTATGACGTCACAGTATATGATGACATCATAATTAGTATGCAGTATGACGTCACAATGTATTACGACGTCATAATGTATCCGCATTATGACATCACAATATATTATGAGAGCGCAATTTGCAGGTATTATGAGCAATTTCTGTTACCTCAATTTGTGTCACATCTACTGGAGCATCAGGAGCATGTATTATGACGTCACAGTATATGATGACATCATAATTAGTATGCACTATGACGTCACAATATATTATGTCGTCATAAAGTATCCGCATTATGACATCACAATATATTATGAGAACGCAATTTGCCAGTGTTATGACCGTTTTCTATTACCCCAATTTGTGTCACAACTACTGGAGCATCATTAGCATGTATTATGACGTCACAGTATATGATGACATCATAATTAGTATGCAGTATGATGTCACAATGTATTATTACGTCATAATGTATCCGCATTATGACATCAAAATATATTATGAGAGCGCAACATGCAGGTTTTATGACCAATTTCGCTTACCCCAATTTGTGTCACATCTACTGGAGCATCATGAGCATGTATTATGACGTCACAGTATATGATGACATCATAATTAGTATGCACTATGACATCACAATGTTTTATGATGTCATAAAGTATCCGCATTATGACATCACAATATATTATGAGAGCGCAACATGCAGGTATTATGACCAAATTCGCTTACCGCAATTTGTGTCACATGTACTGTAGCATCATGAGAATGTATTATGAGGTCACAGTATATGATGACATCATAATTAGTATGCAGTATGACGTCACAATGTATTATGACGTCATAATGTATCCGCATTATGACATCACAATATATTATGAGAGCGCAATATGCAGGTATTATGAGCAATTTCTCTTACCCCAATTTCTGTCACATCTACTGGAGCATCATGAGCATGTATTATGACGTCACAGTATATGATGACTCATAATTATTATGCACTATGACGTCACAATGTATTATTACGTCATAAGGTATCCGCATTATGACATCACAATATATTATGAGAACGCAATTTGCCAGTGTTATGACCGTTTTCTATTACCCCAATTTGTGTCACAACTACTGGAGCATCATTAGCATGTATTATGACGTCACAGTATATGATGACATCATAATTAGTATGCAGTATGACGTCACAATGTATTACGACGTCATAATGTATCCGCATTATGACATCACAATATATTATGAGAGCGCAATTTGCAGGTATTATGAGCAATTTCTGTAACCTCAATTTGTGTCACATCTACTGGAGCATCAGGAGCATGTATTATGACGTCACAGTATATGATGACATCATAATTAGTATGCACTATGACGTCACAATATATTATGTCGTCATAAAGTATCCGCATTATGACATCACAATATATTATGAGAGCGCAACATGCAGGTATTATGAGCAATTTCTCTTATCCCAATTTGTGTCACATCTACTGGAGCATCATGAGCATGTAGTATGACGTCACAGTACATGATGACATCATAATTAGTATGCACTAGGACGTCACAATATATTATGACGTCATAATGTATCCGCATTATGACATCACAGTATATTATGAGAGCGCAATATGCAGGTATTATGAGCAATTTCTCTTACCCCAATTTGTGTCACATCTACTGGAGCATCATGAGCATGTATTATGACGTCACCGTATATGATGACATCATAATTAATATGCACTATGACGACACAATGTATTATGACGTCATAATGTATCCGCATTATGACATCACAATATATTATGAGAGCGCAATTTGGAGGTTTTATGACCATTTTCGATTACCCCAAATTGTGTCACATCTACTGGAGCATCATGGGCATGTATTATGACGTCACAGTATATGATGACATCATAATTAGTATGCACTACGACGTCACAATGTATTATGACGTCATAATGTATCCTCATTATGACATCACAATATATTATGAGAGCTCAATATACAGGTATTATAAGCAATTTCTCTTACCCCAATTTGTGTCACATCTACTGCAGCATCATGAGCATGTATTATGACGTCACAGTATATGATGACATCATAATTAGTATGCACTATGACGTCACAATGTATTATGACGTCATAATGTATCCGCATTATGACATCACAATATATAATGAGAGCGCAATTTGCGGGTATTATGAGCAAATTCTCTTACCCCAATTTGTGTCACATCTACTGGAGCATCATGAGCATGTATTATGACGTCACAGTATATGATGACATCATAATTAGTATGCAGTATGACGTCACAATGTATTATGACGTCATAATGTATCCGCATTATGACATCACAATATATTATGAGAGCGCAACATGCAGGTAATATGAGCAATTTCGCTTACCCCAATTTGTGTCACATCTACTGGAGCATCATGACCATGTATTATGACGTCAAAGTATATGATGACATCATAATTAGTATGCAGTATGACGTCACAATGTATTATGACGTCATAATGTATCCGCATTATGACATCACAATATATTATGAGAGCGCAATTTGCAGGTATTATGAGCAATTTCGCTTACCCCAATTTGTGTCACATCTACTGGAGCATCATGAGCATGTATTATGACGTCACAGTATATGATGACATCATAATCAGTAAGCACTATGACGTCACAATGTATTATGACGTCATAATGTATCCGCATTATGACATCACAATATATTATGAGAGCGCAACATGAAGGTATTATGATCAATTTCTCTTACCCCAATTTGTGTCACCTCTACTGGAGCATCAAGAGCATGTATTATGACGTCACAGTATATGATGACATCATAATTAGTATGCACTATGACATCACAATGAATTATGATGTCATAAACTATCCGCATTATGACATCACAATATATTATGAGAGCGCAACATGCAGGTATTATGACCAATTTCGCTTACCCCAATTTGTGTCACATCTACTGGAGCATCATGAGAATGTATTATGACGTCACAGTATATGATGACATCATAATTAGTATGCACTATGACGTCACAATATATTATGACGTCATAATGTATCCGCATTATAACATCACAATATATTATTAGATTGCAATTTGCAGGTTTTATGACCAATTTCGCTTACCCCAATTTGTGTCACATCTACTGGAGCATCAAGAGCATGTATTATGACGTCACAGTATATGATGACATCATAATTAGTATGCACTATGACGTCACAATGTATTATGATGTCATAAACTATCCGCATTATGACATCACAATATATTATGAGAGCGCAACATGCAGGTATTATGACCAATTTCGCTTACCGCAATTTGTGTCACATCTACTGTAGCATCATGAGAATGTATTATGACGTCACAGTATATGATGACATCATAATTAGTATGCACTATGACGTCACAATATATTATGACGTCATAATGTATCCACATTATAACATCACAATATATTAATAGATTGCAATTTGCAGGTTTTATGACCAATTTCGCTTACCCCAATTTGTGTCACATCTACTGGAGCATCATGAGCATGTATTATGACGTCACAGTATATGATGACATCATAATTAGTATGCAGTATGATGTCACAATGTATTATGACGTCATAATGTATCCGCATTATGACATCACAATATATTATGAGAGCGCAACATGTAGGTTTTATGACCAATTTCGCTTACCCCAATTTGTGTCACATCTACTGTAGCATCATGAGCATGTATTATGACGTCACAGTATATGATGACATCATAATTAGTATGCACTATGACATCACAATGTATTATGACGTCATAATGCATCCGCATTATGACATCACAATATATTATGAGAGCGCAATTTGCAGGTTTTATGACCAATTTGCTTACCCCAATTTGTGTCACATCTACTGGAGCATCATGAGCATGTATTATGACGTCACAGTATATGATGACATCATAATTAGTATGCAGTATGTCGTCACAATGTATTATGATGTCATAAATTATCCGCATTATGACATCACAATATATTATGAGAGCGCAACATGCAGGTATTATGACCAATTTCGCTTACCGCAATTTGTGTCACATCTACTGTAGCATCATGAGAATGTATTATGACGTCACAGTATATGATGACATCATAATTAGTATGCACTATGACATCACAATGTATTATGACGTCATATTGTATCCGCATTATAACATCACAATGTATTCTGAGAGCGCAATTTGGAGGTTTTATGACCATTTTCGATTACCCCAATTTGTGTCACATCTACTGGAGCATCATGAGCATGTATTATGACCTAACAGAATATGATGACATCATAATTAGTATGCAGTAAGACGTCACAATGTATTATGACGTCATAATGTATCCGCATTATGATATCACAATATATTATGAGAGCGCAATATGCAGGTATTATGAGCAATTTCTCTTACCCCAATGTGTGTCACATCTACTGGAGCATCATGAGCATGTATTATGACGACACAGTATATGATGACATCATAATTAGTATGCAGTATGACGTCACAATGTATTATGATGTCATAATGTATCCGCATTATGACATCACAATATATTATGAGAGCGCAATTTGGAGGTTTTAAGACCATTTTCGATTACCCCAATTTGTGTCACATCTACTGGAGCATCATGAGCATGTTATGACGTCATAGCATATGATGACATCATAATTAGTATGCACTATGATGTCACAATGTATTATGACGTCATAATGTATCCGCATTATGACATCACAATATATTATGAGAGCCCAATTTGCAGGTATTATGAGCAATTTCTCTTACCGCAATTTGTGTCACATCTACTGGAGCATCATGAGCGTGTATTATGACGTCACAGTGTATGATGACATCATAATTAGTATGCACTATGAAGTCACAATGTATTATGACGTCATAATGTATCCGAATTATGACATCACAATATATTACGAGAGCGCAAATTGGAGGTTTTATGACCATTTTCGATTACCCCAATTTGTGTCACATCTACTGGAGCATCATGAGCATGTATTACGATGTCAAAGTATATGATGACATCATAATTAGTATGCACTATGACGTCACAATGTATTATGACGTCATAATGTTTCCGCATTATGACATCACAATATATAATGAGAGCGCAACATGCAGGTATTATGAGCAATTTCTCTTACCCCAATTTGTGTCACATCTACTGGAGCATCATGAGCATGTATTATGACGTCACAGTATATGATGGCATCATAATCAGTATGCACGAAACGTCACAATGTATTATGATGTCATAATGTATCCGCATTATGACATCACAATATATTATGAGAGCGCAATTTGCAGGTATTATGTGCAATTTCTCTTACACCAATTTGTGTCACATCTACTGGAGCATCATGAGCATGTATTATGACATCACAGTATATATTGACATCATAATTAGTATGCACTATGACGTCACAATGTATTATGACGTCATAATGTATCCGCATTATGACATCACAATATATTCTGAGAGCGCAATTTGCAGGTATTATGAGCAATTTCTCTTACCCCAATTTGTGTCACATCTACTGGAGCATCATGAGCATGTATTATGACGTCACAGTATATGACGACATCACAATTAGTATGCACTATGACGTCACAATGTATTATGACGTCATAATATATCCACATTATGACATCACAAAATATTCTGAGAGCGCAATTTGCAGGTATTATGAGCAATTTCTCTTACCCCAATTTGTGTCACAACTACTGGAGCATCATGAGCATGTATTTTGACGTCACAGTATATGATGACATCATAATTAGTATGCACTATGACGGCACAATGTATTATGACATCATAATGTATCCGCATTACGACATCACAATATATTATGAGATCGCAATTTGCAGTTTTTATGACCAATTTCGCTTACCCCAATTTGTGTCACATCTACTGGAGCATCATGAGCATGTATTATGACGTCACAGTATATGATTACATCATAATTAGTATGCACTATGATGTCACAATGTATTATGACGTCATAATGTATCCGCATTATGACATCACAATATATTATAAGAGCGCAATTTGCAGGTATTATGAGCAATTTCGCTTACCCCAATTTGTGTCACATCTACTGGAGCATCATGAGCATGTATTATGACGTCACAGTATATGATTACATCATAATTAGTATGCACTATGATGTCACAATGTATTATGACGTCATAATGTATCAGCATTATGACATCACAATATATTACGAGAGTGCAATTTGCAGGTATTATGAGCAATTTCTCTTACCCCAATTTGTGTCACATCTACTGGAGCATCATGAGCATGTATTATGATGACACAGTATATGATGACATCATAATTAGTATGCACTATGACATCACAATGTATTATGACGTCATAATGTATCCGCGTTATGACATCACAATATATTATGAGAGCTCAATTTTCAGGTATTATAAGCAATTTCTCTTACCCCAATTTGTGTAACATCCACTGGAGCATCATGAGCACGTATTATGACGTCACAGTATATGATGACATCATAATTAGTATGCACTATGTCGTCAAAATGTATTATGACGTCATTATGTATCCGCATTATGACATCACAATATATTATGAGAGCGCAATTTGCAGGTATTATGAGCAGTTTCGCTTACCCCAACTAGTGTCACATCTACTGGAGCATCATGAGCATGTATTATGACGTCACAGTATATGATGACATCATAATTAGTATGCACTATGACGTCACAATGTATTATGACGTCATAATGTATCAGAATTATGACATCACAATATATTATGGGAGCGCAATTTGCAGGTATTGTGAGCAACTTCTCTTACCCCAATTTGTGTCACATCTACTGGAGCATCATGAGCATGTATTATGATATCACAGTATATGATGATATCATAATTAGTATGCACTATGACGTCACAATGTATTATGATGTCATAATGTATCCGCGTTATGACATCACAATATATTATGAGAGCGCAATTTGCAGGTATTATGAGTAATTTCTCTTACCCCAATTTGTGTCGCATCTACTGGAGCATCATGAGCATGTATTATGACGTCACAGTATATGATGACATCATAATTAGTATGCACTATGACGTCACAATGTATTATGACGTCATAATGTATCCGCATTATGACATCACAATATATAATGAGAGCGCAATTTGCAGGTATTATGAGCAATTTCTCTTACCCCAATTTGTGTCACATCTACTGGAGCATCACGAGCATGTATTATGATGTCACAGTATATGATGACATCATAATTAGTATGCACTATGACGTCACAATGTATTATGACGTCATAATGTATCCGCATTATGACATCACAATATATTATGAGAGCGCAATTTGCAGGTATTATGAGCAATTTCTCTTACCCCAATTTGTGTCACATCTACTGGAGCATCACGAGCATGAATTATGACGTCACAGTATATGATGACATCATAATTAGTTTGCACTATGACGTCACAATGTATTATGACGTCATAATGTATCCGCATTATGACATCACAATATATAATGAGAGCGCAATTTGCAGGTATTATGAGCAATTTCTCTTACCCCAATTTGTGTCACATCTACTGGAGCATCATGAGCATGTATTATGACGTCACAGTATATGATGGCATCATAATCAGTATGCAGTATGACGTCACAATGTATTATGACGTCATAATGTATCCGCATTATGACATCACAATATATTATGAGAAAGCAATTTGCAGGTATTATGAGCAATTTCTCTTACCCCAATTTGTGTCACATCTACTGGAGCATCACGAGCATGTATTATGACATCACAGTATATGATGACATCATAATTATTATGCACTATGATGTCACAATGTAGTATGATGTCATAATGTATCCGCATAATGACATCACAATATATTATGAGAGCGCAATTTGCAGGTTTCATGACAAATTTTGCTTACCCCAATTTGTGTCACATGTACTGGAGCATCATGAGCATGTATTATGACGTCACAGTATATGATGACATCATAATTAGTATGCACTATGACGTCACAATGTATTATGACGTCATAATGTATCCGCATTATGACATCACAATATATTATGAGAGCGCAATTTGCAGGTATTATGATCAATTTCTCTTACCCCAATTTGTGACACATCTACTGGAGCATCATGAGCATGTATTATGACATCACAGTATTTGATGACATCATAATTAGCATGCTCTATGACGTCACAATGTATTATGGCGTCATAATGTATCCGCATTTTGACATCACAATATATTATGAGAGCGCAATTTGCAGGTATTATGAGCAATTTCTCTTACCCCAATTTGTGTCACATCTACTGAAGCATCATGAGCATGTATTATGACGTCACAATATATGATGACATCATAATTAGTATGCACTATGACGTCACGATGCAGTATGACGTCATAATGTATCCGCATTATGACATCACAATATATTATGAGAGCGCAATTTGCAGGCATTATGACCAATTTCTCTTACCCCAATTTGTGTCACATTTACTGGAGCATCATGAGCATGTATTATGACGTCACAGTATATGATGACATCATAATTAGTATGCAGTATGACGTCACAATGTATTATGACGTCATAATCTATCTGCATTATGACATCACAATATATTATGAGAGCGCAATTTGCAGGTATTATGAGCAATTTCTCTTACCCCAATTTGTGTCACATCTACTGGAGCATCATGAGCATGTATTATGACATCACAGTATATTTTGACATCATAATTAGTATGCACTATGACGTCACAATGTATTATGACGTTATAATGTGTCCGCATTATGACATCACAATATATGATGAGACCGCAATTTGCAGGTATTATGACCCATATCTCTTACCGCAATTTGTGTCACATCTACTGGAGCATCATGAGCATGTATTATGACCTCACAGTATATGATGACAGCATAATTAGTATGCAGTATGACGTCACAGTGTATTATGACGTCATAATCTATCCGCATTATGACATCACAATATATTATGAGAGCGCAATTTGCAGGTATTATGAGCAATTTTTCTTACCCCAATTTGTGTCATATCTACTGGAGCATCATGAGCATGTATTATGACGTCACAGTATATGACGACATCATACTTAGTATGCACTATGACGTCACAATGTATTCTGACGTCATACTGTATCTGCATTATGACATCACAATATATTTTGAGAGCGCAATTTGCAGGTATTATGAGCAACTTCTCTTACCCCAATTTGTGTCACATCTACTGGAGCATCATGAGTATGTATTATGATGTCACAGTATATGATGACATCATAATTAGTATGCAGTATGACATCACAATTTATTTTGACGTCATAATGTATCCGCCTTATGACATCACAATTTATTATGATAGCGCAATTTGCCGGTATTATGAGCAATTTCTCTTACCCCAATTTGTGTCACATCTACTGGAGCATCATGAGCATGTAATATGCCGTCACAGTATATGATGACATCATAATTAGTATGCACTATGACGTCACAATGTATTATGACGTCATAATGTATCAGCATTATGACATCATGATATATCATGATAGCGCAATTTGCATGCATTATGAGCAATTTCTCTTACCCCAATTTGAGTCACATCTGCTGGATCATCATGAGCATGTATTATGACATCATCGTTTATGGTGACATCATAATTAGTATGCAGTATGACGTCACAGTGTATTATGACGTCATAATGTATCCGCATTATGACATCACAATATATTATGAGAGCGCAATTTGCAGGTATTATGAGCAATTTCTCTTACCCCAGTTTGTGTCACATCTACTGGAGCATCATGAGCATGTATTATGACATCACAGTATATGTTGACATCATAATTAGTATGCAGTATGACGTCACAATGTATTATGACGTCATAATGTATCTGCATTATGACATCACAAAATATTATGAGAGCGCAATTTACAGGTATTATGAGCAATTTCTCTTACCCCAATTTGTGTCACATCTACTGGAGAATGATGAGCATGTATTATGACATCACAGTATATGATGACATCTTTATTAGTATGCACTATGACGTCACAATGTATTATGACGTCATAGTGTATCCGCATTATGACATCTCAATATATTATGAGAGCGCAATTTGCAGGTATTATGAGCAATTTCTCTTAACCCAATTTGTGTCACATCTCCTGGAGCATCATGAGCATGTATTATGACGTCACAGTATATGGTGACATCATAATTATTATGCACTATGACGTCACAATGTTTTATTAAGTCATAATGTATCAGCATTATGACATCACAATATATTATGAGAGCGCCATTTGCAGGTATTATGAGCAATTTCTCTTACCCCAATTTGTGTCACGTCTACTGGAGCATCATGAGCATGTATTATGACGTCACAGTATATGATGACATCATAATTAGTATGCAATATGACGTCACAATATAGTATGATGTCATAATGTATCCGCATTATGACATCACAATATATTATGAGAGCACAATATGGAGGTATTATGAGTAATTTCTCTTAACCCAATTTGTGTCACATCTACTGGAGCATCATGAGCATGTATTATGACATCACAGTATATGGTGACATCATAATTAGTTTGCACTATGACGTCACAATGTATTATGACGTCATAATATATCCGCATTATGACATCACAATATATTATGAGAGCGCAATTTGCAGGTATTATGAGCAATTTCTCCTACCCCAATTTGTGTCACATCTACTGGAGCATCATGAGCATGTGTTATGACATCACAGTATATGATGACATCATAATTAGTATGCTCTATGACGTCACAATGTATTATGATTTTATAATATATCCGCAATATGTCATCACAATATATTATGAGAGCACAATTTGCAGGTATTATGAGCAATTTCACTTACCTCAATTTGTGTAACATCTACTGGAGCATCATGAGCATGTATTATGATGTCACAGTATATGATGACATCATAATTAGTATGCACTCTGACGTCACAGTGTATTATGACGTCATAATGTATCCTCATTATGACATCACAATATATAATGAGAGCACAATTTGCAGGTATTATGAGCAATTTCTCTTACCCCAATTTGTGTCACATCTACTGGAGCATCATGAGCATGTATTATGATGTCACAGTATATGATGACATCATAATTAATATGCAGTATGACGTCACAATATGTTATGACGTCACAATGTATCCGCAATATGACATCACAATATATTATGAGAGCGCAACAGGCAGGTATTATGAGCAATTTCTCTTACCCGAATTTGTGTCACATCTACTGGAGCATCATGAGCATGTATTATGACGTCACAGTATATGATGACATCATAATTAGTATGCAGTATGACGTCACAATGTATTATGACGTCATAATGTAGCCGCATTATGACATCACAATATATTATGTGAACGCAATTTGCAGGTTTTATGACCAATTTCGCTTACCCCAATTTGTGTCACATCTACTGGAGCATCATGAGCATGTATTATGACGTCACAGTATATGATGACATCATAATTAGTATGCACTATGACGTCACAATGAATTATGAGGTCATAATGTATCCGCATTATGACATCACAATATATTATGAGAGCGCAACATGCCGGTATTATGAGCAATTTCTCTTACCCCAATTTGTGTCACATCAACTGGAGCATCATGAGCATGTATTATGACGACACAGTATATGATGACATCATAATGAGTATGCACTATGACGTCACAATATACTATGACGTCATATTGTATCCGCATTATGACATCACAATATATTATGAAAGCGCAATTTGCAGGTATTATGAGCAATTTGTCTTACCCCAATTTGTGTCACATCTACTGGAGCCTCATGAGCATGTATTATGACGTCACAGTATATGATGACATCATAATTAGTATGCAGAATGACGTCACAATGTATTATGACGTCATAATGTATCCGCATTATGACATCACAATATATTATGAGAGCGCAACCTGCAGGTATTGTGAGCAATTTCTCTTACCCCAATTTGTGTCACATCTACCGGAGCATCATGAGCATGTATTATGACGTCACAGTATATGATGACATCATAATTACTATGCAGTATGACGTCACAATGTATTATGACGTCATAATGTTTCCACATTATGACATCACAATATATTATGAGAGCGCAACTTGCAGGTATTATGAGCAATTTCTCTTACCCCAATTTGTGTCACATCTACTCGAGCATCATGAGCATGTATTATGATGTCACAGTATATGATGACATCATAATTAGTATGCACTATGACGTCACAATGTATTTTGACGTCATAATGTATCCGCATTATGACATCACAATATATTATGAGTGCAATTTGCAGGTATTATGAGCAATTTCTCTTACCCCGATTTGTTTCACATCTACTGGAGCATCATGAGCATGTATTATGACATCACAGTATATGTTGACATCATAATTAGTATGCACTATGACGTCACAATGTATTATGACGTCATAATGTATCCGCATTATGACATCACAATATATTATGAGAGCGCAATTTGCAGGTATTATGAGCAATTTCTCTTACCCCAATTTGTGTCACATCTACTGGAGCATCATGAGTATGTATTATGATGTCACAGTATATGATGACATCATAATTAGTATGCAGTATGACATCACAATTTATTTTGACGTCATAATGTATCCGCCTTATGACATCACAATTTATTATGATAGCGCAATTTGCCGGTATTATGAGCAATTTCTCTTACCCCAATTTGTGTCACATCTACTGGAGCATCATGAGCATGTAATATGCCGTCACAGTATATGATGACATCATAATTAGTATGCACTATGACGTCACAATGTATTATGACGTCATAATGTATCAGCATTATGACATCATGATATATCATGATAGCGCAATTTGCATGCATTATGAGCAATTTCTCTTACCCCAATTTGAGTCACATCTGCTGGATCATCATGAGCATGTATTATGACATCATCGTTTATGGTGACATCATAATTAGTATGCAGTATGACGTCACAGTGTATTATGACGTCATAATGTATCCGCATTATGACATCACAATATATTATGAGAGCGCAATTTGCAGGTATTATGAGCAATTTCTCTTACCCCAGTTTGTGTCACATCTACTGGAGCATCATGAGCATGTATTATGACATCACAGTATATGTTGACATCATAATTAGTATGCAGTATGACGTCACAATGTATTATGACGTCATAATGTATCTGCATTATGACATCACAAAATATTATGAGAGCGCAATTTACAGGTATTATGAGCAATTTCTCTTACCCCAATTTGTGTCACATCTACTGGAGAATGATGAGCATGTATTATGACATCACAGTATATGATGACATCTTTATTAGTATGCACTATGACGTCACAATGTATTATGACGTCATAGTGTATCCGCATTATGACATCTCAATATATTATGAGAGCGCAATTTGCAGGTATTATGAGCAATTTCTCTTAACCCAATTTGTGTCACATCTCCTGGAGCATCATGAGCATGTATTATGACGTCACAGTATATGGTGACATCATAATTATTATGCACTATGACGTCACAATGTTTTATTAAGTCATAATGTATCAGCATTATGACATCACAATATATTATGAGAGCGCCATTTGCAGGTATTATGAGCAATTTCTCTTACCCCAATTTGTGTCACGTCTACTGGAGCATCATGAGCATGTATTATGACGTCACAGTATATGATGACATCATAATTAGTATGCAATATGACGTCACAATATAGTATGATGTCATAATGTATCCGCATTATGACATCACAATATATTATGAGAGCACAATATGGAGGTATTATGAGTAATTTCTCTTAACCCAATTTGTGTCACATCTACTGGAGCATCATGAGCATGTATTATGACATCACAGTATATGGTGACATCATAATTAGTTTGCACTATGACGTCACAATGTATTATGACGTCATAATATATCCGCATTATGACATCACAATATATTATGAGAGCGCAATTTGCAGGTATTATGAGCAATTTCTCCTACCCCAATTTGTGTCACATCTACTGGAGCATCATGAGCATGTGTTATGACATCACAGTATATGATGACATCATAATTAGTATGCTCTATGACGTCACAATGTATTATGATTTTATAATATATCCGCAATATGTCATCACAATATATTATGAGAGCACAATTTGCAGGTATTATGAGCAATTTCACTTACCTCAATTTGTGTAACATCTACTGGAGCATCATGAGCATGTATTATGATGTCACAGTATATGATGACATCATAATTAGTATGCACTCTGACGTCACAGTGTATTATGACGTCATAATGTATCCTCATTATGACATCACAATATATAATGAGAGCACAATTTGCAGGTATTATGAGCAATTTCTCTTACCCCAATTTGTGTCACATCTACTGGAGCATCATGAGCATGTATTATGATGTCACAGTATATGATGACATCATAATTAATATGCAGTATGACGTCACAATATGTTATGACGTCACAATGTATCCGCAATATGACATCACAATATATTATGAGAGCGCAACAGGCAGGTATTATGAGCAATTTCTCTTACCCGAATTTGTGTCACATCTACTGGAGCATCATGAGCATGTATTATGACGTCACAGTATATGATGACATCATAATTAGTATGCAGTATGACGTCACAATGTATTATGACGTCATAATGTAGCCGCATTATGACATCACAATATATTATGTGAACGCAATTTGCAGGTTTTATGACCAATTTCGCTTACCCCAATTTGTGTCACATCTACTGGAGCATCATGAGCATGTATTATGACGTCACAGTATATGATGACATCATAATTAGTATGCACTATGACGTCACAATGAATTATGAGGTCATAATGTATCCGCATTATGACATCACAATATATTATGAGAGCGCAACATGCCGGTATTATGAGCAATTTCTCTTACCCCAATTTGTGTCACATCAACTGGAGCATCATGAGCATGTATTATGACGACACAGTATATGATGACATCATAATGAGTATGCACTATGACGTCACAATATACTATGACGTCATATTGTATCCGCATTATGACATCACAATATATTATGAAAGCGCAATTTGCAGGTATTATGAGCAATTTGTCTTACCCCAATTTGTGTCACATCTACTGGAGCCTCATGAGCATGTATTATGACGTCACAGTATATGATGACATCATAATTAGTATGCAGAATGACGTCACAATGTATTATGACGTCATAATGTATCCGCATTATGACATCACAATATATTATGAGAGCGCAACCTGCAGGTATTGTGAGCAATTTCTCTTACCCCAATTTGTGTCACATCTACCGGAGCATCATGAGCATGTATTATGACGTCACAGTATATGATGACATCATAATTACTATGCAGTATGACGTCACAATGTATTATGACGTCATAATGTTTCCACATTATGACATCACAATATATTATGAGAGCGCAACTTGCAGGTATTATGAGCAATTTCTCTTACCCCAATTTGTGTCACATCTACTCGAGCATCATGAGCATGTATTATGATGTCACAGTATATGATGACATCATAATTAGTATGCACTATGACGTCACAATGTATTTTGACGTCATAATGTATCCGCATTATGACATCACAATATATTATGAGTGCAATTTGCAGGTATTATGAGCAATTTCTCTTACCCCGATTTGTTTCACATCTACTGGAGCATCATGAGCATGTATTATGACATCACAGTATATGTTGACATCATAATTAGTATGCACTATGACGTCACAATGTATTATGACGTCATAATGTATCCGCATTATGACATCACAATATATTATGAGAGCGCAATTTGCAGGTATTATGAGCAATTTCTCTTACCCCAATTTGTGTCACATCTACTGGAGCATCATGAGCATGTATTATGGCGTCACAGTATATGATGACATCATAATTAGTATGCACTATGACATCACAATGTATTATGACGTCGTAATGTATCCGCATTATGACATCACAATATATTATGAGATCGCAATTTGCAGGTATTATGACCCATTTCTCTTACCCCAATTTGTGTCACATCTACTGGAGCATCATGAGCATGTATTATGACGTCACAGTATATGGTGACTTCATAATTAGTATGCACTATTACGTCACAATGTACTATGACGTCATAATATATCAGCATTATGACATCACACTATATTATGAGAGCCCAATTTTCAGGTATTATTAGCAATTTCTCTTACCCCAATTTGTGTCACATCTACTGGAGCATCATGAGCATGTATTATGACATCACAGTATATTTTGACATCATAACTAGTATGCACTATGACGTCACAATGTATTATGACGTCATAATGTATCCGCATTATGACATCACAATATATGATGAGACCGCAATTTGCAGGTATTATGACCCATATCTCTTAGCGCAACTTGTGTCACATATTCTGGAGCATCATGAGCATGTATTATGACGTCACAGTATATGATGACAGCATAATTAGTATGCAGTATGACGTCACAATGTATTATGACGTCATAATGGATCCGCATTATGACATCACAATATATTATGAGAGCGCAATTTGCAGGTATTATGAGCAATTTCTCTTACCCCAATTTGTGTCACATCTACTGGAGCATCATGAGCATGTATTATGACGTCACAGTATATGATGACATCATAATTAGTAAGCACTCTGACGTCACAGTGTATTATGACGTCATAATGTATCCTCATTATGACATCACAATATATTATGAGAGTGCAATTTGCAGGTATTATGAGCAATTTCTCTTACCCCAATTTGTGTCACATCTACTGGAGCATCATGAGCATGTATTATGACGTCACAGTATATGATGACATCATAATTAGTATGCACTATGACGTCACAATATGTTTTGCCGTCATAATGTGTCCGCGTTATGACATCACAATATATTATGAGAGCCCAATTTACAGGTGTTATGAACATTTTCTCTTACCCCAATTTGTGTCACATCTACTGGAGCATCATGAGCATGTATTATGACGTCACAGTATATGAAGACATCATAATTAGTATGCAGTATGATGTCACAATATATTATGACGTCACAATGTATCCGCATTATGACATCACAATATATTATGAGAGCGCAACATGCAGGTATTATGAGCAATTTCTCTTACCCGAATTTGTGTCACATCTACTGGAGCATCATGAGCATGTATTATGACGTCACAGTATATGATGACATCATAATTAGTATGCAGTATGATGTCACAATGTATTATGACGTCATAATATATCCGCATTATGACATCACAATATATTATGTGAGCGCAATTTGCAGTTTTTATGACCAATTTCGCTTACCCCAATTTGTGTCACATCTACTGGAGCATCATGAGCATGTATTATGACGTCACAGTATATGATGACATCATAATTAGTATGCAGTATGACGTCACAATGTATTATGATGTCATAATGTATCCGCATTATGACATCACAATATATTATGAGAGCGCAACATGCAGGTATTATGAGCAATTTATCTTACCCCAATTTGTGTCACATCTACTGGAGCATCATGAGCATGTATTATGACGTCACAGTATATGATGACATCATAATTAGTATGCAGTATGACGTCACAATGTATTATGACATCATAATGTTTCCGCAGTATGACATCACAATATATTATGAGAGCGCAACATGCAGGTATTTTGAGCAATTTCTCTTACCCCAATTTGTGTCACATCTACTGGAGCATCTTGAGCATGGATTATGACGTCACAGTATATGATGACATCATAATTAGTATGCACTATGACGTCACAATGTATTATGACGTCATAATGTATCCGCAATATGACATCACAATATATTATGAGAGCGCAATTTGCGGGTTTTATGACCAATTTCGCTTACCGCAATTTGTGTCACATCTACTGGAGCATCATGAGCATGTATTATGACGTCACAGTATATGATGACATCATAATCAGTATGCACTATGACGTCACAATGTATTATAACGTCATAATGTATCCGCATTGTGACATCACAATATATTATGAGAGCGCAACATGCAGGTATTATGAGCAATTTCTCTTACCCCAATTTGTGTCACATCTACTGGAGCATCTTGAGCATGATTTATGACGTCACAGTATATGATGACATCATAATTAGTATGCACTATGACATCACAATGTATTATGACGTCATAATGTATCCGCATTATGACATCACAATATATTATGAGAGCGCAATTTGCAGGTTTTATGACCAATTTCGCTTACCGCAAATTGTGTCACATCTACTGGAGCATCATGAGCATGTATTATGATGTCACAGTATATGATGACATCATAATCAGTATGCACTATGACGTCACAATGTATTATGACGTCATAATGAATCCGCATTGTGACATCACAATATATTATGAGAGCGCAACATGCAGGTATTATGAGCAATTTCTCTTACCCCAATTTGTGTCACATCTACTGGAGCATCATGAGCATGTATTATGACGTCACAGTATATGATGACATCATAATTAATATGCACTATGACGTCACAATGTATTATGACGTCATAATATATCCGCATTATGACATCACAATATATTATGAGAGAGCAACATGTAGGTTTTATGACCAATTTCGCTTACCCCAATTTGTGTCACATCTACTGGAGCATCATGAGCATGTATTATGACGTCACAGTATATGATGACATCATAATTAGTATGCACTATGATGTAACAATGTATTATGACGTCATAATGTAGCCGCATTATGACATCACAATATATTATGAGAGCGCAATTTGCAGGTTTTATGACCAATTTCGCTTACCCCAATTTGTGTCACATCTACTGGAGCATCATGAGCATGTATTATGACCTCACAGTATATGATGACATCATAATTAGTATGCAGTATGATGTCGCAATGTATTATGATGTCATAATGTATCCGCATTATGCCATCACAATATATTATGAGAGCGCAACATGCATGTATTATGAGCAATTTCTCTTAATCCAATTTGTGTCACATCTACTGGAGCATCATGAGCATGTATTATGACGTCACAGTATATGATGACATCATAATTAGTATGCAGTATGACGTCACAATGTATTATGACGTCATAATGTATCCGCATTATGACGTCACAATATATTATGAGAGCACAACATGCAGGTATTATGAGCAATTTCTCTTACCCCAATTTGTGTCACATCCACTGGAGCATCATGAGCATGTATTATGACGTCACAGTATACGATGACATCATAATTAGTATGCACTGTGACGTCACAATGTATTATGACGTCATAATGTATCCGCCTTATGACATCACAATATATTATGAGAGCGCAACATGCAGGTATTATGAGCAATTTCTCTTATCCCAATTTGTGTCACATCTACTGGAGCATCATGAGCATGTATTATGACGTCACAGTATATGATGACATCATAATTAGTATGCACTATGACGTCACAATGTATTATGACGTCATAATGTATCCACATTATGACATCACAATATATTATGAGAGCGCAATTTGCAGGTTTTATGACCAATTTCGCTTATCGCAATTTGTGTCACATCTACTGGAGCATCATGAGCATGTATTATGAATTCACAGTATATGGTGAAATCATAATTAGTATGCACTGTGACGTCACAATGTATTATGACGTCATAATGTATCCGCATTATGACATCGCAATATATTATGAGAGCGCAATTTGCAGGTATTATGAGCAATTTCTCTTACACCAATTTGTGTCACATCTACTGAAGCATCATGAGCATGTATTATGACGTCACAGTATATGATGACATCATAATTAGTATGCACTATGATGTCACAATGCAGTATGACGTCATAATGTATCCGCATTATGACATCACAATATATTATGAGAGCGCAATTTGCAGGCATTATGAGCAATTTCTCTTACCCCAATTTGTGTCACATCTACTGGAGCATCATCAGCATGTATTATGACGTCACAGTATATGTTGACATCATAATTAGTATGCACTATGACGTCACAATGTATTATGACGTCATAATGTATCCGCATTATGACATCACAATATATTCTGAGAGCGCAATTTGCAGGTATTATGAGCAATTTCACTTACCCCAATTTTTGTCACATCTACTGGAGCATCATGAGCATGTATTTTGACGTCACAGTATATGATGACATCATAATTAGTATGCACTACGACGTCACAATGTATTATGACGTCATAAAGTATCCGCATTATGATATCACAATATATTATGAGAGCGCAACATGAAGGTATTATGAGCAATTTCTCTTACCCCAATTTGTGTCACATCTACTGGAGCATCATGAGCATGTATTATGACGTCACAGTATATGATGACATCATAATTAGTATGCAGTATGATGTCACAATATATTATGACGTCACAATGTATCCGCATTATGACATCACAATATATTATGAGAGCGCAACATGCAGGTATTATGAGCAATTTCTCTTACCCGAATTTGTGTCACATCTACTGGAGCATCATGAGCATGTATTATGACGTCACAGTATATGATGACATCATAATTAGTATGCAGTATGATGTCACAATGTATTATGACGTCATAATATATCCGCATTATGGCATCACAATATATTATGTGAGCGCAATTTGCAGTTTTTATGACCAATTTCGCTTACCCCAATTTGTGTCACATCTACTGGAGCATCATGAGCATGTATTATGACGTCACAGTATATGATGACATCATAATTAGTATGCAGTATGACGTCACAATGTATTATGATGTCATAATGTATCCGCACTATGACATCACAATATATTATGAGAGCGCAACATGCAGGTATTATGAGCAATTTATCTTACCCCAATTTGTGTCACATCTACTGGAGCATCATGAGCATGTATTATGACGTCACAGTATATGATGACATCATAATTAGTATGCAGTATGACGTCACAATGTATTATGACATCATAATGTTTCCGCAGTATGACATCACAATATATTATGAGAGCGCAACATGCAGGTATTTTGAGCAATTTCTCTTACCCCAATTTGTGTAACATCTACTGGAGCATCTTGAGCATGGATTATGACGTCACAGTATATGATGACATCATAATTAGTATGCACTATGACGTCACAATGTATTATGACGTCATAATGTATCCGCAATATGACATCACAATATATTATGAGAGCGCAATTTGCGGGTTTTATGACCAATTTCGCTTACCGCAACTTGTGTCACATCTACTGGAGCATCATGAGCATGTATTATGACGTCACAGTATATGATGACATCATAATCAGTATGCACTATGACGTCACAATGTATTATAACGTCATAATGTATCCGCATTGTGACATCACAATATATTATGAGAGCGCAACATGCAGGTATTATGAGCAATTTCTCTTACCCCAATTTGTGTCACATCTACTGGAGCATCTTGAGCATGATTTATGACGTCACAGTATATGATGGCATCATAATTAATATGCACTATGACATCACAATGTATTATGACGTCATAATGTATCCGCATTATGACATCACAATATATTATGAGAGCGCAATTTGCAGGTTTTATGATCAATTTCTCTTACCCCACTTTGTGTCACATCTACTGGAGCATCATGAGCATGTATTATGACGTCACAGCATATGATGACATCATAATTAGTATGCACTATGACGTCAGAATGTATTATGACGTAATAATGTATCCGCATTATGACATCACAATATATTATGAGAGCGCAACATGCAGGTATTATGAGCAATTTCTCTTACCCCAGTTTGTGTCACATCTACTGGAGCATCATGAGCATGTATTATGACGTCACAGTATATGATGACATCATAATTAGTATGCGCTATGACATCACAATGTATTATGATGTCATAATGTATCCGCATTATGACATCACAGTATATTATGTGAGCGCAATTTGCAGGTTTTATGAGCAATTTCTCTTACCCCACTTTGTGTCACATCTACTGGAGCATCATGAGCATGTATTATGACGTCACAGTATATGATGACATCATAATCAGTATGCACTATGACGTCACAATGTATTATGACGTCATAATATATCTGCATTATGACATCACAATATATTATGGCAGCGCAACATGCAGGTTTTATGACCAATTTCGCTTACCCCAATTTGTGTCACATCTACTGGAGCATCATGAGCATGTATTATGACGTCACAGTATATGTTGACATCATAATTAGTATGCACTATGACGTCACAATGTATTATGACGTCATAATGTATCCGCATTATGACATCACAATATATTCTGAGAGCGCAATTTGCAGGTATTATGAGCAATTTCACTTACCCCAATTTTTGTCACATCTACTGGAGCATCATGAGCATGTATTTTGACGTCACAGTATATGATGACATCATAATTAGTATGCACTACGACGTCACAATGTATTATGACGTCATAAAGTATCCGCATTATGACATCACAATATATTATGAGAGCGCAACATGCAGGTATTATGAGCAATTTCTCTTACCCCAATTTGTGTCACATCTACTGGAGCATCATGAGCATGATTTTGATGTCACAGTATATGATGACATCATAATTACTATGCACTATGACGTCACAATGTATTATGACATCATAATGTATGCGCATTATGACATCACAATATATTATGAGAGCGCAACATGCAGGTATTTTGAGCAATTTCTCTTACCCCAATTTGTGTCACATCTACTGGAGCATCATGAGCATGTATTATGACGTCACAGTATATGATGACATCATAATTAGTATGCACTATGATGTCACAATGCAGTATGACATCATAATGTATCCGCATTATGACATCACAATATATTATGAGAGCGCAACATGCAGGTATTATGAGCAATTTCTCTTACCCCAATTTGTGTCACATCTACTGGAGCATCATGAGCATGATTTATGACGTCACAGTATATGATGACATCATAATTAGTATGCACTATGACGTCACAATGTATTATGACGTCATAATGTATCCGCATTATGACATCACAATATATTATGAGAGCGCAACATGCAGGTATTATGAGCAATTTGTCTTACCCCAATTTGTGTCACATCTACTGGAGCATCATGAGCATGTATTATGACGTCACAGTATATGATGACATCATAATTAGTATGCACTATGATGTCACAATGCAGTATGACGTCATAATGTATCCGCATTATGACATCACAATATATTATGAGAGCGCAATTTGCAGTCATTATGAGCAATTTCTCTTACCCCAATTTGTGTCACATCTACTGGAGCACAATGAGCATGTATTATGACGTCACAGTATATGGTGACATGATAATTAGTATGCACTATGGCATCAAAATTTATTATGACGTCATAATGTATCCGCATTATGACATCACAATATATTATGAGAGTGCAATTTGCAGGTATTATGAGCAATTTCTCTTACCCCAATTTGTGTCACATCTACCGGAGCATCATGAGCATGTATTATGACATCACAGTATATGTTGACATCATAATTAGTATGCACTATGACGTCACAATGTATTATGACGTCAAAATGTATCCGCATTATGACATCACAATATATTATGAGAGCGCAATTTGCAGGTATTATGAGCAATTTCTCTTACCCCAATTTGTGTCACATCTACCGGAGCATCATGAGCATGTATTATGATGTCACAGTATATGGTGACATCATAATTATTATGCACTATGACGTCACAATGTTTTATTAAGTCATAATGTACCAGCATTATGACATCACAATATATTATGAGAGTGCCATTTGCAGGTATTATGAGCAATTTCTCTTACCCCAATTTGTGTCACGTCTACTGGAGCATCATGAGCATGTATTATGACATCACAGTATATGATGACATCATAATTAGTATGCAATATGACGTCACAATATAGTATGACGTCATAATGTATCCGCATTATGACATCACAATATATTATGAGAGCGCAATTTGCAGGTATTATGAGCAATTTCTCTTACCCCAATTTGTGTCTCATCTACTTGAGCATCATGAGCATGTATTATGACGTCACAGTATACGATGACATCATAATTAGTATTCACTATGACGTCACAATGCAGTATGACGTCATAATGTATCCGCATTATGACATCACAATATATTATGAGAGCGCAATTTGCAGGTTTTATGAGCAATTTCTCTTACCCCAATTTTTGTCACATCTACTGGAGCATCATGAGCATGTATTTTGACGTCACAGTATATGATGACATCATAATCAGTATGCACTATGACGTCACAATGTATTATGACGTCATAAAGTATCCGCATTATGACATTACAATATATTATGAGAGCGCAATTTGCAGGTATTATGAGCAATTTCTCTTACCCCAATTTGTGTCACATCTACTGAAGCATCATGAGCATGTATTATGACGTCACAGTATATGATGACATCATAATTAGTATGCACTATGACGTCACAATGTATTATGACGTCATAAAGAATCCGCCTTATGACATCACAATATATTATGAGAGCGCAATTTGCAGGTATTATGAGCAATTTCTCTTACCCCAATTTGTGTCACATCTACTGAAGCATCATGAGCAAGTATTATGACGTCACAGTATACGATGACATCATAATTAGTATGCACTATGACGTCACAATGTATTATGACGTCATAATGTGTCTGCATTAAGACATCACAATATATTATGAGAGCGCAATTTGCAGGTTTTATGAGCAATTTCTCTTACCCCAATTTGTGTCACATCTACTGGAGCATCATGAGCATGTATTATGACGTCACAGTATATGATGACATCATAATTAGTATGCACTATGACATCACAATGTATTATGACGTCATAATATATCCGCATTATGACATCACAATATATTATGAGAGCGCAACATTCAGGTATTATGAGCAATTTCTCTTACCCCAATTTGTGTCACATCTACTGGAGCATCATGAGCATGTATTATGACGTCACAGTATATGATGACCTCATAATTAGTATGCACTATGACATCACAATGTATTATGACGTCATAATATATCCGCATTATGACATCAGAATATATTATGAGAGCGCAACATGCAGGTATTATGAGCAATTTCTCTTACCCCAATTTGTGTCACATCTACTGGAGCATCATGAGCATGTATTATGACGTCACAGTATATGATGACATCATAATTAGTATGCACTATGACGTCACAATGTGTTATGATGTCATAATGTATCCGCATTATGACATCACAATATATTATGAGAGCGCAATTTGCAGGTTTTATGAACAATTTCGCTTACAGCAATTTGTGTCACATCTACTGGAGCATCATGAGCATGTATTATGACGTCACAGTATATGATGACATCATAATCAGTATGCACTATGACGTCACAATGTATTATGACGTCATAAAGTATCCGCATTATGACATCACAATATATTATGAGAGCGCAATTTGCAGGTATTATGAGCAATTCCTCTTACCCCAATTTGTGTCACATCTACTGAAGCATCATGAGCATGTATTATGATGTCACAGTATACGATGACATCATAATTAGTATGCACTATGACGTCACAATGTATTATGACGTCATAATGTATCCGCATTAAGACATCACAATATATTATGAGAGCGCAATTTGCAGGTTTTATGAGCAATTTCTCTTACCACAATTTGTGTCACATCTACTGGAGCATCATGAGCATGTATTATGACGTCACAGTATATGATGACATCATAATTAGTATTCACTATGACGTCACAATGTATTATGACGTCATAATGTATCCGCGTTATGACATCACAATATATTATGAGAGCGCAACATGCAGGTATTATGAGCAATTTCTCTTACCCCAATTTGTGTCACATCTACTGGAGCATCATGAGCATGTTTTATGACGTCACAGTATATGATGACATCATAATTAGTATGCACTATGACGTCACAATGTATTATGACGTCATAATGTATCCGCATTATGACATCACAATATATTATGAGAGCGCAATTTGCAGGTTTTATGAACAATTTCGCCTACCGCAAATTGTGTCACATCTTCTGGAGCATCATGAGCATGTATTATGACGTCACAGTATATGATGACATCATAATCAGTATGCACTGTGACGTCACAATGTATTATGACGTCATAAAGTATCCGCATTATGACATCACAATATATTATGAGACCGCATCATGCAGGTATTATGAGCAATTTCTCTTACCCCAATTTGTGTCACATCTACTGGAGCATCGTGAGCATGATTTATGACGTCACAGTTTATGATGACATCATAATTAGGATGCACTATGACGTCACAATGTATTATGACGTCATAATGTATCCGCATTATGACATCACAATATATTATGAGAGCGCAATTTGCAGGTATTATGAGCAATTTCTCTTACACCAATTTGTGTCACATCCACTGAAGCATCATGATTATGTATTATGACGTCACAGTATATGATGACTTCATAATTAGTATGCACTATGATGTCACAATGCAGTATGACGTCATAATGTATCCGCATTATGACATCACAATATATTATGAGAGCGCAATTTGCAGGCATTATGAGCAATTTCTCTTACCCCAATTTGTGTCACATCTACTGGAGCATCATGAGCATGTATTATGACGTCACAGTATATGATGACATGATGATTAGTATGCACTATGGCGTCACAATTTATTATGACGTCATAATGTATCCGCATTATGGCATCACAATATATTATGAGAGAGCAATTTGCAGGTATTATGAGCAATTTCTCTTACCCCAATTTGTGTCACATCTACTGGAGCATCATGAGCATGTATTATGACGTCACAGTATATGATGACATCATAATTAGTATTCACTATGACGTCACAATGTATTATGACGTCATAATGTATCCGCGTTATGACATCACAATATATTATGAGAGCGCAACATGCAGGTATTATGAGCAATTTCTCTTACCCCAATTTGTGTCACATCTACTGGAGCATCATGAGCATGTTTTATGACGTCACAGTATATGATGACATCATAATTAGTATGCACTATGACGTCACAATGTATTATGACGTCATAATGTATCCGCATTATGACATCACAATATATTATGAGAGCGCAATTTGCAGGTTTCATGACCAATTCCGCCTACTGCAATTTGTGTCACATCTTCTGGAGCATCATGAGCATGTATTATGACGTCACAGTATATGATGACATCATAATCAGTATGCACTATGACGTCACAATGTATTATGACGTCATAAAGTATCCGCATTATGACAACCCAATATATTATGAGACCGCATCATGCAGCTATTATGAGCAATTTCTCTTACCACAATTTGTGTCACATCTACTGGAGCATCATGAGCATGATTTATGACGTCACAGTTTATGATGACATCATAATTAGGATGCACTATGACGTCACAATGTATTATGACGTCATATTGTATCCGCATTATGACATCACAATATATTATGAGAGCGCAATTTGCAGGTATTATGAGCAATTTCTCTTACACCAATTTGTGTCACATCCACTGAAGCATCATGATTATGTATTATGACGTCACAGTATATGATGACTTCATAATTAGTATGCACTATGATGTCACAATGCAGTATGACGTCATAATGTATCCGCATTATGACATCACAATATATTATGAGAGCGCAATTTGCAGGCATTATGAGCAATTTCTCTTACCCCAATTTGTGTCACATCTACTGAAGCATCATGAGCAAGTATTATGACGTCACAGTATACGATGACATCATAATTAGTATGCACTATGACGTCACAATGTATTATGACGTCATAATGTGTCTGCATTAAGACATCACAATATATTATGAGAGCGCAATTTGCAGGTTTTATGAGCAATTTCTCTTACCCCAATTTGTGTCACATCTACTGGAGCATCATGAGCATGTATTATGACGTCACAGTATATGATGACATCATAATTAGTATGCACTATGACATCACAATGTATTATGACGTCATAATATATCCGCATTATGACATCACAATATATTATGAGAGCGCAACATTCAGGTATTATGAGCAATTTCTCTTACCCCAATTTGTGTCACATCTACTGGAGCATCATGAGCATGTATTATGACGTCACAGTATATGATGACCTCATAATTAGTATGCACTATGACATCACAATGTATTATGACGTCATAATATATCCGCATTATGACATCAGAATATATTATGAGAGCGCAACATGCAGGTATTATGAGCAATTTCTCTTACCCCAATTTGTGTCACATCTACTGGAGCATCATGAGCATGTATTATGACGTCACAGTATATGATGACATCATAATTAGTATGCACTATGACGTCACAATGTGTTATGATGTCATAATGTATCCGCATTATGACATCACAATATATTATGAGAGCGCAATTTGCAGGTTTTATGAACAATTTCGCTTACAGCAATTTGTGTCACATCTACTGGAGCATCATGAGCATGTATTATGACGTCACAGTATATGATGACATCATAATCAGTATGCACTATGACGTCACAATGTATTATGACGTCATAAAGTATCCGCATTATGACATCACAATATATTATGAGAGCGCAATTTGCAGGTATTATGAGCAATTCCTCTTACCCCAATTTGTGTCACATCTACTGAAGCATCATGAGCATGTATTATGATGTCACAGTATACGATGACATCATAATTAGTATGCACTATGACGTCACAATGTATTATGACGTCATAATGTATCCGCATTAAGACATCACAATATATTATGAGAGCGCAATTTGCAGGTTTTATGAGCAATTTCTCTTACCACAATTTGTGTCACATCTACTGGAGCATCATGAGCATGTATTATGACGTCACAGTATATGATGACATCATAATTAGTATTCACTATGACGTCACAATGTATTATGACGTCATAATGTATCCGCGTTATGACATCACAATATATTATGAGAGCGCAACATGCAGGTATTATGAGCAATTTCTCTTACCCCAATTTGTGTCACATCTACTGGAGCATCATGAGCATGTTTTATGACGTCACAGTATATGATGACATCATAATTAGTATGCACTATGACGTCACAATGTATTATGACGTCATAATGTATCCGCATTATGACATCACAATATATTATGAGAGCGCAATTTGCAGGTTTTATGACCAATTTCGCCTACCGCAAATTGTGTCACATCTTCTGGAGCATCATGAGCATGTATTATGACGTCACAGTATATGATGACATCATAATCAGTATGCACTGTGACGTCACAATGTATTATGACGTCATAAAGTATCCGCATTATGACATCACAATATATTATGAGACCGCATCATGCAGGTATTATGAGCAATTTCTCTTACCCCAATTTGTGTCACATCTACTGGAGCATCGTGAGCATGATTTATGACGTCACAGTTTATGATGACATCATAATTAGGATGCACTATGACGTCACAATGTATTATGACGTCATAATGTATCCGCATTATGACATCACAATATATTATGAGAGCGCAATTTGCAGGTATTATGAGCAATTTCTCTTACACCAATTTGTGTCACATCCACTGAAGCATCATGATTATGTATTATGACGTCACAGTATATGATGACTTCATAATTAGTATGCACTATGATGTCACAATGCAGTATGACGTCATAATGTATCCGCATTATGACATCACAATATATTATGAGAGCGCAATTTGCAGGCATTATGAGCAATTTCTCTTACCCCAATTTGTGTCACATCTACTGGAGCATCATGAGCATGTATTATGACGTCACAGTATATGATGACATGATGATTAGTATGCACTATGGCGTCACAATTTATTATGACGTCATAATGTATCCGCATTATGGCATCACAATATATTATGAGAGAGCAATTTGCAGGTATTATGAGCAATTTCTCTTACCCCAATTTGTGTCACATCTACTGGAGCATCATGAGCATGTATTATGACGTCACAGTATATGATGACATCATAATTAGTATTCACTATGACGTCACAATGTATTATGACGTCATAATGTATCCGCGTTATGACATCACAATATATTATGAGAGCGCAACATGCAGGTATTATGAGCAATTTCTCTTACCCCAATTTGTGTCACATCTACTGGAGCATCATGAGCATGTTTTATGACGTCACAGTATATGATGACATCATAATTAGTATGCACTATGACGTCACAATGTATTATGACGTCATAATGTATCCGCATTATGACATCACAATATATTATGAGAGCGCAATTTGCAGGTTTCATGACCAATTCCGCCTACTGCAATTTGTGTCACATCTTCTGGAGCATCATGAGCATGTATTATGACGTCACAGTATATGATGACATCATAATCAGTATGCACTATGACGTCACAATGTATTATGACGTCATAAAGTATCCGCATTATGACATCCCAATATATTATGAGACCGCATCATGCAGCTATTATGAGCAATTTCTCTTACCACAATTTGTGTCACATCTACTGGAGCATCATGAGCATGATTTATGACGTCACAGTTTATGATGACATCATAATTAGGATGCACTATGACGTCACAATGTATTATGACGTCATATTGTATCCGCATTATGACATCACAATATATTATGAGAGCGCAATTTGCAGGTATTATGAGCAATTTCTCTTACACCAATTTGTGTCACATCCACTGAAGCATCATGATTATGTATTATGACGTCACAGTATATGATGACTTCATAATTAGTATGCACTATGATGTCACAATGCAGTATGACGTCATAATGTATCCGCATTATGACATCACAATATATTATGAGAGCGCAATTTGCAGGCATTATGAGCAATTTCTCTTACCCCAATTTGTGTCACATCTACTGAAGCATCATGAGCAAGTATTATGACGTCACAGTATACGATGACATCATAATTAGTATGCACTATGACGTCACAATGTATTATGACGTCATAATGTATCCGCATTATGACATCACAATATATTATGAGAGAGCAATTTGCAGGTATTATGAGCAATTTCTCTTACCCCAATTTGTGTCACATCTACTGGAGCATCATGAGCATGTATTATGACGTCACAGTATATGATGACATCATAATTAGTATTCACTATGACGTCACAATGTATTATGACGTCATAATGTATCCGCGTTATGACATCACAATATATTATGAGAGCGCAACATGCAGGTATTATGAGCAATTTCTCTTACCCCAATTTGTGTCACATCTACTGGAGCATCATGAGCATGTTTTATGACGTCACAGTATATGATGACATCATAATTAGTATGCACTATGACGTCACAATGTATTATGACGTCATAATGTATCCGCATTATGACATCACAATATATTATGAGAGCGCAATTTGCAGGTTTTATGACCAATTTCGCCTACCGCAATTTGTGTCACATCTTCTGGAGCATCATGAGCATGTATTATGACGTCACAGTATATGATGACATCATAATCAGTATGCACTATGACGTCACAATGTATTATGACGTCATAAAGTATCCACATTATGACATCACAATATATTATGAGACCGCATCATGCAGGTATTATGAGCAATTTCTCTTACCCCAATTTGTGTCACATCTACTGGAGCATCATGAGCATGATTTATGACGTCACAGTTTATGATGACATCATAATTAGGATGCACTATGACGTCACAATGTATTATGACGTCATAATGTATCCGCATTATGACATCACAATATATTATGAGAGCGCAATTTGCAGGTATTATGAGCAATTTCTCTTACACCAATTTGTGTCACATCCACTGAAGCATCATGATTATGTATTATGACGTCACAGTATATGATGACTTCATAATTAGTATGCACTATGATGTCACAATGCAGTATGACGTCATAATGTATCCGCATTATGACATCACAATATACTATGAGAGCGCAATTTGCAGGCATTATGAGCAATTTCTCTTACCCCAATTTGTGTCACATCTACTGGAGCATCATGAGCATGTATTATGACGTCACAGTATATGATGACATGATGATTAGTATGCACTATGGCGTCACAATTTATTATGACGTCATAATGTATCCGCATTATGACATCACAATATATTATGAGAGAGCAATTTGCAGGTATTATGAGCAATTTCTCTTATCCCAATTTGTGTCACATCTACCGGAGCATCATGAGCATGTATTATGACATCACAGTATATGTTGACATCATAATTAGTATGCACTATGACGTCACAATGTATTATGACGTCATAATGTATCCGCATTATGACATCACAATATATTCTGAGAGCGCAATTTGCAGGAATTATGAGCAGTTTCTCTTACCCCAATTTTTGTCACATCTACTGGAGCATCATGAGCATGTATTTTGACGTCACAGTATATGAAGACATCATAATTAGTATGCACTATGACGTCACAATTTATTATGACGTCATAAACTATACGCATTATGACATCACAATATATTATGAGAGCGCAATTTACAGGTATTATGAGCAATTTCTCTTACCCCAGTTTGTGTCACATCTACTGAAGCATCATGAGCATGTATTATGACGTCACAGTATACGATGACATCATAATTAGTATGCACTATGACGACACAATGCAGTATGACGTCATAATGTATCCGCATTATGACATCACAAAATATTATGAGAGCACAATTTGCAGGCATTATGACCAATTTCTCTTACCCCAATTTGTGTCACATCTACTGGAGCATCATGAGCATGTATTATGACGTCACAGTATATGATGACATCATAATTAGTATGCACTATGGCGTCACAATTTATTATGACGTCATAATGTATCCGCATTATGACATCACAATACATTATGAGAGTGCAATTTGCAGGTATTATGAGCAATTTCTCTTATCCCAATTTGTTTTACATCTACTGGAGCATCATGAGCATGTATTATGACATCACAGTATATTTTGACATCATAATTAGTACGCACTATGACGTCACAATGTATTATGACGTCATAATGTATCCGCATTATGACATCACAATATATTATGAGAACGCAATTTGCAGGTATTATGAGCAATTTCTCTTACCCCAATTTGTGTCACATCTACTGGAGCATCATGAGCATGTATTATGACGTCACAGTATATGATGACATCATAATTAGTATGCACTATGACGTCACAATGTATTATGACGTCATAATGTATCTGAATTATGACATCACTATATATTTTGAGAGCGCAATTTGCAGGTATTATGAGCAACTTCTCTTACCCCAATTTGTGTAACATCTACTGGAGAATCATGAGCATGTATTATGATGTCACAGTATATGATGACATCATAATTAGTATGCAGTATGACATCACAATTTATTTTGACGTCATAATGTATCCGCCTTATGACATCACAATTTATTATGATAGCGCAATTTGCCGGTATTATGAGCAATTTCTCTTACCCCAATTTGTGTCACATCTACTGGAGCATCATGAGCATGTATTATGACGTCACAGTATATGATGACATCATAATTAGTATGCACTATGACGTCACAATGTATTATGACGTCATAATGTATCAGCATTATGACATCACGATATATCATGATAGCGCAATTTGCATGCATTATGAGCAATTTCTCTTACCCCAATTTGAGTCACATCTACTGGATCATCATGAGCATGTATTATGACATCATCGTATATGATGACATCATAATTAGTATGCAGTATGACGTCACAGTGTATTATGACGTCATAATGTATCCGCATTATGACATCACAATATATTATGAGAGCGCAATTTGCAGGTATTATGAGCAATTTTTTTTACCCCAATTTGTGTCACATCTACTGGAGCATCATGAGCATGTATTATGATGTCACAGCATATGATGACATCATAACAAGTATGCACTATGATGTCACAATGTATTATGACGTCATAATGTATCCGCATTATGACATCACAAAATATTAAGAGAGCGCAATTTGCAGGTATTATGAGCAATTTCTCTTACCCCAATTTGTGTCACATCTACCGGAGCATCATGAGCATGTATTATGACGTCACAGTATATGGTGACATCATAATTATTATGCACTATGACGTCACAATGTTTTATTAAGTCATAATGTACCAGCATTATGACATCACAATATATTATGAGAGTGCCATTTGCAGGTATTATGAGCAATTTCTCTTACCCCAATTTGTGTCACGTCTACTGGAGCATCATGAGCATGTATTATGACATCACAGTATATGATGACATCATAATTAGTATGCAATATGACGTCACAATATAGTATGACGTCATAATGTATCCGCATTATGACATCACAATATATTATGAGAGCACAATTTGGAGGTATTATGAGTAATTTCTCTTATCCCAATTTGTGTCACATCTACTGGAGCATCATGAGCATGTATTATGACGTCACAGTATATGATGACATCATAATTAGTATGCACTATGACGTCACAATGTATTATGACGTCATAATGTATCCACATTATGACATCACAATATATTATGAGAGCGCAATTTGCAGGTTTTATGACCAATTTCGCTTACCGCAATTTGTGTCACATCTACTGGAGCATCATGAGCATGTATTATGACGTCACAGTATATGGTGAAATCATAATTAGTATGCACTATGACGTCACAATGTATTATGACGTCATAATGTATCCGCATTATGACATCGCAATATATTATGAGAGCGCAATTTGCAGGTATTATGAGCAATTTCTCTTACACCAATTTGTGTCACATCTACTGAAGCATCATGAGCATGAATTATGACGTCACAGTATATGATGACATCATAATTAGTATGCACTATGATGTCACAATGCAGTATGACGTCATAATGTATCCGCATTATGACATCACAATATATTATGAGAGCGCAATTTGCAGGCATTATGAGCAATTTCTCTTACCCCAATTTGTGTCACATCTACTGGAGCACAATGAGCATGTATTATGACGTCACAGTATATGGTGACATGATAATTAGTATGCACTATGGCATCAAAATTTATTATGATGTCATAATGTATCCGCATTATGACATCACAATATATTATGAGAGTGCAATTTGCAGGTATTATGAGCAATTTCTCTTACCCCAATTTGTGTCATATCTACCGGAGCATCATGAGCATGTATTATGACATCACAGTATATGTTGACATCATAATTAGTATGCACTATGACGTCACAATGTATTATGACGTCATAATGTATCCGCCTTATGACATCACAATATATTCTGAGAGCGCAATTTGCAGGTATTATGAGCAATTTCTCTTACCCCAATTTTTGTCACATCTACTGGAGCATCATGAGCATGTATTTTGACGTCACAGTATAGGATGACATCATAATTAGTATGCACTATGACGTCACAATGTATTATGACGTCATAAAGTATCCGCATTATGACATCACAATATATTATGAGAGCGCAATTTGCAGGTATTACGAGCAATATCTCTTACCCCAATTTGTGTCACATCTACTGAAGCATCATGAGCATGTATTATGACGTCACATTATACGATGACATCCTAATTAGTATGCACTATAATGTCACAATGTATTATGACGTCATAAAGTATCCGCATTATGACATCACAATATATTATGAGAGCGCAATTTGCAGGTATTATGAGCAATTTCTCTTACCCCAATTTGTTTCACATCTACTTGAGCATCATGAGCATGTATTATGACGTCACAGTATACGAGGACATCATAATTAGTATGCAGTATGACGTCACAATGCAGTATGACGTCATAATGTATCCGCATTATGACATCACAATATATTATGAGAGCGCAATTCGCAGGTTTTATGAGCAATTTCTCTTACCCCAATTTTTGTCACATCTACTGGAGCATCATGAGCATGTATTTTGACGTCACAGTATATGATGACATCATAATTAGTATGCACTATGACGTCACAATGTATTATGACGTTCTAAAGTATCCGCATTATGACATCACAATATATTATGAGAGCGCAATTTGCAGGTATTATGAGCAATTTCTCTTACCCCAATTTGTGTCACATCTACTGAAGCATCATGAGCAAGTATTATGACGTCACAGTATACGATGACATCATAATTAGTATGCACTATGACGTCACAATGTATTATGACGTCATAATGTATCCGCATTAAGACATCACAATATATTATGAGAGCGCAATTTGCAGGTTTTATGAGCAATTTCTCTTACCCCAATTTGTGTCACATCTACTGGAGCATCATGAGCATGTATTATGACGTCACAGTATATGATGACATCATAATTAGTATGCACTATGACATCACAATGTATTATGACGTCATAATGTATCCGCATTATGACATCACAATATATTATGAGAGCGCAACATTCAGGTATTATGAGCAATTTCTCTTACCACAATTTGTGTCACATCTACTGGAGCATCATGAGCATGTATTATGACGTCACAGTATATGATGACATCATAATTAGTATGCACTATGACGTCACAATGTATTATGACGTCATAATATATCCGCATTATGACATCAGAATATATTATGAGAGCGCAACATGCAGGTATTATGAGCAATTTCTCTTACCCCAATTTGTGTCACATCTACTGGAGCATCATGAGCGTGTATTATGACGTCACAGTATATGATGACATCATAATTAGTTTGCACTATGACGTCACAATGTATTATGACGTCATAATGTATCCGCATTATGACATCACAATATATTATGACAGCGCAATTTGCAGGTTTTATGAACAATTTCGCTTACAGCAATTTGTGTCACATCTACTGGAGCATCATGAGCATGTATTATGACGTCACAGTATATGATGACATCATAATCAGTATGCACTATGACGTCACAATGTATTATGACGTCATAATGTTTCCGCATTATGACATCACAATGTATTATGAGAGCGCAACATGCAGGCATTATGAGCAATTTCTCTTACCCCAATTTGTGTCACATCTACTGGAGCATCATGAGCATGTATTTTCACGTCACAGTATATGATGACATCATAATTATTATGCACTATGACGTCACAATGTATTATGACGTCATAAAGTATCCGCATTATGACATCACAATATATTATGAGAGCGCAATTTGCAGGTATTATGAGCAATTTCTCTTACCCCAATTTGTGTCACATCTACTGAAGCATCATGAGCATGTATTGTGACGTCACAGTATACGATGACATCATAATTAGTATGCACTATGACGACACAATGTATTATGACGTCATAAAGTATCCGCATTATGACATCACAATATATTATGAGAGCGCAATTTGCAGGTATTATGAGCAATTTCTCTTACCCCAATTTGTGTCACATCTACTGAAGCATAATGAGCATGTATTATGACGTCACAGTATATGATGACATCATAATTAGTATGCAGTATGACGTCACAGTATATTATGACGTCACAATGTATCCGCATTATGACATCACAATATATTATGAGACCGCAACATGCAGGTATTATGAGCAATTTCTCTTACCCCAATTTGTGTCACATCTACTGGAGCATCATGAGCATGATTTATGACGTCACAGTTTATGATGACATCATAATTAGTATGCACTATGACGTCACAATGTATTATGACGTCATAATGTATCCGCATTATGACATCACAATATATTATGAGAGCGCAATTTGCAGGTATTATGAGCAATTTCTCTTACACCAATTTGTGTCACATCCACTGAAGCATCATGATTATGTATTATGACGTCACAGTATATGATGACTTCATAATTAGTATGCACTATGATGTCACAATGCAGTATGACGTCATAATGTATCCGCATTATGACATCACAATATATTATGAGAGCGCAATTTGCAGGCATTATGATCAATTTCTCTTACCCCAATTTGTGTCACATCTACTGGAGCATCATGAGCATGTATTATGACGTCACAGTATATGATGACATGATGATTAGTATGCACTATGGCGTCACAATTTATTATGACGTCATAATGTATCCGCATTATGACATCACAATATATTATGAGAGAGCAATTTGCAGGTATTATGAGCAATTTCTCTTATCCCAATTTGTGTCACATCTACCGGAGCATCATGAGCATGTATTATGACATCACAGTATATGTTGACATCATAATTAGTATGCACTATGACGTCACAATGTATTATGACGTCATAATGTATCCGCATTATGCCATCACAATATATTCTGAGAGCGCAATTTGCAGGAATTATGAGCAGTTTCTCTTACCCCAATTTCTGTCACATCTACTGGAGCATCATGAGCATGTATTTTGACGTCACAGTATATGAAGACATCATAATTACTATGCACTATGACGTCACAATGTATTATGACGTCATAAACTATACGCATTATGACATCACAATATATTATGAGAGCGCAATTTGCAGGTATTATGAGCAATTTCTCTTACCCCAATTTGTGTCACATCTACTGAAGCATCATGAGCATGTATTATGACGTCACAGTATACGATGACATCATAATTAGTATGCACTATGACGACACAATGCAGTATGACGTCATAATGTATCCGCATTATGACATCACAATATATTATGAGAGCACAATTTGCAGGCATTATGACCAATTTCTCTTACCCCAATTTGTGTCACATCTACTGGAGCATCATGAGCATGTATTATGACGTCACAGTATATGATGACATCATAATTAGTATGCACTATGGCGTCACAATTTATTATGACGTCATAATGTATCCGCATTTTGACATCACAATACATTATGAGAGTGCAATTTGCAGGTATTATGAGCAATTTCTCTTACCCCAATTTGTTTTACATCTACTGGAGCATCATGAGCATGTATTATGACATCACAGTATATTTTGACATCATAATTAGTACGCACTATGACGTCACAATGTATTATGACGTCATAATGTATCCGCATTATGACATCACAATATATGATGAGACCGCAATTTGCAGGTATTATGACCCATATCTCTTACCGCAATTTGTGTCACATCTACTGGAGTATCATGAGCATGTATTATGACGTCACAGTATATGATGACAGCATAATTAGTGTGCAGTATGACGTCACAGTGCATTATGACGTCATAATATATCCGCATTATGACATCACAATATATTATGAGAGCGCAATTTGCAGGTATTATGAGCAATTTCTCTTACCCCAATTTGTGTCACATCTACTGGAGCATCATGAGCATGTATTATGACGTCACAGTATATGATGACATCATAATTAGTATGCACTATGACGTCACAATGTATTATGACGTCATAATGTATCTGCATTATGACATCACTATATATTTTGAGAGCGCAATTTGCAGGTATTATGAGCAACTTCTCTTACCCCAATTTGTGTAACATCTACTGGAGAATCATGAGCATGTATTATGATGTCACAGTATATGATGACATCATAATTAGTATGCAGTATGACATCACAATTTATTTTGACGTCATAATGTATTCGCCTTATGACATCACAATTTATTATGATAGCGCAATTTGCCGGTATTATGAGTAATTTCTCTTACCCCAATTTGTGTCACATCTACTGGAGCATCATGAGCATGTATTATGACGTCACAGCATATGATGACATCATAACAAGTATGCACTATGATGTCACAATGTATTATGACGTCATAATGTATCCGCATTATGACATCACAAAATATTAGGAGAGCGCAATTTGCAGGTATTATGAGCAATTTCTCTTACCCCAATTTGTGTCACATCTACCGGAGCATCATGAGCATGTATTATGACGTCACAGTATATGGTGACATCATAATTATTATGCACTATGACGTCACAATGTTTTATTAAGTCATAATGTACCAGCATTATGACATCACAATATATTATGAGAGTGCCATTTGCAGTTATTATGAGCAATTTCTCTTACCCCAATTTGTGTCACGTCTACTGGAGCATCATGAGCATGTATTATGACATCACAGTATATGATGACATCATAATTAGTATGCAATATGACGTCACAATATAGTATGACGTCATAATGTATCCGCATTATGACATCACAATATATTATGAGAGCACAATTTGGAGGTATTATGAGTAATTTCTCTTATCCCAATTTGTGTCACATCTACTGGAGCATCATGAGCATGTATTATGACGTCACAGTATATGATGACATCATAATTAGTATGCACTATGACGTCACAATGTATTATGACGTCATAATGTATCCACATTATGACATCACAATATATTATGAGAGCGCAATTTGCAGGTTTTATGACCAATTTCGCTTACCGCAATTTGTGTCACATCTACTGGAGCATCATGAGCATGTATTATGACGTCACAGTATATGGTGAAATCATAATTAGTATGCACTATGACGTCACAATGTATTATGACGTCATAATGTATCCGCATTATGACATCGCAATATATTATGAGAGCGCAATTTGCAGGTATTATGAGCAATTTCTCTTACACCAATTTGTGTCACATCTACTGAAGCATCATGAGCATGAATTATGACGTCACAGTATATGATGACATCATAATTAGTATGCACTATGATGTCACAATGCAGTATGACGTCATAATGTATCCGCATTATGACATCACAATATATTATGAGAGCGCAATTTGCAGGCATTATGAGCAATTTCTCTTACCCCAATTTGTGTCACATCTACTGGAGCACAATGAGCATGTATTATGACGTCACAGTATATGGTGACATGATAATTAGTATGCACTATGGCATCAAAATTTATTATGACGTCATAATGTATCCGCATTATGACATCACAATATATTATGAGAGCGCAATTTGCAGGTATTACGAGCAATATCTCTTACCCCAATTTGTGTCACATCTACTGAAGCATCATGAGCATGTATTATGACGTCACATTATACGATGACATCCTAATTAGTATGCACTATGATGTCACAATGTATTATGACGTCATAAAGTATCCGCATTACGACATCACAATATATTATGAGAGCGCAATTTGCAGGTATTATGAGCAATTTCTCTTACCCCAATTTGTGTCACATCTACTTGAGCATCATGAGCATGTATTATGACGTCACAGTATACGATGACATCATAATTAGTATGCACTATGACGTCACAATGCAGTATGACGTCATAATGTATCCGCATTATGACATCACAATATATTATGAGAGCGCAATTTGCAGGTTTTATGAGCAATTTCTCTTACCCCAATTTTTGTCACATCTACTGGAGCATCATGAGCATGTATTTTGACGTCACAGTATATGATGACATCATAATTAGTATTCACTATGACGTCACAATGTATTATGACGTCATAAAGTATCCGCATTATGACATCACAATATATTATGAGAGCGCAATTTGCAGGTATTATGAGCAATTTCTCTAACCCCAATTTGTGTCACATCTACTGAAGCATCATGAGCATGTATTATGACGTCACAGTATATGATGACATCATAATTAGTATGCACTATTACGTCACAATGTATTATGACGTCATAAAGTATCCGCATTATGACATCACAATATATTATGAGAGCGCAATTTGCAGGTATTATGAGCAATTTCTCTTACCCCAATTTGTGTCACATCTACTGAAGCATCATGAGCAAGTATTATGACGTCACAGTATACGATGACATCATAATTAGTATGCACTATGACGTCACAATGTATTATGACGTCATAATGTATCCGCATTAAGACATCACAATATATTATGAGAGCGCAATTTGCAGGTTTTATGAGCAATTTCTCTTAGCCCAATTTGTGTCACATCTACTGGAGCATCATGAGCATGTATTATGACGTCACAGTATATGATGACATCATAATTAGTATGCACTATGACATCACAATGTATTATGACATCATAATGTATCCGCATTATGACATCACAATATATTATGAGAGCGCAACATTCAGGTATTATGAGCAATTTCTCTTACCCCAATTTGTGTCACATCTACTGGAGCATCATGAGCATGTATTATGACGTCACAGTATATGATGACATCATAATTAGTATGCACTATGACGTCACAATGTATTATGACGTCATAATATATCCGCATTATGACATCAGAATATATTATGAGAGCGCAACATGCAGGTATTATGAGCAATTTCTCTTACCCCAATTTGTGTCACATCTACTGGAGCATCATGAGCATGTATTATGACGTCACAGTATATGATGACATCATAATTAGTATGCACTATGACGTCACAATGTATTATGACGTCATAATGTATCCGCATTATGACATCACAATATATTATGAGAGCGCAATTTGCAGGTTTTATGAACAATTTCGCTTACAGCAATTTGTGTCACATCTACTGGAGCATCATGAGCATGTATTATGACGTCACAGTATATGATGACATCATAATCAGTATGCACTATGACGTCACAATGTATTATGACGTCATAATATTTCCGCATTATGACATCACAATGTATTATGAGAGCGCAACATGCAGGCATTATGAGCAATTTCTCTTACCCCAATTTGTGTCACATCTACAGGAGCATCATGAGCATGTATTTTCACGTCACAGTATATGATGACATCATAATTATTATGCACTATGACGTCACAATGTATTATGACGTCATAAAGTATCCGCATTATGACATCACAATATATTATGAGAGCGCAATTTGCAGGTATTATGAGCAATTTCTCTTACCCCATTTTGTGTCACATCTACTGAAGCATCATGAGCATGTATTGTGACGTCACAGTATACGATGACATCATAATTAGTATGCACTATGACGTCACAATGTATTATGACGTCATAAAGTATCCGCATTATGACATCACAATATATTATGAGAGCGCAATTTGCAGGTATTATGAGCAATTTCTCTTACCCCAATTTGTGTCACATCTACTGAAGCATAATGAGCATGTATTATGACGTCACAGTATATGATGACATCATAATTAGTATGCAGTATGACGTCACAGTATATTATGACGTCACAATGTATCCGCATTAAGACATCACAATATATTATGAGAGCGCAATTTGCAGGTTTTATGAGCAATTTCTCTTACCCCAATTTGTGTCACATCTACTGGAGCATCATGAGCATGTATTATGACGTCACAGTATACGATGACATCATAATTAGTATGCACTATGACGTCACAGTGCAGTATGACGTCATAATGTATCCGCATTATGACATCACAATATATTATGAGAGCGCAATTTGCAGGTTTTATGAGCAATTTCTCTTATCCCAATTTTTGTCACATGTACTGGAGCATCATGAGCATGTATTTTGACGTCACAGTATATGATGACATCATAATTAGTATGCACTATGACGTCACAATGTATTATGACGACATAAAGTATCCGCATTATGACATCACAATATGTCATGAGAGCGCAATTTGCAGGTATTATGAGCAATTTCTCTTACCCCAATTTGTGTCACATCTACTGGAGCATCATGAGCATGATTTATGACGTCACAGTATATGATGACATCATAATTAGTATGCACTATGACGTCACAATGTATTATGATGTCATAATGTATCCACATTATGACATCACAATATATTATGAGAGCGCAATTTGCAGGTATTATGACCAATTTCTCTTACACCAATTTGTGTCACATCTACTGAAGCATCATGAGCATGTATTATGACGTCACAGTATATGATGACATCATAATTAGTATGCAGTATGACGTCACAATGTATTATGACGTCATAATGTATCCGCATTAAGACATCACAATATATAACGGGAGGGCAATTTGCAGGTTTTCTGAGCAATTTCTCTTACCCCAATTTGTGTCACATCTACTGGAGCATCATGAGCATGTATTATGACGTCACAGTATATGATGACATCATAATTAGTATGCACTATGACATCACAATGTATTATGACGTCATAATATAAACGCATTATGACATCACATTATATTATGAGAGCGCAACATGCAGGTATTATGAGCAATTTCTCTTACCCCAATTTGTGTCACATTTACTGGAGCATCATGAGCATGTATTATGAAGTCACAGTATATGATGACATCATAATTAGTATTCACTATGACGTCACAATGTATTATGACGTCATAATGTATCCGCGTTATGACATCACAATATATTATGAGAGCGCAACATGCAGGTATTATGAGCAATTTCTCTTACCCCAATTTGTGTCACATCTACTGGAGCATCATGAGCATGTTTTATGACGTCACAGTATATGATGACATCATAATTAGTATGCACTATGACGTCACAATGTATTATGACGTCATAATGTATCCGCATTATGACATCACAATATATTATGAGAGCGCAATTTGCAGGTTTTATGACCAATTTCGCCTACCGTAATTTGTGTCACATCTTCTGGAGCATCATGAGCATGTATTATGACGTCACAGTATATGATGACATCATAATCAGTATGCACTATGACGTCACAATGTATTATGACATCAAAATGTATCCGCAATATGACATCACAATATATTATGAGAGCGCAACATGCAGGTATTATGAGCAATTTCTCTTACCACAATTTGTGTCACATCTACTGGAGCATCATGAGCATGATTTATGACGTCACAGTTTATGATGACATCATAATTAGTATGCACTATGACGTCACAATGTATTATGACGTCATAATGTATCCGCATTATGACATCACAATATATTATGAGAGCGCAATTTGCAGGTATTATGAGCAATTTCTCTTACACCAATTTGTATCACATCCACTGAAGCATCATGATTATGTATTATGACGTCACAGTATATGATGACTTCATAATTAGTATGCACTATGAGATCACAATGCAGTATGACGTCATAATGTATCCGCATTATGACATCACAATATATTATGAGAGCGCAATTTGCAGGCATTATGAGCAATTTCTCTTACCCCAATTTGTGTCACATCTACTGGAGCACCATGAGCATGTATTATGACGTCACAGTATATGATGACATGATGATTAGTATGCACTATGGCGTCACAATTTATTATGACGTCATAATGTATCCGCATTATGACATCACAATATATTATGAGAGAGCAATTTGCAGGTATTATGAGCAATTTCTCTTATCCCAATTTGTGTCACATCTACCAGAGCATCATGAGCATCTATTATGACATCACAGTATATGTTGACATCATAATTAGTATGCACTATGACGTCACAATGTATTATGACGTCATAATGTATCCGCATTATGACATCACAATATATTCTGAGAGCGCAATTTGCAGGTATTATGAGCAGTTTCTCTTACCCCAAATTTGTCACATCTACTGGAGCATCATGAGCATGTATTTTGACGTCACAATATATGATGACATCATAATTAGTATGCACTATGACGTCACAATGTATTATGACGTCATAAACTATACGCATTATGACATCACAATATATTATGAGAGCGCAATTTGCAGGTATTATGAGCAATTTCTCTTACCCCAATTTGTGTCACATCTACTGAAGCAACATGAGCATTTATTATGACGTCACAGTATACGATGACATCATAATTAGTATGCACTATGACGACACAATGCAGTATGACAACATAATGTATCCGCATTATGACATCACAATATAATATGAGAGCTCAATTTGCAGGCATTATGACCAATTTCTCTTACCCCAATTTGTGTCACATCTACTGGAGCATCATGAGCATGTATTATGACGTCACAGTATATGATGACATCATAATTAGTATGCACTATGGCGTCACAATTTAGTATGACGTCATAATGTATCCACATTATGACATCACAATATATGATGAGACCGCAATTTGCAGGTATTATGACCCATATCTCTTACCGCAATTTGTGTCACATCTACTGGAGTATCATGAGCATGTATTATGACGTCACAGTATATGATGACAGCATAATTAGTGTGCAGTATGACGTCACAGTGTATTATGACGTCATAATATATCCGCATTATGACATCACAATATATTATGAGAGCGCAATTTGCAGGTATTATGAGCAATTTCTCTTACCCCAATTTGTGTCACATCTACTGGAGCATCATGAGCATGTATTATGACGTCACCGTATATGATGACATCATAATTAGTATGCACTATGACGTCACAATGTATTATGACGTCATAATGTATCTGAATTATGACATCACTATATATTTTGAGAGCGCAATTTGCAGGTATTATGAGCAACTTCTCTTACCCCAATTTGTGTAACATCTACTGGAGAATCATGAGCATGTATTATGATGTCAAAGTATATGATGACATCATAATTAGTATGCAGTATGACATCACAATTTATTTTGACGTCATAATGTATCCGCCTTATGACATCACAATTTATTATGATAGCGCAATTTGCCGGTATTATGAGCAATTTCTCTTACCCCAATTTGTGTCACATCTACTGGAGCATCATGAGCATGTATTATGACGTCACAGTATATGATGACATCATAATTAGTATGCACTATGACGTCACAATGTATTATGACGTCATAATGTATCAGCATTATGACATCACGATATATCATGATAGCGCAATTTGCATGCATTATGAGCAATTTCTCTTACCCCAATTTGAGTCACATCTACTGGATCATCATGAGCATGTATTATGACATCATCGTATATGATGACATCATAATTAGTATGCAGTATGACGTCACAGTGTATTATGACGTCATAATGTATCCGCATTATGACATCACAATATATTATGAGAGCGCAATTTGCAGGTATTATGAGCAATTTTTTTTACCCCAATTTGTGTCACATCTACTGGAGCATCATGAGCATGTATTATGATGTCACAGCATATGATGACATCATAACAAGTATGCACTATGATGTCACAATGTATTATGACGTCATAATGTATCCGCATTATGACATCACAAAATATTAAGAGAGCGCAATTTGCAGGTATTATGAGCAATTTCTCTTACCCCAATTTGTGTCACATCTACCGGAGCATCATGAGCATGTATTATGACGTCACAGTATATGGTGACATCATAATTATTATGCACTATGACGTCACAATGTTTTATTAAGTCATAATGTACCAGCATTATGACATCACAATATATTATGAGAGTGCCATTTGCAGGTATTATGAGCAATTTCTCTTACCCCAATTTGTGTCACGTCTACTGGAGCATCATGAGCATGTATTATGACATCACAGTATATGATGACATCATAATTAGTATGCAATATGACGTCACAATATAGTATGACGTCATAATGTATCCGCATTATGACATCACAATATATTATGAGAGCACAATTTGGAGGTATTATGAGTAATTTCTCTTATCCCAATTTGTGTCACATCTACTGGAGCATCATGAGCATGTATTATGACGTCACAGTATATGATGACATCATAATTAGTATGCACTATGACGTCACAATGTATTATGACGTCATAATGTATCCACATTATGACATCACAATATATTATGAGAGCGCAATTTGCAGGTTTTATGACCAATTTCGCTTACCGCAATTTGTGTCACATCTACTGGAGCATCATGAGCATGTATTATGACGTCACAGTATATGGTGAAATCATAATTAGTATGCACTATGACGTCACAATGTATTATGACGTCATAATGTATCCGCATTATGACATCGCAATATATTATGAGAGCGCAATTTGCAGGTATTATGAGCAATTTCTCTTACACCAATTTGTGTCACATCTACTGAAGCATCATGAGCATGAATTATGACGTCACAGTATATAATGACATCATAATTAGTATGCACTATGATGTCACAATGCAGTATGACGTCATAATGTATCCGCATTATGACATCACAATATATTATGAGAGCGCAATTTGCAGGCATTATGAGCAATTTCTCTTACCCCAATTTGTGTCACATCTACTGGAGCACAATGAGCATGTATTATGACGTCACAGTATATGGTGACATGATAATTAGTATGCACTATGGCATCAAAATTTATTATGATGTCATAATGTATCCGCATTATGACATCACAATATATTATGAGAGCGCAATTTGCAGGTATTATGAGCAATTTCTCTTACCCCAATTTGTGTCATATCTACCGGAGCATCATGAGCATGTATTATGACATCACAGTATATGTTGACATCATAATTAGTATGCACTATGACGTCACAATGTATTATGACGTCATAATGTATCCGCCTTATGACATCACAATATATTCTGAGAGCGCAATTTGCAGGTATTATGAGCAATTTCTCTTACCCCAATTTTTGTCACATCTACTGGAGCATCATGAGCATGTATTTTGACGTCACAGTATAGGATGACATCATAATTAGTATGCACTATGACGTCACAATGTATTATGACGTCATAAAGTATCCGCATTATGACATCACAATATATTATGAGAGCGCAATTTGCAGGTATTACGAGCAATATCTCTTACCCCAATTTGTGTCACATCTACTGAAGCATCATGAGCATGTATTATGACGTCACATTATACGATGACATCCTAATTAGTATGCACTATAATGTCACAATGTATTATGACGTCATAAAGTATCCGCATTATGACATCACAATATATTATGAGAGCGCAATTTGCAGGTATTATGAGCAATTTCTCTTACCCCAATTTGTTTCACATCTACTTGAGCATCATGAGCATGTATTATGACGTCACAGTATACGAGGACATCATAATTAGTATGCAGTATGACGTCACAATGCAGTATGACGTCATAATGTATCCGCATTATGACATCACAATATATTATGAGAGCGCAATTCGCAGGTTTTATGAGCAATTTCTCTTACCCCAATTTTTGTCACATCTACTGGAGCATCATGAGCATGTATTTTGACGTCACAGTATATGATGACATCATAATTAGTATGCACTATGACGTCACAATGTATTATGACGTTCTAAAGTATCCGCATTATGACATCACAATATATTATGAGAGCGCAATTTGCAGGTATTATGAGCAATTTCTCTTACCCCAATTTGTGTCACATCTACTGAAGCATTATGAGCATGTATTATGACGTCACAGTATATGATGACATCATAATTAGTATGCACTATGACGTCACAATGTATTATGACGTCATAAAGTATCCGCATTATGACATCACAATATATTATGAGAGCGCAATTTGCAGGTATTATGAGCAATTTCTCTTACCCCAATTTGTGTCACATCTACTGAAGCATCATGAGCAAGTATTATGACGTCACAGTATACGATGACATCATAATTAGTATGCACTATGACGTCACAATGTATTATGACGTCATAATGTATCCGCATTAAGACATCACAATATATTATGAGAGCGCAATTTGCAGGTTTTATGAGCAATTTCTCTTACCCCAATTTGTGTCACATCTACTGGAGCATCATGAGCATGTATTATGACGTCACAGTATATGATGACATCATAATTAGTATGCACTATGACATCACAATGTATTATGACGTCATAATGTATCCGCATTATGACATCACAATATATTATGAGAGCGCAACATTCAGGTATTATGAGCAATTTCTCTTACCACAATTTGTGTCACATCTACTGGAGCATCATGAGCATGTATTATGACGTCACAGTATATGATGACATCATAATTAGTATGCACTATGACGTCACAATGTATTATGACGTCATAATATATCCGCATTATGACATCAGAATATATTATGAGAGCGCAACATGCAGGTATTATGAGCAATTTCTCTTACCCCAATTTGTGTCACATCTACTGGAGCATCATGAGCGTGTATTATGACGTCACAGTATATGATGACATCATAATTAGTTTGCACTATGACGTCACAATGTATTATGACGTCATAATGTATCCGCATTATGACATCACAATATATTATGACAGCGCAATTTGCAGGTTTTATGAACAATTTCGCTTACAGCAATTTGTGTCACATCTACTGGAGCATCATGAGCATGTATTATGACGTCACAGTATATGATGACATCATAATCAGTATGCACTATGACGTCACAATGTATTATGACGTCATAATGTTTCCGCATTATGACATCACAATGTATTATGAGAGCGCAACATGCAGGCATTATGAGCAATTTCTCTTACCCCAATTTGTGTCACATCTACTGGAGCATCATGAGCATGTATTTTCACGTCACAGTATATGATGACATCATCATTATTATGCACTATGACGTCACAATGTATTATGACGTCATAAAGTATCCGCATTATGACATCACAATATATTATGAGAGCGCAATTTGCAGGTATTATGAGCAATTTCTCTTACCCCAATTTGTGTCACATCTACTGAAGCATCATGAGCATGTATTGTGACGTCACAGTATACGATGACATCATAATTAGTATGCACTATGACGACACAATGTATTATGACGTCATAAAGTATCCGCATTATGACATCACAATATATTATGAGAGCGCAATTTGCAGGTATTATGAGCAATTTCTCTTACCCCAATTTGTGTCACATCTACTGAAGCATAATGAGCATGTATTATGACGTCACAGTATATGATGACATCATAATTAGTATGCAGTATGACGTCACAGTATATTATGACGTCACAATGTATCCGCATTATGACATCACAATATATTATGAGACCGCAACATGCAGGTATTATGAGCAATTTCTCTTACCCCAATTTGTGTCACATCAACTGGAGCATCATGAGCATGATTTATGACGTCACAGTTTATGATGACATCATAATTAGTATGCACTATGACGTCACAATGTATTATGACGTCATAATGTATCCGCATTATGACATCACAATATATTATGAGAGCGCAATTTGCAGGTATTATGAGCAATTTCTCTTACACCAATTTGTGTCACATCCACTGAAGCATCATGATTATGTATTATGACGTCACAGTATATGATGACTTCATAATTAGTATGCACTATGATGTCACAATGCAGTATGACGTCATAATGTATCCGCATTATGACATCACAATATATTATGAGAGCGCAATTTGCAGGCATTATGATCAATTTCTCTTACCCCAATTTGTGTCACATCTACTGGAGCATCATGAGCATGTATTATGACGTCACAGTATATGATGACATGATGATTAGTATGCACTATGGCGTCACAATTTATTATGACGTCATAATGTATCCGCATTATGACATCACAATATATTATGAGAGAGCAATTTGCAGGTATTATGAGCAATTTCTCTTATCCCAATTTGTGTCACATCTACCGGAGCATCATGAGCATGTATTATGACATCACAGTATATGTTGACATCATAATTAGTATGCACTATGACGTCACAATGTATTATGACGTCATAATGTATCCGCATTATGCCATCACAATATATTCTGAGAGCGCAATTTGCAGGAATTATGAGCAGTTTCTCTTACCCCAATTTCTGTCACATCTACTGGAGCATCATGAGCATGTATTTTGACGTCAGAGTATATGAAGACATCATAATTACTATGCACTATGACGTCACAATGTATTATGACGTCATAAACTATACGCATTATGACATCACAATATATTATGAGAGCGCAATTTGCAGGTATTATGAGCAATTTCTCTTACCCCAATTTGTGTCACATCTACTGAAGCATCATGAGCATGTATTATGACGTCACAGTATACGATGACATCATAATTAGTATGCACTATGACGACACAATGCAGTATGACGTCATAATGTATCCGCATTATGACATCACAATATATTATGAGAGCACAATTTGCAGGCATTATGACCAATTTCTCTTACCCCAATTTGTGTCACATCTACTGGAGCATCATGAGCATGTATTATGACGTCACAGTATATGATGACATCATAATTAGTATGCACTATGGCGTCACAATTTATTATGACGTCATAATGTATCCGCATTTTGACATCACAATACATTATGAGAGTGCAATTTGCAGGTATTATGAGCAATTTCTCTTACCCCAATTTGTTTTACATCTACTGGAGCATCATGAGCATGTATTATGACATCACAGTATATTTTGACATCATAATTAGTACGCACTATGACGTCACAATGTATTATGACGTCATAATGTATCCGCATTATGACATCACAATATATGATGAGACCACAATTTGCAGGTATTATGACCCATATCTCTTACCGCAATTTGTGTCACATCTACTGGAGTATCATGAGCATGTATTATGACGTCACAGTATATGATGACAGCATAATTAGTGTGCAGTGTGACGTCACAGTGCATTATGACGTCATAATATATCCGCATTATGACATCACAATATATTATGAGAGCGCAATTTGCAGGTATTATGAGCAATTTCTCTTACCCCAATTTGTGTCACATCTACTGGAGCATCATGAGCATGTATTATGACGTCACAGTATATGATGACATCATAATTAGTATGCACTATGACGTCACAATGTATTATGACGTCATAATGTATCTGCATTATGACATCACTATATATTTTGAGAGCGCAATTTGCAGGTATTATGAGCAACTTCTCTTACCCCAATTTGTGTAACATCTACTGGAGAATCATGAGCATGTATTATGATGTCACAGTATATGATGACATCATAATTAGTATGCAGTATGACATCACAATTTATTTTGACGTCATAATGTATTCGCCTTATGACATCACAATTTATTATGATAGCGCAATTTGCCGGTATTATGAGTAATTTCTCTTACCCCAATTTGTGTCACATCTACTGGAGCATCATGAGCATGTATTATGACGTCACAGCATATGATGACATCATAACAAGTATGCACTATGATGTCACAATGTATTATGACGTCATAATGTATCCGCATTATGACATCACAAAATATTAGGAGAGCGCAATTTGCAGGTATTATGAGCAATTTCTCTTACCCCAATTTGTGTCACATCTACCGGAGCATCATGAGCATGTATTATGACGTCACAGTATATGGTGACATCATAATTATTATGCACTATGACGTCACAATGTTTTATTAAGTCATAATGTACCAGCATTATGACATCCCAATATATTATGAGAGTGCCATTTGCAGTTATTATGAGCAATTTCTCTTACCCCAATTTGTGTCACGTCTACTGGAGCATCATGAGCATGTATTATGACATCACAGTATATGATGACATCATAATTAGTATGCAATATGACGTCACAATATAGTATGACGTCATAATGTATCCGCATTATGACATCACAATATATTATGAGAGCACAATTTGGAGGTATTATGAGTAATTTCTCTTATCCCAATTTGTGTCACATCTACTGGAGCATCATGAGCATGTATTATGACGTCACAGTATATGATGACATCATAATTAGTATGCACTATGACGTCACAATGTATTATGACGTCATAATGTATCCACATTATGACATCACAATATATTATGAGAGCGCAATTTGCAGGTTTTATGACCAATTTCGCTTACCGCAATTTGTGTCACATCTACTGGAGCATCATGAGCATGTATTATGACGTCACAGTATATGGTGAAATCATAATTAGTATGCACTATGACGTCACAATGTATTATGACGTCATAATGTATCCGCATTATGACATCGCAATATATTATGAGAGCGCAATTTGCAGGTATTATGAGCAATTTCTCTTACACCAATTTGTGTCACATCTACTGAAGCATCATGAGCATGAATTATGACGTCACAGTATATGATGACATCATAATTAGTATGCACTATGATGTCACAATGCAGTATGACGTCATAATGTATCCGCATTATGACATCACAATATATTATGAGAGCGCAATTTGCAGGCATTATGAGCAATTTCTCTTACCCCAATTTGTGTCACATCTACTGGAGCACAATGAGCATGTATTATGACGTCACAGTATATGGTGACATGATAATTAGTATGCACTATGGCATCAAAATTTATTATGACGTCATAATGTATCCGCATTATGACATCACAATATATTATGAGAGCGCAATTTGCAGGTATTACGAGCAATATCTCTTACCCCAATTTGTGTCACATCTACTGAAGCATCATGAGCATGTATTATGACGTCACATTATACGATGACATCCTAATTAGTATGCACTATGATGTCACAATGTATTATGACGTCATAAAGTATCCGCATTACGACATCACAATATATTATGAGAGCGCAATTTGCAGGTATTATGAGCAATTTCTCTTACCCCAATTTGTGTCACATCTACTTGAGCATCATGAGCATGTATTATGACGTCACAGTATACGATGACATCATAATTAGTATGCACTATGACGTCACAATGCAGTATGACGTCATAATGTATCCGCATTATGACATCACAATATATTATGAGAGCGCAATTTGCAGGTTTTATGAGCAATTTCTCTTACCCCAATTTTTGTCACATCTACTGGAGCATCATGAGCATGTATTTTGACGTCACAGTATATGATGACATCATAATTAGTATTCACTATGACGTCACAATGTATTATGACGTCATAAAGTATCCGCATTATGACATCACAATATATTATGAGAGCGCAATTTGCAGGTATTATGAGCAATTTCTCTAACCCCAATTTGTGTCACATCTACTGAAGCATCATGAGCATGTATTATGACGTCACAGTATATGATGACATCATAATTAGTATGCACTATTACGTCACAATGTATTATGACGTCATAAAGTATCCGCATTATGACATCACAATATATTATGAGAGCGCAATTTGCAGGTATTATGAGCAATTTCTCTTACCCCAATTTGTGTCACATCTACTGAAGCATCATGAGCAAGTATTATGACGTCACAGTATACGATGACATCATAATTAGTATGCACTATGACGTCACAATGTATTATGACGTCATAATGTATCCGCATTAAGACATCACAATATATTATGAGAGCGCAATTTGCAGGTTTTATGAGCAATTTCTCTTAGCCCAATTTGTGTCACATCTACTGGAGCATCATGAGCATGTATTATGACGTCACAGTATATGATGACATCATAATTAGTATGCACTATGACATCACAATGTATTATGACATCATAATGTATCCGCATTATGACATCACAATATATTATGAGAGCGCAACATTCAGGTATTATGAGCAATTTCTCTTACCCCAATTTGTGTCACATCTACTGGAGCATCATGAGCATGTATTATGACGTCACAGTATATGATGACATCATAACTAGTATGCACTATGACGTCACAATGTATTATGACGTCATAATATATCCGCATTATGACATCAGAATATATTATGAGAGCGCAACATGCAGGTATTATGAGCAATTTCTCTTACCCCAATTTGTGTCACATCTACTGGAGCATCATGAGCATGTATTATGACGTCACAGTATATGATGACATCATAATTAGTATGCACTATGACGTCACAATGTATTATGACGTCATAATGTATCCGCATTATGACATCACAATATATTATGAGAGAGCAATTTGCAGGTTTTATGAACAATTTCGCTTACAGCAATTTGTGTCACATCTACTGGAGCATCATGAGCATGTATTATGACGTCACAGTATATGATGACATCATAATCAGTATGCACTATGACGTCACAATGTATTATGACGTCATAATGTTTCCGCATTATGACATCACAATGTATTATGAGAGCGCAACATGCAGGCATTATGAGCAATTTCTCTTACCCCAATTTGTGTCACATCTACAGGAGCATCATGAGCATGTATTTTCACGTCACAGTATATGATGACATCATAATTATTATGCACTATGACGTCACAATGTATTATGACGTCATAAAGTATCCGCATTATGACATCACAATATATTATGAGAGCGCAATTTGCAGGTATTATGAGCAATTTCTCTTACCCCATTTTGTGTCACATCTACTGAAGCATCATGAGCATGTATTGTGACGTCACAGTATACGATGACATCATAATTAGTATGCACTATGACGTCACAATGTATTATGACGTCATAAAGTATCCGCATTATGACATCACAATATATTATGAGAGCGCAATTTGCAGGTATTATGAGCAATTTCTCTTACCCCAATTTGTGTCACATCTACTGAAGCATAATGAGCATGTATTATGACGTCACAGTATATGATGACATCATAATTAGTATGCAGTATGACGTCACAGTATATTATGACGTCACAATGTATCCGCATTAAGACATCACAATATATTATGAGAGCGCAATTTGCAGGTTTTATGAGCAATTTCTCTTACCCCAATTTGTGTCACATCTACTGGAGCATCATGAGCATGTATTATGACGTCACAGTATACGATGACATCATAATTAGTATGCACTATGACGTCACAGTGCAGTATGACGTCATAATGTATCCGCATTATGACATCACAATATATTATGAGAGCGCAATTTGCAGGTTTTATGAGCAATTTCTCTTATCCCAATTTTTGTCACATGTACTGGAGCATCATGAGCATGTATTTTGACGTCACAGTATATGATGACATCATAATTAGTATGCACTATGACGTCACAATGTATTATGACGACATAAAGTATCCGCATTATGACATCACAATATGTTATGAGAGCGCAATTTGCAGGTATTATGAGCAATTTCTCTTACCCCAATTTGTGTCACATCTACTGGAGCATCATGAGCATGATTTATGACGTCACAGTATATGATGACATCATAATTAGTATGCACTATGACGTCACAATGTATTATGATGTCATAATGTATCCACATTATGACATCACAATATATTATGAGAGCGCAATTTGCAGGTATTATGACCAATTTCTCTTACACCAATTTGTGTCACATCTACTGAAGCATCATGAGCATGTATTATGACGTCACAGTATATGATGACATCATAATTAGTATGCAGTATGACGTCACAATGTATTATGACGTCATAATGTATCCGCATTAAGACATCACAATATATAACGGGAGGGCAATTTGCAGGTTTTCTGAGCAATTTCTCTTACCCCAATTTGTGTCACATCTACTGGAGCATCATGAGCATGTATTATGACGTCACAGTATATGATGACATCATAATTAGTATGCACTATGACATCACAATGTATTATGACGTCATAATATAAACGCATTATGACATCACATTATATTATGAGAGCGCAACATGCAGGTATTATGAGCAATTTCTCTTACCCCAATTTGTGTCACATTTACTGGAGCATCATGAGCATGTATTATGAAGTCACAGTATATGATGACATCATAATTAGTATTCACTATGACGTCACAATGTATTATGACGTCATAATGTATCCGCGTTATGACATCACAATATATTATGAGAGCGCAACATGCAGGTATTATGAGCAATTTCTCTTACCCCAATTTGTGTCACATCTACTGGAGCATCATGAGCATGTTTTATGACGTCACAGTATATGATGACATCATAATTAGTATGCACTATGACGTCACAATGTATTATGACGTCATAATGTATCCGCATTATGACATCACAATATATTATGAGAGCGCAATTTGCAGGTTTTATGACCAATTTCGCCTACCGTAATTTGTGTCACATCTTCTGGAGCATCATGAGCATGTATTATGACGTCACAGTATATGATGACATCATAATCAGTATGCACTATGACGTCACAATGTATTATGACATCAAAATGTATCCGCAATATGACATCACAATATATTATGAGAGCGCAACATGCAGGTATTATGAGCAATTTCTCTTACCACAATTTGTGTCACATCTACTGGAGCATCATGAGCATGATTTATGACGTCACAGTTTATGATGACATCATAATTAGTATGCACTATGACGTCACAATGTATTATGACGTCGTAATGTATCCGCATTATGACATCACAATATATTATGAGAGCGCAATTTGCAGGTATTATGAGCAATTTCTCTTACACCAATTTGTATCACATCCACTGAAGCATCATGATTATGTATTATGACGTCACAGTATATGATGACTTCATAATTAGTATGCACTATGAGATCACAATGCAGTATGACGTCATAATGTATCCGCATTATGACATCACAATATATTATGAGAGCGCAATTTGCAGGCATTATGAGCAATTTCTCTTACCCCAATTTGTGTCACATCTACTGGAGCACCATGAGCATGTATTATGACGTCACAGTATATGATGACATGATGATTAGTATGCACTATGGCGTCACAATTTATTATGACGTCATAATGTATCCGCATTATGACATCACAATATATTATGAGAGAGCAATTTGCAGGTATTATGAGCAATTTCTCTTATCCCAATTTGTGTCACATCTACCAGAGCATCATGAGCATGTATTATGACATCACAGTATATGTTGACATCATAATTAGTATGCACTATGACGTCACAATATATTATGACGTCATAATGTATCCGCATTATGACATCACAATATATTCTGAGAGCGCAATTTGCAGGTATTATGAGCAGTTTCTCTTACCCCAAATTTGTCACATCTACTGGAGCATCATGAGCATGTATTTTGACGTCACAGTATATGATGACATCATAATTAGTATGCACTATGACGTCACAATGTATTATGACGTCATAATCTATACGCATTATGACATCACAATATATTATGAGAGCGCAATTTGCAGGTATTATGAGCAATTTCTCTTACCCCAATTTGTGTCACATCTACTGAAGCAACATGAGCATTTATTATGACGTCACAGTATACGATGACATCATAATTAGTATGCACTATGACGACACAATGCAGTATGACAACATAATGTATCCGCATTATGACATCACAATATAATATGAGAGCTCAATTTGCAGGCATTATGACCAATTTCTCTTACCCCAATTTGTGTCACATCTACTGGAGCATCATGAGCATGTATTATGATGTCACAGTATATGATGACATCATAATTAGTATGCACTATGGCGTCACAATTTAGTATGACGTCATAATGTATCCACATTATGACATCACAATATATGATGAGACCGCAATTTGCAGGTATTATGACCCATATCTCTTACCGCAATTTGTGTCACATCTACTGGAGTATCATGAGCATGTATTATGACGTCACAGTATATGATGACAGCATAATTAGTGTGCAGTATGACGTCACAGTGTATTATGACGTCATAATATATCCGCATTATGACATCACAATATATTATGAGAGCGCAATTTGCAGGTATTATGAGCAATTTCTCTTACCCCAATTTGTGTCACATCTACTGGAGCATCATGAGCATGTATTATGACGTCACAGTATATGATGACATCATAATTAGTATGCACTATGACGTCACAATGTATTATGACGTCATAATGTATCAGCATTATGACATCACGATATATCATGAGAGCGCAATTTGCATGCATTATGAGCAATTTCTCTTACCCCAATTTGAGTCACCTCTACTGGATCATCATGAGCATGTATTATGACATCATCGTATATGATGACATCATAATTAGTATGCAGTATGACGTCACAGTGTATTATGACGTCATAATGTATCCGCATTATGACATCACAATATATTATGAGAGCGCAATTTGCAGGTATTATGAGCAATTTTTCTTACCCCAATTTGTGTCACATCTACTGGAGCAACATGAGCATGTATTATGATGTCACAGCATATGATGACACCATAACAAGTATGCACTATGATGTCACAATGTATTATGACGTCATAATGTATACGCATTATGACATCACAAAATATTAAGAGAGCGCAATTTGCAGGTATTATGAGCAATTTCTCTTACCCCAATTTGTGTCACATCTACCGGAGCATCATTAGCATGTATTATGACATCACAGTATATGATGACATCATAATTAGTATGCACTATGACGTCACAATGTTTTATGATGTCATAATCTATCTGCATTATGACATCACAAAATATTATGAGAGCGCAATTTGCAGGTATTTTCAGCAATTTCTCTTACCCCAATTTGTGTCACATCTACCGGAGAATGATGAGCATGTACTATGACATCACAGTATATGATGACATCATTATTAGTATGCACTATGACGTCACAATGTATTATGACGTCATAGTGTATCCGCATTATGACATCTCAATATATTATGAGAGCGCAATTTGCAGGTATTATGAGCAATTTCTCTTAACCCAATTTGTGTCACATCTACTGGAGCATCATGAGCATGTATTATGACGTCACAGTATATGGTGACATCATAATTATTATGCACTATGACGTCAGAATGTTTTATTAAGTCATAATGTACCAGCATTATGACATCACAATATATTATGAGAGTGCCATTTGCAGGTATTATGAGCAATTTCTCTTACCCCAATTTGTGTCACGTCTACTGGAGCATCATGAGCATGTATTATGACATCACAGTATATGATGACATCATAATTAGTATGCAATATGATGTCACAATATAGTATGACGTCATAATGTATCCGCATTATGACATCACAATATATTATGAGAGCACAATTTGGAGGTATTATGAGTAATTTCTCTTAACCCAATTTGTGTCACATCTACAGGAGCATCATGAGCATGTATTATGATGTCACAGTATATGGTGACATCATAATTAGTTTGCACTATGACGTCACAATGTATTATGACGTCATAATATATCCGCATTATGACATCACAATATATTATGGGAGCGCAATTTGCAGGTATTATGAGCAATTTCTCCTACCCCAATTTGTGTCACATCTACTGGAGCATCATGAGCATGTATTATGACATCTCAGTATATGATGACATCATAATTAGTATGCAATATGACGTCACAATGTATTATGATTTCATAATATATCCGCATTATGATATCACAATATATTATGAGAGCGCAATTTGCAGGTATTATGAGCAATTTCACTTACCCCAATTTGTGTCACATCTACTGGAGCATCATGAGCATGTATTATGATGTCACAGTATATGATGACATCATAATTAGTATGCACTCTGACGTCACAGTGTATTATGACGTCATGATGTATCCTCATTATGACATCACAATATATTATGAGAGCGCAATTTGCAGGTATTATGAGCAATTTCTCTTATCCCAATTTGTGTCACATCTACTGGAGCATCATGAGCATGTATTATGACATCACAGTATATGATGACATCATAATTAGTATGCAATATGACGTCACAATGAATTATGACGTCATAATATATCCGCATTATGACATCACAATATATTATGAGAGCGCAATTTGCAGGTTTTATGACCAATTTCGCTTACCGCAATTTGTGTCACATCTACTGGAGCATCATGAGCATGTATTTTGACGTCACAGTATATGATGACATCATAATTAGTATGCACTACGACGTCACAATGTATTATGACGTCATAAAGTATCCGCATTATGACATCACAATATATTATGAGAGCGCAACATGCAGGTATTATGAGCAATTTCTCTTACCCCAATTTGTGTCACATCTACTGGAGCATCATGAGCATGATTTTGATGTCACAGTATATGATGACATCATAATTACTATGCACTATGACCTCACAATGTATTATGACATCATAATGTATGCGCATTATGACATCACAATATATTATGAGAGCGCAACATGCAGGTATTTTGAGCAATTTCTCTTACCCCAATTTGTGTCACATCTACTGAAGCATCATGAGCATGTATTATGACGTCACAGTATATGATGACATCATAATTAGTATGCACTATGACGTCACAATGCAGTATGACGTCATAATGTATCCGCATTATGACATCACAATATATTATGAGAGCGCAATTTGCAGGTTTTATGAGAAATTCCTCTTACCCCAATTTTTATCACATCTACTGGTGCATCATGAGCATGTATTTTGACGTCACAGTATACGATGACATCATAATTAGTATGCACTATGACGTCACAATGTATTATGACGTCATAAAGTATCCGCATTATGACATCACAATATATTATGAGAGCGCAATTTGCAGGTTTTATGAGCAATTTCTCTTACCCCAATTTGTGTCACATCTACTGGATCATCATGAGCATGATTTATGACGTCACAGTATATGATTACATCATAATTAGTATGCACTATGACGTCACAATTTATTATGACGTCATAATGTATCCGCATTATGACATCACAATATATTATGAGAGCGCAACTTGCAGGTATTATGACCAATTTCTCTTACAGCAATTTGTGTCACATCTACTGAAGCATCATGAGCATGTATTATGACGTCACAGTATATGATGACATCATAATTAGTATGCAGTATGACGTCACAATGTATTATGACGTCATAATGTATCCGCATTATGACGTCACAATATATTATGAGAGCGCAACATGCAGGTATTATGAGCAATTTCTCTTACCCCAATTTGTGTCACATCCACTGGAGCATCATGAGCATGTATTATGACGTCACAGTATACGATGACATCATAATTAGTATGCACTGTGACGTCACAATGTATTATAACGTCATAATGTATCCGCCTTATGACATCACAATATATTATGAGAGCGCAACATGCAGGTATTATGAGCAATTTCTCTTATCCCAATTTGTGTCACATCTACTGGAGCATCATGAGCATGTATTATGACGTCACTGTATATGATGACATCATAATTAGTATGCACTATGACGTCACAATGTATTATGACGTCATAATGTATCCGCATTATGACATCACAATATATTATGAGAGCGCAATTTGCAGGTTTTATGACCAATTTCGCTTACCGCAATTTGTGTCACATCTGCTGGAGCATCATGAGCATGTATTATGACGTCACAGTATATGATGAAATCATAATTAGTATGCACTATGACGTCACAATGTATTATGACGTCAAAATGTATCCGCATTATGACATCGCAATATATTATGAGAGCGCAATTTGCAGGTATTATGAGCAATTTCTCTTACACCAATTTGTGTCACATCTACTGAAGCATCATGAGCATGTATTATGACGTCACAGTATATGATGACATCATAATTAGTATGCACTATGATGTCACAATGCAGTATGACGTCATAATGTATCCGCATTATGACATCACAATATACTATGAGAGCGCAATTTGCAGGCATTATGAGCAATTTCTCTTACCCCAATTTGTGTCACATCTACTGGAGCATCATCAGCATGTATTATGACGTCACAGTATATGATGACCTGATAATTAGTATGCACTATAGCGTCACAATTTATTATGACGTCATAATGTATCCGCATTATGACATCACAATATATTATGAGAGTGCAATTTGCAGGTATTATGAGCAATTTCTCTTACCCCAATTTGTGTCACATCTACAGGAGCATCATGAGCATGTATTATGACATCACAGTATATGTTGACATCATAATTAGCATGCACTATGACGTCACAATGTATTATGACGTCATAAAGTATCCGCATTATGACATCACAATATATTATGAGAGCGCAACATGCAGGTATTATGAGCAATTTCTCTTACCCCAATTTGTGTCACATCTACTGGAGCATCATGAGCATGATTTTGATGTCACAGTATATGATGACATCATAATTACTATGCACTATGACGTCACATTGTATTATGACATCATAATGTATGCGCATTATGACATCACAATATATTATGAGAGCGCAACATGCAGGTATTTTGAGCAATTTCTCTTACCCCAATTTTTGTCACATCTACTGGTGAATCATGAGGATGTGTCTTGACGTCACAGTATATGATGACATCATAATTAGTATGCACTATGACGTCACAATGTATTATGACGTCATAAAGTATCCGCAATATGACATCACAATATATTATTAGATTGCAATTTGCAGGTTTTATGAGCAATTTCTCTTACCCCAATTTGTGTCACATCTACTGAAGCATCATGAGCATGTATTATGACGTCACAGTATATGATGACATCATAATTAGTATGCATTATGACGTCACAATGTATTATGACGTCATAAAGTATCCGCATTATGACATCACAATATATTATGAGAGCGCAACATGCAGGTATTATGAGCAATTTCTCTTACCCCAATTTGTGTCACATCTACTGGAGCATCATGAGCATGATTTATGACGTCACAGTATATGATGACATCATAATTAGTATGCACTATGATGTCACAATGTATTATGACGTCATAATGTATCCGCATTATGACATCACAATATATTATGAGAGCGCAACATGCAGGTATTATGAGCAATTTCTCTTACCCAAATTTGTGTCACATCTACTGGAGCATCATGAGCATGTATTATGACGTCACAGTATATGATGACATCATAATTAGTATGCACTATGATGTCACAATGCAGTATGACGTCATAATGTATCCGCATTATGACATCACAATATATTATGAGAGCGCAATTTGCAGGTTTTATGAGCAATTTCTCTTACCCCAATTTTTGTCACATCTACTGGAGCATCATGAGCATGTATTTTGACGTCACAGTATATGATGACATCATAATTAGTATGCACTATGACGTCACAATGTATTATGACGTCATAAAGTATCCGCATTATGACATCACAATATATTATGAGAGCGCAATTTGCAGGTATTATGAGCAATTTCTCTTACCCCAATTTGTGTCACATCCACTGAAGCATCATGAGCATGTATTATGACGTCTCAGTATATGATGACATCATAATTAGTATGCACTATGACGTCACAATGTATTATGACGTCATAAAGTATCCGCATTATGACATCACAATATATTATGAGAGCGCAATTTGCAGGTATTATGAGCAATTTCTCTTACCCCAATTTGTGTCACATCTACTAAAGCATCATGAGCATGTATTATGACGTCACAGTATATGGTGACATGATAATTAGTATGCACTATGGCATCAAAATTTATTATGACGTCATAATGTATCCGCATTATGACATCAAAATACATTATGAGAGTGCAATTTGCAGGTATTATGAGCAATTTCTCTTACCCCAATTTGTTTTACATCTACTGGAGCATCATGAGCATGTATTATGACATCACAGTATATTTTGACATCATAATTAGTACGCACTATGACGTCACAATGTATTATGACGTCATAATGTATCCGCATTATGACATCACAATATATGATGAGACCGCAATTTGCAGGTATTATGACCCATATCTCTTACCGCAATTTGTGTCACATCTACTGGAGTATCATGAGCATGTATTATGACGTCACAGTATATGATGACAGCATAATTACTGTGCAGTATGACGTCACAGTGCATTATGACGTCATAATATATCCGCATTATGACATCACAATATATTATGAGAGCGCAATTTGCAGGTATTATGAGCAATTTCTCTTACCCCAATTTGTGTCACATCTACTGGAGCATCATGAGCATGTATTATGACGTCACAGTATATGATGACATCATAATTAGTATGCACTATGACGTCACAATGTATTATGACGTCATAATGTATCTGCATTATGACATCACTATATATTTTGAGGGCGCAATTTGCAGGTATTATGAGCAACTTCTCTTACCCCAATTTGTGTAACATCTACTGGAGAATCATGAGCATGTATTATGATGTCACAGTATATGATGACATCATAATTAGTATGCAGTATGACATCACAATTTATTTTGACCTCATAATGTATTCGCCTTATGACATCACAATTTATTATGATAGCGCAATTTGCCGGTATTATGAGCAATTTCTCTTACCCCAATTTGTGTCACATCTACTGGAGCATCATGAGCATGTATTATGACGTCACAGCATATGATGACATCATAACAAGTATGCACTATGATGTCACAATGTATTATGACGTCATAATGTATCCGCATTATGACATCACAAAATATTAAGAGAGCGCAATTTGCAGGTATTATGAGCAATTTCTCTTACCCCAATTTGTGTCACATCTACCGGAGCATCATGAGCATGTATTATGACGTCACAGTATATGGTGACATCATAATTATTATGCACTATGACGTCACAATGTTTTATTAAGTCATAATGTACCAGCATTATGACATCACAATATATTATGAGAGTGCCATTTGCAGGTATTATGAGCAATTTCTCTTACCCCAATTTGTGTCACGTCTACTGGAGCATCATGAGCATGTATTATGACATCACAGTATATGATGACATCATAATTAGTATGCAATATGACGTCACAATATAGTATGACGTCATAATGTATCCGCATTATGACATCACAATATATTATGAGAGCACAATTTGGAGGTATTATGAGTAATTTCTCTTATCCCAATTTGTGTCACATCTACTGGAGCATCATGAGCATGTATTATGACGTCACAGTATATGATGACATCATAATTAGTATGCACTATGACGTCACAATGTATTATGACGTCATAATGTATCCACATTATGACATCACAATATATTATGGGAGCGCAATTTGCAGGTTTTTTGACCAATTTCGCATACCGCAATTTGTGTCACATCTACTGGAGCATCATGAGCATGTATTATGACGTCACAGTACATGGTGAAATCATAATTAGTATGCACTATGACGTCACAATGTATTATGACGTCATAATGTATCCGCATTATGACATCGCAATATATTATGAGAGCGCAATTTGCAGGTATTATGAGCAATTTCTCTTACACCAATTTGTGTCACATCTACTGAAGCATCATGAGCATGAATTATGACGTCACAGTATATGATGACATCATAATTAGTATGCACTATGATGTCACAATGCAGTATGACGTCATAATGTATCCGCATTATGACATCACAATATATTATGAGAGCGCAATTTGCAGGCATTATGAGCAATTTCTCTTACCCCAATTTGTGTCACATCTACTGGAGCACAATGAGCATGTATTATGACGTCACAGTATATGGTGACATGATAATTAGTATGCACTATGGCATCAAAATTTATTATGACGTCATAATGTATCCGCATTATGACATCACAATATATTATGAGAGCGCAATTTGCAGGTATTACGAGCAATATCTCTTACCCCAATTTGTGTCACATCTACTGAAGCATCATGAGCATGTATTATGACGTCACATTATACGATGACATCCTAATTAGTATGCACTATGATGTCACAATGTATTATGACGTCATAAAGTATCCGCATTACGACATCACAATATATTATGAGAGCGCAATTTGCAGGTATTATGAGCAATTTGTCTTACCCCAATTTGTGTCACATCTACTTGAGCATCATGAGCATGTATTATGACGTCACAGTATACGATCACATCATAATTAGTATGCACTATGACGTCACAATGCAGTATGACGTCATAATGTATCCGCATTATGACATCACAATATAATATGAGAGCGCAATTTGCAGGTTTTATGAGCAATTTCTCTTACCCCAATTTGTGTCACATCTACTGGAGCATCATGAGCATGTATTTTGACGTCACAGTATATGATGACATCATAATTAGTATGCACTATGACGTCACAATGTATTATGACGTCATAAAGTATCCGCATTATGACATCACAATATATTATGAGAGCGCAATTTGCAGGTATTATGAGCAATTTCTCTTACCCCAATTTGTGTCACATCTACTGAAGCATCATGAGCAAGTATTATGACGTCACAGTATACGATGACATCATAATTAGTATGCACTATGACGTCACAATGTATTATGACGTCATAATGTATCCGCATTAAGACATCACAATATATTATTAGAGCGCAATTTGCAGGTTTTATGAGCAATTTCTCTTACCCCAATTTGTGTCACATCTACTGGAGCATCATGAGCATGTATTATGACGTCACAGTATATGATGACATCATAATTAGTATGCACTATGACATCACAATGTATTATGACGTCATAATGTATCCGCATTATGACATCACAATATATTATGAGAGCGCAACATTCAGGTATTATGAGCAATTTCTCTTACCCCAATTTGTGTCACATCTACTGGAGCATCATGAGCATGAATTATGACGTCACAGTATATGATGACATCATAATTAGTATGCACTATGACGTCACAATGTATTATGACGTCATAATATATCCGCATTATGACATCAGAATATATTATGAGAGCGCAACATGCAGGTATTATGAGCAATTTCTCTTACCCCAATTTGTGTCACATCTACTGGAGCATCATGAGCATGTATTATGACGTCACAGTATATGATGACATCATAATTAGAATGCACTATGACGTCACAATGTATTATGACGTCATAATGTATCCGCATTATGACATCACAATATATTATGAGAGCGCAATTTGCAGGTTTTATGAACAATTTCGCTTACAGCAATTTGTGTCACATCTACTGGAGCATCATGAGCATGTATTATGACGTCACAGTATATGATGACATCATAATCAGTATGCACTATGACGTCACAATGTATTATGACGTCATAATGTTTCCGCATTATGACATCACAATGTATTATGAGAGCGCAACATGCAGGCATTATGAGCAATTTCTCTTACCCCAATTTGTGTCACATCTACTGGAGCATCATGAGCATGTATTTTCACGTCACAGTATATGATGACATCATAATTATTATGCACTATGACGTCACAATGTATTATGACGTCATAAAGTATCCGCATTATGACATCACAATATATTATGAGAGCGCAATTTGCAGGTATTATGAGCAATTTCTCTTACCCCAATTTGTGTCACATCTACTGAAGCATCATGAGCATGTATTGTGACGTCACAGTATACGATGACATCATAATTAGTATGCACTATGACGTCACAATGTATTATGACGTCATAAAGTATCCGCATTATGACATCACAATATATTATGAGAGCGCAATTTGCAGGTATTATGAGCAATTTCTCTTACCCCAATTTGTGTCACATCTACTGAAGCATAATGAGCATGTATTATGACGTCACAGTATATGATGACATCATAATTAGTATGCAGTATGACGTCACAGTATATTATGACGTCACAAGGTATCCGCATTAAGACATCACAATATATTATGAGAGCGCAATTTGCAGGTTTTATGAGCAAATTCTCTTACCCCAATTTGTGTCACATCTAGTGGAGCATCATGAGCATGAATTATGACGTCACAGTATACGATGACATCATAATTAGTATGCACTATGACGTCACAGTGCAGTATGACGTCATAATGTATCCGCATTATGACATCACAATATATTATGAGAGCGCAATTTGCAGGTTTTATGAGTAATTTCTCTTATCCCAATTTTTGTCACATGTACTGGAGCATCATGAGCATGTATTTTGACGTCACAGTATATGATGACATCATAATTAGTATGCACTATGACGTCACAATGTATTATGACGACATAAAGTATCCGCATTATGACATCACAATATGTTATGAGAGCGCAATTTGCAGGTATTATGAGCAATTTCTCTTACCCCAATTTGTGTCACATCTACTGGAGCATCATGAGCATGATTTATGACGTCACAGTATATGATGACATCATAATTAGTATGCACTATGACGTCACAATGTATTATGATGTCATAATGTATCCACATTATGACATCACAATATATTATGAGAGCGCAATTTGCAGGTATTATGACCAATTTCTCTTACACCAATTTGTGTCACATCTACTGAAGCATCATGAGCATGTATTATGACGTCACAGTATATGATGACATCATAATTAGTATGCAGTATGACGTCACAATGTATTATGACGTCATAATGTATCCGCATTAAGACATCACAATATATAATGGGAGGGCAATTTGCAGGTTTTCTGAGCAATTTCTCTTACCCCAATTTGTGTCACATCTACTGGAGCATCATGAGCATGTATTATGACGTCACAGTATATGATGACATCATAATTAGTATGCACTATGACATCACAATGTATTATGACGTCATAATATAAACGCATTATGACATCACATTATATTATGAGAGCGCAACATGCAGGTATTATGAGCAATTTCTCTTACCCCAATTTGTGTCACATTTACTGGAGCATCATGAGCATGTATTATGACGTCACAGTATATGATGACATCATAATTAGTATTCACTATGACGTCACAATGTATTATGACGTCATAATGTATCCACGTTATGACATCACAATATATTATGAGAGCGCAACATGCAGGTATTATGAGCAATTTCTCTTACCCCAATTTGTGTCACATCTACTGGAGCATCATGAGCATGTTTTATGACGTCACAGTATATGATGACATCATAATTAGTATGCACTATGACGTCACAATGTATTATGACGACATAAAGTATCCGCATTATGACATCACAATATGTTATGAGAGCGCAATTTGCAGGTATTATGAGCAATTTCTCTTACCCCAATTTGTGTCACATCTACTGGAGCATCATGATTATGTATTATGACGTCATAGTATATGATGACTTCATAATTAGTATGCACTATGAGATCACAATGCAGTATGACGTCATAATGTATCCGCATTATGACATCACAATATATTATGAGAGCGCAATTTGCAGGCATTATGAGCAATTTCTCTTACCCCAATTTGTGTCACATCTACTGGAGCACCATGAGCATGTATTATGACGTCACAGTATATGATGACATGATGATTAGTATGCACTATGGCGTCACAATTTATTATGACGTCATAATGTATCCGCATTATGACATCACAATATATTATGAGAGAGCAATTTGCAGGTATTATGAGCAATTTCTCTTATCCCAATTTGTGTCACATCTACCGGAGCATCATGAGCATGTATTATGACATCACAGTATATGTTGACATCATAATTAGTATGCACTATGACGTCACAATGTATTATGACGTCATAATGTATCCGCATTATGACATCACAAAATATTCTGAGAGCGCAATTTGCAGGTATTATGAGCAGTTTCTCTTACCCCAATTTTTGTCACATCTACTGGAGCATCATGAGCATGTATTTTGACGTCACAGTATATGATGACATCATAATTAGTATGCACTATGACGTCACAATGTATTATGACGTCATAAACTATACGCATTATGACATCACAATATATTATGAGAGCGCAATTTGCAGGTATTATGAGCAATTTCTCTTACCCCAATTTGTGTCACATCTACTGAAGCAACATGAGCATGTATTATGACGTCACAGTATACGATGACATCATAATTAGTATGCACTATGACGACACAATGCAGTATGACATCATAATGTATCCGCATTATGACATCACAATATATTATGAGAGCTCAATTTGCAGGCATTATGACCAATTTCTCTTACCCCAATTTGTGTCACATCTACTGGAGCATCATGAGCATGTATTATGACGTCACAGTATATGATGACATCATAATTAGTATGCACTATGGTGTCACAATTTAGTATGACGTCATAATGTATCCACATTATGACATCACAATATATGATGAGACCGCAATTTGCAGGTATTATGACCCATATCTCTTACCGCAATTTGTGTCACATCTACTGGAGTATCATGAGCATGTATTATGACGTCACAGTATATGATGACAGCATAATTAGTGTGCAGTATGACGTCACAGTGTATTATGACGTCATAATATATCCGCATTATGACATCACAATATATTATGAGAGCGCAATTTGCAGGTATTATGAGCAATTTCTCTTACCCCAATTTGTGTCACATCTACTGGAGCATCATGAGCATGTATTATGACGTCACAGTATATGATGACATCATAATTAGTATGCACTATGACGTCACAATGTATTATGACGTCATAATGTATCAGCATTATGACATCACGATATATCATGAGAGCGCAATTTGCATGCATTATGAGCAATTTCTCTTACCCCAATTTGAGTCACCTCTACTGGTTCATCATGAGCATGTATTATGACATCATCGTATATGATGACATCATAATTAGTATGCAGTATGACGTCACAGTGTATTATGACGTCATAATGTATCCGCATTATGACATCACAATATATTATGAGAGCGCAATTTGCAGGTATTATGAGCAATTTTTCTTACCCCAATTTGTGTCACATCTACTGGAACATCATGAGCATGTATTATGATGTCACAGCATATGATGACACCATAACAAGTATGCACTATGATGTCACAATGTATTATGACGTCATAATGTATCCGCATTATGACATCACAAAATATTAAGAGAGCGCAATTTGCAGGTATTATGAGCAATTTCTCTTACCCCAATTTGTGTCACATCTACCGGAGCATCATGAGCATGTATTATGACATCACAGTATATGATGACATCATAATTAGTATGCACTATGACGTCACAATGTTTTATGATGTCATAATCTATCTGCATTATGACATCACAAAATATTAAGAGAGCGCAATTTGCAGGTATTATGAGCAATTTCTCTTACCCCAATTTGTGTCACATCTACCGGAGCATCATGAGCATGTATTATGACATCACAGTATATGATGACATCATAATTAGTATGCACTCTGACGTCACAGTGTATTATGACGTCATGATGTATCCTCATTATGACATCACAATATATTATGAGAGCGCAATTTGCAGGTATTATGAGCAATTTCTCTTATCCCAATTTGTGTCACATCTACTGGAGCATCATGAGCATGTATTATGACATCACAGTATATGATGACATCATAATTAGTATGCACTATGACGTCACAATGTATTATGACGTCATAATATATCCGCATTATGACATCACAATATATTATGAGAGCGCAATTTGCAGGTTTTATGACCAATTTCGCTTACCGCAATTTGTGTCACATCTACTGGAGCATCATGAGCATGTATTTTGACGTCACAGTATATGATGACATCATAATTAGTATGCACTACGACGTCACAATGTATTATGACGTCATAAAGTATCCGCATTATGACATCACAATATATTATGAGAGCGCAACATGCAGGTATTATGAGCAATTTCTCTTACCCCAATTTGTGTCACATCTACTGGAGCATCATGAGCATGATTTTGATGTCACAGTATATGATGACATCATAATTACTATGCACTATGACCTCACAATGTATTATGACATCATAATGTATGCGCATTATGACATCACAATATATTATGAGAGCGCAACATGCAGGTATTTTGAGCAATTTCTCTTACCCCAATTTGTGTCACATCTACTGAAGCATCATGAGCATGTATTATGACGTCACAGTATATGATGACATCATAATTAGTATGCACTATGACGTCACAATGCAGTATGACGTCATAATGTATCCGCATTATGACATCACAATATATTATGAGAGCGCAATTTGCAGGTTTTATGAGAAATTCCTCTTACCCCAATTTTTGTCACATCTACTGGTGCATCATGAGCATGAATTTTGACGTCACAGTATACGATGACATCATAATTAGTATGCACTATGACGTCACAATGTATTATGACGTCATAAAGTATCCGCATTATGACATCACAATATATTATGAGAGCGTAATTTGCAGGTTTTATGAGCAATTTCTCTTACCCCAATTTGTGTCTCATCTACTGGATCATCATGAGCATGATTTATGACGTCACAGTATATGATGACATCATAATTAGTATGCACTATGACGTCACAATGTATTATGACGTCATAATGTATCTGCATTATGACATCACAATATATTATGAGAGCGCAACTTGCAGGTATTATGACCAATTTCTCTTACACCAATTTGTGTCACATCTACTGAAGCATCATGAGCATGTATTATGACTTCACAGTATATGATGACATCATAATTAGTATGCAGTATGACGTCACAATGTATTATGACGTCATAATGTATCCGCATTATGACGTCACAATATATTATGAGAGCGCAACATGCAGGTATTATGAGCAATTTCTCTTACCCCAATTTGTGTCACATCCACTGGAGCATCATGAGCATGTATTATGACGTCACAGTATACGATGACATCATAATTAGTATGCACTGTGACGTCACAATGTATTATAACGTCATAATGTATCCGCCATATGACATCACAATATATTATGAGAGCGCAACATGCAGGTATTATGAGCAATTTCTCTTATCCCAATTTGTGTCACATCTACTGGAGCATCATGAGCATGTATTATGACGTCACTGTATATGATGACATCATAATTAGTATGCACTATGACGTCACAATGTATTATGACGTCATAATGTATCCTCATTATGACATCACAATGTATTATGAGAGCGCAATTTGCAGGTTTTATGACCAATTTCGCTTACCGCAATTTGTGTCACATCTGCTGGAGCATCATGAGCATGTATTATGACGTCACAGTATATGATGACATCATAATTAGTATGCACTATGACGTCACAATGCAGTATGACGTCATAATGTATCCGCATTATGACATCACAATATATTATGAGAGCGCAATTTGCAGGTTTTATGAGCAATTTCTCTTACCCCAATTTTTGTCACATCTACTGGAGCATCATGAGCATGTATTTTGACGTCACAGTATATGATAACATCATAATTAGTATGCACTATGACGTCACAATGTATTATGACGTCATAAAGTATCCGCATTATGACATCACAATATATTATGAGAGCGCAATTTGCAGGTATTATGAGCAATTTCTCTTACCCCAATTTGTGTCACATCCACTGAAGCATCATGAGCATGTATTATGACGTCTCAGTATATGATGAAATCATAATTAGTATGCACTATGACGTCACAATGTATTATGACGTCATAAAGTATCCGCATTATGACATCACAATATATTATGAGAGCGCAATTTGCAGGTATTATGAGCAATTTCTCTTACCCCAATTTGTGTCACATCTACTAAAGCATCATGAGCATGTATTATGACGTCACAGTATACGATGACATCATAATTAGTATGCACTATGACGTCACAATGTATTATGACGTCATAATGTATCCGCATTAAGACATCACAATATATTATGAGAGCGCAATTTGCAGGTTTTATGAGCAATTTCTCTTACCGCAATTTGTGTCACATCTACTGGAGCATCATGAGCATGTATTATGACGTCACAGTATATGATGACATCATAATTAGTATGCACTATGACGTCACAATGTATTATGACGTCATAATGCATCCGCATTATGACATCACAATATATTATGAGAGCGCAATTTGCACGTTTTATGACCAATTTCGCTTACCCCAATTTGTGTCACATCTACTGGAGCATCATGAGCATGTATTATGATATCACAGTATATGATGACATCATAATTAGTATGCACTATGACGTCACAATGTATTATGACGTCATAATGTGTCCGCATTATGACATCACAATATATTATGAGAGCCCAATTTACAGGTATTATGAACAATTTCTCTTACCCCAATTTGTGTCAAATCTACTGGAGCATCATGAGCATGTATTATGACGTCACAGTATATGATGACATCATAATTAGTATGCAGTATGATGTCACAAAATATTATGACGTCACAATGTATCCGCATTATGACATCACAATATATTATGAGAGCGCAACATGCAGGTATTGTGAGCAATTTCTCTTACCCGAATTTGTGTCACATCTACTGGAGCATCATGAGCATGTATTATGACGTCACAGTATATGATGACATCATAATTAGTATGCAGTATGACGTCACAATGGATTATGACGTCATAATGTATCCGCATTATGACATCACAATATATTATGAGAGCGCAACATGCAGGTATTATGAGCAATTTCTCTTACCCCAATTTGTGTCACATCTACTGGAGCATCATGAGCATGTATTATGACATCACAGTATATGATGACATCATAATGAGTATGCACTATGACGTCACAATGTGCTATGACGTCATAATGTATCCGCATTATGACATCACAATATATTATGAGAGCGAAATTTGCAGGTATTATGAGCAATTTGTCTTACCCCAATTTGTGTCACATCTACTGGAGCCTCATGAGCATGCATTATGACGTCACAGTATATGATGACATCATAATTAGTATGCACTATGACGTCACAATGTATTATGACGTCATAATATATCCGCATTATGACATCACAATATATTATCAGAGCGCAACATGCAGGTATTATGAGCAATTTCGCTTACCCCAATTTGTGTCACATCTACTGGAGCATCATGAGCATGTATTATGACGTCACCGTATATGATGACATCATAATTAGTATGCACTATGACGTCACAATGTATTATGACGTCATAATGTATCCGCATTATGACATCACAATATATTATGAGAGCGCAACATGCAGGTATTATGAGCAATTTCTCTTACCCCAATTTGTGTCATATGTACTGGAGCATCATGAGCATGTATTATGACGTCACAGTATATGATGACATCATAATTAGTATGCAGTATGACGTCACAATGTATTATGACGTCATAATGTATCCGCATTATGACATCACAATATATTATGAGAGCGCAACATGCAGGTTTTATGAGCAATTTCTCTAACCCCAATTTGTGTCACATCTACTGGAGCATCATGAGCATGTATTATGACGTCACAGTATATGATGATATCATAAATAGTATGCAGTATGACGTCACAATGTATTATGACGTCATAATGTATCCGCATTATGACATCACAATATATTATGAGAGCCCAACATGCAGGTATTATGAGCAATTTCTCTTACCCCAATTTGTGTCACATCTACTGGAGCATCATGGGCATGTATTATGACATCACAGTATATGGTGACACCATAATTAGTATGCACTATGACGTCACAATGTATTATGACGTCATAATGTATCCGCATTATGACATCACAATATATTGTGAGAGCGCAATTTGCAGGTATTATGAGCAATTTCTCTTACCCCAATTTGTGTCACATCTACTGGAGCATCATGAGCATGTATTATGACGTCACAGTATATGATGACATCATAATTAGTATGTACTGTGACGTCACAATGTATTATGACGTCATAATGTATCCGCATTATGACATCACAATATATTATACGAGCGCAACATGCAGGTATTATGACCAATTTCGCTTACCCCAATTCGTGTCACATCTACTGTAGCATCATGAGCATGTATTATGACGTCACAGTATATGATGACATCATAATTAGTAAGCACTATGACATCACAATGTATTATGATGTCATAATGTATCCGCATTATGACATCACAATATATTATGAGAGCGCAATTTGGAGGTTTTATGACAATTTTCGATTACCCCAATTTGTGTCACATCTCCTGGAGCATCATGAGCATGTATTATGATGTCACAGTATATGATGACATCATAATTAGTATGCACTATGACGTCACAATGTATTATGACGTCATAATGTATCCGCATTATGACATCACAATATATTATTAGAGCACAATTTGCTGGTATTATGAGCAATTTCTCTTACCCAAATTTGTGTCACATCTACTGGAGCATCATGAGCATGTATTATGACGTCACAGTATATGATGACATCATAATTAGTATGCACTATGACGTCACAATGTATTATGACGTCATAATGCATCCGCATTATGGCATCACAATATATTATGAGAGCGCAATTTGCACGTTTTATGACCAATTTCGCTTACCCCAATTTGTGTCACATCTACTGGAGCATCATGAGCATGTATTATGATGTCACAGTATATGATGACATCATAATTACTATGCACTATGACGTCACAATGTATTATGACGTCATAATGTGTCCGCGTTATGACATCACAATATATTATGAGAGCCCAATTTACAGGTATTATGAACAATTTCTCTTACCGCAATTTGTGTCAAATCTACTGGAGCATCATGAGCATGTATTATGACGTCACAGTATATGATGACATCATAATTAGTATGCAGTATGACGTCACAATGTATTATGACGTCATAATGTATCCGCATTATGACATCACAATATATTATGAGAGCGCAATTTGGAGGTTTTATGACAATTTTCGATTACCCCAATTTGTGTCATATCTCCTGGAGCATCATGAGCATGTATTATGACGTCACAGTATATGATGACATCATAATTAGTATGCAATATGACGTCACAATGTATTATGACGTCATAATGTGTCCGAGTTATGACATCACAATATATTATGAGAGCCCAATTTCCAGGTATAATGAACAATTTCTCTTACCCCAATTTGTGTCAAATCTACTGGAGCATCATGAGCATGTATTATGACGTCACAGTATATGATGACATCATAATTAGTATGCAGTATGACGTCACAAAATATTATGACGTCACAATGTATCCGCATTATGACATCACAATATATTATGAGAGCGCAACATGCAGGTATTGTGAGCAATTTCTCTTACCCGAATTTGTGTCACATCTACTGGAGCATCATGAGCATGTATTATGACGTCACAGTATATGATGACATCATAATTATTATGCAGTATGACGTCACAATGTATTATGACGTCATAATGTATCCGCATTATGACATCACAATATATTATCAGAGCGCAACATGCAGGTATTATGAGCAATTTTGCTTACCCCAATTTGTGTCACATCTACTGGAGCATCATGAGCATGTATTATGACGTCACAGTATATGATGACATCATAATTAGTATGCACTATGACGTCACAATGTATTATGACGTCATAATGTATCCGCATTATGACATCACAATATATTATGAGAGCGCAACATGCAGGTATTATGAGCAATTTCTCTTACCCCAATTTGTGTCACATCTGCTGGAGCATCATGAGCATGTATTATGACGTCACAGTATATGATGACATCATAATTAGTATGCAGTATGACGTCACAATGTATTATGATGTCATAATGTATCCGCATTATGACATCACAATATATTATGAGAGCGCAACATGAAGGTTTTATGAGCAATTTCTCTTACCCCAATTTGTGTCACATCTACTGGAGCATCAAGAGCATGTATTATGACGTCACAGTATATGATGACATCATAAATAGTATGCAGTGTTACGTCACAATGTATTATGACGTCATAATGTATCTGCATAATGACATCACAATATATTATGAGAGCGCAACATGCAGGTATTATGAGCAATTTCTCTTACCCCAATTTGTGTCACATCTACTGGAGCATCATGAGCATGTATTATGACGTCACAGTATATGATGACATCATAATTAGTATGCACTATGACGTCACAATGTATTATGACGTCATAATGTATCCGCATTATGACATCACAATATATTATGATAGCGCAATTTGCAGGTTTTATGACCAATTTCGCTTACCCCAATTTGTGTCACATCTACTGGAGCATCATGAGCATGTATTATGACGTCACAGTATATGATGACATCATAATTAGTATGCACTATGACGTCAGAATGTATTATGACGTCATAATGTATCCGCATTATGACATCACAATATATTATGAGATCGCAACATGCAGGTATTATGAGCAATTTCTCTTACCCCAATTTGTGTCACATCGACTGGAGCATCATGAGCATGTATTATGACGTCACAGTATATGATGATATCATAATTAGTATGCACTATGACATCACAATGTATTGTGACGTCATAATGTATCCGCATTATGACATCTCAATATATTATGAGAGCGCAACATGCAGGTATTATGAGCAATTTCTCTTACCCCAATTTGTGTCATATATACTGGAGCATCATGAGCATGTATTATGACGTCACATTATATGATGACATCATAATTAGTATGCACTATGACGTCACAATGTATTATGACGTCATAATGTATCCGCATTATGACATCACAATATATTATGAGAGCGCAACATGCAGGTATTATGAGCAATTTCTCTTACCCCAATTTGTGTCACATCTACTGGAGCATCAGGAGCATGTATTATGACATCACAGTATATGATGACATCATAATTAGTAAGCACTATGACGTCACAATGTATTATGACGTCATAATGTATCCGCATTATGACATCACAATATATTATAAGAGCGCAATTTGGAGGTTTTATGACAATTTTCGATTACCCCAATTTGTGTCACATCTCCTGGAGCATCATGAGCATGTATTATGACGTCACAGTATATGATGACATCATAATTAGTATGCAGTATGACGTCACAATGTATTATGACGTCATAATGTATCCGCATTATGACATCACAATATATTATGAGAGCGCAACATGCAGGTATTGTGAGCAATTTCTCTTACCCGAATTTGTGTCACATATACTGGAGCATCATGAGCATGTATTATGACGTCACAGTATATGATGACATCATAATTATTATGCAGTTTGACGTCACAATGTATTATGACGTCATAATGTATCCGCATTATGACATCACAATATATTATGAGAGCGCAACATGCAGGTTTTATGAGCAATTTCTCTTACCCCAATTTGTGTCACATCTACTGGAGCATCAAGAGCATGTATTATGACGTCACAGTATATGATGACATCATAAATAGTATGCAGTATGACGTCACAATGTATTATGACGTCATAATGTATCCGCATTATGACATCACAATATATTATGAGAGCGCAACATGCAGGTATTATGAGCAATTTCTCTTACCCCAATTGGTGTCACATCTACTGGAGCATCATGAGCATGTATTATGACATCACAGTATATGATGACATCATAATGAGTATGCACTATGACGTCACAATGTGCTATGACGTCATAATGTATCCGCATTATGACATCACAATATATCATGAGAGCGAAATTTGCAGGTATTATGAGAAATTTGTCTTTCCCCAATTTGTGTCACATCTACTGGAGCCTCATGAGCATGTATTATGACATCACAGTATATGATGACATCATAATTAGTATTCACTATGACGTCACAATGTATTATGACGTCATAATACATCCGCATTATGACATCACAATATATTTTCAGAGCGCAACATGCAGGCATTATGAGCAATTTTGCTTACCCCAATTTGTGTCACATCTACTGGAGCATCATGAGCATGTATTATGACGTCACAGTATATGATGACATCATAATTAGTATGCAGTATGACGTCACAATGTATTATGACGTCATAATGTATCCGCATTATGACATCACAATATATTATGAGAGCGCAACATGCAGGTTTTATGAGCAATTTCTCTTACCCCAATTTGTGTCACGTCTACTGGAGCATCAAGAGCATGTATTATGACGTCACAGTATATGATGACATCATAATTAGTATGCACTATGACGTCACAATGTATTATGACGTCATAATGTATCCGCATTATGACATCACAATATATTATCAGAGCGCAACATGCAGGTATTATGAGCAATTTCTCTTACCCCAATTTGTGTCACATCTACTGGAGCATCATGAGCATGTATTATGACGTCACAGTATATGACGACATCATAATTAGTATGCACTATGACGTCACAATGTATTATGACGTCATAATGTATCCGCATTATGACATCACAATATATTATGATAGCGCAATTTGCAGGTTTTATGACCAATTTCGCTTACCCCAATTTGTGTCACATCTACTGGAGCATCATGAGCATGTATTATGATGTCACAGTATATGATGACATCATAATCAGTATGCACTATGACGTCACAATGTATTATGACGTCATAATGTATCCGCATTATGACATCACAATATATTATGAGAGCGCAACATGCAGGTAATATGAGCAATTTCTCTTACCTCAATTTGTGTCACATCTACTGGAGCATCATGAGCATGTATTATGACGTCACAGTATATGATGACATCATAATTAGTATGCACTATGACGTCACAATGTATTATGACGTCATAATGTATCCGCATTATGACATCACAATATATTATGAGAGCGCAACATGCAGGTATTATGAGCAATTTCTCTTAGCCCAATTTGTGTCACATCTACTGGAGCATCATGCGCATGTATTATGACGTCACAGTATTTGATGACATCATAATTAGTATGCACTATGACGTCACAATGTATTATGACGTCATAATGTATCCGCATTATGACATCACAATATATTATGAGAGCGCAATTTGAAGGTTTTATGACCATTTTCGATTACCCCAATTTGTGTCACATCTACTGGAGCATCATGAGCATGTATTATGACGTCAGAGTACATGATGACATCATAATTAGTATGCACTGTGACGTCACAATGTATTATGACGTCATAATGTATCCGCATTATGACATCACAATATATTATGACAGCGCAATATGCAGGTATTATGAGCAATTTCTCTTACCCCAATTTGTGTCACATCTACTGGAGCATCATGAGCATGTATTACGACGTCACAGTATATGATGACATCATAATTAGTATGCACTATGACCTCACAATATATTATGATGTCATAATGTATCCACATTATGACATCACAATATATTATGAGAGTGCAATTTGCAGGTTTTATGACCAATTTCGCTTTCCCGAATTTGTGTCACATCTACTGGAGCATCATGAGCATGTATTATGACGTCACAATATAAGATGACATCATAATTAGCATGCAGTATGTCGTCACAATGTATTATGACGTCATAATGTATCCGCATTATGACATCACAATATATTATGAGAGCGCAACATGCAGGTTTTATGACCAATTTCGCTTTCCCCAATTTGTGTCACATCTGCTGTAGCATCATGAGCATGTATTATGACATCAGAGTATATGATGACATCATAATTAGTATGCACTATGACGTCACAATGTATTATGACGTCATAATGTATCCGCATTATGACATCACAATATATTATGAGAGCGCAATTTGCAGGTATTATGAGCAATTTCTCTTACCCCAATTTGTGTCACATCTACTGGAGCATCAAGAGCATGTATTATGACGTCACAGTATATGATGACATCATAATTAGTACGCATTATGACGTCACAATGTATTATGACGTCATAATGTGTCCGCGTTATGACATCACAATATATTATGAGAGCCCAATTTACAGGTATTATGAACAATTTCTCTTACCCCTATTTGTGTCACATCTACTGGAGCATCATGAGCATGTATTATGACGTCACAGTATATGATGACATCATAATTAGTATGCAGTATGACGTCACAATATATTATGATGTCACAATGTATCCGCATTATGACATCACAAAATATTATGAGAGCGCAACATGCAGGTATTGTGAGGAATTTGTCTTACCCGAACTTGTGTCACATCTACTGGAGCATCATGAGCATGTATTATGACGTCACAGTATATGATGACATCATAATTAGTATGCAGTATGACGTCACAATGTATTATGACGTCATAATATATCCGCATTATGACATCACAATTTATTATGTGAGCGCAATTTGAAGGTTTTATGACCAATTTCGCTTACCCCAATTTGTTTCACATCTACTGGAGCATCATGAGCATGTATTATGACGTCACAGTATATGATGACATCATAATTAGTATGCACTATGACGTCACAATGTATTATGACGTCATAATGTATCCGCATTATTACATCACAATATATTATGAGAGCGCAACATGCAGGTATTATGAGCAATTTCTCTTACCCCAATTTGTGTCACATCTACTGGAGCATCATGAGCATGTATTATGACGTCACGGTATTTGATGACATCATAATTAGTATGCACTATGACGTCACAATGTATTATGACGTCATAATGTATCCGCATTATGACATCACAATATATTATGAGAGCGTAATTTGGAGGTTTTATGACCATTTTCGATTACCCCAATTTGTGTCACATCTACTGGAGTATCATGAGCATGTATTATGACGTCACAGTATATGATGACTTCATAATTAGTATGCACTGTGACATCACAATGTATTATGACGTCATAATGTATCCGCATTATGACATCACAATATATTATGAGAGCGCAATTTGCAGGTTTTATGAGCAATTTCTCTTACCCCAATTTGTGTTACATCTACTGGAGCATCATGAGCATGTATTATGACGTCACAGTATATGATGACATCGTAATTAGTATGCACTATGACGTCACAATATATTATGATGTCATAATGTATCCACATTATGACATCACAATATATTATGAGAGTGCAATTTGCAGGTTTTATAACCAATTTCGCTTACCCGAATTTGTGTCACATCTACTGGAGCATCATGAGCATGTATTATGACGTCACAGTATATGATGACATCATAATTAGCATGCAGTATGACGTCACAATATATTACGACGTCACAATGTATCCGCATTATGACCTCAAAATATATTATGAGAGCGCAACATGCAGGTATTGTGAGCAATTTCTCTTACCCGAATTTGTGTCACATCTACTGGAGCATCATGAGCATGTATTATGACGTCACAGTATATGATGACATCGTAATTAGTATGCAGTATGACGTCACAATGTATTATGACGTCATAATATATCCGCATTATGACATCACAATGTATTATGTGAGCGCAATTTCCAGGTTTTATGACCAATTTCGCTTACCCCAATTTGTTTCACATCTACTGGAGCATCATGAGCATGCATTATGACGTCACAGTATATGATGACATCATAATTAGTATGCAGTATGACGACACAATGTATTATGACGTCATAATGTATCCGCATTATGACATAACAATATATTATGACAGCGCAACATGCAGGTATTATGAGCAATTTCTCTTACCCCAATTTGTGTCACATCTACTGGAGCATCATGAGCATGTATTATGACGTCACAGTATATGATGACATCATAATGAGTATGCGCTATGACGTCACAATGTGCTATGACGTCATAATGTATTCGCATTATGACATCACAATATATTATGAGAGCGCAACATGCAGGTATTATGAGCAATTTCTCTTACCCCAATTTGTGTCACATCTACTGAAGCCTCATGAGCATGTATTATGACGTCACAGTATATGATGACATCACAATTAGTATGCACTATGACGTCACAATGTATTATGACGTCATAATGTATTCGCATTATGACATCACAATATATTATGAGAGCGCAACATGCAGGTATTATGAGCAATTTCTCTTACCCCAATTTGTGTCACATCTACTGGAGCATCATGAGCATGTTTTATGACGTCAGAGTATATGATGACATCATAATTAGTATGCACTATGACGTCACAATGTATTATGACATCATAATGTATCCGCATTATGACATCACAATATATTATGAGAGCGCAATTTGCAGGTTTTATGGCCATTTTCCATTACCCCAATTTGTGTCACATCTGCTGAAGCATCATGAGCATGTATTATGACGTCACAGTTTATGATGACATCATAATTAGTATGCAGTATGACATCACAATGTATTATGACGTCATAATGTATCCGCATTATGACATCACAATAGATTATGAGAGCGCAACATGCAGGTATTATGAGCAATTTCTCTTACCCCAATTTGTGTCACATCGACTGGAGCATCATGAGCATGTATTATGACGTCACAGTATATGATGACATCATAATTAGTATGCACTATGACATCACAATGTATTATGACGTCATAATGTATCCGCATTATGACATCTCAATATATTATGAGAGCGCAACATGCAGGTATTATGAGCAATTTCTCTTACCCCAATTTGTGTCATATCTACTGGAGCATCATGAGCATGTATTATGACGTCACATTATATGATGATATCATAATTAGCATGCACTATGACGTCACAATGTATTATGACGTCATAATGTATCCGCATTATGACATCACAATATATTATGAGAGCGCAACATGCAGGTATTATGAGCAATTTCTCTTACCCCAATTTGTGTCACATCTACTGGAGCATCATGAGCATGTATTATGACGTCACAGTATATGATGACATCATAATTAGTATGTACTGTGACGTCACAATGTATTATGTCGTCATAATGTATCCGCATTATGACATCACAATACATTATGAGAGCGCAACATGCAGGTATTATGACCAATTTCGCTTACCCCAATTTGTGTCACATCTACTGCAGCATCATGAGCATGTATTATGACGTCACAGTATATGATGACATCATAATTAGTAAGCACTATGACGTCACAATGTATTATGACGTCATAATGTATCTGCATTATGACATCACAATATATTATGAGAGCGCAACATGCAGGTATTATGAGCAATTTCTCTTACCCCAATTTGTGTCACATCTACTGGAGCATCATGAGCATGTATTATGACGTCACAGTATATGATGACATCATAATTAGTATGCACAATGACGTCACAATGTATTATGACGTCATAATGCATCCGCATTATGACATCACAATATATTATGAGAGCGCAACATGCAGGTATTGTGAGCAATTTCTCTTACGTGAATTTGTGTCACATATACTGGAGCATCATGAGCATGTATTATGACGTCACAGTATATGATGACATCATAATTATTATGCAGTTTGACGTCACAATGTATTATGACGTCATAATGTATCCGCATTATGACATCACAATATATTATGAGAGCGCAACATGCAGGTATTATGAGCAATTTCTCTTACCCCAATTTGTGTCACATCTACTGGAGCATCATGAGCATGTATTATGACATCACAGTATATGATGACATCATAATGAGTATGCACTATGACGTCACAATGTGCTATGACATCATAATGTATCCGCATTATGACATCACAATATATTATGAGAGCGAAATTTGCAGTTATTATGAGCAATTTGTCTTACCCCAATTTGTGTCACATCTACTGGAGCCTCATGAGCATGTATTATGACGTCACAGTATATGATGACATCATAATTAGTATGCACTATGACGTCACAATGTATTATGACGTCATAATATATCCGCATTATGACATCACAATATATTATCAGAGCGCAACATGCAGGTATTATCAGCAATTTTGCTTACCCCAATTTGTGTCACATCTACTGGAGCATCATGAGCATGTATTATGACGTCACAGTATATGATGACATCATAATTAGTATGCACTATGATGTCACAATGTATTATGACGTCATAATGTATCCGCATTATGACATCACAATATATTATGAGAGCGCAACATGCAGGTATTATGAGCAATTTCTCTTACCCCAATTTGTGTCACATCGACTGGAGCATCATGAGCATGTATTATGACGTCACAGTATATGATGACATCATAATTATTATGCAGTATGACGTCACAATATATTATGACGTCATAATGTATCCGCATTATGACATCACAATATATTATGAGAGCGCAACATGCAGGTTTTATGAGCAATTTCTCTTACCTCAATTTGTGTCACATCTACTGGAGCATCAAGAGCATGTATTATGATGTCACAGTATATGATGACATCATAAATAGTATGCAGTATGACGTCACAATGTATTATGACGTCATAATGTATCCGCATTATGACATCACAATATATTATGAGAGCGCAACATGCAGGTATTATGAGCAATTTCTCTTACCCCAATTTGTGTCACATCTACTGGAGCATCATGAGCATGTATTATGACGTCACAGTATATGATGACATCATAATTAGTATGCACTATGACGTCACAATGTATTATGACGTCATAATGTATCCGCATTATGACATCACAATATATTATGAGAGCGCAACATGCAGGTATTATGAGCAATTTCTCTTACCCCAATTTGTGTCACATCTACTGGAGCATCATGAGCATGTATTATGACGTCACAGTATATGATGACATCATAATTAGTATGCACTATGACGTCACAATGTTTTATGACGTCATAATGTATCCGCATTATGACATCACAATATATTATGACAGCGCAATTTGCAGGTATTATGAGCAATTTCTCTTACCCCAATTTGTGTCACATCTACTGTAGCATCATGAGCATGTATTATGACGTCACAGTATATGATGACTTCATAATCAGTATGAACTATGACGTCACAATGTATTATGACGTCATAATGTATCCGCATTATGACATCACAATATATTATGAGAGCGCAACATGCAGGTATTATGAGCAATTTCTCTTACCCCAATTTGTGTCACATCTACTGGAGCATCATGTGCATGTATTATGACGTCACAGTATTTGATGCCATCATAATTAGTATGCACTATGACGTCACAATGTATTATGACGTCATAATGTATCCGAATTATGACATCACAATATATTATGAGAGCGCAATTTGGAGGTTTTATGACCATTTTCGATTACCCCAATTTGTGTCACATCTACTGGAGCATCATGAGCATGTATTATGACGTCAGAGTATATGATGACATCATAATTAGTATGCACTGTGACGTCACAATGTATTATGACGTCATAATGTATCCGCATTATGACATCACAATATATTATGAGAGCGCAATATGCAGGTATTATGAGCAATTTCTCTAACCCCAATTTGTGTCACATCTACTGGAGCATCATGAGCATGTATTATGACGTCACAGTATATGATGACATCATAATTAGTATGCACTATGACGTCACAATATATTATGACGTCATAATGTATCCACATTATGACATCACAATATATTATGAGAGTGCAATTTGCAGGTTTTATGACCAATTTCGCTAACCCGAATTTGTGTCACATCTACTGGAGCATCATGAGCATGTATTATGACGTCACAGTATATGATGACATCATACTTAGCATGCAGTATGTTGTCACAATGTATTATGACGTCATAATGTATCCGCATTATGACATCACAATATATTATGAGAGCGCAACATGCAGGTTTTATGACCAATTTCGCTTACCCCAATTTGTGTCACATCTGCTGTAGCATCATGAGCATGTATTATGACATCACAGTATATGATGACATCATAAATAGTATGCACTATGATGTCACAATGTATTATGACGTCATAATGTATCCGCATTATGACATCACAATATATTATGAGAGCGCAATTTGCAGGTATTATGAGCAATTTCTCTTACCCCAATTTGTGTCACATGTACTGGAGCATCATGAGCATGTATTATGACGTCACAGTATATGATGACATCATAATTACTATGCACTATGACGTCACAATGTATTATGACGTCATAATGTGTCCGCGTTATGACATCACAATATATTATGAGAGCCCAGTTTACAGGTATTATGAACAATTTCTCTTACCCCTATTTGTGTCACATCTACTGAGCATCATGAGCATGTATTATGACGTCACAGTATATGATGACATCATAATTAGTATGCAGTATGACGTCACAATATATTATGACGTCACAATGTATCCGCATTATGAAATCACAATATATTATGAGAGCGCAACATGCAGGTATTGTGAGGAATTTGTCTTACCCGAACTTGTGTCACATCTACTGGAGCATCATGAGCATGTATTATGACGTCACAGTATATGATGACATCATAATTAGTATGAAGTATGACGTCACAATGTATTATGACGTCATAATATATCCGCATTATGACATCACAATATATTATCAGAGCGCAACATGCAGGTATTATCAGCAATTTTGCTTACCCCAATTTGTGTCACATCTACTGGAGCATCATGAGCATGTATTATGACGTCACAGTATATGATGACATCATAATTAGTATGCACTATGACGTCACAATGTATTATGACGTCATAATGTATCCGCATTATGACATCACAATATATTATGAGAGCGCAACATGCAGGTATTATGAGCAATTTCTCTTACCCCAATTTGTGTCACATCGACTGGAGCATCATGAGCATGTATTATGATGTCACAGTATATGATGACATCATAATTATTATGCAGTATGACGTCACAATATATTATGACGTCATAATGTATCCGCATTATGACATCACAATATATTTTGACAGCGCAGCATGCAGGTTTTATGAGCAATTTCTCTTACCTCAATTTGTGTCACATCTACTGGAGCATCAAGAGCATGTATTATGATGTCACAGTATATGATGACATCATAAATAGTATGCAGTATGACGTCACAATGTATTATGACGTCATAATGTATCCGCATTATGACATCACAATATATTATGAGAGCGCAACATGCAGGTATTATGAGCAATTTCTCTTACCCCAATTTGTGTCACATCTACTGGAGCATCATGAGCATGTATTATGACGTCACAGTATATGATGACATCATAATTAGTATGCACAATGACGTCACAATGTATTATGACGTCATAATGTATCCGCATTATGACATCACAATATATTATGAGAGCGCAACATGCAGGTATTGTGAGCAATTTCTCTTACGCGAATTTGTGTCACATATACTGGAGCATCATGAGCATGTATTATGACGTCACAGTATATGATGACATCATAATTATTATGCAGTTTGACGTCACAATGTATCATGACGTCATAATGTATCCGCATTATGACATCACAATATATTATGAGAGCGCAACATGCAGGTATTATGAGCAATTTCTCTTACCCCAATTTGTGTCACATCTACTGGAGCATCATGAGCATGTATTATGACATCACAGTATATGATGACATCATAATGAGTATGCACTATGACGTCACAATGTGCTATGACGTCATAATGTATCCGCATTATGACATCACAATATATTATGAGAGCGAAATTTGCAGTTATTATGAGCAATTTGTCTTACCCCAATTTGTGTCACATCTACTGGAGCCTCATGAGCATGTATTATGACGTCACAGTATATGATGACATCATAATTAGTATGCACTATGACGTCACAATGTATTATGACGTCATAATATATCCGCATTATGACATCACAATATATTATCAGAGCGCAACATGCAGGTATTATCAGCAATTTTGCTTACCCCAATTTGTGTCACATCTACTGGAGCATCATGAGCATGTATTATGACGTCACAGTATATGATGACATCATAATTAGTATGCACTATGACGTCACAATGTATTATGACGTCATAATGTATCCGCATTATGACATCACAATATATTATGAGAGCGCAACATGCAGGTATTATGAGCAATTTCTCTTACCCCAATTTGTGTCACATCGACTGGAGCATCATGAGCATGTATTATGACGTCACAGTATATGATGACATCATAATTATTATGCAGTATGACGTCACAATATATTATGACGTCATAATGTATCCGCATTATGACATCACAATATATTATGAGAGCGCAACATGCAGGTTTTATGAGCAATTTCTCTTACCTCAATTTGTGTCACATCTACTGGAGCATCAAGAGCATGTATTATGATGTCACAGTATATGATGACATCATAAATAGTATGCAGTATGACGTCACAATGTATTATGACGTCATAATGTATCCGCATTATGACATCACAATATATTATGAGAGCGCAACATGCAGGTATTATGAGCAATTTCTCTTACCCCAATTTGTGTCACATCTACTGGAGCATCATGAGCATGTATTATGACATCACAGTATATGATGACATCATAATTAGTATGCACAAGGACGTCACAATGTATTATGACGTCATAATGTATCCGCATTATGACATCACAATATATTATGAGAGCGCAACATGCAGGTATTGTGATCAATTTCTCTTACGCGAATTTGTGTCACATATACTGGAGCATCATGAGCATGTATTATGACGTCACAGTATATGATGACATCATAATTATTATGCAGTTTGACGTCACAATGTATTATGACGTCATAATGTATCCGCATTATGACATCACAATATATTATGAGAGCGCAACATGCAGGTATTATGAGCAATTTCTCTTACCCCAATTTGTGTCACATCTACTGGAGCATCATGAGCATGTATTATGACATCACAGTATATGATGACATCATAATGAGTATGCACTATGACGTCACAATGTGCTATGACGTCATAATGTATCCGCATTATGACATCACAATATATTATGAGAGCGAAATTTGCAGTTATTATGAGCAATTTGTCTTACCCCAATTTGTGTCACATCTACTGGAGCCTCATGAGCATGTATTATGACGTCACAGTATATGATGACATCATAATTAGTATGCACTATGACGTCACAATGTATTATGACGTCATAATATATCCGCATTATGACATCACAATATATTATCAGAGCGCAACATGCAGGTATTATCAGCAATTTTGCTTACCCCAATTTGTGTCACATCTACTGGAGCATCATGAGCATGTATTATGACGTCACAGTATATGATGACATCATAATTAGTATGCACTATGACGTCACAATATATTATGACGTCATAATGTATCCGCATTATGACATCACAATATATTATGAGAGCGAAACATGCAGGTATTATGAGCAATTTCTCTTACCCCAATTTGTGTCACATCGACTGGAGCATCATGAGCATGTATTATGACGTCACAGTATATGATGACATCATAATTATTATGCAGTATGACGTCACAATATATTATGACGTCATAATGTATCCGCATTATGACATCACAATATATTATGAGAGCGCAACATGCAGGTTTTATGAGCAATTTCTCTTACCTCAATTTGTGTCACATCTACTGGAGCATCAAGAGCATGTATTATGATGTCACAGTATATGATGACATCATAAATAGTATGCAGTATGACGTCACAATGTATTATGACGTCATAATGTATCCGCATTATGACATCACAATATATTATGAGAGCGCAACATGCAGGTATTATGAGCAATTTCTCTTACCCCAATTTGTGTCACATCTACTGGAGCATCATGTGCATGTATTATGACGTCACAGTATTTGATGCCATCATAATTAGTATGCACTATGACGTCACAATGTATTATGACGTCATAATGTATCCGAATTATGACATCACAATATATTATGAGAGCGCAATTTGGAGGTTTTATGACCATTTTCGATTACCCCAATTTGTGTCACATCTACTGGAGCATCATGAGCATGTATTATGACGTCAGAGTATATGATGACATCATAATTAGTATGCACTGTGACGTCACAATGTATTATGACGTCATAATGTATCCGCATTATGACATCACAATATATTATGAGAGCGCAATATGCAGGTATTATGAGCAATTTCTCTTACCCCAATTTGTGTCACATCTACTGGAGCATCATGAGCATGTATTATGACGTCACAGTATATGATGACATCATAATTAGTATGCACTATGACGTCACAATATATTATGACGTCATAATGTATCCACATTATGACATCACAATATATTATGAGAGTGCAATTTGCAGGTTTTATGACCAATTTCGCTAACCCGAATTTGTGTCACATCTACTGGAGCATCATGAGCATGTATTATGACGTCACAGTATATGATGACATCATACTTAGCATGCAGTATGTTGTCACAATGTATTATGACGTCATAATGTATCCGCATTATGACATCACAATATATTATGAGAGCGCAACATGCAGGTTTTATGACCAATTTCGCTTACCCCAATTTGTGTCACATCTGCTGTAGCATCATGAGCATGTATTATGACATCACAGTATATGATGACATCATAAATAGTATGCACTATGATGTCACAATGTATTATGACGTCATAATGTATCCGCATTATGACATCACAATATATTATGAGAGCGCAATTTGCAGGTATTATGAGCAATTTCTCTTACCCCAATTTGTGTCACATGTACTGGAGCATCATGAGCATGTATTATGACGTCACAGTATATGATGACATCATAATTACTATGCACTATGACGTCACAATGTATTATGACGTCATAATGTGTCCGCGTTATGACATCACAATATATTATGAGAGCCCAATTTACAGGTATTATGAACAATTTCTCTTACCCCTATTTGTGTCACATCTACTGAGCATCATGAGCATGTATTATGACGTCACAGTATATGATGACATCATAATTAGTATGCAGTATGACGTCACAATATATTATGACGTCACAATGTATCCGCATTATGAAATCACAATATATTATGAGAACGCAACATGCAGGTATTGTGAGGAATTTGTCTTACCCGAACTTGTGTCACATCTACTGGAGCATCATGAGCATGTATTATGACGTCACAGTATATGATGACATCATAATTAGTATGAAGTATGACGTCACAATGTATTATGACGTCATAATATATCCGCATTATGACATCACAATGTATTATGTGAGCGCAATTTGCAGGTTTTATGACCAATTTCGCTTACTCCAATTTGTTTCACATCTACTGGAGCATCATGAGCATGAATTATGACGTCACAGTATATGATGACATCATAATTAGTATGCAGTATGACGTCACAATGTATTACGACGTCATAATGTATCCGCATTATGACATCACAATATATTATGACAGCGCAACATGCAGGTATTATGAGCAATTTCTCTTACCCCAAATTGTGTCACATCTACTGGAGCATCATGAGCATGTATTATGACGTCACAGTATATGATGACATCATAATGAGTATGCACTATGACGTCACAATGTGCTATGACGTTATAATGTTTCCGCATTATGACATCACAATATATTATGAGAGCGCAACATGCAGGTTTTATGAGCAATTTCTCTTACCTCAATTTGTGTCACATCTACTGGAGCATCAAGAGCATGTATTATGATGTCACAGTATATGATGACATCATAAATAGTATGCAGTATGACGTCACAATGTATTATGACGTCATAATGTATCCGCATTATGACATCACAATATATTATGAGAGCGCAACATGCAGGTATTATGAGCAATTTCTCTTACCCCAATTTGTGTCACATCTACTGGAGCATCATGAGCATGTATTATGACATCACAGTATATGATGACATCATAATTAGTATGCACAAGGACGTCACAATGTATTATGACGTCATAATGTATCCGCATTATGACATCACAATATATTATGAGAGCGCAACATGCAGGTATTGTGATCAATTTCTCTTACGCGAATTTGTGTCACATATACTGGAGCATCATGAGCATGTATTATGACGTCACAGTATATGATGACATCATAATTATTATGCAGTTTGACGTCACAATGTATTATGACGTCATAATGTATCCGCATTATGACATCACAATATATTATGAGAGCGCAACATGCAGGTATTATGAGCAATTTCTCTTACCCCAATTTGTGTCACATCTACTGGAGCATCATGAGCATGTATTATGACATCACAGTATATGATGACATCATAATGAGTATGCACTATGACGTCACAATGTGCTATGACGTCATAATGTATCCGCATTATGACATCACAATATATTATGAGAGCGAAATTTGCAGTTATTATGAGCAATTTGTCTTACCCCAATTTGTGTCACATCTACTGGAGCCTCATGAGCATGTATTATGACGTCACAGTATATGATGACATCATAATTAGTATGCACTATGACGTCACAATGTATTATGACGTCATAATATATCCGCATTATGACATCACAATATATTATCAGAGCGCAACATGCAGGTATTATCAGCAATTTTGCTTACCCCAATTTGTGTCACATCTACTGGAGCATCATGAGCATGTATTATGACGTCACAGTATATGATGACATCATAATTAGTATGCACTATGACGTCACAATATATTATGACGTCATAATGTATCCGCATTATGACATCACAATATATTATGAGAGCGAAACATGCAGGTATTATGAGCAATTTCTCTTACCCCAATTTGTGTCACATCGACTGGAGCATCATGAGCATGTATTATGACGTCACAGTATATGATGACATCATAATTATTATGCAGTATGACGTCACAATATATTATGACGTCATAATGTATCCGCATTATGACATCACAATATATTATGAGAGCGCAACATGCAGGTTTTATGAGCAATTTCTCTTACCTCAATTTGTGTCACATCTACTGGAGCATCAAGAGCATGTATTATGATGTCACAGTATATGATGACATCATAAATAGTATGCAGTATGACGTCACAATGTATTATGACGTCATAATGTATCCGCATTATGACATCACAATATATTATGAGAGCGCAACATGCAGGTATTATGAGCAATTTCTCTTACCCCAATTTGTGTCACATCTACTGGAGCATCATGTGCATGTATTATGACGTCACAGTATTTGATGCCATCATAATTAGTATGCACTATGACGTCACAATGTATTATGACGTCATAATGTATCCGAATTATGACATCACAATATATTATGAGAGCGCAATTTGGAGGTTTTATGACCATTTTCGATTACCCCAATTTGTGTCACATCTACTGGAGCATCATGAGCATGTATTATGACGTCAGAGTATATGATGACATCATAATTAGTATGCACTGTGACGTCACAATGTATTATGACGTCATAATGTATCCGCATTATGACATCACAATATATTATGAGAGCGCAATATGCAGGTATTATGAGCAATTTCTCTTACCCCAATTTGTGTCACATCTACTGGAGCATCATGAGCATGTATTATGACGTCACAGTATATGATGACATCATAATTAGTATGCACTATGACGTCACAATATATTATGACGTCATAATGTATCCACATTATGACATCACAATATATTATGAGAGTGCAATTTGCAGGTTTTATGACCAATTTCGCTAACCCGAATTTGTGTCACATCTACTGGAGCATCATGAGCATGTATTATGACGTCACAGTATATGATGACATCATACTTAGCATGCAGTATGTTGTCACAATGTATTATGACGTCATAATGTATCCGCATTATGACATCACAATATATTATGAGAGCGCAACATGCAGGTTTTATGACCAATTTCGCTTACCCCAATTTGTGTCACATCTGCTGTAGCATCATGAGCATGTATTATGACATCACAGTATATGATGACATCATAAATAGTATGCACTATGACGTCACAATGTATTATGACGTCATAATGTATCCGCATTATGACATCACAATATATTATGAGAGCGCAATTTGCAGGTATTATGAGCAATTTCTCTTACCCCAATTTGTGTCACATGTACTGGAGCATCATGAGCATGTATTATGACGTCACAGTATATGATGACATCATAATTACTATGCACTATGACGTCACAATGTATTATGACGTCATAATGTGTCCGCGTTATGACATCACAATATATTATGAGAGCCCAATTTACAGGTATTATGAACAATTTCTCTTACCCCTATTTGTGTCACATCTACTGAGCATCATGAGCATGTATTATGACGTCACAGTATATGATGACATCATAATTAGTATGCAGTATGACGTCACAATATATTATGACGTCACAATGTATCCGCATTATGAAATCACAATATATTATGAGAACGCAACATGCAGGTATTGTGAGGAATTTGTCTTACCCGAACTTGTGTCACATCTACTGGAGCATCATGAGCATGTATTATGACGTCACAGTATATGATGACATCATAATTAGTATGAAGTATGACGTCACAATGTATTATGACGTCATAATATATCCGCATTATGACATCACAATGTATTATGTGAGCGCAATTTGCAGGTTTTATGACCAATTTCGCTTACTCCAATTTGTTTCACATCTACTGGAGCATCATGAGCATGAATTATGACGTCACAGTATATGATGACATCATAATTAGTATGCAGTATGACGTCACAATGTATTACGACGTCATAATGTATCCGCATTATGACATCACAATATATTATGACAGCGCAACATGCAGGTATTATGAGCAATTTCTCTTACCCCAAATTGTGTCACATCTACTGGAGCATCATGAGCATGTATTATGACGTCACAGTATATGATGACATCATAATGAGTATGCACTATGACGTCACAATGTGCTATGACGTTATAATGTTTCCGCATTATGACATCACAATATATTATGAGAGCGCAATTTGCAGGTATTATGAGCAATTTGTCTTACCCCAATTTGTGTCACATCTACTGGAGCATCATGAGCATGTATTATGACGTCACAGTATATGATGACATCACAATTAGTATGCACTATGACATCACAATGTATTATGACGTCATAATGTATCCGCATGATGACATCACAATATATTATGAGAGCGCAACATGCAGGTATTATGAGCAATTTCGCTTACCCCAATTTGTGTCACATCTACTGGAGCATCATGAGCATGTATTATGACGTCACAGTATATGATGACATCATAATTAGTATGCAGTATGACGTCACAATGTATTATGACGTCATAATGTATCCGCATTATGACATCACAATATATTATGAGAGCGCAACATGCAGGTATTATGAGCAATTTCTCTTACCCCAGTTTGTGTCACATCTACTGGAGCATCATGAGCATGTATTATGACGTCACAGTATATGATGACATCATAATTAGTATGCAGTATTACGTCACAATGTATTATGACGTCATAATGTATCCGCATTATGACATCACAATATATTATGAGAGCGCAACATGCAGGTATTATGAGCAATTTCTCTTACCCCAATTTGTGTCACATCTACTGGAGCATCATGAGCATGTATTATGACATCACAGTATATGATGACATCATAATTAGTATGCACTATGACGTCACAATGTATTATGACGTCATAATGTATCCGCATTATGTCATCACAATATATTATGAGAGCGCAACATGCAGGTATTATGAGCAATTTCTCTTACCTCAATTTGTGTCACATCTACTGGAGCATCATGAGCATCTATTATGACGTCACAGCATATGATGACATCATAATTAGCATGCACTATGACGTCACAATGTATTATGACGTCATAATGTATCCGCATTATGACATCACAATATATTATGAGAGCGCAACATGCAGGTATTATGAGCAATTTCTCTTACCCCGATTTGTGTCACATCTACTGGAGCATCATGAGCATGTATTACGACGTCACAGGATATGATGACATCATAATTAGTATGCACTATGACGTCACAATATATTATGAAGTCATAATGTATCCGCATTACGACATCACAATATATTATGAGAGCGCAATATGCAGGTATTATGAGCAATTTCTCTTACCCCAAATTGTGTCACATCTACTGGAGCATCATGAGCATGTATTATGACGTCACAGTATATGATGACATCATAATTAGTATGCACTATGACGTCACAATGTATTATGACGTCATAATGTATCCGCATTATGACATCACAATATATTATAAGAGCGCAACATGCAGGTATTATGAGCAATTTCTCTTTCCCCAATTTGTGTCACATCTACTGGAGCATCATGAGCATGTATTATGACGTCACAGTATATGATGACATCATAATTAGTATGTACTGTGACGTCACAATGTATTATGTCGTCATAATGTATCCGCATTATGACATCACAATATATTATGAGAGCGCAACATGCAGGTATTATGACCAATTTCGCTTACGCCAATTTGTGTCACATCTACTGCAGCATCATGAGCATGTATTATGACGTCACAGTATATGATGACATCATAATTAGTATGCACTATGACGTCACAATGTATTATGACGTCATAATGTATCCGCATTATGACATCACAATATATTATGAGAGCGCAATTTGCAGGTTTTATGACCAATTTCGCTTCTCCCAATTTGTGTCACATCTACTGGAGCATCGTGAGCATGTATTATGACGTCACAGTATATGATGACATCATGATTAATATGCACTATGACGTCACAATGTATTATGACGTCATAATGTATCCGCATTATTACATCACAATATATTATGAGAGCGCAATTTGCAGGTTTTATGACCAATTTCGCTTAACCCAATTTGTGTCACATCTACTGGAGCATCATGAGCATGTATTATGACGTCACAGTATATGATGACATCAGAATCAGTATGCAGTATGACGTCACAATGTATTATGACGTCATAATGTATCCGTATTATGACATCACAATATATTATGACAGCGCAACATGCAGGTATTATGAGCAATTTCTCTTACCCCAATTTGTGTCACATCTACTGGAGCATCATCAGCATGTTTTATGACGTCAGAGTATATGATGACATCATAATTAGTATGCACTATGACGTCACAATGTATTATGACGTCATAATGTATCCGCATTATGACATCACAATATATTATGGGAGCGCAATTTGCAGGTTTTATGACCATTTTCGATTACCCCAATTTGTGTCACATCTACTGAAGCATCATGAGCATGTATTATGACGTCACAGTATACGATGACATCATAATTAGTATGCAGTATGACGTCACAATGTATTATGACGTCATGATGTATCCGCATTATGACATCACAATATATTATGAGAGCGCAAGATGCAGGTATTATGACCAATTTCGCTTACCCCAATTTGTGTCACATCTACTGTAGCATCATGAGCATGTATTATGACGTCACAGTATATGATGACATCATAATTAGTAAGCACTATGACGTCACAATGTATTATGACGTCATAATGTATCCGCATTATGACATCACAATATATTATGAGAGCGCAATTTGGAGGTTTTATGACCATTTTCGATTACCTCAATTTGTGTCACATCTACTGGAGCATCATGAGCATGTATTATGACGTCACAGCATATGATGACATCATAATTAGTATGCACTATGACGTCACAATGTATTATGACGTCATAATGTATCCGCATTATGACATCACAATATATTGTGAGAGCGCAATATGCAGGTATTATGAGCAATTTCTCTTACCCCAATTTGTGTCACATCTACTGGAGCATCATGAGCATGTATTATGACATCACAGTATATGATGACATCATAATTAGTATGCACTATGACGTCACAATGTATTATGACGTCATAATGTATCCGCATTATGACATCACAATATATTATGACAGCGCAACATGCAGGTATTATGAGCAATTTCTCTTACCTCAATTTGTGTCACATCTACTGGAGCATCATGAGCATGTATTATGACGTCACAGCATATGATGACATCATAATTAGCATGCACTATGACGTCACAATGTATTATGACGTCATAATGTATCCGCATTATGACATCACAATATATTATGAGAGCGCAACATGCAGGTATTATGAGCAATTTCTCTTACCACGATTTGTGTCACATCTACTGGAGCATCATGAGCATGTATTACGACGTCACAGTATATGATGACATCATAATTAGTATGCACTATGACGTCACAATATATTATGAAGTCATAATGTATCCGCATTACGACATCACAATATATTATGAGAGCGCAATATGCAGGTATTATGAGCAATTTCTCTTACCCCAAATTGTGTCACATCTACTGGAGCATCATGAGCATGTATTATGACGTCACAGTATATGATGACATCATAATTAGTATGCACTATGACGTCACAATGTATTATGACGTCATAATGTATCCGCATTATGACATCACAATATATTATGTGAGCACAATTTGCAGGTTTTATGACCAATTTCGCTTACCCCAATTTGTGTCACATCTACTGGAGCATCATGAGCATGTATTATGACGTCACAGTATATGATGACATCATAATCAGTATGCACTATGGCGTCACAATGTATTATGACGTCATAATGTACCCGCATTATGACATCACAATATATTATGACAGCGCAACCTGCAGGTATTATGAGCAATTTCTCTTACCCCAATTTGTGTCACATCTACTGGAGCATCATGAGCATAATTTATGACGTCAGAGTATATGATGACATCATAATTAGTATGCACTATGACGTCACAATGTATTATGACGTCATAATGTATCCGCATTATGACATCACAATATATTATGAGAGCGCAATTTGCAGGTTTTATGACCATTTTCAATTACCCCAATTTGTGTCACATCTACTTGAGCATCATGAGCATGTATTATGACGTCACAGTATATGATGACATCATAATTAGTATGCAGTATGACGTCACAATATATTATGACGTCATAATGTATCTACATTATGGCATCACAATATATTATGGTAGTGCAACATGCAGGTATTATGAGCAATTTCTCTTACCTCAATTTGTGTCACATCTACTGGAGCATCATGAGCATGTATTATGACGTCACAGTATATGATGACATCATAATTAGTATGCACTATGACGTCACAATGTATTATGACGTCATAATGAATCCGCATTATGACATCACAATATATTATGAGAGCGCAACATGCAGGTATTATGAGCAATTTCTCTTACCCTAATTTGTGTCACATCTACTGGAGCATCATGAGCATGTGTTATGACGTCAGAGTATATGATGACATCATAATTAGTATGCAGTAAGACGTCACAATGTATTATGACGTCATAATGTATCCGCATTATGACATCACAATATATTATGAGAGCGCAATTTGCAGGTTTTATGACCAATTTCGCTTACCCCAATTTGTGTCACATCTACTGGAGCATCATGAGCATGTATTATGACGTCAGAGTATATGGTGACATCATAATTAGTATGCAGTATGACGTCACACTGTATTATGATGTCATAAAGTATCCGCATTATGACATCACAATATATTATGAGAGCGCAACATGCAGGTATTATGACCAATTTCGCTTACCCCAATTTGTGTCACATCTACTGTAGCATCATGAGCATGTATTATGACGTCACAGTATATGATGACATCATAATTAGTAAGCACTCTGACGTCACAATGTATTATGACGTCATAATGTATCCGCATTATGACATCACAATATATTATGAGAGCGCAATTTGGAGGTTTTATGACCATTTTCGATTACCCCAATTTCTGTCACATCTACTGGAGCATCATGAGCATGTATTATGACGTCACAGTATATGATGACATCATAATTAGTATGCACTATGATGTCACAGTGTATTATGACGTCATAATGAATCCGCATTATGACATCACAATATATTATGAGAGCGCAATTTGCAGGTATTATGAGCAATTTCTCTTACCCCAATTTGTGTCACATCTACTGGAGCATCATGAGCATGTATTATGACGTCACAGTATATGATGACATCATAATTAGTATGCACTATGACGTCACAATGTATTATGACATCATAATGTATCCGCATTATGACATCACAATATATTATGAGAGCGCAATTTGCAGGTTTTATGACCAATTTCGCTGACCCCAATTTGTGTCAAATCTACTGGAGCATCATGAGCATGTATTATGACGTCACAGTATATGATGACATCATAATCAGTATGCACTATGACGTCACAATGTATTATGACGTCATAATGTATCCGCATTATGACATCACAATATATCATGAGAGCGCAACATGCAGGTATTATGAGCAATTTCTCTTACCCCAATTTGTGTCACATTTACTGGAGCATCATGAGCATGATTTATGACTTCAGAGTATATGATGACAACATAATTAGTATGCACTATGACATCACAATGTATTATGACGTCATAACGTATCCGCATTATGACATCACAATATATTATGAGAGCGCAACATGCAGGTTTTATGACCATTTTCGATTACCCCAATTTGTGTCACATCTACTGAAGCATCATGAGCATGTATTATGACGTCACAGTATATGATGACATCATAATTAGTATGCAGTATGACGTCACAATGTATTATGACGTCATAATGTATCCGCATTATGACATCACAATATATTATGAGAGTGCAACATGCAGGTATTATGAGCAATTTCTCTTACCTCAATTTGTGTCACATCTACTGGAGCATCATAAGCATGTATTATGACGTCACAGTATATGATGACATCAAACTTAGTATGCACTATGACGTCAGATTGTATTATGATGTCATAATGTATCCGCATTATGACATCACAATATATTATGAGAGCGCAACATGCAGGTATTATAAGCAATTTCTCTTACCCCAATTTGTGTCACATCTACTGGAGCATCATGAGCATGTATTATGACGTCACAGTATATGATGACATCATAATTAGTATGCACTATGACATCACAATGTATTATGACATCATCATATATCCGCATTATGACATCACAATATATTATGAGAGCGCAACATGCAGGTATTATGAGCAATTTCTCTTACCCCAATTTGTGTCACATCTACTGGAGCATCATGAGCATGTATTATGACGTCACAGTATATGATGACATCATAATTAGTATGCACTATGATGTCACAATGTATTATGACGTCATAATGTATCCGCATTATGACATCACAATATATTATGAGAGCGCAATTTGCAGGTTTTATGACCAATTTTGCTTACCCCAATTTGTGTCACATCTACTGGAGCATCATGAGCATGTATTATGACGTCACAGTATATGATGACATCATAATTAGTATGCAGTATGACGTCACAATGTATTATGATGTCATAAAGTATCCGCATTATGACATCACAATATATTATGAGAGCGCAACATGCAGGTATTACGACCCATTTCGCTTACCACAATTTGTGTCACATCTACTGTAGCATCATAAGCATGTATTATGACGTCACAGTATATGATGACATCATAATTAGTAAGCACTATGACGTCACGATGTATTATGACGTCATAATGTATCCGCATTATGACATCACAATATATTATGAGAGCGCAACATGCAGGTTTTATGACCAATTTCGCCCACCCCAATTTGTGTCACATCTACGGTAGCATCATGAGCATGTATTATGACGTCACAGAATATGAGGACATCATAATTAGTATGCACTATGACATCACAATGTATTATGACGTCATAATATATCCGCATTATGACATCACAATATATTATGATAGCGCAATTTGCAGGTATTATGAGCAATTTCTCTTACCCCAATTTGTGTCACATCTACTGGAGCATCATGAGCATGTATTACGACGTCACAGTATATGATGACATCATAATTAGTATGCACTATGACGTCACAATGTATTATGAAGTCATAATGTATCCGCATTATGACATCACAATATATTATGGGAGCGCAATATGCAGGTATTATGAGCAATTTCTCTTACCCCAATTTGTTTCACATCTACTGGAGCATCATGAGCATGTATTATGATGTCACAGTATATGATGACATCATAATTAGTATGCACTATGACGTCACAATGTATTATGACGTCATAATGTGTCCGCGTTATGACATCACAATATATTATGAGAGCCCAATTTACAGGTATTATGAACAATTTCTCTTACCCCAATTTGTGTCACATCTACTGGAGCATCATGAGCATGTATTATGACGTCACAGTATATGATGACATCATAATTAGTATGCAGTATGAAGTTACAATATATTATGACGTCACAATATATCCGCATTATGACATCACAATATATTATGAGAGCGCAACATGCAGGTATTGTGAGCAATTTCTCTTACCTCAATTTGTGTCACATCTACTGGAGCATCATGAGCATGTATTATGACGTCACAGTATATGATGACATCATAATTAATATGCAGTATGACTTCACAATGTATTATGACGTCATAATGTATCCGCATTATGACATCACAATATATTATGAGAGCGCAACATGCAGGTTTTATGACCAATTTCGCTCACCCCAATTTGTGTCACATCTACGGTAGCATCATGAGCATGTATTACGACGTCACAGTATATGATGACATCATAATTAGTATGCACTATGACGTCACAATGTATTATGAAGTCATAATGTATCCGCATTATGACATCACAATATATTATGGGAGCGCAATATGCAGGTATTATGAGCAATTTCTCTTACCCCAATTTGTTTCACATCTACTGGAGCATCATGAGCATGTATTGTGACGTCACAGTATATGATGACATCATAATTAGTATGCACCATGACGTCACAATGTATTATGACGTCATAATGTGTCCGCGTTATGACATCACAATATATTATGAGAGCCCAATTTACAGGTTTTATGACCAATTTCGCTAACCCCAATTTGTGTCACATCTACTGGAGCATCATGAGCATGTATTATGACGTCACAGTATATGATGACATCATAATTAGTATGCAGTATGAGGTCACAATATATTATGACGTCATAATGTATCCGCATTATGACATCACAATATATTATGAGAGCGGAACATGCAGGTATTATGAGCAATTTCTCTTACCCCAATTTGTGTCACATCTACTGGAGCATCATGAGCATGTATTATGACATCACAGTATATGATGACATCATAATGAGTATGCACTATGATGTCACAATGTGCTATGACGTCATAATGTATGGGCATTATGACATCACAATATATTATGAGAGCGCAATTTGCAGGTATTATGAGCAATTTGTCTTACCCCAATTTGTGTCACAACTACTGGAGCCTCATGAGCATGTATTATGACGTCAGAGTATATGATGACATCATAATTAGTATGCACTATGACGTCACAATGTATTATGACGTCATAATATATCCACATTATGACATCACAATATATTAAGAGAGCGCAACATGCAAGTATCATGAGCAATTTCGCTTACCCAAATTTGTGTCACATCTACTGTAGCATCATGAGCATGTATTATGACGTCACAGTATATGATGACATCATAATTAGTATGCACTATGACGTCACAATGTATTATGACGTCATAATGTATCCGCATTATGACATCACAATATATTATGAGAGCGCAATTTGCAGGTATTATGAGCAATTTCTCTTACCCCAATTTGTGTCACATCTACTGGAGCATCATGAGCATGTATTACGACGTCACAGTAAATGATGACATCATAATTAGTATGCACTATGACGTCACAATGTATTATGAAGTCATAATGTATCCGCATTATGACATCACAATATATTATGAGAGCGCAACATGCAGGTATTATGAGCAATTTCTCTTACCCCAATTTGTGTCACATTTACAGGAGCATCATGAGCATGATTTATGACGTCAGAGTATATGATGACATCATAATTAGTATGCACTATGACGTCACAATGTATTATGACGTCATAAGGTATCCGCATTATGACATCACAATATATTATGAGAGCGCAATTTGCAGGTTTTATGACCATTTTCGATTACCCCAATTTGTGTCACATCTACTGAAGCATCATGAGCATGTATTATGACGTCACAGTATTTGATGACATCATAATTAGTATGCAGTATGACGTCACAATGTATTATGACGTCATAATGTATCCGCATTATGACATCACAATATATTATGAGAGTACAACATGCAAGTATTATGAGCAATTTCTCTTACCTCAATTTGTGTCATATCTACTGGAGCATCATGAGCATGTATTATGATGTCACAGTATATGATGACATCATAATTAGTATGCACTATGACATCAGAATGTATTATGATGTCATAATATATCCGCATTATGACATCACAATATATTATGAGAGCGCAACATGCAGGTATTATGAGCAATTTCTCTTACCCCAATTTGTGTCACATATACTGGAGCATCATGAGCATGTATTATGATGTCACAGTATATGATGACATCATAATTAGTATGCACTATGACATCACAATGTATTATGACGTCATAATATATCCGCATAATGACATCACAATATATTAATAGAGCGCAACATGCAGGTATTATGAGCAATTTCTCTTACCCCAATTTGTGTCACATCTACTGGAGCATCATGAGCATGTATTATGACGTCACATTATATGATGACATCATAATTAGTATGCACTATGACGTCACAATGTATTATGACGTCATAATATATCCGCATTATGACATCACAATATATTATGAGAGCGCAACATGCAGGTATTATGAGCAAATTCTCTTACCACAATTTGGGTCACATCTACTGGAGCATCATGAGCATGTATTATGACGTCACAGTATATGATGACATCATAATTAGTATGCACTGTGACGTCACAATGTATTATGACGTCATAATATATCCGCATTATGACATCACAATATATTATGAGAGCGCAACATGCAGGTATTATGAGCAATTTCTCTTATCCCAATTTGTGTCACATCTACTGGAGCATCATGAGCATGTATTATGACGTCACAGTATTTGATGACATCATAATTAGTATGCAGTATGACGTCACAATGTATTATGACGTCATAATGTATCCGCATTATGACATCACAATATATTATGAGAGTACAACATGCAAGTATTATGAGCAATTTCTCTTACCTCAATTTGTGTCATATCTACTGGAGCATCATGAGCATGTATTATGATGTCACAGTATATGATGACATCATAATTAGTATGCACTATGACATCAGAATGTATTATGATGTCATAATATATCCGCATTATGACATCACAATATATTATGAGAGCGCAACATGCAGGTATTATGAGCAATTTCTCTTACCCCAATTTGTGTCACATATACTGGAGCATCATGAGCATGTATTATGATGTCACAGTATATGATGACATCATAATTAGTATGCACTATGACATCACAATGTATTATGACGTCATAATATATCCGCATAATGACATCACAATATATTAATAGAGCGCAACATGCAGGTATTATGAGCAATTTCTCTTACCCCAATTTGTGTCACATCTACTGGAGCATCATGAGCATGTATTATGACGTCACATTATATGATGACATCATAATTAGTATGCACTATGACGTCACAATGTATTATGACGTCATAATATATCCGCATTATGACATCACAATATATTATGAGAGCGCAACATGCAGGTATTATGAGCAATTTCTCTTATCCCAATTTGTGTCACATCTACTGGAGCATCATGAGCATGTATTATGACGTCACAGTATATGATGACATCATAATTAGTATGCACTATGATGTCACAATGTATTATGACGTCATAATATATCCGCATTATGACATCACAATATATTATGAGAGCGCAATTTGCAGGTTTTATGACCAATTTTGCTTACCCCAATTTGTGTCACATCTACTGGAGCATCATGAGCATGTATTATGACGTCACAGTATATGATGACATCATAATTAGTATGCAGTATGACGTCACAATGTATTATGATGTCATAAAGTATCCGCATTATGACATCACAATATATTATGAGAGCGCAACATGCAGGTATTACGACCCATTTCGCTTACCACAATTTGTGTCACATCTACTGTAGCATCATGAGCATGTATTATGACGTCACAGTATATGATGACATCATAATTAGTAAGCACTATGACGTCACGATGTATTATGACGTCATAATGTATCCGCATTATGACATCACAAGATGAGAGCGCAACATGCAGGTTTTATGACCAATTTCGCCCACCCCAATTTGTGTCACATCTACGGTAGCATCATGAGCATGTATTATGACGTCACAGAATATGAGGACATCATAATTAGTATGCACTATGACGTCACAATGTATTATGACGTCATAATATATCCACATTATGACATCACAATATATTATGATAGCGCAATTTGCAGGTATTATGAGCAATTTCTCTTACCCCAATTTGTGTCACATCTACTGGAGCATCATGAGCATGTATTACGACGTCACAGTATATGATGACATCATAATTAGTATGCACTATGACGTCACAATGTATTATGAAGTCATAATGTATCCGCATTATGACATCACAATATATTATGGGAGCGCAATATGCAGGTATTATGAGCAATTTCTCTTACCCCAATTTGTTTCACATCTACTGGAGCATCATGAGCATGTATTATGATGTCACAGTATATGATGACATCATAATTAGTATGCACCATGACGTCACAATGTATTATGACGTCATAATGTGTCCGCGTTATGACATCACAATATATTATGAGAGCCCAATTTACAGGTATTATGAACAATTTCTCTTACCCCAATTTGTGTCACATCTACTGGAGCATCATGAGCATGTATTATGACGTCACAGTATATGATGACATCATAATTAGTATGCAGTATGAAGTTACAATATATTATGACGTCACAATATATCCGCATTATGACATCACAATATATTATGAGAGCGCAACATGCAGGTATTGTGAGCAATTTCTCTTACCTCAATTTGTGTCACATCTACTGGAGCATCATGAGCATGTATTATGACGTCACAGTATATGATGACATCATAATTTATATGCAGTATGACGTCACAATGTATTATGACGTCATAATGTATCCGCATTATTACATCACAATATATTATGAGAGCGCAACATGCAGGTTTTATGACCAATTTCGCTCACCCCAATTTGTGTCACATCTACGGTAGCATCATGAGCATGTATTACGACGTCACAGTATATGATGACATCATAATTAGTATGCACTATGACGTCACAATGTATTATGAAGTCATAATGTATCCGCATTATGACATCACAATATATTATGGGAGCGCAATATGCAGGTATTATGAGCAATTTCTCTTACCCCAATTTGTTTCACATCTACTGGAGCATCATGAGCATGTATTATGACGTCACAGTATATGATGACATCATAATTAGTATGCACCATGACGTCACAATGTATTATGACGTCATAATGTGTCCGCGTTATGACATCACAATATATTATGAGAGCCCAATTTACAGGTTTTATGACCAATTTCGCTAACCCCAATTTGTGTCACATCTACTGGAGCATCATGAGCATGTATTATGACGTCACAGTATATGATGACATCATAATTAGTATGCAGTATGAGGTCACAATATATTATGACGTCATAATGTATCCGCATTATGACATCACAATATATTATGAGAGCGGAACATGCAGGTATTATGAGCAATTTCTCTTACCCCAATTTGTGTCACATCTACTGGAGCATCATGAGCATGTATTATGACATCACAGTATATGATGACATCATAATGAGTATGCACTATGATGTCACAATGTGCTATGACGTCATAATGTATGGGCATTATGACATCACAATATATTATGAGAGCGCAATTTGCAGGTATTATGAGCAATTTCTCTTACCCCAATTTGTGTCACAACTACTGGAGCCTCATGAGCATGTATTATGACGTCACAGTATATGATGACATCATAATTAGTATGCAGTATGAAGTTACAATATATTATGACGTCACAATATATCCGCATTATGACATCACAATATATTATGAGAGCGCAACATGCAGGTATTGTGAGCAATTTCTCTTACCTCAATTTGTGTCACATCTACTGGAGCATCATGAGCATGTATTATGACGTCACAGTATATGATGACATCATAATTTATATGCAGTATGACGTCACAATGTATTATGACGTCATAATGTATCCGCATTATGACATCACAATATATTATGAGAGCGCAACATGCAGGTTTTATGACCAATTTCGCTCACCCCAATTTGTGACACATCTTCGGTAGCATCATGAGCATGTATTACGACGTCACAGTATATGATGACATCATAATTAGTATGCACTATGACGTCACAATGTATTATGAAGTCATAATGTATCCGCATTATGACATCACAATATATTATGGGAGCGCAATATGCAGGTATTATGAGCAATTTCTCTTACCCCAATTTGTTTCACATCTACTGGAGCATCATGAGCATGTATTATGACGTCACAGTATATGATGACATCATAATTAGTATGCACCATGACGTCACAATGTATTATGACGTCATAATGTGTCCGCGTTATGACATCACAATATATTATGAGAGCCCAATTTACAGGTTTTATGACCAATTTCGCTAACCCCAATTTGTGTCACATCTACTGGAGCATCATGAGCATGTATTATGACGTCACAGTATATGATGACATCATAATTAGTATGCAGTATGAGGTCACAATATATTATGACGTCATAATGTATCCGCATTATGACATCACAATATATTATGAGAGCGGAACATGCAGGTATTATGAGCAATTTCTCTTACCCCAATTTGTGTCACATCTACTGGAGCATCATGAGCATGTATTATGACATCACAGTATATGATGACATCATAATGAGTATGCACTATGATGTCACAATGTGCTATGACGTCATAATGTATGGGCATTATGACATCACAATATATTATGAGAGCGCAATTTGCAGGTATTATGAGCAATTTGTCTTACCCCAATTTGTGTCACAACTACTGGAGCCTCATGAGCATGTATTATGACGTCACAGTATATGATGACATCATAATTAGTATGCACTATGACGTCACAATGTATTATGACGTCATAATATATCCACATTATGACATCACAATATATTATGAGAGCGCAACATGCAAGTATCATGAGCAATTTCGCTTACCCAAATTTGTGTCACATCTACTGTAGCATCATGAGCATGTATTATGACGTCACAGTATATGATGACATCATAATTAGTATGCAGTATGACGTCACAATGTATTATGACGTCATAATGTATCCGCATTATGACATCACAATATATTATGAGAGCGCAATTTGCAGGTATTATGAGCAATTTCTCTTACCCCAATTTGTGTCACATCTACTGGAGCATCATGAGCATGTATTACGACGTCACAGTAAATGATGACATCATAATTAGTATGCACTATGACGTCACAATGTATTATGAAGTCATAATGTATCCGCATTATGACATCACAATATATTATGAGAGCGCAACATGCAGGTATTATGAGCAATTTCTCTTACCCCAATTTGTGTCACATTTACAGGAGCCTCATGAGCATGATTTATGACGTCAGAGTATATGATGACATCATAATTAGTATGCACTATGACGTCACAATGTATTATGACGTCATAAGGTATCCGCATTATGACATCACAATATATTATGAGAGCGCAATTTGCAGGTTTTATGACCATTTTCGATTACCCCAATTTGTGTCACATCTACTGAAGCATCATGAGCATGTATTATGACGTCACAGTATTTGATGACATCATAATTAGTATGCAGTATGACGTCACAATGTATTATGACGTCATAATGTATCCGCATTATGACATCACAATATATTATGAGAGTACAACATGCAAGTATTATGAGCAATTTCTCTTACCTCAATTTGTGTCATATCTACTGGAGCATCATGAGCATGTATTATGATGTCACAGTATATGATGACATCATAATTAGTATGCACTATGACATCAGAATGTATTATGATGTCATAATATATCCGCATTATGACATCACAATATATTATGAGAGCGCAACATGCAGGTATTATGAGCAATTTCTCTTACCCCAATTTCTGTCACATATACTGGAGCATCATGAGCATGTATTATGATGTCACAGTATATGATGACATCATAAATAGTATGCACTGTGACATCACAATGTATTATGACGTCATAATATATCCGCATAATGACATCACAATATATTAATAGAGCGCAACATGCAGGTATTATGAGCAATTTCTCTTACCCCAATTTGTGTCACATCTACTGGAGCATTATGAGCATGTATTATGACGTTACATTATATGATGACATCATAATTAGTATGCACTATGACGTCACAATGTATTATGACATCATAATATATCCGCATTATGACATCACAATATATTATGAGAGCGCAACATGCAGGTATTATGAGCAAATTCTCTTACCACAATTTGGGTCACATCTACTGGAGCATCATGAGCATGTATTATGACGTCACAGTATATGATGACATCATAATTAGTATGCACTGTGACGTCACAATGTATTATGACGTCATAATATATCCGCATTATGACATCACAATATATTATGAGAGCGCAACATGCAGGTATTATGAGCAATTTCTCTTATCCCAATTTGTGTCACATCTACTGGAGCATCATGAGCATGTATTATGACGTCACAGTATATGATGACATCATAATTAGTATGCACTATGATGTCACAATGTATTATGACGTCATAATATATCCGCATTATGACATCACAATATATTATGAGAGCGCAATTTGCAGGTTTTATGACCAATTTTGCTTACCCCAATTTGTGTCACATCTACTGTAGCATCATGAGCATGTATTATGACGTCACAGTATATGATGACATCATAATTAGTATGCAGTATGACGTCACAATGTATTATGATGTCATAAAGTATCCGCATTATGACATCACAATATATTATGAGAGCGCAACATGCAGGTATTACGACCCATTTCGCTTACCACAATTTGTGTCACATCTACTGTAGCATGATGAGCATGTATTATGACGTCACAGTATATGATGACATCATAATTAGTAAGCACTATGACGTCACGATGTATTATGACGTCATAATGTATCCGCATTATGACATCACAATATATTATGAGAGCGCAACATGCAGGTTTTATGACCAATTTCGCCCACCCCAATTTGTGTCACATCTACGGTAGCATCATGAGCATGTATTATGACGTCACAGAATATGAGGACATCATAATTAGTATGCACTATGACGTCACAATGTATTATGACGTCATAATATATCCGCATTATTACATCACAATATATTATGATAGCGCAATTTGCAGGTATTATGAGCAATTTCTCTTACCCCAATTTGTGTCACATCTACTGGAGCATCATGAGCATGTATTACGACGTCACAGTATATGATGACATCATAATTAGTATGCACTATGACGTCACAATGTATTATGAAGTCATAATGTATCCGCATTATGACATCACAATATATTATGGGATCGCAATATGCAGGTATTATGAGCAATTTCTCTTACCCCAATTTGTTTCACATCTACTGGAGCATCATGAGCATGTATTATGATGTCACAGTATATGATGACATCATAATTTGTATGCACCATGACGTCACAATGTATTATGACGTCATAATGTGTCCGCGTTATGACATCACAATATATTATGAGAGCCCAATTTACAGGTATTATGAACAATTTCTCTTACCCCAATTTGTGTCACATCTACTGGAGCATCATGAGCATGTATGATGACGTCACAGTATATGATGACATCATAATTAGTATGCAGTATGAAGTTACAATATATTATGACGTCACAATATATCCGCATTATGACATCACAATATATTATGAGAGCGCAACATGCAGGTATTTTGAGCAATTTCTCTTACCTCAATTTGTGTCACATCTACTGGAGCATCATGAGCATGTATTATGACGTCACAGTATATGATGACATCATAATTAATATGCAGTATGACGTCACAATGTATTATGACGTCATAATGTGTCCGCATTATGACATCACAATATATTATGAGAGCGCAACATGCAGGTTTTATGACCAATTTCGCTCACCCCAATTTGTGTCACATCTACGGTAGCATCATGAGCATGTATTACGACGTCACAGTATATGATGACATCATAATTAGTATGCACTATGACGTCACAATGTATTATGAAGTCATAATGTATCCGCATTATGACATCACAATATATTATGGGAGCGCAATATGCAGGTATTATGAGCAATTTCTCTTACCCCAATTTGTTTCACATCTACTGGAGCATCATGAGCATGTATTATGACGTCACAGTATATGATGACATCATAATTAGTATGCACCATGACGTCACAATGTATTATGACGTCATAATGTGTCCGCGTTATGACATCACAATATATTATGAGAGCCCAATTTACAGGTTTTATGACCAATTTCGCTAACCCCAATTTGTGTCACATCTACTGGAGCATCATGAGCATGTATTATGACGTCACAGTATATGATGACATCATAATTAGTATGCAGTATGAGGTCACAATAAATTATGACGTCATAATGTATCCGCATTATGACATCACAATATATTATGAGAGCGGAACATGCAGGTATTATGAGCAATTTCTCTTACCCCAATTTGTGTCACATCTACTGGAGCATCATGAGCATGTATTATGACATCACAGTATATGATGACATCATAATGAGTATGCACTATGATGTCACAATGTGCTATGACGTCATAATGTATGGGCATTATGACATCACAATATATTATGAGAGCGCAATTTGCAGGTATTATGAGCAATTTGTCTTACCCCAATTTGTGTCACAACTACTGGAGCCTCATGAGAATGTATAATGACGTCACAGTATATGATGACATCATAATTAGTATGCACTATGACGTCACAATGTATTATGACGTCATAATATATCCACATTATGACATCACAATATATTATGAGAGCGCAACATGCAAGTATCATGAGCAATTTCGCTTACCCAAATTTGTGTCACATCTACTGGAGCATCATGAGCATGTATTATGACGTCACAGTATATGATGACATCATAATTACTATGCACTATGATGTCACAATGTATTGTGACTTCATAATGTTTCCGCTTTATGACATCACAATATATTATGAGAGCGCAACATGCAGGTATTATGAGCAATTTCTCTTACCCCAATTTGTGTCACATCTACTGGAGCATCATGAGCATGTATTATGACGTCACAGTATATGATGACATCATAATTAGTATGCAGTATGACCTCACAATGCATTATGACGTCATAATGTATCCACTTTATGACATCACAATATATTATGAGAGCCCAACATGCAGGTATTATGAGCAATTTCTCTTACCCCAATTTGTGTCACATCTCCTGGAGCATCATGAACATGTATTATGACGTCACAGTATATGATGACATCATAATTAGTATGCACTATGACGTAACAATGTATTATGACGTCATAATGTATCCGCATTATGACATCACAATATATTATGAGAGCGCAATTTGCAGGTATTATGAGCAATTTCTCTTACCCCAATTTGGGTCACATCTACTGGAGCATCATGAGCATGTATTATGACGTCACAGTATAAGATGACATCATAATTAGTATGCACTATGACGTCACAATGTATTATGATGTCATAATGTATCCGCATTATGTCATCACAATATATTATATGAGTGCAATTTGCAGGTTTTATGACCAATTTCGCTTACCCCAATTTGTGTCACATCTACTGGAGCATCATGAGCATGTATTTTGACGTCACAGTATATGATGAAATCATAATTAGCATGCAGTAAGATGTCACAAAGCATTATGACGTCATAATGTATCCGCATTATGACATCACAGTATATTATGAGAGCGCAACATGCAGGTTTTATGAGCAATTTCGCTCACCCCAATTTGTGTCACATCTACTGTAGCATCATGAGCATGTATTATGACGTCACAGTATATGATGACATCATAATTAGTATGCACTATGACATCACAATGTATTATGACGTCATAATGTATCCGCATTATGACATCACAATATATTATGAGAGCGCAATTTGCAGGTATTATGAGCAATTTCTCTTACCACAATTTGTGTCACATCTAATGGAGCATCATGAGCATGTATTACGACGTCACAGTATATGATGACATCATAATTAGTATGCACTATGACGTCACAATGTATTATGAAGTTATAATATATCCGCCTTATGACATCACAATATATTATGGGAGCGCAATATGCAGGTATTATGAGCAATTTCTCTTACCCCAATTTGTGTCACATCTACTGGAGCATCATGGGTATGTATTATGACGTCACAGTATATGATGACATCAAAATTAGTATGCACTATGACGTCACAATGTATTATGACGTCATAATGTGTCCGCGTTATGACATCACAATATATTATGAGAGCCCAATTTACAGGTATTATGAACAATTTCTCTTACCCCAATTTGTGTCACATCTACTGGAGCATCATGAGCATGTATTATGACGTCACAGTATGTGATGACATCATAATTCGTATGCAGTATGACGTCACAATGTATTATGACGTCATAATGTATCCGCATTATGACATCATAATATATTATGAGAGCGCAACATGCAGGTATTGTGAGCAATTTCTCTTAACCGAATTTGTGTCACATCTACTGAAGCATCATGAGCATGTATTACGAACGTCACAGTATATAATGACATCATAATTAGTATGCAGTATGATGTCACAATGTATTATGACGTCATAATGTATGCGCATTATGACATCACTATATATTATGTGAGCGCAATTTGCAGGTTTTATGACCAATTTCGCTAACCCCAATTTGTGTCACATCTACTTGAGCATCATGAGCATGTATTATGACGTCACAGTATATGATGACATCATAATTAGTATGCAGTATGAGGTCACAATGTATTATGACGTCATAATGTATCCGCATTATGACATCACAATATATTATGAGAGCGCAACATGCAGGTATTATGAGCAATTTCTCTTACCCCAATTTGTGTCACATCTACTGTAGCATCATGAGCATGTATTATGACGTCAGAGTATATGATGACATCATAATGAGTATGCACTATGATGTCACAATGTGCAATGTCGTCATAATGTATCCGCATTATGACATCACAATATATTATCAGAGCGCAACATGCAGGAATTATGAGCAATTTCGATTATCCCAATTTGTGTCACATCTACTGGAGTATCATGAGCATGTATTATGACGTCACAGTATTTGATGACATCATAATTAGTATGCACTATGACGTCACAATGTATTATGACGTCATAAGGTATCCGCATTATGACATCACAATATATTATGAGAGTGCTATTTGGAGGTTTTATGACCATTTTCGATTACCCCAATTTGTGTCACATCTACTGGAGCATCATGAGCATGTATTATGACGTCACAGTATATGATGACATCATAATTAGTATGCACTGTGACGTCACAATGTATTATGACGTCATAATGTATGCGCATTATGACATCACAATATATTATGAGAGCGCAACATGCAGGTTTTATGACCAATTTCGCTTACCACAATTTGTGTCACATCTACTGTAGCATCATGAGCATGTATTATGACGTCACAGTATATGATGACATCATAATTAGTATGCACTGTGACGTCACAATGTATTATGACGTCATAATATATCCGCATTATGACATCACAATATATTATGAGAGCGCAGTTTGGAGGTTTTATGACCATTTTCGATTACCCCAAATTGTGTCACATCTACTGGAGCATCATGAGCATGTATTCTGACGTCACATTATATGATGACATCATAATTAGTATGCACTATGACGTCACAATGTATTATGACGTCATAATGTATCCGCTTTATGACATCACAATATATTATGAGAGCGCAACATGCAGGTATTATGAGCAATTTCTCTTACCCCAATTTGTGTCACATATACTGGAGCATCATGAGCATGTATTATGACGTCACAGTATATGATGACATCATAATTAGTATGCACTATGACGTCACAATGTATTATGACGTCATAATGTATCCGCATTATGACATCACAATATATGATGAGACCGCAATTTGCAGGTATTATGACCCATATCTCTTACCGCAATTTGTGTCAAATCTACTGGAGCATCATGAGCATGTATTATGACGTCACAGTATATGATGACAGCATAATTAGTATGCAGTATGACCTCACAGTGTATTATGACCTCATAATGTATCCGCATTATGACATCACAATATATTATGAGAGCGCCATTTGCAGGTATTATGAGCAATTTCTCTTACTCCAATTTGTGTCACGTCTACTGGAGCATCATGAGCATGTATTATGACGTCACAGTATATGATGACATCATAATTAGTATGCAATATGACGTCACAATATAGTATGATGTCATAATGTATCCGCATTATGACATCACAATATATTATGAGAGCGCAATTTGGAGGTATTATGAGTAATTTCTCTTAACCCAATTTGTGTCACATCTACTGGAGCATCATGAGCATGTATTATGACGTCACAGTATATGATGACATCATAATTAGTATGCAGTATGACGTCACAATGTATTATGACGTCATAATGTATCCGCATTAAGACATCACAATATATTATGAGAGCGCAACATGCAGGTATTATGAGCAATTTCTCTTACCCCAATTTGTGTCACATCTACTGGATCATCATGAGCATGTATTATGACGTCACAGTATATGATGACATCATAATTAGTATGCAGTATGACGTCACATTGTATTATGACGTCATAATATATCCGCATTATGACATCACAATATATTATGAGAGCGCAACATGCAGGTATTATGAGCAATTTCTCTTACCCCAATTTGTGTCACATCTACTGGAGCATCATGTGCATGTATTATGATGTCACAGTATATGATGACATCATAATTAGTATGCAGTATGACGTCACAATGTATTATGACGTCATAATGTCTCCGCATTATGACATCACAATATATTATGAGAGAGCAATTTGCAGGTTTTATGACCAATTTCTCTTACCCCAATTTGTGTCACATTTACTGGAGCATCATGAGCTTGTATTATGACGTCACAGTATATGATGGCATCATAATTAGTATGCAGTATGACGTCACAATGTATTATGACGTCATAATGTATCCGCATTATGACATCACAATATATTATGAGAGCGCAATTTGCAGGTTTTATGACCAATTTCGCTTACCCCAATTTGTGTCACATCTACTGGAGCATCATGTGCATGTATTATGACGTCACAGTATATGATGACATCATTATTAGTATGCAGTATGACGTCACAATGTATTATGATGTCATAAAGTATCTGCAGTATGTCATCAGAATATATTATGAGAGCGCAACATGCAGGTATTATGACCAATTTCGCTTACCCCAATTTGGGTCACATCTATTGTAGCATCATGAGCATGTATTATGACGTCACAGTATATGATGACATCATAATTAGTATGCACTATGACGTCACAATGTATTATGATGTCATAATGTATCCGCATTATGACATCACAATATATTATGAGAGCGCAATTTGGAGGTTTAATGACCATTTTCGATTACCCCAATTTGTGTCACATCTACTGGAGCATCATGAGCATGTATTATGACGTCAAAGTATATGATGACATCATAATTAGTATGCACTATGACGTCACAATGTATTATGACGTCATAATGTATCCGCACTATGACATCACAATATATTATGAGAGCGCAACATGCAGGTATTATGAGCAATTTCTCTTATCCCAATTTGTGTCACATCTACTGGAGCATCATGAGCATGTATTATGACGTCACAGTATATGATGACATCATAATTAGTATGCACTATGACGTCACAATGTATTATGACGTCATAATGTATCCGCATTATGACATCACAATATATTATGAGAGCGCAACATGCAGGTATTATGAGCAATTTCTCTTACCCCAATTTGTGTCACATCTACTGGAGCATCATGAGCATGTATTATGACGTCACAGTATATGATGACATCATAATTAGTATGCACTATGACGTCACAATGTATTATGACGTCATAATGTATCCGCATTATGACATCCCAATATATTATGAGAGTGCAATTTGCAGGTTTTATGACCAAATTCGCTTACCCCAATTTGTGTCACAGCTACTGGAGCATCATGAGCATGTATTATGACGTCACAGTATATGATGACATCATAATCAGTATGCACTATGGCGTCACAATGTATTATGACGTCATAATGTACCCGCATTATGACATCACAATATATTATGAGAGCGCAACATGCAGGTATTATGAGCAATTTCGCTTACCACAATTTGTGTCACATCTACTGGAGCATCATGAGCATGATTTATGACGTCAGAGTATATGATGACATCATAATAAGTATGCACTATGACGTCACAATGTATTATGACGTCATATTGTATCCGCATTATGACATCACAATATATTATGAGAGCGCAATTTGGAGGTTTTATGACCATTTTCGATTACCCCAATTTGTGTCACATCTACTGGAGCATCATGAGCATGTATTATGACGTCACAGTATATGATGAAATCATAATTAGCATGCAGTATGATGTCACAATGTATTATGATGTCATAGTGTATCCGCATTATGACATCACAATATATTATGAGAGCGCAACATGCAGGTTTTATGACCAATTTCGCTTACCCCAATTTGTGTCACATCTACCGTAGCATCATGAGCATGTATTATGACGTCACAGTATATGATGACAGCATAATTAGTATGCAGTATGACGTCACAGTGTATTATGACGTCATAATGTATCCGCATTATGACATCACAATATATTATGAGAGCGCCATTTGCAGGTATTATGAGCAATTTCTCTTACTCCAATTTGTGTCACGTCTACTGGAGCATCATGAGCATGTATTATGACGTCACAGTATATGATGACATCATAATTAGTATGCAATATGACGTCACAATATAGTATGATGTCATAATGTATCCGCATTATGACATCACAATATATTATGAGAGCGCAATTTGGAGGTATTATGAGTAATTTCTCTTAACCCAATTTGTGTCACATCTACTGGAGCATCATGAGCATGTATTATGACGTCACAGTATATGATGACATCATAATTAGTATGCACTGTGACGTCACAATGTATTATGACGTCATAATGTATCCGCATTATGATATCACAATATATTATGAGAGCGCAATATGCAGGTATTATGAGCAATTTCTCTTACCCCAATTTGTGTCACATCTACTGGAGCATCATGAGCATGTATTATGACGTCACAGTATATGATGACATCATAATTAGTATGCACTATGACGTCACAATATATTATGACGTCATAATGTATCCGCATTATGACATCACAATATATTATGAGAGTGCAATTTGCAGGTTTTATGACCAATTTCGCTTACCCGAATTTGTGTCACATCTACTGGAGCATCATGAGCATGTATTATGACGTCACAGTATATGATGACATCATAATTAGCATGCAGTATGATGTCACAATGTATTATGAAGTCATAATGTATCCGCATTATGACATCACATTATATTATGAGAGCGCAACATGCAGGTTTTATGACCAATTTCGCTTACCCAATTTGTGTCACATCTACTGTAGCATCATGAGCATGTATTATGACGTCACAGTATATGATGTCATCATAATTAGTATGCACTATGACGTCACATTGTATTATGACGTCATAATGTATCCCCATTATGACATCACAATATATTATGAGAGCGCAATTTGGAGGTTTTATGACCATTTTCGATTACCCCAATTTGTGTCACATCTACTGGAGCATCATGAGCATGTATTATGATGTCACAGTATATGATAACATCATAATTAGTATGCAGTATGACGTCACAATGTATTATGACGTCATAATGTCTCCGCAGTATGACATCACAATATATTCTGAGAGAGCAATTTGCAGGTTTTATGACCAATTTCTCTTACCCCAATTTGTGTCACATTTACTGGAGCATCATGAGCATGTATTATGACGTCACAGTATATGATGGCATCATAATTAGTATGCAGTATGACGTCACAATGTATTATGACGTCATAATGTATCCGCATTATGACATCACAATATATTATGAGAGCGCAATTTGCAGGTTTTATGACCAATTTCGCTTACCCCAATTTGTGTCACATCTACTGGAGCATCATGAGCATGTATTATGACGTCAGAGTATATGATGACATCATTATTAGTATGCAGTATGACGTCACAATGTATTATGATGTCATAAAGTATCTGCAGTATGGCATCACAATATATTATGAGAGCGCAACATGCAGGTATTATGACCAATTTCGCTTACCCCAATTTGTGTCACATCTATTGTAGCATCATGAGCATGTATTATGACGTCACAGTATATGATGACATCATAATTAGTATGCAGTATGATGTCACAATGTATTATGACGTCATAATGTATTCGCATTAAGACATCACAATATATTATGAGAGCGCAACATGCAGGTATTATGAGCAATTTCTCTTACCCCAATTTGTGTCACATCTACTTGAGCATCATGAGCATGTATTATGCCGTCACAGTATATGATGACATCATAATTAGTATGCAGTATGACGTCACAATGTATTATGACGCCATAATGTATCCGCATTAAGACATCACAATATATTATGAGAGCGCAATTTGCAGGTTTTATGACCAATTTCGCTTACCCCAATTTGTGTCACATCTACTGGAGCATCATGAGCATGTATTATGACGTCACAGTATATGATGACATCATAATCAGTATGCACTATGGCGTCACAATGTATTATGACGTCATAATGTACCCGCATTATGACATCACAATATATTATGAGAGCGCAACATGCAGGTATTATGAGCTATTTCTCTTACCCCAATTTGTGTCACATCTACTGGAGCATCATGAGCATGATTTATGACGTCAGAGTATATGATGATATCATAATTAGTATGCACTATGACGTAACAATGTATTATGACGTCATAATGTATCCGCATTATGACATCACAATATATTATGAGAGCTCAATTTGCAGGTTTTATGACCATTTTCGATTACCCCAATTTGTGTCACGTCTACTGGGGCATCATGAGCATGTATTATGACGTCGCAGTATATGATGACATCATAATTAGTATGCAGTATGACGTCACAATGTATTATGACGTCATAATGTATCCGTATTATGACATCACAATATATTATGAGAGTGCAACAAGCAGGTATTATGAGCAATTTCTTTTACCTCAAATTTTGTCACATCTACTGGAGCATCATGAGCATGTATTATGACGTCACAGTATATGATGACATCATAATTAGTATGCACTATGACATCACAATGTATTATGACGTCATAATGTATCCGCATTATGACATCACAATATATTATGAGAGCGCAACATGCAGGTATTATGAGCAATTTCTTTTACCCCAATTTGTGTCACATCTACTGGAGCATCATGAGCATGTATTATGACGTCACAGTATATGATGACATCATAATTAGTATGCACTATGACGTCACAATGTATTATGACGTCATAATGTATCCGCATTATGACATCACAATACATTATGAGAGCGCAACATGCAGGTATTATGAGCAATTTCTCTTACCCCAATTTGTGTCACATCTACTGGAGCATCATGAGCATGTATTAAGACGTCACAGTATTTGATGACATCATAATTAGTATGCACTGTGACGTCACAATGTATTATGACGTCATAATGTATCCGAACTATGACATCACAATATATTATGAGAGCGCAACATGCAGGTATTATGAGCAATTTCTCTTATCCCAATTTGTGTCATATCTACTGGAGCACCATGAGCATATATTATGACGTCACAGTATATGATGACATCATAATTAGTATGCACTATAACGTCACAATGTATTATGACGTCATAATGTATCCGCATTATGACATCACAATATATTATGAGAGCGCAACATGCAGGTGTTATGAGCAATTTCTCTTACCCCAATTTGTGTCACATCTACTGGAGCATCATGAGCATGTATTATGACATCACAGTATATGATGACATCATAATTAGTATGCACTATGACGTCACATTGTATTATGACGTCATAATATATCCGCATTATGATATCACAATATATTATGAGAGCGCAATTTGCAGGTTTTATGACCAATTTCGCTTACCCCAATTTGTGTCACATCTACTGGAGCATCATGAGCATGTATTATGACGTCACAGTATATGATGACAGCATAATTAGTATGCAGTATGATGTCACAATGTATTATGACGTCATAATGTATCCGCATTATGACATCACAATATATTTTGAGAGCGCAACATGCAGGTATTATGAGCAATTTCTCTTACCCCAATTTGTGTCACATCTACTGGAGCATCATGAGCATGTATTATGACGTCACAGTATTTGATGACATCATAATTAGTATGCAGTATGATGTCACAATGTATTATGACGTCATAATGTATCCGCATTAAGACATCACAATATATTATGAGAGCGCAACATGCAGGTATTATGAGCAATTTCTCTTACCCCAATTTGTGTCACATCTACTGGATCATCATGAGCATGTATTATGACGTCACAGTATATGATGACATCATAACTAGTATGCAGTATGACGTCACATTGTATTATGACGTCATAATATATCCGCATTATGACATCACAATATATTATGAGAGCGCAACATGCAGGTATTATGAGCAATTTCTCTTACCCCAATTTGTGTCACATCTACTGGAGCATCATGAGCATGTATTATGATGTCACAGTATATGATGACATCATAATTAGTATGCAGTATGACGTCACAATGTATTATGACGTCATAATGTCTCCGCATTATGACATCACAATATATTATGAGAGAGCAATTTGCAGGTTTTATGACCAATTTCTCTTACCCCAATTTGTGTCACATTTACTGGAGCATCATGAGCATGTATTATGACGTCACAGTATATGATGGCATCATAATTAGTATGCAGTATGACGTCACAATATATTATGACGTCATAATGTATCCGCATTATGACATCACAATATACTATGAGAGCGCAATTTGCAGGTTTAATGACCAATTTCGCTTACCCCAATTTGTGTCACATCTACTGGAGCATCATGAGCATGTATTATGACGTCACAGTATATGATGACATCATTATTAGTATGCAGTATGACGTCACAATGTATTATGATGTCATAAAGTATCTGCAGTATGTCATCACAATATATTATGAGAGCGCAACATGCAGGTATTATGACCAATTTCGCTTACCCCAATTTGTGTCACATCTATTGTAGCATCATGAGCATGTATTATGACGTCACAGTATATGATGACATCATAATTAGTATGCACTATGACGTCACAATGTATGATGACGTCATAATGTATCCGCATTATGACATCACAATATATTATGAGAGCGCAATTTGGAGGTTTAATGACCATTTTCGATTACCCCAATTTGTGTCACATCTACTGGAGCATCATGAGCATGTATTATGACGTCACAGTATATGATGACATCATAGTTAGTATGCACTATGACGTCACAATGTATTATGACGTCATAATGTATCCGCATTATGACATCACAATATATTATGAGAGCGCAATTTGCAGGTATTATGAGCAATTTCTCTTACCCCAATTTGTGTCACATCTACTGGAGCATCATGAGCATGTATTATGACGTCACAGTATATGATGACATCATAATTTGTATGCACTATGACGTCACAATGTATTATGACGTCATAATGTATCCGCATTATGACATCACAATATATTATGAGAGCGCAACATGCAGGTATTATGAGCAATTTCTCTTACCTCAATTTGTGTCACATCCAGTGGAGCATCATGAGCATGTATTATGACGTCACAGTATTTGATGACATCATAATTAGTATGCACTGTGACGTCACAATGTATTATGACGTCATAATGTATCCGCACTATGACATCACAATATATTATGAGAGCGCAACATGCAGGTATTATGAGCAATTTCTCTTATCCCAATTTGTGTCACATCTACTGGAGCATCATGAGCATGTATTATGACTTCACAGTATATGATGACATCATAATTAGTATGCACTATGACGTCACAATGTATTATGACGTCATAATGTATCCGCATTATGACATCACAATATATTATGAGAGCGCAACATGCAGGTATTATGAGCAATTTCTCTTACCCCAATTTGTGTCACATCTACTGGAGCATCATGAGCATGTATTATGACGTCACAGTATATGATGACATCATAATTAGTATGCACTATGACGTCACAATGTATTATGACGTCATAATATATCCGCATTATGACATCACAATATATTATGAGAGCGCAATTTGCAGGTTTTATGACCAATTTCTCTTTCCCCAATTTTTGTCACATCTACTGGAGCATCATGAGCATGTATTATGACGTCACAGTATATGATGACATCATAATTAGTATGCAGTATGACGTCACAATGTATTATGACATCATAATGTGTCCGCATTAAGACATCACAATATATTATGAGAGCGCAACATGCAGGTATTATGAGCAATTTCTCTTACCCCAATTTGTGTCACATCTACTTGAGCATCATGAGCATGTATTATGACGTCACAGTTTATGATGGCATCATAATTAGTATGCAGTATGACGTCACAATGTATTATGACGTCATAATGTATCCGCATTATGACATCACAATATATTATGAGAGCGCAATTTGCAGGTTTTATGACCAATTTCGCTTACCACAATTTGTGTCACATCTACTGGAGCATCATGAGCATGTATTATGACGTCACAGTATATGATGACATCATTATTAGTATGCAGTATGACGTCACAATGTATTATGATGTCATAAAGTATCTGCAGTATGTCATCACAATATATTATGAGAGCGCAACATGCAGGTATTATGACCAGTTTCGCTTACCCAATTTGTGTCACATCTATTGTAGCATCATGAGCATGTATTATGACGTCACAGTATATGATGACATCATAATTAGTATGCACTATGACGTCACAATGTATTATGACGTCATAATGTATCCGCATTATGACATCACAATATATTATGAGAGCGCAATTTGGAGGTTTAATGACCATTTTCGATTACCCCAATTTGTGTCACATCTACTGGAGCATCATGAGCATGTATTATGACGTCACAGTATATGATGACATCATAATTAGTATGCACTATGACGTCACAATGTATTATGACGTCATAATGTATCCGCATTATGACATCACAATATATTATGAGAGCGCAATTTGCAGGTATTATGAGCAATTTCTCTTACCCCAATTTGTGTCACATCTACTGGAGCATCATGAGCATGTATTATGACGTCACAGTATAAGATGACATCATAATTTGTATGCACTATGACGTCAGAATGTATTATGATGTCATAATGTATCCGCATTATGACATCACAATATATTATGAGAGCGCAACATGCAGGTATTATGAGCAATTTCTCTTACCGCAATTTGTGTCACATCTACGGGAGCATCATGAGCATGTATTATGACGCCACAGTATTTGATGACATCATAATTAGTATGCACTGTGACGTCACAATGTATTATGACGTCATAATGTATACGCACTATGACATCACAATATATTATGAGAGCGCAACATGCAGGTATTATGAGCAATTTCTCTTATCCCAATTTGTGTCATATCTACTGGAGCATCATGAGCATATATTATGACGTCACAGTATATGATGACATCATAATTAGTATGCACTATGACGTCACAATGTATTATGACGTCATAATGTATCCGCATTATGACATCACAATGTATTTTGAGAGCGCAACATGCAGGTTTTATGATCAATTTCTCTTACCCCAGTTTGTGTCACATCTACTGGAGCATCATGAGCATGTATTATGACGTCACAGTATATGTTGACATCATAATTAGTATGCACTATGACGTCACATTGTATTATCACGTCATAATATATCCGCATTATGATATCACAATATATTATGAGAGCGCAATTTGCAGGTTTTATGACCAATTTCGCTTACCCCAATTTGTGTCACATCTACTGGAGCATCATGAGCATGTATTATGACGTCACAGTATATGATGACATCATAATTAGTATGCAGTATGATGTCACAATGTATTATGACGTCATAATGTATCCGCATTATGACATCACAATATATTATGAGAGCGCAACATGCAGGTATTATTAGCAATTTCTCTTACCCCAATTTGTGTCACATCTACTGGAGCATCATGAGCATGTATTATGACGTCACAGTATATGATGACATCATAATTTGTATGCACTATGACGTCACAATGTATTATGACGTCATAATGTATCCGCATTATGACATCACAATATATTATGAGAGCGCAATTTGCAGGTTTTATGACCAATTTCGCTTACCCCAATTTGTGTCACATCTACTGGAGCATCATGAGCATGTATTATGACGTCACAGTATATGATGACATCATTATTAGTATGCAGTATGACGTCACAATGTATTATGATGTCATCAAGTATCTGCAGTATGTCATCACAATATATTATGAGAGCGCAACATGCAGGTATTATGACCAATTTCTCTTACCCAATTTGTGTCACATCTATTGTAGCATCATGAGCATGTATTATGACGTCACAGTATATGATGACATCATAATTAGTATGCACTATGACGTCAAAATGTATTATGACGTCATAATGTATCCGCATTATGACATCACAATATATTATGAGAGCGCAATTTGGAGGTTTAATGACCATTTTCGATTACCCCAATTTGTGTCACATCTACTGGAGCATCATGAGCATGTATTATGACGTCACAGTATATGATGACATCATAATTAGTATGCAGTATGACGTCACAATGTATTATGACGTCATAATGTATCCGCATTATGACATCACAATATATTTCGAGAGCGCAACATGCAGGTATTATGAGCAATTTCTCTTATCCCAATTTGTGTGACATCTACTGGAGCATCATGAGCATGTATTATGACGTCAGAGTATATGATGACATCATAATTAGTATGCACTATGACGTCACAATGTATTATGACGTCATAATGTATCCGCATTAAGACATCACAATATATTATGAGAGCGCAACATGCAGGTATTATGAGCAATTTCTCTTACCACAATTTGTGTCACATCTACTTGAGCATCATGAGCATGTATTATGACGTCACAGTATATGATGGCATCATAATTAGTATGCAGTATGATGTCACAATGTATTATGACGTCATAATGTATCCGCATTATGACATCACAATATATTATGAGAGCGCAATTTGCAGGTTTTATGACCAATTTCGCTTACCCCAATTTGTGTCACATCTACTGGAGCATCATGAGCATGTATTATGACGTCACAGTATATGATGACATCATGATTAGTATGCAGTATGACGTCACAATGTATTATGATGTCATAAAGTATCTGCAGTATGTCATCACAATATATTATGAGAGCGCAACATGCAGGTATTATGACCAATTTCGCTTACCCAATTTGTGTCACATCTATTGTAGCATCATGAGCATGTATTATGACATCACAGTATATGATGACATCATAATTTGTATGCACTATGACGTCACAATGTATTATGACGTCATAATGTATCCGCATTATGACATCACAATATATTATGAGAGCGCAACATGCAGGTGTTATGAGCAATTTCTCTTACCCCAATTTGTGTCACATCTACTGGAGCATCATGAGCATGTATTATGACGTCACAGTATATGATGACATCATAATTAGTATGCACTATGACGTCACAATGTATTATGACGTCATAATATATCCGCATTATGACATCACAATATATTATGAGAGCGCAATTTGCAGGTTTTATGACCAATTTCTCTTTCCCCAATTTTTGTCACATCTACTGGAGCATCATGAGCATGTATTATGACGTCACAGTATATGATGACATCATAATTAGTATGCAGTATGACGTCACAATGTATTATGACATCATAATGTGTCCGCATTAAGACATCACAATATATTATGAGAGCGCAACATGCAGGTATTATGAGCAATGTCTCTTACCCCAATTTGTGTCACATCTACTTGAGCATCATGAGCATGTATTATGACGTCACAGTTTATGATGGCATCATAATTAGTATGCAGTATGACGTCACAATGTATTATGACGTCATAATGTATCCGCATTATGACATCACAATATATTATGAGAGCGCAATTTGCAGGTTTTATGACCAATTTCGCTTACCACAATTTCTGTCACATCTACTGGAGCATCATGAGCATGTATTATGACGTCACAGTATATGATGACATCATTATTAGTATGCAGTATGACGTCACAATGTATTATGATGTCATAAAGTATCTGCAGTATGTCATCACAATATATTATGAGAGCGCAACATGCAGGTATTATGACCAGTTTCGCTTACCCAATTTGTGTCACATCTATTGTAGCATCATGAGCATGTATTATGACGTCACAGTATATGATGACATCATAATTAGTATGCACTATGACGTCACAATGTATTATGACGTCATAATGTATCCGCATTATGACATCACAATATATTATGAGAGCGCAATTTGGAGGTTTAATGACCATTTTCGATTACCCCAATTTGTGTCACATCTACTGGAGCATCATGAGCATGTATTATGACGTCACAGTATATGATGACATCATAATTAGTATGCACTATGACGTCACAATGTGTTATGACGTCATAATGTATCCGCATTATGACATCACAATATATTATGAGAGCGCAATTTGCAGGTATTATGAGCAATTTCTCTTACCCCAATTTGTGTCACATCTACTGGAGCATCATGAGCATGTATTATGACGTCACAGTATAAGATGACATCATAATTAGTATGCACTGTGACGTCACAATGTATTATGACGTCATAATGTATACGCACTATGACATCACAATATATTATGAGAGCGCAACATGCAGGTATTATGAGCAATTTCTCTTATCCCAATTTGTGTCATATCTACTGGAGCATCATGAGCATATATTATGACGTCACAGTATATGATGACATCATAATTAGTATGCACTATGACGTCACAATGTATTATGACGTCATAATGTATCCGCATTATGACATCACAATATATTTTGAGAGCGCAACATGCAGGTTTTATGATCAATTTCTCTTACCCCAGTTTGTGTCACATCTACTGGAGCATCATGAGCATGTATTATGACGTCACAGTATATGTTGACATCATAATTAGTATGCACTATGACGTCACATTGTATTATGACGTCATAATATATCCGCATTATGATATCACAATATATTATGAGAGCGCAATTTGCAGGTTTTATGACCAATTTCGCTTACCCCAATTTGTGTCACATCTACTGGAGCATCATGAGCATGTATTATGACGTCACAGTATGTGATGACATCATAATTAGTATGCAGTATGACGTCGCAATGTATTATGACGTCATAATGTATCCGCATTATGACATCACAATATATTATGAGAGCGCAACATGCAGGTATTATGAGCAATTTCTCTTACCCCAATTTGTGTCACATCTACTGGAGCATCATGAGCATGTATTATGACGTCACAGTATATGATGACATCATAATTAGTATGCAGTATGACGTCACAATGTATTATGACGTCATAATGTATCCGCATTAAGACATCACAATATATTATGAGAGCGCAACATGCAGGTATTATGAACAATTTCTCTTACCCCAATTTGTGTCACATCTACTGGATCGTCATGAGCATGTATTATGACATCACAGTATATGATGACATCATAATTAGTATGCACTATGACGTCACAATGTATTATGACGTCATAATATATCCGCATTATGACATCACAATATATTATGAGAGCGCAAATTGCAGGTTTTATGACCAATTTCTCTTTCCCCAATTTGTGTCACATCTACTGGAGCATCATGAGCATGTATTATGACGACACAGTATATGATGACATCATAATTAGTATGCAGTATGACGTCACAATGTATTATGACGTCATAATGTATCCGCATTATGACATCACAATATATTATGAGAGCGCAATTTGGAGGTTTAATGACCATTTTCGATTACCCCAATTTGTGTCACATCTACTGGAGCATCATGAGCATGTATTATGACGTCACAGTATATGATGACATCATAATTAGTATGCACTATGACGTCACAATGTATTATGACGTCATAATGTATCCGCATTATGACATCACAATATATTATGAGAGCGCAATTTGCAGGTATTATGAGCAATTTCTCTTACCCCAATTTGTGTCACATCTACTGGAGCATCATGAGCATGTATTATGACGTCACAGTATATGATGACATCATAATTTGTATGCACTATGACGTCACAATGTATTATGACGTCATAATGTATCCGCATTATGACATCACAATATATTATGAGAGCGCAACATGCAGGTATTATGAGCAATTTCTCTTACCTCAATTTGTGTCACATCTACTGGAGCATCATGAGCATGTATTATGACGTCACAGTATTTGATGACATCATAATTAGTATGCACTGTGACGTCACAATGTATTATGACGTCATAATGTATCCGCACTATGACATCACAATATATTATGAGAGCGCAACATGCAGGTATTATGAGCAATTTCTCTTATCCCAATTTGTGTAACATCTACTGGAGCATCATGAGCATGTATTATGACGTCACAGTATATGATGACATCATAATAAGTATGCACTATGACGTCACAATGTATTAGGACGTCATAATGTATCCGCATTATGACATCACAATATATTATGAGAGCGCAACATGCAGGTGTTATGACCAATTTCTCTTACCCCAATTTGTGTCACATCTACTGGAGCATCATGAGCATGTATTATGATGTCACAGTATATGATGACATCATAATTAGTATGCACTATGACGTCACAATGTATTATGACGTCATAATATCTCCGCATTATGACATCACAATATATTATGAGAGAGCAATTTGCAGGTTTTATGACCAATTTCTCTTATCCCAATTTGTGTCACATCTACTGGAGCATCATGAGCATGTATTATGACGTCACAGTATATGATGGCATCATAATTAGTATGCAGTATGACGTCACAATGTATTATGACGTCATAATGTATCCGCATTATGACATCACAATATATTATGAGAGCGCAATTTGCAGGTTTTATGACCAATTTCGCTTACCCCAATTTGTGTCACATCTACTGGAGCATCATGAGCATGTATTATGACGTCACAGTATATGATGACATCATTATTAGTATGCAGTATGACGTCACAATGTATTATGATGTCATAAAGTATCTGCAGTATGTCATCACAATATATTATGAGAGCGCAACATGCAGGTATTATGACCAATTTCGCTTACCCCAATGTGTGTCACATCTATTGTAGCATCATGAGCATGTATTATGACGTCACAGTATATAAAGACATCATAATTAGTATGCACTATGACGTCACAATGTATTATGACGTCATAATGTATCCGCATTATGACATCACAATGTATTATGAGAGCGCAATTTGGAGGTTTAATGACCATTTTCTCTTACCCCAATTTGTGTCACATCTACTGGAGCATCATGAGCATGTATTATGACGTCACAGTATATGATGACATCATAATTAGTATGCACTATGACGTCACAATGTATTATGACGTCATAATGTATCCGCATTATGACATCACAATATATTATGAGAGCGCAATTTGCAGGTATTATGAGAAATTTCTCTTACCCCAATTTGTGTCACATCTACTGGAGCATCATGAGCATGTATTATGACGTCACAGTATATGATGACATCATAATTAGTATGCACTATGACGTCACAATGTCTTATGACGTCATAATGTATCCGCATTATGACATCACAATATATTATGAGAGCGCAACATGCAGGTATTATGAGCAATTTCTCTTACCTCAATTTGTGTCACATCTACTGGAGTATCATAAGCATGTATTATGACGTCACAGTATTTGATGACATCATAATTAGTATGCACTGTGACGTCACAATGTATTATGACGTCATAATGTATCCGCACTATGACATCACAATATATTTCGAGAGCGCAACATGCAGGTATTATGAGCAATTTCTCTTATCCCAATTTGTGTGACATCTACTGGAGCATCATGAGCATGTATTATGACGTCACAGTATATGATGACATCATAATTAGTATGCACTATGATGTCACAATGTATTATGACGTCATAATGTATCCGCATTAAGACATCACAATATATTATGAGAGCGCAACATGCAGGTATTATGAGCAATTTCTCTTACCACAATTTGTGTCACATCTACTTGAGCATCATGAGCATGTATTATGACGTCACAGTATATGATGGCATCATAATTAGTATGCAGTATGATGTCACAATGTATTATGACGTCATAATGTATCCGCATTATGACATCACAATATATTATGAGAGCGCAATTTGCAGGTTTTATGACCCATTTCGCTTACCCCAATTTGTGTCACATCTACTGGAGCATCATGAGCATGTATTATGACGTCACAGTATATGATGACATCATGATTAGTATGCAGTATGACGTCACAATGTATTATGATGTCATAAAGTATCTGCAGTATGTCATCACAATATATTATGAGAGCGCAACATGCAGGTATTATGACCAATTTCGCTTACCCAATTTGTGTCACATCTATTGTAGCATCATGAGCATGTATTATGACGTCACAGTATATGATGACATCTTAATTTGTATGCACTATGACGTCAGAATGTATTATGACGTCATAATGTATCCGCATTATGACATCACAATATATTATGAGAGCGCAACATGCAGGTATTATGAGCAATTTCTCTTACCCCAATTTGTGTCACATCTACTGGAGCATCATGAGCATGTATTATGACGTCACAGTATATGATGACATCATAATTTGTATGCACTATGACGTCACAATGTATTATGACGTCATAATGTATCCGCATTATGACATCACAATATATTATGAGAGCGCAACATGCAGGTGTTATGAGCAATTTCTCTTACCCCAATTTGTGTCACATCTACTGGAGCATCATGAGCATGTATTATGACGTCACAGTATATGATGACATCATAATTAGTATGCAATATGACGTCACATTGTATTATGACGTCATAATGTATCCGCATTATGACATCACAATATATTATGAGAGCGCAATTTGCAGGTTTTATGACCAATTTCGCTTACCCCAATTTGTGTCACATCTACTGGAGCATCATGAGCATGTATTATGACGTCACAGTATATGATGACATCATTATTAGTATGCAGTATGACGTCACAATGTATTATGATGTCATAAAGTATCTGCAGTATGTCATCACAATATATTATGAGAGCGCAACATGCAGGTATTATGACCAATTTCGCTTACCCCAATTTGTGTCACATCTATTGTAGCATCATGAGCATGTATTATGACGTCACAGTATATAATGACATCATAATTAGTATGCACTATGACGTCAAAATGTATTATGACGTCATAATGTATCCGCATTATGACATCACAATATATTATGAGAGCGCAATTTGGAGGTTTAATGACCATTTTCGATTACCCCAATTTGTGTCACATCTACTGGAGCATCATGAGCATGTATTATGACGTCACAGTATATGATGACATCATAATTAGTATGCACTATGACGTCACAATGTATTATGACGTCATAATGTATCCGCACTCTGACATCACAATATATTACGAGAGCGCAACATGCAGGTATTATGAGCAATTTCTCTTATCCCAATTTGTGTGACATCTACTGGAGCATCATGAGCATGTATTATGACGTCACAGTATATGATGACATCATAATTAGTATGCACTATGACGTCACAATGTATTATGACGTCATAATGTATCCGCATTAAGACATCACAATATATTATGAGAGCGCAACATGCAGGTATTATGAACAATTTCTCTTACCACAATTTGTGTCACATCTACTTGAGCATCATGAGCATGTATTATGACGTCACAGTATATGATGGCATCATAATTAGTATGCAGTATGACGTCACAATGTATTATGACGTCATAATGTATCCGCATTATGACATCACATTATATTATGAGAGTGCAATTTGCAGGTTTTATGAACAATTTCGCTTACCCCAATGTGTGTCACATCTACTGGAGCATCATGAGCATGTATTATGACGTCACAGTATATGATGACATCATTATTAGTCTGCAGTATGACGTCACAATGTATTATGATGTCATAAAGTATCTGCAGTATGTCATCACAATATATTATGAGAGCGCAACATGCAGGTACTATGACCAATTTCGCTTACCCAATTTGTGTCACATCTATTGTAGCATCATGAGCATGTATTATGACGTCACAGTATATGATGACATCATAATTAGTATGCACTATGACGTCACAATGTATTATGACGTCATAATGTATCCGCATTATGACATCACAATATATTATGAGAGCGCAATTTGGAGGTTTAATGACCATTTTCGATTACCCCAATTTGTGTCACATCTACTGGAGCATCATGAGCATGTATTATGACGTCACAGTATATGATGACATCATAATTAGTATGCACTATGACGTCACAATGTATTATGACGTCATAATGTATCCGCATTATGACATCACAATATATTATGAGAGCGCAATTTGCAGGTATTATGAGCAATTTCTCTTACCCCAATTTGTGTCACATCTACTGGAGCATCATGAGCATGTATTATGACGTCACAGTATAAGATGACATCATAATTTGTATGCACTATGACGTCACAATGTATTATGATGTCATAATGTATCCGCATTATGACATCACAATATATTATGAGAGCGCAACATGCAGGTATTATGAGCAATTTCTCTTACCGCAATTTGTGTCACATCTACTGGAGCATCATGAGCATGTATTATGACGTCACAGTATTTGATGACATCATAATTAGTATGCACTGTGACGTCACAATGTATTATGAAGTCATAATGTATCCGCACTATGACATCACAATATATTATGAGAGCGCAACATGCAGGTATTATGACCAATTTCTCTTATCCCAATTTGTGTCACATCTACTGGAGCATCATGAGCATGCATTATGATGTCACAGTATATGATGACATCATAATTAGTATGCACTATGACGTCACAGTGTATTATGACGTCATAATGTATCCTCATTATGACATCACAATATATTATGAGAGCGCAATTTTCAGGTATTATGAGCAATTTCTCTTACCCCATTTTTGTGTCACATCTATTGGAGCATCATTAGCATGTATTATGATGTCACAGTATATGATGACATCATAATTAGTATGCACTATGACGTCACAATGTATTATGACGTCATAATGTGTCCGCGTTATGACAACACAAAATATAATGAGAGCCCAATTTACAGGTATTATGTACAATTTCTCTTACCCCTATTTGTGTCACATCTACTGGAGCATCATGAGCATGTATTATGACGTCACATTATATGATGACATCATAATTAGTATGCAGTATGACGTCACAATGTATTATGACGTCATAATGTATCCGCATTAAGACATCACAATATATTATGAGAGCGCAACATTCAGGTATTATGAGCAATTTCTCTTACCCCAATTTGTGTCACATCTACTTGAGCATCATGAGCATGTATTATGCCGTCACAGTATATGGTGACATCATAATTAGTATGCAGTATGACGTCAAAATGTATTATGACGTCATAATGTATCCGAATTAAGACATCACAATATATTATGAGAGCGCAATTTGCAGGTTTTATGACCAATTTCGCTTACCCCAATTTGTGTCACATCTACTGGAGCATCATGAGCATGTATTATGACGTCACAGTATATGATGACATCATAATCAGTATGCACTATGGCGTCACAATGTATTATGACGTCATAATGTACCCGCATTATGACATCACAATATATTATGAGAGCGCAACATGCAGGTATTATGAGCAATTTCTCTTACCCCAATTTGTGTCACATCTACTGGAGCATCATGAGCATTATTTATGACGTCAGAGTATATGATGATATCATAATTAGTATGCACTATGACGTAACAATGTATTATGACGTCATAATGTATCCGCATTATGACATCACAATATATTATGAGAGCTCAATTTGCAGGTTTTATGACCATTTTCGATTACCCCAATTTGTGTCACGTCTACTGGGGCATCATGAGCATGTATTATGACGTCGCAGTATATGATGACATCATTATTAGTATGCAGTATGACGTCACAATGTATTATGACGTCATAATGTATCCGCCTTATGACATCACAATATATTATGAGAGCGCAATTTGCAGGTTTTATGACCAATTTCGCTTACCCCAATTTGTGTCACATCTACTGGAGCATCATGAGCATGTATTATGACGTCACAGTATATGATGACATCATTATTAGTATGCAGTATGACGTCACAATGTATTATGATGTCATAAAGTATCTGCAGTATGACATCACAATATATTATGAGAGCGCAACATGCAGGTATTATGACCAATTTCGCTTACCCCAATTTGTGTCACATCTACTGTAGCATCATGAGCATGTATTATGACGTCACAGTATATGATGACATCATAATTAGTATGCACTATGACGTCACAATGTATTATGACGTCATAATATATCCGCATTATGACATCACAATATATTATGAGAGCGCAACATGCAGGTATTATGAGCAATTTCTCTTACCCCAATTTGTGTCACATCTACTGGAGCATCATGAGCATGAATTATAACGTCACAGTATATGATGACATCATAATTAGTATGCACTATGACGTCACAATGTATTATGACATCATAATGTATCCGCATTATGACATCACAATAAATAATGAGAGAGCAATTTGCAGGTTTTCTGACCAATTTCTCTTACCCCAATTTGTGTCACATGTACTGGAGCATCATGAGCATGTATTATGACGTCACAGTGTATGATGACATCATAATTAGTATGCAGTATGACGTCACAATGTATTATGACATCATAATGTATCCGCATTATGACACCACAATATATTATGAGAGCGCAATCTGCAGGTTTTATGACCAATTTCGCTTACCCCAATTTGTTTCACATCTACTGGAGCATCATGAGCATGTATTATGACGTCACAGTATATGATGACATGATAATCAGTATGCACTATGTCTTCACAATGTATTATGACGTCATAATGTACCCGCATTATGACATCACAATATATTATGAGAGCGCAACATGCAGGTATTATGAGCAATTTCTCTTACCCCAATTTGTGTCACATCTACTGGAGCATCATGAGCATGTTTTATGACGTCAGAGTATATGATGACATCAAAATTAGTATGCACTATGACGTCACAATGTATTATGACGTCATAATGTATCCGCGTTATGACATCACAATATATTATGAGAGCGCAATTTGGAGGTTTAATGACCATTTTCGATTACCCCAATTTGTGTCACATCTACTGGAGCATCATGAGCATGTATTATGACGTCACAGTATATGATGACATCATAGTTAGTATGCACTATGACGTCACAATATATTATGACGTCATAATGTATCCGCATTATGACATCACAATATATTATGAGAGCGCAATTTGCTGGTATTATGAGCAATTTCTCTTACCCCAATTTGTGTCACATCTACTGGAGCATCATGAGCATGTATTATGACGTCACAGTATATGATGACATCATAATTTGTATGCACTATGACGTCACAATGTATTATGACGTCATAATGTATCCGCATTATGACATCACAATATATTATGAGAGCGCAACATGCAGGTATTATGAGCAATTTCTCTTACCCCAATTTGTGTCACATCTTCTGGAGCATCATGAGCATGTATTATGACGTCACAGTATATGATGACATCATAATTTGTATGCACTATGACGTCACAATGTATTATGACGTCATAATGTATCCGCATTATGACATCACAATATATTATGAGAGCGCAATTTGGAGGTTTAATGACCATTTTCGATTACCCCAATTTGTGTCACATCTACTGGAGCATCATGAGCATGTATTATGACGTCACAGTGTATGATGACATCATAATTTGTATGCACTATGACGTCACAATGTATTATGACGTCATAATGTATCCGCATTATGACATCACATTATATTATGAGAGCGCAACATGCAGGTATTATGAGCAATTTCTCTTACCCCAATTTGTGTCACATCTACTGGAGCATCATGAGCATGTATTATGACGTCACAGTATATGATGACATCATAATTTGTATGCACTATGACGTCACATTGTATTATGACGTCATAATGTATCCGCATTATGACATCACAATATATTATGAGAGCGCAACATGCAGGTGTTATGAGCAATTTCTCTTACCCCAATTTGTGTCACATCTACTGGAGCATCATGAGCATGTATTATGACGTCACAGTATATGATGACATCATAATTAGTATGCAGTATGACGTCACATTGTATTATGACGTCATAATGTATCCGCATTATGACATCACAATATATAATGAGAGCGCAACATGCAGGTATTATGAGCAATTTCTCTTACCCCAAATTGTGTCACATCTACTGGAGCATCATGAGCATGTATTATGATGTCACAGTATATGATGACATCATAATTAGTATGCAGTATGACGTCACAATGTATTATGACGTCATAATGTCTCCGCATTATGACATCACAATATATTATGAGAGAGCAATTTGCAGGTTTTATGACCAATTTCTCTTACCCCAATTTGTGTCACATCTACTGGAGCATCATGAGCATGTATTATGACGTCACAGTATATGATGGCATCATAATTAGTATGCAGTATGACGTCACAATGTATTATGACGTCATAATGTATCCGCATTATGACATCACAATATATTATGAGAGCGCAATTTGCAGGTTTTATGACCAATTTCGCTTACCCCAATTTTTGTCACATCTACTGGAGCATCATGAGCATGTATTATGACGTCACAGTATATGATGACATCATTATTAGTATGCAGTATGACGTCACAATGTATTATGATGTCATAAATTATCTGCAGTATGTCATCACAATATATTATGAGAGCGCAACATGCAGGTATTATGACCAATTTCGCTTACCCCAATTTGTGTCACATCTATTGTAGCATCATGAGCATGTATTATGACGTCACAGTATATGATGACATCATAATTAGTATGCACTATGACGTCACAATGTATTATGACGTCATAATGTATCCGCATTATGTCATCACAATATATTATGAGAGCGCAATTTGGAGGTTTAATGACCATTTTCGATTACCCCAATTTGTGTCACATCTACTGGAGCATCATGAGCATGTATTATCACGTCACAGTATATGATGACATCATAATTAGTATGCACTATGACATCACAATGTATTATGACGTCATAATGTATCTGCATTATGACATCACAATATATTATGAGAGCGCAACATGCAGGTATTATGAGCAATTTCTCTTACCCCAATTTGTGTCACATCTACTGGAGCATCATGAGCATGTATTATGACGTCACAGTATATGATGACATCATAATTAGTATGCACTATGACGTCACAATGTATTATGACATCATAATGTATCCGCATTATGACATCACAATAAATAATGAGAGAGCAATTTGCAGGTTTTCTGACCAATTTCTCTTACCCCAATTTGTGTCACATCTACTGGAGCATCATGAGCATGTATTATGACGTCACAGTGTATGATGACATCATACTTAGTATGCAGTATGACGTCACAATGTATTATGATGTCATAATGTATCCGCATTATGACATCACAATATATTATGAGAGCGCAATCTGCAGGTTTTATGACCAATTTCGCTTACCCCAATTTGTGTCACATCTACTGGAGCATCATGAGCATGTATTATGACATCACACTATATGATGACATGATAATCAGTATGCACTATGTCTTCACAATGTATTATGACGTCATAATGTACCCGCATTATGACATCACAATATATTATGAGAGCGCAACTTGCAGGTATTATGAGCAATTTCTCTTACCCCAATTTGTGTCACATCTACTGGAGCATCATGAGCATGATTTATGACGTCAGAGTATATGATGACATCAAAATTAGTATGCACTATGACGTCACAATGTATTATGACGTCATAATGTATCCGCATTATGACATCACAATATATTATGAGAGCGCAATTTGCAGGTTTTATGACCAATTTCGCTTACCCCAATTTTTGTCACATCTACTGGAGCATCATGAGCATGTATTATGACGTCACAGTATATGATGACATCATTATTAGTATGCAGTATGACGTCACAATGTATTATGATGTCATAAAGTATCTGCAGTATGTCATCACAATATATTATGAGAGCGTAACATGCAGGTATTATGACCAATTTCGCTTACCCAATTTGTGTCACATCTATTGTAGCATCATGAGCATGTATTATGACGTCACAGTATATGATGACATCATAATTAGTATGCACTATGACGTCACAATGTATTATGACGTCATAATGTATCCGCATTATGACATCACAATATATTATGAGAGCGCAATTTGGAGGTTTAATGACCATTTTCGATTACCCCAATTTGTGTCACATCTACTGGAGCATCATGAGCATGTATTATGACGTCACAGTATATGATGACATCATAATTAGTATGCACTATGACGTCACAATGTATTATGACGCAATAATGTATCCGCATTATGACATGACAATATATTATGAGAGTGCAACATGCAGGTGTTATGAGCAATTTCTCTTACCCCAATTTGTGTCACATCTACTGGAGCATCATGAGCATGTATTATGACGTCACAGTATATGATGACATCATAATTTGTATGCACTATGACGTCACAATGTATTATGACGTCATAATGTATCCGCATTATGACATCACAATATATTATGAGAGCGCAACATGCAGGTATTATGAGCTATTTCTCTTACCTCAATTTGTGTCACATCTACTGGAGCATCATGAGCATGTATTATGACGTCACAGTATTTGATGACATCATAATTAGTATGCACTGTGACGTCATAATGTATTATGACGTCATAATGTATCCGCACTATGACATCACAATATATTATGAGAGCGCAACATGCAGGTATTATGAGCAATTTCTCTTATCCCAATTTGTGTCACATCTACTGGAGCATCATGAGCATGTATTATGACGTCACAGTATATGATGACATCATAATTAGTATGCACTATGACGTCACAATGTATTATGACGCAATAATGTATCCGCATTATGACATGACAATATATTATGAGAGCGCAACATGCAGGTGTTATGAGCAATTTCTCTTACCCCAATTTGTGTCACATCTACTGGAGCATCATGAGCATGTATTATGACGTCACAGTATATGATGACATCATAATTAGTATGCACTATGACGTCACAATGTATTATGACGTCATAATATATCCGCATTATGACATCACAATATATTATGAGAGCGCAATTTGCAGGTTTTATGACCAATTTCTCTTACCCCAATTTGTGTCACATCTACTGGAGCATCATGAGCATGTATTATGACGTCACAGTATATGATGATATCATAATTAGCATGCAGTATGACGTCACAATGTATTATGACGTCATAATGTATCCGCATTAAGACATCACAATATATTAGGAGAGCGCAACATGCAGGTATTATGAGCAATTTCTCTTACCCCAATTTGTGTCACATCTACTTGAGCATCATGAGCATGTATTATGACGTCACAGTATATGATGACATCATAATTAGTATGCAGTATGACGTCACAATGTATTATGACGTCATAATGTATCCGCATTAAGACATCACAATATATTATGAGAGCGCAACATGCAGGTATTATGAGCAATTTCTCTTACCCCAATTTGTGTCACATCTACTGGATCATCATGAGCATGTATTATGACGTCACAGTATATGATGACATCATAATTAGTATGCACTATGACGTCGCAATGTATTATGACGTCATAATGTATCCGCATTATGACATCACAATATATTATGAGAGCGCAACATGCAGGTAGTATGAGCAATTTCTCTTACCCCAATTTGTGTCACATCTATTGGAGCATCATGAGCATGTATTATGACGTCACAGTATATGATGACATCATAATTAGTATGCAGTATGACGTCACAATGTATTATGACGTCATAATGTATCCGCATTATGACATCACAATATATTATGAGAGCGCAATTTGCAGGTTTTATGACCAATTTCGCTTACCCCAATTTGTGTCACATCTACTGGAGCATCATGAGCATGTATTATGACGTCACAGTATATGATGACATCATTATTAGTATGCAGTATGACGTCACAATGTCTTATGATGTCATAAAGTATCTGCAGTATGACATCACAATATATTATGAGAGCGCAACATGCAGGTATTATGACCAATTTCGCTTACCCCAATTTGTGTCACATCTACTGGAGCATCATGAGCATGTATTATGACGTCACAGTATAAGATGACATCATAATTAGTATGCACTATGACGTCACAATGTATTATGACGTCATAATGTATCCGCATTATGACATCACAATATATTATGATAGCGCAATTTGGAGGTTTCATGACCATTTTCGATTACCCCAATTTGTGTCACATCGACTGGAGCATCATGAGCATGTATTATGACGTCACAGTATATGATGACATCATAATTAGTATGCACTATGACGTCACAATGTATTATGACGTCATAATATATCCGCATTATGACATCACAATATATTATGAGAGCGCAACATGCAGGTATTATGAGCAATTTCTCTTACCCCAATTTGTGTCACATCTACTGGAGCATCATGAGCATGTATTATGACGTCACAGTACATGATGACATCATAATTAGCATGCACTATGACGTCACAATGTATTATGACGTCATAATGTATCCGGATTATGACATCACAATATATTATGAGAGCGCAACATGCAGGTTTTATGAACAATTTCGCTCACCCCAATTTGTGTCACATCTACTGTAGCATCATGAGCATGTATTATGACGTCATAGTATATGACGATATCATAATTAGTATGCACTATGACGTCACAATGTATTATGACGTCATAATGTTTCCGCATTATTACATCACAATATATCATGAGAGCGCAACATGCAGGTATTATGAGCAATTTCTCTTACCCCAATTTGTGTCACATCTATTCGAGCATCATGAGCATGTATTACTTCGTCACAGTATATGATGACATCATAATTAGTATGCACTATGACGTCACAATATATTATGAAGTCATAATGTATCCGCATTACGACATCACAATATATTATGAGAGTGCAATATGCAGGTATTATGAGCACTTTCTCTTACCCCAATTTGTGTCACATCTACTGGAGCATCATGAGCATGTATTATGATGCCACAGTATATGATGACATCATAATTAGTATGCACTATGACGTCACAATGTATTATGACGTCATAATGTGTCCGCGTTATGACATCACAATATATTATGAGAGCCCAATTTACAGGTATTATGAACAATTTCTCTTACCCGAATTTGTGTCACATCTACTGGAGTATCATGAGCATGTATTGTGACGTCACAGTATATGATGACATCATAATTAGTATGCAGTATGACGTCACAATGTATTATGACGTCATAATGTATCCGCATTATGACATCACAATATATTATGTGAGCGCAATTTGCAGGTTTTATGACCAATTTCGCTTACCCCAATTTGTGTCACATCTACTGGAGCATCATGAGCATGTATTATGACGTCACAGTATATGATGACATCATAATTAGTATGCAGTATGACGTCACAATGTATTATGACGTCATAATGTATCCGCATTATGACATCACAATATATTATGAGAGCGCAACATGCAGGTATTATGAGCAATTTCTCTTACCCCAATTTGTGTCACATCTACTGGAGCATCATGAGCATGTATTATGACATCACAGTATATGATGACATCATAATGAGTATGCACTATGACGTCACAATGTGCTATGACGTCACAATGTATCCGCATTATGACATCACAATATATTATGAGAGCGCAACATGCAGGTATTGTGAGCAATTTCTCTTACCCGAATTTGTGTCACATCTACTTGAGCATCATGAGCATGTATTATGACGTCACAGTATATGATGACATCATAATTAGTATGCAGTATGACGTCACAATGTATTATGACGTCATAATGTATCCGCATTATGACATCACAATATATTATGTGAGCGCAATTTGCAGGTTTTATGACCAATTTCGCTTACCCCAATTTGTGTCACATCTACTGGAGCATCATGAGCATGTATTATGACGTCACAGTATATGATGACATCATAATTAGTATGCAGTATGACGTCACAATGTATTATGACGTCATAATGTATCCGCATTATGACATCACAATATATTATGAGAGCGCAACATGCAGGTATTATGAGCAATTTCTCTTACCCCAATTTGTGTCACATCTACTGGAGCATCATGAGCATGTATTATGACATCACAGTATATGATGACATCATAATGAGTATGCACTATGACGTCACAATGTGCTATGACGTCATAATGTATCCGCATTATGACATCACAATATATTATGAGAGCGCAATTTGCAGGTATTATGAGCAATTTGTCTTACCCCAATTTGTGTCACATCTACTGGAGCATCATGAGCATGTATTATGACGTCACAGTATATGATGACATCATAATTAGTATGCAGTATGACGTCACAATGTATTATGACGTCATAATGTATCCGCATTATGACATCACAATATATTATGAGAGCGCAATTTGCAGGTTTTATGACCAATTTCGCTTACCCCAATTTGTGTCACATCTACTGGAGCATCATGAGCATGTATTATGACGTCACAGTATATGATGACATCATTATTAGTGTGCAGTATGACGTCACAATGTATTATGATGTCATAAAGTATCTGCAGTATGACATCACAATATATAATGAGAGCGCAACATGCAGGTATTATGACCAATTTCGCTTACCCCAATTTGTGTCACATCTACTGTAGCATCATGAGCATGTATTATGACGTCACAGTATATGATGACATCATAATTAGTATGCACTATGACGTCACAATGTATTATGACGTCATAATGTATCCGCATTATGACATCACAATATATTATGAGAGCGCAATTTGGAGGTTTCATGACCATTTTCGTTTACCCCAATTTGTGTCACATCTACTGGAGCATCATGAGCATGTATTATGACGTCACAGTATATGATGACATCAGAATTAGTATGCACTATGACGTCACAATGTATTATGACGTCATACTGCATCCGCATTATGACATCACAATATATTATGAGAGCGCAATTTGCAGGTATTATGAGCAATTTCTCTTACCCCAATTTGTGTCACATCTACTGGAGCATCATGAGCATGTATTATGACGTCACAGTATATGATGACATCATAATTTGTATGCACTATGACGTCACAATGTATTATGACGTCATAATATATCCGCATTATGACATCACAATATATTATGAGAGCGCAACATGCAGGTATTATGAGCAATTTCTCTTACCCCAATTTGTGTCACATCTACTGGAGCATCATGAGCATGTATTATGACATCACAGTATATGATGACATCATAATGAGTATGCACTATGACGTCACAATGTGCTATGACGTCATAATGTATCCGCATTATGACATCACAATATATTATGAGAGCGCAATTTGCAGGTATTATGAGCAATTTGTCTTACCCCAATTTGTGTCACATCTACTGGAGCATCATGAGCATGTATTATGACGTCACAGTATATGATGACATCATAATTAGTATGCACTATGACATCACAATGTATTATGACGTCATAATGTATCCGCATTATGACATCACAATATATTATGAGAGCGCAATTTGCAGGTTTTATGACCAATTTCGCTTACCGCAATTTGTGTCACATCTACTGGAGCATCATGAGCATGTATTATGATGTCACAGTATATGATGACATCATAATTAGTATGCAGTATGACGTCACAATGTATTATGATGTCATAAAGTATCCGCATTATGACATCACAATATATTATGAGAGCGCAACATGCAGGTATTATGACCAATTTCGCTTACCCCAATTTGTGTCACATCTAGTGTAGCATCATGAGCATGTATTATGACGTCACAGTATATGATGACATCATAATTAGTATGCACTATGACGTCACAATGTATTATGACGTCATAATGTATCCGCATTATGACATCACAATATATTATGAGAGAGCAATTTGGAGGTTTTATGACCATTTTCGATTACCCCAATTTGTGTCACATCTACTGGAGCATCATGAGCATGTATTATGACGTCACAGTATATGATGACATCATAATTAGTATGCACTATGACGTCACAATATATTATGACGTCATAATGTATCCGCATTATGACATCACAATGTATTATGAGAGCGTAATATGCAGGTATTATGAGCAATTTCTCTTACCCCAATTTGTGTCACATCTACTGGAGCATCATGAGCATGTATGATGACGTCACAGTATATGATGACATCATAATTAGTATGCACTATGATGTCACAATGTATTATGACGTCATAATGTATCCGCATGATGACATCACAATATATTATGAGAGCGCAACATGCAGGTATTATGAGCAATTTCTCTTACCTCAATTTGTGTCACATCTACTGGAGCATCATGAGCATGTATTATGACGTCACAGTATATGATGACATCATAATTAGCATGCACTATAACGTCACAATTTATTATGACGTCATAATGTGTCCGAATTATGACATCACAATATATTATGAGAGCGCAACATGCAGGTTTTATGACCAATTTCGCTCACCCCAATTTGTGTCACATCTACTGTAGCATCAGGAGCATGTATTATGACGTCACAGTATATGATGACATCACAATTAGTATGCACTATGATGTCACAATGTATTATGACGTCATAATATATCCGCATTATGACATCACAATATATTATGAGAGCGCAACATGCAGGTATTATGAGCAATTTCTCTTACCCTAATTTGTGTCACATCTACTGGATCCTCATGAGCATGTATTATGACGTCACAGTATATGATGACATCATAATTAGTATGCAGTATGACATCACAATGTATTATGGCGTCATAATGTATCCGCATTATGACATCACAATATATTATGAGAGCGCAACATGCAGGTATTATGAGCAATTTCTCTTACCCCAATTTGTGTCACATCTACTGGATCATCATGAGCATGTATTATGACGTCACAGTGTATGATGACATCATAATTAGTATGCAGTATGACGTCACAATGTATTATGATGTCATAATGTATCCGCATTATGACATCACAATATATTATGAGAGCGCAATCTGCAGGTTTTATGACCAAATTCGCTTACCCCAATTTGTGTCACATCTACTGGAGCATCATGAGCATGTATTATGACGTCACAGTATATGATGACATGATAATCAGTATGCACTATGTCTTCACAATGTATTATGACGTCATAATGTACCCGCATTATGACATCACAATATATTATGAGAGCGCAACATGCAGGTATTATGAGCAATTTCTCTTACCCCAATTTGTGTCACATCTACTGGAGCATCATGAGCATGATTTATGACGTCAGAGTATATGATGACATCATAATTAGTATGCACTATGACGTCACAATGTATTATGACGTCATAATGTATCCGCATTATGACATCACAATATATTATGAGAGCGCAATTTGCAGGTTTTATGAACAATTTCGATTACCCCAATTTGTGTCACATCTACTGTAGCATCATGAGCATGTATTATGACGTCATAGTATATGACGATATCATAATTAGTATGCACTATGACGTCACAATGTATTATGACGTCATAATGTATCCGCATTATGACATCACAATATATCATGAGAGCGCAACATGCAGGTATTATGAGCAATTTCTCTTACCCCAATTTGTGTCACATCTACTCGAGCATCATGAGCATGTATTACGACGTCACAGTATATGATGACATCATAATTAGTATGCACTATGACGTCACAATATATTATGAAGTCATAATGTATCCGCATTACGACATCACAATATATTATGAGAGTGCAATATGCAGGTATTATGAGCACTTTCTCTTACCCCAATTTGTGTCACATCTACTGGAGCATCATGAGCATGTATTATGACGCCACAGTATATGATGACATCATAATTAGTATGCACTATGACGTCACAATGTATTATGACGTCATAATGTGTCCGCGTTATGACATCACAATATATTATGAGAGGCCAATTTACAGGTATTATGAACAATTTCTCTTACCCGAATTTGTGTCACATCTACTGGAGTATCATGAGCATGTATTATGACGTCACAGTATATGATGACATCATAATTAGTATGCAGTATGACGTCACAATATATTATGTCGTCACAATGTATCCGCATTATGACATCACAATATATTATGAGAGCGCAACATGCAGGTATTGTGAGCAATTTCTCTTACCCGAATTTGTGTCACATATACTTGAGCATCATGAGCATGTATTATGACGTCACAGTATATGATGACATCATAATTAGTATGCAGTATGACGTCACAATGTATTATGACGTCATAATGTATCCGCATTATGACATCACAATATATTATGTGAGCGCAATTTGCAGGTTTTATGACCAATTTCGCTTACCCCAATTTGTGTCACATCTACTGGAGCATCATGAGCATGTATTATGACGTCACAGTATATGATGACATCATAATTAGTATGCAGTATGACGTCACAATGTATTATGACGTCATAATATATCCGCATTATGACATCACAATATATTATGAGAGCGCAACATGCAGGTATTATGAGCAATTTCTCTTACCCCAATTTGTGTCACATCTACTGGAGCATCATGAGCATGTATTATGACATCACAGTATATGATGACATCATAATGAGTATGCACTATGACGTCACAATGTGCTATGACGTCATAATGTATCCGCATTATGACATCACAATATATTATGAGAGCGCAATTTGCAGGTATTATGAGCAATTTGTCTTACCCCAATTTGTGTCACATCTACTGGAGCATCATGAGCATGTATTATGACGTCACAGTATATGATGACATCATAATTAGTATGCAGTATGACGTCACAATGTATTATGACGTCATAATGTATCCGCATTATGACATCACAATATATTATGAGAGAGCAATTTGCAGGTTTTATGACCAATTTCGCTTACCCCAATTTGTGTCACATCTACTGGAGCATCATGAGCATGTATTATGACGTCACAGTATATGATGACATGATAATCAGTATGCACTATGTCTTCACAATGTATTATGACGTCATAATGTACCCGCATTATGACATCACAATATATTATGAGAGCGCAACATGCAGGTATTATGAGCAATTTCTCTTACCCCAATTTGTGTCACATCTACTGGAGCATCATGAGCATGATTTATGACGTCAGAATATATGATGACATCATAATTAGTATGCACTATGACGTCACAATGTATTATGACGTCATAATGTATCCGCATTATGACATCACAATATATTATGAGAGCGCAATTTGCAGGTTTTATGAACATTTTCGATTACCCCAATTTGTGTCACATCTACTGTAGCATCATGAGCATGTATTATGACGTCATAGTATATGACGATATCATAATTAGTATGCACTATGACGTCACAATGTATTATGACGTCATAATGTATCCGCATTATGACATCACAATATATCATGAGAGCGCAACATGCAGGTATTATGAGCAATTTCTCTTACCCCAATTTGTGTCACATCTACTCGAGCATCATGAGCATGTATTACGACGTCACAGTATATGATGACATCATAATTAGTATGCACTATGATGTCACAATATATTATGAAGTCATAATGTATCCGCATTACGACATCACAATATATTATGAGAGTGCAATATGCAGGTATTATGAGCACTTTCTCTTACCCCAATTTGTGTCACATCTACTGGAGCATCATGAGCATGTATTATGACGCCACAGTATATGATGACATCATAATTAGTATGCACTATGACGTCACAATGTATTATGAGGTCATAATGTGTCCGCGTTATGACATCGCAATATATTATGAGAGCCCAATTTACAGGTATTATGAACAATTTCTCTTACCCGAATTTGTGTCACATCTACTGGAGTATCATGAGCATGTATTATGACGTCACAGTATTTGATGACATCATAATTAGTATGCAGTATGACGTCACAATATATTATGTCGTCACAATGTATCCGCATTATGACATCACAATATATTATGAGAGCGCAACATGCAGGTATTGTGAGCAATTTCTCTTACCCGAATTTGTGTCACATATACTTGAGCATCATGAGCATGTATTATGACGTCACAGTATATGATGACATCATAATTAGTATGCAGTATGACGTCACAATGTATTATGACGTCATAATGTATCCGCATTATGACATCACAATATATTATGTGAGCGCAATTTGCAGGTTTTATGACCAATTTCGCTTACCCCAATTTGTGTCACATCTACTGGAGCATCATGAGCATGTATTATGACGTCACAGTATATGATGACATCATAATTAGTATGCAGTATGACGTCACAATGTATTATGACGTCATAATGTTTCCGCATTATGACATCACAATATATTATGAGAGCGCAACATGCAGGTATTATGAGCAATTTCTCTTACCCCAATTTGTGTCACATCTACTGGAGCATCATGAGCATGTATTATGACATCACAGTATATGATGACATCATAATGAGTATGCACTATGACGTCACAATGTGCTATGACGTCATAATGTATCCGCATTATGACATCACAATATATTATGAGAGCGCAATTTGCAGGTATTATGAGCAATTTGTCTTACCCCAATTTGTGTCACATCTACTGGAGCATCATGAGCATGTATTATGACGTCACAGTATATGATGACATCATAATTAGTATGCAGTATGACGTCACAATGTATTATGACGTCATAATGTATCCGCATTATGACATCACAATATATTATGAGAGCGCAATTTGCAGGTTTTATGACCAATTTCGCTTACCCCAATTTGTGTCACATCTACTGGAGCATCATGAGCATGTATTATGACGTCACAGTATATGATGACATCATTATTAGTGTGCAGTATGACGTCACAATGTATTATGATGTCATAAAGTATCTGCAGTATGACATCACAATATATAATGAGAGCGCAACATGCAGGTATTATGACCAATTTCGCTTACCCCAATTTGTGTCACATCTACTGTAGCATCATGAGCATGTATTATGACGTCACAGTATATGATGACATCATAATTAGTATGCACTATGACGTCACAATATATTATGACGTCATAATGTATCCGCATTATGACATCACAATATATTATGAGAGCGCAATTTGCAGGTTTTATGAACATTTTCGATTACCCCAATTTGTGTCACATCTACTGTAGCATCATGAGCATGTATTATGACGTCATAGTATATGACGATATCATAATTAGTATGCACTATGACGTCACAATGTATTATGACGTCATAATGTATCCGCATTATGACATCACAATATATCATGAGAGCGCAACATGCAGGTATTATGAGCAATTTCTCTTACCCCAATTTGTGTCACATCTACTCGAGCATCATGAGCATGTATTACGACGTCACAGTATATGATGACATCATAATTAGTATGCACTATGATGTCACAATATATTATGAAGTCATAATGTATCCGCATTACGACATCACAATATATTATGAGAGTGCAATATGCAGGTATTATGAGCACTTTCTCTTACCCCAATTTGTGTCACATCTACTGGAGCATCATGAGCATGTATTATGACGCCACAGTATATGATGACATCATAATTAGTATGCACTATGACGTCACAATGTATTATGACGTCATAATGTGTCCGCGTTATGACATCACAATATATTATGAGAGCCCAATTTACAGGTATTATGAACAATTTCTCTTACCCGAATTTGTGTCACATCTACTGGAGTATCATGAGCATGTATTATGACGTCACAGTATATGATGACATCATAATTAGTATTCAGTATGACGTCACAATATATTATGTCGTCACAATGTATCCGCATTATGACATCACAATATATTATGAGAGCGCAACATGCAGGTATTGTGAGCAATTTCTCTTACCCGAATTTGTGTCACATATACTTGAGCATCATGAGCATGTATTATGACGTCACAGTATATGATGACATCATAATTAGTATGCAGTATGACGTCACAATGTATTATGACGTCATAATGTATCCGCATTATGACATCACAATATATTATGTGAGCGCAATTTGCAGGTTTTATGACCAATTTCGCTTACCCCAATTTGTGTCACATCTACTGGAGCATCATGAGCATGTATTATGACGTCACAGTATATGATGACATCATAATTAGTATGCAGTATGACGTCACAATGTATTATGACGTCATAATGTTTCCGCATTATGACATCACAATATATTATGAGAGCGCAACATGCAGGTATTATGAGCAATTTCTCTTACCCCAATTTGTGTCACATCTACTGGAGCATCATGAGCATGTATTATGACATCACAGTATATGATGACATCATAATGAGTATGCACTATGACGTCACAATGTGCTATGACGTCATAATGTATCCGCATTATGACATCACAATATATTATGAGAGCGCAATTTGCTGGTATTATGAGCAATTTGTCTTACCCCAATTTGTGTCACATCTACTGGAGCATCATGAGCATGTATTATGACGTCACAGTATATGATGACATCATAATTAGTATGCAGTATGACGTCACAATGTATTATGACGTCATAATGTATCCGCATTATGACATCACAATATATTATGAGAGCGCAATTTGCAGGTTTTATGACCAATTTCGCTTACCCCAATTTGTGTCACATCTACTGGAGCATCATGAGCATGTATTATGACGTCACAGTATATGATGACATCATTATTAGTGTGCAGTATGACGTCACAATGTATTATGATGTCATAAAGTATCTGCAGTATGACATCACAATATATAATGAGAGCGCAACATGCAGGTATTATGAGCAATTTCTCTTACCCCAATTTGTGTCACATCTACTGTAGCATCATGAGCATGTATTATGACGTCACAGTATATGATGACATCATAATTAGTATGCACTATGACGTCACAATGTATTATGACGTCATAATGTATCCGCATTATGACATCACAATATATTATGAGAGCGCAATTTGGAGGTTTCATGACCATTTTCGATTACCCCAATTTGTGTCACATCTACTGGAGCATCATGAGCATGTATTATGACGTCACAGTGTATGATGACATCATAATTAGTATGCACTATGACGTCACAATGTATTATGACGTCATAATATATCCGCATTATGACATCACAATATATTATGAGAGCGCAATTTGCAGGTATTATGAGCAATTTCTCTTACCCCAATTTGTGTCACATCTACTGGAGCATCATGAGCATGTATTATGACGTCACAGTATATGATGACATCATAATTTGTATGCACTATGACGTCACAATGTATTATGACGTCATAATATATCCGCATTATGACATCACAATATATTATGAGAGCGCAACATGCAGGTATTATGAGCTATTTCTCTTACCCCAATTTGTGTCACATCTACTGGAGCATCATGAGCATGTATTATGACATCACAGTATATGATGACACCATAATGAGTATGCACTATGACGTCACAATGTGCTATGACGTCATAATGTATCCGCATTATGACATCACAATATATTATGAGAGCGCAATTTGCAGGTATTATGAGCAATTTGTCTTACCCCAATTTGTGTCACATCTACTGGAGCATCATGAGCATGTATTATGACGTCACAGTATATGATGACATCATAATTAGTATGCACTATGACGTCACAATGTATTATGACGTCATAATGTATCCGCATTATGACATCACAATATATTATGACAGCGCAATTTGCAGGTTTTATGACCAATTTCGCTTACCGCAATTTGTGTCACATCTACTGGAGCATCATGAGCATGTATTATGATGTCACAGTATATGATGACATCATAATTAGTATGCAGTATGACGTCACAATGTATTATGATGTCATAAAGTATCCGCATTATGACATCACAATATATTATGAGAGCGCAACATGCAGGTATTATGACCAATTTCGCTTACCCCAATTTGTGTCACATCTACTGTAGCATCATGAGCATGTATTATGACGTCACAGTATATGATGACATCATAATTAGTATGCACTATGACGTCACAATGTATTATGACGTCATAATGTATCCGCATTATGACATCACAATATATTATGAGAGCGCAACATGCAGGTATTATGAGCAATTTCTCTTACCCCAATTTGTGTCACATCTACTGGATCATCATGAGCATGTATTATGACGTCACAGTGTATGATGACATCATAATTAGTATGCAGTATGACGTCACAATGTATTATGATGTCATAATGTATCCGCATTATGACATCACAATATATTATGAGAGCGCAATCTGCAGGTTTTATGACCAAATTCGCTTACCCCAATTTGTGTCACATCTACTGGAGCATCATGAGCATGTATTATGACGTCACAGTATATGATGACATGATAATCAGTATGCACTATGTCTTCACAATGTATTATGACGTCATAATGTACCCGCATTATGACATCACAATATATTATGAGAGCGCAACATGCAGGTATTATGAGCAATTTCTCTTACCCCAATTTGTGTCACATCTACTGGAGCATCATGAGCATGATTTATGACGTCAGAGTATATGATGACATCATAATTAGTATGCACTATGACGTCACAATGTATTATGACGTCATAATGTATCCGCATTATGACATCACAATATATTATGAGAGCGCAATTTGCAGGTTTTATGACCATTTTCGATTACCCCAATTTGTGTCACATCTACTGGAGCATCATGAGCATGTATTATGACGTCACAGTATATGATGACATCATAATTAGTATGCAGTATGACGTCACAATGTATTATGACGTCATAATGTATCCGCATTATGACATCACAATATATTATGAGAGTGCAACATGCAGGTATTATGAGCAATTTCTCTTACCTCAATTTGTGTCACATCTACTGGAGCATCATGAGCATGTTTTATAACGTCACAGTATATGATGACATCATAATTAGTATGCACTATGACGTCACAAGGTATTATGACGTCATAATGTATCCGCATTATGACATCACAATATATTATGAGAGCGCAACATGCAGGTATTATGAGCAATTTCTCTTACCCCAATTTGTGTCACATCTACTGGAGCATCATGAGCATGTATTATGACGTCACAGTATATGATGACATCATAATTAGTTTGCACTATGACGTCACAATGTATTATGACGTCATAATGTATCCGCATTATGACAGCACAATAGATTATGAGAGCGAAATTTGCAGGTTTTATGACCATTTTCGATTACCCCAATTTGTGTCACATCTACTGGAGCATCATGAGCATGTATTATGACGTCACAGTATATGATGACATCATAATTAGTATGCACTATGACGTCACAATATATTATGATGTCATAATGTATCCGCATTATGACATCACAATATATTATGAGAGCATAATATGCAGGTGTTATGAGCAATTTCTCTTACCCCAATTTGTTTCACATCTACTGGAGCATCATGAGCATGTATTATGATGTCACAGTATATGATGACATCATAATTAGTATGCACTATGATGGCACAATGTATTATGACGTCATAATGTATCCGCATGATGACATCACAATATATCATGAGAGCGCAACATGCAGGTATTATGAGCAATTTCTCTTACCCTAATTTGTGTCACATCTACTGGATCCTCATGAGCATGTATTATGATGTCACAGTATATGATGACATCATAATTAGTATTCAGTATGACGTCACAATGTATTATGACGACATAATGTATCCGCATTATGACATCACAATATATTATGTGAGCGCAACATGCAGGTATTATGAGCAATTTCTCTTACCCCAATTTGTGTCACATCTACTGGAGCATCATGAGCATGTATTATGACGTCACAGTATATGATGACATCATAATTAGTATGCAGTATGACGTCACAATGTATTATGACGTCATAATGTATCCGCATTATGACATCACAATATATTATGAGAGAGCAATTTGCAGGTTTTATGACCAATTTCTCTTACCCCAATTTGTTTCACATCTACTGGAGCATCATGAGCATGTATTATGACGTCACAGTGTATGATGACATCATAATTAGTATGCAGTATGACTTCACAATGTATTATGACGTCATAATGTATCCGCATTATGACATCACAATATATTATGAGAGCGCAATTTGCAGGTTTCATGACCAATTTCGCTTACCCCAATTTGTGTCACATCTACTGCAGCATCATGAGCATGTATTATGACGTCACAGTATATGATGACATCATAATTATTATGCAGTATGACGTCACAATGTATTATGACGTCATAATGTATCCGCATTATGACATCACAATATATTATGAGAGCGCAACATGCAGGTATTATGAGCAATTTCTCTTACCCCAATTTGTGTCACATCTACTGGAGCATCATGAGCATGTATTATGACGTCACAGTATTTGATGACATCATAATTAGTATGCACTGTGACGTCACAATGTATTATGACGTCATAATGTATCCGCATTATGACATCACAATATATTATGAGAGCGCAACATGCAGGTATTATGAGCAATTTCTCTTATCCCAATTTGTGTCACATCTACTGGAGCATCATGAGCATGTATTATGACGTCACAGTATATGATGACATCATAATCAGTATGCACTATGGCGTCACAATATATTATGACGTCATAATGTGTCCGCATTATGACATCACAATATATTATGAGAGCGCAATTTGCAGGTTATATGACCAATTTCGCTTACCACAATTTGTGTCACATCTACTGGAGCATCATGAGCATGTATTATGACGTCACAGTATATGATGACATCATAATCAGTATGCACTATGGCGTCACAATGTATTATGACGTCATAATGTACCCGCATTATGACATCACAATATATTATGAGAGCGCAACATGCAGGTATTATGAGCAATTTCTCTTACCCCAATTTGTGTCACATCTACTGGAGCATCATGAGCATGATTTATGACGTCAGAGTATATGATGATATCATAATTAGTATGCACTATGATGTCACAATGTATTATGACGTCATAATGTATCCGCATTATGACATCACAATATATTATGAGAGCGCAACATGCAGGTATTATGAGCAATTTCTCTTATCCCAATTTGTGTCACATCTACTGGAGCATCATGAGCATGTATTCTGACGTCACAGTATATGATGACATCATAATCAGTATGCACTATGGCGTCACAATGTATTATGACGTCATAATGTATCCGCATTATGACATCACAATATATTATGAGAACGCAATTTGCAGGTTTTATGACCAATTTCGCTTACCCCAATTTGTGTCACATCTACTGGAGCATCATGAGCACGTATTATGACGTCACAGTATATGATGACATCATAATCAGTATGCACTATCGCGTCACAATGTATTATGACGTCATAATGTACCCGCATTATGACATCACAATATATTATGAGAGCGCAACATGCAGGTATTATGAGCAATTTCTCTTAACCCAATTTGTGTCACATCTACTGGAGCATCATGAGCATGATTTATGACGTTAGAGTATATGATGATATCATAATTAGTATGCACTATGACGTCACAATGTATTATGACGTCATAATGTATCCGCATTATGACATCACAATATATTATGAGAGCGCAACATGCAGGTTTTATGAACAATTTCGCTCACCCCAATTTGTGTCACATCTACTGTAGCATCATGAGCATGTATTATGACGTCATAGTATATGACGATATCATAATTAGTATGCACTATGACGTCACAATGTATTATGACGTCATAATGTTTCCGCATTATTACATCACAATATATCATGAGAGCGCAACATGCAGGTATTATGAGCAATTTCTCTTACCCCAATTTGTGTCACATCTATTCGAGCATCATGAGCATGTATTACGACGTCACAGTATATGATGACATCATAATTAGTATGCACTATGACGTCACAATATATTATGAAGTCATAATGTATCCGCATTACGACATCACAATATATTATGAGAGTGCAATATGCAGGTATTATGAGCACTTTCTCTTACCCCAATTTGTGTCACATCTACTGGAGCATCATGAGCATGTATTATGATGCCACAGTATATGATGACATCATAATTAGTATGCACTATGACGTCACAATGTATTATGACGTCATAATGTGTCCGCGTTATGACATCACAATATATTATGAGAGCCCAATTTACAGGTATTATGAACAATTTCTCTTACCCGAATTTGTGTCACATCTACTGGAGTATCATGAGCATGTATTGTGACGTCACAGTATATGATGACATCATAATTAGTATGCAGTATGACGTCACAATATATTATGTCGTCACAATGTATCCGCATTATGACATCACAATATATTATGAGAGCGCAACATGCAGGTATTGTGAGCAATTTCTCTTACCCGAATTTGTGTCACATATACTTGAGCATCATGAGCATGTATTATGACGTCACAGTATATGATGACATCATAATTAGTATGCAGTATGACGTCACAATGTATTATGACGTCATAATGTATCCGCATTATGACATCACAATATATTATGTGAGCGCAATTTGCAGGTTTTATGACCAATTTCGCTTACCCCAATTTGTGTCACATCTACTGGAGCATCATGAGCATGTATTATGACGTCACAGTATATGATGACATCATAATTAGTATGCAGTATGACGTCACAATGTATTATGACGTCATAATGTATCCGCATTATGACATCACAATATATTATGAGAGCGCAACATGCAGGTATTATGAGCAATTTCTCTTACCCCAATTTGTGTCACATCTACTGGAGCATCATGAGCATGTATTATGACATCACAGTATATGATGACATCATAATGAGTATGCACTATGACGTCACAATGTGCTATGACGTCATAATGTATCCGCATTATGACATCACAATATATTATGAGAGCGCAATTTGCAGGTATTATGAGCAATTTGTCTTACCCCAATTTGTGTCACATCTACTGGAGCATCATGAGCATGTATTATGACGTCACAGTATATGATGACATCATAATTAGTATGCAGTATGACGTCACAATGTATTATGACGTCATAATGTATCCGCATTATGACATCACAATATATTATGAGAGCGCAATTTGCAGGTTTTATGACCAATTTCGCTTACCCCAATTTGTGTCACATCTACTGGAGCATCATGAGCATGTATTATGACGTCACAGTATATGATGACATCATTATTAGTGTGCAGTGTGACGTCACAATGTATTATGATGTCATAAAGTATCTGCAGTATGACATCACAATATATAATGAGAGCGCAACATGCAGGTATTATGACCAATTTCGCTTACCCCAATTTGTGTCACATCTACTGTAGCATCATGAGCATGTATTATGACGTCACAGTATATGATGACATCATAATTAGTATGCACTATGACGTCACAATGTATTATGACGTCATAATGTATCCGCATTATGACATCACAATATATTATGAGAGCGCAATTTGGAGGTTTCATGACCATTTTCGTTTACCCCAATTTGTGTCACATCTACTGGAGCATCATGAGCATGTATTATGACGTCACAGTATATGATGACATCATAATTAGTATGCACTATGACGTCACAATGTATTATGACGTCATACTGCATCCGCATTATGACATCACAATATATTATGAGAGCGCAATTTGCAGGTATTATGAGCAATTTCTCTTACCCCAATTTGTGTCACATCTACTGGAGCATCATGAGCATGTATTATGACGTCACAGTATATGATGACATCATAATTTGTATGCACTATGACGTCACAATGTATTATGACGTCATAATATATCCGCATTATGACATCACAATATATTATGAGAGCGCAACATGCAGGTATTATGAGCAATTTCTCTTACCCCAATTTGTGTCACATCTACTGGAGCATCATGAGCATGTATTATGACATCACAGTATATGATGACATCATAATGAGTATGCACTATGACGTCACAATGTGCTATGACGTCATAATGTATCCGCATTATGACATCACAATATATTATGAGAGCGCAATTTGCAGGTATTATGAGCAATTTGTCTTACCCCAATTTGTGTCACATCTACTGGAGCATCATGAGCATGTATTATGACGTCACAGTATATGATGACATCATAATTAGTATGCACTATGACATCACAATGTATTATGACGTCATAATGTATCCGCATTATGACATCACAATATATTATGAGAGCGCAATTTGCAGGTTTTATGACCAATTTCGCTTACCGCAATTTGTGTCACATCTACTGGAGCATCATGAGCATGTATTATGATGTCACAGTATATGATGACATCATAATTAGTATGCAGTATGACGTCACAATGTATTATGATGTCATAAAGTATCCGCATTATGACATCACAATATATTATGAGAGCGCAACATGCAGGTATTATGACCAATTTCGCTTACCCCAATTTGTGTCACATCTAGTGTAGCATCATGAGCATGTATTATGACGTCACAGTATATGATGACATCATAATTAGTATGCACTATGACGTCACAATGTATTATGACGTCATAATGTATCCGCATTATGACATCACAATATATTATGAGAGCGCAATTTGGAGGTTTTATGACCATTTTCGATTACCCCAATTTGTGTCACATCTACTGGAGCATCATGAGCATGTATTATGACGTCACAGTATATGATGACATCATAATTAGTATGCACTATGACGTCACAATATATTATGACGTCATAATGTATCCGCATTATGACATCACAATGTATTATGAGAGCGTAATATGCAGGTATTATGAGCAATTTCTCTTACCCCAATTTGTGTCACATCTACTGGAGCATCATGAGCATGTATGATGACGTCACAGTATATGATGACATCATAATTAGTATGCACTATGATGTCACAATGTATTATGACGTCATAATGTATCCGCATGATGACATCACAATATATTATGAGAGCGCAACATGCAGGTATTATGAGCAATTTCTCTTACCTCAATTTGTGTCACATCTACTGGAGCATCATGAGCATGTATTATGACGTCACAGTATATGATGACATCATAATTAGCATGCACTATAACGTCACAATTTATTATGACGTCATAATGTGTCCGAATTATGACATCACAATATATTATGAGAGCGCAACATGCAGGTTTTATGACCAATTTCGCTCACCCCAATTTGTGTCACATCTACTGTAGCATCAGGAGCATGTATTATGACGTCACAGTATATGATGACATCACAATTAGTATGCACTATGATGTCACAATGTATTATGACGTCATAATATATCCGCATTATGACATCACAATATATTATGAGAGCGCAACATGCAGGTATTATGAGCAATTTCTCTTACCCCAATTTGTGTCACATCTACTGGAGCATCATGAGCATGATTTATGACGTCAGAGTATATGATGACATCATAATTAGTATGCACTATGACGTCACAATGTATTATGACGTCATAATGTATCCGCATTATGACATCACAATATATTATGAGAGCGCAATTTGCAGGTTTTATGAACAATTTCGATTACCCCAATTTGTGTCACATCTACTGTAGCATCATGAGCATGTATTATGACGTCATAGTATATGACGATATCATAATTAGTATGCACTATGACGTCACAATGTATTATGACGTCATAATGTATCCGCATTATGACATCACAATATATCATGAGAGCGCAACATGCAGGTATTATGAGCAATTTCTCTTACCCCAATTTGTGTCACATCTACTCGAGCATCATGAGCATGTATTACGACGTCACAGTATATGATGACATCATAATTAGTATGCACTATGACGTCACAATATATTATGAAGTCATAATGTATCCGCATTACGACATCACAATATATTATGAGAGTGCAATATGCAGGTATTATGAGCACTTTCTCTTACCCCAATTTGTGTCACATCTACTGGAGCATCATGAGCATGTATTATGACGCCACAGTATATGATGACATCATAATTAGTATGCACTATGACGTCACAATGTATTATGACGTCATAATGTGTCCGCGTTATGACATCACAATATATTATGAGAGGCCAGTTTACAGGTATTATGAACAATTTCTCTTACCCGAATTTGTGTCACATCTACTGGAGTATCATGAGCATGTATTATGACGTCACAGTATATGATGACATCATAATTAGTATGCAGTATGACGTCACAATATATTATGTCGTCACAATGTATCCGCATTATGACATCACAATATATTATGAGAGCGCAACATGCAGGTATTGTGAGCAATTTCTCTTACCCGAATTTGTGTCACATATACTTGAGCATCATGAGCATGTATTATGACGTCACAGTATATGATGACATCATAATTAGTATGCAGTATGACGTCACAATGTATTATGACGTCATAATGTATCCGCATTATGACATCCCAATATATTATGTGAGCGCAATTTGCAGGTTTTATGACCAATTTCGCTTACCCCAATTTGTGTCACATCTACTGGAGCATCATGAGCATGTATTATGACGTCACAGTATATGATGACATCATAATTAGTATGCAGTATGACGTCACAATGTATTGTGACGTCATAATATATCCGCATTATGACATCACAATATATTATGAGAGCGCAACATGCAGGTATTATGAGCAATTTCTCTTACCCCAATTTGTGTCACATCTACTGGAGCATCATGAGCATGTATTATGACATCACAGTATATGATGACATCATAATGAGTATGCACTATGACGTCACAATGTGCTATGACGTCATAATGTATCCGCATTATGACATCACAATATATTATGAGAGCGCAATTTGCAGGTATTATGAGCAATTTGTCTTACCCCAATTTGTGTCACATCTACTGGAGCATCATGAGCATGTATTATGACGTCACAGTATATGATGACATCATAATTAGTATGCAGTATGACGTCACAATGTATTATGACGTCATAATGTATCCGCATTATGACATCACAATATATTATGAGAGAGCAATTTGCAGGTTTTATGACCAATTTCGCTTACCCCAATTTGTGTCACATCTACTGGAGCATCATGAGCATGTATTATGACGTCACAGTATATGATGACATGATAATCAGTATGCACTATGTCTTCACAATGTATTATGACGTCATAATGTACCCGCATTATGACATCACAATATATTATGAGAGCGCAACATGCAGGTATTATGAGCAATTTCTCTTACCCCAATTTGTGTCACATCTACTGGAGCATCATGAGCATGATTTATGACGTCAGAGTATATGATGACATCATAATTAGTATGCACTATGACGTCACAATGTATTATGACGTCATAATGTATCCGCATTATGACATCACAATATATTATGAGAGCGCAATTTGCAGGTTTTATGAACATTTTCGATTACCCCAATTTGTGTCACATCTACTGTAGCATCATGAGCATGTATTATGACGTCATAGTATATGACGATATCATAATTAGTATGCACTATGACGTCACAATGTATTATGACGTCATAATGTATCCGCATTATGACATCACAATATATCATGAGAGCGCAACATGCAGGTATTATGAGCAATTTCTCTTACCCCAATTTGTGTCACATCTACTCGAGCATCATGAGCATGTATTACGACGTCACAGTATATGATGACATCATAATTAGTATGCACTATGATGTCACAATATATTATGAAGTCATAATGTATCCGCATTACGACATCACAATATATTATGAGAGTGCAATATGCAGGTATTATGAGCACTTTCTCTTACCCCAATTTGTGTCACATCTACTGGAGCATCATGAGCATGTATTATGACGCCACAGTATATGATGACATCATAATTAGTATGCACTATGACGTCACAATGTATTATGACGTCATAATGTGTCCGCGTTATGACATCGCAATATATTATGAGAGCCCAATTTACAGGTATTATGAACAATTTCTCTTACCCGAATTTGTGTCACATCTACTGGAGTATCATGAGCATGTATTATGACATCACAGTATTTGATGACATCATAATTAGTATGCAGTATGACGTCACAATATATTATGTCGTCACAATGTATCCGCATTATGACATCACAATATATTATGAGAGCGCAACATGCAGGTATTGTGAGCAATTTCTCTTACCCGAATTTGTGTCACATATACTTGAGCATCATGAGCATGTATTATGACGTCACAGTATATGATGACATCATAATTAGTATGCAGTATGACGTCACAATGTATTATGACGTCATAATGTATCCGCATTATGACATCACAATATATTATGTGAGCGCAATTTGCAGGTTTTATGACCAATTTCGCTTACCCCAATTTGTGTCACATCTACTGGAGCATCATGAGCATGTATTATGACGTCACAGTATATTTGACATCATAATTAGTATGCAGTATGACGTCACAATGTATTATGACGTCATAATGTTTCCGCATTATGACATCACAATATATTATGAGAGCGCAACATGCAGGTATTATGAGCAATTTCTCTTACCCCAATTTGTGTCACATCTACTGGAGCATCATGAGCATGTATTATGACATCACAGTATATGATGACATCATAATGAGTATGCACTATGACGTCACAATGTGCTATGACGTCATAATGTATCCGCATTATGACATCACAATATATTATGAGAGCGCAATTTGCAGGTATTATGAGCAATTTGTCTTACCCCAATTTGTGTCACATCTACTGGAGCATCATGAGCATGTATTATGACGTCACAGTATATGATGACATCATAATTAGTATGCAGTATGACGTCACAATGTATTATGACGTCATAATGTATCCGCATTATGACATCACAATATATTATGAGAGCGCAATTTGCAGGTTTTATGACCAATTTCGCTTACCCCAATTTGTGTCACATCTACTGGAGCATCATGAGCATGTATTATGACGTCACAGTATATGATGACATCATTATTAGTGTGCAGTATGACGTCACAATGTATTATGATGTCATAAAGTATCTGCAGTATGACATCACAATATATAATGAGAGCGCAACATGCAGGTATTATGACCAATTTCGCTTACCCCAATTTGTGTCACATCTACTGTAGCATCATGAGCATGTATTATGACGTCACAGTATATGATGACATCATAATTAGTATGCACTATGACGTCACAATATATTATGACGTCATAATGTATCCGCATTATGACATCACAATATATTATGAGAGCGCAATTTGCAGGTTTTATGAACATTTTCGATTACCCCAATTTGTGTCACATCTACTGTAGCATCATGAGCATGTATTATGACGTCATAGTATATGACGATATCATAATTAGTATGCACTATGACGTCACAATGTATTATGACGTCATAATGTATCCGCATTATGACATCACAATATATCATGAGAGCGCAACATGCAGGTATTATGAGCAATTTCTCTTACCCCAATTTGTGTCACATCTACTCGAGCATCATGAGCATGTATTACGACGTCACAGTATATGATGACATCATAATTAGTATGCACTATGATGTCACAATATATTATGAAGTCATAATGTATCCGCATTACGACATCACAATATATTATGAGAGTGCAATATGCAGGTATTATGAGCACTTTCTCTTACCCCAATTTGTGTCACATCTACTGGAGCATCATGAGCATGTATTATGACGCCACAGTATATGATGACATCATAATTAGTATGCACTATGACGTCACAATGTATTATGACGTCATAATGTGTCCGCGTTATGACATCACAATATATTATGAGAGCCCAATTTACAGGTATTATGAACAATTTCTCTTACCCGAATTTGTGTCACATCTACTGGAGTATCATGAGCATGTATTATGACGTCACAGTATATGATGACATCATAATTAGTATTCAGTATGACGTCACAATATATTATGTCGTCACAATGTATCCGCATTATGACATCACAATATATTATGAGAGCGCAACATGCAGGTATTGTGAGCAATTTCTCTTACCCGAATTTGTGTCACATATACTTGAGCATCATGAGCATGTATTATGACGTCACAGTATATGATGACATCATAATTAGTATGCAGTATGACGTCACAATGTATTATGACGTCATAATGTATCCGCATTATGACATCACAATATATTATGTGAGCGCAATTTGCAGGTTTTATGACCAATTTCGCTTACCCCAATTTGTGTCACATCTACTGGAGCATCATGAGCATGTATTATGACGTCACAGTATATGATGACATCATAATTAGTATGCAGTATGACGTCACAATGTATTATGACGTCATAATGTTTCCGCATTATGACATCACAATATATTATGAGAGCGCAACATGCAGGTATTATGAGCAATTTCTCTTACCCCAATTTGTGTCACATCTACTGGAGCATCATGAGCATGTATTATGACATCACAGTATATGATGACATCATAATGAGTATGCACTATGACGTCACAATGTGCTATGACGTCATAATGTATCCGCATTATGACATCACAATATATTATGAGAGCGCAATTTGCAGGTATTATGAGCAATTTGTCTTACCCCAATTTGTGTCACATCTACTGGAGCATCATGAGCATGTATTATGACGTCACAGTATATGATGACATCATAATTAGTATGCAGTATGACGTCACAATGTATTATGACGTCATAATGTATCCGCATTATGACATCACAATATATTATGAGAGCGCAATTTGCAGGTTTTATGACCAATTTCGCTTACCCCAATTTGTGTCACATCTACTGGAGCATCATGAGCATGTATTATGACGTCACAGTATATGATGACATCATTATTAGTGTGCAGTATGACGTCACAATGTATTATGATGTCATAAAGTATCTGCAGTATGACATCACAATATATAATGAGAGCGCAACATGCAGGTATTATGAGCAATTTCTCTTACCCCAATTTGTGTCACATCTACTGTAGCATCATGAGCATGTATTATGACGTCACAGTATATGATGACATCATAATTAGTATGCACTATGACGTCACAATGTATTATGACGTCATAATGTATCCGCATTATGACATCACAATATATTATGAGAGCGCAATTTGGAGGTTTCATGACCATTTTCGATTACCCCAATTTGTGTCACATCTACTGGAGCATCATGAGCATGTATTATGACGTCACAGTATATGATGACATCATAATTAGTATGCACTATGACGTCACAATGTATTATGACGTCATAATATATCCGCATTATGACATCACAATATATTATGAGAGCGCAATTTGCAGGTATTATGAGCAATTTCTCTTACCCCAATTTGTGTCACATCTACTGGAGCATCATGAGCATGTATTATGACGTCACAGTATATGATGACATCATAATTTGTATGCACTATGACGTCACAATGTATTATGACGTCATAATATATCCGCATTATGACATCACAATATATTATGAGAGCGCAACATGCAGGTATTATGAGCAATTTCTCTTACCCCAATTTGTGTCACATCTACTGGAGCATCATGAGCATGTATTATGACATCACAGTATATGATGACACCATAATGAGTATGCACTATGACGTCACAATGTGCTATGACGTCATAATGTATCCGCATTATGACATCACAATATATTATGAGAGCGCAATTTGCAGGTATTATGAGCAATTTGTCTTACCCCAATTTGTGTCACATCTACTGGAGCATCATGAGCATGTATTATGACGTCACAGTATATGATGACATCATAATTAGTATGCACTATGACGTCACAATGTATTATGACGTCATAATGTATCCGCATTATGACATCACAATATATTATGACAGCGCAATTTGCAGGTTTTATGACCAATTTCGCTTACCGCAATTTGTGTCACATCTACTGGAGCATCATGAGCATGTATTATGATGTCACAGTATATGATGACATCATAATTAGTATGCAGTATGACGTCACAATGTATTATGATGTCATAAAGTATCCGCATTATGACATCACAATATATTATGAGAGCGCAACATGCAGGTATTATGACCAATTTCGCTTACCCCAATTTGTGTCACATCTACTGTAGCATCATGAGCATGTATTATGACGTCACAGTATATGATGACATCATAATTAGTATGCACTATGACGTCACAACGTATTATGACGTCATAATGTATCCGCATTATGACATCACAATATATTATGAGAGCGCAATTTGGAGGTTTTATGACCATTTTCGATTACCCCAATTTGTGTCACATCTACTGGAGGATCATGAGCATGTATTATGACGTCACAGTATATGATGACATCATAATTAGTATGCACTATGACGTCACAATATATTATGACGTCATAATGTATCCGCATTATGACATCACAATGTATTATGAGAGCGTAATATGCAGGTATTATGAGCAATTTCTCTTACACCAATTTGTGTCACATCTACTGGAGCATCATGAGCATGTATGATGACGTCACAGTATATGATGACATCATAATTAGTATGCACTATGATGTCACAATGTATTATGACGTCATAATGTATCCGCATGATGACATCACAATATATTATGAGAGCGCAACATGCAGGTATTATGAGCAATTTCTCTTACCTCAATTTGTGTCACATCTACTGGAGCATCATGAGCATGTATTATGACGTCACAGTATATGATGACATCATAATTAGCATGCACTCTAACGTCACAATTTATTATGATGTCATAATATGTCCGAATTATGACATCACAATATATTATGAGAGCGCAACATGCAGGTTTTATGACCAATTTCGCTCACCCCAATTTGTGTCACATCTACTGTAGCATCAGGAGCATGTATTATGACGTCACAGTATATGATGACATCATAATTAGTATGCACTATGACGTCACAATGTATTATGACGTCATAATATATCCGCATTATGACATCACAATATATTATGAGAGCGCAACATGCAGGTATTATGAGCAATTTCTCTTACCCTAATTTGTGTCACATCTACTGGATCCTCATGAGCATGTATTATGACGTCACAGTATATGATGTCATCATAATTAGTATGCAGTATGACATCACAATGTATTATGACGTCATAATGCATCCGCATTATGACATCACAATATATTATGAGAGCGCAACATGCAGGTATTATGAGCAATTTCTCTTACCCCAATTTGTGTCACATCTACTGGATCATCATGAGCATGTATTATGACGTCACAGTGTATGATGACATCATAATTAGTATGCAGTATGACGTCACAATGTATTATGATGTCATAATGTATCCGCATTATGACATCACAATATATTATGAGAGCGCAATCTGCAGGTTTTATGACCAAATTCGCTTACCCCAATTTGTGTCACATCTACTGGAGCATCATGACCATGTATTATGACGTCACAGTATATGATGACATGATAATCAGTATGCACTATGTCTTCACAATGTATTATGACGTCATAATGTACCCGCATTATGACATCACAATATATTATGAGAGCGCAACATGCAGGTATTATGAGCAATTTCTCTTACCCCAATTTGTGTCACATCTACTGGAGCATCATGAGCATGATTTATGACGTCAGAGTATATGATGACATCATAATTAGTATGCACTATGACGTCACAATGTATTATGACGTCATAATGTATCCGCATTATGACATCACAATATATTATGAGAGCGCAATTTGCAGGTTTTATGACCATTTTCGATTACCCCAATTTGTGTCACATCTACTGGAGCATCATGAGCATGTATTATGACGTCACAGTATATGATGACATCATAATTAGTATGCAGTATGACGTCACAATGTATTATGACGTCATAATGTATCCGCATTATGACATCACAATATATTATGAGAGTGCAACATGCAGGTATTATGAGCAATTTCTCTTACCTCAATTTGTGTCACATCTACTGGAGCATCATGAGCATGTTTTATAACGTCACAGTATATGATGACATCATAATTAGTATGCACTATGACGTCACAAGGTATTATGACGTCATAATGTATCCGCATTATGACATCACAATATATTATGAGAGCGCAACATGCAGGTATTATGAGCAATTTCTCTTACCCCAATTTGTGTCACATCTACTGGAGCATCATGAGCATGTATTATGACGTCACAGTATATGATGACATCATAATTAGTTTGCACTATGACGTCACAATGTATTATGACGTCATAATGTATCCGCATTATGACAGCACAATAGATTATGAGAGCGCAATTTGCAGGTTTTATGACCATTTTCGATTACCCCAATTTGTGTCACATCTACTGGAGCATCATGAGCATGTATTATGACGTCACAGTATATGATGACATCATAATTAGTATGCACTATGACGTCACAATATATTATGATGTCATAATGTATCCGCATTATGACATCACAATATATTATGAGAGCATAATATGCAGGTGTTATGAGCAATTTCTCTTACCCCAATTTGTTTCACATCTACTGGAGCATCATGAGCATGTATTATGATGTCACAGTATATGATGACATCATAATTAGTATGCACTATGATGGCACAATGTATTATGACGTCATAATGTATCCGCATGATGACATCACAATATATCATGAGAGCGCAACATGCAGGTATTATGAGCAATTTCTCTTACCCTAATTTGTGTCACATCTACTGGATCCTCATGAGCATGTATTATGATGTCACAGTATATGATGACATCATAATTAGTATTCAGTATGACGTCACAATGTATTATGACGTCATAATGTATCCGCATTATGACATCACAATATATTATGTGAGCGCAACATGCAGGTATTATGAGCAATTTCTCTTACCCCAATTTGTGTCACATCTACTGGAGCATCATGAGCATGTATTATGACGTCACAGTATATGATGACATCATAATTAGTATGCAGTATGACGTCACAATGTATTATGACGTCATAATGTATCCGCATTATGACATCACAATATATTATGAGAGAGCAATTTGCAGGTTTTATGACCAATTTCTCTTACCCCAATTTGTTTCACATCTACTGGAGCATCATGAGCATGTATTATGACGTCACAGTGTATGATGACATCATAATTAGTATGCAGTATGACTTCACAATGTATTATGACGTCATAATGTATCCGCATTATGACATCACAATATATTATGAGAGCGCAATTTGCAGGTTTCATGACCAATTTCGCTTACCCCAATTTGTGTCACATCTACTGCAGCATCATGAGCATGTATTATGACGTCACAGTATATGATGACATCATAATTATTATGCAGTATGACGTCACAATGTATTATGACGTCATAATGTATCCGCATTATGACATCACAATATATTATGAGAGCGCAACATGCAGGTATTATGAGCAATTTCTCTTACCCCAATTTGTGTCACATCTACTGGAGCATCATGAGCATGTATTATGACGTCACAGTATTTGATGACATCATAATTAGTATGCACTGTGACGTCACAATGTATTATGACGTCATAATGTATCCGCATTATGACATCACAATATATTATGAGAGCGCAACATGCAGGTATTATGAGCAATTTCTCTTATCCCAATTTGTGTCACATCTACTGGAGCATCATGAGCATGTATTATGACGTCACAGTATATGATGACATCATAATCAGTATGCACTATGGCGTCACAATATATTATGACGTCATAATGTGTCCGCATTATGACATCACAATATATTATGAGAGCGCAATTTGCAGGTTATATGACCAATTTCGCTTACCACAATTTGTGTCACATCTACTGGAGCATCATGAGCATGTATTATGACGTCACAGTATATGATGACATCATAATCAGTATGCACTATGGCGTCACAATGTATTATGACGTCATAATGTACCCGCATTATGACATCACAATATATTATGAGAGCGCAACATGCAGGTATTATGAGCAATTTCTCTTACCCCAATTTGTGTCACATCTACTGGAGCATCATGAGCATGATTTATGACGTCAGAGTATATGATGATATCATAATTAGTATGCACTATGATGTCACAATGTATTATGACGTCATAATGTATCCGCATTATGACATCACAATATATTATGAGAGCGCAACATGCAGGTATTATGAGCAATTTCTCTTATCCCAATTTGTGTCACATCTACTGGAGCATCATGAGCATGTATTCTGACGTCACAGTATATGATGACATCATAATCAGTATGCACTATGGCGTCACAATGTATTATGACGTCATAATGTATCCGCATTATGACATCACAATATATTATGAGAACGCAATTTGCAGGTTTTATGACCAATTTCGCTTACCCCAATTTGTGTCACATCTACTGGAGCATCATGAGCACGTATTATGACGTCACAGTATATGATGACATCATAATCAGTATGCACTATCGCGTCACAATGTATTATGACGTCATAATGTACCCGCATTATGACATCACAATATATTATGAGAGCGCAACATGCAGGTATTATGAGCAATTTCTCTTAACCCAATTTGTGTCACATCTACTGGAGCATCATGAGCATGATTTATGACGTTAGAGTATATGATGATATCATAATTAGTATGCACTATGACGTCACAATGTATTATGACGTCATAATGTATCCGCATTATGACATCACAATATATTATGAGAGCGCAATTTGCAGGTTTTATGACCATTTTCGATTACCCCAATTTGTGTCACATCTACTGGAGCATCATGAGCATGTATTATGACGTCACAGTATATGATGACATCATAATTAGTATGCAGTATGACGTCACAATGTATTATGACGTCATAATGTATCCGCATTATGACATCACAATACATTATGAGAGCGCAACATGCAGGAATTATGAGCAATTTCTCTTACCCCAATTTGTGTCACATCTACTGGAGCATCATGAGCATGTATTATGACGTCACAGTATTTGATGACATCATAATTAGTATGCACTGTGACGCCACAATGTATTATGACGTCATATTGTATCCGCACTATGACATCACAATATATTATGAGAGCGCAACATGCAGGTATTATGAGCAATTTCTCTTATCCCAATTTGTGTCATATCTACTGGAGCATCATGAGCATGTATTATGACGTCACAGTATATGATGACATCATAATCAGTATGCACTATGGCGTCACAATGTATTATGACGTCATAATGTACCCGCATTATGACATCACAATATATTATGAGAGCGCAACATGCAGGTATTATGAGCAATTTCTCTTACCCCAATTTGTGTCACATCTACTGGAGCATCATGATCATGATTTATGACGTCAGAGTATATGATGATATCATAATTAGTATGCACTATGACGTCACAATGTATTATGACGTCATAATGTATCCGCATTATGACATCACAATATATTATGAGAGGGCAATTTGCAGGTTTTATGACCAATTTCGCTTACCCCAATTTGTGTCACATCTACTGGAGCATCATGAGCATGTATTATGACGTCACAGTATATGATGACATCATAATCAGTATGCACTATGGCGTCACAATGTATTATGACGTCATAATGTACCCGCATTATGACATCACAATATATTATGAGAGCGCAACATGCAGGTATTATGAGCAATTTCTCTTACCCCAATTTGTGTCACATCTACTGGAGCATCATGAGCATGATTTATGACGTCAGAGTATATGATGATATCATAATTAGTATGCACTATGACGTCACAATGTATTATGACGTCATAATGTGTCCGCATTATGACATCACAATATATTATGAGAGCGCAACATGCAGGTATTATGAGCAATTTCTCTTACCCCAATTTTTGTCACATCTACTGGAGCATCATGAGCATGTATTATGACGTCACAGTATATGATGACATCATAATCAGTATGCACTGTGGCGTCACAATGTATTATGACGTCATAATGTACCCGCATTATGACATCACAATATATTATGAGAGCGCAACATGCAGGTATTATGAGCAATTTCTCTTACACCAATTTGTGTCACATCTACTGGAGCATCATGAGCATGATTAATGACGTCAGAGTATATGATGATATCATAATTAGTATGCACTATGACGTCACAATGTATTATGACGTCATAATGTATCCGCATTATGACATCAAAATATATTATGAGAGCGCAATTTGCAGGTTTTATGACCATTTTCGATTACCCCAATTTGTGTCACATCTACTGGAGCATCATGAGCATGTATTATGACGTCACAGTATATGATGACATCATAATTAGTATGCAGTATGACGTCACAATGTATTATGACGTCATAATGTATCCGCATTATGACATCACAATACATTATGAGAGCGCAACATGCAGGAATTATGAGCAATTTCTCTTACCCCAATTTGTGTCACATCTACTGGAGCATCATGAGCATGTATTATGACGTCACAGTATTTGATGACATCATAATTAGTATGCACTGTGACATCACAATGTATTATGACGTCATAATGTATCCGCACTATGACATCACAATATATTATGAGAGCGCAACATGCAGGTATTATGAGCAATTTCTCTTATCCCAATTTGTGTCATATCTACTGGAGCATCATGAGCATGTATTATGACGTCACAGTATATGATGACATCATAATTAGTATGCACTATGACGTCACAATGTATTATGACGTCATAATGTATCCGCATTATGACATCACAATATATTATGAGAGCGCAACTTGCAGGTGTTATGAGCAATTTCTCTTACCCCAATTTGTGTCACATCTACTGGAGCATCATGAGCATGTATTATGACGTCACAGTATATGATGACATCATAATTAGTATGCACTATGACGTCACATTGTATTATGACGTCATAATATATCCGCATTATGACATCACAATATATTATGAGAGCGCAATTTGCAGGTTTTATGACCAATTTCGCTTACCCCAATTTGTGTCACATCTACTGGAGCATCATGAGCATGTATTATGACGTCACAGTATATGATGACATCATTATTAGTATGCAGTATGACGTCACAATGTATTATGATGTCATAAAGTATCTGCAGTATGACATCACAATATATTATGAGAGCGCAACATGCAGGTATTATGACCAATTTCGCTTACCCCAATTTGTGTCACATCTACTGTAGCATCATGAGCATGTATTATGACGTCACAGTATATGATGACATCATAATTAGTATGCACTATGACGTCACAATGTATTATGACGTCATAATGTATCCGCATTATGACATCACAGTATATTATGAGAGCGCAATTTGGAGGTTTAATGCCCATTTTCGATTACCCCAATTTGTGTCACATCTACTGGAGCATCATGAGCATGTATTATGACGTCACAGTATATGATGACATCATAATTATTATGCACTATGACGTCACAATGTATTATGACGTCATAATGTATCCGCATTATGACATCACAATATATTATGAGAGCGCAACATGCAGGTATTATGAGCAATTTCTCTTACCCCAATTTGTGTCACATCTACTGGAGCATCATGAGCATGTATTATGACGTCACAGTATTTGATGACATCATAATTAGTATGCACTGTGACGTCACAATGTATTATGACGTCATAATGTATCCGCATTATGACATCACAATATATTATGAGAGCGCAACATGCAGGTATTATGAGCAATTTCTCTTATCCCAATTTGTGTCACATCTACTGGAGCATCATGAGCATGTATTATGACGTCACAGTATATGATGACATCATAATCAGTATGCACTATGGCGTCACAATGTATTATGACGTCATAATGTACCCGCATTATGACATCACAATATATTATGAGAGCGCAACATGCAGGTATTATGAGCAATTTCTCTTACCCCAATTTGTGTCACATCTACTGGAGCATCATGAGCATGATTTATGACGTCAGAGTATATGATGATATCATAATTAGTATGCACTATGACGTCACAATGTATTATGACGTCATAATGTATCCGCATTATGACATCACAATATATTATGAGAGCGCAACATGCAGGTATTTTGAGCAATTTCTCTTACCCCAATTTGTGTCACATCTACTGGAGCATCATGAGCATGTATTATGACGTCACAGTATATGATGACATTATAATCAGTATGCACTGTGGCGTCACAATGTATTATGACGTCATAATGTACCCGCATTATGACAACACAATATATTATGAGAGCGCAACATGCAGGTATTATGAGCAATTTCTCTTACCCCAATTTGTGTCACATCTACTGGAGCATCATGACCATGATTTATGACGTCAGAGTATATGATGATATCATAATTAGTATGCACTATGACGTCACAATGTATTATGACGTCATAATGTATCCGCATTATGACATCACAATATATTATGAGAGCGCAATTTGCAGGTTTTATGACCATTTTCGATTACCCCAATTTGTGTCACATCTACTGGAGCATCATGAGCATGTATTATGACGTCACAGTATATGATGACATCATAATTAGAATGCAGTATGACGTCACAATTTATTATGACGTCATAATGTATCCGCATTATGACATCACAATACATTATGAGAGCGCAACATGCAGGAATTATGAGCAATTTCTCTTACCCCAATTTGTGTCACATCTACTGGAGCATCATGAGCATGTATTATGACGTCACAGTATTTGATGACATCATAATTAGTATGCACTGTGACATCACAATGTATTATGACGTCATAATGTATCCGCACTATGACATCACAATATATTATGAGAGCGCAACATGCAGGTATTATGAGCAATTTCTCTTATCCCAATTTGTGTCATATCTACTGGAGCATCATGAGCATGTATTATGACGTCACAGTATATGATGACATCATAATTAGTATGCACTATGGCGTCACAATGTATTATGACGTCATAATGTATCCGCATTATGACATCACAATATATTATGAGAGCGCAACTTGCAGGTGTTATGAGCAATTTCTCTTACCCCAATTTGTGTCACATCTACTGGAGCATCATGAGCATGTATTATGACGTCACAGTATATGATGACATCATAATTAGTATGCACTATGACGTCACATTGTATTATGACGTCATAATATATCCGCATTATGACATCACAATATATTATGAGAGCGCAATTTGCAGGTTTTATGACCAATTTCGCTTACCCCAATTTGTGTCACATCTACTGGAGCATCATGAGCATGTATTATGACGTCACAGTATATGATGACATCATTATTAGTATGCAGTATGACGTCACAATGTATTATGATGTCATAAAGTATCTGCAGTATGACATCACAATATATTATGAGAGCGCAACATGCAGGTATTATGACCAATTTCGCTTACCACAATTTGTGTCACATCTACTGGAGCATCATGAGCATGTATTATGACGTCACAGTATATGATGACATCATAATTAGTATGCACTATGACGTCACAGTGTATTATGACGTCATAATGTATCCACATTATGACATCACAATATATTATGAGAGCGCAATTTGGAGGTTTAATGACCATTTTCGATTACCCCAATTTGTGTCACATCTACTGGAGCATCATGAGCATGTATTATGACGTCACAGTATATGTTGACATCATAATTATTATGCACTATGACGTCACAATGTATTATGGCGTCATAATGTATCCGCATTATGACATCACAATATATTATGAGAGCGCAACATGCAGGTATTATGAGCAATTTCTCTTACCCCAATTTGTGTCACATCTACTGGAGAATCATGAGCATGTATTATGATGTCACAGTATTTGATGACATCATAATTAGTATGCACTGTGACGTCACAATGTATTATGACGTCATAATGTATCCGCATTATGACATCACAATATATTATGAGAGCGCAACATGCAGGTATTATGAGCAATTTCTCTTACCCCAATTTGTGTCACATCTACTGGAGCATCATGAGCATGTATTATGACGTCACAGTATATGATGACATCATAATCAGTATGCACTATGGCGTCACAATGTATTATGACGTCATAATATACCCGCATTATGACATCACAATATATTATGAGAGCGCAACATGCAGGTATTATGAGCAATTTCTCTTACCCCAATTTGTGTCACATCTACTGGAGCATCATGAGCATGATTTATGACGTCAGAGTATATGATGATATCATAATTAGTATGCACTATGACGTCACAATATATTATGACGTCATAATGTATCCGCATTATGACATCACAATATATTATGAGAGCGCAACATGCAGGTATTATGAGCAATTTCTCTTATCCCAATTTGTGTCACATCTACTGGAGCATCATGAGCATGTATTCTGACGTCACAGTATATGATGACATCATAATCAGTATGCACTATGGCGTCACAATGTATTATGACGTCATAATGTATCCGCATTATGACATCACAATATATTATGAGAGCGCAATTTGCAGGTTTTATGACCAATTTCGCTTACCCCAATTTGTGTCACATCTACTGGAGCATCATGAGCATGTATTATGACGTCACAGTATATGATGACATCATAATCAGTATGCACTATGGCGTCACAATGTATTATGACGTCATAATGTACCCGCATTATGACATCACAATATATTATGAGAGCGCAACATGCAGGTATTATGAGCAATTTCTCTTACCCCAATTTGTGTCACATCTACTGGAGCATCATGAGCATGATTTATGACGTCAGAGTATATGATGATATCATAATTAGTATGCACTATGACGTCACAATGTATTATGACGTCATAATGTATCCGCATTATGACATCACAATATATTATGAGAGCGCAATTTGCAGGTTTTATGACCATTTTCGATTACCCCAATTTGTGTCACATCTACTGGAGCATCATGAGCATGTATTATGACGTCACAGTATATGATGACATCATAATTAGTATGCACTATGACGTCACAATGTATTATGACGTCATAATGTATCCGTATTATGACATCACAATATATTATGAGAGTGCAACATGCAGGTATTATGAGCAATTTCTCTTACCTCAATTTGTGTCACATCTACTGGAGCATCATGAGCATGTATTATGACGTCACAGTATATGATGACATCATAATTAGTATGCACTATGACGTCACAATGTATTATGACGTCATAATGTATTCGCATTATGACATCACAATATATTGTGAGAGCGCAACATGTAGGTATTATGAGCAATTTCTCTTACCCCAATTTGTGTCACATCTACTGGAGCATCATGATCATGATTTATGACCTCACAGTATATGATGACATCATAATTAGTATGCACTATGAGATCACAATGTATTATGACGTCATAATGTATCCGCATTATGACATCACAATATATTATGAGAGCGCAACATGCAGGTATTATGAGCAATTTCTCTAACCCCAATTTGTGTCACATCTACTGGAGCATCATGAGCATGTATTATGATGTCACAGTATATGATGACATCATAATTAGTATGCACTATGACGTCACAATGTATTATGACGTCATAATGTATCCGCATTATGACATCACAATACATTATGAGAGCGCAACATGCAGGTATTATGAGCAATTTCTCTTACCCCAATTAGTGTCACATCTACTGGAATATCATGAGCATGTATTATGACGTCACAGTATTTGATGGCATCATAATTAGTATGCACTGTGACGTCACAATGTATTATGACGTCATAATGTATCCGCACTATGACATCACAATATATTATGAGAGCGCAACATGCAGGTATTATGAGCAATTTCTCTTATCCCAATTTGTGTCATATATACTGGAGCATCATGAGCATGTATTATGACGTCACAGTATATGATGACATCATAATTAGTATGCACTATGACGTCACAATGTATTATGACGTCATAATGTATCCGCATTATAACATCACAATATATTATGAGAGCGCAACATGCAGGTGTTATGAGCAATTTCCCTTACCCCAATTTGTGTCACATCTACTGGAGCATCATGAGCATGTATTATGACGTCACAGTATATGATGACATCATAATTAGTATGCACTATGACGTCACACTGTATTATGACGTCATAATATATCCGCATTATGACATCACAATATATTATGAGAGCGCAATTTGCAGGTTTTATGACCAATTTCGCTTACCCCAATTTGTGTCACATCTACTGGAGCATCATGAGCATGTATTATGACGTCACAGTATATGATGACATCATAATTAGTATGCACTATGACGTCACAATATATTATGACGTCATAATATATCCGCATTATGACATCACAATATATTATGAGAGCGCAATTTGCAGGTATTATGAGCAATTTGTCTTACCCCAATTTGTGTCACATCTACTGGAGCATCATGAGCATGTATTATGACGTCACAGTATATGATGACATCATAATTTGTATGCACTATGACGTCACAATGTATTATGACGTCATAATGTATCCGCATTATGACATCGCAATATATTATGAGAGCGCAACATGCCGGTATTATGAGCAATTTCTCTTACCTCAATTTGTGTCACATCTACTGGAGCATCATGAGCATGTATTATGACGTCACAGTATTTGATGACATCATAATTAGTATGCACTGTGACATCACAATGTATTATGACGTCATAATGTGTCCGCACTATGACATCACAATATATTATGAGAGCGCAACTTGCAGGTATTATTAGCAATTTCTCTTACCCCAATTTGTGTCACATCTACTGGAGCATCATGAGCATGTATTATGATGTCACAGTATATGATGACATCATAATTAGTATGCACTATGACGTCACAATGTATTATGACGTCATAATGTATCCGCATTATGACATCACAATATACTATGAGAGCGCAACATGCAGGTGTTATGAGCAATTTCTCTTACCCCAATTTGTGTCACATCTACTGGAGCATCATGAGCATGTATTATGACGTCACAGTGTATGATGACATCATAATTAGTATGCACTATGACGTCACAATGTATTATGACGTCATAATATATCCGCATTATGACAACACAATATATTATGAGAGCGCAATTTGCAGGTTTTATGACCAATTTCGCTTACCCCAATTTGTGTCACATCTACTGGAGCATCTTGAGCATGTATTATGACGTCACAGTATATGATGACATCATTATTAGTATGCAGTATGACGTCACAATGTATTATGATGTCATAAAGTATCTGCAGTATGACATCACAATATATTATGAGAGCGCAACATGCAGGTATTATGACCAATTTCGCTTACCCCAATTTGTGTCACATCTACTGTAGCATCATGAGCATGTATTATGACGTCACAGTATATGATGACATCATAATTAGTATGAACTATGACGTCACAATGTATTATGACGTCATAATGTATCCGCATTATGACATCACAATATATTATGAGAGCGCAACATGCAGGTATTATGAGCAATTTCTCTTACCTCAATTAGTGTCACATCTACTGGAGCATCATGAGCATGTATTATGACCCCACAGTATATGATGACATCACAATTAGTATGCACTATGAGATCACAATGTATTATGACGTCATAATGTATCCGCATTATGACATCACAATATATTATGAGAGCGCAACATGCAGGTATTATGAGCAATTTCTCTTAACCCAATTTGTGTCACATGTACTGGAGCATCATGAGCATGTATTATGATGTCACAGTATATGATGACATCATAATTAGTATGCACTATGACGTCACAATGTATTATGACGTCATAATGTATCCGCATTACGACATCACAATACATTATGAGAGCGCAACATGCAGGTATTATGAGCAATTTCTCTTACCCCAATTAGTGTCACATCTACTGGAATATCATGAGCATGTATTATGACGTCACAGTATTTGATGACATCATAATTAGTATGCACTGTGACGTCACAATGTATTATGACGTCATAATGTATCCGCACTATGACATCACAATATATTATGAGAGCGCAACATGCAGGTATTATGAGCAATTTCTCTTATCCCAATTTGTGTCTTATCTACTGGAGCATCATGAGCATGTATTATGACGTCACAGTATATGATGACATCATAATTAGTATGCACTATGACGTCACAATGTATTATGACGTCATAATGTATCCGCATTATAACATCACAATATATTATGAGAGCGCAACATGCAGGTGTTATGAGCAATTTCCCTTACCCCAATTTGTGTCACATCTACTGGAGCATCATGAGCATGTATTATGACGTCACAGTATATGATGACATCATAATTAGTATGCACTATGACGTCACATTGTATTATGACGTCATAATATATCCGCATTATGACATCACAATATATTATGAGAGCGCAATTTGCAGGTTTTATGACCAATTTCGCTTACAACAATTTGTGTCACATCTACTGGAGCATCATGAGCATGTATTATGACGTCACAGTATATGATGACATCATAATTAGTATGCACTATGACGTCACAATGTATTATGACGTCATAATGTATCCGCATTATGACATCACAATATATTATGAGAGCGCAATTTGCAGGTATTATGAGCAATTTGTCTTACCCCAATTTGTGTCACATCTACTGGAGCATCATGAGCATGTATTATGACGTCACAGTATATGATGACATCATAATTTGTATGCACTATGACGTCACAATGTATTATGACGTCATAATGTATCCGCATTATGACATCACAATATATTATGAGAGCGCAACATGCAGGTATTATGAGCAATTGCTCTTACCTCAATTTGTGTCACATCTACTGGAGCATCATGAGCATGTATTATGACGTCACAGTATTTGATGACATCATAATTGGTATGCACTGTGACGTCACAATGCATTATGACGTCATAATGTGTCCGCACTATGACATCACAATATATTATGAGAGCGCAACATGCAGGTATTATTAGCAATTTCTCTTACCCCAATTTGTGTCACATCTACTGGAGCATCATGAGCATGTATTATGACGTCACAGTATATGATGACATCATAATTAGTATGCACTATGACGTCACAATGTATTATGACGTCATAATGTATCCGCATTATGACATCACAATATATTCTGAGAGCGCAACATGCAGCTGTTATGAGCAATTTCTCTTACCCCAATTTGTGTCACATCTACTGGAGCATCAAGAGCATGTATTATGACGTCACAGTATTTGATGACATCATAATTAGCATGCACTATGACGTCACAATGTATTATGATGTCATAATGTATCCGCATTATGACATCACAATATATTATGAGAGCGCAATTTGCAGGTATTATGAGCATTTTCTCTTACCCCAAATTGTGTCACATCTACTGGAGCATCATGAGCATGTATTATGACGTCACAGTATATGATGACATCATAATGTGTATGCACTCTGACGTCACAATGTATTATGACATCATAATGTATCCGCATTATGACATCACAATATATTATGAGAGCGCAACATGCAGGTATTTTGAGCAATTTCTCTTACCTGAATTTGTGTCACATCTACTGGAGCATCATGAGCATGTATTATGACGTCACAATACATGATGACATCATAATTAGCATGCACTATGACATCACAATGTATTATGACGTCATAATGTATCCGCATTATGACATCACAATATATTATGAGAGCGCAATTTGCAGGTTTTATGACCAATTTCGCTTACCCCAATTTGTGTCACATCTACTGGAGCATCATGAGCATGTATTACGACGTCACAGTATATGATGACATCATAATCAGTATGCACTATGGCGTCACAATGTATTATGACGTCATAATGTACCCGCATTACGACATCACAATATATTATGAGAGTGCAACATGCAGGTATTATGAGCAATTTCTCTTAACCCAATTTGTGTCACATCTACTGGATCATCATGAGCATGATTTATGACGTCAGAGTATATGATGATATCATAATTAGTATGCACTATGACGTCACAATGTATTATGACGTCATAATGTATCCGCATTATGACATCACAATATATTATGAGAGCGCAATTTGCAGGTTTTATGACCATTTTCGATTACCCCAATTTGTGTCACATCTCCTGGAGCATCATGAGCATGTATTATGACGTCACAGTATATGATGACATCATAATTAGTATGCAGTATGACGTCACAATGTATTATGACGTCATAATGTATCCGCATTATGACATCACAATACATTATGAGAGCGCAACATGCAGGAATTATGAGCAATTTCTCTTACCCCAATTTGTGTCACATCTACTGGAGCATCATGAGCATGTATTATGACGTCACAGTATTTGATGACATCATAATTAGTATTCACTGTGATGTCACAATGTATTATGACGTCATAATGTATCCGCACTATGACATCACAATATATTATGAGAGCGCAACATGCAGGTATTATGAGCAATTTCTCTTATCCCAATTTGTGTCACATCTACTGGAGCATCATGAGCATGTATTATAACGTCACAGTATATGATGACATCATAATCAGTATGCACTATGGCGTCACAATGTATTATGACGTCATAATGTACCCGCATTATGACATCACAATATATTATGAGAGCGCAACATGCAGGTATTATGAGCAATTTCTCTTACCCCAATTTGTGTCACATCTACTGGAGCATCATGAGCATGATTTATGACGTCAGAGTATATGATGATATCATAATTAGTATGCACTATGACGTCACAATGTATTATGACGTCATAATGTATCCGCATTATGACATCACAATATATTATGAGAGCGCAACATGCAGGTATTATGAGCAATTTCTCTTATCCCAATTTGTGTCACATCTACTGGAGCATCATGAGCATGTATTATGACGTCACAGTATATGATGACATCATAATCAGTATGCACTATGGCGTCACAATGTATTATGACGTCATAATGTATCCACATTATGACATCACAATATATTATGAGAGCGCAATTTGCAGGTTTTATGACCAATTTCGCTTACCCCAATTTGTGTCACATCTACTGGAGCATCATGAGCATGTATTATGACGTCACAGTATATGATGACATCATAATCAGTATGCACTATGGCGTCACAATGTATTATGACGTCATAATGTACCCGCATTATGACATCACAATATATTATGAGAGCGCAACATGCAGGTATTATGAGCAATTTCTCTTACCCCAATTTGTGTCACATCTACTGGAGCATCATGAACATGATTTATGACGTCAGAGTATATGATGATATCATAATTAGTATGCACTATGACGTCACAATGTATTATGACGTCATAATGTATCCGCATTATGACATCACAATATATTATGAGAGCGCGACATGCAGGTATTATGAGAAATTTCTCTTACCCCAATTTGTGTCACATCTACTGGAGCATCATGAGCATGTATTATGACGTCACAGTATATGATGACATCATAATCAGTATGCACTATGGCGTCACAATGTATTATGACGTCATAATGTACCCGCATTATGACATCACAATATATTATGAGAGCGCAACATGCAGGTACTATGAGCAATTTCTCTTACCCCAATTTGTGTCACATCTACAGGAGCATCATGAGCATGATTTATGACGTCAGAGTATATGATGATATCATAATTAGTATGCACTATGACGTCACAATGTATTATGACGTCATAATGTATCCGCATTATGACATCACAATATATTATGAGAGCGCAACATGCAGGTATTATGAGCAGTTTCTCTTATCCCAATTTGTGTCACATCTACTGGAGCATCATGAGCATGTATTATGACGTCACAGTATATGATGACATCATAATTAGTGTGCACTATGACGTCACAATGTATTATGACGTCATAATGTATCCGCATTATGACATCACAATATATTATGAGAGCGCAACTTGCAGGTGTTATGAGCAATTTCTCTTACCCCAATTTGTGTCACATCTACTGGAGCATCATGAGCATGTATTATGACGTCACAGTATATGATGACATCATAATTAGTATGCACTATGACGTCACATTGTATTATGACGTCATAATATATCCGCATTATGACATCACAATATATTATGAGAGCGCAATTTGCAGGTTTTATGACCAATTTCGATTACCCCAATTTGTGTCACATCTACTGGAGCATCATGAACATGTATTATGACGTCACAGTATATGATGACATCATTATTAGTATGCAGTATGACGTCACAATGTATTATGATGTCATAAAGTATCTGCAGTATGACATCACAATATATTATGAGAGCGCAACATGCAGGTATTATGTCCAATTTCGCTTACCCCAATTTGTGTCACATCTACTGTAGCATCATGAGCATGTATTATGACGTCACAGTATATGATGACATCATAATTAGTATGCACTATGACGTCACAATGTATTATGACGTCATAATGTATCCGCATTATGACATCACAATATATTATGAGAGCGCAATTTGGAGGTTTAATGACCATTTTCGATTACCCCAATTTGTGTCACATCTACTGGAGCATCATGAGCATGTATTATGACGTCACAGTATATGATGACATCATAATTATTATGCACTATGACGTCACAATGTATTATGACGTCATAATGTATCCGCATTATGACATCACAATATATTATGAGAGCGCAACATGCAGGTATTATGAGCAATTTCTCTTACCCCAATTTGTGTCACATCTACTGGAGCATCATGAGCATGTATTATGACGTCACAGTATTTGATGACATCATAATTAGTATGCACTGTGACGTCACAATGTATTATGACGTCATAATGTATCCGCATTATGACATCACAATATATTATGAGAGCGCAATTTGCAGGTTTTATGACCAATTTCGCTTACCCCAATTTGTGTCACATCTACTGGAGCATCATGAGCATGTATTATGACGTCACAGTATATGATGACATCATAATCAGTATGCACTATGGCGTCACAATGTATTATGACGTCATAATGTACCCGCATTATGACATCACAATATATTATGAGAGCGCAACATGCAGGTATTATGAGCAATTTCTCTTACCCCAATTTGTGTCACATCTACTGGAGCATCATGAACATGATTTATGACGTCAGAGTATATGATGATATCATTATTAGTATGCACTATGACGTCACAATGTATTATGACGTCATAATGTATCCGCATTATGACATCACAATATATTATGAGAGCGCGACATGCAGGTATTATGAGCAATTTCTCTTACCCCAATTTGTGTCACATCTACTGGAGCATCATGAGCATGTATTATGACGTCACAGTATATGATGACATCATAATCAGTATGCACTATGGCGTCACAATGTATTATGACGTCATAATGTACCCGCATTATGACATCACAATATATTATGAGAGCGCAACATGCAGGTACTATGAGCAATTTCTCTTACCCCAATTTGTGTCACATCTACTGGAGCATCATGAGCATGATTTATGACGTCAGAGTATATGATGATATCATAATTAGTATGCACTATGACGTCACAATGTATTATGACGTCATAATGTATCCGCATTATGACATCACAATATATTATGAGAGCGCAACATGCAGGTATTATGAGCAATTTCTCTTATCCCAATTTGTGTCACATCTACTGGAGCATCATGAGCATGTATTATGACGTCACAGTATATGATGACATCATAATCAGTATGCACTATGGCGTCACAATGTATTATGACGTCATAATGTATCCGCATTATGACATCACAATATTTTATGAGAGCGCAATTTGCAGGTTTTATGACCATTTTCGATTACCCCAATTTGTGTCACATCTACTGGAGCATCATGAGCATGTATTATGACGTCACAGTATTTGATGACATCATAATTAGTATGCAGTATGACGTCACAATGTATTATGACGTCATAATGTATCCGCATTATGACATCACAATACATTATGAGAGCGCAACATGCAGGAATTATGAGCAATTTCTCTTACCCCAATTTGTGTCACATCTACTGGAGCATCATGAGCATGTATTATGACGTCACAGTATTTGATGACATCATAATTAGTATGCACTGTGACGTCACAATGTATTATGACGTCATAATGTATCCGCACTATGACATCACAGTATATTATGAGAGCGCAACATGCAGGTATTATGAGCAATTTCTCTTATCCCAATTTGTGTCATATCTACTGGAGCATCATGAGCATGTATTATGACGTCACAGTATATGATGACATCATAATTAGTATGCACTATGACGTCACAATGTATTATGACGTCATAATGTATCCGCATTATGACATCACAATATATTATGAGAGCGCAACTTGTAGGTGTTATGAGCAATTTCTCTTACCCCAATTTGTGTCACATCTACTGGAGCATCATGAGCATGTATTATGACGTCACAGTATATGATGACATCATAATTAGTATGCACTATGACGTCACATTGTATTATGACGTCATAATATATCCGCATTATGACATCACAATATATTATGAGAGCGCAATTTGCAGGTTTTATGACCAATTTCGATTACCCCAATTTGTGTCACATCTACTGGAGCATCATGAGCATGTATTATGACGTCACAGTATATGATGACATCATTATTAGTATGCAGTATGACGTCACAATGTATTATGATGTCATAAAGTATCTGCAGTATGACATCACAAATTATTATGAGAGCGCAACATGCAGGTATTATGACCAATTTCGCTTACCCCAATTTGTGTCACATCTACTGTAGCATCATGAGCATGTATTATGACGTCACAGTATATGATGACATCATAATTAGTATGCACTATGACGTCACAATGTATTATGACGTCATAATGTATCCGCATTATGACATCACAATATATTATAAGAGCGCAACATGCAGGTATTATGAGCAATTACTCTTACCCCAATTTGTGTCACATCTACTGGAGCATCATGAGCATGTATTATGACGTCACAGTATATGATGACATCATAATCAGTATGCACTATGGCGTCACAATGTATTATGACGTCATAATGTACCCGCATTATGACATCACAATATATTATGAGAGCGCAACATGCAGGAATTATGAGCAATTTCTCTTACCCCAATTTGTGTCACATCTACTGGAGCATCATGAGCATGATTTATGACGTCAGAGTATATGATGATATCATAATTAGTATGCACTATGACGTCACAATGTATTATGACGTCATAATGTATCCGCATTATGACATCACAATATATTATGAGAGCGCGACATGCAGGTATTATGAGCAATTTCTCTTACCCCAATTTGTGTCACATCTACTGGAGCATCATGAGCATGTATTATGACGTCACAGTATATGATGACATCATAATCAGTATGCACTATGGCGTCACAATGTATTATGACGTCATAATGTACCCGCATTATGACATCACAATATATTATGAGAGCGCAACATGCAGGTACTATGAGCAATTTCTCTTACCCCAATTTGTGTCACATCTACTGGAGCATCATGAGCATGATTTATGACGTCAGAGTATATGATGATATCATAATTAGTATGCACTATGACGTCACAATGTATTATGACGTCATAATGTATCCGCATTATGACATCACAATATATTATGAGAGCGCAACATGCAGGTATTATGAGCAATTTCTCTTATCCCAATTTGTGTCACATCTACTGGAGCATCATGAGCATGTATTATGACGTCACAGTATATGATGACATCATAATCAGTATGCACTATGGCGTCACAATGTATTATGACGTCATAATGTATCCGCATTATGACATCACAATATTTTATGAGAGCGCAATTTGCAGGTTTTATGACCATTTTCGATTACCCCAATTTGTGTCACATCTACTGGAGCATCATGAGCATGTATTATGACGTCACAGTATTTGATGACATCATAATTAGTATGCAGTATGACGTCACAATGTATTATGACGTCATAATGTATCCGCATTATGACATCACAATACATTATGAGAGCGCAACATGCAGGAATTATGAGCAATTTCTCTTACCCCAATTTGTGTCACATCTACTGGAGCATCATGAGCATGTATTATGACGTCACAGTATTTGATGACATCATAATTAGTATGCACTGTGACGTCACAATGTATTATGACGTCATAATGTATCCGCACTATGACATCACAGTATATTATGAGAGCGCAACATGCAGGTATTATGAGCAATTTCTCTTATCCCAATTTGTGTCATATCTACTGGAGCATCATGAGCATGTATTATGACGTCACAGTATATGATGACATCATAATTAGTATGCACTATGACGTCACAATGTATTATGACGTCATAATGTATCCGCATTATGACATCACAATATATTATGAGAGCGCAACTTGTAGGTGTTATGAGCAATTTCTCTTACCCCAATTTGTGTCACATCTACTGGAGCATCATGAGCATGTATTATGACGTCACAGTATATGATGACATCATAATTAGTATGCACTATGACGTCACATTGTATTATGACGTCATAATATATCCGCATTATGACATCACAATATATTATGAGAGCGCAATTTGCAGGTTTTATGACCAATTTCGATTACCCCAATTTGTGTCACATCTACTGGAGCATCATGAGCATGTATTATGACGTCACAGTATATGATGACATCATTATTAGTATGCAGTATGACGTCACAATGTATTATGATGTCATAAAGTATCTGCAGTATGACATCACAAATTATTATGAGAGCGCAACATGCAGGTATTATGACCAATTTCGCTTACCCCAATTTGTGTCACATCTACTGTAGCATCATGAGCATGTATTATGACGTCACAGTATATGATGACATCATAATTAGTATGCACTATGACGTCACAATGTATTATGACGTCATAATGTATCCGCATTATGACATCACAATATATTATAAGAGCGCAACATGCAGGTATTATGAGCAATTACACTTACCCCAATTTGTGTCACATCTACTGGAGCATCATGAGCATGTATTATGACGTCACAGTATATGATGACATCAAAATCAGTATGCACTATGGCGTCACAATGTATTATGACGTCATAATGTACCCGCATTATGACATCACAATATATTATGAGAGCGCAACATGCAGGAATTATGAGCAATTTCTCTTACCCCAATTTGTGTCACATCTACTGGAGCATCATGAGCATGATTTATGACGTCAGAGTATATGATGATATCATAATTAGTATGCACTATGACGTCACAATGTATTATGACGTCATAATGTATCCGCATTATGACATCACAATATATTATGAGAGCGCAATTTGCAGGTTTTATGACCATTTTCGATTACCCCAATTTGTGTCACATCTACTGGAGCATCATGAGCATGTATTATGACGTCACAGTGTATGATGACATCATAATTAGTATGCACTATGACGTCACATTGTATTATGACGTCATAATATATCCGCATTATGACATCACAATATATTATGAGAGCGCAATTTGCAGGTTTTATGACCAATTTCGATTACCCCAATTTGTGTCACATCTACTGGAGCATCTTGAGCATGTATTATGACGTCACAGTATATGATGACATCATTATTAGTATGCAGTATGACGTCACAATGTATTATGATGTCATAAAGTATCTGCAGTATGACATCACAATATATTATGAGAGCGCAACATGCAGGTATTATGACCAATTTCGCTTACCCCAATTTGTGTCACATCTACTGTAGCATCATGAGCATGTATTATGACGTCACAGTATATGATGACATCATAATTAGTATGCACTATGACGTCACAATGTATTATGATGTCATAATGTATCCGCATTATGACATCACAATATATTATGAGAGCGCAATTTGCAGGTATTATGAGCATTTTCTCTTACCCCAATTTGTGTCACATCTACTGGAGCATCATGAGCATGTATTATGACGTCACAGTATATGATGACATCATAATGTGTATGCACTCTGACGTCACAATGTATTATGACATCATAATGTATCCGCATTATGACATCACAATATATTATGAGAGCGCAACATGCAGGTATTTTGAGCAATTTCTCTTACCTGAATTTGTGTCACATCTACTGGAGCATCATGAGCATGTATTATGACGTCACAGTACATGATGACAGCATAATTAGCATGCACTATGACATCACAATGTATTATGACGTCATAATGTATCCGCATTATGACATCACAATATATTATGAGAGCGCAACATGCAGGTTTTATGAACAATTTCGCTCACCCCAATTTGTGTCACATCTACTGTAGCATCATGAGCATGTATTATGACGTCATAGTATATGACGACATCATAATTAGTATGCACTATGATGTCACAATGTATTATGACATCATAATGTATCCGCATTATGACATCACAATATATTATGAGAGCGCAACATGCAGGTATTATGAGCAATTTCTCTTACGCCAATTTGTGTCACATCTACTGGAGCATCATGAGCATGTATTATGACGTCACAGTATATGATGACATCATAATGTTTATGCACTATGACGTCACAATGTTTTATGACGTCATAATGTATCCGCATTATGACATCACAATATATTATGAGAGCGCAACATGCAGGTATTATGAGCAATTTCTCTTACCCCAATTTGTGTCACATCTACTGGAGCATCATGAGCATGGTTTATGACGTCAGAGTATATGATGATATCATAATTAGTATGCACTATGACGTCACAATGTATTATGACGTCATAATGTATCCGCATTATGACATCACAATATATTATGAGAGCGCAACATGCAGGTATTATGAGCAATTTCTCTTATCCCAATTTGTGTCACATCTACTGGAGCATCATGAGCATGTATTATGACGTCACAGTATATGATGACATCATAATCAGTATGCACTATGGCGTCACAATGTATTATGACGTCATAATGTATCCGCATTATGACATCACAATATATTATGAGAGCGCAATTTGCAGGTTTTATTACCAATTTCGCTTACCCCAATTTGTGTCACATCTACTGGAGCATCATGAGCATGTATTATGACGTCACAGTATATGATGACATCATAATCAGTATGCACTATGGCGTCACAATGTATTATGACGTCATAATGTACCCGCATTATGACATCACAATATATTATGAGAGCGCAACATGCAGGTATTATGAGCAATTTCTCTTAACCCAATTTGTGTCACATCTACTGGAGCATCATGAGCATGATTTATGACGTCAGAGTATATGATGATATCATAATTATTATGCACTATGACGTCACAATGTATTATGACGTCATAATGTATCCGCATTATGACATCACAATATATTATGAGAGCGCAATTTGCAGGTTTTATGACCATTTTCGATTACCCCAATTTGTGTCACATCTAGTGGAGCATCATGAGCATCTATTATGACGTCACAGTATATGATGACATCATAATTAGTATGCAGTATGACGTCACAATGTATTATGACGTCATAATGTATCCGCATTATGACATCACAATACATTATGAGAGCGCAACATGCAGGAATTATCAGCAATTTTTCTTACCCCAATTTGTGTCACATCTACTGGAGCATCATGAGCATGTATTATGACGTCACAGTATTTGATGACATCATAATTAGTATGCACTGTGACGTCACAATGTATTATGACGTCATAATGTATCCGCACTATGACATCACAATATATTATGAGAGCGCAACATGCAGGTATTATGAGCAATTTCTCTTATCCCAATTTGTGTCATATCTACTGGAGCATCATGAGCATGTATTATGACGTCACAGTATATGATGACATCATAATTAGTATGCACTATGACGTCACAATGTATTATGACGTCATAATGTATCAGCATTATGACATCACAATATATTATGAGAGCGCAACTTGCAGGTGTTATGAGCAATTTCTCTTACCCCAATTTGTGTCACATCTACTGGAGCATCATGAGCATGTATTATGACGTCACAGTATATGATGACATCATAATTAGTATGCACTATGACGTCACATTGTATTATGACGTCATAATATATCCGCATTATGACATCACAATATATTATGAGAGCGCAATTTGCAGGTTTTATGACCAATTTCGCTTACCCCAATTTGTGTCACATCTACTGGAGCATCATGAGCATGTATTATGACGTCACAGTATATGATGACATCATAATCAGTATGCACTATGGCGTCACAATGTATTATGACGTCATAATGTACCCGGATTATGACATCCCAATATATTATGAGAGCGCAACATGCAGGTATTATGAGCAATTTCTCTTACCCCAATTTGTGTCACATCTACTGGAGCATCATGAGCATGATTTATGACGTCAGAGTATATGATGATATCATAATTAGTATGCACTATGACGTCACAATGTATTATGACGTCATAATGTATCCGCATTATGACATCACAATATATTATGAGAGCGCAACATGCAGGTATTATGAGCAATTTCTCTTATCCCAATTTGTGTCACATCTACTGGAGCATCATGAGCATGTATTATGACGTCACAGTATATGATGACATCATAATCAGTATGCACTATGGCGTCACAATGTATTATGACGTCATAATGTATCCGCATTATGACATCACAATATATTATGAGAGCGCAATTTGCAGGTTTTATGACCAATTTCGCTTACCCCAATTTGTGTCACATCTACTGGAGCATCATGAGCATGTATTATGACGTCACAGTATATGATGACATCATAATCAGTATGCACTATGGCGTCACAATGTATTATGACGTCATAATATACCCGCATTATGACATCACAATATATTATGAGAGCGCAACATGCAGGTATTACGAGCAATTTCTCTTACCCCAATTTGTGTCACATCTACTGGAGCATCATGAGCATGATTTATGACGTCAGAGTATATGATGATATCATAATTAGTATGCACTATGACGTCACAATGTATTATGACGTCATAATGTATCCGCATTATGACATCACAATATATTATGAGAGCGCAATTTGCAGGTTTTATGACCATTTTCGATTACCCCAATTTGTGTCACATCTACTGGAGCATCATGAGCATGTATTATGACGTCACAGTATATGATGACATCATAATTAGTATGCAGTAGGACGTCACAATGTATTATGACGTCATAATGTATCCGCATTATGACATCACAATACATTATGAGAGCGCAACATGCAGGAATTATGAGCAATTTCTCTTATCCCAATTTGTGTCACATCTACTGGAGCATCATGAGCATGTATTATGACGTCACAGTATATGATGACATCATAATCAGTATGCACTATGGCGTCACAATGTATTATGACGTCATAATGTATCCGCATTATGACATCACAATATATTATGAGAGCGCAATTTGCAGGATTTATGACCAATTTCGCTTACCCCAATTTGTGTCACATCTACTGGAGCATCATGAGCATGTATTTTGACGTCACAGTATATGATGACATCATAATCAGTATGCACTATGGCGTCACAATGTATTATGACGTCATAATGTACCCGCATTATGACATCACAATATATTATGAGAGCGCAACATGCAGGTATTATGAGCAATTTCTCTTACCCCAATTTGTGTCACATCTACTGGAGCATCATGAGCATGATTTATGACGTCAGAGTATATGATGATATCATAATTAGTATGCACTATGACGTCACAATGTATTATGACGTCATAATGTATCCGCATTATGACATCACAATATATTATGAGAGCGCAATTTGTAGGTTTTATGACCATTTTCGATTACCCCAATTTGTGTCACATCTACTGGAGCATCATGAGCATGTATTATGACGTCACAGTATATGATGACATCATAATTAGTCTGCAGTAGGACGTCACAATGTATTATGACGTCATAATGTATCCGCATTATGACATCACAATACATTATGAGAGCGCAACATGCAGGAATTATGAGCAATTTCTCTTACCCCAATTTGTGTCACATCTACTGGAGCATCATGAGCATGTATTATGACGTCACAGTATTTGATGACATCATAATTAGTATGCACTGTGACGTCACAATGTATTATGACGTCATAATGTATCCGCACTATGACATCACAATATATTATGAGAGCGCAACATGAAGGTATTATGAGCAATTTCTCTTATCCCAATTTGTGTCATATCTACTGGAGCATCATGAGCATGTATTATGACGTCACAGTATATGATGACATCATAATTAGTATGCACTATGATGTCACAATGTATTATGACGTCATAATGTATCCGCATTATGACATCACAATATATTATGAGAGCGCAACTTGCAGGTGTTATGAGCAATTTCTCTTACCCCAATTTGTGTCACATCTACTGGAGCATCATGAGCATGTATTATGACGTCACAGTATATGATGACATCATAATTAGTATGCACTATGACGTCACATTGTATTATGACGTCATAATATATCCGCATTATGACATCACAATATATTATGAGAGCGCAATTTGCAGGTTTTATGACCAATTTCGCTTACCCCAATTTGTGTCACATCTACTGGAGCATCATGAGCATGTATTATGACGTCACAGTATATGATGACATCATTATTAGTATGCAGTATGACGTCACAATGTATTATGATGTCATAAAGTATCTGCAGTATGACATCACAAATTATTATGAGAGCGCAACATGCAGGTATTATGACCAATTTCGCTTACCCCAATTTGTGTCACATTTACTGTAGCATCATGAGCATGTATTATGACGTCACAGTATATGATGACATCATAATTAGTATGCACTATGACGTCACAATGTATTATGACGTCATAATGTATCCGCATTATGACATCACAATATATTATGAGAGCGCAATTTGGAGGTTTAATGACCATTTTCGATTACCCCAATTTGTGTCACATCTACTGGAGCATCATGAGCATGTATTATGACGTCACAGTATATGATGACATCATAATGAGTATGCACTATGACGTCACAATGTGCTATGACGTCATAATGTATCCGCATTATGACATCACAATATATTATGAGAACGCAATTTGCAGGTATTATGAGCAATTTGTCTTACCCCAATTTGTGTCACATCTACTGGAGCCTCATGAGCATGTATTATGACGTCACAGTATATGATGACATCATAATTAGTATGCACTATGACGTCACAATGTATTATGACGTCATAATATATCCGCATTATGACATCACAATATATTATGAGAGCGCAGCATGCAGGTATTATGAGCAATTTCTCTTACCCTAATTTGTGTCACATCTACTGGATCCTCATGATCATGTATTATGACGTCAAAGTATTTGATGACATCATAATTAGTATGCAGTATGACGTCACAATGTATTATGACGTCATAATGTATCCGCATTATGACATCACAATATATTATGAGAGCGCAACATGCAGGTATTATGAGCAATTTCTCTTACCTCAATTTGTGTCACATCTACTGGAGCATCATGAGCATGTATTATGACGTCACAGTATTTGATGACATCATAATTAGTATGCACTTTGACGTCACAATGTATTATGACGTCATAATGTATCCGCACTATGACATCACAATATATTATGAGAGCGCAACATGCAGGTATTATGAGCAATTTATCTTATCCCAATTTGTGTCACATCTACTGGAGCATCATGAGCATGTATTATGACGTCACAGTATATGATGACATCATAATTAGTATGCACTATGACTTCACAATGTATTATGACATCATAATGTATCCGCATTATGACATCACAATATATTATGAGAGCGCAACATGCAGGTTTTATGAACAATTTCTCTTACCCCAATTTGTGTCACATCTACTGGAGCATCATGAGCATGTATTATGACGTCACAGTATATGATGACATAATAATTAGTATGCACTATGACGTCACAATGTATTATGACGTCATAATGTATCCGCATTATGACATCACAATATATTATGCGAGCGCAATTTGCAGGTTTTATGACCAATTTCGCTTACCCCAATTTGTGGCACATCTACTGGAGCATCATGAGCATGTATTATGACGTCACAGTATATGATGACATCATAATTAGTATGCAGTATGACGTCACAATGTATTATGACGTCATAATGTATCCGCATTATGACATCACAATATATTATGAGAGCGCAACATGCAGGTGTTATGAGCAATTTCTCTTACCCCAAATTGTGTCACATCTACTGGAGCATCATGAGCATGTATTATGACGTCACAGTGTATGATGACATCATAATTAGTATGCACTATGACGTCACAATGTATTATGACGTCATAATATATCCGCATTATGACAACACAATATATTATGAGAGCGCAATTTGCAGGTTTTATGACCAATTTCGCTTACCCCAATTTGTGTCACATCTACTGGAGCATCATGAGCATGTATTATGACGTCACAGTATATGATGACATCATTATTAGTATGCAGTATGACGTCACAATGTATTATGATGTCATAAAGTATCTGCAGTATGACATCACAATATATTATGAGAGCGCAACATGCAGGTATTATGACCAATTTTGCTTACCCCAATTTGTGTCACATCTACTGTAGCATCATGAGCATGTATTATGACGTCACAGTATATGATGACATCATAATTAGTATGCACTATGACGTCACAATGTATTATGACGTCATAATGTGTCCGCGTTATGACAGCACAATATATTATGAGAGCCCAATTTACAGGATTTATGAACAATTTCTCTTACCCCAATTTGTGTCACATCTACTGGAGTATCATGAGCATGTATTATGACGTCACAGTATATGATGACATCATAATTAGTATGCAGTATGACGTCACAATATATTATGTCGTCACAATGTATCCGCATTATGACATCACAATATATTATGAGAGCGCAACATGCAGGTATTGTGAGCAATTTCTCTTACCCGAATTTGTGTCACATATACTGGAGCATCATGAGCATGTATTATGACGTCACAGTATATGATGACATCATAATTAGTATGCAGTATGACGTCACAATGTATTATGACGTCATAATGTATCCGCATTATGACATCACAATATATTATGTGAGCACAATTTGCAGGTTTTATGACCAATTTCGCTTACCCCAATTTGTGTCACATCTACTGGAGCATCAGGAGCATGTATTATGACGTCACAGTATATGATGACATCATAATTAGTATGCAGTATGACGTCACAATGTATTATGACGTCATAATGTATCCGCATTATGACATCACAATATATTATGAGAGCGCAACATGCAGATATTATGAGCAATTTCTCTTACCCCAATTTGTGTCACATCTACTGGAGCATCATGAGCATGTATTATGACATCACAGTATATGATGACATCATAATGAGTATGCACTATGACGTCACAATGTGCTATGACGTCATAATGTATCCGCATTATGACATCACAATATATTATGAGAACGCAATTTGCAGGTATTATGAGCAATTTGTCTTACCCCAATTTGTGTCACATCTACTGGAGCCTCATGAGCATGTATTATGACGTCACAGTATATGATGACATCATAATTAGTATGCACTATGACGTCACAATGTATTATGACGTCATAATATATCCGCATTATGACATCACAATATATTATGAGAGCGCAACATGCAGGTATTATGAGCAATTTCTCTTACCCTAATTTGTGTCACATCTACTGGATCCTCATGACCATGTATTATGACGTCACAGTATATGATGACATCATAATTAGTATGCAGTATGACGTCACAATGTATTATGACGTCAGAATGTATCCGCATTATGACATCACAATATATTATGAGAGCGCAACATGCAGGTATTATGAGCAATTTCTCTTACCTCAATTTGTGTCACATCTACTGGAGCATCATGAGCATGTATTATGACGTCACAGTATTTGATGACATCATAATTAGTATGCACTGTGACGTCACAATGTATTATGACGTCATAATGTATCCGCACTATGACATCACAATATATTATGAGAGCGCAACATGCAGGTATTATGAGCAATTTATCTTATCCCAATCTGTGTCACATCTACTGGAGCATCATGAGCATGTATTATGACGTCACAGTATATGATGATATCATAATTAGTATGCACTATGACGTCACAATGTATTATGACATCATAATGTATCCGCATTATGACATCACAATATATTATGAGAGCGCAACATGCAGGTGTTATGAGCAATTTCTCTTACCCCAATTTGTGTCACATCTACTGGAGCATCATGAGCATGTATTATGACGTCACAGTATATGATGACATCATAATTAGTATGCACTATGACGTCACAATGTATTATGACGTCATAATGTATCCGCATTATGACATCACAATATATTATGCGAGCGCAATTTGCAGGTTTTATGACCAATTTCGCTTACCCCAACTTGTGGCACATCTACTGGAGCATCATGAGCATGTTTTATGACGTCACAGTATATGATGACAACATAATTAGTAAGCAGTATGACGTCACAATGTATTATGACGTCATAATGTATCCGCATTAAGACATCACAATATATTTTGAGAGCGCAACATGCAGGTATTATGAGCAATTTCTCTTACCCCAAATTGTGTCACATCTACTTGAGCATCATGAGCATGTATTATGACGTCACAGTATATGATGACATCATAATTAGTATGCAGTATGACATCACAATGTATTATGACGTCATAATGTATCCACATTAAAACATCACAATATATTATGAGAGCGCAACATGCAGGTATTATGAGCAATTTCTCTTACCCCAATTTGTGTCACATCTACTGGATCATCATGAGCATGTATTATGACGTCACAGTATATGATGACATCATAATTAATATGCAGTATGACGTCACAATGTATTATGACGTCATAATGTATCCGCATTATGACATCACAATATATTATGAGAGCGCAACATGCCGGTATTATGAGCAATTTCTCTTACCCCAATTTGTGTCACATCTACTGGAGCATCATGAGCATGTATTATGACATCACAGTATATGATGACATCATAATGAGTATGCACTATGACGTCACAATGTGCTATGACGTCATAATGTATCCGCATTATGACATCACAATATATTATGAGAACGCAATTTGCAGGTATTATGAGCAATTTGTCTTACCCCAATTTGTGTCAAATCTACTGGAGCCTCATGAGCATGTATTATGACGTCACAGTATATGATGACATCATAATTAGTATGCACTATGACGTCACAATGTATTATGACGTCATAATATATCCGCATTATGACATCACAATATATTATGAGAGCGCAACATGCAGGTATTATGAGCAATTTCTCTTACCCTAATTTGTGTCACATCTACTGGATCCTCATGACCATGTATTATGACGTCACAGTATATGATGACATCATAATTAGTATGCAGTATGATGTCACAATGTATTATGACGTCAGAATGTATCCGCATTATGACATCACAATATATTATGAGAGCGCAACATGCAGGTATTATGAGCAATTTCTCTTACCTCAATTTGTGTCACATCTACTGGAGCATCATGAGCATGTATTATGACGTCACAGTATTTGATGACATCATAATTAGTATGCACTGTGACGTCACAATGTATTATGACGTCATAATGTATCCGCACTATGACATCACAATATATTATGAGAGCGCAACATGCAGGTATTATGAGCAATTTATCTTTTCCCAATTTGTGTCACATCTACTGGAGCATCATGAGCATGTATTATGACGTCACAGTATATGATGATATCATAATTAGTATGCACTATGACGTCACAATGTATTATGACATCATAATGTATCCGCATTATGACATCACAATATATTATGAGAGCGCAACATGCAGGTGTTATGAGCAATTTCTCTTACCCCAATTTGTGTCACATCTACTGGAGCATCATGAGCATGTATTATGACGTCACAGTATATGATGACATCATAATTAGTATGCACTATGACGTCACAATGTATTATGACGTCATAATGTATCCGCATTATGACATCACAATATATTATGCGAGCGCAATTTGCAGGTTTTATGACCAATTTCGCTTACCCCAACTTGTGGCACATCTACTGGAGCATCATGAGCATGTATTATGACGTCACAGTATATGATGACAACATAATTAGTAAGCAGTATGACGTCACAATGTATTATGACGTCATAATGTATCCGCATTAACACATCACAATATATTTTGAGAGCGCAACATGCAGGTATTATGAGCAATTTCTCTTACCCCAATTTGTGTCACATCTACTTGAGCATCATGAGCATGTATTATGACGTCACAGTATATGATGACATCATAATTAGTATGCAGTATGACGTCACAATGTATTATGACGTCATAATGTATCCGCATTAAAACATCACAATATATTATGAGAGCGCAACATGCAGGTATTATGAGCAATTTCTCTTACCCCAATTTGTGTCACATCTACTGGATCATCATGGGCATGTATTATGACGTCACAGTATATGATGACATCATAATTAGTATGCAGTATGACGTCACAATGTATTATGACGTCATAATGTATCCGCATTATGACATCACAATATATTATGAGAGCGCAACATGCAGGTATTATGAGCAATTTCTCTTACCCCAATTTGTGTCACATCTACTGGAGCATCATGAGCATGTATTATGACGTCACAGTATATGATGACATCATGATTAGTATGCACTATGACGTCACAATCTATTATGATATCATAATGTATCCACATTATGACATCACAATATATTATGAGAGAGCAATTTGCAGGTTTTATGACCAATTTCTCTTACCCCAATTTGTGTCACATCTACTGGAGCATCATGAGCATGTATTATGACGTCACAGTGTATGATGACATCATAATTAGTATGCAGTATGACTTCACAATGTATTATGACGTCATAATGTATCCGCATTAGGACATCACAATATATTATGAGAGTGCAACATGCAGGTATTATGAGCAATTTCTCTTACCCCAATTTGTGTCACATCTACTGGAGGATCATGAGCATGATTTATGACGTCAGAGTATATGATGATATCATAATTAGTATGCACTATGACGTCACAATGTATTATGACGTCATAATGTATCCGCATTATGACATCACAATATATTATGAGAGCGCAATTTGCAGGTTTTATGACCATTTTCGATTACCTCAATTTGTGTCACATCTACTGGAGCATCATGAGCATGTATTATGACGTCACAGTATATGATGACATCATAATTAGTATGCAGTATGACGTCACAATTTATTATGACGTCATAATGTATCCGTATTATGACATCACAATATATTATGAGAGTGCAACATGCAGGTATTATGAGCAATTTCTCTTATCTCAATTTGTGTCACATCTACTGGAGCACCATGAGCATGTATTATGACGTCACAGTATATGATGACATCATAATTAGTATGCACTATGACGTCACAATGTATTATGACGTCATACTGTATTCGCATTATGACATCACAATATATTGTGAGAGCGCAACATGCAGGTATTATGAGCAATTTCTCTTACCCCAATTTGTGTCACATCTACTGGAGCATCATGAGCATGTATTATGACGTCACAGTATATGATGACATCATAATTAGTATGCACTATGACATCACAATGTATTATGACGTCATAATGTATCCGCATTTTGACATCACAATATATTATGAGAGCGCAACATGCAGGTATTATGAGCAATTTCTCTTACCCCATTTTGTGTCACATCTACTGGAGCATCATGAGCATGTATTATGACGTCACAGTATATGATGACACCATAATTAGTATGCACTATGACGTCACAATGTATTATGACGTCATAATGTATCCGCATTATGACATCACAATACTTTATGAGAGCGCAACATGCAGGTATTATGAGCAATTTCTCTTACCCCAATTTGTGTCACATCTACTGGAGCATCATGAGCATGTATTATGACGTCACAGTATTTGATGACATCATAATTAGTATGCACTGTGACGTCACAATGTATTATGACGTCATAATGTATCCGCACTATGACATCACAATATATTAAGAGAGCGCAACATGCAGGTATTATGAGCAATTTCTCTTACCCCAATTTGTGTCATATCTACTGGAGCATCATGAGCATGTATTATGACGTCACAGTATATGATGACATCATAATTAGTATGCACTATGACGTCACAATGTATTATGACGTCATAATGTATCCGCATTATGACATCACAATATATTATGAGAGCGCAACATGCAGGTGTTATGAGCAATTTCTCTTACCCCAATTTGTGTCACATCTACTGGAGCATCATGAGCATGTATTATGACGTCACAGTATATGATGACATCATAATTAGTATGCACTATGACGTCACAATGTATTATGACGTCATAATGTCTCCGCATTATGACATCACAATATATTATGAGAGCGCAACTTGCAGGTTTTATGACCAATTTCGCTTACCCCAATTTGTGTCACATCTACTGGAGCATCATGAGCATGTATTATGACGTCACAGTATATGATGACATCATAATTAGTATGCAGTATGACGTCACAATGTATTATGACGTCATAATGTATCCGCATTATGACATCACAATATATTATGAGAGCGCAACATGCAGGTATTATGAGCAATTTCTCTTACCCCAATTTGTGTCACATCTACTGGAGCATCATGAGCATGTATTATGATGTCACAGTATATGATGACATCATAATTAGTATGCAGTATGACGTCACAATGTATTATGACGTCATAATGTATCCGCATTAAGACATCACAATATATTATGAGCGCGCAACATGCAGGTATTATGAGCAATTCCTCTTACCCCAATTTGTGTCACATCTACTGGATCATCATGAGCATGTATTATGACGTCACAGTATATGATGACATCATAATTAGTATGCAGTATGACGTCACAGTGTATTATGACGTCATAATGTCTCCGCATTATGACATCACAATATATTATGAGAGAGCAATTTGCAGGTTTTATGACCAATTTCTCTTACCCCAATTTGTGTCGCATCTACTGGAGAATCATGAGCATGTATTATGACGTCACAGTATATGATGACAACATAAATAGTATGCAGTATGACGTCACAATGTATTATGACGTCATAATATATCCGCATTATGACATCACAATATATTATGAGAGCGCAATTTCCAGGTTTTATGACCAATTTGGCTTACCCCAATTTGTGTCACATCTACTGTAGCATCATGAGCATGTATTATGATGTCACAGTATATGATGACATCATAATTAGTATGCACTATGACGTCACAATGTATTATGACGTCATAATGTGTCCGCGTTATGACATCACAATATATTATGAGAGCCCAATTTACAGGCTTTATGAACAATTTCTCTTACCCCAATTTGTGTCACATCTACTGGAGTATCATGAGCATGTATTATGATGCCACAGTATATGATGACATCATAATTAGTATGCAGTATGACGTCACAATATATTATGCCGTCTCAATGTATCCGCATTATGACATCACAATATATTATGAGAGCGCAACATGCAGGTATTGTGAGCAATTTCTCTTACCCGAATTTGTGTCACATATACTGGAGCATCATGAGCATGTATTATGATGTCACAGTGTATGATGACATCATAATTAGTATGCAGTATGACTTCACAATGTATTATGACGTCATAATGTATCCGCATTAGGACATCACAATATATTATGAGAGTGCAACATGCAGGTATTATGAGCAATTTCTCTTACCCCAATTTGTGTCACATCTACTGGAGCATCATGAGCATGATTTATGACGTCAGAGTATATGATGATATCATAATTAGTATGCACTATGACGTCACAATGTATTATGACGTCATAATGTATCCGCATTATGACATCACAATATATTATGAGAGCGCAATTTGCAGGTTTTATGACCATTTTCGATTACCCCAATTTGTGTCACATCTACTGGAGCATCATGAGAATGTATTATGACGTCACAGTATATGATGACATCATAATTAGTATGCAGTATGACGTCACAATTTATTATGACGTCATAATGTATCCGTATTATGACATCACAATATATTATGAGAGTGCAACATGCAGGTATTATGAGCAATTTCTCTTACCTCAATTTGTGTCACATGTACTGGAGCACCATGAGCATGTATTATGACGTCACAGTATATGATGACATCATAATTAGTATGCACTATGACGTCACAATGTATTATGACGTCATACTGTATTCGCATTATGACATCACAATATATTGTGAGATCGCAACATGCAGGTATTATGAGCAATTTCTCTTACCCCAATTTGTGTCACATCTACTGGAGCATCATGAGCATGTATTATGACGTCACAGTATATGATGACATCATAATTAGTATGCACTATGACATCACAATGTATTATGACGTCATAATATAACCGCATTATGACATCACAATATATTATGAGAGCGCAACATGCAGGTATTATGAGCAATTTCTCTTACCCCAATTTGTGTCACATCTACTGGAGCATCATGAGCATGTATTATGACGTCAGAGTATATGATGACACCATAATTAGTATGCACTATGACGTCACAATGTATTATGACGTCATAATGTATCCGCATTATGACATCACTATACATTATGAGAGCGCAACATGCAGGTATTATGAGCAATTTCTCTTACCCCAATTTGTGTCACATCTACTGGAGCATCATGAGCATGTATTATGACGTCACAGTATTTGATGACATCATAATTAGTATGCACTGTGATGTCACAATGTATTATGACGTCATAATGTATCCGCACTATGACATCACAATATATTAAGAGAGCGCAACATGCAGGTATTATGAGCAATTTCTCTTATCCCAATTTGTGTCATATCTACTGGAGCATCATGAGCATGTATTATGACGTCACAGTATATGATGACATCATAATTAGTATGCACTATGACGTCACAATGTATTATGACGTCATAATGTATCCGCATTATGACATCACAATATATTATGAGAGCGCAACATGCAGGTATTATGAGCAATTTCTCTTACCCCAATTTGTGTCACATCTACTGGAGCATCATGAGCATGTATTATGACGTCACAGTATATGATGACATCATAATTAGTATGCACTATGACGTCACAATGTATTATGATGAAGTAATGTCTCCGCATTATGACATCACAATATATTATGAGAGCGCAATTTGCAGGTTTTATGACCAATTTCGCTTACCCCAATTTGTGTCACATCTACTGGAGCATCATGAGCATGTATTATGACGTCACAGTATATGATGACATCATAATTAGTATGCAGTATGACGTCACAATGTATTATGACGTCATAATGTATCCGCATTATGACATCACAATATATTATGAGAGCGCAACATGCAGGTATTATGAGCAATTTCTCTTACCTCAATTTGTGTCACATCTACTGGAGCATCATGAGCATGTATTATGACGTCACAGTATATGATGACATCATAATTAGTATGCAGTATGACGTCACAATGTATTATGACGTCATAATGTATCCGCATTAAGACATCACAATATATTATGAGAGCGCAACATGCAGGTATTATGAGCAATTCCTCTTACCCCAATTTGTGTCACATCTACTGGATCATCATGAGCATGTATTATGACGTCACAGTATATGATGACATCATAATTAGTATGCAGTATGACGTCACAATGTATTATGACGTCATAATGTCTCCGCATTATGACATCACAATATATTATGAGAGAGCAATTTGCAGGTTTTATGACCAATTTCTCTTACCCCAATTTGTGTCACATCTACTGGAGAATCATGAGCATGTATTATGACGTCACAGTATATGATGACAACATAAATAGTATGCAGTATGACGTCACAATGTATTATGACGTCATAATATATCCGCATTATGACATCACAATATATTATGAGAGCGCAATTTCCAGGTTTTATGACCAATTTGGCTTACCCCAATTTGTGTCACATCTACTGGAGCATCATGAGCATGTATTATGACGTCACAGTATATGATGACTTCATTATTAGTATGCAGTATGACGTCACAATGTATTATGATGTCATAAAGTATCTGCAGTATGTCATCACAATATATTATGAGAGCGCAACATGCAGGTATTATGACCAATTTCGCTTACCCCAATTTGTGTCACATCTATTGTAGCATCATGAGCATGTATTATGACGTCACAGTATATGATGACATCATAATTAGTATGCACTATGACGTCACATTGTATTATGACGTCATAATATATCCGCATTATGACATCACAATATATTATGAGAGCGCAATTTGCAGGTATTATGAGCATTTTCTCTTACCCCAATTTGTGTCACATCTACTGGAGCATCATGAGCATGTATTATGACGTCACAGTATATGATGACATCATAATTAGTATGCAGTATGATGTCACAATCTATTATGACGTCATAATGTATCCGCATTAAGACATCACAATATATTATGAGAGCGCAATATGCGGGTATTATGAGCAATTTCTCTTACCCCAATTTGTGTCACATCTACTGGATCATCATTAGCATGTATTATGACATCACAGTATATGATGACATCATAATTAATATGCAGTATGACGTCACAATGTATTATGACGTCATAATGTCTCTGCATTATGACATCACAATATATTATGAGAGAGCAATTTGCAGGTTTTATGACCAATTTCTCTTACCCCAATTTGTGTCACATCTACTGGAGCATCATGAGCATGTATTATGACGTCACAGTATATGATGACATCATAATTAGTATGCAGTATGACGTCACAATGTATTATGACGTCATAATGTATCCGCATTATGACATCACAATATATTATGAGAGCGCAATTTGCAGGTTTTATGACCAATTTCGCTTACCCCAATTTGTGTCACATCTACTGGAGCATCATTAGCATGTATTATGACGTCACAGTATATGATGACATCATTATTAGTATGCAGTATGACGTCACAATGTATTATGATGTCATAAAGTATCTGCAGTATGTCATCACAATATATTATGAGAGCGCAACATGCAGGTATTATGACCAATTTCGCTTACCCCAATTTGTGTCACATCTACTGGAGCATCATGAGCATGTATTATGACATCACAGTATATGATGACATCATAATTAGTATGCACTATGACGTCACAATGTATTATGACGTCATAATGTATCCGCATTATGACATCACAATATATTATGAGAGCGCAATTTGCAGGTTTTATGACAATTTTCGATTACCCCAATTTGTGTCACATCTACTGGAGCATCATGAGCATGTATTATGACGTCACAGTATATGATGACATCATAATTAGTATGCAGTATGACGTCACAATGTATTATGACGTCATAATGTATCCATATTATGACATCACAATATATTATGAGAGTGCAACATGCAGGTATTATGAGCAATTTCTCTTACCTCAATTTGTGTCACATCTACTGGGGCATCATGAGCATGTATTATGACGTCACAGTATATGATGACATCATAATTAGTATGCACTATGACGTCACAATGTATTATGACGTCATAATGTATTTGCATTATGACATCACAATATATTGTGAGAGCGCAACATGCAGGTATTATGAGCAATTTCTCTTACCCCAATTTGTGTCACATCTACTGGAGCATCATGAGCATGTATTATGACGTCACAGTATATAATGACATCATAATTAGTATGCACTATGAGATCACAATGTATTATGACGTCATAATATATCCGCATTATGACATCACAATATATTATGAGAGCGCAACATGCAGGTATTATGAGCAATTTCTCTTACCCCAATTTGTGTCACATCTACTGGAGCATCATGAGCATGTATTATGACGTCACAGTATATGATGACATCATAATTAGTATGCACTATGACGTCACAATGTATTATGACGTCATAATGTATGCGCATTATGACATCACAATACATTATGAGAGCGCATCATGCAGGTATTATGAGCAATTTCTCTTACCCCAATTTGTGTCACATCTACTGGAGCATCATGAGCATGTATTATGACGTCACAGTATTTGATGACATCATAATTAGTATGCACTGTGACGTCACAATGTATTATGATGTCATAATGTATCCGCATTATAACATCACAATATATTATGAGAGCGCAACATGCAGGTATTATGAGCAATTTCTCTTATCCCAATTTGTGTCATATATACTGGAGCATCATGAGCATGTATTATGACATCACAGTATATGATGACATCATAATTAGTATGCACTATGACGTCACAATGTATTATGACGTCATAATGTATCCGCATTATGACATCACAATATATTATGAGAGCGCAACATGCAGGTGTTATGAGCAATTTCTCTTACCCCAATTTGTGTCACATCTACTGGAACATCATGAGCATGTATTATGGCGTCATAGTGTATGATGACATCATAATTAGTATGCACTATGACGTCACATTGTATTATGACGTCATAATATATCCGCATTATGACATCACAATATATTATGAGAGCGCAATTTGCAGGTTTTATGACCAATTTCGCTTACCCCAATTTGTGTCACATCTACTGGAGCATCATGAGCATGTATTCTGACGTCACAGTATATGATGACATCATAATTAGTATGCAGTATGACGTCACAATGTATTATGACGTCATATTGTATCCGCATTATGACATCACAATATATTATGAGAGCGCAACATGCAGGTATTATGAGCAATTTCTCTTACCCCAATTTGTGTCACATCTACTGGAGCATCATGAGCATGTATTATGACGTCACAGTATATGATGACATCATAATTAGTATGCAGTATGACGTCACAATGTATTATGACGTCATAATGTATCCGCATTAAGACATCACAATATATTATGAGAGCGCAACATGCAGGTATTATGAGCAATTTCTCTTACCCCAATTTGTGTCACATCTACTGCATCATCATGAGCATGTATTATGACGTCACAGTATATGATGACATCATAATTAGTATGCAGTATGACGTCACAATGTATTATGACGTCATAATGTCTCCGCATTATGACATCACAATATATTATGAGAGAGCAATTTGCAGGTTTTATGACCAATTTCTCTTACCCCAATTTGTGTCACATCTACTGGAGCATCATGAGCATGTATTATGACGTCACAGTATATGATGACATCATAATTAGTATGCAGTATGACGTCACAATGTATTATGACGTCATAATGTATCCGCATTATAACATCATAATATATTATGAGAGCGCAATTTGCAGGTTTTATGACCAATTTCGCTTACCCCAATTTGTGTCACATCTACTGGAGCATCATGAGCATGTATTATGACGTCACAGTATATGATGACATCATTATTAGTATGCAGTATGATGTCACAATGTATTATGATGTCATAAAGTATCTGCAGTATGTCATCACAATATATTATGAGAGCGCAACATGCAGGTATTATGACCAATTTCGCTTACCCCAATTTGTGTCACATCTACTGGAGCATCATGAGCATGTATTATGACGTCACAGTATATGATGACATCATAATTAGTATGCACTATGACGTCACAATGTATTATGACGTCATAATGTATCCGCATTATGACATCACAATATATTATGAGAGCGCAATTTGGAGGTTTAATGACCATTTTCGATTACCCCAATTTGTGTCACATCTACTGGAGCATCATGAGCATGTATTATGACGTCACAGTATATGATGACATCATAATTAGTATGCACTATGACGTCACAATGTATTATGACGTCATAATGTATCCGCATTATGACATCACAATATATTATGAGAGCGCAATTTGCAGGTATTATGAGCAATTTCTCTTACCCCAATTTGTGTCATATCTACTGGAGCATCATGAGCATGTATTATGACGTCACAGTATATGATGACATCATAATTTGTATGCACTATGACGTCAAAATGTATTATGACGTCATAATGTATCCGCATTATGACATCACAATATATTATGAGAGCGCAACATGCAGGTATTATGAGCAATTTCTCTTACCTCAATTTGTGTCACATCTACTGGAGCATCATGAGCATGTATTATGACGTCACAGTATTTGATGACATCATAATTAGTATGCACTGTGACGTCACAATGTATTATGACGTCATAATGTGTCCGCACTATGACATCACAATATATTATGAGAGCGCAACATGCAGGTATTATTAGCAATTTCTCTTACCCCAATTTGTGTCACATCTACTGGAGCATCATGAGCATGTATTATGACGTCACAGTATATGATGACATCATAATTAGTATGCAGTATGACGTCACAATGTATTATGACGTCATATTGTATCCGCATTATGACATCACAATATATTATGAGAGCGCAACATGCAGGTATTATGAGCAATTTCTCTTACCCCAATTTGTGTCACATCTACTGGAGCATCATGAGCATGTATTATGACGTCACAGTATATGATGACATCATAATTAGTATGCAGTATGACGTCACAATGTATTATGACGTCATAATGTATCCGAATTAAGACATCACAATATATTATGAGAGCGCAACATGCAGGTATTATGAGCAATTTCTTTTACCCCAATTTGTGTCACATCTACTGCATCATCATGAGCATGTATTATGACGTCACAGTATATGATGACATCATAATTAGTATGCAGTATGACGTCACAATGTATTATGACGTCATAATGTCTCCGCATTATGACATCACAATATATTATGAGAGAGCAATGTGCAGGTATTATGAGCAATTTCTCTTACCCCAATTTGTGTCACATCTACTGGAGCATCATGAGCATGTATTATGACGTCACAGTATATGATGACATCATAATTAGTATGCAGTATGACGTCACAATGTATTATGACGTCATAATGTATCCGCATTATAACATCACAATATATTATGAGAGCGCACTTTGCAGGTTTTATGACCAATTTCGCTTACCCCAATTTGTGTCACATCTACTGGAGCATCATGAGCATGTATTATGACGTCACAGTATATGATGACATCATTATTAGTATGCAGTATGACGTCACAATGTATTATGATGTCATAAAGTATCTGCAGTATGTCATCACAATATATTATGAGAGCGCAACATGCAGGTATTATGACCAATTTCGCTTACCCCAATTTGTGTCACATCTACTGGAGCATCATGAGCATGTATTATGACGTCACAGTATATGATGACATCATAATTAGTATGCACTATGACGTCACAATGTATTATGACGTCATAATGTATCCGCATTATGACATCACAATATATTATGAGAGCGCAATTTGCAGGTTTTATGACCATTTTCGATTACCCCAATTTGTTTCACATCTACTGGAGCATCATTAGCATGTATTATGACGTCACAGTATATGATGACATCATAATTAGTATGCAGTATGACGTCACAATGTATTATGATGTCATAAAGTATCTGCAGTATGTCATCACAATATATTATGAGAGCGCAACATGCAGGTATTATGACCAATTTCGCTTACCACAATTTGTGTCACATCTATTGTAGCATCATGAGCATGTATTATGACGTCACAGTATATGATGACATCATAATTAGTATGCACTATGACGTCACAATGTATTATGACGTCATAATGTATTTGCATTATGACATCACAATATATTGTGAGAGCGCAACATGCTGGTATTATGAGCAATTTCTCTTACCTCAATTTGTGTCACATCTACTGGAGCATCATGAGCATGTATTATGACGTCACAGTATATGATGACATCATAATTAGTATGCAGTATGACGTCACAATGTATTATGACGTCATAATGTATCCATATTATGACATCACAATATATTATGAGAGTGCAACATGCAGGTATTATGAGCAATTTCTCTTACCTCAATTTGTGTCACATCTACTGGAGCATCATGAGCATGTATTATGACGTCACAGTATATGATGACATCATAATTAGTATGCACTATGACGTCACAATGTATTATGACGTCATAATGTATTTGCATTATGACATCACAATATATTGTGAGAGCGCAACATGCAGGTATTATGAGCAATTTCTCTTACCCCAATGTGTGTCACATCTACTGGAGCATCATGAGCATGTATTATGACGTCACAGTATATAATGACATCATAATTAGTATGCACTATGAGATCACAATGTATTATGACGTCATAATGTATCCGCATTATGACATCACAATATATTATGAGAGCGCAACATGCAGGTATTATGAGCAATTTCTCTTACCCCAATTTGTGTCACATCTACTGGAGCATCATGAGCATGTATTATGACGTCACAGTATATGATGACATCATAATTAGTATGCAGTATGACGTCACAATGTATTATGACGTCATAATGTATCCGCATTATAACATCACAATATATTATGAGAGCGCACTTTGCAGGTTTTATGACCAATTTCGCTTACCCCAATTTGTGTCACATCTACTGGAGCATCATGAGCATGTATTATGACGTCACAGTATATGATGACATCATTATTAGTATGCAGTATGACGTCACAATGTATTATGATGTCATAAAGTATCTGCAGTATGTCATCACAATATATTATGAGAGCCCAACATGCAGGTATTATGACCAATTTCGCTTACCCCAATTTGTGTCACATCTACTGGAGCATCATGAGCATGTATTATGACGTCACAGTATATGATGACATCATAATTAGTATGCACTATGACGTCACAATGTATTATGACGTCATAATGTATCCGCATTATGACATCACAATATATTATGAGAGCGCAATTTGCAGGTTTTATGACCATTTTCGATTACCCCAATTTGTTTCACATCTACTGGAGCATCATTAGCATGTATTATGACGTCACAGTATATGATGACATCATTATTAGTATGCAGTATGACGTCACAATGTATTATGATGTCATAAAGTATCTGCAGTATGTCATCACAATATATTATGAGAGCGCAACATGCAGGTATTATGACCAATTTCGCTTACCACAATTTGTGTCACATCTATTGTAGCATCATGAGCATGTATTATGACGTCACAGTATATGATGACATCATAATTAGTATGCACTATGACGTCACAATGTATTATGACGTCATAATGTATTTGCATTATGACATCACAATATATTGTGAGAGCGCAACATGCTGGTATTATGAGCAATTTCTCTTACCTCAATTTGTGTCACATCTACTGGAGCATCATGAGCATGTATTATGACGTCACAGTATATGATGACATCATAATTAGTATGCAGTATGACGTCACAATGTATTATGACGTCATAATGTATCCATATTATGACATCACAATATATTATGAGAGTGCAACATGCAGGTATTATGAGCAATTTCTCTTACCTCAATTTGTGTCACATCTACTGGAGCATCATGAGCATGTATTATGACGTCACAGTATATGATGACATCATAATTAGTATGCACTATGACGTCACAATGTATTATGACGTCATAATGTATTTGCATTATGACATCACAATATATTGTGAGAGCGCAACATGCAGGTATTATGAGCAATTTCTCTTACCCCAATGTGTGTCACATCTACTGGAGCATCATGAGCATGTATTATGACGTCACAGTATATAATGACATCATAATTAGTATGCACTATGAGATCACAATGTATTATGACGTCATAATGTATCCGCATTATGACATCACAATATATTATGAGAGCGCAACATGCAGGTATTATGAGCAATTTCTCTTACCCCAATTTGTGTCACATCTACTGGAGCATCATGAGCATGTATTATGACGTCACAGTATATGATGACATCATAATTAGTATGCACTATGACGTCACAATGTATTATGACGTCATAATGTATGCGCATTATGACATCACAATACATTATGAGAGCGCATCATGCAGGTATTATGAGCAATTTATCTTACCCCAATTTGTGTCACATCTACTGGAGCATCATGAGCATGTATTATGACGTCACAGTATTTGATGACATCATAATTAGTATGCACTGTGACGTCACAATGTATTATGATGTCATAATGTATCCGCACTATAACATCACAAAATATTATGAGAGCGCAACATGCAGGTATTATGAGCAATTTCTCTTATCCCAATTTGTGTCATATATACTGGAGCATCATGAGCATGTATTATGACGTCACAGTATATGATGACATCATAATTAGTATGCACTATGACGTCACAATGTATTATGACGTCATAATGTATCCGCATTATGACATCACAATATATTATGAGAGCGCAACATGCAGGTGTTATGAGCAATTTCTGTTACCCCAATTTGTGTCACATCTACTGGAACATCTTGAGCATGTATTATGGCGTCACAGTGTATGATGACATCATAATTAGTATGCACTATGACGTCACATTGTATTATGACATCATAATATATCCGCATTATGACATCACAATATATTATGAGAGCGCAATTTGCAGGTTTTATGACCAATTTCGCTTACCCCAATTTGTGTCACATCTACTGGAGCATCATGAGCATGTATTATGACGTCACAGTATATGATGACATCATAATTAGTATGCAGTATGACGTCACAATGTATTATGACGTCATATTGTATCCGCATTATGACATCACAATATATTATGAGAGCGCAACATGCAGGTATTATGAGCAATTTCTCTTACCCCAATTTGTGTCACATCTACTGGAGCATCATGAGCATGTATTATGACGTCACAGTATATGATGACATCATAATTAGTATGCAGTATGACGTCACAATGTATTATGACGTCATAATGTATCCGCATTAAGACATCACAATATATTATGAGAGCGCAACATGCAGGTATTATGAGAAATTTCTCTTACCCCAATTTGTGTCACATCTACTGCATCATCATGAGCATGTATTATGACGTCACAGTATATGATGACATCATAATTATTATGCAGTATGACGTCACAATGTATTATGACGTCATAATGTCTCCGCATTATGACATCACAATATATTATGAGAGAGCAATTTGCAGGTATTATGACCAATTTCTCTTACCCCAATTTGTGTCACATCTACTGGAGCATCATGAGCATGTATTATGACGTCACAGTATATGATGACATCATAATTAGTATGCAGTATGACGTCACAATGTATTATGACGTCATAATGTATCCGCATTATAACATCACAATATATTATGAGAGCGCACTTTGCAGGTTTTATGACCAATTTCGCTTACCCCAATTTGTGTCACATCTACTGGAGCATCATGAGCATGTATTATGACGTCACAGTATATGATGACATCATTATTAGTATGCAGTATGACGTCACAATGTATTATGATGTCATAAAGTATCTGCAGTATGTCATCACAATATATTATGAGAGCGCAACATGCAGGTATTATGACCAATTTCGCTTACCCCAATTTGTGTCACATCTACTGGAGCATCATGAGCATGTATTATGACGTCACAGTATATGATGACATCATAATTAGTATGCACTATGACGTCACAATGTATTATGACGTCATAATGTATCCGCATTATGATATCACAATATATTATGAGAGCGCAATTTGGAGGTTTAATGACCATTTTCGATTACCCCAATTTGTGTCACATCTACTGGAGCATCATGAGCATGTATTATGACGTCACAGTATATGATGACATCATAATTATTATGCACTATGACGTCACAATGTATTATGACGTCATAATGTATCCGCATTATGACATCACAATATATTATGAGAGCGCAATTTGCAGGTATTATGAGCAATTTCTCTTACCCCAATTTGTGTCATATCTACTGGAGCATCATGAGCATGTATTATGACGTCACAGTATATGATGACATCATAATTTGTATGCACTATGACGTCACAATGTATTATGACGTCATAATGTATCCGCATTATGACATCACAATATATTATGAGAGCGCAACATGCAGGTATTATGAGCAATTTCTCTTACCTCAATTTGTGTCACATCTACTGGAGCATCATGAGCATGTATTATGACGTCACAGTATTTGATGATATCATAATTAGTATGCACTGTGACGTCACAATGTATTATGACGTCATAATGTGTCCGCACTATGACATCACAATATATTATGAGAGCGCAACATGCAGGTATTATTAGCAATTTCTCTTACCCCAATTTGTGTCACATCTACTGGAGCATCATGAGCATGTATTATGACGTCACAGTATATGATGACATCATAATTAGTATGCAGTATGACGTCACAATGTATTATGACGTCATATTGTATCCGCATTATGACATCACAATATATTATGAGAGCGCAACATGCAGGTATTATGAGCAATTTCTCTTACCCCAATTTGTGTCACATCTACTGGAGCATCATGAGCATGTACTATGACGACACAGTATATGATGACATCATAATTAGTATGCAGTATGACGTCACAATGTATTGTGACGTCATAATGTATCCGAATTAAGACATCACAATATATTATGAGAGCGCAACATGCAGGTATTATGAGCAATTTCTCTTACCCCAATTTGTGTCACATCTACTGCATCATCATGAGCATGTATTATGACGTCACAGTATATGATGACATCATAATTAGTATGCAGTATGACGTCACAATGTATTATGACGTCATAATATATCCGCATTATGACATCACAATATATTATGAGAGCGCAACATGCAGGTTTTATGAACAATTTCGCTCACCCCAATTTGTGTCACATCTACTGTAGCATCATGAGCATGTATTATGACGTCATAGTATATGACGACATCATAATTAGTATGCACTATGACGTCACAATGTATTATGACGTCATAATGTATCCGCATTATGACATCACAATATATCATGAGAGCGCAACATGCAGGTATTATGAGCAATTTCTCTTACCCCAATTTGTGTCACATCTACTGGAGCATGATGAGCATGTATTACGACGTCACAGTATATGATGACATCATAATTAGTATGCACTATGACGTCACAATATATTATGAAGTCATAATGTATCCGCATTACGACATCACAATATATTATGAGAGCGCAATATGCAGGTATTATGAGCACTTTCTCTTACCGCAATTTGTGTCACATCTACTGGAGCATCATGAGCATGTATTATGACGTCACAGTATATGATGACATCATAATTAGTATGCACTATGACGTCACAATGTATTATGACGTCATAATGTGTCCGCGTTATGACATCACAATATATTATGAGAGCCCAATTTACAGGTATTATGAACAATTTCTCTTACCCCAATTTGTGTCACATCTACTGGAGTATCATGAGCATGTATTATGACGTCACAGTATATGATGACATCATAATTAGTATGCAGTATGACGTCACAATATATTATGTCGTCACAATGTATCCGCATTATGACATCACAATATATTATGAGAGCGCAACATGCAGGTATTGTGAGCAATTTCTCTTACCCGAATTTGTGTCACATATACTGGAGCATCATGGGCATGTATTATGACGTCACAGTATATCATGACATCATAATTATTATGCAGTATGACGTCACAATGTATTATGACGTCATAATGTGTCCGCATTATGACATCACAATATATTATGAGAGCGCAACATGTAGGTATTATGAGCAATTTCTCTTACCCCAATTTGTGTCACATATACTGGAGCATCATGAGTATGTATTATGACATCACAGTATATGATGACATCATAGTGAGTATGCACTTTGACGTCACAATGTGCTATGACGTCATAATGTATCCGCATTATGACATCACAATATATTATGAGAACGCAATTTGCAGGTATTATGAGCAATTTGTCTTACCCCAATTTGTGTCACATCTACTGGAGCCTCATGAGCATGTATTATGACGTCACAGTATATGATGACATCATAATTAGTATGCACTATGACGTCACATTGTATTATGACGTCATAATATATCCGCATTATGACATCACAATATATTATGAGAGGGCAACATGCAGGTATTATGAGCAATTTCTCTTACCCTAATTTGTGTCACATCTACTGGATCCTCATGAGCATGTATTATGACGTCACAGTATATGATGACATCATAATTAGTATGCAGTATGACGTCACAATGTATTATGACGTCATAATGTATCCGCATTATGACATCACAATATATTATGAGAGCGCAACATGCAGGTATTATGAGCAATTTCTCTTACCTCAATTTGTGTCACATCTACTGGAGCATCATGAGCATGTATTATGACGTCACAGTATTTGATGACATCATAATTAGTATGCACTGTGACGTCACAATGTATTATGACGTCATAATGTATCCGCACTATGACATCACAATATATTATGAGAGCGCAACATGCAGGTGTTATGAGCAATTTCTCTTACCCCAATTTGTGTCACATCTACTGGAGCATCATGAGCATGTATTATGACGTCACAGTATATGATGACATCATAATTAGTATGCACTATGACGTCACAATGTATTATGACGTCATAATGTATCCGCATTAAGACATCACAATATATTATGAGACAGCAATTTGCAGGTTTTATGACCAATTTCTCTTACCCCAATTTGTGTCACATCTACTGGAGCATCATGAGCATGTATTATGACGTCACAGTGTATGATGACATCATAATTAGTATGCAGTATGACTTCACAATGTATTATGACGTCATAATGTATCCGCATTATGACATCACAATATATTATGAGAGTGCAACATGCAGGTATTATGAGCAATTTCACTTACCTCAATTTGTGTCACATCTACTGGAGCATCATGAGCATGTATTATGACGTCACAGTATATGATGACATCATAATTAGTATGCACTATGACGTCACAATGTATTATGACGTCATAATGTATCCGCATTATGACATCACAATATATTATGAGAGCGCAATTTGCAGGTATTATGAGCAATTTCTCTTACCCCAATTTGTGTCACATCTACTGGAGCATCATTAGCATGTATTATGACGTCACAGTATATGATGACATCATAATTTGTATGCACTATGACGTCACAATGTATTATGACGTCATAATGTATCCGCATTATGACATCACAATATATTATGAGAGCGCAACATGCAGGTATTATGAGCAATTTCTCTTACCCCAATTTGTGTCACATCTACTGGAGCATCATGAGCATGTATTATGACGTCACAGTATATGATGACATCATAATGAGTATGCACTATGACGTCACAATGTGCTATGACGTCATAATGTATCCGCATTATGACATCACAATATATTATGAGAGCGCAATTTGCAGGTATTATGAGCAATTTGTCTTACCCCAATTTGTGTCACATCTACTGGAGCATCATGAGCATGTATAATGACGTCACAGTATATGATGACATCATAATTAGTATGCACTATGACGTCACAATGTATTATGACGTCATAATGTATCCGCATTATGACATCACAATATATTATGAGAGCGCAATTTGCAGGTTTTATGACCAATTTCGCTTACCGCAATTTGTGTCACATCTACTGGAGCATCATGAGCATGTATTATGATGTCACAGTATATGATGACATCATAATTAGTATGCAGTATGACGTCACAATGTATTATGATGTCATAAAGTATCCGCATTATGACATCACAATATATTATGAGAGCGCAACATGCAGGTATTATGACCAATTTCGCTTACCCCAATTTGTGTCACATCTACTGTAGCATCATGAGCATGTATTATGACGTCACAGTATATGATGACATCATAATTAGTATGCACTATGACATCACAATGTATTATGACGTCATAATGTATCCGCATTATGACATCACAATATATTATGAGAGCGCAATTTGGAGGTTTTATGACCATTTTCGATTTCCCCAATTTGTGTCACATCTACTGGAGCATCATGAGCATGTATTATGACGTCACAGTATATGATGACATCATGATTAGTATGCACTATGACGTCACAATCTATTATGATATCATAATGTATCCACATTATGACATCACAATATATTATGAGAGAGCAATTTGCAGGTTTTATGACCAATTTCTCTTACCCCAATTTGTGTCACATCTACTGGAGCATCATGAGCATGTATTATGACGTCACAGTGAATGATGACATCATAATTAGTATGCAGTATGACTTCACAATGTATTATGACGTCATAATGTATCCGCATTAGGACATCACAATATATTATGAGAGTGCAACATGCAGGTATTATGAGCAATTTCTCTTACCCCAATTTGTGTCACATCTACTGGAGGATCATGAGCATGATTTATGACGTCAGAGTATATGATGATATCATAATTAGTATGCACTATGACGTCACAATGTATTATGACGTCATAATGTATCCGCATTATGACATCACAATATATTATGAGAGCGCAATTTGCAGGTTTTATGACCATTTTCGATTACCTCAATTTGTGTCACATCTACTGGAGCATCATGAGCATGTATTATGACGTCACAGTATATGATGACATCATAATTAGTATGCAGTATGACGTCACAATTTATTATGACGTCATAATGTATCCGTATTATGACATCACAATATATTATGAGAGTGCAACATGCAGGTATTATGAGCAATTTCTCTTATCTCAATTTGTGTCACATCTACTGGAGCACCATGAGCATGTATTATGACGTCACAGTATATGATGACATCATAATTAGTATGCACTATGACGTCACAATGTATTATGACGTCATACTGTATTCGCATTATGACATCACAATATATTGTGAGAGCGCAACATGCAGGTATTATGAGCAATTTCTCTTACCCCAATTTGTGTCACATCTACTGGAGCATCATGAGCATGTATTATGACGTCACAGTATATGATGACATCATAATTAGTATGCACTATGACATCACAATGTATTATGACGTCATAATGTATCCGCATTTTGACATCACAATATATTATGAGAGCGCAACATGCAGGTATTATGAGCAATTTCTCTTACCCCATTTTGTGTCACATCTACTGGAGCATCATGAGCATGTATTATGATGTCACAGTATATGATGACATCATAATTAGTATGCAGTATGACGTCACAATGTATTATGACGTCATAATGTATCCGCATTAAGACATCACAATATATTATGAGCGCGCAACATGCAGGTATTATGAGCAATTCCTCTTACCCCAATTTGTGTCACATCTACTGGATCATCATGAGCATGTATTATGACGTCACAGTATATGATGACATCATAATTAGTATGCAGTATGACGTCACAGTGTATTATGACGTCATAATGTCTCCGCATTATGACATCACAATATATTATGAGAGAGCAATTTGCAGGTTTTATGACCAATTTCTCTTACCCCAATTTGTGTCGCATCTACTGGAGAATCATGAGCATGTATTATGACGTCACAGTATATGATGACAACATAAATAGTATGCAGTATGACGTCACAATGTATTATGACGTCATAATATATCCGCATTATGACATCACAATATATTATGAGAGCGCAATTTCCAGGTTTTATGACCAATTTGGCTTACCCCAATTTGTGTCACATCTACTGTAGCATCATGAGCATGTATTATGATGTCACAGTATATGATGACATCATAATTAGTATGCACTATGTCGTCACAATGTATTATGACGTCATAATGTGTCCGCGTTATGACATCACAATATATTATGAGAGCCCAATTTACAGGCTTTATGAACAATTTCTCTTACCCCAATTTGTGTCACATCTACTGGAGTATCATGAGCATGTATTATGATGCCACAGTATATGATGACATCATAATTAGTATGCAGTATGACGTCACAATATATTATGCCGTCTCAATGTATCCGCATTATGACATCACAATATATTATGAGAGCGCAACATGCAGGTATTGTGAGCAATTTCTCTTACCCGAATTTGTGTCACATATACTGGAGCATCATGAGCATGTATTATGACGTCACAGTATATGATGACATCATAATTAGTATGCAGTATGACGTCACAATGTATTATGACGTCATAATGTATCCGCATTATGACATCACAATATATTATGTGAGCACAATTTGCAGGTTTTATGACCAATTTCGCTTACCCCAATTTGTGTCACATCTACTGGAGCATCATGAGCATGTATTATGACGTCACAGTATATGATGACATCATAATTAGTATGCAGTATGACGTCACAATGTATTATGACGTCATAATGTATCCGCATTATGACATCACAATATATTATGAGAGCGCAACATGCAGGTATTATGAGCAATTTCTCTTACCCCAATTTGTGTCACATCTACTGGAGCATCATGAGCATGTATTATGACATCACAGTATATGATGACATCATAATGAGTATGCACTATGACGTCACAATGTGCTATGACGTCATAATGTATCCGCATTATGACATCACAATATATTATGAGAACGCAATTTGCAGGTATTATGAGCAATTTGTCTTACCCCAATTTGTGTCACATCTACTGGAGCCTCATGAGCATGTATTATGACGTCACAGTATATGATGACATCATAATTAGTATGCACTATGACGTCACAATGTATTATGACGTCATAATATATCCACATTATGACATCACAATATATTATGAGAGCGCAACATGCAGGTATTATGAGCAATTTCTCTTACCTCAATTTGTGTCACATCTACTGGAGCATCATGAGCATGTATTATGACGTCACAGTATTTGATGACATCATAATTAGTATGCACTGTGACGTCACAATGTATTATGACGTCATAATGTATCTGCATTATGACATCACAATATATTATGAGAGCGCAACATGCAGGTATTATGAGCAATTTCTCTTACCCTAATTTGTGTCACATCTACTGGATCCTCATGACCATGTATTATGACGTCACAGTATATGATGACATCATAATTAGTATGCACTGTGACGTCACAATGTATTATGACGTCATAATGTATCCGCACTATGACATCACAATATATTAAGAGAGCGCAACATGCAGGTATTATGAGCAATTTCTCTTATCCCAATTTGTGTCATATCTACTGGAGCATCATGAGCATGTATTATGACGTCACAGTATATGATGACATCATAATTAGTATGCACTATGACGTCACAATGTATTATGACGTCATAATGTATCCGCATTATGACATCACAATATATTATGAGAGCGCAACATGCAGGTATTATGAGCAATTTCTCTTACCCCAATTTGTGTCACATCTACTGGAGCATCATGAGCATGTATTATGACGTCACAGTATATGATGACATCATAATTAGTATGCACTATGACGTCACAATGTATTATGATGAAGTAATGTCTCCGCATTATGACATCACAATATATTATGAGAGCGCAATTTGCAGGTTTTATGACCAATTTCGCTTACCCCAATTTGTGTCACATCTACTGGAGCATCATGAGCATGTATTATGACGTCACAGTATATGATGACATCATAATTAGTATGCAGTATGACGTCACAATGTATTATGACGTCATAATGTATCCGCATTAAGACATCACAATATATTATGAGAGCGCAACATGCAGGTATTATGAGCAATTCCTCTTACCCCAATTTGTGTCACATCTACTGGATCATCATGAGCATGTATTATGACGTCACAGTATATGATGACATCATAATTAGTATGCAGTATGACGTCACAATGTATTATGACGTCATAATGTCTCCGCATTATGACATCACAATATATTATGAGAGAGCAATTTGCAGGTTTTATGACCAATTTCTCTTACCCCAATTTGTGTCACATCTACTGGAGAATCATGAGCATGTATTATGACGTCACAGTATATGATGACAACATAAATAGTATGCAGTATGACGTCACAATGTATTATGACGTCATAATATATCCGCATTATGACATCACAATATATTATGAGAGCGCAATTTCCAGGTTTTATGACCAATTTGGCTTACCCCAATTTGTGTCACATCTACTGGAGCATCATGAGCATGTATTATGACGTCACAGTATATGATGACTTCATTATTAGTATGCAGTATGACGTCACAATGTATTATGATGTCATAAAGTATCTGCAGTATGTCATCACAATATATTATGAGAGCGCAACATGCAGGTATTATGACCAATTTCGCTTACCCCAATTTGTGTCACATCTATTGTAGCATCATGAGCATGTATTATGACGTCACAGTATATGATGACATCATAATTAGTATGCACTATGACGTCACATTGTATTATGACGTCATAATATATCCGCATTATGACATCACAATATATTATGAGAGCGCAATTTGCAGGTATTATGAGCAATTTCTCTTACCCCAATTTGTGTCACATCTACTGGAGCATCATGAGCATGTATTATGACGTCACAGTATATGATGACATCATAATTAGTATGCAGTATGATGTCACAATCTATTATGACGTCATAATGTATCCGCATTAAGACATCACAATATATTATGAGAGCGCAATATGCGGGTATTATGAGCAATTTCTCTTACCCCAATTTGTGTCACATCTACTGGATCATCATTAGCATGTATTATGACATCACAGTATATGATGACATCATAATTAATATGCAGTATGACGTCACAATGTATTATGACGTCATAATGTCTCTGCATTATGACATCACAATATATTATGAGAGAGCAATTTGCAGGTTTTATGACCAATTTCTCTTACCCCAATTTGTGTCACATCTACTGGAGCATCATGAGCATGTATTATGACGTCACAGTATATGATGACATCATAATTAGTATGCAGTATGACGTCACAATGTATTATGACGTCATAATGTATCCGCATTATGACATCACAATATATTATGAGAGCGCAATTTGCAGGTTTTATGACCAATTTCGCTTACCCCAATTTGTGTCACATCTACTGGAGCATCATTAGCATGTATTATGACGTCACAGTATATGATGACATCATTATTAGTATGCAGTATGACGTCACAATGTATTATGATGTCATAAAGTATCTGCAGTATGTCATCACAATATATTATGAGAGCGCAACATGCAGGTATTATGACCAATTTCGCTTACCCCAATTTGTGTCACATCTACTGGAGCATCATGAGCATGCATTATGACATCACAGTATATGATGACATCATAATTAGTATGCACTATGACGTCACAATGTATTATGACGTCATAATGTATCCGCATTATGACATCACAATATATTATGAGAGCGCAATTTGCAGGTTTTATGACAATTTTCGATTACCCCAATTTGTGTCACATCTACTGGAGCATCATGAGCATGTATTATGACGTCACAGTATATGATGACATCATAATTAGTATGCAGTATGACGTCACAATGTATTATGACGTCATAATGTATCCATATTATGACATCACAATATATTATGAGAGTGCAACATGCAGGTATTATGAGCAATTTCTCTTACCTCAATTTGTGTCACATCTACTGGGGCATCATGAGCATGTATTATGACGTCACAGTATATGATGACATCATAATTAGTATGCACTATGACGTCACAATGTATTATGACGTCATAATGTATTTGCATTATGACATCACAATATATTGTGAGAGCGCAACATGCAGGTATTATGAGCAATTTCTCTTACCCCAATTTGTGTCACATCTACTGGAGCATCATGAGCATGTATTATGATGTCACAGTATATAATGACATCATAATTAGTATGCACTATGAGATCACAATGTATTATGACGTCATAATATATCCGCATTATGACATCACAATATATTATGAGAGCGCAACATGCAGGTATTATGAGCAATTTCTCTTACCCCAATTTGTGTCACATCTACTGGAGCATCATGAGCATGTATTATGACGTCACAGTATATGATGACATCATAATTTGTATGCACTATGACGTCACAATGTATTATGACGTCATAATGTATGCGCATTATGACATCACAATACATTATGAGAGAGCACCATGCAGGTATTATGAGCAATTTCTCTTACCCCAATTTGTGTCACATCTACTGGAGCATCATGAGCATGTATTATGACGTCACAGTATTTGATGACATCATAATTAGTATGCACTGTGACGTCACAATGTATTATGATGTCATAATGTATCCGCACTATAACATCACAATATATTATGAGAGCGCAACATGCAGGTATTATGAGCAATTTCTCTTATCCCAATTTGTGTCATATATACTGGAGCATCATGAGCATGTATTATGACATCACAGTATATGATGACATCATAATTAGTATGCACTATGAGGTCACAATGTATTATGACGTCATAATGTATCCGCATTATGACATCACAATATATTATGAGAGCGCAACATGCAGGTGTTATGAGCAATTTCTCTTACCCCAATTTGTGTCACATCTACTGGAACATCATGAGCATGTATTATGGCGTCACAGTGTATGATGACATCATAATTAGTATGCACTATGATGTCACATTGTATTATGACGTCATAATATATCCGCATTATGACATCACAATATATTATGAGAGCGCAATTTGCAGGTTTTATGACCAATTTCGCTTACCCCAATTTTTGTCACATCTACTGGAGCATCATGAGCATGTATTCTGACGTCACAGTATATGATGACATCATAATTAGTATGCAGTATGACGTCACAATGTATTATGACGTCATATTGTATCCGCATTATGACATCACAATATATTATGAGAGCGCAACATGCAGGTATTATGAGCAATTTCTCTTACCCCAATTTGTGTCACATCTACTGGAGCATCATGAGCATGTATTATGACGTCACAGTATATGATGACATCATAATTAGTATGCAGTATGACGTCACAATGTATTATGACGTCATAATGTATCCGCATTAAGACATCACAATATATTATGAGAGCGCAACATGCAGGTATTATGAGCAATTTCTCTTACCCCAATTTGTGTCACATCTACTGCATAATCATGAGCATGTATTATGACGTCACAGTATATGATGACATCATAATTAGTATGCAGTATGAAGTCACAATGTATTATGACGTCATAATGTCTCCGCATTATGACATCACAATATATTATGAGAGAGCAATTTGCAAGTTTTAATTCCAATTTCTCTTACCCCAATTTGTGTCACATCTACTGGAGCATCATGAGCATGTATTATGACGTCACAGTATATGATGACATCATAATTAGTATGCAGTATGACGTCACAATGTATTATGACGTCATAATGTATCCGCATTATAACATCACAATATATTATGAGAGCGCAATTTGCAGGTTTTATGACCAATTTCGCTTACCCCAATTTGTGTCACATCTACTGGAGCATCATGAGCATGTATTATGACGTCACAGTATATGATGACATCATTATTAGTATGCAGTATGATGTCACAATGTATTATGATGTCATAAAGTATCTGCAGTATGTCATCACAATATATTATGAGAGCGCAACATGCAGGTATTATGACCAATTTCGCTTACCCCAATTTGTGTCACATCTACTGGAGCATCATGAGCATGTATTATGACGTCACAGTATATGATGACATCATAATTAGTATGCACTATGACGTCACAATGTATTATGACGTCATAATGTATCCGCATTATGACATCACAATATATTATGAGAGCGCAATTTGGAGGTTTAATGACCATTTTCGATTACCCCAATTTGTGTCACATCTACTGGAGCATCATGAGCATGTATTATGACGTCACAGTATATGATGACATCATAATTAGTATGCACTATGACGTCACAATGTATTATGACGTCATAATGTATCCGCATTATGACATCACAATATATTATGAGAGCGCAACATGCAGGTATTATGACCAATTTCTCTTACCCCAATTTGTGTCATATCTACTGGAGCATCATGAGCATGTATTATGACGTCACAGTATATGATGACATCATAATTTGTATGCACTATGACGTCAAAATGTATTATGACGTCATAATGTATCCGCATTATGACATCACAATATATTATGAGAGCGCAACATGCAGGTATTATGAGCAATTTCTCTTACCTCAATTTGTGTCACATCTACTGGAGCATCATGAGCATGTATTATGACGTCACAGTATTTGATGACATCATAATTAGTATGCACTGTGACGTCACAATGTATTATGACGTCATAATGTGTCCGCACTATGACATCACAATATATTATGAGAGCGCAACATGCAGGTATTATTAGCAATTTCTCTTACCCCAATTTGTGTCACATCTACTGGAGCATCATGAGCATGTATTATGACGTCACAGTATATGATGACATCATAATTAGTATGCAGTATGACGTCACAATGTATTATGACGTCATATTGTATCCGCATTATGACATCACAATATATTATGAGAGCGCAACATGCAGGTATTATGAGCAATTTCTCTTACCCCAATTTGTGTCACATCTACTGGAGCATCATGAGCATGTATTATGATGTCACAGTATATGATGACATCATAATTAGTATGCAGTATGACGTCACAATATATTATGACGTCATAATGTATCCGAATTAAGACATCACAATATATTATGAGAGCGCAACATGCAGGTATTATGAGCAATTTCTTTTACCCCAATTTGTGTCACATCTACTGCATCATCATGAGCATGTATTATGACGTCACAGTATATGATGACATCATAATTAGTATGCAGTATGACGTCACAATGTATTATGACGTCATAATGTCTCCGCATTATGACATCACAATATATTATGAGAGAGCAATGTGCAGGTTTTATGACCAATTTCTCTTACCCCAATTTGTGTCACATCTACTGGAGCATCATGAGCATGTATTATGACGTCACAGTATATGATGACATCATAATTAGTATGCAGTATGACGTCACAATGTATTATGACGTCATAATGTATCCGCATTATAACATCACAATATATTATGAGAGCGCACTTTGCAGGTTTTATGACCAATTTCGCTTACCCCAATTTGTGTCACATCTACTGGAGCATCATGAGCATGTATTATGACGTCACAGTATATGATGACATCATTATTAGTATGCAGTATGACGTCACAATGTATTATGATGTCATAAAGTATCTGCAGTATGTCATCACAATATATTATGAGAGCGCAACATGCAGGTATTATGACCAATTTCGCTTACCCCAATTTGTGTCACATCTACTGGAGCATCATGAGCATGTATTATGCCGTCACAGTATATGATGACATCATAATTAGTATGCACTATGACGTCACAATGTATTATGACGTCATAATGTATCCGCATTATGACATCACAATATATTATGAGAGCGCAATTTGCAGGTTTTATGACCATTTTCGATTACCCCAATTTGTGTCACATCTACTGGAGCATCATTAGCATGTATTATGACGTCACAGTATATGATGACATCATTATTAGTATGCAGTATGACGTCACAATGTATTATGATGTCATAAAGTATCTGCAGTATGTCATCACAATATATTATGAGAGCGCAACATGCAGGTATTATGACCAATTTCGCTTACCACAATTTGTGTCACATCTATTGTAGCATCATGAGCATGTATTATGACATCACAGTATATGATGACATCATAATTAGTATGCACTATGACGTCACAATGTATTATGACGTCATAATGTATCCGCATTATGACATCACAATATATTATGAGAGCGCAATTTGCAGGTTTTATGACCATTTTCGATTACCCCAATTTGTGTCACATCTACTGGAGCATCATGAGCATGTATTATGACGTCACAGTATATGATGACATCATAATTAGTATGCAGTATGACGTCACAATGTATTATGACGTCATAATGTATCCATATTATGACATCACAATATATTATGAGAGTGCAACATGCAGGTATTATGAGCAATTTCTCTTACCTCAATTTGTGTCACATCTACTGGAGCATCATGAGCATGTATTATGACGTCACAGTATATGATGACATCATAATTAGTATGCACTATGACGTCACAATGTATTATGACGTCATAATGTATTTGCATTATGACATCACAATATATTGTGAGAGCGCAACATGCAGGTATTATGAGCAATTTCTCTTACCCCAATGTGTGTCACATCTACTGGAGCATCATGAGCATGTATTATGACGTCACAGTATATAATGACATCATAATTAGTATGCACTATGAGATCACAATGTATTATGACGTCATAATGTATCCGCATTATGACATCACAATATATTATGAGAGCGCAACATGCAGGTATTATGAGCAATTTCTCTTACCCCAATTTGTGTCACATCTACTGGAGCATCATGAGCATGTATTATGACGTCACAGTATATGATGACATCATAATTAGTATGCACTATGACGTCACAATGTATTATGACGTCATAATGTATGCGCATTATGACATCACAATACATTATGAGAGCGCATCATGCAGGTATTATGAGCAATTTCTCTTACCCCAATTTGTGTCACATCTACTGGAGCATCATGAGCATGTATTATGACGTCACAGTATTTGATGACATCATAATTAGTATGCACTGTGACGTCACAATGTATTATGATGTCATAATGTATCCGCACTATAACATCACAAAATATTATGAGAGCGCAACATGCAGGTATTATGAGCAATTTCTCTTATCCCAATTTGTGTCATATATACTGGAGCATCATGAGCATGTATTATGACGTCACAGTATATGATGACATCATAATTAGTATGCACTATGACGTCACAATGTATTATGACGTCATAATGTATCCGCATTATGACATCACAATATATTATGAGAGCGCAACATGCAGGTGTTATGAGCAATTTCTGTTACCCCAATTTGTGTCACATCTACTGGAACATCTTGAGCATGTATTATGGCGTCACAGTGTATGATGACATCATAATTAGTATGCACTATGACGTCACATTGTATTATGACATCATAATATATCCGCATTATGACATCACAATATATTATGAGAGCGCAATTTGCAGGTTTTATGACCAATTTCGCTTACCCCAATTTGTGTCACATCTACTGGAGCATCATGAGCATGTATTATGACGTCACAGTATATGATGACATCATAATTAGTATGCAGTATGACGTCACAATGTATTATGACGTCATAATGTATCCGCATTAAGACATCACAATATATTATGAGAGCGCAACATGCAGGTATTATGAGAAATTTCTCTTACCCCAATTTGTGTCACATCTACTGCATCATCATGAGCATGTATTATGACGTCAGAGTATATGATGACATCATAATTATTATGCAGTATGACGTCACAATGTATTATGACGTCATAATGTCTCCGCATTATGACATCACAATATATTATGAGAGAGCAATTTGCAGGTATTATGACCAATTTCTCTTACCCCAATTTGTGTCACATCTACTGGAGCATCATGTGCATGTATTATGACGTCACAGTATATGATGACATCATAATTAGTATGCAGTATGACGTCACAATGTATTATGACGTCATAATGTATCCGCATTATAACATCACAATATATTATGAGAGCGCACTTTGCAGGTTTTATGACCAATTTCGCTGACCCCAATTTGTGTCACATCTACTGGAGCATCATGAGCATGTATTATGACGTCACAGTATATGATGACATCATTATTAGTATGCAGTATGACGTCACAATGTATTATGATGTCATAAAGTATCTGCAGTATGTCATCACAATATATTATGAGAGCGCAACATGCAGGTATTATGACCAATTTCGCTTACCCCAATTTGTGTCACATCTACTGGAGCATCATGAGCATGTATTATGACGTCACAGTATATGATGACATCATAATTAGTATGCACTATGACGTCACAATGTATTATGACGTCATAATGTATCCGCATTATGACATCACAATATATTATGAGAGCGCAATTTGGAGGTTTAATGACCATTTTCGATTACCCCAATTTGTGTCACATCTACTGGAGCATCATGAGCATGTATTATGACGTCACAGTATATGATGACATCATAATTATTATGCACTATGACGTCACAATGTAGTATGACGTCATAATGTATCCGCATTATGACATCACAATATATTATGAGAGCGCAATTTGCAGGTATTATGAGCAATTTCTCTTACCCCAATTTGTGTCATATCTACTGGAGCATCATGAGCATGTATTATGACGTCACAGTATATGATGACATCATAATTTGTATGCACTATGACGTCACAATGTATTATGACGTCATAATGTATCCGCATTATGACATCACAATATATTATGAGAGCGCAACATGCAGGTATTATGAGCAATTTCTCTTACCTCAATTTGTGTCACATCTACTGGAGCATCATGAGCATGTATTATGACGTCACAGTATTTGATGATATCATAATTAGTATGCACTGTGACGTCACAATGTATTATGACGTCATAATGTGTCCGCACTATGACATCACAATATATTATGAGAGCGCAACATGCAGGTATTATTAGCAATTTCTCTTACCCCAATTTGTGTCACATCTACTGGAGCATCATGAGCATGTATTATGACGTCACAGTATATGATGACATCATAATTAGTATGCAGTATGACGTCACAATGTATTATGACGTCATATTGTATCCGCATTATGACATCACAAGATATCATGAGAGCGCAACATGCAGATATTATGAGCAATTTCTCTTACCCCAATTTGTGTCACATCTACTGGAGCATGATGAGCATGTATTACGACGTCACAGTATATGATGACATCATAATTAGTATGCACTATGACGTCACAATATATTATGAAGTCATAATGTATCCGCATTACGACATCACAATATATTATGAGAGCGCAATATGCAGGTATTATGAGCACTTTCTCTTACCGCAATTTGTGTCACATCTACTGGAGCATCATGAGCATGTATTATGACGTCACAGTATATGATGACATCATAATTAGTATGCACTATGACGTCACAATGTATTATGACGTCATAATGTGTCCGCGTTATGACATCACAATATATTATGAGAGCCCAATTTACAGGTATTATGAACAATTTCTCTTACCCCAATTTGTGTCACATCTACTGGAGTATCATGAGCATGTATTATGACGTCACAGTATATGATGACATCATAATTAGTATGCAGTATGACGTCACAATATATTATGTCGTCACAATGAATCCGCATTATGACATCACAATATATTATGAGAGCGCAACATGCAGGTATTGTGAGCAATTTCTCTTACCCGAATTTGTGTCACATATACTGGAGCATCATGGGCATGTATTATGACGTCACAGTATATCATGACATCATAATTAGTATGCAGTATGACGTCACAATGTATTATGACGTCATAATGTGTCCGCATTATGACATCACAATATATTATGAGAGCGCAACATGCAGGTATTATGAGCAATTTCTCTTACCCCAATTTGTGTCACATATACTGGAGCATCATGAGTATGTATTATGACATCACAGTATATGATGACATCATAGTGAGTATGCACTATGACGTCACAATGTGCTATGACGTCATAATGTATCCGCATTATGACATCACAATATATTATGAGAACGCAATTTGCAGGTATTATGAGCAATTTGTCTTACCCCAATTTGTGTCACATCTACTGGAGCCTCATGAGCATGTATTATGACGTCACAGTATATGATGACATCATAATTAGTATGCACTATGACGTCACATTGTATTATGACGTCATAATATATCCGCATTATGACATCACAATATATTATGAGAGCGCAACATGCAGGTATTATGAGCAATTTCTCTTACCCTAATTTGTGTCACATCTACTGGATCCTCATGAGCATGTATTATGACGTCACAGTATATGATGACATCATAATTAGTATGCAGTATGACGTCACAATGTATTATGACGTCATAATGTATCCGCATTATGACATCACAATATATTATGAGAGCGCAACATGCAGGTATTATGAGCAATTTCTCTTACCTCAATTTGTGTCACATCTACTGGAGCATCATGAGCATGTATTATGACGTCACAGTATTTGATGACATCATAATTAGTATGCACTGTGACGTCACAATGTATTATGACGTCATAATGTATCCGCACTATGACATCACAATATATTATGAGAGCGCAACATGCAGGTGTTATGAGCAATTTCTCTTACCCCAATTTGTGTCACATCTACTGGAGCATCATGAGCATGTATTATGACGTCACAGTATATGATGACATCATAATTAGTATGCACTATGACGTCACAATGTATTATGACGTCATAATGTATCCGCATTAAGACATCACAATATATTATGAGACAGCAATTTGCAGGTTTTATGACCAATTTCTCTTACCCCAATTTGTGTCACATCTACTGGAGCATCATGAGCATGTATTATGACGTCACAGTGTATGATGACATCATAATTAGTATGCAGTATGACTTCACAATGTATTATGACGTCATAATGTATCCGCATTATGACATCACAATATATTATGAGAGTGCAACATGCAGGTATTATGAGCAATTTCTCTTACCTCAATTTGTGTCACATCTACTGGAGCATCATGAGCATGTATTATGACGTCACAGTATATGATGACATCATAATTAGTATGCACTATGACGTCACAATGTATTATGACGTCATAATGTATCCGCATTATGACATCACAATATATTATGAGAGCGCAATTTGCAGGTATTATGAGCAATTTCTCTTACCCCAATTTGTGTCACATCTACTGGAGCATCATGAGCATGTATTATGACGTCACAGTATATGATGACATCATAATTTGTATGCACTATGACGTCACAATGTATTATGACGTCATAATGATTCCGCATTATGACATCACAATATATTATGAGAGCGCAACATGCAGGTATTATGAGCAATTTCTCTTACCCCAATTTGTGTCACATCTACTGGAGCATCATGAGCATGTATTATGACGTCACAGTATATGATGACATCATAATGAGTATGCACTATGACGTCACAATGTGCTATGACGTCATAATGTATCCGCATTATGACATCACAATATATTATGAGAGCGCAATTTGCAGGTATTATGAGCAATTTGTCTTACCCCAATTTGTGTCACATCTACTGGAGCATCATGAGCATGTATAATGACGTCACAGTATATGATGACATCATAATTAGTATGCACTATGACGTCACAATGTATTATGACGTCATAATGTATCCTCATTATGACATCACAATATATTATGAGAGCGCAATTTGCAGGTTTTATGACCAATTTCGCTTACCGCAATTTGTGTCACATCTACTGGAGCATCATGAGCATGTATTATGATGTCACAGTATATGATGACATCATAATTAGTATGCAGTATGACGTCACAATGTATTATGATGTCATAAAGTATCCGCATTATGACATCACAATATATTATGAGAGCGCAACATGCAGGTATTATGACCAATTTCGCTTACCCCAATTTGTGTCACATCTACTGTAGCATCATGAGCATGTATTATGACGTCACAGTATATGATGACATCATAATTAGTATGCACTATGACATCACAATGTATTATGACGTCATAATGTATCCGCATTATGACATCACAATATATTATGAGAGCGCAATTTGGAGGTTTTATGACCATTTTCGATTTCCCCAATTTGTGTCACATTTACTGGAGCATCATGAGCATGTATTATGACGTCACAGTATATGATGACATCATAATTAGTATGCACTATGACGTCACAATATATTATGACGTCATAATGTATCCGCATTATGACATCACAATATATTATGAGAGCGTAATATGCAGGTATTATGAGCAATTTCTCTTACCCCAATTTGTGTCACATCTACTGGAGCATCATGAGCATGTATGATGACGTCACAGTATATGATGACATCATAATTAGTATGCACTATGATGTCACAATGTATTATGACGTCATAATGTATCCGCATGATGACATCACAATATATTATTAGAGCGCAACATGCAGGTATTATGAGCAATTTCTCTTACCTCAATTTGTGTCACATCTACTGGATCCTCATGAGCATGTATTATGACGTCACAGTATATGATGACATCATAATTAGTATGCAGTATGACATCACAATGTATTATGACGTCATAATGTATCCGAATTATGACATCACAATATATTATGAGAGCGCAACATGCAGGTTTTATGACCAATTTCGCTCACCCCAATTTGTGTCACATCTACTGTAGCATCAGGAGCATGTATTATGACGTCACAGTATATGATGACATCATAATTAGTATGCACTATGACGTCACAATGTATTATGACGTCATAATATATCCGCATTATGACATCACAATAAATAATGAGAGAGCAATTTGCAGGTTTTCTGACCAATTTCTCTTACCCCAATTTGTGTCACATCTACTGGAGCATCATGGGCATGTATTATGACGTCACAGTGTATGATGACATCATAATTAGTATGCAGTATGACGTCACAATGTATTATGATGTCATAATGTATCCGCATTATGACATCACAATATATTATGAGAGCGCAATCTGCAGGTTTTATGACCAATTTCGCTTACCCCAATTTGTGTCACATCTACTGGAGCATCATGAGCATGTATTATGACGTCACAGTATATGATGACATGATAATCAGTATGCACTATGTCTTCACAATGTATTATGACGTCATAATGTACCCGCATTATGACATCACAATATATTATGAGAGCGCAACATGCAGGTATTATGAGCAATTTCTCTTACCCCAATTTCTGTCACATCTACTGGAGCATCATGAGCATGATTTATGACGTCAGAGTATATGATGACATCAAAATTAGTATGCACTATGACGTCACAATGTATTATGACGTCATAATGTATCCGCATTATGACATCACAATATATTATGAGAGCGCAATTTGGAGGTTTAATGACCATTTTCGATTACCCCAATTTGTGTCACATCTACTGGAGCATCATGAGCATGTATTATGACGTCACAGTATATGATGACATCATAGTTAGTATGCACTATGACGTCACAATGTATTATGACGTCATAATGTATCCGCATTATGACATCACAATATATTATGAGAGCGCAATTTGCAGGTATTATGAGCAATTTCTCTTACCCCAATTTGTGTCACATCTACTGGAGCATCATGAGCATGTATTATGACGTCACAGTATATGATGACATCATAATTTGTATGCACTATGACGTCACAATGTATTATGACGTCATAATGTATCCGCATTATGACATCACAATATATTATGAGAGCGCAATTTGCAGGTATTATGAGCAATTTCTCTTACCCCAATTTGTGTCACATCTACTGGAGCATCATGAGCATGTATTATGACGTCACAGTATATGATGACATCATAATTTGTATGCACTATGACGTCACAATGTATTATGACGTCATAATGTATCCGCATTATGACATCACAATATATTATGAGAGCGCAACATGCAGGTGTTATGAGCAATTTCTCTTACCCCAATTTGTGTCACATCTACTGGAGCATCATGAGCATGTATTATGACGTCACAGTATATGATGACATCATAATTAGTATGCAGTATGACGTCACATTGTATTATGACGTCATAATGTATCCGCATTATGACATCACAATATATTATGAGAGCGCAACATGCAGGTATTATGAGCAATTTCTCTTACCCCAAATTGTGTCACATCTACTGGAGCATCATGAGCATGTATTATGATATCACAGTATATGATGACATCATAATTAGTATGCAGTATGACGTCACAATGTATTATGACGTCATAATGTCTCCGCATTATGACATCACAATATATTATGAGAGAGCAATTTGCAGGTTTTATGACCAATTTCTCTTACCCCAATTTGTGTCACATCTACTGGAGCATCATGAGCATGTATTATGACGTCACAGTATATGATGGCATCATAATTAGTATGCAGTATGACGTCACAATGTATTATGACGTCATAATGTATCCGCATTATGACATCACAATATATTATGAGAGCGCAATTTGCAGGTTTTATGACCAATTTCGCTTACCCCAATTTGTGTCACATCTACTGGAGCATCATGAGCATGTATTATGACGTCACAGTATATGATGACATCATAATTAGTATGCACTATGACGTCACAATGTATTATGACGTCATAATGTATCCGCATTATGACATCACAATATATTATTCGAGTGCAATTTGCAGGTTTTATGAACAATTTCGCTTACCCCAATTTGTGTCAAATCTACTGGAGCATCATGAGCATGTATTATGATGTCACAGTATATGATGACATCATAATAAGTATGCACTATGACGTCACAATGTATTATGACGTCATAATGTGCCCACATTATGACATCACAATATATTATGAGAGCGCAACATGCAGGTATTATGAGCAATTTCTCTTACCCCAATTTGTGTCACATCTACTGGAGCATCATGAGCATGTATTATGACGTCACAGTATATGATGACATCATAATTTGTATGCACTATGACGTCACAATGTATTATGACGTCATAATGTATCCGCATTATGACATCACAATATATTATGAGAGCGCAACATGCAGGTGTTATGAGCAATTTCTCTTACCCCAATTTGTGTCACATCTACTGGAGCATCATGAGCATGTATTATGACGTCACAGTATATGATGACATCATAATTAGTATGCAGTATGACGTCACATTGTATTATGACGTCATAATATATCCGCATTATGACATCACAATATATTATGAGAGCGCAACATGCAGGTATTATGAGCAATTTCTCTTACCCCAAATTGTGTCACATCTACTGGAGCATCATGAGCATGTATTATGATGTCACAGTATATGATGACATCATAATTAGTATGCAGTATGACGTCACAATGTATTATGACGTCATAATGTCTCCGCATTATGACATCACAGTATATTATGAGAGAGCAATTTGCAGGTTTTATGACCAATTTCTCTTAGCCCAATTTGTGTCACATCTACTGGAGCATCATGAGCATGTATTATGACGTCACAGTATGTGATGGCATCATAATTAGTATGCAGTATGATGTCACAATGTATTATGACGTCATAATGTATCCGCATTATGGCATCAAAATATATTATGAGAGCGCAACATGCAGGTATTATGAGCAATTTCTCTTACCCCAATTTGTGTCACATCTACTTGAGCATCATGAGCATGTATTATGACGTCACAGTATATGATGACATCATAATTAGTATGCAGTATGACGTCACAATGTATTATGACGTCATAATGTATCCGCATTATGACATCACAATATATTATGAGAGCGCAATTTGCAGGTTTTATGACCAATTTCGCTTACCCCAATTTGTGTCACATCTACTGGAGCATCATGAGCATGTATTATGACGTCACAGTATATGATGACATCATTATTAGTATGCAGTATGACGTCACAATGTATTATGATGTCATAAAGTATCTGCAGTATGTCATCACAATATATTATGAGAGCGCAACTTGCAGGTAATATGAGCAATTTCGCTTACCCAATTTGTGTCACATCTATAGTAGCATCATGAGCATGTATTATGACGTCACAGTATATGATGACATCATAATTAGTATGCACTATGACGTCACAATGTATTATGACGTCATAATGTATCCGCATTATGACATCACAATATATTATGAGAGCGCAACTTGGAGGTTTAATGACCATTTTCGATTACCCCAATTTGTGTCACATCTACTGGAGCATCATGAGCATGTATTATGACGTCACAGTATATGATGACATCATAATTAGTATGCACTATGACGTCACAATATATTATGACGTCATAATGTATCCGCATTATGACATCACAATATATTATGAGAGCGCAATTTGCAGGTATTATGAGCAATTTATCTTACCCCAATTTGTGTCACATCTACTGGAGCATCATGAGCATGTATTATGACGTCACAGTATATGATGACATCATAATTTGTATGCACTATGACGTCACAATGTATTATGACGTCATAATGTATCCGCATTATGACATCACAATATATTATGAGAGCGCAACATGCAGGTATTATGAGCAATTTCTCTTACCCCAATTTGTGTCACATCTACTGGAGCATCATGAGCATGTATTATGACGTCACAGTATATGATGACATCATAATTTGTATGCACTATGACGTCACAATGTATTATGACGTCATAATGTATCCGCATTATGACATCACAATATATTATGAGAGCGCAACATGCAGGTGTTATGAGCAATTTCTCTTACCCCAATTTGTGTCACATCTACTGGAGCATCATGAGCATGTATTATGACGTCACAGTATATGATGACATCATAATTAGTATGCAGTATGACATCACATTGTATTATGACGTCATAATGTATCCGCATTATGACATCACAATATATTATGAGAGCGCAACATGCAGGTATTATGAGCAATTTCTCTTACCCCAAATTGTGTCACATCTACTGGAGCATCATGAGCATGTATTATGATGTCACAGTATATGATGACATCATAATTAGTATGCAGTATGACGTCACAATGTATTATTACGTCATAATGTCTCCGCATTATGACATCACAATATATTATGAGAGAGCAATTTGCAGGTTTTATGACCAATTTCTCTTACCCCAATTTGTGTCACATCTACTGGAGCATCATGAGCATGTATTATGACGTCACAGTATATGATGGCATCATAATTAGTATGCAGTATGACGTCACAATGTATTAGGACGTCATAATGTATCCGCATTATGACATCACAATATATTATGAGAGCGCAATTTGCAGGTTTTATGACCAATTTCGCTTAACCCAATTTGTGTCACATCTACTGGAGCATCATGAGCATGTATTATGACGTCACAGTATATGATGACATCATAATTAGTATGCACTATGACGTCACATTGTATTATGACGTCATAATGTATCCGCATTATGACATCACAATATATTATGAGAGCGCAACATGCAGGTATTATGAGCAATTTCTATTACCCCAAATTGTGTCACATCTACTGGAGCATCATGAGCATGTATTATGATATCACAGTATATGATGACATCATAATTAGTATGCAGTATGACGTCACAATGTATTATGACGTCATAATGTCTCCGCATTATGACATCACAATATATTATGAGAGAGCAATTTGCAGGTTTTATGACCAATTTCTCTTACCCCAATTTGTGTCACATCTACTGGAGCATCATGAGCATGTATTATGACGTCACAGTATATGATGACATGATAATTAGTATGCAGTATGATGTCACAATGTATTATGACGTCATAATGTATCCGCATTATGACATCACAATATATTATGAGAGCGCAATTTGCAGGTTTTATGACCAATTTCGCTTACCCCAATTTGTGTCACATCTACTGGAGCATCATGAGCATGTATTATGACGTCACAGTATATGATGACATCATAATTAGTATGCACTATGACGTCACAATGTACTATGACGTCATAATGTATCCGCATTATGACATCACAATATATTATTCGAGTGCAATTTGCAGGTTTTATGAACAATTTCGCTTACCCCAATTTGTGTCACATCTACTGGAGCATCATGAGCATGTATTATGATGTCACAGTATATGATGACATCATAATTAGTATGCACTATGACGTCACAATGTATTATGACGTCATAATGTGCCCACATTATGACATCACAATATATTATGAGAGCGCAACATGCAGGTATTATGAGCAATTTCTCTTACCCCAATTTGTGTCACATCTACTGGAGCATCATGAGCATGTATTATGACGTCACAGTATATGATGACATCATAATTTGTATGCACTATGACGTCACAATGTATTATGGTGTCATAATGTATCCGCATTATGACATCACAATATATTATGAGAGCGCAACATGCAGGTGTTATGAGCAATTTCTCTTACCCCAATTTGTGTCACATCTACTGGAGCATCATGAGCATGTATTATGACGTCACAGTATATGATGACATCATAATTAGTATGCAGTATGACGTCACATTGTATTATGACGTCATAATGTATCCGCATTATGACATCACAATATATTATGAGAGCGCAACATGCAGGTATTATGAGCAATTTCTCTTACCCCAAATTGTGTGACATCTACTGGAGCATCATGAGCATGTATTATGATGTCACAGTATATGATGACATCATAATTAGTATGCAGTATGACGTCACAATGTATTATGACGTCATAATGTCTCCGCATTATGACATCACAATATATTATGAGAGAGCAATTTGCAGGTTTTATGACCAATTTCTCTTACCCCAATTTGTGTCACATCTACTGGAGCATCATGAGCATGTATTATGACGCCACAGTATATGATGGCATCATATTTAGTATGCAGTATGATGTCACAATGTATTATGACGTCATAATGTATCCGCATTATGACATCACAATATATTATGAGAGCGCAACATGCAGGTATTATGAGCAATTTCTGTTACCCCAATTTGTGTCACATCTACTTGAGCATCATGAGCATGTATTATGACGTCACAGTATATGATGGCATCATAATTAGTATGCAGTATGACGTCACAATGTATTATGACGTCATAATGTATCCGCATTATGACATCACAATATATTATGAGAGCGCAATTTGCAGGTTTTATGACCAATTTCGCTTACCCCAATTTGTGTCACATCTACTGGAGCATCATGAGCATGTATTATGACGTCACAGTATATGATGACATCATTATTAGTATGCAGTATGACGTCGCAATGTATTATGATGTCATAAAGTATCTGCAGTATGTCATCACAATATATTATGAGAGCGCAACTTGCAGGTAATATGACCAATTTCGCTTACCCAATTTGTGTCACATCTATAGTAGCATCATGAGCATGTATTATGACGTCACAGTATTTGATGACATCATAATTAGTATGCACTATGACGTCACAATGTATTATGACGTCATAATGTCTCCGCATTAAGACATCACAATATATTATGAGAACGCAACATGCAGGTATTATGAGCAATTTCTCTTACCCCAATTTGTGTCACATCTACTTGAGCATCATGAGCATGTATTATGACGTCACAGTATATGATGACATCATAATTAGTATGCAGTATGACGTCACAATGTATTATGACGTCATAATGTATCCGCATTAAGACATCACAATATATTATGAGAGCGCAACATGCAGGTGTTATGAGCAATTTCTCTTACCCCAATTTGTGTCACATCTACTGGAGCATCATGAGCATGTATTATGACGTCACAGTATATGATGACATCATAATTAGTATGCACTATGACGTCACAATGTATTATGACGTCATAATATATCCGCATTATGACATCACAATATATTATGAGAGCGCAATTTGCAGGTTTTATGACCAATTTCTCTTACCCCAATTTGTGTCACATCTACTGGAGCATCATGAGCATGTATTATGACGTCACAGTATATGATGACATCATAAATAGTATGCAGTATGACGTCACAATGTATTATGACGTCATAATGTATCCGCATTAAGACATCACAATATATTATGAGAACGCAACATGCAGGTATTATGAGCAATTTCTCTTACCCCAATTTGTGTCACATCTACTTGAGCATCATGAGCATGTATTATGACGTCACAGTATATGATGACATCATAATTAGTATGCAGTATGACGTCACAATGTATTATGACGTCATAATGTATCCGCATTAAGACATCACAATATATTATGAGAGCGCAACATGCAGGTATTATGAGCAATTTCTCTTACCCCAATTTGTGTCACATCTACTGGATCATCATGAGCATGTATTATGACGTCACAGTATATGATGACATCATAATTAGTATGCACTATGACGTCGCAATGTATTATGACGTCATAATGTATCCGCATTATGACATCACAATATATTATGAGAGCACAACATGCAGGTAGTATGAGCAATTTCTCTTACCCCAATTTGTGTCACATCTATTGGAGCATCATGAGCATGTATTATGACGTCACAGTATATGATGACATCATAATTAGTATGCAGTATGATGTCACAATGTATTAAGACGTCATAATGTATCCGCATTATGACATCACAATATATAATGAGAGCGCAATTTGCAGGTTTTATGACCAATTTCGCTTACCCCAATTTGTGTCACATATACTGGAGCATCATGAGCATGTATTATGACGTCACAGTATATGATGACATCATTATTAGTATGCAGTATGACGTCACAATGTATTATGATGTCATAAAGTATGTGCAGTATGACATCACAATATATTATGAGAGCGCAACATGCAGGTATTATGACCAATTTCGCTTACCCCAATTTGTGTCACATCTACTGTAGCATCATGAGCATGTATTATGACGTCACAGTATATGATGACATCATAATAAGTATGCACTATGACGTCACAATGTATTATGACGTCATAATGTATCCGCATTATGACATCACAATATATTATTAGAGCGCAATTTGGAGGTTTCATGACCATTTTCGATTACCCCAATTTGTGTCACATCTACTGGAGCATCATGAGCATGTATTATGACGTCACAGTATATGATGACATCATAATTAGTATGCACTATGACGTCACAATGTATTATGACGTCATAATGTATCCGCATTATGACATCACAATATATTATGAGAGCGCAATTTGCAGGTTTTATGACCAATTTCTCTTTCCCCAATTTGTGTCACATCTACTGGAGCATCATGAGCATGTATTATGACGTCACAGTATATGATGACATCATAATTAGTATGCAGTATGACGTCACAATGTATTATGACGTAATAATGTATCCGCATTAAAAAATCACAATATATTATGAGAGCGCAACATGCAGGTATTATGAGCAATTTCTCTTACCCCAATTTGTGTCACATCTACTGGAGCATCATGAGCATGTATTATGACGTCACAGTATATGATGACATCATAATTAGTATGCACTATGACGTCACAATGTATTATGACGTCATAATGTATCCGCATTATGACATCACAATATATTATGAGAGCGCAATTTGCAGGTTTTATGACCAATTTCGCTTACCCCAATTTTTGTCACATCTACTGGAGCATCATGAGCATGTATTATGACGTCACAGTATATGATGACATCATTATTAGTATGCAGTATGACGTCACAATGTATTAAGATGTCATAAAGTATCTGCAGTATGTCATCACAATATATTATGAGAGCGCAACATGCAGGTATTATGACCAATTTCGCTTACCCAATTTGTGTCACATCTATTGTAGCATCATGAGCATGTATTATGACGTCACAGTATATGAGGACATCATAATTAGTATGCACTATGACGTCACAATGTATTATGACGTCATAATGTATCCGCATTATGACATCACAATATATTATGAGAGCGCAATTTGGAGGTTTAATGACCATTTTCGATTACCCCAATTTGTGTCACATCTACTGGAGCATCATGAGCATGTATTATGACGTCACAGTATATGATGACATCATAATTAGTATGCACTATGACGTCACAATGTATTATGACGTCATAATGTATCCGCATTATGACATCACAATATATTATGAGAGCGCAATTTGCAGGTATTATGAGCAATTTCTCTTACCCCAATTTGTGTCACATCTACTGGAGCATCATGAGCATGTATTATGACGTCACAGTATATGATGACATCATAATTTGTATGCACTATGACGTCACAATATATTATGACGTCATAATGTATCCGCATTATGACATCACAATATATTATGAGAGCGCAACATGCAGGTATTATGAGCTATTTCTCTTACCTCAATTTGTGTCACATCTACTGGAGCATCATGAGCATGTATTATGACGTCACAGTATTTGATGACATCATAATTAGTATGCACTGTGACGTCATAATGTATTATGACGTCATAATGTATCCGCACTATGACATCACAATATATTATGAGAGCGCAACATGCAGGTATTATGAGCAATTTGTCTTATCCCAATTTGTGTCACATCTACTGGAGCATCATGAGCATGTATTATGACGTCACAGTATATGATGACATCATAATTAGTATGCACTATGACGTCACAATGTATTATTACGCCATAATGTATCCGCATTATGACATCACAATATATTATGAGAGCGCAACATGCAGGTTTTATGAGCAATTTCTCTTACCCCAATTTGTGTCACATCTACTGGAGCAACATGAGCATGTATTATGACGTCACAGTATATGATGACATCATAATTAGTATGCACTATGACGTCACAATGTATTATGACGTCATAATATATCCGCATTATGACATCACAATATATTATGAGAGCGTAATATGCAGGTGTTATGAGCAATTTCTCTTACCCCAATTTGTGTCACATCTACTGGAGCATCATGAGCATGTATTATGATGTCACAGTATATGATGACATCATAATTAGTATGCACTATGATGGCACAATGTATTATGACGTCATAATGTATCCGCATGATGACATCACAATATATCATGATAGCGCAACATGCAGGTATTATGAGCAATTTCTCTTACCCTAATTTGTGTCACATCTACTGGATCCTCATGAGCATGTATTATGATGTCACAGTATATGATGACATCATAATTAGTATTCAGTATGACGTCACAATGTATTATGACGTCATAATGTATCCGCATTATGACATCACAATATATTATGAGAGCGCAACATGCAGGTATTATGAGCAATTTCTCTTACCCCAATTTGTGTCACATCTACTGGAGCATCATGAGCATGTATTATGACGTCACAGTATATGATGACATCATAATTAGTATGCAGTATGACGTCACAATGTATTATGACGTCATAATGTATCCGCATTATGACATCACAATATATTATGAGAGAGCAATTTGCAGGTTTTATGACCAATTTCTCTTACCCCAATTTGTTTCACATCTACTGGAGCATCATGAGCATGTATTATGACGTCGCAGTGTATGATGACATCATAATTAGTATGCAGTATGACTTCACAATGTATTATGACGTCATAATGTATCCGCATTATGACATCACAATATATCATGAGAGCGCAATTTGCAGGTTTCATGACCAATTTCGCTTACCCCAATTTGTGTCACATCTACTGGAGCATCATGAGCATGTATTATGACATCACAGTATATGATGACATCATAATTATTATGCAGTATGACGTCACAATGTATTATGACGTCATAATGTATCCGCATTATGACATCACAATATATTATGAGAGCGCAACATGCAGGTATTATGAGCAATTTCTCTTACCCCAATTTGTGTCACATCTACTGGAGCATCATGAGCATGTATTATGATGTCACAGTATATGATGACACCATAATTAGTATGCACTATGACGTCACAATGTATTATGAGGTCATAATGTATCCGCATTATGACATCACAATATATAATGAGAGCGCAACATGCAGGTATTATGAGCAATTTCTCTTACCCCAATTTGTGTCACATCTACTGGAGCATCATGAGCATGTATTATGACGTCACAGTATTTGATGACATCATAATTAGTATGCACTGTGACGTCACAATGTATTATGACGTCATAATGTATCCGCATTATGACATCACAACATATTATGAGAGCGCAACATGCAGGTATTATGAGCAATTTCTCTTATCCCAATTTGTGTCACATCTACTGGAGCATCATGAGCATGTATTATGACGTCACAGTATATGATGACATCATAATCAGTATGCACTATGGCGTCACAATATATTATGACGTCATAATGTATCCGCATTATGACATCACAATATATTATGAGAGCGCAATTTGCAGGTTATATGACCAATTTCGCTTACCCCAATTTGTGTCACATCTACTGGAGCATCATGAGCATGTATTATGACGTCACAGTATATGATGACATCATAATCAGTATGCACTATGGCGTCACAATGTATTATGACGTCATAATGTACCCGCATTATGACATCACAATATATTATGAGAGCGCAACATGCAGGTATTATGAGCAATTTCTCTTACCCCAATTTGTGTCACATCTACTGGAGCATCATGAGCATGTATTATGACGTCACAGTATATGATGACATCATAATCAGTATGCACTATGGCGTCACAATGTATTATGACGTCATAATGTTCCCGCATTATGACATCACAATATATTATGAGAGCGCAATTTGCAGGTTTTATGACCAATTTCGCTTACCCCAATTTGTGTCACATCTACTGGAGCATCATGAGCATGTATTATGACGTCACAGTATATGATGACATCATAATCAGTATGCACTATGGCGTCACAATGTATTATGACGTCATAATGTTCCCGCATTATGACATCACAATATATTATGAGAGCGCAACATGCAGGTATTATGAGCAATTTCTCTTACCCCAATTTGTGTCACATCTACTGGAGCATCATGAGCATGATTTATGACGTTAGAGTATATGATGATATCATAATTAGTATGCACTATGACGTCACAATGTATTATGACGTCATAATGTATCCGCATTATGACATCACAATATATTATGAGAGCGCAATTTGCAGGTTTTATGACCATTTTCGATTACCCCAATTTGTGTCACATCTACTGGAGCATCATGAGCATGTATTATGACGTCACAGTATATGATGACATCATAATTAGTATGCAGTATGACGTCACAATGTATTATGACGTCATAATGTATCCGCATTATGACATGACAATACATTATGAGAGCGCAACATGCAGGAATTATGAGCAATTTCTCTTACCCCTATTTGTGTCACATGTACTGGAGCATCATGAGCATGTAATATGACGTCACAGTATTTGATGACATCATAATTAGTATGCACTGTGACGTCACAATGTATTATGACGTCATAATGTATCCGCACTATGACATCACAATATATTATGAGAGCGCAACATGCAGGTATTATGAGCAATTTCTCTTATCCCAATTTGTGTCATATCTACTGGAGCATCATGAGCATGTATTATGACGTCACAGTATATGATGACATCATAATTAGTATGCACTATGACGTCACAATGTATTATGACGTCATAATGTATCCGCATTATGACATCACAATATATTATGAGAGCGCAACTTGCAGGTGTTATGAGCAATTTCTCTTACCCCAATTTGTGTCACATCTACTGGAGCATCATGAGCATGTATTATGACGTCACAGTATATGATGACATCATAATTAGTATGCACTATGATGTCACATTGTATTTTGACGTCATAATATATCCGCATTATGACATCACAATATATTATGAGAGCGCAATTTGCAGGTTTTATGACCAATTTCGCTTACCCCAATTTGTGTCACATCTACTGGAGCATCATGAGCATGTATTATGACGTCACAGTATATGATGACATCATTATTAGTATGCAGTATGACGTCACAATGTATTATGATGTCATAAAGTATCTGCAGTATGACATCACAATATATTATGAGAGCGCAACATGCAGGTATTATGACCAATTTCGCTTACCCCAATTTGTGTCACATCTACTGTAGCATCATGAGCATGTATTATGACGTCACAGTATATGATGACATCATAATTAGTATGCACTATGACGTCACAATGTATTATGACGTCATAATGTATCCGCATTATGACATCACAATATATTATGAGAGCGCAATTTGGAGGTTTAATGACCATTTTCGATTACCCCAATTTGTGTCACATCTACTGGAGCATCATGAGCATGTATTATGACGTCACAGTATATGATGACATCATAATTATTATGCACTATGACGTCACAATGTATTATGACGTCATAATGTATCCGCCTTATGACATCACAATATATTATGAGAGCGCAACATGCAGGTATTATGAGCAATTTCTCTTACCCCAATTTGTGTCACATCTACTGGAGCATCATGAGCATGTATTATGACGTCACAGTATTTGATGACATCATAATTAGTATGCACTGTGACGTCACAATGTATTATGACGTCATAATGTATCCGCATTATGACATCACAATATATTATGAGAGCGCTACATGCAGGTATTATGAGCAATTTCTCTTATCCCAATTTGTGTCACATCTACTGGAGCATCATGAGCATGTATTATGACGTCACAGTATATGATGACATCATAATCAGTATGCACTATGGCGTCACAATGTATTATGACGTCATAATGTACCCGCATTATGACATCACAATATATTATGAGAGCGCAACATGCAGGTATTATGAGCAATTTCTCTTACCCCAATTTGTGTCACATCTACTGGAGCATCATGATCATGATTTATGACGTCAGAGTATATGATGATATCATAATTAGTATGCACTATGACGTCACAATGTATTATGACGTCATAATGTATCCGCATTATGACATCACAATATATTATGAGAGCGCAATTTGCAGGTTTTATGACCAATTTCGCTTACCCCAATTTGTGTCACATCTACTGGAGCATCATGAACATGTATTATGACGTCACAGTATATGATGACATCATAATCAGTATGCACTATGGCGTCACAATGTATTATGACGTCATAATGTAACCGCATTATGACATCACAATATATTATGAGAGCGCAACATGCAGGTATTATGAGCAATTTCTCTTACCCCAATTTGTGTCACATCTACTGGAGCATCATGAGCATGATTTATGACGTCAGAGTATATGATGATATCATAATTAGTATGCACTATGACATCACAATGTATTATGACGTCATAATGTATCCGCATTATGACATCACAATATATTATGAGAGCGCAACATGCAGGTATTATGAGCAATTTCTCTTACCCCAATTTGTGTCACATCTACTGGAGCATCATGAGCATGTATTATGACGTCACAGTATATGATGACATCATAATCAGTATGCACTATGGCGTCACAATGTATTATGACGTCATAATGTACCCGCATTATGACATCACAATATATTATGAGAGCGCAACATGCAGGTATTATGAGCAATTTCTCTTACCCCAATTTGTGTCACATCTACTGGAGCATCATGAGCATGATTTATGACGTCAGAGTATATGATGATATCATAATTAGTATGCACTATGACGTCACAATGTATTATGACGTCATAATGTATCCGCATTATGACATCACAATATATTATGAGAGCGCAATTTGCAGGTTTTATGACCATTTTCGATTACCCCAATTTGTGTCACATCTACTGGAGCATCATGAGCATGTATTATGACGTCACAGTATATGATGACATCATAATTAGTATGCAGTATGACGTCACAATATATTATGACGTCCTAATGTATCCGCATTATGACATCACAATACACTATGAGAGCGCAACATGCAGGAATTATCAGCAATTTCTCTTACCCCAATTTGTGTCACATCTACTGGAGCATCATGAGCATGTATTATGACGTCACAGTATTCGATGACATCATAATTAGTATGCACTGTGACATCACAATGTATTATGACGTCATAATGTATCCGCACTATGACATCACAATATATTATGAGAGCGCAACATGCAGGTATTATGAGCAATTTCTCTTATCCCAATTTGTGTCATATCTACTGGAGCATCATGAGCATGTATTATGACGTCACAGTATATGATGACATCATAATTAGTATGCACTATGACGTCACAATGTATTATGACGTCATAATGTATCCGCATTATGACATCACAATATATTATGAGAGCGCAACTTGCAGGTGTTATGAGCAATTTCTCTTACCCCAATTTGTGTCACATCTACTGGAGCATCATGAGCATGTATTATGACGTCAGAGTATATGATGACATCATAATTAGTATGCACTATGACGTCACATTGTATTATGATGTCATAATATATCCGCATTATGACATCACAATATATTATGAGAGCTCAATTTGCAGGTTTTATGACCAATTTCGCTTACCCCAATTTGTGTCACATCTACTGGAGCATCATGAGCATGTATTATGACGTCACAGTATATGATGACATCATTATTAGTATGCAGTATGATGTCACAATGTATTATGATGTCATAAAGTATCTGCAGTATGACATCACAATATATTATGAGAGCGCAACATGCAGGTATTATGACCAATTTCGCTTACCCCAATTTGTGTGACATCTACTGTAGCATCATGAGCATGTATTATGACGTCACAGTATATGATGACATCATAATTAGTATGCACTATGACGTCACAATGTATTATGACGTCATAATGTATCCGCATTATGACATCACAATATATTATGAGAGCGCAATTTGGAGGTTTAATGACCATTTTCGATTACCCCAATTTGTGTCACATCTACTGGAGCATCATGAGCATGTATTATGACGTCACAGTATATGATGACATCATAATTATTATGCACTATGACGTCACAATGTATTATGATGTCATAATGTATCCGCATTATGACATCACAATATATTATGAGAGCGCAACATGCAGGTATTATGAGCAATTTCTCTTACCCCAATTTGTGTCACATCTACTGGAGCATCATGAGCATGTATTATGACGTCACAGTATTTGATGACATCATAATTAGTATGCACTGTGACGTCACAATGTATTATGACGTCATAATGTATCCGCATTATGACATCACAATATATTATGAGAGCGCAACATGCAGGTATTATGAGCAATTTCTCTTACCCCAATTTGTGTCACATCTACTGGAGCATCATGAGCATGTATTATGATGTCACAGTATATGATGACATCATAATTAGTATGCAGTATGACGTCACAATATATTATGACGTCGTAATGTATCCGCATTATGACATCACAATACACTATGAGAGCGCAACATGCAGGAATTATGAGCAATTTCTCTTACCCCAATTTGTGTCACATCTACTGGAGCATCATGAGCATGTATTATGACGTCACAGTATTTGATGACATCATAATTAGTATGCACTGTGACATCACAATGTATTATGACGTCATAATGTATCCGCACTATGACATCACAATATGTTATGAGAGCGCAACATGCAGGTATTATGAGCAATTTCTCTTATCCCAATTTGTGTCATATCTACTGGAGCATCATGAGCATGTATTATGACGTCACAGTATATGATGACATCATAATTAGTATGCACTATGACGTCACAATGTATTATGACGCCATAATGTATCCGCATTATGACATCCCAATATATTATGAGAGCGCAACTTGCAGGTGTTATGAGCAATTTCTCTTACCCCAATTTGTGTCACATCTACTGGAGCATCATGAGCATGTATTATGACGTCAGAGTATATGATGACATCATAATTAGTATGCACTATGACGTCACATTGTATTATGACGTCATAATATATCCGCATTATGACATCACAATATATTATGAGAGCGCAATTTGCAGGTTTTATGACCAATTTCGCTTACCCCAATTTGTGTCACATCTACTGGAGCATCATGAGCATGTATTATGACGTCACAGTATATGATGACATCATTATTAGTATGCAGTATGACGTCACAATGTATTATGATGTCATAAAGTATCTGCAGTATGACATCACAATATATTATGAGAGCGCAACATGCAGGTATTATGACCAATTTCGCTTACCCCAATTTGTGTCACATCTACTGTAGCATCATGAGCATGTATTATGACGTCACAGTATATGATGACATCATAATTAGTATGCACTATGACGTCACAATGTATTATGACGTCATAATGTATCCGCATTATGACATCACAATATATTATGAGAGCGCAATTTGGAGGTTTAATGACCATTTTCGATTACCCCAATTTGTGTCACATCTACTGGAGCATCATGAGCATGTATTATGACGTCACAGTATATGATGACATCATAATTATTATGCACTATGACGTCACAATGTATTATGACGTCATAATGTATCCGCATTATGACATCACAATATATTATGAGAGCGCAACATGCAGGTATTATGAGCAATTTCTCTTACCCCAATTTGTGTCACATCTACTGGAGCATCATGAGCATGTATTATGACGTCACAGTATTTGATGACATCATAATTAGTATGCACTGTGACGTCACAATGTATTATGACGTCATAATGTATCCGCATTATGACATCACAATATATTATGAGAGCGCAACATGCAGGTATTATGAGCAATTTCTCTTATCCCAATTTGTGTCACATCTACTGGAGCATCATGAGCATGTATTATGACGTCACAGTATATGATGACATCATAATCAGTATGCATTATGGCGTCACAATGTATTATGATGTCATAATGTATCCGCATTATGACATCACAATATATTATAAGAGCGCAATTTGCAGGTTTTATGACCAATTTCGCTTACCCCAATTTGTGTCACATCTACTGGAGCATCATGAGCATGTATTATGACGTCACACTATATGATGACATCATAATCAGTATGCACTATGGCGTCACAATGTATTATGACGTCATAATATACCCGCATTATGACATCACAATATATTATGAGAGCGCAACATGCAGGTATTATGAGCAATTTCTCTTACCCCAATTTGTGTCACATCTACTGGAGCATCATGAGCATGTATTATGATGTCACAGTATATGATGACATCATAATTAGTATGCAGTATGACGTCACAATATATTATGACGTCATAATGTATCCGCATTATGACATCACAATACACTATGAGAGCGCAACATGCAGGAATTATGAGCAATTTCTCTTACCCCAATTTGTGTCACATCTACTGGAGCATCATGAGCATGTATTATGACGTCACAGTAATTGATGACATCATAATTAGTATGCACTGTGACATCACAATGTATTATGACGTCATAATGTATCCGCACTATGACATCACAATATATTATGAGAGCGCAACATGCAGGTATTATGAGCAATTTCTCTTATCCCAATTTGTGTCATATCTACTGGAGCATCATGAGCATGTATTATGACGTCACAGTATATGATGACATCATAATTAGTATGCACTATGACGTCACAATGTATTATGACGTCATAATGTATCCGCATTATGACATCACAATATATTATGAGAGCGCAACTTGCAGGTGTTATGAGCAATTTCTCTTACCCCAATTTGTGTCACATCTACTGGAGCATCATGAGCATGTATTATGACGTCAGAGTATATGATGACATCATAATTAGTATGCACTATGACGTCACATTGTATTATGACGTCATAATATATCCGCATTATGACATCACAATATATTATGAGAGCGCAATTTGCAGGTTTTATGACCAATTTCGCTTACCCCAATTTGTGTCACATCTACTGGAGCATCATGAGCATGTATTATGACGTCACAGTATATGATGACATCATTATTAGTATGCAGTATGACGTCACAATGTATTATGATGTCATAAAGTATCTGCAGTATGACATCACAATATATTATGAGAGCGCAACATGCAGGTATTATGACCAATTTCGCTTACCCCAATTTGTGTCACATCTACTGTAGCATCATGAGCATGTATTATGACGTCACAGTATATGATGACATCATAATTAGTATGCACTATGACGTCACAATGTATTATGACGTCATAATGTATCCGCATTATGACATCACAATATATTATGAGAGCGCAATTTGGAGGTTTAATGACCATTTTCGATTACCCCAATTTGTGTCACATCTACTGGAGCATCATGAGCATGTATTATGACGTCACAGTATATGATGACATCATAATTATTATGCACTATGACGTCACAATGTATTATGACGTCATAATGTATCCGCATTATGACATCACAATATATTATGAGAGCGCAACATGCAGGTATTATGAGCAATTTGTCTTACCCCAATTTGTGTCACATCTACTGGAGCATCATGAGCATGTATTATGACGTCACAGTATTTGATGACATCATAATTAGTATGCACTGTGACGTCACAATGTATTATGACGTCATAATGTATCCGCATTATGACATCACAATATATTATGAGAGCGCAACATGCAGGTATTATGAGCAATTTCTCTTATCCCAATTTGTGTCACATCTACTGGAGCATCATGAGCATGTATTATGACGTCACAGTATATGATGACATCATAATCAGTATGCATTATGGCGTCACAATGTATTATGACGTCATAATGTATCCGCATTATGACATCACAATATATTATGAGAGCGCAATTTGCAGGTTTTATGACCAATTTCGCTTACCCCAATTTGTGTCACATCTACTGGAGCATCATGAGCATGTATTATGACGTCACAGTATATGATGACATCATAATCAGTATGCACTATGGCGTCACAATGTATTATGACGTCATAATATACCCGCATTATGACATCACAATATATTATGAGAGCGCAACATGCAGGTATTATGAGCAATTTCTCTTACCCCAATTTGTGTCACATCTACTGGAGCATCATGAGCATGATTTATGACGTCAGAGTATATGATGATATCATAGTTAGTATGCACTATGACGTCACAATGTATTATGACGTCATAATGTATCCGTATTATGACATCACAATATATTATGAGAGCGCAACATGCAGGTATTATGAGCAATTTCTCTTATCCCAATTTGTGTCACATCTACTGGAGCATCATGAGCATGTATTATGACGTCACAGTATATGATGACATCATAATCAGTATGCACTATGGCGTCACAATGTATTATGACGTCATAATGTATCCGCATTATGACATCACAATATATTATGAGAGCGCAATTTGCAGGTATTATGAGCAATTTCGCTTACCCCAATTTGTGTCACATCTACTGGAGCATCATGAGCATGTATTATGACGTCACAGTATATGATGACATCATAATCAGTATGCACTATGGCGTCACAATGTATTATGACGTCATAATGTACCCGCATTATGACATCACAATATATTATGAGAGCGCAACATGCAGGTATTATGAGCAATTTCTCTTACCCCAATTTGTGTCACATCTACTGGAGCATCATGAGCATGATTTATGACGTCAGAGTATATGATGATATCATAATTAGTATGCACTATGACGTCACAGTGTATTATGACGTCATAATGTATTCGCATTATGACATCACAATATATTGTGAGAGCGCAACATGCAGGTATTATGAGCAATTTCTCTTACCCCAATTTGTGTCACATCTACTGGAGCATCATGAGCATGTATTATGACGTCACAGTATATGATGACATCATAATTAGTATGCACTATGAGATCACAATGTATTATGACGTCATAATGTATCCGCATTATGACATCACAATATATTATGAGAGCGCAACATGCAGGTATTATGAGCAATTTCTCTTACCGCAATTTGTGTCACATCTACTGGAGCATCATGAGCATGTATTATGATGTCCACAGTATATGATGACATCATAATTAGTATGCACTATGACGTCACAATGTATTATGACGTCATAATGTATCCGCATTATGACATCACAATACATTATGAGAGCGCAACATGCAGGTATTATGAGCAATTTCTCTTACCCCAATTAGTGTCACATCTACTGGAACATCATGAGCATGTATTATGACGTCACAGTATTTGATGACATCATAATTAGTATGCACTGTGACGTCACAATGTATTATGACGTCATAATGTATCCGCACTATGACATCACAATATATTATGAGAGCGCAACATGCAGGTATTATGAGCAATTTCTCTTATCCCAATTTGTGTCATATCTACTGGAGCATCATGAGCATGTATTATGACGTCACAGTATATGATGACATCATAATTAGTATGCACTATGATGTCACAATGTATTATGACGTCATAATGTATCCGCATTATAACATCACAATATATTATGAGAGCGCAACATGCAGGTGTTATGAGCAATTTCCCTTACCCCAATTTGTGTCACATCTACTGGAGCATCATGAGCATGTATTATGACATCACAGTATATGATGACATCATAATTAGTATGCACTATGACGTCACATTGTATTATGACGTCATAATATATCCGCATTATGATATCACAATATATTATGAGAGCGCAATTTGCAGGTTTTATGACCAATTTCGCTTACACCAATTTGTGTCACATCTACTGGAGCATCATGAGCATGTATTATGACGTCACAGTATATGATGACATCATAATTAGTATGCACTATGACGTCACAATGTATTATGACGTCATAATGTATCCGCATTATGACATCACAATATATTATGAGAGCGCAATTTGCAGGTATTATGAGCAATTTGTCTTACCCCAATTTGTGTCACATCTACTGGAGCATCATGAGCATGTATTATGACGTCACAGTATATGATGACATCATAATTTGTATGCACTATGACGTCACAATGTATTATGACGTCATAATGTATCCGCATTATGACATCACAATATATTATGAGAGCGCAACATGCAGGTATTATGAGCAATTTCTCTTACCTCAATTTGTGTCACATCTACTGGAGCATCATGAGCATGTATTATGACGTCACAGTATTTGATGACATCATAATTAGTATGCACTGTGACGTCACAATGTATTATGACGTCATAATGTGTCCGCACTATGACATCACAATATATTATGAGAGCGCAACATGCAGGTATTATTAGCAATTTCTCTTACCCCAATTTGTGTCACATCTACTGGAGCATCATGAGCATGTATTATGATGTCACAGTATATGATGACATCATAATTAGTATGCACTATGACGTCACAATGTATTATGACGTCATAATGTATCCGCATTATGACATCACAATATATAATGAGAGCGCAACATGCAGGTGTTATGAGCAATTTCTCTTACCCCAATTTGTGTCACATCTACTGGAGCATCATGAGCATGTATTATGACGTCACAGTGTATGATGACATCATAATTAGTATGCACTATGACGTCACAATGTATTATGACGTCATAATATATCCGCATTATGACAACACAATATATTATGCGAGCGCAACATGCAGGTTTTATGACCAATTTCGCTTACACCAATTTGTGTCACATCTACTGTAGCATCATGAGCATGTATTATGACGTCACAGTATATGATGACATCATAATTAGTATGCACTATGACGTCACAATGTATTATGACGTCATAATTTATCCGCATTATGACATCACAATATATTATGAGAGCGCAATTTGGAGGTTTAATGACCATTTTCGATTACCCCAATTTGTGTCACATCTACTGGAGCATCATGAGCATGTATTATGACCCCACAGTATATGATGACATCATAATTAGTATGCACTATGAGATCACAATGTATTATGACGTCATAATGTATCCCCATTATGAAATCACAATATATTATGAGAGCGCAACATGCAGGTATTATGAGCAATTTCTCTTACCCCAATTTGTGTCACATCTACTGGAGCATCATGAGCATGTATTATGATGTCACAGTATATGATGACATCATAATTAGTATGCACTATGACGTCACAATGTATTATGACGTCATAATGTATCCGCATTATGACATCACAATACATTATGAGAGCGCAACATGCAGGCATTATGAGCAATTTCTCTTACCCCAATTAGTGTCACATCTACTGGAACATCATGAGCATGTATTATGACGTCACAGTATTTGATGACATCATAATTAGTATGCACTGTGACGTCACAATGTATTATGACGTCATAATGTATCCGCACTATGACATCACAATATATTATGAGAGCGCAACATGCAGGTATTATGAGCAATTTCTCTTATCCCAATTTGTGTCATATTTACTGGAGCATCATGAGCATGTATTATGACGTCACAGTATATGATGACATCATAATTAGTATGCACTATGACGTCACAATGTATTATGACGTCATAATGTATCCGCATTATGACATCACAATATATTATGAGAGCGCAACTTGCAGGTGTTATGAGCAATTTCTCTTACCCCAATTTGTGTCACATATACTGGAGCATCATGAGCATGTATTATGACGTCACAGTATATGATGACATCATAATTAGTATGCACTATGACGTCACATTGTATTATGACGTCATAATATATCCGCATTATGACATCACAATATATTATGAGAGCGCAATTTGCAGGTTTTATGACCAATTTCGCTTACCCCAATTTGTGTCACATCTACTGGAGCATCATGAGCATGTATTATGACGTCACAGTATATGATGACATCATTATTAGTATGCAGTATGACGTCACAATGTATTATGATGTCATAAAGTATCTGCAGTATGACATCACAATATATTATGAGAGCGCAACATGCAGGTATTATGACCAATTTCGCTTACCCCAATTTGTGTCACATCTACTGTAGCATCATGAGCATGTATTATGACGTCACAGTATATGATGACATCATAATTAGTATGCACTATGACGTCACAATGTATTATGACGTCATAATGTATCCGCATTATGAAATCACAATATATTATGAGAGCGCAATTTGGAGGTTTAATGACCATTTTCGATTACCCCAATTTGTGTCACATCTACTGGAGCATCATGAGCATGTATTATGACGTCACAGTATATGATGACATCATAATTATTATGCACTATGACGTCACAATGTATTATGACGTCATAATGTATCCACATTATGACATCACAATATTTTATGAGAGCGCAACATGCAGGTATTATGAGCAATTTCTCTTACCCCAATTTGTGTCACATCTACTGGAGCATCATGAGCATGTATTATGACGTCACAGTATTTGATGACATCATAATTAGTATGCACTGTGACGCCACAATGTATTATGACGTCATAATGTATCCGCATTATGACATCACAATATATTATGAGAGCGCAACATGCAGGTATTATGAGCAATTTCTCTTATCCCAATTTGTGTCACATCTACTAGAGCATCATGAGCATGTATTATGACGTCACAGTATATGATGACATCATAATCAGTATGCACTATGGCGTCACAATGTATTATGACGTCATAATGTATCCGCATTATGACATCACAATATATTATGAGAGCGCAATTTGCAGGTTTTATGACCAATTTCGCTTACCCCAATTTGTGTCACATCTACTGGAGCATCATGAGCATGTATTATGACGTCACAGTATATGATGACATCATAATCAGTATGCACTATGGCGTCACAATGTATTATGACGTCATAATATACCCGCATTATGACATCACAATATATTATGAGAGCGCAACATGCAGGTATTATGAGCAATTTCTCTTACCCCAATTTGTGTCACATCTACTGGAGCATCATGAGCATGATTTATGACGTCAGAGTATATGATGATATCATAATTAGTATGCACTATGACGTCACAATGTATTATGACGTCATAATGTATCCGCATTATGACATCACAATATATTATGAGAGCGCAACATGCAGGTATTATGAGCAATTTCTCTTATCCCAATTTGTGTCACATCTACTGGAGCATCATGAGCATGTATTATGACGTCACAGTATATGATGACATCATAATCAGTATGCACTATGGCGTCACAATGTATTATGACGTCATAATGTATCCGCATTATGACATCACAATATATTATGAGAGCGCAATTTGCAGGTTTTATGACCAATTTCGCTTACCCCAATTTGTGTCACATCTACTGGAGCATCATGAGCATGTATTATGACGTCACAGTATATGATGACATCATAATCAGTATGCACTATGGCGTCACAATGTATTATGACGTCATAATGTACCCGCATTATGACATCACAATATATTATGAGAGCGCAACATGCAGGTATTATGAGCAATTTCTCTTACCCCAATTTGTGTCACATCTACTGGAGCATCATGAGCATGATTTATGACGTCAGAGTATATGATGATATCATAATTAGTATGCACTATGACGTCACAATGTATTATGACGTCATAATGAATCCGCATTATGACATCACAATATATTATGAGAGCGCAATTTGCAGGTTTTATGAACATTTTCGATTACCCCAATTTGTGTCACATCTACTGGAGCATCATGAGCATGTATTATGACGTCACAGTATATGATGATATCATAATTAGTATGCACTATGACGTCACAATGTATTATGACGTCATAATGTATCCGTATTATGACATCACAATATATTATGAGAGTGCAACATGCAGGTGTTATGAGAAATTTCTCTTACCTCAATTTGTGTCACATCTACTGCAGCATCATGACCATGTATTATGACGTCACAGTATATGATGACATCATAATTAGTATGCACTATGACGTCACAATGTATTATGACGTCATAATGTATTCGCATTATGACATCACAATATACTGTGAGAGCGCAACACGCAGGTATTATGAGCAATTTCTCTTACCCCAATTTGTGTCACATCTACTGGAGCATCATGAGCATGTATTATGACCTCACAGTATATGATGACATCATAATTAGTATGCACTATGAGATCACAATATATTATGACGTCATAATGTATCCGCATTATGACATCACAATATATTATGAGAGCGCAACATGCAGGTATTATGAGCAATTTCTCTTACCCCAATTTGTGTCACATCTACTGGAGCATCATGAGCATGTATTATGATGTCCACAGTATATGATGACATCATAATTAGTATGCACTATGAGATCACAATGTATTATGACGTCATAATGTATCCGCATTATGACATCACAATATATTATGAGAGCGCAACATGCAGGTATTATGAGCAATTTCTCTTAACCCAATTTGTGTCACATCTACTGGAGCATCATGAGCATGTATTATGATGTCCACAGTATATGATGACATCATAATTAGTATGCACTATGAGATCACAATGTATTATGACGTCATAATGTATCCGCATTATAACATCACAATATATTATGAGAGCGCAACATGCAGGTGTTATGAGCAATTTCCCTTACCCCAATTTGTGTCACATCTACTGGAGCATCATGAGCATGTATTATGACATCACAGTATATGATGACATCATAATTAGTATGCACTATGACGTCACATTGTATTATGACGTCATAATATATCCGCATTATGACATCACAATATATTATGAGAGCGCAATTTTCAGGTTTTATGACCAATTTCGCTTACCCCAATTTGTGTCACATCTACTGGAGCATCATGAGCATGTATTATGACGTCACAGTATATGATGACATCATAATTAGTATGCACTATGACGTCACAATGTATTATGACGTCATAATGTATCCGCATTATGACATCACAATATATTATGAGAGCGCAATTTGCAGGTATTATGAGCAATTTGTCTTACCCCAATATGTGTCACATCTACTGGAGCATCATGAGCATGTATTATGACGTCACAGTATATGATGACATCATAATTTGTATGCACTATGACGTCACAATGTATTATGACGTCATAATGTATCCGCATTATGACATCACAATATATTATGAGAGCGCAACATGCAGGTATTATGAGCAATTTCTCTTACCTCAATTTGTGTCACATCTACTGGAGCATCATGAGCATGTATTATGACGTCACAGTATTTGATGACATCATAATTAGTATGCACTGTGACGTCACAATGTATTATGACGTCATAATGTGTCCGCACTATGACATCACAATATATTATGAGAGCGCAACATGCAGGTATTATTAGCAATTTCTCTTACCCCAATTTGTGTCACATCTACTGGAGCATCATGAGCATGTATTATGATGTCACAGTATATGATGACATCATAATTAGTATGCACTATGACGTCACAATATATTATGACATCATAATGTATCCGCATTATGACATCACAATATATTATGAGAGCGCAACATGCAGGTGTTATGAGCAATTTCTCTTACCCCAATTTGTGTCACATCTACTGGAGCATCATGAGCATGTATTATGACGTCACAGTGTATGATGACATCATAATTAGTATGCACTATGACGTCACAATGTATTATGACGTCATAATATATCCGCATTATGACAACACAATATATTATGAGAGCGCAATTTGCAGGTTTTATGACCAATTTCGCTTACACCAATTTGTGTCACATCTACTGGAGCATCATGAGCATGTATTATGACGTCACAGTATATGATGACATCATTATTAGTATGCAGTATGACGTCACAATGTATTATGATGTCATAAAGTATCTGCAGTATGTCATCACAATATATTATGAGAGCGCAACATGCAGGTATTATGACCAATTTCGCTTACCCCAATTTGTGTCACATCTACTGTAGCATCATGAGCATGTATTATGACGTCACAGTATATGATGACATCATAATTAGTATGCACTATGACGTCACAATGTATTATGACGTCATAATTTATCCGCATTATGACATCACAATATATTATGAGAGCGCAATTTGGAGGTTTAATGACCATTTTCGATTACCCCAATTTGTGTCACATCTACTGGAGCATCATGAGCATGTATTATGACCCCACAGTATATGATGACATCATAATTAGTATGCACTATGAGATCACAATGTATTATGACGTCATAATGTATCCGCATTATGAAATCACAATATATTATGAGAGCGCAACATGCAGGTATTATGAGCAATTTCTCTTACCCCAATTTGTGTCACATCTACTGGAGCATCATGAGCATGTATTATGATGTCACAGTATATGATGACATCATAATTAGTATGCACTATGACGTCACAATGTATTATGACGTCATAATGTATCCGCATTATGACATCACAATACATTATGAGAGCGCAACATGCAGGTATTATGAGCAATTTCTCTTACCCCAATTAGTTTCACATCTACTGGAACATCATGAGCATGTATTATGACGTCACAGTGTATGATGACATCATAATTAGTATGCACTATGACGTCACAATGTATTATGACGTCAAAATATATCCGCATTATGACATCACAATGTATTATGAGAGCGCAATTTGCAGGTTTTATGACCAATTTCGCTTACCCCAATTTGTGACACATCTACTGGAGCATCATGAGCATGTATTATGACGTCACAGTATATGATGACATCATAATTAGTATGCACTATGACGTCACAATGTATTATGACGTCATAATGTATCCGCATTATGACATCACAATATCTTATGAGAGCGCAATTTGCAGGTATTATGAGCAATTTGTCTTACCCCAATTTGTGTCACATCTACTGGAGCATCATGAGCATGTATTATGACGTCACAGTATATGATGACATCATAATTTGTATGCACTATGATGTCACAATGTATTATGACGTCATAATGTATCCGCATTATGACATCACAATATATTATGAGAGCGCAACATGCAGGTATTATGAGCAATTTCTCTTACCTCAATTTGTGTCACATCTACTGGAGCATCATGAGCATGTATTATGACGTCACAGTATTTGATGATATCATAATTAGTATGCACTGTGACGTCACAATGTATTATGACGTCATAATGTGTCCGCACTATGACATCACAATATATTATGAGAGCGCAACATGCAGGTATTATTAGCAATTTCTCTTACCCCAATTTGTGTCACATCTACTGGAGCATCATGAGCATGTATTATGACGTCACAGTATATGATGACATCATAATTAGTATGCACTATGACGTCACAATGTATTATGACGTCATAATGTATCCGCATTATGACATCACAATATATTATGAGAGCGCAACATGCAGGTGTTATGAGCAATTTCTCTTACCCCAATTTGTGTCACATCTACTGGAGCATCATGAGCATGTATTATGACGTCACAGTGTATGATGACATCATAATTAGTATGCACTATGACGTCACAATGTATTATGACGTCATAATATATCCGCATTATGACAACACAATATATTATGAGAGCGCAATTTGCAGGTTTTATGACCAATTTCGCTTACCCCAATTTGTGTCACATCTACTGGAGCATCTTGAGCATGTATTATGACGTCACAGTATATGATGACATCATTATTAGTATGCAGTATGACGTCACAATGTATTATGATGTCATAAAGTATCTGCAGTATGACATCACAATATATTATGAGAGCGCAACATGCAGTTATTATGACCAATTTCGCTTACCCCAATTTGTGTCACATCTACTGGAGCATCATGAGCATGTATTATGACGTCACAGTATATGATGACATCATAATGTTTATGCACTATGACGTCACAATGTATTATGATGTCATAATGTATCCGCATTATGACATAACAGTATATTATGAGAGCGCAACATGCAGGTATTATGAGCAATTTCTCTTACCTCAATTTGTGTCACATCTACTGTAGCATCATGAGCATGTATTATGACGTCACAGTACATGATGACATCATAATTAGCATGCACTATGACGTCACAATGTATTATGATGTCATAATGTATCCGCATTATGACATCACAATATATTATGAGAGCGCAATTTGCAGGTATTATGAGCATTTTCTCTTACCCCAATTTGTGTCACATCTACTGGAGCATCATGAGCATGTATTATGACGTCACAGTATATGATGACATCATAATGTGTATGCACTCTGACGTCACAATGTATTATGACATCATAATGTATCCGCATTATGACATCACAATATATTATGAGAGCGCAACATGCAGGTATTTTGAGCAATTTCTCTTACCTGAATTTGTGTCACATCTACTGGAGCATCATGAGCATGTATTATGACGTCACAGTACATGATGACATCATAATTAGCATGCACTATGACATCACAATGTATTATGACGTCATAATGTATCCGCATTATGACATCACAATATATAATGAGAGCGCAACATGCAGGTTTTATGAACAATTTCGCTCACCCCAATTTGTGTCACATCTACTGTAGCATCATGAGCATGTATTATGACGTCACAGTATATGATGACATCATAATGTTTATGCACTATGACGTCACAATGTATTATGACGTCATAATGTATCCGCACTATGACATCACAATATATTATGAGAGCGCAACATGCAGGTATTATGAGCAATTTCTCTTACCCCAATTTGTGTCACATCTACTGGAGCATCATGAGCATGTATTATGATGTCACAGTATATGATGACATCATAATTAGTATGCACTATGACGTCACAATGTATTATGACGTCATAATGTATCCGCATTATGACATCACAATACATTATGAGAGCGCAACATGCAGGTATTATGAGCAATTTCTCTTACCCCAATTAGTGTCACATCTACTGGAACATCATGAGCATGTATTATGACGTCACAGTATTTGATGACATCAGAATTAGTATGCACTGTGACGTCACAATGTATTATGACGTCATAATGTATCCGCACTATGACATCACAATATATTATGAGAGCGCAACATGCAGGTATTATGAGCAATTTCTCTTACCCCAATTTGTGTCACATCTACTGGAGCATCATGAGCATGTATTATGACGTCACAGTACATGATGACATCATAATTAGCATGCACTATGACGTCACAATGTATTATGATGTCATAATGTATCCGCATTATGACATCACAATATATTATGAGAGCGCAATTTGCAGGTATTATGAGCATTTTCTCTTACCCCAATTTGTGTCACATCTACTGGAGCATCATGAGCATGTATTATGACGTCACAGTACATGATGACATCATAATTAGCATGCACTATGACATCACAATGTATTATGACGTCATAATGTATCCACATTATGACATCACAATATATTATGAGAGCGCAACATGCAGGTATTATGAGCAATTTCTCTTACCCCAATTTGTGTGACATCTACTGGAGCATCATGAGCATGATTTATGATGTCAGAGTATATGATGATATCATAATTAGTATGCACTATGACGTCACAATGTATTATGACGTCATAATATATCCGCATTATGACATCACAATATATTATGAGAGCGCAACATGCAGGTATTATGAGCAATTTCTCTTATCCCAGTTTGTGTCACATCTACTGGAGCATCATGAGCATGTATTATGACGTCACAGTATATGATGACATCATAATCAGTATCCACTATGGCGTCACAATGTATTATGACGTCATAATGTATCCGCATTATGACATCACAATATATTATGAGAGCGCAATTTGCAGGTTTTATGAGCAATTTCTCTTACCCCAATTTGTGTCACATCTACTGGAGCATCATGAGCATGTATTATGACGTCACAGTATATGATGACATCATAATCAGTATGCACTATGGCGTCACAATGTATTATGACGTCATAATATACCCGCATTATGACTTCACAATATATTATGAGAGCGCAACATGCAGGTATTATGAGCAATTTCTCTTACCCCAATTTGTGTCACATCTACTGGAGCATCATGAGCATGATTTATGGCGTCAGAGTATATGATGATATCATAATTAGTATGCACTATGACGTCACAATGTATTATGACGTCATAATGTATCCGCATTATGACATCACAATATATTATGAGAGCGCAACATGCAGGAATTATGAGCAATTTCTCTTACCCCAATTTGTGTCACATCTACTGGAGCATCATGAGCATGTATTATGACGTCACAGTATTTGATGACATCATAATTAGTATGCACTGTGACATCACAATGTATTATGACGTCATAATGTATCCGCACTATGACATCACAATATATTATGAGAGCGCAACATGCAGGTATTATGAGCAATTTCTCTTATCCCAATTTGTGTCATATCTACTGGAGCATCATGAGCATGTATTATGACGTCACAGTATATGATGACATCATAATTAGTATGCACTATGACGTCACAATGTATTATGACGTCATAATGTATCCGCATTATGACATCACAATATATTATGAGAGCGCAACTTGCAGGTGTTATGAGCAATTTCTCTTACCACAATTTGTGTCACATCTACTGGAGCATCATGAGCATGTATTATGACGTCACAGTATATGATGACATCATAATTAGTATGCACTATGACGTCACATTGTATTATGACGTCATAATATATCCGCATTATGACATCACAATATATTATGAGAGCGCAATTTGCAGGTTTTATGACCAATTTCGCTTACCCCAATTTGTGTCACATCTACTGGAGCATCATGAGCATGTATTATGACGTCACAGTATATGATGACATCATTATTAGTATGCAGTATGACGTCACAATGTATTATGATGTCATAAAGTATCTGCAGTATGACATCACAATATATTATGAGAGCGCAACATGCAGGTATTATGACCAATTTCGCTTACCCCAATTTGTGTCACATCTACTGTAGCATCATGAGCATGTATTATGACGTCACAGTATGTGATGACATCATAATTAGTATGCACTATGATGTCACAATGTATTATGACGTCATAATGTATCCGCATTATGACATCACAATATATTATGAGAGCGCAATTTGGAGGTTTAATGACCATTTTCGATTACCCCAATTTGTGTCACATCTACTGGAGCATCATGAGCATGTATTATGACGTCACAGTATATGATGACATCATAATTATTATGCACTATGACGTCACAATATATTATGACGTCATAATGTATCCGCATTATGACATCACAATATATTATGAGAGCGCAACATGCAGGTATTATGAGCAATTTCTCTTACCCCAATTTGTGTCACATCTACTGGAGCATCATGAGCATGTATTATGACGTCACAGTATTTGATGACATCATAATTAGTATGCACTGTGACGTCACAATGTATTATGACGTCATAATGTATCCGTATTATGACATCACAATATATTATGAGAGCGCAACATGCAGGTATTATGAGAAATTTCTCTTATCCCAATTTGTGTCACATCTACTGGAGCATCATGAGCATGTATTATGACGTCACAGTATATGATGACATCATAATCAGTATGCACTATGGCGTCACAATGTATTATGACGTCATAATGTACCCGCATTATGACATCACAATATATTATGAGAGCGCAACATGCAGGTATTATGAGCAATTTCTCTTACCCCAATTTGTGTTACATCTACTGGAGCATCATGAGCATGATTTATGACGTCAGAGTATATGATGATATCATAATTAGTATGCACTATGATGTCACAATGTATTATGACGTCATAATGTATCCGCATTATGACATCACAATATATTATGAGAGCGCAACATGCAGGTATTATGAGCAATTTCTCTTATCCCAATTTGTGTCACATCTACTGGAGCATTATGAGCATGTATTATGACGTCACAGTATATGATGACATCATAATCAGTATGCACTATGGCGTCACAATGTATTATGACGTCATAATGTATCCGCATTATGACATCACAATATATTATGAGAGCGCAATTTGCAGGTTTTATGACCAATTTCGCTTACCCCAATTTGTGTCACATCTACTGGAGCATCATGAGCATGTATTATGACGTCACAGTATATGATGACATCATAATCAGTATGCACTATGGCGTCACAATGTATTATGACGTCATAATATACCCGCATTATGTCATCACAATATATTATGAGAGCGCAACATGCAGGTATTATGAGCAATTTCCCTTACCCCAATTTGTGTCACATCTACTGGAGCATCATGAACATGATTTATGACGTCAGAGTATATGACGATATCATAATTAGTATGCACTATGACGTCACAATGTATTATGACGTCATAATGTATCCGCATTATGACATCACAATATATTATGAGAGTGCAACATGCAGGTATTATGAGCAATTTCTCTTACCCCAATTTGTGTCACATCTACTGGAGTATCATGAGCACGTATTATGACGTCACAGTATATGATGACATCATAATCAATATGCACTATGGCGTCACAATGTATTATGACGTCATAATGTACCCGCATTATGACATCACAATATATTATGAGAGCGCAACATGCAGGTATTATGAGCAATTTCTCTTACCCCAATTTGTGTCACATCTACTGGAGCATCATGAGCATGATTTATGACGTCAGAGTATATGATGATATCATAATTAGTATGCACTATGACGTCACAATGTATTATGACGTCATAATGTATCCGCATTATGACATCACAATATATTATGAGAGCGCAACATGCAGGTATTATGAGCAATATCTCTTATACCAATTTGTGTCACATCTACTCGAGCATCATGAGCATGTATTATGACGTCACAGTATATGATGACATCATAATCAGTATGCACTATGGCTTCACAATGTATTATGACGTCATAATGTATCCGCATTATGACATCACAATATATTATGAGAGCGCAATTTGCAGGTTTTATGACCATCTTCGATTACCCCAATTTGTGTCACATCTACTGGAGCATCATGAGCATGTATTATGACGTCACAGTATATGATGACATCATAATTAGTATGCAGTATGACGTCACAATGTATTATGACGTCATAATGTATCCGCATTATGACATCACAATACATTATGAGAGCGCAACCTGCAGGAATTATGAGCAATTTCTCTTACCCCAATTTGTGTCACATCTACTGGAGCATCATGAGCATGTATTATGACGTCACAGTATTTGATGACATCATAATTAGTATGCACTGTGACGTCACAATGTATTATGACGTCATAATGTATCCGCACTATGACATCACAATATATTATGAGAGCGCAACATGCAGGTATTATGAGCAATTTCTCTTATCCCAATTTGTGTCATATCTACTGGAGCATCATGAGCATGTATTATGACGTCACAGTATATGATGACATCATTATTAGTATGCAGTATGACGTCACAATGTTTTATGATGTCATAAAGTATCTGCAGTATGACATCACAAATTATTATGAGAGCGCAACATGCAGGTATTATGAGCAATTTCTCTTACCCCAATTTGTGTCACATCTACTGGATCATCATGAGCATGTATTATGACGTCACAGTAGATGATGACATCATAATTAGTATGCAGTATGACGTCACAATGTATTATGACGTCATAATGTATCCGCATTATGACATCACAATATATTATGAGAGCGCAACATGCAGGTATTATGAGCAATTTCTCTTACCCCAATTTGTGTCACATCTACTGGAGCATCATGAGCATGTATTATGACGTCACAGTATATGATGACATCATGATTAGTATGCACTATGACGTCACAATGTATTATGACGTCATAATGTATCCACATTATGACATCACAATATATTATGAGAGAGCAATTTGCAGGTTTTAGGACCAATTTCTCTTACCCCAATTTGTGTCACATCTACTGGAGCATCATGAGCATGTATTATGACGTCACAGTATATGATGACATCATAATTAGTATGCACTATGACATCACAATGTATTATGACGTCATAATGTATCCGCATTATGACATCACAATATATTATGAGAGCGCAACATGCAGGTATTATGAGCAATTTCTCTTACCCCAATTTGTGTCACATCTACTGGAGCATCATGAGCATGTATTATGACGTCACAGTATATGATGACACCATAATTAGTATGCACTATGACGTCACAATGTATTATGACGTCATAATGTATCCGCATTATGACATCACAATACATTATGAGAGCGCAACATGCAGGTATTATGAGCAATTTCTCTTACCCCAATTTGTGTCACATCTACTGGAGCATCATGAGCATGTATTATGACGTCACAGTATTTGATGACATCATAATTAGTATGCACTGTGACGTCACAATGTATTATGACGTCATAATGTATCCGCACTATGACATCACAATATATTAAGAGAGCGCAACATGCAGGTATTATGAGCAATTTCTCTTATCCCAATTTGTGTCATATCTACTGGAGCATCATGAGCATGTATTATGACGTCACAGTATATGATGACATCATAATTAGAATGCACTATGACGTCACAATGTATTATGACGTCATAATGTATCCGCATTATGACATCACAATATATTATGAGAGCGCAATTTGCAGGTGTTAAGAGCAATTTCTCTTACCCCAATTTGTGTCACATCTACTGGAGCATCATGAGCATGTATTATGACGTCACAGTATATGATGACATCATAATTAGTATGCACTATGACGTCACAATGTATTATGACGTCATAATGTCTCCGCATTAAGACATCACAATATATTATGAGAGCGCAACATGCAGGTGTTATGAGCAATTTCTCTTACCCCAATTTGTGTCACATCTACTGGAGCATCATGAGCATGTATTATGACGTCACAGTATTTGATGACATCATAATTAGTATGCACTGTGACGTCACAATGTATTATGACGTCATAATGTATCCGCACTATGACATCACAATATATTAAGAGAGCGCAACATGCAGGTATTATGAGCAATTTCTCTTATCCCAATTTGTGTCATATCTACTGGAGCAACATGAGCATGTATTATGACGTCACAGTATATGATGACATCATAATTAGTATGCACTATGACGTCACAATGTATTATGACGTCATAATGTGTCCGCATTATGACATCACAATATATTATGAGAGCGCAACATGCAGGTGTTAAGAGCAATTTCTCTTACCCCAATTTGTGTCACATCTACTGGAGCATCATGAGCATGTATTATGACGTCACAGTATATGATGACATCATAATTAGTATGCACTATGACGTCACAATGTATTATGACGTCATAATGTATCCGCATTATGACATCACAATATATTATGAGAGCACAATTTGCAGGTATTATGAGCAATTTCTCTTACCCCAATTTGTGTCACATCTACTGGAGCATCATGAGCATGTATTATGACGTCACAGTATATGATGACATCATAATGTTTATGCACTATGACGTCACAATGTATTATGACGTCATAATGTATCTGCATTATGACATAACAATATATTATGAGAGCGCAACATGCAGGTATTATGAGCAATTTCTCTTACCCCAATTTGTGTCACATCTACTGGAGCATCATGAGCATGTATTATGACGTCACAGTATATGATGACATCATAATTAGTATGCACTATGACGTCACAATGTATTATGACGTCATAATATATCCGCATTATGACATCCCAATATATTATGAGAGCGCAACTTGCAGGTTTTATGACCAATTTCGCTTACCTCAATTTGTGTGACATCTACTGGAGCATCATGAGCATGTATTATGACGTCACAGTATATGATGACATCATTATTAGTATGCAGTATGACGTCACAATGTATTATGATGTCATAAATTATCTGCAGTATGACATCACAATATATTATGAGAGCGCAACATGCAGGTATTATGACCAATTTCGCTTACCCCAATTTGTGTCACATCTACTGTAGCATCATGAGCATGTATTATGACGTCACAGTATATGATGACATCATAATTAGTATGCACTATGACGTCACAATGTATTATGACGTCATAATGTATCCGCATTATGACATCACAATATATTATGAGAGCGTAATTTGGAGGTTTAATGACCATTTTCGATTACCCCAATTTGTGTCACATCTACTGGAGCATCATGAGCATGTATTATGACGTCACAGTACATGACGACATCATAATTAGCATGCACTATGACGTCACAATGTATTATGACGTCATAATGTATCCGCATTATGACATCACAATATATTATGAGAGCGCAACATGCAGGTTTTATGAACAATTTCGCTCACCCCAATTTGTGTCACATCTACTGTAGCATCATGAGCATGTATTATGACGTCATAGTATATGACGACATCATAATTAGTATGCACTATGACGTCACAATGTATTATGACGTCATAATGTATCCGCATTATGACATCACAATATATCATGAGAGCGCAACATGCAGGTATTATGAGCAATTTCTCTTACCCCAATTTGTGTCACATCTACTGGAGCATCATGAGCATGTATTACGACGTCACAGTATATGATGACATCATAAATAGTATGCACTATGACGTCACAATATATTATGAAGTCATAATGTATCCGCATTACGACATCACAATATATTATGAGATCGCAATATGCAGGTATTATGAGCACTTTCTCTTTCCCCAATTTGTGTCACATCTACGGGAGCATCATGAGCATGTATTATGACGTCACAGGATATGATGACATCATAATTAGTATGCACTATGACGTCACAATGTATTATGACGTCATAATGTGTCCGCGTTATGACATCACAATATATTATGAGAGCCCAATTTACAGGTATTATGAACAATATCTCTTACCACAATTTGTGTCACATCTACTGGAGTATCATGAGCATGTATTATGACGTCACAGTATATGATGACATCATAATTAGTATGCAGTATGACGTCACAATGTATTATGACGTCATAATGTATCCGCATTATGACATCACAATATATTATGAGAGCACAACATGCAGGTAGTATGAGCAATTTCTCTTACCCCAATTTGTGTCACATCTACTGGAGCATCATGAGCATGTATTATGACGTCACAGTATATGATGACATCATAATTAGTGTGCACTATGACGTCACAATGTATTATGACGTCATAATGTATCCGCATTATTACATCACAATATTTTATGAGAGAGCAATTTGCAGGTTTTATGACCAATTTCTCTTACCCCAATATGTGTCACATCTACTGGAGCATCATGAGCATGTATTATGACGTCACAGTATATGATGACATGATAATTAGTATGCAGTATGATGTCACAATGTATTATGACGTCATAATGTATCCACATTATGACATCACAATATATTATGAGAGCGCAATTTGCAGGTTTTATGACCAATTTCGCTTACCCCAATTTGTGTCACATCTACTGGAGCATCATGAGCATGTATTATGACGTCACAGTATATGATGACATCATTATTAGTATGCAGTATGATGTCACAATGTATTATGATGTCATAAAGTATCTGCAGTATGACATCACAATATATTATGAGAGCGCAACATGCAGGTATTATGACCAATTTCGCTTACCCCAATTTGTGTCACATCTACTGGATCCTCATGAGCATGTATTATGACGTCACAGTATATGATGACATCATAATTAGTATGCACTATGACGTCAAAATGTATTATGACGTCATAATGCATCCGCATTATGACATCACAATATATTATGAGAGCGCAATTTGGAGGTTTAATGACCATTTTCGATTACCCCAATTTGTGTCACATCTACTGGAGCATCATGAGCATGTGTTATGACGTCACAGTATATGATGACATCATAATTAGTATGCACTATGGCGTCACAATGTATTATGACGTCATAATGTATCCGCATTATGACATCACAATATATAATGAGAGGACAATTTGCAGGTATTATGAGCAATTTCTCTTACCCCAATTTGTGTCACATCTACTGGAGCATCATGAGCATGTATTATGACGTCACAGTATATGATGACATCATAATTTGTATGCAGTATGACGTCACAATGTATTATGACGTCATAATGTATCCGCATTATGACATCACAATATATTATGAGAGCGCAACATGCAGGTATTATGAGCAATTTCTCTTACCTCAATTTGTGTCACATCTACTGGAGCATCATGAGCATGTATTATGACGTCACAGTTCATGATGACATCATAATTAGCATGCACTATGACGTCACAATGTATTATGACGTCATAATGTATCCGCATTATGACATCACAATATATTATGAGAGCGCAACATGCAGGTTTTATGAACAATTTCGCTCATCCCAATTTGTGTCACATCTACTGTAGCATCATGAGCATGTATTATGACGTCATAGTATATGATGACATCATAATTACTATGCACTATGACGTCACAATGTATTATGACGTCATAATGTATCCGCATTATGACATAACAATATATCATGAGAGCGCAACATGCAGGTATTATGAGCAATTTCTCTTACCCCAATTTGTGTCACATCTACTGGAGCATCATGAGCATGTATTACGACGTCACAGTATATGATGACATCATAATTAGTACGCACTATGACATCACAATATATTATGAAGTCATAATGTATCCGCATTACGACATCACAATATATTATGAGAGCGCAATATGCAGGTATTATGAGCACTTTCTCCTACCCCAATTTGTGTCACATCTACTGGAGCATCATGAGCATGTATTATGACGTCACAGTATATGATGACATCATAATTAGTATGCACTATGACGTCTCAATGTATTATGACGTCATAATGTGTCCGCGTTATGACATCACAATATATTATGAGAGCCCAATTTACAGGCTTTATGAACAATTTCTCTTACCCCAATTTGTGTCACATCTACTGGAGTATCATGAGTATGTATTATGACGTCACAGTATATGATGACATCATAATTAGTATGCAGTATGACGTCACAATATATTATGTCGTCACAATGTATCCGCATTAGGACATCACAATATATTATGAGAGCGCGACATGCAGGTATTGTGAGCAATTTCTCTTACCCGAATTTGTGTCACATATACTGGAGCATCATGAGCATGTATTATGACGTCACAGTATATGATGACATCATAATTAGTATGCAGTATGACGTCACAATGTATTATGACGTCATAACGTATCCGCATTATGACATCACAATATATTATGTGAGCGTAATTTGCAGGTTTTATGACCAATTTCGCTTACCCCAATTTGTGTCACATCTACTGGAGCATCATGAGCATGTATTATGACGTCACAGTATATGATGACATCATAATTATTATGCAGTATGACGTCACAATGTATTATGACGTCATAATATATCCGCATTATGACATCACAATATATTATGAGAGCGCAACATGCAGGTGTTATGAGCAATTTCTCTTACCCCAATTTGTGTCACATCTACTGGAGCATCATGAGCATGTATTATGACGTCACAGTATATGATGACATCATAATTAGTATGCACTATGACGTCACAATGTATTATGACGTCATAATATATCCGCATTATGACATCCCAATATATTATGAGAGCGCAACTTGCAGGTTTTATGACCAATTTCGCTTACCTCAATTTGTGTGACATCTACTGGAGCATCATGAGCATGTATTATGACGTCACAGTATATGATGACATCATTATTAGTATGCAGTATGACGTCACAATGTATTATGATGTCATAAATTATCTGCAGTATGACATCACAATATATTATGAGAGCGCAACATGCAGGTATTATGACCAATTTCGCTTACCCCAATTTGTGTCACATCTACTGTAGCATCATGAGCATGTATTATGACGTCACAGTATATGATGACATCATAATTAGTATGCACTATGACGTCACAATGTATTATGACGTCATAATGTATCCGCATTATGACATCACAATATATTATGAGAGCGTAATTTGGAGGTTTAATGACCATTTTCGATTACCCCAATTTGTGTCACATCTACTGGAGCATCATGAGCATGTATTATGACGTCACAGTACATGACGACATCATAATTAGCATGCACTATGACGTCACAATGTATTATGACGTCATAATGTATCCGCATTATGACATCACAATATATTATGAGAGCGCAACATGCAGGTTTTATGAACAATTTCGCTCACCCCAATTTGTGTCACATCTACTGTAGCATCATGAGCATGTATTATGACGTCATAGTATATGACGACATCATAATTAGTATGCACTATGACGTCACAATGTATTATGACGTCATAATGTATCCGCATTATGACATCACAATATATCATGAGAGCGCAACATGCAGGTATTATGAGCAATTTCTCTTACCCCAATTTGTGTCACATCTACTGGAGCATCATGAGCATGTATTACGACGTCACAGTATATGATGACATCATAAATAGTATGCACTATGACGTCACAATATATTATGAAGTCATAATGTATCCGCATTACGACATCACAATATATTATGAGATCGCAATATGCAGGTATTATGAGCACTTTCTCTTTCCCCAATTTGTGTCACATCTACGGGAGCATCATGAGCATGTATTATGACGTCACAGGATATGATGACATCATAATTAGTATGCACTATGACGTCACAATGTATTATGACGTCATAATGTGTCCGCGTTATGACATCACAATATATTATGAGAGCCCAATTTACAGGTATTATGAACAATATCTCTTACCACAATTTGTGTCACATCTACTGGAGTATCATGAGCATGTATTATGATGTCACAGTATATGATGACATCATAATTAGTATGCAGTATGACGTCACAATGTATTATGACGTCATAATGTATCCGCATTATGACATCACAATATATTATGAGAGCACAACATGCAGGTAGTATGAGCAATTTCTCTTACCCCAATTTGTGTCACATCTACTGGAGCATCATGAGCATGTATTATGACGTCACAGTATATGATGACATCATAATTAGTGTGCACTATGACGTCACAATGTATTATGACGTCATAATGTATCCGCATTATTACATCACAATATTTTATGAGAGAGCAATTTGCAGGTTTTATGACCAATTTCTCTTACCCCAATATGTGTCACATCTACTGGAGCATCATGAGCATGTATTATGACGTCACAGTATATGATGACATGATAATTAGTATGCAGTATGATGTCACAATGTATTATGACGTCATAATGTATCCACATTATGACATCACAATATATTATGAGAGCGCAATTTGCAGGTTTTATGACCAATTTCGCTTACCCCAATTTGTGTCACATCTACTGGAGCATCATGAGCATGTATTATGACGTCACAGTATATGATGACATCATTATTAGTATGCAGTATGATGTCACAATGTATTATGATGTCATAAAGTATCTGCAGTATGACATCACAATATATTATGAGAGCGCAACATGCAGGTATTATGACCAATTTCGCTTACCCCAATTTGTGTCACATCTACTGGATCCTCATGAGCATGTATTATGACGTCACAGTATATGATGACATCATAATTAGTATGCACTATGACGTCAAAATGTATTATGACGTCATAATGCATCCGCATTATGACATCACAATATATTATGAGAGCGCAATTTGGAGGTTTAATGACCATTTTCGATTACCCCAATTTGTGTCACATCTACTGGAGCATCATGAGCATGTGTTATGACGTCACAGTATATGATGACATCATAATTAGTATGCACTATGGCGTCACAATGTATTATGACGTCATAATGTATCCGCATTATGACATCACAATATATAATGAGAGGACAATTTGCAGGTATTATGAGCAATTTCTCTTACCCCAATTTGTGTCACATCTACTGGAGCATCATGAGCATGTATTATGACGTCACAGTATATGATGACATCATAATTTGTATGCACTATGACGTCACAATGTATTATGACGTCATAATGTATCCGCATTATGACATCACAATATATTATGAGAGCGCAACATGCAGGTATTATGAGCAATTTCTCTTACCTCAATTTGTGTCACATCTACTGGAGCATCATGAGCATGTATTATGACGTCACAGTTCATGATGACATCATAATTAGCATGCACTATGACGTCACAATGTATTATGACGTCATAATGTATCCGCATTATGACATCACAATATATTATGAGAGCGCAACATGCAGGTTTTATGAACAATTTCGCTCATCCCAATTTGTGTCACATCTACTGTAGCATCATGAGCATGTATTATGACGTCATAGTATATGATGACATCATAATTACTATGCACTATGACGTCACAATGTATTATGACGTCATAATGTATCCGCATTATGACATAACAATATATCATGAGAGCGCAACATGCAGGTATTATGAGCAATTTCTCTTACCCCAATTTGTGTCACATCTACTGGAGCATCATGAGCATGTATTACGACGTCACAGTATATGATGACATCATAATTAGTACGCACTATGACATCACAATATATTATGAAGTCATAATGTATCCGCATTACGACATCACAATATATTATGAGAGCGCAATATGCAGGTATTATGAGCACTTTCTCCTACCCCAATTTGTGTCACATCTACTGGAGCATCATGAGCATGTATTATGACGTCACAGTATATGATGACATCATAATTAGTATGCACTATGACGTCTCAATGTATTATGACGTCATAATGTGTCCGCGTTATGACATCACAATATATTATGAGAGCCCAATTTACAGGCTTTATGAACAATTTCTCTTACCCCAATTTGTGTCACATCTACTGGAGTATCATGAGTATGTATTATGACGTCACAGTATATGATGACATCATAATTAGTATGCAGTATGACGTCACAATATATTATGTCGTCACAATGTATCCGCATTAGGACATCACAATATATTATGAGAGCGCGACATGCAGGTATTGTGAGCAATTTCTCTTACCCGAATTTGTGTCACATATACTGGAGCATCATGAGCATGTATTATGACGTCACAGTATATGATGACATCATAATTAGTATGCAGTATGACGTCACAATGTATTATGACGTCATAACGTATCCGCATTATGACATCACAATATATTATGTGAGCGTAATTTGCAGGTTTTATGACCAATTTCGCTTACCCCAATTTGTGTCACATCTACTGGAGCATCATGAGCATGTATTATGACGTCACAGTATATGATGACATCATAATTATTATGCAGTATGACGTCACAATGTATTATGACGTCATAATATATCCGCATTATGACATCACAATATATTATGAGAGCGCAACATGCAGGTATTATGAGCAATTTCTCTTACCCCAATTTGTGTCACATCTACTGGAGCATCATGAGCACGTATTATGACATCACAGTATATGATGACATCATAATGAGTATGCACTATGACGTCACAATGTGCTATGACGTCATAATGTATCCGCATTATGACATCACAATATATTATGAGAGCGCAATTTGCAGGTATTATGAGCAATTTGTCTTACCCCAATTTGTGTCACATCTACTGGAGCCTCATGAGCATGTATTATGACGTCACAGTATATGATGACATCATAATTAGTATGCACTATGACGTCACAATGTATTATGACGTCATAATATATCCGCATTATGACATCACAATATATTATGAGAGCGCAATTTGCAGGTTTTATGACCAATTTCGCTTACCCCAATTTGTGTCACATCTACTGGAGCATCATGAGCATGTATTATGACGTCACAGTATATGATGACATCATTATTAGTATGCAGTATGACGTCACAATGTATTATGATGTCATAAAGTATCTGCAGTATGACATCACAATATATTATGAGAGCGCAACATGCAGGTATTATGAGAAATTTCTCTTATCCCAATTTGTGTCACATCTACTAGAGCATCATGAGCATGTATTATGACGTCACAGTATATGATGACATCATAATCAGTATGCACTATGGCGTCACAATGTATTATGACGTCATAATGTACCCGCATTATGACATCACAATATATTATGAGAGCGCAACATGCAGGTATTATGAGCAATTTCTCTTACCCCAATTTGTGTTACATCTACTGGAGCATCATGAGCATGATTTATGACGTCAGAGTATATGATGATATCATAATTAGTATGCACTATGACGTCACAATGTATTATGACGTCATAATGTATCCGCATTATGACATCACAATATATTATGAGAGCGCAATATGCAGGTATTATGAGCAATTTCTCTTATCCCAATTTGTGTCACATCTACTGGAGCATTATGAGCATGTATTATGACGTCACAGTATATGATGACATCATAATCAGTATGCACTATGGCGTCACAATGTATTATGACGTCATAATGTATCCGCATTATGACATCACAATATATTATGAGAGCGCAATTTGCAGGTTTTATGACCAATTTCGCTTACCCCAATTTGTGTCACATCTACTGGAGCATCATGAGCATGTATTATGACGTCACAGTATATGATGACATCATAATCAGTATGCACTATGGCGTCACAATGTATTATGACGTCATAATATACCCGCATTATGTCATCACAATATATTATGAGAGCGCAACATGCAGGTATTATGAGCAATTTCCCTTACCCCAATTTGTGTCACATCTACTGGAGCATCATGAACATGATTTATGACGTCAGAGTATATGACGATATCATAATTAGTATGCACTATGACGTCACAATGTATTATGACGTCATAATGTATCCGCATTATGACATCACAATATATTATGAGAGTGCAACATGCAGGTATTATGAGCAATTTCTCTTACCCCAATTTGTGTCACATCTACTGGAGTATCATGAGCACGTATTATGACGTCACAGTATATGATGACATCATAATCAATATGCACTATGGCGTCACAATGTATTATGACGTCATAATGTACCCGCATTATGACATCACAATATATTATGAGAGCGCAACATGCAGGTATTATGAGCAATTTCTCTTACCCCAATTTGTGTCACATCTACTGGAGCATCATGAGCATGATTTATGACGTCAGAGTATATGATGATATCATAATTAGTATGCACTATGACGTCACAATGTATTATGACGTCATAATGTATCCGCATTATGACATCACAATATATTATGAGAGCGCAACATGCAGGTATTATGAGCAATATCTCTTATACCAATTTGTGTCACATCTACTCGAGCATCATGAGCATGTATTATGACGTCACAGTATATGATGACATCATAATCAGTATGCACTATGGCTTCACAATGTATTATGACGTCATAATGTATCCGCATTATGACATCACAATATATTATGAGAGCGCAATTTGCAGGTTTTATGACCATCTTCGATTACCCCAATTTGTGTCACATCTACTGGAGCATCATGAGCATGTATTATGACGTCACAGTATATGATGACATCATAATTAGTATGCAGTATGACGTCACAATGTATTATGACGTCATAATGTATCCGCATTATGACATCACAATACATTATGAGAGCGCAACCTGCAGGAATTATGAGCAATTTCTCTTACCCCAATTTGTGTCACATCTACTGGAGCATCATGAGCATGTATTATGACGTCACAGTATTTGATGACATCATAATTAGTATGCACTGTGACGTCACAATGTATTATGACGTCATAATGTATCCGCACTATGACATCACAATATATTATGAGAGCGCAACATGCAGGTATTATGAGCAATTTCTCTTACCCCAATTTGTGTCACATCTACTGGAGCATCATGAGCATGTATTATGACGTCACAGTATTTGATGACATCATAATTAGTATGCACTGTGACGTCACAATGTATTATGACGTCATAATGTATCCGCACTATGACATCACAATATATTAAGAGAGCGCAACATGCAGGTATTATGAGCAATTTCTCTTATCCCAATTTGTGTCATATCTACTGGAGCAACATGAGCATGTATTATGACGTCACAGTATATGATGACATCATAATTAGTATGCACTATGACGTCACAATGTATTATGACGTCATAATGTGTCCGCATTATGACATCACAATATATTATGAGAGCGCAACATGCAGGTGTTAAGAGCAATTTCTCTTACCCCAATTTGTGTCACATCTACTGGAGCATCATGAGCATGTATTATGACGTCACAGTATATGATGACATCATAATTAGTATGCACTATGACGTCACAATGTATTATGACGTCATAATGTATCCGCATTATGACATCACAATATATTATGAGAGCACAATTTGCAGGTATTATGAGCAATTTCTCTTACCCCAATTTGTGTCACATCTACTGGAGCATCATGAGCATGTATTATGACGTCACAGTATATGATGACATCATAATGTTTATGCACTATGACGTCACAATGTATTATGACGTCATAATGTATCTGCATTATGACATAACAATATATTATGAGAGCGCAACATGCAGGTATTATGAGCAATTTCTCTTACCTCAATTTGTGTCACATCTACTGGAGCATCATGAGCATGTATTATGACGTCACAGTATATGATGACATCATAATTAGTATGCACTATGACGTCACATTGTATTATGACGTCATAATATATCCGCATTATGACATCACAATATATTATGAGAGCGCAATTTGCAGGTTTTATGACCAATTTCGCTTACCCCAATTTGTGTCACATCTACTGGAGCATCATGAGCATGTATTATGACGTCACAGTATATGATGACATCATTATTAGTATGCAGTATGACGTCACAATGTATTATGATGTCATAAAGTATCTGCAGTATGACATCACAATATATTATGAGAGCGCAACATGCAGGTATTATGACCAATTTCGCTTACCCCAATTTGTGTCACATCTACTGTAGCATCATGAGCATGTATTATGACGTCACAGTATGTGATGACATCATAATTAGTATGCACTATGACGTCACAATGTATTATGACGTCATAATGTATCCGCATTATGACATCACAATATATTATGAGAGCGCAATTTGGAGGTTTAATGACCATTTTCGATTACCCCAATTTGTGTCACATCTACTGGAGCATCATGAGCATGTATTATGACGTCACAGTATATGATGACATCATAATTATTATGCACTATGACGTCACAATGTATTATGACGTCATAATGTATCCGCATTATGACATCACAATATATTATGAGAGCGCAACATGCAGGTATTATGAGCAATTTCTCTTACCCCAATTTGTGTCACATCTACTGGAGCATCATGAGCATGTATTATGACGTCACAGTATTTGATGACATCATAATTAGTATGCAGTGTGACGTCACAATGTATTATGACGTCATAATGTATCCGCATTATGACATCACAATATATTATGAGAGCGCAACATGCAGGTATTATGAGAAATTTCTCTTATCCCAATTTGTGTCACATCTACTGGAGCATCATGAGCATGTATTATGACGTCACAGTATATGATGACATCATAATCAGTATGCACTATGGCGTCACAATGTATTATGACGTCATAATGTACCCGCATTATGACATCACAATATATTATGAGAGCGCAACATGCAGGTATTATGAGCAATTTCTCTTACCCCAATTTGTGTTACATCTACTGGAGCATCATGAGCATGATTTATGACGTCAGAGTATATGATGATATCATAATTAGTATGCACTATGACGTCACAATGTATTATGACGTCATAATGTATCCACATTATGACATCACAATATATTATGAGAGCGCAACATGCAGGTATTATGAGCAATTTCTCTTATCCCAATTTGTGTCACATCTACTGGAGCATTATGAGCATGTATTATGACGTCACAGTATATGATGACATCATAATCAGTATGCACTATGGCGTCACAATGTATTATGACGTCATAATGTATCCGCATTATGACATCACAATATATTATGAGAGCGCAATTTGCAGGTTTTATGACCAATTTCGCTTACCCCAATTTGTGTCACATCTACTGGAGCATCATGAGCATGTATTATGACGTCACAGTATATGATGACATCATAATCAGTATGCACTATGGCGTCACAATGTATTATGACGTCATAATATACCCGCATTATGTCATCACAATATATTATGAGAGCGCAACATGCAGGTATTATGAGCAATTTCCCTTATCCCAATTTGTGTCACATCTACTGGAGCATCATGAACATGATTTATGACGTCAGAGTATATGACGATATCATAATTAGTATGCACTATGACGTCACAATGTATTATGACGTCATAATGTATCCGCATTATGACATCACAATATATTATGAGAGTGCAACATGCAGGTATTATGAGCAATTTCTCTTACCCCAATTTGTGTCACATCTACTGGAGTATCATGAGCACGTATTATGACGTCACAGTATATGATGACATCATAATCAATATGCACTATGGCGTCACAATGTATTATGACGTCATAATGTACCCGCATTATGACATCACAATATATTATGAGAGCGCAACATGCAGGTATTATGAGCAATTTCTCTTACCCCAATTTGTGTCACATCTACTGGAGCATCATGAGCATGATTTATGACGTCAGAGTATATGATGATATCATAATTAGTATGCACTATGACGTCACAATGTATTATGACGTCATAATGTATCCGCATTATGACATCACAATATATTATGAGAGCGCAACATGCAGGTATTATGAGCAATATCTCTTATACCAATTTGTGTCACATCTACTCGAGCATCATGAGCATGTATTATGACGTCACAGTATATGATGACATCATAATCAGTATGCACTATGGCTTCACAATGTATTATGACGTCATAATGTATCCGCATTATGACATCACAATATATTATGAGAGCGCAATTTGCAGGTTTTATGACCATCTTCGATTACCCCAATTTGTGTCACATCTACAGGAGCATCATGAGCATGTATTATGACGTCACAGTATATGATGACATCATAATTAGTATGCAGTATGACGTCACAATGTATTATGACGTCATAATGTATCCGCATTATGACATCACAATACATTATGAGAGCGCAACATGCAGGAATTATGAGCAATTTCTCTTACCCCAATTTGTGTCACATCTATTGGAGCATCATGAGCATGTATTATGACGTCACAGTATTTGATGACATCATAATTAGTATGCACTGTGACGTCACAATGTATTATGACGTCATAATGTATCCGCACTATGACATCACAATATATTATGAGAGCGCAACATGCAGGTATTATGAGCAATTTCTCTTATCCCAATTTGTGTCATATCTACTGGAGCATCATGAGCATGTATTATGACGTCACAGTATATGATGACATCATTATTAGTATGCAGTATGACGTCACAATGTTTTATGATGTCATAAAGTATCTGCAGTATGACATCACAAATTATTATGAGAGCGCAACATGCAGGTATTATGAGCAATTTCTCTTACCCCAATTTGTGTCACATCTACTGGATCATCATGAGCATGTATTATGACGTCACAGTAGATGATGACATCATAATTAGTATGCAGTATGACGTCACAATGTATTATGACGTCATAATGTATCCGCATTATGACATCACAATATATTATGAGAGCGCAACATGCAGGTATTATGAGCAATTTCTCTTACCCCAATTTGTGTCACATCTACTGGAGCATCATGAGCATGTATTATGACGTCACAGTATATGATGACATCATGATTAGTATGCACTATGACGTCACAATGTATTATGACGTCATAATGTATCCACATTATGACATCACAATATATTATGAGAGAGCAATTTGCAGGTTTTATGACCAATTTCTCTTACCCCAATTTGTGTCACATCTACTGGAGCATCATGAGCATGTATTATGACGTCACAGTATATGATGACATCATAATTAGTATGCACTATGACATCACAATGTATTATGACGTCATAATGTATCCGCATTATGACATCACAATATATTATGAGAGCGCAACATGCAGGTATTATGAGCAATTTCTCTTACCCCAATTTGTGTCACATCTACTGGAGCATCATGAGCATGTATTATGACGTCACAGTATATGATGACACCATAATTAGTATGCACTATGACGTCACAATGTATTATGACGTCATAATGTATCCGCATTATGACATCACAATACATTATGAGAGCGCAACATGCAGGTATTATGAGCAATTTCTCTTACCCCAATTTGTGTCACATCTACTGGAGCATCATGAGCATGTATTATGACGTCACAGTATTTGATGACATCATAATTAGTATGCACTGTGACGTCACAATGTATTATGACGTCATAATGTATCCGCACTATGACATCACAATATATTAAGAGAGCGCAACATGCAGGTATTATGAGCAATTTCTCTTATCCCAATTTGTGTCATATCTACTGGAGCATCATGAGCATGTATTATGACGTCACAGTATATGATGACATCATAATTAGAATGCACTATGACGTCACAATGTATTATGACGTCATAATGTATCCGCATTATGACATCACAATATATTATGAGAGCGCAATTTGCAGGTGTTAAGAGCAATTTCTCTTACCCCAATTTGTGTCACATCTACTGGAGCATCATGAGCATGTATTATGACGTCACAGTATATGATGACATCATAATTAGTATGCACTATGACGTCACAATGTATTATGACGTCATAATGTCTCCGCATTAAGACATCACAATATATTATGAGAGCGCAACATGCAGGTATTATGAGCAATTTCTCTTACCCCAATTTGTGTCACATCTACTGGAGCATCATGAGCATGTATTATGACGTCACAGTATTTGATGACATCATAATTAGTATGCACTGTGACGTCACAATGTATTATGACGTCATAATGTATCCGCACTATGACATCACAATATATTAAGAGAGCGCAACATGCAGGTATTATGAGCAATTTCTCTTATCCCAATTTGTGTCATATCTACTGGAGCAACATGAGCATGTATTATGACGTCACAGTATATGATGACATCATAATTAGTATGCACTATGACGTCACAATGTATTATGACGTCATAATGTGTCCGCATTATGACATCACAATATATTATGAGAGCGCAACATGCAGGTGTTAAGAGCAATTTCTCTTACCCCAATTTGTGTCACATCTACTGGAGCATCATGAGCATGTATTATGACGTCACAGTATATGATGACATCATAATTAGTATGCACTATGACGTCACAATGTATTATGACGTCATAATGTATCCGCATTATGACATCACAATATATTATGAGAGCACAATTTGCAGGTATTATGAGCAATTTCTCTTACCCCAATTTGTGTCACATCTACTGGAGCATCATGAGCATGTATTATGACGTCACAGTATATGATGACATCATAATGTTTATGCACTATGACGTCACAATGTATTATGACGTCATAATGTATCTGCATTATGACATAACAATATATTATGAGAGCGCAACATGCAGGTATTATGAGCAATTTCTCTTATCCCAATTTGTGTCATATCTACTGGAGCATCATGAGCATGTATTATGACGTCACAGTATATGATGACATCATAATTAGTATGCACTATGACGTCACAATGTATTATGACGTCATAACGTATCCGCATTATGACATCACAATATATTATGAGAGCGCAACATGCAGGTGTTATGAGCAATTTCTCCTACCCCAATTTGTGTCACATCTACTGGAGCATCATGAGCATGTATTATGACGTCACAGTATATGATGATATCATAATTAGTATGCACTATGACGTCACATTGTATTGTGACGTCATAATATATCCGCATTATGACATCACAATATATTATGAGAGCGCAATTTGCAGGTTTTATGACCAATTTCGCCTACCCCAATTTGTGTCACATCTACTGGAGCATCATGAGCATGTATTATGACGTCGCAGTATATGATGACATCATAATTAGTATGCAGTATGACGTCACAATGTATTATGACGTCATAATGTATCCGCATTATGACATCAAAATATATTATGAGAGCGCAACATGCAGGTATTATGAGCAATTTCTCTTACCCCAATTTGTGTAACATCTACTGGAGCATCATGAGCATGTATTATGACGTCACAGTATATGATGACATCATAATTAGTATGCAGTATGACGTCACAATGTATTATGACGTCATAATGTATCCGCATTAAGACATCACAATATATTATGAGAGCGCAACATGCAGGTATTATGAGCAATTTCTCTTACCCCAATTTGTGTCACATCTACTGGAGCATCATGAGCATGTATTATGACGTCACAGTATTTGATGACATCATAATTAGTATGCACTGTGACGTCACAATGTATTATGACGTCATAATGTATCCGCACTATGACATCACAATATATTATGAGAGCGCAACATGCAGGTATTATGAGCAATTTCTCTTATCCCAATTTGTGTCATATCTACTGGAGCATCATGAGCATGTATTATGACGTCACAGTATATGATGACATCATTATTAGTATGCAGTATGACGTCACAATGTTTTATGATGTCATAAAGTATCTGCAGTATGACATCACAAATTATTATGAGAGCGCAACATGCAGGTATTATGAGCAATTTCTCTTATCCCAATTTGTGTCATATCTACTGGAGCATCATGAGCATGTATTATGACGTCACAGTATATGATGACATCATTATTAGTATGCAGTATGACGTCACAATGTTTTATGATGTCATAAAGTATCTGCAGTATGACATCACAAATTATTATGAGAGCGCAACATGCAGGTATTATGAGCAATTTCTCTTACCCCAATTTGTGTCACATCTACTGGATCATCATGAGCATGTATTATGACGTCACAGTAGATGATGACATCATAATTAGTATGCAGTATGACGTCACAATGTATTATGACGTCATAATGTATCCGCATTATGACATCACAATATATTATGAGAGCGCAACATGCAGGTATTATGAGCAATTTCTCTTACCCCAATTTGTGTCACATCTACTGGAGCATCATGAGCATGTATTATGACGTCACAGTATATGATGACATCATGATTAGTATGCACTATGACGTCACAATGTATTATGACGTCATAATGTATCCACATTATGACATCACAATATATTATGAGAGAGCAATTTGCAGGTTTTATGACCAATTTCTCTTACCCCAATTTGTGTCACATCTACTGGAGCATCATGAGCATGTATTATGACGTCACAGTATATGATGACATCATAATTAGTATGCACTATGACATCACAATGTATTATGACGTCATAATGTATCCGCATTATGACATCACAATATATTATGAGAGCGCAACATGCAGGTATTATGAGCAATTTCTCTTACCCCAATTTGTGTCACATCTACTGGAGCATCATGAGCATGTATTATGACGTCACAGTATATGATGACACCATAATTAGTATGCACTATGACGTCACAATGTATTATGACGTCATAATGTATCCGCATTATGACATCACAATACATTATGAGAGCGCAACATGCAGGTATTATGAGCAATTTCTCTTACCCCAATTTGTGTCACATCTACTGGAGCATCATGAGCATGTATTATGACGTCACAGTATTTGATGACATCATAATTAGTATGCACTGTGACGTCACAATGTATTATGACGTCATAATGTATCCGCACTATGACATCACAATATATTAAGAGAGCGCAACATGCAGGTATTATGAGCAATTTCTCTTATCCCAATTTGTGTCATATCTACTGGAGCATCATGAGCATGTATTATGACGTCACAGTATATGATGACATCATAATTAGAATGCACTATGACGTCACAATGTATTATGACGTCATAATGTATCCGCATTATGACATCACAATATATTATGAGAGCGCAATTTGCAGGTGTTAAGAGCAATTTCTCTTACCCCAATTTGTGTCACATCTACTGGAGCATCATGAGCATGTATTATGACGTCACAGTATATGATGACATCATAATTAGTATGCACTATGACGTCACAATGTATTATGACGTCATAATGTCTCCGCATTAAGACATCACAATATATTATGAGAGCGCAACATGCAGGTATTATGAGCAATTTCTCTTACCCCAATTTGTGTCACATCTACTGGAGCATCATGAGCATGTATTATGACGTCACAGTATTTGATGACATCATAATTAGTATGCACTGTGACGTCACAATGTATTATGACGTCATAATGTATCCGCACTATGACATCACAATATATTAAGAGAGCGCAACATGCAGGTATTATGAGCAATTTCTCTTATCCCAATTTGTGTCATATCTACTGGAGCAACATGAGCATGTATTATGACGTCACAGTATATGATGACATCATAATTAGCATGCACTATGACGTCACAATGTATTATGACGTCATAATGTATCCGCATTATGACATCACAATATATTATGAGAGCGCAACATGCAGGTTTTATGAACAATTTCGCTCATCCCAATTTGTGTCACATCTACTGTAGCATCATGAGCATGTATTATGACGTCATAGTATATGATGACATCATAATTACTATGCACTATGACGTCACAATGTATTATGACGTCATAATGTATCCGCATTATGACATAACAATATATCATGAGAGCGCAACATGCAGGTATTATGAGCAATTTCTCTTACCCCAATTTGTGTCACATCTACTGGAGCATCATGAGCATGTATTACGACGTCACAGTATATGATGACATCATAATTAGTACGCACTATGACATCACAATATATTATGAAGTCATAATGTATCCGCATTACGACATCACAATATATTATGAGAGCGCAATATGCAGGTATTATGAGCACTTTCTCCTACCCCAATTTGTGTCACATCTACTGGAGCATCATGAGCATGTATTATGACGTCACAGTATATGATGACATCATAATTAGTATGCACTATGACGTCTCAATGTATTATGACGTCATAATGTGTCCGCGTTATGACATCACAATATATTATGAGAGCCCAATTTACAGGCTTTATGAACAATTTCTCTTACCCCAATTTGTGTCACATCTACTGGAGTATCATGAGTATGTATTATGACGTCACAGTATATGATGACATCATAATTAGTATGCAGTATGACGTCACAATATATTATGTCGTCACAATGTATCCGCATTAGGACATCACAATATATTATGAGAGCGCGACATGCAGGTATTGTGAGCAATTTCTCTTACCCGAATTTGTGTCACATATACTGGAGCATCATGAGCATGTATTATGACGTCACAGTATATGATGACATCATAATTAGTATGCAGTATGACGTCACAATGTATTATGACGTCATAACGTATCCGCATTATGACATCACAATATATTATGTGAGCGTAATTTGCAGGTTTTATGACCAATTTCGCTTACCCCAATTTGTGTCACATCTACTGGAGCATCATGAGCATGTATTATGACGTCACAGTATATGATGACATCATAATTATTATGCAGTATGACGTCACAATGTATTATGACGTCATAATATATCCGCATTATGACATCACAATATATTATGAGAGCGCAACATGCAGGTATTATGAGCAATTTCTCTTACCCCAATTTGTGTCACATCTACTGGAGCATCATGAGCACGTATTATGACATCACAGTATATGATGACATCATAATGAGTATGCACTATGACGTCACAATGTGCTATGACGTCATAATGTATCCGCATTATGACATCACAATATATTATGAGAGCGCAATTTGCAGGTATTATGAGCAATTTGTCTTACCCCAATTTGTGTCACATCTACTGGAGCCTCATGAGCATGTATTATGACGTCACAGTATATGATGACATCATAATTAGTATGCACTATGACGTCACAATGTATTATGACGTCATAATATATCCGCATTATGACATCACAATATATTATGAGAGCGCAATTTGCAGGTTTTATGACCAATTTCGCTTACCCCAATTTGTGTCACATCTACTGGAGCATCATGAGCATGTATTATGACGTCACAGTATATGATGACATCATTATTAGTATGCAGTATGACGTCACAATGTATTATGATGTCATAAAGTATCTGCAGTATGACATCACAATATATTATGAGAGCGCAACATGCAGGTATTATGAGAAATTTCTCTTATCCCAATTTGTGTCACATCTACTAGAGCATCATGAGCATGTATTATGACGTCACAGTATATGATGACATCATAATCAGTATGCACTATGGCGTCACAATGTATTATGACGTCATAATGTACCCGCATTATGACATCACAATATATTATGAGAGCGCAACATGCAGGTATTATGAGCAATTTCTCTTACCCCAATTTGTGTTACATCTACTGGAGCATCATGAGCATGATTTATGACGTCAGAGTATATGATGATATCATAATTAGTATGCACTATGACGTCACAATGTATTATGACGTCATAATGTATCCGCATTATGACATCACAATATATTATGAGAGCGCAATATGCAGGTATTATGAGCAATTTCTCTTATCCCAATTTGTGTCACATCTACTGGAGCATTATGAGCATGTATTATGACGTCACAGTATATGATGACATCATAATCAGTATGCACTATGGCGTCACAATGTATTATGACGTCATAATGTATCCGCATTATGACATCACAATATATTATGAGAGCGCAATTTGCAGGTTTTATGACCAATTTCGCTTACCCCAATTTGTGTCACATCTACTGGAGCATCATGAGCATGTATTATGACGTCACAGTATATGATGACATCATAATCAGTATGCACTATGGCGTCACAATGTATTATGACGTCATAATATACCCGCATTATGTCATCACAATATATTATGAGAGCGCAACATGCAGGTATTATGAGCAATTTCCCTTACCCCAATTTGTGTCACATCTACTGGAGCATCATGAACATGATTTATGACGTCAGAGTATATGACGATATCATAATTAGTATGCACTATGACGTCACAATGTATTATGACGTCATAATGTATCCGCATTATGACATCACAATATATTATGAGAGTGCAACATGCAGGTATTATGAGCAATTTCTCTTACCCCAATTTGTGTCACATCTACTGGAGTATCATGAGCACGTATTATGACGTCACAGTATATGATGACATCATAATCAATATGCACTATGGCGTCACAATGTATTATGACGTCATAATGTACCCGCATTATGACATCACAATATATTATGAGAGCGCAACATGCAGGTATTATGAGCAATTTCTCTTACCCCAATTTGTGTCACATCTACTGGAGCATCATGAGCATGATTTATGACGTCAGAGTATATGATGATATCATAATTAGTATGCACTATGACGTCACAATGTATTATGACGTCATAATGTATCCGCATTATGACATCACAATATATTATGAGAGCGCAACATGCAGGTATTATGAGCAATATCTCTTATACCAATTTGTGTCACATCTACTCGAGCATCATGAGCATGTATTATGACGTCACAGTATATGATGACATCATAATCAGTATGCACTATGGCTTCACAATGTATTATGACGTCATAATGTATCCGCATTATGACATCACAATATATTATGAGAGCGCAATTTGCAGGTTTTATGACCATCTTCGATTACCCCAATTTGTGTCACATCTACTGGAGCATCATGAGCATGTATTATGACGTCACAGTATATGATGACATCATAATTAGTATGCAGTATGACGTCACAATGTATTATGACGTCATAATGTATCCGCATTATGACATCACAATACATTATGAGAGCGCAACCTGCAGGAATTATGAGCAATTTCTCTTACCCCAATTTGTGTCACATCTACTGGAGCATCATGAGCATGTATTATGACGTCACAGTATTTGATGACATCATAATTAGTATGCACTGTGACGTCACAATGTATTATGACGTCATAATGTATCCGCACTATGACATCACAATATATTATGAGAGCGCAACATGCAGGTATTATGAGCAATTTCTCTTATCCCAATTTGTGTCATATCTACTGGAGCATCATGAGCATGTATTATGACGTCACAGTATATGATGACATCATTATTAGTATGCAGTATGACGTCACAATGTTTTATGATGTCATAAAGTATCTGCAGTATGACATCACAAATTATTATGAGAGCGCAACATGCAGGTATTATGAGCAATTTCTCTTACCCCAATTTGTGTCACATCTACTGGAGCATCATGAGCATGTATTATGACGTCACAGTATATGATGACATCATAATCAGTATGCACTATGGCGTCACAATGTATTATGACGTCATAATATACCCGCATTATGTCATCACAATATATTATGAGAGCGCAACATGCAGGTATTATGAGCAATTTCCCTTATCCCAATTTGTGTCACATCTACTGGAGCATCATGAACATGATTTATGACGTCAGAGTATATGACGATATCATAATTAGTATGCACTATGACGTCACAATGTATTATGACGTCATAATGTATCCGCATTATGACATCACAATATATTATGAGAGTGCAACATGCAGGTATTATGAGCAATTTCTCTTACCCCAATTTGTGTCACATCTACTGGAGTATCATGAGCACGTATTATGACGTCACAGTATATGATGACATCATAATCAATATGCACTATGGCGTCACAATGTATTATGACGTCATAATGTACCCGCATTATGACATCACAATATATTATGAGAGCGCAACATGCAGGTATTATGAGCAATTTCTCTTACCCCAATTTGTGTCACATCTACTGGAGCATCATGAGCATGATTTATGACGTCAGAGTATATGATGATATCATAATTAGTATGCACTATGACGTCACAATGTATTATGACGTCATAATGTATCCGCATTATGACATCACAATATATTATGAGAGCGCAACATGCAGGTATTATGAGCAATATCTCTTATACCAATTTGTGTCACATCTACTCGAGCATCATGAGCATGTATTATGACGTCACAGTATATGATGACATCATAATCAGTATGCACTATGGCTTCACAATGTATTATGACGTCATAATGTATCCGCATTATGACATCACAATATATTATGAGAGCGCAATTTGCAGGTTTTATGACCATCTTCGATTACCCCAATTTGTGTCACATCTACAGGAGCATCATGAGCATGTATTATGACGTCACAGTATATGATGACATCATAATTAGTATGCAGTATGACGTCACAATGTATTATGACGTCATAATGTATCCGCATTATGACATCACAATACATTATGAGAGCGCAACATGCAGGAATTATGAGCAATTTCTCTTACCCCAATTTGTGTCACATCTATTGGAGCATCATGAGCATGTATTATGACGTCACAGTATTTGATGACATCATAATTAGTATGCACTGTGACGTCACAATGTATTATGACGTCATAATGTATCCGCACTATGACATCACAATATATTATGAGAGCGCAACATGCAGGTATTATGAGCAATTTCTCTTATCCCAATTTGTGTCATATCTACTGGAGCATCATGAGCATGTATTATGACGTCACAGTATATGATGACATCATTATTAGTATGCAGTATGACGTCACAATGTTTTATGATGTCATAAAGTATCTGCAGTATGACATCACAAATTATTATGAGAGCGCAACATGCAGGTATTATGAGCAATTTCTCTTACCCCAATTTGTGTCACATCTACTGGATCATCATGAGCATGTATTATGACGTCACAGTAGATGATGACATCATAATTAGTATGCAGTATGACGTCACAATGTATTATGACGTCATAATGTATCCGCATTATGACATCACAATATATTATGAGAGCGCAACATGCAGGTATTATGAGCAATTTCTCTTACCCCAATTTGTGTCACATCTACTGGAGCATCATGAGCATGTATTATGACGTCACAGTATATGATGACATCATGATTAGTATGCACTATGACGTCACAATGTATTATGACGTCATAATGTATCCACATTATGACATCACAATATATTATGAGAGAGCAATTTGCAGGTTTTATGACCAATTTCTCTTACCCCAATTTGTGTCACATCTACTGGAGCATCATGAGCATGTATTATGACGTCACAGTATATGATGACATCATAATTAGTATGCACTATGACATCACAATGTATTATGACGTCATAATGTATCCGCATTATGACATCACAATATATTATGAGAGCGCAACATGCAGGTATTATGAGCAATTTCTCTTACCCCAATTTGTGTCACATCTACTGGAGCATCATGAGCATGTATTATGACGTCACAGTATATGATGACACCATAATTAGTATGCACTATGACGTCACAATGTATTATGACGTCATAATGTATCCGCATTATGACATCACAATACATTATGAGAGCGCAACATGCAGGTATTATGAGCAATTTCTCTTACCCCAATTTGTGTCACATCTACTGGAGCATCATGAGCATGTATTATGACGTCACAGTATTTGATGACATCATAATTAGTATGCACTGTGACGTCACAATGTATTATGACGTCATAATGTATCCGCACTATGACATCACAATATATTAAGAGAGCGCAACATGCAGGTATTATGAGCAATTTCTCTTATCCCAATTTGTGTCATATCTACTGGAGCATCATGAGCATGTATTATGACGTCACAGTATATGATGACATCATAATTAGAATGCACTATGACGTCACAATGTATTATGACGTCATAATGTATCCGCATTATGACATCACAATATATTATGAGAGCGCAATTTGCAGGTGTTAAGAGCAATTTCTCTTACCCCAATTTGTGTCACATCTACTGGAGCATCATGAGCATGTATTATGACGTCACAGTATATGATGACATCATAATTAGTATGCACTATGACGTCACAATGTATTATGACGTCATAATGTCTCCGCATTAAGACATCACAATATATTATGAGAGCGCAACATGCAGGTATTATGAGCAATTTCTCTTACCCCAATTTGTGTCACATCTACTGGAGCATCATGAGCATGTATTATGACGTCACAGTATTTGATGACATCATAATTAGTATGCACTGTGACGTCACAATGTATTATGACGTCATAATGTATCCGCACTATGACATCACAATATATTAAGAGAGCGCAACATGCAGGTATTATGAGCAATTTCTCTTATCCCAATTTGTGTCATATCTACTGGAGCAACATGAGCATGTATTATGACGTCACAGTATATGATGACATCATAATTAGTATGCACTATGACGTCACAATGTATTATGACGTCATAATGTGTCCGCATTATGACATCACAATATATTATGAGAGCGCAACATGCAGGTGTTAAGAGCAATTTCTCTTACCCCAATTTGTGTCACATCTACTGGAGCATCATGAGCATGTATTATGACGTCACAGTATATGATGACATCATAATTAGTATGCACTATGACGTCACAATGTATTATGACGTCATAATGTATCCGCATTATGACATCACAATATATTATGAGAGCACAATTTGCAGGTATTATGAGCAATTTCTCTTACCCCAATTTGTGTCACATCTACTGGAGCATCATGAGCATGTATTATGACGTCACAGTATATGATGACATCATAATGTTTATGCACTATGACGTCACAATGTATTATGACGTCATAATGTATCTGCATTATGACATAACAATATATTATGAGAGCGCAACATGCAGGTATTATGAGCAATTTCTCTTATCCCAATTTGTGTCATATCTACTGGAGCATCATGAGCATGTATTATGACGTCACAGTATATGATGACATCATAATTAGTATGCACTATGACGTCACAATGTATTATGACGTCATAACGTATCCGCATTATGACATCACAATATATTATGAGAGCGCAACATGCAGGTGTTATGAGCAATTTCTCCTACCCCAATTTGTGTCACATCTACTGGAGCATCATGAGCATGTATTATGACGTCACAGTATATGATGATATCATAATTAGTATGCACTATGACGTCACATTGTATTGTGACGTCATAATATATCCGCATTATGACATCACAATATATTATGAGAGCGCAATTTGCAGGTTTTATGACCAATTTCGCCTACCCCAATTTGTGTCACATCTACTGGAGCATCATGAGCATGTATTATGACGTCGCAGTATATGATGACATCATAATTAGTATGCAGTATGACGTCACAATGTATTATGACGTCATAATGTATCCGCATTATGACATCAAAATATATTATGAGAGCGCAACATGCAGGTATTATGAGCAATTTCTCTTACCCCAATTTGTGTAACATCTACTGGAGCATCATGAGCATGTATTATGACGTCACAGTATATGATGACATCATAATTAGTATGCAGTATGACGTCACAATGTATTATGACGTCATAATGTATCCGCATTAAGACATCACAATATATTATGAGAGCGCAACATGCAGGTATTATGAGCAATTTCTCTTACCCCAATTTGTGTCACATCTACTGGAGCATCATGAGCATGTATTATGACGTCACAGTATTTGATGACATCATAATTAGTATGCACTGTGACGTCACAATGTATTATGACGTCATAATGTATCCGCACTATGACATCACAATATATTATGAGAGCGCAACATGCAGGTATTATGAGCAATTTCTCTTATCCCAATTTGTGTCATATCTACTGGAGCATCATGAGCATGTATTATGACGTCACAGTATATGATGACATCATTATTAGTATGCAGTATGACGTCACAATGTTTTATGATGTCATAAAGTATCTGCAGTATGACATCACAAATTATTATGAGAGCGCAACATGCAGGTATTATGAGCAATTTCTCTTATCCCAATTTGTGTCATATCTACTGGAGCATCATGAGCATGTATTATGACGTCACAGTATATGATGACATCATTATTAGTATGCAGTATGACGTCACAATGTTTTATGATGTCATAAAGTATCTGCAGTATGACATCACAAATTATTATGAGAGCGCAACATGCAGGTATTATGAGCAATTTCTCTTACCCCAATTTGTGTCACATCTACTGGATCATCATGAGCATGTATTATGACGTCACAGTAGATGATGACATCATAATTAGTATGCAGTATGACGTCACAATGTATTATGACGTCATAATGTATCCGCATTATGACATCACAATATATTATGAGAGCGCAACATGCAGGTATTATGAGCAATTTCTCTTACCCCAATTTGTGTCACATCTACTGGAGCATCATGAGCATGTATTATGACGTCACAGTATATGATGACATCATGATTAGTATGCACTATGACGTCACAATGTATTATGACGTCATAATGTATCCACATTATGACATCACAATATATTATGAGAGAGCAATTTGCAGGTTTTATGACCAATTTCTCTTACCCCAATTTGTGTCACATCTACTGGAGCATCATGAGCATGTATTATGACGTCACAGTATATGATGACATCATAATTAGTATGCACTATGACATCACAATGTATTATGACGTCATAATGTATCCGCATTATGACATCACAATATATTATGAGAGCGCAACATGCAGGTATTATGAGCAATTTCTCTTACCCCAATTTGTGTCACATCTACTGGAGCATCATGAGCATGTATTATGACGTCACAGTATATGATGACACCATAATTAGTATGCACTATGACGTCACAATGTATTATGACGTCATAATGTATCCGCATTATGACATCACAATACATTATGAGAGCGCAACATGCAGGTATTATGAGCAATTTCTCTTACCCCAATTTGTGTCACATCTACTGGAGCATCATGAGCATGTATTATGACGTCACAGTATTTGATGACATCATAATTAGTATGCACTGTGACGTCACAATGTATTATGACGTCATAATGTATCCGCACTATGACATCACAATATATTAAGAGAGCGCAACATGCAGGTATTATGAGCAATTTCTCTTATCCCAATTTGTGTCATATCTACTGGAGCATCATGAGCATGTATTATGACGTCACAGTATATGATGACATCATAATTAGAATGCACTATGACGTCACAATGTATTATGACGTCATAATGTATCCGCATTATGACATCACAATATATTATGAGAGCGCAATTTGCAGGTGTTAAGAGCAATTTCTCTTACCCCAATTTGTGTCACATCTACTGGAGCATCATGAGCATGTATTATGACGTCACAGTATATGATGACATCATAATTAGTATGCACTATGACGTCACAATGTATTATGACGTCATAATGTCTCCGCATTAAGACATCACAATATATTATGAGAGCGCAACATGCAGGTATTATGAGCAATTTCTCTTACCCCAATTTGTGTCACATCTACTGGAGCATCATGAGCATGTATTATGACGTCACAGTATTTGATGACATCATAATTAGTATGCACTGTGACGTCACAATGTATTATGACGTCATAATGTATCCGCACTATGACATCACAATATATTAAGAGAGCGCAACATGCAGGTATTATGAGCAATTTCTCTTATCCCAATTTGTGTCATATCTACTGGAGCAACATGAGCATGTATTATGACGTCACAGTATATGATGACATCATAATTAGCATGCACTATGACGTCACAATGTATTATGACGTCATAATGTATCCGCATTATGACATCACAATATATTATGAGAGCGCAACATGCAGGTTTTATGAACAATTTCGCTCATCCCAATTTGTGTCACATCTACTGTAGCATCATGAGCATGTATTATGACGTCATAGTATATGATGACATCATAATTACTATGCACTATGACGTCACAATGTATTATGACGTCATAATGTATCCGCATTATGACATAACAATATATCATGAGAGCGCAACATGCAGGTATTATGAGCAATTTCTCTTACCCCAATTTGTGTCACATCTACTGGAGCATCATGAGCATGTATTACGACGTCACAGTATATGATGACATCATAATTAGTACGCACTATGACATCACAATATATTATGAAGTCATAATGTATCCGCATTACGACATCACAATATATTATGAGAGCGCAATATGCAGGTATTATGAGCACTTTCTCCTACCCCAATTTGTGTCACATCTACTGGAGCATCATGAGCATGTATTATGACGTCACAGTATATGATGACATCATAATTAGTATGCACTATGACGTCTCAATGTATTATGACGTCATAATGTGTCCGCGTTATGACATCACAATATATTATGAGAGCCCAATTTACAGGCTTTATGAACAATTTCTCTTACCCCAATTTGTGTCACATCTACTGGAGTATCATGAGTATGTATTATGACGTCACAGTATATGATGACATCATAATTAGTATGCAGTATGACGTCACAATATATTATGTCGTCACAATGTATCCGCATTAGGACATCACAATATATTATGAGAGCGCGACATGCAGGTATTGTGAGCAATTTCTCTTACCCGAATTTGTGTCACATATACTGGAGCATCATGAGCATGTATTATGACGTCACAGTATATGATGACATCATAATTAGTATGCAGTATGACGTCACAATGTATTATGACGTCATAACGTATCCGCATTATGACATCACAATATATTATGTGAGCGTAATTTGCAGGTTTTATGACCAATTTCGCTTACCCCAATTTGTGTCACATCTACTGGAGCATCATGAGCATGTATTATGACGTCACAGTATATGATGACATCATAATTATTATGCAGTATGACGTCACAATGTATTATGACGTCATAATATATCCGCATTATGACATCACAATATATTATGAGAGCGCAACATGCAGGTATTATGAGCAATTTCTCTTACCCCAATTTGTGTCACATCTACTGGAGCATCATGAGCACGTATTATGACATCACAGTATATGATGACATCATAATGAGTATGCACTATGACGTCACAATGTGCTATGACGTCATAATGTATCCGCATTATGACATCACAATATATTATGAGAGCGCAATTTGCAGGTATTATGAGCAATTTGTCTTACCCCAATTTGTGTCACATCTACTGGAGCCTCATGAGCATGTATTATGACGTCACAGTATATGATGACATCATAATTAGTATGCACTATGACGTCACAATGTATTATGACGTCATAATATATCCGCATTATGACATCACAATATATTATGAGAGCGCAATTTGCAGGTTTTATGACCAATTTCGCTTACCCCAATTTGTGTCACATCTACTGGAGCATCATGAGCATGTATTATGACGTCACAGTATATGATGACATCATTATTAGTATGCAGTATGACGTCACAATGTATTATGATGTCATAAAGTATCTGCAGTATGACATCACAATATATTATGAGAGCGCAACATGCAGGTATTATGAGAAATTTCTCTTATCCCAATTTGTGTCACATCTACTAGAGCATCATGAGCATGTATTATGACGTCACAGTATATGATGACATCATAATCAGTATGCACTATGGCGTCACAATGTATTATGACGTCATAATGTACCCGCATTATGACATCACAATATATTATGAGAGCGCAACATGCAGGTATTATGAGCAATTTCTCTTACCCCAATTTGTGTTACATCTACTGGAGCATCATGAGCATGATTTATGACGTCAGAGTATATGATGATATCATAATTAGTATGCACTATGACGTCACAATGTATTATGACGTCATAATGTATCCGCATTATGACATCACAATATATTATGAGAGCGCAATATGCAGGTATTATGAGCAATTTCTCTTATCCCAATTTGTGTCACATCTACTGGAGCATTATGAGCATGTATTATGACGTCACAGTATATGATGACATCATAATCAGTATGCACTATGGCGTCACAATGTATTATGACGTCATAATGTATCCGCATTATGACATCACAATATATTATGAGAGCGCAATTTGCAGGTTTTATGACCAATTTCGCTTACCCCAATTTGTGTCACATCTACTGGAGCATCATGAGCATGTATTATGACGTCACAGTATATGATGACATCATAATCAGTATGCACTATGGCGTCACAATGTATTATGACGTCATAATATACCCGCATTATGTCATCACAATATATTATGAGAGCGCAACATGCAGGTATTATGAGCAATTTCCCTTACCCCAATTTGTGTCACATCTACTGGAGCATCATGAACATGATTTATGACGTCAGAGTATATGACGATATCATAATTAGTATGCACTATGACGTCACAATGTATTATGACGTCATAATGTATCCGCATTATGACATCACAATATATTATGAGAGTGCAACATGCAGGTATTATGAGCAATTTCTCTTACCCCAATTTGTGTCACATCTACTGGAGTATCATGAGCACGTATTATGACGTCACAGTATATGATGACATCATAATCAATATGCACTATGGCGTCACAATGTATTATGACGTCATAATGTACCCGCATTATGACATCACAATATATTATGAGAGCGCAACATGCAGGTATTATGAGCAATTTCTCTTACCCCAATTTGTGTCACATCTACTGGAGCATCATGAGCATGATTTATGACGTCAGAGTATATGATGATATCATAATTAGTATGCACTATGACGTCACAATGTATTATGACGTCATAATGTATCCGCATTATGACATCACAATATATTATGAGAGCGCAACATGCAGGTATTATGAGCAATATCTCTTATACCAATTTGTGTCACATCTACTCGAGCATCATGAGCATGTATTATGACGTCACAGTATATGATGACATCATAATCAGTATGCACTATGGCTTCACAATGTATTATGACGTCATAATGTATCCGCATTATGACATCACAATATATTATGAGAGCGCAATTTGCAGGTTTTATGACCATCTTCGATTACCCCAATTTGTGTCACATCTACTGGAGCATCATGAGCATGTATTATGACGTCACAGTATATGATGACATCATAATTAGTATGCAGTATGACGTCACAATGTATTATGACGTCATAATGTATCCGCATTATGACATCACAATACATTATGAGAGCGCAACCTGCAGGAATTATGAGCAATTTCTCTTACCCCAATTTGTGTCACATCTACTGGAGCATCATGAGCATGTATTATGACGTCACAGTATTTGATGACATCATAATTAGTATGCACTGTGACGTCACAATGTATTATGACGTCATAATGTATCCGCACTATGACATCACAATATATTATGAGAGCGCAACATGCAGGTATTATGAGCAATTTCTCTTACCCCAATTTGTGTCACATCTACTGGAGCATCATGAGCATGTATTATGACGTCACAGTATTTGATGACATCATAATTAGTATGCACTGTGACGTCACAATGTATTATGACGTCATAATGTATCCGCACTATGACATCACAATATATTAAGAGAGCGCAACATGCAGGTATTATGAGCAATTTCTCTTATCCCAATTTGTGTCATATCTACTGGAGCAACATGAGCATGTATTATGACGTCACAGTATATGATGACATCATAATTAGTATGCACTATGACGTCACAATGTATTATGACGTCATAATGTGTCCGCATTATGACATCACAATATATTATGAGAGCGCAACATGCAGGTGTTAAGAGCAATTTCTCTTACCCCAATTTGTGTCACATCTACTGGAGCATCATGAGCATGTATTATGACATCACAGTATATGATGACATCATAATTAGTATGCACTATGACGTCACAATGTATTATGACGTCATAATGTATCCGCATTATGACATCACAATATATTATGAGAGCACAATTTGCAGGTATTATGAGCAATTTCTCTTACCCCAATTTGTGTCACATCTACTGGAGCATCATGAGCATGTATTATGACGTCACAGTATATGATGACATCATAATGTTTATGCACTATGACGTCACAATGTATTATGACGTCATAATGTATCTGCATTATGACATAACAATATATTATGAGAGCGCAACATGCAGGTATTATGAGCAATTTCTCTTACCTCAATTTGTGTCACATCTACTGGAGCATCATGAGCATGTATTATGACGTCACAGTATATGATGACATCATAATTAGTATGCACTATGACGTCACATTGTATTATGACGTCATAATATATCCGCATTATGACATCACAATATATTATGAGAGCGCAATTTGCAGGTTTTATGACCAATTTCGCTTACCCCAATTTGTGTCACATCTACTGGAGCATCATGAGCATGTATTATGACGTCACAGTATATGATGACATCATTATTAGTATGCAGTATGACGTCACAATGTATTATGATGTCATAAAGTATCTGCAGTATGACATCACAATATATTATGAGAGCGCAACATGCAGGTATTATGACCAATTTCGCTTACCCCAATTTGTGTCACATCTACTGTAGCATCATGAGCATGTATTATGACGTCACAGTATGTGATGACATCATAATTAGTATGCACTATGACGTCACAATGTATTATGACGTCATAATGTATCCGCATTATGACATCACAATATATTATGAGAGCGCAATTTGGAGGTTTAATGACCATTTTCGATTACCCCAATTTGTGTCACATCTACTGGAGCATCATGAGCATGTATTATGACGTCACAGTATATGATGACATCATAATTATTATGCACTATGACGTCACAATGTATTATGACGTCATAATGTATCCGCATTATGACATCACAATATATTATGAGAGCGCAACATGCAGGTATTATGAGCAATTTCTCTTACCCCAATTTGTGTCACATCTACTGGAGCATCATGAGCATGTATTATGACGTCACAGTATTTGATGACATCATAATTAGTATGCAGTGTGACGTCACAATGTATTATGACGTCATAATGTATCCGCATTATGACATCACAATATATTATGAGAGCGCAACATGCAGGTATTATGAGAAATTTCTCTTATCCCAATTTGTGTCACATCTACTGGAGCATCATGAGCATGTATTATGACGTCACAGTATATGATGACATCATAATCAGTATGCACTATGGCGTCACAATGTATTATGACGTCATAATGTACCCGCATTATGACATCACAATATATTATGAGAGCGCAACATGCAGGTATTATGAGCAATTTCTCTTACCCCAATTTGTGTTACATCTACTGGAGCATCATGAGCATGATTTATGACGTCAGAGTATATGATGATATCATAATTAGTATGCACTATGACGTCACAATGTATTATGACGTCATAATGTATCCACATTATGACATCACAATATATTATGAGAGCGCAACATGCAGGTATTATGAGCAATTTCTCTTATCCCAATTTGTGTCACATCTACTGGAGCATTATGAGCATGTATTATGACGTCACAGTATATGATGACATCATAATCAGTATGCACTATGGCGTCACAATGTATTATGACGTCATAATGTATCCGCATTATGACATCACAATATATTATGAGAGCGCAATTTGCAGGTTTTATGACCAATTTCGCTTACCCCAATTTGTGTCACATCTACTGGAGCATCATGAGCATGTATTATGACGTCACAGTATATGATGACATCATAATCAGTATGCACTATGGCGTCACAATGTATTATGACGTCATAATATACCCGCATTATGTCATCACAATATATTATGAGAGCGCAACATGCAGGTATTATGAGCAATTTCCCTTATCCCAATTTGTGTCACATCTACTGGAGCATCATGAACATGATTTATGACGTCAGAGTATATGACGATATCATAATTAGTATGCACTATGACGTCACAATGTATTATGACGTCATAATGTATCCGCATTATGACATCACAATATATTATGAGAGTGCAACATGCAGGTATTATGAGCAATTTCTCTTACCCCAATTTGTGTCACATCTACTGGAGTATCATGAGCACGTATTATGACGTCACAGTATATGATGACATCATAATCAATATGCACTATGGCGTCACAATGTATTATGACGTCATAATGTACCCGCATTATGACATCACAATATATTATGAGAGCGCAACATGCAGGTATTATGAGCAATTTCTCTTACCCCAATTTGTGTCACATCTACTGGAGCATCATGAGCATGATTTATGACGTCAGAGTATATGATGATATCATAATTAGTATGCACTATGACGTCACAATGTATTATGACGTCATAATGTATCCGCATTATGACATCACAATATATTATGAGAGCGCAACATGCAGGTATTATGAGCAATATCTCTTATACCAATTTGTGTCACATCTACTCGAGCATCATGAGCATGTATTATGACGTCACAGTATATGATGACATCATAATCAGTATGCACTATGGCTTCACAATGTATTATGACGTCATAATGTATCCGCATTATGACATCACAATATATTATGAGAGCGCAATTTGCAGGTTTTATGACCATCTTCGATTACCCCAATTTGTGTCACATCTACAGGAGCATCATGAGCATGTATTATGACGTCACAGTATATGATGACATCATAATTATTATGCAGTATGACGTCACAATGTATTATGACGTCATAATGTATCCGCATTATGACATCACAATACATTATGAGAGCGCAACATGCAGGAATTATGAGCAATTTCTCTTACCCCAATTTGTGTCACATCTATTGGAGCATCATGAGCATGTATTATGACGTCACAGTATTTGATGACATCATAATTAGTATGCACTGTGACGTCACAATGTATTATGACGTCATAATGTATCCGCACTATGACATCACAATATATTATGAGAGCGCAACATGCAGGTATTATGAGCAATTTCTCTTATCCCAATTTGTGTCATATCTACTGGAGCATCATGAGCATGTATTATGACGTCACAGTATATGATGACATCATTATTAGTATGCAGTATGACGTCACAATGTTTTATGATGTCATAAAGTATCTGCAGTATGACATCACAAATTATTATGAGAGCGCAACATGCAGGTATTATGAGCAATTTCTCTTACCCCAATTTGTGTCACATCTACTGGATCATCATGAGCATGTATTATGACGTCACAGTAGATGATGACATCATAATTAGTATGCAGTATGACGTCACAATGTATTATGACGTCATAATGTATCCGCATTATGACATCACAATATATTATGAGAGCGCAACATGCAGGTATTATGAGCAATTTCTCTTACCCCAATTTGTGTCACATCTACTGGAGCATCATGAGCATGTATTATGACGTCACAGTATATGATGACATCATGATTAGTATGCACTATGACGTCACAATGTATTATGACGTCATAATGTATCCACATTATGACATCACAATATATTATGAGAGAGCAATTTGCAGGTTTTATGACCAATTTCTCTTACCCCAATTTGTGTCACATCTACTGGAGCATCATGAGCATGTATTATGACGTCACAGTATATGATGACATCATAATTAGTATGCACTATGACATCACAATGTATTATGACGTCATAATGTATCCGCATTATGACATCACAATATATTATGAGAGCGCAACATGCAGGTATTATGAGCAATTTCTCTTACCCCAATTTGTGTCACATCTACTGGAGCATCATGAGCATGTATTATGACGTCACAGTATATGATGACACCATAATTAGTATGCACTATGACGTCACAATGTATTATGACGTCATAATGTATCCGCATTATGACATCACAATACATTATGAGAGCGCAACATGCAGGTATTATGAGCAATTTCTCTTACCCCAATTTGTGTCACATCTACTGGAGCATCATGAGCATGTATTATGACGTCACAGTATTTGATGACATCATAATTAGTATGCACTGTGACGTCACAATGTATTATGACGTCATAATGTATCCGCACTATGACATCACAATATATTAAGAGAGCGCAACATGCAGGTATTATGAGCAATTTCTCTTATCCCAATTTGTGTCATATCTACTGGAGCATCATGAGCATGTATTATGACGTCACAGTATATGATGACATCATAATTAGAATGCACTATGACGTCACAATGTATTATGACGTCATAATGTATCCGCATTATGACATCACAATATATTATGAGAGCGCAATTTGCAGGTGTTAAGAGCAATTTCTCTTACCCCAATTTGTGTCACATCTACTGGAGCATCATGAGCATGTATTATGACGTCACAGTATATGATGACATCATAATTAGTATGCACTATGACGTCACAATGTATTATGACGTCATAATGTCTCCGCATTAAGACATCACAATATATTATGAGAGCGCAACATGCAGGTGTTATGAGCAATTTCTCTTACCCCAATTTGTGTCACATCTACTGGAGCATCATGAGCATGTATTATGACGTCACAGTATTTGATGACATCATAATTAGTATGCACTGTGACGTCACAATGTATTATGACGTCATAATGTATCCGCACTATGACATCACAATATATTAAGAGAGCGCAACATGCAGGTATTATGAGCAATTTCTCTTATCCCAATTTGTGTCATATCTACTGGAGCAACATGAGCATGTATTATGACGTCACAGTATATGATGACATCATAATTAGTATGCACTATGACGTCACAATGTATTATGACGTCATAATGTGTCCGCATTATGACATCACAATATATTATGAGAGCGCAACATGCAGGTGTTAAGAGCAATTTCTCTTACCCCAATTTGTGTCACATCTACTGGAGCATCATGAGCATGTATTATGACGTCACAGTATATGATGACATCATAATTAGTATGCACTATGACGTCACAATGTATTATGACGTCATAATGTATCCGCATTATGACATCACAATATATTATGAGAGCACAATTTGCAGGTATTATGAGCAATTTCTCTTACCCCAATTTGTGTCACATCTACTGGAGCATCATGAGCATGTATTATGACGTCACAGTATATGATGACATCATAATGTTTATGCACTATGACGTCACAATGTATTATGACGTCATAATGTATCTGCATTATGACATAACAATATATTATGAGAGCGCAACATGCAGGTATTATGAGCAATTTCTCTTATCCCAATTTGTGTCATATCTACTGGAGCATCATGAGCATGTATTATGACGTCACAGTATATGATGACATCATAATTAGTATGCACTATGACGTCACAATGTATTATGACGTCATAACGTATCCGCATTATGACATCACAATATATTATGAGAGCGCAACATGCAGGTGTTATGAGCAATTTCTCCTACCCCAATTTGTGTCACATCTACTGGAGCATCATGAGCATGTATTATGACGTCACAGTATATGATGATATCATAATTAGTATGCACTATGACGTCACATTGTATTGTGACGTCATAATATATCCGCATTATGACATCACAATATATTATGAGAGCGCAATTTGCAGGTTTTATGACCAATTTCGCCTACCCCAATTTGTGTCACATCTACTGGAGCATCATGAGCATGTATTATGACGTCGCAGTATATGATGACATCATAATTAGTATGCAGTATGACGTCACAATGTATTATGACGTCATAATGTATCCGCATTATGACATCAAAATATATTATGAGAGCGCAACATGCAGGTATTATGAGCAATTTCTCTTACCCCAATTTGTGTAACATCTACTGGAGCATCATGAGCATGTATTATGACGTCACAGTATATGATGACATCATAATTAGTATGCAGTATGACGTCACAATGTATTATGACGTCATAATGTATCCGCATTAAGACATCACAATATATTATGAGAGCGCAACATGCAGGTATTATGAGCAATTTCTCTTACCCCAATTTGTGTCACATCTACTGGAGCATCATGAGCATGTATTATGACGTCACAGTATTTGATGACATCATAATTAGTATGCACTGTGACGTCACAATGTATTATGACGTCATAATGTATCCGCACTATGACATCACAATATATTATGAGAGCGCAACATGCAGGTATTATGAGCAATTTCTCTTATCCCAATTTGTGTCATATCTACTGGAGCATCATGAGCATGTATTATGACGTCACAGTATATGATGACATCATTATTAGTATGCAGTATGACGTCACAATGTTTTATGATGTCATAAAGTATCTGCAGTATGACATCACAAATTATTATGAGAGCGCAACATGCAGGTATTATGAGCAATTTCTCTTACCCCAATTTGTGTCACATCTACTGGATCATCATGAGCATGTATTATGACGTCACAGTAGATGATGACATCATAATTAGTATGCAGTATGACGTCACAATGTATTATGACGTCATAATGTATCCGCATTATGACATCACAATATATTATGAGAGCGCAACATGCAGGTATTATGAGCAATTTCTCTTACCCCAATTTGTGTCACATCTACTGGAGCATCATGAGCATGTATTATGACGTCACAGTATATGATGACATCATGATTAGTATGCACTATGACGTCACAATGTATTATGACGTCATAATGTATCCACATTATGACATCACAATATATTATGAGAGAGCAATTTGCAGGTTTTATGACCAATTTCTCTTACCCCAATTTGTGTCACATCTACTGGAGCATCATGAGCATGTATTATGACGTCACAGTATATGATGACATCATAATTAGTATGCACTATGACATCACAATGTATTATGACGTCATAATGTATCCGCATTATGACATCACAATATATTATGAGAGCGCAACATGCAGGTATTATGAGCAATTTCTCTTACCCCAATTTGTGTCACATCTACTGGAGCATCATGAGCATGTATTATGACGTCACAGTATATGATGACACCATAATTAGTATGCACTATGACGTCACAATGTATTATGACGTCATAATGTATCCGCATTATGACATCACAATACATTATGAGAGCGCAACATGCAGGTATTATGAGCAATTTCTCTTACCCCAATTTGTGTCACATCTACTGGAGCATCATGAGCATGTATTATGACGTCACAGTATTTGATGACATCATAATTAGTATGCACTGTGACGTCACAATGTATTATGACGTCATAATGTATCCGCACTATGACATCACAATATATTAAGAGAGCGCAACATGCAGGTATTATGAGCAATTTCTCTTATCCCAATTTGTGTCATATCTACTGGAGCATCATGAGCATGTATTATGACGTCACAGTATATGATGACATCATAATTAGAATGCACTATGACGTCACAATGTATTATGACGTCATAATGTATCCGCATTATGACATCACAATATATTATGAGAGCGCAATTTGCAGGTGTTAAGAGCAATTTCTCTTACCCCAATTTGTGTCACATCTACTGGAGCATCATGAGCATGTATTATGACGTCACAGTATATGATGACATCATAATTAGTATGCACTATGACGTCACAATGTATTATGACGTCATAATGTCTCCGCATTAAGACATCACAATATATTATGAGAGCGCAACATGCAGGTATTATGAGCAATTTCTCTTACCCCAATTTGTGTCACATCTACTGGAGCATCATGAGCATGTATTATGACGTCACAGTATTTGATGACATCATAATTAGTATGCACTGTGACGTCACAATGTATTATGACGTCATAATGTATCCGCACTATGACATCACAATATATTAAGAGAGCGCAACATGCAGGTATTATGAGCAATTTCTCTTATCCCAATTTGTGTCATATCTACTGGAGCAACATGAGCATGTATTATGACGTCACAGTATATGATGACATCATAATTAGTATGCACTATGACGTCACAATGTATTATGACGTCATAATGTGTCCGCATTATGACATCACAATATATTATGAGAGCGCAACATGCAGGTGTTAAGAGCAATTTCTCTTACCCCAATTTGTGTCACATCTACTGGAGCATCATGAGCATGTATTATGACGTCACAGTATATGATGACATCATAATTAGTATGCACTATGACGTCACAATGTATTATGACGTCATAATGTATCCGCATTATGACATCACAATATATTATGAGAGCACAATTTGCAGGTATTATGAGCAATTTCTCTTACCCCAATTTGTGTCACATCTACTGGAGCATCATGAGCATGTATTATGACGTCACAGTATATGATGACATCATAATGTTTATGCACTATGACGTCACAATGTATTATGACGTCATAATGTATCTGCATTATGACATAACAATATATTATGAGAGCGCAACATGCAGGTATTATGAGCAATTTCTCTTATCCCAATTTGTGTCATATCTACTGGAGCATCATGAGCATGTATTATGACGTCACAGTATATGATGACATCATAATTAGTATGCACTATGACGTCACAATGTATTATGACGTCATAACGTATCCGCATTATGACATCACAATATATTATGAGAGCGCAACATGCAGGTGTTATGAGCAATTTCTCCTACCCCAATTTGTGTCACATCTACTGGAGCATCATGAGCATGTATTATGACGTCACAGTATATGATGATATCATAATTAGTATGCACTATGACGTCACATTGTATTGTGACGTCATAATATATCCGCATTATGACATCACAATATATTATGAGAGCGCAATTTGCAGGTTTTATGACCAATTTCGCCTACCCCAATTTGTGTCACATCTACTGGAGCATCATGAGCATGTATTATGACGTCGCAGTATATGATGACATCATAATTAGTATGCAGTATGACGTCACAATGTATTATGACGTCATAATGTATCCGCATTATGACATCAAAATATATTATGAGAGCGCAACATGCAGGTATTATGAGCAATTTCTCTTACCCCAATTTGTGTAACATCTACTGGAGCATCATGAGCATGTATTATGACGTCACAGTATATGATGACATCATAATTAGTATGCAGTATGACGTCACAATGTATTATGACGTCATAATGTATCCGCATTAAGACATCACAATATATTATGAGAGCGCAACATGCAGGTATTATGAGCAATTCCTCTTACCCCAATTTGTGTCACATCTACTGGATCATCATGAGCATGTATTATGACGTCACAGTATATGATGACATCATAATTAGTATGCACTATGACGTCACAATGTATTATGACGTCATAATGTCTCCGCATTATGACATCACAATATATTATGAGAGAGCAATTTGCAGGTTTTATGACCAATTTCTCTTACCCCAATTTGTGTCACATCTACTGGAGAATCATGAGCATGTATTATGACGTCACAGTATATGATGACATCATAAATAGTATGCAGTATGACGTCACAATGTATTATGACGTCATAATGTATCCGCACTGTGACATCACAATATATTATGAGAGCGCAATTTGCAGGTTTTATGACCAATTTCGCTTACCCCAATTTGTGTCACATCTACTGGAGGATCATGAGCATGTATTATGACGTCACAGTATATGATGACATCATTATTAGTATGCAGTATGACGTCACAATGTATTATGATGTCATAAAGTATCTGCAGTATGTCATCACAATATATTATGAGAGCGCAACATGCAGGTATTATGACCAATTTCGCTTACCCCAATTTGTGTCTCATGTATTGTAGCATCATGAGCATGTATTATGACGTCACAGTATATGATGACATCATAATTAGTATGCACTATGACGTCACAATGTATTATGACGTCATAATGTATCCGCATTATGACATCACAATATATTATGAGAGCGCAATTTGGAGGTTTAATGACCATTTTCGATTACCCCAATTTGTGTCACATCTACTGGAGCATCATGAGCATGTATTATGACGTCACAGTATATGATGACATCATAATTTGTATGCACTTTGACGTCACAATGTATTATGACGTCATAATGTATCCGCATTATGACATCACAATATATTATGAGAGCGCAACATGCAGGTATTATGAGCAATTTCTCTTACCTCAATTTGTGTCACATCTACTGGAGCATCATGAGCATGTATTATGACGTCACAGTATTTGATGACATCATAATTAGTATGCACTGTGACGTCACAATGTATTATGACGTCATAATGTATCCGCACTATGACATCACAATATATTATGAGAGCGCAACATGCAGGTATTATGAGCAATTTCTCTTACCCCAATTTGTGTCACATCTACTGGAGCATCATGAGCATGTATTATGACGTCACAGTATATGATGACATCATAATTAGTATGCACTATCACGTCACAATGTATTATGACGTCATAATGTATCCGCATTATGACATCAGAATATATTATGAGAGCGCAACATGCAGGTGTTATGAGCAATTTCTCTTACCCCAATTTGTGTCACATCTACTGGAGCATCATGAGCATGTATTATGACGTCACAGTATATGATGACATCATAATTAGTATGCACTATGACGTCACAATGTATTATGACGTCATAATATATCCGCATTATGACATCCCAATATATTATGAGAGCGCAACTTGCAGGTTTTATGACCAATTTCGCTTACCTCAATTTGTGTGACATCTACTGGAGCATCATGAGCATGTATTATGACGTCACAGTATATGATGACATCATTATTAGTATGCAGTATGACGTCACAATGTATTATGATGTCATAAATTATCTGCAGTATGACATCACAATATATTATGAGAGCGCAACATGCAGGTATTATGACCAATTTCGCTTACCCCAATTTGTGTCACATCTACTGTAGCATCATGAGCATGTATTATGACGTCACAGTATATGATGACATCATAATTAGTATGCACTATGACGTCACAATGTATTATGACGTCATAATGTATCCGCATTATGACATCACAATATATTATGAGAGCGTAATTTGGAGGTTTAATGACCATTTTCGATTACCCCAATTTGTGTCACATCTACTGGAGCATCATGAGCATGTATTATGACGTCACAGTACATGACGACATCATAATTAGCATGCACTATGACGTCACAATGTATTATGACGTCATAATGTATCCGCATTATGACATCACAATATATTATGAGAGCGCAACATGCAGGTTTTATGAACAATTTCGCTCACCCCAATTTGTGTCACATCTACTGTAGCATCATGAGCATGTATTATGACGTCATAGTATATGACGACATCATAATTAGTATGCACTATGACGTCACAATGTATTATGACGTCATAATGTATCCGCATTATGACATCACAATATATCATGAGAGCGCAACATGCAGGTATTATGAGCAATTTCTCTTACCCCAATTTGTGTCACATCTACTGGAGCATCATGAGCATGTATTACGACGTCACAGTATATGATGACATCATAAATAGTATGCACTATGACGTCACAATATATTATGAAGTCATAATGTATCCGCATTACGACATCACAATATATTATGAGATCGCAATATGCAGGTATTATGAGCACTTTCTCTTTCCCCAATTTGTGTCACATCTACGGGAGCATCATGAGCATGTATTATGACGTCACAGGATATGATGACATCATAATTAGTATGCACTATGACGTCACAATGTATTATGACGTCATAATGTGTCCGCGTTATGACATCACAATATATTATGAGAGCCCAATTTACAGGTATTATGAACAATATCTCTTACCACAATTTGTGTCACATCTACTGGAGTATCATGAGCATGTATTATGACGTCACAGTATATGATGACATCATAATTAGTATGCAGTATGACGTCACAATGTATTATGACGTCATAATGTATCCGCATTATGACATCACAATATATTATGAGAGCACAACATGCAGGTAGTATGAGCAATTTCTCTTACCCCAATTTGTGTCACATCTACTGGAGCATCATGAGCATGTATTATGACGTCACAGTATATGATGACATCATAATTAGTGTGCACTATGACGTCACAATGTATTATGACGTCATAATGTATCCGCATTATTACATCACAATATTTTATGAGAGAGCAATTTGCAGGTTTTATGACCAATTTCTCTTACCCCAATATGTGTCACATCTACTGGAGCATCATGAGCATGTATTATGACGTCACAGTATATGATGACATGATAATTAGTATGCAGTATGATGTCACAATGTATTATGACGTCATAATGTATCCACATTATGACATCACAATATATTATGAGAGCGCAATTTGCAGGTTTTATGACCAATTTCGCTTACCCCAATTTGTGTCACATCTACTGGAGCATCATGAGCATGTATTATGACGTCACAGTATATGATGACATCATTATTAGTATGCAGTATGATGTCACAATGTATTATGATGTCATAAAGTATCTGCAGTATGACATCACAATATATTATGAGAGCGCAACATGCAGGTATTATGACCAATTTCGCTTACCCCAATTTGTGTCACATCTACTGGATCCTCATGAGCATGTATTATGACGTCACAGTATATGATGACATCATAATTAGTATGCACTATGACGTCAAAATGTATTATGACGTCATAATGCATCCGCATTATGACATCACAATATATTATGAGAGCGCAATTTGGAGGTTTAATGACCATTTTCGATTACCCCAATTTGTGTCACATCTACTGGAGCATCATGAGCATGTGTTATGACGTCACAGTATATGATGACATCATAATTAGTATGCACTATGGCGTCACAATGTATTATGACGTCATAATGTATCCGCATTATGACATCACAATATATAATGAGAGGACAATTTGCAGGTATTATGAGCAATTTCTCTTACCCCAATTTGTGTCACATCTACTGGAGCATCATGAGCATGTATTATGACGTCACAGTATATGATGACATCATAATTTGTATGCACTATGACGTCACAATGTATTATGACGTCATAATGTATCCGCATTATGACATCACAATATATTATGAGAGCGCAACATGCAGGTATTATGAGCAATTTCTCTTACCTCAATTTGTGTCACATCTACTGGAGCATCATGAGCATGTATTATGACGTCACAGTTCATGATGACATCATAATTAGCATGCACTATGACGTCACAATGTATTATGACGTCATAATGTATCCGCATTATGACATCACAATATATTATGAGAGCGCAACATGCAGGTTTTATGAACAATTTCGCTCATCCCAATTTGTGTCACATCTACTGTAGCATCATGAGCATGTATTATGACGTCATAGTATATGATGACATCATAATTACTATGCACTATGACGTCACAATGTATTATGACGTCATAATGTATCCGCATTATGACATAACAATATATCATGAGAGCGCAACATGCAGGTATTATGAGCAATTTCTCTTACCCCAATTTGTGTCACATCTACTGGAGCATCATGAGCATGTATTACGACGTCACAGTATATGATGACATCATAATTAGTACGCACTATGACATCACAATATATTATGAAGTCATAATGTATCCGCATTACGACATCACAATATATTATGAGAGCGCAATATGCAGGTATTATGAGCACTTTCTCCTACCCCAATTTGTGTCACATCTACTGGAGCATCATGAGCATGTATTATGACGTCACAGTATATGATGACATCATAATTAGTATGCACTATGACGTCTCAATGTATTATGACGTCATAATGTGTCCGCGTTATGACATCACAATATATTATGAGAGCCCAATTTACAGGCTTTATGAACAATTTCTCTTACCCCAATTTGTGTCACATCTACTGGAGTATCATGAGTATGTATTATGACGTCACAGTATATGATGACATCATAATTAGTATGCAGTATGACGTCACAATATATTATGTCGTCACAATGTATCCGCATTAGGACATCACAATATATTATGAGAGCGCGACATGCAGGTATTGTGAGCAATTTCTCTTACCCGAATTTGTGTCACATATACTGGAGCATCATGAGCATGTATTATGACGTCACAGTATATGATGACATCATAATTAGTATGCAGTATGACGTCACAATGTATTATGACGTCATAACGTATCCGCATTATGACATCACAATATATTATGTGAGCGTAATTTGCAGGTTTTATGACCAATTTCGCTTACCCCAATTTGTGTCACATCTACTGGAGCATCATGAGCATGTATTATGACGTCACAGTATATGATGACATCATAATTATTATGCAGTATGACGTCACAATGTATTATGACGTCATAATATATCCGCATTATGACATCACAATATATTATGAGAGCGCAACATGCAGGTATTATGAGCAATTTCTCTTACCCCAATTTGTGTCACATCTACTGGAGCATCATGAGCACGTATTATGACATCACAGTATATGATGACATCATAATGAGTATGCACTATGACGTCACAATGTGCTATGACGTCATAATGTATCCGCATTATGACATCACAATATATTATGAGAGCGCAATTTGCAGGTATTATGAGCAATTTGTCTTACCCCAATTTGTGTCACATCTACTGGAGCCTCATGAGCATGTATTATGACGTCACAGTATATGATGACATCATAATTAGTATGCACTATGACGTCACAATGTATTACGACGTCATAATATATCCGCATTATGACATCACAATATATTATGAGAGCGCAATTTGCAGGTTTTATGACCAATTTCGCTTACCCCAATTTGTGTCACATCTACTGGAGCATCATGAGCATGTATTATGACGTCACAGTATATGATGACATCATTATTAGTATGCAGTATGACGTCACAATGTATTATGATGTCATAAAGTATCTGCAGTATGACATCACAATATATTATGAGAGCGCAACATGCAGGTATTATGAGAAATTTCTCTTATCCCAATTTGTGTCACATCTACTAGAGCATCATGAGCATGTATTATGACGTCACAGTATATGATGACATCATAATCAGTATGCACTATGGCGTCACAATGTATTATGACGTCATAATGTACCCGCATTATGACATCACAATATATTATGAGAGCGCAACATGCAGGTATTATGAGCAATTTCTCTTACCCCAATTTGTGTTACATCTACTGGAGCATCATGAGCATGATTTATGACGTCAGAGTATATGATGATATCATAATTAGTATGCACTATGACGTCACAATGTATTATGACGTCATAATGTATCCGCATTATGACATCACAATATATTATGAGAGCGCAACATGCAGGTATTATGAGCAATTTCTCTTATCCCAATTTGTGTCACATCTACTGGAGCATTATGAGCATGTATTATGACGTCACAGTATATGATGACATCATAATCAGTATGCACTATGGCGTCACAATGTATTATGACGTCATAATGTATCCGCATTATGACATCACAATATATTATGAGAGCGCAATTTGCAGGTTTTATGACCAATTTCGCTTACCCCAATTTGTGTCACATCTACTGGAGCATCATGAGCATGTATTATGACGTCACAGTATATGATGACATCATAATCAGTATGCACTATGGCGTCACAATGTATTATGACGTCATAATATACCCGCATTATGTCATCACAATATATTATGAGAGCGCAACATGCAGGTATTATGAGCAATTTCCCTTACCCCAATTTGTGTCACATCTACTGGAGCATCATGAACATGATTTATGACGTCAGAGTATATGACGATATCATAATTAGTATGCACTATGACGTCACAATGTATTATGACGTCATAATGTATCCGCATTATGACATCACAATATATTATGAGAGTGCAACATGCAGGTATTATGAGCAATTTCTCTTACCCCAATTTGTGTCACATCTACTGGAGTATCATGAGCACGTATTATGACGTCACAGTATATGATGACATCATAATCAATATGCACTATGGCGTCACAATGTATTATGACGTCATAATGTACCCGCATTATGACATCACAATATATTATGAGAGCGCAACATGCAGGTATTATGAGCAATTTCTCTTACCCCAATTTGTGTCACATCTACTGGAGCATCATGAGCATGATTTATGACGTCAGAGTATATGATGATATCATAATTAGTATGCACTATGACGTCACAATGTATTATGACGTCATAATGTATCCGCATTATGACATCACAATATATTATGAGAGCGCAACATGCAGGTATTATGAGCAATATCTCTTATACCAATTTGTGTCACATCTACTCGAGCATCATGAGCATGTATTATGACGTCACAGTATATGATGACATCATAATCAGTATGCACTATGGCTTCACAATGTATTATGACGTCATAATGTATCCGCATTATGACATCACAATATATTATGAGAGCGCAATTTGCAGGTTTTATGACCATCTTCGATTACCCCAATTTGTGTCACATCTACTGGAGCATCATGAGCATGTATTATGACGTCACAGTATATGATGACATCATAATTAGTATGCAGTATGACGTCACAATGTATTATGACGTCATAATGTATCCGCATTATGACATCACAATACATTATGAGAGCGCAACCTGCAGGAATTATGAGCAATTTCTCTTACCCCAATTTGTGTCACATCTACTGGAGCATCATGAGCATGTATTATGACGTCACAGTATTTGATGACATCATAATTAGTATGCACTGTGACGTCACAATGTATTATGACGTCATAATGTATCCGCACTATGACATCACAATATATTATGAGAGCGCAACATGCAGGTATTATGAGCAATTTCTCTTATCCCAATTTGTGTCATATCTACTGGAGCATCATGAGCATGTATTATGACGTCACAGTATATGATGACATCATTATTAGTATGCAGTATGACGTCACAATGTTTTATGATGTCATAAAGTATCTGCAGTATGACATCACAAATTATTATGAGAGCGCAACATGCAGGTATTATGAGCAATTTCTCTTACCCCAATTTGTGTCACATCTACTGGAGCATCATGAGCATGTATTATGACGTCACAGTAGATGATGACATCATAATTAGTATGCAGTATGACGTCACAATGTATTATGACGTCATAATGTATCCGCATTATGACATCACAATATATTATGAGAGCGCAACATGCAGGTATTATGAGCAATTTCTCTTACCCCAATTTGTGTCACATCTACTGGAGCATCATGAGCATGTATTATGACGTCACAGTATATGATGACATCATGATTAGTATGCACTATGACGTCACAATGTATTATGACGTCATAATGTATCCACATTATGACATCACAATATATTATGAGAGAGCAATTTGCAGGTTTTATGACCAATTTCTCTTACCCCAATTTGTGTCACATCTACTGGAGCATCATGAGCATGTATTATGACGTCACAGTATATGATGACATCATAATTAGTATGCACTATGACATCACAATGTATTATGACGTCATAATGTATCCGCATTATGACATCACAATATATTATGAGAGCGCAACATGCAGGTATTATGAGCAATTTCTCTTACCCCAATTTGTGTCACATCTACTGGAGCATCATGAGCATGTATTATGACGTCACAGTATATGATGACACCATAATTAGTATGCACTATGACGTCACAATGTATTATGACGTCATAATGTATCCGCATTATGACATCACAATACATTATGAGAGCGCAACATGCAGGTATTATGAGCAATTTCTCTTACCCCAATTTGTGTCACATCTACTGGAGCATCATGAGCATGTATTATGACGTCACAGTATTTGATGACATCATAATTAGTATGCACTGTGACGTCACAATGTATTATGACGTCATAATGTATCCGCACTATGACATCACAATATATTAAGAGAGCGCAACATGCAGGTATTATGAGCAATTTCTCTTATCCCAATTTGTGTCATATCTACTGGAGCATCATGAGCATGTATTATGACGTCACAGTATATGATGACATCATAATTAGAATGCACTATGACGTCACAATGTATTATGACGTCATAATGTATCCGCATTATGACATCACAATATATTATGAGAGCGCAATTTGCAGGTGTTAAGAGCAATTTCTCTTACCCCAATTTGTGTCACATCTACTGGAGCATCATGAGCATGTATTATGACGTCACAGTATATGATGACATCATAATTAGTATGCACTATGACGTCACAATGTATTATGACGTCATAATGTCTCCGAATTAAGACATCACAATATATTATGAGAGCGCAACATGCAGGTATTATGAGCAATTTCTCTTACCCCAATTTGTGTCACATCTACTGGAGCATCATGAGCATGTATTATGACGTCACAGTATTTGATGACATCATAATTAGTATGCACTGTGACGTCACAATGTATTATGACGTCATAATGTATCCGCACTATGACATCACAATATATTAAGAGAGCGCAACATGCAGGTATTATGAGCAATTTCTCTTATCCCAATTTGTGTCATATCTACTGGAGCAACATGATCATGTATTATGACGTCACAGTATATGATGACATCATAATTAGTATGCACTATGACGTCACAATGTATTATGACGTCATAATGTGTCCGCATTATGACATCACAATATATTATGAGAGCGCAACATGCAGGTGTTAAGAGCAATTTCTCTTACCCCAATTTGTGTCACATCTACTGGAGCATCATGAGCATGTATTATGACGTCACAGTATATGATGACATCATAATTAGTATGCACTATGACGTCACAATGTATTATGACGTCATAATGTATCCGCATTATGACATCACAATATATTATGAGAGCACAATTTGCAGGTATTATGAGCAATTTCTCTTACCCCAATTTGTGTCACATCTACTGGAGCATCATGAGCATGTATTATGACGTCACAGTATATGATGACATCATAATGTTTATGCACTATGACGTCACAATGTATTATGACGTCATAATGTATCTGCATTATGACATAACAATATATTATGAGAGCGCAACATGCAGGTATTATGAGCAATTTCTCTTATCCCAATTTGTGTCATATCTACTGGAGCATCATGAGCATGTATTATGACGTCACAGTATATGATGACATCATACTTAGTATGCACTATGACGTCACAATGTATTATGACGTCATAACGTATCCGCATTATGACATCACAATATATTATGAGAGCGCAACATGCAGGTGTTATGAGCAATTTCTCCTACCCCAATTTGTGTCACATCTACTGGAGCATCATGAGCATGTATTATGACGTCACAGTATATGATGATATCATAATTAGTATGCACTATGACGTCACATTGTATTGTGACGTCATAATATATCCGCATTATGACATCACAATATATTATGAGAGCGCAATTTGCAGGTTTTATGACCAATTTCGCCTACCCCAATTTGTGTCACATCTACTGGAGCATCATGAGCATGTATTATGACGTCGCAGTATATGATGACATCATAATTAGTATGCAGTATGACGTCACAATGTATTATGACGTCATAATGTATCCGCATTATGACATCAAAATATATTATGAGAGCGCAACATGCAGGTATTATGAGCAATTTCTCTTACCCCAATTTGTGTAACATCTACTGGAGCATCATGAGCATGTATTATGACGTCACAGTATATGATGACATCATAATTAGTATGCAGTATGACGTCACAATGTATTATGACGTCATAATGTATCCGCATTAAGACATCACAATATATTATGAGAGCGCAACATGCAGGTATTATGAGCAATTCCTCTTACCCCAATTTGTGTCACATCTACTGGATCATCATGAGCATGTATTATGACGTCACAGTATATGATGACATCATAATTAGTATGCACTATGACGTCACAATGTATTATGACGTCATAATGTCTCCGCATTATGACATCACAATATATTATGAGAGAGCAATTTGCAGGTTTTATGACCAATTTCTCTTACCCCAATTTGTGTCACATCTACTGGAGAATCATGAGCATGTATTATGACGTCACAGTATATGATGACATCATAAATAGTATGCAGTATGACGTCACAATGTATTATGACGTCATAATGTATCCGCACTGTGACATCACAATATATTATGAGAGCGCAATTTGCAGGTTTTATGACCAATTTCGCTTACCCCAATTTGTGTCACATCTACTGGAGGATCATGAGCATGTATTATGACGTCACAGTATATGATGACATCATTATTAGTATGCAGTATGACGTCACAATGTATTATGATGTCATAAAGTATCTGCAGTATGTCATCACAATATATTATGAGAGCGCAACATGCAGGTATTATGACCAATTTCGCTTACCCCAATTTGTGTCACATGTATTGTAGCATCATGAGCATGTATTATGACGTCACAGTATATGATGACATCATAATTAGTATGCACTATGACGTCACAATGTATTATGACGTCATAATGTATCCGCATTATGACATCACAATATATTATGAGAGCGCAATTTGGAGGTTTAATGACCATTTTCGATTACCCCAATTTGTGTCACATCTACTGGAGCATCATGAGCATGTATTATGACGTCACAGTATATGATGACATCATAATTTGTATGCACTTTGACGTCACATTGTATTATGACGTCATAATGTATCCGCATTATGACATCACAATATATTATGAGAGCGCAACATGCAGGTATTATGAGCAATTTCTCTTACCTCAATTTGTGTCACATCTACTGGAGCATCATGAGCATGTATTATGACGTCACAGTATTTGATGACATCATAATTAGTATGCACTGTGACGTCACAATGTATTATGACGTCATAATGTATCCGCACTATGACATCACAATATATTATGAGAGCGCAACATGCAGGTGTTATGAGCAATTTCTCTTACCCCAATTTGTGTCACATCTACTGGAGCATCATGAGCATGTATTATGACGTCACAGTATATGATGACATCATAATTAGTATGCACTATGACGTCACAATGTATTATGACGTCATAATGTATCCGCATTATGACATCACAATATATTATGAGAGCGCAACATGCAGGTTTTATGAACAATTTCGCTCACCCCAATTTGTGTCACATCTACTGTAGCATCATGAGCATGTATTATGACGTCATAGTATATGACGACATCATAATTAGTATGCACTATGACGTCACAATGTATTATGACGTCATAATATATCCGCATTATGACATCACAATATATCATGAGAGCGCAACATGCAGGTATTATGAGCAATTTCTCTTACCCCAATTTGTGTCACATCTACTGGAGCATCATGAGCATGTATTACGACGTCACAGTATATGATGACATCATAAATAGTATGCACTATGACGTCACAATATATTATGAAGTCATAATGTATCCGCATTACGACATCACAATATATTATGAGATCGCAATATGCAGGTATTATGAGCACTTTCTCTTTCCCCAATTTGTGTCACATCTACGGGAGCATCATGAGCATGTATTATGACGTCACAGTATATGATGGCATCATAATTAGTATGCAGTATGACGTCACAATGTATTATGACGTCATAATGTATCCGCATTATGACATCACAATATATTATGAGAGCGCAATTTGCAGGTATTATGAACAATATCTCTTACCACAATTTGTGTCACATCTACTGGAGTATCATGAGCATGTATTATGACGTCACAGTATATGATGACATCATAATTAGTATGCAGTATGACGTCACAATGTATTATGACGTCATAATGTATCCGCATTATGACATCACAATATATTATGAGAGCACAACATGCAGGTAGTATGAGCAATTTCTCTTACCCCAATTTGTGTCACATCTACTGGAGCATCATGAGCATGTATTATGACGTCACAGTATATGATGACATCATAATTAGTGTGCACTATGACGTCACAATGTATTATGACGTCATAATGTATCCGCATTATTACATCACAATATTTTATGAGAGAGCAATTTGCAGGTTTTATGACCAATTTCTCTTACCCCAATATGTGTCACATCTACTGGAGCATCATGAGCATGTATTATGACGTCACAGTATATGATGACATGATAATTAGTATGCAGTATGATGTCACAATGTATTATGACGTCATAATGTATCCACATTATGACATCACAATATATTATGAGAGCGCAATTTGCAGGTTTTATGACCAATTTCGCTTACCCCAATTTGTGTCACATCTACTGGAGCATCATGAGCATGTATTATGACGTCACAGTATATGATGACATCATTATTAGTATGCAGTATGATGTCACAATGTATTATGATGTCATAAAGTATCTGCAGTATGACATCACAATATATTATGAGAGCGCAACATGCAGGTATTATGACCAATTTCGCTTACCCCAATTTGTGTCACATCTACTGGATCCTCATGAGCATGTATTATGACGTCACAGTATATGATGACATCATAATTAGTATGCACTATGACGTCAAAATGTATTATGACGTCATAATGCATCCGCATTATGACATCACAATATATTATGAGAGCGCAATTTGGAGGTTTAATGACCATTTTCGATTACCCCAATTTGTGTCACATCTACTGGAGCATCATGAGCATGTGTTATGACGTCACAGTATATGATGACATCATAATTAGTATGCACTATGGCGTCACAATGTATTATGACGTCATAATGTATCCGCATTATGACATCACAATATATAATGAGAGCACAATTTGCAGGTATTATGAGCAATTTCTCTTACCCCAATTTGTGTCACATCTACTGGAGCATCATGAGCATGTATTATGACGTCACAGTATATGATGACATCATAATTTGTATGCACTATGACGTCACAATGTATTATGACGTCATAATGTATCCGCATTATGACATCACAATATATTATGAGAGCGCAACATGCAGGTATTATGAGCAATTTCTCTTACCTCAATTTGTGTCACATCTACTGGAGCATCATGAGCATGTATTATGACGTCACAGTTCATGATGACATCATAATTAGCATGCACTATGACGTCACAATGTATTATGACGTCATAATGTATCCGCATTATGACATCACAATATATTATGAGAGCGCAACATGCAGGTTTTATGAACAATTTCGCTCATCCCAATTTGTGTCACATCTACTGTAGCATCATGAGCATGTATTATGACGTCATAGTATATGATGACATCATAATTACTATGCACTATGACGTCACAATGTATTATGACGTCATAATGTATCCGCATTATGACATAACAATATATCATGAGAGCGCAACATGCAGGTATTATGAGCAATTTCTCTTACCCCAATTTGTGTCACATCTACTGGAGCATCATGAGCATGTATTACGACGTCACAGTATATGATGACATCATAATTAGTACGCACTATGACATCACAATATATTATGAAGTCATAATGTATCCGCATTACGACATCACAATATATTATGAGAGCGCAATATGCAGGTATTATGAGCACTTTCTCCTACCCCAATTTGTGTCACATCTACTGGAGCATCATGAGCATGTATTATGACGTCACAGTATATGATGACATCATAATTAGTATGCACTAAGACGTCTCAATGTATTATGACGTCATAATGTGTCCGCGTTATGACATCACAATATATTATGAGAGCCCAATTTACAGGCTTTATGAACAATTTCTCTTACCCCAATTTGTGTCACATCTACTGGAGTATCATGAGTATGTATTATGACGTCACAGTATATGATGACATCATAATTAGTATGCAGTATGACGTCACAATATATTATGTCGTCACAATGTATCCGCATTAGGACATCACAATATATTATGAGAGCGCAACATGCAGGTATTGTGAGCAATTTCTCTTACCCGAATTTGTGTCACATATACTGGAGCATCATGAGCATGTATTATGACGTCACAGTATATGATGACATCATAATTAGTATGCAGTATGACGTCACAATGTATTATGACGTCATAACGTATCCGCATTATGACATCACAATATATTATGTGAGCGTAATTTGCAGGTTTTATGACCAATTTCGCTTACCCCAATTTGTGTCACATCTACTGGAGCATCATGAGCATGTATTATGACGTCACAGTATATGATGACATCATAATTATTATGCAGTATGACGTCACAATGTATTATGACGTCATAATATATCCGCATTATGACATCACAATATATTATGAGAGCGCAACATGCAGGTATTATGAGCAATTTCTCTTACCCCAATTTGTGTCACATCTACTGGAGCATCATGAGCACGTATTATGACATCACAGTATATGATGACATCATAATGAGTATGCACTATGACGTCACAATGTGCTATGACGTCATAATGTATCCGCATTATGACATCACAATATATTATGAGAGCGCAATTTGCAGGTATTATGAGCAATTTGTCTTACCCCAATTTGTGTCACATCTACTGGAGCCTCATGAGCATGTATTATGACGTCACAGTATATGATGACATCATAATTAGTATGCACTATGACGTCACAATGTATTATGACGTCATAATATATCCGCATTATGACATCACAATATATTATGAGAGCGCAATTTGCAGGTTTTATGACCAATTTCGCTTACCCCAATTTGTGTCACATCTACTGGAGCATCATGAGCATGTATTATGACGTCACAGTATATGATGACATCATTATTAGTATGCAGTATGACGTCACAATGTATTATGATGTCATAAAGTATCTGCAGTATGACATCACAATATATTATGAGAGCGCAACATGCAGGTATTATGAGCAATTTCTCTTACCCCAATTTGTGTCACATCTACTGGAGCATCATGAGCATGTATTATGACATCACAGTATATGATGACATCATAATGAGTATGCACTATGACGTCACAATGTATTATGACGTCATAATGTATCCGCATTATGACATCACAATATATTATGAGAGCCCAATTTACAGGCTTTATGAACAATTTCTCTTACCCCAATTTGTGTCACATCTACTGGAGTATCATGAGCATGTATTATGACGTCACAGTATATGATGACATCATAATTAGTATGCAGTATGACGTCACAATGTATTATGACGTCATAATGTATCCGCATTATGACATCACAATATATTATGTGAGCACAATTTGCAGGTTTTATGACCAATTTCGCTTACCCCAATTTGTGTCACATCTACTGGAGCATCATGAGCATGTATTATGACCTCACAGTATATGATGACATCATAATTAGTATGCAGTATGACGTCACAATGTATTATGACGTCATAATGTATCCGCATTATGACATCACAATATATTATGAGAGCGCAACATGCAGGTATTATGAGCAATTTCTCTTACCTCAATTTGTGTCACATCTACTGGAGCATCATGAGCATGTATTATGACGTCACAGTATTTGATGACATCATAATTAGTATGCACTGTGACGTCACAATGTATTATGACGTCATAATGTATCCGCACTATGACATCACAATATATTAAGAGAGCGCAACATGCAGGTATTATGAGCAATTTATCTTATCCCAATTTGTGTCACATCTACTGGAGCATCATGAGCATGTATTATGACGTCACAATATATGATGACATCATAATTAGTATGCACTATGACGTCACAATGTATTATGACATCATATTGTATCCGCATTATGACATCACAATATATTATGAGAGCGCAACATGCAGGTGTTATGAGCAATTTCTCTTACCCCAATTTGTGTCACATCTACTGGAGCATCATGAGCATGTATTATGACGTCACAGTATATGATGACATCATAATTAGTATGCACTATGACGTCACAATGTATTATGACGTCATAATGTCTCCGCATTATGACATCACAATATATTATGCGAGCGCAATTTGCAGGTTTTATGACCAATTTCGCTTACCCCAATTTGTGGCACATCTACTGGAGCATCATGAGCATGTATTATGATGTCACAGTATATGATGACATCATAATTAGTATGCAGTATGACGTCACAATGTATTATGACGTCATAATGTATCCGCATTAAGACATCACAATATATTTTGAGAGCGCAACATGCAGGTATTATGAGCAATTTCTCTTACCCCAATTTGTGTCACATCTACTTGAGCATCATGAGCATGTATTATGACGTCACAGTATATGATGACATCATAATTAGTATGCAGTATGACGTCACAATGTATTATGACGTCATAATGTATCCGCATTAAAACATCACAATATATTATGAGAGCGCAACATGCAGGTATTATGAGCAATTTCTCTTACCCCAATTTGTGTCACATCTACTGGATCATCATGAGCATGTATTATGACGTCACAGTATATGATGACATCATAATTAGTATGCAGTATGACGTCACAATGTATTATGACGTCATAATGTATCCGCATTATGACATCACAATATATTATGAGAGCGCAACATGCAGGTATTATAAGCAATTTCTCTTACCCCAATTTGTGTCACATCTACTGGAGCATCATGAGCATGTATTATGACGTCACAGTATATGATGACATCATGATTAGTATGCACTATGACGTAACAATGTATTATGACGTCATAATGTATCCACATTATGACATCACAATATATTATGAGAGAGCAATTTGCAGGTTTTATGACCAATTTCTCTTACCCCAATTTGTGTCACATCTACTGGAGCATCATGAGCATGTATTATGACGTCCCAGTATATGATGACATCATAATTAGTATGCACTATGACATCACAATGTATTATGACGTCATAATGTATCCGCATTATGACATCACAATATATTATGAGAGCGAAAAATGCAGGTATTATGAGCAATTTCTCTTACCCCAATTTGTGTCACATCTACTGGAGCATCATGAGCATGTATTATGACGTCACAGTATATGATGACACCATAATTAGTATGCACTATGACGTCACAATGTATTATGACGTCATAATGTATCCGCATTATGACATCACAATACATTATGAGAGCGCAACATGCAGGTATTATGAGCAATTTCTCTTAACCCAATTTGTGTCACATCTACTGGAGCATCATGAGCATGTATTATGACGTCACAGTATTTGATGACATCATAATTAGTATGCACTGTGACGTCACAATGTATTATGACGTCATAATGTATCCGCACTTTGACATCACAATATATTAAGAGAGCGCAACATGCAGGTATTATGAGCAATTTCTCTTATCCCAATTTGTGTCATATCTACTGGAGCATCATGAGCATGTATTATGACGTCACAGTATATGATGACATCATAATTAGTATGCACTATGACGTCACAATGTATTATGACGTCATAATGTATCCGCATTATGACATCACAGTATATTATGAGAGCGCAACATGCAGGTGTTAAGAGCAATTTCTCTTACCCCAATTTGTGTCACATCTACTGGAGCATCATGAGCATGTATTATGACGTCACAGTATATGATGACATCATAATTAGTATGCACTATGACGTCACAATGTATTATGACGTCATAATGTCTCCGCATTATGACATCACAATATATTATGAGAGCGCAATTTGCAGGTTTTATGACCAATTTCGCTTACCCCAATTTGTGTCACATCTACTGGAGCATCATGAGCATGTATTATGACGTCACAGTATATGATGACATCATAATAAGTATGCAGTATGACGTCACAATGTATTATGACGTCATAATGTATCCGAATTATGACATCACAATATATTATGAGAGCGCAACATGCAGGTATTATGAGCAATTTCTCTTACCCCAATTTGTGTCACATCTACTGGAGCATCATGAGCATGTATTATGACGTCACAGTATATGATGACATAATAATTAGTATGCAGTATGACGTCACAATGTATTATGACGTCATAATGTATCCGCATTAAGACATCACAATATATTATGAGAGCGCAACATGCAGGTATTATGAGCAATTTCTCTTACCCCAATTTGTGTCACATCTACTGGAGCATCATGAGCATGTATTATGACGTCACAGTATTTGATGACATCATAATTAGTATGCACTGTGACGTCACAATGTATTATGACGTCATAATGTATCCGCACTATGACATCACAATATATTAAGAGAGCGCAACATGCAGGTATTATGAGCAATTTCTCTTATCCCAATTTGTGTCATATCTACTGGAGCATCATGAGCATGTATTATGACGTCACAGTATATGATGACATCATAATTAGTATACACTATGACGTCACAATGTATTATGACGTCATAATGTGTCCGCATTATGACATCACAATATATTATGAGAGCGCAACATGCAGGTGTTAAGAGCAATTTCTCTTACCCCAATTTGTGTCACATCTACTGGAGCATCATGAGCATGTATTAAGACGTCACAGTGTATGATGACATCATAATTAGTATGCACTATGACGTCACAATGTATTATGACGTCATAATATATCCGCATTATGACAACACAATATATTATGAGAGCGCAATTTGCAGGTTTTATGACCAATTTCGCTTACCCCAATTTGTGTCACATCTACTGGAGCATCATGAGCATGTATTATGACGTCACAGTATATGATGACATCATTATTAGTATGCAGTATGACGTCACAATGTATTATGATGTCATAAAGTATCTGCAGTATGACATCACAATATAATATGAGAGCGCAACATGCAGGTATTATGACCAATTTTGCTTAGCCCAATTTGTGTCACATCTACTGTAGCATCATGAGCATGTATTATGACGTCACAGTATATGATGACATCATAATTAGTATGCACTATGACGTCACAATGTATTATGACGTCATAATGTGTCCGCGTTATGACATCACAATATATTATGAGAGCCCAATTTACAGGCTTTATGAACAATTTCTCTTACCCCAATTTGTGTCACATCTACTGGAGTATCATGAGCATGTATTATGACGTCACAGTATATGATGACATCATAATTAGTATGCAGTATGACGTCACAATGTATTATGACGTCATAATGTATCCGCATTATGACATCACAATATATTATGTGAGCACAATTTGCAGGTTTTATGACCAATTTCGCTTACCCCAATTTGTGTCACATCTACTGGAGCATCATGAGCATGTATTATGACCTCACAGTATATGATGACATCATAATTAGTATGCAGTATGACGTCACAATGTATTATGACGTCATAATGTATCCGCATTATGACATCACAATATATTATGAGAGCGCAACATGCAGGTATTATGAGCAATTTCTCTTACCTCAATTTGTGTCACATCTACTGGAGCATCATGAGCATGTATTATGACGTCACAGTATTTGATGACATCATAATTAGTATGCACTGTGACGTCACAATGTATTATGACGTCATAATGTATCCGCACTATGACATCACAATATATTATGAGAGCGCAACATGCAGGTATTATGAGCAATTTATCTTATCCCAATTTGTGTCACATCTACTGGAGCATCATGAGCATGTATTATGACGTCACAGTATATGATGACATCATAATTAGTATGCACTATGACGTCACAATGTATTATGACATCATATTGTATCCGCATTATGACATCACAATATATTATGAGAGCGCAACATGCAGGTGTTATGAGCAATTTCTCTTACCCCAATTTGTGTCACATCTACTGGAGCATCATGAGCATGTATTATGACGTCACAGTATATGATGACATCATAATTAGTATGCACTATGACGTCACAATGTATTATGACGTCATAATGTATCCGCATTATGACATCACAATATATTATGCGAGCGCAATTTGCAGGTTTTATGACCAATTTCGCTTACCCCAATTTGTGGCACATCTACTGGAGCATCATGAGCATGTATTATGATGTCACAGTATATGATGACATCATAATTAGTATGCAGTATGACGTCACAATGTATTATGACGTCATAATGTATCCGCATTAAGACATCACAATATATTTTGAGAGCGCAACATGCAGGTATTATGAGCAATTTCTCTTACCCCAATTTGTGTCACATCTACTTGAGCATCATGAGCATGTATTATGACGTCACAGTATATGATGACATCATAATTAGTATGCAGTATGACGTCACAATATATTATGACGTCATAATGTATCCGCATTAAAACATCACAATATATTATGAGAGCGCAACATGCAGGTATTATGAGCAATTTCTCTTACCCCAATTTGTGTCACATCTACTGGATCATCATGAGCATGTATTATGACGTCACAGTATATGATGACATCATAATTAGTATGCAGTATGACGTCACAATGTATTATGACGTCATAATGTATCCGCATTATGACATCACAATATATTATGAGAGCGCAACATGCAGGTATTATGAGCAATTTCTCTTACCCCAATTTGTGTCACATCTACTGGAGCATCATGAGCATGTATTATGACGTCACAGTATATGATGACATCATGATTAGTATGCACTATGACGTCACAATGTATTATGACGTCATAATGTATCCACATTATGACATCACAATATATTATGAGAGAGCAATTTGCAGGTTTTATGACCAATTTCTCTTACCCCAATTTGTATCACATCTACTGGAGCATCATGAGCATGTATTATGACGTCCCAGTATATGATGACATCATAATTAGTATGCACTATGACATCACAATGTATTATGACGTCATAATGTATCCGCATTATGACATCACAATATATTATGAGAGCGCAACATGCAGGTATTATGAGCAATTTCTCTTACCCCAATTTGTGTCACATCTACTGGAGCATCATGAGCATGTATTATGACGTCACAGTATATGATGACACCATAATTAGTATGCACTATGACGTCACAATGTATTATGACGTCATAATGTATCCGCATTATGACATCACAATACATTATGAGAGCGCAACATGCAGGTATTATGAGCAATTTCTCTTACCCCAATTTGTGTCACATCTACTGGAGCATCATGAGCATGTATTATGACGTCACAGTATTTGATGACATCATAATTAGTATGCACTGTGACGTCACAATGTATTATGACGTCATAATGTATCCGCACTTTGACATCACAATATATTAAGAGAGCGCAACATGCAGGTATTATGAGCAATTTCTCTCATCCCAATTTGTGTCATATCTACTGGAGCATCATGAGCATGTATTATGACGTCACAGTATATGATGACATCATAATTAGTATGCACTATGACGTCACAATGTATTATGACGTCATAATGTATCCGCATTATGACATCACAATATATTATGAGAGCGCAACATGCAGGTGTTAAGAGAAATTTCTCTTACCCCAATTTGTGTCACATCTACTGGAGCATCATGAGCATGTATTATGACGTCACAGTATATGATGACATCATAATTAGTATGCACTATGACGTCACAATGTATTATGACGTCATAATGTCTCCGCATTATGACATCACAATATATTATGAGAGCGCAATTTGCAGGTTTTATGACCAATTTCGCTTACCCCAATTTGTGTCACATCTACTGGAGCATCATGAGCATGTATTATGACGTCACAGTATATGATGACATCATAATAAGTATGCAGTATGACGTCACAATGTATTATGACGTCATAATGTATCCGAATTATGACATCACAATATATTATGAGAGCGCAACATGCAGGTATTATGAGCAATTTCTCTTACCCCAATTTGTGTCACATCTACTGGAGCATCATGAGCATGTATTATGACGTCACAGTATATGATGATATCATAATTAGTATGCAGTATGACGTCACAATGTATTATGACGTCATAATGTATCCGCATTAAGACATCACAATATATTATGAGAGCGCAACATGCAGGTATTATGAGCAATTTCTCTTACCCCAATTTGTGTCACATCTACTGGAGCATCATGAGCATGTATTATGACGTCACAGTATTTGATGACATCATAATTAGTATGCACTGTGACGTCACAATGTATTATGACGTCATAATGTATCCGCACTATGACATCACAATATATTAAGAGAGCGCAACATGCAGGTATTATGAGCAATTTATCTTATCCCAATTTGTGTCACATCTACTGGAGCATCATGAGCATGTATTATGACGTCACAGTATATGATGACATCATAATTAGTATGCACTATGACGTCACAATGTATTATGACGTCATAATGTATCCGCATTATGACATCACAATATATTATGAGAGCGCAACATGCAGGTATTATGAGCAATTTCTCTTACCCCAATTTGTGTCACATCTACTGGAGCATCATGAGCATGTATTATGACGTCACAGTATATGATGACATCATAATTAGTATGCAGTATGACGTCACAATGTATTATGACGTCATAATGTATCCGCATTATGACATCACAATATATTATGAGAGCGCAACATGCAGGTATTATGAGCAATTTCTCTTACCCCAATTTGTGTCACATCTACTGGAGCATCATGAGCATGTATTATGACGTCACAGTATATGATGACATCATGATTAGTATGCACTATGACGTCACAATGTATTATGACGTCATAATGTATCCACATTATGACATCACAATATATTATGAGAGAGCAATTTGCAGGTTTTATGACCAATTTCTCTTACCCCAATTTGTATCACATCTACTGGAGCATCATGAGCATGTATTATGACGTCCCAGTATATGATGACATCATAATTAGTATGCACTATGACATCACAATGTATTATGACGTCATAATGTATCCGCATTATGACATCACAATATATTATGAGAGCGCAACATGCAGGTATTATGAGCAATTTCTCTTACCCCAATTTGTGTCACATCTACTGGAGCATCATGAGCATGTATTATGACGTCACAGTATATGATGACACCATAATTAGTATGCACTATGACGTCACAATGTATTATGACGTCATAATGTATCCGCATTATGACATCACAATACAATATGAGAGCGCAACATGCAGGTATTATGAGCAATTTCTCTTACCCCAATTTGTGTCACATCTACTGGAGCATCATGAGCATGTATTATGACGTCACAGTATTTGATGACATCATAATTAGTATGCACTGTGACGTCACAATGTATTATGACGTCATAATGTATCCGCACTTTGACATCACAATATATTAAGAGAGCGCAACATGCAGGTATTATGAGCAATTTCTCTTATCCCAATTTGTGTCATATCTACTGGAGCATCATGAGCATGTATTATGACGTCACAGTATATGATGACATCATAATTAGTATGCACTATGACGTCACAATGTATTATGACGTCATAATGTATCCGCATTATGACATCACAATATATTATGAGAGCGCAACATGCAGGTGTTAAGAGAAATTTCTCTTACCCCAATTTGTGTCACATCTACTGGAGCATCATGAGCATGTATTATGACGTCACAGTATATGATGACATCATAATTAGTATGCACTATGACGTCACAATGTATTATGACGTCATAATGTCTCCGCATTATGACATCACAATATATTATGAGAGCGCAATTTGCAGGTTTTATGACCAATTTCGCTTACCCCAATTTGTGTCACATCTACTGGAGCATCATGAGCATGTATTATGACGTCACAGTATATGATGACATCATAATAAGTATGCAGTATGACGTCACAATGTATTATGACGTCATAATGTATCCGAATTATGACATCACAATATATTATGAGAGCGCAACATGCAGGTATTATGAGCAATTTCTCTTACCCCAATTTGTGTCACATCTACTGGAGCATCATGAGCATGTATTATGACGTCACAGTATATGATGATATCATAATTAGTATGCAGTATGACGTCACAATGTATTATGACGTCATAATGTATCCGCATTAAGACATCACAATATATTATGAGAGCGCAACATGCAGGTATTATGAGCAATTTCTCTTACCCCAATTTGTGTCACATCTACTGGAGCATCATGAGCATGTATTATGACGTCACAGTATTTGATGACATCATAATTAGTATGCACTGTAACGTCACAATGTATTATGACGTCATAATGTATCCGCACTATGACATCACAATATATTAAGAGAGCGCAACATGCAGGTATTATGAGCAATTTATCTTATCCCAATTTGTGTCACATCTACTGGAGCATCATGAGCATTTATTATGACGTCACAGTATATGATGACATCATAATTAGTATGCACTATGACGTCACAATGTATTATGACGTCATAATGTATCTGCATTATGACATCACAATATATTATGAGAGCGCAACATGCAGGTATTATGAGCAATTTCTCTTACCCCAATTTGTGTCACATCTACTGGAGCATCATGAGCATGTATTATGACGTCACAGTATATGATGACATCATAATTAGTATGCAGTATGACGTCACAATGTATTATGACGTCATAATGTATCCGCATTATGACATCACAATATATTATGAGAGCGCAACATGCAGGTATTATGAGCAATTTCTCTTACCCCAATTTGTGTCACATCTACTGGAGCATCATGAGCATGTATTATGACGTCACAGTATATGATGACATCATGATTAGTATGCACTATGATGTCACAATGTATTATGACGTCATAATGTATCCACATTATGACATCACAATATATTATGAGAGAGCAATTTGCAGGTTTTATGACCAATTTCTCTTACCCCAATTTGTATCACATCTACTGGAGCATCATGAGCATGTATTATGACGTCCCAGTATATGATGACATCATAATTAGTATGCACTATGACATCACAATGTATTATGACGTCATAATGTATCCGCATTATGACATCACAATATATTATGAGAGCGCAACATGCAGGTATTATGAGCAATTTCTCTTACCCCAATTTGTGTCACATCTACTGGAGCATCATGAGCATGTATTATGACGTCACAGTATATGATGACACCATAATTAGTATGCACTATGACGTCACAATGTATTATGACGTCATAATGTATCCGCATTATGACATCACAATACATTATGAGAGCGCAACATGCAGGTATTATGAGCAATTTCTCTTACCCCAATTTGTGTCACATCTACTGGAGCATCATGAGCATGTATTATGACGTCACAGTATTTGATGACATCATAATTAGTATGCACTGTGACGTCACAATGTATTATGACGTCATAATGTATCCGCACTTTGACATCACAATATATTAAGAGAGCGCAACATGCAGGTATTATGAGCAATTTCTCTTATCCCAATTTGTGTCATATCTACTGGAGCATCATGAGCATGTATTATGACGTCACAGTATATGATGACATCATAATTAGTATGCACTATGATGTCACAATGTATTATGACGTCATAATGTATCCGCATTATGACATCACAATATATTATGAGAGCGCAACATGCAGGTGTTAAGAGAAATTTCTCTTACCCCAATTTGTGTCACATCTACTGGAGCATCATGAGCATGTATTATGACGTCACAGTATATGATGACATCATAATTAGTATGCACTATGACGTCACAATGTATTATGACGTCATAATGTCTCCGCATTATGACATCACAATATATTTTGAGAGCGCAATTTGCAGGTTTTATGACCAATTTCGCTTACCCCAATTTGTGTCACATCTACTGGAGCATCATGAGCATGTATTATGACGTCACAGTATATGATGACATCATAATAAGTATGCAGTATGACGTCACAATGTATTATGACGTCATAATGTATCCGAATTATGACATCACAATATATTATGAGAGCGCAACATGCAGGTATTATGAGCAATTTCTCTTACCCCAATTTGTGTCACATCTACTGGAGCATCATGAGCATGTATTATGACGTCACAGTATATGATGATATCATAATTAGTATGCAGTATGACGTCACAATGTATTATGACGTCATAATGTATCCGCATTAAGACATCACAATATATTATGAGAGCGCAACATGCAGGTATTATGAGCAATTTCTCTTACCCCAATTTGTGTCACATCTACTGGAGCATCATGAGCATGTATTATGACGTCACAGTATTTGATGACATCATAATTAGTATGCACTGTGACGTCACAATGTATTATGACGTCATAATGTATCCGCACTATGACATCACAATATATTAAGAGAGCGCAACATGCAGGTATTATGAGCAATTTATCTTATCCCAATTTGTGTCACATCTACTGGAGCATCATGAGCATGTATTATGACGTCACAGTATATGATGACATCATAATTAGTATGCACTATGACGTCACAATGTATTATGACGTCATAATGTATCCGCATTATGACATCACAATATATTATGAGAGCGCAACATGCAGGTATTATGAGCAATTTCTCTTACCCCAATTTGTGTCACATCTACTGGAGCATCATGAGCATGTATTATGACGTCACAGTATATGATGACATCAAAATTAGTATGCAGTATGACGTCACAATGTATTATGACGTCATAATGTATCCGCATTATGACATCACAATATATTATGAGAGCGCAACATGCAGGTATTATGAGCAATTTCTCTTACCCCAATTTGTGTCACATCTACTGGAGCATCATGAGCATGTATTATGACGTCACAGTATATGATGACATCATGATTAGTATGCACTATGATGTCACAATGTATTATGACGTCATAATGTATCCACATTATGACATCACAATATATTATGAGAGAGCAATTTGCAGGTTTTATGACCAATTTCTCTTACCCCAATTTGTATCACATCTACTGGAGCATCATGAGCATGTATTATGACGTCCCAGTATATGATGACATCATAATTAGTATGCACTATGACATCACAATGTATTATGACGTCATAATGTATCCGCATTATGACATCACAATATATTATGAGAGCGCAACATGCAGGTATTATGAGCAATTTCTCTTACCCCAATTTGTGTCACATCTACTGGAGCATCATGAGCATGTATTATGACGTCACAGTATATGATGACACCATAATTAGTATGCACTATGACGTCACAATGTATTATGACGTCATAATGTATCCGCATTATGACATCACAATACATTATGAGAGCGCAACATGCAGGTATTATGAGCAATTTCTCTTACCCCAATTTGTGTCACATCTACTGGAGCATCATGAGCATGTATTATGACGTCACAGTATTTGATGACATCATAATTAGTATGCACTGTGACATCACAATGTATTATGACGTCATAATGTATCCGCACTTTGACATCACAATATATTAAGAGAGCGCAACATGCAGGTATTATGAGCAATTTCTCTTATCCCAATTTGTGTCATATCTACTGGAGCATCATGAGCATGTATTATGACGTCACAGTATATGATGACATCATAATTAGTATGCACTATGACGTCACAATGTATTATGACGTCATAATGTATCCGCATTATGACATCACAATATATTATGAGAGCGCAACATGCAGGTGTTAAGAGCAATTTCTCTTACCCCAATTTGTGTCACATCTACTGGAGCATCATGAGCATGTATTATGACGTCACAGTATATGATGACATCATAATTAGTATGCACTATGACGTCACAATGTATTATGACGTCATAATGTCTCCGCATTATGACATCACAATATATTATGAGAGCGCAATTTGCAGGTTTTATGACCAATTTCGCTTACCCCAATTTGTGTCACATCTACTGGAGCATCATGAGCATGTATTATGACATCACAGTATATGATGACATCATAATAAGTATGCAGTATGACGTCACAATGTATTATGACGTCATAATGTAACCGAATTATGACATCACAATATATTAAGAGAGCGCAACATGCAGGTATTATGAGCAATTTCTCTTACCCCAATTGGTGTCACATCTACTGGAGCATCATGAGCATGTATTATGACGTCACAGTATATGATGATATCATAATTAGTATGCAGTATGACGTCACAATGTATTATGACGTCATAATGTATCCGCATTAAGACATCACAATATATTATGAGAGCGCAACATGCAGGTATTATGAGCAATTTCTCTTACCCCAATTTGTGTCACATCTACTGGAGCATCATGAGCATGTATTATGACGTCACAGTATTTGATGACATCATAATTAGCATGCACTGTGACGTCACAATGTATTATGACGTCATAATGTATCCGCACTATGACATCACAATATATTAAGAGAGCGCAACATGCAGGTATTATGAGCAATTTCTCTTATCCCAATTTGTGTCATATCTACTGGAGCATCATGAGCATGTATTATGACGTCACAGTATATGATGACATCATAATTAGTATACACTATGACGTCACAATGTATTATGACGTCATAATGTGTCCGCATTATGACATCACAATATATTATGAGAGCGCAACATGCAGGTGTTAAGAGCAATTTCTCTTACCCCAATTTGTGTCACATCTACTGGAGCATCATGAGCATGTATTATGACGTCACAGTATATGATGACATCATAATTAGTATGCACTATGACGTCACAATGTATTATGACGTCATAATGTATCCGCATTATGACATCACAATATATTATGAGAGCACAATTTGCAGGTATTATGAGCAATTTCTCTTACCCCAATTTGTGTCACATCTACTGGAGCATCATGAGCATGTATTATGACGTCACAGTATATGATGACATCATAATGTTTATGCACTATGACGTCACAATGTATTATGACGTCATAATGTATCCGCATTATGACATAACAATATATTATGAGAGCGCAACATGCAGGTATTATGAGCAATTTCTCTTACCTCAATTTGTGTCACATCTACTGGAGCATCATGAGCATGTATTATGACGTCACAGTACATGATGACATCATAATTAGCATGCACTATGACGTCACAATGTATTATGACGTCATAATGTATCCGCATTATGACATCACAATATATTATGAGAGCGCAATTTGCAGGTATTATGAGCAATTTCTCTTACCCCAATTTGTGTCACATCTACTGGAGCATCATGAGCATGTATTATGACGTCACAGTATATGATGACATCATAATGTGTATGCACTATGACGTCACAATGTATTATGACATCATAATGTATCCGCATTATGACATCACAATATATTATGAGAGCGCAACATGCAGGTATTATGAGCAATTTCTCTTATCTCAATTTGTGTCACATCTACTGGAGAATCATGAGCATGTATTATGACGTCACAGTACATGATGACATCATAATTAGCATGCACTATGACGTCACAATGTATTATGACGTCATAATGTATCCGCAGTATGACATCACAATATATTATGAGAGCGCAACATGCAGGTTTTATGGACAATTTCGCTCACCCCAATTTGTGTCACATCTACTGTAGCATCATGAGCATGTATTATGACGTCATAGTATATGACGACATCATAATTAGTATGCAATATGACGTCACAATGTATTATGACGTCATAATGTATCCGCATTATGACATCACAATATATCATGAGAGCGCAACATGCAGGTATTATGAGCAATTTCTCTTACCCCAATTTGTGTCACATCTACTGGAGCATCATGAGCATGTATTACGACGTCACAGTATATGATGACATCATAATTAGTATGCACTATGACGTCACAATATATTATGAAGTCATAATGTATCCGCTTTACGACATCACAATATATTATGAGAGCGCAATATGCAGGTATTATGAGCACTTTCTCTTACCGCAATTTGTGTCACATCTACTGGAGCATCATGAGCATGTATTATGACGTCACAGTATATGATGACATCATAATTAGTATGCACTATGACGTCACAATGTATAATGACGTCATAATGTGTGCACGTTATGACATCACAATATATTATGAGAGCGCAATTTGCAGGTTTTATGACCAATTTCGCTTACCCCAATTTGTGTCACATCTACTGGAGCATCATGAGCATGTATTATGACCTCACAGTATATGATGACATCATAATTAGTATGCAGTATGACGTCACAATGTATTATGACGTCATAATGTATCCGCATTAAGACATCACAATATATTTTGAGAGCGCAACATGCAGGTATTATGAGCAATTTCTCTTACCCCAATTTGTGTCACATCTACTGGAGCATCATGAGCATGTATTATGACGTCACAGTATATGATGACATCATAATTAGTATGCACTATGACGTCACAATGTATTATGATATCATAATGTATCCGCCTTATGACATCACAATATATTATGAGACAGCAATTTGCAGGTTTTATGACCAATTTCTCTTACCCCAATTTGTGTCACATCTACTGGAGCATCATGAGCATGTGTTATGACGTCACAGTATATGATGACATCATTATTAGTATGCAGTATGATGTCACAATGTATTATGATGTCATAAAGTATCTGCAGTATGACATCACAATATATTATGAGAGGGCAACATGCAGGTATTATGACCAATTTCGCTTACGCCAATTTGTGTCACATCTACTGGAGCCTCATGAGCATGTATTATGACGTCACAGTATATGATGACATCATAATTAGTATGCACTATGACGTCAAAATGTATTATGACGTCATAATGCATCCGCATTATGACATCACAATATATTATGAGAGCGCAATTTGGAGGTTTAATGACCATTTTCGATTACCCCAATTTGTGTCACATCTACTGGAGCATCATGAGCATGTGTTATGACGTCACAGTATATGATGACATCATAATTAGTATGCACTATGGCGTCACAATGTATTATGACGTCATAATGTATCCGCATTATGACATCACAATATATTATGAGAGCGCAACATGCAGGTATTATGAGCAATTTCTCTTACCCCAATTTGTGTCACATCTACTGGAGCATCATGAGCATGTATTATGACGTCACAGTATATGATGACATCATAATTTGTATGCACTATGACGTCACAATGTATTATGACGTCATAATGTATCCGCATTATGACATCACAATATATTATGAGAGCGCAACATGCAGGTATTATGAGCAATTTCTCTTACCTCAATTTGTGTCACATCTACTGGAGCATCATGAGCATGTATTATGACGTCACAGTTCATGATGACATCATAATTAGCATGCACTATGACGTCACAATGTATTATGACGTCATAATGTATCCGCAGTATGACATCACAATATATTATGAGAGCGCAACATGCAGGTATTATGAGCAATTTCTCTTACCCCAATTTGTGTCACATCTACTGGAGCATCATGAACATGTATTATGACGTCACAGTTCATGATGACATCATAATTAGTATGCACTATGACGTCACAATGTATTATGACGTCATAATGTATCCGCATTATGACATCACAATATATTATGAGAGCGCAACATGCAGGTATTATGAGCAATTTCTCTTACCCCAATATGTGTCACATCTACTGGAGCATCATGAGCATGTATTATGACGTCACATTATATGGTGACATCATAATTAGTATGCACTATGACGTCACAATGTATTATGACGTCATAATGTATCCGCATTATGACATCACAACATATTATGAGAGCGCAACATGCAGGTATTATGAGCAATTTCTCTTACTCCAATTTGTGTCACATCTACTGGAGCATCATGAGCATGTATTATGACGTCACAGTATATGATGACATCATAATTAGTATGCAGTATGACGTCACAATATATTATGACGTCATAATGTATTCGCATTATGACATCACAATATATTATGAGAGCGTAATATGCAGGTATTATGAGCAATTTCTCTTACCCCAATTTGTGTCACATCTACTGGAGCATCATAAGCATGTATTATGACGTCACAGTATATGATGACATCATAATTTGTATGCACTATGACGTCACAATGTATTATGACGTCATAATGTATCCGCATTATGACATCACAATATATTATGAGAGCGCAACATGCAGGTATTATGAGCAATTTCTCTTACCTCAATTTGTGTCACATCTACTGGAGCATCATGAGCATGTATTATGACGTCACAGTATTTGATGACATCATAATTAGTATGCACTGTGACGTCACAATGTATTATGACGTCATAATGTGTCCGCACTATGACATCACAATATATTATGAGAGCGCAACATGCAGGTATTATTAGCAATTTCTCTTACCCCAATTTGTGTCACATCTACTGGAGCATCATGAGCATGTATTATGATGTCACAGTATATGATGACATCATAATTAGTATGCACTATGACGTCACATTGTATTATGACGTCATAATATATCCGCATTATGACATCACAATATATTATGAGAGCGCAATTTGCAGGTTTTATGACCAATTTCGCTTACACCAATTTGTGTCACATCTACTGGAGCATCATGAGCATGTATTATGACGTCACAGTATTTGATGACATCATAATTAGTATGCACTGTGACGTCACAATGTATTATGACGTCATAATGTGTCCGCACTATGACATCACAATATATTATGAGAGCGCAACATGCAGCTATTATTAGCAATTTCTCTTACCCCAATTTGTGTCACATCTACTGGAGCATCATGAGCATGTATTATGACGTCACAGTATATGATGACATCATAATTAGTATGCAGTATGACGTCACAATGTATTATGACGTCATAATGTATCCGCATTATGACATCACAATATATTATGAGAGCCCAACATGCAGGTAGTATGAGCAATTTCTCTTACCCCAATTTGTGTCACATCTACTGGAGCATCATGAGCATGTATTATGACGTCACAGTATATGATGACATCATTATTAGTATGCAGTATGACGTCACAATGTATTATGATGTCATAAAGTATCTGCAGTATGACATCACAATATAATATGAGAGCGCAACATGCAGGTATTATGACCAATTTTGCTTAGCCCAATTTGTGTCACATCTACTGTAGCATCATGAGCATGTATTATGACGTCACAGTATATGATGACATCATAATTAGTATGCACTATGACGTCACAATGTATTATGACGTCATAATGTGTCCGCGTTATGACATCACAATATATTATGAGAGCCCAATTTACAGGCTTTATGAACAATTTCTCTTACCCCAATTTGTGTCACATCTACTGGAGTATCATGAGCATGTATTATGACGTCACAGTATATGATGACATCATAATTAGTATGCAGTATGACGTCACAATGTATTATGACGTCATAATGTATCCGCATTATGACATCACAATATATTATGTGAGCACAATTTGCAGGTTTTATGACCAATTTCGCTTACCCCAATTTGTGTCACATCTACTGGAGCATCATGAGCATGTATTATGACCTCACAGTATATGATGACATCATAATTAGTATGCAGTATGACGTCACAATGTATTATGACGTCATAATGTATCCGCATTATGACATCACAATATATTATGAGAGCGCAACATGCAGGTATTATGAGCAATTTCTCTTACCTCAATTTGTGTCACATCTACTGGAGCATCATGAGCATGTATTATGACGTCACAGTATTTGATGACATCATAATTAGTATGCACTGTGACGTCACAATGTATTATGACGTCATAATGTATCCGCACTATGACATCACAATATATTATGAGAGCGCAACATGCAGGTATTATGAGCAATTTATCTTATCCCAATTTGTGTCACATCTACTGGAGCATCATGAGCATGTATTATGACGTCACAGTATATGATGACATCATAATTAGTATGCACTATGACGTCACAATGTATTATGACATCATATTGTATCCGCATTATGACATCACAATATATTATGAGAGCGCAACATGCAGGTGTTATGAGCAATTTCTCTTACCCCAATTTGTGTCACATCTACTGGAGCATCATGAGCATGTATTATGACGTCACAGTATATGATGACATCATAATTAGTATGCACTATGACGTCACAATGTATTATGACGTCATAATGTATCCGCATTATGACATCACAATATATTATGCGAGCGCAATTTGCAGGTTTTATGACCAATTTCGCTTACCCCAATTTGTGGCACATCTACTGGAGCATCATGAGCATGTATTATGATGTCACAGTATATGATGACATCATAATTAGTATGCAGTATGACGTCACAATGTATTATGACGTCATAATGTATCCGCATTAAGACATCACAATATATTTTGAGAGCGCAACATGCAGGTATTATGAGCAATTTCTCTTACCCCAATTTGTGTCACATCTACTTGAGCATCATGAGCATGTATTATGACGTCACAGTATATGATGACATCATAATTAGTATGCAGTATGACGTCACAATATATTATGACGTCATAATGTATCCGCATTAAAACATCACAATATATTATGAGAGCGCAACATGCAGGTATTATGAGCAATTTCTCTTACCCCAATTTGTGTCACATCTACTGGATCATCATGAGCATGTATTATGACGTCACAGTATATGATGACATCATAATTAGTATGCAGTATGACGTCACAATGTATTATGACGTCATAATGTATCCGCATTATGACATCACAATATATTATGAGAGCGCAACATGCAGGTATTATGAGCAATTTCTCTTACCCCAATTTGTGTCACATCTACTGGAGCATCATGAGCATGTATTATGACGTCACAGTATATGATGACATCATGATTAGTATGCACTATGACGTCACAATGTATTATGACGTCATAATGTATCCACATTATGACATCACAATATATTATGAGAGAGCAATTTGCAGGTTTTATGACCAATTTCTCTTACCCCAATTTGTATCACATCTACTGGAGCATCATGAGCATGTATTATGACGTCCCAGTATATGATGACATCATAATTAGTATGCACTATGACATCACAATGTATTATGACGTCATAATGTATCCGCATTATGACATCACAATATATTATGAGAGCGCAACATGCAGGTATTATGAGCAATTTCTCTTACCCCAATTTGTGTCACATCTACTGGAGCATCATGAGCATGTATTATGACGTCACAGTATATGATGACACCATAATTAGTATGCACTATGACGTCACAATGTATTATGACGTCATAATGTATCCGCATTATGACATCACAATACATTATGAGAGCGCAACATGCAGGTATTATGAGCAATTTCTCTTACCCCAATTTGTGTCACATCTACTGGAGCATCATGAGCATGTATTATGACGTCACAGTATTTGATGACATCATAATTAGTATGCACTGTGACGTCACAATGTATTATGACGTCATAATGTATCCGCACTTTGACATCACAATATATTAAGAGAGCGCAACATGCAGGTATTATGAGCAATTTCTCTCATCCCAATTTGTGTCATATCTACTGGAGCATCATGAGCATGTATTATGACGTCACAGTATATGATGACATCATAATTAGTATGCACTATGACGTCACAATGTATTATGACGTCATAATGTATCCGCATTATGACATCACAATATATTATGAGAGCGCAACATGCAGGTGTTAAGAGAAATTTCTCTTACCCCAATTTGTGTCACATCTACTGGAGCATCATGAGCATGTATTATGACGTCACAGTATATGATGACATCATAATTAGTATGCACTATGACGTCACAATGTATTATGACGTCATAATGTCTCCGCATTATGACATCACAATATATTATGAGAGCGCAATTTGCAGGTTTTATGACCAATTTCGCTTACCCCAATTTGTGTCACATCTACTGGAGCATCATGAGCATGTATTATGACGTCACAGTATATGATGACATCATAATAAGTATGCAGTATGACGTCACAATGTATTATGACGTCATAATGTATCCGAATTATGACATCACAATATATTATGAGAGCGCAACATGCAGGTATTATGAGCAATTTCTCTTACCCCAATTTGTGTCACATCTACTGGAGCATCATGAGCATGTATTATGACGTCACAGTATATGATGATATCATAATTAGTATGCAGTATGACGTCACAATGTATTATGACGTCATAATGTATCCGCATTAAGACATCACAATATATTATGAGAGCGCAACATGCAGGTATTATGAGCAATTTCTCTTACCCCAATTTGTGTCACATCTACTGGAGCATCATGAGCATGTATTATGACGTCACAGTATTTGATGACATCATAATTAGTATGCACTGTGACGTCACAATGTATTATGACGTCATAATGTATCCGCACTATGACATCACAATATATTAAGAGAGCGCAACATGCAGGTATTATGAGCAATTTATCTTATCCCAATTTGTGTCACATCTACTGGAGCATCATGAGCATGTATTATGACGTCACAGTATATGATGACATCATAATTAGTATGCACTATGACGTCACAATGTATTATGACGTCATAATGTATCCGCATTATGACATCACAATATATTATGAGAGCGCAACATGCAGGTATTATGAGCAATTTCTCTTACCCCAATTTGTGTCACATCTACTGGAGCATCATGAGCATGTATTATGACGTCACAGTATATGATGACATCATAATTAGTATGCAGTATGACGTCACAATGTATTATGACGTCATAATGTATCCGCATTATGACATCACAATATATTATGAGAGCGCAACATGCAGGTATTATGAGCAATTTCTCTTACCCCAATTTGTGTCACATCTACTGGAGCATCATGAGCATGTATTATGACGTCACAGTATATGATGACATCATGATTAGTATGCACTATGACGTCACAATGTATTATGACGTCATAATGTATCCACATTATGACATCACAATATATTATGAGAGAGCAATTTGCAGGTTTTATGACCAATTTCTCTTACCCCAATTTGTATCACATCTACTGGAGCATCATGAGCATGTATTATGACGTCCCAGTATATGATGACATCATAATTAGTATGCACTATGACATCACAATGTATTATGACGTCATAATGTATCCGCATTATGACATCACAATATATTATGAGAGCGCAACATGCAGGTATTATGAGCAATTTCTCTTACCCCAATTTGTGTCACATCTACTGGAGCATCATGAGCATGTATTATGACGTCACAGTATATGATGACACCATAATTAGTATGCACTATGACGTCACAATGTATTATGACGTCATAATGTATCCGCATTATGACATCACAATACATTATGAGAGCGCAACATGCAGGTATTATGAGCAATTTCTCTTACCCCAATTTGTGTCACATCTACTGGAGCATCATGAGCATGTATTATGACGTCACAGTATTTGATGACATCATAATTAGTATGCACTGTGACGTCACAATGTATTATGACGTCATAATGTATCCGCACTTTGACATCACAATATATTAAGAGAGCGCAACATGCAGGTATTATGAGCAATTTCTCTTATCCCAATTTGTGTCATATCTACTGGAGCATCATGAGCATGTATTATGACGTCACAGTATATGATGACATCATAATTAGTATGCACTATGACGTCACAATGTATTATGACGTCATAATGTATCCGCATTATGACATCACAATATATTATGAGAGCGCAACATGCAGGTGTTAAGAGAAATTTCTCTTACCCCAATTTGTGTCACATCTACTGGAGCATCATGAGCATGTATTATGACGTCACAGTATATGATGACATCATAATTAGTATGCACTATGACGTCACAATGTATTATGACGTCATAATGTCTCCGCATTATGACATCACAATATATTATGAGAGCGCAATTTGCAGGTTTTATGACCAATTTCGCTTACCCCAATTTGTGTCACATCTACTGGAGCATCATGAGCATGTATTATGACGTCACAGTATATGATGACATCATAATAAGTATGCAGTATGACGTCACAATGTATTATGACGTCATAATGTATCCGAATTATGACATCACAATATATTATGAGAGCGCAACATGCAGGTATTATGAGCAATTTCTCTTACCCCAATTTGTGTCACATCTACTGGAGCATCATGAGCATGTATTATGACGTCACAGTATATGATGATATCATAATTAGTATGCAGTATGACGTCACAATGTATTATGACGTCATAATGTATCCGCATTAAGACATCACAATATATTATGAGAGCGCAACATGCAGGTATTATGAGCAATTTCTCTTACCCCAATTTGTGTCACATCTACTGGAGAATCATGAGCATGTATTATGACGTCACAGTATTTGATGACATCATAATTAGTATGCACTGTAACGTCACAATGTATTATGACGTCATAATGTATCCGCACTATGACATCACAATATATTAAGAGAGCGCAACATGCAGGTATTATGAGCAATTTATCTTATCCCAATTTGTGTCACATCTACTGGAGCATCATGAGCATTTATTATGACGTCACAGTATATGATGACATCATAATTAGTATGCACTATGACGTCACAATGTATTATGACGTCATAATGTATCTGCATTATGACATCACAATATATTATGAGAGCGCAACATGCAGGTATTATGAGCAATTTCTCTTACCCCAATTTGTGTCACATCTACTGGAGCATCATGAGCATGTATTATGACGTCACAGTATATGATGACATCATAATTAGTATGCAGTATGACGTCACAATGTATTATGACGTCATAATGTATCCGCATTATGACATCACAATATATTATGAGAGCGCAACATGCAGGTATTATGAGCAATTTCTCTTACCCCAATTTGTGTCACATCTACTGGAGCATCATGAGCATGTATTATGACGTCACAGTATATGATGACATCATGATTAGTATGCACTATGATGTCACAATGTATTATGACGTCATAATGTATCCACATTATGACATCACAATATATTATGAGAGAGCAATTTGCAGGTTTTATGACCAATTTCTCTTACCCCAATTTGTATCACATCTACTGGAGCATCATGAGCATGTATTATGACGTCCCAGTATATGATGACATCATAATTAGTATGCACTATGACATCACAATGTATTATGACGTCATAATGTATCCGCATTATGACATCACAATATATTATGAGAGCGCAACATGCAGGTATTATGAGCAATTTCTCTTACCCCAATTTGTGTCACATCTACTGGAGCATCATGAGCATGTATTATGACGTCACAGTATATGATGACACCATAATTAGTATGCACTATGACGTCACAATGTATTATGACGTCATAATGTATCCGCATTATGACATCACAATACATTATGAGAGCGCAACATGCAGGTATTATGAGCAATTTCTCTTACCCCAATTTGTGTCACATCTACTGGAGCATCATGAGCATGTATTATGACGTCACAGTATTTGATGACATCATAATTAGTATGCACTGTGACGTCACAATGTATTATGACGTCATAATGTATCCGCACTTTGACATCACAATATATTAAGAGAGCGCAACATGCAGGTATTATGAGCAATTTCTCTTATCCCAATTTGTGTCATATCTACTGGAGCATCATGAGCATGTATTATGACGTCACAGTATATGATGACATCATAATTAGTATGCACTATGACGTCACAATGTATTATGACGTCATAATGTATCCGCATTATGACATCACAATATATTATGAGAGCGCAACATGCAGGTGTTAAGAGAAATTTCTCTTACCCCAATTTGTGTCACATCTACTGGAGCATCATGAGCATGTATTATGACGTCACAGTATATGATGACATCATAATTAGTATGCACTATGACGTCACAATGTATTATGACGTCATAATGTCTCCGCATTATGACATCACAATATATTTTGAGAGCGCAATTTGCAGGTTTTATGACCAATTTCGCTTACCCCAATTTGTGTCACATCTACTGGAGCATCATGAGCATGTATTATGACGTCACAGTATATGATGACATCATAATAAGTATGCAGTATGACGTCACAATGTATTATGACGTCATAATGTATCCGAATTATGACATCACAATATATTATGAGAGCGCAACATGCAGGTATTATGAGCAATTTCTCTTACCCCAATTTGTGTCACATCTACTGGAGCATCATGAGCATGTATTATGACGTCACAGTATATGATGATATCATAATTAGTATGCAGTATGACGTCACAATGTATTATGACGTCATAATGTATCCGCATTAAGACATCACAATATATTATGAGAGCGCAACATGCAGGTATTATGAGCAATTTCTCTTACCCCAATTTGTGTCACATCTACTGGAGCATCATGAGCATGTATTATGACGTCACAGTATTTGATGACATCATAATTAGTATGCACTGTGACGTCACAATGTATTATGACGTCATAATGTATCCGCACTATGACATCACAATATATTAAGAGAGCGCAACATGCAGGTATTATGAGCAATTTATCTTATCCCAATTTGTGTCACATCTACTGGAGCATCATGAGCATGTATTATGACGTCACAGTATATGATGACATCATAATTAGTATGCACTATGACGTCACAATGTATTATGACGTCATAATGTATCCGCATTATGACATCACAATATATTATGAGAGCGCAACATGCAGGTATTATGAGCAATTTCTCTTACCCCAATTTGTGTCACATCTACTGGAGCATCATGAGCATGTATTATGACGTCACAGTATATGATGACATCAAAATTAGTATGCAGTATGACGTCACAATGTATTATGACGTCATAATGTATCCGCATTATGACATCACAATATATTATGAGAGCGCAACATGCAGGTATTATGAGCAATTTCTCTTACCCCAATTTGTGTCACATCTACTGGAGCATCATGAGCATGTATTATGACGTCACAGTATATGATGACATCATGATTAGTATGCACTATGATGTCACAATGTATTATGACGTCATAATGTATCCACATTATGACATCACAATATATTATGAGAGAGCAATTTGCAGGTTTTATGACCAATTTCTCTTACCCCAATTTGTATCACATCTACTGGAGCATCATGAGCATGTATTATGACGTCCCAGTATATGATGACATCATAATTAGTATGCACTATGACATCACAATGTATTATGACGTCATAATGTATCCGCATTATGACATCACAATATATTATGAGAGCGCAACATGCAGGTATTATGAGCAATTTCTCTTACCCCAATTTGTGTCACATCTACTGGAGCATCATGAGCATGTATTATGACGTCACAGTATATGATGACACCATAATTAGTATGCATTATGACGTCACAATGTATTATGACGTCATAATGTATCCGCATTATGACATCACAATACATTATGAGAGCGCAACATGCAGGTATTATGAGCAATTTCTCTTACCCCAATTTGTGTCACATCTACTGGAGCATCATGAGCATGTATTATGACGTCACAGTATTTGATGACATCATAATTAGTATGCACTGTGACATCACAATGTATTATGACGTCATAATGTATCCGCACTTTGACATCACAATATATTAAGAGAGCGCAACATGCAGGTATTATGAGCAATTTCTCTTATCCCAATTTGTGTCATATCTACTGGAGCATCATGAGCATGTATTATGACGTCACAGTATATGATGACATCATAATTAGTATGCACTATGACGTCACAATGTATTATGACGTCATAATGTATCCGCATTATGACATCACAATATATTATGAGAGCGCAACATGCAGGTGTTAAGAGCAATTTCTCTTACCCCAATTTGTGTCACATCTACTGGAGCATCATGAGCATGTATTATGACGTCACAGTATATGATGACATCATAATTAGTATGCACTATGACGTCACAATGTATTATGACGTCATAATGTCTCCGCATTATGACATCACAATATATTATGAGAGCGCAATTTGCAGGTTTTATGACCAATTTCGCTTACCCCAATTTGTGTCACATCTACTGGAGCATCATGAGCATGTATTATGACATCACAGTATATGATGACATCATAATAAGTATGCAGTATGACGTCACAATGTATTATGACGTCATAATGTAACCGAATTATGACATCACAATATATTAAGAGAGCGCAACATGCAGGTGTTAAGAGCAATTTCTCTTACCCCAATTTGTGTCACATCTACTGGAGCATCATGAGCATGTATTATGACGTCACAGTATATGATGACATCATAATTAGTATGCACTATGACGTCACAATGTATTATGACGTCATAATGTATCCGCATTATGACATCACAATATATTATGAGAGCACAATTTGCAGGTATTATGAGCAATTTCTCTTACCCCAATTTGTGTCACATCTACTGGAGCATCATGAGCATGTATTATGACGTCACAGTATATGATGACATCATAATGTTTATGCACTATGACGTCACAATGTATTATGACGTCATAATGTATCCGCATTATGACATAACAATATATTATGAGAGCGCAACATGCAGGTATTATGAGCAATTTCTCTTACCTCAATTTGTGTCACATCTACTGGAGCATCATGAGCATGTATTATGACGTCACAGTACATGATGACATCATAATTAGCATGCACTATGACGTCACAATGTATTATGACGTCATAATGTATCCGCATTATGACATCACAATATATTATGAGAGCGCAATTTGCAGGTATTATGAGCAATTTCTCTTACCCCAATTTGTGTCACATCTACTGGAGCATCATGAGCATGTATTATGACGTCACAGTATATGATGACATCATAATGTGTATGCACTATGACGTCACAATGTATTATGACATCATAATGTATCCGCATTATGACATCACAATATATTATGAGAGCGCAACATGCAGGTATTATGAGCAATTTCTCTTATCTCAATTTGTGTCACATCTACTGGAGAATCATGAGCATGTATTATGACGTCACAGTACATGATGACATCATAATTAGCATGCACTATGACGTCACAATGTATTATGACGTCATAATGTATCCGCATTATGACATCACAATATATTATGAGAGCGCAACATGCAGGTTTTATGGACAATTTCGCTCACCCCAATTTGTGTCACATCTACTGTAGCATCATGAGCATGTATTATGACGTCATAGTATATGACGACATCATAATTAGTATGCAATATGACGTCACAATGTATTATGACGTCATAATGTATCCGCATTATGACATCACAATATATCATGAGAGCGCAACATGCAGGTATTATGAGCAATTTCTCTTACCCCAATTTGTGTCACATCTACTGGAGCATCATGAGCATGTATTACGACGTCACAGTATATGATGACATCATAATTAGTATGCACTATGACGTCACAATATATTATGAAGTCATAATGTATCCGCTTTACGACATCACAATATATTATGAGAGCGCAATATGCAGGTATTATGAGCACTTTCTCTTACCGCAATTTGTGTCACATCTACTGGAGCATCATGAGCATGTATTATGACGTCACAGTATATGATGACATCATAATTAGTATGCACTATGACGTCACAATGTATAATGACGTCATAATGTGTGCACGTTATGACATCACAATATATTATGAGAGCGCAATTTGCAGGTTTTATGACCAATTTCGCTTACCCCAATTTGTGTCACATCTACTGGAGCATCATGAGCATGTATTATGACCTCACAGTATATGATGACATCATAATTAGTATGCAGTATGACGTCACAATGTATTATGACGTCATAATGTATCCGCATTAAGACATCACAATATATTTTGAGAGCGCAACATGCAGGTATTATGAGCAATTTCTCTTACCCCAATTTGTGTCACATCTACTGGAGCATCATGAGCATGTATTATGACGTCACAGTATATGATGACATCATAATTAGTATGCACTATGACGTCACAATGTATTATGATATCATAATGTATCCGCCTTATGACATCACAATATATTATGAGACAGCAATTTGCAGGTTTTATGACCAATTTCTCTTACCCCAATTTGTGTCACATCTACTGGAGCATCATGAGCATGTGTTATGACGTCACAGTATATGATGACATCATTATTAGTATGCAGTATGATGTCACAATGTATTATGATGTCATAAAGTATCTGCAGTATGACATCACAATATATTATGAGAGGGCAACATGCAGGTATTATGACCAATTTCGCTTACGCCAATTTGTGTCACATCTACTGGAGCCTCATGAGCATGTATTATGACGTCACAGTATATGATGACATCATAATTAGTATGCACTATGACGTCAAAATGTATTATGACGTCATAATGCATCCGCATTATGACATCACAATATATTATGAGAGCGCAATTTGGAGGTTTAATGACCATTTTCGATTACCCCAATTTGTGTCACATCTACTGGAGCATCATGAGCATGTGTTATGACGTCACAGTATATGATGACATCATAATTAGTATGCACTATGGCGTCACAATGTATTATGACGTCATAATGTATCCGCATTATGACATCACAATATATTATGAGAGCGCAACATGCAGGTATTATGAGCAATTTCTCTTACCCCAATTTGTGTCACATCTACTGGAGCATCATGAGCATGTATTATGACGTCACAGTATATGATGACATCATAATTTGTATGCACTATGACGTCACAATGTATTATGACGTCATAATGTATCCGCATTATGACATCACAATATATTATGAGAGCGCAACATGCAGGTATTATGAGCAATTTCTCTTACCTCAATTTGTGTCACATCTACTGGAGCATCATGAGCATGTATTATGACGTCACAGTTCATGATGACATCATAATTAGCATGCACTATGACGTCACAATGTATTATGACGTCATAATGTATCCGCAGTATGACATCACAATATATTATGAGAGCGCAACATGCAGGTATTATGAGCAATTTCTCTTACCCCAATTTGTGTCACATCTACTGGAGCATCATGAACATGTATTATGACGTCACAGTTCATGATGACATCATAATTAGTATGCACTATGACGTCACAATGTATTATGACGTCATAATGTATCCGCATTATGACATCACAATATATTATGAGAGCGCAACATGCAGGTATTATGAGCAATTTCTCTTACCCCAATATGTGTCACATCTACTGGAGCATCATGAGCATGTATTATGACGTCACATTATATGGTGACATCATAATTAGTATGCACTATGACGTCACAATGTATTATGACGTCATAATGTATCCGCATTATGACATCACAACATATTATGAGAGCGCAACATGCAGGTATTATGAGCAATTTCTCTTACTCCAATTTGTGTCACATCTACTGGAGCATCATGAGCATGTATTATGACGTCACAGTATATGATGACATCATAATTAGTATGCAGTATGACGTCACAATATATTATGACGTCATAATGTATTCGCATTATGACATCACAATATATTATGAGAGCGTAATATGCAGGTATTATGAGCAATTTCTCTTACCCCAATTTGTGTCACATCTACTGGAGCATCATAAGCATGTATTATGACGTCACAGTATATGATGACATCATAATTTGTATGCACTATGACGTCACAATGTATTATGACGTCATAATGTATCCGCATTATGACATCACAATATATTATGAGAGCGCAACATGCAGGTATTATGAGCAATTTCTCTTACCTCAATTTGTGTCACATCTACTGGAGCATCATGAGCATGTATTATGACGTCACAGTATTTGATGACATCATAATTAGTATGCACTGTGACGTCACAATGTATTATGACGTCATAATGTGTCCGCACTATGACATCACAATATATTATGAGAGCGCAACATGCAGGTATTATTAGCAATTTCTCTTACCCCAATTTGTGTCACATCTACTGGAGCATCATGAGCATGTATTATGATGTCACAGTATATGATGACATCATAATTAGTATGCACTATGACGTCACATTGTATTATGACGTCATAATATATCCGCATTATGACATCACAATATATTATGAGAGCGCAATTTGCAGGTTTTATGACCAATTTCGCTTACACCAATTTGTGTCACATCTACTGGAGCATCATGAGCATGTATTATGACGTCACAGTATTTGATGACATCATAATTAGTATGCACTGTGACGTCACAATGTATTATGACGTCATAATGTGTCCGCACTATGACATCACAATATATTATGAGAGCGCAACATGCAGCTATTATTAGCAATTTCTCTTACCCCAATTTGTGTCACATCTACTGGAGCATCATGAGCATGTATTATGACGTCACAGTATATGATGTCATCATAATTAGTATGCAGTATGACGTCACAATGTATTATGACGTCATAATGTATCCGCATTATGACATCACAATATATTATGAGAGCCCAACATGCAGGTAGTATGAGCAATTTCTCTTACCCCAATTTGTGTCACATCTACTGGAGCATCATGAGCATGTATTATGATGTCACAGTATATGATGACATCATAATTAGTGTGCACTATGACGTCACAATGTATTATGACGTCATAATGTATCCGCATTATTACATCACAATATATTATGAGAGAGCAATTTGCAGGTTTTATGACCAATTTCTCTTACCCCAATTTGTGTCACATCTACTGGAGCATCATGAGCATGTATTATGACGTCACAGTATATGATGACATGATAATTAGTATGCAGTATGACGTCACAATGTATTATGACGTCATAATGTATCCACATTATGACATCACAATATATTATGAGAGCGCAATTTGCAGGTTTTATGACCAATTTCGCTTACCCCAATTTGTGTCACATCTACTGGAGCATCATGAGCATGTATTATGACGTCACAGTATATGATGACATCATTATTAGTATGCAGTATGATGTCACAATATATTATGATGTCATAAAGTATCTGCAGTATGACATCACAATATATTATGAGAGCGCAACATGCAGGTATTATGACCAATTTCGCTTACGCCAATTTGTGTCACATCTACTGGAGCCTCATGAGCATGTATTATGACGTCACATTATATGATGACATCATAATTAGTATGCACTATGACGTCAAAATGTATTATGACGTCATAATGCATCCGCATTATGACATCACAATATATTATGAGAGCGCAATTTGGAGGTTTAATGACCATTTTCGATTACCCCAATTTGTGTCACATCTACTGGAGCATCATGAGCATGTGTTATGACGTCACAGTATATGATGACATCATAATTAGTATGCACTATGGCGTCACAATGTATTATGACGTCATAATGTATCCGCATTATGACATCACAATATATTATGAGAGCGCAACATGCAGGTATTATGAGCAATTTCGCTTACCCCAATTTGTGTCACATCTACTGGAGCATCATGAGCATGTATTATGACGTCACAGTATATGATGACATCATAATTTGTATGCACTATGACGTCACAATGTATTATGACGTCATAATGTATCCGCATTATGACATCACAATATATTATGAGAGCGCAACATGCAGGTATTATGAGCAATTTCTCTTACCTCAATTTGTGTCACATCTACTGGAGCATCATGAGCATGTATTATGACGTCACAGTTCATGATGACATCATAATTAGCATGCACTATGACGTCACAATGTATTATGACGTCATAATGTATCCGCAGTATGACATCACAATATATTATGAGAGCGCAACATGCAGGTATTATGAGCAATTTCTCTTACCCCAATTTGTGTCACATCTACTGGAGCATCATGAACATGTATTATGACGTCACAGTTCATGATGACATCATAATTAGTATGCACTATGACGTCACAATGTATTATGACGTCATAATGTATCCGCATTATGACATCACAATATATTATGAGAGCGCAACATGCAGGTATTATGAGCAATTTCTCTTACCCCAATATGTGTCACATCTACTGGAGCATCATGAGCATGTATTATGACGTCACAGTATATGGTGACATCATAATTAGTATGCACTATGACGTCACAATGTATTATGACGTCATAATGTATCCGCATTATGACATCACAACATATTATGAGAGCGCAACATGCAGGTATTATGAGCAATTTCTCTTACTCCAATTTGTGTCACATCTACTGGAGCATCATGAGCATGTATTATGACGTCACAGTATATGATGACATCATAATTAGTATGCAGTATGACGTCACAATATATTATGACGTCATAATGTATTCGCATTATGACATCACAATATATTATGAGAGCGTAATATGCAGGTATTATGAGCAATTTCTCTTACCCCAATTTGTGTCACATCTACTGGAGCATCATAAGCATGTATTATGACGTCACAGTATATGATGACATCATAATTAGCATGCACTATGACGTCACAATGTATTATGACGTCATAATGTATCCGAATTATGACATCACAATATATTATGAGAGCGCAACATGCAGGTTTTATGACCAATTTCGCTCACCCCAATTTGTGTCACATCTACTGTAGCATCAGGAGCATGTATTATGACGTCACAGTATATGATGACATCATAATTAGTATGCACTATGACGTCACAATGTATTATGACGTCCTAATATATCCGCATTATGACATCACAATATATTATGAGAGCGCAACATGCAGCTATTATGAGCAATTTCTCTTACCCTAATTTGTGTCACATCTACTGGATCCTCATGAGTATGTATTATGACGTCACAGTATATGATGACATCATAATTAGTATGCAGTATGACGTCACAATGTATTATGACGTCATAATGTATCCGCATTATGACATCACAATATATTATGAGAGCGCAACATGCAGGTATTATGAGCAATTTCTCTTACCCCAATTTGTGTCACATCTACTGGAGCATCATGAGCATGTATTATGACGTCACAGTATATGATGACATCATAATTAGTACGCACTATGACCTCACAATGTATTATGACATCATAATGTATCCGCATTATGACATCACAATATATTATGAGAGAGCAATTTGCAGGTTTTATGACCAATTTCTCTTACCCCAATTTGTGTCACATCTACTGGAGCATCATGAGCATGTATTATGACGTCACAGTGTATGATGACATCATAATTAGTATGGAGTATGACGTCACAATGTATTATGACGTCATAATGTATCCGCATTATGACATCACAATATATTATGAGAGCGCAATTTGCAGGTTTTATGAACATTTTCGATTACCCCAATTTGTGTCACATCTACTGGAGCATCATGAGCATGTATTATGACGTCACAGTATACGATGACATCATAATTAGTATGCAGTATGACGTCACAATGTATTATGACGTCATAATGTATCCGCATTATGACATCACAATATATTGTGAGAGCGCAACATGCAGGTATTATGAGCAATTTCTCTTACCTCAATTTGTGTCACATCTACTGGAGCATCATGAGCATGTACTATGACGTCACAGTATATGATGACATCATAATTAGTATGCACTATGACGTCACAATGTATTATGACGTCATAATGTATTCGCATTATGACATCACAATATACTATGAGAGAGCAATTTGCAGGTTTTATGACCAATTTCTCTTACCCCAATTTGTGTCACATCTACTGGAGCATCATGAGCATGTATTATGACGTCACAGTATATGATGACATCATAATTAGTATGCAGTATGACGTCACAATGTATTATGACGTCATAATGTATCCGCATTATGATATCACAATATATTATGAGAGCGCAATTTGCAGGATTTATGACCAATTTCGCTTACCCCAATTTGTGTCACATCTACTGGAGCATCATGAGCATGTATTATGACGTCACAGTATATGATGACATCATAATTAGTATGCAGTATGACGTCACAATGTATTATGATGTCATAAAGTATCCGCATTATGACAACACAATATATTATGAGAGCGCAACATGCAGGTATTATGACCAATTTCGCTCACCCCAATTTGTGTCACATCTACTGGAGCATCATGAGCATGTATTATGACGTCACAGTATATGATGACATCATAATTAGTATGCACTATGACGTCACAATGTATTATGACGTCATAATGTATCCGCATTATGACATCACAATATATTATGAGAGCGCAATATGCAGGTATTATGAGCAATTTCTCTTACCCCAATTTGTGTCACATCTACTGGAGCATCATGAGCATGTATTATGACGTCACAGTATATGATGACATCATAATCAGTATGCACTATGGCGTCACAATGTATTATGACGTCATAATATACCCGCATTATGACATCACAATATATTATGAGAGCGCAACATGCAGGTATTATGAGCAATTTCTCTTACCCCAATTTGTGTCACATCTACTGGAGCATCATGAGCATGATTTATGACGTCAGAGTATATGATGATATCATAGTTAGTATGCACTATGACGTCACAATGTATTATGACGTCATAATGTATCCGCATTATGACATCACAATATATTATGAGAGCGCAACATGCAGGTATTATGAGCAATTTCTCTTATCCCAATTTGTGTCACATCTACTGGAGCATCATGAGCAAGTATTATGACGTCACAGTATATGATGACATCATAATCAGTATGCACTATGGCGTCACAATGTATTATGACGTCATAATGTATCCGCATTATGACATCACAATATATTATGAGAGCGCAATTTGCAGGTATTATGAGCAATTTCGCTTACCCCAATTTGTGTCACATCTACTGGAGCATCATGAGCATGTATTATGACGTCACAGTATATGATGACATCATAATCAGTATGCACTATGGCGTCACAATGTATTATGACGTCATAATGTACCCGCATTATGACATCACAATATATTATGAGAGCGCAACATGCAGGTATTATGAGCAATTTCTCTTACCCCAATTTGTGTCACATCTACTGGAGCATCATGAGCATGATTTATGACGTCAGAGTATATGATGATATCATAATTAGTATGCACTATGACGTCACAATGTATTATGACGTCATAATGTATTCGCATTATGACATCACAATATATTGTGAGAGCGCAACATGCAGGTATTATGAGCAATTTCTCTTACCCCAATTTGTGTCACATCTACTGGAGCATCATGAGCATGTATTATGACCTCACAGTATATGATGACATCATAATTAGTATGCACTATGAGATCACAATGCATTATGACGTCATAATGTATCCGCATTATGACATCACAATATATTATGAGAGCGCAACATGCAGGTATTATGAGCAATTTCTCTTACCCCAATTTGTGTCACATCTACTGGAGCATCATGAGCATGTATTATGATGTCCACAGTATATGATGACATCATAATTAGTATGCACTATGACGTCACAATGTATTATGACGTCATAATGTATCCGCATTATGACATCACAATACATTATGAGAGCGCAACATGCAGGTATTATGAGCAATTTCTCTTACCCCAATTAGTGTCACATCTACTGGAACATCATGAGCATGTATTATGACGTCACAGTATTTGATGACATCATAATTAGTATGCACTGTGACGTCACAATGTATTATGACGTCATAATGTATCCGCACTATGACATCACAATATATTATGAGAGCGCAACATGCAGGTATTATGAGCAATTTCTCTTATCCCAATTTGTGTCATATCTACTGGAGCATCATGAGCATGTATTATGACGTCACAGTATATGATGACATCATAATTAGTATGCACTATGATGTCACAATGTATTATGACGTCATAATGTATCCGCATTATAACATCACAATATATTATGAGAGCGCAACATGCAGGTGTTATGAGCAATTTCCCTTACCCCAATTTGTGTCACATCTACTGGAGCATCATGAGCATGTATTATGACATCACAGTATATGATGACATCATAATTAGTATGCACTATGACGTCACATTGTATTATGACGTCATAATATATCCGCATTATGACATCACAATATATTATGAGAGCGCAATTTGCAGGTTTTATGACCAATTTCGCTTACACCAATTTGTGTCACATCTACTGGAGCATCATGAGCATGTATTATGACGTCACAGTATATGATGACATCATAATTAGTATGCACTATGACGTCACAATGTATTATGACGTCATAATGTATCCGCATTATGACATCACAATATATTATGAGAGCGCAATTTGCAGGTATTATGAGCAATTTGTCTTACCCCAATTTGTGTCACATCTACTGGAGCATCATGAGCATGTATTATGACGTCACAGTATATGATGACATCATAATTTGTATGCACTATGACGTCACAATGTATTATGACGTCATAATGTATCCGCATTATGACATCACAATATATTATGAGAGCGCAACATGCATGTATTATGAGCAATTTCTCTTACCTCAATTTGTGTCACATCTACTGGAGCATCATGAGCATGTATTATGACGTCACAGTATTTGATGACATCATAATTAGTATGCACTGTGACGTCACAATGTATTATGACGTCATAATGTGTCCGCACTATGACATCACAATATATTATGAGAGCGCAACATGCAGGTATTATTAGCAATTTCTCTTACCCCAATTTGTGTCACATCTACTGGAGCATCATGAGCATGTATTATGATGTCACAGTATATGATGACATCATAATTAGTATGCACTATGACGTCACAATGTATTATGACGTCATAATATATCCGCATTATGACATCACAATATATAATGAGAGCGCAACATGCAGGTGTTATGAGCAATTTCTCTTACCCCAATTTGTGTCACATCTACTGGAGCATCATGAGCATGTATTATGACGTCACAGTGTATGATGACATCATAATTAGTATGCACTATGACGTCACAATGTATTATGACGTCATAATATATCCGCATTATGACAACACAATATATTATGCGAGCGCAATTTGCAGGTTTTATGACCAATTTCGCTTACACCAATTTGTGTCACATCTACTGGAGCATCATGAGCATGTATTATGACGTCACAGTATATGATGACATCATTATTAGTATGCAGTATGACGTCACAATGTATTATGATGTCATAAAGTATCTGCAGTATGTCATCACAATATATTATGAGAGCGCAACATGCAGGTATTATGACCAATTTCGCTTACCCCAATTTGTGTCACATCTACTGTAGCATCATGAGCATGTATTATGACGTCACAGTATATGATGACATCATAATTAGTATGCACTATGACGTCACAATGTATTATGACGTCATAATTTATCCGCATTATGACATCACAATATATTATGAGAGCGCAATTTGGAGGTTTAATGACCATTTTCGATTACCCCAATTTGTGTCACATCTACTGGAGCATCATGAGCATGTATTATGACCCCACAGTATATGATGACATCATAATTAGTATGCACTATGAGATCACAATGTATTATGACGTCATAATGTATCCCCATTATGAAATCACAATATATTATGAGAGCGCAACATGCAGGTATTATGAGCAATTTCTCTTACCCCAATTTGTGTCACATCTACTGGAGCATCATGAGCATGTATTATGATGTCACAGTATATGATGACATCATAATTAGTATGCACTATGACGTCACAATGTATTATGACGTCATAATGTATCCGCATTATGACATCACAATACATTATGAGAGCGCAACATGCAGGTATTATGAGCAATTTCTCTTACCCCAATTAGTGTCACATCTACTGGAACATCATGAGCATGTATTATGACGTCACAGTATTTGATGACATCATAATTAGTATGCACTGTGACGTCACAATGTATTATGACGTCATAATGTATCCGCACTATGGCATCACAATATATTATGAGAGCGCAACATGCAGGTATTATGAGCAATTTCTCTTATCCCAATTTGTGTCATATCTACTGGAGCATCATGAGCATGTATTATGACGTCACAGTATATGATGACATCATAATTAGTATGCACTATGACGTCACAATGTATTATGACGTCATAATGTATCCGCATTATGACATCACAATATATTATGAGAGCGCAACTTGCAGGTGTTATGAGCAATTTCTCTTACCCCAATTTGTGTCACATCTACTGGAGCATCATGAGCATGTATTATGACGTCACAGTATATGATGACATCATAATTAGTATGCACTATGACGTCACATTGTATTATAACGTCATAATATATCCGCATTATGACATCACAATATATTATGAGAGCGCAATTTGCAGGTTTTATGACCAATTTCGCTTACCCCAATTTGTGTCACATCTACTGGAGCATCATGAGCATGTATTATGACGTCACAGTATATGATGACATCATTATTAGTATGCAGTATGACGTCACAATGTATTATGATGTCATAAAGTATCTGCAGTATGACATCACAATATATTATGAGAGCGCAACATGCAGGTATTATGACCAATTTCGCTTACCCCAATTTGTGTCACATCTACTGTAGCATCATGAGCATGTATTATGACGTCACAGTATATGATGACATCATAATTAGTATGCACTATGACGTCACAATGTATTATGACGTCATAATGTATCCGCATTATGAAATCACAATATATTATGAGAGCGCAATTTGGAGGTTTAATGACCATTTTCGATTACCCCAATTTGTGTCACATCTACTGGAGCATCATGAGCATGTATTATGACGTCACAGTATATGATGACATCATAATTATTATGCACTATGACGTCACAATGTATTATGACGTCATAATGTATCCACATTATGACATCACAATATATTATGAGAGCGCAACATGCAGGTATTATGAGCAATTTCTCTTACCCCAATTTGTGTCACATCTACTGGAGCATCATGAGCATGTATTATGACGTCACAGTATTTGATGACATCATAATTAGTATGCACTGTGACGTCACAATGTATTATGACGTCATAATGTATCCGCATTATGACATCACAATATATTATGAGAGCGCAACATGCAGGTATTATGAGCAATTTCTCTTATCCCAATTTGTGTCACATCTACTAGAGCATCATGAGCATGTATTATGACGTCACAGTATATGATGACATCATAATCAGTATGCACTATGGCGTCACAATGTATTATGACGTCATAATGTATCCGCATTATGACATCACAATATATTATGAGAGCGCAATTTGCAGGTTTTATGACCAATTTCGCTTACCCCAATTTGTGTCACATCTACTGGAGCATCATGAGCATGTATTATGACGTCACAGTATATGATGACATCATAATCAGTATGCACTATGGCGTCACAATGTATTATGACGTCATAATATACCCGCATTATGACATCACAATATATTATGAGAGCGCAACATGCAGGTATTATGAGCAATTTCTCTTACCCCAATTTGTGTCACATCTACTGGAGCATCATGAGCATGATTTATGACGTCAGAGTATATGATGATATCATAATTAGTATGCACTATGACGTCACAATGTATTATGACGTCATAATGTATCCGCATTATGACATCACAATATATTATGAGAGCGCAACATGCAGGTATTATGAGCAATTTCTCTTATCCCAATTTGTGTCACATCTACTGGAGCATCATGAGCATGTATTATGACGTCACAGTATATGATGACATCATAATCAGTATGCACTATGGCGTCACAATGTATTATGACGTCATAATGTATCCGCATTATGACATCACAATATATTATGAGAGCGCAATTTGCAGGTTTTATGACCAATTTCGCTTACCCCAATTTGTGTCACATCTACTGGAGCATCATGAGCATGTATTATGACGTCACAGTATATGATGACATCATAATCAGTATGCACTATGGCGTCACAATGTATTATGACGTCATAATGTACCCGCATTATGACATCACAATATATTATGAGAGCGCAACATGCAGGTATTATGAGCAATTTCTCTTACCCCAATTTGTGTCACATCTACTGGAGCATCATGAGCATGATTTATGACGTCAGAGTATATGATGATATCATAATTAGTATGCACTATGACGTCACAATGTATTATGACGTCATAATGAATCCGCATTATGACATCACAATATATTATGAGAGCGCAATTTGCAGGTATTATGAACATTTTCGATTACCCCAATTTGTGTCACATCTACTGGAGCATCATGAGCATGCATTATGACGTCACAGTATATGATGACATCATAATTAGTATGCACTATGACGTCACAATGTATTATGACGTCATAATGTATCCGTATTATGACATCACAATATATTATGAGAGTGCAACATGCAGGTGTTATGAGAAATTTCTCTTACCTCAATTTGTGTCACATCTACTGGAGCATCATGAGCATGTATTATGACCTCACAGTATATGATGACATCATAATTAGTATGCACTATGAGATCACAATGTATTATGACGTCATAATGTATCCGCATTATGACATCACAATATATTATGAGAGCGCAACATGCAGGTATTATGAGCAATTTCTCTTACCCCAATTTGTGTCACATCTACTGGAGCATCATTAGCATGTATTATGATGTCCACAGTATATGATGACATCATAATTAGTATGCACTATGAGATCACAATGTATTATGACGTCATAATGTATCCGCATTATGACATCACAATATATTATGAGAGCGCAACATGCAGGTATTATGAGCAATTTCTCTTATCCCAATTTGTGTCATATCTACTGGAGCATCATGAGCATGTATTATGACGTCACAGTATATGATGACATCATAATTAGTATGCACTATGATGTCACAATGTATTATGACGTCATAATGTATCCGCATTATAACATCACAATATATTATGAGAGCGCAACATGCAGGTGTTATGAGCAATTTCCCTTACCCCAATTTGTGTCACATCTACTGGAGCATCATGAGCATGTATTATGACATCACAGTATATGATGACATCATAATTAGTATGCACTATGACGTCACATTGTATTATGACGTCATAATATATCCGCATTATGACATCACAATATATTATGAGAGCGCAATTTGCAGGTTTTATGACCAATTTCGCTTACCCCAATTTGTGTCACATCTACTGGAGCATCATGAGCATGTATTATGACGTCACAGTATATGATGACATCATAATTAGTATGCACTATGACGTCACAATGTATTATGACGTCATAATGTATCCGCATTATGTCATCACAATATATTATGAGAGCGCAATTTGCAGGTATTATGAGCAATTTGTCTTACCCCAATTTGTGTCACATCTACTGGATCATCATGAGCATGTATTATGACGTCACAGTATATGATGACATCATAATTTGTATGCACTATGACGTCACAATGTATTATGACGTCATAATGTATCCGCATTATGACATCACAATATATTATGAGAGCGCAACATGCAGGTATTATGAGCAATTTCTCTTACCTCAATTTGTGTCACATCTACTGGAGCATCATGAGCATGTATTATGACGTCACAGTATTTGATGACATCATAATTAGTATGCACTGTGACGTCACAATGTATTATGACGTCATAATGTGTCCGCACTATGACATCACAATATATTATGAGAGCGCAACATGCAGGTATTATTAGCAATTTCTCTTACCCCAATTTGTGTCACATCTACTGGAGCATCATGAGCATGTATTATGATGTCACAGTATATGATGACATCATAATTAGTATGCACTATGACGTCACAATGTATTATGACATCATAATGTATCCGCATTATGACATCACAATATATTATGAGAGCGCAACATGCAGGTGTTATGAGCAATTTCTCTTACCCCAATTTGTGTCACATCTACTGGAGCATCATGAGCATGTATTATGACGTCACAGTGTATGATGACATCATAATTAGTATGCACTATGACGTCACAATGTATTATGACGTCATAATATATCCGCATTATGACAACACAATATATTATGAGAGCGCAATTTGCAGGTTTTATGACCAATTTCGCTTACACCAATTTGTGTCACATCTACTGGAGCATCATGAGCATGTATTATGACGTCACAGTATATGATGACATCATTATTAGTATGCAGTATGACGTCACAATGTATTATGATGTCATAAAGTATCTGCAGTATGTCATCACAATATATTATGAGAGCGCAACATGCAGGTATTATGACCAATTTCGCTTACCCCAATTTGTGTCACATCTACTGTAGCATCATGAGCATGTATTATGACGTCACAGTATATGATGACATCATAATTAGTATGCACTATGACGTCACAATGTATTATGACGTCATAATTTATCCGCATTATGACATCACAATATATTATGAGAGCGCAATTTGGAGGTTTAATGACCATTTTCGATTACCCCAATTTTTGTCACATCTACTGGAGCATCATGAGCATGTATTATGACCCCACAGTATATGATGACATCATAATTAGTATGCACTATGAGATCACAATGTATTATGACGTCATAATGTATCCGCATTATGAAATCACAATATATTATGAGAGCGCAACATGCAGGTATTATGAGCAATTTCTCTTACCCCAATTTGTGTCACATCTACTGGAGCATCATGAGCATGTATTATGATGTCACAGTAAATGATGACATCATAATTAGTATGCACTATGACGTCACAATGCATTATGACGTCATAATGTATCCGCATTATGACATCACAATACATTATGAGAGCGCAACATGCAGGTATTAAGAGCAATTTCTCTTACCCCAATTAGTGTCACATCTACTGGAACATCATGAGCATGTATTATGACGTCACAGTGTATGATGACATCATAATTAGTATGCACTATGACGTCACAATGTATTATGACGTCATAATATATCCGCATTATGACATCACAATGTATTATGAGAGCGCAATTTGCAGGTTTTATGACCAAGTTCGCTTACCCCAATTTGTGACACATCTACTGGAGCATCATGAGCATGTATTATGACGTCACAGTATATGATGACATCATAATTAGTATGCACTATGACGTCACAATGTATTATGACGTCATAATGTATCCGCATTATGACATCACAATATATTATGAGAGCGCAATTTGCAGGTATTATGAGCAATTTGTCTTACCCCAATTTGTGTCACATCTACTGGAGCATCATGAGCATGTATCATGACGTCACAGTATATGATGACATCATAATTTGTATGCACTATGATGTCACAATGTATTATGACGTCATAATGTATCCGCATTATGACATCACAATATATTATGAGAGCGCAACATGCAGGTATTATGAGCAATTTCTCTTACCTCAATTTGTGTCACATCTACTGGAGCATCATGAGCATGTATTATGACGTTACAGTATTTGATGACATCATAATTAGTATGCACTGTGACGTCACAATGTATTATGACGTCATAATGTGTCCGCACTATGACATCACAATATATTATGAGAGCGCAACATGCAGGTATTATTAGCAATTTCTCTTACCCCAATTTGTGTCACATCTACTGGAGCATCATGAGCATGTATTATGACGTCACAGTATATGATGACATCATAATTAGTATGCACTATGACGTCACAATGTATTATGACGTCATAATGTATCCGCATTATGACATCACAATATATTATGAGAGCGCAACATGCAGGTGTTATGAGCAATTTCTCTTACCCCAATTTGTGTCACATCTACTGGAGCATCATGAGCATGTATTATGACGTCACAGTGTATGATGACATCATAATTAGTATGCACTATGACGTCACAATGTATTATGACGTCATAATATATCCGCATTATGACAACACAATATATTATGAGAGCGCAATTTGCAGGTTTTATGACCAATTTCGCTTACCCCAATTTGTGTCACATCTACTGGAGCATCTTGAGCATGTATTATGACGTCACAGTATATGATGACATCATTATTAGTATGCAGTATGACGTCACAATGTATTATGATGTCATAAAGTATCTGCAGTATGACATCACAATATATTATGAGAGCGCAACATGCAGGTATTATGACCAATTTCGCTTACCCCAATTTGTGTCACATCTACTGTAGCATCATGAGCATGTATTATGACGTCACAGTATATGATGACATCATAATTAGTATGCACTATGACGTCACCATGTATTATGACGTCATAATTTATCCGCATTATGACATCACAATATATTATGAGAGCGCAATTTGGAGGTTTAATGACCATTTTCGATTACCCCAATTTGTGTCACATCTACTGGACCATCATGAGCATGTATTATGACGTCACAGTATATGATGACATCATAATTAGTATGCACTATGACGTCACAATGTATTATGACGTCATAATGTATCCGCATTATGACATCACAATATATTATGAGAGCGCAATTTGCAGGTATTATGAGCAATTTCTCTTACCCCAATTTGTGTCACATCTACTGGAGCATCATGAGCATGTATTATGACGTCACAGTATATGATGACATCATAATGTTTATGCACTATGACGTCACAATGTATTATGATGTCATAATGTATCCGCATTATGACATAACAGTATATTATGAGAGCGCAACATGCAGGTATTATGAGCAATTTCTCTTACCTCAATTTGTGTCACATCTACTGTAGCATCATGAGCATGTATTATGACGTCACAGTACATGATGACATCATAATTAGCATGCACTATGACGTCACAATGTATTATGATGTCATAATGTATCCGCATTATGACATCACAATATATTATGAGAGCGCAATTTGCAGGTATTATGAGCAATTTCTCTTACCTGAATTTGTGTCACATCTACTGGAGCATCATGAGCATGTATTATGACGTCACAGTACATGATGACATCATAATTAGCATGCACTATGACATCACAATGTATTATGACGTCATAATGTATCCGCATTATGACATCACAATATATAATGAGAGCGCAACATGCAGGTTTTATGAACAATTTCGCTCACCCCAATTTGTGTCACATCTACTGTAGCATCATGAGCATGTATTATGACGTCATAGTATATGACGACATCATAATTAATATGCACTATGACGTCACAATGTATTATGACATCATAATGTATCCGCATTATGACATCACAATATATTATGAGAGCGCAACATGCAGGTATTATGAGCAATTTCTCTTACGCCAGTTTGTGTCACATCTACTGGAGCATCATGAGCATGTATTATGACGTCACAGTATATGATGACATCATAATGTTTATGCACTATGACGTCACAATGTATTATGACGTCATAATGTATCCGCACTATGACATCACAATATATTATGAGAGCGCAACATGCAGGTATTATGAGCAATTTCTCTTACCACAATTTGTGTCACATCTACTGGAGCATCATGAGCATGTATTATGATGTCACAGTATATGATGACATCATAATTAGTATGCACTATGACGTCACAATGTATTATGACGTCATAATGTATCCGCATTATGACATCACAATACATTATGAGAGCGCAACATGCAGGTATTATGAGCAATTTCTCTTACCCCAATTAGTGTCACATCTACTGGAACATCATGAGCATGTATTATGACGTCACAGTATTTGATGACATCATAATTAGTATGCACTGTGACGTCACAATGTATTATGACGTCATAATGTATCCGCACTATGACATCACAATATATTATGAGAGCGCAACATGCAGGTATTATGAGCAATTTCTCTTATCCCAATTTGTGTCATATCTACTGGAGCATCATGAGCATGTATTATGACGTCACAGTATATGATGACATCATAATTAGTATGCACTAAGACGTCACAATGTATTATGACGTCATAATGTATCCGCATTATAACATCACAATATATTATGAGAGCGCAACATGCAGGTGTTATGAGCAATTTCCCTTACCCCAATTTGTGTCACATCTACTGGAGCACCATGAGCATGTATTATGACGTCACAGTATATGATGACATCATAATTAGTATGCACTATGACGTCACATTGTATTATGACGTCATAATATATCCGCATTATGACATCACAATATATTATGAGAGCGCAATTTGCAGGTTTTATGACCAATTTCGCTTACCCCAATCTGTGTCACATCTACTGGAGCATCATGAGCATGTATTATGACGTCACAGTATATGATGACATCATAATTAGTATGCACTATGACATCACAATGTATTATGACGTCATAATGTATCCGCATTATGACATCACAATATATTATGAGAGCGCAATTTGCAGGTATTATGAGCAATTTGTCTTACCCCAATTTGTGTCACATCTACTGGAGCATCATGAGCATGTATTATGACGTCACAGTGTATGATGACATCATAATTAGTTTGCACTATGACGTCACAATGTATTATGACGTCATAATATATCCGCATTATGACAACACAATATATTATGAGAGCGCAATTTGCAGGTTTTATGACCAATTTCGCTTACCCCAATTTGTGTCACATCTACTGGAGCATCTTGAGCATGTATTATGACGTCACAGTATATGATGACATCATTATTAGTATGCAGTATGACGTCACAATGTATTATGATGTCATAAAGTATCTGCAGTATGACATCACAATATATTATGAGAGCGCAACATGCAGGTATTATGACCAATTTCGCTTACCCCAATTTGTGTCACATCTACTGTAGCATCATGAGCATGTATTATGACGTCACAGTATATGATGACATCATAATTAGTATGTACTATGATGTCACAATGTATTATGACGTCATAATTTATCCGCATTATGACATCACAATATATTATGAGAGCGCAATTTGGAGGTTTAATGACCATTTTCGATTACCCCAATTTGTGTCACATCTACTGGAGCATCATGAGCATGTATTATGACGTCACAGTATATGATGACATCATAATTAGTATGCACTATGACGTCACAATGTATTATGACGTCATAATGTATCCGCATTATGACATCACAATATATTATGAGAGCGCAATTTGCAGGTATTATGAGCAATTTCTCTTACCCCAATTTGTGTCACATCTACTGGAGCATCATGAGCATGTATTATGACGTCACAGTATATGATGACATCATAATGTTTATGCACTATGACGTCACAATGTATTATGATGTCATAATGTATCCGCATTATGACATAACAATATATTATGAGAGCGCAACATGCAGGTATTATGAGCAATTTCTCTTACCTCAATTTGTGTCACATCTACTGGAGCATCATGAGCATGTATTATGACGTCACAGTACATGATGACATCATAATTAGCATGCACTATGACGTCACAATGTATTATGATGTCATAATGTATCCGCATTATGACATCACAATATATTATGAGAGCGCAATTTGCAGGTATTATGAGCATTTTCTCTTACCCCAATTTGTGTCACATCTACTGGAGCATCATGAGCATGTATTATGACGTCACAGTACATGATGACATCATAATTAGCATGCACTATGACATCACAATGTATTATGACGTCATAATGTATCCGCATTATGACATCACAATATATTATGAGAGCGCAACATGCAGGTATTATGAGCAATTTCTCTTACCCCAATTTGTGTCACATCTACTGGAGCATCATGAGCATGATTTATGATGTCAGAGTATATGATGATATCATAATTAGTATGCACTATGACGTCACAATGTATTATGACGTCATAATATATCCGCATTATGACATCACAATATATTATGAGAGCGCAACATGCAGGTATTATGAGCAATTTCTCTTATCCCAGTTTGTGTCACATCTACTGGAGCATCATGAGCATGTATTATGACGTCACAGTATATGATGACATCATAATCAGTATCCACTATGGCGTCACAATGTATTATGACGTCATAATGTATCCGCATTATGACATCACAATATATTATGAGAGCGCAATTTGCAGGTTTTATGAGCAATTTCTCTTACCCCAATTTGTGTCACATCTACTGGAGCATCATGAGCATGTATTATGACGTCACAGTATATGATGACATCATAATCAGTATGCACTATGGCGTCACAATGTATTATGACGTCATAATGTACCCGCATTATGACATCACAATATATTATGAGAGCGCAATTTGCAGGTTTTATGACCAATTTCGCTTACCCCAATTTGTGTCACATCTACTGGAGCATCATGAGCATGTATTATGACGTCACAGTATTTGATGACATCATAATTAGTATGCACTGTGACGTCACAGTGTATTATGACGTCATAATGTATCCGCACTATGACATCACAATATATTATGAGAGCGCAACATGCAGGTATTATGAGCAATTTCTCTTATCCCAATTTGTGTCATATCTACTGGAGCATCATGAGCATGTATTATGACGTCACAGTATATGATGACATCATAATTAGTATGCACTATGACGTCACAATGTATTATGACGTCATAATGTATCCGCATTATGACATCACAATACATTATGAGAGCGCAACATGCAGGTATTAAGAGCAATTTCTCTTACCCCAATTAGTGTCACATCTACTGGAACATCATGAGCATGTATTATGACGTCACAGTGTATGATGACATCATAATTAGTATGCACTATGACGTCACAATGTATTATGACGTCATAATATATCCGCATTATGACATCACAATGTATTATGAGAGCGCAATTTGCAGGTTTTATGACCAATTTCGCTTACCCCAATTTGTGACACATCTACTGGAGCATCATGAGCATGTATTATGACGTCACAGTATATGATGACATCATAATTAGTATGCACTATGACGTCACAATGTATTATGACGTCATAATGTATCCGCATTATGACATCACAATATATTATGAGAGCGCAATTTGCAGGTATTATGAGCAATTTGTCTTACCCCAATTTGTGTCACATCTACTGGAGCATCATGAGCATGTATTATGACGTCACAGTATATGATGACATCATAATTTGTATGCACTATGATGTCACAATGTATTATGACGTCATAATGTATCCGCATTATGACATCACAATATATTATGAGAGCGCAACATGCAGGTATTATGAGCAATTTCTCTTACCTCAATTTGTGTCACATCTACTGGAGCATCATGAGCATGTATTATGACGTCACAGTATTTGATGACATCATAATTAGTATGCACTGTGACGTCACAATGTATTATGACGTCATAATGTGTCCGCACTATGACATCACAATATATTATGAGAGCGCAACATGCAGGTATTATTAGCAATTTCTCTTACCCCAATTTGTGTCACATCTACTGGAGCATCATGAGCATGTATTATGACGTCACAGTATATGATGACATCATAATTAGTATGCACTATGACGTCACAATGTATTATGACGTCATAATGTATCCGCATTATGACATCACAATATATTATGAGAGCGCAACATGCAGGTGTTATGAGCAATTTCTCTTACCCCAATTTGTGTCACATCTACTGGAGCATCATGAGCATGTATTATGACGTCACAGTGTATGATGACATCATAATTAGTATGCACTATGACGTCACAATGTATTATGACGTCATAATATATCCGCATTATGACAACACAATATATTATGAGAGCGCAATTTGCAGGTTTTATGACCAATTTCGCTTACCCCAATTTGTGTCACATCTACTGGAGCATCTTGAGCATGTATTATGACGTCACAGTATATGATGACATCATTATTAGTATGCAGTATGACGTCACAATGTATTATGATGTCATAAAGTATCTGCAGTATGACATCACAATATATTATGAGAGCGCAACATGCAGGTATTATGACCAATTTCGCTTACCCCAATTTGTGTCACAACTACTGTAGCATCATGAGCATGTATTATGACGTCACAGTATATGATGACATCATAATTAGTATGCACTATGACGTCACCATGTATTATGACGTCATAATTTATCCGCATTATGACATCACAATATATTATGAGAGCGCAATTTGGAGGTTTAATGACCATTTTCGATTACCCCAATTTGTGTCACATCTACTGGACCATCATGAGCATGTATTATGACGTCACAGTATATGATGACATCATAATTAGTATGCACTATGACGTCACAATGTATTATGACGTCATAATGTATCCGCATTATGACATCACAATATATTATGAGAGCGCAATTTGCAGGTATTATGAGCAATTTCTCTTACCCCAATTTGTGTCACATCTACTGGAGCATCATGAGCATGTATTATGACGTCACAGTATATGATGACATCATAATGTTTATGCACTATGACGTCACAATGTATTATGATGTCATAATGTATCCGCATTATGACATAACAGTATATTATGAGAGCGCAACATGCAGGTATTATGAGCAATTTCTCTTACCTCAATTTGTGTCACATCTACTGTAGCATCATGAGCATGTATTATGACGTCACAGTACATGATGACATCATAATTAGCATGCAGTATGACGTCACAATGTATTATGATGTCATAATGTATCCGCATTATGACATCACAATATATTATGAGAGCGCAATTTGCAGGTATTATGAGCAATTTCTCTTACCTGAATTTGTGTCACATCTACTGGAGCATCATGAGCATGTATTATGACGTCACAGTACATGATGACATCATAATTAGCATGCACTATGACATCACAATGTATTATGACGTCATAATGTATCCGCATTATGACATCACAATATATAATGAGAGCGCAACATGCAGGTTTTATGAACAATTTCGCTCACCCCAATTTGTGTCACATCTACTGTAGCATCATGAGCATGTATTATGACGTCATAGTATATGACGACATCATAATTAATATGCACTATGACGTCACAATGTATTATGACATCATAATGTATCCGCATTATGACATCACAATATATTATGAGAGCGCAACATGCAGGTATTATGAGCAATTTCTCTTACGCCAGTTTGTGTCACATCTACTGGAGCATCATGAGCATGTATTATGACGTCACAGTATATGATGACATCATAATGTTTATGCACTATGACGTCACAATGTATTATGACGTCATAATGTATCCGCACTATGACATCACAATATATTATGAGAGCGCAACATGCAGGTATTATGAGCAATTTCTCTTACCCCAATTTGTGTCACATCTACTGGAGCATCATGAGCATGTATTATGATGTCACAGTATATGATGACATCATAATTAGTATGCACTATGACGTCACAATGTATTATGACGTCATAATGTATCCGCATTATGACATCACAATACATTATGAGAGCGCAACATGCAGGTATTATGAGCAATTTCTCTTACCCCAATTAGTGTCACATCTACTGGAACATCATGAGCATGTATTATGACGTCACAGTATTTGATGACATCATAATTAGTATGCACTGTGACGTCACAATGTATTATGACGTCATAATGTATCCGCACTATGACATCACAATATATTATGAGAGCGCAACATGCAGGTATTATGAGCAATTTCTCTTATCCCAATTTGTGTCATATCTACTGGAGCATCATGAGCATGTATTATGACGTCACAGTATATGATGACATCATAATTAGTATGCACTATGACGTCACAATGTATTATGACGTCATAATGTATCCGCATTATAACATCACAATATATTATGAGAGCGCAACATGCAGGTGTTATGAGCAATTTCCCTTACCCCAATTTGTGTCACATCTACTGGAGCACCATGAGCATGTATTATGACGTCACAGTATATGATGACATCATAATTAGTATGCACTATGACGTCACATTGTATTATGACGTCATAATATATCCGCATTATGACATCACAATATATTATGAGAGCGCAATTTGCAGGTTTTATGACCAATTTCGCTTACCCCAATCTGTGTCACATCTACTGGAGCATCATGAGCATGTATTATGACGTCACAGTATATGATGACATCATAATTAGTATGCACTATGACATCACAATGTATTATGACGTCATAATGTATCCGCATTATGACATCACAATATATTATGAGAGCGCAATTTGCAGGTATTATGAGCAATTTGTCTTACCCCAATTTGTGTCACATCTACTGGAGCATCATGAGCATGTATTATGACGTCACAGTGTATGATGACATCATAATTAGTTTGCACTATGACGTCACAATGTATTATGACGTCATAATATATCCGCATTATGACAACACAATATATTATGAGAGCGCAATTTGCAGGTTTTATGACCAATTTCGCTTACCCCAATTTGTGTCACATCTACTGGAGCATCTTGAGCATGTATTATGACGTCACAGTATATGATGACATCATTATTAGTATGCAGTATGACGTCACAATGTATTATGATGTCATAAAGTATCTGCAGTATGACATCACAATATATTATGAGAGCGCAACATGCAGGTATTATGACCAATTTCGCTTACCCCAATTTGTGTCACATCTACTGTAGCATCATGAGCATGTATTATGACGTCACAGTATATGATGACATCATAATTAGTATGTACTATGACGTCACAATGTATTATGACGTCATAATTTATCCGCATTATGACATCACAATATATTATGAGAGCGCAATTTGGAGGTTTAATGACCATTTTCGATTACCCCAATTTGTGTCACATCTACTGGAGCATCATGAGCATGTATTATGACGTCACAGTATATGATGACATCATAATTAGTATGCACTATGACGTCACAATGTATTATGACGTCATAATGTATCCGCATTATGACATCACAATATATTATGAGAGCGCAATTTGCAGGTATTATGAGCAATTTCTCTTACCCCAATTTGTGTCACATCTACTGGAGCATCATGAGCATGTATTATGACGTCACAGTATATGATGACATCATAATGTTTATGCACTATGACGTCACAATGTATTATGATGTCATAATGTATCCGCATTATGACATAACAATATATTATGAGAGCGCAACATGCAGGTATTATGAGCAATTTCTCTTACCTCAATTTGTGTCACATCTACTGGAGCATCATGAGCATGTATTATGACGTCACAGTACATGATGACATCATAATTAGCATGCACTATGACGTCACAATGTATTATGATGTCATAATGTATCCGCATTATGACATCACAATATATTATGAGAGCGCAATTTGCAGGTATTATGAGCATTTTCTCTTACCCCAATTTGTGTCACATCTACTGGAGCATCATGAGCATGTATTATGACGTCACAGTACATGATGACATCATAATTAGCATGCACTATGACATCACAATGTATTATGACGTCATAATGTATCCGCATTATGACATCACAATATATTATGAGAGCGCAACATGCAGGTATTATGAGCAATTTCTCTTACCCCAATTTGTGTCACATCTACTGGAGCATCATGAGCATGATTTATGATGTCAGAGTATATGATGATATCATAATTAGTATGCACTATGACGTCACAATGTATTATGACGTCATAATATATCCGCATTATGACATCACAATATATTATGAGAGCGCAACATGCAGGTATTATGAGCAATTTCTCTTATCCCAGTTTGTGTCACATCTACTGGAGCATCATGAGCATGTATTATGACGTCACAGTATATGATGACATCATAATCAGTATCCACTATGGCGTCACAATGTATTATGACGTCATAATGTATCCGCATTATGACATCACAATATATTATGAGAGCGCAATTTGCAGGTTTTATGAGCAATTTCTCTTACCCCAATTTGTGTCACATCTACTGGAGCATCATGAGCATGTATTATGACGTCACAGTATATGATGACATCATAATCAGTATGCACTATGGCGTCACAATGTATTATGACGTCATAATGTACCCGCATTATGACATCACAATATATTATGAGAGCGCAATTTGCAGGTTTTATGACCAATTTCGCTTACCCCAATTTGTGTCACATCTACTGGAGCATCATGAGCATGTATTATGACGTCACAGTATTTGATGACATCATAATTAGTATGCACTGTGACGTCACAGTGTATTATGACGTCATAATGTATCCGCACTATGACATCACAATATATTATGAGAGCGCAACATGCAGGTATTATGAGCAATTTCTCTTATCCCAATTTGTGTCATATCTACTGGAGCATCATGAGCATGTATTATGACGTCACAGTATATGATGACATCATAATTAGTATGCACTATGACGTCACAATGTATTATGACGTCATAATGTATCCGCATTATGACATCACAATATATTATGAGAGCGCAACTTGCAGGTGTTATGAGCAATTTCTCTTACCACAATTTGTGTCACATCTACTGGAGCATCATGAGCATGTATTATGACGTCACAGTATATGATGACATCATAATTAGTATGCACTATGACGTCACATTGTATTATGACGTCATAATATATCCGCATTATGACATCACAATATATTATGAGAGCGCAATTTGCAGGTTTTATGACCAATTTCGCTTACCCCAATTTGTGTCACATCTACTGGAGCATCATGAGCATGTATTATGACGTCACAGTATATGATGACATCATTATTAGTATGCAGTATGACGTCACAATGTATTATGATGTCATAAAGTATCTGCAGTATGACATCACAATATATTATGAGAGCGCAACATGCAGGTATTATGACCAATTTCGCTTACCCCAATTTGTGTCACATCTACTGTAGCATCATGAGCATGTATTATGACGTCACAGTATGTGATGACATCATAATTAGTATGCACTATGACGTCACAATGTATTATGACGTCATAATGTATCCGCATTATGACATCACAATATATTATGAGAGCGCAATTTGGAGGTTTAATGACCATTTTCGATTACCCCAATTTGTGTCACATCTACTGGAGCATCATGAGCATGTATTATGACGTCACAGTATATGATGAAATCATAATTATTATGCACTGTGACGTCACAATGTATTATGACGTCATAATGTATCCGCATTATGACATCACAATATATTATGAGAGCGCAACATGCAGGTATTATGAGCAATTTCTCTTACCCCAATTTGTGTCACATCTACTGGAGCATCATGAGCATGTATTATGACGTCACAGTATTTGATGACATCATAATTAGTATGCACTGTGACGTCACAATGTATTATGACGTCATAATGTATCCGCATTATGACATCACAATATATTATGAGAGCGCAACATGCAGGTATTATGAGAAATTTCTCTTATCCCAATTTGTGTCACATCTACTGGAGCATCATGAGCATGTATTATGACGTCACAGTATATGATGACATCATAATCAGTATGCACTATGGCGTCACAATGTATTATGACGTCATAATGTACCCGCATTATGACATCACAATATATTATGAGAGCGCAACATGCAGGTATTATGAGCAATTTCTCTTACCCCAATTTGTGTTACATCTACTGGAGCATCATGAGCATGATTTATGACGTCAGAGTATATGATGATATCATAATTAGTATGCACTATGACGTCACAATGTATTATGACGTCATAATGTATCCGCATTATGACATCACAATATATTATGAGAGCGCAACATGCAGGTATTATGAGCAATTTCTCTTATCCCAATTTGTGTCACATCTACTGGAGCATTATGAGCATGTATTATGACGTCACAGTATATGATGACATCATAATCAGTATGCACTATGGCGTCACAATGTATTATGACGTCATAATGTATCCGCATTATGACATCACAATATATTATGAGAGCGCAATTTGCAGGTTTTATGACCAATTTCGCTTACCCCAATTTGTGTCACATCTACTGGAGCATCATGAGCATGTATTATGACGTCACAGTATATGATGACATCATAATCAGTATGCACTATGGCGTCACAATGTATTATGACGTCATAATATACCCGCATTATGTCATCACAATATATTATGAGAGCGCAACATGCAGGTATTATGAGCAATTTCCCTTACCCCAATTTGTGTCACATCTACTGGAGCATCATGAACATGATTTATGACGTCAGAGTCTATGACGATATCATAATTAGTATGCACTATGACGTCACAATGTATTATGACGTCATAATGTATCCGCATTATGACATCACAATATATTATGAGAGTGCAACATGCAGGTATTATGAGCAATTTCGCTTACCCCAATTTGTGTCACATCTACTGGAGCATCATGAGCACGTATTATGACGTCACAGTATATGATGACATCATAATCAATATGCACTATGGCGTCACAATGTATTATGACGTCATAATGTACCCGCATTATGACATCACAATATATTATGAGAGCGCAACATGCAGGTATTATGAGCAATTTCTCTTACCCCAATTTGTGTCACATCTACTGGAGCATCATGAGCATGATTTATGACGTCAGAGTATATGATGATATCATAATTAGTATGCACTATGACGTCACAATGTATTATGACGTCATAATGTATCCGCATTATGACATCACAATATATTATGAGAGCGCAACATGCAGGTATTATGAGCAATATCTCTTATCCCAATTTGTGTCACATCTACTGGAGCATCATGAGCATGTATTATGACGTCACAGTATATGATGACATCATAATCAGTATGCACTATGGCATCACAATGTATTATGACGTCATAATATATCCGCATTATGACATCACAATATATTATGAGAGCGCAATTTGCAGGTTTTATGACCATCTTCGATTACCCCAATTTGTGTCACATCTACTGGAGCATCATGAGCATGTATTGTGACGTCACAGTATATGATGACATCATAATTAGTATGCAGTATGACGTCACAATGTATTATGACGTCATAATGTATCCGCATTATGACATCACAATACATTATGAGAGCGCAACATGCAGGAATTATGAGCAATTTCTCTTACCCCAATTTGTGTCACATCTACTGGAGCATCATGAGCATGTATTATGACGTCACAGTATTTGATGACATCATAATTAGTATGCACTGTGACGTCACAATGTATTATGACGTCATAATGTATCCGCACTATGACATCACAATATATTATGAGAGCGCAACATGCAGGTATTATGAGCAATTTCTCTTATCCCAATTTGTGTCATATCTACTGGAGCATCATGAGCATGTATTATGACGTCACAGTATATGATGACATCATTATTAGTATGCAGTATGACGTCACAATGTTTTATGATGTCATAAAGTATCTGCAGTATGACATCACAAATTATTATGAGAGCGCAACATGCAGGTATTATGAGCAATTTCTCTTACCCCAATTTGTGTCACATCTACTGGAGCATCATGAGCATGTATTATGACGTCACAGTATATGATGACACCATAATTAGTATGCACTATGACGTCACAATGTATTATGACGTCATAATGTATCCGCATTATGACATCACAATACATTATGAGAGCGCAACATGCAGGTATTATGAGCAATTTCTCTTACCCCAATTTGTGTCACATCTACTGGAGCATCATGAGCATGTATTATGACGTCACAGTATTTGATGACATCATAATTAGTATGCACTGTGACGTCACAATGTATTATGACGTCATAATGTATCCGCACTATGACATCACAATATATTATGAGAGCACAATTTGCAGGTATTATGAGCAATTTCTCTTACCCCAATTTGTGTCACATCTACTGGAGCATCATGAGCATGTATTATGACGTCACAGTATATGATGACATCATAATGTTTATGCACTATGACGTCACAATGTATTATGACGTCATAATGTATCTGCATTATGACATAACAATATATTATGAGAGCGCAACATGCAGGTATTATGAGCAATTTCTCTTACCCCAATTTGTGTCACATCTACTGGAGCATCATGAGCTTGATTTATGACGTCACAGTATATGATGACATCATAATTAGTATGCACTATGACGTCACAATGTATTATGACGTCATAATGTATCCGCATTATGACATCACAATATATTATGAGAGCGCAATTTGCAGGTATTATGAGCAATTTCTCTTACCCCAATTTGTGTCACATCTACTGGAGCATCATGAGCATGTATTATGACGTCACAGTATATGATGACATCATAATGTGTATGCACTATGACGTCACAATGTATTATGACGTCATAATGTATCCGCATTATGACATCACAATATATTATGAGAGCGCAACATGCAGGTATTATGAGCAATTTCTCTTACCTCAATTTGTGTCACATCTACTGGAGAATCATGAGCATGTATTATGACGTCACAGTACATGATGACATCATAATTAGCATGCACTATGACGTCACAATGTATTATGACGTCATAATGTATCCGCATTATGACATCACAATATATTATGAGAGCGCAACATGCAGGTTTTATGAACAATTTCGCTCACCCCAGTTTGTGTCACATCTACTGTAGCATCATGAGCATGTATTATGACGTCATAGTATATGACGACATCATAATTAGTATGCACTATGACGTCACAATGTATTATGACGTCATAATGTATCCGCATTATGACATCACAATATATCATGAGAGCGCAACATGCAGGTATTATGAGCAATTTCTCTTACCCCAATTTGTGTCACATCTACTGGAGCATCATGAGCATGTATTACGACGTCACAGTATATGATGACATCATAATTAGTATGCACTATGACGTCACAATATATTATGAAGTCATAATGTATCCGCATTACGACATCACAATATATTATGAGAGCGCAATATGCAGGTATTATGAGCACTTTCTCTTACCGCAATTTGTGTCACATCTACTGGAGCATCATGAGCATGTATTATGACGTCACAGTATATGATTACATCATAATTAGTATGCACTATGACGTCACAATGTATTATGACGTCATAATGTGTCCGCGTTATGACATCACAATATATTATGAGAGCCCAATTTACAGTTATTATGAACAATTTCTCTTACCCCAATTTGTGTCACATCTACTGGAGTATAATGAGCATGTATTATGACGTCACAGTATATGATGACATCATAATTAGTATGCAGTATGACGTCACAATATATTATGTCGTCACAATGTATCCGCATTATGACATCACAATATATTATGAGAGCGCAACATGCAGGTATTGTGAGCAATTTCTCTTACCCGAATTTGTGTCACATATACTGGAGCATCATGGGCATGTATTATGACGTCACAGTATATGATGACATCATAATTAGTATGCAGTATGACGTCACAATGTATTATGACGTCATAATGTATCCGCATTATGACATCACAATATATTATGTGAGCGCAATTTGCAGGTTTTATGACCAATTTCGTTTACCCCAATTTGTGTCACATCTACTGGAGCATCATGAGCATGTATTATGACGTCACAGTATATGATGACATCATAATTAGTATGCACTATGACGTCACAATATATTATGAAGTCATAATGTATCCGCATTATGACATCACAATATATTATGAGAGCGCAATATGCAGGTATTATGAGCACTTTCTCTTACCGCAATTTGTGTCACATCTACTGGAGCATCATGAGCATGTATTATGACGTCACAGTATATGATTACATCATAATTAGTATGCACTATGACGTCACAATGTATTATGACGTCATAATGTGTCCGCGTTATGACATCACAATATTTTATGAGAGCCCAATTTACAGTTATTATGAACAATTTCTCTTACCCCAATTTGTGTCACATCTACTGGAGTATAATGAGCATGTATTATGACGTCACAGTATATGATGACATCATAATTAGTATGCAGTATGACGTCACAATATATTATGTCGTCACAATGTATCCGCATTATGACATCACAATATATTATGAGAGCGCAACATGCAGGTATTGTGAGCAATTTCTCTTACCCGAATTTGTGTCACATATACTGGAGCATCATGGGCATGTATTATGACGTCACAGTATATGATGACATCATAATTAGTATGCAGTATGACGTCACAATGTATTATGACGTCATAATGTATCCGCATTATGACATCACAATATATTATGTGAGCGCAATTTGCAGGTTTTATGACCAATTTCGTTTACCCCAATTTGTGTCACATCTACTGGAGCATCATGAGCATGTATTATGACGTCACAGTATATGATGACATCATAATTAGTATGCACTATGACGTCACAATGTATTATGACGTCATAATGTATCCGAATTATGACATCACAATATATTATGAGAGCGCAACATGCAGGTATTATGAGAAATTTCTCTTACCCCAATTTGTGTCACATCTACTGTAGCATCATGAGCATGTATTATGACGTCACAGTATATGATGACATCATAATTAGTATGCACTATGACGTCACAATGTATTATGACGTCATAATGTATCCGCATTATGACATCACAATATATTATGAGAGCGCAACATGCAGGTATTATGAGCAATTTCTCTTACCCCAATTTGTGTCACATCTACTGGAGCATCATGAGCATGTATTATGACATCACAGTATTTGATGACATCATAATTAGTATGCACTGTGACGTCACAATGCATTATGACGTCATAATGTATCCGCATTATGACATCACAATATATTATGAGAGCGCAACATGCAGGTATTATGAACAATTTCTCTTATCCCAATTTGTCTCACATCTACTGGAGCATCATGAGCATGTATTATGACGTCACAGTATATGATGACATCATAATCAGTATGCACTATGGCGTCACAATGTATTATGACGTCATAATGTATCCGCATTATGACATCACAATATATTATGAGAGCGCAACATGCAGGTATTATGAGCAATTTCTCTTACCCCAATTTGTGTCACATCTACTGGATCATCATGAGCATGTATTATGACGTCACAGTATATGATGACATCATAATTAGTATGCAGTATGACGTCACAATGTATTATGACGTCATAATGTACCCGCATTATGACATCAAAATATATTATGAGAGCGCAACATGCAGGTATTATGAGCAATTTCTCTTACCACAATTTGTGTCACATCTACTGGAGCATCATGAGCATGATTTATGACGTCAGAGTATATGATGATATCATAATTAGTATGCACTATGACGTCACAATGTATTATGACGTCATAATGTATCCGCATTATGACATCACAATATATTATGAGAGCGCAATTTGCAGGTTTTATGACCATTTTCGATTACCCCAATTTGTGTCACATCTACTGGAGCATCATGAGCATGTATTAAGACGTCACAGTATATGATGACATCATAATTAGTATGCAGTATGACGTCACAATGTATTATGACGTCATAATGTATCCGTATTATGACATCACAATATATTATGAGAGTGCAACATGCAGGTATTATGAGCAATTTTTCTTACCTCAATTTGTGTCACATCTACTGGAGCATCATGAGCATGTATTATGACGTCACAGTATATGATGACATCATAATTAGTATGCACTATGACGTCACAATGTATTATGACGTCATACTGTATTCGCATTATGACATCACAATATATTGTGAGAGCGCAACATGGAGGTATTATGAGCAATTTCTCTTACCCCAATTTGTGTCACATCTACTGTAGCATCATGAGCATGTATTATGACGTCACAGTATATGATGACATCATAATTAGTATGCACTATGAGATCACAATGTATTATGACGTCATAATGTATCCGCATTATGACATCACAATATATTATGAGAGCGCAACATGCAGGTATTATGAGCAATTTCTCTTACCCCAATTTGTGTCACATCTACTGGAGCATCATGAGCATGTATTATGACGTCACAGTATATGATGACACCATAATTAGTATGCACTATGACGTCACAATGTATTATGACGTCATAATGTATCCGCATTATGACATCACAATACATTATATGAGCGCAACATGCAGGTATTATGAGCAATTTCTCTTACCCCAATTTGTGTCACATCTACTGGAGCATCATGAGCATGTATTATGACGTCACAGTATTTGATGACATCATAATTAGTATGCACTGTGACGTCACAATGTATTATGACGTTATAATGTATCCGCACTATGACATCACAATATATTATGAGAGCGCAACATGCAGGTATTATGAGCAATTTCTCTTATCCCAATTTGTGTCATATCTACTGGAGCATCATGAGCATGTATTATGACGTCACAGTATATGATGACATCATAATTAGTATGCACTATGACGTCACAATGTATTATGACGTCATAACGTATCCGCATTATGACATCACAATATATTATGAGAGCGCAACATGCAGGTGTTATGAGCAATTTCTCCTACCCCAATTTGTGTCACATCTACTGGAGCATCATGAGCATGTATTATGACGTCACAGTATATGATGACATCATAATTAGTATGCAGTATGACGTCACAATGTATTATGACGTCATAATGTATCCGCATTATGACATCAAAATATATTATGAGAGCGCAACATGCAGGTATTATGAGCAATTTCTCTTACCCCAATTTGTGTAACATCTACTGGAGCATCATGAGCATGTATTATGACGTCACAGTATATGATGACATCATAATTAGTATGCAGTATGACGTCACAATGTATTATGACGTCATAATGTATCCGCATTAAGACATCACAATATATTATGAGAGCGTAACATGCAGGTATTATGAGCAATTCCTCTTACCCCAATTTGTGTCACATCTACTGGATCATCATGAGCATGTATTATGACGTCACAGTATATGATGACATCATAATTAGTATGCACTATGACGTCACAATGTATTATGACGTCATAATGTCTCCGCATTATGACATCACAATATATTATGAGAGAGCAATTTGCAGGTTTTATGACCAATTTCTCTTACCCCAATTTGTGTCACATCTACTGGAGAATCATGAGCATGTATTATGACGTCACAGTATATGATGACATCATAAATAGTATGCAGTATGACGTCACAATGTATTATGACGTCATAATGTATCCACACTGTGACATCACAATATATTATGAGAGCGCAATTTGCAGGTTTTATGACCAATTTCGCTTACCCCAATTTGTGTCACATCTACTGGAGGATCATGAGCATGTATTATGACGTCACAGTATATGATGACATCATTATTAGTATGCAGTATGACGTCACAATGTATTATGATGTCATAAAGTATCTGCAGTATGTCATCACAATATATTATGAGAGCGCAACATGCAGGTATTATGACCAATTTCGCTTACCCCAATTTGTGTCACATGTATTGTAGCATCATGAGCATGTATTATGACGTCACAGTATATGATGACATCATAATTAGTATGCACTATGACGTCACAATGTATTATGACGTCATAATGTATCCGCATTATGACATCACAATATATTATGAGAGCGCAATTTGGAGGTTTAATGACCATTTTCGATTACCCCAATTTGTGTCACATCTACTGGAGCATCATGAGCGTGTATTATGACGTCACAGTATATGATGACATCATAATTTGTATGCACTTTGACGTCACAATGTATTATGACGTCATAATGTATCCGCATTATGACATCACAATATATTATGAGAGCGCAACATGCAGGTATTATGAGCAATTTCTCTTACCTCAATTTGTGTCACATCTACTGGAGCATCATGAGCATGTATTATGATGTCACAGTATTTGATGACATCATAATTAGTATGCACTGTGACGTCACAATGTATTATGACGTCATAATGTATCCGCACTATGACATCACAATATATTATGAGAGCGCAACATGCAGGTATTATGAGCAATTTCTCTTACCCCAATTTGTGTCACATCTACTGGAGCATCATGAGCATGTATTATGACGTCACAGTATATGATGACATCATAATTAGTATGCACTATGACGTCACAATGTATTATGACGTCATAATGTATCCGCATTATGACATCAGAATATATTATGAGAGCGCAACATGCAGGTGTTATGAGCAATTTCTCTTACCCCAATTTGTGTCACATCTACTGGAGCATCATGAGCATGTATTATGACGTCACAGTATATGATGACATCATAATTAGTATGCACTATGACGTCACAATGTATTATGACGTCATAATATATCCGCATTATGACATCCCAATATATTATGAGAGCGCAACTTGCAGGTTTTATGACCAATTTCGCTTACCTCAATTTGTGTGACATCTACTGGAGCATCATGAGCATGTATTATGACGTCACAGTATATGATGACATCATTATTAGTATGCAGTATGACGTCACAATGTATTATGATGTCATAAATTATCTGCAGTATGACATCACAATATATTATGAGAGCGCAACATGCAGGTATTATGAGCACTTTCTCTTTCCCCAATTTGTGTCACATCTACGGGAGCATCATGAGCATGTATTACGACGTCACAGGATATGATGACATCATAATTAGAATGCACTATGACGTCACAATGTATTATGACGTCATAATGTGTCCGCGTTATGACATCACAATATATTATGAGAGCCCAATTTACAGGTATTATGAACAATATCTCTTACCACAATTTGTGTCACATCTACTGGAGTATCATGAGCATGTATTATGACGTCACAGTATATGATGACATCATAATTAGTATGCAGTATGACGTCACAATGTATTATGACGTCATAATGTATCCGCATAATGACATCACAATATATTATGAGAGCACAACATGCAGGTAGTATGAGCAATTTCTCTTACCCCAATTTGTGTCACATCTACTGGAGCATCATGAGCATGTATTATGACGTCACAGTATATGATGACATCATAATTAGTGTGCACTATGACGTCACAATGTATTATGACGTCATAATGTATCCGCATTATTACATCACAATATATTATGAGAGAGCAATTTGCAGGTTTTATGACCAATTTCTCTTACCCCAATTTGTGTCACATCTACTGGAGCATCATGAGCATGTATTATGACGTCACAGTATATGATGACATGATAATTAGTATGCAGTATGATGTCACAATGTATTATGACGTCATAATGTATCCACATTATGACATCACAATATATTATGAGAGCGCAATTTGCAGGTTTTATGACCAATTTCGCTTACCCCAATTTGTGTCACATCTACTGGAGCATCTTGAGCATGTATTATGACGTCACAGTATATGATGACATCATTATTAGTATGCAGTATGATGTCACAATGTATTATGATGTCATAAAGTATCTGCAGTATGACATCACAATATATTATGAGAGCGCAACATGCAGGTATTATGACCAATTTCGCTTACCCCAATTTGTGTCACATCTACTGGATCCTCATGAGCATGTATTATGACGTCACAGTATATGATGACATCATAATTAGTATGCACTATGACGTCAAAATGTATTATGACGTCATAATGCATCCGCATTATGACATCACAATATATTATGAGAGCGCAATTTGGAGGTTTAATGACCATTTTCGATTACCCCAATTTGTGTCACATCTACTGGAGCATCATGAGCATGTGTTATGACGTCACAGTATATGATGACATCATAATTAGTATGCACTATGGCGTCACAATGTATTATGACGTCATAATGTATCCGCATTATGACATCACAATATATAATGAGAGCACAATTTGCAGGTATTATGAGCAATATCTCTTACCCCAATTTGTGTCACATCTACTGGAGCATCATGAGCATGTATTATGACGTCACAGTATATGATGACATCATAATTTGTATGCACTATGACGTCACAATGTATTATGACGTCATAATGTATCCGCATTATGACATCACAATATATTATGAGAGCGCAACATGCAGGTATTATGAGCAATTTCTCTTACCTCAATTTGTGTCACATCTACTGGAGCATCATGAGCATGTATTATGACGTCACAGTTCATGATGACATCATAATTAGCATGCACTATGACGTCACAATGTATTATGACGTCATAATGTATCCGCATTATGACATCACAATATATTATGAGAGCGCAACATGCAGGTTTTATGAACAATTTCGCTCACCCCAATTTGTGTCACATCTACTGTAGCATCATGAGCATGTATTATGACGTCATAGTATATGATGACATCATAATTACTATGCACTATGACGTCACAATGTATTATGACGTCATAATGTATCCGCATTATGACATAACAATATATCATGAGAGCGCAACATGCAGGTATTATGAGCAATTTCTCTTACCCCAATTTGTGTCACATCTACTGGAGCATCATGAGCATGTATTACGACGTCACAGTATATGATGACATCATAATTAGTATGCACTATGACGTCACAATATATTATGAAGTCATAATGTATCCGCATTACGACATCACAATATATTATGAGAGCGCAATATGCAGGTATTATGAGCACTTTCTCTTACCCCAATTTGTGTCACATCTACTGGAGCATCATGAGCATGTATTATGACGTCACAGTATATGATGACATCATAATTAGTATGCACTATGACGTCTCAATGTATTATGACGTCATAATGTGTCCGCGTTATGACATCACAATATATTATGAGAGCCCAATTTACAGGCTTTATGAACAATTTCTCTTACCCCAATTTGTGTCACATCTACTGGAGTATCATGAGTATGTATTATGACGTCACAGTATATGATGACATCATAATTAGTATGCAGTATGACGTCACAATATATTATGTCGTCACAATGTATCCGCATTAGGACATCACAATATATTATGAGAGCGCAACATGCAGGTATTGTGAGCAATTTCTCTTACCCGAATTTGTGTCACATATACTGGAGCATCATGAGCATGTATTATGACGTCACAGTATATGATGACATCATAATTAGTATGCAGTATGACGTCACAATGTATTATGACGTCATAACGTATCCGCATTATGACATCAAAATATATTATGTGAGCGTAATTTGCAGGTTTTATGACCAATTTCGCTTACCCCAATTTGTGTCACATCTACTGGAGCATCATGAGCATGTATTATGACGTCACAGTATATGATGACATCATAATTATTATGCAGTATGACGTCACAATGTATTATGACGTCATAATATATCCGCATTATGACATCACAATATATTATGAGAGCGCAACATGCAGGTATTATGAGCAATTTCTCTTACCCCAATTTGTGTCACATCTACTGGAGCATCATGAGCACGTATTATGACATCACAGTATATGATGACATCATAATGAGTATGCACTATGACGTCACAATGTGCTATGACGTCATAATGTATCCGCATTATGACATCACAATATATTATGAGAGCGCAATTTGCAGGTATTATGAGCAATTTGTCTTACCCCAATTTGTGTCACATCTACTGGAGCCTCATGAGCATGTATTATGACGTCACAGTATATGATGACATCATAATTAGTATGCACTATGACGTCACAATGTATTATGACGTCATAATATATCCGCATTATGACATCACAATATATTATGAGAGCGCAATTTGCAGGTTTTATGACCAATTTCGCTTACCCCAATTTGTGTCACATCTACTGGAGCATCATGAGCATGTATTATGACGTCACAGTATATGATGACATCATTATTAGTATGCAGTATGACGTCACAATGTATTATGATGTCATAAAGTATCTGCAGTATGACATCACAATATATTATGAGAGCGCAACATGCAGGTATTATGAGCAATTTCTCTTACCCCAATTTGTGTCACATCTACTGGAGCATCATGAGCATGTATTATGACATCACAGTATATGATGACATCATAATGAGTATGCACTATGACGTCACAATGTATTATGACGTCATAATGTATCCGCATTATGACATCACAATATATTATGAGAGCGCAGTTTGCAGGTATTATGAGCAATTTCTCTTACCCCAATTTGTGTCACATTTATTGGAGTATCATCAGCATGTATTATGACGTCACAGTATATGATGACATCATAATTAGTATGCACTATGACGTCACAATGTATTATAACGTCATAATGAATCTGCATTATGACATCACAATATATTATGAGAGCGCAATTTGCAGGTATTATGAGCACTTTGTCTTACCCCAATTTGTGTCACATCTAGTGGAGCATCATGAGCATGATTTATGACGTCAGAGTATATGATGATATCATAATTAGTATGCACTATGACGTCACAATGTATTATGACATCATAATGTATCCGCATTAGGACATCACAATATATTATAAGAGCGCAACATGCAGGTATTATGAGCAATTTCTCTTATCCCAATTTGTGTCACATCTACTGGAGCATCATGAGCATGTATTATGACGTCACAGTATTTGATGACATCATAATTAGTATGCACTGTGACGTCACAATGTATTATGACGTCATAATGTGTCCGCACTATGACATCACAATATATTATGAGAGCGCAATATGCAGGTATTATTAGCAATTTCTCTTACCCCAATTTGTGTCACATCTACTGGAGCATCATGAGCATGTATTATGACGTCACAGTATATGATGACATCATAATTAGTATGCACTATGACGTCACAATGTATTATGACGTCATAATGTATCCGCATTATGACATCACAATATATTATGAGAGCGCAACATGCAGGTGTTATGATCAATTTCTCTTACCCCAATTTGTGTCACATCTACTGGAGCATCATGAGCATGTATTATGACGTCACAGTGTATGATGACATCATAATTAGTATGCACTATGACGTCACAATGTATTATGACGTCATAATATATCCGCATTATGACAACACAATATATTATGAGAGCGCAATTTGCAGGTTTTATGACCAATTTCGCTTACCCCAATTTGTGTCACATCTACTGGAGCATCATGAGCATGTATTATGACGTCACAGTATATGATGACATCATTATTAGTATGCAGTATGACGTCACAATGTATTATGATGTCATAAAGTATCTGCAGTATGACATCACAATATAATATGAGAGCGCAACATGCAGGTATTATGACCAATTTTGCTTAGCCCAATTTGTGTCACATCTACTGTAGCATCATGAGCATGTATTATGACGTCACAGTATATGATGACATCACAATTAGTATGCACTATGACGTCACAATGTATTATGACGTCATAATGTGTCCGCGTTATGACATCACAATATATTATGAGAGCCCAATTTACAGGCTTTATGAACAATTTCTCTTACCCCAATTTGTGTCACATCTACTGGAGTATCATGAGCATGTATTATGACGTCACAGTATATGATGACATCATAATTAGTATGCAGTATGACGTCACAATGTATTATGACGTCATAATGTATCCGCATTATGACATCACAATATATTATGTGAGCACAATTTGCAGGTTTTATGACCAATTTCGCTTACCCCAATTTGTGTCACATCTACTGGAGCATCATGAGCATGTATTATGACCTCACAGTATATGATGACATCATAATTAGTATGCAGTATGACGTCACAATGTATTATGACGTCATAATGTATCCGCACTATGACATCACAATATATTATGAGAGCGCAACATGCAGGTATTATGAGCAATTTATCTTATCCCAATTTGTGTCACATCTACTGGAGCATCATGAGCATGTATTATGACGTCACAGTATATGATGACATCATAATTAGTATGCACTATGACGTCACAATGTATTATGACATCATATTGTTTCCGCATTATGACATCACAATATATTATGAGAGCGCAACATGCAGGTGTTATGAGCAATTTCTCTTACCCCAATTTGTGTCACATCTACTGGAGCATCATGAGCATGTATTATGACGTCACAGTATATGATGACATCATAATTAGTATGCACTATGACGTCACAATGTATTATGACGTCATAATGTATCCGCATTATGACATCACAATATATTATGCGAGCGCAATTTGCAGGTTTTATGACCAATTTCGCTTACCCCAATTTGTGGCACATCTACTGGAGCATCATGAGCATGTATTATGATGTCACAGTATATGATGACATCATAATTAGTATGCAGTATGACGTCACAATGTATTATGACGTCATAATGTATCCGCATTAAGACATCACAATATATTTTGAGAGCGCAACATGCAGGTATTATGAGCAATTTCTCTTACCCCAATTTGTGTCACATCTACTTGAGCATCATGAGCATGTATTATGACGTCACAGTATATGATGACATCATAATTAGTATGCAGTATGACGTCACAATGTATTATGACGTCATAATGTATCCGCATTAAAACATCACAATATATTATGAGAGCGCAACATGCAGGTATTATGAGCAATTTCTCTTACCCCAATTTGTGTCACATCTACTGGATCATCATGAGCATGTATTATGACGTCACAGTATATGATGACATCATAATTAGTATGCAGTATGACGTCACAATGTATTATGACGTCATAATGTATCCGCATTATGACATCACAATATATTATGAGAGCGCAACATGCAGGTATTATGAGCAATTTCTCTTACCCCAATTTGTGTCACATCTACTGGAGCATCATGAGCATGTATTATGACGTCACAGTATATGATGATATCATGATTAGTATGCACTATGACGTCACAATGTATTATGACGTCATAATGTATCCACATTATGACATCACAATATATTATGAGAGAGCAATTTGCAGGTTTTATGACCAATTTCTCTTACCCCAATTTGTGTCACATCTACTGGAGCATCATGAGCATGTATTATGACGTCCCAGTATATGATGACATCATAATTAGTATGCACTATGACATCACAATGTATTATGACGTCATAATGTATCCGCATTATGACATCACAATATATTATGAGAGCGCAACATGCAGGTATTATGAGCAATTTCTCTTACCCCAATTTGTGTCACATCTACTGGAGCATCATGAGCATGTATTATGACGTCACAGTATATGATGACACCATAATTAGTATGCACTATGACGTCACAATGTATTATGACGTCATAATGTATCCGCATTATGACATCACAATACATTATGAGAGCGCAACATGCAGGTATTATGAGCAATTTCTCTTACCCCAATTTGTGTCACATCTACTGGAGCATCATGAGCATGTATTATGACGTCACAGTATTTGATGACATCATAATTAGTATGCACTGTGACGTCACAATGTATTATGACGTCATAATGTATCCGCACTTTGACATCACAATATATTAAGAGAGCGCAACATGCAGGTATTATGAGCAATTTCTCTTATCCCAATTTGTGTCATATCTACTGGAGCATCATGAGCATGTATTATGACGTCACAGTATATGATGACATCATAATTAGTATGCACTATCACGTCACAATGTATTATGACGTCATAATGTATCCGCATTATGACATCACAGTATATTATGAGAGCGCAACATGCAGGTGTTAAGAGCAATTTCTCTTACCCCAATTTGTGTCACATCTACTGGAGCATCATGAGCATGTATTATGACGTCACAGTATATGATGACATCATAATTAGTATGCACTATGACGTCACAATGTATTATGACGTCATAATGTCTCCGCATTATGACATCACAATATATTATGAGAGCGCAATTTGCAGGTTTTATGACCAATTTCGCTTACCCCAATTTGTGTCACATCTACTGGAGCATCATGAGCATGTATTATGACGTCACAGTATATGATGACATCATAATAAGTATGCAGTATGACGTCACAATGTATTATGACGTCATAATGTATCCGAATTATGACATCACAATATATTATGAGAGCGCAACATGCAGGTATTATGAGCAATTTCTCTTACCCCAATTTGTGTCACATCTACTGGAGCATCATGAGCATGTATTATGACGTCACAGTATATGATGACATCATAATTAGTATGCAGTATGACGTCACAATGTATTATGACGTCATAATGTATCCGCATTAAGACATCACAATATATTATGAGAGCGCAACATGCAGGTATTATGAGCAATTTCTCTTACCCCAATTTGTGTCACATCTACTGGAGCATCATGAGCATGTATTATGACGTCACAGTATTTGATGACATCATAATTAGTATGCACTGTGACGTCACAATGTATTATGACGTCATAATGTATCCGCACTATGACATCACAATATATTAAGAGAGCGCAACATGCAGGTATTATGAGCAATTTCTCTTATCCCAATTTGTGTCATATCTACTGGAGCATCATGAGCATGTATTATGACGTCACAGTATATGATGACATCATAATTAGTATACACTATGACGTCACAATGTATTATGACGTCATAATGTGTCCGCATTATGACATCACAATATATTATGAGAGCGCAACATGCAGGTGTTAAGAGCAATTTCTCTTACCCCAATTTGTGTCACATCTACTGGAGCATCATGAGCATGTATTAAGACGTCACAGTGTATGATGACATCATAATTAGTATGCACTATGACGTCACAATGTATTATGACGTCATAATATATCCGCATTATGACAACACAATATATTATGAGAGCGCAATTTGCAGGTTTTATGACCAATTTCGCTTACCCCAATTTGTGTCACATCTACTGGAGCATCATGAGCATGTATTATGACGTCACAGTATATGATGACATCATTATTAGTATGCAGTATGACGTCACAATGTATTATGATGTCATAAAGTATCTGCAGTATGACATCACAATATAATATGAGAGCGCAACATGCAGGTATTATGACCAATTTTGCTTAGCCCAATTTGTGTCACATCTACTGTAGCATCATGAGCATGTATTATGACGTCACAGTATATGATGACATCATAATTAGTATGCACTATGACGTCACAATGTATTATGACGTCATAATGTGTCCGCGTTATGACACCACAATATATTATGAGAGCCCAATTTACAGGCTTTATGAACAATTTCTCTTACCCCAATTTGTGTCACATCTACTGGAGTATCATGAGCATGTATTATGACGTCACAGTATATGATGACATCATAATTAGTATGCAGTATGACGTCACAATGTATTATGACGTCATAATGTATCCGCATTATGACATCACAATATATTATGTGAGCACAATTTGCAGGTTTTATGACCAATTTCGCTTACCCCAATTTGTGTCACATCTACTGGAGCATCATGAGCATGTATTATGACCTCACAGTATATGATGACATCATAATTAGTATGCAGTATGACGTCACAATGTATTATGACGTCATAATGTATCCGCATTATGACATCACAATATATTATGTGAGCACAATTTGCAGGTTTTATGACCAATTTCGCTTACCCCAATTTGTGTCACATCTACTGGAGCATCATGAGCATGTATTATGACGTCACAGTATATGATGACATCATAATGTTTATGCACTATGACGTCACAATGTATTATGACGTCATAATGTATCCGCATTATGACATAACAATATATTATGAGAGCGCAACATGCAGGTATTATGAGCAATTTCTCTTACCTCAATTTGTGTCACATCTACTGGAGCATCATGAGCATGTATTATGACGTCACAGTACATGATGACATCATAATTAGCATGCACTATGACGTCACAATGTATTAGGACGTCATAATGTATCCGCATTATGACATCACAATATATTATGAGAGCGCAATTTGCAGGTATTATGAGCAATTTCTCTTACCCCAATTTGTGTCACATCTACTGGAGCATCATGAGCATGTATTATGACGTCACAGTATATGATGACATCATAATGTGTATGCACTATGACGTCACAATGTATTATGACATCATAATGTATCCGCATTATGACATCACAATATATTATGAGAGCGCAACATGCAGGTATTATGAGCAATTTCTCTTATCTCAATTTGTGTCACATCTACTGGAGAATCTTGAGCATGTATTATGACGTCACAGTACATGATGACATCATAATTAGCATGCACTATGACGTCACAATGTATTATGACGTCATAATGTATCCGCATTATGACATGACAATATATTATGAGAGCGCAACATGCAGGTTTTATGGACAATTTCGCTCACCCCAATTTGTGTCACATCTACTGTAGCATCATGAGCATGTATTATGACGTCATAGTATATGACGACATCATAATTAGTATGCACTATGACGTCACAATGTATTATGACGTCATAATGTATCCGCATTATGACATCACAATATATCATGAGAGCGCAACATGCAGGTATTATGAGCAATTTCTCTTACCCCAATTTGTGTCACATCTACTGGAGCATCATGAGCATGTATTACGACGTCACAGTATATGATGACATCATAATTAGTATGCACTATGACGTCACAATATATTATGAAGTCATAATGTATCCGCATTACGACATCACAATATATTATGAGAGCGCAATATGCAGGTATTATGAGCACTTTCTCTTACCGCAATTTGTGTCACATCTACTGGAGCATCATGAGCATGTATTATGACGTCACAGTATATGATGACATCATAATTAGTATGCACTATGACGTCACAATGTATAATGACGTCATAATGTGTCCGCGTTATGACATCACAATATATTATGAGAGCGCAATTTGCAGGTTTTATGACCAATTTCGCTTACCCCAATTTGTGTCACATCTACTGGAGCATCATGAGCATGTATTATGACCTCACAGTATATGATGACATCATAATTAGTATGCAGTATGACGTCACAATGTATTATGACGTCATAATGTATCCGCATTAAGACATCACAATATATTTTGAGAGCGCAACATGCAGGTATTATGAGCAATTTCTCTTACCCCAATTTGTGTCACATCTACTGGAGCATCATGAGCATGTATTATGACGTCACAGTATATGATGACATCATAATTAGTATGCAGTATGACGTCACAATGTATTATGACGTCATAATGTATCCGCATTAAAACATCACAATATATTATGAGAGCGCAACATGCAGGTATTATGAGCAATTTCTCTTACCCCAATTTGTGTCACATCTACTGGATCATCATGAGCATGTATTATGATGTCACAGTATATGATGACATCATAATGTGTATGCAGTATGACGTCACAATGTATTATGACGTCATAATGTATCCGCATTATGACATCACAATATATTATGAGAGCGCAACATGCAGGTATTATGAGCAATTTCTCTTACGCCAATTTGTGTCACATCTACTGGAGCATCATGAGCATGTATTATGACGTCACAGTATATGATGACATCATAATTAGTATGCACTATGACGTCACAATGTATTATGATATCATAATGTATCCGCATTATGACATCACAATATATTATGAGACAGCAATTTGCAGGTTTTATGACCAATTTCTCTTACCCCAATTTGTGTCACATCTACTGGAGCATCATGAGCATGTATTATGACGTCACAGTGTATGATGACATCATAATTAGTATGCAGTATGACTTCACAATGTATTATGACGTCATAATGTATCCGCATTATGACATCACAATATATTATGAGAGTGAAACATGCAGGTATTATGAGCAATTTCTCTTACCTCAATTTGTGTCACATCTACTGGAGCATCATGAGCATGTATTATGACGTCACAGTATATGATGACATCATAATTAGTATGCACTATGACGTCACAAGGTATTATGACGTCATAATGTATCCGCATTATGACATCACAATATATTATGAGAGCGCAACATGCAGGTATTATGAGCAATTTCTCTTACCCCAATTTGTGTCACATCTACTGGAGCATCATGAGCATGTATTATGACGTCACAGTATATGATGACATCATAACTAGTATGCACTATGACGTCACAATGTATTATGACGTCATAATGTATCCGCATTATGACATCACAATATATTATGAGAGCGCAACATGCAGGTATTATGAGCAATTTCTCTTACCCCAATTTGTGTCACATCTACTGGAGCAACATGAGCATGTATTATGACATCACAGTATTTGATGACATCATAATTAGTATGCACTGTGACGTCACAATGTATTATGACGTCATAATGTATCCGCATTATGACATCACAATATATTATGAGAGCGCAACATGCAGGTATTATGAGCAATTTCTCTTATCCCAATTTGTCTCACATCTACTGGAGCATCATGAGCATGTATTATGACGTCACAGTATATGATGACATCATAAACAGTATGCACTATGGCGTCACAATGTATTATGACGTCATAATGTATCCGCATTATGACATCACAATATATTATGAGAGCGCAACATGCAGGTATTATGAGCAATTTCTCTTACCCCAATTTGTGTCACATCTACTGGATCATCATGAGCATGTATTATGATGTCACAGTATATGATGACATCATAATCAGTATGCATTATGGCGTCACAATGTATTATGACGTCATAATGTACCCGCATTATGACATCACAATATATTATGAGAGCGCAACATGCAGGTATTATGAGCAATTTCTCTTACCAAAATTTGTGTCACATCTACTGGAGCATCATGAGCATGATTTATGACGTCAGAATATATGATGATATCATAATTAGTATGCACTATGACGTCACAATGTATTATGACGTCATAATGTATCCGCATTATGACATCACAATATATTATGAGAGCGCAATTTGCAGGTTTTATGACCATTTTCGATTACCCCAATTTGTGTCACATCTACTGGAGCATCATGAGCATGTATTATGACGTCACAGTATATGATGACATCATAATTAGTATGCAGTATGACGTCACAATGTATTATGACGTCATAATATATCCGTATTATGACATCACAATATATTATGAGAGTGCAACATGCAGGTATTATGAGCAATTTTTCTTACCTCAATTTGTGTCACATCTACTGGAGCATCATGAGCATGTATTATGACGTCACAGTATATGATGACATCATAATTAGTATGCACTATGATGTCACAATGTATTATGACGTCATACTGTATTCGCATTATGACATCACAATATATTGTGAGAGCGCAACATGCAGGTATTATGAGCAATTTCTCTTACCCCAATTTGTGTCACATCTACTGGAGCATCATGAGAATGTATTATGACGTCACAGTATATGATGACATCATAATTAGTATGCACTATGAGATCACAATGTATTATGACGTCATAATGTATCCGCATTATGACATCACAATATATTATGAGAGCGCAACATGCAGGTATTATGAGCAATTTCTCTTACCCCAATTTGTGTCATATCTACTGGAGCATCATGAGCATGTATTATGACGTCACAGTATTTGATGACATCATAATTAGTATGCACTGTGACGTCACAATGTATTATGACGTAATAATGTATCCGCACTATGACATCACAATATATTATGAGAGCGCAACATGCAGGTATTATGAGCAATTTCTCTTATCCCAATTTGTGTCATATCTACTGGAGCATCATGAGCATGTATTATGACGTCACAGTATATGATGACATCATAATTAGTATGCACTATGACGTCACAATATATTATGACGTCATAATGTATCCGCATTATGACATCACAATATATTATGAGAGCGCAACATGCAGGTGTTATGAGCAATTTCTCCTACCCCAATTTGTGTCACATCTACTGGAGCATCATGAGCATGTATTATGACGTCACAGTATATGATGACATCATAATTAGTATGCACTATGACGTCACATTGTATTATGACGTCATAATATCTCCGCATTATGACATCACAATATATTATGAGAGCGCAATTTGCAGGTTTTATGACCAATTTCGCTTACCCCAATTTGTGTCACATCTACTGGAGCATCATGAGCATGTATTATGACGTCACAGTATATGATGACATCATAATTAGTATGCAGTATGACGTCACAATGTATTATGACGTCATAATGTATCCGCATTATGACATCAAAATATATTATGAGAGCGCAACATGCAGGTATTATGAGCAATTTCTCTTACCCCAATTTGTGTCACATCTACTGGAGCATCATGAGCATGTATTATGACGTCACAGTATATGATGACATCATAATTAGTATGCAGTATGACGTCACAATGTATTATGACGTCATAATGTATCCGCATTAAGACATCACAATATATTATGAGAGCGCAACATGCAGGTATTATGAGCAATTCCTCTTACCCCAATTTGTGTCACATCTACTGGATCATCATGACCATGTATTATGACGTCACAGTATATGATGACATCATAATTAGTATGCACTATGACGTCACAATGTATTATGACGTCATAATGTCTCCGAATTATGACATCACAATATATTATGAGAGAACAATTTGCAGGTTTTATGACCAATTTCTCTTACCCCAATTTGTGTCACATCTACTGGAGAATCATGAGCATGTATTATGACGTCACAGTATATGATGACATCATAAATAGTATGCAGTATGACGTCACAATGTATTATGATGTCATAAAGTATCTGCAGTATGACATCACAATATATTATGAGAGCGCAACATGCAGGTATTATGACCAATTTCGCTTACCCCAATTTGTGTCACATCTACTGTAGCATCATGAGCATGTATTATGACGTCACAGTATATGATGACATCATAATTAGTATGAACTATGATGTCAAAATGTATTATGACGTCATAATGTATCCGCATTATGACATCACAATATATTATGAGAGCGCAATTTGGAGGTTTAATGACCATTTTCGATTACCCCAATTTGTGTCACATCTACTGGAGCATCATGAGCATGTATTATGACGTCACAGTACATGATGACATCATAATTAGCATGCACTATGACGTCACAATGTATTATGACGTCATAATGTATCCGCATTATGACATCACAATATATCATGAGAGCGCAACATGCAGGTTTTATGAACAATTTCGCTCACCCCAATTTGTGTCACATCTACTGTAGCATCATGAGCATGTATTATGACGTCATAGTATATGACGACATCATAATTAGTATGCACTATGACGTCACAATGTATTATGACGTCATAATGTATCCGCATTATGACATCACAATATATCATGAGAGCGCAACATGCAGGTATTATGAGCAATTTCTCTTACCCCAATTTGTGTCACATCTACTGGAGCATCATGAGCATGTATTACGACGTCACAGTATATGATGACATCATAATTAGTATGCACTATGACGTCACAATATATTATAAGTCATAATGTATCCGCATTACGACATCACAATATATTATGAGATCGCAATATGCAGGTATTATGAGCACTTTCTCTTTCCCCAATTTGTGTCACATCTACGGGAGCATCATGGGCATGTATTACGACGTCACAGTATATGATGACATCATAATTAGTATGCACTATGACGTCACAATGTACTATGACGTCATAATGTGTCCGCGTTATGACATCACAATATATTATGAGAGCCCAATTTACAGGTATTATGAACAATTTCTCTTACCACAATTTGTGTCACATCTACTGGAGTATCATGAGCATGTATTATGACGTCACAGTATATGATGACATCATAATTAGTATGCAGTATGACGTCACAATATATTATGTCGTCACAATGTATCCGCATTATGACATCACAATATATTATGAGAGCGCAACATGCAGGTATTATGAGCAATTTCTCTTACCCCAATTTGTGTCACATCTACTGGAGCATCATGAGCATGTATTATGACGTCACAGTATATGATGACATCATAATTAGTATGCAGTATGACGTCACAATGTATTATGACGTCATAATGTATCCGCATTATGACATCACAATATATTATGAGAGCGCAACATGCAGGTATTATGAGCAATTTCTCTTACCCCAATTTGTGTCACATCTACTGGAGCATCATGAGCATGTATTATGACATCACAGTATATGATGACATCATAATGAGTATGCACTATGACGTCACAATGTGCTATGACGTCATAATGTATCCGCATTATGACATCACAATATATTATGAGAACGCAATTTGCAGGTATTATGAGCAATTTGTCTTACCCCAATTTGTGTCACATCTACTGGAGCCTCATGAGCATGTATTATGACGTCACAGTATATGATGACATCATAATTAGTATGCACTATGACGTCACAATGTATTATGACGTCATAATATATCCGCATTATGACATCACAATGTATTATGAGAGCGCAACATGCAGGTATTATGAGCAATTTCTCTTACCCTAATTTGTGTCACATCTACTGGATCCTCATGAGCATGTATTATGACGTCACAGTATATGATGACATCATAATTAGTATGCAGTATGACGTCACAATGTATTACGACGTCATAATGTATCCGCATTATGACATCACAATATATTATGAGAGCGCAACATGCAGGTATTATGACCAATTTCGCTTACGCCAATTTGTGTCACATCTACTGGAGCATCATGAGCATGTATTAAGACGTCACAGTATTTGATGACATCATAATTAGCATGCACTGTGACGTCACAATGTATTATGACGTCATAATGTATCCGCACTATGACATCACAATATATTATGAGAGCGCAACATGCAGGTATTATGACCAATTTCGCTTACCTCAATTTGTGTCACATCTACTGGAGCATCATGAGCATGTATTATGACGTCACAGTATTTGATGACATCATAATTAGTATGCACTGTGACGTCACAATGTATTATGACGTCATAATGTATCCGCACTATGACATCACAATATATTATGAGAGCGCAACATGCAGGTATTATGAGCAATTTCTCTTACCTCAATTTGTTTCACATCTACTGGAGCATCATGAGCATGTATTATGACGTCACAGTATTTGATGACATCATAATTAGTATGCACTGTGACGTCACAATGTATTATGACGTCATAATGTATCCGCACTATGACATCACAATATATTATGAGAGCGCAACATGCAGGTGTTATGAGCAATTTCTCTTACCCCAATTTGTGTCACATCTACTGGAGCATCATGAGCATGTATTATGACGTCACAGTATATGATTACATCATAATTAGTATGCAGTATGACGTCACAATGTATTATGACGTCATAATGTATCCGCATTATGACATCACAATATATTATGAGAGCGCAATTTGCAGGTTTTATGACCAATTTCGCTTACCCCAATTTGTGTCACATCTACTGGAGCATCATGAGCATGTATTATGACGTCACAGTATATGATGACATCATAATTAGTATGCAGTATGACGTCACAATGTATTATGACGTCATAATGTATCCGCATTAAGACATCACAATATATTTTGAGAGCGCAACATGCAGGTATTATGAGCAATTTCTCATACCCCAATTTGTGTCACATCTACTTGAGCATCATGAGCATGTATTATAACGTCACAGTATATGATGACATTATAATTAGTATGCAGTATGACGTCACAATGTATTATGATGTCATAATGTATCCGCATTAAAACATCACAATATATTATGAGAGCGCAACATGCAGGTATTATGAGCTATTTCTCTTACCCAAATTTGTGTCACATCTACTGGATCATCATGAGCATGTATTATGACGTCACAGTATATGATGACATCATAATTAGTATGCAGTATGACGTCACAATGTATTATGACGTCATAATGTATCCGCATTATGACATCACATTATATTATGAGAGCACAACATGCAGGTAGTATGAGCAATTTCTCTTACCCCAATTTCTGTCATATCTACTGGAGCATCATGTGCATGTATTATGACGTCACAGTATATGATGACATCATAATTAGTGTGCACTATGACGTCACAATGTATTATGACGTCATAATGTATCCGCATTATTACATCACAATATATTATGAGAGAGCAATTTGCAGGTTTTATGACCAATTTCTCTTACCCCAATTTGTGTCACATCTACTGGAGCATCATGAGCATGTATTATGACGTCACAGTATATGATGACATGATAATTAGTATGCAGTATGACGTCACAATGTATTATGACGTCATAATGTATCCACATTATGACATCACAATATATTATGAGAGCGCAATTTGCAGGTTTTATGACCAATTTCGCTTACCCCAATTTGTGTCACATCTACTGGAGCATCATGAGCATGTATTATGACGTCACAGTATATGATGACATCATTATTAGTATGCAGTATGATGTCACAATGTATTATGATGTCATAAAGTATCTGCAGTATGACATCACAATATATTATGAGAGCGCAACATGCAGGTATTATGACCAATTTCGCTTACGCCAATTTGTGTCACATCTACTGGAGCCTCATGAGCATGTATTATGACGTCACAGTATATGATGACATCATAATTAGTATGCACTATGACGTCAAAATGTATTATGACGTCATAATGCATCCGCATTATGACATCACAATATATTATGAGAGCGCAATTTGGAGGTTTAATGACCATTTTCGATTACCCCAATTTGTGTCACATCTACTGGAGCATCATGAGCATGTGTTATGACGTCACAGTATATGATGACATCATAATTAGTATGCACTATGACGTCACAATGTATTATGACGTCATACTGTATTCGCATTATGACATCACAATATATTGTGAGAGCGCAACATGCAGGTATTATGAGCAATTTCTCTTACCCCAATTTGTGTCACATCTACTGGAGCATCATGAGAATGTATTATGACGTCACAGTATATGATGACATCATAATTAGTATGCACTATGAGATCACAATGTATTATGACGTCATAATGTATCCGCATTATGACATCACAATATATTATGAGAGCGCAACATGCAGGTATTATGAGCAATTTCTCTTACCCCAATTTGTGTCATATCTACTGGAGCATCATGAGCATGTATTATGACGTCACAGTATTTGATGACATCATAATTAGTATGCACTGTGACGTCACAATGTATTATGACGTAATAATGTATCCGCACTATGACATCACAATATATTATGAGAGCGCAACATGCAGGTATTATGAGCAATTTCTCTTATCCAAATTTGTGTCATATCTACTGGAGCATCATGAGCATGTATTATGACGTCACAGTATATGATGACATCATAATTAGTATGCACTATGACGTCACAATATATTATGACGTCATAATGTATCCGCATTATGACATCACAATATATTATGAGAGCGCAACATGCAGGTGTTATGAGCAATTTCTCCTACCCCAATTTGTGTCACATCTACTGGAGCATCATGAGCATGTATTATGACGTCACAGTATATGATGACATCATAATTAGTATGCACTATGACATCACATTGTATTATGACGTCATAATATCTCCGCATTATGACATCACAATATATTATGAGAGCGCAATTTGCAGGTTTTATGACCAATTTCGCTTACCCCAATTTGTGTCACATCTACTGGAGCATCATGAGCATGTATTATGACGTCACAGTATATGATGACATCATAATTAGTATGCAGTATGACGTCACAATGTATTATGACGTCATAATGTATCCGCATTATGACATCAAAATATATTATGAGAGCGCAACATGCAGGTATTATGAGCAATTTCTCTTACCCCAATTTGTGTCACATCTACTGGAGCATCATGAGCATGTATTATGACGTCACAGTATATGATGACATCATAATTAGTATGCAGTATGACGTCACAATGTATTATGACGTCATAATGTATCCGCATTAAGACATCACAATATATTATGAGAGCGCAACATGCAGGTATTATGAGCAATTCCTCTTACCCCAATTTGTGTCACATCTACTGGATCATCATGACCATGTATTATGACGTCACAGTATATGATGACATCATAATTAGTATGCACTATGACGTCACAATGTATTATGACGTCATAATGTCTCCGAATTATGACATCACAATATATTATGAGAGAACAATTTGCAGGTTTTATGACCAATTTCTCTTACCCCAATTTGTGTCACATCTACTGGAGAATCATGAGCATGTATTATGACGTCACAGTATATGATGACATCATAAATAGTATGCAGTATGACGTCACAATGTATTATGATGTCATAAAGTATCTGCAGTATGACATCACAATATATTATGAGAGCGCAACATGCAGGTATTATGACCAATTTCGCTTACCCCAATTTGTGTCACATCTACTGTAGCATCATGAGCATGTATTATGACGTCACAGTATATGATGACATCATAATTAGTATGCACTATGATGTCAAAATGTATTATGACGTCATAATGTATCCGCATTATGACATCACAATATATTATGAGAGCGCAATTTGGAGGTTTAATGACCATTTTCGATTACCCCAATTTGTGTCACATCTACTGGAGCATCATGAGCATGTATTATGACGTCACAGTACATGATGACATCATAATTAGCATGCACTATGACGTCACAATGTATTATGACGTCATAATGTATCCGCATTATGACATCACAATATATTATGAGAGCGCAACATGCAGGTTTTATGAACAATTTCGCTTACCCCAATTTGTGTCACATCTACTGTAGCATCATGAGCATGTATTATGACGTCATAGTATATGACGACATCATAATTAGTATGCACTATGACGTCACAATGTATTATGACGTCATAATGTATCCGCATTATGACATCACAATATATCATGAGAGCGCAACATGCAGGTATTATGAGCAATTTCTCTTACCCCAATTTGTGTCACATCTACTGGAGCATCATGAGCATGTATTACGACGTCACAGTATATGATGACATCATAATTAGTATGCACTATGACGTCACAATATATTATAAGTCATAATGTATCCGCATTTCGACATCACAATATATTATGAGATCGCAATATGCAGGTATTATGAGCACTTTCTCTTTCCCCAATTTGTGTCACATCTACGGGAGCATCATGGGCATGTATTACGACGTCACAGTATATGATGACATCATAATTAGTATGCACTATGACGTCACAATGTACTATGACGTCATAATGTGTCCGCGTTATGACATCACAATATATTATGAGAGCCCAATTTACAGGTATTATGAACAATTTCTCTTACCACAATTTGTGTCACATCTACTGGAGTATCATGAGCATGTATTATGACGTCACAGTATATGATGACATCATAATTAGTATGCAGTATGACGTCACAATATATTATGTCGTCACAATGTATCCGCATTATGACATCACAATATATTATGAGAGCGCAACATGCAGGTATTATGAGCAATTTCTCTTACCCCAATTTGTGTCACATCTACTGGAGCATCATGAGCATGTATTATGACGTCACAGTATATGATGACATCATAATTAGTATGCAGTATGACGTCACAATGTATTATGACGTCATAATGTATCCGCATTATGACATCACAATATATTATGAGAGCGCAACATGCAGGTATTATGAGCAATTTCTCTTACCCCAATTTGTGTCACATCTACTGGAGCATCATGAGCATGTATTATGACATCACAGTATATGATGACATCATAATGAGTATGCACTATGACGTCACAATGTGCTATGACGTCATAATGTATCCGCATTATGACATCACAATATATTATGAGAACGCAATTTGCAGGTATTATGAGCAATTTGTCTTACCCCAATTTGTGTCACATCTACTGGAGCCTCATGAGCATGTATTATGACGTCACAGTATATGATGACATCATAATTAGTATGCACTATGACGTCACAATGTATTATGACGTCATAATATATCCGCATTATGACATCACAATGTATTATGAGAGCGCAACATGCAGGTATTATGAGCAATTTCTCTTACCCTAATTTGTGTCACATCTACTGGATCCTCATGAGCATGTATTATGACGTCACAGTATATGATGACATCATAATTAGTATGCAGTATGACGTCACAATGTATTACGACGTCATAATGTATCCGCATTATGACATCACAATATATTATGAGAGCGCAACATGCAGGTATTATGACCAATTTCGCTTACGCCAATTTGTGTCACATCTACTGGAGCATCATGAGCATGTATTATGACGTCACAGTATTTGATGACATCATAATTAGTATGCACTGTGACGTCACAATGTATTATGACGTCATAATGTATCCGCACTATGACATCACAATATATTATGAGAGCGCAACATGCAGGTATTATGAGCAATTTCTCTTACCTCAATTTGTTTCACATCTACTGGAGCAACATGAGCATGTATTATGACGTCACAGTATTTGATGACATCATAATTAGTATGCACTGTGACGTCACAATGTATTATGACGTCATAATGTATCCGCACTATGACATCACAATATATTATGAGAGCGCAACATGCAGGTGTTATGAGCAATTTCTCTTACCCCAATTTGTGTCACATCTACTGGAGCATCATGAGCATGTATTATGACGTCACAGTATATGATTACATCATAATTAGTATGCAGTATGACGTCACAATGTATTATGACGTCATAATGTATCCGCATTATGACATCACAATATATTATGAGAGCGCAATTTGCAGGTTTTATGACCAATTTCGCTTACCCCAATTTGTGTCACATCTACTGGAGCATCATGAGCATGTATTATGACGTCACAGTATATGATGACATCATAATTAGTATGCAGTATGACGTCACAATGTATTATGACGTCATAATGTATCCGCATTAAGACATCACAATATATTTTGAGAGCGCAACATGCAGGTATTATGAGCAATTTCTCATACCCCAATTTGTGTCACATCTACTTGAGCATCATGAGCATGTATTATAACGTCACAGTATATGATGACATCATAATTAGTATGCAGTATGACGTCACAATGTATTATGATGTCATAATGTATCCGCATTAAAACATCACAATATATTATGAGAGCGCAACATGCAGGTATTATGAGCTATTTCTCTTACCCAAATTTGTGTCACATCTACTGGATCATCATGAGCATGTATTATGACGTCACAGTATATGATGACATCATAATTAGTATGCAGTATGACGTCACAATATATTATGACGTCATAATGTATCCGCATTATGACATCACAATATATTATGAGAGCACAACATGCAGGTAGTATGAGCAATTTCTCTTACCCCAATTTCTGTCACATCTACTGGAGCATCATGAGCATGTATTATGACGTCACAGTATATGATGACATCATAATTAGTGTGCACTATGACGTCACAATGTATTATGACGTCATAATGTATCCGCATTATTACATCACAATATATTATGAGAGAGCAATTTGCAGGTTTTATGACCAATTTCTCTTACCCCAATTTGTGTCACATCTACTGGAGCATCATGAGCATGTATTATGACGTCACAGTATATGATGACATGATAATTAGTATGCAGTATGACGTCACAATGTATTATGACGTCATAATGTATCCACATTATGACATCACAATATATTATGAGAGCGCAATTTGCAGGTTTTATGACCAATTTCGCTTACCCCAATTTGTGTCACATCTACTGGAGCATCATGAGCATGTATTATGACGTCACAGTATATGATGACATCATTATTAGTATGCAGTATGATGTCACAATGTATTATGATGTCATAAAGTATCTGCAGTATGACATCACAATATATTATGAGAGCGCAACATGCAGGTGTTATGAGCAATTTCGCTTACGCCAATTTGTGTCACATCTACTGGAGCCTCATGAGCATGTATTATGACGTCACAGTATATGATGACATCATAATTAGTATGCACTATGACGTCAAAATGTATTATGACGTCATAATGCATCCGCATTATGACATCACAATATATTATGAGAGCGCAATTTGGAGGTTTAATGACCATTTTCGATTACCCCAATTTGTGTCACATCTACTGGAGCATCATGAGCATGTGTTATGACGTCACAGTATATGATGACATCATAATTAGTATGCACTATGGCGTCACAATGTATTATGACGTCATAATGTATCCGCATTATGACATCACAATATATTATGAGAGCGCAACATGCAGGTATTATGAGCAATTTCTCTTACCCCAATTTGTGTCACATCTACTGGAGCATCATGAGCATGTATTATGACGTCACAGTTCATGATGACATCATAATTAGTATGCACTATGACGTCACAATGTATTATGACGTCATAATGTATCCGCATTATGACATCACAATATATTATGAGAGCGCAACATGCAGGTATTATGAGCAATTTCTCTTACCCCAATATGTGTCACATCTACTGGAGCATCATGAGCATGTATTATGACGTCACAGTATATGGTGACATCATAATTAGTATGCACTATGACGTCACAATGTATTATGACGTCATAATGTATCCGCATTATGACATCACAACATATTATGAGAGCGCAACATGCAGGTATTATGAGCAATTTCTCTTACTCCAATTTGTGTCACATCTACTGGAGCACCATGAGCATGTATTATGACGTCACAGTATATGATGACATCATAATTAGTATGCAGTATGACGTCACAATATATTATGACGTCATAATGTATTCGCATTATGACATCACAATATATTATGAGAGCGTAATATGCAGGTATTATGAGCAATTTCTCTTACCCCAATTTGTGTCACATCTACTGGAGCATCATAAGCATGTATTATGACGTCACAGTATATGATGACATCATAATTAGCATGCACTATGACGTCACAATGTATTATGACGTCATAATGTATCCGAATTATGACATCACAATATATTATGAGAGCGCAACATGCAGGTTTTATGACCAATTTCGCTCACCCCAATTTGTGTCACATCTACTGTAGCATCAGGAGCATGTATTATGACGTCACAGTATATGATGACATCATAATTAGTATGCACTATGACGTCACAATGTATTATGACGTCCTAATATATCCGCATTATGACATCACAATATATTATGAGAGCGCAACATGCAGCTATTATCAGCAATTTCTCTTACCCTAATTTGTGTCACATCTACTGGATCCTCATGAGTATGTATTATGACGTCACAGTATATGATGACATCATAATTAGTATGCAGTATGACGTCACAATGTATTATGACGTCATAATGTATCCGCATTATGACATCACAATATATTATGAGAGCGCAACATGCAGGTATTATGAGCAATTTCTCTTACCCCAATTTGTGTCACATCTACTGGAGCATCATGAGCATGTATCATGACGTCACAGTATATGATGACATCATAATTAGTACGCACTATGACGTCACAATGTATTATGACATCATAATGTATCCGCATTATGACATCACAATATATTATGAGAGAGCAATTTGCAGGTTTTATGAACAATTTCTCTTACCCCAATTTGTGTCACATCTACTGGAGCATCATGAGCATGTATTATGACGTCACAGTGTATGATGACATCATAATTATTATGCAGTATGACGTCACAATGTATTATGACGTCATAATATATCAGCATTATGACATCACAATATATTATGAGAGCGCAATTTGCAGGTTTTATGACCAATTTCGCTTACCCCAATTTGTGTCACATCTACTGGAGCATCATGAGCATGTATTATGACGTCACAGTATATGATGACATGATAATCAGTATGCACTATGTCGTCACAATGTATTATGACGTCATAATGTACCCGCATTATGACATCACAATATATTATGAGAGCGCAACATGCAGGTATTATGAGCAATATCTCTTACCCCAATTTGTGTCACATCTACTGGAGCATCATGAGCATGATTTATGACGTCAGAGTATATGATGACATCATAATTAGTATGCACTATGACGTCACAATGTATTATGACGTCATAATGTATCCGCATTATGACATCACAATATATTATGAGAGCGCAATTTGCAGGTTTTATGAACATTTTCGATTACCCCAATTTGTGTCACATCTACTGGAGCATCATGAGCATGTATTATGACGTCACAGTATACGATGACATCATAATTAGTATGCAGTATGACGTCACAATGTATTATGACGTCATAATGTATCCGCATTATGACATCACAATATATTGTGAGAGCGCAACATGCAGGTATTATGAGCAATTTCTCTTACCTCAATTTGTGTCACATCTACTGGAGCATCATGAGCATGTACTATGACGTCACAGTATATGATGACATCATAATTAGTATGCACTATGACGTCACAATGTATTATGACGTCATAATGTATTCGCATTATGACATCACAATATACTATGAGAGAGCAATTTGCAGGTTTTATGACCAATTTCTCTTACCCCAATTTGTGTCACATCTACTGGAGCATCATGAGCATGTATTATGACGTCACAATATATGATGACATCATAATTAGTATGCAGTATGACGTCACAATGTATTATGACGTCATAATGTATCCGCATTATGATATCACAATATATTATGAGAGCGCAATTTGCAGGATTTATGACCAATTTCGCTTACCCCAATTTGTGTCACATCTACTGGAGCATCATGAGCATGTATTATGACGTCACAGTATATGATGACATCATAATTAGTATGCAGTATGACGTCACAATGTATTATGATGTCATAAAGTATCCGCATTATGACAACACAATATATTATGAGAGCGCAACATGCAGGTATTATGACCAATTTCGCTCACCCCAATTTGTGTCACATCTACTGGAGCATCATGAGCATGTATTATGACGTCACAGTATATGATGACATCATAATCAGTATGCAGTATGACGTCACAATGTATTATGACGTCATAATGTATCCGCATTATGACATCACAATATATTATGAGAGCGCAACATGCAGGTATTATGAGCAATTTCTCTTATCCCAATTTGTGTCACATCTAGTGGAGCATCATGAGCATGTATTATGACTTCACAGTATATGATGACATCATAATTAGTATGCACTATGACGTCACAATGTATTATGACGTCATAATGTATCCGCATTACGACATCACAATATATTATGAGAGAGCAATTTGGAGATTTTATGACCAATTTCTCTTACCCCAATTTATGTCACATCTACTGGAGCTTCATGAGCATGATTTATGACGTCAGAGTATATGATGACATCATAATTAGTATGCACTATGACGTCACAATGTATTATGACGTCATAACGTATCCGCATTATGACATCACAATATATTATGAGAGGGCAATTTGCAGGTTTTATGAACATTTTCGATTACCCCAATTTGTGTCACATCTACTGGACCATCATGAGCATGTATTATGACGTCACAGTATACGATGACATCATAATTAGTATGCAGTATGACGTCACAATGTATTATGACGTCATAATGTATCCGCATTATGACATCCCAATATATTATGAGAGTGCCAAATGCAGGTATTATGAGCAATTTCTCTTCCCTCAATTTGTGTCACATCTACTGGAGCATCATGAGCATGTATTATGACGTCACAGTATATGATGACATCATAATTAGTATGCACTATGACGTCACAATGTATTATGACGTCATAATGTATCCGCATTATGACATCACAATATATTATGAGAGCGCAATTTGGAGGTTTTATCACCATTTTCGATTACCCCAATTTGTGTCACATCTACTGGAGCATCATGAGCATGTATTATGATGTCACAGTATATGATGACATCATAATTATTATGCACTATGACATCACAATATATTATGACGTCATAATGTATCCGCATTATGACATCACAATATATTATGAGAGCGTAATATGCAGGTATTATGAGCAATTTCTCTTACCCCAATTTGTGTCACATCTACTGGAGCAGCATGAGCATGTATTATGACGTCACAGTATATGATGACATCATAATTAGTATGCACTATGATGTCACAATGTATTATGACGTCATAATGTATCCGCGTAATGACATCACAATATGTTATGAGAGCACAACATGCAGGTATTTTGAGCAATTTCTCTTACCTCAATTTGTGTCACATCTACTGGAGCATCATGAGCATGTATTATGACGTCACAGTATATGATGACATCATAATTAGCATGCACTGTGACGTCACAATGTATTATGACGTCATAATGTATCCGAATTATGACATCACAATATATTATGAGAGCGCAACATGCAGGTTTTATGACCAATTTCGCTCACCCCAATTTGTGTCACATCTACTGTAGCATCAGGAGCATGTATTATGACGTCACAGAATATGATGACATCATAATTAGTATGCACTATGACGTCACAATATATTATGACGTCATAATGTATCCGCATTATGACATCACAATATATTATGAGAGCGCATTTTGGAGGTTTTATGACCATTTTCGATAACCCCAATTTGTGTCATATCTACTGGAGCATCATGAGCATGTAATACGACGTCACAGTATATGATGACATCATAATTAGTATGCACTATGACGTCACAATATATTATGAAGTCATAATGTATCCGCATTACGACATCACAATATATTATGAGAGCGCAATATGCAGGTATTATGAGCGATTTCTCTTACCCCAATCTGTGTCACATCTACTGTAGCATCATGAGCATGTATTATGACGTCACAGTATATGATGACATAATAATTAGTATGCAGTATGACATCACAATATATTATGAGAGCGCAATTTGCCGGTATTATGAGCAATTTGTCTTACCCCAATTTGTGTCACATCTACTGGAGCCTCATGAGCATGTATTATGATATCACATTATGTGATGACATCATAATTAGTATGCACTATGATGTCACAATGTATTATGACGTCATAATATATCCGCATTATGACATCACAATATATTATTAGAGCGCAACATGCAGGTATTATGAGCAATTTCGCTTACCCCAATTTGTGTCACATCTACTGGAGCATCATGAGCATGTATTATGATGTCACAGTATATGATGACATCATAATTAGTATGCACTATGGCGTCACAATGTATTATGACGTCATAATGTATCCGCATTATGACATCACAATATATTATGAGAGCGCAACATGCAGGTATTATGAGCAATTTCTCTTACCCCAATTTGTGTCACATCTACTGGAGCATCATGAGCATGTATTATGACGTCACAGTATATGATGACATCATAATTTGTATGCACTATGACGTCACAAAGTATTATGACGTCATAATGTATCCGCATTATAACATCACAATATATTATGAGAGCGCAACATGCAGGTATTATGAGCAATTTCTCTTACCTCAATTTGTGTCACATCTACTGGAGCATCATGAGCATGTATTATGACGTCACAGTTCATGATGACATCATAATTAGCATGCACTATGACGTCACAATGTATTATGACGTCATAATGTATCCGCAGTATGACATCACAATATATTATGAGAGCGCAACATGCAGGTATTATGAGCAATTTCTCTTACCCCAATTTGTGTCACATCTACTGGAGCATCATGAGCATGTATTATGACGTCACACTTCATGATGACATCATAATTAGTATGCACTATGACGTCACAATGTATTATGACGTCATAATGTATCCGCATTATGACATCACAATATATTATGAGAGCGCAACATGCAGGTATTATGAGCAATTTCTCTTACCCCAATATGTGTCACAACTACTGGAGCATCATGAGCATGTATTATGACGTCACAGTATATGGTGACATCATAATTAGTATGCACTATGACGTCACAATGTATTATGACGTCATAATGTATCCGCATTATGACATCACAACATATTATGAGAGCGCAACATGCAGGTATTATGAGCAATTTCTCTTACTCCAATTTGTGTCACATCTACTGGAGCATCATGAGGATGTATTATGACGTCACAGGATATGATGACATCATAATTAGTATGCAGTATGACGTCACAATATATTATGACGTCATAATGTATTCGCATTATGACATCACAATATATTATGAGAGCGCAACATGCAGGTTTTATGACCAATTTCGCTCACCCCAATTTGTGTCACATCTACTGTAGCATCATGAGCATGTATTATGACGTCACAGTATATGATGACATCATAATTAGTATGCACTATGACGTCACAATATATTATGACGTCCTAATATATCCGCATTATGACATCACAATATATTATGAGAGCGCAACATGCAGGTATTATGAGCAATTTCTCTTATCCCAATTTGTCTCACATCTACTGGAGCATCATGAGCATGTATTATGACGTCACAGTATATGATGACATCATAATTAGTATGCACTATGACGTCACAATGTATTATGACGTCATAATGTATCCGCATTATGACATCACAATATATTATGAGAGCGCAACATGCAGGTATTATGAGCAATTTCTCTTACCCCAATTTGTGTCACATCTACTGGAGCAACATGAGCATGTATTATGACATCACAGTATTTGATGACATCATAATTAGTATGCACTGTGACGTCACAATGTATTATGACGTCATAATGTATCCGCATTATGACATCACAATATATTATGAGAGCGCAACATGCAGGTATTATGAGCAATTTCTCTTATCCCAATTTGTCTCACATCTACTGGAGCATCATGAGCATGTATTATGACGTCACAGTATATGATGACATCATAATCAGTATGCACTATGGCGTCACAATGTATTATGACGTCATAATGTATCCGCATTATGACATCACAATATATTATGAGAGCGCAACATGCAGGTATTATGAGCAATTTCTCTTACCCCAATTTGTGTCACATCTACTGGATCATCATGAGCATGTATTATGATGTCACAGTATATGATGACATCATAATCAGTATGCATTATGGCGTCACAATGTATTATGACGTCATAATGTACCCGCATTATGACATCACAATATATTATGAGAGCGCAACATGCAGGTATTATGGGCAATTTCTCTTACCACAATTTGTGTCACATCTACTGGAGCATCATGAGCATGATTTATGACGTCAGAATATATGATGATATCATAATTAGTATGCACTATGACGTCACAATGTATTATGACGTCATAATGTATCCGCATTATGACATCACAATATATTATGAGAGCGCAATTTGCAGGTTTTATGACCATTTTCGATTACCCCAATTTGTGTCACATCTACTGGAGCATCATGAGCATGTATTATGACGTCACAGTATATGATGACATCATAATTAGTATGCAGTATGACGTCACAATGTATTATGACGTCATAATATATCCGTATTATGACATCACAATATATTATGAGAGTGCAACATGCAGGTATTATGAGCAATTTTTCTTACCTCAATTTGTGTCACATCTACTGGAGCATCATGAGCATGTATTATGACGTCACAGTATATGATGACATCATAATTAGTATGCACTATGATGTCACAATGTATTATGACGTCATACTGTATTCGCATTATGACATCACAATATATTGTGAGAGCGCAACATGCAGGTATTATGAGCAATTTCTCTTACCCCAATTTGTGTCACATCTACTGGAGCATCATGAGAATGTATTATGACGTCACAGTATATGATGACATCATAATTAGTATGCACTATGAGATCACAATGTATTATGACGTCATAATGTATCCGCATTATGACATCACAATATATTATGAGAGCGCAACATGCAGGTATTATGAGCAATTTCTCTTACCCCAATTTGTGTCATATCTACTGGAGCATCATGAGCATGTATTATGACGTCACAGTATTTGATGACATCATAATTAGTATGCACTGTGACGTCACAATGTATTATGACGTAATAATGTATCCGCACTATGACATCACAATATATTATGAGAGCGCAACATGCAGGTATTATGAGCAATTTCTCTTATCCCAATTTGTGTCATATCTACTGGAGCATCATGAGCATGTATTATGACGTCACAGTATATGATGACATCATAATTAGTATGCACTATGACGTCACAATATATTATGACGTCATAATGTATCCGCATTATGACATCACAATATATTATGAGAGCGCAACATGCAGGTGTTATGAGCAATTTCTCCTACCCCAATTTGTGTCACATCTACTGGAGCATCATGAGCATGTATTATGACGTCACAGTATATGATGACATCATAATTAGTATGCACTATGACGTCACATTGTATTATGACGTCATAATATCTCCGCATTATGACATCACAATATATTATGAGAGCGCAATTTGCAGGTTTTATGACCAATTTCGCTTACCCCAATTTGTGTCACATCTACTGGAGCATCATGAGCATGTATTATGACGTCACAGTATATGATGACATCATAATTAGTATGCAGTATGACGTCACAATGTATTATGACGTCATAATGTATCCGCATTATGACATCAAAATATATTATGAGAGCGCAACATGCAGGTATTATGAGCAATTTCTCTTACCCCAATTTGTGTCACATCTACTGGAGCATCATGAGCATGTATTATGACGTCACAGTATATGATGACATCATAATTAGTATGCAGTATGACGTCACAATGTATTATGACGTCATAATGTATCCGCATTAAGACATCACAATATATTATGAGAGCGCAACATGCAGGTATTATGAGCAATTCCTCTTACCCCAATTTGTGTCACATCTACTGGATCATCATGACCATGTATTATGACGTCACAGTATATGATGACATCATAATTAGTATGCACTATGACGTCACAATGTATTATGACGTCATAATGTCTCCGAATTATGACATCACAATATATTATGAGAGAACAATTTGCAGGTTTTATGACCAATTTCTCTTACCCCAATTTGTGTCACATCTACTGGAGAATCATGAGCATGTATTATGACGTCACAGTATATGATGACATCATAAATAGTATGCAGTATGACGTCACAATGTATTATGATGTCATAAAGTATCTGCAGTATGACATCACAATATATTATGAGAGCGCAACATGCAGGTATTATGACCAATTTCGCTTACCCCAATTTGTGTCACATCTACTGTAGCATCATGAGCATGTATTATGACGTCACAGTATATGATGACATCATAATTAGTATGAACTATGATGTCAAAATGTATTATGACGTCATAATGTATCCGCATTATGACATCACAATATATTATGAGAGCGCAATTTGGAGGTTTAATGACCATTTTCGATTACCCCAATTTGTGTCACATCTACTGGAGCATCATGAGCATGTATTATGACGTCACAGTACATGATGACATCATAATTAGCATGCACTATGACGTCACAATGTATTATGACGTCATAATGTATCCGCATTATGACATCACAATATATTATGAGAGCGCAACATGCAGGTTTTATGAACAATTTCGCTCACCCCAATTTGTGTCACATCTACTGTAGCATCATGAGCATGTATTATGACGTCATAGTATATGACGACATCATAATTAGTATGCACTATGACGTCACAATGTATTATGACGTCATAATGTATCCGCATTATGACATCACAATATATCATGAGAGCGCAACATGCAGGTATTATGAGCAATTTCTCTTACCCCAATTTGTGTCACATCTACTGGAGCATCATGAGCATGTATTACGACGTCACAGTATATGATGACATCATAATTAGTATGCACTATGACGTCACAATATATTATAAGTCATAATGTATCCGCATTACGACATCACAATATATTATGAGATCGCAATATGCAGGTATTATGAGCACTTTCTCTTTCCCCAATTTGTGTCACATCTACGGGAGCATCATGGGCATGTATTACGACGTCACAGTATATGATGACATCATAATTAGTATGCACTATGACGTCACAATGTACTATGACGTCATAATGTGTCCGCGTTATGACATCACAATATATTATGAGAGCCCAATTTACAGGTATTATGAACAATTTCTCTTACCACAATTTGTGTCACATCTACTGGAGTATCATGAGCATGTATTATGACGTCACAGTATATGATGACATCATAATTAGTATGCAGTATGACGTCACAATATATTATGTCGTCACAATGTATCCGCATTATGACATCACAATATATTATGAGAGCGCAACATGCAGGTATTATGAGCAATTTCTCTTACCCCAATTTGTGTCACATCTACTGGAGCATCATGAGCATGTATTATGACGTCACAGTATATGATGACATCATAATTAGTATGCAGTATGACGTCACAATGTATTATGACGTCATAATGTATCCGCATTATGACATCACAATATATTATGAGAGCGCAACATGCAGGTATTATGAGCAATTTCTCTTACCCCAATTTGTGTCACATCTACTGGAGCATCATGAGCATGTATTATGACATCACAGTATATGATGACATCATAATGAGTATGCACTATGACGTCACAATGTGCTATGACGTCATAATGTATCCGCATTATGACATCACAATATATTATGAGAACGCAATTTGCAGGTATTATGAGCAATTTGTCTTACCCCAATTTGTGTCACATCTACTGGAGCCTCATGAGCATGTATTATGACGTCACAGTATATGATGACATCATAATTAGTATGCACTATGACGTCACAATGTATTATGACGTCATAATATATCCGCATTATGACATCACAATGTATTATGAGAGCGCAACATGCAGGTATTATGAGCAATTTCTCTTACCCTAATTTGTGTCACATCTACTGGATCCTCATGAGCATGTATTATGACGTCACAGTATATGATGACATCATAATTAGTATGCAGTATGACGTCACAATGTATTACGACGTCATAATGTATCCGCATTATGACATCACAATATATTATGAGAGCGCAACATGCAGGTATTATGACCAATTTCGCTTACGCCAATTTGTGTCACATCTACTGGAGCATCATGAGCATGTATTAAGACGTCACAGTATTTGATGACATCATAATTAGTATGCACTGTGACGTCACAATGTATTATGACGTCATAATGTATCCGCACTATGACATCACAATATATTATGAGAGCGCAACATGCAGGTATTATGACCAATTTCGCTTACCTCAATTTGTGTCACATCTACTGGAGCATCATGAGCATGTATTATGACGTCACAGTATTTGATGACATCATAATTAGTATGCACTGTGACGTCACAATGTATTATGACGTCATAATGTATCCGCACTATGACATCACAATATATTATGAGAGCGCAACATGCAGGTATTATGAGCAATTTCTCTTACCTCAATTTGTTTCACATCTACTGGAGCATCATGAGCATGTATTATGACGTCACAGTATTTGATGACATCATAATTAGTATGCACTGTGACGTCACAATGTATTATGACGTCATAATGTATCCGCACTATGACATCACAATATATTATGAGAGCGCAACATGCAGGTGTTATGAGCAATTTCTCTTACCCCAATTTGTGTCACATCTACTGGAGCATCATGAGCATGTATTATGACGTCACAGTATATGATTACATCATAATTAGTATGCAGTATGACGTCACAATGTATTATGACGTCATAATGTATCCGCATTATGACATCACAATATATTATGAGAGCGCAATTTGCAGGTTTTATGACCAATTTCGCTTACCCCAATTTGTGTCACATCTACTGGAGCATCATGAGCATGTATTATGACGTCACAGTATATGATGACATCATAATTAGTATGCAGTATGACGTCACAATGTATTATGACGTCATAATGTATCCGCATTAAGACATCACAATATATTTTGAGAGCGCAACATGCAGGTATTATGAGCAATTTCTCATACCCCAATTTGTGTCACATCTACTTGAGCATCATGAGCATGTATTATAACGTCACAGTATATGATGACATCATAATTAGTATGCAGTATGACGTCACAATGTATTATGATGTCATAATGTATCCGCATTAAAACATCACAATATATTATGAGAGCGCAACATGCAGGTATTATGAGCTATTTCTCTTACCCAAATTTGTGTCACATCTACTGGATCATCATGAGCATGTATTATGACGTCACAGTATATGATGACATCATAATTAGTATGCAGTATGACGTCACAATGTATTATGACGTCATAATGTATCCGCATTATGACATCACAATATATTATGAGAGCACAACATGCAGGTAGTATGAGCAATTTCTCTTACCCCAATTTCTGTCACATCTACTGGAGCATCATGTGCATGTATTATGACGTCACAGTATATGATGACATCATAATTAGTGTGCACTATGACGTCACAATGTATTATGACGTCATAATGTATCCGCATTATTACATCACAATATATTATGAGAGAGCAATTTGCAGGTTTCATGACCAATTTCTCTTACCCCAATTTGTGTCACATCTACTGGAGCATCATGAGCATGTATTATGACGTCACAGTATATGATGACATGATAATTAGTATGCAGTATGACGTCACAATGTATTATGACGTCATAATGTATCCACATTATGACATCACAATATATTATGAGAGCGCAATTTGCAGGTTTTATGACCAATTTCGCTTACCCCAATTTGTGTCACATCTACTGGAGCATCATGAGCATGTATTATGACGTCACAGTATATGATGACATCATTATTAGTATGCAGTATGATGTCACAATGTATTATGATGTCATAAAGTATCTGCAGTATGACATCACAATATATTATGAGAGCGCAACATGCAGGTATTATGACCAATTTCGCTTACGCCAATTTGTGTCACATCTACTGGAGCCTCATGAGCATGTATTATGACGTCACAGTATATGATGACATCATAATTAGTATGCACTATGACGTCAAAATGTATTATGACGTCATAATGCATCCGCATTATGACATCACAATATATTATGAGAGCGCAATTTGGAGGTTTAATGACCATTTTCGATTACCCCAATTTGTGTCACATCTACTGGAGCATCATGAGCATGTGTTATGACGTCACAGTATATGATGACATCATAATTAGTATGCACTATGACGTCACAATGTATTATGACGTCATACTGTATTCGCATTATGACATCACAATATATTGTGAGAGCGCAACATGCAGGTATTATGAGCAATTTCTCTTACCCCAATTTGTGTCACATCTACTGGAGCATCATGAGAATGTATTATGACGTCACAGTATATGATGACATCATAATTAGTATGCACTATGAGATCACAATGTATTATGACGTCATAATGTATCCGCATTATGACATCACAATATATTATGAGAGCGCAACATGCAGGTATTATGAGCAATTTCTCTTACCCCAATTTGTGTCATATCTACTGGAGCATCATGAGCATGTATTATGACGTCACAGTATTTGATGACATCATAATTAGTATGCACTGTGACGTCACAATGTATTATGACGTAATAATGTATCCGCACTATGACATCACAATATATTATGAGAGCGCAACATGCAGGTATTATGAGCAATTTCTCTTATCCCAATTTGTGTCATATCTACTGGAGCATCATGAGCATGTATTATGACGTCACAGTATATGATGACATCATAATTAGTATGCACTATGACGTCACAATATATTATGACGTCATAATGTATCCGCATTATGACATCACAATATATTATGAGAGCGCAACATGCAGGTGTTATGAGCAATTTCTCCTACCCCAATTTGTGTCACATCTACTGGAGCATCATGAGCATGTATTATGACGTCACAGTATATGATGACATCATAATTAGTATGCACTATGACATCACATTGTATTATGACGTCATAATATCTCCGCATTATGACATCACAATATATTATGAGAGCGCAATTTGCAGGTTTTATGACCAATTTCGCTTACCCCAATTTGTGTCACATCTACTGGAGCATCATGAGCATGTATTATGACGTCACAGTATATGATGACATCATAATTAGTATGCAGTATGACGTCACAATGTATTATGACGTCATAATGTATCCGCATTATGACATCAAAATATATTATGAGAGCGCAACCTGCAGGTATTATGAGCAATTTCTCTTACCCCAATTTGTGTCACATCTACTGGAGCATCATGAGCATGTATTATGACGTCACAGTATATGATGACATCATAATTAGTATGCAGTATGACGTCACAATGTATTATGACGTCATAATGTATCCGCATTAAGACATCACAATATATTATGAGAGCGCAACATGCAGGTATTATGAGCAATTCCTCTTACCCCAATTTGTGTCACATCTACTGGATCATCATGACCATGTATTATGACGTCACAGTATATGATGACATCATAATTAGTATGCACTATGACGTCACAATGTATTATGACGTCATAATGTCTCCGAATTATGACATCACAATATATTATGAGAGAACAATTTGCAGGTTTTATGACCAATTTCTCTTACCCCAATTTGTGTCACATCTACTGGAGAATCATGAGCATGTATTATGACGTCACAGTATATGATGACATCATAAATAGTATGCAGTATGACGTCACAATGTATTATGATGTCATAAAGTATCTGCAGTATGACATCACAATATATTATGAGAGCGCAACATGCAGGTATTATGACCAATTTCGCTTACCCCAATTTGTGTCACATCTACTGTAGCATCATGAGCATGTATTATGACGTCACAGTATATGATGACATCATAATTAGTATGCACTATGATGTCAAAATGTATTATGACGTCATAATGTATCCGCATTATGACATCACAATATATTATGAGAGCGCAATTTGGAGGTTTAATGACCATTTTCGATTACCCCAATTTGTGTCACATCTACTGGAGCATCATGAGCATGTATTATGACGTCACAGTACATGATGACATCATAATTAGCATGCACTATGACGTCACAATGTATTATGACGTCATAATGTATCCGCATTATGACATCACAATATATTATGAGAGCGCAACATGCAGGTTTTATGAACAATTTCGCTTACCCCAATTTGTGTCACATCTACTGTAGCATCATGAGCATGTATTATGACGTCATAGTATATGACGACATCATAATTAGTATGCACTATGACGTCACAATGTATTATGACGTCATAATGTATCCGCATTATGACATCACAATATATCATGAGAGCGCAACATGCAGGTATTATGAGCAATTTCTCTTACCCCAATTTGTGTCACATCTACTGGAGCATCATGAGCATGTATTACGACGTCACAGTATATGATGACATCATAATTAGTATGCACTATGACGTCACAATATATTATAAGTCATAATGTATCCGCATTACGACATCACAATATATTATGAGATCGCAATATGCAGGTATTATGAGCACTTTCTCTTTCCCCAATTTGTGTCACATCTACGGGAGCATCATGGGCATGTATTACGACGTCACAGTATATGATGACATCATAATTAGTATGCACTATGACGTCACAATGTACTATGACGTCATAATGTGTCCGCGTTATGACATCACAATATATTATGAGAGCCCAATTTACAGGTATTATGAACAATTTCTCTTACCACAATTTGTGTCACATCTACTGGAGTATCATGAGCATGTATTATGACGTCACAGTATATGATGACATCATAATTAGTATGCAGTATGACGTCACAATATATTATGTCGTCACAATGTATCCGCATTATGACATCACAATATATTATGAGAGCGCAACATGCAGGTATTATGAGCAATTTCTCTTACCCCAATTTGTGTCACATCTACTGGAGCATCATGAGCATGTATTATGACGTCACAGTATATGATGACATCATAATTAGTATGCAGTATGACGTCACAATGTATTATGACGTCATAATGTATCCGCATTATGACATCACAATATATTATGAGAGCGCAACATGCAGGTATTATGAGCAATTTCTCTTACCCCAATTTGTGTCACATCTACTGGAGCATCATGAGCATGTATTATGACATCACAGTATATGATGACATCATAATGAGTATGCACTATGACGTCACAATGTGCTATGACGTCATAATGTATCCGCATTATGACATCACAATATATTATGAGAACGCAATTTGCAGGTATTATGAGCAATTTGTCTTACCCCAATTTGTGTCACATCTACTGGAGCCTCATGAGCATGTATTATGACGTCACAGTATATGATGACATCATAATTAGTATGCACTATGACGTCACAATGTATTATGACGTCATAATATATCCGCATTATGACATCACAATGTATTATGAGAGCGCAACATGCAGGTATTATGAGCAATTTCTCTTACCCTAATTTGTGTCACATCTACTGGATCCTCATGAGCATGTATTATGACGTCACAGTATATGATGACATCATAATTAGTATGCAGTATGACGTCACAATGTATTACGACGTCATAATGTATCCGCATTATGACATCACAATATATTATGAGAGCGCAACATGCAGGTATTATGACCAATTTCGCTTACGCCAATTTGTGTCACATCTACTGGAGCATCATGAGCATGTATTATGACGTCACAGTATTTGATGACATCATAATTAGTATGCACTGTGACGTCACAATGTATTATGACGTCATAATGTATCCGCACTATGACATCACAATATATTATGAGAGCGCAACATGCAGGTATTATGAGCAATTTCTCTTACCTCAATTTGTTTCACATCTACTGGAGCAACATGAGCATGTATTATGACGTCACAGTATTTGATGACATCATAATTAGTATGCACTGTGACGTCACAATGTATTATGACGTCATAATGTATCCGCACTATGACATCACAATATATTATGAGAGCGCAACATGCAGGTGTTATGAGCAATTTCTCTTACCCCAATTTGTGTCACATCTACTGGAGCATCATGAGCATGTATTATGACGTCACAGTATATGATTACATCATAATTAGTATGCAGTATGACGTCACAATGTATTATGACGTCATAATGTATCCGCATTATGACATCACAATATATTATGAGAGCGCAATTTGCAGGTTTTATGACCAATTTCGCTTACCCCAATTTGTGTCACATCTACTGGAGCATCATGAGCATGTATTATGACGTCACAGTATATGATGACATCATAATTAGTATGCAGTATGACGTCACAATGTATTATGACGTCATAATGTATCCGCATTAAGACATCACAATATATTTTGAGAGCGCAACATGCAGGTATTATGAGCAATTTCTCATACCCCAATTTGTGTCACATCTACTTGAGCATCATGAGCATGTATTATAACGTCACAGTATATGATGACATCATAATTAGTATGCAGTATGACGTCACAATGTATTATGATGTCATAATGTATCCGCATTAAAACATCACAATATATTATGAGAGCGCAACATGCAGGTATTATGAGCTATTTCTCTTACCCAAATTTGTGTCACATCTACTGGATCATCATGAGCATGTATTATGACGTCACAGTATATGATGACATCATAATTAGTATGCAGTATGACGTCACAATATATTATGACGTCATAATGTATCCGCATTATGACATCACAATATATTATGAGAGCACAACATGCAGGTAGTATGAGCAATTTCTCTTACCCCAATTTCTGTCACATCTACTGGAGCATCATGAGCATGTATTATGACGTCACAGTATATGATGACATCATAATTAGTGTGCACTATGACGTCACAATGTATTATGACGTCATAATGTATCCGCATTATTACATCACAATATATTATGAGAGAGCAATTTGCAGGTTTTATGACCAATTTCTCTTACCCCAATTTGTGTCACATCTACTGGAGCATCATGAGCATGTATTATGACGTCACAGTATATGATGACATGATAATTAGTATGCAGTATGACGTCACAATGTATTATGACGTCATAATGTATCCACATTATGACATCACAATATATTATGAGAGCGCAATTTGCAGGTTTTATGACCAATTTCGCTTACCCCAATTTGTGTCACATCTACTGGAGCATCATGAGCATGTATTATGACGTCACAGTATATGATGACATCATTATTAGTATGCAGTATGATGTCACAATGTATTATGATGTCATAAAGTATCTGCAGTATGACATCACAATATATTATGAGAGCGCAACATGCAGGTGTTATGAGCAATTTCGCTTACGCCAATTTGTGTCACATCTACTGGAGCCTCATGAGCATGTATTATGACGTCACAGTATATGATGACATCATAATTAGTATGCACTATGACGTCAAAATGTATTATGACGTCATAATGCATCCGCATTATGACATCACAATATATTATGAGAGCGCAATTTGGAGGTTTAATGACCATTTTCGATTACCCCAATTTGTGTCACATCTACTGGAGCATCATGAGCATGTGTTATGACGTCACAGTTCATGATGACATCATAATTAGCATGCACTATGACGTCACAATGTATTATGACGTCATAATGTATCCGCAGTATGACATCACAATATATTATGAGAGCGCAACATGCAGGTATTATGAGCAATTTCTCTTACCCCAATTTGTGTCACATCTACTGGAGCATCATGAGCATGTATTATGACGTCACAGTTCATGATGACATCATAATTAGTATGCACTATGACGTCACAATGTATTATGACGTCATAATGTATCCGCATTATGACATCACAATATATTATGAGAGCGCAACATGCAGGTATTATGAGCAATTTCTCTTACCCCAATATGTGTCACATCTACTGGAGAATCATGAGCATGTATTATGACGTCACAGTATATGGTGACATCATAATTAGTATGCACTATGACGTCACAATGTATTATGACGTCATAATGTATCCGCATTATGACATCACAACATATTATGAGAGCGCAACATGCAGGTATTATGAGCAATTTCTCTTACTCCAATTTGTGTCACATCTACTGGAGCATCATGAGCATGTATTATGACGTCACAGTATATGATGACATCATAATTAGTATGCAGTATGACGTCACAATATATTATGACGTCATAATGTATTCGCATTATGACATCACAATATATTATGAGAGCGTAATATGCAGGTATTATGAGCAATTTCTCTTACCCCAATTTGTGTCACATCTACTGGAGCATCATAAGCATGTATTATGACGTCACAGTATATGATGACATCATAATTAGCATGCACTATGACGTCACAATGTATTATGACGTCATAATGTATCCGAATTATGACATCACAATATATTATGAGAGCGCAACATGCAGGTTTTATGACCAATTTCGCTCACCCCAATTTGTGTCACATCTACTGTAGCATCAGGAGCATGTATTATGACGTCACAGTATATGATGACATCATAATTAGTATGCACTATGACGTCACAATGTATTATGACGTCCTAATATATCCGCATTATGACATCACAATATATTATGAGAGCGCAACATGCAGCTATTATCAGCAATTTCTCTTACCCTAATTTGTGTCACATCTACTGGATCCTCATGAGTATGTATTATGACGTCACAGTATATGATGACATCATAATTAGTATGCAGTATGACGTCACAATGTATTATGACGTCATAATGTATCCGCATTATGACATCACAATATATTATGAGAGCGCAACATGCAGGTATTATGAGCAATTTCTCTTACCCCAATTTGTGTCACATCTACTGGAGCATCATGAGCATGTATCATGACGTCACAGTATATGATGACATCATAATTAGTACGCACTATGACGTCACAATGTATTATGACATCATAATGTATCCGCATTATGACATCACAATATATTATGAGAGAGCAATTTGCAGGTTTTATGAACAATTTCTCTTACCCCAATTTGTGTCACATCTACTGGAGCATCATGAGCATGTATTATGACGTCACAGTGTATGATGACATCATAATTATTATGCAGTATGACGTCACAATGTATTATGACGTCATAATATATCAGCATTATGACATCACAATATATTATGAGAGCGCAATTTGCAGGTTTTATGACCAATTTCGCTTACCCCAATTTGTGTCACATCTACTGGAGCATCATGAGCATGTATTATGACGTCACAGTATATGATGACATGATAATCAGTATGCACTATGTCGTCACAATGTATTATGACGTCATAATGTACCCGCATTATGACATCACAATATATTATGAGAGCGCAACATGCAGGTATTATGAGCAATATCTCTTACCCCAATTTGTGTCACATCTACTGGAGCATCATGAGCATGATTTATGACGTCAGAGTATATGATGACATCATAATTAGTATGCACTATGACTTCACAATGTATTATGACGTCATAATGTATCCGCATTATGACATCACAATATATTATGAGAGCGCAATTTGCAGGTTTTATGAACATTTTCGATTACCCCAATTTGTGTCACATCTACTGGAGCATCATGAGCATGTATTATGACGTCACAGTATACGATGACATCATAATTAGTATGCAGTATGACGTCACAATGTATTATGACGTCATAATGTATCCGCATTATGACATCACAATATATTGTGAGAGCGCAACATGCAGGTATTATGAGCAATTTCACTTACCTCAATTTGTGTCACATCTACTGGAGCATCATGAGCATGTACTATGACGTCACAGTATATGATGACATCATAATTAGTATGCACTATGACGTCACAATGTATTATGACGTCATAATGTATTCGCATTATGACATCACAATATACTATGAGAGAGCAATTTGCAGGTTTTATGACCAATTTCTCTTACCCCAATTTGTGTCACATCTACTGGAGCATCATGAGCATGTATTATGACGTCACAGTATATGATGACATCATAATTAGTATGCAGTATGACGTCACAATGTATTATGACGTCATAATGTATCCGCATTATGATATCACAATATATTATGAGAGCGCAATTTGCAGGATTTATGACCAATTTCGCTTACCCCAATTTGTGTCACATCTACTGGAGCATCATGAGCATGTATTATGACGTCACAGTATATGATGACATCATAATTAGTATGCAGTATGACGTCACAATGTATTATGATGTCATAAAGTATCCGCATTATGACAACACAATATATTATGAGAGCGCAACATGCAGGTATTATGACCAATTTCGCTCACCCCAATTTGTGTCACATCTACTGGAGCATCATGAGCATGTATTATGACGTCACAGTATATGATGACATCATAATCAGTATGCAGTATGACGTCACAATGTATTATGACGTCATAATGTATCCGCATTATGACATCACAATATATTATGAGAGCGCAACATGCAGGTATTATGAGCAATTTCTCTTATCCCAATTTGTGTCACATCTAGTGGAGCATCATGAGCATGTATTATGACTTCACAGTATATGATGACATCATAATTAGTATGCACTATGACGTCACAATGTATTATGACGTCATAATGTATCCGCATTACGACATCACAATATATTATGAGAGAGCAATTTGCAGATTTTATGACCAATTTCTCTTACCCCAATTTATGTCACATCTACTGGAGCTTCATGAGCATGATTTATGACGTCAGAGTATATGATGACATCATAATTAGTATGCACTATGACGTCACAATGTATTATGACGTCATAACGTATCCGCATTATGACATCACAATATATTATGAGAGGGCAATTTGCAGGTTTTATGAACATTTTCGATTACCCCAATTTGTGTCACATCTACTGGACCATCATGAGCATGTATTATGACGTCACAGTATACGATGACATCATAATTAGTATGCAGTATGACGTCACAATGTATTATGACGTCATAATGTATCCGCATTATGACATCCCAATATATTATGAGAGTGCCAAATGCAGGTATTATGAGCAATTTCTCTTACCTCAATTTGTGTCACATCTACTGGAGCATCATGAGCATGTATTATGACGTCACAGTATATGATGACATCATAATTAGTATGCACTATGACGTCACAATGTATTATGACGTCATAATGTATCCGCATTATGACATCACAATATATTATGAGAGCGCAATTTGGAGGTTTTATCACCATTTTCGATTACCCCAATTTGTGTCACATCTACTGGAGCATCATGAGCATGTATTATGATGTCACAGTATATGATGACATCATAATTATTATGCACTATGACATCACAATATATTATGACGTCATAATGTATCCGCATTATGACATCACAATATATTATGAGAGCGTAATATGCAGGTATTATGAGCAATTTCTCTTACCCCAATTTGTGTCACATCTACTGGAGCATCATGAGCATGTATTATGACGTCACAGTATATGATGACATCATAATTAGTATGCACTATGATGTCACAATGTATTATGACGTCATAATGTATCCGCGTAATGACATCACAATATGTTATGAGAGCACAACATGCAGGTATTTTGAGCAATTTCTCTTACCTCAATTTGTGTCACATCTACTGGAGCATCATGAGCATGTATTATGACGTCACAGTATATGATGACATCATAATTAGCATGCACTGTGACGTCACAATGTATTATGACGTCATAATGTATCCGAATTATGACATCACAATATATTATGAGAGCGCAACATGCAGGTTTTATGACCAATTTCGCTCACCCCAATTTGTGTCACATCTACTGTAGCATCAGGAGCATGTATTATGACGTCACAGTATATGATGACATCATAATTAGTATGCACTATGACGTCACAATATATTATGACGTCATAATGTATCCGCATTATGACATCACAATATATTATGAGAGCGCAGTTTGGAGGTTTTATGACCATTTTCGATAACCCCAATTTGTGTCATATCTACTGGAGCATCATGAGCATGTAATACGACGTCACAGTATATGATGACATCATAATTAGTATGCACTATGACGTCACAATATATTATGAAGTCATAATGTATCCGCATTACGACATCACAATATATTATGAGAGCGCAATATGCAGGTATTATGAGCGATTTCTCTTACCCCAATCTGTGTCACATCTACTGTAGCATCATGAGCATGTATTATGACGTCACAGTATATGATGACATAATAATTAGTATGCAGTATGACATCACAATATATTATGAGAGCGCAATTTGCCGGTATTATGAGCAATTTGTCTTACCCCAATTTGTGTCACATCTACTGGAGCCTCATGAGCATGTATTATGATATCACATTATGTGATGACATCATAATTAGTATGCACTATGATGTCACAATGTATTATGACGTCATAATATATCCGCATTATGACATCACAATATATTATTAGAGCGCAACATGCAGGTATTATGAGCAATTTCGCTTACCCCAATTTGTGTCACATCTACTGGAGCATCATGAGCATGTATTATGATGTCACAGTATATGATGACATCATAATTAGTATGCACTATGGCGTCACAATGTATTATGACGTCATAATGTATCCGCATTATGACATCACAATATATTATGAGAGCGCAACATGCAGGTATTATGAGCAATTTCTCTTACCCCAATTTGTGTCACATCTACTGGAGCATCATGAGCATGTATTATGACGTCACAGTATATGATGACATCATAATTTGTATGCACTATGACGTCACAAAGTATTATGACGTCATAATGTATCCGCATTATAACATCACAATATATTATGAGAGCGCAACATGCAGGTATTATGAGCAATTTCTCTTACCTCAATTTGTGTCACATCTACTGGAGCATCATGAGCATGTATTATGACGTCACAGTTCATGATGACATCATAATTAGCATGCACTATGACGTCACAATGTATTATGACGTCATAATGTATCCGCAGTATGACATCACAATATATTATGAGAGCGCAACATGCAGGTATTATGAGCAATTTCTCTTACCCCAATTTGTGTCACATCTACTGGAGCATCATGAGCATGTATTATGACGTCACACTTCATGATGACATCATAATTAGTATGCACTATGACGTCACAATGTATTATGACGTCATAATGTATCCGCATTATGACATCACAATATATTATGAGAGCGCAACATGCAGGTATTATGAGCAATTTCTCTTACCCCAATATGTGTCACAACTACTGGAGCATCATGAGCATGTATTATGACGTCACAGTATATGGTGACATCATAATTAGTATGCACTATGACGTCACAATGTATTATGACGTCATAATGTATCCGCATTATGACATCACAACATATTATGAGAGCGCAACATGCAGGTATTATGAGCAATTTCTCTTACTCCAATTTGTGTCACATCTACTGGAGCATCATGAGGATGTATTATGACGTCACAGGATATGATGACATCATAATTAGTATGCAGTATGACGTCACAATATATTATGACGTCATAATGTATTCGCATTATGACATCACAATATATTATGAGAGCGCAACATGCAGGTTTTATGACCAATTTCGCTCACCCCAATTTGTGTCACATCTACTGTAGCATCATGAGCATGTATTATGACGTCACAGTATATGATGACATCATAATTAGTATGCACTATGACGTCACAATATATTATGACGTCCTAATATATCCGCATTATGACATCACAATATATTATGAGAGCGCAACATGCAGCTATTATGAGCAATTTCTCTTACCCTAATTTGTGTCACATCTACTGGATCCTCATGAGTATGTATTATGACGTCACAGTATATGATGACATCATAATTAGTATGCAGTATGACGTCACAATGTATTATGACGTCATAATGTATCCACATTATGACATCACAATATATTATGAGAGCGCAACATGCAGGTATTATGAGCAATTTCTCTTACCCCAATTTGTGTCACATCTACTGGAGCATCATGAGCATGTATTATGACGTCACAGTATATGATGACATCATAATTAGTACGCACTATGACGTCACAATGTATTATGACATCATAATGTATCCGCATTATGACATCACAATATATTATGAGAGAGCAATTTGCAGGTTTTATGACCAATTTCTCTTACCCCAATTTGTGTCACATCTACTGGAGCATCATGAGCATGTATTATGATGTCACAGTGTATGATGACATCATAATTAGTATGCAGTATGACGTCACAATGTATTATGACGTCATAACATATCAGCATTATGACATCACAATATATTATGAGAGCGCAATTTGCAGGTTTTATGACCAATTTCGCTTACCCCAATTTGTGTCACATCTACTGGAGCATCATGAGCATGTATTATGACGTCACAGTATACGATGACATCATAATTAGTATGCAGTATGACGTCACAATGTATTATGACGTCATAATGTATCCGCATTATGACATCACAATATATTATGAGAGTGCCAAATGCAGGTATTATGAGCAATTTCTCTTACCTCAATTTGTGTCACATCTACTGGAGCATCATGAGCATGTATTATGACGTCACAGTATATGATGACATCATAATTAGTATGCACTATGACGTCACAATGTATTATGACGTCATAATGTATCCGCATTATGACATCACAATATATTATGAGAGCGCAATTTGGAGGTTTTATCACCATTTTCGATTACCCCAATTTGTGTCACATCTACTGGAGCATCATGAGCATGTATTATGATGTCACAGTATATGATGACATCATAAATATTATGCACTATGACATCACAATATATTATGACGTCATAATGTATCCGCATTATGACATCACAATATATTATGAGAGCGCAATTTGCAGGTATTCGGAGCAATTTCTCTTACCCCAATTTGTGTCACATCTACTGGAGCATAATGAGCATGCATTATGATGTCACTGTATATGATGACATCATAATTAGTATGCACTATGATGTCACAATGTATTATGACGACATAATGATTCCGCATTATGACATCACAATATATTATGAGAGCGCAATTTGCAGGTATTATGAGCAATTTCTCTTACCCCAATTTCTGTCACATCTACTGGAGCATAATGAGCATCCATTATGATGTCACTATATATGATGACATCATAATTAGTATGCACTATGATGTCACAATGTATTATGAGGTCATAATGAATCCGCATTATGACATCACAATATATTATGAGAGCGCAATTTGCAGATATTTTGAGCAATTTCTCTTACCCCAATTTGTGTCACATCTACTGGAGAAACATGAGCATATATTATGACGTCACAGTATATGATGACATCATAATTAGTATGCATTATGACGTCACAATATATTATGATGTCATAACATATCCGCATTATGGCATCAAAATATATTATGAGAGCGCAATTTGCAGGTATTCGGAGCAATTTCTCTTACCCCAATTTGTGTCACATCTACTGGAGGATAATGAGCATGCATTATGATGTCACTGTATATGATGACATCATAATTAGTATGCACTATGATGTCACAGTGTATTATGACGTCATAATGTATCCGCTTTATGACATCACAATATATTATGAGAGCGCAATTTGCAGGTATTATGACCAATTTCTCTTACCCCAATTTGTGTCACATCTACTGGAGCATCCTGAGCATGTATTTTGACGTCACAATATATGATGACATCATATTTAGTATGCACTATGACGTCACAATGTATTATGACGTCATAATGTATTTGCATTATGACATCACAATATAGTATGAGAGCGCAATTTGCAGGTATTATGAGCAATTTCTCTTACCCCAATTTGTGTCACATCTACTCGAGCATCATGAGCATGTATTATGACGTCACAGTATATGATGACATCATAATTAGTATGCACTATGACGTCACAATGTATTATGATGTCATAATATATCCGCATTATGACATCACAACATATTAAGAGAGCACAATTTGCAGATATTATGAGCAATTTCTCTTACCACAATTAGAGTCACATCTACTGGAGCATCATGAGCATGCATTATGACGTCACAATATATGATGACATCATAATTAGTATGCACTATGATGTCACAATGTATTATGACGTCATAATGTATCCGGTTTATGACATCACAATATATTATGAGAGCGCAATTTGCAGGTATTATGAGCAATATCTCTTACCCCAAATTGTATCACATCTACTGGAGCATCCTGAGCATGTATTTTAACGTCACAATATATGATGACATCATAATTAGTATGCACTATGACGTCACAATGTATTATGACGTCATAATGAATCCGCATTATGACATCACAATATAGTATGAGAGCGCAATTTGCAGGTATAATGAGCAATTTCTCTTACCCCAATTTGTGTCACATCTACTCGAGCATCATGAGCATGCATTATGACGTCACTGTATATGATGACATCATAATTAGTATGCACTATGACGTCACAATGTATTATGACGTCATAATGTATCCGCTTTATGACATCACAATATATTATGAGAGCGCAATTTGCAGGTATTATGAGCGATTTCTCTTACCCCAATTTGTGTCACATCTACTGGAGCATAATGAGCATGCATTATGATGTCACTGTATATGATGACATCATAATTAGTATGCACTATGACGTCTCAATGTATTATGATGTCATAATGATTCCGCATTATGACATCACAATATATTATGAGAGCGCAATTTGCAGGTATTATGAGCAATTTCTCTTACCCCAATTTGTGTCACATCTACTGGAGCATAATGAGCATGCATTATGATGTCACAGTATATGATGACATCATAATTAGTATGCACTATGATGTCACAATGTATTATGAGGTCATAATGAATCCGCATTATGACATCACAATATATTATGAGAGCGCAATTTGCAGGTGTTTTGAGCAATTTCTCTTACCCCAATTTGTGTCACATCTACTGGAGAAACATGAGCATGTATTATGACGTCACAGTATATGATGACATCATAATTAGTATGCATTATGACGTCACAATATATTATGATGTCATTATATATCCGCGTTATGGCATCACAATATATTATGAGAGCGCAATTTACAGGCATTATGAGCAATTTCTCTTACCCCAATTTGTGTCACATCTACTGGAGCATCCTGAGCATGTATTTAGACGTCACAATATATGATGACATCATAATTAATATGCACTATGACGTCACAATGTATTATGACGTCATAATGTATTCGCATTATGACATCACAATATAGTATGAGAGCGCAATTTGCAGGTATTATGAGCAATTTCTCTTACCCCAATTTGTGTCACATCTACTGGAGCATTCTGAGCATGTATTTTGACGTCACAATATATGATGACATCATAATTAGTATGCACTATGACGTCACAATGTATTATGACGTCAAAAGGTATTCACATTATGACATCACAATATAGTATGAGAGCGCAATTTGCAGGTATTATGAGCAATTTCTCTTACCCCAATTTGTGTCACATCTTCTCGAGCATCATGAGCATGTATTATGACGTCACAGTATATGATGACATCATAATCAGTATGCACTATGACGTCACAATGTATTATGACGTCATAATGTATCCGCATTATGACATCACAATATATTATGAGAGCGCAATATGCAGTATTTATGAACAATTTCGCTTACCCCAATTTGTTTCACATCTACTGAAGCATCATGAGCATGTATTATGACATCACACTATATGATGACATCGTAATTAGTGTGTACTATGACGTCACAATGTATTATGACGTCATAATGTATCCGCATTATGACATTACAATATATTATGAGAGCGCAATATGTAGGTATTATGAGCAATTTCTCTTACCTCAATTTGTGTCACATCTACTGGAGCATCATGAGCATGTATTATGACGTCACAGTATATGATGACATCATAATTAGCATGCACTATGATGTCACAATGTATTATGACGTCATAATGTATCCATATTATGACATCACAATATATTATGAGAGCGCAACATGCAGGTATTATGAGCAATTTCTCCTACCCCAATTTGTGTCACATCTACTGGAGCATCATGAGCATGTATTATGACGTCACAGTATATGATGACATCATAATTAGTAGTCACTATGACATCACAATGTATTATGACGTCATAATGTATCCACATTATGACATCGCAACATATTATGAGAGCCCAACATGCAGGTATTATGAGCAATTTCTCTTACCCCAATTTGTGTCACATCTACTGGAGCATCATGAGCATGTATTATGACGTCACAGTATTTGATGACATCATAATTAGTATGCACTATGACGTCACAATGTATTATGACGTCATAATGTATCCGCATTATGACATCACAATATATTATGAGAGCGCAACATGCAGGTATTATGAGCAATTTCTCTTATCCCAATTTGTGTCACATCTACTGGAGCATCATGAGCATGTATTATGACGTCACAGTATATGATGACATCATAATTAGTATGCACTATGACATCACAACGTATTATGACGTCATAATGTATCCGCATTATGACATCACAATATATTATGAGAGCGCAACATGCAGGTATTATGAGCAATTTCTCTTACCCCAATTTGTGTCACATCTACTGGAGCATCATGAGCATGTATTATGACGTCACAGTATATGATGACATCATAATTACTCTGCACTATGACGTCATAATGTATTATTACGTCATAATATATCCGCATTATGACATCACAATATATTATGAGAGCGCAATCTGCAGGTTTTATGACCAATTTCGCTTACCCCAATTTGTGTCACATGTACTGGAGCATCATGAGCATGTATTATGACGTCACAGTATATGATGACATCATAATTAGTATGCACTATGACGTCACAATGTATTATGACGTCATAATCTATCTGCATTATGACATCACAATATATTATGAGAGCGCAATTTGCAGGTTTTATGACCAATTTCGCTTACCCCAATTTGTGTCACATCTACTGTAGCATCATGAGCATGTATTATGACGTCACAGTATATGATGACATCATAATTAATATGCAGTATGACGACACAATGTATTATGAAGTCATGATGTATCCCCATTATGACCTCACAATATATTATGAGAGCGCAACATGCAGGTATTATGAGCAATTTCTCTTACCCCAATTTATGTCACATCTACTGGAGCTTCATGAGCATGATTTATGACGTCAGAGTATATGATGACATCATAATTAGTATGCACTATGACGTCACAATGTATTATGACGTCATAATGTATCCGCATTATGACATCACAATATATTATGAGAGCGCAATTTGCAGGTTTTATGAACATTTTCGATTATCCCAATTTGTGTCACATCTACTGGACCATCATGAGCATGTATTATGACGTCACAGTATACGATGACATCATAATTAGTATGCAGTATGACGTCACAATGTATTATGATGTCATAATGTATCCGCATTATGACATCACAATATATTATGAGAGTGCCAAATGCAGGTATTATGAGCAATTTCTCTTACCTCAATTTGTGTCACATCTACTGGAGCATCATGAGCATGTATTATGACGTCACAGTATATGATGACATCATAATTAGTATGCACTATGACGTCACAATGTATTATGACGTCATAATGTATCCGCATTATGACATCACAATATATTATGAGAGCGCAATTTGGAGGTTTTATCACCATTTTCGATTACCCCAATTTGTGTCAGATCTACTGGAGCATCATGAGCATGTATTATGATGTCACAGTATATGATGACATCATAATTATTATGCACTATGACATCACAATATATTATGACGTCATAATGTATCCGCATTATGACATCACAATATATTATGAGAGCGTAATATGCAGGTATTATGAGCAATTTCTCTTACCCCAATTTGTGTCACATCTACTGGAGCATCATGAGCATGTATTATGACGTCACAGTATATGATGACATCATAATTAGTATGCACTATGATGTCACAATGTATTATGACGTCATAATGTATCCGCATAATGACATCACAATATGTTATGAGAGCGCAACATGCAGGTATTTTGAGCAATTTCTCTTACCTCAATTTGTGTCACATCTCCTGGAGCATCATGAGCATGTATTATGACGTCACAGTATATGATGACATCATAATTAGCATGCACTGTGACGTCACAATGTATTATGACGTCATAATGTATCCGAATTATGACATCACAATATATTATGAGAGCGCAACATGCAGGTTTTATGACCAATTTCGCTCATCCCAATTTGTGTCACATCTACTGTAGCATCAGGAGCATGTATTATGACGTCACAGTATATGATGACATCATAATTAGTATGCACTATGACGTCACAATATATTATGACGTCATAATGTATCCGCATTATGACATCACAATATATTATGAGAGCGCAGTTTGGAGGTTTTATGACCATTTTCGATAACCCCAATTTGTGTCATATCTACTGGAGCATCATGAGCATGTAATACGACGTCACAGTATATGATGACATCATAATTAGTATGCACTATGACGTCACAATATATAATGAAGTCATAATGTATCCGCATTACGACATCACAATATATTATGAGAGCGCAATATGCAGGTATTATGAGCAATTTCTCTTACCCCAATTTGTGTCACATCTACTGTAGCATCATGAGCATGTATTATGACGTCACAGTATATGATGACATCATAATTAGTATGCAGTATGACATCACAATATATTATGAGAGCGCAATTTGCCGGTATTATGAGCAATTTGTCTTACCCCAATTTGTGTCACATCTACTGGAGCCTCATGAGCATGTATTATGATGTCACATTATGTGATGACATCATAATTAGTATGCACTATGATGTCACAATGTATTATGACGTCATAATATATCCGCATTATGACATCACAATATATTATTAGAGCGCAACATGCAGGTATTATGAGCAATTTCGCTTACCCCAATTTGTGTCACATCTACTGGAGCATCATGAGCATGTATTATGATGTCACAGTATATGATGACATCATAATTAGTATGCACTATGACGTCACAAGGTATTATGACGTCATAATATATCCGCATTATGACATCACAATATATTATGAGAGCGCAACATGCAGGTATTATGAGCAATTTCTCTTACCCCAATTTGTTTCACATCTACTGGAGCATCATGAGCATGTATTATGATGTCACAGTATATGATGACATCATAATTAGTATGCACTATGACGTCACAATGTATTATGACGTCATAATGTATCTGCATTATGACATCACAATATATTATGAGAGCGCAACATGCTGGTATTATGAGCAATTTCTCTTACCCCAATTTGTGTCACATCTACTGGAGCATCATGAGCATGTATTATGACGTCACAGTATTTGATGACATCATAATTAGTATGCACTGTGACTTCACAATGTATTATGATGTCATAATGTATCCGCATTATGACATCACAATATATTATGAGAGCGCAACATGCAGGTATTATGAGCAATTTCTCTTACCCTAATTTGTGTCACATCTACTGGAGCATCATGAGCATGTATTACGACGTCACAGTGTATGATGACATCATAATCAGTATGCACTATGGCGTCACAATGTATTATGACGTCATAATGTATCCGCATTATGACATCACAATATATTATGAGTGCGCTATTTGCTGGTTTTATGACCAATTTCGCTTACCCCAATTTGTGTCACATCTACTGCAGCATCATGAGCATGTATTATGATGTCACAGTATATGATGACATCATAATCAGTATGCACTATGGGGTCACAATGTATTATGACGTCATAATGTACCCGCATTATGACATCACAATATATTATGAGAGCGCAACATGCAGGTATTATGAGCAATTTCTCTTACCCTAATTTGTGTCACATCTACTGGATCCTCATGAGCATGTATTATGACGTCACAGTATATGATGACATCATAATTAGTATGCAGTATGACGTCACAATGTATTATGACGTCATAATGTATCCGCATTATGACATCACAATATATTATGAGAGCGCAACATGCAGGTATTATGAGCAATTTCTCTTACCCCAATTTGTGTCACATCTACTGGAGCATCATGAGCATGTATTATGACGTCACAGTATATGATGACATCATAATTAGTATGCACCATGACGTCACAATGTATTATGACATCATAATGTATCCGCATTATGACATCACAATATATTATGAGAGAGCAATTTGCAGGTATTATGACCAATTTCTCTTACCCCAATTTGTGTCACATCTACTGGAGCATCATGAGCATGTATTATGACGTCACAGTGTATGATGACATCATAATTAGTATGCAGTATGACGTCACAATGTATTATGACGTCAAAATGTATCCGCATTATGACATCACAATATATTATGAGAGCGCAATTTGCAGGTTTTATGACCAATTTCGCTTACCCCAATTTCTGTCACATCTACTGGAGCATCATGAGCATGTATTATGACGTCACAGTATATGATGACATCATAATTAGTATGCAGTATGACGTCACAATGTATTATGATGTCATAATGTATCCGCATTATGACATCACAATATATTATGAGAGCGCAATTTGGAGGTTTTATGACCATTTTCGATTACCCCAATTTGTGTCACATCTACTGGAGCATCATGAGCATGTATTCTGACGTCACAGTATATGATGACATCATAATTATTATGCACTATGACGTCACAATATATTATGACGTCATAATGTATCCGCATTATGACATCACAATATATTATGAGAGCGTAATATGCAGGTATTATGAGCAATTTCTCTTACCCCAATTTGTGTCACATCTACTGGAGCATCATTAGCATGTATTATGATGTCACAGTATATGATGACATCATAATTAGTATGCACTATGATGTCAGAATATATTATGATGTCATAATGTATCCGCATAATGACATCACAATATGTTATGAGAGCGCAACATGCAGGTATTTTGAGCAATTTCTCTTACCTCAATTTGTGTCACATCTACTGGAGCATCATGAGCATGTATTATGACGTCACAGTATATGATGACATCATAATTAGCATGCACTGTGACGTCACAATGTATTATGACGTCATAATGTATCCGAATTATGACATCACAATATATTATGAGAGCGCAACATGCAGGTTTTATGACCAATTTCGCTCACCCCACTTTGTGTCACATCTACTGTAGCATCAGGAGCATGTATTATGACGTCACAGTATATGATGACATCATAATTAGTATGCACTATGACGTCACAATGTATTATGACGTCATAATGTATCCGCATTATGACATCACAATATATTATGAGAGCGCAGTTTGGAAGTTTTATGACCATTTTCGATAACCCCAATTTGTGTCATATCTACTGGAGCATCATGAGCATGTAATACGACGTCACAGTATATGATGACATCATAATTAGTATGCAGTATGACGTCACAATATATTATGAAGTCATAATGTATCCGCATTACGACATCACAATATATTATGAGAGCGCAATATGCAGGTATTATGAGCAATTTCTCTTACCCCAATTTGTGTCACATCTACTGTAGCATCATGAGCATGTATTATGACGTCACAGTATATGATGACATCATAATTAGTATGCAGTATGACATCACAATATATTATGAGAGCGCAATTTGCAGGTATTATGAGCAATTTGTCTTACCCCAATTTCTGTCACATCTACTGGAGCCTCATGAGCATGTATTATGATGTCACATTATGTGATGACATCATAATTAGTATGCACTATGATGTCACAATGTATTATGACGTCATAATATATCCGCATTATGACATCACAATATATTATTAGAGCGCAACATGCAGGTATTATGAGCAATTTCGCTTACCCCAATTTGTGTCACATCTACTGGAGCATCATGAGCATGTATTATGACGTCACAGTATATGATGACATCATAATTAGTATGCACTATGACGTCACAATGTATTATGACGTCATAATGTATCCGCATTATGACATCACAATATATTATGAGAGCGCAACATGCAGGTATTATGAGCAATTTCTCTTACCCCAATTTGTGTCACATCTACTGGAGCATCATGAGCATGTATTATGACGTCACAGTATATGATGACATCATAATTAGTATGCACTATGATGTCACAATGTATTATGACGTCATAATGTATCCGCATAATGACATCACAATATGTTATGAGAGCGCAACATGCAGGTATTTTGAGCAATTTCTCTTACCTCAATTTGTGTCACATCTACTGGAGCATCATGAGCATGTATTATGACGTCACAGTATATGATGACATCATAATTAGTATGCAGTATGACGTCACAATGTATTATGACGTCATAACGTATCCGCATTATGACATCACAATATATTATGTGAGCGTAATTTGCAGGTTTTATGACCAATTTCGCTTACCCCAATTTGTGTCACATCTACTGGAGCATCATGAGCATGTATTATGACGTCACAGTATATGATGACATCATAATTATTATGCAGTATGACGTCACAATGTATTATGACGTCATAATATATCCGCATTATGACATCACAATATATTATGAGAGCGCAACATGCAGGTATTATGAGCAATTTCTCTTACCCCAATTTGTGTCACATCTACTGGAGCATCATGAGCACGTATTATGACATCACAGTATATGATGACATCATAATGAGTATGCACTATGACGTCACAATGTGCTATGACGTCATAATGTATCCGCATTATGACATCACAATATATTATGAGAGCGCAATTTGCAGGTATTATGAGCAATTTGTCTTACCCCAATTTGTGTCACATCTACTGGAGCCTCATGAGCATGTATTATGACGTCACAGTATATGATGACATCATAATTAGTATGCACTATGACGTCACAATGTATTATGACGTCATAATATATCCGCATTATGACATCACAATATATTATGAGAGCGCAATTTGCAGGTTTTATGACCAATTTCGCTTACCCCAATTTGTGTCACATCTACTGGAGCATCATGAGCATGTATTATGACGTCACAGTATATGATGACATCATTATTAGTATGCAGTATGACGTCACAATGTATTATGATGTCATAAAGTATCTGCAGTATGACATCACAATATATTATGAGAGCGCAACATGCAGGTATTATGAGCAATTTCTCTTACCCCAATTTGTGTCACATCTACTGGAGCATCATGAGCATGTATTATGACATCACAGTATATGATGACATCATAATGAGTATGCACTATGACGTCACAATGTATTATGACGTCATAATGTATCCGCATTATGACATCACAATATATTATGAGAGCGCAGTTTGCAGGTATTATGAGCAATTTCTCTTACCCCAATTTGTGTCACATTTATTGGAGTATCATCAGCATGTATTATGACGTCACAGTATATGATGACATCATAATTAGTATGCACTATGACGTCACAATGTATTATAACGTCATAATGAATCTGCATTATGACATCTCAATATATTATGAGAGCGCAATTTGCAGGTATTATGAGCACTTTGTCTTACCCCAATTTGTGTCACATCTAGTGGAGCATCATGAGCATGATTTATGACGTCAGAGTATATGATGATATCATAATTAGTATGCACTATGACGTCACAATGTATTATGACGTCATAATGTATCCGCATTAGGACATCACAATATATTATAAGAGCGCAACATGCAGGTATTATGAGCAATTTCTCTTATCCCAATTTGTGTCACATCTACTGGAGCATCATGAGCATGTATTATGACGTCACAGTATTTGATGACATCATAATTAGTATGCACTGTGACGTCACAATGTATTATGACGTCATAATGTGTCCGCACTATGACATCACAATATATTATGAGAGCGCAATATGCAGGTATTATTAGCAATTTCTCTTACCCCAATTTGTGTCACATCTACTGGAGCATCATGAGCATGTATTATGACGTCACAGTATATGATGACATCATAATTAGTATGCACTATGACGTCACAATGTATTATGACGTCATAATGTATCCGCATTATGACATCACAATATATTATGAGAGCGCAACATGCAGGTGTTATGATCAATTTCTCTTACCCCAATTTGTGTCACATCTACTGGAGCATCATGAGCATGTATTATGACGTCACAGTGTATGATGACATCATAATTAGTATGCACTATGACGTCACAATGTATTATGATGTCATAATATATCCGCATTATGACAACACAATATATTATGAGAGCGCAATTTGCAGGTTTTATGACCAATTTCGCTTACCCCAATTTGTGTCACATCTACTGGAGCATCATGAGCATGTATTATGACGTCACAGTATATGATGACATCATTATTAGTATGCAGTATGACGTCACAATGTATTATGATGTCATAAAGTATCTGCAGTATGACATCACAATATAATATGAGAGCGCAACATGCAGGTATTATGACCAATTTTGCTTAGCCCAATTTGTGTCACATCTACTGTAGCATCATGAGCATGTATTATGACGTCACAGTATATGATGACATCATAATTAGTATGCACTATGACGTCACAATGTATTATGACGTCATAATGTGTCCGCGTTATGACATCACAATATATTATGAGAGCCTAATTTACAGGCTTTATGAACAATTTCTCTTACCCCAATTTGTGTCACATCTACTGGAGTATCATGAGCATGTATTATGACGTCACAGTATATGATGACATCATAATTAGTATGCAGTATGACGTCACAATGTATTATGACGTCATAATGTATCCGCATTATGACATCACAATATATTATGTGAGCACAATTTGCAGGTTTTATGACCAATTTCGCTTACCCCAATTTGTGTCACATCTACTGGAGCATCATGAGCATGTATTATGACCTTACAGTATATGATGACATCATAATTAGTATGCAGTATGACGTCACAATGTATTATGACGTCATAATGTATCCGCATTATGACATCACAATATATTATGAGAGCGCAACATGCAGGTATTATGAGCAATTTCTCTTACCTCAATTTGTGTCACAACTACTGGAGCATCATGAGCATGTATTATGACGTCACAGTATTTGATGACATCATAATTAGTATGCACTGTGACGTCACAATGTATTATGACGTCATAATGTATCCGCACTATGACATCACAATATATTATGAGAGCGCAACATGCAGGTATTATGAGCAATTTATCTTATCCCAATTTGTGTCACATCTACTGGAGCATCATGAGCATGTATTATGACGTCACAGTATATGATGACATCATAATTAGTATGCACTATGACGTCACAATGTATTATGACATCATATTGTTTCCGCATTATGACATCACAATATATTATGAGAGCGCAACATGCAGGTGTTATGAGCAATTTCTCTTACCCCAATTTGTGTCACATCTACTGGAGCATCATGAGCATGTATTATGACGTCACAGTATATGATGACATCATAATTAGTATGCACTATGACGTCACAATGTATTATGACGTCATAATGTATCCGCATTATGACATCACAATATATTATGCGAGCGCAATTTGCAGGTTTTATGACCAATTTCGCTTACCCCAATTTGTGGCACATCTACTGGAGCATCATGAGCATGTATTATGATGTCACAGTATATGATGACATCATAATTAGTATGCAGTATGACGTCACAATGTATTATGACGTCATAATGTATCCGCATTAAGACATCACAATATATTTTGAGAGCGCAACATGCAGGTATTATGAGCAATTTCTCTTACCCCAATTTGTGTCACATCTACTTGAGCATCATGAGCATGTATTATGACGTCACAGTTTATGATGACATCATAATTAGTATGCAGTATGACGTCACAATGTATTATGACGTCATAATGTATCCGCATTAAAACATCACAATATATTATGAGAGCGCAACATGCAGGTATTATGAGCAATTTCTCTTACCCCAATTTGTGTCACATCTACTGGATCATCATGAGCATGTATTATGACGTCACAGTATATGATGACATCATAATTAGTATGCAGTATGACGTCACAATGTATTATGACGTCATAATGTATCCGCATTATGACATCACAATATATTATGAGAGCGCAACATGCAGGTATTATGAGCAATTTCTCTTACCCCAATTTGTGTCACATCTACTGGAGCATCATGAGCATGTATTATGACGTCACAGTATATGATGATATCATGATTAGTATGCACTATGACGTCACAATGTATTATGACGTCATAATGTATCCACATTATGACATCACAATATATTATGAGAGAGCAATTTGCAGGTTTTATGACCAATTTCTCTTACCCCAATTTGTGTCACATCTACTGGAGCATCATGAGCATGTATTATGACGTCCCAGTATATGATGACATCATAATTAGTATGCACTATGACATCACAATGTATTATGACGTCATAATGTATCCGCATTATGACATCACAATATATTATGAGAGCGAAAAATGCAGGTATTATGAGCAATTTCTCTTACCCCAATTTGTGTCACATCTACTGGAGCATCATGAGCATGTATTATGACGTCACAGTATATGATGACACCATAATTAGTATGCACTATGACGTCACAATGTATTATGACGTCATAATGTATCCGCATTATGACATCACAATACATTATGAGAGCGCAACATGCAGGTATTATGAGCAATTTCTCTTACCCCAATTTGTGTCACATCTACTGGAGCATCATGAGCATGTATTATGACGTCACAGTATTTGATGACATCATAATTAGTATGCACTGTGACGTCACAATGTATTATGACGTCATAATGTATCCGCACTTTGACATCACAATATATTAAGAGAGCGCAACATGCAGGTATTATGAGCAATTTCTCTTATCCCAATTTGTGTCATATCTACTGGAGCATCATGAGCATGTATTATGACGTCACAGTATATGATGACATCATAATTAGTATGCACTATGACGTCACAATGTATTATGACGTCATAATGTATCCGCATTATGACATCACAGTATATTATGAGAGCGCAACATGCAGGTGTTAAGAGCAATTTCTCTTACCCCAATTTGTGTCACATCTACTGGAGCATCATGAGCATGTATTATGACGTCACAGTATATGATGACATCATAATTAGTATGCACTATGACGTCACAATGTATTATGACGTCATAATGTCTCCGCATTATGACATCACAATATATTATGAGAGCGCAATTTGCAGGTTTTATGACCAATTTCGCTTACCCCAATTTGTGTCACATCTACTGGAGCATCATGAGCATGTATTATGACGTCACAGTATATGATGACATCATAATAAGTATGCAGTATGACGTCACAATGTATTATGACGTCATAATGTATCCGCATTATGACATCACAATATATTATGAGAGCGCAACATGCAGGTATTATGAGCAATTTCTCTTACCCCAATTTGTGTCACATCTACTGGAGCATCATGAGCATGTATTATGACGTCACAGTATATGATGACATCATAATTAGTATGCAGTATGACGTCACAATGTATTATGACGTCATAATGTATCCGCATTAAGACATCACAATATATTATGAGAGCGCAACATGCAGGTATTATGAGCAATTTCTCTTACCCCAATTTGTGTCACATCTACTGGAGCATCATGAGCATGTATTATGACGTCACAGTATTTGATGACATCATAATTAGTATGCACTGTGACGTCACAGTGTATTATGACGTCATAATGTATCCGCACTATGACATCACAATATATTAAGAGAGCGCAACATGCAGGTATTATGAGCAATTTCTCTTATCCCAATTTGTGTCATATCTACTGGAGCATCATGAGCATGTATTATGACGTCACAGTATATGATGACATCATAATTAGTATACACTATGACGTCACAATGTATTATGACGTCATAATGTGTCCGCATTATGACATCACAATATATTATGAGAGCGCAACATGCAGGTGTTAAGAGCAATTTCTCTTACCCCAATTTGTGTCACATCTACTGGAGCATCATGAGCATGTATTAAGACGTCACAGTGTATGATGACATCATAATTAGTATGCACTATGACGTCACAATGTATTATGACGTCATAATATATCCGCATTATGACAACACAATATATTATGAGAGCGCAATTTGCAGGTTTTATGACCAATTTCGCTTACCCCAATTTGTGTCACATCTACTGGAGCATCATGAGCATGTATTATGACGTCACAGTATATGATGACATCATTATTAGTATGCAGTATGACGTCACAATGTATTATGATGTCATAAAGTATCTGCAGTATGACATCACAATATAATATGAGAGCGCAACATGCAGGTATTATGACCAATTTTGCTTAGCCCAATTTGTGTCACATCTACTGTAGCATCATGAGCATGTATTATGACGTCACAGTATATGATGACATCATAATTAGTATGCACTATGACGTCACAATGTATTATGACGTCATAATGTGTCCGCGTTATGACACCACAATATATTATGAGAGCCCAATTTACAGGCTTTATGAACAATTTCTCTTACCCCAATTTGTGTCACATCTACTGGAGTATCATGAGCATGTATTATGACGTCACAGTATATGATGACATCATAATTAGTATGCAGTATGACGTCACAATGTATTATGACGTCATAATGTATCCGCATTATGACATCACAATATATTATGTGAGCACAATTTGCAGGTTTTATGACCAATTTCGCTTACCCCAATTTGTGTCACATCTACTGGAGCATCATGAGCATGTATTATGACCTCACAGTATATGATGACATCATAATTAGTATGCAGTATGACGTCACAATGTATTATGACGTCATAATGTATCCGCATTATGACATCACAATATATTATGAGAGCGCAACATGCAGGTATTATGAGCAATTTCTCTTACCTCAATTTGTGTCACATCTACTGGAGCATCATGAGCATGTATTATGACGTCACAGTATTTGATGACATCATAATTAGTATGCACTGTGACGTCACAATGTATTATGACGTCATAATGTATCCGCACTATGACATCACAATATATTATGAGAGCGCAACATGCAGGTATTATGAGCAATTTATCTTATCCCAATTTGTGTCACATCTACTGGAGCATCATGAGCATGTATTATGACGTCACAGTATATGATGACATCATAATTAGTATGCACTATGACGTCACAATGTATTATGACATCATATTGTATCCGCATTATGACATCACAATATATTATGAGAGCGCAACATGCAGGTGTTATGAGCAATTTCTCTTACCCCAATTTGTGTCACATCTACTGGAGCATCATGAGCATGTATTATAACGTCACAGTATATGATGACATCATAATTAGTATGCACTATGACGTCACAATGTATTATGACGTCATAATGTATCCGCATTATGACATCACAATATATTATGCGAGCGCAATTTGCAGGTTTTATGACCAATTTCGCTTACCCCAATTTGTGGCACATCTACTAGAGCATCATGAGCATGTATTATGATGTCACAGTATATGATGACATCATAATTAGTATGCAGTATGACGTCACAATGTATTATGACGTCATAATGTATCCGCATTAAGACATCACAATATATTTTGAGAGCGCAACATGCAGGTATTATGAGCAATTTCTCTTACCCCAATTTGTGTCACATCTACTTGAGCATCATGAGCATGTATTATGACGTCACAGTATATGATGACATCATAATTAGCATGCAGTATGACGTCACAATGTATTATGACGTCATAATGTATCCGCATTAAAACATCACAATATATTATGAGAGCGCAACATGCAGGTATTATGAGCAATTTCTCTTACCCCAATTTGTGTCACATCTACTGGATCATCATGAGCATGTATTATGACGTCACAGTATATGATGACATCATAATTAGTATGCAGTATGACGTCACAATGTATTATGACGTCATAATGTATCCGCATTATGACATCACAATATATTATGAGAGCGCAACATGCAGGTATTATGAGCAATTTCTCTTACCCCAATTTGTGTCACATCTACTGGAGCATCATGAGCATGTATTATGACGTCACAGTATATGATGACATCATGATTAGTATGCACTATGATGTCACAATGTATTATGACGTCATAATGTATCCACATTATGACATCACAATATATTATGAGAGAGCAATTTGCAGGTTTTATGACCAATTTCTCTTACCACAATTTGTGTCACATCTACTGGAGCATCATGAGCATGTATTATGACGTCCCAGTATATGATGACATCATAATTAGTATGCACTATGACATCACAATGTATTATGACGTCATAATGTATCCGCATTATGACATCACAATATATTATGAGAGCGCAACATGCAGGTATTATGAGCAATTTCTCTTACCCCAATTTGTGTCACATCTACTGGAGCATCATGAGCATGTATTATGACGTCACAGTATATGATGACACCATAATTAGTATGCACTATGACATCACAATGTATTATGACGTCATAATGTATCCGCATTATGACATCACAATACATTATGAGAGCGCAACATGCAGGTATTATGAGCAATTTCTCTTACCCCAATTTGTGTCACATCTACTGGAGCATCATGAGCATGTATTATGACGTTACAGTATTTGATGACATCATAATTAGTATGCACTGTGACGTCACAATGTATTATGACGTCATAATGTATCCGCACTTTGACATCACAATATATTAAGAGAGCGCAACATGCAGGTATTATGAGCAATTTCTCTTATCCCAATTTGTGTCATATCTACTGGAGCATCATGAGCATGTATTATGACGTCACAGTATATGATGACATCATAATTAGTATGCACTATGACGTCACAATGTATTATGACGTCATAATGTATCCGCATTATGACATCACAATATATTATGAGAGCGCAACATGCAGGTGTTAAGAGCAATTTCTCTTACCCCAATTTGTGTCACATCTACTGGAGCATCATGAGCATGTATTATGACGTCACAGTATGTGATGACATCATAATTAGTATGCACTATGACGTCACAATGTATTATGACGTCATAATGTCTCCGCAATATGACATCACAATATATTATGAGAGCGCAATTTGCAGGTTTTATGACCAATTTCGCTTACCCCAATTTGTGTCACATCTACTGGAGCATCATGAGCATGTATTATGACGTCACAGTATATGATGACATCATAATAAGTATGCAGTATGACGTCACAATGTATTATGACGTCATAATGTATCCGAATTATGACATCACAATATATTATGAGAGCGCAACATGCAGGTATTATGAGCAATTTCTCTTACCCCAATTTGTGTCACATCTACTGGAGCATCATGAGCATGTATTATGACGTCACAGTATATGATGACATCATAATTAGTATGCAGTATGACGTCACAATGTATTATGACGTCATAATGTATCCGCATTAAGACATCACAATATATTATGAGAGCGCAACATGCAGGTATTATGAGCAATTTCTCTTACCCCAATTTGTGTCACATCTACTGGAGCATCATGAGCATGTATTATGACGTCACAGTATTTGATGACATCATAATTAGTATGCACTGTGGCGTCACAATGTATTATGACGTCATAATGTATCCGCACTATGACATCACAATATATTAAGAGAGCGCAACATGCAGGTATTATGAGCAATTTCTCTTATCCCAATTTGTGTCATATCTACTGGAGCATCATGAGCATGTATTATGACGTCACAGTATATGATGACATCATAATTAGTATACACTATGACGTCACAATGTATTATGACGTAATAATGTGTCCGCATTATGACATCACAATATATTATGAGAGCGCAACATGCAGGTGTTAAGAGCAATTTCTCTTACCCCAATTTGTGTCACATCTACTGGAGCATCATGAGCATGTATTATGACGTCACAGTATATGATGACATCATAATTAGTATGCACTATGACGTCACAATGTATTATGACGTCATAATGTATCCGCATTATGACATTAAAATATATTATGAGAGCACAATTTGCAGGTATTATGAGCAATTTCTCTTACCCCAATTTGTGTCACATCTACTGGAGCATCATGAGCATGTATTATGACGTCACAGTATATGATGACATCATAATGTTTATGCACTATGACGTCACAATGTATTATGACGTCATAATGTATCCGCATTATGACATAACAATATATTATGAGAGCGCAACATGCAGGTATTATGAGCAATTTCTCTTACCTCAATTTGTGTCACATCTACTGGAGCATCATGAGCATGTATTATGACGTCACAGTACATGATGACATCATAATTAGCATGCACTATGACGTCACAATGTATTAGGACGTCATAATGTATCCGCATTATGACATCACAATATATTATGAGAGCGCAATTTGCAGGTATTATGAGCAATTTCTCTTACCCCAATTTGTGTCACATCTACTGGAGCATCATGAGCATGTATTATGACGTCACAGTATATGATGACATCATAATGTGTATGCACTATGACGTCACAATGTATTATGACATCATAATGTATCCGCATTATGACATCACAATATATTATGAGAGCGCAACATGCAGGTATTATGAGCAATTTCTCTTATCTCAATTTGTGTCACATCTACTGGAGAATCTTGAGCATGTATTATGACGTCACAGTACATGATGACATCATAATTAGCATGCACTATGACGTCACAATGTATTATGACGTCATAATGTATCCGCATTATGACATCACAATATATTATGAGAGCGCAACATGCAGGTTTTATGGACAATTTCGCTCACCCCAATTTGTGTCACATCTACTGTAGCATCATGAGCATGTATTATGACGTCATAGTATATGACGACATCATAATTAGTATGCACTATGACGTCACAATGTATTATGACGTCATAATGTATCCGCATTATGACATCACAATATATCATGAGAGCGCAACATGCAGGTATTATGAGCAATTTCTCTTACCCCAATTTGTGTCACATCTACTGGAGCATCATGAGCATGTATTACGACGTCACAGTATATGATGACATCATAATTAGTATGCACTATGACGTCACAATATATTATGAAGTCATAATGTATCCGCATTACGACATCACAATATATTATGAGAGCGCAATATGCAGGTATTATGAGCACTTTCTCTTACCGCAATTTGTGTCACATCTACTGGAGCATCATGAGCATGTATTATGACGTCACAGTATATGATGACATCATAATTAGTATGCACTATGACGTCACAATGTATAATGACGTCATAATGTGTCCGCGTTATGACATCACAATATATTATGAGAGCGCAATTTGCAGGTTTTATGACCAATTTCGCTTACCCCAATTTGTGTCACATCTACTGGAGCATCATGAGCATGTATTATGACCTCACAGTATATGATGACATCATAATTAGTATGCAGTATGACGTCACAATGTATTATGACGTCATAATGTATCCGCATTAAGACATCACAATATATTTTGAGAGCGCAACATGCAGGTATTATGAGCAATTTCTCTTACCCCAATTTGTGTCACATCTACTGGAGCATCATGAGCATGTATTATGACGTCACAGTATATGATGACATCATAATTAGTATGCAGTATGACGTCACAATGTATTATGACGTCATAATGTATCCGCATTAAAACATCACAATATATTATGAGAGCGCAACATGCAGGTATTATGAGCAATTTCTCTTACCCCAATTTGTGTCACATCTACTGGATCATCATGAGCATGTATTATGATGTCACAGTATATGATGACATCATAATGTGTATGCAGTATGACGTCACAATGTATTATGACGTCATAATGTATCCGCATTATGACATCACAATATATTATGAGAGCGCAACATGCAGGTATTATGAGCAATTTCTCTTACGCCAATTTGTGTCACATCTACTGGAGCATCATGAGCATGTATTATGACGTCACAGTATATGATGACATCGTAATTAGTATGCACTATGACGTCACAATGTATTATGATATCATAATGTATCCGCATTCTGACATCACAATATATTATGAGACAGCAATTTGCAGGTTTTATGACCAATTTCTCTTACCCCAATTTGTGTCACATCTACTGGAGCATCATGAGCATGTATTATGACGTCACAGTGTATGATGACATCATAATTAGTATGCAGTATGACTTCACAATGTATTATGACGTCATAATGTATCCGCATTATGACATCACAATATATTATGAGAGTGCAACATGCAGGTATTATGAGCAATTTCTCTTACCTCAATTTGTGTCACATCTACTGGAGCATCATGAGCATGTATTATGACGTCACAGTATATGATGACATCATAATTAGTATGCACTATGACGTCACAAGTTACTATGACGTCATAATGTATCCGCATTATGACATCACAATATATTATGAGAGCGCAACATGCAGGTATTATGAGCAATTTCTCTTACCCCAATTTGTGTCACATCTACTGGAGCATCATGAGCATGTATTATGACGTCACAGTATATGATGACATCATAACTAGTATGCACTATGACGTCACAATGTATTATGACGTCATAATGTATCCGCATTATGACATCACAATATATTATGAGAGCGCAACATGCAGGTATTATGAGCAATTTCTCTTACCCCAATTTGTGTCACATCTACTGGAGCATCATGAGCATGTATTATGACGTCACAGTATATGATGACATCATAATTAGTATGCACTATGACGTCACAATGTATTATGACGTCATAATGTATCCGCATTATGACATCACAATATATTATGAGAGCGCAACATGCAGGTATTATCAGCAATTTCTCTTACCCCAATTTGTGTCACATCTACTGGAGCAACATGAGCATGTATTATGACATCACAGTATTTGATGACATCATAATTAGTATGCACTGTGACGTCACAATGTTTTATGACGTCATAATGTATCCGCATTATGACATCACAATATATTATGAGAGCGCAACATGCAGGTATTATGAGCAATTTCTCTTATCCCAATTTGTCTCACATCTACTGGAGCATCATGAGCATGTATTATGACGTCACAGTATATGATGACATCATAATCAGTATGCACTATGGCGTCACAATGTATTATGACGTCATAATGTATCCGCATTATGACATCACAATATATTATGAGAGCGCAACATGCACGTATTATGAGCAATTTCTCTTACCCCAATTTGTGTCACATCTACTGGATCATCATGAGCATGTATTATGACGTCACAGTATATGATGACATCATAATTAGTATGCAGTATGACGTCACAATGTATTATGACGTCATAATGTATCCGCATTATGACATCACAATATATTATGAGAGCGCAACATGCAGGTATTATGAGCAATTTCACTTACCCCAATTTGTGTCACATCTACTGGAGCATCATGAGCATGTATTATGATGTCACAGTATATGATGACATCATAATCAGTATGCATTATGGCGTCACAATGTATTATGACGTCATAATGTACCCGCATTATGACATCACAATATATTATGAGAGCGCAACATGCAGGTATTATGAGCAATTTCTCTTACCACAATTTGTGTCACATCTATTGGAGCATCATGAGCATGATTTATGACGTCAGAATATATGATGATATCATAATTAGTATGCACTATGACGTCACAATGTATTATGACGTCATAATGTATCCGCATTATGACATCACAATATATTATGAGAGCGCAATTTGCAGGTTTTATGACCATTTTCGATTACCCCAATTTGTGTCACATCTACTGGAGCATCATGAGCATGTATTATGACGTCACAGTATATGATGACATCATAATTAGTATGCAGTATGACGTCACAATGTATTATGACGTCATAATATATCCGTATTATGACATCACAATATATTATGAGAGTGCAACATGCAGGTATTATGAGCAATTTTTCTTACCTCAATTTGTGTCACATCTACTGGAGCATCATGAGCATGTATTATGACGTCACAGTATATGATGACATCATAATTAGTATGCACTATGACGTCACAATGTATTATGACGTCATACTGTATTCGCATTATGACATCACAATATATTGTGAGAGCGCAACATGCAGGTGTTATGAGCAATTTCTCTTACCCCAATTTGTGTCACATCTACTGGAGCATCATGAGAATGTATTATGACGTCACAGTATATGATGACATCATAATTAGTATGCACTATGAGATCACAATGTATTATGACGTCATAATGTATCCGCATTATGACATCACAATATATTATGAGAGCGCAACATGCAGGTATTATGACCAATTTCTCTTACCCCAATTTGTGTCATATCTACTGGAGCATCATGAGCATGTATTATGACGTCACAGTATTTGATGACATCATAATTAGTATGCACTGTGACGTCACAATGTATTATGACGTAATAATGTATCCGCACTATGACATCACAATATATTATGAGAGCGCAACATGCAGGTATTATGAGCAATTTCTCTTATCCCAATTTGTGTCATATCTACTGGAGCATCATGAGCATGTATTATGACGTCACAGTATATGATGACATCATAATTAGTATGCACTATGACGTCACAATATATTATGACGTCATAATGTATCCGCATTATGACATCACAATATATTATGAGAGCGCAACATGCAGGTGTTATGAGCAATTTCTCCTACCCCAATTTGTGTCACATCTACTGGCGCATCATGAGCATGTATTATGACGTCACAGTATATGATGACATCATAATTAGTATGCACTATGACGTCACATTGTATTATGACGTCATAATATCTCCGCATTATGACATCACAATATATTATGAGAGCGCAATTTGCAGGTTTTATGACCAATTTCGCTTACCCCAATTTGTGTCACATCTACTGGAGCATCATGAGCATGTATTATGACGTCACAGTATATGATGACATCATAATTAGTATGCAGTATGACGTCACAATGTATTATGACGTCATAATGTATCCGCATTATGACATCAAAATATATTATGAGAGCGCAACATGCAGGTATTATGAGCAATTTCTCTTACCCCAATTTGTGTCACATCTACTGGAGCATCATGAGCATGTATTATGACGTCACAGTATATGATGACATCATAATTAGTATGCAGTATGACGTCACAATGTATTATGACGTCATAATGTATCCGCATTAAGACATCACAATATATTATGAGAGCGCAACATGCAGGTATTATGAGCAATTCCTCTTACCCCAATTTGTGTCACATCTACTGGATCATCATGACCATGTATTATGACGTCACAGTATATGATGACATCATAATTAGTATGCACTATGACGTCACAATGTATTATGACGTCATAATGTCTCCGAATTATGACATCACAATATATTATGAGAGAACAATTTGCAGGTTTTATGACCAATTTCTCTTACCCCAATTTGTGTCACATCTACTGGAGAATCATGAGCATGTATTATGACGTCACAGTATATGATGACATCATAAATAGTATGCAGTATGACGTCACAATGTATTATGATGTCATAAAGTATCTGCAGTATGACATCACAATATATTATGAGAGCGCAACATGCAGGTATTATGACCAATTTCGCTTACCCCAATTTGTGTCACATCTACTGTAGCATCATGAGCATGTATTATGACGTCACAGTATATGATGACATCATAATTAGTATGCACTATGATGTCAAAATGTATTATGACGTCATAATGTATCCGCATTATGACATCACAATATATTATGAGAGCGCAATTTGGAGGTTTAATGACCATTTTCGATTACCCCAATTTGTGTCACATCTACTGGAGCATCATGAGCATGTATTATGACGTCACAGTACATGATGACATCATAATTAGCATGCACTATGACGTCACAATGTATTATGACGTCATAATGTATCCGCATTATGACATCACAATATATTATGAGAGCGCAACATGCAGGTTTTATGAACAATTTCGCTCACCCCAATTTGTGTCACATCTACTGTAGCATCATGAGCATGTATTATGACGTCATAGTATATGACGACATCATAATTAGTATGCACTATGACGTCACAATGTATTATGACGTCATAATGTATCCGCATTATGACATCACAATATATCATGAGAGCGCAACATGCAGGTATTATGAGCAATTTCTCTTACCCCAATTTGTGTCACATCTACTGGAGCATCATGAGCATGTATTACGACGTCACAGTATATGATGACATCATAATTAGTATGCACTATGACGTCACAATATATTATAAGTCATAATGTATCCGCATTACGACATCACAATATATTATGAGATCGCAATATGCAGGTATTATGAGCACTTTCTCTTTCCCCAATTTGTGTCACATCTACGGGAGCATCATGGGCATGTATTACGACGTCACAGTATATGATGACATCATAATTAGTATGCACTATGACGTCACAATGTACTATGACGTCATAATGTGTCCGCGTTATGACATCACAATATATTATGAGAGCCCAATTTACAGGTATTATGAACAATTTCTCTTACCACAATTTGTGTCACATCTACTGGAGTATCATGAGCATGTATTATGACGTCACAGTATATGATGACATCATAATTAGTATGCAGTATGACGTCACAATATATTATGTCGTCACAATGTATCCGCATTATGACATCACAATATATTATGAGAGCGCAACATGCAGGTATTATGAGCAATTTCTCTTACCCCAATTTGTGTCACATCTACTGGAGCATCATGAGCATGTATTATGACGTCACAGTATATGATGACATCATAATTAGTATGCAGTATGACGTCACAATGTATTATGACGTCATAATGTATCCGCATTATGACATCACAATATATTATGAGAGCGCAACATGCAGGTATTATGAGCAATTTCTCTTACCCCAATTTGTGTCACATCTACTGGAGCATCATGAGCATGTATTATGACATCACAGTATATGATGACATCATAATGAGTATGCACTATGACGTCACAATGTGCTATGACGTCATAATGTATCCGCATTATGACATCACAATATATTATGAGAACGCAATTTGCAGGTATTATGAGCAATTTGTCTTACCCCAATTTGTGTCACATCTACTGGAGCCTCATGAGCATGTATTATGACGTCACAGTATATGATGACATCATAATTAGTATGCACTATGACGTCACAATGTATTATGACGTCATAATATATCCGCATTATGACATCACAATGTATTATGAGAGCGCAACATGCAGGTATTATGAGCAATTTCTCTTACCCTAATTTGTGTCACATCTACTGGATCCTCATGAGCATGTATTATGACGTCACAGTATATGATGACATCATAATTAGTATGCAGTATGACGTCACAATGTATTACGACGTCATAATGTATCCGCATTATGACATCACAATATATTATGAGAGCGCAACATGCAGGTATTATGACCAATTTCGCTTACGCCAATTTGTGTCACATCTACTGGAGCATCATGAGCATGTATTATGACGTCACAGTATTTGATGACATCATAATTAGTATGCACTGTGACGTCACAATGTATTTTGACGTCATAATGTATCCGCACTATGACATCACAATATATTATGAGAGCGCAACATGCAGGTATTATGACCAATTTCGCTTACCTCAATTTGTGTCACATCTACTGGAGCATCATGAGCATGTATTATGACGTCACAGTATTTGATGACATCATAATTAGTATGCACTGTGACGTCACAATGTATTATGACGTCATAATGTATCCGCACTATGACATCACAATATATTATGAGAGCGCAACATGCAGGTATTATGAGCAATTTCTCTTACCTCAATTTGTTTCACATCTACTGGAGCATCATGAGCATGTATTATGACGTCACAGTATTTGATGACATCATAATTAGTATGCACTGTGACGTCACAATGTATTATGACGTCATAATGTATCCGCACTATGACATCACAATATATTATGAGAGCGCAACATGCAGGTGTTATGAGCAATTTCTCTTACCCCAATTTGTGTCACATCTACTGGAGCATCATGAGCATGTATTATGACGTCACAGTATATGATTACATCATAATTAGTATGCAGTATGACGTCACAATGTATTATGACGTCATAATGTATCCGCATTATGACATCACAATATATTATGAGAGCGCAATTTGCAGGTTTTATGACCAATTTCGCTTACCCCAATTTGTGTCACATCTACTGGAGCATCATGAGCATGTATTATGACGTCACAGTATATGATGACATCATAATTAGTATGCAGTATGACGTCACAATGTATTATGACGTCATAATGTATCCGCATTAAGACATCACAATATATTTTGAGAGCGCAACATGCAGGTATTATGAGCAATTTCTCATACCCCAATTTGTGTCACATCTACTTGAGCATCATGAGCATGTATTATGACGTCACAGTATATGATGACATCATAATTAGTGTGCACTATGACGTCACAATGTATTATGACGTCATAATGTATCCACATTATTACATCACAATATATTATGAGAGAGCAATTTGCAGGTTTTATGACCAATTTCTCTTACCCCAATTTGTGTCACATCTACTGGAGCATCATGAGCATGTATTATGACGTCACAGTATATGATGACATCATTATTAGTATGCAGTATGATGTCACAATGTATTATGATGTCATAAAGTATCTGCAGTATGACATCACAATATATTATGAGAGCGCAACATGCAGGTATTATGACCAATTTCGCTTACGCCAATTTGTGTCACATCTACTGGAGCCTCATGAGCATGTATTATGACGTCACAGTATATGATGACATCATAATTAGTATGCACTATGACGTCAAAATGTATTATGACGTCATAATGCATCCGCATTATGACATCACAATATATTATGAGAGCGCAATTTGGAGGTTTAATGACCATTTTCGATTACCCCAATTTGTGTCACATCTACTGGAGCATCATGAGCATGTGCTATGACGTCACAGTATATGATGACATCATAATTAGTATGCACTATGACGTCACAATGTATTATGACGTCATACTGTATTCGCATTATGACATCACAATATATTGTGAGAGCGCAACATGCAGGTATTATGAGCAATTTCTCTTACCCCAATTTGTGTCACATCTACTGGAGCATCATGAGAATGTATTATGACGTCACAGTATATGATGACATCATAATTAGTATGCACTATGAGATCACAATGTATTATGACGTCATAATGTATCCGCATTATGACATCACAATATATTATGAGAGCGCAACATGCAGGTATTATGAGCAATTTCTCTTACCCCAATTTGTGTCATATCTACTGGAGCATCATGAGCATGTATTATGACGTCACAGTATTTGATGACATCATAATTAGTATGCACTGTGACGTCACAATGTATTATGACGTAATAATGTATCCGCACTATGACATCACAATATATTATGAGAGCGCAACATGCAGGTATTATGAGCAATTTCTCTTATCCCAATTTGTGTCATATCTACTGGAGCATCATGAGCATGTATTATGACGTCACAGTATATGATGACATCATAATTAGTATGCACTATGACGTCACAATATATTATGACGTCATAATGTATCCGCATTATGACATCACAATATATTATGAGAGCGCAACATGCAGGTGTTATGAGCAATTTCTCCTACCCCAATTTGTGTCACATCTACTGGAGCATCATGAGCATGTATTATGACGTCACAGTATATGATGACATCATAATTAGTATGCACTATGACGTCACATTGTATTATGACGTCATAATATCTCCGCATTATGACATCACAATATATTATGAGAGCGCAATTTGCAGGTTTTATGACCAATTTCGCTTACCCCAATTTGTGTCACATCTACTGGAGCATCATGAGCATGTATTATGACGTCACAGTATATGATGACATCATAATTAGTATGCAGTATGACGTCACAATGTATTATGACGTCATAATGTATCCGCATTATGACATCAAAATATATTATGAGAGCGCAACATGCAGGTATTATGAGCAATTTCTCTTACCCCAATTTGTGTCACATCTACTGGAGCATCATGAGCATGTATTATGACGTCACAGTATATGATGACATCATAATTAGTATGCAGTATGACGTCACAATGTATTATGACGTCATAATGTATCCGCATTAAGACATCACAATATATTATGAGAGCGCAACATGCAGGTATTATGAGCAATTCCTCTTACCCCAATTTGTGTCACATCTACTGGATCATCATGACCATGTATTATGACGTCACAGTATATGATGACATCATAATTAGTATGCACTATGACGTCACAATGTATTATGACGTCATAATGTCTCCGAATTATGACATCACAATATATTATGAGAGAACAATTTGCAGGTTTTATGACCAATTTCTCTTACCCCAATTTGTGTCACATCTACTGGAGAATCATGAGCATGTATTATGACGTCACAGTATATGATGACATCATAAATAGTATGCAGTATGACGTCACAATGTATTATGATGTCATAAAGTATCTGCAGTATGACATCACAATATATTTTGAGAGCGCAACATGCAGGTATTATGACCAATTTCGCTTACCCCAATTTGTGTCACATCTACTGTAGCATCATGAGCATGTATTATGACGTCACAGTATATGATGACATCATAATTAGTATGCACTATGATGTCAAAATGTATTATGACGTCATAATGTATCCGCATTATGACATCACAATATATTATGAGAGCGCAATTTGGAGGTTTAATGACCATTTTCGATTACCCCAATTTGTGTCACATCTACTGGAGCATCATGAGCATGTATTATGACGTCACAGTACATGATGACATCATAATTAGCATGCACTATGACGTCACAATGTATTATGACGTCATAATGTATCCGCATTATGACATCACAATATATTATGAGAGCGCAACATGCAGGTTTTATGAACAATTTCACTCACCCCAATTTGTGTCACATCTACTGTAGCATCATGAGCATGTATTATGACGTCATAGTATATGACGACATCATAATTAGTATGCACTATGACGTCACAATGTATTATGACGTCATAATGTATCCGCATTATGACATCACAATATATCATGAGAGCGCAACATGCAGGTATTATGAGCAATTTCTCTTACCCCAATTTGTGTCACATCTACTGGAGCATCATGAGCATGTATTACGACGTCACAGTATATGATGACATCATAATTAGTATGCACTATGACGTCACAATATATTATAAGTCATAATGTATCCGCATTACGACATCACAATATATTATGAGATCGCAATATGCAGGTATTATGAGCACTTTCTCTTTCCCCAATTTGTGTCACATCTACGGGAGCATCATGGGCATGTATTACGACGTCACAGTATATGATGACATCATAATTAGTATGCACTATGACGTCACAATGTACTATGACGTCATAATGTGTCCGCGTTATGACATCACAATATATTATGAGAGCCCAATTTACAGGTATTATGAACAATTTCTCTTACCACAATTTGTGTCACATCTACTGGAGTATCATGAGCATGTATTATGACGTCACAGTATATGATGACATCATAATTAGTATGCAGTATGACGTCACAATATATTATGTCGTCACAATGTATCCGCATTATGACATCACAATATATTATGAGAGCGCAACATGCAGGTATTATGAGCAATTTCTCTTACCCCAATTTGTGTCACATCTACTGGAGCATCATGAGCATGTATTATGACGTCACAGTATATGATGACATCATAATTAGTATGCAGTATGACGTCACAATGTATTATGACGTCATAATGTATCCGCATTATGACATCACAATATATTATGAGAGCGCAACATGCAGGTATTATGAGCAATTTCTCTTACCCCAATTTGTGTCACATCTACTGGAGCATCATGAGCATGTATTATGACATCACAGTATATGATGACATCATAATGAGTATGCACTATGACGTCACAATGTGCTATGACGTCATAATGTATCCGCATTATGACATCACAATATATTATGAGAACGCAATTTGCAGGTATTATGAGCAATTTGTCTTACCCCAATTTGTGTCACATCTACTGGAGCCTCATGAGCATGTATTATGACGTCACAGTATATGATGACATCATAATTAGTATGCACTATGACGTCACAATGTATTATGACGTCATAATATATCCGCATTATGACATCACAATGTATTATGAGAGCGCAACATGCAGGTATTATGAGCAATTTCTCTTACCCTAATTTGTGTCACATCTACTGGATCCTCATGAGCATGTATTATGACGTCACAGTATATGATGACATCATAATTAGTATGCAGTATGACGTCACAATGTATTACGACGTCATAATGTATCCGCATTATGACATCACAATATATTATGAGAGCGCAACATGCAGGTATTATGACCAATTTCGCTTACGCCAATTTGTGTCACATCTACTGGAGCATCATGAGCATGTATTATGACGTCACAGTATTTGATGACATCATAATTAGTATGCACTGTGATGTCACAATGTATTATGACGTCATAATGTATCCGCACTATGACATCACAATATATTATGAGAGCGCAACATGCAGGTATTATGACCAATTTCGCTTACCTCAATTTGTGTCACATCTACTGGAGCATCATGAGCATGTATTATGACGTCACAGTATTTGATGACATCATAATTAGTATGCACTGTGACGTCACAATGTATTATGACGTCATAATGTATCCGCACTATGACATCACAATATATTATGAGAGCGCAACATGCAGGTATTATGAGCAATTTCTCTTACCTCAATTTGTTTCACATCTACTGGAGCATCATGAGCATGTATTATGACGTCACAGTATTTGATGACATCATAATTAGTATGCACTGTGACGTCACAATGTATTATGACGTCATAATGTATCCGCACTATGACATCACAATATATTATGAGAGCGCAACATGCAGGTGTTATGAGCAATTTCTCTTACCCCAATTTGTGTCACATCTACTGGAGCATCATGAGCATGTATTATGACGTCACAGTATATGATTACATCATAATTAGTATGCAGTATGACGTCACAATGTATTATGACGTCATAATGTATCCGCATTATGACATCACAATATATTATGAGAGCGCAATTTGCAGGTTTTATGACCAATTTCGCTTACCCCAATTTGTGTCACATCTACTGGAGCATCATGAGCATGTATTATGACGTCACAGTATATGATGACATCATAATTAGTATGCAGTATGACGTCACAATGTATTATGACGTCATAATGTATCCGCATTAAGACATCACAATATATTTTGAGAGCGCAACATGCAGGTATTATGAGCAATTTCTCATACCCCAATTTGTGTCACATCTACTTGAGCATCATGAGCATGTATTATAACGTCACAGTATATGATGACATCATAATTAGTATGCAGTATGACGTCACAATGTATTATGATGTCATAATGTATCCGCATTAAAACATCACAATATATTATGAGAGCGCAACATGCAGGTATTATGAGCTATTTCTCTTACCCAAATTTGTGTCACATCTACTGGATCATCATGAGCATGTATTATGACGTCACAGTATATGATGACATCATAATTAGTATGCAGTATGACGTCACAATGTATTATGACGTCATAATGTATCCGCATTATGACATCACAATATATTATGAGAGCACAACATGCAGGTAGTATGAGCAATTTCTCTTACCCCAATTTCTGTCACATCTACTGGAGCATCATGAGCATGTATTATGACGTCACAGTATATGATGACATCATAATTAGTGTGCACTATGACGTCACATTGTATTATGACGTCATAATGTATCCGCATTATTACATCACAATATATTATGAGAGAGCAATTTGCAGGTTTTATGACCAATTTCTCTTACCCCAATTTGTGTCACATCTACTGGAGCATCATGAGCATGTATTATGACGTCACAGTATATGATGACATGATAATTAGTATGCAGTATGACGTCACAATGTATTATGACATCATAATGTATCCACATTATGACATCACAATATATTATGAGAGCGCAATTTGCAGGTTTTATGACCAATTTCGCTTACCCCAATTTGTGTCACATCTACTGGAGCATCATGAGCATGTATTATGACGTCACAGTATATGATGACATCATTATTAGTATGCAGTATGATGTCACAATGTATTATGATGTCATAAAGTATCTGCAGTATGACATCACAATATATTATGAGAGCGCAACATGCAGGTATTATGACCAATTTCGCTTACGCCAATTTGTGTCACATCTACTGGAGCCTCATGAGCATGTATTATGACGTCACAGTATATGATGACATCATAATTAGTATGCACTATGACGTCAAAATGTATTATGACGTCATAATGCATCCGCATTATGACATCACAATATATTATGAGAGCGCAATTTGGAGGTTTAATGACCATTTTCGATTACCCCAATTTGTGTCACATCTACTGGAGCATCATGAGCATGTGTTATGACGTCACAGTATATGATGACATCATAATTAGTATGCACTATGGCGTCACAATGTATTATGACGTCATAATGTATCCGCATTATGACATCACAATATATTATGAGAGCGCAACATGCAGGTATTATGAGCAATTTCTCTTACCCCAATTTGTGTCACATCTACTGGAGCATCATGAGCATGTATTATGACGTCACAGTATATGATGACATCATAATTTGTATGCACTATGACGTCACAATGTATTATGACGTCATAATGTATCCGCATTATGACATCACAATATATTATGAGAGCGCAACATGCAGGTATTATGAGCAATTTCTCTTACCTCAATTTGTGTCACATCTACTGGAGCATCATGAGCATGTATTATGACGTCACAGTTCATGATGACATCATAATTAGCATGCACTATGACGTCACAATGTATTATGACGTCATAATGTATCCGCAGTATGACATCACAATATATTATGAGAGCGCAACATGCAGGTATTATGAGCAATTTCTCTTACCACAATTTGTGTCACATCTACTGGAGCATCATGAGCATGTATTATGACGTCACAGTTCATGATGACATCATAATTAGTATGCACTATGACATCACAATGTATTATGACGTCATAATGTATCCGCATTATGACATCACAATATATTATGAGAGCGCAACATGCAGGTATTATGAGCAATTTCTCTTACCCCAATATGTGTCACATCTACTGGAGCATCATGAGCATGTATTATGACGTCACAGTATATGGTGACATCATAATTAGTATGCACTATGACGTCACAATGTATTATGACGTCATAATGTATCCGCATTATGACATCACAACATATTATGAGAGCGCAACATGCAGGTATTATGAGCAATTTCTCTTACTCCAATTTGTGTCACATCTACTGGAGCATCATGAGCATGTATTATGACGTCACAGTATATGATGACATCATAATTAGTATGCAGTATGACGTCACAATATATTATGACGTCATAATGTATTCGCATTATGACATCACAATATATTATGAGAGCGTAATATGCAGGTATTATGAGCAATTTCTCTTACCCCAATTTGTGTCACATCTACTGGAGCATCATAAGCATGTATTATGACGTCACAGTATATGATGACATCATAATTAGCATGCACTATGACGTCACAATGTATTATGACGTCATAATGTATCCGAATTATGACATCACAATATATTATGAGAGCGCAACATGCAGGTTTTATGACCAATTTCGCTCACCCCAATTTGTGTCACATCTACTGTAGCATCAGGAGCATGTATTATGACGTCACAGTATATGATGACATCATAATTAGTATGCACTATGACGTCACAATGTATTATGACGTCCTAATATATCCGCATTATGACATCACAATATATTATGAGAGCGCAACATGCAGCTATTATGAGCAATTTCTCTTACCCTAATTTGTGTCACATCTACTGGATCCTCATGAGTATGTATTATGACGTCACAGTATATGATGACATCATAATTAGTATGCAGTATGACGTCACAATGTATTATGACGTCATAATGTATCCGCATTATGACATCACAATATATTATGAGAGCGCAACATGCAGGTATTATGAGCAATTTCTCTTACCCCAATTTGTGTCACATCTACTGGAGCATCATGAGCATGTATTATGACGTCACAGTATATGATGACATCATAATTAGTACGCACTATGACGTCACAATGTATTATGACATCATAATGTATCCGCATTATGACATCACAATATATTATGAGAGAGCAATTTGCAGGTTTTATGACCAATTTCTCTTACCCCAATTTGTGTCACATCTACTGGAGCATCATGAGCATGTATTATGACGTCACAGTGTATGATGACATCATAATTAGTATGCAGTATGACGTCACAATGTATTATGACGTCATAATATATCAGCATTATGACATCACAATATATTATGAGAGCGCAATTTGCAGGTTTTATGACCAATTTCGCTTACCCCAATTTGTGTCACATCTACTGGAGCATCATGAGCATGTATTATGACGTCACAGTATATGATGACATGATAATCAGTATGCACTATGTCGTCACAATGTATTATGACGTCATAATGTACCCGCATTATGACATCACAATATATTATGAGAGCGCAACATGCAGGTATTATGAGCAATATCTCTTACCCCAATTTGTGTCACATCTACTGGAGCATCATGAGCATGATTTATGACGTCAGAGTATATGATGACATCATAATTAGTATGCACTATGACGTCACAATGTATTATGACGTCATAATGTATCCGCATTATGACATCACAATATATTATGAGAGCGCAATTTGCAGGTTTTATGAACATTTTCGATTACCCCAATTTGTGTCACATCTACTGGAGCATCATGAGCATGTATTATGACGTCACAGTATACGATGACATCATAATTAGTATGCAGTATGACGTCACAATGTATTATGACGTCATAATGTATCCGCATTATGACATCACAATATATTGTGAGAGCGCAACATGCAGGTATTATGAGCAATTTCTCTTACCTCAATTTGTGTCACATCTACTGGAGCATCATGAGCATGTACTATGACGTCACAGTATATGATGACATCATAATTAGTATGCACTATGACGTCACAATGTATTATGACGTCATAATGTATTCGCATTATGACATCACAATATACTATGAGAGAGCAATTTGCAGGTTTTATGACCAATTTCTCTTACCCCAATTTGTGTCACATCTACTGGAGCATCATGAGCATGTATTATGACGTCACAGTATATGATGACATCATAATTAGTATGCAGTATGACGTCACAATGTATTATGACGTCATAATGTATCCGCATTATGATATCACAATATATTATGAGAGCGCAATTTGCAGGATTTATGACCAATTTCGCTTACCCCAATTTGTGTCACATCTACTGGAGCATCATGAGCATGTATTATGACGTCACAGTATATGATGACATCATAATTAGTATGCAGTATGACGTCACAATGTATTATGATGTCATAAAGTATCCGCATTATGACAACACAATATATTATGAGAGCGCAACATGCAGGTATTATGACCAATTTCGCTCACCCCAATTTGTGTCACATCTACTGGAGCATCATGAGCATGTATTATGACGTCACAGTATATGATGACATCATAATCAGTATGCACTATGACGTCACAATGTATTATGACGTCATAATGTATCCGCATTATGACATCACAATATATTATGAGAGCGCAACATGCAGGTATTATGAGCAATTTCTCTTATCCCAATTTGTGTCACATCTAGTGGAGCATCATGAGCATGTATTATGACTTCACAGTATATGATGACATCATAATTAGTATGCACTATGACGTCACAATGTATTATGACGTCATAATGTATCCGCATTATGACATCACAATATATTATGAGAGAGCAATTTGCAGATTTTATGACCAATTTCTCTTACCCCAATTTATGTCACATCTACTGGAGCTTCATGAGCATGATTTATGACGTCAGAGTATATGATGACATCATAATTAGTATGCACTATGACGTCACAATGTATTATGACGTCATAACGTATCCGCATAATGACATCACAATATATTATGAGAGCGCAATTTGCAGGTTTTATGAACATTTTCGATTACCCCAATTTGTGTCACATCTACTGGACCATCATGAGCATGTATTATGACGTCACAGTATACGATGACATCATAATTAGTATGCAGTATGACGTCACAATGTATTATGATGTCATAATGTATCCGCATTATGACATCCCAATATATTATGAGAGTGCCAAATGCAGGTATTATGAGCAATTTCTCTTACCTCAATTTGTGTCACATCTACTGGAGCATCATGAGCATGTATTATGACGTCACAGTAAATGATGACATCATAATTAGTATGCACTATGACGTCACAATGTATTATGACGTCATAATGTATCCGCATTATGACATCACAATATATTATGAGAGCGCAATTTGGAGGTTTTATCACCATTTTCGATTACCCCAATTTGTGTCACATCTACTGGAGCATCATGAGCATGTATTATGATGTCACAGTATATGATGACATCATAATTATTATGCACTATGACATCACAATATATTATGACGTCATAATGTATCCGCATTATGACATCACAATATATTATGAGAGCGTAATATGCAGGTATTATGAGCAATTTCTCTTACCCCAATTTGTGTCACATCTACTGGAGCATCATGAGCATGTATTATGACGTCACAGTATATGATGACATCATAATTAGTATGCACTATGATGTCACAATGTATTATGACGTCATAATGTATCCGCGTAATGACATCACAATATGTTATGAGAGCACAACATGCAGGTATTTTGAGCAATTTCTCTTACCTCAATTTGTGTCACATCTACTGGAGCATCATGAGCATGTATTATGACGTCACAGTATATGATGACATCATAATTAGCATGCACTGTGACGTCACAATGTATTATGACGTCATAATGTATCCGAATTATGACATCACAATATATTATGAGAGCGCAACATGCAGGTTTTATGACCAATTTCGCTCACCCCAATTTGTGTCACATCTACTGTAGCATCAGGAGCATGTATTATGACGTCACAGTATATGATGACATCATAATTAGTATGCACTATGACGTCACAGTATATTATGACGTCATAATGTATCCGCATTATGACATCACAATATATTATGAGAGCGCAGTTTGGAGGTTTTATGACCATTTTCGATAACCCCAATTTGTGTCATATCTACTGGAGCATCATGAGCATGTAATACGACGTCACAGTATATGATGACATCATAATTAGTATGCACTATGACGTCACAATATATTATGAAGTCATAATGTATCCGCATTACGACATCACAATATATTATGAGAGCGCAATATGCAGGTATTATGAGCGATTTCTCTTACCCCAATTTGTGTCACATCTACTGTAGCATCATGAGCATGTATTATGACGTCACAGTATATGATGGCATAATAATTAGTATGCAGTATGACATCACAATATATTATGAGAGCGCAATTTGCCGGTATTATGAGCAATTTGTCTTACCCCAATTTGTGTCACATCTACTGGAGCCTCATGAGCATGTATTATGATATCACATTATGTGATGACATCATAATTAGTATGCACTATGATGTCACAATGTATTATGACGTCATAATATATCCGCATTATGACATCACAATATATTATTAGAGCGCAACATGCAGGTATTATGAGCAATTTCGCTTACCCCAATTTGTGTCACATCTACTGGAGCATCATGAGCATGTATTATGATGTCACAGTATATGATGACATCATAATTAGTATGCACTATGGCGTCACAATGTATTATGACGTCATAATGTATCCGCATTATGACATCACAATATATTATGAGAGCGCAACATGCAGGTATTATGAGCAATTTCTCTTACCCCAATTTGTGTCACATCTACTGGAGCATCATGAGCATGTATTATGACGTCACAGTATATGATGACATCATAATTTGTATGCACTATGACGTCACAATGTATTATGACGTCATAATGTATCCGCATTATGACATCACAATATATTATGAGAGCGCAACATGCAGGTATTATGAGCAATTTCTCTTACCTCAATTTGTGTCACATCTACTGGAGCATCATGAGCATGTATTATGACGTCACAGTTCATGATGACATCATAATTAGCATGCACTATGACGTCACAATGTATTATGACGTCATAATGTATCCGCAGTATGACATCACAATATATTATGAGAGCGCAACATGCAGGTATTATGAGCAATTTCTCTTACCCCAATTTGTGTCACATCTACTGGAGCATCATGAGCATGTATTATGACGTCACAGTTCATGATGACATCATAATTAGTATGCACTATGACGTCACAATGTATTATGACGTCATAATGTATCCGCATTATGACATCACAATATATTATGAGAGCGCAACATGCAGGTATTATGAGCAATTTCTCTTACCCCAATATGTGTCACAACTACTGGAGCATCATGAGCATGTATTATGACGTCACAGTATATGGTGACATCATAATTAGTATGCACTATGATGTCACAATGTATTATGACGTCATAATGTATCCGCATTATGACATCACAACATATTATGAGAGCGCAACATGCAGGTATTATGAGCAATTTCTCTTACTCCAATTTGTGTCACATCTACTGGAGCATCATGAGGATGTATTATGACGTCACAGTATATGATGACATCATAATTAGTATGCAGTATGACGTCACAATATATTATGACGTCATAATGTATTCGCATTATGACATCACAATATATTATGAGAGCGCAACATGCAGGTTTTATGACCAATTTCGCTCACCCCAATTTGTGTCACATCTACTGTAGCATCAGGAGCATGTATTATGACGTCACAGTATATGATGACATCATAATTAGTATGCACTATGACGTCACAATGTATTATGACGTCCTAATATATCCGCATTATGACATCACAATATATTATGAGAGCGCAACATGCAGCTATTATGAGCAATTTCTCTTACCCTAATTTGTGTCACATCTACTGGATCCTCATGAGTATGTATTATGACGTCACAGTATATGATGACATCATAATTAGTATGCAGTATGACGTCACAATGTATTATGACGTCATAATGTATCCACATTATGACATCACAATATATTATGAGAGCGCAACATGCAGGTATTATGAGCAATTTCTCTTACCCCAATTTGTGTCACATCTACTGGAGCATCATGAGCATGTATTATGACGTCACAGTATATGATGACATCATAATTAGTACGCACTATGACGTCACAATGTATTATGACATCATAATGTATCCGCATTATGACATCACAATATATTATGAGAGAGCAATTTGCAGGTTTCATGACCAATTTCTCTTACCCCAATTTGTGTCACATCTACTGGAGCATCATGAGCATGTATTATGACGTCACAGTGTATGATGACATCATAATTAGTATGCAGTATGACGTCACAATGTATTATGACGTCATAACATATCAGCATTATGACATCACAATATATTATGAGAGCGCAATTTGCAGGTTTTATGACCAATTTCGCTTACCCCAATTTGTGTCACATCTACTGGAGCATCATGAGCATGTATTATGACGTCACAGTATACGATGACATCATAATTAGTATGCAGTATGACGTCACAATGTATTATGACGTCATAATGTATCCGCATTATGACATCACAATATATTATGAGAGTGCCAAATGCAGGTATTATGAGCAATTTCTCTTACCTCAATTTGTGTCACATCTACTGGAGCATCATGAGCATGTATTATGACGTCACAGTATATGATGACATCATAATTAGTATGCACTATGACGTCACAATGTATTATGACGTCATAATGTATCCGCATTATGACATCACAATATATTATGAGAGCGCAATTTGGAGGTTTTATCACCATTTTCGATTACCCCAATTTGTGTCACATCTACTGGAGCATCATGAGCATGTATTATGATGTCACAGTATATGATGACATCATAAATATTATGCACTATGACATCACAATATATTATGACGTCATAATGTATCCGCATTATGACATCACAATATATTATGAGAGCGCAATTTGCAGGTATTCGGAGCAATTTCTCTTACCCCAATTTGTGTCACATCTACTGGAGCATAATGAGCATGCATTATGATGTCACTGTATATGATGACATCATAATTAGTATGCACTATGATGTCACAATGTATTATGACGACATAATGATTCCGCATTATGACATCACAATATATTATGAGAGCGCAATTTGCAGGTATTATGAGCAATTTCTCTTACCCCAATTTCTGTCACATCTACTGGAGCATAATGAGCATCCATTATGATGTCACTATATATGATGACATCATAATTAGTATGCACTATGATGTCACAATGTATTATGAGGTCATAATGAATCCGCATTATGACATCACAATATATTATGAGAGCGCAATTTGCAGATATTTTGAGCAATTTCTCTTACCCCAATTTGTGTCACATCTACTGGAGAAACATGAGCATGTATTATGACGTCACAGTATATGATGACATCATAATTAGTATGCATTATGACGTCACAATATATTATGATGTCATAACATATCCGCATTATGGCATCAAAATATATTATGAGAGCGCAATTTGCAGGTATTCGGAGCAATTTCTCTTACCCCAATTTGTGTCACATCTACTGGAGCATAATGAGCATGCATTATGATGTCACTGTATATGATGACATCATAATTAGTATGCACTATGATGTCACAATGTATTATGACGTCATAATGTATCCGCTTTATGACATCACAATATATTATGAGAGCGCAATTTGCAGGTATTATGAGCAATTTCTCTTACCCCAATTTGTGTCACATCTACTGGAGCATCCTGAGCATGTATTTTGACGTCACAATATATGATGACATCATATTTAGTATGCACTATGACGTCACAATGTATTATGACGTCATAATGTATTTGCATTATGACATCACAATATAGTATGAGAGCGCAATTTGCAGGTATTATGAGCAATTTCTCTTACCCCAATTTGTGTCACATCTACTCGAGCATCATGAGCATGTACTATGACGTCACAGTATATGATGACATCATAATTAGTATGCACTATGACGTCGCAATGTATTATGATGTCATAATATATCCGCATTATGACATCACAACATATTAAGAGAGCACAATTTGCAGATATTATGAGCAATTTCTCTTACCACAATTAGAGTCACATCTACTGGAGCATCATGAGCATGCATTATGACGTCACAATATATGATGACATCATAATTAGTATGCACTATGATGTCACAATGTATTATGACGTCATAATGTATCCGGTTTATGACATCACAATATATTATGAGAGCGCAATTTGCAGGTATTATGAGCAATATCTCTTACCCCAAATTGTATCACATCTACTGGAGCATCCTGAGCATGTATTTTAACGTCACAATATATGATGACATCATAATTAGTATGCACTATGACGTCACAATGTATTATGACGTCATAATGAATCCGCATTATGACATCACAATATAGTATGAGAGCGCAATTTGCAGGTATAATGAGCAATTTCTCTTACCCCAATTTGTGTCACATCTACTCGAGCATCATGAGCATGCATTATGACGTCACTGTATATGATGACATCATAATTAGTATGCACTATGACGTCACAATGTATTATGACGTCATAATGTATCCGCTTTATGACATCACAATATATTATGAGAGCGCAATTTGCAGGTATTATGAGCGATTTCTCTTACCCCAATTTGTGTCACATCTACTGGAGCATAATGAGCATGCATTATGATGTCACTGTATATGATGACATCATAATTAGTATGCACTATGACGTCTCAATGTATTATGATGTCATAATGTATCCGCATTATGACATCACAATATATTATGAGAGCGTAATATGCAGGTATTATGAGCAATTTCTCTTACCCCAATTTGTGTCACATCTACTGGAGCATTCTGAGCATGTATTTTGACGTCACAATATATGATGACATCATAATTAGTATGCACTATGACGTCACAATGTATTATGACGTCAAAAGGTATTCACATTATGACATCACAATATAGTATGAGAGCGCAATTTGCAGGTATTATGAGCAATTTCTCTTACCCCAATTTGTGTCACATCTTCTCGAGCATCATGAGCATGTATTATGACGTCACAGTATATGATGACATCATAATCAGTATGCACTATGACGTCACAATGTATTATGACGTCATAATGTATCCGCATTATGACATCACAATATATTATGAGAGCGCAATATGCAGTATTTATGAACAATTTCGCTTACCCCAATTTGTTTCACATCTACTGAAGCATCATGAGCATGTATTATGACATCACACTATATGATGACATCGTAATTAGTGTGTACTATGACGTCACAATGTATTATGACGTCATAATGTATCCGAATTATGACATTACAATATATTATGAGAGCGCAATATGTAGGTATTATGAGCAATTTCTCTTACCTCAATTTGTGTCACATCTACTGGAGCATCATGAGCATGTATTATGACGTCACAGTATATGATGACATCATAATTAGCATGCACTATGATGTCACAATGTATTATGACGTCATAATGTATCCATATTATGACATCACAATATATTATGAGAGCGCAACATGCAGGTATTATGAGCAATTTCTCCTACCCCAATTTGTGTCACATCTACTGGAGCATCATGAGCATGTATTATGACGTCACAGTATATGATGACATCATAATTAGTATTCACTATGACATCACAATGTATTATGACGTCATAATGTATCCACATTATGACATCGCAACATATTATGAGAGCCCAACATGCAGGTATTATGAGCAATTTCTCTTACCCCAATTTGTGTCACATCTACTGGAGCATCATGAGCATGTATTATGACGTCACAGTATTTGATGACATCATAATTAGTATGCACTATGACGTCACAATGTATTATGACGTCATAATGTATCCGCATTATGACATCACAATATATTATGAGAGCGCAACATGCAGGTATTATGAGCAATTTCTCTTATCCCAATTTGTGTCACATCTACTGGAGCATCATGAGCATGTATTATGACGTCACAGTATATGATGACATCATAATTAGTATGCACTATGACATCACAACGTATTATGACGTCATAATGTATCCGCATTATGACATCACAATATATTATGAGAGCGTAATATGCAGGTATTATGAGCAATTTCTCTTACCCCAATTTGTGTCACATCTACTGGAGCATCATGAGCATGTATTATGACGTCACAGTATATGATGACATCATAATTAGTATGCACTATGATGTCACAATGTATTATGACGTCATAATGTATCCGCATAATGACATCACAATATGTTATGAGAGCGCAACATGCAGGTATTTTGAGCAATTTCTCTTACCTCAATTTGTGTCACATGTACTGGAGCATCATGAGCATGTATTATGACGTCACAGTATATGATGACATCATAATTAGCATGCACTGTGACGTCACAATGTATTATGACGTCATAATGTATCCGAATTATGACATCACAATATATTATGAGAGCGCAACATGCAGGTTTTATGACCAATTTCGCTCACCCCAATTTGTGTCACATCTACTGTAGCATCAGGAGCATGTATTATGACGTCACAGTATATGATGACATCATAATTAGTATGCACTATGACGTCACAATATATTATGACGTCATAATGTATCCGCATTATGACATCACAATATATTATGAGAGCGCAGTTTGGAGGTTTTATGACCATTTTCGATAACCCCAATTTGTGTCATATCTACTGGAGCATCATGAGCATGTAATACGACGTCACAGTATATGATGACATCATAATTAGTATGCACTATGACGTCACAATATATAATGAAGTCATAATGTATCCGCATTACGACATCACAATATATTATGAGAGCGCAATATGCAGGTATTATGAGCAATTTCTCTTACCCCAATTTGTGTCACATCTACTGTAGCATCATGAGCATGTATTATGACGTCACAGTATATGATGACATCATAATTAGTATGCAGTATGACATCACAATATATTATGAGAGCGCAATTTGCCGGTATTATGAGCAATTTGTCTTACCCCAATTTGTGTCACATCTACTGGAGCCTCATGAGCATGTATTATGATGTCACATTATGTGATGACATCATAATTAGTATGCACTATGATGTCACAATGTATTATGACGTCATAATATATCCGCATTATGACATCACAATATATTATTAGAGCGCAACATGCAGGTATTATGAGCAATTTCGCTTACCCCAATTTGTGTCACATCTACTGGAGCATCATGAGCATGTATTATGATGTCACAGTATATGATGACATCATAATTAGTATGCACTATGACGTCACAAGGTATTATGACGTCATAATGTATCCGCAATATGACAACACAATATATTATGAGAGCGCAACATGCAGGTATTATGAGCAATTTCTCTTACCCCAATTTGTTTCACATCTACTGGAGCATCATGAGCATGTATTATGATGTCACAGTATATGATGACATCATAATTAGTATGCACTATGACGTCACAATGTATTATGACGTCATAATGTATCTGCATTATGACATCACAATATATTATGAGAGCGCAACATGCAGGTATTATGAGCAATTTCTCTTACCCCAATTTGTGTCACATCTACTGGAGCATCATGAGCATGTATTATGACGTCACAGTATTTGATGACATCATAATTAGTATGCACTGTGACTTCACAATGTATTATGATGTCATAATGTATCCGCATTATGACATCACAATATATTATGAGAGCGCAACATGCAGGTATTATGAGCAATTTCTCTTACCCTAATTTGTGTCACATCTACTGGAGCATCATGAGCATGTATTATGACGTCACAGTGTATGATGACATCATAATCAGTATGCACTATGGCGTCACAATGTATTATGACGTCATAAGGTATCCGCATTATGACATCACAATATATTATGAGTGCGCTATTTGCAGGTTTTATGACCAATTTCGCTTACCCCAATTTGTGTCACATCTACTGCAGCATCATGAGCATGTATTATGATGTCACAGTATATGATGACATCATAATCAGTATGCACTATGGGGTCACAATGTATTATGACGTCATAATGTACCCGCATTATGACATCACAATATATTATGAGAGCGCAACATGCAGGTATTATGAGCAATTTCTCTTACCCTAATTTGTGTCACATCTACTGGATCCTCATGAGCATGTATTATGACGTCACAGTATATGATGACATCATAATTAGTATGCAGTATGACGTCACAATGTATTATGACGTCATAATGTATCCGCATTATGACATCACAATATATTATGAGAGCGCAACATGCAGGTATTATGAGCAATTTCTCTTACCCCAATTTGTGTCACATCTACTGGAGCATCATGAGCATGTATTATGACGTCACAGTATATGATGACATCATAATTAGTATGCACCATGACGTCACAATGTATTATGACATCATAATGTATCCGCATTATGACATCACAATATATTATGAGAGAGCAATTTGCAGGTATTATGACCAATTTCTCTTACCCCAATTTGTGTCACATCTACTGGAGCATCATGAGCATGTATTATGACGTCACAGTGTATGATGACATCATAATTAGTATGCAGTATGACGTCACAATGTATTATGACGTCAAAATGTATCCGCATTATGACATCACAATATATTATGAGAGCGCAATTTGCAGGTTTTATGACCAATTTCGCTTACCCCAATTTGTGTCACATCTACTGGAGCATCATGAGCATGTATTATGACGTCACAGTATATGATGACATCATAATTAGTATGCAGTATGACGTCACAATGTATTATGATGTCATAAAGTATCCGCATTATGACATCACAATATATTATGAGAGCGCAACATGCAGGTATTATGACCAATTTCGCTCACCCCAATTTGTGTCACATCTACTGGAGCATCATGAGCATGTATTATGACGTCACAGTATATGATGACATCATAATTAGTATGCACTATGACGTCACAATGTATTATGATGTCATAATGTATCCGCATTATGACATCACAATATATTATGAGAGCGCAATTTGGAGGTTTTATGACCATTTTCGATTACCCCAATTTGTGTCACATCTACTGGAGCATCATGAGCATGTATTCTGACGTCACAGTATATGATGACATCATAATTATTATGCACTATGACGTCACAATATATTATGACGTCATAATGTATCCGCATTATGACATCACAATATATTATGAGAGCGTAATATGCAGGTATTATGAGCAATTTCTCTTACCCCAATTTGTGTCACATCTACTGGAGCATCATTAGCATGTATTATGAGGTCACAGTATATGATGACATCATAATTAGTATGCACTATGATGTCAGAATATATTATGATGTCATAATGTATCCGCATAATGACATCACAATATGTTATGAGAGCGCAACATGCAGGTATTTTGAGCAATTTCTCTTACCTCAATTTGTGTCACATCTACTGGAGCATCATGAGCATGTATTATGACGTCACAGTATATGATGACATCATAATTAGCATGCACTGTGACGTCACAATGTATTATGACGTCATAATGTATCCGAATTATGACATCACAATATATTATGAGAGCGCAACATGCAGGTTTTATGACCAATTTCGCTCACCCCACTTTGTGTCACATCTACTGTAGCATCAGGAGCATGTATTATGACGTCACAGTATATGATGACATCATAATTAGTATGCACTATGACGTCACAATGTATTATGACGTCATAATGTATCCGCATTATGACATCACAATATATTATGAGAGCGCAGTTTGGAAGTTTTATGACCATTTTCGATAACCCCAATTTGTGTCATATCTACTGGAGCATCATGAGCATGTAATACGACGTCACAGTATATGATGACATCATAATTAGTATGCAGTATGACGTCACAATATATTATGAAGTCATAATGTATCTGCATTACGACATCACAATATATTATGAGAGCGCAATATGCAGGTATTATGAGCAATTTCTCTTACCCCAATTTGTGTCACATCTACTGTAGCATCATGAGCATGTATTATGACGTCACAGTATATGATGACATCATAATTAGTATGCAGTATGACATCACAATATATTATGAGAGCGCAATTTGCAGGTATTATGAGCAATTTGTCTTACCCCAATTTCTGTCACATCTACTGGAGCCTCATGAGCATGTATTATGATGTCACATTATGTGATGACATCATAATTAGTATGCACTATGATGTCACAATGTATTATGACGTCATAATATATCCGCATTATGACATCACAATATATTATTAGAGCGCAACATGCAGGTATTATGAGCAATTTCGCTTACCCCAATTTGTGTCACATCTACTGGAGCATCATGAGCATGTATTATGACGTCACAGTATATGATGACATCATAATTAGTATGCACTATGACGTCACAATGTATTATGACGTCATAATGTATCCGCATTATGACATCACAATATATTATGAGAGCCCAACATGCAGGTATTATGAGCAATTTCTCTTACCCCAATTTGTGTCACATCTACTGGAGCATCATGAGCATGTATTATGACGTCACAGTATATGATGACATCATAATTAGTATGCACTATGATGTCACAATGTATTATGACGTCATAATGTATCCGCATAATGACATCACAATATGTTATGAGAGCGCAACATGCAGGTATTTTGAGCAATTTCTCTTACCTCAATTTGTGTCACATCTTCTCGAGCATCATGAGCATGTATTATGACGTCACAGTATATGATGACATCATAATCAGTATGCACTATGACGTCACAATGTATTATGACGTCATAATGTATCCGCATTATGACATCACAATATATTATGAGAGCGCAATATGCAGTATTTATGAACAATTTCGCTTACCCCAATTTGTTTCACATCTACTGAAGCATCATGAGCATGTATTATGACATCACACTATATGATGACATCGTAATTAGTGTGTACTATGACGTCACAATGTATTATGACGTCATAATGTATCCGAATTATGACATTACAATATATTATGAGAGCGCAATATGTAGGTATTATGAGCAATTTCTCTTACCTCAATTTGTGTCACATCTACTGGAGCATCATGAGCATGTATTATGACGTCACAGTATATGATGACATCATAATTAGCATGCACTATGATGTCACAATGTATTATGACGTCATAATGTATCCATATTATGACATCACAATATATTATGAGAGCGCAACATGCAGGTATTATGAGCAATTTCTCCTACCCCAATTTGTGTCACATCTACTGGAGCATCATGAGCATGTATTATGACGTCACAGTATATGATGACATCATAATTAGTATTCACTATGACATCACAATGTATTATGACGTCATAATGTATCCACATTATGACATCGCAACATATTATGAGAGCCCAACATGCAGGTATTATGAGCAATTTCTCTTACCCCAATTTGTGTCACATCTACTGGAGCATCATGAGCATGTATTATGACGTCACAGTATTTGATGACATCATAATTAGTATGCACTATGACGTCACAATGTATTATGACGTCATAATGTATCCGCATTATGACATCACAATATATTATGAGAGCGCAACATGCAGGTATTATGAGCAATTTCTCTTATCCCAATTTGTGTCACATCTACTGGAGCATCATGAGCATGTATTATGACGTCACAGTATATGATGACATCATAATTAGTATGCACTATGACATCACAACGTATTATGACGTCATAATGTATCCGCATTATGACATCACAATATATTATGAGAGCGTAATATGCAGGTATTATGAGCAATTTCTCTTACCCCAATTTGTGTCACATCTACTGGAGCATCATGAGCATGTATTATGACGTCACAGTATATGATGACATCATAATTAGTATGCACTATGATGTCACAATGTATTATGACGTCATAATGTATCCGCATAATGACATCACAATATGTTATGAGAGCGCAACATGCAGGTATTTTGAGCAATTTCTCTTACCTCAATTTGTGTCACATGTACTGGAGCATCATGAGCATGTATTATGACGTCACAGTATATGATGACATCATAATTAGCATGCACTGTGACGTCACAATGTATTATGACGTCATAATGTATCCGAATTATGACATCACAATATATTATGAGAGCGCAACATGCAGGTTTTATGACCAATTTCGCTCACCCCAATTTGTGTCACATCTACTGTAGCATCAGGAGCATGTATTATGACGTCACAGTATATGATGACATCATAATTAGTATGCACTATGACGTCACAATATATTATGACGTCATAATGTATCCGCATTATGACATCACAATATATTATGAGAGCGCAGTTTGGAGGTTTTATGACCATTTTCGATAACCCCAATTTGTGTCATATCTACTGGAGCATCATGAGCATGTAATACGACGTCACAGTATATGATGACATCATAATTAGTATGCACTATGACGTCACAATATATAATGAAGTCATAATGTATCCGCATTACGACATCACAATATATTATGAGAGCGCAATATGCAGGTATTATGAGCAATTTCTCTTACCCCAATTTGTGTCACATCTACTGTAGCATCATGAGCATGTATTATGACGTCACAGTATATGATGACATCATAATTAGTATGCAGTATGACATCACAATATATTATGAGAGCGCAATTTGCCGGTATTATGAGCAATTTGTCTTACCCCAATTTGTGTCACATCTACTGGAGCCTCATGAGCATGTATTATGATGTCACATTATGTGATGACATCATAATTAGTATGCACTATGATGTCACAATGTATTATGACGTCATAATATATCCGCATTATGACATCACAATATATTATTAGAGCGCAACATGCAGGTATTATGAGCAATTTCGCTTACCCCAATTTGTGTCACATCTACTGGAGCATCATGAGCATGTATTATGATGTCACAGTATATGATGACATCATAATTAGTATGCACTATGACGTCACAAGGTATTATGACGTCATAATGTATCCGCAATATGACAACACAATATATTATGAGAGCGCAACATGCAGGTATTATGAGCAATTTCTCTTACCCCAATTTGTTTCACATCTACTGGAGCATCATGAGCATGTATTATGATGTCACAGTATATGATGACATCATAATTAGTATGCACTATGACGTCACAATGTATTATGACGTCATAATGTATCTGCATTATGACATCACAATATATTATGAGAGCGCAACATGCAGGTATTATGAGCAATTTCTCTTACCCCAATTTGTGTCACATCTACTGGAGCATCATGAGCATGTATTATGACGTCACAGTATTTGATGACATCATAATTAGTATGCACTGTGACTTCACAATGTATTATGATGTCATAATGTATCCGCATTATGACATCACAATATATTATGAGAGCGCAACATGCAGGTATTATGAGCAATTTCTCTTACCCTAATTTGTGTCACATCTACTGGAGCATCATGAGCATGTATTATGACGTCACAGTGTATGATGACATCATAATCAGTATGCACTATGGCGTCACAATGTATTATGACGTCATAATGTATCCGCATTATGACATCACAATATATTATGAGTGCGCTATTTGCAGGTTTTATGACCAATTTCGCTTACCCCAATTTGTGTCACATCTACTGCAGCATCATGAGCATGTATTATGATGTCACAGTATATGATGACATCATAATCAGTATGCACTATGGGGTCACAATGTATTATGACGTCATAATGTACCCGCATTATGACATCACAATATATTATGAGAGCGCAACATGCAGGTATTATGAGCAATTTCTCTTACCCTAATTTGTGTCACATCTACTGGATCCTCATGAGCATGTATTATGACGTCACAGTATATGATGACATCATAATTAGTATGCAGTATGACGTCACAATGTATTATGACGTCATAATGTATCCGCATTATGACATCACAATATATTATGAGAGCGCAACATGCAGGTATTATGAGCAATTTCTCTTACCCCAATTTGTGTCACATCTACTGGAGCATCATGAGCATGTATTATGACGTCACAGTATATGATGACATCATAATTAGTATGCACCATGACGTCACAATGTATTATGACATCATAATGTATCCGCATTATGACATCACAATATATTATGAGAGAGCAATTTGCAGGTATTATGACCAATTTCTCTTACCCCAATTTGTGTCACATCTACTGGAGCATCATGAGCATGTATTATGACGTCACAGTGTATGATGACATCATAATTAGTATGCAGTATGACGTCACAATGTATTATGACGTCAAAATGTATCCGCATTATGACATCACAATATATTATGAGAGCGCAATTTGCAGGTTTTATGACCAATTTCGCTTACCCCAATTTGTGTCACATCTACTGGAGCATCATGAGCATGTATTATGACGTCACAGTATATGATGACATCATAATTAGTATGCAGTATGACGTCACAATGTATTATGATGTCATAAAGTATCCGCATTATGACATCACAATATATTATGAGAGCGCAACATGCAGGTATTATGACCAATTTCGCTCACCCCAATTTGTGTCACATCTACTGGAGCATCATGAGCATGTATTATGACGTCACAGTATATGATGACATCATAATTAGTATGCACTATGACGTCACAATGTATTATGATGTCATAATGTATCCGCATTATGACATCACAATATATTATGAGAGCGCAATTTGGAGGTTTTATGACCATTTTCGATTACCCCAATTTGTGTCACATCTACTGGAGCATCATGAGCATGTATTCTGACGTCACAGTATATGATGACATCATAATTATTATGCACTATGACGTCACAATATATTATGACGTCATAATGTATCCGCATTATGACATCACAATATATTATGAGAGCGTAATATGCAGGTGTTATGAGCAATTTCTCTTACCCCAATTTGTGTCACATCTACTGGAGCATCATTAGCATGTATTATGATGTCACAGTATATGATGACATCATAATTAGTATGCACTATGATGTCAGAATATATTATGATGTCATAATGTATCCGCATAATGACATCACAATATGTTATGAGAGCGCAACATGCAGGTATTTTGAGCAATTTCTCTTACCTCAATTTGTGTCACATCTACTGGAGCATCATGAGCATGTATTATGACGTCACAGTATATGATGACATCATAATTAGCATGCACTGTGACGTCACAATGTATTATGACGTCATAATGTATCCGAATTATGACATCACAATATATTATGAGAGCGCAACATGCAGGTTTTATGACCAATTTCGCTCACCCCACTTTGTGTCACATCTACTGTAGCATCAGGAGCATGTATTATGACGTCACAGTATATGATGACATCATAATTAGTATGCACTATGACGTCACAATGTATTATGACGTCATAATGTATCCGCATTATGACATCACAATATATTATGAGAGCGCAGTTTGGAAGTTTTATGACCATTTTCGATAACCCCAATTTGTGTCATATCTACTGGAGCATCATGAGCATGTAATACGACGTCACAGTATATGATGACATCATAATTAGTATGCAGTATGACGTCACAATATATTATGAAGTCATAATGTATCCGCATTACGACATCACAATATATTATGAGAGCGCAATATGCAGGTATTATGAGCAATTTCTCTTACCCCAATTTGTGTCACATCTACTGTAGCATCATGAGCATGTATTATGACGTCACAGTATATGATGACATCATAATTAGTATGCAGTATGACATCACAATATATTATGAGAGCGCAATTTGCAGGTATTATGAGCAATTTGTCTTACCCCAATTTCTGTCACATCTACTGGAGCCTCATGAGCATGTATTATGATGTCACATTATGTGATGACATCATAATTAGTATGCACTATGATGTCACAATGTATTATGACGTCATAATATATCCGCATTATGACATCACAATATATTATTAGAGCGCAACATGCAGGTATTATGAGCAATTTCGCTTACCCCAATTTGTGTCACATCTACTGGAGCATCATGAGCATGTATTATGACGTCACAGTATATGATGACATCATAATTAGTATGCACTATGACGTCACAATGTATTATGACGTCATAATGTATCCGCATTATGACATCACAATATATTATGAGAGCCCAACATGCAGGTATTATGAGCAATTTCTCTTACCCCAATTTGTGTCACATCTACTGGAGCATCATGAGCATGTATTATGACGTCACAGTATATGATGACATCATAATTAGTATGCACTATGATGTCACAATGTATTATGACGTCATAATGTATCCGCATAATGACATCACAATATGTTATGAGAGCGCAACATGCAGGTATTTTGAGCAATTTCTCTTACCTCAATTTGTGTCACATCTACTGGAGCATCATGAGCATGTATTATGACGTCACAGTATATGATGACATCATAATCAGTATGCACTATGACGTCACAATGTATTATGACGTCATAATGTATCCGCATTATGACATCACAATATATTATGAGAGCGCAATATGCAGTATTTATGAACAATTTCGCTTACCCCAATTTGTTTCACATCTACTGAAGCATCATGAGCATGTATTATGACATCACACTATATGATGACATCGTAATTAGTGTGTACTATGACGTCACAATGTATTATGACGTCATAATGTATCCGCATTATGACATTACAATATATTATGAGAGCGCAATATGTAGGTATTATGAGCAATTTCTCTTACCTCAATTTGTGTCACATCTACTGGAGCATCATGAGCATGTATTATGATGTCACAGTATATGATGACATCATAATTAGCATGCCCTATGATGTCACAATGTATTATGACGTCATAATGTATCCATATTATGACATCACAATATATTATGAGAGCGCAACATGCAGGTATTATGAGCAATTTCTCTTACCCCAATTTGTGTCACATCTACTGGAGCATCATGAGCATGTATTATGACGTCACAGTATATGATGACATCATAATTAGTATTCACTATGACATCACAATGTATTATGACGTCATAATGTTTCCACATTATGACATCGCAATATATTATGAGAGCGCAACATGCAGGTATTATGAGCAATTTCTCTTACACCAATTTGTGTCACATCTACTGGAGCATCATGAGCATGTATTATGACGTCACAGTATTTGATGACATCATAATTAGTATGCACTATGACGTCACAATGTATTATGACGTCATAATGTATCCGCATTATGACATCACAATATATTATGAGAGCGCAACATGCAGGTATTATGAGCAATTTCTCTTATCCCAATTTGTGTCACATCTACTGGAGCATCATGAGCATGTATTATGACGTCACAGTATATGATGACATCATAATTAGTATGCACTATGACATCACAATGTATTATGACGTCATAATGTATCCGCATTATGACATCACAATATATTATGAGAGCGCAACATGCAGGTATTATGAGCAATTTCTCTTACCCCAATTTGTGTCACATCTACTGGAGCATCATGAGCATGTATTATGACGTCACAGTATATGATGACATCATAATTACTATGCACTATGACGTCACAATGTATTATTACGTCATAATATATCCGCATTATGACATCACAATATATTATGAGAGCGCAATCTGCAGGTTTTATGACCAATTTCGCTTACCCCAATTTGTGTCACATCTACTGTAGCATCATGAGCATGTATTATGACGTCACAGTATATGATGACACCATAATTAATATGCAGTATGACGTCACAATGTATTATGAAGTCATGATGTATCCCCATTATGACCTCACAATATATTATGAGAGCGCAACATGCAGGTATTATGAGCAATTTCTCTTACCCCAACTTGTGTCACATCTACTGGAGCATCATGAGCATGTATTATGACGTCACAGTATATGATGACATCATAATTAGTATGCAGTATGACGTCACAATGTATTATGACGTCATAATGTATCCGCATTATGACATCACAATATATTATGAGAGCGCAACATGCAGGTATTATGAGCAATTTCTCTTACCCCAATTTGTGTCACATCTACTGGAGCATCATGAGCATGTATTATGACGTCACAGTATATGATGTCATCATAATTAGTATGCACTATGACGTCACAATATATTATGACGTCATAATGTATCCGCATTATGACATCACAATATACTATGAGAGAGCAATTTGCAGGTTTTATGACCAATTTCTCTTACCCCAATTTGTGTCACATCTACTGGAGCATCATGAGCATGTATTATGACGTCACAGTATATGATGACATCATAATTACTATGCACTATGACGTCACAATGTATTATTACGTCATAATATATCCGCATTATGACATCACAATATATTATGAGAGCGCAATCTGCAGGTTTTATGACCAATTTCGCTTACCCCAATTTGTGTCACATCTACTGTAGCATCATGAGCATGTATTATGACGTCACAGTATATGATGACATCATAATTAATATGCAGTATGACGTCACAATGTATTATGAAGTCATGATGTATCCCCATTATGACCTCACAATATATTATGAGAGCGCAACATGCAGGTATTATGAGCAATTTCTCTTACCCCAACTTGTGTCACATCTACTGGAGCATCATGAGCATGTATTATGACGTCACAGTATATGATGACATCATAATTAGTATGCAGTATGACGTCACAATGTATTATGACGTCATAATGTATCCGCATTATGACATCACAATATATTATGAGAGCGCAACATGCAGGTATTATGAGCAATTTCTCTTACCCCAATTTGTGTCACATCTACTGGAGCATCATGAGCATGTATTATGACGTCACAGTATATGATGTCATCATAATTAGTATGCACTATGACGTCACAATATATTATGACGTCATAATGTATCCGCATTATGACATCACAATATACTATGAGAGAGCAATTTGCAGGTTTTATGACCAATTTCTCTTACCCCAATTTGTGTCACATCTACTGGAGCATCATGAGCATGTATTATGACGTCACAGTATATGATGACATCATAATTAGTATGCAGTATTACGTCACAATGTATTATGACGTCATAATGTATCCGCATTCTGATATCACAATATATTATGAGAGCGCAATTTGCAGGATTTATGACCAATTTCGCTTACCCCAATTTGTGTCACATCTACTGGAGCATCATGAGCATGTATTATGACGTCACAGTATATGATGACATCATAATTAGTATGCAGTTTGACGTCACAATGTATTATGATGTCATAAAGTATCCGCATTATGACATCACAATATATTATGAGATCGCAACATGCAGGTATTATGACCAATTTCGCTTACCCCAATTTGTGTCACATCTACTGTAGCATCATGAGCATGTATTATGACGTCACAGTATATGATGACATCATAATTAGTATGCACTATGACGTCACAATGTATTATGACGTCATAATGTATCCGCATTATGACATCACAATATATTATGAGAGCGCAATTTGGAGGTTTTATGACCAATTTCGATTACCCTAATTTGTGTCACATCTACTGGAGCATCATGAGCATGTATTATGACGTCACAGTATATGATGACATCATAATTAGTTTGCACTATGACGTCACAATGTATTATGACGTCATAATGTATCCGCATTATGACATCACAATATATTATGAGAGCGCAACATGCAGGTATTATGAGCAATTTCTCTTATCCCAATTTGTGTCACATCTACTGGAGCATCATGAGCATGTATTATGACGTCACAGTATATGATGACATCATAATTAGTATGCACTATGACGTCACAATGTATTATGACGTCATAATGTATCCGCATTATGACATCACAATATATTATGAGAGAGCAGTTTGCAGGTTTTATGACCAATTTCTCTTACCCCAATTTGTGTCACATCTACTGGAGCATCAGGAGCATGTATTATGACGTCACAGTGTATGATGACATCATAATTAGTATGCAGTATGACGTCACAATGTATTATGACGTCATAATGTATCCGCATTATGACATCACAATATATTATGAGAGCGCAATTTGCAGGTTTTATGACCAATTTCGCTTACCCCAATTTGTGTCACATCTACTGGAGCATCATGAGCATGTATTATGACGTCACAGTATATGATGACATGATAATCAGTATGCACTATGTCGTCACAATGTATTATGACGTCATAATGTACCCGCATTATGACATCTCAATATATTATGAGAGCGCAACATGCAGGTTTTATGACCAATTTCTCTTACCCCAATTTGTGTCACATCTACTGGAGCATCATGAGCATGTATTATGACGTCACAGTATATGATGACATCATAATTAGTATGCACTATGATGTCACAATGTATTATGACGTCATAATGAATCCGCATTATGACATCACAATATATTATGAGAGTGCCAAATGCAGGTATTATGAGCAATTTCTCTTACCTCAATTTGTGTCACATCTACTGGAGCATCATGAGCATGTATTATGACGTCACAGTATATGATGACATCATAATTAGTATGCACTATGACGTCACAATGTATTATGACGTCATAATGTATCCGCATTATGACATCACAATATATTATGAGAGCGCAATTTGCAGGTTTTATGAACATTTTCGATTACCCCAATTTGTGTCACATCTACTGGAGCATCATGAGCATGTATTATGACGTCACAGTATACGATGACATCATAATTAGTCTGCAGTATGACGTCACAATGTATTATGACGTCATAATGTATCCGCATTATGACATCACAATATATTATGAGAGTGCCAAATGCAGGTATTATGAGCAATTTCTCTTACCTCAATTTGTGTCACATCTACTGGAGCATCATGAGCATGTATTATGACGTCACAGTATATGATGACATCATAATTAGTATGCACTATGACGTCACAATGTATTATGACGTCATAATGTATCCGCATTATGACATCACAATATATTATGAGAGCGCAATTTGGAGGTTTTATCACCATTTTCGATTACCCCAATTTGTGTCACATCTACTGGAGCATCATGAGCATGTATTATGACGTCACAGTATATGATGACATCATAATTATTATGCACTATGACGTCACAACATATTATGACGTCATAATGTATCCGCATTATGACATCACAATATATTATGAGAGCGTAATATGCAGGTATTATGAGCAATTTCTCTTACCCCAATTTGTGTCACATCTACTGGAGCATCATGAGCATGTATTATGACGTCACAGTATATGATGACATCATAATTAGTATGCACTATGATGTCACAATGTATTATGACGTCATAATGTATCCGCATAATGACATCACAATATGTTATGAGAGCGCAACATGCAGGTATTTTGAGCAATTTCTCTTACCTCAATTTGTGTCACATCTACTAGAGCATCATGAGCATGTATTATGACGTCACAGTATATGATGACATCATAATTAGCATGCACTGTGACATCACAATGTATTATGACGTCATAATGTATCCGAATTATGACATCACAATATATTCTGAGAGCGCAACATGCAGGTTTTATGACCAATTTCGCTCACCCCAATTTGTGTCACATCTACTGTAGCATCAGGAGCATGTATTATGACGTCACAGTATATGATGACATCATAATTAGTATGCACTATGACGTCACAATATATTATGACGTCATAATGTATCCGCATTATGACATCACAATATATTATGAGAGCGCAGTTTGGAGGTTTTATGACCATTTTCGATAACCCCAATTTGTGTCATATCTACTGGAGCATCATGAGCATGTAATACGACGTCACAGTATATGATGACATCATAATTAGTATGCACTATGACGTCACAATATATTATGAAGTCATAATGTATCCGCATTACGACATCACAATATATTATGAGAGCGCAATATGCAGGTATTATGAGCGATTTCTCTTACCCCAATTTGTGTCACATCTACTGTAGCATCATGAGCATGTATTATGACGTCACAGTATATGATGACATCATAATTAGTATGCAGTATGACATCACAATATATTATGAGAGCGCAATTTGCAGGTATTATGAGCAATTTGTCTTACCCCAATTTGTGTCACATCTACTGGAGCCTCATGAGCATGTATTATGATGTCACATTATGTGATGACATCATAATTAGTATGCACTATGATGTCACAATGTATTATGACGTCATAATATATCCGCATTATGACATCACAATATATTATTAGAGCGCAACATGCAGGTATTATGAGCAATTTCGCTTACCCCAATTTGTGTCACATCTACTGGAGCATCATGAGCATGTATTATGATGTCACAGTATATGATGACATCATAATTAGTATGCACTATGACGTCACAAGGTATTATGACGTCATAATGTATCCGCATTATGACATCACAATATATTATGAGAGCGCAACATGCAGGTATTATGAGCAATTTCTCTTACCCCAATTTGTTTCACATCTACTGGAGCATCATGAGCATGTATTATGACGTCACAGTATATGATGACATCATAATTAGTATGCACTATGATGTCACAATGTATTATGACGTCATAATGTATCCGAATTATGACATCACAATATATTATGAGAGCGCAACATGCAGGTATTATGAGCAATTTCTCTTACCCCAATTTGTGTCACATCTACTGGAGCATCATGAGCATGTATTATGACGTCACAGTATTTGATGACATCATAATTAGTATGCACTGTGACTTCACAATGTATTATGATGTCATAATGTATCCGCATTATGACATCACAATATATTATGAGAGCGCAACATGCAGGTATTATGAGCAATTTCTCTTATCCCAATTTGTGTCACATCTACTGGAGCATCATGAGCATGTATTATGACGTCACAGTATATGATGACATCATAATCAGTATGCACTATGGCGTCACAATGTATTATGACGTCATAATGTATCCGCATTATGACATCACAATATATTATGAGAGCGCAATTTGCAGGTTTTATGACCAATTTCGCTTACCCCAATTTGTGTCACATCTACTGCAGCATCATGAGCATGTATTATGATGTCACAGTATATGATGACATCATAATCAGTATGCACTATGGGGTCACAATGTATTATGACGTCATAATGTACCCGCATTATGACATCACAATATATTATGAGAGCGCAACACGCAGGTATTATGAGCAATTTCTCTTACCCTAATTTGTGTCACATCTACTGGATCCTCATGAGCATGTATTATGACGTCACAGTATATGATGACATCATAATTAGTATGCAGTATGACGTCACAATGTATTATGACGTCATAATGTATCCGCATTATGACATCACAATATATTATGAGAGCGCAACATGCAGGTATTATGAGCAATTTCTCTTACCCCAATTTGTGTCACATCTACTGGAGCATCATGAGCATGTATTATGACGTCACAGTGTATGATGACATCATAATTAGTATGCAGTATTACGTCACAATGTATTATGACGTCATAATATATCCGCATTATGATATCACAATATATTATGAGAGCGCAATTTGCAGGATTTATGACCAATTTCGCTTACCCCAATTTGTGTCACATCTACTGGAGCATCATGAGCATGTATTATGACGTCACAGTATATGATGACATCATAATTAGTATGCAGTATGACGTCACAATGTATTATGATGTCATAAAGTATCCGCATTATGACATCACAATATATTATGAGATCGCAACATGCAGGTATTATGACCAATTTCGCTTACCTCAATTTGTGTCACATCTACTGTAGCATCATGAGCATGTATTATGACGTCACAGTATATGATGACATCATAATTAGTATGCACTATGACGTCACAATGTATTATGACGTCATAATGTATCCGCATTATGACATCACAATATATTATGAGAGCGCAATTTGGAGGTTTTATGACCATTTTCGATTACCCCAATTTGTGTCACATCTACTGGAGCATCATGAGCATGTATTATGACGTCACAGTATATGATGACATCATAATTAGTATGCACTATGACGTCACAATGTATTATGACGTCATAATGTATCCGCATTATGACATCACAATATATTATGAGAGCGCAACATGCAGGTATTATGAGCAATTTCTCTTATCCCAATTTGTGTCACATCTACTGGAGCATCATGAGCATGTATTATGACGTCACAGTATATGATGACATCATAATTAGTATGCACTATGACGTCACAATGTATTATGACGTCATAATGTATCCGCATTATGACATCACAATATATTATGAGAGAGCAGTTTGCAGGTTTTATGACCAATTTCTCTTACCCCAATTTGTGTCACATCTACTGGAGCATCATGAGCATGTATTATGACGTCACAGTGTATGATGACATCATAATTAGTATGCAGTATGACGTCACAATGTATTATGACGTCATAATGTATCCGCATTATGACATCACAATATATTATGAGAGCGCAATTTGCAGGTTTTATGACCAATTTCGCTTACCACAATTTGTGTCACATCTACTGGAGCATCATGAGCATGTATTATGACGTCACAGTATTTGATGACATCATAATTAGTATGCACTATGACGTCACAATGTATTATGACGTCATAATGTATCCGCATTATGACATCACAATATATTATGAGAGCGCAATTTGCAGGTTTTATGACCAATTTCGCTTACCACAATTTGTGTCACATCTACTGGAGCATCATGAGCATGTATTATGACGTCACAGTATTTGATGACATCGTAATTAGTATGCACTATGACGTCACAATGTATTATGACGTCATAATGTATCCGCATTATGACATCACAATATATTATGAGAGAGCAATTTGCAGGTTTTATGACCAATTTCTCTTACCCCAATTTGTGTCACATCTACTGGAGCATCAGGAGCATGTATTATGACGTCACAGTGTATGATGACATCATAATTAGTATGCAGTATGATGTCACAATGTATTATGACGTCATAATGTACCCGCATTATGACATCTCAATATGTTATGAGAGCGCAACATGCAGGTTTTATGACCAATTTCTCTTACCCCAATTTGTGTCACATCTACTGGAGCATCATGAGCATGTATTATGACGTCACAGTATATGATGACATCATAATTAGTATGCACTATGATGTCACAATGTATTATGACGTCATAATGAATCCGCATTATGACATCACAATATATTATGAGAGTGCCAAATGCAGGTATTATGAGCAATTTCTCTTACCTCAATTTGTGTCACATCTACTGGAGCATCATGAGCATGTATTATGACGTCACAGTATATGATGACATCATAATTAGTATGCACTATGACGTCACAATGTATTATGACGTCATAATGTATCCGCATTATGACATCACAATATATTATGAGAGCGCAATTTGCAGGTTTTATGAACATTTTCGATTACCCCAATTTGTGTCACATCTACTGGAGCATCATGAGCATGTATTATGACGTCACAGTATACGATGACATCATAATTAGTCTGCAGTATGACGTCACAATGTATTATGACGTCATAATGTATCCGCATTATGACATCACAATATATTATGAGAGTGCCAAATGCAGGTATTATGAGCAATTTCTCTTACCTCAATTTGTGTCACATCTACTGGAGCATCATGAGCATGTATTATGACGTCACAGTATATGATGACATCATAATTAGTATGCACTATGACGTCACAATGTATTATGACGTCATAATGTATCCGCGTTATGACATCACAATATATTATGAGAGCGCAATTTGGAGGTTTTATCACCATTTTCGATTACCCCAATTTGTGTCACATCTACTGGAGCATCATGAGCATGTATTATGACGTCACAGTATATGATGACATCATAATTATTATGCACTATGACGTCACAATATATTATGACGTCATAATGTATCCGCATTATGACATCACAATATATTATGAGAGCGTAATATGCAGGTATTATGAGCAATTTCTCTTACCCCAATTTGTGTCACATCTACTGGAGCATCATGAGCATGTATTATGACGTCACAGTATATGATGACATCATAATTAGTATGCACTATGATGTCACAATGTATTATGACGTCATAATGTATCCGCATAATGACATCACAATATGTTATGAGAGCGCAACATGCAGGTATTTTGAGCAATTTCTCTTACCTCAATTTGTGTCACATCTACTAGAGCATCATGAGCATGTATTATGACGTCACAGTATATGATGACATCATAATTAGCATGCACTGTGACATCACAATGTATTATGACGTCATAATGTATCCGAATTATGACATCACAATATATTCTGAGAGCGCAACATGCAGGTTTTATGACCAATTTCGCTCACCCCAATTTGTGTCACATCTACTGTAGCATCAGGAGCATGTATTATGACGTCACAGTATATGATGACATCATAATTAGTATGCACTATGACGTCACAATATATTATGACGTCATAATGTATCCGCATTATGACATCACAATATATTATGAGAGCGCAGTTTGGAGGTTTTATGACCATTTTCGATAACCCCAATTTGTGTCATATCTACTGGAGCATCATGAGCATGTAATACGACGTCACAGTATATGATGACATCATAATTAGTATGCACTATGACGTCACAATATATTATGAAGTCATAATGTATCCGCATTACGACATCACAATATATTATGAGAGCGCAATATGCAGGTATTATGAGCGATTTCTCTTACCCCAATTTGTGTCACATCTACTGTAGCATCATGAGCATGTATTATGACGTCACAGTATATGATGACATCATAATTAGTATGCAGTATGACATCACAATATATTATGAGAGCGCAATTTGCAGGTATTATGAGCAATTTGTCTTACCCCAATTTGTGTCACATCTACTGGAGCCACATGAGCATGTATTATGATGTCACATTATGTGATGACATCATAATTAGTATGCACTATGATGTCACAATGTATTATGACGTCATAATATATCCGCATTATGACATCACAATATATTATTAGAGCGCAACATGCAGGTATTATGAGCAATTTCGCTTACCCCAATTTGTGTCACATCTACTGGAGCATCATGAGCATGTATTATGATGTCACAGTATATGATGACATCATAATTAGTATGCACTATGACGTCACAAGGTATTATGACGTCATAATGTATCCGCATTATGACATCACAATATATTATGAGAGCGCAACATGCAGGTATTATGAGCAATTTCTCTTACCCCAATTTGTTTCACATCTACTGGAGCATCATGAGCATGTATTATGACGTCACAGTATATGATGACATCATAATTAGTATGCACTATGATGTCACAATGTATTATGACGTCATAATGTATCTGCATTATGACATCACAATATATTATGAGAGCGCAACATGCAGGTATTATGAGCAATTTCTCTTACCCCAATTTGTGTCACATCTACTGGAGCATCATGAGCATGTATTATGATGTCACAGTATTTGATGACATCATAATTAGTATGCACTGTGACTTCACAATGTATTATGATGTCATAATGTATCCGCATTATGACATCACAATATATTATGAGAGCGCAACATGCAGGTGTTATGAGCAATTTCTCTTATCCCAATTTGTGTCACATCTACTGGAGCATCATGAGCATGTATTATGACGTCACAGTATATGATGACATCATAATCAGTATGCACTATGGCGTCACAATGTATTATGACGTCATAATGTATCCGCATTATGACATCACAATATATTATGAGAGCGCAATTTGCAGGTTTTATGACCAATTTCGCTTACCACAATTTGTGTCACATCTACTGGAGCATCATGAGCATGTATTATGACGTCACAGTATTTGATGACATCATAATTAGTATGCACTATGACGTCACAATGTATTATGACGTCATAATGTATCCGCATTATGACATCACAATATATTATGAGAGAGCAATTTGCAGGTTTTATGACCAATTTCTCTTACCCCAATTTGTGTCACATCTACTGGAGCATCAGGAGCATGTATTATGACGTCACAGTGTATGATGACATCATAATTAGTATGCAGTATTACGTCACAATGTATTATGACGTCATAATGTACCCGCATTATGACATCTCAATATATTATGAGAGCGCAACATGCAGGTTTTATGACCAATTTCTCTTACCCCAATTTGTGTCACATCTACTGGAGCATCATGAGCATGTATTATGACGTCACAGTATATGATGACATCATAATTAGTATGCACTATGATGTCACAATGTATTATGACGTCATAATGAATCCGCATTATGACATCACAATATATTATGAGAGTGCCAAATGCAGGTATTATGAGCAATTTCTCTTACCTCAATTTGTGTCACATCTACTGGAGCATCATGAGCATGTATTATGACGTCACAGTATATGATGACATCATAATTAGTATGCACTATGACGTCACAATGTATTATGACGTCATAATGTATCCGCATTATGACATCACAATATATTATGAGAGCGCAATTTGCAGGTTTTATGAACATTTTCGATTACCCCAATTTGTGTCACATCTACTGGAGCATCATGAGCATGTATTATGACGTCACAGTATACGATGACATCATAATTAGTCTGCAGTATGACGTCACAATGTATTATGACGTCATAATGTATCCGCATTATGACATCACAATATATTATGAGAGTGCCAAATGCAGGTATTATGAGCAATTTCTCTTACCTCAATTTGTGTCACATCTACTGGAGCATCATGAGCATGTATTATGACGTCACAGTATATGATGACATCATAATTAGTATGCACTATGACGTCACAATGTATTATGACGTCATAATGTATCCGCGTTATGACATCACAATATATTATGAGAGCGCAATTTGGAGGTTTTATCACCATTTTCGATTACCCCAATTTGTGTCACATCTACTGGAGCATCATGAGCATGTATTATGACGTCACAGTATATGATGACATCATAATTATTATGCACTATGACGTCACAATATATTATGACGTCATAATGTATCCGCATTATGACATCACAATATATTATGAGAGCGTAATATGCAGGTATTATGAGCAATTTCTCTTACCCCAATTTGTGTCACATCTACTGGAGCATCATGAGCATGTATTATGACGTCACAGTATATGATGACATCATAATTAGTATGCACTATGATGTCACAATGTATTATGACGTCATAATGTATCCGCATAATGACATCACAATATGTTATGAGAGCGCAACATGCAGGTATTTTGAGCAATTTCTCTTACCTCAATTTGTGTCACATCTACTAGAGCATCATGAGCATGTATTATGACGTCACAGTATATGATGACATCATAATTAGCATGCACTGTGACATCACAATGTATTATGACGTCATAATGTATCCGAATTATGACATCACAATATATTCTGAGAGCGCAACATGCAGGTTTTATGACCAATTTCGCTCACCCCAATTTGTGTCACATCTACTGTAGCATCAGGAGCATGTATTATGACGTCACAGTATATGATGACATCATAATTAGTATGCACTATGACGTCACAATATATTATGACGTCATAATGTATCCGCATTATGACATCACAATATATTATGAGAGCGCAGTTTGGAGGTTTTATGACCATTTTCGATAACCCCAATTTGTGTCATATCTACTGGAGCATCATGAGCATGTAATACGACGTCACAGTATATGATGACATCATAATTAGTATGCACTATGACGTCACAATATATTATGAAGTCATAATGTATCCGCATTACGACATCACAATATATTATGAGAGCGCAATATGCAGGTATTATGAGCGATTTCTCTTACCCCAATTTGTGTCACATCTACTGTAGCATCATGAGCATGTATTATGACGTCACAGTATATGATGACATCATAATTAGTATGCAGTATGACATCACAATATATTATGAGAGCGCAATTTGCAGGTATTATGAGCAATTTGTCTTACCCCAATTTGTGTCACATCTACTGGAGCCACATGAGCATGTATTATGATGTCACATTATGTGATGACATCATAATTAGTATGCACTATGATGTCACAATGTATTATGACGTCATAATATATCCGCATTATGACATCACAATATATTATTAGAGCGCAACATGCAGGTATTATGAGCAATTTCTCTTACCCCAATTTGTGTCACATCTACTGGAGCATCATGAGCATGTATTATGATGTCACAGTATTTGATGACATCATAATTAGTATGCACTGTGACTTCACAATGTATTATGATGTCATAATGTATCCGCATTATGACATCACAATATATTATGAGAGCGCAACATGCAGGTATTATGAGCAATTTCTCTTATCCCAATTTGTGTCACATCTACTGGAGCATCATGAGCATGTATTATGACGTCACAGTATATGATGACATCATAATCAGTATGCACTATGGCGTCACAATGTATTATGACGTCATAATGTATCCGCATTATGACATCACAATATATTATGAGAGCGCAATTTGCAGGTTTTATGACCAATTTCGCTTACCCCAATTTGTGTCACATCTACTGCAGCATCATGAGCATGTATTATGATGTCACAGTATATGATGACATCATAATCAGTATGCACTATGGGGTCACAATGTATTATGACGTCATAATGTACCCGCATTATGACATCACAATATATTATGAGAGCGCAACACGCAGGTATTATGAGCAATTTCTCTTACCCTAATTTGTGTCACATCTACTGGATCCTCATGAGCATGTATTATGACGTCACAGTATATGATGACATCATAATTAGTATGCAGTATGACGTCACAATGTATTATGACGTCATAATGTATCCGCATTATGACATCACAATATATTATGAGAGCGCAACATGCAGGTATTATGAGCAATTTCTCTTACCCCAATTTGTGTCACATCTACTGGAGCATCATGAGCATGTATTATGACGTCACAGTGTATGATGACATCATAATTAGTATGCAGTATTACGTCACAATGTATTATGACGTCATAATATATCCGCATTATGATATCACAATATATTATGAGAGCGCAATTTGCAGGATTTATGACCAATTTCGCTTACCCCAATTTGTGTCACATCTACTGGAGCATCATGAGCATGTATTATGACGTCACAGTATATGATGACATCATAATTAGTATGCAGTATGACGTCACAATGTATTATGATGTCATAAAGTATCCGCATTATGACATCACAATATATTATGAGATCGCAACATGCAGGTATTATGACCAATTTCGCTTACCCCAATTTGTGTCACATCTACTGTAGCATCATGAGCATGTATTATGACGTCACAGTATATGATGACATCATAATTAGTATGCACTATGACGTCACAATGTATTATGACGTCATAATGTATCCGCATTATGACATCACAATATATTATGAGAGCGCAATTTGGAGGTTTTATGACCATTTTCGATTACCCCAATTTGTGTCACATCTACTGGAGCATCATGAGCATGTATTATGACGTCACAGTATATGATGACATCATAATTAGTATGCACTATGACGTCACAATGTATTATGACGTCATAATGTATCCGCATTATGACATCACAATATATTATGAGAGCGCAACATGCAGGTATTATGAGCAATTTCTCTTACCCCAATTTGTGTCACATCTACTGGAGCATCATGAGCATGTATTATGACGTCACAGTATATGATGACATCATAATTAGTATGCACTATGACGTCACAATGTATTATGACGTCATAATGTATCCGCATTATGACATCACAATATATTATGAGAGAGCAGTTTGCAGGTTTTATGACCAATTTCTCTTACCCCAATTTGTGTCACATCTACTGGAGCATCATGAGCATGTATTATGACGTCACAGTGTATGATGACATCATAATTAGTATGCAGTATGACGTCACAATGTATTATGACGTCATAATGTATCCGCATTATGACATCACAATATATTATGAGAGCGCAATTTGCAGGTTTTATGACCAATTTCGCTTACCACAATTTGTGTCACATCTACTGGAGCATCATGAGCATGTATTATGACGTCACAGTATTTGATGACATCATAATTAGTATGCACTATGACGTCACAATGTATTATGACGTCATAATGTATCCGCATTATGACATCACAATATATTATGAGAGAGCAATTTGCAGGTTTTATGACCAATTTCTCTTACCCCAATTTGTGTCACATCTACTGGAGCATCAGGAGCATGTATTATGACGTCACAGTGTATGATGACATCATAATTAGTATGCAGTATGACGTCACAATGTATTATGACGTCATAATGTATCCGCATTATGACATCACAATATATTATGAGAGTGCCAAATGCAGGTATTATGAGCAATTTCTCTTACCTCAATTTGTGTCACATCTACTGGAGCATCATGAGCATGTATTATGACGTCACAGTATATGATGACATCATAATTAGTATGCACTATGACGTCACAATGTATTATGACGTCATAATGTATCCGCGTTATGACATCACAATATATTATGAGAGCGCAATTTGGAGGTTTTATCACCATTTTCGATTACCCCAATTTGTGTCACATCTACTGGAGCATCATGAGCATGTATTATGACGTCACAGTATATGATGACATCATAATTATTGTGCACTATGACGTCACAATATATTATGACGTCATAATGTATCCGCATTATGACATCACAATATATTATGAGAGCGTAATATGCAGGTATTATGAGCAATTTCTCTTACCCCAATTTGTGTCACATCTACTGGAGCATCATGAGCATGTATTATGACGTCACAGTATATGATGACATCATAATTAGTATGCACTATGATGTCACAATGTATTATGACGTCATAATGTATCCGCATAATGACATCACAATATGTTATGAGAGCGCAACATGCAGGTATTTTGAGCAATTTCTCTTACCTCAATTTGTGTCACATCTACTGGAGCATCATGAGCATGTATTATGACGTCACAGTATATGATGACATCATAATTAGCATGCACTGTGACATCACAATGTATTATGACGTCATAATGTATCCGAATTATGACATCACAATATATTATGAGAGCGCAACATGCAGGTTTTATGACCAATTTCGCTCACCCCAATTTGTGTCACATCTACTGTAGCATCAGGAGCATGTATTATGACGTCACAGTATATGATGACATCATAATTAGTATGCACTATGACGTCACAATATATTATGACGTCATAATGTATCCGCATTATGACATCACAATATATTATGAGAGCGCAGTTTGGAGGTTTTATGACCATTTTCGATAACCCCAATTTGTGTCATACCTACTGGAGCATCATGAGCATGTAATACGACATCACAGTATATGATGACATCATAATTAGTATGCACTATGACGTCACAATATATTATGAAGTCATAATGTATCCGCATTACGACATCACAATATATTATGAGAGCGCAATATGCAGGTATTATGAGCAATTTCTCTTACCCCAATTTGTGTCACATCTACTGTAGCATCATGAGCATGTATTATGATGTCACAGTATATGATGACATCATAATTAGTATGCAGTATGACATCACAATATATTATGAGAGCGCAATTTGCAGGTATTATGAGCAATTTGTCTTACCCCAATTTGTGTCACATCTACTGGAGCCTCATGAGCATGTATTATGATGTCACATTATGTGATGACATCATAATTAGTATGCACTATGATGTCACAATGTATTATGACGTCATAATATATCCGCATTATGACATCACAATATATTATTAGAGCGCAACATGCAGGTATTATGAGCAATTTCGCTTACCCCAATTTGTGTCACATCTACTGGAGCATCATGAGCATGTATTATGATGTCACAGTATATGATGACATCATAATTAGTATGCACTATGATGTCACAAGGTATTATGACGTCATAATGTATCCGCATTATGACATCACAATATATTATGAGAGCGCAACATGCAGGTATTATGAGCAATTTCTCTTACCCCAATTTGTTTCACATCTACTGGAGCATCATGAGCATGTATTATGACGTCACAGTATATGATGACATCATAATTAGTATGCACTATGACGTCACAATGTATTATGACGTCATAATGTATCTGCATTATGACATCACAATATATTATGAGAGCGCAACATGCAGGTATTATGAGCAATTTCTCTTACCCCAATTTGTGTCACATCTACTGGAGCATCATGAGCATGTATTATGACGTCACAGTATTTGATGACATCATAATTAGTATGCACTGTGACTTCACAATGTATTATGACATCATAATGTATCCGCATTATGACATCACAATATATTATGAGAGAGCAATTTGCAGGTATTATGACCAATTTCACTTACCCCAATTTGTGTCACATCTACTGGAGCATCATGAGCATGTATTATGACGTCAAAGTGTATGATGACATCATAATTAGTATGCAGTATGACGTCACAATGTATTATGACGTCATAATGTATCCGCATTATGACATCACAATATATTATGAGAGCGCAATTTGCATGTTTTATGACCATTTTCGCTTACCTCAATTTGTGTCACATCTACTGGAGCATCATGAGCATGTATTATGACGTCACAGTATATGATGACATCATAATTAGTATGCAGTATGACGTCACAATGTATTATGATGTCATAAAGTATCCGCATTATGACATCACAATATATTATGAGAGTGCAACATGCAGGTATTATGACCAATTTCGCTCACCCCAATTTGTGTCACATCTACTGGAGCATCATGAGCATGTATTATGACGTCACAGTATATGATGACATCATAATTAGTATGCACTATGACGTCACAATGTATTATGACGTCATAATGTATCCACATTATGACATCACAATATATTATGAGAGCGCAATTTGGAGGTTTTATGACCATTTTCGATTACCCCAATTTGTGTCACATCTACTGGAGCATCATGAGCATGTATTCTGACGTCACAGTATATGATGACATCATAATTATTATGCACTATGACGTCACAATATATTATGACGTCATAATGTATCCGCATTATGACATCACAATATATTATGAGAGCGTAATATGCAGGTATTATGAGCAATTTCTCTTACCACAATTTGTGTCACATCTACTCGAGCATCATGAGCATGTATTATGATGTCACAGTATATGATGACATCATAATTAGTATGCACTATGACGTCACAATGTATTATGACGTCATAATGTATTCGCATTATGACATCACAATATAGAATGAGAGCGCAATTTGCAGGTATTATGAAGAATTTCTCTTACCCCAATTTGTGTCACATCTACTGGACCATCCCGAGCATGTATTTTGACATCACAATATATGATGAAATCATAATTAGTATGCACTATGACGTCACAATGTATTATGACGTCATAATGTATTCGCATTATGACATCACAATATAGTATGAGAGCGCAATTTGCAGGTATTATGAGCAATTTCTCTTACCCCAATTTGTGTCACATCTACTGGAGCATCCTGAGCATGTATTATGACGTCACAATATATGATGACATCATAATTAGTATGCACTATGACGTCACAATGTATTATGACGTCATAATGTATTCACATTATGACATCACAATATAGTATGAGAGCGCAATTTGCAGGTATTCGGAGCAATTTCTCTTACCCCAATTTGTGTCACATCTACTCGAGCATCATGAGAATGTATTATGACGTCACAGTATATGATGACATCATAATTAGTATGCACTATGACGTCACAATGTATTATGATGTCATAATATATCCGCATTATGACATCACAACATATTAAGAGAGCGCAACTTGCACATATTATGAGCAATTTCTCTTACCACAATTTGTGTCACATGTACTGGAGCATCATGAGCATGCATTATGACGTCACAATATATGATGACATCATAATTAGTATGCACTCTGATGTTACAATGTATTATGACGTCATAATGTATCCGCTTTATGACATCACAATATATTATGAGAGCGCAATTTGCAGGTATTATGAGCAATTTCTCTTACCCCAATTTGTATCACATCTACTGGAGCATCCTGAGCATGTATTTTAACGTCACAATATATGATGACATCATAATTAGTATGCACTATGACGTCACAATGTATTATGACGTCATAATGTATTCGCATTATCACATCACAATATAGCATGAGAGCGCAATTTGCAGGTATTATGAGCAATTTCTCTTACCCCAATTTGTGTCACATCTACTCGAGCATCATGAGCATGTATTATGACGTCACAGTATATGATGACATCATAATTAGTATGCACTATGACGTCACAATGTATTATGACATCATAATGTATCCGCATTATGACATCGCAATATATTATGAGAGCGCAATTTGCAGGTATTCGGAGCAATTTCTCTTACCCCAATTTGTGTCACATCTACTGGAGCATAATGAGCATGCATTATGATGTCACTGTATATGATGACATCATAATTAATATGCACTATGATGTCACAATGTATTATGACGTCATAATGTATTCGCATTATGACATCACAATATATTATGAGAGCGCAATTTGCAGGTATTATGAGCAATTTCTCTTACCCCAATTTGTGTCACATCTACTGGAGCATCCTGAGCATGTATTTTGACGTCACAATATATGATGATGTCATAATTAGTATGCACTATGACGTCACAATGTATTATGACGTCATAATGTATTCGCATTATGACATCACAATATAGTATGAGAGCGCAATTTGTAGGTATTATGAGCAATTTCTGTTACCCCAATTTGTGTCACATCTACTGGAGCATCCTGAGCATGTATTTTGACGTCACAATATATGATGATATCATAATTAGTATGCACTATGACGTCACAATGTATTATGACGTCATAATGTATTCGCATTATGACATCACAATATAGTATGAGAGCGCAACTTGTAGGTATTATGAGCAATTTCTGTTACCCCAATTTGTGTCACATCTACTGGAGCATCCAGAGCATGTATTTTGACGTCACAATATATGATGACATCATAATTAGTATGCACTATGATGTCACAATGTATTATGACGTCATAATGTATTCGCATTATGACATCACAATATAGTATGAGAGCGCAATTTGCAGGTATTATGAGCAATTTCTCTTACCCCAATTTGTTTCACATCTACTCGAGCATCATGAGCATGTATTATGACGTCACAGTATATGACGACATCATAATTAGTATGCACTATGACGTCACAATGTATTATGACATCATAATGTATCCGCATTATGACATCGCAATATATTATGAGAGCGCAATTTGGAGGTATTCGGAGCAATTTCTCTTACCCCAATTTGTGTCACATCTACTGGAGCATCCTGAGCATGTATTATGACGTCACAATATATGATGACATCATAATTAGTATGCACTATGACGTCACAATGTATTATGACGTCATAATGTATTCGCATTATGACATCACAATATAGTATGAGAGCGCAATTTGCAGGTATTCGGAGCAATTTCTCTTACCCCAATTTGTGTCACATCTACTCGAGCATCATGAGCATGTATTATGACGTCACAGTATATGATGACATCATAATTAGTATGCACTATGACGTCACAATGTTTTATGATGTCATAATATATCCGCATTATGACATCACAACATATTAAGAGAGCGCAACTTGCACATATTATGAGCAATTTCTCTTACCACAATTTGTGTCACATGTACTGGAGCATCATGAGCATGCATTATGACGTCACAATATATGATGACATCATAATTAGTATGCACTATGATGTGACAATGTATTATGACGTCATAATGTATCCGCTTTATGACATCACAATATATTATGAGAGCGCAATTTGCAGGTATTATGAGCAATTTCTCTTACCCCAATTTGTATCACATCTACTGGAGCATCCTGAGCATGTATTTTAACGTCACAATATATGATGACATCATAATTAGTATGCACTATGACGTCAAAATGTATTATGACGTCATAATGTTTTCGCATTATGACATCACAATATAGCATGAGAGCGCAATTTGCAGGTATTATGAGCAATTTCTCTTACCCCAATTTCTGTCACATCTACTCGAGCATCATGAGCATGTATTATGACGTCACAGTATATGATGACATCATAATTAGTATGCACTATGACGTCACAATGTATTATGACATCATAATGTATCCGCATTATGACATCGCAATATATTATGAGAGCGCAATTTGCAGGTATTCGGAGCAATTTCTCTTACCCCAATTTGTGTCACATCTACTGGAGCAAAATGAGCATGCATTATGATGTCACTGTATATGATGACATCATAATTAATATGCACTATGATGTCACAATGTATTATGACGTCATAATGTATTCGCATTATGACATCACAATATATTATGAGAGCGCAATTTGCAGGTATTATGAGCAATTTCTCTTACCACAATTTGTGTCACATCTACTGGAGCATCCTGAGCATGTATTTTGACGTCACAATATATGATGACGTCATAATTACTATGCACTATGACGTCACAATGTATTATGACGTCATAATGTATTCGCATTATGACATCACAATATAGTATGAGAGCGCAATTTGCAGGTATTATGAGCAATTTCTCTTACCCCAATTTGTGTCACATCTACTGGAGCATCCTGAGCATGTATTTTGACGTCACAATATATGATGATATCATAATTAGTATGCACTATGACGTCACAATGTATTATGACGTCATAATGTATCCGCTTTATGACATCACAGTATATTATGAGAGCGCAGTTTGCAGGTATTATGAGCAATTTCTCTTACCCCAATTTGTGTCACATCTATTGGAGCATCCAGAGCATGTATTTTGACGTCACAATATATGATGACATCATAATTAGTATGCACTATGATGTCACAATGTATTATGACGTCATAATGTATTCGCATTATGACATCACAATATAGTATGAGAGCGCAATTTGCAGGTATTATGAGCAATTTCTCTTACCCCAATTTGTGTCACATCTACTCGAGCATCATGAGCATGTATTATGACGTCACAGTATATGACGACATAATAATTAGTATGCACTATGACGTCACAATGTATTATGACATCATAATGTATCCGCATTATGACATCGCAATATATTATGAGAGCGCAATTTGCAGGTATTCGGAGCAATTTCTCTTACCCCAATTTGTGTCACATCTACTGGAGCATAATGAGCATGCATTATGATGTCACTGTATATGATGACATCATAATTAGTATGCACTATGATGTCACAATGTATTATGACGTCATAATGATTCCGCATTATGACATCACAATATATTATGAGAGCGCAATTTGCAGGTATTATGAGCAATTTCTCTTACCCCAATTTGTGTCACATCTACTGGAGCATAATGAGCATGCATTATGATGTCACAGTATATGATGACATCATAATTAGTTTGCACTATGATGTCACAATGTATTATGAGGTCATAATGAATCCGCATTATGACATCACAATATATTATGAGAGCGCAATTTGCAGGTATTTTGAGCAATTTCTCTTACCCCAATTTGTGTCACATCTACTGGAGAAACATGAGCATGTATTATGACATCACAGTATATGATGACATCATAATTAGTATGCATTATGACGTCACATTATATTATGATGTCATAATGCATCCGCGTTATGGCATCACAATATATTATGAGATCGCAATTTGCAGGTATTATGAGCAATTTCTCGTACCCCAATTTGTGTCACATCTACTGGAGCATCCTGAGCATGTATTTAGACGTCACAATATATGATGACATCATAATTAGTATGCACTATGACGTCACAATGTATTATGACGTCATAATGTATTCGCATTATGACATCACAATATAGTATGAGAGCGCAATTTGCAGGTTTTATGAGCAATTTCTCTTACCCCAATTTGTGTCACATCTTCTCGAGCATCATGAGCATGTATTATGACGTCACAGTATATGATGACATCATAATTAGTATGCACTATGACGTCACAATGTAGTATGATGTCATAATATATCCGCATTATGACATCACAACATATTAAGAGAGCGCAATTTGCAGATATTATGAGCAATTTCTCTTACCACAATTTGTGTCACATCTACTCGAGCATCATGAGCATGTATTTTGACGTCACAATATATGATGACATCATAATTAGTATGCACTATGACGTCACAATGTATTATGACGTCATAATGTATCCGCTTTATGACATCACAATATATTATGAGAGCGCAATTTGCAGGTATTATGAGCAATTTCTCTTACCCCAATTTGTGTCAAATCTACTGGAGCATCCTGAGCATGTATTTTGACGTCACAATATATGATGACATCATAATTAGTATGCACTATGACGTCACAATGTATTATGACGTCATAATGTATTCGCATTATGACATCACAATATAGTATGAGAGCGCAATTTGCAGGTATTATGAGCAATTTCTCTTACCCCAATTTGTGTCACATCTACTCGAGCATCATGAGCATGTATTATGATGTCACAGTATATGATGACATCATAATTAGTATGCACTATGACGTCACAATGTATTATGACGTCATAATGTATTCGCATTATGACATCACAATATAGAATGAGAGCGCAATTTGCAGGTATTATGAACAATTTCTCTTACCCCAATTTGTGTCACATCTACTGGAGCATCCCGAGCATGTATTTTGACATCACAATATATGATGAAATCATAATTAGTTTGCACTATGACGTCACAATGTATTATGACGTCATAATGTATTCGCATTATGACATCACAATATAGTATGAGAGCGCAATTTGCAGGTATTATGAGCAATTTCTCTTACCCCAATTTGTGTCACATCTACTGGAGCATCCTGAGCATGTATTATGACGTCACAATATATGATGACATCATAATTAGTATGCACTATGACGTCACAATGTATTATGACGTCATAATGTATTCGCATTATGACATCACAATATAGTATGAGAGCGCAATTTGCAGGTATTCGGAGCAATTTCTCTTACCCCAATTTGTGTCACATCTACTCGAGCATCATGAGCATGTATTATGACGTCACAGTATATGATGACATCATAATTAGTATGCACTATGACGTCACAATGTATTATGATGTCATAATATATCCGCATTATGACATCACAACATATTAAGAGAGCGCAACTTGCACATATTATGAGCAATTTCTCTTACCACAATTTGTGTCACATGTACTGGAGCATAATGAGCATGCATTATGATGTCACTGTATATGATGACATCATAATTAATATGCACTATGATGTCACAATGTATTATGACGTCATAATGTATTCGCATTATGACATCACAATATATTATGAGAGCGCAATTTGCAGGTATTATGAGCAATTTCTCTTACCCCAATTTGTGTCACATCTACTGGAGCATCCTGAGCATGTATTTTGACGTCACAATATATGATGAGGTCATAATTAGTATGCACTATGACGTCACAATGTATTATGACGTCATAATGTATTCGCATTATGACATCACAATATAGTATGAGAGCGCAATTTGCAGGTATTATGAGCAATTTCTCTTACCCCAATTTGTGTCACATCTACTCGAGCATCATGAGCATGTATTATGACGTCACAGTATATGACGACATCATAATTAGTATGCACTATGACGTCACAATGTATTATGACATCATAATGTATCCGCATTATGACATGGCAATATATTATGAGAGCGCAATTTGCAGGTATTCGGAGCAATTTCTCTTACCCCAATTTGTGTCACATCTACTGGAGCATAATGAGCATGCATTATGATGTCACTGTATATGATGACATCATAATTAATATGCACTATGATGTCACAATGTATTATGACGTCATAATGTATTCGCATTATGACATCACAATATATTATGAGAGCGCAATTTGCAGGTATTATGAGCAATTTCTCTTACCCCAATTTGTGTCACATCTACTGGAGCTTCCTGAGCATGTATTTTGACGTCACAATATATGATGACGTCATAATTAGTATGCACTATGACGTCACAATGTATTATGGCGTCATAATGTATTCGCATTATGACATCACAATATAGTATGAGAGCGCAATTTGCAGGTATTATGAGCAATTTCTCTTACCCCAATTTGTGTCACATCTACTCGAGCATCATGAGCATGTATTATGACGTCACAGTATATGACGACATCATAATTAGTATGCACTATGACGTCACAATGTATTATGACATCATAATGTATCCGCATTATGACATGGCAATATATTATGAGAGCGCAATTTGCAGGTATTCGGAGCAATTTCTCTTACCCCAATTTGTGTCACATCTACTGGAGCATCCTGAGCATGTATTATGACGTCACAATATATGATGACATCATAATTAGTATGCACTATGACGTCACAATGTATTATGACGTCATAATGTATTCGCATTATGACATCACAATATAGTATGAGAGCGCAATTTGCAGGTATTCGGAGCAATTTCTCTTACCCCAATTTGTGTCACATCTACTCGAGCATCATGAGCATGTATTATGACGTCACAGTATATGATGACATCATAATTAGTATGCACTATGACGTCACAATGTATTATGATGTCATAATATATCCGCATTATGACATCACAACATATTAAGAGAGCGCAACTTGCACATATTATGAGCAATTTCTCTTACCACAATTTGTGTCACATGTACTGGAGCATCATGAGCATGCATTATGACGTCACAATATATGATGACATCATAATTAGTATGCACTATGATGTTACAATGTATTATGACGTCATAATGTATCCGCTTTATGACATCACAATATATTATGAGAGCGCAATTTGCAGGTATTATGAGCAATTTCTCTTACCCCAATTTGTATCACATCTACTGGAGCATCCTGAGCATGTATTTTAACGTCACAATATATGATGACATCATAATTAGTATGCACTATGACGTCACAATGTATTATGACGTCATAATGTATTCGCATTATGACATCACAATATAGCATGAGAGCGCAATTTGCAGGTATTATGAGCAATTTCTCTTACCCCAATTTGTGTCACATCTACTCGAGCATCATGAGCATGTATTATGACGTCACAGTATATGATGATATCATAATTAGTATGCACTATGACGTCACAATGTATTATGACATCATAATGTATCCGCATTATGACATCGCAATATATTATGAGAGCGCAATTTGCAGGTATTCGGAGCAATTTCTCTTACCCCAATTTGTGTCACATCCAGTGGAGCATAATGAGCATGCATTATGATGTCACTGTATATGATGACATCATAATTAATATGCACTATGATGTCACAATGTATTATGACGTCATAATGTATTCGCATTATGACATCACAATATATTATGAGAGCGCAATTTGCAGGTATTATGAGCAATTTCTCTTACCCCAATTTGTGTCACATCTACTGGAGCATCCTGAGCATGTATTTTGACGTCACAATATATGATGACGTCATAATTAGTATGCACTATGACGTCACAATGTATTATGACGTCATAATTTATCCGCATTATGACATCACAATATAGTATGAGAGCGCAATTTGCAGGTATTATGAGCAATTTCTCTTACCCCAATTTGTGTCACATCTACTGGAGCATCCTGAGCATGTATTTTGACGTCACAATATATGATGATATCATAATTAGTATGCACTATGACGTCACAATGTATTATGACGTCATAATGTATCCGCTTTATGACATCACAGTATATTATGAGAGCGCAGTTTGCAGGTATTATGAGCAATTTCTCTTACCCCAATTTGTGTCACATCTATTGGAGCATCCAGAGCATGTATTTTGACGTCACAATGTATGATGACATCATAATTAGTATGCACTATGATGTCACAATGTATTATGACGTCATAATGTATTCGCATTATGACATCACAATATAGTATGAGAGCGCAATTTGCAGGTATTATGAGCAATTTCTCTTACCCCAATTTGTGTCACATCTACTCGAGCATCATGAGCATGTATTATGACGTCACAGTATATGACGACATCATAATTAGTATGCACTATGACGTCACAATGTATTATGACATCATAATGTATCCGCATTATGACATCGCAATATATTATGAGAGCGCAATTTGCAGGTATTCGGAGCAATTTCTCTTACCCCAATTTGTGTCACATCTACTGGAGCATAATGAGCATGCATTATGATGTCACTGTATATGATGACATCATAATTAGTATGCACTATGATGTCACAATGTATTATGACGTCATAATGATTCCGCATTATGACATCACAATATATTATGAGAGCGCAATTTGCAGGTATTATGAGCAATTTCTCTTACCCCAATTTGTGTCACATCTACTGGAACATAATGAGCATGCATTATGATGTCACAGTATATGATGACATCATAATTAGTATGCACTATGATGTCACAATGTATTATGAGGTCATAATGAATCCGCATTACAACATCACAATATATTATGAGAGCGCAATTTGCAGGTATTTTGAGCAATTTCTCTTACCCCAATTTGTGTCACATCTACTGGAGAAACATGAGCATGTACTATGACGTCACAGTATATGATGACATCATAATTAGTATGCATTATGACGTCACATTATATTATGATGTCATAATGTATCCGCGTTATGGCATCACAATATATTATGAGATCGCAATTTGCAGGTATTATGAGCAATTTCTCGTACCCCAATTTGTGTCACATCTACTGGAGCATCCTGAGCATGTATTTAGACGTCACAATATATGATGACATCATAATTAGTATGCACTATGACGTCACAATGTATTATGACGTCATAATGTATTCGCATTATGACATCACAATATAGTATGAGAGCGCAATTTGCAGGTATTATGAGCAATTTCTCTTACCCCAATTTGTGTCACATCTACTGGAGAATCCTGAGCATGTATTTTGACGTCACAATATATGATGACATCATAATTAGTATGCACTATGACGTCACAATGTATTATGACGTCATAATGTATTCGCATTATGACATCACAATATAGTATGAGAGCGCAATTTGCAGGTATTATGAGCAATATCTCTTACCCCAATTTGTGTCACATCTACTCGAGCATCATGAGCATGTATTATGACGTCAAAGTATATGATGACATCATAATTAGTATGCACTATGACGTCACAATGTATTATGATGTCATAATATATCCGCATTATGACATCACAACATATTAAGAGAGCGCAATTTGCACATATTATGAGCAATTTCTCTTACCACAATTTGTGTCACATGTACTGGAGCATCCTGAGCATGTATTATGACGTCACAATATATGATGACATCATAACTAGTATGCACTATGACGTCACAATGTATTATGACGTCATAATGTATTCGCATTATGACATCACAATATATTATGAGAGCGCAATTTGCAGGTATTATGACCAATTTCTCTTACCCCAATTTGTGTCACATCTACTGGAGCATCATGAGCATGCATTATGATGTCACAGTATATGATGACATCATAATTAGTATGCACTATGATGTCACAATGTATTATGAGGTCATAATGAATCCGCATTATGACATCACAATATATTATGAGAGCGCAATTTGCAGGTATTTTGAGCAATTTCTCTTACCCCAATTTGTGTCACATCTACTGGAGAAACATGAGCATGTATTATGACGTCACAGTATATGATGACATCATAATTAGTATGCATTATGACGTCACAAGATATTATGATGTCATAATATATCCGCATTATGGCATCACAATATATTATGAGAGCGCAATTTGAAGGTATCATGAGCAATTTCTATTACCCCAATTTGTGTCACATCTACTGGAGCATCCTGAGCATGTATTATGACGTCACAATATATGATGACATCATAATTAGTATGCACTATGACGTCACAATGTATTATGACGTCATAATGTATTCGCATTATGACATCACAATATATTATGAGAGCGCAATTTGCAGGTATTATCACCAATTTCTCTTACCCCAATTTGTGTCACATCTACTGGAGCATAATGAGCATGCATTATGATGTCACTGTATATGATGACATCATAATTAGTATGCACTATGATGTCACAATGTATTATGACGTCATAATGTATCCGCTTTATGACATCACAATATATTATGAGAGCGCAATTTGCAGGTATTATGAGCAATTTCTCTTACCCCAATTTGTGTCACATCTACTGGAGCATCCTGAGCATGTATTTTGACGTCACAATATATGATGACATCATAATTAGTATGCACTATGACGTCACAATGTATTATGATGTCATAATGTATTCGCATTATGACATCACAATATACTATGAGAGCGCAATTTGCAGGTATTATGAGCAATTTCTCTTACCCCAATTTGTGTCACATCTACTGGAGCATCCTGAGCATGTATTTTGACGTCACAATATATGATGACATCATAATTATTATGCACTATGACGTCACAATGTATTATGACGTCATAATGTATTCGCATTATGACATCGCAATATATTATGAGAGCGCAATCTGCAGGTATTCGGAGCAATTTCTCTTACCCCAATTTGTGTCACATCTACTGGAGCATAATGAGCATGAATTATGATGTCACAGTATATGATGACATCATAATTAGTATGCACTATGATGTCACAATGTATTATGAGGTCATAATGAATCCGCATTATGACATCACAATATATTATGAGAGCGCAATTTGCAGGTATTTTGAGCAATTTCTCTTACCCCAATTTGTGTCAGATCTACTGGAGAAACATGAGCATGTATTATGACGTCACAGTATATGATGACATCATAATTAGTATGCATTATGACGTCACAATATATTATGATGTCATAATATATCCGCATTATGGCATCACAATATAGTATGAGAGCGCAATTTGCAGGTATTATGAGCAATTTCTCTTACCCCAATTTGTGTCACATCTACTGGTGCATACTGAGCATGTATTTTGACGTCACAATATATGATGACATCATAATTAGTATGCACTATGACGTCACAATGTATTATGACGTCATAATGTATTCGCATTATGACATCACAATATAGTATGAGAGCGCAATTTGCAGGTATTATGAGCAATTTCTCTTACCCCAATTTGTGTCACATCTACTGGAGCATCCTGAGCATGTATTTTGACGTCACAATATATGATGACATCATAATTAGTATGCACTATGACGTCACAATGTATTATGACGTCATAATGTATTCGCATTATGACATCACAATATAGTATGAGAGCGCAATTTGCAGGTATTATGAGCAATTTCTCTTACCCCAATTTGTGTCACATCTACTCGAGCATCATGAGCATGTATTATGACGTCACAGTATATGATGACATCATAATTAGTATGCACTGTGACGTCACAATGTATTATGACATCATAATGTATCCGCATTATGACATCGCAATATATTATGAGAGCGCAATTTGCAGGTATTCGGAGCAATTTCTCTTACCCCAATTTGTGTCACATCTACTGGAGCATAATGAGCATGCATTATGATGTCACTGTATATGATGACATCATAATTAGTATGCACTAAGATGTCACAATGTATTATGACGTCATAATGATTCCGCATTATGACATCACAATATATTATGAGAGCGCAATTTGCAGGTATTATGAGCAATTTCTCTTACCCCAATTTGTGTCACATCTACTGGAGCATAATGAGCATGCATTATGATGTCAAAGTATATGATGACATCATAATTAATATGCACTATGATGTCACAATGTATTATGAGGTCATAATGAATCTGCATTATGACATCACAATATATTATGAGAGCGCAATTTGCAGGTATTTTGATCAATTTCTCTAACCCCAATTTGTGTCACATCTACTGGAGAAACATGAGCATGTGTTATGACGTCACAGTATATGATGACATCATAATTAGTATGCATTATGATGTCACAATATATTATGATTTCATAATATATCCGCATTATGGCATCACAATATATTATGAGAGCGCAATTTGAAGGTATCATGAGCAATTTCTATTACCCCAATTTGTGTCACATCTACTGGAGCATCCTGAGCATGTATTATGACGTCACAATATATGATGACATCATAATTAGTATGCACTATGACGTCACAATGTATTATGACGTCATAATGTATTCGCATTATGACATCACAATATATTATGAGAGCGCAATTTGCAGGTATTATGACCAATTTCTCTTACCCCAATTTGTGTCACATCTACTGGAGCATAATGAGCATGCATTATGATGTCACTGTATATGATGAAATCATAATTAGTATGCACTATGATGTCACAATGTATTATGACGTCATAATGTATCCACTTTATGACATCACAATATATTATGAGAGCGCAATTTGCAGGTATTATGAGCAATTTCTCTTACCCCAATTTGTGTCACATCTACTGGATCATCCTGAGCATGTATTTTGACGTCACAATATATGATGACATCATAAGTAGTATGCACTATGACGTCACAATGTATTATGATGTCATAATGTATTCGCATTATGACATCACAATATAGTATGAGAGCGCAATTTGCAGGTATTATGAGCAATTTCTCTTACCCCAATTTGTGTCACATCTACTGGAGCATCCTGAGCATGTATTTTGACGTCACAATATATGATGACATCATAATTATTATGCACTATGACGTCACAATGTATTATGACGTCATAATGTATTCGCATTATGACATCACAATATAGTATGAGAGCGCAATTTGCAGGTATTATGAGCAATTTCTCTTACCCCAATTTGTGTCACATCTACTCGAGCATCATGAGCATGTATTATGACGTCACAGTATATGATGACATCATAATTAGTATGCTCTATGACGTCACAATGTATTATGACATCATAATGTATCCGCATTATGACATCGCAATATATTATGAGAGCGCAATTTGCAGGTATTCGGAGCAATTTCTCTTACCCCAATTTGTGTCACATCTACTGGAGCATAATGAGCATACATTATGATGTCACTGTTTATGATGACATCATAATTATTATGCACTATGGTGTCACAATGTATTATGACGTCATAATGAATCCGCATTATGACATCACAATATATTGAGAGCGCAATATGCAGGTATTTTGAGCAATTTCTCTTACCCCAATTTGTGTCACATCTACTGGAGAAACAGGAGCATGTATTATGACGTCACAGAATATGATGACATCATAATTAGTATGCATTATGACGTCACAATATATTATGATGTCATAATATATCCGCATTATGGCATCACAATATATTATGAGTGAGCAATTTGCAGGTATTATGAGCAATTTCTCTTACCCCAATTTGTGTCACATCTACTGAAGCATCCTGAGCATGTATTTTGATGTCACAATATATGATGACATCATAATTAGTATGCACTATGACGTCACAATGTATTATGACGTCAAAATGTATTCGCATTATGACATCACAATATAGTATGAGAGCGCAATTTGCAGGTATTATGAGCAATTTCTCTTACCCCAATTTGTGTCACATCTCCTGGAGCATCATGAGCATGTATTATGACGTCCCAGTATATGATGACATCATAATTAGTATGCACTATGACATCACAATGTATTATGATGTCATAATATATCCGCATTATGACATCACAACATATTAAGAGAGCGCAATTTGCAGATATTATGAGCAATTTCTCTTACCACAATTTGTGTCACATCTACTGGAGCATCATGAGCATGCATTATGACGTCACAATATATGATGACATCATAATTAGTATGGACTATGACGTCACAATGTATTATGACGTCATAATGAATCCGCATTATGACATCACAATATATTATGAGAGCGCAATTTGCAGGTATTTTGAGCAATTTCTCTTACCCCAATTTGTGTCACATCTACTGGAGAAACATGAGCATGCATTATGACGTCACAATATATGATGACATCATAATTAGTATGCACTGTGACGTCACAATGTATTATGACGTCATAATGTATTCGCATTATGACATCACAATATAGTATGAGAGCGCAATTTGCAGGTATGAGCAATTTCTCTTACCCCAATTTGTGTCACATCTACTGGAGCATCCTGAGCATGTATTTTGACGTCACGATATATGATGACATCATAATTAGTATGCACTATGACGTCACAATGTATTATGAGGTCATAATGTATTCGCATTATGACATCACAATATAGTATGAGAGCGCAATTTGCAGGTATTATGAGCAATTTCTCTTACCCCAATTTGTGTCACATCTACTCGAGCATCATGAGCATGTATTATGATGTCACAGTATATGATGACATCATAATTAGTATGCACTATGACGTCACAATGTATTATGACATCATAATGTATCCGCATTATGACATCGCAATATATTATGAGAGCGCAATTTGCAGGTATTCGGAGCAATTGCTATTACCCCAATTTTTGTCACATCTACTGGAGCATAATGAGCATGCATTATGATGTCACTGTATATGATGACATCATAATTAGTATGCAGTATGGCGTCACAATGTATTATGACGTCATAATGATTCCGCATTATGACATCACAATATATTATGAGAGCGCAATTTGCAGGTATTATGAGCAATTTCTCTTACCCCAATTTGTGTCACATCTTCTTGAGCATAATGAGCATGCATTATGATGTCACAGTATATGATGACATCATAATTAGTATGCACTATGATGTCACAATGTATTATGAGGTCATAATGAATCTGCATTATGACATCACAATATATTATGAGAGCGCAATTTGCAGGTATTTTGAGCAATTTCTCTTACCCCAATTTGTGTCACATCTTCTGGAGAAACATGAGCATGTATCATGACGTCACAATATATGATGACATCATAATTAGTATGCACTATGATGTCTCAATGTATTATGACGTCATAATGTATCCTCTTTATGACATCTCAATATATTATGAGAGTGCAATTTGCAGGTATTATGAGCAATTTCTCTTACCCCAATGTGTGTCACATCTACTGGAGCATCCTGAGCATGTATTTTAACGTCACAATATATGATGACATCATAATTAGTATGCACTATGACGTCACAATGTATTATGATGTCATAATGTATTCGCATTGTGACATCACAATATAGTATGAGAGCTTAATTTGCAGGTATTATGAGCAATTTCTCTTACCCCAATTTGTGTCACATCTACTCGAGCATCATGAGCATGTATTATGACGTCACAGTAAATGATGACATCGTAATTAGTATGCACTATGACGTCACAATATATTATGACATCATAATGTATCCGCATTATGACATCGCAATATATTATGAGAGCGCAATTTGCAGGTATTCGGAGCAATTTCTCTTACCCTAAATTGTCACATCTACTGGAGCATAATGAGCATGCATTATAATGTCACTGTATATGATGACATCATAATTAGTATGCACTAAGATGTCACAATGTATTATGACGTCATAATGATTCCACATTATGTCCTCACAATATATTATGAGAGCGCAATTTGCAGGTATTATGAGCAATTTCTCTTACCCCAATTTGTGTCACATCTACTGGAGCATCCTGAGCATGTATTTTGACGTCACAATATATGATGACATCATAATTAGTATGCACTATGACGTCAGAATGTATTATGACGTCATAATGTATTCGCATTATGACATCAAAATATTGTATGAGAGCGCAATTTGCAGGTTTTATGAGTAATTTCTCTTACCCCAATTTGTGTCACATCTACTCGAGCATCATGAGCATGTATTATGACGTCACAGTATATGATGACATCATAATTAGTATGCACTATGACGTCAAAATGTATTATGATGTCATACTATATCCCCATTATGACATCACAACATATTAAGAGAGCGCAATTTGCAGATATTATGAGCAATTTCTCTTACCACAATTTGTGTCACATCTTCTCGAGCATCATGAGCATGTATTTTGACGTCACAATATATGATGACATCATAATTAGTATGCACTATGACGTCACAATGTATTATGACGTCATAATGTATTCGCATTATGACATCACAATATAGTATGAGAGCGCAATTTGCAGGTATTATGAGCAATTTCTCTTACCCCAATTTGTGTCACATCTACTCGAGCATCATGAGCATGTATTATGACGTCACAGTATATGATGACATCACAATTAGTATGCACTATGACGTCACAATGTATTATGATGTCATAATATATCCGCATTATGACATCACAACATATTAAGAGAGCGCAATTTGCAGATATTTTGAGCAATTTCTCTTAACACAATTTGTGTCACATCTTCTCGAGCATCATGAGCATGTATTTTGACGTCAAAATATATGATGACATCATAATTAGTATGCACTATGACGTCACAATGTATTATGACTTCATAATGTATTCGCATTATGACATCACAATATAGTATGAGAGCGCAATTTGCAGATATTATGAGCAATTTCTCTTACCCCAATTTGTGTCACATCTACTGGAGCATAATGAGCATGCATTATGATGTCACAGTATATGATGACATCATAATTAGTATGCAATATGATGTCACAATGCATTATGATGTCATAATGAATCCGCATTATGACATCACAATATATTATGAGAGCGAAGTTTGCAGGTATTATGAGCAATTTCTCTTACCCCAATCTGTGTCACATCTACTGGAGCATCATGAGCATGCATTATGACTTCACAGTATATGATGACATCATAATTAGTATGCATTATGACGTCACAATGTAATATGACGTCATAAGGTTTCCACATTATGACATCACAATATATTATGAGAGCGCAATTTGGAGGTATTCTGAGCAATTTCTCTTACCCCAATTTCTGTCACATCTACTGGAGCATCCTGAGCATGTAGTATGACGTCACAATATATGATGACATCATAATTAGTATGCACTATGACGTCACAATGTATTATGACGTCAAAATATATCCGCATTATAACATCACATTATATTATGAGAGGGCAATTTGCAGGCATTATGAGCAATTTCCCTTACCCCAATTTGTGTCACATCTACTGGAGCATCATGAGCATGTATTATGATGTCACAGTATATGATGACATAATAATTAGTATGCACTATGACGGCACAATGTATTATGACGTCATAATGTATCCGCATTATAACATCACAATGTATTTTGAGAGCGCAATTTGGAGGTTTTATGACCATTTTCGATTACCCCAATTTGTGTCACATCTACTGGAGCATCATGAGCATGTATTATGACGTCACAGTATATGATGACATCATAATTAGTATGCAGTATGACGTCACAATGTATTATGACGTCATAATGTATCCGCATTATGACATCACAATATATTATGAGAGCGCAATATGCAGGTATTATGAGCAATTTCTCTTACCCCAATTTGTGTCACATCTACTGTAGCATCATGAGCATGTATTATGACGTCACAGTATATGATGACATCATAATCAGTATGCACTATGACGTCACAATGTATTATGACGTCATAATGTATCCGCATTATGACATCACAATATATTTTGAGAGCGCAATTTGGAGGTTTTATGACCATTTTCGATTACCGCAATTTGTGTCACATCTACTGGAGCATCATGAGCATGTATTATGAAGTCACAGTATATGATGACATCATAATTAGTATGCAGTATGACGTCACAATATATTACGACGTCATAATGTATCCGCATTATGACATCAGAATATATTATGAGAGCGCAATATGCAGGTATTTTGAGCAATTTCTCTTACCCCAAGTTGTGTCACATCTACTGGAGCATCATGAGCATGTATTATGACGTCACAGTATATGATGACATCATAATTAGTATGCACTATGACGTCACAATGTATTATCATGTCATAATGTATCCGCATTATGACATCACAATATAGTATGAGAGCGCAATTTGCAGGTTTTATGACCAATTTCGCTTACCCCAATTTGTGTCACATCTACTGGAGCATCATGAGCATGTATTATGACGTCACAGTATATGATGACATCATAATTAGTATGCAGTATGTCATCACAATGTATTATGATGTCATAAACTATCCGCATTATGACATCACAATATATTATGAGAGCGCAACATGCAGGTATTATGACCAATTTCGCTTACCGCAATTTGTGTCACATCTACTGTAGCATCATGAGAATGTATTATGACGTCACAGTATATGATGACATCATAATTAGTATGCACTATGACATCACAATGTATTATGACGTCATAATGTATCCGCATTATAACATCACAATGTATTTTGAGAGCGCAATTTGGAGGTTTTATGACCATTTTCGATTACCCCAATTTGAGTCACATCTACTGGAGCATCATGAGCATGTATTATGACGTAACAGAATATGATGACATCATAATTAGTATGCAGTATGACGTCACAATGTATTATGACGTCATAATGTATCCGCATTATTACATCAGAATATATTATGAGAGCGCAATATGCAGGTATTATGAGCAATTTCTCTTACCCCAATTTGTGTCACATCTACTGGAGCATCATGATCATGTATTATGACGTCACAGTATATGATGACATCATAATTGGTATGCACTATGACGTCACAATGTATTATGACGTCATAATGTATCCGCATTATGAGATCACAATATATTATGAGAACGCAATTTGCAGGTTTTATGAGCATTTTCGATTACCCCAATTTGTGTCACATCTACTGGAGCATCATGAGCATGTATTATGACGTCACAGTATATGATGACATCATAATTAGGTTGCAGTATGACGTCGCAATGTATTATGACGTCATAATGTATCCGCATTATGACATCACAATATATTATGAGAGCGCAATTTGCAGGTATTATGAGCAATTTCTCTTACCTCAATTTGTGTCACATCTACTGGAGCATCATGAGCATGTATTATGACGTCACAGTATATGGTGACATCATAATTAGTATGCACTATGACGTCACAATGTATTATGACGTCATAATATATCCACATTATGACATCACAATATATTATGAGAGCGCAATTTGCAGGTTTAATGACCAATTTCGCTTACCCCAATTTGTGTCACATCTACTGGAGCATCATGAGCATGTATTATGACGTCACAGTATATGAAGACATCATAATTAGTATGCACTATGACGTCACAATGTATTATGACGTCATAATGTATCCGCATTATGACATTACAATACATTATGAGAGCGCAATTTGCAGGTTTTATGACCAATTTCACTTACCACAATTTGTGTCACATCTACTGGAGCATCATGATCATGAATTATGATGTCACAGTATATAATGACATCATAATTAGTATGCAGTATGACGTCACAATGTATTATGATGTCATAAAGTATCCGCATTATGACATCACAATGTATTATGAGAGCGCAACATGCAGGTATTGTGATCAATGTCACTTACCCCAATTTCTGTCACATCTACTGTAGCATCATGAGCATATATTATGACGTCACAGTATATGATGACATCATAATTAGTATGCACTATGACGTCACAATGTATTATGATGTCATAATGTATCCGCATTATGACATCACAATATATTTTGAGAGCGCAATTTGCAGATTTTATGACCATTTTCGATTACCCCAATTTGTGTCACATCTACTGGAGCATCATGAGCATGTATTATGACGTCACAGTATATGATGACATCATAATTAGTATGCGGTATGATGTCACAATGTATTATGACGTCATAATGTATCCGCATTATGACATCAGAATATATTATGAGAGCGCAATATGCAGGTATTATGAGCAATTTATCTTACCCCAATTTGTGTCACATCTACTGGAGCATCATGAGCATGTATTATGACGTCACAGTATATGATGACATCATAATTAGTATGCACTATGACGTCACAATGTATTATGACGTCATAATGTATCCGCATTATGACATCACAATATATTATTAGATTGCAATTTGCAGGTTTTATGACCAATTTCGCTTACCCCAATTTGTGTCACATCTACTGGAGCATCATGAGCATGTATTATGACGTTACAGTATATGATGACATCATAATTAGTATGCAGTATGATGTCACAATGTATTATTACGTCATAATGTATCCGCATTATGACATCAAAATATATTATGAGAGCGCAACATGCAGGTTTTATGACCAATTTCGCTTACCCCAATTTGTGTCACATCTACTGGAGCATCATGAGCATGTATTATGACGTCACAGTATATGATGACATCATAATTAGTATGCACTATGACATCACAATGTATTATGATGTCATAAACTATCCGCATTATGACATCACAATATATTATGAGAGCGCAACATGCAGGTATTATGACCAAATTCGCTTACCGCAATTCGTGTCACATGTACTGTAGCATCATGAGAATGTATTATGAGGTCACAGTATATGATGACATCATAATTAGTATGCAGTATGACGTCACAATGTATTATGACGTCATAATGTATCCGCATTATGACATCACAATATATTATGAGAGCGCAATATGCAGGTATTATGAGCAATTTCTCTTACCCCAATTTCTGTCACATCTACTGGAGCATCATGAGCATGTATTATGACGTCACAGTATATGATGACTCATAATTATTATGCACTATGACGTCACAATGTATTATTACGTCATAAGGTATCCGCATTATGACATCACAATATATTATGAGAACGCAATTTGCCAGTGTTATGACCGTTTTCTATTACCCCAATTTGTGTCACAACTACTGGAGCATCATTAGCATGTATTATGACGTCACAGTATATGATGACATCATAATTAGTATGCAGTATGACGTCACAATGTATTACGACGTCATAATGTATCCGCATTATGACATCACAATATATTATGAGAGCGCAATTTGCAGGTATTATGAGCAATTTCTGTTACCTCAATTTGTGTCATATCTACTGGAGCATCAGGAGCATGTATTATGACGTCACAGTATATGATGACATCATAATTAGTATGCACTATGACGTCACAATATATTATGTCGTCATAAAGTATCCGCATTATGACATCACAATATATTATGAGAGCGCAACATGCAGGTATTATGAGCAATTTCTCTTATCCCAATTTGTGTCACATCTACTGGAGCATCATGAGCATGTAGTATGACGTCACAGTACATGATGACATCATAATTAGTATGCACTAGGACGTCACAATGTATTATGACGTCATAATGTATCCGCATTATGACATCACAGTATATTATGAGAGCGCAATATGCAGGTATTATGAGCAATTTCTCTTACCCCAATTTGTGTCACATCTACTGGAGCATCATGAGCATGTATTATGACGTCACCGTATATGATGACATCATAATTAATATGCACTATGACGACACAATGTATTATGACGTCATAATGTATCCGCATTATGACATCACAATATATTATGAGAGCGCAATTTGGAGGTTTTATGACCATTTTCGATTACCCCAAATTGTGTCACATCTACTGGAGCATCATGGGCATGTATTATGACGTCACAGTATATGATGACATCATAATTAGTATGCACTACGACGTCACAATGTATTATGACGTCATAATGTATCCTCATTATGACATCACAATATATTATGAGAGCTCAATATACAGGTATTATAAGCAATTTCTCTTACCCCAATTTGTGTCACATCTACTGGAGCATCATGAGCATGTATTATGACGTCACAGTATATGATGACATCATAATTAGTATGCACTATGACGTCACAATGTATTATGACGTCATAATGTATCCGCATTATGATATCACAATATATAATGAGAGCGCAATTTGCGGGTATTATGAGCAAATTCTCTTACCCCAATTTGTGTCACATCTACTGGAGCATCATGAGCATGTATTATGACGTCACAGTATATGATGACATCATAATTAGTATGCAGTATGACGTCACAATGTATTATGACGTCATAATGTATCCGCATTATGACATCACAATATATTATGAGAGCGCAACATGCAGGTAATATGAGCAATTTCGCTTACCCCAATTTGTGTCACATCTACTGGAGCATCATGACCATGTATTATGACGTCAAAGTATATGATGACATCATAATTAGTATGCAGTATGACGTCACAATGTATTATGACGTCATAATGTATCCGCATTATGACATCACAATATATTATGAGAGCGCAATTTGCAGGTATTATGAGCAATTTCGCTTACCCCAATTTGTGTCACATCTACTGGAGCATCATGAGCATGTATTATGACGTCACAGTATATGATGACATCATAATCAGTATGCACTATGACGTCACAATGTATTATGACGTCATAATGTATCCGCATTATGACATCACAATATATTATGAGAGCGCAACATGAAGGTATTATGAGCAATTTCTCTTACCCCAATTTGTGTCACCTCTACTGGAGCATCAAGAGCATGTATTATGACGTCACAGTATATGATGACATCATAATTAGTATGCACTATGACGTCACAATGTATTATGATGTCATAAACTCTCCGCATTATGACATCACAATATATTATGAGAGCGCAACATGCAGGTATTATGACCAATTTCGCTTACCGCAATTTGTGTCACATCTACTGTAGCATCATGAGAATGTATTATGACGTCACAGTATATGATGACATCATAATTAGTATGCACTATGACGTCACAATATATTATGACGTCATAATGTATCCACATTATAACATCACAATATATTAATAGATTGCAATTTGCAGGTTTTATGACCAATTTCGCTTACCCCAATTTGTGTCACATCTACTGGAGCATCATGAGCATGTATTATGACGTCACAGTGTATGATGACATCATAATTAGTATGCAGTATGATGTCACAATGTATTATGACGTCATAATGTATCCGCATTATGACATCACAATATATTATGAGAGCGCAACATGTAGGTTTTATGACCAATTTCGCTTAACCCAATTTGTGTCACATCTACTGTAGCATCATGAGCATATATTATGACGTCACAGTATATGATGACATCATAATTAGTATGCACTATGACGTCACAATGTATTATGACGTCATAATGCATCCGCATTATGACATCACAATATATTATGAGAGCGCAATTTGCAGGTTTTATGACCAATTTGCTTACCCCAATTTGTGTCACATCTACTGGAGCATCATGAGCATGTATTATGACGTCACAGTATATGATGACATCATAATTAGTATGCAGTATGTCGTCACAATGTATTATGATGTCATAAATTATCCGCATTATGACATCACAATATATTATGAGAGCGCAACATGCAGGTATTATGACCAATTTCGCTTACCGCAATTTGTGTCACATCTACTGTAGCATCATGAGAATGTATTATGACGTCACAGTATATGATGACATCATAATTAGTATGCACTATGACATCACAATGTATTATGACGTCATATTGTATCCGCATTATAACATCACAATGTATTCTGAGAGCGCAATTTGGAGGTTTTATGACCATTTTTGATTACCCCAATTTGTGTCACATCTACTGGAGCATCATGACCATGTATTATGACCTAACAGAATATGATGACATCATAATTAGTATGAAGTAAGACGTCACAATGTATTATGACGTCATAATGTATCCGCATTATGATATCACAATATATTATGAGAGCGCAATATGCAGGTATTATGAGCAATTTCTCTTACCCCAATGTGTGTCACATCTACTGGAGCATCATGAGCATGTATGATGACGACACAGTATATGATGACATCATAATTAGTATGCAGTATGACGTCACAATGTATTATGATGTCATAATGTATCCGCATTATGATATCACAATATATTATGAGAGCGCAATATGCAGGTATTATGAGCAATTTCTCTTACCCCAATGTGTGTCACATCTACTGGAGCATCATGAGCATGTATTATGACGACACAGTATATGATGGCATCATAATCAGTATGCAGTATGACGTCACAATGTATTATGACGTCATAATGTATCCGCATTATGACATCACAATATATTATGAGAAAGCAATTTGCAGGTATTATGAGCAATTTCTCTTACCCCAATTTGTGTCACATCTACTGGAGCATCACGAGCATGTATTATGACATCACAGTATATGATGACATCATAATTATTATGCACTATGATGTCACAATGTAGTATGATGTCATAATGTATCCGCATAATGACATCACAATATATTATGAGAGCGCAATTTGCAGGTTTCATGACAAATTTTGCTTACCCCAATTTGTGTCACATGTACTGGAGCATCATGAGCATGTATTATGACGTCACAGTATATGATGACATCATAATTAGTATGCACTATGACGTCACAATGTATTATGACGTCATAATGTATCCGCATTATGACATCACAATATATTATGAGAGCGCAATTTGCAGGTATTTTGATCAATTTCTCTTACCCCAATTTGTGACACATCTACTGGAGCATTATGAGCATGTATTATGACGTCACAGTATATGATGACATCATAATTAGCATGCTCTATGACGTCACAATGTATTATGGCGTCATAATGTATCCGCATTTTGACATCACAATATATTATGAGAGCGCAATTTGCAGGTTTTATGAGCAATTTCTCTTACCCCAATTTGTGTCACATCTACTGAAGCATCATGAGCATGTATTATGACGTCACAATATATGATGACATCATAATTAGTATGCACTATGACGTCACGATGCAGTATGACGTCATAATGTATCCGCATTATGACATCACAATATATTATGAGAGCGCAATTTGCAGGCATTATGACCAATTTCTCTTACCCCAATTTGTGTCACATTTACTGGAGCATCATGAGCATGTATTATGACGTCACAGTATATGATGACATCATAATGAGTATGCAGTATGACGTCACAATGTATTATGACGTCATAATCTATCCGCATTATGACATCACAATATATTATGAGAGCGCAATTTGCAGGTATTATGAGCAATTTCTCTTACCCCAATTTGTGTCACATCTACTGGAGCATCATGAGCATGTATTATGACATCACAGTATATTTTGACATCATAATTAGTATGCACTATGACGTCACAATGTATTATGACGTTATAATGTGTCCGCATTATGACATCACAATATATGATGAGACCGCAATTTGCAGGTATTATGACCCATATCTCTTACCGCAATTTGTGTCACATCTACTGGAGCATCATGAGCATGTATTATGACATCACAGTATATGATGACAGCATAATTAGTATGCAGTATGATGTCACAGTGTATTATGACGTCATAATCTATCCGCATTATGACATCACAATATATTATGAGAGCGCAATTTGCAGGTATTATGAGCAATTTCTCTTACCCCAATGTGTGTCATATCTACTGGAGCATCATGAGCATGTATTATGACGTCACAGTATATGACGACATCATACTTAGTATGCACTATGACGTCACAATGTATTCTGACGTCATACTGTATCTGCATTATGACATCACAATATATTTTGAGAGCGCAATTTGCAGGTATTATGAGCAACTTCTCTTACCCCAATTTGTGTCACATCTACTGGAGCATCATGAGTATGTATTATGATGTCACAGTATATGACGACATCATAATTAGTATGCACTATGACGTCACAATGTATTATGACATCATAATGTATCCGCATTATGACATGGCAATATATTATGAGAGCGCAATTTGCAGGTATTCGGAGCAATTTCTCTTACCCCAATTTGTGTCACATCTACTGGAGCATAATGAGCATGCATTATGATGTCACTGTATATGATGACATCATAATTAATATGCACTATGATGTCACAATGTATTATGACGTCATAATGTATTCGCATTATGACATCACAATATATTATGAGAGCGCAATTTGCAGGTATTATGAGCAATTTCTCTTACCCCAATTTGTGTCACATCTACTGGAGCATCCTGAGCATGTATTTTGACGTCACAATATATGATGACGTCATAATTAGTATGCACTATGACGTCACAATGTATTATGACGTCATAATGTATTCGCATTATGACATCACAATATAGTATGAGAGCGCAATTTGCAGGTATTATGAGCAATTTCTCTTACCCCAATTTGTGTCACATCTACTCGAGCATCATGAGCATGTATTATGACGTCACAGTATATGACGACATCATAATTAGTATGCAATATGACGTCACAATGTATTATGACATCATAATGTATCCGCATTATGACATGGCAACATATTATGAGAGCGCAATTTGCAGGTATTCGGAGCAATTTCTCTTACCCCAATTTGTGTCACATCTACTGGAGCATCCTGAGCATGTATTATGACGTCACAATATATGATGACATCATAATTAGTATGCACTATGACGTCACAATGTATTATGACGTCATAATGTATTCGCATTATGACATCACAATATAGTATGAGAGCGCAATTTGCAGGTATTATGAGCAATTTCTCTTACCCCAATTTGTGTCACATCTACTGGAGCATCATGAGCATGTATTATGACGTCACAGTATATGATGGCATCATAATCAGTATGCAGTATGACGTCACAATGTATTATGACGTCATAATGTATCCGCATTATGACATCACAATATATTATGAGAAAGCAATTTGCAGGTATTATGAGCAATTTCTCTTACCCCAATTTGTGTCACATCTACTGGAGCATCACGAGCATGTATTATGACATCACAGTATATGATGACATCATAATTATTATGCACTATGATGTCACAATGTAGTATGATGTCATAATGTATCCGCATAATGACATCACAATATATTATGAGAGCGCAATTTGCAGGTTTCATGACAAATTTTGCTTACCCCAATTTGTGTCACATGTACTGGAGAATCATGAGCATGTATTATGACGTCACAGTATATGATGACATCATAATTAGTATGCACTATGACGTCACAATGTATTATGACGTCATAATGTATCCGCATTATGACATCACAATATATTATGAGAGCGCAATTTGCAGGTATTTTGATCAATTTCTCTTACCCCAATTTGTGACACATCTACTGGAGCATCATGAGCATGTATTATGACGTCACAGTATATGATGACATCATAATTAGCATGCTCTATGACGTCACAATGTATTATGGCGTCATAATGTATCCGCATTTTGACATCACAATATATTATGAGAGCGCAATTTGCAGGTTTTATGAGCAATTTCTCTTACCCCAATTTGTGTCACATCTACTGAAGCATCATGAGCATGTATTATGACGTCACAATATATGATGACATCATAATTAGTATGCACTATGACGTCACGATGCAGTATGACGTCATAATGTATCCGCATTATGACATCACAATATATTATGAGAGCGCAATTTGCAGGCATTATGACCAATTTCTCTTACCCCAATTTGTGTCACATTTACTGGAGCATCATGAGCATGTATTATGACGTCACAGTATATGATGACATCATAATTAGTATGCAGTATGACGTCACAATGTATTATGACGTCATAATCTATCCGCATTATGACATCACAATATATTATGAGAGCGCAATTTGCAGGTATTATGAGCAATTTCTCTTACCCCAATTTGTGTCACATCTACTGGAGAATCATGAGCATGTATTATGACATCACAGTATATTTTGACATCATAATTAGTATGCACTATGACGTCACAATGTATTATGACGTTATAATGTGTCCGCATTATGACATCACAATATATGATGAGACCGCAATTTGCAGGTATTATGACCCATATCTCTTACCGCAATTTGTGTCACATCTACTGGAGCATCATGAGCATGTATTATGACATCACAGTATATGATGACAGCATAATTAGTATGCAGTATGATGTCACAGTGTATTATGACGTCATAATCTATCCGCATTATGACATCACAATATATTATGAGAGCGCAATTTGCAGGTATTATGAGCAATTTCTCTTACCCCAATGTGTGTCATATCTACTGGAGCATCATGAGCATGTATTATGACGTCACAGTATATGACGACATCATACTTAGTATGCACTATGACGTCACAATGTATTCTGACGTCATACTGTATCTGCATTATGACATCACAATATATTTTGAGAGCGCAATTTGCAGGTATTATGAGCAACTTCTCTTACCCCAATTTGTGTCACATCTACTGGAGCATCATGAGTATGTATTATGATGTCACAGTATATGACGACATCATAATTAGTATGCACTATGACGTCACAATGTATTATGACATCATAATGTATCCGCATTATGACATGGCAATATATTATGAGAGCGCAATTTGCAGGTATTCGGAGCAATTTCTCTTACCCCAATTTGTGTCACATCTACTGGAGCATAATGAGCATGCATTATGATGTCACTGTATATGATGACATCATAATTAATATGCACTATGATGTCACAATGTATTATGACGTCATAATGTATTCGCATTATGACATCACAATATATTATGAGAGCGCAATTTGCAGGTATTATGAGCAATTTCTCTTACCCCAATTTGTGTCACATCTACTGGAGCATCCTGAGCATGTATTTTGACGTCACAATATATGATGACGTCATAATTAGTATGCACTATGACGTCACAATGTATTATGACGTCATAATGTATTCGCATTATGACATCACAATATAGTATGAGAGCGCAATTTGCAGGTATTATGAGCAATTTCTCTTACCCCAATTTGTGTCACATCTACTCGAGCATCATGAGCATGTATTATGACGTCACAGTATATGACGACATCATAATTAGTATGCACTATGACGTCACAATGTATTATGACATCATAATGTATCCGCATTATGACATGGCAATATATTATGAGAGCGCAATTTGCAGGTATTCAGAGCAATTTCTCTTACCCCAATTTGTGTCACATCTACTGGAGCATCCTGAGCATGTATTATGACGTCACAATATATGATGACATCATAATTAGTATGCACTATGACGTCACAATGTATTATGACGTCATAATGTATTCGCATTATGACATCACAATATAGTATGAGAGCGCAATTTGCAGGTATTCGGAGCAATTTCTCTTACCCCAATTTGTGTCACATCTACTCGAGCATCATGAGCATGTATTATGACGTCACAGTATATGATGACATCATAATTAGTATGCACTATGACGTCACAATGTATTATGATGTCATAATATATCCGCATTATGACATCACAACATATTAAGAGAGCGCAACTTGCACATATTATGGGCAATTTCTCTTACCACAATTTGTGTCACATGTACTGGAGCATCATGAGCATGCATTATGACGTCACAATATATGATGACATCATAATTAGTATGCACTATGATGTTACAATGTATTATGACGTCATAATGTATCCGCTTTATGACATCACAATATATTATGAGAGCGCAATTTGCAGGTATTATGAGCAATTTCTCTTACCCCAATTTGTGTCACATCTACTGGAGCATCACGAGCATGAATTATGACGTCACAGTATATGATGACATCATAATTAGTTTGCACTATGACGTCACAATGTATTATGACGTCATAATGTATCCGCATTATGACATCACAATATATAATGAGTGCGCAATTTGCAGGTATTATGAGCAATTTCTCTTACCCCAATTTGTGTCACATCTACTGGAGCATCATGAGCATGTATTATGACGTCACAGTATATGATGGCATCATAATCAGTATGCAGTATGACGTCACAATGTATTATGACGTCATAATGTATCCGCATTATGACATCACAATATATTATGAGAAAGCAATTTGCAGGTATTATGAGCAATTTCTCTTACCCCAATTTGTGTCACATCTACTGGAGCATCACGAGCATGTATTATGACATCACAGTATATGATGACATCATAATTATTATGCACTATGATGTCACAATGTAGTATGATGTCATAATGTATCCGCATAATGACATCACAATATATTATGAGAGCGCAATTTGCAGGTTTCATGACAAATTTTGCTTACCCCAATTTGTGTCACATGTACTGGAGCATCATGAGCATGTATTATGACGTCACAGTATATGATGACATCATAATTAGTATGCACTATGACGTCACAATGTATTATGACGTCATAATGTATCCGCATTATGACATCACAATATATTATGAGAGCGCAATTTGCAGGTATTATGATCAATTTCTCTTACCCCAATTTGTGACACATCTACTGGAGCATCATGAGCATGTATTATGACGTCACAGTATATGATGACATCATAATTAGCATGCTCTATGACGTCACAATGTATTATGGCGTCATAATGTATCCGCATTTTGACATCACAATATATTATGAGAGCGCAATTTGCAGGTATTATGAGCAATTTCTCTTACCCCAATTTGTGTCACATCTACTGAAGCATCATGAGCATGTATTATGACGTCACAATATATGATGACATCATAATTAGTATGCACTATGACGTCACGATGCAGTATGACGTCATAATGTATCCGCATTATGACATCACAATATATTATGAGAGCGCAATTTGCAGGCATTATGACCAATTTCTCTTACCCCAATTTGTGTCACATTTACTGGAGCATCATGAGCATGTATTATGACGTCACAGTATATGATGACATCATAATTAGTATGCAGTATGACGTCACAATGTATTATGACGTCATAATCTATCCGCATTATGACATCACAATATATTATGAGAGCGCAATTTGCAGGTATTATGAGCAATTTCTCTTACCCCAATTTGTGTCACATCTACTGGAGCATCATGAGCATGTATTATGACATCACAGTATATTTTGACATCATAATTAGTATGCACTATGACGTCACAATGTATTATGACGTTATAATGTGTCCGCATTATGACATCACAATATATGATGAGACCGCAATTTGCAGGTATTATGACCCATATCTCTTACCGCAATTTGTGTCACATCTACTGGAGCATCATGAGCATGTATTATGACATCACAGTATATGATGACAGCATAATTAGTATGCAGTATGACGTCACAGTGTATTATGACGTCATAATCTATCCGCATTATGACATCACAATATATTATGAGAGCGCAATTTGCAGGTATTATGAGCAATTTCTCTTACCCCAATTTGTGTCATATCTACTGGAGCATCATGAGCATGTATTATGACGTCACAGTATATGACGACATCATACTTAGTATGCACTATGACGTCACAATGTATTCTGACGTCATACTGTATCTGCATTATGACATCACAATATATTTTGAGAGCGCAATTTGCAGGTATTATGAGCAACTTCTCTTACCCCAATTTGTGTCACATCTACTGGAGCATCATGAGTATGTATTATGATGTCACAGTATATGACGACATCATAATTAGTATGCACTATGACGTCACAATGTATTATGACATCATAATGTATCCGCATTATGACATGGCAATATATTATGAGAGCGCAATTTGCAGGTATTCGGAGCAATTTCTCTTACCCCAATTTGTGTCACATCTACTGGAGCATAATGAGCATGCATTATGATGTCACTGTATATGATGACATCATAATTAATATGCACTATGATGTCACAATGTATTATGACGTCATAATGTATTCGCATTATGACATCACAATATATTATGAGAGCGCAATTTGCAGGTATTATGAGCAATTTCTCTTACCCCAATTTGTGTCACATCTACTGGAGCATCCTGAGCATGTATTTTGACGTCACAATATATGATGACGTCATAATTAGTATGCACTATGACGTCACAATGTATTATGACGTCATAATGTATTCGCATTATGACATCACAATATAGTATGAGAGCGCAATTTGCAGGTATTATGAGCAATTTCTCTTACCCCAATTTGTGTCACATCTACTCGAGCATCATGAGCATGTATTATGACGTCACAGTATATGACGACATCATAATTAGTATGCACTATGACGTCACAATGTATTATGACATCATAATGTATCCGCATTATGACATGGCAATATATTATGAGAGCGCAATTTGCAGGTATTCGGAGCAATTTCTCTTACCCCAATTTGTGTCACATCTACTGGAGCATCCTGAGCATGTATTATGACGTCACAATATATGATGACATCATAATTAGTATGCACTATGACGTCACAATGTATTATGACGTCATAATGTATTCGCATTATGACATCACAATATAGTATGAGAGCGCAATTTGCAGGTATTCGGAGCAATTTCTCTTACCCCAATTTGTGTCACATCTACTCGAGCATCATGAGCATGTATTATGACGTCACAGTATATGATGACATCATAATTAGTATGCACTATGACGTCACAATGTATTATGATGTCATAATATATCCGCATTATCACATCACAACATATTAAGAGAGCGCAACTTGCACATATTATGAGCAATTTCTCTTACCACAATTTGTGTCACATGTACTGGAGCATCATGAGCATGCATTATGACGTCACAATATATGATGACATCATAATTAGTATGCACTATGATGTTACAATGTATTATGACGTCATAATGTATCCGCTTTATGACATCACAATATATTATGAGAGCGCAATTTGCAGGTATTATGAGCAATTTCTCTTACCCCAATTTGTATCACATCTACTGGAGCATCCTGAGCATGTATTTTAACGTCACAATATATGATGACATCATAATTAGTATGCACTATGACGTCACAATGTATTATGACGTCATAATGTATTCGCATTATGACACCACAATATAGCATGAGAGCGCAATTTGCAGGTATTATGAGCAATTTCTCTTACCCCAATTTGTGTCACATCTACTGGAGCATCATGAGCATGTATTATGACGTCACAGTATATGATGATATCATAATTAGTATGCACTATGACGTCACAATGTATTATGACATCATAATGTATCCGCATTATGACATCGCAATATATTATGAGAGCGCAATTTGCAGGTATTCGGAGCAATTTCTCTTACCCCAATTTGTGTCACATCTACTGGAGCATAATGAGCATGCATTATGATGTCACTGTATATGATGACATCATAATTAATATGCACTATGATGTCACAATGTATTATGACGTCATAATGTATTCGCATTATGACATCACAATATATTATGAGAGCGCAATTTGCAGGTATTATGAGCAATTTCTCTTACCCCAATTTGTGTCACATCTACTGGAGCATCCTGAGCATGTATTTTGACGTCACAATATATGATGACGTCATAATTAGTATGCACTATGACGTCACAATGTATTATGACGTCATAATGTATTCGCATTATGACATCACAATATAGTATGAGAGCGCAATTTGCAGGTATTATGAGCAATTTCTCTTACCCCAATTTGTGTCACATCTACTGGAGCATCCTGAGCATGTATTTTGAGATCACAATATATGATGATATCATAATTAGTATGCACTATGACGTCACAATGTATTATGACGTCATAATGTATACGCTTTATGACATCACAGTATATTATGAGAGCGCAGTTTGCAGGTATTATGAGCAATTTCTCTTACCCCAATTTGTGTCACATCTATTGGAGCATCCAGAGCATGTATTTTGACGTCACAATGTATGATGACATCATAATTAGTATGCACTATGATGTCACAATGTATTATGACGTCATAATGTATTCGCATTATGACATCACAATATAGTATGAGAGCGCAATTTGCAGGTATTATGAACAATTTCTCTTACCCCAATTTGTGTCACATCTACTCGAGCATCATGAGCATGTATTATGTCGTCACAGTATATGACGACATCATAATTAGTATGCACTATGACGTCACAATGTATTATGACATCATAATGTATCCGCATTATGACATCGCAATATATTATGAGAGCGCAATTTGCAGGTATTCGGAGCAATTTCTCTTACCCCAATTTGTGTCACATCTACTGGAGCATAATGAGCATGCATTATGATGTCACTGTATATGATGACATCATAATTAGTATGCACTATGATGTCACAATGTATTATGACGTCATAATGATTCCGCATTATGACATCACAATATATTATGAGAGCGCAATTTGCAGGTATTATGAGCAATTTCTCTTACCCCAATTTGTGTCACATCTACTGGAACATAATGAGCATGCATTATGATGTCACAGTATATGATGACATCATAATTAGTATGCACTATGATGTCACAATGTATTATGAGGTCATAATGAATCCGCATTATAACATCACAATATATTATGAGAGCGCAATTTGCAGGTATTTTGAGCAATTTCTCTTACCCCAATTTGTGTCACATCTACTGGAGAAACATGAGCATGTATTATGACGTCACAGTATATGATGACATCATAATTAGTATGCATTATGACGTCACATTATATTATGATGTCATAATGTATCCGCGTTATGGCATCACAATATATTATGAGATCGCAATTTGCAGGTATTATGAGCAATTTCTCGTACCCCAATTTGTGTCACATCTACTGGAGCATCCTGAGCATGTATTTAGACGTCACAATATATGATGACATCATAATTAGTATGCACTATGACGTCACAATGTATTATGACGTCATAATGTATTCGCATTATGACATCACAATATAGTATGAGAGCGCAATTTGCAGGTATTATGAGCAATTTCTCTTACCCCAATTTGTGTCACATCTACTGAAGAATCCTGAGCATGTATTTTGACGTCACAATATATGATGACATCATAATTAGTATGCACTATGACGTCACAATGTATTATGACGTCATAATGTATTCGCATTATGACATCACAATATAGTATGAGAGCGCAATTTGCAGGTATTATGAGCAATATCTCTTACCCCAATTTGTGTCACATCTACTCGAGCATCATGAGCATGTATTATGACGTCAAAGTATATGATGACATCATAATTAGTATGCACTATGACGTCACAATGTATTATGATGTCATAATATATCCGCATTATGACATCACAACATATTAAGAGAGCGCAATTTGCACATATTATGAGCAATTTCTCTTACCACAATTTGTGTCACATGTACTGGAGCATCCTGAGCATGTATTATGACGTCACAGTATATGATGACATCATAATTAGCATGCTCTATGACGTCACAATGTATTATGGCGTCATAATGTATCCGCATTTTGACATCACAATATATTATGAGAGCGCAATTTGCAGGTATTATGAGCAATTTCTCTTACCCCAATTTGTGTCACATCTACTGAAGCATCATGAGCATGTATTATGACGTCACAATATATGATGACATCATAATTAGTATGCACTATGACGTCACGATGCAGTATGACGTCATAATGTATCCGCATTATGACATCACAATATATTATGAGAGCGCAATTTGCAGGCATTATGACCAATTTCTCTTACCCCAATTTGTGTCACATTTACTGGAGCATCATGAGCATGTATTATGACGTCACAGTATATGATGACATCATAATTAGTATGCAGTATGACGTCACAATGTATTATGACGTCATAATCTATCCGCATTATGACATCACAATATATTATGAGAGCGCAATTTGCAGGTATTATGAGCAATTTCTCTTACCCCAATTTGTGTCACATCTACTGGAGCATCATGAGCATGTATTATGACATCACAGTATATTTTGACATCATAATTAGTATGCACTATGACGTCACAATGTATTATGACGTTATAATGTGTCCGCATTATGACATCACAATATATGATGAGACCGCAATTTGCAGGTATTATGACCCATATCTCTTACCGCAATTTGTGTCACATCTACTGGAGCATCATGAGCATGTATTATGACATCACAGTATATGATGACAGCATAATTAGTATGCAGTATGACGTCACAGTGTATTATGACGTCATAATCTATCCGCATTATGACATCACAATATATTATGAGAGCGCAATTTGCAGGTATTATGAGCAATTTCTCTTACCCCAATTTGTGTCATATCTACTGGAGCATCATGAGCATGTATTATGACGTCACAGTATATGACGACATCATACTTAGTATGCACTATGACGTCACAATGTATTCTGACGTCATACTGTATCTGCATTATGACATCACAATATAATTTGAGAGCGCAATTTGCAGGTATTATGAGCAACTTCTCTTACCCCAATTTGTGTCACATCTACTGGAGCATCATGAGTATGTATTATGATGTCACAGTATATGACGACATCATAATTAGTATGCACTATGACGTCACAATGTATTATGACATCATAATGTATCCGCATTATGACATGGCAATATATTATGAGAGCGCAATTTGCAGGTATTCGGAGCAATTTCTCTTACCCCAATTTGTGTCACATCTACTGGAGCATAATGAGCATGCATTATGATGTCACTGTATATGATGACATCATAATTAATATGCACTATGATGTCACAATGTATTATGACGTCATAATGTATTCGCATTATGACATCACAATATATTATGAGAGCGCAATTTGCAGGTATTATGAGCAATTTCTCTTACCCCAATTTGTGTCACATCTACTGGAGCATCCTGAGCATGTATTTTGACGTCACAATATATGATGACGTCATAATTAGTATGCACTATGACGTCACAATGTATTATGACGTCATAATGTATTCGCATTATGACATCACAATATAGTATGAGAGCGCAATTTGCAGGTATTATGAGCAATTTCTCTTACCCCAATTTGTGTCACATCTACTCGAGCATCATGAGCATGTATTATGACGTCACAGTATATGACGACATCATAATTAGTATGCACTATGACGTCACAATGTATTATGACATCATAATGTATCCGCATTATGACATGGCAATATATTATGAGAGCGCAATTTGCAGGTATTCGGAGCAATTTCTCTTACCCCAATTTGTGTCACATCTACTGGAGCATCCTGAGCATGTATTATGACGTCACAATATATGATGACATCATAATTAGTATGCACTATGACGTCACAATGTATTATGACGTCATAATGTATTCGCATTATGACATCACAATATAGTATGAGAGCGCAATTTGCAGGTATTCGGAGCAATTTCTCTTACCCCAATTTGTGTCACATCTACTCGAGCATCATGAGCATGTATTATGACGTCACAGTATATGATGACATCATAATTAGTATGCACTATGACGTCACAATGTATTATGATGTCATAATATATCCGCATTATGACATCACAACATATTAAGAGAGCGCAACTTGCACATATTATGAGCAATTTCTCTTACCACAATTTGTGTCACATGTACTGGAGCATCATGAGCATGCATTATGACGTCACAATATATGATGACATCATAATTAGTATGCACTATGATGTTACAATGTATTATGACGTCATAATGTATCCGCTTTATGACATCACAATATATTATGAGAGCGCAATTTGCAGGTATTATGAGCAATTTCTCTTACCCCAATTTGTATCACATCTACTGGAGCATCCTGAGCATGTATTTTAACGTCACAATATATGATGACATCATAATTAGTATGCACTATGACGTCACAATGTATTATGACGTCATAATGTATTCGCATTATGACACCACAATATAGCATGAGAGCGCAATTTGCAGGTATTATGAGCAATTTCTCTTACCCCAATTTGTGTCACATCTACTGGAGCATCATGAGCATGTATTATGACGTCACAGTATATGATGATATCATAATTAGTATGCACTATGACGTCACAATGTATTATGACATCATAATGTATCCGCATTATGACATCGCAATATATTATGAGAGCGCAATTTGCAGGTATTCGGAGCAATTTCTCTTACCCCAATTTGTGTCACATCTACTGGAGCATAATGAGCATGCATTATGATGTCACTGTATATGATGACATCATAATTAATATGCACTATGATGTCACAATGTATTATGACGTCATAATGTATTCGCATTATGACATCACAATATATTATGAGAGCGCAATTTGCAGGTATTATGAGCAATTTCTCTTACCCCAATTTGTGTCACATCTACTGGAGCATCCTGAGCATGTATTTTGACGTCACAATATATGATGACGTCATAATTAGTATGCACTATGACGTCACAATGTATTATGACGTCATAATGTATTCGCATTATGACATCACAATATAGTATGAGAGCGCAATTTGCAGGTATTATGAGCAATTTCTCTTACCCCAATTTGTGTCACATCTACTGGAGCATCCTGAGCATGTATTTTGAGGTCACAATATATGATGATATCATAATTAGTATGCACTATGACGTCACAATGTATTATGACGTCATAATGTATACGCTTTATGACATCACAGTATATTATGAGAGCGCAGTTTGCAGGTATTATGAGCAATTTCTCTTACCCCAATTTGTGTCACATCTATTGGAGCATCCAGAGCATGTATTTTGACGTCACAATGTATGATGACATCATAATTAGTATGCACTATGATGTCACAATGTATTATGACGTCATAATGTATTCGCATTATGACATCACAATATAGTATGAGAGCGCAATTTGCAGGTATTATGAACAATTTCTCTTACCCCAATTTGTGTCACATCTACTCGAGCATCATGAGCATGTATTATGTCGTCACAGTATATGACGACATCATAATTAGTATGCACTATGACGTCACAATGTATTATGACATCATAATGTATCCGCATTATGACATCGCAATATATTATGAGAGCGCAATTTGCAGGTATTCGGAGCAATTTCTCTTACCCCAATTTGTGTCACATCTACTGGAGCATAATGAGCATGCATTATGATGTCACTGTATATGATGACATCATAATTAGTATGCACTATGATGTCACAATGTATTATGACGTCATAATGATTCCGCATTATGACATCACAATATATTATGAGAGCGCAATTTGCAGGTATTATGAGCAATTTCTCTTACCCCAATTTGTGTCACATCTACTGGAACATAATGAGCATGCATTATGATGTCACAGTATATGATGACATCATAATTAGTATGCACTATGATGTCACAATGTATTATGAGGTCATAATGAATCCGCATTATAACATCACAATATATTATGAGAGCGCAATTTGCAGGTATTTTGAGCAATTTCTCTTACCCCAATTTGTGTCACATCTACTGGAGAAACATGAGCATGTATTATGACGTCACAGTATATGATGACATCATAATTAGTATGCATTATGACGTCACATTATATTATGATGTCATAATGTATCCGCGTTATGGCATCACAATATATTATGAGATCGCAATTTGCAGGTATTATGAGCAATTTCTCGTACCCCAATTTGTGTCACATCTACTGGAGCATCCTGAGCATGTATTTAGACGTCACAATATATGATGACATCATAATTAGTATGCACTATGACGTCACAATGTATTATGACGTCATAATGTATTCGCATTATGACATCACAATATAGTATGAGAGCGCAATTTGCAGGTATTATGAGCAATTTCTCTTACCCCAATTTGTGTCACATCTACTGAAGAATCCTGAGCATGTATTTTGACGTCACAATATATGATGACATCATAATTAGTATGCACTATGACGTCACAATGTATTATGACGTCATAATGTATTCGCATTATGACATCACAATATAGTATGAGAGCGCAATTTGCAGGTATTATGAGCAATATCTCTTACCCCAATTTGTGTCACATCTACTCGAGCATCATGAGCATGTATTATGACGTCAAAGTATATGATGACATCATAATTAGTATGCACTATGACGTCACAATGTATTATGATGTCATAATATATCCGCATTATGACATCACAACATATTAAGAGAGCGCAATTTGCACATATTATGAGCAATTTCTCTTACCACAATTTGTGTCACATGTACTGGAGCATCCTGAGCATGTATTATGACGTCACAATATATGATGACATCATAACTAGTATGCACTATGACGTCACAATGTATTATGACGTCATAATGTATTCGCATTATGACATCACAATATATTATGAGAGCGCAATTTGCAGGTATTATGACCAATTTCTCTTACCCAATTTGTGTCACATCTACTGGAGCATCATGAGCATGCATTATGATGTCACAGTATATGATGACATCATAATTAGTATACACTATGATGTCACAATGTATTATGAGGTCATAATGAATCCGCATTATGACATCACAATATATTATGAGAGCGCAATTTGCAGGTATTTTGAGCAATTTCTCTTACCCCAATTTGTGTCACATCTACTGGAGAAACATGAGCATGTATTATGACGTCACAGTATATGATGACATCATAATTAGTATGCATTATGACGTCACAAGATATTATGATGTCATAATATATCCGCATTATGGCATCACAATATATTATGAGAGCGCAATTTGAAGGTATCATGAGCAATTTCTATTACCCCAATTTGTGTCACAGCTACTGGAGCATCCTGAGCATGTATTATGACGTCACAATATATGATGACATCATAATTAGTATGCACTATGACGTCACAATGTATTATGACGTCATAATGTATTCGCATTATGACATCACAATATATTATGAGAGCGCAATTTGCAGGTATTATGACCAATTTCTCTTACCCCAATTTGTGTCACATCTACTGGAGCATAATGAGCATGCATTATGATGTCACTGTATATGATGACATCATAATTAGTATGCACTATGATGTCACAATGTATTATGACGTCATAATGTATCCGCTTTATGACATCACAATATATTATGAGAGCGCAATTTGCAGGTATTATGAGCAATTTCTCTTACCCCAATTTGTGTCACATCTACTGGAGCATCCTGAGCATGTATTTTGACGTCACAATATATGATGACATCATAATTAGTATGTACTATGACGTCACAATGTATTATGATGTCATAATGTATTCGCATTATGACATCACAATATACTATGAGAGCGCAATTTGCAGGTATTATGAGCAATTTCTCTTACCCCAATTTGTGTCACATCTACTGGAGCATCCTGAGCATGTATTTTGACGTCACAATATATGATGACATCATAATTATTATGCACTATGACGTCACAATGTATTATGACGTCATAATGTATTCGCATTATGACATCGCAATATATTATGAGAGCGCAATCTGCAGGTATTCGGAGCAATTTCTCTTACCCCAATTTGTGTCACATCTACTGGAGCATAATGAGCATGAATTATGATGTCACAGTATATGATGACATCATAATTAGTATGCACTATGATGTCACAATGTATTATGAGGTCATAATGAATCCGCATTATGACATCACAATATATTATGAGAGCGCAATTTGCAGGTATTTTGAGCAATTTCTCTTACCCCAATTTGTGTCAGATCTACTGGAGAAACATGAGCATGTATTATGACGTCACAGTATATGATGACATCATAATTAGTATGCATTATGACGTCACAATATATTATGATGTCATAATATATCCGCATTATGGCATCACAATATAGTATGAGAGCGCAATTTGCAGGTATTATGAGCAATTTCTCTTACCCCAATTTGTGTCACATCTACTGGTGCATACTGAGCATGTATTTTGACGTCACAATATATGATGACATCATAATTAGTATGCACTGTGACGTCACAATGTATTATGACGTCATAATGTATTCGCATTATGACATCACAATATAGTATGAGAGCGCAATTTGCAGGTATTATGAGCAATTTCTCTTACCCCAATTTGTGTCACATCTACTGGAGCATCCTGAGCATGTATTTTGACGTCACAATATATGATGACATCATAATTAGTATGCACTATGACGTCACAATGTATTATGACGTCATAATGTATTCGCATTATGACATCACAATATAGTATGAGAGCGCAATTTGCAGGTATTATGAGCAATTTCTCTTACCCCAATTTGTGTCACATCTACTCGAGCATCATGAGCATGTATTATGACGTCACAGTATATGATGACATCATAATTAGTATGCACTGTGACGTCACAATGTATTATGACATCATAATGTATCCGCATTATGACATCGCAATATATTATGAGAGCGCAATTTGCAGGTATTCGGAGCAATTTCTCTTACCCCAATTTGTGTCACATCTACTGGAGCATAATGAGCATGCATTATGATGTCACTGTATATGATGACATCATAATTAGTATGCACTAAGATGTCACAATGTATTATGACGTCATAATGATTCCGCATTATGACATCACAATATATTATGAGAGCGCAATTTGCAGGTATTATGAGCAATTTCTCTTACCCCAATTTGTGTCACATCTACTGGAGCATAATGAGCATGCATTATGATGTCAAAGTATATGATGACATCATAATTAGTATGCACTATGATGTCACAATGTATTATGAGGTCATAATGAATCTGCATTATGACATCACAATATATTATGAGAGCGCAATTTGCAGGTATTTTGATCAATTTCTCTAACCCCAATTTGTGTCACATCTACTGGAGAAACATGAGCATGTGTTATGACGTCAGAGTATATGATGACATCATAATTAGTATGCATTATGACGTCACAATATATTATGATTTCATAATATATCCGCATTATGGCATCACAATATATTATGAGAGCGCAATTTGAAGGTATCATGAGCAATTTCTATTACCCCAATTTGTGTCACATCTACTGGATCATCCTGAGCATGTATTATGACGTCACAATATATGATGACATCATAATTAGTATGCACTATGACGTCACAATGTATTATGACGTCATAATGTATTCGCATTATGACATCACAATATATTATGAGAGCGCAATTTGCAGGTATTATGACCAATTTCTCTTACCCCAATTTGTGTCACATCTACTGGAGCATAATGAGCATGCATTATGATGTCACTGTATATGATGACATCATAATTAGTATGCACTATGATGTCACAATGTATTATGACGTCATAATGTATCCACTTTATGACATCACAATATATTATGAGAGCGCAATTTGCAGGTATTATGAGCAATTTCTCTTACCCCAATTTGTGTCACATCTACTGGATCATCCTGAGCATGTATTTTGACGTCACAATATATGATGACATCATAAGTAGTTTGCACTATGACGTCACAATGTATTATGATGTCATAATGTATTCGCATTATGACATCACAATATAGTATGAGAGCGCAATTTGCAGGTATTATGAGCAATTTCTCTTACCCCAATTTGTGTCACATCTACTGGAGCATCCTGAGCATGTATTTTGACGTCACAATATATGATGACATCATAATTATTATGCACTATGACGTCACAATGTATTATGACGTCATAATGTATTCGCATTATGACATCACAATATAGTATGAGAGCGCAATTTGCAGGTATTATGAGCAATTTCTCTTACCCCAATTTGTGTCACATCTACTCGAGCATCATGAGCATGTATTATGACGTCACAGTATATGATGACATCATAATTAGTATGCTCTATGACGTCACAATGTATTATGACATCATAATGTATCCGCATTATGACATCGCAATATATTATGAGAGCGCAATTTGCAGGTATTCGGAGCAATTTCTCTTACCCCAATTTGTGTCACATCTACTGGAGCATAATGAGCATACATTATGATGTCACTGTTTATGATGACATCATAATTATTATGCACTATGGTGTCACAATGTATTATGACGTCATAATGAATCCGCATTATGACATCACAATATATTGAGAGCGCAATATGCAGGTATTTTGAGCAATTTCTCTTACCCCAATTTGTGTCACATCTACTGGAGAAACAGGAGCATGTATTATGACGTCACAGAATATGATGACATCATAATTAGTATGCATTATGACGTCACAATATATTATGATGTCATAATATATCCGCATTATGGCATCACAATATATTATGAGTGAGCAGTTTGCAGGTATTATGAGCAATTTCTCTTACCCCAATTTGTGTCACATCTACTGAAGCATCCTGAGCATGTATTTTGATGTCACAATATATGATGACATCATAATTAGTATGCACTATGACGTCACAATGTATTATGACGTCAAAATGTATTCGCATTATGACATCACAATATAGTATGAGAGCGCAATTTGCAGGTATTATGAGCAATTTCTCTTACCCCAATTTGTGTCACATCTCCTGGAGCATCATGAGCATGTATTATGACGTCCCAGTATATGATGACATCATAATTAGTATGCACTATGACATCACAATGTATTATGATGTCATAATATATCCGCATTATGACATCACAACATATTAAGAGAGCGCAATTTGCAGATATTATGAGCAATTTCTCTTACCACAATTTGTGTCACATCTACTGGAGCATCATGAGCATGCATTATGACGTCACAATATATGATGACATCATAATTAGTATGGACTATGACGTCACAATGTATTATGACGTCATAATGAATCCGCATTATGACATCACAATATATTATGAGAGCGCAATTTGCAGGTATTTTGAGCAATTTCTCTTACCCCAATTTGTGTCACATCTACTGGAGAAACATGAGCATGCATTATGACGTCACAATATATGATGACATCATAATTAGTATGCACTGTGACGTCACAATGTATTATGACGTCATAATGTATTCGCATTATGACATCACAATATAGTATGAGAGCGCAATTTGCAGGTATGAGCAATTTCTCTTACCCCAATTTGTGTCACATCTACTGGAGCATCCTGAGCATGTATTTTGACGTCACGATATATGATGACATCATAATTAGTATGCACTATGACGTCACAATGTATTATGAGGTCATAATGTATTCGCATTATGACATCACAATATAGTATGAGAGCGCAATTTGCAGGTATTATGAGCAATTTCTCTTACCCCAATTTGTGTCACATCTACTCGAGCATCATGAGCATGTATTATGATGTCACAGTATATGATGACATCATAATTAGTATGCACTATGACGTCACAATGTATTATGACATCATAATGTATCCGCATTATGACATCGCAATATATTATGAGAGCGCAATTTGCAGGTATTCGGAGCAATTGCTATTACCCCAATTTTTGTCACATCTACTGGAGCATAATGAGCATGCATTATGATGTCACTGTATATGATGACATCATAATTAGTATGCAGTATGGCGTCACAATGTATTATGACGTCATAATGATTCCGCATTATGACATCACAATATATTATGAGAGCGCAATTTGCAGGTATTATGAGCAATTTCTCTTACCCCAATTTGTGTCACATCTTCTTGAGCATAATGAGCATGCATTATGATGTCACAGTATATGATGACATCATAATTAGTATGCACTAAGATGTCACAATGTATTATGACGTCATAATGATTCCACATTATGACCTCACAATATATTATGAGAGCGCAATTTGCAGGTATTATGAGCAATTTCTCTTACCCCAATTTGTGTCACATCTACTGGAGCATCCTGAGCATGTATTTTGACGCCACAATATATGATGACATCATAATTAGTATGCACTATGACGTCAGAATGTATTATGACGTCATAATGTATTCGCATTATGACATCAAAATATTGTATGAGAGCTCAATTTGCAGGTTTTATGAGTAATTTCTCTTACCCCAATTTGTGTCACATCTACTCGAGCATCATGAGCATGTATTATGACGTCACAGTATATGATGACATCATAATTAGTATGCACTATGACGTCACAATGTATTATGATGTCATACTATATCCCCATTATGACATCACAACATATTAAGAGAGCGCAATTTGCAGATATTATGAGCAATTTCTCTTACCACAATTTGTGTCACATCTTCTCGAGCATCATGAGCATGTATTTTGACGTCACAATATATGATGACATCATAATTAGTATGCACTATGACGTCACAATGTATTATGACGTCATAATGTATTCGCATTATGACATCACAATATAGTATGAGAGCGCAATTTGCAGGTATTATGAGCAATTTCTCTTACCCCAATTTGTGTCACATCTACTCGAGCATCATGAGCATGTATTATGACGTCACAGTATATGATGACATCATAATTAGTATGCACTGTGACGTCACAATGTATTATGATGTCATAATATATCCGCATTATGACATCACAACATATTAAGAGAGCGCAATTTGCAGATATTTTGAGCAATTTCTCTTAACACAATTTGTGTCACATCTTCTCGAGCATCATGAGCATGTATTTTGACGTCAAAATATATGATGACATCATAATTAGTATGCACTATGACGTCACAATGTATTATGACTTCATAATGTATTCGCATTATGACATCACAATATAGTATGAGAGCGCAATTTGCAGATATTATGAGCAATTTCTCTTACCCCAATTTGTGTCACATCTACTGGAGCATAATGAGCATGCATTATGATGTCACAGTATATGATGACATCATAATTAGTATGCAATATGATGTCACAATGCATTATGATGTCATAATGAATCCGCATTATGACATCACAATATATTATGAGAGCGCAGTTTGCAGGTATTATGAGCAATTTCTCTTACCCCAATCTGTGTCACATCTACTGGAGCATCATGAGCATGCATTATGACTTCACAGTATATGATGACATCATAATTAGTATGCATTATGACGTCACAATGTAATATGACGTCATAAGGTATCCACATTATGACATCACAATATATTATGAGAGCGCAATTTGGAGGTATTCTGAGCAATTTCTCTTACCCCAATTTCTGTCACATCTACTGGAGCATCCTGAGCATGTAGTATGACGTCACAATATATGATGACATCATAATTAGTATGCACTATGACGTCACAATGTATTATGACGTCAAAATATATCCGCATTATAACATCACATTATATTATGAGAGGGCAATTTGCAGGCATTATGAGCAATTTCCCTTACCCCAATTTGTGTCACATCTACTGGAGCATCATGAGCATGTATTATGATGTCACAGTATATGATGACATAATAATTAGTATGCACTATGACGGCACAATGTATTATGACGTCATAATGTATCCGCATTATAACATCACAATGTATTTTGAGAGCACAATTTGGAGGTTTTATGACCATTTTCGATTACCCCAATTTGTGTCACATCTACTGGAGCATCATGAGCATGTATTATGACGTCACAGTATATGATGACATCATAATTAGTATGCAGTATGACGTCACAATGTATTATGACGTCATAATGTATCCGCATTATGACATCACAATATATTATGAGAGCGCAATATGCAGGTATTATGAGCAATTTCTCTTACCCCAATTTGTGTCACATCTACTGTAGCATCATGAGCATGTATTATGACGTCACAGTATATGATGACATCATAATCAGTATGCACTATGACGTCACAATGTATTATGACGTCATAATGTATCCGCATTATGACATCACAATATATTTTGAGAGCGCAATTTGGAGGTTTTATGACCATTTTCGATTACCCCAATTTGTGTCACATCTACTGGAGCATCATGAGCATGTATTATGAAGTCACAGTATATGATGACATCATAATTAGTATGCAGTATGACGTCACAATGTATTACGACGTCATAATGTATCCGCATTATGACATCAGAATATATTATGAGAGCGCAATATGCAGGTATTTTGAGCAATTTCTCTTACCCCAATTTGTGTCACATCTACTGGAGCATCATGAGCATGTATTATGACGTCACAGTATATGATGACATCATAATTAGTATGCACTATGACGTCACAATGTATTATGATGTCATAATGTATCCGCATTATGACATCACAATATAGTATGAGAGCGCAATTTGCAGGTTTTATGACCAATTTCGCTTACCCCAATTTGTGTCACATCTACTGGAGCATCATGAGCATGTATTATGACGTCACAGTATATGATGACATCATAATTAGTTTGCAGTATGACGTCGCAATGTATTATGACGTCATAATGTATCCGCATTATGACATCACAATATATTATGAGAACGCAATTTGCAGGTATTATGAGCAATTTCTCTTACCTCAATTTGTGTCACATCTACTGGAGCATCATGAGCATGTATTATGACGTCACAGTATATGGTGACATCATAATTAGTATGCACTATGACGTCACAATGTATTATGACGTCATAATATATCCACATTATGACATCACAATATATTATGAGAGCGCAATTTGCAGGTTTAATGACCAATTTCGCTTACCCCAATTTGTGTCACATCTACTGGAGCATCATGAGCATGTATTATGACGTCACAGTATATGATGACATCATAATTAGTATGCACTATGACGTCACAATGTATTATGACGTCATAATGTATCCGCATTATGACATTACAATACATTATGAGAGCGCAATTTGCAGGTTTTATGACCAATTTCACTTACCACAATTTGTGTCACATCTACTGGAGCATCATGATCATGAATTATGATGTCACAGTATATAATGACATCATAATTAGTATGCAGTATGACGTCACAATGTATTATGATGTCATAAAGTATCCGCATTATGACATCACAATGTATTATGAGAGCGCAACATGCAGGTATTGTGATCAATGTCACTTACCCCAATTTCTGTCACATCTACTGTAGCATCATGAGCATATATTATGACGTCACAGTATATGATGACATCATAATTAGTATGCACTATGACGTCACAATGTATTATGATGTCATAATGTATCCGCATTATGACATCACAATATATTTTGAGAGCGCAATTTGCAGATTTTATGACCATTTTCGATTACCCCAATTTGTGTCACATCTACTGGAGCATCATGAGCATGTATTATGATGTCACAGTATATGATGACATCATAATTAGTATGCGGTATGATGTCACAATGTATTATGACGTCATAATGTATCCGCATTATGACATCAGAATATATTATGAGAGCGCAATATGCAGGTATTATGAGCAATTTATCTTACCCCAATTTGTGTCACATCTACTGGAGCATCATGAGCATGTATTATGACGTCACAGTATATGATGACATCATAATTAGTATGCACTATGACGTCACAATGTATTATGACGTCATAATGTATCCGCATTATGACATCACAATATATTATTAGATTGCAATTTGCAGGTTTTATGACCAATTTCGCTTACCCCAATTTGTGTCACATCTACTGGAGCATCATGAGCATGTATTATGACGTTACAGTATATGATGACATCATAATTAGTATGCAGTATGATGTCACAATGTATTATTACGTCATAATGTATCCGCATTATGACATCAAAATATATTATGAGAGCGCAACATGCAGGTTTTATGACCAATTTCGCTTACCCCAATTTGTGTCACATCTACTGGAGCATCATGAGCATGTATTATGACGTCACAGTATATGATGACATCATAATTAGTATGCACTATGACATCACAATGTATTATGATGTCATAAACTATCCGCATTATGACATCACAATATATTATGAGAGCGCAACATGCAGGTATTATGACCAAATTCGCTTACCGCAATTCGTGTCACATGTACTGTAGCATCATGAGAATGTATTATGAGGTCACAGTATATGATGACATCATAATTAGTATGCAGTATGACGTCACAATGTATTATGACGTCATAATGTATCCGCATTATGACATCACAATATATTATGAGAGCGCAATATGCAGGTATTATGAGCAATTTCTCTTACCCCAATTTCTGTCACATCTACTGGAGCATCATGAGCATGTATTATGACGTCACAGTATATGATGACTCATAATTATTATGCACTATGACGTCACAATGTATTATTACGTCATAAGGTATCCGCATTATGACATCACAATATATTATGAGAACGCAATTTGCCAGTGTTATGACCGTTTTCTATTACCCCAATTTGTGTCACAACTACTGGAGCATCATTAGCATGTATTATGACGTCACAGTATATGATGACATCATAATTAGTATGCAGTATGACGTCACAATGTATTACGACGTCATAATGTATCCGCATTATGACATCACAATATATTATGAGAGCGCAATTTGCAGGTATTATGAGCAATTTCTGTTACCTCAATTTGTGTCACATCTACTGGAGCATCAGGAGCATGTATTATGACGTCACAGTATATGATGACATCATAATTAGTATGCACTATGACGTCACAATATATTATGTCGTCATAAAGTATCCGCATTATGACATCACAATATATTATGAGAGCGCAACATGCAGGTATTATGAGCAATTTCTCTTATCCCAATTTGTGTCACATCTAATGGAGCATCATGAGCATGTAGTATGACGTCACAGTACATGATGACATCATAATTATTATGCACTAGGACGTCACAATGTATTATGACGTCATAATGTATCCGCATTATGACATCACAGTATATTATGAGAGCGCAATATGCAGGTATTATGAGCAATTTCTCTTACCCCAATTTGTGTCACATCTACTGGAGCATCATGAGCATGTATTATGACGTCACCGTATATGATGACATCATAATTAATATGCACTATGACGACACAATGTATTATGACGTCATAATGTATCCGCATTATGACATCACAATATATTATGAGAGCGCAATTTGGAGGTTTTATGACCATTTTCGATTACCCCAAATTGTGTCACATCTACTGGAGCATCATGGGCATGTATTATGACGTCACAGTATATGATGACATCATAATTAGTATGCACTACGACGTCACAATGTATTATGACGTCATAATGTATCCTCATTATGACATCACAATATATTATGAGAGCTCAATATACAGGTATTATAAGCAATTTCTCTTACCCCAATTTGTGTCACATCTACTGGAGCATCATGAGCATGTATTATGACGTCACAGTATATGATGACATCATAATTAGTATGCACTATGACGTCACAATGTATTATGACGTCATAATGTATCCGCATTATGATATCACAATATATAATGAGAGCGCAATTTGCGGGTATTATGAGCAAATTCTCTTACCCCAATTTGTGTCACATCTACTGGAGCATCATGAGCATGTATTATGACGTCACAGTATATGATGACATCATAATTAGTATGCAGTATGACGTCACAATGTATTATGACGTCATAATGTATCCGCATTATGACATCACAATATATTATGAGAGCGCAACATGCAGGTAATATGAGCAATTTCGCTTACCCCAATTTGTGTCACATCTACTGGAGCATCATGACCATGTATTATGACGTCAAAGTATATGATGACATCATAATTAGTATGCAGTATGACGTCACAATGTATTATGACGTCATAATGTATCCGCATTATGACATCACAATATATTATGAGAGCGCAATTTGCAGGTATTATGAGCAATTTCGCTTACCCCAATTTGTGTCACATCTACTGGAGCATCATGAGCATGTATTATGACGTCACAGTATATGATGACATCATAATCAGTATGCACTATGACGTCACAATGTATTATGACGTCATAATGTATCCGCAATATGACATCACAATATATTATGAGAGCGCAACATGAAGGTATTATGAGCAATTTCTCTTACCCCAATTTGTGTCACCTCTACTGGAGAATCAAGAGCATGTATTATGACGTCACAGTATATGATGACATCATAATTAGTATGCACTATGACGTCACAATGTATTATGATGTCATAAACTATCCGCATTATGACATCACAATATATTATGAGAGCGCAACATGCAGGTATTATGACCTATTTCGCTTACCCCAATTTGTGTCACATCTACTGGAGCATCATGAGAATGTATTATGACGTCACAGTATATGATGACATCATAATTAGTATGCAATATGACGTCACAATATATTATGACGTCATAATGTATCCGCATTATAACATCACAATATATTATTAGATTGCAATTTGCAGGTTTTATGACCAATTTCGCTTACCCCAATTTGTGTCACATCTACTGGAGCATCAAGAGCATGTATTATGACGTCACAGTATATGATGACATCATAATTAGTATGCACTATGACGTCACAATGTATTATGATGTCATAAACTATCCGCATTATGACATCACAATATATTATGAGAGCACAACATGCAGGTATTATGACCAATTTCGCTTACCGCAATTTGTGTCACATCTACTGTAGCATCATGAGAATGTATTATGACGTCACAGTATATGATGACATCATAATTAGTATGCACTATGACGTCACAATATATTATGACGTCATAATGTATCCACATTATAACATCACAATATATTAATAGATTGCAATTTGCAGGTTTTATGACCAATTTCGCTTACCCCAATTTGTGTCACATCTACTGGAGCATCATGAGCATGTATTATGACGTCACAGTATATGATGACATCATAATTAGTATGCAGTATGATGTCACAATGTATTATGACGTCATAATGTATCCGCATTATGACATCACAATATATTATGAGAGCGCAACATGTAGGTTTTATGACCAATTTCGCTTACCCCAATTTGTGTCACATCTACTGTAGCATCATGAGCATGTATTATGACGTCACAGTATATGATGACATCATAATTAGTATGCACTATGACGTCACAATGTATTATGACGTCATAATGCATCCGCATTATGACATCACAATATATTATGAGAGCGCAATTTGCAGGTTTTATGACCAATTTGCTTACCCCAATTTGTGTCACATCTACTGGAGCATCATGAGCATGTATTATGACGTCACAGTATATGATGACATCATAATTAGTATGCAGTATGTCGTCACAATGTATTATGATGTCATAAATTATCCGCATTATGACATCACAATATATTATGAGAGCGCAACATGCAGGTATTATGACCAATTTCGCTTACCGCAATTTGTGTCACATCTACTGTAGCATCATGAGAATGTATTATGACGTCACAGTATATGATGACATCATAATTAGTATGCACTATGACATCACAATGTATTATGACGTCATATTGTATCCGCATTATAACATCACAATGTATTCTGAGAGCGCAATTTGGAGGTTTTATGACCATTTTCGATTACCCCAATTTGTGTCACATCTACTGGAGCATCATGACCATGTATTATGACCTAACAGAATATGATGACATCATAATTAGTATGAAGTAAGACGTCACAATGTATTATGACGTCATAATGTATCCGCATTATGATATCACAATATATTATGAGAGCGCAATATGCAGGTATTATGAGCAATTTCTCTTACCCCAATGTGTGTCACATCTAGTGGAGCATCATGAGCATGTATTATGACGACACAGTATATGATGACATCATAATTAGTATGCAGTATGACGTCACAATGTATTATGATGTCATAATGTATCCGCATTATGACATCACAATATATTATGAGAGCGCAATTTGGAGGTTTTATGACCATTTTCGATTACCCCAATTTGTGTCACATCTACGGGAGCATCATGAGCATGTATTATGATGTCATAGCATATGATGACATCATAATTAGTATGCACTATGATGTCACAATGTATTATGACGTCATAATGTATCCGCATTATGACATCACAATATATTATGAGAGCCCAATTTGCAGGTATTATGAGCAATTTCTCTTACCTCAATTTGTGTCACATCTACTGGAGCATCATGAGCGTGTATTATGACGTCACAGTGTATGATGACATCATAATTAGTATGCACTATGAAGTCACAATGTATTATGACGTCATAATGTATCCGAATTATGACATCACAATATATTATGACAGCGCAAATTGGAGGTTTTATGACCATTTTCGATTAAACCAATTTGTGTCACATCTACTGGAGCATCATGAGCATGTATTACGATGTCAAAGTATATGATGACATCATAATTAGTATGCACTATGACGTCACAATGTATTATGACGTCATAATGTTTCCGCATTATGACATCACAATATATAATGAGAGCGCAACATGCAGGTATTATGAGCAATTTCTCTTACCCCAATTTGTGTCACATCTACTGGAGCATCATGAGCATGTATTATGACGTCACAGTATATGATGGCATCATAATCAGTATGCACGAAACGTCACAATGTATTATGATGTCATAATGTAACCGCATTATGACATCACAATATATTATGAGAGCGCAATTTGCAGGTATTATGAGCAATTTCTCTTACCCCAATTTGTGTCACATCTACTGGAGCATCATGAGCATGTATTATGACATCACAGTATATATTGACATCATAATTAGTATGCACTATGACGTCACAATGTATTATGACGTCATAATGTATCCGCATTATGACATCACAATATATTCTGAGAGCGCAATTTGCAGGTATTATGAGCAATTTCTCTTACCCCAATTTGTGTCACATCTACTGGAGCATCATGAGCATGTATTATGACGTCACAGTATATGACGACATCACAATTAGTATGCACTATGACGTCACAATGTATTATGACGTCATAATATATCCACATTATGACATCACAAAATATTCTGAGAGCGCAATTTGCAGGTATTATGAGCAATTTCTCTTACCCCAATTTGTGTCACAACTACTGGAGCATCATGAGCATGTATTTTGACGTCACAGTATATGATGACATCATAATTAGTATGCACTATGACGGCACAATGTATTATGACATCATAATGTATCCGCATTACGACATCACAATATATTATGAGATCGCAATTTGCAGTTTTTATGACCAATTTCGCTTACCCCAATTTGTGTCACATCTACTGGAGCATCATGAGCATGTATTATGACGTCACAGTATATGATTACATCATAATTAGTATGCACTATGATGTCACAATGTATTATGACGTCATAATGTATCCGCATGATGACATCACAATATATTATAAGAGCGCAATTTGCAGGTATTATGAGCAATTTCGCTTACCCCAATTTGTGTCACATCTACTGGAGCATCATGAGCATGTATTATGACGTCACAGTATATGATTACATCATAATTAGTATGCACTATGATGTCACAATGTATTATGACGTCATAATGTATCAGCATTATGACATCACAATATATTACGAGAGTGCAATTTGCAGGTATTATGAGCAATTTCTCTTACCCCAATTTGTGTCACATCTACTGGAGCATCATGAGCATGTATTATGATGACACAGTATATGATGACATCATAATTAGTATGCACTATGACATCACAATGTATTATGACGTCATAATGTATCCGCGTTATGACATCACAATATATTATGAGAGCTCAATTTTCAGGTATTATTAGCAATTTCTCTTACCCCAATTTGTGTAACATCCACTGGAGCATCATGAGCACGTATTATGACGTCACAGTATATGATGACATCATAATTAGTATGCACTATGTCGTCAAAATGTATTATGACGTCATTATGTATCCGCATTATGACATCACAATATATTATGAGAGCGCAATTTGCAGGTATTATGAGCAGTTTCGCTTACCCCAACTTGTGTCACATCTACTGGAGCATCATGAGCATGTATTATGACGTCACAGTATATGATGACATCATAATTAGTATGCACTATGACGTCACAATGTATTATGACGTCATAATGTATCAGAATTATGACATCACAATATATTATGGGAGCGCAATTTGCAGGTATTGTGAGCAACTTCTCTTACCCCAATTTGTGTCACATCTACTGGAGCATCATGAGCATGTATTATGATATCACAGTATATGATGATATCATAATTAGTATGCACTATGACGTCACAATGTATTATGATGTCATAATGTATCCGCGTTATGACATCACAATATATTATGAGAGCGCAATTTGCAGGTATTATGAGTAATTTCTCTTACCCCAATTTGTGTCGCATCTACTGGAGCATCATGAGCATGTATTATGACGTCACAGTATATGATGACATCATAATTAGTATGCACTATGACGTCACAATGTATTATGACGTCATAATGTATCCGCATTATGACATCACAATATATAATGAGAGCGCAATTTGCAGGTATTATGAGCAATTTCTCTTACCCCAATTTGTGTCACATCTACTGGAGCATCACGAGCATGTATTATGATGTCACAGTATATGATGACATCATAATTAGTATGCACTATGACGTCACAATGTATTATGACGTCATAATGTATCCGCATTATGACATCACAATATATTATGAGAGCGCAATTTGCAGGTATTATGAGCAATTTCTCTTACCCCAATTTGTGTCACATCTACTGGAGCATCACGAGCATGAATTATGACGTCACAGTATATGATGACATCATAATTAGTTTGCACTATGACGTCACAATGTATTATGACGTCATAATGTATCCGCATTATGACATCACAATATATAATGAGAGCGCAATTTGCAGGTATTATGAGCAATTTCTCTTACCCCAATTTGTGTCACATCTACTGGAGCATCATGAGCATGTATTATGACGTCACAGTATTTGATGGCATCATAATCAGTATGCAGTATGACGTCACAATGTATTATGACGTCATAATGTATCCGCATTATGACATCACAATATATTATGAGAAAGCAATTTGCAGGTATTATGAGCAATTTCTCTTACCCCAATTTGTGTCACATCTACTGGAGCATCACGAGCATGTATTATGACATCACAGTATATGATGACATCATAATTATTATGCACTATGATGTCACAATGTAGTATGATGTCATAATGTATCCGCATAATGACATCACAATATATTATGAGAGCGCAATTTGCAGGTTTCATGACAAATTTTGCTTACCCCAATTTGTGTCACATGTACTGGAGCATCATGAGCATGTATTATGACGTCACAGTATATGATGACATCATAATTAGTATGCACTATGACGTCACAATGTATTATGACGTCATAATGTATCCGCATTATGACATCACAATATATTATGAGAGCGCAATTTGCAGGTATTATGATCAATTTCTCTTACCCCAATTTGTGACACATCTACTGGAGCATCATGAGCATGTATTATGACGTCACAGTATATGATGACATCATAATTAGCATGCTCTATGACGTCACAATGTATTATGGCGTCATAATGTATCCGCCTTTTGACATCACAATATATTATGAGAGCGCAATTTGCAGGTATTATGAGCAATTTCTCTTAACCCAATTTGTGTCACATCTACTGAAGCATCATGAGCATGTATTATGACGTCACAATATATGATGACATCATAATTAGTATGCACTATGACGTCACGATGCAGTATGACGTCATAATGTATCCGCATTATGACATCACAATATATTATGAGAGCGCAATTTGCAGGCATTATGACCAATTTCTCTTACCCCAATTTGTGTCACATTTACTGGAGCATCATGAGCATGTATTATGACGTCACAGTATATGATGACATCATAATTAGTATGCAGTATGACGTCACAATGTATTATGACGTCATAATCTATCCGCATTATGACATCACAATATATTATGAGAGCGCAATTTGCAGGTATTATGTGCAATTTCTCTTACCCCAATTTGTGTCACATCTACTGGAGCATCATGAGCATGTATTATGACATCACAGTATATTTTGACATCATAATTAGTATGCACTATGACGTCACAATGTATTATGACGTTATAATGTGTCCGCATTATGACATCACAATATATGATGAGACCGCAATTTGCAGGTATTATGACCCATATCTCTTACCGCAATTTGTGTCACATCTACTGGAGCATCATGAGCATGTATTATGACATCACAGTATATGATGACAGCATAATTAGTATGCAGTATGACGTCACAGTGTATTATGACGTCATAATCTATCCGCATTATGACATCACAATATATTATGAGAGCGCAATTTGCAGGTATTATGAGCAATTTCTCTTACCCCAATTTGTGTCATATCTACTGGAGCATCATGAGCATGTATTATGACGTCACAGTATATGACGACATCATACTTAGTATGCACTATGACGTCAGAATGTATTCTGACGTCATACTGTATCTGCATTATGACATCACAATATATTTTGAGAGCGCAATTTGCAGGTATTATGAGCAACTTCTCTTACCCCAATTTGTGTCACATCTACTGGAGCATCATGAGTATGTATTATGATGTCACAGTATATGATGACATCATAATAAGTATGCACTATGACATCACAATTTATTTTGACGTCATAATGTATCCGCCTTATGACATCACAATTTATTATGATAGCGCAATTTGCCGGTATTATGAGCAATTTCTCTTACCCCAATTTGTGTCACATCTACTGGAGCATCATGAGCATGTAATATGTCGTCACAGTATATGATGACATCATAATTAGTATGCACTATGACGTCACAATGTATTATGACGTCATAATGTATCAGCATTATGACATCACGATATATCATGATAGCGCAATTTGCATGCATTATGAGCAATTTCTCTTACCCCAATTTGAGTCACATCTGCTGGATCATCATGAGCATGAATTATGACATCATCGTTTATGGTGACATCATAATTAGTATGCAGTATGACGTCACAGTGTATTATGACGTCATAATGTATCCGCATTATGACATCACAATATATTATGAGAGCGCAATTTGCAGGTATTATGAGCAATTTCTCATACCCCAATTTGTGTCACATCTACTGGAGCATCACGAGCATGTATTATGACGTCACAGCATATGACGACATCATAACAACTATTTACTATGATGTCACAATGTATTATGATGTAATAATGTATCCGCATTATGACATCACAAAATATTAAGAGAGCGCAATTTGCAGGTATTATGAGCAATTTCTCTTACCCCAATTTGTGTCACATCTACTGGAGCATCATGAGCATGTATTATGACATCACAGTATATGTTGACATCATAATTAGTATGCAGTATGACGTCACAATGTATTATGACGTCATAATGTATCTGCATTATGACATCACAAAATATTATGAGAGCGCAATTTACAGGTATTATGAGCAATTTCTCTTACCCCAATTTGTGTCACATCTACTGGAGAATGATGAGCATGTATTATGACATCACAGTATATGATGACATCTTTATTAGTATGCACTATGACGTCACAATGTATTATGACGTCATAGTGTATCCGCATTATGACATCTCAATATATTATGAGAGCGCAATTTGCAGGTATTATGAGCAATTTCTCTTAACCCAATTTGTGTCACATCTCCTGGAGCATCATGAGCATGTATTATGACGTCACAGTATATGGTGACATCATAATTATTATGCACTATGACGTCACAATGTTTTATTAAGTCATAATGTATCAGCATTATGACATCACAATATATTATGAGAGCGCCATTTGCAGGTATTATGAGCAATTTCTCTTACCCCAATTTGTGTCACGTCTACTGGAGCATCATGAGCATGTATTATGACGTCACAGTATATGATGACATCATAATTAGTATGCAATATGACGTCACTATATAGTATGATGTCATAATGTATCCGCATTATGACATCACAATATATTATGAGAGCACAATATGGAGGTATTATGAGTAATTTCTCTTAACCCAATTTGTGTCACATCTACTGGAGCATCATGAGCATGTATTATGACATCACAGTATATGGTGACATCATAATTAGTTTGCACTATGACGTCACAATGTATTATGACGTCATAATATATCCGCATTATGTCATCACAATATATTATGAGAGCGCAATTTGCAGGTATTATGAGCAATTTCTCCTACCCCAATTTGTGTCACATCTACTGGAGCATCATGAGCATGTGTTATGACATCACAGTATATGATGACATCATAATTAGTATGCACTATGACGTCACAATGTATTATGATTTTATAATATATCCGCAATATGTCATCACAATATATTATGAGAGCACAATTTGCAGGTATTATGAGCAATTTCACTTACCTCAATTTGTGTAACATCTACTGGAGCATCATGAGCATGTATTATGACGTCACAGTATATGATGACATCATAATTAGTATGCAGTATGACGTCACAATGTATTATGACGTCATAATGTAGCCGCATTATGACATCACAATATATTATGTGAACGCAATTTGCAGGTTTTATGACCAATATCGCTTACCCCAATTTGTGTCACATCTACTGGAGCATCATGAGCATGTATTATGACGTCACAGTATATGATGACATCATAATTATTATACAGTATGACGTCACAATGTATTATGAGGTCATAATGTATCCGCATTATGACATCACAATATATTATGAGAGCGCAACATGCAGGTATTATGAGCAATTTCTCTTACCCCAATTTGTGTCACATCAACTGGAGCATCATGAGCATGTATTATGACGACACAGTATATGATGACATCATAATGAGTATGCACTATGACGTCACAATATACTATGACGTCATATTGTATCCGCATTATGACATCACAATATATTATGAAAGCGCAATTTGCAGGTATTATGAGCAATTTGTCTTACCCCAATTTGTGTCACATCTACTGGAGCCTCATGAGCATGTATTATGACGTCACAGTATATGATGACATCATAATTAGTATGCAGAATGACGTCACAATGTATTATGACGTCATAATGTATCCGCATTATGACATCACAATATATTATGAGAGCGCAACCTGCAGGTATTGTGAGCAATTTCTCTTACCCCAATTTGTGTCACATCTACCGGAGCATCATGAGCATGTATTATGACGTCACAGTATATGATGACATCATAATTACTATGCAGTATGACGTCACAATGTATTATGACGTCATAATGTTTCCGCATTATGACATCACAATATATTATGAGAGCGCAACTTGCAGGTATTATGAGCAATTTCTCTTACCCCAATTTGTGTCACATCTACTCGAGCATCATGAGCATGTATTATGATGTCACAGTATATGATGACATCATAATTAGTATGCACTATGACATCACAATGTATTATGACGTCGTAATGTATCCACATTATGACATCACAATATATTATGAGATCGCAATTTGCAGGTATTATGACCCATTTCTCTTACCCCAATTTGTGTCACATCTACTGGAGCATCATGAGCATGTATTATGACGTCACAGTATATGGTGACTTCATAATTAGTATGCAGTATTACGTCACAATGTACTATGACGTCATAATATATCAGCATTATGACATCACACTATATTATGAGAGCCCAATTTTCAGGTATTATTAGCAATTTCTCTTACCCCAATTTGTGTCACATCTACTGGAGCATCATGAGCATGTATTATGACATCACAGTATATTTTGACATCATAACTAGTATGCACTATGACGTCACAATGTATTATGACGTCATAATGTATCCGCATTATGACATCACAATATATGATGAGACCGCAATTTGCAGGTATTATGACCCATATCTCTTAGCGCAACTTGTGTCACATATTCTGGAGCATCATGAGCATGTATTATGACGTCACAGTATATGATGACAGCATAATTAGTGTGCAGTATGACGTCACAGTGTATTATGACGTCATAATGTATCAGCATTATTACATCACAATATATTATGAGAGCGCAATTTGCTGGTATTATGAGCAATTTCTCTTACCCCAATTTGTGTCACATCTACTGGAGCATCATGAGCATGTATTATGACGTCACAGTATATGATGACATCATAATTAGTAAGCACTCTGACGTCACAGTGTATTATGACGTCATAATGTATCCTCATTATGACATCACAATATATTATGAGAGCGCAATTTGCAGGTATTATGAGCAATTTCTCTTACCCCAATTTGTGTCACATCTACTGGAGCATCATGAGCATGTATTATGACGTCACAGTATATGATGACATCATAATTAGTATGCACTATGACGTCACAATATGTTTTGCCGTCATAATGTGTCCGCGTTATGACATCACAATATATTATGAGAGCCCAATTTACAGGTGTTATGAACAATTTCTCTTACCCCAATTTGTGTCACATCTACTGGAGCATCATGAGCATGTATTATGACGTCACAGTATATGATGACATCATAATTAGTATGCAGTATGATGTCACAATATATTATGACGTCACAATGTATCCGCATTATGACATCACAATATATTATGAGAGCGCAACATGCAGGTATTATGAGCAATTTCTCTTACCCGAATTTGTGTCACATCTACTGGAGCATCATGAGCATGTATTATGACGTCACAGTATATGATGACATCATAATTAGTATGCAGTATGACGTCACAATGTATTATGACGTCATAATATATCCGCATTATGACATCACAATATATTATGTGAGCGCAATTTGCACTTTTTATGACCAATTTCGCTTACCCCAATTTGTGTCACATCTACTGGAGCATCATGAGCATGTATTATGACGTCACAGTATATGATGACATCATAATTAGTATGCAGTATGACGTCACAATGTATTATGATGTCATAATGTATCCGCATTATGACATCACAATATTTTATGAGAGCGCAACATGCAGGTATTATGAGCAATTTATCTTACCCCAATTTGTGTCACATCTACTGGAGCATCATGAGCATGTATTATGACGTCACAGTATATGATGACATCATAATTAGTATGCAGTATGACGTCACAATGTATTATGACATCATAATGTTTCCGCAGTATGACATCACAATATATTATGAGAGCGCAACATGCAGGTATTTTGAGCAATTTCTCTTACCCCAATTTGTGTCACATCTACTGGAGCATCTTGAGCATGGATTATGACGTCACAGTATATGATGACATCATAATTAGTATGCACTATGACGTCACAATGTATTATGACGTCATAATGTATCCGCAATATAACATCACAATATATTATGAGAGCGCAATTTGCGGGTTTTATGACCAATTTCGCTTACCGCAATTTGTGTCACATCTACTGGAGCATCATGAGCATGTATTATTACGTCACAGTATATGATGACATCATAATCAGTATGCACTATGACGTCACAATGTATTATAACGTCATAATGTATCCGCATTGTGACATCACAATATATTATGAGAGCGCAACATGCAGGTATTATGAGCAATTTCTCTTACCCCAATTTGTGTCACATCTACTGGAGCATCTTGAGCATGATTTATGACGTCACAGTATATGATGGCATCATAATTAATATGCACTATGACATCACAATGTATTATGACGTCATAATGTATCCGCATTATGACATCACAATATATTATGAGAGCGCAATTTGCAGGTTTTATGATCAATTTCTCTTACCCCACTTTGTGTCACATCTACTGGAGCATCATGAGCATGTATTATGACGTCACAGCATATGATGACATCATAATTAGTATGAACTATGACGTCAGAATGTATTATGACGTAATAATGTATCCGCATTATGACATCACAATATATTATGAGAGCGCAACATGCAGGTATTATGAGCAATTTCTCTTACCCCAGTTTGTGTCACATCTACTGGAGCATCATGAGCATGTATTATGACGTCACAGTATATGATGACATCATAATTAGTATGCGCTATGACACCACAATGTATTATGATGTCATAATGTATCCGCATTATGACATCACAGTATATTATGTGAGCGCAATTTGCAGGTTTTATGAGCAATTTCTCTTACCCCACTTTGTGTCACATCTACTGGAGCATCATGAGCATGTATTATGACGTCACAGTATATGATGACATCATAATCAGTATGCACTATGACGTCACAATGTATTATGACGTCATAATATATCTGCATTATGACATCACAATATATTATGACAGCGCAACATGCAGGTTTTATGACCAATTTCGCTTACCCCAATTTGTGTCACATCTACTGGAGCATCATGAGCATGTATTATGACGTCACAGTATATGATGACATCAAAATTAGTATGCAGTATGAGGTCACAATGTATTATGACGTCATAATGTATCCGCATTATGACATCACAATATATTATGAGAGCGCAACATGCAGGTATTATGAGCAATTTATCTTACCCCAATTTGTGCCACATCTACTGGAGCATCATGAGCATGTTTTATGACGTCACAGTATATGATGACATCATAATTAGTATGCAGTATGACGTCACAATATATTATGACATCATAATGTTTCCGCATTATGACATCACAATATATTATGAGAGCGCAACATGCAGGTATTATGAGCAATTTCTCTTACCCCAATTTGTGTCACATCTACTGGAGCATCATGAGCATGTATTATGACGTCACAGTATATGATGACATCATAATTAGTATGCACTATGACGTCACACTGTATTATGACGTCATAATGTATCCGCATTATGACATCACAATATATTATGAGAGCGCAATTTGCAGTTTTTATGACCAATTTCGCTTACCCCAATTTGTGTCACATCTACTGGAGCATCATGAGCATGTATTATGACGTCACAGTATATGGTGACTTCATAATTAGTATGCACTATTACGTCACAATGTACTATGACGTCATAATATATCAGCATTATGACATCACACTATATTATGAGAGCACAATTTTCAGGTATTATGAGTAATTTCTCTTACCCCAATTTGTGTCACATCTACTGGAGCATCATGAGCATGTATTATGACATCACAGTATATTTTGACACCATAACTAGTATGCACTATGACGTCACAATGTATTATGACGTCATAATGTATCCGCATTATGACATCACAATATATGATGAGACCGCAATTTGCAGGTATTATGACCCATATCTCTTAGCGCAACTTGTGTCACATATTCTGGAGCATCATGAGCATGTATTATGACATCACAGTATATGATGACAGCATAATTAGTGTGCAGTATGACGTCACAGTGTATTATGACGTCATAAGGTATCAGCATTATTACATCACAATATATTATGAGAGCGCTATTTGCAGGTATTATGAGCAATTTCTCTTACCCCAATTTGTGTCACATCTACTGGAGCATCATGAGCATGTATTATGACGTCACAGCATATGATGACATCATAATTAGTATGCACTATGACGTCAGAATGTATTATGACGTCATAATGTATCCGCATTGTGACATCACAATATATTATGAGAGCGCAACATGCAGGTATTATGAGCAATTTCTCTTACCCCAGTTTGTGTCACATCTACTGGAGCATCATGAGCATGTATTATGACGTCACAGTATATGATGACATCATAATTAGTATGCGCTATGACATCACAATGTATTATGATGTCATAATGTATCCGCATTATGACATCACAATATATTATGAGAGCGCAACATGCAGGTTTTATGACCAATTACGCTTACCCCAATTTGTGTCACATCTACTGGAGCATCATGAGCATGTATTATGACGTCACAGTATATGATGACATCATAATTAGTATGCACTATGATGTCACAATGTATTATGACGTCATAATGTAGCCGCATTATGACATCACAATATATTATGTGAGCACAATTTGCAAGTTTTATGACCAATTTCGCTTACCCCAATTTGTGTCACATCTACTGGAGCATCATGAGCATGTATTATGACGTCACAGTATATGATGACATCATAATTAGTATGCAGTATGATGTCACAATGTATTATGACGTCATAAGGTATCCGCATTATGACATCACAATATATTATGAGAGCGCAACATGCAGGTATTATGAGCAATTTATCTTACCCCAATTTGTGCCACATCTACTGGAGCATCATGAGCATGTTTTATGACGTCACAGTATATGATGACATCATAATTAGTATGCAGTATGACGTCACAATGTATTATGACATCATAATGTTTCCGCATTATGACATCACAATATATTATGAGAGCGCAACATGCAGGTATTATGAGCAATTTCTCTTACCCCAATTTGTGTCACATCTACTGGAGCATCATGAGCATGTATTATGACGTCACAGTATATGATGACATCATAATTAATATGCACTATGACGTCACAATGTATTATGACGTCATAATATATCCGCATTATGACATCACAATATATTATGAGAGCGCAACATGTAGGTTTTATGACCAATTTCGCTTACCACAATTTGTGTCACATCTACTGGAGCATCATGAGCATGTATTATGACGTCACAGTATATGATGACATCATAATTAGTATGCACTATGATGTAACAATGTATTATGACGTCATAATGTAGCCGCATTATGACATCACAATATATTATGAGAGCGCAATTTGCAGGTTTTATGACCAATTTCGCTTACCCCAATTTGTGTCACATCTACTGGAGCATCATGAGCATGTATTATGACCTCACAGTATATGATGACATCATAATTAGTATGCAGTATGATGTCACAATGTATTATGATGTCATAATGTATCCGCATTATGACATCACAATATATTATGAGAGCGCAACATGCATGTATTATGAGCAATTTCTCTTAATCCAATTTGTGTCACATCTACTGGAGCATCATGAGCATGTATTATGACGTCACAGTATATGATGACATCATAATTAGTATGCAGTATGACGTCACAATGTATTATGACGTCATAATGTATCCGCATTATGACGTCACAATATATTATGAGAGCACAACATGCAGGTATTATGAGCAATTTCTCTTACCCCAATTTGTGTCACATCCACTGGAGCATCATGAGCATGTATTATGACGTCACAGTATATGATGACATCATAATTAGTATGCACTATGACGTCACAATGTATTATGACGTCATAATGTATCCACATTATGACATCACAATATATTATGAGAGCGCAATTTGCAGGTTTTATGACCAATTTCGCTTACCGCAATTTGTGTCACATCTACTGGAGCATCATGAGCATGTATTATGAATTCACAGTATATGGTGAAATCATAATTAGTATGCACTGTGACGTCACAATGTATTATGACGTCATAAAGAATCCGCCTTATGACATCACAATATATTATGAGAGCGCAATTTGCAGGTATTATGAGCAATTTCTCTTACCCCAATTTGTGTCACATCTACTGAAGCATCATGAGCAAGTATTATGACGTCACAGTATATGATGACATCATAATTAGTATGCACTATGGCGTCACAATTTATTATGACGTCATAATGTATCCGCATTATGACATCACAATACATTATGAGAGTGCAATTTGCAGGTATTATGAGCAATTTCTCTTACCCCAATTTGTTTTACATCTACTGGAGCATCATGAGCATGTATTATGACATCACAGTATATTTTGACATCATAATTACTACGCACTATGATGTCACAATGTATTATGACGTCATAATGTATCCGCATTATGACATCACAATATATTATGAGAACGCAATTTGCAGGTATTATGAGCAATTTCTCTTACCCCAATTTGTGTCACATCTACTGGAGCATCATGAGCATGTATTATGACGTCACAGTATATGATGACATCATAATTAGTATGCACTATGACGTCACAATGTATTATGACGTCATAATGTATCTGAATTATGACATCACTATATATTTTGAGAGCGCAATTTGCAGGTATTATGAGCAACTTCTCTTACCCCAATTTGTGTAACATCTACTGGAGAATCATGAGCATGTATTATGATGTCACAGTATATGATGACATCATAATTAGTATGCAGTATGACATCACAATTTATTTTGACGTCATAATGTATCCGCCTTATGACATCACAATTTATTATGATAGCGCAATTTGCCGGTATTATGAGCAATTTCTCTTACCCCAATTTGTGTCACATCTACTGGAGCATCATGAGCATGTATTATGACGTCACAGTATACGATGACATCATAATTAGTATGCACTATGACGTCACAATGTATTATGACGTCATAATGTATCAGCATTATGACATCACGATATATCATGATAGCGCAATTTGCATGCATTATGAGCAATTTCTCTTACCCCAATTTGAGTCACATCTACTGGATCATCATGATCATGTATTATGACGTCATCGTATATGATGACATCATAATTAGTATGCAGTATGACGTCACAGTGTATTATGACGTCATAATGTATCCGCATTATGACATCACAATATATTATGAGAGCGCAATTTGCAGGTATTATGAGCAATTTTTCTTACCCCAATTTGTGTCACATCTACTGGAGCATCATGAGCATGTATTATGATGTCACAGCATATGATGACATCATAACAAGTATGCACTATGATGTCACAATGTATTATGACGTCATAATGTATCCGCATTATGACATCACAAAATATTAAGAGAGCGCAATTTGCAGGTATTATGAGCAATTTCTCTTACCCCAATTTGTGTCACATCTACCGGAGCATCATGAGCATGTATTATGACGTCACAGTATATGGTGACATCATAATTATTATGCACTATGACGTCACAATGTTTTATTAAGTCATAATGTACCAGCATTATGACATCACAATATATTATGAGAGTGCCATTTGCAGGTATTATGAGCAATTTCTCTTACCCCAATTTGTGTCACGTCTACTGGAGCATCATGAGCATGTATTATGACATCACAGTATATGATGACATCATAATTAGTATGCAATATGACGTCACAATATAGTATGACGTCATAATGTATCCGCATTATGACATCACAATATATTATGAGAGCACAATTTGGAGGTATTATGAGTAATTTCTCTTATCCCAATTTGTGTCACATCTACTGGAGCATCATGAGCATGTATTATGACGTCACAGTATATGATGACATCATAATTAGTATGCACTATGACGTCACAATGTATTATGACGTCATAATGTATCCACATTATGACATCACAATATATTATGAGAGCGCAATTTGCAGGTTTTATGACCAATTTCGCTTACCGCAATTTGTGTCACATCTACTGGAGCATCATGAGCATGTATTATGACGTCACAGTATATGGTGAAATCATAATTAGTATGCACTATGACGTCACAATGTATTATGACGTCATAATGTATCCGCATTATGACATCGCAATATATTATGAGAGCGCAATTTGCAGGTATTATGAGCAATTTCTCTTACACCAATTTGTGTCACATCTACTGAAGCATCATGAGCATGAATTATGACGTCACAGTATATGATGACATCATAATTAGTATGCACTATGATGTCACAATGCAGTATGACGTCATAATGTATCCGCATTATGACATCACAATATATTATGAGAGCGCAATTTGCAGGCATTATGAGCAATTTCTCTTACCCCAATTTGTGTCACATCTACTGGAGCACAATGAGCATGTATTATGACGTCACAGTATATGGTGACATGATAATTAGTATGCACTATGGCATCAAAATTTATTATGATGTCATAATGTATCCGCATTATGACATCACAATATATTATGAGAGTGCAATTTGCAGGTATTATGAGCAATTTCTCTTACCCCAATTTGTGTCATATCTACCGGAGCATCATGAGCATGTATTATGACATCACAGTATATGTTGACATCATAATTAGTATGCACTATGACGTCACAATGTATTATGACGTCATAATGTATCCGCCTTATGACATCACAATATATTCTGAGAGCGCAATTTGCAGGTATTATGAGCAATTTCTCTTACCCCAATTTTTGTCACATCTACTGGAGCATCATGAGCATGTATTTTGACGTCACAGTATAGGATGACATCATAATTAGTATTCACTATGACGTCACAATGTATTATGACGTCATAAAGTATCCGCATTATGACATCACAATATATTATGAGAGCGCAATTTGCAGGTATTACGAGCAATATCTCTTACCCCAATTTGTGTCACATCTACTGAAGCATCATGAGCATGTATTATGACGTCACATTATACGATGACATCCTAATTAGTATGCACTATAATGTCACAATGTATTATGACGTCATAAAGTATCCGCATTATGACATCACAATATATTATGAGAGCGCAATTTGCAGGTATTTTGAGCAATTTCTCTTACCCCAATTTATTTCACATCTACTTGAGCATCATGAGCATGTATTATGACGTCACAGTATACGATGACATCATAATTAGTATGCACTATGACGTCACAATGCAGTATGACGTCATAATGTATCCGCATTATGACATCACAATATATTATGAGAGCGCAATTTGCAGGTTTTATGAGCAATTTCTCTTACCCCAATTTTTGTCACATCTACTGGAGCATCATGAGCATGTATTTTGACGTCACAGTATATGATGACATCATAATTAGTATGCACTATGACGTCACAATGTATTATGACGTTCTAAAGTATCCGCATTATGACATCACAATATATTATGAGAGCGCAATTTGCAGGTATTATGAGCAATTTCTCTTACCCCAATTTGTGTCACATCTACTGAAGCATTATGAGCATGTATTATGACGTCACAGTATATGATGACATCATAATTAGTATGCACTATGACGTCACAATGTATTATGACGTCATAAAGTATCCGCATTATGACATCACAATATATTATGAGAGCGCAATTTGCAGGTATTATGAGCAATTTCTCTTACCCCAATTTGTGTCACATCTACTGAAGCATCATGAGCAAGTATTATGACGTCACAGTATACGATGACATCATAATTAGTATGCACTATGACGTCACAATGTATTATGACGTCATAATGTATCCGCATTAAGACATCACAATATATTATGAGAGCGCAATTTGCAGGTTTTATGAGCAATTTCTCTTACCCCAATTTGTGTCACATCTACTGGAGCATCATGAGCATGTATTATGACGTCACAGTATATGATGACATCATAATTAGTATGCACTATGACATCACAATGTATTATGACGTCATAATGTATCCGCATTATGACATCACAATATATTATGAGAGCGCAACATTCAGGTATTATGAGCAATTTCTCTTACCACAATTTGTGTCACATCTACTGGAGCATCATGAGCATGTATTATGACGTCACAGTATATGATGACATCATAATTAGTATGCACTATGACGTCACAATGTATTATGATGTCATAATATATCCGCATTATGACATCAGAATATATTATGAGAGCGCAACATGCAGGTATTATGAGCAATTTCTCTTACCCCAATTTGTGTCACATCTACTGGAGCATCATGAGCGTGTATTATGACGTCACAGTATATGATGACATCATAATTAGTATGCACTATGACGTCACAATGTATTATGACGTCATAATGTATCCGCATTATGACATCACAATATATTATGACAGCGCAATTTGCAGGTTTTATGAAGAATTTCGCTTACAGCAATTTGTGTCACATCTACTGGAGCATCATGAGCATGTATTATGACGTCACAGTATATGATGACATCATAATCAGTATGCACTATGACGTCACAATGTATTATGACGTCATAATGTTTCCGCATTATGACATCACAATGTATTATGAGAGCGCAACATGCAGGCATTATGAGCAATTTCTCTTACCCCAATTTGTGTCACATCTACTGGAGCATCATGAGCATGTATTTTCACGTCACAGTATATGATGACATCATAATTATTATACACTATGACGTCACAATGTATTATGACGTCATAAAGTATCCGCATTATGACATCACAATATATTATGAGAGCGCAATTTGCAGGTATTATGAGCAATTTCTCTTACCCCAATTTGTGTCACATCTACTGAAGCATCATGAGCATGTATTGTGACGTCACAGTATACGATGACATCATAATTAGTATGCACTATGACGACACAATGTATTATGACGTCATAAAGTATCCGCATTATGACATCACAATATATTATGAGAGCGCAATTTGCAGGTATTATGAGCAATTTCTCTTACCCCAATTTGTGTCACATCTACTGAAGCATAATGAGCATGTATTATGACGTCACAGTATATGATGACATCATAATTAGTATGCAGTATGACGTCACAGTATATTATGACGTCACAATGTATCCGCATTATGACATCACAATATATTATGAGACCGCAACATGCAGGTATTATGAGCAATTTCTCTTACCCCAATTTGTGTCACATCTACTGGAGCATCATGAGCATGATTTATGACGTCACAGTTTATGATGACATCATAATTAGTATGCACTATGACGTCACAATGTATTATGACGTCATAATGTATCCGCATTATGACATCACAATATATTATGAGAGCGCAATTTGCAGGTATTATGAGCAATTTCTCTTACACCAATTTGTGTCACATCCACTGAAGCATCATGATTATGTATTTTGACGTCACAGTATATGATGACTTCATAATTAGTATGCACTATGATGTCACAATGCAGTATGACGTCATAATGTATCCGCATTATGACATCACAATATATTATGAGAGCGCAATTTGCAGGCATTATGAGCAATTTCTCTTACCCCAATTTGTGTCACATCTACTGGAGCATCATGAGCATGTATTATGACGTCACAGTATATGATGACATGATGATTAGTATGCACTATGGCGTCACAATTTATTATGACGTCATAATGTATCCGCATTATGACATCACAATATATTATGAGAGAGCAATTTGCAGGTATTATGAGCAATTTCTCTTATCCCAATTTGTGTCACATCTACCGGAGCATCATGAGCATGTATTATGACATCACAGTATATGTTGACATCATAATTAGTATGCACTATGACGTCACAATGTATTATGACGTCATAATGTATCCGCATTATGCCATCACAATATATTCTGAGAGCGCAATTTGCAGGAATTATGAGCAGTTTCTCTTACCCCAATTTCTGTCACATCTACTGGAGCATCATGAGCATGTATTTTGACGTCACAGTATATGAAAACATCATAAGTACTATGCACTATGACGTCACAATGTATTATGACGTCATAAACTATACGCATTATGACATCACAATATATTATGAGAGCGCAATTTGCAGGTATTATGAGCAATTTCTCTTACCCCAATTTGTGTCACATCTACTGAAGCATCATGAGCATGTATTATGACGTCACAGTATACGATGACATCATAATTAGTATGCACTATGACGACACAATGCAGTATGACGTCATAATGTATCCGCATTATGACATCACAATATATTATGAGAGCACAATTTGCAGGCATTATGACCAATTTCTCTTACCCCAATTTGTGTCACATCTACTGGAGCATCATGAGCATGTATTATGACGTCACAGTATATGATGACATCATAATTAGTATGCACTATGGCGTCACAATTTATTATGACGTCATAATGTATCCGCATTTTGACATCACAATACATTATGAGAGTGCAATTTGCAGGTATTATGAGCAATTTCTCTTACCCCAATTTGTTTTACATCTACTGGAGCATCATGAGCATGTATTATGACATCACAGTATATTTTGACATCATAATTAGTACGCACTATGACGTCACAATGTATTATGACGTCATAATGTATCCGCATTATGACATCACAATATATGATGAGACCGCAATTTGCAGGTATTATGACCCATATCTCTTACCGCAATTTGTGTCACATCTACTGGAGTATCATGAGCATGTATTATGACGTCACAGTATATGATGACAGCATAATTAGTGTGCAGTATGACGTCACAGTGCATTATGACGTCATAATATATCCGCATTATGACATCACAATATATTATGAGAGCGCAATTTGCAGGTATTATGAGCAATTTCTCTTACCCCAATTTGTGTCACATCTACTGGAGCATCATGGGCATGTATTATGACGTCACAGTATATGACGACATCATAATTAGTATGCACTATGACGTCACAATGTATTATGACGTCATAATGTATCTGCATTATGACATCACTATATATTTTGAGAGCGCAATTTGCAGGTATTATGAGCAACTTCTCTTACCCCAATTTGTGTAACATCTACTGGAGAATCATGAGCATGTATTATGATGTCACAGTATATGATGACATCATAATTAGTATGCAGTATGACATCACAATTTATTTTGACGTCATAATGTATTCGCCTTATGACATCACAATTTATTATGGTAGCGCAATTTGCCGGTATTATGAGCAATTTCTCCTACCCCAATTTGTGTCACATCTACTGGAGCATCATGAGCATGTATTATGACGTCACAGCATATGATGACATCATAACAAGTATGCACTATGATGTCACAATGTATTATGACGTCATAATGTATCCGCATTATGACATCACAAAATATTAAGAGAGCGCAATTTGCAGGTATTATGAGCAATTTCTCTTACCCCAATTTGTGTCACATCTACCGGAGCATCATGAGCATGTATTATGACGTCACAGTATATGGTGACATCATAATTATTATGCACTATGACGTCACAATGTTTTATTAAGTCATAATGTACCAGCATTATGACATCACAATATATTATGAGAGTGCCATTTGCAGTTATTATGAGCAATTTCTCTTACCCCAATTTGTGTCACGTCTACTGGAGCATCATGAGCATGTATTATGACATCACAGTATATGATGACATCATAATTAGTATGCAATATGACGTCACAATATAGTATGACGTCATAATGTATCCGCATTATGACATCACAATATATTATGAGAGCACAATTTGGAGGTATTATGAGTAATTTCTCTTATCCCAATTTGTGTCACATCTACTGGAGCATCATGAGCATGTATTATGACGTCACAGTATATGATGACATCATAATTAGTATGCACTATGACGTCACAATGTATTATGACGTCATAATGTATCCACATTATGACATCACAATATATTATGAGAGCGCAATTTGCAGGTTTTATGACCAATTTCGCTTACCGCAATTTGTGTCACATCTACTGGAGCATCATGAGCATGTATTATGACGTCACAGTATATGGTGAAATCATAATTAGTATGCACTATGACGTCACAATGTATTATGACGTCATAATGTATCCGCATTATGACATCGCAATATATTATGAGAGCGCAATTTGCAGGTATTATGAGCAATTTCTCTTACACCAATTTGTGTCACATCTACTGAAGCATCATGAGCATGAATTATGACGTCACAGTATATGATGACATCATAATTAGTATGCACTATGATGTCACAATGCAGTATGACGTCATAATGTATCCGCATTATGACATCACAATATATTATGAGAGCGCAATTTGCAGGCATTATGAGCAATTTCTCTTACCCCAATTTGTGTCACATCTACTGGAGCACAATGAGCATGTATTATGACGTCACAGTATATGGTGACATGATAATTAGTATGCACTATGGCATCAAAATTTATTATGACGTCATAATGTATCCGCATTATGACATCACAATATATTATGAGAGCGCAATTTGCAGGTATTACGAGCAATATCTCTTACCCCAATTTGTGTCACATCTACTGAAGCATCATGAGCATGTATTATGACGTCACATTATACGATGACATCCTAATTAGTATGCACTATGATGTCACAATGTATTATGACGTCATAAAGTATCCGCATTACGACATCACAATATATTATGAGAGCGCAATTTGCAGGTATTCTGAGCAATTTCTCTTACCCCAATTTGTGTCACATCTACTTGAGCATCATGAGCATGTATTATGACGTCACAGTATACGATGACATCATAATTAGTATGCACTATGACGTCACAATGCAGTATGACGTCATAATGTATCCGCATTATGACATCACAATATATTATGAGAGCGCAATTTGCAGGTTTTATGAGCAATTTCTCTTACCCCAATTTTTGTCACATCTACTGGAGCATCATGAGCATGTATTATGACGTCACAGTATATGATGACATCATAATTAGTATTCACTATGACGTCACAATGTATTATGACGTCATAAAGTATCCGCATTATGACATCACAATATATTATGAGAGCGCAATTTGCAGGTATTATGAGCAATTTCTCTTACCCCAATTTGTGTCACATCTACTGAAGCATCATGAGCATGTATTATGACGTCACAGTATATGATGACATCATAATTAGTATGCACTATTACGTCACAATGTATTATGACGTCATAAAGTATCCGCATTATGACATCACAATATATTATGAGAGCGCAATTTGCAGGTATTATGAGCAATTTCTCTTACCCCAATTTGTGTCACATCTACTGAAGCATCATGAGCAAGTATTATGACGTCACAGTATACGATGACATCATAATTAGTATGCAGTATGACGTCACAATGTATTATGACGTCATAATGTATCCGCATTAAGACATCACAATATATTATGAGAGCGCAATTTGCAGGTTTTATGAGCAATTTCTCTTACCCCAATTTGTGTCACATCTACTGGAGCATCATGAGCATGTATTATGACGTCACAGTATATGATGACATCATAATTAGTATGCACTATGACATCACAATGTATTATGACGTCATAATGTATCCGCATTATGACATCACAATATATTATGAGAGCGCAGCATTCAGGTATTATGAGCAATTTCTCTTACCCCAATTTGTGTCACATCTACTGGAGCATCATGAGCATGTATTATGACGTCACAGTATATGATGACATCATAATTAGTATGCACTATGACGTCACAATGTATTATGACGTCATAATATATCCGCATTATGACATCAGAATATATTATGAGAGCGCAACATGCAGGTATTATGAGCAATTTCTCTTACCCCAATTTGTGTCACATCTACTGGAGCATCATGAGCATGTATTATGACGTCACAGTATATGATGACATCATAATTAGTATGCACTATGACGTCACAATGTATTATGACGTCATAATGTATCCGCATTATGACATCACAATATATTATCAGAGCGCAATTTGCAGGTTTTATGAACAATTTCGCTTACAGCAATTTGTGTCACATCTACTGGAGCATCATGAGCATGTATTATGACGTCACAGTATATGATGACATCATAATCAGTATGCACTATGACGTCACAATGTATTATGACGTCATAATGTTTCCGCATTATGACATCACAATGTATTATGAGAGCGCAACATGCAGGTATTATGAGCAATTTCTCTTACCCCAATTTGTGTCACATCTACTGGAGCATCATGAGCATGTATTTTCACGTCACAGTATATGATGACATCATAATTATTATGCACTATGACGTCACAATGTATTATGACGTCATAAAGTATCCGCATTATGACATCACAATATATTATGAGAGCGCAATTTGCAGGTATTATGAGCAATTTCTCTTACCCCATTTTGTGTCACATCTACTGAAGCATCATGAGCATGTATTGTGACGTCACAGTATACGATGACATCATAATTAGTATGCACTATGACGTCACAATGTATTATGACGTCATAAAGTATCCGCATTATGACATCACAATATATTATGAGAGCGCAATTTGCAGGTATTATGAGCAATTTCTCTTACCCCAATTTGTGTCACATCTACTGAAGCATAATGAGCATGTATTATGACGTCACAGTATATGATGACATCATAATTAGTATGCAGTATGACGTCACAGTATATTATGACGTCACAATGTATCCGCATTAAGACATCACAATATATTATGAGAGCGCAATTTGCAGGTTTTATGAGCAATTTCTCTTACCCCAATTTGTGTCACATCTACTGGAGCATCATGAGCATGTATTATGACGTCACAGTATACGATGACATCATAATTAGTATGCACTATGACGTCACAGTGCAGTATGACGTCATAATGTATCCGCATTATGACATCACAATATATTATGAGAGCGCAATTTGCAGGTTTTATGAGCAATTTCTCTTATCCCAATTTTTGTCACATGTACTGGAGCATCATGAGCATGTATTTTGACGTCACAGTATATGATGACATCATAATTAGTATGCACTATGACGTCACAATGTATTATGACGACATAAAGTATCCGCATTATGACATCACAATATGTTATGAGAGCGCAATTTGCAGGTATTATGAGCAATTTCTCTTACCCCAATTTGTGTCACATCTATGGAGAATCATGAGCATGATTTATGACGTCACAGTATATGATGACATCATAATTAGTATGCACTATGACGTCACAATGTACTATGATGTCATAATGTATCCACATTATGACATCACAATATATTATGAGAGCGCAATTTGCAGGTATTATGACCAATTTATCTTACACCAATTTGTGTCACATCTACTGAACCATCATGAGCATGTATTATGACGTCACAGTATATGATGACATCATAATTAGTATGCAGTATGACGTCACAATGTATTATGACGTCATAATGTATCCGCATTAAGACATCACAATATATAATGGGAGGGCAATTTGCAGGTTTTCTGAGCAATTTCTCTTACCCCAATTTGTGTCACATCTACTGGAGCATCATGAGCATGTATTATGACGTCACAGTATATGATGACATCATAATTAGTATGCACTATGACGTCACAATGTATTATGACGTCATAATATAAACGCATTATGACATCACATTATATTATGAGAGCGCAACATGCAGGTATTATGAGCAATTTCTCTTACCCCAATTTGTGTCACATCTACTGGAGCATCATGAGCATGTTTTATGACGTCACAGTATATGATGACATCATAATTAGTATGCACTATGACGTCACAATGTATTATGACGTCATAATGTATCCGCATTATGACATCACAATATATTATGAGAGCGCAATTTGCAGGTTTTATGACCAATTTCGCCTACCGTAATTTGTGTCACATCTTCTGGAGCATCATGAGCATGTATTATGACGTCACAGTATATGATGACATCATAATCAGTATGCACTATGACGTCACAATGTATTATGACATCAAAATGTATCCGCAATATGACATCACAATATATTATGAGAGCGCAACATGCAGGTATTATGAGCAATTTCTCTTACCCCAATTTGTGTCACATCTACTGGAGCATCATGAGCATGATTTATGACGTCACAGTTTATGATGACATCATAATTAGTATGCACTATGACGTCACAATGTATTATGACGTCATAATGTATCCGCATTATGACATCACAATATATTATGAGAGCGCAATTTGCAGGTATTATGAGCAATTTCTCTTACACCAATTTGTATCACATCCACTGAAGCATCATGATTATGTATTATGACGTCACAGTATATGATGACTTCATAATTAGTATGCACTATGAGATCACAATGCAGTATGACGTCATAATGTATCCGCATTATGACATCACAATATATTATGAGAGCGCAATTTGCAGGCATTATGAGCAATTTCTCTTACCCCAATTTGTGTCACATCTACTGGAGCACCATGAGCATGTATTATGACGTCACAGTATATGATGACATGATGATTAGTATGCACTATGGCGTCACAATTTATTATGACGTCATAATGTATCCGCATTATGACATCACAATATATTATGAGAGAGCAATTTGCAGGTATTATGAGCAATTTCTCTTATCCCAATTTGTGTCACATCTACCAGAGCATCATGAGCATGTATTATGACATCACAGTACATGTTGACATCATAATTAGTATGCACTATGACGTCACAATGTATTATGACGTCATAATGTATCCGCATTATGACATCACAATATAGTCTGAGAGCGCAATTTGCAGGTATTATGAGCAGTTTCTCTTACCCCAATTTTTGTCACATCTACTGGAGCATCATGAGCATGTATTTTGACGTCACAGTATATGATGACATCATAATTAGTATGCACTATGACGTCACAATGTATTATGACGTCATAAACTATACGCATTATGACATCACAATATATTATGAGAGCGCAATTTGCAGGTATTATGAGCAATTTCTCTTACCCCAATTTGTGTCACATCTACTGAAGCAACATGAGCATGTATTATGACGTCACAGTATACGATGACATCATAATTAGTATGCACTATGACGACACAATGCAGTATGACATCATAATGTATCCGCATTATGACATCACAATATATTATGAGAGCTCAATTTGCAGGCATTATGACCAATTTCTCTTACCCCAATTTGTGTCACATCTACTGGAGCATCATGAGCATGTATTATGACGTCACAGTATATGATGACATCATAATTAGTATGCACTATGGCGTCACAATTTAGTATGACGTCATAATGTATCCACATTATGACATCACAATATATGATGAGACCGCAATTTGCAGGTATTATGACCCATATCTCTTACCGCAATTTGTGTCACATCTACTGGAGTATCATGAGCATGTATTATGACGTCACAGTATATGATGACAGCATAATTAGTGTGCAGTATGACGTCACAGTGTATTATGACGTCATAATATATCCGCATTATGACATCACAATATATTATGAGGGCGCAATTTGCAGGTATTATGAGCAATTTCTCTTACCCCAATTTGTGTCACATCTACTGGAGCATCATGAGCATGTATTATGACGTCACAGTATATGATGACATCATAATTAGTATGCACTATGACGTCACAATGTATTATGACGTCATAATGTATCAGCATTATGACATCACGATATATCATGAGAGCGCAATTTGCATGCATTATGAGCAATTTCTCTTACCCCAATTTGAGTCACCTCTACTGGATCATCATGAGCATGTATTATGACATCATCGTATATGATGACATCATAATTAGTATGCAGTATGACGTCACAGTGTATTATGACGTCATAATGTATCCGCATTATGACATCACAATATATTATGAGAGCGCAATTTGCAGGTATTATGAGCAATTTTTCTTACCCCAATTTGTGTCACATCTACTGGAGCATCATGAGCATGTATTATGATGTCACAACATATGATGACGCCATAACAAGTATGCACTATGATGTCACAATGTATTATGACGTCATAATGTATCCGCATTATGACATCACAAAATATTAAGAGAGCGCAATTTGCAGGTATTATGAGCAATTTCTCTTACCCCAATTTGTGTCACATCTACCGGAGCATCATGAGCATGTATTATGACATCACAGTATATGATGACATCATAATTAGTATGCACTATGACGTCACAGTGTTTTATGATGTCATAATCTATCTGCATTATGACATCACAAAATATTATGAGAGCGCAATTTGCAGGTATTTTCAGCAATTTCTCTTACCCCAATTTGTGTCACATCTACCGGAGAATGATGAGCATGTACTATGACATCACAGTATATGATGACATCATTATTAGTATGCACTATGACGTCACAATGTATTATGACGTCATAGTGTATCCGCATTATGACATCTCAATATATTATGAGAGCGCAATTTGCAGGTATTATGAGCAATTTCTCTTAACCCAATTTGTGTCACATCTACTGGAGCATCATGAGCATGTATTATGACGTCACAGTATATGGTGACATCATAATTATTATGCACTATGACGTCAGAATGTTTTATTAAGTCATAATGTACCAGCATTATGACATCACAATATATTATGAGAGTGCCATTTGCAGGTATTATGAGCAATTTCTCTTACCCCAATTTGTGTCACGTCTACTGGAGCATCATGAGCATGTATTATGACATCACAGTATATGATGACATCATAATTAGTATGCAATATGATGTCACAATATAGTATGACGTCATAATGTATCCGCATTATGACATCACAATATATTATGAGAGCACAATTTGGAGGTATTATGAGTAATTTCTCTTAACCCAATTTGTGTCACATCTACAGGAGCATCATGAGCATGTATTATGATGTCACAGTATATGGTGACATCATAATTAGTTTGCACTATGACGTCACAATGTATTATGACGTCATAATATATCCGCATTATGACATCACAATATATTATGGGAGCGCAATTTGCAGGTATTATGAGCAATTTCTCCTACCCCAATTTGTGTCACATCTACTGGAGCATCATGAGCATGTATTATGACATCTCAGTATATGATGACATCATAATTAGTATGCACTATGACGTCACAATGTATTATGATTTCATAATATATCCGCATTATGATATCACAATATATTATGAGAGCGCAATTTGCAGGTATTATGAGCAATTTCACTTACCCCAATTTGTGTCACATCTACTGGAGCATCATGAGCATGTATTATGATGTCACAGTATATGATGACATCATAATTAGTATGCACTCTGACGTCACAGTGTATTATGACGTCATGATGTATCCTCATTATGACATCACAATATATTATGAGAGCGCAATTTGCAGGTATTATGAGCAATTTCTCTTATCCCAATTTGTGTCACATCTACTGGAGCATCATGAGCATGTATTATGACATCACAGTATATGATGACATCATAATTAGTATGCACTATGACGTCACAATGAATTATGACGTCATAATATATCCGCATTATGACATCACAATATATTATGAGAGCGCAATTTGCAGGTTTTATGACCAATTTCGCTTACCGCAATTTGTGTCACATCTACTGGAGCATCATGAGCATGTATTTTGACGTCACAGTATATGATGACATCATAATTAGTATGCACTACGACGTCACAATGTATTATGACGTCATAAAGTATCCGCATTATGACATCACAATATATTACGAGAGCGCAACATGCAGGTATTATGAGCAATTTCTCTTACCCCAATTTGTGTCACATCTACAGGAGCATCATGAGCATGATTTTGATGTCACAGTATATGATGACATCATAATTACTATGCACTATGACCTCACAATGTATTATGACATCATAATGTATGCGCATTATGACATCACAATATATTATGAGAGCGCAACATGCAGGTATTTTGAGCAATTTCTCTTACCCCAATTTGTGTCACATCTACTGAAGCATCATGAGCATGTATTATGACGTCACAGTATATGATGACATCATAATTAGTATGCACTATGACGTCACAATGCAGTATGACGTCATAATGTATCCGCATTATGACATCACAATATATTATGAGAGCGCAATTTGCAGGTTTTATGAGAAATTCCTCTTACCCCAATTTTTGTCACATCTACTGGTGCATCATGAGCATGTATTTTGACGTCACAGTATACGATGACATCATAATTAGTATGCACTATGACGTCACAATGTATTATGACGTCATAAAGTATCCGCATTATGACATCACAATATATTATGAGAGCGCAATTTGCAGGTTTTATGAGCAATTTCTCTTACCCCAATTTGTGTCACATCTACTGGATCATCATGAGCATGATTTATGACATCACAGTATATGATGACATCATAATTAGTATGCACTATGACGTCACAATGTATTATGACGTCATAATGTATCCGCATTATGACATCACAATATATTATGAGAGCGCAACTTGCAGGTATTATGACCAATTTCTCTTACACCAATTTGTGTCACATCTACTGAAGCATCATGAGCATGTAATATGACGTCACAGTATATGATGACATCATAATTAGTATGCAGTATGACGTCACAATGTATTATGATGTCATAATGTATCCGCATTATGACGTCACAATATATTATGAGAGCGCAACATGCAGGTATTATGAGCAATTTCTCTTACCCCAATTTGTGTCACATCCACTGGAGCATCATGAGCATGTATTATGACGTCACAGTATACGATGACATCATAATTAGTATGCACTGTGACGTCACAATGTATTATAACGTCATAATGTATCCGCCTTATGACATCACAATATATTATGAGAGCGCAACATGCAGGTATTATGAGCAATTTCTCTTATCCCAATTTGTGTCACACCTACTGGAGCATCATGAGCATGTATTATGACGTCACTGTATATGATGACATCATAATTAGTATGCACTATGACGTCACAATGTATTATGACGTCATAATGTATCCGCATTATGACATCACAATATATTATGAGAGCGCAATTTGCAGGTTTTATGACCAATTTCGCTTACCGCAATTTGTGTCACATCTGCTGGAGCATCATGAGCATGTACTATGACGTCACAGTATATGATGAAATCATAATTAGTATGCACTATGACGTCACAATGTATTATGACGTCATAATGTATCCGCATTATGACATCGCAATATATTATGAGAGCGCAATTTGCAGGTATTATGAGCAATTTCTCTTACACCAATTTGTGTCAAATCTACTGAAGCATCATGAGCATGTATTATGACGTCACAGTATATGATGACATCATAATTAGTATGCACTATGATGTCACAATGCAGTATGACGTCATAATGTATCCGCATTATGACATCACAATATACTATGAGAGCGCAATTTGCAGGCATTATGAGCAATTTCTCTTACCCCAATTTGTGTCACATCTACTGGAGCATCATCAGCATGTATTATGACGTCACAGTATATGATGACATGATAATTAGTATGCACTATAGCGTCACAATTTATTATGACGTCATAATGTATCCGCATTATGACATCACAATATATTATGAGAGTGCAATTTGCAGGTATTATGAGCAATTTCTCTTACCCCAATTTGTGTCACATCTACAGGAGCATCATGAGCATGTATTATGACATCACAGTATATGTTGACATCATAATTAGCATGCACTATGACGTCACAATGTATTATGACGTCATAAAGTATCCGCATTATGACATCACAATATATTATGAGAGCGCAACATGCAGGTATTATGAGCAATTTCTCTTACCCCAATTTGTGTCATATCTACTGGAGCATCATGAGCATGATTTTGATGTCACAGTATATGATGACATCATAATTACTATGCACTATGACGTCACAATGTATTATGACATCATAATGTATGCGCATTATGACATCACAATATATTATGAGAGCGCAACATGCAGGTATTTTGAGCAATTTCTCTTACCCCAATTTTTGTCACATCTACTGGTGAATCATGAGGATGTATTTTGACGTCACAGTATATGATGACATCATAATTAGTATGCTCTATGACGTCACAATGTATTATGACGTCATAAAGTATCCGCATTATGACATCACAATATATTATTAGATTGCAATTTGCAGGTTTTATGAGCAATTTCTCTTACCCCAATTTGTGTCACATCTACTGAAGCATCATGAGCATGTATTATGACGTCACAGTATATGATGACATCATAATTAGTATGCATTATGACGTCACAATGTATTATGACGTCATAAAGTATCCGCATTATGACATCACAATATATTATGAGAGCGCAACATGCAGGTATTATGAGCAATTTCTCTTACCCCAATTTGTGTCACATCTACTGGAGCATCATGAGCATGATTTATGACGTCACAGTATATGATGACATCATAATTAGTATGCACTATGATGTCACAATGTATTATGACGTCATAATGTATCCGCATTATGACATCACAATATATTATGAGAGCGCAACATGCAGGTATTATGAGCAATTTCTCTTACCCCAATTTGTGTCACATCTACTGGAGCATCATGAGCATGTATTATGACGTCACAGTATATGATGACATCATAATTAGTGTTCACTATGATGTCACAATGCAGTATGACGTCATAATGTATCCGCATTATGACATCAGAATATATTATGAGAGCGCAATTTGCAGTCATTATGAGCAATTTCTCTTACCCCAATTTGTGTCACATCTACTGGAGCACAATGAGCATGTATTATGACGTCACAGTATATGGTGACATGATAATTAGTATGCACTATGGCATCAAAATTTATTATGACGTCATAATGTATCCGCATTATGACATCACAATATATTATGAGAGTGCAATTTGCAGGTATTATGAGCAATTCCTCTTACCCCAATTTGTGTCACATCTACCGGAGCATCATGAGCATGTATTATGACATCACAGTATATGTTGACATCATAATTAGTATGCACTATGACGTCACAATGTACTATGACGTCATAATGTATCCGCATTATGACATCACAATATATTCTGAGAGCGCAATTTGCAGGTATTATGAGCAATTTCTCTTACCCCAATTTTTGTCACATCTACTGGAGCATCATGAGCATGTATTTTGACGCCACAGTATACGATGACATCATAATTAGTATGCACTATGACGTCACAATGTATTATGACGTCATAAAGTATCCGCATTATGACATCACAATATAATATGAGAGCGCAATTTGCAGGTATTACGAGCAATTTCTCTTACCCCAATTTTGGTCACATCTACTGAAGCATCATGAGCATGTATTATGACGTCACAGTATACGATGACATCCTAATTAGTATGCAGTATGATGTCACAATGTATTATGACGTCATAAAGTATCCGCATTATGACATCACAATATATTATGAGAGCGCAATTTGCAGGTATTATGAGCAATTTCTCTTACCTCAATTTGTGTCACATCTACTTGAGCATCATGAGCATGTATTATGACGTCACAGTATACGATGACATCATAATTAGTATGCACTATGACGTCACAATGCAGTATGACGTCATAATGTATCCGCATTATGACATCACAATATATTATGAGAGCGCAATTTGCAGGTTTTATGAGCAATTTCTCTTACCCCAATTTTTGTCACATCTACTGGAGCATCATGAGCATGTATTTTGACGTCACAGTATATGATGACATCATAATTAGTATGCACTATGACGTCACAATGTATTATGACGTCATAAAGTATCCGCATTATGACATCACAATATATTATGAGAGCGCAATTTGCAGGTATTATGAGCAATTTCTCTTACCCCAATTTGTGTCACATCCACTGAAGCATCATGAGCATGTATTATGACGTCTCAGTATATGATGACATCATAATTAGTATGCACTATGACGTCACAATGTATTATGACGTAATAAAGTATCCGCATTATGACATCACAATATATTATGAGAGCGCAATTTGCAGGTATTATGAGCAATTTCTCTTACCCCAATTTGTGTCACATCTACTAAAGCATCATGAGCATGTATTATGACGTCACAGTATATGGTGACATGATAATTAGTATGCACTATGGCATCAAAATTTATTATGACGTCATAATGTATCCGCATTATGACATCACAATACATTATGAGAGTGCAATTTGCAGGTATTATGAGCAATTTCTCTTACCCCAATTTGTTTTACATCTACTGGAGCATCATGAGCATGTATTATGACATCACAGTATATTTTGACATCATAATTAGTACGCACTATGACGTCACAATGTATTATGACGTCATAATGTATCCGCATTATGACATCACAATATATGATGAGACCGCAATTTGCAGGTATTATGACCCATATCTCTTACCGCAATTTGTGTCACATCTACTGGAGTATCATGAGCATGTATTATGACGTCACAGTATATGATGACAGCATAATTAGTGTGCAGTATGACGTCACAGTGCATTATGACGTCATAATATATCAGCATTATGACATCACAATATATTATGAGAGCGCAATTTGCAGGTGTTATGAGCAATTTCTCTTACCCCAATTTGTGTCACATCTACTGGAGCATCATGAGCATGTATTATGACGTCACAGTATATGATGACATCATAATTAGTATGCACTATGACGTCACAATGTATTATGACGTCATAATGTATCTGCATTATGACATCACTATATATTTTGAGAGCGCAATTTGCAGGTATTATGAGCAACTTCTCTTACCCCAATTTGTGTAACATCTACTGGAGAATCATGAGCATGTATTATGATGTCACAGTATATGATGACATCATAATTAGTATGCAGTATGACATCACAATTTATTTTGACGTCATAATGTATTCGCCTTATGACATCACAATTTATTATGATAGCGCAATTTGCCGGTATTATGAGCAATTTCTCTTACCCCAATTTGTGTCACATCTACTGGAGCATCATGAGCATGTATTATGACGTCACAGCATATGATGACATCATAACAAGTATGCACTATGATGTCACAATGTATTATGACGTCATAATGTATCCGCATTATGACATCACAAAATATTAAGAGAGCGCAATTTGCAGGTATTATGAGCAATTTCTCTTACCCCAATTTGTGTCACATCTACCGGAGCATCATGAGCATGTATTATGACGTCACAGTATATGGTGACATCATAATTATTATGCACTATGACGTCACAATGTTTTATTAAGTCATAATGTACCAGCATTATGACATCACAATATATTATGAGAGTGCCATTTGCAGTTATTATGAGCAATTTCTCTTACCCCAATTTGTGTCACGTCTACTGGAGCATCATGAGCATGTATTATGACATCACAGTATATGATGACATCATAATTAGTATGCAATATGACGTCACAATATAGTATGACGTCATAATGTATCCGCATTATGACATCACAATATATTATGAGAGCACAATTTGGAGGTATTATGAGTAATTTCTCTTATCCCAATTTGTGTCACATCTACTGGAGCATCATGAGCATGTATTATGACGTCACAGTATATGATGACATCATAATTAGTATGCACTATGACGTCACAATGTATTATGACGTCATAATGTATCCACATTATGACATCACAATATATTATGAGAGCGCAATTTGCAGGTTTTATGACCAATTTCGCTTACCGCAATTTGTGTCACATCTACTGGAGCATCATGAGCATGTATTATGACGTCACAGTATATGGTGAAATCATAATTAGTATGCACTATGACGTCACAATGTATTATGACGTCATAATGTATCCGCATTATGACATCGCAATATATTATGAGAGCGCAATTTGCAGGTATTATGAGCAATTTCTCTTACACCAATTTGTGTCACATCTACTGAAGCATCATGAGCATGAATTATGACGTCACAGTATATGATGACATCATAATTAGTATGCACTATGATGTCACAATGCAGTATGACGTCATAATGTATCCGCATTATGACATCACAATATATTATGAGAGCGCAATTTGCAGGCATTATGAGCAATTTCTCTTACCCCAATTTGTGTCACATCTACTGGAGCACAATGAGCATGTATTATGACGTCACAGTATATGGTGACATGATAATTAGTATGCACTATGACATCAAAATTTATTATGACGTCATAATGTATCCGCATTATGACATCACAATATATTATGAGAGCGCAATTTGCAGGTATTACGAGCAATATCTCTTACCCCAATTTGTGTCACATCTACTGAAGCATCATGAGCATGTATTATGACGTCACATTATACGATGACATCCTAATTAGTATGCACTATGATGTCACAATGTATTATGACGTCATAAAGTATCCGCATTACGACATCCCAATATATTATGAGAGCGCAATTTGCAGGTATTATGAGCAATTTCTCTTACCCCAATTTGTGTCACATCTACTTGAGCATCATGAGCATGTATTATGACGTCACAGTATACGATGACATCATAATTAGTATGCACTATGACGTCACAATGCAGTATGACGTCATAATGTATCCACATTATGACATCACAATACATTATGAGAGCGCAATTTGCAGGTTTTATGAGCAATTTCTCTTACCCCAATTTTTGTCACATCTACTGGAGCATCATGAGCATGTATTTTGACGTCACAGTATATGATGACATCATAATTAGTATGCACTATGACGTCACAATGTATTATGACGTCATAAAGTATCCGCATTATGACATCACAATATATTATGAGAGCGCAATTTGCAGGTATTAGGAGCAATTTCTCTTACCCCAATTTGTGTCACATCTACTGAAGCATCATGAGCAAGTATTATGACGTCACAGTATACGATGACATCATAATTAGTATGCACTATGACGTCACAATGTATTATGACGTCATAATGTATCCGCATTAAGACATCACAATATATTATGAGAGCGCAATTTGCAGGTTTTATGAGCAATTTCTCTTACCCCAATTTGTGTCACATCTACTGGAGCATCATGAGCATGTATTATGACGTCACAGTATATGATGACATCATAATTAGTATGCACTATGACATCACAATGTATTATGACGTCATAATGTATCCGCATTATGACATCACAATATATTATGAGAGCGCAACATTCAGGTATTATGAGCAATTTCTCTTACCCCAATTTGTGTCACATCTACTGGAGCATCATGAGCATGAATTATGACGTCACAGTATATGATGACATCATAATTAGTATGCACTATGACGTCACAATGTATTATGACGTCATAATATATCCGCATTATGACATCAGAATATATTATGAGAGCGCAACATGCAGGTATTATGAGCAATTTCTCTTACCCCAATTTGTGTCACATCTACTGGAGCATCATGAGCATGTATTATGACGTCACAGTATATGATGACATCATAATTAGAATGCACTATGACGTCACAATGTATTATGACGTCATAATGTATCCGCATTATGACATCACAATATATTATGAGAGCGCAATTTGCAGGTTTTATGAACAATTTCGCTTACAGCAATTTGTGTCACATCTACTGGAGCATCATGAGCATGTATTATGACGTCACAGTATATGATGACATCATAATCAGTATGCACTATGACGTCACAATGTATTATGACGTCATAATGTTTCCGCATTATGACATCACAATGTATTATGAGAGCGCAACATGCAGGCATTATGAGCAATTTCTCTTACCCCAATTTGTTTCACATCTACAGGAGCATCATGAGCATGTATTTTCACGTCACAGTATATGATGACATCATAATTATTATGCACTACGACGTCACAATGTATTATGACGTCATAAAGTATCCGCATTATGACATCACAATATATTATGAGAGCGCAATTTGCAGGTATTATGAGCAATTTCTCTTACCCCAATTTGTGTCAAATCTACTGAAGCATCATGAGCATGTATTGTGACGTCACAGTATACGATGACATCATAATTAGTATGCACTATGACGTCACAATGTATTATGACGTCATAAAGTATCCGCATTATGACATCACAATATATTATGAGAGCGCAATTTGCAGGTATTATGAGCAATTTCTCTTACCCCAATTTGTGTCACATCTACTGAAGCATAATGAGCATGTATTATGACGTCACAGTATATGATGACATCATAATTAGTATGCAGTATGACGTCACAGTATATTATGACGTCACAATGTATCCGCATTAAGACATCACAATATATTATGAGAGCGCAATTTGCAGGTTTTATGAGCAATTTCTCTTACCCCAATTTGTGTCACATCTACTGGAGCATCATGAGCATGAATTATGACGTCACAGTATACGATGACATCATAATTAGTATGCACTATGACGTCACAGTGCAGTATGACGTCATAATGTATCCGCATTATGACATCACAATATATTATGAGAGCGCAATTTGCAGGTTTTATGAGCAATTTCTCTTATCCCAATATTTGTCACATGTACTGGAGCATCATGAGCATGTATTTTGACGTCACAGTATATGATGACATCATAATTAGTATGCACTATGACGTCACAATGTATTATGACGACATAAAGTATCCGCATTATGACATCACAATATGTTATGAGAGCGCAATTTGCAGGTATTATGAGCAATTTCTCTTACCCCAATTTGTGTCACATCTACTGGAGCATCATGAGCATGATTTATGACGTCACAGTATATGATGACATCATAATTAGTATGCACTATGACGTCACAATGTATTATGATGTCATAATGTATCCACATTATGACATCACAATATATTATGAGAGCGCAATTTGCAGGTATTATGACCAATTTCTCTTACACCAATTTGTGTCACATCTACTGAAGCATCATGAGCATGTATTATGACGTCACAGTATATGATGACATCATAATTAGTATGCAGTATGACGTCACAATGTATTATGACGTCATAATGTATCCGCATTAAGACATCACAATATATAATGGGAGGGCAATTTGCAGGTTTTCTGAGCAATTTCTCTTACCCCAATTTGTGTCACATCTACTGGAGCATCATGAGCATGTATTATGACGTCACAGTATATGATGACATCATAATTAGTATGCACTATGACATCACAATGTATTATGACGTCATAATATAAACGCATTATGACATCACATTATATTATGAGAGCGCAACATGCAGGTATTATGAGCAATTTCTCTTACCCCAATTTGTGTCACATTTACTGGAGCATCATGAGCATGTATTATGACGTCACAGTATATGATGACATCATAATTAGTATTCACTATGACGTCACAATGTATTATGACGTCATAATGTATCCGCGTTATGACATCACAATATATTATGAGAGCGCAACATGCAGGTATTATGAGCAATTTCTCTTACCCCAATTTGTGTCACATCTACTGGAGCATCATGAGCATGTTTTATGACGTCACAGTATATGATGACATCATAATTAGTATGCACTATGACGTCACAATGTATTATGACGTCATAATGTATCCGCATTATGACATCACAATATATTATGAGAGCGCAATTTGCAGGTTTTATGACCAATTTCGCCTACCGTAATTTGTGTCACATCTTCTGGAGCATCATGAGCATGTATTATGACGTCACAGTATATGATGACATCATAATCAGTATGCACTATGACGTCACAATGTATTATGACATCAAAATGTATCCGCAATATGACATCACAATATATTATGAGAGCGCAACATGCAGGTATTATGAGCAATTTCTCTTACCCCAATTTGTGTCACATCTACTGGAGCATCATGAGCATGATTTATGACGTCACAGTTTATGATGACATCATAATTAGTATGCACTATGACGTCACAATGTATTATGACGTCATAATGTATCCGCACTATGACATCACAATATATTAAGAGAGCGCAACATGCAGGTATTATGAGCAATTTCTCTTACACCAATTTGTGTCACATCCACTGAAGCATCATGATTATGTATTATGACGTCACAGTATATGATGACTTCATAATTAGTATGCACTATGAGATCACAATGCAGTATGACGTCATAATGTATCCGCATTATGACATCACAATATATTATGAGAGCGCAATTTGCAGGCATTATGAGCAATTTCTCTTACCCCAATTTGTGTCACATCTACTGGAGCACCATGAGCATGTATTATGACGTCACAGTATATGATGACATGATGATTAGCATGCACTATGGCGTCACAATTTATTATGACGTCATAATGTATCCGCATTATGACATCACAATATATTATGAGAGCGCAATTTGCAGGTATTATGAGCAATTTCTCTTACCCCAATTTGTGTGACATCTACTGAAGCAACATGAGCATGTATTATGACGTCACAGTATACGATGACATCATAATTAGTATGCACTATGACGACACAATGCAGTATGACATCATAATGTATCCGCATTATGACATCACAATATATTATGAGAGCTCAATTTGCAGGCATTATGACCAATTTCTCTTACCCCAATTTGTGTCACATCTACTGGAGCATCATGAGCATGTATTATGACGTCACAGTATATGATGACATCATAATTAGTATGCACTATGGCGTCACAATTTAGTATGACGTCATAATGTATCCACATTATGACATCACAATATATGATGAGACCGCAATTTGCAGGTATTATGACCCATATCTCTTACCCCAATTTGTGTCACATCTACTGGAGCATCATGAGCATGTATTATGACGTCACAGTATATGATGACATCATAATTAGTATGCACTATGACGTCACAATGTATTATGACGTCATAATGTATCAGCATTATGACATCACGATATATCATGAGAGCGCAATTTGCATGCATTATGAGCAATTTCTCTTACCCCAATTTGAGTCACCTCTACTGGATCATCATGAGCATGTATTATGACATCATTGTATATGATGACATCATAATTAGTATGCAGTATGACGTCACAGTGTATTATGACGTCATAATGTATCCGCATTATGACATCACAATATATTATGAGAGCGCAATTTGCAGGTAGTATGAGCAATTTTTCTTACCCCAATTTGTGTCACATCTACTGGAGCATCATGAGCATGTATTATGATGTCACAGCATATGATGACACCATAACAAGTATGCACTATGATGTCACAATGTATTATGACGTCATAATGTATCCGCATTATGACATCACAAAATATTAAGAGAGCGCAATTTGCAGGTATTATGAGCAATTTCTCTTACCCCAATTTGTGTCACATCTACCGGAGCATCATGAGCATGTATTATGACATCACAGTATATGATGACATCATAATTAGTATGCACTATGACGTCACAATGTTTTATGATGTCATAATCTATCTGCATTATGACATCACAAAATATTATGAGAGCGCAATTTGCAGGTATTTTCAGCAATTTCTCTTACCCCAATTTGTGTCACATCTACCGGAGAATGATGAGCATGTACTATGACATCACAGTATATGATGACATCATTATTAGTATGCACTATGACGTCACAATGTATTATGACATCATAGTGTATCCGCATTATGACATCTCAATATATTATGAGAGCGCAATTTGCAGGTATTATGAGCAATTTCTCTTAACCCAATTTGTGTCACATCTACTGGAGCATCATGAGCATGTATTATGACGTCACAGTATATGGTGACATCATAATTATTATGCACTATGACGTCAGAATGTTTTATTAAGTCATAATGTACCAGCATTATGACATCACAATATATTATGAGAGTGCCATTTGCAGGTATTATGAGCAATTTCTCTTACCCCAATTTGTGTCACGTCTACTGGAGCATCATGAGCATGTATTATGACATCACAGTATATGATGACATCATAATTAGTATGCAATATGACGTCACAATATAGTATGACGTCATAATGTATCCGCATTATGACATCACAATATATTATGAGAGCACAATTTGGAGGTATTATGAGTAATTTCTCTTAACCCAATTTGTGTCACATCTACAGGAGCATCATGAGCATGTATTATGATGTCACAGTATATGGTGACATCATAATTAGTTTGCACTATGACGTCACAATGTATTATGACGTCATAATATATCCGCATTACGACATCACAATATATTATGGGAGCGCAATTTGCAGGTATTATGAGCAATTTCTCCTACCCCAATTTGTGTCACATCTACTGGAGCATCATGAGCATGTATTATGACATCTCAGTATATGATGACATCATAATTAGTATGCACTATGACGTCACAATGTATTATGATTTCATAATATATCCGCATTATGATATCACAATATATTATGAGAGCGCAATTTGCAGGTATTATGAGCAATTTCACTTACCCCAATTTGTGTCACATCTACTGGAGCATCATGAGCATGTATTATGATGTCACAGTATCTGATGACATCATAATTAGTATGCACTCTGACGTCACAGTGTATTATGACGTCATGATGTATCCTCATTATGACATCACAATATATTATGAGAGCGCAATTTGCAGGTATTATGAGCAATTTCTCTTATCCCAATTTGTGTCACATCTACTGGAGCATCATGAGCATGTATTATGACATCACAGTATATGATGACATCATAATTAGTATGCACTATGACGTCACAATGTATTATGACGTCATAATATATCCGCATTATGACATCACAATATATTATGAGAGCGCAATTTGCAGGTTTTATGACCAATTTCGCTTACCGCAATTTGTGTCACATCTACTGGAGCATCATGAGCATGTATTTTGACGTCACAGTATATGATGACATCATAATTAGTATGCACTACGACGTCACAATGTATTATGACGTCATAAAGTATCCGCATTATGACATCACAATATATTATGAGAGCGCAACATGCAGGTATTATGAGCAATTTCTCTTACCCCAATTTGTGTCACATCTACTGGAGCATCATGAGCATGATTTTGATGTCACAGTATATGATGACATCATAATTACTATGCACTATGACCTCACAATGTATTATGACATCATAATGTATGCGCATTATGACATCACAATATATTATGAGAGCGCAACATGCAGGTATTTTGAGCAATTTCTCTTACCCCAATTTGTGTCACATCTACTGAAGCATCATGAGCATGTATTATGACGTCACAGTATATGATGACATCATAATTAGTATGCACTATGACGTCACAATGCAGTATGACGTCATAATGTATCCGCATTATGACATCACAATATATTATGAGAGCGCAATTTGCAGGTTTTATGAGAAATTCCTCTTACCCCAATTTTTGTCACATCTACTGGTGCATCATGAGCATGTATTTTGACGTCACAGTATACGATGACATCATAATTAGTATGCACTATGACGTCACAATGTATTATGACGTCATAAAGTATCCGCATTATGACATCACAATATATTATGAGAGCGCAATTTGCAGGTTTTATGAGCAATTTCTCTTACCCCAATTTGTGTCTCATCTACTGGATCATCATGAGCATGATTTATGACGTCACAGTATATGATGACATCATAATTAGTATGCACTATGACGTCACAATGTATTATGACGTCATAATGTATCTGCATTATGACATCACAATATATTATGAGAGCGCAACTTGCAGGTATTATGACCAATTTCTCTTACACCAATTTGTGTCACATCTACTGAAGCATCATGAGCATGTATTATGACTTCACAGTATATGATGACATCATAATTAGTATGCAGTATGACGTCACAATGTATTATGACGTCATAATGTATCCGCATTATGACGTCACAATATATTATGAGAGCGCAACATGCAGGTATTATGAGCAATTTCTCTTACCCCAATTTGTGTCACATCCACTGGAGCATCATGAGCATGTATTATGACGTCACAGTATACGATGACATCATAATTAGTATGCACTGTGACGTCACAATGTATTATAACGTCATAATGTATCCGCCTTATGACATCACAATATATTATGAGAGCGCAACATGCAGGTATTTTGAGCAATTTCTCTTATCCCAATTTGTGTCACATCTACTGGAGCAACATGAGCATGTATTATGACGTCACTGTATATGATGACATCATAATTAGTATGCACTATGACGTCACAATGTATTATGACGTCATAATGTATCCGCATTATGACATCACAATATATTATGAGAGCGCAATTTGCAGGTTTTATGACCAATTTCGCTTACCGCAATTTGTGTCACATCTGCTGGAGCATCATGAGCATGTATTATGACGTCACAGTATATGATGAAATCATAATTAGTATGCACTATGACGTCACAATGTATTATGACGTCATAATGTATCCGCATTATGACATCGCTATATATTATGAGAGCGCAATTTGCAGGTATTATGAGCAATTTCTCTTACACCAATTTGTGTCACATATACTGAAGCATCATGAGCATGTATAATGACGTCACAGTATATGATGACATCATAATTAGTATGCACTATGATGTCACAATGCAGTATGACGTCATAATGTATCCGCATTATGACATCACAATATACTATGAGAGCGCAATTTGCAGGCATTATGAGCAATTTCTCTTACCCCAATTTGTGTCACATCTACTGGAGCATCATCAGCATGTATTATGACGTCACAGTATATGATGACATGATAATTAGTATGCACTATAGCGTCACAATTTATTATGACGTCATAATGTATCCGCATTATGACATCACAATATATTATGAGAGTGCAATTTGCAGGTATTATGAGCAATTTCTCTTACCCCAATTTGTGTCACATCTACAGGAGCATCATGAGCATGTATTATGACATCACAGTATATGTTGACATCATAATTAGCATGCACTATGACGTCACAATGTATTATGACGTCATAAAGTATCCGCATTATGACATCACAATATATTATGAGAGCGCAACATGCAGGTATTATGAGCAATTTCCCTTACCCCAATTTGTGTCACATCTACTGGAGCATCATGAGCATGATTTTGATGTCACAGTATATGATGACATCATAATTACTATGCACTATGACGTCACAATGTATTATGACATCATAATGTATGCGCATTATGACATCACAATATATTATGAGAGCGCAACATGCAGGTATTTTGAGCAATTTCTCTTACCCCAATTTTTGTCACATCTACTGGTGCATCATGAGGATGTATTTTGACGTCACAGTATATGATGACATCATAATTAGTATGCACTATGACGTCACAATGTATTATGACGTCATAAAGTATCCGCATTATGACATCACAATATATTATTAGATTGCAATTTGCAGGTTTTATGAGCAATTTCTCTTACCCCAATTTGTGTCACATCTACTGAAGCATCATGAGCATGTATTATGACGTCACAGTATATGATGACATCATAATTAGTATGCATTATGACGTCACAATGTATTATGACGTCATAAAGTATCCGCATTATGACATCACAATATATTATGAGAGCGCAACATGCAGGTATTATGAGCAATTTCTCTTACCCCAATTTGTGTCACATCTACTGGAGCATCATGACCATGATTTATGACGTCACAGTATATGATGACATCATAATTAGTATGCACTATGACGTCACAATGTATTATGACGTCATAATGTATCCGCATTATGACATCACAATATATTATGAGAGCGCAACATGCAGGTATTATGAGCAATTTCTCTTACCCAAATTTGTGTCACATCTACTGGAGCATCATGAGCATGTATTATGACGTCACAGTATATGATGACATCATAATTAGTATGCACTATGATGTCACAATGCAGTATGACGTCATAATGTATCCGCATTATGACATCAGAATATATTATGAGAGCGCAATTTGCAGTCATTATGAGCAATTTCTCTTACCCCAATTTGTGTCACATCTACTGGAGCACAATGAGCATGTATTATGACGTCACAGTATATGGTGACATGATAATTAGTATGCACTATGGCATCAAAATTTATTATGACGTCATAATGTATCCGCATTATGACATCACAATATATTATGAGAGTGCAATTTGCAGGTATTATGAGCAATTCCTCTTACCCCAATTTGTGTCACATCTACCGGAGCATCATGAGCATGTATTATGACATCACAGTATATGTTGACATCATAATTAGTATGCACTATGACGTCACAATGTATTATGACGTCATAATGTATCCGCATTATGACATCACAATATATTCTGAGAGCGCAATTTGCAGGTATTATGAGCAATTTCTCTTACCCCAATTTTTGTCACATCTACTGGAGCATCATGAGCATGTATTTTGACGCCACAGTATACGATGACATCATAATTAGTATGCACTATGACGTCACAATGTATTATGACGTCATAAAGTATCCGCATTATGACATCACAATATAATATGAGAGCGCAATTTGCAGGTATTACGAGCAATTTCTCTTACCCCAATTTTGGTCACATCTACTGAAGCATCATGAGCATGTATTATGACGTCACAGTATACGATGACATCCTAATTAGTATGCAGTATGATGTCACAATGTATTATGACGTCATAAAGTATCCGCATTATGACATCACAATATATTATGAGAGCGCAATTTGCAGGTATTATGAGCAATTTCTCTTACCTCAATTTGTGTCACATCTACTTGAGCATCATGAGCATGTATTATGACGTCACAGTATACGATGACATCATAATTAGTATGCACTATGACGTCACAATGCAGTATGACGTCATAATGTATCCGCATTATGACATCACAATATATTATGAGAGCGCAATTTGCAGGTTTTTTGAGCAATTTCTCTTACCCCAATTTTTGTCACATCTACTGGAGCATCATGAGCATGTATTTTGACGTCACAGTATATGATGACATCATAATTAGTATGCACTATGACGTCACAATGTATTATGACGTCATAAAGTATCCGCATTATGACATCACAATATATTATGAGAGCGCAATTTGCAGGTATTATGAGCAATTTCTCTTACCCCAATTTGTGTCACATCCACTGAAGCATCATGAGCATGTATTATGACGTCTCAGTATATGATGACATCATAATTAGTATGCACTATGACGTCACAATGTATTATGACGTTCTAAAGTATCCGCATTATGACAACACAATATATTATGAGAGCGCAATTTGCAGGTATTATGAGCAATTTCTCTTACCCCAATTTGTGTCACATCTACTAAAGCATCATGAGCATGTATTATGACGTCACAGTATACGATGACATCATAATTAGTATGCACTATGACGTCACAATGTATTATGACGTCATAATGTATCCGCATTAAGACAACACAATATATTATGAGAGCGCAATTTGCAGGTTTTATGAGCAATTTCTCTTACCGCAATTTGTGTCACATCTACTGGAGCATCATGAGCATGTATTATGACGTCACAGTATATGATGACATCATAATTAGTATGCACAATGACATCACAATGTATTATGACGTCATAATGTATCCGCATTATGACATCACAATATATTATGAGAGCGCAACATTCAGATATTATGAGCAATTTCTCTTACCCCAATTTGTGTCACATCTACTGGAGCATCATGAGCATGTATTATGACGTCACAGTATATGATGACATCATAATTAGTATGCACTATGACGTCACAATGTATTATGACGTCATAATATATCCGCATTATGACATCAGAATATATTATGAGAGCGCAACATGCAGGTATTATGAGCAATTTCTCTTACCCCAATTTGTGTCACATCTACAGGAGCATCATGAGCATGTATTATGACGTCACAGTATATGATGACATCATAATTAGTATGCACTATGACGTCACAATGCAGTATGACGTCATAATGTATCCGCATTATGACATCACAATATATTATGAGAGCGCAATTTGCAGGTTTTATGAGCAATTTCTCTTACCCCAATTTTTGTCACATCTACTGGAGCATCATGAGCATGTATTTTGACGTCACAGTATATGATGACATCATAATTAGTATGCACTATGACGTCAAAATGTATTATGACGTCATAAAGTATCCGCATTATGACATCACAATATATTATGAGAGCGCAATTTGCAGGTATTATGAGCAATTTCTCTTACCCCAATTTGTGTCACATCCACTGAAGCATCATGAGCATGTATTATGACGTCACAGTATATGATGACATCATAATTAGTATGCACTATGACGTCACAATGTATTATGACGTCATAAAGTATCCGCATTATGACATCACAATATATTATGAGAGCGCAACATGCAGGTATTATGAGCAATTTCTCTTACCCCAATTTGTGTCACATCTACTGGAGCATCATGGGCATGATTTATGACGTCACAGTATATGATGACATCATAATTAGTATGCACTATGACGTCACAATGTATTATGACGTCATAATGTATCCGCATTATGACATCACAATATATTATGAGAGCGCAACATGCAGGTATTATGAGCAATTTCTCTTACCCAAATTTGTGTCACATCTACTGGAGCATCATGAGCATGTATTATGACGTCACAGTATATGATGACATCATAATTAGTATGCACTATGATGTCACAATGCAGTATGACGTCATAATGTATCCGCATTATGACATCACAATATATTATGAGAGCGCAATTTGCAGGCATTATGAGCAATTTCTCTTACCCCAATTTGTGTCACATCTACTGGAGCACAATGAGCATGTATTATGACGTCACAGTATATGGTGACATGATAATTAGTATGCACTATGGCATCAAAATTTATTATGATGTCATAATGTATCCGCATTATGACATCACAATATATTATGAGAGTGCAATTTGCAGGTATTATGAGCAATTTCTCTTACCCCAATTTGTGTCATATCTACCGGAGCATCATGAGCATGTATTATGACATCACAGTATATGTTGACATCATAATTAGTATGCACTATGACGTCACAATGTATTATGACGTCATAATGTATCCGCCTTATGACATCACAATATATTCTGAGAGCGCAATTTGCAGGTATTATGAGCAATTTCTCTTACCCCAATTTTTGTCACATCTACTGGAGCATCATGAGCATGTATTTTGACGTCACAGTATAGGATGACATCATAATTAGTATGCACTATGACGTCACAATGTATTATGACGTCATAAAGTATCCGCATTATGACATCACAATATATTATGAGAGCGCAATTTGCAGGTATTACGAGCAATATCTCTTACCCCAATTTGTGTCACATCTACTGAAGCATCATGAGCATGTATTATGACGTCACATTATACGATGACATCCTAATTAGTATGCACTATAGTGTCACAATGTATTATGACGTCATAAAGTATCCGCATTATGACATCACAATATATTATGAGAGCGCAATTTGCAGGTATTATGAGCAATTTCTCTTACCCCAATTTATTTCACATCTACTTGAGCATCATGAGCATGTATTATGACGTCACAGTATACGATGACATCATAATTAGTATGCACTATGACGTCACAATGCAGTATGACGTCATAATGTATCCGCATTATGACATCACAATATATTATGAGAGCGCAATTTGCAGGTTTTATGAGCAATTTCTCTTACCCCAATTTTTGTCACATCTACTGGAGCATCATGAGCATGTATTTTGACGTCACAGTATATGATGACATCATAATTAGTATGCACTATGACGTCACAATGTATTATGACGTTCTAAAGTATCCGCATTATGACATCACAATATATTATGAGAGCGCAATTTGCAGGTATTATGAGCAATTTCTCTTACCCCAATTTGTGTCACATCTACTGAAGCATTATGAGCATGTATTATGACGTCACAGTATATGATGACATCATAATTAGTATGCACTATGACGTCACAATGTATTATGACGTCATAAAGTATCCGCATTATGACATCACAATATATTATGAGAGCGCAATTTGCAGGTATTATGAGCAATTTCTCTTACCCCAATTTGTGTCACATCTACTGAAGCATCATGAGCAAGTATTATGACGTCACAGTATACGATGACATCATAATTAGTATGCACTATGACGTCACAATGTATTATGACGTCATAATGTATCCGCATTAAGACATCACAATATATTATGAGAGCGCAATTTGCAGGTTTTATGAGCAATTTCTCTTACCCCAATTTGTGTCACATCTACTGGAGCATCATGAGCATGTATTATGACGTCACAGTATATGATGACATCATAATTAGTATGCACTATGACATCACAATGTATTATGACGTCATAATGTATCCGCATTATGACATCACAATATATTATGAGAGCGCAACATTCAGGTATTATGAGCAATTTCTCTTACCACAATTTGTGTCACATCTACTGGAGCATCATGAGCATGTATTATGACGTCACAGTATATGATGACATCATAATTAGTATGCACTATGACGTCACAATGTATTATGATGTCATAATATATCCGCATTATGACATCAGAATATATTATGAGAGCGCAACATGCAGGTATTATGAGCAATTTCTCTTACCCCAATTTGTGTCACATCTACTGGAGCATCATGAGCGTGTATTATGACGTCACAGTATATGATGACATCATAATTAGTATGCACTATGACGTCACAATGTATTATGACGTCATAATGTATCCGCATTATGACATCACAATATATTATGACAGCGCAATTTGCAGGTTTTATGAAGAATTTCGCTTACAGCAATTTGTGTCACATCTACTGGAGCATCATGAGCATGTATTATGACGTCACAGTATATGATGACATCATAATCAGTATGCACTATGACGTCACAATGTATTATGACGTCATAATGTTTCCGCATTATGACATCACAATGTATTATGAGAGCGCAACATGCAGGCATTATGAGCAATTTCTCTTACCCCAATTTGTGTCACATCTACTGGAGCATCATGAGCATGTATTTTCACGTCACAGTATATGATGACATCATAATTATTATACACTATGACGTCACAATGTATTATGACGTCATAAAGTATCCGCATTATGACATCACAATATATTATGAGAGCGCAATTTGCAGGTATTATGAGCAATTTCTCTTACCCCAATTTGTGTCACATCTACTGAAGCATCATGAGCATGTATTGTGACGTCACAGTATACGATGACATCATAATTAGTATGCACTATGACGACACAATGTATTATGACGTCATAAAGTATCCGCATTATGACATCACAATATATTATGAGAGCGCAATTTGCAGGTATTATGAGCAATTTCTCTTACCCCAATTTGTGTCACATCTACTGAAGCATAATGAGCATGTATTATGACGTCACAGTATATGATGACATCATAATTAGTATGCAGTATGACGTCACAGTATATTATGACGTCACAATGTATCCGCATTATGACATCACAATATATTATGAGACCGCAACATGCAGGTATTATGAGCAATTTCTCTTACCCCAATTTGTGTCACATCTACTGGAGCATCATGAGCATGATTTATGACGTCACAGTTTATGATGACATCATAATTAGTATGCACTATGACGTCACAATGTATTATGACGTCATAATGTATCCGCATTATGACATCACAATATATTATGAGAGCGCAATTTGCAGGTATTATGAGCAATTTCTCTTACACCAATTTGTGTCACATCCACTGAAGCATCATGATTATGTATTATGACGTCACAGTATATGATGACTTCATAATTAGTATGCACTATGATGTCACAATGCAGTATGACGTCATAATGTATCCGCATTATGACATCACAATATATTATGAGAGCGCAATTTGCAGGCATTATGAGCAATTTCTCTTACCCCAATTTGTGTCACATCTACTGGAGCATCATGAGCATGTATTATGACGTCACAGTATATGATGACATGATGATTAGTATGCACTATGGCGTCACAATTTATTATGACGTCATAATGTATCCGCATTATGACATCACAATATATTATGAGAGAGCAATTTGCAGGTATTATGAGCAATTTCTCTTATCCCAATTTGTGTCACATCTACCGGAGCATCATGAGCATGTATTATGACATCACAGTATATGTTGACATCATAATTAGTATGCACTATGACGTCACAATGTATTATGACGTCATAATGTATCCGCATTATGCCATCACAATATATTCTGAGAGCGCAATTTGCAGGAATTATGAGCAGTTTCTCTTACCCCAATTTCTGTCACATCTACTGGAGCATCATGAGCATGTATTTTGACGTCACAGTATATGAAAACATCATAAGTACTATGCACTATGACATCACAATGTATTATGACGTCATAAACTATACGCATTATGACATCACAATATATTATGAGAGCGCAATTTGCAGGTATTATGAGCAATTTCTCTTACCCCAATTTGTGTCACATCTACTGAAGCATCATGAGCATGTATTATGACGTCACAGTATACGATGACATCATAATTAGTATGCACTATGACGACACAATGCAGTATGACGTCATAATGTATCCGCATTATGACATCACAATATATTATGAGAGCACAATTTGCAGGCATTATGACCAATTTCTCTTACCACAATTTGTGTCACATCTACTGGAGCATCATGAGCATGTATTATGACGTCACAGTATATGATGACATCATAATTAGTATGCACTATGGCGTCACAATTTATTATGACGTCATAATGTATCCGCATTTTGACATCACAATACATTATGAGAGTGCAATTTGCAGGTATTATGAGCAATTTCTCTTACCCCAATTTGTTTTACATCTACTGGAGCATCATGAGCATGTATTATGACATCACAGTATATTTTGACATCATAATTAGTACGCACTATGACGTCACAATGTATTATGACGTCATAATGTATCCGCATTATGACATCACAATATATGATGAGACCGCAATTTGCAGGTATTATGACCCATATCTCTTACCGCAATTTGTGTCACATCTACTGGAGTATCATGAGCATGTATTATGACGTCACAGTATATGATGACAGCATAATTAGTGTGCAGTATGACGTCACAGTGCATTATGACTTCATAATATATCCGCATTATGACATCACAATATATTATGAGAGCGCAATTTGCAGGTATTATGAGCAATTTCTCTTACCCCAATTTGTGTCACATCTACTGGAGCATCATGGGCATGTATTATGACGTCACAGTATATGACGACATCATAATTAGTATGCACTATGACGTCACAATGTATTATGACGTCATAATGTATCTGCATTATGACATCACTATATATTTTGAGAGCGCAATTTGCAGGTATTATGAGCAACTTCTCTTACCCCAATTTGTGTAACATCTACTGGAGAATCATGAGCATGTATTATGATGTCACAGTATATGATGACATCATAATTAGTATGCAGTATGACATCACAATTTATTTTGACGTCATAATGTATTCGCCTTATGACATCACAATTTATTATGATAGCGCAATTTGCCGGTATTATGAGCAATTTCTCTTACCCCAATTTGTGTCACATCTACTGGAGCATCATGAGCATGTATTATGACGTCACAGCATATGATGACATCATAACAAGTATGCACTATGATGTCACAATGTATTATGACGTCATAATGTATCCGCATTATGACATCACAAAATATTAAGAGAGCGCAATTTGCAGGTATTATGAGCAATTTCTCTTACCCCAATTTGTGTCACATCTACCGGAGCATCATGAGCATGTATTATGACGTCACAGTATATGGTGACATCATAATTATTATGCACTATGACGTCACAATGTTTTATTAAGTCATAATGTACCAGCATTATGACATCACAATATATTATGAGAGTGCCATTTGCAGTTATTATGAGCAATTTCTCTTACCCCAATTTGTGTCACGTCTACTGGAGCATCATGAGCATGTATTATGACATCACAGTATATGATGACATCATAATTAGTATGCAATATGACGTCACAATATAGTATGACGTCATAATGTATCCGCATTATGACATCACAATATATTATGAGAGCACAATTTGGAGGTATTATGAGTAATTTCTCTTATCCCAATTTGTGTCACATCTACTGGAGCATCATGAGCATGTATTATGACGTCACAGTATATGATGACATCATAATTAGTATGCACTATGACGTCACAATGTATTATGACGTCATAATGTATCCACATTATGACATCACAATATATTATGAGAGCGCAATTTGCAGGTTTTATGACCAATTTCGCTTACCGCAATTTGTGTCACATCTACTGGAGCATCATGAGCATGTATTATGACGTCACAGTATATGGTGAAATCATAATTAGTATGCACTATGACGTCACAATGTATTATGACGTCATAATGTATCCGCATTATGACATCGCAATATATTATGAGAGCGCAATTTGCAGGTATTATGAGCAATTTCTCTTACACCAATTTGTGTCACATCTACTGAAGCATCATGAGCATGAATTATGACGTCACAGTATATGATGACATCATAATTAGTATGCACTATGATGTCACAATGCAGTATGACGTCATAATGTATCCGCATTATGACATCACAATATATTATGAGAGCGCAATTTGCAGGCATTATGAGCAATTTCTCTTACCCCAATTTGTGTCACATCTACTGGAGCACAATGAGCATGTATTATGACGTCACAGTATATGGTGACATGATAATTAGTATGCACTATGGCATCAAAATTTATTATGACGTCATAATGTATCCGCATTATGACATCACAATATATTATGAGAGCGCAATTTGCAGGTATTACGAGCAATATCTCTTACCCCAATTTGTGTCACATCTACTGAAGCATCATGAGCATGTATTATGACGTCACATTATACGATGACATCCTAATTAGTATGCACTATGATGTCACAATGTATTATGACGTCATAAAGTATCCGCATTACGACATCACAATATATTATGAGAGCGCAATTTGCAGGTATTCTGAGCAATTTCTCTTACCCCAATTTGTGTCACATCTACTTGAGCATCATGAGCATGTATTATGACGTCACAGTATACGATGACATCATAATTAGTATGCACTATGACGTCACAATGCAGTATGACGTCATAATGTATCCGCATTATGACATCACAATATATTATGAGAGCGCAATTTGCAGGTTTTATGAGCAATTTCTCTTACCCCAATTTTTGTCACATCTACTGGAGCATCATGAGCATGTATTATGACGTCACAGTATATGATGACATCATAATTAGTATTCACTATGACGTCACAATGTATTATGACGTCATAAAGTATCCGCATTATGACATCACAATATATTATGAGAGCGCAATTTGCAGGTATTATGAGCAATTTCTCTTACCCCAATTTGTGTCACATCTACTGAAGCATCATGAGCATGTATTATGACGTCACAGTATATGATGACATCATAATTAGTATGCACTATTACGTCACAATGTATTATGACGTCATAAAGTATCCGCATTATGACATCACAATATATTATGAGAGCGCAATTTGCAGGTATTATGAGCAATTTCTCTTACCCCAATTTGTGTCACATCTACTGAAGCATCATGAGCAAGTATTATGACGTCACAGTATACGATGACATCATAATTAGTATGCAGTATGACGTCACAATGTATTATGACGTCATAATGTATCCGCATTAAGACATCACAATATATTATGAGAGCGCAATTTGCAGGTTTTATGAGCAATTTCTCTTACCCCAATTTGTGTCACATCTACTGGAGCATCATGAGCATGTATTATGACGTCACAGTATATGATGACATCATAATTAGTATGCACTATGACATCACAATGTATTATGACGTCATAATGTATCCGCATTATGACATCACAATATATTATGAGAGCGCAGCATTCAGGTATTATGAGCAATTTCTCTTACCCCAATTTGTGTCACATCTACTGGAGCATCATGAGCATGTATTATGACGTCACAGTATATGATGACATCATAATTAGTATGCACTATGACGTCACAATGTATTATGACGTCATAATATATCCGCATTATGACATCAGAATATATTATGAGAGCGCAACATGCAGGTATTATGAGCAATTTCTCTTACCCCAATTTGTGTCACATCTACTGGAGCATCATGAGCATGTATTATGACGTCACAGTATATGATGACATCATAATTAGTATGCACTATGACGTCACAATGTATTATGACGTCATAATGTATCCGCATTATGACATCACAATATATTATCAGAGCGCAATTTGCAGGTTTTATGAACAATTTCGCTTACAGCAATTTGTGTCACATCTACTGGAGCATCATGAGCATGTATTATGACGTCACAGTATATGATGACATCATAATCAGTATGCACTATGACGTCACAATGTATTATGACGTCATAATGTTTCCGCATTATGACATCACAATGAATTATGAGAGCGCAACATGCAGGTATTATGAGCAATTTCTCTTACCCCAATTTGTGTCACATCTACTGGAGCATCATGAGCATGTATTTTCACGTCACAGTATATGATGACATCATAATTATTATGCACTATGACGTCACAATGTATTATGACGTCATAAAGTATCCGCATTATGACATCACAATATATTATGAGAGCGCAATTTGCAGGTATTATGAGCAATTTCTCTTACCCCATTTTGTGTCACATCTACTGAAGCATCATGAGCATGTATTGTGACGTCACAGTATACGATGACATCATAATTAGTATGCACTATGACGTCACAATGTATTATGACGTCATAAAGTATCCGCATTATGACATCACAATATATTATGAGAGCGCAATTTGCAGGTATTATGAGCAATTTCTCTTACCCCAATTTGTGTCACATCTACTGAAGCATAATGAGCATGTATTATGACGTCACAGTATATGATGACATCATAATTAGTATGCAGTATGACGTCACAGTATATTATGACGTCACAATGTATCCGCATTAAGACATCACAATATATTATGAGAGCGCAATTTGCAGGTTTTATGAGCAATTTCTCTTACCCCAATTTGGGTCACATCTACTGGAGCATCATGAGCATGTATTATGACGTCACAGTATACGATGACATCATAATTAGTATGCACTATGACGTCACAGTGCAGTATGACGTCATAATGTATCCGCATTATGACATCACAATATATTATGAGAGCGCAATTTGCAGGTTTTATGAGCAATTTCTCTTATCCCAATTTTTGTCACATGTACTGGAGCATCATGAGCATGTATTTTGACGTCACAGTATATGATGACATCATAATTAGTATGCACTATGACGTCACAATGTATTATGACGACATAAAGTATCCGCATTATGACATCACAATATGTTATGAGAGCGCAATTTGGAGGTATTATGAGCAATTTCTCTTACCCCAATTTGTGTCACATCTATGGAGAATCATGAGCATGATTTATGACGTCACAGTATATGATGACATCATAATTAGTATGCACTATGACGTCACAATGTACTATGATGTCATAATGTATCCACATTATGACATCACAATATATTATGAGAGCGCAATTTGCAGGTATTATGACCAATTTATCTTACACCAATTTGTGTCACATCTACTGAACCATCATGAGCATGTATTATGACGTCACAGTATATGATGACATCATAATTAGTATGCAGTATGACGTCACAATGTATTATGACGTCATAATGTATCCGCATTAAGACATCACAATATATAATGGGAGGGCAATTTGCAGGTTTTCTGAGCAATTTCTCTTACCCCAATTTGTGTCACATCTACTGGAGCATCATGAGCATGTATTATGACGTCACAGTATATGATGACATCATAATTAGTATGCACTATGACGTCACAATGTATTATGACGTCATAATATAAACGCATTATGACATCACATTATATTATGAGAGCGCAACATGCAGGTATTATGAGCAATTTCTCTTACCCCAATTTGTGTCACATCTACTGGAGCATCATGAGCATGTTTTATGACGTCACAGTATATGATGACATCATAATTAGTATGCACTATGACGTCACAATGTATTATGACGTCATAATGTATCCGCACTATGACATCACAATATATTATGAGAGCGCAATTTGCAGGTTTTATGACCAATTTCGCCTACCGTAATTTGTGTCACATCTTCTGGAGCATCATGAGCATGTATTATGACGTCACAGTATATGATGACATCATAATCAGTATGCACTATGACGTCACAATGTATTATGACATCAAAATGTATCCGCAATATGACATCACAATATATTATGAGAGCGCAACATGCAGGTATTATGAGCAATTTCTCTTACCCCAATTTGTGTCACATCTACTGGAGCATCATGAGCATGATTTATGACGTCACAGTTTATGATGACATCATAATTAGTATGCACTATGACGTCACAATGTATTATGACGTCATAATGTATCCGCATTATGACATCACAATATATTATGAGAGCGCAATTTGCAGGTATTATGAGCAATTTCTCTTACACCAATTTGTATCACATCCACTGAAGCATCATGATTATGTATTATGACGTCACAGTATATGATGACTTCATAATTAGTATGCACTATGAGATCACAATGCAGTATGACGTCATAATGTATCCGCATTATGACATCACAATATATTATGAGAGCGCAATTTGCAGGCATTATGAGCAATTTCTCTTACCCCAATTTGTGTCACATCTACTGGAGCACCATGAGCATGTATTATGACGTCACAGTATATGATGACATGATGATTAGTATGCACTATGGCGTCACAATTTATTATGACGTCATAATGTATCCGCATTATGACATCACAATATATTATGAGAGAGCAATTTGCAGGTATTATGAGCAATTTCTCTTATCCCAATTTGTGTCACATCTACCAGAGCATCATGAGCATGTATTATGACATCACAGTACATGTTGACATCATAATTAGTATGCACTATGACGTCACAATGTATTATGACGTCATAATGTATCCGCATTATGACATCACAATATAGTCTGAGAGCGCAATTTGCAGGTATTATGAGCAGTTTCTCTTACCCCAATTTTTGTCACATCTACTGGAGCATCATGAGCATGTATTTTGACGTCACAGTATATGATGACATCATAATTAGTATGCACTATGACGTCACAATGTATTATGACGTCATAAACTATACGCATTATGACATCACAATATATTATGAGAGCGCAATTTGCAGGTATTATGAGCAATTTCTCTTACCCCAATTTGTGTCACATCTACTGAAGCAACATGAGCATGTATTATGACGTCACAGTATACGATGACATCATAATTAGTATGCACTATGACGACACAATGCAGTATGACATCATAATGTATCCGCATTATGACATCACAATATATTATGAGAGCTCAATTTGCAGGCATTATGACCAATTTCTCTTACCCCAATTTGTGTCACATCTACTGGAGCATCATGAGCATGTATTATGACGTCACAGTATATGATGACATCATAATTAGTATGCACTATGGCGTCACAATTTAGTATGACGTCATAATGTATCCACATTATGACATCACAATATATGATGAGACCGCAATTTGCAGGTATTATGACCCATATCTCTTACCGCAATTTGTGTCACATCTACTGGAGTATCATGAGCATGTATTATGACGTCACAGTATATGATGACAGCATAATTAGTGTGCAGTATGACGTCACAGTGTATTATGACGTCATAATATATCCGCATTATGACATCACAATATATTATGAGAGCGCAATTTGCAGGTATTATGAGCAATTTCTCTTACCCCAATTTGTGTCACATCTACTGGAGCATCATGAGCATGTATTATGACGTCACAGTATATGATGACATCATAATTAGTATGCACTATGACGTCACAATGTATTATGACGTCATAATGTATCAGCATTATGACATCACGATATATCATGAGAGCGCAATTTGCATGCATTATGAGCAATTTCTCTTACCCCAATTTGAGTCACCTCTACTGGATCATCATGAGCATGTATTATGACATCATCGTATATGATGACATCATAATTAGTATGCAGTATGACGTCACAGTGTATTATGACGTCATAATGTATCCGCATTATGACATCACAATATATTATGAGAGCGCAATTTGCAGGTATTATGAGCAATTTTTCTTACCCCAATTTGTGTCACATCTACTGGAGCATCATGAGCATGTATTATGATGTCACAGCATATGATGACGCCATAACAAGTATGCACTATGATGTCACAATGTATTATGACGTCATAATGTATCCGCATTATGACATCACAAAATATTAAGAGAGCGCAATTTGCAGGTATTATGAGCAATTTCTCTTACCCCAATTTGTGTCACATCTACCGGAGCATCATGAGCATGTATTATGACATCACAGTATATGATGACATCATAATTAGTATGCACTATGACGTCACAGTGTTTTATGATGTCATAATCTATCTGCATTATGACATCACAAAATATTATGAGAGCGCAATTTGCAGGTATTTTCAGCAATTTCTCTTACCCCAATTTGTGTCACATCTACCGGAGAATGATGAGCATGTACTATGACATCACAGTATATGATGACATCATTATTAGTATGCACTATGACGTCACAATGTATTATGACGTCATAGTGTATCCGCATTATGACATCTCAATATATTATGAGAGCGCAATTTGCAGGTATTATGAGCAATTTCTCTTAACCCAATTTGTGTCACATCTACTGGAGCATCATGAGCATGTATTATGACGTCACAGTATATGGTGACATCATAATTATTATGCACTATGACGTCAGAATGTTTTATTAAGTCATAATGTACCAGCATTATGACATCACAATATATTATGAGAGTGCCATTTGCAGGTATTATGAGCAATTTCTCTTACCCCAATTTGTGTCACGTCTACTGGAGCATCATGAGCATGTATTATGACATCACAGTATATGATGACATCATAATTAGTATGCAATATGATGTCACAATATAGTATGACGTCATAATGTATCCGCATTATGACATCACAATATATTATGAGAGCACAATTTGGAGGTATTATGAGTAATTTCTCTTAACCCAATTTGTGTCACATCTACAGGAGCATCATGAGCATGTATTATGATGTCACAGTATATGGTGACATCATAATTAGTTTGCACTATGACGTCACAATGTATTATGACGTCATAATATATCCGCATTATGACATCACAATATATTATGGGAGCGCAATTTGCAGGTATTATGAGCAATTTCTCCTACCCCAATTTGTGTCACATCTACTGGAGCATCATGAGCATGTATTATGACATCTCAGTATATGATGACATCATAATTAGTATGCACTATGACGTCACAATGTATTATGATTTCATAATATATCCGCATTATGATATCACAATATATTATGAGAGCGCAATTTGCAGGTATTATGAGCAATTTCACTTACCCCAATTTGTGTCACATCTACTGGAGCATCATGAGCATGTATTATGATGTCACAGTATATGATGACATCATAATTAGTATGCACTCTGACGTCACAGTGTATTATGACGTCATGATGTATCCTCATTATGACATCACAATATATTATGAGAGCGCAATTTGCAGGTATTATGAGCAATTTCTCTTATCCCAATTTGTGTCACATCTACTGGAGCATCATGAGCATGTATTATGACATCACAGTATATGATGACATCATAATTAGTATGCACTATGACGTCACAATGAATTATGACGTCATAATATATCCGCATTATGACATCACAATATATTATGAGAGCGCAATTTGCAGGTTTTATGACCAATTTCGCTTACCGCAATTTGTGTCACATCTACTGGAGCATCATGAGCATGTATTTTGACGTCACAGTATATGATGACATCATAATTAGTATGCACTACGACGTCACAATGTATTATGACGTCATAAAGTATCCGCATTATGACATCACAATATATTACGAGAGCGCAACATGCAGGTATTATGAGCAATTTCTCTTACCCCAATTTGTGTCACATCTACAGGAGCATCATGAGCATGATTTTGATGTCACAGTATATGATGACATCATAATTACTATGCACTATGACCTCACAATGTATTATGACATCATAATGTATGCGCATTATGACATCACAATATATTATGAGAGCGCAACATGCAGGTATTTTGAGCAATTTCTCTTACCCCAATTTGTGTCACATCTACTGGTGCATCATGAGCATGTATTTTGACGTCACAGTATATGATGACATCATAATTAGTATGCACTATGACGTCACAATGCAGTATGACGTCATAATGTATCCGCATTATGACATCACAATATATTATGAGAGCGCAATTTGCAGGTATTATGAGCAATTTCTCTTATCCCAATTTGTGTCACATCTACTGGAGCATCATGAGCATGTATTATGACGTCACAGTATATGATGACATCATAATTAGTATGCACTATGACGTCACAATGCAGTATGACGTCATAATGTATCCGCATTATGACATCACAATATATTATGAGAGCGCAATTTGCAGGTTTTATGAGAAATTCCTCTTACCCCAATTTTTGTCACATCTACTGGTGCATCATGAGCATGTATTTTGACGTCACAGTATACGATGACATCATAATTAGTATGCACTATGACGTCACAATGTATTATGACGTCATAAAGTATCCGCATTATGACATCACAATATATTATGAGAGCGCAATTTGCAGGTTTTATGAGCAATTTCTCTTACCCCAATTTGTGTCACATCTACTGGATCATCATGAGCATGATTTATGACATCACAGTATATGATGACATCATAATTAGTATGCACTATGACGTCACAATGTATTATGACGTCATAATGTATCCGCATTATGACATCACAATATATTATGAGAGCGCAACTTGCAGGTATTATGACCAATTTCTCTTACACCAATTTGTGTCACATCTACTGAAGCATCATGAGCATGTAATATGACGTCACAGTATATGATGACATCATAATTAGTATGCAGTATGACGTCACAATGTATTATGATGTCATAATGTATCCGCATTATGACGTCACAATATATTATGAGAGCGCAACATGCAGGTATTATGAGCAATTTCTCTTACCCCAATTTGTGTCACATCGACTGGAGCATCATGAGCATGTATTATGACGTCACAGTATACGATGACATCATAATTAGTATGCACTGTGACGTCACAATGTATTATAACGTCATAATGTATCCGCCTTATGACATCACAATATATTATGAGAGCGCAACATGCAGGTATTATGAGCAATTTCTCTTATCCCAATTTGTGTCACACCTACTGGAGCATCATGAGCATGTATTATGACGTCACTGTATATGATGACATCATAATTAGTATGCACTATGACGTCACAATGTATTATGACGTCATAATGTATCCGCATTATGACACCACAATATATTATGAGAGCGCAATTTGCAGGTTTTATGACCAATTTCGCTTACCGCAATTTGTGTCACATCTGCTGGAGCATCATGAGCATGTATTATGACGTCACAGTATATGATGAAATCATAATTAGTATGCACTATGACGTCACAATGTATTATGACGTCATAATGTATCCGCATTATGACATCGCAATATATTATGAGAGCGCAATTTGCAGGTATTATGAGCAATTTCTCTTACACCAATTTGTGTCAAATCTACTGAAGCATCATGAGCATGTATTATGACGTCACAGTATATGATGACATCATAATTAGTATGCACTATGATGTCACAATGCAGTATGACGTCATAATGTATCCGCATTATGACATCACAATATACTATGAGAGCGCAATTTGCAGGCATTATGAGCAATTTCTCTTACCCCAATTTGTGTCACATCTACTGGAGCATCATCAGCATGTATTATGACGTCACAGTATATGATGACATGATAATTAGTATGCACTATAGCGTCACAATTTATTATGACGTCATAATGTATCCGCATTATGACATCACAATATATTATGAGAGTGCAATTTGCAGGTATTATGAGCAATTTCTCTTACCCCAATTTGTGTCACATCTACAGGAGCATCATGAGCATGTATTATGACATCACAGTATATGTTGACATCATAATTAGCATGCACTATGACGTCACAATGTATTATGACGTCATAAAGTATCCGCATTATGACATCACAATATATTATAAGAGCGCAACATGCAGGTATTATGAGCAATTTCTCTTACCCCAATTTGTGTCATATCTACTGGAGCATCATGAGCATGATTTTGATGTCACAGTATATGATGACATCATAATTACTATGCACTATGACGTCACAATGTATTATGACATCATAATGTATGCGCATTATGACATCACAATATATTATGAGAGCGCAACATGCAGGTATTTTGAGCAATTTCTCTTACCCCAATTTTTGTCACATCTACCGGTGAATCATGAGGATGTATTTTGACGTCACAGTATATGATGACATCATAATTAGTATGCTCTATGACGTCACAATGTATTATGACGTCATAAAGTATCCGCATTATGACATCACAATATATTATTAGATTGCAATTTGCAGGTTTTATGAGCAATTTCTCTTACCCCAATTTGTGTCACATCTACTGAAGCATCATGAGCATGTATTATGACGTCACAGTATATGATGACATCATAATTAGTATGCATTATGACGTCACAATGTATTATGACGTCATAAAGTATCCGCATTATGACATCACAATATATTATGAGAGCGCAACATGCAGGTATTATGAGCAATTTCTCTTACCCCAATTTGTGTCACATCTACTGGAGCATCATGAGCATGATTTATGACGTCACAGTATATGATGACATCATAATTAGTATGCACTATGATGTCACAATGTATTATGACGTCATAATGTATCCGCATTATGACATCACAATATATTATGAGAGCGCAACATGCAGGTATTATGAGCAATTTCTCTTACCCCAATTTGTGTCACATCTACTGGAGCATCATGAGCATGTATTATGACGTCACAGTATATGATGACATCATAATTAGTATGCACTATGATGTCACAATGCAGTATGACGTCATAATGTATCCGCATTATGACATCAGAATATATAATGAGAGCGCAATTTGCAGTCATTATGAGCAATTTCTCTTACCCCAATTTGTGTCACATCTACTGGAGCACAATGAGCATGTATTATGACGTCACAGTATATGGTGACATGATAATTAGTATGCACTATGGCATCAAAATTTATTATGACGTCATAATGTATCCGCATTATGACATCACAATATATTATGAGAGTGCAATTTGCAGGTATTATGAGCAATTCCTCTTACCCCAATTTGTGTCACATCTACCGGAGCATCATGAGCATGTATTATGACATCACAGTATATGTTGACATCATAATTAGTATGCACTATGACGTCACAATGTATTATGACGTCATAATGTATCCGCATTATGACATCACAATATATTCTGAGAGCGCAATTTGCAGGTATTATGAGCAATTTCTCTTACCCCAATTTTTGTCACATCTACTGGAGCATCATGAGCATGTATTTTGACGCCACAGTATACGATGACATCATAATTAGTATGCACTATGACGTCACAATGTATTATGACGTCATAAAGTATCCGCATTATGACATCACAATATAATATGAGAGCGCAATTTGCAGGTATTACGAGCAATTTCTCTTACCCCAATTTTGGTCACATCTACTGAAGCATCATGAGCATGTATTATGACGTCACAGTATACGATGACATCCTAATTAGTATGCAGTATGATGTCACAATGTATTATGACGTCATAAAGTATCCGCATTATGACATCACAATATATTATGAGAGCGCAATTTGCAGGTATTATGAGCAATTTCTCTTACCTCAATTTGTGTCACATCTACTTGAGCATCATGAGCATGTATTATGACGTCACAGTATACGATGACATCATAATTAGTATGCACTATGACGTCACAATGCAGTATGACGTCATAATGTATCCGCATTATGACATCACAATATATTATGAGAGCGCAATTTGCAGGTTTTATGAGCAATTTCTCTTACCCCAATTTTTGTCACATCTACTGGAGCATCATGAGCATGTATTTTGACGTCACAGTATATGATGACATCATAATTAGTATGCACTATGACGTCACAATGTATTATGACGTCATAAAGTATCCGCATTATGACATCACAATATATTATGAGAGCGCAATTTGCAGGTATTATGAGCAATTTCTCTTACCCCAATTTGTGTCACATCCACTGAAGCATCATGAGCATGTATTATGACGTCTCAGTATATGATGACATCATAATTAGTATGCACTATGACGTCACAATGTATTATGACGTAATAAAGTATCCGCATTATGACATCACAATATATTATGAGAGCGCAATTTGCAGGTATTATGAGCAATTTCTCTTACCCCAATTTGTGTCACATCTACTAAAGCATCATGAGCATGTATTATGACGTCACAGTATATGGTGACATGATAATTAGTATGCACTATGGCATCAAAATTTATTATGACGTCATAATGTATCCGCATTATGACATCACAATACATTATGAGAGTGCAATTTGCAGGTATTATGAGCAATTTCTCTTACCCCAATTTGTTTTACATCTACTGGAGCATCATGAGCATGTATTATGACATCACAGTATATTTTGACATCATAATTAGTACGCACTATGACGTCACAATGTATTATGACGTCATAATGTATCCGCATTATGACATCACAATATATGATGAGACCGCAATTTGCAGGTATTATGACCCATATCTCTTACCGCAATTTGTGTCACATCTACTGGAGTATCATGAGCATGTATTATGACGTCACAGTATATGATGACAGCATAATTAGTGTGCAGTATGACGTCACAGTGCATTATGACGTCATAATATATCAGCATTATGACATCACAATATATTATGAGAGCGCAATTTGCAGGTGTTATGAGCAATTTCTCTTACCCCAATTTGTGTCACATCTACTGGAGCATCATGAGCATGTATTATGACGTCACAGTATATGATGACATCATAATTAGTATGCACTATGACGTCACAATGTATTATGACGTCATAATGTATCTGCATTATGACATCACTATATATTTTGAGAGCGCAATTTGCAGGTATTATGAGCAACTTCTCTTACCCCAATTTGTGTAACATCTACTGGAGAATCATGAGCATGTATTATGATGTCACAGTATATGATGACATCATAATTAGTATGCAGTATGACATCACAATTTATTTTGACGTCATAATGTATTCGCCTTATGACATCACAATTTATTATGATAGCGCAATTTGCCGGTATTATGAGCAATTTCTCTTACCCCAATTTGTGTCACATCTACTGGAGCATCATGAGCATGTATTATGACGTCACAGCATATGATGACATCATAACAAGTATGCACTATGATGTCACAATGTATTATGACGTCATAATGTATCCGCATTATGACATCACAAAATATTAAGAGAGCGCAATTTGCAGGTATTATGAGCAATTTCTCTTACCCCAATTTGTGTCACATCTACCGGAGCATCATGAGCATGTATTATGACGTCACAGTATATGGTGACATCATAATAATTATGCACTATGACGTCACAATGTTTTATTAAGTCATAATGTACCAGCCTTATGACATCACAATATATTATGAGAGTGCCATTTGCAGGTATTATGAGCAATTTCTCTTACCCCAATTTGTGTCACGTCTACTGGAGCATCATGAGCATGTATTATGACATCACAGTATATGATGACATCATAATTAGTATGCAATATGACGTCACAATATAGTATGACGTCATAATGTATCCGCATTATGACATCACAATATATTATGAGAGCACAATTTGGAGGTATTATGAGTAATTTCTCTTATCCCAATTTGTGTCACATCTACTGGAGCATCATGAGCATGTATTATGACGTCACAGTATATGATGACATCATAATTAGTATGCACTATGACGTCACAATGTATTAGACGTCATAATGTATCCACATTATGACATCACAATATATTATGAGAGCGCAATTTGCAGGTTTTATGACCAATTTCGCTTACCGCAATTTGTGTCACATCTACTGGAGCATCATGAGCATGTATTATGACGTCACAGTATATGGTGAAATCATAATTAGTATGCACTATGACGTCACAATGTATTATGACGTCATAATGTATCCGCATTATGACATCGCAATATATTATGAGAGCGCAATTTGCAGGTATTATGAGCAATTTCTCTTACACCAATTTGTGTCACATCTACTGAAGCATCATGAGCATGAATTATGACGTCACAGTATATGATGACATCATAATTAGTATGCACTATGATGTCACAATGCAGTATGACGTCATAATGTATCCGCATTATGACATCACAATATATTATGAGAGCGCAATTTGCAGGCATTATGAGCAATTTCTCTTACCCCAATTTGTGTCACATCTACTGGAGCACAATGAGCATGTATTATGACGTCACAGTATATGGTGACATGATAATTAGTATGCACTATGACATCAAAATTTATTATGACGTCATAATGTATCCGCATTATGACATCACAATATATTATGAGAGCGCAATTTGCAGGTATTACGAGCAATATCTCTTACCCCAATTTGTGTCACATCTACTGAAGCATCATGAGCATGTATTATGACGTCACATTATACGATGACATCCTAATTAGTATGCACTATGATGTCACAATGTATTATGACGTCATAAAGTATCCGCATTACGACATCCCAATATATTATGAGAGCGCAATTTGCAGGTATTATGAGCAATTTCTCTTACCCCAATTTGTGTCACATCTACTTGAGCATCATGAGCATGTATTATGACGTCACAGTATACGATGACATCATAATTAGTATGCACTATGACGTCACAATGCAGTATGACGTCATAATGTATCCACATTATGACATCACAATACATTATGAGAGCGCAATTTGCAGGTTTTATGAGCAATTTCTCTTACCCCAATTTTTGTCACATCTACTGGAGCATCATGAGCATGTATTTTGACGTCACAGTATATGATGACATCATAATTAGTATGCACTATGACGTCACAATGTATTATGACGTCATAAAGTATCCGCATTATGACATCACAATATATTATGAGAGCGCAATTTGCAGGTATTAGGAGCAATTTCTCTTACCCCAATTTGTGTCACATCTACTGAAGCATCATGAGCAAGTATTATGACGTCACAGTATACGATGACATCATAATTAGTATGCACTATGACGTCACAATGTATTATGACGTCATAATGTATCCGCATTAAGACATCACAATATATTATGAGAGCGCAATTTGCAGGTTTTATGAGCAATTTCTCTTACCCCAATTTGTGTCACATCTACTGGAGCATCATGAGCATGTATTATGACGTCACAGTATATGATGACATCATAATTAGTATGCACTATGACATCACAATGTATTATGACGTCATAATGTATCCGCATTATGACATCACAATATATTATGAGAGCGCAACATTCAGGTATTATGAGCAATTTCTCTTACCCCAATTTGTGTCACATCTACTGGAGCATCATGAGCATGAATTATGACGTCACAGTATATGATGACATCATAATTAGTATGCACTATGACGTCACAATGTATTATGACGTCATAATATATCCGCATTATGACATCAGAATATATTATGAGAGCGCAACATGCAGGTATTATGAGCAATTTCTCTTACCCCAATTTGTGTCACATCTACTGGAGCATCATGAGCATGTATTATGACGTCACAGTATATGATGACATCATAATTAGAATGCACTATGACGTCACAATGTATTATGACGTCATAATGTATCCGCATTATGACATCACAATATATTATGAGAGCGCAATTTGCAGGTTTTATGAACAATTTCGCTTACAGCAATTTGTGTCACATCTACTGGAGCATCATGAGCATGTATTATGACGTCACAGTATATGATGACATCATAATCAGTATGCACTATGACGTCACAATGTATTATGAGGTCATAATGTTTCCGCATTATGACATCACAATGTATTATGAGAGCGCAACATGCAGGCATTATGAGCAATTTCTCTTACCCCAATTTGTTTCACATCTACTGGAGCATCATGAGCATGTATTTTCACGTCACAGTATATGATGACATCATAATTATTATGCACTACGACGTCACAATGTATTATGACGTCATAAAGTATCCGCATTATGACATCACAATATATTATGAGAGCGCAATTTGCAGGTATTATGAGCAATTTCTCTTACCCCAATTTGTGTCAAATCTACTGAAGCATCATGAGCATGTATTGTGACGTCACAGTATACGATGACATCATAATTAGTATGCACTATGACGTCACAATGTATTATGACGTCATAAAGTATCCGCATTATGACATCACAATATATTATGAGAGCGCAATTTGCAGGTATTATGAGCAATTTCTCTTACCCCAATTTGTGTCACATCTACTGAAGCATAATGAGCATGTATTATGACGTCACAGTATATGATGACATCATAATTAGTATGCAGTATGACGTCACAGTATATTATGACGTCACAATGTATCCGCATTAAGACATCACAATATATTATGAGAGCGCAATTTGCAGGTTTTATGAGCAATTTCTCTTACCCCAATTTGTGTCACATCTACTGGAGCATCATGAGCATGAATTATGACGTCACAGTATACGATGACATCATAATTAGTATGCACTATGACGTCACAGTGCAGTATGACGTCATAATGTATCCGCATTATGACATCACAATATATTATGAGAGCGCAATTTGCAGGTTTTATGAGCAATTTCTCTTATCCCAATATTTGTCACATGTACTGGAGCATCATGAGCATGTATTTTGACGTCACAGTATATGATGACATCATAATTAGTATGCACTATGACGTCACAATGTATTATGACGACATAAAGTATCCGCATTATGACATCACAATATGTTATGAGAGCGCAATTTGCAGGTATTATGAGCAATTTCTCTTACCCCAATTTGTGTCACATCTACTGGAGCATCATGAGCATGATTTATGACGTCACAGTATATGATGACATCATAATTAGTATGCACTATGACGTCACAATGTATTATGATGTCATAATGTATCCACATTATGACATCACAATATATTATGAGAGCGCAATTTGCAGGTATTATGACCAATTTCTCTTACACCAATTTGTGTCACATCTACTGAAGCATCATGAGCATGTATTATGACGTCACAGTATATGATGACATCATAATTAGTATGCAGTATGACGTCACAATGTATTATGACGTCATAATGTATCCGCATTAAGACATCACAATATATAATGGGAGGGCAATTTGCAGGTTTTCTGAGCAATTTCTCTTACCCCAATTTGTGTCACATCTACTGGAGCATCATGAGCATGTATTATGACGTCACAGTATATGATGACATCATAATTAGTATGCACTATGACATCACAATGTATTATGACGTCATAATATAAACGCATTATGACATCACATTATATTATGAGAGCGCAACATGCAGGTATTATGAGCAATTTCTCTTACCCCAATTTGTGTCACATTTACTGGAGCATCATGAGCATGTATTATGACGTCACAGTATATGATGACATCATAATTAGTATTCACTATGACGTCACAATGTATTATGACGTCATAATGTATCCGCGTTATGACATCACAATATATTATGAGAGCGCAACATGCAGGTATTATGAGCAATTTCTCTTACCCCAATTTGTGTCACATCTGCTGGAGCATCATGAGCATGTTTTATGACGTCACAGTATATGATGACATCATAATTAGTATGCACTATGACGTCACAATGTATTATGACGTCATAATGTATCCGCATTATGACATCACAATATATTATGAGAGCGCAATTTGCAGGTTTTATGACCAATTTCGCCTACCGTAATTTGTGTCACATCTTCTGGAGCATCATGAGCATGTATTATGACGTCACAGTATATGATGACATCATAATCAGTATGCACTATGACGTCACAATGTATCATGACATCAAAATGTATCCGCAATATGACATCACAATATATTATGAGAGCGCAACATGCAGGTATTATGAGCAATTTCTCTTACCCCAATTTGTGTCACATCTACTGGAGCATCATGAGCATGATTTATGACGTCACAGTTTATGATGACATCATAATTAGTATGCACTATGACGTCACAATGTATTATGACGTCATAATGTATCCGCACTATGACATCACAATATATTAAGAGAGCGCAACATGCAGGTATTATGAGCAATTTCTCTTACACCAATTTGTGTCACATCCACTGAAGCATCATGATTATGTATTATGACGTCACAGTATATGATGACTTCATAATTAGTATGCACTATGAGATCACAATGCAGTATGACGTCATAATGTATCCGCATTATGACATCACAATATATTATGAGAGCGCAATTTGCAGGCATTATGAGCAATTTCTCTTACCCCAATTTGTGTCACATCTACTGGAGCACCATGAGCATGTATTATGACGTCACAGTATATGATGACATGATGATTAGCATGCACTATGGCGTCACAATTTATTATGACGTCATAATGTATCCGCATTATGACATCACAATATATTATGAGAGCGCAATTTGCAGGTATTATGAGCAATTTCTCTTACCACAATTTGTGTGACATCTACTGAAGCAACATGAGCATGTATTATGACGTCACAGTATACGATGACATCATAATTAGTATGCACTATGACGACACAATGCAGTATGACATCATAATGTATCCGCATTATGACATCACAATATATTATGAGAGCTCAATTTGCAGGCATTATGACCAATTTCTCTTACCCCAATTTGTGTCACATCTACTGGAGCATCATGAGCATGTATTATGACGTCACAGTATATGATGACATCATAATTAGTATGCACTATGGCGTCACAATTTAGTATGACGTCATAATGTATCCACATTATGACATCACAATATATGATGAGACCGCAATTTGCAGGTATTATGACCCATATCTCTTACCCCAATTTGTGTCACATCTACTGGAGCATCATGAGCATGTATTATGACGTCACAGTATATGATGACATCATAATTAGTATGCACTATGACGTCACAATGTATTATGACGTCATAATGTATCAGCATTATGACATCACGATATATCATGAGAGCGCAATTTGCATGCATTATGAGCAATTTCTCTTACCCCAATTTGAGTCACCTCTACTGGATCATCATGAGCATGTATTATGACATCATCGTATATGATGACATCATAATTAGTATGCAGTATGACGTCACAGTGTATTATGACGTCATAATGTATCCGCATTATGACATCACAATATATTATGAGAGCGCAATTTGCAGGTAGTATGAGCAATTTTTCTTACCCCAATTTGTGTCACATCTACTGGAGCATCATGAGCATGTATTATGATGTCACAGCATATGATGACACCATAACAAGTATGCACTATGATGTCACAATGTATTATGACGTCATAATGTATCCGCATTATGACATCACAAAATATTAAGAGAGCGCAATTTGCAGGTATTATGAGCAATTTCTCTTACCCCAATTTGTGTCACATCTACCGGAGCATCATGAGCATGTATTATGACATCACAGTATATGATGACATCATAATTAGTATGCACTATGACGTCACAATGTTTTATGATGTCATAATCTATCTGCATTATGACATCACAAAATATTATGAGAGCGCAATTTGCAGGTATTTTCAGCAATTTCTCTTACCCCAATTTGTGTCACATCTACCGGAGAATGATGAGCATGTACTATGACATCACAGTATATGATGACATCATTATTAGTATGCACTATGACGTCACAATGTATTATGACATCATAGTGTATCCGCATTATGACATCTCAATATATTATGAGAGCGCAATTTGCAGGTATTATGAGCAATTTCTCTTAACCCAATTTGTGTCACATCTACTGGAGCATCATGAGCATGTATTATGACGTCACAGTATATGGTGACATCATAATTATTATGCACTATGACGTCAGAATGTTTTATTAAGTCATAATGTACCAGCATTATGACATCACAATATATTATGAGAGTGCCATTTGCAGGTATTATGAGCAATTTCTCTTACCCCAATTTGTGTCACGTCTACTGGAGCATCATGAGCATGTATTATGACATCACAGTATATGATGACATCATAATTAGTATGCAATATGACGTCACAATATAGTATGACGTCATAATGTATCCGCATTATGACATCACAATATATTATGAGAGCACAATTTGGAGGTATTATGAGTAATTTCTCTTAACCCAATTTGTGTCACATCTACAGGAGCATCATGAGCATGTATTATGATGTCACAGTATATGGTGACATCATAATTAGTTTGCACTATGACGTCACAATGTATTATGACGTCATAATATATCCGCATTACGACATCACAATATATTATGGGAGCGCAATTTGCAGGTATTATGAGCAATTTCTCCTACCCCAATTTGTGTCACATCTACTGGAGCATCATGAGCATGTATTATGACATCTCAGTATATGATGACATCATAATTAGTATGCACTATGACGTCACAATGTATTATGATTTCATAATATATCCGCATTATGATATCACAATATATTATGAGAGCGCAATTTGCAGGTATTATGAGCAATTTCACTTACCCCAATTTGTGTCACATCTACTGGAGCATCATGAGCATGTATTATGATGTCACAGTATCTGATGACATCATAATTAGTATGCACTCTGACGTCACAGTGTATTATGACGTCATGATGTATCCTCATTATGACATCACAATATATTATGAGAGCGCAATTTGCAGGTATTATGAGCAATTTCTCTTATCCCAATTTGTGTCACATCTACTGGAGCATCATGAGCATGTATTATGACATCACAGTATATGATGACATCATAATTAGTATGCACTATGACGTCACAATGTATTATGACGTCATAATATATCCGCATTATGACATCACAATATATTATGAGAGCGCAATTTGCAGGTTTTATGACCAATTTCGCTTACCGCAATTTGTGTCACATCTACTGGAGCATCATGAGCATGTATTTTGACGTCACAGTATATGATGACATCATAATTAGTATGCACTACGACGTCACAATGTATTATGACGTCATAAAGTATCCGCATTATGACATCACAATATATTATGAGAGCGCAACATGCAGGTATTATGAGCAATTTCTCTTACCCCAATTTGTGTCACATCTACTGGAGCATCATGAGCATGATTTTGATGTCACAGTATATGATGACATCATAATTACTATGCACTATGACCTCACAATGTATTATGACATCATAATGTATGCGCATTATGACATCACAATATATTATGAGAGCGCAACATGCAGGTATTTTGAGCAATTTCTCTTACCCCAATTTGTGTCACATCTACTGAAGCATCATGAGCATGTATTATGACGTCACAGTATATGATGACATCATAATCAGTATGCACTATGACGTCACAATGCAGTATGACGTCATAATGTATCCGCATTATGACATCACAATATATTATGAGAGCGCAATTTGCAGGTTTTATGAGAAATTCCTCTTACCCCAATTTTTGTCACATCTACTGGTGCATCATGAGCATGTATTTTGACGTCACAGTATACGATGACATCATAATTAGTATGCACTATGACGTCACAATGTATTATGACGTCATAAAGTATCCGCATTATGACATCACAATATATTATGAGAGCGCAATTTGCAGGTTTTATGAGCAATTTCTCTTACCCCAATTTGTGTCTCATCTACTGGATCATCATGAGCATGATTTATGACGTCACAGTATATGATGACATCATAATTAGTATGCACTATGACGTCACAATGTATTATGACGTCATAATGTATCTGCATTATGACATCACAATATATTATGAGAGCGCAACTTGCAGGTATTATGACCAATTTCTCTTACACCAATTTGTGTCACATCTACTGAAGCATCATGAGCATGTATTATGACTTCACAGTATATGATGACATCATAATTAGTATGCAGTATGACGTCACAATGTATTATGACGTCATAATGTATCCGCATTATGACGTCACAATATATTATGAGAGCGCAACATGCAGGTATTATGAGCAATTTCTCTTACCCCAATTTGTGTCACATCCACTGGAGCATCATGAGCATGTATTATGACGTCACAGTATACGATGACATCATAATTAGTATGCACTGTGACGTCACAATGTATTATAACGTCATAATGTATCAGCCTTATGACATCACAATATATTATGAGAGCGCAACATGCAGGTATTTTGAGCAATTTCTCTTATCCCAATTTGTGTCACATCTACTGGAGCAACATGAGCATGTATTATGACGTCACTGTATATGATGACATCATAATTAGTATGCACTATGACGTCACAATGTATTATGACGTCATAATGTATCCGCATTATGACATCACAATATATTATGAGAGCGCAATTTGCAGGTTTTATGACCAATTTCGCTTACCGCAATTTGTGTCACATCTGCTGGAGCATCATGAGCATGTATTATGACGTCACAGTATATGATGAAATCATAATTAGTATGCACTATGACGTCACAATGTATTATGACGTCATAATGTATCCGCATTATGACATCGCTATATATTATGAGAGCGCAATTTGCAGGTATTATGAGCAATTTCTCTTACACCAATTTGTGTCACATATACTGAAGCATCATGAGCATGTATAATGACGTCACAGTATATGATGACATCATAATTAGTATGCACTATGATGTCACAATGCAGTATGACGTCATAATGTATCCGCATTATGACATCACAATATACTATGAGAGCGCAATTTGCAGGCATTATGAGCAATTTCTCTTACCCCAATTTGTGTCACATCTACTGGAGCATCATCAGCATGTATTATGACGTCACAGTATATGATGACATGATAATTAGTATGCACTATAGCGTCACAATTTATTATGACGTCATAATGTATCCGCATTATGACATCACAATATATTATGAGAGTGCAATTTGCAGGTATTATGAGCAATTTCTCTTACCCCAATTTGTGTCACATCTACAGGAGCATCATGAGCATGTATTATGACATCACAGTATATGTTGACATCATAATTAGCATGCACTATGACGTCACAATGTATTATGACGTCATAAAGTATCCGCATTATGACATCACAATATATTATGAGAGCGCAACATGCAGGTATTATGAGCAATTTCCCTTACCCCAATTTGTGTCACATCTACTGGAGCATCATGAGCATGATTTTGATGTCACAGTATATGATGACATCATAATTACTATGCACTATGACGTCACAATGTATTATGACATCATAATGTATGCGCATTATGACATCACAATATATTATGAGAGCGCAACATGCAGGTATTTTGAGCAATTTCTCTTACCCCAATTTTTGTCACATCTACTGGTGCATCATGAGGATGTATTTTGACGTCACAGTATATGATGACATCATAATTAGTATGCACTATGACGTCACAATGTATTATGACGTCATAAAGTATCCGCATTATGACATCACAATATATTATTAGATTGCAATTTGCAGGTTTTATGAGCAATTTCTCTTACCCCAATTTGTGTCACATCTACTGAAGCATCATGAGCATGTATTATGACGTCACAGTATATGATGACATCATAATTAGTATGCATTATGACGTCACAATGTATTATGACGTCATAAAGTATCCGCATTATGACATCACAATATATTATGAGAGCGCAACATGCAGGTATTATGAGCAATTTCTCTTACCCCAATTTGTGTCACATCTACTGGAGCATCATGACCATGATTTATGACGTCACAGTATATGATGACATCATAATTAGTATGCACTATGACGTCACAATGTATTATGACGTCATAATGTATCCGCATTATGACATCACAATATATTATGAGAGCGCAACATGCAGGTATTATGAGCAATTTCTCTTACCCAAATTTGTGTCACATCTACTGGAGCATCATGAGCATGTATTATGACGTCACAGTATATGATGACATCATAATTAGTATGCACTATGATGTCACAATGCAGTATGACGTCATAATGTATCCGCATTATGACATCAGAATATATTATGAGAGCGCAATTTGCAGTCATTATGAGCAATTTCTCTTACCCCAATTTGTGTCACATCTACTGGAGCACAATGAGCATGTATTATGACGTCACAGTATATGGTGACATGATAATTAGTATGCACTATGGCATCAAAATTTATTATGACGTCATAATGTATCCGCATTATGACATCACAATATATTATGAGAGTGCAATTTGCAGGTATTATGAGCAATTCCTCTTACCCCAATTTGTGTCACATCTACCGGAGCATCATGAGCATGTATTATGACATCACAGTATATGTTGACATCATAATTAGTATGCACTATGACGTCACAATGTATTATGACGTCATAATGTATCCGCATTATGACATCACAATATATTCTGAGAGCGCAATTTGCAGGTATTATGAGCAATTTCTCTTACCCCAATTTTTGTCACATCTACTGGAGCATCATGAGCATGTATTTTGACGCCACAGTATACGATGACATCATAATTAGTATGCACTATGACGTCACAATGTATTATGACGTCATAAAGTATCCGCATTATGACATCACAATATAATATGAGAGCGCAATTTGCAGGTATTACGAGCAATTTCTCTTACCCCAATTTTGGTCACATCTACTGAAGCATCATGAGCATGTATTATGACGTCACAGTATACGATGACATCCTAATTAGTATGCAGTATGATGTCACAATGTATTATGACGTCATAAAGTATCCGCATTATGACATCACAATATATTATGAGAGCGCAATTTGCAGGTATTATGAGCAATTTCTCTTACCTCAATTTGTGTCACATCTACTTGAGCATCATGAGCATGTATTATGACGTCACAGTATACGATGACATCATAATTAGTATGCACTATGACGTCACAATGCAGTATGACGTCATAATGTATCCGCATTATGACATCACAATATATTATGAGAGCGCAATTTGCAGGTTTTTTGAGCAATTTCTCTTACCCCAATTTTTGTCACATCTACTGGAGCATCATGAGCATGTATTTTGACGTCACAGTATATGATGACATCATAATTAGTATGCACTATGACGTCACAATGTATTATGACGTCATAAAGTATCCGCATTATGACATCACAATATATTATGAGAGCGCAATTTGCAGGTATTATGAGCAATTTCTCTTACCCCAATTTGTGTCACATCCACTGAAGCATCATGAGCATGTATTATGACGTCTCAGTATATGATGACATCATAATTAGTATGCACTATGACGTCACAATGTATTATGACGTTCTAAAGTATCCGCATTATGACAACACAATATATTATGAGAGCGCAATTTGCAGGTATTATGAGCAATTTCTCTTACCCCAATTTGTGTCACATCTACTAAAGCATCATGAGCATGTATTATGACGTCACAGTATACGATGACATCATAATTAGTATGCACTATGACGTCACAATGTATTATGACGTCATAATGTATCCGCATTAAGACAACACAATATATTATGAGAGCGCAATTTGCAGGTTTTATGAGCAATTTCTCTTACCGCAATTTGTGTCACATCTACTGGAGCATCATGAGCATGTATTATGACGTCACAGTATATGATGACATCATAATTAGTATGCACAATGACATCACAATGTATTATGACGTCATAATGTATCCGCATTATGACATCACAATATATTATGAGAGCGCAACATTCAGATATTATGAGCAATTTCTCTTACCCCAATTTGTGTCACATCTACTGGAGCATCATGAGCATGTATTATGACGTCACAGTATATGATGACATCATAATTAGTATGCACTATGACGTCACAATGTATTATGACGTCATAATATATCCGCATTATGACATCAGAATATATTATGAGAGCGCAACATGCAGGTATTATGAGCAATTTCTCTTACCCCAATTTGTGTCACATCTACAGGAGCATCATGAGCATGTATTATGACGTCACAGTATATGATGACATCATAATTAGTATGCACTATGACGTCACAATGCAGTATGACGTCATAATGTATCCGCATTATGACATCACAATATATTATGAGAGCGCAATTTGCAGGTTTTATGAGCAATTTCTCTTACCCCAATTTTTGTCACATCTACTGGAGCATCATGAGCATGTATTTTGACGTCACAGTATATGATGACATCATAATTAGTATGCACTATGACGTCAAAATGTATTATGACGTCATAAAGTATCCGCATTATGACATCACAATATATTATGAGAGCGCAATTTGCAGGTATTATGAGCAATTTCTCTTACCCCAATTTGTGTCACATCCACTGAAGCATCATGAGCATGTATTATGACGTCACAGTATATGATGACATCATAATTAGTATGCACTATGACGTCACAATGTATTATGACGTCATAAAGTATCCGCATTATGACATCACAATATATTATGAGAGCGCAACATGCAGGTATTATGAGCAATTTCTCTTACCCCAATTTGTGTCACATCTACTGGAGCATCATGGGCATGATTTATGACGTCACAGTATATGATGACATCATAATTAGTATGCACTATGACGTCACAATGTATTATGACGTCATAATGTATCCGCATTATGACATCACAATATATTATGAGAGCGCAACATGCAGGTATTATGAGCAATTTCTCTTACCCAAATTTGTGTCACATCTACTGGAGCATCATGAGCATGTATTATGACGTCACAGTATATGATGACATCATAATTAGTATGCACTATGATGTCACAATGCAGTATGACGTCATAATGTATCCGCATTATGACATCACAATATATTATGAGAGCGCAATTTGCAGTCATTATGAGCAATTTCTCTTACCCCAATTTGTGTCACATCTACTGGAGCACAATGAGCATGTATTATGACGTCACAGTATATGGTGACATGATAATTAGTATGCACTATGGCATCAAAATTTATTATGACGTCATAATGTATCCGCATTATGACATCACAATATATTATGAGAGTGCAATTTGCAGGTATTATGAGCAATTCCTCTTACCCCAATTTGTGTCACATCTACCGGAGCATCATGAGCATGTATTATGACATCACAGTATATGTTGACATCATAATTAGTATGCACTATGACGTCACAATGTATTATGACGTCATAATGTATCCGCATTATGACATCACAATATATTCTGAGAGCGCAATTTGCAGGTATTATGAGCAATTTCTCTTACCCCAATTTTTGTCACATCTACTGGAGCATCATGAGCATGTATTTTGACGCCACAGTATATGATGACATCATAATTAGTATGCACTATGACGTCACAATGTATTATGACGTCATAAAGTATCCGCATTATGACATCACAATATAATATGAGAGCGCAATTTGCAGGTATTACGAGCAATTTCTCTTACCCCAATTTTTGTCACATCTACTGAAGCATCATGAGCATGTATTATGACGTCACAGTATACGATGACATCCTAATTAGTATGCAGTATGATGTCACAATGTATTATGACATCATAAAGTATCCGCATTATGACATCACAATATATTATGAGAGCGCAATTTGCAGGTATTATGAGCAATTTCTCTTACCACAATTTGTGTCACATCTACTTGAGCATCATGAGCATGTATTATGACGTCACAGTATACGATGACATCATAATTAGTATGCACTATGACGTCACAATGCAGTATGACGTCATAATGTATCCGCATTATGACATCACAATATATTATGAGAGCGCAATTTGCAGGTTTTATGAGCAATTTCTCTTACCCCAATTTTTGTCACATCTACTGGAGCATCATGAGCATGTATTTTGACGTCACAGTATATGATGACATCATAATTAGTATGCACTATGACGTCAAAATGTATTATGACGTCATAAAGTATCCGCATTATGACATCACAATGTATTATGAGAGCGCAACATGCAGGTATTATGAGCAATTTCTCTTACCCCAATTTGTGTCACATCTACTGGAGCATCATGAGCATGATTTATGACGTCACAGTATATGATGACATCATAATTAGTATGCACTATGACGTCGCAATGTATTATGACGTCATAATGTATCCGCATTATGACATCACAATATATTATGAGAGCGCAATTTGCAGGCATTATGAGCAATTTCTCTTACCCCAATTTGTGTCACATCTACTGGAGCATCATGAGCATGTATTTTCACGTCACAGTATATGATGACATCATAATTATTATGCACTATGACGTCACAATGTATTATGACGTCATAAAGTATCCGCATTATGACATCACAATATATTATGAGAGTGCAATTTGCAGGTATTATGAGCAATTTCTCTTACCCCAATTTGTGTCACATCTACTGACGCATCATGAGCATGTATTGTGACGTCACAGTGTACGATGACATCATAATTAGTATGCACTATGACGTCACAATGTATTATGACGTCATAAAGAATCCGCATTATGACATCACAATATATTATGAGAGCGCAATTTGCAGGTATTATGAGCAATTTCTCTTACCCCAATTTGTGTCACATCTACTGAAGCATCATGAGCATGTATTATGACGTCACAGTATATGATGACATCATAATTAGTATGCAGTATGACGTCACAATGTATTATGACGTCATTATGTATCCGCATTAAGACATCACAATATATTATGGGAGCGCAATTTGCAGGTTTTCTGAGCAATTTCTCTTACCCCAATTTGTGTCACATCTACAGAAGCATCATGAGCATGTATTATGACGTCACAGTATATGATGACATCATAATTATTATGCACTATGACATCACAATGCATTATGACGTCATAATATATCCGCATTATGACATCACAATATATTATGAGAGCGCAACATGCAGGTATTATGAGCAATTTCTCTTACCCCAATTTGTGTCACATCTACTGGAGCATCATGAGCATGTATTATGACGTCACAGTATATGATGACATCATAATTATTATGCACTATGACGTCACAATGTATTATGACGTCATAACGTATCCGCATTAAGACATCACAATATATTATGAGAGCGCAACATGCAGGTATTATGAGCAATTTCTCTTACCCCAACTTGTGTCACATCTACTGGAGCATCATGAGCATGTATTATGACGTGACAGTATATGATGACATCATAATTAGTATGCACTATGACGTCACAATGTATTATGACGTCATAATGTATCCGCATTATGACATCACAATATATTTTGAGAGCGCAATTTGCAGGTTTTATGACCAATTTCACCTACCGCAATTTGTGTCACATCTACTGGAGCATCATGAGCATGTATTATGACGCCACAGTATATGATGACATCATAATCAGTATGCACTATGACGTCACAATGTATTATGACGTCATAATGTATCCGCAATATGACATCACAATATATTATGAGAGCGCAACATGCAGGTATTATGAGCAATTTCTCTTACCCCAATTTGTGTCACATCTACTGGAGCATCATGAGCATGATTTATGACGTCACAGTATATGATGACATCATAATTAGTATGCACTATGACGTCACAATGTATTATGACGTCATAATGTATCCGCATTATGACATCACACTATATTATGAGAGCGCAATTTGCAGGTATTATGAGCAATTTCTCTTACACCAATTTGTGTCACATCCACTGAAGCATCATGAGCATGTATTATGACGACACAGTATATGATGACTTCATAATTAGTATGCACTATGATGTCACAATGCACTATGACGTCATAATGTATCTGCATTATGACATCACAAAATATTATGAGAGCGCAATTTGCAGGTATTTTCAGCAATTTCTCTTACCCCAATTTGTGTCACATCTACTGGAGAATGATGAGCATGTACTATGACATCACAGTATATGATGACATCATTATTAGTATGCACTATGACGTCACAATGTATTATGACGTCATAGTGTATCCGCATTATGACATCTCAATATATTATGAGAGCGCAATTTGCAGGTATTATGATCAATTTCTCTTAACCCAATTTGTGTCACATCTACTAGAGCTTCATGAGCATGTATTATGACGTCACAGTATATGGTGACATCATAATTATTATGCACTATGACGTCACAATGTTTTATTAAGTCATAATGTACCAGCATTATGACATCACAATATATTATGAGAGTGCCATTTGCAGGTATTATGAGCAATTTCTCTTACCCCAATTTGTGTCACGTCTACTGGAGCATCATGAGCATGTATTATGACATCACAGAATATGATGACATCATAATTAGTATGCAATATGACGTCACAATATAGTATGACGTCATAATGTATTCGCATTATGACATCACAATATATTATGAGAGCACAATTTGGAGGTATTATGAGTAATTTCTCTTAACCCAATTTGTGTCACATCTACTGGAGCATCATGAGCATGTATTATGATGTCACAGTATATGGTGACATCATAATTAGTTTGCACTATGACGTCACAATGTATTATGATTTCATAATATATCCGCATTATGACATCACAATATATTATGAGAGCGCAATTTGCAGGTACTATGAGCAATTTCACTTACCCCAATTTGTGTCACATCTACTGGAGCATCATGAGCATGTATTATGATGTCAGAGTATATGGTGACATCATAATTAGTATGCACTCTTACGTCACAGTGTATTATGACATCATGATGTATCCTCATTAAGACATCACAATATATTATGAGAGCGCAATTTGCAGGTATTATGAGCAATTTCTCTTACCCCAATTTGTGTCACATCTACTGGAGCATCATGAGCATGTATTATGACGTCACAGTATATGATGACATCATAATTAGTATGCACTATGATGTCACAATGTGTTATGACGTCATAATGTGTCCGCGTTATAACATCACAATATATTATGAGAGCCCAATTTACAGGTATTATGAACAATTTCTCTTACCCCAATTTGTGCCACATCTACTGGAGCATCATAAGCATGTATTGTGACGTCACAGTATATGATGACATCATTATTAGTATGCAGTATGACGTCATAATATATTATGACGTCACAATATATCCGCATTATGACATCACAATATATTATGAGAGCGCAACAAGCAGGTATTATGAGCAATTACTCTTACCCGAATTTGTGTCACATCTACTGGAGCATCATGAGCATGTATTATGACGTCACAGTATATGATGACATCATAATTAGTATGCAGTATGACGTCACAATGTATTATGACGTCATAATATATCCGCATTATGACATCACAATATATTATATGAGCGCAATTTGCACGTTTTATGAACAATTTCGCTTACCCCAATTTGTGTCGCATCTACTGGAGCATCATGAGCATGTAATATGACGTCACAGTATATGATGACATCATAATTAGTATTCAGTATGACGTCACAATGTATTATGACGTCATAATATATCCGCATTATGACATCACAATATATTATGAGACCGCAACATGCACGTATTATGAGCAATTTCTCTTACCCCAATTTGTGTCACATCTACTGGAGCATCATGAGCATGAATTATGACGTCACAGTATATGATGACATCATAATGAGTATGCACTATGACGTCACAATATACTATGACGTCATATTGTATCCGCATTATGACATCACAATATATTATGAGAGCGCAATTTGCAGGTATTATGAGCAATTTGTCTTACCCTAATTTGTGTCACATCTACTGGAGCCTCATGAGCATGTATTATGACGTCACAGTATATGATGACATCATAATTAGTATGCAGTATGACCTCACAATGTATTATGACGTCATAATGTATCCGCATTTTGACATCACAATATATTATGAGAGCGCAACATTCAGGTATTATGAGCAATTTCTCTTACCCCAAATTGTGTCACATCTACTGGAGCATCATGAGCATGTATTATGACGTCACAGTATATGATGACATCATAATTAGTATGCACTATGACGTCACAAAGTATTATGGCGTCATAATGTATCCGCATTATGACATCACAATATATTATGAGAGCGCAATTTGCAGGTTTTATGACAATTTTCGATTACCCCAATTTGTGTCACATACACTGGAGCATCATGAGCATGTATTGTGACGTCACAGTATATGATGACATCATAATTAGTATGCAGTATGATGTCACAATGTATTATGATGTCATAATGTATCCGCATTATGACATCACAATATATTATGAGAGCGCAACATGCAGGTATTATGAGCAATTTCTCTTACCACAATTTGTGTCACATCTACTGGAGCATCATGAGCATGTATTATGACGTCACAGTATTTGATGACATCATAATTAGTATGCACTGTGACGTCACAATTTTTTATGACGTCATAATGTATCCGCCTTATGACATCACAATATATTATGAGAGCGCAACATGCAAGTATTATGAGCAATTTCTCTTATCCCAATTTGTGTCACATCTACTGGAGCATCATGAGCATGTATTATGACGTCACAGTATATGATGACATCATAATTAGTATGCAGTTTGACGTCACAATGGATTATGACGTCATAATGTATCCGCATTAAGACATCACAATATATTATGAGAGCGCAATTTGCCGGTTTTATGAGCAATTTCTCTTACCCCAATTTGTGTCACATCTACTGGAGCATCATGAGCATGTATTATGACGTCACAGAATATGATGACATCATAATTAGTATGCAGTATGACGTCACAATGGATTATGACGCCATAATGTATCTGCATTAAGACATCACACTATATTATGAGAGCGCAATTTGCCGGTTTTATGAGCAATTTCTCTTACCCCAATTTGTGTCACATCTACTGGAGCATCATGAGCATGTATTATGACGTCACAGTATATGATGACATCATAATTAGTATGCACTATGACATCACAATATATTATGACGTCATAATGTATCCGCATTATGACATCACAATATATTATGAGAGCACAACATGCAGGTATTATGAGCAATTTCTCTTACCCCAATTTGTGTCACATCTACTGGAGCATCATGAGCATGTATTATGACGTCACAGTATATGATGACATCATAATTAGTATGCACTATGACGTCACAATGTCTTATGACGTCATAATGTATCCGCATTATGACATCACAATATATTATGAGAGCGCAATTTGCCGGTTTTATGAGCAATTTCTCTTACCCCAATTTGTGTCACATCTACTGGAGCATCATGAGCATGTATTATGACGTCACAGTATATGATGACATCATAATTAGTATGCACTATGACATCACAATATATTATGACGTCATAATGTATCCGCATTATGACATCACAATATATTATGAGAGCGCAACATGCAGGTATTATGAGCAATTTCTCTTACCCCAATTTGTGTTACATCTACTAGAGCATCATGAGCATGTATTATGACGTCACAGTATATGATGACATCATAATTAGTATGCACTATGACGTCACAATGTCTTATGACGTCATAAGGTATCCGCATTATGACATCAAAATATATTATGAGAGCGCAATTTGCAGGTTTTATGACCAATTTCGCTTACCCCAATTTGTGTCACATCTACTGGAGCATCTTGAGCATGTATTATGACGTCACAGTATATGGTGACATCATAATTAGTATGCAGTATGACGTCACAATGTATTATGATGTCATAAACTATCCGCATTATGACATCAGAATATATTATGAGAGCGCAACATGCAGGTATTATGACCAATTTCGCTTACCCCAATTTGTGTCACATCTACTGGAGCACCATGAGCATGTATTATGACATCACAGTATATGATGACATCATAATTAGTATGCACTATGACGTCACAATGTATTATGACGTCATTATGTATCCGCATTATGACATCACAATATATTATGAGAGCGCAATTTGCAGGTTTTATGACCAATTTCGCTTACCGCAATTTGTGTCACATCTACTGGAGCATCATGAGCATGTATTATGACGTCACACTATATGAGGACATCATAATGAGTATGCAATATGACGTCACAATGTATTATGACGTCATTATGTATCCGCATTATGACATCACAATATATTATGAGAGCGCAACATGCAGGTATTATGAGCAATTTCTCTTACCCCAATTTGTGTCACATCTACTGGAGCATCATGAGCATGATTTATGACGTCACAGTATATGATGACATCATAATTAGTATGCACTATGACGTCACAATGTATTATGACGTCATAATGTATCCGCATTATGACATCACAATATATTATGAGAGCGCAATTTGCACGTTTTATGACCATTTTCGATTACCCCAATATGTGTCAAACATACTGGAGCATCATGAGCATGTATTATGACGTCATAGTATATGATGACATCATAATTAGTATGCAGTATGACGTCACAATGTATTATGACGTCATAATGTATCCGCATTATGACATCACAATATATTATGAGAGTGCAACATGCAGGTATTATGAGCAATTTCTCTTACCCCAATTTGTGTGACATCTACTGGAGCATCATGAGCATGAATTATGACGTCACAGTATATGATGACATCATAATTAGTATGCACTATGATGTCAGAATGTATTATGACGTCATAATGTATCCGCATTATGACATCACAATATATTATGAGAGCGCAGCATGCAGGTATTATGAACAATTTCTCTTACCCCAATTTGTGTCACATCTACTGGAGCATCATGAGCATGTATTATGACGTCACAGTATATGATGACATCATAATTAGTATGCACTATGACATCACAATGTATTATGATGTCATAATGTATCCGCATTATGACATCACAAAATTTTATGAGAGCGCAACATACAGGTATTATGAAAAATTTCTCTTACCCCAATTTGTGTCACATCTACTGGAGGATCATGAGCATGTATTATGACGTCACAGTATATGATGACATCATAATTAGTATGCAGTATGACTTCACAATGTATTATGACGTCATAATGTATCTGCATTATGACATCACAATATATTATGAGAGCGCAACATGCAGGTATTATGAGCAATTTCGCTTATCCCAATTTGTGTCACATCTACTGTAGCATCATGAGCATGTATTATGACGTCACAGTATGTGATGACATCATAATTAGTAAGCACTATGACGTCACAATGTATTATGACGTCATAATGTATCTGCATTATGTCATCACAATATATTATGAGAGCGCAACATGCAGGTATTATGAGCAATTTCTCTTACCCCAATTTGTGTCACATCTACTGGAGCATCATGAGCATGTTTTATGACGTCAGAGTATATGATGACATCATAATTAGTATGCACTATGACGTCACAATGTATTATGACGTCATAATGTATCCGCATTATGACATCACAATATATTATGAGAGCGCAACATGCAGGTATTATGAGCAATTTCTCTTACCCCAATTTGTGTCACATCTACTGGAGCATCATGAGCATGTATTATGACGTCACAGTATATGATGACATCATAATTAGTATGCACTATGACGTCACAATGTATTATGACGTCATAATGTATCCGCATTATGACATCACAATATATTATGAGAGCGCAATTTGCAGGTTTTATGACCAATTTCGCTTACCGCAATTTGTGTCACATCTACTGGAGCAACATGAGCATGTATTATGACGTCACAGTATATGATGACATCATAATCAGTATGCACTATGACGTCACAATGTATTATGACGTCATAATGTATCCGCATTATGACATCACAATATATTATGAGAGCGCAATTTGCAGGTTTTATGACCATTTTCGATTACCCCAATTTGTGTCAAATATACTGGAGCATCATGAGCATGTATTATGACGTCATAGTATATGATGACATCATAATTAGTATGCAGTATGACGTCAAAATGTCATAATCCATTGTGACGTCATACTGCATACTAATTATGATGTCATCATATACTGTGACGTCATAATACATGCTCATGATGCCCCAGTAGGTGTGACACAAATTGGGGTTAGCGAAATTGGTCATAAAACCTGCAAATTGCGCTCTCATAATATATTGTGATGTCATAATGCGGCTACATTATGACGTAATAATACATTGTGACATCATAGTGCATACTAATTATGATGTCATCATATACTGTGACGTCATAATACATGCTCATGATGCTCCAGTAGATGTGACACAAATTGAAGTAAGAGAAATTGCTCATAATACCTGGATGTTGCACTCTCATAATATATTGTGATGTCATAATGCGGATACATTATGACGTCATAATACATTGTGACGTCATACTGCATACTAATTATGATGTCATCATATACTGTGACGTCATAATACATGCTCATGATGCTTCAGTAGATGTGACACAAATTGGGGTAATCGAAAATGGTCATAAAACCTGCAAATTGCGCTCTCATAATATATTGTGATATCATAATGCGGATACATTATGACGTCATAATACATTGTGGCGTCATAGTGCATACTAATTAGGATGCCATCATATATTGTGACGTCATAATGCATGCTCATGATGCTCCAGTAGATGTGACACAAATTGGGGTAAGAGAAATTTCTCATAATACCTGCATGCTGCGCTCTCATAATATATTGTGATGTCATAATGTGGATACATTATGACGTCATAATACATTCTGACATCATAATTAGTATGCAGTATGACGTCACAATGTATTATGACGTCATAATGTATCCGCATTATGACATCACAATATATTATGAGAGTGCAACATGCAGGTATTATGAGCTATTTCTCTTTCCCCAAGTTGTGTCACATCTACTGGAGCATCATGAGCATGTATTATGACGTCACAGTATATGATGACATCATAATTCGTATGCAGTATGACGTCACAATGGATTATGATGTCATAATGTATCCGCATTAAGACATCACAATATATTATGAGAGCGCAACATTCAGGTATTATGAGCAATTTCTCTTACCGCAATTTGTGTCACATCTACTGGAGCATCATGAGCATGTATTATGATGTCACAGTATATGATGACATCATAATTAGTATGCACTATGATGTCACAATGTATTATGACGTCATAATGTATCCGCATTATGACATCACAATATATTATGAGAGCGCAACATGCAGGTATTATGAGCAATTTCTCTTACCGCAATATGTGTCATATCTACTGGAGCATCATGAGCATGTATTATGACGTCACAGTATATGATGACATCATAATTAGTATGCAGTATGACATCACAATGTATTATGATGTCATAATGTATCCACATTATGACATCACAATATATTATGAGAGCGCAATTTGCAGGTTTTATGACCAATTTCGCTTACCCCAATTTGTGTCACATCTACTGGAGCATCATGAGCATGTATTATGACGTCACAGTATATGGTGGCATCATAATTAGTATGCAGTATGACGTCACAATGTATTATGACGTCATAAAGTATCCGCATTATGACATCACAATATATTATGAGAGCGCAACATGCAGGTATTATGACCAATTTCGCTTACCCCAATTTGTGTCACATCTACTGTAGCATCATGAGCATGTATTATGACGTCACAGTATATGATGACATCATAATTAGTAAGCACTATGACGTCACAATGTATTATGACGTCATAATGTATCTGCATTATGACATCACAATATACTATGAGTGCGCAATTTGGAGGTTTTATGACCATTTTCGATTACCCCAATTTGTGTCACATCTACTGGAGCATCATGAGCATGTATTACGACGTCACAGTATATGATGACATCATAATTAGTATGCACTATGACGTCACAATGTATTATGACGTCATAATGTATCCGCATTATGACATCACAATATATTATGAGAGCGCAACATGCAGGTATTATGAGCAATTTCTCTTACCCCAATTTGTGTCACATCTACTGGAGCATCATGAGCATGTATTATGACGTCACAGTATATGATGACATCATAATTAGTATGCACTATGACGTCAGAATGTATTATGACGTCATAATGTATCCGCATTATGACATCACAATATATTATGAGAGCGCAATTTGCAGGTTTTATGACCAATTTCGCTTACCCCAATTTGTGTCACATCTACTGGAGCATCATGAGCATGTATTATGACGTCACAGTATATGATGACATCATAATTAGTATGCACTATGACATCACAATGTATTATGACGTTATAATGTATCCGCATTATGACATCACTATATATTATGAGAGCACAACCTGCAGGTATTATGAGCAATTTCTCTTACCCCAATTTGTGTCACATCTACTGGAGCATCATGAGCATGTATTATGACGTCACATTATATGATGACATCATAATTAGTATGCACTATGACGTCACAATGTATTATGACGTCATAATGTATCCGCATTATGACATCACAATATATTATGAGAGCGCAACATGCAGGTATTATGAGCAATTTCTCTTACCCCAATTTGTGTCACATCTACTGGATCATCATGAGCATGTATTATGACGTCACAGTATATGATGACATCAGAATTAGTATGCAGTATGACGTCACAATGTATTATGATGTCATAAAGTATCCGCATTATGACATCACAATATATTATGAGAGCGAAACATGCAGGTATTATGACCAATTTCGCTTACCCCAATTTTTGTCACATCTACTGTAGCATCATGAGCATGTATTATGACGTCACATTATATGATGACATCATAATTAGTATGCACTATGACGTCACAATGTATTATGACGTCATAATGTATCCGCATTATGACATCACAATATATTATGAGAGCGCAACATGCAGGTATTATGAGCAATTTCTCTTACCCCAATTTGTGTCACATCTACTGGATCATCATGAGCATGTATTATGACGTCACAGTATATGATGACATCAGAATTAGTATGCAGTATGACGTCACAATGTATTATGATGTCATAAAGTATCCGCATTATGACATCACAATATATTATGAGAGCGAAACATGCAGGTATTATGACCAATTTCGCTTACCCCAATTTTTGTCACATCTACTGTAGCATCATGAGCATGTATTATGACGTCCCAGTATATGATGACATCATAATTAGTAAGCACTATGACGTCACAATGTATTATGACGTCATAATGTATCCGCATTATGACATCACAATATATTATGAGAGCGCAATTTGGAGGTTTTATGACCATTTTCGATTACCCCAATTTGTGTCACATCACCTGGAGCATCATGAGCATGTATTATGACGTCACAGTATATGATGACAGCATAATTAGTATACACTATGACGTCACAATGTGTTATGACGTCATAATGTGTCCGCATTAGAACATCACAATATATTATGAGAGCGCAACATGCAGGTATTATGAGCAATTTCTCTTACCCCAATTTGTGTCACATCTACTGGAGCTTCATGAGCATGTATTATGACGTCACAGTATATGATGACATCATAATGAGTATGCACTATGACGTCACAATATACTATGACGTCATATTGTATCCGCATTATGACATCACAATATATTATGAGAGCGCAATTTGCAGGTATTATGAGCAATTTGTCTTACCCCAATTTGTGTCACATCTACTGGACCCTCATGAGCATGTATTATGACGTCACAGTATATGATGACATCATAATTAGTATGCACTATGACGTCACAATGTATTATGACGTCATAATGTATCCGCATTATGACATCACAATATATTATGAGAGCGCAACATGCAGGTATTATGAGCAATTTCGCTTACCCCAATTTGTGTCACATCTACTGGAGCATCATGAGCATGGATTATGACGTCACAGTATATGATGACATCATAATTAGTATGCACTATGACGTCACAATGTATTATGACGTCATAATGTATCCGCATTATGACATCACAAGATATTATGAGAGCGCAACATGCAGGTATTATGAGCAATTTCTCTTACCTCAATTTGTGTCACATCTACTGGAGCATCATGAGCATGTATTATGACGTCACAGTATATGATGACATCATAATTAATATGCAGTATGACATCACAATGTATTATGACGTCATAATGTATCCGCATTATGACATCACAATATATTATGAGAGCGCAATTTGCAGGTTTTATGACCAATTTCGCTTACCCCAATTTGTGTCACATCTACTGGAGCATCATGAGCATGTATTATGACGTCACAGTATATGGTGGCATCATAATTAGTATGCAGTATGACGTCACAATGTATTATGATGTCATAAAGTATCCGCATTATGACATCACAATATATTATGAGAGCGCAACATGCAGGTATTATGACCAATTTCGCTTACCCCAATTTGTGTCACATCTACTGTAGCATCATGAGCATGTATTATGACGTCACAGTATATGATGACATCATAATTAGTAAGCACTATGACGTCACAATGTATTATGACGTCATAATGTATCCGCATTATGACATCACAATATACTATGAGTGCGCAATTTGGAGGTTTTATGACCATTTTCGATTACCCCAATTTGTGTCACATCTACTGGAGCATCATGAGCATGTATTACGACGTCACAGTATATGATGACATCATAATTCGTATGCACTATGACGTCACAATGTATTATGACGTCATAATGTATCCGCATTATGACATCACAATATATTATGAGAGCGCAACATGCAGGTATTATGAGCAATTTCTCTTACCCCAATTTGTGTCACATCTACTGGAGCATCATGAGCATGTATTATGACGTCACAGTATTTGATGACATCATAATTAGTATGAACTGTGACGTCACAATGTATTATGACGTCATAATGTATCCGCATTATGACATCACAATATATTATGAGAGCGCAACATGCAGGTATTATGAGCAATTTCTCTTATCCCAATTTGTGTCACATCTACTGGAGCATCATGAGCATGTATTATGATGTCACAGTATATGATGACATCATAATTAGTATGCACTATGACGTCACAATGTATTATGACGTCATAATGTATCCGCATTATGACATCACAATATATTATGAGAGCGCAACATGCAGGTATTATGAGCAATTTCTCTTACCCAAATTTGTGTCACATCTAGTGGAGCATCATGAGCATGTATTATGACGTCACAGTATATGATGACATCATAATTAGTATTCACTATGATGTCACAATGTATTATGACGTCATAATGTAGCCGCATTATGACATCACAATATATTATGAGAGCGCAATTTGCACGATTTATGACCAATTTCGCTTACCCCAATTTGTGTCACATCTACTGGAGCATCATGAGCATGTATTATGACGTCACAGTATATGATGACGACATAATTAGTATGCAGTATGACGTCACAATGTATTATGACGTCATAATGTATCCGCATTAAGACATCACAATATATTATGAGAGCGCAATTTGCAGGTTTTATGAGCAATTTCTCTTACCCCAATTTGTGTCACATCTACTGGAGCATCATGAGCATGTATTATGACGTCACAGTATATGATGACATCATAATTAGTATGCACTATGACCTCACAATGTATTATGACGTCATAATGTATCCGCATTATGACATCGCAATATATTGTGAGAGCGCAACATGCAGGTATTATGAGCAATTTCTCTTACCCCAATTTGTGTCACATCTAATGGAGCATCATGAGCATGTATTATAACGTCACAGTATATGATGACATCATAATTAGTATGCAGTATGACGTCACAATGGATTATGACGTCATAATGTATCCGCATTATGACATCACAATATATTATGAGAGTGCAACATGCAGGTATTATGAGCAATTTCTCTTACCTCAATTTGTGTCACATCTACTGGAGCATCATGAGCATGTATTATGACGTCACAGTATATGATGACATCATAATTAGTATGCACTATGATGTCAAAATGTATTATTACGTCATAATGTAGACGCATTATGACATCACAATATATTATGAGAGCGCAATTTGCAGGTTTTATGACCAATTTCGCTTACCCCAATTTGTGTCACATCTACTGGAGCATCATGAGCATGTATTATGACGTCACAGTATTTGATGACATCATAATTAGTATGCAGTATGATGTCACAGTGTATTATGACGTCATAATGTATCCGCATTATGACATCACAATATATTATGAGAGCGCAATTTGCAGGTATTATGAGCAATTTCTCTTACCCCAATTTGTGTCACATCTACTGGAGCATCATGAGCATGTATTATGATGTCACAGCATATGATGACATCATAACAAGTATGCACTATGATGTCACCATGTATTATGACGTCATAATGTATCCGCATTATGACATCACAAAATATTAAGAGAGCGCAATTTGCAGGTATTATGAGCAATTTCTCTTACCCCAATTTGTGTCACATCTACCGGAGCATCATGAGCATGTATTATGACATCACAGTATATGATGACATCATAATAAGTATGCACTATGACGTCACAATGTATTATGATGTCATAATGTATCTGCATTATGACATCACAAAATATTATGAGAGCGCAATTTGCAGGTATTTTCAGCAATTTCTCTTACCCCAATTTGTGTCCCATCTACTGGAGAATGATGAGCATGTACTATGACATCACAGTATATGATGGCATCATTATTAATATGCACTATGACGTCACAATGTATTATGACGTCATAGTGTATCCGCATTATGACATCTCAATATATTATGAGAGCGCAATTTGCAGGTATTATGAGCAATTTCTCTTAACCCAATTTGTGTCACATCTACTGGAGCATCATGAGCATGTATTATGACGTCACAGTATATGGTGACATCATAATTATTATGCACTATGACGTCACAATGTTTTATTAAGTCATAATGTACCAGCATTATGACATCACAATATCTTATGAGAGTGCCATTTGCAGGTATTATGAGCAATTTCTCTTACCCCAATTTGTGTCACGTCTACTGGAGCATCATGAGCATGTATTATGACACCACAGTATATGATGACATCATAATTAGTATGCAATATGACGTCACAATATAGTATGACGTCATAATGTATACACATTATGACATCACAATATATTATGAGAGCACAATTTGGAGGTATTATGAGTAATTTCTCTTAACCCAATTTGTGTCACATCTACTGGAGCATCATGAGCATGTATTATGATGTCACAGTTTATGGTGACATCATAATTAGTTTGCACTATGACGTCACAATGTATTATGACGTCATAATATATCCGCATTATGACATCGCAATATATTATGGGAGCGCAATTTGCAGGTATTATGAGCAATTTCTCCTACCCCAATTTGTGTCACATCTACTGGAGCATCATGAGCATGTATTATGACATCACAGTATATGATGACATCATAATTAGTATGCACTATTACGTCACAATGTATTATGATTTCATAATATATCCGCATTATGACATCCCAATATATTATGAGAGCGCAATTTGCAGGTATTATGAGCAATTTCACTTACCCCAATTTGTGTCACATCTACAGGAGCATCATGAGCATGTATTATGATGTCACAGTATATGATGACATCATAATTAGTATGCACTCTGACGTCACAGTGTATTATGACATCATGATGTATCCTCATTATGACATCACAATATATTATGAGAGCGCAATTTGCAGGTATTATGAGCAATTTCTCTTACCCCAATTTGTGTCACATCTACTGGAGCATCATGAGCATGTATTATGACGTCACAGTATATGATGACATCATAATTAGTATGCACTATGATGTCACAATGTGTTATGACGTCATAATGTGTCCGCATTATGACATCACAATATATTATGAGAGCCCAATTTACAGGTATTATGAACAATTTCTCCTACCCCAATTTGTGCCACATCTACTGGAGCATCATAAGCATGTATTGTGACGTCACAGTATATGATGACATCATTATTAGTATGCAGTATGACGTCATAATATATTATGACGTCACAATGTATCCGCATTATTACATCACAATATATTATGAGAGCGCAACATGCAGGTATTATGAGCAATTACTCTTACCCGAATTTGTGTCACATCTACTGGAGCATCATGAGCATGTATTATGACGTCACAGTATATGATGACATCATAATTACTATGCAGTATGACGTCACAATGTATTATGACGTCATAATATATCCGCTTTATGACATCACAATATATTATATGAGCGCAATTTGCACGTTTTATGACCAATTTCGCTTACCCCAATTTGTGTCACATCTACTGGAGCATCATGAGCATGTATTATGACGTCACAGTATATGATGACAACATAATTAGTATGCAGTATGACGTCACAATGTATTATGACGTCATAATGTATCCGCATTAAGACATCACAATATATTATGAGAGCGCAATTTGCAGGTTTTATGAGCAATTTCTCTTACCCCAATTTGTGTCACATCTACTGGAGCATCATGAGCATGTATTATGACGTCACAGTATATGATGACATCATAATTAGTATGCACTATGACCTCACAATGTATTATGACGTCATAATGTATCCGCATTATGACATCACAATATATTGTGAGAGCGCAACATGCAGGTATTATGAGCAATTTCTTTTACCCCAATTTGTGTCACATCTACTGGAGCATCATGAGCATGTATTATGACGTCACAGTATATGATGACATCATAATTAGTATGCAGTATGACGTCACAATGTATTATGACGTCATAATGTATCCGCATTATGACATCACAATATATTATGAGAGCGCAATTGGCAGGTTTTATGACCAATTTCGCTTACCCCAATTTGTGTCACATCTACTGGAGCATCATGAGCATGTATTATGATGTCACAGTATATGGGGACATCATAATTAGTATGCAGTATGACGTCACAATGTATTATGATGTCATAAACTATCCGCATTATGACATCACAGTATATTATGAGAGCGCAACATGCAGGTATTATGACCAATTTCGCTTACCCCAATTTGTGTCACATCTACTGTAGCATCATAGCATGTATTATGACGTCACAGTATATGATGACATCATAATTAGTAAGCACTATGACGTCACAATGTATTATGACGTCATAATGTATAAGCATTATGACATCACAATATATTATGAGTGCGCAATTTGGAGGTTTTATGACCATTTTCGATTACCCCAATTTGTGTCACATCTACTGGAGCATCATGAGCATGTATTATGACGTCACAGTATATGATGACATCATAATTAGTATGCACTATGACCTCACAATGTATTATGACGTCATAAGGTATCCGCATTATGACATCACAATATATTATGAGAGCGCAACATGCAGGTTTTATGAGCAATTTCTCTTACCCCAATTTGTGTCACATCTACTGGAGCATCATGAGCATGTATTACGACGTCACAGTATATGATGACATCATAATTAGTATGCACTATGACGTCACAATGTATTATGACGTCATAATGTATCCGCATTATGACATCACAATATATTATGAGAGCGCAATTTGCAGGTTTTATGACCAATTTCGCTTACCCCAATTTGTGTCACATCTACTGGAGCATCATGAGCATGTATTATGACATCACAGTATATGATGACATCATAATCAGTATGCACTATGACCTCACAATGTATTATGACGTCATAATGTATCCGCATTATGGCATCACAATATATTATGAGAGCGCAACATGCAGGTATTATGAGCAATTTCTCTTACCCCAATTTGTGTCACATCTACTGGAGCATCATGAGCATGTTTTATGACGTCAGAGTATATGATGACATCATAATTAGTATGCACTATGACGTCACAATGTATTATGACGTCATTATGTATCCGCATTATGACATCACAATATATTATGAGAGCGCAATTTGCAGGTTTTATGACCATTTTCGATTACCCCAATTTGTGTCACATCTACTGAAGCATCATGAGCATGTATTATGACGTCACAGTATATGATGACATCATAATTAGTATGCAGTATGACGTCACAATGTATTATGACGTCATAATGTATCCGCATTATGACTTCACAATATATTATGAGAGCGCAACCTGCAGGTATTATGAGCAATTTCTCTTACCCCAATTTGTGTCACATCTACTGGAGCATCATGAGCATGTATTATGACGTCACAGTATATGATGACATCATAATTAGTATGCAGTATGACGTCACAATGTATTATGACGTCATAACGTATCCGCATTATGACTTCACAATATATTATGAGAGCGCAACATGCAGGTATTATGAGCAATTTCTCTTACCCAATTTGTGTCACATCTACTGGAGCATCATGAGCATGTATTATGACGTCACAGTATATGATGACATCATAATTAGTATTCAGTATGACGTCACAATATATTATGACGTCATAATATATCCGCATTATGACATCACAATATATTATGAGAGCGCAACATGCAGGAATTATGAGCAATTTCTCTTACCCCAATTTGTGTCACATCTACTGGAGCATCATGAGCATGTATTATGACATCACAGTATATGATGACATCATAATTAGTAAGCACTATGACGTCACAATGTATTATGACGTCATAATGTATCCGCATTATGACATCACAATATATTATGAGAGCGCAATTTGGAGGTTTTATGAACATTTTCGATTACCCCAATTTGTGTCACATCTCCTGGAGCATCATGAGCTTGTATTATGACGTCACAGTATATGATGACATCATAATTAGTATACACTATGACGTCACAATGTGTTACGACATCATAACGTGTCCGCATTATGACATCACAATATATTATGAGAGCGCAACATGCAGGTATTATGAGCAATTTCTCTTACCCCAATTTGTGTCACATCTACTGGAGCTTCATGAGCATGTATTATGACGTCACAGTATATGATGACATCATAATGAGTATGCACTATGACGTCACAATATACTATGACGTCATATTTTATTCACATTATGACATCACAATATATTATGAGAGCGCAATTTGCAGGTATTATGCGCAATTTGTCTTACCCCAATTTGTGTCACATCTACTGGACCCTCATGAGAATGTATTATGACGTCACAGTATATGATGACATCATAATTAGAATGCACTATGACGTCACAATGTATTATGACGTCATAATATATCCGCATTATGGCATCACAATATATTATGAGAGCGCAACATGCAGGTATTATGAGCAATTTCGCTTACCCCAATTTGTGTCACATCTACTGGAGCATCATGAGCATGTATTATGACGTCACAGTATATGATGACATCATAATTAGTATGCAGTGTGACGTCACAATGTATTATGACGTCATAATGTATCCGCATTATGACATCACAATATATTATGAGAGCGCAACATGCAGGTATTATGAGCAATTTCTCTTACCCCAATTTGTGTCACATCTACTGGAGCATCATGAACATGTATTATGAACTCACAGTATATGATGACATCATAATTAGTATGCACTATGACGTCACAATGTATTATGACGTCATAATGTATCCGCATTATTACATCACAATATATTATGAGAGCGCAATTTGCAGGTTTTATGACCAATTTCGCTTACCGCAATTTGTGTCACATCTACTGGAGCATCATGAGCATGTATTATGACGTCACAGTATATGATGACATCATAATCAGTATGCACTATGACGTCACAATGTATTATGACGTCATTATGTATCCGCATTATGACATCACAATATATTATGAGAGCGCAACATGCAGGTATTATGAGCAATTTCTCTTACCCCAATTTGTGTCACATCTACTGGAGCATCATGAGCATGATTTATGACGTCACAGTATATGATGACATCATAATAATATGCACTATGACTTCACAATGTATTATGACGTCATAATGTATCCGCATTATGACATCACAATATATTATGAGAGCGCAATTTGCAGGTTTTATGACCAATTTCGCATACCCCAATTTGTGTCACATCTACTGGAGCATCATGAGCATGTATTATGACGTCACAGTATATGATGACATCATAATTAGTATGCAGTATGACGTCACAATGTATTATGACGTCATAATGTATCCGCATTATGACATCACAATATATTATGAGAGCGCAACATGCAGGTATTATGAGCAATTTCTCTTACCCCAATTTGTGTCACATCAACTGGAGCATCATGAACATGTATTATGAAGTCACAGTATATGATGACATCATAATTAGTATGCACTATGACGTCACAATGTATTATGACGTCATAATGTATCCTCATTATGACATCACAATATATTATGAGAGCGCAATTTGCAGGTTTTATGACCAATTTCGCTTACCGCAATTTGTGTCACATCTACTGGAGCATCATGAGCATGTATTATGACGTCACAGTATATGATGACATCATAATCAGTATGCACTATGACGTCACAATGTATTATGACGTCATAATGTATCCGCATTATGACATCACAATATATTATGAGAGCGCAATTTGCAGGTTTTATGACCAATTTCGCATACCCCAATTTGTGTCACATCTACTGGAGCATCATGAGCATGTATTATGACGTCACAGTATATGATGACATCATAATTGGTATGCACTATGACATCACAATGTATTATGACGTTATAATGTATCCGCATTATGACATCACAATATATTATGAGAGCACAACATGCAGGTATTATGAGCAATTTCTCTTACCCCAATTTGTGTCACATCTACTGGAGCATCATGAGCATGTATTATGACGTCACATTATATGATGACATCATAATTAATATGCACTATGACGTCACAATGTATTATGACGTCATAATGTATCCGCATTATGACATCACAATATATTATGAGAGCGCAACATGCAGGTATTATGAGCAATTTCTCTTACCCCAATTTGTGTCACATCTACTGGAGCATCATGAGCATGTATTATGACGTCACAGTATATGATGACATCAGAATTAGTATGCAGTATGACGTCACAATGTATTATGATGTCATAAAGTATCCGCATTATGACATCACAATATATTATGAGAGCGCAACATGCAGGTATTATGACCAATTTCGCTTACCCCAATTTGTGTCACATCTACTGTAGCATCATGAGCATGTATTATGACATCACAGTATATGATGACATCATAATTAGTAAGCACTATGACGTCGCAATGCATTATGACGTCATAATGTATCCGCATTATGACATCACAATATATTATGAGAGCGCAATTTGGAGGTTTTATGACCATTTTCGATTACCCCAATTTGTGTCACATCTCCTGGAGCATCATGAGCATGTATTATGACGTCACAGTATATGATGACATCATAATTAGTATACACTATGACGTCACAATGTGTTATGACGTCATAATATGTCCGCATTAGAACATCACAATATATTATGAGAGCGCAACATGCAGGTATTATGAGCAATTTCTCTTACCCCAATTTGTGTCACATCTACTGGAGCTTCATGAGCATGTATTATGACGTCACAGTATATGATGACATCATAATGAGTATGCACTATGACGTCACAATATACTATGACGTCATATTGTATCCGCATTATGACATCACAATATATTATGAGAGCGCAATTTGCAGGTATTATGAGCAATTTGTCTTACCCCATTTTGTGTCACATCTACTGGACCCTCATGAGCATGTATTATGACGTCACAGTATATGATGACATCATAATTAGTATGCACTATGACGTCACAATGTATTCTGACGTCATAATATATCCGCATTTTGGTATCACAATATATTATGAGAGCGCAACATGCAGGTATTATGAGCAATTTCGCTTACCCCAATTTGTGTCACATCTACTGGAGCATCATGAGCATGTATTATGACGTCACAGTATATGATGACATCATAATTAGTATGCAGTATGTCGTCACAATGTATTATGACGTCATAATGTATCCGCATTATGACATCACAATATATTATGAGAGCGCAACATGCAGGTATTATGAGCAATTTCTCTTACCCCAATTTGTGTCACATCTACTGGAGCATCATGAGCATGTATTATGACGTCACAGTATATGATGACATCATACTTAGTATGCACTATCACGTCACAATGTATTATGACGTCATAATGTATCCGCATTATGACATCACAATATATTATGAGAGCGCAATTTGCAGGATTTATGACCAATTTCGCTTACCGCAATTTGTGTCACATCTACTGGAGCATCATGAGCATGTATTATGACGTCACAGTATATGATGACATCATAATCAGTATGCACTATGACGTCACAATGTATTATGACGTCATAATGTATCCGCATTATGACATCACAATATATTATGAGAGCGCAACTTGCAGGTATTATGAGCAATTTCTCTTACCCCAATTTGTGTCACATCTACAGGAGCATCATGAGCATGTATTATGACGTCACAGTATATGATGACATCATAATTAGTATGCACAATGACGTCACAATGTATTATGACGTCATAATGTATCCGCATTATGACATCACAATATATTATGAGAGCGCAAATTGCAGGTTTTATGACCAATTTCCCTTACCCCAATTTGCGTCACATCTACTGTAGCATCATGAGAATGTATTATGACGTCACAGTATATGATGACATCAGAATCAGTATGCAGTATGACGTCACAATGTATTATGACGTCATAATGTATCCGCATTATGACATCACAATATATTATGAGAGTGCAACATGCAGGTATTATGATCAATTTCTCTTACCTCAATTTGTGTCACATCTACTGGAGCATCATGAGCATGTATTATGACGTCACAGTATATGATGACATCATAATTAGTATGCACTATGACGTCAGAATGTATTATGACGTCATAATGTATCCGCATTATGACATCACAATATATTATGAGAGCGCAACATGCAGGTATTATGAGCAATTTCTCTTACCCCAATTTGTGTCACATCTACTGGAGCATCATGAGCATGTATTATGACGTCACAGTATATGATGACATCATAATTAGTATGCACTATGACATCACAAAGTATTATGACGTCATAATGTATCCGCATTATGACATCACAGTATATTATGAGAGCGCAACATGCAGGTATTATGAGCAATTTCTCTTACCCCAATTTGTGTCACATCTACTGGAGCATCATGAGCATGTATTATGACGTCACATTATATGATGACATCATAATTAGTATGCACTATGACGTCACAATGTATTATGACGTCATAATGTATCCGCATTATGACATCACAATATATTATGAGAGCGCAACATGCAGGTATTATGAGCAATTTCTCTTACCCCAAATTGTGTCACATCTACTGGAGCATCATGAGCATGTATTATGACGTCACAGTATATGATGACATCATAATTAGTATGTACTGTGACGTCACAATGTATTATGCCCTCATAATATATCCGCATTATGACATCACAATATATTACGAGAGCGCAACATGCAGGTATTATGACCAATTTCGCTTACCCCAATTTGTGTCACATCTACTGTAGCATCATGAGCATGTATTATGACGTCACAATATATGATGACATCATAATTAGTAAGCACTATGACGTCACAATGTATTATGACGTCATAATGTATCCGCATTATGACATCACAATATATTATGAGTGCGCAATTTGGAGGTTTTATGATCATTTTCGATTACCCCAATTTGTGTCACATCTCCTGGAGCATCATGAGCATGTATTATGACGTCACAGTATATGATGACATCATAATGATATGCACTATGACGTCACAATGTATTATGACGTCATAATGTATCCGCATTATGACATCACAATATATTATGAGAGCGCAATTTGCAGGTATTATGAGCAATTTCTCTTACCCCAATTTGTGTCACATCTACTGGAGCATCATGAGCATGTATTATGACGTCACAGTACATGATGACATCATAATTAGTATGCACTATGACGTCACAATGTATTATGACGTCATAATGTGTCCGCGTTATGACATCACAATATATTATGAGAGCCCAATTTACAGGTATTATGAACAATTTCTCTTACCCCTATTTGTGTCACATCTACTGGAGCATCATGAGCATGTATTATGACGTCACAGTATATGATGACATCATAATGAGTATGCCCTATGACGTCACAATGTGCTATGACGTTATAATGTTTCCGCGTTATGACCTCACAATATATTATGAGAGCGCAATTTGCAGGTATTATGAGAAATTTGTCTTTCCCCAATTTGTGTCACATCTACTGGACCCTCATGAGCATGTATTATGACGTCACAGTATATGATGACATCATAATTAGTATGCACTATGACGTCACAATGTATTATGACGTCATAATATATCCGCATTATGGCATCACAATATATTATGAGAGCGCAACATGCAGGTATTATGAGCAATTTCGCTTACCCCAATTTGTGTCACATCTACTGGAGCATCATGAGCATGTATTATGACGTCACAGTATATGATGACATCGTAATTAGTACGCAGTATGACGTCACAATGTATTATGACGTCAAAATGTATCCGCATTATGACATCACAATATATTATGAGAGCGCAACATGCAGGTATTATGAGCAATTTCTCTTACCCCAATTTGTGTCACATCTACTGGAGCATCATGAGCATGTATTATGACGTCACAGTATATGATGACATCATAATTAGTATGCACTATGACATCAGAATGTATTATGACGTCATAATATATCCGCATTATGACATCACAATATATTATAAGAGCGCAATTTGCAGGTTTTATGACCAATTTCGCTTACCGCAATTTGTGTCACATCTACTGGAGCATCATGAGCATGTATTATGACATCACAGTATATGATGACATCATAATCAGTATGCACTATGATGTCACAATGTATTATGACGTCATAATGAATCCGCATTATGACATCACAATATATTATGAGAGCGCAACATGCAGGTATTATGAGCAATTTCTCTTACCCCAATTTGTGTCACATCTACTGGAGCATCATGAGCATGGTTTATGACGTCACAGTATATGATGACATCATAATTAGTATGCACTATGACGTCACAATGTATTATGACGTCATAATGTATCCGCATTATGACATCACAATATATTATGAGAGCGCAATTTGCAGGTTTTATGACCATTTTCGATTACCCCAATTTGTATCAAATATACTGGAGCATCATGAGCATGTATTATGACGTCATAGTATATGATGACATCATAATTAGTATGCAGTATGACGTCACAATGTATTATGACGTCATAATGTATCCGCATTATGACATCACAATATATTATGAGAGCGCAATTTGCAGGTATTATGAGCAATTTCTCTTACCCCAATTTGTGTCACATCTACTGGACCATCATGAGCATGTATTATGACGTCACAGTATATGATGACATCATAATTAGTATGCACTATGACGTCACAATGTATTATGACGTCATAATGTGTCCGCGTTATGACATCACAATATATTATGAGAGCCCAATTTACAGGTATTATGAACAATTTCTCTTACCCCTATTTGTGTCACATCTACTGGAGCATCATGAGCATGTATTATGACGTCACAGTATATGATGACATCATAATTAGTATGCACTATGACGTCACAATGTATTATGACGTCATAATGTATCCGCATTATGACATCACAATATATTATGAGAGCGCAATTTGCAGGTTTTATGACCATTTTCGATTACCCCAATTTGTGTCACATCTACTGAAGCATCATGAGCATGTATTATGACGTCTCAGTATATGATGACATCATAATTAGTATGCAGTATGACGTCAAAATGTATTATGACGTCATAATGTATCCGCATTATTACTTCACAATATATTATGAGAGCGCAACATGCAGGTATTATGAGCAACTTCTCTTACCCCAATTTGTGTCACATCTACTGGAGCATCATGAGCATGTATTATGACGTCACAGTATATGATGACATCATAATTAGTATGCACTATGACATCACAATGTATTATGACGTCATAATGTATCCGCATTATGACATCACAATATATTATGAGAGCACAACATGCAGGTATTATGAGCAATTTCTCTTACCCCAATTTGTGTCACATCTACTGGAGAATCATGAGCATGTATTATGACGTCACAGTATATGATGACATCAGAATTAGTATGCAGTATGACGTCACAATGTATTATGATGTCATAAAGTGTCCGCATTATGACATCACAATATATTATGAGAGCGCAACATGCAGGTATTATGACCAATTTCGCTTACCCCAATTTGTGTCACATCTACTGTAGCATCATGAGCATGTATTATGACATCACAGTATATGATGACATCATAATTAGTAAGCACTATGACGTCACAATGTATTATGACGTCATAATGTATCCGCATTATGACATCACAATATATTATGAGAGCGCAATTTGGAGGTTTTATGACCATTTTCGATTACCCCAATTTGTGTCACATCTCCTGGAGCATCATGAGCATGTATTATGACGTCACAATATATGATGACATCATAATTAGTATACACTATGACGTCACAATGTGTTATGACGTCATAATGTGTCCGCATTATGACATCACAATATATTATGAGAGCGCAATTTGGAGGTTTTATGACCATTTTCGATTACCCCAATTTGTGTCACATCTCCTGGAGCATCATGAGCATGTATTATGACGTCACAATATATGATGACATCATAATTAGTATGCACTATGACGTCACAATGTTTTATGATGTCATAATCTATCTGCATTATGACATCTCAAAATATTATGAGAGCGCAATTTGCAGGTATTTTCAGCAATTTCTCTTACCCCAATTTGTGTCACATCTACCGGAGAATGATGAGCATGTACTATGACATCACAGTATATGATGACATCATTATTAGTATGCACTATGACGTCACAATGTATTATGACGTCATAGTGTATCCGCATTATGACATCTCAATATATTATGAGAGCGCAATTTGCAGGTATTATGAGCAATTTCTCTTAACCCAATTTGTGTCACATCTACTGGAGCATCATGAGCATGTATTATGACGTCACAGTATATGGTGACATCATAATTATTATGCACTATGACGTCAGAATGTTTTATTAAGTCATAATATACCAGCATTATGACATCACAATATATTATGAGAGTGCCATTTGCAGGTATTATGAGCAATTTCTCTTACCCCAATTTGTGTCACGTCTACTGGAGCATCATGAGCATGTATTATGACATCACAGTATATGATGACATCATAATTAGTATGCAATATGACGTCACAATATAGTATGACGTCATAATGTATCCGCATTATGACATCACAATATATTATGAGAGCACAATTTGGAGGTATTATGAGTAATTTCTCTTAACCCAATTTGTGTCACATCTACAGGAGCATCATGAGCATGTATTATGATGTCACAGTATATGGTGACATCATAATTAGTTTGCACTATGACGTCACAATGTATTATGACGTCATAATATATCCGCATTACGACATCACAATATATTATGGGAGCGCAATTTGCAGGTATTATGAGCAATTTCTCCTACCCCAATTTGTGTCACATCTACTGGATCATCATGAGCATGTATTATGACATCTCAGTATATGATGACATCATAATTAGTATGCACTATGACGTCACAATGTATTATGATTTCATAATATATCCGCATTATGATATCACAATATATTATGAGAGCGCAATTTGCAGGTATTATGAGCAATTTCACTTACCCCAATTTGTGTCACATCTACTGGAGCATCATGAGCATGTATTATGATGTCACAGTATCTGATGACATCATAATTAGTATGCACTCTGACGTCACAGTGTATTATGACGTCATGATGTATCCTCATTATGACATCACAATATATTATGAGAGCGCAATTTGCAGGTATTATGAGCAATTTCTCTTATCCCAATTTGTGTCACATCTACTGGAGCATCATGAGCATGTATTATGACATCACAGTATATGATGACATCATAATTAGTATGCACTATGACGTCACAATGTATTATGACGTCATAATATATCCGCATTATGACATCACAATATATTATGAGAGCGCAATTTGCAGGTTTTATGACCAATTTCGCTTACCGCAATTTGTGTCACATCTACTGGAGCATCATGAGCATGTATTTTGACGTCACAGTATATGATGACATCATAATTAGTATGCACTACGACGTCACAATGTATTATGACGTCATAAAGTATCCGCATTATGACATCACAATATATTATGAGAGCGCAACATGCAGGTATTATGAGCAATTTCTCTTACCCCAATTTGTGTCACATCTACTGGAGCATCATGAGCATGATTTTGATGTCACAGTATATGATGACATCATAATTACTATGCACTATGACCTCACAATGTATTATGACATCATAATGTATGCGCATTATGACATCACAATATATTATGAGAGCGCAACATGCAGGTATTTTGAGCAATTTCTCTTACCCCAATTTGTGTCACATCTACTGAAGCATCATGAGCATGTATTATGACGTCACAGTATATGATGACATCATAATTAGTATGCACTATGACGTCACAATGCAGTATGACGTCATAATGTATCCGCATTATGACATCACAATATATTATGAGAGCGCAATTTGCAGGTTTTATGAGAAATTCCTCTTACCCCAATTTTTGTCACATCTACTGGTGCATCATGAGCATGTATTTTGACGTCACAGTATACGATGACATCATAATTAGTATGCACTATGACGTCACAATGTATTATGACGTCATAAAGTATCCGCATTATGACATCACAATATATTATGAGAGCGCAATTTGCAGGTTTTATGAGCAATTTCTCTTACCCCAATTTGTGTCTCATCTACTGGATCATCATGAGCATGATTTATGACGTCACAGTATATGATGACATCATAATTAGTATGCACTATGACGTCACAATGTATTATGACGTCATAATGTATCTGCATTATGACATCACAATATATTATGAGAGCGCAACTTGCAGGTATTATGACCAATTTCTCTTACACCAATTTGTGTCACATCTACTGAAGCATCATGAGCATGTATTATGACTTCACAGTATATGATGACATCATAATTAGTATGCAGTATGACGTCACAATGTATTATGACGTCATAATGTATCCGCATTATGACGTCACAATATATTATGAGAGCGCAACATGCAGGTATTATGAGCAATTTCTCTTACCCCAATTTGTGTCACATCCACTGGAGCATCATGAGCATGTATTATGACGTCACAGTATACGATGACATCATAATTAGTATGCACTGTGACGTCACAATGTATTATAACGTCATAATGTATCCGCCTTATGACATCACAATATATTATGAGAGCGCAACATGCAGGTATTTTGAGCAATTTCTCTTATCCCAATTTGTGTCACATCTACTGGAGCAACATGAGCATGTATTATGACGTCACTGTATATGATGACATCATAATTAGTATGCACTATGACGTCACAATGTATTATGACGTCATAATGTATCCGCATTATGACATCACAATATATTATGAGAGCGCAATTTGCAGGTTTTATGACCAATTTCGCTTACCGCAATTTGTGTCACATCTGCTGGAGCATCATGAGCATGTATTATGACGTCACAGTATATGATGAAATCATAATTAGTATGCACTATGACGTCACAATGTATTATGACGTCATAATGTATCCGCATTATGACATCGCTATATATTATGAGAGCGCAATTTGCAGGTATTATGAGCAATTTCTCTTACACCAATTTGTGTCACATCTACTGAAGCATCATGAGCATGTATTATGACGTCACAGTATATGATGACATCATAATTAGTATGCACTATGATGTCACAATGCAGTATGACGTCATAATGTATCCGCATTATGACATCACAATATACTATGAGAGCGCAATTTGCAGGCATTATGAGCAATTTCTCTTACCCCAATTTGTGTCACATCTACTGGAGCATCATCAGCATGTATTATGACGTCACAGTATATGATGACATGATAATTAGTATGCACTATAGCGTCACAATTTATTATGACGTCATAATGTATCCGCATTATGACATCACAATATATTATGAGAGTGCAATTTGCAGGTATTATGAGCAATTTCTCTTACCCCAATTTGTGTCACATCTACAGGAGCATCATGAGCATGTATTATGACATCACAGTATATGTTGACATCATAATTAGCATGCACTATGACGTCACAATGTATTATGACGTCATAAAGTATCCGCATTATGACATCACAATATATTATGAGAGCGCAACATGCAGGTATTATGAGCAATTTCCCTTACCCCAATTTGTGTCACATCTACCGGAGAATGATGAGCATGTACTATGACATCACAGTATATGATGACATCATTATTAGTATGCACTATGACGTCACAATGTATTATGACGTCATAGTGTATCCGCATTATGACATCTCAATATATTATGAGAGCGCAATTTGCAGGTATTATGAGCAATTTCTCTTAACCCAATTTGTGTCACATCTACTGGAGCATCATGAGCATGTATTATGACGTCACAGTATATGGTGACATCATAATTATTATGCACTATGACGTCAGAATGTTTTATTAAGTCATAATGTACCAGCATTATGACATCACAATATATTATGAGAGTGCCATTTGCAGGTATTATGAGCAATTTCTCTTACCCCAATTTGTGTCACGTCTACTGGAGCATCATGAGCATGTATTATGACATCACAGTATATGATGACATCATAATTAGTATGCAATATGACGTCACAATATAGTATGACGTCATAATGTATCCGCATTATGACATCACAATATATTATGAGAGCACAATTTGGAGGTATTATGAGTAATTTCTCTTAACCCAATTTGTGTCACATCTACAGGAGCATCATGAGCATGTATTATGATGTCACAGTATATGGTGACATCATAATTAGTTTGCACTATGACGTCACAATGTATTATGACGTCATAATATATCCGCATTACGACATCACAATATATTATGGGAGCGCAATTTGCAGGTATTATGAGCAATTTCTCCTACCCCAATTTGTGTCACATCTACTGGATCATCATGAGCATGTATTATGACATCTCAGTATATGATGACATCATAATTAGTATGCACTATGACGTCACAATGTATTATGATTTCATAATATATCCGCATTATGATATCACAATATATTATGAGAGCGCAATTTGCAGGTATTATGAGCAATTTCACTTACCCCAATTTGTGTCACATCTACTGGAGCATCATGAGCATGTATTATGATGTCACAGTATCTGATGACATCATAATTAGTATGCACTCTGACGTCACAGTGTATTATGACGTCATGATGTATCCTCATTATGACATCACAATATATTATGAGAGCGCAATTTGCAGGTATTATGAGCAATTTCTCTTATCCCAATTTGTGTCACATCTACTGGAGCATCATGAGCATGTATTATGACATCACAGTATATGATGACATCATAATTAGTATGCACTATGACGTCACAATGTATTATGACGTCATAATATATCCGCATTATGACATCACAATATATTATGAGAGCGCAATTTGCAGGTTTTATGACCAATTTCGCTTACCGCAATTTGTGTCACATCTACTGGAGCATCATGAGCATGTATTTTGACGTCACAGTATATGATGACATCATAATTAGTATGCACTACGACGTCACAATGTATTATGACGTCATAAAGTATCCGCATTATGACATCACAATATATTATGAGAGCGCAACATGCAGGTATTATGAGCAATTTCTCTTACCCCAATTTGTGTCACATCTACTGGAGCATCATGAGCATGATTTTGATGTCACAGTATATGATGACATCATAATTACTATGCACTATGACCTCACAATGTATTATGACATCATAATGTATGCGCATTATGACATCACAATATATTATGAGAGCGCAACATGCAGGTATTTTGAGCAATTTCTCTTACCCCAATTTGTGTCACATCTACTGAAGCATCATGAGCATGTATTATGACGTCACAGTATATGATGACATCATAATTAGTATGCACTATGACGTCACAATGCAGTATGACGTCATAATGTATCCGCATTATGACATCACAATATATTATGAGAGCGCAATTTGCAGGTTTTATGAGAAATTCCTCTTACCCCAATTTTTGTCACATCTACTGGTGCATCATGAGCATGTATTTTGACGTCACAGTATACGATGACATCATAATTAGTATGCACTATGACGTCACAATGTATTATGACGTCATAAAGTATCCGCATTATGACATCACAATATATTATGAGAGCGCAATTTGCAGGTTTTATGAGCAATTTCTCTTACCCCAATTTGTGTCTCATCTACTGGATCATCATGAGCATGATTTATGACGTCACAGTATATGATGACATCATAATTAGTATGCACTATGACGTCACAATGTATTATGACGTCATAATGTATCTGCATTATGACATCACAATATATTATGAGAGCGCAACTTGCAGGTATTATGACCAATTTCTCTTACACCAATTTGTGTCACATCTACTGAAGCATCATGAGCATGTATTATGACTTCACAGTATATGATGACATCATAATTAGTATGCAGTATGACGTCACAATGTATTATGACGTCATAATGTATCCGCATTATGACGTCACAATATATTATGAGAGCGCAACATGCAGGTATTATGAGCAATTTCTCTTACCCCAATTTGTGTCACATCCACTGGAGCATCATGAGCATGTATTATGACGTCACAGTATACGATGACATCATAATTAGTATGCACTGTGACGTCACAATGTATTATAACGTCATAATGTATCCGCCTTATGACATCACAATATATTATGAGAGCGCAACATGCAGGTATTTTGAGCAATTTCTCTTATCCCAATTTGTGTCACATCTACTGGAGCAACATGAGCATGTATTATGACGTCACTGTATATGATGACATCATAATTAGTATGCACTATGACGTCACAATGTATTATGACGTCATAATGTATCCGCATTATGACATCACAATATATTATGAGAGCGCAATTTGCAGGTTTTATGACCAATTTCGCTTACCGCAATTTGTGTCACATCTGCTGGAGCATCATGAGCATGTATTATGACGTCACAGTATATGATGAAATCATAATTAGTATGCACTATGACGTCACAATGTATTATGACGTCATAATGTATCCGCATTATGACATCGCTATATATTATGAGAGCGCAATTTGCAGGTATTATGAGCAATTTCTCTTACACCAATTTGTGTCACATCTACTGAAGCATCATGAGCATGTATTATGACGTCACAGTATATGATGACATCATAATTAGTATGCACTATGATGTCACAATGCAGTATGACGTCATAATGTATCCGCATTATGACATCACAATATACTATGAGAGCGCAATTTGCAGGCATTATGAGCAATTTCTCTTACCCCAATTTGTGTCACATCTACTGGAGCATCATCAGCATGTATTATGACGTCACAGTATATGATGACATGATAATTAGTATGCACTATAGCGTCACAATTTATTATGACGTCATAATGTATCCGCATTATGACATCACAATATATTATGAGAGTGCAATTTGCAGGTATTATGAGCAATTTCTCTTACCCCAATTTGTGTCACATCTACAGGAGCATCATGAGCATGTATTATGACATCACAGTATATGTTGACATCATAATTAGCATGCACTATGACGTCACAATGTATTATGACGTCATAAAGTATCCGCATTATGACATCACAATATATTATGAGAGCGCAACATGCAGGTATTATGAGCAATTTCCCTTACCCCAATTTGTGTCACATCTACTGGAGCATCATGAGCATGATTTTGATGTCACAGTATATGATGACATCATAATTACTATGCACTATGACGTCACAATGTATTATGACATCATAATGTATGCGCATTATGACATCACAATATATTATGAGAGCGCAACATGCAGGTATTTTGAGCAATTTCTCTTACCCCAATTTTTGTCACATCTACTGGTGCATCATGAGGATGTATTTTGACGTCACAGTATATGATGACATCATAATTAGTATGCACTATGACGTCACAATGTATTATGACGTCATAAAGTATCCGCATTATGACATCACAATATATTATTAGATTGCAATTTGCAGGTTTTATGAGCAATTTCTCTTACCCCAATTTGTGTCACATCTACTGAAGCATCATGAGCATGTATTATGACGTCACAGTATATGATGACATCATAATTAGTATGCATTATGACGTCACAATGTATTATGACGTCATAAAGTATCCGCATTATGACATCACAATATATTATGAGAGCGCAACATGCAGGTATTATGAGCAATTTCTCTTACCCCAATTTGTGTCACATCTACTGGAGCATCATGACCATGATTTATGACGTCACAGTATATGATGACATCATAATTAGTATGCACTATGACGTCACAATGTATTATGACGTCATAATGTATCCGCATTATGACATCACAATATATTATGAGAGCGCAACATGCAGGTATTATGAGCAATTTCTCTTACCCAAATTTGTGTCACATCTACTGGAGCATCATGAGCATGTATTATGACGTCACAGTATATGATGACATCATAATTAGTATGCACTATGATGTCACAATGCAGTATGACGTCATAATGTATCCGCATTATGACATCAGAATATATTATGAGAGCGCAATTTGCAGTCATTATGAGCAATTTCTCTTACCCCAATTTGTGTCACATCTACTGGAGCACAATGAGCATGTATTATGACGTCACAGTATATGGTGACATGATAATTAGTATGCACTATGGCATCAAAATTTATTATGACGTCATAATGTATCCGCATTATGACATCACAATATATTATGAGAGTGCAATTTGCAGGTATTATGAGCAATTCCTCTTACCCCAATTTGTGTCACATCTACCGGAGCATCATGAGCATGTATTATGACATCACAGTATATGTTGACATCATAATTAGTATGCACTATGACGTCACAATGTATTATGACGTCATAATGTATCCGCATTATGACATCACAATATATTCTGAGAGCGCAATTTGCAGGTATTATGAGCAATTTCTCTTACCCCAATTTTTGTCACATCTACTGGAGCATCATGAGCATGTATTTTGATGCCACAGTATACGATGACATCATAATTAGTATGCACTATGACGTCACAATGTATTATGACGTCATAAAGTATCCGCATTATGACATCACAATATAATATGAGAGCGCAATTTGCAGGTATTACGAGCAATTTCTCTTACCCCAATTTTGGTCACATCTACTGAAGCATCATGAGCATGTATTATGACGTCACAGTATACGATGACATCCTAATTAGTATGCAGTATGATGTCACAATGTATTATGACGTCATAAAGTATCCGCATTATGACATCACAATATATTATGAGAGCGCAATTTGCAGGTATTATGAGCAATTTCTCTTACCTCAATTTGTGTCACATCTACTTGAGCATCATGAGCATGTATTATGACGTCACAGTATACGATGACATCATAATTAGTATGCACTATGACGTCACAATGCAGTATGACGTCATAATGTATCCGCATTATGACATCACAATATATTATGAGAGCGCAATTTGCAGGTTTTTTGAGCAATTTCTCTTACCCCAATTTTTGTCACATCTACTGGAGCATCATGAGCATGTATTTTGACGTCACAGTATATGATGACATCATAATTAGTATGCACTATGACGTCACAATGTATTATGACGTCATAAAGTATCCGCATTATGACATCACAATATATTATGAGAGCGCAATTTGCAGGTATTATGAGCAATTTCTCTTACCCCAATTTGTGTCACATCCACTGAAGCATCATGAGCATGTATTATGACGTCTCAGTATATGATGACATCATAATTAGTATGCACTATGACGTCACAATGTATTATGACGTTCTAAAGTATCCGCATTATGACAACACAATATATTATGAGAGCGCAATTTGCAGGTATTATGAGCAATTTCTCTTACCCCAATTTGTGTCACATCTACTAAAGCATCATGAGCATGTATTATGACGTCACAGTATACGATGACATCATAATTAGTATGCACTATGACGTCACAATGTATTATGACGTCATAATGTATCCGCATTAAGACAACACAATATATTATGAGAGCGCAATTTGCAGGTTTTATGAGCAATTTCTCTTACCGCAATTTGTGTCACATCTACTGGAGCATCATGAGCATGTATTATGACGTCACAGTATATGATGACATCATAATTAGTATGCACAATGACATCACAATGTATTATGACGTCATAATGTATCCGCATTATGACATCACAATATATTATGAGAGCGCAACATTCAGATATTATGAGCAATTTCTCTTACCCCAATTTGTGTCACATCTACTGGAGCATCATGAGCATGTATTATGACGTCACAGTATATGATGACATCATAATTAGTATGCACTATGACGTCACAATGTATTATGACGTCATAATATATCCGCATTATGACATCAGAATATATTATGAGAGCGCAACATGCAGGTATTATGAGCAATTTCTCTTACCCCAATTTGTGTCACATCTACTGGAGCATCATGAGCATGTATTATGACGTCACAGTATATGATGACATCATAATTAGTATGCACTATGACGTCACAATGCAGTATGACGTCATAATGTATCCGCATTATGACATCACAATATATTATGAGAGCGCAATTTGCAGGTTTTATGAGCAATTTCTCTTACCCCAATTTTTGTCACATCTACTGGAGCATCATGAGCATGTATTTTGACGTCACAGTATATGATGACATCATAATTAGTATGCACTATGACGTCAAAATGTATTATGACGTCATAAAGTATCCGCATTATGACATCACAATATATTATGAGAGCGCAATTTGCAGGTATTATGAGCAATTTCTCTTACCCCAATTTGTGTCACATCCACTGAAGCATCATGAGCATGTATTATGACGTCACAGTATATGATGACATCATAATTAGTATGCACTATGACGTCACAATGTATTATGACGTCATAAAGTATCCGCATTATGACATCACAATATATTATGAGAGCGCAACATGCAGGTATTATGAGCAATTTCTCTTACCCCAATTTGTGTCACATCTACTGGAGCATCATGGGCATGATTTATGACGTCACAGTATATGATGACATCATAATTAGTATGCACTATGACGTCACAATGTATTATGACGTCATAATGTATCCGCATTATGACATCACAATATATTATGAGAGCGCAACATGCAGGTATTATGAGCAATTTCTCTTACCCAAATTTGTGTCACATCTACTGGAGCATCATGAGCATGTATTATGACGTCACAGTATATGATGACATCATAATTAGTATGCACTATGATGTCACAATGCAGTATGACGTCATAATGTATCCGCATTATGACATCACAATATATTATGAGAGCGCAATTTGCAGTCATTATGAGCAATTTCTCTTACCCCAATTTGTGTCACATCTACTGGAGGACAATGAGCATGTATTATGACGTCACAGTATATGGTGACATGATAATTAGTATGCACTATGGCATCAAAATTTATTATGACGTCATAATGTATCCGCATTATGACATCACAATATATTATGAGAGTGCAATTTGCAGGTATTATGAGCAATTCCTCTTACCCCAATTTGTGTCACATCTACCGGAGCATCATGAGCATGTATTATGACATCACAGTATATGTTGACATCATAATTAGTATGCACTATGACGTCACAATGTATTATGACGTCATAATGTATCCGAATTATGACATCACAATATATTCTGAGAGCGCAATTTGCAGGTATTATGAGCAATTTCTCTTACCCCAATTTTTGTCACATCTACTGGAGCATCATGAGCATGTATTTTGACGCCACAGTATATGATGACATCATAATTAGTATGCACTATGACGTCACAATGTATTATGACGTCATAAAGTATCCGCATTATGACATCACAATATAATATGAGAGCGCAATTTGCAGGTATTACGAGCAATTTCTCTTACCCCAATTTTGGTCACATCTACTGAAGCATCATGAGCATGTATTATGACGTCACAGTATACGATGACATCCTAATTAGTATGCAGTATGATGTCACAATGTATTATGACATCATAAAGTATCCGCATTATGACATCACAATATATTATGAGAGCGCAATTTGCAGGTATTATGAGCAATTTCTCTTACCACAATTTGTGTCACATCTACTTGAGCATCATGAGCATGTATTATGACGTCACAGTATACGATGACATCATAATTAGTATGCACTATGACGTCACAATGCAGTATGACGTCATAATGTATCCGCATTATGACATCACAATATATTATGAGAGCGCAATTTGCAGGTTTTATGAGCAATTTCTCTTACCCCAATTTTTGTCACATCTACTGGAGCATCATGAGCATGTATTTTGACGTCACAGTATATGATGACATCATAATTAGTATGCACTATGACGTCAAAATGTATTATGACGTCATAAAGTATCCGCATTATGACATCACAATGTATTATGAGAGCGCAACATGCAGGTATTATGAGCAATTTCTCTTACCCCAATTTGTGTCACATCTACTGGAGCATCATGAGCATGATTTATGACGTCACAGTATATGATGACATCATAATTAGTATGCACTATGACGTCGCAATGTATTATGACGTCATAATGTATCCGCATTATGACATCACAATATATTATGAGAGCGCAATTTGCAGGCATTATGAGCAATTTCTCTTACCCCAATTTGTGTCACATCTACTGGAGCATCATGAGCATGTATTTTCACGTCACAGTATATGATGACATCATAATTATTATGCACTATGACGTCACAATGTATTATGACGTCATAAAGTATCCGCATTATGACATCACAATATATTATGAGAGTGCAATTTGCAGGTATTATGAGCAATTTCTCTTACCCCAATTTGTGTCACATCTACTGACGCATCATGAGCATGTATTGTGACGTCACAGTGTACGATGACATCATAATTAGTATGCACTATGACGTCACAATGTATTATGACGTCATAAAGAATCCGCATTATGACATCACAATATATTATGAGAGCGCAATTTGCAGGTATTATGAGCAATTTCTCTTACCCCAATTTGTGTCACATCTACTGAAGCATCATGAGCATGTATTATGACGTCACAGTATATGATGACATCATAATTAGTATGCAGTATGACGTCACAATGTATTATGACGTCATTATGTATCCGCATTAAGACATCACAATATATTATGGGAGCGCAATTTGCAGGTTTTCTGAGCAATTTCTCTTACCCCAATTTGTGTCACATCTACAGAAGCATCATGAGCATGTATTATGACGTCACAGTATATGATGACATCATAATTATTATGCACTATGACATCACAATGCATTATGACGTCATAATATATCCGCATTATGACATCACAATATATTATGAGAGCGCAACATGCAGGTATTATGAGCAATTTCTCTTACCCCAATTTGTGTCACATCTACTGGAGCATCATGAGCATGTATTATGACGTCACAGTATATGATGACATCATAATTATTATGCACTATGACGTCACAATGTATTATGACGTCATAACGTATCCGCATTAAGACATCACAATATATTATGAGAGCGCAACATGCAGGTATTCTGAGCAATTTCTCTTACCCCAACTTGTGTCACATCTACTGGAGCATCATGAGCATGTATTATGACGTGACAGTATATGATGACATCATAATTAGTATGCACTATGACGTCACAATGTATTATGACGTCATAATGTATCCGCATTATGACATCACAATATATTTTGAGAGCGCAATTTGCAGGTTTTATGACCAATTTCACCTACCGCAATTTGTGTCACATCTACTGGAGCATCATGAGCATGTATTATGACGTCACAGTATATGATGACATCATAATCAGTATGCACTATGACGTCACAATGTATTATGACGTCATAATGTATCCGCAATATGACATCACAATATATTATGAGAGCGCAACATGCAGGTATTATGAGCAATTTCTCTTACCCCAATTTGTGTCACATCTACTGGAGCATCATGAGCATGATTTATGACGTCACAGTATATGATGACATCATAATTAGTATGCACTATGACGTCACAATGTATTATGACGTCATAATGTATCCGCATTATGACATCACACTATATTATGAGAGCGCAATTTGCAGGTATTATGAGCAATTTCTCTTACACCAATTTGTGTCACATCCACTGAAGCATCATGAGCATGTATTATGACGACACAGTATATGATGACTTCATAATTAGTATGCACTATGATGTCACAATGCAGTATGACGTCATAATGTATCTGCATTATGACATCACAAAATATTATGAGAGCGCAATTTGCAGGTATTTTCAGCAATTTCTCTTACCCCAATTTGTGTCACATCTACTGGAGAATGATGAGCATGTACTATGACATCACAGTATATGATGACATCATTATTAGTATGCACTATGACGTCACAATGTATTATGACGTCATAGTGTATCCGCATTATGACATCTCAATATATTATGAGAGCGCAATTTGCAGGTATTATGATCAATTTCTCTTAACCCAATTTGTGTCACATCTACTAGAGCTTCATGAGCATGTATTATGACGTCACAGTATATGGTGACATCATAATTATTATGCACTATGACGTCACAATGTTTTATTAAGTCATAATGTACCAGCATTATGACATCACAATATATTATGAGAGTGCCATTTGCAGGTATTATGAGCAATTTCTCTTACCCCAATTTGTGTCACGTCTACTGGAGCATCATGAGCATGTATTATGACATCACAGAATATGATGACATCATAATTAGTATGCAATATGACGTCACAATATAGTATGACGTCATAATGTATTCGCATTATGACATCACAATATATTATGAGAGCACAATTTGGAGGTATTATGAGTAATTTCTCTTAACCCAATTTGTGTCACATCTACTGGAGCATCATGAGCATGTATTATGATGTCACAGTATATGGTGACATCATAATTAGTTTGCACTATGACGTCACAATGTATTATGATTTCATAATATATCCGCATTATGACATCACAATATATTATGAGAGCGCAATTTGCAGGTACTATGAGCAATTTCACTTACCCCAATTTGTGTCACATCTACTGGAGCATCATGAGCATGTATTATGATGTCAGAGTATATGGTGACATCATAATTAGTATGCACTCTTACGTCACAGTGTATTATGACATCATGATGTATCCTCATTAAGACATCACAATATATTATCAGAGCGCAATTTGCAGGTATTATGAGCAATTTCTCTTACCCCAATTTGTGTCACATCTACTGGAGCATCATGAGCATGTATTATGACGTCACAGTATATGATGACATCATAATTAGTATGCACTATGATGTCACAATGTGTTATGACGTCATAATGTGTCCGCGTTATAACATCACAATATATTATGAGAGCCCAATTTACAGGTATTATGAACAATTTCTCTTACCCCAATTTGTGCCACATCTACTGGAGCATCATAAGCATGTATTGTGACGTCACAGTATATGATGACATCATTATTAGTATGCAGTATGACGTCATAATATATTATGACGTCACAATATATCCGCATTATGACATCACAATATATTATGAGAGCGCAACAAGCAGGTATTATGAGCAATTACTCTTAACCGAATTTGTGTCACATCTACTGGAGCATCATGAGCATGTATTATGACGTCACAGTATATGATGACATCATAATTAGTATGCAGTATGACGTCACAATGTATTATGACGTCATAATATATCCGCATTATGACATCACAATATATTATATGAGCGCAATTTGCACGTTTTATGACCAATTTCGCTTACCCCAATTTGTGTCGCATCTACTGGAGCATCATGAGCATGTAATATGACGTCACAGTATATGATGACATCATAATTAGTATTCAGTATGACGTCACAATGTATTATGACGTCATAATATATCCGCATTATGACATCACAATATATTATGAGACCGCAACATGCACGTATTATGAGCAATTTCTCTTACCCCAATTTGTGTCACATCTACTGGAGCATCATGAGCATGAATTATGACGTCACAGTATATGATGACATCATAATGAGTATGCACTATGACGTCACAATATACTATGACGTCACATTGTATCCGCATTATGACATCACAATATATTATGAGAGCGCAATTTGCAGGTATTATGAGCAATTTGTCTTACCCTAATTTGTGTCATATCTACTGGAGCCTCATGAGCATGTATTATGACGTCACAGTATATGATGACATCATAATTAGTATGCAGTATGACCTCACAATGTATTATGACGTCATAATGTATCCGCATTTTGACATCACAATATATTATGAGAGCGCAACATTCAGGTATTATGAGCAATTTCTCTTACCCCAAATTGTGTCACATCTACTGGAGCATCATGAGCATGTATTATGACGTCACAGTATATGATGACATCATAATTAGTATGCACTATGACGTCACAAAGTATTATGGCGTCATAATGTATCCGCATTATGACATCACAATATATTATGAGAGCGCAATTTGCAGGTTTTATGACAATTTTCGATTACCCCAATTTGTGTCACATACACTGGAGCATCATGAGCATGTATTGTGACGTCACAGTATATGATGACATCATAATTAGTATGCAGTATGATGTCACAATGTATTATGATGTCATAATGTATCCGCATTATGACATCACAATATATTATGAGAGCGCAACATGCAGGTATTATGAGCAATTTCTCTTACCACAATTTGTGTCACATCTACTGGAGCATCATGAGCATGTATTATGACGTCACAGTATTTGATGACATCATAATTAGTATGCACTGTGACGTCACAATTTTTTATGACGTCATAATGTATCCGCCTTATGACATCACAATATATTATGAGAGCGCAACATGCAAGTATTATGAGCAATTTCTCTTATCCCAATTTGTGTCACATCTACTGGAGCATCATGAGCATGTATTATGACGTCACAGTATATGCTGACATCATAATTAGTATGCAGTTTGACGTCACAATGGATTATGACGTCATAATGTATCCGCATTAAGACATCACAATATATTATGAGAGCGCAATTTGCCGGTTTTATGAGCAATTTCTCTTACCCCAATTTGTGTCACATCTACTGGAGCATCATGAGCATGTATTATGACGTCACAGAATATGATGACATCATAATTAGTATGCAGTATGACGTCACAATGGATTATGACGCCATAATGTATCCGCATTAAGACATCACACTATATTATGAGAGCGCAATTTGCCGGTTTTATGAGCAATTTCTCTTACCCCAATTTGTGTCACATCTACTGGAGCATCATGAGCATGTATTATGACGTCACAGTATATGATGACATCATAATTAGTATGCACTATGACATCACAATATATTATGACGTCATAATGTATCCGCATTATGACATCACAATATATTATGAGAGCACAACATGCAGGTATTATGAGCAATTTCTCTTACCCCAATTTGTGTCACATCTACTGGAGCATCATGAGCATGTATTATGACGTCACAGTATATGATGACATCATAATTAGTATGCACTATGACGTCACAATGTCTTATGACGTCATAATGTATCCGCATTATGACATCACAATATATTATGAGAGCGCAATTTGCCGGTTTTATGAGCAATTTCTCTTACCCCAATTTGTGTCACATCTACTGGAGCATCATGAGCATGTATTATGACGTCACAGTATATGATGACATCATAATTAGTATGCACTATGACATCACAATATATTATGACGTCATAATGTATCCGCATTATGACATCACAATATATTATGAGAGCGCAACATGCAGGTATTATGAGCAATTTCTCTTACCCCAATTTGTGTTACATCTACTAGAGCATCATGAGCATGTATTATGACGTCACAGTATATGATGACATCATAATTAGTATGCACTATGACGTCACAATGTCTTATGACGTCATAAGGTATCCGCATTATGACATCAAAATATATTATGAGAGCGCAATTTGCAGGTTTTATGACCAATTTCGCTTACCCCAATTTGTGTCACATCTACTGGAGCATCTTGAGCATGTATTATGACGTCACAGTATATGGTGACATCATAATTAGTATGCAGTATGACGTCACAATGTATTATGATGTCATAAACTATCCGCATTATGACATCAGAATATATTATGAGAGCGCAACATGCAGGTATTATGACCAATTTCGCTTACCCCAATTTGTGTCACATCTACTGGAGCACCATGAGCATGTATTATGACATCACAGTATATGATGACATCATAATTAGTATGCACTATGACGTCACAATGTATTATGACGTCATTATGTATCCGCATTATGACATCACAATATATTATGAGAGCGCAATTTGCAGGTTTTATGACCAATTTCGCTTACCCCAATTTGTGTCACATCTACTGGAGCATCATGAGCATGTATTATGACGTCACAGTATATGGTGGCATCATAATTAGTATGCAGTATGACGTCACAATGTATTATGACGTCATAAAGTATCCGCATTATGACATCACAATATATTATGAGAGCGCAACATGCAGGTATTATGACCAATTTCGCTTACCCCAATTTGTGTCACATCTACTGTAGCATCATGAGCATGTATTATGACGTCACAGTATATGATGACATCATAATCAGTATGCACTATGACGTCACAATGTATTATGACGTCATAATGTATCCGCATTATGACATCACAATATATTATGAGAGCGCAATTTGCAGGTTTTATGACCATTTTCGATTACCCCAATTTGTGTCAAATATACTGGAGCATCATGAGCATGTATTATGACGTCATAGTATATGATGACATCATAATTAGTATGCAGTATGACGTCAAAATGTCATAATCCATTGTGACGTCATACTGCATACTAATTATGATGTCATCATATACTGTGACGTCATAATACATGCTCATGATGCCCCAGTAGGTGTGACACAAATTGGGGTTAGCGAAATTGGTCATAAAACCTGCAAATTGCGCTCTCATAATATATTGTGATGTCATAATGCGGCTACATTATGACGTAATAATACATTGTGACGTCATAGTGCATACTAATTATGATGTCATCATATACTGTGACGTCATAATACATGCTCATGATGCTCCAGTAGATGTGACACAAATTGAAGTAAGAGAAATTGCTCATAATACCTGGATGTTGCACTCTCATAATATATTGTGATGTCATAATGCGGATACATTATGACGTCATAATACATTGTGACGTCATACTGCATACTAATTATGATGTCATCATATACTGTGACGTCATAATACATGCTCATGATGCTTCAGTAGATGTGACACAAATTGGGGTAATCGAAAATGGTCATAAAACCTGCAAATTGCGCTCTCATAATATATTGTGATATCATAATGCGGATACATTATGACGTCATAATACATTGTGGCGTCATAGTGCATACTAATTAGGATGCCATCATATATTGTGACGTCATAATGCATGCTCATGATGCTCCAGTAGATGTGACACAAATTGGGGTAAGAGAAATTTCTCATAATACCTGCATGCTGCGCTCTCATAATATATTGTGATGTCATAATGTGGATACATTATGACGTCATAATACATTCTGACATCATAATTAGTATGCAGTATGACGTCACAATGTATTATGACGTCATAATGTATCCGCATTATGACATCACAATATATTATGAGAGTGCAACATGCAGGTATTATGAGCTATTTCTCTTACCCCAAGTTGTGTCACATCTACTGGAGCATCATGAGCATGTATTATGACGTCACAGTATATGATGACATCATAATTCGTATGCAGTATGACGTCACAATGGATTATGATGTCATAATGTATCCGCATTAAGACATCACAATATATTATGAGAGCGCAACATTCAGGTATTATGAGCAATTTCTCTTACCCCAATTTGTGTCACATCTACTGGAGCATCATGAGCATGTATTATGATGTCACAGTATATGATGACATCATAATTAGTATGCACTATGATGTCACAATGTATTATGACGTCATAATGTATCCGCATTATGACATCACAATATATTATGAGAGCGCAACATGCAGGTATTATGAGCAATTTCTCTTACCGCAATATGTGTCATATCTACTGGAGCATCATGAGCATGTATTATGACGTCACAGTATATGATGACATCATAATTAGTATGCAGTGTGACATCACAATGTATTATGACGTCATAATGTATCCACATTATGACATCACAATATATTATGAGAGCGCAATTTGCAGGTTTTATGACCAATTTCGCTTACCCCAATTTGTGTCACATCTACTGGAGCATCATGAGCATGTATTATGACGTCACAGTATATGGTGGCATCATAATTAGTATGCAGTATGACGTCACAATGTATTATGACGTCATAAAGTATCCGCATTATGACATCACAATATATTATGAGAGCGCAACATGCAGGTATTATGACCAATTTCGCTTACCCCAATTTGTGTCACATCTACTGTAGCATCATGAGCATGTATTATGACGTCACAGTATATGATGACATCATAATTAGTAAGCACTATGACGTCACAATGTATTATGACGTCATAATGTATCTGCATTATGACATCACAATATACTATGAGTGCGCAATTTGGAGGTTTTATGACCATTTTCGATTACCCCAATTTGTGTCACATCTACTGGAGCATCATGAGCATGTATTACGACGTCACAGTATATGATGACATCATAATTAGTATGCACTATGACGTCACAATGTATTATGACGTCATAATGTATCCGCATTATGACATCACAATATATTATGAGAGCGCAACATGCAGGTATTATGAGCAATTTCTCTTACCCCAATTTGTGTCACATCTACTGGAGCATCATGAGCATGTATTATGACGTCACAGTATATGATGACATCATAATTAGTATGCACTATGACGTCACAATGTATTATGACGTCATAATGTATCCGCATTATGACATCACAATATATTATGAGAGCGCAATTTGCAGGTTTTATGACCAATTTCGCTTACCCCAATTTGTGTCACATCTACTGGAGCATCATGAGCATGTATTATGACGTCACAGTATATGATGACATCATAATTAGTATGCACTATGACATCACAATGTATTATGACGTTATAATGTATCCGCATTATGACATCACAATATATTATGAGAGCACAACCTGCAGGTATTATGAGCAATTTCTCTTACCCCAATTTGTGTCACATCTACTGGAGCATCATGAGCATGTATTATGACGTCACATTATGTGATGACATCATAATTAGTATGCACTATGACGTCACAATGTATTATGACGTCATAATGTATCCGCATTATGACATCACAATATATTATGAGAGCGCAACATGCAGGTATTATGAGCAATTTCTCTTACCCCAATTTGTGTCACATCTACTGGATCATCATGAGCATGTATTATGACGTCACAGTATATGATGACATCAGAATTAGTATGCAGTATGACGTCACAATGTATTATGATGTCATAAAGTATCCGCATTATGACATCACAATATATTATGAGAGCGAAACATGCAGGTATTATGACCAATTTCGCTTACCCCAATTTTTGTCACATCTACTGTAGCATCATGAGCATGTATTATGACGTCACATTATATGATGACATCATAATTAGTATGCACTATGACGTCACAATGTATTATGACGTCATAATGTATCCGCATTATGACATCACAATATATTATGAGAGCGCAACATGCAGGTATTATGAGCAATTTCTCTTACCCCAATTTGTGTCACATCTACTGGATCATCATGAGCATGTATTATGACGTCACAGTATATGATGACATCAGAATTAGTATGCAGTATGACGTCACAATGTATTATGATGTCATAAAGTATCCGCATTATGACATCACAATATATTATGAGAGCGAAACATGCAGGTATTATGACCAATTTCGCTTACCCCAATTTTTGTCACATCTACTGTAGCATCATGAGCATGTATTATGACGTCCCAGTATATGATGACATCATAATTAGTAAGCACTATGACGTCACAATGTATTATGACGTCATAATGTATCCGCATTATGACATCACAATATATTATGAGAGCGCAATTTGGAGGTTTTATGACCATTTTCGATTACCCCAATTTGTGTCACATCACCTGGAGCATCATGAGCATGTATTATGACGTCACAGTATATGATGACATCATAATTAGTATACACTATGACGTCACAATGTGTTATGACGTCATAATGTGTCCGCATTAGAACATCACAATATATTATGAGAGCGCAACATGCAGGTATTATGAGCAATTTCTCTTACCCCAATTTGTGTCACATCTACTGGAGCTTCATGAGCATGTATTATGACGTCACAGTATATGATGACATCATAATGAGTATGCACTATGACGTCACAATATACTATGACGTCATATTGTATCCGCATTATGACATCACAATATATTATGAGAGCGCAATTTGCAGGTATTATGAGCAATTTGTCTTACCCCAATTTGTGTCACATCTACTGGACCCTCATGAGCATGTATTATGACGTCACAGTATATGATGACATCATAATTAGTATGCACTATGACGTCACAATGTATTATGACGTCATAATGTATCCGCATTATGACATCACAATATATTATGAGAGCGCAACATGCAGGTATTATGAGCAATTTCGCTTACCCCAATTTGTGTCACATCTACTGGAGCATCATGAGCATGGATTATGACGTCACAGTATATGATGACATCATAATTAGTATGCACTATGACGTCACAATGTATTATGACGTCATAATGTATCCGCATTATGACATCACAAGATATTATGAGAGCGCAACATGCAGGTATTATGAGCAATTTCTCTTACCTCAATTTGTGTCACATCTACTGGAGCATCATGAGCATGTATTATGACGTCACAGTATATGATGACATCATAATTAATATGCAGTATGACATCACAATGTTTTATGACGTCATAATGTATCCGCATTATGACATCACAATATATTATGAGAGCGCAATTTGCAGGTTTTATGACCAATTTCGCTTACCCCAATTTGTGTCACATCTACTGGAGCATCATGAGCATGTATTATGACGTCACAGTATATGGTGGCATCATAATTAGTATGCAGTATGACGTCACAATGTATTATGATGTCATAAAGTATCCGCATTATGACATCACAATATATTATGAGAGCGCAACATGCAGGTATTATGACCAATTTCGCTTACCCCAATTTGTGTCACATCTACTGTAGCATCATGAGCATGTATTATGACGTCACAGTATATGATGACATCATAATTAGTAAGCACTATGACGTCACAATGTATTATGACGTCATAATGTATCCGCATTATGACATCACAATATACTATGAGTGCGCAATTTGGAGGTTTTATGACCATTTTCGATTACCCCAATTTGTGTCACATCTACTGGAGCATCATGAGCATGTATTACGACGTCACAGTATATGATGACATCATAATTCGTATGCACTATGACGTCACAATGTATTATGACGTCATAATGTATCCGCATTATGACATCACAATATATTATGAGAGCGCAACATGCAGGTATTATGAGCAATTTCTCTTACCCCAATTTGTGTCACATCTACTGGAGCATCATGAGCATGTATTATGACGTCACAGTATTTGATGACATCATAATTAGTATGAACTGTGACGTCACAATGTATTATGACGTCATAATGTATCCGCATTATGACATCACAATATATTATGAGAGCGCAACATGCAGGTATTATGAGCAATTTCTCTTATCCCAATTTGTGTCACATCTACTGGAGCATCATGAGCATGTATTATGATGTCACAGTATATGATGACATCATAATTAGTATGCACTATGACGTCACAATGTATTATGACGTCATAATGTATCCGCATTATGACATCACAATATATTATGAGAGCGCAACATGCAGGTATTATGAGCAATTTCTCTTACCCAAATTTGTGTCACATCTAGTGGAGCATCATGAGCATGTATTATGACGTCACAGTATATGATGACATCATAATTACTATTCACTATGATGTCACAATGTATTATGACGTCATAATGTAGCCGCATTATGACATCACAATATATTATGAGAGCGCAATTTGCACGATTTATGACCAATTTCGCTTACCCCAATTTGTGTCACATCTACTGGAGCATCATGAGCATGTATTATGACGTCACAGTATATGATGACGACATAATTAGTATGCAGTATGACGTCACAATGTATTATGACGTCATAATGTATCCGCATTAAGACATCACAATATATTATGAGAGCGCAATTTGCAGGTTTTATGAGCAATTTCTCTTACCCCAATTTGTGTCACATCTACTGGAGCATCATGAGCATGTATTATGACGTCACAGTATATGATGACATCATAATTAGTATGCACTATGACCTCACAATGTATTATGACGTCATAATGTATCCGCATTATGACATCGCAATATATTGTGAGAGCGCAACATGCAGGTATTATGAGCAATTTCTCTTACCCCAATTTGTGTCACATCTAATGGAGCATCATGAGCATGTATTATGACGTCACAGTATATGATGACATCATAATTAGTATGCAGTATGACGTCACAATGGATTATGACGTCATAATGTATCCGCATTATGACATCACAATATATTATGAGAGTGCAACATGCAGGTATTATGAGCAATTTCTCTTACCTCAATTTGTGTCACATCTACTGGAGCATCATGAGCATGTATTATGACGTCACAGTATATGATGACATCATAATTAGTATGCACTATGATGTCAAAATGTATTATTACGTCATAATGTAGACGCATTATGACATCACAATATATTATGAGAGCGCAATTTGCAGGTTTTATGACCAATTTCGCTTACCCCAATTTGTGTCACATCTACTGGAGCATCATGAGCATGTATTATGACGTCACAGTATATGATGACATCATAATTAGTATGCAGTATGATGTCACAGTGTATTATGACGTCATAATGTATCCGCATTATGACATCACAATATATTATGAGAGCGCAATTTGCAGGTATTATGAGCAATTTCTCTTACCCCAATTTGTGTCACATCTACTGGAGCATCATGAGCATGTATTATGATGTCACAGCATATGATGACATCATAACAAGTATGCACTATGATGTCACCATGTATTATGACGTCATAATGTATCCGCATTATGACATCACAAAATATTAAGAGAGCGCAATTTGCAGGTATTATGAGCAATTTCTCTTACCCCAATTTGTGTCACATCTACCGGAGCATCATGAGCATGTATTATGACATCACAGTATATGATGACATCATAATAAGTATGCACTATGACGTCACAATGTATTATGATGTCATAATGTATCTGCATTATGACATCACAAAATATTATGAGAGCGCAATTTGCAGGTATTTTCAGCAATTTCTCTTACCCCAATTTGTGTCCCATCTACTGGAGAATGATGAGCATGTACTATGACATCACAGTATATGATGGCATCATTATTAATATGCACTATGACGTCACAATGTATTATGACGTCATAGTGTATCCGCATTATGACATCTCAATATATTATGAGAGCGCAATTTGCAGGTATTATGAGCAATTTCTCTTAACCCAATTTGTGTCACATCTACTGGAGCATCATGAGCATGTATTATGACGTCACAGTATATGGTGACATCATAATTATTATGCACTATGATGTCACAATGTTTTATTAAGTCATAATGTACCAGCATTATGACATCACAATATCTTATGAGAGAGCCATTTGCAGGTATTATGAGCAATTTCTCTTACCCCAATTTGTGTCACGTCTACTGGAGCATCATGAGCATGTATTATGACACCACAGTATATGATGACATCATAATTAGTATGCAATATGACGTCACAATATAGTATGACGTCATAATGTATACACATTATGACATCACAATATATTATGAGAGCACAATTTGGAGGTATTATGAGTAATTTCTCTTAACCCAATTTGTGTCACATCTACTGGAGCATCATGAGCATGTATTATGATGTCACAGTTTATGGTGACATCATAATTAGTTTGCACTATGACGTCACAATGTATTATGACGTCATAATATATCCGCATTATGACATCGCAATATATTATGGGAGCGCAATTTGCAGGTATTATGAGCAATTTCTCCTACCCCAATTTGTGTCACATCTACTGGAGCATCATGAGCATGTATTATGACATCACAGTATATGATGACATCATAATTAGTATGCACTATTACGTCACAATGTATTATGATTTCATAATATATCCGCATTATGACATCCCAATATATTATGAGAGCGCAATTTGCAGGTATTATGAGCAATTTCACTTACCCCAATTTGTGTCACATCTACTGGAGCATCATGAGCATGTATTATGATGTCACAGTATATGATGACATCATAATTAGTATGCACTCTGATGTCACAGTGTATTATGAAATCATGATGTATCCTCATTATGACATCACAATATATTATGAGAGCGCAATTTGCAGGTATTATGAGCAATTTCTCTTACCCCAATTTGTGTCACATCTACTGGAGCATCATGAGCATGTATTATGACGTCACAGTATATGATGACATCATAATTAGTATGCACTATGATGTCACAATGTGTTATGACGTCATAATGTGTCCGCGTTATGACATCACAATATATTATGAGAGCCCAATTTACAGGTATTATGAACAATTTCTCTTACCCCAATTTGTGCCACATCTACTGGAGCATCATAAGCATGTATTGTGACGTCACAGTATATGATGACATCATTATTAGTATGCAGTATGACGTCATAATATATTATGACGTCACAATGTATCCGCATTATTACATCACAATATATTATGAGAGCGCAACATGCAGGCATTATGAGCAATTACTCTTACCCGAATTTGTGTCACATCTACTGGAGCATCATGAGCATGTATTATGACGTCACAGTATATGATGACATCATAATTACTATGCAGTATGACGTCACAATGTATTATGACGTCATAATATATCCGCTTTATGACATCACAATATATTATATGAGCGCAATTTGCACGTTTTATGACCAATTTCGCTTACCCCAATTTGTGTCACATCTACTGGAGCATCATGAGCATGTATTATGACGTCACAGTATATGATGACAACATAATTAGTATGCAGTATGACGTCACAATGTATTATGACGTCATAATGTATCCGCATTAAGACATCACAATATATTATGAGAGCGCAATTTGCAGGTTTTATGAGCAATTTCTCTTACCCCAATTTGTGTCACATCTACTGGAGCATCATGAGCATGTATTATGACGTCACAGTATATGATGACATCATAATTAGTATGCACTATGACCTCACAATGTATTATGACGTCATAATGTATCCGCATTATGACATCACAATATATTGTGAGAGCGCAACATGCAGGTATTATGAGCAATTTCTTTTACCCCAATTTGTGTCACATCTACTGGAGCATCATGAGCATGTATTATGACGTCACAGTATATGATGACATCATAATTAGTATGCAGTATGACGTCACAATGTATTATGACGTCATAATGTATCCGCATTATGACATCACAATATATTATGAGAGCGCAATTGGCAGGTTTTATGACCAATTTCGCTTACCCCAATTTGTGTCACATCTACTGGAGCATCATGAGCATGTATTATGATGTCACAGTATATGGGGACATCATAATTAGTATGCAGTATGACGTCACAATGTATTATGATGTCATAAACTATCCGCATTATGACATCACAATATATTATGAGAGCGCAACATGCAGGTATTATGACCAATTTCGCTTACCCCAATTTGTGTCACATCTACTGTAGCATCATAGCATGTATTATGACGTCACAGTATATGATGACATCATAATTAGTAAGCACTATGACGTCACAATGTATTATGACGTCATAATGTATAAGCATTATGACATCACAATATATTATGAGTGCGCAATTTGGAGGTTTTATGACCATTTTCGATTACCCCAATTTGTGTCACATCTACTGGAGCATCATGAGCATGTATTATGACGTCACAGTATATGATGACATCATAATTAGTATGCACTATGACCTCACAATGTATTATGACGTCATAAGGTATCCGCATTATGACATCACAATATATTATGAGAGCGCAACATGCAGGTTTTATGAGCAATTTCTCTTACCCCAATTTGTGTCACATCTACTGGAGCATCATGAGCATGTATTACGACGTCACAGTATATGATGACATCATAATTAGTATGCACTATGACGTCACAATGTATTATGACGTCATAATGTATCCGCATTATGACATCACAATATATTATGAGAGCGCAATTTGCAGGTTTTATGACCAATTTCGCTTACCCCAATTTGTGTCACATCTACTGGAGCATCATGAGCATGTATTATGACATCACAGTATATGATGACATCATAATCAGTATGCACTATGACCTCACAATGTATTATGACGTCATAATGTATCCGCATTATGGCATCACAATATATTATGAGAGCGCAACATGCAGGTATTATGAGCAATTTCTCTTACCCCAATTTGTGTCACATCTACTGGAGCATCATGAGCATGTTTTATGACGTCAGAGTATATGATGACATCATAATTAGTATGCACTATGACGTCACAATGTATTATGACGTCATTATGTATCCGCATTATGACATCACAATATATTATGAGAGCGCAATTTGCAGGTTTTATGACCATTTTCGATTACCCCAATTTGTGTCACATCTACTGAGGCATCATGAGCATGTATTATGACGTCACAGTATATGATGACATCATAATTAGTATGCAGTATGACGTCACAATGTATTATGACGTCATAATGTATCCGCATTATGACTTCACAATATATTATGAGAGCGCAACCTGCAGGTATTATGAGCAATTTCTCTTACCCCAATTTGTGTCACATCTACTGGAGCATCATGAGCATGTATTATGACGTCACAGTATATGATGACATCATAATTAGTATGCAGTATGATGTCACAATGTATTATGACGTCATAACGTATCCGCATTATGACTTCACAATATATTATGAGAGCGCAACATGCAGGTATTATGAGCAATTTCTCTTACCCAATTTGTGTCACATCTACTGGAGCACCATGAGCATGTATTATGACGTCACAGTATATGATGACATCATAATTAGTATTCAGTATGACGTCACAATATATTATGACGTCATAATATATCCGCATTATGACATCACAATATATTATGAGAGCGCAACATGCAGGAATTATGAGCAATTTCTCTTACCCCAATTTGTGTCACATCTACTGGAGCATCATGAGCATGTATTATGACATCACAGTATATGATGACATCATAATTAGTAAGCACTATGACGTCACAATGTATTATGACGTCATAATGTATCCGCATTATGACATCACAATATATTATGAGAGCGCAATTTGGAGGTTTTATGAACATTTTCGATTACCCCAATTTGTGTCACATCTCCTGGAGCATCATGAGCTTGTATTATGACGTCACAGTATATGATGACATCATAATTAGTATACACTATGACGTCACAATGTGTTATGACATCATAACGTGTCCGCATTATGACATCACAATATATTATGAGAGCGCAACATGCAGGTATTATGAGCAATTTCTCTTACCCCAATTTGTGTCACATCTACTGGAGCTTCATGAGCATGTATTATGACGTCACAGTATATGATGACATCATAATGAGTATGCACTATGACGTCACAATATACTATGACGTCATATTTTATTCACATTATGACATCACAATATATTATGAGAGCGCAATTTGCAGGTATTATGCGCAATTTGTCTTACCCCAATTTGTGTCACATCTACTGGACCCTCATGAGAATGTATTATGACGTCACAGTATATGATGACATCATAATTAGAATGCACTATGACGTCACAATGTATTATGACGTCATAATATATCCGCATTATGGCATCACAATATATTATGAGAGCGCAACATGCAGGTATTATGAGCAATTTCGCTTACCCCAATTTGTGTCACATCTACTGGAGCATCATGAGCATGTATTATGACGTCACAGTATATGATGACATCATAATTAGTATGCAGTGTGACGTCACAATGTATTATGACGTCATAATGTATCCGCATTATGACATCACAATATATTATGAGAGCGCAACATGCAGGTATTATGAGCAATTTCTCTTACCCCAATTTGTGTCACATCTACTGGAGCATCATGAACATGTATTATGAACTCACAGTATATGATGACATCATAATTAGTATGCACTATGACGTCACAATGTATTATGACGTCATAATGTATCCGCATTATTACATCACAATATATTATGAGAGCGCAATTTGCAGGTTTTATGACCAATTTCGCTTACCGCAATTTGTGTCACATCTACTGGAGCATCATGAGCATGTATTATGACGTCACAGTATATGATGACATCATAATCAGTATGCACTATGACGTCACAATGTATTATGACGTCATTATGTATCCGCATTATGACATCACAATATATTATGAGAGCGCAACATGCAGGTATTATGAGCAATTTCTCTTACCCCAATTTGTGTCACATCTACTGGAGCATCATGAGCATGATTTATGACGTCACAGTATATGATGACATCATAATTAGTATGCACTATGACTTCACAATGTATTATGACGTCATAATGTATCCGCATTATGACATCACAATATATTATGAGAGCGCAATTTGCAGGTTTTATGACCAATTTCGCATACCCCAATTTGTGTCACATCTACTGGAGCATCATGAGCATGTATTATGACGTCACAGTATATGATGACATCATAATTGGTATGCACTATGACATCACAATGTATTATGGCGTTATAATGTATCCGCATTATGACATCACAATATATTATGAGAGCACAACATGCAGGTATTATGAGCAATTTCTCTTACCCCAATTTGTGTCACATCTACTGGAGCATCATGAGCATGTATTATGACGTCACATTATATGATGACATCATAATTAATATGCACTATGACGTCACAATGTATTATGACGTCATAATGTATCCGCATTATGACATCACAATATATTATGAGAGCGCAACATGCAGGTATTATGAGCAATTTCTCTTACCCCAATTTGTGTCACATCTACTGGAGCATCATGAGCATGTATTATGACGTCACAGTATATGATGACATCAGAATTAGTATGCAGTATGACGTCACAATGTATTATGATGTCATAAAGTATCCGCATTATGACATCACAATATATTATGAGAGCGCAACATGCAGGTATTATGACCAATTTCGCTTACCCCAATTTGTGTCACATCTACTGTAGCATCATGAGCATGTATTATGACATCACAGTATATGATGACATCATAATTAGTAAGCACTATGACGTCGCAATGTATTATGACGTCATAATGTATCCGCATTATGACATCACAATATATTATGAGAGCGCAATTTGGAGGTTTTATGACCATTTTCGATTACCCCAATTTGTGTCACATCTCCTGGAGCATCATGATCTTGTATTATGACGTCACAGTATATGATGACATCATAATTAGTATACATTATGACGTCACAATGTGTTATGACATCATAACGTGTCCGCATTATGACATCACAATATATTATGAGAGCGCAACATGCAGGTATTATGAGCAATTTCTCTTACCCCAATTTGTGTCACATCTACTGGAGCTTCATGAGCATGTATTATGACGTCACAGTATATGATGACATCATAATGAGTATGCACTATGACGTCACAATATACTATGACGTCATATTGTATTCGCATTATGACATCACAATATATTATGAGAGCGCAATTTGCAGGTATTGTGCGCAATTTGTCTTACCCCAATTTGTGTCACATCTACTGGACCCTCATGAGAATGTATTATGACGTCACAGTATATGATGACATCATAATTAGAATGCACTATGACGTCACAATGTATTATGACGTCATAATATATCCACATTATGGCATCACAATATATTATGAGAGCGCAACATGCAGGTATTATGAGCAATTTCGCTTACCCCAATTTGTGTCACATCTACTGGAGCATCATGAGCATGTATTATGACGTCACAGTATATGATGACATCATAATTAGTATGCAGTATGACGTCACAATGTATTATGACGTCATAATGTATCCGCATTTTGGTATCACAATATATTATGAGAGCGCAACATGCAGGTATTATGAGCAATTTCGCTTACCCCAATTTGTGTCACATCTACTGGAGCATCATGAGCATGTATTATGACGTCACAGTATATGATGACATCATAATTAGTATGCAGTATGACGTCACAATGTATTATGACGTCATAATGTATCCGCATTATGACATCACAATATATTATGAGAGCGCAACATGCAGGTATTATGAGCAATTTCTCTTACCCCAATTTGTGTCACATCTACTGGAGCATCATGAGCATGTATTATGATGTCACAGTATATGATGACATCATACTTAGTATGCACTATCACGTCACAATGTATTATGACGTCATAATGTATCCGCATTATGACATCACAATATATTATGAGAGCGCAATTTGCAGGATTTATGACCAATTTCGCTTACCGCAATTTGTGTCACATCTACTGGAGCATCATGAGCATGTATTATGACGTCACAGTATATGATGACATCATAATCAGTATGCACTATGACGTCACAATGTATTATGACGTCATAATGTATCCGCATTATGACATCACAATATATTATGAGAGCGCAACTTGCAGGTATTATGAGCAATTTCTCTTACCCCAATTTGTGTCACATCTACAGGAGCATCATGAGCATGTATTATGACGTCACAGTATATGATGACATCATAATTAGTATGCACAATGACGTCACAATGTATTATGACGTCATAATGTATCCGCATTATGACATCACAATATATTATGAGAGCGCAAATTGCAGGTTTTATGACCAATTTCCCTTACCCCAATTTGCGTCACATCTACTGGAGCATCATGAGAATGTATTATGACGTCACAGTATATGATGACATCAGAATCAGTATGCAGTATGACGTCACAATGTATTATGACGTCATAATGTATCCGCATTATGACATCACAATATATTATGAGAGTGCAACATGCAGGTATTATGATCAATTTCTCTTACCTCAATTTGTGTCACATCTACTGGAGCATCATGAGCATGTATTATGACGTCACAGTATATGATGACATCATAATTAGTATGCACTATGACGTCAGAATGTATTATGACGTCATAATGTATCCGCATTATGACATCACAATATATTATGAGAGCGCAACATGCAGGTATTATGAGCAATTTCTCTTACCCCAATTTGTGTCACATCTACTGGAGCATCATGAGCATGTATTATGACGTCACAGTATATGATGACATCATAATTAGTATGCACTATGACATCACAAAGTATTATGACGTCATAATGTATCCGCATTATGACATCACAGTATATTATGAGAGCGCAACATGCAGGTATTATGAGCAATTTCTCTTACCCCAATTTGTGTCACATCTACTGGAGCATCATGAGCATGTATTATGACGTCACATTATATGATGACATCATAATTAGTATGCACTATGACGTCACAATGTATTATGACGTCATAATGTATCCGCATTATGACATCACAATATATTATGAGAGCGCAACATGCAGGTATTATGAGCAATTTCTCTTACCCCAAATTGTGTCACATCTACTGGAGCATCATGAGCATGTATTATGACGTCACAGTATATGATGACATCATAATTAGTATGTACTGTGACGTCACAATGTATTATGCCCTCATAATATATCCGCATTATGACATCACAATATATTATGAGAGCGCAACATGCAGGTATTATGACCAATTTCGCTTACCCCAATTTGTGTCACATCTACTGTAGCATCATGAGCATGTATTATGACGTCACAATATATGATGACATCATAATTAGTAAGCACTATGACGTCACAATGTATTATGACGTCATAATGTATCCGCATTATGACATCACAATATATTATGAGTGCGCAATTTGGAGGTTTTATGATCATTTTCGATTACCCCAATTTGTGTCACATCTCCTGGAGCATCATGAGCATGTATTATGACGTCACAGTATATGATGACATCATAATGATATGCACTATGACGTCACAATGTATTATGACGTCATAATGTATCCGCATTATGACATCACAATATATTATGAGAGCGCAATTTGCAGGTATTATGAGCAATTTCTCTTACCCCAATTTGTGTCACATCTACTGGAGCATCATGAGCATGTATTATGACGTCACAGTACATGATGACATCATAATTAGTATGCACTATGACGTCACAATGTATTATGACGTCATAATGTGTCCGCGTTATGACATCGCAATATATTATGAGAGCCCAATTTACAGGTATTATGAACAATTTCTCTTACCCCTATTTGTGTCACATCTACTGGAGCATCATGAGCATGTATTATGACGTCACAGTATATGATGACATCATAATGAGTATGCCCTATGACGTCACAATGTGCTATGACGTTATAATGTTTCCACGTTATGACCTCACAATATATTATGAGAGCGCAATTTGCAGGTATTATGAGAAATTTGTCTTTCCCCAATTTGTGTCACATCTACTGGACCCTCATGAGCATGTATTATGACGTCACAGTATATGATGACATCATAATTAGTATGCACTATGACGTCACAATGTATTATGACGTCATAATATATCCGCATTATGGCATCACAATATATTATGAGAGCGCAACATGCAGGTATTATGAGCAATTTCGCTTACCCCAATTTGTGTCACATCTACTGGAGCATCATGAGCATGTATTATGACGTCACAGTATATGATGACATCGTAATTAGTACGCAGTATGACGTCACAATGTATTATGACGTCAAAATGTATCCGCATTATGACATCACAATATATTATGAGAGCGCAACATGCAGGTATTATGAGCAATTTCTCTTACCCCAATTTGTGTCACATCTACTGGAGCATCATGAGCATGTATTATGACGTCACAGTATATGATGACATCATAATTAGTATGCACTATGACATCAGAATGTATTATGACGTCATAATATATCCGCATTGTGACATCACAATATATTATAAGAGCGCAATTTGCAGGTTTTATGACCAATTTCGCTTACCGCAATTTGTGTCACATCTACTGGAGCATCATGAGCATGTATTATGACATCACAGTATATGATGACATCATAATCAGTATGCACTATGATGTCACAATGTATTATGACGTCATAATGAATCCGCATTATGACATCACAATATATTATGAGAGCGCAACATGCAGGTATTATGAGCAATTTCTCTTACCCCAATTTGTGTCACATCTACTGGAGCATCATGAGCATGGTTTATGACGTCACAGTATATGATGACATCATAATTAGTATGCACTATGACGTCACAATGTATTATGACGTCATAATGTATCCGCATTATGACATCACAATATATTATGAGAGCGCAATTTGCAGGTTTTATGACCATTTTCGATTACCCCAATTTGTATCAAATATACTGGAGCATCATGAGCATGTATTATGACGTCATAGTATATGATGACATCATAATTAGTATGCAGTATGACGTCACAATGTATTATGACGTCATAATGTATCCGCATTATGACATCACAATATATTATGAGAGCGCAATTTGCAGGTATTATGAGCAATTTCTCTTACCCCAATTTGTGTCACATCTACTGGACCATCATGAGCATGTATTATGACGTCACAGTATATGATGACATCATAATTAGTATGCACTATGACGTCACAATGTATTATGACGTCATAATGTGTCCGCGTTATGACATCACAATATATTATGAGAGCCCAATTTACAGGTATTATGAACAATTTCTCTTACCCCTATTTGTGTCACATCTACTGGAGCATCATGAGCATGTATTATGACGTCACAGTATATGATGACATCATAATTAGTATGCAGTATGACGTCACAATGTATTATGACGTCATAATGTATCCGCATTATGACATCACAATATATTATGAGAGCGCAATTTGCAGGTTTTATGACCATTTTCGATTACCCCAATTTGTGTCACATCTACTGAAGCATCATGAGCATGTATTATGACGTCTCAGTATATGATGACATCATAATTAGTATGCAGTATGACGTCAAAATGTATTATGACGTCATAATGTATCCTCATTATTACTTCACAATATATTATGAGAGCGCAACATGCAGGTATTATGAGCAACTTCTCTTACCCCAATTTGTGTCACATCTACTGGAGCATCATGAGCATGTATTATGACGTCACAGTATATGATGACATCATAATTAGTATGCACTATGACATCACAATGTATTATGACGTCATAATGTATCCGCATTATGACATCACAATATATTATGAGAGCACAACATGCAGGTATTATGAGCAATTTCTCTTACCCCAATTTGTGTCACATCTACTGGAGAATCATGAGCATGTATTATGACGTCACAGTATATGATGACATCAGAATTAGTATGCAGTATGACGTCACAATGTATTATGATGTCATAAAGTGTCCGCATTATGACATCACAATATATTATGAGAGCGCAACATGCAGGTATTATGACCAATTTCGCTTACCCCAATTTGTGTCACATCTACTGTAGCATCATGAGCATGTATTATGACATCACAGTATATGATGACATCATAATTAGTAAGCACTATGACGTCACAATGTATTATGACGTCATAATGTATCCGCATTATGACATCACAATATATTATGAGAGCGCAATTTGGAGGTTTTATGACCATTTTCGATTACCCCAATTTGTGTCACATCTCCTGGAGCATCATGAGCATGTATTATGACGTCACAATATATGATGACATCATAATTAGTATACACTATGACGTCACAATGTGTTATGACGTCATAATGTGTCCGCATTATGACATCACAATATATTATGAGAGCGCAACATGCAGGTATTATGAGCAATTTCTCTTACCCCAATTTGTGTCACATCTACTGGAGCTTCATGAGCATGTATTATGACATCACAGTATATGATGACATCATAATGAGTATGCACTATGACGTCACAATATACTATGACGTCATATTGGATCCGCATTATGACATCACAATATATTATGAGAGCGCAATTTGCAGGTATTATGAGCAATTTTTCTTACCCCAATTTGTGTCACATCTACTGGACCCTCATGAGCATGTATTATGACGTCACAGTATATGATGACATCATAATTAGTATGCACTATGACGTCACAATGTTTTATGACGTCATAATATATCCGCATTATGGCATCACAATATATTATGAGAGCGCAACATGCAGGTATTATGAGCAATTTCGCTTACCCCAATTTGTGTCACATCTACTGGAGCATCATGAGCATGTATTATGACGTCACAGTATATGATGACATCATAATTAGTATGCAGTATGACGTCACAATGTATTATGACGTCATAATGTATCCGCATTATGACATCACAATATATTATGAGAGCGCAACATGCAGGTATTATGACCAATTTCGCTTACCCCAATTTGTGTCACATCTACTGGAGCATCATGAGCATGTATTATGACGTCACAGTATATGATGACATAATAATTAGTATGCACTATGACATCACAATGTATTATGACGTCATAATGTATCCGCATTATGACATCACAATATATTATAAGAGCGCAATTTGCAGGTGTTATGAGCAATTTCTCTTACCCCAATTTGTGTCACATCTACTGGAGCATCATGAGCAAGTATTATGACGTCACAGTATATGATGACATCATAATCAGTATGCACTATGACGTCACAATGTATTATGACGTCATAATGTATCCGCATTATGACATCACAATATATTATGAGAGCGCAACATGCAGGTATTATGAGCAATTTCTCTTACCCCAATTTGTGTCACATCTACTGGAGCATCATGAGCATGGTTTATGACGTCACAGAATATGATGACATCATAATTAGTATGCACTATGACGTCACAATGTATTCTGACGTCATAATGTATCCGCATTATGACATCACAATATATTATGAGAGCGCAATTTGCAGGTTTTATGACCATTTTTGATTACCCCAATTTGTGTCAAATATACTGGAGCATCATGAGCATGTATTATGACGTCATAGTATATGATGACATCATAATTAGTATGCAGTATGATGTCACAATGTATTATGACGTCATAATGTATCCGCATTATGACATCACAATATATTATGAGAGCGCAATTTGGAGGTTTTATGACAATTTTCGATTACCCCAATTTGTGTCACATCTACTGGAGCATCATGAGCATGTATTATGACGTCACAGTATATGATGACATCATAATTAGTATGCACTATGAGGTCAGAATGTATTATGACGTCATAATGTATCCGCATTATGACATCACAATATATTTTGAGAGCGCATCATGCAGGTATTATGAGCAATTTCTCTTCCCACAATTTGTGTCACATCTACTGGAGCATCATGAGCATGTATTATCACGTCACAGTATATGATGACATCATAATTAGTATGCACTATGACATCACAATGCATTATGATGTCATAATGTATCCGCATTATGACATCACAATATTTTATGAGAGCGCAACATGCAGGTATTATGAGCAATTTCTCTTACCCCAATTTGTGTCACATCTACTGGAGGATCATGAGCATGTATTATGACGTCACAGTATATGATGACATAATAATTAGTATGCAGTATGACGTCACAATGTATTATGACGTCATAATGTATCCGCATTATGACATCACAATATATTATGAGAGCGCAACATGCAGGTATTATGAGCAATTTCTCTTACCCCAATTTGTGTCACATCTACTGGAGCATCATGAGCATGTATTATGACGTCACAGTATTTGATGACATCATAATTAGTATGCACTGTGACGTCACAATGTATTATGACGTCATAATATATCCGCCTTATGACATCACAATATATTATGAGAGCGCAACATGCAGGTATTATGAGCAATTTCTCTTATCCCAATTTGTGTCACATCTACAGGAGCATCATGAGCATGTATTATGACATCACAGTATATGATGACATCATAATTAGTATGCACTATGACGTCACAATGTATTATGACGTCATAATGTATCCACATTATGACATCACAATATATTATGAGAGCGCAACATGCAGGTATTATGAGCAATTTCTCTTACCCCAATTTGTGTCACATCTACTGGAGCATCATGAACATGTATTATGACGTCACAGTATATGATGACATCATAATTAGTATGCACTATGACGTCACAATGTATTATGACGTCATAATATATCCGCATTATGACATCACAATATATTATGAGAGCGCAACATGCAGGTTTTATGACCAATTTCGCTTACCCCAATTTGTGTCACATCTACTGGAGCACCATGAGCATGTATTATGACGTCACAGTATATGATGACATCATAATTAGTATGCACTATGATGTCACAATGTATTATGACGTCATAATGTAGCCACATTTTGACATCACAATATATTATGAGAGCGCAATTTGCAGGTTTTATGACCAATTTCGCTTACCCCAATTTGTGTCACATCTACTGGAGCATCATGAGCGTGTATTATGACGTCACAGTATATGATGAAATCATAATTAGTATGCAGTATGACGGCACAATGTATTATGACGTCATAATGTATCCGCATTAAGACATCACAATATATTATGAGAGCGCAATTTGCAGGTTTTTTGACCAATTTCGCTTACCCCAATTTGCGTCACATCTACTGGAGCATCATGAGCATGTATTATGACGTCACAGTATATGATGACATCAGAATCAGTATGCAGTATGACGTCACAATGTATTATGACGTCATAATATATCCGCATTATGACATCACAATATATTATGAGAGCGCAACATGCAGGTATTATGAACAATTTCTCTTACCCCTATTTGTGTCACATCTACTGGAGCATCATGAGCATGTATTATGATGTCACAGTATATGATGACATCATAATCAGTATGCACTATGACGTCACAATGTATTATGACATCATAATGTATCCGCATTATGACATCACAATATATTATGAGAGCGCAACATGCAGGTATTGTGAGCAATTTGTCTTACCCGAACTTGTGTCACATCTACTGGAGCATCATGAGCATGTATTATGACGTCACAGTATATGATGACATCATAATTAGTATGCAGTATGACGTCACAATGTATTATGACGTCATAATATATCCGCATTATGACATCACAATGTCTTATGTGAGCGCAATTTGCAGGTTTTATGACCAATTTCGCTTACCCCAATTTGTTTCACATCTACTGGAGCATCATGAGCATGTATTATGACGTCACAGTATATGATGACATCATAATTAGTATGCAGTATGACGTCACAATGTATTATGACGTCATAATGTATCCGCATTATGACATCACAATATATTATGACAGCGCAATATGCAGGTATTATGAGCAATTTCTCTTACCCCAAATTGTGTCACATCTACTGGAGCATCATGAGCATGTATTATGACGTCACAGTATATGATGACATCATAATGAGTATGCACTATGACGTCACAATGTGCTATGACGTTATAATGTTTCCGCATTATGACATCACAATATATTATGAGAGCGCAATTTGCAGGTAATATGAGCAATTTGTCTTACCCCAATTTGTGTCACATCTACTGGAGCCTCATGAGCATGTATTATGACGTCACAGTATATGATGACATCATAATGAGTATGCACTCTGACGTCACAATGTGCTATGGCGTCATAATGTATCCGCATTATGACATCACAATATATTATGACAGCGCAACATGCAGGTATTATGAGCAATTTCTCTTACCGCAAATTGTGTCACATCTACTGGAGCATCATGAGCATGTATTATGACGTCACAGTATATGATGACATCATAATGAGTATGCGCTATGACGTCACAATGTGCTATGACGTTATAATGTTTCCGCATTATGACATCACAATATATTATGAGAGCGCAATTTGCAGGTATTATGAGCAATTTGTCTTACCCCAATTTGTGTCACATCTACTGGAGCATCATGAGCATGTATTATGACGTCACAGTATATGATGACATCATAATTAGTATGCACTATGGCGTCACAATGTGCTATGACCTCATAATGTATCCGCATTATGACATCACAATATATTATGACAGCGCAACATGCAGGTATTATGAGCAATTTCTCTTACCCCAAATTGTGTCACATCTACTGGAGCATCATGAGCATGTATTATGACGTCACAGTATATGATGACATCATAATGAGTATGCACTATGACGTCACAATGTGCTATGACGTTATAACGTTTCCGCATTATGACATCACAATATATTATGAGAGCGCAATTTGCAGGTATTATGAGCAATTTGTCTTACCCCAATTTTTGTCACATCTACTGGAGCATCATGAGCATGTATTATGACGTCACAGTATATGATGACATCATAATTAGTATGCACTATGACGTCACAATGTATTATGACGTCATAATGTATCCGCATTATGGCATCACAATATATTATGAGAGCGCAACGTGCAGGTATTATGAGCAATTTCGCTTACCCCAATTTGTGTCACATCTACTGGAGCATCATGAGCATGTATTATGACGTCACAGTATATGATGACATCATAATTAGTATGCAGTATGACGTCACAATGTATTATGACGTCATAATGTATCCGCATTATGACATCACAATATATTATGACAGCGCAACATGCAGGTATTATGAGCAATTTCTCTTACCCCAATTTGTGTCACATCTACTGGAGCATCATGAGCATGTATTATGACGTCACAGTATATGATGACATCATAATTAGTATGCACTATGACATCACAATGTATTATGACGTCATAATGTATCCGCATTATGACATCACAATATATTATGAGAGCGCAATTTGCAGGTTTTATGACCAATTTCGCTTACCGCAATTTGTGTCACATCTACTGGAGCATCATGAGCATGTATTATGACGTCACAGTATATGTTGACATCAGAATCAGTATGCAGTATGACGTCACAATGTATTATGACGTCATAATATATCCGCATTATGACATCACAATATATTATGAGAGCGCAACATGCAGGTATTATGAACAATTTCTCTTACCCCTATTTGCGTCACATCTACTGGAGCATCATGAGCATGTATTATGACGTTACAGTATATGATGACATCATAATTAGTATGCAGTATGACGTCACAATATATTATGACGTCACAATGTATCCGCAATATGACATCACAATATATTATGAGAGCGCAACATGCAGGTATTATGAGCAATTTCACTTATCCCAACTTGTGTCACATCTACAGGAGCATCATGAGCATGTATTATGACATCACAGTATATGATGACATCATAATTAGTATGCACTATGACGTCACAATGTATTATGATGTCATAATGTATCCACATTATGACATCACAATATATTATGAGAGCGCAACATGCAGGTATTATGAGCAATTTCTCTTACCCCAATTTGTGTCACATCTACTGGAGCATCATGAACATGTATTATGACGTCACAGTATATGATGACATCATAATTAGTATGCACTATGACGTCACAATGTATTATGACGTCATAATATATCCGCATTATGACATCACAATATATTATGAGAGCGCAACATGCAGGTTTTATGACCAATTTCGCTTACCCCAATTTGTGTCACATCTACTGGAGCACCATGAGCATGTATTATGACGTCACAGTATATGATGACATCATAATTAGTATGCACTATGATGTCACAATGTATTATGACGTCATAATGTAGCCACATTTTGACATCACAATATATTATGAGAGCGCAATTTGCAGGTTTTATGACCAATTTCGCTTACCCCAATTTGTGTCACATCTACTGGAGCATCATGAGCGTGTATTATGACGTCACAGTATATGATGAAATCATAATTAGTATGCAGTATGACGGCACAATGTATTATGACGTCATAATGTATCCGCATTAAGACATCACAATATATTATGAGAGCGCAATTTGCAGGTATTATGAGCAATTTCTCTTACCCCAATTTGTGTCACATCTACTGGAGCATCATGAGCATGTATTATGACGTCACAGTATATGATGACATCATAATTAGTATGCACAATGACGTCACAATGTATTATGACGTCATAATGTATCCGCATTATGACATCACAATATATTATGAGAGCGCAATTTGCAGGTTTTTTGACCAATTTCGCTTACCCCAATTTGCGTCACATCTACTGGAGCATCATGAGCATGTATTATGACGTCACAGTATATGATGACATCATAATCAGTATGCACTATGACGTCACAATGTATTATGACATCATAATGTATCCGCATTATGACATCACAATATATTATGAGAGCGCAACATGCAGGTATTGTGAGCAATTTGTCTTACCCGAACTTGTGTCACACCTACTGGAGCATCATGAGCATGTATTATGACGTCACAGTATATGATGACATCATAATTAGTATGCAGTATGACGTCACAATGTATTATGACGTCATAATATATCCGCATTATGACATCACAATATATTATGTGAGCGCAATTTGCAGGTTTTATGACCAATTTCGCTTACCCCAATTTGTTTCACATCTACTGGAGCATCATGAGCATGTATTATGACGTCACAGTATATGATGACATCATAATTAGTATGCAGTATGACGTCACAATGTATTATGACGTCATAATGTATCCGCATTATGACATCACAATATATTATGACAGCGCAATATGCAGGTATTATGAGCAATTTCTCTTACCCCAAATTGTGTCACATCTACTGGAGCATCATGAGCATGTATTATGATGTCACAGTATATGATGACATCATAATGATTATGCACTATGACGTCACAATGTGCTATGACGTTATAATGTTTCCGCATTATGACATCACAATATATTATGAGAGCGCAATTTGCAGGTAATATGAGCAATTTGTCTTACCCCAATTTGTGTCACATCTACTGGAGCCTCATGAGCATGTATTATGACGTCACAGTATATGATGACATCATAATGAGTATGCACTCTGACGTCACAATGTGCTATGGCGTCATAATGTATCCGCATTATGACATCACAATATATTATGACAGCGCAACATGCAGGTATTATGAGCAATTTCTCTTACCGCAAATTGTATCACATCTACTGGAGCATCATGAGCATGTATTATGACGTCACAGTATATGATGACATCATAATGAGTATGCACTATGACGTCACAATGTGCTATGACGTTATAATGTTTCCGCATTATGACATCACAATATATTATGAGAGCGCAATTTGCAGGTATTATGAGCAATTTGTCTTACCCCAATTTGTGTCACATCTACTGGAGCATCATGAGCATGTATTATGACGTCACAGTATATGATGACATCATAATTAGTATGCACTATGGCGTCAAAATGTGCTATGACCTCATAATGTATCCGCATTATGACATCACAATATATTATGACAGCGCAACATGCAGGTATTATGAGCAATTTCTCTTACCCCAAATTGTGTCACATCTACTGGAGCATCATGAGCATGTATTATGACGTCACAGTATATGATGACATCATAATGAGTATGCACTATGACGTCACAATGTGCTATGACGTTATAATGTTTCCGCATTATGACATCACAATATATTATGAGAGCGCAATTTGCAGGTATTATGAGCAATTTGTCTTACCCCAATTTGTGTCACATCTACTGGAGCATCATGAGCATGTATTATGACGTCACAGTATATGATGACATCATAATTAGTATGCACTATGACGTCACAATATATTATGACGTCATAATGTATCCGCATTATGGCATCACAATATATTATGAGAGCGCAACATGCAGGTATTATGAGCAATTTCGCTTACCCCAATTTGTGTCACATCTACTGGAGCATCATGAGCATGTATTATGACGTCACAGTATATGATGACATCATAATTAGTGTGCAGTATGACGTCACAATGTATTATGACGTCATAATGTATCCGCATTATGACATCACAATATATTATGAGAGCGCAACATGCAGGTATTATGAGCAATTTCTCTTACCCCAATTTGTGTCACATCTACTGGAGCATCATGAGCATGTATTATGACGTCACAGTATATGATGACATCATAATTAGTATGCACTATGACATCACAATGTATTATGACGTCATAATGTATCCGCATTATGACATCACAATATATTATGAGAGCGCAATTTGCAGGTTTTATGACCAATTTCGTTTACCGCAATTTGTGTCACATCTACTGGAGCATCATGAGCATGTATTATGACGTCACAGTATGTGATGACATCAGAATCAGTATGCAGTATGACGTCACAATGTATTATGACGTCATAATATATCCGCATTATGACATCACAATATATTATGAGAGCGCAACATGCAGGTATTATGAACAATTTCTCTTACCCCTATTTGCGTCACATCTACTGGAGCATCATGAGCATGTATTATGACGTTACAGTATATGATGACATCATAATTAGTATGCAGTATGACGTCACAATATATTATGACGTCACAATGTATCCGCATTATGACATCACAATATATTATGAGAGCGCAACATGCAGGTATTATGAGCAATTTCACTTATCCCAATTTGTGTCACATCTACAGGAGCATCATGAGCGTGTATTATGACATCACAGTATATGATGACATCATAATTAGTATGCACTATGACGTCACAATGTATTATGACGTCATAATGTATCCACATTATGACATCACAATATATTATGAGAGCGCAACATGCAGGTATTATGAGCAATTTCTCTTACCCCAATTTGTGTCACATCTACTGGAGCATCATGAGCATGTATTATGACGTCACAGTATATGATGACATCATAATTAGTATGCAGTATGACGTCACAATGTATTATGACGTCATAATATATCCGCATTATGACATCACAATGTATTATGTGAGCGCAATTTGCAGGTTTTATGACCAATTTCGCTTACCCCAATTTGTTTCACATCTACTGGAGCATCATGAGCATGTATTATGACGTCACAGTATATGATGACATCATAATTAGTATGCAGTATGACGTCACAATGTATTATGACGTCATAATGTATCCGCATTATGACATCACAATATATTATGACAGCGCAATATGCAGGTATTATGAGCAATTTCTCTTACCCCAAATTGTGTCACATCTACTGGAGCATCATGAGAATGTATTATGACGTCACAGTATATGATGACATCATAATGAGTATGCACTATGACGTCACAATGTGCTATGACGTTATAATGTTTCCGCATTATGATATCACAACATATTATGAGAGCGCAATTTGCAGGTATTATGAGCAATTTGTCTTACCCCAATTTGTGTCACATCTACTGGAGCCTCATGAGCATGTATTATGACGTCACAGTATATGATGACATCATAATGAGTATGCACTCTGACGTCACAATGTGCTATGGCGTCATAATGTATCCGCATTATGACATCACAATATATTATGACAGCGCAACATGCAGGTATTATGAGCAATTTCTCTTACCGCAAATTGTGTCACATCTACTGGACCATCATGAGCATGTATTATGACGTCACAGTATATGATGACATCATAATGAGTATGCACTATGACGTCACAATGTGCTATGACGTTATAATGTTTCCGCATTATGACATCACAATATATTATGAGAGCGCAATTTGCAGGTATTATGAGCAATTTGTCTTACCCCAATTTGTGTCACATCTACTGGAGCATCATGAGCATGTATTATGACGTCACAGTATATGATGACATCATAATTAGTATGCACTATGGCCTCACAATGTGCTATGACCTCATAATGTATCCGCATTATGACATCACAATATATTATGACAGCGCAACATGCAGGTATTATGAGCAATTTCTCTTACCCCAAATTGTGTCACATCTACTGGAGCATCATGAGCATGTATTATGACGTCACAGTATATGATGACATCATAATGAGTATGCACTATGACGTCACAATGTGCTATGACGTTATAACGTTTCCGCATTATGACATCACAATATATTATGAGAGCGCAATTTGCAGGTATTATGAGCAATTTGTCTTACCCCAATTTGTGTCACATCTACTGGACCCTCATGAGCATGTATTATGACGTCACAGTATATGATGACATCATAATTAGTATGCACTATGACGTCACAATGTATTATGACGTCATAATGTATCCGCATTATGACATCACAATATATTATGAGAGCGCAACTTGCAGGTTTTATGAGCAATTTCGCTTACCGCAATTTGTGTCACATCTACTGGAGCATCATGAGCATGTATTATGACGTCACAGTATATGATGACATCATAAGTAGTATGCAGTATGACGTCACAATGTATTATGACGTCATAATGTATCCGCATTATGACATCACAATATATTATGAGAGCGCAACATGCAGGTATTATGAGCAATTTCTCTTACCCCAATTTGTGTCACATCTACTGGAGCATCATGAGCATGTATTATGACGTCACAGTATATGATGACATCATAATTAGTATTCACTATGACATCACAATGTATTATGACGTCATAATGTATCCGCATTATGACATCACAATATATTATGAGAGCGCAATTTGCAGGTTTTATGACCAATTTCGCTTACCGCAATTTGTGTCACATCTACTGGAGCATCATGAGCATGTATTATGACGTCACAGTGTATGATGACATCAGAATCAGTATGCAGTATGACGTCACAATGTATTATGACGTCATAATATATCCGCATTATGACATCACAATATATTATGAGAGCGCAACATGCAGGTATTATGAACAATTTCTCTTACCCCTATTTGCGTCACATCTACTGGAGCATCATGAGCATGTATTATGACGTTACAGTATATGATGACATCATAATTAGTATGCAGTATGACGTCACAATATATTATGACGTCACAATGTATCCGCATTATGACATCACAATATATTATGAGAGCGCAACATGCAGGTATTATGAGCAATTTCACTTATCCCAATTTGTGTCACATCTACAGGAGCATCATGAGCATGTATTATGACATCACAGTATATGATGACATCATAATTAGTATGCACTATGACGTCACAATGTATTATGATGTCATAATGTATCCACATTATGACATCACAATATATTATGAGAGCGCAACATGCAGGTATTATGAGCAATTTCTCTTACCCCAATTTGTGTCACATCTACTGGAGCATCATGAACATGTATTATGACCTCACAGTATATGATGACATCATAATTAGTATGCACTATGACGTCACAATGTATTATGACGTCATAATATATCCGCATTATGACATCACAATATATTATGAGAGCGCAACATGCAGGTTTTATGACCAATTTCGCTTACCCCAATTTGTGTCACATCTATTGGAGCACCATGAGCATGTATTATGACGTCACAGTATATGATGACATCATAATTAGTATGCACTATGATGTCACAATGTATTATGACGTCATAATGTAGCCACATTTTGACATCACAATATATTATGAGAGCGCAATTTGCAGGTTTTATGACGAATTTCGCTTACCCCAATTTGTGTCACATCTACTGGAGCATCATGAGCGTGTATTATGACGTCACAGTATATGATGAAATCATAATTAGTATGCAGTATGACGGCACAATGTATTATGACGTTATAATGAATCCGCATTAAGACATCACAATATATTATGAGAGCGCAATTTGCAGGTATTATGAGCAATTTCTCTTACCCCAATTTGTGTCACATCTACTGGAGCATCATGAGCATGTATTATGACGTCACAGTATATGATGACATCATAATTAGTATGCACAATGACGTCACAATGTATTATGACGTCATAATGTATCCGCATTATGACATCACAATATATTATTTGAGCGCAATTTGCAGGTTTTTTGACCAATTTCGCTTACCCCAATTTGCGTCACATCTACTGGAGCATCATGAGCATGTATTATGACGTCACAGTATATGATGACATCAGAATCAGTATGCAGTATGACGTCGCAATGTATTATGACGTCATAATATATCCGCATTATGACATCACAATATATTATGAGAGCGCAACATGCAGGTATTATGAACAATTTCTCTTACCCCTATTTGTGTCACATCTACTGGAGCATCATGAGCATGTATTATGACGTCACAGTATATGATGACATCATAATCAGTATGCACTATGACGTCACAATGTATTATGACATCATAATGTATCCGCATTATGACATCACAATATATTATGAGAGCGCAACATGCAGGTATTGTGAGCAATTTGTCTTACCCGAACTTGTGTCACATCTACTGGAGCATCATGAGCATGTATTATGATGTCACAGTATATGATGACATCATAATTAGTATGCAGTATGACGTCACAATGTATTATGACGTCATAATATATCCGCATTATGACATCACAATGTATTATGTGAGCGCAATTTGCAGGTTTTATGACCAATTTCGCTTACCCCAATTTGTTTCACATCTACTGGAGCATCATGAGCATGTATTATGACGTCACAGTATATGATGACATCATAATTAGTATGCAGTATGACGTCACAATGTATTATGACGTCATAATGTATCCGCATTATGACATCACAATATATTATGACAGCGCAATATGCAGGTATTATGAGCAATTTCTCTTACCCCAAATTGTGTCACATCTACTGGAGCATCATGAGCATGTATTATGACGTCACAGTATATGATGACATCATAATGAGTATGCACTATGACGTCACAATGTGCTATGACGTTATAATGTTTCCGCATTATGACATCACAATATATTATGAGAGCGCAATTTGCAGGTAATATGAGCAATTTGTCTTACCCCAATTTGTGTCACATCTACTGGAGCCTCATGAGCATGTATTATGACGTCACAGTATATGATGACATCATAATGAGTATGCACTCTGACGTCACAATGTGCTATGGCGTCATAATGTATCCGCATTATGACATCACAATATATTATGACAGCGCAACATGCAGGTATTATGAGCAATTTCTCTTACCGCAAATTGTGTCACATCTACTGGAGCATCATGAGCATGTATTATGACGTCACAGTATATGATGGCATCATAATGAGTATGCACTATGACGTCACAATGTGCTATGACGTTATAATGTTTCCGCATTATGACATCACAATATATTATGAGAGCGCAATTTGCAGGTATTATAAGCAATTTGTCTTACCCCAATTTGTGTCACATCTACTGGAGCATCATGAGCATGTATTATGACGTCACAGTATATGATGACATCATAATTAGTATGCACTATGGCGTCAAAATGTGCTATGACCTCATAATGTATCCGCATTATGACATCACAATATCTTATGACAGCGCAACATGCAGGTATTATGAGCAATTTCTCTTATCCCAAATTGTGTCACATCTACTGGAGCATCATGAGCATGTATTATGACGTCACAGTATATGATGACATCATAATGAGTATGCACTATGACGTCACAATGTGCTATGACGTTATAACGTTTCCGCATTATGACATCACAATATATTATGAGAGCGCAATTTGCAGGTATTATGAGCAATTTGTCTTACCCCAATTTGTGTCACATCTACTGGACCCTCATGAGCATGTATTATGACGTCACAGTATATGATGACATCATAATTAGTATGCACTATGACGTCACAATGTATTATGACGTCATAATGTATCCACATTATGACATCACAATATATTATGAGAGCGCAACATGCAGGTATTATGAGCAATTTCTCTTACCCCAATTTGTGTCACATCTACTGGAGCATCATGAACATGTATTATGACGTCACAGTATATGATGACATCATAATTAGTATGCACTATGACGTCACAATGTATTATGACGTCATAATATATCCGCATTATGACATCACAATATATTATGAGAGCGCAACATGCAGGTTTTATGACCAATTTCGCTTACCCCAATTTGTGTCACATCTACTGGAGCACCATGAGCATGTATTATGACGTCACAATATATGATGACATCATAATTAGTATGCACTATGATGTCACAATGTATTATGACGTCATAATGTAGCCACATTTTGACATCACAACATATTATGAGAGCGCAATTTGCAGGTTTTATGACCAATTTCGCTTACCCCAATTTGTGTCACATCTACTGGAGCATCATGAGCGTGTATTATGACGTCACAGTATATGATGAAATCATAATTAGTATGCAGTATGACGGCACAATGTATTATGACGTCATAATGTATCCGCATTAAGACATCACAATATATTATGAGAGCGCAATTTGCAGGTATTATGAGCAATTTCTCTTACCCCAATTTGTGTCACATCTACTGGAGCATCATGAGCATGTATTATGACGTCACAGTATATGATGACATCATAATTAGTATGCACAATGACGTCACAATGTATTATGACGTCATAATGTATCCGCATTATGACATCACAATATATTATGAGAGCGCAATTTGCAGGTTTTTTGACCAATTTCGCTTACCCCAATTTGCGTCACATCTACTGGAGCATCATGAGCATGTATTATGACGTCACAGTATATGATGACATCAGAATCAGTATGCAGTATGACGTCACAATGTATTATGACCTCATAATATATCCGCATTATGACATCACAATATATTATGAGAGCGCAACATGCAGGTATTATGAACAATTTCTCTTACCCCTATTTGTGTCACATCTACTGGAGCATCATGAGCATGTATTATGACGTCACAGTATATGATGACATCATAATCAGTATGCACTATGACGTCACAATGTATTATGACATCATAATGTATCCGCATTATGACATCACAATATATTATGAGAGCGCAACATGCAGGTATTGTGATCAATTTGTCTTACCCGAACTTGTGTCACATCTACTGGAGCATCATGAGCATGTATTATGACGTCACAGTATATGATGACATCATAATTAGTATGCAGTATGACGTCACAATGTATTATGACGTCATAATATATCCGCATTATGACATCACAATGTATTATGTGAGCGCAATTTGCAGGTTTTATGACCAATTTCGCTTACCCCAATTTGTTTCACATCTACTGGAGCATCATGAGCATGTATTATGACGTCACAGTATATGATGACATCATAATTAGTATGCACTATGACGTCACAATGTGCTTTGACGTTATAATGTTTCCGCATTATGACATCACAATATATTATGAGAGCGCAATTTGCAGGTAATATGAGCAATTTGTCTTACCCCAATTTGTGTCACATCTACTGGAGCCTCATGAGCATGTATTATGACGTCACAGTATATGATGACATCATAATGAGTATGCACTCTGACGTCACAATGTGCTATGGCGTCATAATGTATCCGCATTATGACATCACAATATATTATGACAGCGCAACATGCAGGTATTATGAGCAATTTCTCTTACCGCAAATTGTGTCACATCTACTGGAGCATCATGAGCATGTATTATGACGTCACAGTATATGATGACATCATAATGAGTATGCACTATGACGTCACAATGTGCTATGACGTTATAATGTTTCCGCATTATGACATCACAATATATTATGAGAGCGCAATTTGCAGGTATTATGAGCAATTTGTCTTACCCCAATTTGTGTCACATCTACTGGAGCATCATGAGCATGTATTATGACGTCACAGTATATGATGACGTCATAATTAGTATGTACTATGGCGTCAAAATGTGCTATGACCTCATAATGTATCCGCATTATGACATCACAATATATTGTGACAGCGCAACATGCAGGTATTATGAGCAATTTCTCTTACCCCAAATTGTGTCACATCTACTGGAGCATCATGAGCATGTATTATGACGTCACAGTATATGATGACATCATAATGAGTATGCACTATGACGTCACAATGTGCTATGTCGTTATAACGTTTCCGCATTATGACATCACAATATATTATGAGAGCGCAATTTGCAGGTATTATGAGCAATTTGTCTTACCCCAATTTGTGTCACATCTACTGGACCCTCATGAGCATGTATTATGACGTCACAGTATATGATGACATCATAATTAGTATGCACTATGACGTCACAATGTATTATGACGTCATAATGTATCCGCATTATGGCATCACAATATATTATGAGAGCGCAACATGCAGGTATTATGAGCAATTTCGCTTACCCCAATTTGTGTCACATCTACTGGAGCATCATGAGCATGTATTATGACGTCACAGTATATGATGACATCATAATTAGTATGCAGTATGACGTCACAATGTATTATGACGTCATAATGTATCTGCATTATGACATCACAATATATTATGAGAGCGCAACATGCAGGTATTATGAGCAATTTCTCTTACCCCAATTTGTGTCACATCTACTGGAGCATCATGAGCATGTATTATGACGTCACAGTATATGATGACATCATAATTAGTATGCACTATGACATCACAATGTATTATGACGTCATAATGTATCCGCATTATGACATCACAATATATTATGAGAGCGCAATTTGCAGGTTTTATGACCAATTTCGCTTACCGCAATTTGTGTCACATCTACTGGAGCATCATGAGCATGTATTATGACGTCACAGTATATGATGACATCAGAATCAGTATGCAGTATGATGTCACAATGTATTATGACGTCATAATATATCCGCATTATGACATCACAATATATTATGAGAGCGCAACATGCAGGTATTATGAACAATTTCTCTTACCCCTATTTGCGTCACATCTACTGGAGCATCATGAGCATGTATTATGACGTTACAGTATATGATGACATCATAATTAGTATGCAGTATGAAGTCACAATATATTATGACGTCACAATGTATCCGCATTATGACATCACAATATATTATGAGAGCGCAACATGCAGGTATTATGAGCAATTTCACTTATCCCAAATTGTGTCACATCTACAGGAGCATCATGAGCGTGTATTATGACATCACAGTATATGATGACATCATAATTAGTATGCACTATGACGTCACAATGTATTATGACGTCATAATGTATCCATATTATGACATCACAATATATTATGAGAGCGCAACATGCAGGTTTTATGAGCAATTTCTCTTACCCCAATTTGTGTCACATCTACTGGAGCATCATGAACATGTATTATGACGTCACAGTATATGATGACATCATAATTAGTATGCACTATGACGTCACAATGTATTATGACGTCATAATATATCCGCATTATGACATCACAATATATTATGAGAGCGCAACATGCAGGTTTTATGACCAATTTCGCTTACCCCAATTTGTGTCACATCTATTGGAGCACCATGAGCATGTATTATGACGTCACAGTATATGATGACATCATAATTAGTATGCACTATGATGTCACAATGTATTATGACGTCATAATGTAGCCACATTTTGACATCACAATACATTATGAGAGCGCAATTTGCAGGTTTTATGACCAATTTCGCTTACCCCAATTTGTGTCACATCTACTGGAGCATCATGAGCGTGTATTATGACGTCACAGTATATGATGAAATCATAATTAGTATGCAGTATGACGGCACAATGTATTATGACGTCATAATGTATCCGCATTAAGACATCACAATATATTATGAGAGCGCAATTTGCAGGTATTATGAGCAATTTCTCTTACCCCAATTTGTGTCACATCTACTGGAGCATCATGAGCATGTATTATGACGTCACAGTATATGATGACATCATAATTAGTATGCACAATGACGTCACAATGTATTATGACGTCATAATGTATCCGCATTATGACATCACAATATATTATGAGAGCGCAATTTGCAGGTTTTTTGACCAATTTCGCTTACCCCAATTTGCGTCACATCTACTGGAGCATCATGAGCATGTATTATGACGTCACAGTATATGATGACATCAGAATCAGTATGCAGTATGACGTCACAATGTATTATGACGTCATAATATATCCGCATTATGACATCACAATATATTATGAGAGCGCAACATGCAGGTATTATGAACAATTTCTCTTACCCCTATTTGTGTCACATCTACTGCAGCATCATGAGCATGTATTATGACGTCACAGTATATGATGACATCATAATCAGTATGCACTATGACGTCACAATGTATTATGACATCATAATGTATCCGCATTATGACATCACAATATATTATGAGAGCGCAACATGCAGGTATTGTGAGCAATTTGTCTTACCCGAACTTGTGTCACATCTACTGGAGCATCATGAGCATGTATTATGACGTCACAGTATATGATGACATCATAATTAGTATGCAGTATGACGTCACAATGTATTATGACGTCATAATATATCCGCATTATGACATCACAATGTATTATGTGAGCGCAATTTGCAGGTTTTATGACCAATTTCGCTTACCCCAATTTGTTTCACATCTACTGGAGCATCATGAGCATGTATTATGACGTCACAGTATATGATGACATCATAATTAGTATGCAGTATGACGTCACAATGTATTATGACTTCATAATGTATCCGCATTATGACATCACAATATATTATGACAGCGCAATATGCAGGTATTATGAGCAATTTCTCTTACCCCAAATTGTGTCACATCTACTGGAGCATCATGAGCATGTATTATGACGTCACAGTATATGATGACATCATAATGAGTATGCACTATGACGTCACAATGTGCTATGACGTTATAATGTTTCCGCATTATGACATCACAATATATTATGAGAGCGCAATTTGCAGGTAATATGAGCAATTTGTCTTACCCCAATTTGTGTCACATCTACTGGAGCCTCATGAGCATGTATTATGACGTCACAGTATATGATGACATCATAATGAGTATGCACTCTGACGTCACAATGTGCTATGGCGTCATAATGTATCCGCATTATGACATCACAATATATTATGACAGCGCAACATGCAGGTATTATGAGCAATTTCTCTTACCGCAAATTGTGTCACATCTACTGGAGCATCATGAGCATGTATTATGACGTCACAGTATATGATGACATCATAATGAGTATGCACTATGACGTCACAATGTGCTATGACGTTATAATGTTTCCGCATTATGACATCACAATATATTATGAGAGCGCAATTTGCAGGTATTATGAGCAATTTGTCTTACCCCAATTTGTGTCACATCTACTGGAGCATCATGAGCATGTATTATGACGTCACAGTATATGATGACATCATAATTAGTATGCACTATGGCGTCAAAATGTGCTATGACCTCATAATGTATCCGCATTATGACATCCCAATATATTATGAGAGCGCAACATGCAGGTATTATGAGCAATTTCTCTTACCCCAAATTGTGTCACATCTACTGGAGCATCATGAGCATGTATTATGACGTCACAGTATATGATGACATCATAATGAGTATGCACTATGACGTCACAATGTGCTATGACGTTATAACGTTTCCGCATTATGACATCACAATATATTATGAGAGCGCAATTTGCAGGTATTATGAGCAATTTGTCTTACCCCAATTTGTGTCACATCTACTGGACCCTCATGAGCATGTATTATGACGTCACAGTATATGATGACATCATAATTAGTATGCACTATGATGTCACAATGTATTATGACGTCATAATGTATCCGCATTATGGCATCACAATATATTATGAGAGCGCAACATGCAGGTATTATGAGCAATTTCGCTTACCCCAATTTGTGTCACATCTACTGGAGCATCATGAGCATGTATTATGACGTCACAGTATATGATGACATCATAATTAGTATGCAGTATGACGTCACAATGTATTATGACGTCATAATGTATCCGCATTATGACATCACAATATATTATGAGAGCGCAACATGCAGGTATTATGAGCAATTTCTCTTACCCCAATTTGTGTCACATCTACTGGAGCATCATGAGCATGTATTATGACGTCACAGTATATGATGACATCATAATTAGTACGCACTATGACATCACAATGTATTATGACGTCATAATGTATCCGTATTATGACATCACAATATATTATGAGAGCGCAATTTGCAGGTTTTATGACCAATTTCGCTTACCGCAATTTGTGTCACATCTACTGGAGCATCATGAGCATGTATTATGACGTCACAGTATATGATGACATCAGAATCAGTATGCAGTATGATGTCACAATGTATTATGACGTCATAATATATCCGCATTATGACATCACAATATATTATGAGAGCGCAACATGCAGGTATTATGAACAATTTCTCTTACCCCTATTTGCGTCACATCTACTGGAGCATCATGAGCATGTATTATGACATTACAGTATATGATGACATCATAATTAGTATGCAGTATGACGTCACAATATATTATGACGTCACAATGTATCCGCATTATGACATCACAATATATTATGAGAGCGCAACATGCAGGTATTATGAGCAATTTCACTTATCCCAATTTGTGTCACATCTACAGGAGCATCATGAGCGTGTATTATGACATCACAGTATATGATGACATCATAATTAGTATGCACTATGACGTCACAATGTATTATGACGTCATAATGTATCCATATTATGACATCACAATATATTATGAGAGCGCAACATGCAGGTATTATGAGCAATTTCTCTTACCCCAATTTGTGTCACATCTACTGGAGCATCATGAACATGTATTATGACGTCACAGTATATGATGACATCATAATTAGTATGCACTATGACGTCACAATGTATTATGACGTCATAATATATCCGCATTATGACATCACAATATATTATGAGAGCGCAACATGCAGGTTTTATGACCAATTTCGCTTACCCCAATTTGTGTCACATCTACTGGAGCACCATGAGCATGTATTATGACGTCACAGTATATGATGACATCATAATTAGTATGCACTATGATGTCACAATGTATTATGACGTCATAATGTAGCCACATTTTGACATCACAATATATTATGAGAGCGCAATTTGCAGGTTTTATGACCAATTTCGCTTACCCCAATTTGTGTCACATCTACTGGAGCATCATGAGCGTGTATTATGACGTCACAGTATATGATGAAATCTTAATTAGTATGCAGTATGACGGCACAATGTATTATGACGTCATAATGTATCCGCATTAAGACATCACAATATATTATGAGAGCGCAATTTGCAGGTATTATGAGCAATTTCTCTTACCCCAATTTGTGTCACATCTACTGGAGCATCATGAGCATGTATTATGACGTCACAGTATATGATGACATCATAATTAGTATGCACAATGACGTCACAATGTATTATGACGTCATAATGTATCCGCATTATGACATCACAATATATTATGAGAGCGCAATTTGCAGGTTTTTTGACCAATTTCGCTTACCCCAATTTGCGTCACATCTACTGGAGCATCATGAGCATGTATTATGACGTCACAGTATATGATGACATCAGAATCAGTATGCAGTATGACGTCACAATGTATTATGACGTCATAATATATCCGCATTATGACATCACAATATATTATGAGAGCGCAACATGCAGGTATTATGAACAATTTCTCTTACCCCTATTTGTGTCACATCTACTGGAGCATCATGAGCATGTATTATGACGTCACAGTATATGATGACATCATAATCAGTATGCACTATGACGTCACAATGTATTATGACATCATAATGTATCCGCATTATGACATCACAATATATTATGAGAGCGCAACATGCAGGTATTGTGAGCAATTTGTCTTACCCGAACTTGTGTCACATCTACTGGAGCATCATGAGCATGTATTATGACGTCACAGTATATGATGACATCATAATTAGTATGCAGTATGACGTCACAATGTATTATGACGTCATAATATATCCGCATTATGACATCACAATGTATTATGTGAGCGCAATTTGCAGGTTTTATGACCAATTTCGCTTACCCCAATTTGTTTCACATCTACTGGAGCATCATGAGCATGTATTATGACGTCACAGTATATGATGACATCATAATTAGTATGCAGTATGACGTCACAATGTATTATGACGTCATAATGTATCCGCATTATGACATCACAATATATTATGACAGCGCAATATGCAGGTATTATGAGCAATTTCTCTTACCCCAAATTGTGTCACATCTACTGGAGCATCATGAGCATGTATTATGACGTCACAGTATATGATGACATCATAATGAGTATGCACTATGACGTCACAATGTGCTATGACGTTATAATGTTTCCGCATTATGACATCACAATATATTATGAGAGCGCAATTTGCAGGTAATATGAGCAATTTGTCTTACCCCAATTTGTGTCACATCTACTGGAGCCTCATGAGCATGTATTATGACGTCACAGTATATGATGACATCATAATGAGTATGCACTCTGACGTCGCAATGTGCTATGGCGTCATAATGTATCCGCATTATGACATCACAATATATTATGACAGCGCAACATGCAGGTATTATGAGCAATTTCTCTTACCGCAAATTGTGTCACATCTACTGGAGCATCATGAGCATGTATTATGACGTCACAGTATATGATGACATCATAATGAGTATGCACTATGACGTCACAATGTGCTATGACGTTATAATGTTTCCGCATTATGACATCACAATATATTATGAGAGCGCAATTTGCAGGTATTATGAGCAATTTGTCTTACCCCAATTTGTGTCACATCTACTGGAGCATCATGAGCATGTATTATGACGTCACAGTATATGATGACATCATAATTAGTATGCACTATGGCGTCACAATGTGCTATGACCTCATAATGTATCCGCATTATGACATCACAATATATTATGAGAGCGCAACATGCAGGTATTATGAGCAATTTCTCTTACCCCAAATTGTGTCACATCTACTGGAGCATCATGAGCATGTATTATGACGTCACAGTATATGATGACATCATAATGAGTATGCACTATGACGTCACAATGTGCTATGACGTTATAACGTTTCCGCATTATGACATCACAATATATTATGAGAGCGCAATTTGCAGGTATTATGAGCAATTTGTCTTACCCCAATTTGTGTCACATCTACTGGACCCTCATGAGCATGTATTATGACGTCACAGTATATGATGACATCATAATTAGTATGCACTATGACGTCACAATATATTATGACGTCATAATGTATCCGCATTTTGGCATCACAATATATTATGAGAGCGCAACATGCAGGTATTATGAGCAATTTCGCTTACCCCAATTTGTGTCACATCTACTGGAGCATCATGAGCATGTATTATGACGTCACAGTATATGATGACATCATAATTAGTATGCAGTATGACGTCACAATGTATTATGACGTCATAATGTATCCGCATTATGACATCACAATATATTATGAGAGCGCAACATGCAGGTATTATGAGCAATTTCTCTTACCCCAATTTGTGTCACATCTACTGGAGCATCATGAGCATGTATTATGACGTCACAATATATGATGACATCATAATTAGTATGCACTATGACATCACAATGTATTATGACGTCATAATGTATCCGCATTATGACATCACAATATATTATGAGAGCGCAATTTGCAGGTTTTATGACCAATTTCGCTTACCGCAATTTGTGTCACATCTCCTGGAGCATCATGAGCATGTATTATGACGTCACAGTATATGATGACATCAGAATCAGTATGCAGTATGACGTCACAATGTATTATGACGTCATAATATATCCGCATTATGACATCACAATATATTATGAGAGCGCAACATGCAGGTATTATGAACAATTTCTCTTACCCCTATTTGCGTCACATCTACTGGAGCATCATGAGCATGTATTATGACGTTACAGTATATGATGACATCATAATTAGTATGCAGTATGACGTCACAATGTATCCGCATTATGACATCACAATATATTATGAGAGCGCAACATGCAGGTATTGTGAGCAATTTGTCTTACCCGAATTTGTGTCACATCTACTGGAGCATCATGAGCATGTATTATGACGTCACAGTATATGATGACATCATAATTAGTATGCAGTATGACGTCACAATGTATTATGACGTCATAACATATCCGCATTATGACATCACAATGTATTATGTTAGCGCAATTTGCAGGTTTTATGACCAATTTCGCTTACCCCAATTTGTTTCACATCTACTGGAGCATCATGAGCATGTATTATGACGTCACAGTATATGATGACATCATAATTAGTATGCAGTATGACGTCACAATGTATTATGACGTCATAATGTATCCGCATTATGACATCACAATATATTATGACAGCGCAACATGCAGGTATTATGAGCAATTTCTCTTACCCCAAATTGTGTCACATCTACTGGAGCATCATGAGCATGTATTATGACGTCACAGTATTTGATGACATCATAATGAGTATGCACTATGACGTCACAATGTGCTATGACGTTATAATGTTTCCGCATTATGACATCACAATATATTATGAGAGCGCAATTTGCAGGTATTATGAGCAATTTGTCTTACCCCAATTTGTGTCACATCTACTGGAGCCTCATGAGCATGTATTATGACGTCACAGTATATGATGACATCATAATGAGTATGCACTATGACGTCACAATGTGCTATGACGTCATAATGTATCCGCATTATGACATCACAATATATTATGACAGCGCAACATGCAGGTATTATGAGCAATTTCTCTTACCCCAAATTGTGTCACATCTACTGGAGCATCATGAGAATGTATTATGACGTCACAGTATATGATGACATCATAATGAGTATGCACTATGACGTCACAATGTGCTATGACGTTATAATGTTTCCGCATTATGACATCACAATATATTATGAGAGCGCAATTTGCAGGTATTATGAGCAATTTGTCTTACCCCAATTTGTGTCACATCTACTGGAGCCTCATGAGCATGTATTATGACGTCACAGTATATGATGACATCATAATGAGTATGCACTATGACGTCACAATGTGCTATGTCCTCATAATGTATCCGCATTATGACATCACAATATATTATGACAGCGCAACATGCAGGTATTATGAGCAATTTCTCTTACCCCAAATTGTGTCACATCTACTGGAGCATCATGAGCATGTATTATGACGTCACCGTATATGATGACATCATAATGAGTATGCACTATGACGTCACAATGTGCTATGACGTTATAATGTTTCCGCATTATGACATCACAATATATTATGAGAGCGCAATTTGCAGGTATTATGAGCAATTGGTCTTACCCCAATTTGTGTCACATCTACTGGACCCTCATGAGCATGTATTATGACGTCACAGTATATGATGACATCATAATTAGTATGCACTATGACGTCACAATGTATTATGACGTCATAATATATCCGCATTATGGCATCACAATATATTATGAGAGCGCAACATGCAGGTATTATGAGCAATTTCGCTTACCCCAATTTGTGTCACATCTACTGGAGCATCATGAGCATGTATTATGACGTCACAGTATATGATGACATCATAATTAGTATGCAGTATGACGTCACAATGTATTATGACGTCATAATGTATCCGCATTATGACATCACAATATAGTATGAGAGCGCAACATGCAGGTATTATGAGCAATTTCTCTTACCCCAATTTGTGTCACATCTACTGGAGCATCATGAGCATGTATTATGACGTCACAGTATATGATGACATCATAATTAGTATGCACTATGACATCACAATGTATTATGACGTCATAATGTATCCGCATTATGACATCACAATATATTATGAGAGCGCAACATGCAGGTATTATGAGCAATTTCGCTTACCCCAATTTGCGTCACATCTACTGGAGCATCATGAGCATGTATTATGACGTCACAGTATATGATGACATCATAATTAGTATGCACTATGACATCACAATGTATTATGACGTCATAATGTATCCGCATTATGACATCACAATATATTATGAGAGCACAACATGCAGGTGTTATGAGCAATTTCTCTTATCCCAATTTGTGTCACATCTACTGGAGCATCATGAGCATGTATTATGACGTCACAGTATATGATTACATCATAATTAGTATGCACTATGACGTCAGAATGTATTATGACGTCATAATGTATCCGCATTATGACATCACAATATATTATGAGAGCGCAATTTGCAGGTTTTATGACCAATTTCGCTTACCCCAATTTGTGTCACATCTACTGGAGCATCATGAGCATGTATTATGACGTCACAGTATATGATGACATCATAATTAGTATGCAGTATGACGTCACAATGTATTATGACGTCATAATGTATCCGCATTAAGACATCACAATATACTTTGAGAGCGCAACATGTAGGTATTATGAGCAATTTCTCTTACCCCAATTTGTGTCACATCTACTTGAGCATCATGAGCATGTATTATGACGTCACAGTATATGATGACATCATAATTAGTATGCAGTATGACGTCACAATGTATTATGACGTCATAATGTATCCGCATTATGACATCACAATATATTATGAGAGCGCAACATGCAGGTATTATGAGCAATTTCTCTTACCCCAATTTGTGTCACATCTACTGGATCATCATGAGCATGTATTATGACGTCACAGTATATGATGACATCATAATTAGTATGCAGTATGACGTCACAATGTATTATGACGTCATAATGTATCCGCATTATGACATCACAATATATTATGAGAGCACAACATGCAGGTAGTATGAGCAATTTCTCTTACCCCAATTTGTTTCACATCTACTGGAGCATCATGAGCATGTATTATGACGTCACAGTATATGATGACATCATAATTAGTGTGCACTATGACGTCACAATGTATTATGACGTCATAATGTATCCGCATTTTGACATCACAATATATTATGAGAGAGCAATTTGCAGGTTTTATGACCAATTTCTCTTACCCCAATTTGTGTCACATCTACTGGAGCATCATGAGCATGTATTATGACGTCACAGTATATGATGACATCATAATTAGTATGCAGTATGACGTCTCAATGTATTATGACGTCATAATGTATCCACATTATGACATCACAATATATTATGAGAGCGCAATTTGCTGGTTTTATGACCAATTTCGCTTACCCCAATTTGTGTCACATCTACTGGAGCATCATGAGCATGTATTATGACGTCACAGTATATGATGGCATCATTATTAGTATGCAGTATGACGTCACAATGTATTATGATGTCATAAAGTATCTGCAGTATGACATCACAATATATTATGAGAGCGCAACATGCAGGTATTATGACCAATTTCGCTTACCCCAATTTGTGTCACATCTACTGTAGCATCATGAGCATGTATTATGACGTCACAGTATATGATGACATCATAATTAGTATGCACTATGACGTCAAAATGTATTATGACGTCATAATGCATCCGCATTATGACATCACAATATATTATGAGAGCGCAATTTGGATGTTTAATGACCATTTTCGATTACCCCAATTTGTGTCACATCTACTGGAGCATCATGAGCATGTATTATGACGTCACAGTATATGATGACATCATAATTAGTATGCACTATGGCGTCACAATGTATTATGACGTCATAATGTATCCGCATTATGACATCACAATATATTATGAGAGCGCAATTTGCAGGTATTATGAGCAATTTCTCTTACCCCAATTTGTGTCACATCTACTGGAGCATCATGAGCATGTATTATGACGTCACAGTATATGATGACATCATAATTTGTATGCACTATGACGTCACAATGTATTATGACGTCATAATGTATCCGCATTATGACATCACAATATATTATGAGAGCGCAACATGCAGGTATTATGAGCAATTTCTCTTACCTCAATTTGTGTCACATCTACTGGAGCATCATGAGCATATATTATGACGTCACAGTTCATGATGACATCATAATTAGCATGCACTATGACGTCACAATGTATTATGATGTCATAATGTATCCGCATTATAACATCACAATGTATTATGTGAGCGCAATTTGCAGGTTTTATGACCAATTTCGCTTACCCCAATTTGTGTCACATCTACTGGAGCATCATGAACAGTCACAGTATATGATGACATCATAATTAGTATGCAGTATGACGTCACAATGTATTATGACGTCATAATGTATCCGCATTATGACATCACAATATATTATGACAGCGCAACATGCAGTTATTATGAGCAATTTCTCTTACCCCAAATTGTGTCACATCTACTGGAGCATCATGAGCATGTATTATGACGTCACAGTATATGATGACATCATAATTAGTATGCACTATGACGTCACAATGTATTATGACGTCATAATGTATCCGCATTATTATATCACAATATATTATGAGAGCGCAATTTGCAGGTTTTATGACCAGTTTCTCTTACCTCAATTTGTGTCACATCTACTGGAGCATCATGAGCATGTATTATGACGTCACAGTATATGATGACATCATAATTAGTATGCACTATGACGTCGGAATGTATTATGACGTCATAATGTATCCGCATTATGACATCACAATATATTATGAGAGCGCAACATGCAGGTATTATGAGCAATTTCTCTTACCCCAATTTGTGTCACATCTACTGGAGCATCATGAGCATGTATTATGACGTCACAGTATATGATGACATCATAATTAGTATGCACTATGACATCACAATGTATTATGACGTCATAATGTATCCGCATTATGACATCACAATATATTATGAGAGCCCAACATCCAGGTATTATGAGCAATTTCTCTTACCCCAATTTGTGTCACATCTACTGGAGCATCATGAGCATGTATTATGACGTCACATTATATGATGACATCATAATTAGTATGCACTATGACGTCACAATGTATTATGACGTCATAATGTATCCGCATTATGACATCACAATATAGTATGAGAGCGCAACATGCAGGTATTATGAGCAATTTCTCTTACCCCAATTTGTGTCACATCTACTGGAGCATCATGAGCATGTATTATGACGTCACAGTATATGATGACATCATAATTAGTATGTACTGTGACGTCACAATGTATTATGACGTCATAATGTATCCGCATTATGACATCACAATATATTATGAGAGCACAACATGCAGGTATTATGACCAATTTCGCTTACCCCAATTTGTGGCACATCTACTGTAGCATCATGAGCATGTATTATGACGTCACTGCATATGATGACATCATAATTAGTAAGCACTATGACATCACAATGTATTATGACGTCATAATGTATCCGCATTATGACATCACAATATATTATGAGAGCGCAATTTGGAGGTTTTATGACAATTTTCGATTACCCCAATTTGTGTCACATCTCCTGGAGCATCATGAGCATGTATTATGACGTCACAGTATATGATGACATCATAATTAGTATGCACTATGACGTCACAATGTATTATGACGTCATAATGTATCCGCATTATGACATCACAATATATTATGAGAGCGCAATTTGCAGGTATTATGAGCAATTTCTCTTACCCCAATTTGTGTCACATCTACTGGAGCATCATGAGCATGTATTATGACGTCACAGTATATGATGACATCATAATTAGTATGCACTATGACGTCACAATGTATTATGACGTCATAATGCATCCGCATTATGACATCACAATATATTATGAGAGCGCAATTTGCACGTTTTATGACCAATTTCGCTTACCCCAATTTGTGTCACATCTACTGGAGCATCATGAGCATGTATTATGATATCACAGTATATGATGACATCATAATTAGTATGCACTATGACGTCACAATGTATTATGACGTCATAATGTGTCCGCATTATGACATCACAATATATTATGAGAGCCCAATTTACAGGTATTATGAACAATTTCTCTTACCCCAATTTGTGTCAAATCTACTGGAGCATCATGAGCATGTATTATGACGTCACAGTATATGATGACATCATAATTAGTATGCAGTATGATGTCACAAAATATTATGACATCACAATGTATCCGCATTATGACATCACAATATATTATGAGAGCGCAACATGCAGGTATTGTGAGCAATTTCTCTTACCCGAATTTGTGTCACATCTACTGGAGCATCATGAGCATGTATTATGACGTCACAGTATATGATGACATCATAATTAGTATGCAGTATGACGTCACAATGGATTATGACGTCATAATGTATCCGCATTATGACATCACAAAATATTATGAGAGCGCAACATGCAGGTATTATGAGCAATTTCTCTTACCCCAATTTGTGTCACATCTACTGGAGCATCATGAGCATGTATTATGACATCACAGTATATGATGACATCATAATGAGTATGCACTATGACGTCACAATGTATTATGACGTCATAATGTATCCGCATTATGACATCACAATATATTATGAGAGCGAAATTTGCAGGTATTATGAGCAATTTGTCTTACCCCAATTTGTGTCACATCTACTGGAGCCTCATGAGCATGCATTATGACGTCACAGTATATGATGACATCATAATTAGTATGCACTATGACGTCACAATGTATTATGACGTCATAATATATCCGCATTATGACATCACAATATATTATGAGAGCGCAACATGCAGGTATTATGAGCAATTTCGCTTACCCCAATTTGTGTCACATCTACTGGAGCATCATGAGCATGTATTATGACGTCACCGTATATGATGACATCATAATTAGTATGCACTATGACGTCACAATGTATTATGACGTCATAATGTATCCGCATTATGACATCACAATATATTATGAGAGCGCAACATGCAGGTATTATGAGCAATTTCTCTTACCCCAATTTGTGTCACATGTACTGGAGCATCATGAGCATGTATTATGACGTCACAGTATATGATGACATCATAATTAGTATGCAGTATGACGTCACAATGTATTATGACGTCATAATGTATCCGCATTATGACATCACAATATATTATGAGAGCGCAACATGCAGGTTTTATGAGCAATTTCTCTTACCCCAATTTGTGTCACATCTACTGGAGCATCATGAGCATGTATTATGACGTCACAGTATATGATGATATCATAAATAGTATGCAGTATGACGTCACAATGTATTATGACGTCATAATGTATCCGCATTATGACATCACAATATATTATGAGAGCCCAACATGCAGGTATTATGAGCAATTTCTCTTACCCCAATTTGTGTCACATCTACTGGAGCATCATGGGCATGTATTATGACATCACAGTATATGATGACACCATAATTAGTATGCACTATGACGTCACAATGTATTATGACGTCATAATGTATCCGCATTATGACATCACAATATATTGTGAGAGCGCAATTTGCAGGTATTATGAGCAATTTCTCTTACCCCAATTTGTGTCACATCTACTGGAGCATCATGAGCATGTATTATGACGTCACAGTATATGATGACATCATAATTAGTATGTACTGTGACGTCACAATGTATTATGACGTCATAATGTATCCGCATTATGACATCACAATATATTATACGAGCGCAACATGCAGGTATTATGACCAATTTCGCTTACCCCAATTCGTGTCACATCTACTGTAGCATCATGAGCATGTATTATGACGTCACAGTATATGATGACATCATAATTAGTAAGCACTATGACATCACAATGTATTATGATGTCATAATGTATCCGCATTATGACATCACAATATATTATGAGAGCGCAATTTGGAGGTTTTATGACAATTTTCGATTACCCCAATTTGTGTCACATCTCCTGGAGCATCATGAGCATGTATTATGATGTCACAGTATATGATGACATCATAATTAGTATGCACTATGACGTCACAATGTATTATGACGTCATAATGTATCCGCATTATGACATCACAATATATTATTAGAGCACAATTTGCAGGTATTATGAGCAATTTCTCTTACCCCAATTTGTGTCACATCTACTGGAGCATCATGAGCATGTATTATGACGTCACAGTATATGATGACATCATAATTAGTATGCACTATGACGTCACAATGTATTATGACGTCATAATGCATCCGCATTATGACATCACAATATATTATGAGAGCGCAATTTGCACGTTTTATGACCAATTTCGCTTACCCCAATTTGTGTCACATCTACTGGAGCATCATGAGCATGTATTATGATGTCACAGTATATGATGACATCATAATTAGTATGCACTATGACGTCACAATGTATTATGACGTCATAATGTGTCCGCGTTATGACATCACAATATATTATGAGTGCCCAATTTACAGGTATTATGAACAATTTCTCTTACCCCAATTTGTGTCAAATCTACTGGAGCATCATGAGCATGTATTATGACGTCACAGTATATGATGACATCATAATTAGTATGCAGTATGACGTCACAATATATTATGACGTCACAATGTATCCGCATTATGACATCACAATATATTATGAGAGCGCAACATGCAGGTATTGTGAGCAATTTCTCTTACCCGAATTTGTGTCACATCTACTGCAGCATCATGAGCATGTATTATGACGTCACAGTATATGATGACATCATAATTAGTATGCAGTATTGCGTCACAATGTATTATGACGACATAATGTATCCGCATTATGACATCACAATATATTATGAGAGCGCAACATGCAGGTATTATGAGCAATTTCTCTTACCCCAATTTGTGTCACATCTACTGGAGCATCATAAGCATGTATTATGACATCACAGTATATGATGACATCATAATGAGTATGCACTATGACGTCACAATGTGCTATGACGTCATAATGTATCCGCATTATGACATCACAATATATTATGAGAGCGAAATTTGCAGGTATTATGAGCAATTTGTCTTACCCCAATTTGTGTCACATCTACTGGAGCCTCATGAGCATGTATTATGACGTCACAGTATATGATGACATCATAATTAGTATGCAGTATGACGTCACAATGTATTATGACGTCATAATGTATCCGCATTATGACATCACAATATATTATGAGAGCGCAATTTGGAGGTTTTATGACAATTTTCGATTACCCCAATTTGTGTCATATCTCCTGGAGCATCATGAGCATGTATTATGACGTCACAGTATATGATGACATCATAATTAGTATGCAATATGACGTCACAATGTATTATGACGTCATAATGTGTCCGAGTTATGACATCACAATATATTATGAGAGCCCAATTTCCAGGTATAATGAACAATTTCTCTTACCCCAATTTGTGTCAAATCTACTGGAGCATCATGAGCATGTATTATGACGTCACAGTATATGATGACATCATAATTAGTATGCAGTATGACGTCACAATATATTATGACGTCACAATGTATCCGCATTATGACATCACAATATATTATGAGAGCGCAACATGCAGGTATTGTGAGCAATTTCTCTTACCCGAATTTGTGTCACATCTACTGGAGCATCATGAGCATGTATTATGACGTCACAGTATATGATGACATCATAATTATTATGCAGTATGACGTCACAATGTATTATGACGTCATAATGTATCCGCATTATGACATCACAATATATTATCAGAGCGCAACATGCAGGTATTATGAGCAATTTTGCTTACCCCAATTTGTGTCACATCTACTGGAGCATCATGAGCATGTATTATGACGTCACAGTATATGATGACATCATAATTAGTATGCACTATGACGTCACAATGTATTATGACGTCATAATGTATCCGCATTATGACATCACAATATATTATGAGAGCGCAACATGCAGGTATTATGAGCAATTTCTCTTACCCCAATTTGTGTCACATCTGCTGGAGCATCATGAGCATGTATTATGACGTCACAGTATATGATGACATCATAATTAGTATGCAGTATGACGTCACAATGTATTATGATGTCATAATGTATCCGCATTATGACATCACAATATATTATGAGAGCGCAACATGAAGGATTTATGAGCAATTTCTCTTACCCCAATTTGTGTCACATCTACTGGAGCATCAAGAGCATGTATTATGACGTCACAGTATATGATGACATCATAAATAGTATGCAGTATTACGTCACAATGTATTATGACGTCATAATGTATCTGCATAATGACATCACAATATATTATGAGAGCGCAACATGCAGGTATTATGAGCAATTTCTCTTACCCCAATTTGTGTCACATCTCCTGGAGCATCATGAGCATGTATTATGACGTCACAGTATATGATGACATCATAATTAGTATGCACTATGACGTCACAATGTATTATGACGTCATAATGTATCCGCATTATGACATCACAATATATTATGATAGCCCAATTTGCAGGTTTTATGACCAATTTCGCTTACCCCAATTTGTGTCACATCTACTGGAGCATCATGAGCATGTATTATGACGTCACAGTATATGATGACATCATAATCAGTATGCACTATGACGTCACAATGTATTATGACGTCATAATGTATCCGCATGATGACATCACAATATATTATGAGAGCGCAACATGCAGGTAATATGAGCAATTTCTCTTACCCCAATTTGTGTCACATCTACTGGAGCCTCATGAGCATGTATTATGACGTCACAGTTTATGATGACATCATAATTAGTATGCACTATGACGTCACAATGTATTATGACGTCGTAATGTATCCGCATTATGACATCACAATATATTATGAGAGCGCAACATGCAGGTATTATGAGCAATTTCTCTTACCCCAATTTGTGTCACATCTACTGGAGCATCATGAGCATGTATTATGATGTCACAGTATTTGATGACATCATAATTAGTAAGCACTATGACGTCACAATGTATTATGACGTCATAATGTATCCGCATTATGACATCACAACATATTATGAGAGCGCAACATGCAGGTATTATGAGGAATTTCTCTTACCCCAATTTGTGTCACATCTACTGGAGCATCATGAGCATGTATTATGACGTCAGAGTATATGATGACATCATAATTAGTATGCACTGTGACGTCACAATGTATTATGACGTCATAATGTATCCACATTATGACATCACAATATATTATGAGAGCGCAATATGCAGGTATTATGAGCAATTTCTCTTACCCCAATTTGTGTCACATCTACTGGAGCATCATGAGCATGTATTATGACGTCACAGTATATGATGACATCATAATTAGTATGCACTATGACGTCACAATATATTTTGACGTCATAATGTATCCACATTATGACATCACAATATATTATGAGAGTGCAATTTGCAGGTTTTATGACCAATTTCGCTTTCCCGAATTTGTGTCACATCTACTGGAGCATCATGAGCATGTATTATGACGTCACAGTATATGATGACATCATAATTAGCATGCAGTATGTTGTCACAATGTATTATGACGTCATAATGTATCCGCATTATGACATCACAATATATTATGAGAGCGCAACATGCAGGTTTTATGACCAATTTCGCTTACCCCACTTTGTGTCACATCTGCTGTAGCATCATGAGCATGTATTATGACATCACAGTATATGATGACATCATAATTAGTATGCACTATGACGTCACAATGTATTATGACGTCATAATGTATCCGCATTATGACGTCACAATATATTATGAGAGCGCAATTTGCAGGTATTATGAGCAATTTCTCTTACCCCAATTTGTGTCATATCTACTGGAGCATCAAGAGCATGTATTATGACGTCACAGTATATGATGATATCATAATGAGTATGCACTATGACGTCACAATGTGCTATGACGTTATAATGTTTCCGCATTATGACATCACAATATATTATGAGAGCGCAATTTGCAGGTATTATGAGCAATTTGTCTTACCCCAATTTGTGTCACATCTACTGAAGCCTCATGAGCATGTATTATGACGTCACAGTATATGATGACATCACAATTAGTATGCACTACGACGTCACAATGTATTATGACGTCATAATGTATCCGCATTATGACATCACAATATATTATGAGAGCGTAACATGCAGGTATTATGAGCAATTTCTCTTACCCCAATTTGTTTCACATCTACTGGAGCATCATGAGCATGTATTATGACGTCACAGTATATGATGACATCATAATTAGTGTGCACTATAACGTCACAATGTATTATGACGTCATATTGTATCCGCATTATGACATTACAATATATTATGAGAGCACAACCTGCAGGTATTATGAGCAATTTCTCTTACCCCAATGTGTTTCACATCTACTGGAGCATCATGAGCATGTATTATGACGTCACAGTATATGATGACATCATAATTAGTATGCACTATGACGTCACAATGTATTATGACGTCAAAATGTATCCGCATTATGACATCACAATATATTATGAGAGCGCAATTTGCAGGTTTTATGACCATTTTCGACTACCCCAATTTGTGTCACATCTACTGGAGCATCATGAGCATGTATTATGACGTCACAGTATATGATGACATCATAATCAGTATGCAGTATGACGTCACAATGTATTATGACGTCATAATGTATCCGCATTATGACATCACAATATATTATGAGAGCGCAACATGCAGGTAATATGAGCAATTTCTCTTACCCCAATTTGTGTCACATCTACTCTAGCATCATGAGCATGTATTATGACGTCACAGTATATGATGACATCATAATCAGTATGAAGTATGACGTCACAATGTATTATGACGTCATAATGTATCCGCATTATGACACCACAATATATTATGAGAGCGCAATATGCAGGTATTATGAGCAATTTCTCTTACCCCAATTTGTGTCACATCTACTCTAGCATCATGAGCATGTATTATGACGTCACAGTATATGATGACATCATAATTAGTATGCACTATGACGTCACAATGTATTATGACGTCATAATATATCCGCATTATGACATCACAATGTATTATGTGAGCGCAATTTGCAGGTATTATGAGAAATTTGTCTTTCCCCAATTTGTGTCACATCTACTGAAGCCTCATGAGCATGTATTATGACGTCACAGTATATGATGACATCACAATTAGTATGCACTATGACGTCACAATGTATTATGACGTCATATTGTATCCGGATTATGACATCACAATATATTATGAGAGCGCAACATGCAGGTATTATGAGCAATTTCTCTTACCCCAATTTGTGTCACATCTACTGGAGCATCATGAGCATGTTTTATGACGTCAGAGTATATGATGACATCATAATTAGTATGCACTATGACGTCACAATGTATTATGACGTCATAATGTATCCGCATTATGACATCACAATATATTATGAGAGCGCAATTTGCAGGTTTTATGACCATTTTCGATTACCCCAATTTGTGTCACATCTACTGAAGCATCATGAGCATGTATTATGACATCACAGTATATGATGACATCTTAATTAGTATGCAGTATGACGTCACAACGTATTATGACGTCATGATGTATCCGCATTATGACATCACAATATATTATGAGAGTGCAACATGCAGGTATTATGAGCAATTTCTCTTACCTCAATTTGTGTCACATCTACTGGAGCATCATGAGCATGTATTATGACGTCACAGTATATGATGACATCATAATTAGTATGCACTATGACGTCAGAATGTATTATGACGTCATAATGTATCCGCATTATGACATCACAATATATTACGAGAGCGCAACATGCAGGTATTATGAGCAATTTCTCTTACCCCAATTTGTGTCACATCGACTGGAGCATCATGAGCATGTATTATGACGTCACAGTATATGATGATATCATAATTAGTATGCACTATGACATCACAATGTATTATGACGTCATAATGTATCCGCATTATGACATCTCAATATATTATGAGAGCGCAACATGCAGGTATTATGAGCAATTTCTCTTACCCCAATTTGTGTCATATATACTGGAGCATCATGAGCATGTATTATGACGTCACATTATATGATGACATCATAATTAGTATGCACTATGACGTCACAATGTATTATGACGTCATAATGTATCCGCATTATGACATCACAATATATTATGAGAGCGCAACATGCAGGTATTATGAGCAATTTCTCTTACCCCAATTTGTGTCACATCTACTGGAGCATCAGGAGCATGTATTATGACATCACAGTATATGATGACATCATAATTAGTAAGCACTATGACGTCACAATGTATTATGACGTCATAATGTATCCGCATTATGACATCACAATATATTATAAGAGCGCAATTTGGAGGTTTTATGACAATTTTCGATTACCCCAATTTGTGTCACATCTCCTGGAGCATCATGAGCATGTATTATGACGTCACAGTATATGATGACATCATAATTAGTATGCAGTATGACGTCACAATGTATTATGACGTCATAATGTATCCGCATTATGACATCACAATATATTATGAGAGCGCAACATGCAGGTATTGTGAGCAATTTCTCTTACCCGAATTTGTGTCACATATACTGGAGCATCATGAGCATGTATTATGACGTCACAGTATATGATGACATCATAATTATTATGCAGTTTGACGTCACAATGTATTATGACGTCATAATGTATCCGCATTATGACATCACAATATATTATGAGAGCGCAACATGCAGGTTTTATGAGCAATTTCTCTTACCCCAATTTGTGTCACATCTACTGGAGCATCAAGAGCATGTATTATGACGTCACAGTATATGATGACATCATAAATAGTATGCAGTATGACGTCACAATGTATTATGACGTCATAATGTATCCGTATTATGACATCACAATATATTATGAGAGCGCAACATGCAGGTATTATGAGCAATTTCTCTTACCCCAATTGGTGTCACATCTACTGGAGCATCATGAGCATGTATTATGACATCACAGTATATGATGACATCATAATGAGTATGCACTATGACGTCACATTGTGCTATGACGTCATAATGTATCCGCATTATGACATCACAATATATCATGAGAGCGAAATTTGCAGGTATTATGAGAAATTTGTCTTTCCCCAATTTGTGTCACATCTACTGGAGCCTCATGAGCATGTATTATGACGTCACAGTATATGATGACATCATAATTAGTATTCACTATGACGTCACAATGTATTATGACGTCATAATACATCCGCATTATGACATCACAATATATTTTCAGAGCGCAACATGCAGGCATTATGAGCAATTTTGCTTACCCCAATTTGTGTCACATCTACTGGAGCATCATGAGCATGTATTATGACGTCACAGTATATGGTGACATCATAATTATTATGCAGTATGACGTCACAATGTATTATGACGTCATAATGTATCCGCATTATGACGTCACAATATATTATGAGAGTGCAACATGCAGGTTTTATGAGCAATTTCTCTTACCCCAATTTGTGTCACATCTACTGGAGCATCAAGAGCATGTATTATGACGTCACAGTATATGATGACATCATAAATAGTATGCAGTATGACGTCACAATGTATTATGACGTCATAATGTATCCGCATTATGACATCACAATATATTATCAGAGCGCAACATGCAGGTATTATGAGCAATTTCTCTTACCCCAATTTGTGTCACATCTACTGGAGCATCATGAGCATGTATTATGACGTCACAGTATATGACGACATCATAATTAGTATGCACTATGACGTCACAATGTATTATGACGTCATAATGTATCCGCATTATGACATCACAATATATTATGATAGCGCAATTTGCAGGTTTTATGACCAATTTCGCTTACCCCAATTTGTGTCACATCTACTGGAGCATCATGAGCATGTATTATGACGTCACAGTATATGATGACATCATAATCAGTATGCACTATGACGTCACAATGTATTATGACGTCATAATGTATCCGCATTATGACATCACAATATATTATGAGAGCGCAACATGCAGGTAATATGAGCAATTTCTCTTACCTCAATTTGTGTCACATCTACTGGAGCATCATGAGCATGTATTATGACGTCACAGTATATGATGACATCATAATTAGTATGCACTATGACGTCACAATGTATTATGACGTCATAATGTATCCGCATTATGACATCACAATATATTATGAGAGCGCAACATGCAGGTATTATGAGCAATTTCTCTTAGCCCAATTTGTGTCACATCTACTGGAGCATCATGCGCATGTATTATGACGTCACAGTATTTGATGACATCATAATTAGTATGCACTATGACGTCACAATGTATTATGACGTCATAATGTATCCGCATTATGACATCACAATATATTATGAGAGCGCAATTTGAAGGTTTTATGACCATTTTCGATTACCCCAATTTGTGTCACATCTACTGGAGCATCATGAGCATGTATTATGACGTCAGAGTACATGATGACATCATAATTAGTATGCACTGTGACGTCACAATGTATTATGACGTCATAATGTATCCGCATTATGACATCACAATATATTATGAGAGCGCAATATGCAGGTACTATGAGCAATTTCTCTTACCCCAATTTGTGTCACATCTACTGGAGCATCATGAGCATGTATTACGACGTCACAGTATATGATGACATCATAATTAGTATGCACTATGACCTCACAATATATTATGACGTCATAATGTATCCACATTATGACATCACAATATATTATGAGAGTGCAATTTGCAGGTTTTATGACCAATTTCGCTTTCCCGAATTTGTGTCACAACTACTGGAGCATCATGAGCATGTATTATGACGTCACAGTATAAGATGACATCATAATTAGCATGCAGTATGTTGTCACAATGTATTATGACGTCATAATGTATCCGCATTATGACATCACAATATATTATGAGAGCGCAACATGCAGGTTTTATGACCAATTTCGCTTTCCCCAATTTGTGTCACATCTGCTGTAGCATCATGAGCATGTATTATGACATCAGAGTATATGATGACATCATAATTAGTATGCACTATGACGTCACAATGTATTATGACGTCATAATGTATCCGCATTATGACATCACAATATATTATGAGAGCGCAATTTGCAGGTATTATGAGCAATTTCTCTTACCCCAATTTGTGTCACATCTACTGGAGCATCAAGAGCATGTATTATGACATCACAGTATATGATGACATCATAATTAGTACGCACTATGACGTCACAATGTATTATGACGTCATAATGTGTCCGCGTTATGACATCACAATATATTATGAGAGCCCAATTTACAGGTATTATGAACAATTTCTCTTACCCCTATTTGTGTCACATCTACTGGAGCATCATGAGCATGTATTATGACGTCACAGTATATGATGACATCATAATTAGTATGCAGTATGACGTCACAATATATTATGATGTCACAATGTATCCGCATTATGACATCACAAAATATTATGAGAGCGCAACATGCAGGTATTGTGAGGAATTTGTCTTACCCGAACTTGTGTCACATCTACTGGAGCATCATGAGCATGTATTATGACGTCACAGTATATGATGACATCATAATTAGTATGCAGTATGACGTCACAATGTATTATGACGTCATAATATATCCGCATTATGACATCACAATTTATTATGTGAGCGCAATTTGAAGGTTTTATGACCAATTTCGCTTACCCCAATTTGTTTCACATCTACTGGAGCATCATGAGCATGTATTATGACGTCACAGTATATGATGACATCATAATTAGTATGCAGTATGACGTCACAATGTATTATGACGTCATAATGTATCCGCATTATGACATCACAATATATTATGACAGCGCACCATGCAGGTATTATGAGCAATTTCTCTTACCCCAAATTGTGTCACATCTACTGGAGCATCATGAGCATGTATTATGACGTCACAGTATATGATGACATCATAATGAGTATGCACTATGACGTCACAATGTGCTATGACGTTATAATGTTTCCGCATTATGACATCACAATATATTATGAGAGCGCAATTTGCAGGTATTATGAGCAATTTGTCTTACCCCAATTTGTGTCACCTCTACTGGAACCTCATGAGCATGTATTATGACGTCACAGTATATGATGACATCACAATTAGTATGCACTATGACGTCACAATGTATTATGACGTCATAATGTATCCGCATTATGACATCCCAATATATTATGAGAGCGCAACATGCAGGTATTATGAGCAATTTCTCTTACCCCAATTTGTGTCACATCTACTGGAGCATCAAGAGCATGTATTATGATGTCACAGTATATGATGACATCATAAATAGTATGCAGTATGACGTCACAATGTATTATGACGTCATAATGTATCCGCATTATGACATCACAATATATTATGAGAGCGCAACATGCAGGTTTTATGACCAATTTCGCTTACCCCAATTTGTTTCACATCTACTGGAGCATCATGAGCATGTATTATGACGTCACAGTATATGATGACATCATAATTAGTATGCACTATGACGTCACAATGTATTACGACGTCATATTGTATCCGCATTATGACATTACAATATATTGTGAGAGCACAACCTGCAGGTATTATGAGCAATTTCTCTTGCCCCAATGTGTTTCACATCTACTGGAGCATCATGAGCATGTATTATGACGTCACAGTATATGATGACTTCATAATTAGTATGCACTGTGACGTCACAATGTATTATGACGTCATAATGTATCCGCATTATGACATCACAATATATTATGAGAGCGCAATATGCAGGTATTATGAGCAATTTCTCTTACCCCAATTTGTGTTACATCTACTGGAGCATCATGAGCATGTATTATGACATCACAGTATATGATGACATCGTAATTAGTATGCACTATGACGTCACAATATATTATGACGTCATAATGTATCCACATTATGACATCACAATATATTATGAGAGTGCAATTTGCAGGTTTTATAACCAATTTCGCTTACCCGAATTTGTGTCACATCTACTGGAGCATCATGAGCATGTATTATGACGTCACAGTATATGATGACATCATAATTAGCATGCAGTATGACGTCACAATATATTACGACGTCACAATGTATCCGCATTATGACCTCAAAATATATTATGAGAGCGCAACATGCAGGTATTGTGAGCAATTTCTCTTACCCGAATTTGTGTCACATCTACTGGAGCATCATGAGCATGTATTATGACGTCACAGTATATGATGACATCGTAATTAGTATGCAGTATGACGTCACAATGTATTATGACGTCATAATATATCCGCATTATGACATCACAATGTATTATGTGAGCGCAATTTCCAGGTTTTATGACCAATTTCGCTTACCCCAATTTGTTTCACATCTACTGGAGCATCATGAGCATGTATTATGACGTCACAGTATATGATGACATCATAATTAGTATGCAGTATGACGACACAATATATTATGACGTCATAATGTATCCGCATTATGACATAACAATATATTATGACAGCGCAACATGCAGGAATTATGAGCAATTTCTCTTACCCCAATTTGTGTCACATCTACTGGAGCATCATGAGCATGTATTATGACGTCACAGTATATGATGACATCATAATGAGTATGCGCTATGACGTCACAATGTGCTATGACGTCATAATGTATTCGCATTATGACATCACAATATATTATGAGAGCGCAACATGCAGGTATTATGAGCAATTTCTCTTACCCCAATTTGTGTCACATCTACTGAAGCCTCATGAGCATGTATTATGACGTCACAGTATATGATGACATCACAATTAGTATGCACTATGACGTCACAATGTATTATGACGTCATAATGTATTCGCATTATGACATCACAATATATTATGAGAGCGCAACATGCAGGTATTATGAGCAATTTCTCTTACCCCAGTTTGTGTCACATCTGCTGAAGCATCATGAGCATGTATTATGACGTCACAGTTTATGATGACATCATAATTAGTATGCAGTATGACGTCACAATGTATTATGACGTCATAATGTATCCGCATTATGACATCACAATAGATTATGAGAGCGCAACATGCAGGTATTATGAGCAATTTCTCTTACCCCAATTTGTGTCACATCGACTGGAGCATCATGAGCATGTATTATGACGTCACAGTATATGATGACATCATAATTAGTATGCACTATGACATCACAATGTATTATGACGTCATAATGTATCCGCATTATGACATCTCAATATATTATGAGAGCGCAACATGCAGGTATTATGAGCAATTTCTCTTACCCCAATTTGTGTCATATCTACTGGAGCATCATGAGCATGTATTATGACGTCACATTATATGATGACATCATAATTAGCATGCACTATGACGTCACAATGTATTATGACGTCATAATGTATCCGCATTATGACATCACAATATATTATGAGAGCGCAACATGCAGGTATTATGAGCAATTTCTCTTACCCCAATTTGTGTCACATCTACTGGAGCATCATGAGCATGTATTATGACGTCACAGTATATGATGACATCATAATTAGTATGTACTGTGACGTCACAATGTATTATGTCGTCATAATGTATCCGCATTATGACATCACAATACATTATGAGAGCGCAACATGCAGGTATTATGACCAATTTCGCTTACCCCAATTTGTGTCACATCTACTGCAGCATCATGAGCATGTATTATGACGTCACAGTATATGATGACATCATAATTAGTAAGCACTATGACGTCACAATGTATTATGATGTCATAATGTATCCGCATTATGACATCACAATATATTATGAGAGGGCAATTTGGAGGTTTTATGACAATTTTCGATTACCCCAATTTGTGTCACATCTCCTGGAGCATCATGAGCATGTATTATGACGTCACAGTATATGATGACATCATAATTAGTATGCACAATGACGTCACAATGTATTATGACGTCATAATGTATCCGCATTATGACATCACAATATATTATGAGAGCGCAACATGCAGGTATTGTGAGCAATTTCCCTTACGCGAATTTGTGTCACATATACTGGAGCATCATGAGCATGTATTATGACGTCACAGTATATGATGACATCATAATTATTATGCAGTTTGACGTCACAATGTATTATGACGTCATAATGTATCCGCATTATGACATCACAATATATTATGAGAGCGCAACATGCAGGTATTATGAGCAATTTCTCTTACCCCAATTTGTGTCACATCTACTGGAGCATCATGAGCATGTATTATGACATCACAGTATATGATGACATCATAATGAGTATGCACTATGACGTCACAATGTGCTATGACGTCATAACGTATCCGCATTATGACATCACAATATATTATGAGAGCGAAATTTGCAGTTATTATGAGCAATTTGTCTTACCCCAATTTGTGTCACATCTACTGGAGCCTCATGAGCATGTATTATGACGTCACAGTATATGATGACATCATAATTAGTATGCACTATGACGTCACAATGTATTATGACGTCATAATATATCCGCATTATGACATCACAATATATTATCAGAGCGCAACATGCAGGTATTATCAGCAATTTTGCTTACCCCAATTTGTGTCACATCTACTGGAGCATCATGAGCATGTATTATGACGTCACAGTATATGATGACATCATAATTAGTATGCACTATGACGTCACAATGTATTATGACGTCATAATGTATCCGCATTATGACATCACAATATATTATGAGAGCGCAACATGCAGGTATTATGAGCAATTTCTCTTACCCCAATTTGTGTCACATCGACTGGAGCATCATGAGCATGTATTATGACGTCACAGTATATGATGACATCATAATTATTATGCAGTATGACGTCACAATATATTATGACGTCATAATGTATCCGCATTATGACATCACAATATATTATGAGAGCGCAACATGCAGGTTTTATGAGCAATTTCTCTTACCTCAATTTGTGTCACATCTACTGGAGCATCAAGAGCATGTATTATGATGTCACAGTATATGATGACATCATAAATAGTATGCAGTATGACGTCACAATGTATTATGACGTCATAATGTATCCGCATTATGACATCACAATATATTATGAGAGCGCAACATGCAGGTATTATGAGCAATTTCTCTTACCCCAATTTGTGTCACATCTACTGGAGCATCATGAGCATGTATTATGACGTCACAGTATATGATGACATCATAATTAGTATGCACAATGACGTCACAATGTATTATGACGTCATAATGTATCCGCATTATGACATCACAATATATTATGAGAGCGCAACATGCAGGTATTGTGAGCAATTTCTCTTACGCGAATTTGTGTCACATATACTGGAGCATCATGAGCATGTATTATGACGTCACAGTATATGATGACATCATAATTATTATGCAGTTTGACGTCACAATGTATTATGACGTCATAATGTATCCGCATTATGACATCACAATATATTATGAGAGCGCAACATGCAGGTATTATGAGCAATTTCTCTTACCCCAATTTGTGTCACATCTACTGGAGCATCATGAGCATGTATTATGACATCACAGTATATGATGACATCATAATGAGTATGCACTATGACGTCACAATGTGCTATGACGTCATAATGTATCCGCATTATGACATCACAATATATTATGAGAGCGAAATTTGCAGTTATTATGAGCAATTTGTCTTACAACAATTTGTGTCACATCTACTGGAGCCTCATGAGCATGTATTATGACGTCACAGTATATGATGACATCATAATTAGTATGCACTATGACGTCACAATGTATTATGACGTCATAATATATCCGCATTATGACATCACAATATATTATCAGAGCGCAACATGCAGGTATTATCAGCAATTTTGCTTACCCCAATTTGTGTCACATCTACTGGAGCATCATGAGCATGTATTATGACGTCACAGTATATGATGACATCATAATTAGTATGCACTATGACGTCACAATGTATTATGACGTCATAATATATCCGCATTATGACATCACAATATATTATGAGAGCGCAACATGCAGGTATTATGAGCAATTTCTCTTACCCCAATTTGTGTCACATCGACTGGAGCATCATGAGCATGTATTATGACGTCACAGTATATGATGACATCATAATTATTATGCAGTATGACGTCACAATATATTATGACGTCATAATGTATCCGCATTATGACATCACAATATATTATGAGAGCGCAACATGCAGGTTTTATGAGCAATTTCTCTTACCTCAATTTGTGTCACATCTTCTGGAGCTTCAAGAGCATGTATTATGATGTCACAGTATATGATGACATCATAAATAGTATGCAGTATGACGTCACAATGTATTATGACGTCATAATGTATCCGCATTATGACATCACAATATATTATGAGAGCGCAACATGCAGGTATTATGAGCAATTTCTCTTACCCCAATTTGTGTCACATCTACTGGAGCATCATGAGCATGTATTATGACGTCACAGTATATGATGACATCATAATTAGTATGCACTATGACGTCACAATGTATTATGACGTCATAATGTATCCGCATTATGACATCACAATATATTATGAGAGCGCAACATGCAGGTATTATGAGCAATTTCTCTTACCCCAATTTGTGTCACATCTACTGGAGCATCATGAGCATGTATTATGACGTCACAGTATATGATGACATCATAATTAGTATGCACTATGACGTCACAATGTATTATGACGTCATAATGTATCCGCATTATGACATCACAATATATTATGACAGCGCAATTTGCAGGTATTATGAGCAATTTCTCTTACCCCAATTTGTGTCACATCTACTGGAGCATCATGAGCATGTATTATGACGTCACAGTATATGATGACTTCATAATCAGTATGCACTATGACGTCACAATGTATTATGACGTCATAATGTATCCGCATTATGACATCACAATATATTATGAGAGCGCAACATGCAGGTATTATGAGCAATTTCTCTTACCCCAATTTGTGTCACATCTACTGGAGCATCATGTGCATGTATTATGACGTCACAGTATTTGATGCCATCATAATTAGTATGCACTATGACGTCACAATGTATTATGACGTCATAATGTATCCGAATTATGACATCACAATATATTATGAGAGCGCAATTTGGAGGTTTTATGACCATTTTCTATTACCCCAATTTGTGTCTCATCTACTGGAGCATCATGAGCATGTATTATGACGTCAGAGTATATGATGACATCATAATTAGTATGCACTGTGACGTCACAATGTATTATGACGTCATAATGTATCCGCATTATGACATCACAATATATTATGAGAGCGCAATATGCAGGTATTATGAGCAATTTCTCTTACCCCAATTTGTGTCACATCTACTGGAGCATCATGAGCATGTATTATGACGTCACAGTATATGATGACATCATAATTAGTATGCACTATGACGTCACAATATATTATGACGTCATAATGTATCCACATTATGACATCACAATATATTATGAGAGTGCAATTTGCAGGTTTTATGACCAATTTCGCTAACCCGAATTTGTGTCACATCTACTGGAGCATCATGAGCATGTATTATGACGTCACAGTATATGATGACATCATACTTAGCATGCAGTATGTTGTCACAATGTATTATGACGTCATAATGTATCCGCATTATGACATCACAATATATTATGAGAGCGCAACATGCAGGTTTTATGACCAATTTCGCTTACCCCAATTTGTGTCACATCTGCTGTAGCATCATGAGCATGTATTATGACATCACAGTATATGATGACATCATAAATAGTATGCACTATGATGTCACAATGTATTATGACGTCATAATGTATCCGCATTATGACATCACAATATATTATGAGAGCGCAATTTGCAGGTATTATGAGCAATTTCTCTTACCCCAATTTGTGTCACATGTACTGGAGCATCATGAGCATGTATTATGACGTCACAGTATATGATGACATCATAATTACTATGCACTATGACGTCACAATGTATTATGACGTCATAATGTGTCCGCGTTATGACATCACAATATATTATGAGAGCCCAATTTACAGGTATTATGAACAATTTCTCTTACCCCTCTTTGTGTCACATCTACTGAGCATCATGAGCATGTATTATGACGTCACAGTATATGATGACATCATAATTAGTATGCAGTATGACGTCACAATATATTATGACGTCACAATGTATCCGCATTATGAAATCACAATATATTATGAGAGCGCAACATGCAGGTATTGTGAGGAATTTGTCTTACCCGAACTTGTGTCACATCTACTGGAGCATCATGAGCATGTATTATGACGTCACAGTATATGATGACATCATAATTAGTATGAAGTATGACGTCACAATGTATTATGACGTCATAATATATCCGCATTATGACATCACAATATATTATCAGAGCGCAACATGCAGGTATTATCAGCAATTTTGCTTACCCCAATTTGTGTCACATCTACTGGAGCATCATGAGCATGTATTATGACGTCACAGTATATGATGACATCATAATTAGTATGCACTATGACGTCACAATGTATTATGACGTCATAATGTATCCGCATTATGACATCACAATATATTATGAGAGCGCAACATGCAGGTATTATGAGCAATTTCTCTTACCCCAATTTGTGTCACATCGACTGGAGCATCATGAGCATGTATTATGATGTCACAGTATATGATGACATCATAATTATTATGCAGTATGACGTCACAATATATTATGACGTCATAATGTATCCGCATTATGACATCACAATATATTATGAGAGCGCAACATGCAGGTTTTATGAGCAATTTCTCTTACCTCAATTTGTGTCACATCTACTGGAGCATCAAGAGCATGTATTATGATGTCACAGTATATGATGACATCATAAATAGTATGCAGTATGACGTCACAATGTATTATGACGTCATAATGTATCCGCATTATGACATCACAATATATTATGAGAGCGCAACATGCAGGTATTATGAGCAATTTCTCTTACCCCAATTTGTGTCACATCTACTGGAGCATCATGAGCATGTATTATGACGTCACAGTATATGATGACATCATAATTAGTATGCACAATGACGTCACAATGTATTATGACGTCATAATGTATCCGCATTATGACATCACAATATATTATGAGAGCGCAACATGCAGGTATTGTGAGCAATTTCTCTTACGCGAATTTGTGTCACATATACTGGAGCATCATGAGCATGTATTATGACGTCACAGTATATGATGACATCATAATTATTATGCAGTTTGACGTCACAATGTATTATGACGTCATAATGTATCCGCATTATGACATCACAATATATTATGAGAGCGCAACATGCAGGTATTATGAGCAATTTCTCTTACCCCAATTTGTGTCACATCTACTGGAGCATCATGAGCATGTATTATGACATCACAGTATATGATGACATCATAATGAGTATGCACTATGACGTCACAATGTGCTATGACGTCATAATGTATCCGCATTATGACATCACAATATATTATGAGAGCGAAATTTGCAGTTATTATGAGCAATTTGTCTTACCCCAATTTGTGTCACATCTACTGGAGCCTCATGAGCATGTATTATGACGTCACAGTATATGATGACATCATAATTAGTATGCACTATGACGTCACAATGTATTATGACGTCATAATATATCCGCATTATGACATCACAATATATTATCAGAGCGCAACATGCAGGTATTATCAGCAATTTTGCTTACCCCAATTTGTGTCACATCTACTGGAGCATCATGAGCATGTATTATGACGTCACAGTATATGATGACATCATAATTAGTATGCACTATGATGTCACAATGTATTATGACGTCATAATGTATCCGCATTATGACATCACAATATATTATGAGAGCGCAACATGCAGGTATTATGAGCAATTTCTCTTACCCCAATTTGTGTCACATCGACTGGAGCATCATGAGCATGTATTATGACGTCACAGTATATGATGACATCATAATTATTATGCAGTATGACGTCACAATATATTATGACGTCATAATGTATCCGCATTATGACATCACAATATATTATGAGAGCGCAACATGCAGGTATTATGAGCAATTTCTCTTACCCCAATTTGTGTCACATCTACTGGAGCATCATGTGCATGTATTATGACGTCACAGTATTTGATGCCATCATAATTAGTATGCACTATGACGTCACAATGTATTATGACGTCATAATGTATCCGAATTATGACATCACAATATATTATGAGAGCGCAATTTGGAGGTTTTGTGACCATTTTCGATTACCCCAATTTGTGTCACATCTACTGGAGCATCATGAGCATGTATTATGACGTCAGAGTATATGATGACATCATAATTAGTATGCACTGTGACGTCACAATGTATTATGACGTCATAATGTATCCGCATTATGACATCACAATATATTATGAGAGCGCAATATGCAGGTATTATGAGCAATTTCTCTTACCCCAATTTGTGTCACATCTACTGGAGCATCATGAGCATGTATTATGACGTCACAGTATATGATGACATCATAATGAGTATGCACTATGACGTCACAATATATTATGACGTCATAATGTATCCACATTATGACATCACAATATATTATGAGAGCGCAATTTGCAGGTTTTATGACCAATTTCGCTAACCCGAATTTGTGTCACATCTACTGGAGCATCATGAGCATGTATTATGACGTCACAGTATATGATGACATCACAATTAGTATGCACTATGACGTCACAATGTATTATGACGTCATAATGTATCCGCATGATGACATCACAATATATTATGTGAGCGCAACATGCAGGTATTATGAGCAATTTCGCTTACCCCAATTTGTGTCACATCTACTGGAGCATCATGAGCATGTATTATGACGTCACAGTATATGATGACATCATAATTAGTATGCAGTTTGACGTCACAATGTATTATGACGTCATAATATATCCGCATTATGACATCACAATATATTATGAGAGCGCAACATGCAGGTATTATGAGCAATTTCTCTTACCCCAGTTTGTGTCACATCTACTGGAGCATCATGAGCATGTATTATGACGTCACAGTATATGATGACATCATAATTTGTATGCAGTATTACGTCACAATGTATTATGACGTAATAATGTATCCGCATTATGACATCACAATATATTATGAGAGCGCAACATGCAGGTATTATGAGCAATTTCTCTTACCCCAATTTGTGTCACATCTACTGGAGCATCATGAGCATGTATTATGACGTCACAGTATTTGATGACATCATAATTAGTATGCACTATGACGTCACAATGTATTATGACGTCATAATGTATCCGCATTATGACATCACAATATATTATGAGAGCGCAATTTGCAGGTTTTATGACCAATTTCGCTTACCCCAATTTGTGTCACATCTACTGGAGCATCATGAGCATGTATTATGACGTCACAGTATATGATGACATCATAATCAGTATGCACTATGACGTCACAATGTATAATGACGTCATATTGTATCCGCATTATGACATTACAATATATTATGAGAGCACAACATGCAGGTATTATGAGCAATTTCTCTTACCTCAATTTGTGTCACATCTACTGGAGCATCATGAGCATGTATTATGACGTCACAGTATATGATGACATCATAATTAGTATGCACTATGGCGTCACAATGTTGTATGACGTCATAATGTATCCGCATTATGACGTCACAATATATTATGAGAGCGCAACATGCAGGTATTATGAGCAATTTCTCTTATCCCAATTTGTGTCACATCTACTGGAGCATCATGAGCATGTATTATGACGTCACAGTATATGATGACGTCATAATTAGTATGCACTATGATGTCACAATGTATTATGACGTCATAATGTATCCGTATTATGACATCACAATATATTATGAGAGCGCAACATGCAGGTATTATGAGCAATTTCTCTTACCCCAATTTGTGTCACATCTACTGGAGCATCATGAGCATGTATTATGACGTCACCGTATATGATGACATCATAATTGGTATGCACTATGACGGCACAATGTATTATGACGTCATAATATATCTGCAGTATGACATCACAATATATTATGAGAGCGCAATTTGCAGGTCTTATGAGCTATTTCTCTTACCCCAATTTGTGTCACATCTACTGGAGCATCATGAGCATGTATTATGACGTCACAGTATATGATGACATCATAATTAGTATGCACTATGACGTCACAATGTATTATGACGTCATAATGTATCCGCATTATGACATCACAATATATTATGAGAGCGCAATTTGCAGGTTTTATGACCAATTTCGCTTCTCCCAATTTGTGTCACATCTACTGGAGCATCATGAGCATGTATTATGACGTCACAGTATATGATGACATCATGATTAATATGCACTATGACGTCACAATGTATTATGACGTCATAATGTATCCGCATTATTACATCACAATATATTATGAGAGCGCAATTTGCAGGTTTTATGACCAATTTCGCTTAACCCAATTTGTGTCACATCTACTGGAGCATCATGAGCATGTATTATGACGACACAGTATATGATGACATCAGAATCAGTATGCAGTATGACGTCACAATGTATTATGACGTCATAATGTATCCGTATTATGACATCACAGTATATTATGACAGCGCAACATGCAGGTATTATGAGCAATTTCTCTTACCCCAATTTGTGTCACATCTACTGGAGCATCATCAGCATGTTTTATGACGTCAGAGTATATGATGACATCATAATTAGTATGCACTATGACGTCACAATGTATTATGACGTCATAATGTATCCGCATTATGACATCACAATATATTATGGGAGCGCAATTTGCAGGTTTTATGACCATTTTCGATTACCCCAATTTGTGTCACATCTACTGAAGCATCATGAGCATGTATTATGACGTCACAGTATACGATGACATCATAATTAGTATGCAGTATGACGTCACAATGTATTATGACGTCATGATGTATCCGCATTATGACATCACAATATATTATGAGAGCGCAACATGCAGGTATTATGACCAATTTCGCTTACCCCAATTTGTGTCACATCTACTGTAGCATCATGAGCATGTATTATGACGTCACAGTATATGATGACATCGTAATTAGTAAGCACTATGACGTCACAATGTATTATGACGTCATAATGTATCCGCATTATGACATCACAATATATTATGAGAGCGCAATTTGGAGGTTTTATGACCATTTTCGATTACCCCAATTTGTGTCACATCTACTGGAGCATCATGAGCATGTACTATGACGTCACAGCATATGATGACATCATAATTAGTATGCACTATGACGTCACAATGTATTATGACGTCATAATGTATCCGCATTATGACATCACAATATATTGTGAGAGCGCAATATGCAGGTATTATGAGCAATTTCTCTTACCCCAATTTGTGTCACATCTACTGGAGCATCATGAGCATGTATTATGACATCACAGTATATGATGACATCATAATTAGTATGCACTATGACGTCACAATGTATTATGACGTCATAATGTATCCGCATTATGTCAGCACAATATATTATGAGAGCGCAACATGCAGGTATTATGAGCAATTTCTCTTACCCCAATTTGTGTCACATCTACTGGAGCATCATGAGCATGTATTATGACGTCACAGCATATGATGACATCATAATTAGCATGCACTATGACGTCACAATGTATTATGACGTCATAATGTATCCGCATTATGACATCACAATATATTATGAGAGCGCAACATGCAGGTATTATGAGCAATTTCTCTTACCGCGATTTGTGTCACATCTACTGGAGCATCATGAGCATGTATTACGACGTCACAGGATATGATGACATCATAATTAGTATGCATTATGACGTCACAATATATTATGAAGTCATAATGTATCCGCATTACGACATCACAATATATTATGAGAGCGCAATATGCAGGTATTATGAGCAATTTCTCTTACCCCAAATTGTGTCACATCTACTGGAGCATCATGAGCATGTATTATGACGTCACAGTATATGATGACATCATAATTAGTATGCACTATGACGTCACAATGTATTATGACGTCATAATGTATCCGCATTATGACATCACAATATATTATGAGAGCGCAACATGCAGGTATTATGAGCAATTTCTCTTACCCCAATATGTGTCACATCTACTGGAGCATCATGAGCATGTATTATGACGTCACAGTATATGATGACATCATAATTAGTATGTACTGTGACGTCACAATATATTATGTCGTCATAATGTATCCGCATTATGACATCACAATATATTATGAGAGCGCAACATGCAGGTATTATGACCAATTTCGCTTACCCCAATTTGTGTCACATCTACTGCAGCATCATGAGCATGTATTATGACGTCACAGTATATGATGACATCATAATTAGTATGCACTATGACGTCACAATGTATTATGACGTCATAATGTATCCGCATTATGACATCACAATATATTATGAGAGCGCAATTTGCAGGTTTTATGACCAATTTCGCTTCTCCCAATTTGTGTCACATCTACTGGAGCATCGTGAGCATGTATTATGACGTCACAGTATATGATGACATCATGATTAATATGCACTATGACGTCACAATGTATTATGACGTCATAATGTATCCGCATTATTACATCACAATATATTATGAGAGCGCAATTTCCAGGTTTTATGACCAATTTCTCTTACCCCAATTTGTGTCACATCTACTGGAGCATCATCAGCATGTTTTATGACGTCAGAGTATATGATGACATCATAATTAGTATGCACTATGACGTCACAATGTATTATGACGTCATAATGTATCCGCATTATGACATCACAATATGTTATGGGAGCGCAATTTGCAGGTTTTATGACCATTTTCGATTAACCCAATTTGTGTCACATCTACTGAAGCATCATGAGCATTTATTATGACGTCACAGTATACGATGACATCATAATTAGTATGCAGTATGACGTCACAATGTATTATGACGTCATGATGTATCCGCATTATGACATCACAATATATTATGAGAGCGCAACATGCAGGTATTATGACCAATTTCGCTTACCCCAATTTGTGTCACATCTACTGTAGCATCATGAGCATGTATTATGACGTCACAGTATATGATGACATCATAATTAGTAAGCACTATGACGTCACAATGTATTATGACGTCATAATGTATCCGCATTATGACATCACAATATATTATGAGAGCGCAATTTGGAGGTTTTATGACCATTTTCGATTACCTCAATTTGTGTCACATCTACTGGAGCATCATGAGCATGTATTATGACGTCACAGCATATGATGACATCATAATTAGTATGCACTATGACGTCACAATGTATTATGACGTCATAATGTATCCGCATTATGACATCACAATATATTGTGAGAGCGCAATATGCAGGTATTATGAGCAATTTCTCTTACCCCAATTTGTGTCACATCTACTGGAGCATCATGAGCATGTATTATGACATCACAGTATATGATGACATCATAATTAGTATGCACTATGACGTCACAATGTATTATGACGTCATAATGTATCCGCATTATGACATCACAATATATTATGAGAGCGCAACATGCAGGTATTATGAGCAATTTCTCTTACCTCAATTTGTGTCACATCTACTGGAGCATCATGAGCATGTATTATGACGTCACAGCATATGATGACATCATAATTAGCATGCACTATGACGTCACAATGTATTATGACGTCATAATGTATCCGCATGACATCACAATATATTATGAGAGCGCAACATGCAGGTATTATGAGCAATTTCTCTTACCCCGATTTGTGTCACATCTACTGGAGCATCATGAGCATGTATTACGACGTCACAGTATATGATGACATCATAATTAGTATGCACTATGACGTCACAATATATTATGAAGTCATAATGTATCCGCATTATGACATCACAATATATTATGAGAGCGCAATATGCAGGTATTATGAGCAATTTCTCTTACCCCAAATTGTGTCACATCTACTGGAGCATCATGAGCATGTATTATGACGTCACAGTATATGATGACATCATAATTAGTATGCACTATGACGTCACAATGTATTATGACGTCATAATGTATCCGCATTATGACATCACAATATATTATGAGAGCACAATTTGCAGGTTTTATGACCAATTTCGCTTACCCCAATTTGTTTCACATCTACTGGAGCATCATGAGCATGTATTATGACGTCACAGTATATGATGACATCATAATCAGTATGCACTATGGCGTCACAATGTATTATGACGTCATAATGTACCCGCATTATGACATCACAATATATTATGACAGCGCAACCTGCAGGTATTATGAGCAATTTCTCTTACCCCAATTTGTGTCACATCTACTGGAGCATCATGAGCATAATTTATGACGTCAGAGTATATGATGACATCATAATTAGTATGCACTATGACGTCACAATGTATTATGACGTCATAATGTATCCGCATTATGACATCACAATATATTATGAGAGCGCAATTTGCAGGTTTTATGACCATTTTCAATTACCCCAATTTGTGTCACATCTACTTGAGCATCATGAGCATGTATTATGACGTCACAGTATATGATGACATCATAATTAGTATGCAGTATGACGTCACAATATATTATGACGTCATAATGTATCTACATTATGGCATCACAATATATTATGGTAGTGCAACATGCAGGTATTATGAGCAATTTCTCTTACCTCAATTTGTGTCACATCTACTGGAGCATCATGAGCATGTATTATGACGTCACAGTATATGATGACATCATAATTAGTATGCACTATGACGTCACAATGTATTATGACGTCATAATGAATCCGCATTATGACATCACAATATATTATGAGAGCGCAACATGCAGGTATTATGAGCAATTTCTCTTACCCTAATTTGTGTCACATCTACTGGAGCATCATGAGCATGTGTTATGACGTCAGAGTATATGATGACATCATAATTAGTATGCAGTAAGACGTCACAATGTATTATGACGTAATAATGTATCCGCATTATGACATCACAATATATTATGAGAGCGCAATTTGCAGGTTTTATGACCAATTTCGCTTACCCCAATTTGTGTCACATCTACTGGAGCATCATGAGCATGTATTATGACGTCAGAGTATATGGTGACATCATAATTAGTATGCAGTATGACGTCACACTGTATTGTGATGTCATAAAGTATCCGCATTATGACATCACAATATATTATGAGAGCGCAACATGCAGGTATTATGACCAATTTCGCTTACCCCAATTTGTGTCACATCTACTGTAGCATCATGAGCATGTATTATGACGTCACAGTATATGATGACATCATAATTAGTAAGCACTCTGACGTCACAATGTATTATGACGTCATAATATATCTGCAGTATGACATCACAATATATTATGAGAGCGCAATTTGCAGGTCTTATGAGCTATTTCTCTTACCCCAATTTGTGTCACATCTACTGGAGCATCATGAGCATGTATTATGACGTCACAGTATATGATGACATCATAATTAGTATGCACTATGACGTCACAATGTATTATGACGTCATAATGTATCCGTATTATGACATCACAGTATATTATGACAGCGCAACATGCAGGTATTATGAGCAATTTCTCTTACCCCAATTTGTGTCACATCTACTGGAGCATCATCAGCATGTTTTATGACGTCAGAGTATATGATGACATCATAATTAGTATGCACTATGACGTCACAATGTATTATGACGTCATAATGTATCCGCATTATGACATCACAATATATTTTGGGAGCGCAATTTGCAGGTTTTATGACCATTTTCGATTACCCCAATTTGTGTCACATCTACTGAAGCATCATGAGCATGTATTATGACGTCACAGTATACGATGACATCATAATTAGTATGCAGTATGACGTCACAATGTATTATGACGTCATGATGTATCCGCATTATGACATCACAATATATTATGAGAGCGCAACATGCAGGTATTATGACCAATTTCGCTTACCACAATTTGTGTCACATCTACTGTAGCATCATGAGCATGTATTATGACGTCACAGTATATGATGACATCGTAATTAGTAAGCACTATGACGTCACAATGTATTATGACGTCATAATGTATCCGCATTATGACATCACAATATATTATGAGAGCGCAATTTGGAGGTTTTATGACCATTTTCGATTACCCCAATTTGTGTCACATCTACTGGAGCATCATGAGCATGTACTATGACGTCACAGCATATGATGACATCATAATTAGTATGCACTATGACGTCACAATGTATTATGACGTCATAATGTATCCGCATTATGACATCACAATATATTGTGAGAGCGCAATATGCAGGTATTATGAGCAATTTCTCTTACCCCAATTTGTGTCACATCTACTGGAGCATCATGAGCATGTATTATGACATCACAGTATATGATGACATCATAATTAGTATGCACTATGACGTCACAATGTATTATGACGTCATAATGTATCCGCATTATGTCATCACAATATATTATGAGAGCGCAACATGCAGGTATTATGAGCAATTTCTCTTACCCCAATTTGTGTCACATCTACTGGAGCATCATGAGCATGTATTATGACGTCACAGCATATGATGACATCATAATTAGCATGCACTATGACGTCACAATGTATTATGACGTCATAATGTATCCGCATTATGACATCACAATATATTATGAGAGCGCAACATGCAGGTATTATGAGCAATTTCTCTTACCGCGATTTGTGTCACATCTACTGGAGCATCATGAGCATGTATTACGACGTCACAGGATATGATGACATCATAATTAGTATGCACTATGACGTCACAATATATTATGAAGTCATAATGTATCCGCATTACGACATCACAATATATTATGAGAGCGCAATATGCAGGTATTATGAGCAATTTCTCTTACCCCAAATTGTGTCACATCTACTGGAGCATCATGAGCATGTATTATGACGTCACAGTATATGATGACATCATAATTAGTATGCACTATGACGTCACAATGTATTATGACGTCATAATGTATCCGCATTATGACATCACAATATATTATGAGAGCGCAACATGCAGGTATTATGAGCAATTTCTCTTACCCCAATTTGTGTCACATCTACTGGAGCATCATGAGCATGTATTATGACGTCACAGTATATGATGACATCATAATTAGTATGTACTGTGACGTCACAATGTATTATGTCGTCATAATGTATCCGCATTATGACATCACAATATATTATGAGAGCGCAACATGCAGGTATTATGACCAATTTCGCTTACCCCAATTTGTGTCACATCTACTGCAGCATCATGAGCATGTATTATGACGTCACAGTATATGATGACATCATAATTAGTATGCACTATGACGTCACAATGTATTATGACGTCATAATGAATCCGCATTATGACATCACAATATATTATGAGAGCGCAACATGCAGGTATTATGACCAATTTCGCTTACCCCAATTTGTGTCACATCTACTGTAGCATCATGAGCATGTATTATGACGTCACAGTATATGATGACATCATAATTAGTAAGCACTCTGACGTCACAATGTATTATGACGTCATAATGTATCCGCATTATGACATCACAATATATTATGAGAGCGCAATTTGGAGGTTTTATGACCATTTTCGATTACCCCAATTTCTGTCACATCTACTGGAGCATCATGAGCATGTATTATGACGTCACAGTATATGATGACATCATAATTAGTATGCACTATGATGTCACAATGTATTATGACGTCATAATGAATCCGCATTATGACATCACAATATATTATGAGAGCGCAATTTGCAGGTATTATGAGCAATTTCTCTTACCCCAATTTGTGTCACATCTACTGGAGCATCATGAGCATGTATTATGACGTCACAGTATATGATGACATCATAATTAGTATGCACTATGACGTCACAATGTATTATGACATCATAATGTATCCGCATTATGACATCACAATATATTATGAGAGCGCAATTTGCAGGTTTTATGACCAATTTCGCTGACCCCAATTTGTGTCAAATCTACTGGAGCATCATGAGCATGTATTATGACGTCACAGTATATGATGACATCATAATCAGTATGCACTATGACGTCACAATGTATTATGACGTCATAATGTATCCGCATTATGACATCACAATATATTATGAGAGCGCAACATGCAGGTATTATGAGCAATTTCTCTTGCCCCAATTTGTGTCACATTTATTGGAGCATCATGAGCATGATTTATGACTTCAGAGTATATGATGACAACATAATTAGTATGCACTATGACATCACAATGTATTATGACGTCATAACGTATCCGCATTATGACATCACAATATATTATGAGAGCGCAACATGCAGGTTTTATGACCATTTTCGATTACCCCAATTTGTGTCACATCTACTGAAGCATCATGAGCATGTATTATGACGTCACAGTATATGATGACATCATAATTAGTATGCAGTATGACGTCACAATGTATTATGACGTCATAATGTATCCGCATTATGACATCACAATATATTATGAGAGTGCAACATGCAGGTATTATGAGCAATTTCTCTTACCTCAATTTGTGTCACATCTACTGGAGCATCATGAGCATGTATTATGACGTCACAGTATATGATGACATCAAACTTAGAATGCACTATGACGTCAGATTGTATTATGATGTCATAATGTATCCGCATTATGACATCACAATATATTATGAGAGCGCAACATGCAGGTATTATGAGCAATTTCTCTTACCCCAATTTGTGTCACATCTACTGGAGCATCATGAGCATGTATTATGACGTCACAGTATATGATGACATCATAATTAGTATGCACTATGACATCACAATGTATTATGACATCATCATATATCCGCATTATGACATCACAATATATTATGGGAGCGCAACATGCAGGTATTATGAGCAATTTCTCTTACCCCAATTTGTGTCACATCTACTGGAGCATCATGAGCATGTATTATGACGTCACATTATATGATGACATCATAATTAGTATGCACTATGACATCACAATGTATTATGACGTCATAATGTATCCGAATTATGACATCACAATATATTATGAGAGCGCAACATGCAGGTATTATGAGCAATTTCTCTTACCCCAATTTGGGTCACATCTACTGGAGCATCAAGAGCATGTATTATGACGTCACAGTATATGATGACATCATAATTAGTATGCACTGTGACGTCACAATGTATTATGACGTCATAATGTATCCGCATTATGACATCAAAATATATTATGAGAGCGCAACATGCAGGTATTATGACCAATTTCGCTTACCCCAATTTGTGTCACATCTACTGTAGCATCATGAGCATGTATTATGACGTCACAGTATATGATGACATCATAATTAGTATGCACTATGACATCACAATGTATTATGACGTCATAATGTATCCGCATTATGACATCACAATATATTATGAGAGCGCAATTTGGAGGTTTTATGACAATGTTCGATTACCCCAATTTGTGTCACATCTCCTGGAGCATCATGAGCATGTATTATGACGTCACAGTATATGATGACATCATAATTAGTATGCACTATGACGTCACAATGTATTATGACGTCATAATGTATCCGCATTATGACATCACAATATATTATGAGATCGCAATTTGCAGGTATTATGAGCAATTTCTCTTACCCCAATTTGTGTCACATCTGCTGGAGCATCATGAGCATGTATTATGACGTCACAGTATATGATGACATCATAATTAGTATGCACTATGACGTCACAATGTATTATGACGTCATAATGTATCCGCATTATGTTATCACAATATATTATGTGAGTGCAATTTGCAGGTTTTATGACCAATTTCGCTTACCCCAATTTGTGTCACATCTACTGGAGCATCATGAGCATGTATTATGACGTCACAGGATATGATGACATCATAATTAGCATGCAGTATGCTGTCACAATGTATTATGACGTCATAATGTATCCGCATTATGACATCACAATATATTATGAGAGCGCAACATGCAGGTTTTATGACCAATTTCACACACCCCAATTTGTGTCACATCTACTGTAGCATCATGAGCATGTATTATGACGTCACAGTATATGATGACATCATAATTAGTATGCACTATGACGTCACAATGTATTATGACGTCATAATGTATCCGCATTATGACATCACAATATATTATGAGAGCGCAATTTGCAGGTATTATGAGCAATTTCTCTTACCCCAATTTGTGTCACATCTACTGGAGCATCATGAGCATGTATTACGACATCACAGTAAATGATGACATCATAATTAGTATGCACTATGACGTCACAATGTATTATGAAGTCATAATGTATCCGCATTATGACATCACAATATATTATGAGAGCGCAACATGCAGGTATTATGAGCAATTTCTCTTACCCCAATTTGTGTCACATTTACAGGAGCATCATGAGCATGATTTATGACGTCAGAGTATATGATGACATCATAATTAGTATGCACTATGACGTCACAATGTATTATGACGTCATAAGGTATCCGCATTATGACATCACAATATATTATGAGAGCGCAATTTGCAGATTTTATGACCATTTTCGATTACCCCAATTTGTGTCACATCTACTGAAGCATCATGAGCATGTATTATGACGTCACAGTATTTGATGACATCATAATTAGTATGCAGTATGACGTCACAATGTATTATGACGTCATAATGTATCCGCATTATGACATCACAATATATTATGAGAGTACAACATGCAAGTATTATGAGCAATTTCTCTTACCTCAATTTGTGTCATATCTACTGGAGCATCATGAGCATGTATTATGATGTCACAGTATATGATGACATCATAATTAGTATGCACTATGACATCAGAATGTATTATGATGTCATAATATATCCGCATTATGACATCACAATATATTATGAGAGCGCAACATGCAGGTATTATGAGCAATTTCTCTTACCCCAATTTGTGTCACATATACTGGAGCATCATGAGCATGTATTATGATGTCACAGTATATGATGACATCATAATTAGTATGCACTATGACATCACAATGTATTATGACGTCATAATATATCCGCATAATGACATCACAATATATTAATAGAACGCAACATGCAGGTATTATGAGCAATTTCTCTTACCCCAATTTGTGTCACATCTACTGGAGCATCATGAGCATGTATTATGACGTCACATTATATGATGACATCATAATTAGTATGCACTATGACGTCACAATGTATTATGACGTCATAATATATCCGCATTATGACATCACAATATATTATGAGAGCGCAACATGCAGGTATTATGAGCAAATTCTCTTACCACAATTTGGGTCACATCTACTGGAGCATCATGAGCATGTATTATGACGTCACAGTATATGATGACATCATAATTAGTATGCACTGTGACGTCACAATGTATTATGACGTCATAATATATCCGCATTATGACATCACAATATATTATGAGAGCGCAACATGCAGGTATTATGAGCAATTTCTCTTATCCCAATTTGTGTCACATCTACTGGAGCATCATGAGCATGTATTATGACGTCACAGTATATGATGACATCATAATTAGTATGCACTATGATGTCACAATGTATTATGACGTCATAATATATCCGCATTATGACATCACAATATATTATGAGAGCGCAATTTGCAGGTTTTATGACCAATTTTGCTTACCCCAATTTGTGTCACATCTACTGGAGCATCATGAGCATGTATTATGACGTCACAGTATATGATGACATCATAATTAGTATGCAGTATGACGTCACAATGTATTATGATGTCATAAAGTATCCGCATTATGACATCACAATATATTATGAGAGCGCAACATGCAGGTATTACGACCTATTTCGCTTACCACAATTTGTGTCACATCTACTGTAGCATCATGAGCATGTATTATGACGTCACAGTATATGATGACATCATAATTAGTAAGCACTATGACGTCACGATGTATTATGACGTCATAATGTATCCGCATTATGACATCACAATATATTATGAGAGCGCAACATGCAGGTTTTATGACCAATTTCGCCCACCCCAATTTGTGTCACATCTACGGTAGCATCATGAGCATGTATTATGACGTCACAGAATATGAGGACATCATAATTAGTATGCACTATGACGTCACAATGTATTATGACGTCATAATATATCCGCATTATGACATCACAATATATTATGATAGCGCAATTTGCAGGTATTATGAGCAATTTCTCTTACCCCAATTTGTGTCACATCTACTGGAGCATCATGAGCATGTATTACGACGTCACAGTATATTATGACATCATAATTAGTATGCACTATGACGTCACAATGTATTATGAAGTCATAATGTATCCGCATTATGACATCACAATATATTATGAGAGCGCAATATGCAGGTATTATGAGCAATTTCTCTTACCCCAATTTGTTTCACATCTACTGGAGCATCATGAGCATGTATTATGATGTCACAGTATATGATGACATCATAATTAGTATGCACCATGACGTCACAATGTATTATGACGTCATAATGTGTCCGCGTTATGACATCACAATATATTATGAGAGCCCAATTTACAGGTATTATGAACAATTTCTCTTACCCCAATTTGTGTCACATCTACTGGAGCATCATGAGCATGTATTATGACGTCACAGTATATGATGACATCATAATTAGTATGCAGTATGAAGTTACAATATATTATGACGTCACAATATATCCGCATTATGACATCACAATATATTATGAGAGCGCAACATGCAGGTATTGTGAGCAATTTCTCTTACCTCAATTTGTGTCACATCTACTGGAGCATCATGAGCATGTATTATGACGTCACAGTATATGATGACATCATAATTAATATGCAGTATGACGTCACAATGTATTATGACGTCATAATGTATCCGCATTATGACATCACAATATATTATGAGAGCGCAACATGCAGGTTTTATGACCAATTTCGCTCACCCCAATTTGTGTCACATCTACGGTAGCATCATGAGCATGTATTACGACGTCACAGTATATGATGACATCATAATTAGTATGCACTATGACGTCACAATGTATTATGAAGTCATAATGTATCCGCATTATGACATCACAATATATTATGGGAGCGCAATATGCAGGTATTATGAGCAATTTCTCTTACCCCAATTTGTTTCACATCTACTGGAGCATCATGAGCATGTATTATGACGTCACAGTATATGATGACATCATAATTAGTATGCACCATGACGTCACAATGTATTATGACGTCATAATGTGTCCGCGTTATGACATCACAATATATTATGAGAGCCCAATTTACAGGTTTTATGACCAATTTCGCTAACCCCAATTTGTGTCACATCTACTGGAGCATCATGAGCATGTATTATGACGTCACAGTATATGATGACATCATAATTAGTATGCAGTATGAGGTCACAATATATTATGACGTCATAATGTATCCGCATTATGACATCACAATATATTATGAGAGCGGAACATGCAGGTATTATGAGCAATTTCTCTTACCCCAATTTGTGTCACATCTACTGGAGCATCATGAGCATGTATTATGACATCACAGTATATGATGACATCATAATGAGTATGCACTATGATGTCACAATGTGCTATGACGTCATAATGTATGGGCATTATGACATCACAATATATTATGAGAGCGCAATTTGCAGGTATTATGAGCAATTTGTCTTACCCCAATTTGTGTCACAACTACTGGAGCCTCATGAGCATGTATTATGACGTCACAGTATATGATGACATCATAATTAGTATGCACTATGATGTCACAATGTATTATGACGTCATAATATATCCACATTATGACATCACAATATATTATGAGAGCGCAACATGCAAGTATCATGAGCAATTTCGCTTACCCAAATTTGTGTCACATCTACTGTAGCATCATGAGCATGTATTATGACGTCACAGTATATGATGACATCATAATTAGTATGCACTATGACGTCACAATGTATTATGACGTCATAATGTATCCGCATTATGACATCACAATATATTATGAGAGCGCAATTTGCAGGTATTATGAGCAATTTCTCTTACCCCAATTTGTGTCACATCTACTGGAGCATCATGAGCATGTATTACGACGTCACAGTAAATGATGACATCATAATTAGTATGCACTATGACGTCACAATGTATTATGAAGTCATAATGTATCCGCATTATGACATCACAATATATTATGAGAGCGCAACATGCAGGTATTATGAGCAATTTCTCTTACCCCAATTTGTGTCACATTTACAGGAGCATCATGAGCATGATTTATGACGTCAGAGTATATGATGACATCATAATTAGTATGCACTATGACGTCACAATGTATTATGACGTCATAAGGTATCCGCATTATGACATCACAATATATTATGAGAGCGCAATTTGCAGGTTTTATGACCATTTTCGATTACCCCAATTTGTGTCACATCTACTGAAGCATCATGAGCATGTATTATGACGTCACAGTATTTGATGACATCATAATTAGTATGCAGTATGACGTCACAATGTATTATGACGTCATAATGTATCCGCATTATGACATCACAATATATTATGAGAGTACAACATGCAAGTATTATGAGCAATTTCTCTTACCTCAATTTGTGTCATATCTACTGGAGCATCATGAGCATGTATTATGATGTCACAGTATATGATGACATCATAATTAGTATGCACTATGACATCAGAATGTATTATGATGTCATAATATATCCGCATTATGACATCACAATATATTATGAGAGCGCAACATGCAGGTATTATGAGCAATTTCTCTTACCCCAATTTGTGTCACATATACTGGAGCATCATGAGCATGTATTATGATGTCACAGTATATGATGACATCATAATTAGTATGCACTATGACATCACAATGTATTATGACGTCATAATATATCCGCATAATGACATCACAATATATTAATAGAGCGCAACATGCAGGTATTATGAGCAATTTCTCTTACCCCAATTTGTGTCACATCTACTGGAGCATCATGAGCATGTATTATGACGTCACATTATATGATGACATCATAATTAGTATGCACTATGACGTCACAATGTATTATGACGTCATAATATATCCGCATTATGACATCACAATATATTATGAGAGCGCAACATGCAGGTATTATGAGCAAATTCTCTTACCACAATTTGGGTCACATCTACTGGAGCATCATGAGCATGTATTATGACGTCACAGTATATGATGACATCATAATTAGTATGCACTGTGACGTCACAATGTATTATGACGTCATAATATATCCGCATTATGACATCACAATATATTATGAGAGCGCAACATGCAGGTATTATGAGCAATTTCTCTTATCCCAATTTGTGTCACATCTACTGGAGCATCATGAGCATGTATTATGACATCACAGTATTTGATGACATCATAATTAGTATGCAGTATGACGTCACAATGTATTATGACGTCATAATGTATCCGCATTATGACATCACAATATATTATGAGAGTACAACATGCAAGTATTATGAGCAATTTCTCTTACCTCAATTTGTGTCATATCTACTGGAGCATCATGAGCATGTATTATGATGTCACAGTATATGATGACATCATAATTAGTATGCACTATGACATCAGAATGTATTATGATGTCATAATATATCCGCATTATGACATCCCAATATATTATGAGAGCGCAACATGCAGGTATTATGAGCAATTTCTCTTACCCCAATTTGTGTCACATATACTGGAGCATCATGAGCATGTATTATGATGTCACAGTATATGATGACATCATAATTAGTATGCACTATGACATCACAATGTATTATGACGTCATAATATATCCGCATAATGACATCACAATATATTAATAGAGCGCAACATGCAGGTAATATGAGCAATTTCTCTTACCCCAATTTGTGTCACATCTACTGGAGCATCATGAGCATGTATTATGACGTCACATTATATGATGACATCATAATTAGTATGCACTATGACGTCACAATGTATTATGACGTCATAATATATCCGCATTATGACATCACAATATATTATGAGAGCGCAACATGCAGGTATTATGAGCAATTTCTCTTACCCCAATTTGTTTCACATCTACTGGAGCATCATGAGCATGTATTATGATGTCACAGTATATGATGACATCATAATTAGTATGCACCATGACGTCACAATGTATTATGACGTCATAATGTGTCCGCGTTATGACATCACAATATATTATGAGAGCCCAATTTACAGGTATTATGAACAATTTCTCTTACCCCAATTTGTGTCACATCTACTGGAGCATCATGAGCATGTATTATGACGTCACAGTATATGATGACATCATAATTAGTATGCAGTATGAAGTTACAATATATTATGACGTCACAATATATCCGCATTATGACATCACAATATATTATGAGAGCGCAACATGCAGGTATTGTGAGCAATTTCTCTTACCTCAATTTGTGTCACATCTACTGGAGCATCATGAGCATGTATTATGATGTCACAGTATATGATGACATCATAATTTATATGCAGTATGACGTCACAATGTATTATGACGTCATAATGTATCCGCATTATGACATCACAATATATTATGAGAGCGCAACATGCAGGTTTTATGACCAATTTCGCTCACCCCAATTTGTGTCACATCTACGGTAGCATCATGAGCATGTATTACGACGTCACAGTATATGATGACATCATAATTAGTATGCACTATGACGTCACAATGTATTATGAAGTCATAATGTATCCGCATTATGACATCACAATATATTATGGGAGCGCAATATGCAGGTATTATGAGCAATTTCTCTTACCCCAATTTGTTTCACATCTACTGGAGCATCATGAGCATGTATTATGACGTCACAGTATATGATGACATCATAATTAGTATGCACCATGACGTCACAATGTATTATGACGTCATAATGTATCCGCATTATGACATCACAATATATTATGAGAGCGGAACATGCAGGTATTATGAGCAATTTCTCTTACCCCAATTTGTGTCACATCTACTGGAGCATCATGAGCATGTATTATGACATCACAGTATATGATGACATCATAATGAGTATGCATTATGATGTCACAATGTGCTATGACGTCATAATGTATGGGCATTATGACATCACAATATATTATGAGAGCGCAATTTGCAGGTATTATGAGCAATTTGTCTTACCCCAATTTGTGTCACAACTACTGGAGCCTCATGAGCATGTATTATGACGTCACAGTACATGATGACATCATAATTAGTATGCAGTATGAAGTTACAATATATTATGACGTCACAATATATCCGCATTATGACATCACAATATATTATGAGAGCGCAACATGCAGGTATTGTGAGCAATTTCTCTTACCTCAATTTGTGTCACATCTACTGGAGCATCATGAGCATGTATTATGACGTCACAGTATATGATGACATCATAATTTATATGCAGTATGACGTCACAATGTATTATGACGTCATAATGTATCCGCATTATGACATCACAATATATTATGAGAGCGCAACATGCAGGTTTTATGACCAATTTCGCTCACCCCAATTTGTGTCACATCTACGGTAGCATCATGAGCATGTATTACGACGTCACAGTATATGATGACATCATAATTAGTATGCACTATGACGTCACAATGTATTATGAAGTCATAATGTATCCGCATTATGACATCACAATATATTATGAGAGCGCAATTTGCAGGTATTATGAGCAATTTGTCTTACCCCAATTTGTGTCACAACTACTGGAGCCTCATGAGCATGTATTATGACGTCACAGTATATGATGACATCATAATTAGTATGCACTATGACGTCACAATGTATTATGACGTCATAATATATCCACATTATGACATCACAATATATTATGAGAGCGCAACATGCAAGTATCATGAGCAATTTCGCTTACCCAAATTTGTGTCACATCTACTGTAGCATCATGAGCATGTATTATGACGTCACAGTATATGATGACATCATAGTTAGTATGCACTATGACGTCACAATGTATTATGACGTCATAATGTATCCGCATTATGACATCACAATATATTATGAGAGCGCAATTTGCAGGTATTATGAGCAATTTCTCTTACCCCAATTTGTGTCACATCTACTGGAGCATCATGAGCATGTATTACGACGTCACAGTAAATGATGACATCATAATTAGTATGCACTATGACGTCACAATGTATTATGAAGTCATAATGTATCCGCATTATGACATCACAATATATTATGAGAGCGCAACATGCAGGTATTATGAGCAATTTCTCTTACCCCAATTTGTGTCACATTTACAGGAGCATCATGAGCATGATTTATGACGTCAGAGTATATGATGACATCATAATTAGTATGCACTATGACGTCACAAAGTATTATGACGTCATAAGGTATCCGCATTATGACATCACAATATATTATGAGAGCGCAATTTGCAGGTTTTATGACCATTTTCGATTACCCCAATTTGTGTCACATCTACTGAAGCATCATGAGCATGTATTATGACGTCACAGTATTTGATGACATCATAATTAGTATGCAGTATGACGTCACAATGTATTATGACGTCATAATGTATCCGCATTATGACATCACAATACATTATGAGAGTACAACATGCAAGTATTATGAGCAATTTCTCTTACCTCAATTTGTGTCATATCTACTGGAGCATCATGAGCATGTATTATGATGTCACAGTATATGATGACATCATAGTTAGTATGCACTATGATGTCACAATGTATTGTGACTTCATAATGTTTCCGCTTTATGACATCACAATATATTATGAGAGCGCAACATGCAGGTATTATGAGCAATTTCTCTTACCCCAATTTGTGTCACATCTACTGGAGCATCATGAGCATGTATTATGACGTCACAGTATATGATGACATCATAATTAGTATGCAGTATGACCTCACAATGCATTATGACGTCATAATGTATCCGCTTTATGACATCACAATATATTATGAGAGCCCAACATGCAGGTATTATGAGCAATTTCTCTTACCCCAATTTGTGTCACATCTCCTGGAGCATCATGAACATGTATTATGACGTCACAGTATATGATGACATCATAATTAGTATGCACTATGACGTAACAATGTATTATGACGTCATAATGTATCCGCATTAAGACATCACAATATATTATGAGAGCGCAATTTGCAGGTATTATGAGCAATTTCTCTTACCCCAATTTGGGTCACATCTACTGGAGCCTCATGAGCATATATTATGACGTCACAGTATATGATGACATCATAATTAGTATGCACTATGACGTCACAATGTATTATGACGTCATAATGTATCCGCATTATGTCATCACAATATATTATATGAGTGCAATTTGCAGGTTTTATGACCAATTTCGCTTACCCCAATTTGTGTCACATCTACTGGAGCATCATGAGCATGTATTTTGACGTCACAGTATATGATGAAATCATAATTAGCATGCAGTAAGATGTCACAAAGCATTATGACGTCATAATGTATCCGCATTATGACATCACAGTATATTATGAGAGCGCAACATGCAGGTATTATGAGCAATTTCTCTTACCCCAATTTGTGTCACATCTACTGTAGCATCATGAGCATGTATTATGACGTCAGAGTATATGATGATATCATAATGAGTATGCACTATGATGTCACAATGTGCAATGTCGTCATAATGTATCCGCATTATGACATCACAATATATTATCAGAGCGCAACATGCAGGAATTATGAGCAATTTCGATTATCCCAATTTGTGTCACATCTACTGGAGCATCATGAGCATGTATTATGACGTCACAGTATTTGATGACATCATAATTAGTATGCACTATGACGTCACAATGTATTATGATGTCATAAGGTATCCGCATTATGACATCACAATATATTATGAGAGTGCAATTTGGAGGTTTTATGACCATTTTCGATTACCCCAATTTGTGTCACATCTACTGGAGCATCATGAGCATGTATTATGACGTCACAGTATATGATGACATCATAATTAGTATGCACTGTGACGTCACAATGTATTATGACGTCATAATGTATCCGCATTATGACATCACAATATATTATGAGAGCGCAACATGCAGGTTTTATGACCAATTTCGCTTACCACAATTTGTGTCACATCTACTGTAGCATCATGAGCATGTATTATGACGTCACAGTATATGATGACATCATAATTAGTATGCACTATGACGTCACAATGTATTATGACGTCATAATATATCCGCATTATGACATCACAATATATTATGAGAGCGCAGTTTGGAGGTTTTATGACCATTTTCGATTACCCCAAATTGTGTCACATCTACTGGAGCATCATGAGCATGTATTCTGACGTCACATTATATGATGACATCATAATTAGTATGCACTATGACGTCACAATGTATTATGACGTCATAATGTATCCGCTTTATGACATCACAATATATTATGAGAGCGCAACATGCAGGTATTATGAGCAATTTCTCTTACCCCAATTTGTGTCACATATACTGGAGCATCATGAGCATGTATTATGACGTCACAGTATATGATGACATCATAATTAGTATGCAGTATGACGTCACAATATATTATGACAGCGCAATAATTATGATGACATCATAATTAGTATGCACTATGAAGTCACAATGTATTATGACGTCATAATGTATCCGCATTATGACATCACAATATATGATGAGACCGCAATTTGCAGGTATTATGACCCATATCTCTTACCGCAATTTGTGTCAAATCTACTGGAGCATCATGAGCATGTATTATGACGTCACAGTATATGATGACAGCATAATTAGTATGCAGTATGACCTCACAGTGTATTATGACCTCATAATGTATCCGCATTATGACATCACAATATATTATGAGAGCGCCATTTGCAGGTATTATGAGCAATTTCTCTTACTCCAATTTGTGTCACGTCTACTGGAGCATCATGAGCATGTATTATGACGTCACAGTATATGATGACATCATAATTAGTATGCAATATGACGTCACAATATAGTATGATGTCATAATGTATCCGCATTATGACATCACAATATATTATGAGAGCGCAATTTGGAGGTATTATGAGTAATTTCTCTTAACCCAATTTGTGTCACATCTACTGGAGCATCATGAGCATGTATTATGACGTCACAGTATATGATGACATCATAATTAGTATGCAGTATGACGTCACAATGTATTATGACGTCATAATGTATCCGCATTAAGACATCACAATATATTATGAGAGCGCAACATGCAGGTATTATGAGCAATTTCTCTTACCCCAATTTGTGTCACATCTACTGGATCATCATGAGCATGTATTATGACGTCACAGTATATGATGACATCATAATTAGTATGCAGTATGACGTCACATTGTATTATGACGTCATAATATATCCGCATTATGACATCACAATATATTATGAGAGCGCAACATGCAGGTATTATGAGCAATTTCTCTTACCCCAATTTGTGTCACATCTACTGGAGCATCATGTGCATGTATTATGATGTCACAGTATATGATGACATCATAATTAGTATGCAGTATGATGTCACAATGTATTATGACGTCATAATGTCTCCGCATTATGACATCACAATATATTATGAGAGAGCAATTTGCAGGTTTTATGACCAATTTCTCTTACCCCAATTTGTGTCACATTTACTGGAGCATCATGAGCTTGTATTATGACGTCACAGTATATGATGGCATCATAATTAGTATGCAGTATGACGTCACAATGTATTATGACGTCATAATGTATCCGCATTATGACATCACAATATATTATGAGAGCGCAATTTGCAGGTTTTATGACCAATTTCGCTTACCCCAATTTGTGTCACATCTACTGGAGCATCATGTGCATGTATTATGACGTCACAGTATATGATGACATCATTATTAGTATGCAGTATGACGTCACAATGTATTATGATGTCATAAAGTATCTGCAGTATGTCATCAGAATATATTATGAGAGCGCAACATGCAGGTATTATGACCAATTTCGCTTTCCCCAATTTGGGTCACATCTATTGTAGCATCATGAGCATGTATTATGACGTCACAGTATATGATGACATCATAATTAGTATGCACTATGACGTCACAATGTATTATGATGTCATAATGTATCCGCATTATGACATCACAATATATTATGAGAGCGCAATTTGGAGGTTTAATGACCATTTTCGATTACCCCAATTTGTGTCACATCTACTGGAGCATCATGAGCATGTATTATGACGTCAAAGTATATGATGACATCATAATTAGTATGCACTATGACGTCACAATGTATTATGACGTCATAATGTATCCGCACTATGACATCACAATATATTATGAGAGCGCAACATGCAGGTATTATGAGCAATTTCTCTTATCCCAATTTGTGTCACATCTACTGGAGCATCATGAGCATGTATTATGACGTCACAGTATATGATGACATCATAATTAGTATGCACTATGACGTCACAATGTATTATGACGTCATAATGTATCCGCACTATGACATCACAATATATTATGAGAGCGCAACATGCAGGTATTATGAGCAATTTCTCTTACCCCAATTTGTGTCACATCTACTGGAGCATCATGAGCATGTATTATGACGTCACAGTATATGATGACATCATAATTAGTATGCACTATGACGTCACAATGTATTATGACGTCATAATGTATCCGCATTATGACATCCCAATATATTATGAGAGTGCAATTTGCAGGTTTTATGACCAAATTCGTTTACCCCAATTTGTGTCACAGCTACTGGAGCATCATGAGCATGTATTATGACGTCACAGTATATGATGACATCATAATCAGTATGCACTATGGCGTCACAATGTATTATGACGTCATAATGTACCCGCATTATGACATCACAATATATTATGAGAGCGCAACATGCAGGTATTATGAGCAATTTCGCTTACCACAATTTGTGTCACATCTACTGGAGCATCATGAGCATGATTTATGACGTCAGAGTATATGATGACATCATAATAAGTATGCACTATGACGTCACAATGTATTATGACGTCATATTGTATCCGCATTATGACATCACAATATATTATGAGAGCGCAATTTGCAGGTTTTATGACCATTTTCGATTACCCCAATTTGTGTCACATCTACTGGAGCATCATGAGCATGTATTATGACGTCACAGTATATGATGAAATCATAATTAGCATGCAGTATGATGTCACAATGTATTATGATGTCATAGTGTATCCGCATTATGACATCACAATATATTATGAGAGCGCAACATGCAGGTTTTATGACCAATTTCGCTTACCCCAATTTGTGTCACATCTACCGTAGCATCATGAGCATGTATTATGACGTCACAGTATATGATGACAGCATAATTAGTATGCAGTATGACGTCACAGTGTATTATGACGTCATAATGTATCCGCATTATGACATCACAATATATTATGAGAGCGCCATTTGCAGGTATTATGAGCAATTTCTCTTACTCCAATTTGTGTCACGTCTACTGGAGCATCATGAGCATGTATTATGACGTCACAGTATATGATGACATCATAATTAGTATGCAATATGACGTCACAATATAGTATGATGTCATAATGTATCCGCATTATGACATCACAATATATTATGAGAGCGCAATTTGGAGGTATTATGAGTAATTTCTCTTAACCCAATTTGTGTCACATCTACTGGAGCATCATGAGCATGTATTATGACGTCACAGTATATGATGACATCATAATTAGTATGCACTGTGACGTCACAATGTATTATGACGTCATAATGTATCCGCATTATGATATCACAATATATTATGAGAGCGCAATATGCAGGTATTATGAGCAATTTCTCTTACCCCAATTTGTGTCACATCTACTGGAGCATCATGAGCATGTATTATGACGTCACAGTATATGATGACATCATAATTAGTATGCACTATGACGTCACAATATATTATGACGTCATAATGTATCCGCATTATGACATCACAATATATTATGAGAGTGCAATTTGCAGGTTTTATGACCAATTTCGCTTACCCGAATTTGTGTCACATCTACTGGAGCATCATGAGCATGTATTATGACGTCACAGTATATGATGACATCATAATTAGCATGCAGTATGATGTCACAATGTATTATGAAGTCATAATGTATCCGCATTATGACATCACATTATATTATGAGAGCGCAACATGCAGGATTTATGACCAATTTCGCTTACCCAATTTGTGTCACATCTACTGTAGCATCATGAGCATGTATTATGACGTCACAGTATATGATGACATCATAATTAGTATGCACTATGACGTCACATTGTATTATGACGTCATAATGTATCCCCATTATGACATCACAATATATTATGAGAGCGCAATTTGGAGGTTTTATGACCATTTTCGATTACCCCAATTTGTGTCACATCTACTGGAGCATCATGAGCATGTATTATGATGTCACAGTATATGATGACATCATAATTAGTATGCAGTATGACGTCACAATGTATTATGACGTCATAATGTCTCCGCAGTATGACATCACAATATATTCTGAGAGAGCAATTTGCAGGTTTTATGACCAATTTCTCTTACCCCAATTTGTGTCACATTTACTGGAGCATCATGAGCATGTATTATGACGTCACAGTATATGATGGCATCATAATTAGTATGCAGTATGACGTCACAATGTATTATGACGTCATAAAGTATCCGCATTATGACATCACAATATATTATGAGAGCGCAATTTGCAGGTTTTATAACCAATTTCGCTTACCCCAATTTGTGTCACATCTACTGGAGCATCATGAGCATGTATTATGACGTCACAGTATATGATGACATCATTATTAGTATGCAGTATGACGTCACATGTATTATGATGTCATAAAGTATCTGCAGTATGGCATCACAATATATTATGAGAGCGCAACATGCAGGTATTATGACCAATTTCGCTTACCCCAATTTGTGTCACATCTATTGTAGCATCATGAGCATGTATTATGACGTCACAGTATATGATGACATCATAATTAGTATGCAGTATGATGTCACAATGTATTATGACGTCATAATGTATCCGCATTAAGACATCACAATATATTATGAGAGCGCAACATGCAGGTATTATGAGCAATTTCTCTTACCCCAATTTGTGTCACATCTACTTGAGCATCATGAGCATGTATTATGCCGTCACAGTATATGATGACATCATAATTAGTATGCAGTATGACGTCACAATGTATTATGACGCCATAATGTATCCGCATTAAGACATCACAATATATTATGAGAGCGCAATTTGCAGGTTTTATGACCAATTTCGCTTACCCCAATTTGTGTCACATCTACTGGAGCATCATGAGCATGTATTATGACGTCACAGTATATGATGACATCATAATCAGTATGCACTATGGCGTCACAATGTATTATGACGTCATAATGTACCCGCATTATGACATCACAATATATTATGAGAGCGCAACATGCAGGTATTATGAGCTATTTCTCTTACCCCAATTTGTGTCACATCTACTGGAGCATCATGAGCATGATTTATGACGTCAGAGTATATGATGATATCATAATTAGTATGCACTATGACGTAACAATGTATTATGACGTCATAATGTATCCGCATTATGACATCACAATATATTATGAGAGCTCAATTTGCAGGTTTTATGACCATTTTCGATTACCCCAATTTGTGTCACGTCTACTGGGGCATCATGAGCATGTATTATGACGTCGCAGTATATGATGACATCATAATTAGTATGCAGTATGACGTCACAATGTATTATGACGTCATAATGTATCCGTATTATGACATCACAATATATTATGAGAGTGCAACAAGCAGGTATTATGAGCAATTTCTTTTACCTCAAATTGTGTCACATCTACTGGAGCATCATGAGCATGTATTATGACGTCACAGTATATGATGACATCATAATTAGTATGCACTATGACGTCACAATGTATTATGACGTCATAATGTATTCGCATTATGACATCACAATATATTGTGAGAGCGCAACATGCAGGTAATATGAGCAATTTCTCTTACCCCAATTTGTGTCACATCTACTGGAGCATCATGAGCATGTATTATGACGTCACAGTATATGATGACATCATAATTAGTATGCACTATGAGATCACAATGTATTATGACGTCATAATGTATCCGCATTATGACATCACAATATATTATGAGAGCGCAACATGCAGGTATTATGAGCAATTTCTTTTACCCCAATTTGTGTCACATCTACTGGAGCATCATGAGCATGTATTATGACGTCACAGTATATGATGACATCATAATTAGTATGCACTATGACGTCACAATGTATTATGACGTCATAATGTATCCGCATTATGACATCACAATACATTATGAGAGCGCAACATGCAGGTATTATGAGCAATTTCTCTTACCCCAATTTGTGTCACATCTACTGGAGCATCATGAGCATGTATTAAGACGTCACAGTATTTGATGACATCATAATTAGTATGCACTGTGACGTCACAATGTATTATGACGTCATAATGTATCCGAACTATGACATCACAATATATTATGAGAGCGCAACATGCAGGTATTATGAGCAATTTCTCTTATCCCAATTTGTGTCATATCTACTGGAGCACCATGAGCATATATTATGACGTCACAGTATATGATGACATCATAATTAGTATGCACTATAACGTCACAATGTATTATGACGTCATAATGTATCCGCATTATGACATCACAATATATTATGAGAGCGCAACATGCAGGTGTTATGAGCAATTTCTCTTACCCCAATTTGTGTCACATCTACTGGAGCATCATGAGCATGTATTATGACATCACAGTATATGATGACATCATAATTAGTATGCACTATGACGTCACATTGTATTATGACGTCATAATATATCCGCATTATGATATCACAATATATTATGAGAGCGCAATTTGCAGGTTTTATGACCAATTTCGCTTACCCCAATTTGTGTCACATCTACTGGAGCATCATGAGCATGTATTATGACGTCACAGTATATGATGACAGCATAATTAGTATGCAGTATGATGTCACAATGTATTATGACGTCATAATGTATCCGCATTATGACATCACAATATATTTTGAGAGCGCAACATGCAGGTATTATGAGCAATTTCTCTTACCCCAATTTGTGTCACATCTACTGGAGCATCATGAGCATGTATTATGACGTCACAGTATATGATGACATCATAATTAGTATGCAGTATGATGTCACAATGTATTATGACGTCATAATGTATCCGCATTAAGACATCACAATATATTATGAGAGCGCAACATGCAGGTATTATGAGCAATTTCTCTTACCCCAATTTGTGTCACATCTACTGGATCATCATGAGCATGTATTATGACGTCACAGTATATGATGACATCATAACTAGTATGCAGTATGACGTCACATTGTATTATGACGTCATAATATATCCGCATTATGACATCACAATATATTATGAGAGCGCAACATGCAGGTATTATGAGCAATTTCTCTTACCCCAATTTGTGTCACATCTACTGGAGCATCATGAGCATGTATTATGATGTCACAGTATATGATGACATCATAATTAGTATGCAGTATGACGTCACAATGTATTATGACGTCATAATGTCTCCGCATTATGACATCACAATATATTATGAGAGAGCAATTTGCAGGTTTTATGACCAATTTCTCTTACCCCAATTTGTGTCACATTTACTGGAGCATCATGAGCATGTATTATGACGTCACAGTATATGATGGCATCATAATTAGTATGCAGTATGACGTCACAATGTATTATGACGTCATAATGTATCCGCATTATGACATCACAATATACTATGAGAGCGCAATTTGCAGGTTTAATGACCAATTTCGCTTACCCCAATTTGTGTCACATCTACTGGAGCATCATGAGCATGTATTATGACGTCACAGTATATGATGACATCATTATTAGTATGCAGTATGACGTCACAATGTATTATGATGTCATAAAGTATCTGCAGTATGTCATCACAATATATTATGAGAGCGCAACATGCAGGTATTATGACCAATTTCGCTTACCCCAATTTGTGTCACATCTATTGTAGCATCATGAGCATGTATTATGACGTCACAGTATATGATGACATCATAATTAGTATGCACTATGACGTCACAATGTATTATGACGTCATAATGTATCCGCATTATGACATCACAATATATTATGAGAGCGCAATTTGGAGGTTTAATGACCATTTTCGATTACCCCAATTTGTGTCACATCTACTGGAGCATCATGAGCATGTATTATGACGTCACAGTATATGATGACATCATAGTTTGTATGCACTATGACGTCACAATGTATTATGACGTCATAATGTATCCGCATTATGACATCACAATATATTATGAGAGCGCAATTTGCAGGTATTATGAGCAATTTCTCTTACCCCAATTTGTGTCACATCTACTGGAGCATCATGGGCATGTATTATGATGTCACAGTATATGATGACATCATAATTTGTATGCACTATGACGTCACAATGTATTATGACGTCATAATGTATCCGCATTATGACATCACAATATATTATGAGAGCGCAACATGCAGGTATTATGAGCAATTTCTCTTACCTCAATTTGTGTCACATCCAGTGGAGCATCATGAGCATGTATTATGACGTCACAGTATTTGATGACATCATAATTATTATGCACTGTGACGTCACAATGTATTATGACATCATAATGTATCCGCACTATGACATCACAATATATTATGAGAGCGCAACATGCAGGTATTATGAGCAATTTCTCTTATCCCAATTTGTGTCACATCTACTGGAGCATCATGAGCATGTATTATGACGTCACAGTATATGATGACATCATAATTAGTATGCACTATGACGTCACAATGTATTATGACGTCATAATGTATCCGCATTATGACATCACAATATATTATGAGAGCGCAACATGCAGGTGTTATGAGCAATTTCTCTTACCCCAATTTGTGTCACATCTACTGGAGCATCATGAGCATGTATTATGACGTCACAGTATATGATGACATCATAATTAGTATGCACTATGACGTCACAATGTATTATGACGTCATAATATATCCGCATTATGACATCACAATATATTATGAGAGCGCAATTTGCAGGTTTTATGACCAATTTCTCTTTCCCCAATTTGTGTCACATCTACTGGAGCATCATGAGCATGTATTATGACGTCACAGTATATGATGACATCATAATTAGTATGCAGTATGACGTCACAATGTATTATGACATCATAATGTGTCCGCATTAAGACATCACAATATACTATGAGAGCGCAACATGCAGGTATTATGAGCAATTTCTCTTACCACAATTTGTGTCACATCTACTTGAGCATCATGAGCATGTATTATGACGTCACAGTTTATGATGGCATCATAATTAGTATGCAGTATGACGTCACAATGTATTATGACGTCATAATGTATCCGCATTATGACATCACAATATATTATGAGAGCGCAATTTGCAGGTTTTATGACCAATTTCGCTTACCCCAATTTGTGTCACATCTACTGGAGCATCATGAGCATGTATTATGACGTCACAGTATATGATGACATCATTATTAGTATGCAGTATGACGTCACAATGTATTATGATGTCATAAAGTATCTGCAGTATGTCATCACAATATATTATGAGAGCGCAACATGCAGGTATTATGACCAGTTTCGCTTACCCAATTTGTGTCACATCTATTGTAGCATCATGAGCATGTATTATGACGTCACAGTATATGATGACATCATAATTAGTATGCACTATGACGTCACAATGTATTATGACGTCATAATGTATCCGCATTATGACATCACAATATATTATGAGAGCGCAATTTGGAGGTTTAATGACCATTTTCGATTACCCCAATTTGTGTCACATCTACTGGAGCATCATGAGCATGTATTATGACGTCACAGTATATGATGACATCATAATTAGTATGCACTATGACGTCACAATGTATTATGACGTCATAATGTATCCGCATTATGACATCACAATATATTATGAGAGCGCAATTTGCAGGTATTATGAGCAATTTCTCTTACCCCAATTTGTGTCACATCTACTGGAGCATCATGAGCATGTATTATGACGTCACAGTATAAGATGACATCATAATTTGTATGCACTATGATGTCACAATGTATTATGATGTCATAATGTATCCGCATTATGACATCACAATATATTATGAGAGCGCAACATGCAGGTATTATGAGCAATTTCTCTTACCGCAATTTGTGTCACATCTACTGGAGCATCATGAGCATGTATTATGACGCCACAGTATTTGATGACATCATAATTAGTATGCACTGTGACGTCACAATGTATTATGACGTCATAATGTATACGCACTATGACATCACAATATATTATGAGAGCGCAACATGCAGGTATTATGAGCAATTTCTCTTATCCCAATTTGTGTCATATCTACTGGAGCATCATGAGCATATATTATGACGTCACAGTATATGATGACATCATAATTAGTATGCACTATGACGTCACAATGTATTATGACGTCATAATGTATCCGCATTATGACATCACAATATATTTTGAGAGCGCAACATGCAGGTTTTATGATCAATTTCTCTTACCCCAGTTTGTGTCACATCTACTGGAGCATCATGAGCATGTATTATGACGTCACAGTATATGTTGACATCATAATTAGTATGCACTATGACGTCACATTGTATTATGACGTCATAATATATCCGCATTATGATATCACAATATATTATGAGAGCGCAATTTGCAGGTTTTATGACCAATTTCGCTTACCCCAATTTGTGTCACATCTACTGGAGCATCATGAGCATGTATTATGACGTCACAGTATATGATGACATCATAATTAGTTTGCAGTATGACGTCACAATGTATTATGACGTCATAATGTATCCGCATTATGACATCACAAAATATTATGAGAGCGCAACATGCAGGTATTATGAGCAATTTCTCTTACCCCAATTTGTGTCACATCTACTGGAGCATCATGAGCATGTATTATGACGTCTCAGTATATGATGACATCATAATTAGTATGCAGTATGACGTCACAATGTATTATGACGTCATAATGTATCCGCATTAAGACATCACAATATATTATGAGAGCGCAACATGCAGGTATTATGAGCAATTTCTCTTACCCCAATTTGTGTCACATCTACTGGATCGTCATGAGCATGTATTATGACATCACAGTATATGATGACATCATAATTAGTATGCACTATGACGTCACAATGTATTATGACGTCATAATATATCCGCATTATGATATCACAATATATTATGAGAGCGCAAATTGCAGGTTTTATGACCAATTTCTCTTTCCCCAATTTGTGTCACATCTGCTGGAGCATCATGAGCATGTATTATGATGACACAGTATATGATGACATCATAATTAGTATGCAGTATGACGTCACAATGTATTATGACGTCATAATGTATCCGCATTATGACATCACAATATATTATGAGAGCGCAATTTGGAGGTTTAATGACCATTTTCGATTACCCCAATTTGTGTCACATCTACTGGAGCATCATGAGCATGTATTATGACGTCACAGTATATGATGACATCATAATTAGTATGCACTATGACGTCACAATGTATTATGACGTCATAATGTATCCGCATTATGACATCACAATATATTATGAGAGCGCAAGTTGCAGGTATTATGAGCAATTTCTCTTACTCCAATTTGTGTCACATCTACTGGAGCATCATGAGCATGTATTATGACGTCACAGTATATGATGACATCATAATTTGTATGCACTATGACGTCACAATGTATTATGACGTCATAATGTATCCGCATTATGACATCACAATATATTATGAGAGCGCAACATGCAGGTATTATGAGCAAATTCTCTTACCTCAATTTGTGTCACATCTACTGGAGCATCATGAGCATGTATTATGACGTCACAGTATTTGATGACATCATAATTAGTATGCACTGTGACGTCACAATGTATTATGACGTCATAATGTATCCGCACTATGACATCACAATATATTATGAGAGCGCAACATGCAGGTATTATGAGCAATTTCTCTTATCCCAATTTGTGTCACATCTACTGGAGCATCATGAGCATGTATTATGACGTCACAGTATATGATGACATCATAATAAGTATGCACTATGACGTCACAATGTATTATGACGTCATAATGTATCCGCATTATGACATCACAATATATTATGAGAGCGCAACATGCAGGTGTTATGAGCAATTTCTCTTACCCCAATTTGTGTCACATCTACTGGAGCATCATGAGCATGTATTATGATGTCACAGTATATGATGACATCATAATTAGTATGCACTATGACGTCACAATGTATTATGACGTCATAATATCTCCGCATTATGACATCACAATATATTATGAGAGAGCAATTTGCAGGTTTTATGACCAATTTCTCTTATCCCAATTTGTGTCACATCTACTGGAGCATCATGAGCATGTATTATGACGTCACAGTATATGATGGCATCATAATTAGTATGCAGTATGACGTCACAATGTATTATGACGTCATAATGTATCCGCATTATGACATCACAATATATTATGAGAGCGCAATTTGCAGGTTTTATGACCAATTTCGCTTACCCCAATTTGTGTCACATCTACTGGAGCATCATGAGCATGTATTATGACGTCACAGTATATGATGACATCATTATTAGTATGCAGTATGACGTCACAATGTATTATGATGTCATAAAGTATCTGCAGTATGTCATCACAATATATTATGAGAGCGCAACATGCAGGTATTATGACCAATTTCGCTTACCCCAATTTGTGTCACATCTATTGTAGCATCATGAGCATGTATTATGACGTCACAGTATATAATGACATCATAATTAGTATGCACTATGACGTCACAATGTATTATGACGTCATAATGTATCCGCATTATGACATCACAATATATTATGAGAGCGCAATTTGGAGGTTTAATGACCATTTTCGATTACCCCAATTTGTGTCACATCTACTGGAGAATCATGAGCATGTATTATGACGTCACAGCATATGATGACATCATAATTAGTATGCACTATGACGTCACAATGTATTATGACGTCATAATGTATCCGCATTATGACATCACAATATATTATGAGAGCGCAATTTGGAGGTTTCATGACCATTTTCGATTACCCCAATTTGTGTCACATCTACTGGAGCATCATGAGCATGTATTATGACGTCACAGTATATGATGACATCATAATTAGTATGAACTATGACGTCACAATGTATTATGACGTCATAATGTATCCGCATTATGACATCACAATATATTATGAGAGCGCAACATGCAGGTATTATGAGCAATTTCTCTTACCTCAATTTGTGTCACATCTACTGGAGTATCATAAGCATGTATTATGACGTCACAGTATTTGATGACATCATAATTAGTATGCACTGTGACGTCACAATGTATTATGACGTCATAATGTATCCGCACTATGACATCACAATATATTTCGAGAGCGCAACATGCAGGTATTATGAGCAATTTCTCTTATCCCAATTTGTGTGACATCTACTGGAGCATCATGAGCATGTATTATGACGTCACAGTATATGATGACATCATAATTAGTATGCACTATTATGTCACAATGTATTATGACGTCATAATGTATCCGATTTAAGACATCACAATATATTATGAGAGCGCAACATGCAGGTATTATGAGCAATTTCTCTTACCACAATTTGTGTCACATCTACTTGAGCATCATGAGCATGTATTATGACGTCACAGTATATGATGGCATCATAATTAGTATGCAGTATGATGTCACAATGTAATATGACGTCATAATGTGTCCGCATTATGACATCACAATATATTATGAGAGCGCAATTTGCAGGTTTTATGACCAATTTCCCTTACCACAATTTGTGTCACATCTACTGGAGCATCATGAGCATGTATTATGACGTCACAGTATATGATGACATCATGATTAGTATGCAGTATGACGTCACAATGTATTATGATGTCATAAAGTATCTGCAGTATGTCATCACAATATATTATGAGAGCGCAACATGCAGGTATTATGACCAATTTCGCTTACCCAATTTGTGTCACATCTATTGTAGCATCATGAGCATATATTATGACGTCACAGTATATGATGACATCATAATTTGTATGCACTATGACGTCAGAATGTAGTATGACGTCATAATGTATCCGCATTATGACATCACAATATATTATGAGAGCGCAACATGCAGGTATTATGAGCAATTTCTCTTACCCCAATTTGTGTCACATCTACTGGAGCATCATGAGCATGTATTATGACGTCACAGTATATGATGACATCATAATTTGTATGCACTATGACGTCACAATGTATTATGACGTCATAATGTATCCGCATTATGACATCACAATATATTATGAGAGCGCAACATGCAGGTGTTATGAGCAATTTCTCTTACCCCAATTTGTGTCACATCTACTGGAGCATCATGAGCATGTATTATGACGTCACAGTATATGATGACATCATAATTAGTATGCAATATGACGTCACATTGTATTATGACGTCATAATGTATCCGCATTATGACATCACAATATATTATGAGAGCGCAATTTGCAGGTTTTATGACCAATTTCGCTTACCCCAATTTGTGTCACATCTACTGGAGCATCATGAGCATGTATTATGACGTCACAGTATATGATGACATCATTATTAGTATGCAGTATGACGTCACAATGTATTATGATGTCATAAAGTATCTGCAGTATGTCATCACAATATATTATGAGAGCGCAACATGCAGGTATTATGACCAATTTCGCTTACCCCAATTTCTGTCACATCTATTGTAGCATCATGAGCATGTATTATGACGTCACAGTATATAATGACATCATAATTAGTATGCACTATGACGTCACAATGTATTATGACGTCATAATGTATCCGCATTATGACATCACAATATATTATGAGAGCGCAATTTGGAGGTTTAATGACCATTTTCGATTACCCCAATTTGTGTCACATCTACTGGAGCATCATGAGCATGTATTATGACGTCACAGTATATGATGACATCATAATTAGTATGCACTATGACGTCACAATGTATTATGACGTCATAATGTATCCGCATTATGACATCACAATATATTATGAGAGCGCAATTTGCAGGTATTATGAGCAATTTCTCTTACCCCAATTTGTGTCACATCTACTGGAGCATCATGAGCATGTATTATGACGTCACAGTATATGATGACATCATAATTAGTATGCACTATGACGTGACAATGTATTATGACGTCATAATGTATCCGCATTATGACATCACAATATATTATGAGAGCGCAACATGCAGGTATTATGAGCAATTTCTCTTACCTCAATTTGTGTCACATCTACTGGAGCATCATGAGCATGTATTATGACGTCACAGTATTTGATGACATCATAATTAGTATGCACTGTGACGTCACAATGTATTATGACGTCATAATGTATCCGCACTCTGACATCACAATATATTACGAGAGCGCAACATGCAGGTATTATGAGCAATTTCTCTTATCCCAATTTGTGTGACATCTACTGGAGCATCATGAGCATGTATTATGACGTCACAGTATATGATGACATCATAATTAGTATGCACTATGACGTCACAATGTATTATGACGTCATAATGTATCCGCATTAAGACATCACAATATATTATGAGAGCGCAACATGCAGGTATTATGAACAATTTCTCTTACCACAATTTGTGTCACATCTACTTGAGCATCATGAGCATGTATTATGACGTCGCAGTATATGATGGCATCATAATTAGTATGCAGTATGACGTCACAATGTATTATGACGTCATAATGTATCCGCATTATGACATCACATTATATTATGAGAGCGCAATTTGCAGGTTTTATGAACAATTTCGCTTACCCCAATGTGTGTCACATCTACTGGAGCATCATGAGCATGTATTATGACGTCACAGTAAATGATGACATCATTATTAGTCTGCAGTATGACGTCACAATGTATTATGATGTCATAAAGTATCTGCAGTATGTCATCACAATATATTATGAGAGCGCAACATGCAGGTACTATGACCAATTTCGCTTACCCAATTTGTGTCACATCTATTGTAGCATCATGAGCATGTATTATGACGTCACAGTATATGATGACATCATAATTAGTATGCACTATGACGTCACAATGTATTATGACGTCATAATGTATCCGCATTATGACATCACAATATATTATGAGAGCGCAATTTGGAGGTTTAATGACCATTTTCGATTACCCCAATTTGTGTCACATCTACTGGAGCATCATGAGCATGTATTATGACGTCACAGTATATGATGACATCATAATTAGTATGCACTATGACGTCACAATGTATTATGACGTCATAAAGTATCCGCATTATGACATCACAATATATTATGAGAGCGCAATTTGCAGGTATTATGAGCAATTTCTCTTACCCCAATTTGTGTCACATTTACTGGAGCATCATGAGCATGTATTATGACGTCACAGTATAAGATGACATCATAATTTGTATGCACTATGACGTCACAATGTATTATGATGTCATAATGTATCCGCATTATGACATCACAATATATTATGAGAGCGCAACATGCAGGTATTATGAGCAATTTCTCTTACCGCAATTTGTGTCACATCTACTGGAGCATCATGAGCATGTATTATGACGTCACAGTATTTGATGACATCATAATTAGTATGCACTGTGACGTCACAATATATTATGACGTCATAATGTATCCGCACTATGACATCACAATATATTATGAGAGCGCAACATGCAGGTATTATGACCAATTTCTCTTATCCCAATTTGTGTCACATCTACTGGAGCATCATGAGCATGTATTTTGATGTCACAGTATATGATGACATCATAATTAGTATGCACTATGACGTCACAGTGTATTATGACGTCATAATGTATCCTCATTATGACATCACAATATATTATGAGAGCGCAATTTGCAGGTATTATGAGCAATTTCTCTTACCCCATTTTTGTGTCACATCTACTGGAGCATCATGAGCATGTATTATGATGTCACAGTATATGATGACATCATAATTAGTATGCACTATGACGTCACAATGTATTATGACGTCATAATGTGTCCGCGTTATGACAACACAAAATATAATGAGAGCCCAATTTACAGGTATTATGTACAATTTCTCTTACCCCTATTTGTGTCACATCTACTGGAGCATCATGAGCATGTATTATGACGTCACATTATATGATGACATCATAATTAGTATGCAGTATGACGTCACAATGTATTATGACGTCATAATGTATCCGCATTAAGACATCACAATATATTATGAGAGCGCAACATTCAGGTATTATGAGCAATTTCTCTTACCCCAATTTGTGTCACATCTACTTGAGCATCATGAGCATGTATTATGCCGTCACAGTATATGGTGACATCATAATTAGTATGCAGTATGACGTCACAATGTATTATGACGTCATAATGTATCCGCATTAAGACATCACAATATATTATGAGAGCGCAATTTGCAGGTTTTATGACCAATTTCGCTTACCCCTATTTGTGTCACATCTACTGGAGCATCATGAGCATGTATTATGACGTCACAGTATATGATGACATCATAATCAGTATGCACTATGGCGTCACAATGTATTATGACGTCATAATATACCCGCATTATGACATCACAATATATTATGAGAGAGCAACATGCAGGTATTATGAGCAATTTCTCTTACCCCAATTTGTGTCACATCTACTGGAGCATCATGAGCATTATTTATGACGTCAGAGTATATGATGATATCATAATTAGTATGCACTATGACGTAACAATGTATTATGACGTCATAATGTATCCGCATTATGACATCACAATATATTATGAGAGCTCAATTTGCAGGTTTTATGACCATTTTCGATTACCCCAATTTGTGTCACGTCTACTGGGGCATCATGAGCATGTATTATGACGTCGCAGTATATGATGACATCATAATTAGTATGCAGTATGACGTCACAATATATTATGACGTCATAATGTATCCGTATTATGACATCACAATATATTATGAGAGTGCAACAAGTAGGTATTATGAGCAATTACTTTTACCTCAAATTGTGTCACATCTACTGGAGCATCATGAGCATGTATTATGACGTCACAGTATATGATGACATCATAATTAGTATGCACTATGACGTCACAATGTATTATGACGTCATAATGTATTCGCATTATGGCATCACAATATATTGTGAGAGCGCAACATGCAGGTATTATGAGCAATTTCTCTTACCCCAATTTGTGTCACATCTACTGGAGCATCATGAGCATGTATTATGACGTCACAGTATATGATGACATCATAATTAGTATGCACTATGAGATCACAATGTATTATGACGTCATAATGTATCCGCATTATGACATCACAATATATTATGAGAGCGCAACATGCAGGTATTATGAGCAATTTCTCTTACCCCAATTTGTGTCACATCTACTGGAGCATCATGAGCATGTATTATGACGTCACAGTATATGATGACATCATAATTAGTATGCACTATGACGTCAAAATGTATTATGACGTCATAATGTATCCGCATTATGACATCACAATACATTATGAGAGCGCAACATGCAGGTATTATGAGCAATTTCTCTTACCCCAATTTGTGTCACATCTACTGGAGCATCATGAGCATGTATTAAGATGTCACAGTATTTGATGACATCATAATTAGTATGCACTGTGACGTCACAATGTATTATGACGTCATAATGTATACGCACTATGACATCACAATATATTATGAGAGCGCAACATGCAGGTATTATGAGCAATTTCTCTTATCCCAATTTGTGTCATATCTACTGGAGCATCATGAGCATATATTATGACGTCACAGTATATGATGACATCATAATTAGTATGCACTACGACGTCACAATGTATTATGACGTCATAATGTATCCGCATTATGACATCACAATATATCATGAGAGCGCAACATGCAGGTTTTATGATCAATTTCTCTTACCCCAGTTTGTGTCACATCTACTGGAGCATCATGAGCATGTATTATGACGTCACAGTATATGTTGACATCATAATTAGTATGCACTATGACGTCACATTGTATTATGACGTCATAATATATCCGCATTATGATATCACAATATATTATGAGAGCGCAATTTGCAGGTTTTATGACCAATTTCGCTTACCCCAATTTGTGTCACATCTACTGGAGGATCATGAGCATGTATTATGACGTCACAGTATATGATGGCATCATAATTAGTATGCAGTATGACGTCACAATGTATTATGACGTCATAATGTATCCGCATTATGACATCACAATATATTATGAGAGCGCAACATGCAGGTATTATGAGCAATTTCTCTTACCCCAATTGGTGTCACATCTACTGGAGCATCATGAGCATGTATTATGACGTCACAGTATATGATGACATCATAATTAGTATGCAGTATGACGTCACAATGTATTATGACGTCATAATGTATCCGCATTAAGACATCACAATATATTATGAGAGCGCAACATGCAGGTATTATGAGCAATTTCTCTTACCCCAATTTGTGTCACATCTACTGGATCGTCATGAGCATGTATTATGACATCACAGTATATGATGACATCATAATTAGTATGCACTATGACGTCACAATGTATTATGACGTCATAATATATCCGCATTATGACATCACAATATATTATGAGAGCGCAATTTGCAGGTTTTATGACCAATTTCTCTTTCCCCAATTTGTGTCACATCTACTGGAGCATCATGAGCATGTATTATGATGTCACAGTATATGATGACATCATAATTAGTATGCACTATGACGTCACAATGTATTATGACGTCATAATGTATCCGCATTATGACATCACAATATATTATGAGAGCGCAATTTGCAGGTATTATGAGAAATTTCTCTTACCCCAATTTGTGTCACATCTACTGGAGCATCATGAGCATGTATTATGACGTCACAGTATATGATGACATCATAATTAGTATGCACTATGACGTCACAATGTATTATGACGTCATAATGTATCCGCATTATGACATCACAATATATTATGAGAGCGCAACATGCAGGTGTTATGAGCAATTTCTCTTACCCCAATTTGTGTCACATCTACTGGAGCATCATGAGCATGTATTATGATGTCACAGTATATGATGACATCATAATTAGTATGCACTATGACGTCACAATGTATTATGACGTCATAATGTCTCCGCATTATGACATCACAATATATTATGAGAGAGCAATTTGCAGGTTTAATGACCAATTTCTCTTATCCCAATTTGTGTCACATCTACTGGAGCATCATGAGCATGTATTATGACGTCACAGTATATGATGGCATCATAATTAGTATTCAGTATGACGTCACAATGTATTATGATGTCATAAAGTATCTGCATTATGTCATCACAATATATTATGAGAGCGCAACATGCAGGTATTATGACCAATTTCGCTTACCCCAATTTGTGTCACATCTATTGTAGCATCATGAGCATGTATTATGACGTCACAGTATATAATGACATCATAATTAGTATGCACTATGACGTCACAATGTATTATGACGTCATAATGTATCCGCATTATGACATCACAATATATTATGAGAGCGCAATTTGGAGGTTTAGTGACCATTTTCGATTACCACAATTTGTGTCACATCTGCTGGAGCATCATGAGCATGTATTATGACGTCACAGTATATGATGACATCATAATTAGTATGCACTATGACGTCACAATGTATTATGACGTCATAATGTATCCGCATTATGACATCACAATATATTATGAGAGCGCAATTTGCAGGTATTATGAGCAATTTCTCTTACCCCAATTTGTGTCACATCTACTGGAGCATCATGAGCATGTATTATGACGTCACAGTATATGATGACATCATAATTTGTATGCACTATGACGTCACAATGTATTATGACGTCATAATGTATCCGCATTATGACATCACAATATATTATGAGAGCGCATTTTGCAGGTTTTATGACCAATTTCGCTTACACCAATTTGTGTCACATCTACTGGAGCATCATGAGCATGTATTATGACGTCACAGTATATGATGACATCATTATTAGTATGCAGTATGACGTCACAATGTATTATGACGTCATAATGTATCCGCATTATGACATCACAATATATTATGAGAGCGCAATTTGGAGGTTTAATGACCATTTTCGATTACCCCAATTTGTGTCACATCTACTGGAGCATCATGAGCATGTATTATGACGTCACAGTATATGATGACATCATAATTAGTATGCACTATGACGTCACAATGTATTATGACGTCATAATGTATCCGCATTATGACATCACAATATATTATGAGAGCGCAATTTGGAGGTTTAATGACCATTTTCGATTACCCCAATTTGTGTCACATCTACTGGAGCATCATGAGCATGTATTATGACGTCACAGTATATGATGACATCATAATTAGTATGCACTATGATGTCACAATGTATTATGACGTCATAATGTATCCGCATTATGACATCACAATATATTATGAGAGCGCAATTTGCAGGTATTATGAGCAATTTCTCTTACCCCTATTTGTGTCACATCTACTGGAGCATCATGAGCATGTATTATGACGTCACAGTATATGATGACATCATAATTAGTATGCACTATGACGTAACAACGTATTATGACGTCATAATGTATCCGCATTATGACATCACAATATATTATGAGAGCGCAACATGCAGGTATTATGAGCAATTTCTCTTACCTCAATTTGTGTCACATCTACTGGAGCATCATGAGCATGTATTATGACGTCACAGTATTTGATGACATCATAATTAGTATGCACTGTGAAGTCACAATGTATTATGACGTCATAATGTATCCGCACTATGACATCACAATATATTACGAGAGCGCAACATGCAGGTATTATGAGCAATTTCTCTTATCCCAATTTGTGTGACATCTACTGGAGCATCATGAGCATGTATTATGACGTCACAGTATATGATGACATCATAATTAGTATGCACTATGACGTCACAATGTATTATGACGTCATAATGTATCCGCATTAAGACATCACAATATATTATGAGAGCGCAACATGCAGGTATTATGAGCAATTTCTCTTACCACAATTTGTGTCACATCTACTTGAGCATCATGAGCATGTATTATGACGTCACAGTATATGATGGCATCATAATTAGTATGCAGTATGATGTCACAATGTATTATGACGTCATAATGTATCCGCATTATGACATCACAATATATTATGAGAGCGCAATTTGCAGGTTTTATGACCAATTTCGCTTACCCCAATTTGTGTCACATCTACTGGAGCATCATGAGCATGTATTATGACGTCACAGTATATGATGACATCATGATTAGTATGCAGTATGACCTCACAATGTATTATGATGTCATAAAGTATCTGCAGTATGTCATCACAATATATTATGAGAGCGCAACATGCAGGTATTATGACCAATTTCGCTTACCCAATTTGTGTCACATCTATTGTAGCATCATGAGCATGTATTATGACGTCACAGTATATGATGACATCATAATTTGTATGCAGTATGACGTCACAATGTATTATGACGTCATAATGTATCCGCATTATGACATCACAATATATTATGAGAGCGCAATTTGCAGGTTTAATGACCAATTTCGCTTACCCCAATTTGTGTCACATCTACTGGAGCATCATGAGCATGTATTATGACGTCACAGTATATGATGACATCATTATTAGTATGCAGTATGACGTCACAATGTATTATGATGTCATAAAGTATCTGCAGTATGTCATCACAATATATTATGAGAGCGCAACTTGCAGGTATTATGACCAATTTCGGTTACCCAATTTGTGTCACATCTATTGTAGCATCATGAGCATGTATTATGACGTCACAGTATATGATGACATCATAATTGGTATGCATTATGACGTCACAATGTATTATGACGTCATAATGTATCCGCATTATGACATCACAATATATTATGAGAGCGCAATTTGGAGGTTTAATGACCATTTTCGATTACCCCAATTTGTGTCACATCTACTGGTGCATCATGAGCATGTATTATGACGTCACAGTATATGATGACATCATAATTAGTATGCACTATGACGTCACAATGTATTATGACGTCATAATGTATCCGCATTATGACAACACAATATATTATGAGAGCGCAATTTGCAGGTATTATGAGCAATTTATCTTACCCCAATTTGTGTCACATTTACTGGAGCATCATGAGCATGTATTATGACGTCACAGTATATGATGACATCATAATTTGTATGCACTATGACGTCACAATGTATTATGACGTCATAATGTATCCGCATTATGACATCACAATATATTATGAGAGCGCAACATGCAGGTGTTATGAGCAATTTCTCTTACCCCAATTTGTGTCACATCTACTGGAGCATCATGAGCATGTATTATGACGTCACAGTATATGATGACATCATAATTAGTATGCACTATGATGTCACAATGTATTATGACGTCATAATATATCCGCATTATGACATCACAATATATTATGAGAGCGCAATTTGCAGGTTTTATGACCAATTTCTCTTTCCCCAATTTGTGTCACATCTACTGGAGCATCATGAGCATGTATTATGACGTCACAGTATATGATGACATCATAATTAGTATGCAGTATGACGTCACAATGTATTATGACGTCATAATGTATCCGCATTAAGACATCACAATATATTATGAGAGCGCAACATGCAGGTATTATGAGCAATTTCTCTTACCCCAATTTGTGTCACATCTACTGGAGCATCATGAGCATGTATTATGACGTCACAGTATATGATGACATCATAATTAGTATGCACTATGACGACACAATGTATTATGACGTCATAATGTATCCGCATTATGACATCACAATATATTATGAGAGCGCAATTTGCAGGTTTTATGACCAATTTCGCTTACCCCAATTTGTGTCACATCTACTGGAGCATCATGAGCATGTATTATGACGTCACAGTATATGATGACATCATTATTAGTATGCAGTATGACGTCACAATGTATTATGACGTCATAATGTATCCGCATTATGACATCACAATATATTATGAGAGCGCAATTTGCAGGTTTTATGACCAATTTCGCTTACCCCAATTTGTGTCACATCTACTGGAGCATCATGAGCATGTATTTTGACGTCACAGTATATGATGACATCATTATTAGTATGCAGTATGACGTCACAATGTATTATGATGTCATAAAGTATCTGCAGTATGACATCACACAATATTATTAGAGCGCAACATGCAGGTATTATGACCAATTTCGCTTACCCCAATTTGTGTCACATCTACTGTAGCATCATGAGCATGTATTATGACGTCACAGTATATGATGACATCATAATTAGTATGCACTATGACGTCACAATGTATTATGACGTCATAATGTATCCGCATTATGACATCACAATATATTATGAGAGCGCAATTTGGAGGTTTCATGACCATTTTCGATTACCCCAATTTGTGTCACATCTACTGGAGCATCATGAGCATGTATTATGACGTCACAGTATATGATGACATCATAATTAGTATGCACTATGACGTCACAATGTATTATGACGTCATAATGTATCCGCATTATGATATCACAATATATTATGAGAGCGCAATTTGCAGGTATTATGAGCAATTTCTCTTACCCCAATTTGTGTCACATCTACTGGAGCATCATGAGCATGTATTATGACGTCACAGTATATGAAGACATCATAATTTGTATGCACTATGACGTCACAATGTATTATGACGTCAAAATGTATCCGCATTATGACATCACAATATATTATGAGAGCGCAGCATGCAGGTATTATGAGCAATTTCTCTTACCCCAATTTGTGTCACATCTCCTGGAGCATCATGAGCATGTATTATGACATCACAGTATATGATGACATCATAATGAGTATGCACTATGACGTCACAATGTGCTATGACGTCATAATGTATCCGCATTATGACATCACAATATATTATGAGAGCGCAATTTGCAGGTATTATGAGCAATTTGTCTTACCCCAATTTGTGTCACATCTACTGGAGCATCATGAGCATGTATTATGACGTCACAGTATATGATGACATCATAATTAGTATGCACTATGACGTCACAATGTATTATGACGTCATAATGTATCCGCATTATGACATCACAATATATTATGAGAGCGCAATTTGCAGGTTTTATGACCAATTTCGCTTACCGCATTTTGTGTCACATCTACTGGAGCATCATGAGCATGTATTGTGATGTCACAGTATATGATGACATCATAATTAGTATGCAGTATGACGTCACAATGTATTATGATGTCATAAAGTTTCCGCATTATGACATCACAATATATTATGAGAGCGCAACATGCAGGTATTATGACCAATTTCGCTTACCCCAATTTGTGTCACATCTACTGTAGCATCATGAGCATGTATTATGACGTCACAGTATATGATGACATCATAATTAGTATGCACTATGACGTCACAATGTATTATGACGTCATAATGTATCCGCATTATGACATCACAATATATTATGAGAGCGCAATTTGGAGGTTTAATGACCATTTTCGATTACCCCAATTTGTGTCACATCTACTGGTGCATCATGAGCATGTATTATGACGTCACAGTATATGATGGCATCATAATTAGTATGCAGTATGATGTCACAATGTATTATGACGTCATAATGTATCCGCATTATGACATCACAATATATTATGAGAGCGCAATTTGCAGGTTTTATGACCAATTTCGCTTACCCCAATTTGTGTCACATCTACTGGAGCATCATGAGCATGTATTATGACGTCACAGTATATGATGACATCATGATTAGTATGCAGTATGACGTCACAATGTATTATGATGTCATAAAGTATCTGCAGTATGTCATCACAATATATTATGAGAGCGCAACATGCAGGTATTATGACCAATTTCGCTTACCCAATTTGTGTCACATCTATTGTAGCATCATGAGCATGTATTATGACGTCACAGTATATGATGACATCATAATTTGTATGCAGTATGACGTCACAATGTATTATGACGTCATAATGTATCCGCATTATGACATCACAATATATTATGAGAGCGCAATTTGCAGGTTTTATGACCAATTTCGCTTACCCCAATTTGTGTCACATCTACTGGAGCATCATGAGCATGTATTATGACGTCACAGTATATGATGACATCATTATTAGTATGCAGTATGACGTCACAATGTATTATGATGTCATAAAGTATCTGCAGTATGTCATCACAATATATTATGAGAGCGCAACTTGCAGGTATTATGACCAATTTCGGTTACCCAATTTGTGTCACATCTATTGTAGCATCATGAGCATGTATTATGACGTCACAGTATATGATGACATCATAATTGGTATGCATTATGACGTCACAATGTATTATGACGTCATAATGTATCCGCATTATGACATCACAATATATTATGAGAGCGCAATTTGGAGGTTTAATGACCATTTTCGATTACCCCAATTTGTGTCACATCTACTGGTGCATCATGAGCATGTATTATGACGTCACAGTATATGATGACATCATAATTAGTATGCACTATGACGTCACAATGTATTATGACGTCATAATGTATCCGCATTATGACAACACAATATATTATGAGAGCGCAATTTGCAGGTATTATGAGCAATTTATCTTACCCCAATTTGTGTCACATTTACTGGAGCATCATGAGCATGTATTATGACGTCACAGTATATGATGACATCATAATTTGTATGCACTATGATGTCACAATGTATTATGACGTCATAATGTATCCGCATTATGACATCACAATATATTATGAGAGCGCAACATGCAGGTGTTATGAGCAATTTCTCTTACCCCAATTTGTGTCACATCTACTGGAGCATCATGAGCATGTATTATGACGTCACAGTATATGATGACATCATAATTAGTATGCACTATGATGTCACAATGTATTATGACGTCATAATATATCCGCATTATGACATCACAATATATTATGAGAGCGCAATTTGCAGGTTTTATGACCAATTTCTCTTTCCCCAATTTGTGTCACATCTACTGGAGCATCATGAGCATGTATTATGACGTCACAGTATATGATGACATCATAATTAGTATGCAGTATGACGTCACAATGTATTATGACGTCATAATGTATCCGCATTAAGACATCACAATATATTATGAGAGCGCAACATGCAGGTATTATGAGCAATTTCTCTTACCCCAATTTGTGTCACATCTACTGGAGCATCATGAGCATGTATTATGACGTCACAGTATATGATGACATCATAATTAGTATGCACTATGACGACACAATGTATTATGATGCCATAATGTATCCGCATTATGACATCACAATATATTATGAGAGCGCAATTTGCAGGTTTTATGACCAATTTCGCTTACCCCAATTTGTGTCACATCTACTGGAGCATCATGAGCATGTATTATGACGTCACAGTATATGATGACATCATTATTAGTATGCAGTATGACGTCACAATGTATTATGACGTCATAATGTATCCGCATTATGACATCACAATATATTATGAGAGCGCAATTTGCAGGTTTTATGACCAATTTCGCTTACCCCAATTTGTGTCACATCTACTGGAGCATCATGAGCATGTATTTTGACGTCACAGTATATGATGACATCATTATTAGTATGCAGTATGACGTCACAATGTATTATGATGTCATAAAGTATCTGCAGTATGACATCACAATATATTATGAGAGCGCAACATGCAGGTATTATGACCAATTTCGCTTACCCCAATTTGTGTCACATCTACTGTAGCATCATGAGCATGTATTATGACGTCACAGTATATGATGACATCATAATTAGTATGCACTATGACGTCACAATGTATTATGACGTCATAATGTATCCGCATTATGATATCACAATATATTATGAGAGCGCAATTTGGAGGTTTCATGACCATTTTCGATTACCCCAATTTGTGTCACATCTACTGGAGCATCATGAGCATGTATTATGACGTCACAGTATATGATGACATCATAATTAGTATGCACTATGACGTCACAATGTATTATGACGTCATAATGTATCCGCATTATGACATCACAATATATTATGAGAGCGCAATTTGCAGGTATTATGAGCAATTTCTCTTACCCCAATTTGTGTCACATCTACTGGAGCATCATGAGCATGTATTATGACGTCACAGTATATGAAGACATCATAATTTGTATGCACTATGACGTCACAATGTATTATGACGTCAAAATGTATCCGCATTATGACATCACAATATATTATGAGAGCGCAGCATGCAGGTATTATGAGCAATTTCTCTTACCCCAATTTGTGTCACATCTCCTGGAGCATCATGAGCATGTATTATGACATCACAGTATATGATGACATCATAATGAGTATGCACTATGACGTCACAGTGTGCTATGACGTCATAATGTATCCGCATTATGACATCACAATATATTATGAGAGCGCAATTTGCAGGTATTATGAGCAATTTGTCTTACCCCAATTTGTGTCACATCTACTGGAGCATCATGAGCATGTATTATGACGTCACAGTATATGATGACATCATAATTAGTATGCACTATGACGTCACAATGTATTATGACGTCATAATGTATCCGCATTATGACATTACAATATATTATGAGAGCGCAATTTGCAGGTTTTATGACCAATTTCGCTTACCGCAATTTGTGTCACATCTACTGGAGCATCATGAGCATGTATTGTGATGTCACAGTATATGATGACATCATAATTAGTATGCAGTATGACGTCACAATGTATTATGATGTCATAAAGTATCCGCATTATGACATCACAATATATTATGAGAGCGCAACATGCAGGTATTATGACCAATTTCGCTTACCCCAATTTGTGTCACATCTACTGTAGCATCATGAGCATGTATTATGACGTCACAGTATATGATGACATCATAATTAGTATGCACTATGACGTCACAATGTATTATGACGTCATAATGTATCCGCATTATGACATCACAATATATTATGAGAGCGTAATATGCAGGTATTATGAGCAATTTCTCTTACCCCAATTTGTGTCACATCTACTGGAGCATCATGAGCATGTATGATGACGTCACAGTATATGATGACATCATAATTAGTATGCACTATGATGTCACAATGTATTATGACGTCATAATGTATCCGCATGATGACATCACAATATATTATGAGAGCGCAACATGCAGGTATTATGAGCAATTTCTCTTACCTCAATTTGTGTCACATCTACTGGAGCATCATGAGCATGTATTATGACGTCACAGTATATGATGACATCATAATTAGCATGCACTATGACGTCACAATGTATTATGACGTCATAATGTATCCGAATTATGACATCACAATGTATTATGAGAGCGCAACATGCAGGTTTTATGACCAATTTCGCTCACCCCAATTTGTGTCACATCTACTGTAGCATCAGGAGCATGTATTATGATGTCACAGTATATGATGACATCATAATTAGTATGCACTATGACGTCACAATGTATTATGACGTCATAATATATCCGCATTATGACATCACAATATATTATGAGAGCGCAACATGCAGGTATTATGAGCAATTTCTCTTACCCCAATTTGTGTCACATCTACGGGAGCATCATGAGCATGAATTATGACGTCACAGTATATGATGACATCATAATTAGTATGCACTATGACGTCACAATGTATTATGACATCATAATGTATCCGCATTATGACATCACAATAAATAATGAGAGAGCAATTTGCAGGTTTTCTGACCAATTTCTCTTACCCCAATTTGTGTCACATGTACTGGAGCATCATGAGCATGTATTATGACGTCACAGTGTATGATGACATCATAATTAGTATGCAGTATGACGTCACAATGTATTATGACATCATAATGTATCCGCATTATGACACCACAATATATTATGAGAGCGCAATCTGCAGGTTTTATGACCAATTTCGCTTACCCCAATTTGTTTCACATCTACTGGAGCATCATGAGCATGTATTATGACGTCACAGTATATGATGACATGATAATCAGTATGCACTATGTCTTCACAATGTATTATGACGTCATAATGTACCCGCATTATGACATCACAATATATTATGAGAGCGCAACATGCAGGTATTATGAGCAATTTCTCTTACCCCAATTTGTGTCACATCTACTGGAGCATCATGAGCATGATTTATGACGTCAGAGTATATGATGACATCAAAATTAGTATGCACTATGACGTCACAATGTATTATGACGTCATAATGTATCCGCGTTATGACATCACAATATATTATGAGAGCGCAATTTGGAGGTTTAATGACCATTTTCGATTACACCAATTTGTGTCACATCTACTGGAGCATCATGAGCATGTATTATGACGTCACAGTATATGATGACATCATAGTTAGTATGCAGTATGACGTCACAATATATTATGACGTCATAATGTATCCGCATTATGACATCACAATATATTATGAGAGCGCAATTTGCTGGTATTATGAGCAATTTCTCTTACCCCAATTTGTGTCACATCTACTGGAGCATCATGAGCATGTATTATGATGTCACAGTATATGATGACATCATAATTTGTATGCACTATGACGTCACAATGTATTATGACGTCATAATGTATCCGCATTATGACATCACAATATATTATGAGAGCGCAACATGCAGGTATTATGAGCAATTTCTCTTACCCCAATTTGTGTCACATCTTCTGGAGCATCATGAGCATGTATTATGACGTCACAGTATATGATGACATCATAATTTGTATGCACTATGACGTCACAATGTATTATGACGTCATAATGTATCCGCATTATGACATCACAATATATTATGAGAGCGCAACATGCAGGTGTTATGAGCAATTTCTCTTACCCCAATTTGTGTCACATTTACTGGAGCATCATGAGCATGTATTATGACGTCACAGTATATGATGACATCATAATTAGTATGCAGTATGACGTCACATTGTATTATGACGTCATAATGTATCCGCATTATGACATCACAATATATTATGAGAGCGCAACATGCAGGTATTATGAGCAATTTCTCTTACCCCAAATTGTGTCTCATCTACTGGAGCATCATGAGCATGTATTATGATGTCACAGTATATGATGACATCATAATTAGTATGCAGTATGACGTCACAATGTATTATGACGTCATAATGTCTCCGCATTATGACATCACAATATATTATGAGAGAGCAATTTGCAGGTTTTATGACCAATTTCTCTTACCCCAATTTGTGTCACATCTACTGGAGCATCATGAGCATGTATTATGACGTCACAGTATATGATGGCATCATAATTAGTATGCAGTATGACGTCACAATGTATTATGACGTCATAATGTATCCGCATTATGACATCACAATATATTATGAGAGCGCAACATGCAGGTATTATGAGCAATTTCTCTTACCCCAATTTGTGTCACATCTACTTGAGCATCATGAGCATGTATTATGACGTCACAGTATATGATGGCATCATAATTAGTATGCAGTATGACGTCACAATGTATTATGACGTCATAATGTATCCGCATTATGACATCACAATATATTATGAGAGCGCAATTTGCAGGTTTTATGACCAATTTCGCTTACCCCAATTTGTGTCAAATCTACTGGAGCATCATGAGCATGTATTATGACATCACAGTATATGATGACATCATTATTAGTATGCAGTATGACGTCACAATGTATTATGTTGTCATAAAGTATCTGCAGTATGTCATCACAATATATTATGAGAGCGCAACTTGCAGGTAATATGACCAATTTCGCTTACCCAATTTGTGTCACATCTATTGTAGCATCATGAGCATGTATTATGACGTCACAGTATATGATGACATCATAATTAGTATGCAGTATGACGTCACAATGTATTATGACGTCATAATGTATCCGCATTATGACATCACAATATATTATGAGAGCGCAATTTGGAGGTTTAATGACCATTTTCGATTACCCCAATTTGTGTCACATCTACTGGAGCATCATGAGCATGTATTATGACGTCACAGTATATGATGACATCATAATTTGTATGCACTATGACGTCACAATGTATTATGACGTCATAATGTATCCGCATTATGACATCACAATATATTATGAGAGCGCAACATGCAGGTATTATGAGCAATTTCTCTTACCCCAATTTGTGTCACATCTACTGGAGCATCATGAGCATGTATTATGACGTCACAGTATATGATGACATCATAATTTGTATGCACTATGACGTCACATTGTATTATGACGTCATAATGTATCCGCATTATGACATCACAATATATTATGAGAGCGCAACATGCAGGTGTTATGAGCAATTTCTCTTACCCCAATTTGTGTCACATCTACTGGAGCATCATGAGCATGTATTATGACGTCACAGTATATGATGACAACATAATTAGTATGCAGTATGACGTCACATTGTATTATGACGTCATAATGTATCCGCATTATGACATCACAATATATAATGAGAGCGCAACATGCAGGTATTATGAGAAATTTCTCTTACCCCAAATTGTGTCACATCTACTGGAGCATCATGAGCATGTATTATGATGTCACAGTATATGATGACATCATAATTAGTATGCAGTATGACGTCACAATGTATTATGACGTCATAATGTCTCCGCATTATGACATCACAATATATTATGAGAGAGCAATTTGCAGGTTTTATGACCAATTTCTCTTACCCCAATTTGTGTCACATCTACTGGAGCATCATGAGCATGTATTATGACGTCACAGTATATGATGGCATCATAATTAGTATGCAGTATGACGTCACAATGTATTATGACGTCATAATGTATCCGCATTATGACATCACAATATATTATGAGAGCGCAATTTGCAGGTTTTATGACCAATTTCGCTTACCCCAATTTTTGTCACATCTACTGGAGCATCATGAGCATGTATTATGACGTCACAGTATATGATGACATCATTATTAGTATGCAGTATGACGTCACAATGTATTATGATGTCATAAAGTATCTGCAGTATGTCATCACAATATATTATGAGAGCGCAACATGCAGGTATTATGACCAATTTCGCTTACCCCAATTTGTGTCACATCTATTGTAGCATCATGAGCATGTATTATGACGTCACAGTATATGATGACATCATAATTAGTATGCACTATGACGTCACAATGTATTATGACGTCATAATGTATCCGCATTATGTCATCACAATATATTATGAGAGCGCAATTTGGAGGTTTAATGACAATTTTCGATTACCCCAATTTGTGTCACATCTACTGGAGCATCATGAGCATGTATTATGACGTCACAGTATATGATGACATCATAATTAGTATGCACTATGACATCACAATGTATTATGACGTCATAATGTATCTGCATTATGACATCACAATATATTATGAGAGCGCAACATGCAGGTATTATGAGCAATTTCTCTTACCCCAATTTGTGTCACATCTACTGGAGCATCATGAGCATGTATTATGACGTCACAGTATATGATGACATCATAATTAGTATGCACTATGACGTCACAATGTATTATGACATCATAATGTATCCGCATTATGACATCACAATAAATAATGAGAGAGCAATTTGCAGGTTTTCTGACCAATTTCTCTTACCCCAATTTGTGTCACATCTACTGGAGCATCATGAGCATGTATTATGACGTCACAGTGTATGATGACATCATACTTAGTATGCAGTATGACGTCACAATGTATTATGATGTCATAATGTATCCGCATTATGACATCACAATATATTATGAGAGCGCAATCTGCAGGTTTTATGACCAATTTCGCTTACCCCAATTTGTGTCACATCTACTGGAGCATCATGAGCATGTATTATGACGTCACAGTATATGATGACATCATTATTAGTATGCAGTATGACGTCACAATGTATTATGATGTCATAAAGTATCTGCAGTATGTCATCACAATATATTATGAGAGCGCAACTTGCAGGTAATATGACCAATTTCGCTTACCCAATTTGTGTCACATCTATTGTAGCATCATGAGCATGTATTATGACGTCACAGTATATGATGACATCATAATTAGTATGCAGTATGACGTCACAATGTATTATGACGTCATAATGTATCCGCATTATGACATCACAATATATTATGAGAGCGCAATTTGGAGGTTTAATGACCATTTTCGATTACCCCAATTTGTGTCACATCTACTGGAGCATCATGAGCATGTATTATGACGTCACAGTATATGATGACATCATAATTTGTATGCACTATGACGTCACAATGTATTATGACGTCATAATGTATCCGCATTATGACATCACAATATATTATGAGAGCGCAACATGCAGGTATTATGAGCAATTTCTCTTACCCCAATTTGTGTCACATCTACTGGAGCATCATGAGCATGTATTATGACGTCACAGTATATGATGACATCATAATTTGTATGCACTATGACGTCACATTGTATTATGACGTCATAATGTATCCGCATTATGACATCACAATATATTATGAGAGCGCAACATGCAGGTGTTATGAGCAATTTCTCTTACCCCAATTTGTGTCACATCTACTGGAGCATCATGAGCATGTATTATGACGTCACAGTATATGATGACAACATAATTAGTATGCAGTATGACGTCACATTGTATTATGACGTCATAATGTATCCGCATTATGACATCACAATATATAATGAGAGCGCAACATGCAGGTATTATGAGAAATTTCTCTTACCCCAAATTGTGTCACATCTACTGGAGCATCATGAGCATGTATTATGATGTCACAGTATATGATGACATCATAATTAGTATGCAGTATGACGTCACAATGTATTATGACGTCATAATGTCTCCGCATTATGACATCACAATATATTATGAGAGAGCAATTTGCAGGTTTTATGACCAATTTCTCTTACCCCAATTTGTGTCACATCTACTGGAGCATCATGAGCATGTATTATGACGTCACAGTATATGATGGCATCATAATTAGTATGCAGTATGACGTCACAATGTATTATGACGTCATAATGTATCCGCATTATGACATCACAATATATTATGAGAGCGCAATTTGCAGGTTTTATGACCAATTTCGCTTACCCCAATTTTTGTCACATCTACTGGAGCATCATGAGCATGTATTATGACGTCACAGTATATGATGACATCATTATTAGTATGCAGTATGACGTCACAATGTATTATGATGTCATAAAGTATCTGCAGTATGTCATCACAATATATTATGAGAGCGCAACATGCAGGTATTATGAACAATTTCGCTTACCCCAATTTGTGTCACATCTATTGTAGCATCATGAGCATGTATTATGACGTCACAGTATATGATGACATCATAATTAGTATGCACTATGACGTCACCATGTATTATGACGTCATAATGTATCCGCATTATGTCATCACAATATATTATGAGAGCGCAATTTGGAGGTTTAATGACAATTTTCGATTACCCCAATTTGTGTCACATCTACTGGAGCATCATGAGCATGTATTATGACGTCACAGTATATGATGACATCATAATTAGTATGCACTATGACATCACAATGTATTATGACGTCATAATGTATCTGCATTATGACATCACAATATATTATGAGAGCGCAACATGCAGGTATTATGAGCAATTTCTCTTACCCCAATTTGTGTCACATCTACTGGAGCATCATGAGCATGTATTATGACGTCACAGTATATGATGACATCATAATTAGTATGCACTATGACGTCACAATGTATTATGACATCATAATGTATCCGCATTATGACATCACAATAAATAATGAGAGAGCAATTTGCAGGTTTTCTGACCAATTTCTCTTACCCCAATTTGTGTCACATCTACTGGAGCATCATGAGCATGTATTATGACGTCACAGTGTATGATGACATCATACTTAGTATGCAGTATGACGTCACAATGTATTATGATGTCATAATGTATCCGCATTATGACATCACAATATATTATGAGAGCGCAATCTGCAGGTTTTATGACCAATTTCGCTTACCCCAATTTGTGTCACATCTACTGGAGCATCATGAGCATGTATTATGACATCACACTATATGATGACATGATAATCAGTATGCACTATGTCTTCACAATGTATTATGACGTCATAATGTACCCGCATTATGACATCACAATATATTATGAGAGCGCAACTTGCAGGTATTATGAGCAATTTCTCTTACCCCAATTTGTGTCACATCTACTGGAGCATCATGAGCATGATTTATGACGTCAGAGTATATGATGACATCAAAATTAGTTTGCACTATGACGTCACAATGTATTATGACGTCATAATGTATCCGCATTATGACATCACAATATATTATGAGAGCGCAATTTGCAGGTTTTATGACCAATTTCGCTTACCCCAATTTTTGTCACATCTACTGGAGCATCATGAGCATGTATTATGACGTCACAGTATATGATGACATCATTATTAGTATGCAGTATGACGTCACAATGTATTATGATGTCATAAAGTATCTGCAGTATGTCATCACAATATATTATGAGAGCGCAACATGCAGGTATTATGACCAATTTCGCTTACCCAATTTGTGTCACATCTATTGTAGCATCATGAGCATGTATTATGACGTCACAGTATATGATGACATCATAATTAGTATGCACTATGACGTCACAATGTATTATGACGTCATAATGTATCCGCATTATGACATCACAATATATTATGAGAGCGCAATTTGGAGGTTTAATGACCATTTTCGATTACCCCAATTTGTGTCACATCTACTGGAGCATCATGAGCATGTATTATGACGTCACAGTATATGATGACATCATAATTAGTATGCACTATGACGTCACAATGTATTATGACGCAATAATGTATCCGCATTATGACATGACAATATATTATGAGAGCGCAACATGCAGGTGTTATGAGCAATTTCTCTTACCCCAATTTGTGTCACATCTACTGGAGCATCATGAGCATGTATTATGACGTCACAGTATATGATGACATCATAATTTGTATGCACTATGACGTCACAATGTATTATGACGTCATAATGTATCCGCATTATGACATCACAATATATTATGAGAGCGCAACATGCAGGTATTATGAGCTATTTCTCTTACCTCAATTTGTGTCACATCTACTGGAGCATCATGAGCATGTATTATGACGTCACAGTATTTGATGACATCATAATTGGTATGCACTGTGACGTCATAATGTATTATGACGTCATAATGTATCCGCACTATGACATCACAATATATTATGTGAGCGCAACATGCAGGTATTATGAGCAATTTCTCTTATCCCAATTTGTGTCACATCTACTGGAGCATCATGAGCATGTATTATGACGTCACAGTATATGATGACATCATAATTAGTATGCACTATGACGTCACAATGTATTATGACGCAATAATGTATCCGCATTATGACATGACAATATATTATGAGAGCGCAACATGCAGGTGTTATGAGCAATTTCTCTTACCCCAATTTGTGTCACATCTACTGGAGCATCATGAGCATGTATTATGACGTCACAGTATATGATGACATCATAATTAGTATGCATTATGACGTCACAATGTATTATGACGTCATAATATATCCGCATTATGACATCACAATATATTATGAGAGCGCAATTTGCAGGTTTTATGACCAATTTCTCTTACCCCAATTTGTGTCACATCTACTGGAGCATCATGAGCATGTATTATGACGTCACAGTATATGATGATATCATAATTACTATGCAGTATGACGTCACAATGTATTATGACGTCATAATGTATCCGCATTAAGACATCACAATATATTAGGAGAGCGCAACATGCAGGTATTATGAGCAATTTCTATTACCCCAATTTGTGTCACATCTACTTGAGCATCATGAGCATGTATTATGACGTCACAGTATATGATGACATCATAATTAGTATGCAGTATGACGTCACAATGTATTATGACGTCATAATGTATCCGCATTAAGACATCACAATATATTATGAGAGCGCAACATGCAGGTATTATGAGCAATTTCTCTTACCCCAATTTGTGTCACATCTACTGGATCATCATGAGCATGTATTATGACGTCACAGTATATGATGACATCATAATTAGTATGCACTATGACGTCGCAATGTATTATGACGTCATAATGTATCCGCATTATGACATCACAATATATTATGAGAGCGCAACATGCAGGTAGTATGAGCAATTTCTCTTACCCCAATTTGTGTCACATCTATTGGAGCATCATGAGCATGTATTATGACGTCACAGTATATGATGACATCATAATTAGTATGCAGTATGACGTCACAATGTATTATGACGTCATAATGTATCCGCATTATGACATCACAATATATTATGAGAGCGCAATTTGCAGGTTTTATGACCAATTTCGCTTACCCCAATTTGTGTCACATCTACTGGAGCATCATGAGCATGTATTATGACGTCACAGTATATGATGACATCATTATTAGTATGCAGTATGACGTCACAATGTATTATGATGTCATAAAGTATCTGCAGTATGACATCACAATATATTATGAGAGCGCAACATGCAGGTATTATGACCAATTTCGCTTACCCCAATTTGTGTCACATCTACTGGAGCATCATGAGCATGTATTATGACGTCACAGTATATGATGACATCATAATTAGTATGCACTATGACGTCACAATGTATTATGACGTCATAATGTATCCGCATTATGACATCACAATATATTATGAGAGCGCAATTTGGAGGTTTCATGACCATTTTCGATCACCCCAATTTGTGTCACATCTACTGGAGCATCATGAGCATGTATTATGACGTCACAGTATATGATGACATCATAATTAGTATGCACTATGACGTCACAATGTATTATGACGTCATAATATATCCGCATTATGACATCACAATATATTATGAGAGCGCAATTTGCAGGTATTATGAGCAATTTCTCTTACCCCAATTTGTGTCACATCTACTGGAGCATCATGAGCATGTATTATGACGTCACAGTATATGATGACATCATAATTTGTATGCACTATGATGTCACAATGTATTATAACGTCATAATGTATCCGCATTATGACATCACAATATATTATGAGAGCGCAACATGCAGGTATTATGAGCAATTTCTTTTACCTCAATTTGTGTCACATCTACTGGAGCATCATGAGCATGTATTATGACGTCACAGTACATGATGACATCATAATTAGCATGCACTATGACGTCACAATGTATTATGACGTCATAATGTATCCGGATTATGACATCACAATATATTATGAGAGCGCAACATGCAGGTTTTATGAACAATTTCGCTCACCCCAATTTGTGTCACATCTACTGTAGCATCATGAGCATGTATTATGACGTCATAGTATATGACGATATCATAATTAGTATGCACTATGACGTCACAATGTATTATGACGTCATAATGTATCCGCATTATGACATCACAATATATCATGAGAGCGCAACATGCAGGTATTATGAGCAATTTCTCTTACCCCAATTTGTGTCACATCTATTCGAGCATCATGAGCATGTATTACGACGTCACAGTATATGATGACATCATAATTAGTATGCACTATGACGTCACAATATATTATGAAGTCATAATGTATCCGCATTACGACATCACAATATATTATGAGAGTGCAATATGCAGGTATTATGAGCACTTTCTCTTACCCCAATTTGTGTCACATCTACTGGAGCATCATGAGCATGTATTATGACGCCACAGTATATGATGACATCATAATTAGTATGCACTATGACGTCACAATGTATTATGACATCATAATGTGTCCGCGTTATGACATCACAATATATTATGAGAGCCCAATTTACAGGTATTATGAACAATTTCTCTTACCCGAATTTGTGTCACATCTACTGGAGTATCATGAGCATGTATTATGACGTCACAGTATATGATGACATCATAATTAGTATGCAGTATGACGTCACAATATATTATGTCGTCACAATGTATCCGCATTATGACATCACAATATATTATGAGAGCGCAACATGCAGGTATTGTGAGCAATTTCTCTTACCCGAATTTGTGTCACATATACTTGAGCATCATGAGCATGTATTATGACGTCACAGTATATGATGACATCATAATTAGTATGCAGTATGACGTCACAATGTATTATGACGTCATAATGTATCCGCATTATGACATCACAATATATTATGTGAGCGCAATTTGCAGGTTTTATGACCAATTTCGCTTACCCCAATTTGTGTCACATCTACTGGAGCATCATGAGCATGTATTATGACGTCACAGTATATGATGACATCATAATTAGTATGCACTATGACATCACAATGTATTATGACGTCATAATGTATCTGCATTATGACATCACAATATATTATGAGAGCGCAACATGCAGGTATTATGAGCAATTTCTCTTACCCCAATTTGTGTCACATCTACTGGAGCATCATGAGCATGTATTATGACGTCACAGTATATGATGACATCATAATTAGTATGCACTATGACGTCACAATGTATTATGACATCATAATGTATCCGCATTATGACATCACAATAAATAATGAGAGAGCAATTTGCAGGTTTTCTGACCAATTTCTCTTACCCCAATTTGTGTCACATCTACTGGAGCATCATGAGCATGTATTATGACGTCACAGTGTATGATGACATCATACTTAGTATGCAGTATGACGTCACAATGTATTATGATGTCATAATGTATCCGCATTATGACATCACAATATATTATGAGAGCGCAATCTGCAGGTTTTATGACCAATTTCGCTTACCCCAATTTGTGTCACATCTACTGGAGCATCATGAGCATGTATTATGACATCACACTATATGATGACATGATAATCAGTATGCACTATGTCTTCACAATGTATTATGACGTCATAATGTACCCGCATTATGACATCACAATATATTATGAGAGCGCAACTTGCAGGTATTATGAGCAATTTCTCTTACCCCAATTTGTGTCACATCTACTGGAGCATCATGAGCATGATTTATGACGTCAGAGTATATGATGACATCAAAATTAGTATGCACTATGACGTCACAATGTATTATGACGTCATAATGTATCCGCATTATGACATCACAATATATTATGAGAGCGCAATTTGCAGGTTTTATGACCAATTTCGCTTACCCCAATTTTTGTCACATCTACTGGAGCATCATGAGCATGTATTATGACGTCACAGTATATGATGACATCATTATTAGTATGCAGTATGACGTCACAATATATTATGATGTCATAAAGTATCTGCAGTATGTCATCACAATATATTATGAGAGCGCAACATGCAGGTATTATGACCAATTTCGCTTACCCAATTTGTGTCACATCTATTGTAGCATCATGAGCATGTATTATGACGTCACAGTATATGATGACATCATAATTAGTATGCACTATGACGTCACAATGTATTATGACGTCATAATGTATCCGCATTATGACATCACAATATATTATGAGAGCGCAATTTGGAGGTTTAATGACCATTTTCGATTACCCCAATTTGTGTCACATCTACTGGAGCATCATGAGCATGTATTATGACGTCACAGTATATGATGACATCATAATTAGTATGCACTATGACGTCACAATGTATTATGACGCAATAATGTATCCGCATTATGACATGACAATATATTATGAGAGCGCAACATGCAGGTGTTATGAGCAATTTCTCTTACCCCAATTTGTGTCACATCTACTGGAGCATCATGAGCATGTATTATGACGTCACAGTATATGATGACATCATAATTTGTATGCACTATGACGTCACAATGTATTATGACGTCATAATGTATCCGCATTATGACATCACAATATATTATGAGAGCGCAACATGCAGGTATTATGAGCTATTTCTCTTACCTCAATTTGTGTCACATCTACTGGAGCATCATGAGCATGTATTATGACGTCACAGTATTTGATGACATCATAATTGGTATGCACTGTGACGTCATAATGTATTATGACGTCATAATGTATCCGCACTATGACATCACAATATATTATGTGAGCGCAACATGCAGGTATTATGAGCAATTTCTCTTATCCCAATTTGTGTCACATCTACTGGAGCATCATGAGCATGTATTATGACGTCACAGTATATGATGACATCATAATTAGTATGCACTATGACGTCACAATGTATTATGACGCAATAATGTATCCGCATTATGACATGACAATATATTATGAGAGCGCAACATGCAGGTGTTATGAGCAATTTCTCTTACCCCAATTTGTGTCACATCTACTGGAGCATCATGAGCATGTATTATGACGTCACAGTATATGATGACATCATAATTAGTATGCATTATGACGTCACAATGTATTATGACGTCATAATATATCCGCATTATGACATCACAATATATTATGAGAGCGCAATTTGCAGGTTTTATGACCAATTTCTCTTACCCCAATTTGTGTCACATCTACTGGAGCATCATGAGCATGTATTATGACGTCACAGTATATGATGATATCATAATTACTATGCAGTATGACGTCACAATGTATTATGACGTCATAATGTATCCGCATTAAGACATCACAATATATTAGGAGAGCGCAACATGCAGGTATTATGAGCAATTTCTATTACCCCAATTTGTGTCACATCTACTTGAGCATCATGAGCATGTATTATGACGTCACAGTATATGATGACATCATAATTAGTATGCAGTATGACGTCACAATGTATTATGACGTCATAATGTATCCGCATTAAGACATCACAATATATTATGAGAGCGCAACATGCAGGTATTATGAGCAATTTCTCTTACCCCAATTTGTGTCACATCTACTGGATCATCATGAGCATGTATTATGACGTCACAGTATATGATGACATCATAATTAGTATGCACTATGACTTCGCAATGTATTATGACGTCATAATGTATCCGCATTATGACATCACAATATATTATGAGAGCGCAACATGCAGGTAGTATGAGCAATTTCTCTTACCCCAATTTGTGTCACATCTATTGGAGCATCATGAGCATGTATTATGACGTCACAGTATATGATGACATCATAATTAGTATGCAGTATGACGTCACAATGTATTATGACGTCATAATGTATCCGCATTATGACATCACAATTTATTATGAGAGCGCAATTTGCAGGTTTTATGACCAATTTCGCTTACCCCAATTTGTGTCACATCTACTGGAGCATCATGAGCATGTATTATGACGTCACAGTATATGATGACATCATTATTAGTATGCAGTATGACGTCACAATGTATTATGATGTCATAAAGTATCTGCAGTATGACATCACAATATATTATGAGAGCGCAACATGCAGGTATTATGACCAATTTCGCTTACCCCAATTTGTGTCACATCTACTGGAGCATCATGAGCATGTATTATGACGTCACAGTATATGATGACATCATAATTAGTATGCACTATGACGTCACAATGTATTATGACGTCATAATGTATCCGCATTATGACATCACAATATATTATGAGAGCGCAATTTGGAGGTTTCATGACCATTTTCGATCACCCCAATTTGTGTCACATCTACTGGAGCATCATGAGCATGTATTATGACGTCACAGTATATGATGACATCATAATTAGTATGCACTATGACGTCACAATGTATTATGACGTCATAATATATCCGCATTATGACATCACAATATATTATGAGAGCGCAATTTGCAGGTATTATGAGCAATTTCTCTTACCCCAATTTGTGTCACATCTACTGGAGCATCATGAGCATGTATTATGACGTCACAGTATATGATGACATCATAATTTGTATGCACTATGATGTCACAATGTATTATAACGTCATAATGTATCCGCATTATGACATCACAATATATTATGAGAGCGCAACATGCAGGTATTATGAGCAATTTCTTTTACCTCAATTTGTGTCACATCTACTGGAGCATCATGAGCATGTATTATGACGTCACAGTACATGATGACATCATAATTAGCATGCACTATGACGTCACAATGTATTATGACGTCATAATGTATCCGGATTATGACATCACAATATATTATGAGAGCGCAACATGCAGGTTTTATGAACAATTTCGCTCACCCCAATTTGTGTCACATCTACTGTAGCATCATGAGCATGTATTATGACGTCATAGTATATGACGATATCATAATTAGTATGCACTATGACGTCACAATGTATTATGACGTCATAATGTATCCGCATTATGACATCACAATATATCATGAGAGCGCAACATGCAGGTATTATGAGCAATTTCTCTTACCCCAATTTGTGTCACATCTATTCGAGCATCATGAGCATGTATTACGACGTCACAGTATATGATGACATCATAATTAGTATGCACTATGACGTCACAATATATTATGAAGTCATAATGTATCCGCATTACGACATCACAATATATTATGAGAGTGCAATATGCAGGTATTATGAGCACTTTCTCTTACCCCAATTTGTGTCACATCTACTGGAGCATCATGAGCATGTATTATGACGCCACAGTATATGATGACATCATAATTAGTATGCACTATGACGTCACAATGTATTATGACATCATAATGTGTCCGCGTTATGACATCACAATATATTATGTGAGCCCAATTTACAGGTATTATGAACAATTTCTCTTACCCGAATTTGTGTCACATCTACTGGAGTATCATGAGCATGTATTATGACGTCACAGTATATGATGACATCATAATTAGTATGCAGTATGACGTCACAATATATTATGTCGTCACAATGTATCCGCATTATGACATCACAATATATTATGAGAGCGCAACATGCAGGTATTGTGAGCAATTTCTCTTACCCGAATTTGTGTCACATATACTTGAGCATCATGAGCATGTATTATGACGTCACAGTATATGATGACATCATAATTAGTATGCAGTATGACGTCACAATGTATTATGACGTCATAATGTATCCGCATTATGACATCACAATATATTATGTGAGCGCAATTTGCAGGTTTTATGACCAATTTCGCTTACCCCAATTTGTGTCACATCTACTGGAGCATCATGAGCATGTATTATGACGTCACAGTATATGATGACATCATAATTAGTATGCAGTATGACGTCACAATGTATTATGACGTCATAATGTATCCGCATTATGACATCACAATATATTATGAGAGCGCAACATGCAGGTATTATGAGCAATTTCTCTTACCCCAATTTGTGTCACATCTACTGGAGCATCATGAGCATGTATTATGACATCACAGTATATGATGACATCATAATGAGTATGCACTATGACGTCACAATGTGCTATGACGTCATAATGTATCCGCATTATGACATCACAATATATTATGAGAGCGCAATTTGCAGGTATTATGAGCAATTTGTCTTACCCCAATTTGTGTCACATCTACTGGAGCATCATGAGCATGTATTATGACGTCACAGTATATGATGACATCATAATTAGTATGCAGTATGACGTCACAATGTATTATGACGTCATAATGTATCCGCATTATGACATCACAATATATTATGAGAGCGCAATTTGCAGGTTTTATGACCAATTTCGCTTACCCCAATTTGTGTCACATCTACTGGAGCATCATGAGCATGTATTATGATGTCACAGTATATGATGACATCATTATTAGTGTGCAGTATGACGTCACAATGTATTATGATGTCATAAAGTATCTGCAGTATGACATCACAATATATAATGAGAGCGCAACATGCAGGTATTATGACCAATTTCGCTTACCCCAATTTGTGTCACATCTACTGTAGCATCATGAGCATGTATTATGACGTCACAGTATATGATGACATCATAATTAGTATGCACTATGACGTCACAATGTATTATGACGGCATAATGTATCCGCATTATGACATCACAATATATTATGAGAGCGCAATTTGGAGGTTTCATGACCATTTTCGATTACCCCAATTTGTGTCACATCTACTGGAGCATCATGAGCATGTATTATGACGTCACAGTATATGATGACATCATAATTAGTATGCACTATGACGTCACAATGTATTATGACGTCATACTGTATCCACATTATGACATCACAATATATTATGAGAGCGCAATTTGCAGGTATTATGAGCAATTTCTCTTACCCCAATTTGTGTCACATCTACTGGAGCATCATGAGCATGTATTATGACGTCACAGTATATGATGACATCATAATTTGTATGCACTATGACGTCACAATGTATTATGACGTCATAATATATCCGCATTATGACATCACAATATATTATGAGAGCGCAACATGCAGGTATTATGAGCAATTTCTCTTACCCCAATTTGTGTCACATCTACTGGAGCATCATGAGCATGTATTATGACATCACAGTATATGATGACATCATAATGAGTATGCACTATGACGTCACAATGTGCTATGACGTCATAATGTATCCGCATTATGACATCACAATATATTATGAGAGCGCAATTTGCAGGTATTATGAGCAATTTGTCTTACCCCAAATTGTGTCACATCTACTGGAGCATCATGAGCATGTATTATGACGTCACAGTATATGATGACATCATAATTAGTATGCACTATGACATCACAATGTATTATGACGTCATAATGTATCCGCATTATGACATCACAATATATTATGAGAGCGCAATTTGCAGGTTTTATGACCAATTTCGCTTACCGCAATTTGTGTCACATCTACTGGAGCATCATGAGCATGTATTATTATGTCACGGTATATGATGACATCATAATTAGTATGCAGTATGACGTCACAATGTATTATGATGTCATAAAGTATCCGCATTATGACATCACAATATATTATGAGAGCGCAACATGCAGGTATTATGACCAATTTCGCTTACCCCAATTTGTGTCACATCTAGTGTAGCATCATGAGCATGTATTATGACGTCACAGTATATGATGACATCATAATTAGTATGCACTATGACGTCACAATGTATTATGACGTCATAATGTATCCGCATTATGACATCACAATATATTATGAGAGCGCAATTTGGAGGTTTTATGACCATTTTCGATTACCCCAATTTGTGTCACATCTACTGGAGCATCATGAGCATGTATTATGACGTCACAGTATATGATGGCATCATAATTAGTATGCACTATGACGTCACAATATATTATGACGTCATAATGTATCCGCATTATGACATCACAATGTATTATGAGAGCGTAATATGCAGGTATTATGAGCAATTTCTCTTACCCCAATTTGTGTCACATCTACTGGAGCATCATGAGCATGTATGATGACGTCACAGTATATGATGACATCATAATTAGTATGCACTATGATGTCACAATGTATTATGACGTCATAATGTATCCGCATGATGACATCACAATATATTATGAGAGCGCAACATGCAGGTATTATGAGCAATTTCTCTTACCTCAATTTGTGTCACATCTACTGGAGCATCATGAGCATGTATTATGACGTCACAGTATATGATGACATCATAATTAGCATGCACTATAACGTCACAATTTATTATGACGTCATAATATATCCGCATTATAACATCACAATATATTATGAGAGCGCAACATGCAGGTATTATGAGCAATTTCTCTTACCCCAATTTGTGTCACATCTACTGGAGCATCATGAGCATGTATTATGACATCACAGTATATGATGACATCATAATGAGTATGCACTATGACGTCACAATGTGCTATGACGTCATAATGTATCCGCATTATGACATCACAATATATTATGAGAGCGCAATTTGCAGGTATTATGAGCAATTTGTCTTACCCCAATTTGTGTCACATCTACTGGAGCATCATGAGCATGTATTATGACGTCACAGTATATGATGACATCATAATTAGTATGCACTATGACATCACAATGTATTATGACGTCATAATGTATCCGCATTATGACATCACAATATATTATGAGAGCGCAATTTGCAGGTTTTATGACCAATTTCGCTTACCGCAATTTGTGTCACATCTACTGGAGCATCATGAGCATGTATTATGATGTCACAGTATATGATGACATCATAATTAGTATGCAGTATGACGTCACAATGTATTATGATGTCATAAAGTATCCGCATTATGACATCACAATATATTATGAGAGCGCAACATGCAGGTATTATGGCCAATTTCGCTTACCCCAATTTGTGTCACATCTAGTGTAGCATCATGAGCATGTATTATGACGTCACAGTATATGATGACATCATAATTAGTATGCACTATGACGTCACAATGTACTATGACGTCATAATGTATCCGCATTATGACATCACAATATATTATGAGAGCGCAATTTGGAGGTTTTATGACCATTTTCGATTACCCCAATATGTGTCACATCTACTGGAGCATCATGAGCATGTATTATGACGTCACAGTATATGATGACATCATAATTAGTATGCACTATGACGTCACAATATATTATGACGTCATAATGTATCCGCATTATGACATCACAATGTATTATGAGAGCGTAATATGCAGGTATTATGAGCAATTTCTCTTACCCCAATTTGTGTCACATCTACTGGAGCATCATGAGCATGTATGATGACGTCACAGTATATGATGACATCATAATTAGTATGCACTATGATGTCACAATGTATTATGACGTCATAATGTATCCGCATGATGACATCACAATATATTATGAGAGCGCAACATGCAGGTATTATGAGCAATTTCTCTTACCTCAATTTGTGTCACATCTACTGGAGCATCATGAGCATGTATTATGACGTCACAGTATATGATGACATCATAATTAGCATGCACTATAACGTCACAATTTATTATGACGTCATAATGTGTCCGAATTATGACATCACAATATATTATGAGAGCGCAACATGCAGGTTTTATGACCAATTTCGCTCACCCCAATTTGTGTCACATCTACTGTAGCATCAGGAGCATGTATTATGACGTCACAGTATATGATGACATCACAATTAGTATGCACTATGACGTCACAATGTATTATGACGTCATAATGTACCCGCATTATGACATCACAATATATTATGAGAGCGCAACATGCAGGTATTATGAGCAATTTCTCTTACCCTAATTTGTGTCACATCTACTGGATCCTCATGATCATGATTTATGACGTCAGAGTATATGATGATATCATAATTAGTATGCACTATGACGTCACAATGTATTATGACGTCATAATGTATCCGCATTATGACATCACAATATATTATGAGAGGGCAATTTGCAGGTTTTATGACCAATTTCGCTTACCCCAATTTGTGTCACATCTACTGGAGCATCATGAGCATGTATTATGACGTCACAGTATATGATGACATCATAATCAGTATGCACTATGGCGTCACAATGTATTATGACGTCATAATGTACCCGCATTATGACATCACAATATATTATGAGAGCGCAACATGCAGGTATTATGAGCAATTTCTCTTACCCCAATTTGTGTCACATCTACTGGAGCATCATGAGCATGATTTATGACGTCAGAGTATATGATGATATCATAATTAGTATGCACTATGACGTCACAATGTATTATGACGTCATAATGTGTCCGCATTATGACATCACAATATATTATGAGAGCGCAACATGCAGGTATTATGAGCAATTTCTCTTACCCCAATTTTTGTCACATCTACTGGAGCATCATGAGCATGTATTATGACGTCACAGTATATGATGACATCATAATCAGTATGCACTGTGGCGTCACAATGTATTATGACGTCATAATGTACCCGCATTATGACATCACAATATATTATGAGAGCGCAACATGCAGGTATTATGAGCAATTTCTCTTACACCAATTTGTGTCACATCTACTGGAGCATCATGAGCATGATTTATGACGTCAGAGTATATGATGATATCATAATTAGTATGCACTATGACGTCACAATGTATTATGACGTCATAATGTATCCGCATTATGACATCAAAATATATTATGAGAGCGCAATTTGCAGGTTTTATGACCATTTTCGATTACCCCAATTTGTGTCACATCTACTGGAGCATCATGAGCATGTATTATGACGTCACAGTATATGATGACATCATAATTAGTATGCAGTATGACGTCACAATGTATTATGACGTCATAATGTATCCGCATTATGACATCACAATACGTTATGAGAGCGCAACATGCAGGAATTATGAGCAATTTCTCTTACCCCAATTTGTGTCACATCTACTGGAGCATCATGAGCATGTATTATGACGTCACAGTATTTGATGACATCATAATTTTTATGCACTGTGACATCACAATGTATTATGACGTCATAATGTATCCGCACTATGACATCACAATATATTATGAGAGCGCAACATGCAGGTATTATGAGCAATTTCTCTTATCCCAATTTGTGTCATATCTACTGGAGCATCATGAGCATGTATTATGACGTCACAGTATATGATGACATCATAATTAGTATGCACTATGACGTCACAATGTATTATGACGTCATAATGTATCCGCATTATGACATCACAATATATTATGAGAGCGCAACTTGCAGGTGTTATGAGCAATTTCTCTTACCCCAATTTGTGTCACATCTACTGGAGCATCATGAGCATGTATTATGACGTCACAGTATATGATGACATCATAATTAGTATGCACTATGACGTCACATTGTATTATGACGTCATAATATATCCGCATTATGACATCACAATATAGTATGAGAGCGCAATTTGCAGGTTTTATGACCAATTTCGCTTACCCCAATTTGTGTCACATCTACTGGAGCATCATGAGCATGTATTATGACGTCACAGTATATGATGACATCATTATTAGTATGCAGTATGACGTCACAATGTATTATGATGTCATAAAGTATCTGCAGTATGACATCACAATATATTATGAGAGCGCAACATGCAGGTATTATGACCAATTTCGCTTACCCCAATTTGTGTCACATCTACTGTAGCATCATGAGCATGTATTATGACGTCACAGTATATGATGACATCATAATTAGTATGCACTATGACGTCACAATGTATTATGACGTCATAATGTATCCGCATTATGACATCACAGTATATTATGAGAGCGCAATTTGGAGGTTTAATGACCATTTTCGATTACCCCAATTTGTGTCACATCTACTGGAGCATCATGAGCATGTATTATGACGTCACATATATGATGACATCATAATTATTATGCATTATGACGTCACAATGTATTATGACGTCATAATGTACCCGCATTATGACATCACAATATATTATGAGAGCGCAACATGCAGGTATTATGAGCAATTTCTCTTACCCCAATTTGTGTCACATCTACTGCAGCATCATGAGCATGATTTATGACGTCAGAGTATATGATGATATCATAATTAGTATGCACTATGACGTCACAATGTATTATGACGTCATAATGTATCCGCATTATGACATCACAATATATTATGAGAGCGCAATTTGCAGGTTTTATGACCATTTTCGATTACCCCAATTTGTGTCACATCTACTGGAGCATCATGAGCATGTATTATGACGTCACAGTATATGATGACATCATAATTAGTATGCACTATGACGTCACAATGTATTATGACGTCATAATGTATCCGTATTATGACATCACAATATATTATGAGAGTGCAACATGCAGGTATTATGAGCAATTTCTCTTACCTCAATTTGTGTCACATCTACTGGAGCATCATGAGCATGTATTATGACGTCACAGTATATGATGACATCATAATTAGTATGCACTATGACGTCACAATGTATTATGACGTCATAATGTATTCGCATTATGACATCACAATATATTGTGAGAGCGCAACATGTAGGTATTATGAGCAATTTCTCTTACCCCAATTTGTGTCACATCTACTGGAGCATCATGATCATGATTTATGACCTCACAGTATATGATGACATCATAATTAGTATGCACTATGAGATCACAATGTATTATGACGTCATAATGTATCCGCATTATGACATCACAATATATAATGAGAGCGCAACATGCAGTTATTATGAGCAATTTCTCTAACCCCAATTTGTGTCACATCTACTGGAGCATCATGAGCATGTATTATGATGTCACAGTATATGATGACATCATAATTAGTATGCACTATGAAGTCACAATGTATTATGACGTCATAATGTATCCGCATTATGACATCACAATACATTATGAGAGCGCAACATGCAGGTATTATGAGCAATTTCTCTTACCCCAATTAGTGTCACATCTACTGGAATATCATGAGCATGTATTATGACGTCACAGTATTTGATGGCATCATAATTAGTATGCACTGTGACGTCACAATGTATTATGACATCATAATGTATCCGCACTATGACATCACAATATATTATGAGAGCGCAACATGCAGGTATTATGAGCAATTTCTCTTATCCCAATTTGTGTCATATATACTGGAGCATCATGAGCATGTATTATGACGTCACAGTATATGATGACATCATAATTAGTATGCACTATGACGTCACAATGTATTATGACGTCATAATGTATCCGCATTATAACATCACAATATATTATGAGAGCGCAACATGCAGGTGTTATGAGCAATTTCCCTTACCACAAATTGTGTCACATCTACTGGAGCATCATGAGCATGTATTATGACGTCACAGTATATGATGACATCATAATTAGTATGCACTATGACGTCACACTGTATTATGACGTCATAATATATCCGCATTATGACATCACAATATATTATGAGAGCGCAATTTGCAGGTTTTATGACCAATTTCGCTTACCCCAATTTGTGTCACATCTACTGGAGCATCATGAGCATGTATTATGACGTCACAGTATATGATGACATCATAATTAGTATGCACTATGACGTCACAATATATTATGACGTCATAATGTATCCGCATTATGACATCACAATATATTATGAGAGCGCAATTTGCAGGTATTATGAGCAATTTGTCATACCCCAATTTGTGTCACATCTACTGGAGCATCATGAGCATGAATTATGACGTCACAGTATATGATGACATCATAATTTGTATGCACTATGACGTCACAATGTATTATGACGTCATAATGTATCCGCATTATGACATCACAATATATTATGAGAGCGCAACATGCCGGTATTATGAGCAATTTCTCTTACCTCAATTTGTGTCACATCTACTGGAGCATCATGAGCATGTATTATGACGTCACAGTATTTGATGACATCATAATTAGTATGCACTGTGACATCACAATGTAATATGACGTCATAATGTGTCCGCACTATGACATCACAATATATTATGAGAGCGCAACATGCAGGTATTATTAGCAATTTCTCTTACCCCAATTTGTGTCACATCTACTGGAGCATCATGAGCATGTATTATGATGTCACAGTATATGATGACATCATAATTAGTATGCACTATGACGTCACAATATATTATGACGTCATAATGTATCCGCATTATGACATCACAATATATTATGAGAGCTCAACTTTCAGGTGTTATGAGCAATTTCTCTTACCCCAATTTGTGTCACATCTACTGGAGCATCATGAGCATGTATTATGACGTCACAGTATATGATGACATCATAATTAGTATGCACTATGACGTCACATTGTATTTTGACGTCATAATGTATCCGCATTATGACATCACAATATATTATGAGAGCGCAATTTGCAGGTTTTATGACCAATTTCGCTTACCCCAATTTGTGTCACATCTACTGGAGCATCATGAGCATGTATTATGACATCACAGTATATGATGACATCATTATTAGTATGCAGTATGACGTCACAATGTATTATGATGTCATAAAGTATCTGCAGTATGACATCACAATATATTATGAGAGCGCAACATGCAGGTATTATGACCAATTTCGCTTACCCCAATTTGTGTCACATCTACTGTAGCATCATGAGCATGTATTATGACGTCACAGTATATGATGACATCATAATTAGTATGCACTATGACGTCACAATGTATTATGACGTCATAATGTATCCGTATTATGACATCACAATATATTATGAGAGCGCAACATGCAGGTATTATGAGCAATTTCTCTTACTCCAATTTGTGTCACATCTACTGGAGCATCATGAGCATGTATTATGACGTCACAGTATATGATGACATCATAATTATTATGCACTATGACGTCACAATGTATTATGACGTCATAATGTATCCGCATTATGACATCACAATATATTATGAGAGCGCAACATGCAGGTATTATGAGCAATTTCTCTTACCCCAATTTGTGTCACATCTACTGGAGCATCATGAGCATGTATTATGACGTCACAGTATTTGATGACATCATAATTAGTATGCACTGTGACGTCACAATGTATTATGACGTCATAATGTATCCGCATTATGACATCACAATATATTATGAGAGCGCAACATGCAGGTATTATGAGCAATTTCTCTTATCCCAATTTGTGTCACATCTACTGGAGCATCATGAGCATGTATTATGACGTCACAGTATATGATGACATCATAATCAGTATGCACTATGGCGTCACAATGTATTATGACGTCATAATGTACCCGCATTATGACATCACAATATATTATGAGAGCGCAACATGCAGGTATTATGAGCAATTTCTCTTACCCCAATTTGTGTCACATCTACTGGAGCATCATGAGCATGATTTATGACGTCAGAGTATATGATGATATCATAATTAGTATGCACTATGACGTCACAATGTATTATGACGTCATAATGTATCCGCATTATGACATCACAATATATTATGAGAGCGCAACATGCAGGTATTATGAGCAATTTCTCTTACCCCAATTTGTGTCACATCTACTGGAGCATCATGAGCATGTATTATGACGTCACAGTATATGATGACATTATAATCAGTATGCACTGTGGCGTCACAATGCATTATGACGTCATAATGTACCCGCATTATGACAACACAATATATTATGAGAGCGCAACATGCAGGTATTATGAGCAATTTCTCTTGCCCCAATTTGTGTCACATCTACTGGAGCATCATGAGCATGATTTATGACGTCAGAGTATATGATGATATCATAATTAGTATGCACTATGACGTCACAATGTATTATGACGTCATAATGTATCCGCATTATGACATCACAATATATTATGAGAGCGCAATTTGCAGGTTTTATGACCATTTTCGATTACCCCAATTTGTGTCACATCTACTGGAGCATCATGAGCATGTATTATGACGTCACAGTATATGATGACATCATAATTAGTATGCACTATGACGTGACAATGTATTATGACGTCATAATGTATCCGCATTATGACATCACAATACATTATGAGAGCGCAACATGCAGGAATTATGAGCAATTTCTCTTACCCCAATTTGTGTCACATCTACTGGAGCATCATGAGCATGTATTATGACGTCACAGTATTTGATGACATCATAATTAGTATGCACTGTGACATCACAATGTATTATGACGTCATAATGTATCCGCACTATGACATCACAATATATTATGAGAGCGCAACATGCTGGTATTATGAGCAATTTCTCTTATCCCAATTTGTGTCATATCTACTGGAGCATCATGAGCATGTATTATGACGTCACAGTATATGATGACATCATAATTAGTATGCACTATGGCGTCACAATGTATTATGACGTCATAATGTATCCGCATTATGACATCACAATATATTATGAGAGCGCAACTTGCAGGTGTTATGAGCAATTTCTCTTACCCCAATTTGTGTCACATCTACTGGAGCATCATGAGCATGTATTATGACGTCACAGTATATGATGACATAATAATTAGTATGCACTATGACGTCACATTGTATTATGACGTCATAATATATCCGCATTATGACATCACAATATATTATGAGAGCGCAATTTGCAGGTTTTATGACCAATTTCGCTTACCCCAATTTGTGTCACATCTACTGGAGCATCATGAGCATGTATTATGACGTCACAGTATATGATGACATCATTATTAGTATGCAGTATGACGTCACAATGTATTATGATGTCATAAAGTATCTGCAGTATGACATCACAATATATTATGAGAGCGCAACATGCAGGTATTATGACCAATTTCGCTTACCCCAATTTGTGTCACATCTACTGTAGCATCATGAGCATGTATTATGACGTCACAGTATATGATGACATCATAATTAGTATGCACTATGACGTCACAGTGTATTATGACGTCATAATGTATCCACATTATGACATCACAATATATTATGAGAGCGCAATTTGTAGGTTTAATGACCATTTTCGATTACCCCAATTTGTGTCACATCTACTGGAGCATCATGAGCATGTATTATGACGTCACAGTATATGATGACATCATAATTATTATGCACTATGACGTCACAATGTATTATGGCGTCATAATGTATCCGCATTATGACATCACAATATATTATGAGAGCGCAACATGCAGGTATTATGAGCAATTTCTCTTACCCCAATTTGTGTCACATCTACTGGAGCATCATGAGCATGTATTATGATGTCACAGTATTTGATGACATCATAATTAGTATGCACTGTGACGTCACAATGTATTATGACGTCATAATGTATCCGCATTATGACATCACAATATATTATGAGAGCGCAACATGCAGGTATTATGAGCAATTTCTCTTACCCCAATTTGTGTCACATCTACTGGAGCATCATGAGCATGTATTATGACGTCACAGTATATGATGACATCATAATCAGTATGCACTATGGCGTCACAATGTATTATGACGTCATAATATACCCGCATTATGACATCACAATATATTTTGAGAGCGCAACATGCAGGTATTATGAGCAATTTCTCTTACCCCAATTTGTGTCACATCTACTGGAGCATCATGAGCATGATTTATGACGTCAGAGTATATGATGATATCATAATTAGTATGCACTATGACGTCACAATGTATTATGACGTCATAATGTATCCGCATTATGACATCACAATATATTATGAGAGCGCAACATGCAGGTATTATGAGCAAATTCTCTTATCCCAATTTGTGTCACATCTACTGGAGCATCATGAGCATGTATTCTGACGTCACAGTATATGATGACATCATAATCAGTATGCACTATGGCGTCACAATGTATTATGACGTCATAATGTATCCGCATTATGACATCACAATATATTATGAGAGCGCAACATGCAGCTGTTATGAGCAATTTCTCTTACCCCAATTTGTGTCACATCTACTGGAGCATCATGAGCATGTATTATGACATCACAGTATATGATGACATCATAATCAGTATGCACTATGGCGTCACAATGTATTATGACGTCATAATGTACCCGCATTATGACATCACAATATATTATGAGAGCGCAACATGCAGGTATTATGAGCAATTTCTCTTACCCCAATTTGTGTCACATCTACTGGAGCATCATGAGCATGATTTATGACGTCAGAGTATATGATGATATCATAATTAGTATGCACTATGACGTCACAATGTATTATGACGTCATAATGTATCCGCATTATGACATCACAATATATTATGAGAGCGCAATTTGCAGGTTTTATGACCATTTTCGATTACCCCAATTTGTGTCACATCTACTGGAGCATCATGAGCATGTATTATGACGTCACAGTATATGATGACATCATAATTAGTATGCACTATGACGTCACAATGTATTATGACGTCATAATGTATCCGTATTATGACATCACAATATATTATGAGAGTGCAACATGCATGTATTATGAGCAATTTCTCTTACCTCAATTTGTGTCACATCTACTGGAGCATCATGAGCATGTATTATGACGTCACAGTATATGATGACATCATAATTAGTATGCACTATGACGTCACAATGTATTATGACGTCATATTGTATTCGCATTATGACATCACAATATATTGTGAGAGCGCAACATGTAGGTATTATGAGCAATTTCTCTTACCCCAATTTGTGTCACATCTACTGGAGCATCATGATCATGATTTATGACCTCACAGTATATGATGACATCATAATTAGTATGCACTATGAGATCACAATGTATTATGACGTCATAATGTATCCGCATTATGACATCACAATATATTATGAGAGCGCAACATGCAGGTATTATGAGCAATTTCTCTAACCCCAATTTGTGTCACATCTACTGGAGCATCATGAGCATGTATTATGATGTCACAGTATATGATGACATCATAATTAGTATGCACTATGACGTCACAATGTATTATGACGTCATAATGTATCCGAATTATGACATCACAATACATTATGAGAGCGCAACATGCAGGTATTATGAGCAATTTCTCTTACCCCAATTAGTGTCACATCTACTGGAATATCATGAGCATGTATTATGACGTCACAGTATTTGATGGCATCATAATTAGTATGCACTGTGACGTCACAATATATTATGACGTCATAATGTATCCGCACTATGACATCACAATATATTATGAGAGCGCAACATGCAGGTATTATGAGCAATTTCTCTTATCCCAATTTGTGTCATATATACTGGAGCATCATGAGCATGTATTATGACGTCACAGTATATGATGACATCATAATTAGTATGCACTATGACGTCACAATGTATTATGACGTCATAATGTATCCGCATTATAACATCACAATATATTATGAGAGCGCAACATGCAGGTGTTATGAGCAATTTCCCTTACCCCAATTTGTGTCACATCTACTGGAGCATCATGAGCATGTATTATGACGTCACAGGATATGATGACATCATAATTAGTATGCACTATGACGTCACACTGTATTATGACGTCATAATATATCCGCATTATGACATCACAATATATTATGAGAGCGCAATTTGCAGGTTTTATGACCAATTTCGCTTACCCCAATTTGTGTCACATCTACTGGAGCATCATGAGCATGTATTATGACGTCACAGTATATGATGACATCATAATTAGTATGCACTATGACGTCACAATATATTATGACGTCATAATGTATCCGCATTATGACATCACAATATATTATGAGAGCGCAATTTGCAGGTATTATGAGCAATTTGTCTTACCCCAATTTGTGTCACATCTACTGGAGCATCATGAGCATGTATTATGACGTCACAGTATATGATGACATCATAATTTGTATGCACTATGACGTCACAATGTATTATGACGTCATAATGTATCCGCATTATGACATCACAATATATTATGAGAGCGCAACATGCCGGTATTATGAGCAATTTCTCTTACCTCAATTTGTGTCACATCTACTGGAGCATCATGAGCATGTATTATGACGTCACAGTATTTGATGACATCATAATTAGTATGCACTGTGACATCACAATGTATTATGACGTCATAATGTGTCCGCACTATGACATCACAATATATTATGAGAGCGCAACATGCAGGTATTATTAGCAATTTCTCTTACCCCAATTTGTGTCACATCTACTGGAGCATCATGAGCATGTATTATGATGTCACAGTATATGATGACATCATAATTAGTATGCACTATGACGTCACAATGTATTATGACGTCATAATGTATCCGCATTATGACATCACAATATACTTTGAGAGCGCAACATGCAGGTGTTATGAGCAATTTCTCTTACCCCAATTTGTGTCACATCTACTGGAGCATCATGAGCATGTATTATGACGTCACAGTGTATGATGACATCATAATTAGTATGCACTATGACGTCAGAATGTATTATGACGTCATAATATATCCGCATTATGACAACACAATATATTATGAGAGCGCAATTTGCAGGTTTTATGACCAATTTCGCTTACCCCAATTTGTGTCACATCTACTGGAGCATCTTGAGCATGTATTATGACGTCACAGTATATGATGACATCATTATTAGTATGCAGTATGACGTCACAATGTATTATGATGTCATAAAGTATCTGCAGTATGACATCACAATATATTATGAGAGCGCAACATGCAGGTATTATGACCAATTTCGCTTACCCCAATTTGTGTCACATCTACTGTAGCATCATGAGCATGTATTATGACGTCACAGTATATGATGACATCATAATTAGTATGCACTATGACGTCACAATGTATTATGACGTCATAATGTATCCGCATTATGACATCACAATATATTATGAGAGCGCAACATGCAGGTATTATGAGCAATTTCTCTTACCTCAATTAGTGTCACATCTACTGGAGCATCATGAGCATGTATTATGACCCCACAGTATATGATGACATCACAATTAGTATGCACTATGAGATCACAATGTATTATGACGTCATAATGTATCCGCATTATGACATCACAATATATTATGAGAGCGCAACATGCAGGTATTATGAGCAATTTCTCTTACCCCAATTTGTGTCACATGTACTGGAGCATCATGAGCATGTATTATGATGTCACAGTATATGATGACATCATAATTAGTATGCAGTATGACGTCACAATGTATTATGACGTCATAATGTATCCGCATTATGACATCACAATACATTATGAGAGCGCAACATGCAGGTATTATGAGCAATTTCTCTTACCCCAATTAGTGTCACATCTACTGGAATATCATGAGCATGTATTATGACGTCACAGTATTTGATGACATCATAATTAGTATGCACTGTGACGTCACAATGTATTATGACGTCATAATGTATCCGCACTATGACATCACAATATATTATGAGAGCGCAACATGCAGGTATTATGAGCAATTTCTCTTATCCCAATTTGTGTCTTATCTACTGGAGCATCATGAGCATGTATTATGACGTCACAGTATATGATGACATCATAATTAGTATGCACTATGACGTCACAATGTATTATGACGTCATAATGTATCCGCATTATAACATCACAATATATTATGAGAGCGCAACATGCAGGTGTTATGAGCAATTTCCCTTACCCCAATTTGTGTCACATCTACTGGAGCATCATGAGCATGTATTATGACGTCACAGTATATGATGACATCATAATTAGTATGCACTATGACGTCACATTGTATTATGACGTCATAATATATCCGCATTATGACATCACAATATATTATGAGAGCGCAATTTGCAGGTTTTATGACCAATTTCGCTTACAACAATTTGTGTCACATCTACTGGAGCATCATGAGCATGTATTATGACGTCACAGTATATGATGACATCATAATTAGTATGCACTATGACGTCACAATGTATTATGACGTCATAATGTATCCGCATTATGACATCACAATATATTATGAGAGCGCAATTTGCAGGTATTATGAGCAATTTGTCTTACCCCAATTTGTGTCACATCTACTGGAGCATCATGAGCATGTATTATGACGTCACAGTATATGATGACATCATAATTTGTATGCACTATGACGTCACAATGTATTATGACGTCATAATGTATCCGCATTATGACATCACAATATATTATGAGAGCGCAACATGCAGGTATTATGAGCAATTTCTCTTACCTCAATTTGTGTCACATCTACTGGAGCATCATGAGCATGATTTATGACGTCAGAGTATATGATGATATCATAATTAGTATGCACTATGACGTCACAATGTATTATGACGTCATAATGTATCCGCATTATGACATCACAATATATTATGAGAGCGCAATTTGCAGGTTTTATGACCATTTTCGATTACCCCAATTTGTGTCACATCTCCTGGAGCATCATGAGCATGTATTATGACGTCACAGTATATGATGACATCATAATTAGTATGCAGTATGACGTCACAATGTATTATGACGTCATAATGTATCCGCATTATGACATCACAATACATTATGAGAGCGCAACATGCAGGAATTATGAGCAATTTCTCTTACCCCAATTTGTGTCACATCTACTGGAGCATCATGAGCATGTATTATGACGTCACAGTATTTGATGACATCATAATTAGTATGCACTGTGACGTCACAATGTATTATGACGTCATAATGTATCCGCACTATGACATCACAATATATTATGAGAGCGCAACATGCAGGTATTATGAACAATTTCTCTTATCCCAATATGTGTCATATCTACTGGAGCATCATGAGCATGTATTATGACGTCACAGTATATGATGACATCATAATTAGTATGCACTATGACGTCACAATGTATTATGGCGTCATAATGTATCCGCATTATGACATCACAATATATTATGAGAGCGCAACTTGCAGGTGTTATGAGCAATTTCTCTTACCCCAATTTGTGTCACATCTACTGGAGCATCATGAGCATGTATTATGACGTCACAGTATATGATGACATCATAATTAGTATGCACTATGACGTCACATTGTATTATGACGTCATAATATATCCGCATTATGACATCACAATATATTATGAGAGCGCAATTTGCAGGTTTTATGACCAATTTCGCTTACCCCAATTTGTGTCACATCTACTGGAGCATCATGAGCATGTATTATGACGTCACAGTATATGATGACATCATTATTAGTTTGGAGTATGATGTCACAATGTATTATGATGTCATAAAGTATCTGCAGTATGACATCCCAATATATTATGAGAGCGCAACATGCAGGTATTATGTCCAATTTCGCTTTCCCCAATTTGTGTCACATCTACTGTAGCATCATGAGCATGTATTATGACGTCACAGTATATGATGATATCATAATTTGTATGCACTATGACGTCACAATGTATTATGACGTCATAATGTATCCGCATTATGACATCACAATATATTATGAGAGCGCAATTTGGAGGTTTAATGACCATTTTCGATTACCCCAATTTGTGTCACATCTACTGTAGCATCATGAGCATGTATTATGACGTCACAGTATATGATGACATCATAATTATTATGCACTATGACGTCACAATGTATTATGACGTCATAATGTATCCGCATTATGACATCACAATATATTATGAGAGCGCAACATGCAGGTATTATGAGCAATTTCTCTTACCCCAATTTGTGTCACATCTACTGGAGCATCATGAGCATGTATTATGACGTCACAGTATTTGATGACATCATAATTAGTATGCACTGTGACGTCACAATGTATTATGACGTCATAATGTATCCGCATTATGACATCACAATATATTATGAGAGCGCAATTTGCAGGTTTTATGACCAATTTCGCTTACCCCAATTTGTGTCACATCTACTGGAGCATCATGAGCATGTATTATGACGTCACAGTATATGATGACATCATAATCAGTATGCACTATGGCGTCACAATGTATTATGACGTCATAATGTACCCGCATTATGACATCACAATATATTATGAGAGCGCAACATGCAGGTATTATGAGCAATTTCTCTTACCCCAATTTGTGTCACATCTACTGGAGCATCATGAACATGATTTATGACGTCAGAGTATATGATGATATCATAATTAGTATGCACTATGACGTCACAATGTATTATGACGTCATAATGTATCCGCATTATGACATCACAATATATTATGAGAGCGCGACATGCAGGTATTATGAGAAATTTCTCTTACCCCAATTTGTGTCACATCTACTGGAGCATCATGAGCATGTATTATGACGTCACAGTATATGATGACATCATAATCAGTATGCACTATGGCGTCACAATGTATTATGACGTCATAATGTACCCGCATTATGACATCACAATATATTATGAGAGCGCAACATGCAGGTACTATGAGCAATTTCTCTTACCCCAATTTGTGTCACATCTACAGGAGCATCATGAGCATGATTTATGACGTCAGAGTATATGATGATATCATAATTAGTATGCACTATGACGTCACAATGTATTATGACGTCATAATGTATCCGCATTATGACATCAGAATATATTATGAGAGCGCAACATGCAGGTATTATGAGCAGTTTCTCTTATCCCAATTTGTGTCACATCTACTGGAACATCATGAGCATGTATTATGACGTCACAGTATATGATGACATCATAATCAGTATGCACTATGGCGTCACAATGTATTATGACGTCATAATGTATCCGCATTATGACATCACAATATATTATGAGAGCGCAATTTGCAGGTTTTATGACCAATTTCGCTTACCCCAATTTGTGTCACATCTACTGGAGCATCATGAGCATGTATTATGACGTCACAGTATATGATGACATCATAATCAGTATGCACTATGGCGTCACAATGTATTATGACGTCATAATATACCCGCATTATGACATCATAATATATTATGAGAGCGCAACATGCAGGTATTATGAGCAATTTCTCTTACCCCAATTTGTGTCACATCTACTGGAGCATCATGAGCATGATTTATGAAGTCAGAGTATATGATGATATCATAATTAGTATGCAGTATGACGTCACAATGTATTATGACGTCATAATGTATCCGCATTATGACATCACAATATATTATGAGAGCGCAATTTGCAGGTTTTATGACCATTTTCGATTACCCCAATTTGTGTCACATCTACTGGAGCATCATGAGCATGTATTATGACGTCACAGTATATGATGACATCATAATTAGTATGCAGTATGACGTCACAATGTATTATGACGTCATAATGTATCCGCATTATGACATCACAATACATTATGAGAGCGCAACAGGCAGGTATTATGAGCAATTACTCTTACCCCAATTTGTGTCACATCTACTGGAGCATCATGAGCATGTATTATGACGTCACAGTATTTGATGACATCATAATTAGTATGCACTGTGACGTCACAATGTATTATGAGGTCATAATGTATCCGCACTATGACATCACAATATATTATGAGAGCGCAACATGCAGGTATTATGAGCAATTTCTCTTATCCCAATTTGTGTCATATCTACTGGAGCATCATGAGCATGTATTATGACGTCACAGTATATGATGACATCATAATTAGTGTGCACTATGACGTCACAATGTATTATGACGTCATAATGTATCCGCATTATGACATCACAATATATTATGAGAGCGCAACTTGCAGGTGTTATGAGCAATTTCTCTTACCCCAATTTGTGTCACATCTACTGGAGCATCATGAGCATGTATTATGACGTCACAGTATATGATGACATCATAATTAGTATGCACTATGACGTCACATTGTATTATGACGTCATAATATATCCGCATTATGACATCACAATATATTATGAGAGCGCAATTTGCAGGTTTTATGACCAATTTCGATTACCCCAATTTGCGTCACATCTACTGGAGCATCATGAACATGTATTATGACGTCACAGTATATGATGACATCATTATTAGTATGCAGTATGACGTCACAATGTATTATGATGTCATAAAGTATCTGCAGTATGACATCACAATATATTATGAGAGCGCAACATGCAGGTATTATGTCCAATTTCGCTTACCCCAATTTGTGTCACATCTACTGTAGCATCATGAGCATGTATTATGACGTCACAGTATATGATGACATCATAATTAGTATGCACTATGACGTCACAATGTATTATGACGTCATAATGTATCCGCATTATGACATCACAATATATTATGAGAGCGCAATTTGGAGGTTTAATGACCATTTTCGATTACCCCAATTTGTGTCACATCTACTGGAGCATCATGAGCATGTATTATGACGTCACAGTATATGATGACATCATAATTATTATGCACTATGACGTCACAATGTATTATGACGTCATAATGTATCCGCATTATGACATCACAATATATTATGAGAGCGCAACATGCAGGTATTATGAGCAATTTCTCTTACCCCAATTTGTGTCACATCTACTGGAGCATCATGATCATGTATTATGACGTCACAGTATTTGATGACATCATAATTAGTATGCACTGTGACGTCACAATGTATTATGACGTCATAATGTATCCGCATTATGACATCACAATATATTATGAGAGCGCAATTTGCAGGTTTTATGACCAATTTCGCTTACCCCAATTTGTGTCACATCTACTGGAGCATCATGAGCATGTATTATGTCGTCACAGTATATGATGACATCATAATCAGTATGCACTATGGCGTCACAATGTATTATGACGTCATAATGTACCCGCATTATGACATCACAATATATTATGAGAGCGCAACATGCAGGTATTATGAGCAATTTCTCTTACCCCAATTTGTGTCACATCTACTGGAGCATCATGAACATGATTTATGACGTCAGAGTATATGATGATATCATTATTAGTATGCACTATGACGTCACAATGTATTATGACGTCATAATGTATCCGCATTATGACATCACAATATATTATGACAGCGCGACATGCAGGTATTATGAGCAATTTCTCTTACCCCAATTTGTGTCACATCTCCTGGAGCATCATGAGCATGTATTATGACGTCACAGTATATGATGACATCATAATTAGTATGCACTATGACGTCACAATGTATTATGACGTCATAATGTATCCGCATTATGACATCACACTATATTATGAGAGCGCAACATGCAGGTAGTATGAGCAATTTCTCTTACCCCAATTTGTGTTACATCTACTGTAGCATCATGAGCATGTATTATGACGTCACAGTATATGATGACATCATAATTTGTATGCACTATGACGTCACAATGTATTATGACGTCATAATGTATCCGCATTATGACATCACAATATATTATGAGAGCGCAATTTGGAGGTTTAATGACCATTTTCGATTACCCCAATTTGTGTCACATCTACTGTAGCATCATGAGCATGTATTATGACGTCACAGTATATGATGACATCATAATTATTATGCACTATGACGTCACAATGTATTATGACGTCATAATGTATCCGCATTATGACATCACAATATATTATGAGAGCGCAACATGCAGGTATTATGAGCAATTTCTCTTACCCCAATTTGTGTCACATCTACTGGAGCATCATGAGCATGTATTATGACGTCACAGTATTTGATGACATCATAATTAGTATGCACTGTGACGTCACAATGTATTATGACGTCATAATGTATCCGCATTATGACATCACAATATATTATGAGAGCGCAACATGCAGGTATTATGAGCAATTTCTCTTATCCCAATTTGTGTCACATCTACTGGAGCATCATGAGCATGTATTATGACGTCACAGTATATGATGACATCATAATCAGTATGCACTATGGCGTCACAATGTATTATGATGTCATAATGTACCCGCATTATGACATCACAATATATTATGAGAGCGCAACATGCAGGTATTATGAGCAATTTCTCTTACCCCAATTTGTGTCACATCTACTGGAGCATCATGAGCATGATTTATGACGTCAGAGTATATGATGATATCATAATTAGTATGCACTATGACGTCACAATGTATTATGACGTCATAATGTATCCGCATTATGACATCACAATATATTATGAGAGCGCAACATGCAGGTATTATGAGCAATTTCTCTTATCCCAATTTGTGTCACATCTACTGAAGCATCATGAGCATGTATTATGACGTCACAGTATATGATGACATCATAATCAGTATGCACTATGGCGTCACAATGTATTATGACGTCATAATGTATCCACATTATGACATCACAATATATTATGAGAGCGCAATTTGCAGGTTTTATGACCAATTTCGCTTACCCCAATTTGTGTCACATCTACTGGAGCATCATGAGCATGTATTATGACGTCACAGTATATGATGACATCATAATCAGTATGCACTATGGCGTCACAATGTATTATGACGTCATAATGTACCCGCATTATGACATCACAATATATTATGAGAGCGCAACATGCAGGTATTATGAGCAATTTCTCTTACCCCAATTTGTGTCACATCTACTGGAGCATCATGAACATGATTTATGACGTCAGAGTATATGATGATATCATAATTAGTATGCACTATGACGTCACAATGTATTATGACGTCATAATGTATCCGCATTATGACATCACAATATATTATGAGAGCGCGACATGCAGGTATTATGAGAAATTTCTCTTACCCCAATTTGTGTCACATCTACTGGAGCATCATGAGCATGTATTATGACGTCACAGTATATGATGACATCATAATCAGTATGCACTATGGCGTCACAATGTATTATGACGTCATAATGTACCCGCATTATGACATCACAATATATTATGAGAGCGCAACATGCAGGTACTATGAGCAATTTCTCTTACCCCAATTTGTGTCACATCTACAGGAGCATCATGAGCATGATTTATGACGTCAGAGTATATGATGATATCATAATTAGTATGCACTATGACGTCACAATGTATTATGACGTCATAATGTATCCGCATTATGACATCAGAATATATTATGAGAGCGCAACATGCAGGTATTATGAGCAGTTTCTCTTATCCCAATTTGTGTCACATCTACTGGAGCATCATGAGCATGTATTATGACGTCACAGTATATGATGACATCATAATCAGTATGCACTATGGCGTCACAATGTATTATGACGTCATAATGTATCCGCATTATGACATCACAATATATTATGAGAGCGCAATTTGCAGGTTTTATGACCAATTTCGCTTACCCCAATTTGTGTCACATCTACTGGAGCATCATGAGCATGTATTATGACGTCACAGTATATGATGACATCATAATCAGTATGCACTATGGCGTCACAATGTATTATGACGTCATAATATACCCGCATTATGACATCATAATATATTATGAGAGCGCAACATGCAGGTATTATGAGCAATTTCTCTTACCCCAATTTGTGTCACATCTACTGGAGCATCATGAGCATGATTTATGAAGTCAGAGTATATGATGATATCATAATTAGTATGCAGTATGACGTCACAATGTATTATGACGTCATAATGTATCCGCATTATGACATCACAATATATTATGAGAGCGCAATTTGCAGGTTTTATGACCATTTTCGATTACCCCAATTTGTGTCACATCTACTGGAGCATCATGAGCATGTATTATGACGTCACAGTATATGATGACATCATAATTAGTATGCAGTATGACGTCACAATGTATTATGACGTCATAATGTATCCGCATTATGACATCACAATACATTGTGAGAGCGCAACAGGCAGGTATTATGAGCAATTACTCTTACCCCAATTTGTGTCACATCTACTGGAGCATCATGAGCATGTATTATGACGTCACAGTATTTGATGACATCATAATTAGTATGCACTGTGACGTCACAATGTATTATGAGGTCATAATGTATCCGCACTATGACATCACAATATATTATGAGAGCGCAACATGCAGGTATTATGAGCAATTTCTCTTATCCCAATTTGTGTCATATCTACTGGAGCATCATGAGCATGTATTATGACGTCACAGTATATGATGACATCATAATTAGTGTGCACTATGACGTCACAATGTATTATGACGTCATAATGTATCCGCATTATGACATCACAATATATTATGAGAGCGCAACTTGCAGGTGTTATGAGCAATTTCTCTTACCCCAATTTGTGTCACATCTACTGGAGCATCATGAGCATGTATTATGACGTCACAGTATATGATGACATCATAATTAGTATGCACTATGACGTCACATTGTATTATGACGTCATAATATATCCGCATTATGACATCACAATATATTATGAGAGCGCAATTTGCAGGTTTTATGACCAATTTCGATTACCCCAATTTGCGTCACATCTACTGGAGCATCATGAACATGTATTATGACGTCACAGTATATGATGACATCATTATTAGTATGCAGTATGACGTCACAATGTATTATGATGTCATAAAGTATCTGCAGTATGACATCACAATATATTATGAGAGCGCAACATGCAGGTATTATGTCCAATTTCGCTTACCCCAATTTGTGTCACATCTACTGTAGCATCATGAGCATGTATTATGACGTCACAGTATATGATGACATCATAATTAGTATGCACTATGACGTCACAATGTATTATGACGTCATAATGTATCCGCATTATGACATCACAATATATTATGAGAGCGCAATTTGGAGGTTTAATGACCATTTTCGATTACCCCAATTTGTGTCACATCTACTGGAGCATCATGAGCATGTATTATGACGTCACAGTATATGATGACATCATAATTATTATGCACTATGACGTCACAATGTATTATGACGTCATAATGTATCCGCATTATGACATCACAATATATTATGAGAGCGCAACATGCAGGTATTATGAGCAATTTCTCTTACCCCAATTTGTGTCACATCTACTGGAGCATCATGATCATGTATTATGACGTCACAGTATTTGATGACATCATAATTAGTATGCACTGTGACGTCACAATGTATTATGACGTCATAATGTATCCGCATTATGACATCACAATATATTATGAGAGCGCAATTTGCAGGTTTTATGACCAATTTCGCTTACCCCAATTTGTGTCACATCTACTGGAGCATCATGAGCATGTATTATGACGTCACAGTATATGATGACATCATAATCAGTATGCACTATGGCGTCACAATGTATTATGACGTCATAATGTACCCGCATTATGACATCACAATATATTATGAGAGCGCAACATGCAGGTATTATGAGCAATTTCTCTTACCCCAATTTGTGTCACATCTACTGGAGCATCATGAACATGATTTATGACGTCAGAGTATATGATGATATCATTATTAGTATGCACTATGACGTCACAATGTATTATGACGTCATAATGTATCCGCATTATGACATCACAATATATTATGAGAGCGCGACATGCAGGTATTATGAGCAATTTCTCTTACCCCAATTTGTGTCACATCTACTGGAGCATCATGAGCATGTATTATGACGTCACAGTATATGATGACATCATAATCAGTATGCACTATGGCGTCACAATGTATTATGACGTCATAATGTACCCGCATTATGACATCACAATATATTATGAGAGCGCAACATGCAGGTACTATGAGCAATTTCTCTTACCACAATTTGTGTCACATCAACTGGAGCATCATGAGCATGATTTATGACGTCAGAGTATATGATGATATCATAATTAGTATGCACTAGGACGTCACAATGTATTATGACGTCATAATGTATCCGCATTATGACATCACAATATATTATGAGAGCGCAACATGCAGGTATTGTGAGCAATTTCTCTTATCCCAATTTGTGTCACATCTACTGGAGCATCATGAGCATGTATTATGACGTCACAGTATATGATGACATCATAATCAGTATGCACTATGGCGTCACAATGTATTATGACGTCATAATGTATCCGCATTATGACATCACAATATATTATGAGAGCGCAATTTGCAGGTTTTATGACCATTTTCGATTACCCCAATTTGTGTCACATCTACTGGAGCATCATGAGCATGTATTATGACGTCACAGTATATGATGACATCATAATTAGTATGCAGTATGACGTCACAATGTATTATGACGTCATAATGTATCCGCATTAAGACATCACAATACATTATGAGAGCGCAACATGCAGGAATTATGAGCAATTTCTCTTACCCCAATTTGTGTCACATCTACTGGAGCATCATGAGCATGTATTATGACGTCACAGTATTTGATGACATCATAATTAGTATGCACTGTGACGTCACAATGTATTATGACGTCATAATGTATCCGCACTATGACATCACAATATATTATGAGAGCGCAACATGCAGGTATTATGAGCAATTTCTCTTATCCCAATTTGTGTCATATCTACTGGAGCATCATGAGCATGTATTATGACGTCACAGTATATGATGACATCATAATTAGTATGCACTATGACGTCACAATGTATTATGACTTCATAATGTATCCGCATTATGACATCACAATATATTATGAGAGCGCAACTTGCAGGTGTTATGAGCAATTTCTCTTACCCCAATTTGTGTCACATCTACTGGAGCATCATGAGCATGTATTATGACGTCACAGTATATGATGACATCATAATTAGTACGCACTATGACGTCACATTGTATTATGACGTCATAATATATCCGCATTATGACATCACAATATATTATGAGAGCGCAATTTGCAGGTTTTATGACCAATTTCGATTACCCCAATTTGTGTCACATCTACTGGAGCATCATGAGCATGTATTATGACGTCACAGTATATGATGACATCATTATTAGTATGCAGTATGACGTCACAATGTATTATGATGTCATAAAGTATCTGCAGTATGACATCACAAATTATTATGAGAGCGCAACATGCAGGTATTATGACCAATTTCGCTTACCCCAATTTGTGTCACATCTACTGTAGCATCATGAGCATGTATTATGACGTCACAGTATATGATGACATCATAATTAGTATGCACTATGACGTCACAATGTATTATGACGTCATAATGTATCCGCATTATGACATCACAATATATTATAAGAGCGCAACATGCAGGTATTATGAGCAATTACTCTTACCCCAATTTGTGTCACATCTACTGGAGCATCATGAGCATGTATTATGACGTCACAGTATATGATGACATCATAATCAGTATGCACTATGGCGTCACAATGTATTATGACGTCATAATGTACCCGCATTATGACATCACAATATATTATGAGAGCGCAACATGCAGGTATTATGAGCAATTTCTCTTACCCCAATTTGTGTCACATCTACTGGAGCATCATGAGCATGATTTATGACGTCAGAGTATATGATGATATCATAATTAGTATGCACTATGACGTCACAATGTATTATGACGTCATAATGTATCCGCATTATGACATCACAATATATTATGAGAGCGCAATTTGCAGGTTTTATGACCATTTTCGATTACCCCAATTTGTGTCACATCTACTGGAGCATCATGAGCATGTATTATGACTTCACAGTGTATGATGACATCATAATTAGTATGCACTATGACGTCACAATGTATTATGACGTCATAATATATCCGCATTATGACATCACAATATATTATGAGAGCGCAATTTGCAGGTTTTATGACCAATTTCGCTTACCCCAATTTGTGTCACATATACTGGAGCATCTTGAGCATGTATTATGACGTCACAGTATATGATGACATCATTATTAGTATGCAGTATGACGTCACAATGTATTATGATGTCATAAAGTATCTGCAGTATGACATCACAATATATTATGAGAGCGCAACATGCAGGTATTATGACCAATTTCGCTTACCCCAATTTGTGTCACATCTACTGTAGCATCATGAGCATGTATTATGACGTCACAGTATATGATGACATCATAATTAGTATGCACTATGACGTCACAATGTATTATGATGTCATAATGTATCCGCATTATGACATCACAATATATTATGAGAGCGCAATTTGCAGGTATTATGAGCATTTTCTCTTACCCCAATTTGTGTCACATCTACTGGAGCATCATGAGCATGTATTATGACGTCACAGTATATGATGACATCATAATGTGTATGCACTCTGACGTCACAATGTATTATGACATCATAATGTATCCGGATTATGACATCACAATATATTATGAGAGCGCAACATGCAGGTATTTTGAGCAATTTCTCTTACCTGAATTTGTGTCACATCTACTGGAGCATCATGAGCATGTATTATGACGTCACAGTACATGATGACATCATAATTAGCATGCACTATGACATCACAATGTATTATGACGTCATAATGTATCCGCATTATGACATCACAATATATTATGAGAGCGCAACATGCAGGTTTTATGAACAATTTCGCTCACCCCAATTTGTGTCACATCTACTGTAGCATCATGAGCATGTATTATGACGTCATAGTATATGACGACATCATAATTAGTATGCACTATGATGTCACAATGTATTATGACATCATAATGTATCCGCATTATGACATCACAATATATTATGAGAGCGCAACATGCAGGTATTATGAGCAATTTCTCTTACGGCAATTTGTGTCACATCTACTGGAGCATCATGAGCATGTATTATGACGTCACAGTATATGATGACATCATAATGTTTATGCACTATGACGTCACAATGTTTTATGATGTCATAATGTATCCGCATTATGACATCACAATATATTATGAGAGCGCAACATGCAGGTATTATGAGCAATTTCTCTTACCCCAATTTGTGTCACATCTACTGGAGCATCATGAGCATGATTTATGACGTCAGAATATATGATGATATCATAATTAGTATGCACTATGACGTCACAATGTATTATGAGGTCATAACGTATCCGCATTATGACATCACAATATATTATGAGAGCGCAACATGCAGGTATTATGAGCAATTTCTCTTATCCCAATTTGTGTCACATCTACTGGAGCATCATGAGCATATATTATGACGTCACAGTATATGATGACATCATAATCAGTATGCACTATGGCGTCACAATGTATTATGACGTCATAATGTATCCGCATTATGACATCACAATATATTATGAGAGCGCAATTTGCAGGTTTTATGACCAATTTCGCTTACCCCAATTTGTGTCACATCTACTGGAGCATCATGAGCATGTATTATGACGTCACAGTATATGATGACATCATAATCAGTATGCACTATGGCGTCACAATGTATTATGACGTCATAATGTACCCGCATTATGACATCACAATATATTATGAGAGCGCAACATGCAGGTATTATGAGCAATTTCTCTTAACCCAATTTGTGTCACATCTACTGGAGCATCATGAGCATGATTTATGACATCAGAGTATATGATGATATCATAATTATTATGCACTATGACGTCACAATGTATTATGACGTCATAATGTATCCGCATTATGACATCACAATATATTATGAGAGCGCAATTTGCAGGTTTTATGACCATTTTCGATTACCCCAATTTGTGTCACATCTAGTGGAGCATTATGAGCATCTATTATGACGTCACAGTATATGATGACATCATAATTAGTATGCAGTATGACGTCACAATGTATTATGACGTCATAATGTATCCGCATTATGACATCACAATACATTATGAGAGCGCAACATGCAGGAATTATGAGCAATTTCTCTTACCCCAATTTGTGTCACATCTACTGGAGCATCATGAGCATGTATTATGACGTCACAGTATTTGATGACATCATAATTAGTATGCACTGTGACGTCACAATGTATTATGACGTCATAATGTATCCGCACTATGACATCGCAATATATTATGAAAGCGCAACATGCAGGTATTATGAGCAATTTCTCTTATCCCAATTTGTGTCATATCTACTGGAGCATCATGAGCATGTATTATGACGTCACAGTATATGATGACATCATAATTAGTATGCACTATGACGTCACAATGTATTATGACGTCATAATGTATCCGCATTATGACATCACAATATATTATGAGAGCGCAACTTGCAGGTGTTATGAGCAATTTCTCTTACCCCAATTTGTGTCACATCTACTGGAGCATCATGAGCATGTATTATGACGTCACAGTATATGATGACATCATAATTAGTATGCACTATGACGTCACATTGCATTATGACGTCATAATATATCCGCATTATGACATCACAATATATTATGAGAGCGCAATTTGCAGGTTTTATGACCAATTTCGCTTACCCCAATTTGTGTCACATCTACTGGAGCATCATGAGCATGTATTATGACGTCACAGTATATGATGACATCATAATCAGTATGCACTATGGCGTCACAATGTATTATGACGTCATAATGTACCCGGATTATGACATCCCAATATATTATGAGAGCGCAACATGCAGGTATTATGAGCAATTTCTCTTACCCCAATTTGTGTCACATCTACTGGAGCATCATGAGCATGATTTATGACGTCAGAGTATATGATGATATCATAATTAGTATGCACTATGACGTCACAATGTATTATGACGTCATAATGTATCCGCATTATGACATCACAATATATTATGAGAGCGCAACATGCAGGTATTATGAGCAATTTCTCTTATCCCAATTTGTGTCACATCTACTGGAGCATCATGAGCATGTATTATGACGTCACAGTATATGATGACATCATAATCAGTATGCACTATGGCGTCACAATGTATTATGACGTCATAATATACCCGCATTATGACATCACAATATATTATGAGAGCGCAACATGCAGGTATTATGAGCAATTTCTCTTACCCCAATTTGTGTCACATCTACTGGAGCATCATGAGCATGATTTATGACGTCAGAGTATATGATGATATCATAATTAGTATGCACTATGACGTCACAATGTATTATGACGTCATAATGTATCCGCATTATGACATCACAATATATTATGAGAGCGCAATTTGCAGGTTTTATGACCATTTTCGATTACCCCAATTTGTGTCACATCTACTGGAGCATCATGAGCATGTATTATGACATCACAGTATATGATGACATCATAATTAGTATGCAGTATGACGTCACAATGTATTATGACGTCATAATGTATCCGCATTATGACATCACAATACATTATGAGAGCGCAACATGCAGGAATTATGAGCAATTTCTCTTACCCCAATTTGTGTCACATCTACTGGAGCATCATGAGCATGTATTATGATGTCACAGTATTTGATGACATCATAATTAGTATGCACTGTGACGTCACAATGTATTATGACGTCATAATGTATCCTCACTATGACATCACAATATATTATGAGAGCGCAACATGCAGGTATTATGAGCAATTTCTCTTATCCCAATTTGTGGCATATCTACTGGAGCATCATGAGCATGTATTATGACGTCACAGTATATGATGACATCATAATTAGTATGCACTATGACGTCACAATGTATTATGACGTCATAATGTATCCGCATTATGACATCACAATATATTATGAGAGCGCAACTTGCAGGTGTTATTAGCAATTTCTCTTACCCCAATTTGTGTCACATCTACTGGAGCATCATGAGCATGTATTATGACGTCACAGTATATGATGACATCATAATTAGTATGCACTATGACGTCACATTGTATTATGACGTCATAATATATCCGCATTATGACATCACAATATATTATGAGAGCGCAGTTTGCAGGTTTTATGACCAATTTCGCTTACCCCAATTTGTGTCACATCTACTGGAGCATCATGAGCATGTATTATGACGTCACAGTATATGATGACATCATTATTAGTATGCAGTATGACGTCACAATGTATTATGATGTCATAAAGTATCTGCAGTATGACATCACAAATTATTATGAGAGCGCAACATGCAGGTATTATGACCAATTTCGCTTACCCCAATTTGTGTCACATCTACTGTAGCATCATGAGCATGTATTATGACGTCACAGTATATGATGACATCATAATTAGTATGCACTATGACGTCACAATGTATTATGACGTCATAATGTATCCGCATTATGACATCACAGTATATTATGAGAGCGCAATTTGGAGGTTTAATGAACATTTTCGATTACCCCAATTTGTGTCACATCTACTGGAGCATCATGAGCATGTATTATGACGTCACAGTATATGATGACATCATAATTATTATGCACTATGACGTCACAATGTATTATGACGTCATAATGTATCCGCATTATGACATCACAATATATTATGAGAGCGCAACATGCAGGTATTATGAGCAATTTCTCTTACCCCAATTTGTGTCACATCTACTGGAGCATCATGAGCATGTATTATGACGTCACAGTATTTGATGACATCATAATTAGTATGCACTGTGACGTCACAATGTATTATGACGTCATAATGTATCCGCATTATGACATCACAATATATTATGAGAGCGCAACATGCAGGTATTATGAGCAAATTCTCTTATCCCAATTTGTGTCACATCTACTGGAGCATCATGAGCATGTATTATGACGTCACAGTATATGATGACATCATAATCAGTATGCACTATGGCGTCACAATGTATTATGACGTCATAATGTATCCGCATTATGACATCACAATATATTATGAGAGCGCAATTTGGAGGTTTAATGACCATTTTCGATTACCCCAATTTGTGTCACATCTACTGGAGCATCATGAGCATGTATTATGATGTCACAGTATATGATGACATCATAATTATTATGAACTATGACGTCACAATATATTATGACGTCATAATGTATCCGCATTATGACATCACAATATATTATGAGAGCGCAACATGCACTTATTATGAGCAATTTCTCTTACCCCAATTTGTGTCACATCTACTGGAGCATCATGAGCATGTATTATGACGTCACAGTATTTGATGACATCATAATTAGTATGCACTGTGACGTCACAATGTATTATGACGTCATAATGTATCCGCATTATGACATCACAATATATTATGAGAGCGCAACATGCAGGTATTATGAGCAATTTCTCTTATCCCAATTTGTGTCACATCTACTGGAGCATCATGAGCATGTATTATGACGTCACAGTATATGATGACATCATAATCAGTATGCACTATGGCGTCACAATGTATTATGACGTCATAATATATCCGCATTATGACATCACAATATATTATGAGAGCGCAATTTGCAGGTTTTATGACCAATTTCGCTTACCCCAATTTGTGTCACATCTACTGGAGCATCATGAGCATGTATTATGACGTCACAGTATATGATGACATCATAATTAGTATGCAGTATGACGTCACAATGTATTATGAGGTCATAATGTATCCGCATTATGACATCACAATACATTATGAGAGCGCAACATGCAGGAATTATGAGCAATTTCTCTTACCCCAATTTGTGTCACATCTACTGGAGCATCATGAGCATGTATTATGACGTCACAGTATTTGATGACATCATAATTAGTATGCACTGTGACGTCACAATGTATTATGACGTCATAATGTATCCGCACTATGACATCACAATATATTATGAGAGCGCAACATGCAGGTATTATGAGCAATTTCTCTTATCCCAATTTGTGTCATATCTACTGGAGCATCATGAGCATGTATTATGACGTCACAGTATATGATGACATCATAATTAGTATGCACTATGACGTCACAATGTATTATGACGTCATAATGTATCCGCATTATGACATCACAATATATTATGAGAGCGCAACTTGCAGGTGTTATGAGCAATTTCTCTTACCCCAATTTGTGTCACATCTACTGGAGCATCATGAGCATGTATTATGACGTCACAGTATATGATGACATCATAATTAGTATGCACTATGACATCACATTGTATTATGACGTCATAATATATCCGCATTATGACCTCACAATATATTATGAGAGCGCAATTTGCAGGTTTTATGACCAATTTCGCTTACCCCAATTTGTGTCACATCTACTGGAGCATCATGAGCATGTATTATGACGTCACAGTATATGATGACATCATAATTAGTATGCACTGTGACGTCACAATGTATTATGATGTCATAAAGTATCTGCAGTATGACATCACAATATATTATGAGAGCGCAACATGCAGGTATTATGACCAATTTCGCTTACCCCAATTTGTGTCACATTTACTGTAGCATCATGAGCATGTATTATGACGTCACAGTATATGATGACATCATAATTAGTATGCAGTATGACGTCACAATGTATTATGACGTCATAATGTCTCCGCATTATGACATCACAATATATTATGAGAGAGCAATTTGCAGGTTTTATGACCAATTTCTCTTACCCCAATTTGTGTCACATCTACTGGAGAATCATGAGCATGTATTATGATGTCACAGTATATGATGACAACATAAATAGTATGCAGTATGACGTCACAATGTATTATGACGTCATAATATATCCGCATTATGACATCACAATATATTATGAGAGCGCAATTTCCAGGTTTTATGACCAATTTGGCTTACCCCAATTTGTGTCACATCTACTGGAGCATCATGAGCATGTATTATGACGTCACAGTATATGATGACATCATAATTAGTATGCACTATGACGTCACAATGTATTATGACGTCATAATGTATCCGTATTATGACATCACAATATATTATGAGAGCGCAAGATGCAGGTATTATGAGCAATTTCTCTTACCCCAATTTGTGTCACATCTACTGGAGCATCATGAGCATGTATTATGACGTCACAGTATATGATGACATCATAATTATTATGCACTATGACGTCACAATGTATTATGACGTCATAATGTATCCGCATTATGACATCACAATATATTATGAGAGCGCAACATGCAGGTATTATGAGCAATTTCTCTTACCCCAATTTGTGTCACATCTACTGGAGCATCATGAGCATGTATTATGACGTCACAGTATTTGATGACATCATAATTAGTATGCACTGTGACGTCACAATGTATTATGACGTCATAATGTATCCGCATTATGACATCACAATATATTATGAGAGCGCAACATGCAGGTATTATGAGCAATTTCTCTTATCCCAATTTGTGTCACATCTACTGGAGCATCATGAGCATGTATTATGACGTCACAGTATATGATGACATCATAATCAGTATGCACTATGGCGTCACAATGTATTATGACGTCATAATGTACCCGCATTATGACATCACAATATATTATGAGAGCGCAACATGCAGGTATTATGAGCAATTTCTCTTACCCCAATTTGTGTCACATCTACTGGAGCATCATGAGCATGATTTATGACGTCAGAGTATATGATGATATCATAATTAGTATGCACTATGACGTCACAATGTATTATGACGTCATAATGTATCCGCATTATGACATCACAATATATTATGAGAGCGCAACATGCAGGTATTATGAGCAATTTCTCTTACCCCAATTTGTGTCACATCTACTGGAGCATCATGAGCATGTATTATGACGTCACAGTATATGATGACATTATAATCAGTATGCACTGTGGCGTCACAATGTATTATGACGTCATAATGTACCCGCATTATGACAACACAATATATTATGAGAGCGCAACATGCAGGTATTATGAGCAATTTCTCTTACCCCAATTTGTGTCACATCTACTGGAGCATCATGAGCATGATTTATGACGTCAGAGTATATGATGATATCATAATTAGTATGCACTATGACGTCACAATGTATTATGACGTCATAATGTATCCGCATTATGACATCACAATATATTATGAGAGCGCAATTTGCAGGTTTTATGACCATTTTCGATTACCCCAATTTGTGTCACATCTACTGGAGCATCATGAGCATGTATTATGACGTCACAGTATATGATGACATCATAATTAGTATGCACTATGAGATCACAATGTATTATGACGTCATAATGTATCCGCATTATGACATCACAATACATTATGAGAGCGCAACATGCAGGAATTATGAGCAATTTCTCTTACCCCAATTTGTGTCACATCTACTGGAGCATCATGAGCATGTATTATGACGTCACAGTATTTGATGACATCATAATTAGTATGCACTGTGACATCACAATGTATTATGACGTCATAATGTATCCGCACTATGACATCACAATATATTATGAGAGCGCAACATGCAGGTATTATGAGCAATTTCTCTTATCCCAATTTGTGTCATATCTACTGGAGCATCATGAGCATGTATTATGACGTCACAGTATATGATGACATCATAATTAGTATGCACTATGGCGTCACAATGTATTATGACGTCATAATGTATCCGCATTATGACATCACAATATATTATGAGAGCGCAACTTGCAGGTGTTATGAGCAATTTCTCTTACCCCAATTTGTGTCACATCTACTGGAGCATCATGAGCATGTATTATGACGTCACAGTATATGATGACATAATAATTAGTATGCACTATGACGTCACATTGTATTATGACGTCATAATATATCCGCATTATGACATCACAATATATTATGAGAGCGCAATTTGCAGGTTTTATGACCAATTTCGCTTACCCCAATTTGTGTCACATCTACTGGAGCATCATGAGCATGTATTATGACGTCACAGTATATGATGACATCATTATTAGTATGCAGTATGACGTCACAATGTATTATGATGTCATAAAGTATCTGCAGTATGACATCACAATATATTATGAGAGCGCAACATGCAGGTATTATGACCAATTTCGCTTACCCCAATTTGTGTCACATCTACTGTAGCATCATGAGCATGTATTATGACGTCACAGTATATGATGACATCATAATTAGTATGCACTATGACGTCACAGTGTATTATGACGTCATAATGTATCCACATTATGACATCACAATATATTATGAGAGCGCAATTTGTAGGTTTAATGACCATTTTCGATTACCCCAATTTGTGTCACATCTACTGGAGCATCATGAGCATGTATTATGACGTCACAGTATATGATGACATCATAATTATTATGCACTATGACGTCACAATGTATTATGGCGTCATAATGTATCCGCATTATGACATCACAATATATTATGAGAGCGCAACATGCAGGTATTATGAGCAATTTCTCTTACCCCAATTTGTGTCACATCTACTGGAGCATCATGAGCATGTATTATGATGTCACAGTATTTGATGGCATCATAATTAGTATGCACTGTGACGTCACAATGTATTATGACGTCATAATGTATCCGCATTATGACATCACAATATATTATGAGAGCGCAACATGCAGGTATTATGAGCAATTTCTCTTACACCAATTTGTGTCACATCTACTGGAGCATCATGAGCATGTATTATGACGTCACAGTATATGATGACATCATAATCAGTATGCACTATGGCGTCACAATGTATTATGACGTCATAATATACCCGCATTATGACATCACAATATATTATGAGAGCGCAACATGCAGGTATTATGAGCAATTTCTCTTACCCCAATTTGTGTCACATCTACTGGAGCATCATGAGCATGATTTATGTCGTCAGAGTATATGATGATATCATAATTAGTATGCACTATGACGTCACAATGTATTATGACGTCATAATGTATCCGCATTATGACATCACAATATATTATGAGAGCGCAACATGCAGGTATTATGAGCAATTTCTCTTATCCCAATTTGTGTCACATCTACTGGAGCATCATGAGCATGTATTCTGACGTCACAGTATATGATGACATCATAATCAGTATGCACTATGGCGTCACAATGTATTATGACGTCATAATGTATCCGCATTATGACATCACAATATATTATGAGAGCGCAATTTGCAGGTTTTATGACCAATTTCGCTTACCCCAATTTGTGTCACATCTACTGGAGCATCATGAGCATGTATTATGACGTCACAGTATATGATGACATCATAATCAGTATGCACTATGGCGTCACAATGTATTATGACGTCATAATGTACCCGCATTATGACATCACAATATATTATGAGAGCGCAACATGCAGGTATTATGAGCAATTTCTCTTACCCCAATTTGTGTCACATCTACTGGAGCATCATGAGCATGATTTATGACGTCAGAGTATATGATGATATCATAATTAGTATGCACTATGACGTCACAATGTATTATGACGTCATAATGTATCCGCACTATGACATCACAATACATTATGAGAGCGCAACATGCAGGTATTATGAGCAATTTCTCTTACCCCAATTAGTGTCACATCTACTGGAATATCATGAGCATGTATTATGACGTCACAGTATTTGATGGCATCATAATTAGTATGCACTGTGACGTCACAATGTATTATGACGTCATAATGTATCCGCACTATGACATCACAATATATTATGAGAGCGCAACATGCAGGTATTATGAGCAATTTCTCTTATCCCAATTTGTGTCTTATCTACTGGAGCATCATGAGCATGTATTATGACGTCACAGTATATGATGACATCATAATTAGTATGCACTATGACGTCACAATGTATTATGACGTCATAATGTATCCGCATTATAACATCACAATATATTATGAGAGCGCAACATGCAGGTGTTATGAGCAATTTCCCTTACCCCAATTTGTGTCACATCTACTGGAGCATCATGAGCATGTATTATGACGTCACAGTATATGATGACATCATAATTAGTATGCACTATGACGTCACAATATATTATGACGTCATAATATATCCGCATTATGACATCACAATATATTATGAGAGCGCAATTTGCAGGTTTTATGACCAATTTCGCTTACCCCAATTTGTGTCACATCTACTGGAGCATCATGAGCATGTATTATGACGTCACAGTATATGATGACATCATAATTAGTATGCACTATGACGTCACAATGTATTATGACGTCGTAATGTATCCGCATTATGACATCACAATATATTATGAGAGCGCAATTTGCAGGTATTATGAGCAATTTGTCTTACCCCAATTTGTGTCACATCTACTGGAGCATCATGAGCATGTATTATGACGTCACAGTATATGATGACATCATAATTTGTATGCACTATGACGTCACAATGTATTATGACGTCATAATGTATCCGCATTATGACATCACAATATATTATGAGAGCGCAACATGCAGGTATTATGAGCAATTGCTCTTACCTCAATTTGTGTCACATCTACTGGAGCATCATGAGCATGTATTATGACGTCACAGTATTTGATGACATCATAATTAGTATGCACTGTGACGTCACAATGTATTATGACGTCATAATGTGTCCGCACTATGACATCACAATATATTATGAGAGCGCAACATGCAGGTATTATTAGCAATTTCTCTTACCCCAATTTGTGTCACATCTACTGGAGCATCATGAGCATGTATTATGACGTCACAGTATATGATGACATCATAATTAGTATGCACTATGACGTCACAATGTATTATGACGTCATAATGTATCCGCATTATGACATCACAATATATTATGAGAGCGCAACATGCAGCTGTTATGAGCAATTTCTCTTACCCCAATTTGTGTCACATCTACTGGAGCATCAAGAGCATGTATTATGACGGCACAGTATTTGATGACATCATAATTAGCATGCACTATGACGTCACAATGTATTATGATGTCATAATGTATCCGCATTATGACATCACAATATATTATGAGAGCGCAATTTGCAGGTATTATGAGCATTTTCTCTTACCCCAAATTGTGTCACATCTACTGGAGCATCATGAGCATGTATTATGACGTCACAGTATATGATGACATCATAATGTGTATGCACTCTGACGTCACAATGTATTATGACATCATAATGTATCCGCATTATGACATCACAATATATTATGAGAGCGCAACATGCAGGTATTTTGAGCAATTTCTCTTACCTGAATTTGTGTCACATCTACTGGAGCATCATGAGCATGTATTATGACGTCACAATACATGATGACATCATAATTAGCATGCACTATGACATCACAATGTATTATGACGTCATAATGTATCCGCATTATGACATCACAATATATTATGAGAGCGCAATTTGCAGGTTTTATGACCAATTTCGCTTACCCCAATTTGTGTCACATCTACTGGAGCATCATGAGCATGTATTACGACGTCACAGTATATGATGACATCATAATCAGTATGCACTATGGCGTCACAATGTATTATGACGTCATAATGTACCCGCATTATGACATCACAATATATTATGAGAGTGCAACATGCAGGTATTATGAGCAATTTCTCTTAACCCAATTTGTGTCACATCTACTGGAGCATCATGAGCATGATTTATGACGTCAGAGTATATGATGATATCATAATTAGTATGCACTATGACGTCACAATGTATTATGACGTCATAATGTATCCGCATTATGACATCACAATATATTATGAGAGCGCAATTTGCAGGTTTTATGACCATTTTCGATTACCCCAATTTGTGTCACATCTCCTGGAGCATCATGAGCATGTATTATGACGTCACAGTATATGATGACATCATAATTAGTATGCAGTATGACGTCACAATGTATTATGACGTCATAATGTATCCGCATTATGACATCACAATACATTATGAGAGCGCAACATGCAGGAATTATGAGCAATTTCTCTTACCCCAATTTGTGTCACATCTACTGGAGCATCATGAGCATGTATTATGACGTCACAGTATTTGATGACATCATAATTAGTATGCACTGTGACGTCACAATGTATTATGACGTCATAATGTATCCGCACTATGACATCACAATATATTATGAGAGCGCAACATGCAGGTATTATGAACAATTTCTCTTATCCCAATATGTGTCATATCTACTGGAGCATCATGAGCATGTATTATGACGTCACAGTATATGATGACATCATAATTAGTATGCACTATGACGTCACAATGTATTATGACGTCATAATGTATCCGCATTATGACATCACAATATATTATGAGAGCGCAACTTGCAGGTATTATGAGCAATTTCTCTTACCCCAATTTGTGTCACATCTACTGGAGCATCATGAGCATGTATTATCACGTCACAGTATATGATGACATCATAATTAGTATGCACTATGACGTCACATTGTATTATGACGTCATAATATATCCGCATTATGACATCACAATATATTATGAGAGCGAAATTTGCAGGTTTTATGACCAATTTCGCTTACCCCAATTTGTGTCACATCTACTGGAGCATCATGAGCATGTATTATGACGTCACAGTATATGATGACATCATTATTAGTTTGCAGTATGACGTCACAATGTATTATGATGTCATAAAGTATCTGCAGTATGACATCCCAATATATTATGAGAGCGCAACATGCAGGTATTATGTCCAATTTCGCTTTCCCCAATTTGTGTCACATCTCCTGTAGCATCATGAGCATGTATTATGACGTCACAGTATATGATGACATCATAATTTGTATGCACTATGACGTCACAATGTATTATGACGTCATAATGTATCCGCATTATGACATCACAATATATTATGAGAGCGCAATTTGGAGGTTTAATGACCATTTTCGATTACCCCAATTTGTGTCACATCTACTGTAGCATCATGAGCATGTATTATGACGTCACAGTATATGATGACATCATAATTATTATGCACTATGACGTCACAATGTATTATGACGTCATAATGTATCCGCATTATGACATCACAATATATTATGAGAGCGCAACATGCAGGTATTATGAGCAATTTCTCTTACCCCAATTTGTGTCACATCTACTGGAGCATCATGAGCATGTATTATGACGTCACAGTATTTGATGACATCATAATTAGTATGCACTGTGACGTCACAATGTATTATGACGTCATAATGTATCCGCATTATAACATCACAATATATTATGAGAGCGCAACATGCAGGTGTTATGAGCAATTTCCCTTACCCCAATTTGTGTCACATCTACTGGAGCATCATGAGCATGTATTATGACGTCACAGTATATGATGACATCATAATTAGTATGCACTATGACGTCACAATGTATTATGACGTCATAATATATCCGCATTATGACATCACAATATATTATGAGAGCGCAATTTGCAGGTTTTATGACCAATTTCGCTTACCCCAATTTGTGTCACATCTACTGGAGCATCATGAGCATGTATTATGACGTCACAGTATATGATGACATCATAATTAGTATGCACTATGACGTCACAATGTATTATGACGTCGTAATGTATCCGCATTATGACATCACAATATATTATGAGAGCGCAATTTGCAGGTATTATGAGCAATTTGTCTTACCCCAATTTGTGTCACATCTACTGGAGCATCATGAGCATGTATTATGACGTCACAGTATATGATGACATCATAATTTGTATGCACTATGACGTCACAATGTATTATGACGTCATAATGTATCCGCATTATGACATCACAATATATTATGAGAGCGCAACATGCAGGTATTATGAGCAATTGCTCTTACCTCAATTTGTGTCACATCTACTGGAGCATCATGAGCATGTATTATGACGTCACAGTATTTGATGACATCATAATTAGTATGCACTGTGACGTCACAATGTATTATGACGTCATAATGTGTCCGCACTATGACATCACAATATATTATGAGAGCGCAACATGCAGGTATTATTAGCAATTTCTCTTACCCCAATTTGTGTCACATCTACTGGAGCATCATGAGCATGTATTATGACGTCACAGTATATGATGACATCATAATTAGTATGCACTATGACGTCACAATGTATTATGACGTCATAATGTATCCGCATTATGACATCACAATATATTATGAGAGCGCAACATGCAGCTGTTATGAGCAATTTCTCTTACCCCAATTTGTGTCACATCTACTGGAGCATCAAGAGCATGTATTATGACGTCACAGTATTTGATGACATCATAATTAGCATGCACTATGACGTCACAATGTATTATGATGTCATAATGTATCCGCATTATGACATCACAATATATTATGAGAGCGCAATTTGCAGGTATTATGAGCATTTTCTCTTACCCCAAATTGTGTCACATCTACTGGAGCATCATGAGCATGTATTATGACGTCACAGTATATGATGACATCATAATGTGTATGCACTCTGACGTCACAATGTATTATGACATCATAATGTATCCGCATTATGACATCACAATATATTATGAGAGCGCAACATGCAGGTATTTTGAGCAATTTCTCTTACCTGAATTTGTGTCACATCTACTGGAGCATCATGAGCATGTATTATGACGTCACAATACATGATGACATCATAATTAGCATGCACTATGACATCACAATGTATTATGACGTCATAATGTATCCGCATTATGACATCACAATATATTATGAGAGCGCAATTTGCAGGTTTTATGACCAATTTCGCTTACCCCAATTTGTGTCACATCTACTGGAGCATCATGAGCATGTATTACGACGTCACAGTATATGATGACATCATAATCAGTATGCACTATGGCGTCACAATGTATTATGACGTCATAATGTACCCGCATTATGACATCACAATATATTATGAGAGTGCAACATGCAGGTATTATGAGCAATTTCTCTTAACCCAATTTGTGTCACATCTACTGGAGCATCATGAGCATGATTTATGACGTCAGAGTATATGATGATATCATAATTAGTATGCACTATGACGTCACAATGTATTATGACGTCATAATGTATCCGCATTATGACATCACAATATATTATGAGAGCGCAATTTGCAGGTTTTATGACCATTTTCGATTACCCCAATTTGTGTCACATCTCCTGGAGCATCATGAGCATGTATTATGACGTCACAGTATATGATGACATCATAATTAGTATGCAGTATGACGTCACAATGTATTATGACGTCATAATGTATCCGCATTATGACATCACAATACATTATGAGAGCGCAACATGCAGGAATTATGAGCAATTTCTCTTACCCCAATTTGTGTCACATCTACTGGAGCATCATGAGCATGTATTATGACGTCACAGTATTTGATGACATCATAATTAGTATGCACTGTGACGTCACAATGTATTATGACGTCATAATGTATCCGCACTATGACATCACAATATATTATGAGAGCGCAACATGCAGGTATTATGAACAATTTCTCTTATCCCAATATGTGTCATATCTACTGGAGCATCATGAGCATGTATTATGACGTCACAGTATATGATGACATCATAATTAGTATGCACTATGACGTCACAATGTATTATGACGTCATAATGTATCCGCATTATGACATCACAATATATTATGAGAGCGCAACTTGCAGGTATTATGAGCAATTTCTCTTACCCCAATTTGTGTCACATCTACTGGAGCATCATGAGCATGTATTATCACGTCACAGTATATGATGACATCATAATTAGTATGCACTATGACGTCACATTGTATTATGACGTCATAATATATCCGCATTATGACATCACAATATATTATGAGAGCGAAATTTGCAGGTTTTATGACCAATTTCGCTTACCCCAATTTGTGTCACATCTACTGGAGCATCATGAGCATGTATTATGACGTCACAGTATATGATGACATCATTATTAGTTTGCAGTATGACGTCACAATGTATTATGATGTCATAAAGTATCTGCAGTATGACATCCCAATATATTATGAGAGCGCAACATGCAGGTATTATGTCCAATTTCGCTTTCCCCAATTTGTGTCACATCTCCTGTAGCATCATGAGCATGTATTATGACGTCACAGTATATGATGACATCATAATTTGTATGCACTATGACGTCACAATGTATTATGACGTCATAATGTATCCGCATTATGACATCACAATATATTATGAGAGCGCAATTTGGAGGTTTAATGACCATTTTCGATTACCCCAATTTGTGTCACATCTACTGTAGCATCATGAGCATGTATTATGACGTCACAGTATATGATGACATCATAATTATTATGCACTATGACGTCACAATGTATTATGACGTCATAATGTATCCGCATTATGACATCACAATATATTATGAGAGCGCAACATGCAGGTATTATGAGCAATTTCTCTTACCCCAATTTGTGTCACATCTACTGGAGCATCATGAGCATGTATTATGACGTCACAGTATTTGATGACATCATAATTAGTATGCACTGTGACGTCACAATGTATTATGACGTCATAATGTATCCGCATTATGACATCACAATATATTATGAGAGCGCAACATGCAGGTATTATGAGCAATTTCTCTTATCCCAATTTGTGTCACATCTACTGGAGCATCATGAGCATGTATTATGACGTCACAGTATATGATGACATCATAATCAGTATGCACTATGGCGTCACAATGTATTATGATGTCATAATGTACCCGCATTATGACATCACAATATATTATGAGAGCGCAACATGCAGGTATTATGAGCAATTTCTCTTACCCCAATTTTTGTCACATCTACTGGAGCATCATGAGCATGATTTATGACGTCAGAGTATATGATGATATCATAATTAGTATGCACTATGACGTCACAATGTATTATGACGTCATAATGTATCCGCATTATGACATCACAATATATTATGAGAGCGCAACATGCAGGTATTATGAGCAATTTCTCTTATCCCAATTTGTGTCACATCTACTGGAGCATCATGAGCATGTATTATGACGTCACAGTATATGATGACATCATAATCAGTATGCACTATGGCGTCACAATGTATTATGACGTCATAATGTATCCACATTATGACATCACAATATATTATGAGAGCGCAATTTGCAGGTTTTATGACCAATTTCGCTTACCCCAATTTGTGTCACATCTACTGGAGCATCATGAGCATGTATTATGACGTCACAGTATATGATGACATCATAATCAGTATGCACTATGGCGTCACAATGTATTATGACGTCATAATGTACCCGCATTATGACATCACAATATATTATGATTGCGCAACATGCAGGTATTATGAGCAATTTCTCTTACCCCAATTTGTGTCACATCTACTGGAGCATCATGAACATGATTTATGACGTCAGAGTATATGATGATATCATAATTAGTATGCACTATGACGTCACAATGTATTATGACGTCATAATGTATCCGCATTATGACATCACAATATATTATGAGAGCGCGACATGCAGGTATTATGAGAAATTTCTCTTACCCCAATTTGTGTCACATCTACTGGAGCATCATGAGCATGTATTATGACGTCACAGTATATGATGACATCATAATCAGTATGCACTATGGCGTCACAATGTATTATGACGTCATAATGTACCCGCATTATGACATCACAATATATTATGAGAGCGCAACATGCAGGTACTATGAGCAATTTCTCTTACCCCAATTTGTGTCACATCTACAGGAGCATCATGAGCATGATTTATGACGTCAGAGTATATGATGATATCATAATTAGTATGCACTATGACGTCACAATGTATTATGACGTCATAATGTATCCGCATTATGACATCAGAATATATTATGAGAGCGCAACATGCAGGTATTATGAGCAGTTTCTCTTATCCCAATTTGTGTCACATCTACTGGAGCATCATGAGCATGTATTATGACGTCACAGTATATGATGACATCATAATCAGTATGCACTATGGCGTCACAATGTATTATGACGTCATAATGTATCCGCATTATGACATCACAATATATTATGAGAGCGCAATTTGCAGGTTTTATGACCAATTTCGCTTACCCCAATTTGTGTCACATCTACTGGAGCATCATGAGCATGTATTATGACGTCACAGTATATGATGACATCATAATCAGTATGCACTATGGCGTCACAATGTATTATGACGTCATAATATACCCGCATTATGACATCATAATATATTATGAGAGCGCAACATGCAGGTATTATGAGCAATTTCTCTTACCCCAATTTGTGTCACATCTACTGGAGCATCATGAGCATGATTTATGAAGTCAGAGTATATGATGATATCATAATTAGTATGCAGTATGACGTCACAATGTATTATGACGTCATAATGTATCCGCATTATGACATCACAATATATTATGAGAGCGCAATTTGCAGGTTTTATGACCAATTTCGATTACCCCAATTTGCGTCACATCTACTGGAGCATCATGAACATGTATTATGACGTCACAGTATATGATGACATCATTATTAGTATGCAGTATGACGTCACAATGTATTATGATGTCATAAAGTATCTGCAGTATGACATCACAATATATTATGAGAGCGCAACATGCAGGTATTATGTCCAATTTCGCTTACCCCAATTTGTGTCACATCTACTGTAGCATCATGAGCATGTATTATGACGTCAGAGTATATGATGACATCATAATTAGTATGCACTATGACGTCACAATGTATTATGACGTCATAATGTATCCGCATTATGACATCACAATATATTATGAGAGCGCAATTTGGAGGTTTAATGACCAATTTCGCTTACCCCAATTTGTGTCACATCTACTGGAGCATCATGAGCATGTATTATGACGTCACAGTATATGATGACATCATAATTATTATGCACTATGACGTCACAATGTATTATGACGTCATAATGTATCCGCATTATGACATCACAATATATTATGAGAGCGCAACATGCAGGTATTATGAGCAATTTCTCTTACCCCAATTTGTGTCACATCTACTGGAGCAACATGAGCATGTATTATGACGTCACAGTATTTGATGACATCATAATTAGTATGCACTGTGACGTCACAATGTATTATGACGTCATAATGTATCCGCATTATGACATCACAATATATTATGAGAGCGCAATTTGCAGGTTTTATGACCAATTTCGCTTACCCCAATTTGTGTCACATCTACTGGAGCATCATGAGCATGTATTATGACGTCACAGTATATGATGACATCATAATCAGTATGCACTATGGCGTCACAATGTATTATGACGTCATAATGTACCCGCATTATGACATCACAATATATTATAAGAGCGCAACATGCAGGTATTATGAGCAATTTCTCTTACCCCAATTTGTGTCACATCTACTGGAGCATCATGAACATGATTTATGACGTCAGAGTATATGATGATATCATTATTAGTATGCACTATGACGTCACAATGTATTATGACGTCATAATGTATCCGCATTATGACATCACAATATATTATGAGAGCGCGACATGCAGGTATTATGAGCAATTTCTCTTACCCCAATTTGTGTCACATCTACTGGAGCATCATGAGCATGTATTATGACGTCACAGTATATGATGACATCATAATCAGTATGCACTATGGCGTCACAATGTATTATGACGTCATAATGTACCCGCATTATGACATCACAATATATTATGAGAGCGCAACATGCAGGTACTATGAGCAATTTCTCTTACCACAATTTGTGTCACATCTACTGGAGCATCATGAGCATGATTTATGACGTCAGAGTATATGATGATATCATAATTAGTATGCACTATGACGTCACAATGTATTATGACGTCATAATGTATCCGCATTATGACATCACAATATATTATGAGAGCGCAACATGCAGGTATTGTGAGCAATTTCTCTTATCCCAATTTGTGTCACATCTACTGGAGCATCATGAGCATGTATTATGACGTCACAGTATATGATGACATCATAATCAGTATGCACTATGGCGTCACAATGTATTATGACGTCATAATGTATCCGCATTATGACATCACAATATATTATGAGAGCGCAATTTGCAGGTTTTATGACCATTTTCGATTACCCCAATTTGTGTCACATCTACTGGAGCATCATGAGCATGTATTATGACGTCACAGTATATGATGACATCATAATTAGTATGCAGTATGACGTCACAATGTATTATGACGTCATAATGTATCCGCATTAAGACATCACAATACATTATGAGAGCGCAACATGCAGGAATTATGAGCAATTTCTCTTACCCCAATTTGTGTCACATCTACTGGAGCATCATGAGCAAGTATTATGACGTCACAGTATTTGATGACATCATAATTAGTATGCACTGTGACGTCACAATGTATTATGACGTCATAATGTATCCGCACTATGACATCACAATATATTATGAGAGCGCAACATGCAGGTATTATGAGCAATTTCTCTTATCCCAATTTGTGTCATATCTACTGGAGCATCATGAGCATGTATTATGACGTCACAGTATATGATGACATCATAATTAGTATGCACTATGACGTCACAATGTATTATGACGTCATAATGTATCCGCATTATGACATCACAATATATTATGAGAGCGCAATTTGCAGGTTTTATGACCATTTTCGATTACCCCAATTTGTGTCACATCTACTGGAGCATCATGAGCATGTATTATGACATCACAGTATATGATGACATCATAATTAGTATGCAGTATGACGTCACAATGTATTATGACGTCATAATGTATCCGCATTATGACATCACAATACATTATGAGAGCGCAACATGCAGGAATTATGAGCAATTTCTCTTACCCCAATTTGTGTCACATCTACTGGAGCATCATGAGCATGTATTATGATGTCACAGTATTTGATGACATCATAATTAGTATGCACTGTGACGTCACAATGTATTATGACGTCATAATGTATCCTCACTATGACATCACAATATATTATGAGAGCGCAACATGCAGGTATTATGAGCAATTTCTCTTATCCCAATTTGTGGCATATCTACTGGAGCATCATGAGCATGTATTATGACGTCACAGTATATGATGACATCATAATTAGTATGCACTATGACGTCACAATGTATTATGACGTCATAATGTATCCGCATTATGACATCACAATATATTATGAGAGCGCAACTTGCAGGTGTTATGAGCAATTTCTCTTACCCCAATTTGTGTCACATCTACTGGAGCATCATGAGCATGTATTATGACGTCACAGTATATGATGACATCATAATTAGTATGCACTATGACGTCACATTGTATTATGACGTCATAATATATCCGCATTATGACATCACAATATATTATGAGAGCGCAGTTTGCAGGTTTTATGACCAATTTCGCTTACCCCAATTTGTGTCACATCTACTGGAGCATCATGAGCATGTATTATGACGTCACAGTATATGATGACATCATTATTAGTATGCAGTATGACGTCACAATGTATTATGATGTCATAAAGTATCTGCAGTATGACATCACAAATTATTATGAGAGCGCAACATGCAGGTATTATGACCAATTTCGCTTACCCCAATTTGTGTCACATCTACTGTAGCATCATGAGCATGTATTATGACGTCACAGTATATGATGACATCATAATTAGTATGCACTGTGACGTCACAATGTATTATGACGTCATAATGTATCCGCATTATGACATCACAATATATTATGAGAGCGCAATTTGGAGGTTTAATGAACATTTTCGATTACCCCAATTTGTGTCACATCTACTGGAGCATCATGAGCATGTATTATGACGTCACAGTATATGATGACATCATAATTAATATGCACTATGACGTCACAATGTATTATGACGTCATAATGTATCCGCATTATGACATCACAATATATTATGAGAGCGCAACATGCAGGTATTATGAGCAATTTCTCTTACCCCAATTTGTGTCACATCTACTGGAGCATCATGAGCATGTATTATGACGTCACAGTATTTGATGACATCATAATTAGTATGCACTGTGACGTCACAATGTATTATGACGTCATAATGTATCCGCATTATGACATCACAATATATTATGAGAGCGCAACATGCAGGTATTATGAGCAAATTCTCTTATCCCAATTTGTGTCACATCTACTGGAGCATCATGAGCATGTATTATGACGTCACAGTATATGATGACATCATAATCAGTATGCACTATGGCGTCACAATGTATTATGACGTCATAATGTATCCGCATTATGACATCACAATATATTATGAGAGCGCAATTTGCAGGATTTATGACCAATTTCGCTTACCCCAATTTGTGTCACATCTACTGGAGCATCATGAGCATGTATTATGACGTCACAGTATATGATGACATCATAATCAGTATGCACTATGGCGTCACAATGTATTATGACGTCATAATGTACCCGCATTATGACATCACAATATATTATGAGAGCGCAACATGCAGGTATTATGAGCAATTTCTCTTACCCCAATTTGTGTCACATCTACTGGAGCATCATGAGCATGATTTATGACGTCAGAGTATATGATGATATCATAATTAGTATGCACTATGACGTCACAATGTATTATGACGTCATAATGTATCCGCATTATGACATCACAATATATTATGAGAGCGCAATTTGTAGGTTTTATGACCATTTTCGATTACCCCAATTTGTGTCACATCTACTGGAGCATCATGAGCATGTATTATGACATCACAGTATATGATGACATCATAATTAGTATGCAGTATGATGTCACAATGTATTATGACGTCATAATGTATCCGCATTATGACATCACAATACATTATGAGAGCGCAACATGCAGGAATTATGAGCAATTTCTCTTACCCCAATTTGTGTCACATCTACTGGAGCATCATGAGCATGTATTATGACGTCACAGTATTTGATGACATCATAATTAGTATGCACTGTGACGTCACAATGTATTATGACGTCATAATGTATCCGCACTATGACATCACAATATATTATGAGAGCGCAACATGCAGGTATTATGAGCAATTTCTCTTATCCCAATTTGTGTCATATCTACTGGAGCATCATGAGCATGTATTATGACGTCACAGTATATGATGACATCATAATTAGTATGCACTATGACGTCACAATGTATTATGACGTCATAATGTATCCGCATTATGACATCACAATATATTATGAGAGCGCAACTTGCAGGTGTTATGAGCAATTTCTCTTACCCCAATTTGTGTCACATCTACTGGAGCATCATGAGCATGTATTATGACGTCACAGTATATGATGACATCATTATTAGTATGCAGTATGACGTCACAATGTATTATGATGTCATAAAGTATCTGCAGTATGACATCACAAATTATTATGAGAGCGCAACATGCAGGTATTATGACCAATTTCGCTTACCCCAATTTGTGTCACATTTACTGTAGCATCATGAGCATGTATTATGACGTCACAGTATATGATGACATCATAATTAGTATGCACTATGACGTCACAATGTATTATGACGTCATAATGTATCCGCATTATGACATCACAATATATTATGAGAGCGCAATTTGGAGGTTTAATGACCATTTTCGATTACCCCAATTTGTGTCACATCTACTGGAGCATCATGAGCATGTATTATGATGTCACAGTATATGATGACATCATAATTATTATGAACTATGACGTCACAATATATTATGACGTCATAATGTATCCGCATTATGACATCACAATATATTATGAGAGCGCAACATGCAGGTATTATGAGCAATTTCTCTTACCCCAATTTGTGTCACATCTACTGGAGCATCATGAGCATGTATTATGACGTCACAGTATTTGATGACATCATAATTAGTATGCACTGTGACGTCACAATGTATTCTGACGTCATAATGTATCCGCATTATGACATCACAAAATATTATGAGAGCGCAACATGCAGGTATTATGAGCAATTTCTCTTATCCCAATTTGTGTCACATCTACTGGAGCATCATGAGCATGATTTATGACGTCACAGTATATGATGACATCATAATCAGTATGCACTATGGCGTCACAATGTATTATGACGTCATAATGTATCCGCATTATGACATCACAATATATTATGAGAGCGCAATTTGCAGGTTTTATGACCAATTTCGCTTACCCCAATTTGTGTCACATCTACTGGAGCATCATGAGCATGTATTATGACGTCACAGTATATGATGACATCATAATTAGTATGCAGTATGACGTCACAATGTATTATGAGGTCATAATGTATCCGCATTATGACATCACAATACATTATGAGAGCGCAACATGCAGGAATTATGAGCAATTTCTCTTACCCCAATTTGTGTCACATCTACTGGAGCATCATGAGCATGTATTATGACGTCACAGTATTTGATGACATCATAATTAGTATGCACTGTGACGTCACAATGTATTATGACGTCGTAATGTATCCGCACTATGACATCACAATATATTATGAGAGCGCAACATGCAGGTATTATGAGCAATTTCTCTTATCCCAATTTGTGTCATATCTACTGGAGCATCATGAGCATGTATTATGACGTCACAGTATATGATGACATCATAATTAGTATGCACTATGACGTCACAATGTATTATGACGTCATAATGTATCCGCATTATGACATCACAATATATTATGAGAGCGCAACTTGCAGGTGTTATGAGCAATTTCTCTTACCCCAATTTGTGTCACATCTACTGGAGCATCATGAGCATGTATTATGACGTCACAGTATATGATGACATCATAATTAGTATGCACTATGACATCACATTGTATTATGACGTCATAATATATCCGCATTATGACCTCACAATATATTATGAGAGCGCAATTTGCAGGTTTTATGACCAATTTCGCTTACCCCAATTTGTGTCACATCTACTGGAGCATCATGAGCATGTATTATGACGTCACAGTATATGATGACATCATAATTAGTATGCACTGTGACGTCACAATGTATTATGATGTCATAAAGTATCTGCAGTATGACATCACAATATATATGAGAGCGCAACATGCAGGTATTATGACCAATTTCGCTTACCCCAATTTGTGTCACATCTACTGTAGCATCATGAGCATGTATTATGACGTCACAGTATATGATGACATCATAATTAGTATGCAGTATGACGTCACAATGTATTATGACGTCATAATGTCTCCGCATTATGACATCACAATATATTATGAGAGAGCAATTTGCAGGTTTTATGACCAATTTCTCTTACCCCAATTTGTGTCACATCTACTGGAGAATCATGAGCATGTATTATGACGTCACAGTATATGATGACAACATAAATAGTATGCAGTATGACGTCACAATGTATTATGACGTCATAATATATCCGCATTATGACATCACAATATATTATGAGAGCGCAATTTCCAGGTTTTATGACCAATTTGGCTTACCCCAATTTGTGTCACATCTACTGGAGCATCATGAGCATGTATTATGACGTCACAGTATATGATGACATCATTATTAGTATGCAGTATGACGTCACAATGTATTATGATGTCATAAAGTATCTGCAGTATGTCATCACAATATATTATGAGAGCGCAACATGCAGGTATTATGACCAATTTCGCTTACCCCAATTTGTGTCACATCTATTGTAGCATCATGAGCATGTATTATGACGTCACAGTATATGATGACATCATAATTAGTATGCACTATGACGTCACATTGTATTATGACGTCATAATATATCCGCATTATGACATCACAATATATTATGAGAGCGCAATTTGCAGGTATTATGAGCAATTTCTCTTACCCCAATTTGTGTCACATCTACTGGAGCATCATGAGCATGTATTATGACGTCACAGTACATGATGACATCATAATTAGTATGCAGTATGATGTCACAATCTATTATGACGTCATAATGTATCCGCATTAAGACATCACAATATATTATGAGAGCGCAATATGCGGGTATTATGAGCAATTTCTCTTACCCCAATTTGTGTCACATCTACTGGATCATCATTAGCATGTATTATGACATCACAGTATATGATGACATCATAATTAATATGCAGTATGACGTCACAATGTATTATGACGTCATAATGTCTCTGCATTATGACATCACAATATATTATGAGAGAGCAATTTGCAGGTTTTATGACCAATTTCTCTTACCCCAATTTGTGTCACATCTACTGGAGCATCATGAGCATGTATTATGACGTCACAGTATATGATGACATCATAATTAGTATGCAGTATGACGTCACAATGTATTATGACGTCATAATGTATCCGCATTATGACATCACAATATATTATGAGAGCGCAATTTGCAGGTTTTATGACCAATTTCGCTTACCCCAATTTGTGTCACATCTACTGGAGCATCATTAGCATGTATTATGACGTCACAGTATATGATGACATCATTATTAGTATGCAGTATGACGTCACAATGTATTATGATGTCATAAAGTATCTGCAGTATGTCATCACAATATATTATGAGAGCGCAACATGCAGGTATTATGACCAATTTCGCTTACCCCAATTTGTGTCACATGTAATGTAGCATCATGAGCATGTATTATGACATCACAGTATATGATGACATCATAATTAGTATGCACTATGACGTCACAATGTATTATGACGTCATAATGTATCCGCATTATGACATCACAATATATTATGAGAGCGCAATTTGCAGGTTTTATGACCATTTTCGATTACCCCAATTTGTGTCACATCTACTGGAGCATCATGAGCATGTATTATGACGTCACAGTATATGATGACATCATAATTAGTATGCAGTATGACGTCACAATGTATTATGACGTCATAATGTATCCATATTATGACATCACAATATATTATGAGAGTGCAACATGCAGGTATTATGAGCAATTTCTCTTACCTCAATTTGTGTCACATCTACTGGGGCATCATGAGCATGTATTATGACGTCACAGTATATGATGACATCATAATTAGTATGCACTATGACGTCACAATGTATTATGACGTCATAATGTATTTGCATTATGACATCACAATATATTGTGAGAGCGCAACATGCAGGTATTATGAGCAATTTCTCTTACCCCAATTTGTGTCACATCTACTGGAGCATCATGAGCATGTATTATGACGTCACAGTATATAATGACATCATAATTAGTATGCACTATGAGATCACAATGTATTATGACGTCATAATATATCCGCATTATGACATCACAATATATTATGAGAGCGCAACATGCAGGTATTATGAGCAATTTCTCTTACCCCAATTTGTGTCACATCTACTGGAGCATCATGAGCATGTATTATGACGTCACAGTATATGATGACATCATAATTAGTATGCACTATGACGTCACAATGTATTATGACGTCATAATGTATGCGCATTATGACATCACAATACATTATGAGAGCGCATCATGCAGGTATTATGAGCAATTTCTCTTACCCCAATTTGTGTCACATCTACTGGAGCATCATGAGCATGTATTATGACGTCACAGTATTTGATGACATCATAATTAGTATGCACTGTGACGTCACAATGTATTATGATGTCATAATGTATCCGCACTATAACATCACAATATATTATGAGAGCGCAACATGCAGGTATTATGAGCAATTTCTCTTATCCCAATTTGTGTCATATATACTGGAGCATCATGAGCATGTATTATGACGTCACAGTATATGATGACATCATAATTAGTATGCACTATGACGTCACAATGTATTATGACGTCATAATGTATCCGCTTTATGACATCACAATATATTATGAGAGCGCAACATGCAGGTGTTATGAGCAATTTCTCTTACCCCAATTTGTGTCACATCTACTGGAACATCATGAGCATGTATTATGGCGTCACAGTGTATGATGACATCATAATTACTATGCACTGTGACGTCACATTGTATTATGACGTCATAATATATCCGCATTATGACATCACAATATATTATGAGAGCGCAATTTGCAGGTTTTATGACCAATTTCGCTTACCCCAATTTGTGTCACATCTACTGGAGCATCATGAGCATGTATTATGACGTCACAGTATATGATGACATCATAATTAGTATGCAGTATGACGTCACAATGTATTATGACGTCATATTGTATCCGCATTATGACATCACAATATATTATGAGAGCGCAACATGCAGGTATTATGAGCAATTTCTCTTACCCCAATTTGTGTCACATCTACTGGAGCATCATGAGCATGTATTATGACGTCACAGTATATGATGACATCATAATTAGTATGCAGTATGACGTCACAATGTATTATGACGTCATAATGTATCCGCATTAAGACATCACAATATATTATGAGAGCGCAACATGCAGGTATTATGAGCAATTTCTCTTACCCCAATTTGTGTCACATCTACTGCATCATCATGAGCATGTATTATGACGTCACAGTATATGATGACATCATAATTAGTATGCAGTATGACGTTACAATGTATTATGACGTCATAATGTCTCCGCATTATGACATCACAATATATTATGAGAGAGCAATTTGCAGGTTTTATGACCAATTTCTCTTACCCCAATTTGTGTCACATCTACTGGAGCATCATGAGCATGTATTATGACGTCACAGTATATGATGACATCATAATTAGTATGCAGTATGACGTCACAATGTATTATGACGTCATAATGTATCCGCATTATAACATCACAATATATTATGAGAGCGCAATTTGCAGGTTTTATGACCAATTTCGCTTACCCCAATTTGTGTCACATCTACTGGAGCATCATGAGCATGTATTATGACGTCACAGTATATGATGACATCATTATTAGTATGCAGTATGATGTCACAATGTATTATGATGTCATAAAGTATCTGCAGTATGTCATCACAATATATTATGAGAGCGCAACATGCAGGTATTATGACCAATTTCGCTTACCCCAATTTGTGTCACATCTACTGGAGCATCATGAGCATGTATTATGACGTCACAGTATATGATGACATCATAATTAGTATGCACTATGACGTCACAATGTATTATGACGTCATAATGTATCCGCATTATGACATCACAATATATTATGAGAGCGCAATTTGGAGGTTTAATGACCATTTTCGATTACCCCAATTTGTGTCACATCTACTGGAGCATCATGAGCATGTATTATGACGTCACAGTATATGATGACATCATAATTAGTATGCACTATGACGTCACAATGTATTATGACGTCATAATGTATCCGCATTATGACATCACAATATATTATGAGAGCGCAATTTGCAGGTATTATGAGCAATTTCTCTTACCCCAATTTGTGTCATATCTACTGGAGCATCATGAGCATGTATTATGACGTCACAGTATATGATGACATCATAATTTGTATGCACTATGACGTCAAAATGTATTATGACGTCATAATGTATCCGCATTATGACATCACAATATATTATGAGAGCGCAACATGCAGGTATTATGAGCAATTTCTCTTACCTCAATTTGTGTCACATCTACTGGAGCATCATGAGCATGTATTATGACGTCACAGTATTTGATGACATCATAATTAGTATGCACTGTGACGTCACAATGTATTATGACGTCATAATATGTCCGCACTATGACATCACAATATATTATGAGAGCGCAACATACAGGTATTATTAGCAATTTCTCTTACCCCAATTTGTGTCACATCTACTGGAGCATCATGAGCATGTATTATGATGTCACAGTATATGATGACATCATAATTAGTATGCAGTATGACGTCACAATGTATTATGACGTCATATTGTATCCGCATTATGACATCACAATATATTATGAGAGCGCAACATGCAGGTATTATGAGCAATTTCTCTTACCCCAATTTGTGTCACATCTACTGGAGCATCATGAGCATGTATTATGACGTCACAGTATATGATGACATCATAATTAGTATGCAGTATGACGTCACAATATATTATGACGTCATAATGTATCCGAATTAAGACATCACAATATATTATGAGAGCGCAACATGCAGGTATTATGAGCAATTTCTTTTACCCCAATTTGTGTCACATCTACTGCATCATCATGAGCATGTATTATGACGTCACAGTATATGATGACATCATAATTAGTATGCAGTATGACGTCACAATGTATTATGACGTCATAATGTCTCCTCATTATGACATCACAATATATTATGAGAGAGCAATGTGCAGGTTTTATGACCAATTTCTCTTACCCCAATTTGTGTCACATCTACTGGAGCATCATGAGCATGTATTCTGACGTCACAGTATATGATGACATCATAATTAGTATGCAGTATGACGTCACAATGTATTATGACGTCATAATGTATCCGCATTATAACATCACAATATATTATGAGAGCGCACTTTGCAGGTTTTATGACCAATTTCGCTTACCCCAATTTGTGTCACATCTACTGGAGCATCATGAGCATGTATTATGACGTCACAGTATATGATGACATCATTATTAGTATGCAGTATGACGTCACAATGTATTATGATGTCATAAAGTATCTGCAGTATGTCATCACAATATATTATGAGAGCGCAACATGCAGGTATTATGACCAATTTCGCTTACCCCAATTTGTGTCACATCTACTGGAGCATCATGAGCATGTATTATGACGTCACAGTATATGATGACATCATAATTAGTATGCTCTATGACGTCACAATGTATTATGATGTCATAATGTATCCGCATTATGACATCACAATATATTATGAGAGCGCAATTTGCAGGTTTTATGACCATTTTCGATTACCCCAATTTGTGTCACATCTACTGGAGCATCATTAGCATGCATTATGACGTCACAGTATATGATGACATCATTATTAGTATGCAGTATGACGTCACAATGTATTATGATGTCATAAAGTATCTGCAGTATGTCATCACAATATATTATGAGAGCGCAACATGCAGGTATTATGACCAATTTCGCTTACCCCAATTTGTGTCACATCTATTGTAGCATCATGAGCATGTATTATGACATCACAGTATATGATGACATCATAATTAGTATGCACTATGACGTCACAATGTATTATGACGTCATAATGTATCCGCATTATGACATCACAATATATTATGAGAGCGCAATTTGCAGGTTTTATGACCATTTTCGATTACCCCAATTTGTGTCACATCTACTGGAGCATCATGAGCATGTATTATGACGTCACAGTATATGATGACATCATAATTAGTATGCAGTATGACGTCACAATGTATTATGACGTCATAATGTATCCATATTATGACATCACAATATATTATGAGAGTGCAACATGCAGGTATTATGAGCAATTTCTCTTACCTCAATTTGTGTCACATCTACTGGAGCATCATGAGCATGTATTATGACGTCACAGTATATGATGACATCATAATTAGTATGCACTATGACGTCACAATGTATTATGACGTCATAATGTATTTGCATTATGACATCACAATATATTGTGAGAGCGCAACATGCAGGTATTATGAGCAATTTCTCTTACCCCAATTTGTGTCACATCTACTGGAGCATCATGAGCATGTATTATGACGTCACAGTATATAATGACATCATAATTAGTATGCACTATGAGATCACAATGTATTATGACGTCATAATGTATCCGCATTATGACATCACAATATATTATGAGAGTGCAACATGCAGGTATTATGAGAAATTTCTCTTACCCCAATTTGTGTCACATCTACTGGAGCATCATGAGCATGTATTATGACGTCACAGTATATGATGACATCATAATTAGTATGCACTATGACGTCACAATGTATTATGACGTCATAATGTATGCGCATTATGACATCACAATACATTATGAGAGCGCATCATGCAGGTATTATGAGCAATTTCTCTTACCCCAATTTGTGTCACATCTACTGGAGCATCATGAGCATGTATTATGACGTCACAGTATTTGATGACATCATAATTAGTATGCACTGTGACGTCACAATGTATTATGATGTCATAATGTATCCGCACTATAATATCACAAAATATTATGAGAGCGCAACATGCAGGTATTATGAGCAATTTCTCTTATCCCAATTTGTGTCATATATACTGGAGCATCATGAGCATGTATTATGACGTCACAGTATATGATGACATCATAATTAGTATGCACTATGACGTCACAATGTATTATGACATCATAATGTATCCGCATTATGACATCACAATATATTATGAGAGCGCAACATGCAGGTGTTATGAGCAATTTCTCTTACCCCAATTTGTGTCACATCTACTGGAACATCTTGAGCATGTATTATGGCGTCACAGTGTATGATGACATCATAATTAGTATGCACTATGACGTCACATTGTATTATGACATCATAATATATCCGCATTATGACATCACAATATATTATGAGAGCGCAATTTGCAGGTTTTATGACCAATTTCGCTTACCCCAATTTGTGTCACATCTACTGGAGCATCATGAGCATGTATTATGACGTCACAGTATATGATGACATCATAATTCGTATGCAGTATGACGTCACAATGTATTATGACGTCATATTGTATCCGCATTATGACATCACAATATATTATGAGAGCGCAACATGCAGGTATTATGAGCAATTTCTCTTACCCCAATTTGTGTCACATCTACTGCATCATCATGAGCATGTATTATGACGTCACAGTATATGATGACATCATAATTATTATGCAGTATGACGTCACAATGTATTATGACGTCATAATGTCTCCGCATTATGACATCACAATATATTATGAGAGAGCAATTTGCAGGTATTATGACCAATTTCTCTTACCCCAATTTGTGTCACATCTACTGGAGCATCATGAGCATGTATTATGACGTCACAGTATATGATGACATCATAATTAGTATGCAGTATGACGTCACAATGTATTATGACGTCATAATGTATCCGCATTATAACATCACAATATATTATGAGAGCGCACTTTGCAGGTTTTATGACCAATTTCGCTTACCCCAATTTGTGTCACATCTACTGGAGCATCATGATCATGTATTATGACGTCACAGTATATGATGACATCATTATTAGTATGCAGTATGACGTCACAATGTATTATGATGTCATAAAGTATCTGCAGTATGTCATCACAATATATTATGAGAGCGCAACATGCAGGTATTATGACCAATTTCGCTTACCCCAATTTGTGTCACATCTACTGGAGCATCATGAGCATGTATTATGACGTCACAGTATATGATGACATCATAATTAGTATGCACTATGACGTCACAATATATTATGACGTCATAATGTATCCGCATTATGACATCACAATATATTATGAGAGCGCAATTTGGAGGTTTAATGACCATTTTCGATTACCCCAATTTGTGTCACAACTACTGGAGCATCATGAGCATGTATTAGGACGTCACAGTATATGATGACATCATAATTAGTATGCACTATGACGTCACAATGTAATATGACGTCATAATGTATCCGCATTATGACATCACAATATATTATGAGAGCGCAATTTGCAGGTATTATGAGCAATTTCTCTTACCCCAATTTGTGTCATATCTACTGGAGCATCATGAGCATGTATTATGACGTCACAGTATATGATGACATCATAATTTGTATGCACTATGACGTCACAATGTATTATGACGTCATAATGTATCCGCATTATGACATCACAATATATTATGAGAGCGCAACATGCAGGTATTATGAGCAATTTCTCTTACCTCAATTTGTGTCACATCTACTGGAGCATCATGAGCATGTATTATGACGTCACAGTATTTGATGACATCATAATTAGTATGCACTGTGACGTCACAATGTATTATGACGTCATAATGTGTCCGCACTATGACATCACAATATATTATGAGAGCGCAACATGCAGGTATTATTAGCAATTTCTCTTACCCCAATTTGTGTCACATCTACTGGAGCATCATGAGCATGTATTATGACGTCACAGTATATGATGACATCATAATTAGTATGCAGTATGACGTCACAATGTATTATGACGTCATATTGTATCCGCATTATGACATCACAATATATTATGAGAGCGCAACATGCAGGTATTATGAGCAATTTCTCTTACCCCAATTTGTGTCACATCTACTGGAGCATCATGAGCATGTATTATGACGACACAGTATATGATGACATCATAATTAGTATGCAGTATGACGTCACAATGTATTATGACGTCATAATGTATCCGAATTAAGACATCACAATATATTATGAGAGCGCAACATGCAGGTATTATGAGCAATTTCTCTTACCCCAATTTGTGTCACATCTACTGCATCATCATGAGCATGTATTATGACGTCACAGTATATGATGACATCATAATTAGTATGCAGTATGACGTCACAATGTATTATGACGTCATAATATATCCGCATTATGACATCACAATATATTATGAGAGCGCAACATGCAGGTTTTATGAACAATTTCGCTCACCCCAATTTGTGTCACATCTACTGTAGCATCATGAGCATGTATTATGACGTCATAGTATATGACGACATCATAATTAGTATGCACTATGACGTCACAATGTATTATGACGTCATAATGTATCCGCATTATGACATCACAATATATCATGAGAGCGCAACATGCAGGTATTATGAGCAATTTCTCTTACCCCAATTTGTGTCACATCTACTGGAGCATGATGAGCATGAATTACGACGTCACAGTATATGATGACATCATAATTAGTATGCACTATGACGTCACAATATATTATGAAGTCATAATGTATCCGCATTACGACATCACAATATATTATGAGAGCGCAATATGCAGGTATTATGAGCACTTTCTCTTACCGCAATTTGTGTCACATCTACTGGAGCATCATGAGCATGTATTATGACGTCACAGTATATGATGACATCATAATTAGTATGCACTATGACGTCACAATGTATTATGACGTCATAATGTGTCCGCGTTATGACATCACAATATATTATGAGAGCCCAATTTACAGGTATTATGAACAATTTCTCTTACCCCAATTTGTGTCACATCTACTGGAGTATCATGAGCATGTATTATGACGTCACAGTATATGATGACATCATAATTAGTATGCAGTATGACGTCACAATATATTATGTCGTCACAATGTATCCGCATTATGACATCACAATATATTATGAGAGCGCAACATGCAGGTATTGTGAGCAATTTCTCTTACCCGAATTTGTGTCACATATACTGGAGCATCATGGGCATGTATTATGACGTCACAGTATATGATGACATCATAATTAGTATGCACTATGACGTCAAAATGTATTATGACGTCATAATGTGTCCGCATTATGACATCACAATATATTATGAGAGCGCAACATGCAGGTATTATGAGCAATTTCTCTTACCCCAATTTGTGTCACATCTACTGGAGCATCATGAGCATGTATTATGACATCACAGTATATGATGACATCATAGTGAGTATGCACTATGACGTCACAATGTGCTATGACGTCATAATGTATCCGCATTATGACATCACAATATATTATGAGAACGCAATTTGCAGGTATTATGAGCAATTTGTCTTACCCCAATTTGTGTCACATCTACTGGAGCCTCATGAGCATGTATTATGACGTCACAGTATATGATGACATCATAATTAGTATGCACTATGACGTCACATTGTATTATGACGTCATAATATATCCGCATTATAACATCACAATATATTATGAGAGCGCAACATGCAGGTATTATGAGCAATTTCTCTTACCCTAATTTGTGTCACATCTACTGGATCCTCATGAGCATGTATTATGACGTCACAGTATATGATGACATCATAATTAGTATGCAGTATGACGTCACAATGTATTATGACGTCATAATGTATCCGCATTATGACATCACAATATATTATGAGAGCGCAACATGCAGGTATTATGAGCAATTTCTCTTACCTCAATTTGTGTCACATCTACTGGAGCATCATGAGCATGTATTATGACGTCACAGTATTTGATGACATCATAATTAGTATGCACTGTGACGTCACAATGTATTATGACGTCATAATGTATCCGCACTATGACATCACAATATATTATGAGAGCGCAACATGCAGGTGTTATGAGCAATTTCTCTTACCCCAATTTGTGTCACATCTACTGGAGCATCATGAGCATGTATTATGACGTCACAGTATATGATGACATCATAATTAGTATGCACTATGACGTCACAATGTATTATGACGTCATAATGTATCCGCATTATGACATCACAATATATTATGAGACAGCAATTTGCAGGTTTTATGACCAATTTCTCTTACCCCAATTTGTGTCACATCTACTGGAGCATCATGAGCATGTATTATGACGTCACAGTGTATGATGACATCATAATTAGTATGCAGTATGACTTCACAATGTATTATGACGTCATAATGTATCCGCATTATGACATCACAATATATTATGAGAGTGCAACATGCAGGTATTATGAGCAATTTCTCTTACCTCAATTTGTGTCACATCTACTGGAGCATCATGAGCATGTATTATGACGTCACAGTATATGATGACATCATAATTAGTATGCACTATGACGTCACAATGTATTATGACGTCATAATGTATCCGCATTATGACATCACAATATATTATGAGAGCGCAATTTGCAGGTATTATGAGCAATTTCTCTTACCCCAATTTGTGTCACATCTACTGGAGCATCATGAGCATGTATTATGACGTCACAGTATATGATGACATCATAATTTGTATGCACTATGACGTCACAATGTATTATGACGTCATAATGTATCCGCATTATGACATCACAATATATTATGAGAGCGCAACATGCAGGTATTATGAGCAATTTCTCTTACCCCAATTTGTGTCACATCTACTGGAGCATCATGAGCATGTATTATGACGTCACAGTATATGATGACATCATAATGAGTATGCACTATGACGTCACAATGTGCTATGACGTCATAATGTATCCGCATTATGACATCACAATATATTATGAGAGCGCAATTTGCAGGTATTATGAGCAATTTGTCTTAACCCAATTTGTGTCACATCTACTGGAGCATCATGAGCATGTATTATGACGTCACAGTATATGATGACATCATAATTAGTATGCACTATGAAGTCACAATGTATTATGACGTCATAATGTATCCGCATTATGAGATCACAATATATTATGAGAGCGCAATATGCAGGTTTTATGACCAATTTCGCTTACCGCAATTTGTGTCACATCTACTGGAGCATCATGAGCATGTATTATGATGTCACAGTATATGATGACATCATAATTAGTATGCAGTATGACGTCACAATGTATTATGATGTCATAAAGTATCCGCATTATGACATCACAATATATTATGAGAGCGCAACATGCAGGTATTATGACCAATTTCGCTTACCCCAATTTGTGTCACATCTACTGTAGCATCATGAGCATGTATTATGACGTCACAGTATATGATGACATCATAATTAGTATGCAGTATGACGTCACAATGTATTATGATGTCATAATGTATCCGCATTATGACATCACAATATATTATGAGAGCGCAATCTGCAGGTTTTATGACCAATTTCGCTTACCCCAATTTGTGTCACATCTACTGGAGCATCATGAGCATGTATTATGACGTCACAGTATATGATGACATGATAATCAGTATGCACTATGTCTTCACAATGTATTATGACGTCATAATGTACCCGCATTATGACATCACAATATATTATGAGAGCGCAACATGCAGGTATTATGAGCAATTTATCTTACCCCAATTTGTGTCACATCTACTGGAGCATCATGAGCATGATTTATGACGTCAGAGTATATGATGACATCAAAATTAGTATGCACTATGACGTCACAATGTATTATGACGTCATAATGTATCCGCATTATGACATCACAATATATTATGAGAGCGCAATTTGGAGGTTTAATGACCATTTTCGATTACCCCAATTTGTGTCACATCTACTGGAGCATCATGAGCATGTATTATGACGTCACAGTATATGATGACATCATAGTTAGTATGCACTATGACGTCACAATGTATTATGACGTCATAATGTGTCCGCATTATGACATCACAATATATTATGAGAGCGCAATTTGCAGGTATTATGAGCAATTTCTCTTACCCCAATTTGTGTCACATCTACTGGAGCATCATGAGCATGTATTATGACGTCACAGTATATGATGACATCATAATTTGTATGCACTATGACGTCACAATGTATTATGACGTCATAATGTATCCGCATTATGACATCACAATATATTATGAGAGCGCAACATGCAGGTGTTATGAGCAATTTCTCTTACCCCAATTTGTGTCACATCTACTGGAGCATCATGAGCATGTATTATGACGTCACATTATATGATGACATCATAATTAGTATGCAGTATGACGTCACATTGTATTATGACGTCATAATGTATCCGCATTATGACATCACAATATATTATGAGAGCGCAACATGCAGGTATTATGAGCAATTTCTATTACCCCAAATTGTGTCACATCTACTGGAGCATCATGAGCATGTATTATGATATCACAGTATATGATGACATCATAATTAGTATGCAGTATGACGTCACAATGTATTATGACGTCATAATGTCTCCGCATTATGACATCACAATATATTATGAGAGAGCAATTTGCAGGTTTTATGACCAATTTCTCTTACCCCAATTTGTGTCACATCTACTGGAGCATCATGAGCATGTATTATGACGTCACAGTATATGATGGCATCATAATTAGTATGCAGTATGACGTCACAATGTATTATGACGTCATAATGTCTCCGCATTATGACATCACAATATATTATTCGAGTGCAATTTGCAGGTTTTATGAACAATTTCGCTTACCCCAATTTGTGTCAAATCTACTGGAGCATCATGAGCATGTATTATGATGTCACAGTATATGATGACATCATAATAAGTATGCACTATGACGTCACAATGTATTATGACGTCATAATGTGCCCACATTATGACATCACAATATATTATGAGAGCGCAACATGCAGGTATTATGAGCAATTTCTCTTACCCCAATTTGTGTCACATCTACTGGAGCATCATGAGCATGTATTATGACGTCACAGTATATGATGACATCATAATTTGTATGCACTATGACGTCACAATGTATTATGACGTCATAATGTATCCGCATTATGACATCAAAATATATTATGAGAGCGCAACATGCAGGTGTTATGAGCAATTTCTCTTACCCCAATTTGTGTCACATCTACTGGAGCATCATGAGCATGTATTATGACGTCACAGTATATGATGACATCATAATTAGTATGCAGTATGACGTCACATTGTATTATGACGTCATAATATATCCGCATTATGACATCACAATATATTATGAGAGCGCAACATGCAGGTATTATGAGCAATTTCTCTTACCCCAAATTGTGTCACATCTACTGGAGCATCATGAGCATGTATTATGATGTCACAGTATATGATGACATCATAATTAGTATGCAGTATGACGTCACAATGTATTATGGCGTCATAATGTCTCCGCATTATGACATCACAATATATAATGAGAGAGCAATTTGCAGGTTTTATGACCAATTTCTCTTAGCCCAATTTGTGTCACATCTACTGGAGCATCATGAGCATGTATTATGACGTCACAGTATGTGATGGCATCATAATTAGTATGCAGTATGATGTCACAATGTATTATGACGTCATAATGTATCCGCATTATGGCATCACAATATATTATGAGAGCGCAACATGCAGGTATTATGAGCAATTTCTCTTACCCCAATTTGTGTCACATCTACTTGAGCATCATGAGCATGTATTATGACGTCACAGTATATGATGACATCATAATTAGTATGCAGTATGACGTCACAATGTATTATGACGTCATAATGTATCCGCATTATGACATCACAATATATTATGAGAGCGCAATTTGCAGGTTTTATGACCAATTTCGCTTACCCCAATTTGTGTCACATCTACTGGAGCATCATGAGCATGTATTATGACGTCACAGTATATGATGACATCATTATTAGTATGCAGTATGACGTCACAATGTATTATGATGTCATAAAGTATCTGCAGTATGTCATCACAATATATTATGAGAGCGCAACTTGCAGGTAATATGAGCAATTTCGCTTACCCAATTTGTGTCACATCTATAGTAGCATCATGAGCATGTATTATGACGTCACAGTATATGATGACATCATAATTAGTATGCACTATGACGTCACAATGTATTATGACGTCATAATGTATCCGCATTATGACATCACAATATATTATGAGAGCGCAACTTGGAGGTTTAATGACCATTTTCGATTACCCCAATTTGTGTCACATCTACTGGAGCATCATGAGCATGTATTATGACGTCACAGTATATGATGACATCATAATTAGTATGCACTATGACGTCACAATATATTATGACGTCATAATGTATCCGCATTATGACATCACAATATATTATGAGAGCGCAATTTGCAGGTATTATGAGCAATTTATCTTACCCCAATTTGTGTCACATCTACTGGAGCATCATGAGCATGTATTATGACGTCACAGTATATGATGACATCATAATTTGTATGCACTATGACGTCACAATGTATTATGACGTCATAATGTATCCGCATTATGACATCACAATATATTATGAGAGCGCAACATGCAGGTATTATGAGCAATTTCTCTTACCCCAATTTGTGTCACATCTACTGGAGCATCATGAGCATGTATTATGACGTCACAGTATATGATGACATCATAATTTGTATGCACTATGACGTCACAATGTATTATGACGTCATAATGTATCCGCATTATGACATCACAATAAATAATGAGAGAGCAATTTGCAGGTTTTCTGACCAATTTCTCTTACCCCAATTTGTGTCACATCTACTGGAGCATCATGAGCATGAATTATGACGTCACAGTATATGATGACATCATAATTAGTATGCAGTATGACGTCACAATGTATTAGGACGCCATAATGTATCAGCATTATGACATCACAATATATTATGACAGCGCAATTTGCAGGTTTTATGACCAATTTCGCTTAACCCAATTTGTGTCACATCTACTGGAGCATCATGAGCATGTATTATGACGTCACAGTATATGATGACATCATAATTAGTATGCACTATGACGTCGCATTGTATTATGACGTCATAATGTATCCGCATTATGACATCACAATATATTATGAGAGCGCAACATGCAGGTATTATGAGCAATTTCTATTACCCCAAATTGTGTCACATCTACTGGAGCATCATGAGCATGTATTATGATATCACAGTATATGATGACATCATAATTAGTATGCAGTATGACGTCACAATGTATTATGACGTCATAATGTCTCCGCATTATGACATCACAATATATTATGAGAGAGCAATTTGCAGGTTTTATGACCAATTTCTCTTACCCCAATTTGTGTCACATCTACTGGAGCATCATGAGCATGTATTATGACGTCACAGTATATGATGACATCATAATTAGTATGCAGTATGACGTCACAATGTATTATGACGTCATAATGTATCCGCATTATGACATCACAATATATTATGAGAGCGCAATTTGCAGGTTTTATGACCAATTTCGCTTACCCCAATTTGTGTCACATCTACTGGAGCATCATGAGCATGTAGTATGACGTCACAGTATATGATGACATCATAATTAGTATGCACTATGACGTCACAATGTACTATGACGTCATAATGTATCCGCATTATGACATCACAATATATTATTCGAGTGCAATTTGCAGGTTTTATGAACAATTTCGCTTACCCCAATTTGTGTCACATCTACTGGAGCATCATGAGCATGTATTATGATGTCACAGTATATGATGACATCATAATTAATATGCACTATGACGTCACAATGTATTATGACGTCATAATTTGCCCACATTATGACACCACAATATATTATGAGAGCGCAACATGCAGGTATTATGAGCAATTTCTCTTACCCCAATTTGTGTCACATCTACTGGAGCATCATGAGCATGTATTATGACGTCACAGTATATGATGACATCATAATTAGTATGCAGTATGACGTCACAATGTATTATGACGTCATATTGTATCCGCATTATGACATCACAATATATTATGAGAGCGCAACATGCAGGTATTATGAGCAATTTCTCTTACCCCAATTTGTGTCACATCTACTGGAGCATCATGAGCATGTATTATGACGACACAGTATATGATGACATCATAATTAGTATGCAGTATGACGTCACAATGTATTATGACGTCATAATGTATCCGAATTAAGACATCACAATATATTATGAGAGCGCAACATGCAGGTATTATGAGCAATTTCTCTTACCCCAATTTGTGTCACATCTACTGCATCATCATGAGCATGTATTATGACGTCACAGTATATGATGACATCATAATTAGTATGCAGTATGACGTCACAATGTATTATGACGTCATAATATATCCGCATTATGACATCACAATATATTATGAGAGCGCAACATGCAGGTTTTATGAACAATTTCGCTCACCCCAATTTGTGTCACATCTACTGGAGCATCATGAGCATGTATTATGACGTCATAGTATATGACGACATCATAATTAGTATGCACTATGACGTCACAATGTATTATGACGTCATAATGTATCCGCATTATGACATCACAATATATCATGAGAGCGCAACATGCAGGTATTATGAGCAATTTCTCTTACCCCAATTTGTGTCACATCTACTGGAGCATGATGAGCATGAATTACGACGTCACAGTATATGATGACATCATAATTAGTATGCACTATGACGTCACAATATATTATGAAGTCATAATGTATCCGCATTACGACATCACAATATATTATGAGAGCGCAATATGCAGGTATTATGAGCACTTTCTCTTACCGCAATTTGTGTCACATCTACTGGAGCATCATGAGCATGTATTATGACGTCACAGTATATGATGACATCATAATTAGTATGCACTATGACGTCACAATGTATTATGACGTCATAATGTGTCCGCGTTATGACATCACAATATATTATGAGAGCCCAATTTACAGGTATTATGAACAATTTCTCTTACCCCAATTTGTGTCACATCTACTGGAGTATCATGAGCATGTATTATGACGTCACAGTATATGATGACATCATAATTAGTATGCAGTATGACGTCACAATATATTATGTCGTCACAATGTATCCGCATTATGACATCACAATATATTATGAGAGCGCAACATGCAGGTATTGTGAGCAATTTCTCTTACCCGAATTTGTGTCACATATACTGGAGCATCATGGGCATGTATTATGACGTCACAGTATATGATGACATCATAATTAGTATGCACTATGACGTCAAAATGTATTATGACGTCATAATGTGTCCGCATTATGACATCACAATATATTATGAGAGCGCAACATGCAGGTATTATGAGCAATTTCTCTTACCCCAATTTGTGTCACATCTACTGGAGCATCATGAGCATGTATTATGACATCACAGTATATGATGACATCATAGTGAGTATGCACTATGACGTCACAATGTGCTATGACGTCATAATGTATCCGCATTATGACATCACAATATATTATGAGAACGCAATTTGCAGGTATTATGAGCAATTTGTCTTACCCCAATTTGTGTCACATCTACTGGAGCCTCATGAGCATGTATTATGACGTCACAGTATATGATGACATCATAATTAGTATGCACTATGACGTCACATTGTATTATGACGTCATAATATATCCGCATTATGACATCACAATATATTATGAGAGCGCAACATGCAGGTATTATGAGCAATTTCTCTTACCCTAATTTGTGTCACATCTACTGGATCCTCATGAGCATGTATTATGACGTCACAGTATATGATGACATCATAATTAGTATGCAGTATGACGTCACAATGTATTATGACGTCATAATGTATCCGCATTATGACATCACAATATATTATGAGAGCGCAACATGCAGGTATTATGAGCAATTTCTCTTACCTCAATTTGTGTCACATCTACTGGAGCATCATGAGCATGTATTATGACGTCACAGTATTTGATGACATCATAATTAGTATGCACTGTGACGTCACAATGTATTATGACGTCATAATGTATCCGCACTATGACATCACAATATATTATGAGAGCGCAACATGCAGGTGTTATGAGCAATTTCTCTTACCCCAATTTGTGTCACATCTACTGGAGCATCATGAGCATGTATTATGACGTCACAGTATATGATGACATCATAATTAGTATGCACTATGACGTCACAATGTATTATGACGTCATAATGTATCCGCATTATGACATCACAATATATTATGAGACAGCAATTTGCAGGTTTTATGACCAATTTCTCTTACCCCAATTTGTGTCACATCTACTGGAGCATCATGAGCATGTATTATGACGTCACAGTGTATGATGACATCATAATTAGTATGCAGTATGACTTCACAATGTATTATGACGTCATAATGTATCTGCATTATGACATCACAATATATTATGAGAGTGCAACATGCAGGTATTATGAGCAATTTCTCTTACCTCAATTTGTGTCACATCTACTGGAGCATCATGAGCATGTATTATGACGTCACAGTATATGATGACATCATAATTAGTATGCACTATGACGTCACAATGTATTATGACGTCATAATGTATCCGCATTATGACATCACAATATATTATGAGAGCGCAATTTGCAGGTATTATGAGCAATTTCTCTTACCCCAATTTGTGTCACATCTACTGGAGCATCATGAGCATGTATTATGACGTCACAGTATATGATGACATCATAATTTGTATGCACTATGACGTCACAATGTATTATGACGTCATAATGTATCCGCATTATGACATCACAATATATTATGAGAGCGCAACATGCAGGTATTATGAGCAATTTCTCTTACCCCAATTTGTGTCACATCTACTGGAGCATCATGAGCATGTATTATGACGTCACAGTATATGATGACATCATAATGAGTATGCACTATGACGTCACAATGTGCTATGACGTCATAATGTATCCGCATTATGACATCACAATATATTATGAGAGCGCAATTTGCAGGTATTATGAGCAATTTATCTTACCCCAATTTGTGTCACATCTACTGGAGCATCATGAGCATGTATTATGACGTCACAGTATATGATGACATCATAATTTGTATGCACTATGACGTCACAATGTATTATGACGTCATAATGTATCCGCATTATGACATCACAATATATTATGAGAGCGCAACATGCAGGTATTATGAGCAATTTCTCTTACCCCAATTTGTGTCACATCTACTGGAGCATCATGAGCATGTATTATGACGTCACAGTATATGATGACATCATAATTTGTATGCACTATGACGTCACAATGTATTATGACGTCATAATGTATCCGCATTATGACATCACAATATATTATGAGAGCGCAACATGCAGGTGTTATGAGCAATTTCTCTTACCCCAATTTGTGTCACATCTACTGGAGCATCATGAGCATGTATTATGACGTCACAGTATATGATGACATCATAATTAGTATGCAGTATGACATCACATTGTATTATGACGTCATAATGTATCCGCATTATGACATCACAATATATTATGAGAGCGCAACATGCAGGTATTATGAGCAATTTCTCTTACCCCAAATTGTGTCACATCTACTGGAGCATCATGAGCATGTATTATGATGTCACAGTATATGATGACATCATAATTAGTATGCAGTATGACGTCACAATGTATTATGACGTCATAATGTCTCCGCATTATGACATCACAATATATTATGAGAGAGCAATTTGCAGGTTTTATGACCAATTTCTCTTACCCCAATTTGTGTCACATCTACTGGAGCATCATGAGCATGTATTATGACGTCACAGTATATGATGGCATCATAATTAGTATGCAGTATGACGTCACAATGTATTAGGACGCCATAATGTATCCGCATTATGACATCACAATATATTATGAGAGCGCAATTTGCAGGTTTTATGACCAATTTCGCTTAACCCAATTTGTGTCACATCTACTGGAGCATCATGAGCATGTATTATGACGTCACAGTATATGATGACATCATAATTAGTATGCACTATGACGTCACATTGTATTATGACGTCATAATGTATCCGCATTATGACATCATAATATATTATGAGAGCGCAACATGCAGGTATTATGAGCAATTTCTATTACCCCAAATTGTGTCACATCTACTGGAGCATCATGAGCATGTATTATGATATCACAGTATATGATGACATCATAATTAGTATGCAGTATGACGTCACAATGTATTATGACGTCATAATGTCTCCGCATTATGACATCACAATATATTATGAGAGAGCAATTTGCAGGTTTTATGACCAATTTCTCTTACCCCAATTTGTGTCACATCTACTGGAGCATCATGAGCATGTATTATGACGTCACAGTATATGATGACATCATAATTAGTATGCAGTATGACGTCACAATGTATTATGACGTCATAATGTATCCGCATTATGACATCACAATATATTATGAGAGCGCAATTTGCAGGTTTTATGACCAATTTCGCTTACCCCAATTTGTGTCACATCTACTGGAGCATCATGAGCATGTAGTATGACGTCACAGTATATGATGACATCATAATTAGTATGCACTATGACGTCACAATGTACTATGACGTCATAATGTATCCGCATTATGACATCACAATATATTATTCGAGTGCAATTTGCAGGTTTTATGAACAATTTCGCTTACCCCAATTTGTGTCACATCTACTGGAGCATCATGAGCATGTATTATGATGTCACAGTATATGATGACATCATAATTAGAATGCACTATGACGTCACAATGTATTATGACGTCATAATGTGCCCACATTATGACACCACAATATATTATGAGAGCGCAACATGCAGGTATTATGAGCAATTTCTCTTACCCCAATTTGTGTCACATCTACTGGAGCATCATGAGCATGTATTATGACGTCACAGTATATGATGACATCATAATTTGTATGCACTATGACGTCACAATGTATTATGATGTCATAATGTATCCGCATTATGACATCACAATATATTATGAGAGCGCAACATGCAGGTGTTATGAGCAATTTCTCTTACCCCAATTTGTGTCACATCTACTGGAGCATCATGAGCATGTATTATGACGTCACAGTATATGATGACATCATAATTAGTATGCAGTATGACGTCACATTTTAGTATGACGTCATAATGTATCCGCATTATGACATCACAATATATTATGAGAGCGCAACATGCAGGTATTATGAGCAATTTCTCTTACCCCAAATTGTGTCACATCTACTGGAGCATCATGAGCATGTATTATGATGTCACAGTATATGATGACATCATAATTAGTATGCAGTATGACGTCACAATGTATTATGACGTCATAATGTCTCCGCATTATGACATCACAATATATTATGAGAGAGCAATTTGCAGGTTTTATGACCAATTTCTCTTACCCCAATTTGTGTCACATCTACTGGAGCATCATGAGCATGTATTATGACGTCACAGTATATGATGGCATCATATTTAGTATGCAGTATGATGTCACAATGTATTATGACGTCATAATGTATCCGCATTATGACATCACAATATATTATGAGAGCGCAACATGCAGGTATTATGAGCAATTTCTGTTACCCCAATTTGTGTCACATCTACTTGAGCATCATGAGCATGTATTATGACGTCACAGTATATGATGGCATCATAATTAGTATGCAGTATGACGTCACAATGTATTATGACGTCATAATGTATCCGCATTATGACATCACAATATATTATGAGAGCGCAATTTGCAGGTTTTATGACCAATTTCGCTTACCCCAATTTGTGTCACATCTACTGGAGCATCATGAGCATGTATTATGACGTCACAGTATATGATGACATCATTATTAGTATGCAGTATGACGTCACAATGTATTATGATGTCATAAAGTATCTGCAGTATGTCATCACAATATATTATGAGAGCGCAACTTGCAGGTAATATGACCAATTTCACTTACCCAATTTGTGTCACATCTATAGTAGCATCATGAGCATGTATTATGACGTCACAGTATTTGATGACATCATAATTAGTATGCACTATGACGTCACAATGTATTATGACGTCATAATGTATCCGCATTATGACATCACAATATATTATGAGAGCGCAATTTGGAGGTTTAATGACCATTTTCGATTACCCCAATTTGTGTCACATCTACTGGAGCATCATGAGCATGTATTATGACGTCACAGTATATGATGACATCATAATTAGTATGCACTATGACGTCACAATATATTATTATGCCATAATGTATCCGCATTATGACATCACAATATATTATGAGAGCGCAACATGCAGGTGTTATGAGCAATTTCTCTTACCCCAATTTGTGTCACATCTACTGGAGCATCATGAGCATGTATTATGACGTCACAGTATATGATGACATCATAATTAGTATGCACTATGACGTCACAATGTATTATGACGTCATAATATATCCGCATTATGACATCACAATATATTATGAGAGCGCAATTTGCAGGTTTTATGACCAATTTCTCTTACCCCAATTTGTGTCACATCTACTGGAGCATCATGAGCATGTATTATGACGTCACAGTATATGATGACATCATAAATAGTATGCAGTATGACGTCACAATGTATTATGACGTCATAATGTATCCGCATTAAGACATCACAATATATTATGAGAACGCAACATGCAGGTATTATGAGCAATTTCTCTTACCCCAATTTGTGTCACATCTACTTGAGCATCATGAGCATGTATTATGACATCACAGTATATGGTGACATCATAATTAGTATGCAGTATGACGTCACAATGTATTATGACGTCATAATGTATCCGCATTAAGACATCACAATATATTATGAGAGCGCAACATGCAGGTATTATGAGCAATTTCTCTTACCCCAATTTGTGTCACATCTACTGGATCATCATGAGCATGTATTATGACGTCACAGTATATGATGACATCATAATTAGTATGCACTATGACGTCGCAATGTATTATGACGTCATAATGTATCCGCATTATGACATCACAATATATTATGAGAGCACAACATGCAGGTAGTATGAGCAATTTCTCTTACCCCAATTTGTGTCACATCTATTGGAGCATCATGAGCATGTATTATGACGTCACAGTATATGATGACATCATAATTAGTATGCAGTATGACGTCACAATGTATTATGACGTCATAATGTATCCGCATTATGACATCACAATATATAATGAGAGCGCAATTTGCAGGTTTTATGACCAATTTCGCTTACCCCAATTTGTGTCACATATACTGGAGCATCATGAGCATGTATTATGATGTCACAGTATATGATGACATCATTATTAGTATGCAGTATGACGTCACAATGTATTATGATGTCATAAAGTATGTGCAGTATGACATCACAATATATTATGAGAGCGCAACATGCAGGTATTATGACCAATTTCGCTTACCCCAATTTGTGTCACATCTACTGTAGCATCATGAGCATGTATTATGACGTCACAGTATATGATGACATCATAATAAGTATGCACTATGACGTCACAATGTATTATGACCTCATAATGTATCCGCATTATGACATCACAATATATTATTAGAGCGCAATTTGGAGGTTTCATGACCATTTTCGATTACCCCAATTTGTGTCACATCTACTGGAGCATCATGAGCATGTATTATGACGTCACAGTATATGATGACATCATAATTAGTATGCACTATGACGTCACAATGTATTATGACGTCATAATATATCCGCATTATGACATCACAATATATTATGAGAGCGCAATTTGCAGGTTTTATGACCAATTTCTCTTTCCCCAATTTGTGTCACATCTACTGGAGCATCATGAGCATGTATTATGACGTCACAGTATATGATGACATCATAATTAGTATGCAGTATGACGTCACAATGTATTATGACGTAATAATGTATCCGCATTAAGAAATCACAATATATTATGAGAGCGCAACATGCAGGTATTATGAGCAATTTCTCTTACCCCAATTTGTGTCACATCTACTGGAGCATCATGAGCATGTATTATGACGTCACAGTATATGATGACATCATAATTAGTATGCACTATGACGTCACAATGTATTATGACGTCATAATGTATCCGCATTATGACATCACAATATATTATGAGAGCGCAACATGCAGGTATTATGAGCAATTTCTCTTACCCCAATTTGTGTCACATCTACTGGAGCATCATGAGCATGTATTATGACGTCACAGTATATGATGACATCATAATTAGTATGCACTATGACGTCACAATGTATTATGACGTCATAATGTATCCGCATTATGACATCACAATATATTATGAGAGCGCAATTTGCAGGTATTATGAGCAATTTCTCTTACCCCAATTTGTGTCACATCTACTGGAGCATCATGAGCATGTATTATGACGTCACAGTATATGATGACATCATAATTTGTATGCACTATGACGTCACAATATATTATGACGTCATAATGTATCCGCATTATGACATCACAATATATTATGAGAGCGCAACATGCAGGTATTATGAGCTATTTCTCTTACCTCAATTTGTGTCACATCTACTGGAGCATCATGAGCATGTATTATGACGTCACAGTATTTGATGACATCATAATTAGTATGCACTGTGACGTCATAATGTATTATGACGTCATAATGTATCCGCACTATGACATCACAATATATTATGAGAGCGCAACATGCAGGTATTATGAGCAATTTCTCTTATCCCAATTTGTGTCACATCTACTGGAGCATCATGAGCATGTATTATGACGTCACAGTATATGATGACATCATAATTAGTATGCACTATGACGTCACAATGTATTATTACGCCATAATGTATCCGCATTATGACATCACAATATATTATGAGAGCGCAACATGCAGGTGTTATGAGCAATTTCTCTTACCCCAATTTGTGTCACATCTACTGGAGCAACATGAGCATGTATTATGACGTCACAGTATATGATGACATCATAATTAGTATGCACTATGACGTCACAATGTATTATGACGTCATAATATATCCGCATTATGACATCACAATATATTATGAGAGCGTAATATGCAGGTGTTATGAGCAATTTCTCTTACCCCAATTTGTGTCACATCTACTGGAGCATCATGAGCATGTATTATGATGTCACAGTATATGATGACATCATAATTAGTATGCACTATGATGGCACAATGTATTATGACGTCATAATGTATCCGCATGATGACATCACAATATATCATGATAGCGCAACATGCAGGTATTATGAGCAATTTCTCTTACCCTAATTTGTGTCACATCTACTGGATCCTCATGAGCATGTATTATGATGTCACAGTATATGATGACATCATAATTAGTATTCAGTATGACGTCACAATGTATTATGACGTCATAATGTATCCGCATTATGACATCACAATATATTATGAGAGCGCAACATGCAGGTATTATGAGCAATTTCTCTTACCCCAATTTGTGTCACATCTACTGGAGCATCATGAGCATGTATTATGACGTCACAGTATATGATGACATCATAATTAGTATGCAGTATGACATCACAATGTATTATGACGTCATAATGTATCCGCATTATGACATCACAATATATTATGAGAGAGCAATTTGCAGGTTTTATGACCAATTTCTCTTACCCCAATTTGTTTCACATCTACTGGAGCATCATGAGCATGTATTATGACGTCGCAGTGTATGATGACATCATAATTAGTATGCAGTATGACTTCACAATGTATTATGACGTCATAATGTATCCGCATTATGACATCACAATATATCATGAGAGCGCAATTTGCAGGTTTCATGACCAATTTCGCTTACCCCAATTTGTGTCACATCTACTGGAGCATCATGAGCATGTATTATGACGTCACAGTATATGATGACATCATAATTATTATGCAGTATAACGTCACAATGTATTATGACGTCATAATGTATCCGCATTATGACATCACAATATATTATGAGAGCGCAACATGCAGGTATTATGAGCAATTTCTCTTACCCCAATTTGTGTCACATCTACTGGAGCATCATGAGCATGTATTATGATGTCACAGTATATGATGACACCATAATTAGTATGCACTATGACGTCACAATGTATTATGACGTCATAATGTATCCGCATTATGACATCACAATATATTATGAGAGCGCAACATGCAGGTATTATGAGCAATTTCTCTTACCCCAATTTGTGTCACATCTACTGGAGCATCATGAGCATGTATTATGACGTCACAGTATTTGATGACATCATAATTAGTATGCACTGTGACGTCACAATGTATTATGACGTCATAATGTATCCGCATTATGACATCACAACATATTATGAGAGCGCAACATGCAGGTATTATGAGCAATTTCTCTTATCCCAATTTGTGTCACATCTACTGGAGCATCATGAGCATGTATTATGACGTCACAGTATATGATGACATCATAATCAGTATGCACTATGGCGTCACAATATATTATGACGTCATAATGTATCCGCATTATGACATCACAATATATTATGAGAGCGCAATTTGCAGGTTATATGACCAATTTCGCTTACCCCAATTTGTGTCACATCTACTGGAGCATCATGAGCATGTATTATGACGTCACAGTATATGATGACATCATAATCAGTATGCACTATGGCGTCACAATGTATTATGACGTCATAATGTACCCGCATTATGACATCACAATATATTATGAGAGCGCAACATGCAGGTATTATGAGCAATTTCTCTTACCCCAATTTGTGTCACATCTACTGGAGCATCATGAGCATGTATTATGACGTCACAGTATATGATGACATCATAATCAGTATGCACTATGGCGTCACAATGTATTATGACGTCATAATGTTCCTGCATTATGACATCACAATATATTATGAGAGCGTAATTTGCAGGTTTTATGACCAATTTCGCTTACCCCAATTTGTGTCACATCTACTGGAGCATCATGAGCATGTATTATGACGTCACAGTATTTGATGACATCATAATTAGTATGCACTGTGACGTCACAATGTATTATGACGTCATAATGTACCCACATTATGACATCACAATATATTATGAGAGCGCAACATGCAGGTATTATGAGCAATTTCTCTTACCCCAATTTGTGTCACATCTACTGGAGCATCATGAGCATGATTTATGACGTTGGAGTATATGATGATATCATAATTAGTATGCACTATGACGTCACAATGTATTATGACGTCATAATGTATCCGCATTATGACATCACAATATATTATGAGAGCGCAATTTGCAGGTTTTATGACCAATTTCGCTTACCCCAATTTGTGTCACATCTACTGGAGCATCATGAGCATGTATTATGACGTCACAGTATATGATGACATCATTATTAGTATGCAGTATGACGTCACAATGTATTATGATGTCATAAAGTATCTGCAGTATGACATCACAATATATTATGAGAGCGCAACATGCAGGTATTATGACCAATTTCGCTTACCCCAATTTGTGTCACATCTACTGTAGCATCATGAGCATGTATTATGACGTCACAGTATATGATGACATCATAATTAGTATGCACTATGACGTCACAATGTATTATGACGTCATAATGTATCCGCATTATGACATCACAATATATTATGAGAGCGCAATTTGGAGGTTTAATGACCATTTTCGATTACCCCAATTTGTGTCACATCTACTGGAGCATCATGAGCATGTATTATGACGTCACAGTATATGATGACATCATAATTATTATGCACTATGACGTCACAATGTATTATGACGTCATAATGTATCCGCCTTATGACATCACAATATATTATGAGAGCGCAACATGCAGGTATTATGAGCAATTTCTCTTACCCCAATTTGTGTCACATCTACTGGAGAATCATGAGCATGTACTATGACGTCACAGTATTTGATGACATCATAATTAGTATGCACTGTGACGTCACAATGTATTATGACGTCATAATGTATCCGCATTATGACATCACAATATATTATGAGAGCGCTACATGCAGGTATTATGAGCAATTTCTCTTATCCCAATTTGTGTCACATCTACTGGAGCATCATGAGCATGTATTATGACGTCACAGTATATGATGACATCATAATCAGTATGCACTATGGCGTCACAATGTATTATGACGTCATAATGTACCCGCATTATGACATCACAATATATTATGAGAGCGCAACATGCAGGTATTATGAGCAATTTCTCTTACCCCAATTTGTGTCACATCTACTGGAGTATCATGATCATGATTTATGACGTCAGAGTATATGATGATATCATAATTAGTATGCACTATGACGTCACAATGTATTATGACGTCATAATGTATCCGCATTATGACATCACAATATATTATGAGAGCGCAATTTGCAGGTTTTATGACCAATTTCGCTTACCCCAATTGGTGTCACATCTACTGGAGCATCATGAACATGTATTATGACGTCACAGTATATGATGACATCATAATCAGTATGCACTATGGCGTCACAATGTATTATGACGTCATAATGTACCCGCATTATGACATCACAATATATTATGAGAGCGCAACATGCAGGTATTATGAGCAATTTCTCTTACCCCAATTTGTGTCACATCTACTGGAGCATCATGAGCATGATTTATGACGTCAGAGTATATGATGATATCATAATTAGTATGCACTATGACATCACAATGTATTATGACGTCATAATGTATCCGCATTATGACATCACAATATATTATGAGAGCGCAACATGCAGGTATTATGAGCAATTTCTCTTACCCCAATTTGTGTCACATCTACTGGAGCATCATGAGCATGTATTATGACGTCACAGTATACGATGACATCATAATCAGTATGCACTATGGCGTCACAATGTATTATGACGTCATAATGTACCCGCATTATGACATCACAATATATTATGAGAGCGCAACATGCAGGTATTATGAGCAATTTCTCTTACCCCAATTTGTGACACATCTACTGGAGCATCATGAGCATGATTTATGACGTCAGAGTATATGATGATATCATAATTAGTATGCACTATGACGTCACAATGTATTATGACGTCATAATGTATCCGCATTATGACATCACAATATATTATGAGAGCGCAATTTGCAGGTTTTATGACCATTTTCGATTACCCCAATTTGTGTCACATCTACTGGAGCATCATGAGCATGTATTATGACGTCACAGTATATGATGACATCATAATCAGTATGCAGTATGACGTCACAATATATTATGACGTCATAATGTATCCGCATTATGACATCACAATACACTATGAGAGCGCAACATGCAGGAATTATGAGCAATTTCTCTTACCCCAATTTGTGTCACATCTACTGGAGCATCATGAGCATGTATTATGACGTCACAGTATTCGATGACATCATAATTAGTATGCACTGTGACATCACAATGTATTATGACGTCATAATGTATCCGCACTATGACATCACAATATATTATGAGAGCGCAACATGCAGGTATTATGAGCAATTTCTCTTATCCCAATTTGTGTCATATCTACTGGAGCATCATGAGCATGTATTATGACGTCACAGTATATGATGACATCATAATTAGTATGCACTATGACGTCACAATGTATTATGACGTCATAATGTATCCGCATTATGACATCACAATATATTATGAGAGCGCAACTTGCAGGTGTTATGAGCAATTTCTCTTACCCCAATTTGTGTCACATCTACTGGAGCATCATGAGCATTTATTATGACGTCAGAGTATATGATGACATCATAATTAGTATGCACTATGACGTCACATTGTATTATGATGTCATAATATATCCGCATTATGACATCACAATATATTATGAGAGCGCAATTTGCAGGTTTTATGACCAATTTCGCTTACCCCAATTTGTGTCACATCTACTGGAGCATCATGAGCATGTATTATGACGTCACAGTATATGATGACATCATTATTAGTATGCAGTATGACGTCACAATGTATTATGATGTCATAAAGTATCTGCAGTATGACATCACAATATATTATGAGAGCGCAACATGCAGGTATTATGAGCAATTTCGCTTACCCCAATTTGTGTCACATCTACTGTAGCATCATGAGCATGTATTATGACGTCACAGTATATGATGACATCATAATTAGTATGCACTATGACGTCACAATGTATTATGACGTCATAATGTATCCGCATTATGACATCACAATATATTATGAGAGCGCAATTTGGAGGTTTAATGACCATTTTCGATTACCCCAATTTGTGTCACATCTACTGGAGCATCATGAGCATGTATTATGACGTCACAGTATATGATGACATCGTAATTATTATGCACTATGACGTCACAATGTATTATGACGTCATAATGTATCCGCATTATGACATCACAATATATTATGAGAGCGCAACATGCAGGTATTATGAGCAATTTCTCTTACCCCAATTTGTGCCACATCTACTGGAGCATCATGAGCATGTATTATGACGTCACAGTATTTGATGACATCATAATTAGTATGCACTGTGACGTCACAATGTATTATGACGTCATAATGTATCCGCATTATGACATCACAATATATTATGAGAGCGCAACATGCAGGTATTATGAGCAATTTCTCTTATCCCAATTTGTGTCACATCTACTGGAGCATCATGAGCATGTATTATGACGTCACAGTATATGATGACATCATAATCAGTATGCATTATGGCGTCACAATGTATTATGACGTCATAATGTATCCGCATTATGACATCACAATATATTATAAGAGCGCAATTTGCAGGTTTTATGACCAATTTCGCTTACCCCAATTTGTGTCACATCTACTGGAGCATCATGAGCATGTATTATGACGTCACAGTATATGATGACATCATAATCAGTATGCACTATGGCGTCACAATGTATTATGACGTCATAATATACCCGCATTATGACATCACAATATATTATGAGAGCGCAACATGCAGGTATTATGAGCAATTTCTCTTACCCCAATTTGTGTCACATCTACTGGAGCATCATGAGCATGTATTATGATGTCACAGTATATGATGACATCATAATTAGTATGCAGTATGACGTCACAATATATTATGACGTCATAATGTATCCGCATTATGACATCACAATACACTATGAGAGCGCAACATGCAGGAATTATGAGCAATTTCTCTTACCCCAATTTGTGTCACATCTACTGGAGCATCATGAGCATGTATTATGACGTCACAGTATTTGATGACATCATAATTAGTATGCACTGTGACATCACAATGTATTATGACGTCATAATGTATCCGCACTATGACATCACAATATATTATGAGAGCGCAACATGCAGGTATTATGAGCAATTTCTCTTATCCCAATTTGTGTCATATCTACTGGAGCATCATGAGCATGTATTATGACGTCACAGTATATGATGACATCATAATTAGTATGCACTATGACGTCACAATGTATTATGACGTCATAATGTATCCGCATTATGACATCACAATATATTATGAGAGCGCAACTTGCAGGTGTTATGAGCAATTTCTCTTACCCCAATTTGTGTCACATCTACTGGAGCATCATGAGCATGTATTATGACGTCAGAGTATATGATGACATCATAATTAGTATGCACTATGACGTCACATTGTATTATGACGTCATAATATATCCGCATTATGACATCACAATATATTATGAGAGCGCAATTTGCAGGTTTTATGACCAATTTCGCTTACCCCAATTTGTGTCACATCTACTGGAGCATCATGAGCATGTATTATGACGTCACAGTATATGATGACATCATTATTAGTATGCAGTATGACGTCACAATGTATTATGATGTCATAAAGTATCTGCAGTATGACATCACAATATATTATGAGAGCGCAACATGCAGGTATTATGACCAATTTCGCTTACCCCAATTTGTGTCACATCTACTGTAGCATCATGAGCATGTATTATGACGTCACAGTATATGATGACATCATAATTAGTATGCACTATGACGTCACAATGTATTATGACGTCATAATGTATCCGCATTATGACATCACAATATATTATGAGAGCGCAACATGCAGGTATTATGAGCAATTTCTCTTACCCCAATTTGTGTCACATCTACTGGAGCATCATGAGCATGTATTATGATGTCCACAGTATATGATGACATCATAATTAGTATGCACTATGAGATCACAATGTATTATGACGTCATAATGTATCCGCATTATGACATCACAGTATATTATGAGAGCGCAACATGCAGGTATTATGAGCAATTTCTCTTATCCCAATTTGTGTCATATCTACTGGAGCATCATGAGCATGTATTATGACGTCACAGTATATGATGACATCATAATTAGTATGCACTATGATGTCACAATGTATTATGACGTCATAATGTATCCGCATTATAACATCACAATATATTATGAGAGCGCAACATGCAGGTGTTATGAGCAATTTCCCTTACCCCAATTTGTGTCACATCTACTGGAGCATCATGAGCATGTATTATGACATCACAGTATATGATGACATCATAATTAGTATGCACTATGACGTCACATTGTATTATGACGTCAGAATATATCCGCATTATGACATCACAATATATTATGAGAGCGCAATTTGCAGGTTTTATGACCAATTTCGCTTACCCCAATTTGTGTCACATCTACTGGAGCATCATGAGCATGTATTATGACGTCACAGTATATGATGACATCATAATTAGTATGCACTATGACGTCACAATGTATTATGACGTCATAATGTATCCGCATTATGACATCACAATATATTATGAGAGCGCAATTTGCAGGTATTATGAGCAATTTGTCTTACCCCAATATGTGTCACATCTACTGGAGCATCATGAGCATGTATTATGACGTCACAGTATATGATGATATCATAATTTGTATGCACTATGACGTCACAATGTATTATGACGTCAAAATGTATCCGCATTATGACATCACAATATATTATGAGAGCGCAACATGCAGGTATTATGAGCAATTTCTCTTACCTCAATTTGTGTCACATCTACTGGAGAAACATGAGCATGTGTTATGACGTCACAGTATTTGATGACATCATAATTAGTATGCACTGTGACGTCACAATGTATTATGACGTCATAATGTGTCCGCACTATGACATCACAATATATTATGAGAGCGCAACATGCAGGTATTATTAGCAATTTCTCTTACCCCAATTTGTGTCACATCTACTGGAGCATCATGAGCATGTATTATGATGTCACAGTATATGATGACATCATAATTAGTATGCACTATGACGTCACAATGTATTATGACATCATAATGTATCCGCATTATGACATCACAATATATTATGAGAGCGCAACATGCAGGTGTTATGAGCAATTTCTCTTACCCCAATTTGTGTCACATCTACTGGAGCATCATGAGCATGTATTATGACGTCACAGTGTATGATGACATCATAATTAGTATGCACTATGACGTCACAATGTATTATGACGTCATAATATATCCGCATTATGACAACACAATATATTATGAGAGCGCAATTTGCAGGTTTTATGACCAATTTCGCTTACACCAATTTGTGTCACATCTACTGGAGCATCATGAGCATGTATTATGACGTCACAGTATATGATGACATCATTATTAGTATGCAGTATGACGTCACAATGTATTATGATGTCATAAAGTATCTGCAGTATGTCATCACAATATATTATGAGAGCGCAACATGCAGGTATTATGACCAATTTCGCTTACCCCAATTTGTGTCACATCTACTGTAGCATCATGAGCATGTATTATGACGTCACAGTATATGATGACATCATAATTAGTATGCACTATGACGTCACAATGTATTATGACGTCATAATTTATCCGCATTATGACATCACAATATATTATGAGAGCGCAATTTGGAGGTTTAATGACCATTTTCGATTACCCCAATTTGTGTCACATCTACTGGAGCATCATGAGCATGTATTATGACCCCACAGTATATGATGACATCATAATTAGTATGCATTATGAGATCACAATGTATTATGACGTCATAATGTATCCGCATTATGAAATCACAATATATTATGAGAGCGCAACATGCAGGTATTATGAGCAATTTCTCTTACCCCAATTTGTGTCACATCTACTGGAGCATCATGAGCATGTATTATGATGTCACAGTATATGATGACATCATAATTAGTATGCACTATGACGTCACAATGTATTATGACGTCATAATGTATCCGCATTATGACATCACAATACATTATGAGAGCGCAACATGCAGGTATTATGAGCAATTTCTCTTACCCCAATTAGTGTCACATCTACTGGAACATCATGAGCATGTATTATGACGTCACAGTGTATGATGACATCATAATTAGTATGCACTATGACGTCACAATGTATTATGACGTCATAATATATCCGCATTATGACATCACAATGTATTATGAGAGCGCAATTTGCAGGTTTTATGACCAATTTCGCTTACCCCAATTTGTGACACATCTACTGGAGCATCATGAGCATGTATTATGACGTCACAGTATATGATGACATCATAATTAGTATGCACTATGACGTCACAGTGTATTATGACGTCATAAGGTATCCGCATTATGACATCACAATATATTATGAGAGCGCAATTTGCAGGTATTATGAGCAATTTGTCTTACCCCAATTTGTGTCACATCTACTGGAGCATCATGAGCATGTATTATGACGTCACAGTATATGATGACATCATAATTTGTATGCACTATGATGTCAAAATGTATTATGACGTCATAATGTATCCGCATTATGACATCACAATATATTATGAGAGCGCAACATGCAGGTATTATGAGCAATTTCTCTTACCTCAATTTGTGTCACATCTACTGGAGCATCATGAGCATGTATTATGACGTCACAGTATTTGATGACATCATAATTAGTATGCACTGTGACGTCACAATGTATTATGACGTCATAATGTGTCCGCACTATGACATCACAATATATTATGAGAGCGCAACATGCAGGTATTATTAGCAATTTCTCTTACCCCAATTTGTGTCACATCTACTGGAGCATCATGAGCATGTATTATGACGTCACAGTATATGATGACATCATAATTAGTATGCACTATGACGTCACAATGTATTATGACGTCATAATGTATCCGCATTATGACATCACAATATATTATGAGAGCGCAACATGCAGGTGTTATGAGCAATTTCTCTTACCCCAATTTGTGTCACATCTACTGGAGCATCATGAGCATGTATTATGACGTCACAGTGTATGATGACATCATAATTAGTATGCACTATGACGTCACAATGTATTATGACGTCATAATATATCCGCATTATGACAACACAATATATTATGAGAGCGCAATTTGCAGGTTTTATGACCAATTTCGCTTACCCCAATTTGTGTCACATCTACTGGAGCATCTTGAGCATGTATTATGACGTCACAGTATATGATGACATCATTATTAGTATGCAGTATGACGTCACAATGTATTATGATGTCATAAAGTATCTGCAGTATGACATCACAATATATTATGAGAGCGCAACATGCAGGTATTATGACCAATTTCGCTTACCCCAATTTGTGTCACATCTACTGTAGCATCATGAGCATGTATTATGACGTCACAGTATATGATGACATCATAATTAGTATGCACTATGACGTCACAATGTATTATGACGTCATAATTTATCCGCATTATGACATCACAATAAATTATGAGAGCGCAATTTGGAGGTTTAATGACCATTTTCGATTACCCCAATTTGTGTCACATCTACTGGACCATCATGAGCATGTATTATGACGTCACAGTATATGATGACATCATAATTAGTATGCACTATGACGTCACAATGTATTATGACGTCATAATGTATCCGCATTATGACATCACAATATATTATGAGAGCGCAATTTGCAGGTATTATGAGCAATTTCTCTTACCCCAATTTGTGTCACATCTACTGGAGCATCATGAGCATGTATTATGACGTCACAGTATATGATGACATCATAATGTTTATGCACTATGACGTCACAATGTATTATGATGTCATAATGTATCCGCATTATGACATAACAGTATATTATGAGAGCGCAACATGCAGGTATTATGAGCAATTTCTCTTACCTCAATTTGTGTCACATCTACTGTAGCATCATGAGCATGTATTATGACGTCACAGTACATGATGACATCATAATTAGCATGCACTATGACGTCACAATGTATTATGATGTCATAATGTATCCGCATTATGACATCACAATATATTATGAGAGCGCAATTTGCAGGTATTATGAGCATTTTCTCTTACCCCAATTTGTGTCACATCTACTGGAGCATCATGAGCATGTATTATGACGTCACAGTATATGATGACATCATAATGTGTATGCACTCTGACGTCACAATGTATTATGACATCATAATGTATCCGCATTATGACATCACAATATATTATGAGAGCGCAACATGCAGGTATTTTGAGCAATTTCTCTTACCTGAATTTGTGTCACATCTACTGGAGCATCATGAGCATGTATTATGACATCACAGTACATGATGACATCATAATTAGCATGCACTATGACATCACAATGTATTATGACGTCATAATGTATCCGCATTATGACATCACAATATATAATGAGAGCGCAACATGCAGGTTTTATGAACAATTTCGCTCACCCCAATTTGTGTCACATCTACTGTAGCATCATGAGCATGTATTATGACGTCATAGTATATGACGACATCATAATTAATATGCACTATGACGTCACAATGTATTATGACATCATAATGTATCCGCATTATGACATCACAATATATTATGAGAGCGCAACATGCAGGTATTATGAGCAATTTCTCTTACGACAGTTTGTGTCACATCTACTGGAGCATCATGAGCATGTATTATGACGTCACAGTATATGATGACATCATAATGTTTATGCACTATGACGTCACAATGTATTATGACGTCATAATGTATCCGCACTATGACATCACAATATATTATGAGAGCGCAACATGCAGGTATTATGAGCAATTTCTCTTACCCCAATTTGTGTCACATCTACTGGAGCATCATGAGCATGTATTATGATGTCACAGTATATGATGACATCATAATTAGTATGCACTATGACGTCACAATGTATTATGACGTCATAATGTATCCGCATTATGACATCACAATACATTATGAGAGCGCAACATGCAGGTATTATGAGCAATTTCTCTTACCCCAATTAGTGTCACATCTACTGGAACATCATGAGCATGTATTATGACGTCACAGTATTTGATGACATCATAATTAGTATGCACTGTGACGTCACAATGTATTATGACGTCATAATGTATCCGCACTATGACATCACAATATATTATGAGAGCGCAACATGCAGGTATTATGAGCAATTTCTCTTATCCCAATTTGTGTCATATCTACTGGAGCATCATGAGCATGTATTATGACGTCACAGTATATGATGACATCATAATTAGTATGCACTATGACGTCACAATGTATTATGACGTCATAATGTATCCGCATTATAACATCACAATATATTATGAGAGCGCAACATGCAGGTGTTATGAGCAATTTCCCTTACCCCAATTTCTGTCACATCTACTGGAGCACCATGAGCATGTATTATGACGTCACAGTATATGATGACATCATAATTAGTATGCACAATGACGTCACATTGTATTATGACGTCATAATATATCCGCATTATGACATCACAATATATTATGAGAGCGCAATTTGCAGGTGTTATGACCAATTTCGCTTACCCCAATTTGTGTCACATCTACTGGAGCATCATGAGCATGTATTATGATGTCACAGTATATGATGACATCATAATTAGTATGCACTATGACGTCACAATGTATTATGACGTCATAATGTATCCGCATTAAGACATCACAATATATTATGAGAGCGCAATTTGCAGGTATTATGAGCAATTTGTCTTACCCCAATTTGTGTCACATCTACTGGAGCATCATGAGCATGTATTATGACGTCACAGTGTATGATGACATCATAATTAGTTTGCACTATGACGTCACAATGTATTATGACGTCATAATATATCCGCATTATGACAACACAATATATTATGAGAGCGCAATTTGCAGGTTTTATGACCAATTTCGCTTACCCCAATTTGTGTCACATCTACTGGAGCATCTTGAGCATGTATTATGACGTCACAGTATATGATGACATCATTATTAGTATGCAGTATGACGTCACAATGTATTATGATGTCATAAAGTATCTGCAGTATGACATCACAATATATTATGAGAGCGCAACATGCAGGTATTATGACCAATTTCGCTTACCCCAATTTGTGTCACATCTACTGTAGCATCATGAGCATGTATTATGACGTCACAGTATATGATGACATCATAATTAGTATGTACTATGACGTCACAATGTATTATGACGTCATAATTTATCCGCATTATGACATCACAATATATTATGAGAGCGCAATTTGGAGGTTTAATGACCATTTTCGATTACCCCAATTTGTGTCACATCTACTGGAGCATCATGAGCATGTATTATGACGTCACAGTATATGATGACATCATAATTAGTATGCACTATGACGTCACAATGTATTATGACGTCATAATGTATCCGCATTATGACATCACAATATATTATGAGAGCGCAATTTGCAGGTATTATGAGCAATTTCTCTTACCCCAATATGTGTCACATCTACTGGAGCATCATGAGCATGTATTATGACGTCACAGTATATGATGACATCATAATGTTTATGCACTATGACGTCACAATGTATTATGATGTCATAATGTATCCGCATTATGACATAACAATATATTATAAGAGCGCAACATGCAGGTATTATGAGCAATTTCTCTTACCTCAATTTGTGTCACATCTACTGGAGCATCATGAGCATGTATTATGACGTCACAGTACATGATGACATCATAATTAGCATGCACTATGACGTCACAATGTATTATGATGTCATAATGTATCCGCATTATGACATCACAATATATTATGAGAGCGCAATTTGCAGGTATTATGAGCATTTTCTCTTACCCCAATTTGTGTCACATCTACTGGAGCATCATGAGCATGTATTATGACGTCACAGTACATGATGACATCATAATTAGCATGCACTATGACATCACAATGTATTATGACGTCATAATGTATCCGCATTATGACATCACAATATATTATGAGAGCGCAACATGCAGGTATTATGAGCAATTTCTCTTACCCCAATTTGTGTCACATCTACTGGAGCATCATGAGCATGATTTATGATGTCAGAGTATATGATGATATCATAATTAGTATGCACTATGACGTCACAATGTATTATGACGTCATAATATATCCGCATTATGACATCACAATATATTATGAGAGCGCAACATGCAGGTATTATGAGCAATTTCTCTTATCCCAGTTTGTGTCACATCTACTGGAGCATCATGAGCATGTATTATGACGTCACAGTATATGATGACATCATAATCAGTATCCACTATGGCGTCACAATGTATTATGACGTCATAATGTATCCGCATTATGACATCACAATATATTATGAGAGCGCAATTTGCAGGTTTTATGAGCAATTTCTCTTACCCCAATTTGTGTCACATCTACTGGAGCATAATGAGCATGTATTATGACGTCACAGTATATGATGACATCATAATCAGTATGCACTATGGCGTCACAATGTATTATGACGTCATAATGTACCCGCATTATGACATCACAATATATTATGAGAGCGCAACATGCAGGTATTATGAGCAATTTCTCTTACCCCAATTTGTGTCACATCTACTGGAGCATCATGAGCATGATTTATGACGTCAGAGTATATGATGATATCATAATTAGTATGCACTATGACGTCACAATGTATTATGACGTCATAATGTATCCGCATTATGACATCACAATATATTATGAGAGCGCAACATGCAGGAATTATGAGCAATTTCTCTTACCCCAATTTGTGTCACATCTACTGGAGCATCATGAGCATGTATTATGACGTCACAGTATTTGATGACATCATAATTAGTATGCACTGTGACGTCACAATGTATTATGACGTCATAATGTATCCGCACTATGACATCACAATATATTATGAGAGCGCAACATGCAGGTATTATGAGCAATTTCTCTTATCGCAATTTGTGTCATATCTACTGGAGCATCATGAGCATGTATTATGACGTCACAGTATATGATGACATCATAATTAGTATGCACTATGACGTCACAATGTATTATGACGTCATAATGTATCCGCATTATGACATCACAATATATTATGAGAGCGCAACTTGCAGGTGTTATGAGCAATTTCTCTTACCACAATTTGTGTCACATCTACTGGAGCATCATGAGCATGTATTATGACGTCACAGTATATGATGACATCATAATTAGTATGCACTATGACGTCACAATGTATTATGACGTCATAATATATCCGCATTATGACATCACAATATATTATGAGAGCGCAATTTGCAGGTTTTATGACCAATTTCGCTTACCCCAATTTGTGTCACATCTACTGGAGCATCATGAGCATGTATTATGACGTCACAGTATATGATGACATCATTATTAGTATGCAGTATGACGTCACAATGTATTATGATGTCATAAAGTATCTGCAGTATGACATCACAATATATTATGAGAGCGCAACATGCAGGTATTATGACCAATTTCGCTTACCCCAATTTGTGTCACATCTACTGTAGCATCATGAGCATGTATTATGACGTCACAGTATGTGATGACATCATAATTAGTATGCACTATGACGTCACAATGTATTATGACGTCATAATGTATCCGCATTATGACATCACAATATATTATGAGAGCGCAATTTGGAGGTTTAATGACCATTTTCGATTACCCCAATTTGTGTCACATCTACTGGAGCATCATGAGCATGTATTATGACGTCACAGTATATGATGACATCATAATTATTATGCACTGTGACGTCACAATGTATTATGACGTCATAATGTATCCGCATTATGACATCACAATATATTATGAGAGCGCAACATGCAGGTATTATGAGCAATTTCTCTTACCCCAATTTGTGTCACATCTACTGGAGCATCATGAGCATGATTTATGACGTCAGAGTATATGATGATATCATAATTAGTATGCACTATGACGTCACAATGTATTATGACGTCATAATGTATCCGCATTATGACATCACAATATATTATGAGAGCGCAACATGCAGGTATTATGAGCAATATCTCTTATCCCAATTTGTGTCACATCTACTGGAGCATCATGAGCATGTATTATGACGTCACAGTATATGATGACATCATAATCAGTATGCACTATGGCGTCACAATGTATTATGACGTCATAATGTATCCGCATTATGACATCACAATATATTATGAGAGCGCAATTTGCAGGTTTTATGACCATCTTCGATTACCCCAATTTGTGTCACATCTACTGGAGCATCATGAGCATGTATTATGACGTCACAGTATATGATGACATCATAATTAGTATGCAGTATGACGTCACAATGTATTATGACGTCATAATGTATCCGCATTATGACATCACAATACATTATGAGAGCGCAACATGCAGGAATTATGAGCAATTTCTCTTACCCCAATTTGTGTCACATCTACTGGAGCATCATGAGCATGTATTATGACGTCACAGTATTTGATGACATCATAATTAGTATGCACTGTGACGTCACAATGTATTCTGACGTCATAATGTATCCGCACTATGACATCACAATATATTATGAGAGCGCAACATGCAGGTATTATGAGCAATTTCTCTTATCCCAATTTGTGTCATATCTACTGGAGCATCATGAGCATGTATTATGACGTCACAGTATATGATGACATCATTATTAGTATGCAGTATGACGTCACAATGTTTTATGATGTCATAAAGTATCTGCAGTATGACATCACAAATTATTATGAGAGCGCAACATGCAGGTATTATGAGCAATTTCTCTTACCCCAATTTGTGTCACATCTACTGGATCATCATGAGCATGTATTATGACGTCACAGTAGATGATGACATCATAATTAGCATGCAGTATGACGTCACAATGTATTATGACGTCATAATGTATCCGCATTATGACATCACAATATATTATGAGAGCGCAACATGCAGGTATTATGAGCAATTTCTCTTACCCCAATTTGTGTCACATCTACTGGAGCATCATGAGCATGTATTATGACGTCACAGTATATGATGACATCATGATTAGTATGCACTATGACGTCACAATGTTTTATGACGTCATAATGTATCCACATTATGACATCACAATATATTATGAGAGACCAATTTGCAGGTTTTATGACCAATTTCTCTTACCCCAATTTGTGTCACATCTACTGGAGCATCATGAGCATGTATTATGACGTCACAGTATATGATGACATCATAATTAGTATGCACTATGACATCACAATGTATTATGACGTCATAATGTATCCGCATTATGACATCACAATATATTATGAGAGCGCAACATGCAGGTATTATGAGCAATTTCTCTTACCCCAATTTGTGTCACATCTACTGGAGCATCATGAGCATGTATTATGACGTCACAGTATATGATGACACCATAATTAGTATGCACTATGACGTCACAATGTATTATGACGTCATAATGTATCCGCATTATGACATCACAATACATTATGAGAGCGCAACATGCAGGTATTATGAGCAATTTCTCTTACCCCAATTTGTGTCACATCTACTGGAGCATCATGAGCATGTATTATGACGTCACAGTATTTGATGACATCATAATTAGTATGCACTGTGACGTCACAATGTATTATGACGTCATAATGTATCCGCACTATGACATCACAATATATTAAGAGAGCGCAACATGCAGGTATTATGAGCAATTTCTCTTATCCCAATTTGTGTCATATCTACTGGAACATCATGAGCATGTATTATGACGTCACAGTATATGATGACATCATAATTAGAATGCACTATGACGTCACAATGTATTATGACGTCATAATGTATCCGCATTATGACATCACAATATATTATGAGAGCGCAATTTGCAGGTGTTAAGAGCAATTTCTCTTACCCCAATTTGTGTCACATCTACTGGAGCATCATGAGCATGTATTATGACGTCACAGTATATGATGACATCATAATTAGTATGCACTATGACGTCACAATGTATTATGACGTCATAATGTCTCCGCATTAAGACATCACAATATATTATGAGAGCGCAACATGCAGGTATTATGAGCAATTTCTCTTACCCCAATTTGTGTCACATCTACTGGAGCATCATGAGCATGTATTATGACGTCACAGTATTTGATGACATCATAATTAGTATGCACTGTGACGTCACAATGTATTATGACGTCATAATGTATCCGCACTATGACATCACAATATATTAAGAGAGCGCAACATGCAGGTATTATGAGCAATTTCTCTTATCCCAATTTGTGTCATATCTACTGGAGCATCATGAGCATGTATTATGACGTCACAGTATATGATGACATCATAATTAGTATGCACTATGACGTCATAATGTATTATGACGTCATAATGTGTCCGCATTATGACATCACAATATATTATGAGAGCGCAACATGCAGGTGTTAAGAGCAATTTCTCTTACCCCAATTTGTGTCACATCTACTGGAGCATCATGAGCATGTATTATGACGTCACAGTATATGATGACATCATAATTAGTATGCACTATGACGTCACAATGTATTATGACGTCATAATGTATCCGCATTATGACATCACAATATATTATGAGAGCACAATTTGCAGGTATTATGAGCAATTTCTCTTAACCCATTTTGTGTCACATCTACTGGAGCATCATGAGCATGTATTATGACGTCACAGTATATGATGACATCATAATGTTTATGCACTATGACGTCACAATGTATTATGACGTCATAATGTATCTGCATTATGACATAACAATATATTATGAGAGCGCAACATGCAGGTATTATGAGCAATTTCTCTTACCTCAATTTGTGTCACATCTACTGGAGCATCATGAGCATGTATTATGACGTCACAGTACATGATGACATCATAAATAGCATGCACTATGACGTCACAATGTATTATGACGTCATAATGTATCCGCATTATGACATCACAATATATTATGAGAGCGCAATTTGCAGGTATTATGAGCAATTTATCTTACCCCAATTTGTGTCACATCTACTGGAGCATCATGAGCATGTATTATGACGTCACAGTATATGATGACATCATAATGTGTATGCACTATGACGTCACAATGTATTATGACATCATAATGTATCCGCATTATGACATCACAATATATTATGAGAGCGCAACATGCAGGTATTATGAGCAATTTCTCTTACCTCAATTTGTGTCACATCTACTGGAGAATCATGAGCATGTATTATGACGTCACAGTACATGATGACATCATAATTAGCATGCACTATGACGTCACAATGTATTATGACGTCATAATGTATCCGCATTATGACATCACAATATATTATGAGAGCGCAACATGCAGGTTTTATGAACAATTTCGCTCACCCCAGTTTGTGTCACATCTACTGTAGCATCATGAGCATGTATTATGACGTCATAGTATATGACGACATCATAATTAGTATGCACTATGACGTCACAATGTATTATGACGTCATAATGTATCCGCATTATGACATCACAATATATCATGAGAGCGCAACATGCATGTATTATGAGCAATTTCTCTTACCCCAATTTGTGTCACATCTACTGGAGCATCATGAGCATGTATTACGACGTCACAGTATATGATGACATCATAATTAGTATGCACTATGACGTCACAATATATTATGAAGTCATAATGTATCCGCATTACGACATCACAATATATTATGAGAGCGCAATATGCAGGTATTATGAGCACTTTCTCTTACCGCAATTTGTGTCACATCTACTGGAGCATCATGAGCATGTATTATGACGTCACAGTATATGATTACATCATAATTAGTATGCACTATGACGTCACAATGTATTATGACGTCATAATGTGTCCGCGTTATGACATCACAATATATTATGAGAGCCCAATTTACAGTTATTATGAACAATTTCTCTTACCCCAATTTGTGTCACATCTACTGGAGTATAATGAGCATGTATTATGACGTCACAGTATATGATGACATCATAATTAGTATGCAGTATGACGTCACAATATATTATGTCGTCACAATGTATCCGCATTATGACATCACAATATATTATGAGAGCGCAACATGCAGGTATTGTGAGCAATTTCTCTTACCCGAATTTGTGTCACATATACTGGAGCATCATGGGCATGTATTATGACGTCACAGTATATGATGACATCATAATTAGTATGCAGTATGACGTCACAATGTATTATGACGTCATAATGTATCCGCATTATGACATCACAATATATTATGTGAGCGCAATTTGCAGGATTTATGACCAATTTCGCTTACCCCAATTTGTGTCACATCTACTGGAGCATCATGAGCATGTATTATGACGTCACAGTATATGATGACATCATAATTAGTATGCACTATGACGTCACAATGTATTATGACGTCATAATGTATCCGAATTATGACATCACAATATATTATGAGAGCGCAACATGCAGGTATTATGAGAAATTTCTCTTACCCCAATTTGTGTCACATCTACTGTAGCATCATGAGCATGTATTATGACGTCACAGTATATGATGACATCATAATTAGTATGCACTATGACGTCACAATGTATTATGACGTCATAATGTATCCGCATTATGACATCACAATATATTATGAGAGCGCAACATGCAGGTATTATGAGCAATTTCTCTTACCCCAATTTGTGTCACATCTACTGGAGCATCATGAGCATGTATTATGACATCACAGTATTTGATGACATCATAATTAGTATGCACTGTGACGTCACAATGCATTATGACGTCATAATGTATCCGCATTATGACATCACAATATATTATGAGAGCGCAACATGCAGGTATTATGAACAATTTCTCTTATCCCAATTTGTCTCACATCTACTGGAGCATCATGAGCATGTATTATGACGTCACAGTATATGATGACATCATAATCAGTATGCACTATGGTGTCACAATGTATTATGACGTCATAATGTATCCGCATTATGACATCACAATATATTATGAGAGCGCAACATGCAGGTATTATGAGCAATTTCTCTTACCCCAATTTGTGTCACATCTACTGGATCATCATGAGCATGTATTATGACGTCACAGTATATGATGACATCATAATTAGTATGCAGTATGACGTCACAATGTATTATGACGTCATAATGTATCCGCATTATGACATCACAATATATTATGAGAGCGCAACATGCAGGTATTATGACCAATTTCGCTTACCCCAATTTGTGTCACATCTACTGGAGCATCATCAGCATGTATTATGATGTCACAGTATATGATGACATCATAATCAGTATGCATTATGGCGTCACAATGTATTATGACGTCATAATGTACCCGCATTATGACATCAAAATATATTATGAGAGCGCAACATGCAGGTATTATGAGCAATTTCTCTTACCACAATTTGTGTCACATCTACTGGAGCATCATGAGCATGATTTATGACGTCAGAGTATATGATGATATCATAATTAGTATGCACTATGACGTCACAATGTATTATGACGTCATAATGTATCCGCATTATGACATCACAATATATTATGAGAGCGCAATTTGCAGGTTTTATGACCATTTTCGATTACCCCAATTTGTGTCACATCTACTGGAGCATCATGAGCATGTATTAAGACGTCACAGTATATGATGACATCATAATTAGTATGCAGTATGACGTCACAATGTATTATGACGTCATAATGTATCCGTATTATGACATCACAATATATTATGAGAGTGCAACATGCAGGTATTATGAGCAATTTTTCTTACCTCAATTTGTGTCACATCTACTGGAGCATCATGAGCATGTATTATGACGTCACAGTTTATGATGACATCATAATTAGTATGCACTATGACGTCACAATGTATTATGACGTCATACTGTATTCGCATTATGACATCACAATATATTGTGAGAGCGCAACATGGAGGTATTATGAGCAATTTCTCTTACCCCAATTTGTGTCACATCTACTGTAGCATCATGAGCATGTATTATGACGTCACAGTATATGATGACATCATAATTAGTATGCACTATGAGATCACAATGTATTATGACGTCATAATGTATCCGCATTATGACATCACAATATATTATGAGAGCGCAACATGCAGGTATTATGAGCAATTTCTCTTACCCCAATTTGTGTCACATCTACTGGAGCATCATGAGCATGTATTATGACGTCACAGTATATGATGACATCATAATTAGTATGCACTATGACGTCACAATGTATTATGACGTCATAATGTATCCGCATTATGACATCACAATATATTATGAGAGCGCAATTTGGAGGTTTAATCACCATTTTCGATTACCCCAATTTGTGTCACATCTACTGGAGCATCATGAGCATGTATTATGACGTCACAGTATATGATGACATCATAATTTGTATGCACTTTGACGTCACAATGTATTATGACGTCATAATGTATCTGCATTATGACATCACAATATATTATGAGAGCGCAACATGCAGGTATTATGAGCAATTTCTCTTACCTCAATTTGTGTCACATCTACTGGAGCATCATGAGCATGTATTATGAAGTCACAGTATTTGATGACATCATAATTAGTATGCACTGTGACGTCACAATGTATTATGACGTCATAATGTATCCGCACTATGACATCACAATATATTATGAGAGCGCAACATGCAGGTATTATGAGCAATTTCTCTTACCCCAATTTTTGTCACATCTACTGGAGCATCATGAGCATGTATTATGACGTCACAGTATATGATGACATCATAATTAGTATGCACTATGACGTCACAATGTATTATGACGTCAAAATGTATCCGCATTATGACATCAGAATACATTATGAGAGCGCAACATGCAGGTGTTATGAGCAATTTCTCTTACCCCAATTTGTGTCACATCTACTGGAGCATCATGAGCATGTATTATGACGTCACAGTATATGATGACATCATAATTAGTATGTACTATGACGTCACAATGTATTATGACGTCATAATATATCCGCATTATGACATCCCAATATATTATGAGAGCGCAACTTGCAGGTTTTATGACCAATTTCGCTTACCTCAATTTGTGTGACATCTACTGGAGCATCATGAGCATGTATTATGACGTCACAGTATATGATGACATCATTATTAGTATGCAGTATGACGTCACAATGTATTATGATGTCATAAATTATCTGCAGTATGACATCACAATATATTATGAGAGCGCAACATGCAGGTATTATGACCAATTTCGCTTACCCCAATTTGTGTCACATCTACTGTAGCATCATGAGCATGTATTATGACGTCACAGTATATGATGACATCATAATTAGTATGCACTATGACGTCACAATGTATTATGACGTCATAATGTATCCGCATTATGACATCACAATATATTATGAGAGCGTAATTTGGAGGTTTAATGACCATTTTCGATTACCCCAATTTGTGTCACATCTACTGGAGCATCATGAGCATGTATTATGACGTCACAGTACATGATGACGTCATAATTAGCATGCACTATGACGTCACAATGTATTATGACGTCATAATGTATCCGCATTATGACATCACAATATATTATGAGAGCGCAACATGCAGGTTTTATGAACAATTTCGCTCACCCCAATTTGTGTCACAACTACTGTAGCATCATGAGCATGTATTATGACGTCATAGTATATGACGACATCATAATTAGTATGCACTATGAAGTCACAATGTATTATGACGTCATAATGTATCCGCATTATGACATCACAATATATCATGAGAGCGCAACATGCAGGTATTATGAGCAATTTCTCTTACCCCAATTTGTGTCACATCTACTGGAGCATCATGAGCATGTATTACGACGTCACAGTATATGATGACATCATAATTAGTATGCACTATGACGTCACAATGTATTATGACGTCATAATGTGTCCGCGTTATGACATCACAATATATTATGAGAGCCCAATTTACAGGTATTATGAACAATATCTCTTACCACAATTTGTGTCACATCTACTGGAGTATCATGAGCATGTATTATTACGTCACAGTATATGATGACATCATAATTAGTATGCAGTATGATGTCACAATGTATTATGACGTCATAATGTATCCGCATTATGACATCACAATATATTATGAGAGCACAACATGCAGGTAGTATGAGCAATTTCTCTTACCCCAATTTGTGTCACATCTACTGGAGCATCATGAGCATGTATTATGACGTCACAGTATATGATGACATCATAATTAGTGTGCACTATGACGTCACAATGTATTATGACGTCATAATGTATCCGCATTATTACATCACAATATATTATGAGAGAGCAATTTGCAGGTTTTATGACCAATTTCTCTTACCCCAATTTGTGTCACATCTACTGGAGCATCATGAGCATGTATTATGACGTCACAGTATATGATGACATGATAATTAGTATGCAGTATGATGTCACAATGTATTATGACGTCATAATGTATCCACATTATGACATCACAATATATTATGAGAGCGCAATTTGCAGGTTTTATGACCAATTTCGCTTACCCCAATTTGTGTCACATCTACTGGAGCATCATGAGCATGTATTATGACGTCAGAGTATATGATGACATCATTATTAGTATGCAGTATGATGTCACAATGTATTATGATGCCATAAAGTATCTGCAGTATGACATCACAATATATTATGAGAGCGCAACATGCAGGTATTATGACCAATTTCGCTTACCCCAATTTGTGTCACATCTACTGGATCCTCATGAGCATGTATTATGACGTCACAGTATATGATGACATCATAATTAGTATGCACTATGACGTCAAAATGTATTATGACGTCATAATGCATCCGCATTATGACATCACAATATATTATGAGAGCGCAATTTGGAGGTTTAATGACCATTTTCGATTACCCCAATTTGTGTCACATCTACTGGAGCATCATGAGCATGTGTTATGACGTCACAGTATATGATGACATCATAATTAGTATGCATTATGGCGTCACAATGTATTATGACGTCATAATGTATCCGCATTATGACATCACAATATATAATGAGAGCACAATTTGCAGGTATTATGAGCAATTTCTCTTACCCCAATTTGTGTCACATCTACTGGAGCATCATGAGCATGTATTATGACGTCACAGTATATGATGACATCATAATTTGTATGCACTATGACGTCACAATGTATTATGACGTCATAATGTATCCGCATTATGACATCACAATATATTATGAGAGCGCAACATGCAGGTATTATGAGCAATTTCTCTTACCTCAATTTGTGTCACATCTACTGGAGCATCATGAGCATGTATTATGACGTCACAGTTCATGATGACATCATAATTAGCATGCACTATGACGTCACAATGTATTATGACGTCATAATGTATCCGCATTATGACATCACAATATATTATGAGAGCGCAACATGCAGGTTTTATGAACAATTTCGCTCACCCCAATTTGTGTCACATCTACTGTAGCATCATGAGCATGTATTATGACGTCATAGTATATGATGACATCATAATTACTATGCACTATGACGTCACAATGTATTATGACGTCATAATGTATCTGCATTATGACATAACAATATATCATGAGAGCGCAACATGCAGGTATTATGAGCAATTTCTCTTACCCCAATTTGTGTCACATCTACTGGAGCATCATGAGCATGTATTACGACGTCACAGTATATGATGACATCATAATTAGTATGCACTATGACGTCACAATGTATTATGACGTCATAATATATCCGCATTATGACAACACAATATATTATGAGAGCGCAATTTGCAGGTTTTATGACCAATTTCGCTTACCCCAATTTGTGTCACATCTACTGGAGCATCATGAGCATGTATTATGACGTCACAGTATATGATGACATCATTATTAGTATGCAGTATGACGTCACAATGTATTATGATGTCATAAAGTATCTGCAGTATGACATCACAATATAATATGAGAGCGCAACATGCAGGTATTATGACCAATTTTGCTTAGCCCAATTTGTGTCACATCTACTGTAGCATCATGAGCATGTATTATGACGTCACAGTATATGATGACATCATAATTAGTATGCACTATGATGTCACAATGTATTATGACGTCATAATGTGTCCGCGTTATGACATCACAATATATTATGAGAGCCCAATTTACAGGCTTTATGAACAATTTCTCTTACCCCAATTTGTGTCACATCTACTGGAGTATCATGAGCATGTATTATGACGTCACAGTATATGATGACATCATAATTAGTATGCAGTATGACGTCACAATGTATTATGACGTCATAATGTATCAGCATTATGACATCACAACATATTATGTGAGCACAATTTGCAGGTTTTATGACCAATTTCGCTTACCCCAATTTGTGTCACATCTACTGGAGCATCATGAGCATGTATTATGACCTCACAGTATATGATGACATCATAATTAGTATGCAGTATGACGTCACAATGTATTATGACGTCATAATGTATCCGCATTATGACATCACAATATATTATGAGAGCGCAACATGCAGGTATTATGAGCAATTTCTCTTACCTCAATTTGTGTCACATCTACTGGAGCATCATGAGCATGTATTATGACGTCACAGTATTTGATGACATCATAATTAGTATGCACTGTGACGTCACAATGTATTATGACGTCATAATGTATCCGCACTATGACATCACAATATATTATGAGAGCGCAACATGCAGGTATTATGAGCAATTTATCTTATCCCAATTTGTGTCACATCTACTGGAGCATCATGAGCATGTATTATGACGTCACAGTATATGATGACATCATAATTAGTATGCACTATGACGTCACAATGTATTATGACATCATATTGTATCCGCATTATGACATCACAATATATTATGAGAGCGCAACATGCAGGTGTTATGAGCAATTTCTCTTACCCCAATTTGTGTCACATCTACTGGAGCATCATGAGCATGTATTATGACGTCACAGTATATGATGACATCATAATTAGTATGCACTATGACGTCACAATGTATTATGACGTCATAATGTATCCGCATTATGACATCACAATATATTATGCGAGCGCAATTTGCAGGTTTTATGACCAATTTCGCTTACCCCAATTTGTGGCACATCTACTGGAGCATCATGAGCATGTATTATGATGTCACAGTATATGATGACATCATAATTAGTATGCAGTATGACGTCACAATGTATTATGACGTCATAATGTATCCGCATTAAGACATCACAATATATTTTGAGAGCGCAACATGCAGGTATTATGAGCAATTTCTCTTACCCCAATTTGTGTCACATCTACTTGAGCATCATGAGCATGTATTATGACGTCACAGTATATGATGACATCATAATTAGTATGCAGTATGACGTCACAATGTATTATGACGTCATAATGTATCCGCATTAAAACATCACAATATATTATGAGAGCGCAACATGCAGGTATTATGAGCAATTTCTCTTACCCCAATTTGTGTCACATCTACTGGATCATCATGAGCATGTATTATGACGTCACAGTATATGATGACATCATAATTAGTATGCAGTATGACGTCACAATGTATTATGACGTCATAATGTATCCGCATTATGACATCACAATATATTATGAGAGCGCAACATGCAGGTATTATGAGCAATTTCTCTTACCCCAATTTGTGTCACATCTACTGGAGCATCATGAGCATGTATTATGACGTCACAGTATATGATGACATCATGATTAGTATGCACTATGACGTCACAATGTATTATGACGTCATAATGTATCCACATTATGACATCACAATATATTATGAGAGAGCAATTTGCAGGTTTTATGACCAATTTCTCTTACCCCAATTTGTGTCACATCTACTGGAGCATCATGAGCATGTATTATGACGTCCCACTATATGATGACATCATAATTAGTTTGCACTATGACATCACAATGTATTATGACGTCATAATGTATCCGCATTATGACATCACAATATATTATGAGAGCGAAAAATGCAGGTATTATGAGCAATTTCTCTTACCCCAATTTGTGTCACATCTACTGGAGCATCATGAGCATGTATTATGACGTCACAGTATATGATGACACCATAATTAGTATGCACTATGACGTCACAATGTATTATGACGTCATAATGTATCCGCATTATGACATCACAATACATTATGAGAGCGCAACATGCAGGTATTATGAGCAATTTCTCTTACCCCAATTTGTGTCACATCTACTGGAGCATCATGAGCATGTATTATGACGTCACAGTATTTGATGACATCATAATTAGTATGCACTGTGACGTCACAATGTATTATGACGTCATAATGTATCCGCACTTTGACATCACAATATATTAAGAGAGCGCAACATGCAGGTATTATGAGCAATTTCTCTTATCCCAATTTGTGTCATATCTACTGGAGCATCATGAGCATGTATTATGACGTCACAGTATATGATGACATCATAATTAGTATGCACTATGACGTCACAATGTATTATGACGTCATAATGTATCCGCATTATGACATCACAGTATATTATGAGAGCGCAACATGCAGGTGTTAAGAGCAATTTCTCTTACCCCAATTTGTGTCACATCTACTGGAGCATCATGAGCATGTATTATGACGTCACAGTATATGATGACATCATAATTAGTATGCACTATGACGTCACAATGTATTATGACGTCATAATGTCTCCGCATTATGACATCACAATATATTATGAGAGCGCAATTTGCAGGTTTTATGACCAATTTCGCTTACCCCAATTTGTGTCACATCTACTGGAGCATCATGAGCATGTATTATGACGTCACAGTATATGATGACATCATAATAAGTATGCAGTATGACGTCACAATGTATTATGACGTCATAATGTATCCGAATTATGACACCACAATATATTATGAGAGCGCAACATGCAGGTATTATGAGCAATTTCTCTTACCCCAATTTGTGTCACATCTACTGGAGCATCATGAGCATGTATTATGACGTCACAGTATATGATGACATCATAATTAGTATGCAGTATGACGTCACAATGTATTATGACGTCATAATGTATCCGCATTAAGACATCACAATATATTATGAGAGCGCAACATGCAGGTATTATGAGCAATTCCTCTTACCCCAATTTGTGTCACATCTAGTGGATCATCATGACCATGTATTATGACGTCACAGTATATGATGACATCATAATTAGTATGCACTATGACGTCACAATGTATTATGACGTCATAATGTCTCCGAATTATGACATCACAATATATTATGAGAGAGCAATTTACAGGTTTTATGACCAATTTCTCTTACCCCAATTTGTGTCACATCTACTGGAGAATCATGAGCATGTATTATGACATCACAGTATATGATGACATCATAAATAGTATGCAGTATGACGTCACAATGTATTATGATGTCATAAAGTATCTGCAGTATGACATCACAATATATGATGAGAGCGCAACATGCAGGTATTATGACCAATTTCGCTTACCCCAATTTGTGTCACATCTACTGTAGCATCATGAGCATGTATTATGACGTCACAGTATATGATGACATCATAATTAGTATGCACTATGATGTCAAAATGTATTATGACGTCATAATGTATCCGCATTATGACATCACAATATATTATGAGAGCGCAATTTGGAGGTTTAATGACCATTTTCGATTACCCCAATTTGTGTCACATCTACTGGAGCATCATGAGCATGTATTATGACGTCACAGTACATGATGACATCATAATTAGCATGCACTATGACGTCACAATGTATTATGACGTCATAATGTATCCGCATTATGACATCACAATATATTATGAGAGCGCAACATGCAGGTTTTATGAACAATTTCGCTCACCCCAATTTGTGTCACATCTACTGTAGCATCATGAGCATGTATTATGACGTCATAGTATATGACGACATCATAATTAGTATGCACTATGACGTCACAATGTATTATGACGTCATAATGTATCCGCATTATGACATCACAATATATCATGAGAGCGCAACATGCAGGTATTATGAGCAATTTCTCTTACCCCAATTTGTGTCACATCTACTGGAGCATCATGAGCATGTATTACGACGTCACAGTATATGATGACATCATAATTAGTATGCACTATGACGTCACAATATATTATAAGTCATAATGTATCCGCATTACGACATCACAATATATTATGAGATCGCAATATGCAGGTATTATGAGCACTTTCTCTTTCCCCAATTTGTGTCACATCTACGGGAGCATCATGAGCATGTATTACGACGTCACAGTATATGATGACATCATAATTAGTATGCACTATGACGTCACAATGTATTATGACGTCATAATGTGTCCGCGTTATGACATCACAATATATTATGAGAGCCCAATTTACAGGTATTATGAACAATTTCTCTTACCACAATTTGTGTCACATCTACTGGAGTATCATGAGCATGTATTATGACGTCACAGTATATGATGACATCATAATTAGTATGCAGTATGACGTCACAATATATTATGTCGTCACAATGTATCCGCATTATGACATCACAATATATTATGAGAGCGCAACATGCAGGTATTATGAGCAATTTCTCTTACCCCAATTTGTGTCACATCTACTGGAGCATCATGAGCATGTATTATGACGTCACAGTATATGATGACATCATAATTAGTATGCAGTATGACGTCACAATGTATTATGACGTCATAATGTATCCGCATTATGACATCACAATATATTATGAGAGCGCAACATGCAGGTATTATGAGCAATTTCTCTTACCCCAATTTGTGTCACATCTACTGGAGCATCATGAGCATGTATTATGACATCACAGTATATGATGACATCATAATGAGTATGCACTATGACGTCACAATGTGCTATGACGTCATAATGTATCCGCATTATGACGTCACAATATATTATGAGAACGCAATTTGCAGGTATTATGAGCAATTTGTCTTACCCCAATTTGTGTCACATCTACTGGAGCCTCATGAGCATGTATTATGACGTCACAGTATATGATGACATCATAATTAGTATGCACTATGACGTCACAATGTATTATGACGTCATAATATATCCGCATTATGACATCACAATGTATTATGAGAGCGCAACATGCAGGTATTATGAGCAATTTCTCTTACCCTAATTTGTGTCACATCTACTGGATCCTCATGAGCATGTATTATGACGTCACAGTATATGATGACATCATAATTAGTATGCAGTATGACGTCACAATGTATTACGACGTCATAATGTATCCGCATTATGACATCACAATATATTATGAGAGCGCAACATGCAGGTATTATGACCAATTTCGCTTACGCCAATTTGTGTCACATCTACTGGAGCATCATGAGCATGTATTATGACGTCACAGTATTTGATGACATCATAATTAGTATGCACTGTGACGTCACAATGTATTATGACGTCATAATGTATCCGCACTATGACATCACAATATATTATGAGAGCGCAACATGCAGGTATTATGACCAATTTCGCTTACCTCAATTTGTGTCACATCTACTGGAGCATCATGAGCATGTATTATGACGTCACAGTATTTGATGACATCATAATTAGTATGCACTGTGACGTCACAATGTATTATGACGTCATAATGTATCCGCATTAAGACATCACAATATATTATGAGAGCGCAACATGCAGGTATTATGAGCAATTTCTCTTACCTCAATTTGTGTCACATCTACTGGAGCATCATGAGCATGTATTATGACGTCACAGTATTTGATGACATCATAATTAGTATGCACTGTGACGTCACAATGTATTATGACGTCATAATGTATCCGCACTATGACATCACAATATATTATGAGAGCGCAACATGCAGGTGTTATGAGCAATTTCTCTTACCCCAATTTGTGTCACATCTACTGGAGCATCATGAGCATGTATTATGACGTCACAGTATATGATTACATCATAATTAGTATGCAGTATGACGTCACAATGTATTATGACGTCATAATGTATCCGCATTATGACATCACAATATATTATGAGAGCGCAATTTGCAGGTTTTATGACCAATTTCGCTTACCCCAATTTGTGTTACATCTACTGGAGCATCATGAGCATGTATTATGACGTCACAGTATATGATGACATCATAATTAGTATGCAGTATGACGTCACAATGTATTATGACGTCATAATGTATCCGCATTAAGACATCACAATATATTTAGAGAGCGCAACATGCAGGTATTATGAGCAATTTCTCATACCCCAATTTGTGTCACATCTACTTGAGCATCATGAGCATGTATTATAACGTCACAGTATATGATGACATCATAATTAGTATGCAGTATGACGTCACAATGTATTATGATGTCATAATGTATCCGCATTAAAACATCACAATATATTATGAGAGCGCAACATGCAGGTATTATGAGCTATTTCTCTTACCCCAATTTGTGTCACATGTACTGGATCATCATGAGCATGTATTATGACGTCACAGTATATGATGACATCATAATTAGTATGCAGTATGACGTCACAATGTATTATGACGTCATAATGTATCCGCATTATGACATCACAATATATTATGAGAGCACAACATGCAGGTAGTATGAGCAATTTCTCTTACCCCAATTTGTGTCACATCTACTGGAGCATCATGAGCATGTATTATGACGTCACAGTATATGATCACATCATAATTAGTGTGCATTATGACGTCACAATGTATTATGACGTCATAATGTATCCGCATTATTACATCACAATATATTATGAGAGAGCAATTTGCAGGTTTTATGACCAATTTATCTTACCCCAATTTGTGTCACATCTACTGGAGCATCATGAGCATGTATTATGACGTCACAGTATATGATGACATGATAATTAGTATGCAGTATGACGTCACAATGTATTATGACGTCATAATGTATCCACATTATGACATCACAATATATTATGAGAGCGCAATTTGCAGGTTTTATGACCAATTTCGCTTACCCCAATTTGTGTCACATCTACTGGAGCATCATGAGCATGTATTATGACGTCACAGTATATGATGACATCATTATTAGTATGCAGTATGATGTCACAATGTATTATGATGTCATAAAGTATCTGCAGTATGACATCACAATATATTATGAGAGCGCAACATGCAGGTATTATGACCAATTTCGCTTACGCCAATTTGTGTCACATCTACTGGAGCCTCATGAGCATGTATTATGACGTCACAGTATATGATGACATCATAATTAGTATGCACTATGACGTCAAAATGTATTATGACGTCATAATGCATCCGCATTATGACATCACAATATATTATGAGAGCGCAATTTGGAGGTTTAATGACCATTTTCGATTACCCCAATTTGTGTCACATCTACTGGAGCATCATGAGCATGTGTTATGACGTCACAGTATATGATGACATCATAATGAGTATGCACTATGACGTCACAATGTGCTATGACGTCATAATGTATCCGCATTATGACATCACAATATATTATGAGAACGCAATTTGCAGGTATTATGAGCAATTTGTCTTACCCCAATTTGTGTCACATCTACTGGAGCCTCATGAGCATGTATTATGACGTCACAGTATATGATGACATCATAATTAGTATGCACTATGACGTCACAATGTATTATGACGTCATAATATATCCGCATTATGACATCACAATGTATTATGAGAGCGCAACATGCAGGTATTATGAGCAATTTCTCTTACCCTAATTTGTGTCACATCTACTGGATCCTCATGAGCATGTATTATGACGTCACAGTATATGATGACATCATAATTAGTATGCAGTATGACGTCACAATGTATTACGACGTCATAATGTATCCGCATTATGACATCACAATATATTATGAGAGCGCAACATGCAGGTATTATGACCAATTTCGCTTACGCCAATTTGTGTCACATCTACTGGAGCATCATGAGCATGTATTATGACGTCACAGTATTTGATGACATCATAATTAGTATGCACTGTGACGTCACAATGTATTATGACGTCATAATGTATCCGCACTATGACATCACAATATATTATGAGAGCGCAACATGCAGGTATTATGACCAATTTCGCTTACCTCAATTTGTGCCACATCTACTGGAGCATCATGAGCATGTATTATGACGTCACAGTATTTGATGACATCATAATTAGTATGCACTGTGACGTCACAATGTATTATGACGTCATAATGTATCCGCATTAAGACATCACAATATATTATGAGAGCGCAACATGCAGGTATTATGAGCAATTTCTCTTACCTCAATTTGTGTCACATCTACTGGAGCATCATGAGCATGTATTATGACGTCACAGTATTTGATGACATCATAATTAGTATGCACTGTGACGTCACAATGTATTATGACGTCATAATGTATCCGCACTATGACATCACAATATATTATGAGAGCGCAACATGCAGGTGTTATGAGCAATTTCTCTTACCCCAATTTGTGTCACATCTACTGGAGCATCATGAGCATGTATTATGACGTCACAGTATATGATTACATCATAATTAGTATGCAGTATGACGTCACAATGTATTATGACGTCATAATGTATCCGCATTATGACATCACAATATATTATGAGAGTGCAATTTGCAGGTTTTATGACCAATTTCGCTTACCCCAATTTGTGTTACATCTACTGGAGCATCATGAGCATGTATTATGACGTCACAGTATATGATGACATCATAATTAGTATGCAGTATGACGTCACAATGTATTATGACGTCATAATGTATCCGCATTAAGACATCACAATATATTTAGAGAGCGCAACATGCAGGTATTATGAGCAATTTCTCATACCCCAATTTGTGTCACATCTACTTGAGCATCATGAGCATGTATTATAACGTCACAGTATATGATGACATCATAATTAGTATGCAGTATGACGTCACAATGTATTATGATGTCATAATGTATCCGCATTAAAACATCACAATATATTATGAGAGCGCAACATGCAGGTATTATGAGCTATTTCTCTTACCCCAATTTGTGTCACATGTACTGGATCATCATGAGCATGTATTATGACGTCACAGTATATGATGACATCATAATTAGTATGCAGTATGACGTCACAATGTATTATGACGTCATAATGTATCCGCATTATGACATCACAATATATTATGAGAGCACAACATGCAGGTAGTATGAGCAATTTCTCTTACCCCAATTTGTGTCACATCTACTGGAGCATCATGAGCATGTATTATGACGTCACAGTATATGATCACATCATAATTAGTGTGCATTATGACGTCACAATGTATTATGACGTCATAATGTATCCGCATTATTACATCACAATATATTATAAGAGAGCAATTTGCAGGTTTTATGACCAATTTCTCTTACCCCAATTTGTGTCACATCTACTGGAGCATCATGAGCATGTATTATGACGTCACAGTATATGATGACATGATAATTAGTATGCAGTATGACGTCACAATGTATTATGACGTCATAATGTATCCACATTATGACATCACAATATATTATGAGAGCGCAATTTGCAGGTTTTATGACCAATTTCGCTTACCCCAATTTGTGTCACATCTACTGGAGCATCATGAGCATGTATTATGACGTCACAGTATATGATGACATCATTATTAGTATGCAGTATGATGTCACAATGTATTATGATGTCATAAAGTATCTGCAGTATGACATCACAATATATTATGAGAGCGCAACATGCAGGTATTATGACCAATTTCGCTTACGCCAATTTGTGTCACATCTACTGGAGCCTCATGAGCATGTATTATGACGTCACAGTATATGATGACATCATAATTAGTATGCACTATGACGTCAAAATGTATTATGACGTCATAATGCATCCGCATTATGACATCACAATATATTATGAGAGCGCAATTTGGAGGTTTAATGACCATTTTCGATTACCCCAATTTGTGTCACATCTACTGGAGCATCATGAGCATGTGTTATGACGTCACAGTATATGATGACATCATAATTAGTATGCACTATGGCGTCACAATGTATTATGACGTCATAATGTATCCGCATTATGACATCACAATATATTATGAGAGCGCAACATGCAGGTATTATGAGCAATTTCTCTTACCCCAATTTGTGTCACATCTACTGGAGCATCATGAGCATGTATTATGACATCACAGTATATGATGACATCATAATGAGTATGCACTATGACGTCACAATGTGCTATGACGTCATAATGTATCCGCATTATGACATCACAATATATTATGAGAACGCAATTTGCAGGTATTATGAGCAATTTGTCTTACCCCAATTTGTGTCACATCTACTGGAGCCTCATGAGCATGTATTATGACGTCACAGTATATGATGACATCATAATTAGTATGCACTATGACGTCACAATGTATTATGACGTCATAATATATCCGCATTATGACATCACAATGTATTATGAGAGCGCAACATGCAGGTATTATGAGCAATTTCTCTTACCCTAATTTGTGTCACATCTACTGGATCCTCATGAGCATGTATTATGACGTCACAGTATATGATGACATCATAATTAGTATGCAGTATGACGTCACAATGTATTACGACGTCATAATGTATCCGCATTATGACATCACAATATATTATGAGAGCGCAACATGCAGGTATTATGACCAATTTCGCTTACGCCAATTTGTGTCACATCTACTGGAGCATCATGAGCATGTATTATGACGTCACAGTATTTGATGACATCATAATTAGTATGCACTGTGACGTCACAATGTATTATGACGTCATAATGTATCCGCACTATGACATCACAATATATTATGAGAGCGCAACATGCAGGTATTATGACCAATTTCGCTTACCTCAATTTGTGTCACATCTACTGGAGCATCATGAGCATGTATTATGACGTCACAGTATTTGATGACATCATAATTAGTATGCACTGTGACGTCACAATGTATTATGACGTCATAATGTATCCGCATTAAGACATCACAATATATTATGAGAGCGCAACATGCAGGTATTATGAGCAATTTCTCTTACCTCAATTTGTGTCACATCTACTGGAGCATCATGAGCATGTATTATGACGTCACAGTATTTGATGACATCATAATTAGTATGCACTGTGACGTCACAATGTATTATGACGTCATAATGTATCCGCACTATGACATCACAATATATTATGAGAGCGCAACATGCAGGTGTTATGAGCAATTTCTCTTACCCCAATTTGTGTCACATCTACTGGAGCATCATGAGCATGTATTATGACGTCACAGTATATGATTACATCATAATTAGTATGCAGTATGACGTCACAATGTATTATGACGTCATAATGTATCCGCATTATGACATCACAATATATTATGAGAGCGCAATTTGCAGGTTTTATGACCAATTTCGCTTACCCCAATTTGTGTTACATCTACTGGAGCATCATGAGCATGTATTATGACGTCACAGTATATGATGACATCATAATTAGTATGCAGTATGACGTCACAATGTATTATGACGTCATAATGTATCCGCATTAAGACATCACAATATATTTAGAGAGCGCAACATGCAGGTATTATGAGCAATTTCTCATACCCCAATTTGTGTCACATCTACTTGAGCATCATGAGCATGTATTATAACGTCACAGTATATGATGACATCATAATTAGTATGCAGTATGACGTCACAATGTATTATGATGTCATAATGTATCCGCATTAAAACATCACAATATATTATGAGAGCGCAACATGCAGGTATTATGAGCTATTTCTCTTACCCCAATTAGTGTCACATGTACTGGATCATCATGAGCATGTATTATGACGTCACAGTATATGATGACATCATAATTAGTATGCAGTATGACGTCACAATGTATTATGACGTCATAATGTATCCGCATTATGACATCACAATATATTATGAGAGCACAACATGCAGGTAGTATGAGCAATTTCTCTTACCCCAATTTGTGTCACATCTACTGGAGCATCATGAGCATGTATTATGACGTCACAGTATATGATCACATCATAATTAGTGTGCATTATGACGTCACAATGTATTATGACGTCATAATGTATCCGCATTATTACATCACAATATATTATGAGAGAGCAATTTGCAGGTTTTATGACCAATTTCTCTTACCCCAATTTGTGTCACATCTACTGGAGCATCATGAGCATGTATTATGACGTCACAGTATATGATGACATGATAATTAGTATGCAGTATGACGTCACAATGTATTATGACGTCATAATGTATCCACATTATGACATCACAATATATTATGAGAGCGCAATTTGCAGGTTTTATGACCAATTTCGCTTACCCCAATTTGTGTCACATCTACTGGAGCATCATGAGCATGTATTATGACGTCACAGTATATGATGACATCATTATTAGTATGCAGTATGATGTCACAATGTATTATGATGTCATAAAGTATCTGCAGTATGACATCACAATATATTATGAGAGCGCAACATGCAGGTATTATGACCAATTTCGCTTACGCCAATTTGTGTCACATCTACTGGAGCCTCATGAGCATGTATTATGACGTCACAGTATATGATGACATCATAATTAGTATGCACTATGACGTCAAAATGTATTATGACGTCATAATGCATCCGCATTATGACATCACAATATATTATGAGAGCGCAATTTGGAGGTTTAATGACCATTTTCGATTACCCCAATTTGTGTCACATCTACTGGAGCATCATGAGCATGTGTTATGACGTCACAGTATATGATGACATCATAATTAGTATGCACTATGGCGTCACAATGTATTATGACGTCATAATGTATCCGCATTATGACATCACAATATATTATGAGAGCGCAACATGCAGGTATTATGAGCAATTTCTCTTACCCCAATTTGTGTCACATCTACTGGAGCATCATGAGCATGTATTATGACGTCACAGTATATGATGACATCATAATTTGTATGCACTATGACGTCACAATGTATTATGACGTCATAATGTATCCGCATTATGACATCACAATATATTATGAGAGCGCAACATGCAGGTATTATGAGCAATTTCTCTTACCTCAATTTGTGTCACATCTACTGGAGCATCATGAGCATGTATTATGACGTCACAGTTCATGATGACATCATAATTAGCATGCACTATGACGTCACAATGTATTATGACGTCATAATGTATCCGCAGTATGACATCACAATATATTATGAGAGCGCAACATGCAAGTATTATGAGCAATTTCTCTTACCCCAATTTGTGTCACATCTACTGGAGCATCATGAGCATGTATTATGACGTCACAGTTCATGATGACATCATAATTAGTATGCACTATGACGTCACAATGTATTATGACGTCATAATGTATCCGCATTATGACATCACAATATATTATGAGAGCGCAACATGCAGGTATTATGAGCAATTTCTCTTACCCCAATATGTGTCACATCTACTGGAGCATCATGAGCATGTATTATGACGTCACAGTATATGGTGACATCATAATTAGTATGCACTATGACGTCACAATGTATTATGACGTCATAATGTATCCGCATTATGACATCACAACATATTATGAGAGCGCAACATGAAGGTATTATGAGCAATTTCTCTTACTCCAATTTGTGTCACATCTACTGGAGCATCATGAGCATGTATTATGACGTCACAGTATATGATAACATCATAATTAGTATGCAGTATGACGTCACAATATATTATGACGTCATAATGTATTCGCATTATGACATCACAATATATTATGAGAGCGTAATATGCAGTTATTATGAGCAATTTCTCTTACCCCAATTTGTGTCACATCTACTGGAGCATCATAAGCATGTATTATGACGTCACAGTATATGATGACATCATAATTAGCATGCACTATGACGTCACAATGTATTATGACGTCATAATGTATCCGAATTATGACATCACAATATATTATGAGAGCGCAACATGCAGGTTTTATGACCAATTTCGCTCACCCCAATTTGTGTCACATCTACTGTAGCATCAGGAGCATGTATTATGACGTCACAGTATATGATGACATCATAATTAGTATGCACTATGACGTCACAATGTATTATGACGTCCTAATATATCCGCATTATGACATCACAATATATTATGAGAGCGCAACATGCAGCTATTATGAGCAATTTCTCTTACCCTAATTTGTGTCACATCTACTGGATCCTCATGAGTATGTATTATGACGTCACAGTATATGATGACATCATAATTAGTATGCAGTATGACGTCACAATGTATTATGACGTCATAATGTATCCGCATTATGACATCACAATATATTATGAGAGCGCAACATGCAGGTATTATGAGCAATTTCTCTTACCCCAATTTGTGTCACATCTACTGGAGCATCATGAGCATGTATTATGACGTCACAGTATATGATGACATCATAATTAGTACGCACTATGACGTCACAATGTATTATGACATCATAATGTATCCGCATTATGACATCACAATATATTATGAGAGAGCAATTTGCAGGTTTTATGACCAATTTCTCTTACCCCAATTTGTGTCACATCTACTGGAGCATCATGAGCATGTATTATGACGTCACAGTGTATGATGACATCATAATTAGTATGCAGTATGACGTCACAATGTATTATGACGTCATAATATATCAGCATTATGACATCACAATATATTATGAGAGCGCAATTTGCAGGTTTTATGACCAATTTCGCTTACCCCAATTTGTGTCACATCTACTGGAGCATCATGAGCATGTATTATGACGTCACAGTATATGATGACATGATAATCAGTATGCACTATGTCGTCACAATGTATTATGACGTCATAATGTACCCGCATTATGACATCACAATATATTATGAGAGCGCAACATGCAGGTATTATGAGCAATATCTCTTACCCCAATTTGTGTCACATCTACTGGAGCATCATGAGCATGATTTATGACGTCAGAGTATATGATGACATCATAATTAGTATGCAGTATGACGTCACAATGTATTATGACGTCATAATGTATCCGCATTATGACATCACAATATATTATGAGAGCGCAATTTGCAGGTTTTATGAACATTTTCGATTACCCCAATTTGTGTCACATCTACTGGAGCATCATGAGCATGTATTATGACGTCACAGTATACGATGACATCATAATTAGTATGCAGTATGACGTCACAATGTATTATGACGTCATAATGTATCCGCATTATGACATCACAATATATTGTGAGAGCGCAACATGCAGGTATTATGAGCAATTTCTCTTACCTCAATTTGTGTCACATCTACTGGAGCATCATGAGCATGTACTATGACGTCACAGTATATGATGACATCATAATTAGTATGCACTATGACGTCACAATGTATTATGACGTCATAATGTATCCGCATTATGACATCACAATATATTATGAGAGCGCAATTTGCAGGTTTTATGAACATTTTCGATTACCCCAATTTGTGTCACATCTACTGGAGCATCATGAGCATGTATTATGACGTCACAGTATATGATGACATCATAATTAGTACGCACTATGACGTCACAATGTATTATGACATCATAATGTATCCGCATTATGACATCACAATATATTATGAGAGCGCAACATGCAGGTATTATGACCAATTTCGCTTACCTCAATTTGTGTCACATCTACTGGAGCATCATGAGCATGTATTATGACGTCACAGTATTTGATGACATCATAATTAGTATGCACTGTGACGTCACAATGTATTATGACGTCATAATGTATCCGCATTAAGACATCACAATATATTATGAGAGCGCAACATGCAGGTATTATGAGCAATTTCTCTTACCTCAATTTGTGTCACATCTACTGGAGCATCATGAGCATGTATTATGACGTCACAGTATTTGATGACATCATAATTAGTATGCACTGTGACGTCACAATGTATTATGACGTCATAATGTATCCGCACTATGACATCACAATATATTATGAGAGCGCAACATGCAGGTGTTATGAGCAATTTCTCTTACCCCAATTTGTGTCACATCTACTGGAGCATCATGAGCATGTATTATGACGTCACAGTATATGATTACATCATAATTAGTATGCAGTATGACGTCACAATGTATTATGACGTCATAATGTATCCGCATTATGACATCACAATATATTATGAGAGCGCAATTTGCAGGTTTTATGACCAATTTCGCTTACCCCAATTTGTGTTACATCTACTGGAGCATCATGAGCATGTATTATGACGTCACAGTATATGATGACATCATAATTAGTATGCAGTATGACGTCACAATGTATTATGACGTCATAATGTATCCGCATTAAGACATCACAATATATTTAGAGAGCGCAACATGCAGGTATTATGAGCAATTTCTCATACCCCAATTTGTGTCACATCTACTTGAGCATCATGAGCATGTATTATAACGTCACAGTATATGATGACATCATAATTAGTATGCAGTATGATGTCACAATGTATTATGATGTCATAATGTATCCGCATTAAAACATCACAATATATTATGAGAGCGCAACATGCAGGTATTATGAGCTATTTCTCTTACCCCAATTTGTGTCACATGTACTGGATCATCATGAGCATGTATTATGACGTCACAGTATATGATGACATCATAATTAGTATGCAGTATGACGTCACAATGTATTATGACGTCATAATGTATCCGCATTATGACATCACAATATATTATGAGAGCACAACATGCAGGTAGTATGAGCAATTTCTCTTACCCCAATTTGTGTCACATCTACTGGAGCATCATGAGCATGTATTATGACGTCACAGTATATGATCACATCATAATTAGTGTGCATTATGACGTCACAATGTATTATGACGTCATAATGTATCCGCATTATTACATCACAATATATTATGAGAGAGCAATTTGCAGGTTTTATGACCAATTTATCTTACCCCAATTTGTGTCACATCTACTGGAGCATCATGAGCATGTATTATGACGTCACAGTATATGATGACATGATAATTAGTATGCAGTATGACGTCACAATGTATTATGACGTCATAATGTATCCACATTATGACATCACAATATATTATGAGAGCGCAATTTGCAGGTTTTATGACCAATTTCGCTTACCCCAATTTGTGTCACATCTACTGGAGCATCATGAGCATGTATTATGACGTCACAGTATATGATGACATCAATATTAGTATGCAGTATGATGTCACAATATATTATGATGTCATAAAGTATCTGCAGTATGACATCACAATATATTATGAGAGCGCAACATGCAGGTATTATGACCAATTTCGCTTACGCCAATTTGTGTCACATCTACTGGAGCCTCATGAGCATGTATTATGACGTCACAGTATATGATGACATCATAATTAGTATGCACTATGACGTCAAAATGTATTATGACGTCATAATGCATCCGCATTATGACATCACAATATATTATGAGAGCGCAATTTGGAGGTTTAATGACCATTTTCGATTACCCCAATTTGTGTCACATCTACTGGAGCATCATGAGCATGTGTTATGACGTCACAGTATATGATGACATCATAATGAGTATGCACTATGACGTCACAATGTGCTATGACGTCATAATGTATCCGCATTATGACATCACAATATATTATGAGAACGCAATTTGCAGGTATTATGAGCAATTTGTCTTACCCCAATTTGTGTCACATCTACTGGAGCCTCATGAGCATGTATTATGACGTCACAGTATATGATGACATCATAATTAGTATGCACTATGACGTCACAATGTATTATGACGTCATAATATATCCGCATTATGACATCACAATGTATTATGAGAGCGCAACATGCAGGTATTATGAGCAATTTCTCTTACCCTAATTTGTGTCACATCTACTGGATCCTCATGAGCATGTATTATGACGTCACAGTATATGATGACATCATAATTAGTATGCAGTATGACGTCACAATGTATTACGACGTCATAATGTATCCGCATTATGACATCACAATATATTATGAGAGCGCAACATGCAGGTATTATGACCAATTTCGCTTACGCCAATTTGTGTCACATCTACTGGAGCATCATGAGCATGTATTATGACGTCACAGTATTTGATGACATCATAATTAGTATGCACTGTGACGTCACAATGTATTATGACGTCATAATGTATCCGCACTATGACATCACAATATATTATGAGAGCGCAACATGCAGGTATTATGACCAATTTCGCTTACCTCAATTTGTGTCACATCTACTGGAGCATCATGAGCATGTATTATGACGTCACAGTATTTGATGACATCATAATTAGTATGCACTGTGACGTCACAATGTATTATGACGTCATAATGTATCCGCATTAAGACATCACAATATATTATGAGAGCGCAACATGCAGGTATTATGAGCAATTTCTCTTACCTCAATTTGTGTCACATCTACTGGAGCATCATGAGCATGTATTATGACGTCACAGTATTTGATGACATCATAATTAGTATGCACTGTGACGTCACAATGTATTATGACGTCATAATGTATCCGCACTATGACATCACAATATATTATGAGAGCGCAACATGCAGGTGTTATGAGCAATTTCTCTTACCCCAATTTGTGTCACATCTACTGGAGCATCATGAGCATGTATTATGACGTCACAGTATATGATTACATCATAATTAGTATGCAGTATGACGTCACAATGTATTATGACGTCATAATGTATCCGCATTATGACATCACAATATATTATGAGAGCGCAATTTGCAGGTTTTATGACCAATTTCGCTTACCCCAATTTGTGTTACATCTACTGGAGCATCATGAGCATGTATTATGACGTCACAGTATATGATGACATCATAATTAGTATGCAGTATGACGTCACAATGTATTATGACGTCATAATGTATCCGCATTAAGACATCACAATATATTTAGAGAGCGCAACATGCAGGTATTATGAGCAATTTCTCATACCCCAATTTGTGTCACATCTACTTGAGCATCATGAGCATGTATTATAACGTCACAGTATATGATGACATCATAATTAGTATGCAGTATGACGTCACAATGTATTATGATGTCATAATGTATCCGCATTAAAACATCACAATATATTATGAGAGCGCAACATGCAGGTATTATGAGCTATTTCTCTTACCCCAATTTGTGTCACATGTACTGGATCATCATGAGCATGTATTATGACGTCACAGTATATGATGACATCATAATTAGTATGCAGTATGACGTCACAATGTATTATGACGTCATAATGTATCCGCATTATGACATCACAATATATTATGAGAGCACAACATGCAGGTAGTATGAGCAATTTCTCTTACCCCAATTTGTGTCACATCTACTGGAGCATCATGAGCATGTATTATGACGTCACAGTATATGATCACATCATAATTAGTGTGCATTATGACGTCACAATGTATTATGACGTCATAATGTATTATGACGTCATAATGTATCCGCATTATTACATCACAATATATTATGAGAGAGCAATTTGCAGGTTTTATGACCAATTTCTCTTACCCCAATTTGTGTCACATCTACTGGAGCATCATGAGCATGTATTATGACGTCACAGTATATGATGACATGATAATTAGTATGCAGTATGACGTCACAATGTATTATGACGTCATAATGTATCCACATTATGACATCACAATATATTATGAGAGCGCAATTTGCAGGTTTTATGACCAATTTCGCTTACCCCAATTTGTGTCACATCTACTGGAGCATCATGAGCATGTATTATGACGTCACAGTATATGATGACATCATTATTAGTATGCAGTATGATGTCACAATGTATTATGATGTCATAAAGTATCTGCAGTATGACATCACAATATATTATGAGAGCGCAACATGCAGGTATTATGACCAATTTCGCTTACGCCAATTTGTGTCACATCTACTGGAGCCTCATGAGCATGTATTATGACGTCACAGTATATGATGACATCATAATTAGTATGCACTATGACGTCAAAATGTATTATGACGTCATAATGCATCCGCATTATGACATCACAATATATTATGAGAGCGCAATTTGGAGGTTTAATGACCATTTTCGATTACCCCAATTTGTGTCACATCTACTGGAGCATCATGAGCATGTGTTATGACGTCACAGTATATGATGACATCATAATTAGTATGCACTATGGCGTCACAATGTATTATGACGTCATAATGTATCCGCATTATGACATCACAATATATTATGAGAGCGCAACATGCAGGTATTATGAGCAATTTCTCTTACCCCAATTTGTGTCACATCTACTGGAGCATCATGAGCATGTATTATGACATCACAGTATATGATGACATCATAATGAGTATGCACTATGACGTCACAATGTGCTATGACGTCATAATGTATCCGCATTATGACATCACAATATATTATGAGAACGCAATTTGCAGGTATTATGAGCAATTTGTCTTACCCCAATTTGTGTCACATCTACTGGAGCCTCATGAGCATGTATTATGACGTCACAGTATATGATGACATCATAATTAGTATGCACTATGACGTCACAATGTATTATGACGTCATAATATATCCGCATTATGACATCACAATGTATTATGAGAGCGCAACATGCAGGTATTATGAGCAATTTCTCTTACCCTAATTTGTGTCACATCTACTGGATCCTCATGAGCATGTATTATGACGTCACAGTATATGATGACATCATAATTAGTATGCAGTATGACGTCACAATGTATTACGACGTCATAATGTATCCGCATTATGACATCACAATATATTATGAGAGCGCAACATGCAGGTATTATGACCAATTTCGCTTACGCCAATTTGTGTCACATCTACTGGAGCATCATGAGCATGTATTATGACGTCACAGTATTTGATGACATCATAATTAGTATGCACTGTGACGTCACAATGTATTATGACGTCATAATGTATCCGCACTATGACATCACAATATATTATGAGAGCGCAACATGCAGGTATTATGACCAATTTCGCTTACCTCAATTTGTGTCACATCTACTGGAGCATCATGAGCATGTATTATGACGTCACAGTATTTGATGACATCATAATTAGTATGCACTGTGACGTCACAATGTATTATGACGTCATAATGTATCCGCATTAAGACATCACAATATATTATGAGAGCGCAACATGCAGGTATTATGAGCAATTTCTCTTACCTCAATTTGTGTCACATCTACTGGAGCATCATGAGCATGTATTATGACGTCACAGTATTAGATGACATCATAATTAGTATGCACTGTGACGTCACAATGTATTATGACGTCATAATGTATCCGCACTATGACATCACAATATATTATGAGAGCGCAACATGCAGGTGTTATGAGCAATTTCTCTTACCCCAATTTGTGTCACATCTACTGGAGCATCATGAGCATGTATTATGACGTCACAGTATATGATTACATCATAATTAGTATGCAGTATGACGTCACAATGTATTATGACGTCATAATGTATCCGCATTATGACATCACAATATATTATGAGAGCGCAATTTGCAGGTTTTATGACCAATTTCGCTTACCCCAATTTGTGTTACATCTACTGGAGCATCATGAGCATGTATTATGACGTCACAGTATATGATGACATCATAATTAGTATGCAGTATGACGTCACAATGTATTATGACGTCATAATGTATCCGCATTAAGACATCACAATATATTTAGAGAGCGCAACATGCAGGTATTATGAGCAATTTCTCATACCCCAATTTGTGTCACATCTACTTGAGCATCATGAGCATGTATTATAACGTCACAGTATATGATGACATCATAATTAGTATGCAGTATGACGTCACAATGTATTATGATGTCATAATGTATCCGCATTAAAACATCACAATATATTATGAGAGCGCAACATGCAGGTATTATGAGCTATTTCTCTTACCCCAATTTGTGTCACATGTACTGGATCATCATGAGCATGTATTATGACGTCACAGTATATGATGACATCATAATTAGTATGCAGTATGACGTCACAATGTATTATGACGTCATAATGTATCCGCATTATGACATCACAATATATTATGAGAGCACAACATGCAGGTAGTATGAGCAATTTCTCTTACCCCAATTTGTGTCACATCTACTGGAGCATCATGAGCATGTATTATGACGTCACAGTATATGATCACATCATAATTAGTGTGCATTATGACGTCACAATGTATTATGACGTCATAATGTATCCGCATTATTACATCACAATATATTATGAGAGAGCAATTTGCAGGTTTTATGACCAATTTCTCTTACCCCAATTTGTGTCACATCTACTGGAGCATCATGAGCATGTATTATGACGTCACAGTATATGATGACATGATAATTAGTATGCAGTATGACGTCACAATGTATTATGACGTCATAATGTATCCACATTATGACATCACAATATATTATGAGAGCGCAATTTGCAGGTTTTATGACCAATTTCGCTTACCCCAATTTGTGTCACATCTACTGGAGCATCATGAGCATGTATTATGACGTCACAGTATATGATGACATCATTATTAGTATGCAGTATGATGTCACAATGTATTATGATGTCATAAAGTATCTGCAGTATGACATCACAATATATTATGAGAGCGCAACATGCAGGTATTATGACCAATTTCGCTTACGCCAATTTGTGTCACATCTACTGGAGCCTCATGAGCATGTATTATGACGTCACAGTATATGATGACATCATAATTAGTATGCACTATGACGTCAAAATGTATTATGACGTCATAATGCATCCGCATTATGACATCACAATATATTATGAGAGCGCAATTTGGAGGTTTAATGACCATTTTCGATTACCCCAATTTGTGTCACATCTACTGGAGCATCATGAGCATGTGTTATGACGTCACAGTATATGATGACATCATAATTAGTATGCACTATGGCGTCACAATGTATTATGACGTCATAATGTATCCGCATTATGACATCACAATATATTATGAGAGCGCAACATGCAGGTATTATGAGCAATTTCTCTTACCCCAATTTGTGTCACATCTACTGGAGCATCATGAGCATGTATTATGACGTCACAGTATATGATGACATCATAATTTGTATGCACTATGACGTCACAATGTATTATGACGTCATAATGTATCCGCATTATGACATCACAATATATTATGAGAGCGCAACATGCAGGTATTATGAGCAATTTCTCTTACCTCAATTTGTGTCACATCTACTGGAGCATCATGAGCATGTATTATGACGTCACAGTTCATGATGACATCATAATTAGCATGCACTATGACGTCACAATGTATTATGACGTCATAATGTATCCGCAGTATGACATCACAATATATTATGAGAGCGCAACATGCAAGTATTATGAGCAATTTCTCTTACCCCAATTTGTGTCACATCTACTGGAGCATCATGAGCATGTATTATGACGTCACAGTTCATGATGACATCATAATTAGTATGCACTATGACGTCACAATGTATTATGACGTCATAATGTATCCGCATTATGACATCACAATATATTATGAGAGCGCAACATGCAGGTATTATGAGCAATTTCTCTTACCCCAATATGTGTCACATCTACTGGAGCATCATGAGCATGTATTATGACGTCACAGTATATGGTGACATCATAATTAGTATGCACTATGACGTCACAATGTATTATGACGTCATAATGTATCCGCATTATGACATCACAACATATTATGAGAGCGCAACATGAAGGTATTATGAGCAATTTCTCTTACTCCAATTTGTGTCACATCTACTGGAGCATCATGAGCATGTATTATGACGTCACAGTATATGATAACATCATAATTAGTATGCAGTATGACGTCACAATATATTATGACGTCATAATGTATTCGCATTATGACATCACAATATATTATGAGAGCGTAATATGCAGTTATTATGAGCAATTTCTCTTACCCCAATTTGTGTCACATCTACTGGAGCATCATAAGCATGTATTATGACGTCACAGTATATGATGACATCATAATTAGCATGCACTATGACGTCACAATGTATTATGACGTCATAATGTATCCGAATTATGACATCACAATATATTATGAGAGCGCAACATGCAGGTTTTATGACCAATTTCGCTCACCCCAATTTGTGTCACATCTACTGTAGCATCAGGAGCATGTATTATGACGTCACAGTATATGATGACATCATAATTAGTATGCACTATGACGTCACAATGTATTATGACGTCCTAATATATCCGCATTATGACATCACAATATATTATGAGAGCGCAACATGCAGCTATTATGAGCAATTTCTCTTACCCTAATTTGTGTCACATCTACTGGATCCTCATGAGTATGTATTATGACGTCACAGTATATGATGACATCATAATTAGTATGCAGTATGACGTCACAATGTATTATGACGTCATAATGTATCCGCATTATGACATCACAATATATTATGAGAGCGCAACATGCAGGTATTATGAGCAATTTCTCTTACCCCAATTTGTGTCACATCTACTGGAGCATCATGAGCATGTATTATGACGTCACAGTATATGATGACATCATAATTAGTACGCACTATGACGTCACAATGTATTATGACATCATAATGTATCCGCATTATGACATCACAATATATTATGAGAGAGCAATTTGCAGGTTTTATGACCAATTTCTCTTACCCCAATTTGTGTCACATCTACTGGAGCATCATGAGCATGTATTATGACGTCACAGTGTATGATGACATCATAATTAGTATGCAGTATGACGTCACAATGTATTATGACGTCATAATATATCAGCATTATGACATCACAATATATTATGAGAGCGCAATTTGCAGGTTTTATGACCAATTTCGCTTACCCCAATTTGTGTCACATCTACTGGAGCATCATGAGCATGTATTATGACGTCACAGTATATGATGACATGATAATCAGTATGCACTATGTCGTCACAATGTATTATGACGTCATAATGTACCCGCATTATGACATCACAATATATTATGAGAGCGCAACATGCAGGTATTATGAGCAATATCTCTTACCCCAATTTGTGTCACATCTACTGGAGCATCATGAGCATGATTTATGACGTCAGAGTATATGATGACATCATAATTAGTATGCACTATGACGTCACAATGTATTATGACGTCATAATGTATCCGCATTATGACATCACAATATATTATGAGAGCGCAATTTGCAGGTTTTATGAACATTTTCGATTACCCCAATTTGTGTCACATCTACTGGAGCATCATGAGCATGTATTATGACGTCACAGTATACGATGACATCATAATTAGTATGCAGTATGACGTCACAATGTATTATGACGTCATAATGTATCCGCATTATGACATCACAATATATTGTGAGAGCGCAACATGCAGGTATTATGAGCAATTTCTCTTACCTCAATTTGTGTCACATCTACTGGAGCATCATGAGCATGTACTATGACGTCACAGTATATGATGACATCATAATTAGTATGCACTATGACGTCACAATGTATTATGACGTCATAATGTATTCGCATTATGACATCACAATATACTATGAGAGAGCAATTTGCAGGTTTTATGACCAATTTCTCTTACCCCAATTTGTGTCACATCTACTGGAGCATCATGAGCATGTATTATGATGTCACAGTATATGATGACATCATAATTAGTATGCAGTATGACGTCACAATGTATTATGACGTCATAATGTATCCGCATTATGATATCACAATATATTATGAGAGCGCAATTTGCAGGATTTATGACCAATTTCGCTTACCCCAATTTGTGTCACATCTACTGGAGCATCATGAGCATGTATTATGACGTCACAGTATATGATGACATCATAATTAGTATGCAGTATGACGTCACAATGTATTATGATGTCATAAAGTATCCGCATTATGACAACACAATATATTATGAGAGCGCAACATGCAGGTATTATGACCAATTTCGCTCACCCCAATTTGTGTCACATCTACTGGAGCATCATGAGCATGTATTATGACGTCACAGTATATGATGACATCATAATTAGTATGCACTATGACGTCACAATGTATTATGACGTCATAATGTATCCGCATTATGACATCACAATATATTATGAGAGCGCAATATGCAGGTATTATGAGCAATTTCTCTTACCCCAATTTGTGTCACATCTACTGGAGCATCATGAGCATGTATTATGACGTCACAGTATATGATGACATCATAATCAGTATGCAGTATCACGTCACAATGTATTATGACGTCATAATGTATCCGCATTATGACATCACAATATATTATGAGAGCGCAACATGCAGGTATTATGAGCAATTTCTCTTACCTCAATTTGTGTCACATCTAGTGGAGCATCATGAGCATGTATTATGACTTCACAGTATATGATGACATCATAATTAGTATGCACTATGACGTCACAATGTATTATGACGTCATAATGTATCCGCATTATGACATCACAATATATTATGAGAGAGCAATTTGCAGATTTTATGACCAATTTCTCTTACCCCAATTTATGTCACATCTACTGGAGCTTCATGAGCATGATTTATGACGTCAGAGTATATGATGACATCATAATTAGTATGCACTATGACGTCACAATGTATTATGACGTCATAATGTATCCGCATTATGACATCACAATATATTATGAGAGCGCAATTTGGAGGTTTTATCACCATTTTCGATTACCCCAATTTGTGTCACATCTACTGGAGCATCATGAGCATGTATTATGACGTCACAGTTCATGATGACATCATAATTAGCATGCACTATGACGTCACAATGTATTATGACGTCATAATGTATCCGCAGTATGACATCACAATATATTATGAGAGCGCAACATGCAGGTATTATGAGCAATTTCTCTTACCCCAATTTGTGTCACATCTACTGGAGCATCATGAGCATGTATTATGACGTCACAGTTCATGATGACATCATAATTAGTATGCACTATGACGTCACAATGTATTATGACGTCATAATGTATCCGCATTATGACATCACAATATATTATGAGAGCGCAACATGCAGGTATTATGAGCAATTTCTCTTACCCCAATATGTGTCACATCTACTGGAGCATCATGAGCATGTATTATGACGTCACAGTATATGGTGACATCATAATTAGTATGCACTATGACGTCACAATGTATTATGACGTCATAATGTATCCGCATTATGACATCACAACATATTATGAGAGCGCAACATGCAGGTATTATGAGCAATTTCTCTTACTCCAATTTGTGTCACATCTACTGGAGCATCATGAGCATGTATTATGACGTCACAGTATATGATGACATCATAATTAGTATGCAGTATGACGTCACAATATATTATGACGTCATAATGTATTCGCATTATGACATCACAATATATTATGAGAGCGTAATATGCAGGTATTATGAGCAATTTCTCTTACCCCAATTTGTGTCACATCTACTGGAGCATCATAAGCATGTATTATGACGTCACAGTATATGATGACATCATAATTAGCATGCACTATGACGTCACAATGTATTATGACGTCATAATGTATCCGCACTATGACATCACAATATATTATGAGAGCGCAACATGCAGGTTTTATGACCAATTTCGCTCACCCCAATTTGTGTCACATCTACTGTAGCATCAGGAGCATGTATTATGACGTCACAGTATATGATGACATCATAATTAGTATGCACTATGACGTCACAATGTATTATGACGTCCTAATATATCCGCATTATGACATCACAATATATTATGAGATCGCAACATGCAGCTATTATGAGCAATTTCTCTTACCCTAATTTGTGTCACATCTACTGGATCCTCATGAGTATGTATTATGACGTCACAGTATATGATGACATCATAATTAGTATGCAGTATGACGTCACAATGTATTATGACGTCATAATGTATCCGCATTATGACATCACAATATATTATGAGAGCGCAACATGCAGGTATTTTGAGCAATTTCTCTTACCCCAATTTGTGTCACATCTACTGGAGCATCATGAGCATGTATTATGACGTCACAGTATATGATGACATCATAATTAGTACGCACTATGATGTCACAATGTATTATGACATCATAATGTATCCGCATTATGACATCACAATATATTATGAGAGAGCAATTTGCAGGTTTTATGACCAATTTCTCTTACCCCAATTTGTGTCACATCTACTGGAGCATCATGAGCATGTATTATGACGTCACAGTGTATGATGACATCATAATTAGTATGCAGTATGACGTCACAATGTATTATGACGTCATAATATATCAGCATTATGACATCACAATATATTATGAGAGCGCAATTTGCAGGTTTTATGACCAATTTCGCTTACCCCAATTTGTGTCACATCTACTGGAGCATCATGAGCATGTATTATGACGTCACAGTATATGATGACATGATAATCAGTATGCAATATGTCGTCACAATGTATTATGACGTCATAATGTACCCGCATTATGACATCACAATATATTATGAGAGCGCAACATGCAGGTATTATGAGCAATATCTCTTACCCCAATTTGTGTCACATCTACTGGAGCATCATGAGCATGATTTATGACGTCAGAGTATATGATGACATCATAATTAGTATGCACTATGACGTCACAATGTATTATGACGTCATAATGTATCCGCATTATGACATCACAATATATTATGAGAGCGCAATTTGCAGGTTTTATGAACATTTTCGATTACCCCAATTTGTGTCACATCTACTGGAGCATCATGAGCATGTATTATGACGTCACAGTATACGATCACATCATAATTAGTATGCAGTATGACGTCACAATGTATTATGACGTCATAATGTATCCGCATTATGACATCAAAATATATTGTGAGAGCGCAACATGCAGGTATTATGAGCAATTTCTCTTACCTCAATTTGTGTCACATCTACTGGAGCATCATGAGCATGTACTATGACGTCACAGTATATGATGACATCATAATTAGTATGCACTATGACGTCACAATGTATTATGACGTCATAATGTATTCGCATTATGACATCACAATTTACTATGAGAGAGCAATTTGCAGGTTTTATGACCAATTTCTCTTACCCCAATTTGTGTCACATCTACTGGAGCATCATGAGCATGTATTATGACGTCACAGTATATGATGACATCATAATTAGTATGCAGTATGACGTCACAATGTATTATGACGTCATAATGTATCCGCATTATGATATCACAATATATTATGAGAGCGCAATTTGCAGGATTTATGACCGATTTCGCTTACCCCAACTTGTGTCACATCTACTGGAGCATCATGAGCATGTATTATGACGTCACAGTATATGATGACATCATAATTAGTATGCAGTATGACGTCACAATGTATTATGATGTCATAAAGTATCCGCATTATGACAACACAATATATTATGAGAGCGCAACATGCAGGTATTATGACCAATTTCGCTCACCCCAATTTGTGTCACATCTACTGGAGCATCATGAGCATGTATTATGACGTCACAGTATATGATGACATCATAATTAGTATGCACTATGACGTCACAATGTATTATGACGTCATAATGTATCCGCATTATGACATCACAGTATATTATGAGAGCGCAATATGCAGGTATTATGAGCAATTTCTCTTACCCCAATTTGAGTCACATCTACTGGAGCATCATGAGCATGTATTATGACGTCACAGTATATGATGACATCATAATCAGTATGCAGTATGACGTCACAATGTATTATGACGTCATAATGTATCCGCATTATGACATCACAATATATTATGAGAGCGCAACATGCAGGTATTATGAGCAATTTCTCTTACCTCAATTTGTGTCACATCTAGTGGAGCATCATGAGCATGTATTATGACTTCACAGTATATGATGACATCATAATTAGTATGCACTATGACGTCACAATGTATTATGACGTCATAATGTATCCGCATTATGACATCACAATATATTATGAGAGAGCAATTTGCAGATTTTATGACCAATTTCTCTTACCCCAATTTATGTCACATCTACTGGAGCTTCATGAGCATGATTTATGACGTCAGAGTATATGATGACATCATAATTAGTATGCACTATGACGTCACAATGTATTATGACGTCATAATGTATCCGCATTATGACATCACAATATATTATGAGAGCGCAATTTGCAGGTTTTATGAACATTTTCGATTACCCCAATTTGTGTCACATCTACTGGACCATCATGAGCATGTATTATGACGTCACAGTATACGATGACATCATAATTAGTATGCAGTATGACGTCACAATGTATTATGACGTCATAATGTATCCGCATTATGACATCACAATATATTATGAGAGTGCCAAATGCAGGTATTATGAGCAATTTCTCTTACCTCAATTTGTGTCACATCTACTGGAGCATCATGAGCATGTATTATGACGTCACAGTATATGATGACATCATAATTAGTATGCACTATGACGTCACAATGTATTATGACGTCATAATGTATCCGCATTATGACATCACAATATATTATGAGAGCGCAATTTGGAGGTTTTATCACCATTTTCGATTACCCCAATTTGTGTCAGATCTACTGGAGCATCATGAGCATGTATTATGATGTCACAGTATATGATGACATCATAATTATTATGCACTATGACATCACAATATATTATGACGTCATAATGTATCCTCATTATGACATCACAATATATTATGAGAGCGTAATATGCAGGTATTATGAGCAATTTCTCTTACCCCAATTTGTGTCACATCTACTGGAGCATCATGAGCATGTATTATGACGTCACAGTATATGATGACATCATAATTAGTATGCACTATGATGTCACAATGTATTATGACGTCATAATGTATCCGCATAATGACATCACAATATGTTATGAGAGCGCAACATGCAGGTATTTTGAGCAATTTCTCTTACCTCAATTTGTGTCACATCTACTGGAGCATCATGAGCATGTATTATGACGTCACAGTATATGATGACATCATAATTAGCATGCACTGTTACGTCACAATGTATTATGACGTCATAATGTATCCGAATTATGACATCACAATATATTATGAGAGCGCAACATGCAGGTTTTATGACCAATTTCGCTCACCCCAATATGTGTCACATCTACTGTAGCATCAGGAGCATGTATTATGACGTCAGAGTATATGATGACATCATAATTAGTATGCACTATGACGTCACAATATATTATGACGTCGTAATGTATCCGCATTATGACATCACAATATATTATGAGAGCGCAGTTTGGAGGTTTTATGACCATTTTCGATAACCCCAATTTGTGTCATATCTACTGGAGCATCATGAGCATGTAATACGACGTCACAGTATATGATGACATCATAATTAGTATGCACTATGATGTCACAATATATTATGAAGTCATAATGTATCCGCATTACGACATCACAATATATTATGAGAGCGCAATATGCAGGTATTATGAGCAATTTCTCTTACCCCAATTTGTGTCACATCTACTGTAGCATCATGAGCATTTATTATGACGTCACAGTATATGATGACATCATAATTAGTATGCAGTATGACATCACAATATATTATGAGAGCGCAATTTGCAGGTATTATGAGCAATTTCTCTTACCCCAATTTGTGTCACATCTACTGGAGCCTCATGAGCATGTATTATGATGTCACATTATGTGATGACATCATAATTAGTATGCACTATGATGTCACAATGTATTATGACGTCATAATATATCCGCATTATGACATCACAAAATATTATTTGAGCGCAACATGCAGGTATTATGAGCAATTTCGCTTACCCCAATTTGTGTCACATCTACTGGAGCATCATGAGCATGTATTATGACGTCACAGTATATGATGACATCATAATTAGTATGCACTATGACGTCACAATGTATTATGAAGTCATAATGTATCCGCATTATGACATCACAATATATTATGAGAGCGCAACATGCCGGTATTATGAGCAATTTCTCTTACCCCAATATGTGTCACATCTACTGGAGCATCATGAGCATGTATTATGACGTCACAGTATATGATGACATCATAATTAGTATGCACTATGACGTCACAATGTATTATGACGTCATAATGTATCCGCATTATGACATCACAATATATTATGAGAGCGCAACATGCAGGTATTATGAGCAATTTCTCTTACCCCAATTTGTGTCACATCTAGTGGAGCATCATGAGCATGTATTATGACGTCACAGTATATGATGACATCATAATTAGTATGCACTATGATGTCACAATATATTATGACGTCATAATGTATCCGCTTTATGACATCACAATATATTATGAGAGCGCAATTTGCAGGTTTTATGACCAATTTCGCTTACCCCAATTTGTGTCACATCTACTGGAGCATCATGAGCATGTATTATGACGTCACAGTATATGATGACATCATAATCAGTATGCACTATGACGTCACAATGTATTATGACGTCATAATGTATCCGCATTATGACATCACAATATATTATGAGAGCGCAATATGCAGTATTTATGAACAATTTCGCTTACCCCAATTTGTTTCACATCTACTGAAGCATCATGAGCATGTATTATTACATCACACTATATGATGACATCGTAATTAGTGTGTACTATGACGTCACAATGTATTATGACGTCATAATGTATCCGCATTATGACATTACAATATATTATGAGAGCGCAATATGTAGGTATTATGAGCAATTTCTCTTACCTCAATTTGTGTCACATCTACTGGAGCATCATGAGCATGTATTATGACGTCACAGTATATGATGACATCATAATTAGCATGCACTATGATGTCACAATGTATTATGACGTCATAATGTATCCATATTATGACATCACAATATATTATGAGAGCGCAACATGCAGGTATTATGAGCAATTTCTCTTACCCCAATTTGTGTCACATCTACTGGAGCATCATGAGCATGTATTATGACGTCACAGTATATGATGACATCATAATTAGTATGCACTATGACGTCACAATGTATTATGAAGTCATAATGTATCCGCATTATGACATCACAATATATTATGAGAGCGCAACATGCCGGTATTATGAGCAATTTCTCTTACCCCAATATGTGTCACATCTACTGGAGCATCATGAGCATGTATTATGACGTCACAGTATATGATGACATCATAATTAGTATGCACTATGACGTCACAATGTATTATGACGTCATAATGTATCCGCATTATGACATCACAATATATTATGAGAGCGCAACATGCAGGTATTATGAGCAATTTCTCTTACCCCAATTTGTGTCACATCTACTGGAGCATTATGAGCATGTATTATGACGTCACAGTATATGATGACATCATAATTAGTATGCACTATGACGTCACAATATATTATGACGTCATAATGTATCCGCTTTATGACATCACAATATATTATGAGAGCGCAATTTGCAGGTTTTATGACCAATTTCGCTTACCCCAATTTGTGTCACATCTACTGGAGCATCATGAGCATGTATTATAACGTCACAGTATATGATGACATCATAATCAGTATGCACTATGACGTCACAATGTATTATGACGTCATAATGTATCCGCATTATGACATCACAATATATTATGAGAGCGCAATATGCAGTATTTATGAACAATTTCACTTACCGCAATTTGTTTCACATCTACTGAAGCATCATGAGCATGTATTATGACATCACACTATATGATGACATCGTAATTAGTGTGTACTATGACGTCACAATGTATTATGACGTCATAATGTATCCGCATTATGACATTACAATATATTATGAGAGCGCAATATGTAGGTATTATGAGCAATTTCTCTTACCTCAATTTGTGTCACATCTACTGGAGCATCATGAGCATGTATTATGACGTCACAGTATATGATGACATCATAATTAGCATGCACTATGATGTCACAATGTATAATGACGTCATAATGTATCCATATTATGACATCACAATATATTATGAGAGCGCAACATGCAGGTATTATGAGCAATTTCTCTTACCCCAATTTGTGTCACATCTACTGGAGCATCATGAGCATGTATTATGACGTCACAGTACATGATGACATCATAATTAGTATTCACTATGACATCACAATGTATTATGACGTCATAATGTATCCACATTATGACATCGCAATATATTATGAGAGCGCAACATGCAGGTATTATGAGCAATTTCTCTTACCCCAATTTGTGTCACATCTACTGGAGCATCATGAGCATGTATTATGACGTCACAGTATATGATGACATCATAATTAGTATGCAGTATGACCTCACAATGTATTATGACGTCATAATGTATCCGCATTATGACATCACAATATATTATGAGAGCGCAACATGCAGGTATTATGAGCAATTTCTCTTACCCCAATTTGTGTCACATCTACTGGAGCATCATGAGCATGTATTATGACGTCACAGTATATGATGACATCATAATTAGTATGCACTATGACGTCACAATGTATTATGACGTCATAATGTATCCGCATTATGACATCACAATATATTATGAGAGCGCAACATGCAGGTATTATGAGCAATTTCTCTTACCCCAATTTGTGTCACATCTACTGGAGCATCATGAGCATGTATTATGACGTCACAGTATATGACGACATCATAATTAGTATGCACTATGACGTCACAATGTATTATGACGTCATAATGTATCTGCATTATGACATCACAATATATTATGAGAGCGCAACATGCAGGTATTATGAGCAATTTCTCTTACCCCAATTTGTGTCACATCTACTGGAGCATCATGAGCATGTATTATGACGTCACAGTATTTGATGACATCATAATTAGTATGCACTGTGACGTCACAATGTATTATGACGTCATAATGTATCCGCATTATGACATCACAATATATTATGAGAGCGCAACATGCAGGTATTATGAGCAATTTCTCTTATCCCAATTTGTGTCCCATCTACTGGAGCATCATGAGCATGTATTATGACGTCACAGTATATGATGACATCATAATCAGTATGCACTATGGCGTCACAATGTATTATGACGTCATAATGTATCCGCATTATGACATCACAATATATTATGAGAGCGCAATTTGCAGGTTTTATGACCAATTTCGCTTACCCCAATTTGTGTCACATCTACTGGAGCATCATGAGCATGTATTATGACGTCACAGTATATGATGACATCATAATCAGTATGCACTATGGCGTCACAATGTATTATGACGTCATAATGTACCCGCATTATGACATCACAATATATTATGAGAGCGCAACATGCAGGTATTATGAGCAATTTCTCTTGCCCTAATTTGTGTCACATCTACTGGATCCTCATGAGCATGTATTATGACGTCACAGTATATGATGACATCATAATTAGTATGCAGTATGACGTCACAATGTATTATGACGTCATAATGTATCCGCATTATGACATCACAATATATTATGAGAGCGCAACATGCAGGTATTATGAGCAATTTCTCTTACCCCAATTTGTGTCACATCTACTGGAGCATCATGAGCATGTATTATGACGTCACAGTATATGATGACATCATAATTAGTATGCACTATGACGTCACAAAGTATTATGACATCATAATGTATCCGCATTATGACATCACAATATATTATGAGAGAGCAATTTGCAGGTTTTATGACCAATTTCTCTTACCCCAATTTGTGTCACATCTACTGGAGCATCATGAGCATGTATTATGACGTCACAGTATATGATGACATCATAATTAGTATGCACTATGACGTCACAATGTATTATGACGTCATAATGTATCCGCATTATGACATCACAATATATTATGAGAGCGCAATTTGGAGGTTTTATCACCATTTTCGCTTACCCCAATTTGTGTCACATCTACTGGAGCATCATGAGCATGTATTATGACGTCACAGTATATGATGACATCATAATTAGCATGCACTATGATGTCACAATGTATAATGACGTCATAATGTATCCATATTATGACACCACAATATATTATGAGAGCGCAACATGCAGGTATTATGAGCAATTTCTCTTACCCCAATTTGTGTCACATCTACTGGAGCATCATGAGCATGTATTATGACGTCACAGTACATGATGACATCATAGTTAGTATTCACTATGACATCACAATGTATTATGACGTCATAATGTATCCACATTATGACATCGCAATATATTATGAGAGCGCAACATGCAGGTATTATGAGCAATTTCTCTTACCCTAATTTGTGTCACATCTACTGGAGCATCATGAGCATGTATTATGACGTCACAGTATTTGATGACATCATAATTAGTATGCACTATGACGTCACAATGTATTATGACGTCATAATGTATCCGCATTATGACATCACAATATATTATGAAAGCGCAACATGCAGGTATTATGAGCAATTTCTCTTATCCCAATTTGTGTCACATCTACTGGAGCATCATGAGCATGTATTATGACGTCACAGTATATGATGACATCATAATTAGTATGCACTATGACATCACAATGTATTATGACGTCATAATGTATCCGCATTATGACATCACAATATATTATGAGAGCGCAACATGCAGGTATTATGAGCAATTTCTCTTACCCCAATTTGTGTCACATCTACTGGAGCATCATGAGCATGTATTGTGACGTCACAGTATATGATTACATCATAATTACTATGCACTATGACGTCACAATATATTATTACGTCATAATATATCCGCATTATGACATCTCAATATATTATGAGAGCGCAATCTGCAGGTTTTATGACCAATTTCGCTTACCCCAATTTGTGTCACATGTACTGGAGCATCATGAGCATGTATTATGACGTCACAGTATATGATGACATCATAATTAGTATGCACTATGACGTCACAATGTATTATGACGTCATAATCTATCTGCATTATGACATCACAATATATTATGAGAGCGCAATTTGCAGGTTTTATGACCAATTTCGATTACCCCAATTTGTGTCACATCTACTGTAGCATCATGAGCATGTATTATGACGTCACAGTATATGATGACATCATAATTAATATGCAGTATGACGTCACAATGTATTATGAAGTCATGATGTATCCCCATTATGACCTCACAATATATTATGAGAGCGCAACATGCAGGTATTATGAGCAATTTCTCTTACCCCAACTTGTGTCACATCTACTGGAGCATCATGAGCATGTATTATGACGTCACAGTATATGATGACATCATAATTAGTATGCAGTATGACGTCACAATGTATTATGACGTCATAATGTATCCGCATTATGACATCACAATATATTATGAGAGCGCAACATGCAGGTATTATGAGCAGTTTCTCTTACCCCAATTTGTGTCACATCTACTGGAGCATCATGATCATGTATTATGACGTCACAGTATATGATGTCATCATAATTAGTATGCACTATGACGTCACAATGTATTATGACGTCATAATGTATCCGCATTATGACATCACAATATACTATGAGAGAGCAATTTGCAGGTTTTGTGACCAATTTCTCTTACCCCAATTTGTGTCACATCTACTGGAGCATCATGAGCATGTATTATGACGTCACAGTATATGATGACATCATAATTAGTATGCAGTATTACGTCACAATGTATTATGACGTCATAATGTATCCGCATTATGATATCACAATATATTATGAGAGCGCAATTTGCATGATTTATGACCAATTTCGCTTACCCCAATTTGTGTCACATCTACTGGAGCATCATGAGCATGTATTATGACGTCACAGTATATGATGACATCATAATTAGTATGCAGTATGACGTCACAATGTAGTATGATGTCATAAAGTATCCGCATTATGACATCACAATATATTATGAGATCGCAACATGCAGGTATTATGACCAATTTCGCTTACCCCAATTTGTGTCACATCTACTGTAGCATCATGAGCATGTATTATGACGTCACAGTATATGATGACATCATAATTAGTATGCACTATGACGTCACAATGTATTATGACGTCATAATGTATCCGCATTATGACATCACAATATATTATGAGAGCGCAATTTGGAGGTTTTATGACCATTTTCGATTACCCCAATTTGTGTCACATCTACTGGAGCATCATGAGCATGTATTATGACATCACACTATATGATGACATCGTAATTAGTGTGTACTATGATGTCACAATGTATTATGACGTCATAATGTATCCGCATTATGACATTACAATATATTATGAGAGCGCAATATGTAGGTATTATGAGCAATTTCTCTTACCTCAATTTGTGTCACATCTACTGGAGCATCATGAGCATGTATTATGACGTCACAGTATATGATGACATCATAATTAGCATGCACTATGATGTCACATTGTATTATGACGTCATAATGTATCCATATTATGACATCACAATATATTATGAGAGCGCAACATGCAGGTATTATGAGCAATTTCTCTTACCCCAATTTGTGTCACATCTACTGGAGCATCATGAGCATGTATTATGACGTCACAGTATATGATGACATCATAATTAGTATGCACTATGACGTCACAATGTATTATGAAGTCATAATGTATCCGCATTATGACATCACAATATATTATGAGAGCGCAACATGCCGGTATTATGAGCAATTTCTCTTACCCCAATATGTGTCACATCTACTGGAGCATCATCAGCATGTATTATGACGTCACAGTATATGATGACATCATAATTAGTATGCACTATGACGTCACAATGTATTATGACGTCATAATGTATCCGCATTATGACATCACAATATATTATGAGAGCGCAACATGCAGGTATTATGAGCAATTTCTCTTACCCCAATTTGTGTCACATCTACTGGAGCATCATGAGCATGTATTATGACGTCACAGTATATGATGACGTCATAATTAGTATGCACTATGACGTCACAATATATTATGACGTCATAATGTATCCGCTTTATGACATCACAATATATTATGAGAGCGTAATTTGCGGGTTTTATGACCAATTTCGCTTACCCCAATTTGTGTCACATCTACTGGAGCATCATGAGCATGTATTATGACGTCACAGTATATGATGACATCATAATCAGTATGCACTATGACGTCACAATGTATTATGACGTCATAATGTATCCGCATTATGACATCACAATATATTATGAGAGCGCAATATGCAGTATTTATGAACAATTTCGCTTACCCCAATTTGTTTCACATCTACTGAAGCATCATGAGCATGTATTATGACATCACACTATATGATGACATCGTAATTAGTGTGTACTATGACGTCACAATGTATTATGACGTCATAATGTATCCGCATTATGACATTACAATATATTATGAGAGCGCAACATGTAGGTATTATGAGCAATTTCTCTTACCTCAATTTGTGTCACATCTACTGGAGCATCATGAGCATGTATTATGACGTCACAGTATATGATGACATCATAATTAGCATGCACTATGATGTCACAATGTATTATGACGTCATAAGGTATCCATATTATGACATCACAATATATTATGAGAGCGCAACATGCAGGTATTATGAGCAATTTCTCTTACCCCAATTTGTGTCACATCTACTGGAGCATCATGAGCATGTATTATGACGTCACAGTATATGATGACATCATAATTAGTATTCACTATGACATCACAATGTATTATGACGTCATAATGTATCCACATTATGACATCGCAATATATTATGAGAGCGCAACATGCAGGTATTATGAGCAATTTCTCTTACCCCAATTTGTGTCACATCTACTGGAGCATCATGAGCATGTATTATGACGTCACAGTATTTGATGACATCATAATTAGTATGCACTATGACGTCACAATGTATTATGACGTCATAATGTATCCGCATTATGACATCACAATATATTATGAGAGCGCAACATGCAGGTATTATGAGCAATTTCTCTTATACCAATTTGTGTCACATCTACTGGAGCATCATGAGCATGTATTATGACGTCACAGTATATGATGACATCATAATTAGTATGCACTATGACGTCACAATGTATTATGACGTCATAATGTATCCGCATTATGACATCACAATATATTATGAGAGCGCAACATGCAGGTATTATGAGCAATTTCTCATACCCCAATTTGTGTCACATCTACTGGAGCATCATGAGCATGTATTATGACGTCACAGTATATGATGACATCATAATTAGTATGCACTATGACGTCACAATGTATTATTACGTCATAAAATATCCGCATTATGACATCACAATATATTATGAGAGCGCAATCTGCAGGTTTTATGACCAATTTCGCTTACCCCAATTTGTGTCACATGTACTGGAGCATCATGAGCATGTATTATGACGTCACAGTATATGATGACATCATAATTAGTATGCACTATGACGTCACAATGTATTATGACGTCATAATCTATCTGCATTATGACATCACAATATATTATGAGAGCGCAATTTGCAGGTTTTATGACCAATTTCTCTTACCCCAATTTGTGTCACATCTACTGTAGCATCATGAGCATGTATTATGACGTCACAGTATATGATGACATCATAATTAATATGCAGTATGACGTCACAATGTATTATGAAGTCATGATGTATCCCCATTATGACCTCACAATATATTATGAGAGCGCAACATGCAGGTATTATGAGCAATTTCTCTTAACCCAACTTGTGTCACATCTACTGGAGCATCATGAGCATGTATTATGACGTCACAGTATATGATGACATCATAATTAGTATGCAGTATGACGTCACAATGTATTATGACGTCATAATGTATCCGCATTATGACATCACAATATATTATGAGAGCGCAACATGCAGGTATTATGAGCAGTTTCTCTTACCCCAATTTGTGTCACATCTACTGGAGCATCATGAGCATGTATTATGACGTCACAGTATATGATGTCATCATAATTAGTATGCACTATGACGTCACAATGTATTATGACGTCATAATGTATCCGCATTATGACATCACAATATACTATGAGAGAGCAATTTGCAGGTTTTATGACCAATTTCTCTTGCCCCAATTTGTGTCACATCTACTGGAGCATCATGAGCATGTATTATGACGTCACAGTATATGATGACATCATAATTAGTATGCAGTATTACGTCACAATGTATTATGACGTCATAATGTATCCGCATTATGATATCACAATATATTATGAGAGCGCAATTTGCAGGATTTATGACCGATTTCGCTTACCCCAATTTGTGTCACATCTACTGGAGCATCATGAGCATGTATTATGACGTCACAGTATATGATGACATCATAATTAGTATGCAGTTTGACGTCACAATGTATTATGATGTCATAAAGTATCCGCATTATGACATCACAATATATTATGAGATCGCAACATGCAGGTATTATGACCAATTTCGCTTACCCCAATTTGTGTCACATCTACTGTAGCATCATGAGCATGTATTATGACGTCACAGTATATGATGACATCATAATTAGTATGCACTATGACGTCACAATGTATTATGAAGTCATAATGTATCCGCATTATGACATCACAATATATTATGAGAGCGCAATTTGGAGGTTTTATGACCATTTTCGATTACCCCAATTTGTGTCACATCTACTGGAGCATCATGAGCATGTATTATGACGTCACAGTATATGATGACATCATAATTAGTATGCACTATGACGTCACAATGTATTATGACGTCATAATGTATCCGCATTATGACATCACAATATATTATGAGAGCGCAACATGCAGGTATTATGAGCAATTTCTCTTATCCCAAATTGTGTCACATCTACTGGAGCATCATGAGCATGTATTATGACGTCACAGTATATGATGACATCATAATTAGTATGAACTATGACGTCACAATGTATTATGACGTCATAATGTATCCGCATTATGACATCACAATATATTATGAGAGCGCAACATGCAGGTATTATGAGCAATTTCTCTTACCCCAATTTGTGTCACATCTACTGGAGCATCATGAGCATGTATTATGACGTCACAGTATATGATGACATCATAATTAGAATGCACTATGACGTCACAATGTATTATGATGTCATAATGTATCTGCATTATGACATCACAATATATTATGAGAGCGCAACATGCAGGTATTATGAGCAATTTCTCTTACCACAATTTGTGTCACATCTACTGGAGAATCATGAGCATGTATTATGACGTCACAGTATTTGATGACATCATAATTAGTATGCACTGTGACGTCACAATGTATTATGACGTCATAATGTATCCGCATTAAAACATCACAATATATTATGAGAGCGCAACATGCAGGTATTATGAGTAATTTCTCTTATCCCAATTTGTGTCACATCTACTGGAGCATCATGAGCATGTATTATGACGTCACAGTATATGATGACATCATAATCAGTATGCACTATGGCGTCACAATGTATTATGACGTCATAATGTATCCGCATTATGACATCACAATATATTATGAGAGCGCAATTTGCAGGTTTTATGGCCAATTTCTCATACCCCAATTTGTGTCACATCTACTGGAGCATCATGAGCATGTATTATGACGTCACAGTATATGATGACATCATAATTAGTATGCACTATGACGTCACAATGTATTATTACGTCATAAAATATCCGCATTATGACATCACAATATATTATGAGAGCGCAATCTGCAGGTTTTATGACCAATTTCGCTTACCCCAATTTGTGTCACATGTACTGGAGCATCATGAGCATGTATTATGACGTCACAGTATATGATGACATCATAATTAGTATGCACTATGACGTCACAATGTATTATGACGTCATAATCTATCTGCATTATGACATCACAATATATTATGAGAGCGCAATTTGCAGGTTTTATGACCAATTTCTCTTACCCCAATTTGTGTCACATCTACTGTAGCATCATGAGCATGTATTATGACGTCACAGTATATGATGACATCATAATTAATATGCAGTATGACGTCACAATGTATTATGAAGTCATGATGTATCCCCATTATGACCTCACAATATATTATGAGAGCGCAACATGCAGGTATTATGAGCAATTTCTCTTAACCCAACTTGTGTCACATCTACTGGAGCATCATGAGCATGTATTATGACGTCACAGTATATGATGACATCATAATTAGTATGCAGTATGACGTCACAATGTATTATGACGTCATAATGTATCCGCATTATGACATCACAATATATTATGAGAGCGCAACATGCAGGTATTATGAGCAGTTTCTCTTACCCCAATTTGTGTCACATCTACTGGAGCATCATGAGCATGTATTATGACGTCACAGTATATGATGTCATCATAATTAGTATGCACTATGACGTCACAATGTATTATGACGTCATAATGTATCCGCATTATGACATCACAATATACTATGAGAGAGCAATTTGCAGGTTTTATGACCAATTTCTCTTGCCCCAATTTGTGTCACATCTACTGGAGCATCATGAGCATGTATTATGACGTCACAGTATATGATGACATCATAATTAGTATGCAGTATTACGTCACAATGTATTATGACGTCATAATGTATCCGCATTATGATATCACAATATATTATGAGAGCGCAATTTGCAGGATTTATGACCGATTTCGCTTACCCCAATTTGTGTCACATCTACTGGAGCATCATGAGCATGTATTATGACGTCACAGTATATGATGACATCATAATTAGTATGCAGTTTGACGTCACAATGTATTATGATGTCATAAAGTATCCGCATTATGACATCACAATATATTATGAGATCGCAACATGCAGGTATTATGACCAATTTCGCTTACCCCAATTTGTGTCACATCTACTGTAGCATCATGAGCATGTATTATGACGTCACAGTATATGATGACATCATAATTAGTATGCACTATGACGTCACAATGTATTATGAAGTCATAATGTATCCGCATTATGACATCACAATATATTATGAGAGCGCAATTTGGAGGTTTTATGACCATTTTCGATTACCCCAATTTGTGTCACATCTACTGGAGCATCATGAGCATGTATTATGACGTCACAGTATATGATGACATCATAATTAGTATGCACTATGACGTCACAATGTATTATGACGTCATAATGTATCCGCATTATGACATCACAATATATTATGAGAGCGCAACATGCAGGTATTATGAGCAATTTCTCTTATCCCAAATTGTGTCACATCTACTGGAGCATCATGAGCATGTATTATGACGTCACAGTATATGATGACATCATAATTAGTATGAACTATGATGTCACAATGTATTATGACGTCATAATGTATCCGCATTATGACATCACAATATATTATGAGAGCGCAACATGCAGGTATTATGAGCAATTTCTCTTACCCCAATTTGTGTCACATCTACTGGAGCATCATGAGCATGTATTATGACGTCACAGTATATGATGACATCATAATTAGAATGCACTATGACGTCACAATGTATTATGATGTCATAATGTATCTGCATTATGACATCACAATATATTATGAGAGCGCAACATGCAGGTATTATGAGCAATTTCTCTTACCACAATTTGTGTCACATCTACTGGAGAATCATGAGCATGTATTATGACGTCACAGTATTTGATGACATCATAATTAGTATGCACTGTGACGTCACAATGTATTATGACGTCATAATGTATCCGCATTAAAACATCACAATATATTATGAGAGCGCAACATGCAGGTATTATGAGTAATTTCTCTTATCCCAATTTGTGTCACATCTACTGGAGCATCATGAGCATGTATTATGACGTCACAGTATATGATGACATCATAATCAGTATGCACTATGGCGTCACAATGTATTATGACGTCATAATGTATCCGCATTATGACATCACAATATATTATGAGAGCGCAATTTGCAGGTTTTATGGCCAATTTCGCTTACCCCAATTTGTGTCACATCTACTGGAGCATCATGAGCATGTATTATGACGTCACAGTATATGATGACATCATAATCAGTATGCACTATGGCGTCACAATGTATTATGACGTCATAATGTACCCGCATTATGACATCACAATATATTATGAGAGCGCAACATGCAGGTATTATGAGCAATTTCTCTTACCCTAATTTGTGTCACATCTACTGGATCCTCATGAGCATGTATTATGACGTCACAGTATATGATGACATCATAATTAGTATGCAGTATGACGTCACAATGTATTATGACGTCATAATGTATCCGCATTATGACATCAAAATATATTATGAGAGCGCAACATGCAGGTATTATGAGCAATTTCTCTTACCCCAATTTGTGTCACATCTACTGGAGCAACATGAGCATGTATTATGACGTCACAATATATGATGACATCATAATTAGTATGCACTATGACGTCACAATATATTATGACATCATAATGTATCCGCATTATGACATCACAATATATTATGAGAGAGCAATTTGCAGGTTTTATGACCAATTTCTCTTACCCCAAATTGTGTCACATCTACTGGAGCATCATGAGCATGTATTATGACGTCACAGTGTATGATGATATCATAATTAGTATGCAGTATGACGTCACAATGTATTATGACGTCATAATGTATCCGCATTATGACATCACAATATATTATGAGAGCGCAATTTGCAGGTTTTATGACCAATTTCGCTTACCCCAATTTGTGTCACATCTACTGGAGCATCATGAGCATGTATTATGACGTCACAGTATATGATGACATCATAATTAGTATGCACTATGACGTCACAATGTATTATGACGTCATAATGTATCCGCATTATGGTATCACAATATATTATGAGAGCGCAATTTGCAGGATTTATGACCAATTTCGCTTACCCCAATTTGTGTCACATCTACTGGAGCATCATGAGCATGTATTATGACGTCACAGTATATGATGACATCATAATTAGTATGCAGTATGATGTCACAATGTATTATGATGTCATAAAGTATCCGCATTATGACATCACAATATATTATGAGAGCGCAACATGCAGGCATTATGACTAATTTCGCTTACCCCAATTTGTGTCACATCTACTGTAGCATCATGAGCATGTATTATGACGTCACAGTATATGATGACATCATAATTAGTATGCACTATGACGTCACAATGTATTATGACGTCATAATGTACCCGCATTATGACATCACAATATATTATGAGAGCGCAACATGCAGGTATTATGAGCAATTTCTCTTACCCTAATTTGTGTCACATCTACTGGATCCTCATGAGCATGTATTATGACGTCACAGTATATGATGACATCATAATTAGTATGCAGTATGACGTCACAATGTATTATGACGTCATAATGTATCCGCATTATGACATCAAAATATATTATGAGAGCGCAACATGCAGGTATTATGAGCAATTTCTCTTACCCCAATTTGTGTCACATCTACTGGAGCATCATGAGCATGTATTATGACGTCACAATATATGATGACATCATAATTAGTATGCACTATGACGTCACAATATATTATGACATCATAATGTATCCGCATTATGACATCACAATATATTATGAGAGAGCAATTTGCAGGTTTTATGACCAATTTCTCTTACCCCAAATTGTGTCACATCTACTGGAGCATCATGAGCATGTATTATGACGTCACAGTGTATGATGATATCATAATTAGTATGCAGTATGACGTCACAATGTATTATGACGTCATAATGTATCCGCATTATGACATCACAATATATTATGAGAGCGCAATTTGCAGGTTTTATGACCAATTTCGCTTACCCCAATTTGTGTCACATCTACTGGAGCATCATGAGCATGTATTATGACGTCACAGTATATGATGACATCATAATTAGTATGCACTATGACGTCACAATGTATTATGACGTCATAATGTATCCACATTATGGTATCACAATATATTATGAGAGCGCAATTTGCAGGATTTATGACCAATTTCGCTTACCCCAATTTGTGTCACATCTACTGGAGCATCATGAGCATGTATTATGACGTCACAGTATATGATGACATCATAATTAGTATGCAGTATGATGTCACAATGTATTATGATGTCATAAAGTATCCGCATTATGACATCACAATATATTATGAGAGCGCAACATGCAGGCATTATGACTAATTTCGCTTACCCCAATTTGTGTCACATCTACTGTAGCATCATGAGCATGTATTATGACGTCACAGTATATGATGACATCATAATTAGTATGCACTATGACGTCACAATGTATTATGACGTCATAATGTATCCGCATTATGACATCACAATATATTATGAGAGCGCAATTTGGAGGTTTTATGACCATTTTCGATTACCCCAATTTGTGTCACATCTCCTGGAGCATCATGAGCATGTATTATGACGTCACAGTATATGATGACATCATAATGATATGCACTATGACGTCACAATGTATTATGACGTCATAATGTATCCGCATTATGACATCACAATATATTATGAGAGCGCAACATGCAGGTATTATGAGCAATTTCTCTTACCCCAATTTGTGCCACATCTACTGGATCATCATGAGCATGTATTATGACGTCACAGTATTTGATGACATCATAATTAGTATGAACTGTGATGTCACAATGTATTATGACGTCATAATGTATCCGCATTATGACATCACAAATTATTATGAGAGCGCAACATGCAGGTATTATGAGCAATTTCTCTTATCCCAATTTGTGTCACATCTACTGGAGCATCATGAGCATGTATTTTGACGTCACAGTATATGATGACATCATAATCAGTATGCACTATGGCGTCACAATGTATTATGACGTCATAATGTATCCGCATTATGACATCACAATATATTATGAGAGCGCAATTTGCAGGTTTTATGACCAATTTCGCTTACCCCAATTTGTGTCACATCTACTGGAGCATCATGAGCATGTATTATGACGTCACAGTATATGATGACATCATAATCAGTATGCACTATGGCGTCACAATGTATTATGACGTCATAATGTACCCGCATTATGACATCACAATATATTATGAGAGCGCAACATGCAGGTATTATGAGCAATTTCTCTTGCCCTAATTTGTGTCACATCTACTGGATCCTCATGAGCATGTATTATGACGTCACAGTATATGATGACATCATAATTAGTATGCAGTATGACGTCACAATGTATTATGACGTCATAATGTATCCGCATTATGACATCACAATATATTATGAGAGCGCAACATGCAGGTATTATGAGCAATTTCTCTTACCCCAATTTGTGTCACATCTACTGGAGCATCATGAGCATGTATTATGACGTCACAGTATATGATGACATCATAATTAGTATGCACTATGACGTCACAAAGTATTATGACATCATAATGTATCCGCATTATGACATCACAATATATTATGAGAGAGCAATTTGCAGGTTTTATGACCAATTTCTCTTACCCCAATTTGTGTCACATCTACTGGAGCATCATGAGCATGTATTATGACGTCACAGTGTATGATGACATCATAATTAGTATGCAGTATGACGTCACAATGTATTATGACGTCATAATGTATTCGCATTATGACATCACAATATATTATGAGAGCGCAATTTGCAGGTTTTATGACCAATTTCGCTTACCCCAATTTGTGTCACATCTACTGGAGCATCATGAGCATGTATTATGACGTCAAAGTATATGATGACATCATAATTAGTATGCAGTATGACGTCACAATGGATTATGATGTCATAAAGTATCCGCATTATGACATCACAATATATTATGAGAGCGCAACATGCAGGTATTATGACCAATTTCGCTTACCCCAATTTGTGTCACATCTACTGGAGCATCATGAGCATGTATTATGACGTCACAGTATATGATGACATCATAATTAGTATGCACTATGACGTCACAATGTATTATGACGTCATAATGTATCCGCATTATGACATCACAATATATTATGAGAGCGCAATTTGGAGGTTTTATGAACATTTTCGATTACCCCAATTTGTGCCACATCTACTGGAGCATCATGAGCATGTATTATGACGTCACAGTATATGATGACATCATAATTAGTATGCACTATGACATCACAATGTATTATGACGTCATAATGTATCCACATTATGACATCGCAATATTTTATGAGAGCGCAACATGCAGGTTTTATGAGCAATTTCTCTTACCCCAATTTGTGTCACATCTACTGGAGCATCATGAGCATGTATTATGACGTCACAGTATTTGGTGACATCATAATTAGTATGCACTATGACGTCACAATGTATTATGACGTCATAATGTATCCGCATTATGACATCACAATATATTATGAGATCGCAACATGCAGGTATTATGAGCAATTTCTCTTATCCCAATTTGTGTCACATCTACTGGAGCATCATGAGCATGTATTATGACGTCACAGTATATGATGACATCATAATTAGTATGCACTATGACGTCACAATGTATTATGACGTCATAATGTATCCGCATTATGACATCACAATATATTATGAGAGCGCAACATGCAGGTATTATGAGCAATTTCTCTTACCCCAATTTGTGTCACATCTACTGGAGCATCATGAGCATTTATTATGACGTCACAGTATGTGATGACATCATAATTAGCATGCACTATGACGTCACAATGTATTATGACGTCATAATGTATCCGAATTATGACATCACAATATATTATGTGAGCGCAACATGCAGGTTTTATGACCAATTTCGCTCACCCCAATTTGTGTCACATCTACTGTAGCATCAGGAGCATGTATTACGACGTCACAGTATATGATGACATCATAATTAGTATGCACTATGACGTCACAATGTATTATGGCGTCATAATGTATCCGCATTATGACATCACAATATATTGTGAGAGCGCAGTTTGGAGGTTTTATGACCATTTTCGATTACCCCAATTTGTGTCACATCTACTGGAGCATCATGAGCATGTAATACGACGTCACAGTATATGATGACATCATAATTAGTATGCACTATGACATCACAATATATTATGAAGTCATAATGTATCCGCATTACGACATCACAATATATTATGAGAGCGCAATATGCAGGTATTATGAGCAATTTCTCTTACCCCAATTTGTGTCACATCTACTGTAGCATCATGAGCATGTATTATGACGTCACAGTATATGATGACATCATAATTAGTATGCAGTATGACATCACAATATATTATGAGAGCGCAATTTGCAGGTATTATGAGCAATTTGTCTTACCCCAATTTGTGTCACATCTACTGGAGCCTCATGAGCATGTATTATGTTGTCACATTATGTGATGACATCATAATTAGTATGCACTATGATGTCACAATGTATTATGACGTCATAATATATCCGCATTATGACATCACAATATATTATTAGAGCGCAACATGCAGGTATTATGAGCAATTTCGCTTACCCCAATTTGTGTCACATCTACTGGAGCATCATGAGCATGTATTATGACGTCACAGTATATGATGACATCATAATTAGTATGCACTATGACGTCACAATATATTATGACGTCATAATGTATCCGCATTATGACATCACAATATATTATGAGAGCGCAACATGGAGGTATTATGAGCAATTTCTCTTACCCCAATTTGTGTCACATCTACTGGAGCATCATGAGCATGTATTATGACGTCACAGTATATGATGACATCATAATTTGTATGCACTATGACGTCACAATGTATTATGACGTCATAATGTATCCGCATTATGACATCACAATATATTATGAGAGCGCAACATGCAGGTATTATGAGCAATTTCTCTTACCCCAATTTGTGTCACATCTACTGGAGCATCATGAGCATGTATTATGACGTCACAGTATATGATGACATCATAATTAGTATGCACTATGACATCACAATGTATTATGACGTCATAATGTATCCACATTATGACATCGCAATATTTTATGAGAGGGCAACATGCAGGTATTATGAGCAATTTCTCTTATCCCAATTTGTGTCACATCTACTGGAGCATCATGAGCATGTATTATGACGTCACAGTATATGATGACATCATAATTAGTATGCACTATGACGTCACAATGTATTATGACGTCATAATGTATCCGCATTATGACATCACAATATATTATGAGAGCGCAACATGCAGGTATTATGAGCAATTTCTCTTACCCCAATTTGTGTCACATCTACTGGAGCATCATGAGCATGTATTATGACGCCACAATATGTGATGACATCATAATTAGCATGCACTATGACGTCACAATGTATTATGACGTCATAATGTATCCGAATTAGGACATCACAATATATTATGAGAGCGCAACATGCAGGTTTTATGACCAATTTCGCTCACCCCAATTTGTGTCACATCTACTGTAGCATCAGGAGCATGTATTATGACGTCACAGTATATGATGACATCATAATTAGTATGCACTATGACGTCACAATGTATTATGACGTCATAATATATCCGCATTATGACATCACAATATATTATGAGAGCGCAGTTTGGAGGTTTTATGACCATTTTCGATTACCCCAATTTGTGTCACATCTACTGGAGCATCATGAGCATGTAATACGACGTCACAGTATATGATGACATCATAATTAGTATGCACTATGACGTCACAATATATTATGAAGTCATAATGTATCCGCAATACGACATCACAATATATTATGAGAGCGCAATATGCAGGTATTATGAGCAATTTCTCTTACCCCAATTTGTGTCACATCTACTGTAGCATCATGAGCATGTATTATGACGTCACAGTATATGATGACATCATAATTAGTATGCAGTATGACATCACAATATATTATGAGAGCGCAATTTGCAGGTATTATGAGCAATTTGTCTTACCCCAATTTGTGTCACATCTACTGGAGCCTCATGAGCATGTATTATGATGTCACATTATGTGATGACATCATAATTAGTATGCACTATGATGTCACAATGTAATATGATGTCATAATATATCCGCATTATGACATCACAATATATTATTAGAGCGCAACATGCAGGTATTATGAGCAATTTCGCTTACCCCAATTTGTGTCACATCTACTGGAGCATCATGAGCATGTATTATGACGTCACAGTATATGATGACATCATAATTAGTATGAACTATGACGTCACAATGTATTATGACGTCATAATGTGTCCGCATTATGACATCACAATATATTATGAGAGCGCAACATGGAGGTATTATGAGCAATTTCTCTTACCCCAATATGTGTCACATCTACTGGAGCATCATGAGCATGTATTATGACGTCACAGTATATGATGACATCATAATTAGTATGCACTATGACGTCACAATGTATTATGACGTCATAATGTATCCGCATTATGACATCACAATATATTATGAGAGCGCAACATGCAGGTATTATGAGCAATTTCTCTTACCCCAATTTGTTTCACATCTACTGGAGCATCATGAGCATGTATTATGACGTCACAGTATATGATGACATCATAATTAGTATGCACTATGACGTCACAATGTATTATGACGTCATAATGTATCCGCATTATGACATCACAATATATTATGAGAGCGCAACATGCAGGTATTATGAGCAATTTCTCTTACCACAATTTGTGTCACATCTACTGGAGCATCATGAGCATGTATTATGACGTCACAGTATATGATGACATCATAATTAGTATGCACTATGACGTCACAATATATTATGACGTCATAATGTATCCGCATTATGACATCACAATATATTATGAGAGCTCAATTTGAAGGTTTTATGACCAACTTCGCTTACCCCAATTTGTGTCACATCTACTGGAGCATCATGAGCATGTATTATGACGTCACAGTATATGATGACATCATAATCAGTATGCACTATGACGTCACAATGTATTATGATGTCATAATGTATCCGCATTATGACATCACAATATATTATGAGAGCGCAATATGCAGTATTTATGAACAATTTCTCTTACCCTAATTTGTGTCACATCTACTGGATCCTCATGAGCATGTATTATGACGTCACAGTATATGATGACATCATAATTAGTATGCAGTATGACGTCACAATGTATTATGACGTCATAATGTATCCGCATTATGACATCAAAATATATTATGAGAGCGCAACATGCAGGTATTATGAGCAATTTCTCTTACCCCAATTTGTGTCACATCTACTGGAGCATCATGAGCATGTATTATGACGTCACAATATATGATGACATCATAATTAGTATGCACTATGACGTCACAATATATTATGACATCATAATGTATCCGCATTATGACATCACAATATATTATGAGAGAGCAATTTGCAGGTTTTATGACCAATTTCTCTTACCCCAAATTGTGTCACATCTACTGGAGCATCATGAGCATGTATTATGACGTCACAGTGTATGATGATATCATAATTAGTATGCAGTATGACGTCACAATGTATTATGACGTCATAATGTATCCGCATTATGACATCACAATATATTATGAGAGCGCAATTTGCAGGTTTTATGACCAATTTCGCTTACCCCAATTTGTGTCACATCTACTGGAGCATCATGAGCATGTATTATGACGTCACAGTATATGATGACATCATAATTAGTATGCACTATGACGTCACAATGTATTATGACGTCATAATGTATCCACATTATGGTATCACAATATATTATGAGAGCGCAATTTGCAGGATTTATGACCAATTTCGCTTACCCCAATTTGTGTCACATCTACTGGAGCATCATGAGCATGTATTATGACGTCACAGTATATGATGACATCATAATTAGTATGCAGTATGATGTCACAATGTATTATGATGTCATAAAGTATCCGCATTATGACATCACAATATATTATGAGAGCGCAACATGCAGGCATTATGACTAATTTCGCTTACCCCAATTTGTGTCACATCTACTGTAGCATCATGAGCATGTATTATGACGTCACAGTATATGATGACATCATAATTAGTATGCACTATGACGTCACAATGTATTATGACGTCATAATGTATCCGCATTATGACATCACAATATATTATGAGAGCGCAATTTGGAGGTTTTATGACCATTTTCGATTACCCCAATTTGTGTCACATCTCCTGGAGCATCATGAGCATGTATTATGACGTCACAGTATATGATGACATCATAATGATATGCACTATGACGTCACAATGTATTATGACGTCATAATGTATCCGCATTATGACATCACAATATATTATGAGAGCGCAACATGCAGGTATTATGAGCAATTTCTCTTACCCCAATTTGTGCCACATCTACTGGATCATCATGAGCATGTATTATGACGTCACAGTATTTGATGACATCATAATTAGTATGAACTGTGATGTCACAATGTATTATGACGTCATAATGTATCCGCATTATGACATCACAAATTATTATGAGAGCGCAACATGCAGGTATTATGAGCAATTTCTCTTATCCCAATTTGTGTCACATCTACTGGAGCATCATGAGCATGTATTTTGACGTCACAGTATATGATGACATCATAATCAGTATGCACTATGGCGTCACAATGTATTATGACGTCATAATGTATCCGCATTATGACATCACAATATATTATGAGAGCGCAATTTGCAGGTTTTATGACCAATTTCGCTTACCCCAATTTGTGTCACATCTACTGGAGCATCATGAGCATGTATTATGACGTCACAGTATATGATGACATCATAATCAGTATGCACTATGGCGTCACAATGTATTATGACGTCATAATGTACCCGCATTATGACATCACAATATATTATGAGAGCGCAACATGCAGGTATTATGAGCAATTTCTCTTGCCCTAATTTGTGTCACATCTACTGGATCCTCATGAGCATGTATTATGACGTCACAGTATATGATGACATCATAATTAGTATGCAGTATGACGTCACAATGTATTATGACGTCATAATGTATCCGCATTATGACATCACAATATATTATGAGAGCGCAACATGCAGGTATTATGACCAATTTCTCTTACCCCAATTTGTGTCACATCTACTGGAGCATCATGAGCATGTATTATGACGTCACAGTGTATGATGACATCATAATTAGTATGCAGTATGACGTCACAATGTATTATGACGTCATAATGTATTCGCATTATGACATCACAATATATTATGAGAGCGCAATTTGCAGGTTTTATGACCAATTTCGCTTACCCCAATTTGTGTCACATCTACTGGAGCATCATGAGCATGTATTATGACGTCAAAGTATATGATGACATCATAATTAGTATGCAGTATGACGTCACAATGGATTATGATGTCATAAAGTATCCGCATTATGACATCACAATATATTATGAGAGCGCAACATGCAGGTATTATGACCAATTTCGCTTACCCCAATTTGTGTCACATCTACTGGAGCATCATGAGCATGTATTATGACGTCACAGTATATGATGACATCATAATTAGTATGCACTATGACGTCACAATGTATTATGACGTCATAATGTATCCGCATTATGACATCACAATATATTATGAGAGCGCAATTTGGAGGTTTTATGAACATTTTCGATTACCCCAATTTGTGCCACATCTACTGGAGCATCATGAGCATGTATTATGACGTCACAGTATATGATGACATCATAATTAGTATGCACTATGACATCACAATGTATTATGACGTCATAATGTATCCACATTATGACATCGCAATATTTTATGAGAGCGCAACATGCAGGTTTTATGAGCAATTTCTCTTACCCCAATTTGTGTCACATCTACTGGAGCATCATGAGCATGTATTATGATGTCACAGTATTTGGTGACATCATAATTAGTATGCACTATGACGTCACAATGTATTATGACGTCATAATGTATCCGCATTATGACATCACAATATATTATGAGATCGCAACATGCAGGTATTATGAGCAATTTCTCTTATCCCAATTTGTGTCACATCTACTGGAGCATCATGAGCATGTATTATGACGTCACAGTATATGATGACATCATAATTAGTATGCACTATGACGTCACAATGTATTATGACGTCATAATGTATCCGCATTATGACATCACAATATATTATGAGAGCGCAACATGCAGGTATTATGAGCAATTTCTCTTACCCCAATTTGTGTCACATCTACTGGAGCATCATGAGCATTTATTATGACGTCACAGTATGTGATGACATCATAATTAGCATGCACTATGACGTCACAATGTATTATGACGTCATAATGTATCCGAATTATGACATCACAATATATTATGTGAGCGCAACATGCAGGTTTTATGACCAATTTCGCTCACCCCAATTTGTGTCACATCTACTGTAGCATCAGGAGCATGTATTACGACGTCACAGTATATGATGACATCATAATTAGTATGCACTATGACGTCACAATGTATTATGGCGTCATAATGTATCCGCATTATGACATCACAATATATTGTGAGAGCGCAGTTTGGAGGTTTTATGACCATTTTCGATTACCCCAATTTGTGTCACATCTACTGGAGCATCATGAGCATGTAATACGACGTCACAGTATATGATGACATCATAATTAGTATGCACTATGACATCACAATATATTATGAAGTCATAATGTATCCGCATTACGACATCACAATATATTATGAGAGCGCAATATGCAGGTATTATGAGCAATTTCTCTTACCCCAATTTGTGTCACATCTACTGTAGCATCATGAGCATGTATTATGACGTCACAGTATATGATGACATCATAATTAGTATGCAGTATGACATCACAATATATTATGAGAGCGCAATTTGCAGGTATTATGAGCAATTTGTCTTACCCCAATTTGTGTCACATCTACTGGAGCCTCATGAGCATGTATTATGTTGTCACATTATGTGATGACATCATAATTAGTATGCACTATGATGTCACAATGTATTATGACGTCATAATATATCCGCATTATGACATCACAATATATTATTAGAGCGCAACATGCAGGTATTATGAGCAATTTCGCTTACCCCAATTTGTGTCACATCTACTGGAGCATCATGAGCATGTATTATGACGTCACAGTATATGATGACATCATAATTAGTATGCACTATGACGTCACAATGTATTATGACGTCATAATGTATCCGCATTATGACATCACAATATATTATGAGAGCGCAACATGGAGGTATTATGAGCAATTTCTCTTACCCCAATTTGTGTCACATCTACTGGAGCATCATGAGCATGTATTATGACGTCACAGTATATGATGACATCATAATTTGTATGCACTATGACGTCACAATGTATTATGACGTCATAATGTATCCGCATTATGACATCACAATATATTATGAGAGCGCAACATGCAGGTATTATGAGCAATTTCTCTTACCCCAATTTGTGTCACATCTACTGGAGCATCATGAGCATGTATTATGACGTCACAGTATATGATGACATCATAATTAGTATGCACTATGACATCACAATGTATTATGACGTCATAATGTATCCACATTATGACATCGCAATATTTTATGAGAGGGCAACATGCAGGTATTATGAGCAATTTCTCTTATCCCAATTTGTGTCACATCTACTGGAGCATCATGAGCATGTATTATGACGTCACAGTATATGATGACATCATAATTAGTATGCACTATGACGTCACAATGTATTATGACGTCATAATGTATCCGCATTATGACATCACAATATATTATGAGAGCGCAACATGCAGGTATTATGAGCAATTTCTCTTACCCCAATTTGTGTCACATCTACTGGAGCATCATGAGCATGTATTATGACGCCACAATATATGATGACATCATAATTAGCATGCACTATGACGTCACAATGTATTATGACGTCATAATGTATCCGAATTAGGACATCACAATATATTATGAGAGCGCAACATGCAGGTTTTATGACCAATTTCGCTCACCCCAATTTGTGTCACATCTACTGTAGCATCAGGAGCATGTATTATGACGTCACAGTATATGATGACATCATAATTAGTATGCACTATGACGTCACAATGTATTATGACGTCATAATATATCCGCATTATGACATCACAATATATTATGAGAGCGCAGTTTGGAGGTTTTATGACCATTTTCGATTACCCCAATTTGTGTCACATCTACTGGAGCATCATGAGCATGTAATACGACGTCACAGTATATGATGACATCATAATTAGTATGCACTATGACGTCACAATATATTATGAAGTCATAATGTATCCGCAATACGACATCACAATATATTATGAGAGCGCAATATGCAGGTATTATGAGCAATTTCTCTTACCCCAATTTGTGTCACATCTACTGTAGCATCATGAGCATGTATTATGACGTCACAGTATATGATGACATCATAATTAGTATGCAGTATGACATCACAATATATTATGAGAGCGCAATTTGCAGGTATTATGAGCAATTTGTCTTACCCCAATTTGTGTCACATCTACTGGAGCCTCATGAGCATGTATTATGATGTCACATTATGTGATGACATCATAATTAGTATGCACTATGATGTCACAATGTAATATGATGTCATAATATATCCGCATTATGACATCACAATATATTATTAGAGCGCAACATGCAGGTATTATGAGCAATTTCGCTTACCCCAATTTGTGTCACATCTACTGGAGCATCATGAGCATGTATTATGACGTCACAGTATATGATGACATCATAATTAGTATGAACTATGACGTCACAATGTATTATGACGTCATAATGTGTCCGCATTATGACATCACAATATATTATGAGAGCGCAACATGGAGGTATTATGAGCAATTTCTCTTACCCCAATATGTGTCACATCTACTGGAGCATCATGAGCATGTATTATGACGTCACAGTATATGATGACATCATAATTAGTATGCACTATGACGTCACAATGTATTATGACGTCATAATGTATCCGCATTATGACATCACAATATATTATGAGAGCGCAACATGCAGGTATTATGAGCAATTTCTCTTACCCCAATTTGTTTCACATCTACTGGAGCATCATGAGCATGTATTATGACGTCACAGTATATGATGACATCATAATTAGTATGCACTATGACGTCACAATGTATTATGACGTCATAATGTATCCGCATTATGACATCACAATATATTATGAGAGCGCAACATGCAGGTATTATGAGCAATTTCTCTTACCACAATTTGTGTCACATCTACTGGAGCATCATGAGCATGTATTATGACGTCACAGTATATGATGACATCATAATTAGTATGCACTATGACGTCACAATATATTATGACGTCATAATGTATCCGCATTATGACATCACAATATATTATGAGAGCTCAATTTGAAGGTTTTATGACCAACTTCGCTTACCCCAATTTGTGTCACATCTACTGGAGCATCATGAGCATGTATTATGACGTCACAGTATATGATGACATCATAATCAGTATGCACTATGACGTCACAATGTATTATGATGTCATAATGTATCCGCATTATGACATCACAATATATTATGAGAGCGCAATATGCAGTATTTATGAACAATTTCGCTTACCCCAATTTGTTTCACATCTACTGTAGCATCATGAGCATGTATTATGACATCACACTATATGATGACATCATAATTAGTGTGCACTATGACGTCACAATGTATTATGACGTCATAATGTATCCGCATTATGACATCACAATATATTATGAGAGCGCAACATGCAGGTATTATGAGCAATTTCTCTTACCCAAATTTGTGTCACATCTACTGGAGCATCATGAGCATGTATTATGACGTCACAGTATATGATGACATCATAATTAGTATGCACTATGACGTCACAAAGTATTATGACATCATAATGTATCCGCATTATGACATCACAATATATTATGAGAGAGCAATTTGCAGGTTTTATGACCAATTTCTCTTACCCCAATTTGTGTCACATCTACTGGAGCATCATGAGCATGTATTATGACGGCACAGTGTATGATGACATCATAGTTAGTATGCAGTATGACGTCACAATGTATTATGACGTCATAATGTATCCGCATTATGACATCACAATATATTATGAGAGCGCAATTTGCAGATTTTATGACCAATTTCGCTTACCCCAATTTGTGTCACATCTACTGGAGCATCATGAGCATGTATTATGACGTCACAGTATATGATGACATCATAATTAGTATGCACTATGACGTCACAATGTATTATGACGTCATAATGTATCCGCATTATGACATCACAATATATTATGAGAGCGCAATTTGGAGGTTTTATGACCATTTTCGATTACCCCAATTTGTGTCACATCTACTGGAGCATCATGAGCATGTATTATGACGTCACAGTATATGATGACATCATAATTAGTATGCACTATGACATCACAATGTATTATGACGTCATAATGTATCCACATTATGACATCGCAATATTTTATGAGAGGGCAACATGCAGGTATTATGAGCAATTTCTCTTATCCCAATTTGTGTCACATCTACTGGAGCATCATGAGCATGTATTATGACGTCACAGTATATGATGACATCATAATTAGTATGCACTATGACGTCACAATGTATTATGACGTCATAATGTATCCGCATTATGACATCACAATATATTATGAGAGCGCAACATGCAGGTATTATGAGCAATTTCTCTTACCCCAATTTGTGTCACATCTACTGGAGCATCATGAGCATGTATTATGACGCCACAATATATGATGACATCATAATTAGCATGCACTATGACGTCACAATGTATTATGACGTCATAATGTATCCGAATTAGGACATCACAATATATTATGAGAGCGCAACTTGCAGGTTTTATGACCAATTTCGCTCACCCCAATTTGTGTCACATCTACTGTAGCATCAGGAGCATGTATTATGACGTCACAGTATATGATGACATCATAATTAGTATGCACTATGACGTCACAATGTATTATGACGTCATAATGTATCCGCATTATGACATCACAATATATTATGAGAGCGCAGTTTGGAGGTTTTATGACCATTTTCGATTACCCCAATTTGTGTCACATCTACTGGAGCATCATGAGCATGTAATACGACGTCACAGTATATGATGACATCATAATTAGTATGCACTATGACGTCACAATATATTATGAAGTCATAATGTATCCGCAATACGACATCACAATATATTATGAGAGCGCAATATGCAGGTATTATGAGCAATTTCTCTTACCCCAATTTGTGTCACATCTACTGTAGCATCATGAGCATGTATTATGACGTCACAGTATATGATGACATCATAATTAGTATGCAGTATGACATCACAATATATTATGAGAGCGCAATTTGCAGGTATTATGAGCAATTTGTCTTACCCCAATTTGTGTCACATCTACTGGAGCCTCATGAGCATGTATTATGATGTCACATTATGTGATGACATCATAATTAGTATGCACTATGATGTCACAATGTATTATGACGTCATAATATATCCGCATTATGACATCACAATATATTATTAGAGCGCAACATGCAGGTATTATGAGCAATTTCGCTTACCCCAATTTGTGTCACATCTACTGGAGCATCATGAGCATGTATTATGACGTCACAGTATATGATGACATCATAATTAGTATGAACTATGACGTCACAATGTATTATGACGTCATAATGTGTCCGCATTATGACATCACAATATATTATGAGAGCGCAACATGGAGGTATTATGAGCAATTTCTCTTACCCCAATATGTGTCACATCTACTGGAGCATCATGAGCATGTATTATGACGTCACAGTATATGATGACATCATAATTAGTATGCACTATGACGTCACAATGTATTATGACGTCATAATGTATCCGCATTATGACATCACAATATATTATGAGAGCGCAACATGCAGGTATTATGAGCAATTTCTCTTACCCCAATTTGTTTCACATCTACTGGAGCACCATGAGCATGTATTATGACGTCACAGTATATGATGACATCATAATTAGTATGCACTATGACGTCACAATATATTATGACGTCATAATGTATCCGCATTATGACATCACCATATATTATGAGAGCTCAATTTGCAGGTTTTATGACCAATTTCGTTTACCCCAATTTGTGTCACATCTACTGGAGCATCATGAGCATGTATTATGACGTCACAGTATATGATGACATCATAATCAGTATGCACTATGACGTCACAATGTATTATGACGTCATAATGTATCCGCATTATGACATCACAATATATTATGAGACCGCAATATGCAGTATTTATGAACAATTTCGCTTACCCCAATTTGTTTCACATCTACTGGAGCATCATTAGCATGTATTATGACATCACACTATATGATGACATTATAATTAGTGTGCACTATGACGTCACAATGTATTATGACGTCATAATGTATCCGCACTATGACATTACAATATATTATGAGAGCGCAACATGTAGGTATTATGAGCAATTTCTCTTACCTCAATTTGTGTCACATCTACTGGAGCATCATGAGCATGTATTATGACGTCACAGTATATGATGACATCATAATTAGTATGCACTATGATGTCACAATGTATTATGACGTCATAATGTATCCATATTATGACATCACAATATATTATGAGAGCGCAACATGCAGGTATTATGAGCAATTTCTCTTACCCCAATTTGTGTCACATCTACTGGAGCATCATGAGCATGTATTATGACGTCAAAGTATATGATGACATCATAATTAGTATGCACTATGACATCACAATGTATTATGACGTCATAATGTATCCACATTATGACATCGCAATATATTATGAGAGCGCAACATGCAGGTATTATGAGCAATTTCTCTTACCCCAATTTGTGTCACATTTACTGGAGCATCATGAGCATGTATTATGACGTCACAGTATTTGATGACATCATAATTAGTATGCACTATGACGTCACAATGTATTATGACGTCATAATGTATCCGCATTATGACATCACAATATATTATGAGAGCGCAACATGCAGGTATTATGAGCAATTTCTCTTATCCCAATTTGTGTCACATCTACTGGAGCATCATGAGCATGTATTATGACGTCACAGTATATGATGACATCATAATTAGTCTGCACTATGACGTCACAATGTATTATGACGTCATAATGTATCCGCATTATGACATCACAATATATTATGAGAGCGCAACATGCAGGTATTATGAGCAATTTCTCTTACCCCAATTTGTGTCACATCTACTGGAGCATCATGAGCATGTATTATGACGTCACAGTATATGATGACATCATAATTACTATGCACTATGACGTCACAATGTATTATTACGTCATAATATATCCGCACTATGACATCACAATATATTATGAGAGCGCAATCTGCAGGTTTTATGACCAATTTCGCTTACCCCAATTTGTGTCACATCTACTGGAGCATCATGAGAATGTATTATGATGTCACAGTATATGATGACATCATAATTAGTATGCACTATGACGTCACAATGTATTATGACGTCATAATGTATCCGCATTATGACATCACAATATATTATAAGAGCGCAACATGCAGGTATTATGAGCAATTTCTCTTACCCCAATTTGTGTCACATCTACTGGAGCATCATGAGCATGTATTATGACGTCACAGTATATGATGACATCATAATTAGTATGCACTATGACGTCACAATGTATTATGACGTCATAATGTATCCGCATTATGACATCACAATATACTATGAGAGAGCAATTTGCAGGTTTTATGACCAATTTCTCTTACCCCAATTTGTGTCACATCTACTGGAGCATCATGAGCATGTATTATGACGTCACAGTATATGATGACATCATAAATAGTATGCAGTATGACGTCACAATGTATTATGATGTCATAAAGTATCCGCATTATGACATCACAATATATTATGAGAGCGCAACATGCAGGTATTATGACCAATTTCGCTTACCCCAATTTGTGTCACATCTACTGTAGCATCATGAGCATGTATTATGACGTCACAGTATATGATGACATCATAATTAGTATGCACTATGACGTCACAATGTATTATGACGTCATAATGTATCCGCATTATGACATCACAATATATTATGAGAGCACAATTTGGAGGTTTTATGACCATTTTCGATTACCCCAATTTGTGTCACATCTACTGGAGCATCATGAGCATGTATTATGACGTCACACTATATGATGACATCATAATTAGTATGCACTATGACGTCACAATGTATTATGACGTCATAATGTATCCGCATTATGACATCACAATATATTATGAGAGCGCAACATGCAGGTATTATGAGCAATTTCTCTTATCCCAATTTGTGTCACATCTACTGGAGCATCATGAGCATGTATTATGACGTCACATTATATGATGACATCATAATTAGTATGCACTATGACGTCACAATGTATTATGACGTCATAATGTATCCGCATTATGACATCACAATATATTATGAAAGCGCAACATGCAGGTATTATGAGCAATTTCTCTTACCCCAATTTGTGTCACATCTACTGGAGCATCATGAGCATGTATTATGACGTCACAGTATATGATGACATCATAATTAGGATGCACTATGACGTCACAATGTATTATGACGTCATAATCTATCTGCATTATGACATCACAATATATTATGAGAGCGCAATTTGCAGGTTTTATGACCAATTTCGCTTACCCCAATTTGTGTCACATCTACTGTAGCATCATGAGCATGTATTATGACGTCACAGTATATGATGACATCATAATTAATATGCAGTATGACGTCACAATGTATTATGAAGTCATAATGTATCCCCATTATGACATCACAATATATTATGAGAGCGCAACATGCAGGTATTATGAGCAATTTCTCTTACCTCAATTTGTGTCACATCTACTGGAGCATCATGAGCATGTATTATGACGTCACAATATATGATGACATCATAATTAGTATGCACTATGATGTCACAATGTATTATGACGTCATAATGTATCTGCATTATGACATCACAATATATTATGAGAGCGCATTTTACAGGTTTTATGACCAATTTCGCTTACCCCAATTTGTGTCACATCTACTGGAGCATCATGAGCATGTATTATGACGTCACAGTATATGATGACATCATAATTAATATGCAGTATGACGTCACAGTGTATTATGACGTCATAATGTATCCACATTAAAATATCACAATATATTATGAGAGCGCAATTTGCAGGTTTTATGAGCAATTTCTCTTACCCCAATTTGTGTCACATCTACTGGAGCATCATGAGCATGTATTATGACATCACAGTATATGATGACATCATAATTAGTATGCACTATGACATCACAATGTATTATGACATCATAATGTATCCGCATTATGACATCACAATATATTATGAGAGCGCAACATGCAGGTATTATGAGGAATTTCTCTTACCGCAATTTGTGTCACATCTACTGGAGCATCATGAGCATGTATTATGACGTCACAGTATATGATGACATCATAATTAGTATGCAGTATGTCGTCACAATGTATTATGACATGATAATATATCCGCATTATGACATCACAATATATTATGAGAGCGCAACATGCAGGTATTATGAGCAATTTCTCTTACCCGAATTTGTGTCACATCTACTGGAGCAACATGAGCATGTATTATGACGTCACAGTATATGATGACATCATAATTAGTATGCAGTATGACGTCACAATATATTATGACGTCATAATGTATCCGCATTTAGACATCACAATATATTATAAGAGCGCAACATGCAGGTATTATGAGCAATTTCTCTTACCCCAATTTGTGTCACATCTACTGGAGCATCATGAGCATGTATTATGACATCACAGTATATGATGACATCATAATTAGCATGCACTATGACGTCACAATGTATTATGACGTCATAATGTATCCGCATTATGACATCACAATATATTATGAGAGCGCAATTTGCAGGTTTTATGACCAATTTCTCTTACCCCAATTTGTGTCACATCTACTGGAGCATCATGAGCATGTATTATGACGTCACAGTATATGATGACATCATAATTAGTATGCAGTATGACGTCACAATGTATTATGACGTCATAATGTATCCGCATTATGATATCACAATATATTATGAGAGCGCAATTTGCAGGATTTATGACCAATTTCGCTTACCCCAATTTGTGTCACATCTACTGGAGCATCATGAGCATGTATTATTACGTCACAGTATATGATGACATCATAATTAGTATGCAGTATGACGTCACAATGTATTATGATGTCATAAAGTATCCGCATTATGACATCATAATATATTATGAGAGCGCAACATGCAGGTATTATGACCAATTTCGCTTACCCCAATTTGTGTCACATCTACTGTAGCATCCTGAGCATGTATTATGACGTCACAGTATATGATGACATCATAATTAGTATGCACTATGACGTCACAATGTATTATGACGTCATTATGTATCCGCATTATGACATCACAATATATTATGAGAGCGCAACATGCAGGTATTATGAGCAATTTCTGTTACCCCAAATTGTGTCACATCTACTGGAGCATTATAAGCATGTATTATGACGTCACAGTATATGATGACATCATAATGTGTATGCACTATGACGTCACAATATATTATGACGTCATAATGCGCCCGCATTATGACATCAGAATATATTATGAGAGCGCAACATGCAGGTATTATGAGCAATTTCTCTTACCCCAATTTGTGTCACATCTACTGGAGCATCATGAGCATGTATTATGACGTCACAGTATATGATGACATCATAATTAGTATGCACTATGACGTCACAATGTATTATGACGTCATAATGTATCCGCATTATGACATCACAATATATTATGAGAGCGCAACATGCAGGTATTATGAGCAATTTCTCTTATCCCAATTTGTGTCACATCTACTGGAGCATCATGAGCATGTATTATGACGTCACAGTATATGATGACATCATAATTAGTCTGCACTATGACGTCACAATGTATTATGACGTCATAATGTATCCGCATTATGACATCACAATATATTATGAGAGCGCAACATGCAGGTATTATGAGCAATTTCTCTTACCCCAATTTGTGTCACATCTACTGGAGCATCATGAGCATGTATTATGACGTCACAGTATATGATGACATCAGAATTACTATGCACTATGACGTCACAATGTATTATTACGTCATAATATATCCGCACTATGACATCACAATATATTATGAGAGCGCAATCTGCAGGTTTTATGACCAATTTCGCTTACCCCAATTTGTGTCACATCTACTGGAGCATCATGAGCATGTATTATGACGTCACAGTATATGATGACATCATAATTAGTATGCACTATGACGTCACAATGTATTATGACGTCATAATGTATCCGCATTATGACATCACAATATATTATAAGAGCGCAACATGCAGGTATTATGAGCAATTTCTCTTACCCCAATTTGTGTCACATCTACTGGAGCATCATGAGCATGTATTATGACGTCACAGTATATGATGACATCATAATTAGTATGCACTATGACGTCACAATGTATTATGACGTCATAATGTATCCGCATTATGACATCACAATATACTATGAGAGAGCAATTTGCAGGTTTTATGACCAATTTCTCTTACCCCAATTTGTGTCACATCTACTGGAGCATCATGAGCATGTATTATGACGTCACAGTATATGATGACATCATAAATAGTATGCAGTATGACGTCACAATGTATTATGATGTCATAAAGTATCCGCATTATGACATCACAATATATTATGAGAGCGCAACATGCAGGTATTATGACCAATTTCGCTTACCCCAATTTGTGTCACATCTACTGTAGCATCATGAGCATGTATTATGACGTCACAGTATATGATGACATCATAATTAGTATGCACTATGACGTCACAATGTATTATGACGTCATAATGTATCCGCATTATGACATCACAATATATTATGAGAGCACAATTTGGAGGTTTTATGACCATTTTCGATTACCCCAATTTGTGTCACATCTACTGGAGCATCATGAGCATGTATTATGACGTCACACTATATGATGACATCATAATTAGTATGCACTATGACGTCACAATGTATTATGACGTCATAATGTATCCGCATTATGACATCACAATATATTATGAGAGCGCAACATGCAGGTATTATGAGCAATTTCTCTTATCCCAATTTGTGTCACATCTACTGGAGCATCATGAGCATGTATTATGACGTCACATTATATGATGACATCATAATTAGTATGCACTATGACGTCACAATGTATTATGACGTCATAATGTATCCGCATTATGACATCACAATATATTATGAAAGCGCAACATGCAGGTATTATGAGCAATTTCTCTTACCCCAATTTGTGTCACATCTACTGGAGCATCATGAGCATGTATTATGACGTCACAGTATATGATGACATCATAATTAGGATGCACTATGACGTCACAATGTATTATGACGTCATAATCTATCTGCATTATGACATCACAATATATTATGAGAGCGCAATTTGCAGGTTTTATGACCAATTTCGCTTACCCCAATTTGTGTCACATCTACTGTAGCATCATGAGCATGTATTATGACGTCACAGTATATGATGACATCATAATTAATATGCAGTATGACGTCACAATGTATTATGAAGTCATAATGTATCCCCATTATGACATCACAATATATTATGAGAGCGCAACATGCAGGTATTATGAGCAATTTCTCTTACCTCAATTTGTGTCACATCTACTGGAGCATCATGAGCATGTATTATGACGTCACAATATATGATGACATCATAATTAGTATGCACTATGATGTCACAATGTATTATGACGTCATAATGTATCTGCATTATGACATCACAATATATTATGAGAGCGCATTTTACAGGTTTTATGACCAATTTCGCTTACCCCAATTTGTGTCACATCTACTGGAGCATCATGAGCATGTATTATGACGTCACAGTATATGATGACATCATAATTAATATGCAGTATGACGTCACAGTGTATTATGACGTCATAATGTATCCACATTAAAATATCACAATATATTATGAGAGCGCAATTTGCAGGTTTTATGAGCAATTTCTCTTACCCCAATTTGTGTCACATCTACTGGAGCATCATGAGCATGTATTATGACATCACAGTATATGATGACATCATAATTAGTATGCACTATGACATCACAATGTATTATGACATCATAATGTATCCGCATTATGACATCACAATATATTATGAGAGCGCAACATGCAGGTATTATGAGGAATTTCTCTTACCGCAATTTGTGTCACATCTACTGGAGCATCATGAGCATGTATTATGACGTCACAGTATATGATGACATCATAATTAGTATGCAGTATGTCGTCACAATGTATTATGACATGATAATATATCCGCATTATGACATCACAATATATTATGAGAGCGCAACATGCAGGTATTATGAGCAATTTCTCTTACCCGAATTTGTGTCACATCTACTGGAGCAACATGAGCATGTATTATGACGTCACAGTATATGATGACATCATAATTAGTATGCAGTATGACGTCACAATATATTATGACGTCATAATATATCCGCATTTAGACATCACAATATATTATAAGAGCGCAACATGCAGGTATTATGAGCAATTTCTCTTACCCCAATTTGTGTCACATCTACTGGAGCATCATGAGCATGTATTATGACATCACAGTATATGATGACATCATAATTAGCATGCACTATGACGTCACAATGTATTATGACGTCATAATGTATCCGCATTATGACATCACAATATACTAGGAGACAGCAATTTGCAGGTTTTATGACCAATTTCTCTTACCCCAATTTGTGTCACATCTACTGGAGCATCATGAGCATGTATTATGACGTCACAGTATATGATGACATCATAATTAGTATGCAGTATGACGTCACAATGTATTATGACGTCATAATGTATCCGCATTATGATATCACAATATATTATGAGAGCGCAATTTGCAGGATTTATGACCAATTTCGCTTACCCCAATTTGTGTCACATCTACTGGAGCATCATGAGCATGTATTATTACGTCACAGTATATGATGACATCATAATTAGTATGCAGTATGACGTCACAATGTATTATGATGTCATAAAGTATCCGCATTATGACATCATAATATATTATGAGAGCGCAACATGCAGGTATTATGACCAATTTCGCTTACCCCAATTTGTGTCACATCTACTGTAGCATCCTGAGCATGTATTATGACGTCACAGTATATGATGACATCATAATTAGTATGCACTATGACGTCACAATGTATTATGACGTCATTATGTATCCGCATTATGACATCACAATATATTATGAGAGCGCAACATGCAGGTATTATGAGCAATTTCTGTTACCCCAAATTGTGTCACATCTACTGGAGCATTATAAGCATGTATTATGACTTCACAGTATATGATGACATCATAATGTGTATGCACTATGACGTCACAATATATTATGACGTCATAATGCGCCCGCATTATGACATCAGAATATATTATGAGAGCGCAACATGCAGGTATTATGAGCAATTTCTCTTACCCCAATTTGTGTCACATCTACTGGAGCATCATGAGCATGTATTATGACGTCACAGTATATGATGACATCATAATTAGTATGCACTATGACGTCACAATGTATTATGACGTCATAATGTATCCGCATTATGACATCACAATATATTATGAGAGCGCAACATGCAGGTATTATGAGCAATTTCTCTTACCTCAATTTGTGTCACATCTACTGGAGCATCATGAGCATGTATTATGACGTCACAATATATGATGACATCATAATTAGTATGCACTATGATGTCACAATGTATTATGACGTCATAATGTATCTGCATTATGACATCACAATATATTATGAGAGCGCATTTTACAGGTTTTATGACCAATTTCGCTTACCCCAATTTGTGTCAAATCTACTGGAGCATCATGAGCATGTATTATGACGTCAGAGTATATGATGACATCATAATTAATATGCAGTATGACGTCACACTGTATTATGACGTCATAATGTATCCACATTAAGATATCACAATATATTATGAGAGCGCAATTTGCAGGTTTTATGAGCAATTTCTCTTACCCCAATTTGTGTCACATCTACTGGAGCATCATGAGCATGTATTATGACATCACAGTATATGATGACATCATAATTAGTATGCACTATGACATCACAATGTATTATGACATCATAATGTATCCGCATTATGACATCACAATATATTATGAGAGCGCAACATGCAGGTATTATGAGGAATTTCTCTTACCGCAATTTGTGTCACATCTACTGGAGCATCATGAGCATGTATTATGACGTCACAGTATATGATGACATCATAATTAGTATGCAGTATGTCGTCACAATGTATTATGACATGATAATATATCCGCATTATGACATCACAATATATTATGAGAGCGCAACATGCAGGTATTATGAGCAATTTCTCTTACCCCAATTTGTGTCACATCTCCTGGAGCATCATGAGCATGTATTATGACGTCACAGTATATGATGACATCATAATTAGTATGCACTATGACGTCACAATGTATTATGACGTCATAATGTATCCGCATTTTAATATCACAATATATTATGAGAGCGCAATTTGCAGGTTTTATGACCAATTTCGCTTACCCCAATTTGTGTCACATCTACTGGAGCATCATGAGCATGTATTATGACGTCACAGTATATGATGACATCACAATTAGTATGCAGTATGACGTCACAATATATTATGATGTCTTAAAATATCCGCATTATGACATCACAATATATTATGAGAGCGCAACATGCAGGTATTATGAGCAATTTCTCTTACCTCCATTTGTGTCACATCTACTGGAGCATCATGAGCATGTATTATGACGTCACAGTATATGATGACATCATAATTACTATGCACTATGACGTCACAATGTATTATGACGTCATAATGTATCCGCATTAGGACACCACAATATATTATGAGAGCGCAACATGCAGGTATTATGAGCAATTTCTCTTACTCCAATTTGTGTCACATCTACTGGAGCATCATGAGCATGTATTATGACGTCACAGTATATGATGACATCATAATTAGTATGCATTATGACATCACAATGTATTATGACGTCATAATGTATTCGCATTATGACATCACAATATATTATGAGAGCGCAATTTGCAGGTATTATGAGCAATTTCTCTTACCCCAATTTGTGTCACATCTACTGGAGCATCATGAGCATGTATTATGACGTCACAGTATTTGATGACATCATAATTAGTATGCATTATGACATCACAATGTATTATGACGTCATAATGTATCCGCATTATGACATCACAATATATTATGAGAGCGCAACATGCAGGTATTATGAGCAATTTCTCTTACCCCAATTTGTGTCACATCTACTGGAGCATCATGAGCATGTATTATGACGTCACAGTATATGATGACATCATAATTAGTATGCATTATGACATCACAATGTATTATGACGTCATAATGTATCCGCATTATGACATCACAATATATTATGAGAGCGCAACATGCAGGTATTATGAGCAATTTCTCTTACCTCCATTTGTGTCACATCTACTGGAGCATCATGAGCATGTATTATGACGTCACAGTATATGATGACATCATAATTACTATGCACTATGACGTCACAATGTATTATGACGTCATAATGTATCCGCATTAGGACACCACAATATATTATGAGAGCGCAACATGCAGGTATTATGAGCAATTTCTCTTACTCCAATTTGTGTCACATCTACTGGAGCATCATGAGCATGTATTATGACGTCACAGTATATGATGACATCATAATTAGTATGCATTATGACATCACAATGTATTATGACGTCATAATGTATCCGCATTATGACATCACAATATATTATGAGAGCGCAATTTGCAGGTATTATGAGCAATTTCTCTTACCCCAATTTGTGTCACATCTACTGGAGCATCATGAGCATGTATTATGACGTCACAGTATTTGATGACATCATAATTAGTATGCATTATGACATCACAATGTATTATGACGTCATAATGTATCCGCATTATGACATCACAATATATTATGAGAGCGCAACATGCAGGTATTATGAGCAATTTCTCTTACCCCAATTTGTGTCACATCTACTGGAGCATCATGAGCATGTATTATGACGTCACAGTATATGATGACATCATAATTAGTATGCATTATGACATCACAATGTATTATGACGTCATAATGTATCCGCATTATGACATCACAATATATTATGAGAGCGCAACATGCAGGTATTATGAGCAATTTCTCTTACCCCAATTTGTGTCACATCTACTGGAGCATCATGAGCATGTATTATGACGTCACAGTATATGATGACATCATAATTAGTATGCATTATGACATCACAATGTATTATGACGTCATAATGTATCCGCATTATGACATCACAATATATTATGAGAGCGCAACATGCAGGTATTATGACCAATTTCGCTTACCCCAATTTGTGTCACATCTACTGTAGCATCCTGAGCATGTATTATGACGTCACAGTATATGATGACATCATAATTAGTATGCACTATGACGTCACAATGTATTATGACATCATTATGTATCCGCATTATGACATCACAATATATTATGAGAGCGCAACATGCAGGTATTATGAGCAATTTCTGTTACCCCAAATTGTGTCACATCTACTGGAGCATTATAAGCATGTATTATGACGTCACAGTATATGATGACATCATAATGTGTATGCACTATGACGTCACAATATATTATGACGTCATAATGCGCCCGCATTATGACATCAGAATATATTATGAGAGCGCAACATGCAGGTATTATGAGCAATTTCTCTTACCCCAATTTGTGTCACATCTACTGGAGCATCATGAGCATGTATTATGACGTCACAGTATATGATGACATCATAATTAGTATGCACTATGACGTCACAATGTATTATGACGTCATAATGTATCCGCATTATGACATCACAATATATTATGAGAGCGCAACATGCAGGTATTATGAGCAATTTCTCTTATCCCAATTTGTGTCACATCTACTGGAGCATCATGAGCATGTATTATGACGTCACAGTATATGATGACATCATAATTAGTCTGCACTATGACGTCACAATGTATTATGACGTCATAATGTATCCGCATTATGACATCACAATATATTATGAGAGCGCAACATGCAGGTATTATGAGCAATTTCTCTTACCCCAATTTGTGTCACATCTACTGGAGCATCATGAGCATGTATTATGACGTCACAGTATATGATGACATCATAATTACTATGCACTATGACGTCACAATGTATTATTACGTCATAATATATCCGCACTATGACATCACAATATATTATGAGAGCGCAATCTGCAGGTTTTATGACCAATTTCGCTTACCCCAATTTGTGTCACATCTACTGGAGCATCATGAGCATGTATTATGACGTCACAGTATATGATGACATCATAATTAGTATGCACTATGACGTCACAATGTATTATGACGTCATAATGTATCCGCATTATGACATCACAATATATTATAAGAGCGCAACATGCAGGTATTATGAGCAATTTCTCTTACCCCAATTTGTGTCACATCTACTGGAGCATCATGAGCATGTATTATGACGTCACAGTATATGATGACATCATAATTAGTATGCACTATGACGTCACAATGTATTATGACGTCATAATGTATCCGCATTATGACATCACAATATACTATGAGAGAGCAATTTGCAGGTTTTATGACCAATTTCTCTTACCCCAATTTGTGTCACATCTACTGGAGCATCATGAGCATGTATTATGACGTCACAGTATATGATGACATCATAAATAGTATGCAGTATGACGTCACAATGTATTATGATGTCATAAAGTATCCGCATTATGACATCACAATATATTATGAGAGCGCAACATGCAGGTATTATGACCAATTTCGCTTACCCCAATTTGTGTCACATCTACTGTAGCATCATGAGCATGTATTATGACGTCACAGTATATGATGACATCATAATTAGTATGCACTATGACGTCACAATGTATTATGACGTCATAATGTATCCGCATTATGACATCACAATATATTATGAGAGCACAATTTGGAGGTTTTATGACCATTTTCGATTACCCCAATTTGTGTCACATCTACTGGAGCATCATGAGCATGTATTATGACGTCACACTATATGATGACATCATAATTAGTATGCACTATGACGTCACAATGTATTATGACGTCATAATGTATCCGCATTATGACATCACAATATATTATGAGAGCGCAACATGCAGGTATTATGAGCAATTTCTCTTATCCCAATTTGTGTCACATCTACTGGAGCATCATGAGCATGTATTATGACGTCACATTATATGATGACATCATAATTAGTATGCACTATGACGTCACAATGTATTATGACGTCATAATGTATCCGCATTATGACATCACAATATATTATGAAAGCGCAACATGCAGGTATTATGAGCAATTTCTCTTACCCCAATTTGTGTCACATCTACTGGAGCATCATGAGCATGTATTATGACGTCACAGTATATGATGACATCATAATTAGGATGCACTATGACGTCACAATGTATTATGACGTCATAATCTATCTGCATTATGACATCACAATATATTATGAGAGCGCAATTTGCAGGTTTTATGACCAATTTCGCTTACCCCAATTTGTGTCACATCTACTGTAGCATCATGAGCATGTATTATGACGTCACAGTATATGATGACATCATAATTAATATGCAGTATGACGTCACAATGTATTATGAAGTCATAATGTATCCCCATTATGACATCACAATATATTATGAGAGCGCAACATGCAGGTATTATGAGCAATTTCTCTTACCTCAATTTGTGTCACATCTACTGGAGCATCATGAGCATGTATTATGACGTCACAATATATGATGACATCATAATTAGTATGCACTATGATGTCACAATGTTTTATGACGTCATAATGTATCTGCATTATGACATCACAATATATTATGAGAGCGCATTTTACAGGTTTTATGACCAATTTCGCTTACCCCAATTTGTGTCACATCTACTGGAGCATCATGAGCATGTATTATGACGTCACAGTATATGATGACATCATAATTAATATGCAGTATGACGTCACAGTGTATTATGACGTCATAATGTATCCACATTAAAATATCACAATATATTATGAGAGCGCAATTTGCAGGTTTTATGAGCAATTTCTCTTACCCCAATTTGTGTCACATCTACTGGAGCATCATGAGCATGTATTATGACATCACAGTATATGATGACATCATAATTAGTATGCACTATGACATCACAATGTATTATGACATCATAATGTATCCGCATTATGACATCACAATATATTATGAGAGCGCAACATGCAGGTATTATGAGGAATTTCTCTTACCGCAATTTGTGTCACATCTACTGGAGCATCATGAGCATGTATTATGACGTCACAGTATATGATGACATCATAATTAGTATGCAGTATGTCGTCACAATGTATTATGACATGATAATATATCCGCATTATGACATCACAATATATTATGAGAGCGCAACATGCAGGTATTATGAGCAATTTCTCTTACCCGAATTTGTGTCACATCTACTGGAGCAACATGAGCATGTATTATGACGTCACAGTATATGATGACATCATAATTAGTATGCAGTATGACGTCACAATATATTATGACGTCATAATGTATCCGCATTTAGACATCACAATATATTATAAGAGCGCAACATGCAGGTATTATGAGCAATTTCTCTTACCCCAATTTGTGTCACATCTACTGGAGCATCATGAGCATGTATTATGACATCACAGTATATGATGACATCATAATTAGCATGCACTATGACGTCACAATGTATTATGACGTCATAATGTATCCGCATTATGACATCACAATATACTAGGAGACAGCAATTTGCAGGTTTTATGACCAATTTCTCTTACCCCAATTTGTGTCACATCTACTGGAGCATCATGAGCATGTATTATGACGTCACAGTATATGATGACATCATAATTAGTATGCAGTATGACGTCACAATGTATTATGACGTCATAATGTATCCGCATTATGATATCACAATATATTATGAGAGCGCAATTTGCAGGATTTATGACCAATTCCGCTTACCCCAATTTGTGTCACATCTACTGGAGCATCATGAGCATGTATTATTACGTCACAGTATATGATGACATCATAATTAGTATGCAGTATGACGTCACAATGTATTATGATGTCATAAAGTATCCGCATTATGACATCATAATATATTATGAGAGCGCAACATGCAGGTATTATGACCAATTTCGCTTACCCCAATTTGTGTCACATCTACTGTAGCATCCTGAGCATGTATTATGACGTCACAGTATATGATGACATCATAATTAGTATGCACTATGACGTCACAATGTATTATGACGTCATTATGTATCCGCATTATGACATCACAATATATTATGAGAGCGCAACATGCAGGTATTATGAGCAATTTCTGTTACCCCAAATTGTGTCACATCTACTGGAGCATTAAAAGCATGTATTATGACGTCACAGTATATGATGACATCATAATGTGTATGCACTATGACGTCACAATATATTATGACGTCATAATGCGCCCGCATTATGACATCAGAATATATTATGAGAGCGCAACATGCAGGTATTATGAGCAATTTCTCTTACCCCAATTTGTGTCATATCTACTGGAGCATCATGAGCATGTATTATGACGTCACAGTATATGATGACATCATAATTAGTATGCACTATGACGTCACAATGTATTATGACGTCATAATGTATCCGCATTATGACATCACAATATATTATGAGAGCGCAACATGCAGGTATTATGAGCAATTTCTCTTACCTCAATTTGTGTCACATCTACTGGAGCATCATGAGCATGTATTATGACGTCACAATATATGATGACATCATAATTAGTATGCACTATGATGTCACAATGTATTATGACGTCATAATGTATCTGCATTATGACATCACAATATATTATGAGAGCACATTTTACAGGTTTTATGACCAATTTCGCTTACCCCAATTTGTGTCACATCTACTGGAGCATCATGAGCATGTATTATGACGTCAGAGTATATGATGACATCATAATTAATATGCAGTATGACGTCACACTGTATTATGACGTCATAATGTTTCCACATTAAGATATCACAATATATTATGAGAGCGCAATTTGCAGGTTTTATGAGCAATTTCTCTTACCCCAATTTGTGTCACATCTACTGGAGCATCATGAGCATGTATTATGACATCACAGTATATGATGACATCATAATTAGTATGCACTATGACATCACAATGTATTATGACATCATAATGTATCCGCATTATGACATCACAATATATTATGAGAGTGCAACATGCAGGTATTATGAGGAATTTCTCTTACCGCAATTTGTGTCACATCTACTGGAGCATCATGAGCATGTATTATGACGTCACAGTATATGATGACATCATAATTAGTATGCAGTATGTCATCACAATGTATTATGACATGATAATATATCCGCATTATGACATCACAATATATTATGAGAGCGCAACATGCAGGTATTATGAGCAATTTCTCTTACCCCAATTTGTGTCACATCTCCTGGAGCATCATGAGCATGTATTATGACGTCACAGTATATGATGACATCATAATTAGTATGCACTATGACGTCACAATGTATTATGACGTCATAATGTATCCGCATTTTAATATCACAATATATTATGAGAGCGCAATTTGCAGGTTTTATGACCAATTTCGCCTACCCCAATTTGTGTCACATCTACTGGAGCATCATGAGCATGTATTATGACGTCACAGTATATGATGACATCACAATTAGTATGCAGTATGACGTCACAATATATTATGATGTCTTAAAATATCCGCATTATGACATCACAATATATTATGAGAGCGCAACATGCAGGTATTATGAGCAATTTCTCTTACCTCCATTTGTGTCACATCTACTGGAGCATCATGAGCATGTATTATGACGTCACAGTATATGATGACATCATAATTACTATGCACTATGACGTCACAATGTATTATGACGTCATAATGTATCCGCATTAGGACACCACAATATATTATGAGAGCGCAACATGCAGGTATTATGAGCAATTTCTCTTACTCCAATTTGTGTCACATCTACTGGAGCATCATGAGCATGTATTATGACGTCACAGTATATGATGACATCATAATTAGTATGCATTATGACATCACAATGTATTATGACGTCATAATGTATCCGCATTATGACATCACAATATATTATGAGAGCGCAAATTGCAGGTATTATGAGCAATTTCTCTTACCCCAATTTGTGTCACATCTACTGGAGCATCATGAGCATGTATTATGACGTCACAGTATTTGATGACATCATATTTAGTATGCATAATGACATCACAATGTATTATGACGTCATAATGTATCCGCATTATGACATCACAATATATTATGAGAGCGCAACATGCAGGTATTATGAGCAATTTCTCTTACCCCAATTTGTGTCACATCTACTGGAGCATCATGAGCATGTATTATGACGTCACAGTATATGATGACATCATAATTAGTATGCATTATGACATCACAATGTATTATGACGTCATAATGTATCCGCATTATGACATCACAATATATTATGAGAGCGCAACATGCAGGTATTTTGAGCAATTTCTCTTACCCCAATTTGTGTCACATCTACTGGAGCATCATGAGCATGTATTATGACGTCACAGTATATGATGACATCATAATTAGTATGCACTATGACATCACAATGTATTATGACGTCATAATGTATCCGCATTAGGACACCACAATATATTATGAGAGCGCAACATGCAGGTATTATGAGCAATTTCTCTTACTCCAATTTGTGTCACATCTACTGGAGCATCATGAGCATGTATTATGACGTCACAGTATATGATGACATCATAATTAGTATGCATTATGACATCACAATGTATTATGACGTCATAATGTATCCGCATTATGACATCACAATATATTATGAGAGCGCAATTTGCAGGTATTATGAGCAATTTCTCTTACCCCAATTTGTGTCACATCTACTGGAGCATCATGAGCATGTATTATGACGTCACAGTATTTGATGACATCATAATTAGTATGCACTATGACGTCACAATGTATTATGACGTCATAATGTATCCGCATTATGACATCACATTATATTATGAGAGCGCAATTTGGAGGTTTTATGACCATTTTCGATAACCTCAATTTGTGTCACATCTACTGGAGCATCATGAGCATGTATTATGACGTCACAGTATATGATGACATCATAATTAGTATGCACTATGACGTCACAATGTATTATGACGTCATAATGTATCCGCATTATGACATAACAATATATTATGAGAGCGCAACATGCAGGTATTATGAGCAATTTCTCTTACCTCAATTTGTGTCACATATACTGGAGCATCATGAGCATGTATTATGACGTCAAAGTATATGATGACATCATAATTACTATGCACTATGACGTCACAATGTATTATGAAGTCATAATGTATCCGCATTATGACATCACAATATATTATGAGAGCGCAACATGCAGGTATTATGAGCAATTTCTCTTACCCCAATTTGTGTCACATCTACTGGAGCATCATGAGCATGTATTACGACGTCACAGTATATGATGACATCATAATTAGTATGCATTATGACGTCACAATGTATTATGACGTCATAATGTATCCGCATTATGACATCACAATATATTATGAGAGCGCAACATGCAGGTATTATGAGCAATTTCTCTTACCCCAATTTGTGTCATATCTACTGGAGCATCATGAGCATGTATTATGACGTCACAGTATATGATGACATCATAATTAGTATGCATTATGACATCACAATGTATTATGACGTCATAATGTATCCGCATTATGACATCACAATATATTATGAGAGCGCAATTTGCAGGTATTATGAGCAATTTCTCTTACCCCAATTTGTGTCACATCTACTGGAGCATCATGAGCATGTATTATGACGTCACAGTATTTGATGACATCATAATTAGTATGCACTATGACGTCACAATGTATTATGACGTCATAATGTATCCGCATTATGACATCACAATATATTATGAGAGCGCAACATGCAGGTATTATGAGCAATTTCTCTTACCCCAATTTGTGTCACATCTACTGGAGCAACATGAGCATGTATTATGACGTCACAGTATATGATGACATCATAATTAGTATGCACTATGACGTCACAATGCATTATGACGTCATAATGTATCCGCATTATGACATCACAATATATTATGAGAGCGCAAAATGCAGGTATTATGAGCAATTTCACTTACCCCAATTTGTGTCACATCTACTGGAGCATCATGAGCATGTATTATGACGTCACAGTATATGATGACATCATAATTAGTATGCACTATGACGTCACAATGTATTATGACGTCATAATGTATCCACATTATGACATCACAATATATTATGAGAGCGCAACATGCAGGTATTATGAGCAATTTCTCTTACCCCAATTTGTGTCACATCTACTGGAGCATCATGAGCATGTATTATGACGTCCCAGTATATGATGACATCATAATTAGTATGCACTATGACGTCACAATGTATTATGACGTCATAATGTATCCGCATTATGACATCACAATATATTATGAGAGCGCAACATGCAGGTTTTATGACCAATTTCGCTTACCCCAATTTGTGTCACATGTACTGGAGCATCATGAGCATGTATTATGACGTCACAGTATTTGATGACATCATAATTAGTATGCACTATGACGTCACAATATATTATGACGTCATAATGTATCCGCATTATGACATCACAATATATTATGAGAGCGCAACATGCAGGTATTATGAGCAATTTCTCTTACCCCAATTTGTGTCACATCTACTGGAGCAACATGAGTATGTATTATGACGTCACAGTATATGATGACATCATAATTAGTATGCACTATGACGTCACAATGTATTATGACGTCATAATGTATCCGCATTATGACATCACAATATATTATGATAGCGCAAAATGCAGGTATTATGAGCAATTTCTCTTACCCCAATTTGTGTCACATCTACTGGAGCATCATGAGCATGTATTATGACGTCACAGTATATGATGACATCATAATTAGTATGCAGTATGATGTCACAATGTATTATGACGTCATAATGTATCCGCATTAAGACATCACAATATATTATGAGAGCGCAATTTTCAGGTTTTATGAGCAATTTCTCTTACCCCAATTTGTGTCACATCTACTGGAGCATCATGAGCATGTATTATGACGTCACAGTATATGATGACATCATAATTAGTATGCACTATGATGTCACAATGTATTATGACGTCATAATGTATCCGCATTATGACATCACAATATATTATGAGAGGGCAACATGCAGGTATTATGAGCAATTTCTCTTACCCCAATTTGTGACACATCCACTGGAGCATCATGAGCATGTATTATGACGTCACAGTTTTTGATGACATCATAATTAGTATGCACTATGACGTCACAATGTATTATGACGTCATAATGTATCCGCATTATGACATCACAATATATTATGAGAGCGCTACACGCAGGTATTATGACCAATTTCGCTTACCCCAATTTGTGTCACATCTACTGGAGCATCAGGAGCATGTATTATGACGTCACAGTATTTGATGACATCATAATTAGTATGCACTATGACGTCACAATGTATTATGACGTCATAATGTATCCGCATTATGACATCACAATATATTATGAGAGCGCAACATGCAGGAATTATGAGCAATTTCTCTTACCCCAATTTGTGTCACATCTACTGGAGCAACATGAGTATGTATTATGACGTCACAGTATATGATGACATCATAATTAGTATGCACTATGACGTCACAATGTATTATGACGTCATAATGTATCCGCATTATGACATCACAATATATTATGAGAGCGCAAAATGCAGGTATTATGAGCAATTTCTCTTACCCCAATTTGTGTCAAATCTACTGGAGCATCATGAGAATGTATTATGACGTCACAGTATATGATGACATCATAATTAGTATGCAGTATGATGTCACAATGTATTATGACGTCATAATGTATCCGCATTAAGACATCACAATATATTATGAGAGCGCAATTTGGAGGTTTTATGAGCAATTTCTCTTACCACAATTTGTGTCACATCTACTGGAGCATCATGAGCATGTATTATGACGTCACAGTATATGATGACATCATAATTAGTATGCAGTATGATGTCACAATGTATTATGACGTCATAATGTATCCGCATTATGACATCACAATATATTATGAGAGCGCAACATGCAGGTATTATGACCAATTTCGCTTACCCCAATTTGTGTCACATCTACTGTAGCATCATAAGCATGTATTATGACGTCACAGTATGTGATGACATCATAATTAGTATGCACTATGACGTTACAATGTATTATGATGTCATAATGTATCCGCATTATGACATCACATTATATTATGAGAGCGCAACATGCAGGTATTATGAGCAATTTCTCTTACCCCAATATGTGTCACATCTACTGGAGCATCATGAGCATGTATTATGACGTCACAGTATTTGATGACATCATAATTAGTATGCACTATGACATCACAATGTATTATGACGTCATAATGTATCCGCATTATGACATCACAATATATTATGAGAGCGCAACATGCAGGTATTATGAGCAATTTCTCTTACCCCAATTTGTGTCACATCAATAGGAGCATCATGAGCATGTATTTTGACGTCACAGTATATGATGACATCATAATTAGTATGCACTATGACGTCACAATGTATTATGATGTGATAATGTATCCGCATTGTGACATCACAATATATTACGAGAGCGCAACATGCAGGTATTATGAGCAATTTCTCTTACCCCAATTTGTGTCACATCTACTGGAGCATCATGAGCATGTATTATGACGTCACAGTATTTGATGACATCATAATTAGTATGCACTATGACGGCACAATGTATTATGACGTCATAATGTATCCGCATTATGACATCACAATATATTATGAGAGCGCAACATGCAGGTATTATGAGCAATTTCTCTTACCCCAATTTGTGTCACATCTACTGGAGCAACATGAGCATGTATTATGACGTCACAGTATATGATGACATCATAATTATTATGCACTATGACGTCACAATGTATTATGACGTCATAATGTATCCGCATTATGACATCACAATATATTATGAGAGCGCAAAATGCAGGTATTATGAGCAATTTCACTTACCCCAATTTGTGTCACATCTACTGGAGCATCATGAGCATGTATTATGACGTCACAGTATATGATGACATCATAATTAGTATGCACTATGACGTCACAATGTATTATGACGTCATAATGTATCCACATTATGACATCACAATATATTATGAGAGCGCAACATGCAGGTATTATGAGCAATTTCTCTTACCCGAATTTGTGTCACATCTACTGGAGCATCATGAGCATGTATTATGACGTCCCAGTATATGATGACATCATAATTAGTATGCACTATGACGTCACAATGTATTATGACGTCATAATGTATCCGCATTATGACATCACAATATATTATGAGAGCGCAATTTGCAGGTTTTATGACCAATTTCGCTTACCCCAATTTGTGTCACATGTACTGGAGCATCATGAGCATGTATTATGACGTCACAGTATTTGATGACATCATAATTAGTATGCACTATGACGTCACAATGTATTATGACGTCATAATGTATCCGCATTATGACATCACAATATTTTATGAGAGCGCAACATGCAGGTATTATGAGCAATTTCTCTTACCACAATTTGTGTCACATCTACTGGAGCAACATGAGTATGTATTATGACGTCACAGTATATGATGACATCATAATTAGTATGCACTATGACGTCACAATGTATTATGACGTCATAATGTATCCGCATTATGACATCACATTATATTATGAGAGCGCAATTTGGAGGTTTTTTGACCATTTTCGATTACCCCAATTTGTGTCACATCTACTGGAGCATCATGAGCATGTATTATGACGTCACAGTATATGATGACATCATAATTAGTATGCACTATGATATCACAATGTATTATGACGTCATAATGTATCCGCATTATGACATCACAATATATTATGAGAGTGCAACATGCAGGTATTATGAGCAATTTCTCTTAACTCAATTTCTGTCACATCTACTGGAGCATCATGAGCATGTATTATGACGTCACAGTATATGATGACATCATAATTAGTGTGCACTATGACGTCACAATGTATTATGACGTCATAATGTATCCGCATTATGACATCACAATATATTATGAGAGCGCAACATGCAGGTATTATGAGCAATTTCTCTTACCCCAATTTGTGTCACATCTACTGGAGCATCATGAGCATGTATTATGACGTCACAGTATATGATGACATCATAAATAGTATGCACTATGACATCACAATGTGTTATGACGTCATAATGTATCCGCATTATGACATCACAATATATTATGAGAGCGCAATTTGAAGGTATTATGAGCAATTTCTCTTACCCCAATTTGTGTCACATCTACTGGAGCATCATGAGCATGTATTATGTCGTCACAGTAAATGATGACATCATAATTAGTATGCACTATGACGTCACAATGTATTATGATGTCATAATGTATCCGCATTATGACATCACAATATATTATGAGAGAGCAACATGCAGGTATTATGAGCAATTTCTCTTACCCCAATTTGTGTCACATCTACTGGAGCATCATGAGCATGTATTATGACGTCACAATATATGATGACATCATAATTAGTATGCACTATGACATCACAATGTATTATGACGTCATAATGTATCCGCATTATGACATCACAATATATTATGAGAGCGCAATTTGGAGGTTTTATGAACATTTTCGATTACCCCAATTTGTGTCACATCTACTGGAGCATCATGAGCATGTATTATGACGTCACAGTATATGATGACATCATAATTAGTATGCACTATGACATCACAATGTATTATGACGTCATAATTTATCCGCATTATGACATCACAATATATTATGAGAGCGCAATTTGGAGGTTTTATGACCATTTTCGATTACCCCAATTTGTGTCACATCTACTGGAGCATCATGAGCATGTATTATGAAGTCACAGTATATGATGACATCATAATTAGTATGCACTATGATGTCACAATGTATTATGACGTCATAATGTATCCGCATTATGACATCACAATATATTATGAGAGCGCAACATGCAGGTATTATGAGCAATTTCTCTTACCCCAATTTGTGCCACATCCACTGGAGCATCATGAGCATGTATTATGACGTCACAGTTTTTGATGACATCATAATTAGTATGCACTATGACGTCACAATGTATTATGACGTCATAATGTATCCGCATTATGCCATCACAATATATTATGAGAGCGCTACATGCAGGTATTATGACCAATTTCGCTTACCCCAATTTGTGTCACATCTACTGGAGCATCATGAGCATGTATTATGACGTCACAGTATTTGATGACATCATAATTAGTATGCACTATGACGTCACAATGTATTATGACGTCATAATGTATCCGCATTATGACATCACAATATATTATGAGAGCGCAACATGCAGGTATTATGAGCAATTTCTCTTACCCCAATTTGTGTCACATCTACTGGAGCAACATGAGTATGTATTATGACGTCACAGTATATGATGACATCATAATTAGTATGCACTATGACGTCACAATGTATTATGACGTCATAATGTATCCGCATTATGACATCACAATATATTATGAGAGCGCAAAATGCAGGTATTATGAGCAATTTCTCTTACCCCAATTTGTGTCACATCTAGTGGAGCATCATGAGCATGTATTATGTCGTCAGAGTATATGATGACATCATAATTAGTATGCAGTATGACGTCACAATGTATTATGACGTCATAATGTATCCGCATTATGACATCACAATATATTATGAGAGTGCAATTTGCAGGTTTTATGACCAATTTCGCTTACCCCAATTTTTGTCATATCTACTGGAGCATCATGAGCATGTATTATGACATCACAGCATATGATGACATCATAACTAGTATGCACTATGACGTCACAATGTATTATGACGTCATAATGTATCCGCATTATGATATCACAATATATTATGAGAGTGCAATTTGCAGGTTTTATGACCAATTTCTCTTACCCCAATTTGTGTCACATCTACTGGAGCATCATGAGCATGTATTATGACGTCAGAGTATATGATGACATCATAATTAGTATGCAGTATGACGTCACAATGTATTATGACGTCATAATATATCCGCATTATGACATCACAATATATTATCAGAGCGCAACATGCAGGTATTATGAGCAATTTCTCTTACCCCAATTTGTGTCACATCTACTGGAGCATCATGAGCATGTATTATGACGTCACAGTATATGATGACATCATAATTAGTAAGCAGTATGATGCCACAATGCATTATGACGTCATAATATATCTGCATTATGACATCACAATATATGATGAGAGCGCAATTTGCAGGTATTGTGACCCATTTCTCTAACCACAATTTGTGTCACATCTACTTGAGCATCATGAGCATGTATTATGACGTCACAGTATATGATGACTTCATAATTAGTATGCAGTATGACGTCACAATGTATTATGACGTCATAATGTATCCGCATTATGACATCACAATATATTTTGAGAGCGCAATTTGCAGGTATTATGAGCAATTTCTCTTACACCAATTTGTGTCACATCTACTGGAGCATCATGACCATGTATTATGACGTCACAGTATATGATGACATCATAATTAGTATGCACTATGACGTCACAATGTATTATGACGTCATAATGTATCCGCATCATGATATCACAATATATTATGAGAGCAGAATTTGCAGGTTTTATGACCAATTTCTCTTACCCCAATTTGTGTCACATCAACTGGAGCATCATGAGCATGTATTATGACGTCACAGTATATGATGACATCATAATTAGTATGCAGTATGACGTCACAATGTATTATGGCGTCATAATGTATCCGCATTATGACATCACAATATATTATGAGAGCGCAACCTGGAGGTATTATGCGCAACTTCTCTTACCCCAATTTGTGTCACATCTACTGGAGCATCATGAGCATGTATTATGACGTCACAGTAAATGATGACATCATAAATAGTATGGAGTATGACGTCACAATGTACTATGACGTCATAATGTATCCGCATTATGACATCACAATATATTACGAGCGCGCAATTTCCAGCTATTATGAGCAAATTCTCTTACCCCAATTTGTGTCACATGTACTGGAGCATCATCAGCATGTATTCTGACGTCACAGTATATGATGACATCATAATTAGTATGCAGTATGACGTCTCGATGTATTATGACGTCATAATGTATCCGCATTATGACATCACAATATATAATGAGAGCGCAATTTGCAGGTTTTATGACCAATTTCTCTTACCCCAATTTGTGTCACATCTAGTGGAGCATCATGAGCATGTAGTATGACGTCACAGTATATGATGACATCATAATTAGTATGCATTATGACGTCACAATGTATTATGACGTCATAATGTATCCACCTTATTACATCACAATACATTATGAGAGCGCAATTTGCAGGTATTTTGAGCAATTTCTCTTACCCCAATTTGTGTCACATCTACTGGAGCATCATGACCATGTATTATGACGTCAGAGTATATGATAACATCATAATTAGTATGCACTATGACGTCTCAAAGTATTATGACGTCATAATGTATCCGCATTATTACATCACAATATATTATTAGAGCGCAATTTGCAGGTATTATGAGAAATTTCTTTTACCCCAATTTGTGTCACATCTACTGGAGCATCATGACCATATCTTATGACGTCAGATTATATGATGACATCATAATTAGTATGCACTATGACGTCACAATGTATTATGACGTCACAATATATTATGACGTCATAATGTATCCGCATTATGACATCACAGTATATTATGAGAGCGCAATTTGCAGATTTTATGACCAATTTCGCTTACCCCAATTTGCTTCACATCTACTGGAGCATCACGAGCATGTATTATGACGTCACAGCATATGATGACATCATAATTAGTATGCACTATGACGTCACAATGTATTATGACGCCGTAATGTATCCGCATTATGACATCACAATATATTATGAGAGCGCAATTTGCAGGTTTTATGACCAATTTCGCTTACCCCAATTTGTGTCACATCTACTGGAGCATCATGAGCATGTATTATGACTTCACAGTATATGATGACATCATAATTAGTATGCACTATGATGTCGCAATGTATTATGACGTCACAATGTATCCGCATTATGACATCACAATATATTATGAGAGCGCAATTTGCAGGTTTTATAACCAATTTCTCTTACCCCAATTTGTGTCACATCTACTGGAGCATCATGAGCATGTATTATGACGTCACAGTATATGATGACATCATAATTAGTATGCACTATGACGTCACAATATATTATGACGTCATAATGTATCCGCATTATGACATCACAGTATATTATGAGAGCGCAATTTGCAGGATTTAGGACCAATTTCGCTTACCCCAATTTGTGTCACATCTACTGGAGCATCATGAGCATGTCTTATGACTTCACAGTATATGATGACATCATAAGTAGTGCACTATGATGTCACAATGTATTATGGCGTCGTAATGTATCCGCATTATGACATCACAATATATTATGAGAGCGCAACATGCAGGTATTATGAGCAATTTCTCTTACCCCAATTTGTGTCACGTCTACTGGAGCATCATGAGCATGTATTATGACGTCACAGTATATGATGACATCATAATTAGTATGCAGTATGACGTCTCAATGTATTATGATGTCATAATGTATCCGCAATATTACATCACAATATATTATTAGAGCGCAATTTGCAGGTATTATGAGCACTTTCTCTTACCCCAATTTGTGTCACATCGACTGGAGCATCATGACCATGTCTTATGACGTCACAGTATATGATGACATCATAATTAGTATGCACTATGACATCACAATGTATTATGACGTCATAATGTATCCGCATTATGACATCACAATATATTATGAGAGCGCAATTTGGAGGTTTTATGACCATTTTCGATTACCCCAATTTGTGTCACATCTACTGGAGCATCATGAGCATGTATTATGAAGTCACAGTATATGATGACATCATAATTAGTATGCACTATGATGTCACAATGTATTATGACGTCATAATGTATCCGAATTATGACATCACAATATATTATGAGAGCGCAACATGCAGGTATTATGAGCAATTTCTCTTACCCCAATTTGTGCCACATCCACTGGAGCATCATGAGCATGTATTATGACGTCACAGTTTTTGATGACATCATAATTAGTATGCACTATGACGTCACAATGTATTATGACGTCATAATGTATCCGCATTATGACATCACAATATATTATGAGAGCGCTACATGCAGGTATTATGACCAATTTCGCTTACCCCAATTTGTGTCACATCTACTGGAGCATCATGAGCATGTATTATGACGTCACAGTATTTGATGACATCATAATTAGTATGCACTATGACGTCACAATGTATTATGACGTCATAATGTATCCGCATTGTGACATCACAATATATTATGAGAGCGCAACATGCAGGTATTATGAGCAATTTCTCTTACCCCAATTTGTGTCACATCTACTGGAGCAACATGAGTATGTATTATGACGTCACAGTATATGATGACATCATAATTAGTATGCACTATGACGTCACAATGTATTATGACGTCATAATGTATCCGCATTATGACATCACAATATATTATGAGAGCGCAAAATGCAGGTATTATGAGCAATTTCTCTTACCCCAATTTGTGTCACATCTAGTGGAGCATCATGAGCATGTATTATGTCGTCAGAGTATATGATGACATCATAATTAGTATGCAGTATGACGTCACAATGTATTATGACGTCATAATGTATCCGCATTATGACATCACAATATATTATGAGAGTGCAATTTGCAGGTTTTATGACCAATTTCGCTTACCCCAATTTTTGTCATATCTACTGGAGCATCATGAGCATGTATTATGACATCACAGCATATGATGACATCATAACTAGTATGCACTATGACGTCACAATGTATTATGACGTCATAATGTATCCGCATTATGATATAACAATATATTATGAGAGTGCAATTTGCAGGTTTTATGACCAATTTCTCTTACCCCAATTTGTGTCACATCTACTGGAGCATCATGAGCATGTATTATGACGTCAGAGTATATGATGACATCATAATTAGTATGCAGTATGACGTCACAATGTACTATGACGTCATAATGTATCCGCATTATGACATCACAATATATTACGAGCGCGCAATTTCCAGCTATTATGAGCAAATTCTCTTACCCCAATTTGTGTCACATCTACTGGAGCATCATCAGCATGTATTCTGACGTCACAGTATATGATGACATCATAATTAGTATGCAGTATGACGTCTCGATGTATTATGACGTCATAATGTATCCGCATTATGACATCACAATATATAATGAGAGCGCAATTTGCACGTTTTATGACCAATTTCTCTTACCCCAATTTGTGTCACATCTAGTGGAGCATCATGAGCATGTAGTATGACGTCACAGTATATGATGACATCATAATTAGTATGCATTATGACGTCACAATGTATTATGACGTCATAATGTATCCACCTTATTACATCACAATACATTATGAGAGCGCAATTTGCAGGTATTTTGAGCAATTTCTCTTACCCCAATTTGTGTCACATCTACTGGAGCATCATGACCATGTATTATGACGTCAGAGTATATGATAACATCATAATTAGTATGCACTATGACGTCTCAAAGTATTATGACGTCATAATGTATCCGCATTATTACATCACAATATATTATTAGAGCGCAATTTGCAGGTATTATGAGAAATTTCTTTTACCCCAATTTGTGTCACATCTACTGGAGCATCATGACCATATCTTATGACGTCAGATTATATGATGACATCATAATTAGTATGCACTATGACGTCAAAATGTATTATGACGTCACAATATATTATGACGTCATAATGTATCCGCATTATGACATCACAGTATATTATGAGAGCGCAATTTGCAGATTTTATGACCAATTTCGCTTACCCCAATTTGTTTCACATCTACTGGAGCATCACGAGCATGTATTATGACGTCACAGCATATGATGACATCATAATTAGTATGCACTATGACGTCACAATGTATTATGACGCCGTAATGTATCCGCATTATGACATCACAATATATTATGAGAGCGCAATTTGCAGGTTTTATGACCAATTTCGCTTACCCCAATTTGTGTCACATCTACTGGAGCATCATGAGCATGTATTATGAAGTCACAGTATATGATGACATCATAATTAGCATGCACTATGACGTCACAATGTATTATGACGTCATAATGTATCCGCATTATGACATCACAATATATTATGAGAGCGCAAAATGCAGGTATTATGAGCAATTTCTCTTACCCCAATTTGTGTCACATCTAGTGGAGCATCATGAGCATGTATTATGTCGTCAGAGTATATGATGACATCATAATTAGTATGCAGTATGACGTCACAATGTATTATGACGTCATAATGTATCCGCATTATGACATCACAATATATTATGAGAGTGCAATTTGCAGGTTTTATGACCAATTTCGCTTACCCCAATTTTTGTCATATCTACTGGAGCATCATGAGCATGTATTATGACATCACAGCATATGATGACATCATAACTAGTATGCACTATGACGTCACAATGTATTATGACGTCATAATGTATCCGCATTATGATATAACAATATATTATGAGAGTGCAATTTGCAGGTTTTATGACCAATTTCTCTTACCCCAATTTGTGTCACATCTACTGGAGCATCATGAGCATGTATTATGACGTCAGAGTATATGATGACATCATAATTAGTATGCAGTATGACGTCACAATGTACTATGACGTCATAATGTATCCGCATTATGACATCACAATATATTACGAGCGCGCAATTTCCAGCTATTATGAGCAAATTCTCTTACCCCAATTTGTGTCACATCTACTGGAGCATCATCAGCATGTATTCTGACGTCACAGTATATGATGACATCATAATTAGTATGCAGTATGACGTCTCGATGTATTATGACGTCATAATGTATCCGCATTATGACATCACAATATATAATGAGAGCGCAATTTGCAGGTTTTATGACCAATTTCTCTTACCCCAATTTGTGTCACATCTAGTGGAGCATCATGAGCATGTAGTATGACGTCACAGTATATGATGACATCATAATTAGTATGCATTATGACGTCACAATGTATTATGACGTCATAATGTATCCACCTTATTACATCACAATACATTATGAGAGCGCAATTTGCAGGTATTTTGAGCAATTTCTCTTACCCCAATTTGTGTCACATCTACTGGAGCATCATGACCATGTATTATGACGTCAGAGTATATGATAACATCATAATTAGTATGCACTATGACGTCTCAAAGTATTATGACGTCATAATGTATCCGCATTATTACATCACAATATATTATTAGAGCGCAATTTGCAGGTATTATGAGAAATTTCTTTTACCCCAATTTGTGTCACATCTACTGGAGCATCATGACCATATCTTATGACGTCAGATTATATGATGACATCATAATTAGTATGCACTATGACGTCAAAATGTATTATGACGTCACAATATATTATGACGTCATAATGTATCCGCATTATGACATCACAGTATATTATGAGAGCGCAATTTGCAGATTTTATGACCAATTTCGCTTACCCCAATTTGTTTCACATCTACTGGAGCATCACGAGCATGTATTATGACGTCACAGCATATGATGACATCATAATTAGTATGCACTATGACGTCACAATGTATTATGACGCCGTAATGTATCCGCATTATGACATCACAATATATTATGAGAGCGCAATTTGCAGGTTTTATGACCAATTTCGCTTACCCCAATTTGTGTCACATCTACTGGAGCATCATGAGCATGTATTATGAAGTCACAGTATATGATGACATCATAATTAGCATGCACTATGACGTCACAATGTATTATGACGTCATAATGTATCCGCATTATGACATCACAATATATTATGAGAGCGCAACTTACACATTTTATGACCAATTTCGCTTACCCCAATTTGTTTCACATCTACTGGAGCATCATGAGCATGTATTATGACGTCACAGTATATGATGACATCATAATTAGTATGCACTATGACGTCACAATATATTATGACGTCATAATGTATCCGCATTATGATATCACAATATATTATGAGAGCACAATTTGCAGGTTTTATGACCAATTTCGCTTACACCAATTTGTGTCACATCTACTGGAGCATCATGAGCATGTATTATGACTTCACAGTATATGATGACATCATAATTAGTATGCACTATGATGTCGCAATGTATTATGACGTCACAATGTATCCGCATTATGACATCACAATATATTATGAGAGCGCAATTTGCAGGTTTTATAACCAATTTCTCTTACCCCAATTTGTGTCACATCTACTGGAGCATCATGAGCATGTATTATGACGTCACAGTATATGATGACATCATAATTAGTATGCACTATGACGTCACAATATATTATGACGTCATAATGTATCCGCATTATGACATCACAGTATATTATGAGAGCGCAATTTGCAGGATTTAGGACCAATTTCGCTTACCCCAATTTGTGTCACATCTACTGGAGCATCATGAGCATGTCTTATGACTTCACAGTATATGATGACATCATAAGTAGTGCACTATGATGTCACAATGTATTATGGCGTCGTAATGTATCCGCATTATGACATCACAATATATTATGAGAGCGCAACATGCAGGTATTATGAGCAATTTCTCTTACCCCAATTTGTGTCACGTCTACTGGAGCATCATGAGCATGTATTATGACGTCACAGTATATGATGACATCATAATTAGTATGCACTGTGACGTCACCATGTATTATGACGTCATAATGTATCCGCATTATGACATCACAATATATAATGAGAGCGCAATTTGCAGGTTTTATGACCAATTTCTCTTACCCCATTTTGTGTCACATCTAGTGGAGCATCATGAGCATGTATTATGACATCACATTATATGATGACATCATAATTAGTATGCATTATGACATCACAATGTATTATGACGTCATAATATATCGACCTTATTACATCACAATATATTATGAGAGCGCAATTTGCAGGTATTATGAGCAATTTCTCTTACCCCAATTTGTGTCACATCTACTGGAGCATCATGACCATGTATTATGACGTCAGAGTATATGATAACATCATAATTAGTATGCACTATGACGTGACAATGTATTATGACATCATAAAGTATCCGCATTATGACATCACAATATATTATGAGAGTGCAATTTGCAGGTATTATGAGCAATTTCTCTTACCCCAATTTGTGTCACATCTACTGGAGCATCATGAGCATGTATTATGACATCACAATATATGATGACATCATAATTAGTATGCAGTATGACGTCTCAATGTATTATGATGTCATAATGTATCCGCAATATTACATCACAATATATTATTAGAGCGCAATTTGCAGGTATTATGAGCACTTTCTCTTACCCCAATTTGTGTCACATCGACTGGAGCATCATGACCATGTCTTATGACGTCAGAGTATATGATGACATCATAATCAGTATGCACTATGACGTCACAATGTATTATGACGTCATAATGTATCCGCATTATGACATCACAGTAAATTATGAGAGCGCAATTTGCAGGTTTTATGACCAATTTCGCTTACCCCAACTTGTTTCACATCTACTGGAGCATCATGAGCATGTATTATGACGTCACAGCATATGATGACATCATAAGTAGTATGCACTATGATGTCACAATGTATTATGACGTCGTAATGTATCCGCATTATGACATCACAATATATTATGAGAGCGCAACATGCAGGTAGTATGAGCAATTTCTCTTACCCCAATTTGTGTCACATCTACTGGAGCATCATGAGCATGTATTATGACTTCACAGTATATGATGACATCATAATTAGTATGCACTATGATGTCGCAATGTATTATGACGTCATAATGTATCCGCATTATGACATCACAATATATTATGAGAGCGCAATTTGCAGGTTTTATGACCAATTTCTCTTACCCCAATTTGTGTCACATCTACTGGAGCATCATGAGCATGTATTATGATGTCACAGTATATGATGACATCATAATTAGTATGCAGTATGACGTCACAATGTATTATGGCGTCATAATGTATCCGCATTATGACATCACAATATATTATGAGAGCGCAACATGCAGGTATTATGCGCAATTTCTCTTACCCCAATTTGTGTCACATCTACTGGAGCATCATGAGCATGTATTATGACGTCACAGTAAATGATGACATCATAAATAGTATGGACTATGACGTCACAATGTACTATGACGTCATAATGTACCCGCATTATGACAACACAATATATTACGAGCGCGCAATTTGCAGCTATTATGAGCAAATTCTCTTACCCCAATTTGTGTCGCATCTACTGGAGCATCATGAGCATTTATTATGACGTCACAGTATATGATGACATCATAATTAGCATGCAGTATGATGTCACAATGTATTATGACGTCATAATGTTTCCGACTTATGACATCACAATATATTATGAGAGCGCAATTTGCAGGTATTATGAGCAATTTCTCTTACCCCAATATGTGTCACATCTACTGGAGCATCATGACCATGTATTATGACGTCAGAGTATATGATGACATCATAATTAGTATGCAGTATGACGTCACAATGTATTATGACGTCATAATGTATCCGCATTATGACATCACAATATATTATGAGAGCGCAACATGCATGTATTATGAGCAATTTCTCTTACCCCAATTTGTGTCACATCTACTGGAGCATCATGAGCATGTATTATGACGTCAGAGTATATGATGACATCATAATTAGTATGCACTATGACGTCACAATGTATTATGACATCATAATGTTTCCGCATTATGACATCACAATATATTATGAGAGCGCAAATTGCAGGTATTAAGAGAAATTTCTCTTAACCCAATTTGTGTCGCATCTACTGGAGCATCATGAGCATGGATTATGATGTCACAGTATATGATGACATCATAATTAGTTTGCAGTATGACGTCACAATGTATTATGACGTCATAATGTATCCGCATTATAACATCACAATATTTTATGAGAGCGCAACATGCAGGTATTATGAGCAATTTCTCTTACCCCAATTTGTGTCACATCTACTGGAGCATCATGAGCATGTATTATGACGTCACAGTAAATGATGACATCATAATTAGTTTGCAGTATGACGTCAAAATGTACTATGACGTCATAATGTATCCGCATTATGACATCACAATATATTATGAGAGCGCAATTTGCAGGTATTATGAGCAATTTCTCTTACCCCAATTTGTGTCACATCTACTGGAGCATCATGAGCATGTATTATGATGTCACAGTATATGATGACATCATAATTAGTATGCAGTATGACGTCACAATGTGTTATGACGTCATAATGTATCCGCATTATGACATCACAATATATTATGAGAGCGCAACATGCAGTTATTATGATCAATTTCTCTTACCCCAATTTGTGTCACATCTACTGGAGCATCATGAGGATGTATTATGACGTCAGAGTATATGATGACATCATAATTAGTATGCACTATGACGTCACAATGCATTATGACGTCATAATGTATCCGCATTATGACATCACAATATATTATGAGGGCGCAATTTGCAGGTATTATGAGCAATTTCTCTTACCCCATTTTGTGTCACATCTACTGGAGCATCATGAGCTTGTATTATGACATCACAGTATATGATGACATCATAAATAGTATGCACTATGACGTCACAATGTATTATGACGTCATAATGTATCCGCATTATGACATCACAGTATATTATGAGAGCGCAATTTGCAGGTTTTATGACCAATTTCGCTTACCCCAATTTGTTTCACATCTACTGGAGCATCATGAGCATGTATTTCGACGTCACAGCATATGATGACATCATAACTAGTATGCACTATGATGTCACAATGTATTATGACGTCGTAATATATCCGCTTTATGACATCACAATATATTATGAGAGCGCAACATGCAGCTATTATGAGCAATTTCTCTTACCCCAATTTGTGTCACATCTACTGGAGCATCATGAGCATGTATTATGACATCACAGTATATGATGACATCATAATTAGTATGCACTATGACGTCACAATGTATTATGACGTCATAATGTATCCGCATTATGACATCACAATATATTATGAGAGCGCAACTTACAGGTTTTATGACCAATTTCGCTTACCCCAATTTGTGTCACATCTACTTGATCATCATGAGCATGTATTATGACGTCACAGTATATGATGACATCATAATTAGTATGCAGTATGACGTCACAATGTATTATGACGTCATAATGTATCCGCATTATGACATCACACTATATTATGAGAGCGCAACATGCAGGTATTATGAGCAATTTCTCTTACCCCAATTTGTGTCACATCTACTGGAGCATCATGAGCATGTATTATGATGTCACAGTAAATGATGACATCATAATTAGTATGCAGTATGACGTCACAATGTACTATGACGTCATAATTTATCCGCATTATGACATCACAATATATTTTGAGAGCGCAATTTGCAGCTATTATGAGCAAATTCTCTTACCCCAATTTGTGTCACATCTACTGGAGCATCATGAGCATGTATTATGACGTCATAGTATATGATGACATCATAATTAGTAAGCAGTATGACGTCACAATGAATTCTGACGTCATAATGTATCCGCATTATGACATCACAATATATGATGAGAGCGCAATTTGCAGGTCTTGGGACCCATTACTCTAACCACAATTTGTGTCACATCTACTGGAGCATCATGAGCATGTATTATGACGTCACAGTATATGATGACATCATAATTAGTATGCAGTATGACGTCACAATGTATTATGACGTCATAATGTATCCGCACTATGACATCACAATATATTTTGAGAGCGCAATTTGCAGGTATTATGAGCAATTTCTCTTACACCAATTTGTGTCACATCTACTGGAGCATCATGAGCATGTATTATGACGTCAGAGTATATGATGACATCATAATTTGTATGCACTAAGACATCACAATGTATTATGACGTCATAATGTATGCGCATTATGACATCACAATATATTATGAGAGCGCAATTTGCAGGTTTTATGACCAATTTCGCTTATCCCAATTTGTGTCACATCTACTGGAGCATCATGAGCATGTATTATGACGTAACAGTATATGATGACATCATAATTAGTATGCAGTATGACGTCACAATGTATTATGACGTCATAATGTATCCGCATTATGACATCACAATATATTATGAGAGCGCATCATGCAGGTATTATGAGCAATTTCTCCTACCCCAATTTGTGTCACATCTACTGGAGCATCATGAGCATGTATTATGACGACACAATATATGATGACATCATAATTAGTAGGCAGTATGACGTCACAATGTATTATGACGTCATAATGTATCTGCATTATGACATCACAATATATGAAGAGAGCGCAATTTGCAGGTATTGTGACCCATTTCTCTAACCACAATTTGTTTCACATCTACTGGAGCATCATGAGCATGTAGTATGACGTCACAGCATATGATGACATCATAACTAGTATGCACTATGATGTCACAATGTATTATGACGTCGTAATGTATCCGCATTATTACATCACAATATATTATGAGAGCGCAACATGCAGCTATTATGAGCAATTTCTCTTACCCCAATTTGTGTCACATCTACTGGAGCATCATGAGCATGTATTACGACATCACAGTATATGATGACATCATAATTAGTATGCACTATGACGTCACAATGTATTATGACGTCATAATGTATCCGCATTATGACATCACAATATATTATGAGAGGGCAACTTACAGGTTTTATGACCAATTTCGCTTACCCCAATTTGTGTCACATCTACTGGATCATCATGAGCATGTATTATGACGTCACAGTATATGATGACATCATAATTAGTATGCAGTATGACGTCACAATGTATTATGACATCATAATGTATCCGCATTATGACATCACACTATATTATGAGAGTGCAACATGCAGGTATTATGAGCAATTTCTCTTACCCCAATTTGTGTCACATCTATTGGAGCATCATGAGCATGTATTATGATGTCATAGTAAATGATAACATCATAATTAGTATGCAGTATGACGTCACAATGTACTATGACGTCATAATGTATCCGCATTATGACATCACAATATATTTTGAGAGCGCAATTTGCAACTATTATGAGCAAATTCTCTTACCCCAATTTGTGTCACATCTACTGGAGCATCATGAGCATGTATTATGACGTCATAGTATATGATGACATCATAATTAGTAAGCAGTATGACGTCACAATGTATTCTGACGTCATAATGTATCCGCATTATGACATCACAATATATGATGAGAGCGCAATTTGCAGGTCTTGTGACCCATTTCTCTAACCACAATTTGTGTCACATCTACTGGAGCATCATGAGCATGTATTATGATGTCACAGTATATGATGACATCATAATTAGTATGCAGTATGACGTCACAATGTATTATGACGTCATAATGTATCCGCATTATGACATCACAATATATTTTGAGAGCGCAATTTGCAGGTATTATGAACAATTTCTCTTACACCAATTTGTGTCACATCTACTGGAGCATCATGAGCATGTATTATGACGTCAGAATATATGATGACATCATAATTAGTATGCAGTATGACGTCACAATGTACTATGACGTCATAATGTATCCGCATTATGACATCACAATATATTTTGAGAGCGCAATTTGCAACTATTATGAGCAAATTCTCTTACCCCAATTTGTGTCACATCTACTGGAGCATCATGAGCATGTATTATGACGTCATAGTATATGATGACATCATAATTAGTAAGCAGTATGACGTCACAATGTATTCTGACGTCATAATGTATCCGCATTATGACATCACAATATATTATGAGAGCGTAACATGCAGGTATTATGCGCAATTTGTCTTACCCCAATTTGTTTCACATCTACTGGAGCATCATGAGCATGTATTATGACGTCACAGTAAATGATGACATCATAAATAGTATGCACTATGACATCACAATGTACTATGACGCCATAATGTATGCGCATTATGACATCACAATATATTACGAGAGCGCAATTTGCAGGTATTATGAGCAAATTCTCTTACCCCAATTTGTGTCGCATCTACTGTAGCATCATGAGCATGTATTATGACGTCACAGTATATGATGACATCATAATTAGTATGCAGTATGACGTCACATTGTATTATGACGTCATAATGTATCCGCATTATGACATCACAATATATGATTAGAGCGCAATTTGCAGGTATTGTGACCCATTTCTCTAACCCCAATTTGTGTCACATCTACTGGAGCATCATGAGCATGTATTATGATGTCACAGTATGTGATGACATCATAATTAGTATGCACTATGACGTCACAATGTATTATGAGGTCATAATTTATCCAACTTATGACATCACAATATATTATGAGAGCGCAATTTGCAGGTATTATGAGCAATTTCTCTTAACCCAATATGTGTCACATCTACTGGAGCATCATGACCATGTATTATGACGTCAGAGTATATGATGACATCATAATTAGTATGCACTATGACGTCACAATGTATTATGACATCATAATGTATCCGCATTATGACATCACAATATATTATGAGAGCGCAATTTGCAGGTTTTATGAGCAATTTCTCTTACCCCAATTTGTGTCACATCTACTGGAGCATCATGAGCTTGTATTATGACGTCACAGTATATGATGACATCATAATTAGTATGCAGTATGACGTCACAATGTACTATGACGTCATAATGTATCCGCATTATGACATCACAATATATTATGAGAGCGCAATTTACAGGTTTTATGACCAATTTCGCTTATCCCAATTCGTGTCACATCTACTGGAGCATCATGAGCATGTATTATGACGTAACAGTATATGATGACATCATAATTAGTATGAAGTATGACGTCACAATGTATTATGACGTCATAATGTATCCGCATTATGACATCACAATATATTATGAGAGCGCAACATGCAGGTATTATGAGCAATTTCTCCTACCCCAATTTGTGTCACATCTACTGGAGCATCATGAGCATGTATTATGACGTCACAATTTATGATGACATCATAATTAGTATGCAGTATGACGTCACACTGTATTATGACGTCATAATGTATCCGCATTATGACATCACAAGATATGATTAGAGCGCAATTTGCAGGTATTGTGACCCATTTCTCTAACCCCAATTTGTGTCACATCTACTGGAGCATCATGAGCATGTATTATGATGTCACAGTATATGATGACATCATAATTAGTATGCACTATGACGTCACAATATATTATGACGTCATAATGTATCCGACTTATGACATCACAATATATTATGAGAGCGCAATTGCAGGTATTATGAGCAATTTCTCTTAACCCAATATGTGTCACATCTACTGGAGAATCATGACCATGTATTATGACGTCAGAGTATATGATGACATCATAATTAGTATGCACTATGACGTCACAATGTATTATGACATCATAATGTATCCGCATTATGACATCACAATATATTATGAGAGCGCAATTTGCAGGTTTTATGACCAATTTCGCTTACCCCAAATTGTGTCACATCTACTGGAGCATGATGAGCATGTATTATGACGTCACAGTATATGATGACATCATAATTAGTATGCAGTATTACATCACAATGTATTATGACGTCATAATGTATCCGCATTATGACATCACAATATATTATGAGAGCGCAACATGCAGGTATTATGAGCAATTTCTCTTACCCTAATTTGTGTCACATCTACTGGAGCATCATGAGCATGTATTATGACGTCACAGTATATGATGACATCATAATTAGTATGCAGTATGACGTCACAATATATTATGACGTCATAATGAAACCGCATTATGACATCACAAGATATTATGATAGCGCAATTTGCAGGTTTTATGACCAATTCCACTTACCCCAATTGTGTCACATCTACTGGAGCATCATGAGCATGTATTATGACATCACAGTATATGATGACATCATAATTAGTATGCAGTATGACATCACAATGTATTATGATGTCATAATGTATCTGCATTATGACATCACAATATATTATGAGAGCGCAACATGCAGGTATTGTGAGCAATTTCTCTTACCCCAATTTGTGTCACATCTACTGGAGCATCATGAGCATGTATTATGACGTCACAGTAAATGATGACATCATAATTAGTATGCACTATGACGTAAAAATGTACTATGACGTCATAATGTATCCGCATTATGACATCACAATATATTACGAGAGCGCAATTTGCAGGTATTATAAGCAAATTCTCTTACCCCAATTTGTGTCACATCTACTGGAAAATCATGAGCATGTATTATGACGTCACAGTATATGATGACATCATAATTAGTATGCACTATGAGGTCACAATATATTATGACGTCATAATATATCCGCATTATGACATCACAATATATGATGAGAGCGCAATTTTCAGGTTTTATGACCAATTTCGCTTACCCCAATTTGTGTCACATCTACTGGAGCATCATGAGCATGTATTATGACGTCAGAGTATATGATGACATCATAATTAGTATGCACTATGACATCACAATATATTTTGACGTCATAATGTATCCGCATTATGACATCACAATATATTATGAGAGCGCAATTTGCAGGTTTTATGACCAATTTCGCTTATCCCGATTTGTGTCACATCTACTGGAGCATCATGAGCATGTATTATGACGTAACAGTATATGATGACATCATAATTAGTATGCAGTATGACGTCACAATGTATTATGATGTCATAATGTATCCGCATTATGACATCACAATATATTATGAGAGCGCAACATGCAGGTATTATGAGCAATTTCTCCTACCCCAATTTGTGTCACATCTACTGGAGCATCATGAGCATGTATTATGATGTCACAATATATGATGACATCATAATAAGTAAGCAGTATGACGTCACAATGTATTATGACGTCATAATGTATCTGCATTATGACATCACAATATATGAAGAGAGCGCAATTTGCAGGTATTGTGACCCATTTCTCTAAACACAATTTGTTTCACATCTACTGGAGCATCATGAGCATGTATTATGACGTCACAGTATATGATGACATCATAATTAGTATGCAGTATGACGTCACAATGTATTATGGCGTCATAATGTATCCGCATTATGACATCGCAATATATTATGAGAGCGCAACATGCAGGTATTATGAGCAATTTCTCTAACCCAATTTGTGTCACATCTACTGGAGCATCATGAGCATGTATTATGACGTCACAGTATATGATGACATCATAATTAGTATGCACTATGACGTCACAATATATTATGGCGTCATAATGTATCCGCATTATGACATCGCAATATATTATGAGAGCGCAACATGCAGGTATTATGCGCAATTTCTCTTACCCCAATTTGTGTCACATCTACTGGAGCATCATGAGCATGTATTATGACGTCACAGTAAATGATGACATCATAAATAGTATACACTATGACGTCACAATGTACTATGACGCCATAATGTATGCGCATTATGACATCACAATATATTACGAGAGCGCAATTTGCAGGTATTATGAGCAAATTCTCTTACCCCAATTTGTGTCGCATCTACTGTAGCATCATGAGCATGTATTATGACGTCACAGTATATGATGACATCATAATTAGTATGCAGTATGACGTCACATTGTATTATGACGTCATAATGTATCCGCATTATGACATCACAATATATGATTAGAGCGCAATTTGCAGGTATTGTGACCCATTTCTCTAACCCCAATTTGTGTCACATCTACTGGAGCATCATGAGCATGTATTATGACGTCAGAGTATATGATGACATCATAATTAGTATGCACTATGACGTCACAATGTATTATGACGTCATAATGTATCCAACTTATGACATCACAATATATTATGAGAGCGCAATTTGCAGGTATTATGAGCAATTTCTCTTAACCCAGTATGTGTCACATCTACTGGAGCATCATGACCATGTATTATGACGTCAGAGTATATGATGACATCATAATTAGTATGCACTATGACGTCACAATGTATTATGACATCATAATGTATCCGCATTATGACATCACAATATATTATGAGAGCGCAATTTGCAGGTTTTATGAGCAATTTCTCTTACCCCAATTTGTGTCACATCTACTGGAGCATCATGAGCTTGTATTATGACGTCACAGTATATGATGACATCATAATTAGTATGCAGTATGACGTCACAATGTATTATGACGTCATAATGTATCCGCATTATGACGTCACAATATATTATGAGAGCGCAACATGCAGGTATTATGAGCAATTTCTCTTACCCCAATTTGTGTCACATCTACTGGAGCATCATGAACATGTATTATGACGTCACAGTATATGATGACATCATAATTAGTAAGCACTATGATGTCACAATGTATTGTGACGTCATAATGTATCCGCATTATGACATCACAATATATGATGAGATCGCAATTTGCAGGTATTGTGACACATTTCTCTTACCCCAATTTGTGTCACTTCTAGTGGAGCATCATGAGCATGTATTATGACGTCAGAGTATATGATGACATCATAATTAGTATGCATTATGACGTCACAATGTATTATGACGTCATAATGTATCCGCATTATGACATCACAATATATTATGAGAGCGCAATTTGCAGGTATTATGAGCAATTACTCTAACCCCAATTTGTGTCACATCTACTGGAGCATCATGACCATGTATTATGATGTCAGAGTATATGATGACATCATAATTAGTATGCACTATGATGTCACAATGTATTATGACATCATAATGTTTCCGCATTATGACATCACAATATATTATGAGAGCGCAACATGCAGGTATTAAGAGCAATTTCTCTTACCCCAATTTGTGTCACATCTACTGGAGCATCATGAGCATGTATGATGACGTCAGAGTATATGATGACATCATAATTAGTATGCAGTATGACGTCACAGTGTATTATGACGTCATGATGTATCCGCATTATGACATCACAATATATTATGAGAGCGCCACATGCAGGTATTATGAGCAATTTCTCTTACCCCAATTTGTGTCACATCTACTGGAGCATCATGAGCATGTATTATGACGTCACAGTATATCATGACATCATAATTAGTAAGCACTATGACGTCACAATGTATTGTGACGTCATAATGTATCCGCATTATGACATCACAATATATGATGAGATCGCAATTTGCAGATATTGTGACACATTTCTCTTACCCCAATTTGTGTCACATCTAGTGGAGCATCATGAGCATGTCTTATGACGTCAGAGTATATGATGACATCATAATTGGTATGCACTATGACGTCACAATGTATTATGACGTCATAATGTATCTGCATTATGACATCACAATATATTATGAGAGTGCAATTTGCAGGTTTTATGACCAATTTCGCTTACCCCAATTTTTGTCGCATCTACTGGAGCATCATGAGCATGTAATATGACGTTACAGCATATGATGACATCATAACTAGTATGCACTATGACATCACAATGTATTATGACGTCATAATGTATCCGCATTATGACATCACAATATATTATGAGAGCGCAACATGCAGGTATTAAGAGCAATTTCTCTTACCCCAATTTGTGTCACATCTGCTGGAGCATCATCAGCATGTATAATGACGTCACAGTATATGATGACATCATAATTAGTATGCACTATGACGTCACAATGTATTATGACGTCATAATGTATACGCATTATGACATCACAATATATTATGAGAGCGCAATTTGCAGGTTTTATGACCAATTTCGCTTACCCCAATTTGTGTCACATCTACTGGAGCATCATGAGCATGTATGATGACGTCACAGCATATGATGACATCATAATTAGTATGCAGTATGACGTCACAATGTATTATGACGTCATAATATATCCGCATTATGACATCACAATATATTATGAGAGCGCAACATGCAGGTATTATGAGCAATTTCTCTTACCCCAATTTGTGTCACATCTACTGGAGCATCATGAGCATGTATTATGACGTCACAGTATATGATGACATCATAATTAGTATGCATTATGACGTCACAATGTATTATGACGTCATAATATATCGACCTTATTACATCACAATATATTATGAGTGCGCAATTTGCAGGTATTATGAGCAATTTCTCTTACCCCAATTTGTGTCACATCTACTGGAGCATCATGACCATGTATTATGACGTCAGAGTATATGATAACATCATAATTAGTATGCACTATGACGTGACAATGTATTATGACATCATAAAGTATCCGCATTATGACATCACAATATATTATGAGAGTGCAATTTGCAGGTATTATGAGCAATTTCTCTTACCCCAATTTGTGTCACATCTACTGGAGCATCATGAGCATGTAATATGACATCACAGTATATGATGACATCATAATTAGTATGCAGTATGACGTCTCAATGTATTATGACGTCATAACGTATCCGCATTATTACATCACAATATATTATTAGAGCGCAATTTGCAGGTATTATGAGCAATTTCTCTTACCCCAATTTGTGTCACATCTACTGGAGCATCATGACCATGTCTTATGACGTCAGAGTATATGATGACATCATAATTAGTATGCACTATGACCTCACAATGTATTATGACATCATAATGTTTCCGCATTATGACATCACAATATATTATGAGAGCGCAAATTGCAGGTATTAAGAGCAATTTCTCTTACCCCAATTTGTGTCACATCTACTGGAGCATCATGAGCATGAATTATGACGTCACAGTATATGATGACATCATAATTAGTATGCAGTATGACGTCACAATATATTATGACGTCATAATGTATCCGCATTATGACATCACAATATATTATGAGAGCGCAACATGCAGGTATTATGAGCAATTTCTCTTACCCCAATTTGTGTCACATCTACTGGAGCATCATGACCATGTATTATGACGTCACAGTAAATGATGACATCATAATTAGTATGCACTATGACGTCACAATGTATTATGACATCATAATGTATCCGCATTATGACATCACAATATATTATGAGAGCGCAATTTGCAGGTTTTATGACCAATTTCGCTTACCCCAATTTGTGTCACATCTACTGGAGCATCATGAGCATGTATGATGACGTCAGAGTATATGATGACATCATAATTAGTATGCAGTATGACGTCACAATGTATTATGACGTCATGATGTATCCGCATTATGACATCACAATATATTATGAGAGCGCCACATGCAGGTATTATGAGCAATTTCTCTTACCCCAATTTGTGTCACATCTACTGGAGCATCATGAGCATGTATTATGACGTCACAGTATATCATGACATCATAATTAGTAAGCACTATGACGTCACAATGTATTGTGACGTCATAATGTATCCGCATTATGACATCACAATATATGATGAGATCGCAATTTGCAGATATTGTGACACATTTCTCTTACCCCAATTTGTGTCACATCTAGTGGAGCATCATGAGCATGTATGATGACGTCACAGCATATGATGACATCATAATTGGTATGCACTATGACGTCACAATGTATTATGACGTCATAATGTATCTGCATTATGACATCACAATATATTATGAGAGTGCAATTTGCAGGTTTTATGACCAATTTCGCTTACCCCAATTTTTGTCGCATCTACTGGAGCATCATGAGCATGTAATATGACGTCACAGCATATGATGACATCATAACTAGTATGCACTATGACGTCACAATGTATTATGACGTCATAATGTATCCGCATTATGACATCACAATATATTATGAGAGCGCAACATGCAGGTATTAAGAGCAATTTCTCTTACCCCAATTTGTGTCACATCTGCTGGAGCATCATCAGCATGTATAATGACGTCACAGTATATGATGACATCATAATTAGTATGCACTATGACGTCACAATGTATTATGACGTCATAATGTATCCGCATTATGACATCACAATATATTATGAGAGCGCAATTTGCAGGTTTTATGACCAATTTCGCTTACCCCAATTTGTGTCACATCTACTGGAGCATCATGAGCATGTATGATGACGTCACAGCATATGATGACATCATAATTAGTATGCAGTATGACGTCACAATGTATTATGACGTCATAATATATCCGCATTATGACATCACAATATATTATGAGAGCGCAACATGCAGGTATTATGAGCAATTTCTCTTACCCCAATTTGTGTCACATCTACTGGAGCATCATGAGCATGTATTATGACGTCACAGTATATGATGACATCATAACTAGTATGCACTATGACGTCACAATGTATTATGACGTCATAATGTATCCGCATTATGACATCACAATATATTATGAGAGCGCAACATGCAGGTATTAAGAGCAATTTCTCTTACCCCAATTTGTGTCACATCTGCTGGAGCATCATCAGCATGTATAATGACGTCACAGTATATGATGACATCATAATTAGTATGCACTATGACGTCACAATGTATTATGACGTCATAATGTATACGCATTATGACATCACAATATATTATGAGAGCGCAATTTGCAGGTTTTATGACCAATTTCGCTTACCCCAATTTGTGTCACATCTACTGGAGCATCATGAGCATGTATGATGACGTCACAGCATATGATGACATCATAATTAGTATGCAGTATGACGTCACAATGTATTATGACGTCATAATATATCCGCATTATGACATCACAATATATTATGAGAGCGCAACATGCAGGTATTATGAGCAATTTCTCTTACCCCAATTTGTGTCACATCTACTGGAGCATCATGAGCATGTATTATGACGTCACAGTATATGATGACATCATAATTAGTATGCATTATGACGTCACAATGTATTATGACGTCATAATATATCGACCTTATTACATCACAATATATTATGAGAGCGCAATTTGCAGGTATTATGAGCAATTTCTCTTACCCCAATTTGTGTCACATCTACTGGAGCATCATGACCATGTATTATGACGTCAGAGTATATGATAACATCATAATTAGTATGCACTATGACGTGACAATGTATTATGACATCATAAAGTATCCGCATTATGACATCACAATATATTATGAGAGTGCAATTTCCAGGTATTATGAGCAATTTCTCTTACCCCAATTTGTGTCACATCTACTGGAGCATCATGAGCATGTATTATGACATCACAGTATATGATGACATCATAATTAGTATGCAGTATGACGTCTCAATGTATTATGACGTCATAACGTATCCGCATTATTACATCACAATATATTATTAGAGCGCAATATGCAGGTATTATGAGCAATTTCTCTTACCCCAATTTGTGTCACATCTACTGGAGCATCATGACCATGTCTTATGACGTCAGAGTATATGATGACATCATAATTAGTATGCACTATGACCTCACAATGTATTATGACATCATAATGTTTCCGCATTATGACATCACAATATATTATGAGAGCGCAAATTGCAGGTATTAAGAGCAATTTCTCTTACCCCAATTTGTGTCACATCTACTGGAGCATCATGAGCATGAATTATGACGTCACAGTATATGATGACATCATAATTAGTATGCAGTATGACGTCACAATATATTATGACGTCATAATGTATCCGCATTATGACATCACAATATATTATGAGAGCGCAACATGCAGGTATTATGAGCAATTTCTCTTACCCCAATTTGTGTCACATCTACTGGAGCATCATGACCATGTATTATGACGTCACAGTAAATGATGACATCATAATTAGTATGCACTATGACGTCACAATGTATTATGACGTCATAATGTATCCGCATTATGACATCACAATATATTATGAGAGCGCAACTTACAGGTTTTATGACCAATTTCGCTTACCCCAATTTGTGTCACATCTACTTGATCATCATGAGCATGTATTATGACGTCACAGTATATGATGACATCATAATTAGTATGCAGTATGACGTCACAATGTATTATGACGTCATAATGTATCCGCATTATGACATCACACTATATTATGAGAGCGCAACATGCAGGTATTATGAGCAATTTCTCTTACCCCAATTTGTGTCACATCTACTGGAGCATCATGAGCATGTATTATGATGTCACAGTAAATGATGACATCATAATTAGTATGCAGTATGACGTCACAATGTACTATGACGTCATAATTTATCCGCATTATGACATCACAATATATTTTGAGAGCGCAATTTGCAGCTATTATGAGCAAATTCTCTTACCCCAATTTGTGTCACATCTACTGGAGCATCATGAGCATGTATTATGACGTCATAGTATATGATGACATCATAATTAGTAAGCAGTATGACGTCACAATGAATTCTGACGTCATAATGTATCCGCATTATGACATCACAATATATGATGAGAGCGCAATTTGCAGGTCTTGGGACCCATTACTCTAACCACAATTTGTGTCACATCTACTGGAGCATCATGAGCATGTATTATGACGTCACAGTATATGATGACATCATAATTAGTATGCAGTATGACGTCACAATGTATTATGACGTCATAATGTATCCGCACTATGACATCACAATATATTTTGAGAGCGCAATTTGCAGGTATTATGAGCAATTTCTCTTACACCAATTTGTGTCACATCTACTGGAGCATCATGAGCATGTATTATGACGTCAGAGTATATGATGACATCATAATTTGTATGCACTAAGACATCACAATGTATTATGACGTCATAATGTATGCGCATTATGACATCACAATATATTATGAGAGCGCAATTTGCAGGTTTTATGACCAATTTCGCTTATCCCAATTTGTGTCACATCTACTGGAGCATCATGAGCATGTATTATGACGTAACAGTATATGATGACATCATAATTAGTATGCAGTATGACGTCACAATGTATTATGACGTCATAATGTATCCGCATTATGACATCACAATATATTATGAGAGCGCAACATGCAGGTATTATGAGCAATTTCTCCTACCCCAATTTGTGTCACATCTACTGGAGCATCATGAGCATGTATTATGACGTCACAATATATGATGACATCATAATTAGTAGGCAGTATGACGTCACAATGTATTATGACGTCATAATGTATCTGCATTATGACATCACAATATATGAAGAGAGCGCAATTTGCAGGTATTGTGACCCATTTCTCTAACCACAATTTGTTTCACATCTACTGGAGCATCATGAGCATGTAGTATGACGTCACAGCATATGATGACATCATAACTAGTATGCACTATGATGTCACAATGTATTATGACGTCGTAATGTATCCGCATTATGACATCACAATATATTATGAGAGCGCAACATGCAGCTATTATGAGCAATTTCTCTTACCCCAATTTGTGTCACATCTACTGGAGCATCATGAGCATGTATTACGACATCACAGTATATGATGACATCATAATTAGTATGCACTATGACGTTACAATGTATTATGACGTCATAATGTATCCGCATTATGACATCACAATATATTATGAGAGCGCAACTTACAGGTTTTATGACCAATTTCGCTTACCCCAATTTGTGTCACATCTACTGGATCATCATGAGCATGTATTATGACGTCACAGTATATGATGACATCATAATTAGTATGCAGTATGACGTCACAATGTATTATGACATCATAATGTATCCGCATTATGACATCACACTATATTATGAGAGTGCAACATGCAGGTATTATGAGCAATTTCTCTTACCCCAATTTGTGTCACATCTATTGGAGCATCATGAGCATGTATTATGATGTCATAGTAAATGATGACATCATAATTAGTATGCAGTATGACGTCACAATGTACTATGACGTCATAATGTATCCGCATTATGACATCACAATATATTTTGAGAGCGCAATTTGCAACTATTATGAGCAAATTCTCTTACCCCAATTTGTGTCACATCTACTGGAGCATCATGAGCATGTATTATGACGTCATAGTATATGATGACATCATAATTAGTAAGCAGTATGACGTCACAATGTATTCTGACGTCATAATGTATCCGCATTATGACATCACAATATATGATGAGAGCGCAATTTGCAGGTCTTGTGACCCATTTCTCTAACCACAATTTGTGTCACATCTACTGGAGCATCATGAGCATGTATTATGATGTCACAGTATATGATGACATCATAATTAGTATGCAGTATGACGTCACAATGTATTATGACGTCATAATGTATCCGCATTATGACATCACAATATATTTTGAGAGCGCAATTTGCAGGTATTATGAACAATTTCTCTTACACCAATTTGTGTCACATCTACTGGAGCATCATGAGCATGTATTATGACGTCAGAATATATGATGACATCATAATTAGTATGCAGTATGACGTCACAATGTACTATGACGTCATAATGTATCCGCATTATGACATCACAATATATTTTGAGAGCGCAATTTGCAACTATTATGAGCAAATTCTCTTACCCCAATTTGTGTCACATCTACTGGAGCATCATGAGCATGTATTATGACGTCATAGTATATGATGACATCATAATTAGTAAGCAGTATGACGTCACAATGTATTCTGACGTCATAATGTATCCGCATTATGACATCACAATATATTATGAGAGCGTAACATGCAGGTATTATGCGCAATTTGTCTTACCCCAATTTGTTTCACATCTACTGGAGCATCATGAGCATGTATTATGACGTCACAGTAAATGATGACATCATAAATAGTATGCACTATGACATCACAATGTACTATGACGCCATAATGTATGCGCATTATGACATCACAATATATTACGAGAGCGCAATTTGCAGGTATTATGAGCAAATTCTCTTACCCCAATTTGTGTCGCATCTACTGTAGCATCATGAGCATGTATTATGACGTCACAGTATATGATGACATCATAATTAGTATGCAGTATGACGTCACATTGTATTATGACGTCATAATGTATCCGCATTATGACATCACAATATATGATTAGAGCGCAATTTGCAGGTATTGTGACCCATTTCTCTAACCCCAATTTGTGTCACATCTACTGGAGCATCATGAGCATGTATTATGATGTCACAGTATGTGATGACATCATAATTAGTATGCACTATGACGTCACAATGTATTATGACGTCATAATTTATCCAACTTATGACATCACAATATATTATGAGAGCGCAATTTGCAGGTATTATGAGCAATTTCTCTTAACCCAATATGTGTCACATCTACTGGAGCATCATGACCATGTATTATGACGTCAGAGTATATGATGACATCATAATTAGTATGCACTATGACGTCACAATGTATTATGACATCATAATGTATCCGCATTATGACATCACAATATATTATGAGAGCGCAATTTGCAGGTTTTATGAGCAATTTCTCTTACCCCAATTTGTGTCACATCTACTGGAGCATCATGAGCTTGTATTATGACGTCACAGTATATGATGACATCATAATTAGTATGCAGTATGACGTCACAATGTACTATGACGTCATAATGTATCCGCATTATGACATCACAATATATTTTGAGAGCGCAATTTGCAGCTATTATGAGCAAATTCTCTTACCCCAATTTGTGTCACATCTACTGGAGCATCATGAGCATGTATTATGACGTCATAGTATATGATGACATCATAATTAGTAAGCAGTATGACGTCACAATGTATTCTGACGTCATAATGTATCCGCATTATGACATCACAATATATGATGAGAGCGCTATTTGCAGGTCTTGTGACCCATTTCTCTAACCACAATTTGTCTCACATCTACTGGAGCATCATGAGCATGTATTATGATGTCACAGTATATGATGACATCATAATTAGTATGCAGTATGACGTCACAATGTATTATGACGTCATAATGTATCCGCATTATGACATCACAATATATTTTGAGAGCGCAATATGCAGGTATTATGAACAATTTCTCTTACACCAATTTGTGTCACATCTACTGGAGCATCATGAGCATGTATTATGACGTCAGAGTATATGATGACATCATAATTAGTATGCACTATGACATCACAATATATTATGACGTCATAATGCAACCGCATTATGACATCACAATATATTATGAGAGCGCAATTTACAGGTTTTATGACCAATTTCGCTTATCCCAATTCGTGTCACATCTACTGGAGCATCATGAGCATGTATTATGACGTAACAGTATATGATGACATCATAATTAGTATGAAGTATGACGTCACAATGTATTATGACGTCATAATGTATCCGCATTATGACATCACAACATATTATGAGAGCGCAACATGCAGGTATTATGAGCAATTTCTCCTACCCCAATTTGTGTCACATCTACTGGAGCATCATGAGCATGTATTATGACGTCACAATTTATGATGACATCATAATTAGTATGCAGTATGACGTCACACTGTATTATGACGTCATAATGTATCCGCATTATGACATCACAAGATATGATTAGAGCGCAATTTGCAGGTATTGTGACCCATTTCTCTAACCCCAATTTGTGTCACATCTACTGGAGCATCATGAGCATGTATTATGATGTCACAGTATATGATGACATCATAATTAGTATGCACTATGACGTCACAATATATTATGACGTCATAATGTATCCGACTTATGACATCACAATATATTATGAGAGCGCAATTTGCAGGTATTATGAGCAATTTCCCTTAACCCAATATGTGTCACATCTACTGGAGAATCATGACCATGTATTATGACGTCAGAGTATATGATGACATCATAATTAGTATGCACTATGACGTCACAATGTATTATGACATCATAATGTATCCGCATTATGACATCACAATATATTATGAGAGCGCAATTTGCAGGTTTTATGACCAATTTCGCTTACCCCAAATTGTGTCACATCTACTGGAGCATGATGAGCATGTATTATGACGTCACAGTATATGATGACATCATAATTAGTATGCAGTATTACATCACAATGTATTATGACGTCATAATGTATCCGCATTATGACATCACAATATATTATGAGAGCGCAACATGCAGGTATTATGAGCAATTTCTCTTACCCTAATTTGTGTCACATCTACTGGAGCATCATGAGCATGTATTATGACGTCACAGTATATGATGACATCATAATTAGTATGCAGTATGACGTCACAATATATTATGACGTCATAATGAAACCGCATTATGACATCACAAGATATTATGAGAGCGCAATTTGCAGGTTTTATGACCAATTCCACTTACCCCAATTGTGTCACATCTACTGGAGCATCATGAGCATGTATTATGACATCACAGTATATGATGACATCATAATTAGTATGCAGTATGACATCACAATGTATTATGATGTCATAATGTATCTGCATTATGACATCACAATATATTATGAGAGCGCAACATGCAGGTATTGTGAGCAATTTCTCTTACCCCAATTTGTGTCACATCTACTGGAGCATCATGAGCATGTATTATGACGTCACAGTAAATGATGACATCATAATTAGTATGCACTATGACGTAAAAATGTACTATGACGTCATAATGTATCCGCATTATGACATCACAATATATTACGAGAGCGCAATTTGCAGGTATTATAAGCAAATTCTCTTACCCCAATTTGTGTCACATCTACTGGAAAATCATGAGCATGTATTATGACGTCACAGTATATGATGACATCATAATTAGTATGCACTATGAGGTCACAATATATTATGACGTCATAATATATCCGCATTATGACATCACAATATATGATGAGAGCGCAATTTTCAGGTTTTATGACCAATTTCGCTTACCCCAATTTGTGTCACATCTACTGGAGCATCATGAGCATGTATTATGACGTCAGAGTATATGATGACATCATAATTAGTATGCACTATGACATCACAATATATTTTGACGTCATAATGTATCCGCATTATGACATCACAATATATTATGAGAGCGCAATTTGCAGGTTTTATGACCAATTTCGCTTATCCCAATTTGTGTCACATCTACTGGAGCATCATGAGCATGTATTATGACGTAACAGTATATGATGACATCATAATTAGTATGCAGTATGACGTCACAATGTATTATGATGTCATAATGTATCCGCATTATGACATCACAATATATTATGAGAGCGCAATATGCAGGTATTATGAGCAATTTCTCCTACCCCAATTTGTGTCACATCTACTGGAGCATCATGAGCATGTATTATGATGTCACAATATATGATGACATCATAATAAGTAAGCAGTATGACGTCACAATGTATTATGACGTCATAATGTATCTGCATTATGACATCACAATATATGAAGAGAGCGCAATTTGCAGGTATTGTGACCCATTTCTCTAAACACAATTTGTTTCACATCTACTGGAGCATCATGAGCATGTATTATGACGTCACAGTATATGATGACATCATAATTAGTATGCAGTATGACGTCACAATGTATTATGGCGTCATAATGTATCCGCATTATGACATCGCAATATATTATGAGAGCGCAACATGCAGGTATTATGAGCAATTTCTCTAACCCAATTTGTGTCACATCTACTGGAGCATCATGAGCATGTATTATGACGTCACAGTATATGATGACATCATAATTAGTATGCACTATGACGTCACAATATATTATGGCGTCATAATGTATCCGCATTATGACATCGCAATATATTATGAGAGCGCAACATGCAGGTATTATGCGCAATTTCTCTTACCCCAATTTGTGTCACATCTACTGGAGCATCATGAGCATGTATTATGACGTCACAGTAAATGATGACATCATAAATAGTATACACTATGACGTCACAATGTACTATGACGCCATAATGTATGCGCATTATGACATCACAATATATTACGAGAGCGCAATTTGCAGGTATTATGAGCAAATTCTCTTACCCCAATTTGTGTCGCATCTACTGTAGCATCATGAGCATGTATTATGACGTCACAGTATATGATGACATCATAATTAGTATGCAGTATGACGTCACATTGTATTATGACGTCATAATGTATCCGCATTATGACATCACAATATATGATTAGAGCGCAATTTGCAGGTATTGTGACCCATTTCTCTAACCCCAATTTGTGTCACATCTACTGGAGCATCATGAGCATGTATTATGACGTCAGAGTATATGATGACATCATAATTAGTATGCACTATGACGTCACAATGTATTATGACGTCATAATGTATCCGCATTATGACATCACAATATATTATGAGGGCGCAATTTGCAGGTGTTATGAGCAATTTCTCTTACCCCATTTTGTGTCACATCTACTGGAGCATCATGAGCTTGTATTATGACATCACAGTATATGATGACATCATAAATAGTATGCACTATGACGTCACAATATATTATGCCGTCATAATGTGTCCGCATTATGACATCACAGTATATTATGAGAGCGCAATTTGCAGGATTTATGACCAATTTCGCTTACCCCAATTTGTTTCACATCTACTGGAGCATCATGAGCATGTATTATGACGTCACAGCATATGATGACCATAAGTAGTATGCACTATGATGTCACAATGTATTTTGACGTCGTAATGTATCCGCATTATGACATCACAATATATTATGAGAGCGCAACATGCAGCTATTATGAGCAATTTCTCTTACCCCAATTTGTGTCACATCTACTGGAGCATCATGAGCATGTATTATGACGTCACAGTAAATGATGACATCATAATTAGTATGCAGTATGACGTCAAAATATACTATGACGTCATAATGTATCCGCATTATGATATCACAATATATTATGAGGGCGCAATTTGCAGGTATTATGAGCAATTTCTCTTACCCCAATATGTGTCACATCTACTGGAGCATCATGACCATGTATTATGACGTCAGAGTATATGATGACATTTTAATTAGTATGCACTATGATGTCACAATGTATTATGACATCATAATGTATCCGCATTATGACATCACAATATATTATGAGAGCGCAATTTGCAGGTTTTATGACCAATTTCGCTTACCCCAATTTGTGTCACATCTACTGGAGCATCATGAGCATGTATGATGACGTCACAGCATATGATGACATCATAATTAGTATGCAGTATAACGTCACAATGTATTATGACGTCATAATATATCCGCATTATGACATCACAATATATTATGAGAGCGCAACATGCAGGTATTATGAGCAATTTCTCTTACCCCAATTTGTGTCACATCTACTGGAGCATCATGAGCATGTATTATGACGTCACAGTATATGATGACATCATAATTAGTATGCATTATGACGTCACAATGTATTATGACGTCATAATATATCGACCTTATTACATCACAATATATTATGAGAGCGCAATTTGCAGGTATTATGAGCAATTTCTCTTACCCCAATTTGTGTCACATCTACTGGAGCATCATGACCATGTATTATGACGTCAGAGTATATGATAACATCATAATTAGTATGCACTATGACGTGACAATGTATTATGACATCATAAAGTATCCGCATTATGACATCACAATATATTATGAGAGTGCAATTTGCAGGTATTATGAGCAATTTCTCTTACCCCAATTTGTGTCACATCTACTGGAGCATCATGAGCATGTATTATGACATCACAGTATATGATGACATCATAATTAGTATGCAGTATGACGTCTCAATGTATTATGACGTCATAACGTATCCGCATTATTACATCACAATATATTATTAGAGCGCAATTTGCAGGTATTATGAGCAATTTCTCTTACCCCAATTTGTGTCACATCTACTGGAGCATCATGACCATGTCTTATGACGTCAGAGTATATGATGACATCATAATTAGTATGCACTATGACCTCACAATGTATTATGACATCATAATGTTTCCGCATTATGACATCACAATATATTATGAGAGCGCAAATTGCAGGTATTAAGAGCAATTTCTCTTACCCCAATTTGTGTCACATCTACTGGAGCATCATGAGCATGAATTATGACGTCACAGTATATGATGACATCATAATTAGTATGCAGTATGACGTCACAATATATTATGACGTCATAATGTATCCGCATTATGACATCACAATATATTATGAGAGCGCAACATGCAGGTATTATGAGCAATTTCTCTTACCCCAATTTGTGTCACATCTACTGGAGCATCATGACCATGTATTATGACGTCACAGTAAATGATGACATCATAATTAGTATGCACTATGACGTCACAATGTATTATGACATCATAATGTATCCGCATTATGACATCACAATATATTATGAGAGCGCAATTTGCAGGTTTTATGACCAATTTCGCTTACCCCAATTTGTGTCACATCTACTGGAGCATCATGAGCATGTATGATGACGTCAGAGTATATGATGACATCATAATTAGTATGCAGTATGACGTCACAGTGTATTATGACGTCATGATGTATCCGCATTATGACATCACAATATATTATGAGAGCGCCACATGCAGGTATTATGAGCAATTTCTCTTACCCCAATTTGTGTCACATCTACTGGAGCATCATGAGCATGTATTATGACGTCACAGTATATCATGACATCATAATTAGTAAGCACTATGACGTCACAATGTATTGTGACGTCATAATGTATCCGCATTATGACATCACAATATATGATGAGATCGCAATTTGCAGATATTGTGACACATTTCTCTTACCCCAATTTGTGTCACATCTAGTGGAGCATCATGAGCATGTCTTATGACGTCAGAGTATATGATGACATCATAATTGGTATGCACTATGACGTCACAATGTATTATGACGTCATAATGTATCTGCATTATGACATCACAATATATTATGAGAGTGCAATTTGCAGGTTTTATGACCAATTTCGCTTACCCCAATTTTTGTCGCATCTACTGGAGCATCATGAGCATGTAATATGACGTCACAGCATATGATGACATCATAACTAGTATGCACTATGACATCACAATGTATTATGACGTCATAATGTATCCGCATTATGACATCACAATATATTATGAGAGCGCAACATGCAGGTATTAAGAGCAATTTCTCTTACCCCAATTTGTGTCACATCTGCTGGAGCATCATCAGCATGTATAATGACGTCACAGTATATGATGACATCATAATTAGTATGCACTATGACGTCACAATGTATTATGACGTCATAATGTATACGCATTATGACATCACAATATATTATGAGAGCGCAATTTGCAGGTTTTATGACCAATTTCGCTTACCCCAATTTGTGTCACATCTACTGGAGCATCATGAGCATGTATGATGACGTCACAGCATATGATGACATCATAATTAGTATGCAGTATGACGTCACAATGTATTATGACGTCATAATGAATCCGCATTATGACATCACAATATATTATGAGAGCGCAACATGCAGGTATTATGAGCAATTTCTCTTACCCCAATTTGTGTCACATCTACTGGAGCATCATGAGCATGTATTATGACGTCACAGTATATGATGACATCATAATTAGTATGCATTATGACGTCACAATGTATTATGACGTCATAATATATCGACCTTATTACATCACAATATATTATGAGTGCGCAATTTGCAGGTATTATGAGCAATTTCTCTTACCCCAATTTGTGTCACATCTACTGGAGCATCATGACCATGTATTATGACGTCAGAGTATATGATAACATCATAATTAGTATGCACTATGACGTGACAATGTATTATGACATCATAAAGTATCCGCATTATGACATCACAATATATTATGAGAGTGCAATTTGCAGGTATTATGAGCAATTTCTCTTACCCCAATTTGTGTCACATCTACTGGAGCATCATGAGCATGTATTATGACATCACAGTATATGATGACATCATAATTAGTATGCAGTATGACGTCTCAATGTATTATGACGTCATAACGTATCCGCATTATTACATCACAATATATTATTAGAGCGCAATTTGCAGGTATTATGAGCAATTTCTCTTACCCCAATTTGTGTCACATCTACTGGAGCATCATGACCATGTCTTATGACGTCAGAGTATATGATGACATCATAATTAGTATGCACTATGACCTCACAATGTATTATGACATCATAATGTTTCCGCATTATGACATCACAATATATTATAAGAGCGCAAATTGCAGGTATTAAGAGCAATTTCTCTTACCCCAATTTGTGTCACATCTACTGGAGCATCATGAGCATGAATTATGACGTCACAGTATATGATGACATCATAATTAGTATGCAGTATGACGTCACAATATATTATGACGTCACAATGTATCCGCATTATGACATCACAATATATTATGAGAGCGCAACATGCAGGTATTATGAGCAATTTCTCTTACCCCAATTTGTGTCACATCTACTGGAGCATCATGACCATGTATTATGACGTCACAGTAAATGATGACATCATAATTAGTATGCACTATGACGTCACAATGTATTATGACATCATAATGTATCCGCATTATGACATCACAATATATTATGAGAGCGCAATTTGCAGGTTTTATGACCAATTTCGCTTACCCCAATTTGTGTCACATCTACTGGAGCATCATGAGCATGTATGATGACGTCAGAGTATATGATGACATCATAATTAGTATGCAGTATGACGTCACAATGTATTATGACGTCATGATGTATCCGCATTATGACATCACAATATATTATGAGAGCGCCACATGCAGGTATTATGAGCAATTTCTCTTACCCCAATTTGTGTCACATCTACTGGAGCATCATGAGCATGTATTATGACGTCACAGTATATCATGACATCATAATTAGTAAGCACTATGACGTCACAATGTATTGTGACGTCATAATGTATCCGCATTATGACATCACAATATATGATGAGATCGCAATTTGCAGATATTGTGACACATTTCTCTTACCCCAATTTGTGTCACATCTAGTGGAGCATCATGAGCATGTATTATGACGTCAGAGTATATGATGACATCATAATTGGTATGCACTATGACGTCACAATGTATTATGACGTCATAATGTATCTGCATTATGACATCACAATATATTATGAGAGTGCAATTTGCAGGTTTTATGACCAATTTCGCTTACCCCAATTTTTGTCGCATCTACTGGAGCATCATGAGCATGTAATATGACGTCACAGCATATGATGACATCATAACTAGTATGCACTATGACGTCACAATGTATTATGACGTCATAATGTATCCGCATTATGACATCACAATATATTATGAGAGCGCAACATGCAGGTATTAAGAGCAATTTCTCTTACCCCAATTTGTGTCACATCTGCTGGAGCATCATCAGCATGTATAATGACGTCACAGTATATGATGACATCATAATTAGTATGCACTATGACGTCACAATGTATTATGACGTCATAATGTATCCGCATTATGACATCACAATATATTATGAGAGCGCAATTTGCAGGTTTTATGACCAATTTCGCTTACCCCAATTTGTGTCACATCTACTGGAGCATCATGAGCATGTATGATGACGTCACAGCATATGATGACATCATAATTAGTATGCAGTATGACGTCACAATGTATTATGACGTCATAATATATCCGCATTATGACATCACAATATATTATGAGAGCGCAACATGCAGGTATTATGAGCAATTTCTCTTACCCCAATTTGTTTCACATCTACTGGAGCATCATGAGCATGTATTATGACGTCACAGTATATGATGACATCATAACTAGTATGCACTATGACGTCACAATGTATTATGACGTCATAATGTATCCGCATTATGACATCACAATATATTATGAGAGCGCAACATGCAGGTATTAAGAGCAATTTCTCTTACCCCAATTTGTGTCACATCTACTGGAGCATCATGAGCATGTATTATGACGTCACAGTATATGATGACATCATAATTAGTATGCATTATGACGTCACAATGTATTATGACGTCATAATATATCGACCTTATTACATCACAATATATTATGAGAGCGCAATTTGCAGGTATTATGAGCAATTTCTCTTACCCCAATTTGTGTCACATCTACTGGAGCATCATGACCATGTATTATGACGTCAGAGTATATGATAACATCATAATTAGTATGCACTATGACGTGACAATGTATTATGACATCATAAAGTATCCGCATTATGACATCACAATATATTATGAGAGTGCAATTTGCAGGTATTATGAGCAATTTCTCTTACCCCAATTTGTGTCACATCTACTGGAGCATCATGAGCATGTATTATGACATCACAGTATATGATGACATCATAATTAGTATGCAGTATGACGTCTCAATGTATTATGACGTCATAACGTATCCGCATTATTACATCACAATATATTATTAGAGCGCAATATGCAGGTATTATGAGCAATTTCTCTTACCCCAATTTGTGTCACATCTACTGGAGCATCATGACCATGTCTTATGACGTCAGAGTATATGATGACATCATAATTAGTATGCACTATGACCTCACAATGTATTATGACATCATAATGTTTCCGCATTATGACATCACAATATATTATGAGAGCGCAAATTGCAGGTATTAAGAGCAATTTCTCTTACCCCAATTTGTGTCACATCTACTGGAGCATCATGAGCATGAATTATGACGTCACAGTATATGATGACATCATAATTAGTATGCAGTATGACGTCACAATATATTATGACGTCATAATGTATCCGCATTATGACATCACAATATATTATGAGAGCGCAACATGCAGGTATTATGAGCAATTTCTCTTACCCCAATTTGTGTCACATCTACTGGAGCATCATGACCATGTATTATGACGTCACAGTAAATGATGACATCATAATTAGTATGCACTATGACGTCACAATGTATTATGACATCATAATGTATCCGCATTATGACATCACAATATATTATGAGAGCGCAATTTGCAGGTTTTATGACCAATTTCGCTTACCCCAATTTGTGTCACATCTACTGGAGCATCATGAGCATGTATGATGACGTCAGAGTATATGATGACATCATAATTAGTATGCAGTATGACGTCACAATGTATTATGACGTCATGATGTATCCGCATTATGACATCACAATATATTATGAGAGCGCCACATGCAGGTATTATGAGCAATTTCTCTTACCCCAATTTGTGTCACATCTACTGGAGCATCATGAGCATGTATTATGACGTCACAGTATATCATGACATCATAATTAGTAAGCACTATGACGTCACAATGTATTGTGACGTCATAATGTATCCGCATTATGACATCACAATATATGATGAGATCGCAATTTGCAGATATTGTGACACATTTCTCTTACCCCAATTTGTGTCACATCTAGTGGAGCATCATGAGCATGTATTATGACGTCAGAGTATATGATGACATCATAATTGGTATGCACTATGACGTCACAATGTATTATGACGTCATAATGTATCTGCATTATGACATCACAATATATTATGAGAGTGCAATTTGCAGGTTTTATGACCAATTTCGCTTACCCCAATTTTTGTCGCATCTACTGGAGCATCATGAGCATGTAATATGACGTCACAGCATATGATGACATCATAACTAGTATGCACTATGACGTCACAATGTATTATGACGTCATAATGTATCCGCATTATGACATCACAATATATTATGAGAGCGCAACATGCAGGTATTAAGAGCAATTTCTCTTACCCCAATTTGTGTCACATCTGCTGGAGCATCATCAGCATGTATAATGACGTCACAGTATATGATGACATCATAATTAATATGCACTATGACGTCACAATGTATTATGACGTCATAATGTATCCGCATTATGACATCACAATATATTATGAGAGCGCAATTTGCAGGTTTTATGACCAATTTCGCTTACCCCAATTTGTGTCACATCTACTGGAGCATCATGAGCATGTATCATGACGTCACAGCATATGATGACATCATAATTAGTATGCAGTATGATGTCACAATGTATTATGACGTCATAATATATCCGCATTATGACATCACAATATATTATGAGAGCGCAACATGCAGGTATTATGAGCAATTTCTCTTACCCCAATTTGTGTCACATCTACTGGAGCATCATGAGCATGTATTATGACGTCACAGTATATGATGACATCATAATTAGTATGCATTATGACGTCACAATGTATTATGACGTCATAATATATCGACCTTATTACATCACAATATATTATGAGAGCGCAATTTGCAGGTATTATGAGCAATTTCTCTTACCCCAATTTGTGTCACATCTACTGGAGCATCATGACCATGTATTATGACGTCAGAGTATATGATAACATCATAATTAGTATGCACTATGACGTGACAATGTATTATGACATCATAAAGTATCCGCATTATGACATCACAATATATTATGAGAGTGCAATTTGCAGGTATTATGAGCAATTTCTCTTACCCCAATTTGTGTCACATCTACTGGAGCATCATGAGCATGTATTATGACATCACAGTATATGATGACATCATAATTAGTATGCAGTATGACGTCTCAATGTATTATGACGTCATAACGTATCCGCATTATTACATCACAATATATTATTAGAGCGCAATTTGCAGGTATTATGAGCAATTTCTCTTACCCCAATTTGTGTCACATCTACTGGAGCATCATGACCATGTCTTATGACGTCAGAGTATATGATGACATCATAATTAGTATGCACTATGACCTCACAATGTATTATGACATCATAATGTTTCCGCATTATGACATCACAATATATTATGAGAGCGCAAATTGCAGGTATTAAGAGCAATTTCTCTTACCCCAATTTGTGTCACATCTACTGGAGCATCATGAGCATGAATTATGACGTCACAGTATATGATGACATCATAATTAGTATGCAGTATGACGTCACAATATATTATGACGTCATAATGTATCCGCATTATGACATCACAATATATTATGAGAGCGCAACATGCAGGTATTATGAGCAATTTCTCTTACCCCAATTTGTGTCACATCTACTGGAGCATCATGACCATGTATTATGACGTCACAGTAAATGATGACATCATAATTAGTATGCACTATGACGTCACAATGTATTATGACATCATAATGTATCCGCATTATGACATCACAATATATTATGAGAGCGCAATTTGCAGGTTTTATGACCAATTTCGCTTACCCCAATTTGTGTCACATCTACTGGAGCATCATGAGCATGTATGATGACGTCAGAGTATATGATGACATCATAATAAGTATGCAGTATGACGTCACAATGTATTATGACGTCATGATGTATCCGCATTATGACATCACAATATATTTTGAGAGCGCCACATGCAGGTATTATGAGCAATTTCTCTTACCCCAATTTGTGTCACATCTACTGGAGCATCATGAGCATGTATTATGACGTCACAGTATATCATGACATCATAATTAGTAAGCACTATGACGTCACAATGTATTGTGACGTCATAATGTATCCGCATTATGACATCACAATATATGATGAGATCGCAATTTGCAGATATTGTGACACATTTCTCTTACCCCAATTTGTGTCACATCTAGTGGAGCATCATGAGCATGTATTATGACGTCAGTGTATATGATGACATCATAATTGGTATGCACTATGACGTCACAATGTATTATGACGTCATAATGTATCTGCATTATGACATCACAATATATTATGAGAGTGCAATTTGCAGGTTTTATGACCAATTTCGCTTACCCCAATTTTTGTCGCATCTACTGGAGCATCATGAGCATGTAATATGACGTCACAGCATATGATGACATCATAACTAGTATGCACTATGACGTCACAATGTATTATGACGTCATAATGTATCCGCATTATGACATCACAATATATTATGAGAGCGCAACATGCAGGTATTAAGAGCAATTTCTCTTACCCCAATTTGTGTCACATCTGCTGGAGCATCATCAGCATGTATAATGACGTCACAGTATATGATGACATCATAATTAGTATGCACTATGACGTCACAATGTATTATGACGTCATAATGTATCCGCATTATGACATCACAATATATTATGAGAGCGCAATTTGCAGGTTTTATGACCAATTTCGCTTACCCCAATTTGTGTCACATCTACTGGAGCATCATGAGCATGTATGATGACGTCACAGCATATGATGACATCATAATTAGTATGCAGTATGACGTCACAATGTATTATGACGTCATAATATATCCGCATTATGACATCACAATATATTATGAGAGCGCAACATGCAGGTATTATGAGCAATTTCTCTTACCCCAATTTGTGTCACATCTACTGGAGCATCATGAGCATGTATTATGACGTCACAGTATATGATGACATCATAACTAGTATGCACTATGACGTCACAATGTATTATGACGTCATAATGTATCCGCATTATGACATCACAATATATTATGAGAGCGCAACATGCAGGTATTAAGAGCAATTTCTCTTACCCCAATTTGTGTCACATCTGCTGGAGCATCATCAGCATGTATAATGACGTCACAGTATATGATGACATCATAATTAGTATGCACTATGACGTCACAATGTATTATGACGTCATAATGTATACGCATTATGACATCACAATATATTATGAGAGCGCAATTTGCAGGTTTTATGACCAATTTCGCTTACCCCAATTTGTGTCACATCTACTGGAGCATCATGAGCATGTATGATGACGTCACAGCATATGATGACATCATAATTAGTATGCAGTATGACGTCACAATGTATTATGACGTCATAATATATCCGCATTATGACATCACAATATATTATGAGAGCGCAACATGCAGGTATTATGAGCAATTTCTCTTACCCCAATTTGTGTCACATCTACTGGAGCATCATGAGCATGTATTATGACGTCACAGTATATGATGACATCATAATTAGTATGCATTATGACGTCACAATGTATTATGACGTCATAATATATCGACCTTATTACATCACAATATATTATGAGAGCGCAATTTGCAGGTATTATGAGCAATTTCTCTTACCCCAATTTGTGTCACATCTACTGGAGCATCATGACCATGTATTATGACGTCAGAGTATATGATAACATCATAATTAGTATGCACTATGACGTGACAATGTATTATGACATCATAAAGTATCCGCATTATGACATCACAATATATTATGAGAGTGCAATTTGCAGGTATTATGAGCAATTTCTCTTACCCCAATTTGTGTCACATCTACTGGAGCATCATGAGCATGTATTATGACATCACAGTATATGATGACATCATAATTAGTATGCAGTATGACGTCTCAATGTATTATGACGTCATAACGTATCCGCATTATTACATCACAATATATTATTAGAGCGCAATATGCAGGTATTATGAGCAATTTCTCTTACCCCAATTTGTGTCACATCTACTGGAGCATCATGACCATGTCTTATGACGTCAGAGTATATGATGACATCATAATTAGTATGCACTATGACCTCACAATGTATTATGACATCATAATGTTTCCGCATTATGACATCACAATATATTATGAGAGCGCAAATTGCAGGTATTAAGAGCAATTTCTCTTACCCCAATTTGTGTCACATCTACTGGAGCATCATGAGCATGAATTATGACGTCACAGTATATGATGACATCATAATTAGTATGCAGTATGACGTCACAATATATTATGACGTCATAATGTATCCGCATTATGACATCACAATATATTATGAGAGCGCAACATGCAGGTATTATGAGCAATTTCTCTTACCCCAATTTGTGTCACATCTACTGGAGCATCATGACCATGTATTATGACGTCACAGTAAATGATGACATCATAATTAGTATGCACTATGACGTCACAATGTATTATGACATCATAATGTATCCGCATTATGACATCACAATATATTATGAGAGCGCAATTTGCAGGTTTTATGACCAATTTCGCTTACCCCAATTTGTGTCACATCTACTGGAGCATCATGAGCATGTATGATGACGTCAGAGTATATGATGACATCATAATTAGTATGCAGTATGACGTCACAATGTATTATGACGTCATGATGTATCCGCATTATGACATCACAATATATTATGAGAGCGCCACATGCAGGTATTATGAGCAATTTCTCTTACCCCAATTTGTGTCACATCTACTGGAGCATCATGAGCATGTATTATGACGTCACAGTATATCATGACATCATAATTAGTAAGCACTATGACGTCACAATGTATTGTGACGTCATAATGTATCCGCATTATGACATCACAATATATGATGAGATCGCAATTTGCAGATATTGTGACACATTTCTCTTACCCCAATTTGTGTCACATCTAGTGGAGCATCATGAGCATGTATTATGACGTCAGAGTATATGATGACATCATAATTGGTATGCACTATGACGTCACAATGTATTATGACGTCATAATGTATCTGCATTATGACATCACAATATATTATGAGAGTGCAATTTGCAGGTTTTATGACCAATTTCGCTTACCCCAATTTTTGTCGCATCTACTGGAGCATCATGAGCATGTAATATGACGTCACAGCATATGATGACATCATAACTAGTATGCACTATGACGTCACAATGTATTATGACGTCATAATGTATCCGCATTATGACATCACAATATATTATGAGAGCGCAACATGCAGGTATTAAGAGCAATTTCTCTTACCCCAATTTGTGTCACATCTGCTGGAGCATCATCAGCATGTATAATGACGTCACAGTATATGATGACATCATAATTAGTATGCACTATGACGTCACAATGTATTATGACGTCATAATATATCCGCATTATGACATCACAATATATTATGAGAGCGCAATTTGCAGGTTTTATGACCAATTTCGCTTACCCCAATTTGTGTCACATCTACTGGAGCATCATGAGCATGTATGATGACGTCACAGCATATGATGACATCATAATTAGTATGCAGTATGACGTCACAATGTATTATGACGTCATAATATATCCGCATTATGACATCACAATATATTATGAGAGCGCAACATGCAGGTATTATGAGCAATTTCTCTTACCCCAATTTGTGTCACATCTACTGGAGCATCATGAGCATGTATTATGACGTCACAGTATATGATGATATCATAATTAGTATGCATTATGACGTCACAATGTATTATGACGTCATAATATATCGACCTTATTACATCACAATATATTATGAGAGCGCAATTTGCAGGTATTATGAGCAATTTCTCTTACCCCAATTTGTGTCACATCTACTGGAGCATCATGACCATGTATTATGACGTCAGAGTATATGATAACATCATAATTAGTATGCACTATGACGTGACAATGTATTATGACATCATAAAGTATCCGCATTATGACATCACAATATATTATGAGAGTGCAATTTGCAGGTATTATGAGCAATTTCTCTTACCCCAATTTGTGTCACATCTACTGGAGCATCATGAGCATGTATTATGACATCACAGTATATGATGACATCATAATTAGTATGCAGTATGACGTCTCAATGTATTATGACGTCATAACGTATCCGCATTATTACATCACAATATATTATTAGAGCGCAATTTGCAGGTATTATGAGCAATTTCTCTTACCCCAATTTGTGTCACATCTACTGGAGCATCATGACCATGTCTTATGACGTCAGAGTATATGATGACATCATAATTAGTATGCACTATGACCTCACAATGTATTATGACATCATAATGTTTCCGCATTATGACATCACAATATATTATGAGAGCGCAAATTGCAGGTATTAAGAGCAATTTCTCTTACCCCAATTTGTGTCACATCTACTGGAGCATCATGAGCATGAATTATGACGTCACAGTATATGATGACATCATAATTAGTATGCAGTATGACGTCACAATATATTATGACGTCATAATGTATCCGCATTATGACATCACAATATATTATGAGAGCGCAACATGCAGGTATTATGAGCAATTTCTCTTACCCCAATTTGTGTCACATCTACTGGAGCATCATGACCATGTATTATGACGTCACAGTAAATGATGACATCATAATTAGTATGCACTATGACGTCACAATGTATTATGACATCATAATGTATCCGCATTATGACATCACAATATATTATGAGAGCGCAATTTGCAGGTTTTATGACCAATTTCGCTTACCCCAATTTGTGTCACATCTACTGGAGCATCATGAGCATGTATGATGACGTCAGAGTATATGATGACATCATAATAAGTATGCAGTATGACGTCACAATGTATTATGACGTCATGATGTATCCGCATTATGACATCACAATATATTTTGAGAGCGCCACATGCAGGTATTATGAGCAATTTCTCTTACCCCAATTTGTGTCACATCTACTGGAGCATCATGAGCATGTATTATGACGTCACAGTATATCATGACATCATAATTAGTAAGCACTATGACGTCACAATGTATTGTGACGTCATAATGTATCCGCATTATGACATCACAATATATGATGAGATCGCAATTTGCAGATATTGTGACACATTTCTCTTACCCCAATTTGTGTCACATCTAGTGGAGCATCATGAGCATGTATTATGACGTCAGTGTATATGATGACATCATAATTGGTATGCACTATGACGTCACAATGTATTATGACGTCATAATGTATCTGCATTATGACATCACAATATATTATGAGAGTGCAATTTGCAGGTTTTATGACCAATTTCGCTTACCCCAATTTTTGTCGCATCTACTGGAGCATCATGAGCATGTAATATGACGTCACAGCATATGATGACATCATAACTAGTATGCACTATGACGTCACAATGTATTATGATGTCATAATGTATCCGCATTATGACATCACAATATATTATGAGAGCGCAACATGCAGGTATTAAGAGCAATTTCTCTTACCCCAATTTGTGTCACATCTGCTGGAGCATCATCAGCATGTATAATGACGTCACAGTATATGATGACATCATAATTAGTATGCACTATGACGTCACAATGTATTATGACGTCATAATGTATACGCATTATGACATCACAATATATTATGAGAGCGCAATTTGCAGGTTTTATGACCAATTTCTCTTACCCCAATTTGTGTCACATCTACTGGAGCATCATGAGCATGTATTATGACATCACAGTATATGATGACATCATAATTAGTATGCAGTATGACGTCACAATGTATTATGACGTCATAATGTATCCACCTTATTACATCACAATATATTATGAGAGCGCAACTTACAGGTTTTATGACCAATTTCGCTTACCCCAATTTGTGTCACATCTACTGGAGCATCATGAGCATGTATTATGACGTCACAGTATATGATGACATCATAATTAGTATGCAGTATGACGTCACAATGTATTATGACGTCATAATGTATCCGCATTATGACATCACAATATATTATGAGAGCGCAACATGCAGTTATTATGATCAATTTCTCTTACCCCAATTTGTGTCACATCTACTGGAGCATCATGAGCATGTATTATGACGTCAGAGTATATGATGACATCATAATTAGTATGCACTATGACGTCACAATGTATTATGACGTCATAATGTATCCGCATTATGACATCACAATATATTATGAGGGCGCAATTTGCAGGTATTATCAGCAATTTCTCTTACCCCATTTTGTGTCACATCTACTGGAGCATCATGACCTTGTATTATGACATCACAGTATATGATGACATCATAAATAGTATGCACTATGACGTCACAATGTATTATGACGTCATAATGTATCGGCATTATGACATCACAGTATATTATGAGAGCGCAATTTGCAGGTTTTATGACCAATTTCGCTTGCCCCAATTTGTTTCACATCTACTGGAGCATCATGAGCATGTATTATGACGTCACAGCATATGATGACATCATAACGTGTATGCACTATGATGTCACAATGTATTATGACGTCGTAATGTATCCGCATTATGACATCACAATATATTATGAGAGCGCAACTTACAGGTTTTATGACCAATTTCGCTTACCCCAATTTGTGTCACATCTACTGGAGCATCATGAGCATGTATTATGACGTCACAGTATATGATGACATCATAATTAGTATGCAGTATGACGTCACAATGTATTATGACGTCATAATGTATCCGCATTATGACATCACACTATATTATGAGAGCGCAACATGCAGGTATTATGAGCAATTTCTCTTACCCCAATTTGTGTCACATCTACTGGAGCATCATGAGCATGTATTACGACGTCACAGTAAATGATGACATCATAATTAGTATGCAGTATGACGTCACAATGTACTATGACGTCATAATGTATCCACATTATGAAATCACAATATATTTTGAGAGCGCAATTTGCGGCTATTATGAGCAAATTCTCTTACCCCAATTTGTGTCACATCTACTGGAGCATCATGAGCATGTATTATGACGTCACAGTATATGATGACATCATAATTAGTATGCAGTATGACGTCACAATGTATTATGACGTCATAATGTATCCGCATTATGACATCACACTATATTATGAGAGCGCAACATGCAGGTATTATGAGCAATTTTTCTTACCCCAATTTTTGTCACATCAACTGGAGCATCATGAGCATGTATTATGACGTCACAGTATATGATGACATCATAATTAGTATGCAGTATGACGTCACAATGTATTATGACGTCATAATGTATCCGCATTATGACATCACACTATATTATGAGAGCGCAACATGCAGGTATTATGAGCAATTTCTATTACCCCAATTTGTGTCACATCTACTGGAGCATCATGAGCATGTATTATGACGTCACAGTAAATGATGACATCATAATTAGTATGCAGTATGACGTCACAATGTACTATGACGTCATAATGTATCCGCATTATGAAATCACAATATATTTTGAGAGCGCAATTTGCGGCTATTATGAGCAAATTCTCTTACCCCAATTTGTGTCACATCTACTGGAGCATCATGAGCATGTATTATGACGTCATAGTATATGATGACATCATAATTAGTAAGCAGTATGACGTCACAATGTATTCTGACGTCATAATGTATCCGCATTATGACATCCCAATATATGATGAGAGCGCAATTTGCAGGTCTTGTGACCCATTTCTCTAACCACAATTTGCGTCACATCTACTGGAGCATCATGAGCATGTATTATGACGTCACAGTATATGATGACATCATAATTAGTATGCAGTATGACGTCACAATATATTATGACGTCATAATGTATCCGCATTATGACATCACAATATAATTTGAGAGCGCAATTTGCAGGTATTATAAGCAATTTCTCTTACCCCAATTTGTGTCACATCTACTGGAGCATCATGAGCATGTATTATGACGTCAGAGTATATGATGACATCATAATTAGTATGCACTATGACATCACAATGTATTATGACGTCATAATGTATCCGCATTATGACATCACAATATATTATGAGAGCGCAATTTGCAGGTTTTATGACCAATTTCGCTTATCCCAATTTGTGTCACATCTACTGGAGCATCATGAGCATGTATTATGACGTCACAGTATATGATGACATCATAATTAGTATGCAGTATGACGTCACAATGTATTATGACGTCATAATGTATCCGCATTATGACATCACAATATATTATGTGAGCGCAACATGCAGGTATTATGAGCAATTTCTCCTACCCCAATTTGTGTCACATCTACTGGAGCATCAAGAGCATGTATTATGACGTCACAATATATGATGACATCATAATTAGTAAGCAGTATGACGTCACAATGTATTATGACGTCATAATGTATCTGCATTATGACATCACAATATAAGAAGAGAGCGCAATTTGCAGGTATTGTGACCCATTTCTCTAACAACAATTTGTTTCACATCTACTGGAGCATCATGAGCATGTATTATGACGTCACAGTATATGATGACATCATAATTAGTATGCAGTATGACGTCACAATGTATTATGACGTCATAATGTATCCGCATTATGACATCACAATATATTTTGAGGGCGCAATTTGCAGATATTATGAGCAATTTCTCTTACCCCAATTTGTGTCACATCTACTGGAGAATCATGAGCATGTATTATGACATCACAGTATATGATGACATCATAATTAGTATGGACTATGACGGCACAATGTATTATGACATCATAATGTATCCGCATTATGATATCACAATATATTATGAGAGCACAATTTGCAGGTTTTATGACCAATTTTGCTTACCCCAATTTGTGTCACATCTACTGGAGCATCATGAGCATGTATTACGACATCACAGTATATGATGACATCATAATTAGTATGCACTATGACGTCACAATATATTATGACGTCATAATGTATCCGCATTATGACATCACAATATACTATGAGAGAGCAACATGCAGTTATTATGAGCAATTTCTCTAACCCAATTTGTGTCACATCTACTGGAGCATCATGAGCATGTATTATGACGTCACAGTATATGATGACATCATAATTAGTATGCAGTATGACGTCACAATGTATTATGGCGTCATAATGTATCCGCATTATGACATCGCAATATATTATGAGTGCGCAACATGCAGGTATTATGCGCAATTTCTCTTACCCCAATTTGTGTCACATCTACTGGAGCATCATGAGCATGTATTATGACGTCAAAGTAAATGATGACATCATAAATAGTATGCACTATGACGTCACAATGTACTATGACGTCATAATGTATCCGCATTATGACATCACAATATATTACGAGAGCGCAATTTGCAGGTATTATGAGCAAATTCTCTTACCCCAATTTGTGTCGCATCTACTGGAGCATCATGAGCATGTATTATGACGTCACAGTATATGATGACATCATAATTAGTATGCAGTATGACGTCGCACTGTATTGTGACGTCATAATGTATCCGCATTATGACATCACAATATATGATTAGACCGCAATTTGCAGGTATTTTTACCCATTTCTCTAACCCCAATTTGTGTCACATCTACTGGAGCATCATGAGCATGTATTATGATGTCACAGTATATGATGAAATCATAATTAGTATGCACTATGACGTCACAATGTATTATGACGTCATAATGTATCCGACTTATGACATCACAATATATTATGAGAGCGCAATTTGCAGGTATTATGAGCAATTTCTTTTAACCCAATATGTGTCACATCTACTGGAGCATCATGACCATGTATTATGACGTCAGAGTATATGATGACATCATAATTAGTATGCACTATGACGTCACAATGTATTATGACAACATAATGTATCCGCATTATGACATCACAATATATAATGAGAGCGCAATTTGCAGGTTTTATGAACAATTTCGCTTAACCCAATTTGTGTCACATTTACTGGAACATGATGAGCACGTATTATGACGTCACAGTATATGATGACATCATAATTAGTATGCAGTATGACATCACAATGTATTATGACGTCATAATGTATCCGCATTATGACATCACAATATATTATGAGGGCGCAACATGCAGGTATTATGAGCAATTTCTCTTACCCCAATTTGTGTCACATCTACTGGAGCATCATGAGCATGTATTATGACGTCACAGTAAATGATGAAATCATAATTAGTATGCACTATGACGTAAAAATGTACTATGACGTCATAATGTATCCGCATTATGACATCACAATATATTACGAGAGCGCAATTTGCAGGTATTATGAGCAAATTCTCTTACCCCAATTTGTGTCACATCTACTGGAAAATCATGAGCATGTATTATGACGTCACAGTATATGATGACATCATAATTAGTATGCACTATGACGTCACAATGTATTATGACGTCATAATGTATCCGCATTATGACATCACAATATATGATGAGAGCGCAATTTTCAGGTTTTATGACCAACTTCGCTTACCCCAATTTGTGTCACATCTACTGGAGCATCATGAGCATGTATTATGACGTCACAGTATATGATGACATCATAATTAGTATGCACTATGACGTCACAATGTATTATGACGTCATAATGTATCCGCCTTACAACATCACAATATATTATGAGAGCGCAATTTGCAGGTATTATGAGCAATTTCTCTTACCCCAATTTGTGTCACATCTACTGGAGCATCATGACCATGTATTATGACGTCAGAGTATATGATGACATCATAATTGGTATGCACTATGTCGTCACAATGTATTATGACATCATAATGTATCCGCATTATGACATCACAATATATTATGAGAGCGCAATTTGCAGGTTTTATGACCAATTTCGCTTACACCAATTTGTGTCACATCTACTGGAGCATCATGAGCATGTATTATGACGTCACAGTATATGATGACATCATAGCTAGTATGCACTGTGACGTCACAATGTATTATGACGTCATAATGTATCCGCTTTATGACACACAATATATTTTGAGAGTGCAATTTGCAGGAATTATGAGCAATTTCTCTTACCCCAATTTGTGTCACATCTACTGTAGCATCATGAGCATGTATTATGACATCACAGTATGTGATGACATCATAATTAGTATGCACTATGACGTCATAATGTATTATGACGTCATAATGTATCCGCATTATGACGTCACAATATAATATTAGAGCGCAATTTGCAGGTATTATGACCAACTTCTCTTACCCCACTTTGTGTCACATCTACTGGAGCATCATGAGCATGTATTATGACGTCACAGTATGTGATGACATCATAATTAGTATGTACTATGACGTCAGAATGTATTATGATGTCATAATGTATCCGCATTATGACATCACATTATATTATGAGAGCGCAACATGCAGGTATTATGAGCAATTTCTCTTACCCCAATTTGTGTCACATCTACTGGAGCATCATGAGCATGTATTATGATGTCACAGTATATGATGACATCATAATTAGTATGCACTGTGACCTCACAATATATTATGACGTCATAATGTATCCGCATTATGACATAACAATATACTAGGAGAGCGCAACATGCAGGTATTATGAGCAGTTTCTCTTACCCCAACTTCTGTCACATCTACTGGAGCATCATGAGCATGTATTATGACGTCACAGTAAATGATGACATCATAATTAGTATGCACTATGACATCACAATGTATTATGACGTCATTATGTATCCGCATTATGACATCACAATATATTATGAGAGCGCAACTTGCAGGTTTTATGACCAATTTCGCTTAACCCAATTTGTGTCACATCAACTGGAGCTTCATGAGCATGTATTATGACGTCACAATATATGAGGACATCATAATTAGTACGCAGTATGACGTCACAATGTATTATGACGTCATAATGTATCCGCATTATGACATCACAATATATTATGAGAGCGCAACATGCAGGTATTAAGAGCAATTTCACTTACCCCAATTTGTATGACATCTACTGGAGCATCATGAGTATGTATTATGATGTCACAGTATATGATGACATCATAATTAGTATGCAGTATGACGTCACAATATATTTTGACGTCATAATGTATCCGCATTATGACATCACTATATATTATGAGAGCGCAATTTGCAGGTTTTATGACCAACTTCGCTTACCACAATTTGTGTCACACCTACTGAAGCATCATGAGCATGTATTATGCCGTCACAGTATATGATGACATCATAATTAGTATGCAGTATGACGTAACAATGTATTATGACGTCATAATGTATCCGCATTATGACATCACAATATACTATGAGAGAGCAACATGCAGTTATTATGAGCAATTTCTCTAACCCAATTTGTGTCACATCTACTGGAGCATCATGAGCATGTATTATGACGTCACAGTATATGATGACATCATAATTAGTATGCAGTATGACGTCACAATGTATTATGGCGTCATAATGTATCCGCATTATGACATCGCAATATATTATGAGTGCGCAACATGCAGGTATTATGCGCAATTTCTCTTACCCCAATTTGTGTCACATCTACTGGAGCATCATGAGCATGTATTATGACGTCAAAGTAAATGACGACATCATAAATAGTATGCACCATGACGTCACAATGTACTATGACGTCATAATGTATCCGCATTATGACATCACAATATATTACGAGAGTGCAATTTGCAGGTATTATGAGCAAATTCTCTTACCCCAATTTGTGTCGCATCTACTGGAGCATCATGAGCATGTATTATGACGTCACAGTATATGATGACATCATAATTAGTATGCAGTATGACGTCGCACTGTATTGTGACGTCATAATGTATCCGCATTATGACATCACAATATATGATTAGACCGCAATTTGCAGGTATTGTTACCCATTTCTCTAACCCCAATTTGTGTCATATCTACTGGAGCATCATGAGCATGTATTATGATGTCACAGTATATGATGAAATCATAATTAGTATGCACTATGACGTCACAATGTATTATGACGTCATAATGTATCCGACTTATGACATCACAATATATTATGAGAGCGCAATTTGCAGGTATTATGAGCAATTTCTCTTAACCCAATATGTGTCACATCTACTGGAGCATCATGACCATGTATTATGACGTCAGAGTATATGATGACATCATAATTAGTATGCACTATGACGTCACAATGTATTATGACATCATAATGTATCCGCATTATGACATCACAATATATTATGAGAGCGCAATTTGCAGGTTTTATGAACAATTTCGCTTAACCCAATTTGTGTCACATTTACTGGAACATGATGAGCACGTATTATGACGTCACAGTATATGATGACATCATAATTAGTATGCAGTATGACATCACAATGTATTATGACGTCATAATGTATCCGCATTATGACATCACAATATATTATGAGGGCGCAACATGCAGGTATTATGAGCAATTTCTCTTACCCCAATTTGTGTCACATCTACTGGAGCATCATGAGCATGTATTATGACGTCACAGTAAATGATGACATCATAATTAGTATGCACTATGACGTAAAAATGTACTATGACGTCATAATGTATCCGCATTATGACATCACAATATATTACGAGAGCGCAATTTGCAGGTATTATGAGCAAATTCTCTTACCCCAATTTGTGTCACATCTACTGGAAAATCATGAGCATGTATTATGACGTCACAGTATATGATGACATCATAATTAGTATGCACTATGACGTCACAATGTATTATGACGTCATAATGTATCCGCATTATGACATCACAATATATGATGAGAGCGCAATTTTCAGGTTTTATGACCAATTTCGCTTACCCCAATTTGTGTCACATCTACTGGAGCATCATGAGCATGTATTATGACGTCACAGTATATGATGACATCATAATTAGTATGCACTATGACGTCACAATGTATTATGACGTCATAATGTATCCGCATTATAACATCACAATATATTATGAGATCGCAATTTGCAGGTATTATGAGCAATTTCTCTTACCCCAATTTGTGTCACATCTACTGGAGCATCATGACCATGTATTATGACGTCAGAGTATATGATGACATCATAATTGGTATGCACTATGTCGTCACAATGTATTATGACATCATAATGTATCCGCATTATGACATCACAATATATTATGAGAGCGCAATTTGCAGGTTTTATGACCAATTTCGCTTACACCAATTTGTGTCACATCTACTGGAGCATCATGAGCATGTATTATGACCTCACAGTATATGATGACATCATAGCTAGTATGCACTGTGACGTCACAATGTATTATGACGTCATAATGTATCCGCTTTATGACACACAATATATTTTGAGAGTGCAATTTGCAGGAATTATGAGCAATTTGTCTTACCCCAATTTGTGTCACATCTACTGGAACATCATGAGCATGTATTATGACATCACAGTATGTGATGACATCATAATTAGTATGCACTATGACGTCATAATGTATTATGACGTCATAATGTATCCGCATTATGACGTCACAATATAATATTAGAGCGCAATTTGCAGGTATTATGACCAACTTTTCTTACCCCACTTTGTGTCACATCTACTGGAGCATCATGAGCATGTATTATGACGTCACAGTATGTGATGACATCATAATTAGTATGTACTATGACGTCAGAATGTATTATGATGTCATAATGTATCCGCATTATGACATCACATTATATTATGAGAGCGCAACATGCAGGTATTATGAGCAATTTCTCTTACCCCAATTTGTGTCACATCTACTGGAGAATCATGAGTATGTATTATGATGTCACAGTATATGATGACATCATAATTAGTATGCACTGTGACCTCACAATATATTATGACGTCATAATGTATCCGCATTATGACATAACAATATACTAGGAGAGCGCAACATGCAGGTATTATGAGCAGTTTCTCTTACCCCAACTTCTGTCACATCTACTGGAGCATCATGAGCATGTATTATGACGTCACAGTAAATGATGACATCATAATTAGTATGCACTATGACGTCACAATGTATTATGACGTCATTATGTATCCGCATTATGACATCACAATATATTATGAGAGCGCAACTTGCAGGTTTTATGACCAATTTCGCTTAACCCAATTTGTGTCACATCAACTGGAGCTTCATGAGCATGTATTATGACGTCACAATATATGAGGACATCATAATTAGTACGCAGTATGACGTCACAATGTATTATGACGTCATAATATATCCGCATTATGACATCACAATATATTATGAGAGCGCAACATGCAGGTATTATGAGCAATTTCGCTTACCCCAATTTGTATGACATCTACTGGAGCATCATGAGTATGTATTATGACGTCACAGTATATGATGACATCATAATTAGTTTGCAGTATGACGTCACAATATATTATGAGGTCATAATATATCCGCATTATGACATCACAAAATATAATGAGAGCGCAACATGCAGGTATTATGAGCAATTACTCTTACCCCAATTTGGGTCACATCTACTGGAGCAACATGAGCATGTATTATGATGTCACAGTATATGATGACATCATAATTAGTATGAACTATGACGTCACAATGTATTATGACGTCATAATATATCCGCATTATGACATCACAATATATTATGAGAGCGCAACATGCAGGTATTATGAGCAATTTCGCTTACCCCAATTTGTATGACATCTACTGGAGCATCATGAGCATGTATTATGACGTCACAGTATATGATGACATCATAATTAGTATGCAGTATGACGTCACAATATATTATGAGGTCATAATGTATCCGCATTATGACATCACAATATATTATGAGAGCGCAATTTGCAGGTTTTATGACCAATTTCGCTTACCCCAATTTGTGTCACATCTACTGGAGCATCATGAGCATGTATTATGACGTCACAGTATATGATGACATCATAGCTAGTATGCACTGTGACGTCACAATGTATTATGACGTCATAATGTATCCGCTTTATGACACACAATATATTTTGAGAGTGCAATTTGCAGGAATTATGAGCAATTTCTCTTACCCCAATTTGTGTCACATCTACTGGAACATCATGAGCATGTATTATGACATCACAGTATGTGATGACATCATAATTAGTATGCACTATGACGTCATAATGTATTATGACGTCATAATGTATCCGCATTATGACGTCACAATATAATATTAGAGCGCAATTTGCAGGTATTATGACCAACTTTTCTTACCCCACTTTGTGTCACATCTACTGGAGCATCATGAGCATGTATTATGACGTCACAGTATGTGATGACATCATAATTAGTATGTACTATGACGTCAGAATGTATTATGATGTCATAATGTATCCGCATTATGACATCACATTATATTATGAGAGCGCAACATGCAGGTATTATGAGCAATTTCTCTTACCCCAATTTGTGTCACATCTACTGGAGCAACATCAGCATGTATTATGATGTCACAGTATATGATGACATCATAATTAGTATGCACTGTGACCTCACAATATATTATGACGTCATAATGTATCCGCATTATGACATAACAATATACTAGGAGAGCGCAACATGCAGGTATTATGAGCAGTTTCTCTTACCCCAACTTCTGTCACATCTACTGGAGCATCATGAGCATGTATTATGACGTCACAGTAAATGATGACATCATAATTAGTATGCACTATGACGTCACAATGTATTATGACGTCATTATGTATCCGCATTATGACATCACAATATATTATGAGAGCGCAACTTGCAGGTTTTATGACCAATTTCGCTTAACCCAATTTGTGTCACATCAACTGGAGCTTCATGAGCATGTATTATGACGTCACAATATATGAGGACATCATAATTAGTACGCAGTATGACGTCACAATGTATTATGACGTCATAATATATCCGCATTATGACATCACAATATATTATGAGAGCGCAACATGCAGGTATTATGAGCAATTTCGCTTACCCCAATTTGTATGACATCTACTGGAGCATCATGAGTATGTATTATGACGTCACAGTATATGATGACATCATAATTAGTTTGCAGTATGACGTCACAATATATTATGAGGTCATAATGTATCCGCATTATGACATCACAAAATATAATGAGAGCGCAACATGCAGGTATTATGAGCAATTACTCTTACCCCAATTTGGGTCACATCTACTGGAGCAACATGAGCATGTATTATGATGTCACAGTATATGATGACATCATAATTAGTATGAACTATGACGTCACAATGTATTATGACGTCATAATATATCCGCATTATGACATCACAATATATTATGAGAGCGCAACATGCAGGTATTATGAGCAATTTCGCTTACCCCAATTTGTATGACATCTACTGGAGCATCATGAGCATGTATTATGACGTCACAGTATATGATGACATCATAATTAGTATGCAGTATGACGTCACAATATATTATGAGGTCATAATGTATCCGCATTATGACATCACAATATATTATGAGAGCGCAATTTGCAGGTTTTATGACCAATTTCGCTTACCCCAATTTGTGTCACATCTACTGGAGCATCATGAGCATGTATTATGACGTCACAGTATATGATGACATCATAATTAGTATGCACTATGACGTCACAATATATTATGACGTCATAATGTATCCACATTATGACATCACAATATATTATGAGAGCGCAATTTGCAGGTATTATGAACAATTACTCTTACCCCAATTTGTGTCACATCTACTGGAGCAACATGAGCATGTTTTATGGTGTCACAGTATATGATGACATCATAATTAGTATGCATTATGATGTCACAATGTATTATGACGTCATAATATATCCGCATTATGACATCACAATATATTATGAGAGCGCAATTTGCAGGTTTTATGACCAATTTCGCTTACAACAATTTGTGTCACATCTACTGGAGCATCATGAGCATGTATTATGACGTCACAGTATATGATGACATTATAATTAGTATGCAGTATGACGTCACAATATATTATGACGTCATAATGTATCCGCCTTATGACATCACAATATATTATGAGAGCGCAATTTGCAGGTATTATGAGCAATTTCTCTTAACCCAATTTGTGTCACATCTACTGGAGCATCATGAGCATGTATTATGACGTCAGAGTATATGATGACATCATAATTAGTATGCACTATGACGTCACAATGTACTATGACATCATAATGTATCTGCATTATGACATCGCAGTATATTATGAGAGCGCAATTTGCAGGTTTTATGACCAATTTCGCTAACCCGAATTTGTGTCACATCTACTGAAGCATCATGAGCATGTATTATGACGTCACAGTATATGATGACATCATAATTAGTATGCAGTATGATGTCACAATGTATTATGACGTCATAATGTATCTGCATAATGACATCACAATATATTATGAGAGTGCAACAGGCAGGTATTATGAGCAATTTCTCTTACCCAATTGGTGTCACATCTACTGGAGCATCATGAGCATGTATTATGACGTCACAGTATATGATGACATCATAATTACTATGCACTATGATGTCACAATGTATTATGATGTCATAATGTATCCGCATTATGACATCACAATATATTAAGAGAGCGCAATTTGCCGGTATTAAGAGCAATTTCTCTTACCCCAATTTGTGTCACATCTACTGGGGCATCATGAGCATGTATTATGATGTCACAGTATATGATGACATCATAATTAGTATGCAGTATGACGTCACAATGTATTATGACGTCATAATGTATCTGCATTATGACATCACAGTATGTGATGAGAGCGCAATTTGCAGGTATTGTGAACCATTTCTCTTACCCCAATTTGTGTCACATCTACTGGAGCATCATGAGCATGTATTATGACGTCAGAGTATATGATGACATCATAATTAGTATGCACCATGACGTCACAATGTATTATGATGTCATAATGTATCCGCCTTATGACATCACAATATATTATGAGAGCGCAATTTGCAGGTATTATGAGCAATTTCTCTTACCCCATTTGTGTCACATCTACTGGAGCATCATGACCATGTATTATGACGTCACAATATATGATGACATCATAATGAGTATGCACTATGACGTCACAATGTATTATGATGTCATAATGTATCCGGATTATGACATCACAATATATTATGAGAGCGCAATTTGCAGGTTTTATGACCAATTTCACTTACCCCAATTATGTCACATCTACTGGAGCATCATGAGCATGTATTATGACGTCACAGTATATGATGACATCATAATTAGTATGCAGAATGACGTCACAATGTATTATGATGTCATAATGTATCTGCATTATGACATCACAATATATTATGAGAGCGCAACCTGCAGGTATTATGAGCAATTTATCTTACCCCAATTTGTGTCATATCTACTGGAGTATCATGAGCATGTATTATGACGTCACAGTATGTGATGACATCATAAGTATCATGCACTATGACGTCACAATGTACTATGACGTCATAATGTATCCGCATTATGACATCACAATATATTATGAGAGCGCAATTTGCAGGTATTATGAGCAATTTCTCTTGCCACAATTTGTGTCACATCTACTGGAGCATCATGAGCATGTATTATGACGTCACAGTATATGATGACATCATAATTAGTATGCACTATGACATCACAATGTATTATGACGTCATAATGTATCCGCATTACGACATCACAATATATTATGAGAGCGCAATTTGCAGGATTTATGACCAATTTCGCTTACCACAATTTGTGTCACATCTACTGGAGCATCATGAGCATGTATTATGACATCACAGCATATGATGACATTATAACTAGTATGCACTATGACGTCACAATGTATTATGACGTCATAATGTGTCCGCATTATGACATCACAATATATTATGAGAGCGCAACATGCAGGTATTATGAGCAATTTCTCTTACCCCAATTTGTGTCACATCTACTGGAGCATCATGAGCATGTATTATGACGTCACAGTATATGATGACATCATAATTAGTATGCACTATGACGTCACAATATTTTATGACATCATAATGTATCCGCATTATGAAATCACAATATATTATGAGAGCGCAACTTGCAGGTTTTATGACCAGTTTCGCGTACCCCAATATTTGTCACATCTACTGGAGCATCATGAGCATGTATTATGACGTCACAGTATATGATGACATCATAGCTAGTATGCACTGTGACGTCACAATGTATTATGACGTCATAATGTATCCGCTTTATGACACACAATATATTTTGAGAGTGCTATTTGCAGGAATTATGAGCAATTTCTCTTACCCCAATTTTTGTCACATCTACTGGAGCATCATGAGCATGTTTTATGACATCACAGTATGTGATGACATCATAATTAGTATGCACTATGACGTCACAATGTATTATGACGTCATAATGTATCCGCATTATGACATCACAATATATTATTAGAGCGCAATTTGCAGGTATTATGACCAATTTCTCTTACCCCACTTTGTGTCACATCTACTGGAGCATCATGAGCATGTATTATGACGTCACAGTATGTGATGACATCATAATTAGTATGCACTATGACGTCAGAATGTATTATTATGTCATAATGTATCCGCATTATGACATCACAATATATTATGAGAGCGCAACATGCAGGTATTATGAGCAATTTCTCTTACCCCAATTTGTGTCACATCTACTGCAGCATCATGAACATGTATTATGATGTCACAGTATATGATGACATCATAATTAATATGCACTGTGACCTCACAATATATTATGACGTCATAATGTATCCGCATTATGACATAACAATATACTAGGAGAGCGCAACATGCAGGTATTATGAGCAATTTCTGTAACCCCAACTTCTGTCACATCTACTGGAGCATCATGAGCATGTATTATGACGTCACAGTATATGATGACATCATAATTAGTATGCACTATGACGTCACAATGTATTATGACGTCATAATGTATCCGCATTATAACATCACAATATATTATGAGAGCGCAATTTGCAGGTATTATGAGCAATTTCTCTTACCCCAATTTGTGTCACATCTACTGGAGCATCATGACCATGTATTATGACGTCAGAGTATATGATGACATCATAATTGGTATGCACTATGTCGTCACAATGTATTATGACATCATAATGTATCCGCATTATGACATCACAATATATTATGAGAGCGCAATTTGCAGGTTTTATGAACAATTTCGCTTACACCAATTTGTGTCACATCTACTGGAGCATCATGAGCATGTATTATGACCTCACAGTATATGATGACATCAGAGCTAGTATGCACTGTGACGTCACAATGTATTATGACGTCATAATGTATCCGCTTTATGACACACAATATATTTTGAGAGTGCAAATTGCAGGAATTATGAGCAATTTCTCTTACCCCAATTTGTGTCACATCTACTGGAACATCATGAGCATGTATTATGACATCACAGTATGTGATGACATCATAATTAGTATGCACTATGACGTCATAATGTATTATGACGTCATAATGTATCCGCATTATGACGTCACAATATAATATTAGAGCGCAATTTGCAGGTATTATGACCAACTTTTCTTACCCCACTTTGTGTCACATCTACTGGAGCATCATAAGCATGTATTATGACATCACAGTATGTGATGACATCATAATTAGTATCTACTATGACGTCAGAATGTATTATGATGTCATAATGTATCCGCATTATGACATCACATTATATTATGAGAGCGCAACATGCAGGTATTATGAGCAATTTCTCTTACCCCAATTTGTGTCACATCTACTGGAGCATCATGAGCATGTATTATGATGTCACAGTATATGATGACATCATAATTAGTATGCACTGTGACCTCACAATATATTATGACGTCATAATGTATCCGCATTATGACATAACAATATACTAGGAGAGCGCAACATGCAGGTATTATGAGCAGTTTCTCTTACCCCAACTTCTGTCACATCTACTGGAGCATCATGAGCATGTATTATGACGTCACAGTAAATGATGACATCATAATTAGTATGCACTATGACGTCACAATGTATTATGACGTCATTATGTATCCGCATTATGACATCACAATATATTATGAGAGCGCAACTTGCAGGTTTTATGACCAATTTCGCTTAACCCAATTTGTGTCACATCAACTGGAGCTTCATGAGCATGTATTATGACGTCACAATATATGAGCACATCATAATTAGTACGCAGTATGACGTCACAATGTATTATGAGGTCATAATATATCCGCATTATGACATCACAATATATTATGAGAGCGCAACATGCAGGTATTATGAGCAATTTCGCTTACCCCAATTTGTATGACATCTACTGGAGCATCATGAGTATGTATTATGACGTCACAGTATATGATGACATCATAATTAGTTTGCAGTATGACGTCACAATATATTATGAGGTCATAATGTATCCGCATTATGACATCACAAAATATAATGAGAGCGCAACTTGCAGGTATTATGAGCAATTACTCTTACCCCAATTTGGGTCACATCTACTGGAGCAACATGAGCATGTATTATGACGTCACAGTATATGATGACATCATAATTAGTATGAACTATGACGTCACAATATATTATGACGTCATAATATATCCGCATTATGACATCACAATATATTATGAGAGCGCAACATGCAGGTATTATGAGCAATTTCGCTTACCCCAATTTGTATGACATCTACTGGAGCATCATGACCATGTATTATGACGTCACAGTATATGATGACATCATAATTAGTATGCATTATGATGTCACAATGTATTATGACGTCATAATATATCCGCATTATGACATCCCAATATATTATGAGAGCGCAATTTGCAGGTTTTATGACCAATTTCGCTTACAACAATTTGTGTCACATCTACTGGAGCATCATGAGCATGTATTATGACGTCACAGTATATGATGACATTATAATTAGTATGCAGTATGACGTCACAATATATTATGACGTCATAATGTATCCGCCTTATGACATCACAATATATTATGAGAGCGCAATTTGGAGGTATTATGAGCAATTTCTCTTAACCCAATTTGTGTCACATCTACTGGAGCATCATGAGCATGTATTATGACGTCAGAGTATATGATGACATCATAATTAGTATGCACTATGACGTCACAATGTACTATGACATCATAATGTATCCGCATTATGACATCGCAGTATATTATGAGAGCGCAATTTGCAGGTTTTATGACCAATTTCGCTAACCCGAATTTGTGTCACATCTACTGAAGCATCATGAGCATGTATTATGACGTCACAGTATATGATGACATCATAATTAGTATGCAGTATGATATCACAATGTATTATGACGTCATAATGTATCTGCATAATGACATCACAATATATAATGAGAGTGCAACAGGCAGGTATTATGAGCAATTTCTCTTACCCAATTGGTGTCACATCTACTGGAGCATCATGAGCATGTATTATGACGTCACAGTATATGATGACATCATAATTACTATGCACTATGATGTCACAATGTATTATGATGTCATAATGTATCCGCATTATGACATCACAATATATTAAGAGAGCGCAATTTGCCGGTATTAAGAGCAATTTCTCTTACCCCAATTTGTGTCACATCTACTGGGGCATCATGAGCATGTATTATGACGTCACAGTATATGATGACATCATAATTAGTATGCAGTATGACGTCACAATGTATTATGACGTCATAATGTATCTTCATTATGACATCACAATATGTGATGAGAGCGCAATTTGCAGGTATTGTGAACCATTTCTCTTACCCCAATTTGTGTCACATCTACTGGAGCATCATGAGCATGTATTATGACGTCAGAGTATATGATGACATCATAATTAGTATGCACCATGACGTCACAATGTATTATGACGTCATAATGTATCCGCCTTATGACATCACAATATATTATGAGAGCGCAATTTGCAGGTATTATGAGCAATTTCTCTTACCCCAATTTGTGTCACATCTACTCGAGCATCATGAGCATGTTTTATGACGTCACAGTATATGATGACATCATAATTAGTATGCACTATGACGTCACAATGTATTATGATGTCATAATATATCCGCATTATGACATCGCAATATATTATGAGAGCGCAATTTGCAGGTATTATGAGCAATTTCTCTTACCCCAATTTGTGTCACATCTACTGGAGCATAATGAGCATGCATTATGATGTCACAGTATATGATGACATCATAATTAGTATGCACTATGATGTCACAATGTATTATGACGTCATAATGAATCCGCATTATGACATCACAATATATTATGAGAGCGCAATTTGAAGGTATTATGAGCAATTTCTCTTACCCCAATTTGTGTCACATCTACTGGAGAAACATGAGCATGTATTATGACGTCACAGTATATGATGACATCCTAATTAGTATACATTATGACGTCACAATGTATTATGATGTCATAATATATCCGCATTATGACATCACAATATATTATGAGAGCGCAATTTGCAGGTATTATAAGCAATTTCTCTTACCACAATTTGTGTCACATTTACTGGAGCATCATGAGCATGCATTATAATGTCACAGTATATGATGACATCATAATTAGTATGCACTATGATGTCACAATGTATTATGACGTCATAATGAATCCACTTTATGACATCACAATATATTATGAGAGCGCAATTTGCAGGTATTATGACCAATTTCTCTTACCCCAATATGTCACATCTACTGGAGCATCATGAGCATGTATTATGACGTCACAGTATATGATGACATCATAATTAGTATGCACTATGTCGTCACAATGTATTATGATGTCATAATATATCCGCATTATGACATCACAATATATTATGAGAGCGCAATTTGCAGGTATTATGAGCAATTTCTTATACCGCCATTTGTGTCACATCTACTGGAGCATCCTGAGCATGTATTATGACGTCACAGTATATGATGACATCATAATTAGTATGCACTATGGTGTCACAATGTATTATGTCGTCATAATATATCCGCATTATGACATCGCAATATATTATGAGAGCGCAACTTGCAGGTATTATGAGCAATTTCTCTTACCCCAATTTGTGTCACATCTACTGGAGCATAATGAGCATGCATTTTGATGTAACAGTATATGATGACATCATAATTAGTATGTATTATGACGTCATAATGAATCCGCATTACGACATCACAATATATTGTGAGCGCAATTTGCAGGTATTATGAGCAATTTCTCTTACCCCAATTTGTGTCACATCTACTGGAGCATCATGAGCATGCATTATGACGTCACAGTATATGATGACATCATAATTAGTAAGCATTATGACCTCACAATGTATCATGACGTCATAATGTATCCACATTATGACATCACAATATATTATGAGAGCGCAATTTGCAGGTACTATAAGCAATTTCTCTTACCCTAATTTGTGTCACATATACTGGAGCATCCTGAGCATGTATTATGACGTCACAATATATGATGACATCATAATTAGTATGCACTATGATGCCACAATTTATTATGACGTCATAATGTATTCGCATTATGACATCACAATATATTATGAGAGCGCAATTTTCAGGTATTATGAGCAATTTCTCTTACCCCAATTTGTGTCACATCTACTCCAGCATCATGAGCATGTATTATGACGTCACAGTATATGATGACATCATAATTAGTATGCATTATGACGTCACAATGTATTATGATGCCACAATATATCCGCATTATGACATCACAATATATTATGAGAGCGCAATTTGCAGGTATTATGAGCAATTTCTCTTACCCCAATTTGTGTCATATCTACTGGAGGATCCTGAGCATGTATTATGACGTCACAGTATATGATGACATCATAATTACTTTGCACTATGACGTTACAATGTATTATGACGTCATAATATATTCGCATTATCACATCACAATATATTATGAGAGAGCAATTTGCAGGTATTATGAGGAATTTCTCTTACCCCAATTTGTGTCACATCTACTGGAGCATCATGAGCATGTATTATGATATCACAGTATATGATGACATCATAATTAGTATGCACTATGACGTCACAATGTATTATGACATCATAATGTATCCACATTATGACATCGCAACACATTATGAGAGCGCAATTTTCAGGTATTATGAGCAATTTCTCTTACCCCAATTTGTGTCACAACTACTGGAGCATAATGAGCATGCATCATGATGTCACAGTATATGATGACATCATAATTAGTATGTATTATGACGTCATAATGAATCCGCATTATGACATCACAATATATTGAGAGGGCAATTTGCAGGTATTATGAGCAATTTCTCTTACCCCAATTTGTGTCACATCTACTGGAGCACCATGAGCATGCATTATGACGTCACAGTATATGATGACATCATAATTAGTATGCACTATGACGTCACAATGTATTATGACATCATAATGTATCCGCATTATGACATCGCAATGCATTATGAGAGCGCAATTTGCAGGTATTATGAGCAATTTCTATTACCCCACTTTGTGTCACAACTACTGGAGCATAATGAGCATGCATTATGATGTCACAGTATATGATGACATCATAATTGGTATGTATTATGACGTCATAATGAATCCACATTATGACATCACAATATATTGAGAGCGCAATTTGCAGGTATTATGACCAATTTCTCTTACCCCAATTTGTGTCACATCTACTCGACCATCATGAGCATGTATTATGATGTCACAGTATACGATGATGTCATAATTAGTATGCACTATGACGTCACAATGTATTATGACATCATAATGTATCCGCATTATGACATCGCAATATATTATGAGAGTGCAATTTGCAGGTATTATGAGCAATTTCTCTTACCCCAATTTGTGTCACATCTACTGGAGTATCATGAGCATGCATTATGATGGCACAGTATATGATGACATCATAATTAGTATGCACTATGATGTAACAATGTATTATGACGTCATAATGAATCCGCATTATGACATCTCAATATATTATGAAAGCGCAATTTGCAGGTATTATGAGCAATTTCTCTTACCCCAATTTGTGTCACATCTACTGGAGCATCATGAGCATGCATTATGATGTCACAATATATGATGACATCATAATTAGTATGCACTATGATGTCACAATGTATTATGACGTCATAATGAATCCACATTATGACATCACAATATATTATGAGAGCGCAATTTGCAGGTATTATGACCAATTTCTCTTACCCCAATGTGTGTCACATCTACTGGAGCATCATGAGCATGCATTATGACGTCACAATATATGATGACATCATAATTAGTCTGCACTATGATGTCACAATGTATTATGACGTCATGATGTATCCCCTTTTTGACATCACAATATATTATGAGAGCGCAATTTGCAGGTATTATGAGCAATTTCTCTTACCCCAATTTGTGTCACATCTCCTGGAGCATCATGAGCATGTATTATGACGTCACAGTATAGGATGACATCATAATTAGTATGCACTATGACGTCACAATGTATTATGATATCATAATATATCCGCATTATGACATCACAATATATTATGAGAGCGCAATTTGCATGTATTATGAGCAATTTCTCTTACCCCAATTTGTGTCACATCTACTGGAGCATCCTGAGCATGTATTATGACGTCACAATATATGATGACATCATAATTAGTATGCACTATGACGTCACAACGTATTATGACGTCATAATATATTCACATTATCACCTCACAATATATTATGAGAGAGCAATTTGCAGGTATTATGAGGAATTTCTCTTACCCCAATTTGTGTCACATCTGCTGGAGCATCATGAGCATGTATTATGATGTCACAGTATATGATGACATCATAATTAGTATGCACTATGACATCACAATGTATTATGACATCATAATGTATCCGCATTATGACATCGTAATACATTATGAGAGCGCAATTTGCAGGTATTATGAGCAATTTCTCTTGCCCCAATTTGTGTCACAACTACTGGAGCATAATTAGCATGCAATATGATGTCACAGTATATGATGACATCATAATAAGTATTTATTATGACGTCATAATGAATCCGCCTTATGACATCACAATATATTGAGAACGCAATTTGCAGGTATTATGAGCAATTTCTCTTACCACAATTTGTGTCACATCTACTGGAGCATCATGAGCATGCATCATGACGTCACAGTATATGATGACATCATAATTAGTATGCACTATGACGTCACAATGTATTATGACATCATAATGTATCCGCATAATGACATCGCAATTTATTATGAGAGCGCAATTTGCAGGTATTATGAGCAATTTCTCTTACCCCAATTTGTGTCAAATCTACTGGAGAACCATGAGCATGTATTATGACGTCACAGTATATGATGACATCATAATTAGTATGCACTATGATGTCACAATGTATTATGATGTCATAATGTATTCGCATTATGACATCACAATATATTATAAGAGCGCAATTTTCAGGTATTATGAGCAATTTCTCTTACCCCAATTTGTGTCACATCTACTCGAGCATCATGAGCATGTATTATGACGTCACAGTATATGATGATATCATAATTAGTATGCACTATGACGTCACAATGTATTATGACATCATAATGTATCCGCATTATGACATCGCAATATATTATGAGAGCGCAATTTGCAGGTATTATGAGCAATTTCTCTTACCCCAATTTGTGTCACATCTACTGGAGCATTATGAGCATGCATTACGATGTCACAGTATATGATGACATCATAATTAGTATGCACTATGATGTCACAATGTATTATGACGTCACAATGAATCCGCATTATGACATCTCAATATATTATGAGAGCGCAATTTGCAGGTATTATGAGCAATTTCTCTTACCCCAATTTGTGTCACATCTACTGGAGCCTCATGAGCATGCATTATGATGTCACAATATATGATGACATCATAATTAGTATGCACTATGATGTCACAATGTATTATGACGTCATAATGTATCCGCTTTATTACATCACAATATATTATGAGAGCGCAATTTGCAGGTATTATGACCAATTTCTCTTACCCCAATTTGTGTCACATCTCCTGGAGCATCATGAGCATGTATTATGACGTCACAGTATAGGATGACATCATAATTAGTATGCACTATGACGTCACAATATATTATGATGTCAGAATATATCCGCATTATGACATCACAATATATTATGAGAGCGCAATTTGCAGGTATTATGAGCAATTTCTCTTACCCCAATTTGTGTCACATCTACTGGAGTATAATGAGAATGCATTATGATGTCACAGTATATGATGACATCATAATTAGTATGCACTATGATGTCACAATGTATTATGACGTCATAATGTATCCGCTTTTTGACATCACAATATATTGTAAGAGCGCAATTTGCAGGTATTATGACCAATTTCTCTTACCCCAATTTGTGTCACATCTACTGGAGCATCATGAGCATGCATTATGATGTCACAATATATGATGACATCATAATTAGTATACACTATGATGTCACAATGTATTATGACGTCATTATGTATCCGCTTTATGATATCACAATATATTATGAGAGCGCTATTTGCAGGTATTATGACCAATTTCTCTTACCCCAATTTGTGTCACATTTCCTGGAGCATCATGAGCATGTATTATGACGTCACAGTATAGGATGACATCATAATTAGTATGCACTATGACGTCACAATATATTATGATGTCAGAATATATCCGCATTATGACATCACAATATATTATGAGAGCGCAACATGCAGGTATTATGAGCAATTTCTCTTACCCCAATTTGTGTCACATCTACTGGAGTATAATGAGAATGCATTATGATGTCACAGTATATGATGACATCATAATTAGTATGCACTATGATGTCACAATGTATTATGACGTCATAATGTATCCGCTCTTTGACATCACAATATATTATAAGAGCGCAATTTGTAGGTATTATGACCAATTTCTCTTACCCCAATTTGTGTCACATCTACTGGAGCATCATGAGCATGCATTATGATGTCACAATATATGATGACATCATAAGTAGTATGCACTATGACGTCGCAATGTATTATGATGTCATAATAAATCCGCATTATGATATCACAATATATTATGAGAGCGCAATTTGCAGGTATTATGACCAATTTCTCTTACCCCAATTTGTGTCACATCTACTGGAGCATCATGAGCATGCATTATGACGTCACAATATATGATGACATCATAATTAGTCTGTACTATGATGCCACAATGTATTATGACGTCATAATGTATCCGCTTTTTGACATCACAATATATTATGAGAGCGCAATTTGCAGGTATTATGAGCAATTTCTCTTACACCAATTTGTGTCACATCTACTCGAGAAACATGAGCATGTATTATGACGTCACAGTATATGATGACATCATAATTAGTATGCATTATGCCGTCACAATGTATTATGATATCACAATATATCCGCATTATGACATCACAATATATTATGAGAGCGCAATTTGCAGGTATTATGAGCAATTTCTCTTACCCCAATTTGTGTCACATCTACTGGAGCATCCTGAGCATGTATTATGACGTCACAATATATGATGACATCATAATTAGTATGCACTATGACATCACAATGTATTATGACATCATAATGTATCCGCATTATGACATCGTAATACATTATGAGAGCGCAATTTGCAGGTATTATGAGCAATTTCTCTTACCCCAATTTGTGTCACAACTACTGGAGCATAATTAGCATGCATTGTGATGTCACAGTATATGATGACATCATAATTAGTATGTATTATGACGTCATAATGAATCCGCCTTATGACATCACAATATATTGAGAACGCAATTTGCAGGTATTATGAGCAATTTCTCTTACCCCAATTTGTGTCACATCTACTGGAGCATCATGAGCATGCATCATGACGTCACAGTATATGATGACATCATAATTAGTATGCACTATGACGTCCCAATGTATTATGACATCATTATGTATCCGCATTATGACATCGCAATTTATTATGAGAGCGCAATTTGCAGGTATTATGACCAATTTCTCTTACCCCATTTTGTGTCAAATCTACTGGAGAACCATGAGCATGTATTATGACGTCACAGTATATGATGACATCATAATTAGTATGCACTATGATGTCACAATGTATTATGACGTCATAATGAATCCGCATTATGACATCACAATATATTATGAGAGCGCAATTTGCTGGTATTTTGAGCAATTTCTCTTACCCCAATTTGTGTCACATCTACTGGAGCATCATGAGCATGTATTATGACGTCACAGTATATGATGATATCATAATTAGTATGCACTATGACGTCACAATGTATTATGACAACATAATGTATCCGCATTATGACATCGCAATATATTATGAGAGCGCAATTTGCAGGTATTATGAGCAATTTCTCTTACCCCAATTTGTGTCACATCTACTGGAGCATCATGAGCATGCATTATGATGTCAGAGTATATGATGACATCATAATTAGTATGCACTATGATGTCACAATGTATTATGACGTCATAATGAATCCGCATTATGACATCTCAATATATTATGAGAGCGCAATTTGCAGGTATTATGAGCAATTTCTCTTAACCCAATTTGTGTCACATTTACTGGAGCATCATGAGCATGCATTATGATGTCACAATATATGATGACATCATAATTAGTAGGCGCTATGATGTCACAATGTATTATGACGTCATAATGTATCCGCTTTATGACATCACAATATATTATGAGAGCGCAATTTGCAGGTATTATGACCAATTTCTCTTACCCCAATTTGTGTCACATCTCCTGGAGCATCATGAGCATGTATTATGACGTCACAGTATAGGATGACATCATAATTAGTATGCACTATGACGTCACAATATATTATGATGTCAGAATATATCCGCATTATGACATCACAATATATTATGAGAGCGCAATTTGCAGGTATTATGAGCAATTTCTCTTACCCCAATTTGTGTCACATCTACTGGAGTATAATGAGAATGCATTATGATGTCACAGTATATGATGACATCATAATTAGTATGCACTATGATGTCACAATGTATTATGACGTCATAATGTATCCGCTTTTTGACATCACAATATATTATAAGAGCGCAATTTGCAGGTATTATGACCAATTTCTCTTACCCCAATTTGTGTCACATCTACTGGAGCATCATGAGCATGCATTATGATGTCACAATATATGATGACATCATAATTAGTATACACTATGATGTCACAATGTGTTATGACGTCATTATGTATCCGCTTTATGATATCACAATATATTATGAGAGCGCTATTTGCAGGTATTATGACCAATTTCTCTTACCCCAATTTGTGTCACATCTCCTGGAGCATCATGAGCATGTATTATGACGTCACAGTATATGATGACATCATAATTAGTATGCACTATGACGTCACAATATATTATGTTGTCAGAATATATCCGCATTATGACATCACAATATATTATGAGAGCGCAATTTGCAGGTATTATGAGCAATTTCTCTTACCCCAATTTGTGTCACATCTACTGGAGTATAATGAGAATGCATTATGATGTCACAGTATATGATGACATCATAATTAGTATGCTCTATGATGTCACAATGTATTATGTCGTCATAATGTATCCGCTTTTTGACATCACAATATATTATAAGAGCGCAATTTGCAGGTATTATGAGCAATTTCTCTTACCCCAATTTGTGTCACATCTACTGGAGCATCATGAGCATGCATTATGATGTCACAATATATGATGACATCATAATTAGTATGCACTATGACGTCGCAATGTATTATGATGTCATAATATATCCGCATTATGATATCACAATATATTATGAGAGCGCAATTTGCAGGTATTATGACCAATTTCTCTTACCCCAATTTGTGTCACATCTACTGGAGCATCATGAGCATGCATTATGACGTCACAATATATGATGACATCATAATTAGTCTGTACTATGATGCCACAATGTATTATGACGTCATAATGTATCCGCTTTTTGACATCACAATATATTATGAGAGCGCAATTTGCAGGTATTATGAGCAATTTCTCTTACCCCAATTTGTGTCACATCTACTCGAGAAACATGAGCATGTATTATGACGTCACAGTATATGATGACATCATAATTAGTATGCATTATGCCGTCACAATGTATTATGATATCACAATATATCCGCATTATGACATCACAATATATTATGAGTGCGCAATTTGCAGGTATTATGAGCAATTTCTCTTACCCCAATTTGTGTCACATCTACTGGAGCATCCTGAGCATGTATTATGACGTCACAATATATGATGACATCATAATTAGTATGCACTATGACATCACAATGTATTATGACATCATAATGTATCCGCATTATGACATCGTAATACATTATGAGAGCGCAATTTGCAGGTATTATGAGCAATTTCTCTTACCCCAATTTGTGTCACAACTACTGGAGCATAATTAGCATGCATTGTGATGTCACAGTATATGATGACATCATAATTAGTATGTATTATGACGTCATAATGAATCCGCCTTATGACATCACAATATATTGAGAACGCAATTTGCAGGTATTATGAGCAATTTCTCTTACCCCAATTTGTGTCACATCTACTGGAGCATCATGAGCATGCATCATGACGTCACAGTATATGATGACATCATAATTAGTATGCACTATGACGTCACAATGTATTATGACATCATTATGTATCCGCATTATGACATCGCAATTTATTATGAGAGCGCAATTTGCAGGTATTATGACCAATTTCTCTTACCCCATTTTGTGTCAAATCTACTGGAGAACCATGAGCATGTATTATGACGTCACAGTATATGATGACATCATAATTAGTATGCACTATGATGTCACAATGTATTATGACGTCATAATGAATCCGCATTATGACATCACAATATATTATGAGAGCGCAATTTGCTGGTATTTTGAGCAATTTCTCTTACCCCAATTTGTGTCACATCTACTGGAGCATCATGAGCATGTATTATGACGTCACAGTATATGATGATATCATAATTAGTATGCACTATGACGTCACAATGTATTATGACAACATAATGTATCCGCATTATGACATCGCAATATATTATGAGAGCGCAATTTGCAGGTATTATGAGCAATTTCTCTTACCCCAATTTGTGTCACATCTACTGGAGCATCATGAGCATGCATTATGATGTCAGAGTATATGATGACATCATAATTAGTATGCACTATGATGTCACAATGTATTATGACGTCATAATGAATCCGCATTATGACATCTCAATATATTATGAGAGCGCAATTTGCAGGTATTATGAGCAATTTCTCTTAACCCAATTTGTGTCACATTTACTGGAGCATCATGAGCATGCATTATGATGTCACAATATATGATGACATCATAATTAGTAGGCGCTATGATGTCACAATGTATTATGACGTCATAATGTATCCGCTTTATGACATCACAATATATTATGAGAGCGCAATTTGCAGGTATTATGACCAATTTCTCTTACCCCAATTTGTGTCACATCTCCTGGAGCATCATGAGCATGCATTATGACGTCACAATATATGATGACATCATAATTAGTATGCACTATGATGTCACAATGTATCCGCTTTATGACATCACAATATATTATGAGAGCGCAATTTGCAGGTATTATGAGCAATTTCTCTTACCCCAATTTGTGTCACATCTACTCGATAAACATGAGCATGTATTATGACGTCACAGTATATGATGACATCATAATTAGTATGCATTATGCCGTCACAATGTATTATGATATCACAATATATCCGCATTATGACATCACAATATATTATGAGAGCGCAATTTGCAGGTATTATGAGCAATTTCTCTTACCCCAATTTGTGTCACATCTACTGGAGCATCCTGAGCATGTATTATGACGTCACAATATATGATGACATCATAATTAGTATGCACTATGACATCACAATGTATTATGACATCATAATGTATCCGCATTATGACATCGTAATACATTATGAGAGCGCAATTTGCAGGTATTATGAGCAATTTCTATTACCCCAATTTGTGTCACAACTACTGGAGCATAATTAGCATGCATTGTGATGTCACAGTATATGATGACATCATAATTAGTATGTATTATGACGTCATAATGAATCCGCCTTATGACATCACAATATATTGAGAACGCAATTTGCAGGTATTATGAGCAATTTGTCTTACCCCAATTTGTGTCACATCTACTGGAGCATCATGAGCATGCATCATGACGTCACAGTATATGATGACATCATAATTAGTATGCACTATGACGTCACAATGTATTATGACATCATTATGTATCCGCAATATGACATCGCAATTTATTATGAGAGCGCAATTTGCAGGTATTATGAGCAATTTCTCTTACCCCAATTTGTGTCAAATCTACTGGAGAACCATGAGCATGTATTATGACGTCACAGTATATGATGACATCATAATTAGTATGCACTATGATGTCACAATGTATTATGACGTCATAATGAATCCGCATTATGACATCACAATATATTATGAGAGCGCAATTTGCTGGTATTTTGAGCAATTTCTCTTACCCCAATTTGTGTCACATCTACTGGAGCATCATGAGCATGTATTATGACGTCACAGGATATGATGACATCATAATTAGTATGCAGTATGACGTCACAATGTATTATGACATCATAATGTATCCGCATTATGACATCGCAATATATTATGATAGCGCAATCTGCAGGTATTATGAGCAATTTCTCTTACCACAATCTGTGTCACATCTACTGGAGCATCATGAGCATGCATTATGATGTCACAATATATGATGACATCATAATTAGTATGCACTATGATGTCACAAAGTATTATGACGTCATAATGTATCCGCTTTATGACTTCACATTATATTATGAGAGCGCAATTTGCAGGTATTATGACCAATTTCTCTTACCCCAATTTGTGTCACATCTACTGGAGCATCATGAGCATGTATTATGACGTCACAGTATATGATGACATCATAATTAGTATGCAGTATGACGTCAGAATGTATTATGACGTCATAATGTATCCGCTTTTTGACATCACAATATATTATGAGAACGCAATTTGTAGGTATTATGAGCAATTTCTTTTACCTCAATTTGTGTCACATCTACTGGAGAAACATGAGCATGTATTATGACGTCACAGTATATGATGACATCATAATTAGTATGCATTATGACGTCACAATGTATTATGATGACATAATATATCCGCATTATGACATCACAATATATTATGAGAGTGCAATTTGCAGGTATTATGAACAATTACTCTTTCCCTATTTGTGTCACATCTACTGGAGCATCCTGAGCATGTATTATGATGTCAAAATATATGATGACATCATAATTAGTATGCACTATGATATCACAATGTATTATGACGTCATAATATATTCGCATTATCACATCACACTATATTATGAGAGAGCAATTTGCAGGTATTATGACGAATTTCTCTTGCCCCAATTTGTGTCACATCTACTGGAGCATCATGAGCATGTATTATGATGTCACAGTATATGATGACATCATAATTAGTATGCACTATGACGTCACAATGTATTATGACATCATAATGTATCCGCATTATGACATCGAAATACATTATGAGAGCGCAGTTTGCAGGTATTATGAGCAATTTCTCTTACCCCAATTTGTGTCACAAGTACTGGAGCATAATGAGCATGCATTATGATGTCACAGTATATGATGACATCATAATTAGTATGTATTATGACGTCATAATGAATCCACATTATGACATCACAATATATTGAGAGCGCAATTTGCAGGTATTATGAGCAATTTCTCTTACCCCAATTTGTGTCACATCTACTGGAGCATCATGAGCATGCATTATGACGTCACAGTATATGATGACATCATAATTAGTATGCACTATGACGTCACAATGGATTATGACATCATAATGCATCCGCATTATGACATCGCAATATATTATGAGAGCGCAATATGCAGGTATTATGACCAATTTCGCTTACCCCAATTTGTGTCACATCTCCTGTAGCTTCATGAGCATGTATTTTGACGTCACAGTATATGATGACATCATAATTAGTATGCACTATGACGTCACAATGTATTATGATGTCATAATATATCGGCATTATGACATCAGAATATATTATGAGAGCGCAATTTGCAGGTATTATGAGCAATTTCTCTTACCACAATTTGTGACACATCTACTGGAGCATCATCAGCATGCATTATGACATCACAATATATGATGACATCATAATTAGTATGCACTATGACGTCACAATGCATTATGATGTCACAGTATATGATGACATCATAATTAGTATGCATTATGACGTCACAATATATTATGATGTCATAATATATCCGCATTATGACATCACAATATATTATGAGAGCGCAATTTGCAGGTATTATGAGCAATTTCTCTTACCACGATTTGTGTAACATGTGCTGGAGCATCATGAGCATGCATTATGATGTCACAATATATGATGACATCATAATTAGTATGCACTATGATGTCACAATGTATTATGACGTCATAATGTATCCGCTTTATGACATCACAATATATTATGAGAGCGCAATTTGCAGGTATTATGACCAATTTCTCTTACCCCAATTTGTGTCACATCTCCTGTAGCATCATGAGCATGTATTTTGACGTCACAGTATATGATGACATCATAATTAGTATGCACTATGACGTCACAATGTATTATGATGTCATAATATATCCGCATTATGACATCAGAATATATTATGAGAGCGCAATTTGCAGGTATTATGAGCAATTTCTCTTACCACAATTTGTGCCACATCTACTGGAGCATCATGAGCATGCATTATGACGTCACAATATATGATGACATCATAATTAGTATGCACTATGATGTCACAATGTATTATGACGTCATAATGTATCCGCTTTTTGACATCACAATATATTATGAGAGCGCAATTTGCAGGTATTATGACCAATTTCTCTTAAACCAATTTGTGTCACATCTACCGGAGCATCATGAGCATGCATTATGATGTCACAATATATGATGACATCATAATTAGTATGCACTATGATGTCACAACGTATTATGACGTCATAATGTATCCGCTTTGTGACATCACTATATATTATGAGAGCGCAATTTGCAGGTATTATCAGCATTTTCTCTTACCACAATTTGTGTCACATCTACTGGAGCATCATGAGCATGCATTATGACGTCACAATATATGATGACATCGTAATTAATATGCACTATGATGTCACAATGTATTATGACGTCATAATGTATCCGCTTTATGACATCACAATATATTATGAGAGCGCAATTTGCAGGTATTATGACCAATTTCTCTTACCCTAATTTGTGTCAAATCTACTGGAGCATCATGTGCATGTATTATGATGTCACAGTATATGATGACATCATAATTAGTATGCACTATGACGTCACAACGTATTATGATGTCATAATGAATCCGCTTTATGACATCACAATATATTATGAGAGCACAATTTGCAGGTATTATGAGCAATTTCTCTTACCCCAATTTGTGTCACATCTACTGGAGAAACATGAGCATGTATTATGACGTCACAGTATATGATGACATCATAATTAGTATGCACTATGACGTCACAATGTATTATGATGTCTTAATATATCCGGATAATGACATCACAATATATTATGAGAGCGCAATTTGCAGGTGTTATGAGCAATTTCTCTTACCACAATTTGTGCCACATCTACTGGAGCATCATGAGAATGCATTATGACGTCACAATATATGATGTCATCATAATTAGTATGCACTATGATGTCACAATGTATTATGACGTCATAATGTATCCGCTTTATGACATCACAATATATTATGAGAGCGCAATTTGCAGGTATTATGACCAATTTCTCTTACCCCAATTTGTGTCACATCTACTGGAGCATCATGAGCATGTATTATGATGTCACAGTATATGATTACATCATAATTAGTATGCACTATGAGGTCACTATGTATTATGATGTCATAATATATCCGCATTATGACATCACAGCATATTATGAGAGCGCAATTTGCAGGTATTATGAGCAATTTCTCTTGCCACAATTTGTGTCACATCTACTGGAGCATCTTGAGCATCCATTATGACGTCACAATATATGATGACATCGTAATTAGTATGCACTATGAAGTCACAATGTATTATGACGTCATAATGTATCCGCTTTATGACATCACAATATATTATGAGAGCGCAATTTGCAGGTATTATGACCAATTTCTCTTTCCCTAATTTGTGTCACATCTACTGGAGCATCATGTGCATGTATTATGACATCACAGTATATGATGACATCATAATTAGTATGCACTATGACGTCACAATGTATTGTGACGTCATAATGTATCCGCATTTTGACATCACAATATGTTATGAGAGCGCCATTTGCAGGTATTATGAGCAATTTCCCTTACCCCAATTTGTGTCACATATACTGGAGCATCATGAGCATGTTTTATGACGTCACAGTATATGATGACAACATAATTAGTATGCACTATGACGTCACAATGTATTATGATGTCATAATATATCCGCATTATGACATCACAATATATTATGAGAGCGCAATTTGCAGGTATTATGAGCAATTTCTCTTACCACAATTTGTGTCACATCTACTGGAGCATCATGAGCATGCATTATGACGTCACAATATATGATGACATCGTAATTAGTATGCACGATGATGTCACAATGTATTATGACGTCATAATGTATCCGCTTTATGACATCACAATATATTATGAGAGCGCAATTTGCAGGTATTATGACCAATTTCTCTTACCCTAATTTGTGTGACATCTACTGGAGCATCATGTGCATGTATTATGACGTCACAGTATATGATGACATCATAATTAGTATGCACTATGACGTCACAACGTATTATGACGTCATAATGAATCCGCATTATGACATGACAATATATTATGAGAGCGCAATTTGCAGGTATTCTGACCAATTTCTCTTAACCCAATTTGTGACACATCTACTGGAGAAACATGAGCATGTATTATGACGTCACAGTATATGATGACATCATAATTAGTATGCATTATGACGTCTCAATATATTATGATGTCATAATATATCCGCATTATGACATCACAATATATTATGAGAGCGCAATTTGCATGTATTATGAGCAATTTCTCTTACCACAATTTGTGTAACATCTGCTGGAGCATCATGAGCATGCATTATGATGTCACAATATATGATGACATCATAATTAGTATGCACTATGATGTCACAATGTATTATGACGTCATAATGTATCTGCTTTATGACATCACAATATATTATTAGAGCGCAATTTGCAGGTATTATGAACAATTTCTCTTACCCCAATTTGTGTCACATCTACTGGAGCATCATGAGCATGTATTATGACGTCACAGTATATGATGACATCATAATTAGTATGCACTATGACGTCACAATGTATTATGATGTCATAATATATCCCGATAATGACATCACAATATATTATGAGAGCGCAATTTGCAGGTGTTATGAGCAATTTCTCTTACCACAATTTGTGCCACATCTACTGGAGCATCATGAGCATGCATTATGACGTCACAATATATGATGACATCATAATTAGTATGCACTATGATGTCACAATGTATTATTGACGTCATAATGTATCCGCTTTATGACATCACAATATATTATGAGAGCGCAATTTGCAGGTATTATGACCAATTTCTCTTACCCCAATTTGTGTCACATCTACTGGAGCATCATGAGCATGTATTATGACGTCACAGTATATGATGACATCATAATTAGTATGCACTATGAGGTCACTATGTATTATGATGTCATAGTATATCCGCATTATGACATCACAGCATATTATGAGAGCGCAATTTGCAGGTGTTATGAGCAATTTCTCTTACCACAATTTGTGTCACATCTACTGGAGCATCTTGAGCATCCATTATGACGTCACAATATATGATGACATCGTAATTAGTATGCACTATGATATCACAATGTATTATGACGTCATAATGTATCCGCTTATTGACATCACAATATATTATGAGAGCGCAATTTGCAGGTATTATGACCAATTTCTCTTACCATAATTTGTGTCACATCTACTGGAGCATCATGAGCATGCATTATGACGTCACAGTATATGATGACATCATAATTAGTAAGCATTATGACATCACAATGTATTACGACGTCATAATGTATCCGCATTATGACATCACAATATATTATGAGAGCGCAATTTGCAGGTATTATGAGCAATTTCTCTTACCCCAATTTGTGTCACATCTACTGGAGCATCCTGAGCATGTATTATGACGTCACAATATATGATGACATCATAATTAGTATGCACCATGATGTCACAATGTAATATGACGTCATAATCTATTCGCATTATGACATCACAATATATTATGAGAGCGCAATTTGCAGGTATTATGAGCAATTTATCTTACGCCAATTTGTGTCACATCTACTGGAGCATCATGAGCATGTATTATGACGTCACAATATATGATGACATCATAATTAGTATGCACTATGACGTCATAATGTATTATGAAGTCATAATGTATCCGCATTATGACCACACAATATTTTATGAGAGCGCAATTTGCAGGTATTGTAAGCAATTTCTCTTACCCCAATTTCTGTCACATCTACTGGAGCATCATGAGCATGTATTATGATGTCAAAGTATATGATGACATCATAATTAGTATGCACTATGACGTCACAATGTCTTATGACATCATAATGTATCCGCAATATGACATCACAATATAGTATGAGAGCGCAATTTGCAGGTATTAAGAGCAATTTCTCTTACCCCAATTTGTGTCACATCTACAGGAGCATCATGAGTATGCATTAAAACGTCACAGTATATGATGACATCATAATTAGTATGCAGTATGACGTCACAATGTATTATGTCGTCATAATATATACTCATTATGACATCACAATATATTATGAGAGCGTAATTTGAAGGTAATATGAGCAATTTCTCTTACCCCAATTGGTGTCACATCTACTGGAGAAACATGGTCATGTATTATGACGTCACAGTATATGATGACGTCATAATTAGTATGTATTATGACGTCACAATGTATTATGATGTCATTATATATCCGCATTATGACATCACAATATATTATGAGAGCGCAATTTGCAGGTATTATGAGCAATTTCTCTTACCCCAATTTGTGTCACATCTACTGGAGCATCATGAGCATGCATTATGACGTCACAGTATATGATGACATCATAATTAGTAAACATTATGACGTCACAATGTATTATGACGTCATAATGTATCCGCATTATGAGATCACAATATATTATGAGAGCGCAACTTGCTGGTATTATGAGCAATTTCTCTTACCGCCATTTGTGTCACATCTACTGGAGCATCCTGAGCATGTATTATGACGTCACAATATATGATGACATCATAATTAGTATGCACTATGATGTCACAATGTATTATGACGTCATAATGTATTCGCATTATGACATCACAATATATTATGAGAGCACAATTTGCAGGTATTATGAGCAATTTCTCTTACCCCAATTTGTGTCACATCTACTGGAGCATCATGAGCATGTATTATGATGTCACAGTATATGATTACATCATAATTAGTATGCACTATGAGGTCACTATGTATTATGATGTCATAATATATCCGCATTATGACATCACAGCATATTATGAGAGCGCAATTTGCAGGTATTATGAGCAATTTCTCTTGCCACAATTTGTGTCACATCTACTGGAGCATCTTGAGCATCCATTATGACGTCACAATATATGATGACATCGTAATTAGTATGCACTATGAAGTCACAATGTATTATGACGTCATAATGTATCCGCTTTATGACATCACAATATATTATGAGAGCGCAATTTGCAGGTATTATGACCAATTTCTCTTTCCCTAATTTGTGTCACATCTACTGGAGCATCATGTGCATGTATTATGACATCACAGTATATGATGACATCATAATTAGTATGCACTATGACGTCACAATGTATTGTGACGTCATAATGTATCCGCATTTTGACATCACAATATGTTATGAGAGCACCATTTGCAGGTATTATGAGCAATTTCTCTTACCCCAATTTGTGTCACATATACTGGAGCATCATGAGCATGTATTATGACGTCACAGTATATGATGACAACATAATTAGTATGCACTATGACGTCACAATGTATTATGATGTCATAATATATCCGCATTATGACATCACAATATATTATGAGAGCGCAATTTGCAGGTATTATGAGCAATTTCTCTTACCACAATTTGTGTCACATCTACTGGAGCATCATGAGCATGCATTATGACGTCACAATATATGATGACATCGTAATTAGTATGCACGATGATGTCACAATGTATTATGACGTCATAATGTATCCGCTTTATGACATCACAATATATTATGAGAGCGCAATTTGCAGGTATTATGACCAATTTCTCTTACCCTAATTTGTGTGACATCTACTGGAGCATCATGTGCATGTATTATGACCTCACAGTATATGATGACATCATAATTAGTATGCACTATGACGTCACAACGTATTATGACGTCATAATGAATCCGCATTATGACATGACAATATATTATGAGAGCGCAATTTGCAGGTATTCTGACCAATTTCTCTTAACCCAATTTGTGACACATCTACTGGAGAAACATGAGCATGTATTATGACGTCACAGTATATGATGACATCATAATTAGTATGCATTATGACGTCTCAATATATTATGATGTCATAATATATCCGCATTATGACATCACAATATATTATGAGAGCGCAACTTGCTGGTATTATGAGCAATTTCTCTTACCCCAATTTGTGTCACATCTACTCGAGCATCATGAGCATGTATTATGATTTCACAGTATATGATGACATCATAATTAGTGTGCACTATGACGTCACAATGTATTATGATGTCATAATATATCCGCATTATGACATCGCAATATATTATGAGAGCGCAATTTGCAGGTATTATGAGCAATTTCTCTTACCCCAATTTGTGTCACATCTACTGGAGAAACATGAGCATGTATTATGACGTCACAGTATATGATGACATCATAATTAGTATGCATTATGTCGTCACAATATATTATGATGTCATAATATATCCGCATTATGACATCACAATATATTATGAGAGCGCAATTTGCAGGTATTATGAGCAATTTCTCTTACCACAATTTCTGTCACATCTACTGGAGCATCATGAGCATGCATTATGATGTCACAATATATGATGACATCATAATTAATATGCACTATGATGTCACAATGTATTATGACGTCATAATGTATCCGCTTTATGACATCACAATATATAATGAGAGCGCAATTTGCAGGTATTATGACAAATTTCTCTTACCCCTATTTGTGTCACATCTACTGGAGCATCAAGAGCATGTATTATGACGTCACAGTATATGATGACATCATAATTAGTATGCACTATGACGTCACAATGTATTATGATGTCATAATATATCCGCATTATGACATCACAATATATTATGAGAGCGCAATTTGCAGGTATTATGAGCAATTTCTCTTACCACAATTTGTGTCACCTATACTGGAGCATCATGAGCATGCATTATGACGTCACAATATATGATGACATCATAATTAGTATGCACTATGATGTCGCAATGTATTATGACGTCATAATTTATCCGCTTTTTGACATCAGAATATATTATGAGAGCGCAATTTGCAGGTATTATGAGCAATTTCTCTTACCCCAATTTGTGTCACATCTACTGGAGCATCATGAGCATGCATTATGATGTCACAATATATGATGACATCATAATTAGTATGCACTATGATGTCACAATGTATTATGACGTCATAATGTATCCGCTTTATGTCATCACAATATATTATGAGAGCGCAATTTGCAGGTATTATGACCAATTTCTCTTACCACAATTTGTGTCACATCTACTGGAGCATCATGAGCATGTATTATGACGTCACAGTATATGATGACATCATAATTAGTATGCACTATGACGTCACAATGTATTATGATGTCATAATATATCCGCAATATGACATCACAACATATTAAGAGATCGCAATTTGCAGATATTATGAGCAATTTCTCTAACCCCAATTTGTGTCACATTTACTGTAGCATCCTGAGCATGTATTTTGACGTCACAATATATGATGACATCATAATTAGTATGCACTATGACGTCACAATGTATTATGACGTCATAATGTATTCGCATTATGACATCACAATATAGTATGAGAGCGCAATTTGCAGGTATTATGAGCAATTTCTCTTACCCCAATTTGTGTCACATCTACTCGGTCATCACGAGCATGTATTATGACGTCACAGTATATGATGACATCATAATTAGTATGCAGTATGATGTCACAATGTATTATGATGTCATAATATATCCGCATTATGACATCACAACATATTAAAAGAGCGCAATTTGCAGATATTATGAGCAATTTCTCTTACCCCAATTTGTGTCACATCTACTGGAGCATCATGAGCATGCATTATTACGTCACAATATATGATGACATCATAATTAGTATGCACTATGATGTCTCAATATATTATGACGTCATAATGTATCCGCTTTATGACATCACAATATATTATGAGAGCGCAATTTGCAGGTATTATGAGCAATTTCTCTTACCCCAATTTGTGTCACAACTACTGGAGCATCCTGAGCATCCATTTTGATGTCACAATATATGATGACATCATAATTAGTATGCACTATGACGTCACAATGTATTATGACGTCATAATGTATTCGCATTATGACATCACAATATAGTATGAGAGCGCAATTTCCAGGTATTATGAGTAATTTCTCTTACCCCAATTTGTGTCACATCTACTCGAGCATCATGAGCATGTATTATGACGTCACAGTATATGATGACATCATAAATAGTATGCACCATGACGTCACAATGTATTATGACATCATAATGTATCCGCATTATGACATCGCAATATATTATGAGAGCGCAATTTGCAGGTATTCGGAGCAATTTCTCTTACCCCAATTTATGTCACATCTCCTGGAGCATAATGAGCATGCATTATGATGTCACTGTATATGATGACATCATAATTAGTATGCACTATGATGTCACAATGTATTATGACGTCATAATGATTCCGCATTATGACATCACAATATATTATGAGAGCGCAATTTGCAGGTATTTTGAGCAATTTCTCTTACCCCAATTTGTGTCACATCTACTGGAGAAACAAGAGCATGTATTATGACGTCACAGTATATGATGACATCATAATTAGTATGCATTATGACGTCACAATATATTATGATGTCATAATATATCCGCATTATGGCATCACAATATATTATGAGAGCGCAATTTGCAGGTATTATGAGCAATTTCTCTTACCCCAATTTGTGTCACATCTACTGGAGCATCCCGAGCATGTATTTTGACGTCACAATATATGATGACATCATAATTAGTATGCACTATGACGTCCCAATGTATAATGAAGTCATAATGTATTCGTATTTTGACATCACAATATAGTATGAGAGCGCAATTTGCAGGTATTATGAGCAATTTCTCTTACCCCACTTTGTGTCACATCTACTGGAGCATCCTGAGCATGTATTTTGACGTCACAGTATATGATGACATCATAATTAGTATGCACTATGACGTCACAATGTATTATGACGTCATAATGTATTAGCATTATGATATCACAATATAGTATGAGAGCGCAATTTGCAGGTATTATGAGCAATTTCTCTTACCCCAATTTGTGTCACATCTACTTGAGCATCATGAGCATGTATTATGACGTCACAGTATATGATGACATCATAATTAGTATGCACTATTACGTCACAATGTATTATGATGTCATAATATATCCGCATTATGACATCACAACATATTAAGAGAGCACAATTTGCAGATATTATGAGCAATTTCTCTTACCACAATTTGTGTCACATCTACTGGAGCATCATGAGCATGCATTATGATGTCACAATATATGATGACATCATAATTAGTATGCACTATGATGTCACAATGTATTATGACGTCATAATGTATCCGCATTATGACATCACAATATATTATGAGAGCGCAATTTGCAGGTATTATGAGCAATTTCTCTTACCCCAATTTGTGTCACATCTACTGGAGCATCCTGAGCATGTATTTTGACGTCACAATATATGATGACATCATAATTAGTATGCACTATGACGTCACAATGTATTATGACGTCATAATGTATTCGCATTATGACATCACAATATAGTATGAGAGCGCAATTTGCAGGTATTATGACCAATTTCTCTTACCCCAATTTGTGTCACATCTACTCGAGCATCATGAGCATGTATTATGACGTCACAGTATATGATGACATCATAAATAGTATGCACTGTGACGTCACAATGCATTATGACATCATAATGTATCCGCATTACGACATCGCAATATATTATGAGAGCGCAATTTGCAGGTATTCGGAGCAATTTCTCTTATCGCAATTTGTGTCACATGTACTGGAGCATAATGAGCATGCATTATGATGTCACTGTATATGATGACATCATAATTAGTATGCACTATGATGTCACAATGTATTATGACGTCATAATGTATTCGCATTATGACATCACAATATATTATGAGAGCGCAATTTGCAGGTATTATGAGCAATTTCTCTTACCCCAATTTGTGTCACATCTACTGGAGCATCCTGAGCATGTATTTTGACGTCACAATATATGATGACATCATAATTAGTATGCACTATGACGTCACAATGTATTATGACGTCATAATGTATTCGCATTATGACATCACAATATAGTATGAGAGCGCAATTTCCAGGTATTATGAGTAATTTCTCTTACCCCAATTTGTGTCACATCTACTCGAGCATCATGAGCATGTATTATGACGTCACAGTATATGATGACATCATAATTAGTATGCACCATGACGTCACAATGTATTATGACATCATAATGTATCCGCATTATGACATCGCAATATATTATGAGAGCGCAATTTGCAGGTATTCGGAGCAATTTCTCTTACCCCAATTTATGTCACATCTCCTGGAGCATAATGAGCATGCATTATGATGTCACTGTATATGATGACATCATAATTAGTATGCACTATGATGTCACAATGTATTATGACGTCATAATGATTCCGCATTATGACATCACAATATATTATGAGAGCGCAATTTGCAGGTATTTTGAGCAATTTCTCTTACCCCAATTTGTGTCACATCTACTGGAGAAACATGAGCATGTATTATGACGTCACAGTATATGATGACATCATAATTAGTATGCATTATGACGTCACAATATATTATGATGTCATAATATATCCGCATTATGGCATCACAATATATTATGAGAGCGCAATTTGCAGGTATTATGAGCAATTTCTCTTACCCCAATTTGTGTCACATCTACTGGAGCATCCCGAGCATGTATTTTGACGTCACAATATATGATGACATCATAATTAGTATGCACTATGACGTCCCAATGTATAATGACGTCATAATGTATTCGTATTTTGACATCACAAAATAGTATGAGAGCGCAATTTGCAGGTATTATGAGCAATTTCTCTTACCCCAATTTGTGTCACATCTACTCGAGCATCATGAGCATGTATTATGACGTCACAGTATATGATGACATCATAATTAGTATGCACTATGACGTCACAATGTATTATGATGTCATAATATATCCGCATTATGACATCACAACATATTAAGAGAGCACAATTTGCAGATATTATGAGCAATTTCTCTTACCACAATTTGTGTCACATCTACTGGAGCATCATGAGCATGCATTATGATGTCACAATATATGATGACATCATAATTAGTATGCACTATGATGTCACAATGTATTATGACGTCATAATGTATCCGCATTATGACATCACAATATATTATGAGAGCGCAATTTGCAGGTATTATGAGCAATTTCTCTTACCCCAATTTGTGTCACATCTACTGGAGCATCCTGAGCATGTATTTTGACGTCACAATATATGATGACATCATAATTAGTATGCACTATGACGTCACAATGTATTATGACGTCATAATGTATTCGCATTATGACATCACAATATAGTATGAGAGCGCAATTTGCAGGTATTGTGACCAATTTCTCTTACCCCAATTTGTGTCACATCTACTCGAGCATCATGAGCATGTATTATGACGTCACAGTATATGATGACATCATAATTAGTATGCACTGTGACGTCACAATGTATTATGACATCATAATGTATCCGCATTACGACATCGCAATATATTATGAGAGCGCAATTTGCAGGTATTCGGAGCAATTTCTCTTATCGCAATTTGTGTCACATGTACTGGAGCATAATGAGCATGCATTATGATGTCACTGTATATGATGACATCATAATTAGTATGCACTATGATGTCACAATGTATTATGACGTCATAATGTATTCGCATTATGACATCACAATATATTATGAGAGCGCAATTTGCAGGTATTATGAGCAATTTCTCTTACCCCAATTTGTGTCACATCTACTGGAGCATCCTGAGCATGTATTTTGACGTCACAATATATGATGACATCATAATTAGTATGCACTATGACGTCACAATGTATTATGACGTCATAATGTATTCGCATTTTGACATCACAATATAGTATGAGAGCGCAATTTGCAGGTATTATGAGCAATTTCTCTTACCCCAATTTGTGTAACATCTACTCGAGCATCATGAGCATGTATTATAACGTCACAGTATATAATGACATCATAATTAGTATGCACTATGATGTCACAATGTATTATGACATCATAATGTATCCGCATTATGACATCGCAATATATTATGAGAGCGCAATTTGCAGGTATTCGGAGCAATTTCTCTTACCCCAATTTGTGTCACATCTACTGGAGCATAATGAGCATGCATTATGATGTCACTGTATATGATGACATCATAATTAGTATGCACTATGATGTCACAATGTATTATGACGTCATAATGATTCCGCATTATGACATCAAAATATATTATTAGAGCACAATTTGCAGGTATTATGAGCAATTTCTCTTACCCCAATTTGTGTCACATCTACTGGAGCATAATGAGCATGCATTATGATGTCACAGTATATGATGACATCATAATTAGTATCCACTATGATGTCACAATGTATTATGAGGTCATAATGAATCCGCATTATGACATCACAATATATTATGAGAGCGCAATTTGCAGGAATTTTGAGCAATTTCCCTTACCCCAATTTGTGTCACATCTACTGGAGAAACATGAGCATGTATTATGACGTCACAGTATATGATGACATCATAATTAATATGCATTATGACGTCACAATATATTGTGATGTCATAATATATCCGCATTATGGCATCACAATATATTATGAGAGCGCAATTTGAAGGTATCATGAGCAATTTCTATTACCCCAATTTGTGTCACATCTACTGGAGCATCCTGAGCATGTATTACGACGTCACAGTATATGATGACATCATAATTAGTATGCACTATGACATCACAATGTATTATGATGTCAGAATATATCCGCATTATGACATCACAACATATTAAGAGAGCGCAATTTGCAGATATTATGAGCAATTTCTCTTACCACAATTTGTGTCACATCTACTGGAGCATCATGAGCATGCATTATGACGTCACAATATATGATGACATCATAATTAGTATGCACTAGGACGTCACAATGTATTATGACGTCATAATGAATCCGCATTATGACATCACAATATATTATGAGAGCGCAATTTGCAGGTATTTTGAGCAATTTCTCTTACCCCAATTTGTGTCACATCTACTGGAGATACATGAGCATGTATTATGACGTCACAATAAATGATGACATCATAATTAGTATGCACTATGATGTCACAATGTATTATGACGTCATAATTATACGCATTATGACATCACAATATAGTATGAGAGCGCAATTTGCAGGTATGAGCAATTTCTCTTACCCTAATTTGTGTCACATCTACTGGAGCATCCTGAGCATGTATTTTGACGTCACAATATATGATGACATCATAATTAGTATGCACTATGACGTCACAATGTATTATGACGTCATAATGAATCCACATTATGACATCACAATATATTATGAGAGCGCAATTTGCAGGTATTTTGAGCAATTTCTCTTACCCCAATTTGTGTCACATCTACTGGAGAAACATGAGCAAGTATTATGACGTCACAATATATGATGACATCATAATTAGTATGCACTATGACGTCACAATGTATTATGACATCATAATATATTCGCATTATGACATCACAATATAGTATGAGAGCGCAATTTGCAGGTATGAGCAATTTCTCTTACCCCAATTTGTGTCACACCTACTGGAGCATCCTGAGCATGTATTTTGACGTCACAATTTATGATGACATCATAATTAGTATGCACTATGACGTCACAATGTATTATGATGTCATAATGTATTCGTATGATGACATCACAATATAGTATGAGAGCGCAATTTGCAGGTATTATGAGCAATTTCTCTTACCCCAATTTGTGTCACATCTACTCGAGCATCATGAGCATGTATTATGACGTCACAGTATATGATGACATCATAATTAGTATGCACTATGACGTCACAATGTATTATGACATCATAATGTATCCGCATTATGACATCGCAATATATTATGAGAGCGCAATTTGCAGGTATTCGGAGCAATTTCTCTTACCCCAATTTGTGTCACATGTACTGGAGTATAATGAGCATGCATTATGATGTCACTGTATATGGTGACATCATAATTAGTATGCACTATGATGTCACAATGTATTATGACGTCATAATGATTCCGCATTATGACATCACAATATATTATGAGAGCGCAATTTGCAGGTATTATGAGCAATTTCTCTTACCCCAATTTGTGTCACATCTACTGGAGCATAATGAGCATGCATTATGATGTCACAGTATATGATGACATCATAATTAGAATGCACTATGATATCACAATGTATTATGAGGTCATAATGAATCTGCATTATGACATCACAATATATTATGTGAGCGTAATTTGCAGGTATTTTGAGCAATTTCTCTTACCCCCATTTTTGTCACATCTACTGGAGAAACATGAGCATGTATTATGACGTCACAATATATGATGACATCATAATTAGTATGCACTATGACGTCACAATGTATTATGACGTCATAATGTATTCACATTATGACATCCCAATATAGTATGAGAGCGCAATTTGCAGGTATTATGAGCAATTTCTCTTACCCCAATTTGTGTCACATCTACTGGAGAATCCTGAGCATGTATTTTGACGTCACAATATATGATGACATCATAATTAGTATGCACTATGACGTCACAATGTATTATGACGTCATAATGTATTCGCATTATGACATCACAATATAGTATGAGAGCGCAATTTGCAGGTATTATGAGCAATTTCTCTTACCCCAATTTGTGTCACATCTACTCGAGCATCATGAGCATGTATTATGACGTCACAGTATATGATGACATCATAATTAGTATGCACGATGACGTCACAATGTATTATGATATCATAATATATCCGCATTATGACATCACAACATATTAAGAGAGCGCAATTTACAGATATTATGAGCAATTTCTCTTACCACAATTTGTGTCACATCTCCTGGAGCATCATGAGCATGCAGTATGACGTCAGAATATATGATGACATCATAATTAGTATGCACTATGATGTCTCAATGTATTATGACGTCATAATGTATCCGCTTTATGACATCACAATATATTATGAGAGCGCAATTTCAGGTATTATGAGCAATTTCTCTTACCCCAATTTGTGTCACATCTACAGGAGCATCCTGAGCATGTATTTTGACGTCACAATATATGATGACATCATAATTAGTATGCACTATGACGTCACAATGTATTATGACGTCATAATGTATTCGCATTATGACATCACAATATAGTATGAGAGCGCAATTTGCAGGTATTATGTGCAATTTCTCTTACCCCAATTTGTGTCACATCCAATCGAGCATCATGAGCATGTATTATGATGTCACAGTATATGATGACATCATAATTAGTATGCACTATGACGTCACAATGTATTATGATGTCATAATATATCCGCATTATGACATCACAACATATTAAGAGAGCGCAATTTGCAGATATTATGAGCAATTTCTCTTACCACAATTTGTGTCACATCTACTGGAGCATCATGAGCATGCATTATGACGTCACAATATATGATGACATCAAAATTAGTATGCACTATGACGTCACAATGTATTATGACGTCATAATGTATTCGCATTATGGCATCACAATATAGTATGAGAGCGCAATTTGCAGGTATTATGAGCAATTTCCCTTACCCCAATTTGTGTCACACCTACTCGAGCATCATGAGCATGTATTATGACGTCACAGTATATGATGACATCATAATTAGTATGCACTATGACGTCACAATGTATTATGACATCATAATGTATCCGCATTATGACATCGCAATATATTATGAGAGCGCAATTTGCACGTATTCGGAGCAATTTCTCTTACCCCAATTTGTGTCACATCTACTGGAGCATAATGAGTATGCATTATGATGTCAGTGTATATGATGACATCATAATTAGTATGCACTATGATGTCACAATGTATTATGATGTCATAATGTATTCGCATTATGACATCACAATACATTATGAGAGCGCAAATTGCAGGTATTATGAGCAATTTCTCTTACCCCAATTTGTGTCACATCTACTGGAGCATCCTGAGCATGTATTTTGACGTCACAATATATGATGACATCATAATTAGTATGCACTATGACGTCACAATGTATTATGACGTCATAATGTATTCGCATTATGACATCACAATATATTATGAGAGCGCAATTTGCAGGTATTATGAGCAATTTCTCTTACCCCAATTTGTGTCACATCTACTGGAGCATAATGAGCATGCATTATGATGTCACAGTATATGATGACATCATAATTAGTATCCACTATGATGTCACAATGTATTATGAGGTCATAATGAATCCGCATTATGACATCAGAATATATTATGAGAGCGCAATTTGCAGGAATTTTGAGCAATTTCCCTTACCCCAATTTGTGTCACATCTACTGGAGAAACATGAGCATGTATTATGACGTCACAGTATATGATGACATCATAATTAGTATGCATTATGACGTCAAAATATATTGTGATGTCATAATATATCCGCATTATGGCATCACAATATATTATGAGAGCGCAATTTGAAGGTATCATGAGCAATTTCTATTACCCCAATTTGTGTCACATCTACTGGAGCATCCTGAGCATGTATTATGACGTCACAGTATATGATGACATCATAATTAGTATGCACTATGACATCACAATGTATTATGATGTCATAATATATCCGCATTATGACATCACAACATATTAAGAGAGCGCAATATGTAGATATTATGAGCAATTTCTCTTACCACAATTTGTGTCACATCTACTGGAGCATCATGAGCATGCATTATGACGTCACAATATATGATGACATCATAATTAGTATGCACTATGACGTCGCAATGTATTATGACGTCATAAAGAATCCGCATTATGACATCACAATATATTATGAGAGCGCAATTTGCAGGTATTTTGAGCAATTTCTCTTACCCCAATTTGTGTCACATCTACTGGAGAAACATGACCAAGTATTATGACGTCACAATATATGATGACATCATAATTAGTATGCACTATGACCTCACAATGTATTATGACATCATAATATATTCGCATTATGACATCACAATATAGTATGAGAGCGCAATTTGCAGGTATGAGCAATTTCTCTTACCCCAATTTGTGTCACATCTACTGGAGCATCCTGAGCATGTATTTTGACGTCAGAATTTATGATGACATCATAATTAGTATGCACTATGACCTCACAATATATTATGATGTCATAATGTATTCGTATTATGACATCACAATATAGTATGAGAGCGCAATTTGCAGGTATTATGAGCAATTTCTCTTACCTCAATTTGTGTCACATCTACTCGAGCATCATGAGCATGTATTATGACGTCACAGTATATGATGACATCATAATTAGTATGCACTATGACGTCACAATGTATTATGACATCATAATGTATCCGCATTATGACATCGCAATATATTATGAGAGCGCAATTTGCAGGTATTCGGAGCAATTTCTCTTACCCCAATTTGTGTCACATCTACTGGAGCATAATGAGCATGCATTATGATGTCACTGTATATGATGACATCATAATTAGTATGCACTATGATGTCACAATGTATTATGACGTCATAATGATTCCGCATTATGACATCACAATATATTATGAGAGCCCAATTTGCAGGTATTATGAGCAATTTCTCTTACCCCAATTTGTGTCACATCTACTGGAGCATAATGAGCATGCATTTTGATGTCACAGTATATGATGACATCATAATTAGTATGCACTATGATATCACAATGTATTATGAGGTCATAATGAATCTGCATTATGACATCACAATATATTATGAGAGCGAAATTTGCAGGTATTTTGAGCAATTTCTCTTACCCCCATTTTTGTCACATCTACTGGAGAAACATGAGCATGTATTATGACGTCACAATATATGATGACATCATAATTAGTATGCACGATGACGTCACAATGTATTATGATGTCATAATATATCCGCATTATGACATCACAACATATTAAGAGAGCGCAATTTACAGATATTGTGAGCAATTTCTCTAACCACAATTTGTGTCACATCTCCTGGAGCAACATGAGCATGCATTATGACGTCAGAATATATGATGACATCATAATTAGTATGCACTATGATGTCTCAATGTATTATGACGTCATAATATATCCGCTTTATGACATCACAATATATTATGAGAGCGCAATTTCAGGTATTATGAGCAATTTCTCTTACCCCAATTTGTGTCACATCTACAGGAGCATCCTGAGCATGTATTTTGACGTCACAATATATGATGACATCATAATTAGTATGCACTATGACGTCACAATGTATTATGACGTCATAATGTATTCGCATTATGACATCACAATATAGTATGAGAGCGCAATTAGCAGGTATTATGAGCAATTTCTCTTACCCCAATTTGTGTCACATCTACTCGAGCATCATGAGCATGTATTATGACGTCACAGTATATGATGACATCATAATTAGTATGCACTATGATGTCACAATGTATTATGACATCATAATGTATCCGCATTATGACATCGCAATATATTATGAGAGCGCAATTTGCAGGTATTCGGAGCAATTTCTCTTACCCCAAATTGTCACATCTACTGGAGCATAATGAGCATGCATTATGATGTCACTGTATATGATTACATCATAATTAGTATGCACTAAGATGTCACAATGCATTATAACGTCATAATGATTCTGCATTATGACATCACAATATATTATGTGAGCGCAATTTGCAGGTATTATGAGCAATATCTCTTACCCCAATTTGTGTCACATCTACTGGAGCATCCTGAGGATGTATTTTGACGTCACAATATATGATGACATCATAATTAGTATGCACTATGACGTCACAATGTATTATGACGTCATAATGTATTCGCATTATGACATCACAATATAGTATGAGAGCGCAATTTGCAGGTATTATGAGCAATTTCTCTTACCCCAATTTGTGTCACATCTACTCGAGCATCATGAGCATGTATTATGACGTCACAGTATATGATGACATCATAATTAGTATGCACTATGACGTCACAATGTATTATGATGTCATAATATATCCGCATTATGACATCACAACATATTAAGAGAGCGCAATTTGCAGATATTATGAGCAATTTCTCTTACCACAATTTGTGTCACATCTACTGGAGCATCATGAGCATGCATTATGACGTCACAATATATGATGACATCATAATTAGTATGCACTATGATGTCACAATGTATTATGACGTCATAATGTATTCGCATTATGGCATCACAGTATAGTATGAGAGCGCAATTTGCAGGTATTATGAGCAGTTTCTCTTACCCCAATTTGTGTCACATCTACTCGAGCATCATGAGCATGTATTATGACGTCACAGTATATGATGACATCATAATTAGTATGCACTATGACGTCACAATGTATTATGACATCATTATGTGTCCGCATTATGACATCGCAATATATTATGAGAGCGCAATTTGCACGTATTCGGAGCAATTTCTCTTACCCCAAGTTGTGTCACATCTACTGGAGCAAAATGAGTATGCATTATGATGTCAGTGTATATGATGACATCATAATTAGTATGAACTATGATGTCACAATGTATTATGATGTCATAATGTATTCGCATTATGACATCACAATACATTATGAGAGCGCAATTTGCAGGTATTATGAGCAATTTCTCTTACCCCAATTTGTGTCACATCTACTGGAGCATCCTGAGCATGTATTTTGACGTCACAATATATGATGACATCATAATTAGTATGCACTATGACGTCACAATGTATTATGACGTAATAATGTATTCGCATTATGACATCACAATATAGTATGAGAGCGCAATTTGCAGGTATTATGAGCAATTTCTCTTACCCCAATTTGTGTCACATCTACTGGAGAAACATGAGCATGTATTATGACGTCACAGTATATGATGACATCATAATTAGTATGCATTATGACGTCACAATATATTATGATGTCATAATATATCCGCATTATGGCATCACAATATATTATGAGAGCGCAATTTGCAGGTATTATGATCAATTTCTCTTACCCCAATTTGTGTCACATCTACTGGAGCATCCTGAGCATGTATTTTGACGACACAATATATGCTGACATCATAATTAGTATGCACTATGACGTCACAATGTATTATGACGTCATAATGTATTCGAATTATGACATCACAATATAGTATGAGAGCGCAATTTGCAGGTATTATGAGCAATTTCTCTTACCCCAATTTGTGTCACATCTACTAGAGCATCCTGAGCATGTATTTTGATGTCACAATATATGATGACATCATAATTAGTATGCACGATGACGTCACAATGTATTATGACATCATAATGTATCCGCATTATGACATCGCAATATATTATGAGAGCGCAATTTGCAGGTATTCGGAGCAATTTCTCTTACCCCAATTTGTGTCACATCTACTGGAGCATAATGAGCATGCATTATGATGTCACTGTATATGATGACATCATAATTAGTATGCACTATGATGTCACAATGTATTATGACGTCATAATGATTCCGCATTATGACATCACAATATATTATGAGAGCGCAATTTGCAGGTATTATGAGCAATTTCTCTTACCCCAATTTGTGTCACATCTACTGGAGTATAATGAGCATGCATTATGATGTCACAGTATATGATGACATCATAATTAGTATGCAGTATGATGTCACAATATATTATGACGTCATAATGTATCCGCTTTTTGACATCACAATATATTATTAGAGCGCAATTTGCAGGTATTATGACCAATTTCTCTTACCCCAATTTGTGTCACATCTACTGGAGCAAAATGAGAATGCATTATGGTGTCACAGTATATGATGACATCATAATTAGTATGCACTATGATGTCACAATGTATTATGACGTCATAATGAATCCGCATTATGACACGACAATATATTATGAGAGCGCAATTTGCAGGTATTATGACCAATTTCTCCTACCCCAATTTGTGTCACATCTACTGGAGAAACATGGCATGTATTATGACGTCACAGTATATGATGATATCATAATTAGTATGCATTATGACGTCACAATATATTATGATGTCATAATATATCCGCATTATGACATCACAATATATTATGAGAGCGCAATTTGCAGGTATTATGAGCAATTTCTCTTACCCCAATTTGTGTCACAACTACTGGAGCATAATGAGCATGCATTATGATGTCACAGTATATGATGACATAATAATTAGTATGTATTATGACGTCATAATGAATCCACATTATGACATCACAATATATTGAGAGCGCAATTTGCAGGTATTATGAGCAATTTCTCTTACCCCAATTTGTGTCACATCTACTGGAGCATCATGAGCATGCATTATGACGTCACAGTATATGATGACATCATAATTAGTAAGCATTATGACGTCACAATGTATTATGACGTCATAATGTATCCGCACTATGACATCACAATATATTATGAGAGCGCAATTTGCAGGTATTATGAGCAATTTCTCTTACCCCAATTTGTGTCACATCTACTAGAGCATCATGAGCATGTATTATGACGTCACAGTATATGATGACATCATAATTAGTATGCACTATGACGTCACAATGTATTATGACATCATAATGTATCCGCATTATGACATCGCAATACATTATGAGAGCGCAATTTGCAGGTATTATGAGCAATTTCTCTTACCCCAATTTGTGTCAGAACTACTGGAGCATAATGAGCATGCATTATGATGTCACAGTATATGATGACATCATAATTAGTATGTATTATGACGTCATAATGACTCCGCATTATGACATCACAATATATTGAGAGCGCAATTTGCAGGTATTATGAGCAATTTCTCTTACCCCAATTTGTGTCACATCTACTGGAGCATAATGAGCATGCATTATGATATCACAGTATATGATGACATCATAATTAGTATGCACTATGATGTCACAATGTATTATGACGTCATAATGAATCCGCATTTTGACATCACAATATATTATGAGAGCGCAATTTGCAGGTATTATGAGCAATTCTCTTACGACAATTTGTGTCACATCTAATCGAGCATCATGAGCATGTATTATGACGTCACAGTATATGATGACATCATAACTAGTATGCACTATGATGTCACAATGTATTATGATGTCATAATATATCCGCTTTATGACATCACAACATATTAAGAGAGCGCAATTTGCAGATATTATGAGCAATTTCTCTTAACCCAACTTGTGTCACATCTACTGGAGCATCCTGAGCATGTATTTTGACGTCACAATATATGATGACATCATAATTAGTATGCACTATGACGTCACAATGTATTATGACGTCATAATGTATTCGCATTATGACATCACAATATAGTATGAGAGCGCAATTTGCAGGTATTATGAGCAATTTCTCTTACCCCAATTTGTGTCACATCTACTCGAGCATCATGAGCATGTATTATGACGTCACAGTATATGATGACATCATAATTAGTATGCACTATGACGTCACAATGTATTATGATGTCATAATATATCCGCAATATGACATCACAACATATTAAGAGAGCGCAATTTGCAGATATTTTGAGCAATTTCTCTAACCCCAATTTGTGTCACATTTACTGGAGCATCCTGAGCATGTATTTTGACGTCACAATATATGAAGACATCATAATTAGTATGCACTATGACGTCACAATGTATTATGACGTCATAATGTATTCGCATTATGACATCACAATATAGTATGAGAGCGCAATTTGCAGGTATTATGAGCAATTTCTCTTACCCCAATTTGTGTCACATCTACTCGATCATCACGAGCATGTATTATGACGTCACAGTATATGATGATATCATAATTAGTATGCAGTATGATGTCACAATGTATTATGATGTCATAATATATCCGCATTATGACATCACAACATATTAAAAGAGTGCAATTTGCAGATATTATGAGCAATTTCTCTTACCCCAATTTGTGTCACATCTACTGGAGCATCATGAGCATGCATTATTACGTCACAATATATGATGACATCATAATTAGTATGCACTATGATGTCTCAATATATTATGACGTCATAATGTATCCGCTTTATGCCATCACAATATATTATGAGAGCGCAATTTGCAGGTATTATGAGCAATTTCTCTTACCCCAATTTGTGTCACAAATACTGGAGCATCCTGAGCATCCATTTTGATGTCACAATATATGATGACATCATAATTAGTATGCACTATGACGTCACAATGTATTATGACGTCATAATGTATTCGCATTATGACATCACAATATAGTATGAGAGCGCAATTTGCAGGTATTATGAGTAATTTCTCTTACCCCAATTTGTGTCACATCTACTCGAGCATCATGAGCATGTATTATGACGTCACAGTATATGATGACGTCATAATTAGTATGCACCATGACGTCACAATGTATTATGACATCATAATGTATCCGCATTATGACATCGCAATATATTATGAGAGCGTAATTTGCAGGTATTCGGAGCAATTTCTCTTACCCCAATTTATGTCACATCTCCTGGAGCATAATGAGCATGCATTATGATGTCACTGTATATGATGACATCATAATTAGTATGCACTATGAAGTCACAATGTATTATGACGTCATAATGATTCCGCATTATGACATCACAATATATTATGAGAGCGCAATTTGCAGGTATTTTGAGCAATTTCTCTTACCCCAATTTGTGTTACATCTACTGGAGAAACATGAGCATGTATTATGACGTCACAGTATATGATGACATCATAATTAGTATGCATTATGACGTCACAATATATTATGATGTCATAATATATCCGCATTATGGCATCACAATATATTATGAGAGCGCAATTTGCAGGTATTATGAGCAATTTCTTTTACCTCAATTTGTGTCACATCTACTGGAGCATCCCGAGCATGTATTTTGACGTCACAATATATGATGACATCATAATTAGTATGCACTATGACGTCCCAATGTATAATGACGTCATAATATATTCGTATTTTGACATCACAATATAGTATGAGAGCGCAATTTGCAGGTATTATGAGCAATTTCTCTTACACCACTTTGTGTCACATCTACTGGAGCATCCTGAGCATGTATTTTGACGTCACAGTATATGATGACATCATAATTAGTATGCACTATGACGTCACAATGTATTATGACGTCATAATGTATTAGCATTATGATATCACAATATAGTATGAGAGCGCAATTTGCAGGTATTATGAACAATTTCTCTTACCCCAATTTGTGTCACATCTACTCCAGCATCATGAGCATGTATTATGACGTCACAGTATATGATGACATCATAATTAGTATGCACTATGACGTCACAATGTATTATGATGTCATAATATATCCGCATTATGACATCACAACATATTAAGAGAGCACAATTTGCAGATATTATGAGCAATTTCTCTTACCACAATTTGTGTCACATCTACTGGAGCATCATGAGCATGCATTATGATGTCACAATATATGATGACATCATAATTAGTATGCACTATGATGTCACAATGTATTATGACGTCATAATGTATCCGCATTATGACATCACAATATATTATGAGAGCGCAATTTGCAGGTATTATGACCAATTTCTCTTACCCCAATTTGTGTCACATCTACTCGAGCATCATGAGCATGTATTATGACGTCACAGTATATGATGACATCATAATTAGTATGCACTGTGACGTCACAATGTATTATGACATCATAATGTATCCGCATTACGACATCGCAATATATTATGAGAGCGCAATTTGCAGGTATTCGGAGCAATTTCTCTTATCGCAATTTGTGTCACATGTACTGGAGCATAATGAGCATGCATTATGATGTCACTGTATATGATGACATCATAATTAGTATGCACTATGATGTCACAATGTATTATGACGTCATAATGTATTCGCATTATGACATCACAATATATTATGAGAGCGCAATTTGCAGGTATTATGAGCAATTTCTCTTACCCCAATTTGTGTCACATCTACTGGAGCATCCTGAGCATGTATTTTGACGTCACAATATATGATGACATCATAATTAGAATGCACTATGACATCACAATGTATTATGACGTCATAATGTATTCGCATTTTGACATCGCAATATAGTATGAGAGCGCAATTTGCAGGTATTATGAGCAATTTCTCTTACCCCAATTTGTGTAACATCTACTCGAGCATCATGAGCATGTATTATAACGTCACAGTATATAATGACATCATAATTAGTATGCACTATGATGTCACAATGTATTATGACATCATAATGTATCCGCATTATGACATCGCAATATATTATGAGAGCGCAGTTTGCAGGTATTCGGAGCAATTTCTCTTACCCCAATTTGTGTCACATCTACTGGAGCATAATGAGCATGCATTATGATGTCACTGTATATGATGACATCATAATTAGTATGCACTATGATGTCACAATGTATTATGACGTCATAATGATTCCGCATTATGACATCAAAATATATTATTAGAGCACAATTTGCAGGTATTATGAGCAATTTCTCTTACCCCAATTTGTGTCACATCTACTGGAGCATAATGAGCATGCATTATGATGTCACTGTATATGATGACATCATAATTAGTATGCACTATGACGTCACAATGTATTATGACGTCATAATGTATTCGCATTATGACATCACAATATAGTATGAGAGCGCAATTTGCAGGTATTATGAGCAATTTCTCTTACCCCAATTTGTGTCACATCTACTCGATCATCACGAGCATGTATTATGACGTCACAGTATATGATGATATCATAATTAGTATGCAGTATGATGTCACAATGTATTATGATGTCATAATATATCCGCATTATGACATCACAACATATTAAAAGAGTGCAATTTGCAGATATTATGAGCAATTTCTCTTACCCCAATTTGTGTCACATCTACTGGAGCATCATGAGCATGCATTATTACGTCACAATATATGATGACATCATAATTAGTATGCACTATGATGTCTCAATATATTATGACGTCATAATGTATCCGCTTTATGCCATCACAATATATTATGAGAGCGCAATTTGCAGGTATTATGAGCAATTTCTCTTACCCCAATTTGTGTCACAAATACTGGAGCATCCTGAGCATCCATTTTGATGTCACAATATATGATGACATCATAATTAGTATGCACTATGACGTCACAATGTATTATGACGTCATAATGTATTCGCATTATGACATCACAATATAGTATGAGAGCGCAATTTGCAGGTATTATGAGTAATTTCTCTTACCCCAATTTGTGTCACATCTACTCGAGCATCATGAGCATGTATTATGACGTCACAGTATATGATGACGTCATAATTAGTATGCACCATGACGTCACAATGTATTATGACATCATAATGTATCCGCATTATGACATCGCAATATATTATGAGAGCGTAATTTGCAGGTATTCGGAGCAATTTCTCTTACCCCAATTTATGTCACATCTCCTGGAGCATAATGAGCATGCATTATGATGTCACTGTATATGATGACATCATAATTAGTATGCACTATGAAGTCACAATGTATTATGACGTCATAATGATTCCGCATTATGACATCACAATATATTATGAGAGCGCAATTTGCAGGTATTTTGAGCAATTTCTCTTACCCCAATTTGTGTTACATCTACTGGAGAAACATGAGCATGTATTATGACGTCACAGTATATGATGACATCATAATTAGTATGCATTATGACGTCACAATATATTATGATGTCATAATATATCCGCATTATGGCATCACAATATATTATGAGAGCGCAATTTGCAGGTATTATGAGCAATTTCTTTTACCTCAATTTGTGTCACATCTACTGGAGCATCCCGAGCATGTATTTTGACGTCACAATATATGATGACATCATAATTAGTATGCACTATGACGTCCCAATGTATAATGACGTCATAATATATTCGTATTTTGACATCACAATATAGTATGAGAGCGCAATTTGCAGGTATTATGAGCAATTTCTCTTACACCACTTTGTGTCACATCTACTGGAGCATCCTGAGCATGTATTTTGACGTCACAGTATATGATGACATCATAATTAGTATGCACTATGACGTCACAATGTATTATGACGTCATAATGTATTAGCATTATGATATCACAATATAGTATGAGAGCGCAATTTGCAGGTATTATGAACAATTTCTCTTACCCCAATTTGTGTCACATCTACTCCAGCATCATGAGCATGTATTATGACGTCACAGTATATGATGACATCATAATTAGTATGCACTATGACGTCACAATGTATTATGATGTCATAATATATCCGCATTATGACATCACAACATATTAAGAGAGCACAATTTGCAGATATTATGAGCAATTTCTCTTACCACAATTTGTGTCACATCTACTGGAGCATCATGAGCATGCATTATGATGTCACAATATATGATGACATCATAATTAGTATGCACTATGATGTCACAATGTATTATGACGTCATAATGTATCCGCATTATGACATCACAATATATTATGAGAGCGCAATTTGCAGGTATTATGACCAATTTCTCTTACCCCAATTTGTGTCACATCTACTCGAGCATCATGAGCATGTATTATGACGTCACAGTATATGATGACATCATAATTAGTATGCACTGTGACGTCACAATGTATTATGACATCATAATGTATCCGCATTACGACATCGCAATATATTATGAGAGCGCAATTTGCAGGTATTCGGAGCAATTTCTCTTATCGCAATTTGTGTCACATGTACTGGAGCATAATGAGCATGCATTATGATGTCACTGTATATGATGACATCATAATTAGTATGCACTATGATGTCACAATGTATTATGACGTCATAATGTATTCGCATTATGACATCACAATATATTATGAGAGCGCAATTTGCAGGTATTATGAGCAATTTCTCTTACCCCAATTTGTGTCACATCTACTGGAGCATCCTGAGCATGTATTTTGACGTCACAATATATGATGACATCATAATTAGAATGCACTATGACATCACAATGTATTATGACGTCATAATGTATTCGCATTTTGACATCGCAATATAGTATGAGAGCGCAATTTGCAGGTATTATGAGCAATTTCTCTTACCCCAATTTGTGTAACATCTACTCGAGCATCATGAGCATGTATTATAACGTCACAGTATATAATGACATCATAATTAGTATGCACTATGATGTCACAATGTATTATGACATCATAATGTATCCGCATTATGACATCGCAATATATTATGAGAGCGCAGTTTGCAGGTATTCGGAGCAATTTCTCTTACCCCAATTTGTGTCACATCTACTGGAGCATAATGAGCATGCATTATGATGTCACTGTATATGATGACATCATAATTAGTATGCACTATGATGTCACAATGTATTATGACGTCATAATGATTCCGCATTATGACATCAAAATATATTATTAGAGCACAATTTGCAGGTATTATGAGCAATTTCTCTTACCCCAATTTGTGTCACATCTACTGGAGCATAATGAGCATGCATTATGATGTCACAGTATATGATGACATCATAATTAGTATCCACTATGATGTCACAATGTATTATGAGGTCATAATGAATCCGCATTATGACATCACAATATATTATGAGAGCGCAATTTGCAGGAATTTTGAGCAATTTCCCTTACCCCAATTTGTGTCACATCTACTGGAGAAACATGAGCATGTATTATGACGTCACAGTATATGATGACGTCATAATTAGTATGCATTATGACGTCACAATATATTGTGATGTCATAATATATCCGCATTATGGCATCACAGTATATTATGAGAGCGCAATTTGAAGGTATCATGAGCAATTTCTATTACCCCAATTTGTGTCACATCTACTGGAGCATCCTGAGCATGTATTACGACGTCACAGTATATGATGACATCATAATTAGTATGCACTATGACGTCACAATGTATTATGATGTCATAATATATCCGCATTATGACATCACAACATATTAAGAGAGCGCAATTTGCAGATATTATGAGCAATTTCTCTTACCACAATTTGTGTCACATCTACTGGAGCATCATGAGCATGCATTATGATGTCACAATATATGATGACATCATAATTAGTATGCACTAGGACGTCACAATGTATTATGACGTCATAATGAATCCGCATTATGACATCACAATATATTATGAGAGCGCAATTTGCAGGTATTTTGAGCAATTTCTCTTACCCCAATTTGTGTCACATCTACTGGAGATACATGAGCATGTATTATGACGTCACAATAAATGATGACATCATAATTAGTATGCACTATGATGTCACAATGTATTATGACGTCATAATTATACGCATTATGACATCACAATATAGTATGAGAGCGCAATTTGCAGGTATTATGAGCAATTTCTCTTACCCCAATTTGTGTCACATCTACTCGAGCATCATGAGCATGTATTATGACGTCACACTATATGATGACATCATAATTAGTATGCACTATGACGTCACAATGTATTATGACATCATAATGTATCCGCATTATGACATCGCAATATATTATGAGAGCGCAATTTGCAGGTATTCGGAGCAATTTTTCTTACCCCAATTTATGTCACATCTACTGGAGCATAATGAGCATGCATTATGATGTCACTGTATATGATGACATCATAATTAGTATGCACTATGATGTCACAATGTATTATGACGTCATAATGATTCCGCATTATGACATCACAATATATTATGAGAGCGCAATTTGCAGGTATTATGAGCAATTTCTCTTACCCCAATTTGTGTCACATCTACTGGAGCATAATGAGCATGCATTATGATGTCACAGTATATGATGACATCATAATTAGTATGCGCTATGATGTCACAATGTATTATGAGGTCATAATGAATTCGCATTATGACATCACAATATAGTATGAGAGCACAATTTGCAGGTATTATGAGCAATTTCTCTTACCACAATTTGTGTCACATCTAATCGACCATCATGAGCATGTATTATGACGTCACAGTATATAATGACATCATAACTAGTAAGCACTATGATGTCACAATGTATTATGATGTCATAATATATCCGCATTATGACATCACAACATATTAAGAGAGCGCAATTTGCAGATATTATGAGCAATTTCTCTTAACCCAATTTGTGTCACATCTACTGGAGCATCCTGAGCATGTATTTTGACGTCACAATATATGATGACATCATAATTAGTATGCACTACGACGTCACAATGTATTATGACGTCATAATGTATTCGCATTATGACATCACAATATATTATGAGAGCGCAATTTGCAGGTATTATGAGCAATTTCTCTTACCCCAATTTGTGTCACATCTACTGGAGCATAATGAGCATGCATTATGATGTCACAGTATATGATGACATCATAATTAGTATCCACTATGATGTCACAATGTATTATGAGGTCATAATGAATCCGCATTATGACATCAGAATATATTATGAGAGCGCAATTTGCAGGAATTTTGAGCAATTTCCCTTACCCCAATTTGTGTCACATCTACTGGAGAAACATGAGCATGTATTATGACGTCACAGTATATGATGACATCATAATTAGTATGCATTATGACGTCACAATAAATTGTGATGTCATAATATATCCGCATTATGGCATCACAATATATTATGAGAGCGCAATTTGAAGGTATCATGAGCAATTTCTATTACCCCAATTTGTGTCACATCTACTGGAGCATCCTGAGCATGTATTATGACGTCACAGTATATGATGACATCATAATTAGTATGCACTATGACATCACAATGCATTATGATGTCATAATATATCCGCATTATGACATCACAACATATTAAGAGAGCGCAATTTGCAGATATTATGAGCAATTTCTCTTACCACAATTTGTGTCACATCTACTGGAGCATCATGAGAATGCATTATGACGTCACAATATATGATGACATCATAATTAGTATGCACTATGACGTCACAATGTATTATGACGTCATAAAGAATCCGCATTATGACATCACAAAATATTATGAGAGCGCAATTTGCAGGTATTTTGAGCAATTTCTCTTACCCCAATTTGTGTCACATCTACTGGAGATACATGAGCATGTATTATGACGTCACAATAAATGATGACATCATAATTAGTATGCACTATGATGTCACAATGTATTATGACGTCATAATTATACGCATTATGACATCACAATATAGTATGAGAGCGCAATTTGCAGGTATGAGCAATTTCTCTTACCCTAATTTGTGTCACATCTACTGGAGCATCCTGAGCATGTATTTTGACGTCACAATATATGATGACATCATAATTAGTATGCACTATGACGTCACAGTGTATTATGACGTCATAATGAATCCACATTATGACATCACAATATATTATGAGAGCGCAATTTGCAGGTATTTTGAGTAATTTCTCTTACCCCAATTTGTGTCACATCTACTGGAGAAACATGACCAAGTATTGTGACGTCACAATATATGATGACATCATAATTAGTATGCACTATGACCTCACAATGTATTATGACATCATAATATATTCGCATTATGACATCACAATATAGTATGAGTGCGCAATTTGCAGGTATGAGCAATTTCTCTTACCCCAATTTGTGTCACATCTACTGGAGCATCCTGAGCATGTATTTTGACGTCAGAATTTATGATGACATCATAATTAGTATGCACTATGACGTCACAATATATTATGATGTCATAATGTATTCGTATTATGACATCACAATATAGTATGAGAGCGCAATTTGCAGGTATTATGAGCAATTTCTCTTACCCCAATTTGTGTCACATCTACTCGATCATCATGAGCATGTATTATGACGTCACAGTATATGATGACATCATAATTAGTATGCACTATGACGTCACAATGTATTATGACATCATAATGTATCCGCATTATGACATCGCAATATATTATGAGAGCGCAATTTGCAGGTATTCGGAGCAATTTCTCTTACCCCAATTTGTGTCACATCTACTGGAGCATAATGAGCATGCATTATGATGTCACTGTATATGATGACATCATAATTAGTATGCACTATGATGTCACAATGTATTATGACGTCATAATGATTCCGCATTATGACATCACAATATATTATGAGAGCCCAATTTGCAGGTATTATGAGCAATTTCTCTTACCCCAATTTGTGTCACATCTACTGGAGCATAATGAGCATGCATTATGATGTCACAGTATATGATGACATCATAATTAGTATGCACTATGATATCACAATGTATTATGAGGTCATAATGAATCTGCATTATGACATCACAATATATTATGAGAGCGAAATTTGCAGGTATTTTGAGCAATTTCTCTTACCCCCATTTTTGTCACATCTACTGGAGAAACATGAGCATGTATTATGACGTCACAATATATGATGACATCATAATAAGTATGCACGATGATGTCACAATGTATTATGATGTCATAATATATCCGCATTATGACATCACAACATATTAAGAGAGCGCAATTTACAGATAATGTGAGCAATTTCTCTTACCACAATTTGTGTCACATCTCCTGGAGCAACATGAGCATGCATTATGACGTCAGAATATATGATGACATCATAATTAGTATGCACTATGATGTCTCAATGTATTATGACGTCATAATGTATCCGCTTTATGACATCACAATATATTATGAGAGCGCAATTTCAGGTATTATGAGCAATTTCTCTTACCCCAATTTGTGTCACATCTACAGGAGCATCCTGAGCATGTATTTTGACGTCACAATATATGATGACATCATAATTAGTATGCACTATGACGTCACAATGTATTATGACGTCATAATGTATTCGCATTATGACATCACAATATAGTATGAGAGCGCAATTTGCAGGTATTATGAGCAATTTCTCTTACCCCAATTTGTGTCACATCTACTCGAGCATCATGAGCATGTATTATGACGTCACAGTATATGATGACATCATAATTAGTATGCACTATGATGTCACAATGTATTATGACATCATAATGTATCCGCATTATGACATCGCAATATATTATGAGAGCGCAATTTGCAGGTATTCGGAGCAATTTCTCTTACCCCAAATTGTCACATCTACTGGAGCATAATGAGCATGCATTATGATGTCACTGTATATGATGACATCATAATTAGTATGCACTAAGATGTCACAATGCATTATGACGTCATAATGATTCTGCATTATGACATCACAATATATTATGTGAGCGCAATTTGCAGGTATTATGAGCAATATCTCTTACCCCAATTTGTGTCACATCTACTGGAGCATCCTGAGGATGTATTTTGACGTCACAATATATGATGACATCATAATTAGTATGCACTATGACGTCACAATGTATTATGACGTCATAATGTATTCGCATTATGACATCACAATATAGTATGAGAGCGCAATTTGCAGGTATTATGAGCAATTTCTCTTACCCCAATTTGTGTCACATCTACTCGAGCATCATGAGCATGTATTATGACGTCACAGTATATGATGACATCATAATTAGTATGCACTATGACGTCACAATGTATTATGATGTCATAATATATCCGCATTATGACATCACAACATATTAAGAGAGCGCAATTTGCAGATATTATGAGCAATTTCTCTTACCACAATTTGTGTCACATCTACTGGAGCATCATGAGCATGCATTATGACGTCACAATATATGATGACATCATAATTAGTATGCACTATGATGTCACAATGTATTATGACGTCATAATGTATTCGCATTATGGCATCACAGTATAGTATGAGAGCGCAATTTGCAGGTATTATGAGCAGTTTCTCTTACCCCAATTTGTGTCACATCTACTCGAGCATCATGAGCATGTATTATGACGTCACAGTATATGATGACATCATAATTAGTATGCACTATGACGTCACAATGTATTATGACATCATAATGTATCCGCATTATGACATCGCAATATATTATGAGAGCGCAATTTGCACGTATTCGGAGCAATTTCTCTTACCCCAAGTTGTGTCACATCTACTGGAGCATAATGAGTATGCATTATGATGTCAGTGTATATGATGACATCATAATTAGTATGCACTATGATGTCACAATGTATTATGATGTCATAATGTATTCGCATTATGACATCACAATACATTATGAGAGCGCAATTTGCAGGTTTTATGAGCAATTTCTCTTACCCCAATTTGTGTCACATCTACTGGAGCATCCTGAGCATGTATTTTGACGTCAAAATATATGATGGCATCATAATTAGTATGCACTATGACGTCACAATGTATTATGACGTAATAATGTATTCGCATTATGACATCACAATATAGTATGAGAGCGCAATTTGCAGGTATTATGAGCAATTTCTCTTACCCCAATTTGTGTCACATCTACTGGAGAAACATGAGCATGTATTATGACGTCACAGTATATGATGACATCATAATTAGTATGCATTATGACGTCACAATATATTATGATGTCATAATATATCCGCATTATGGCATCACAATATATTATGAGAGCGCAATTTGCAGGTATTATGATCAATTTCTCTTACCCCAATTTGTGTCACATCTACTGGAGCATCCTGAGCATGTATTTTGACGACACAATATATGATGACATCATAATTAGTATGTAATATGACGTCACAATGTATTATGACGTCATAATGTATTCGCATTATGACATCACAATATAGTATGAGAGCGCAATTTGCAGGTATTATGAGCAATTTCTCTTACCCCAATTTGTGTCACATCTACTAGAGCATCCTGAGCATGTATTTTGATGTCACAATATATGATGACATCATAATTAGTATGCACGATGACGTCACAATGTATTATGACATCATAATGTATCCGCATTATGACATCGCAATATATTATGAGAGCGCAATTTGCAGGTATTCGGAGCAATTTCTCTTACCCCAATTTGTGTCACATCTACTGGAGCATAATGAGCATGCATTATGATGTCACTGTATATGATGACATCATAATTAGTATGCACTATGGTGTCACAATGTATTATGACGTCATAATGATTCCGCATTATGACATCACAATATATTATGAGAGCGCAATTTGCAGGTATTATGAGCAATTTCTCTTACCCCAATTTGTGTCACATCTACTGGAGTATAATGAGCATGCATTATGATGTCACAGTATATGATGACATCATAATTAGTATGCAGTATGATGTCACAATATATTATGACGTCATAATGTATACGCTTTTTGACATCACAATATATTATAAGAGCGCAATTTGCAGGTATTATGACCAATTTCTCTTACCCCAATTTGTGTCACATCTACTGGAGCAAAATGAGAATGCATTATGGTGTCACAGTATATGATGACATCATAATTAGTATGCACTATGATGTCACAATGTATTATGACGTCACAATGAATCCGCATTATGACACGACAATATATTATGAGAGCGCAATTTGCAGGTATTATGACCAATTTCTCCTACCCCAATTTGTGTCACATCTACTGGAGAAACATGGCATGTATTATGACGTCACAGTATATGATGATATCATAATTAGTATGCATTATGACGTCACAATATATTATGATGTCATAATATATCCGCATTATGACATCACAATATATTATGAGAGCGCAATTTGCAGGTATTATAAGCAATTTCTCTTACCACAATTTGTGTAACATGTGCTGGAGCATCATGAGCATGCATTATGACGTCACAACATATGATGACATCATAATTAGTCTGCACTATTATGTCACAATGTATTATGACGTCATAATGTATCCGCTTTTTGACATCACAATATATTATGAGAGCTCAATTTGCAGGTATTATGAGCCATTTCTCTTACCCCAATTTGTGTCACATCTACTGGAGAAACATGAGCATGTATTATGACGTCACAGTATATGATGACATCATAATTAGTGTGCACTATGACTTCACAATGTATTATGATATCATAATATATCCGCATTATGACATCACAATATATTATGAGAGCGCAATTTGCAGGTATTATGAGCAATTTATCTTACCCCAATTTGTGTCACATCTACTGGAGCATCCTCAGCATGTATTATGACGTCACAATATATGATGACATCATAATTAGTATGCACTATGACGTCACAATGTATTATGATGTCATAATATATTCGCATTATCACATCACAATATATTATGAGAGAGCAATTTGCAGGTATTATGACGAATTTCTCTTACCCCAATTTGTGTCACATCTACTGGAGCATCATAAGCATGTATTATGATGTCACAGTATATGATGACATCATAATTAGTATGCACTATGACGTCACAATGTATTATGACATCATAATGTATCCGCATTATGACATCGCAATACTTTATGAGAGCGCAATATGCAGGTATTATGAGCAATTTCTCTTACCCCAATTTGTGTCACATCTACTGGAGTATAATGAGCATGCATTATGATGTCACAGTATATGATGACATCATAATTACTATGCAGTATGATGTCACAATGTATTATGACGTCATAATGTATCCGCTTTTTGACATCACAATATATTATAAGAGCGCAATTTGCAGGTATTATGAGCAATTTCTCTTACCCCAATTTGTGTCACATCTACTGGAGCAAAATGAGAATGCATTATGATGTCACAGTATATGACGACATCATAATTAGTATGCACTATGATGTCACAATGTATTATGACGTCATAATGAATCCGCATTTTGACATCACAATATATTATGAGAGCGCAATTTGCAGGTATTCTGACCAATTTCTCTTAACCCAATTTGTGACACATCTACTGGAGAAACATGAGCATGTATTATGACGTCACAGTATATGATGACATCATAATTAGTATGCATTATGACGTCTCAATATATTATGATGTCAAAATATATCCGCATTATGACATCACAATATATTATGAGAGCGCAATTTGCATGTATTATGAGCAATTTCTCTTACCACAATTTGTGTAATATCTGCTGGAGCATCATGAGCATGCATTATGATGTCACAATATATGATGACATCATAATTAGTATGCACTATGATGTCACAATGTATTATGACGTCATAATGTATCTGCTTTATGACATCACAATATATTATTAGAGCGCAATTTGCAGGTATTATGACCAATTTCTCTTACCCCAATTTGTGTCACATCTACTGGAGCATCATGAGCATGTATTATGACGTCACAGTATATGATGACATCATAATTAGTATGCACTATGACGTCACAATGTATTATGATGTCATAATATATCCGGATAATGACATCACAATATATCATGAGAGCGCAATTTGCAGGTGTTATGAGCAATTTCTCCTACCACAATTTGTTCCACATCTACTGGAGCATCATGAGCATGCATTATGACGTCACAATATATGATGACATCATAATTAGTATGCACTATGATGTCACAATGTATTATGACGTCATAATGTATCCGCTTTATGACATCACAATATATTATGAGAGCGCAATTTGCAGGTATTATGACCAATTTCTCTTACCCCAATTTGTGTCAAATCTACTGGAGCATCATGAGCATGTATTATGACGTCACAGTATATGATGACATCATAATTAGTGTGCACTATGACGTCACAATGTATTATGGTGTCATAATATATCCGCATTATGACATCGCAATATATTATGAGAGCGCAATTTGCAGGTATTATGAGCAATTTCTCTTACCCCAATTTGTGTCACATCTACTGGAGCATTATGAGCATGCATTATGATGTCACAGTATATGATGACATCATAATTAGTATGCACTACGATGTCACAATGTATTATGACGTCATAATGAATCCGCATTATGACATCACAATATATTATGAGAGCGCAATTTGCAGGTATTATGAGCAATTTCTCTTACCCCAATTTGTGTCACATCTACTGGAGAAACATGAGCATGTATTATGACGTCCCAGTATATGATGACATCATAATTAGTATGCATTATGTCGTCACAATGTATTATGATATCATAATATATCCGCATTATGACATCACAATATATTATGAGAGCGCAATTTGCAGGTATCATGAGCAATTTCTCTTACCACAATTTCTGTCACATCTACTGGAGCATCATGAGCATGCATTATGATGTCACAATATATGATGACATCATAATTAATATGCACTATGATGTCACAATGTATTATGACGTCATAATGTATCCGCTTTATGACATCACAATATATTATGAGAGCGCAATTTGCAGGTATTATGACCAATTTCTCTTACCCCTATTTGTGTCACATCTACTGGAGCATCATGAGCATGTATTATGACGTCACAGTATTTGATGACATCATAATTAGTATGCACTATGACGTCACAATGTATTATGACGTCATAATATATTCGCATTATCACATCACAATATATTATGATAGAGCAATTTGCAGGTATTATGACGAATTTCTCTTACCCCAATTTGTGTCACATCTACTGGAGCATCATGAGCATGTATTATGATGTCACAGTATATGATGACATCATAATTAGTATGCACTATGACGTCACAATGTATTATGACATCATAATGTATCCGCATTATGACATCGCAATACATTGTGAGAGCGCAATTTGCAGGTATTATGAGCAATTTCTCTTACCCCAATTTGTGTCACAACTACTGGAGCATAATGAGCATGCATTATGATGTCACAGTATATGATGACATAATAATTAGTATGCATTATGACGTCATAATGAATCCACATTATGACATCACAATATATTGAGAGCGCAATTTGCAGGTATTATGAGCAATTTCTCTTACCCCAATTTGTGTCACATCTACTGGAGCATCATGAGCATGCATTATGACGTCACAGTATATGATGACATCATAATTAGTAAGAATTATGACGTCACAATGTATTATGACGTCATAATGTATCCGCATTATGACATCACAATATATTATGAGAGCGCAATTTGCAGGTATTATGAGCAATTTCTCTTACCCCAATTTGTGTCACAACTACTGGAGCATAATGAGCATGCATTATGATGTCACAGTATATGATGACATCATAATTAGTATGTATTATGACGTCATAATGAATCCGCATTATGACATCACAATATATTGAGAGCGCAATTTGCAGGTATTATGAGCAATTTCTCTTACCCCAATTTGTGTCACATCTACTGGAGCATAATGAGCATGCATTATGATATCACAGTATATGATGACATCATAATTAGTATGCACTATGATGTCACAATGTATTATGACGTCATAATGAATCCGCATTTTGACATCACAATATATTATGAGAGCGCAATTTGCAGGTATTATGAGCAATTTCTCTTACCCAAATTTGTGTCACATCTACTGGAGAAACATGAGCATGTATTACGACGTCACGGTATATGATGACATCATAATTAGTATGCATTATGACGTCACAATGTATTATGATGTCATAATATATCCGCATTATGACATCACAATATATTATGAGAGCGCAATTTGCAGGTATTATGAGCAATTTCTCTTACCCCAATTTGTGTCACATCTACTGGAGCATCCTGAGCATGTATTATGATGTCACAATATATGATGACATCATAATTAGTATGCACTATGACGTCACAATATATTATGACGTCATAATGTATTCGCATTATGACTTCACAATATAGTATGAGAGCGCAATTTGCAGGTATTATGAGCAATTTCTCTTACCACAATTTGTGTCACATCTAATCGAGCATCATGAGCATGTATTATGACGTCACAGTATATAATGACATCATAACTAGTAAGCACTATGATGTCACAATGTATTATGATGTCATAATATATCCGCATTATGACATCACAACATATTAAGAGAGCGCAATTTGCAGATATTATGAGCAATTTCTCTTAACCCAATTTATGTCACATCTACTGGAGCATCCCGAGCATGTATTTTGACGTCACAATATATGATGACATCATAATTAGTATGCACTATGACGTCCCAATGTATAATGACGTCATAATGTATTCGCATTATGACATCACAATATAGTATGAGAGCGCAATTTGCAGGTATTATGAGCAATTTCTCTTACCCCACTTTGTGTCACATCTACTGGAGCATCCTGAGCATGTATTTTGACGTCACAGTATATGATGACATCATAATTAGTATGCACTATGACGTCACAATGTATTATGACGTCATAATGTATCCGTATTTTGATATCACAATATAGTATGAGAGCGCAATTTGCAGGTATTATGAACAATTTCTCTTACCCCAATTTGTGTCACATCTACTCGAGCATCATGAGCATGTATTATGACGTCACAGTATATGATGACATCATAATTAGTATGCACTATGACGTCACAATGTATTATGATGTCATAATATATCCGCATTATGACATCACAACATATTAAGAGAGCACAATTTGCAGATATTATGAGCAATTTCTCTTACCACAATTTGTGTCACATCTACTGGAGCATCATGAGCATGCATTATGATGTCACAATATATGATGACATCATAATTAGTATGCACTATGATGTCACAATGTATTATGACGTCATAATGTATCCGCATTATGACATCACAATATATTATGAGAGCGCAATTTGCAGGTATTATGAGCAATTTCTCTTACCCCAATTTGTGTCACATCTACTGGAGCATCCTGAGCATGTATTTTGACGTCACAATATATGATGACATCATAATTAGTATGCACTATGACGTCACAATGTATTATGACGTCATAATGTATTCGCCTTATGACATCACAATATATTATGAGAGCGCAATTTGCAGGTATTATGAGCAATTTCTCTTACCCCAATTTCTGTCACATCTACTGGAGCATCCTGAGCATGTATTATGATGTCACAATATATGATGACATCATAATTAGTATGCACTATGACGTCACAATATATTATGACGTCATAATGTATTCGCATTATGACATCACAATATAGTATGAGAGCACAATTTGCAGGTATTATGAGCAATTTCTCTTACCACAATTTGTGTCACATCTAATCGACCATCATGAGCATGTATTATGACGTCACAGTATATAATGACATCATAACTAGTAAGCACTATGATGTCACAATGTATTATGATGTCATAATATATCCGCATTATGACATCACAACATATTAAGAGAGCGCAATTTGCAGATATTATGAGCAATTTCTCTTAACCCAATTTGTGTCACATCTACTGGAGCATCCTGAGCATGTATTTTGACGTCACAATATATGATGACATCATAATTAGTATGCACTACGACGTCACAATGTATTATGACGTCATAATGTATTCGCATTATGACATCACAATATAGTATGAGAGCGCAATTTGCAGGTATTATGAGCAATTTCTCTTACCCCAATTTGTGTCACATCTACTCGAGCATCATGAGCATGTATTATGACGTCACAGTATATGATGACATCATAATTAGTATGCACTATGACGTCACAATGTATTATGATGTCATAATATATCCGCAATATGACATCACAACATATTAAGAGAGCGCAATTTGCAGATATTATGAGCAATTTCTCTAACCCCAATTTGTGTCACATTTACTGGAGCATCCTGAGCATGTATTTTGACGTCACAATATATGATGACATCATAATTAGTATGCACTATGACGTCACAATGTATTATGACGTCATAATGTATTCGCATTATGACATAACAATATAGTATGAGAGCGCAATTTGCAGGTATTATGAGCAATTTCTCTTACCCCAATTTGTGTCACATCTACTCGATCATCACGAGCATGTATTATGACGTCACAGTATATGATGACATCATAATTAGTATGCACTATGACGTCACAATGTATTATGATGTCATAATATATCCGCATTATGACATCACAAAATATTAAAAGAGCGCAATTTGCAGATATTATGAGCAATTTCTCTTACCCCAATTTGTGTCACATCTGCTGGAGCATCATGAGCATGCATTATTACGTCACAATATATGATGACTTCATAATTAGTATGCACTATGATGTCTCAATATACTATGACGTCATAATGTATCCGCTTTATGACATCACAATATATTATGAGAGCGCAATTTGCAGGTATTATGAGCAATTTCTCTTACCACAATTTCTGTCACATCTACTGGAGCATCATGAGCATGCATTATGATGTCACAATATATGATGACATCATAATTAATATGCACTATGATGTCACAATGTATTATGACGTCATAATGTATCCGCTTTATGACATCACAATATATTATGAGAGCGCAATTTGCAGGTATTATGACCAATTTCTCTTACCCCTATTTGTGTCACATCTACTGGAGCATCATGAGCATGTATTATGACGTCACAGTATATGATGACATCATAATTAGTATGCACTATGACGTCACAATGTATTATGACGTCATAATATATCCGCATTATGACATCACAATATATTATGAGAGCGCAATTTGCAGGTATTATGAGCAATTTCTCTTGCCACAATTTGTGTCACATCTACTGGAGCATCATGAGCATGCATTATGACGTCACAATATATGATGACATCATAATTAGTATGCACTATGATGTCGCAATGTATTATGACGTCATAATTTATCCGCTTTTTGACATCAGAATATATTATGAGAGCGCAATTTGCAGGTATTATGAGCAATTTCTCTTACCCCAATTTGTGTCACAACTACTGGAGCATAATGAGCATGCATTATGATGTCACAGTATATGAAGACATCATAATTAGTATGTATTATGACGTCGTAATGAATCCGCATTATGACATCACAATATATTGAGAGCGCAACTTGCAGGTATTATGAGCAATTTCTCTTACCCCAATTTGTGTCACGTCTACTGGAGCATCATGAGCATGCATTATGATGTCACAGTATATGATGACGTCATAATTAGTAAGCATTATGACGTCACAATGTATTGTGACGTCATAATGTATCCGCATTATGACATCACAATATATTATGAGAGCGCAACTTGCAGGTATTATGAGCAATTTCTCTTACCCCAATTTGTGTCACATCTACTGGAGAAACATGAGCATGTATTATGACGTCACAGTATATGATGACATCATAATTAGTATGCATTGTGACGTCACAATGTATTATGATGTCATAATATATCCGCATTATGACATCACAATATATTGTGAGAGCGCAATTTGCAGGTATTATGAGCAATTTCTCTTACCCCAATTTGTGTCACATCTACTGGAGCATCATGAGCATGCATTATGATGTCACAATATATGATGACATTATAATTAGTATGCACTATGATGTCACAATGTATTATGACGTCATAAAGTATCCGCTTTATGTCATCACAATATATTATGAGAGCGCAATTTGCAGGTATTATGACCAATTTCTCTTACCACAATTTGTGTCACATCTACTGGAGCATCATGAGCATGTATTATGACGTCACAGTATATGATGACATCATAATTAGTATGTACTATGACGTCACAATGTATTATGATGTCATAATATATCTGCATTATGACATCACAATATATTATGAGAGCGCAATTTGCAGGTATTATTAGCAATTTCTCTTACCACAATTTGTGTCACATCTACTGGAGCATCATGAGCATGCATTATGACGTCACAATATATGATGACATCATAATTAGTATGCAATATGATGTCACAATGTATTATGACGTCATAATTTATCCGCTTTTTGACATCACAATATATTATGAGAGCGAAATTTGCAGGTATTATGAGCAATTTCTCTTACCCCAATTTGTGTCACATCTACAGGAGAAACATGAGCATGTATTATGACGTCACAGTATATGATGACATCATAATTAGTATGCATTATGACGTCACAATGTATTATGATGTCATAATATATCCGCATTATGACATCACAATATATTATGAGAGCGCAATTTGCAGGTATTATGAGCAATTTCTCTTACCCTAATTTGTGTCACATCTACTGGAGCATCCTGAGCATGTATTATGACGTCACAATATATGATGACATCATAATTAGTATGCACTATGACGTCACAATGTATTATGACGTCATAATATATTCGCATTATCACATCACAATATATTATGATAGAGCAATTTGCAGGTATTATGACGAATTTCTCTTACCCCAATTTGTGTCACATCTACTGGAGCATCATGAGCATGTATTATGATGTCACAGTATATGATGACATCATAATTAGTATGCACTATGACGTCACAATGTATTATGACATCATAATGTATCCGCATTATGACATCGCAATACATTGTGAGAGCGCAATTTGCAGGTATTATGAGCAATTTCTCTTACCCCAATTTGTGTCACAACTACTGGAGCATAATGACCATGCATTATGATGTCACAGTATATGATGACATAATAATTAGTATGCATTATGACGTCATAATGAATCCACATTATGACATCACAATATATTGAGAGCGCAATTTGCAATTATTATGAGCAATTTCTCTTACCCCAATTTGTGTCACATCTACTGGAGCATCATGAGCATGCATTATGACGTCACAGTATATGATGACATCATAATTAGTAAGAATTATGACGTCACAATGTATTATGACGTCATAATGTATCCGCATTATGACATCACAATATATTATGACAGCGCAATTTGCAGGTATTATGAGCAATTTCTCTTACCCCAATTTGTGTCACAACTACTGGAGCATAATGAGGATGCATTATGATGTCACAGTATATGATGACATCATAATTAGTATGTATTATGACGTCATAATGAATCCGCATTATGACATCACAATATATTGAGAGCGCAATTTGCAGGTATTATGAGCAATTTCTCTTACCCCAATTTGTGTCACATCTACTGGAGCATAATGAGCATGCATTATGATATCACAGTATATGATGACATCATAATTAGTATGCACTATGATGTCACAATGTATTATGACGTCATAATGAATCCGCATTTCGACATCACAATATATTATGAGAGCGCAATTTGCAGGTATTATGAGCAATTTCTCTTACCCAAATTTGTGTCACATCTACTGGAGAAACATGAGCATGTATTACGACGTCACGGTATATGATGACATCATAATTAGTATGCATTATGACGTCACAATATATTATGATGTCATAATATATCCGCATTATGGCATCACAATATATTATGAGAGCGCAATTTGCAGGTATTGTGAGCAATTTCTCTTACCCCAATTTGTGTCACATCTAATGGAGCATCCCGAGCATGTATTTTGACATCACAATATATGATGACATCATAATTAGTATGCACTATGACGTCCCAATGTATAATGACGTCATAATGTATTCGCATTATGACATCACAATATAGTATGAGAGCGCAATTTGCAGGTATTATGAGCAATTTCTCTTACCCCACTTTGTGTCACATCTACTGGAGCATCCTGAGCATGTATTTTGAGGTCACAGTATATGATGACATCATAATTAGTATGCACTATGACGTCACAGTGTATTATGACATCATAATGTATTCGCATTATGATATAACAATATAGTATGAGAGCGCAATTTGCAGGTATTATGAACAATTTCTCTTACCCCAATTTGTGTCACATCAACTCGAGCATCATGAGCATGTATTATGACGTCACAGTATATGATGACATCATAATTTGTATGCACTATGACGTCACAATGTATTATGATGTCATAATATATCCGCATTATGACATCACAACATATTAAGAGAGCACAATTTGCAGATATTATGAGCAATTTCTCTTACCACAATTTGTGTTACATCTACTGGAGCATCATGAGCATGCATTATGATGTCACAATATATGATGACATCATAATTAGTATGCACTATGATGTCACAATGTATTATGACGTCATAATGTATCCGCATTATGACATCACAATATATTATGAGAGCGCAATTTGCAGGTATTATGAGCAATTTCTCTTACCCCAATTTGTGTCACATCTACTGGAGCATCATGAGCATGTATTTTGACGTCACAATATATGATGACATCATAATTAGTATGCACTATGACGTCACAATGTATTATGACGTCATAATGTATTCGCCTTATGACATCACAATATAGTATGAGAGCGCAATTTCAGGTATTATGACCAATTTCTCTTACCCCAATTTGTGTCACATCTACTCGAGCATCATGAGCATGTATTATGACGTCACAGTATATGATGACATCATAATTAGTATGCACTGTGACGTCACAATGTATTATGACATCATAATGTATCCGCATTATGACATCGCAATATATTATGAGAGCGCAATTTGCAGGTATTATGAGCAATTTCTCTTACCCAATTTGTGTCACATCTACTGGAGCATCCTGAGCATGTATTTTGACGTCACAATATATGATGACATCATAATTAGTATGCACTATGACGTCACAATGTATTATGACGTCATAATGTATTCGCATTTTGACATCACAATATAGTATGAGAGCGCAATTTGCAGGTATTATGAGCAATTTCCCTTACCCCAATTTGTGTCACATCTACTGGAGCATCCTGAGCATGTATTTTGACGTCACAATATATGATGACATCATAATTAGTATGCACTATGACGTCACAATGTATTATGACGTCTTAATGTATTCGCATTATGACATCACAACATATTAAGAGAGCGCAATTTGCAGATATTATGAGCAATTTCTCTTACCACAATTTGTGTCACATCTACTGGAGTATCATGAGCATGCATTATGACATCACAATATATGATGGCATCATAATTAGTATGCACTATGATGTCACAATGTATTATGACGTCATAATGTATCCGCATTATGACATCACAATATAGTATGAGAGCGCAATTTGCAGGTATTATGAGCAATTTCTCTTACCCCAATTTTTGTAACATCTACTCGAGCATCATGAGCATGTATTATAACGTCAAAGTATATAATGACATCATAATTAGTATGCACTATGACGTCACAATGTATTATGACATCATAATGTATCCGCATTATGACATCGCAATATATTATGAGAGCGCAATTTGCAGGTATTCGAAGCAATTTCTCTTACCCCAATTTGTGTCACATCTACTGGAGCATAATGAGCATGCATTATGATGTCACTGTATATGATGACATCATAATTAGTATGCACTATGACGTCACAATGTATTATGACGTCATAATGAGTCCGCATTATGACATCACAATATATTATGAGAGCGCAATTTGCAGGTATTTTGAGCAATTTCTCTTACCCCAATTTGTGTCACATCTACTGGAGATACATGAGCATGTATTATGACGTCACAATAAATGATGACATCATTATTAGTATGCACTATGATGTCACAATATATTATGACGTCATAATTATACGCATTATGACATCACAATATAGTATGAGAGCGCAATTTGCAGGTATGAGCAATTTCTCTTACCCTAATTTGTGTCACATCTACTGGAGCATCCTGAGCATGTATTTTGACGTCACAATATATGATGACATCATAATTAGTATGCACTATGACGTCACAATGTATTATGACGCCATAATGAATCCAAATTATGACATCACAATATATTATGAGAGCGCAATTTGCAGGTATTTTGAGCAATTTCTCTTACCCCAATTTGTGTCACATCTACTGGAGAAACATGAGCAAGTATTATGACGTCACAATATATGATGACATCATAATTAGTATGCACTATGACGTCACAATGTATTTTGACATCATAATATATTCGCATTATGACATCACAATATAGTATGAGAGCGCAATTTGCAGGTATGAGCAATTTATCTTACCCCAATTTGTGTCACATCTACTGGAGCATCCTGAGCATGTATTTTGACGTCACAATTTATGATGACATCATAATTAGTATGCACTATGACGTCACAATGTATTATGATGTCATAATGTATTCGTATTATGACATCACAATATAGTATGAGAGCGCAATTTTCAGGTATTATGAGCAATTTCTCTTACCCCAATTTGTGTCACATCTACTCGAGCATCATGAGCATGTATTATGACGTCACAGTATATGATGACATCATAATTAGTATGCACTATGACGTCACAATGCATTATGACATCATAATGTATCCGCATTATGACATCGCAATATATTATGAGAGCGCAATTTGCAGGTATTCGGAGCAATTTCTCTTACCCCAATTTGTGTCACATCTACTGGAGCATAATGAGCATGCATTATGATGTCACTGTATATGATGACATCATAATTAGTATGCACTATGATGTCACAATGTATTATGACGTCATAATGATTCCGCATTATGACATCACAATATATTATGAGAGCGCAATTTGCAGGTATTATGAGCAATTTCTCTTACCCCAATTTGTGTCACATCTACTGGAGCATAATGAGCATGCATTATGATGTCACAGTATATGATGACATCATAATTAGAATGCACTATGATATCACAATGTATTATGAGGTCATAATGAATCTGCATTATGACATCACAATATATTATGAGAGCGAAATTTGCAGGTAATTTGAGCAATTTCTCTTACCCCCATTTTTGTCACATCTACTGGAGAAACATGAGCATGTATTATGACGTCACAATATATGATGACATCATAATTAGTATGCACTATGACGTCACAATGTATTATGACTTCATAATGTATTCGCATTATGACATCACAATATAGTATGAGAGCGCAATTTGCAGGTATTATGAGCAATTTCTCTTACCCCAATTTGTGTCACATCTACTCGAGCATCATGAGCATGTATTATGACGTCACAGTATATGATGACATCATAATTAGTATGCACTATGACGTCACAATGTATTATGATGTCATAATATATCCGCATTATGACATCACAATATATTATGAGAGCGCAATTTGCATTTATTATGAGCAATTTCTCTGACCACAATTTGTGTAACATCTGCTGGAGCATCAACAGCATGCATTATGATGCCACAATATATGATGACATCATAATTAGTATGCACTATGTTGTCACAATGTATTATGACGTCATAATGTATCTGCATTATGACATCACAATATATTATGAGAGCGCAATTTGCAGGTATTATGACCAATTTCTCTTACCCCAATTTGTGTCACATCTACTGGAGCATCATGAGCATGTATTATGACGTCACAGTATATGATGACATCATAATTAGTATGCACTATGACGTCACAATGTATTATGATGTCATAATATATCCGGATAATGACATCACAATATATTATGAGAGCGCAATGTGCAGGTGTTATGAGCAATTTCTCTTACCACAATTTGTGCCACATTTACTGGAACATCATGAGCATGCATTATGACGTCACAATATATGATGACATCATAATTAGTATGCACTATGTTGTCACAATGAATTATGACGTCATAATGTATCCGCTTTATGACATCACAATATATTATGAGAGCGCAATTTGCAGGTATTATGACCAATTTCTCTTACCCCAATTTTTGTCACATCTACTGGAGCATCATGAGCATGTATTATGACGTCACAGTATATGATGACATCATAATCAGTATGCACTATGAGGTCACAATGTATTATGATGTCATAATATATCTGCATTATGACATAACAACATATTATGAGAGCGCAATTTGCAGGTATTTTGAGCAATTTCTCTTACCACAATTTGTGTCACATCTACTGGAGCATCTTGAGCATCCATTATGACGTCACAATATATGATGACATCGTAATTAGTATGCACTATGATGTCACAATGTATTATGACGTCATAATGTATCCGCTTTGTGACATCACAATATATTATGAGAGCGCAATATGCAGGTATTATGACCAACTTCTCTTACCCTAATTTGTGTCACATCTACTGGAGCATCATGTGCATGTATTATGACGTCACAGTATATGATTACATCATAATTAGTATGCACTATGACGTCACAATGTATTATGACGTCATAATGTATCCGCATTATGACATCACAATATATTATGAGAGCGAAATTTGCAGGTATTATGAGCAATTTCTCTTACCCCAATTTGTGTCACATCTACTGGAGAAACATGAGCATGTATTATGACGACACAGTATATGATGACATCATAATTAGTATGCATTATGACGTCACAATGTATTATGATGTCATAATATATCCGCATTATGACGTTACAATATATTATGAGAGCGCAATTTGCAGGTATTATGAGCAATTTCTCTTACGCCAATTTGTGTCACATCTACTGGAGCATCATGAGCACGTATTATGACATCACAATATATGATGACATCATAATTAGTATGCACTATGACTTCATAATGTATTATGACGTCATAATGTATCCGCATTATGACCACACAATATTTTATGAGAGCGCAATTTGCAGGTATTGTAAGCAATTTCTCTTACCCCAATATGTGTCACATCGACTGGAGCATCATGAGCATGTATTATGATGTCACAGTATATGATGACATCATAATTAGTATGCGCTATGATGTCACAATGTATTATGACGTCATAATGAATCCGCATTATGACATCACAATATATTATGAGAGCGCAATTTGCAAGTATTATGAGCAATTTCTCTTACCCCAATTTGTGTCACATCTACTGGAGAAACATGAGCATGTATTATGATGTCACAGTATATGATGACATCATACTTAGTATGCATTATGTCGTCACAATGTATTATGATGTCATAATATATCCACATTATGACATCACAATATATTATGAGAGCGCAATTTGCAGGTATTATGAGCAATTTCTCTTACCCCAATTTGTGTCACATCTACTGGAGCATCATGAGCATGTATTATGATGTCACAATATATGATGACATCATAATTGATATGCACTATGATGTCACAATGTATTATGACGTCATAATGTATCCGCTTTATGACATCACAATATATTATGAGAGCGCAATTTGCAGGTATTATGACCAATTTCTCTTACCCCAATTTGTGTCACATATACTGGAGCATCATGAGCATGTATTATGACGTCACAGTATATGATGAAAACATAATTAGTATGCACTATGACGTCACAATGTATTATGATGTCATAATATATCCGCATTATGACATCACAATATATTATGAGAGCGCAATTTGCAGGTATTATGAGCAATTTCTCTTACCACAATTTGTGTCACATCTACTGGAGCATCATGAGCATGCATTATGACGTCAAAATATATGATGACATCGTAATTAGTATGCACTATGATGTCACAATGTATTATGACGTCATAATGTATCCGCTTTATGACATCACAATATATTATGAGAGCGCAATTTGCAGGTATTATGACCAATTTCTCTTACCCTAATTTGTGTGACATCTACTGGAGCATCATGTGCATGTATTATGACGTCACAGTATATGATGACATCATAATTAGTATGCAGTATGACGTCACAACGTATTATGACGTCATAATGAATCCACATTATGACATCACAATATATTATGAGAGCGCAATTTGCATGTATTATGAGCAATTTCTCTTACCACAATTTGTGTAACATCTGCTGGAGCATCATGAGCATGCATTATGATGTCACAATATATGATGACATCATAATTAGTATGCACTATGATGTCACAATGTATTATGACGTCATAATGTATCTGCTTTATGACATCACAATATATTATTAGAGCGCAATTTGCAGGTATTATGACCAATTTCTCTGACCCCAATTTGTGTCACATCTACTGGAGCATCATGAGCATGTATTATGACGTCACAGTATATGATGACATCATAATTAGTATGCACTATGACGTCACAATGTATTATGATGTCATAATATATCCGGATAATGACATCACAATATATTATGAGAGCGCAATTTGCAGGTGTTATGAGCAATTTCTCTTACCACAATTTGTGCCACATCTACTGGAGCATCATGAGCATGCATTATGACGTCACAATATATGATGACATCATAATTAGTATGCACTATGATGTCACAATGTATTATGACGTCATAATGTATCCGCTTTATGACATCACAATATATTATGAGAGCGCAATTTGCAGGTATTATGACCAATTTCTCTTACCCCAATTTGTGTCACATCTACTGGAGCATCATGAGCATGTATTATGACGTCACAGTATATGATTACATCATAATTAGTATGCACTATGAGGTCACTATGTATTATGATGTCATAATATATCCGCATTATGACATCACAGCATATTATGAGAGCGCAATTTGCAGGTATTATGAGCAATTTCTCTTGCCACAATTTGTGTCACATCTACTGGAGCATCTTGAGCATCCATTATGACGTCACAATATATGATGACATCGTAATTAGTATGCACTATGATGTCACAATGTATTATGACGTCATAATGTATCCGCTTTATGACATCACAATATATTATGAGAGCGCAATTTGCAGGTATTATGACCAATTTCTCTTACCCTAATTTGTGTCACATCTACTGGAGCATCATGTGCATGTATTATGACGTCACAGTATATGATGACATCATAATTAGTATGCACTATGACGTCACAATGTATTATGACGTCATAATGTATCCGCATTATGACATCACGATATATTGTGAGAGCGAAATTTGCAAGTATTATGAGCAATTTCTCTTACCCCAATTTGTGTCACATCTACTGGAGAAACATGAGCATGTATTATGACGTCACAGTATATGATGACATCATACTTAGTATGCATTATGTCGTCACAATGTATTATGATGTCATAATATATCCACATTATGACATCACAATACATTATGAGTGCGCAATTTGCAGGTATTATGAACAATTTCTCTTACCCCAATTTGTGTCACATCTACTGGAGCATCATGAGCATGTATTATGATGTAACAATATATGATGACATCATAATTAATATGCACTATGATGTCACAATGTATTATGACGTCATAATGTATCCGCTTTATGACATCACAATATATTATGAGAGCGCAATTTGCAGGTATTATGACCAATTTCTCTTACCCCAATTTGTGTCACATATACTGGAGCATCATGAGCATGTATTATGACGTCACAGTATATGATGACAACATAATTAGTATGCACTATGACGTCACAATGTATTATGATGTCATAATATATCCGCATTATGACATCACAATATATTATGAGAGCGCAATTTGCAGGTATTATGAGCAATTTCTCTTACCAGAATTTGTGTCACATCTACTGGAGCATCATGAGCATGCATTATGACGTCACAATATATGATGACATCGTAATTAGTATGCACTATGATGTCACAATGTATTGTGACGTCATAATGTATCCGCTTTATGACATCACAATATATTATGAGAGCGCAATTTGCAGGTATTATGACCAATTTCTCTTACCCTAATTTGTGTGACATCTACTGGAGCATCATGTGCATGTATTATGACGTCACAGAATATGATGACATCATAATTCGTATGCACTATGACGTCACAACGTATTATGACGTCATAATGAATCCGCATTATGACATCACAATATATTATGAGAGCGCAATTTGCAGGTATTCTGACCAATTTCTCTTAACCCAATTTGTGACACATCTACTGGAGAAACATGAGCATGTATTATGACGTCACAGTATATGATGACATCATAATTAGCATGCATTATGACGTCTCAATATATTATGATGTCATAATATATCCGCATTATGACATCACAATATATTATGAGAGCGCAATTTGCATGTATTATGAGCAATTTCTCTTACCACAATTTGTGTAACATCTGCTGGAGCATCATGAGCATGCATTATGATGTCACAATATATGATGACATCATAATTAGTATGCACTATGATGTCACAATGTATTATGACGTCATAATGAATCCGCATTACGACATCACAATATATTATGAGAGCGCAATTTGCAGGTATTATGACCAATTTCTCTTAACACAATTTGTGTCACATCTACTGGAGAAACATGAGCATGTATTATGACGTCACAGTATATGATGACATCATAATTAGCATGCATTATGACGTCACAATGTATTATGATGTCATAATATATCCGCATTATGACATCACAATATATTATGAGAGCGCAATTTGCATTTATTATGAGCAATTTCTCTGACCACAATTTGTGTAACATCTGCTGGAGCATCAACAGCATGCATTATGATGTCACAATATATGATGACATCATAATTAGTATGCAGTATGATGTCACAATGTATTATGACGTCATAATGTAGCTGCATTATGACATCACAATATATTATGAGAGCGCAATTTGCAGGTATTATGACCAATTTCTCTTACCCCAATTTGTGTCACATCTACTGGAGCATCATGAGCATGTATTATGACGTCACAGTATATGATGACATCATAATTAGTATGCACTATGACGTCACAATGTATTATGATGTCATAATATATCCGGATAATGACATCACAATATATTATGAGAGCGCAATTTGCAGGTGTTATGAGCAATTTCTCTTACCACAATTTGTGCCACATTTACTGGAACATCATGAGCATGCATTATGACGTCACAATATATGATGACATCATAATTAGTATGCACTATGATGTCACAATGAATTATGACGTCATAATGTATCCGCTTTATGACATCACAATATATTATGAGAGCGCAATTTGCAGGTATTATGACCAATTTCTCTTACCCCAATTTGTGTCACATCTACTGGAGCATCATGAGCATGTATTATGACGTCACAGTATATGATGACATCATAATTAGTATGCACTATGAGGTCACAATGTATTATGATGTCATAATATATCCGCATTATGACATCACAACATATTATGAGAGCGCAATTTGCAGGTATTATGAGCAATTTCTCTTACCCCAATTTGTGTCACATCTACTGGAGCATCATGAGCACGTATTATGACATCACAATATATGATGACATCATAATTAGTATGCACTATGACTTCATAATGTATTATGAAGTCATAATGTATCCGCATTATGACCACACAATATTTTATGAGAGCGCAATTTGCAGGTATTGTAAGCAATTTCTCTTACACCAATATGTGTCACATCTACTGGAGCATCATGAGCATGTATTATGACGTCACAGTATATGATGACATCATACTTAGTATGCATTATGTCCTCACAATGTATTATGATGTCATAATATATCCACATTATGACATCACAATATATTATGAGAGCGCAATTTGCAGGTATTATGAGCAATTTCTCTTACTCCAATTTGTGTCACATCTACTGGAGCATCATGAGCATGTATTATGATGTCACAATATATGATGACATCATAATTAATATGCACTATGATGTCACAATGTATTATGACGTCATAATGTATCCGCTTTATGACATCACAATATATTATGAGAGCGCAATTTGCAGGTATTATGACCAATTTCTCTTACCCCAATTTGTGTCACATATACTGGAGCATCATGAGCATGTATTATGACGTCACAGTATATGATGACAACATAATTAGTATGCACTATGACGTCACAATGTATTATGATGTCATAATATATCCGCATTATGACATCACAATATATTAAAAGAGCGCAATTTGCAGATATTATGAGCAATTTCTCTTACCCCAATTTGTGTCACATCTACTGGAGCATCATGAGCATGCATTATTACGTCACAATATATGATGACTTCATAATTAGTATGCACTATGATGTCTCAATATATTATGACGTCATAATGTATCCGCTTTATGACATCACAATATATTATGAGAGCGCAATTTGCAGGTATTATGAGCAATTTCTCTTACCACAATTTCTGTCACATCTACTGGAGCATCATGAGCATGCATTATGATGTCACAATATATGATGACATCATAATTAATATGCACTATGATGTCACAATGTATTATGACGTCATAATGTATCCGCTTTATGACATCACAATATATTATGAGAGCGCAATTTGCAGGTATTATGACCAATTTCTCTTACCCCTATTTGTGTCACATCTACTGGAGCATCATGAGCATGTATTATGACGTCACAGTATATGATGACATCATAATTAGTATGCACTATGACGTCACAATGTATTATGACGTCATAATATATCCGCATTATGACATCACAATATATTATGAGAGCGCAATTTGCAGGTATTATGAGCAATTTCTCTTACCACAATTTGTGTCACATCTACTGGAGCATCATGAGCATGCATTATGACGTCACAATATATGATGACATCATAATTAGTATGCACTATGATGTCGCAATGTATTAAAACGTCATAATTTATCCGCTTTTTGACATCAGAATATATTATGAGAGCGCAATTTGCAGGTATTATGAGCAATTTCTCTTACCCCAATTTGTGTCACAACTACTAGAGCATAATGAGCATGCATTATGATGTCACAGTATATGAAGACATCATAATTAGTATGTATTATGACGTCATAATGAATCCGCATTATGACATCACAATATATTGAGAGCGCAACTTGCAGGTATTATGAGCAATTTCTCTTACCCCAATTTGTGTCACGTCTACTGGAGCATCATGAGCATGCATTATGATGTCACAGTATATGATGACATCATAATTAGTAAGCATTATGACGTCACAATGTATTGTGACGTCATAATGTATCCGCATTATGACATCACAATATATTATGAGAGCGCAACTTGCAGGTATTATGAGCAATTTCTCTTACCCCAATTTGTGTCACATCTACTGGAGAAACATGAGCATGTATTATGACGTCACAGTATATGATGACATCATAATTAGTATGCATTATGACGTCACAATGTATTATGATGTCATAATATATCCGCATAATGACATCACAATATATTATGAGAGCGCAATTTGCAGGTATTATGAGCAATTTCTCTTACCCCAATTTGTGTCACATCTACTGGAGCATCATGAGCATGCATTATGATGTCACAATATATGATGACATTATAATTAGTATGCACTATGATGTCACAATGTATTATGACGTCATAATGTATCCGCTTTATGTCATCACAATATATTATGAGAGCGCAATTTGCAGGTATTATGACCAATTTCTCTTACCACAATTTGTGTCACATCTACTGGAGCATCATGAGCATGTATTATGACGTCACAGTATATGATGACATCATAATTAGTATGTACTATGACGTCACAATGTATTATGATGTCATAATATATCTGCATTATGACATCACAATATATTATGAGAGCGCAATTTGCAGGTATTATTAGCAATTTCTCTTACCACAATTTGTGTCACATCTACTGGAGCATCATGAGCATGCATTATGACGTCACAATATATGATGACATCATAATTAGTATGCAATATGATGTCACAATGTATTATGACGTCATAATTTATCCGCTTTTTGACATCACAATATATTATGAGAGCGAAATTTGCAGGTATTATGAGCAATTTCTCTTACCCGAATTTGTGTCACATCTACAGGAGAAACATGAGCATGTATTATGACGTCACAGTATATGATGACATCATAATTAGTATGCATTATGACGTCACAATGTATTATGATGTCATAATATATCCGCATTATGACATCACAATATATTATGAGAGCGCAATTTGCAGGTATTATGAGCAATTTCTCTTAACCTAATTTGTGTCACATCTACTGGAGCATCCTGAGCATGTATTATGACGTCACAATATATGATGACATCATAATTAGTATGCACTATGACGTCACAATGTATTATGACGTCATAATATATTCGCATTATCACATCACAATATATTATGATAGAGCAATTTGCAGGTATTATGACGAATTTCTCTTACCCCAATTTGTGTCACATCTACTGGAGCATCATGAGCATGTATTATGATGTCACAGTATATGATGACATCATAATTAGTATGCACTATGACGTCACAATGTATTATGACGTCATAATGTATCCGCATTATGACATCACAATATATTATGAGAGCGCAATTTGCAGGTATTATGAGCAATTTCTCTTACCCCAATTTGTGTCACAACTACTGGAGCATAATGAGCATGCATTATGATGTCACAGTATATGATGACATCATAATTAGTATGTATTATGACGTCATAATGAATCCGCATTATGACATCACAATATATTGAGAGCGCCATTTGCAGGTATTATGAGCAATTTCTCTTACCCCAATTTGTGTCACATCTACTGGAGCATAATGAGCATGCATTATGATATCACAGTATATGATGACATCATAATTAGTATGCACTATGATGTCACAATGTATTATGACGTCATAATGAATCCGCATTTTGACATCACAATATATTATGAGAGCGCAATTCGCAGGTATTATGAGCAATTTCTCTTACCCAAATTTGTGTCACATCTACTGGAGAAACATGAGCATGTATTACGACGTCACGGTATATGATGACATCATAATTAGTATGCATTATGACGTCACAATATATTATGATGTCATAATATATCCGCATTATGGCATCACAATATATTATGAGAGCGCAATTTGCAGGTATTGTGAGCAATTTCTCTTACCCCAATTTGTGTCACATCTAATGGAGCATCCCGAGCATGTATTTTGACATCACAATATATGATGACATCATAATTAGTATGCACTATGACGTCCCAATGTACAATGACGTCATAATGTATTCGCATTATGACATCACAATATAGTATGAGAGCGCAATTTGCAGGTATTATGAGCAATTTCTCTTACCCCACTTTGTGTCACATCTACTGGAGCATCCTGAGCATGTATTTTGACGTCACAGTATATGATGACATCATAATTAGTTTGCACTATGACGTCACAGTGTATTATGACATCATAATGTATTCGCATTATGATATCACAATATAGTATGAGAGCGCAATTTGCAGGTATTATGAGCAATTTCTCTTACCCCAATTTGTGTCACATCTACTCGAGCATCATGAGCATGTATTATGACGTCACAGTATATGATGACATCATAATTTGTATGCACTATGACGTCACAATGTATTATGATGTCATAATATATCCGCATTATGACATCACAACATATTAAGAGAGCACAATTTGCAGATATTATGAGCAATTTCTCTTACCACAATTTGTGTCACATCTACTGGAGCATCATGAGCATGCATTATGATGTCACAATATATGATGACATCATAATTAGTATGCACTATGATGTCACAATGTATTATGACGTCATAATATATCCGCATTATGACATCACAATATATTATGAGAGCGCAATTTGCAGGTATTATGAGCAATTTCTCTTACCCCAATTTGTGTCACATCTACTGGAGCATCATGAGCATGTATTTTGACGTCACAATATATGATGACATCATAATTAGTATGCACTATGACGTCACAATGTATTATGACGTCATAATGTATTCGCCTTATGACATCACAATATAGTATGAGAGCGCAATTTCAGGTATTATGACCAATTTCTCTTACCCCAATTTGTGTCACATCTACTCGAGCATCATGAGCATGTATTATGACGTCACAGTATATGATGACATCATAATTAGTATGCACTGTGACGTCACAATGTATTATGACATCATAATGTATCCGCATTATGACATCGCAATATATTATGAGAGCGCAATTTGCAGGTATTCGGAGCAATTTCTCTTACCGCAATTTGTGTCACATGTACTGGAGCATAATGAGCATGCATTATGATGTCACTGTATATGATGACATCATAATTAGTATGCACTATGATGTCACAATGTATTATGACGTCATAATGTATTCGCATTATGACATCACAATATATTATGAGAGCGCAATTTGCAGGTATTATGAGCAATTTCTCTTACCCCAATTTGTGTCACATCTACTGGAGCATCCTGAGCATGTATTTTGACGTCACAATATATGATGACATCATAATTAGTATGCACTATGACGTCACAATGTATTATGACGTCATAATGTATTCGCATTTTGACATCACAATATAGTATGAGAGCGCAATTTGCAGGTATTATGAGCAATTTCCCTTACCCCAATTTGTGTCATATCTACTGGAGCATCCTGAGCATGTATTTTGACGTCACAATATATGATGACATCATAATTAGTATGCATTATTACGTCACAATGTATTATGACGTCTTAATGTATTCGCATTATGACATCACAACATATTAAGAGAGCGCAATTTGCAGATATTATGAGCAATTTCTCTTACCACAATTTGTGTCACATCTACTGGAGTATCATGAGCATGCATTATGACATCACAATATATGATGGTATCATAATTAGTATGCACTATGATGTCACAATGTATTATGACGTCATAATGTATCCGCATTATGACATCACAATATAGTATGAGAGCGCAATTTGCAGGTATTATGAGCAATTTCTCTTACCCCAATTTTTGTAACATCTACTCGAGCATCATGAGCATGTATTATAACGTCACAGTATATAATGACATCATAATTAGTATGCACTATGACGTCACAATGTATTATGACATCATAATGTATCCGCATTATGACATCGCAATATATTATGAGAGCGCAATTTGCAGGTATTCGGAGCAATTTCTCTTACCCCAATTTGTGTCACATCTACTGGAGCATAATGAGCATGCATTATGATGTCACTGTATATGATGACATCATAATTAGTATGCACTATGATGTCACAATGTATTATGACGTCATAATGATTCCGCATTATGACATCAAAATATATTATTAGAGCACAATTTGCAGGTATTATGAGCAATTTCTCTTACCCCAATTTGTGTCACATCTACTGGAGCATAATGAGCATGCATTATGATGTCACAGTATATGATGAAATCATAATTAGTATCCACTATGATGTCACAATGTATTATGAGGTCATAATGAATCCGCATTATGACATCACAATATATTATGAGAGCGAAATTTGCAGGAATTTTGAGCAATTTCCCTTACCCCAATTTGTGTCACATCTACTGGAGAAACATGAGCATGTATTATGATGTCACAGTATATGATGACATCATAATTAGTATGCATTATGACGTCACAATATATTGTGATGTCATAATATATCCGCATTATGGCATCACAATATATTATGAGAGCGCAATTTGAAGGTATCATGAGCAATTTCTATTACCCCAATTTGTGTCACATCTACTGGAACATCCTGAGCATGTATTATGACGTCACAGTATATGATGACATCATAATTAGTATGCACTATGACATCACAATGTATTATGATGTCATAATATATCCGCATTATGACATCACAACATATTAAGAGAGCGCAATTTGCAGATATTATGAGCAATTTCTCTTACCACAATTTGTGTCACATCTACAGGAGCATCATGAGCATGCATTATGACGTCACAATATATGATGACATCGTAATTAGTATGCACTATGATGTCACAATGTATTATGACGTCATAATGTATCCGCTTTATGACATCACAATATATTATGAGAGCGCAATTTGCAGGTATTATGACCAATTTCTCTTACCCTAATTTGTGTGACATCTACTGGAGCATCATGTGCATGTATTATGACGTCACAGAATATGATGACATCATAATTCGTATGCACTATGACGTCACAACGTATTATGACGTCATAATGAATCCGCATTATGACATCACAATATATTATGAGAGCGCAATTTGCAGGTATTCTGACCAATTTCTCTTAACCCAATTTGTGACACATCTACGGGAGAAACATGAGCATGTATTATGACGTCACAGTATATGATGACATCATAATTAGCATGCATTATGACGTCTCAATATATTATGATGTCATAATATATCCGCATTATGACATCACAATATATTATGAGAGCGCAATTTGCATGTATTATGAGCAATTTCTCTTACCACAATTTGTGTAACATCTGCTGGAGCATCATGAGCATGCATTATGATGTCACAATATATGATGACATCATAATTAGTATGCACTATGATGTCACAATGTATTATGACGTCATAATGAATCCGCATTACGACATCACAATATATTATGAGAGCGCAATTTGCAGGTATTATGACCAATTTCTCTTAACACAATTTGTGTCACATCTACTGGAGAAACATGAGCATGTATTATGACGTCACAGTATATGATGACATCATAATTAGCATGCATTATGACGTCACAATGTATTATGATGTCATAATATATCCGCATTATGACATCACAATATATTATGAGAGCGCAATTTGCATTTATTATGAGCAATTTCTCTGACCACAATTTGTGTAACATCTGCTGGAGCATCAACAGCATGCATTATGATGTCACAATATATGATGACATCATAATTAGTATGCAGTATGATGTCACAATGTATTATGACGTCATAATGTAGCTGCATTATGACATCACAATATATTATGAGAGCGCAATTTGCAGGTATTATGACCAATTTCTCTTACCCCAATTTGTGTCACATCTACTGGAGCATCATGAGCATGTATTATGACGTCACAGTATATGATGACATCATAATTAGTATGCACTATGACGTCACAATGTATTATGATGTCATAATATATCCGGATAATGACATCACAATATATTATGAGAGCGCAATTTGCAGGTGTTATGAGCAATTTCTCTTACCACAATTTGTGCCACATTTACTGGAACATCATGAGCATGCATTATGACGTCACAATATATGATGACATCATACTTAGTATGCACTATGATGTCACAATGAATTATGACGTCATAATGTATCCGCTTTATGACATCACAATATATTATGAGAGCGCAATTTGCAGGTATTATGACCAATTTCTCTTACCCCAATTTGTGTCACATCTACTGGAGCATCATGAGCATGTATTATGACGTCACAGTATATGATGACATCATAATTAGTATGCACTATGAGGTCACAATGTATTATGATGTCATAATATATCCGCATTATGACATCACAACATATTATGAGAGCGCAATTTGCAGGTATTATGAGCAATTTCTCTTACCCCAATTTGTGTCACATCTACTGGAGCATCATGAGCACGTATTATGACATCACAATATATGATGACATCATAATTAGTATGCACTATGACTTCATAATGTATTATGAAGTCATAATGTATCCGCATTATGACCACACAATATTTTATGAGAGCGCAATTTGCAGGTATTGTAAGCAATTTCTCTTACACCAATATGTGTCACATCTACTGGAGCATCATGAGCATGTATTATGATGTTACAGTATATGATGACATCATAATTAGTATGCGCTATAATGTCACAATGTATTATGACGTCATAATGAATCCGCATTATGACATCACAATATATTATGAGAGCGCAATTCGCAGGTATTATGAGCAATTTCTCTTACCCCAATTTGTGTCACATCTACTGGAGAAACATGAGCATGTATTATGACGTCACAGTATATGATGACATCATACTTAGTATGCATTATGTCCTCACAATGTATTATGATGTCATAATATATCCACATTATGACATCACAATATATTATGAGAGCGCAATTTGCAGGTATTATGAGCAATTTCTCTTACTCCAATTTGTGTCACATCTACTGGAGCATCATGAGCATGTATTATGATGTCACAATATATGATGACATCATAATTAATATGCACTATGATGTCACAATGTATTATGACGTCATAATGTATCCGCTTTATGACATCACAATATATTATGAGAGCGCAATTTGCAGGTATTATGACCAATTTCTCTTACCCCAATTTGTGTCACATATACTGGAGCATCATGAGCATGTATTATGACGTCACAGTATATGATGACAACATAATTAGTATGCACTATGACGTCACAATGTATTATGATGTCATAATATATCCGCATTATGACATCACAATATATTAAAAGAGCGCAATTTGCAGATATTATGAGCAATTTCTCTTACCCCAATTTGTGTCACATCTACTGGAGCATCATGAGCATGCATTATTACGTCACAATATATGATGACTTCATAATTAGTATGCACTATGATGTCTCAATATATTATGACGTCATAATGTATCCGCTTTATGACATCACAATATATTATGAGAGCGCAATTTGCAGGTATTATGAGCAATTTCTCTTACCACAATTTCTGTCACATCTACTGGAGCATCATGAGCATGCATTATGATGTCACAATATATGATGACATCATAATTAATATGCACTATGATGTCACAATGTATTATGACGTCATAATGTATCCGCTTTATGACATCACAATATATTATGAGAGCGCAATTTGCAGGTATTATGACCAATTTCTCTTACCCCTATTTGTGTCACATCTACTGGAGCATCATGAGCATGTATTATGACGTCACAGTATATGATGACATCATAATTAGTATGCACTATGACGTCACAATGTATTATGACGTCATAATATATCCGCATTATGACATCACAATATATTATGAGAGCGCAATTTGCAGGTATTATGAGCAATTTCTCTTACCACAATTTGTGTCACATCTACTGGAGCATCATGAGCATGCATTATGACGTCACAATATATGATGACATCATAATTAGTATGCACTATGATGTCGCAATGTATTAAAACGTCATAATTTATCCGCTTTTTGACATCAGAATATATTATGAGAGCGCAATTTGCAGGTATTATGAGCAATTTCTCTTACCCCAATTTGTGTCACAACTACTAGAGCATAATGAGCATGCATTATGATGTCACAGTATATGAAGACATCATAATTAGTATGTATTATGACGTCATAATGAATCCGCATTATGACATCACAATATATTGAGAGCGCAACTTGCAGGTATTATGAGCAATTTCTCTTACCCCAATTTGTGTCACGTCTACTGGAGCATCATGAGCATGCATTATGATGTCACAGTATATGATGACATCATAATTAGTAAGCATTATGACGTCACAATGTATTGTGACGTCATAATGTATCCGCATTATGACATCACAATATATTATGAGAGCGCAACTTGCAGGTATTATGAGCAATTTCTCTTACCCCAATTTGTGTCACATCTACTGGAGAAACATGAGCATGTATTATGACGTCACAGTATATGATGACATCATAATTAGTATGCATTATGACGTCACAATGTATTATGATGTCATAATATATCCGCATAATGACATCACAATATATTATGAGAGCGCAATTTGCAGGTATTATGAGCAATTTCTCTTACCCCAATTTGTGTCACATCTACTGGAGCATCATGAGCATGCATTATGATGTCACAATATATGATGACATTATAATTAGTATGCACTTTGATGTCACAATGTATTATGACGTCATAATGTATCCGCTTTATGTCATCACAATATATTATGAGAGCGCAATTTGCAGGTATTATGACCAATTTCTCTTACCACAATTTGTGTCACATCTACTGGAGCATCATGAGCATGTATTATGACGTCACAGTATATGATGACATCATAATTAGTATGTACTATGACGTCACAATGTATTATGATGTCATAATATATCTGCATTATGACATCACAATATATTATGAGAGCGCAATTTGCAGGTATTATTAGCAATTTCTCTTACCACAATTTGTGTCACATCTACTGGAGCATCATGAGCATGCATTATGACGTCACAATATATGATGACATCATAATTAGTATGCAATATGATGTCACAATGTATTATGACGTCATAATTTATCCGCTTTTTGACATCACAATATATTATGAGAGCGAAATTTGCAGGTATTATGAGCAATTTCTCTTACCCGAATTTGTGTCACATCTACAGGAGAAACATGAGCATGTATTATGACGTCACAGTATATGATGACATCATAATTAGTATGCATTATGACGTCACAATGTATTATGATGTCATAATATATCCGCATTATGACATCACAATATATTATGAGAGCGCAATTTGCAGGTATTATGAGCAATTTCTCTTAACCTAATTTGTGTCACATCTACTGGAGCATCCTGAGCATGTATTATGACGTCACAATATATGATGACATCATAATTAGTATGCACTATGACGTCACAATGTATTATGACGTCATAATATATTCGCATTATCACATCACAATATATTATGATAGAGCAATTTGCAGGTATTATGACGAATTTCTCTTACCCCAATTTGTGTCACATCTACTGGAGCATCATGAGCATGTATTATGATGTCACAGTATATGATGACATCATAATTAGTATGCACTATGACGTCACAATGTATTATGACATCATAATGTATCCGCATTATGACATCGCAATACATTGTGAGAGCGCAATTTGCAGGTATTATGAGCAATTTCTCTTACCCCAATTTGTGTCACAACTACTGGAGCATAATGAGCATGCATTATGATGTCACAGTATATGATGACATAATAATTAGTATGCATTATGACGTCATAATGAATCCACATTATGACATCACAATATATTGAGAGCGCAATTTGCAGGTATTATGAGCAATTTCTCTTACCCCAATTTGTGTCACATCTACTGGAGCATCATGAGCATGCATTATGACGTCACAGTATATGATGACATCATAATTAGTAAGAATTATGACGTCACAATGTATTATGACGTCATAATGTATCCGCATTATGACATCACAATATATTATGAGAGCGCAATTTGCAGGTATTATGAGCAATTTCTCTTACCCCAATTTGTGTCACAACTACTGGAGCATAATGAGCATGCATTATGATGTCACAGTATATGATGACATCATAATTAGTATGTATTATGACGTCATAATGAATCCGCATTATGACATCACAATATATTGAGAGCGCCATTTGCAGGTATTATGAGCAATTTCTCTTACCCCAATTTGTGTCACATCTACTGGAGCATAATGAGCATGCATTATGATATCACAGTATATGATGACATCATAATTAGTATGCACTATGATGTCACAATGTATTATGACGTCATAATGAATCCGCATTTTGACATCACAATATATTATGAGAGCGCAATTCGCAGGTATTATGAGCAATTTCTCTTACCCAAATTTGTGTCACATCTACTGGAGAAACATGAGCATGTATTACGACGTCACGGTATATGATGACATCATAATTAGTATGCATTATGACGTCACAATATATTATGATGTCATAATATATCCGCATTATGGCATCACAATATATTATGAGAGCGCAATTTGCAGGTATTGTGAGCAATTTCTCTTACCCCAATTTGTGTCACATCTAATGGAGCATCCCGAGCATGTATTTTGACATCACAATATATGATGACATCATAATTAGTATGCACTATGACGTCCCAATGTATAATGACGTCATAATGTATTCGCATTATGACATCACAATATAGTATGAGAGCGCAATTTGCAGGTATTATGAGCAATTTCTCTTACCCCACTTTGTGTCACATCTACTGGAGCATCCTGAGCATGTATTTTGACGTCACAGTATATGATGACATCATAATTAGTTTGCACTATGACGTCACAGTGTATTATGACATCATAATGTATTCGCATTATGATATCACAATATAGTATGAGAGCGCAATTTGCAGGTATTATGAGCAATTTCTCTTACCCCAATTTGTGTCACATCTACTCGAGCATCATGAGCATGTATTATGACGTCACAGTATATGATGACATCATAATTTGTATGCACTATGACGTCACAATGTATTATGATGTCATAATATATCCGCATTATGACATCACAACATATTAAGAGAGCACAATTTGCAGATATTATGAGCAATTTCTCTTACCACAATTTGTGTCACATCTACTGGAGCATCATGAGCATGCATTATGATGTCACAATATATGATGACATCATAATTAGTATGCACTATGATGTCACAATGTATTATGACGTCATAATATATCCGCATTATGACATCACAATATATTATGAGAGCGCAATTTGCAGGTATTATGAGCAATTTCTCTTACCCCAATTTGTGTCACATCTACTGGAGCATCCTGAGCATGTATTTTGACGTCACAATATATGATGACATCATAATTAGTATGCACTATGACGTCACAATGTATTATGACGTCATAATGTATTCGCCTTATGACATCACAATATAGTATGAGAGCGCAATTTCAGGTATTATGACCAATTTCTCTTACCCCAATTTGTGTCACATCTACTCGAGCATCATGAGCATGTATTATGACGTCACAGTATATGATGACATCATAATTAGTATGCACTGTGACGTCACAATGTATTATGACATCATAATGTATCCGCATTATGACATCGCAATATATTATGAGAGCGCAATTTGCAGGTATTCGGAGCAATTTCTCTTACCGCAATTTGTGTCACATGTACTGGAGCATAATGAGCATGCATTATGATGTCACTGTATATGATGACATCATAATTAGTATGCACTATGATGTCACAATGTATTATGACGTCATAATGTATTCACATTATGACATCACAATATATTATGAGAGCGCAATTTGCAGGTATTATGAGCAATTTCTCTTACCCCAATTTGTGTCACATCTACTGGAGCATCCTGAGCATGTATTTTGACGTCACAATATATGATGACATCATAATTAGTATGCACTATGACGTCACAATGTATTATGACGTCATAATGTATTCGCATTTTGACATCACAATATAGTATGAGAGCGCAATTTGCAGGTATTATGAGCAATTTCCCTTACCCCAATTTGTGTCATATCTACTGGAGCATCCTGAGCATGTATTTTGACGTCACAATATATGATGACATCATAATTAGTATGCACTATTACGTCACAATGTATTATGACGTCTTAATGTATTCGCATTATGACATCACAACATATTAAGAGAGCGCAATTTGCAGATATTATGAGCAATTTCTCTTACCACAATTTGTGTCACATCTACTGGAGTATCATGAGCATGCATTATGACATCACAATATATGATGGCATCATAATTAGTATGCACTATGATGTCACAATGTATTATGACGTCATAATGTATCCGCATTATGACATCACAATATAGTATGAGAGCGCAATTTGCAGGTATTATGAGCAATTTCTCTTACCCCAATTTTTGTAACATCTACTCGAGCATCATGAGCATGTATTATAACGTCACAGTATATAATGACATCATAATTAGTATGCACTATGACGTCACAATGTATTATGACATCATAATGTATCCGCATTATGACATCGCAATATATTATGAGAGCGCAATTTGCAGGTATTCGGAGCAATTTCTCTTACCCCAATTTGTGTCACATCTACTGGAGCATAATGAGCATGCATTATGATGTCACTGTATATGATGACATCATAATTAGTATGCACTATGATGTCACAATGTATTATGACGTCATAATGATTCCGCATTATGACATCAAAATATATTATTAGAGCACAATTTGCAGGTATTATGAGCAATTTCTCTTACCCCAATTTGTGTCACATCTACTGGAGCATAATGAGCATGCATTATGATGTCACAGTATATGATGAAATCATAATTAGTATCCACTATGATGTCACAATGTATTATGAGGTCATAATGAATCCGCATTATGACATCACAATATATTATGAGAGCGAAATTTGCAGGAATTTTGAGCAATTTCCCTTACCCCAATTTGTGTCACATCTACTGGAGAAACATGAGCATGTATTATGATGTCACAGTATATGATGACATCATAATTAGTATGCATTATGACGTCACAATATATTGTGATGTCATAATATATCCGCATTATGGCATCACAATATATTATGAGAGCGCAATTTGAAGGTATCATGAGCAATTTCTATTACCCCAATTTGTGTCACATCTACTGGAACATCCTGAGCATGTATTATGACGTCACAGTATATGATGACATCATAATTAGTATGCACTATGACATCACAATGTATTATGATGTCATAATATATCCGCATTATGACATCACAACATATTAAGAGAGCGCAATTTGCAGATATTATGAGCAATTTCTCTTACCACAATTTGTGTCACATCTACAGGAGCATCATGAGCATGCATTATGACGTCACAATATATGATGACATCATAATTAGTATGCACTATGACGTCACAATGTATTATGACGTCATAATGAGTCCGCATTATGACATCACAATATATTATGAGAGCGCAATTTGCAGGTATTTTGAGCAATTTCTCTTACCCCAATTTGTGTCACATCTACTGGAGATACATGAGCATGTATTATGACGTCACAATAAATGATGACATCATTATTAGTATGCACTATGATGTCACAATATATTATGACGTCATAATTATACGCATTATGACATCACAATATAGTATGAGAGCGCAATTTGCAGGTATGAGCAATTTCTCTTACCCTAATTTGTGTCACATCTACTGGAGCATCCTGAGCATGTATTTTGACGTCACAATATATGATGACATCATAATTAGTATGCACTATGACGTCACAATGTACTATGACGCCATAATGAATCCAAATTATGACATCACAATATATTATGAGAGCGCAATTTGCAGGTATTTTGAGCAATTTCTCTTACCCCAATTTGTGTCACATCTACTGGAGAAACATGAGCAAGTATTATGACGTCACAATATATGATGACATCATAAATAGTATGCACTATGACGTCACAATGTATTTTGACATCATAATATATTCGCATTATGACATCACAATATAGTATGAGAGCGCAATTTGCAGGTATGAGCAATTTATCTTACCCCAATTTGTGTCACATCTACTGGAGCATCCTGAGCATGTATTTTGACGTCACAATTTATGATGACATCATAATTAGTATGCACTATGACGTCACAATGTATCATGATGTCATAATGTATTCGCCTTATGACATCACAATATAGTATGAGAGCGCAATTTCAGGTATTATGACCAATTTCTCTTACCCCAATTTGTGTCACATCTACTCGAGCATCATGAGCATGTATTATGACGTCACAGTATATGATGACATCATAATTAGTATGCACTGTGACGTCACAATGTATTATGACATCATAATGTATCCGCATTATGACATCGCAATATATTATGAGAGCGCAATTTGCAGGTATTCGGAGCAATTTCTCTTACCGCAATTTGTGTCACATGTACTGGAGCATAATGAGCATGCATTATGATGTCACTGTATATGATGACATCATAATTAGTATGCACTATGATGTCACAATGTATTATGACGTCATAATGTATTCACATTATGACATCACAATATATTATGAGAGCGCAATTTGCAGGTATTATGAGCAATTTCTCTTACCCCAATTTGTGTCACATCTACTGGAGCATCCTGAGCATGTATTTTGACGTCACAATATATGATGACATCATAATTAGTATGCACTATGACGTCACAATGTATTATGACGTCATAATGTATTCGCATTTTGACATCACAATATAGTATGAGAGCGCAATTTGCAGGTATTATGAGCAATTTCCCTTACCCCAATTTGTGTCATATCTACTGGAGCATCCTGAGCATGTATTTTGACGTCACAATATATGATGACATCATAATTAGTATGCACTATTACGTCACAATGTATTATGACGTCTTAATGTATTCGCATTATGACATCACAACATATTAAGAGAGCGCAATTTGCAGATATTATGAGCAATTTCTCTTACCACAATTTGTGTCACATCTACTGGAGTATCATGAGCATGCATTATGACATCACAATATATGATGGCATCATAATTAGTATGCACTATGATGTCACAATGTATTATGACGTCATAATGTATCCGCATTATGACATCACAATATAGTATGAGAGCGCAATTTGCAGGTATTATGAGCAATTTCTCTTACCCCAATTTTTGTAACATCTACTCGAGCATCATGAGCATGTATTATAACGTCACAGTATATAATGACATCATAATTAGTATGCACTATGACGTCACAATGTATTATGACATCATAATGTATCCGCATTATGACATCGCAATATATTATGAGAGCGCAATTTGCAGGTATTCGGAGCAATTTCTCTTACCCCAATTTGTGTCACATCTACTGGAGCATAATGAGCATGCATTATGATGTCACTGTATATGATGACATCATAATTAGTATGCACTATGATGTCACAATGTATTATGACGTCATAATGATTCCGCATTATGACATCAAAATATATTATTAGAGCACAATTTGCAGGTATTATGAGCAATTTCTCTTACCCCAATTTGTGTCACATCTACTGGAGCATAATGAGCATGCATTATGATGTCACAGTATATGATGAAATCATAATTAGTATCCACTATGATGTCACAATGTATTATGAGGTCATAATGAATCCGCATTATGACATCACAATATATTATGAGAGCGAAATTTGCAGGAATTTTGAGCAATTTCCCTTACCCCAATTTGTGTCACATCTACTGGAGAAACATGAGCATGTATTATGATGTCACAGTATATGATGACATCATAATTAGTATGCATTATGACGTCACAATATATTGTGATGTCATAATATATCCGCATTATGGCATCACAATATATTATGAGAGCGCAATTTGAAGGTATCATGAGCAATTTCTATTACCCCAATTTGTGTCACATCTACTGGAACATCCTGAGCATGTATTATGACGTCACAGTATATGATGACATCATAATTAGTATGCACTATGACATCACAATGTATTATGATGTCATAATATATCCGCATTATGACATCACAACATATTAAGAGAGCGCAATTTGCAGATATTATGAGCAATTTCTCTTACCACAATTTGTGTCACATCTACAGGAGCATCATGAGCATGCATTATGACGTCACAATATATGATGACATCATAATTAGTATGCACTATGACGTCACAATGTATTATGACGTCATAATGAGTCCGCATTATGACATCACAATATATTATGAGAGCGCAATTTGCAGGTATTTTGAGCAATTTCTCTTACCCCAATTTGTGTCACATCTACTGGAGATACATGAGCATGTATTATGACGTCACAATAAATGATGACATCATTATTAGTATGCACTATGATGTCACAATATATTATGACGTCATAATTATACGCATTATGACATCACAATATAGTATGAGAGCGCAATTTGCAGGTATGAGCAATTTCTCTTACCCTAATTTGTGTCACATCTACTGGAGCATCCTGAGCATGTATTTTGACGTCACAATATATGATGACATCATAATTAGTATGCACTATGACGTCACAATGTACTATGACGCCATAATGAATCCAAATTATGACATCACAATATATTATGAGAGCGCAATTTGCAGGTATTTTGAGCAATTTCTCTTACCCCAATTTGTGTCACATCTACTGGAGAAACATGAGCAAGTATTATGACGTCACAATATATGATGACATCATAAATAGTATGCACTATGACGTCACAATGTATTTTGACATCATAATATATTCGCATTATGACATCACAATATAGTATGAGAGCGCAATTTGCAGGTATGAGCAATTTATCTTACCCCAATTTGTGTCACATCTACTGGAGCATCCTGAGCATGTATTTTGACGTCACAATTTATGATGACATCATAATTAGTATGCACTATGACGTCACAATGTATCATGATGTCATAATGTATTCGTATTATGACATCACAATATAGTATGAGAGCGCAATTTTCAGGTATTATGAGCAATTTCCCTTACCCCAATTTGTGTCACATCTACTCGAGCATCATGAGCATGTATTATGACGTCACAGTATATGATGACATCATAATTAGTATGCACTATGATGTCACAATGTATTATGACATCATAATGTATCCGCATTATGACATCGCAATATATTATGAGAGCGCAATTTGCAGGTATTCGGAGCAATTTCTCTTACACCAATTTGTGTCACATCTACTGGAGCATAATGAGCATGCATTATGATGTCACTGTATATGATGACATCATAATTAGTATGCACTATGATGTCACAATGTATTATGACGTCATAATGATTCCGCATTATGACATCACAATATATTATGAGAGCGCAATTTGCAGGTATTATGAGCAATTTCTCTTACCCCAATTTGTGTCACATCTACTGGAGCATAATGAGCATGCATTATGATGTCACAGTATATGATGACATCATAATTAGAATGCACTATGATATCACAATGTATTATGAGGTCATAATGAATCTGCATTATGACATCACAATATATTATGAGAGCGAAATTTGCAGGTATTTTGAGCAATTTCTCTTACCCCCATTTTTGTCACATCTACTGGAGAAACATGAGCATGTATTATGACGTCACAATATATGATGACATCATAATTAGTATGCACTATGACGTCACAATGTATTATGACTTCATAATGTATTCGCATTATGACATCACAATATAGTATGAGAGCGCAATTTGCAGGTATTATGAGCAATTTCTCTTACCCCAATTTGTGTCACATCTACTCGAGCATCATGAGCATGTATTATGACGTCACAGTATATGATGACATCATAATTAGTATGCACTATGACGTCACAATGTATTATGATGTCATAATATATCCGCATTATGACATCACAATATATTACGAGAGCGCAATTTGCATTTATTATGAGCAATTTCTCTGACCACAATTTGTGTAACATCTGCTGGAGCATCAACAGCATGCATTATGATGCCACAATATATGATGACATCATAATTAGTATGCACTATGTTGTCACAATGTATTATGACGTCATAATGTATCTGCATTATGACATCACAATATATTATGAGAGCGCAATTTGCAGGTATTATGACCAATTTCTCTTACCCCAATTTGTGTCACATCTACTGGAGCATCATGAGCATGTATTATGACGTCACAGTATATGATGACATCATAATTAGTATGCACTATGACGTCACAATGTATTATGATGTCATAATATATCCGGATAATGACATCACAATATATTATGAGAGCGCAATTTGCAGGTGTTATGAGCAATTTCTCTTACCACAATTTGTGCCACATTTACTGGAACATCATGAGCATGCATTATGACGTCACAATATATGATGACATCATAATTAGTATGCACTATGTTGTCACAATGAATTATGACGTCATAATGTATCCGCTTTATGACATCACAATATATTATGAGAGCGCAATTTGCAGGTATTATGACCAATTTCTCTTACCCCAATTTGTGTCACATCTACTGGAGCATCATGAGCATGTATTATGACGTCACAGTATATGATGACATCATAATCAGTATGCACTATGAGGTCACAATGTATTATGATGTCATAATATATCTGCATTATGACATAACAACATATTATGAGAGCGCAATTTGCAGGTATTTTGAGCAATTTCTCTTACCACAATTTGTGTCACATCTACTGGAGCATCTTGAGCATCCATTATGACGTCACAATATATGATGACATCGTAATTAGTATGCACTATGATGTCACAATGTATTATGACGTCATAATGTATCCGCTTTGTGACATCACAATATATTATGAGAGCGCAATATGCAGGTATTATGACCAACTTCTCTTACCCTAATTTGTGTCACATCTACTGGAGCATCATGTGCATGTATTATGACGTCACAGTATATGATGACATCATAATTAGTATGCACTATGACGTCACAATGTATTATGACATCATAATGTATCCGCATTATGACATCGCAATACATTGTGAGAGCGCAATTTACAGGTATTATGAGCAATTTCTCTTACCCCAATTTGTGTCACAACTACTGGAGCATAATGAGCATGCATTATGATGTCACAGTATATGATGACATAATAATTAGTATGCATTATGACGTCATAATGAATCCACATTATGACATCACAATATATTGAGAGCGCAATTTGCAGGTATTATGAGCAATTTCTCTTACCCCAATTTGTGTCACATCTACTGGAGCATCATGAGCATGCATTATGACGTCACAGTATATGATGACATCATAATTAGTAAGAATTATGACGTCACAATGTATTATGACGTCATAATGTATCCGCATTATGACATCACAATATATTATGAGAGCGCAATTTGCAGGTATTATGAGCAATTTCTCTTACCCCAATTTGTGTCACAACTACTGGAGCATAATGAGCATGCATTATGATGTCACAGTATATGATGACATCATAATTAGTATGTATTATGACGTCATAATGAATCCGCATTATGACATCACAATATATTGAGAGCGCCATTTGCAGGTATTATGAGCAATTTCTCTTACCCCAATTTGTGTCACATCTACTGGAGCATAATGAGCATGCATTATGATATCACAGTATATGATGACATCATAATTAGTATGCACTATGATGTCACAATGTATTATGACGTCATAATGAATCCGCATTTTGACATCACAATATATTATGAGAGCGCAATTTGCAGGTATTATGAGCAATTTCTCTTACCCAAATTTGTGTCACATCTACTGGAGAAACATGAGCATGTATTACGACGTCACGGTATATGATGACATCATAATTAGTATGCATTATGACGTCACAATATATTATGATGTCATAATATATCCGCATTATGGCATCACAATATATTATGAGAGCGCAATTTGCAGGTATTGTGAGCAATTTCTCTTACCCCAATTTGTGTCACATCTAATGGAGCATCCCGAGCATGTATTTTGACATCACAATATATGATGACATCATAATTAGTATGCACTATGACGTCCCAATGTATAATGACGTCATAATGTATTCGCCTTATGACATCACAATATAGTATGAGAGCGCAATTTGCAGGTATTATGAGCAATTTCTCTTACCCCACTTTGTGTCACATCTACTGGAGCATCCTGAGCATGTATTTTGACGTCACAGTATATGATGACATCATAATTAGTATGCACTATGACGTCACAGTGTATTATGACATCATAATGTATTCGCATTATGATATCACAATATAGTATGAGAGCGCAATTTGCAGGTATTATGAGCAATTTCTCTTACCCCAATTTGTGTCACATCTACTCGAGCATCATGAGCATGTATTATGACGTCACAGTATATGATGACATCATAATTTGTATGCACTATGACGTCACAATGTATTATGATGTCATAATATATCCGCATTATGACATCACAACATATTAAGAGAGCACAATTTGCAGATATTATGAGCAATTTCTCTTACCACAATTTGTGTCACATCTACTGGAGCATCATGAGCATGCATTATGATGTCACAATATATGATGACATCATAATTATTATGCACTATGATGTCACAATGTATTATGACGTCATAATGTATCCGCATTATGACATCACAATATATTATGAGAGCGCAATTTGCAGGTATTATGAGCAATTTCTCTTACCCCAATTTGTGTCACATCTACTGGAGCATCATGAGCATGTATTTTGACGTCACAATATATGATGACATCATAATTAGTATGCACTATGACGTCACAATGTATTATGACGTCATAATGTATTCGCCTTATGACATCACAATATAGTATGAGAGCGCAATTTCAGGTATTATGACCAATTTCTCTTACCCCAATTTGTGTCACATCTACTCGAGCATCATGAGCATGTATTATGACGTCACAGTATATGATGACATCATAATTAGTATGCACTGTGACGTCACAATGTATTATGACATCATAATGTATCCGCATTATGACATCGCAATATATTATGAGAGCGCAATTTGCAGGTATTCGGAGCAATTTCTCTTACCGCAATTTGTGTCACATGTACTGGAGCATAATGAGCATGCATTATGATGTCACTGTATATGATGACATCATAATTAGTATGCACTATGATGTCACAATGTATTATGACGTCATAATGTATTCGCATTATGACATCACAATATATTATGAGAGCGCAATTTGCAGGTATTATGAGCAATTTCTCTTACCCCAATTTGTGTCACATCTACTGGAGCATCCTGAGCATGTATTTTGACGTCACAATATATGATGACATCATAATTAGTATGCACTATGACGTCACAATGTATTATGACGTCATAATGTATTCGCATTTTGACATCACAATATAGTATGAGAGCGCAATTTGCAGGTATTATGAGCAATTTCCCTTACCCCAATTTGTGTCACATCTACTGGAGCATCCTGAGCATGTATTTTGACGTCACAATATATGATGACATCATAATTAGTATGCACTATGACGTCACAATGTATTATGACGTCTTAATGTATTCGCATTATGACATCACAACATATTAAGAGAGCGCAATTTGCAGATATTATGAGCAATTTCTCTTACCACAATTTGTGTCACATCTACTGGAGTATCATGAGCATGCATTATGACATCACAATATATGATGACATCATAATTAGTATGCACTATGATGTCACAATGTATTATGACGTCATAATGTATCCGCATTATGACATCACAATATAGTATGAGAGCGCAATTTGCAGGTATTATGAGCAATTTCTCTTACCCCAATTTTTGTAACATCTTCTCGAGCATCATGAGCATGTATTATAACGTCACAGTATATAATGACATCATAATTAGTATGCACTATGACGTCACAATGTATTATGACATCATAATGTATCCGCATTATGACATCGCAATATATTATGAGAGCGCAATTTGCAGGTATTCGGAGCAATTTCTCTTACCCCAATTTGTGTCACATCTACTGGAGCATAATGAGCATGCATTATGATGTCACTGTATATGATGACATCATATTTAGTATGCACTATGATGTCACAATGTATTATGACGTCATAATGATTCCGCATTATGACATCAAAATATATTATTAGAGCACAATTTGCAGGTATTATGAGCAATTTCTCTTACCCCAATTTGTGTCACATCTACTGGAGCATAATGAGCATGCATTATAATGTCACAGTATATGATGAAATCATAATTAGTATCCACTATGATGTCACAATGTATTATGAGGTCATAATGAATCCGCATTATGACATCACAATATATTATGAGAGCGAAATTTGCAGGAATTTTGAGCAATTTCCCTTACCCCAATTTGTGTCACATCTACTGGAGAAACATGAGCATGTATTATGATGTCACAGTATATGATGACATCATAATTAGTATGCATTATGACGTCACAATATATTGTGATGTCATAATATATCCGCATTATGGCATCACAATATATTATGAGAGCGCAATTTGAAGGTATCATGAGCAATTTCTATTACCCCAATTTGTGTCACATCTACTGGAACATCCTGAGCATGTATTATGACGTCACAGTATATGATGACATCATAATTAGTATGCACTATGACATCACAATGTATTATGATGTCATAATATATCCGCATTATGACATCACAACATATTAAGAGAGCGCAATTTGCAGATATTATGAGCAATTTCTCTTACCACAATTTGTGTCACATCTACAGGAGCATCATGAGCATGCATTATGACGTCACAATATATGATGACATCATAATTAGTATGCACTATGACGTCACAATGTATTATGACGTCATAATGAGTCCGCATTATGACATCACAATATATTATGAGAGCGCAATTTGCAGGTATTTTGAGCAATTTCTCTTACCCCAATTTGTGTCACATCTACTGGAGATACATGAGCATGTATTATGACGTCACAATAAATGATGACATCATTATTAGTATGCACTATGATGTCACAATATATTATGACGTCATAATTATACGCATTATGACATCACAATATAGTATGAGAGCGCAATTTGCAGGTATGAGCAATTTCTCTTACCCTAATTTGTGTCACATCTACTGGAGCATCCTGAGCATGTATTTTGACGTCACAATATATGATGACATCATAATTAGTATGCACTATGACGTCACAATGTATTATGACGCCATAATGAATCCAAATTATGACATCACAATATATTATGAGAGCGCAATTTGCAGGTATTTTGAGCAATTTCTCTTACCCCAATTTGTGTCACATCTACTGGAGAAACATGAGCAAGTATTATGACGTCACAATATATGATGACATCATAAAGAGTATGCACTATGACGTCACAATGTATTTTGACATCATAATATATTCGCATTATGACATCACAATATAGTATGAGAGCGCAATTTGCAGGTATGAGCAATTTATCTTACCCCAATTTGTGTCACATCTACTGGAGCATCCTGAGCATGTATTTTGACGTCACAATTTATGATGACATCATAATTAGTATGCACTATGACGTCACAATGTATTATGATGTCATAATGTATTCGTATTATGACATCACAATATAGTATGAGAGCGCAATTTTCAGGTATTATGAGCAATTTCTCTTACCCCAATTTGTGTCACATCTACTCGAGCATCATGAGCATGTATTATGACGTCACAGTATATGATGACATCATAATTAGTATGCACTATGACGTCACAATGTATTATGACATCATAATGTATCCGCATTATGACATCGCAATATATTATGAGAGCGCAATTTGCAGGTATTCGAAGCAATTTCTCTTACACCAATTTGTGTCACATCTACTGGAGCATAATGAGCATGCATTATGATGTCACTGTATATGATGACATCATAATTAGTATGCACTATGATGTCACAATGTATTATGACGTCATAATGATTCCGCATTATGACATCACAATATATTATGAGAGCGCAATTTGCAGGTATTATGAGCAATTTCTCTTACCCCAATTTGTGTCACATCTACTGGAGCATAATGAGCATGCATTATGATGTCACAGTATATGATGACATCATAATTAGAATGCACTATGATATCACAATGTATTATGAGGTCATAATGAATCTGCATTATGACATCACAATATATTATGAGAGCGAAATTTGCAGGTATTTTGAGCAATTTCTCTTACCCCCATTTTTGTCACATCTACTGGAGAAATATGAGCATGTATTATGACGTCACAATATATGATGACATCATAATTAGTATGCACTATGACGTCACAATGTATTATGACTTCATAATGTATTCGCATTATGACATCACAATATAGTATGAGAGCGCAATTTGCAGGTATTATGAGCAATTTCTCTTACCCCAATTTGTGTCACATCTACTCGAGCATCATGAGCATGTATTATGACGTCACAGTATATGATGACATCATAATTAGTATGCACTATGACGTCACAATGTATTATGATGTCATAATATATCCGCATTATGACATCACAATATATTATGAGAGCGCAATTTGCATTTATTATGAGCAATTTCTCTGACCACAATTTGTGTAATATCTGCTGGAGCATCAACAGCATGCATTATGATGCCCCAATATATGATGACATCATAATTAGTATGCACTATGTTGTCACAATGTATTATGACGTCATAATGTATCTGCATTATGACATCACAATATATTATGAGAGCGCAATTTGCAGGTATTATGACCAATTTCTCTTACCCCAATTTGTGTCACATCTACTGGAGCATCATGAGCATGTATTATGACGTCACAGTATATGATGACATCATAATTAGTATGCACTATGACGTCACAATGTATTATGATGTCATAATATATCCGGATAATGACATCACAATATATTATGAGAGCGCAATTTGCAGGTATTTTGAGCAATTTCTCTTACCACAATTTGTGTCACATCTACTGGAGCATCTTGAGCATCCATTATGACGTCACAATATATGATGACATCGTAATTAGTATGCACTATGATGTCACAATGTATTATGACGTCATAATGTATCCGCTTTGTGACATCACAATATATTATGAGAGCGCAATATGCAGGTATTATGACCAACTTCTCTTACCCTAATTTGTGTGACATCTACTGGAGCATCATGTGCATGTATTATGACGTCACAGTATATGATGACATCATAATTAGTATGCACTATGACGTCACAATGTATTATGACGTCATAATGTATCCGCATTATGACATCACAATATATTATGAGAGCGAAATTTGCAGGTATTATGAGCAATTTCTCTTACCCCAATTTGTGTCACATCTACTGGAGAAACATGAGCATGTATTATGACGACACAGTATATGATGACATCATAATTAGTATGCATTATGACGTCACAATGTATTATGATGTCATAATATATCCGCATTATGACGTTACAATATATTATGAGAGCGCAATTTGCAGGTATTATGAGCAATTTCTCTTACGCCAATTTGTGTCACATCTACTGGAGCATCATGAGCACGTATTATGACATCACAATATATGATGACATCATAATTAGTATGCACTATGACTTCATAATGTATTATGACGTCATAATGTATCCGCATTATGACCACAAAATATTTTATGAGAGCGCAATTTGCAGGTATTGTAAGCAATTTCTCTTACCCCAATATGTGTCACATCTACTGGAGCATCATGAGCATGTATTATGATGTCACAGTATATGATGACATCATAATTAGTATGCGCTATGATGTCACAATGTATTATGACGTCATAATGAATCCGCATTATGACATCACAATATATTATGAGAGCGCAATTTGCAAGTATTATGAGCAATTTCTCTTACCCCAATTTGTGTCACATCTACAGGAGATACATGAGCATGTATTATGATGTCACAGTATATGATGACATCATACTTAGTATGCATTATGTCGTCACAATGTATTATGATGTCATAATATATCCACATTATGACATCACAATATATTATGAGAGCGCAATTTGCAGGTATTATGAGCAATTTCTCTTACCCCAATTTGTGTCACATCTACTGGAGCATCATGAGCATGTATTATGATGTCACAATATATGATGACATCATAATTGATATGCACTATGATGTCACAATGTATTATGACGTCATAATGTATCCGCTTTATGACATCACAATATATTATGAGAGCGCAATTTGCAGGTATTATGACCAATTTCTCTTACCCCAATTTGTGTCACATATACTGGAGCATCATGAGCATGTATTATGACGTCACAGTATATGATGAAAACATAATTAGTATGCACTATGACGTCACAATGTATTATGATGTCATAATATATCCGCATTATGACATCACAATATATTATGAGAGCGCAATTTGCAGGTATTATGAGCAATTTCTCTTACCACAATTTGTGTCACATCTACTGGAGCATCATGAGCATGCATTATGACGTCACAATATATGATGACATCGTAATTAGTATGCACTATGATGTCACAATGTATTATGACGTCATAATGTATCCACTTTATGACATCACAATATATTATGAGAGCGCAATTTGCAGGTATTATGACCAATTTCTCTTACCCTAATTTGTGTGACATCTACTGGAGCATCATGTGCATGTATTATGACGTCACAGTATATGATGACATCATAATTAGTATGCAGTATGACGTCACAACGTATTATGACGTCATAATGAATCCACATTATGACATCACAATATATTATGAGAGCGCAATTTGCATGTATTATGAGCAATTTCTCTTACCACAATTTGTGTAACATCTGCTGGAGCATCATGAGCATGCATTATGATGTCACAATATATGATGACATCATAATTAGTATGCACTATGATGTCACAATGTATTATGACGTCATAATGTATCTGCTTTATGACATCACAATATATTATTAGAGCGCAATTTGCATTTATTATGACCAATTTCTCTTACCCCAATTTGTGTCACATCTACTGGAGCATCATGAGCATGTATTATGACGTCACAGTATATGATGACATCATAATTAGTATGCACTATGACGTCACAATGTATTATGATGTCATAATATATCCGGATAATGACATCACAATATATTATGAGAGCGCAATTTGCAGGTGTTATGAGCAATTTCTCTTACCACAATTTGTGCCACATCTACTGGAGCATCATGAGCATGCATTATGACGTCACAATATATGATGACATCATAATTAGTATGCACTATGATGTCACAATGTATTATGACGTCATAATGTATCCGCTTTATGACATCACAATATATTATGAGAGCGCAATTTGCAGGTATTATGACCAATTTCTCTTACCCCAATTTGTGTCACATCTACTGGAGCATCATGAGCATGTATTATGACGTCACAGTATATGATTACATCATAATTAGTATGCACTATGAGGTCACTATGTATTATGATGTCATAATATATCCGCATTATGACATCACAGCATATTATGAGAGCGCAATTTGCAGGTATTATGAGCAATTTCTCTTGCCACAATTTGTGTCACATCTACTGGAGCATCTTGAGCATCCATTATGACGTCACAATATATGATGACATCGTAATTAGTATGCACTATTATGTCACAATGTATTATGACGTCATAATGTATCCGCTTTATGACATCACAATATATTATGAGAGCGCAATTTGCAGGTATTATGACCAATTTCTCTTACCCTAATTTGTGTCACATCTACTGGAGCATCATGTGCATGTATTATGACGTCACAGTATATGATGACATCATAATTAGTATGCACTATGACGTCACAATGTATTATGACGTCATAATGTATCCGCATTATGACATCACGATATATTGTGAGAGCGAAATTTGCGAGTATTATGAGAAATTTCTCTTACCCCAATTTTGTCACATCTCCTGGAGAAACATGAGCATGTATTATGACGTCACAGTATATGATGACATCATACTTAGTATGCATTATGTCGTCACAATGTATTATGATGTCATAATATATCCACATTATGACATCACAATACATTATGAGTGCGCAATTTGCAGGTATTATGAGCAATTTCTCTTACCCCAATTTGTGTCACATCTACTGCAGCATCCTGAGCATGTATTATGACGTCACAATATATGATGACATCATAATTAGTATGCACCATGATGTCACAATGTAATATGACGTCATAATCTATTCGCATTATGACATCACAATATATTATGAGAGCGCAATTTGCAGGTATTATGAGCAATTTCTCTTACCCCAATTTGTGTCACATCTACTGGAGCATCATGAGCATGTATTATGACGTCACAATATATGATGACATCATAATTAGTATGCACTATGACGTCATAATATATTATGAAGTCATAATGTATCCGCATTATGACCACACAATATTTTATGAGAGCGCAATTTGCAGGTATTGTAAGCAATTTCTCTTACCCCAATTTGTGTCACATCTACTGGAGCATCATGAGCATGTATTATGATGTCACAGTATATGATGACATCATAATTAGTATGCACTATGATGTCACAATGTCTTATGACATCATAATGTATCCGCAATATGACATCACAATATATTATGAGAGCGCAATTTGCAGGTATTAAGAGCAATTTCTCTTACCCCAATTTGTGTCACATCTACTGGAGCATCATGAGTATGCATTAAAACGTCACAGTATATGATGACATCATAATTAGTATGCAGTATGACGTCACAGTGTATTATGTCGTCATAATATATCCGCATTATGACATCACAATATATTATGAGAGCGTAATTTGAAGGTATTATGACCAATTTCTCTTACTCCTATTTGTGTCACATCTACTGGAGCATCATGAGCATGTATTATGACGTCACAGTATATGATGTAATCATAATTAGTATGCACTATGACGTCACAATGTATTATGATGTCATAATATATCCGCATTATGACATCACAATATATTATGAGAGCGCAATTTGCAGGTATTATGAGCAATTTCTCTTACCACAATTTGTGTCACATCTACTGGAGCATCATGAGCATGCATTATGACGTCACAATATATGATGACATCATAATTAGTATGCACTATGATGTCGCAATGTATTAGGACGTCATAATTTATCCGCTTTTTGACATCAGAATATATTATGAGAGCGCAATTTGCAGGTATTATGAGCAATTTCTCTTACCCCAATTTGTGTCACAACTACTGGAGCATAATGAGCATGCATTATGATGTCACAGTATATGAAGACATCATAATTAGTATGTATTATGACGTCATAATGAATCCGCATTATGACATCACAATATATTGAGAGCGCAACTTGCAGGTATTATGAGCAATTTCTCTTACCCCAATTTGTGTCACGTCTACTGGAGCATCATGAGCATGCATTATGACGTCACAGTATATGATGACATCATAATTAGTAAGCATTATGACGTCACAATGTATTGTGACGTCATAATGTATCCGCATTGTGACATCACAATATATTATGAGAGCGCAACTTGCAGGTATTATGAGCAATTTCTCTTACCCCAATTTGTGTCACATCTACTGGAGAAACATGAGCATGTATTATGACGTCACAGTATATGATGACATCATAATTAGTATGCATTATGACGTCACAATGTATTATGATGTCATAATATATCCGCATTATGACATCACAATATATTATGAGAGCGCAATTTGCAGGTATTATGAGCAATTTCTCTTACCCCAATTTGTGTCACATCTACTGGAGCATCATGAGCATGCATTATGATGTCACAATATATGATGACATCATAATTAGTATGCACTATGATGTCACAATGTATTATGACGTCATAATGTATCCGCTTTATGTCATCACAATATATTATGAGAGCGCAATTTGCAGGTATTATGACCAATTTCTCTTACCACAATTTGTGTCACATCTACTGGAGCATCATGAGCATGTATTATGACGTCACAGTATATGATGACATCATAATTAGTATGTACTATGACGTCACAATGTATTATGATGTCATAATATATCTGCATTATGACATCACAATATATTATGAGAGCGCAATTTGCAGGTATTATTAGCAATTTCTCTTGCCACAATTTGTGTCACATCTACTGGAGCATCATGAGCATGCATTATGACGTCACAATATATGATGACATCATAATTAGTATGAAATATGATGTCACAATGTATTATGACGTCATAATTTATCCGCTTTTTGACATCACAATATATTATGAGAGCGAAATTTGCAGGTATTATGAGCAATTTCTCTTACCCCAATTTGTGTCACATCTACAGGAGAAACATGAGCATGTATTATGACGTCACAGTATATGATGACATCATAATTAGTAAGCATTATGACGTCACAATGTATTATGATGTCATAATATATCCGCATTATGACATCACAATATATTATGAGAGCGCAATTTGCAGGTATTATGAGCAATTTCTCTTACCCTAATTTGTGTCACATCTACTGGAGCATCCTGAGCATGTATTATGACGTCACAATATATGATGACATCATAATTAGTATGCACTATGACGTCACAATGTATTATGACGTCATAATATATTCGCATTATCACATCACAATATATTATGATAGAGCAATTTGCAGGTATTATGACGAATTTCTCTTACCCCAATTTGTGTCACATCTACTGGAGCATCATGAGCATGTATTATGATGTCACAGTATATGATGACATCATAATTAGTATGCACTATGACGTCACAATGTATTATGACATCATAATGTATCCGCATTATGACATCGCAATACATTGTGAGAGCGCAATTTGCAGGTATTATGAGCAATTTCTCTTATCCCAATTTGTGTCACAACTACTGGAGCATAATGAGCATGCATTATGATGTCACAGTATATGATGACATAATAATTAGTATGCATTATGACGTCATAATGAATCCACATTATGACATCACAATATATTGAGAGCGCAATTTGCAGGTATTATGAGCAATTTCTCTTACCCCAATTTGTGTCACATCTACTGGAGCATCATGAGCATGCATTATGACGTCACAGTATATGATGACATCATAATTAGTAAGCATTATGACGTCACAATATATTATGACGTCATAATGTATCCGCATTATGACATCACAATATATTATGAGAGCGCAATTTGCAGGTATTATGAGCAATTTCTCTTACCCCAATTTGTGTCACATCTACTAGAGCATCATGAGCATGTATTATGACGTCACAGTATATGATGACATCATAATCAGTATGCACTATGACGTCACAATGTATTATGACATCATAATGTATCCGCATTATGACATCGCAATACATTATGAGAGCGCAATTTGCAGGTATTATGAGCAATTTCTCTTACCCCAATTTGTGTCACAACTACTGGAGCATAATGAGCATGCATTATGATGTCACAGTATATGATGACATCATAATTAGTATGTATTATGACGTCATAATGAATCCGCATTATGACATCACAATATATTGAGAGCGCAATTTGCAGGTATTATGAGCAATTTTTCTTACCCCAATTTGTGTCACATCCACTGGAGCATCATGAGCATGCATTATGATATCACAGTATATGATGACATCATAATTAGTATGCACTATGATGTCACAATGTATTATGACGTCATAATGAATCCGCATTTTGACATCACAATATATTATGAGAGCGCAATTTGCAGGTATTATGAGCAATTTCTCTTACCCAAATTTGTGTCACATCTACTGGAGAAACATGAGCATGTATTACGACGTCACGGTATATGATGACATCATAATTAGTATGCATTATGACGTCACAATGTATTATGATGTCATAATATATCCGCATTATGACATCACAATATATTATGAGAGCGCAATTTGCAGGTATTATGAGCAATTTCTCTTACCCCAATTTGTGTCACATCTACTGGAGCATCCTGAGCATGTATTATGATGTCACAATATATGATGACATCATAATTAGTATGCACTATGACGTCACAATATATTATGACGTCATAATGTATTCGCATTATGACATCACAATATAGTATGAGAGCGCAATTTGCAGGTATTATGAGCAATTTCTCTTACCCCAATTTGTGTCACATCTAATCGAGCATCATGAGCATGTATTATGACGTCACAGTATATAATGACATCATAACTAGTAAGCACTATGATGTCACAATGTATTATGATGTCATAATATATCCGCATTATGACATCACAACATATTAAGAGAGCGCAATTTGCAGATATTATGAGCAATTTCTCTTAACTCAATTTGTGTCACATCTACTGGAGCATCCTGAGCATGTATTTTGACGTCACAATATATGATGACATCATAATTAGTATGCACTACGACGTCACAATGTATTATGACGTCATAACGTATTTGCATTATGACATCACAATATAGTATGAGAGCGCAATTTGCAGGTATTATGAGCAATTTCTCTTACCCCAATTTGTGTCACATCTACTCGAGCATCATGAGCATGTATTATGACGTCACAGTATATGATGACATCATAATTAGTATGCACTATGACGTCACAATGTATTATGATGTCATAATATATCCGCATTATGACATCACAACATATTAAAAGAGCGCAATTTGCAGATATTATGAGCAATTTCTCTTACCCCAATTTGTGTCACATCTACTGGAGCATCATGAGCATGCATTATTACGTCACAATATATGATGACATCGTAATTAGTATGCACTATGATGTCTCAATATATTATGACGTCATAATGTATCCGCTTTATGACATCACAATATATTATGAGAGCGCAATTTGCAGGTATTATGAGCAATTTCTCTTACCCCAATTTGTGTCACATCTACTGGAGCATCCTGAGCATGCATTTTGATGTCACAATATATGATGACATCATAATTAGTATGCAGTATGACGTCACAATGTATTATGACGTCATAATGTATTCGCATTATGACATCACAATATAGTATGAGAGCGCAATTTGCAGGTATTATGAGCAATTTCTCTTACCCCAATTTGTGTCACATCTACTCGAGCATCATGAGCATGTATTATGACGTCACAGTATATGATGACATCATAATTAGTATGCACTATGACGTCACAATGTATTATGACATCATAATGTATCCGCATTATGACATCGCAATATATTATGAGAGCGCAATTTGCAGGTATTCGGAGCAATTTCTCTTACCCCAATTTATGTCACATCTACTGGAGCATAATGAGCATGCATTATGATGTCACTGTATATGATGACATCATAATTAGTATGCACTATGATGTCACAATGTATTATGACGTCATAATGATTCCGCATTATGACATCACAATATATTATGAGAGCGCAATTTGCAGGTATTATGAGCAATTTCTCTTACCCCAATTTGTGTCACATCTACTGGAGCATAATGAGCATGCATTATGATGTCACAGTATATGATGACATCATAATTAGTATGCACTATGATGTCACAATATATTATGAGGTCATAATGAATCTGCATTATGACATCACAATATATTATGAGAGCGCAATTTTCAGATATTTTGAGCAATTTCTCTTACCCCAATTTGTGTCACATCTACTGGAGAAACATGAGCATGTATTATGACGTCACAGTATATGATGACATCATAATTAGTATGCATTATGACGTCACAATATATTATGATGTCATAATATATCCGCATTATGGCATCACAATATATTATGAGAGCGCAATTTGCAGGTATTATGAGCAATTTCTCTTACCCCAATTTGTGTCACATCTACTGGAGCATCCCGAGCATGTATTTTGACGTCACAATATATGATGACATCATAATTAGTATGCACTATGACGTCCCAATTTATAATGACTTCATAATGTACTCGCATTATGACATCACAATATAGTATGAGAGCGCAATTTGCAGGTATTATGAGCAATTTCTCTTACCCCACTTTGTGTCACATCTACTGGAGCATCCTGAGCATGTATTTTGACGTCACAGTATATGATGACATCATAATTAGTATGCACTATGACGTCACAATGTATTATGACGTCATAATGTATTCGCATTATGATATCACAATACAGTATGAGAGCGCAATTTGCAGGTATTATGAACAATTTCTCTTACCCCAATTTGTGTCACATCTACTCGAGCATCATGAGCATGTATTATGACGTCACAGTATATGATGACATCATGATTAGTATGCACTATGACGTCACAATGTATTATGATGTCATAATATATCCGCATTATGACATCACAACATATTAAGAGAGCACAATTTGCAGATATTATGAGCAATTTCTCTTACCACAATTTGTGTCACATCTACTGGAGAATCATGAGCATGCATTATGATGTCACAATATATGATGACATCATAATTAGTATGCACTATGATGTCACAATGTATTATGACGTCATAATGTATCCGCATTATGACATCACAATATATTATGAGAGCGCAATTTGCAGGTATTATGAGCAATTTCTCTTACCCCAATTTGTGTCACATCTACTGGAGCATCCTGAGCATGTATTTTGACGTCACAATATATGATGACATCATAATTAGTATGCACTATGACGTCACAATGTATTATGACGTCATAATGTATTCGCCTTATGACATCACAATATATTATGAGAGCGCAATTTGCAGGTATTATGAGCAATTTCTCTTACCCCAATTTGTGTCACATCTACTGGAGCATCCTGAGCATGTATTATGATGTCACAATATATGATGACATCATAATTAGTATGCACTATGACGTCACAATATATTATGACGTCATAATGTATTCGCATTATGACATCACAATATAGTATGAGAGCGCAATTTGCAGGTATTATGAGCAATTTCTCTTACCACAATTTGTGTCACATCTAATCGAGAATCATGAGCATGTATTATGACGTCACAGTATATAATGACATCATAACTAGTAAGCACTATGATGTCACAATGTATTATGATGTCATAATATATCCGCATTATGACATCACAACATATTAAGAGAGCGCAATTTGCAGATATTATGAGCAATTTCTCTTAACCCAATTTGTGTCACATCTACTGGAGCATCCTGAGCATGTATTTTGACGTCACAATATATGATGACATCATAATTAGTATGCACTACGTCGTCACAATGTATTATGACGTCATAATGTATTCGCATTATGACATCACAATATAGTATGAGAGCGCAATTTGCAGGTATTATGAGCAATTTCTCTTACCCCAATTTGTGTCACATCTACTCGAGCATCATGAGCATGTATTATGACGTCACAGTATATGATGACATCATAATTAGTATGCACTATGACGTCACAATGTATTATGATGTCATAATATATCCGCAATATGACATCACAACATATTAAGAGAGCGCAATTTGCAGATATTATGAGCAATTTCTCTAACCCCAATTTGTGTCACATTTACTGGAGCATCCTGAGCATGTATTTTGACGTCACAATATATGATGACATCATAATTAGTATGCACTATGACGTCACAATGTATTATGACGTCATAATGTATTCGCATTATGACATAACAATATAGTATGAGAGCGCAATTTGCAGGTATTATGAGCAATTTCTCTTACCCCAATTTGTGTCACATCTACTCGATCATCACGAGCATGTATTATGACGTCACAGTATATGATGACATCATAATTAGTATGCACTATGACGTCACAATGTATTATGATGTCATAATATATCCGCATTATGACATCACAACATATTAAAAGAGCGCAATTTGCAGATATTATGAGCAATTTCTCTTACCCCAATTTGTGTCACATCTACTGGAGCATCATGAGCATGCATTATTACGTCACAATATATGATGACATCATAATTAGTATGTACTATGATGTCTCAATATATTATGACGTCATAATATATCCGCCTTATGACATCACAATATATTATGAGAGCGCAATTTGCAGGTATTATGAGCAATTTCTCTTACCCCAATTTGTGTCACATCTACTGGAGCATCCTGAGCATGCATTTTGATGTCACAATATATGATGACATCATAATTAGTATGCAGTATGACGTCACAATGTATTATGACGTCATAATGTATTCACATTATGACATCACAATATAGTATGAGAGCGCAATTTGCAGGTATTATGAGCAATTTCTCTTACCCCAATTTGTGTCACATCTACTCGAGCATCATGAGCATGTATTATGACGTCACAGTATATGATGACATCATAATTAGTATGCACTATGACGTCACAATGTATTATGAGGTCATAATGAATCCGCATTATGACATCACAATATATTATGAGAGCGCAATTTTCAGGTATTTTGAGCAATTTCTCTTACCCCAATTTGTGTCACATCTACTGGAGAAACATGAGCATGTATTATAACGTCACAGTATATGATGACATCATAATTAGTATGCATTATGACGTCACAATATATTATGATGTCATAATATATCCGCATTATGGTATCACAATATATTATGAGAGCGCAATTTGCAGGTATTATGAGCAATTTCCCTTACCCCAATTTGTGTCACATCTACTGGAGCATCCCGAGCATGTATTTTGACATCACAATATATGATGACATCATAATTAGTATGCACTATGACGTCCCAATGTATAATGACGTCATAATGTATTCGCATTATGACATCACAATATAGTATGAGAGCGCAATTTGCAGGTATTATGAGCAATTTCTCTTACCCCACTTTGTGTCACATCTACTGGAGCATCCTGAGCATGTATTTTGACGTCACAGTATATGATGACATCATAATTAGTATGCACTATGACGTCACAATATATTATGAAGTCATAATGTATTCGCATTATGATATCACAATATAGTATGAGAGCGCAATTTGCAGGTATTATGAACAATTTCTCTTACCCCAACTTGTGTCACATCTACTCGATCATCATGAGCATGTATTATGACGTCACAGTATATGATGACATCATAATTAGTATGCACTATGACGTCACAATGTATTATGATGTCATAATATATCTGCATTATGACATCACAACATATTAAGAGAGCACAATTTGCAGATATTATGAGCAATTTCTCTTACCACAATTTGTGTCACATCTACTGGAGCATCATGAGCATGCATTATGATGTCACAATATATGATGACATCATAATTAGTATGCACTATGATGTCACAATGTATTATGACGTCATAATGTATCCGCATTATGACATCACAATATATTATGAGAGCGCAATTTGCAGGTATTATGAGCAATTTCTCTTACCCCAATTTGTGTCACATCTACTGGAGCATCCTGAGCATGTATTTTGACGTCACAATATATGATGACATCATAATTAGTATGCACTATGACGTCACAATGTATTATGACGTCATAATGTATTCGCATTATGACATCACAATATAGTATGAGAGCGCAATTTGCAGGTATTATGACCAATTTCTCTTACCCCAATTTGTGTCACATGTACTCGAGCATCATGAGCATGTATTATGACGTCACAGTATATGATGACATCATAATTAGTATGCACTGTGACGTCACAATGTATTATGACATCATAATGTATCCGCATTATGACATCGCAATATATTATGAGAGCGCAATTTGCAGGTATTCGGAGCAATTTCTCTTACCGCAATTTGTGTCACATGTACTGGAGCATAATGAGCATGCATTATGATGTCACTGTATATGATGACATCATAATTAGTATGCACTATGATGTCACAATGTATTATGACGTCATAATGTATTCGCATTATGACATCACAATATATTATGAGAGTGCAATTTGCAGGTATTATGAGCAATTTCTCTTACCCCAATTTGTGTCACATCTACTGGAGCATCCTGAGCATGTATTTTGACGTCACAATATATGATGACATCATAATTAGTATGCAATATGACGTCACAATGTATTATGACGTCATAATGTATTCGCATTTTGACATCACAATATAGTATGAGAGCACAATTTGCAGGTATTATGAGCAATTTCCCTTACCCCAATTTGTGTCACATCTACTGGAGCATCCTGAGCATGTATTTTCACGTCACAATATATGATGACATCATAATTAGTATGCACTATGACGTCACAATGTATTATGACGTCTTAATGTATCCGCATTATGACATCACAACATATTAAGAGAGCGCAATTTGCAGATATTATGAGCAATTTCTCTTACCACAATTTGTGTCACATCTACTGGAGTATCATGAGCATGCATTATGACATCACAATATATGATGACATCATAATTAGTATGCACTATGATGTCACAATGTATTATGACGTCATAATGTATCCGCATTATGACATCACAATATACTATGAGAGCGCAATTTGCAGGTATTATGAGCAATTTCTCTTACCCCAATTTTTGTAACATCTACTCGAGCATCATGAGCATGTATTATAACGTCACAGTATATAATGACATCATAATTAGTATGCACTATGACGTCACAATGTATTATGACATCATAATGTATCCGCATTATGACATCGCATTATATTATGAGAGCGCAATTTGCAGGTATTCGGAGCAATTTCTCTTACCCCAATTTGTGTCACATCTACTGGAGCATAATGAGCATGCATTATGATGTCAGTGTATATGATGACATCATAATTAGTATGCACTATGATGTCACAATGTATTATGACGTCATAATGATTCCGCATTATGACATCAAAATATATTATTAGAGCACAATTTGCAGGTATTATGAGCAATTTCTCTTACCCCAATTTGTGTCACATCTACTCGAGCATAATGAGCATGCATTATGATGTCACAGTATATGATGACATCATAATTAGAATGCACTATGATATCACAATGTATTATGAGGTCATAATGAATCTGCATTATGACATCACAATATATTATGAGAGCGAAATTTGCAGGAATTTTGAGCAATTTCCCTTACCCCAATTTGTGTCACATCTACAGGAGAAACATGAGCATGTATTATGATGTCACAGTATATGATGACATCATAATTAGTATGCATTATGACGTCACAATATATTGTGATGTCATAATATATCCGCATTATGGCATCACAATATATTATGAGAGCGCAATTTGAAGGTATCATGAGCAATTTCTATTACCCCAATTTGTGTCACATCTACTGGAACATCCTGAGCATGTATTATGACGTCACAGTATATGATGACATCATAATTAGTATGCACTATGACATCACAATGTATTATGATGTCATAATATATCCGCATTATGACATCACAACATATTAAGAGAGCGCAATTTGCAGATATTATGAGCAATTTCTCTTACCACAATTTGTGTCACATCTACTGGAGCATCAGGAGCATGCATTATGACGTCACAATATATGATGACATCATAATTAGTATGCACTATGACGTCACAATGTATTATGACGTCATAATGTATTCGCATTATGGCATCACAATATAGTATGAGAGCGCAATTTGCAGGTATTATGAGCAATTTCTCTTACCCCAATTTGTGTCACATCTACTCGAGCATCATTAGCATGTATTATGACGTCACAGTATATGATGACATCATAATTAGTATGCACTATGACGTCACAATGTATTATGACATCATAATGTATCCGCATTATGACATCCCAATATATTATGAGAGCGCAATTTGCACGTATTCGGAGCAATTTCTCTTACCCCAATTTGTGTCAAATCTACTGGAGCATAATTAGTATGCATTATGACGTCACAGTATATGATGACATCATAATTAGTATGCATTATGACGTCACAATGTATTATGATGTCATAATATATCCGCATTATGGCATCACAATATATTATGAGAGCGCAATTTGCAGGTATTATGAGCAATTTCTCTCGCCCCAATTTGTGTCACATCTACTGGAGCATCCTGAGCATGCATTTTGACGTCACAATATATGATGACATCATAATTAGTATGCACTATGACGTCACAATGTATTATGACGTCATAATGTATTCGCATTATGACATCACAATATAGTATGAGAGCGCAATTTGCAGGTATTATGAGCAATTTCTCTTACCCCAATTTGTGTCACATCTACTGAAGCATCCCGAGCATGTATTTTGATGTCACAATATATGATGACATCATAATTAGTATGCACTATGACGTCACAATGTATTATGACATCATAATGTATCGGCATTATGACATCGCAATATATTATGAGAGCGCAATTTGCAGGTATTCGGAGCAATTCTCTTACCCCAATTTGTGTCACATCTACTGGAGCATAATGAGCATGCATTATGATGTCACTGTATATGATGACATCATAATTAGTATGCACTATGATGTCACAATGTATTATGATGTCATAATGATTCCGCATTATGACATCACAATATATTATGAGAGCGCAATTTGCAGGTATTATGAGCAATTTCTCTTACCCCAATTTGTGTCACATCTACTGGAGTATAATGAGTATGCATTATGATGTCACAGTATATGATGACAGCATAATTAGTATGCAGTATGATGTCACAATATACTATGACGTCATAATGTATCCGCTTTTTGACATCACAATATATTATAAGAGCGCAATTTGCAGGTATTATGACCAATTTCTCTTACCCCAATTTGTGTCACATCTACTGGAGCAAAATGAGAATGCATTATGATGTCACAGTATATGATGACATCATAATTAGTATGCACTATGATGTCACAATGTATTATGAGGTCATAATGAATTCGCATTATGACACCACAATATATTATGAGAGCACAATTTGCAGGTATTATGACCAATTTCTCCTACCCCAATTTGTGTCACATCTACTGGAGAAACATGGCATGTATTATGACGTCACAGTATATGATGATATCATAATTAGTATGCATTATGACGTCACAATATATTATGATGTCATAATATATCCGCATTATGACATCACAATATATTATGAGAGCGCAATTTGCAGGTATTATGAGCAATTTCTCTTACCACAATTTGTGTAACATGTGCTGGAGCATCATGAGCATGCATTATGACGTCACAACATATGATGACATCATAATTAGTCTGCACTATGATGTCACAATGTATTATGACGTCATAATGTATCCGCTTTTTGACATCACAATATATTATGAGAGCGCAGTTTGCAGGTATTATGAGCCATTTCTCTTACCCCAATTTGTGTCACATCTACTGGAGAAACATGAGCATGTATTATGACGTTACAGTATATGATGACATCATAATTAGTATGCACTATGACTTCACAATGTATTATGATATCATAATATATCCGCATTATGACATCACAATATATTATGACAGCGCAATTTGCAGGTATTATTAGCAATTTATCTTACCCCAATTTGTGTCACATCTACTGGAGCATCCTGAGCATGTATTATGACGTCACAATATATGGTGACATCATAATTAGTATGCACTATGACGTCACAATGTATTATGATGTCATAATATATTCGCATTATCACATCACAATATATTATGAGAGAGCAATTTGCAGGTATTATGACGAATTTCTCTTACCCCAATTTTTGTCACATCTACTGGAGCATCATAAGCATGTATTATGATGTCACAGTATATGATGACATCATAATTAGTATGCACTATGACGTCACAATGTATTATGACATCATAATGTATCCGCATTATGACATCGCAATACTTTATGAGAGCGCAATTTGCAGGTATTATGAGCAATTTCTCTTACCCCAATTTGTGTCACATCTACTGGAGTATAATGAGCATGCATTATGATGTCACAGTATATGATGACATCATAATTACTATGCAGTATGATGTCACAATGTATTATGACGTCATAATGTATCCGCTTTTTGACATCACAATATATTATAAGAGCGCAATTTGCAGGTATTATGAGCAATTTCTCTTACCCCAATTTGTGTCACATCTACTGGAGCAAAATGAGAATGCATTATGATGTCACAGTATATGATGACATCATAATTAGTATGCACTATGATGTCACAATGTATTATGACGTCATAATTAATCCGCATTATGACACAACAATATATTATGAGAGCGCAATTTGCAGGTATTATGACCAATTTCTCCTACCCCAATTTGTGTCACATCTACTGGAGAAACATGAGCATGTATTATGACGTCACAGTATATGATGATATCATAATTAGTATGCATTATGACGTCACAATATATTATGATGTCATAATATATCCGCATTATGACATCACAATATATTATGAGAGCACAATTTGCAGGTATTATGAGCAATTTCTCTTACCACAATTTGTGTAACATGTGCTGGAGCATCATGAGCATGAATTATGATGTCACAATATATGATGACATCATAATTAGTATGCACTATGATGTCACAATGTATTATGACGTCATAATGTATCCGCTTTATGACATCACAATATATTATGAGAGCGCAATTTGCAGGTATTATGACCAATTTCTCTTACCCCAATTTGTGTCACGTCTACTGGAGCATCATGAGCATGTATTATGACGTCACAGTATATGATGACATCATAATCAGTATGCACTATGACGTCACAATGTATTATGACGTCATAATGTATCCGCAATATTACATCACAATATATTATGAGAGCGCAATTTGCAGGTATTATGAGCAATTTCTCTTACACCAATTTGTGTCACATCCACTAAAGCATCATGAGCATGTATTATGACGTCACAGTATATGATGACTTCATAATTAGTATGCACTATGATGTCACAATGCAGTATGACGTCATAATGTATCTGCATTATGACATCACAAAATATTATGAGAGCGCAATTTGCAGGTATTTTCAGCAATTTCTCTTACCCCAATTTGTGTCACATCTACTGGAGAATGATGAGCATGTACTATGACATCACAGTATATGATGACATCATTATTAGTATGCACTATGACGTCACAATGTATTATGACGTCATAGTGTATCCGCATTATGACATCTCAATATATTATGAGAGCGCAATTTGCAGGTATTATGAGCAATTTCTCTTAACCCAATTTGTGTCACATCTACTGGAGCATCATGAGCATGTATTATGACGTCACAGTATATGGTGACATCATAATTATTATGCACTATGACGTCACAATGTTTTATTAAGTCATAATGTACCAGCATTATGACATCACAATATATTATGAGAGTGCCATTTGCAGGTATTATGAGCAATTTCTCTTACCCCAATTTGTGTCACGTCTACTGGAGCATCATGAGCATGTATTATGACATCACAGTATATGATGACATCATAATGAGTATGCAAATGACGTCACAATATAGTATGACGTCATAATGTATTCGCATTATGACATCACAATATATTATGAGAGCACAATTTGGAGGTATTATGAGTAATTTCTCTTAACCCAATTTGTGTCACATCTACTGGAGCATCATGAGCATGTATTATGATGTCACAGTATATGGTGACATCATAATTAGTTTGCCCTATGACGTCACAATGTATTATGACGTCATAATATATCCGCATTATGACATCGCAATATATTATGGGAGCGCAATTTGCAGGTATTATGAGCAATTTCTCCTACCCCAATTTGTGTCACATCTACTGGAGCATCATGAGCATGTATTATGACATCACAGTATATCATGACATCATAATTAGTATGCACTATGATGTCACAATGTATTATGATTTCATAATATATCCGCATTATGACATCACAATATATTATGAGAGCGCAATTTGCAGGTACTATGAGCAATTTCACTTACCCCAATTTGTGTCACATCTACTGGAGCATCATGAGCATGTATTATGATGTCGCAGTATATGATGACATCATAATTAGTATGCACTCTTACGTCACAGTGTATTATGACATCATGATGTATCCTCATTAAGACATCACAATATATTATGAGAGCGCAATTTGCAGGTATTATGAGCAATTTCTCTTACCCCAATTTGTGTCACATCTACTGGAGCATCATGAGCATGTATTATGACGTCACAGTATATGATGACATCATAATTAGTATGCACTATGATGTCACAATGTGTTATGACGTCATAATGTGTCCGCGTTATGACATCACAATATATTATGAGAGCCCAATTTACAGGTATTATGAACAATTTCTCTTACCCCAATTTGTGCCACATCTACTGGAGCATCATAAGCATGTATTGTGACGTCACAGTATATGATGACATCATTATTAGTATGCAGTATGACGTCATAATATATTATGACGTCACAATATATCCGCATTATGACATCACAATATATTATGAGAGCGCAACATGCAGGTATTATGAGCAATTACTCTTACCCGAATTTGTGTCACATCTACTGGAGCATCATGAGCATGTATTATGACGTCACAGTATATGATGACATCATAATTAGTATGCAGTATGACGTCACAATGTATTATGACGTCATAATATATCCGCATTATGACATCACAATATATTATATGAGCGCAATTTGCACGTTTTATGACCAATTTCGCTTACCCCAATTTGTGTCACATCTACTGGAGCATCATGAGCATGTATTATGACGTCACAGTATATGATGACATCATAATTAGTATTCAGTATGACGTCACAATGTATTATGACGTCATAATATATCCACATTATGACATCACAATATATTATGAGACCGCAACATGCACGTATTATGAGCAATTTCTCTTACCCCAATTTGTGTCACATCTACTGGAGCATCATGAGCATGAATTATGACGTCACAGTATATGATGACATCATAATGAGTATGCACTATGACGTCACAATATACTATGACGTCATATTGTATCCGCATTATGACATCACAATATATTATGAGAGCGCAATTTGCAGGTATTATGAGCAATTTGTCTTACCCTAATTTGTGTCACATCTACTGGAGCCTCATGAGCATGTATTATGATGTCACAGTATATGATGACATCATAATTAGTATGCAGTATGACCTCACAATGTATTATGACGTCATAATGTATCCGCATTTTGACATCACAATATATTATGAGAGCGCAACATGCAGGTATTATGAGCAATTTCTCTTACCCCAATTTGTGTCACATCTACTGGAGCATCATGAGCATGTATTATGACGTCACAGTATATGATGACATCATAATTAGTATGCAGTATGACGTCACAATGTATTATGACGTCATAATGTTTCCGCATTATGACGTCACAATATATTATGAGAGCGCAACATGCAGGTATTATGAGCAATTTCTCTTACCCCAAATTGTGTCACATCTACTGGAGCATCATGAGCATGTATTATGACGTCACAGTATATGATGACATCATAATTAGTATGCACTATGACGTCACAAAGTATTATGGCGTCATAATGTATCCGCATTATGACATCACAATATATTATGAGAGCGCAATTTGCAGGTTTTATGACCAATTTCGCTTACCGCAATTTGTGTCACATGTATTGGAGCATCGTGAGCATGTATTATGACGTCACAGTATATGATAACATCATAATCAGTATGCACTATGACGTCACAATGTATTATGACGTCATAATGTAACCGCATTATGACATCACAATATATTATGAGAGCGCAACATGCAGGTATTATGAGCAATTTCTCCTACCCCAATTTGTGTCACATCTACTGGAGCACCATGAGCATGATTTATGATGTCACAGTATATGATGACATCATAATTAGTATGCACTATAACGTCACAATGTATTATGACGTCATAATGTATCCGCATTATGACATCACAATATATTATGAGAGCGCAATTTGCAGGTTTTATGACAATTTTCGATTACCCCAATTTGTGTCACATATACTGGAGCATCATGAGCATGTATTGTGACGTCACAGTATATGATGACATCATAATTAGTATGCAGTATGACGTCACAATGGATTATGACGTCATAATGTATCCGCATTAAGACATCACAATATATTATGAGAGCGCAATTTGCCGGTTTTATGAGCAATTTCTCTTACCCCAATTTGTGTCACATCTACTGGAGCATCATGACCATGTATTATGACGTCACAGTATATGATGACATCATAATTAGTATGCAGTATGACGTCACAATGGATTATGACGTCATAATGTATCCGCATTAAGACATCACAGTATATTATGAGAGCGCAATTTGCCGGTTTTATGAGCAATTTCTCTTTCCCCAATTTGTGTCACATCTACTGGAGCATCATGAGCATGTATTATGACGTCACAGTATATGATGACATCATAATTAGTATGCACTATGACATCACAATATATTATGACGTCATAATGTATCCGCATTATGACATCACAATATATTATGAGAGCGCAACATGCAGGTATTATGAGCAATTTCTCTTACCCCAATTTGTGTCACATCTACTGTAGCATCATGAGCATGTATTATGACGTCACATTATATGATGACATCATAATTAGTATGCACTATGACGTCACAATGTCTTATGACGTCATAATGTATCCGCATTATGACATCACAATATATTATGAGAGCGCAACATGCAGGTATTATGAGCAATTTCTCTTACCCCAATTTGTGTCACATCTACTGGAGCATCATGAGCATGTATTATGACGTCACAGTATATGATGACATCAGAATTAGTATGCAGTATGACGTCACAATGTATTATGATGTCATAAAGTATCCGCATTATGACATCACAATATATTATGAGAGCGCAACATGCAGGTATTATGACCAATTTCGCTTACCCCAATTTTTGTCACATCTACTGTAGCATCATGAGCATGTATTATGACATCACAGTATATGATGACATCATAATTAGTAAGCACTATGACGTCACAATGTATTATGACGTCATAATGTATCCGCATTATGACATCACAATATATTATGAGAGCGCAATTTGGAGGTTTTATGACCATTTTCGATTACCCCAATTTGTGTCACATCACCTGGAGCATCATGAGCATGTATTATGACGTCACAGTATATGATGACATCATAATTAGTATACACTATGACCTCACAATGTGTTATGACGTCATAATGTGTCCGCATTAGAACATCACAATATATTATGAGAGCGCAACATGCAGGTATTATGAGCAATTTCTCTTACCCCAATTTGTGTCACATCTACTGGAGCTTCTTGAGCATGTATTATGACGTCACAGTATATGATGACATCATAATGAGTATGCACTATGACGTCACAATATACTATGACGTCATATTGTATCCGCATTATGACATCACAATATATTATGAGAGCGCAATTTGCAGGTATTATGAGCAATTTGTCTTACCCCAATTTGTGTCACATCTACTGGACCCTCATGAGCATGTATTATGACGTCACAGTATATGATGACATCATAATTAGTATGCACTATGACGTCACAATGTATTATGACGTCATAATATATCCGCATTATGGTATCACAATATATTATGAGAGCGCAACATGCAGGTATTATGAGCAATTTCGCTTACCCCAATTTGTGTCACATCTACTGGAGCATCATGAGCATGTATTATGACGTCACAGTATATGATGACATCATAATTAGTATGCACTATGACGTCACAATGTATTATGACGTCATAATGTATCCGCATTATGACATCACAATATATTATGAGAGCGCAACATGCAGGTATTATGAGCAATTTCTCTTACCGCAATTTGTGTCACATCTACTGGAGCATCATGAGCATGTATTATGACGTAACAGTATATGATGACATCATAATTAATATGCAGTATGACATCACAATGTATTATGACGTCATAATGTATCCGCATTATGACATCACAATATATTATGAGAGCGCAATTTGCAGGTTTTATGACCAATTTCGCTTACCCCAATTTGTGTCACATCTACTGGAGCATCATGAGCATGTATTATGACGTCACAGTATATGGTGGCATCATAATTAGTATGCAGTATGACGTCACAATGTATTATGATGTCATAAAGTATCCGCATTATGACATCACAATATATTATGAGAGCGCAACATGCAGGTATTATGACCGATTTCGCTTACCCCAATTTGTGTCACGTCTACTGTAGCATCATGAGCATGTATTATGACGTCACAGTATATGATGACATCATAATTAGTAAGCACTATGACGTCACAATGTATTATGACGTCATAATGTATCCGCATTATGACATCACAATATACTATGAGTGCGCAATTTGGAGGTTTTATGATCATTTTCGATTACCCGAATTTGTGTCACATCTACTGGAGCATCATGAGCATGTATTACGACGTCACAGTATATGATGACATCATAATTAGTATGCACTATGACGTCACAATATATTATGACGTCATAATGTATCCGCATTATGACATCACAATATATTATGAGAGCGCAACATGCAGGTATTATGAGCAATTTCTCTTACCCCAATTTGTGTCACATCTACTGGAGCATCATGAGCATGTATTATGACGTCACAGTATTTGATGACATCATAATTAGTATGCACTGTGACGTCACAATGTATTATGACGTCATAATGTATCCGCATTATGACATCACAATATATTATGAGAGCGCAACATGCAGGTATTATGAGCAATTTCTCTTATCCCAATTTGTGTCACATCTACTGAAGCAACATGAGCATGTATTATGACGTCACAGTATACGATGACATCATAATTAGTATGCACTATGACGACACAATGCAGTATGACATCATAATGTATCCGCATTATGACATCACAATATATTATGAGAGCTCAATTTGCAGGCATTATGACCAATTTCTCTTACCCCAATTTGTGTCACATCTACTGGAGCATCATGAGCATGTATTATGACGTCACAGTATATGATGACATCATAATTAGTATGCACTATGGCGTCACAATTTAGTATGACGTCATAATGTATCCACATTATGACATCACAATATATGATGAGACCGCAATTTGCAGGTATTATGACCCATATCTCTTACCGCAATTTGTGTCACATCTACTGGAGCATCATGAGCATGTATTATGACGTCACAGTAAATGATGACATCATAATTAGTATGCACTATGACGTCACAATGTTTTATGATGTCATAATGTATCTGCATTATGACATCACAAAATATTATGAGAGCGCAATTTGCAGGTATTTTCAGCAATTTCTCTTACCCCAATTTGTGTCACATCTACCGGAGAATGATGAGCATGTACTATGACATCACAGTATATGATGACATCATTATTAGTATGCACTATGATGTCACAATGTATTATGACGTCATAGTGTATCCGCATTATGACATCTCAATATATTATGAGAGCGCAATTTGCAGGTATTATGAGCAATTTCTCTTAACCCAATTTGTGTCACATCTACTGGAGCATCATGAGCATGTATTATGACGTCACAGTATATGGTGACATCATAATTATTATGCACTATGACGTCAGAATGTTTTATTAAGTCATAATGTACCAGCATTATGACATCACAATATATTATGAGAGTGCCATTTGCAGGTATTATGAGCAATTTCTCTTACCCCAATTTGTGTCACGTCTACTGGAGCATTATGAGCATGTATTATGACATCACAGTATATGATGACATCATAATTAGTATGCAATATGACGTCACAATATAGTATGACGTCATAATGTATCCGCATTATGACATCACAATATATTATGAGAGCACAATTTGGAGGTATTATGAGTAATTTCTCTTAACCCAATTTGTGTCACATCTACAGGAGCATCATGAGCATGTATTATGATGTCACAGTATATGGTGACATCATAATTAGTTTGCACTATGACGTCACAATGTATTATGACGTCATAATATATCCGCATTATGACATCACAATATATTATGGGAGCGCAATTTGCAGGTATTATGAGCAATTTCTCCTACCCCAATTTGTGTCACATCTACTGGAGCATCATGAGCATGTATTATGACATCACAGTATATGATGACATCATATTTAGTATGCACTATGACGTCACAATGTATTATGATTTCATAATACATCCGCATTATGATATCACAATATATCATGAGAGCGCAATTTGCAGGTATTATGAGCAATTTCACTTACCCCAATTTGTGTCACATCTACTGGAGCATCATGAGCATGTATTATGATGTCACAGTATATGATGACATCATAATTAGTATGCACTCTGACGTCACAGTGTATTATGACGTCATGATGTATCCTCATTATGACATCACAATATATTATGAGAGCTCAATTTGCAGGTATTATGAGCAATTTCTCTTATCCCAATTTGTGTCACATCTACTGGAGCATCATGAGCATGTATTATGACGTCACATTATATGATGACATCATAATTAGTATGCACTATGACGTCACAATGTATTGTGACGTCATAATGTATCCGCATTATGACATCACAATATATTATGAGAGCGCAACATGCAGGTATTATGAGCAATTTCTCTTACCCCAATTTGTGTCACATCTACTGGAGCATCATGAGCATGTATTATGACGTCACAGTATATGATGACATCAGAATTAGTATGCAGTATGACGTCACAATGTATTATGATGTCATAAAGTATCCGCATTATGACATCACAATATATTATGAGAGCGCAACATGCAGGTATTATGACCAATTTCGCTTACCCCAGTTTTTGTCACATCTACTGTAGCATCATGAGCATGTATTATGACATCACAGTATATGATGACATCATAATTAGTAAGCACTATGACGTCACAATGTATTATGACGTCATAATGTATCCGCATTATGACATCACAATATATTATGAGAGCGCAATTTGGAGGTTTTATGACCATTTTCGATTACCCCAATTTGTGTCACATCACCTGGAGCATCATGAGCATGTATTATGACGTCACAGTATATGATGACATCATAATTAGTATACACTATGACCTCACAATGTGTTATGACGTCATAATGTGTCCGCATTAGAACATCACAATATATTATGAGAGCGCAACATGCAGGTATTATGAGCAATTTCTCTTACCCCAATTTGTGTCACATCTACTGGAGCTTCTTGAGCATGTATTATGACGTCACAGTATATGATGACATCATAATGAGTATGCACTATGACGTCACAATATACTATGACGTCATATTGTATCCGCATTATGACATCACAATATATTATGAGAGCGCAATTTGCAGGTATTATGAGCAATTTGTCTTACCCCAATTTGTGTCACATCTACTGGAGCATCATGAGCATGTATTATGACGTCACAGTATATGATGACATCATAATTAGTATGCACTATGACGTCACAATGTATTATGACGTCATAATATATCCGCATTATGGTATCACAATATATTATGAGAGCGCAACATGCAGGTATTATGAGCAATTTCGCTTACCCCAATTTGTGTCACATCTACTGGAGCATCATGAGCATGTATTATGACGTCACAGTATATGATGACTTCATAATTAGTATGCACTATGATGTCACAATGCAGTATGACGTCATAATGTATCTGCATTATGACATCACAAAATATTATGAGAGCGCAATTTGCAGGTATTTTCAGCAATTTCTCTTACCCCAATTTGTGTCACATCTACTGGAGCATCATGAGCATGTATTATGACGTAACAGTATATGATGACATCATAATTAATATGCAGTATGACATCACAATGTATTATGACGTCATAATGTATCCGCATTATGACATCACAATATATTATGAGAGCGCAATTTGCAGGTATTATGAGCAATTTCTCTTAACCCAATTTGTGTCACATCTACTGGAGCATCATGAGCATGTATTATGACGTCACAGTATATGGTGGCATCATAATTAGTATGCAGTATGACGTCACAATGTATTATGATGTCATAAAGTATCCGCATTATGACATCACAATATATTATGAGAGCGCAACATGCAGGTATTATGACCAATTTCGCTTACCCCAATTTGTGTCACGTCTACTGTAGCATCATGAGCATGTATTATGACGTCACAGTATATGATGACATCATAATTAGTAAGCACTATGACGTCACAATGTATTATGACGTCATAATGTATCCGCATTATGACATCACAATATACTATGAGTGCGCAATTTGGAGGTTTTATGACCATTTTCGATTACCCGAATTTGTGTCACATCTACTGGAGCATCATGAGCATGTATTACGACGTCACAGTATATGATGACATCATAATTAGTATGCACTATGACGTCACAATATATTATGACGTCATAATGTATCCGCATTATGACATCACAATATATTATGAGAGCGCAACATGCAGGTATTATGAGCAATTTCTCTTACCCCAATTTGTGTCACATCTACTGGAGCATCATGAGCATGTATTATGACGTCACAGTATTTGATGACATCATAATTAGTATGCACTGTGACGTCACAATGTATTATGACGTCATAATGTATCCGCATTATGACATCACAATATATTATGAGAGCGCAACATGCAGGTATTATGAGCAATTTCTCTTATCCCAATTTGTGTCACATCTACTGAAGCAACATGAGCATGTATTATGACGTCACAGTATACGATGACATCATAATTAGTATGCACTATGACGACACAATGCAGTATGACATCATAATGTATCCGCATTATGACATCACAATATATTATGAGAGCTCAATTTGCACGCATTATGACCAATTTCTCTTACCCCAATTTGTGTCACATCTACTGGAGCATCATGAGCATGTATTATGACGTCACAGTATATGATGACATCATAATTAGTATGCACTATGGCGTCACAATTTAGTATGACGTCATAATGTATCCACATTATGACATCACAATATATGATGAGACCGCAATTTGCAGGTATTATGACCCATATCTCTTACCGCAATTTGTGTCACATCTACTGGAGCATCATGAGCATGTATTATGACGTCACAGTATATGATGACATCATAATTAGTATGCACTATGACGTCCCAATGTTTTATGATGTCATAATGTATCTGCATTATGACATCACAAAATATTATGAGAGCGCAATTTGCAGGTATTTTCAGCAATTTCTCTTACCCCAATTTGTGTCACATCTACTGGAGCATCATGAGCATGTATTATGATGTCACAGTATATGATGACATCATAATTAGTATGCACTCTGACGTCACAGTGTATTATGACGTCATGATGTATCCTCATTATGACATCACAATATATTATGAGAGCTCAATTTGCAGGTATTATGAGCAATTTCTCTTATCCCAATTTGTGTCACATCTACTGGAGCATCATGAGCATGTATTATGACATCACAGTATATGATGACATCATAATTAGTATGCACTATGACGTCACAATGTATTGTGACGTCATAATATATCCGCATTATGACATCACAATATATTATGAGAGCGCAATTTGCAGGTTTTATGACCAATTTCGCTTACCGCAATTTGTGTCACATCTACTGGAGCATCATGAGCATGTATTTTGACGTCACAGTATATGATGACATCATAATTAGTATGCACTACGACGTCACAATGTATTATGACGTCATAAAGTATCCGCATTATGACATCACAATATATTATGAGAGCGCAACATGCAGGTATTATGAGCAATTTCTCTTACCCCAATTTGTGTCACATCTACTGGAGCATCATGAGCATGATTTTGATGTCACAGTATATGATGACATCATAATTACTATGCACTATGACGTCACAATGTATTATGACGTCATAAAGTATCCGCATTATGACATCACAATATATTATGAGAGCGCAACTTCCAGGTTTTATGAGCAATTTCTCTTACCCCAATTTGTGTCACATCTACTGGATCATCATGAGCATGATTTATGACGTCACAGTATATGATGACATCATAATTAGTATGCACTATGACGTCACAATGTATTATGACGTCATAATGTATCCGCATTATGACATCACAACATATAATGAGAGCGCAACTTGCAGGTATTATGACCAATTTCTCTTACACCAATTTGTGTCACATCTACTGAAGCATCATGAGCATGTATTATGACGTCACAGTATATGATAACATCATAATTAGTATGCAGTATGACGTCACAATGTATTATGACGTCATAATGTATCCGCATTATGACGTCACAATATATTATGATAGCGCAACATGCAGGTATTATGAGCAATTTCTCTTACCCCAATTTGTGTCACATCCACTGGAGCATCATGAGCATGTATTATGACGTCACAGTATATGATGACATCATAATTAGTATGCACTGTGATGTCACAATGTATTATAACGTCATAATGTATCCGCCTTATGACATCACAATATATTATGAGAGCGCAACATGCAGGTATTATGAGCAATTTCTCTTATCCCAATTTGTGTCACATCTACTGGAGCATCATGAGCATGTATTATGACGTCACTGTATATGATGACATCATAATTAGTATGCACTATGACGTCACAATGTATTATGACGTCATAATGTATCCGCATTATGACATCACAATATATTATGAGAGCGCAATTTGCAGGTTTTATGACCAATTTCGCTTACCGTAATTTGTGTCACATCTACTGGAGCATCATGAGCATGTATTATGACGTCACAGTATATGATGAAATCATAATTAGTATGCACTATGAGGTCACAATGTATTATGATGTCATAATGTTTCCGCATTATGACATCGCAATATATTATGAGAGCGCAATTTGCAGGTATTATGAGCAATTTCTCTTACACCAATTTGTGTCACATCTACTGAAGCATCATGAGCATGTATTATGACGTCACAGTATATGATGACATCATAATTAGTATGCACTATGATGTCACAATGCAGTATGACGTCATAATGTATCCGCATTATGACATCACAATATACTATGAGAGCGCAATTTGCAGGCATTATGAGCAATTTCTCTTACCCCAATTTGTGTCACATCTACTGGAGCATCATCAGCATGTATTATGACGTCACAGTATATGATGACATGATAATTAGTATGCACTATAGCGTCACAATTTATTATGACGTCATAATGTATCCGCATTATGACATCACAATATATTATGAGAGTGCAATTTGCAGGTATTATGAGCAATTTCTCTTACCCCAATTTGTGTCACATCTACAGGAGCATCATGAGCATGTATTATGACATCACAGTATATGTTGACATCATAATTAGTATGCACTACGACGTCACAATGTATTATGACGTCGTAAAGTATCCGCATTATGACATCACAATATATTATGAGAGCGCAACATGCAGGTATTATGAGCAATTTCTCTTACCCCAATTTGTGTCACATCTACTGGAGCATCATGAGCATGATTTTGATTTCACAGTATATGATGACATCATAATTACTATGCACTATGACGTCACAATGTATTATGACATCATAATGTATGCGCATTATGACATCACAATATATTATGAGAGCGCAACATGCAGGTATTTTGAGCAATTTCTCTTACCCCAATTTTTGTCACATCTACTGGTGCATCATGAGGATGTATTTTGACGTCACAGTATATGATGACATCATAATTAGTATGCACTGTGACGTCACAATGTATTATGACGTCATAATGTATCCGCATTATGACATCACAATATATTATGAGAGCGCAATTTGCAGGTTTTATGACCAATTTCGCTTACCGTAATTTGTGTCACATCTACTGGAGCATCATGAGCATGTATTATGACGTCACAGTATATGATGAAATCATAATTAGTATGCACTATGAGGTCACAATGTATTATGACGTCATAATGTTTCCGCATTATGACATCGCAATATATTATGAGAGCGCAATTTGCAGGTATTATGAGCAATTTCTCTAACCCCAATTTGTGTCACATCTACTGAAGCATCATGAGCATGTATTATGACGTCACAGTATATGATGACATCATAATTAGTATGCACTATGATGTCACAATGCAGTATGACGTCATAATGTATCCGCATTATGACATCACAATATACTATGAGAGCGCAATTTGCAGGTTTTATGACCATTTTCGATTACCCCAATTTGTGTCACATCTACTGAAGCATCATGAGCATGTATTATGACGTCACAGTATATGATGACATCATAATTAGTATGCAGTATGACGTCACAATGTATTATGACGTCATAATGTATCCGCATTATGACTTCACAATATATTATGAGAGCGCAATTTGCAGGTTTTATGAGCAATTTTTCTTACCCCAATATGTGTCACATCTACTGGAGCATCATGAGCATGTATTATGACGTCACAGTATACGATGACATCATAATTAGCATGCACTATGACGTCACAGTGCAGTATGACGTCATAATGTATCTGCATTATGACATCACAATATATTATGAGAGCGCAATTTGCAGGTTTTATGAGCAATTTCTCTTACCCCAATTTTTGTCACATGTACTGGAGCATCATGAGCATGTATTTTGACGTCACAGTATATGATGACATCATAATTAGTATGCACTATGACGTCACAATGTATTATGACGACATAAAGTATCCGCATTATGACATCACAATATATTATGAGAGCGCAATTTGCAGGTATTATGAGCAATTCCTCTTACCCCAATTTGTGTCACATCTACTGAAGCATCATGAGCATGTATTATGACGTCACAGTATACGATGACATCATAATTAGTATGCAATATGACGTCACAATATAGTATGACGTCATAATGTATTCGCATTATGACATCACAATATATTATGAGAGCACAATTTGGAGGTATTATGAGTAATTTCTCTTAACCCAATTTGTGTCACATCTACTGGAGCATCATGAGCATGTATTATGATGTCACAGTATATCGTGACATCATAATTAGTTTGCACTATGATGTCACAATGTATTATGATTTCATAATATATCCGCATTATGACATCACAATATATTATGAGAGCGCAATTTGCAGGTACTATGAGCAATTTCACTTAACCCAATTTGTGTCACATCTACTGGAGCATCATGAGCATGTATTATGATGTCACAGTATATGATGACATCATAATTAGTATGCACTCTGACGTCACAGTGTATTATGACATCATGAGGTATCCTCATTATGACATCACAATATATTATGAGAGCGCAATTTGCAGGTATTATGAGCAATTTCTCTTACCCCAATTTGTGTCACATCTACTGGAGCATCATGAGCATGTATTATGACGTCACAGTATATGATGACATCATAATTAGTATGCACTATGACGTCACAATGTATTATGAGGTCATAATGTATCCGCATTATGACATCGCAATATATTATGGGAGCGCAATTTGCAGGTATTATGAGCAATTTCTCCTACCCCAATTTGTGTCACATCTACTGGAGCATCATGAGCATGTATTATGACATCACAGTATATGATGACATCATAATTAGTATGCACTATGATGTCACAATGTATTATGATTTCATAATATATCCGCATTATGACATCACAATATATTATGAGAGCGCAATTTGCAGGTATTATGAGCAATTTCACTTACCCCAATTTATGTCACATCTACTGGAGCATCATGAGCATGTATTATGATGTCACAGTATATGATGACATCATAATTAGTATGCACTCTGACGTCACAGTGTATTATGACATCATGATGTATCCTCATTATGACATCACAATATATTATGAGAGCGCAATTTGCAGGTATTATGAGCAATTCCTCTTACCCCAATTTGTGTCACATCTACTGAAGCATCATGAGCATGTATTATGACGTCACAGTATACGATGACATCATAATTAGTATGCACTATGACATCACAATGCATTATGACGTCATAATATATCCGCATTATGACATCACAATATATTATGAGAGCGCAACATGCAGGTATTATGAGCAATTTCTCTTACCCCAATTTGTGTCACATCTACTGGAGCATCATGAGCATGTATTATGACGTCACAGTATATGATGGCATCATAATGAGTATGCACTATGACATCACAATGTATTATGACGTCATAATGTATCCGCATTATGACATCACAATATATTATGAGAGCGCAACATGCAGGTATTATGAGCAATTTCTCTTACCCCAATATGTGTCACATCTACTGGAGCATCATGAGCATGATTTATGACGTCACAGTATATGATGACATCATAATTAGTATGCACTATGACGTCACAATGTATTATGACGTCATAATGTATCCGCATTATGACATCACAATATATTATGAGAGCGCAACATGCAGGTATTATGAGCAATTTCTCTTACACCAATTTGTGTCACATCTACTGAAGCATCATGAGCATGTATTATGACGTCACAGTATATGATGACATCATAATTAGTATGCAGTATGACGTCACAATGTATTATGACGAAATTATGTATCCGCATTAAGACATCACAATATATTATGGGAGCGCAATTTGCAGGTTTTCTGAGCAATTTCTCTTACCCCAATTTGTGTCACATCTACTGGAGCATCATGAGCATGTATTATGACGTCACAGTATATGATGACATCATAATTAGTATGCACTATGACATCACAATGCATTATGACGTCATAATATATCCGCATTATGACATCACAATATATTATGAGAGCGCAACATGCAGGTATTATGAGCAATTTCTCTTACCCCAATTTGTGTCACATCTACTGGAGCATCATGAGCATGTATTATGACGTCACAGTATATGATGACATCATAATTATTATGCACTATGACTTCACAATGTATTATGAAGTCATAATGTATCCGCATTAAGACATCACAATATATTATGAGAGCGCAACATGCAGGTATTATGAGCAATTTCTCTTACCCCAATTTGTGTCACATCTACTGGAGCATCATGAGCATGTATTATGACGTGACAGTATATGATGACATCATAATTAGTATGCACTATGACGTCACAATGTATTATGACGTCATAATGTATCCGCATTATGACATCACAATATATTATGAGAGCGCAATTTGCAGGTTTTATGACCAATTTCACCTACCGCAATTTGTGTCACATCTACTGGAGCATCATGAGCATGTATTATGACGTCACAGTATATGATGACATCATAATCAGTATGCACTATGACGTCACAATGTATTATGACGTCATAATGTATCCGCAATATGACATCACATTATATTATGAGAGCGCAACATGCAGGTATTATGAGCAATTTCTCTTACCCCAATTTGTGTCACATCTACTGGAGCATCATGGGCATGATTTATGACGTCACAGTATATGATGACATCATAATTAGTATGCACTATGACGTCACAATGTATTATGACGTCATAATGTATCCGCATTATGACATCACACTATATTATGAGAGCGCAATTTGCAGGTATTATGAGCAATTTCTCTTACACCAATTTGTGTCACATCCACTGAAGCATCATGAGCATGTATTATGACGTCACAGTATATGATGACTTCATAATTAGTATGCACTATGATGTCACAATGCAGTATGACGTCATAATGTATCTGCATTATGACATCACAAAATATTATGAGAGTGCAATTTGCAGGTATTTTCAGCAATTTCTCTTACCCCAATTTGTGTCACATCTACTGGAGAATGATGAGCATGTACTATGACATCACAGTATATGATGACATCATTATTAGTATGCACTATGACGTCACAATGTATTATTAAGTCATAATGTACCAGCATTATGACATCACAATATATTATGAGAGTGCCATTTGCAGGTATTATGAGCAATTTCTCTTACCCCAATTTGTGTCACGTCTACTGGAGCATCATGAGCATGTATTATGACATCACAGTATATGATGACATCATAATTAGTATGCAATATGACGTCACAATATAGTATGACGTCATAATGTATTCGCATTATGACATCACAATATATTATGAGAGCACAATTTGGAGGTATTATGAGTAATTTCTCTTAACCCAATTTGTGTCACATCTACTGGAGCATCATGAGCATGTATTATGATGTCACAGTATATGGTGACATCATAATTAGTTTGCCCTATGACGTCACAATGTATTATGACGTCATAATATATCCGCATTATGACATCGCAATATATTATGGGAGCGCAATTTGCAGGTATTATGAGCAATTTCTCCTACCCCAATTTGTGTCACATCCACTGGAGCATCATGAGCATGTATTATGACATCACAGTATATGATGACATCATAATTAGTATGCACTATGATGTTACAATGTATTATGATTTCATAATATATCCGCATTATGACATCACAATATATTATGGGAGCGCAATTTGCAGGTACTATGAGCAATTTCACTTACCCCAATTTGTGTCACATCTACTGGAGCATCATGAGCATGTATTATGATGTCACAGTATATGATGACATCATAATTAGTATGCACTCTTACGTCACAGTGTATTATGACATCATGATGTATCCGCATTATGACATCACAATATATTATGAGAGCGCAACATGCAGGTATTATGAGCAATTTCTCTTACCCCAATTTGTGTCACATCTACTGGAGCATCATGAGCATGTATTATGACGTCACAGTATTTGATGACATCATAATTAGTATGCACTGTGACGTCACAATGTATTATGACGTCATAATGTATCCGCATTATGACATCACAATATATTATGAGAGCGCAACATGCAGGTATTATGAGCAATTTCTCTTATCCCAATTTGTGTCACATCTACTGGAGCATCATGAGCATGTATTATGATGTCACAGTATATGATGACATCATAATTAGTATGCACTATGACGTCACAATGTATTATGACGTCATAATGTATCCGCATTATGACATCACAATATATTATGAGAGCGCAACATGCAGGTATTATGAGCAATTTCTCTTACCCCAATTTGTGTCACATCTAGTGGAGCATCATGAGCATGTATTATGACGTCACAGTATATGATGACATCATAATTAGTATTCACTATGATGTCACAATGTATTATGACGTCATAATGTAGCCGCATTATGACATCACAATATATTATGAGAGCGCAACATGCAGGTATTATGAGCAATTTCTCTTACCGCAATTTGTGTCACATCTACTGGAGCATCATGAGCATGTATTATGACGTCACAGTATATGATGACATCATAATTAGTATGCAGTATGACATCACAATGTATTATGACGTCATAATGTATCCGCATTATGACATCACAATATATTATGAGAGCGCAATTTGCAGTTTTTATGACCAATTTCGCTTACCCCAATTTGTGTCACATCTACTGGAGCATCATGAGCATGTATTATGACGTCACAGTATATGGTGGCATCATAATTAGTATGCAGTATGACGTCACAATGTATTATGACGTCATAAAGTATCCGCATTATGACATCACAATATATTATGAGAGCGCAACATGCAGGTATTATGACCAATTTCGCTTACCCCAATTTGTGTCACATCTACTGTAGCATCATGAGCATGTATTGTGACGTCACAGTATATGATGACATCATAATTAGTAAGCACTATGACGTCACAATGTATTATGACGTCATAATGTATCTGCATTATGACATCACAATATACTATGAGTGCGCAATTTGGAGGTTTTATGACCATTTTCGATTACCCCAATTTGTGTCACATCTACTGGAGCATCATGAGCATGTATTACGACGTCACAGTATATGATGACATCATAATTAGTATGCACTATGACGTCACAATGTATTATGACGTCATAATGTATCCGCATTATGACATCACAATATATTATGAGAGCGCAACATGCAGGTATTATGAGCAATTTCTCTTACCCCAATTTGTGTCACATCTACTGGAGCATCATGAGCATGTATTATGACGTCACAGTATATGATGACATCATAATTAGTATGCACTATGATGTCACAATGTATTATGACGTCATAATGTATCCGCATTATGACATCACAATATATTATGAGAGCGCAATTTGCAGGTTTTATGACCAATTTCGCTTACCCCAATTTGTGTCACATCTACTGGAGCATCATGAGCATGTATTATGACGTCACAGTATATGATGACATCATAATTAGTATGCACTATGACATCACAATATATTATGACGTTATAATGTATCCGCATTATGACATCACAATATATTATGAGAGCACAACCTGCAGGTGTTATGAGCAATTTCTCTTACCCCAATTTGTGTCACATCTACTGGAGCATCATGAGCATGTATTATGACATCACATTATATGATGACATCATAATTAGTATGCACTATGACGTCACAATGTATTATGACGTCATAATGTATCCGCATTATGACATCACAATATATTATGAGAGCGCAATATGCAGGTATTATGAGCAATTTCTCTTACCCCAATTTGTGTCACATCTACTGGAGCATCATGAGCATGTATTATGACGTCACAGTATATGATGACATCAGAATTAGTATGCAGTATGACGTCACAATGTATTATGATGTCATAAAGTATCCGCATTATGACATCACAATATATTATGAGAGCGCAACATGCAGGTATTATGACCAATTTCGCTTACCCCAATTTGTGTCACATCTACTGTAGCATCATGAGCATGTATTATGACATCACAGTATATGATGACATCATAATTAGTAAGCACTATGACGTCACAATGTATTATGACGTCATAATGCATCCGCATTATGACATCACAATATATTATGAGAGCGCAATTTGGAGGTTTTATGACCATTTTCGATTACCCCAATTTGTGTCACATCTCCTGGAGCATCATGAGCTTGTATTATGACGTCACAGTATATGATGACATCATAATTAGTATACACTATGACGTCACAATGTGTTATGACGTCATAATGTGTCCGCATTAGAACATCACAATATATTATGAGAGCGCAACATGCAGGTATTATGAGCAATTTCTCTTACCACAATTTGTGTCACATCTACTGGAGCTTCATGAGCATGTATTATGACGTCACAGTATATGATGACATCATAATGAGTATGCACTATGACGTCACAATATACTATGACGTCATATTTTATCCGCATTATGACATCACAATATATTATGAGAGCGCAATTTGCAGGTATTATGAGCAATTTGTCTTACCCCAATTTGTGTCACATCTACTGGACCCTCATGAGCATGTATTATGACGTCACAGTATATGATGACATCATAATTAGTATGCACTATGACGTCACAATGTATTATGACGTCATAATGTATCCGCATTATGACATCACAATATATTATGAGAGCGCAACATGCAGGTATTATGAGCAATTTCTCTTACCGCAATTTGTGTCACATCTACTGGAGCATCATGAGCATGTATTATGACGTCACAGTATATGATGACATCATAATTAAAATGCAGTATGACATCACAATGTATTATGACGTCATAATGTATCCGCATTATGACATAACAATATATTATGAGAGCGCAATTTGCAGGTTTTATGACCAATTTCGCTTACCCCAATTTGTGTCACATCTACTGGAGCATCATGAGCATGTATTATGACGTCACAGTATATGGTGGCATCATAATTAGTATGCAGTATGACGTCACAATGTATTATGATGTCATAAAGTATCCGCATTATGACATCACAATATATTATGAGAGCGCAACATGCAGGTATTATGACCAATTTCGCTTACCCCAATTTGTGTCACATCTACTGTAGCATCATGAGCATGTATTATGACGTCACAGTATATGATGACATCATAATTAGTAAGCACTATGACGTCACAATGTATTATGACGTCATAATGTATCCGCATTATGACATCACAATATACTATGAGTGCGCAATTTGGAGGTTTTATGACCATTTTCGATTACCCCAATTTGTGTCACATCTACTGGAGCATCATGAGCATGTATTACGACGTCACAGTATATGATGACATCATAATTCGTATGCACTATGACGTCACAATGTATTATGACGTCATAATGTATCCGCATTATGACATCACAATATATTATGAGAGCGCAACATGCAGGTATTATGAGCAATTTCTCTTACCCCAATTTGTGTCACATCTACTGGAGCATCATGAGCATGTATTATGACGTCACAGTATTTGATGACATCATAATTAGTATGCACTGTGACGTCACAATGTATTATGACGTCATAATGTATCCGCATTATGACATCACAATATATTATGAGAGCGCAACATGCAGGTATTATGAGCAATTTCTCTTATCCCAATTTGTGTCACATCTACTGGAGCATCATGAGCATGTATTATGATGTCACAGTATATGATGACATCATAATTAGTATGCACTATGACGTCACAATGTATTATGACGTCATAATGTATCCGCATTATGACATCACAATATATTATGAGAGCGCAACATGCAGGTATTATGAGCAATTTCTCTTACCCCAATTTGTGTGACATCTACTGGAGCATCATGAGCATGTATTATGACATCACAGTATATGATGACATCATAATTAGTATTCACTATGATGTCACAATGTATTATGACGTCAAAATGTAGCCGCATTATGACATCACAATATATTATGAGAGCGCAATTTGCACGATTTATGACCAATTTCGCTTACCCCAATTTGTGTCACATCTACTGGAGCATCATGAGCATGTATTATGATGTCACAGTATATGATGACGACATAATTAGTATGCAGTATGACGTCACAATGTATTATGACGTCATAATGTATCCGCATTAAGACATCACAATATATTATGAGAGCGCAATTTGCAGGTTTTATGAGCAATTTCTCTTACCCCAATTTGTGTCACATCTACTGGAGCATCATGAGCATGTATTATGACGTCACAGTATATGATGACATCATAATTAGTATGCACTATGACCTCACAATGTATTATGACGTCATAATGTATTCGCATTATGACATCGCAATATATTGTGAGAGCGCAACATGCAGGTATTATGAGCAATTTCTCTTACCCCAATTTGTGTCACATCTAATGGAGCATCATGAGCATGTATTATGACGTCACAGTATATGATGACATCATAATTAGTATGCACTATGACGTCACAATGTATTATGACGTCATAATGTATCCGCAGTATGACATCAAAATATATTATGAGAGCGCAATTTGCAGGTTTTATGACCAATTTCGCTTACCCCAATTTGTGTCACATCTACTGGAGCATCATGAGCATGTATTATGACGTCACAGTATATGATGACATCATAATTAGTATGCAGTATGACGTCACAATGGATTATGATGTCATAATGTATCCGCATTAAGACATCACAATATATTATGAGAGCGCAATTTGCCGCTTTTATGAGCAATTTCTCTTACCCCAATTTGTGTCACATCTACTGGAGCATCATGAGCATGTATTATGACGTCACAGTATATGATGACATCATAATTAGTATGCAGTATGACGTCACAATGGATTATGACGTCATAATGTATCCGCATTAAGACATCACAATATATTATCAGAGCGCAATTTGCCGGTTTTATGAGCAATTTCTCTTACCCCAATTTGTGTCACATCTACTGGAGCATCATGAGCATGTATTATGACGTCACAGTATATGATGACATCATAATTAGTATGCACTATGACATCACAATATATTATGACGTCATAATGTACCCGCATTATGACATCACAATATATTATGAGAGCGCAACATGCAGGTATTATGAGCAATTTCTCTTATCCCAATTTGTGTCACATCTATTGGAGCATCATGAGCATGTATTATGACGTCACAGTATATGATGACATCATAATTAGTATGCAGTATGACGTCACAATGTATTATGACGACATAATGTATCCGCATTATGACATCACAATATATTATGAGAGCGCAATTTGCAGGTTTTATGACCAATTTCGCTTACCCCAATTTGTGTCACATCTACTGGAGCATCATGAGCATGTATTATGACGTCACAGTATATGGTGACATCATAATTAGTATGCAGTATGACGTCACAATGTATTATGATGTCATAAACTATCCGCATTATGACATCACAATATATTATGAGAGCGCAACATGCAGGTATTATGACCAATTTCGCTTACCCCAATTTGTGTCACATCTACTGTAGCATCATGAGCATGTATTATGACGTCACAGTATTTGATGACATCATAATTAGTAAGCACTATGACGTCACAATGTATTATGACGTCATAATGTATCCGCATTATGACATCACAATATATTATGAGTGCGCAATTTGCAGGTTTTATGACCATTTTCGATTACCCCAATTTGTGTCACATCTACTGAAGCATCATGAGCATGTATTATGACGTCACAGTATATGATGACATCATAATTAGTATGCAGTATGACGTCACAATGTATTATGACGTCATAATGTATCCGCATTATGACATCACAATATATTATGAGAGGGCAACATGCAGGTATTATGAGCAATTTCTCTAACCCCAATTTGTGTCACATCTACTGGAGCATCATGAGCATGTTTTATGACGTAAGAGTATATGATGACATCATAATTAGTATGCACTATGACGTCACAATGTATTATGACGTCATTATGTATTCGCATTATGACATCACAATATATTATGAGAGCGCAATTTGCAGGTTTTATGACCATTTTCGATTACACCAATTTGTGTCACATCTACTGAAGCATCATGAGCATGTATTATGACGTCACAGTATATGATGACATCATAATTAGTATGCACTATGACGTCACAATGTATTATGACGTCATAATGTATCCGCATTATGACTTCACAATATATTATGAGAGCGCAACATGCAGGTATTATGAGCAATTTCTCTTACCCCAATTTGTGTCACATCTACTGGAGCATCATGAGCATGTATTATGACGTCACATTATATGATGACATCATAATTAGTATGCACTGTGACGTCACAATGTATTATGACGTCATAATGTATCCGCATTATGACATCACAATATATTATGAGAGCGCAACATGCAGGTATTATGAGCAATTTCTCTTACCCCAATTTGTGTCACATCTACTGGAGCATCATGAGCATGTATTATGACGTCACATTATATGATGACATCATAATTAGTATGCACTATGACGTCACAATGTATTATGACGTCATAATGTATCCGCATTATGACATCACAATATATTATGAGAGCGCAACATGCAGGTATTATGAGCAATTTCTCTTACCCCAATTTGTGTCACATCTACTGGAGCATCATGAGCATGTATTATGACATCACAGTATATGATGACATCAGAATTAGTATGCAGTATGACGTCACAATGTATTCTGATGTCATAAAGTATCCGCATTATGTCATCACAATATATTATGAGAGCGCAACATGCAGGTATTATGACCAATTTCGCTTACCCCAATTTGTGTCACATCTACTGTAGCATCATGAGCATGTATTATGACATCACAGTATATGATGACATCATAATTAGTAAGCACTATGACGTCACAATGTATTATGACGTCATAATGCATCCGCATTATGACATCACAATATATTATGAGAGCGCAATTTGGAGGTTTTATGACCATTTTCGATTACCCCAATTTGTGTCACATCTCCTGGAGCATCATGAGCTTGTATTATGACGTCACAGTATATGATGACATCATAATTAGTATACACTATGACGTCACAATGTGTTATGACATCATAACGTGTCCGCATTATGACATCACAATATATTATGAGAGCGCAACATGCAGGTATTATGAGCAATTTCTCTTATCCCAATTTGTGTCACATCTATTGGAGCATCATGAGCATGTATTATCACGTCACAGTATATGATGACATCATAATAAGTATGCAGTATGACGTCACAATGTATTATGACGACATAATGTATCCGCATTATGACATCACAATATATTATGAGATCGCAATTTGCAGGTTTTATGACCAATTTCGCTTACCCCAATTTGTGTCACATCTACTGGAGGATCATGAGCATGTATTATGACGTCACAGTATATGGTGACATCATAATTAGTATGCAGTATGACGTCACAATGTATTATGATGTCATAAACTATCCGCATTATGACATCACAATATATTATGAGAGCGCAACATGCAGGTATTATGACCAATTTCGCTTACCCCAATTTGTGTCACATCTACTGTAGCATCATGAGCATGTATTATGACGTCACAGTATTTGATGACATCATAATTAGTAAGCACTATGACGTCACAATGTATTATGACGTCATAATGTATCCGCATTATGACATCACAATATATTATGAGTGCGCAATTTGCAGGTTTTATGACCATTTTCGATTACCCCAATTTGTGTCACATCTACTGAAGCATCATGAGCATGTATTATGACGTCACAGTATATGATGACATCATAATTAGTATGCAGTATGATGTCACAATGTATTATGACGTCATAATGTATCCGCATTATGACATCACAATATATTATGAGAGCGCAACATGCAGGTATTATGAGCAATTTCTCTAACCCCAATTTGTGTCACATCTACTGGAGCATCATGAGCATGTTTTATGACGTAAGAGTATATGATGACATCATAATTAGTATGCACTATGACGTCACAATGTATTATGACGTCATTATGTATTCGCATTATGACATCACAATATATTATGAGAGCGCAATTTGCAGGTTTTATGACCATTTTCGATTACCCCAATTTGTGTCACATCTACTGAAGCATCATGAGCATGTATTATGACGTCACAGTATATGATGACATCATAATTAGTATGCAGTATGACGTCACAATGTATTATGACGTCATAATGTATCCGCATTATGACTTCACAATATATTATGAGAGCGCAACATGCAGGTATTATGAGCAATTTCTCTTACCCCAATTTGTGTCACATCTACTGGAGCATCATGAGCATGTATTATGACGTCACAGTATATGATGACATCATAATTAGTATGCAGTATGACGTCACAATGTATTATGACGTCATAATGTATCCGCATTATGACTTCACAATATATTATGAGAGCGCAACATGCAGGTATTATGAGCAATTTCTCTTACCCCAATTTGTGTCACATCTACTGGAGCATAATGAGCATGTATTATGACGTCACATTATATGATGACATCATAATTAGTATGCACTATGACGTCACAATGTATTATGACGTCATAATGTATCCGCATTATGACATCACAATATATTATGAGAGCGCAACATGCAGGTATTATGAGCAATTTCTCTTACCCCAATTTGTGTCACATCTACTGGAGCATCATGAGCATGTATCATGACATCACAGTATATGATGACATCAGAATTAGTATGCAGTATGACGTCACAATGTATTCTGATGTCATAAAGTATCCGCATTATGACATCACAATATATTATGAGAGCGCAACATGCAGGTATTATGACCAATTTCGCTTACCCCAATTTGTGTCACATCTACTGTAGCATCATGAGCATGTATTATGACATCACAGTATATGATGACATCATAATTAGTAAGCACTATGACGTCACAATGTATTATGACGTCATAATGTATCCGCATTATGACATCACAATATATTATGAGAGCGCAATTTGGAGGTTTTATGACCATTTTCGATTACCCCAATTTGTGTCACATCTCCTGGAGCATCATGAGCTTGTATTATGACGTCACAGTATATGATGACATCATAATTAGTATACACTATGACGTCACAATGTGTTATGACATCATAACGTGTCCGAATTATGACATCACAATATATTATGAGAGCGCAACATGCAGGTATTATGAGCAATTTCTCTTACCCCAATTTGTGTCACATCTACTGGAGCTTCATGAGCATGTATTATGACATCACAGTATATGATGACATCATAATGAGTATGCACTATGACGTCACAATATACTATGACGTCATATTGTATTCGCATTATGACATCACAATATATTATGAGAGCGCAATTTGCAGGTATTATGCGCAATTTGTCTTACCCCAATTTGTGTCACATCTACTGGACCCTCATGAGAATGTATTATGACGTCACAGTATATGATGACATCATAATTAGAATGCATTATGACGTCACAATGTATTATGACGTCATAATATATCCGCATTATGGCATCACAATATATTATGAGAGCGCAACATGCAGGTATTATGAGCAATTTCGCTTACCCCAATTTGGGTCACATATACTGGAGCATCATGAGCATGTATTATGACGTCACAGTATATGATGACATCATAATTAGTATGCAGTGTGACGTCACAATGTATTATGACGTCATAATGTATCCGCATTATGACATCACAATATATTATGAGAGCGCAACATGCAGGTATTATGAGCAATTTCTCTTACCCCAATTTGTGTCACATCTACTGGAGCATCATGAGCATGTATTATGACGTCACAGTATATGATGACATCATAATTAGTATGCACTATGACGTCACAATGTATTATGACGTCATAATGTACCCGCATTATGACATCACAATATATTATGAGAGCGCAACATGCAGGTATTATGAGCAATTTCTCTTATCCCAATTTGTGTCACATCTATTGGAGCATCATGAGCATGTATTATGACGTCACAGTATATGATGACATCATAATTAGTATGCAGTATGACGTCACAATGTATTATGACGACATAATGTATCCGCATTATGACATCACAATATATTATGAGAGCGCAATTTGCAGGTTTTATGACCAATTTCGCTTACCCCAATTTGTGTCACATCTACTGGAGCATCATGAGCATGTATTATGACGTCACAGTATATGGTGACATCATAATTAGTATGCAGTATGACGTCACAATGTATTATGATGTCATAAACTATCCGCATTATGACATCACAATATATTATGAGAGCGCAACATGCAGGTATTATGACCAATTTCGCTTACCCCAATTTGTGTCACATCTACTGTAGCATCATGAGCATGTATTATGACGTCACAGTATTTGATGACATCATAATTAGTAAGCACTATGACGTCACAATGTATTATGACGTCATAATGTATCCGCATTATGACATCACAATATATTATGAGTGCGCAATTTGCAGGTTTTATGACCATTTTCGATTACCCCAATTTGTGTCACATCTACTGAAGCATCATGAGCATGTATTATGACGTCACAGTATATGATGACATCATAATTAGTATGCAGTATGACGTCACAATGTATTATGACGTCATAATGTATCCGCATTATGACATCACAATATATTATGAGAGGGCAACATGCAGGTATTATGAGCAATTTCTCTAACCCCAATTTGTGTCACATCTACTGGAGCATCATGAGCATGTTTTATGACGTAAGAGTATATGATGACATCATAATTAGTATGCACTATGACGTCACAATGTATTATGACGTCATTATGTATTCGCATTATGACATCACAATATATTATGAGAGCGCAATTTGCAGGTTTTATGACCATTTTCGATTACACCAATTTGTGTCACATCTACTGAAGCATCATGAGCATGTATTATGACGTCACAGTATATGATGACATCATAATTAGTATGCACTATGACGTCACAATGTATTATGACGTCATAATGTATCCGCATTATGACTTCACAATATATTATGAGAGCGCAACATGCAGGTATTATGAGCAATTTCTCTTACCCCAATTTGTGTCACATCTACTGGAGCATCATGAGCATGTATTATGACGTCACATTATATGATGACATCATAATTAGTATGCACTGTGACGTCACAATGTATTATGACGTCATAATGTATCCGCATTATGACATCACAATATATTATGAGAGCGCAACATGCAGGTATTATGAGCAATTTCTCTTACCCCAATTTGTGTCACATCTACTGGAGCATCATGAGCATGTATTATGACGTCACATTATATGATGACATCATAATTAGTATGCACTATGACGTCACAATGTATTATGACGTCATAATGTATCCGCATTATGACATCACAATATATTATGAGAGCGCAACATGCAGGTATTATGAGCAATTTCTCTTACCCCAATTTGTGTCACATCTACTGGAGCATCATGAGCATGTATTATGACATCACAGTATATGATGACATCAGAATTAGTATGCAGTATGACGTCACAATGTATTCTGATGTCATAAAGTATCCGCATTATGTCATCACAATATATTATGAGAGCGCAACATGCAGGTATTATGACCAATTTCGCTTACCCCAATTTGTGTCACATCTACTGTAGCATCATGAGCATGTATTATGACATCACAGTATATGATGACATCATAATTAGTAAGCACTATGACGTCACAATGTATTATGACGTCATAATGCATCCGCATTATGACATCACAATATATTATGAGAGCGCAATTTGGAGGTTTTATGACCATTTTCGATTACCCCAATTTGTGTCACATCTCCTGGAGCATCATGAGCTTGTATTATGACGTCACAGTATATGATGACATCATAATTAGTATACACTATGACGTCACAATGTGTTATGACATCATAACGTGTCCGCATTATGACATCACAATATATTATGAGAGCGCAACATGCAGGTATTATGAGCAATTTCTCTTATCCCAATTTGTGTCACATCTATTGGAGCATCATGAGCATGTATTATCACGTCACAGTATATGATGACATCATAATAAGTATGCAGTATGACGTCACAATGTATTATGACGACATAATGTATCCGCATTATGACATCACAATATATTATGAGATCGCAATTTGCAGGTTTTATGACCAATTTCGCTTACCCCAATTTGTGTCACATCTACTGGAGGATCATGAGCATGTATTATGACGTCACAGTATATGGTGACATCATAATTAGTATGCAGTATGACGTCACAATGTATTATGATGTCATAAACTATCCGCATTATGACATCACAATATATTATGAGAGCGCAACATGCAGGTATTATGACCAATTTCGCTTACCCCAATTTGTGTCACATCTACTGTAGCATCATGAGCATGTATTATGACGTCACAGTATTTGATGACATCATAATTAGTAAGCACTATGACGTCACAATGTATTATGACGTCATAATGTATCCGCATTATGACATCACAATATATTATGAGTGCGCAATTTGCAGGTTTTATGACCATTTTCGATTACCCCAATTTGTGTCACATCTACTGAAGCATCATGAGCATGTATTATGACGTCACAGTATATGATGACATCATAATTAGTATGCAGTATGATGTCACAATGTATTATGACGTCATAATGTATCCGCATTATGACATCACAATATATTATGAGAGCGCAACATGCAGGTATTATGAGCAATTTCTCTAACCCCAATTTGTGTCACATCTACTGGAGCATCATGAGCATGTTTTATGACGTAAGAGTATATGATGACATCATAATTAGTATGCACTATGACGTCACAATGTATTATGACGTCATTATGTATTCGCATTATGACATCACAATATATTATGAGAGCGCAATTTGCAGGTTTTATGACCATTTTCGATTACCCCAATTTGTGTCACATCTACTGAAGCATCATGAGCATGTATTATGACGTCACAGTATATGATGACATCATAATTAGTATGCAGTATGACGTCACAATGTATTATGACGTCATAATGTATCCGCATTATGACTTCACAATATATTATGAGAGCGCAACATGCAGGTATTATGAGCAATTTCTCTTACCCCAATTTGTGTCACATCTACTGGAGCATCATGAGCATGTATTATGACGTCACAGTATATGATGACATCATAATTAGTATGCAGTATGACGTCACAATGTATTATGACGTCATAATGTATCCGCATTATGACTTCACAATATATTATGAGAGCGCAACATGCAGGTATTATGAGCAATTTCTCTTACCCCAATTTGTGTCACATCTACTGGAGCATAATGAGCATGTATTATGACGTCACATTATATGATGACATCATAATTAGTATGCACTATGACGTCACAATGTATTATGACGTCATAATGTATCCGCATTATGACATCACAATATATTATGAGAGCGCAACATGCAGGTATTATGAGCAATTTCTCTTACCCCAATTTGTGTCACATCTACTGGAGCATCATGAGCATGTATCATGACATCACAGTATATGATGACATCAGAATTAGTATGCAGTATGACGTCACAATGTATTCTGATGTCATAAAGTATCCGCATTATGACATCACAATATATTATGAGAGCGCAACATGCAGGTATTATGACCAATTTCGCTTACCCCAATTTGTGTCACATCTACTGTAGCATCATGAGCATGTATTATGACATCACAGTATATGATGACATCATAATTAGTAAGCACTATGACGTCACAATGTATTATGACGTCATAATGTATCCGCATTATGACATCACAATATATTATGAGAGCGCAATTTGGAGGTTTTATGACCATTTTCGATTACCCCAATTTGTGTCACATCTCCTGGAGCATCATGAGCTTGTATTATGACGTCACAGTATATGATGACATCATAATTAGTATACACTATGACGTCACAATGTGTTATGACATCATAACGTGTCCGAATTATGACATCACAATATATTATGAGAGCGCAACATGCAGGTATTATGAGCAATTTCTCTTACCCCAATTTGTGTCACATCTACTGGAGCTTCATGAGCATGTATTATGACATCACAGTATATGATGACATCATAATGAGTATGCACTATGACGTCACAATATACTATGACGTCATATTGTATTCGCATTATGACATCACAATATATTATGAGAGCGCAATTTGCAGGTATTATGCGCAATTTGTCTTACCCCAATTTGTGTCACATCTACTGGACCCTCATGAGAATGTATTATGACGTCACAGTATATGATGACATCATAATTAGAATGCATTATGACGTCACAATGTATTATGACGTCATAATATATCCGCATTATGGCATCACAATATATTATGAGAGCGCAACATGCAGGTATTATGAGCAATTTCGCTTACCCCAATTTGGGTCACATATACTGGAGCATCATGAGCATGTATTATGACGTCACAGTATATGATGACATCATAATTAGTATGCAGTGTGACGTCACAATGTATTATGACGTCATAATGTATCCGCATTATGACATCACAATATATTATGAGAGCGCAACATGCAGGTATTATGAGCAATTTCTCTTACCCCAATTTGTGTCACATCTACTGGAGCATCATGAGCATGTATTATGACGTCACAGTATATGATGACATCATAATTAGTATGCACTATGACGTCACAATGTATTATGACGTCATAATGTATCCGCATTATGACATCACAATATATTATGAGAGCGCAATTTGCAGGTTTTATGACCAATTTCGCTTACCGCAATTTGTGTCACATCTACTGGAGGATCATGAGCATGTATTATGACGTCACAGTATATGATGACATCATAATTAGTATGCAGTATGACGTCACAATGTATTATGACGTCATAATGTATCTGCATTATGACATCACAATATATTATGAGAGCGCAACATGCAGGTATTATGAGCAATTTCGCTTACCCCAATTTGTGTCACATCTACTGTAGCATCATGAGCATGTATTATGACGTCACAGTATGTGATGACATCATAATTAGTAAGCACTATGACGTCACAATGTATTATGACGTCATAATGTATCTGCATTATGACATCACAATATATTATGAGAGCGCAACATGCAGGTATTATGAGCAATTTCTCTTACCCCAATTTGTGTCACATCTACTGGAGCATCATGAGCATGTTTTATGACGTCAGAGTATATGATGACATCATAATTAGTATGCACTATGACGTCACAATGTATTATGACGTCATAATGTATCCGCATTATGACATCACTATATATTATGAGAGCGCAACATGCAGGTATTATGAGCATTTTCTCTTATCCCAATTTGTGTCACATCTACTGGAGCATCATAAGCATGTATTATGACGTCACAGTATATGATGACATCATAATTAGTATGCACTATGACGTCACAATGTATTATGACGTCATAATGTATCCGCATTATGACATCACAATATATTATGAGAGCGCAATTTGCAGGTTTTATGACCAATTTCGCTTACCGCAATTTGTGTCACATCTACTGGAGCATCATGAGCATGTATTATGACGTCACAGTATATGATGACATCATAATCAGTATGCACTATGACGTCACAATGTATTATGACGTCATAATGTATCCGCATTATGACATCACAATATATTATGAGAGCGCAACATGCAGGTATTATGAGCAATTTCTCTTACCCCAATTTGTGTCACATCTACTGGAGCATCATGAGCTTGATTTATGACGTCACAGTATATGATGACATCATAATTACTATGCACTAAGACGTCACAATGTATTATGACGTCATAATGTATCCGCATTATGACATCACAATATATTATGAGAGCGCAATTTGCAGGTTTTATGACCATTTTCGATTACCCCAATTTGTGTCAAATATACTGGAGCATCATGAGCATGTATTATGACGTCATAGTATATGATGACATCATAATTAGTATGCAGTATGACGTCACAATGTATTATGACGTCATAATGTATCCGCATTATGACATCACAATATTTTGTGAGAGTGCAACATGCAGGTATTAGAGCTATTTCTCTTACCCCAATTTGTGTCACATCTACTGGAGCATCATGAGCATGTATTATGACGTCACAGTATATGATGACATCATAATTCGTATGCACTATGATGTCAGAATGTATTATGACGTCATAATGTATCCGCATTATGACATCACAATATATTATGAGAGCGCAGCATGCAGGTATTATGAGCAATTTCTCTTACCCCAATTTTTGTCACATCTACTGGAGCATCATGAGCATGCATTATGACGTCACAATATATGATGGCATCCTAATTAGTATGCACTATGACGCCACAATGTATTATGACGTCATAATGTATCCGCATTATGATATCACAATATATTATGAGAGCGCAATTTGCAGGTTTTATGACCATTTTCGATTACCCCAATTTGTGTCACATCTACTGAAGCATCATGAGCATGTATTATGACGTCACAGTATATGATGACATCATAATTAGTATGCAGTATGACGTCACAATGTATTATGACGTCATAATGTATCCGCATTATGACATCACAATATATTATGAGAGTGCAACATGCAGGTATTATGAGCAATTTCTCTTACCTCAATTTGTGTCACATCTACTGGAGCATCATGAGCATGTATTATGACGTCACAGTATATGATGACATCATAATTAGTATGCACTATGATGTCAAAATGTATTATTACGTCATAATGTAGCCGCATTATGACATCACAATATATTATGAGAGCGCAATTTGCAGGTTTTATGACCAATTTCGCTTACCCCAATTTGTGTCACATCTACTGGAGCATCATGAGCATGTATTATGACGTCACAGTATATGATGACATCATAATTAGTATGCAGTATGACGTCACAATGGATTATGACGTCATAATGTGTCCGCATTAAGGCATCACAATATATTATGAGAGCGCAACATGCAGGTATTATGAGCAATTTCTCTTACCCCAATTTGTGTCACATCTACTGGAGAATCATGAGCATGTATTATGACGTCACAGTATATGATGACATCATAATTAGTATGCACTATGACGTCACAATGTATTATGACGTCATAATGTATCCGCATTATTACATCACAATATATTATGAGAGCGCAACATGCAGGTATTATGAGCAATTTCTCTTACCCCAATTTGTGTCACATCTACTGAAGCATCATGAGCATGTATTATGACGTCACAGTATATGATGACATCATAATTAGTATGCACTATGACGTCACAATGTATTATGACGTCATAAAGTATCCGCATTATGACATGACAATATATTATGAGAGCGCAATTTGCAGGTATTATGAGCAATTTCTCTTACCCCAATTTGTGTGACATCTACTGAAGCATCATGAGCATGTATTATGACGTCACAGTATACGATGACATCATAATTAGTATGAACTATGACGTCACAATATATTATGAAGTCATAATGTATCCGCATTAAGACATCACAATATATTATGAGAGCGCAATTTGCAGGTTTTATGAGCAATTTCTCTTACCCCAATTTGTGTCACATCTACTGGAGCATCATGAGCATGTATTATGACGTCACAGTATATGATGACATCATAATTAGTATGCACTATGACATCACAATGTATTATGACGTCATAATGTATCCGCATTATGACATCACAATATATTATGAGAGCGCAACATTCAGGTATTATGAGCAATTTCTCTTACCCCAATTTGTGTCACATCTACTGGAGCATCATGAGCATGTATTATGACGTCACAGTATATGATGACATCATAATTTGTATGCACTATGACGTCACAATGTATTATGACGTCATAATATATCCGCATTTTGACATCAGAATATATTATGAGAGCGCAACATGCAGGTATTATGAGCAATTTCCCTTAACCCAATTTGTGTCACATCTACTGGAGCATCATGAGCATGTATTATGACGTCACAGTATATGATGACATCATAATTAGTATGCACTATGACGTCACAATGTATTATGACGTCATAATGTATCCGCATTATGACATCACAATATATTATGAGAGCGCAATTTGCAGGTTTTATGAACAATTTCGCTTACACCAATTTGTGTCACATCTACTGGAGCATCATGAGCATGTATTATGACGTCACAGTATATGATGACATCATAATCAGTATGCACTATGACGTCACAATGTATTATGACGTCATAATGTATCCGCATTATGACATCACAATGTATTATGAGAGCGCAACATGCAGGTATTATGAGCAATTTCTCTTACCCCAATTTGTGTCACATCTACTGGAGCATCATGAGCATGATTTATGACGTCACAGTATATGATGACATCATAATTAGTATGCACTATGACGTCACAATGTATTATGACGTCATAATGTATCCGCATTATGACATCACAATATATTATGAGAGCGCAATTTGAAGGCATTATGAGCAATTTCTCTTACCCCAATTTGTGTCACATCTACTGACGCATCATGAGCATGTATTGTGACGTCACAGTGTATGATGACATCATAATTAGTATGCACTATGATGTCACAATGTATTATGACGTCATAAAGAATCCGCATTATGACATCACAATATATTATGGGAGCGCAATTTGCAGGTATTATGAGCAATTTCTCTTACCCCAATATGTGTCACATCTACTGAAGCATCATGAGCATATATTATGACGTCACAGTATATGATGACATCATAATTAGTATGCACTATGACGTCACAATGTATTATGACGTCATAAAGTATCCGCATTATGACATCACAATATATTATGAGAGCGCAATTTGCAGGTATTATGAGCAATTCCTCTTACCCCAATTTGTGTCACATCTACTGAAGCATCATGAGCATGTATTATGACATCACAGTATACGATGACCTCATAATTAGTATGCACTATGACGTCACAATATATTATGACGTCATAATGTATCCGCATTAAGACATCACAATATATTATCAGAGCGCAATTTGCAGGTTTTATGAGCAATTTCTCTTACCCCAATTTGTGTCACATCTACTGGAGCATCATGAGCATGTATTATGACGTCACAGTATATGATGGCATCATAATGAGTATGCACTATGACATCACAATGTATTATGACGTCATAATGTATCCGCATTATGACATCACAATATATTATGAGAGCGCAACATGCAGGTATTATGAGCAATTTCTCTTACCCCAATATGTGTCACATCTACTGGAGCATCATGAGCATGATTTATGACGTCACAGTATACGATGACATCATAATTAGTATGCACTATGACGTCACAATGTATTATGACGTCATAATGTATCCGCATTATGACATCACAATATATTATGAGAGCGCAATTTGCAGGTATTATGAGCAATTTCTCTTACACCAATTTGTGTCACATCTACTGAAGCATCATGAGCATGTATTATGACGTCACAGTATATGATGACATCATAATTAGTATGCAGTATGACGTCACAATGTATTATGACGTCATAATGTATCCGCATTATGACATCACACTATATTATGAGAGCGCAATTTGCAGGTATTATGAGCAATTTCTCTTACACCAATTTGTGTCACATCCACTGAAGCATCATGAGCATGTATTATGACGTCACAGTATATGATGACTTCATAATTAGTATGCACTATGATGTCACAATGCAGTATGACGTCATTATGTATCTGCATTATGACATCACAATATATTATGAGAGCGCAATTTGCAGGCATTATGAGCAATTTCTCTTACCCCAATTTGTGTCACATCTACTGGAGCATCATGAGCATGTATTCTGACGTCGCAGTATATGATGACAGCATAATTAGTGTGCAGTATGACGTCACAGTGTATTATGACGTCATAATGTATCCGCATTATGACATCACAATATATTATGAGAGCGCAATTTGCAGGTATTATGAGCAATTTCTCTTACCCCAATTTGTGTAACATCTACTGGAGCATCATGAGCATGTATTATGACTTCACAGTATATGATGACATCATAATTAGTATGCACTATGACGTCACAATGTATTATGACGTCATAATGTATCTGCATTACGACATCACTATATATTTTGAGAGCGCAATTTGCAGGTATTATGAGCAACTTCTCTTAACCCAATTTGTGTAACATCTACTGGAGCATCATGAGCATGTATTATGATGTCACAGTATATGATGACATCATACTTAGTATGCAGTATGACATCACAATTTATTTTGACGTCATAATGTATCCGCCTTATGACATCACAATTTATTATGATAGCGCAATTTGCCGGTATTATGAGCAATTTCTCTTACCCCAATTTGTGTCACATCTACTGGAGCATCATGAGCATGTATTATGACGTCACAGTATATGATGACATCATAATTAGTATGCACTATGACGTCACAATGTATTATGACGTCATAATGTATCAGCATTATGACATCACGATATATCATGAGAGCACAATTTGCATGCATTATGAGCAATTTCTCTTACCCCAATTTGAGTCACATCTACTGGATCATCATGAGCATGTATTATGACATCATCGTATATGATGACATCATAATTAGTATGCCGTATGATGTCACAGTGTATTATGACGTCATAATGTATCCGCATTATGACATCACAATATAATATGAGAGCGCAATTTGCAGGTATTATGAGCAATTTCTCTTACCCCAATTTGTGTCACATCTACTGGAGCATCATGAGCATGTATTATGATGTCACAGCATATGATGACATCATAACAAGTATGCACTATGATGTCACCATGTATTATGACGTCATAATGTATCCGCATTATGACATCACAAAATATTAAGAGAGCGCAATTTGCAGGTATTATGAGCAATTTCTCTTACCCCAATTTGTGTCACATCTACCGGAGCATCATGAGCATGTATTATGACATCACAGTATATGATGACATCATAATAAGTATGTACTATGACGTCACAATGTATTATGATGTCATAATGTATCTGCATTATCACATCACAAAATATTATGAGAGCGCAATTTGCAGGTATTTTCAGCAATTTCTCTTACCCCAATTTGTGTCCCATCTACTGGAGAATGATGAGCATGTACTATGACATCACAGTATATGATGGCATCATTATTAGCATGCACTATGACGTCACAATGTATTATGACGTCATAGTGTATCCGCATTATGACATCTCAATATATTATGAGAGCGCAATTTGCAGGTATTATGAGCAATTTCTCTTAACCCAATTTGTGTCACATCTACTGGAGCATCATGAGCATGTATTATGACGTCACAGTATATGGTGACATCATAATTATTATGCACTATGACGTCACAATGTTTTATTAAGTCATAATGTACCAGCATTATGACATCACAATATCTTATGAGAGTGCCATTTGCAGGTATTATGAGCAATTTCTCTTACCCCAATTTTTTTCACGTCTACTGGAGCATCATGAGCATGTATTATGACACCACAGTATATGATGACATCATAATTAGTATGCAATATGACGTCACAATATAGTATGACGTCATAATGTATACACATTATGACATCACAATATATTATGAGAGCACAATTTGGAGGTATTATGAGTAATTTCTCTTAACCCAATTTGTGTCACATCTACTGGAGCATCATGAGCATGTATTATGATGTCACAGTATATGGTGACATCATAATTAGTTTGCACTATGACGTCACAATGTATTATGACGTCATAATATATCCGCATTATGACATCGCAATATATTATGGGAGCGCAATTTGCAGGTATTATGAGCAATTTCTCCTACCCCAATTTGTGTCACATCTACTGGAGCATCATGAGCATGTATTATGACATCACAGTATATGATGACATCATAATTAGTATGCACTATGACGTCACAATGTATTATGATTTCATAATATATCCGCATTATGACATCACAATATATTATGAGAGCGCAATTTTCAGGTATTATGAGCAATTTCACTTACCCCAATTTGTGTCACATCTACTGGAGCATCATGAGCATGTATTATGATGTCACAGTATATGATGACATCATAATTAGTATGCACTATGACGTCACAGTGTAGTATGACATCATGATGTATCCTCTTTATGACATCACAATATATTATGAGAGCGCAATTTGCAGGTATTATGAGCAATTTCTCTTACCCCAATTTGTGTCACATCTACTGGAGCATCATGAGCATGTATTATGACGTCACAGTATATGATGACATCATAATTAGTATGCACTATGATGTCACAATGTGTTATGACGTCATAATGTGTCCGCGTTATGACATCACAATATATTATGAGAGCCCAATTTACAGGTATTATGAACAATTTCTCTTACCCCAATTTGTGCCACATCTACTGGAGCATCATAAGCATGTATTGTGACGTCACAGTATATGATGACATCATTATTAGTATGCAGTATGACGTCATAATATATTATGACGTCACAATGTATCCGCATTATTACATCACAATATATTATGAGAGCGCAACATGCAGGTATTATGAGCAATTACTCTTACCCGAATTTGTGTCACATCTACTGGAGCATCATGAGCATGTATTATGACGTCACAGTACATGATGACATCATAATTACTATGCAGTATGACGTCACAATGTATTATGACGTCATAATATATCCGCTTTATGACATCAAAATATATTATATGAGCGCAATTTGCACGTTTTATGACCAATTTCGCTTACCCCAATTTGTGTCACATCTACTGGAGCATCATGAGCATGTATTATGACGTCACAGTATATGATGACATCATAATTAGTATGCAGTATGACGTCACAATGGATTATGACATCATAATGTATCCGCATTAAGACATCACAATATATTATGAGAGCGCAATTTTCCGGTTTTATGAGCAATTTCTCTTACCCCAATTTGTGTCACATCTACTGGAGCATCATGAGCATGTATTATGACGTCACAGTATATGATGACATCATAATTAGTATGCACTATGACATCACAATATATTATGACGTCATAATGTATTCGCATTATGACATCACAATATATTATGAGAGCGCAACATGCAGGTATTATGAGCAATTTCTCTTACCCCAATTTGTGTCACATCTACTGGAGCATCATGAGCATGTATTATGACGTCACAGTATATGATGACATCATAATTAGTATGCACTATGACGTCACAATGTATTATGACGTCATAATCTATCCTCATTATGACATCACAATATATTATGAGAGCGCAACATGCAGGTATTATGAGCAATTTCTCTTATCCCAATTTGTGTCACATCTACTGGAGCATCATGAGCATGTATTATGACGTCACAGTATATGATGACATCATAATTAGTATGCAGTATGACGTCACAATGTATTATGACGTCATAATGTATCCGCATTATGACATCACAATATATTATGAGAGCGCAATTGGCAGGTTTTATGACCAATTTCGCTTACCCCAATTTGTGTCACATCTACTGGAGCATCATGAGCATGTATTATGATGTCACAGTATATGGGGACATCATAATTAGTATGCAGTATTACGTCACAATGTATTATGATGTCATAAACTATCCGCATTATGACATCACAATATATTATGAGAGCGCAACATGCAGGTATTATGACCAATTTCGCTTACCCCAATTTGTGTCACATCTACTGTAGCATCATAGCATGTATTATGACGTCACAGTATATGATGACATCATAATTAGTAAGCACTATGACGTCACAATGTATTATGACGTCATAATGTATCCGCATTATGACATCACAATATATTATGAGTGCGCAATTTGGAGGTTTTATGACCATTTTCGATTACCCCAATTTGTGTCACATCTACTGGAGCATCATGAGCATGTATTATAACGTCACAGTATATGATGACATCATAATTAGTATGCACTATGACCTCACAATGTATTATGACATCATAATGTATCCGCATTATGACATCACAATATATTATGAGAGCGCAACATGCAGGTTTTATGAGCAATTTCTCTTACCCCAATTTGTGTCACATCTACTGAAGCATCATGAGCATGTATTACGACGTCACAGTATATGATGACATCATAATTAGTATGCACTATGACGTCACAATGTATTATGACGTCATAATGTATCCGCATTATGACATCACAATATATTATGAGAGCGCAATTTGCAGGTTTTATGACCAATTTCGCTTACCCCAATTTGTGTCACATCTACTGGAGCATCATGAGCATGTATTATGACATCACAGTATATGATGACATCATAATCAGTATGCACTATGACGTCACAATGTATTATGACGTCATAATGTATCCGCATTATGGCATCACAATATATTATGAGAGCGCAACATGCAGGTATTATGAGCAATTTCTCCTACCCCAATTTGTGTCACATCTACTGGAGCATCATGAGCATGTTTTATGACGTCAGAGTATATGATGACATCATAATTAGTATGCACTATGACGTCACAATGTATTATGACGTCGTTATGTATCCGCATTATGACATCACAATATATTATGAGAGCGCAATTTGCAGGTTTTATGACCATTTTCGATTACCCCAATTTGTGTCACATCTACTGAAGCATCATGAGCATGTATTATGACGTCACAGTATATGATGACATCATAATTAGTATGCAGTATGACGTCACAATGTATTATGACGTCATAATGTATCCGCATTATGACTTCACAATATATTATGAGAGCGCAACATGCAGGTATTATGAGCAATTTCTCTTACCCCTATTTGTGTCACATCTACTGGAGCTTCATGAGCATGTATTATGACGTCACAGTATATGATGACATCATAATGAGTATGCACTATGACGTCACAATATACTATGACGTCATATTGTATTCGCATTATGACATCACAATATATTATGAGAGCGCAATTTGCAGGTATTATGCGCAATTTGTCTTACCCCAATTTGTGTCACATCTACTGGACCCTCATGAGAATGTATTATGACGTCACAGTATATGATGACATCATAATTAGAATGCACTATGACGTCACAATGTATTATGACGTCATAATATATCCGCATTATGGCATCACAAAATATTATGAGAGCGCAACATGCAGGTATTATGAGCAATTTCGCTTACCCCAATTTGTGTCACATCTACTGAAGCATCATGAGCATGTATTATGACGTCACAGTATATGATGACATCATAATTAGTATGCAGTATGACGTCACAATGTATTATGACGTCATAATGTATCCGCATTATGACATCACAATGTATTATGAGAGCGCAACATGCAGGTCTTATGAGCAATTTCTCTTTCCCCAATTTGTGTCACATCTACTGGAGCATCATGAACATGTATTATGATGTCACAGTATATGATGACATCATAATTAGTATGCACTATGACGTCACAATGTATTATGACGTCATAATGTATCCGCATTATGACATCACAATATATTATGAGAGCGCAATTTGCAGGTTTTATGACCAATTTCGCTTACCGCAATTTGTGTCACATCTACTGGAGCATCATGAGCATGTATTATGACGTCACAGTATATGATGACATCATAATCAGTATGCACTATGACGTCACAATGTATTATGACGTCATTATGTATCCGCATTATGACATCACAATATATTATGAGAGCGCAACATGCAGGTATTATGAGCAATTTCTCTTACCCCAATTTGTGTCACATCTACTGGAGCATCATGAGCATGATTTATGACGTCACAGTATATGATGACATCATAATTAGTATGCACTATGACGTCACAATGTATTATGACGTCATAATGTATCCGCATTATGACATCACAATATATTATGAGAGCGCAATTTGCAGGTTTTATGACCAATTTCGCATACCCCAATTTGTGTCACATCTACTGGAGCATCATGAGCATGTATTATGACGTCACAGTATATGATGACATCATAATTGGTATGCACTATGACATCACAATGTATTATGACGTTATAATGTATCCGCATTATGACATCACAATATATTATGAGAGCACAACATGCAGGTATTATGAGCAATTTCTCTTACCCCAATTTGTGTCACATCTACTGGAGCATCATGAGCATGTATTATGACGTCACATTATATGATGACATCATAATTAATATGCACTATGACGTCACAATGTATTATGACGTCATAATGTATCCGCATTATGACATCACAATATATTATGAGAGCGCAACATGCAGGTATTATGAGCAATTTCTCTTACCCCAATTTGTGTCACATCTACTGGACCATCATGAGCATGTATTATGACGTCACAGTATATGATGACATCAGAATTAGTATGCAGTATGACGTCACAATGTATTATGATGTCATAAAGTATCCGCATTATGACATCACAATATATTATGAGAGCGCAACATGCAGGTATTATGACCAATTTCGCTTACCCCAATTTGTGTCACATCTACTGTAGCATCATGAGCATGTATTATGACATCACAGTATATGATGACATCATAATTAGTAAGCACTATGACGTCGCAATGTATTATGACGTCATAATGTATCCGCATTATGACATCACAATATATTATGAGAGCGCAATTTGGAGGTTTTATGACCATTTTCGATTACCCCAATTTGTGTCACATCTCCTGGAGCATCATGAGCTTGTATTATGACGTCACAGTATATGATGACATCATAATTAGTATACACTATGACGTCACATTGTGTTATGACATCATAACGTGTCCGCATTATGACATCACAATATATTATGAGAGCGCAACATGCAGGTATTATGAGCAATTTCCCTTTCCCCAATTTGTGTCACATCTACTGGAGCTTCATGAGCATGTATTATGACGTCACAATATATGATGACATCATAATGAGTATGCACTATGACGTCACAATATACTATGACGTCATATTGTATTCGCATTATGACATCACAATATATTATGAGAGCGCTATTTGCAGGTATTATGCGCAATTTGTCTTACCCCAATTTGTGTCACATCTACTGGACCCTCATGAGAATGTATTATGACGTCACAGTATATGATGACATCATAATTAGAATGCACTATGACGTCACAATGTATTATGACGTCATAATATATCCGCATTATGGCATCACAATATATTATGAGAGCGCAACATGCAGGTATTATGAGCAATTTCGCTTACCCCAATTTGTGTCACATCTACTGGAGCATCATGAGCATGTATTATGACGTCACAGTATATGATGACATCATAATTAGTATGCAGTATGACGTCACAATGTATTATGACGTCATAATGTATCCGCATTATGACATCACAATATATTATGAGAGCGCAACATGCAGGTATTATGAGCAATTTCTCTTACCCCAATTTGTGTCACATCTACTGGAGCATCATGAACATGTATTATGAAGTCACAGTATATGATGACATCATAATTAGTATGCAGTATGACGTCACAATGTATTATGACGTCATAATGTATCCGCATTATGACATCACAATATATTATGAGAGCGCAATTTGCAGGTTTGATGACCAATTTCGCTTACCGCAATTTGTGTCACATCTACTGGAGCATCATGAGCATGTATTATGACGTCACAGTATATGATGACATCATAATCAGTATGCACTATGACGTCACAATGTATTATGACGTCATTATGTATCCGCATTATGACATCACAATATATTATGAGAGCGCAACATGCAGGTATTATGAGCAATTTCTCTTAATCCAATTTGTGTCACATCTACTGGAGCAACATGAGCATGATTTATGACGTCACAGTATATGATGACATCATAATTAGTATGCACTATGACGTCACAAAGTATTATGGCGTCATAATGTATCCGCATTATGACATCACAATATATTATGAGAGCGCAATTTGCAGGTTTTATGACCAATTTCGCATACCCCAATTTGTGTCATATCTACTGGAGCATCATGAGTATGTATTATGACGTCACAGTATATGATGACATCATAATTGGTATGCACTATGACATCACAATGTATTATGACGTTATAATGTATCCGCATTATGACATCACAATATATTATGAGAGCACAACATGCAGGTATTATGCGCAATTTCTCTTACCCCAATTTGTGTCACATCTACTGGAGCATCATGAGCATGTATTATGACGTCACATTATATGATGACATCATAATTAATATGCACTATGACGTCACAATGTATTATGACGTCATAATGTATCCGCATTATGACATCACAATATATTATGAGAGCGCAACATGCAGGTATTATGAGCAATTTCTCTTACCCCTATTTGTGTCACATCTACTGGAGCATCATGAGCATGTATTATGACGTCACAGTATATGATGACATCAGAATTAGTATGCAGTATGACGTCACAATGTATTATGATGTCATAAAGTATCCGCATTATGTCATCACAATATATTATGAGAGCGCAACATGCAGGTATTATGACCAATTTCGCTTACCCCAATTTGTGTCACATCTACTGTAGCATCATGAGCATGTATTATGACATCACAGTATATGATGACATCATAATTAGTAAGCACTATGACGTCGCAATGTATTATGACGTCATAATGTATCCGCATTATGACATCACAATATATTATGAGAGCGCAATTTGGAGGTTTTATGACCATTTTCGATTACCCCAATTTGTGTCACATCTCCTGGAGCATCATGAGCATGTATTATGACGTCACAGTATATGATGACATCATAATTAGTATACACTATGACGTCACAATGTGTTATGACGTCATAATGTGTCCGCATTAGAACATCACAATATATTAAGAGAGCGCAACATGCAGGTATTATGAGCAATTTCTCTTACCCCAATTTGTGTCACATCTACTGGAGCTTCATGAGCATGTATTATGACGTCACAGTATATGATGACATCATAATGAGTATGCACTATGACGTCACAATATACTATGACGTCATATTGTATCCGCATTATGACATCACAATATATTATGAGAGCGCAATTTGCAGGTATTATGAGCATTTTGTCTTACCCCAATTTGTGTCACATCTACTGGACCCTCATGAGCATGTATTATGACGTCACAGTATATGATGACATCATAATTAGTATGCACTATTACGTCACAATGTATTCTGACGTCATAATATATCCGTATTATGGTATCACAATATATTATGAGAGCGCAACATGCAGGTATTATGAGCAATTTCGCTTACCCCAATTTGTGTCACATCTACTGGAGCATCATGAGCATGTATTATGACGTCACAGTATATGATGACATCATAATTAGTATGCAGTATGACGTCACAATGTATTATGACGTCATAATGTATCCGCATTATGACATCACAATATATTATGAGAGCGCAACATGCAGGTATTATGAGCAATTTCTCTTACCCCAATTTGTGTCACATCTACTGGAGTATCATGAGCATGTATTATGACGTCACATTATATGATGACATCATACTTAGTATGCACTATGACGTCACAATGTATTATGACGTCATAATGTATCCGCATTATGACATCACAATATATTATGAGAGCGCAATTTGCAGGTTTTATGACCATTTTCGATTACCCCAATTTGTGTCAAATATACTGGAGCATCATGGGGATGTATTATGACGTCATAGTATATGATGACATCATAATTAGTATGCAGTATGACGTCACAATGTACTATGACGTCATAATGTATCCGCATTATGACATCACAATATATTATGAGAGCGCAACATGCAGGTATTATGAGCAATTTCTCTTACCCCAATTTGTGTCACATCTACTGGAGCATCATGAGCATGTATTATGACGTCACAGTATATGATGACATCATAATTAGTATGCACTATGATGTCAGAATGTATTATGACGTCATAATGTATCCGCATTATGACATCACAATATATTATGAGAGCGCAGCATGCAGGTATTATGAGCAATTTCTCTTACCCCAATTTGTGTCACATCTACTGGAGCATCATGAGCATGTATTATGACGTCACAGTATATGATGACATCATAATTAGTATGCATTATGACATCACAATGTATTATGATGTCATAATGTATCCGCATTATGACATCACAATATTTTATGAGAGCGCAACATGCAGGTATTATGAGCAATTTCTCTTACCCCAATTTGTGTCACATCTACTGGAGGATCATGAGCATGTATTATGACGTCACAGTATATGATGACATCATAATTAGTATGCAGTATGACGTCACAATGTATTATGACGTCATAATGTATCTGCATTATGACATCACAATATATTATGAGAGCGCAACATGCAGGTATTATGACCAATTTCGCTTACCCCAATTTGTGTCACATCTACTGTAGCATCATGAGCATGTATTATGACGTCACAGTATGTGATGACATCATAATTAGTAAGCACTATGACGTCACAATGTATTATGACGTCATAATGTATCCGCATTATGACATCACAATATATTATGAGAGCGCAATTCGGAGGTTTTATGACCATTTTCGATTACCCCAATTTGTGTCACATCTACTGTAGCATCATGAGCATGTATTATGACGTCACAGTATATGATGACATCATAATCAGTATGCACTATGACATCACAATGTATTATGACGTCATAATGTATCCGCATTATGACATCACAATATATTATGAGAGCGCAACTTGCAGGTATTATGAGCAATTTCTCTTACCCCAATTTGTGTCACATCTACAGGAGCATCATGAGCATGTTTTATGACGTCACAGTATATGATGACATCATAATTAGTATGCACAATGACGTCACAATGTATTATGACGTCATAATGTATCCGCATTTTGACATCACAATATATTATGAGAGCGCAATTTGCAGGTTTTATGACCAATTTCCCTCACCCCAATTTGCGTCACATCTACTGGAGCATCATGAGCATGTATTATGACGTCACAGTATATGATGACATCAGAATCAGTATGCAGTATGACGTCACAATGTATTATGACGTCATAATGTATCCACATTATGACATCACAATATATTATGAGAGTGCAACATGCAGGTATTATGATCAATTTCTCTTACCTCAATTTGTGTCACATCTACTGGAGCATCATGAGCATGTATTATGACGTCACAGTATATGATGACATCATAATTAGTATGCACTATGACGTCAGAATGTATTATGACGTCATAATGTATCCGCATTATGACATCACAATATATTATGAGAGCGCAACATGCAGGTATTATGAGCAATTTCTCTTACCCCAATTTGTGTCACATCTACTGGAGCATCATGAGCATGTATTATGACGTCACAGTATATGATGACATCATAATTAGTATGCACTATGACATCACAAAGTATTATGACGTCATAATGTATCCGCATTATGACATCACAGTATATTATGAGAGCGCAACATGCAGGTATTATGAGCAATTTCTCTTACCCCAATTTGTGTCACATCTACTGGAGCATCATGAGCATGTATTATGACGTCACATTATATGATGACATCATAATTAGTATGCACTATGACGTCACAATGTATTATGACGTCATAATGTATCCGCATTATGACATCACAATATATTATGAGAGCGCAACATGCAGGTATTATGAGCAATTTCTCTTACCCCAAATTGTGTCACATCTACTGGAGCATCATGAGTATATATTATGACGTCACAGTATATGATGACATCATAATTAGTATGTACTGTGATGTCACAATGTATTATGCCGTCATAATATATCCGCATTATGACATCACAATATATTATGAGAGCGCAACATGCAGGTATTATGACCAATTTCGCTTACCCCAATTTGTGTCACATCTACTGTAGCATCATGAGCATGTATTATGACGTCACAGTATATGATGACATCATAATTAGTAAGCACTATGACGTCACAATGTATTATGACGTCATAATGTATCCGCATTATGACATCACAATATATTATGAGTGCGCAATTTGGAGGTTTTATGATCATTTTCGATTACCCCAATTTGTGTCACATCTCCTGGAGCATCATGAGCATGTATTATGACGTCACAGTATATGATGACATCATAATGATATGCACTATGACGTCACAATGTATTATGACGTCATAATGTATCCGCATTATGACATCACAATATATTATGAGAGCGCAATTTGCAGGTATTATGAGCAATTTCTCTTACCCCAATTTGTGTCACATCTACTGGAGCATCATGAGCATGTATTATGACGTCACAGTACATGATGACATCATAATTAGTATGCACTATGACGTCACAATGTATTATGACGTCATAATGTGTCCGCGTTATGACATCACAATATATTATGAGAGCCCAATTTACAGGTATTATGAACAATTTCTCTTACCCCTATTTGTGTCACATCTACTGGAGCATCATGAGCATGTATTATGACGTCACAGTATATGATGACATCATAATGAGTATGCACTATGACGTCACAATGTGCTATGACGTTATAATGTTTCCGCGTTATGACCTCACAATATATTATGAGAGCGCAATTTGCAAGTATTATGAGAAATTTGTCTTTCCCCAATTTGTGTCACATCTACTGGACCCTCATGAGCATGTATTATGACATCACAGTATATGATGACATCATAATTAGTATGCACTATGACGTCACAATGTATTATGACGTCATAATATATCCGCATTATGGCATCACAATATATTATGAGAGCGCAACATGCAGGTATTATGAGCAATTTCGCTTACCCCAATTTGTGTCACATCTACTGGAGCATCATGAGCATGTATTATGACGTCACAGTATATGATGACATCGTAATTAGTACGCAGTATGACGTCACAATGTATTATGACGTCAAAATGTATCCGCATTATGACATCACAATATATTATGAGAGCGCAACATGCAGGTATTATGAGCAATTTCTCTTACCCCAATTTGTGTCACATCTACTGGAGCATCATGAGCATGTATTATGACGTCACAGTATATGATGACATCATAATTAGTATGCACTATGACATCACAATGTATTATGACGTCATAATATATCCGCATTATGACATCACAATATATTATAAGAGCGCAATTTGCAGGTTTTATGACCAATTTCGCTTACCGCAATTTGTGTCACATCTACTGGAGCATCATGAGCATGTATTATGACATCACAGTATATGATGACATCATAATCAGTATGCACTATGATGTCTCAATGTATTATGACGTCATAATGAATCCGCATTATGACATCACAATATATTATGAGAGCGCAACATGCAGGTATTATGAGCAATTTCTCTTACCCCAATTTGTGTCACATCTACTGGAGCATCATGAGCATGGTTTATGACGTCACAGTATATGATGACATCATAATTAGTATGCACTATGACGTCACAATGTATTATGACGTCATAATGTATCCGCATTATGACATCACAATATATTATGAGAGCGCAATTTGCAGGTTTTATGACCATTTTCGATTACCCCAATTTGTATCAAATATACTGGAGCATCATGAGCATGTATTATGACGTCATAGTATATGATGACATCATATTTAGTATGCAGTATGACGTCACAATGTATTATGACGTCATAATGTATCCGCATTATGACATCACAATATATTATGAGAGCGCAATTTGCAGGTATTATGAGCAATTTCTCTTACCCCAATTTGTGTCACATCTACTGGACCATCATGAGCATGTATTATGACGTCACAGTATATGATGACATCATAATTAGTATGCACTATGACGTCACAATGTATTATGACGTCATAATGTGTCCGCGTTATGACATCACAATATATTATGAGAGCCCAATTTACAGGTATTATGAACAATTTCTCTTACCCCTATTTGTGTCACATCTACTGGAGCATCATGAGCATGTATTATGACGTCACAGTATATGATGACATCATAATTAGTATGCAGTATGACGTCACAATGTATTATGACGTCATAATGTATCCGCATTATGACATCACAATATATTATGAGAGCGCAATTTGCAGGTTTTATGACCATTTTCGATTACCCCAATTTGTGTCACATCTACTGAAGCATCATGAGCATGTATTATGACGTCACAGTATATGATGACATCATAATTAGTATGCAGTATGACGTCAAAATGTATTATGACGTCATAATGTATCCGCATTATGACTTCACAATATATTATGAGAGCGCAACATGCAGGTATTATGAGCAACTTCTCTTACCCCAATTTGTGTCACATCTACTGGAGCATCATGAGCATGTATTATGACGTCACAGTATATGATGACATCATAATTAGTATGCACTATGACATCACAATGTATTATGACGTCATAATGTATCCGCATTATGACATCACAATATATTATGAGAGCACAACATGCAGGTATTATGAGCAATTTCTCTTACCCCAATTTGTGTCACATCTACTGGAGAATCATGAGCATGTATTATGACGTCACAGTATATGATGACATCATAATTAGTATGCACTATGACGTCACAATGTATTATGACGTCATAAAGTGTCCGCATTATGACATCACAATATATTATGAGAGCGCAACATGCAGGTATTATGACCAATTTCGCTTACCCCAATTTGTGTCACATCTACTGTAGCATCATGAGCATGTATTATGACATCACAGTATATGATGACATCATAATTAGTAAGCACTATGACGTCACAATGTATTATGACGTCATAATGTATCCGCATTATGACATCACAATATATTATGAGAGCGCAATTTGGAGGTTTTATGACCATTTTCGATTACCCCAATTTGTGTCACATCTCCTGGAGCATCATGAGCATGTATTATGACGTCACAGTATATGATGACATCATAATTAGTATACACAATGACGTCACAATGTGTTATGACGTCATAATGTGTCCGCATTATGACATCACAATATATTATGAGAGCGCAACATGCAGGTATTATGAGCAATTTCTCTTACCCCAATTTGTGTCACATCTACTGGAGCTTCATGAGCATGTATTATGACATCACAGTATATGATGACATCATAATGAGTATGCACTATGACGTCACAATATACTATGACGTCATATTGGATCCGCATTATGACATCACAATATATTATGAGAGCGCAATTTGCAGGTATTATGAGCAATTTGTCTTACCCCAATTTGTGTCACATCTACTGGACCCTCATGAGCATGTATTATGATGTCACAGTATATGATGACATCATAATTAGTATGCACTATGACGTCACAATGTTTTATGACTTCATAATATATCCGCATTATGGCATCACAATATATTATGAGAGCGCAACATGCAGGTATTATGAGCAATTTCGCTTACCCCAATTTGTGTCACATCTACTGGAGCATCATGAGCATGTATTATGACGTCACAGTATATGATGACATCATAATTAGTATGCAGTATGACGTCACAATGTATTATGACGTCATAATGTATCCGCATTATGACATCACAATATATTATGAGAGCGCAACATGCAGGTATTATGAGCAATTTCTCTTACCCCAATTTGTGTCACATCTACTGGAGGAACATGAGCATGTATTATGACGTCACAGTATATGATGACATCATAATTAGTATGCACTATGACATCACAATGTATTATGACGTCATAATGTATCCGCATTATGACATCAAAATATATTATAAGAGCGCAATTTGCAGGTGTTATGAGCAATTTCTCTTACCCCAATTTGTGTCACATCTACTGGAGCATCATGAGCATGTATTATGACGTCACAGTATATGATGACATCATAATCAGTATGCACTATGACGTCACAATGTATTATGACGTCATAATGTATCCGCATTATGACATCACAATATATTATGAGAGCGCAACATGCAGGTATTATGAGCAATTTCTCTTACCCCAATTTGTGTCACATCTACTGGAGCATCATGAGCATGGTTTATGACGTCACAGAATATGATGACATCATAATTAGTATGCACTATGACGTCACAATGTATTCTGACGTCATAATGTATCCGCATTATGACATCACAATATAATATGAGAGCGCAATTTGCAGGTTTTATGACCATTTTTGATTACCCCAATTTGTGTCAAATATACTGGAGCATCATGAGCATGTATTATGACGTCATAGTATATGATGACATCATAATTAGTATGCAGTATGATGTCACAATGTATTATGACGTCATAATGTATCCGCATTATGACATCACAATATATTATGAGAGCGCAATTTGGAGGTTTTATGACAATTTTCGATTACCCCAATTTGTGTCACATCTACTGGAGCATCATGAGCATGTATTATGACGTCACAGTATATGATGACATCATAATTAGTATGCACTATGAGGTCAGAATGTATTATGACGTCATAATGTATCCGCATTATGACATCACAATATATTTTGAGAGCGCAGCATGCAGGTATTATGAGCAATTTCTCTTACCACAATTTGTGTCACATCTACTGGAGCATCATGAGCATGTATTATGACGTCACAGTATATGATGTCATCATAATTAGTATGCACTATGACATCACAATGTATTATGATGTCATAATGTATCCGCATTATGACATCACAATATTTTATGAGAGCGCAACATGCAGGTATTATGAGCAATTTCTCTTACCCCAATTTGTGTCACATCTACTGGAGGATCATGAGCATGTATTATGACGTCACAGTATATGATGACATCATAATTAGTATGCAGTATGACGTCACAATGTATTATGACGTCATAATGTATCCGCATTATGACATCACAATATATTATGAGAGCGCAACATGCAGGTATTATGAGCAATTTCTCTTACCCCAATTTGTGTCACATCTACTGGAGCATCATGAGCATGTATTATGACGTCACAGTATTTGATGACATCATAATTAGTATGCACTGTGACGTCACAATGTATTATGACGTCATAATATATCCGCCTTATGACATCACAATATATTATGAGAGCGCAACATGCAGGTATTATGAGCAATTTCTCTTATCCCAATTTGTGTCACATCTACAGGAGCATCATGAGCATGTATTATGACATCACAGTATATGATGACATCATAATTAGTATGCACTATGATGTCACAATGTATTATGACGTCATAATATATCCACATTATGACATCACAATATATTATGAGAGCGCAACATGCAGGTATTATGAGCAATTTCTCTTACCCCAATTTGTGTCACATCTACTGGAGCATCATGAACATGTATTATGACGTCACAGTATATGATGACATCATAATTAGTATGCACTATGACGTCACAATGTATTATGACGTCATAATATATCCGCATTATGACATCACAATATATTATGAGAGCGCAACATGCAGGTTTTATGACCAATTTCGCTTACCCCAATTTGTGTCACATCTACTGGAGCACCATGAGCATGTATTATGACGTCACAGTATATGATGACATCATAATTAGTATGCACTATGATGTCACAATGTATTATGACGTCATAATGTAGCCACATTTTGACATCACAATATATTATGAGAGCGCAATTTGCAGGTTTTATGACCAATTTCGCTTACCCCAATTTGTGTCACATCTACTGGAGCATCATGAGCGTGTATTATGACGTCACAGTATATGATGAAAAAATAATTAGTATGCAGTATGACGGCACAATGTATTATGACGTCATAATGTATCCGCATTAAGACATCACAATATATTATGAGAGCGCAATTTGCAGGTATTATGAGCAATTTCTCTTACCCCAATTTGTGTCACATCTACTGGAGCATCATGAGCATGTATTATGACGTCACAGTATATGATGACATCATAATTAGTATGCACAATGACGTCACAATGTATTATGACGTCATAATGTATCCGCATTATGACATCACAATATATTATGAGAGCGCAATTTGCAGGTTTTTTGACCAATTTCGCTTACCCCAATTTGCGTCACATCTACTGGAGCATCATGAGCATGTATTATGACGTCACAGTATATGATGACATCAGAATCAGTATGCAGTATGACGTCACAATGTATTATGACGTCATAATATATCCGCATTATGACATCACAATATATTATGAGAGCGCAACATGCAGGTATTATGAACAATTTCTCTTACCCCTATTTGTGTCACATCTACTGGAGCATCATGAGCATGTATTATGACGTCACAGTATATGATGACATCATAATCAGTATGCACTATGACGTCACAATATATTATGACATCATAATGTATCCGCATTATGACATCACAATATATTATGAGAGCGCAACATGCAGGTATTGTGAGCAATTTGTCTTACCCGAACTTGTGTCACATCTACTGGAGCATCATGAGCATGTATTATGACGTCACAGTATATGATGACATCATAATTAGTATGCAGTATGACGTCACAATGTATTATGACGTCATAATATATCCGCATTATGACATCACAATGTATTATGTGAGCGCAATTTGCAGGTTTTATGACCAATTTCGCTTACCCCAATTTGTTTCACATCTACTGGAGCATCATGAGCATGTATTATGACGTCACAGTATATGATGACATCATAATTAGTATGCAGTATGACGTCACAATGTATTATGACGTCATAATGTATCCGCATTATGACATCACAATATATTATGACAGCGCAATATGCAGGTATTATGAGCAATTTCTCTTACCCCAAATTGTGTCACAACTACTGGAGCATCATGAGCATGTATTATGACGTCACAGTATACGATGACATCATAATGAGTATGCACTATGACGTCACAATGTGCTATGACGTTATAATGTTTCCGCATTATGACATCACAATATATTATGAGAGCGCAATTTGCAGGTATTATGAGCAATTTCTCTTACCCCAATTTGTGTCACATCTACTGGAGCCTAATGAGCATGTATTATGACGTCACAGTATATGATGACATCATAATGAGTATGCACTCTGACGTCACAATGTGCTATGGCGTCATAATGTATCCGCATTATGACATCACAATATATTATGACAACGCAACATGCAGGAATTATGAGCAATTTCTCTTACCGCAAATTGTGTCACATCTACTGGAGCATCATGAGCATGTATTATGACGTCACAGTATATGATGACATCATAATGAGTATGCACTATGACGTCACAATGTGCTATGACGTTATAATGTTTCCGCATTATGACATCACAATATATTATGAGAGCGCAATTTGCAGGTATTATGAGCAATTTGTCTTACCCCAATTTGTGTCACATCTACTGGAGCATCATGAGCATGTATTATGACATCACAGTATATGATGACATCATAATTAGTATGCACTATGGCGTCACAATGTGCTATGACCTCATAATGTATCCGCATTATGACATCACAATATATTATGACAGCGCAACATGCAGGTATTATGAGAAATTTCTCTTACCCCAAATTGTGTCACATCTACTGGAGCATCATGAGCATGTATTATGACGTCACAGTATATGATGACATCATAATGAGTATGCACTATGACGTCACAATGTGCTATGACGTTATAACATTTCCGCATTATGACATCACAATATATTATGAGAGCGCAATTTGCAGGTATTATGAGCAATTTGTCTTACCCCAATTTGTGTCACATCTACTGGACCCTCATGAGCATGTATTATGACGTCACAGTATATGATGACATCATAATTAGTATGCACTATGACGTCACAATGTATTATGACGTCATAATGTATCCGCATTATGGCATCACAATATATTATGAGAGCGCAACATGCAGGTATTATGAGCAATTTCGCTTACCCCAATTTGTGTCACATCTACTGGAGCATCATGAGCATGTATTATGACGTCACAGTATATGATGACATCAGAATCAGTATGCAGTATGACGTCACAATGTATTATGACGTCATAATATATCCGCATTATGACATCACAATATATTATGAGAGCGCAACATGCAGGTGTTATGAACAATTTCTCTTACCCCTATTTGCGTCACATCTACTGGAGCATCATGAGCATGTATTATGACGTTACAGTATATGATGACATCATAATTAGTATGCAGTATGACGTCACAATATATTATGACGTCACAATGTATCCGCATTATGACATCACAATATATTATGAGAGCGCAACATGCAGGTATTATGAGCAATTTCACTTATCCCAATTTGTGTCACATCTACAGGAGCATCATGAGCATGTATTATGACATCACAGTATATGATGACATCATAATTAGTATGCACTATGACATCACAATGTATTATGACGTCATAATGTATCCACATTATGACATCACAATATATTATGAGAGCGCAACATGCAGGTATCATGAGCAATTTCTCTTACCCCAATTTGTGTCACATCTACTGGAGCATCATGAACATGTATTATGACGTCACAGTATATGATGACATCATAATTAGTATGCACTATGACGTCACAATGTATTATGACGTCATAATATATCCGCATTATGACATCACAATATATTATGAGAGCGCAACATGCAGGTTTTATGACCAATTTCGCTTACCCCAATTTGTGTCACATCTACTGGAGCACCATGAGCATGTATTATGACGTCACAGTATATGATGACATCATAATTAGTATGCACTATGATGTCACAATGTATTATGACGTCATAATGTAGCCACATTTTGACATCACAATATATTATGAGAGCGCAATTTGCAGGTTTTATGACCAATTTCGCTTACCCCAATTTGTGTCACATCTACTGGAGCATCATGAGCGTGTATTATGACGTCACAGTATATGATGAAATCATAATTAGTATGCAGTATGACGGCACAATGTATTATGATGTCATAATGTATCCGCATTAAGACATCACAATATATTATGAGAGCGCAATTTGCAGGTATTATGAGCAATTTCTCTTACCCCAATTTGTGTCACATCTACTGGAGCATCATGAGCATGTATTATGACGTCACAGTATATGATGACATCATAATTAGTATGCACAATGACGTCACAATGTATTATGACGTCATAATGTATCCGCATTATGACATCACAATATATTATGAGAGCGCAATTTGCAGGTTTTTTGACCAATTTCGCTTACCCCAATTTGCGTCACATCTACTGGAGCATCATGAGCATGTATTATGACGTCACAGTATATGATGACATCAGAATCAGTATGCAGTATGACGTCACAATGTATTATGACGTCATAATATATCCGCATTATGACATCACAATATATTATGAGAGCGCAACATGCAGGTATTATGAACAATTTCTCTTACCCCTATTTGTGTCACATCTACTGGAGCATCATGAGCATGTATTATGACGTCACAGTATATGATGACATCATAATCAGTATGCACTATGACGTCACAATGTATTATGACATCATAATGTATCCGCATTATGACATCACAATATATTATGAGAGCGCAACATGCAGGTATTGTGAGCAATTTGTCTTACCCGAACTTGTGTCACATCTACTGGAGCATCATGAGCATGTATTATGACGTCACAGTATATGATGACATCATAATTAGTATGCAGTATGACGTCACAATGTATTATGACGTCATAATATATCCGCATTATGACATCACAATGTATTATGTGAGCGCAATTTGCAGGTTTTATGACCAATTTCGCTTACCCCAATTTGTTTCACATCTACTGGAGCATCATGAGCATGTATTATGACGTCACAGTATATGATGACATCATAATTAGTATGCAGTATGACGTCACAATGTATTATGACGTCATAATGTATCCGCATTATGACATCACAATATATTATGACAGCGCAATATGCAGGTATTATGAGCAATTTCTCTTACCCCAAATTGTGTCACATCTACTGGAGCATCATGAGCATGTATTATGACGTCACAGTATATGATGACATCATAATGAGTATGCACTATGACGTCACAATGTGCTATGACGTTATAATGTTTCCGCATTATGACATCACAATATATTATGAGAGCGCAATTTGCAGGTAATATGAGCAATTTGTCTTACCCCAATTTGTGTCACATCTACTGGAGCCTCATGAGCATGTATTATGACGTCACAGTATATGATGACATCATAATGAGTATGCACTCTGACGTCACAATGTGCTATGGCGTCATAATGTATCCGCATTATGACATCACAATATATTATGACAGCGCAACATGCAGGTATTATGAGCAATTTCTCTTACCGCAAATTGTGTCACATCTACTGGAGCATCATGAGCATGTATTATGACGTCACAGTATATGATGACATCATAATGAGTATGCACTATGACGTCACAATGTGCTATGACGTTATAATGTTTCCGCATTATGACATCACAATATATTATGAGAGCGCAATTTGCAGGAATTATGAGCAATTTGTCTTACCCCAATTTGTGTCACATCTACTGGAGCATCATGAGCATGTATTATGACGTCACAGTATTTGATGACATCATAATTAGTATGCACTATGGCGTCAAAATGTGCTATGACCTCATAATGTATCCGCATTATGACATCACAATATATTATGACAGCGCAACATGCAGGTATTATGAGCAATTTCTCTTACCCCAAATTGTGTCACATCTACTGGAGCATCATGAGCATGTATTATGACGTCACAGTATATGATGACATCATAATGAGTATGCACTATGACGTCACAATGTGCTATGACGTTATAACGTTTCCGCATTATGACATCACAATATATTATGAGAGCGCAATTTGCAGGTTTTATGACCAATTTCGCTTACCGCAATTTGTGTCACATCTACTGGAGCATCATGAGCATGTATTATGACGTCACAGTATATGATGACATCAGAATCAGTATGCAGTATGACGTCACAATGTATTATGACGTCATAATATATCCGCATTATGACATCACAATATATTATGAGAGCGCAACATGCAGGTATTATGAACAATTTCTCTTACCCCTATTTGCGTCACATCTACTGGAGCATCATGAGCATGTATTATGACGTTACAGTATATGATGACATCATAATTAGTATGCAGTATGACGTCACAATATATTATGACGTCACAATGTATCCGCATTATGACATCACAATATATTATGAGAGCGCAACATGCAGGTATTTTGAGCAATTTCACTTATCCCAATTTGTGTCACATCTACAGGAGCATCATGAGCATGTATTATGACATCACAGTATATGATGACATCATAATTAGTATGCACTATGACGTCACAATGTATTATGACGTCATAATGTATCCACATTATGACATCACAATATATTATGAGAGCGCAACAAGCAGGTATTATGAGCAATTTCTCTTACCCCAATTTGTGTCACATCTACTGGAGCATCATGAACATGTATTATGACGTCACAGTATATGATGACATCATAATTAGTATGCACTATGACGTCACAATGTATTATGACGTCATAATATATCCGCATTATGACATCACAATATATTATGAGAGCGCAACATGCAGGTTTTATGACCAATTTCGCTTACGCCAATTTGTGTCACATCTACTGGAGCACCATGAGCATGTATTATGACGTCACAGTATATGATGACATCATAATTAGTATGCACTATGATGTCACAATGTATTATGACGTCATAATGTAGCCACATTTTGACATCACAATATATTATGAGAGCGCAATTTGCAGGTTTTATGACCAATTTCGCTTACCCCAATTTGTGTCACATCTACTGGAGCATCATGAGCGTGTATTATGACGTCACAGTATATGATGAAATCATAATTAGTATGCAGTATGACGGCACAATGTATTATGACGTCATAATATATCCGCATTAAGACATCACAATATATTATGAGAGCGCAATTTGCAGGTATTATGAGCAATTTCTCTTACCCCAATTTGTGTCACATCTACTGGAGCATCATGAGCATGTATTATGACGTCACAGTATTTGATGACATCATAATTAGTATGCACAATGACGTCACAATGTATTATGACGTCATAATGTATCCGCATTATGACATCACAATATATTATGAGAGCGCAATTTGCAGGTTTTTTGACCAATTTCGCTTACCCCAATTTGCGTCACATCTACTGGAGCATCATGAGCATGTATTATGACGTCACAGTATATGATGACATCAGAATCAGTATGCAGTATGACGTCACAATGTATTATGAGGTCATAATATATCCGCATTATGACATCACAATATATTATGAGAACGCAACATGCAGGTATTATGAACAATTTCTCTTACCCCAATTTGTGTCACATCTACTGGAGCATCATGAGCATGTATTATGACGTCACAGTATATGATGACATCATAATCAGTATGCACTATGACGTCACAATGTATTATGACATCATAATGTATCCGCATTATGACATCACAATATATTATGAGAGCGCAACATGCAGGTATTGTGAGCAATTTGTCTTACCCGAACTTGTGTCACATCTACTGGAGCATCATGAGCATGTATTATGACGTCACAGTATATGATGACATCATAATTAGTATGCAGTATGACGTCACAATGTATTATGACGTCATAATATATCCGCATTATGACATCACAATGTATTATGTGAGCGCAATTTGCAGGTTTTATGACCAATTTCGCTTACCCCAATTTGTTTCACATCTACTGGAGCATCATGAGCATGTATTATGACGTCACAGTATATGATGACATCATAATTAGTATGCAGTATGACGTCACAATGTATTATGACGTCATAATGTATCCGCATTATGACATCACAATATATTATGACAGCGCAATATGCAGGTATTATGAGCAATTTCTCTTACCCCAAATTGTGTCACATCTACTGGAGCATCATGAGCATGTATTATGACGTCACAGTATATGATGACATCATAATGAGTATGCACTATGACGTCACAATGTGCTATGACGTTATAATGTTTCCGCATTATGACATCACAATATATTATGAGAGCGCAATTTGCAGGTAATATGAGCAATTTGTCTTACCCCAATTTGTGTCACATCTACTGGAGCCTCATGAGCATGTATTATGACGTCACAGTATATGATGACATCATAATGAGTATGCACTCTGACGTCACAATGTGCTATGGCGTCATAATGTATCCGCATTATGACATCACAATATATTATGACAGCGCAACATGCAGGTATTATGAGCAATTTCTCTTACCGCAAATTGTGTCACATCTACTGGAGCATCATGAGCATGTATTATGACGTCACAGTATATGATGACATCATAATGAGTATGCACTATGACGTCACAATGTGCTATGACGTTATAATGTTTCCGCATTATGACATCACAATATATTATGAGAGCGCAATTTGCAGGTATTATGAGCAATTTGTCTTACCCCAATTTGTGTCACATCTACTGGAGCATCATGAGCATGTATTATGACGTCACAGTATTTGATGACATCATAATTAGTATGCACTATGGCGTCAAAATGTGCTATGACCTCATAATGTATCCGCATTATAACATCACAATATATTATGACAGCGCAACATGCAGGTATTATGAGCAATTTCTCTTACCCCAAATTGTGTCACATCTACTGGAGCATCATGAGCATGTATTATGACGTCACAGTATATGATGACATCATAATGAGTATGCACTATGACGTCACAATGTGCTATGACGTTATAACGTTTCCGCATTATGACATCACAATATATTATGAGAGCGCAATTTGCAGGTTTTATGACCAATTTCGCTTACCGCAATTTGTGTCACATCTACTGGAGCATCATGAGCATGTATTATGACGTCACAGTATATGATGACATCAGAATCAGTATGCAGTATGACGTCACAATGTATTATGACGTCATAATATATCCGCATTATGACATCACAATATATTATGAGAGCGCAACATGCAGGTATTATGAACAATTTCTCTTACCCCTATTTGCGTCACATCTACTGGAGCATCATGAGCATGTATTATGACGTTACAGTATATGATGACATCATAATTAGTATGCAGTATGACGTCACAATATATTATGACGTCACAATGTATCCGCATTATGACATCACAATATATTATGAGAGCGCAACATGCAGGTATTTTGAGCAATTTCACTTATCCCAATTTGTGTCACATCTACAGGAGCATCATGAGCATGTATTATGACATCACAGTATATGATGACATCATAATTAGTATGCACTATGACGTCACAATGTATTATGACGTCATAATGTATCCACATTATGACATCACAATATATTATGAGAGCGCAACATGCAGGTATTATGAGCAATTTCTCTTACCCCAATTTGTGTCACATCTACTGGAGCATCATGAACATGTATTATGACGTCACAGTATATGATGACATCATAATTAGTATGCACTATGACGTCACAATGTATTATGACGTCATAATATATCCGCATTATGACATCACAATATATTATGAGAGCGCAACATGCAGGTTTTATGACCAATTTCGCTTACGCCAATTTGTGTCACATCTACTGGAGCACCATGAGCATGTATTATGACGTCACAGTATATGATGACATCATAATTAGTATGCACTATGATGTCACAATGTATTATGACGTCATAATGTAGCCACATTTTGACATCACAATATATTATGAGAGCGCAATTTGCAGGTTTTATGACCAATTTCGCTTACCCCAATTTGTGTCACATCTACTGGAGCATCATGAGCGTGTATTATGACGTCACAGTATATGATGAAATCATAATTAGTATGCAGTATGACGGCACAATGTATTATGACGTCATAATGTATCCGCATTAAGACATCACAATATATTATGAGAGCGCAATTTGCAGGTATTATGAGCAATTTCTCTTACCCCAATTTGTGTCACATCTACTGGAGCATCATGAGCATGTATTATGACGTCACAGTATATGATGACATCATAATTAGTATGCACAATGACGTCACAATGTATTATGACGTCATAATGTATCCGCATTATGACATCACAATATATTATGAGAGCGCAATTTGCAGGTTTTTTGACCAATTTCGCTTACCCCAATTTGCGTCACATCTACTGGAGCATCATGAGCATGTATTATGACGTCACAGTATATGATGACATCAGAATCAGTATGCAGTATGACGTCACAATGTATTATGAGGTCATAATATATCCGCATTATGACATCACAATATATTATGAGAACGCAACATGCAGGTATTATGAACAATTTCTCTTACCCCTATTTGTGTCACATCTACTGGAGCATCATGAGCATGTATTATGACGTCACAGTATATGATGACATCATAATCAGTATGCACTATGACGTCACAATGTATTATGACATCATAATGTATCCGCATTATGACATCACAATATATTATGAGAGCGCAACATGCAGGTATTGTGAGCAATTTGTCTTACCCGAACTTGTGTCACATCTACTGGAGCATCATGAGCATGTATTATGACGTCACAGTATATGATGACATCATAATTAGTATGCAGTATGACGTCACAATGTATTATGACGTCATAATATGTCCGCATTATGACATCACAATGTATTATGTGAGCGCAATTTGCAGGTTTTATGACCAATTTCGCTTACCCCAATTTGTTTCACATCTACTGGAGCATCATGAGCATGTATTATGACGTCACAGTATATGATGACATCATAATTAGTATGCAGTATGACGTCACAATGTATTATGACGTCATAATGTATCCGCATTATGACATCACAATATATTATGACAGCGCAATATGCAGGTATTATGAGCAATTTCTCTTACCCCAAATTGTGTCACATCTACTGGAGCATCATGAGCATGTATTATGACGTCACAGTATATGATGACATCATAATGAGTATGCACTATGACGTCACAATGTGCTATGACGTTATAATGTTTCCGCATTATGACATCACAATATATTATGAGAGCGCAATTTGCAGGTAATATGAGCAATTTGTCTTACCCCAATTTGTGTCACATCTACTGGAGCCTCATGAGCATGTATTATGACGTCACAGTATATGATGACATCATAATGAGTATGCACTCTGACGTCACAATGTGCTATGGCGTCATAATGTATCCGCATTATGACATCACAATATATTATGACAGCGCAACATGCAGGTATTATGAGCAATTTCTCTTACCGCAAATTGTGTCACATCTACTGGAGCATCATGAGCATGTATTATGACGTCACAGTATATGATGACATCATAATGAGTATGCACTATGACGTCACAATGTGCTATGACGTTATAATGTTTCCGCATTATGACATCACAATATATTATGAGAGCGCAATTTGCAGGTATTATGAGCAATTTGTCTTACCCCAATTTGTGTCACATCTACTGGAGCATCATGAGCATGTATTATGACGTCACAGTATTTGATGACATCATAATTAGTATGCACTATGGCGTCAAAATGTGCTATGACCTCATAATGTATCCGCATTATAACATCACAATATATTATGACAGCGCAACATGCAGGTATTATGAGCAATTTCTCTTACCCCAAATTGTGTCACATCTACTGGAGCATCATGAGCATGTATTATGACGTCACAGTATATGATGACATCATAATGAGTATGCACTATGACGTCACAATGTGCTATGACGTTATAACGTTTCCGCATTATGACATCACAATATATTATGAGAGCGCAATTTGCAGGTTTTATGACCAATTTCGCTTACCGCAATTTGTGTCACATCTACTGGAGCATCATGAGCATGTATTATGACGTCACAGTATATGATGACATCAGAATCAGTATGCAGTATGACGTCACAATGTATTATGACGTCATAATATATCCGCATTATGACATCACAATATATTATGAGAGCGCAACATGCAGGTATTATGAACAATTTCTCTTACCCCTATTTGCGTCACATCTACTGGAGCATCATGAGCATGTATTATGACGTTACAGTATATGATGACATCATAATTAGTATGCAGTATGACGTCACAATATATTATGACGTCACAATGTATCCGCATTATGACATCACAATATATTATGAGAGCGCAACATGCAAGTATTTTGAGCAATTTCACTTATCCCAATTTGTGTCACATCTACAGGAGCATCATGAGCATGTATTATGACATCACAGTATATGATGACATCATAATTAGTATGCACTATGACGTCACAATGTATTATGACGTCATAATGTATCCACATTATGACATCACAATATATTATGAGAGCGCAACATGCAGGTATTATGAGCAATTTCTCTTACCCCAATTTGTGTCACATCTACTGGAGCATCATGAACATGTATTATGACGTCACAGTATATGATGACATCATAATTAGTATGCACTATGACGTCACAATGTATTATGACGTCATAATATATCCGCATTATGACATCACAATATATTATGAGAGCGCAACATGCAGGTTTTATGACCAATTTCGCTTACGCCAATTTGTGTCACATCTACTGGAGCACCATGAGCATGTATTATGACGTCACAGTATATGATGACATCATAATTAGTATGCACTATGATGTCACAATGTATTATGACGTCATAATGTAGCCACATTTTGACATCACAATATATTATGAGAGCGCAATTTGCAGGTTTTATGACCAATTTCGCTTACCCCAATTTGTGTCACATCTACTGGAGCATCATGAGCGTGTATTATGACGTCACAGTATATGATGAAATCATAATTAGTATGCAGTATGACGGCACAATGTATTATGACGTCATAATGTATCCGCATTAAGACATCACAATATATTATGAGAGCGCAATTTGCAGGTATTATGAGCAATTTCTCTTACCCCAATTTGTGTCACATCTACTGGAGCATCATGAGCATGTATTATGACGTCACAGTATATGATGACATCATAATTAGTATGCACAATGACGTCACAATGTATTATGACGTCATAATGTATCCGCATTATGACATCAGAATATATTATGAGAGCGCAATTTGCAGGTTTTTTGACCAATTTCGCTTACCCCAATTTGCGTCACATCTACTGGAGCATCATGAGCATGTATTATGACGTCACAGTATATGATGACATCAGAATCAGTATGCAGTATGACGTCACAATGTATTATGAGGTCATAATATATCCGCATTATGACATCACAATATATTATGAGAACGCAACATGCAGGTATTATGAACAATTTCTCTTACCCCTATTTGTGTCACATCTACTGGAGCATCATGAGCATGTATTATGACGTCACAGTATAAGATGACATCATAATCAGTATGCACTATGACGTCACAATGTATTATGACATCATAATGTATCCGCATTATGACATCACAATATATTATGAGAGCGCAACATGCAGGTATTGTGAGCAATTTGTCTTACCCGAACTTGTGTCACATCTACTGGAGCATCATGAGCATGTATTATGACGTCACAGTATATGATGACATCATAATTAGTATGCAGTATGACGTCACAATGTATTATGACGTCATAATATATCCGCATTATGACATCACAATGTATTATGTGAGCGCAATTTGCAGGTTTTATGACCAATTTCGCTTACCCCAATTTGTTTCACATCTACTGGAGCATCATGAGCATGTATTATGACGTCACAGTATATGATGACATCATAATTAGTATGCAGTATGACGTCACAATGTATTATGACGTCATAATGTATCCGCATTATGACATCACAATATATTATGACAGCGCAATATGCAGGTATTATGAGCAATTTCTCTTACCCCAAATTGTGTCACATCTACTGGAGCATCATGAGCATGTATTATGACGTCACAGTATATGATGACATCATAATGAGTATGCACTATGACGTCACAATGTGCTATGACGTTATAATGTTTCCGCATTATGACATCACAATATATTATGAGAGCGCAATTTGCAGGTAATATGAGCAATTTGTCTTACCCCAATTTGTGTCACATCTACTGGAGCCTCATGAGCATGTATTATGACGTCACAGTATATGATGACATCATAATGAGTATGCACTCTGACGTCACAATGTGCTATGGCGTCATAATGTATCCGCATTATGACATCACAATATATTATGACAGCGCAACATGCAGGTATTATGAGCAATTTCTCTTACCGCAAATTGTGTCACATCTACTGGAGAAACATGAGCATGTATTATGACGTCACAGTATATGATGACATCATAATGAGTATGCACTATGACGTCACAATGTGCTATGACGTTATAATGTTTCCGCATTATGACATCACAATATATTATGAGAGCGCAATTTGCAGGTATTATGAGCAATTTGTCTTACCCCAATTTGTGTCACATCTACTGGAGCATCATGAGCATGTATTATGACGTCACAGTATATGATGACATCATAATTAGTATGCACTATGGCGTCAAAATGTGCTATGACCTCATAATGTATCCGCATTATAACATCACAATATATTATGACAGCGCAACATGCAGGTATTATGAGCAATTTCTCTTACCCCAAATTGTGTCACATCTACTGGAGCATCATGAGCATGTATTATGACGTCACAGTATATGATGACATCATAATGAGTATGCACTATGACGTCACAATGTGCTATGACGTTATAACGTTTCCGCATTATGACATCACAATATATTATGAGAGCGCAATTTGCAGGTATTATGAGCAATTTGTCTTAACCCAATTTGTGTCACATCTACTGGACCCTCATGAGCATGTATTATGACGTCACAGTATATGATGACATCATAATTAGTATGCACTATGACGTCACAATGTATTATGACGTCATAATGTATCCGCATTATGGCATCACAATATATTATGAGAGCGCAACATGCAGGTATTATGAGCAATTTCGCTTACCCCAATTTGTGTCAAATCTACTGGAGCATCATGAGCATGTATTATGACGTCACAGTATATGATGACATCATAATTAGTATGCAGTATGACGTCACAATGTATTATGACGTCATAATGTATCCGCATTATGACATCACAATATATTATGAGAGCGCAACATGCAGGTATTATGAGCAATTTCTCTTACCCCAATTTGTGTCACATCTACTGGAGCATCATGAGCATGTATTATGACGTCACAGTATATGATGACATCATAATTAGTATGCACTATGACATCACAATGTATTATGACGTCATAATGTATCCGCATTATGACATCACAATATATTATGAGAGCGCAACATGCAGTTATTATGAACAATTTCTCTTACCCCTATTTGCGTCACATCTACTGGAGCATCATGAGCATGTATTATGACGTTACAGTATATGATGACATCATAATTAGTATGCAGTATGACGTCACAATATATTATGACGTCACAATGTATCCGCATTATGACATCACAATATATTATGAGAGCGCAACATGCAGGTATTGTGAGCAATTTGTCTTACCCGAACTTGTGTCACATCTACTGGAGCATCATGAGCATGTATTATGACGTCACAGTATATGATGACATCATAATTAGTATGCAGTATGACGTCACAATGTATTATGACGTCATAATATATCCGCATTATGACATCACAATGTATTATGTGAGCGCAATTTGCAGGTTTTATGACCAATTTCGCTTACCCCAATTTGTTTCACATCTACTGGAGCATCATGAGCATGTATTATGACGTCACAGTATATGATGACATCATAATTAGTATGCAGTATGACGTCACAATGTATTATGACGTCATAATGTATCCGCATTATGACATCACAATATATTATGACAGCGCAACATGCAGGTATTATGAGCAATTTCTCTTACCCCAAATTGTGTCACATCTACTGGAGCATCATGAGCATGTATTATGACGTCACAGTATATGATGACATCATAATGAGTATGCACTATGACGTCACAATGTGCTATGACGTTATAATGTTTCCGCATTATGACATCACAATATATTATGAGAGCGCAATTTGCAGGTATTATGAGCAATTTGTCTTACCCCAATTTGTGTCACATCTACTGGAGCCTCATGAGCATGTATTATGACGTCACAGTATATGATGACATCATAATGAGTATGCACTATGACGTCACAATGTGCTATGACCTCATAATGTATCCGCATTATGACATCACAATATATTATGACAGCGCAACATGCAGGTATTATGAGCAATTTCTCTTACCCCAAATTGTGTCACATCTACTGGAGCATCATGAGCATGTATTATGACGTCACTGTATATGATGACATCATAATGAGTATGCACTATGACGTCACAATGTGCTATGACGTTATAATGTTTCCGCATTATGACATCACAATATATTATGAGAGCGCAATTTGCAGGAATTATGAGCAATTTGTCTTACCCCAATTTGTGTCACATCTACTGGAGCATCATGAGCATGTATTATGACGTCACAGTATTTGATGACATCATAATTAGTATGCACTATGGCGTCAAAATGTGCTATGACCTCATAATGTATCCGCATTATGACATCACAATATATTATGACAGCGCAACATGCAGGTATTATGAGCAATTTCTCTTACCCCAAATTGTGTCACATCTACTGGAGCATCATGAGCATGTATTATGACGTCACAGTATATGATGACATCATAATGAGTATGCACTATGACGTCACAATGTGCTATGACGTTATAACGTTTCCGCATTATGACATCACAATATATTATGAGAGCGCAATTTGCAGGTTTTATGACCAATTTCGCTTACCGCATTTTGTGTCACATCTACTGGAGCATCATGAGCATGTATTATGACGTCACAGTATATGATGACATCAGAATCAGTATGCAGTATGACGTCACAATGTATTATGACGTCATAATATATCCGCATTATGACATCACAATATATTATGAGAGCGCAACATGCAGGTATTATGAACAATTTCTCTTACCCCTATTTACGTCACATCTACTGGAGCATCATGAGCATGTATTATGACGTTACAGTATATGATGACATCATAATTAGTATGCAGTATGACGTCACAATATATTATGACGTCACAATGTATCCGCATTATGACATCACAATATATTATGAGAGCGCAACATGCAGGTATTTTGAGCAATTTCACTTATCCCAATTTGTGTCACATCTACAGGAGCATCATGAGCATGTATTATGACATCACAGTATATGATGACATCATAATTAGTATGCACTATGACGTCACAATGTATTATGACGTCATAATGTATCCACATTATGACATCACAATATATTATGAGAGCGCAACATGCAGGTATTATGAGCAATTTCTCTTACCCCAATTTGTGTCACATCTACTGGAGCATCATGAACATGTATTATGACGTCACAGTATATGATGACATCATAATTAGTATGCACTATGACGTCACAATGTATTATGACGTCATAATATATCCGCATTATGACATCACAATATATTATGAGAGCGCAACATGCAGGTTTTATGACCAATTTCGCTTACGCCAATTTGTGTCACATCTACTGGAGCACCATGAGCATGTATTATGACGTCACAGTATATGATGACATCATAATTAGTATGCACTATGATGTCACAATGTATTATGACGTCATAATGTAGCCACATTTTGACATCACAATATATTATGAGAGCGCAATTTGCAGGTTTTATGACCAATTTCGCTTACCCCAATTTGTGTCACATCTACTGGAGCATCATGAGCGTGTATTATGACGTCACAGTATATGATGAAATCATAATTAGTATGCAGTATGACGGCACAATGTATTATGACGTCATAATGTATCCGCATTAAGACATCACAATATATTATGAGAGCGCAATTTGCAGGTATTATGAGCAATTTCTCTTACCCCAATTTGTGTCACATCTACTGGAGCATCATGAGCATGTATTATGACGTCACAGTATATGATGACATCATAATTAGTATGCACAATGACGTCACAATGTATTATGACGTCATAATGTATCCGCATTATGACATCACAATATATTATGAGAGCGCAATTTGCAGGTTTTTTGACCAATTTCGCTTACCCCAATTTGCGTCACATCTACTGGAGCATCATGAGCATGTATTATGACGTCACAGTATATGATGACATCAGAATCAGTATGCAGTATGACGTCACAATGTATTATGAGGTCATAATATATCCGCATTATGACATCACAATATATTATGAGAACGCAACATGCAGGTATTATGAACAATTTCTCTTACCCCTATTTGTGTCACATCTACTGGAGCATCATGAGCATGTATTATGACGTCACAGTATATGATGACATCATAATCAGTATGCACTATGACGTCACAATGTATTATGACATCATAATGTATCCGCATTATGACATCACAATATATTATGAGAGCGCAACATGCAGGTATTGTGAGCAATTTGTCTTACCCGAACTTGTGTCACATCTACTGGAGCATCATGAGCATGTATTATGACGTCACAGTATATGATGACATCATAATTAGTATGCAGTATGACGTCACAATGTATTATGACGTCATAATATATCCGCATTATGACATCACAATGTATTATGTGAGCGCAATTTGCAGGTTTTATGACCAATTTCGCTTACCCCAATTTGTTTCACATCTACTGGAGCATCATGAGCATGTATTATGACGTCACAGTATATGATGACATCATAATTAGTATGCAGTATGACGTCACAATGTATTATGACGTCATAATGTATCCGCATTATGACATCACAATATATTATGACAGCGCAATATGCAGGTATTATGAGCAATTTCTCTTACCCCAAATTGTGTCACATCTACTGGAGCATCATGAGCATGTATTATGACGTCACAGTATATGATGACATCATAATGAGTATGCACTATGACGTCACAATGTGCTATGACGTTATAATGTTTCCGCATTATGACATCACAATATATTATGAGAGCGCAATTTGCAGGTAATATGAGCAATTTGTCTTACCCCAATTTGTGTCACATCTACTGGAGCCTCATGAGCATGTATTATGACGTCACAGTATATGATGACATCATAATGAGTATGCACTCTGACGTCACAATGTGCTATGGCGTCATAATGTATCCGCATTATGACATCACAATATATTATGACAGCGCAACATGCAGGTATTATGAGCAATTTCTCTTACCGCAAATTGTGTCACATCTACTGGAGCATCATGAGCATGTATTATGACGTCACAGTATATGATGACATCATAATGAGTATGCACTATGACGTCACAATGTGCTATGACGTTATAATGTTTCCGCATTATGACATCACAATATATTATGAGAGCGCAATTTGCAGGTATTATGAGCAATTTGTCTTACCCCAATTTGTGTCACATCTACTGGAGCATCATGAGCATGTATTATGACGTCACAGTATTTGATGACATCATAATTAGTATGCACTATGGCGTCAAAATGTGCTATGACCTCATAATGTATCCGCATTATAACATCACAATATATTATGACAGCGCAACATGCAGGTATTATGAGCAATTTCTCTTACCCCAAATTGTGTCACATCTACTGGAGCATCATGAGCATGTATTATGACGTCACAGTATATGATGACATCATAATGAGTATGCACTATGACGTCACAATGTGCTATGACGTTATAACGTTTCCGCATTATGACATCACAATATATTATGAGAGCGCAATTTGCAGGTTTTATGACCAATTTCGCTTACCGCAATTTGTGTCACATCTACTGGAGCATCATGAGCATGTATTATGACGTCACAGTATATGATGACATCAGAATCAGTATGCAGTATGACGTCACAATGTATTATGACGTCATAATATATCCGCATTATGACATCACAATATATTATGAGAGCGCAACATGCAGGTATTATGAACAATTTCTCTTACCCCTATTTGCGTCACATCTACTGGAGCATCATGAGCATGTATTATGACGTTACAGTATATGATGACATCATAATTAGTATGCAGTATGACGTCACAATATATTATGACGTCACAATGTATCCGCATTATGACATCACAATATATTATGAGAGCGCAACATGCAGGTATTTTGAGCAATTTCACTTATCCCAATTTGTGTCACATCTACAGGAGCATCATGAGCATGTATTATGACATCACAGTATATGATGACATCATAATTAGTATGCACTATGACGTCACAATGTATTATGACGTCATAATGTATCCACATTATGACATCACAATATATTATGAGAGCGCAACATGCAGGTATTATGAGCAATTTCTCTTACCCCAATTTGTGTCACATCTACTGGAGCATCATGAACATGTATTATGACGTCACAGTATATGATGACATCATAATTAGTATGCACTATGACGTCACAATGTATTATGACGTCATAATATATCCGCATTATGACATCACAATATATTATGAGAGCGCAACATGCAGGTTTTATGACCAATTTCGCTTACGCCAATTTGTGTCACATCTACTGGAGCACCATGAGCATGTATTATGACGTCACAGTATATGATGACATCATAATTAGTATGCACTATGATGTCACAATGTATTATGATGTCATAATGTAGCCACATTTTGACATCACAATATATTATGAGAGCGCAATTTGCAGGTTTTATGACCAATTTCGCTTACCCCAATTTGTGTCACATCTACTGGAGCATCATGAGCGTGTATTATGACGTCACAGTATATGATGAAATCATAATTAGTATGCAGTATGACGGCACAATGTATTATGACGTCATAATGTATCCGCATTAAGACATCACAATATATTATGAGAGCGCAATTTGCAGGTATTATGAGCAATTTCTCTTACCCCAATTTGTGTCACATCTACTGGAGCATCATGAGCATGTATTATGACGTCACAGTATATGATGACATCATAATTAGTATGCACAATGACGTCACAATGTATTATGACGTCATAATGTATCCGCATTATGACATCAGAATATATTATGAGAGCGCAATTTGCAGGTTTTTTGACCAATTTCGCTTACCCCAATTTGCGTCACATCTACTGGAGCATCATGAGCATGTATTATGACGTCACAGTATATGATGACATCAGAATCAGTATGCAGTATGACGTCACAATGTATTATGAGGTCATAATATATCCGCATTATGACATCACAATATATTATGAGAACGCAACATGCAGGTATTATGAACAATTTCTCTTACCCCTATTTGTGTCACATCTACTGGAGCATCATGAGCATGTATTATGACGTCACAGTATAAGATGACATCATAATCAGTATGCACTATGACGTCACAATGTATTATGACATCATAATGTATCCGCATTATGACATCACAATATATTATGAGAGCGCAACATGCAGGTATTGTGAGCAATTTGTCTTACCCGAACTTGTGTCACATCTACTGGAGCATCATGAGCATGTATTATGACGTCACAGTATATGATGACATCATAATTAGTATGCAGTATGACGTCACAATGTATTATGACGTCATAATATATCCGCATTATGACATCACAATGTATTATGTGAGCGCAATTTGCAGGTTTTATGACCAATTTCGCTTACCCCAATTTGTTTCACATCTACTGGAGCATCATGAGCATGTATTATGACGTCACAGTATATGATGACATCATAATTAGTATGCAGTATGACGTCACAATGTATTATGACGTCATAATGTATCCGCATTATGACATCACAATATATTATGACAGCGCAATATGCAGGTATTATGAGCAATTTCTCTTACCCCAAATTGTGTCACATCTACTGGAGCATCATGAGCATGTATTATGACGTCACAGTATATGATGACATCATAATGAGTATGCACTATGACGTCACAATGTGCTATGACGTTATAATGTTTCCGCATTATGACATCACAATATATTATGAGAGCGCAATTTGCAGGTAATATGAGCAATTTGTCTTACCCCAATTTGTGTCACATCTACTGGAGCCTCATGAGCATGTATTATGACGTCACAGTATATGATGACATCATAATGAGTATGCACTCTGACGTCACAATGTGCTATGGCGTCATAATGTATCCGCATTATGACATCACAATATATTATGACAGCGCAACATGCAGGTATTATGAGCAATTTCTCTTACCGCAAATTGTGTCACATCTACTGGAGAAACATGAGCATGTATTATGACGTCACAGTATATGATGACATCATAATGAGTATGCACTATGACGTCACAATGTGCTATGACGTTATAATGTTTCCGCATTATGACATCACAATATATTATGAGAGCGCAATTTGCAGGTATTATGAGCAATTTGTCTTACCCCAATTTGTGTCACATCTACTGGAGCATCATGAGCATGTATTATGACGTCACAGTATATGATGACATCATAATTAGTATGCACTATGGCGTCAAAATGTGCTATGACCTCATAATGTATCCGCATTATAACATCACAATATATTATGACAGCGCAACATGCAGGTATTATGAGCAATTTCTCTTACCCAAATTGTGTCACATATACTGGAGCATCATGAGCATGTATTATGACGTCACAGTATATGATGACATCATAATGAGTATGCACTATGACGTCACAATGTGCTATGACGTTATAACGTTTCCGCATTATGACATCACAATATATTATGAGAGCGCAATTTGCAGGTATTATGAGCAATTTGTCTTAACCCAATTTGTGTCACATCTACTGGACCCTCATGAGCATGTATTATGACGTCACAGTATATGATGACATCATAATTAGTATGCACTATGACGTCACAATGTATTATGACGTCATAATGTATCCGCATTATGGCATCACAATATATTATGAGAGCGCAACATGCAGGTATTATGAGCAATTTCGCTTACCCCAATTTGTGTCAAATCTACTGGAGCATCATGAGCATGTATTATGACGTCACAGTATATGATGACATCATAATTAGTATGCAGTATGACGTCACAATGTATTATGACGTCATAATGTATCCGCATTATGACATCACAATATATTATGAGAGCGCAACATGCAGGGATTATGAGCAATTTCTCTTACCCCAATTTGTGTCACATCTACTGGAGCATCATGAGCATGTATTATGACGTCACAGTATATGATGACATCATAATTAGCATGCACTATGACATCACAATGTATTATGACGTCATAATGTATCCGCATTATGACATCACAATATATTATGAGAGCGCAACATGCAGGTATTATGAGCAATTTCTCTTACCCCAATTTGTGTCACATCTACTGGAGCATCATGAGCATGTATTATGACGTCACAGTATATGATGACATCATAATTAGTATGCACTATGACATCACAATGTATTATGACGTCATAATGTATCCGCATTATGACATCACAATATATTATGAGAGCACAACATGCAGGTGTTATGAGCAATTTCTCTTATCCCAATTTGTGTCACATCTACTGGAGCATCATGAGCATGTATTATGACGTCACAGTATATGATTACATCATAATTAGTATGCACTATGACGTCAGAATGTATTATGACGTCGTAATGTATCCGCATTATGACATCACAATATATTATGAGAGCGCAATTTGCAGGTTTTATGACCAATTTCGCTTACCCCAATTTGTGTCACATCTACTGGAGCATCATGAGCATGTATTATGACGTCACAGTATATGATGACATCATAATTAGTATACAGTATGACGTCACAATGTATTATGACGTCATAATGTATCCGCATTAAGACATCACAATATACTTTGAGAGCGCAACATGCAGGTATTATGAGCAATTTCTCTTACCCCAATTTGTGTCACATCTACTTGAGCATCATGAGCATGTATTATGACGTCACAGTATATGATGACATCATAATTAGTATGCAGTATGACGTCACAATGTATTATGACGTCATAATGTATCCACATTAAAACATCACAATATATTATGAGAGCGCAACATGCAGGTATTATGAGCAATTTCTCTTACCCCAATTTGTGTCACATCTACTGGATCATCATGAGCATGTATTATGACGTCACAGTATATGATGACATCATAATTAGTATGCAGTATGACGTCACAATGTATTATGACGTCATAATGTATCCGCATTATGACATCACAATATATTATGAGAGCACAACATGCAGGTAGTATGAGCAATTTCTCTTAACCCAATTTGTTTCACATCTACTGGAGCATCATGAGCATGTATTATGACGTCACAGTATATGATGACATCATAATTAGTGTGCACTATGACGTCACAATGTATTATGACGTCATAATGTATCCGCATTTTGACATCACAATATATTATGAGAGAGCAATTTGCAGGTTTTATGACCAATTTCTCTTACCCCAATTTGTGTCACATCTACTGGAGCATCATGAGCATGTATTATGACGTCACAGTATATGATGACATCATAATTAGTATGCAGTATGACGTCTCAATGTATTATGACGTCATAATGTATCCACATTATGTCATCACAATATATTATGAGAGCGCAATTTGCTGGTTTTATGACCAATTTCGCTTACCCCAATTTGTGTCACATCTACTGGAGCATCATGAGCATGTATTATGACGTCACAGTATATGATGGCATCATTATTAGTATGCAGTATGACGTCACAATGTATTATGATGTCATAAAGTATCTGCAGTATGACATCACAATATATTATGAGAGCGCAACATGCAGGTATTATGACCAATTTCGCTTACCCCAATTTGTGTCACATCTACTGTAGCATCATGAGCATGTATTATGACGTCACAGTATATGATGACATCATAATTAGTATGCACTATGACATCAAAATGTATTAAGACGTCATAATGCATCCGCATTATGACATCACAATATATTATGAGAGCGCAATTTGGAGGTTTAATGACCATTTTCGATTACCCCAATTTGTGTCACATCTACTGGAGCATCATGAGCATGTATTATGACGTCACAGTATATGATGACATCATAATTAGTATGCACTATGGCGTAACAATGTATTATGACGTCATAATGTATCCACATTATGACATCACAATATATTATGAGAGCGCAATTTGCAGGTATTATGAGCAATTTCTCTTACCCCAATTTGTGTCACATCTACTGGAGCATCATGAGCATGTATTATGACGTCACAGTATATGATGACATCATAATTTGTATGCACTATGACGTCACAATGTATTATGACGTCATAATGTATCCGCATTATGACATCACAATATATTATGAGAGCGCAACATGCAGGTATTATGAGCAATTTCTCTTACCTCAATTTGTGTCACATCTACTGGAGCATCATGAGCATGTATTATGACGTCACAGTTCATGATGACATCATAATTAGCATGCACTATGACGTCACAATGTATTATGATGTCATAATGTATCCGCATTATGACATCACAATATATTATGAGAGCGCACCATGCAGGTTTTATGAACAATTTCGCTCACCCCAATTTGTGTCACATCTACTGTAGCATCATGAGCATGTATTATGACGTCATAGTATATGACGACATCATAATTAGTATGCACTATGACGTCACAATGTATTATGACGTCATAATGCATCCGCATTATGACATCACAATATATCATGAGAGCGCAACATGCAGGTATTATGAGCAATTTCTCTTACCCCAATATGTGTCACATCTACTGGAGCATCATGAGCATGTATTACGACGTCACAGTATATGATGAAATCATAATTAGTATGCAGTATGACGTCACAATGTATTATGACGTCATAATATATCCGCATTATGACATCACTATGTATTATGTGAGCGCAATTTGCAGGTTTTATGACCAATTTCGCTTACCCCAATTTGTGTCACATCTACTGGAGCATCATGAGCAGTCACAGTATATGATGACATCATAATTAGTATGCAGTATGACGTCACAATGTATTATGACGTCATAATGTATCCGCATTATGACATCACAATATATTATCACAGCGCAACATGCAGTTATTATGAGCAATTTCTCTTACCCCAAATTGTGTCACATCTACTGGAGCATCATGAGCATGTATTATGACGTCACAGTATATGATGACATCATAATTAGTATGCACTATGACGTCACAATGTATTATGACGTCATAATGTATCCGCATTATTATATCACAATATATTATGAGAGCGCAATTTGCAGGTTTTATGACCAGTTTCTCTTACCTCAATTTGTGTCACATCTACTGGAGCATCATGAGCATGTATTATGACGTCACAGTATATGATGACATCATAATTAGTATGCACTATGACGTCGGAATGTATTATGACGTCATAATGTATCCGCATTATGACATCACAATATATTATGAGAGCGCAACATGCAGGTATTATGAGCAATTTCTCTTACCCCAATTTGTGTCACATCTACTGGAGCATCATGAGCATGTATTATGACGTCAAAGTATATGATGACATCATAATTAGTATGCACTATGACATCACAATGTATTATGACGTCATAATGTATCCGCATTATGACATCACAATATATAATGAGAGCGCAACATGCAGGTATTATGAGCAATTTCTCTTACCCCAATTTGTGTCACATCTACTGGAGCATCATGAGCATGTATTATGACGTCACATTATATGATGACATCATAATTAGTATGCACTATGACGTCACAATGTATTATGACGTCATAATGTATCCGCATTATGACATCACAATATAGTATGAGAGTGCAACATGCAGGTATTATGAGCAATTTCTCTTACCCCAATTTGTGTCACATCTACTGGAGCATCATGAGCATGTATTATGACGTCACAGTATATGATGACATCATAATTAGTGTGTACTGTGACGTCACAATGTATTATGACGTCATAATGTATCCGCATTATGACATCACAATATATTATGAGAGCGCAACATGCAGGTATTATGACCAATTTCGCTTACCCCAATTTGTGGCACATCTACTGTAGCATCATGAGCATGTATTATGACGTCACTGCATATGATGACATCATAATTAGTAAGCACTATGACATCACAATGTATTATGACGTCATAATGTATCCGCATTATGACATCACAATATATTATGAGATCGCAATTTGGAGGTTTTATGACAATTTTCGATTACCCCAATTTGCGTCACATCTCCTGGAGCATCATGAGCATGTATTATGACGTCACAGTATATGATGACATCATAATTAGTATGCACTATGACGTCACAATGTATTATGACGTCATAATGTATCCGCATTATGACATCACAATATATTATGAGAGCGCAATTTGCAGGTATTATGAGCAATTTCTCTTACCCCAATTTGTGTCACATCTACTGGAGCATCATGAGCATGTATTATGACGTCACAGTATATGATGACATCATAATTAGTATGCATTATGACGTCACAATGTATTATGACGTCATAATGCATCCGCATTATGACATCACAATATATTATGAGAGCGCAATTTGCACGTTTTATGACCAATTTCGCTTACCCCAATTTGTGTCACATCTACTGGAGCATCATGAGCATGTATTATGATATCACAGTATATGATGACATCATAATTAGTATGCACTATGACGTCACAATGTATTATGACGTCATAATGTGTCCGCATTATGACATCACAATATATTATGAGAGCCCAATTTACAGGTATTATGAACAATTTCTCTTACCCCAATTTGTGTCAAATCTACTGGAGCATCATGAGCATGTATTATGACGTCACAGTATATGATGACATCATAATTAGTATGCAGTATGATGTCACAAAATATTATGACGTCACAATGTATCCGCATTATGACATCACAATATATTATGAGAGCGCAACATGCAGGTATTGTGAGCAATTTCTCTTACCCGAATTTGTGTCACATCTACTGGAGCATCATGAGCATGTATTATGACGTCACCGTATATGATGACATCATAATTAGTATGCACTATGACGTCACAATGTATTATGACGTCATAATGTATCCGCATTATGACATCACAATATATTATGAGAGCGCAACATGCAGGTATTATGAGCAATTTCTCTTACCCCAATTTGTGTCACATGTACTGGAGCATCATGAGCATGTATTATGACGTCACAGTATATGATGACATCATAATTAGTATGCACTATGACGTCACAATGTATTATGACGTCATAATGTATCCGCATTATGACATCACAATATATTATGAGAGCGCAACATGCAGGTTTTATGAGCAATTTCTCTTACCCCAATTTGTGTCACATCTACTGGAGCATCATGAGCATGTTTTATGACGTCACAGTATATGATGATATCATAAATATTATGCAGTATGACGTCACAATGTATTATGACGTCATAATGTATCCGCATTATGACATCACAATATATTATGAGAGCGCAACATGCAGGTATTATGAGCAATTTCTCTTACCCCAATTTGTGTCACATCTACTGGAGCATCATGAGCATGTATTATGACATCACAGTATATGATGACATCATAATTAGTATGCACTATGACGTCACAATGTATTATGACGTCATAATGTATCCGCATTATGACATCACAATATATTATGAGAGCGCAACTTGCAGGTATTATGAGCAATTTCTCTTACCCCAATTTGTGTCACATCTACTGGAGCATCATGAGCATGTATTATGACGTCACAGTATATGATGACATCATAATTAGTATGTACTGTGACGTCACAATGTATTATGACGTCATAATGTATCCGCATTATGACAACACAATATATTATACGAGCGCAACATGCAGGTATTATGACCAATTTCGCTTACCCCAATTCGTGTCACATCTACTGTAGCATGATGAGCATGTATTATGACGTCACAGTATATGATGACATCATAATTAGTAAGCACTATGACATCACAATGTATTATGATGTCATAATGTATCCGCATTATGACATCACAATATATTATGAGAGCGCAATTTGGAGGTTTTATGACAATTTTCGATTACCCCAATTTGTGTCACATCTCCTGGAGCATCATGAGCATGTATTATGATGTCACAGTATATGATGACATCATAATTAGTATGCACTATGACGTCACAATGTATTATGACGTCATAATGTATCCGCATTATGACATCACAATATATTATTAGAGCACAATTTGCAGGTATTATGAGCAATTTCTCTTACCCCAATTTGTGTCACATCTACTGGAGCATCATGAGCATGTATTATGACGTCACAGTATATGATGACATCATAATTAGTATGCACTATGACGTCACAATGTATTATGACGTCATAATGCATCCGCATTATGACATCACAATATATTATGAGAGCGCAATTTGCACGTTTTATGACCAATTTCGCTTACCCCAATTTGTGTCACATCTACTGGAGCATCATGAGCATGTATTATGACGTCACAGTATTTGATGACATCATAATTAGTATGCACTATGACGTCACAATGTATTATGACGTCATAATGTATCCGCATTATGACATCACAATATATTATGAGAGCGCAACATGCAGGTATTATGAGCAATTTCTCTTACCCCAATTTGTGTCACATCTACTGGAGCAACATGAGTATGTATTATGACGTCACAGTATATGATGACATCATAATTAGTATGCACTATGACGTCACAATGTATTATGACGTCATAATGTATCCGCATTATGACATCACAATATATTATGAGAGCGCAAAATGTAGGTATTATGAGCAATTTCTCTTACCCCAATTTGTGTCACATCTACTGGAGCATCATGAGCATGTATTATGACGTCACAGTATATGATGACATCATAATTAGTATGCAGTATGATGTCACAATGTATTATGACGTCATAATGTATCCGCATTAAGACATCACAATATATTATGAGAGCGCAATTTGGAGGTTTTATGAGGAATTTCTCTTACCACAATTTGTGTCACATCTACTGGAGCATCATGAGCATGTATTATGACGTCACAGTATATGATGACATCATAATTAGTATGCAGTATGATGTCACAATGTATTATGACGTCATAATGTATCCGCATTATGACATCACAATATATTATGAGAGCGCAACATGCAGGTATTATGACCAATTTCGCTTACCCCAATTTGTGTCACATCTACTGTAGCATCATAAGCATGTATTATGACGTCACAGTATGTGATGACATCATAATTAGTATGCACTATGACGTCACAATGTATTATGATGTCATAATGTATCCGCATTATGACATCATATTATATTATGAGAGCGCAACATGCAGGTATTATGAGCAATTTCTCTTATCCCAATATGTGTCACATCTACTGGAGCATCATGAGCATGTATTATGACGTCACAGTATTTGATGACATCATAATTAGTATGCACTATGACATCACAATGTATTATGACGTCATAATGTATCCGCATTATGACATCACAATATATTATGAGAGCGCAACATGCAGGTATTATGAGCAATTTCTCTTACCCCAATTTGTGTCACATCAATAGGAGCATCATGAGCATGTATTTTGACGTCACAGTATATGATGACATCATAATTAGTATGCACTATGACGTCACAATGTATTATGATGTGATAATGTATCCGCATTGTGTCATCACAATATATTGCGAGAGCGCAACATGCAGGTATTATGAGCAATTTCTCTTACCCCAATTTGTGTCACATCTACTGGAGCATCATGATCATGTATTATGACGTCACAGTTTTTGATGACATCATAATTAGTATGCACTATGACGTCACAATGTATTATGACGTCATAATGTATCCGCATTATGACATCACAATATATTATGAGAGCGCAACCTGGAGGTATTATGCGCAACTTCTCTTACCCCAATTTGTGTCACATCTACTGGAGCATCATGAGCATGTATTATGACGTCACAGTAAATGATGACATCATAAATAGTATGGACTATGACGTCACAATGTACTATGACGTCATAATGTATCCGCATTATGACAACACAATATATTACGAGCGCGCAATTTCCAGCTATTATGAGCAAATTCTCTTACCCCAATTTGTGTCACATCTACTGGAGCATCATCAGCATGTATTCTGACGTCACAGTATATGATGACATCATAATTAGTGTGCAGTATGACGTCTCGATGTATTATGACGTCATAATGTATCCGCATTATGACATCACAATATATAATGAGAGCGCAATTTGCAGGTTTTATGACCAATTTCTCTTACCCCAATTTGTGTCACATCTAGTGGAGCATCATGAGCATGTATTATGACGTCACAGTATATGATGACATCATAATTAGTATGCATTATGACGTCACAATGTATTATGACGTCATAATGTATCCACCTTATTACATCACAATACATTATGAGAGCGCAATTTGCAGGTATTTTGAGCAATTTCTCTTACCCCAATTTGTGTCACATCTACTGGAGCATCATGACCATGTATTATGACGTCAGAGTATATGATAACATCATAATTAGTATGCACTATGACGTCTCAAAGTATTATGACGTCATAATGTATCCGCATTATTACATCACAATATGTTATTAGAGCGCAATTTGCAGGTATTATGAGAAATTTCTTTTACCCCAATTTGTGTCACATCTACTGGAGCATCATGACCATATCTTATGACGTCAGATTATATGATGACATCATAATTAGTATGCACTATGACGTCACAATGTATTATGACGTCATAATGTATCCGCATTATGACATCACAATATCTTATGAGAGCGCAACTTACACATTTTATGACCAATTTCGCTTACCCCAATTTGTTTCACATCTACTGGAGCATCATGAGCATGTATTATGACGTCACAGTATATGATGACATCATAATTAGTATGCACTATGACGTCACAATATATTATGACGTCATAATGTATCCGCATTATGATATCACAATATATTATGAGAGCACAATTTGCAGGTTTTATGACCAATTTCGCTTACCCCAATTTGTGTCACATCTACTGGAGCATCATGAGCATGTATTATGACTTCACAGTATATGATGACATCATAATTAGTATGCACTATGATGTCGCAATGTATTATGACGTCACAATGTATCCGCATTATGACATCACAATATATTATGAGAGCGCAATTTGCAGGTTTTAGGACCAATTTCTCTTACCCCAATTTGTGTCACATCTACTGGAGCATCATGAGCATGTATTATGACGTCACAGTATATGATGACATCATAATTAGTATGCACTATGACGTCACAATATATTATGACGTCATAATGTATCCGCATTATGACATCACAGTATATTATGAGAGCGCAATTTGCAGGATTTAGGACCAATTTCGCTTACCCCAATTTGTGTCACATCTACTGGAGCATCATGAGCATGTATTATGACTTCACAGTATATGATGACATCATAAGTAGTATGCACTATGATGTCACAATGTATTATGGCGTCGTAATGTATCCGCATTATGACATCACAATATATTATGAGAGCGCAACATGCAGGTATTATGAGCAATTTCTCTTACCCCAATTTGTGTCACGTCTACTGGAGCATCATGAGCATGTATTATGACGTCACAGTATATGATGACATCATAATTAGTATGCACTGTGACGTCACCATGTATTATGACGTCATAATATATCCGCATTATGACATCACAATATATAATGAGAGCGCAATTTGCAGGTTTTATGACCAATTTCTCTTACCCCATTTTGTGTCACATCTAGTGGAGCATCATGAGCATGTATTATAACATCACAGTATATGATGACATCATAATTAGTATGCATTATGACCTCACAATGTATTATGACGTCATAATATATCGACCTTATTACATCACAATATATTATGAGAGCGCAATTTGCAGGTATTATGAGCAATTTCTCTTACCCCAATTTGTGTCACATCTACTGGAGCATCATGACCATGTATTATGACGTCAGAGTATATGATAACATCATAATTAGTATGCACTATGACGTGACAATGTATTATGACATCATAAAGTATCCGCATTATGACATCACAATATATTATGAGAGTGCAATTTGCAGGTATTATGAGCAATTTCTCTTACCCCAATTTGTGTCACATCTACTGGAGCATCATGAGCATGTATTATGACATCACAATATATGATGACATCATAATTAGTATGCAGTATGACGTCTCAATGTATTATGATGTCATAATGTATCCGCAATATTACATCACAATATATTATTAGAGCGCAATTTGCAGGTATTATGAGCACTTTCTCTTACCCCAATTTGTGTCACATCGACTGGAGCATCATGACCATGTCTTATGACGTCAGAGTATATGATGACATCATAATCAGTATGCACTATGACGTCACAATGTATTATGACGTCATAATGTATCCGCATTATGACATCACAGTAAATTATGAGAGCGCAATTTGCAGGTTTTATGACCAATTTCGCTTACCCCAACTTGTTTCACATCTACTGGAGCATCACGAGCATGTATTATGACGTCACAGCATATGATGACATCATAAGTAGTATGCACTATGATGTCACAATGTATTATGACGTCGTAATGTATCCGCATTATGACATCACAATATATTATGAGAGCGCAACATGCAGGTAGTATGAGCAATTTCTCTTACCCCAATTTGTGTCACATCTACTGGAGCATCATGAGCATGTATTATGACTTCACAGTATATGATGACATCATAATTAGTATGCACTATGATGTCGCAATGTATTATGACGTCATAATGTATCCGCATTATGACATCACAATATATTATGAGAGCGCAATTTGCAGGTTTTATGACCAATTTCTCTTACCCCAATTTGTGTCACATCTACTGGAGCATCATGAGCATGTATTATGACGTCACAGTATATGATGACATCATAATTAGTATGCAGTATGACGTCACAATGTATTATGGCGTCATAATGTATCCGCATTATGACATCACAATATATTATGAGAGCGCAACATGCAGGTATTATGCGCAATTTCTCTTACCCCAATTTGTGTCACATCTACTGGAGCATCATGAGCATGTATTATGACGTCACAGTAAATGATGACATCATAAATAGTATGGACTATGACGTCACAATGTACTATGACGTCATAATGTACGCGCATTATGACAACACAATATATTACGAGCGCGCAATTTGCAGCTATTATGAGCAAATTCTCTTACCCCAATTTGTGTCGCATCTACTGGAGCATCGTGAGCATTTATTATGACGTCACAGTATATGATGACATCATAATTAGCATGCAGTATGATGTCACAATGTATTATGACGTCATAATGTTTCCGACTTATGACATCACAATATATTATGAGAGCGCAATTTGCAGGTATTATGAGCAATTTCTCTTACCCCAATATGTGTCACATCTACTGGAGCATCATGACCATGTATTATGACGTCAGAGTATATGATGACATCATAATTAGTATGCAGTATGACGTCACAATGTATTATGACGTCATAATGTATCCGCATTATGACATCACAATATATTATGAGAGCGCAACATGCATGTATTATGAGCAATTTCTCTTACCCCAATTTGTGTCACATCTACTGGAGCATCATGAGCATGTATTATGACGTCACAGTATATGATGACATCATAATTAGTAAGCACTATGACGTCACAATGTATTGTGACATCATAATGTATCCGCATTATGACATCACAATATATGATGAGATCGCATTTTGCAGATATTGTGACACATTTCTCTTACCCCAATTTGTGTCACATCTAGTGGAGCATCATGAGCATGTATTATGACGTCAGAGTATATGATGACATCATAATTGGTATGCACTATGACGTCACAATGTATTATGACGTCATAATGTATCCGCATTATGACATCACAATATATTATGAGAGTGCAATTTGCAGGTTTTATGACCAATTTCTCTTACCCCAATTTTTGTCACATCTACTGGAGCATCATGAGCATGTAATATGACGTCACAGCATATGATGACATCATAAATAGTATGCACTATGACGTCACAATGTATTATGACGTCATAATGTATCCGCATTATGACATCACAATATATTATGAGAGCGCAATTTGCAGGTTTTATGACCAATTTCTCTTACCCCAATTTGTGTCACATCTACTGGAGCATCATGAGCATGTTTTATGACGTCACAGTATATGATGACATCATAATTAGTATGGACTATGACGTCACAATATAATATGACGTCATAATGTATCCACCTTATTACATCACACTATATAATGAGAGCGCAATTTACAGGTATTATGAGCAATTTCTCTTACCCCAATTTGTGTCACATCTACTGGAGCATCATGAGCATGTATTATGACGTCACAGTATATGATGACATCATAATTAGTATGCAGTATGACGTCTCAATGTATTATGACGTCATAATGTATCCTCATTATGACCTCACAATATATTATGAGAGCGCAATTTGCAGTTATTATCAGCAATTACTCTTACCCCGATTTGTGTCACATCTACTGGAGCATCATGACCATGTATTATGACGTCAGAGTATATGATGACATCATAATTAGTATGCACTATGACGTCACAATGTATTATGACATCATAATGTTTCCGCATTATGACATCACAATATATTATGAGAGCGCAAATTGCAGGTATTAAGAGCAATTTCTCTTAACCCAATTTGTGTCGCATCTACTGGAGCATCATGAGCATAGATTATGATGTCACAGTATATGATGACATCATAATTAGTATGCAGTATGACGTCACAATGTATTATGACGTCATAATGTATCCGCATTATAACATCACAATATTTTATGAGAGCTCAACATGCAGGTATTATGAGCAATTTCTCTTACCCCAATTTGTGTCACATCTACTGGAGCATCATGAGCATGTATTATGACGTCACAGTAAATGATGACATCATAATTAGTATGCAGTATGACGTCAAAATGTACTATGACGTCATAATGTATCCGCATTATGACATCACAATATATTATGAGAGCGCAATTTGCAGGTATTATGAGCAATTTCTCTTACCCCAATTTGTGTCACATCTACTGGAGCATCATGAGCATGTATTATGACGTCACAGTATATGATGACATCAAAATTAGTATGCAGTATGACGTCACAATGTATTATGACGTCATAATGTATCCGCATTATGACATCACAATATATTATGAGAGCGCAACATGCAGTTATTATGATCAATTTCTCTTACCCCAATTTGTGTCACATCTACTGGAGCATCATGAGCATGTATTATGACGTCAGAGTATATGATGACATCATAATTAGTATGCACTATGACTTCACAATGTATTATGACGTCATAATGTATCCGCATTATGACATCACAATATATTATGAGGGCACAATTTGCAGGTATTATGAGCAATTTCTCTTACCCCATTTTGTGTCACATCTACTGGAGCATCATGAGCTTGTATTATGACATCACAGTATATGATGACATCATAAATAGTATGCACTATGACGTCACAATGTATTATGACGTCATAATGTATCCGCATTATGACATCACAGTATATTATGAGAGCGCAATTTGCAGGTTTTATGACCAATTTCGCTTACCCCAATTTGTTTCACATCTACTGGAGCATCATGAGCATGTATTATGATGTCACAGCATATGATGCCATCATAACTAGTATGCACTATGATGTCACAATGTATTATGACCTCGTAATGTATCCGCATTATGACATCACAATATATTATGAGAGCGCAACATGCAGCTATTATGAGCAATTTCTCTTACCCCAATTTGTGTCACATCTACTGTAGCTTCATGAGCATGTATTATGACATCACAGTATATGATGACATCATAATTAGTATGCACTATGACGTCACAATGTATTATGACGTCATAATGTATCCGCATTATGACATCACAATATATTATGAGAGCGCAACTTACAGGTTTTATGACCAATTTCGCTTACCCCAATTTGTGCCAAATCTACTGGATCATCATGAGCATGTATTATGACGTCACAGTATATGATGACATCATAATTAGTATGCAGTATGACGTCACAATGTACTATGACGTCATAATGTATCCGCAATATGACATCACAATATATTTTGAGAGCGCAATTTGCAGCTATTATGAGCAAATTCTCTTACCCCAATTTGTGTCACATCTACTGGAGCATCATGAGTATGTATTATGACGTCACAGTATATGATGACATCATAATTAGTAAGCAGTATGACGTCACAATGTATTCTGACGTCATAATGTATCCGTATTATGACATCACAATATATGATGAGAGAGCAATTTGCAGGACTTGTGACCCATTTCTCTAACCACAATTTGTGTCACATCTACTGGAGCATCATGAGCATGTATTATGACGTCAGAGTATATGATGACATCATAATTAGTATGCACTATGACTTCACAATGTATTATGACGTCATAATGTATCCGCATTATGACATCACAATATATTATGAGGGCGCAATTTGCAGGTATTATGAGCAATTTCTCTTACCCCATTTTGTGTCACATCTACTGGAGCATCATGAGCTTGTATTATGACATCACAGTATATGATGACATCATAAATAGTATGCACTATGACGTCACAATGTATTATGACGTCATAATGTATCCGCATTATGACATCACAGTATATTATGAGAGCGCAATTTGCAGGTTTTATGACCAATTTCGCTTACCCCAATTTGTTTCACATCTACTGGAGCATCATGAGCATGTATTATGATGTCACAGCATATGATGCCATCATAACTAGTATGCACTATGATGTCACAATGTATTATGACCTCGTAATGTATCCGCATTATGACATCACAATATATTATGAGAGCGCAACATGCAGCTATTATGAGCAATTTCTCTTACCCCAATTTGTGTCACATCTACTGTAGCTTCATGAGCATGTATTATGACATCACAGTATATGATGACATCATAATTAGTATGCACTATGACGTCACAATGTATTATGACGTCATAATGTATCCGCATTATGACATCACAATATATTATGAGAGCGCAACTTACAGGTTTTATGACCAATTTCGCTTACCCCAATTTGTGCCAAATCTACTGGATCATCATGAGCATGTATTATGACGTCACAGTATATGATGACATCATAATTAGTATGCAGTATGACGTCACAATGTACTATGACGTCATAATGTATCCGCAATATGACATCACAATATATTTTGAGAGCGCAATTTGCAGCTATTATGAGCAAATTCTCTTACCCCAATTTGTGTCACATCTACTGGAGCATCATGAGTATGTATTATGACGTCACAGTATATGATGACATCATAATTAGTAAGCAGTATGACGTCACAATGTATTCTGACGTCATAATGTATCCGTATTATGACATCACAATATATGATGAGAGAGCAATTTGCAGGACTTGTGACCCATTTCTCTAACCACAATTTGTGTCACATCTACTGGAGCATCATGAGCATGTATTATGACGTCACAGTATATGATGACATCATAATTAGTATGCAGTATGACGTCAGAATGTATTATGACGTCATAATGTATCCGCATTATGACATCAGAATATATTTTGAGAGCGCAATTTGCAGGTATTATGAGCAATTTCTCTTACACAAATTTGTGTCACATCTACTGGAGCATCATGAGCATGTATTATGATGTCAGAGTATATGATGACATCATAATTAGTATGCACTATGACATCACAATGTATTATGACGTCATAATGTATCCGCATTATGACATCACAATATACTATGAGAGCGCAATTTGCAGGTTTTATGACCAATTTCGCTTATCCCAATTTGTGTCACATCTACTGGAGCATCATGAGCATGTATTATGACGTAACAGTATATGATGACATCATAATTAGTATGCAGAATGACGTCACAATGTATTATGACGTCATAATATATCCGCATTATGACATCACAATATATTATGAGAGCGCAACATGCAGGTATTATGAGAAATTTCTCCTACCCCAATTTGTGTCACATCTACTGGAGCATCATGAGCATGTATTATGACGTCACAATATATGATGACATCATAATTAGTAAGCAGTATGACGTCACAATGTATTATGACGTCATAATGTATCTGCATTATGACATCACAATATATGAAGAGAGCGCAATTTACAGGTATTGTGACCCATTTCTCTAACCACAATTTGTTTCACATCTACTGGAGCATCATGAGCATGTATTATGACGTCACAGCATATGATGACATCATAACTAGTATGCACTATGATGTCACAATGTATTATGACGTCGTAATGTATCCGCATTATGACATCACAATATATTATGAGAGCGCAACATGCAGCTATGATGAGCAATTTCTCTTACCCCAATTTGTGTCACATCTACTGGAGCATCATGAGCATGTATTATGACATCACAGTATATGATGACATCATAATTAGTATGCAGTATGACGTCACAATGCATTATGACGTCATAATGTATCCGCATTATGACATCACAATATATTATGAGAGCGCAACTTACAGGTTTTATGACCAATTTCGCTTACCCCAATTTGTGTCACATCTACTGGATCATCATGAGCATGTATTATGACGTCACAGTATATGATGACATCATAATTAGTATGCAGTATGACGTCACAATGTATTATGACGTCATAATGTATCCGCATTATGACATCGCACTATATTATGAGAGCGCAACATGCAGGTATTATGAGCAATTTCTCTTACCCCAATTTGTGTCACATCTACTGGAGCCTCATGAGCATGTATTATGATGTCACAGTAAATGATGACATCATAATTAGTATGCAGTATGACGTCACAATGTACTATGATGTCATAATGTATCCGCATTATGACATCACAATATATTTTGAGAGCGCAATTTGCAGCTATTATGAGCAAATTCTCTTACCCCAATTTGTGTCACATCTACTGGAGCATCATGAGCATGTATTATGACGTCATAGTATATGATGACATCATAATTATTAAGCAGTATGACGTCACAATGTATTCTGACGTCATAATGTATCCGCATTATGACATCACAAGATATTATGAGAGCGCAATTTGCAGGTTTTATGACCAATTTCACTTTCCCCAATTGTGTCACATCTACTGGAGCATCATGAGCATGTATTATGACGTCACAGTAAATGATGACATCATAATTAGTATGCACTATGACGTAAAAATGTACTATGACGTCATAATGTATCCGCATTATGACATCACAATATATTACGAGAGCGCAATTTGCAGGTATTATAAGCAAATTCTCTTACCCCAATTTGTGTCACATGTACTGGAAAATCATGAGCATGTATTATGACGTCACAGTATATGATGACATCATAATTAGTATGCACTATGAGGTCACAATATATTATGACGTCATAATATATCCGCATTATGACATCACAATATATGATGAGAGCGCAATTTTCAGGTTTTATGACCAATTTCGCTTACCCCAATTTGTGTCACATCTACTGGAGCATCATGAGCATGTATTATGACGTCAGAGTATATGATGACATCATAATTAGTATGCACTATGACATCACAATATATTATGACGTCATAATGTATCCGCATTATGACATCACAATATATTATGAGAGCGCAATTTGCAGGTTTTATGAACAATTTCGCTTATCCCAATTTGTGTCACATCTACTGGATCATCATGAGCATGTATTGTGACGTCACAGTATATGATGACATCATAATTAGTATGCACTATGACGTCACAATGTATTATGACGTCATAATGTATCCGCATTATGACATCACAATATATTATGAGAGCGCAACATGCAGGTATTATGAGCAATTTCTCTAACGCCAATTTGTGTCACATCTACTGGAGCATCATGAGCATGTATTATGACGTCACAGTATATGATGACATCATAATTAGTAAGCACTATGACGTCACAATGTATTGTGACGTCATAATGTATCCGCATTATGACATCACAATATATGATGAGTTCGAATTTTGCAGATATTGTGACACATTTCTCTTACCCCAATTTGTGTCACATCTAGTGGAGCATAATGAGCATGTATTATGACGTCAGAGTATATGATGACATCATAATTGGTATGCACTATGACGTCACAATGTACTATGACGTCATAATGTATCCGCATTATGACATCACAATATATTATGAGAGTGCAATTTGCAGGTTTTATGACCAATTTCTCTTACCCCAATTTTTGTCACATCTACTGGAGCATCATGAGCATGTAATATGACGTCACAGCATATGATGACATCATAACTAGTATGCACTATGATGTCACAATGTATTATGACGTCATAATGTATCCGCATTATGACATCACAATATATTATGAGAGCGCAATTTGCAGGTTTTATGACCAATTTCTCTTACCCCAATTTGTGTCATATCTACTGGAGCATCATGAGCATGTATTATGACGTCACAGTATATGATGACATCATAATTAGTATGCAGTATGACGTCACAATGTATTATGACGTCATAATGCATCCACCTTATTACATCAAACTATATTATGAGAGCGCAATTTGCAGGTATTATGAGCAATTTCTCTTACCCCAATTTGTGTCACATCTACTGGAGCATCATGAGCATGTATTATGACGTCACAGTATATGATGACATCATAATTAGTATGCAGTATGACGTCTCAATGTATTATGACGTCATAATGTATCCTCATTATGACCTCACAATATATTATGAGAGCGCAATTTGCAGGTATTATGAGCAATTACTCTTACCCCAATTTGTGTCACATCTACTGGAGCATCATGAACATGTATTATGACGTCAGAGTATATGATGACATCATAATTAGTATGCACTATGACGTCACAATGTATTATGACATCATAATGTTTCCGCATTATGACATCACAATATATTATGAGAGCGCAAATTGCAGGTATTAAGAGAAATTTCTCTTAACCCAATTTGTGTCGCATCTACTGGAGCATCATGAGCATGGATTATGATGTCACAGTATATGATGACATCATAATTAGTATGCAGTATGACGTCACAATGTATTATGACGTCATAATGTATCCGCATTATAACATCACAATACTTTATGAGAGCGCAACATGCAGGTATTATGAGCAATTTCTCTTACCCCAATTTGTGTCACATCTACTGGAGCATCATGAGCATGTATTATGACGTCACAGTAAATGATGACATCATAATTAGTTTGCAGTATGACGTCAAAATGTACTATGACGTCATAATGTATCCGCATTATGACATCACAATATATTATGAGAGCGCAATTTGCAGGTATTATGAGCAATTTCTCTTACCCCAATTTGTGTCACATCTACTGGAGCATCATGAGCATGTATTATGACGTCACAGTATCTGATGACATCATAATTAGTATGCAGTATGACGTCACAATGTATTATGACGTCATAATGTATCCGCATTATGACATCACAATATATTATGAGAGCGCAACATGCAGTTATTATGATCAATTTCTCTTACCCCAATTTGTGTCACATCTACTGGAGCATCATGAGGATGTATTATGACGTCAGAGTATATGATGACATCATAATTAGTATGCACTATGACGTCACAATGCATTATGACGTCATAATGTATCCGCATTATGACATCAGAATATATTATGAGGGCGCAATTTGCAGGTATTATGAGCAATTTCTCTTACCCCATTTTGTGTCACATCTACTGGAGCATCATGAGCTTGTATTATGACATCACAGTATATGATGACATCATAAATAGTATGCACTATGACGTCACAATGTATTATGACGTCATAATGTATCCGCATTATGACATCACAGTATATTATGAGAGCGCAATTTGCAGGTTTTATGACCAATTTCGCTTACCCCAATTTGTTTCACATCTACTGGAGCATCATGAGCATGTATTTCGACGTCACAGCATATGATGACATCATAACTAGTATGCACTATGATGTCACAATGTATTATGACGTCGTAATGTATCCGCTTTATGACATCACAATATATTATGAGAGCGCAACATGCAGCTATTATGAGCAATTTCTCTTACCCCAATTTGTGTCACATCTACTGGAGCATCATGAGCATGTATTATGACATCACAGTATATGATGACATCATAATTAGTATGCACTATGACGTCACAATGTATTATGACGTCATAATGTATCCGCATTATGACATCACAATATATTATGAGAGCGCAACTTACAGGTTTTATGACCAATTTCGCTTACCCCAATTTGTGTCACATCTACTTGATCATCATGAGCATGTATTATGACGTCACAGTATATGATGACATCATAATTAGTATGCAGTATGACGTCACAATGTATTATGACGTCATTATGTATCCGCATTATGACATCACACTATATTATGAGAGCGCAACATGCAGGTATTATGAGCAATTTCTCTTACCCCAATTTGTGTCACATCTACTGGAGCATCATGAGCATGTATTATGATGTCACAGTAAATGATGACATCATAATTAGTATGCAGTATGACGTCACAATGTACTATGACGTCATAATTTATCCGCATTATGACAACACAATATATTTTGAGAGCGCAATTTGCAGCTATTATGAGCAAATTCTCTTACCCCAATTTGTGTCACATCTACTGGAGCATCATGAGCATGTATTATGACGTCATAGTATATGATGACATCATAATTAGTAAGCAGTATGACGTCACAATGTATTCTGACGTCATAATGTATCCGCATTATGACATCACAATATATGATGAGAGCGCAATTTGCAGGTCTTGTGACCCATTACTCTAACCACAATTTGTGTCACATCTACTGGAGCATCATGAGCATGTATTATGACGTCACAGTATATGATGACATCATAATTAGTATGCAGTATGACGTCACAATGTATTATGACGTCATAATGTATCCGCACTATGACATCACAATATATTTTGAGAGCGCAATTTGCAGGTATTATGAGCAATTTCTCTTACACCAATTTGTGTCACATCTACTGGAGCATCATGAGCATGTATTATGACGTCAGAGTATATGATGACATCATAATTTGTATGCACTATGACATCACAATGTATTATGACGTCATAATGTATCCGCATTATGACATCACAATATATTATGAGAGCGCAATTTGCAGGTTTTATGACCAATTTCGCTTATCCCAATTTGTGTCACATCTACTGGAGCATCATGAGCATGTATTATGACGTAACAGTATATGATGACATCATAATTAGTATGCAGTATGACGTCACAATGTATTATGACGTCATAATGTATCCGCATTATGACATCACAATATATTATGAGAGCGCAACATGCAGGTATTATGAGCAATTTCTCCTACCTCAATTTGTGTCACATCTACTGGAGCATCATGAGCATGTATTATGACGTCACAATATATGATGACATCATAATTAGTAGGCAGTATGACGTCACAATGTATTATGACGCCATAATGTATCTGCATTATGACATCACAATATATGAAGAGAGCGCAATTTGCAGGTATTGTGACCCATTTCTCTAACCACAATTTGTTTCACATCTACTGGAGCATCATGAGCATGTAGTATGACGTCACAGCATATGATGACATCATAACTAGTATGCACTATGATATCACAATGTATTATGACGTCGTAATGTATCCGCATTATGACATCACAATATATTATGAGAGCGCAACATGCAGCTATGATGAGCAATTTCTCTTACCCCAATTTGTGTCACATCTACTGGAGCATCATGAGCATGTATTATGACATCACAGTATATGATGACATCATAATTAGTATGCAGTATGACGTCACAATGTATTATGACGTCATAATGTATCCGCATTATGACATCACAATATATTATGAGAGCGCAACTTACAGGTTTTATGACCAATTTCGCTTACCCCAATTTGTGTCACATCTACTGGATCATCATGAGCATGTATTATGACGTCACAGTATATGATGACATCATAATTAGTATGCAGTATGACGTCACAATGTACTATGACGTCATAATGTATCCGCATTATGACATCACAATATATTTTGAGAGCGCAATTTGCAGCTATTATGAGCAAATTCTCTTACCCCAATTTGTGTCACATCTACTGGAGCATCATGAGCATGTATTATGACGTCATAGTATATGATGACATCATAATTAGTAAGCAGTATGACGTCACAATGTATTCTGACGTCATAATGTATCCACATTATGACATCACAATATATGATGAGAGCGCAATTTGCAGGTCTTGTGACCCATTTCTCTAACCACAATTTGTGTCACATCTACTGGAGCATCATGAGCATGTATTATGATGTCACAGTATATGATGACATCATAATTAGTATGCAGTATGACGTCACAATGTATTATGACGTCATAATGTATCCGCATTATGACATCACAATATATTTTGAGAGCGCAATTTGCAGGTATTATGAACAATTTCTCTTACACCAATTTGTGTCACATCTACTGGAGCATCATGAGCATGTATTATGACGTCAGAATATATGATGACATCATAATTAGTATGCACTATGACATCACAATGTATTATGACGTCATAATGCAACCGCATTATGACATCACAATATATTATGAGAGCGCAATTTGCAGGTTTTATGACCAATTTCGCTTATCCCAATTCGTGTCACATCTACTGGAGCATCATAAGCATGTATTATGACATAACAGTATATGATGACATCATAATTAGTATGCAGTATGACGTCACAATGTATTATGATGTCATAATGTATCCGCATTATGACATCACAATATATTATGAGAGCGCAACATGCAGGTATTATGAGCAATTTCTCCTACCCCAATTTGTGTCACATCTACTGGAGCATCATGAGCATGTATTATGACGTCACAATTTATGATGACATCATAATTAGTATGCAGTATGACGTCACACTGTATTATGACGTCATAATGTATCCGCATTATGACATCACAAGATATGATTAGAGCGCAATTTGCAGGTATTGTGACCCATTTCTCTAGCCCCAATTTGTGTCACATCTACTGGAGCATCATGAGCATGTATTATGATGTCACAGTATATGATGACATCATAATTAGTATGCACTATGACGTCACAATGTATTATGACGTCATAATGTATCCGACTTATGACATCACAATATATTATGAGAGCGCAATTTGCAGGTATTATGAGCAATTTCTCTTAACCCAATATGTGTCACATCTACTGGAGCATCATTACCATGTATTATGACGTCAGAGTATATGATGACATCATAATTAGTATGCACTATGACGTCACAATGTATTATGACATCATAATGTATCCGCATTATGACATCACAATATATTATGAGAGCGCAATTTGCAGGTTTTATGACCAATTTCGCTTACCCCAAATTGTGTCACATCTACTGGAGCATGATGAGCATGTATTATGACGTCACAGTATATGATGACATCATAATTAGTATGCAGTATTACATCACATTGTATTATGACGTCATAATGTATCCGCATTATGACATCACAATATATTATGAGAGCGCAACATGCAGGTATTATGAGCAATTTCTCTTACCCTAATTTGTGTCACATCTACTGGAGCATCATGAGCATGTATTATGACGTCACAGTATATGATGACATCATAATTAGTATGCAGTATGACGTCACAATATATTATGACGTCATAATGAAACCGCATTATGACATCACAAGATATTATGAGAGCGCAATTTGCAGGTTTTATGACCAATTTCACTTACCCCAATTGTGTCACATCTACTGGAGCATCATGAGCATGTATTATGACATCACAGTATATGATGACATCATAATTAGTATGCAGTATGACGTCACAATGTATTATGATGTCATAATGTATCTGCATTATGACATCACAATATATTATGAGAGCGCAACATGCAGGTATTGTGAGCAATTTCTCTTACCCCAATTTGTGTCACATCTACTGGAGCATCATGAGCATGTATTATGACGTCAGAGTATATGATGACATCATAATTAGTATGCACTATGGCATCACAATATATTATGACGTCATAATGTATCCGCATTATGACATCACAATATATTATGAGAGCGCAATTTGCAGGTTTTATGACCAATTTCGCTTATCCCAATTTGTGTCACATCTACTGGAGCATCATGAGCATGTATTATGACGTAACAGTATATGATGACATCATAATTAGTATGCAGTATGACGTCACAATGTATTATGACGTCATAATGTATCCGCATTATAACATCACAATATTTTATGAGAGCGCAACATGCAGGTATTATGAGCAATTTCTCTTACCCCAATTTGTGTCACATCTACTGGAGCATCATGAGCATGTATTATGACGTCACAGTAAATGATGACATCATAATTAGTTTGCAGTATGACGTCAAAATGTACTATGACGTCATAATGTATCCGCATTATGACATCACAATATATTATGAGAGCGCAATTTGCAGGTATTATGAGCAATTTCTCTTACCCCAATTTGTGTCACATCTACTGGAGCATCATGAGCATGTATTATGACGTCACAGTATATGATGACATCATAATTAGTATGCAGTATGACGTCACAATGTATTATGACGTCATAATGTATCCGCATTATGACATCACAATATATTATGAGAGCGCAACATGCAGTTATTATGATCAGTTTCTCTTACCCCAATTTGTGTCACATCTACTGGAGCATCATGAGGATGTATTATGACGTCAGAGTATATGATGACATCATAATTAGTATGCACTATGACGTCACAATGCATTATGACGTCATAATGTATCCGCATTATGACATCAGAATATATTATGAGGGCGCAATTTGCAGGTATTATGAGCAATTTCTCTTACCCCATTTTGTGTCACATCTACTGGAGCATCATGAGCTTGTATTATGACATCACAGTATATGATGACATCATAAATAGTATGCACTATGACGTCACAATGTATTATGACGTCATAATGTATCCGCATTATGACATCACAGTATATTATGAGAGCGCAATTTGCAGGTTTTATGACCAATTTCGCTTACCCCAATTTGTTTCACATCTACTGGAGCATCATGAGCATGTATTTCGACGTCACAGCATATGATGACATCATAACTAGTATGCACTATGATGTCACAATGTATTATGACGTCGTAATGTATCCGCTTTATGACATCACAATATATTATGAGAGCGCAACATGCAGCTATTATGAGCAATTTCTCTTACCCCAATTTGTGTCACATCTACTGGAGCATCATGAGCATGTATTATGACATCACAGTATATGATGACATCATAATTAGTATGCACTATGACGTCACAATGTATTATGACGTCATAATGTATCCGCATTATGACATCACAATATATTATGAGAGCGCAACTTACAGGTTTTATGACCAATTTCGCTTACCCCAATTTGTGTCACATCTACTTGATCATCATGAGCATGTATTATGACGTCACAGTATATGATGACATCATAATTAGTATGCAGTATGACGTCACAATGTATTATGACGTCATTATGTATCCGCATTATGACATCACACTATATTATGAGAGCGCAACATGCAGGTATTATGAGCAATTTCTCTTACCCCAATTTGTGTCACATCTACTGGAGCATCATGAGCATGTATTATGATGTCACAGTAAATGATGACATCATAATTAGTATGCAGTATGACGTCACAATGTACTATGACGTCATAATTTATCCTCATTATGACATCACAATATATTTTGAGAGGGCAATTTGCAGCTACTATGAGCAAATTCTCTTACCCCAATTTGTGTCACATCTACTGGAGCATCATGAGCATGTATTATGACGTCATAGTATATGATGACATCATAATTAGTAAGCAGTATGACGTCACAATGTATTCTGACGTCATAATGTATCCGCATTATGACATCACAATATATGATGAGAGCGCAATTTGCAGGTCTTGTGACCCATTACTCTAACCACAATTTGTGTCACATCTACTGGAGCATCATGAGCATGTATTATGACGTCACAGTATATGATGACATCATAATTAGTATGCAGTATGACGTCACAATGTATTATGACGTCATAATGTATCCGCACTATGACATCACAATATATTTTGAGAGCGCAATTTGCAGGTATTATGAGCAATTTCTCTTACACCAATTTGTGTCACATCTACTGGAGCATCATGAGCATGTATTATGACGTCAGAGTATATGATGACATCATAATTTGTATGCACTATGACATCACAATGTATTATGACGTCATAATGTATCCGCATTATGACATCACAATATATTATGAGAGCGCAATTTGCAGGTTTTATGACCAATTTCGCTTATCCCAATTTGTGTCACATCTACTGGAGCATCATGAGCATGTATTATGACGTAACAGTATATGATGACATCATAATTAGTATGCAGTATGACGTCACAATGTATTATGACGTCATAATGTATCCGCATTATGACATCACAATATATTATGAGAGCGCAACATGCAGGTATTATGAGCAATTTCTCCTACCCCAATTTGTGTCACATCTACTGGAGCATCATGAGCATGTATTATGACGTCACAATATATGATGACATCATAATTAGTAGGCAGTATGACGTCACAATGTATTATGACGCCATAATGTATCTGCATTATGACATCACAATATATGAAGAGAGCGCAATTTGCAGGTATTGTGACCCATTTCTCTAACCACAATTTGTTTCACATCTACTGGAGCATCATGAGCATGTAGTATGACGTCACAGCATATGATGACATCATAACTAGTATGCACTATGATGTCACAATGTATTATGACGTCGTAATGTATCCGCATTATGACATCACAATATATTATGAGAGCGCAACATGCAGCTATTATGAGCAATTTCTCTTACCCCAATTTGTGTCACATCTACTGGAGCATCATGAGCATGTATTATGACATCACAGTATATGATGACATCATAATTAGTATGCACTATGACGTCACAATGTATTATGACGTCATAATGTATCCGCATTATGACATCACAATATATTATGAGAGCGCAACTTACAGGTTTTATGACCAATTTCGCTTACCCCAATTTGTGTCACATCTACTGGATCATCATGAGCATGTATTATGACGTCACAGTATATGATGACATCATAATTAGTATGCAGTATGACGTCACAATGTATTATGACGTCATAATGTATCCGCATTATGACATCACACTATATTATGAGAGTGCAACATGCAGGTATTATGAGCAATTTCTCTTACCCCAATTTGTGTCACATCTACTGGAGCATCATGAGCATGTATTATGATGTCATAGTAAATGATGACATCATAATTAGTATGCAGTATGACGTCACAATGTACTATGACGTCATAATGTATCCGCATTATGACATCACAATATATTTTGAGAGCGCAATTTGCAGCTATTATGAGCAAACTCTCTTACCCCAATTTGTGTCACATCTACTGGAGCATCATGAGCATGTATTATGACGTCATAGTATATGATGACATCATAATTAGTAAGCAGTATGACGTCACAATGTATTCTGACGTCATAATGTATCCACATTATGACATCACAATATATGATGAGAGCGCAATTTGCAGGTCTTGTGACCCATTTCTCTAACCACAATTTGTGTCACATCTACTGGAGCATCATGAGCATGTATTATGATGTCACAGTATATGATGACATCATAATTAGTATGCAGTATGACGTCACAATGTATTATGACGTCATAATGTATCCGCATTATGACATCACAATATATTTTGAGAGCGCAATTTGCAGGTATTATGAACAATTTCTCTTACACCAATTTGTGTCACATCTACTGGAGCATCATGAGCATGTATTATGACGTCAGAATATATGATGACATCATAATTAGTATGCACTATGACATCACAATGTATTATGACGTCATAATGCAACCGCATTATGACATCACAATATATTATGAGAGCGCAATTTGCAGGTTTTATGACCAATTTCGCTTATCCCAATTCGTGTCACATCTACTGGAGCATCATAAGCATGTATTATGACATAACAGTATATGATGACATCATAATTAGTATGCAGTATGACGTCACAATGTATTATGATGTCATAATGTATCCGCATTATGACATCACAATATATTATGAGAGCGCAACATGCAGGTATTATGAGCAATTTCTCCTACCCCAATTTGTGTCACATCTACTGGAGCATCATGAGCATGTATTATGATGTCACAATTTATGATGACATCATAATTAGTATGCAGTATGACGTCACACTGTATTATGACGTCATAATGTATCCGCATTATGACATCACAAGATATGATTAGAGCGCAATTTGCAGGTATTGTGACCCATTTCTCTAGCCCCAATTTGTGTCACATCTACTGGAGCATCATGAGCATGTATTATGATGTCACAGTATATGATGACATAATAATTAGTATGCACTATGACGTCACAATGTATTATGACGTCATAATGTATCCGACTTATGACATCACAATATATTATGAGAGCGCAATTTGCAGGTATTATGAGCAATTTCTCTTAACCCAATATGTGTCACATCTACTGGAGCATCATTACCATGTATTATGACGTCAGAGTATATGATGACATCATAATTAGTATGCACTATGACGTCACAATGTATTATGACATCATAATGTATCCGCATTATGACATCACAATATATTATGAGAGCGCAATTTGCAGGTTTTATGACCAATTTCGCTTACCCCAAATTGTGTCACATCTACTGGAGCATGATGAGCATGTATTATGACGTCACAGTATATGATGACATCATAATTAGTATGCAGTATTACATCACATTGTATTATGACGTCATAATGTATCCGCATTATGACATCACAATATATTATGAGAGCGCAACATGCAGGTATTATGAGCAATTTCTCTTACCCTAATTTGTGTCACATCTACTGGAGCATCATGAGCATGTATTATGACGTCACAGTATATGATGACATCATAATTAGTATGCAGTATGACGTCACAATATATTATGACGTCATAATGAAACCGCATTATGACATCACAAGATATTATGAGAGCGCAATTTGCAGGTTTTATGACCAATTTCACTTACCCCAATTGTGTCACATCTACTGGAGCATCATGAGCATGTATTATGACATCACAGTATATGATGACATCATAATTAGTATGCAGTATGACGTCACAATGTATTATGATGTCATAATGTATCTGCATTATGACATCACAATATATTATGAGAGCGCAACATGCAGGTATTGTGAGCAATTTCTCTTACCCCAATTTGTGTCACATCTACTGGAGCATCATGAGCATGTATTATGACGTCAGAGTATATGATGACATCATAATTAGTATGCACTATGACATCACAATATATTATGACGTCATAATGTATCCGCATTATGACATCACAATATATTATGAGAGCGCAATTTGCAGGTTTTATGACCAATTTCGCTTATCCCAATTTGTGTCACATCTACTGGAGCATCATGAGCATGTATTATGACGTAACAGTATATGATGACATCATAATTAGTATGCAGTATGACGTCACAATGTATTATGACGTCATAATGTATCCGCATTATGACATCACAATATATTATGAGAGCGCAACATGCAGATATTATGAGCAATTTCTCCTACCCCAATTTGTTTCACATCTACTGGAGCATCATGAGCATGTATTATGACGTCACAATATATGATGACATTATAATTAGTAAGCTGTATGACGTCACAATGTATTATGACGTCATAATGTATCTGCATTATGACATCACAATATATGAAGAGAGTGCTATTTGCAGGTATTGTGACCCATTTCTCTAACCGCAATTTGTTTCACATCTACTGGAGCATCATGAGCATGTATTATGACGTCACAGTATATGATGACATCATAATTAGTATGCAGTATGACGTCACAATGTATTATGGCGTCATAATGTATCCGCATTATGACATCGCAATATATTATGAGAGCGCAACATGCAGGTATTATGAGCAATTTCTCTAACCCAATTTGTGTCACATCTACTGGAGCATCATGAGCATGTATTATGACGTCACAGTATATGATGACATCATAATTAGTATGCAGTATGACGTCACAATGTATTATGGCGTCATAATGTATCCGCATTATGACATCGCAATATATTTTGAGAGCGCAACATGCAGGTATTATGCGCAATTTGTCTTACCCCAATTTGTTTCACATCTACTGGAGCATCATGAGCATGTATTATGACGTCACAGTAAATGATGACATCATAAATAGTATGCACTATGACATCACAATGTACTATTACGCCATAATGTATGCGCATTATGACATCACAATATATTACGAGAGCGCAATTTGCAGGTATTATGAGCAAATTCTCTTACCCCAATTTGTGTCGCATCTACTGTAGCATCATGAGCATGTATTATGACGTCACAGTATATGATGACATCATAATTAGTATGCAGTATGACGTCACATTGTATTATGACGTCATAATGTATCCGCATTATGACATCACAATATATGATTAGAGCGCAATTTGCAGGTATTGTGACCCATTTCTCTAACCCCAATTTGTGTCACATCTACTGGAGCATCATGAGCATGTATTATGATGTCACAGTATGTGATGACATCATAATTAGTATGCACTATGACGTCACAATGTATTATGACGTCATAATGTATCCAACTTATGACATCACAATATATTATGAGAGCGCAATTTGCAGGTATTATGAGCAATTTCTCTTAACCCAATATGTGTCACATCTACTGGAGCATCATGACCATGTATTATGACGTCAGAGTATATGATGACATCATAATTAGTATGCACTATGACGTCACAATGTATTAAGACATCATAATGTATCCGCATTATGACATCACAATATATTATGAGAGCGCAATTTGCAGGTTTTATGAGCAATTTCTCTTACCCCAATTTGTGTCACATCTACTGGAGCATCATGAGCTTGTATTATGACGTCACAGTATATGATGACATCATAATTAGTATGCAGTATGACGTCACAATGTACTATGACGTTATAATGTATCCGCATTATGACATCACAATATATTTTGAGAGCGCAATTTGCAGCTATTATGAGCAAATTCTCTTACCCCAATTTGTGTCACATCTACTGGAGCATCATGAGCATGTATTATGGCGTCATAGTATATGATGACATCATAATTAGTAAGCAGTATGACGTCACAATGTATTCTGACGTCATAATGTATCCGCATTATGACATCACAATATATGATGAGAGCGCTATTTGCAGGTCTTGTGACCCATTTCTCTAACCACAATTTGTGTCACATCTACTGGAGCATCATGAGCATGTATTATGATGTCACAGTATATGATGACATCATAATTAGTATGCAGTATGACGTCACAATGTATTATGACGTCATAATGTATCCGCATTATGACATCACAATATATTTTGAGAGCGCAATATGCAGGTATTATGAACAATTTCTCTTACACCAATTTGTGTCACATCTACTGGAGCATCATGAGCATGTATTATGACGTCAGAGTATATGATGACATCATAATTAGTATGCACTATGACATCACAATATATTATGACGTCATAATGCAACCGCATTATGACATCACAATATATTATGAGAGCGCAATTTACAGGTTTTATGACCAATTTCGCTTATCCCAATTCGTGTCACATCTACTGGAGCATCATGAGCATGTATTATGACGTAACAGTATATGATGACATCATAATTAGTATGCAGTATGACGTCACAATGTATTATGACGTCATAATGTATCCGCATTATGACATCACAATATATTATGAGAGCGCAACATGCAGGTATTATGAGCAATTTCTCCTACCCCAATTTGTGTCACATCTACTGGAGCATCATGAGCATGTATTATGACGTCAGAATTTATGATGACATCATAATTAGTATGCAGTATGACGTCACACTGTATTATGACGTCATAATGTATCCGCATTATGACATCACAAGATATGATCAGAGCGCAATTTGCAGGTATTGTGACCCATTTCTCTAACCCCAATTTGTGTCACATCTACTGGAGCATCATGAGCATGTATTATGATGTCACAGTATATGATGACATCATAATTAGTATGCACTATGACGTCACAATATATTATGACGTCATAATGTATCCGACTTATGACATCACAATATATTATGAGAGCGCAATTTGCAGGTATTATGAGCAATTTCTCTTAACCCAATATGTGTCACATCTACTGGAGAATCATGACCATGTATTATGACGTCAGAGTATATGATGACATCATAATTAGTATGCACTATGACGTCACAATGTATTATGACATCATAATGTATCCGCATTATGACATCACAATATATTATGAGAGCGCAATTTGCAGGTTTTATGACCAATTTCGCTTACCCCAAATTGTGTCACATCTACTGGAGCATGATGAGCATGTATTATGACGTCACAGTATATGATGACATCATAATTAGTATGCAGTATTACATCACAATGTATTATGACGTCATAATGTATCCGCATTATGACATCACAATATATTATGAGAGCGCAACATGCAGGTATTATGAGCAATTTCTCTTACCCTAATTTGTGTCACATCTACTGGAGCATCATGAGCATGTATTATGACGTCACAGTAAATGATGACATCATAATTAGTATGCACTATGACGTAAAAATGTACTATGACATCATAATGTATCCGCATTATGACATCACAATATATTACGAGAGCGCAATTTGCAGGTATTATAAGCAAATTCTCTTACCCCAATTTGTGTCACATCTACTGGAAAATCATGAGCATGTATTATGACATCACAGTATATGATGACATCATAATTAGTATGCACTATGAGGTCACAATATATTATGACGTCATAATATATCCGCATTATGACATCACAATATATGATGAGAGCGCAATTTTCAGGTTTTATGACTAATTTCGCTTACCCCAATTTGTGTCACATCTACTGGAGCATCATGAGCATGTATTATGACGTCAGAGTATATGATGACATCATAATTAGTATGCACTATGACATCACAATATATTATGACGTCATAATGTATCCGCATTATGACATCACAATATATTATGAGAGCGCAATTTGCAGGTTTTATGACCAATTTCGCTTATCCCAATTTGTGTCACATCTACTGGAGCATCATGAGCATGTATTATGACGTAACAGTATATGATGACATCTTAATTAGTATGCAGTATGACGTCACAATGTATTATGACGTCATAATGTATCCGCATTATGACATCACAATATATTATGAGAGCGCAACATGCAGGTATTATGAGCAATTTCTCCTACCCCAATTTGTGTCACATCTACTGGAGCATCATGAGCATGTATTATGATGTCACAATATATGATGACATCATAATTAGTAAGCAGTATGACGTCACAATGTATTATGACGTCATAATGTATCTGCATTATGACATCACAATATATGAACAGAGCGCAATTTGCAGGTATTGTGACCCATTTCTCTAAACACAATTTGTTTCACATCTACTGGAGCATCATGAGCATGTATTATGACGTCACAGTATATGATGACATCATAATTAGTATGCAGTATGACGTCACAATGTATTATGGCGTCATAATGTATCCGCATTATGACATCGCAATATATTATGAGAGCGCAACATGCAGGTATTATGAGCAATTTCTCTAACCCAATTTGTGTCACATCTACTGGAGCATCATGAGCATGTATTATGACGTCACAGTATATGATGACATCATAATTAGTATGCACTATGACGTCACAATGTATTATGGCGTCATAATGTATCCGCATTATGACATCGCAATATATTATGAGAGCGCAACATGCAGGTATTATGCGCAATTTCTCTTACCCCAATTTGTGTCACATCTACTGGAGCATCATGAGCATGTATTATGACGTCACAGTAAATGATGACATCATAAATAGTATACACTATGACGTCACAATGTACTATGACGCCATAATGTATGCGCATTATGACATCACAATATATTACGAGAGCGCAATTTGCAGGTATTATGAGCAAATTCTCTTACCCCAATTTGTGTCGCATCTACTGTAGCATCATGAGCATGTATTATGACGTCACAGTATATGATGACATCATAATTAGTATGCAATATGACGTCACATTTTATTATGACGTCATAATGTATCCGCATTATGACATCACAATATATGATTAGAGCGCAATTTGCAGGTATTGTGACCCATTTCTCTAACCCCAATTTGTGTCACATCTACTGGAGCATCATGAGCATGTATTATGACGTCAGAGTATATGATGACATCATAATTAGTATGCACTATGACGTCACAATGTATTATGACGTCATAATGTATCCAACTTATGACATCACAATATATTATGAGAGCGCAATTTGCAGGTATTATGAGCAATTTATCTTAACCCAATATGTGTCACATCTACTGGAGCATCATGACCATGTATTATGACGTCAGAGTATATGATGACATCATAATTAGTATGCAGTATGACGTCACAATGTATTATGACGTCATAATGTATCCGCATTATGACATCACAATATATTATGAGAGCGCAACATGCAGGTATTATGAGCAATTTCTCTTACCCCAATTTGTGTCACATCTACTGGAGCATCATGAACATGTATTATGACGTCACAGTATATGATGATATCATAATTAGTAAGCACTATGATGTCACAATGTATTGTGACGTCATAATGTATCCGCATTATGACATCACAATATATGATGAGATCGCAATTTGCAGGTATTGTGACACATTTCTCTTACCCCAATTTGTGTCACTTCTAGTGGAGCATCATGAGCATGTATTATGACGTCAGAGTATATGATGACATCATAATTAGTATGCATTATGACGTCACAATGTATTATGACGTCATAATGTATCCGCATTATGACATCACAATATATTATGAGAGCGCAATTTGCAGGTATTATGAGCAATTACTCTTACCCCAATTTGTGTCACATCTACTGGAGCATCATGAGCATGAATTATGATGTCACAGTATATGATGACATCATAATTAGTATGCAGTATGATGTCACTATGTATTATGACGTCATAATGTATCCGCATTATGACATCACAATATATTATGAGAGCGCAACATGCAGGTATTATGAGCAATTTCTCTTACCACAATTTGTGTCACATCTACCGGAGCATCATGAGCATGTATTATGACGTCACATTAAATGATGACGTCATAATTAGTATGCAGTATGACGTCAAAATGTACTATGACGTCATAATGTATCCGCATTATGACATCACAATATATTATGAGAGCGCAACATGCAGTTATTATGATCAATTTCGCTTACCCCAATTTGTGTCACATCTACTGGAGCATCATGAGCATGTATTATGACGTCAGAGTAAATGATGACATCATAATTAGTATGCACTATGACGTCACAATGTATTATGACGTCATAATGTATCCGCATTATGACATCACAATATATTATGAGGGTGCAATTTGCAGGTGTTATGAGCAATTTCTCTTACCCCATTTTGTGTCACATCTACTGGAGCATCATGAGCTTGTATTATGACATCACAGTATATGATGACATCATAAAGAGTATGCACTATGACGTCACAATATATTATGCCGTCATAATGTGTCCGCATTATGACATCACAGTATATTATGAGAGCGCAATTTGCAGGTTTTATGACCAATTTCGCTTACCCCAATTTGTTTCACATCTACTGGAGCATCATGAGCATGTATTATGACGTCACAGCATATGATGACATCATAACTAGTATGCACTATGATGTCACAATGTATTTTGACGTCGTAATGTATCCGCATTATGACATCACAATATATTATGAGAGCGCAACATGCAGCTATTATGAGCAATTTCTCTTACCCCAATTTGTGTCACATCTACTGGAGCATCATGAGCATGTGTTATGACGTCACAGTAAATGATGACATCATAATTAGTATGCAGTATGACGTCAAAATGTACTATGACGTCATAATGTTTCCGCATTATGACATCACAATATATTATGAGGGCGCAATTTGCAGGTATTATGAGCAATTTCTCTTACCCCAATATGTGTCACATCTACTGGAGCATCATGACCATGTATTATGACGTCAGAGTATATGATGACATTTTAATTAGTATGCACTATGACGTCACAATGTATTATGACATCATAATGTATCCGCATTATGACATCACAATATATTATGAGAGCGCAATTTGCAGGTTTTATGACCAATTTCGCTTACCCCAATTTGTGTCACATCTACTGGAGCATCATGAGCATGTATGATGACGTCACAGCATATGATGACATCATAATTAGTATGCAGTATGACGTCACAATGTATTATGACGTCATAATATATCCGCATTATGACATCACAATATATTATGAGAGCGCAACATGCAGGTATTATGAGCAATTTCTCTTACCCCAATTTGTGTCACATCTACTGGAGCATCATGAGCATGTATTATGACGTCACAGTATATGATGACATCATAATTAGTATGCATTATGACGTCACAATGTATTATGACGTCATAATATATCGACCTTATTACATCACAATATATTATGAGAGCGCAATTTGCAGGTATTATGAGCAATTTCTCTTACCCCAATTTGTGTCACATCTACTGGAGCATCATGACCATGTATTATGACGTCAGAGTATATGATAACATCATAATTAGTATGCACTATGACGTGACAATGTATTATGACATCATAAAGTATCCGCATTATGACATCACAATATATTATGAGAGTGCAATTTGCAGGTATTATGAGCAATTTCTCTTACCCCAATTTGTGTCACATCTACTGGAGCATCATGAGCATGTATTATGACATCACAGTATATGATGACATCATAATTAGTATGCAGTATGACGTCTCAATGTATTATGACGTCATAACGTATCCGCATTATTACATCACAATATATTATTAGAGCGCAATTTGCAGGTATTATGAGCAATTTCTCTTACCCCAATTTGTGTCACATCTACTGGAGCATCATGACCATGTCTTATGACGTCAGAGTATATGATGACATCATAATTAGTATGCACTATGACCTCACAATGTATTATGACATCATAATGCTTCCGCATTATGACATCACAATATATTATGAGAGCGCAAATTGCAGGTATTAAGAGCAATTTCTCTTACCCCAATTTGTGTCACATCTACTGGAGCATCATGAGCATGAATTATGACGTCACAGTATATGATGACATCATAATTAGTATGCAGTATGACGTCACAATATATTATGACGTCATAATGTATCCGCATTATGACATCACAATATATTATGAGAGCGCAACATGCAGGTATTATGAGCAATTTCTCTTACCCCAATTTGTGTCACATCTACTGGGGCATCATGACCATGTATTATGACGTCACAGTAAATGATGACATCATAATTAGTATGCAGTATGACGTCAAAATGTACTATGACGTCATAATGTATCCGCATTATGACATCACAATATATTATGAGGGCGCAATTTGCAGGTATTATGAGCAATTTCTCTTACCCCAATATGTGTCACATCTACTGGAGCATCATGACCATGTATTATGACGTCAGAGTATATGATGACATTTTAATTAGTATGCACTATGACGTCACAATGTATTATGACATCATAATGTATCCGCATTATGACATCACAATATATTATGAGAGCGCAATTTGCAGGTTTTATGACCAATTTCGCTTACCCCAATTTGTGTCACATCTACTGGAGCATCATGAGCATGTATGATGACGTCACAGCATATGATGACATCATAATTAGCATGCAGTATGACGTCACAATGTATTATGACGTCATAATGTATCCGCATTATGACATCACACTATATTATGAGAGCGCAACATGCAGGTATTATGAGCAATTTCTCTTACCCCAATTTGTGTCACATCTACTGGAGCATCATGAGCATGTATTATGACGTCACAGTAAATGATGACATCATAATTAGTATGCAGTATGACGTCACAATGTACTATGACGTCATAATGTATCCACATTATGAAATCACAATATATTTTGAGAGCGCAATTTGCGGCTATTATGAGCAAATTCTCTTACCCCAATTTGTGTCACATCTACTGGAGCATCATGAGCATGTATTATGACGTCACAGTATATGATGACATCATAATTAGTATGCAGTATGACGTCACAATGTATTCTGACGTCATAATGTATCCGCATTATGACATCCCAATATATGATGAGAGCGCAATTTGCAGGTCTTGTGACCCATTTCTCTAACCACAATTTGCGTCACATCTACTGGAGCATCATGAGCATGTATTATGACGTCACAGTATATGATGACATCATAATTAGTATGCAGTATGACGTCACAATGTATTATGACGTCATAATGTATCCGCATTATGACATCACAATATAATTTGAGAGCGCAATTTGCAGGTATTATGAGCAATTTCTCTTACCCCAATTTGTGTCACATCTACTGGAGCATCATGAGCATGTATTATGACGTCAGAGTATATGATGACATCATAATTAGTATGCACTATGACATCACAATGTATTATGACGTCATAATGTATCCGCATTATGACATCACAATATATTATGAGAGCGCAATTTGCAGGTTTTATGACCAATTTCGCTTATCCCAATTTGTGTCACATCTACTGGAGCATCATGAGCATGTATTATGACGTCACAGTATATGATGACATCATAATTAGTATGCAGTATGACGTCACAATGTATTATGACGTCATAATGTATCCGCATTATGACATCACAATATATTATGTGAGCGCAACATGCAGGTATTATGAGCAATTTCTCCTACCCCAATTTGTGTCACATCTACTGGAGCATCAAGAGCATGTATTATGACGTCACAATATATGATGACATCATAATTAATAAGCAGTATGACGTCACAATGTATTATGACGTCATAATGTATCTGCATTATGACATCACAATATATGAAGAGAGCGCAATTTGCAGGTATTGTGACCCATTTCTCTAACCACAATTTGTTTCACATCTACTGGAGCATCATGAGCATGTATTATGACGTCACAGTATATGATGACATCATAATTAGTATGCAGTATGACGTCACAATGTATTATGACGTCATAATGTATCCGCATTATGACATCACAATATATTTTGAGGGCGCAATTTGCAGATATTATGAGCAATTTCTCTTACCCCAATTTGTGTCACATCTACTGGAGAATCATGAGCATGTATTATGACATCACAGTATATGATGACATCATAATTAGTATGGACTATGACGGCACAATGTATTATGACGTCATAATGTATCCGCATTATGATATCACAATATATTATGAGAGCACAATTTGCAGGTTTTATGACCAATTTTGCTTACCCCAATTTGTGTCACATCTACTGGAGCATCATGAGCATGTATTACGACATCACAGTATATGATGACATCATAATTAGTATGCACTATGACGTCACAATATATTTTGACGTCATAATGTATCCGCATTATGACATCACTATGTATTATGAGAGCGCAATTTGCAGGTTTTATGACCAATTTCGCTTACCACAATTTGTGTCACACCTACTGAAGCATCATGAGCATGTATTATGCCGTCACAGTATATGATGACATCATAATTAGTATGCAGTATGACGTAACAATGTATTATGACGTCATAATGTATCCGCATTATGACATCACAATATACTATGAGAGAGCAACATGCAGTTATTATGAGCAATTTCTCTAACCCAATTTGTGTCACATCTACTGGAGCATCATGAGCATGTATTATGACGTCACAGTATATGATGACATCATAATTAGTATGCAGTATGACTTCACAATGTATTATGGCGTCATAATGTATCCGCATTATGACATCGCAATATATTATGAGTGCGCAACATGCAGGTATTATGCGCAATTTCTCTTACCCCAATTTGTGTCACATCTACTGGAGCATCATGAGCATGTATTATGACGTCAAAGTAAATGATGACATCATAAATAGTATGCACTATGACGTCACAATGTACTATGACGTCATAATGTATCCGCATTATGACATCACAATATATTACGAGAGCGCAATTTGCAGGTATTATGAGCATATTCTCTTACCCCAATTTGTGTCGCATCTACTGGAGCATCATGAGCATGTATTATGACGTCACAGTATATGATGACATCATAATTAGTATGCAGTATGACGTCGCACTGTATTGTGACGTCATAATGTATCCGCATTATGACATCACAATATATGATTAGACCGCAATTTGCAGGTATTGTTACCCATTTCTCTAACCCCAATTTGTGTCACATCTACTGGAGCATCATGAGCATGTATTATGATGTCACAGTATATGATGAAATCATAATTAGTATGCACTATGACGTCACAATGTATTATGACGTCATAATGTATCCGACTTATGACATCACAATATATTATGAGAGCGCAATTTGCAGGTATTATGAGCAATTTCTTTTAACCCAATATGTGTCACATCTACTGGAGCATCATGACCATGTATTATGACGTCAGAGTATATGATGACATCATAATTAGTATGCACTATGACGTCACAATGTATTATGACATCATAATGTATCCGCATTATGACATCACAATATATTATGAGAGCGCAATTTGCAGGTTTTATGAACAATTTCGCTTAACCCAATTTGTGTCACATTTACTGGAACATGATGAGCACGTATTATGACGTCACAGTATATGATGACATCATAATTAGTATGCAGTATGACATCACAATGTATTATGACGTCATAATGTATCCGCATTATGACATCACAATATATTATGAGGGCGCAACATGCAGGTATTATGAGCAATTTCTCTTACCCCAATTTGTGTCACATCTACTGGAGCATCATGAGCATGTATTATGACGTCACAGTAAATGATGACATCATAATTAGTATGCACTATGACGTAAAAATGTACTATGACGTCATAATGTATCCGCATTATGACATCACAATATATTACGAGAGCGCAATTTGCAGGTATTATGAGCAAATTCTCTTACCCCAATTTGTGTCACATCTACTGGAAAATCATGAGCATGTATTATGACGTCACAGTATATGATGACATCATAATTAGTATGCACTATGACGTCACAATGTATTATGACGTCATAATGTATCCGCATTATGACATCACAATATATGATGAGAGCGCAATTTTCAGGTTTTATGACCAATTTCGCTTACCCCAATTTGTGTCACATCTACTGGAGCATCATGAGCATGTATTATGACGTCACAGTATATGATGACATCATAATTAGTATGCACTATGACGTCACAATGTATTATGACGTCATAATGTATCCGCCTTATAACATCACAATATATTATGAGAGCGCAATTTGCAGGTATTATGAGCAATTTCTCTTACCCCAATTTGTGTCACATCTACTGGAGCATCATGACCATGTGTTATGACGTCAGAGTATATGATGACATCATAATTGGTATGCACTATGTCGTCACAATGTATTATGACATCATAATGTATCCGCATTATGACATCACAATATATTATGAGAGCGCAATTTGCAGGTTTTATGACCAATTTCGCTTACACCAATTTGTGTCACATCTACTGGAGCATCATGAGCATGTATTATGACGTCACAGTATATGATGACATCATAGCTAGTATGCACTGTGACGTCACAGTGTATTATGACGTCATAATGTATCCGCTTTATGACACACAATATATTTTGAGAGTGCAATTTGCAGGAATTATGAGCAATTTCTCTTACCCCAATTTGTGTCACATCTACTGGAGCATCATGAGCATGTATTATGACATCACAGTATGTGATGACATCATAATTAGTATGCACTATGACGTCATAATGTATTATGACGTCATAATGTATCCGCATTATGACGTCACAATATAATATTAGAGCGCAATTTGCAGGTATTATGACCAACTTCTCTTACCCCACTTTGTGTCACATCTACTGGAGCATCATGAGCATGTATTATGACGTCACAGTATGTGATGACATCATAATTAGTATGTACTATGACGTCAGAATGTATTATGATGTCATAATGTATCCGCATTATGACATCACATTATATTATGAGAGCGCAACATGCAGGTATTATGAGCAATTTCTCTTACCCCAATTTGTGTCACATCTACTGGAGCATCATGAGCATGTATTATGATGTCACAGTATATGATGACATCATAATTAGTATGCACTGTGACCTCACAATATATTATGACGTCATAATGTATCCGCATTATGACATAACAATATACTAGGAGAGCGCAACATGCAGGTATTATGAGAAGTTTCTCTTACCCCAACTTCTGTCACATCTACTGGAGCATCATGAGCATGTATTATGACGTCACAGTAAATGATGACATCATAATTAGTATGCACTATGACGTCACAATGTATTATGACGTCATTATGTATCCGCATTATGACATCACAATATATTATGAGAGCGCAACTTGCAGGTTTTATGACCAATTTTGCTTAACCCAATTTGTGTCACATCAACTGGAGCTTCATGAGCATGTATTATGACGTCACAATATATGAGGACATCATAATTAGTACGCAGTATGACGTCACAATGTATTATGACATCATAATGTATCCGCATTATGACATCACAATATATTATGAGAGCGCAACATGCAGGTATTATGAGCAATTTCGCTTACCCCAATTTGTATGACATCTACTGGAGCATCATGAGTATGTATTATGACGTCACAGTATATGATGACATCATAATTAGTATGCAGTATGACGTCACAATATATTTTGGCGTCATAATGTATCCGCATTATGACATCACTATATATTATGAGAGCGCAATTTGCAGGTTTTATGACCAACTTCGCTTACCACAATTTGTGTCACACCTACTGAAGCATCATGAGCATGTATTATGCCATCACAGTATATGATGACATCATAATTAGTATGCAGTATGACGTAACAATGTATTATGACGTCATAATGTATCCGCATTATGACATCACAATATACTATGAGAGAGCAACATGCAGTTATTATGAGCAATTTCTCTAACCCAATTTGTGTCACATCTACTGGAGCATCATGAGCATGTATTATGACGTCGCAGTATATGATGACATCATAATTAGTATGCACTATGACGTCACAATGTATTATGGCGTCATGATGTATCCGCATTATGACATCGCAATATATTATGAGTGCGCAACATGCAGGTATTATGCGCAATTTCTCTTACCCCAATTTGTGTCACATCTACTGGAGCATCATGAGCATGTATTATGACGTCAAAGTAAATGATGACATCATAAATAGTATGCACTATGACGTCACAATGTACTATGACGTCATAATGTATCCGCATTATGACATCACAATATATTACGAGAGCGCAATTTGCAGGTATTATGAGCAAATTCTCTTACCCCAATTTGTGTCGCATCTACTGGAGCATCATGAGCATGTATTATGACGTCACAGTATATGATGACATCATAATTAGTATGCAGTATGACCTCGCACTGTATTGTGATGTCATAATGTATCCGCATTATGACATCACAATATATGATTAGACCGCAATTTGCAGGTATTGTTACCCATTTCTCTAACCCCAATTTGTGTCATATCTACTGGAGCATCATGAGCATGTATTATGATGTCACAGTATATGATGAAATCATAATTAGTATGCACTATGACGTCACAATGTATTATGACGTCATAATGTATCCGACTTATGACATCACAATATATTATGAGAGCGCAATTTGCAGGTATTATGAGCAATTTCTCTTAACCCAATATGTGTCACATCTACTGGAGCATCATGACCATGTATTATGACGTCAGAGTATATGATGACATCATAATTAGTATGCACTATGACGTCACAATGTATTATGACATCATAATGTATCCGCATTATGACATCACAATATATTATGAGAGCGCAATTTGCAGGTTTTATGAACAATTTCGCTTAACCCAATTTGTGTCACATTTACTGGAACATGATGAGCACGTATTATGACGTCACAGTATATGATGACATCATAATTAGTATGCAGTATGACATCACAATGTATTATGACGTCATAATGTATCCGCATTATGACATCACAATATATTATGAGGGCGCAACATGCAGGTATTATGAGCAATTTCTCTTACCCCAATTTGTGTCACATGTACTGGAGCATCATGAGCATGTATTATGACGTCACAGTAAATGATGACATCATAATTAGTATGCACTATGACGTAAAAATGTACTATGACGTCATAATGTATCCGCATTATGACATCACAATATATTACGAGAGCGCAATTTGCAGGTATTATGAGCAAATTCTCTTACCCCAATTTGTGTCACATCTACTGTAGAATCATGAGCATGTATTATGACGTCACAGTATATGATGACATCATAATTACTATGCAGTATGACGTCACAATGTATTATGACGTCATAATGTATCCGCATTATGACATCACAATATATTATGAGAGCGCAATTTGCAGGTTTTATGACCAATTTCGCTTACCCCAATTTGTGTCACATTTACTGAAGCATCATGAGCATGTATTGTGATGTCACAGTATATGATGACATCATAATTACTATGCACTATGACGTCACAATGTATTATGACGTCATAATGTATCCGCCTTATGAAATCACAATATATAATGAGAGCCCAATTTGCAGGTATTAAGAGCAATTTCTCTAACCACAATTTGTGTCACATCTACTGGAGCATCAAGAGCATATATTATGACGTCACAGTATATGATGACATCATAATTATTATGCAGTATGACGTCACAATGTATTATGACGACATAATGTATCCGAATTATGACATCACAATATATTATGAGAGCGCAATTTGCAGGTTTTATGACCAAATTTCGCTTACCCCAATTTGTGTCACATCTACTGGAGCATCATGAGCATGTATTATGACGTCACAGTATATGATGACATCATAATTATTATGCAGTATGACGTCACAATGTATTATGACGTCATAATGTATCCGCATAATGACATCACAATATATTATGAGAGCGCAATTTGCAGGTATTATGAGCAATTTCTCTTACCCCAATTTGTGTCACATCTACTGGAGCATCATGAGCATGTATTATGACGTCACAGTATATGATGACATCATAATTAGTATGCAGCATGACGTCACAATGTATTATGACGTCATAGTGTATCCGCATTATGACATCACAATATATTATGAGAGCGCAACATGCAGGTATTGTGAGCAATTTGTCATACCACAATTTGTGTCACATCTACTGGAGGATCTTGAGCATGTATTATGAAGTCACAGTATATGATGACATCATAATTAGTATGCACTATGACGTCACAATGTATTATGATGTCATAATGTATCCGCATTATGACATCACAATATATTATGAGAGTGCAATTTGCATGTTTTATGACCAATTTCGCTTACCCCAAATTGTGTCACATCTTCTGCTGCATCATGAGCATGTATTATGACGTGACAGTATATGATGACATCATAATTAGTATGCAGTATGACGTCACAATGTATTATGACGTCATAATGTATCCGCCTTTTGACATCACAATATATTATGAGAGCGCAACATGCAGGTATTATGAGCAATTTCTCTTACCCCAATTTGTGTCACATCTACTGGAGCATCATGAGCATGTATTATGACGTCACAGTATATGATGACATCATAATTAGTATGCAGTATGACGTCACAATGTATTATGACGTCATAATGTATCCCCATTATGACATCACAATATATTATGAGAGCGCAACATGCAGGTATTATGAGCAATTTCTCTTACCCCAATTTGTGTCACATCTACAGGAGCATCATGAGCATGTATTATGACGTCACAGTATATGATGACATCATAATTAGTATGCACTATGATGTCACAATGTATTATGACGTCATAATGTATCCGCATTATGACATCACAATATATTATGAGAGCGCAATTTGCAATTTTATGACCAATTTCGCTTAACCCAATTTGTGTCACATCTACTGGAGCATCATGAACATGTATTATGACGTCACAATATATGATGACATCATAATTAGTATGCAGTATGACGTCACTATGTATTATGACATCATAATATATCCGCAATATGACAACACAATATATTATGAGAGCGCAATTTGCAGGTATTATGACCCATTTCTCTTACCCCAATTTGTGTCACATCTACTGGAGCATCATGAGCATGTATTATGATGTCACAGTATATGATGACATCATAATTACTATGCACCATGATGTCACAATGTAGTAGGACGTCATAATACATCCGCATTATGACATCACAATATATTATGAGAGCGCAATTTGCAGGTTTTATGACCAATTTCGCTTACCCCAATTTGTGTCACATCTACTGGAGCATCATGAGCATGTATTATGAAGTCACAGTATATGATGACATCATAATTAGTATGCACTATGACATCACAATATATTATGACGTCATAATGTATCCGCATTATGACATCACAATATATTATGAGAGCGCAACATGCAGGTATTATGAGCAATTTCTCTTCCCCCATTTGTGTAACATCTACTGGAGCATCATGAGCATGTATTATGATGTCACAGTATATGATGACATCATAATTAGTATGCACTATGACTTCACAATGTATTATGACATCATAATGTAACCGCATTATGACATCACAATATATTATGAGAGCGCAATTTGCAGGTTTTAAGACCAATTTCACTTACCCCAATTTGTGTCACATCTACTGGAGCATCATGAGCATGCATTATGACGTCACAGTATATGATGACATCATAATTAGTATGCAGTATGACGTCACGATGTATTATGACGTCATAATGTGTCTGCATTATGACATCACAATATATTATGAGAGCGCTACATGCAGGTATTATGAGCAATTTCTCTTACCCCAATTTGTGTCACATCTACTGGAGCATCATGAGCATGTATTATGACGTCACAGTAAATGATGACATCATAATTAGTATGCACTATGACATCAAAATATTCTATGATGTCATAATGTATCCGCATTATGACATCACAATATATTACGAGAGAGCAATTTGCAGGTATTATGAGCAAATTCTCTTACCCCAATTTGTGTCACATCTACTGGAGCATCATGAGCATGTATTATGCCGTCACAGTATATGATGACATCATAATAAGTATGCAGTATGACGTCACAATGTATTATGACGTCATAATGTATCCGCATTATGAAATCACAATATATGATGAGAGCGCAATTTGCAGGTATTGTGACCCATTTCTCTTACCCCAATTTGTGTCACATCTACTGGAGTATCATGAGCATGTATTATGATGTCACAGTATATGATGACATCATAATTACTATGCACTATGACGTCACAATGTATTATGACGTGATAATGTATCCACATTATGACAACACAATATATTATGAGAGCGCAATTTGCAGGTTTTATGACCAATTTCTCTTACCCCAATTTGTGTCACATCTACTGGAGCATCATGAGCATGTATTATGACGTCTCAGTATATGATGACATCATTATTAGTATGCACTATGACGTCACAATGTATTATGACGTCATAATGTATCCGCATTATGACATCACAATATATTATGAGAGTGCAACAGGCAGGTATTTTGAGCAATTTCCCTTACCCCAATTTGTGTCACATCTACTGGAGCATCATGAGCATGTATTATGACGTCACAGTATATGATGACATCATAATTACTATATACTATGACGTCACAATGCATTATGACGTCATAATGTATCCACATTATGACAACACAATATATTTTAAGAGCGCAATTTGCAGGTTTTATGACCAATTTCTCTTACCCCAATTTGTGTCACATCTACTGGAGCATCATGAGCATGTATTATGACGTCAGAGTATATGATGACATCATTATTAGTATGCACTATGACGTCACAATGTATTATGACGTCATAATGTATCCGCATTATGACATCACAATATATTATGAGAGTGCAACAGGCAGGTATTTTGAGCAATTTCCCTTACCCCAATTTGTGTCACATCTACTGGAGCATCATGAGCATGTATTATGACGTCACAGTATATGACGACATCATAATTAGTATGCAGTATGACGTCACAATGTATTATGACGTCATAATGTATCCGCATTATGACATCACAATATATTATGAGAGCGCAATTTGCCGGTATTATGAGCAATTTCTCTTACCCCAAATTGTGTCACATCTACTGGAGCATCATGACCATGTATTATGACGTCACAGTATATGATGACATCATAATTAGTATGCACTATGACGTCACAATGTTTTATGATGTCATAATGTATCCGGATTATGACATCACAATATATTATGAGAGCGCAATTTGCAGGTTTTATGACCAATTTCGCTTACCACAATTTGTGTCACATCTACTGGAGCATCATGAGTATGTATTATGATGTCACAGCATATGATGACATTATAACTAGCATGCACTATGACGTCACAATGTATTATGACGTCGTAATGTATCCGCATTATGACATCACAATATATTATGAGAGCGCAACTTGCAGGTTTTATGACAAATTTTGCTTACCACAATTAGTGTCACATCTACTGGAGCATCATGAGCATGTATTATGACGTCACAGTATATGATGACATCATAATTAGTATGCACTATGACGTCACAATGTATTATCACGTCATAATGTATCCGCATTATGACATGACAATATATTATGAGAGCGCAATTTGCGGTTTTATCACCAATTTCGCTTACCCCAATTTGTGTCACATCTACTGGAGCATCATGAGCATGTATTATGACGTCACAGTATATGATGACATCATAATTAGTATGCACTATGACGTCACAATATATTATGACGTCATAATGTATCCGCATTATGACATCACAATATATTATGAGAGCGCAACTTGCAGGTTTTATGACAAATTTCGCTTACCACAATTTGTATCACATCTACTGGAGCATCATGAGCATGTATTATGACGTCACAGTATATGATGACATCATAATTAGTATGCAGTATGACGTCACAATGTATTATGACGTCATAATGTATCCCCATTATGACATCACAATATATTATGAGAGCGCAACATGCAGGTATTATGAGCAATTTCTCTTACCCCAATTTGTGTCACATCTACTGGAGCATCATGAGCATGTATTATGACGTCACAGTATATGATGACATCATAATTAGTATGCACTATGATGTCACAATGTATTATGACGTCATAATGTATCCGCATTATGACATCACAATATATTATGAGAGCGCAATTTGCAAGTTTTATGACCAATTTCGCTTACCCCAATTTGTGTCACATCTACTGGAGAATCATGAACATGTATTATGACGTCACAGTATATGATGACATCATAATTAGTATGCAGTATGACGTCACAATGTATTATGACATCATAATATATCCGCAATATGACAACACAATATATTATGAGAGCGCAATTTGCAGGTATTATGACCCATTTCTCTTACCCCAATTTGTGTCACATCTACTGGAGCATCATGAGCATGTATTATGATGTCACAGTATATGATGACATCATAATTACTATGCACCATGATGTCACAATGTAGTAGGACGTCATAATACATCCGCATTATGACCTCACAATATATTATGAGAGCGTAATTTGCAGGTTTTATGACCAATTTCGCTTACCCCAATTTGTGTCACATCTACTGGAGCATCATGAGCATGTATTATGAAGTCACAGTATATGATGACATCATAATTAGTATGCACTATGACATCACAATATATTATGACGTCATAATGTATCCGCATTATGACATCACAATATATTATGAGAGCGCAACATGCAGGTATTATGAGCAATTTCTCTTCCCCCATTTGTGTCACATCTACTGGAGCATCATGAGCATGTATTATGATGTCACAGTATATGATGACATCATAATTAGTATTCACTACGACTTCACAATGTATTATGACATCATAATGTAACCGCATTATGACATCACAATATATTATGAGAGCGCAATTTGCAGGTTTTAAGACCAATTTCACTTACCCCAATTTGTGCCACATCTACTGGAGCATCATGAGCATGCATTATGACGTCACAGTATATGATGACATCATAATTAGTATGCACTATGACGTCAAAATATTCTATGATGTCATAATGTATCCGCATTATGACATCACAATATATTACGAGAGAGCAATTTGCAGGTATTATGAGCAAATTCTCTTACCCCAATTTGTGTCACATCTACTGGAGCATCATGAGCATGTATTATGCCGTCACAGTATATGATGACATCATAATAAGTATGCAGTATGACGTCACAATGTATTATGACGTCATAATGTATCCGCATTATGAAATCACAATATATGCTGAGAGCGCAATTTGCAGGTATTGTGACCCATTTCTCTTACCCCAATTTGTGTCACATCTACTGGAGTATCATGAGCATGTATTATGATGTCACAGTATATGATGACATCATAATTACTATGCACTATGACGTCACAATGTATTATGACGTGATAATGTATCCACATTATGACAACACAATATATTATGAGAGCGCAATTTGCAGGTTTTATGACCAATTTCTCTTACCCCAATTTGTGTAACATCTACTGGAGCATCATGAGCATGTATTATGACGTCTCAGTATATGATGACATCATTATTAGTATGCACTATGACGTCACAATGTATTATGACGTCATAATGTATCCGCATTATGACATCACAATATATTATGAGAGCGCAACATGCAGGTATTATGAGCAATTTCTCTTACCCCAATTTGTGTCACATCTACTGGAGCATCATGAGCATGTATTATGACGTCACAGTATATGATGACATCATAATTAGTATGCAATATAACGTCACAGTGTATTAAGACGTCATAATGTATCCGCATTATGACATCACATTATATTATGAGAGTGCAATTTTCAGGTATTATGAGCAATTTCTCTTACCCCAATTTGTGTCACATGTACTGGAGAATCATGAGCATGTATTATGACGTCACAGTATATGATGACATCATAATTACTATATACTATGACGTCACAATGCATTATGACGTCATAATGTATCCACATTATGACAACACAATATATTTTAAGAGCGCAATTTGCAGGTTTTATGACCAATTTCTCTTACCCCAATTTGTGTCACATCTACTGGAGCATCATGAGCATGTATTATGACGTCAGAGTATATGATGACATCATTATTAGTATGCACTATGACGTCACAATGTATTATGACGTCATAATGTATCCGCATTATGACATCACAATATATTATGAGAGCGCAACATGCAGGTATTATGAGCAATTTCTCTTACCCCAATTTGTGTCATATCTACTGGAGCATCATGAGCATGTATTATGACATCACAGTATGTGATGACATCATAAGTATCATGCACTATGACGTCACAATGTACTATGACGTCATAATGTATCCGCATTATGACATCACAATATATTATGAGAGCGCAATTTGCAGGTATTATGAGCAATTTCTCTTACCCCAATTTGTGTCATTTCTACTGGAGCATCATGAGCATGCATTATGACGTCACAGTATGTGATGACATCATAATTAGTATGCACTATGACGTCACAATGTATTATGTTATCATAATGTATCCGCATTATGACATCACAATATATTATGAGTGCGCAACTTGCAGGTTTTATGACCAGTTTCGCTTACCCCAATTTGTGTCACATCTACTGGAGCATCATGAGCATGTATTATGACGTCACAGTATATGATGACATCATAGCTAGTATGCACTGTGACGTCACAATGTATTATGACGTCATAATGTATCCGCTTTATGACATCACAATATATTTTGAGAGTGCAATTTGCAGGAATTATGAGCAATTTCTCTTACCCCAATTTGTGTCACATCTACTGGAGCATCATGAGCATGTATTATGACATCACAGTATGTGATGACATCATAATTAGTATGCACTATGATGTCACAATGTATTATGACGTCATAATGTATCCGCATTATGACATCACAGTATACTATGAGAGCGCAATTTCCAGGTATTATGACCAATTTCTCTTAACCCAATTTGTTTCATATCTACTGGAGCATCATGAGCATGTATTATGACGTCACAGTATGTGATGACATCATAATTAGTATGCACTATGACGTCAGAATGTATTATGATGTCATAATGTATCCGCATTATGACATCACAATATATTATGAGAGCGCAACATGCAGGTATTATGAGCAATTTCTCTTACCCCAATTTGTGTCACATCTACTGGAGCATCATGAGCATGTATTATGACGTCACAGTGTATGATGACATCATAATTAGTATGCACTATGACATCACAATATTTTATGACGTCATAATGTATCCGCATTATGCCATCACAATATATTATGAGTGCGCAACTTGCAGGTTTTATGACCAGTTTCGCTTACCCCAATTTGTGTCACATCCACTGGAGCATCATGAGCATGTATTATGACGTCACAGTATATGATGACATCATAGCTAGTATGCACTGTGACGTCACAATGTATTATGACGTCATAATGTATCTGCTTTATGACATCACAATATATTTTGAGAGTGCAATTTGCAGGAATTATAAGAAATTTCTCTTACCCCAATTTGTGTCACATCTACTGGAGCATCATGAGCATGTATTATGACATCACAGTATGTGATGACATCATAATTAGTATGCACTATGACGTCACAATGTATTATGACGTCATTATGTATCCGCATTATGACATCACAATATATTATGAGAGCGCAAATTGCAGGTTTTATGACCAATTTCGCTTACCCCAATTTGTGTCACGTCAGCTGGAGCTTCATGAGCATGTATTATGACGTCACAATATATGAGGACATCATAATTAGTACGCAGTATGACGTCACAATGTATTATGACGTCATAATGTATCCGCATTATGACATCACAATATATTATGAGAGCGCAATTTGCAGGTATTATGAGCAATTTCGCTTACCCCAATTTGTATGACATCTACTGGAGCATCACGAGGATGTATTATGACGTCACAGTATATGATGACATCACAATTAGTATGCAGTATGACGTCACAATATATTATGAGGTCATAATGTATCCGCATTATGACATCACAATATATAATGAGAGCGCAACATGCAGGTATTATGAGCAATTACTCTTACCCCAATTTGTGTCACATCTACTGGAGCAACATGAGCATGTATTATGACGTCACAGTATATGATGATATCATAATTAGTATGCAACATGATGTCACAATGTATTATGACGTCATAATGTATACGCATTATGACATCACAATATATTATGAGAGTGCAACAGGCAGGTATTATGAGCAATTTCCCTTACCCCAATTGGTGTCACATCTACTGGAGCATCATGAGCATGTATTATGACGTCACAGTATATGATGACATCATAATTACTATGCACTATGACGTCACAATGTATTATGACGTCATAATGTATCCGCATTATGACATCACCATATATTATGAGAGCGCAATTTGCAGGTTTTATGACCAATTTCGCTTACCCCAAATTGTGTCACATCTACTGGAGCATCATGAGCATGTATTATGACCTCACAGTATATGACGACATCATAATTAGTATGCAGTATGACGTCACAATGTATTATGACGTCATAATGTATCCGCATTATGACATCACTACATGTGATGAGAGCGCAATTTGCAGGTATTGTGACCCATTTCTCTTACCCCAATTTGTGTCACATCTACTGGAGCATCATGAGCATGTATTATGACGTCAGAGTATTTGATGACATCATAATTAGTATGCACCATGACGTCACAATGTATTGTGATGTCATAATGTATCCGCATTATGACATCACAATATATTATGAGAGCGCAATTTGCCGGTATTATGAGCAATTTCTCTTACCCCAAATTGTGTCACATCTACTGGAGCATCATGACCATGTATTATGACGTCACAGTATATGATGACATCATAATTAGTATGCACTATGACGTCACAATGTTTTATGATGTCATAATGTATCCGGATTATGACATCACAATATATTATGAGAGCGCAATTTGCAGGTTTTATGACCAATTTCGCTTACCACAATTTGTGTCACATCTACTGGAGCATCATGAGCATGTATTATGATGTCACAGCATATGATGACATTATAACTAGCATGCACTATGACGTCACAATGTATTATGACGTCGTAATGTATCCGCATTATGACATCACAATATATTATGAGAGCACAACATGCAGGTATTATGAGCAATTTCTCTTACCCCAATTTGTGTCACATCTACTGGAGCATCATGAGCATGTATTATGACGTCACAGTATATGATGACATCATAATTAGTATGCACTATGATGTCACAATGTATTATGACGTCATAATGTATCTGCATTATGACATCACAATATATTATGAGAGCGCAATTTGCAGGTTTTATGACCAATTTCGCTTACCCCAATTTGTGTCACATCTACTGGAGCATCATGAGCATGTATTATGACGTCACAGTATATGATGACATCATAATTAGTATGCAGTATGACGTCACAATGTATTATGACGTCATAATGTATCCGCATTATGACATCACAATATATTATGAGAGCGCAACAGGCAGGTATTAAGAGCAATTTCTCTAACCCCAATTTGTGTCACATCTACTGGAGCATCATTAGCATGTATTATGACGTCACAGTATATGATGACATCATAATTAGTATGCACTATGACGTCACAATGTATTATGACGTCATAATGTATCCGCCTTATGACATCACAATATATTATGAGAGCACAATTTGCAGGTATTAAGAGCAATTTCTCTAACCCCAATTTGTGTCACATCTACTGGAGCATCATGAGCATGTATTATGACGTCACAGTATATGATGACATCATAATTAGTATGCACTATGACGTCACAATGTATTATGACGTCATAATGTATCCGCATTATGACATCACAATATATTATGAGAGCGCAATTTGCAGGTTTTATGACCAATTTCGCTTACCCCAATTTGTGTCACATCTACTGGAGCATCATGAGCATGTATTGTGATGTCACAGTATATGATGACATCATAATTATTATGCACTATGACGTCACAATGTATTATGACGTCATAATGTATCCGCATTATGACATCACAATATATTATGAGAGCGCAATTTGCAGGTTTTATGACCAATTTCGCTTACCCCAATTTGTGTCATATCTATTGGAGCATCATGAGCATGTATTATGATGTCACAGTATATGATGACATCATAATTAGTATGCAGTATGACGTCACAATATATTATGAGGTCATAATGTATCCGCATTATGACATCACAATGTATTATGAGAGCGCAACATGCAGGTATTATGAGCAATTTCTCTTACCCCAATTTGTGTCACATCTACTGGAGCATCATGAGCATGTATTATGACGTCACAGTAAATGATGACATCATAATTAGTATGCACTATGACGTCACAATGTACTCTGACGTCATAATGTATCCGCATTATGACATCACAATACATTATGAGAGCGAAATTTGCAACTATTATGAGCAAATTCTCTTACTCCAATTTTTGTCACATCTACTGGAGCATCATGAGCATGTATTATGACGTCACAGTATATGATGACATCATAATTAGTAAGCAGTATGACGTCACAATGTATTATGACGTCATAATGTATCCGCATTTTGACATCACAATATATGATGAGAGCGAAATTTGCCGGTATTATGAGCAATTTCTCTTACCCCAAATTGTGTCACATCTACTGGAGCATCATGACCATGTATTCTGACGTCACAGTATATGATGACATCATAATTAGTAAGCAGTATGACGTCACAATGTATTATGACGTCATAATGTATCCGCATTATGACATCACAATATATTATGAGAGCGCAATTTGCAGGTTTTATGACAAATTTCGCTTACCCCAATTTGTGTCATATCTACTGGAGCATCATGAGCATGTATTATGATGTCACAGTATATGATGACATCATAAGTAGCATGCACTATGACGTCACAATGTATTATGACGTCATAATGTATCCGCATTATGACATCACAATATATTATGAGAGCGCAATTTGCAGGTTTTATGACCAATTTCGCTTACCCCAATTTGTGTCACATTTACTGAAGCATCATGAGCATGTATTGTGATGTCACAGTATATGATGACATCATAATTACTATGCACTATGACGTCACAATGTATTATGACGTCATAATGTATCCGCCTTATGAAATCACAATATATAATGAGAGTCCAATTTGCAGGTATTAAGAGCAATTTCTCTAACCACAATTTGTGTCACATCTACTGGAGCATCAAGAGCATGTATTATGACGTCACAGTATATGATGACATCATAATTATTATGCAGTATGACGTCACAATGTATTATGACGACATAATGTATCCGAATTATGACATCACAATATATTATGAGAGCGCAATTTGCAGGTTTTATGACCAAATTTCGCTTACCCCAATTTGTGTCACATCTACTGGAGCATCATGAGCATGTATTATGACGTCACAGTATATGATGACATCATAATTATTATGCAGTATGACGTCACAATGTATTATGACGTCATAATGTATCCGCATAATGACATCACAATATATTATGAGAGCGCAATTTGCAGGTATTATGAGCAATTTCTCTTACCCCAATTTGTGTCACATCTACTGGAGCATCATGAGCATGTATTATGACGTCACAGTATATGATGACATCATAATTAGTATGCAGCATGACGTCACAATGTATTATGACGTTATAGTGTATCCGCATTATGACATCACAATATATTATGAGAGCGCAACATGCAGGTATTGTGAGCAATTTGTCATACCACAATTTGTGTCACATCTACTGGAGGATCTTGAGCATGTATTATGAAGTCACAGTATATGATGACATCATAATTAGTATGCACTATGACATCACAATGTATTATGATGTCATAATGTATCCGCATTATGACATCACAATATATTATGAGAGCGCAATTTGCATGTTTTATGACCAATTTCGCTTACCCCAAATTGTGTCACATCTTCTGCTGCATCATGAGCATGTATTATGACGTGACAGTATATGATGACATCATAATTAGTATGCAGTATGACGTCACAATGTATTATGACGTCATAATGTATCCGCCTTTTGACATCACAATATATTATGAGAGCGCAACATGCAGGTATTATGAGCAATTTCTCTTACCCCAATTTGTGTCACATCTACTGGAGCATCATGAGCATGTATTATGACGTCACAGTATATGATGACATCATAATTAGTATGCAGTATGACGTCACAATGTATTATGACGTCATAATGTATCCCCATTATGACAACACAATATATTATGAGAGCGCAACATGCAGGTATTATGAGCAATTTCTCTTACCCCAATTTGTGTCACATCTACAGGAGCATCATGAGCATGTATTATGACGTCACAGTATATGATGACGTCATAATTAGTATGCACTATGATGTCACAATGTATTATGACGTCATAATGTATCCGCATTATGACATCACAATATATTATGAGAGCGCAATTTGCAATTTTATGACCAATTTCGCTTACCCCAATTTGTGTCACATCTACTGGAGCATCATGAACATGTATTATGACGTCACAGTATATGATGACATCATAATTAGTATGCAGTATGACGTCACAATGTATTATGACATCATAATATATCCGCAATATGACAACACAATATATTATGAGAGCGCAATTTGCAGGTATTATGACCCATTTCTCTTACCCCAATTTGTGTCACATCTACTGGAGCATCATGAGCATGTATTATGATGTCACAGTATATGATGACATCATAATTACTATGCACCATGATGTCACAATGTAGTAGGACGTCATAATACATCCGCATTATGACATCACAATATATTATGAGAGCGCAATTTGCAGGTTTTATGACCAATTTCGCTTACCCCAATTTGTGTCACATCTACTGGAGCATCATGAGCATGTATTATGAAGTCACAGTATATGATGACATCATAATTAGTATGCACTATGACATCACAATATATTATGACGTCATAATGTATCCGCTTTATGACATCACAATATATTATGAGAGCGCAACATGCAGGTATTATGAGCAATTTCTCTTCCCCCATTTGTGTAACATCTACTGGAGCATCATGAGCATGTATTATGATGTCACAGTATATGATGACATCATAATTAGTATGCACTATGACTTCACAATGTATTATGACATCATAATGTAACCGCATTATGACATCACAATATATTATGAGAGCGCAATTTGCAGGTTTTAAGACCAATTTCACTTACCGCAATTTGTGTCACATCTACTGGAGCATCATGAGCATGCATTATGACGTCACAGTATATGATGACATCATAATTAGTATGCAGTATGACGTCACGATGTATTATGACGTCACAATGTGTCTGCATTATGACATCACAATATATTATGAGAGCGCTACATGCAGGTATTATGAGCAATTTCTCTTACCCCAATTTGTGTCACATCTACTGGAGCATCATGAGCATGTATTATGACGTCACAGTAAATGATGACATCATAATTAGTATGCACTATGACATCAAAATATTCTATGATGTCATAATGTATCCGCATTATGACATCACAATATATTACGAGAGAGCAATTTGCAGGTATTATGAGCAAATTCTCTTACCCCAATTTGTGTCACATCTACTGGAGCATCATGAGCATGTATTATGCCGTCACAGTATATGATGACATCATAATAAGTATGCAGTATGACGTCACAATGTATTATGACGTCATAATGTATCCGCATTATGAAATCACAATATATGATGAGAGCGCAATTTGCAGGTATTGTGACCCATTTCTCTTACCCCAATTTGTGTCACGTCTACTGGAGTATCATGAGCATGTATTTTGATGTCACAGTATATGATGACATCATAATTACTATGCACTATGACGTCACAATGTATTATGACGTGATAATGTATCCACATTATGACAACACAATATATTATGAGAGCGCAATTTGCAGGTTTTATGACCAATTTCTCTTACCCCAATTTGTGTCACATCTACTGGAGCATCATGAGCATGTATTATGACGTCTCAGTATATGATGACATCATTATTAGTATGCACTATGACGTCACAATGTATTATGACGTCATAATGTATCCGCATTATGACATCACAATATATTATGAGAGCGCAACATGCAGGTATTATGAGCAATTTCTCTTACCCCAATTTGTGTCACGTCTACTGGAGCATCATGAGCATGTATTATGACGTCACAGTATATGATGACATCATAATTAGTATGCAATATAACGTCACAGTGTATTAAGACGTCATAATGTATCCGCATTATGACATCACATTATATTATGAGAGTGCAATTTTCAGGTATTATGAGCAATTTCTCTTACCCCAATTTGTGTCTCATGTACTGGAGTATCATGAGCATGTATTATGACGTCACAGTATATGATGACATCATAATTACTATATACTATGACGTCACAATGCATTATGACGTCATAATGTATCCACATTATGACAACACAATATATTTTAAGAGCGCAATTTGCAGGTTTTATGACCAATTTCTCTTACCCCAATTTGTGTCACATCTACTGGAGCATCATGAGCATGTATTATGACGTCAGAGTATATGATGACATCATTATTAGTATGCACTATGACGTCACAATGTATTATGACGTCATAATGTATCCGCATTATGACATCACAATATATTATGAGAGCGCAACATGCAGGTATTATGAGCAATTTCTCTTACCCCAATTTGTGTCATATCTACTGGAGCATCATGAGCATGTATTATGACGTCACAGTATGTGATGACATCATAAGTATCATGCACTATGACGTCACAATGTACTATGACGTCATAATGTATCCGCATTATGACATCACAATATATTATGAGAGCGCAATTTGCAGGTATTATGAGCAATTTCTCTTACCCCAATTTGTGTCATTTCTACTGGAGCATCATGAGCATGCATTATGACGTCACAGTATGTGATGACATCATAATTAGTATGCACTATGACGTCACAATGTATTATGTCGTCATAATGTATCCGCATTATGACATCACAATATATTATGAGTGCGCAACTTGCAGGTTTTATGACCAGTTTCGCTTACCCCAATTTGTGTCACATCTACTGGAGCATCATGAGCATGTATTATTACGTCACAGTATATGATGACATCATAGCTAGTATGCACTGTGACGTCACAATGTATTATGACGTCATAATGTATCCGCTTTATGACATCACAATATATTTTGAGAGTGCAATTTGCAGGAATTATGAGCAATTTCTCTTACCCCAATTTGTGTCACATCTACTGGAGCATCATGAGCATGTATTATGACATCACAGTATGTGATGACATCATAATTAGTATGCACTATGATGTCACAATGTATTATGACGTCATAATGTATCCGCATTATGACATCACAGTATACTATGAGAGCGCAATTTCCAGGTATTATGACCAATTTCTCTTAACCCAATTTGTTTCATATCTACTGGAGCATCATGAGCATGTATTATGACGTCACAGTATGTGATGACATCATAATTAGTATGCACTATGACGTCAGAATGTATTATGATGTCATAATGTATCCGCATTATGACATCACAATATATTATGAGAGCGCAACATGCAGGTATTATGAGCAATTTCTCTTACCCCAATTTGTGTCACATCTACTGGAGCATCATGAGCATGTATTATGACGTCACAGTATATGATGACATCATAATTAGTATGCACTATGACGTCACAATATTTTATGACGTCATAATGTATCCGCATTATGCCATCACAATATATTATGAGTGGGCAACTTGCAGGCTTTATGACCAGTTTCGCTTACCCGAATTTGTGTCACATCTACTGGAGCATCATGAGCATGTATTATGACATCACAGTATATGATGACATCATAGCTAGTATGCACTGTGATGTCACAATGTATTATGACGTCATAAGGTATCTGCTTTATGACATCACAATATATTTTGAGAGTGCAATTTGCAGGAATTATAGGAAATTTCTCTTACCCCAATTTGTGTCACATCTACTGGAGCATCATGAGCATGTATTATGACATCACAGTATGTGATGACATCATAATTAGTATGCACTATGACGTCACAATGTATTATGACGTCATTATGTATCCGCATTATGACATCACAATATATTATGAGAGCGCAAATTGCAGGTTTTATGACCAATTTCGCTTACCCCAATTTGTGTCACGTCAACTGGAGCTTCATGAGCATGTATTATGACGTCACGATATATGAGGACATCATAATTAGTACGCAGTATGACGTCACAATGTATTATGACGTCATAATGTATCCGCATTATGACATCACAATATATTATGAGAGCGCAATTTGCAGGTATTATGAGCAATTTCGCTTACCCCAATTTGTATGACATCTACTGGAGCATCACGAGGATGTATTATGACGTCACAGTATATGATGACATCACAATTAGTATGCAGTATGACGTCACAATATATTATGAGGTCATAATGTATCCGCATTATGACATCACAATATATAATGAGAGCGCAACATGCAGGTGTTATGAGCAATTACTCTTACCCCAATTTGTGTCACATCTACTGGAGCAACATGAGCATGTATTATGACGTCACAGTATATGATGACATCATAATTAGTATGCAGCATGATGTCACAATGTATTATGACGTCATAATGTATACGCATTATGACATCACAATATATTATGAGAGTGCAACAGGCAGGTATTATGAGCAATTTCCCTTACCCCAATTGGTGTCACATCTACTGGAGCATCATGAGCATGTATTATGACGTCACAGTATATGATGACATCATAATTACTATGCACTATGACGTCACAATGTATTATGACGTCATAATGTATCCGCATTATGACATCACCATATATTATGAGAGCGCAATTTGCAGGTATTAAGAGCAATTTCTCTTACCCCAATTTGTGTCACATCTACTGGAGCATCATGAGCATGTATTATGACGTCACAGTATATGATGACATCATAATTAGTATGCAGTATGACGTCACAATGTATTATGACGTCATGATATAACCGCATTAAGACATCACAATATATTATGAGAGCGCAACATGCAGGTATTATGAGCAATTTCTCTTACCCCAATTTGTGTCACATATACTGGAGCATCATGAGCATGTATTATGTCGTCACAGTATATGATGACATCATAATTAGTATGCACTATGGCGTCACAATGTATTATGACGTCATAATGTATCCGCATTATGACATCACAATATATTATGAGAGCGCAATTTGCAGGTTTTATGACCAATTTCGCTTACCCCAAATTGTGTCACATCTACTGGAGCATCATGAGCATGTATTATGACCTCACAGTATATGACGACATCATAATTAGTATGCAGTATGACGTCACAATGTATTATGACGTCATAATGTATCCGCATTATGACATCACTACATTTGATGAGAGCGCAATTTGCAGGTATTGTGACCCATTTCTCTTACCCCAATTTGTGTCACATCTACTGGAGCATCATGAGCATGTATTATGACGTCAGAGTATATGATGACATCATAATTAGTATGCACCATGACGTCACAATGTATTGTGATGTCATAATGTATCCGCATTATGACATCACAATATATTATGAGAGCGCAATTTGCCGGTATTATGAGCAATTTCTCTTACCCCAAATTGTGTCACATCTACTGGAGCATCATGACCATGTATTATGACGTCACAGTATATGATGACATCATAATTAGTATGCACTATGACGTCACAATGTTTTATGATGTCATAATGTATCCGGATTATGACATCACAATATATTATGAGAGCGCAATTTGCAGGTTTTATGACCAATTTCGCTTACCACAATTTGTGTCACATCTACTGGAGCATCATGAGCATGTATTATGATGTCACAGCATATGATGACATTATAACTAGCATGCACTATGACGTCACAATGTATTATGACGTCGTAATGTATCCGCATTATGACATCACAATATATTATGAGAGCGCAACATGCAGGTATTATGAGCAATTTCTCTTACCCCAATTTGTGTCACATCTACTGGAGCATCATGAGCATGTATTATGACGTCACAGTATATGATGACATCATAATTAGTATGCACTATGACGTCACAATGTATTATGACGTCATAATGTATCTGCATTATGACATCACAATATATTATGAGAGCGCAATTTGCAGGTTTTATGACCAATTTCGCTTACCCCAATTTGTGTCACATCTACTGGAGCATCATGAGCATGTATTGTGATGTCACAGTATATGATGACATCATAATTATTATGCACTATGACGTCACAATGTATTATGACGTCATAATGTATCCGCATTATGACATCACAATATATTATGAGAGCGCAATTTGCAGGTTTTATGACCAATTTCGCTTACCCCAATTTGTGTCATATCTACTGGAGCATCATGAGCATGTATTATGACGTCACAGTATATGATGACATCATAATTAGTATGCAGTATGACGTCACAATATATTATGAGGTCATAATGTATCCGCATTATGACATCACAATGTATTATGAGAGCGCAACATGCAGGTATTATGAGCAATTTCTCTTACCCCAATTTGTGTCACATCTACTGGAGCATCATGAGCATGTATTATGACGTCACAGTAAATGATGACATCATAATTAGTATGCACTATGACGTCACAATGTACTCTGACGTCATAATATATCCGCATTATGACATCACAATACATTATGAGAGCGAAATTTGCAACTATTATGAGCAAATTCTCTTACTCCAATTTTTGTCACATCTACTGGAGCATCATGAGCATGTATTATGACGTCACAGTATATGATGACATCATAATTAGTAAGCAGTATGACGTCACAATGTATTATGACGTCATAATGTATCCGCATTTTGACATCACAATATATGATGAGAGCGCAATTTGCAGGTATTATGATCCATTTCTCTAACCCCAATTTGTGTCATATATACTGGACATCATGAGCATGTATTATGACGTCACAGTATATGATGACATCATAATTAGTATGCACTATGACGTCACAATGTATTATGACGTCCTAATGTATCTGCATTATGACATCACAATATATTATGAGAGCGCAATTTGCAGGTTTTATGACAAATTTCGCTTACCCCAATTTGTGTCATATCTACTGGAGCATCATGAGCATGTATTATGATGTCACAGTATATGATGACATCATAATTAGCATGCACTATGACGTCACAATGTATTATGACGTCATAATGTATCCGCATTATGACATCACAATATATTATGAGAGCGCAATTTGCAGGTTTTATGACCAATTTCGCTTACCCCAATTTGTGTCACATTTACTGAAGCATCATGAGCATGTATTGTGACGTCACAGTATATGATGACATCAAAATTACTATGCACTATGACGTCACAATGTATTATGACGTCATAATGTATCCGCCTTATGAAATCACAATATATAATGAGAGCCCAATTTGCAGGTATTAAGAGCAATTTCTCTAACCACAATTTGTGTCACATCTACTGGAGCATCAAGAGCATGTATTATGACGTCACAGTATATGATGACATCATAATTATTATGCAGTATGACGTCACAATGTATTATGATGACATAATGTATCCGAATTATGACATCACAATATATTATGAGAGCGCAATTTGCAGGTTTTATGACCAAATTTCGCTTACCCCAATTTGTGTCACATCTACTGGAGCATCATGAGCATGTATTATGACGTCACAGTATATGATGACATCATAATTATTATGCAGTATGACGTCACAATGTATTATGACGTCATAATGTATCCGCATAATGACATCACAATATATTATGAGAGCGCAATTTGCAGGTATTATGAGCAATGTCTCTTACCCCAATTTGTGTCACATCTACTGGAGCATCATGAGCATGTATTATGACGTCACAGTATATGATGACATCATAATTAGTATGCAGCATGACGTCACAATGTATTATGACGTCATAGTGTATCCGCATTATGACATCACAATATATTATGAGAGCGCAACATGTAGGTATTGTGAGCAATTTGTCATACCACAATTTGTGTCACATCTACTGGAGGATCTTGAGCATGTATTATGAAGTCACAGTATATGATGACATCATAATTAGTATGCACTATGACGTCACAATGTATTATGACGTCATAATGTATCCGCATTATGACATCACAATATATTATGAGAGCGCAATTTGCATGTTTTATGACCAATTTCGCTTACCCCAAATTGTGTCACATCTTCTGCTGCATCATGAGCATGTATTATGACGTCACAGTATATGATGACATCATAATTAGTATGCAGTATGACGTCACAATGTATTATGACGTCATAATGTATCCGCCTTTTGACATCACAATATATTATGAGAGCGCAATTTGCAGGTATTATGAGCCATTTCTCTTACCCCAATTTGTGTCACATCTACTGGAACATCATGACCATGTATGATGACGTCACAGTATATGATGACATCATAATTAGTATGCACTATGACGTCACAATATATTATGACAACATAATGTATCCGCATTATGACATCACAATATATTATGAGAGCGCAATTTGCAGGTTTTATGACAAATTTCTCTTACCCCAATTTGTGTCACATCTACTGGAGCATCATGAGCATGTATTATGATGTCACAGTATATGATGACATCATAATTAGTATGCAGTATGACGTCACAATATATTATGACGTCATAATGTATCCGCATAATGACATCACAATATATTATGAGAGTGCAACAGGCAGGTATTAAGAGCAATTTCTCTAACCCCAATTTGTGTCACATCTACTGGAGCATCATGAGCATGTATTATGAAGTCACAGTATATGATGACATCATAATTAGTATGCACTATGATGTCACAATGTATTATGACGTCATAATGTATCCGCCTTATGACATCACAATATATTATGAGAGCACAATTTGCAGGTATTAAGAGCAATATCTCTAACCCCAATTTTTGTCACATCTACTGGAGCATCATGAGCATGTATTATGACGTCACAGTATATGATGACATCATTATTAGTATGCACTATGACGTCACAATGTATTATGACGTCCTAATGTATCCGCATTATGACATCACAATATATTATGAGAGCGCAATTTGCAATTTTATGACCAATTTCGCTTACCCCAATTTGTGTCACATTTACTGGAGCATCATGAGCATGTATTATGACGTCACAGTATATGATGACATCATAATTAGTATGCACTATGACGTCACAATGTATTATGACGTCATAATGTATCCGCATTATGACATCACAATATATTATGAGAGCGCAATTTGCAGGTTTTATGACAAATTTCGCTTACCCCAATTTGTGTCATATCTACTGGAGCATCATGAGCATGTATTATGATGTCACAGTATATGATGACATCATAATTAGCATGCACTATGACGTCACAATGTATTATGACGTCATAATGTATCCGCATTATGACATCACAATATATTATGAGAGCGCAATTTGCAGGTTTTATGACCAATTTCGCTTACCCCAATTTGTGTCACATTTACTGGAGCATCATGAGCATGTATTATGACGTCCCAGTATATGATGACATCATAATTACTATGCACTATGACGTCACAATGTATTATGACGTCATAATTTATCCGCCTTATGAAATCACAATATATAATGAGAGCCCAATTTGCAGGTATTAAGAGCAATTTCTCTAACCACAATTTGTGTCACATCTACTGGAGCATCATGAGCATGTATTATGACGTCACAGTATATGATGACATCATAATTATTATGCAGTATGACGTCACAATGTATTATGACGTCATAATGTATCCAAATTATGACATCACAATATATTATGAGAGCGCAATTTGCAGGTTTTATGACCAAATTTCGCTTACCCCAATTTGTGTCACATCTACTGGAGCATCATGAGCATGTATTATGACGTCACAGTATATGATGACATAATAATTATTATGCAGTATGACGTCACAATGTATTATGACGTCATAATGTAGCCACATTATGACATCACAATATATTATGAGAGCGCAATTTGCAGGTATTATGAGCAATTTCTCTTACCCCAAATTGTGTCACATCTACTGGAGAATCATGACCATGTATTATGACGTCACAGTATATGATGACATCATAATTAGTATGCACTATGACGTCACAATGTATTATGATGTCATAATGTATCCGGATTATGACATCACAATATATTATGAGAGCGCAATTTGCAGGTTTTATGACCAATTTCGCTTACCACAAATTGTGTCACATCTACTGGAGCATCATGAGCATGTATTATGATGTCACAGCATATGATGACATTATAACTAGTATGCACTATGACGTCACAATGTATTATGACGTCGTAATGTATCCGCATTATGACACCACAATATATTATGAGAGCGCAACATGCAGGTATTATGAGCAATTTCTCTTACCCCAATTTGTGTCACATCTACTGGAGCATCATGAGCATGTATTATGACGTCACAGTATATGATGACATCATAATTAGTATGCACTATGACGTCACAATGTATTATGACGTCATAATGTATCCGCATTATGACATCACAATATATTATGAGTGCGCAATTTGCAGGTATTATGAGCAATTTCTCTTACCCCAATTTGTTTCATTTCTACTGGAGCATCATGAGCATGTATTATGACCTCACAGTATATGATGACATCATAATTAGTATGCACTATGACGTCACAATATTTTATGTCGTCATAATGTATCCGCATTATGACATCACAATATATTATGAGAGCGCAATTTGCAGGTTTTATGACCAATTTCGCTTACCACAATTTGTGTCACATCTACTGGAGCATCATGAGCATGTATTATGACATCACAGCATATGATGACATTATGACTAGTATGCAATATGACGTCACAATGTATTCTGACGTCATAATGTATCCGCATTATGACATCACAATATATTATGAGTGCGCAATTTGCAGGTATTATGAGCAATTTCTCTTACCCCAATTTGTGTCATTTCTACTGGAGCATCATGAGCATGTATTATGACGTCACAGTATATGATGACATCATAATTAGTATGCACTATGACGTCACAATATATTATGTCGTCATAATGTATCCGCATTATGACATCACAATATATTATGAGAGCGCAATTTGCAGGCTTTATGACCAATTTCGCTTACCACAATTTGTGTCACATCTACTGGAGCATCATGAGCATGTATTATGACATCACAGCATATGATGACATTATGACTAGTATGCAATATGACGTCACAATGTATTCTGACGTCATAATGTATCCGCATTATGACATCACAATATATTATGAGAGCGCAACATGCAGGTATTATGAGCAATTTTTCTTACCCCAATTTGTGTCACATCTACTGGAGCATCATGAGCATGTATTATGACGTCACAGTATATGATGACATCATAGCTAGTATGCACTGTGACGTCACAATGTATTATGACGTCATAATGTATCCGCTTTATGACATCACAATATGTTTTGAGAGTGCAATTTGCAGGAATTATGAGCAATTTCTCTTACCCCAATTTGTGTCACATCTACTGGAGCATCATGAGCATGTATTATGACATCACAGTATGTGATGACATCATAATTAGTATGCACTATGATGTCACAATGTATTATGACGTCATAATGTATCCGCATTATGACATCACAATATATTATGAGAGCGTAATTTCCAGTTATTATGACCAATTTCTCTTACCACAATTTGTTTCACATCTACTGGAGCATCATGAGCATGTATTATGACGTCACAGTATGTGATGACATCATAATTAGTATGCACTATGACGTCAGAATGTATTATGATGTCATAATGTATCCGCATTATGACATCACAATATATTATGAGAGCGCAACATGCAGGTATTATGAGCAATTTCTCTTACCCCAATTTGTGTCACATCTACTGGAGCATCATGAGCATGTATTATGACGTCACAGTATATGATGACATCATAATTAGTATGCACTATGACGTCACAATGTTTTATGACGTCATAATGTATCCGCATTATGACATCACAATATATTATGAGTGCGCAACTTGCAGGTTTTATGACCAGTTTCGCTTACCCCAATTTGTGTCACATCTACTGGAGCATCATGAGCATGTATTATGACGTCACAGTATATGATGACATCATAGCTAGTATGCACTGTGACGTCACAATGTATTATGACGTCATAATGTATCCGCTTTATGACATCACAATATATTTTGAGAGTGCAATTTGCAGGAATTATAAGAAATTTCTCTTACCCCAATTTGTGTCACATCTACTGGAGCATCATGAGCATGTATTATGACATCACAGTACGTGATGACATCATAATTAGTATGCACTATGACGTCACAATGTATTATGACGTCATTATGTATCCGCATTATGACATCACAATATATTATGAGAGCGCAAATTGCAGGTTTTATGACCAATTTCGCTTACCCCAATTTGTGTCACGTCAACTGGAGCTTCATGAGCATGTATTATGACGTCACAATATATGAGGGCATCACAATTAGTATGCAGTATGACGTCACAATATATTATGAGGTCATAATGTATCCGCATTATGACATCACAATATATAATGAGAGCGCAACATGCAGGTATTATGAGCAATTTCTCTTACCACAATTTGTGTCACATCTACTGGAGCAACATGAGCATGTATTATGACGTCACAGTATATGATGACATCATAATTAGTATGCAGCATGATGTCACAATGTATTATGACGTCATAATGTATACGCATTATGACATCACAATATATTATGAGAGTGCAACAGGCAGGTATTATGAGCAATTTCCCTTACCCCAATTGGTGTCACATCTACTGGAGCATCATGAGCATGTATTATGACTTCACAGTATATGACGACATCATAATTAGTATGCAGTATGACGTCACAATGTATTATGACGTCATGATGTATCCGCATTATGACATCACTATATGTGATGAGAGCGCAATTTGCAGGTATTGTGACCCATTTCTCTTACCCCAATTTGTGTCACATCTACTGGAGCATCATGAGCATGTATTATGACGTCAGAGTATATGATGACATCATAATTAGTATGCACCATGACGTCACAATGTATTATGATGTCATAAGATATCCGGATTATGACATCACAATATATTACTAGAGCGCAATTTGCCGGTATTATGAGCAATTTCTCTTACCCCAAATTGTGTCACATCTACTGGAGCATCATGACCATGTATTATGACGTCACAGTATATGATGACATCATAATTAGTATGCACTATGACGTCACAATGTATTATGATGTCATAATGTATCCGGATTATGACATCACAATATATTATGAGAGCGCAATTTGCAGGTTTTATGACCAATTTCGCTTACCCCAATTTGTGTCACATCTACTGGAGCATCATGAGCATGTATTATGACGTCACAGTATATGATGACATCATAATTAGTACGCAGTATGACGTCACAATGTATTATGACGTCATAATGTATCCGCATTATGACATCACAATATATTATGAGAGCGCAATTTGCAGGTATTATGAGCAATTTCGCTTACCCCAATTTGTATGACATCTACTGGAGCATCACGAGGATGTATTATGACGTCACAGTATATGATGACATCACAATTAGTATGCAGTATGACGTCACAATATATTATGAGGTCATAATGTATCCGCATTATGACATCACAATATATAATGAGAGCGCAACATGCAGGTATTATGAGCAATTACTCTTACCCCAATTTGTGTCACATCTACTGGAGCAACATGAGCATGTATTATGACGTCACAGTATATGATGACATCATAATTAGTATGCAGCATGATGTCACAATGTATTATGATGTCATAATGTATACGCATTATGACATCACAATATATTATGAGAGTGCAACAGGCAGGTATTATGAGCAATTTCCCTTACCCCAATTGGTGTCACATCTACTGGAGCATCATGAGCATGTATTATGATGTCACAGTATATGATGACATCATAATTACTATGCACTATGACGTCACAATGTATTATGACGTCATAATGTATCCGCATTATGACATCACCATATATTATGAGAGCGCAATTTTCAGGTATTAAGAGCAATTTCTCTTACCCCAATTTGTGTCACATCTACTGGAGGATCATGAGCATGTATTATGACGTCACAGTATATGATGACATCATAATTAGTATGCAGTATGACGTCACAATGTATTATGACGTCATGATATAACCGCATTAAGACATCACAATATATTATGAGAGCGCAACATGCAGGTATTATGAGCAATTTCGCTTACCCCAATTTGTGTCACATATACTGGAGCATCATGAGCATGTATTATGACGTCACAGTATATGATGACATCATAATTAGTATGCACTATGACGTCACAATGTATTATGACGTCATAATGTATCTGCATTATGACATCACAATATATTATGAGAGCGCAATTTGCAGGTTTTATGACCAATTTCGCTTACCCCAATTTGTGTCACATCTACTGGAGCATCATGAGCATGTATTATGACGTCACAGTATATGATGACATCATAATTAGTATGCAGTATGACGTCACAATGTATTATGACGTCATAATGTATCCGCATTATGACATCACAATATATTATGAGAGCGCAACAGGCAGGTATTAAGAGCAATTTCTCTAACCCCAATTTGTGTCACATCTACTGGAGCATCATTAGCATGTATTATGACGTCACAGTATATGATGACATCATAATTAGTATGCACTATGACGTCACAGTGTATTATGACGTCATAATGTATCCACCTTAAGACATCACAATATATTATGAGAGCACAATTTGCAGGTATTAAGAGCAATTTCTCTAACCGCAATTTGTGTCACATCTACTGGAGCATCATGAGCATGTATTATGACGTCACAGTATATGATGACATCATAATTAGTATGCACTATGACGTCACAATGTATTATGACGTCATAATGTATCCGCATTATGACATCACAATATATTATGAGAGCACAATTTGCAGGTTTTATGACCAATTTCGCTTACCCCAATTTGTGTCACATCTACTGGAGCATCATGAGCATGTATTGTGATGTCACAGTATATGATGACATCATAATTATTATGCACTATGACGTCACAATGTATTATGACGTCATAATGTATCCGCATTATGACATCACAATATATTATGAGAGCGCAATTTGCAGGTTTTATGACCAATTTCGCTTACCCCAATTTGTGTCATATCTACTGGAGGATCATGAGCATGTATTATGACGTCACAGTATATGATGACATCATAATTAGTATGCAGTATGACGTCACAATATATTATGAGGTCATAATGTATCCGCATTATGACATCACAATGTATTATGAGAGCGCAACATGCAGGTATTATGAGCAATTTCTCTTACCCCAATTTGTGTCACATCTACTGGAGCATCATGAGCATGTATTATGACGTCACAATAAATGATGACATCATAATTAGTATGCACTATGACGTCACAATGTACTCTGACGTCATAATGTATCCGCATTATGACATCACAATACATTATGAGAGCGAAATTTGCAACAATTATGAGCAAATTCTCTTACTCCAATTTTTGTCACATCTACTGGAGCATCATGAGCATGTATTATGACGTCACAGTATATGATGACATCATAATTAGTAAGCAGTATGACGTCACAATGTATTATGACGTCATAATGTATCCGCATTTTGACATCACAATATATGATGAGAGCGCAATTTGCAGGTATTATGATCCATTTCTCTAACCCCAATTTGTGTCATATATACTGGACATCATGAGCATGTATTATGACGTCACAGTATATGATGACATCATAATTAGTATGCACTATGACGTCACAATGTATTATGACGTCCTAATGTATCCGCATTATGACATCACAATATATTATGAGAGCGCAATTTGCAGGTTTTATGACAAATTTCGCTTACCCCAATTAGTGTCATATCTACTGGAGCATCAGGAGCATGTATTCTGATGTCACAGTATATGATGACATCATAATTAGCATGCACTATGACGTCACAATGTATTATGACGTCATAATGTATCCGCATTATGACATCACAATATATTATGAGAGCGCAATTTGCAGGTTTTATGACCAATTTCGCTTACCCCAATTTGTGTCACATTTACTGGAGCATCATGAGCATGTATTGTGACGTCACAGTATATGATGACATCATAATTACTATGCACTATGACGTCACAATGTATTATGACGTCATAATGTATCCGCCTTATGAAATCACAATATATAATGAGAGCCCAATTTGCAGGTATTAAGAGCAATTTCTCTAACCACAATTTGTGTCACATCTACTGGAGCATCAAGAGCATGTATTATGACGTCACAGTATATGATGACATCATAATTATTATGCAGTATGACGTCACAATGTATTATGACGACATAATGTATCCGAATTATGACATCACAATATATTATGAGAGCGCAATTTGCAGGTTTTATGACCAAATTTCGCTTACCCCAATTTGTGTCACATCTACTGGAGCATCATGAGCATGTATTATGACGTCACAGTATATGATGACATCATAATTATTATGCAGTATGACGTCACAATGTATTATGACGTCATAATGTATCCGCATAATGACATCACAATATATTATGAGAGCGCAATTTGCAGGTATTATGAGCAATTTCTCTTACCCCAATATGTGTCACATCTACTGGAGCATCATGAGCATGTATTATGACGTCACAGTATATGATGACATCATAATTAGTATGCAGCATGACGTCACAATGTATTATGACGTCATAGTGTATCCGCATTATGACATCACAATATATTATGAGAGCGCAACATGCAGGTATTGTGAGCAATTTGTCATACCACAATTTGTGTCACATCTACTGGAGGATCTTGAGCATGTATTATGAAGTCACAGTATATGATGACATCATAATTAGTATGCACTATAACGTCACAATGTATTATGACGTCATAATGTATCCGCATTATGACATCACAATATATTATGAGAGCGCAATTTGCATGTTTTATGACCAATTTCGCTTACCCCAAATTGTGTCACATCTACTGGAGCATAATGAGCATGTATTCTGACGTCGCAGTATATGATGACATCATATTAGTATGCAGTATGACGTCACAATGTATTATGACGTCATAATGTATCCGCCTTTTGACATCACAATATATTATGAGAGCGCAGTTTGCAGGTATTATGAGCCATTTCTCTTACCCCAATTTGTGTCACATCTACTGGAACATCATGACCATGTATGATGACGTCACAGTATATGATGACATCATAATTAGTATGCACTATGACGTCACAATATATTATGACATCATAATGTATCCGCATTATGACATCACAATATATTATGAGAGCGCAATTTGCAGGTTTTATGACAAATTTGTCTTACCCCAATTTGTGTCACATCTACTGGAGCATCATGAGCATGTATTATGATGTCACAGTATATGATGACATCATAATTAGTATGCAGTATGACGTCACAATATATTATGACGTCATAATGTATCCGCATTATGACATCACAATATATTATGAGAGTGCAACAGGCAGGTATTAAGAGCAATTTCTCTAACCCCAATTTGAGTCACATCTACTGGAGCATCATGAGCATGTATTATGACGTCACAGTATATGATGACATCATAATTATTATGCAGTATGACGTCACAATGTTTTATGACGTCATAATGTATCCGAATTATGACATCACAATATATTATGAGAGCGCAATTTGCAGGTTTTATGACCAAATTTCGCTTACCCCAATTTGTGTCACATCTACTGGAGCATCATGAGCATGTATTATGACGTCACAGTATATGATGACATCATAATTATTATGCAGTATGACGTCAAAATGTATTATGACGTCATAATGTATCCGCATTATGACATCACAATATATTTTGAGAGCGCAATTTGCAGGAATTATGAGCAATTTCTCTTACCCCAATTTGTGTCACATCTACTGGAGCATCATGAGCATGTATTATGACGTCACAGTATATGATGACATCATAATTAGTATGCACTATGACATCACAATATATTATGACGTCCTAATGTATCCGCATTATGACATCACAATATATTATGAGAGCGCAATTTGCAGGTTTTATGACCAATTTCGCTTACCCCAATTTGTGTCACATCTACTGGAGCATCATGAGCATGTATTATGACGTCACAGTATATGATGACATCATAATTAGTATGCACTATGACGTCACAATGTATTATGACGTCATAATGTATCCGCATTATGACATCACAATATATTATGAGAGTACAACATGCAGGTATTATGAGCAATTTCTCTTACCCCAATTTGTATCACATCTACTGGAGCATCATGAGCATGTATTATGACATCACAGTATATGATGACATCATAATTAGTATGCACTATGACGTCACAATGTACTATGACGTCCTAATGTATCCGCATTATGACATCACAATATATTATGAGAGCGCAGTTTGCAGGTTTTATGACAAATTTCTCTTACCCCAATTTGTGTCACATCTACTGGAGCATCATGAGCGTGTATTATGATGTCACAGTATATGATGACATCATAATTAGTATGCAGTATGATGTCACAATATATTATGACGTCATAATGTATCCGCATTATGACATCACAATATATTATGAGAGCGCAACATGCAGGTATTATGAGCAATTTCTCTTACCCCAATTTGTGTCACATCTACTGGAGCATCATGAGCATGTATTATGACGTCACAGTATATGATGACATCATAATTAGTATGCACTATGACGTCACAATGTATTATGACGTCATAATGTATCCGCCTTATGACATCACAATATATTATGAGAGCCCAATTTGCAGGTATTTAGAGCAATTTCTCTAACCCCAATTTGTGTCACATCTACTGGAGCATCATGAGCATGTATTATGACGTCACAGTATATGATGACATCATAATTACTATGCACTATGACGTCACAATGTATTATGACGTCATAATGTATCCGCATTATGACATCACAATATATTATGAGAGCGCAATTTGCAGGTTTTATGACCAATTTTGCTTTCCCCAATTTGTGTCACATCTACTGGAGTATCATGAGCATGTATTATGATGTCACAGTATATGATGACATCATAATTAGTATGCAGTATGACGTCACAACGTATTATGACGTCATAATGTATCCGCATTATGACATCACAATATATTATGAGTGCGCAACATGCAGGTATTAAGAGCAATTTCTCTTACCCAAATTTGTGTCACATCTACTGGAGCATCCTGAGCATGTATTATGACGTCACAGTAAATGATGACATCATAATTAGTATGCACTATGACGTCACAATGTATTATGACGTCATAATATATCCGCATTATGACATCACAATATATTATGAGAGCGCAATTTGCAGGTTTTATGACCAATTTCGCTTACCCCAATTTGTGTCACATTTACTGGAGCATCATGAGCATGAATCATGACGTCACAGTATATGATGACATCATAATTAGTATGCACTATGACGTCACAATATATTATGACGTCATAATGTATCCGCCTTATGACATCGCAATATATTATGAGAGCTCAATTTGCAGGTATTAAGAGCAATTTCTCTAACCACAATTTCTGTCACATCTACTGGAGCATCATGAGCATGTATTATGACGTCACAGTATATGATGACATCATAATTATTATGCAGTATGACATCACAATGTATTATGACGTCATAATGTATCCGAATTATGACATCACAGTATATTATGAGAGCGCAATTTGCAGGTTTTATGACAAATTTCGCTTACCCCAATTTGTGTCATATCTACTGGAGCATCATGAGCATGTATCATGATGTCACAGTATATGATGACATCATAATTAGCATGCACTATGACGTCACAATGTATTATGACGTCATAATGTATCCGCATTATGACATCACAATATTTTATGAGAGCGCAATTTGCAGGTTTTATGACCAATTTCGCTTACCCCAATTTGTGTCACATTTACTGGAGCATCATGAGCATGTATTATGATGTCACAGTATATGATGACATCATAATTACTATGCACTATGACGTCACAATGTATTATGACGTCATAATGTATCCGCCTTATGAAATCACAATATATAATGAGAGCCCAATTTGCAGGTATTAAGAGCAATTTCTCTAACCACAATTTGTGTCACATCTACTGGAGCATCATGAGCATGTATTATGACGTCACAGTATATGATGACATCATAATTATTATGCAGTATGACGTCACAATGTATTATGACGTCATAATGTATCCGAATTATGACATCACAATATATTATGAGAGCGCAATTTGCAGGTTTTATGACCAAATTTCGCTTACCCCAAATTGTGTCACATCTACTGGAGCATCATGAGCATGTATTATGACGTCACAGTATATGATGACATCATAATTATTATGCAGTATGACGTCACAATGTATTATGACGTCATAATGTAGCCGCATTATGACATCACAATATATTATGAGAGCGCAATTTGCAGGTATTATGAGCAATTTCTCTTACCCCAATTTGTGTCACATCTACTGGAGCATCATGAGCATGTATTATGACGTCACAGTATATGATGACATCATAATTAGTATGCACTATGACATCACAATGTATTATGACGTCCTAATGTATCCGCATTATGACATCACAATATATTATGAGAGCGCAATTTGCAGGTTTTATGACCAATTTCGCTTACCCCAATTTGTGTCACATCTACTGGAGCATCATGAGTATGTATTATGACGTCACAGAATATGATGACATCATAATTAGTATGCACTATGACGTCACAATGTATTATGACGTCATAATGTATCCGCATTATGACATCACAATATATTATAAGAGCACAATTTGCAGGTTTTATGACCAATTTCGCTTACCACAATTTGTGTCACATTTACTGGAGCATCATGAGCATGTATTATGACGTCACAGTATGTGATGACATCATAATTAGTATGCACTATGACGTCACAATGTATTATGACGTCATAATGTATCCGCCTTATGACATCACAATATATTATGAGAGCCCAATTAGCAGGTATTAAGAGCAATTTCTCTAACCACAATTTGTGTCACATCTACTGGAGCATCATGAGCATGCATTATGACGTCACAGTATATGATGACATCATAATTAGTATGCACTATGACGTCACAATGTATTATGACGTCATAATGTATCCGAATTATGACATCACAATATATTATGAGAGCGCAATTTGCAGGTTTTATGACCAATTTCTCTTACCCCAATTTGTGTCACATCTACTGGAGCATCATGAGCATGTATTATGACGTCACAGTATATGATGACATCATAATTAGTATGCACTATGACGTCACAATGTATTATGATGTCATAATGTATCCGCATTATGACATCACAATATATTATGAGAGTACAACATGCAGGTATTATGAGCAATTTCTCTTACCCCAATTTGTGTCACATCTACTGGAGCGTCATGAGCATGTATTATGACGTCACAGTATATGATGACATCATAATTAGTATGCACTATGACGTCACAATGTATTATGACGTCCTAATGTATCCGCATTATGACATCACAATATATTATGAGAGCGCAATTTGCAATTTTATGACCAATTTCGCTTACCCCAATTTGTGTCACATTTACTGGAGCATCATGAGCATGTATTATGACGTCACAGTATATGATGACATCATAATTAGTATGCACTATGACGTCAGAATGTATTATGACGTCCTAATGTATCCGCATTATGACATCACAATATATTATGAGAGCGCAATTTGCAGGTTTCATGACCAATTTCGCTTACCCCAATTTGTGACATATCTACTGGAGCATCATGAGCATGTATTATGATGTCACAGTATATGATGACATCATAATTAGCATGCACTATGACGTCACAATGTATTATGACGTCATAATGTATCCGCATTATGACATCACAATATATTATGAGAGCGCAATTTGCAGGTTTTATGACCAATTTCGCTTACCCCAATTTGTGTCACATTTACTGGAGCATCATGAGCATGTATTATGACGTCACAGTATATGATGACATCATAATTACTATGCACTATGACGTCACAATGTATTATGACGTCATAATGTATCCGCCTTATGAAATCACAATATATAATGAGAGCCCAATTTGCAGGTAATAAGAGCAATTTCTCTAACCCCAATTTGTGTCACATCTAGTGGAGCATCATGAGCATGTATTATGACGTCACAGTATATGATGACATCATAATTAGTATGCAGTATGACGTCACAATGTATTATGACGTCATAATGTATCCGAATTTTGACATCACAATATATTATGAGAGCGCAATTTGCAGGTTTTATGACCAAATTTCGCTTACCCCAATTTGTGTCACATCTACTGGAGCATCATGAGCATGTATTATGACGTCACAGTATATGATGACATCATAATTATTATGCAGTATGACGTCACAATGTATTATGACGTGATAATGTATCCGCATTATGACATCACAATATATTATGAGAGCGCAATTTGCAGGTATTATGAGCAATTTCTCTTACCCCAATTTGTGTCACATCTACTGGAGCATCATGAGCATGTATTATGACATCACAGTATATGATGACATCATAATTAGTATGCACTATGACATCACAATGTATTATGACGTCCGAATGTATCCGCATTATGACAACACAATATATTATGAGAGCGCAATTTGCAGTTTTTATGACCAATTTCGCTTACCACAATTTGTGTCACATCTACTGGAGCATCATGAGCATGTATTATGACGTCACAGTATATGATGACATCATAATTAGTATGCACTATGATGTCACAATGTATTATGACGTCATAATGTATCCGCATTATGACATCACAATATATTATGAGAGTACAACATGCAGGTATTATGAGCACTTTCTCTTACCCCAATTTGCGTCACATCTACTGGAGCATCATGAGCATGTATTATGACATCACAGTATATGAAGACATCATAATTAGTATGCACTATGACGTCACAATGTATTATGACGTCATAATGTATCCGCATTATGACATCACAATATTTTATGAGAGCGCAGTTTGCAGGTTTTATGACAAATTTCTCTTACCCCAATTTGTGTCACATCTACTGGAGCATCATGAGCATGTATTATGATGTCACAGTAAATGATGACATCATAATTAGTATGCACTGTGACATCACAATGTATTATGACGTCATAATATATCCGCATTATGACATCACAATATATTATGAGAGCGCAATTTGCAGGTTTTATGACCAATTTCGCTTACCCCAATTTGTGTCACATTTACTGGAGCATCATGAGCATGAATCATGACGTCACAGTATATGATGACATCATAATTAGTATGCACTATGACGTCACAATATATTATGACGTCATAATGTATCCGCCTTATGACATCGCAATATATTATGAGAGCTCAATTTGCACGTATTAAGAGCAATTTCTCTAACCACAATTTCTGTCACATCTACTGGAGCATCATGAGCATGTATTATGACGTCACAGTATATGATGACATCATAATTATTATGCAGTATGACGTCACAATGTATTATGACGTCATAATGTATCCGAATTTTGACATCACAATATATTATGAGAGCGCAATTTGCATGTTTTATGACCAATTTCGCTTACTCCAATTTGTGTCACATCTACTGGAGCATCATGAGCATGTATTACGACGTCACAGTATATGATGACATCATAATTATTATGCAGTAAGACGTCACAATGTATTATGACGTCATAATGTATCCGCATTATGACATCACAATATATTATGAGAGCGCAACGTGCAGGTATTATGAGCAATTTCTCTTACCCCAAATTGTGTCACATCTACTGGAGCATCATGAGCATGTATTATGACGTCACAGTATATGATGACATCATAATTAGTATGCACTATGACGTCACAATGTATTATGACGTCATAATGTATCCGCATTATGACATCACAATATATTATGAGAGCGCAATTTGCAGGTATTAGGAGCAATTTCCCTAACCCCAATTTGTGACACATCTACTGGAGCATCATGAGCATGTATTATGACGTCACAGTATATGATGACACCATAATTATTATGCAGTATGACGTCACAATGTATTATGACGTCATAATGTATCCGCATTATGACATCACAATATATTATGAGAGCGCAATTTGCAGGTTTTATGACCAATTTCGCTTACCCCAATTTGTGTCACATCTACTGGAGCATCATGAGCATGTATTATGACGTCACAGTATATGATGACATCATAATTAGTATGCACTATGACGTCACAATGTATTATGACGTCATAATGAATCCGCATTTTGACATCACAATATATTATGAGAGTGCAATTTGCAGGATTTATGATCGATTTTGCTTTCCCCAATTTGTGTCACATATACTGGAGCATCATGAGCATGTATTATGACGTCACAGTATATGATGACATCATAATTAGTATGCAGTATGACGTCAAAATGTATTATGACGTCATAATGTATCCGCATTATGACATCACAATATATTATGAGTGCGCAACATGCAGGTATTTAGAGCAATTTCTCTTACCCCAATTTGTGTCACATCTACTGGAGCATCCTGAGCATGTATTATGACGTCACAGTAAATGATGACATCATAATTAGTATGCACTATGACGTCACAATGTATTATGACGTAATAATGTATCCGCATTATGACATCACAATATATTATGAGAGGGCAATTTGCAGGTTTTATGACCAATTTCGCTTACCCCAATTTGTATCACATCTACTGGAGCATCATGAGCATTTATTATGACATCACAGTATATGATGACATCATAATTAGTATGCACTATGACGTCACAATGTATTATGACGTCATAATGTATCCGCAATATGACATCACAGTATATTATGAGAGCGCAATTTGCAGGTTTTATGACCAATTTTGCTTACCCCAATTTGTGTCACATTTACTGGAGCATCGTGAGCATGTATTATGACGTCACAGTATATGATGACATCATAATTAGTATGCACTATGACGTCACAATGTATTATGACGTCATAATGTATCCGCATTATGACATCACAATATATTATGAGAGTGCAACATGCAGGTATTATGAGCAATTTCTCTTACCCCAATTTGTGTCACATCTACTGGAGCATCATGAGACTGTATTATGACGTCACAGTATATGATGACATCATAATTAGTTTGCACTATGATGTCACAATGCATTATGATGTCATAATGTATCCGCATTATCACATCACAATATATTATGAGAGCGAAATTTGCAGGTATTATGAGCAATTTCTCTTACTCCAAATTGTGTCACATCTACTGGAGCATCATGAGCATGTATTATGACGTCACAGTATATGATGACAACATAATTCTTATGCACTATGACGTCACAATGTATTATGATGTCATAATGTATCTGCATTATGACATAACAATATATTATGAGAGCGCAATTTGCAGGTATTATGAGCAATTTATCCTACCACAATTTGTGTCACATCTACTGGAGCATCATGAGCATGTATTATGACATCACAGTATATGAAGGCATCATAATTAGTATGCAGTATGACGTCACAATGTATTATGATGTCATAATTTGTCCACATTATGACATCACAATGTATTATGAGAGCGCAACATGCAGGTATTATGAGCAATTTCTCTTACACCAACATGTGTCACATCTACTGGAGCACCATGAGCATGTATTATGACATCACAGTATATGATGACATCATAATTAATATGCACCATGACGTCACAATGTATTATGACGTCGTAATGTATCTGCATTATTACATCACAATATATGATGAGAGCGCAATTTTCAGGTATTGTGACCCATTTCTCTTACCCCAATTTGTGTCACATCTAGTGGAGCATCATGACCATGTATTATGACGTAACAGTATATGATGACATCATAATTAGTATGCACTATGACGTCACAATGTATTATGACGTCATAATGTATCCGCATTATGACATCACAATATATTATGAGAGCGCAACTTGCAGGATTTATAACCAATTTCGCTTACCCCAATTTGTTTCACATCTACTGGAGCATCATGAGCATGTATTATGACATCACAGTTTATGAGGACATCATAATTAGTACGCAGTATGACGTCACAATGTATTATGACGTCATAATGTATCCGGATTATGACATCACAATATAATATGAGAGCACAATTTGCAGGTATTAAGAGCAATTTCTCTTAACCCAATTTGGGTCACATCTACTGGAGAATCATGAGCATGTATTATGATGTCACAGTATATGATGACATCATAATTAGTATGCAGTATGACGTCACAATGTATTATGACATCATAATATATCCGCATTATGTCATCACAATATATTACGGGAGCGCAACATGCAGGCATTATGATCAATTTCTCTTACCCCAATTTGTGTCACATCTACTGGAGCATCATGAGCATGTATTATGACGTCACAGTATATGATGACATCATAATTAGTATGCACTATGAGGTCACAATGTATTACGACGTCATAATGTATCCGCATTATGACATCACAATATATTATGAGAGCGCAATTGGCAGGTTTTAAGACCAATTTCGGTTACCCCAATTTGTGTCACATCTACTGGAGCATCATGAGCATGTATTATGACGTCACAGTATATGATGACATCATAATTAGTATGCACTATGATGTCACAATGTATTATGACGTCATAATGTATCCGCATTTTGACATCACAAAATAGTATGAGAGCGCAACATGCAGGTATTATGAGCAATTTCTCTTACCCCAATTTGTGTCACATCTACTGGAGCATCATGAGCATGTATTATGACGTCACAGTATATGATGACATCATAATTAGTATGCAGTATGATGTCACAATGTATTATGACGTCATAATGTATCCTCATTATGACATCACAATATATTATGAGAGCGCAACATGCAGGTATTATGAGCAATTTCTCTTACCCCAATTTGTGTCACATCTACTGGAGCATCATGAGCATGTATTATGACGTCACAGTATATGATGACATCATAATTAGTATGCACTATGACGTCACAATGTATTATGACGTCATAATGTATCCGCATTATGACATCACAATATATTATGAGAGCACAATTTGCAGGTTTTTTGACCAATTTCGCTTACCCCAATTTGTGTCACATCTACTGGAGCATCATGAGCATGTATTGTGATGTCACAGTATATGATGACATCATAATTATTATGCACTATGACGTAACAATGTATTATGACGTCATAATGTATCCGCATTATGACATCACAATATATTATGAGAGCGCAATTTGCAGGTTTTATGACCAATTTCGCTTACCCCAATTTGTGTCACATCTACTGGAGCATCATGAGCATGTATTATGACGTCACAGTATATGATGACATCATAATTAGTATGCACTATGACGTCACAATGTATTATGAGGTCATAATGTATCCGCATTATGACATAACAATGTATTATGAGAGCGCAACATGCAGGTATTATGAGCAATTTCTCTTACCCCAATTTGTGTCACATCTACTGGAGCATCATGAGCATGTATTATGACGTCACAGTAAATGATGACATCATAATTAGTATGCACTATGACGTCACAATGTACTATGACGTCACAATTTATCCGCATTATGACATCACAATAAATTATGAGAGCGAAATTTGCAGCTATTATGAGCAAATTCTCTTACTCCAATTTTTGTCACATCTACTGGAGCATCATGAGCATGTATTATGACGTCACAGTATATGATGACATCATAATTAGTAAGCAGTGTGACGTCACAATGTATTATGACGTCATAATGTATCCGCATTTTGAAATCACAATATATGATGAGAGCGCAATTTGCAGGTATTATGATCAATTTCTCTAACCCCAATTTGTGTCAAATCTACTGGACATCATGAGCATGTATTATGACGTCAGAGTATATGATGACATCATAATTAGTATGCACTATAACGTCACAATGTATTATGACGTCATAATGTATCCGCATTATGACATCACAATATAGTATGATAGCGCAATTTGCAGGTTTTATGGCCAATTTCGCTTACCCCAATTTGTGTCACATCTACTGGAGCATCATGAGCATGTATTATGACGTCACAGTATATGATGACATCATAATTAGTATGCAGCATGACGTCACAATGTATTATGACGTCATAGTGTATCCGCATTATGACATCACAATATATTATGAGAGCGCAACATGCAGGTATTATGAGCAATTTGTCTTACCACAATTTGTGTCACATCTACTGGAGGATCTTGAGCATGTATTATGAAGTCAAAGTATATGATGACATCACAATTAGTATGCACTATGACGTCACAATGTATTATGACGTCATAATGTATCAGCATTATGACATCACAATATATTATGAGAGCGCAATTTGCAGGTTTTATGACCAATTTCGCTTACCCCAAATTGTGTCACATCTACTGGAGCATAATGAGCATGTATTATGACGTCACAGTATATGATGACATCATATTAGTATTCAGTATAAGGTCACAATGTATTATGACGTCATAATGTATCCGCATTTTGACATCACAATATATTATGAGAGCGCAATTTGTAGGTATTATGAGCAATTTCTCTTACCCCAATTTGTGTCACATCTACTGGAACATCATGACCATGTATGATGACGTCACAGTATATGATAACGTCATAATTAGTATGCAGTATGACGTCACAATGTATTATGACGTCATAATGTATCCGCATTATGACATCACAATATATTATGAGAGCGCAACTTGCAGGTATTATGACCAATTTCGCTTACCCCAATTTGTGTCACATCTACTGGAGCATCATGAGCATGTATTATGACCTCACAGTATATGATGATATCATAATTAGTATGCACTATGACGTCACAATGTATTATGACGTCCTAATGTATCCGCATTATGACATCACAATATATTATGAGAGCGCAATTTGCAATTTTATGAACAATTTCGCTTACCCCAATTTGTGTCACATTTACTGGAGCATCATGAGCATGTATTATGACGTCACAGTATATGATGACATCATAATTAGTATGCACTATGACGTCACAATGTATTATGACGTCATAATGTATCCGCATTATGACATCACAATATATAATGAGAGCGCAACATGCAGGTATTATGAGCAATTTCTCTTACCTAAATTTGTGTGACATCTACTGGAGCATCATGAGCATGTATTATGACGTCACAGTATATGATGACATAATAATTAGTATGCACTATGATGTCACAATGTATTATGATGTCATAATGTATGCGCATTATGACATCACAATATATTATGAGAGCGCAACTTGCAGGTATTATGAGCAATTTCTCTTAACCCAATTTGTGTCACGTCTACTGGAGCATCATGAGCATGTATTATGACGTCTCAGTATATGATGACGTCATAATTAGTATGCAGTATGACGTCACAATGTATTATGACGTCATAATGTATCTGCATTTTGACATCACAATATATTATGAGAGCGCAATTTGCAGGTTTTATGACCAATTTCGCTTACCCCAATTTGTGTCACATCTACTGGAGCATCATGAGCATGTATTATGTCGTCAGAGTATATGATGACATCATAATTAGTATGCAGTATGATGTCACAATGTATTATGACGTCATAATGTATCCTCATTATGACATCACAATATATTATGAGAGCGCAATTTGCAGGTTTTATGAACAAATTCGCTTACCCCAATTTGTGTCACATCTACTGGAGCATCATGAGCATGTATTATGACGTCACAGTATATGATGATATCATAATTAGTATGCAGTATGACCTCACAATGTATTATGACGTCATAATGTATCCGCCTTATGACATCACAATATATTATGAGAGTGCAACATGCAGGTATTATCAGCAATTTCTCTTGCCCCAATTTGTGTCACATCTATTGGAGCATCATGAGCATGTATTATGATGTCACAGTATATGATGACATCATAATTAGTATGCAGTATGATGTCACAATGTATTATGACGTCATAATGTATCCGCATTATGACATCACAATATACTATTAGAGCGCAATTTGCAGGTTTTATGAAAAATTTCGCTTACCCCAATTTGTGTCACATATACTGGAGCATCATGAGCATGTATTATGACGTCACAGTATATGATGACATCATAATTAGTATGTAGTATGACGTCACAATGTATTATGACGTCGTAATGTATCCGCCTTATGACATCACAATATATTATGAGAGCGCAATTTGCAGGTATTATGAGCAATTTCCCTTACCCCTATTTGTGTCACATCTACTGGAGCATCATGACCATGTATTATGACGTCAGAGTATATGATGACATCATAATTAGTATGCACTATGACATCAAAATGTATTATGACGTCATAATGTATCCGCATTGTGACATCACAATATATTATGAGAGCGCAATTTGCAGGTTTTATGACCAATTTCGCTTACCCCATTTTGTGTCACATTTACTGGAGCATCATGAGGATGTATTATGACGTCACAGTATATGATGACATCATAATTAGTATGCAGTATGACGTCACAATGTATTATGACGTCATAATGTATCCGCATTATGACATCACAATATATTATGAGAGCGCAACATGGAGGTATTATGACCAATTTCGCTTACCCCAATTTGTGTCACATCTACTGGAGCATCATGAACATGTATTATGACGTCACAGTATATGATGACATCATAATTAGTATGCACTATGACATCACAATGTATTATGACGTCATAATGTATCCGCATTGTGACATCACAATATATTATGAGAGCGCAATTTGCAGGTTTTATGACCATTTTCGCTTACCCCAATTTGTGTCACATCTACTGGAGAATCATGAGCATGTATTATGACGTCACAGTATATGATGACATCATAATTAGTATGCAGTATGACGTCACAATGTATTATGACGTCATAATGTATCCGCATTATGACATCACAATGTATTATGAGAGCGCAACTTGCAGGTATTATGAGCAATTTCTCTTACTCCAGTTTGTGTCACGTCTACTGGAGCACCATGAGCATGTATTATGACGTCACAGTATATGATGACATCATAATTAGTATGCAGTATGACGTCACAATGTATTATGATGTCATAATATATCCGCTTTATGACATCATAATATATTATGAGAGCGCAACATGCAGGTATTATGAACAATTTCTCTTACCCCAATTTGTGTCACATCTACTGGAGCATCATGAGCATGTATTATGACGTCACAGTATATGATGACATCATAATTAGTATGCAGTATGACGTCACAATGTATTATGACGTCTTAATGTATCCGCATTATGACATCACAATATATTATGAGAGCGCAATTTGCAGGTTTTATGACAAATTTCGCTTACCCCAATTTGTGTCACATCTACTGGAGCATCATGAGCATGTATTATGACGTCACAGTATATGATGACATCATAATTAGTATGCAGTATGACGTCACAATGTATTATGATGTCATAATGTATCCGCTTTATGACATCATAATATATTATGAGAGCGCAACATGCAGGTATTATGAACAATTTCTCTTACCCCAATTTTTGTCACATCTACTGGAGCATCATGAGCATGTATTATGACGTCACAGTATATGATGACATCATAATTAGTATGCAGTATGACATCACAATGTATTATGACGTCAGAATGTATCCGCATTGTGATATCACAATATATTATGAGAGCGCAACATTCAGGTTTTATGACCAATTTCTCCTACCCCAATTTGTGTCACATCTACTGGAGCATCATGAGCATGTATTATGACGTCACAGTATATGATGACATCATAATTAGTATGCAGTATTACGTCACAATGTATTATGACGTCATAATATATCCGCATTATGACATCACAGTATATGATCAGAGCGCAATTTGCAGGTATTGTGACCCATTTCACTTACCCCAATTTGTGTCACATCTACTGGAGTATCATGAGCATGTATTATGATGTCACAGTATATGACGACATCATAATTAGTATGCACTATGACGTCACAATGTATTATGACGTCATAATGTATCCGCATTATGACATCACAGTATATTATGAGAGCGCAACTTGCAGGTTTTATGACCAATTTCGCTTACCCCAATTTGTGTCACATCTACTTGAGCATCATGAGCATGCATTATGACGTCACAGTATATGATGACATCATAACTAGTATGCAGTATGACGTCACAATGTATTATGACGTCATAATGTATCCGCCTTATGACATCACAATATATTATGAGAGCGCAACATGCAGGTATTATGAGCAATTTCTCTTACCCCAATTTGTGTCACATCTACTGGAGCATCATGAGCATGTATTATGACATCACAGTATATGATGACATCATAAATAGTATGCAATATGATGTCACAATGTATTATGACGTCATAATGTATCCGCCTTATGACATCACAATATATTATGAGAGCGCACTTTGCAGGTATTATGAGCAGTTTCTCTTACCCCAATTTTTTTCACATCTACTGGAGAATCATGAGCATGTATTATGACGTCACAGTATATGATGACGTCATAATTAGTATGCACTATGACGTCACAATGAATTATGACGTCATAATGTATCCGCATTTTGACATCACAATATATTATGAGAGCGCAGTTTGCAGGTTTTATGACCAATTTCGCTTACCCCAATTTGTGTCACATCTACTGGAGCATCATGATCATGTGTTATGACGTCACAGCATATGATGACATCATAACTAGTATGCACTATGACCTCACAATGCATTATGACGTCGTAATGTATCCGCATTATGACATCACAATATATTATGAGAGCGCAACATGCAGGTATTATGACTAAATTCTGTTACCCCAATTTGTGTCACATCTACTGGCGCATCATGAGCATGTATTATGACGTCACAGTATATGATGACTTCATAATTTGTTTGCACTATGACGTCACAATGTATTATGTCATCATAATGTATCCGCATTATGACATCACAATATATTATGAGAGCGCAATTTGCAGGTTTTATGACCAATTTAGCTTACCCCATTTTGTGTCACATCTACTGGAGCATCATGAGCATGTATTATGATGTCACAGTATATGATGACATCATAATTAGTACGCACTATGACGTCACAATGTATTATGACGTCATAATGTAAACGCATTATGACATCACAATATATTATGAGAGTGCAATTTGCAGGTTTTATGACCAATTTTGCTTACCCCAATTTGTGTCACATCTACTGGAGCATCATGAGCATGTATTATGACGTCACAGCATATGATGATATCATAACTAGTACGCACTATGATGTCACAATGCATTATGACGTCGTAATGTATCCGCATTATGACATCACAATATATTATGAGAGCGCAACATGCAGGTATTATGAGCAAATTCTGTTACCCCAATTTGTGTCACATCTACTGGCGCATCATGAGCATGTATTATGACGTCACAGTATATGATGACATCATAATTTGTTTGAACTATGACGTCACAATGTATTATGTCGTCATAATATATCCGCATTATGACATCACAATATATTATGAGAGCGCAATTTGCAGGTTTTATGACCAATTTAGCTTACCCCATTTTGTGTCACATCTACTGGAGCATCATGAGCATGTATTATGACATCACAGTATATGATGACATCATAATTAGTATGCAGTATGACGTCACAATGTATTATGACGTCATAATGTATCCGCATTATGACATCACAATATATTATGAGAGCGCAACATGCAGGTATTATGACCAATTTCGCTTACCCAATTTGTGTCACATCTACTGGAGCATCATGAGCATGTATTATGACGTCACAGTATATGATGACATCATAATTAGTATGCACTATGACGTCACAATGTATTATGACGTCATAATATATCCGCATTATGACATCACAATATAGTATGGGAACGCAATTTGCAGGTATTATGAGCAGTTTCCCTTACCCCAATTTGTTTCACATCTACTGGAGAATCATGAACATGTATTATGACGTCACAGTATATGATGATGTCATAATTAGTATGCACTATGACGTCACAATGTATTATGACGTCATAATGTATCCGCATTATGACATCACAATATATTATGAGAGCGCAACAAGCAGGTATTATGAGCAAATTCTCTTACCCCAATTTGTGTAACACCTACTGGAGCATCATGAGCATGTATTATGACGTCACAGTATATGATGACGTCATAATTACTATGCACTATGACGTCACAATGTATTATGTCGTCATAATGTATCCACATTATGACATCACAATATATTATGAGAGCGCAATTTACAGGTTTTATGACCATTTTCGATTACCCCAATTTGTGTCACATCTACTGGAGCATCATGAGCATGTATTATGACGTCACAGTATATGATGACATCATAATTACTACGCACTATGACGTCACAATGTATTATGATGTCATAAAGTATCCGCATTATGACATCACAATATATATTATGAGAGTGCAATTTGCAGGTTTTTTGAACAATTTCGCTTACCCCAATTTTTGTCACATCTACTGGAGCATCATGATCATGTATTATGATGTCACAGCATATGATGACATCATAACTAGTATGCAAGATGACGTCACAATGTATTATGACGTCATAATGTATCCGCATTATGACATCACAATATATTATGAAAGCGCAACATGCAGGTATTATGAGCAATTTCTCTTACCCCAATTTGTGTCACATCTACAGGAGCATCATGAGCATGTATTATGACGTCACAGTATATGATGACATCATAATTAGTATGCACTATGACGTCACAATGTATTATGACGTCATAATGTATCCGCATTTTGACATCACAATATATTATGAGAGCGCAATTTGCAGGTTTTATGACCAATTTCGCTTACCCCATTTTGTGTCACATCTACTGAAGCATCATGAGCATGTATTATGACGTCACAGTATATGATGACATCATAATTAGTATGCAGTATGACGTCACAATGTATTATGACGTCATAATGTATCCGCATTATGACATCACAATATATTATGAGTGCGCAATTTGCATGTCTTATGACCATTTTCGCTTACCCCAATTTGTGTCACATCTACTGGAGCATCATGAGCATGTATTATGACCTCACAGTATATGATGACATCATAATGAGTATGCAATATGACGTCACAATGTATTATGACGTCATAATGTATCCGCATTATGACATCACAATATATTATGAGAGCGCAATTTGCAGGTATTATGAGCAATTTCTCTTACCCCAATTTGTGTCACATTTACTGGAGCATCATGAGCATGTATTATGACGTCACAGTATGTGACGACATCATAATTAGTATGCACTATGATGTCACAATGTATTATGACGTCATAATGTATCCGCATTATGACATCACAATATATTATGAGAGCGCAATTTGCAGTTTTTATGACCATTTTTGATTACTCCAATTTGTGTCACATCTACTGGAGCATCATGAGCATGTATTATGACGTCACAGTATATGATGACATCATAATTAGTATGCAGTATGACGTCACAATGTATTATGACGTCATAATGTATCCGCATTATGACATCACAATATATTATGAGAAGGCAACATGCAGGTATTATGAGCAATTTCCCTTACCACAATTTGTGTCACGTCTACTGGAGCATCATGAGCATGTATTATGACATCACAGTATATGATGACATCATAATTAGTATGCACTATGACGTCACAACATATTATGACGTCATAATGTATCCGCATTATGACATCACAATATATTATGAGAGCGCAACTTGCAGGTATTATGAGCAATTTCTCTTACTCCAATTTGTGTCACGTCTACTGGAGCACCATGAGCATGTATTATGACGTCACAGTATATGATGACATCATAATTAGTATGCAGTATGACGTCACAATGTATTATGACGTCATAATGTATCCGCATTATGACATCATAATATATTATGAGACCGCAACATGCAGGTATTATGAACAATTTCTCTTACCCCAATTTGTGTCACATCTACTGGAGCATCATGAGCATGTATTATGACATCACAGTATATGATGACATCATAATTAGTATGCACTATGACGTCACAACATATTATGACGTCATAATGTATCCGCATTATGACATCACAATATATTATGAGAGCGCAATTTGCAGGTTTTATGAACAATTTCGCTTTCCCCAATTTGTGTCACATCTACTGGCGCATCATGAGCATGTATTATGACGTCACAGTATATGATGACATCATAATTAGTATGTAGTATGACGTCACAATGTATTATGACGTCGTAATATATCCGCCTTATGACATCACAATATATTATGAGAGCGCAATTTGCAGGTATTATGAGCAATTTCTCTTGCCTAAATTTGTGTGACATCTACTGGAGCATCATGAGCATGTATTATGACGTCACAGTATATGATGACATCATAATTAGTATGCACTATGACGTCACAATGTATTATGACGTCATAATGTATCCGCATTATGACATCACAATATATTATGAGAGCACAATTTGCAGGATTTATGAGCAATTTCTCTTACCCCAATTTGTGTCACATCAAATGGACCATCATGAGCATGTATTATGACGTCACAGTATATGATGACATCATAATTAGTATGCACTATGACGTCACAATGTATTATGACGACATAATGTATCCGCATTATGACATCACAGTATATTATGAGAGCGCAACTTGCAGGTTTTATGACCAAATTCGCTTACCCCAATTTGTGTCACATCTACTGTAGCATCATGAGCATGTATTATGACGTCACAGTATATGATGACATCATAATTAGTATGCAGTATGACGTCACAATATATTATGACGTCGTAATGTATCCGCATAATGACATCACAATATATGATCAGAGCGCAATTTGCAGGTATTGTGACCCATTTCTCTTACCCCTATTTGTGTCACATGTACTGGAGCATCATGAGCATGTATTATGACGTCACAGTATATGATGACATCATAATTAGTATGCAGTATGACGTCACAATGTATTATGACGTCGTAATGTATCCGCATAATGACATCACAATATATGATCAGAGCGCAATTTGCAGGTATTGTGACCCATTTCTCTTACCCCTATTTGTGTCACATGTACTGGAGCATCATGAGCATGTATTATGACGTCACAGTATATGATGACATCATAATTAGTATGCAGTATGTCGTCACAATGTATTATGACGTCATAATGTATCCGCATTATGACATCACAATGTATTATGAGAGCGCAACATGCAGGTATTATGACCAATTTCGCTTACCCCAATTTGTGTCACATCTACTGGAGCATCATGAGCATGTATTATGACGTCACATTATATGATGACATCATAATTAGTATGGACTATGACGTCACAATGTATTATGACGTCATAATGTATCCGCATTATGACATCACAATATATTATGAGAGCGCAATTTGCAGGTTTTATGACAAATTTCGCTTACCCCAATTTGTGTCACATCTACTGGAGCATCATGAGCATGTATTATGACGTCACAGCATATGATGACATCATAATTAGTATGCACTATGACGTCACAATGTATTATGACGTCATAATGTATCCGCATTATGGCCTCACAATATATTATGAGAGCGCAACATGCAGGTATTATGAGCAATTTCTCTTACCCCAATTTGTGTCACATCTACTGGAGCATCATGAGCATGTATTATGACGTCACAGTATATGATGACATCATAATTAGTATGCACTATGACGTCACAATGTATTATGACGTCATAATGTATCCGCATTATGACATCACAATATTTTATGAGAGCGCAACATGCAGGTATTATGAGCAATTTCTCTTATCTAAATTTGTGTCACATCTACTGGAGCATCTTGAGCATGTATTATGATGTCACAGTATATGATGACATCATAATTAGTATGCAGTATGACATCACAATGTATTATGACATCATAATGTATCCGCATTGTGATATCACAATATATTATGAGAGCGCAACATGCAGGTTTTATGACCAATTTCTCCTACCCCAATTTGTGTCACATCTACTGGAGCATCATGAGCATGTATTATGACGTCACAGTATATGCTGACATCATAATTAGTATGCAGTATGATGTCACAATGTATTATGACGTCATAATGTATCCGCATTATGACATCACAATATATTATGAGAGCGCAATTTGCAGGTTTTATGACCAATTTCGCTTACCCCAATTTGTGTCACATCTACTGGAGCATCATGAGCATGTATTATGACGTCACAGCATATGATGACATCATAACTAGTATGCACTATGACGTCACAATGCATTATGACGTCGTAATGTATCTGCATTATGACATCACAATATATTATGAGAGCGCAACATGCAGGTATTATGAGCAAATTCTGTTACCCCAATTTGTGTCACATCTACTGGCGCATCATGAGCATGTATTATGACGTCACAGTATATGATGACATCATAATTTGTTTGCACTATGACGTCAAAATGTATTATGTCGTCGTAATGTATCTGCATTATGACATCACAATATATTATGAGAGCGCAATTTGCAGGTTTTATGACCAATTTAGCTTAACCCATTTTGTGTCACATCTACTGGAGCATCATGAGCATGTATTATGACCTCACAGTATATGATGACATCATAATGAGTATGCAATATGACGTCACAATGTATTATGACGTCATAATGTATCCGCATTATGACATCACAATATATTATGAGAGCGCAATTTGCAGGTATTATGAGCAATTTCTCTTACCCCAATTTGTGTCACATTTACTGGAGCATCATGAGCATGTATTATGACGTCACAGTATGTGACGACATCATAATTAGTATGCACTATGATGTCACAATGTATTATGACGTCATAATGTATCCGCATTATGACATCACAATATAGTATGAGAGCGCAATTTGCAGTTTTTATGACCATTTTCGATTACTCCAATTTGTGTCACATCTACTGGAGCATCATGAGCATGTATTATGACGTCACAGTATATGATGACATCATAATTAGTATGCAGTATGACGTCACAATGTATTATGACGTCATAATGTATCCGCATTATGACATCACAATATATTATGGGAACGCAACATGCAGGTATTGTGAGCAATTTCCCTTACCACAATTTGTGTCATGTCTACTGGAGCATCATGAGCATGTATTATGACGTCACAGTATATGATGACATCATAATTAGTATGCACTATGACGTCACAATGTATTATGACGTCATAATGTATCCGCATTATGACATCACAATATATTATGAGAGCGCAACTTGCAGGTATTATGAGCAATTTCTCTTACTCCAATTTGTGTCACGTCTACTGGAGCACCATGAGCATGTATTATGACGTCACAGTATATGATGACATCATAATTAGTATGCAGTATGACGTCACAATGTATTATGACGTCATAATGTATCCGCATTATGACATCATAATATATTATGAGAGCGCAACATGCAGGTATTATGAACAATTTCTCTTACCCCAATTTGTGTCACATCTACTGGAGCATCATGAGCATGTATTATGACGTCACAGTATATGATGACATCATAATTAATATGCAGTATGACGTCACAATGTATTATGACGTCATAATGTATCCGCATTATTACATCACAATATATTATGAGAGCGCAATTTGCAGGTTTTATGACAAATTTCGCTTACCCCAATTTGTGTCACATCTACTGGAGCATCATGAGCATGTATTATGACGTCGCAGCATATGATGACATCATAATTAGAATGCACTATGACGTCACAATGTATTATGACGTCATAATGTATCCGCATTATGACATCACAATATATTATGAGAGCGCAACATGCAGGTATTATGAGCAATTTCTCTTACCCCAATTTGTGTCACATCTACTGGAGCATCATGAGCATGTATTATGATGTCACAGTATATGATGACATCATAATTAGTATGCAGTATGACATCACAATGTATTATGACGTCAGAATGTATCCGCATTGTGATATCACAATATATTATGAGAGCGCAACATTCAGGTTTTATGACCAATTTCTCCTACCCCAATTTGTGTCACATCTACTGGAGCATCATGAGCATGTATTATGACGTCACAGTATATGATGACATCATAATTAGTATGCAGTATGACGTCACAATGTATTATGACGTCATAATATATCCGCATTATGACATCACAATATATGATCAGAGCGCAATTTGCAGGTATTGTGACCCATTTCACTTACCCCAATTTGTGTCACATCTACTGGAGTATCATGAGCATGTATTATGATGTCACAGTATATGATGACATCATAATTAGTATGCACTATGACGTCACAATGTATTATGACGTCATAATGTATCCGCATTATGACATCACAGTATATTATGAGAGCGCAACTTGCAGGTTTTATGACCAATTTCGCTTACCCCAATTTGTGTCACATCTACTTGAGCATCATGAGCATGTATTATGACGTCACAGTATATGATGACATCATAACTAGTATGCAGTATGACGTCACAATGTATTATGACGTCATAATGTATCCGCCTTATGACATCACAATATATTATGAGAGCGCAACATGCAGGTATTATGAGCAATTTCTCTTACCCCAATTTGTGTCACATCTACTGGAGCATCATGAGCATGTATTATGACATCACAGTATATGATGACATCATAAATAGTATGCAATATGATGTCACAATGTATTATGACGTCATAATGTATCCGCCTTATGACATCACAATATATTATGAGAGCGCACTTTGCAGGTATTATGAGCAGTTTCTCTTACCCCAATTTTTTTCACATCTACTGGAGAATCATGAGCATGTATTATGACGTCACAGTATATGATGACGTCATAATTAGTATGCACTATGACGTCACAATGTATTATGACGTCATAATGTATACGCATTTTGACATCACAATATATTATGAGAGCGCAATTTGCAGGTTTTATGACCAATTTCGCTTACCCCAATTTGTGTCACATCTACTGGAGCATCATGATCATGTGTTATGACGTCACAGCATATGATGACATCATAAATAGTATGCACTATGACCTCACAATGCATTATGACGTCGTAATGTATCCGCATTATTACATCACAATATATTATGAGAGCGCAACATGCAGGTATTATGAGCAAATTCTGTTACCCCAATTTGTGTCACATCTACTGGCGCATCATGAGCATGTATTATGACGTCACAGTATATGATGACATCATAATTTGTTTGCACTATGACGTCACAATGTATTATGTCGTCATAATGTATCCGCATTATGACATCACAATATATTATGAGAGCGCAATTTGCAGGTTTTATGACCAATTTAGCTTACCCCATTTTGTGTCACATCTACTGGAGCATCATGAGCATGTATTATGACGTCACAGTATATGATGACATCATAATTAGTACGCACTATGACGTCACAATGTATTATGACGTCATAATGTATCCGCATTATGACATCACAATATATTATGAGAGTGCAATTTGCAGGTTTTATGACCAATTTCGCTTACCCCAATTTGTGTCACATCTACTGGAGCATCATGAGCATGTATTATGACGTCACAGCATATGATGACATCATAACTAGTACGCACTATGATGTCACAATGCATTATGACGTCGTAATGTATCCGCATTATGACATCACAATATATTATGAGAGCGCAACATGCTGGTATTATGAGCAAATTCTGTTACCCCAATTTGTGTCACATCTACTGGAGCATCATGAGCATGTATTATGACGTCACAGTATATGATGACATCATAATTAGTATGCACTATGACGTCACAATGTATTATGACGTCATAATATATCCGCATTATGACATCACAATATAGTATGGGAACGCAATTTGCAGGTATTATGAGCAGTTTCCCTTACCCCAATTTGTTTCACATCTACTGGAGAATCATGACCATGTATTATGACGTCACAGTATATGATGATGTCATAATTAGTATGCACTATGACGTCACAATGTATTATGACGTCATAATGTATCCGCATTATGACATCACAATATATTATGAGAGCGCAACATGCAGGTTTTATGAGCAAATTCTCCTACCCCAATTTGTGTAACACCTACTGGAGCATCATGAGCATGTATTATGACGTCACAGTATATGATGACATCATAGTTACTATGCACTATGACGTCACAATGTATTATGTCGTCATAATGTATCCACATTATGACATCACAATATATTATGAGAGCGCAATTTACAGGTTTTATGACCATTTTCGATTACCCCAATTTGTGTCACATCTACTGGAGCATCATGAGCATGTATTATGACGTCACAGTATATGATGACATCATAATTACTACGCACTATGACGTCACAATGTATTATGATGTCATAAAGTATCCGCATTATGACATCACAATATATTATGAGAGTGCAATTTGCAGGTTTTTTGAACAATTTCGCTTACCCCAATTTGTGTCACATCTACTGGAGCATCATGATCATGTATTATGATGTCACAGCATATGATGACATCATAAATAGTATGCAAGATGACGTCACAATGTATTATGACGTCATAATGTATCCGCATTATGACATCACAATATATTATGAAAGCGCAACATGCAGGTATTATGAGCAATTTCTCTTACCCCAATTTGTGTCACATCTACAGGAGCATCATGAGCATGTATTATGACGTCACAGTATATGATGACATCATAATTAGTATGCACTATGACGTCACAATGTATTATGACGTCATAATGTATCCACATTTTGACATCACAATATATTATGAGAGCGCAATTTGCAGGTTTTATGACCAATTTCGCTTACCCCATTTTGTGTCACATCTACTGAAGCATCATGAGCATGTATTATGACGTCACAGTATATGATGACATCATAATTAGTATGCAGTATGACGTCACAATGTATTATGACGTCATAATGTATCCGCATTATGACATCACAATATATTATGAGTGCGCAATTTGCATGTCTTATGACCATTTTCGCTTACCCCAATTTGTGTCACATCTACTGGAGCATCATGAGCATGTATTATGACCTCACAGTATATGATGACATCATAATGAGTATGCAATATGACGTCACAATGTATTATGACGTCATAATGTATCCGCATTATGACATCACAATATATTATGAGAGCGCAATTTGCAGGTATTATGAGCAATTTCTCTTACCCCAATTTGTGTCACATTTACTGGAGCATCATGAGCATGTATTATGACGTCACAGTATGTGACGACATCATAATTAGTATGCACTATGATGTCACAATGTATTATGACGTCATAATGTATCCGCATTATGACATCACAATATATTATGAGAGCGCAATTTGCAGTTTTTATGACCATTTTTGATTACTCCAATTTGTGTCACATCTACTGGAGCATCATGAGCATGTATTATGACGTCACAGTATATGATGACATCATAATTAGTATGCAGTATGACGTCACAATGTATTATGACGTCATAATGTATCCGCATTATGACATCACAATATATTATGAGAAGGCAACATGCAGGTATTATGAGCAATTTCCCTTACCACAATTTGTGTCACGTCTACTGGAGCATCATGAGCATGTATTATGACGTCACAGTATATGATGACATCATAATTAGTATGCACTATGACGTCACAATGTATTATGACGTCATAATGTATCCGCATTCTGACATCACAATATATTATGAGAGCGCAACTTGCAGGTATTATGAGCAATTTCTCTTACTCCAATTTGTGTCACGTCTACTGGAGCACCATGAGCATGTATTATGACGTCACAGTATATGATGACATCATAATTAGTATGCAGTATGACGTCACAATGTATTATGACGTCATAATGTATCCGCATTATGACATCATAATATATTATGAGAGCGCAATATGCAGGTATTATGAACAATTTCTCTTACCCCAATTTGTGTCACATCTACTAGAGCATCATGAGCATGTATTATGACATCACAGTATATGATGACATCATAATTAGTATGCACTATGACGTCACAACGTATTATGACGTCATAATGTATCCGCATTATGACATCACAATATATTATGAGAGCGCAATTTGCAGGTTTTATGAACAATTTCGCTTTCCCCAATTTGTGTCACATCTACTGGCGCATCATGAGCATGTATTATGACGTCACAGTATATGATGACATCATAATTAATATGGACTATGACGTCACAATGTATTATGACATCATAATGTATCCGCATTATGACATCACAATATATTATGAGAGCGCAATTTGCAGGTTTTATGACAAATTTCGCTTACCCCAATTTGTGTCACATCTACTGGAGCATCATGAGCATGTATTATGACGTCACAGCATATGATGACATCATAATCAGAATGCACTATGACGTCACAATGTATTATGACGTCATAATGTATCCGCATTATGACATCACAATATATTATGAGAGCGCAACATGCAGGTATTATGAGCACTTTCTCTTACCCCAATTTGTGTCACATCTACTGGAGCATCAGGAGCATGTATTATGACGTCACAGTATATGATGACATCAAAATTAGTATGCACTATGACGTCACAATGTATTATGACGTCATAATGTATCCGCATTATGACCTCACAATATATTATGAGAGCGCAACATGCAGGTATTATGAGCAATTTCTCTTATCTAAATTTTTGTCACATCTACTGGATCATCATGAGCATGTATTATGATTTCACAGTATATGATGACATCATAAGTAGTATGCAATATGACATCACAATGTATTATGACGTCATAATGTATCCGCATTGTGATATCACAATATATTATGAGAGCGCAACATGCAGGTTTTATGACCAATTTCTCCTACCCCAATTTGTGTCACATCTACTGGAGCATCATGAGCATGTATTATGACGTCACAGTATATGATGACATCATAATTAGTATGCAGTATGACGTCACAATGTATTATGACGTCATAATGTATCCGCATTATGACATCACAATATATGATCAGAGTGCAATTTGCAGGTATTGTGACCCATTTCTCTTACCCCAATTTGTGTCACATCTACTGGAGTATCATGAGCATGTATTATGATGTCACAGTATATGATGACATCATAATTAGTATGCACTATGACGTCACAATGTATTATGACGTCATAATGTATCCGCCTTATGACATCACAATATATTATGAGAGCGCAACATGCAGGTATTATGAGCAATTTCTCTTACCCCAATTTGTGTCACATCTACTGGAGCATCATGAGCATGTATTATGACGTCACAGTATATGATGACATCATAAATAGTATGCAGTATGATGTCACAATGTATTATGACGTCATAATGTATCCGCCTTATGACATCACAATATATTATGAGAGCGCAATTTGCAGGTATTATGAGCAGTTTCTCTTACCCCAATTTTTTTCACATCTACTGGAGAATCATGAGCATGTATTATGACGTCACAGTATATGATGACGTCATAATTAGTATGCACTATGACGTCACAATGTATTATGACGTCATAATGTATCCACATTATGACATCACAATATATTATGAGAGCGCAACATGCAGGTATTATGAGCAAATTCTGTTACCCCAATTTGTGTCACATCTAGTGGCGCATCATGAGCATGTATTATGACGTCACAGTATATGATGACATCATAATTACTCTGCACTATGACGTCACAATGTATTATGTCGTCATAAAGTATCCGCAATATGACATCACAATATATTATGAGAGCGCAACATGCAGGTATTTTGAGCAATTTCTCTTACCCCAATTCGTGTCACATCTACTGGAGCATCATGAGCATGTATTATGACGTCACAGTATATGATGACATCATAATTAGTATGCACTATGACGTCACAATGTATTATGTCGTCATAATGTATCCGCATTATGACATCACAATATATTATGAGAGCGCAATTTACAGGTTTTATGACCATTTTCGATTACCCCATTTTGTGTCACATCTACTGGAGCATCATGAGCATGTATTATGACGTCACAGTATATGATGACATCATAATTAGTATGCAATATGACGTCACAATGTATTATGATGTCATAATGTATCCGCATTATCACATCACAATATATTATGAGAGCGCAACATGCAGGTATTATGACCAATTTCGCTTACCCCAATTTGTGTCACATCTACTGGCGCATCATGAGCATGTATTATGACGTCACAGTATCTGATGACATCATAATTAGTATGCACTATGTCGTCACAATGTATTATGACATCATAATGTATCCGCATTATGACATCACAATATATTATGAGAGCGCGATTTGCAGGTATTATGACCAATTTCGCTTACCCCAATTTGTGTCACATCTACTGCTGCATCATGAGCATGTATTATGACGTCACAGTATATGATGACATCATAATTAGTATGCAGTATGACGTCACAGTCTATTATGACGTCATAATGTATCCGCTTTATGACATCACAATATATTATGAGAGAGCAACATGCAGGTATTATGAGCAATTTCTCTTACCCCAATTTGTGTCACTTCTACTGGAGCATCATGAGCATGTATTATGATGTCACAGTATATGATGACATCATAATTAGTATGCACTATGACGTCACAGTGTATTATGACGTCATACTGTATCCGCATTATGACATCACAATATATTATGAGAGCGCAATTTGCATGTCTTATGACCATTTTCGCTTACCGCAATTTGTGTCACATCTACTGGAGCATCATGAGCATGTATTATGACGTCACAGTATATGATGACATCATAATTAGTATGCACTATGACGTCACAATGTATTATGTCGTCATAATGTATCCGCATTATGACATCACAATATATTATGAGAGCGCAACATGCAGGTATTATGAGCAATTTCTCTTACCCCAATTTGTGTCACATCTACTGGAGCATCATGAGCATGTATTATGATGTCACAGTATATGATGACATCATAATTAGTATGCACTATGACGTCACAATGTATTATGACGTCATAATGTATCCGCATTATTACATCACAATATATTATGAGAGCGCAACTTGCAGGTATTATGAGCAATTTCTCTTACTCCAATTTGTGTCACATCTACTGGAGCATCATGAGCATGTATTATGATGTCACAGTATATGATGACATCATAATTAGTATGCAGTATGACATCACAATGTATTATGACGTCAGAATGTATCCGCATTGTGATATCACAATATATTATGAGAGCGCAACATTCAGGTTTTATGACCAATTTCTCCTACCCCAATTTGTGTCACATCTACTGGAGCATCATGAGCATGTATTATGACGTCACAGTATATGATGACATCATAATTAGTATGCAGTATGACGTCACAATGTATTATGACGTCATAATATATCCGCATTATGACATCACAATATATGATCAGAGCGCAATTTGCAGGTATTGTGACCCATTTCACTTACCCCAATTTGTGTCACATCTACTGGAGTATCATGAGCATGTATTATGATGTCACAGTATATGATGACATCATAATTAGTATGCACTATGACGTCACAATGTATTATGACGTCATAATGTATCCGCATTATGACATCACAGTATATTATGAGAGCGCAACTTGCAGGTTTTATGACCAATTTCGCTTACCCCAATTTGTGTCACATCTACTTGAGCATCATGAGCATGTATTATGACGTCACAGTATATGATGACATCATAACTAGTATGCAGTATGACGTCACAATGTATTATGACGTCATAATGTATCCGCCTTATGACATCACAATATATTATGAGAGCGCAACATGCAGGTATTATGAGCAATTTCTCTTACCCCAATTTGTGTCACATCTACTGGAGCATCATGAGCATGTATTATGACATCACAGTATATGATGACATCATAAATAGTATGCAATATGATGTCACAATGTATTATGACGTCATAATGTATCCGCCTTATGACATCACAATATATTATGAGAGCGCACTTTGCAGGTATTATGAGCAGTTTCTCTTACCCCAATTTTTTTCACATCTACTGGAGAATCATGAGCATGTATTATGACGTCTCAGTATATGATGACATCATAATTAGTATGCAGTATGACGTCACAATGTATTATGTCGTCATAATATATCCGCATTATGACATCACAATATATTATGAGAGCGCAATTTGCAGGTTTTATGACCAATTTAGCTTACCCCATTTTGTGTCACATCTACTGGAGCATCATGAGCATGTATTATGACATCACAGTATATGATGACATCATAATTAGTATGCAGTATGACGTCACAATGTATTATGACGTCATAATGTATCCGCATTATGACATCACATTATATTATGAGAGCGCAACATGCAGGTATTATGAACAATTTCGCTTACCCAATTTGTGTCACATCTACTGGAGCATCATGAGCATGTATTATGACGTCACAGTATATGATGACATCATAATTAGTATGCACTATGACGTCACAATGTATTATGACGTCATAATATATCCGCATTATGACATCACAATATAGTATGGGAACGCAATTTGCAGGTATTATGAGCAGTTTCCCTTACCCCAATTTGTTCCACATCTACTGGAGAATCATGACCATGTATTATGACGTCACAGTATATGATGATGTCATAATTAGTATGCACTATGACGTCACAATGTATTATGACGTCATAATGTATCCGCAATATGACATCACAATATATTATGAGAGCGCAACATGCAGGTATTATGAGCAAATTCTCTTACCCCAATTTGTGTAACACCTACTGGAGCATCATGAGCATGTATTATGACGTCACAGTATATGATGACATCATAATTACTATGCACTATGACGTCACAATGTATTATGTCATCATAATGTATCCACATTATGACATCACAATATATTATGAGAGCGCAATTTACAGGTTTTATGACCATTTTCGATTACCCCAATTTGTGTCACATCTACTGGAGCATCATGAGCATGTATTATGACGTCACAGTATATGATGACATCATAATTACTACGCATTATGACGTCACAATGTATTATGATGTCATAAAGTATCCGCATTATGACATCACAATATATTATGAGAGTGCAATTTGCAGGTTTTTTGAACAATTTCGCTTACCCCAGTTTGTGTCACATCTACTGGAGCATCATGATCATGTATTATGATGTCACAGCATATGATGACATCATAACTAGTATGCAAGATGACATCACAATGTATTATGACGTCATAATGTATCCGCATTATGACGTCCCAATATATTATGAAAGCGCAACATGCAGGTATTATGAGCAATTTCTCTTACCCCAATTTGTGTCACATCTACAGGAGCATCATGAGCATGTATTATGATGTCACAGTATATGATGACATCATAATTAGTATGCACTATGACGTCACAATGTATTATGACGTCATAATGTATCCGCATTTTGACATCACAATATATTATGAGAGCGCAATTTGCAGGTTTTATGACCAATTTCGCTTACCCCATTTTGTGTCACATCTACTGAAGCATCATGAGCATGTATTATGACGTCACAGTATATGATGACATCATAATTAGTATGCAGTATGACGTCACAATGTATTATGACGTCATAATGTATCCGCATTATGACATCACAATATATTATGAGTGCGCAATTTGCATGTCTTATGACCATTTTCGCTTACCCCAATTTGTGTCACATCTACTGGAGCATCATGAGCATGTATTATGACCTCACAGTATATGATGACATCATAATGAGTATGCAATATGACGTCACAATGTATTATGACGTCATAATGTATCCGCATTATGACATCACAATATATTATGAGAGCGCAATTTGCAGGTATTATGAGCAATTTCTCTTACCCCAATTTGTGTCACATTTACTGGAGCATCATGAGCATGTATTATGACGTCACAGTATGTGACGACATCATAATTAGTATGCACTATGATGTCACAATGTATTATGACGTCATAATGTATCCGCATTATGACATCACAATATATTATGAGAGCGCAATTTGCAGTTTTTATGACCATTTTTGATTACTCCAATTTGTGTCACATCTACTGGAGCATCATGAGCATGTATTATGACGTCACAGTATATGATGACATCATAATTAGTATGCAGTATGACGTCACAATGTATTATGACGTCATAATGTATCCGCATTATGACATCACAATATATTATGAGAAGGCAACATGCAGGTATTATGAGCAATTTCCCTTACCACAATTTGTGTCACGTCTACTGGAGCATCATGAGCATGTATTATGACGTCACAGTATATGATGACATCATAATTAGTATGCACTATGACGTCACAATGTATTATGACGTCATAATGTATCCGCATTATGACATCACAATATATTATGAGAGCGCAACTTGCAGGTATTATGAGCAATTTCTCTTACTCCAATTTGTGTCACGTCTACTGGAGCACCATGAGCATGTATTATGACGTCACAGTATATGATGACATCATAATTAGTATGCAGTATGACGTCAGAATGTATTATGACGTCATAATGTATCCGCATTATGACATCATAATATATTATGAGAGCGCAACATGCAGGTATTATGAACAATTTCTCTTACCCCAATTTGTGTCACATCTACTGGAGCATCATGAGCATGTATTATGACATCACAGTATATGATGACATCATAATTAGTATGCACTATGACGTCACAACGTATTATGACGTCATAATGTATCCGCATTATGACATCACAATATATTATGAGAGCGCAATTTGCAGGTTTTATGAACAATTTCGCTTTCCCCAATTTGTGTCACATCTACTGGCGCATCATGAGCATGTATTATGACGTCACAGTATATGATGACATCATAATTAATATGGACTATGACGTCACAATGTATTATGACGTCATAATGTATCCGCATTATGACATCACAATATATTATGAGAGCGCAATTTGCAGGTTTTATGACAAATTTCGCTTACCCCAATTTGTGTCACATCTACTGGAGCATCATGAGCATGTATTATGACGTCACAGCATATGATGACATCATAATCAGAATGAACTATGACGTCACAATGTATTATGACGTCATAATGTATCCGCATTATGACATCACAATATATTATGAGAGCGCAACATGCAGGTATTATGAGCACTTTCTCTTACCCCAATTTGTGTCACATCTACTGGAGCATCAGGAGCATGTATTATGACGTCACAGTATATGATGACATCATAATTAGTATGCACTATGACGTCACAATGTATTATGACGTCATAATGTATCCGCATTATGACATCACAATATATTATGAGAGCGCAACATGCAGGTATTATGAGCAATTTCTCTTATCTAAATTTTTGTCACATCTACTGGATCATCATGAGCATGTATTATGATTTCACAGTATATGATGACATCATAAGTAGTATGCAATATGACATCACAATGTATTATGACGTCATAATGTATCCGCATTGTGATATCACAATATATTATAAGAGCGCAACATGCAGGTTTTATGACCAATTTCTCCTACCCCAATTTGTGTCACATCTACTGGAGCATCATGAGCATGTATTATGACGTCACAGTATATGATGACATCATAATTAGCATGCAGTATGACGTCACAATGTATTATGACGTCATAATATATCCGCATTATGACATCACAATATATGATCAGAGCGCAATTTGCAGGTATTGTGACCCATTTCTCTTACCCCAATTTGTGTCACATCTACTGGAGTATCATGAGCATGTATTATGATGTCACAGTATATGATGACATCATAATTAGTATGCACTATGACGTCACAATGTATTATGACGTCATAATGTATCCGCCTTATGACATCACAATATATTATGAGAGCGCAACATGCAGGTATTATGAGCAATTTCTCTTACCCCAATTTGTGTCACATCTACTGGAGCATCATGAGCATGTATTATGACGTCACAGTATATGATGACATCATAAATAGTATGCAGTATGATGTCACAATGTATTATGACGTCATAATGTATCCGCCTTTTGACATCACAATATATTACGAGAGCGCAATTTGCAGGTATTATGAGCAGTTTCTCTTACCCCAATTTTTTTCACATCTACTGGAGAATCATGAGCATGTATTATGACGTCACAGTATATGATGACGTCATAATTAGTATGCACTATGACGTCACAATGTATTATGACGTCATAATGTATCCACATTATGACATCACAATATATTATGAGAGCGCAACATGCAGGTATTATGAGCAAATTCTGTTACCCCAATTTGTGTCACATCTACTGGCGCATCATGAGCATGTATTATGACGTCACAGTATATGATGACATCATAATTACTCTGCACTATGACGTCACAATGTATTATGTCGTCATAATGTATCCGCATTATGACATCACAATATATTTTGAGAGCGCAATTTGCAGGTTTTATGACCAATTTAGCTTACCCCATTTGTGTCACATCTACTGGAGCATCATGAGCATGTATTATGACGTCACAGTATATGATGACATCATAATTAGTATGCACTATGACGTCACAATGTATTATGTCGTCATAATGTATCCACATTATGACATCACAATATATTATGAGAGCGCAATTTACAGGTTTTATGACCATTTTCGATTACCCCAATTTGTGTCACATCTACTGGAGCATCATGAGCATGTATTATGACGTCACAGTATATGATGACATCATAATTAATACGCACTATGATGTCACAATGTATTATGATGTCATAATGTATCCGCATTATCACATCACAATATATTATGAGAGTGCAATTTGCAGGTTTTATGACCAATTTCGCTTACCCCAATTTGTGTCACATCTACTGGAGCATCATGATCATGTGTTATGACGTCACAGCATATGATGACATCATAACGAGTATGCAAGATGACGTCACAATGTATTGTGACGTCATAATGTATCCACAGTATGACATCACAATATATTATGAAAGCGCAACATGCATGTATTATGAGCAATTTCTCTTACCCCAATTTGTGTCACATCTACTGGAGCATCATGAGCATGTATTATGACGTCACAGTATATGATGACATCATAATTAGTATGCACTATGACGTCACAATGTATTATGACGTCATAATGTATCCGCATTTTGACATCACAATATATTATGAGAGCTCAATTTGCAGGTTTTATGAACAATTTCGCTTACCCCATTTTGTGTCACATGTACTGAAGCATCATGAGCATGTATTATGACGTCACAGTATATGATGACATCATAATTAGTATGCAGTATGACGTCACAATGTATTATGACGTCACAATGTATCCGCCTTATGACATCACAATATATTATGAGAGCGCAACATGCAGGTATTATGAGAAATTTCTCTTTCCCCAATTTGTGTCACATCTACTGGAGCATCATGACCATGTATTATGACGTCACAGTATATGATGACATCATAATTAGTATGGACTATGACGTCACAATGTATTATGACGTCATAATGTGTCCGCATTATGACATCACAATATATTATGAGAGCGCAATTTGCAGGTTTTATGACAAATTTCGCTTACCCCAATTTGTGTCACATCTACTGGAGCATCATGAGCATGTATTATGACGTCACAGTATATGATGACATCATAATTAGAATGCACTATGACGTCACAATGTATTATGACGTCATAATGTATCCGCATTATGACATCACAATATATTATGAGAGCGCAAAATGCAGGTATTATGAGCAATTTCTCTTACCCCAATTTGTGTCACATCTACTGGAGCATCAGGAGCATGTATTATGACGTCACAGTATATGATGACATCATAATTAGTATGCACTATGACGTCACAATGTATTATGACGTCATAATGTATCCGCATTATGACATCACAATATATTATGAGAGCGCAACATGCAGGTATTATGAGCAATTTCTCTTATCTAAATTTGTGTCACATCTACTGGAGCATCATGAGCATGTATTATGATGTCACAGTATATGATGACATCATAATTAGTATGCAGTATGACATCACAATGTATTATGACGTCATAATGTATCCGCATTGTGATATCACAATATATTATGAGAGCGCAACATGCAGGTTTTATGACCAATTTCTCCTACCCCAATTTGTGTCACATCTACTGGAGCATCATGAGCATGTATTATGATGTCACAGTATATGATGACATCATAATTAGTACGCACTATGACGTCACAATGTATTATGACGTCATAATGTATCCGCATTATGATATCACAATATATTATGAGAGTGCTATTTGCAGGTTTTATGACCAATTTCGTTTACCCCAATTTGTGTCACATCTACAGGAGCATCATGATCATGTATTATGACGTCACAGCATATGATGACATCATAACTTGTATGCAAGATTACGTCACAATGTATTATGACGTCATAATGTATCCGCATTATGACATCACAATATATTATGAGAGCGCAACATGCAGGTATTTTGAGCAATTTCTCTTACCCCAATTCGTGTCACATCTACTGGAGCATCATGAGCATGTATTATGACGTCACAGTATATGATGACATCATAATTAATATGCACTATGACGTCACAATGTATTATGTCGTCATAATGTATCCGCATTATGACATCACAATATATTATGAGAGCGCAATTTGCAGGTTTTATGACCAATTTCGCTTACCCCATTTTGTGTCACATCTACTGGAGCATCATGAGCATGTATTATGACGTCACAGTATATGATGACATCATAATTAGTATGCAATATGACGTCACAATGTATTATGACGTCATAATGTATCCGCATTATGACATCACAATATATTATGAGAGCGCAACATGCAGGTATTATGACCAATTTCGCTTACCCCAATTTGTGTCACATCTACTGGCGCATCATGAGCATGTATTATGACGTCACAGTATCTGATGACATCATAATTAGTATGCACTATGTCGTCACAATGTATTATGACATCATAATGTATCCGCATTATGACATCACAATATATTATGAGAGCGCGATTTGCAGGTATTATGACCAATTTCGCTTACCCCAATTTGTGTCACATCTACTGCTGCATCATGAGCATGTATTATGACGTCACAGTATATGATGACATCATAATTGGTATGCAGTATGACGTCACAGTCTATTATGACGTCATAATGTATCCGCTTTATGACATCACAATATATTATGAGAGAGCAACATGCAGGTATTATGAGCAATTTCTCTTACCCCAATTTGTGTCACTTCTACTGGAGCATCATGAGCATGTATTATGACGTCACAGTATATGATGACATCATAATTAGTATGCACTATGACGTCACAATGTATTATGACGTCATAATGTATCCGCCTTATGACATCACAATATATTATGAGAGCGCAATTTGCATGTCTTATGACCATTTTCACTTACCGCAATTTGTGTCACATCTACTGGAGCATCATGAGCATGTATTATGACGTCACAGTATATGATGACATCATAATGAGTATGCAATATGACGTCACAATGTATTATGACGTCATAATGTATACACATTATGACATCTCAATACATTATGAGAGCGCAATTTGCAGGTATTATGAGCAATTTCTCTTACCCCAATTTGTGTCACATCTACTGGAGCATCATGAGTATGTATTATGACGTCACAGTATATGATGACATCATAATTAGTACGGACTATGATGTCACAATGTATTATGACGTCATAATGTATCCACATTATGACATCACAATATATTATGAGAGCGCAATTTGCAGGTTTTATGACCATTTTCGATTACTCCAATTTGTGTCACATGTACTGGAGCATCATGAGCATGTATTATGACGTCACAGTATATGATGACATCATAATTAGTATGCAGTATGACGTCACAATGTATTATGACGTCATAATGTAGCCTCATTATGACTTCACAATATATTATGAGAGCCCAACATGTAGGTATTATGAGCAATTTCTCTTACCCCAATTTGTGTCACATCTACTGGAGCATCATGAGCATGTATTATGACGTCACAGTATATGATGACATCATAATTAGTATGCACTATGACGTCACAATGTATTATGACGTCATAATGTATCCGCATTATGACATCACAATATATTATGAGAGCACAATTTGCAGGTTTTATGACCAATTTCGCTTACCCCAATTTGTGTCACATCTACTGGAGCATCATGAGCATGTATTATGACGTCACAGTATATGATGACATCATAATTAGTATGCAGTATGACCTCACAATATATTATGACGACATAATATATCCGCAATATGATATCACAATATATTATGAGAGCGCAACATGCAGGTATTATGAGCAATTTCTCTAACCCAATTTGTGTCACATCTACTGGAGCATCATGAGCATGTATTATGACGTCACAGTAAATGATGACATCATAATTAGTATGCACTATGTCGTCACAATGTATTATGATGTCATAATGTATCCGCATTATGGCATCACAATATATTATGAGAGCGCAATTTGCAGGTTTTATGACCAATTTCGCTTACCCCAATTTGTGTCACATCTACTGGAGCATCATGAGCATGTATTATGTCGTCACAGTATATGAGGACATCATAATTAGTATGCAGTATGATGTCACAATGTATTATGATGTCATAATGTATCCGCCTTATGACAACACAATATATTATGAGGGCGCAACATGCAGGTATTATGAGCAATTTCTCTTACCCCAATTTGTGTCACATCTACTGGAGCATCATGAGCATGTATTATGACGTCACAGTAAATGATGACATCATAATTAGTACGCAGTATGACGTCACAATGTATTATGTCGTCATAATGTATCCGCATTATGACATCACAATATATTATGAGAGCGCAATTTGCAGGTTTTATGACCAATTTCGCTTACCCCAATTTGTGTCACCTCTACTGGAGAATCATGAGCATGTATTATGACGTCACAGTATATGATGACATCATAATTAGTATGCACTATGACGTCACAATGTATTATGACGTCATAATGTATCCGCATTATGACATCACAATATATTATGAGAGCGCAATTTGCAGGTTTTATGACCAATTTCGCTTACCCCAATTTGTTTCACATCTACTGGAGCATCATGAGCATGCATTATGACGTCACAGTATATGATGACATCATAATTAGTATGCACTATGATGTCACAATGTATTGTGACGTCATAATGCATCCGCCTTATGACATCACAATATATTATGAGAGCGCAACATGCAGGTATTATGAGCAATTTCTCTAACCCCAATTTGTGTCACATCTACTGGAGCATCATGAGCATGTATTATGACGTCACAGTATATGATGACATCATAATTAGTATGCAGTATGACGTCACAATATATTATGTCGTCATAATGTATCCGCAATATGATATCACAATATATTATGGGAGGGCAACATGCAGGTATTATGAGCAATTTCTCTAACCCAATTTGTGTGACATCTACTGGAGCATCATGAGCATGTATTATGATGTCACAGTATATGATGACATCATAATTATTATGCACTATGTCGCCACAATGTATTATGATGTCATAATGTATCCGCATTATGACATCACAATATATTATGAGAGCGCAATTTGCAGGTTTTATGACCAATTTCGCTTACCCCAATTTGTGTCACATCTACTGGAGCATCATGAGCATGTATTATGACGTCACAGTATATGAGGACATCATAATTAGTATGCACTATGACGTCACAATGCATTATGACGTCATAATGTATCCTCATTATGACTTCACAATATATTATGAGAGCCCAACATGTAGGTATTATGAGCAATTTCTCTTACCCCAATTTGTGTCACATCTACTGGAGCATCATGAGCATGTATTATGACGTCACAGTATATGATGACATCATAATTAGTATGCACTATGACGTCACAATGTATTATGACGTCATAATGTATCCGCAATATGACATCACAATATATTATGAGAGCGCAATTTGCAGGTTTTATGACCAATTTCGCTTACCACAATTTGTGTCACATCTACTGTAGCATCATGAGCATGCATTATGACGTCACAGTATATGATGATATCATAATTAGTATGCACTATGATGTCACAATATATTGTGACGTCATAATGCATCCGCCTTATGACAACACAATATATTATGAGAGCGCAACATGCAGGTATTATGAGCAATTTCTCTTACCCCAATTGGTGTCACATCTACTGGAGCATCATTAGCATGTATTATGACGTCACAGTAAATGATGACATCATAATTAGTATGCAGTATGACGTCACAATGTATTATGTCGTCATAATGTATCCGCATTATGAAATCACAATATATTATGAGAGCGCAATTTGCAGGTTTTATGGACAATTTCGCTTACCCCAATTTGTGTCACATCTACTGGAGCATCATGAGCATGTATTATGACGTCACAGTATATGATGACATCATAATTAGTATGCACTATGACGTCACAATGTATTATGACGTCATAATGTATCCGCATTATAACATCACAATATATTATGAGAGCGCAATTTGTAGGATTTATGACCAATTTCTCTTACCCCAATTTGTGTCACATCTACTGGAGCATCATGAGCATGTATTATGATGTCACAGTATATGATGACATCATAGTTAGTATGCAGTATGACGTCACAATGTATTATGACGTCATAATGTATCCGCATTATGACATCACAATATATTATGAGAGCGCAATTTGCAGGTTTTATGACCATTTTCGATTACTCCAATTTGTGTCACATCTACTGGAGCACCATGAGCTTGTATTATGACGTCAAAGTATATGATGACATCATAATTAGTATGCACTATGATGTCACAATGTATTGTGACGTCATAATGCATCCGCCTTATTATATCACAATATATTATGAGAGCGCAATTTGCAGGTTTTATGACCAATTTCGCTTACCCCAATTTGTGTCACATCTACTGGAGCATAATGAGCATGTATTATGACGTCACAGTATATGATGCCATCATAATTAGTATGCAGTATGACGTCACAATGTATTATGACGTCATAATGTATCCACATTATGACATCACAATACATTCTGAGAGCGCAACATGCAGGTATTATGAGCAATTTCTCTTACCCAATTTGTGTCACATCTACTGGAGCATCATGACCATGTATTATGACGTCACAGTATATGATGACATCATAATTAGTATGCAGTATGACGTCACAATGTATTATGAAGTCATAATGTATCCGCATTATAACATCACAATATATTATGAGAGAGCAATTTGCAGGATTTATGACCAATTTCTCTTACTCCAATTTGTGTCACATCTACTGGAGCATCATGAGCATGTATTATGACGTCACAGTATATGAGGACATCATAATTAGTACGCAGTATGATGTCACAATGATTTATGACCTCATAATGTATCCGCATTATGACATCACAATATACTATGAGAGCGCAACATGCAGGTGTTATGAGCAATATCTCTTACCCCAATTTGTGTCACATCTACTGGAGCATCTTGAGCAGTTATTATGACGTCACAGTATATGATGACATCATAATTAGTATGCACTATGACGTCACAATGTATTACGACGTCATAATGTATCTGCATTATGACATCACAGAATATTATGAGAGCGCAATTTGCAGGTTTTATGACCAATTTCGCGTACCCCAATTTGTGTCACATGTACTGCTGCATCATGAGCATGTATTATGACGTCACAGTATATGATGACATCATAATTAGTATGCACTATGACGTCACAATGTATTATGACGTCATAATGTATCTGCATTATGACATCACAATATAATATGAGAGCGCAATCTGCAGTTTTTATGACCAATTTCGCTTACCCCAATTTGTGTCACATCTACTGCTGCATCATGAGCATGTATTATGACGTCACAGTATATGATGACATCATAATTAGTATGCAGTATGACGTCACAATGTATTATGACGTCATAATGTATCCACATTATGACATCACAATATATTATGAGAGCGCAACATGCAGGTATTATGAGCAAATTCTGTTACCCCAATTTGTGTCACATCTACTGGCGCATCATGAGCATGTATTATGACGTCACAGTATATGATGACATCATAATTTGTATGCACTATGATGTCACAATGTATTATGTCGTCATAATGTATCCGCATTATGACATCACAATATATTAGGAGAGCGCAATTTGCAGGTTTTATGACCAATTTAGCTTGCCCCATTTTGTGTCACATCTACTGGAGCATCATGAGCATGTATTATGACGTCACAGTATATGATGACATCATAATTAGTATGCACTATGACGTCACAATGTATTATGTCTTCATAATGTATCCACATTATGACATCACAATATATTATGAGAGCGCAATTTACAGGTTTTATGACCATTTTCGCTTACCCCAATTTGTGTCACATCTACTGGGGCATCATGATCATGTGTTATGACGTCACAGCATATGATGACATCATAACGAGTATGCAAGATGACGTCACAATGTATTATGACATCATAATGTATCCGCATTATGACATCACAATATATTATGAAAGCGCAACATGCAGGTATTATGGGCAATTTCTCTTACCCCAATTTGTGTCACATCTACTGGAGCATCATGAGCATGTATTATGACGTCACAGTATATGATGACATCAAAATTAGTATGCACTATGACGTCACAATGTATTATGACGTCATAATGTATCCGCATTTTGACATCACAATATATTATGAGAGCTCAATTTGCAGGTTTTATGACCAATTTCGCTTACCCCATTTTGTGTCACATGTACTGAAGCATCATGAGCATGTATTATGACGTCACAGTATATGATGACATCATAATTAGTGTGCAGTATGACGTCACAATGTATTATGATGTCATAATGTATCCGCATTATGACATCACAATATATTATGAGTGCGCAATTTGCATGTCTTATGACCATTTTCGCTTACCCCAATTTGTGTCACATCTACTGGAGCATCATGAGCATGTATTATGACCTCACAGTATATGATGACATCATAATGAGTATGCAATATGACGTCACAATGTATTATGACGTCATAATGTATCCGCATTATGACATCACATTATATTATGAGAGCGCAATTTGCAGGTATTATGAGCAATTTCTCTTACCCCAATTTGTGTCACATTTACTGGAGCATCATGAGCATGTATTATGACATCACAGTATGTGATCAGATCATATTTAGTATGCACTATGATGTCACAATGTATTATGACGTCATAATGTATCCGCATTATGACATCACAATATATTATGAGAGCGCAATTTGCAGTTTTTATGACCATTTTCGATTACTCCAATTTGTGTCACATCTACTGGAGCATCATGAGCATGTATTATGACATCACAGTATATGATGACATCATAATTAGTATGCAGTATGACGTCACAATGTATTATGACGTCATAATGTATCCGCATTATGACATCACAATATATTATGAGAACGCAACATGCAGGTATTATGAGCAATTTCTCTTACCACAATTTGTTTCAAGTCTACTGGAGCATCATGAGCATGTATTATGATGTCACAGTATATGATGACATCATAATTAGTATGCACTATGACGTCACAATGTATTATGACGTCATAATGTATCCGCATTATTACATCACAATATATTATGAGAGCGCAACTTGCAGGTATTATGAGCAATTTCTCTTACTCCAATTTGTGTCACGTCTACTGGAGCATCATGAGCATGTATTATGTCGTCACAGTATATGATGACATCATAATTAGTATGTAGTATGACGTCACAATGTATTATGACGTTATAATGTATCCACATTATGACATCATAATATATTATGAGAGCGCAACATGCAGGTATTATGAGCAATTTCTCTTACCCCAATTTGTGTCACATCTACTGGAGCATCATGAGCATGTATTATGACATCACAGTATATGATGACATCATAATTAGTATGCACTATGACGTCACAACTTATTATGACGTCATAATGTATCCGCATTATGACATCACAATATATTATGAGAGCGCAATTTGCAGGTTTTATGAACAATTTCGCTTACCCCTATTTGTGTCACATCTACTGGAGCATCATGAGCATGTATTATGACGTCACAGTATATGATGACATCATAATTAATATGCAGTATGACGTCACAATGTATTATGACGTCATAATGTATCCGCCTTATGACATCACAATATATTATGAGAGCGCAACATGCAGGTATTATGAGAAATTTCTCTTTCCCCAATTTGTGTCACATCTATTGGAGCATCATGAGCATGTATTATGACGTCACAGTATATGATGACATCATAATTAGTATGGACTATGACGTCACAATGTATTATGACGTCATAATGTATCCGCATTATGACATCACAATATATTATGAGAGCGCAATTTGCAGGTTTTATGACAAATTTCGCTTACCCCAATTTGTGTCACATCTTCTGGAGCATCATGAGCATGAATTATGACGTCACAGCATATGATGACATCATAATTAGAATGCACTATGACGTCACAATGTATTATGACGTCATAATGTATCCGCATTATGACATCACAATATATTAATGGAGCGCAAAATGCAGGTATTATGAGCAATTTCTCTTACCCCAATTTGTGTCACATCTACTGGAGCATCATGAGCATGTATTATGACGTCACAGTATATGATGACATCATAATTAGTATGCACTATGACGTCACAATGTATTATGACGTCATAATGTATCCGCATTATGACATCACAATATATTATGAGAGCGCAACATGCAGGTATTATGAGCAATTTCTCTTATCTAAATTTGTGTCACATCTACTGGAGCATCATGAGCATGTATTATGATGTCACAGTATATGATGACATCATAATTAGTATGCAGTATGACATCACAATGTATTATGACGTCATAATGTATCCGCATTGTGATATCACAGTATATTATGAGAGCGCAACATGCAGGTTTTATGACCAATTTCTCCTACCCCAATTTGTGTCACATCTACTGGAGCATCAGGAGCATGTATTATGACGTCACAGTATATGATGACATCATAATTAGTATGCACTATGAGGTCACAATGTATTATGACGTCATAATGTATCCGCATTATGACATCACAATATATTATGGGAGCGCAATTTGCAGGTTTTATGACCAATTTCGCTTACCCCAGTTTGTTTCACATCTACTGGAGCATCATGAGCATGCATTATGACGTCACAGTATATGATGACATCATAATTAGTATGCACTATGATGTCACAATGTATTGTGACGTCATAATGCATCCGCCTTATGACGTCACAATATATTATGAGAGCGAAACATGCAGGTATTATGAGCAATTTCTCTTACCCCAATTTGTGTCACATCTACTGGAGCATCATGAGCATGTATTATGACGTCACAGTATATGATGACATCATAATTAGTATGCAGTATGACGTCACAATATATTATGTCGTCATAATGTATCCGCAATATGATATCACAATATATTATGAGAGCGCAACATGCAGGTATTATGAGCAATTTCTCTAACCCAATTTGTGTGACATCTACTGGAGCATCATGAGCATGTATTATGACGTCACAGTATATGATGACATCATAATTAGTATGCACTATGTCGCCACAATGTATTATGATGTCATAATGTATCCGCATTATGACATCACAATATATTATGAGAGTGCAATTTGCAGGTTTTATGACCAATTTCGCTTACCCCAATTTGTGTCACATCTACTGGAGCATCATGAGCATGTATGATGACATCACAGTATATGAGGACATCATAATTAGTATGCAGTATGACGTCACAATGTATTATGACCTCATAATGTATCCTCATTATGACTTCACAATATATTATGAGAGGCCAACATGTAGGTATTATGAGCAATTTCTCTTACCCCAATTTGTGTCACATCTACTGGAGCATCATGAGCATGTATTATGACGTCACAGTATATGATGACATCATAATTAGTATGCACTATGACGTCACAATGTATTATGACGTCATAATGTATCCGCAATATGACATCACAATATATTATGAGAGCGCAATTTGCAGGTTTTATGACCAATTTCGCTTACCACAATTTGTGTCACATCTACTGTAGCATCATGAGCATGCATTATGACGTCACAGTATATGATGATATCATAATTAGTATGCACTATGATGTCACAATATATTGTGACGTCATACTGCATCCGCCTTATGACAACACAATATATTATGAGAGCGCAACATGCAGGTATTATGAGCAATTTCTCTTACCCCAATTTGTGTCACATCTACTGGAGCATCATGAGCATGTATTATGACGTCACAGTAAATGATGACATCATAATTAGTATGCAGTATGACGTCACAATGTATTATGTCATCATAATGTATCCGCATTATGAAATCACAATATATTATGAGAGCGCAATTTGCAGGTTTTATGACCAATTTCGCTTACCTCAATTTGTGTCACATCTACTGGAGCATCATGAGCATGTATTATGACGTCACAGTATATGATGACATCATAATTAGTATGCACTATGACGTCACAATGTATTATGACGCCGTAATGTATCCGCATTATGACATTACAATATATTATGAGAGCGCAACATGCAGGTATTATGAGCAATTTCTCTTACCCCATTTTGTGTCACATCTACTGGAGCATCATGAGCATGTATTATGACGTCAGAGTATATGATGACATCATAATTAGTATGCAGTATGACATCACAATGTATTATGACGTCATAATGTATCCGCATTATAACATCACAATATATTATGAGAGAGCAATTTGTAGGATTTATGACCAATTTCTCTTACCCCAATTTGTGTCACATCTACTGGAGCATCATGAGCATGTATTATGATGTCCCAGTATATGATGACATCATAGTTAGTATGCAGTATGACGTCACAATGTATTATGACGTCATAATGTATCCGCATTATGACATCACAATATATTATGAGAGCGCAATTTGCAGGTTTTATGACCATTTTCGATTACTCCAATTTGTGTCACATCTACTGGAGCACCATGAGCTTGTATTATGACGTCAAACTATATGATGACATCATAATTAGTATGCACTATGATGTCACAATGTATTGTGACGTCATAATGCATCCGCCTTATTATATCACAATATATTATGAGAGCGCAATTTGCAGGTTTTATGACCAATTTCGCTTACCCCAATTTGTGTCACATCTACTGGAGCGTAATGAGCATGCATTATGACGTCACAGTATATGATGATATCATAATTAGTATGCACTATGATGTCGCAATATATTGTGACGTCATAATGCATCCGCCTTATGACAACACAATATATCATGAGAGCGCAACATGCAGGTATTATGAGCAATTTCTCTTACCCCAATTTGTGTCACATCTACTGGAGCATCATGAGCATGTATTATGACGTCACAGTATATGATGACATCATAATTAGTATGCACTATGACGTCACAATGTATTATGTCGTCATAATGTATCCGCATTATGACATCACAATATATTATGAGAGCGCAATTTGCAGGTTTTATGACCAATTTCGCTTACCCCATTTTGTGTCACATCTACTGGAGCATCATGAGCATGTATTATGACGTCACAGTATATGATGACATCATAATTAGTATGCAATATGACGTCACAATGTATTATGACGTCATAATGTATCCGCATTATGACATCACAATATATTATGAGAGCGCAACATGCAGGTATTATGACCAATTTCGCTTACCCCAATTTGTGTCACATCTACTGGCGCATCATGAGCATGTATTATGACGTCACAGTATCTGATGACATCATAATTAGTATGCACTATGTCGTCACAATGTATTATGACATCATAATGTATCCGCATTATGACATCACAATATATTATGAGAGCGCGATTTGCAGGTATTATGACCAATTTCGCTTACCCCAATTTGTGTCACATCTACTGCTGCATCATGAGCATGTATTATGACGTCACAGTATATGATGACATCATAATTGGTATGCAGTATGACGTCACAGTCTATTATGACGTCATAATGTATCCGCTTTATGACATCACAATATATTATGAGAGAGCAACATGCAGGTATTATGAGCAATTTCTCTTACCCCAATTTGTGTCACTTCTACTGGAGCATCATGAGCATGTATTATGACGTCACAGTATATGATGACATCATAATTAGTATGCACTATGACGTCACAATGTATTATGACGTCATAATGTATCCGCCTTATGACATCACAATATATTATGAGAGCGCAATTTGCATGTCTTATGACCATTTTCGCTTACCGCAATTTGTGTCACATCTACTGGAGCATCATGAGCATGTATTATGACGTCACAGTATATGATGACATCATAATGAGTATGCAATATGACGTCACAATGTATTATGACGTCATAATGTATACACATTATGACATCTCAATACATTATGAGAGCGCAATTTGCAGGTATTATGAGCAATTTCTCTTACCCCAATTTGTGTCACATCTACTGGAGCATCATGAGCATGTATTATGACGTCACAGTATATGATGACATCATAATTAGTACGGACTATGATGTCACAATGTATTATGACGTCATAATGTATCCACATTATGACATCACAATATATTATGAGAGCGCAATTTGCAGGTTTTATGACCATTTTCGATTACTCCAATTTGTGTCACATGTACTGGAGCATCATGAGCATGTATTATGACGTCACAGTATATGATGACATCATAATTAGTATGCAGTATGACGTCACAATGTATTATGACGTCATAATGTAGCCTCATTATGACTTCACAATATATTATGAGAGCCCACCATGTAGGTATTATGAGCAATTTCTCTTACCCCAATTTGTGTCACATCTACTGGAGCATCATGAGCATGTATTATGACGTCACAATATATGATGACATCATAATTAGTATGCAGTATGACGTCACAATGTATTATGACGTCATAATGTATCCGCATTATGACATCACAATATATTATGAGAGCGCAATTTGCAGGTTTTATGACCATTTTCGATTACTCCAATTTGTGTCACATCTACTGGAGCACCATGAGCTTGTATTATGACGTCAAAGTATATGATGACATCATAATTAGTATGCACTATGATGTCACAATGTATTGTGACGTCATAATGCATCCGCCTTATTATATCACAATATATTATGAGAGCACAATTTGCAGGTTTTATGACCAATTTCGCTTACCCCAATTTGTGTCACATCTACTGGAGCATAATGAGCATGTATTATGACGTCACAGTATATGATGCCATCATGATTAGTATGCAGTATGACGTCACAATGTATTATGACGTCATAATGTATCCACATTATGACATCACAATACATTCTGAGAGCGCAACATGCAGGTATTATGAGCAATTTCTCTTACCCAATTTGTGTCACATCTACTGGAGCATCATGACCATGTATTATGACGTCACAGTATATGATGACATCATAATTAGTATGCAGTATGACGTCACAATGTATTATGAAGTCATAATGTATCCGCATTATAACATCACAATATATTATGAGAGAGCAATTTGCAGGATTTATGACCAATTTCTCTTACCCCAATTTGTGTCACATCTACTGGAGCATCATGAGCATGTATTATGACGTCACAGTATATGAGGACATCATAATTAGTACGCAGTATGATGTCACAATGATTTATGAGGTCATAATGTATCCGCATTATGACATCACAATATACTATGAGAGCGCAACATGCAGGTGTTATGAGCAATATCTCTTACCCCAATTTGTGTCACATCTACTGGAGCATCTTGAGCACGTATTATGACGTCACAGTATATGATGACATCATAATTAGTATGCACTATGACGTCACAATGTATTACGACGTCATAATGTATCTGCATTATGACATCACAGAATATTATGAGAGCGCAATTTGCAGGTTTTATGACCAATTTCGCGTACCCCAATTTGTGTCACATGTACTGCTGCCTCATGAGCATGTATTATGACGTCACAGTATATGATGACATCATAATTAGTATGCACTATGACGTCACAATGTATTATGACGTCATAATGTATCTGCATTATGACATCACAATATAATATGAGAGCGCAATCTGCAGGTTTTATGACCAATTTCGCTTACCCCAATTTGTGTCACATCTACTGCTGCATCATGAGCATGTATTATGACGTCACAGTATATGATGACATCATAATTAGTATGCAGTATGACGTCACAGTGTATTATGACGTCATAATGTATCCACATTATGACATCACAATATATTATGAGAGCGCAACATGCAGGTATTATGAGCAAATTCTGTTACCCCAATTTGTGTCACATCTACTGGCGCATCATGAGCATGTATTATGACGTCACAGTATATGATGACATCATAATTTGTATGCACTATGACGTCACAATGTATTATGTCGTCATAATGTATCCGCATTATGACATCACAATATATTAGGAGAGCGCAATTTGCAGGTTTTATGACCAATTTAGCTTACCCCATTTTGTGTCACATCTACTGGAGCATCATGAGCATGTATTATGACGTCACAGTATATGATGACATCATAATTAGTATGCACTATGACGTCACAATGTATTATGTCTTCATAATGTATCCACATTATGACATCACAATATATTATGAGAGCGCAATTTACAGGTTTTATGACCATTTTCGCTTACCCCAATTTGTGTCACATCTACTGGGGCATCATGATCATGTGTTATGACGTCACAGCATATGATGACATCATAACGAGTATGCAAGATGACGTCACAATGTATTATGACATCATAATGTATCCGCATTATGACATCACAATATATTATGAAAGCGCAACATGCAGGTATTATGGGCAATTTCTCTTACCCCAATTTGTGTCACATCTACTGGAGCATCATGAGCATGTATTATGACGTCACAGTATATGATGACATCATAATTAGTATGCACTATGACGTCACAATGTATTATGACGTCATAATGTATCCGCATTATTACATCACAATATATTATGAGAGCGCAACTTGCAGGTATTATGAGCAATTTCTCTTACTCCAATTTGTGTCACGTCTACTGGAGCATCATGAGCATGTATTATGTCGTCACAGTATATGATGACATCATAATTAGTATGTAGTATGACGTCACAATGTATTATGACGTTATAATGTATCCGCATTATTACATCATAATATATTATGAGAGCGCAACATGCAGGTATTATGAGCAATTTCTCTTACCCCAATTTGTGTCACATCTACTGGAGCATCATGAGCATGTATTATGACATCACAGTATATGATGACATCATAATTAGTATGCACTATGACGTCACAACTTATTATGACGTCATAATGTATCCGCATTATGACATCACAATATATTATGAGAGCGCAATTTGCAGGTTTTATGAACAATTTCGCTTACCCCTATTTGAGTCACATCTACTGGAGCATCATGAGCATGTATTATGACGTCACAGTATATGATGACATCATAATTAATATGCAGTATGACGTCACAATGTATTATGACGTCATAATGTATCCGCCTTATGACATCACAATATATTATGAGAGCGCAACATGCAGGTATTATGAGAAATTTCTCTTTCCCCAATTTGTGTCACATCTATTGGAGCATCATGAGCATGTATTATGACGTCACAGTATATGATGACATCATAATTAGTATGGACTATGACGTCACAATGTATTATGACGTCATAATGTATCCGCATTATGACATCACAATATATTATGAGAGCGCAATTTGCAGGTTTTATGACAAATTTCGCTTACCCCAATTTGTGTCACATCTTCTGGAGCATCATGAGCATGAATTATGACGTCACAGCATATGATGACATCATAATTAGAATGCACTATGACGTCACAATGTATTATGACGTCATAATGTATCCGCATTATGACATCACAATATATTAATGGAGCGCAAAATGCAGGTATTATGAGCAATTTCTCTTACCCCAATTTGTGTCACATCTACTGGAGCATCAGGAGCATGTATTATGACGTCACAGTATATGATGACATCATAATTAGTATGCACTATGACGTCACAATGTATTATGACGTCATAATGTATCCGCATTATGACATCACAATATATTATGAGAGCGCAACATGCAGGTATTATGAGCAATTTCTCTTATCTAAATTTGTGTCACATCTACTGGAGCATCATGAGCATGTATTATGATGTCACAGTATATGATGACATCATAATTAGTATGCAGTATGACATCACAATGTATTATGACGTCATAATGTATCCGCATTGTGATATCACAGTATATTATGAGAGCGCAACATGCAGGTTTTATGACCAATTTCTCCTACCCCAATTTGTGTCACATCTACTGGAGCATCAGGAGCATGTATTATGACGTCACAGTATATGATGACATCATAATTAGTATGCACTATGAGGTCACAATGTATTATGACGTCATAATGTATCCGCATTATGACATCACAATATATTATGAGAGCGCAATTTGCAGGTTTTATGACCAATTTCGCTTACCCCAGTTTGTTTCACATCTACTGGAGCATCATGAGCATGCATTATGACGTCACAGTATATGATGACATCATAATTAGTATGCACTATGATGTCACAATGTATTGTGACGTCATAATGCATCCGCCTTATGACGTCACAATATATTATGAGAGCGCAACATGCAGGTATTATGAGCAATTTCTCTTACCCCAATTTGTGTCACATCTACTGGAGCATCATGAGCATGTATTATGACGTCACAGTATATGATGACATCATAATTAGTATGCAGTATGACGTCACAATATATTATGTCGTCATAATGTATCCGCAATATGATATCACAATATATTATGAGAGCGCAACATGCAGGTATTATGAGCAATTTCTCTAACCCAATTTGTGTGACATCTACTGGAGCATCATGAGCATGTATTATGACGTCACAGTATATGATGACATCATAATTAGTATGCACTATGTCGCCACAATGTATTATGATGTCATAATGTATCCGCATTATGACATCACAATATATTATGAGAGTGCAATTTGCAGGTTTTATGACCAATTTCGCTTACCCCAATTTGTGTCACATCTACTGGAGCATCATGAGCATGTATTATGACATCACAGTATATGAGGACATCATAATTAGTATGCAGTATGACGTCACAATGTATTATGACCTCATAATGTATCCTCATTATGACTTCACAATATATTAAGAGAGGCCAACATGTAGGTATTATGAGAAATTTCTCTTACCCCAATTTGTGTCACATCTACTGGAGCATCATGAGCATGTATTATGACGTCACAGTATATGATGACATCATAATTAGTATGCACTATGACGTCACAATGTATTATGACGTCATAATGTATCCGCAATATGACATCACAATATATTATGAGAGCGCAATTTGCAGGTTTTATGACCAATTTCGCTTACCACAATTTGTGTCACATCTACTGTAGCATCATGAGCATGCATTATGACGTCACAGTATATGATGATATCATAATTAGTATGCACTATGATGTCACAATATATTGTGACGTCATACTGCATCCGCCTTATGACAACACAATATATTATGAGAGCGCAACATGCAGGTATTATGAGCAATTTCTCTTACCCCAATTTGTGTCACATCTACTGGAGCATCATGAGCATGTATTATGACGTCACAGTAAATGATGACATCATAATTAGTATGCAGTATGACGTCACAATGTATTATGTCATCATAATGTATCCGCATTATGATATCACAATATATTATGAGAGCGCAATTTGCAGGTTTTATGACCAATTTCGCTTACCTCAATTTGTGTCACATCTACTGGAGCATCATGAGCATGTATTATGACGTCACAGTATATGATGACATCATAATTAGTATGCACTATGACGTCACAATGTATTATGACGCCGTAATGTATCCGCATTATGACATTACAATATATTATGAGAGCGCAACATGCAGGTATTATGAGCAATTTCTCTTACCCCATTTTGTGTCACATCTACTGGAGCATCATGAGCATGTATTATGACGTCAGAGTATATGATGACATCATAATTAGTATGCAGTATGACATCACAATGTATTATGACGTCATAATGTATCCGCATTATAACATCACAATATATTATGAGAGAGCAATTTGTAGGATTTATGACCAATTTCTCTTACCCCAATTTGTGTCACATCTACTGGAGCATCATGAGCATGTATTATGATGTCCCAGTATATGATGACATCATAGTTAGTATGCAGTATGACGTCACAATGTATTATGACGTCATAATGTATCCGCATTATGACATCACAATATATTATGAGAGCGCAATTTGCAGGTTTTATGACCATTTTCGATTACTCCAATTTGTGTCACATCTACTGGAGCACCATGAGCTTGTATTATGACGTCAAAGTATATGATGACATCATAATTAGTATGCACTATGATGTCACAATGTATTGTGACGTCATAATGCATCCGCCTTATTATATCACAATATATTATGAGAGCGCAATTTGCAGGTTTTATGACCAATTTCGCTTACCCCAATTTGTGTCACATCTACTGGAGCGTAATGAGCATGTATTATGACGTCACAGTATATGAGGACATCATAATTAGTACGCAGTATGACGTCACAATGTTTTATGACGTCATAATGTATCCGCATTAAGACATCACAATATACTATGAGAGCGCAACATGCAGGTGTTATGAGCAATATCTCTTACCCCAATTTGTGTCACATCTACTGGAGCATCTTGAGCACGTATTATGACATCACAGTATATGATGACATCATAATCAGTATGCACTATGACGTCACAATGTATTACGACGTCATAATGTATCTGCATTATGACATTACAGAATATTATGAGAGCGCAATTTGCAGGTTTTATGACCAATTTCGCGTACCCCAATTTGTGTCACATGTACTGCTGCATCATGAGCATGTATTATGACGTCACAGTATATGATGACATCATAATTAGTATGCACTATGACGTCACAATGTATTATGACGTCATATTGTATCTGCATTATGACATCACAATATAATATGAGAGCGCAATCTGCAGGTTTTATGACCAATTTCGCTTACCCCAATTTGTGTCACATCTACTGCTGCATCATGAGCATGTATTATGACGTCACAGTATATGATGACATCATAATTAGTATGCAGTATGACGTCACAATGTATTATGACGTCATAATGTATCCACATTATGACATCACAATATATTATGAGTGCGCAACATGCAGGTATTATGAGCAAATTCTGTTACCCCAATTTGTGTCACATCTACTGGCGCATCATGAGCATGTATTATGACGTCACAGTATATGATGACATCATAATTTGTATGCACTATGACGTCACAATGTATTATGTCGTCATAATGTATCCGCATTATGATATCACAATATATTATGAGAGCGCAATTTGCAGGTTTTATGACCAATTTAGCTTACCCCATTTTGTGTCACATCTACTGGAGCATCATGAGCATGTATTATGACGTCACAGCATATGATGACATCATAACGAGTATGCAAGATGACGTCACAATGTATTATGACATCATAATGTATCCGCATTATGACATCACAATATATTATGAAAGCGCAACATGCAGGTATTATGAGCAATTTCTCTTACCCCAATTTGTGTCACATCTACTGGAGCATCATGAGCATGTATTATGACGTCACAGTATATGATGACATCATAATTAGTTTGCACTATGACGTCACAATGTATTATGACGTCATAATGTATCCGCATTTTGACATCACAATATATTATGAGAGCTCAATTTGCAGGTTTTATGACCAATTTCGCTTACCCCATTTTGTGTCACATGTACTGAAGCATCATGAGCATGTATTATGACGTGTCAGTATATGATGACATCATAATTAGTATACAGTATGACGTCACAATGTATTATGACGTCATAATGTATCCGCATTATGACATCACAATATATTATGAGTGCGCAATTTGCATGTCTTATGACCATTTTCGCTTACACCAATTTGTGTCACATCTACTGGAGCATCATGAGCATGTATTATGACCTCACAGTATATGATGACATCATAATGAGTATGCAATATGACGTCACAATGTATTATGACGTCATAATGTATCCGCATTATGACATCACAATATATTATGAGAGCACAACATGCAGGTATTATGAGCAATTTCTCTTACCCCAATTTGTGTCACATTTACTGGAGCATCATGAGCATGTATTATGACATCACAGTATGTGATCACATCATATTTAGTTTGCACTATGATGTCACAATGTATTATGACGTCATAATGTATCCGCATTATGACATCACAATATATTATGAGAGCGCAATTTGCAGTTTTTAAGACCATTTTCGATTACTCCAATTTGTGTCACATCTACTGGAGCATCATGAGCATGTATTATGACGTCACAGTATATGATGACATCATAATTAGTATGCAGTATGACGTCACAATGTATTATGACGTCATAATGTATCCGCATTATGACATCACAATATATTATGAGAACGCAACATGCAGTAATTATGAGCAATTTCTCTTACCACAATTTGTTTCAAGTCTACTGGAGCATCATGATCATGTATTATGACGTCACAGTATATGATGACATCATAATTAGTATGCGCTCTGACGTCACAATGTATTATGACGTCATAATGTATCCGCATTATTACATCACAATATATTATGAGAGCGCAACTTGCAGGTATTATGAGCAATTTCTCTTACTCCAATTTGTGTCACGTCTACTGGAGCATCATGAGCATGTATTATGTCGTCACAGTATATGATGACATCATAATTAGTATGTAGTATGACGTCACAATGTATTATGACGTCATAACATATCCGCATTATGACATCATAATATATTATGAGAGCGCAACATGCAGGTATTATGAGCAATTTCTCTTACCCCAATTTTTGTCACATCTACTGGAGCATCATGAGCATGTATTATGACATCACAGTATATGATGACATCATAATTAGTATGCACTATGACGTCACAACTTATTATGACGTCATAATGTATCCGCATTATGACATCACAATATATTATGAGAGCGCAATTTGCAGGTTTTATGAACAATTTCGCTTACCCCTATTTGTGTCACATCTACTGGAGCATCATGAGCATGTATTATGACATCACAGTATATGATGACATCATAATTAATATGCAGCATGACGTCACAATGTATTATGACGTCATAATGTATCCGCCTTATGACATCACAATATATTATGAGAGCGCAACATGCAGGTATTATGAGAAATTTCTCTTTCCCCAATTTGTGTCGCATCTACTGGAGCATCATGAGCATGTATTATGACGTCACAGTATATGATGACATCATAATTAGTATGGACTATGATGTCACAATGTATTATGACGTCATAATGTATCCGCATTATAACATCACAATATATTATGAGAGCGCAATTTGCAGGTTTTATGACCAATTTCGCTTACCCCAATTTGTGTCACATCTACTGGAGCATCATGAGCATGTATTATGACGTACCAGCATATGATGACATCATAATTAGAATGCACTATGACGTCACAATGTATTATGACGTCATAATGTATCCGCATTATGACATCACAATATAATATGAGCGCGGAAAATGCAGGTATTATGAGCAATTTCTCTTACCCCAATTTGTGTCACATCTACTGGAGCATCAGGAGCATGTATTATGACGTCACAGTATATGATGACATCATAATTAGTATGCACTATGACGTCACAATGTATTATGACGTCATAATGCATCCGCATTATGACATCACAATATATTATGAGAGCGCAACATGCAGGTATTATGAGCAATTTCTCTTATCTAAATTTGTGTCACATCTACTGGAGCATCATGAGCATGTATTATGATGTCACAGTATATGATGACATCATAATTAGTATGCAGTATGACATCACAATGTATTATGACGTCATAATGTATCCGCATTGTGATATCACAATATATTATGAGAGCGCAACATGCAGGTTTTATGACCAATTTCTCCTACCCCAATTTGTGTCACATCTACTGGAGCATCATGAGCATGTATTATGACGTCACAGTATATGATGACATCATAATTAGTATGCAGTATGATGTCACAATGTATTATGACGTCATAATATATCCGCATTATGACATCACAATATATGATCAGAGCGCAATTTGCAGGTATTGTGACCCATTTCTCTTACCCCAATTTGTGTCACATCTACTGGAGTATCATGAGCATGTATTATGATGTCACAGTATATGATGACATCATAATTAGTATGCACTATGACGTCACAATGTATTATGACGTCATAATGTATCCGCATTATGACATCACAGTATATTATGAGAGCGCAACTTGCAGGTTTTATGACCAATTTCGCTTACCGCAATTTGTGTCACATCTACTTGAGCATCATGAGCATGTATTATGACGTCACAGTATATGATGTCATCATAACTAGTATGCAGTATGACGTCACAATGTATTATGACGTCATAATGTATCCGCCTTATGACATCACAATATATTATGAGAGCGCAACATGCAGGTATTATGAGCAATTTCTCTTACCCCAATTTGTGTCACATCTACTGTAGCATCATGAGCATGTAATATGACGTCACAGTATATGATGACATCATAATTAGTATGCACTATGACGTCACAATGTATTATGTCGTCATAATATATCCACATTATGACATCACAATATATTATGAGAGCGCAATTTACAGGTTTTGTGACCATTTTCGATTACCCCAATTTTTGTCACATCTACTGGAGCATCATGAGCATGTATTATGACGTCACAGTATATGATGACATCATAATTAGTACGCACTATGACGTCACAATGTATTATGACGTCATAATGTATCCGCATTATGACATCACAATATATTATGAGAGTGCTATTTGCAGGTTTTATGACCAATTTCGCTTACCCCAATTTGTGTCACATCTACAGGAGCATCATGATCATGTATTATGACGTCACAGCATATGATGAAATCATAACTAGTATGCAAGATGACGTCACAATGTATTATGACGTCATAATGTATCCGCATTATGACATCACAATATATTATGAGAGCGCAACATGCAGGTATTTTGAGCAATTTCTCTTACCCCAATTCGTGTCACATCTACTGGAGCATCATGAGCATGTATTATGACGTCACAGTATATGATGACATCATAATTAGTATGCACTATGACGTCACAATGTATTATGTCGTCATAATGTATCCGCATTATGACATCACAATATATTATGAGAGCGCAATTTGCAGGTTTTATGACCAATTTCGCTTACCCCATTTTGTGTCACATCTACTGGAGAATCATGAGCATGTATTATGACGTCACAGTATATGATGACATCATAATTAGTATGCAATATGACGTCACAATGTATTATGACGTCATAATGCATCCGCATTATGACATCACAATATATTATGAGAGCGCAACATGCAGGTATTATGACCAATTTCGCTTACCCCAATTTGTGTCACATCTACTGGAGCATCATGAGCATGTATTATGACGTCACAGTATCTGATGACATCATAATTAGTATGCACTATGTCGTCACAATGTATTATGACATCATAATGTATCCGCATTATGACATCACAATATATTATGAGAGCGCAATTTGCAGGTATTATGACCAATTTCGCTTACCCCAATTTGTGTCACATCTACTGCTGCATCATGAGCATGTATTATGACGTCACAGTATATGATGACATCATAATTAGTATGCAGTATGACGTCACAGTCTATTATGACGTCATAATGTATCCGCTTTATGACATCACAATATATTATGAGAGAGCAACATGCAGGTATTATGAGCAATTTCTCTTACCCCAATTTGTGTCACTTCTACTGGAGCATCATGAGCATGTATTATGACGTCACAGTATATGATGACATCATAATTAGTATGCACTATGACGTCACAATGTATTATGACGTCATAATGTATCCGCATTATGACATCACAATATATTATGAGAGCGCAATTTGCATGTCTTATGACCATTTTCGCTTACCCCAATTTGTGTCACATCTACTGGAGCATCATGAGCATGTATTATGACGTCACAGTATATGATGACATCATAATGAGTATGCAATATGACGTCACAATGTATTATGACGTCATAATGTATACACATTATGACATCTCAATACATTATGAGAGCGCAATTTGCAGGTATTATGAGCAATTTCTCTTACCCCAATTTGTGTCACATCTACTGGAGCATCATGAGAATGTATAATGACATCACAGTATATGATGACATCATAATAAGTATGGACTATGACGTCACAATGTATTATGACGTCATAATGTATCCGCATTATGACATCACAATATATTATGAGAGCACAACATGCAGGTATTATGAGCAATTTCTCTTATCCCAATTTGTGTCACATCTACTGGAGCATCATGAGCATGTATTATGACGTCACAGTATATGATGACATCATAATTAGTACGGACTATGATGTCACAATGTATTATGACGTCATAATGTATCCACATTATGACATCACAATATATTATGAGAGCGCAATTTGCAGGTTTTATGACCATTTTCGATTACTCCAATTTCTGTCACATGTACTGGAGCATCATGAGCATGTATTATGACGTCACAGTATATGATGACATCATAATTAGTATGCAGTATGACGTCACAATATATTATGATGTCATAATGTAGCCTCATTATGACTTCACAATATATTATGAGAGCCCAACATGTAGGTATTATGAGCAATTTCTCTTACCCCAATTTGTGTCACATCTACTGGAGGATCATGAGCATGTATTATGACGTCACAGTATATGATGACATCATAATTAGTATGCACTATGACGTCACAATGTATTATGACGTCATAATGTATCCACATTATGACATCACAATATATTATGAGAGCACAATTTGCAGGTTTTATGACCAATTTGGCTTACCCCAATTTGTGTCACATCTACTGGAGCATCATGAGCATGTATTATGACGTCACAGTATATGATGACATCATAAATAGTATGCAGTATGACCTCACAATATATTATGACATCATAATATATCCGCAATATGATATCACAATATATTATGAGAGCGCAACATGTAGGTATTATGAGCAATTTCTCTAACCCAATTTGTGTCACATCTACTGGAGCATCATGAGCATGTATTATGACGTCACAGTATATGATGACATCATAATTAGTATGCACTATGTCGTCACAATGTATTATGATGTCATAATGTATCCGCATTATGACATCACCATATATTATGAGAGCGCAATTTGCAGGTTTTATGACCAATTTCACTTACCCCAATTTGTGTCACATCTACTGGAGCATCATGAGCATGTATTATGTCGTCACAGTATATGAGGACATCATAATTAGTATGCAGTATGATGTCACAATGTATTATGACGTCATAATGTATCCGCATTATGACACCACAATATATTATGAGAGCGCAATTTGCAGGTTTTATGACCAATTTCGCTTACCCCAATTTGTGTCACATCTACTGCTGCTTCATGAGCATGTATTATGACGTCACAGTATATGATGACATCATAATTAGTATGCACTATGTCGTCACAATGTATTATGACGTCATAATGTATCCGCATTATGACATCACAATATATTATGAGAGCGCAATTTGCATGTCTTATGACCATTTTCGCTTACCCCATTTGTGTCACATCTACTGGAGCATCATTAGCAAGTATTATGACGTCACAGTATATGATGACATCATAATGAGTATGCAATATGATGTCCCAATGTATTATGACGTCATAATGTATCCGCATTATGACATCACAGTATATTATGAGAGCGCAATTTGCAGGTATTATGAGCAATTTCTCTTACCCCAATTTGTGTCACATTTACTGGAGCATCATGAGCATGTATTATGACGTCACAGTATGTGATGACATCTTAATTAGTATGCACTATGATGCCACAATGTATTATGACGTCATAATGTATCCGCCTTATGACATCACAGTATATTATGAGAGCGCAATTTGCAGGTATTATGAGCAGTTTCTCTTACCCCAATTTGTTTCACATCTACTGGAGCATCATGAGCATGTATTATGACGTCACAGTATATGATGTCATCATAATTAGTATGCACTATGACGTCACAAAGTAATATGACGTCATAATGTATCCGCATTATGACATCACAATATATTATGAGAGCGCAATTTGCAGGTTTTATGAGCAATTTCGCTTACCCCAATTTGTGTCACATCTACTGCTGCATCATGAGCATGTATTATGACGTCACAGTATATGATGACATCATAATTAGTATGCAGTATGACGTCACAGTCTATTATGACGTCATAATGTATCCGCTTTATGACATCACAATATATTAGGAGAGAGCAACATGCAGGTATTATGAGCAATTTCTCTTACCCCAATTTGTGTCACATCTACTGGAACATCATGAGCATGTATTATGACGTCACAGTATATGATGACATCATAATTAGTATGCACTATGACGTCACAATGTATTATGACGTCATAATGTATCCGCATTATGACATCACAATATATTATGAGAGCGCAATTTGCATGTCTTATGACCATTTTCGCTTACCCCAATTTGTGTCACATCTACTGGAGCATCATGAGCATGTTTTATGACGTCACAGTATATGATGACATCATAATGAGTATGCAATATGACGTCACAATGTATTATGACGTCATAATGTATCCACATTATGACATCACAATACATTATGAGAGCGCAATTTGCAGGTATTATGAGCAATTTCTCTTACCCCAATTTGTGTCACATCTACTGGAGCATCATGAGAATGTATAATGACATCACAATATATGATGACATCATAATTAGTATGGACTATGACGTCAAAATGTATTATGACGTCATAGTGTATCCATATTATGACATCACAATATATTACGAGAGCCCAATTTGCAGGTATTATGAGCAAATTCTCTTTCCCCAATTTGTGTCACATCTACTGGAGCATCATGAGCATGTATTATGACGTCAAAGAATATGATGACATCATAATTGGTATGCACTATGACCTCAGAATGTATTATGACGTCATAATGTATCCGCATTATGACATCACAATATATTATGAGAGTGCAATTTACAGGTTTTATGACCAATTTCGCTTACCCCAATTTGTGTCACATCTACTGGAGCATCATGATCATGTATTATGACGTCACAGCATATGATGACATCATAACTAGTATGCAAGATGATGTCACAATGTATTATGACGTCATAATGTATCCGCATTATGACATCACAATATATTATGAGAGCGCAATTTGCAGTTTTTATGACCAATTTCGCTTACCCCAATTTGTGTCACATCTACTGGAGCATCATGAGCATGTATTATGACGTCACAGTATATGATGACATCATAATTAGTATGCAGTATGACGTCACAATGTATTATGACGTCATAATGTATCCACATTATGACATCACAATACATTCTGAGAGCGCAACAGGCAGGTATTATGAGCAATTTCTCTTACCCAATTTGTGTCACATCTACTGGAGCATCATGAGCATGTATTATGACGTCACAGTATATGATGACATCATAATTAGTATGCAGTATGATGTCACAATGTATTATGACGTCATAATGTATCCGCATTATAACATCACAATATATTATGAGAGGGCAATTTGCAGGATTTATGACTAATTTCTCTTACCCCAATTTGTGTCACATCAACTGGAGCATCATGAGCATGTATTATGACGTCACAGTATATGATGACATCATAATTAGTATGCAGTATGACGTCACAATGTATTATGACGTCACAATGTATCCGCATTATGACATCACAATGTATTATGAGAGCGCAACTTGCAGGTATTATGACCAATTTCGCTTACCCCAATTTGTGTCACATCTACTGGAGCATCATGAGCATGTATTATGACGTCACAGTATATGATGACATCATAATTAGTATGGACTATGACGTCACAATGTATTATGACGTCATAATGTATCCGCGTTATGACATCACAATGTATTATGAGAGCGCAATTTGCAGGTTTTATGACCATTTTCGATTACTCCAATTTGTGTCACATCTACTGGAGCATCATGAGCATGTATTATGTCCTCACAGTATATGAGGACATCATAATTAGTATGCAGTATGATGTCACAATATATTATGACGTCATAATATATCCGCAATATGATATCACAATATATTATGAGAGCGCAACATGCAGGTATTATGAGCAATTTCTCTAACCCAATTTGTGTCACATCTACTGGAGCATCATGAGCATGTATTATGACGTCACAGTATATGATGACATCATAATTAGTATGCACTATGTCGTCACAATGTATTATGATGTCATAATGTATCCGCATTATGACATCACAATATATTATGAGAGCGCAATTTGCAGGTTTTATGACCAATTTCGCTTACCCCAATTTGTGTCACATCTACTGGAGCATCATGAGCATGTATTATGTCATCACAGTATATGAGGACATCATAATTAGTATGCAGTATGATGTCACAATGTATTATGACGTCATAATGTATCCGCATTATGACACCACAATATATTATGAGAGCGCAATTTGCAGGTTTTATGACCAATTTCGCTTACCCCAATTTGTGTCACATCTACTGCTGCTTCATGAGCATGTATTATGACGTCACAGTATATGATGACATCATAATTAGTATGCAGTATGACGTCACAGTCTATTATGACGTCATAATGTATCCGCTTTATGACATCACAATATATTATGAGAGCGCAACATGCAGGTATTATGAGCAATTTCTCTTACCCCAATTTGTGTCACATCTACTGGAGCATCATGAGCATGTATTATGACGTCACAGTATATGGTGACATCATAATTAGTATGCACTATGACGTCACAATGTATTATGACGTCATAATGTATCCGCATTATGACATCACAATATATTATGAGAGCGCAATTTTCATGTCTTATGACCATTTTTGCTTACCCCAATTTGTGTCACATCTACTGGAGCATCATGAGCATGTATTATGACGTCACAGTATATGATGACATCATAATTAGTATGCACTATGATGTCACAATATATTATGACGTCATAATATATCCGCATTATGACATCACAATATATTATGAGAGCGCAATTTGCAGGTTTTATGACAATTTTTGCTTACCCCAATTTGTGTCACATCTACTGGAGCATCATGAGCATGTATTATGACGTCACAGTATATGAGGACATCATAATTAGTACGCAGTATGACGTCACAATGTATTATGACGTCATAATGTATCCGCATTATGACATCACAATATATTATGAGAGCGCAACATGCAGGTATTATGAGCAATTTCTCTTACCCCAATTTGCGTCACATCTACTGGAGCATCTTGAGCATGTATTATGACGTCACAGTATATGATGACATCATAATTACTATGCACTATGACGTCACAATGTATTACGACGTCATAATGTATCTGCATTATGACATCACATTATATTATGAGAGCGCAATTTGCAGGTTTTATGACCAATTTCGCGTACCCCAATTTGTGTCACATGTACTGCTGCATCATGAGCATGTATTATGACGTCACAGTATATGATGATATCATAATTAGTATGCACTATGATGTCACAATGTATTACGACGTCATAATGTATCCGCATTATGACATCACAATATATGATGAGATCGCAATTTGCAGGTATTGTGACACATTTCTCTTACCCCAATTTGTGTCACATCTAGTGGAGCATCATGAGCATGTATTATGACGTCAGAGTATATGATGACATCATAATTGGTATGCACAATGACGTCACAATGTATTATGGCGTCATAATGTATCCGCATTATGACATTACAATATATTATGAGAGTGCAATTAGCAGGTTTTATGACCAATTTCGCTTACCCCAATTTGTGTCACATCTACTGGAGCATCATGAGCATGTATTATGACATCACAGCATATGATGACATCATAACTAGTATGCACTATGACGTCACAATGTATTATGACGTCATAATGTATCCGCATTATGACATCACAATATAATATGAGAGCGCAACATGCAGGTATTATGAGCAATTTCTATTACCCCAATTTGTGTCACATCTACTGGAGCATCATGAGCATGTATTATGACGTCACAGTATATGATGACATCATAATTAGTATGCACTATGACGTCACAATGTATTTTGACGTCATAATGTATCCGTATTATGACATCACAATATATTATGAGAGCGCAATTTACAGGTATTATGAGCAATTTCTCTTACCCCAATTTGTGTCACATATACTGGAGCATCATGAGTATGTATTATGACATCACAGTATATGATGACATCATAATTAGTATGGACTATGACGTCAAATTGTATTATGACGTCATAATGTATCCGCATTATGACATCACAGTATATTACGAGAGCGCAATTTGCAGGTATTATGAACAAATTCTCTTACCCCAAATTGTGTCACATCTACTGGAGCATCATGAGCATGTATAATGACGTCACAGTATATGTTGACATCAAAATTAGTAAGCACTATGATGTAACAATGTATTGTGACGTCATAATGTATCCGCATTATGACATCACAAAGTATGATGAGATCGCAATTTGCAGGTATTGTGACACATTTCTCTTACCCCAATTTGTGTCACATCTAGTGGAGCATCATGAGCATGTATTATGACGTCAGAGTATATGATGACATCATAAGTGGTATGCACTATGACGTCACAATGTATTATGACGTCATAATGTATCCGCATTATGACATCACAATATATTATGAGAGTGCAATTTGCAGGTTTTATGACCAATTTCGCTTACCCCAATTCGGGTCACATCTACTGGAGCATCATGAGCATGTATTATGACGTCACAGTATATGATGACATCATAATTAGTATGCACTATGACGTCACAATGTATTGTGACGTCAGAATGTATCCGCATTATGACATCACAATATATGATGAGATCGCAATTTGCAGGTATTGTGACACATTTCTCTTACCCCAATTTGTGTCACATCTAGTGGAGCATCATGAGCATGTATTATGACGTCAGAGTATATGATGACATCATAATTGGTATGCACTATCACGTCACAATGTATTATGACGTCATAATGTATCCGCATTATGACATCACAATATATGATGAGATCGCAATTTACAGGTATTGTGACACATTTCTCTTACCCCAATTTGTGTCACATCTAGTGGAGCATCATGAGCATGTATTATGACGTCACAATATATGATGACATCATAATTAGTATGCATTATGACGTCACAAAGAATTATGACGTCATAATGTATCCGCATTATGACATCACAATATAGTATGAGAGCGCAACATTCAGGTATTATGAGCCATTTCTCTTACCCCAATTTGTGTCACATCTACTGGAGCATCATGAGCATGTATTATGACATCACAGTATATGATGACATCATAATTAGTATGGACTATGACGTCAAATTGTATTATGAAGTCATAACGTATCCGCATTATGACAGCACAGTATATTACGAGAGCGCAATTTGCAGGTATTATGAGCAAATTTTCTTACCCCAAATTTTGTCACATCTACTGGAGCATCATGAGCATGTATTATGACGTCACAGTACATGTTGACATCATAATTAGCAAGCACTATGACGTTACAATGTATTGTGACGTCATAATGTATCCGCATTATGACATCACAATATATGATGAGATCGCAATTTACAGGTATTGTGACACATTTCTCTTACCCCAATTTGTGTCACATCTAGTGGAGCATCATGAGCATGTATTATGACGTCAGAGTATAGGATGACATCATAATTGGTATGCACTATGATGTCACAATGTATTATGACGTCATAATGTATCCACATTATGACATCACAATATATTATGAGAGTGCAATTTGCAGGTATTATGAGCAATTTCTCTTACCCCAATTTGTGTCACATCTACTGGAGCATCATGAGCATGTATTATAACATCACAGCATATGATGACATCATAACTAGTATGCACTATGACGTCACAATGTATTATGACGTCATAATGTATCCGCATTATGACATCACAATATATTATGAGAGCGCAACATGCAGGTATTATGAGTAATTTCTATTACCCCAATTTGTGTCACATCTACTGGAGCATCATGAGCATGTATTATGACGTCACAGTATATGATGACATCATAATTAGTATGCACTATGACGTCACAATGTATTGTGACGTCAGAATGTATCCGCATTATGACATCACAATATATGATGAGATCGCTGTTTGCAGGTATTGTGACACATTTCTCTTACCCCAATTTGTGTCACATCTATTGGAGCATCATGAGCATGTATTATGACGTCAGAGTATATGATGACATCATAACTGGTATGCACTATCACGTCACAATGTATGATGACGTCATAATGTATCCGCATTATGACATCACAATATATTATGAGAGCGCAACATGCAGGTATTATGAGAAATTTCTCTTACCCCAATTTGTGTCACATCTACTGGAGCATCATGAGCATGTATTATGACATTACAGTATATGATGACATCATAATTAGTATGCACTATGACGTCACAATGTATTATGAGGTCATAATGTATCCGCATTATGACGTCACAATATATTATGAGAGCGCAACATGCAGGTAGTATGAGCAATTTCTCTTACCCCAATTTGTGTCACATCTACTGGAGCATCATGAGCATGTATTGTGACGTCACAGTATATGATGACATCATAATTAGTTTGCACTATGACGTCACAATGTATTATGACGTCATAATGTATCCGCATTATGACATCACAATATATTATGAGAGCGCAATTTACAGGTATTATGAGCAATTTCTCTTGCCCCAATTTGTGTCAAATCTACTGGAGCATCATGAGCATGTATTATGACATCACATTATATGATGCCATCATAATTAGTATGGACTATGACGTCAAATTGTATTATGAAGTCATAATGTATCCGCATTATGACATCACAGTATATTACGAGAGCACAATTTGCAGGTATTATGAGCAAATTCTCTTACCCCAAATTGTGTCACATCTACTGGAGCATCATGAGCATGTATTATGACGTCACAGTATATGTTGACATCATAATTAGTAAGCACTATGACGTCACAATGTATTGTGACGTCATAATGTATCCGCATTATGACATCACAATATATTATGAGAGCGCAATTTGCAGGTTTTATGACCAATTTCGCTTACCCCAATTTGTGTCACATCTACTGGAGCATCATGAGCGTGTATTATGACGTCACAGTATATGATGACATCATAATTATTATGCACTATGACGTCACAATGTATTGTGACGTCATAATGTATCCGCATTATGACATCACAATATATGATGAGATCGCAATTTGCAGGTATTGTGACTCATTTCTCTTACCCCAATTTGTGTCACATCTAGTGGAGCATCATGAGCATGTATTATGACGTCAGAGTATATGATGATATCATAATTGGTATGCACTATGACGTCCCAATGTATTATGATGTCATAATGTATCCGCATTATGACATCACAATATATTATGAGAGGGCAATTTGCAGGTTTTACGACCAATTTTGCTTACCCCAATTTTTGTCACTTCTACTGGAGCATCATGAGCACGAATTATGATGTCACAGTATATGATGACATCATAATTAGTATGCACTATGACGTCACAATGTATTATGACGTCATAATGTATCCGCATTATGACATCACAATGTATTAGGAGAGCGCAACATGCAGGTATTATGACCAATTTCGCTTACCCCAATTTGTGTCACATCTACTGGAGCATCATGAGCATGTATTATGACGTCACAGTATATGATGACATCATAATTAGTATGGACTATGACGGCATAATGTATTATGACGTCATAATGTATCCGCATTATGGCATCACAATATATTATGAGAGCACAATTTGGAGGTTTTATGACCATTTTCGATTACTCCAATTTGTGTCACATCTACTGGAGCATCATGAGCATGTATTATGACGTCACAGTATAAGATGACATCATAATTAGTATGCACTATGACGTCACAATGTATTGTGACGTCAGAATGTATCCGCATTATGACATCACAATATATGATGAGATCGCTATTTGCAGGTATTGTGACACATTTCTCTTACCCCAATTTGTGTCACATCTAGTGGAGCATCATGAGCATGTATTATGACGTCAGAGTATATGATGACATCATAACTGGTATGCACTATGACGTCACAATGTATTAAGACGTCATGATGTACCCGCATTATGACATCATAATATATTATGAGAGCGCAACTTGCAGGTATTATGAGCAATTTCTCTTACCCCAATTTGTGTCACATCTACTGGAGCATCATGAGCATGTATTATGACATAACAGTATATGATGACATCATAATTAGTATGCACTATGACGTCACAATGTATTAAGATGTCATAATGTATCCGCATTATGACATCACAATATAGTATGAGAGCGCAATTTGCAGGTTTTATGACCAATTTCGCTTACCCCAATTTGTGTCACATCTACTGGAGCATCATGAGCATGTATTATGACGTCACAGTATATGATGACATCATAATTAGTATGCACTATGACGTCAAAATGTATTATGACGTCATAATGTATCCGCATTATGACATCACAATACATTATGAGAGCGCAATTTGCAGGTTTTATAACCTATTTCGCTTACCCCAATTTGTGTCACATCTACTGGAGCATCATGAGCATGTATTATGATGTCACAGTATATGATGACATCATAATTAGTATGCAGTATGACGTCACAATGTATTATGACGTCATAATGTATCTGCATTAGGATATCAAAATATAATATGAGAGTGCAATTTGCAGGTTTTATGACCAATTTCGCTTACCCCAATTTGTGTCACATCTACTGGAGCATCATGAGCATGTATTATGACGTCACAGTATATGATGACATCATAATAAGTATGCAGTATGATGTCACAATGTATTATGACATCATAATGTATCCGCATTATGACATCACAATATATTATGAGAGCGCAACATGCAGATATTATGAGCAATTTCTCCCACCCCAATTTGTGTCACATCTACTGGAGCATCATAAGCATGTATTATGACATCACAGTATATGATGACATCATAATTAGTATGCACTATGACGTCACAATGTATTAAGACGTCATGATGTACCCGCATTATGACATCATAATATATTATGAGAGCGCAACATGCAGGTATTATGAACAATTTCTCTTACCCCAATTTGTGTCACATCTACTGGAGCATCTTGAGCATGTATTATGACGTCACAGCATATGATGACACCATAATGAGTATGCCCTATGACGTCACAATGTATTATGACGCCGTAATGTATCCGCATTATGACATCACAATATATTATGAGAGTGCAATTTGCAGGTTTTATGACCAATTTTGCTTACCTCAATTTGTGTCACATCTACTGGAGCATCATGAGAATGTATTACGACGTCACAGTATATGATGACATCATAATTAGTATGCAGTATCACGTCACAATGTATTATGACGTCATAATATATCCGCATTACGACATCACAATATATTATGGGAGCACAACATGCAGGTATTATGAGCAATTTCTCTTACCCCAATTTGTGTCACATCTACTGGAGCATCATGAGCATGTATTATGACGTCACAGTATATGATGACATCATAATTAGTACGGACTATGACGTCACAATGTATTATGACGTCATAATGTATCCACATTATGACATCACAATATATTATGAGAGCGCAATTTGCAGGTTTTATGACCATTTTCGATTACTCCAATTTGTGTCACATGTACTGGAGCATCATGAGCATGAATTATGACGTCACAGTATATGATGACATCATAATTAGTATGCAGTATGACGTCACAATGTATTATGACGTCATAATGTAGCCTCATTATGACTTCACATTATATTATGAGAGCCCAACATGTAGATATTATGAGCAATTTCTCTTACCCCAATTTGTGTCACATCTACTGGAGCATCATGAGCATGTATTATGACGTCACAGTATATGATGACATCATAATTAGTATGCACTATGACGTCACAATGTATTATGACGTCATAATGTATCCGCATTATGACATCACAATATATTATGAGAGCACAATTTGCAGGTTTTATGACCATTTTCGCTTACCCCAATTTGTGTCACATCTACTGGAGCAACATGAGCATGCATTATGACGTCACAGTATATGATGACATCATAATTAGTATGCACTATGATGTCACAATCTATTGTGACGTCATAATGCATACGACTTATGACATCACAATATATTATGAGAGCGAAACATGTAGGTATTATGAGCAATTTCTCTTACCCCAATTTGTGTCACATCTACTGGAGCATCATGAGCATGTATTATGACGTCACAGTGTATGATGACATCATAATTAGTATGCACTATGTCGTCACAATGTATTATGATGTCATAATGTATCCGCATTATGACATCACAATATATTATGAGAGCGCAATTTGCAGGTTTTATGACCAATTTCGCTTACCCCAATTTGTGTCACATCTACTGGAGCATCATGAGCATGTATTATGACGTCACAGTATATGAGGACATCATAATTAGTATGCAGTATGACGTCACAATGTATTATGACGTCATAATGTATCCTCATTATGACTTCACAATATATTATGAGAGCCCAACATGTAGGTATTATGAGCAATTTCTCTTACCCCAATTTGTGTCACATCTACTGGAGCATCATGAGCATGTATTATGACGTAACAGTATATGATGACATCATAATTAGTATGCACTATGACGTCACAATGTATTATGACGTCATAATGTATCCACATTATGACATCACAATATATTATGAGAGCGCAATTTGCAGGTTTTATGACCAATTTCGCTTACCCCAATTTGTGTCACATCTACTGGAGCATCATGAGCATGCATTATGATGTCACAGTATATGATGACATCATAATTAGTATGCACTATGACGTCACAATGTATTATGACGCCGTAATGTATCCGCATTATGACATCACAATATATTATGAGAGAGCAATTTGCAGGTTTTATGACCAATTTCTCTTACCCCATTTTGTGTCACATCTACTGGAGCATCATGAGCATGTATTATGACGTCAAAGTATATGATGACATCATAATTAGTATGCAGTATGACGTCACAATATATTATGACGTCATAATGTATCCGCATTATAACATCACAATATATTATGAGAGAGCAATTTGCAGGATTTATGACCAATTTCTCTTACCCCAATTTGTGTCACATCTACTGGAGCATCATGAGCATGTATTATGACGTCACAGTATATGATGACATCATAGTTAGTATGCAGTATGACGTCACAATGTTTTATGACGTCATAATGTATCCGCATTATGACATGACAATATATTATGAGAGCGCAATTTGCAGGTTTTATGACCATTTTCGATTACTCCAATTTGTGTCACATCTACTGGAGTATCATGAGCTTGTATTATGATGTCACAGTATATGATGACATCATAATTACTATGCAGTATGACGTCACAATGTATTATGACGTCATAATGTATCCACATTATGACATCACAATATATTATGAGAGCGCAACATGCAGGTATTATGAGCAATTTCTCTTACCCCAATTTGTGTCACATCTCCTGGAGCATCATGAGCATGTATTATGACGTCACAGTATATGATGACATCATAATTAGTATGCACTATGGCGTCACAATGTATTATGACGTCATAATGTATCTGCATTATAACATCACAATATATTATGAGAGAGCAATTTGCAGGATTTATGACCAATTTCTCTTACCCCAATTTGTGTCACATCTACTGGAGCATCATGAGCATGTATTATGACGTCACAGTATATGATGACATCATAATTAGTATGCAGTATGACGTCACAATGTATTATGACGTCATAATGTATCCGCATTATGACATCACAATGTATTATGAGAGCGCAACATGCAGGTATTATGACCAATTTCGCTTACCCCAATTTGTGTCACAACTACTGGAGCATCATGAGCATGTATTATGACGTCACAGTATATGATGACATCATAATTAGTATGGACTATGACGTCACAATGTATTATGACGTCATAATGTATCCGCATTATGACATCACAATATACTATGAGAGCACAATTTGCAGGTTTTATGACCATTTTCGATTACTCCAATTTGTGTCACATCTACTGGAGCATCATGAGAATGTATTATGACGTCACAGTATATGATGACATCATAATTAGTATGCAGTATGACGTCACAATGTATTATGACGTCATAATGTATCCGCATTATGACATCACAATATATTATGAGAGCACAACATGCAGGTATTATGAGCAATTTCTCTTACCCCAATTTGTGTCACATCTACTGGAGCATCATGAGCATGTATTATGACGTCACAGTATATGATGACATCATAATTAGTACGGACTATGACGTCACAATGTATTATGACGTCACAATGTATCCACATTATGACATCACAATATATTATGAGAGCGCAATTTGCAGGTGTTATGACCATTTTCTATTACTCCAATTTGTGTCACATGTACTGGAGCATCATGAGCATGTATTATGACGTCACAGTATATGATGACATCATAATTAGTATGCAGTATGACGTCACAATGTATTATGACGTCATAATGTTTCCGCATTATGACTTCACAATATATTATGAGAGCCCAACATGTAGGTATTATGAGCAATTTCTCTTACCCCAATTTGTTTCACATCTACTGGAGCATCATGAGCATGTATTATGACGTCACAGTATATGATGACATCATAATTAGTATGCACTATGACATCACAATGTATTATGACGTCATAATGTATACGCATTATGACATCACAATATATTATGAGAGCGCAATTTGCAGGTTTTTTGACCAATTTCGCTTACCCCAATTTGTGTCACATCTACTGGAGCATCATGAGCATGCATTATGACATCACAGTATATGATGACATCATAATTAGTATGCACTATGATGTCACAATGTATTGTGACGTCATAATGCATCCGCCTTATGACATCACAATATATTATGAGAGCGCAACATGCAGGTATTATGAGCAATTTCTCTTACCCCAATTTGTGTCACATCTACTGGAGCATCATGAGCATGTATTATGACGTCACAGTATATGATGACATCATAATTAGTATGCAGTATGACCTCACAATATATTATGACGTCATAATATATCCGCAATATGATATCACAATATATTATGAGAGCGCAACATGCAGGTATTATGAGCAATTTCTCTAACCCAATTTGTGTCACATCTACTGGAGCATCATGAGCATGTATTATGACGTCACAGTATATGATGACATCATAATTAGTATGCACTATGTCGTCACAATGTATTATGATGTCATAATGTATCCGCATTATGACATCACAATATATTATGAGAGCGCAATTTGCAGGTTTTAAGACCAATTTCGCTTACCCCAATTTGTGTCACATCTACTGGAGCATCATGAGCATGTATTATGACGTCACAGTATATGAGGACATCATAAGTAGTATGCAGTATGACGTCACAATGTATTATGATGTCATAATGTATCCTCATTATGACTTCACAATTTATTATGAGAGCCCAACATGTATGTTTTATGAGCAATTTCTCTTACCCCAATTTGTGTCACATCTACTGGAGCATCATCAGCATGTATTATGACGTCACAGTATATGATGACATCATAATTAGTATGCACTATGACGTCACAATGTATTATGACGTCATAATGTATCCGCATTATGACATCACAATATATTATGAGAGCGCAATTTGCAGGTTTTATGACCAATTTCGCTTACCCCAATTTGTGTCACATCTACTGGAGCATCATGAGCATGCATTATGACGTCACAGTATATGATGACATCATAATTAGTATGCACTATGATGTCACAATGTATTGTGACGTCATAATGCATCCGCCTTATGACAACACAATATATTATGAGGGCGCAACATGCAGGTATTATGAGCAATTTCTCTTACCCCAATTTGCGTCACATCTACTGGAGCATCATGAGCATGTATTATGACGTCACAGTAAATGATGACTTCATAATTAGTATGCAGTATGACGTCACAATGTATTATGTCGTCATAATGTATCCGCATTATGACATCACAATATATTATGAGAGCGCAATTTGCAGGTTTTGTGACCAATTTCGCTTACCCCAATTTGTGTCACATCTACTGGAGCATCATGAGCATGTATTATGACGTCACAGTATATGATGACATCATAGTTAGTATGCAGTATGACGTCACAATGTGTTATGACGTCATAATGTATCCGCATTATCACATCACAATATATTATGAGAGCGCAATTTGCAGTTTTTATGACCATTTTCGATTTCTCCAATTTGTGTCACATCTACTGGAACATCATGAGCTTGTATTATGATGTCACAGTATATGATGACATCATAATTAGTATGCAGTATGATGTCACAATGTATTGTGACGTCATAATGCATCCGCCTTATTATATCACAATATATTATGAGAGCGCAACATGTAGGTATTATGAGCAATTTCTCTAACCCCAATTTGTGTCACATCTAGTGGAGCATCATGAGCATGTATTATGACGTCACAGTATATGATGACATCATAATTAGTATGCAGTATGACGTCACAATGTATTATGACGTCATAATGTAGCCTCATTATGACTTCACAATATATTATGAGAGCCCAACATGTAGGTATTATGAGCAATTTCTCTTACCCCAATTTGTGTCACATCTACTGGAGCATCATGAGCATGTATTATGACGTCACAGTATATGATGAAATCATAATTAGTATGCACTATGACGTCACAATGTATTATGACGTCATAATGTATACGCATTATGACATCGCAATATATTATGAGAGCGCAATTTGCAGGTTTTATGACCAATTTCGCTTACCCCAATTTGTGTCACATCTACTGGAGCATCATGAGCATGCATTATGATGTCACAGTATATGATGACATCATAATTAGTATGCACTATGATGTCACAATGTATTGTGACGTCATAATGCATCTGCCTTATGACATCACAAAATATTATGAGAGCGCAACTTGCAGGTATTATGAGCAATTTCTCTTACCCCAATTTGTGTCTCATCTACTGGAGCATCATGAGCATGTATTATGACGTCACAGTATATGATGACATCATAATTAGTATGCAGTATGACGTCACAATATATTATGACGTCATAATGTATCCGCAATATGATATCACAATATATTATGAGAGCGCAACATGCAGGTATTATGAGCAATTTCTCTAACCCAATTTGTGTGACATCTACTGGAGCATCATGAGCATGTATTATGATGTCACAGTATATGATGACATCCTAATTAGTATGCACTATGTCGTCACAATGTATTATGATGTCATAATGTATCCTCATTATGACTTCACAATATATTATGAGAGCCCAACATGTAGGTATTATGAGCAATTTCTCTTAACCCAATTTGTGTCACATCTACTGGAGCATCATGAGCATGTATTATGACGTCACAGTATATGATGACATCATAATTAGTATGCACTATGACGTCACAATGTATTATGACGTCATAATGTATCCACAATATGACATCACAATATATTATGAGAGCGCAATTTGCAGGGTTTATGACCAATTTCGCTTACCACAATTTGTGTCCCATCTACTGTAGCATCATGAGCATGCATTATGATGTCACAGTATATGATGATATCATAATTAGTATGCACTATGACGTCACAATGTATTGTGACGTCATAATGCATCCGCCTTATGACAACACAATATATTATGAGAGCGCAACATGCAGGTATTATGAGCAATTTCTCTTACCCCAATTTGTGTCACATCTACTGGAGCATCATGAGCATATATTATTACGTCACAGTAAATGATAACATCATAATTAGTATGCAGTATGACGTCACAATGTATTATGTCGTCATAATGTATCCGCATTATGAAATCACAATATATTATGAGAGCGCAATTTGCAGGTTTTATGACCAATTTCGCTTACCCCAATTTGTGTCACATCTACTGGAGCATCATGAGCATGTATTATGACGTCACAGCATATGATGACATCATAATTAGTATGCACTATGACGTCACAATGTATTATGACGCCGTAATGTATCCGCATTATGACATCACAATATATTATGAGAGCGCAATTTGGGGTTTTATGACCAATTTCGCGTACCCCAATTTGTGTCACATGTACTGCTGCATCATGAGCATGTATTATGACGTCACAGTATGTGATGACATCATAATTAGTATGCACTATGACGTCACAATGTATTATGACGTCATAATGTATCTGCATTATGACATCACAATATAATATGAGAGCGCAATCTGCAGGTTTTATGACCAATTTCGCTTACCCCAATTTGTGTCACATCTACTGCTGCATCATGAGTATGTATTATGACGTCACAGTATATGATGACATCATAATTAGTATGCAGTATGACGTCACAATCTATTATGACGTCATAATGTATCCGCTTTATGACATCACAATATATTATGAGAGCGCAACATGCAGGTATTATGAGCAATTTATCTTACCACAAATTGTGTCACATCTACTGGAGCATCATGAGCATGTATTATGACGTCACAGTATATGATGACATCATAATTAGTACGCACTATGACGTCACAATGTATTATGACGTCATAATGTATCCGCATTATGACATCACAATATATTATGAGAGCGCAATTTGCAGGTTTTATGACCAATTTCGCTTACCCCAATTTGTGTCACATCTTCTGCTGCATCATGAGCATGTATTATGACGTCACAGTATATGATGACATCATAATTAGTATACACTATGACGTCACAATGTATTATGACGTCATAATGTATCCGCATTATGACATCACAATATATTATGAGAGCACAATTTGCATGTCTTATGACCATTTTCGCTTACCCCAATTTGTGTCACATCTGCTGGAGCATCATGAGCATGTTTTATGACGTCACAGTATATGATGACATCTTAATGAGTATGCAGTATGACGTCACAATGTATTATGACGTCATAATGTATCCACATTATGACATCACAATACATTATGAGAGCACAATTTGCAGGTATTATGAGCAATTTCTCTTACCCCAATTTGTGTCACATCTACTGGAGCATCATGAGAATGTATAATGACATCACAGTATATGATGACATCATAATTAGTATGGACTATGACGTCAAAATGTATTATGACGTCATAGTGTATCCATATTATGACATCACAATATATTACGAGAGCCCAATTTGCAGGTATTATGAGCAAATTCTCTTTCCCCAATTTGTGTCACATCTACTGGAGCATCATGAGCATGTATTATGACGTCAAAGAATATGATGACATCTTAATTAGTAAGCACTAAGACGTCACAATGTATTGTGACGTCATAATGTATCCGCATTATGACATCACAATATATGATGAGATCCCAATTTGCAGGTATTGTGACACATTTCTCTTACCCCAATTTTTGTCGCATCTAGTGGAGCATCATGAGCATGCATTATGATGTCAGAGTATATGATGACATCATAATTGGTATGCACTATGACCTCAGAATGTATTATGACGTCATAATGTATCCGCATTATGACATCACAATATATTATGAGAGTGCAATTTACAGGTTTTATGACCAATTTCGCTTACCCCAATTTGTGTCACATCTACTGGAGCATCATGATCATGTATTATGACGTCACAGCATATGATGACATCATAACTAGTATGCAAGATGACGTCACAATGTATTATGACGTCATAATGTATCCGCATTATGACATCACAATATATTATGAGAGCGCAATTTGCAGTTTTTATGACCAATTTTGCTTACCCCAATTTGTGTCACATCTACTGGAGCATCATGAGCGTGTATTATGACATCACAGTATATGATGACATCATAATTAGTATGCAGTATGACGTCACAATGTATTATGACGTCATAATGTATCCACATTATGACATCACAATACATTCTGAGAGCGCAACATGCAGGTATTATGAGCAATTTCTCTTACCCAATTTGTGTCACATCTACTGGAGCATCATGAGCATGTATTATGACGTCACAGTATATGATGACATCATAATTAGTATGCAGTATGACGTCACAATGTATTATGACGTCATAATGTATCCGCATTATAACATCACAATATATTATGAGAGGGCAATTTGCAGGATTTATGACTAATTTCTCTTACCCCAATTTGTGTCACATCAACTGGAGCATCATGAGAATGTATTATGACGTCACAGTATATGATGACAACATAATTAGTATGCAGTATGACATCACAATGTATTATGACGTCACAATGTATCCGCATTATGACATCACAATGTATTATGAGAGCGCAACATGCAGGTATTATGACCAATTTCGCTTACCCCAATTTGTGTCACATCTACTGGAGCATCATGAGCATGTATTATGACGTCACAGTATATGATGACATCATAATTAGTATGCACTATGACGTCACAATGTATTCTGACGTCATAATGTATCCGTATTATGACATCACAATATATTATGAGAGCGCAATTTACAGGTATTATGAGCAATTTCTCTTACCCCAATTTGTGTCATATATACTGGAGCATCATGAGTATGTACTATGACATCACAGTATATGATGACATCATAATTAGTATGGACTATGACGTCAAATTGTATTATGAAGTCATAATGTATCCGCATTATGACATCACACTATATTACGAGAGCGCAATTTGCAGGTATTATGAACAAATTCTCTTACCCCAAATTGTGTCACATCTACTGGAGCATCATGAGCATGTATAATGACGTCACAGTATATGTTGACATCATAATTAGTAAGCACTATGATGTAACAATGTATTGTGACGTCATAATGTATCCGAATTATGACATCACAAAGTATGATGAGATCGCAATCTGCAGGTATTGTGACACATTTCTCTTACCCCAATTTGTGTCACATCTAGTGGAGCATCATGAGCATGTATTATGACGTCAGAGTATATGATGACATCATAATTGGTATGCACTATGACGTCACAATGTATTATGACGTCATAATGTATCCGCATTATCACATCACAATATATTATGAGAGTGCAATTTGCAGGTTTTATGACCAATTTCGCTTACCCCAATTTGTGTCACATCTACTGGAGCATCATGAGCATGTATTATGACGTCACAGTATATGATGACATCATAATTAGTATGCACTATGACGTCACAATGTATTATGACGTCATAATGTATCCGCATTATGACATCACAATATATTATTAGGGCGCAACTTGCAGGTATTATGAGCAATTTCTCTTACCCCAATTTGTGTCACGTCTACTGGAGCATCATGAGCATGTATTATGACGCCACAGTATATGATGACATCATAATTAGTATTCAGTATGACGTGACAATGTATTATGACGTCATAATGTATCCGCATTATGACATCACAATATACTATGAGAGCGCAACATGCAGGTATTATGAGTAATTTCTCTTACCCCAATTTGTGTCACATCTACTGGAGCATCATGAGCATGTATTATGACATCACAGTATATGATGACATCATAATTAGTATGCACTATGATGTCACAATGTATTATGACGTCATAATATATCCGCCTTATGACATCACAGTATATTACGAGAGCGCAATTTGCAGGTATTATGAGCAAATTCTCTTACCCAAAATTGTGTCACATCTACTGGAGCATCATGAGCATGTATTATGACGTCACAGTATATGTTGACATCATAATTAGTAAGCACTATGCCGTCACAATGTATTGTGACGTCATAATGTATCCGCATTATGACATCACAATATATGATGAGATCGCAATTTGCAGGTACTGTGACACATTTCTCTTACCCCAATTTGTGTCACATCTAGTGGGGCATCATGAGCATGTATTATGACGTCAGAGTATATGATGACATCATAATTAGTATGCACTATGACGTCACAATGTATCATGACGTCATAATGGATCCGCTTTATGACATCACAATATATTATGAGAGTGCAATTTGCAGGTTTTATGAGCAATTTCGCTTACACCAATTTGTGTCACATCTACTGGAGCATCATGAGCATGTATTATGACATCACAGCATATGATGACATCATAACTAGTATGCACTATGACGTCACAATGTATTATGACGTCATAATGTATCCGCATTATGACATCACAATATATTATGAGAGCGCAACATGCAGGTATTATGAGCAATTTCTCTTACCCCAATTTGTGTCACATCTACTGGAGCATCATGAGCATGTATTATGACGTCACAGTATAAGATGACATCATAATTAGTATGCATTATGACGTCACAATGTATTGTGACGTCAGAATGTATCCGCATTATGACATCACAATATATGATGAAATCGCTATTTGCAGGTATTGTGACACATTTCTCTTACCCCAATTTGTGTCACATCTAGTGGAGCATCATGAGCATGTATTATGACGTCAGAGTATATGATGACATCATAACTGGTATGCACTATCACGTCACAATGTATTATGACGTCATAATGTATCCGCATTATGACATCACAATATATTATGAGAGCGCAACATGCAGGTATTATGAGCAATTTCTCTTACCCCAATTTGTGTCACATCTACTGGAGCATCATGAGCATGTATTATGACATCACAGTATATGATGACATCATAATTAGTATGCACTATGACGTCACAATGTATTATGACGTCATAATGTATCCGCATTATGACATCACAATATATTATGAGAGCGCAACATGCAGGTATTATGAGCAATTTCTCTTACCCCAATGTGTGTCACATCTACTGGAGCATCATGAGCATGTATTGTGACGTCACAGTATATGATGACATCATAATTAGTATGCACTATGACGTCAAAATGTATTATGACGTCATAATGTATCCGCATTATGAGATCACAATACATTATGAGAGCGCAATTTGCAGGTTTTATAACCTATTTCGCTTACCCCAATTTGTGTCACATCTACTGGAGCATCATAGGCATGTATTATGATGTCACAGTATATGATGACATCATAATTAGTATGCACTATGACGTCACAATGTATTATGACGTCATAATGTATCTGCATTATGACATCAAAATATACTATGAGAGCGCAACATGCAGGTATTATGAGTAATTTCTCTTACCCAAATTTGTGTCACATCTACTGGAGCATCATGAGCATGTATTATGACATCACAGTATATGATGACATCATAATTAGTATGCACTATGACGTCACAATGTATTATAACGTCATAATATATCCGCATTATGACATCACAATATATTATGAGAGCGCAATTTGCATGTCTTATGACCATTTTCGCTTACCCCAATTTGTGTCACATCTACTGGAGCATCATGAGCATGTATTATGACGTCACAGTATATGATGACATCATAATTAGTATGCAATATGACGTCACAATGTATTATGACGTCATAATGAATCCGCATTATGACATCACAATATATTATGAGAGCGCAACATGCAGGTATTAAGAGCAATTTCTCTTACCCCAATTTGTGTCACATCTACTGGAGCATCATGAGCATGTATTATGACGTCACAGTATATGATGATATCATAATTAGCATGCACTATGACGTCACAATGTGTTATGACGTCATAATGTATCCGCATTATGACATCACAATATATTACGAGAGCGCAATTTGCAGGTATTATGAGCAATTTCTCTTACCCCAATTTGTGTCACATCTACTGGAGCATCATGAGCATGTATTATGACGTCACAGTACATGTGGACATCATAATTAGTAAGCACTATGACATCACAATGTATTGTGACGTCATAATGTATCCGCATTATGACATCACAATATATGATGAGATCGCAATTTGCAGGTATTGTGACACTTTTCTCTTACCCCAATTTGTGTCACATCTAGTGGAGCATCATGAGCATGTATTATGACGTCAGAGTATATGATGACATCATAATTGGTATGCACTATGACGTCACAATATATTATGGCGTCATAATGTATCCGCATTATGACATCGCAATATATTATGAGAGTGCAGTTTGCAGGTTTTATGACCAATTTCGCTTACCCCAATTTTTGTCACATCTACTGGAGCATCATGAGCATGTATTATGACGTCACAGCATATGATGACATCATAACTAGTATGCACTATGACGTCACAGTATATTATGACGTCATAATGTATCCGCATTATGACATCACAATATATTATGAGAGCGCAACATGCAGGTATTATGAGCAACTTCTGTTACCCCAATTTGTGTCACATCTACTGGAGCATCATGAGCATGTATTATGACGTCACAGTATATGATGACATCATAATTAGTATGCACTATGACGTCACAATGTATTGTGACGTCAGAATGTATCCGCATTATGACATCACAATATATGACGAGATAGCAATTTGCAGGTATTGTGACACATTTCTCTTACCCCAATTTGTGTCACATCTAGTGGAGCATCATGAGCATGTATTATGATGTCACAGTATATGATGACATCATAATTAGTATGCACTATGACGTCACAATGTATTATGACGTCATAATGTATCCGCATTATGACATCAAAAGATATTATGAGAGCGCAATTTGCATGTTTTATGACCAATTTCGCTTACCACAATTTGTGTCACATCTACTGGAGCATCATGAGCATGTATTATGATGTCACAGTATATGATGACATCATAATTAGTAAGCACTATGACGTCACAATGTATTATGACTCCGAAATGTATCCGCATTATGACATCACAATATATTATGAGAGCGCAACATGCAGGTATTATGAGCAGTTTCTCTTACCCCAATTTGTGTCACATCTACTGGAGCATCATGAGCATGTATTATGACGTCACAGTATATGATGACATCATAATTAGTATGCACTATGACGTCACAATGTATTATGACGTCATAATGTATCCGCATTATGACATCACAATATATTATGAGAGCGCAATTTGCAGGTTTTATGACCAATTTCGCTTACCCCAATTTGTGTCACATCTACTGGAGCATCATGAGAATGTATTATGATGTCACAGTATATGATGACATCATAATTAGTATGCACTATGATGTCACAATGTATTATGACGCCGTAATGTATCCGCATTATGACATCACAATATATTATGAGAGCGCAACATGCAGGTATTATGAGCAATTTCTCTTACCTAAATTTATGTCACATCTACGGGAGCATCACGAGCACGTATTATGACGTCACAGTATATGATGACATAATAATTAGTATGCCCTATGATGTCACAATGTATTATGACGTCATAATGTATCCGCATTATTACATCACAATATATTATGAGAGCGCAACTTGCAGGTATTATGAGCAATTTCTCTTACCCCAATTTGTGTCACGTCTAATGGAGCATCATGAGCATGTATTATGATGTCACAATATATGATGACATCATAATTAGTATTCAGTATGACGTCACAATGTATTATGACGTCATAATGTATCCGCATTATGACATCACAATATACTATGAGAGCGCAACATGCAGGTATTATGAGTAATTTCTCTTACCCCAATTTGTGTCACATCTACTGGAGCATCATGAGCATGTATTATGACGTCACAGTATATGATGACATCATAATTAGTATGCACTATGACGTCACAATGTATTATGACGTCATAATATATCCGCATTATGACATAACAATATATTATGAGAGCGCAATTTGCATGTCTTATGACCATTTTTGCTTACCCCAATTTGTGTCATATCTACTGGAGCATCATGAGCATGTATTATGACGTCACAGTATATGATGACATCATAATTAGTATGCAATATGACATCACAATGTATTATGACGTCATAATGTATCCGCATTATGACATCACAAGATATTATGAGAGCGCAATTTGCAGGTTTTATGAGCAATTTCGCTTACCCCAATTTGTGTCACATCTACTGGAGCATCATGAGCATGTGTTATGACGTCACAGTATATGATGACATCATAATTAGTATGCACTATGACGTCACAATGTATTATGACGCCGTAATATATCCGCATTATGACATCACAATATATTATGAGAGCGCAATTTGCAGGTATTATGAGCAGTTTCTCTTACCCCAATTTGTGTCACATCTACTGGAGCATCATGAGCATGTATTATGACGTCACTGTATATGATGACATCATAATTAGTATGCACTATGACGTCACAATGTATTATGACGTCATAATGTATCCGCCTTATGACATCAAAATATATTAAGAGAGCGCAACATGCAGGTATTATGAGCAATTTCTCTTACCCCAATTTGTGTCACATCTACTGGAGCATCATGAGCATGTATTATGACGTCACAGTATATGATGACATCATAATTAGTATGCAGTATGACGTCACAATGTATTATGACGTCATAATGTATCCGCATTATAACATCACAATATATTATGAGAGCGCAATTTGCAGGTTTTATGACCAATTTATCTTACCCCAATTTGTGTCCCATCTACTGGAGCATCATGAGCATGTATTATGACGTCACAGTATATGATGACATCATAATTAGTATGCAGTATGACGTCACAATGTATTATGACGTCATAATGTATCCGCATTATGACATCACAATGTATTATGAGAGGGCAACATTCAGGTATTATGACCAATTTTGCTTACCCCAATTTGTGTCACATCTACTGGAGCATCATGAGCATGTATTATAACGTCACAGTATATGATGACATAATAATTATTATGCAGTATGACGTCACAATGTGTTATGACGTCATAATGTATCCGCATTATGACATCACAATATATTATGAGAGCGCAACGTGCAGGTATTATGAGAAATTTCTCTTACCCCAATTTGTGTCACATCTACTGGAGCATCATGAGCATGTATTATGATGTCGCAGTATATGATGACATCATAATTAGTATGCACTATGACGTCACAATGTATTATGACGTCATAATATATCCGCATTATGACATCACAATATATTATGAGAGCGCAACTTGCAGGTATTATGAGCAATTTCTCTTACCCCAATTTGTGTCACGTCTAAAGGAGCATCATGAGCATGTATTATGACGTCACAGTATATGATGACATCATAAGTATTATGCAGTATGACGTCACAATGTGCTATGACGTCATAATGTATCCGCATTATGACATCACAATATATTATGAGAGCGCAACATGCAGGTATTATGAGCAATTTCTCTTACCCCAATTTGTGTCACATCTACTGGAGCATCATGAGCATGTATTATGAAGTCACAGTATATGATGACATCATAATTAATATGCACTATGACATCACAATGTATTATGACGTCATAATGTATCCGCATTATGACATCACAATATATTATGAGAGCGTAATTTGCAGGTTTTATGACCAATTTCGCTTACCCCAATTTGTGTCACATCTACTGGAGCATCATGAGCATGTATTATGACGTCACAGTATATGATGACATCATAATTAGTATGCACTATGACATCACAATATATTATGACGTCATAATCTATCCGCATTATGACCTCACAATATATTATGAGAGCGCAATTTGCATGTCTTATGAAAATTTTTGCTTACCCCAATTTGTGTCACATCTACTGGAGCATCATGAGCATGTATTATGACGTCACAGTATATGATGACATCAGAATTAGTATGCACTATGACGTCACAATGTATTATGATGTCATAATGTATCCGCATTATGACATCACAATATATTATGAGAGCGCAACATTCAGGTATTATGAGCAATTTCTCTTACCACAATTAGTGTCACATCTACTGGAGCATCATGAGCATGTATTATGACGTCACAGTATATGATGACATCAAAATTAGTATGCATTATGGCGTCAAAATGTATTATGACGTCATAATGTATCCACATTATGACATCAGAATATATTATGAGACCGCAACATGCAGGTATTATGAGCAATTTCTCTTACCCCAATTTGTGTCACATCTACTGGAGCATCATGAGCATGTATTATGACATCACAATATATGATGACATCATAATTAGTATGCAGTATGACGCCACAATTTATTATGACGTCATAATGTATCCGCATTTTGATATCACAATATATTATGAGAGCGCAACATGCAGGTATTATGAGCAATTTCTCTTGCCCCAATTTGTGTCATATCTACTGGAGCATCATGAGCATGTATTATGACGTCACAGTATATGGTGACATCATAATTAGTATGTACTATGACGTCACAATGTATTATGATGTCATAATGTATCCGCATTATGACATCACAATATATTATGAGAGCGCAATTTGCAGGTATTATGAGCAATTTCTCTTACCCCAATTTTTGTTACATCTACTGGAGCATCATGAGCATGTATTATGATGTCACAGTATATGATGACATCATAATTAGTATGCAGTATGACGTCACAATGTATTATGACGTCATAATATATCTGCATTATGACTTCACAATATATGATGAGATCGCAATTTGCAGGTATTGTGACACATTTCTCTTACCCCAATTTGTCTCACATCTAGTGGAGCATCATGATCATGTATTATGACATCAGAGTATATGATGACATCATAATTGGTATGCACTATGACGTCACAATGTATTATGACGTCATAATGTATCCGCATTATGACCTCACAATATATTATGAGAGTGCAATTTGCAGGTTTTATGAACAATTTCGCTTACCCCAATTTTTGTCACATCTACTGGAGCATCATGAGCATGAATTATGACGTCACAGTATATGATGACATCATAATTAGTATGCACTATGACGTCACAATGTATTATGACCTCATAATGTATCCGCATTAGGACATCACAATATATTATGAGAGCGCAATTTGCAGGTTTTATGAACAATTTCGGTTACCACAATTTGTGTCACATCTACTGGAGCGTCATGACCATGTATTATGACGTCACAGTATATGATGACATCATAATTAGTATGCAGTATGACGTCACAATGTATTATGACGTCATAATATATCCGCATTATGACATCACAATACATTATGAGAGCGCAAAATGCAGGTATGAGCAATTTCTCTTACCCCAATTTGTGTCACATCTACTGGAGCATCATGAGCATGTATTATGACGTCACAGTATATGATGAAAAAATAATTAGTATGCACTATGACGTCACAATGTATTATGACGTCATAATGTATCCGCATTATAACATCACAATATATTATGAGAGCGCAATTTGCAGGTTTTATGACAAATTTCTCTTACCCCAATTTGTGTCCCATCTACTGGAGCATCATGAGCATGTATTATGACGTCACAGTATATGATGACATCATAATTAGTATGCAGTATGACGTCACAATGTATTATGACCTCATAATGTATCCGCATTATGACATCACAATGTATTTTGAGAGGGCAACATGCAGGTATTATGACCAATTTCGCTAACCCCAATTTGTGTCACATCTACTGGAGCATCATGAGCATGTATTATGACGTCACAGTATATGATGATATCATAATTATTATGCAGTATGACGTCACAATGTGTTATGACGTCATAATGTATCCGCATTATGACATCACAATATATTATGAGAGCGCAACATGCAGGTATTATGAGAAATTTCTCTTACCCCAATTTGTGTCACATCTACTGGAGCATCATGAGCATGTATTATGACGTCACAGTATATGATGACATCATAATTAGTATGCACTATGACGTCACAATGTATTATGACGTCATAATGTATCCGCATTATGACATCACAATATATTATGAGAGCGCAATTTGCAGGTTTTATGACCAATTTCGCTTACCCCAATTTGTGTCACACCTACTGGAGCATCATGAGCATGTATTATGACGTCACAATATATGATGACATCATAATTAGTATGGGCTATGACGTCACAATGTATTATGACGTCATAATGTATCCGCATTATGACATCACAATATATTATGAGAGCGCAGCATGCAGGTATTATGAGAAATTTCTCTTACCCCAAGTTGTGTCACATCTACTGGAGCACCATGAGCATGTATTATGACGTCACAGTATATGATGACATCATAATTAGTATGCACTATGACGTCACAATGTATTATGACGTCATAATGTATCTGCATTATGACATCACAATATAATATGAGAGCGCAATTTGCAGGTTTTATGACCAATTTGCTAACCCCAATTTGTGTCACATCTACTGGAGCATCATGAGCATGTATTATGATGTCACAGTATATGATGACATCATAATTACTATGCAGTATGACGTCACAATGTATTATGACGTCATAATGTATCCGCATTATGACATCACAATATATTATGAGAGCGCAACATGCAGGTATTATGAGCAATTTCTCTTACCCCAATTTGTGTCACATCTACTGGAGCATCATGAGCATGTATTATGACATCACAGTATATGATGACATCATAATTAGTATGCACTATGACGTCACAATGTATTATGACGTCATAATGTATCCACATTATGACATCACAATATATTATGAGATCGCAATTTGCATGTCTTATGACCATTTTTGCTTACCCCAATTTGTGTCACATCTACTGGAGCATCATGAGCATGTATTATGACGTCACAGTATATGATGACATCATAATTAGTATGCAATATGACGTCACAATGTATTATGACGTCATAATATATCCGCATTATGACATCACAATATATTATGAGAGCGCAACATGCAGGTATTATGAGCAATTTCTCTTACCTCAATTTGTGTCACATCTAGTGGAGCATCATGAGCATGTATTATGACGTCACAGTATATGATGACATCATAATTGGTATGCACTATGACGTCACAATGTATTATGATGTCATAATTATCCACATTATGACATCACAATACATTATGAGAGTGCAATTAGCAGGTTTCATGAACAATTTCGCTTACCCCAATTTTTGTCACATCTACTGGAGCATCATGAGCATGTATTATGACCTCACAGCATATGAAGACATCATAACTAGTATGCACTATGATGTCACAATGTATTATGACATCATAATGTATCCGCATTATGACATCACAATATATTATGAGAGCGCAACATGCAGGTATTATGAGCAATTTCTCTTACCCCAATTTCTGTCACATCTACTGGAGCATCATCAGCATGTATTATGACGTCACAGTATATGATGACATCATAATTAGTATGCACTATGACGTCACAATGTATTATGACGTCATAATGTATCCGCATTATGACATCACAATATATTATGAGAGCGCAATTTGCATGTCTTATGACCATTTTCGCTTACCCCAATTTGTGTCACATCTACTGGAGCATTATGAGCAAGTATTATGACGTCACAGTATATGATGTCATCATAATATGTATGCAATATGATGTCACAATGTATTATGACGTCATAATGTATCCGCTTTATGACATCACAATATATTGTGAGAGCGCAACGTACAGGTTTTATGAGCAATTTCTCTTAACCCAATTTGTGTCACATCTACTGGAGCATCATGAGCATGTATTATGACGTCACAGTATATGATGACATCATAATTAGTATGCACTATGACGTCACAATGTATTGTGACGTCATATTGTATCCGCATTATGACATCACAATATATGATGAGATCGCAATTTGCAGGTATTGTGACACATTTCTCTTACCCCAATTTGTGTCACATCTAGTGGAGCATCATGAGCATGTATTATGACGTCAGAGTATATGATGACATCATAATTGGTATGCAGTATGACGTCACAATATATTATGACGTCATAATGTATCCGCATTATGACATCACAATATTTTATGAGAGTGCATTTTGCAGGTTTTATGACCAATTTCGCTTACCCCAATTTTTGTCACATCTACTGGAGCCTCATGAGCATGTATTATGACGTCACAGCATATGATGACATCATAACTACTATGCACTATGACGTCACAATGTATTATGACATCATAATGTATCCGCATTATGACATCACAATATATTATGAGAGCGCAACATGCAGGTATTATGAGCAATTTCTCTTATCCCAATTTGTGTCACACCTAGTGGAGCATCATGAGCATGTATTATGACGTCACAGTATATGATGACATCATAATTAGTATGCACTATGACGTCACAATGTATTATGACGGCATAATGTATCTGCATTATGACATCACAATTTATTATGAGAGCGCAACATGCAGGTATTATGAGCAATTTCTCTTAACCAATTTGTGTCACATCTACTGGAGCATCATGAGCATGTATTATGACATCACAGTATATGATGACATCATAATTAGTATGCACTATGACGTCACAATGTATTATGACGTCATAATGTATCTGCATTATGACATCACAATATATTATGAGAGCGCAATTTGCATATCTTATGACCATTTTCGCTTACCCCAATTTGTGTCACATCTACTGGAGCATCATGAGCATGTATCATGACGTCACAGTATATGATGGCATCATAATTAGTAAGCAGTATGACGCCACAATGCATTATGACGTCATAATGTATCTGCATTACGACATCACAATATATGATGAGAGCGCAATTTGCAGGTATTGTGACCCATTTCTCTAACCACAATTTGTGTCACATCTACTTGAGCATCATGAGCATGTATTATGATGTCACAGTATATGATGACTTCATAATTAGTATGCAGTATGATGTCACAATGTATTATGACGTCATAATGTATCCGCATTATGACATCACAATATATTTTGAGAGCGCAATTTGCAGGTATTATGAGCAATTTCTCTTACCCCAATTTGTGTCACATCTACTGGAGCATCATGAGCATGTATTATGACGTCACAGTAAATGATGACATCATAAATATTATGGACCATGACGTCACAATGTACTATGACGTCATAATGTATCCGCATTATGACAACACAATATATTACGAGCGCGCAATTTCCAGCTATTATGAGCAAATTCTCTTACCCCAATTTGTGTCGCATCTACTGGAGCATCATGAGCATGTATTATGACGTCACAGTATATGATGACATCATAATTAGCATGCAGTATGACGTCAAAATGTATTATGACGTCATAATGTATCCACATTATGACATCACAATATATTATGAGAGCGCAATTTGCAGGTTTTATGACCAATTTCGCTTACCCCAATTTGTGTCACATCTACTGGAGCATCATGAGCATGTATTATGACGTCACAGTATATGATGACATCATAATTATTATGCAGTATGACGTCACAATGTATTATGACGTCATAATGTATCCGCATTATGACATCACAATATATGATGAGAGCGCAATTTTCAGGTATTGTGAGCAATTTCTCTTACCCCAATTTGTGTCACATCTACTGGAGCATCATGAGCATGTATTATGACGTCACAGTATATGATGACATCATAATTAGCAAGCACTATGACGGTCACAATGTATTGTGACGTCATAATGTATCCGCATTATGACATCACAATATATGATGAGATCGCAATTTGCAGGTATTGTGACACATTTCTCTTACCCCAATTTGTGTCACATCTAGTGGAGCATCATGAGCATGTATTATGACGTCAGAGTATATGATGACATCATAATTGGTATGCACTATGACGTCACAATGTATTATGACGTCATAATGTATCCGCATTATGACGTCACAATATATTATGAGAGCGCAATTTGCAGGTTTTATGACCAATTTCGCTTACCCCAATTTTTGTCACATCTACTGGAGCATCATAAGCATGAATTATGACGTCACAGTATATGATGACATCATAATTACTATGCAGTATGACGTCACAATGTATTATGACGTCATAATGTATCCACCTTATTACCTCACAATATATTATGAGAGCGCAATTTGCAGGTATTATGAGCAACTTCTCTTACCCCAAATTGTGTCACATCTACTGGAGCATCATGACCATGTATTATGACGTCAGAGTATATGATGACATCATAATTAGTATGAAGTATGACGTGACAATGTATTATGACATCATAAAGTATCCGCATTATGACATCACAATATATTATGAGAGTGCAATTTGCAGGTATTATGAGCAATTTCTCTTACCCCAATTTGTGTCACATCTACTGGAGCATCATGAGCATGTATTATGATGTCACAGTATATGATGTCATCATAATTAGTATGCAGTATGACGTCTCAATGTATTATGACGTCATAATGTATCCGCATTATGACATCACAATATATTATGAGAGCGCAATTTGCAGATATTATGAGCAATTTCTCTTACGCCAATTTGTGTCACATCTACTGGAGCATCATGACCATGTATTATGACGTCAGAGTATATGATGACATCATAATTAGTATGCACTATGACGTCACAATGTATTATGACATCATAATGTTTCCGCATTATGACATCACAATATATTATGAGAGCGCAAATTGCAGGTATTAAGAGCAATTTCTCTTACCCCAATTTGTGTCACATCTACTGGAGCGTCATGAGGATGTATTATGACGTCACAGTATATGATGACATCATAATTAGTATGCACTATGACGTCACAATGTATTATGACGTCATAATGTATCCGCATTATGACATCACAATATATTATCAGAGCGCAACATGCAGGTATTATGAGCAATTTCTCTTACCCCAATTTGTGTCACATCTACTGGAGCATCATGAGCATGTATTATGACGTCACAGTAAATGATGACATCATAATTAGTATGCAGTATGACGTCAAAATGTACTATGACGTCATAATGTATCCGCATTATGACATCACAATATATTATGAGAGCGCAACATGCAGGTATTATGAGCAATTTCTCTTACCCCAATTTGTGTCACATCTACTGGAGCATCATGACCATGTATTATGACGTCAGAGTATATGATGACATCATAATTAGTATGCACTATGACCTCACAATGTATTATGACGTCATAATGTATCCGCATTATGACATCACAATATATTATTAGGGCGCAATTTGCAGGTACTATGAGCAATTTCTCTTACCCGAATTCGTGTCACATCTACTGGAGCATCATGAGCATGTATTATGACATCACAGTATATGATGACATCATAATTAGTATGCACTATGACGTCACAATGTATTATGATGTCATAATGTATCCGCATTATGACATCACAGTATATTATGAGAGCGCAATTTGCAGGATTTATGAATATTTTCGCTTACCCCAATTTGTTTCAAATCTACTGGAGCATCATGAGCATGTATTATGACGTCACAGCATATGATGACATCATAACTAGTATGCACTATGATGACACAATGTATTATGACGTCGTAATGTATCCGCATTATGACATCACAATATATTATGAGAGCGCAACTTACAGGATTTATGACCAATTTCGCTTACCCCAATTTGTGTCACATCTACTGGAGCATCATGAGCATGTATTATGACGTCACAGTATATGATGACATCATAATTTGTATGCACTATGATGTCGCAATGTATTATGGCGTCATAATGTATCCGCATTATGACATCACAATATAATATGAGAGCGCAATTTGCAGGTTTATGACCAATTTCTCTTACCCCAATTTGTGTCACATCTACTGGAGCGTCATGAGCATGTATTATGACGTCACAGTATATGATAACATCATAATTAGTAAGCAGTATGACGTCACAATGTATTATGGCGTCATAATGTATCCGCATTATGACATCACAATATAATATGAGAGCGCAACATGCAGGTATTATGCGCAATTTGTCTTACCACAATTTGTGTCACATCTACTGGAGCATCATGAGCATGTATTATGACGTCACAGTAAATGATGACATCATAAATAATATGGACTATGACGTCACAATGTACTATGACGTCATAATGTATCCGCATTATGACAACACAATATATTACGAGCGCGCAATTTGCAGCTATTATGAGCAAATTCTCTTACCCCAATTTGTGTCCAATCTACTGGAGCATCATGAGCATGTATTATGACGTCACAGTATATGATGACATCATAATTAGCATGCAGTATGATATCACAATGTATTATGACGTCATAATGTTTCCGACTTATGACATCACAATATATTATGAGAGCGCAATTTGCAGGTATTATGAGCAATTTCTCTTACCCCAATATGTGTCACATCTACTGGAGCATCATGACCATGTATTATGACGTCAGAGTATATGATGACATCATAATTAGTATGCACCATAAAGTCACAATGTATTATGACATCATAATGTATCCGCATTATGACATCACAATATATTATGAGAGCGCAATTTGCAGGTTTTATGACCAATTTCGCTTACCCCAATTTGTGTCACATCTACTGGAGCATCATGAGCATGTATTATGACGTCACAGTATATGATGACATCATAATTAGTATGCAGTATGACGTCACAATGTATTATGACGTCATAATGTATCCGCATTTTGACATCACAATATATTATGAGAGCGCAACATGCAGGTATTATGAGCAATTTCTCTTACCCCAATTTGTGTCACATCTACTGGAGCATCATGAGCATGTATTATGACGTCACAGTATATGATGACATCATAATTAGTAAGCACTATGACGTCACAATGTATTGTGACGTCATAATGTATCCGCATTATGACATCACAATATATGATGAGATCGCAATTTGCAGATATTGTGACACATTTCTCTTACCCCAGTTGCGTCACATCTAGTGGAGCATCATGAGCATGTATTATGACATCAGAGTATATGATGACATCATAATTGGTATGCACTATGACGTCACAATGTATTATGACGTCATAATGTATTCGCACTATGACATCACAATATATTATGAGAGTGCAATTTGCAGGTTTTATGACCAATTTCGCTTACCCCAATTTTTGTCACATCTACTGGAGCATCATGAGCATGTAATATGACGTCACAGTATATGATGACATCATAACTAGTATGCACTATGACGTCACAATGTATTATGACGTCATAATGTATCCGCATTATGACATCACAATATATTATGAGAGCGCAACATGCAGGTATTATGAGCAATTTCTCTTACCCCAATTTGTGTCTCATCTGCTGGAGCATAATCAGCATGTATTATGACGTCACAGTATATGATGACATCATAATTAGTATGCACTATGACGTCACAATGTATTATGACGTCATAATGCATCCGCATTATGACATCACAATATATTATGAGAGCGCAACATGCAGGTATTATGACCAATTTCTCTTACCCCAATTTGTGTCACATCTACTGGAGCATCATGAGCATGTATTATGACGTCACAGTATATGATGACATCATAATTAGTATGCAGTATGACGTCACAATGTATTATGACGTCATAATGTATCCAACTTATTACATCACAATATATTATGAGAGCGCAATTAGCAGGTATTATGAGCAATTTCTCTTACGCCAATTTGTGTCACATCTACTGGAGCATCATGACCATGTATTATGACGTCAGAGTATATGATGACATCATAATTAGTATGCACTATGACGTCACAATGTATTATGACATCATAATGTTTCCGCATTATGACATCACAATATATTATGAGAGCGCAAATTGCAGGTATTAAGAGCAATTTCTCTTACCCCAATTTGTGTCACATCTACTGGAGCATCATGAGGATGTATTATGACGTCACAGTATATGATGACATCATAATTAGTATGCACTATGACGTCACAATGTATTATGACGTCATAATGTATCCGCATTATGACATCACAATATATTATCAGAGCGCAACATGCAGGTATTATGAGCAATTTCTCTTACCCCAATTTGTGTCACATCTACTGGAGCATCATGAGCATGTATTATGACGTCACAGTAAATGATGACATCATAATAAGTATGCAGTATGACGTCAAAATATACTATGACGTCATAATGTATCCGCATTATGACATCACAATATATTATGAGAGCGCAACATGCAGGTATTATGAGCAATTTCTCTTACCCCAATTTGTGTCACATCTACTGGAGCATCATGACCATGTATTATGACGTCAGAGTATATGATGACATCATAATTAGTATGCACTATGACCTCACAATGTATTATGACGTCATAATGTATCCGCATTATGACATCAGAATATATTATTAGGGCGCAATTTGCAGGTACTATGAGCAATTTCTCTTACCCCAATTTGTGTCACATCTACTGGAGCATCATGAGCATGTATTATGACATCACAGTATATGATGACATCATAATTAGTATGCACTATGACGTCACAATGTATTATGATGTCATAATGTATCCGCATTATGACATCACAGTATATTATGAGAGCGCAATTTGCAGGATTTATGAATATTTTCGCTTACCCCAATTTGTTTCAAATCTACTGGAGCATCATGAGCATGTATTATGACGTCACAGCATATGATGACATCATAACTAGTATGCACTATGATGTCACAATGTATTATGACGTCGTAATGTATCCGCATTATGACATCACAATATATTATGAGAGCGCAACTTACAGGATTTATGACCAATTTCGCTTACCCCAATTTGTGTCACATCTACTGGAGCATCATGAGCATGTATTATGACGTCACAGTATATGATGACATCATAATTAGTATGCACTATGATGTCGCAATGTATTATGGCGTCATAATGTATCCGCATTATGACATCACAATATAATATGAGAGCGCAATTTGCAGGTTTATGACCAATTTCTCTTACCCCAATTTGGGTCACATCTACTGGAGCGTCATGAGCATGAATTATGACGTCACAGTATATGATAACATCATAATTAGTATGCAGTATGATGTCACAATGTATTATGGCGTCATAATGTATCCGCATTATGACATCACAATATAATATGAGAGCGCAACATGCAGGTATTATGCGCAATTTGTCTTACCACAATTTGTGTCACATCTACTGGAGCATCATGAGCATGTATGATGACGTAACAGTAAATGATGACATCATAAATAATATGGACTATGACGTCACAATGTACTATGACGTCATAATGTATCCGCATTAAGACAACACAATATATTACGAGCGCGCAATTTGCAGCTATTATGAGCAAATTCTCTTACCCCAATTTGTGTCCAATCTACTGGAGCATCATGAGCATGTATTATGACGTCGCAGTATATGATGACATCATAATTAGCATGCAGTATGATGTCACAATGTATTATGACGTCATAATGTTTCCGACTTATGACATCACAATATATTATGAGAGCGCAATTTGCAGGTATTATGAGCAATTTCTCTTACCCCAATATGTGTCACATCTACTGGAGCATCATGACCATGTATTATGACGTCAGAGTATATGATGACATCATAATTAGTATGCACCATGACGTCACAATGTATTATGACATCATAATGTATCCGCATTATGACATCACAATATATTATGAGAGCGCAATTTGCAGGTTTTATGACCAATTTCGCTTACCCCAATTTGTGTCACATCTACTGGAGCATCATGAGCATGTATTATGACGTCACAGTATATGATGACATCATAATTAGTATGCAGTATGACGTCACAATGTATTATGACGTCATAATGTATCCGCATTTTGACATCACAATATATTATGAGAGCGCAACATGCAGGTATTATGAGCAATTTCTCTTACCCCAATTTGTGTCACATCTACTGGAGCATCATGAGCATGTATTATGACGTCACAGTATATGATGACATCATAATTAGTAAGCACTATGACGTCACAATGTATTGTGACGTCATAATGTATCCGCATTATGACATCACAATATATGATGAGATCGCAATTTGCAGATATTGTGACACATTTCTCTTACCCCAGTTGCGTCACATCTAGTGGAGCATCATGAGCATGTATTATGACATCAGAGTATATGATGACATCATAATTGGTATGCACTATGACGTCACAATGTATTATGACGTCATAATGTATTCGCACTATGACATCACAATATATTATGAGAGTGCAATTTGCAGGTTTTATGACCAATTTCGCTTACCCCAATTTTTGTCACATCTACTGGAGCATCATGAGCATGTAATATGACGTCACAGTATATGATGACATCATAACTAGTATGCACTATGACGTCACAATGTATTATGACGTCATAATGTATCCGCATTATGACATCACAATATATTATGAGAGCGCAACATGCAGGTATTATGAGCAATTTCTCTTACCCCAATTTGTGTCTCATCTGCTGGAGCATAATCAGCATGTATTATGACGTCACAGTATATGATGACATCATAATTAGTATGCACTATGACGTCACAATGTATTATGACGTCATAATGCATCCGCATTATGACATCACAATATATTATGAGAGCGCAACATGCAGGTATTATGACCAATTTCTCTTACCCCAATTTGTGTCACATCTACTGGAGCATCATGAGCATGTATTATGACGTCACAGTATATGATGACATCATAATTAGTATGCAGTATGACGTCACAATGTATTATGACGTCATAATGTATCCAACTTATTACATCACAATATATTATGAGAGCGCAATTAGCAGGTATTATGAGCAATTTCTCTTACGCCAATTTGTGTCACATCTACTGGAGCATCATGACCATGTATTATGACGTCAGAGTATATGATGACATCATAATTAGTATGCACTATGACGTCACAATGTATTATGACATCATAATGTTTCCGCATTATGACATCACAATATATTATGAGAGCGCAAATTGCAGGTATTAAGAGCAATTTCTCTTACCCCAATTTGTGTCACATCTACTGGAGCATCATGAGGATGTATTATGACGTCACAGTATATGATGACATCATAATTAGTATGCACTATGACGTCACAATGTATTATGACGTCATAATGTATCCGCATTATGACATCACAATATATTATCAGAGCGCAACATGCAGGTATTATGAGCAATTTCTCTTACCCCAATTTGTGTCACATCTACTGGAGCATCATGAGCATGTATTATGACGTCACAGTAAATGATGACATCATAATAAGTATGCAGTATGACGTCAAAATATACTATGACGTCATAATGTATCCGCATTATGACATCACAATATATTATGAGAGCGCAACATGCAGGTATTATGAGCAATTTCTCTTACCCCAATTTGTGTCACATCTACTGGAGCATCATGACCATGTATTATGACGTCAGAGTATATGATGACATCATAATTAGTATGCACTATGACCTCACAATGTATTATGACGTCATAATGTATCCGCATTATGACATCAGAATATATTATTAGGGCGCAATTTGCAGGTACTATGAGCAATTTCTCTTACCCCAATTTGTGTCACATCTACTGGAGCATCATGAGCATGTATTATGACATCACAGTATATGATGACATCATAATTAGTATGCACTATGACGTCACAATGTATTATGATGTCATAATGTATCCGCATTATGACATCACAGTATATTATGAGAGCGCAATTTGCAGGATTTATGAATATTTTCGCTTACCCCAATTTGTTTCAAATCTACTGGAGCATCATGAGCATGTATTATGACGTCACAGCATATGATGACATCATAACTAGTATGCACTATGATGTCACAATGTATTATGACGTCGTAATGTATCCGCATTATGACATCACAATATATTATGAGAGCGCAACTTACAGGATTTATGACCAATTTCGCTTACCCCAATTTGTGTCACATCTACTGGAGCATCATGAGCATGTATTATGACGTCACAGTATATGATGACATCATAATTAGTATGCACTATGATGTCGCAATGTATTATGGCGTCATAATGTATCCGCATTATGACATCACAATATAATATGAGAGCGCAATTTGCAGGTTTATGACCAATTTCTCTTACCCCAATTTGGGTCACATCTACTGGAGCGTCATGAGCATGAATTATGACGTCACAGTATATGATAACATCATAATTAGTATGCAGTATGATGTCACAATGTATTATGGCGTCATAATGTATCCGCATTATGACATCACAATATAATATGAGAGCGCAACATGCAGGTATTATGCGCAATTTGTCTTACCACAATTTGTGTCACATCTACTGGAGCATCATGAGCATGTATGATGACGTAACAGTAAATGATGACATCATAAATAATATGGACTATGACGTCACAATGTACTATGACGTCATAATGTATCCGCATTAAGACAACACAATATATTACGAGCGCGCAATTTGCAGCTATTATGAGCAAATTCTCTTACCCCAATTTGTGTCCAATCTACTGGAGCATCATGAGCATGTATTATGACGTCGCAGTATATGATGACATCATAATTAGCATGCAGTATGATGTCACAATGTATTATGACGTCATAATGTTTCCGACTTATGACATCACAATATATTATGAGAGCGCAATTTGCAGGTATTATGAGCAATTTCTCTTACCCCAATATGTGTCACATCTACTGGAGCATCATGACCATGTATTATGACGTCAGAGTATATGATGACATCATAATTAGTATGCACCATGACGTCACAATGTATTATGACATCATAATGTATCCGCATTATGACATCACAATATATTATGAGAGCGCAATTTGCAGGTTTTATGACCAATTTCGCTTACCCCAATTTGTGTCACATCTACTGGAGCATCATGAGCATGTATTATGACGTCACAGTATATGATGACATCATAATTAGTATGCAGTATGACGTCACAATGTATTATGACGTCATAATGTATCCGCATTTTGACATCACAATATATTATGAGAGCGCAACATGCAGGTATTATGAGCAATTTCTCTTACCCCAATTTGTGTCACATCTACTGGAGCATCATGAGCATGTATTATGACACCACAGTATATGATGACATCATAATTAGTAAGCACTATGACGTCACAATGTATTGTGACGTCATAATGTATCCGCATTATGACATCACAATATATGATGAGATCGCAATTTGCAGATATTGTGACACATTTCTCTTACCCCAGTTGCGTCACATCTAGTGGAGCGTCATGAGCATGTATTATGACGTCAGAGTATATGATGACATCATAATTGGTATGCACTATGACGTCACAATGTATTATGACGTCATAATGTATTCGCATTATGACATCACAATATATTATGAGAGCGCAATTTGCAGGTTTTATGACCAATTTCGCTTACCCCAATTTTTGTCACATCTACTGGAGCATCATGAGCATGTAATATGACATCACAGCATATGATGACATCATAACTAGTATGCACTATGACGTCACAATGTATTATGACGTCATAATGTATCCGCATTATGACATCACAATATATTATGAGAGCGCAACATGCAGGTATTATGAGCAATTTCTCTTACCCCAATTTGTGTCACATCTACTGGAGCATCATGAGCATGTATTATGACGTCACAGTATATGATGACATCATAATTAGTATGCACTATGATGTCACAATGTATTATGACGTCGTAATGTATCCGCATTATGTCATCACAATATATTATGAGAGCGCAACATGCAGGTATTATGAGCAATTTCTCTTACCCCAATTTGTGTCACATCTACTGGAGCATCATGAGCATGTATTATGACGTCACAGTATATGATGACATCATAATTAGTATGCACTGTGATGTCACAATGTATTATGACGTCATAATGTATCCGCATTATGACATCACAATATATTATGAGAGCGCAACTTACAGGTGTTATGACAAATTTCGCTTACCCCAATTTGTGTCACATCTACTGGAGAATCATGAGCATATATTATGACGTCACAGTATATGATGACATCATAATTAGTATGCAATATGACGTCACAATGTATTATGACGTCATAATGTATCCGCATTATGACATCACACTATATTATGAGAGCGCAACATGCAGGTATTATGAGCAATTTCTCTTACCACAATTTGTGTCACATCTACTGGAGCATCATGAGCATGTATTATGACGTCACAGTATATGATGACATCATAATTAGTATGCAGTATGACGTCACAATGTATTATGACGTCATAATGTATCCGCATTATGACATCACAATATATTATGAGAGCGCAACATGCAGGTATTATGAGCAATTTCTCTTACCCCAATTTGTGTCACATCTACTGGAGCATCATGAGCATGTATTATGACGTCACAGTATATGATGACATCATAATTAGTATGCAGTATGACGTCACAATGTATTATGACGTCATAATGTATCCGCATTATGACATCACAATATATGATGAGAGCGCAATTTGCAGGTATTGTGACCCATTTCTCCAACCACAATTTGTGTCACATCTACTGGAGCATCATGAGCATGTATTATGACGTCACAGTATATGATGACATCATAATTAGTATGCAGTATGACGTCACAATGTATTATGACGTCATAATGTATCCGCATTATGACATCACAATGTATTTTGAGAGCGCAATTTGCAGGTATTATGAGCAATTTCTCTTACCCCAATTTGTGTCACATCTACTGGAGCATCATGACCATGTATTATGACGTCACAATATATGTTGACATCATAATTAGTATGCACTATGATGTCACAATGTATTATGACGTCATAATGTATCCGCATTATGACATCACAATATATTATGAGAGCACAATTTGCAGGTTTTATGACCATTTTCGCTTACCCCAATTTGTGTCACATCTACTGGAGCATCATGAGCATGTATTATGACATCACAGTATATGATGACATCATAATTAGTATGCACAATGACGTCACAATACATTATGACGTCATAATGTATCCGCATTATGACATCACAATATATTATGAGTGCGCAATTTGCAGGTTTTATGACCAATTTCGCTTACCACAATTTGTGTCAAATGTACTGGAGCATCATGAACATGTATTATGACGTCACAGTATATGATGACATCATAATTAGTATGCAGTATGACGTCACAATGTATTATGACGTCATAATGTATCCGCATTATGACATCACAATATATTATGAGAGCGCAACATGCAGGTATTATGAGCAATTTCTCTTACCCCAATTTGTGTCACATCTACTGGAGCATCATGAGCATGTATTATGACGTCACAGTATATGATGACATCATAATTAGTATGCACTATGACGTCACAATGTATCATGACGTCATAATGTATCCGCATTATGACATCACAATATATTATGAGAGCGCAATTTGCAGGTTTTATGACCAATTTCTCTTACCCCAATTTGTGTCACATCTACTGGAGCATCATGAGCATGTATTATGACGTCACAGTATATGATGACATCATAATTAGTAAGCAGTATGACGTCACAATGTATTATGACGTCATAATGTATCTGCATTATGACATCAAAATATATGATGAGATCGCATTTTGCAGTTATTGTGACCCATTTCTCTAACCACAATTTGTTTCACATCTACTGGAGCATCATGAGCATGTATTATGACGTCACACTATATGATGACATCATAATTAGTATGCAGTATGACGTCACAATGTATTATGACGTCATAATATATCCGCATTATGACATCGCAATATATTATGAGAGCGCAACATGCAGGTATTATGCGCAATTTCTCTTACCCCAATTTGTGTCACATCTACTGGAGCATCATGAGCATGTATTATGACGTCTCAGTAAATGATGACATCATAAATACTATGCACTATGACGTCACAATGTACTATGACGTCATAATATATCCGCATTATGACTTCACAATATATTACGAGAGCGCAATTTGCAGGTATTATGAGCAATTTCTCTTACCACAATATGTGTCACATCTACTGGAGCATCATGACCATGTATTATGACGTCAGAGTATATGATGACATCATAATTAGTATGCACTATGACGTCACAATGTATTATGACATCATAATGTATCCGCATTATGACATCACACTACATTATGAGAGCGCAACATGCAGGTATTATGAGCAATTTCTCTTACCCCAATTTGTGTCACATCTACTGGAGCATCATGAGCATGTATTATGACGTCACAGCATATGATGACATCATAATTAGTATGCAGTATGACGTCACAATATATTATGACGTCATAATGAAACCGCATTATGACATCACAAGATATTATGAGAGCGCAATTTGCAGGTTTTATGACCAATTTCACTTACCCCAATTGTGTCACATCTACTGGAGCATCATGAGCATGTATTATGACGTCACAGTATATGATGACATCATAATTAGCATGCAGCATGACGTCACAATGTATTATGACGTCCTAATGTATCTGCATTATGACATCACAATATATTATGAGAGCGCAACATGCAGGTATTATGAGCAATTTCTCTTACCGCAATTTGTGTCACATCTACTGGAGCATCATGAGCATGTATTATGACGTCACAGTAAATGATGACATCATAATTAGCATGCACTATGACGTAAAAATGTACTATGACGTCATAATGTATCCGCATTATGACATCACAGTATATTACGAGAGCGCAATTTGCAGGTATTATGAGCAAATTCTCTTACCCCAATTTGTGTCACATCTACTGGAGCATCATGAGCATGTATTATGACGTCACAGTATATGATGACATCATAATTAGTATGCACTATGATGTCACAATGTATTATGACGTCATAATGTATCCGCATTATGACATCACAATATATTATGAGAGCGCAATTTGCAGGTTTTATGACCAATTTCGCTTACCCTAATTTGTGTCACATCTACTGGAGCATCATGAGCATGTATTATGACGTCACAGTATATGATGACATCATAATTAGTATGCACTATGACGTCACAATGTATTATGACGTCATAATATATCCGCATTATGACATCACAATATATTATGAGAGCGCAACATGCAGGTATTATGAGCAATTTCTCTTACCCCAATTTGTGTCACATCTACTGGAGCATCATGAGCATGTATTATGATGTCACAGTATATGATGACATCATAGTTACTATGCACCATGATGTCACAATGTAGTATGACGTCATAATACATCCGCATTATGACATCACAATATATTATGAGAGCGCAATTTGCAGGTTTTATGACCAATTTCGCTTACCCCAATTTGTGTCACATCTACTGGAGCATCATAAGCATGTATTATGAAGTCACAGTATATGATGACATCATAATTAGTATGCAGTATGACGTCACAATGTATTATGACGTCATAATGTGTCTGCATTATGACATCACAATATATTATGAGAGCGCTACATGCAGGTATTATGAGCAATTTCTCCTACCCCAATTTGTGTCACATCTACTGGAGCATCATGAGCATGTATTATGACATCACAGTATATGATGACATCATAATTAGTATGCACTATGACGTCACAATATATTATGACGTCATAATGTATCCGCATTATGTCATCACAATATACTATGAGAGCGCAATTTGCAGGTTTTATGACCAATTTCGCCTACCACAATTTGTGTCACATCTACTGAAGCATCATGAGCATGTATTATGATGTCACAGTATATGATGACATTATAATTAGTATGCACTATGACGTCACAATGTATTATGACGTCATAATGTATCCGCATTATGACATCACAATCTATTATGAGAGCGCAACATGCAGGTATTATGAGCAATTTCTCTTACCCCAATTTGTGTCACATCTACTGGAGCAACATGAGCATGTATTATGACGTCACAGTATTTGATGACATCATAATTAGTATGCACTATGACTTCACAATGTATTATGACGTCATAATGTAACCGCATTATGACATCACAATATATTATGAGAGCGCAATTTGCAGGTTTTAAGACCAATTTCACTTACCCCAATTTGTGTCACATCTACTGGAGCATCATGAGCATGTATTATGACGTCACAGTATATGATGACATCATAATTAGTATGCAGTATGATGTCACAATGTATTATGACGTCAAAATGTGTCTGCATTATGACATCACAATATATTATGAGAGCGCTACATGCAGGTATTATGAGCAATTTCTCTTACCCCAATTTGTGTCACATCTACTGGAGCATCATGAGCATGTATTATGACGTCACAGTAAATGATGACATCATAATTAGTATGCACTATGACGTCACAATGTATTATGACGTCATAATGTATCCACATTATGACAACACAATATATTATGAGAGCGCAATTTGCAGTTATTGTGACCCATTTCTCTTACCCCAATTTGTGTCACATCTACTGGAGCATCATGAGCATGTATTATGACGTCACAGTATATGATGACATCATTATTAGTATGCACTATGACGTCACAAAGTATTACGGTGTCATAATGTATCCGCATTATGACATCACAATATATTATGAGAGCACAATTTGCAGGTATTATGAGCAATTTCTCTTACCCCAATTTGTGTCACATCTACTGGAGCAACATGAGCATGTATTATGATGTCACAGTATATGATGACATCATAATTAGTATGCAGTATGACGTCACAATGTATTAAGACGTCATAATGTATCCGCATTATGACATCACATTATATTATGAGAGTGCAATTTTCAGGTATTATGAGCAATTTCTCTTACCCCAATTTGTGTCACATCTACTGGAGCATCATGAGCATGTATTATGACATCACAGTATATGATGACATCATAATTCGGATGCACTATGACGTCACAATATAGTATGACGTCATAATGTATCCGCATTATGACATCACAATATATTATGAGAGTGCAATTTGCAGGTTGTATGACCAATTTCGCTTACCCCATTTTGTGTCACATCTGCTGGAGCATCATGAGCATGTATTATGACGTCACAGTATATGATGACATCATAATTAGTATGCACTATGACGTCACAATGTACTATGACGTCATAATGTATCCGCATTATGACATCACAATATATTACGAGAGCGCAATTTGCAGGTATTATGAGCAACTTCTCTTACCCCAATTTGTGTCGCATCTACTGGAGCATCATGAGCATGTATTATGACATCACAGCATATGATGACATCATAACTAGTATGCACTATGACATCACAATGCATTATGACATCACAATATATTATGAGAGCGCAACATGCAGGTATTATGAGCAATTTCTCTTACCCCAATTTGTGTCACATCTACTGGAGCATCATGAGCATGTATTATGACGTCACAGTATATGATGACATCATAATTAGTATGCACTATGATGTCACAATGTATTATGACGTCATAATGTATCCGCATTATGACTTCACAATATATTATGAGAGCGCAACTTGCAGGTTTTATGACCAATTTCGCTTACCCCAATTTGTGTCACATCTATTGGAGCATCAGGAGCATGTATTATGCCGTTACAGTATATGATGACATCATAATAAGTATGCAGTATGACGTCACAATGTATTATGACGTCATAATGTATCCGCATTATGACATCACAATATATGATGAGAGCGCAATTTGCAGGTATTGTGACCCCTTTCTCTTACCCCAACTTGTGTCACATCTACTGGAGTATCATGAGCATGTATTATGACGTCACAGTATATGATGACATCATACTTAGTATGCACTATGACGTCACAATGTGTTATGACGTCATAATGTATCCACATTATGACAACTCAATATATTATGAGAGCGCAATTTGCAGGTTTTATGACCAATTTCTCTTACCCCAATTTGTGTCACATCTACTGGAGCATCATGAGCATGTATTATGACGTCACAGTATATGATGACATCATAATTAGTATGCACTATGACGTCACAATGTATTATGACGTCATAATGTATCCGCATTATGACATCACAATATATGATGAGAGCGCAATTTTCAGGTATTGTGACCCATTTCTCTTACCCCAATTTGTGTCACATCTACTGGAGTATCATGAGCATGTATTATGACGTCACTGTATATGATGACATCATAAATAGTATGCACTATGACGTCACAATGTACTATGACGTCATAATGTATCCGCATTATGACATCACAATATATTACGAGAGCGCAATTTGCAGGTATTATGAGCAACTTCTCTTACCCCAATTTGTGTCGCATCTACTGGAGCATCATGAGCATGTATTATGAAGTCACAGTATATGATGACATCATAATTAGTATACAGTATGACGTCACAATGTATTATGACGTCATAATGTATCCTCATTATGACATCACAATATATGATTAGAGCGCAATTTACAGGTATTGTGACCCATTTCTCTAACCCCAATTTGTGTCACAACTACTGGAGCATCATGAGCATGTATTATGATGTCACAGTATATGATGACATCATAATTACTATGCACTATGACGTCACAATGTATTATGACGCCATAATGTATCCACATTATGACAACACAATATATTATGAGAGCGAAATTTGCAGGTTTTCTGACCAATTTCTCTTACCACAATTTGTGTCACATCTACTGGAGCATCAAGAGCATGTATTATGACGTCACAGTATATGATGACATCATAATTAGTATGCACTATGACGTCACAATGTATTATGACGTCATAATGTATCCGCATTATGACATCACAATACATTATGAGAGCGCAACATGCAGGTATTATGAGCAATTTCTCTTACCCCAATTTGTGTCACATCTACTGGAGCATCATGAGCATGTATTATGACGTCACAGTATATGATGACATCATAATTAGTATGCACTATGACGTCACAATGTATTATGACGTCAAAATGTATCCGCATTATAACAGCACAATATATTATGAGAGCGCAATTTGCAGGTTTTATGAGCAATTTCACTTAACCCAACTTGTGTCACATCTACTGGAGCATCATGAGCATGTATTATGACGTCACAGTATATGATGACATCATAATTAGTATGCATTATGACATCACAATGTATTATGAGAGCGCAACATGCAGGTATTATGACCAATTTCGCTTACCCCAATTTGTGTCACATCTATTGGAGCATCATGAGCATGTATTATGACGTCACAGTATATGATGACATCATAATTAGTATGGACTATGACGTCACAATGTATTATGACGTCATAATGTATCCGCATTATGACATCACAATATATTATGAGAGCGCAATTTGCAGGTTTTATGACCATTATCGATTAATCGAATTTGTGTCACATCTACTGGAGAATCATGAGCATGTATTATGACGTCACAGTATATGATGACATCATAATTAGTATGCACTATGACGTCACAATGTATTATGACGTCATAATGTATCCGCATTATGACATCACAATATATTATGAGAGCGCAACATGCAGGTATTATGAGCAATTTCTCTTACCCCAATTTGTGTCACATCTACTGGAGCATCATGAGCATGTATTATGACGTCACAGTATATGATGACATCATAATTAGTATGCACTATGACGTCACAATGTATTATGACGTCATAATGTATCCGCATGACTACATCACAATATATTATGAGAGCGCAACTTGCAGGTATTATGAGCAATTTCTCTTACCCCAATTTGTGTCACGTCTACTGGAGCATCACGAGCATGTATTATGACGTCACAGTATATGATGACATCATAATTAGTATGCAGTATGACGTCACAATGTATTAAGACGTCATAATGTATCCGCATTATGACATCACATTATATTATGAGAGTGCAATTTTCAGGTATTATGAGCAATTTCTCTTACCCCAATTTGTGTCACATCTACTGGAGCATCATGAGCATGTATTATGACATCACAGTATATGATGACATCATAATTCGGATGCACTATGACGTCACAATACATTATGACGTCATAATGTATCCGCATTATGACATCACAATATATTATGAGAGCGCAATTTGCAGGTTGTATGACCAATTTCGCTTACCCCATTTTGTGTCACATCTGCTGGAGCATCATGAGCATGTATTATGACGTCACAGTATATGATGACATCATAATTAGTATGCACTATGACGTCACAATGTATTATGACGTCATAATGTATCCGCATTATGACATCACAATATATGATGAGAGCGCAATTTTCAGGTATTGTGACCCATTTCTCTTACCCCAATTTGTGTCACATCTACTGGAGTATCATGAGCATGTATTATGACGTCACAGTATATGATGACATCATAATTACAATGCACTATGACGTCACAATGTATTATGACGTCATAATGTTTCCACATTATGACAACACAATATATTATGTGAGCGCAATTTGCAGGTTTTATGACCAATTTCTCTTACCCCAATTTGTGTCACATCTACTGGAGCAACATGAGCATGTATTATGACATCACAGTATATGATGACATTATTATTAGTATGCACTATGACATCACAATGTATTATGACGTCATAATGTATCCGCATTATGACATCACAATATATTATGAGAGCGCAACTTACAGGTTTTATGACCAATTTCCCTTACCCCAATTTGTGTCACATCTACTGGAGCATCATGAGCATGTATTATGACGTCACAGTATATGATGACATCATAATTAGTATGCAGTATGACGTCACAATGTATTATGACGTCATAATGTATCCGCATTATGACATCACACTATATTATGAGAGCGCAACATGCAGGTATTATGAGCAATTTCTCTTACCCCAATTTGTGTCACATCTACTGGAGCATCATGAGCATGTATTATGACATCACAGCATATGATGACATCATAACTAGTATGCACTATGACGTCACAATGCATTATGACATCACAATATATTATGAGAGCGCAACATGCAGGTATTATGAGCAATTTCTCTTACCCCAATTTGTGTCACATCTACTGGAGCATCATGAGCATGTATTATGACGTCACAGTATATGATGACATCATAATTAGTATGCACTATGATGTCACAATGTATTATGACGTCATAATGTATCCGCATTATGACTTCACAATATATTATGAGAGCGCAACTTGCAGGTTTTATGACCAATTTCGCTTACCCCAATTTGTGTCACATCTATTGGAGCATCAGGAGCATGTATTATGCCGTTACAGTATATGATGACATCATAATAAGTATGCAGTTGACGTCACAATGTATTATGACGTCATAATGTATCCGCATTATGACATCACAATATATGATGAGAGCGCAATTTGCAGGTATTGTGACCCCTTTCTCTTACCCCAATTTGTGTCACATCTATTGGAGCATCAGGAGCATGTATTATGCCGTTACAGTATATGATGACATCATAATTAGTATGCACTATGACGTCACAATGTATTATGACGTCATAATGTATCCGCATTATGACATCACAATACATTATGAGAGCGCAACATGCAGGTATTATGAGCAATTTCTCTTACCCCAATTTGTGTCACATCTACTGGAGCATCATGAGCATCTATTATGACGTCACAGTATATGATGACATCATAATTAGTATGCACTATGACGTCACAATGTATTATGACGTCAAAATGTATCCGCATTATAACAGCACAATATATTATGAGAGCGCAATTTGCAGGTTTTATGAGCAATTTCACTTACCCCAACTTGTGTCACATCTACTGGAGCATAATGAGCATGTATTATGACGTCACAGTATATGATGACATCATAATTAGTATGCATTATGACATCACAATGTATTATGAGAGCGCAACATGCAGGTATTATGACCAATTTCGCTTACCCCAATTTGTGTCACATCTATTGGAGCATCATGAGCATGTATTATGACATCACAGTATATGATGACATCATAATTAGTATGGACTATGACGTCACAATGTATTATGACGTCATAATGTATCCGCATTATGACATCACAATATATTATGAGAGCGCAATTTGCAGGTTTTATGACCATTTTCGATTAATCCAATTTGTGTCACATCTACTGGAGAATCATGAGCATGTATTATGACGTCACAGTATATGATGACATCATAATTAGTATGCACTATGACGTCACAATGTATTATGACGTCATAATGTATCCGCATTATGACATCACAATATATTATGAGAGCGCAACATGCAGGTATTATGAGCAATTTCTCTTACCCCAATTTGTGTCACATCTACTGGAGCATCATGAGCATGTATTATGACGTCACAGTATATGATGACATCATAATTAGTATGCACTATGACGTCACAATGTATTATGACGTCATAATGTATCCGCATGACTACATCACAATATATTATGAGAGCGCAACTTGCAGGTATTATGAGCAATTACTCTTACCCCAAATTGTGTCACGTCTACTGGAGCATCACGAGCATGTATTATGACGTCACAGTATATGATGACATCATAATTAGTATGCAGTATGACGTCACAATGTATTAAGACGTCATAATGTATCCGCATTATGACATCACATTATATTATGAGAGTGCAATTTTCAGGTATTATGAGCAATTTCTCTTACCCCAATTTGTGTCACATCTACTGGAGCATCATGAGCATGTATTATGACATCACAGTATATGATGACATCATAATTCGGATGCACTATGACGTCACAATACATTATGACGTCATAATGTATCCGCATTATGACATCACAATATATTATGAGAGCGCAATTTGCAGGTTGTATGACCAATTTCGCTTACCCCATTTTGTGTCACATCTGCTGGAGCATCATGAGCATGTATTATGACGTCACAGTATATGATGACATCATAATTAGTATGCACTATGACGTCACAATGTATTATGACGTCATAATGTATCCGCATTATGACATCACAATATATGATGAGAGCGCAATTTTCAGGTATTGTGACCCATTTCTCTTACCCCAATTTGTGTCACATCTACTGGAGTATCATGAGCATGTATTATGACGTCACAGTATATGATGACATCATAATTACAATGCACTATGACGTCACAATGTATTATGACGTCATAATGTTTCCACATTATGACAACACAATATATTATGTGAGCGCAATTTGCAGGTTTTATGACCAATTTCTCTTACCCCAATTTGTGTCACATCTACTGGAGCAACATGAGCATGTATTATGACATCACAGTATATGATGACATTATTATTAGTATGCACTATGACATCACAATGTATTATGACGTCATAATGTATCCGCATTATGACATCACAATATATTATGAGAGCGCAACTTACAGGTTTTATGACCAATTTCCCTTACCCCAATTTGTGTCACATCTACTGGAGCATCATGAGCATGTATTATGACGTCACAGTATATGATGACATCATAATTAGTATGCAGTATGACGTCACAATGTATTATGACGTCATAATGTATCCGCATTATGACATCACACTATATTATGAGAGCGCAACATGCAGGTATTAGGAGCAATTTCTCTTACCCCAATTTGTGTCACATCTACTGGAGCATCATGAGCATGTATTATGACATCACAGCATATGATGACATCATAACTAGTATGCACTATGACGTCACAATGCATTATGACATCACAATATATTATGAGAGCGCAACATGCAGGTATTATGAGCAATTTCTCTTACCCCAATTTGTGTCACATCTACTGGAGCATCATGAGCATGTATTATGACGTCACAGTATATGATGACATCATATTTAGTATGCACTATGATGTCACAATGTATTATGACGTCATAATGTATCCGCATTATGACTTCACAATATATTATGAGAGCGCAACTTGCAGGTTTTATGACCAATTTCGCTTACCCCAATTTGTGTCACATCTATTGGAGCATCAGGAGCATGTATTATGCCGTTACAGTATATGATGACATCATAATAAGTATGCAGTATGACGTCACAATGTTTTATGACGTCATAATGTATCCGCATTATGACATCACAATATATGATGAGAGCGCAATTTGCAGGTATTGTGACCCCTTTCTCTTACCCCAATTTGTGTCACATCTATTGGAGCATCAGGAGCATGTATTATGCCGTTACAGTATATGATGACATCATAATTAGTATGCACTATGACGTCACAATGTATTATGACGTCATAATGTATCCGCATTATGACATCACAATACATTATGAGAGCGCAACATGCAGGTATTATGAGCAATTTCTCTTACCCCAATTTGTGTCACATCTACTGGAGCATCATGAGCATCTATTATGACGTCACAGTATATGATGACATCATAATTACTATGCACTATGACGTCACAATGTATTATGACGTCAAAATGTATCCGCATTATAACAGCACAATATATTATGAGAGCGCAATTTGCAGGTTTTATGAGCAATTTCACTTACCCCAACTTGTGTCACATCTACTGGAGCATAATGAGCATGTATTATGACGTCACAGTATATGATGACATCATAATTAGTATGCATTATGACATCACAATGTATGATGAGAGCGCAACATGCAGGTATTATGACCAATTTCGCTTACCCCAATTTGTGTCACATCTATTGGAGCATCATGAGCATGTATTATGACGTCACAGTATATGATGACATCATAATTAGTATGCACTATGACGTCACAATACATTATGACGTCATAATGTATCCGCATTATGACATCACAATATATTATGAGAGCGCAATTTGCAGGTTGTATGACCAATTTCGCTTACCCCATTTTGTGTCACATCTGCTGGAGCATCATGAGCATGTATTATGACGTCACAGTATATGATGACATCATAATTAGTATGCACTATGACGTCACAATGTATTAGGACGTCATAATGTATCCGCATTATGACATCACAATATATGATGAGAGCGCAATTTTCAGGTATTGTGACCCATTTCTCTTACCCCAATTTGTGTCACATCTACTGGAGTATCATGAGCATGTATTATGACGTCACAGTATATGATGACATCATAATTACAATGCACTATGACGTCACAATGTATTATGACGTCATAATGTTTCCACATTATGACAACACAATATATTATGTGAGCGCAATTTGCAGGTTTTATGACCAATTTCTCTTACCCCAATTTGTGTCACATCTACTGGAGCAACATGAGCATGTATTATGACATCACAGTATATGATGACATTATTATTAGTATGCACTATGACATCACAATGTATTATGACGTCATAATGTATCCGCATTATGACATCACAATATATTATGAGAGCGCAACTTACAGGTTTTATGACCAATTTCCCTTACGCCAATTTCTGTCACATCTACTGGAGCATCATGAGCATGTATTATGACGTCACAGTATATGATGACATCATAATTAGTATGCAGTATGACGTCACAATGTATTATGACGTCATAATGTATCCGCTTTATGACATCACACTATATTATGAGAGCGCAACATGCAGGTATTATGAGCAATTTCTCTTACCCCAATTTGTGTCACATCTACTGGAGCATCATGAGCATGTATTATGACATCACAGCATATGATGACATCATAACTAGTATGCACTATGACGTCACAATGCATTATGACATCACAATATATTATGAGAGCGCAACATGCAGGTATTATGAGCAATTTCTCTTACCCCAATTTGTGTCACATCTACTGGAGCATCATGAGCATGTATTATGACGTCACAGTATATGATGACATCATAATTAGTATGCACTATGATGTCACAATGTATTATGACGTCATAATGTATCCGCATTATGACTTCACAATATATTATGAGAGCGCAACTTCCAGGTTTTATGACCAATTTCGCTTACCCCAATTTGTTTCACATCTATTGGAGCATCAGGAGCATGTATTATGCCGTTACAGTATATGATGACATCATAATAAGTATGCAGTATGACGTCACAATGTATTATGACGTCATAATGTATCCGCATTATGACATCACAATATATGATGAGAGCGCAATTTGCAGGTATTGTGACCCCTTTCTCTTACCCCAACTTGTGTCACATCTACTGGAGTATCATGAGCATGTATTATGACGTCACAGTATATGATGACATCATACTTAGTATGCACTATGACGTCACAATGTGTTATGACGTCATAATGTATCCACATTATGACAACTCAATATATTATGAGAGCGCAATTTGCAGGTTTTATGACCAATTTCTCTTACCCCAATTTGTGTCACATCTACTGGAGCATCATGAGCATGTATTATGACGTCACAGTATATGATGACATCATAATTAGTATGCACTATGACGTTACAATTTATTATGACGTCATAATGTATCCGCATTATGACATCACAATATATGATGAGAGCGCAATTTTCAGGTATTGTGACCCATTTCTCTTACCCCAATTTGTGTCACATCTACTGGAGTATCATGAGCATGTATTATGACGTCACTGTATATGATGACATCATAAATAGTATGCACTATGACGTCACAATGTACTATGACGTCGTAATGTATCCGCATTATGACATCACAATATATTACGAGAGCGCAATTTGCAGGTATTATGAGCAACTTCTCTTACCCCAATTTGTGTCGCATCTACTGGAGCATCATGAGCATGTATTATGACGTCACAGTATATGATGACATCATAATTAGTATACAGTATGACGTCACAATGTATTATGACGTCATAATGTATCCGCATTATGACATCACAATATATGATTAGAGCGCAATTTGCAGGTATTGTGACCCATTTCTCTAACCCCAATTTGTGTCACAACTACTGGAGCATCATGAGCATGTATTATGATGTCACAGTATATGATGACATCATAATTACTATGCACTATGACGTCACAATGTATTATGACGCCATAATGTATCCACATTATGACAACACAATATATTATGAGAGCGCAATTTGCAGGTTTTATGACAAATTTCTCTTACCACAATTTGTGTCACATCTACTGGAGCATCAAGAGCATGTATTATGACGTCACAGTATATGATGACATCATTATTAGTATGCACTATGACGTCACAATGTATTATGACGTCATAATATATCCGCATTATGACATCACAATATATTATGAGAGCGCAACATGCAGGTATTATGAGCAATTTCTCATACCCCAATTTGTGTCACATCTACTGGAGCATCATGAGCATGTATTATGACGTCACAGTATATGATGACATCATAATTAGTATGCAGTATGACGTCACAATGTATTATGACGTCATAATGTATCCGCACTATGACATCCCAATATATTATGAGAGCACAACATGTAGATATTATGAGCAATTTCTCTTACCCCAATTTGCTTCACATCTACTGGAGCATCATGACCATGTATTATGACGTCACAGTATATGATGACATCATAATTAGTCTGCACTATGACGTCACAATGTATTATGTCGTCATAATGTATCCGCATTATGACATCACAATATATTATGAGAGCGCAATTTGCAGGTTTTATGACCAATTTCGCTTACCCCATTTTGTGTCACATCTACTGGAGCATCATGAGCATGTATTATGACATCACAGTATTTGATGACATCAAAATTAGTCTGCAGTATGACGTCACAATGTATTATGACGTCATAATGTATCCGCATTATGACATCACAATATACTTTGAGAGCGCAACATGCAGGTATTATGAACAATTTCGCTTACCCCAATTTGTGTCACATCTACTGGAGCAACATGAGCATGTATTATGACGTCACAGTATATGATGACATAATAATTAGTATGCACTATGACGTCACAATGTATTATGACGTCATAATGTATCCGCATTATGACATCACAATATATTATGAGAGCGCAATTTGCAGGTTTTATGACCATTTTCGTATACCCCAATTTGTGTCACATCTACTGGAGCATCATGAACATATATTATGACGTCACAGTATATGATGACATCATAATTAGTATGCACTATGACGTCACAATGTATTATGACGTCATAATGTATCCGCATTATGACATCACAATACATTATGAGAGCGCAACATGCAGGTATTATGAGCAATTTCTCTTACCCCAATTTGTGTCACATCTACTGGAGCATCATGAGCATCTATTATGACGTCACAGTATATGATGACATCATAATTAGTATGCACTATGACGTCACAATGTATTATGACGTCAAAATGTATCCGCATTATAACAGCACAATATATTATGAGAGCGCAATTTGCAGGTTTTATGAGCAATTTCACTTACCCCAACTTGTGTCACATCTACTGGAGCATCATGAGCATGTATTATGACGTCACAGTATATGATGACATCATAATTAGTATGCATTATGACATCACAATGTATTATAAGAGCGCAACATGCAGGTATTATGACCAATTTCGCTTACCCCAATTTGTGTCACATCTATTGGAGCATCATGAGCATGTATTATGACGTCACAGTATATGATGACATCATAATTAGTATGGACTATGACGTCACAATGTATTATGACGTCATAATGTATCCGCATTATGACATCACAATATATTATGAGAGCGCAACATGCAGGTATTATGAGCAATTTCTCTTACCCCAAATTGTGTCACATCTACTGGAGCATCATGAGCATGTATTATGACGTCACAGTATATGATGACATCATAATTAGTATGCACTATGACGTCACAATGTATTATGACGTCATAATGTATCCGCATGACTACATCACAATATATTATGAGAGCGCAACTTGCAGGTATTATGAGCAATTTCTCTTACCCCAATTTGTGTCACGTCTACTGGAGCATCACGAGCATGTATTATGACGTCTCAGTATATGATGACATCATAATTAGTATGCAGTATGACGTCACAATATATTATGACGTCATAATGTATCCGCATTATGATATCACAATATATTATGAGAGCGCAACATGCAGGTATTATGAGCAATTTCTCTTACCCCAATTTGTGTCACATCTACTGGAGCATCATGAGCATGTATTATGACGTCACAGTATATGATGACATCATAATTAGTATGCAGTATGACGTCACAATGTATTATGACGTCATAATGTATCCGCATTATGACATCACAATATATTATGAGAGCGCAATTTGCAGGTTTTATGACACATTTCGCTTACCCCAATTTGTGTCACATCTACTGGAGCATCATGAGCATGTATTATGACGTCACAGTATATGATGACATCATAATTAGTATGCACTATGACGTCACAATGTATTATGACGCCGTAATGTATCCGCATTATGACATCACAATATATTATGAGAGAGCAAGTTCCAGGTTTTATGACCAATTTCTCTTACCCCATTTTGTGTCACATCTACTGGAGCATCATGAGCATGTATTATGACATCACAGTATATGATGACATCATAATTAGTATGCAGTATGACGTCACAATGTATTATGATGTCATAATGTATCCGCATTATGACATCACAATATATTATGAGAGCGCAACATGCAGGTATTATGACCAATTTCGCTTACCCCAATTTGTGTCACATCTACTGGAGCATCATGAGCATGTATTATGACGTCACAGTATATAATGACATCATAATTACTATGCACTATGACGTCAAAATGTATTATGACGCCGTAATGTATCCGCAATATGACATCACAATATATTATGAGAGAGCAATTTCCAGGTTTTATGACCAATTTCTATTACCCCATTTTGTGTCACATCTACTGGAGCATCATGAGCATGTATTATGACATCACAGTATATGATGACATCATAATTAGTATGCAGTATGACGTCACAATGTATTATGATGTCATAATGTATCCGCATTATGACATCACAATATATTATGGGAGCGCAATTTGCAGGTTTTATGACAATTTTCGCTTACCCCGTTTTGTGTCACATCTACTGGAGCATCATGAGCATGTATTATGACGTCACAGTATATGATGACATCAAAATTAGTATGGACTATGACGTCACAATGTATTATGATGTCATAATGTATCCGCATTATGACATCACAATATATTATGAGAGCGCAACATGCACGTATTATGTCCAATTTCGCTTTCCCCAATTTGTGTCACATCTACTGGAGCATCTTGAGCATGTATTATGACGTCACAGTATATGATGACATCATAATTAGTATGGACTATGACGTCACAATGTATTATGACGTCATAATGTATCCGAATTATGACATCACAATATATTATGAGAGCGCAATTTGCAGGTTTTATGACCAATTTCGCTTACCCCGTTTTGTGTCACATCTACTGGAGCATCATGAGCATGTATTATGACGTCACAGTATATGATGACATCAAAATTAGTATGCAGTATGACGTCACAATGTATTATGACGTCATAATGTATCCGCATTATGACATCACAATATATTATGAGAGCGCAACATGCACGTATTATGTCCAATTTCGCTTACCCCAATTTGTGTCACATCTACTGGAGCATCATGAGCATGTATTATGACGTCACAGTATATGATGACAGCATAATTAGTATGCACTATGACGTCACAATGTATTATGACGTCATAATGTATCCGCATTATAACAGCACAAAATATTATGAGAGCGCAATTTGCAGGTTTTATGAGCAATTTCTCTTAACCCATATTTGTGTCACGTCTACTGGAGCATCATGAGCATGTATTATGACGTCACAGTATATGATGACATCATAATTAGTATGCAGTATGACGTCACAATATATTATGACGTCATAATGTATCCGCATTATGATATCACAATATATTATGAGAGCGCAACAAGCAGGTATTATGAGCAATTTCTCTAACCCAATTTGTGTCACATCGACTGGAGCATCATGAGCATGTATTATGACGTCACAGTATATGATGACATCATAATTAGTATGCACTATGGCGTCACAATGTATTATGACGTCATAATGTATCCGCATTATGACATCACAATATATTATGAGAGCCCAAATTGCAGCGTTTATGACCAATTTCGCTTGCCCCAATTTGTGTCACATCTACTGGAGCATCATGAGCATGTGTTATGATGTCACAGTATATGAGGACATCATAATTAGTATGCAGTATGATGTCACAATGTATTATGACGTCATAATGTATCCTCCTTATGACTTCACAATATATTATGAGAGCCAAACATGCAGGTATTTTGAGCAATTTCTCTTACCCCAATTTGTGTCACATCTACTGGAGCATCATGAGCATGTATTATGACGTCACAGTATATGATGACATCATAATTAGTATTCAGTATGACGTCACAGTGAAGTATGACGTCATAATGTATCCGCATTATGACATCACAATGTATTATGAGAGCGCAACATGCAGGTATTATGACCAATTTCGCTTACCACAATTTGTGTCACATCTACTGGAGCATCATGAGCATGTATTATGACGTCACAGTATATGATGACATCATCATTAGTATTCAGTATGACGTCACAGTGAAGTATGACGTCATAATGTATCCGCATTATGACATCACAATGTATTATGAGAGCGCAACATGCAGGTATTATGACCAATTTCGCTTACCCCAATTTGTGTCACATCTACTGGAGCATCATGAGCATGTATTATGACGTCACAGTATATGATGACATCATAATTAGTATGGACCATGACGTCACAATGTATTATGACGTCATAATGTATCCGCATTATGACATCACAATATATTATCAGAGCGCAATTTGCAGGTTTTATGACCATTTTCGATTACTCCAATTTGTGTCACATCTACTGGAGAATCATGAGCATGTATTATGACGTCACAGTATATGATGACATCATAATTCGTATGCACTATGACGTCACAATGTATTATGACGTAATAATATATCCGCATTATGACATCACAATATATTATGAGAGCGCAACATGCAGGTATTATGAGCAATTTCTCTTACCCCAATTTGTGTCACATCTACTGGAGCATCATGAGCATGTATTATGACGTCACAGTTTATGATGACATCATAATTAGTATGCACTATGACGTCACAATGTATTATGACGTCATAATGTATCCGCATGACTACATCACAATATATTATGAGAGCGCAACTTGCAGGTATTATGAGCAATTTCTCTTACCCCAATTTGTGTCACGTCTACTGGAGCATCACGAGCATGTATTATGACGTCACAGCATATGATGACATCATAATTAGTATGCAGTATGATGTCACAATATATTATGACGTCATAATGTATCCGCATTATGATATCACAATATATTATGAGAGCGCAACATGCAGGTATTATGAGCAATTTCTCTTACCCCAATTTGTGTCACATCTACTGGAGCATCATGAGCATGTATTATGACGTCACAGTATATGATGACATCATAATTAGTATGCAGTATGACGTCACAATGTATTATGACGTCATAATGTATCCGCATTATGACATCACAATATATTATGAGAGCGCAATTTGCAGGTTTTATGACCCATTTCGCTTACCCCAATTTGTGTCACATCTACTGGATCATCATGAGCATGTATTATGACGTCACAGTATATGATGACATCATAATTAGTATGGACCATGACGTCACAATGTATTATGACGTCATAATGTATCCGCATTATGACATCACAATATATTATCAGAGCGCAATTTGCAGGTTTTATGACCATTTTCGATTACTCCAATTTGTGTCACATCTACTGGAGAATCATGAGCATGTATTATGACGTCACAGTATATGATGACATCATAATTCGTATGCACTATGACGTCACAATGTATTATGATGTCATAATATATCCGCATTATGACATCACAATATATTATGAGAGCGCAACATGCAGGTATTATGAGCAATTTCTCTTACCCCAATTTGTGTCACATCTACTGGAGCATCATGAGCATGTATTATGACGTCACAGTATATGATGACATCATAATTAGTATGCAGTATGACGTCACAATGTATTATGACGTCATAATGTATCCGCATTATGACATCACAATATATTATGAGAGCGCAATTTGCAGGTTTTATGACCCATTTCGCTTACCCCAATTTGTGTCACATCTACTGAAGCATCATGAGCATGTATTATGACGTCACAGTATATGATGACATCATAATTAGTATGGACCATGACGTCACAATGTATTATGACGTCATAATGTATCCGCATTATGACATTACAATATATTATCAGAGCGCAATTTGCAGGTTTTATTACCATTTTCGATTACTCCAATTTGTGTCACATCTACTGGAGAATCATGAGCATGTATTATGACGTCACAGTATATGATGACATCGTAATTCGTATGCACTATGACGTCACAATGTATTATGACGTCATAATATATCCGCATTATGACATCACAATATATTATGAGAGCGCAACATGCAGGTATTATGAGCAATTTCTCTTACCCCAATTTGTGTCACATCTACTGGAGCATCATGAGCATGTATTATGACGTCACAGTATATGATGACATCATAATTAGTATGCACTATGACGTCACAATGTATTATGACGCCATAATGTATCCGCATGACTACATCACAATATATTATGAGAGCGCAACTTGCAGGTATTATGAGCAATTTCTCTTACCCCAATTTGTGTCACGTCTACTGGAGCATCACGAGCATGTATTATGACGTCACAGTATATGATGACATCATAATTAGTATGCAGTATGACATCACAATATATTATGACGTCATAATGTATCCGCATTATGATATCACAATATATTATGAGAGCGCAACATGCAGGTATTATGAGCAATTTCTCTTACCCCAATTTGTGTCACATCTACTGGAGCATCATGAGCATGTATTATGACGTCACAGTATATGATGACATCATAATTAGTATGCAGTATGACGTCACAATGTATTATGACGTCATAATGTATCCGCATTATGACATCACAATATATTATGAGAGCGCAATTTGCAGGTTTTATGACCCATTTCGCTTACCCCAATTTGTGTCACATCTACTGGAGCATCATGAGCATGTATTATGACGTCACAGTATATGATGACATCATAATTAGTATGCACTATGACGTCACAATGTATTATGACGCCGTAATGTATCCGCATTATGACATCACAATATATTATGAGAGAGCAATTTCCAGGTTTTATGACCAATTTCTCTTACCCCATTTTGTGTCACTTCTACTGGAGCATCATGAGCATGTATTATGACATCACAGTATATGATGACATCATAATTAGTATGCAGTATGACGTCACAATGTATTATGATGTCATAATGTATCCGCATTATGACATCACAATATATTATGAGAGAGCGCAACATGCAGGTATTATGACCAATTTCGCTTACCCCAATTTGTGTCACATCTACTGGAGCATCATGAGCATGTATTATGACGTCACAGTATATGATGACATCATAATTACTATGCACTATGACGTCAAAATGAATTATGACGCCGTAATGTATCCGCAATATGACATCACAATATATTATGAGAGAGCAATTTCCAGGTTTTATGACCAATTTCTATTACCCCATTTTGTGTCACATCTACTGGAGCATCATGAGCATGTATTATGACATCACAGTATATGATGACATCATAATTAGTATGCAGTATGACGTCACAATGTATTATGACGTCATAATGTATCCGCATTATGACATCACAATATATTATGAGAGCGCAATTTACAGGTTTTTTGACCAATTTCGCTTACCCCAATTTGTGTCACATCTACTGGAGCATCATGAGCATGTATTATGATGTCACAGTATATGATGACATCATAATTAGTATGCATTATGACGTCACAATGTATTATGACGTCATAATGTATCCGCATTATGACATCACAATGTATTATGAGAGCGCAACATGCAGGTATTATGACCAATTTCGCTTACCCCAATTTGTGTCACATCTACTGGAGCATCTTGAGCATGTATTATGACGTCACAGTATATGATGACATCATAATTAGTATGGACTATGACGTCACAATGTATTATGACGTCATAATGTATCCGCATTATGACATCACAATATATTATGAGAGCGCAATTTGCAGGTTTTATGACCAATTTCGCTTACCCCGTTTTGTGTCACATCTACTGGAGCATCATGAGCATGTATTATGACGTCACAGTATATGATGACATCAAAATTAGTATGCAGTATGACGTCACAATGTTTTATGACGTCATAATGTATCCGCATTATGACATCACAATATATTATGAGAGCGCAACATGCAGGTATTATGTCCAATTTCGCTTACCCCAATTTGTGTCACATCTACTGGAGCATCATGAGCATGTATTATGACGTCACAGTATATGATGACAGCATAATTAGTATGCACTATGACGTCACAATGTATTATGACGTCATAATGTATCCGCATCATAACAGCAAAAAATAGTATGAGAGCGCAATTTGCAGGTTTTATGAGCAATTTCTCTTAACCCATATTTGTGTCACGTCTACTGGAGCATCATGAGCATGTATTATGACGTCACAGTATATGATGACATCATAATTAGTATGCAGTATGACGTCACAATATATTATGACGTCATAATGTATCCACATTATGATATCACAATATATTATGAGAGAGCAACATGCAGGTATTATGAGCAATTTCTCTAACCCAATTTGTGTCACATCGACTGGAGCATCATGAGCATGTATTATGACGTCACAGTATATGATGACATCATAATTAGTATGCACTATGGCGTCACAATGTATTATGACGTCATAATGTATCCGCATTATGACATCACAATATATTATGAGAGCCCAAATTGCAGCGTTTATGACCAATTTCGCTTGCCCCAATTTGTGTCACATCTACTGGAGCATCATGAGCATGTGTTATGATGTCACAGTATATGAGGACATCATAATTAGTATGTAGTATGATGTCACAATGTATTATGACGTCATAATGTATCCTCCTTATGACTTCACAATATATTATGAGAGCCAATCATGCAGGTATTATGAGCAATTTCTCTTACCCCAATTTGTGTCACATCTACTGGAGCATCATGAGCATGTATTATGACGTCACAGCATATGATGACATCATAACTAGTATGCACTATGACGTCACAATGAATTATGACGTCGTAATGTATCCGCATTATGACATCACAATATATTATGAGAGCGCAACATGCAGGTATTCTGAGCAATTTCTCTTACCCCAATTTGTGTCACATCTACTGGAGCATCATGGGCATGTATTATGACGTCAGTGTATATGATGACATCATAATTAGTATGGACTATGATATCACAATGTATTATGTCGTCATAATGTATCCGCATTATGACATCACAATATATTATGAGAGCGCAATTTGCAGGTTTTATGACCAATTTCTCTTACCCCAATTTGTGTCACATCTACTGGAGCATCATGAGCATGTATTATGACATCACAGTATATGATGACATCATAATTAGTATGCAGTTTGACGTCACAGTGAAGTATGACATCATAATGTATCCGCATTATGACATCACAATGTATTATGAGAGCGCAACATGCAGGTATTATGACCAATTTAGCTTACCGCAATTTGTGTCACATCTACTGGAGCATCATGAGCCTGTATTACGACGTCACAGTATATGATGACATAATAATTAGTATGCACTATGACGTCACAATGTATTATGTCGTCATAATGTATCCGCATTATGACATCACAATATATTATGAGAGCGCAATTTGCAGGTTTTATGACCAATTTCGCTTACCCCATTTTGTGTCACATCTACTGGAGCATCATGAGCATGTATTATGACGTCACAGTATTGGATGACATCAAAATTATTATGCAGTATGACGTCACAATGTATTATGACGTCATAATGTATCCACATTATGATATCACAATATATTATGAGAGCGCAACATGCAGGTATCATGACCAATTTCGTTTACCCCAATTTGTGTCACATCTACTGGAGCATCATGAGCATGTATTATGACGTCACAGTATATGATGACATAATAATTAGTATGCACTATGACGTCACAATGTATTATGACGTCATAATGTATCCGCATTATGACATCACAATATATTATGAGAGCGCAATTTGCACGTTTTATGACCATTTTCGTATACCACAATTTGTGTCATATCTACTGGAGCATCATGAACATGTATTATGACGTCACAGTATATGATGACATCATAATTAGTATGCACTATGACGTCACAATGTATTATGACGTCATAATGTATCCGCATTATGACATCACAATACATTATGAGAGCGCAACATGCAGGTATTATGAGCAATTTCTCTTCACCAGTTTGTGTCACATCTACTGGAGCATCATGAGCATGTATTATGACATCACAGTATATGATGACATCATAATTAGTATGCAGTATGATGTCACAATGTATTATGACGTCATAATGTATCCGCATTATGACATCACAATATATTATGAGAGCGCAATTTGCTGGTTTTATGACCAATTTCGCTTACCCCAATTAGTGTCACATCTACTGGAGCATCATGAGCATGTATTATGACGTCACAGCATATGATGACATCATAACTAGTATGCACTATGACGTCACAATGAATTATGACGTCGTAATGTATCCGCATTATGACATCACAATATATTATGAGAGCGCAACATGCAGGTATTATGAGCAATTTCTCTTACCCCAATTTGTGTCACATCTACTGGAGCATCATGAGCATGTATTATGACGTCACAGTATATGATGACATCATAATTAGTATGGACTATGACATCACAGTTTATTATGACGTCATATTGTATGCGCATTATGACATCACAATATATTATGAGAGCGCAACATGCAGGTATTATGTCCAATTTCGCTTACCCCAATTTGTGTCACATCTACTGGAGCATCATGAGCATGTATTATGACGTCACAGTATATGATGACAGCATAATTAGTATGCACTATGACGTCACAATGTATTATGACGTCATAATGTATCCGCATTATAACAGCAAAAAATAGTATGAGAGCGCAATTTGCAGGTTTTATGAGCAATTTCTCTTAACCCATATTTGTGTCACGTCTACTGGAGCATCATGAGCATGTATTATGACGTCACAGTATATGATGACCTCATAATTAGTATGCAGTATGACGTCACCATATATTATGACGTCATAATGTATCCGCATTATGATATCACAATATATTATGAGAGCGCAACATGCAGGTATTATGAGCAATTTCTCTAACCCAATTTGTGTCACATCGACTGGAGCATCATGAGCATGTATTATGACGTCACAGTATATGATGACATCATAATTAGTATGCACTATGGCGTCACAATGTATTATGACGTCATAATGTATCCGCATTATGACATCACAATATATTATGAGAGCCCAAATTGCAGCGTTTATGACCAATTTCACTTGCCCCAATTTGTGTCACATCTACTGGAGCATCATGAGCATGTGTTATGATGTCACAGTATATGAGGACATCATAATTAGTATGTAGTATGATGTCACAATGTATTATGACGTCATAATGTATCCTCCTTATGACTTCACAATATATTATGAGAGCCAAACATGCAGGTATTATGAGCAATTTCTCTTACCCCAATTTGTGTCACATCTACTGGAGCATCATGAGCATGTATTATGACGTCACAGCATATGATGACATCATAACTAGTATGCACTATGACGTCACAATGAATTATGACGTCGTAATGTATCCGCATTATGACATCACAATATATTATGAGAGCGCAACATGCAGGTATTATGAGCAATTTCTCTTACCCCAATTTGTGTCACATCTACTGGAGCATCATGGGCATGTATTATGACGTCAGTGTATATGATGACATCATAATTAGTATGGACTATGATATCACAATGTATTATGACGTCATAATGTATCCGCATTATGACATCACAATATATTATGAGAGCGCAATTTGCAGGTTTTATGACCAATTTCTCTTACCCCAATTTGTGTCACATCTACTGGAGCATCATGAGCATGTATTATGACGTCACAGTATATGATGACATCATAATTAGTATGCAGTTTGACGTCACAGTGAAGTATGACATCATAATGTATCCGCATTATGACATCACAATGTATTATGAGAGCGCAACATGCAGGTATTATGACCAATTTAGCTTACCGCAATTTGTGTCACATCTACTGGAGCATCATGAGCCTGTATTACGACGTCACAGTATATGATGACATAATAATTAGTATGCACTATGACGTCACAATGTATTATGTCGTCATAATGTATCCGCATTATGACATCACAATATATTATGAGAGCGCAATTTGCAGGTTTTATGACCAATTTCGCTTACCCCATTTTGTGTCACATCTACTGGAGCATCATGAGCATGTATTATGACGTCACAGTATTGGATGACATCAAAATTATTATGCAGTATGACGTCACAATGTATTATGACGTCATAATGTATCCACATTATGATATCACAATATATTATGAGAGCGCAACATGCAGGTATCATGACCAATTTCGTTTACCCCAATTTCTGTCACATCTACTGGAGCATCATGAGCATGTATTATGACATCACAGTATATGATGACATCATAATTAGTATGCAGTATGATGTCACAATGTATTATGACGTCATAATGTATCCGCATTATGACATCACAATATATTATGAGAGCGCAATTTGCTGGTTTTATGACCAATTTCGCTTACCCCAATTAGTGTCACATCTACTGGAGCATCATGAGCATGTATTATGACGTCACAGCATATGATGACATCATAACTAGTATGCACTATGACGTCACAATGAATTATGACGTCGTAATATATCCGCATTATGACATCACAATATATTATGAGAGCGCAACATGCAGGTATTATGAGCAATTTCTCTTACCCCAATTTGTGTCACATCTACTGGAGCATCATGAGCATGTATTATGACGTCACAGTATATGATGACATCATAATTACTATGGACTATGACATCACAGTGTATTATGACGTCATATTGTATGCGCATTATGACATCACAATATATTATGAGAGCGCAACATGCAGGTATTATGAGCAATGTCTCTTACCTAAATTTGTGTCATATCTACTGGAGCATCATGAGCATGTATTATGATGTAACAGTATATGATGACATCATAATTAGTATGCAGTATGACGTCACAATGTATTATGACGTCATAATGTATCCGCATTGCGACATCACAATATATTATGAGAGCGCAACATGCAGGTATTATGAGCAATTTCTCCTACCCCAATTTGTGTCACATCTACTGGAGCATCATGAGCATGTATTATTACGTCACAGTATATGATGACATCATAATTACTATGCACTATGACGTCACAATCTATTATGACGTCATAATGTATCCGCATTATGACATCACAATATATTATGAGAGTGCAATTCGCAGGTTTTATGACCAATTTCGCTTACCCCAATTTGTGTCACATCTACTGGAGCATCATGAGCATGTATTATGACGTCACACTATATGATGACATCATAATTAGTATGCAGTATAATGTCACAATGTATTATGACGTCATAATGTATCCTCATTATGACATCACAATATATTATGATAGCGCAACATGTAGGTATTATGAGCAATTTCTCTTACCCCAATTTGTGTCACATCTACTGGAGCATCATGAGCATGTATTATGATGTCACAGTATATGATGACATCATAATTAGTATGCACTATGATGTCACAATGTATTATGACGTCATAATGTATCCGCATTATGACATCACAATATATTATGAGAGCGCAACATGCAGGTATTATGAGCAATTTCTCATACCCCAATTTGTGTCACATCTACTGGAGCATCATGAGCATGTATTATAACGTCACAGTATATGATGACATCATAATTAGTATGCAGTATGACGTCACAATGTATTATGACGTCATAATGTATCCGCATTATGACATCACAATATATTTTGAGAGAGCAATTTGCAGGAATTATGAGCAATTTCTCTTACCACATTTGGTGTCACATCTACTGGAGCATCAGGAGCATGTATTATGACGTCACAGTATATGATGACATCATAATTAGTATGCAGTATGACGTCACAATGTATTATGACGTCATAATGTATCCACATTATGACATCACAATATAATATGAGAGTGCAATTTGCAGGTATTATGACCAATTTCTCTTACCCCAATTTGTGTCACATCTAATGGAGCATCATGAGAATGTATTATGACATCAGAGTATATGATGACATCCTAATTAGTATGCACTATGACGTCACAATATATTATGACGTCATAATGTATCCGCATTATGACATCACAATATATTATGAGAGCGCAATTTGCAGGTTTTATGACCATTTTCGTATACCCCAATTTGTGTCACATCTACTGGAGCATCATGAACATGTATTATGACGTCACAGTATATGATGACATCATAATCAGCATGCACTATGACGTCACAATGTATTATGACGTCATAATGTATCCGCAATATGACATCACAATACATTATGAGAGCGCAACATGCAGGTATTATGAGGAATTTCTCTTACCCCAATTTGTGTCACATCTACTGGAGCATCATGAGCATCTATTATGACATCACAGTATATGATGACATCATAATTAGTATGCACTATGACGTCACAATGTATTATGACGTCATAATGTATCCGCAATATTACAGCACAATATATTATGAGAGTGCAATTTGCAGGTTTTATGAGCAATTTCACTTACCCCAACTTGTGTCACATCTACTGGAGCATCATGAGCATGTATTATGACGTCACAGTATATAATGACATCATAATTAGTATGCATTATGACATCACAATGTATTATGAGAGCGCAACATGCAGGTATTATGACCAATTTCCCTTACCCCAATTTGTGTCACATCTATTGGAGCATCATGAGCATGTATTATGACGTCACAGTATATGATGACATCATAATTAGTATGGACTATGACGTCACAATGTATTATGACATCATAATGTTTCCGCATTATGACATCACAATATATTATGAGAGCGCAATTTGCAGGTTTTATGACCATTTTCGATTAATCCAGTTTGTGTCACATCTACTGGAGAATCATGAGCATGTATTATGACGTCACAGTATATGATGACATCATAATTAGTATGCACTATGACGTCACAATGTATTATGACGTCATAATGTATCCGCATTATGACATCACAATATATTATGAGAGCGCAACATGCAGGTATTATGAGCAATTTCTCTTACCCCAATTTGTGTCACATCTACTGGAGCATCATGAGCATGTATTATGACGTCACAGTATATGATGACATCATAATTAGTATGCACTATGATGTCACAATGTATTATGACGTCATAATGTATCCGCATGATTACATCACAATATATTATGAGAGCGCAACTTGCAGGTATTATGAGCAATTTCTCTTACCCCAATTTGTGTCACGTCTACTGCAGCATCATGAGCATGTATTATGACGTCACAGTATATGATGACATCATAATTAGTACGCAGTATGACGTCACAATATATTATGACGTCATAATGTATCCGCATTATGATATCACAATATATTATGAGAGCACAACATGAAGGTATTATGAGCAATTTCTCTTACCCCAATTTGTGTCACATCTACTGGAGCATCATGAGCATGTATTATGACGTCACAGTATATGATGACATCATAATTATTATGCAGTATGACGTCACAATGTATTATGACGTCATAATGTATCTGCATTATGACATCACAATATATTATGAGAGCGCAATTTGCAGGTTTTATGACCCATTTCGCTTACCCCAATTTGTGTCACATCTACTGGAGCATCATGAGCATGTATTATGACGTCACAGTATATGATGACATCATAATTAGTATGCACTATGACGTCACAATGTATTATGACGTCATTATGTATCCGGATTATGACATCACAATATATTATGAGAGCGCAACATGCAGGTATTATGAGCAATTTCTCATACCACAATTTGTGTCACATATACTGGAGCATCAAGAGCATGAATTATGACATCACAGTATATGATGACATCATAATTAGTATGAACTATGACGTCACAATGTATTATGACGTCATAATGTATCCACATTATGACATCACAATATATTATGAGAGCGCAATTTGCAGGTTTTTTGACCAATTTCGCTTACCCCAATTTGTGTCACATCTACTGGAGCATCATGAGCATGTATTATGACGTCACAGTATATGATGACATCATAATTAGCATGCATTATGACGTCACAATGTATTATGACATCATAATGTATCCGCATTATGACATCACAATGTATTATGAGAGCGCAACATGCAGGTTTTATGACCAATTTCGCTTACCCCAATTTGTGTGACATCTACTGGAGCATCATGAGCATGTATTATGACGTCACAGTATATGATGATATCATAATTAGTATGGACTATGACGTCACAATGTATTATGACGTCATAATGTATCCGCATTATGACATCACAATATATTATGAGAGCGCAATTTGCAGGCTTTATGAGTAATTTCGCTTACCCCATTTTGTGTCACATCTACTGGAGTATCATGAGCATGTATTATGACGTCACAGTATATGATGACATCATAATTAGTATGCAGTATGACGTCACAATTTATTATGACGTCATAATGTATCCGCATTATGATATCACAATATATTATGAGAGCGCAACATGCAGGTATTATGAGCAATTTCTCTAACCCAATTTGTGTCACATCTACTGGAGCATCATGAGCATGTATTATGACGTCACAGTATATGATGACATCATAATTAGTATGCACTATGGCGTCACAATGTATTATGACGTCATAATGTATCCGCATTATGACATCACAATATATTATGAGAGCCCAATTTGCAGCGTTTATGACCAATTTCGCTTGCCCCAATTTGCGTCACATCTACTGGAGCATCATGAGCATGTGTTATGATGTCACAGTATATGAGGACATCATAATTAGTATGCAGTATGATGTCACAATGTATTATGACGTCATAATGTATCCTCCTTATGACTTCACAATATATTATGAGAGCCAAACATGCAGGTATTATGAGCAATTTCTCTTACCCCAATTTGTGTCACATCTACTGGAGCATCATGAGCATGTATTATGACATCACAGTATATGATGACATCATAATTAGTATGCACTATGATGTCACAATGTATTGTGACGTCATAATGCATCCACCTTATGACATCACAATATATTATGAGAGCGCAACATGCAGGTATTATGAGCAATTTATCTTACCACAATTTGTGTCACATCTTCTAGAGCATCATGAGCATGTATTATCACGTCACAGTATATGATAACATCATAATTAGTATGCAGTATGACGTCACAATGTATTATGACGTCATAATGTATCCGCATTATGACATCACAATATATTATGAGAGCGCAATTTGCAGGTTTTGTGACCAATTTCGCTTACCCCAATTTGTGTCACATCTACTGGAGCATCATGAGTATGTATTATTACGTCACAGTATATGATGACATCATAATTACTATGCACTATGACGTCACAATGTATTATGACGCCGTAATGTATCCGCATTATGACATCACAATATATTATGAGAGAGCAATTTGCAGGTTTTATGACCAATTTCTCTTACCGCATTTTGTGTCACATCTACTGGAGCATCATGAGCATGTATTATGACGTCACAGTATATGATGACATCATAATTAGTATGCACTATGATGTCACAATGTATTATGACGTCATAATGTATCCGCATTATAACATCACAATATATTATGAGAGCGCAATTTGCAGGTTTTATGACCAATTTCTCTTACCCCAATTTGTGTCACATCTACCGGAGCATCATGAGCATGTATTATGACGTCACAGTATATGATGACCTCACAATTAGTATGCATTATGATGACACAATGTATTATGACGTCATAATGTATCCGCATTATGACATCACAATGTACTATGAGAGCGCAACATGCAGGTATTATGACCAATTTCGCTTACCCCAATTTGTGTCACAAATACTGGAGCATCATGAGCATGTATTAGGACGTCACAGTATATGATGACATCATAATTAGTATGGACTATGACGTCACAATGTATTATGACGTCATAATGTATCCGCATTATGACATCACAATATTTTATGAGAGCGCAATTTGCACGTTTTATGACCATTTTCGATTACTCCAATTTGTGTCACATCTACTGGAGCACCATGAGCATGTATTATGACGTCACAGTATATGATGACATCATAATTAGTATGCAGTATGACGTCACAATGTATTATGACGTCATAATATATCCTCATTATGACATCACAATATATTATGAGAGCGCAACATGCAGGTATTATGAGCAATTTCTCTTACCCCAATTTGTGTCACATCTACTGGAGCATCATGAGCATTTATTATGACGTCACAGTATATGATGACATCATAATTAGTATGCACTATGACGTCACAATGTATTATGACGTCATAATGTATCCGCATTATGACATCACAATATATTATGAGAGCGCAATTTGCAGGTTTTATGACCAATTTCGCTTAACCCAATTTGTGTCACATCTACTGGAGCATCATTTGCATGTATTATGACATCACAGTATATGATGGCATCATAATTAGTATGCAGTATGACGTCACAATGTATTATGACGTCATAATATATCCTCATTATGACATCACAATATATTATGAGAGCGCAACATGCAGGTATTATGAGCAATTTCTCTTACCCCAATTTGTGTCACATCTACTGGAGCATCATGAGCATGTATTATGACGTCACAGTATATGATGACATCATAATTAGTATGCACTATGACGTCACAATGTATTATGACGTCATAATGTATCCGCATTATGACATCACAATATATTATGAGAGCGCAATTTGCAGTTTTTATGACAAATTTCTCTTACCCCAATTTGTGTCACATCTACTGGACCATCATGAGCATGTATTATGACATCACAGTATATGATGACATCATAATTAGTATGCAGTATGACGTCACAATATATTATGACGCCGTAATGTATCCGCCTTATGACATCACAATATATTATGAGAGCGCGATTTGCAGGTATTATGAGAAATTTCTCTTACCCCAATTTGTGTCACATCTACTGGAGCATCATGACCATGTATTATGACGTCAGAGTATATGATGACATCATAATTAGTATGCACTATGACATCACAATGTGTTATGACGTCATAATGTATCCGCATTATGACATCACAATATACTATGAGAGCGCAACTTGCAGGTTTTATGACCAATTTCGCTTACCCCAATTTGTGTCACATCTACTGGAGCATCATGAACATGTATTATGACGTCACAGTATATGATGACATCATAATTAATATGCAGTATGACGTCACAATGTATTACGACGTCATAATGTATCCGCATTACGACATCACAATATATTATGAGAGCGCAATTTGCAGGTTTTATGAACAATTTCGCTTACCCCAATTTTTGTCACATCTACTGGAGCATCATGAGCATGTATTATGACGTCACAGCATATGATGACATCATAATTAGTATGCAGTATGACGTCACAATGTATTATCATGCCGTAATGTATCCGCTTTATGACATCACAATATATTATGAGAGCGCAATTTGCAGGTATTATGAGCAATTTCTCTTACCCCAATTTGTGTCACATCTACTGGAGCATCATGACCATGTATTATGACGTCAGAGTATATGATGACATCATAATTAGTATGCACTATGACATCACAATGTTTTATGACGTCATAATGTATCCCCATTAAGACATCACAATATATTATGAGAGCGCAGTTTGCAGGTTTTATGACCAATTTCGCTTACCCCAATTTGTGTCCCATCTACTGGAGCATCATGAGCATGTATTATGACGTCACAGTATATGATGACATCATAATTAGTATGCACTATGACGTCACAATGTATTATGACTTCATAATGTATCCGCATTATGACATCACAATATATTATGAGAGAGCAATTTGCAGGTTTTATGACCATTTTCGCTTACCCCAATTTGTGTCACATCTACTGGAGAATCATGAGCATGTATTATGACGTCACAGTATATGATGACATCATAATTAGTATGCAGTATGACGTCACAATGTATTATGACTTCATAATGTATCCGCATTATGACATCACAATGTATTATGAGAGCGCAACATGCAGGTATTATGACCAATTTCGCTTACCCCAATTTGTGTCACATCTACTGGAGCATCATGAGCATGTATTATGACGTCACAGTATATGATGACATCATAATTAGTATTCAGTATGACGTCACAATGTATTATGACGTCATAATGTATCCGCATTATGACATCACAATATATTATGAGAGCGCAACTTGCAGGTATTATGAGCAATTTCTCTTACCCCAATTTGTGTCACGTCTACAGGAGCATCGTGAGCATGTATTATGACATCACAGTATATGATGACATCATAATTAGTATGCACTATGACGTCACAATGTATTATGACGTCATAATGTATCCGCATTATGACATCACAATATAATATGAGAGCGGAATTTGCAGGTTTTATGACCAATTTCGCTTACCCCAATTTGTGTCACATCTACTGGAGCATCATGAGCATGTATTATGACGTCACAGTATATGATGACATCATAATTAATATGCAGTATGACGTCACAATGTATTATGACGTCATAATGTATCCGCCTTTTGACATCACAATATATTATGAGAGCGCAACATGCAGGTATTATGAGCAATTTCTCTTACCCCAATTTGTGTCACATCTACTGGAGCATCATGAGCATGTATTATGACGTCACAGTATATGATGACATCATAATTAGTATGGACTATGACGTCACAATGTATTATGACGTCATAATGTATCCGCATTATGATATCACAATATATTATGAGAGCGCAATTTGCAGGTTTTATGACCATTTTCGATTACTCCAATTTGTGTCACATCTACTGGAGCATCATGAGCATGTATTATGACTTCACAGTATATGATGACATCATAATTAGTATGCAGTATGACGTCACAATGTATTATAACGTCATAATGTATCCGCATTATGACATCACAATATATTATGAGAGCTCAACATGCAGGTGTTATGAGCAATTGCTCTTACCTAAATTTGTGTCACATCTACTGGAGCATCATGAGCATGTATTATGATGTCACAGTATATGATGACATCATAATTAGTATGCAGTATGACGTCACAATGTATTATGACGTCATAATGTATCCGCATTATGACATCACAATATATTATGAGAGCGCAATTTGCAGGTTTTATGACCAATTTCGCTTACCCCAATTTGTGTCACATCTACTGGAGCATCATGAGCATGTATTATGACGTCACAGTATATGATGACATCATAATTAATATGTACTATGACGTCACAATGTATTATGACGTCGTAACGTATCCGCATTATGACATCACAATATATTATGAGAGCGCAATTTGCAGGTTTTATGAGCAATTTCTCTTACCCCAATTTGTGTCACATCTACTGGAGCATCATGAGCATGTATTATGACGTCACAGTATATGATGACATCATAATTACTATGCAGTATGACGTCACAGTGAAGTATGACGTCAGAATGTATCCGCATTATGACATCACAATGTATTATTAGAGCGCAACATGCAGGTATTATGACGAATTTCGCTTACCCCAATTTGTGTCACATCTACTGGAGCATCATGAGCATGTATTATGACGTCGCAGTATATGATGACATCATAATTAGTATGGACTATGACGTCACAATGTATTATGACGTCATAATGTATCCGCATTATGACATCACAATATATGATGAGATCGCAATTTGCAGGTATTGTGACACATTTCTCTTACCCCAATTTGTGTCACATCTAGTGGAGCATCATGAGCATGTTTTATGACGTCAGATTATATGATGACATCCTAATTGGTATGCACTATGACGTCACAATGTATTATGACGTCATAATGTATCCGGATTATGACATCACAATATATTATGAGAGTGCAATTTGCAGGTTTTATGACCAATTTCGCTTACCCCAATTTGTGTCACAACTACTGGAGCATCATGAGCATGTATTATGACGTCACAGCATATGATGACATCATTACTAGTATGCAAGATGATGTCACAATGTATTATGACGTCATAATGTATCCGCATTATGACATCACAATGTATTATGAGAGCGCAACATGCAGGTATTATGAGCAATTTCTCTTACCCCAATTTGTGTCACATCTACTGGAGCATCATCAGCATGTTTTATGACGTCACAGTATATGATGACATCATAATTAGTATGCACTATGACGTCACAATGTATTATGACGTCATAATGTATCCGCATTATGACATCACAATATATTATGAGAGCGCAATTTGCAGGTTTTATGACTAATTTCGCTTACCCCAATTCGTGTCACATCTACTGGAGCATCATGAGCATGTACTATGACATCACAGTATATGATGACATCATAATTAGTATGCACTATTACGTCACAATGTGTTATGACGTCATAATGTATCCGCATTATGACATCACAATATATTATGAGAGCTCAACTTGCAGGTATTAAGAGCAATTTCTCTTACCCCAATTTGTTTCACATCTACTGGAGCATCATGAGCATGTATTATGACGTAACAGTATATGATGACATCATAATTAGTATGCAGTATGACGTCACAATGTATTATGACGTCATAATGTATCCGCATTATGACATCACAATGTATTATGAGAGCGCAACGTGCAGGTATTATGAGCAATTTCTATTACCACAATTTGTGTCACATCTACTGGAGCATCATGAGCATGTATTATGACGTCACAGTATATGATGACATCATAATTAGTATGCACTATCACGTAACAATGTATTATGACTTCATAATGTATCCGCATTATGACATCACAATATATTATGAGAGCGCAGTTTGCATGTCTTATGACCAATTTCGCTTACCCCAATTTGTGTCACATTTACTGGAGCATCATGAGCATGTATTATGACGTCCCAGTATATGATGACATCATAATTAGTATGCAATATGACGTCACAATGTATTATGACGTCATAATGTATCCGCATTATGACATCACAATATATTATGAGAGAGCAACATGCAGGTATTATGAGCAATTTCTCTTACCACAATTTGTGTCACATCTACTGGAGCATCATGAGAATGTATTATGACATCACAGTATATGATGATATCATAATTAGTATGGACTATGACGTCAAAATATATTATGACGTCATAATGTATCCCCATTAAGACATCACAACATATTAGGGGAGCGCAATTTGCAGGTATTATGAGCAATTTCTCTTACCCCAATTTGTGTCCCGTCTACTGCAGCATCATGAGCATGTATTATGACGTCACACTATATGATGACATCATAATTAGTATGCAGTATGACGTCACAATGTATTATGACGTCATAATGTATCCGCATTATGACATCACAATATATTATGAGAGCGCAATTTGCACGTTTTATGACCATTTTCGATTACTCCAATTTGTGTCACATCTACTGGAGCATCATGAGCATGTATTATGACGTCACAGTATATGATGTCATCATAATTAGTATGCAGTATGACATCACAATGTATTATGACGTCATATTGTATCCGCATTATGACATCACAATATATTATGAGAGCGCAACGTGCAGGTATTATGAGCAATTTCTCTTACCCCAATTTGTGTCACATCTACTGGAGCATCATGAGCATGTATTATGACGTCACAGTATATGATGACATCATAATTAGTATGCACTATGACGTCACATTGTATTATGACGTCATAATGTATCCGCCTTATGACATCACAATATATTATGAGAGCGCAATTTGCAGGTTTTATGACCAATTTCTCTTACCCCAAATTGTGTCACATCTACTGGAGCATCATGAGCATGTATTATGACGTCACAGTATATGATGACATAATAATTAGTATGCAGTATGTCGTCACAGTGAAGTATGACGTCATAATGTATCCGCATTATGACATCACAATGTATTATGAGAGCGCAACATGCAGGTATTATGACCAATTTCGCTTACCCCAATTTGTGTCACATCTACTGGAGCATCATGAGTATGTATTATGACGTCACAGTATATGATGACATCATAATTAGTATGGACTATGACGTCACAATGTATTATGACGTCATAATGTATCCGCATTATGACATCACAATATATTATCAGAGCGCAATTTGCAGGTTTTATGACCATTTTCGATAACTCCAATTTGTGTCACATCTACTGGAGCATCATGAGCATGTATTCTGACATCACAGTATATGATGACATCACAATTAGTATGCAGTATGACATCACAATGTATTATGACGTCATAATGTATCCGCATTATGACATCACAATATATTATGAGAGTGCAATTTGCAGGTTTTATGACCAATTTCGCTTACCACAATTTGTGTCACATCTACTGGAGCATCATGAGCATGTATTATGATGTCAGAGTATATGATGACATCATAATTAGTAAGCACTATGACATCACAATGTATTATGCCGTCATAATGTATCCGCATTATGACATCACAATATATTACGAGAGCGCAATTTGCAGGTTTTATGACCAATTTCACTTACCCCATTATGTGTCACATCTACTGGAGCATCATGAGCATGTATTATGACGTCACAGTATATGATGACATCATAATTAGTATGCAGTATGACGTCACAATGTATTATGACGTCATAATGTATCCGCATTATGACATCACAATATTTTATGAGAGCGCAATTTGCACGTTTTATAACCATTTTCGATTACTCCAATTTGTGTCACATCTACTGGAGCATCATGAGCATGTATTATGACGTCACAGTATATGATGTCATCATAATTAGTATGCAATATGAAGTCACAATGTATTATGACGGCATAATGTATCCGCATTATGACATCACAATATATTATGAGAGCGCAACGTGCAGGTATTATGAGCAATTTCTCTTACCCCAATTTGTGTCACATCTACTGGAGCATCATGAGCATGTATTATGACGTCACAGTATATGATGACATCATAATTAGTATGCACTATGACGTCACAATGTATTATGACGTCATAATGTATCCGCATTATGACATCACAATATATTATGAGAGCGCAATTTGCAGGTTTTATGACCAATTTCGCTTACCCCAATTTGTGTCACATCTACTGGAGCATCATGAGCATGTTTTATGACATCACAGTATATGATGACATCATAATTAGTATGCCGTATGACGTCACAATGTATTATGACGTCATAATGTATCCGCATTTTGACATCACAATATATTATGAGAGCGCAACATGCAGGTATTATGAGCAATTTCTCTTAACCCAATTTGTGTCACATCTACTGGAGCATCATGAGCATGTATTCTGACGTCACAGTGTTTGATGACATCATAAATAGCATGCAGTATGACGTCACAATGTAGTATGACGTCATAATGTATCCGCATTATGACATCACAATATATTATGAGAGCGCAATTTGCAGGTTTTATGACCAATTTCTCTTACCCCAATTTGTGTCACATCTACTGGAGCATCATGAGCGTGTATTATGATGTCACAGTATATGATGACATCATAATTAGTGTGCAGTATGACGTCACAGTGAAGTATGACGTCATAATGTATCCGCATTATGACATCACAATGTATTATGAGAGCGCAACATGCAGGTATTATGACCAATTTCGCTTACCACAATTTGTGTCACATCTACTGGAGCATTATGAGCATGTATTATGACGTCACAGTATATGGTGACATCATAATTAGTATGCAGTATGACGTCACAATGTATTATGACGTCATAATGTATCCGCATTATGACATCACAATATTTTATGAGAGCGCAATTTGCACGTTTTATGACCATTTTCGATTACTCCAATTTGTGTCACATCTACTGGAGCATCATGAGCATGTATTATGACGTCACAGTATATGATGACATCATAATTAGTATGCACTATGACGTCACAATGTATTATGACGTCATAATGTATCCGCATTATGACATCACAATATATTATGAGAGCGCAACGTGCAGGTATTATGAGCAATTTCTCTGACCCCAATTTGTGTCACATCTACTGGAGCATCATGAGCATGTATTATGACGTCACAGTATATGATGACATCATAATTAGTATGCACTATGACGTCACAATGTATTATGACGTCATAATGTATCCGCATTATGACATCACAATATATTATGAGAGCGCAATTTGCAGGTTTTGTGACCAATTTCTCTTACCCCAATTTGTGTCACATCTACTGGACCATCATGAGCATGTATTATGACGTCACAGTATATGATGACATCATAATTAGTATGCCGTATGACGTCACAATGTATTATGACGTCATAATGTATCCGCATTTTGACATCACAATATATTATGAGAGCGCAACATGCAGGTATTATGAGCAATTTCTCTTAACCAAATTTGTGTCACATCTACTGGAGCATCATGAGCATGTATTCTGACGTCACAGTATTTGATGACATCATAATTAGTATGCAGTATGACGTCACAATGTAGTATGACGTCATAATGTATCCGCATTATGACATCACAATATATAATGAGAGCGCAACTAGCAGGTATTATGACCAATTTCGCTTACCCCAATTTGTGTCACATCTACTGGAGAATCATGAGCATGTATTATGACGTCACAGTATATGATGACATCATAATTAGTATGCAGTATGACGTCACAATGTATTATGACATCATAATGTATCCGCATTATGACATCACAATATTTTATGAGAGCGCAATTTGCACGTTTTATGACCATTTTCGATTACTCCAATTTGTGTCACATCTACTGGAGCATCATGAGCATGTATTATGACGTCACAGTATATGATGACATCATAATTAGTATGCAGTATGACGTCACAATATTTTATGACGTCATAATGTATCCGCATTATGACATCACAATATATTATGAGAGCGCAACGTGTAGGTATTATGAGCAATTTCTCTTACCCCAATTTGTGTCACATCTACTGGAGCATCATGAGCATGTATTATGACGTCAAAGTATATGATGACATCATAATTAATATGCACTATGACATCACAATGTATTATGAAGTCATAATGTATCCGCATTATGACATCACAATATATTATGAGAGCGCAATTTGCAGGTTTTATGACCAATTTCGCTTACCCCAATTTGTGTCACATCTACTGGAGCATCATGAGCATGTATTATGACGTCACAGTATATGATGACATCATAATTAGTATGCCGTATGACATCACAATGTATTATGACGTCATAATGTATCCGTATTTTGACATCACAATATATCATGAGAGCGCAACATGCAGGTATTATGAGCAATTTCTCTTAACCCAATTTGTGTCACATCTACTGGAGCATCATGAGCATATATTCTGACGTCACAGTATTTGATGACATCATAATTAGTATGCAGTATGACGTCACAATGTAGTATGACGTCATAATGTATCCGCATTATGACATCACAATATATTATGAGAGCGCAATTTGCAGGTTTTATGACCATTTTCGCTTCCCCCAATTTTTGTCACATCTACTGGAGCATCATGAGCATGTATTATGTCGTCACAGTATATGATGACATCATAATTAGTATGCACTATGACGTCACAATGTATTATGACGCCGTAACGTATCCGCATTATGACATCACAATGTATTATGAGAGCGCAACATGCAGGTATTATGACCAATTTCGCTTACCACAATTTGTGTCACATCTACTGGAGCATCATGAGCATGTATTATGACGTCACAGTATATGATGACATCATAATTAGTGTGCAGTATGACGTCACAGTGAAGTATGATGTCATAATGTATCTGCATTATGACATCACAATGTATTATGAGAGCGCAACATGCAGGTATTATGACCAATTTCTCTTACCCCAATTTGTGTCACATCTACTGGAGCATCATGAGCATGTATTATGACGTCACAGTATATGATGACATCATAATTAGTGTGCAGTATGACGTCACAGTGAAGTATGATGTCATAATGTATCTGCATTATGACATCACAATGTATTATGAGAGCGCAACATGCAGGTATTATGACCAATTTCGCTTACCCCAATTTGTGTCACATCTACTGGAGCATCATGAGCATGTATTATGACGTCACAGTATATGATGACATCATAATTAGTATGCCGTATGACGTCACAATGTATTATGACGTCATAATGTATCCGCATTTTGACATCACAATATATTACGAGAGCGCAACATGCAGGTATTATGAGCAATTTCTCTTAACCCAATTTGTGTCACATCTACTGGAGCATCATGAGCATGTATTCTGACGTCACAGTATTTGATGACATCATAATTAGTATGCAGTATGACGTCACAATGTAGTATGACGTCATAATGTATCCGCATTATGACATCACAATATATTATGAGAGCGCAATTTGCAGGTTTTATGACCAATTTCTCTTACCCCAATTTGTGTCACATCTACTGGAGCATCATGAGCGTGTATTATGATGTCACAGTATATGATGACATCATAATTAGTGTGCAGTATGACGTCACAGTGAAGTATGACGTCATAATGTATCCGCATTATGACATCACAATGTATTATGAGAGCGCAACATGCAGGTATTATGACCAATTTCGCTTACCACAATTTGTGTCACATCTACTGGAGCATCATGAGCATGTATTATGACGTCACAGTATATGGTGACATCATAATTAGTATGCAGTATGACGTCACAATGTATTATGACGTCATAATGTATCCGCATTATGACATCACAATATTTTATGAGAGCGCAATTTGCACGTTTTATGACCATTTTCGATTACTCCAATTTGTGTCACATCTACTGGAGCATCATGAGCATGTATTATGACGTCACAGTATATGATGACATCATAATTAGTATGCACTATGACGTCACAATGTATTATGACGTCATAATGTATCCGCATTATGACATCACAATATATTATGAGAGCGCAACGTGCAGGTATTATGAGCAATTTCTCTGACCCCAATTTGTGTCACATCTACTGGAGCATCATGAGCATGTATTATGACGTCACAGTATATGATGACATCATAATTAGTATGCCGTATGACGTCACAATGTATTATGACGTCATAATGTATCCGCATTTTGACATCACAATATATTATGAGAGCGCAACATGCAGGTATTATGAGCAATTTCTCTTAACCAAATTTGTGTCACATCTACTGGAGCATCATGAGCATGTATTCTGACGTCACAGTATTTGATGACATCATAATTAGTATGCAGTATGACGTCACAATGTAGTATGACGTCATAATGTATCCGCATTATGACATCACAATATATTATGAGAGCGCAACGTGCAGGTATTATGAGCAATTTCTCTGACCCCAATTTGTGTCACATCTACTGGAGCATCATGAGCATGTATTATGACGTCACAGTATATGATGACATCATAATTAGTATGCAGTATGACGTCACAATGTATTATGACATCATAATGTATCCGCATTATGACATCACAATATTTTATGAGAGCGCAATTTCCACGTTTTATGACCATTTTCGATTACTCCAATTTGTGTCACATCTACTGGAGCATCATGAGCATGTATTATGACGTCACAGTATATGATGACATCATAATTAGTATGCAGTATGACGTCACAATATTTTATGACGTCATAATATATCCGCATTATGACATCACAATATATTATGAGAGCGCAACGTGCAGGTATTATGAGCAATTTCTCTTACCCCAATTTGTGTCACATCTACTGGAGCATCATGACCATGTATTATGACGTCAGAGTATATGATGACATCATAATTAGTATGCACTATGACGTCACAATGTATTATGACGTCATAATGTATCCTCATTATGACATCACAATATATTATGAGAGCGCAATTTGCAGGTTTTATGACCAATTTCGCTTACCCCAATTCGTGTCACATCTACTGGAGCATCATGAGCATGTATTATGACGTCACAGTATATGATGACATCATAATTAGTATGCACTATGACGTCACAATGTATTATGACGTCATAATGTATCCGCATTGTGACATCACAATATATTATGAGAGAGCAATTTGCAGGTATTATGAGCAATTTCTCTTACCCCAATTTGTGTCACATCTACTGGAGCATCATGACCATGTATTATGACGTCAGAGTATATGATGACATCATAATTAGTATGCACTATGACGTCACAATGTATTATTTCGTCATAATGTATCCGCATTATGACATCAAGATATATTGTGAGAGCGCAATTTGCAGGTTTTATGACCAATTTCGCTTACCCCATTTTGTGTCACATCTACTGGAGCATCATGAGCATGTATTATGACGTCACAGTATATGATGTCAGCATAATTAGTATGCAGTATGACGTCACAATGTATTATGACGTCATAATGTATCCGCATTATGACATCACAATATATTATGAGAGCGCAACATGCAGGTATTATGACCAATTTCGCTTACCCCAATTTGTGTCACATCTACTGGAGCATCATGAGCATGTATTATGACGTCACAGTATATGATGACATCATAATTAGTATGCACTATGACGTCACAATGTATTATGACGTCATAATGTATCCGCATTATGACATCACAGTATATTATGAGAGCGCAACTTGCAGGTATTATGAGCAATTTCTCTTACTCCAATTTGTGTCACGTCTACTGCAGCATCATGAGCATGTATTATGACATCAGAGTATATGATGACATCATAATTAGTATGCAGTATGACGTCACAATGTATTATGACGTCATAATGTATCCGCATTATGACATCACAATATATTATGAGAGCGCAATTTGCAGGTTTTATGACCAATTTCGCTTACCCCATTCGTGTCACATCTACTGGAGCATCATGAGCATGTATTATGACGTCACAGTATATGATGACATCATAATTAGTATGCAGTATGACATCACAATGTATTATGACGTCATAATGTATCCGCATTATGACATCACAATGTATTATGAGAGCGCAACTAGGAGGTATTATGACCAATTTCGCTTACCCCAATTTGTGTCACATCTACTAGAGCATCATGAGCACGTATTATGACGTCACAGTATATGATGACATCATAATTAGTATGCACTATGACGTCACAATGTATTATGACGTCATAATGTATCCGCATTATGACATCACACTGTATTATGAGAGCGCAACATGCAGGTATTATGAACAATTTCGCTTACCCCAATTTGTGTCACATCTACTGGAGCATCATGAGCATGTATTATGACGTAACAGTATATGATGACATCATAATTAGTATGCAGTATGACGTCACAATGTATTATGACGTCATAATGTATCCGCATTATGACATGACAATATATTATGAGAGCGCAACGTGGAGGTATTATGAGCAATTTCTCGTACCCCAATTTGTGTCACATCTACTGGAGCATCATGAGCATGTACTATGACATCACAGTATATGATGACATCATAATTAGTATGCACTATGACGTCACAATGTGTTATGACGTCATAATGTATCCGCATTATGACATCACAATATATTATGAGAGCTCAACTTGCAGGTATTAAGAGCAATTTCTCTTACCCCAATTTGTTTCACATCTACTGGAGCATCATGAGCATGTATTATGACGTAACAGTATATGATGACATCATAATTAGTATGCAGTATGACGTCACAATGTATTATGACGTCATAATGTATCCACATTATGACATCACAATATATTATGAGAGCGCAACGTGCAGGTATTATGAGCAATTTCTATTACCCCAATTTGTGTCACATCTACTGGAGCATCATGAGCATGTATTATGACGTCACAGTATATGATGACATCATAATTAGTATGCACTATCACGTAACAATGTATTATGACTTCATAATGTATCCGCATTATGACATCACAATATATTATGAGAGCGCAGTTTGCATGTCTTATGACCATTTTCGCTTACCCCAATTTGTGTCACATCTACTGGAGCATCATGAGCATGTATTATGACGTCCCAATATATGATGACATCATAATTAGTATGCAATATGACGTCACAATGTATTATGACGTCATAATGTATCCGCATTATGACATCACAATATATTATGAGAGAGCAACATGCAGGTATTATGAGCAATTTCTCTTACCACAATTTGTGTCACATCTACTGGAGCATCCTGAGAATGTATTATGACATCACAGTATATGATGATATCATAATTAGTATGGACTATGACGTCAAAATATATTATGACGTCATAATGTATCCGCATTATGACATCACAACATATTAGGGGAGCGCAATTTGCAGGTATTATGAGCAATTTCTCTTACCCCAATTTGTGTCCCGTCTACTGCAGCATCATGAGCATGTATTATGACGTCACACTATATGATGACATCATAATTAGTATGCAGTATGACGTCACAATGTATTATGACGTCATAATGTATCCGCATTATGACATCACAATATATTATGAGAGCGCAATTTGCACGTTTTATGACCATTTTCGATTACTCCAATTTGTGTCACATCTACTGGAGCATCATGAGCATGTATTATGACGTCACAGTATATGATGTCATCATAATTAGTATGCAGTATGACATCACAATGTATTATGACGTCATATTGTATCCGCATTATGACATCACAATAAATTATGAGAGCGCAACGTGCAGGTATTATGAGCAATTTCTCTGACCCCAATTTGTGTCACATCTACTGGAGCATCATGAGCATGTATTATGACGTCACAGTATATGATGACATCATAATTAGTATGCATTATGACGTCACAATGTATTATGACGTCATAATGTATCCGCATTATTACATCACAATATATTATGAGAGCGCAACTTGCAGGTATTAAGAGCAATTTCTCTTACCCCAATTTGTGTCCCGTCTACTGGAGCATCATGAGCATGTATTATGACATCACAGTATATGATGACATCATAATTAGTATGCAGTATGACATCACAATGTATTATGACGTCATAATGTATCCGCATTATGACATCACAATATATTATGAGAGCGCAACATGCAGGTATTATTAGCAATTTCTCTTACCCCAATTTTTTTCACATCTACTGGAGAAGCATGAGCATGTATTATGACGTCACAGTATATGATGACTTCATAATTAGTATGCACTATGACGTCACAATGTATTATGACGTCATAATGTATCCGCATTATGTCATCACAATATATTATCAGAGCGCAATTTGCAGGTTTTATGACCATTTTCGATTACCCCAATTTGTGTCACATCTACTGGACCATCATGAGCATGTATTATGACGTCACAGTATATGATGACATCATAATTAGTATGCATTATGACGTCACATTGTATTATGACGTCATAATGTATCCGCCTTATGACATCACAATATATTATGAGAGCGCAACATGCAGGTATTATGAGCAATTTCTCTTACCCCAATTTGTGTCACATCTACTGGAGCATCATGAGCATGTATTCTGACGTCACAGTATTTGATGACATCATAATTAGTATGCAGTATGACGTCACAATGTATTATGACGTCATAATGTATCCGCATTATGACATCACAATATATTATGAGAGCGCAATTTGCAGGTTTTATGACCAATTTCGCTTACCCCAATTTGTGTCACATCTACTGGAGCATCATGAGCATGTATTATGACGTCACAGTATATGATGACATCATAATTAGTATGCACTATGACGTCACAATGTATTATGACGCCGTAACGTATCCGCATTATGACATCACAATATATTATGAGAGCGCAATTTGCAGGTTTTATGACCAATTTCTCTTACCCCAAATTGTGTCACATCTACTGGAGCATCATGAGCATGTATTATGACGTCACAGTATATGATGACATCATAATTAGTATGCAGTATGTCGTCACAGTGAAGTATGACGTCATAATGTATCCGCATTATGACATCACAATGTATTATGAGAGCGCAACATGCAGGTATTATGACCAATTTCGCTTACCCCAATTTGTGTCACATCTACTGGAGCATCATGAGTATGTATTATGACGTCACAGTATATGATGACATCATAATTAGTATGGACTATGACGTCACAATGTATTATGACGTCATAATGTATCCGCATTATGACATCACAATATATTATCAGAGCGCAATTTGCAGGTTTTATGACCATTTTCGATAACTCCAATTTGTGTCACATCTACTGGAGCATCATGAGCATGTATTCTGACATCACAGTATATGATGACATCACAATTAGTATGCAGTATGACATCACAATGTATTATGACGTCATAATGTATCCGCATTACGACATCACAATATATTATGAGAGTGCAATTTGCAGGTTTTATGACCAATTTCGCTTACCACAATTTGTGTCACATCTACTGGAGCATCATGAGCATGTATTATGATGTCAGAGTATATGATGACATCATAATTAGTAAGCACTATGACATCACAATGTATTATGACGTCATAATGTATCCGCATTATGACATCACAATATATTATGAGAGCGCAATTTGCAGGTTTTATGACCAATTTCACTTACCCCATTATGTGTCACATCTACTGGAGCATCATGAGCATGTATTATGACGTCACAGTATATGATGACATCATAATTAGTATGCAGTATGACGTCACAATGTATTATGACGTCATAATGTATCCGCATTATGACATCGCAATATTTTATGAGAGCGCAATTTGCACGTTTTATGACCATTTTCGATTACTCCAATTTGTGTCACATCTACTGGAGCATCATGAGCATGTATTATGACGTCACAGTATATGATGTCATCATAATTAGTATGCAGTATGACGTCACAATGTATTATGACGTCATAATGTATCCGCATTATGACATCACAATATATTATGAGAGCGCAACGTGCAGGTATTATGAGCAATTTCTCTTACCCCAATTTGTGTCACATCTACTGGAGCATCATGAGCATGTATTATGACGTCACAGTATATGATGACATCATAATTAGTATGCACTATGACGTCACAATGTATTATGACGTCATAATGTATCCGCATTATGACATCACAATATATTATGAGAGCGCAATTTGCAGGTTTTATGACCAATTTCGCTTACCCCAATTTGTGTCACATCTACTGGAGCATCATGAGCATGTTTTATGACATCACAGTATATGATGACATCATAATTAGTATGCCGTATGACGTCACAATGTATTATGACGTCATAATGTATCCGCATTTTGACATCACAATATATTATGAGAGCGCAACATGCAGGTATTATGAGCAATTTCTCTTAACCCAATTTGTGTCACATCTACTGGAGCATCATGAGCATGTATTCTGACGTTACAGTATTTGATGACATCATAATTAGCATGCAGTATGACGTCACAATGTAGTATGACGTCATAATGTATCCGCATTATGACATCACAATATATTATGAGAGCGCAATTTGCAGGTTTTATGACCAATTTCTCTTACCCCAATTTGTGTCACATCTACTGGAGCATCATGAGCGTGTATTATGATGTCACAGTATATGATGACATCATAATTAGTGTGCAGTATGACGTCACAGTGAAGTATGACGTCATAATGTATCCGCATTATGACATCACAATGTATTATGAGAGCGCAACATGCAGGTATTATGACCAATTTCGCTTACCACAATTTGTGTCACATCTACTGGAGCATCATGAGCATGTATTATGACGTCACAGTATATGGTGACATCATAATTAGTATGCAGTATGACGTCACAATGTATTATGACGTCATAATGTATCCGCATTATGACATCACAATATTTTATGAGAGCGCAATTTGCACGTTTTATGACCATTTTCGATTACTCCAATTTGTGTCACATCTACTGGAGCATCATGAGCATGTATTATGACGTCACAGTATATGATGACATCATAATTAGTATGCACTATGACGTCACAATGTATTATGACGTCATAATGTATCCGCATTATGACATCACAATATATTATGAGAGCGCAACGTGCAGGTATTATGAGCAATTTCTCTGACCCCAATTTGTGTCACATCTACTGGAGCATCATGAGCATGTATTATGACGTCACAGTATATGATGACATCATAATTAGTATGCACTATGACGTCACAATGTATTATGACGTCATAATGTATCCGCATTATGACATCACAATATATTATGAGAGCGCAATTTGCAGGTTTTGTGACCAATTTCGCTTACCCCAATTTGTGTCACATCTACTGGACCATCATGAGCATGTATTATGACGTCACAGTATATGATGACATCATAATTAGTATGCACTATGACGTCACAATGTATTATGACGTCATAATGTATCCGCATTATGACATCACAATATATTATGAGAGCGCAATTTGCACGTTTTATGACCATTTTCGATTACTCCAATTTGTGTCACATCTACTGGAGCATCATGAGCATGTATTATGACGTCACAGTATATGATGACATCATAATTAGTATGCAGTATGACGTCACAATATTTTATGACGTCATAATGTATCCGCATTATGACATCACAATATATTATGAGAGCGCAACGTGCAGGTATTATGAGCAATTTATCTTACCCCAATTTGTGTCACATCTACTGGAGCATCATGAGCATGTATTATGACGTCAAAGTATATGATGACATCATAATTAATATGCACTATGACGTCACAATGTATTATGAAGTCATAATGTATCCGCATTATGACATCACAATATATTATGAGAGCGCAATTTGCAGGTTTTATGACAAATTTCGCTTACCCCAATTTGTGTCACATCTACTGGAGCATCATGAGCATGTATTATGACGTCACAGTATATGATGACATCATAATTAGTATGCCGTATGACATCACAATGTATTATGACGTCATAATGTATCCGTATTTTGACATCACAATATATCATGAGAGCGCAACATGCAGGTATTATGAGCAATTTCTCTTAACCCAATTTGTGTCACATCTACTGGAGCATCATGAGCATATATTCTGACGTCACAGTATTTGATGACATCATAATTAGTATGCAGTATGACGTCACAATGTAGTATGACGTCATAATGTATCCGCATTATGACATCACAATATATTATGAGAGCGCAATTTGCAGGTTTTATGACCATTTTCGCTTACCCCAATTTTTGTCACATCTACTGGAGCAACATGAGCATGTATTATGTCGTCACAGTATATGATGACATCATAATTAGTATGCACTATGACGTCACAATGTATTATGACGCCGTAACGTATCCGCATTATGACATCACAATATATTATGAGAGCGCAATTTGCAGGTTTTATGACCAATTTCTCTTACCCCAATTTGTGTCACATCTACTGGAGCATCATGAGCATGTATTATGACGTCACAGTATATGATGACATCATTATTATTGTGCAGTATGACTTCACAGTGAAGTATGACGTCATAATGTATCCGCATTATGACATCACAATGTATTATGAGAGCGCAACATGCAGGTATTATGACCAATTTCGCTTACCCCAATTTGTGTCACATCTACTGGAGCATCATGAGCATGTATTATGACGTCACAGTATATGATGACATCATAATTAGTATGCCGTATGACGTCACAATGTATTATGACGTCATAATGTATCCGCATTTTGACATCACAATATATTATGAGAGCGCAACATGCAGGTATTATGAGCAATTTCTCTTAACCCAATTTGTGTCACATCTACTGGAGCATCATGAGCATGTATTCTGACGTCACAGTATTTGATGACATCATAATTAGTATGCAGTATGACGTCACAATGTATTATGACGTCATAATGTATCCGCATTATGACATCACAATATATTATGAGAGCGCAATTTGCAGGTTTTATGACCAATTTCTCTTACCCCAATTTGTGTCACATCTACTGGAGCATCATGAGCGTGTATTATGATGTCACAGTATATGATGACATCATAATTAGTGTGCAGTATGACGTCACAGTGAAGTATAACGTCATAATGTATCCGCATTATGACATCACAATGTATTATGAGAGCGCAACATGCAGGTATTATGACCAATTTCGCTTACCACAATTTGTGTCACATCTACTGGAGCATCATGAGCATGTATTATGACGTCACAGTATATGGTGACATCATAATTAGTATGCAGTATGACGTCACAATGTATTATGACGTCATAATGTATCCGCATTATGACATCACAATATTTTATGAGAGCGCAATTTGCACGTTTTATGACCATTTTCGATTACTCCAATTTGTGTCACATCTACTGGAGCATCATGAGCATGTATTATGACCTCACAGTATATGATGACATCATAATTAGTATGCACTATGACGTCACAATGTATTATGACATCATAATGTATCCGCATTATGACATCACAATATATTATCAGAGCGCAACGTGCAGGTATTATGAGCAATTTCTCTGACCCCAATTTGTGTCACATCTACTGGAGCATCATGAGCATGTATTCTGACGTCACAGTATTTGGTGACATCATAATTAGTATGCAGTATGACGTCACAATGTAGTATGACGTCATAATGTATCCGCATTATGACATCACAATATATTATGAGAGCGCAATTTGCATTTTTTATGACCAATTTCGCTTACCCCAATTTGTGTCACATCTACTGGAGCATCATGAGCATGTATTATGTCGTCACAGTAAATGATGACATCATAATTAGTATGCGCTATGACGTCACAATGTATTATGACGCCGTAACGTATCCGCATTATGACATCACAATATATTATGAGAGCGCAATTTGCAGGTTTTATGACCAATTTCTCTTACCCCAATTTGTGTCACATCTACTGGAGCATCATGAGCATGTATTATGACGTCACAGTATATGATGACATCATAATTAGTGTGCAGTATGACGTCACAGTGATGTATGACGTCATAATGTATCCGCATTGTGACATCACAATGTATTATGAGAGCGCAACATGCAGGTATTATGACCAATTTCGCTTACCATAATTTGTGTCACATCTACTGGAGCATCATGAGCATGTATTATGATGTCACAGTATATGATGACATCATAATTATTATGCAGTAGGACGTCACAATGCATTATGACATCATAATGTATCCGCATTATGACATCACAATATTTTATGAGAGCGCAATTTGCACGTTTTATGACCATTTTCGATTACTCCAATTTGTGTCACATCTACTGGAGCATCATGAGCATGTATTATGACGTCACAGTATATGATGCCATCATAATTAGTATGCACCATGACGTCACAATGTATTATGACGTCATAATGTATCCGCATTTTGACATCACAATATATTATGAGAGCGCAACGTGCAGGTATTATGATCAATTTCTCTTACCCCAATTTGTGTCACATCTACTGGAGCATCATGAGCATGTATTATGTCGTCACAGTATATGATGACATCATAATTAGTATGCACTATGACGTCACAATGTATTATGACGTCATAATGTATCCACATTATGACATCACAATATATTATGAGAGCGCAATTTGCAGGTTTTATGACCAATTTCGCTTACCCCAATTTGTGTCACATCTACTGGAGCATCATGAGCATGTATTATGACGTCACAGTATATGATGACATCATAATTAGTATGCCGTATGACGTCACAATGTATTATGACGTCATAATGTATCCGCATTTTGACATCACAATATATTATGAGAGCGCAACATGCAGGTATTATGAGCAATTTCTCTTAACCCAATTTGTGTCACATCTACTGGAGCATCATGAGCATGTATTCTGACGTCACAGTATTTGATGACATCATAATTAGTATGCAGTACGACGTCACAATGTAGTATGACGACATAATGTATCCGCATTATGACATCACAATATAGTATGAGAGCGCAATTTGCACGTTTTATGACCATTTTCGATTACTCCAATTTGTGTCACATCTACTGGAGCATCATGAGCATGTATTATGACGTCACAGTATATGATGCCATCATAATTAGTATGCACTATGACGTCACAATGTATTATGACGTCATAATGTATCCGCATTTTGACATCACAATATATTATGAGAGCGCAACGTGCAGGTATTATGAGCAATTTCTCTTACCCCAATTTTTTTCACATCTACTGGAGAAGCATGAGCATGTATTATGACGTCACAGTATATGATGACATCATAATTAGTATGCACTATGACGTCACAATGTATTATGACGTCATAATGTATCCGCCTTATGACATCACAATATATTATGAGAGCGCAACATGCAGGTATTATGAGCAATTTCTCTTACCCCAATTTGTGTCACATCTACTGGAGCATCATGAGCATGAATTCTGACGTCACAGTATTTGATGACATCATAATTAGTATGCAGTATGACGTCACAATGTATTATGACGTCATAATGTATCCGCATTATGACATCACAATATATTATGAGAGCGCAATTTGCAGGTTTTATGACCAATTTCGCTTACCCCAATTTGTGTCACATCTACTGGAGCATCATGAGCATGTATTATGACGTCACAGTATATGATGACATCACAATTAGTATGCACTATGACGTCACAATGTATTATGACGCCGTAACGTATCCGCATTATGACATCACAATATATTATGAGAGCGCAATTTGCAGGTTTTATGACCAATTTCTCTTACCCCAAATTGTGTCACATCTACTGGAGCATCATGAGCATGTATTATGACGTCACAGTATATGATGACATCATAATTAGTATGCAGTATGACGTCACAGTGAAGTATGACGTCATAATGTATCCGCATTATGACATCACAATGTATTATGAGAGCGCAACATGCAGGTATTATGACCAATTTCGCTTACCCCAATTTGTGTCACATCTACTGGAGCATCATGAGTATGTATTGTGACGTCACAGTATATGATGACATCATAATTAGTATGGACTATGACGTCACAATGTATTATGACGTCATAATGTATCCGCATTATGACATCACAATATATTATCAGAGCGCAATTTGCAGGTTTTATGACCATTTTGGATTACTCCAATTTGTGTCACATCTACTGGAGCATCATGAGCATGTATTCTGACATCACAGTATATGATGACATCACAATTAGTATGCAGTATGACATCACAATGTATTATGACGTCATAATGTATCCGCATTATGACATCACAATATATTATGAGAGTGCAATTTGCAGGTTTTATGACCAATTTCGCTTACCACAATTTGTGTCACATCTACTGGAGCATCATGAGCATGTATTATGATGTCAGAGTATATGATGACATCATAATTAGTAAGCACTATGACATCACAATGTATTATGACGTCATAATGTATCCGCATTATGACATCACAATGTATTATGAGAGCGCAACATGCAGGTATTATGACCAACTTCGCTTACCACAATTTGTGTCACATCTACTGGAGCATCATGAGCATGTATTATGACGTCACAGTATATGGTGACATCATAATTAGTATGCAGTATGACGTCACAATGTATTATGACGTCATAATGTATCCGCATTATGACATCACAGTATTTTATGAGAGCGCAATTTGCACGTTTTATGACCATTTTCGATTACTCCAATTTGTGTCACATCTACTGGAGCATCATGAGCATGTATTATGACGTCACAGTATATGATGACATCATAATTAGTATGCACTATGACGTCACAATATATTATGACGTCATAATGTATCCGCATTATGACATCACAATATATTATGAGAGCGCAACGTGCAGGTATTATGAGCAATTTCTCTGACCCCAATTTGTGTCACATCAACTGGAGCATCATGAGCATGTATTATGACGTCACAGTATATGATGACATCATAATTAGTATGCACTATGACGTCACAATGTATTATGACGTCATAATGTATCCGCATTATGACATCACAATATATTATGAGAGCGCAATTTGCAGGTTTTGTGACCAATTTCGCTTACCCCAATTTGTGTCACATCTACTGGACCATCATGAGCATGTATTATGACGTCACAGTATATGATGACATCATAATTAGTATGCCGTATGACGTCACAATGTATTATGACGTCATAATGTATCCGCATTTTGACATCACAATATATTATGAGAGCGCAACATGCAGGTATTATGAGCAATTTCTCTTGACCAAATTTGTGTCACATCTACTGGAGCATCATGAGCATGTATTCTGACGTCACAGTATTTGATGACATCATAATAAGTATGCAGTATGACGTCACAATGTAGTATGACGTCATAATGTATCCGCATTATGACATCACAATATATTATGGGAGCGCAACTAGCAGGTATTATGACCAATTTTGCTTACCCCAATTTGTGTCACATCTACTGGAGAATAATGAGCATGTATTATGACGTCACAGTATATGATGACATCATAATTAGTATGCAGTATGACGTCACAATGTAATATGACATCATAATGTATCCACATTATGACATCACAATATTTTATGAGAGCGCAATTTGCACGTTTTATGAACATTTTCGATTACTCCAATTTGTGTCACATCTACTGGAGCATCATGAGCATGTATTATGACGTCACAGTATATGATGCCATCATAATTAGTATGCACTATGACGTCACAATGTATTATGACGTCATAATGTATCCGCATTTTGACATCACAATATATTATGAGAGCGCAACTTGCAGGTATTATGAGCAATTTCTCTTACCCCAATTTGTGTCACATCTACTGGAGCATCATGAGCATGTATTATGACGTCACAGTATATGATGACATCATAATTAGTATGCACTATGACGTCACAATGTATTATGACGTCATAATGTATCCACATTATGACATCACAATATATTATGAGAGCGCAATTTGCAGGTTTTATGACCAATTTCGCTTACCCCAATTTGTGTCACATCTACTGGAGCATCATGAGCATGTATTATGACGTCACAGTATATGATGACATCATAATTAGTATGCCGTATGACGTCACAATGTATTATGACGTCATAATGTATCCGCATTTTGACATCACAATATATTATGAGAGCGCAACATGCAGGTATTATGAGCAATTTCTCTTAACCCAATTTGTGTCACATCTACTGGAGCATCATGAGCATGTATTCTGACGTCACAGTATTTGATGACATCATAATTAGTATGCAGTACGACGTCACAATGTAGTATGACGACATAATGTATCCGCATTATGACATCACAATATAGTATGAGAGCGCAATTTGCACGTTTTATGACCATTTTCGATTACTCCAATTTGTGTCACATCTACTGGAGCATCATGAGCATGTATTATGACGTCACAGTATATGATGCCATCATAATTAGTATGCACTATGACGTCACAATGTATTATGACGTCATAATGTATCCGCATTTTGACATCACAATATATTATGAGAGCGCAACGTGCAGGTATTATGAGCAATTTCTCTTACCCCAATTTTTTTCACATCTACTGGAGAAGCATGAGCATGTATTATGACGTCACAGTATATGATGACATCATAATTAGTATGCACTATGACGTCACAATGTATTATGACGTCATAATGTATCCGCATTATGACATCACAATATATTATCATAGCGCAATTTGCAGGTTTTATGACCATTTTCGATTACCCCAATTTGTGTCACAACTACTGGACCATCATGAGCATGTATTATGACGTCACAGTATATGATGACATCATAATTAGTATGCAGTATGACGTCACATTGTATTATGACGTCATAATGTATCCGCCTTATGACATCACAATATATTATGAGAGCGCAACATGCAGGTATTATGAGCAATTTCTCTTACCCCAATTTGTGTCACATCTACTGGAGCATCATGAGCATGAATTCTGACGTCACAGTATTTGATGACATCATAATTAGTATGCAGTATGACGTCACAATGTATTATGACGTCATAATGTATCCGCATTATGACATCACAATATATTATGAGAGCGCAATTTGCAGGTTTTATGACCAATTTCGCTTACCCCAATTTGTGTCACATTTACTGGAGCATCATGAGCATGTATTATGACGTCACAGTATATGATGACATCACAATTAGTATGCACTATGACGTCACAATGTATTATGACGCCGTAACGTATCCGCATTATGACATCACAATATATTATGAGAGCGCAATTTGCAGGTTTTATGACCAATTTCTCTTACCCCAAATTGTGTCACATCTACTGGAGCATCATGAGCATGTATTATGACGTCACAGTATATGATGACATCATAATTAGTATGCAGTATGACGTCACAGTGAAGTATGACGTCATAATGTATCCGCATTATGACATCACAATGTATTATGAGAGCGCAACATGCAGGTATTATGACCAATTTCGCTTACCCCAATTTGTGTCACATCTACTGGAGCATCATGAGTATGTATTGTGACGTCACAGTATATGATGACATCATAATTAGTATGGACTATGACGTCACAATGTATTATGACGTCATAATGTATCCGCATTATGACATCACAATATATTATCAGAGCGCAATTTGCAGGTTTTATGACCATTTTGGATTTCTCCAATTTGTGTCACATCTACTGGAGCATCATGAGCATGTATTCTGACATCACAGTATATGATGACATCACAATTAGTATGCAGTATGACATCACAATGTATTATGACGTCATAATGTATCCGCATTATGACATCACAATATATTATGAGAGTGCAATTTGCAGGTTTTATGACCAATTTCGCTTACCACAATTTGTGTCAAATCTACTGGAGCATCATGAGCATGTATTATGATGTCAGAGTATATGATGACATCATAATTAGTAAGCACTATGACATCACAATGTATTATGACGTCATAATGTATCCGCATTATGACATCACAATGTATTATGAGAGCGCAACATGCAGGTATTATGACCAATTTCGCTTACCACAATTTGTGTCACATCTACTGGAGCATCATGAGCATGTATTATGACGTCACAGTATATGGTGACATCATAATTAGTATGCAGTATGACGTCACAATGTATTATGACGTCATAATGTATCCGCATTATGACATCACAGTATTTTATGAGAGCGCAATTTGCACGTTTTATGACCATTTTCGATTACTCCAATTTGTGTCACATCTACTGGAGCATCATGAGCATGTATTATGACGTCACAGTATATGATGACATCATAATTAGTATGCACTATGACGTCACAATATATTATGACGTCATAATGTATCCGCATTATGACATCACAATATATTATGAGAGCGCAACGTGCAGGTATTATGAGCAATTTCTCTGACCCCAATTTGTGTCACATCAACTGGAGCATCATGAGCATGTATTATGACGTCACAGTATATGATGACATCATAATTAGTATGCACTATGACGTCACAATGTATTATGACGTCATAATGTATCCGCATTATGACATCACAATATATTATGAGAGCGCAATTTGCTGGTTTTGTGACCAATTTCGCTTACCCCAATTTGTGTCACATCTACTGGACCATCATGAGCATGTATTATGACGTCACAGTATATGATGACATCATAATTAGTATGCCGTATGACGTCACAATGTATTATGACGTCATAATGTATCCGCATTTTGACATCACAATATATTATGAGAGCGCAACATGCAGGTATTATGAGCAATTTCTCTTGACCAAATTTGTGTCACATCTACTGGAGCATCATGAGCATGTATTCTGACGTCACAGTATTTGATGACATCATAATTAGTATGCAGTATGACGTCACAATGTAGTATGACGTCATAATGTATCCGCATTATGACATCACAATATATTATGAGAGCGCAACTAGCAGGTAATATGACCAATTTTGCTTACCCCAATTTGTGTCACATCTACTGGAGAATCATGAGCATGGATTATGACGTCACAGTATATGATGACATCATAATTAGTATGCAGTATGACGTCACAATGTAATATGACATCATAATGTATCCACATTATGACATCACAATATTTTATGAGAGCGCAATTTGCACGTTTTATGAACATTTTCGATTACTCCAATTTGTGTCACATCTACTGGAGCATCATGAGCATGTATTATGACGTCACAGTATATGATGACATCATAATTAGTATGCAGTATGACGTCACAATATTTTATGACGTCATAATGTATCCGCATTATGACATCACAATATATTATGAGAGCGCAACGTGCAGGTATTATGAGCAATTTCTCTTACCCCAATTTGTGTCACATTTACTGGAGCATCATGAGCATGTATTATGACGTCAAAGTATATGATGACATCATAATTAATATGCACTATGACGTCACAATGTATTATGAAGTCATAATGTATCCGCATTATGACATCACAATATATTATGAGAGCGCAATTTGCAGGTTTTATGACCAATTTCGCTTACCCCAATTTGTGTCACATCTAGTGGACCATCATGAGCATGTATTATGACGTCACAGTATATGATGACATCATAATAAGTATGCCGTATGACATCACAATGTATTATGACGTCATAATGTATCCGTATTTTGACATCACAATATATCATGAGAGCGCAACATGCAGGTATTATGAGCAATTTCTCTTAACCCAATTTGTGTCACATCTACTGGAGCATCATGAGCATATATTCTGACGTCACAGTATTTGATGACATCATAATTAGTATGCAGTATGACGTCACAATGTAGTATGACGTCATAATGTATCCGCATTATGACATCACAATATATTATGAGAGCGCAATTTGCAGGTTTTATGACCAATTTCGCTTACCCCAATTTGTGTCACATCTACTGGAGCATCATGAGCATGTATTATGTCGTCACAGTATATGATGACATCATAATTAGTATGCACTATGACGTCACAATGTATTATGACGCCGTAACGTATCCGCATTATGACATCACAATATATTATGAGAGCGCAATTTGCAGGTTTTATGACCAATTTCTCCTACCCCAATTTGTGTCACATCTACTGGAGCATCATGAGCATGTATTATGACGTCACAGTATATGATGACATCATAATTAGTGTGCAGTATGACGTCACAGTGAAGTATGACGTCATAATGTATCCGCATTATGACATCACAATGTATTATGAGAGCGCAACATGCACGTATTATGACCAATTTCGCTTACCATAATTTGTGTCACATCTACGGGAGCATCATGAGCATGTATTATGACGTCACAGTATATGATGACATCATAATTAGTATGCAGTATGACGTCACAATGTATTATGACGTCATAATGTATCCGCATTATGACATCACAATATTTTATGAGAGTGCAATTTGCACGTTTTATGACCATTTTCGATTACTCCAATTTGTGTCACATCTGCTGGAGCATCATGACCATGTATTATGACGTCACAGTATATGATGCCATCATAATTAGTATGCAGTATGACGTCACAATGTATTATGACGTCATAATGTATCCGCATTATGACATCACAATATATTATGAGAGCGCAACGTGCAGGTATTATGAGCAATTTCTCTTACCCCAATTTGTGTCACATCTGCTGGAGCATCATGAGCATGTATTCTGACGTCACAGTATTTGGTGACATCATAATTAGTATGCAGTATGACGTCACAATGTAGTATGACGTCATAATGTATCCGCATTATGACATCACAATATTTTATGAGAGCGTAATTTGCACGTTTTATGACCATTTTCGATTACTCCAATTTGTGTCACATCTACTGGAGCATCATGAGCATGTATTATGACGTCACAGTATATGATGCCCTCATAATTAGTATGCACTATGACGTCACAATGTATTATGACGTCATAATGTATCCGCATTTTGACATCACAATATATTATGAGAGCGCAACGTGCAGGTATTATGAGCAATTTCTCTTACCCCAATTTGTGTCACATCTACTGGAGCATCATGAGCATGTATTATGACGTCACAGTATATGATGACATCATAATTAGTATGCACTATGACGTCACAATGTATTATGACGTCATAATGTATCCGCATTATGACATCACAATATATTATGAGAGCGCAATTTGCAGGTTTTATGACCAATTTCGCTTACCCCAATTTGTGTCACATCTACTGGAGCATCATGAGCATGTATTATGACGTCACAGTATATGATGACATCATAATTAGTATGCCGTATGACGTCACAATGTATTATGACGTCATAATGTATCCGCATTTTGACATCACAATATATTATGAGAGCGCAACATGCAGGTATTATGAGCAATTTCTCTTAACCCAATTTGTGTCACATCTACTGGAGCATCATGAGCATGTATTCTGACGTCACAGTATTTGATGACATCATAATTAGTATGCAGTATGACGTCACAATGTAGTATGACGTCATAATGTATCCGCATTATGACATCACAATATATTATGAGAGTGCAATTTGCAGGTTTTATGACCAATTTCTCTTACCCCAATTTGTGTAACATCTACTGGAGCATCATGAGCGTGTATTATGATGTCACAGTATATGATGACATCATAATTAGTGTGCAGTATGACGTCACAGTGAAGTATGACGTCATAATGTATCCGCATTATGACATCACAATGTATTATGAGAGCGCAACATGCAGGTATTATGACCAATTTCGCTTACCACAATTTGTGTCACATCTACTGGAGCATCATGAGCATGTATTATGACGTCACAGTATATGGTGACATCATAATTAGTATGCAGTATGACATCACAATGTATTATGACGTCATAATGTATCCGCATTTTGACATCACAATATATTATGAGAGCGCAACATGCAGGTATTATGAGCAATTTCTCTTAACCCAATTTGTGTCACATCTACTGGAGCATCATGAGCATGTATTCTGACGTCACAGTATTTGATGACATCATAATTAGTATGCAGTATGACGTCACAATGTAGTATGACGTCATAATGTATCCGCATTATGACATCACAATATATTATGATTGCGCAATTTGCAGGTTTTATGACCAATTTCTCTTACCCCAATTTGTGTCACATCTACTGGAGCATCATGAGCGTGTATTATGATGTCACAGTATATGATGACATCATAATTAGTGTGCCATATGACGTCACAGTGAAGTATGACGTCATAATGTATCCGCATTATGACATCACAATGTATTATGAGAGCGCAACATGCAGGTATTATGACCAATTTCGCTTACCACAATTTGTGTCACATCTACTGGAGCATCATGAGCATGTATTATGACGTCACAGTATATGGTGACATCATAATTAGTATGCAGTATGACGTCACAATGTATTATGACGTCATAATGTATCCGCATTATGACATCACAATATTTTATGAGAGCGCAATTTGCACGTTTTATGACCATTTTCGATTACTCCAATTTGTGTCACATCTACTGGAGCATCATGAGCATGTATTATGACGTCACAGTATATGATGACATCATAATTAGTATGCACTATGACGTCACAATGTATTATGACGTCATAATGTATCCGCATTATGACATCACAATATATTATGAGAGCGCAACGTGCAGGTATTATGAGCAATTTCTCTGACCCCAATTTGTGTCACATCAACTGGAGCATCATGAGCATGTATTATGACGTCACAGTATATGATGACATCATAATTAGTATGCACTATGACGTCACAATGTATTATGACGTCATAATGTATCCGCATTATGACATCACAATATATTATGAGAGCGCAATTTGCAGGTTTTGTGACCAATTTCGCTTACCCCAATTTGTGTCACATCTACTGGACCATCATGAGCATGTATTATGACGTCACAGTATATGATGACATCATAATTAGTATGCCGTATGACGTCACAATGTATTATGACGTCATAATGTATCCGCATTTTGACATCACAATATATTATGAGAGCGCAACATGCAGGTATTATGAGCAATTTCTCTTGACCAAATTTGTGTCACATCTACTGGAGCATCATGAGCATGTATTCTGACGTCACAGTATTTGATGACATCATAATTAGTATGCAGTATGACGTCACAATGTAGTATGACGTCATAATGTATCCGCATTATGACATCACAATATATTATGAGAGCGCAACTAGCAGGTATTATGACCAATTTCGCTTACCCCAATTTGTGTCACATCTACTGGAGAATCATGAGCATGTATTATGACGTCACAGTATATGATGACATCATAATTAGTATGCAGTATGACGTCACAATGTAATATGACATCATAATGTATCCGCATTATGACATCACAATATTTTATGAGAGCGCAATTGGCAGGTTTTATGACCAATTTCGATTACTCCAATTTGTGTCACATCTACTGGAGCATCATGAGCATGTATTATGACGTCACAGTATATGATGACATCATAATTAGTATGCAGTATGACGTCACAATATTTAATGACGTCATAATGTATCCGCATTATGACATCACAATATATTATGAGAGCGCAACGTGCAGGTATTATGAGCAATTTCTCTTACCCCAATTTGTGTCACATTTACTGGAGCATCATTAGCATGTATTATGACGTCAAAGTATATGATGACATCATAATTAATATGCACTATGACGTCACAATGTATTATGAAGTCATAATGTATCCGCATTATGACATCACAATATATTATGAGAGCGCAATTTGCAGGTTTTATGACCAATTTCGCTTACCCCAATTTGTGTCACATCTACTGGACCATCATGAGCATGTATTATGACGTCACAGTATATGATGACATCATAATAAGTATGCCGTATGACATCACAATGTATTATGACGTCATAATGTATCCGTATTTTGACATCACAATATATCATGAGAGCGCAACATGCAGGTATTATGAGCAATTTCTCTTAACCCAATTTGTGTCACATCTACTGGAGCATCATGAGCATATATTCTGACGTCACAGTATTTGATGACATCATAATTAGTATGCAGTATGACGTCACAATGTAGTATGACGTCATAATGTATCCGCATTATGACATCACAATATATTATGAGAGCGCAATTTGAAGGTTTTATGACCAATTTCGCTTACCCCAATTTGTGTCACATCTACTGGAGCATCATGAGCATGTATTATGTCGTCACAGTATATGATGACATCATAATTAGTATGCACTATGACGTCACAATGTATTATGACGCCGTAACGTATCCGCATTATGACATCACAATATATTATGAGAGCGCAATTTGCAGGTTTTATGACCAATTTCTCTTACCCCAATTTGTGTCACATCTACTGGAGCATCATGAGCATGTATTATGACGTCACAGTATATGATGACATCATAATTAGTGTGCAGTATGACGTCACAGTGAAGTATGACGTCATAATGTATCCGCATTATGACATCACAATGTATTATGAGAGCGCAACATGCAGGTATTATGACCAATTTCGCTTACCATAATTTGTGTCACATCTACGGGAGCATCATGAGCATGTATTATGACGTCACAGTATATGATGACATCATAATTAGTATGCAGTATGACGTCACAATGTATTATGACGTCATAATGTATCCGCATTATGACATCACAATATTTTATGAGAGCGCAATTTGCACGTTTTATGACCATTTTCGATTACTCTAATTTGTGTCACATCTGCTGGAGCATCATGACCATGTATTATGACGTCACAGTATATGATGCCATCATAATTAGTATGCAGTATGACGTCACAATGTATTATGACGTCATAATGTATCCGCATTATGACATCACAATATATTATGAGAGCGCAACGTGCAGGTATTATGAGCAATTTCTCTTACCCCAATTTGTGTCACATCTACTGGAGCATCATGATCATGTATTCTGACGTCACAGTATTTGGTGACATCATAATTAGTATGCAGTATGACGTCACAATGTAGTATGACGTCATAATGTATCCGCATTATGACATCACAATATTTTATGAGAGCGTAATTTGCACGTTTTATGACCATTTTCGATTACTCCAATTTGTGTCACATCTACTGGAGCATCATGAGCATGTATTATGACGTCACAGTATATGATGACATCATAATTAGTATGCACTATGACGTCACAATGTATTATGACGTCGTAATGTATCCGCATTTTGACATCACAATATATTATGAGAGCGCAACGTGCAGGTATTATGAGCAATTTCTCTTACCCCAATTTGTGTCACATCTACTGGAGCATCATGAGCATGTATTATGACGTCACAGTATATGATGACATCATAATTAGTATGCACTATGACGTCACAATGTATTATGACGTCATAATGTATCCGCATTATGACATCACAATATATTATGAGAGCGCAATTTGCAGGTTTTATGACCAATTTCGCTTACCCCAATTTGTGTCACATCTACTGGAGCATCATGAGCATGTATTATGACGTCACAGTATATGATGACATCATAATTAGTATGCCGTATGACGTCACAATGTATTATGACGTCATAATGTATCCGCATTTTGACATCACAATATATTATGAGAGCGCAACATGCAGGTATTATGAGCAATTTCTCTTAACCCAATTTGTGTCACATCTACTGGAGCATCATGAGCATGTATTCTGACGTCACAGTATTTGAGGACGTCATAATTAGTATGCAGTATGACGTCACAATGTAGTATGACGTCATAATGTATCCGCATTATGACATCACAATATATTATGAGAGCGCAATTTGCAGGTTTTATGACCAATTTCTCTTACCACAATTTGTGTCACATCTACTGGAGCATCATGAGCGTGTATTATGATGTCACAGTATATGATGACATCATAATTAGTGTGCAGTATGAGGTCACAGTGAAGTATGACGTCATAATGTATCCGCATTATGACATCACAATGTATTATGAGAGCGCAACATGCAGGTATTATGACCAATTTCGCTTACCACAATTTGTGTCACATCTACTGGAGCATCATGAGCATGTATTATGACGTCACAGTATATGGTGACATCATAATTAGTATGCAGTATGACATCACAATGTATTATCACGTCATAATGTATCCGCATTATGACATCACAATATTTTATGAGAGCGCAATTTGCACGTTTTATGACCATTTTCGATTACTCCAATTTGTGTCACATCTACTGGAGCATCATGAGCATGTATTATGACGTCACAGTATATGATGACATCATAATTAGTATGCCATATGACGTCACAATGTATTATGACGTCATAATGTATCCGCATTATGACATCACAATATATTATGAGAGCGCAACGTGCAGGTATTATGAGCAATTTCTCTTACCCCAATTTGTGTCACATCCACTGGAGCATCATGAGCATGTATTCTGACGTCACAGTATTTGGTGACATCATAATTAGTATGCAGTATGACGTCACAATGTAGTATGACGTCATAATGTATCCGCATTATGACATCACAATATATTATGAGAGCGCAATTTGCAGGTTTTATGACCAATTTCGCTTACCCCAATATGTGTCACATCTACTGGAGCATCATGAGCATGTATTATGTCGTCACAGTATATGATGACATCATAATTAGTATGCACTATGACGTCACAATGTATTATGACGCCGTGACGTATCCGCATTATGACATCACAATATATTATGAGAGCGCAATTTGCAGGTTTTATGACCAATTTCTCTTACCCCAATTTGTGTCACATCTACTGGAGCATCATGAGCATGTATTATGACGTCACAGTATATGATGACATCATAATTAGTGTGCAGTATGACGTCACAGTGATGTATGACGTCATAATGTATCCGCATTGTGACATCACAATGTATTATGAGAGCGCAACATGCAGGTATTATGACCAATTTCGCTTACCATAATTTGTGTCACATCTACTGGAGCATCATGAGCATGTATTATGACGTCACAGTATATGATGACATCATAATTATTATGCAGTAGGACGTCACAATGTATTATGACATCATAATGTATCCGCATTATGACATCACAATATTTTATGAGAGCGCAATTTGCACGTTTTATGACCATTTTCGATAACTCCAATTTGTGTCACATCTACTGGAGCATCATGAGCATGTATTATGACGTCACAGTATATGATGCCATCATAATTAGTATGCAGTATGACGTCACAATGTATTATGACGTCATAATGTATCCGCATTATGACATCACAATATATTATGAGAGCGCAACGTGCAGGTATTATGAGCAATTTCTCTTACCCCAATTTGTGTCACATCTACTGGAGCATCATGAGCGTGTATTATGATGTCACAGTATATGATGACATCATAATTGGTGTGCAGTATGACGTCACAGTGAAGTATGACGTCATAATGTATCCGCATTATGACATCACAATGTATTATGAGAGCGCAACTTGCAGGTATTATGACCAATTTCGCTTACCACAATTTGTGTCACATCTACTGGAGCATCATGAGCATGTATTATGACGTCACAGTATATGGTGACATCATAATTAGTATGCAGTATGACATCACAATGTATTATGACGTCATAATGTATCCGCATTATGACATCACAATATTTTATGAGAGCGCAATTTGCACGTTTTATGACCATTTTCGATTACTCCAATTTGTGTCACATCTACTGGAGCATCATGAGCATGTAATATGACGTCACAGTATATGATGACATCATAATTAGTATGCACTATGACGTCACAATGTATTATGACGTCATAATGTATCCGCATTATGACATCACAATATATTATGAGAGCGCAACGTGCAGGTATTATGAGCAATTTCTCTGACCCCAATTTGTGTCACATCTACTGGAGCATCATGAGCATGTATTATGACGTCACAGTATATGATGACATCATAATTAGTATGCACTATGACGTCACAATGTATTATGACGTCATAATGTATCCGCATTATGACATCACAATATATTATGAGAGCGCAATTTGCAGGTTTTGTGACCAATTTCGCTTACCCCAATTTGTGTCACATCTACTGGACCATCATGAGCATGTATTATGACGTCACAGTATATGATGACATCATAATTAGTATGCCGTATGACGTCAAAATGTATTATGACGTCATAATGTATCCGCATTTTGACATCACAATATATTATGAGAGCGCAACATGCAGGTATTATGAGCGATTTCTCTTAACCAAATTTGTGTCACATCTACTGGAGCATCATGCGCATGTATTCTGACGTCACAGTATTTGATGACATGATAATTAGTATGCAGTATGACGTCACAATGTAGTATGACGTCATAATGTATCCGCATTATGACATCACAATATATTATGAGAGCACAACTAGCAGGTATTATGACCAATTTCGCTTACCCCAATTTGTGTCACATCTACTGGAGAATCATGAGCATGTATTATGACGTCACAGTATATGATGACATCATAATTACTATGCAGTATGACGTCACAATGTAATATGACATCATAATGTATCCGCATTATGACATCACAATATTTTTTGAGAGCTCAATTTGCACGTTTTATGACCATTTTCGATTACTCCAATTTGTGTCACATCTACTGGAGCATCATGAGCATGTATTATGTCGTCACAGTATATGATGACATCATAATTAGTATGCAGTATGACGTCACAATATTTTATGACGTCATAATGTATCCGCATTATGACATCACAATATATTATGAGAGCGCAACGTGCAGGTATTATGAGCAATTTCTCTTACCCCAATTTGTGTCACATCTACTGGAGCATCATGAGCATGTATTATGACGTCAAAGTATATGATGACATCATAATTAATATGCACTATGACGTCACAATGTATTATGAAGTCATAATGTATCCGCATTATGACATCACAATATATTATGAGAGCGCAATTTGCAGGTTTTATGACCAATTTCGCTTACCCCAATTTGTGTCACATCTACTGGACCATCATGAGCATGTATTATGACGTCACAGTATATGATGACATCATAATTAGTATGCCGTATGACATCACAATGTATTATGACGTCATAATGTATCCGTATTTTGACATCACAATATATCATGAGAGCGCAACATGCAGGTATTATGAGCAATTTCTCTTAACCCAATTTGTGTCACATCTACTGGAGCATCATGAGCATATATTCTGACGTCACAGTATTTGATGACATCATAATTAGTATGCAGTATGACGTCACAATGTAGTATGACGTCATAATGTATCCGCATTATGACATCACAATATATTATGAGAGCGCAATTTGCAGGTTTTATGACCAATTTCGCTTACCCCAATTTGTGTCACATCTACTGGAGCATCATGAGCATGTATTATGTCGTCACAGTATATGATGACATCATAATTAGTATGCACTATGACGTCACAATGTATTATGACGCCGTAACGTATCCGCATTATGACATCACAATATATTATGAGAGCGCAATTTGCAGGTTTTATGACCAATTTCTCTTACCCCAATTTGTGTCACATCTACTGGAGCATCATGAGCCTGTATTATGACGTCACAGTATATGATGACATCATAATTAGTGTGCAGTATGACGTCACAGTGAAGTATGACGTCATAATGTATCCGCATTATGACATCACAATGTATTATGAGAGCGCAACATGCAGGTATTATGACCAATTTCGCTTACCATAATTTGTGTCACATCTACGGGAGCATCATGAGCATGTATTATGACGTCACAGTATATGATGACATCATAATTAGTATGCAGTATGACGTCACAATGTATTATGACGTCATAATGTATCCGCATTATGACATCACAATATATTATGAGAGCGCAACGTGCAGGTATTATTAGCAATTTCTCTTACCCCAATTTGTGTCACATCTACTGGAGCATCATGAGCATGTATTCTGACGTCACAGTATTTGGTGACATCATAATTAGTATGCAGTATAACGTCACAATGTAGTATGACGTCATAATGTATCCGCATTATGACATCACAATATTTTATGAGAGCGTAATTTGCACGTTTTATGACCATTTTCGATTACTCCAATTTGTGTCACATCTACTGGAGCATCATGAGCATGTATTATGACGTCACAGTATATGATGCCATCATAATTAGTATGCAGTATGACGTCACAATGTATTATGACGTCATAATGTATCCGCATTTTGACATCACAATATATTATGAGAGCGCATCGTGCAGGTATTATGAGCAATTTCTCTTACCCCAATTTGTGTCACATCTACTGGAGCATCATGAGCATGTATTATGACGTCACAGTATATGATGACATCATAATTAGTATGCACTATGATGTCACAATGTATTATGACGTCATAATGTATCCGCATTATGACATCACAATATATTATGAGAGCGCAATTTGCAGGTTTTATGACCAATTTCGCTTACCCCAATTTGTGTCACATCTACTGGAGCATCATGAGCATGTATTATGACGTCACAGTATATGATGACATCATAATTAGTATGCCGTATGACGTCACAATGTATTATGACGTCATAATGTATCCGCATTTTGACATCACAATATATTATGAGAGCGCAACATGCAGGTATTATGAGTAATTTCTCTTAACCCAATTTGTGTCACATCTACTGGAGCATCATGAGCATGTATTATGACGTCACAGTATATGATGACATCATAATTAGTATGCACTATGACGTCACAATGTATTATGACGTCATAATGTATCCACATTATGACATCACAATATATTATGAGAGCGCAATTTGCAGGTTTTATGACCAATTACGCTTACCCCAATTTGTGTCACATCTACTGGAGCATCATGAGCATGTATTATGACGTCACAGTATATGATGACATCATAATTAGTATGCCGTATGACGTCACAATGTATTATGACGTCATAATGTATCCGCATTTTGACATCACAATATATTATGAGAGCGCAACATGCAGGTATTATGAGCAATTTCTCTTAACCCAATTTGTGTCACATCTACTGGAGCATCATGAGCATGTATTCTGACGTCACAGTATTTGATGACATCATAATTAGTATGCAGTACGACGTCACAATGTAGTATGACGACATAATGTATCCGCATTATGACATCACAATATAGTATGAGAGCGCAATTTGCACGTTTTATGACCATTTTCGATTACTCCAATTTGTGTCACATCTACTGGAGCATCATGAGCATGTATTATGACGTCACAGTATATGATGCCATCATAATTAGTATGCACTATGACATCACAATGTATTATGACGTCATAATGTATCCGCATTTTGACATCACAATATATTATGAGAGCGCAACGTGCAGGTATTATGAGCAATTTCTCTTACTCCAATTTTTTTCACATCTACTGGAGAAGCATGAGCATGTATTATGATGTCACAGTATATGATGACATCATAATTAGTATGCACTATGACGTCACAATGTATTATGACGTCATAATGTATCCGCATTATGACATCACAATATATTATCAGAGCGCAATTTGCAGGTTTTATGACCATTTTCGATTACCCCAATTTGTGTCACAACTACTGGACCATCATGAGCATGTATTATGACGTCACAGTATATGATGACATCATAATTAGTATGCAGTATGACGTCACATTGTATTATGACGTCATAATGTATCCGCCTTATGACATCACAATATATTATGAGAGCGCAACATGCAGGTATTATGAGCAATTTCTCTTACCCCAATTTGTGTCACATCTACTGGAGCATCATGAGCATGAATTCTGACGTCACAGTATTTGATGACATCATAATTAGTATGCAGTATGACGTCACAATGTATTATGACGTCATAATGTATCCGCATTATGACATCACAATATATTATGAGAGCGCAATTTGCAGGTTTTATGACCAATTTCGCTTACCCCAATTTGTGTCACATCTACTGGAGCATCATGAGCATGTATTATGACGTCACAGTATATGATGACATCACAATTAGTATGCACTATGACGTCACAATGTATTATGACGCCGTAACGTATCCGCATTATGACATCACAATATATTATGAGAGCGCAATTTGCAGGTTTTATGACCAATTTCTCTTACCCCAAATTGTGTCACATCTACTGGAGCATCATGAGCATGTATTATGACGTCACAGTATATGATGACATCATAATTAGTATGCAGTATGACGTCACAGTGAAGTATGACGTCATAATGTATCCGCATTATGACATCACAATGTATTATGAGAGCGCAACATGCAGGTATTATGACCAATTTCGCTTACCCCAATTTGTGTCACATCTACTGGAGCATCATGAGTATGTATTGTGACGTCACAGTATATGATGACATCATAATTAGTATGGACTATGACGTCACAATGTATTATGACGTCATAATGTATCCGCATTATGACATCACAATATATTATCAGAGCGCAATTTGCAGGTTTTATGACCATTTTGGATTACTCCAATTTGTGTCACATCTACTGGAGCATCATGAGCATGTATTCTGACATCACAGTATATGATGACATCACAATTAGTATGCAGTATGACATCACAATGTATTATGACGTCATAATGTATCCGCATTATGACATCACAATATATTATGAGAGTGCAATTTGCAGGTTTTATGACCAATTTCGCTTACCACAATTTGTGTCACATCTACTGGAGCATCATGAGCATGTATTATGATGTCAGAGTATATGATGACATCATAATTAGTAAGCACTATGACATCACAATGTATTATGACGTCATAATGTATCCGCATTATGACATCACAATGTATTATGAGAGCGCAACATGCAGGTATTATGACCAATTTCGCTTACCACAATTTGTGTCACATCTACTGGAGCATCATGAGCATGTATTATGACGTCACAGTATATGGTGACATCATAATTAGTATGCAGTATGACGTCACAATGTATTATGACGTCATAATGTATCTGCATTATGACATCACAGTATTTTATGAGAGCGCAATTTGCACGTTTTATGACCATTTTCGATTACTCCAATTTGTGTCACATCTACTGGAGCATCATGAGCATGTATTATGACGTCACAGTATATGATGACATCATAATTAGTATGCACTATGACGTCACAATATATTATGACGTCATAATGTATCCGCATTATGACATCACAATATATTATGAGAGCGCAACGTGCAGGTATTATGAGCAATTTCTCTGACCCCAATTTGTGTCACATCAACTGGAGCATCATGAGCATGTATTATGACGTCACAGTATATGATGACATCATAATTAGTATGCACTATGACGTCACAATGTATTATGACGTCATAATGTATCCGCATTATGACATCACAATATATTATGAGAGCGCAATTTGCAGGTTTTGTGACCAATTTCGCTTACCCCAATTTGTGTCACATCTACTGGACCATCATGAGCATGTATTATGACGTCACAGTATATGATGACATCATAATTAGTATGCCGTATGACGTCACAATGTATTATGACGTCATAATGTATCCGCATTTTGACATCACAATATATTATGAGAGCGCAACATGCAGGTATTATGAGCAATTTCTCTTGACCAAATTTGTGTCACATCTACTGGAGCATCATGAGCATGTATTCTGACGTCACAGTATTTGATGACATCATAATTAGTATGCAGTATGACGTCACAATGTATTATGACGTCATAATGTATCCGCATTATGACATCACAATATATTATGAGAGCGCAACGTGCAGGTATTATGAGCAATTTCTCTTACCCCAATTTGTGTCACATCTACTGGAGCATCATGAGCATGTATTCTGACGTCACAGTATTTGGTGACATCATAATTAGTATGCAGTATGACGTCACAATGTAGTATGACGTCATAATGTATCCGCATTATGACATCACAATATTTTATGAGAGCGTAATTTGCACGTTTTATGACCATTTTCGATTACTCCAATTTGTGTCACATCTACTGGAGCATCATGAGCATGTATTATGACGTCACAGTATATGATGCCATCATAATTAGTATGCACTATGACGTCACAATGTATTATGACGTCATAATGTATCCGCATTTTGACATCACAATATATTATGAGAGCGCAACATGCAGGTATTATGAGCAATTTCTCTTAACCCAATTTGTGTCACATCTACTGGAGCATCATGAGCATGTATTCTGACGTCACAGTATTTGATGACATCATAATTAGTATGCAGTATGACGTCACAATGTAGTATGACGTCATAATGTATCCGCATTATGACATCACAATATATTATGAGAGCGCAATTTGCAGGTTTTATGACCAATTTCTCTTACCCCAATTTGTGTAATATCTACTGGAGCATCATGAGCGTGTATTATGATGTCACAGTATATGATGACATCATAATTAGTGTGCAGTATGACGTCACAGTGAAGTATGACGTCATAATGTATCCGCATTATGACATCACAATGTATTATGAGAGCGCAACATGCAGGTATTATGACCAATTTCGCTTACCACAATTTGTGTCACATCTACTGGAGCATCATGAGCATGTATTATGACGTCACAGTATATGGTGACATCATAATTAGTATGCAGTATGACATCACAATGTATTATGACGTCATAATGTATCCGCATTTTGACATCACAATATATTATGAGAGCGCAACATGCAGGTATTATGAGCAATTTCTCTTAACCCAATTTGTGTCACATCTACTGGAGCATCATGAGCATGTATTCTGACGTCACAGTATTTGATGACATCATAATTAGTATGCAGTATGACGTCACAATGTAGTATGACGTCATAATGTATCCGCATTATGACATCACAATATATTATGATTGCGCAATTTGCAGGTTTTATGACCAATTTCTCTTACCCCAATTTGTGTCACATCTACTGGAGCATCATGAGCGTGTATTATGATGTCACAGTATATGATGACATCATAATTAGTGTGCCATATGACGTCACAGTGAAGTATGACGTCATAATGTATCCGCATTATGACATCACAATGTATTATGAGAGCGCAACATGCAGGTATTATGACCAATTTCGCTTACCACAATTTGTGTCACATCTACTGGAGCATCATGAGCATGTATTATGACGTCACAGTATATGGTGACATCATAATTAGTATGCAGTATGACGTCACAATGTATTATGACGTCATAATGTATCCGCATTATGACATCACAATATTTTATGAGAGCGCAATTTGCACGTTTTATGACCATTTTCGATTACTCCAATTTGTGTCACATCTACTGGAGCATCATGAGCATGTATTATGATGTCACAGTATATGATGACATCATAATTAGTATGCACTATGACGTCACAATGTATTATGACGTCATAATGTATCCGCATTATGACATCACAATATATTATGAGAGCGCAACGTGCAGGTATTATGAGCAATTTCTCTGACCCCAATTTGTGTCACATCAACTGGAGCATCATGAGCATGTATTATGACGTCACAGTATATGATGACATCATAATTAGTATGCACTATGACGTCACAATGTATTATGACGTCATAATGTATCCGCATTATGACATCACAATATATTATGAGAGCGCAATTTGCAGGTTTTGTGACCAATTTCGCTTACCCCAATTTGTGTCACATCTACTGGACCATCATGAGCATGTATTATGACGTCACAGTATATGATGACATCATAATTAGTATGCCGTATGACGTCACAATGTATTATGACGTCATAATGTATCCGCATTTTGACATCACAATATATTATGAGAGCGCAACATGCAGGTATTATGAGCAATTTCTCTTGACCAAATTTGTGTCACATCTACTGGAGCATCATGAGCATGTATTCTGACGTCACAGTATTTGATGACATCATAATTAGTATGCAGTATGACGTCACAATGTAGTATGACGTCATAATGTATCCGCATTATGACATCACAATATATTATGAGAGCGCAACTAGCAGGTATTATGACCAATTTCGCTTACCCCAATTTGTGTCACATCTACTGGAGAATCATGAGCATGTATTATGACGTCACAGTATATGATGACATCATAATTAGTATGCAGTATGACGTCACAATGTAATATGACATCATAATGTATCCGCATTATGACATCACAATATTTTATGAGAGCGCAATTTGCAAGTTTTATGACCATTTTCGATTACTCCAATTTGTGTCACATCTACTGGAGCATCATGAGCATGTATTATGACGTCACAGTATATGATGACATCATAATTAGTATGCAGTATGACGTCACAATATTTAATGACGTCATAATGTATCCGCATTATGACATCACAATATATTATGAGAGCGCAACGTGCAGGTATTATGAGCAATTTCTCTTACCCCAATTTGTGTCACATTTACTGGAGCATCATGAGCATGTATTATGACGTCAAAGTATATGATGACATCATAATTAATATGCACTATGACGTCACAATGTATTATGAAGTCATAATGTATCCGCATTATGACATCACAATATATTATGAGAGCGCAATTTGCAGGTTTTATGACCAATTTCGCTTACCCCAATTTGTGTCACATCTACTGGACCATCATGAGCATGTATTATGACGTCACAGTATATGATGACATCATAATAAGTATGCCGTATGACATCACAATGTATTATGACGTCATAATGTATCCGTATTTTGACATCACAATATATCATGAGAGCGCAACATGCAGGTATTATGAGCAATTTCTCTTAACCCAATTTGTGTCACATCTACTGGAGCATCATGAGCATATATTCTGACGTCACAGTATTTGATGACATCATAATTAGTATGCAGTATGACGTCACAATGTAGTATGACGTCATAATGTATCCGCATTATGACATCACAATATATTATGAGAGCGCAATTTGCAGGTTTTATGACCAATTTCGCTTACCCCAATTTGTGTCACATCTACTGGAGCATCATGAGCATGTATTATGTCGTCACAGTATATGATGACATCATAATTAGTATGCACTATGACGTCACAATGTATTATGACGCCGTAACGTATCCGCATTATGACATCACAATATATTATGAGAGCGCAATTTGCAGGTTTTATGACCAATTTCTCTTACCCCAATTTGTGTCACATCTACTGGAGCATCATGAGCATGTATTATGACGTCACAGTATATGATGACATCATAATTAGTGTGCAGTATGACGTCACAGTGAAGTATGACGTCATAATGTATCCGCATTATGACATCACAATGTATTATGAGAGCGCAACATGCAGGTATTATGACCAATTTCGCTTACCATAATTTGTGTCACATCTACGGGAGCATCATGAGCATGTATTATGACGTCACAGTATATGATGACATCATAATTAGTATGCAGTATGACGTCACAATGTATTATGACGTCATAATGTATCCGCATTATGACATCACAATATTTTATGAGAGCGCAATTTGCACGTTTTATGACCATTTTCGATTACTCTAATTTGTGTCACATCTGCTGGAGCATCATGACCATGTATTATGACGTCACAGTATATGATGACATCATAATTAGTATGCAGTATGACGTCACAATGTATTATGACGTCATAATGTATCCGCATTATGACATCACAATATATTATGAGAGCGCAACGTGCAGGTATTATGAGCAATTTCTCTTACCCCAATTTGTGTCACATCTACTGGAGCATCATGATCATGTATTCTGACGTCACAGTATTTGGTGACATCATAATTAGTATGCAGTATGACGTCACAATGTAGTATGACGTCATAATGTATCCGCATTATGACATCACAATATTTTATGAGAGCGTAATTTGCACGTTTTATGACCATTTTCGATTACTCCAATTTGTGTCACATCTACTGGAGCATCATGAGCATGTATTATGACGTCACAGTATATGATGCCATCATAATTAGTATGCACTATGACGTCACAATGTATTATGACGTCATAATGTATCCGCATTTTGACATCACAATATATTATGAGAGCGCAACGTGCAGGTATTATGAGCAATTTCTCTTACCCCAATTTGTGTCACATCTACTGGAGCATCATGAGCATGTATTATGACGTCACAGTATATGATGACATCATAATTAGTATGCACTATGACGTCACAATGTATTATGACGTCATAATGTATCCGCATTATGACATCACAATATATTATGAGAGCGCAATTTGCAGGTTTTATGACCAATTTCGCTTACCCCAATTTGTGTCACATCTACTGGAGCATCATGAGCATGTATTATGACGTCACAGTATATGATGACATCATAATTAGTATGCCGTATGACGTCACAATGTATTATGACGTCATAATGTATCCGCATTTTGACATCACAATATATTATGAGAGCGCAACATGCAGGTATTATGAGCAATTTCTCTTAACCCAATTTGTGTCACATCTACTGGAGCATCATGAGCATGTATTCTGACGTCACAGTATTTGAGGACGTCATAATTAGTATGCAGTATGACGTCACAATGTAGTATGACGTCATAATGTATCCGCATTATGACATCACAATATATTATGAGAGCGCAATTTGCAGGTTTTATGACCAATTTCTCTTACCACAATTTGTGTCACATCTACTGGAGCATCATGAGCGTGTATTATGATGTCACAGTATATGATGACATCATAATTAGTGTGCAGTATGACGTCACAGTGAAGTATGACGTCATAATGTACCCGCATTATGACATCACAATGTATTATGAGAGCGCAACATGCAGGTATTATGACCAATTTCGCTTACCACAATTTGTGTCACATCTACTGGAGCATCATGAGCATGTATTATGACGTCACAGTATATGGTGACATCATAATTAGTATGCAGTATGACATCACAATGTATTATGACGTCATAATGTATCCGCATTATGACATCACAATATTTTATGAGAGCGCAATTTGCACGTTTTATGACCATTTTCGATTACTCCAATTTGTGTCACATCTACTGGAGCATCATGAGCATGTATTATGACGTCACAGTATATGATGACATCATAATTAGTATGCCATATGACGTCACAATGTATTATGACGTCATAATGTATCCGCATTTTGACATCACAATATATTATGAGAGCGCAACATGCAGGTATTATGAGCAATTTCTCTTAAGCAAATTTGTGTCACATCTACTGGAGCATCATGAGCATGTATTCTGACGTCACAGTATTTGATGACATCATAATTAGTATGCAGTATGACGTCACAATGTAGTATGACGTCATAATGTATCCGCATTATGACATCACAATATATTATGAGAGCGCAACTAGCAGGTATTATGACCAATTTCGCTTACCCCAATTTGTTTCACATCTACTGGAGAATCATGAGCATGTATTATGACGTCAGAGTATATGATGACATCATAATTAGTATGCAGTATGACGTCACAAAGTATTATGACATCATAATGTATCCGCATTATGACATCACAATATTTTATGAGAGCGCAATTTGCACGTTTTATGACCATTTTCGATTACTCCAATTTGTGTCACATCTACTGGAGCATCATGAGCATGTATTATGACGTCACAGTATATGATGACATCATAATTAGTATGCAGTATGACGTCACAATATTTTATGACGTCATAATGTATCCGCATTATGACATCACAATATATTATGAGAGCGCAACGTGCAGGTATTATGAGCAATTTCTCTTACCCCAATTTGTGTCACATCTACTGGAGCATCATGAGCATGTATTATGACGTCAAAGTATATGATGTCATCATAATTAGTATGCACTATGACGTCACAATGTATTATGACGTCATAATGTATCCGCATTATGACATCACAATATATTATGAGAGCGCAATTTGCAGGTTTTATGACCAATTTCGCTTACCCCAATTTGTGTCACATCTACTGGAGCATCATGAGCATGTATTCTGACGTCACAGTATTTGATGACATCATAATTAGTATGCCGTATGACATCACAATGTATTATGACGTCATAATGTATCCGTATTTTGACATCACAATATATCATGAGAGCGCAACATGCAGGTATTATGAGCAATTTCTCTTAACCCAATTTGTGTCACATCTACTGGAGCATCATGAGCATGTATTATGACGTCACAGTATATGATGACATCATAATTAGTGTGCAGTATGACGTCACAGTGAAGTATGATGTCATAATGTATCCGCATTATGACATCACAATGTATTATGAGAGCGCAACATGCAGGTATTATGACCAATTTCGCTTACCATAATTTGTGTCACATCTACGGGAGCATCATGAGCATGTATTATGACGTCACAGTATATGATGACATCATAATTAGTATGCAGTATGACGTCACAATGTATTATGACGTCATAATGTATCCGCATTATGATATCACAATATTTTATGAGAGCGCAATTTGCACGTTTTATGACCATTTTCGATTTCTCCAATTTGTGTCACATCTGCTGGAGCATCATGACCATGTATTATGACGTCACAGTATATGATGCCATCATAATTAGTATGCAGTATGACGTCACAATGTATTATGACGTCATAATGTATCCGCATTATGACATCACAATATATTATGAGAGCGCAACGTGCAGGTATTATGAGCAATTTCTCTTACCCCAATTTGTGTCACATCCACTGGAGCATCATGAGCATGTATTCTGACGTCACAGTATTTGGTGACATCATAATTAGTATGCAGTATGACGTCACAATGTAGTATGACGTCATAATGTATCCGCATTATGACATCACAATATATTATGAGAGCGCAATTTGCAGGTTTTATGACCAATTTCGCTTACCCCAATTTGTGTCACATCTACTGGAGCATCATGAGCATGTATTATGTCGTCACAGTATATGATGACATCATAATTAGTATGCACTATGACGTCACAATGTATTATGACGCCGTGACGTATCCGCATTATGACATCACAATATATTATGAGAGCGCAATTTGCAGGTTTTATGACCAATTTCTCTTACCCCAATTTGTGTCACATCTACTGGAGCATCATGAGCATGTATTATGACGTCACAGTATATGATGACATCATAATTAGTGTGCAGTATGACGTCACAGTGATGTATGACGTCATAATGTATCCGCATTGTGACATCACAATGTATTATGAGAGCGCAACATGCAGGTATTATGACCAATTTCGCTTACCATAATTTGTGTCACATCTACTGGAGCATCATGAGCATGTATTATGACGTCACAGTATATGATGACATCATAATTATTATGCAGTAGGACGTCACAATGTATTATGACATCATAATGTATCCGCATTATGACATCACAATATTTTATGAGAGCGCAATTTGCACGTTTTATGACCATTTTCGATTACTCCAATTTGTGTCACATCTACTGGAGCATCATGAGCATGTATTATGACGTCACAGTATATGATGCCATCATAATTAGTATGCAGTATGACGTCACAATGTATTATGACGTCATAATGTATCCGCATTATGACATCACAATATATTATGAGAGCGCAACGTGCAGGTATTATGAGCAATTTCTCTTACCCCAATTTGTGTCACATCTACTGGAGCATCATGAGCGTGTATTATGATGTCACAGTATATGATGACATCATAATTAGTGTGCAGTATGACGTCACAGTGAAGTATGACGTCATAATGTATCCGCATTATGACATCACAATGTATTATGAGAGCGCAACTTGCAGGTATTATGACCAATTTCGCTTACCACAATTTGTGTCACATCTACTGGAGCATCATGAGCATGTATTATGACGTCACAGTATATGGTGACATCATAATTAGTATGCAGTATGACATCACAATGTATTATGACGTCATAATGTATCCGCATTATGACATCACAATATTTTATGAGAGCGCAATTTGCACGTTTTATGACCATTTTCGATTACTCCAATTTGTGTCACATCTACTGGAGCATCATGAGCATGTATTATGACGTCACAGTATATGATGACATCATAATTAGTATGCACTATGACGTCACAATGTATTATGACGTCATAATGTATCCGCATTATGACATCACAATATATTATGAGAGCGCAACGTGCAGGTATTATGAGCAATTTCTCTGACCCCAATTTGTGTCACATCTACTGGAGCATCATGAGCATGTATTATGACGTCACAGTATATGATGACATCATAATTAGTATGCACTATGACGTCACAATGTATTATGACGTCATAATGTATCCGCATTATGACATCACAATATATTATGAGAGCGCAATTTGCAGGTTTTGTGACCAATTTCGCTTACCCCAATTTGTGTCACATCTACTGGACCATCATGAGCATGTATTATGACGTCACAGTATATGATGACATCATAATTAGTATGCCGTATGACGTCACAATGTATTATGACGTCATAATGTATCCGCATTTTGACATCACAATATATTATGAGAGCGCAACATGCAGGTATTATGAGCAATTTCTCTTAACCAAATTTGTGTCACATCTACTGGAGCATCATGCGCATGTATTCTGACGTCACAGTATTTGATGACATCATAATTAGTATGCAGTATGACGTCACAATGTAGTATGACGTCATAATGTATCCGCATTATGACATCACAATATATTATGAGAGCACAACTAGCAGGTATTATGACCAATTTCGCTTACCCCAATTTGTGTCACATCTACTGGAGAATCATGAGCATGTATTATGACGTCACAGTATATGATGACATCATAATTACTATGCAGTATGACGTCACAATGTAATATGACATCATAATGTATCCGCATTATGACATCACAATATTTTATGAGAGCGCAATTTGCACGTTTTATGACCATTTTTGATTACTCCAATTTGTGTCACATCTACTGGAGCATCATGAGCATGTATTATGTCGTCACAGTATATGATGACATCATAATTAGTATGCAGTATGACGTCACAATATTTTATGACGTCATAATGTATCCGCATTATGACATCACAATATGTTATGAGAGCGCAACGTGCAGGTATTATGAGCAATTTCTCTTACCCCAATTTGTGTCACATCTACTGGAGCATCATGAGCATGTATTATGACGTCAAAGTATATGATGACATCATAATTAATATGCACTATGACGTCACAATGTATTATGAAGTCATAATGTATCCGCATTATGACATCACAATATATTATGAGAGCGCAATTTGCAGGTTTTATGACCAATTTCGCTTACCCCAATTTGTGTCACATCTACTGGACCATCATGAGCATGTATTATGACGTCACAGTATATGATGACATCATAATTAGTATGCCGTATGACATCACAATGTATTATGACGTCATAATGTATCCGTATTTTGACATCACAATATATCATGAGAGCGCAACATGCAGGTATTATGAGCAATTTCTCTTAACCCAATTTGTGTCACATCTACTGGAGCATCATGAGCATATATTCTGACGTCACAGTATTTGATGACATCATAATTAGTATGCAGTATGACGTCACAATGTAGTATGACGTCATAATGTATCCGCATTATGACATCACAATATATTATGAGAGCGCAATTTGCAGGTTTTATGACCAATTTCGCTTACCCCAATTTGTGTCACATCTACTGGAGCATCATGAGCATGTATTATGTCGTCACAGTATATGATGACATCATAATTAGTATGCACTATGACGTCACAATGTATTATGACGCCGTAACGTATCCGCATTATGACATCACAATATATTATGAGAGCGCAATTTGCAGGTTTTATGACCAATTTCTCTTACCCCAATTTGTGTCACATCTACTGGAGCATCATGAGCCTGTATTATGACGTCACAGTATATGATGACATCATAATTAGTGTGCAGTATGACGTCACAGTGAAGTATGACGTCATAATGTATCCGCATTATGACATCACAATGTATTATGAGAGCGCAACATGCAGGTATTATGACCAATTTCGCTTACCATAATTTGTGTCACATCTACGGGAGCATCATGAGCATGTATTATGACGTCACAGTATATGATGACATCATAATTAGTATGCAGTATGACGTCACAATGTATTATGACGTCATAATGTATCCGCATTATGACATCACAATATATTATGAGAGCGCAACGTGCAGGTATTATGAGCAATTTCTCTTACCCCAATTTGTGTCACATCTACTGGAGCATCATGAGCATGTATTCTGACGTCACAGTATTTGGTGACATCATAATTAGTATGCAGTATAACGTCACAATGTAGTATGACGTCATAATGTATCCGCATTATGACATCACAATATTTTATGAGAGCGTAATTTGCACGTTTTATGACCATTTTCGATTACTCCAATTTGTGTCACATCTACTGGAGCATCATGAGCATGTATTATGACGTCACAGTATATGATGCCATCATAATTAGTATGCAGTATGACGTCACAATGTATTATGACGTCATAATGTATCCGCATTTTGACATCACAATATATTATGAGAGCGCAACGTGCAGGTATTATGAGCAATTTCTCTTACCCCAATTTGTGTCACATCTACTGGAGCATCATGAGCATGTATTATGACGTCACAGTATATGATGACATCATAATTAGTATGCACTATGATGTCACAATGTATTATGACGTCATAATGTATCCGCATTATGACATCACAATATATTATGAGAGCGCAATTTGCAGGTTTTATGACCAATTTCGCTTACCCCAATTTGTGTCACATCTACTGGAGCATCATGAGCATGTATTATGACGTCACAGTATATGATGACATCATAATTAGTATGCCGTATGACGTCACAATGTATTATGACGTCATAATGTATCCGCATTTTGACATCACAATATATTATGAGAGCGCAACATGCAGGTATTATGAGTAATTTCTCTTAACCCAATTTGTGTCACATCTACTGGAGCATCATGAGCATGTATTCTGACGTCACAGTATTTGAGGACATCATAATTAGTATGCAGTAGGACGTCACAATGTAGTATGACGTCATAATGTATCCGCATTATGACATCACAATATATTGTGAGAGCGCAATTTGCATGTTTTATGACCAATTTCTCTTACCCCAATTTGTGTCACATCTACTGGAGCATCATGAGCGTGTATTATGATGTCACAGTATATGATGACATCATAATTAGTGTGCAGTATGACGTCACAGTGAAGTATGACGTCATAATGTATCCGAATTATGACATCACAATGTATTATGAGAGCGCAACATGCAGGTATTATGACCAATTTCGCTAACCACAATTTGTGTCACATCTACTGGAGCATCATGAGCATGTATTATGACGTCACAGTATATGGTGACATCATAATTAGTATGCAGTATGACATCACAATGTATTATGACGTCATAATGTATCCGCATTATGACATCACAATATTTTATGAGAGCGCAATTTGCACGTTTTATGACCATTTTCGATTACTCCAATTTGTGTCACATCTACTGGAGCATCATGAGCATGTATTATGACGTCACAGTATATGATGACATCATAATTAGTATGCACTATGACGTCACAATGTATTATGACGTCATAATGTATCCGCATTATGACATCACAATATATTATGAGAGCGCAACGTGCAGGTATTATGAGCAATTTCTCTTACCCGAATTTGTGTCACATCTACTGGAGCATCATGAGCATGTATTATGACGTCACAGTATATGATGACATCATAATTAGTATGCCGTATGACGTCACAATGTATTATGACGTCATAATGTATCCGCATTTTGACATCACAATATATTATGAGAGCGCAACATGCAGGTATTATGAGCAATTTCTCTTAACCAAATTTGTGTCACATCTACTGGAGCATCATGAGCATGTATTCTGACGTCACAGTATATGATGACGTCATAATTAGTGTGCAGTATGACGTCACAGTGAAGTATGACGTCATAATGTATCCGCATTATGACATCACAATGTATTATGAGAGCGCAACATGCAGGTATTATGACCAATTTCGCTTACCATAATTTGTGTCACATCTACGGGAGCATCATGAGCATGTATTATGACGTCACAGTATATGATGACATCATAATTAGTATGCAGTATGACGTCACAATGTATTATGACATCATAATGTATCCGCATTATGATATCACAATATTTTATGAGAGCGCAATTTGCACGTTTTATGACCATTTTCGATTACTACAATTTGTGTCACATCTGCTGGAGCATCATGACCATGTATTATGACGTCACAGTATATGATGCCATCATAATTAGTATGCAGTATGACGTCACAATGTATTATGACGTCATAATGTATCCGCATTATGACATCACAATATATTATGAGAGCGCAACGTGCAGGTATTATGAGCAATTTCTCTTACCCCAATTTGTGTCACATCCACTGGAGCATCATGAGCATGTATTCTGACGTCACAGTATTTGGTGACATCATAATTAGTATGCAGTATGACGTCACAATGTAGTATGACGTCATAATGTATCCGCATTATGACATCACAATATATTATGAGAGCGCAATTTGCAGGTTTTATGACCAATTTCGCTTACCCCAATTTGTGTCACATCTACTGGAGCATCATGAGCATGTATTATGTCGTCACAGTATATGATGACATCATAATTAGTATGCACTATGACATCACAATGTATTATGACGCCGTAACGTATCCGCATTATGACATCACAATATATTATGAGAGCGCAATTTGCAGGTTTTATGACCAATTTCTCTTACCCCAGTTTGTGTCACATCTACTGGGGCATCATGAGCATGTATTATGACGTCACAGTATATGATGACATCATAATTAGTGTGCAGTATGACGTCACAGTGATGTATGACGTCATAATGTATCCGCATTGTGACATCACAATGTATTATGAGAGCGCAACATGCAGGTATTATGACCAATTTCGCTTACCATAATTTGTGTCACATCTACTGGAGCATCATGAGCATGTATTATGACGTCACAGTATATGATGACATCATAATTATTATGCAGTAGGACGTCACAATGTATTATGACGTCATAATGTATCCGCATTATGACATCACAATATATTATGAGAGCGCAACGTGCAGGTATTATGAGCAATTTCTCTTACCCCAATTTGTGTCACATCTACTGGAGCATCATGAGCATGTATTATGACGTCACAGTATATGATGACATCATAATTAGGATGCACTATGACGTCACAATGTATTATGACGTCATAATGTATCCGCATTATGACATCACAATATATTATGAGAGCGCAATTTGCAGGTTTTATGACCAATTTCGCTTACCCCAATTTGTGTCACATCTACTGGAGCATCATGAGCATGTATTATGACGTCACAGTATATGATGACATCATAACTAGTATGCCGTATGACGTCACAATGTATTATGACGTCATAATGTATCCGCATTTTGACATCACAATATATTATGAGAGCGCAACATGCAGGTATTATGAGCAATTTCTCTTAACCCAATTTGTGTCACATCTACTGGAGCATCATGAGCATGTATTCTGACGTCACAGTATTTGATGACATCATAATTAGTATGCAGTACGACGTCACAATGTAGTATGACGACATAATGTATCCGCATTATGACATCACAATATATTATGAGAGCGCAATTTGCAGGTTTTATGACCAATTTCTCTTATCCCAATTTGTGTCACATCTACTGGAGCATCATGAGCGTGTATTATGATGTCACAGTATATGATGACATCATAATTAGTGTGCAGTATGACGTCACAGTGAAGTATGACGTCATAATGTATCCGCATTATGACATCACAATGTATAATGAGAGCGCAACATGCAGGTATTATGACCAATTTCGCTTACCACAATTTGTGTCACATCTACTGGAGCATCATGAGCCTGTATTATGACGTCACAGTATATGGTGACATCATAATTAGTATGCAGTATGACGTCACAATGTATTATGACGTCATAATGTATCCACATTATGACATCACAATATTTTATGAGAGCGCAATTTGCACGTTTTATGACCATTTTCGATTACTCCAATTTGTGTCACATCTACTGGAGCATCATGAGCATGTATTATGACGTCACAGTATATGATGACATCATAATTAGTATGCAGTAGGACGTCACAATATATTATGACGTCATAATGTATCCGCATTATGACATCACAATATATTATGAGAGCGCAACGTGCAGGTATTATGAGCAATTTCTCTTACCCCAATTTGTGTCACATCTACTGGAGCATCATGAGCATGTATTATGACGTCACAGTATATGATGACATCATAATTAGTATGCACTATGACGTCACAATGTATTATGATGTCATAATGTATCCGCATTATGACATCACAATATATTATGAGAGCGCAATTTGCAGGTTTTATGACCAATTTCGCTTACCCCAATTTGTGTCACATCTACTGGACCATCATGAGCATGTATTATGACGTCACAGTATATGATGACATCATAATTAGTATGCCGTATGACATCACAATGTATTATGACGTCATAATGTATCCGTATTTTGACATCACAATATATCATGAGAGCGCAACATGCAGGTATTATGAGCAATTTCTCTTAACCCAATTTGTTTCACATCTACTGGAGCATCATGAGCATATATTCTGACGTCACAGTATTTGATGACATCATAATTAGTATGCAGTATGACGTCACAATGTAGTATGACGTCATAATGTATCCGCATTATGACATCACAATATATTACGAGAGCGCAATTTGCAGGTTTTATGACCAATTTCGCTTACCCCAATTTGTGTCACCTCTACTGGAGCATCATGAGCATGTATTATGATGTCACAGTATATGATAACATCATAATTAGTATGCACTATGACGTCACAATGTATTATGACGTCATAATGTATCCGCATTATGACATCACAATATATTATGAGATCGCAACTTGCAGGTATTATGAGCAATTTCTCTTACCCCAATTTGTGTCCCGTCTACTGCAGCATCATGAGCATGTATTATGACGTCACACTATATGATGACATCATAATTAGTATGCAGTATGACGTCACAATGTATTATGACGTCATAATGTATCCGCATTATGACATCACAATATATTATGAGAGCGCAATTTGCACGTTTTATGACCATTTTCGATTACTCCAATTTGTGTCACATCTACTGGAGCATCATGAGCATGTATTATGACGTCACAGTATATGATGTCATCATAATTAGTATGCAGTATAACATCACAATGTATTATGACGTCATATTGTATCCGCATTATGACATCACAATATATTATGAGAGCGCAACGTGCAGGTATTATGAGCAATTTCTCTTACCCCAATTTGTGTCACATCTACTGGAGCATCATGAGCATGTATTATGACGTCACAGTATATGATGTCATCATAATTAGTATGCAGTATGACATCACAATGTATTATGACGTCATATTGTATCCGCATTATGACATCACAATATATTATGAGAGCGCAACATGCAGATATTATGAGCAATTTCTCTTACCCCAATTTTTTTCACATCTACTGGAGAAGCATGAGCATGTATTATGACGTCACAGTATATGATGACTTCATAATTAGTATGCACTAAGACGTCACAATGTATTATGACGTCATAATGTATCCGCATTATGACATCACAATATATTATCAGAGCGCAATTTGCAGGTTTTATGACCATTTTCGATTACCCCAATTTGTGTCACATCTACTGGAGCATCATGAGCATGTATTATGACGTCACAGTATATGATGTCATCATAATTAGTATGCAGTATAACATCACAATGTATTATGACGTCATATTGTATCCGCATTATGACATCACAATATATTATGAGAGCGCAACGTGCAGGTATTATGAGCAATTTCTCTTACCCCAATTTGTGTCACATCTACTGGAGCATCATGAGCATGTATTATGACGTCACAGTATATGATGTCATCATAATTAGTATGCAGTATGACATCACAATGTATTATGACGTCATATTGTATCCGCATTATGACATCACAATATATTATGAGAGCGCAACATGCAGATATTATGAGCAATTTCTCTTACCCCAATTTTTTTCACATCTACTGGAGAAGCATGAGCATGTATTATGACGTCACAGTATATGATGACTTCATAATTAGTATGCACTAAGACGTCACAATGTATTATGACGTCATAATGTATCCGCATTATGACATCACAATATATTATCAGAGCGCAATTTGCAGGTTTTATGACCATTTTCGATTACCCCAATTTGTGTCACATCTACTGGACCATCATGAGCATGTATTATGACGTCACAGTATATGATGACATCATAATTAGTATGCAGTATGACGTCACATTGTATTATGACGTCATAATGTATCCGCCTTATGACATCACAATATATTATGAGAGCGCAACGTGCAGGTATTATGAGCAATTTCTCTTACCCCAATTTGTGTCACATCTACTGGAGCATCATGAGCATGTATTCTGACGTCACAGTATTTGATGACATCATAATTAGTATGCAGTATGACGTCACAATGTATTATGACGTCATAATGTATCCGCATTATGACATCACAATATATTATGAGAGCGCAATTTGCAGGTTTTATGACCAATTTCGCTTACCCCAATTTGTGTCACATCTACTGGAGCATCATGAGCATGTATTATGACGTCACAGTATATGATGACATCATAATTAGTATGCACTATGACGTCACAATGTATTATGACGCCGTAACGTATCCGCATTATGACATCACAATATATTATGAGAGCGCAATTTGCAGGTTTTATGACCAATTTCTCTTACCCCACATTGTGTCACATCTACTGGAGCATCATGAGCATGTATTATGACGTCAAAGTATATGATGACATCATAATTAGTATGCAGTATGACGTCACAGTGAAGTATGACGTCATAATGTACCCGCATTATGACATCACAATGTATTATGAGAGCGCAACATGCAGGTATTATGACCAATTTCGCTTACCCCAATTTGTTTCACATCTACTGGAGCATCATGAGTATGTATTATGACGTCACAGTATATGATGACATCATAGTTAGTATGGACTATGACGTCACAATGTATTATGACGTCATAATGTATCCGCATTATGACATCACAATATATTATCAGAGCGCAATTTGCAGGTTTTATGACCATTTTCGATAACTCCAATTTGTGTCACATCTACTGGAGCATCATGAGCATGTATTCTGACATCACAGTATATGATGACATCACAATTAGTATGCAGTATGACATCACAATGTATTATGACGTCATAATGTATCCGCATTATGACATCACAATATATTATGAGAGTGCAATTTGCAGGTTTTATGACCAATTTCGCTTACCACAATTTGTGTCACATCTACTGGAGCATCATGAGCATGTATTATGATGTCAGAGTATATGATGACATCATAATTAGTAAGCACTATGACATCACAATGTATTATGCCGTCATAATGTATCCGCATTATGACATCACAATATATTATGAGAGCGCAATTTGCAGGTTTTATGACCAATTTCACTTACCCCATTATGTGTCACATCTACTGGAGCATCATGAGCATGTATTATGACGTCACAGTATATGATGACATCATAATTAGTATGCAGTATGACGTCACAATGTATTATGACGTCATAATGTATCCGCTTTACGACATCAAAATATTTTATGAGAGTGCAATTTGCACGTTTTATGACCATTTTCGATTACTCCAATTTGTGTCACATCTACTGGAGCATCATGAGCATGTATTATGACGTCACAGTATATGATGACATCATAATTAGTATGCACTATGACGTCACAATGTATTATGACGTCATAATGTATCTGCATTATGACATCACCATATATTATGAGAGCGCAATTTGCAGGTTTTATGACCAATTTCGCTTACCCCAATTTGTGTCACATCTACTGGAGCATCATGAGCATGTATTATGACATCACAGTATATGATGACATCATAATTAGTATGCCGTATGACGTCACAATGTATTATGACGTCATAATGTATCCGCATTTTGACATCACAATATATTATGAGAGCGCAACATGCAGGTATTATGAGCAATTTCTCTTAACCCAATTTGTGTCACATCTACTGGAGCATCATGAGCATGTATTCTGACGTCACAGTATTTGATGACATCATAATTAGTATGCAGTATGACGTCACAATGTAGTATGACGTCATAATGTATCCGCATTATGACATCACAATATATTATGAGAGCGCAATTTGCAGGTTTTATGACCAATTTCTCTTACCCCAATTTGTGTCACATCTACTGGAGCATCATGAGCGTGTATTATGATGTCACAGTATATGATGACATCATAATTAGTGTGCAGTATGACGTCACAGTGAAGTATGACGTCATAATGTATCCGCATTATGACATCACAATGTATTATGAGAGCGCAACATGCAGGTATTATGACCAATTTCGCTTACCACAATTTGTGTCACATCTACTGGAGCATCATGAGCATGTATTATGACGTCACAGTATATGGTGACATCATAATTAGTATGCAGTATGACGTCACAATGTATTATGACGTCATAATGTATCCGCATTATGACATCACAATATTTTATGAGAGCGCAATTTGCACGTTTTATGACCATTTTCGATTACTCCAATTTGTGTCACATCTACTGGACCATCATGAGCATGTATTAAGACGTCACAGTATATGATGACATCATAATTAGTATGCACTATGACCTCACAATGTATTATGACGTCATAATATATCCGCATTATGACATCACAATATATTATGAGAGCGCAACGTGCAGGTATTATGAGCAATTTCTCTGACCCCAATTTGTGTCACATCTACTGGAGCATCATGAGCATGTATTATGACGTCACAGTATATGATGACATCATAATTAGTATGCACTATGACGTCACAATGTATTATGACGTCATAATGTATCCGCATTATGACATCACAATATATTATGAGAGCGCAATTTGCAGGTTTTGTGACCATTTTCGCTTACCCCAATTTGTGTCACATCTACTGGACCATCATGAGCATGTATTATGACGTCACAGTATATGATGACATCATAATTAGTATGCCGTATGACGTCACAATGTATTATGACGTCATAATGTATCCGCATTTTGACATCACAATATATTATGAGAGCGCAACATGCAGGTATTATGAGCAATTTCTCTTAACCAAATTTGTGTCACATCTACTGGAGAATCATGAGCATGTATTATGACGTCACAGTATATGATGACATCATAATTAGTATGCAGTATGACGTCACAATGTAGTATGACGTCATAATGTATCCGCATTATGACATCACAATATATTATGAGAGCGCAACTAGCAGGTATTATGACCAATTTCGCTTACCCCAATTTGTGTCACATCTACTGGAGAATCATGAGCATGTATTATGACATCACAGTATATGATGACATCATAATTGGTATGCAGTATGACGTCACAATGTATTATGACATCATAATGTATCCGCATTATGACATCACAATATTTTATGAGAGCGCAATTTGCACGTTTTATGACCATTTTCGATTACTCCAATTTGTGTCACATCTACTGGAGCATCATGAGCATGTATTATGACGTCACAGTATATGATGACATCATAATTAGTATGCAGTATGACGTCACAATATTTTATGACGTCATAATGTATCCGCCTTATGACATCACAATATATTATGAGAGCGCAACGTGCAGGTATTATGAGCAATTTCTCTTACCCCAATTTGTGTCACATCTACTGGAGCATCATGAGCATGTATTATGACGTCAAAGTATATGATGACATCATAATTAATATGCACTATGACGTCACAATGTATTATGAAGTCATAATGTATCCGCATTATGACATCACAATATATTATGAGAGCGCAATTTGCAGGTTTTATGACTAATTTCGCTTACCCCAATTTGTGTCACATCTACTGGAGCATCATGAGCATGTATTATGACGTCACAGTATATGATGACATCATAATTAGTATGCCGTATGACATCACAATGTATTATGACGTCATAATGTATCCGTATTTTGACATCACAATATATCATGAGAGCGCAACATGCAGGTATTATGAGCAATTTCTCTTAACCCAATTTGTGTCACATCTACTGGATCATCATGAGCATATATTCTGACGTCACAGTATTTGATGACATCATAATTAGTATGCAGTATGACGTCACAATGTAGTATGACGTCATAATGTATCCGCATTATGACATCACAATATATTATGAGAGCGCAATTTGCAGGTTTTATGACCATTTTCGCTTACCCCAATTTTTGTCACATCTACTGGAGCATCATGAGCATGTATTATGTCGTCACAGTATATGATGACATCATAATTAGTATGCACTATGACGTCACAATGTATTATAACGCCGTAACGTATCCGCATTATGACATCACAATATATTATGAGAGCGCAATTTGCAGGTTTTATGACCAATTTCTCTTACCGCAATTTGTGTCACATCTACTGGAGCATCATGAGCATGTATTATGACGTCACAGTATATGATGACATCATAATTAGTGTGCAGTATGATGTCACAGTGAAGTATGACGTCATAATGTATCCGCATTATGACATCACAATGTATTATGAGAGCGCAACATGCAGGTATTATGACCAATTTCGCTTACCCCAATTTGTGTCACATCTACTGCAGCATCATGAGCATGTATTATGACGTCACAGTATATGATGACATCATAATTAGTATGCCGTATGACGTCACAATGTATTATGACGTCATAATGTATCCGCATTTTGACATCACAATTTATTATGAGAGCGCAACATGCAGGTATTATGAGCAATTTCTCTTAACCCAATTTGTGTCACATCTACTGGAGCATCATGAGCATGTATTCTGACGTCACAGTATTTGATGACATCATAATTAGTATGCAGTATGACGTCACAATGTAGTATGACGTCATAATGTATCCGCATTATGACATCACAATATATTATGAGAGCGCAATTTGCAGGTTTTATGACCAATTTCTCTTACCCCAATTTGTGTCACATCTACTGGAGCATCATGAGCGTGTATTATGATGTCACAGTATATGATGACATCATAATTAGTGTGCAGTATGACGTCACAGTGAAGTATGACGTCATAATGTATCCGCATTATGACATCACAATGTATTATGAGAGCGCAACATGCAGGTATTATGACCAATTTCGCTTACCACAATTTGTGTCACATCTACTGGAGCATCATGAGCATGTATTATGACGTCACAGTATATGGTGACATCATAATTAGTATGCAGTATGACGTCACAATGTATTATGACGTCATAATGTATCCGCATTATGACATCACAATATTTTATGAGAGCGCAATTTGCACGTTTTATGACCATTTTCGATTACTCCAATTTGTGTCACATCTACTGGAGCATCATGAGCATGTATTATGACGTCACAGTATTTGATGACATCATAATTAGTATGCACTATGACGTCACAATGTATTATGACGTCATAATGTATCCGCATTATGACATCACAATATATTATGAGAGCGCAACGTGCAGGTATTATGAGCAATTTCTCTGACCCCAATTTGTGTCACATCTACTGGAGCATCATGAGCATGTATTATGACGTCACAGTATATGATGACATCATAATTAGTATGCCGTATGACGTCACAATGTATTATGACGTCATAATGTATCCGCATTTTGACATCACAATATATTATGAGAGCGCAACATGCAGGTATTATGAGCAATTTCTCTTAACCAAATTTGTGTCACATCTACTGGAGCATCATGAGCATGTATTCTGACGTCACAGTATTTGATGACATCATAATTAGTATGCAGTATGACGTCACAATGTAGTATGACGTCATAATGTATCCGCATTATGACATCACAATATATTATGAGAGCGCAACTAGCAGGTATTATGACCAATTTCGCTTACCCCAATTTGTGTCACATCTACTGGAGAATCATGAGCATGTATTATGACGTCACAGTATATGATGACATCATAATTAGTATGCAGTATGACGTCACAATGTATTATGACATCATAATGTATCCGCATTATGACATCACAATATTTTATGAGAGCGCAATTTGCACGTTTTATGACCATTTTCGATTACTCCAATTTGTGTCACATCTACTGGAGCATCATGAGCATGTATTATGACGTCACAGTATATGATGACATCATAATTAGTATGCAGTATGACGTCACAATATTTTATGTCGTCATAATATATCCGCATTATGACATCACATTATATTATGAGAGCGCATCGTGCAGGTATTATGAGCAATTTCTCTTACCCCAATTTGTGTCACATCTACTGGAGCATCATGAGCATGTATTATGACGTCAAAGTATATGATGACATCATAATTAGTATGCACTATGACGTCACAATGTATTATGAAGTCATAATGTATCCGCATTATGACATCACAATATATTATGAGAGCGCAATTTGCAGGTTTTATGACCAATTTCGCTTACCCCAATTTGTGTCACATCTACTGGACCATCATGAGCATGTATTATGACGTCACAGTATATGATGACATCATAATTAGTATGCCGTATGACATCACAATGTATTATGACGTCATAATGTATCCGTATTTTGACATCACAATATTTTATGAGAGCGCAACATGCAGATATTATGAGCAATTTCTCTTAACCCAATTTGTGTCACATCTACTGGAGCATCATGAGCATATATTCTGACGTCACAGTATTTGATGACATCATAATTAGTATGCAGTATGACGTCACAATGTAGTATGACGTCATAATGTATCCGCATTATGACATCACAATATATTACGAGAGCGCAATTTGCAGGTTTTATGACCAATTTCGCTTACCCCAATTTGTGTCACATCTAGTGGAGCATGATGAGCATGTATTATGTCGTCACAGTATATGATGACATCATAATTAGTATGCACTATGACGTCACAATGTATTATGACGCCGTAACGTATCCGCATTATGACATCACAATATATTATGAGAGCACAATTTGCAGGTTTTATGACCAATTTCTCTTACCCCAATTTGTGTCACATCTACTGGAGCATCATGAGCGTGTATTATGATGTCACAGTATATGATGACAACATAATTGGTGTGCAGTATGACGTCACAGTGAAGTATGACGTCATAATGTATCCGCATTATGACATCACAATGTATTATGAGAGCGCAACATGCAGGTATTATGACCAATTTCGCTTACCACAATTTGTGTCACATCTACTGGAGCATCATGAGCATGTATTATGACGTCACAGTATATGGTGACATCATAATTAGTATGCAGTATGACGTCACAATGTATTATGACGTCATAATGTATCCGCATTATGACATCACAATATTTTATGAGAGCGCAATTTGCACGTTTTATGACCATTTTCGATTACTCCAATTTGTGTCACATCTACTGGAGCATCATGAGCATGTATTATGACGTCACAGTATATGATGACATCATAATTAGTATGCACTATGACGTCACAATGTATTATGACGTCATAATGTATCCGCATTATGACATCACAATATATTATGAGAGCGCAACGTGCAGGTATTATGAGCAATTTCTCTGACCCCAATTTGTGTCACATCTACTGGAGCATCATGAGCATGTATTATGACGTCACAGTATATGATGACATCATAATTAGTATGCCGTATGACGTCACAATGTATTATGACGTCATAATGTATCCGCATTTTGACATCACAATATATTATGAGAGCGCAACATGCAGGTATTATGAGCAATTTCTCTTAACCAAATTTGTGTCACATCTACTGGAGCATCATGAGCATGTATTCTGACGTCACAGTATTTGATGACATCATAATTAGTATGCAGTATGACGTCACAATGTAGTATGACGTCATAATGTATCCGCATTATGACATCACAATATACTATGAGAGCGCAACTAGCAGGTATTATGACCAATTTCGCTTACCCCAATTTGTGTCACATCTACTGGAGAATCATGAGCATGTATTATGACGTCACAGTATATGATGACATCATAATTAGTATGCAGTATGACGTCACAATGTATTATGACATCATAATGTATCCGCATTATGACATCACAATATTTTATGAGAGCGCAATTTGCACGTTTTATGACCATTTTCGATTACTCCAATTTGTGTCACATCTACTGGAGCATCATGAGCATGTATTATGACGTCACAGTATATGATGACATCATAATTAGTATGCAGTATGACGTCACAATATTTTATGACGTCATAATATATCCGCATTATGACATCACAATATATTATGAGAGCGCAACGTGCAGGTATTATGAGCAATTTCTCTTACCCCAATTTGTGTCACATCTACTGGAGCATCATGAGCATGTATTATGACGTCAAAGTATATGATGACATCATAATTAGTATGCACTATGACGTCACAATGTATTATGAAGTCATAATGTATCCGCATTATGACATCACAATATATTATGAGAGCGCAATTTGCAGGTTTTATGACCAATTTCGCTTACCCCAATTTGTGTCACATCTACTGGACCATCATGAGCATGTATTATGACGTCACAGTATATGATGACATCATAATTAGTATGCCGTATGACATCACAATGTATTATGACGTCATAATGTATCCGTATTTTGACATCACAATATATCATGAGAGCGCAACATGCAGGTATTATGAGCAATTTCTCTTAACCCAATTTGTGTCACATCTACTGGAGCATCATGAGCATATATTCTGACGTCACAGTATTTGATGACATCATAATTAGTATGCAGTATGACGTCACAATGTAGTATGACGTCATAATGTATCCGCATTATGACATCACAATATATTACGAGAGCGCAATTTGCAGGTTTTATGACCAATTTCGCTTACCCCAATTTGTGTCACATCTACTGGAGCATGATGAGCATGTATTATGTCGTCACAGTATATGATGACATCATAATTAGTATGCACTATGACGTCACAATGTATTATGACGCCGTAACGTATCCGCATTATGACATCACAATATATTATGAGAGCACAATTTGCAGGTTTTATGACCAATTTCTCTTACCCCATTTGTGTCACATCTACTGGAGCATCATGAGCATGTATTATGACGTCACAGTATATGATGACATCATAATTAGTGTGCAGTATGACGTCACAGTGAAGTATGACATCATAATGTATCCGCATTATGACATCACAATGTATTATGAGAGCGCAACATGCAGGTATTATGACCAATTTCGCTTACCATAATTTGTGTCACATCTACGGGAGCATCATGAGCATGTATTATGACGTCACAGTATATGATGACATCATAATTAGTATGCAGTATGACGTCACAATGTATTATGACGTCATAATGTATCCGCATTATGACATCACAATATTTTATGAGAGCGCAATTTGCACGTTTTATGACGATTTTCGATTACTCCAATTTGTGTCACATCTGCTGGAGCATCATGACCATGTATTATGACGTCACAGTATATGATGCCATCATAATTAGTATGCAGTATGACGTCACAATGTATTATGACGTCATAATGTATCCGCATTATGACATCACAATATATTATGAGAGCGCAACGTGCAGGTATTATGAGCAATTTCTCTTACCCCAATTTGTGTCACATCTACTGGAGCATCATGAGCATGTATTCTGACGTCACAGTATTTGGTGACATCATAATTAGTATGCAGTATGACGTCACAATGTAGTATGACGTCATAATGTATCCGCATTATGACATCACAATATATTATGAGAGCGCAATTTGCAGGTTTTATGACCAATTTCGCTTACCCCAATTTGTGTCACATCTACTGGAGCATCATGAGCATGTATTATGTCGTCACAGTATATGATGACATCATAATTAGTATGCACTATGACGTCACAATGTATTATGACGCCGTAACGTATCCGCATTATGACATCACAATATATTATGAGAGCGCAATTTGCAGGTTTTATGACCAATTTCTCTTACCCCAATTTGTGTCACATCTACTGGAGCATCATGAGCATGTATTATGACGTCACAGTATATGATGACATCATAATTAGTGTGCAGTATGACGTCACAGTGATGTATGACGTCATAATGTATCCGCATTGTGACATCACAATGTATTATGAGAGCGCAACATGCAGGTATTATGACCAATTTCGCTTACCATAATTTGTGTCACATCTACTGGAGCATCATGAGCATGTATTATGACGTCACAGTATATGATGACATCATAATTATTATGCAGTAGGACGTCACAATGTATTATGACATCATAATGTATCCGCATTATGACATCACAATATTTTATGAGAGCGCAATTTGCACGTTTTATGGCCATTTTCGATTACTCCAATTTGTGTCACATCTACTGGAGCATCATGAGCATGTATTCTGACGTCACAGTATTTGGTGACATCATAATTAGTATGCAGTATGACGTCACAATGTATTAAGACGTCATAATGTATCCGCATTATGACATCACAATATATTATGAGAGCGCAACGTGCAGGTTTTATGAGCAATTTCTCTTACCCCAATTTGTGTCACATCTACTGGAGCATCATGAGCATGTATTATGACGTCACAGTATATGATGACATCATAATTAGTATGCACTATGACGTCACAATGTATTATGACGTAATAATGTAGCAGCATTATGACATCACAATATATTATGAGAGCGCAATTCGCAGGTTTTATGACCAATTTCGCTTACCCCAATTTGTGTCACATCTACTGGAGCATCATGAGCATGTATTATGACGTCACAGTATATGATGACATCATAATTAGTATGCCGTATGACGTCACAATGTATTATGACGTCATAATGTATCCACATTTTGAGATCACAATATATTATGAGAGCGCAACATGCAGGTATTATGAGCAATTTCTCTTAACGCAATTTGTGTCACATCTACTGGAGCATCATGAGCTTGTATTCTGACGTCACAGTATTTGATGACATCATAATTAGTATGCAGTACGACGTCACAATGTAGTATGACATCATAATGTATCCGCATTATGACATCACAATATAGTATGAGAGCGCAATTTGCAGGTTTTATGACCAATTTCTCTTATCCCAATTTGTGTCACATCTACTGGAGCATCATGAGCGTGTATTATGATGTCACAGTATATGATGACATCATAATTAGTGTGCAGTATGACGTCACAGTGAAGTATGACGTCATAATGTATCCGCATTATGACATCACAATGTATAATGAGAGCGCAACATGCAGGTATTATGAGCAATTTCTCTTAACCCAATTTGTGTCACATCTACTGGAGCATGATGAGCATGTATTATGTCGTCACAGTATATGATGACATCATAATTAGTATGCAGTATGACGTCACAATGTAGTATGACGTCATAATGTATCCGCATTTTGACATCACAATATATTATGAGAGCGCAATTTGCACGTTTTATGACCATTTTCGATTACTCCAATTTGTGTCACATCTACTGGAGCATCATGAGCATGTATTATGACGTCACAGTATATGATGACATCATAATTAGTATGCAGTATGACGTCACAATATTTTATGACGTCATAATGTATCCGCATTATGACATCACAATATATTATGAGAGCGCAACGTGCAGGTATTATGAGCAATTTCTCTTACCCCAATTTGTGTCACATCTACTGGAGCATCATGAGCATGTATTATGACGTCAAAGTATATGATGACATCATAATTAATATGCACTATGACGTCACAATGTATTATGAAGTCATAATGTATCCGCATTATGACATCACAATATATTATGAGAGCGCAATTTGCAGGTTTTATGACCAATTTCGCTTACCCCAATTTGTGTCACATCTACTGGAGCATCATGAGCATGTATTATGACGTCACAGTATATGATGACATCATAATTAGTATGCCGTATGACATCACAATGTATTATGACGTCATAATGTATCCGTATTTTGACATCAAAATATATCATGAGAGCGCAACATGCAGGTATTATGAGCAATTTCTCTTAACCCAATTTGTGTCACATCTACTGGAGCATCATGAGCATATATTCTGACGTCACAGTATTTGATGACATCAAAATTAGTATGCAGTATGACGTCACAATGTAGTATGACGTCATAATGTATCCGCATTATGACATCACAATATATTATGAGAGCGCAATTTGCAGGTTTTATGACCATTTTCGCTTACCCCAATTTTTGTCACATCTACTGGAGCATCATGAGCATGTATTATGTCGTCACAGTATATGATGACATCATAATTAGTATGCACTATGACGTCACAATGTATTATGACGCCGTAACGTATCCGCATTATGACATCACAATATATTATGAGAGCGCAATTTGCAGGTTTTATGACCAATTTCTCTTACCCCAATTTGTGTCACATCTACTGGAGCATCATGAGCATGTATTATGACGTCACAGTATATGATGACATCATAATTAGTGTGCAGTATGACGTCACAGTGAAGTATGACGTCATAATGTATCCGCATTATGACATCACAATGTATTATGAGAGCGCAACATGCAGGTATTATGACCAATTTCGCTTACCCCAATTTGTGTCACATCTACTGGAGCATCATGAGCATGTATTATGACGTCACAGTATATGATGACATCATAATTAGTATGCCGTATGACGTCACAGTGAAGTATGACGTCATAATGTATCCGCATTATGACATCACAATGTATTATGAGAGCGCAACATGCAGGTATTATGACCAATTTCGCTTACCACAATTTGTGTCACATCTACTGGAGCATCATGAGCATGTATTATGACGTCACAGTATATGGTGACATCATAATTAGTATGCACTATGACGTCACAATGTATTATGACGTCATAATGTATCCGCATTATGACATCACAATATTTTATGAGAGCGCAATTTGCACGTTTTATGGCCATTTTCGATTACTCCAATTTGTGTCACATCTACTGGAGCATCATGAGCATGTATTATGACGTCACAGTATATGATGACATCATAATTAGTATGCACTATGACGTCACAATGTATTATGACGTCATAATGTATCCGCATTATGACATCACAATACATTATGAGAGCGCAACGTGCAGGTATTATGAGCAATTTCTCTGACCCCAATTTGTGTCACATCTACTGGAGCATCATGAGCATGTATTATGACGTCACAGTATATGATGACATCATAATTAGTATGCCGTATGACGTCACAATGTATTATGACGTCATAATGTATCCACATTTTGACATCACAATATATTATGAGAGCGCAACATGCAGGTATTATGAGCAATTTCTCTTAACCAAATTTGTGTCACATCTACTGGAGCATCATGAGCATGTATTCTGACGTCACAGTATTTGATGACATCATAATTAGTATGCAGTATGACGTCACAATGTAGTATGACGTCATAATGTATCCGCATTATGACATCACAATATATTATGAGAGCGCAACTAGCAGGTATTATGACCAATTTCGCTTACCCCAATTTGTGTCACATCTACTGGAGAATCATGAGCATGTATTATGTCGTCACAGTATATGATGACATCATAATTAGTATGCACTATGACGTCACAATGTATTATGACGCCGTAATGTATCCGCATTATGACATCACAATATATTATGAGAGCACAATTTGCAGGTTTTATGACCAATTTCTCTTACCCCAATTTGTGTCACATCTACTGGAGCATCATGAGCATGTATTATGACGTCACAGTATATGATGACATCATAATTAGTGTGCAGTATGACATCACAGTGAAGTATGACGTCATAATGTATCCGCATTATGACATCACAATGTATCATGAGAGCGCAACATGCAGGTATTATGACCAATTTCGCTTACCATAATTTGTGTCACATCTACGGGAGCATCATGAGCATGTATTATGACGTCACAGTATATGATGACATCATAATTAGTATGCAGTATGACGTCACAATGTATTATGACGTCATAATGTATCCGCATTATGACATCACAATATATTATGAGAGCGCAACATGCAGGTATTATGAGCAATTTCTCTTACCCCAATTTTTTTCACATCTACTGGAGAAGCATGAGCATGTATTATGACGTCACAGTATATGATGACATCATAATTAGTATGCACTATGACGTCACAATGTATTATGACGTCATAATGTATCCGCATTATGACATCACAATATATTATCAGAGCGCAATTTGCAGGTTTTATGACCATTTTCGATTACCCCAATTTGTGTCACATCTACTGGACCATCATGAGCATGTATTATGACGTCACAGTATATGATGACATCATAATTAGTATGCAGTATGACGTCACATTGTATTATGACGTCATAATGTATCCGCCTTATGACATCACAATATATTATGAGAGCGCACCATGCAGGTATTATGAGCAATTTCTCTTACCCCAATTTGTGTCACATCTACTGGAGCATCATGAGCATGTATTCTGACGTCACAGTATTTGATGACATCATAATTAGTATGCAGTATGACGTCACAATGTATTATGACGTCATAATGTATCCGCATTATGACATCACAATATATTATGAGAGCGCAATTTGCAGGTTTTATGACCAATTTCGCTTACCCCAATTTGTGTCACATCTACTGGAGCATCATGAGCATGTATTATGACGTCACAGTATATGATGACATCATAATTTGTATGCAGTATGACGTCACAATGTAATATGACATCATAATGTATCCGCATTATGACATCACAATATTTTATGAGAGCGCAATTTGCACGTTTTATGACCATTTTCGATTACTCCAATTTGTGTCACATCTACTGGAGCATCATGAGCATGTATTATGACGTCACAGTATATGATGACATCATAATTAGTATGCAGTATGACATCACAATATTTTATGACGTCATAATGTATCCGCATTATGACATCACAATATATTATGAGAGCGCAACGTGCAGGTATTATGAGCAATTTCTCTTACCCCAATTTGTGTCACATCTACTGGAGCATCATGAGCATGTATTATGACGTCAAAGTATATGATGACATCATAATTAATATGCACTATGACGTCACAATGTATTATGAAGTCATAATGTATCCGCATTATGACATCACAATATATTATGAGAGCGCAATTTGCAGGTTTTATGACCAATTTCGCTTACCCCAATTTGTGTCACATCTACTGGACCATCATGAGCATGTATTATGACGTCACAGTATATGATGACATCATAATTAGTATGCCGTATGACATCACAATGTATTATGACGTCATAATGTATCCGTATTTTGACATCACAATATATCATGAGAGCGCAACATGCAGGTATTATGAGCAATTTCTCTTAACCCAATTTGTGTCACATCTACTGGAGCATCATGAGCATATATTCTGACGTCACATTATTTTATGACATCATAATTAGTATGCAGTATGACGTCACAATGTAGTATGACGTCATAATGTATCCGCATTATGACATCACAATATATTATGAGAGCGCAATTTGCAGGTTTTATGACCAATTTCTCTTACCCCAATTTGTGTCACATCTACTGGAGCATCATGAGCATGTATTATGACATCACAGTATATGATGACATCATAATTAGTGTGCAGTATGACGTCACAGTGAAGTATGACGTCATAATGTATCCGCATTATGACATCACAATGTATTATGAGAGCGCAACATGCAGGTATTATGACCAATTTCGCTTACCATAATTTGTGTCACATCTACGGGAGCATCATGAGCATGTATTATGACGTCACAGTATATGATGACATCATAATTAGTATGCAGTATGACGTCACAATGTATTATGACGTCAAAATGTATCCGCATTATGACATCACAATATTTTATGAGAGCGCAATTTGCACGTTTTATGACCATTTTCGATTACTCCAATTTGTGTCACATCTGCTGGAGCATCATGTCCATGTATTATGACGTCACAGTATATGATGCCATCATAATTAGTATGCAGTATGACGTCACAATGTATTATGACGTCATAATGTTACCGCATTATGACATCACAATATATTATGAGAGCGCAACGTGCAGGTATTATGAGCAATTTCTCTTACCCCAATTTGTGTCACATCTACTGGAGCATCATGAGCATGTATTCTGACGTCACAGTATATGATGACATCATAATTAGTATGCACTATGACGTCACAATGTATTATGACGTCATAATGTATCCGCATTATGACATCACAATATATTATGAGAGCGCAATTTGCAGGTTTTATGACCAATTTCGCTTACCCCAATTTGTGTCACATCTACTGGAGCATCATGAGCATGTATTATGACGTCACAGTATATGATGACATCATAATTAGTATGCCGTATGACGTCACAATGTATTATGACGTCATAATGTATCCGCATTTTGACATCACAATATATTATGAGAGCGCAACATGCAGGTATTATGAGCAATTTCTCTTAACCCAATTTGTGTCACATCTACTGGAGCATCATGAGCATGTATTCTGATGTCACTGTATTTGAGGACATCATAATTAGTATGCAGTATGACGTCACAATGTAGTATGACGTCATAATGTATCCGCATTATGACATCACAATATATTATGAGAGCGCAATTTGCAGGTTTTATGACCAATTTCTCTTACCCCAATTTGTGTCACATCTACTGGAGCATCATGAGCGTGTATTATGATGTCACAGTATATGATGACATCATAATTAGTGTGCAGTATGACGTCACAGTGAAGTATGACGTCATAATGTATCCGAATTATGACATCACAATGTATTATGAGAGCGCAACATGCAGGTATTATGACCAATTTCGCTTACCACAATTTTGTGTCACATCTACTGGAGCATCATGAGCATGTATTATGACGTCACAGTATATGGTGACATCATAATTAGTATGCAGTATGACGTCACAATGTATTATGACGTCATAATGTATCCGCATTATGACATCACAATATTTTATGAGAGCACAATTTGCACGTTTTATGACCATTTTCGATTACTCCAATTTGTGTCACATCTACTGGAGCATCATGAGCATGTATTATGACGTCACAGTATATGATGACATCATAATTAGTATGCACTATGACGTCACAATGTATTATGACGTCATAATGTATCCGCATTATGACATCACTATATATTATGAGAGCGCAACGTGCAGGTATTATGAGCAATTTCTCTGACCCCAATTTGTGTCACATCTACTGGAGCATCATGAGCATGTATTATGACGTCACAGTATATGATGACATCATAATTAGTATGCACTATGACGTCACAATGTATTATGACGTCATAAAGTATCCGCATTATGACATCACAATATATTATGAGAGCGCAATTTGCAGGTTTTGTGACCAATTTCGCTTACCCCAATTTGTGTCAAATCTACTGGACCATCATGAGCATGTATTATGACGTCACAGTATATGATGACATCATAATTAGTATGCCGTATGATGTCACAATGTATTATGACGTCATAATGTATCCAGATTTTGACATCACAATATATTATGAGAGCGCAACATGCAGGTATTATGAGCAATTTCTCTTAATCAAATTTGTGTCACATCTACTGGAGCATCATGAGCATGTATTCTGACGTCACAGTATTTGATGACATCATAATTAGTATGCAGTATGACGTCACAATGTAGTATGACGTCATAATGTATCCGCATTATGACATCACAATATATTATGAGAGCGCAACTAGCAGGTATTATGACCAATTTCGCTTACCCCAATTTGTGTCACATCTACTGGAGAATCATGAGCATGTATTATGACGTCACAGTATATGATGACATCATAATTAGTATGCAGTATGACGTCACAATGTAATATGACATCATAATGTATCCGCATTATGACATCACAATATTTTATGAGAGCGCAATTTGCACGTTTTATGACCATTTTCGATTACTCCAATTTGTGTCACATCTACTGGAGTATCATGAGCATGTATTATGACGTCACAGTATATGATGACATCATAATTAGTATGCAGTATGACGTCACAATATTTTATGACGTCATAATGTATCCGCTTTATGACATCACAATATATTATGAGAGCGCAACGTGCAGGTATTATGAGCAATTTCTCTTACCCCAATTTGTGTCACATCTACTGGAGCATCATAAGCATGTATTATGACGTCAAAGTATATGATGACATCATAATTAATATGCACTATGACGTCACAATGTATTATGAAGTCATAATGTATCCGCATTATGACATCACAATATATTATGAGAGCGCAATTTGCAGGTTTTATGACCAATTTCGCTTACCCCAATTTGTGTCACATCTACTGGAGCATCATGAGCATGTATTATGTCGTCACAGTATATGATGACATCATAATTAGTATGCACTATGACGTCACAATGTATTATGACGCCGTAACGTATCCGCATTATGACATCACAATATATTATGAGAGCACAATTTGCAGGTTTTATGACCAATTTCTCTTACCCCATTTGTGTCACATCTACTGGAGCATCATGAGCATGTATTATGACGTCACAGTATATGATGACATCATAATTAGTGTGCAGTATGACGTCACAGTGAAGTATGACATCATAATGTATCCGCATTATGACATCACAATGTATTATGAGAGCGCAACATGCAGGTATTATGACCAATTTCGCTTACCATAATTTGTGTCACATCTACGGGAGCATCATGAGCATGTATTATGACGTCACAGTATATGATGACATCATAATTAGTATGCAGTATGACGTCACAATGTATTATGACGTCATAATGTATCCGCATTATGACATCACAATATTTTATGAGAGCGCAATTTGCACGTTTTATGACGATTTTCGATTACTCCAATTTGTGTCACATCTGCTGGAGCATCATGACCATGTATTATGACGTCACAGTATATGATGCCATCATAATTAGTATGCAGTATGACGTCACAATGTATTATGACGTCATAATGTATCCGCATTATGACATCACAATATATTATGAGAGCGCAACGTGCAGGTATTATGAGCAATTTCTCTTACCCCAATTTGTGTCACATCTACTGGAGCATCATGAGCATGTATTCTGACGTCACAGTATTTGGTGACATCATAATTAGTATGCAGTATGACGTCACAATGTAGTATGACGTCATAATGTATCCGCATTATGACATCACAATATATTATGAGAGCGCAATTTGCAGGTTTTATGACCAATTTCGCTTACCCCAATTTGTGTCACATCTACTGGAGCATCATGAGCATGTATTATGTCGTCACAGTATATGATGACATCATAATTAGTATGCACTATGACGTCACAATGTATTATGACGCCGTAACGTATCCGCATTATGACATCACAATATATTATGAGAGCGCAATTTGCAGGTTTTATGACCAATTTCTCTTACCCCAATTTGTGTCACATCTACTGGAGCATCATGAGCATGTATTATGACGTCACAGTATATGATGACATCATAATTAGTGTGCAGTATGACGTCACAGTGATGTATGACGTCATAATGTATCCGCATTGTGACATCACAATGTATTATGAGAGCGCAACATGCAGGTATTATGACCAATTTCGCTTACCATAATTTGTGTCACATCTACTGGAGCATCATGAGCATGTATTATGACGTCACAGTATATGATGACATCATAATTAGTATGCCGTATGACATCACAATGTATTATGACGTCATAATGTATCCGTATTTTGACATCAAAATATATCATGAGAGCGCAACATGCAGGTATTATGAGCAATTTCTCTTAACCCAATTTGTGTCACATCTACTGGAGCATCATGAGCATATATTCTGACGTCACAGTATTTGATGACATCAAAATTAGTATGCAGTATGACGTCACAATGTAGTATGACGTCATAATGTATCCGCATTATGACATCACAATATATTATGAGAGCGCAATTTGCAGGTTTTATGACCATTTTCGCTTACCCCAATTTTTGTCACATCTACTGGAGCATCATGAGCATGTATTATGTCGTCACAGTATATGATGACATCATAATTAGTATGCACTATGACGTCACAATGTATTATGACGCCGTAACGTATCCGCATTATGACATCACAATATATTATGAGAGCGCAATTTGCAGGTTTTATGACCAATTTCTCTTACCCCAATTTGTGTCACATCTACTGGAGCATCATGAGCATGTATTATGACGTCACAGTATATGATGACATCATAATTAGTGTGCAGTATGACGTCACAGTGAAGTATGACGTCATAATGTATCCGCATTATGACATCACAATGTATTATGAGAGCGCAACATGCAGGTATTATGACCAATTTCGCTTACCCCAATTTGTGTCACATCTACTGGAGCATCATGAGCATGTATTATGACGTCACAGTATATGATGACATCATAATTAGTATGCCGTATGACGTCACAGTGAAGTATGACGTCATAATGTATCCGCATTATGACATCACAATGTATTATGAGAGCGCAACATGCAGGTATTATGACCAATTTCGCTTACCACAATTTGTGTCACATCTACTGGAGCATCATGAGCATGTATTATGACGTCACAGTATATGGTGACATCATAATTAGTATGCACTATGACGTCACAATGTATTATGACGTCATAATGTATCCGCATTATGACATCACAATATTTTATGAGAGCGCAATTTGCACGTTTTATGGCCATTTTCGATTACTCCAATTTGTGTCACATCTACTGGAGCATCATGAGCATGTATTATGACGTCACAGTATATGATGACATCATAATTAGTATGCACTATGACGTCACAATGTATTATGACGTCATAATGTATCCGCATTATGACATCACAATACATTATGAGAGCGCAACGTGCAGGTATTATGAGCAATTTCTCTGACCCCAATTTGTGTCACATCTACTGGAGCATCATGAGCATGTATTATGACGTCACAGTATATGATGACATCATAATTAGTATGCCGTATGACGTCACAATGTATTATGACGTCATAATGTATCCACATTTTGACATCACAATATATTATGAGAGCGCAACATGCAGGTATTATGAGCAATTTCTCTTAACCAAATTTGTGTCACATCTACTGGAGCATCATGAGCATGTATTCTGACGTCACAGTATTTGATGACATCATAATTAGTATGCAGTATGACGTCACAATGTAGTATGACGTCATAATGTATCCGCATTATGACATCACAATATATTATGAGAGCGAAACTAGCAGGTATTATGACCAATTTCGCTTACCCCAATTTGTGTCACATCTACTGGAGAATCATGAGCATGTATTATGTCGTCACAGTATATGATGACATCATAATTAGTATGCACTATGACGTCACAATGTATTATGACGCCGTAATGTATCCGCATTATGACATCACAATATATTATGAGAGCACAATTTGCAGGTTTTATGACCAATTTCTCTTACCCCAATTTGTGTCACATCTACTGGAGCATCATGAGCATGTATTATGACGTCACAGTATATGATGACATCATAATTAGTGTGCAGTATGACATCACAGTGAAGTATGACGTCATAATGTATCCGCATTATGACATCACAATGTATCATGAGAGCGCAACATGCAGGTATTATGACCAATTTCGCTTACCATAATTTGTGTCACATCTACGGGAGCATCATGAGCATGTATTATGACGTCACAGTATATGATGACATCATAATTAGTATGCAGTATGACGTCACAATGTATTATGACGTCATAATGTATCCGCATTATGACATCACAATATATTATGAGAGCGCAACATGCAGGTATTATGAGCAATTTCTCTTACCCCAATTTTTTTCACATCTACTGGAGAAGCATGAGCATGTATTATGACGTCACAGTATATGATGACATCATAATTAGTATGCACTATGACGTCACAATGTATTATGACGTCATAATGTATCCGCATTATGACATCACAATATATTATCAGAGCGCAATTTGCAGGTTTTATGACCATTTTCGATTACCCCAATTTGTGTCACATCTACTGGACCATCATGAGCATGTATTATGACGTCACAGTATATGATGACATCATAATTAGTATGCAGTATGACGTCACATTGTATTATGACGTCATAATGTATCCGCCTTATGACATCACAATATATTATGAGAGCGCAACATGCAGGTATTATGAGCAATTTCTCTTACCCCAATTTGTGTCACATCTACTGGAGCATCATGAGCATGTATTCTGACGTCACAGTATTTGATGACATCATAATTAGTATGCAGTATGACGTCACAATGTATTATGACGTCATAATGTATCCGCATTATGACATCACAATATATTATGAGAGCGCAATTTGCAGGTTTTATGACCAATTTCGCTTACCCCAATTTGTGTCACATCTACTGGAGCATCATGAGCATGTATTATGACGTCACAGTATATGATGACATCATAATTTGTATGCACTATGACGTCACAATGTATTATGACGCCGTAACGTATCCGCATTATGACATCACAATATACTATGAGAGCGCAATTTGCAGGTTTTATGACCAATTTCTCTTACCCCAAATTGTGTCACATCTACTGGAGCATCATGAGCATGTATTATGACGTCACAGTATATGATGACATCATAATTAGTATGCAGTATGACGTCACAGTGAAGTATGACGTCATAATGTATCCGCATTATGACATCACAATGTATTATGAGAGCGCAACATGCAGGTATTATGACCAATTTCGCTTACCCCAATTTGTGTCACATCTACTGGAGCATCATGAGTATGTATTATGACGTCACAGTATATGATGACATCATAATTAGTATGGACTATGACATCACAATGTATTATGACGTCATAATGTATCCGCATTATGACATCACAATATATTATCAGAGCGCAATTTGCAGGTTTTATGACCATTTTCGATTACTCCAATTTGTGTCACATCTACTGGAGCATCATGAGCATGTATTCTGACATCACAGTATATGATGACATCACAATTAGTATGCAGTATGACATCACAATGTATTATGACGTCATAATGTATCCGCATTATGACATCACAATATATTATGAGAGTGCAATTTGCAGGTTTTATGACCAATTTCGCTTACCACAATTTGTGTCACATCTACTGGAGCATCATGAGCATGTATTATGATGTCAGAGTATATGATGACATCATAATTAGTAAGCACTATGACATCACAATGTATTATGACGTCATAATGTATCCGCATTATGACATCACAATATATTATGAGAGCGCAATTTGCAGGTTTTATGACCAATTTCACTTACCCCATTATGTGTCACATCTACTGGAGCATCATGAGCATGTATTATGACGTCACAGTATATGATGACATCATAATTAGTATGCAGTATGACGTCACAATGTATTATGACGTCATAATGTATCCGCATTATGACATCACAATATATTATGAGAGCGCAACGTGCAGGTATTATGAGCAATTTCTCTTACCCCAATTTGTGTCACATCTACTGGAGCATCATGAGCATGTATTATGACGTCACAGTATATGATGATATCATAATTAGTATGCACTATGACGTCACAATGTATTATGACGTCATAATGTATCCGCATTATGACATCACAATATATTATGAGAGCGCAATTTGCAGGTTTTATGACCAATTTCGCTTACCCCAATTTGTGTCACATCTACTGGAGCATCATGAGCATGTATTATGACATCACAGTATATGATGACATCATAATTAGTATGCAGTATGACGTCACAATGTATTATGACGTCATAATGTATCCGCATTATTACATCACAATATATTATGAGAGCGCAACTAGCAGGTATTATGACCAATTTCTCTTACCCCAATTTGTGTCACATCTACTGGAGCATCATGAGCGTGTATTATGATGTCACAGTATATGATGACATCATAATTAGTATGCAGTATGACGTCACAGTGAAGTATGACGTCATAATGTATCCGCATTATGACATCACAATGTATTATGAGAGCGCAACATGCAGGTATTATGACCAATTTCGCTTACCACAATTTGTGTCACATCTACTGGAGCATCATGAGCATGTATTATGACGTCACAGTATATGGTGACATCATAATTAGTATGCAGTATGACGTCACAATGTATTATGACGTCATAATGTATCCGCATTATGACATCACAATATTTTATGAGAGCGCAATTTGCACGTTTTATGACCATTTTCGATTACTCCAATTTGTGTCACATCTACTGGAGCATCATGAGCATGTATTATGACGTCACAGTATATGATGACATCATAATTAGTATGCACTATGACGTCACAATGTATTATGACGTCATAATGTATCCGCATTATGACATCACTATATATTATGAGAGCGCAACGTGCAGGTATTATGAGCAATTTCTCTGACCCCAACTTGTGTCACATCTACTGGAGCATCATGAGCATGTATTATGACGTCACAGTATATGATGACATCATAATTAGTATGCACTATGACGTCACAATGTATTATGACGTCATAATGTATCCGCATTATGACATCACAATATATTATGAGAGCGCAATTTGCAGGTTTTGTGACCAATTTCGCTTACCCCAATTTGTGTCACATCTACTGGACCATCATGAGCATGTATTATGATGTCACAGCATATGATGACATCATAATTAGTATGCCGTATGACGTCACAATGTATTATGACGTCATAATGTATCCGCATTTTGACATCACAATATATTATGAGAGCGCAACATGCAGGTATTATGAGCAATTTCTCTTAACCAAATTTGTGTCACATCTACTGGAGCATCATGAGCATGTATTCTGACGTCACAGTATTTGATGACATCATAATTAGTATGCAGTATGACGTCACAATGTAGTATGACGTCATAATGTATCCGCATTATTACATCACAATATATTATGAGAGCGCAACTAGCAGGTATTATGACCAATTTCGCTTACCCCAATTTGTGTCACATCTACTGGAGAATCATGAGCATGTATTATGACGTCACAGTATATGATGACATCATAATTAGTATGCAGTATGACGTCACAATGTAATATGACATCATAATGTATCAGCATTATGACATCACAATATTTTATGAGAGCGCAATTTGCACGTTTTATGACCATTTTCGATTACTCCAATTTGTGTCACATCTACTGGAGCATCATGAGCATGTATTATGACGTCACAGTATATGATGACATCATAATTAGTATGCAGTATGACATCACAATATTTTATGACGTCATAATGTATCCGCATTATGACATCACAATATATTATGAGAGCGCAACGTGCAGGTATTATGAGCAATTTCTCTTACCCCAATTTGTGTCACATCTACTGGAGCATCATGAGCATGTATTATGACGTCAAAGTATATGATGACATCATAATTAATATGCACTATGACGTCACAATGTATTATGAAGTCATAATGTATCCGCATTATGACATCACAATATATTATGAGAGCGCAATTTGCAGGTTTTATGACCAATTTCGCTTACCCCAATTTGTGTCACATCTACTGGACCATCATGAGCATGTATTATGACGTCACAGTATATGATGACATCATAATTAGTATGCCGTATGACATCACAATGTATTATGACGTCATAATGTATCCGTATTTTGACATCACAATATATCATGAGAGCGCAACATGCAGGTATTATGAGCAATTTCTCTTAACCCAATTTGTGTCACATCTACTGGAGCATCATGAGCATATATTCTGACGTCACATTATTTTATGACATCATAATTAGTATGCAGTATGACGTCACAATGTAGTATGACGTCATAATGTATCCGCATTATGACATCACAATATATTATGAGAGCGCAATTTGCAGGTTTTATGACCAATTTCTCTTACCCCAATTTGTGTCACATCTACTGGAGCATCATGAGCATGTATTATGACATCACAGTATATGATGACATCATAATTAGTGTGCAGTATGACGTCACAGTGAAGTATGACGTCATAATGTATCCGCATTATGACATCACAATGTATTATGAGAGCGCAACATGCAGGTATTATGACCAATTTCGCTTACCATAATTTGTGTCACATCTACGGGAGCATCATGAGCATGTATTATGACGTCACAGTATATGATGACATCATAATTAGTATGCAGTATGACGTCACAATGTATTATGACGTCAAAATGTATCCGCATTATGACATCACAATATTTTATGAGAGCGCAATTTGCACGTTTTATGACCATTTTCGATTACTCCAATTTGTGTCACATCTGCTGGAGCATCATGTCCATGTATTATGACGTCACAGTATATGATGCCATCATAATTAGTATGCAGTATGACGTCACAATGTATTATGACGTCATAATGTTACCGCATTATGACATCACAATATATTATGAGAGCGCAACGTGCAGGTATTATGAGCAATTTCTCTTACCCCAATTTGTGTCACATCTACTGGAGCATCATGAGCATGTATTCTGACGTCACAGTATTTGGTGACATCATAATTAGTATGCAGTATAACGTCACAATGTAGTATGACGTCATAATGTATCCGCATTATGACCTCACAATATTTTATGAGAGCGTAATTTGCACGTTTTATGACCATTTTCGATTACTCCAATTTGTGTCACATCTACTGGAGCATCATGAGCATGTATTATGACGTCACAGTATATGATGCCATCATAATTAGTATGCCGTATGACGTCACAATGTATTATGACGTCATAATGTATCCGCATTTTGACATCACAATATATTATGAGAGCGCAACGTGCAGGTATTATGAGCAATTTCTCTTACCCCAATTTGTGTCACATCTACTGGAGCATCATGAGCATGTATTATGACGTCACAGTATATGATGACATCATAATTAGTATGCACTATGACGTCACAATGTATTATGACGTCATAATGTATCCGCATTATGACATCACAATATATTATGAGAGCGCAATTTGCAGGTTTTATGACCAATTTCGCTTACCCCAATTTGTGTCACATCTACTGGAGCATCATGAGCATGTATTATGACGTCACAGTATATGATGACATCATAATTAGTATGCCGTATGACGTCACAATGTATTATGACGTCATAATGTATCCGCATTTTGACATCACAATATATTATGAGAGCGCAACATGCAGGTATTATGAGCAATTTCTCTTAACCCAATTTGTGTCACATCTACTGGAGCATCATGAGCATGTATTCTGATGTCACTGTATTTGAGGACATCATAATTAGTATGCAGTATGACGTCACAATGTAGTATGACGTCATAATGTATCCGCATTATGACATCACAATATATTATGAGAGCGCAATTTGCAGGTTTTATGACCAATTTCTCTTACCCCAATTTGTGTCACATCTACTGGAGCATCATGAGCGTGTATTATGATGTCACAGTATATGATGACATCATAATTAGTGTGCAGTATGACGTCACAGTGAAGTATGACGTCATAATGTATCCGAATTATGACATCACAATGTATTATGAGAGCGCAACATGCAGGTATTATGACCAATTTCGCTTACCACAATTTGTGTCACATCTACTGGAGCATCATGAGCATGTATTATGACGTCACAGTATATGGTGACATCATAATTAGTATGCAGTATGACGTCACAATGTATTATGACGTCATAATGTATCCGCATTATGACATCACAATATTTTATGAGAGCACAATTTGCACGTTTTATGACCATTTTCGATTACTCCAATTTGTGTCACATCTACTGGAGCATCATGAGCATGTATTATGACGTCACAGTATATGATGACATCATAATTAGTATGCACTATGACGTCACAATGTATTATGACGTCATAATGTATCCGCATTATGACATCACTATATATTATGAGAGCGCAACGTGCAGGTATTATGAGCAATTTCTCTGACCCCAATTTGTGTCACATCTACTGGAGCATCATGAGCATGTATTATGACGTCACAGTATATGATGACATCATAATTAGTATGCACTATGACGTCACAATGTATTATGACGTCATAAAGTATCCGCATTATGACATCACAATATATTATGAGAGCGCAATTTGCAGGTTTTGTGACCAATTTCGCTTACCCCAATTTGTGTCACATCTACTGGACCATCATGAGCATGTATTATGACGTCACAGTATATGATGACATCATAATTAGTATGCCGTATGATGTCACAATGTATTATGACGTCATAATGTATCCAGATTTTGACATCACAATATATTATGAGAGCGCAACATGCAGGTATTATGAGCAATTTCTCTTAATCAAATTTGTGTCACATCTACTGGAGCATCATGAGCATGTATTCTGACGTCACAGTATTTGATGACATCATAATTAGTATGCAGTATGACGTCACAATGTAGTATGACGTCATAATGTATCCGCATTATGACATCACAATATATTATGAGAGCGCAACTAGCAGGTATTATGACCAATTTCGCTTACCCCAATTTGTGTCACATCTACTGGAGAATCATGAGCATGTATTATGACGTCACAGTATATGATGACATCATAATTAGTATGCAGTATGACGTCACAATGTAATATGACATCATAATGTATCCGCATTATGACATCACAATATTTTATGAGAGCGCAATTTGCACGTTTTATGACCATTTTCGATTACTCCAATTTGTGTCACATCTACTGGAGTATCATGAGCATGTATTATGACGTCACAGTATATGATGACATCATAATTAGTATGCAGTATGACGTCACAATATTTTATGACGTCATAATGTATCCGCTTTATGACATCACAATATATTATGAGAGCGCAACGTGCAGGTATTATGAGCAATTTCTCTTACCCCAATTTGTGTCACATCTACTGGAGCATCATAAGCATGTATTATGACGTCAAAGTATATGATGACATCATAATTAATATGCACTATGACGTCACAATGTATTATGAAGTCATAATGTATCCGCATTATGACATCACAATATATTATGAGAGCGCAATTTGCAGGTTTTATGACCAATTTCGCTTACCCCAATTTGTGTCACATCTACTGGACCATCATGAGCATGTATTATGACGTCACAGTATATGATCACATCATAATTAGTATGCCGTATGACATCACAATGTATTATGACGTCATAATGTATCCGTATTTTGACATCACAATATATCATGAGAGCGCAACATGCAGGTATTATGAGCAATTTCTCTTAACCCAAATTGTGTCACATCTACTGGAGCATCATGAGCATATATTCTGACGTCACAGTATTTGATGACATCATAATTAGTATGCAGTATGACGTCACAATGTAGTATGACGTCATAATGTATCCGCATTATGACATCACAATATATTATGAGAGCGCAATTTGCAGGTTTTATGACCAATTTCGCTTACCCCAATTTGTGTCACATCTACTGGAGCATCATGAGCATGTATTATGTCGTCACAGTATATGATGACATCATAATTAGTATGCACTATGACGTCACAATGTATTATGACGCCGTAACGTATCCGCATTATGACATCACAATATATTATGAGAGCGCAATTTGCAGGTTTTATGACCAATTTCTCTTACCCCAATTTGTGTCACATCTACTGGAGCATCATGAGCATGTATTATGACGTCACAGTATATGATGACATCATAATTAGTGTGCAGTATGACGTCACAGTGAAGTATGACGTCATAATGTATCCGCATTATGACATCACAATGTATTATGAGAGCGCAACATGCAGGTATTATGACCAATTTGGCTTACCATAATTTGTGTCACATCTACGGGAGCATCATGAGCATGTATTATGACGTCACAGTATATGATGACATCATAATTAGTATGCAGTATGACGTCACAATGTATTATGACGTCAAAATGTATCCGCATTATGACATCACAATATTTTATGAGAGCGCAATTTGCACGTTTTATGACCATTTTCGATTAGTCCAATTTGTGTCACATCTGCTGGAGCATCATGACCATGTATTATAACGTCACAGTATATGATGCCATCATAATTAGTATGCAGTATGATGTCACAATGTATTATGACGTCATAATGTATCCGCATTATGACATCACAATATATTATGAGAGCGCAACGTGCAGGTATTATGAGCAATTTCTCTTACCCCAATTTGTGTGACATCTACTGGAGCATCATGAGCATGTATTCTGACGTCACAGTATTTGGTGACATCATAATTAGTATGCTGTATAACGTCACAATGTAGTATGACGTCATAATGTATCCGCATTATGACATCACAATATTTTATGAGAGCGTAATTTGCACGTTTTATGACCATTTTCGATTACTCCAATTTGTGTCACATCTACTGGAGCATCATGAGCATGTATTATGACGTCACAGTATATGATGCCATCATAATTAGTATGCAGTATGACGTCACAATGTATTATGACGTCATAATGTATCCGCATTTTGACATCACAATATATTATGAGAGCGCAACGTGCAGGTATTATGAGCAATTTCTCTTACCCCAATTTGTGTCACATCTACTGGAGCATCATGAGCATGTATTATGACGTCACAGTATATGATGACATCATAATTAGTATGCACTATGACGTAACAATGTATTATGACGTCATAATGTATCCGCATTATGACATCACAATATATTATGAGAGCGCAACATGCAGGTATTATGAGCAATTTCTCTTAACCCAATTTGTGTCACATCTACTGGAGCATCATGAGCATGTATTCTGACGTCACAGTATTTGAGGACATCATAATTAGTATGTAGTATGACGTCACAATGTAGTATGACGTCATAATGTATCCGCATTATGACATCACAATATATTATGAGAGCGCAATTTGCAGGTTTTATGACCAATTTCTCTTACCCCAATTTGTGTCACATCTACTGGAGCATCATGAGCGTGTATTATGATGTCACAGTATATGATGACATCATAATTAGTGTGCAGTATGACGTCACAGTGAAGTATGACGTCATAATGTATCCGAATTATGACATCACAATGTATTATGAGAGCGCAATTTGCAGGTTTTATGACCAATTTCTCTTACCCCAAATTGTGTCACATCTACTGGAGCATCATGAGCATGTATTATGACGTCACAGTATATGGTGACATCATAATTAGTATGCAGTATGACATCACAATGTATTATGACGTCATAATGTATCCGCATTATGACATCACAATATTTTATGAGAGCGCAATTTGCACGTTTTATGACCATTTTCGATTACTCCAATTTGTGTCACATCTACTGGAGCATCATGAGCATGTATTATGACGTCACAGTATATGATGACATCATAATTAGTATGCACTATGACGTCACAATGTATTATGACGTCATAATGTATCCGCATTATGACATCACAATATATTATGAGAGCGCAACGTGCAGGTATTATGAGCAATTTCTCTGACCCCAATTTGTGTCACATCTACTGGAGCATCATGAGCATGTATTATGACGTCACAGTATATGATGACATCATAATTAGTATGCAGTATGACGTCACAATGTATTATGACATCATAATGTATCCGCATTATGACATCACAATATTTTATGAGAGCGCAATTTGCACGTTTTATGACCATTTTCGATTACTCCAATTTGTGTCACATCTACTGGAGCATCATGAGCATGTATTATGACGTCACAGTATATGATGACATCATAATTAGTATGCAGTATGACGTCACAATATTTTATGACGTCATAATGTATCCGCATTATGACATCACAATATATTATGAGAGCGCAACGTGCAGGTATTATGAGCAATTTCTCTTACCCCAATTTGTGTCACATCTACTGGAGCATCATGAGCATGTATTATGACGTCAAAGTATATGATGACATCATAATTAGTATGCACTATGACGTCACAATGTATTATGAAGTCATAATGTATCCGCATTATGACATCACAATATATTATGAGAGCGCAATTTGCAGGTTTTATGACCAATTTCGCTTACCCCAATTTGTGTCACATCTACTGGACCATCATGAGCATGTATTATGACGTCACAGTATGTGATGACATCATAATTAGTATGCCGTATGACATCACAATGTATTATGACGTCTTAATGTATCCGTATTTTGACATCACAATATATCATGAGAGCGCAACATGCAGGTATTATGAGCAATTTCTCTTAACCCAATTTGTGTCACATCTACTGGAGCATCATGAGCATGTATTATGACGTCACAGTATATGATGACATCATAATTAGTGTGCAGTATGACGTCACAGTGAAGTATGACGTCATAATGTATCCGCATTATGACATCACAATGTATTATGAGAGCGCAACATGCAGGTATTATGACCAATTTCGCTTACCATAATTGTGTCACATCTACGGGAGCATCATGAGCATGTATTATGACGTCACAGTATATGATGACATCATAATTAGTATGCAGTATGACGTCACAATGTATTATGACATCATAATGTATCCGCATTATGATATCACAATATTTTATGAGAGCGCAATTTGCACGTTTTATGACCATTTTCGATTACTCCAATTTGTGTCACATCTGCTGGAGCATCATGACCATGTATTATGATGTCACAGTATATGATGCCATCATAATTAGTATGCAGTATGACGTCACAATGTTTATGACGTCATAATGTATCCGCATTATGACATCTCAATATATTATGAGAGCGCAACGTGCAGGTATTATGAGCAATTTCTCTTACCCCAATTTGTGTCACATCCACTGGAGCATCATGAGCATGTATTCTGACGTCACAGTATTTGGTGACATCATAATTAGTATGCAGTATGACGTCACAATGTAGTATGACGTCATAATGTATCCGCATTATGACATCACAATATATTATGAGAGCGCAATTTGCAGGTTTTATGACCAATTTCGCTTACCACAATTTGTGTCGCATCTACTGGAGCGTCATGAGCATGTATTATGTCGTCACAGTATATGATGACATCATAATTAGTATGCACTATGACGTCACAATGTATTATGACGCCATAACGTATCCGCATTATGACATCACAATATATTATGAGAGCGCAATTTGCAGGTTTTATGACCAATTTCTCTTACCCCAATTTGTGTCACATCTACTGGAGCATCATGAGCATGTATTATGACGTCACAGTATATGATGACATCATAATTAGTGCGCAGTATGACGTTAATGTGAAGTATGACGTCATAATGTATCCGCATTATGACATCACAATGTATTATGAGAGCGCAACATGCAGGTATTATGAGCAATTTCTCTTACCTAAATTTGTGTGACATCTACTGGAGCATCATGAGAATGTATTATGACGTCACAGTATATGATGACAAAATAATTAGTATGCACTTTGACGTCACAATGTATTATGACGTCATATTGTATCCGCATTATGACATCACAATATATTATGAGAGCGCAACTTGCAGGTATTATGAGCAATTTCGCTTACCCCAGTTTGTGTCACGTCTACTGGAGCATGATGAGCATGTATTATGACGTCACAGTATATGATGACATCATAATTAGTATGCAGTATGACGTCACAATGTATTATGACGTCATAATGTATCCGCATTATGACATCACAATATATTATGAGAGCGCAATTTGCAGGTTTTATGACCATTTTCGCTTACCCCAATTTGTGTCACATCTACTGGAGCATCATGAGCATGTATTATGACGTCACAGTAAATGATGACATCATAATTAGTATGCAGTATGACATCACAATGTATTATGACGTCATAATGTATCCGCATTATGACATCACAATGTCTTATGAGAGCGCAACTAGCAGGTATTATGACCAATTTCGCTTACCCCAATTTGTGTCACATCTACTGGAGCATCATGAGCATGTATTATGACGTCACAGTATATGATGACATCATAATTAGTATGCAGTATGACGTCACAATGTATTATGACGTCATAATGTATCCGCATTATGACATCACAATATATTATGAGAGCGCAACGTGCAGGTATTATGAGCAATTTCTCTTACCCCAATTTGTGTCACATCTACTGGAGCATCATGAGCATGTATTATGACGTCACAGTATATGATGACATCATAATTAGTATGCACTATGACGTCACAATGTATTATGACGTCATAATGTATCCGCATTATGACATCACAATATATTATGAGAGCGCAATTTGCAGGTTCTATGACCAATTTCGCTTACCCCAATTTGTGTCACATCTACTGGAGCATCATGAGCATGTATTCTGACGTCACAGTATTTGATGACATCATAATTAGTATGCAGTATGATGTCACAATGTAGTATGACGTCATAATGTATCCGCATTATGACATCACAATATATTATGAGAGCGCAATTTGCAGGTTTTATGACCAATTTCTCTTACCCCAATTTGTGTCACATCTACTGGAGCATCATGAGCATGTATTATGACATCACAGTATATGATGACATCATAATTAGTGTGCAGTATGACGTCACAGTGAAGTATGACATCATAATATATCCGCATTATGACATCACAATGCATTATGAGAGCGCAACATGCAGGTATTATGACCAATTTCGCTTACCACAATTTGTGTCACATCTACTGGAGCATCATGAGCATGTATTATGACGTCACAGTATATGATGACATCATAATTAGTATGCAGTATGACGTCACAATGTATTATGACGTCATAATGTATCCGCATTATGACATCACAATATTTTATGAGAGCGCAATTTGCACGTTTTATGACCATTTTCGATTACTCCAATTTGTGTCACATCTACTGGAGCATCATGAGCATGTATTATGACGTCACAGTATATGATGACATCATAATTAGTATGCACTATGACCTCACAATGTATTATGACGTCATAATGTATCCGCATTATGACATCACAATATATTATGAGAGCGCAACGTGCAGGTATTATGAGCAATTTCTCTTACCCCAATTTGTTTCACATCTACTGGAGCATCATGAGCATGTATTATGTCGTCACAGTATATGATGACATCATAATTAGTATGCACTATGACGTCACAATGTATTATGACGTCATAATGTATCCGCATTATGACATCGCAATATATTATGAGAGCGCAATTTGCAGGTTTTGTGACCAATTTCGCTTACCCCAATTTGTGTCACATCTACTGGACCATCATGAGCATGTATTATGACGTCACAGTATATGATGACATCATAATTAGTATGCCGTATGACGTCACAATGTATTATGACGTCATAATGTATCCGCATTTTGACATCACAATATATTATGAGAGCGCAACCTGCAGGTATTATGAGCAATTTCTCTTAACCAAATATGTGTCACATCTACTGGAGCATCATGAGCATGTATTCTGACGTCACAGTATTTGATGACATCATAATTAGTATGCAGTATGACGTCACAATGTAGTATGACGTCATAATGTATCCGCATTATGACATCACAATATATTATGAGAGCGCAACTAGCAGGTATTATGACCAATTTCGCTTACCCCAATTTGTGTCACATCTACTGGAGAATCATGAGCATGTATTATGACGTCACAGTATATGATGACATCATAATTAGTATGCAGTATGACGTCACAATGTATTATGACATCATAATGTATCCGCATTATGACATCACAATATTTTATGAGAGCGCAATTTGCACGTTTTATGACCATTTTCGATTACTCCAATTTGTGTCACATCTACTGGAGCATCATGAGCATGTATTATGACGTCACAGTATATGATGACATCATAATTAGTATGCACTATGACGTCACAATGTATTATGACGTCATAATGTATCCGCATTATGACATCACAATATATTATGAGCGCGCAATTTGCAGGTTTTATGACCAATTTCGCTTACCCCAATTTGTGTCACATCTACTGGACCATCATGAGCATGTATTATGACGTCACAGTATATGATGACATCATAATTAGTATGCCGTATGACGTCACAATGTATTATGACGTCATAATGTATCCGCATTTTGACATCACAATATATTATGAGAGCGCAACATGCAGGTATTATGAGCAATTTCTCTTAACCCAATTTGTGTCACATCTACTGGAGCATCATGAGCATGTATTCTGACGTCACAGTATATGATGACATCATAATTAGTATGCCGTATGACGTCACAATGTAGTATGACGACATACTGTATCCGCATTATGACATCACAATATATTATGAGAGCGCAATTTGCAGGTTTTATGACCAATTTCTCTTATCCCAATTTGTGTCACATCTACTGGAGCATCATGAGCGTGTATTATGATGTCGCAGTATATGATGACATCATAATTAGTGTGCAGTATGACGTCACAGTGAAGTATGACGTCATAATGTATCCGCATTATGACATCACAATGTATAATGAGAGCGCAACATGCAGGTATTATGACCAATTTCGCTTACCACAATTTGTGTCACATCTACTGGAGCATCATGAGCCTGTATTATGACGTCACAGTATATGGTGACATCATAATTAGTATGCAGTATGACGTCACAATGTATTATGACGTCATAATGTATCCGCATTATGACATCACAATATTTTATGAGAGCGCAATTTGCACGTTTTATGACCATTTTCGATTACTCCAATTTGTGTCACATCTACTGGAGCATCATGAGCATGTATTATGACGTCACAGTATATGATGACATCATAATTAGTATGCAGTATGACGTCACAATATATTATGACATCATAATGTATCCGCATTATGACATCACAATATATTATGAGAGCGCAACGTGCAGGTATTATGTGCAATTTCTCTTACCCCAATTTGTGTCACATCTACTGGAGCATCATGAGCATGTATTATGACGTCACAGTATATGATGACATCATAATTAGTATGCACTATGACGTCACAATGTATTATGACGTCAAAATGTATCCACATTATGACATCACAATATATTATGAGAGCGCAATTTGCAGGTTTTATGACCAATTTCGCTTACCCCAATTTGTGTCACATCTACTGGACCATCATGAGCATGTATTATGACGTCACAGTATATGATGACATCATAATTAGTATGCCGTATGACATCACAATGTATTATGACGTCATAATGTATCCGTATTTTGACATCACAATATATCATGAGAGCGCAACATGCAGGTATTATGAGCAATTTCTCTTAACCCAATTTGTTTCACATCTACTGGAGCATCATGAGCATATATTCTGACGTCACAGTATTTGATGACATCATAATTAGTATGCAGTATGACGTCACAATGTAGTATGACGTCATAATGTATCCGCATTATGACATCACAATATATTACGAGAGCGCAATTTGCAGGTTTTATGACCAATTTCGCTTACCCCAATTTGTGTCACATCTACTGGAGCATCATGAGCATGTATTATGTCGTCACAGTATATGATGACATCATAATTAGTATGCACTATGACGTCACAATGTATTATGACGCCTTAACGTATCCACATTATGACATCACAATATATTATGAGAGCGCAATTTGCAGGTTTTATGACCAATTTCTCTTACCCCAATTTGTGTCACATCTACTGGAGCATCATGAGCATGTATTATGACGTCACAGTATATGATGACATCATAATTAGTATGCCGTATGACGTCACAAAGTATTATGACGTCATAATGTATCCGCATTTTGACATCACAATATATTATGAGAGCGCAACATGCAGGTATTATGAGCAATTTCTCTTAACCCAATTTGTGTCACATCTACTGGAGCATCATGAGCATGTATTTTGACGTCACAGTATTTGTTGACATCATAATTAGTATGCAGTATGACGTCACAATGTAGTATGACGTCATAATGTATCCGCATTATGACATCACAATATATTATGAGAGCGCAATTTGCAGGTTTTATGACCAATTTCGCTTACCACAATTTGTGTCGCATCTACTGGAGCATCATGAGCATGTATTATGTCGTCACAGTATATGATGACATCATAATTAGTATGCACTATGACGTCACAATGTATTATGACGTCATAATGTATCCGCATTATGACATCACAATATATTATGAGAGCGCAATTTGCAGGTTTTATGACCAATTTCTCTTACCCCAATTTGTGTCACATCTACTGGAGCATCATGAGCATGTATTATGACGTCACAGTATATGATGACATCATAATTAGTGCGCAGTATGACGTTACTGTGAAGTATGACGTCATAATGTATCAGCATTATGACATCACAATGTATTATGAGAGCGCAACATGCAGGTATTATGACCAATTTCGCTTACCACAATTTGTGTCACATCTACTGGAGCATCATGAGCATGTATTATGACGTAACAGTATATGATGACATCATAATTACTATGGACTATGACGTCACATTGTATTATGACGTCATAATGTATCCGCATTATGACATCACAATATATTATCAGTGCGCAATTTGCAGGTTTTATGACCATTTTCGATTACTCCAATTTGTGTCACATCTACTGGAGCATCATGAGCATGTATTATGACGTCACAGTATAGGATGACATCATAATTACTATGCACTATGATGTCACAATGTATTATGACGTCATAATGTATCTGTATTATGACATCACAATATATTATGAGAGCGCAACATGCAGGTATTATGAGCAATTTCTCTTACCTAAATTTGTGTGACATCTACTGGAGCATCATGAGAATGTATTATGACGTCACAGTATATGATGACAAAATAATTAGTATGCACTTTGACGTCACAATGTATTATGACGTCATATTGTATCCGCATTATGACATCACAATATATTATGAGAGCGCAACTTGCAGGTATTATGAGCAATTTCTCTTACCCCAATTTGTGTCACGTCTACTGGAGCAAGATGAGCATGTATTATGACGTCACAGTATATGATGACATCATAATTAGTATGCAGTATGACGTCACAATGTATTATGACGTCATAATGTATCCGCATTATGACATCACAATATATTATGAGAGCGCAATTTGCAGGTTTTATGACCAATTTCGCTTACCCCAATTTGTGTCACATCTACTGGACCATCATGAGCATGTATTATGACGTCACAGTATATGATGACATCATAATTAGTATGCCGTATGACATCACAATGTATTATGACGTCATAATGTATCCGTATTTTGACATCACAATATATCATGAGAGCGCAACATGCAGGTATTATGAGCAATTTCTCTTAACCCAATTTGTTTCACATCTACTGGAGCATCATGAGCATATATTCTGACGTCACAGTATTTGATGACATCATAATTAGTATGCAGTATGACGTCACAATGTAGTATGACGTCATAATGTATCCGCATTATGACATCACAATATATTACGAGAGCGCAATTTGCAGGTTTTATGACCAATTTCGCTTACCCCAATTTGTGTCACATCTACTGGAGCATCATGAGCATGTATTATGTCGTCACAGTATATGATGACATCATAATTAGTATGCACTATGACGTCACAATGTATTATGACGCCTTAACGTATCCACATTATGACATCACAATATATTATGAGAGCGCAATTTGCAGGTTTTATGACCAATTTCTCTTACCCCAATTTGTGTCACATCTACTGGAGCATCATGAGCATGTATTATGACGTCACAGTATATGATGACATCATAATTAGTATGCCGTATGACGTCACAAAGTATTATGACGTCATAATGTATCCGCATTTTGACATCACAATATATTATGAGAGCGCAACATGCAGGTATTATGAGCAATTTCTCTTAACCCAATTTGTGTCACATCTACTGGAGCATCATGAGCATGTATTTTGACGTCACAGTATTTGTTGACATCATAATTAGTATGCAGTATGACGTCACAATGTAGTATGACGTCATAATGTATCCGCATTATGACATCACAATATATTATGAGAGCGCAATTTGCAGGTTTTATGACCAATTTCGCTTACCACAATTTGTGTCGCATCTACTGGAGCATCATGAGCATGTATTATGTCGTCACAGTATATGATGACATCATAATTAGTATGCACTATGACGTCACAATGTATTATGACGTCATAATGTATCCGCATTATGACATCACAATATATTATGAGAGCGCAATTTGCAGGTTTTATGACCAATTTCTCTTACCCCAATTTGTGTCACATCTACTGGAGCATCATGAGCATGTATTATGACGTCACAGTATATGATGACATCATAATTAGTGCGCAGTATGACGTTACTGTGAAGTATGACGTCATAATGTATCAGCATTATGACATCACAATGTATTATGAGAGCGCAACATGCAGGTATTATGACCAATTTCGCTTACCACAATTTGTGTCACATCTACTGGAGCATCATGAGCATGTATTATGACGTAACAGTATATGATGACATCATAATTACTATGGACTATGACGTCACATTGTATTATGACGTCATAATGTATCCGCATTATGACATCACAATATATTATCAGTGCGCAATTTGCAGGTTTTATGACCATTTTCGATTACTCCAATTTGTGTCACATCTACTGGAGCATCATGAGCATGTATTATGACGTCACAGTATAGGATGACATCATAATTACTATGCACTATGATGTCACAATGTATTATGACGTCATAATGTATCTGTATTATGACATCACAATATATTATGAGAGCGCAACATGCAGGTATTATGAGCAATTTCTCTTACCTAAATTTGTGTGACATCTACTGGAGCATCATGAGAATGTATTATGACGTCACAGTATATGATGACAAAATAATTAGTATGCACTTTGACGTCACAATGTATTATGACGTCATATTGTATCCGCATTATGACATCACAATATATTATGAGAGCGCAACTTGCAGGTATTATGAGCAATTTCTCTTACCCCAATTTGTGTCACGTCTACTGGAGCAAGATGAGCATGTATTATGACGTCACAGTATATGATGACATCATAATTAGTATGCAGTATGACGTCAAAATGTATTATGACGTCATAATGTATCCGCATTATGACATCACAATATATTATGAGAGCGCAATTTGCAGGTTTTATGACCATTTTCGCTTACCCCAATTTGTGTCACATCTACTGGAGCATCATGAGCATGTATTATGACGTCACAGTAAATCATGACATCATAATTAGTATGCAGTATGACATCACAATGTATTATGACGTCATAATGTATCCGCATTATGACATCACAATGTCTTATGAGAGCCCAACTAGCAGGTATTATGACCAATTTCGCTTACCCCAATTTGTGTCACATCTACTGGAGAATCATGAGCATGTATTATGACGTCACAGTACATGATGACATCATAATTAGTATGCAGTATGACGTCACAATGTATTGTAACGTCATAATGTATCCGCATTATGACATCACAATATTTTATGAGAGCGCAATTTGCACGTTTTATGACCATTTTCGATTACTCCAATTTGTGTCACATCTACTGGAGCATCATGAACATGGATTATGACGTCACAGTATATGATGACATCATAATTAGTATGCAGTATGACGTCACAATGTATTATGATGTCATAATGTATCCCCATTATGACATCACAATATATTGTGAGAGCGCAACGTGCAGGTATTATGAGCAATTTCTCTTACCCCAATTTGTGTCACATCTACTGGAGCATCATGAGCATGTATTATGACGTCACAGTATATGATGACATCATAATTAGTATGCACTATGACGTCACAATGTATTATGACGTCATAATGTATCCGCCTTATGACATCACAATATATTATGAGAGCGCAATTTGCAGGTTTTATGACCAATTTCGCTTACCCCAATTTGTGTCACATCTACTGGCCCATCATGAGCATGTATTATGACGTCACAGTATATGATGACATCATAATTAGTATGCCGTATGACGTCACAAAGTATTATGACGTCATAATGTATCCGCATTTTGACATCACAATATATTATGAGAGCGCAACATGCAGGTATTATGAGCAATTTCTCTTAACCCAATTTGTGTCACATCTACTGGAGCATCATGAGCATGTATTATGACGTCACAGTATATGATGACATCATAATTAGTATGCAGTATGACGTCACAATGTATTATGACATCATAATGTATCCGCATTATGACATCACAATATTTTATGAGAGCGCAATTTGCACGTTTTATGACCATTTTCGATTACTCCAATTTGTGTCACATCTACTGGAGCATCATGAGCATGTATTATGACGTCACAGTATATGATGACATCATAATTAGTATGCACTATGACGTCACAATGTATTATGACGTCATAATGTATCCGCATTATGACATCACAATATATTATGAGCGCGCAATTTGCAGGTTTTATAACCAATTTCGCTTACCCCAATTTGTGTCACATCTACTGGACCATCATGAGCATGTATTATGACGTCACAGTATATGATGACATCATAATTAGTATGCCGTATGACGTCACAATGTATTATGACGTCATAATGTATCCGCATTTTGACATCACAATATATTATGAGAGCGCAACATGCATGCATTATGAGCAATTTCTCTTAACCCAATCTGTGTCACATCTACTGGAGCATCATGATCATGTATTCTGACGTCACAGTATTTGATGACATCATAATTAGTATGCAGTATGACGTCACAATGTAGTATGACGTCATAATGTATCCGCATTATGACATCACAATATATTATGAGAGCGCAATTTGCAGGTTTTATGACCAATTTCGCTTACCACAATTTGTGTCGCATCTACTGGAGCATCATGAGCATGTATTATGTCGTCACAGTATATGATTACATCATAATTAGTATGCACTATGACGTCACAATGTATTATGATGCCGTAACGTATCCGCATTATGACATCACAATATATTATGAGAGCGCAATTTGCAGGTTTTATGACCAATTTCTCTTACCCCAATTTGTGTCACATCTACTGGAGCATCATGAGCATGTATTATGACGTCACAGTATATGATGACATCATAATTAGTGTGCAGTATGACGTTACAGTGAAGTATGATGTCATAATGTATCCGCATTATGACATCACAATGTATTATGATAGCGCAACATGCAGGTATTATGACCAATTTCGCTTACCACAATTTGTGTCACATCTACTGGAGCATCATGAGCATGTATTATGACGTCACAGTATATGATGACATCATAATTACTATGGAATATGACGTCACATTGTATTATGACGTCATAATGTATCCGCATTATGACATCACAATATATTATCAGAGCGCAATTTGCAGCTTTTATGACCATTTTCGCTTACCCCAATTTGTGTCACATCTACTGGAGCATCATGAGCATGTATTATGTCGTCACAGTATATGATGACATCATAATTAGTATGCAGTATGACATCACAATGTATTATGACGTCATAATGTATCCGCATTATGACATCACAATGTCTTATGAGAGCGCAACTAGCAGGTATTATGACCAATTTCTCTTACCCCAATTTGTGTCACATCTACTGGAGAATCATGAGCATGTATTATGACGTCACAGTATATGATGACATCATAATTAGTATACAGTATGACGTCACAATGTATTATGACGTCATAATGTATCCGCTTTATGACATCACAATATTTTATGAGAGCGCAATTTGCACGTTTTATGACCATTTTCGATTACTCCAATTTGTGTCACATCTACTGGAGCATCATGAGCATGTATTATGTCGTCACAGTATATGATGACATCATAATTAGTATGCAGTATGACGTCACAATGTATTATGACGTCATAATGTATCCGCATTACGACATCACAATATATTATGAGAGCGCAACGTGCAGGTATTATGAGCAATTTCTCTTAACCCAATTTGTGTCACATCTACTGGAGCATCATGAGCATGTATTATGACGTCACAGTATATGATGACATCATAATTAGTATGCACTATGACGTCACAATGTATTATGACGTCATAATGTATCCGCATTATGACAACACAATATATTATGAGAGCGCAATTTGCAGGTTTTATGACCAATTTCGCTTACCCCAATTTGTGTCACATCTACTGGAGCATCATGAGCATGTATTATGACGTCACAGTATATGATGACATCATAATTAGTATGCCGTATGACGTCACAATGTATTATGACGTCATAATGTATCCGTAATTTGACATCACAATATATTATGAGAGCGCAACATGCAGGTATTATGAGCAATTTCTCTTAACCCAATTTGTGTCACATCTACTGGAGCATCATGAGCATGTATTCTGACGTCACAGTATTTGATGACATCATAATTAGTATGCACTATGACGTCACAATGTATTATGACGCCGTAACGTATAAGCATTATGACATCACAATATATTATGAGAGCGCAATTTGCAGGTTTTATGACCAATTTCTCTTACCCCAATTTGTGTCACATCTACTGGAGCATCATGAGCATGTATTATGACGTCACAGTATATGATGACATCATAATTAGTATGCAGTATGACGTCACAATGTATTATGACGTCATAATGTATCCGCATTATGACATCACAATATTTTATGAGAGCGCAATTTGCACGTTTTATGACCATTTTCGATTACTCCAATTTGTGTCACATCTACTGGAGCATCATGAGCATGTATTATGACGTCACAGTATATGATGACATCATAATTAGTATGCACTATGACCTCACAATGTATTATGACGTCATAATGTATCCGCATTATGACATCACAATATATTATGAGAGCGCAACGTGCAGGTATTATGAGCAATTTCTCTTACCCCAATTTGTGTCACATCTACTGGAGCATCATGAGCATGTATTATGTCGTCACAGTATATGATGACATCATAATTAGTATGCACTATGACGTCACAATGTATTATGACGCCTTAACGTATCCACATTATGACATCACAATATATTATGAGAGCGCAATTTGCAGGTTTTATGACCAATTTCTCTTACCCCAATTTGTGTCACATCTACTGGAGCATCATGAGCATGTATTATGACGTCACAGTATATGATGACATCATAATTAGTATGCCGTATGACGTCACAAAGTATTATGACGTCATAATGTATCCGCATTTTGACATCACAATATATTATGAGAGCGCAACATGCAGGTATTATGAGCAATTTCTCTTAACCCAATTTGTGTCACATCTACTGGAGCATCATGAGCATGTATTTTGACGTCACAGTATTTGTTGACATCATAATTAGTATGCAGTATGACGTCACAATGTAGTATGACGTCATAATGTATCCGCATTATGACATCACAATATATTATGAGAGCGCAATTTGCAGGTTTTATGACCAATTTCGCTTACCACAATTTGTGTCGCATCTACTGGAGCATCATGAGCATGTATTATGTCGTCACAGTATATGATGACATCATAATTAGTATGCACTATGACGTCACAATGTATTATGACGTCATAATGTATCCGCATTATGACATCACAATATATTATGAGAGCGCAATTTGCAGGTTTTATGACCAATTTCTCTTACCCCAATTTGTGTCACATCTACTGGAGCATCATGAGCATGTATTATGACGTCACAGTATATGATGACATCATAATTAGTGCGCAGTATGACGTTACTGTGAAGTATGACGTCATAATGTATCAGCATTATGACATCACAATGTATTATGAGAGCGCAACATGCAGGTATTATGACCAATTTCGCTTACCACAATTTGTGTCACATCTACTGGAGCATCATGAGCATGTATTATGACGTAACAGTATATGATGACATCATAATTACTATGGACTATGACGTCACATTGTATTATGACGTCATAATGTATCCGCATTATGACATCACAATATATTATCAGTGCGCAATTTGCAGGTTTTATGACCATTTTCGATTACTCCAATTTGTGTCACATCTACTGGAGCATCATGAGCATGTATTATGACGTCACAGTATAGGATGACATCATAATTACTATGCACTATGATGTCACAATGTATTATGACGTCATAATGTATCTGTATTATGACATCACAATATATTATGAGAGCGCAACATGCAGGTATTATGAGCAATTTCTCTTACCTAAATTTGTGTGACATCTACTGGAGCATCATGAGAATGTATTATGACGTCACAGTATATGATGACAAAATAATTAGTATGCACTTTGACGTCACAATGTATTATGACGTCATATTGTATCCGCATTATGACATCACAATATATTATGAGAGCGCAACTTGCAGGTATTATGAGCAATTTCTCTTACCCCAATTTGTGTCACGTCTACTGGAGCAAGATGAGCATGTATTATGACGTCACAGTATATGATGACATCATAATTAGTATGCAGTATGACGTCACAATGTATTATGACGTCATAATGTATCCGCATTATGACATCACAATATATTATGAGAGCGCAATTTGCAGGTTTTATGACCATTTTCGCTTACCCCAATTTGTGTCACATCTACTGGAGCATCATGAGCATGTATTATGACGTCACAGTAAATCATGACATCATAATTAGTATGCAGTATGACATCACAATGTATTATGACGTCATAATGTATCCGCATTATGACATCACAATGTCTTATGAGAGCCCAACTAGCAGGTATTATGACCAATTTCGCTTACCCCAATTTGTGTCACATCTACTGGAGAATCATGAGCATGTATTATGACGTCACAGTACATGATGACATCATAATTAGTATGCAGTATGACGTCACAATGTATTGTAACGTCATAATGTATCCGCATTATGACATCACAATATTTTATGAGAGCGCAATTTGCACGTTTTATGACCATTTTCGATTACTCCAATTTGTGTCACATCTACTGGAGCATCATGAACATGTATTATGACGTCACAGTATATGATGACATCATAATTAGTATGCAGTATGACGTCACAATGTATTATGATGTCATAATGTATCCCCATTATGACATCACAATATATTGTGAGAGCGCAACGTGCAGGTATTATGAGCAATTTCTCTTACCCCAATTTGTGTCACATCTACTGGAGCATCATGAGCATGTATTATGACGTCACAGTATATGATGACATCATAATTAGTATGCACTATGACGTCACAATGTATTATGACGTCATAATGTATCCGCCTTATGACATCACAATATATTATGAGAGCGCAATTTGCAGGTTTTATGACCAATTTCGCTTACCCCAATTTGTGTCACATCTACTGGACCATCATGAGCATGTATTATGACGTCACAGTATATGATGACATCATAATTAGTATGCCGTATGACGTCACAAAGTATTATGACGTCATAATGTATCCGCATTTTGACATCACAATATATTATGAGAGCGCAACATGCAGGTATTATGAGCAATTTCTCTTAACCCAATCTGTGTCACATCTACTGGAGCATCATGATCATGTATACTGACGTCACAGTATTTGATGACATCATAATTAGTATGCAGTATGACGTCACAATGTAGTATGACGTCATAATGTATCCGCATTATGACATCACAATATATTATGAGAGCGCAATTTGCAGGTTTTATGACCAATTTCGCTTACCACAATTTGTGTCGCATCTACTGGAGCATCATGAGCATGTATTATGTCGTCACAGTATATGATTACATCATAATTAGTATGCACTATGACGTCACAATGTATTATGATGCCGTAACGTATCCGCATTATGACATCACAATATATTATGAGAGCGCAATTTGCAGGTTTTATGACCAATTTCTCTTACCCCAATTTGTGTCACATCTACTGGAGCATCATGAGCATGTATTATGACGTCACAGTATATGATGACATCATAATTAGTGTGCAGTATGACGTTACAGTGAAGTATGATGTCATAATGTATCCGCATTATGACATCACAATGTATTATGATAGCGCAACATGCAGGTATTATGACCAATTTCGCTTACCACAATTTGTGTCACATCTACTGGAGCATCATGAGCATGTATTATGACGTCACAGTATATGATGACATCATAATTACTATGGAATATGACGTCACATTGTATTATGACGTCATAATGTATCCGCATTATGACATCACAATATATTATCAGAGCGCAATTTGCAGCTTTTATGACCATTTTCGCTTACCCCAATTTGTGTCACATCTACTGGAGCATCATGAGCATGTATTATGTCGTCACAGTATATGATGACATCATAATTAGTATGCAGTATGACATCACAATGTATTATGACGTCATAATGTATCCGCATTATGACATCACAATGTCTTATGAGAGCGCAACTAGCAGGTATTATGACCAATTTCTCTTACCCCAATTTGTGTCACATCTACTGGAGAATCATGAGCATGTATTATGACGTCACAGTATATGATGACATCATAATTAGTATACAGTATGACGTCACAATGTATTATGACGTCATAATGTATCCGCTTTATGACATCACAATATTTTATGAGAGCGCAATTTGCACGTTTTATGACCATTTTCGATTACTCCAATTTGTGTCACATCTACTGGAGCATCATGAGCATGTATTATGTCGTCACAGTATATGATGACATCATAATTAGTATGCAGTATGACGTCACAATGTATTATGACGTCATAATGTATCCGCATTACGACATCACAATATATTATGAGAGCGCAACGTGCAGGTATTATGAGCAATTTCTCTTAACCCAATTTGTGTCACATCTACTGGAGCATCATGAGCATGTATTATGACGTCACAGTATATGATGACATCATAATTAGTATGCACTATGACGTCACAATGTATTATGACGTCATAATGTATCCGCATTATGACAACACAATATATTATGAGAGCGCAATTTGCAGGTTTTATGACCAATTTCGCTTACCCCAATTTGTGTCACATCTACTGGAGCATCATGAGCATGTATTATGACGTCACAGTATATGATGACATCATAATTAGTATGCCGTATGACGTCACAATGTATTATGACGTCATAATGTATCCGTAATTTGACATCACAATATATTATGAGAGCGCAACATGCAGGTATTATGAGCAATTTCTCTTAACCCAATTTGTGTCACATCTACTGGAGCATCATGAGCATGTATTCTGACGTCACAGTATTTGATGACATCATAATTAGTATGCACTATGACGTCACAATGTATTATGACGCCGTAACGTATAAGCATTATGACATCACAATATATTATGAGAGCGCAATTTGCAGGTTTTATGACCAATTTCTCTTACCCCAATTTGTGTCACATCTACTGGAGCATCATGAGCATGTATTATGACGTCACAGTATATGATGACATCATAATTAGTATGCAGTATGACGTCACAATGTATTATGACGTCATAATGTATCCGCATTATGACATCACAATATTTTATGAGAGCGCAATTTGCACGTTTTATGACCATTTTCGATTACTCCAATTTGTGTCACATCTACTGGAGCATCATGAGCATGTATTATGACGTCACAGTATATGATGACATCATAATTAGTATGCACTATGACCTCACAATGTATTATGACGTCATAATGTATCCGCATTATGACATCACAATATATTATGAGAGCGCAACGTGCAGGTATTATGAGCAATTTCTCTTACCCCAATTTGTGTCACATCTACTGGAGCATCATGAGCATGTATTATGTCGTCACAGTATATGATGACATCATAATTAGTATGCACTATGACGTCACAATGTATTATGACGTCATAATGTATCCGCATTATGACATCGCAATATATTATGAGAGCGCAATTTGCAGGTTTTGTGACCAATTTCGCTTACCCCAATTTGTGTCACATCTACTGGACCATCATGAGCATGTATTATGACGTCACAGTATATGATGACATCATAATTAGTATGCCGTATGACGTCACAATGTATTATGACGTCATAATGTATCCGCATTTTGACATCACAATATATTATGAGAGCGCAACATGCAGGTATTATGAGCAATTTCTCTTAACCAAATATGTGTCACATCTACTGGAGCATCATGAGCATGTATTCTGACGTCACAGTATTTGATGACATCATAATTAGTATGCAGTATGACGTCACAATGTAGTATGACGTCATAATGTATCCGCATTATGACATCACAATATATTATGAGAGCGCAACTAGCAGGTAATATAACCAATTTCCCTTACCCCAATTTGTGTCACATCTACTGGAGAATCATGAGCATGTATTATGACGTCACAGTATATGATGACATCATAATTAGTATGCAGTATGACGTCACAATGTATTATGACATCATAATGTATCCGCATTATGACATCACAATATTTTATGAGAGCGCAATTTGCACGTTTTATGACCATTTTCGATTACTCCAATTTGTGTCACATCTACTGGAGCATCATGAGCATGTATTATGACGTCACAGTATATGATGACATCATAATTAGTATGCAGTATGACGTCACAATGTATTATGACGTCATAATGTATCCGCATTATGACATCACAATATTTTATGAGAGCGCAATTTGCACGTTTTATGACCATTTTCGATTACTCCAATTTGTGTCACATCTACTGGAGCATCATGAGCATGTATTATGACGTCACAGTATATGATGACATCATAATTAGTATGCACTATGACCTCACAATGTATTATGACGTCATAATGTATCCGCATTATGACATCACAATATATTATGAGAGCGCAACGTGCAGGTATTATGAGCAATTTCTCTTACCCCAATTTGTGTCACATCTACTGGAGCATCATGAGCATGTATTATGTCGTCACAGTATATGATGACATCATAATTAGTATGCACTATGACGTCACAATGTATTATGACGTCATAAGGTATCTGCATTATGACATCGCAATATATTATGAGAGCGCAATTTGCAGGTTTTGTGACCAATTTCGCTTACCCCAATTTGTGTCACATCTACTGGACCATCATGAGCATGTATTATGACGTCACAGTATATGATGACATCATAATTAGTATGCCGTATGACGTCACAATGTATTATGACGTCATAATGTATCCGCATTTTGACATCACAATATATTATGAGAGCGCAACATGCAGGTATTATGAGAAATTTCTCTTAACCAAATATGTGTCACATCTACTGGAGCATCATGAGCATGTATTCTGACGTCACAGTATTTGATGACATCATAATTAGTATGCAGGATGACGTCACAATGTAGTATGACGTCATAATGTATCCGCATTATGACATCACAATATATTATGAGAGCGCAACTAGCAGGTATTATGACCAATTTCGCTTACCCCAATTTTTGTCACATCTACTGGAGAATCATGAGCATGTATTATGACGTCACAGTATATGATGACATCATAATTAGTATGCAGTATGACGTCACAATGTATTATGACATCATAATGTATCCGCATTATGACATCACAATATTTTATGAGAGCGCAATTTGCACGTTTTATGACCATTTCCGATTACTCCAATTTGTGTCACATCTACTGGAGCATCATGAGCATGTATTATGACGTCACAGTATATGATGACATCATAATTAGTATGCACTATGACGTCACAATGTATTATGACGTCATAATGTATCCGCATTATGACATCACAATATATTATGAGCGCGCAATTTGCAGGTTTTATGACCAATTTCGCTTACCCCAATTTGTGTCACATCTACTGGACCATCATGAGCATGTATTATGACGTCACAGTATATGATGACATCATAATTAGTATGCCGTATGACGTCACAATGTATTATGACGTCATAATGTATCCGCATTTTGACATCACAATATATTATGAGAGCGCAACATGCATGTATTATGAGCAATTTCTCTTAACCCAATCTGTGTCACATCTACTGGAGCATCATGATCATGTATTCTGACGTCACAGTATTTGATGACATCATAATTAGTATGCAGTATGACGTCACAATGTAGTATGACGTCATAATGTATCCGCATTATGACATCACAATATATTATGAGAGCGCAATTTGCAGGTTTTATGACCAATTTCGCTTACCACAATTTGTGTCGCATCTACTGGAGCATCATGAGCATGTATTATGTCGTCACAGTATATGATGACATCATAATTAGTATGCACTATGACGTCACAATGTATTATGATGCCGTAACGTATCCGCATTATGACATCACAATATATTATGAGAGCGCAATTTGCAGGTTTTATGACCAATTTCTCTTACCCCAATTTGTGTCACATCTACTGGAGCATCATGAGCATGTATTATGACGTCACAGTATATGATGACATCATAATTAGTGTGCAGTATGACGTTACAGTGAAGTATGACGTCATAATGTATCCGCATTATGACATCACAATGTATTATGATAGCGCAACATGCAGGTATTATGACCAATTTCGCTTACCACAATTTGTGTCACATCTACTGGAGCATCATGAGCATGTATTATGACGTCACAGTATATGATGACATCATAATTACTATGGAATATGACATCACATTGTATTATGACGTCATAATGTATCCGCATTATGACATCACAATATATTATCAGAGCGCAATTTGCAGGTTTTATGACCATTTTCGCTTACCCCAATTTGTGTCACATCTACTGGAGCATAATGAGCATGTATTATGACGTCACAGTAAATCGTGACATCATAATTAGTATGCAGTATGACATCACAATGTATTATGACGTCATAATGTATCCGCATTATGACATCACAATGTCTTATGAGAGCGCAACTAGCAGGTATTATGACCAATTTCGCTTACCCCAATTTGTGTCACATCTACTGGAGAATCATGAGCATGTATTATGATGTCACAGTATATGATGACATCATAATTAGTATACAGTATGACGTCACAATGTATTATGACATCATAATGTATCCGCTTTATGACATCACAATATTTTATGAGAGCGCAATTTGCACGTTTTATGACCATTTTCGATTACTCCAATTTGTGTCACATCTACTGGAGCATCATGAGCATGTATTATGTCGTCACAGTATATGATGACAACATAATTAGTATGCAGTATGACGTCACAATGTATTATGACGTCATAATGTATCCGCATTATGACATCACAATATATTATGAGAGCGCAACGTGCAGGTATTATGAGCAATTTCTCTTACCCCAATTTGTGTCACATCTTCTGGAGCATCCTGAGGATGTATTATGTCGTCACAGTATATGATGACATCATAATTAGTATGCACTATGACGTCACAATGTATTATGACGTCATAATGTATCCGCATTATGACAACACAATATATTATGAGAGCGCAATTTGCAGGTTTTATGACCAATTTCGCTTACCCCAATTTGTGTCACATCTACTGGAGCATCATGAGCATGTATTATGACGTCACAGTATATGATGACATCATAATTAGTATGCCGTATGACGTCACAATGTATTATGACGTCATAATGTATCCGCATTTTGACATCACAATATATTATGAGAGCGCAACATGCAGGTATTATGAGCACTTTCTCTTAACCCAATTTGTGTCACATCTACTGGAGCATCATGAGCATGTATTATGACGTCACAGAATATGATGACATCATAATTACTATGCACTATGATGTCACAATGTATTATGACGTCATAATGTATCTGCATTATGACATCACAATATATTATGAGAGCGCAACATGCAGGTATTATGAGCAATTTCTCTTACCTAAATTTGTGTGACATCTACTGGAGCATCATGAGCATGTATTATGACATCACAGTATATGATGACAAAATAATTAGTATGCACTTTGACGTCACAATGTATTATGACGTCATAATGTATCCGCATTTTGACATCACAATATATTATGAGAGCGCAACTTGCAGGTGTTATGAGCAATTTCTCTTACCCCAATTTGTGTCACGTCTACTGGTGCATGATGAGCATGTATTATGACGTCACAGTATATGATGACATCATAATTAGTATGCAGTATGACGTCACAATGTATTATGACGTCATAATTTATCCGCATTATGACATCACAATATATTATGAGAGCGCAACATCCAGGTGTTATGAGCAATTTCTCTTACCTAAATTTGTGTCACATCTACTGGAGCATCATGAGCATGTATTATGATGTCACAGTATATGATGACATCATAATTAGTATGCAGTATGACGTCACAATGTATTATGACGTCATAATGTATCCGCCTTCTGACATCACAATATATTATGAGAGCGCAACATGCAGGTATTATGAGCAATTTCTCTTACCCCAGTTTGTGTCACATCTACTGGAGCATCATGAGCATGTATTTTGACGTCACAGTATTTGATGACATCATAATTAGTATGGAGTATGACGTCACAATGTATTATGACGTCATAATGTATCCGCATTATGACATCACAATATATTATGAGAGCGCAATTTGCAGGTTTTATGACCAATTTCGCTTACCCCAATTTGTGTCACATCTACTGGAGCATCATGAGCATGTATTATGACGTCACAGTATATGATGACATCATAATTAGTATGCACTATGACGTCACAATGTATTATGACGCCGTAACGTATCCGCATTATGACATCACAATATATTATGAGAGCGCAATTTGCAGGTTTTATGAGCAATTTCTCTTACCCCAATTTGTGTCACATCTAACGGAGCATCATGAGCATGTATTATGACGTCACAGTATATGATGACATCATAATTAGTATGCAGTATGACGTCACAATGTATTATGACGTCATAATGTATCCGCATTATGACATCACAATATATTATGAGAGCGCAGTTTGCATGTCTTATGACCATTTTCGCTTACCCCAATTTGTGTCACATCTACTGGAGCATCATGAGCATGTACTATGACATCACAGTATATGATGACATCATAATTAGTATGCACTATGACGTCACAATGTATTATGACGTCATAATGTATCCGCATTATGACATCACAATGTATTATGAGAGCGCAACTTGCAGGTATTAAGAGCAATTTCTCTTACCCCAATTTGTTTCACATCTACTGGAGCATCATGAGCATGTATTATGACATAACAGTATATGATCACATCATAATTAGTATGCAGTATGACGTCACAATGTATTATGACGTCATAATGTATCCGCATTATGACATCACAATATATTATGAGAGAGCAACATGCAGGTATTATGAGCAATTTCTCTTACCACAATTTGTGTCACATCTACTGGAGCATCATGAGAATGTATTATGACATCACAGTATATGATGATATCATAATTAGTATGGACTATGACGTCAAAATATATTATGACGTCATAATGTATCCGCATTATGACATTCCAACATATTAGGGGAGCGCAATTTGCAGGTATTATGAGCAAATTCTCTTTCCCCAATTTGTGTCACATCGACTGGAGCTTCATGAGCATGTATTATGACGTCAAAGTATATGATGACATCATAATTAATAAGCACTATGACGTCACAATGTATTGTGACGTCTTAATGTATCCGCATTACGATATCACAATATATGATGAGATCGCAATTTGCAGGTATTGTGACACATTTCTCTTACCCCAATTTGTGTCACATCTAGTGGAACATCATGAGCATTTACTATGACGTCAGATTATATGATGACATCCTAATTGGTATGCACTATGACGTCACAATGTATTATGACGTCATAATGTATCCGGATTATGACATCACAATATATTATGAGAGTGCAATTTGCAGGTTTTATGACCAATTTCGCTTACCCCAATTTGTGTCACATCTACTGGAGTATCTTGAGCATGTATTATGACGTCACAGTATATGATGACAGCATAATTAGTATGCAGTATGACGTCACAATGTATTATGACGTCATAATGTATCCGCATTATGACATCACAATATATTATGAGACCGTAACATGCAGGTATTATGACCAATTTCGCTTACCCCAATTTGGGTCACCTCTACTGGAGCATCATGAGCATGTATTATGACGTCACAGTATATGATGACATCATAATTAGTATGCACTATGACGTCACAATGTATTATGATGTCATAATGTATCCGCATTATGACATCACAATATATTATGAGATCGCAACTTGCAGGTATTATGAGCAATTTCTCTTACCCCAATTTGTGTCCCGTCTACTGCAGCATCATGAGCATGTATTATGACGTCACAGTATATGATGACATCATAATTAGTATGCAGTATGACGTCACAATGTATTATGACCTCATAATGTATCCGCATTATGACATCACAATACATTATGAGAGCGCAATTTGCACGTTTTATGACCATTTTCGATTACTCCAATTTGTGTCACATCTACTGGAGCATCATGAGCATGTATTATGACGTCACAGTATATGATGTCATCATAATTAGTATGCAGTATGACGTCACAATGTATTATGACGTCATATTGTATCCGCATTATGACATCACAATATATTATGAGAGCGCAACGTGCAGGTATTATGAGCAATTTCTCTTACCCCAATTTGTGTCACATCTACTGGAGCATCATGAGCATGTATTATGACGTCACAGTATATGATGACATCATAATTAGTATGCACTATGACGTCACAATGTATTATGACATCATAATGTATCCGCATTATTACATCACAATATATTATGAGAGCGCAACTTGCAGGTATTAAGAGCAATTTCTCTTACCCCAATTTGTGTCACGTCTACTGAAGCATCATGAGCATGTATTATGACATCACAGTATATGATGACATCATAATTAGTTTGCAGTATGACGTCACAATGTATTATGACGTCATAATGTATCCGCATTATGACATCACAATATATTATGAGAGCGCAACATGCAGGTATTATGAGCAATTTCTCTTACCCCAATTTTTTTCACATCTACTGGAGAAGCATCAGCATGTATTATGACGTCACAGTATATGATGACATCATAATTAGTATGCACTATGACGTCACAATGTATTATGACGTCATAATGTATCCGCATTATGACATCACAATATATTATCAGAGCGCAATTTGCAGGTTTTATGACCATTTTCGATTACCCCAATTTGTGTCACATCTACTGGACCATCATGAGCATGTATTATGACGTCACAGTATATGATGACATCATAATTAGTATGCAGTATGACGTCACATTGTATTATGACGTCATAATGTATCCGCCTTATGACATCACAATATATTATGAGAGCGCAACATGCAGGTATTATGAGCAATTTCTCTTACCCCAATTTGTGTCACATCTACTGGAGCATCATGAGCATGTATTCTGACGTCACAGTATTTGATGACATCATAATTAGTATGCAGTATGACGTCACAATGTATTATGACATCATAATGTATCCGCATTATGACATCACAATATATTATGAGAGCGCAATTTGCAGGTTTTATGACCAATTTCGCTTACCCCAATTTGTGTCACATCTACTGGAGCATCATGAGCATGTATTATGACGTCACAGTATATGATGACATCATAATTAGTATGCACTATGACGTCACAATGTATTATGACGCCGTAACGTATCCGCATTATGACATCACAATATATTATGAGAGCGTAATTTGCAGGTTTTATGACCAATTTCTCTTACCCCAAATTGTGTCACATCTACTGGAGCATCATGAGCATGTATTATGACGTCACAGTATATGATGAAATCATAATTAGTATGCAGTATGACGTCACAGTGAAGTATGACGTTATAATGTATCCGCATTATGACATCACAATGTATTATGAGAGCGCAACATGCAGGTATTATGACCAATTTCGCTTACCCCAATTTGTGTCACATCTACTGGAGCATCATGAGTATGTATTATGACGTCACAGTATATGATGACATCATAATTAGTATGGACTATGACATCACAATGTATTATGACGTCATAATGTATCCGCATCATGACATCACAATATATTATCAGAGCGCAATTTGCAGGTTTTATGACCATTTTCGATTACTCCAATTTGTGTCACATCTACTGGAGCATCATGAGCATGTATTCTGACATCACAGTATATGATGACATCACAATTAGTATGCAGTATGACATCACAATGTATTATGACGTCATAATGTATCCGCATTATGACATCAGAATATATTATGAGAGTGCAATTTGCAGGTTTTATGACCAATTTCGCTTACCACAATTTGTGTCACATCTACTGGAGCATCATGAGCATGTATTATGATGTCAGAGTATATGATGACATCATAATTAGTAAGCAGTATGACATCACAATGTATTATGACGTCATAATGTATCCGCATTATGACATCACAATATATTATGATAGCGCAATTTGCAGGTTTTATGACCAATTTCACTTACCCCATTATGTGTCACATCTACTGGAGCATCATGAGCATGTATTATGACGTCACAGTATATGATGACATCATAATTAGTATGCAGTATGACGTCACAATGTATTATGACGTCATAATGTATCCGCATTATGACATCACAATATTTTATGAGAGCGCAATTTGCACGATTTATGACCATTTTCGATTACTCCAATTTGTGTCACATCTACTGGAGCATCATGAGCATGTATTATGACGTCACAGTATATGATGCCATCATAATTAGTATGCAGTATGACGTCACAATGTATTATGACGTCATAATGTATCCGCATTATGACATCACAATATATTATGAGAGCGCAACGTGCAGGTATTATGAGCAATTTCTCTTACCCCAATTTGTGTCACATCTACTGGAGCATCATGAGCATGTATTATGACGTCACAGTATATGATGACATCATAATTAGTATGCACTATGACGTCACAATGTATTATGACGTCATAATGTATCCGCATTATGACATCACAATATATTATGAGAGCGCAATTTGAAGGTTTTATGACCAATTTCGCTTACCCCAATTTGTGTCACATCTACTGGAGCATCATGAGCATGTATTATGACATCACAGTATATGATGACATCATAATTAGTATGCCGTATGACGTCACAATGTATTATGACGTCATAATGTATCCGCATTTTGACATCACAATATATTATGAGAGTGCAACATGCAGGTATTATGAGCAATTTCTCTTAACCCAATTTGTGTCACATCTACTGGAGCATCATGAGCATGTATTCTGACGTCACAGTATTTGAGGACATCATAATTAGTATGCAGTATGACGTCACAATGTAGTATGACGTCATAATGTACCCGCATTATGACATCTCAATATATTATGAGAGCGCAATTTGCAGGTTTTATGACCAATTTCTCTTACCCCAATTTGTGTCACATCTACTGGAGCATCATGAGCGTGTATTATGATGTCACAGTATATGATGACATCATAATTAGTATGCACTATGACGTCACAATGTATTATGACGTCATAATGTATCCGCATTTTGACATCACAATATATTATGAGAGCGCAACATGCAGGTATTATGAGCAATTTCTCTTGACCAAATTTCTGTCACATCTACTGGAGCATCATGAGCATGTATTCTGACGTCACAGTATTTGATGACATCATAATTAGTATGCAGTATGACGTCACAATGTAGTATGACGTCATAATGTATCCGCATTATGACATCACAATATATTATGAGAGCGCAACTAGCAGGTATTATGACCAATTTCGCTTACCCCAATTTGTGTCACATCTACTGGAGAATCATGAGCATGTATTATGACGTCACAGTATATGATGACATCATAATTAGTATGCAGTATGACGTCACAATGTATTATGACATCATAATGTATCCGCATTATGACATCACAATATTTTATGAGAGCGCAATTTGCACGTTTTATGACCATTTTCGATTACTCCAATTTGTGTCACATCTACTGGAGCATCATGAGCATGTATTATGACGTCACAGTATATGATGACATCATAATTAGTATGCAGTATGACGTCACAATATTTTATGACGTCATAATGTATCCGCATTATGACATCACAATATATTATCAGAGCGCAATTTGCAGGTTTTATGACCATTTTCGATTACCCCAATTTGTGTCACATCTACTGGAGCATCATGAGCATGTATTATGACGTCACAGTATATGATGACATCATAATTAGTATGCACTATGACGTCACAATGTATTATGACGTCATAATGTATCCGCATTATGACATCACAATATATTATGAGAGCGCAATTTTCAGGTTTTATGACCAATTTCGCTTACCCCAATTTGTGTCACATCTACTGGAGCATCATGAGCATGTATTATGACATCACAGTATATGATGACATCATAATTAGTATGCCGTATGACGTCACAATGTAGTATGACGTCATAATGTATCCGCATTATGACATCACAATATATTATGAGAGCGCAATTTGCAGGTTTTATGACCAATTTCTCTTACCCCAATTTGTGTCACATCTACTGGAGCATCATGAGCGTGTATTATGATGTCACAGCATATGATGACATCATAATTAGTGTGCAGTATGACGTCACAGTGAAGTATGACGTCATAATGTATCCCCATTATGACATCACAATGTATTATGAGAGCGCAACATGCAGGTATTATGACCAATTTCGCTTACCACAATTTGTGTCACATCTACTGGAGCATCATGAGCATGTATTATGACGTCACAGTATATGGTGACATCATAATTAGTATGCAGTATGACGTCACAATGTATTATGACGTCATAATGTATCCGCATTATGACATCACAATATTTTATGAGAGCGCAATTTGCACGTTTTATGACCATTTTCGATTACTCCAATTTGTGTCACATCTACTGGAGCATCATGAGCATGTATTATGACGTCACAGTATATGATGACATCATAATTAGTATGCAGTATGACGTCACAATATATTATGACATCATAATGTATCCGCATTATGACATCACAATATAATATGAGAGCGCAACGTGCAGGTATTATGAGCAATTTCTCTTACCCCAATTTGTGTCACATCTACTGGAGCATCATGAGCATGTATTATGACGTCACAGTATATAATGACATCATAATTAGTATGCACTATGACGTCACAATGTATTATGACGTCATAATGTATCCGCATTATGACATCACAATATATTATGAGAGCGCAATTTGCAGGTTTTATGACCAATTTCGCTTACCCCAATTTGTGTCACATCTACTGGACCATCATGAGCATGTATTATGACGTCACAGTATATGATGACATCATAATTAGTATGCCGTATGACATCACAATGTATTATGACGTCATAATGTATCCGTATTTTGACATCACAATATATCATGAGAGCGCAACATGCAGGTATTATGAGCAATTTCTCTTATCCCAATTTGTTTCACATCTACTGGAGCATCATGAGCATATATTCTGACGTCACAGTATTTGATGACATCATAATTAGTATGCAGTATGACATCACAATGTAGTATGACGTCATAATATATCCGCATTATGACATCACAATATATTACGAGAGCGCAATTTGCAGGTTTTATGACCAATTTCGCTTACCCCAATTTGTGTCACATCTACTGGAGCATCATGAGCATGTATTATGTCGTCACAGTATATGATGACATCATAATTAGTATGCACTATGACGTCACAATGTATTATGACGCCGTAACGTATCCACATTATGACATCACAATATATTATGAGAGCGCAATTTGCAGGTTTTATGACCAATTTCTCTTACCCCAATTTGTGTCACATCTACTGGAGCATCATGAGCATGTATTATGACGTCACAGTATATGATGACATCATAATTAGTATACCGTATGACGTCACAATGTATTATGACGTCATAATGTATCCGCATTTTGACATCACAATATATTATGAGAGCGCAACATGCAGGTATTATGAGCAATTTCTCTTAACCCAATTTGTGTCACATCTACTGGAGCATCATGAGCATGAATTTTGACGTCACAGTATTTGTTGACATCATAATTAGTATGCAGTATGACATCACAATGTAGTATGACGTCATAATGTATCCGCATTATGACATCACAATATATTATGAGAGCGCAATTTGCAGGTTTTATGACCAATTTCGCTTACCACAATTTGTGTCGCATCTACTGGAGCATCATGAGCATGTATTATGTCGTCACAGTATATGATGACATCATAATTAGTATGCACTATGACGTCACAATGTATTATGACGCCATAACGTATCCGCATTATGACATCACAATATATTATGAGAGCGCAATTTGCAGGTTTTATGACCAATTTCTCTTACCCCAATTTGTGTCACATCTACTGGAGCATCATGAGCATGTATTATGACGTCACAGTATATGATGACATCATAATTAGTGCGCAGTATGACGTTACTGTGAAGTATGACGTCATAATGTATCCGCATTATGACATCACAATGTATTATGAGAGCGCAACATGCAGGTATTATGACCAATTTCGCTTACCACAATTTGTGTCACATCTACGGAAGCATCATGAGCATGTATTATGACATCACAGTATATGATGACATCATAATTAGTATGCAGTATGACGTCACAATGTATTATGACGTCATAATGTATCCGCATTATGACATCACAATATTTTATGAGAGCGCAATTTGCACGTTTTATGACCATTTTCGATTACTCCAATTTGTGTCACATCTGCTGGAGCATCATGACCATGTATTATGACGTCACAGTATATGATGCCATCATAATTAGTATCCAGTATGACGTCACAATGTATTATGACGTCATAATGTATCCGCGTTATGACATCACAGTATATTATGAGAGCGCAACGTGCAGGTATTATGAGCAATTTCTCTTACCCCAATTTGTGTCACATCTACTGGAGCATCATGAGCATGTATTCTGACGTCACAGTATTTGGTGACATCATAATTAGTATGCAGTATGACGTCACAATGTAGTATGACGTCATAATGTATCCGCATTATGACATCACAATATTTTATGAGAGCGCAATTTGCACGTTTTATGACCATTTTCGATTACTCCAATTTGTGTCACATCTACTGGAGCATCATCAGCATGTATTATGACGTCACAGTATATGATGCCATCATAATTAGTATGCAGTATGACGTCACAATGTATTATGTCGTCATAATGTATCCGCATTTTGACATCACAATATATTATGAGAGCGCAACGTGCAGGTATTATGAGCAATTTCTCTTACCCCAATTTGTGTCACATCTACTGGAGCATCATGAGCATGTATTATGACGTCAAAGTACATGATGACATCATAATTAGTATGCACTATGACGTCACAATGTATTATGACGTCATAATGTATCCGCATTATGACATCACAATATATTATGAGAGCGCAATTTGCAGGTTTTATGACCAATTTCGCTTACCCCAATTTGTGTCACATCTACTGGAGCATCATGAGCATGTATTATGACGTCACAGTATATGATGACATCATAATTAGTATGCCGTATGACGTCACAATGTATTATGACGTCATAATGTATCCGCATTTTGACATCACAATATATTATGAGAGCGCAACATGCAGGTATTATGAGCAATTTCTCTTAACCCAATTTGTGTCACATCTACTGGAGCATCATGAGCATGTATTCTGACGTCACAGTATTTGATGACATCATAATTAGTATGCAGTATGACGTCACAATGTAGTATGACGTCATAATGTATCCGCATTATGACATCACAATATATTATGAGAGCGCAATTTGCAGGTTTTATGACCAATTTCTCTTACCCCAATTTGTGTCACATCTACTGGAGCATCATGAGCGTGTATTATGATGTCACAGTATATGATGACATCATAATTAGTGTGCAGTATGACGTCACAGTGAAGTATGACGTCATAATGTATCCGCATTATGACATCACAATGTATTATGAGAGCGCAACATGCAGGTATTATGACCAATTTCGCTTACCACAATTTGTGTCACATCTACTGGAGCATCATGAGCATGTATTATGACGTCACAGTATATGGTGACATCATAATTAGTATGCAGTATGACGTCACAATGTATTATGACGTCATAATGTATCCGCATTATGACATCACAATATTTTATGAGAGCGCAATTTGCACGTTTTATGACCATTTTCGATTACTCCAATTTGTGTCACATCTACTGGAGCATCATGAGCATGTATTATGACGTCACAGTATATGATGACATCATAATTAGTATGCACTATGACGTCACAATATATTATGACGTCATAATGTATCCGCATTATGACATCACAATATATTATGAGAGCGCAACGTGCAGGTATTATGAGCAATTTCTCTGACCCCAATTTGTGTCACATCTACTGGAGCATCATGAGCATGTATTATGACGTCACAGTATATGATGACATCATAATTAGTATGCCGTATGACGTCACAATGCATTATGACGTCATAATGTATCCGCATTTTGACATCACAATATATTATGAGAGCGCAACAGGCAGGTATTATGAGCAATTTCTCTTAACCAAATTTGTGTCACATCTACTGGAGCATCATGAGCATGTATTCTGACGTCACAGTATTTGATGACATCATAATTAGTATGCAGTATGACGTCACAATGTAGTATGACGTCATAATGTATCCGCATTATGACATCACAATATATTATGAGAGCGCAATTTGCAGGTTTTATGACCAATTTCGCTTACCCCAATTTGTGTCACATCTACTGGAGCATCATGAGCATGTATTATGACGTCACAGTATATGATGACATCATAATTAGTGTGCAGTATGACGTCACAGTGATGTATGACGTCATAATGTATCCGCATTGTGAGATCACAATGTATTATGAGAGCGCAACATGCAGGTATTATGACCAATTTCGCTTACCATAATTTGTGTCACATCTACTGGAGCATCATGAGCATGTATTATGACGTCACAGTATATGATGACATCATAATTATTATGCAGTAGGACGTCACAATGTATTATGACATCATAATGTATCCGCATTATGACATCACAATATTTTATGAGAGCGCAATTTGCACGTTTTATGACCATTTTCGGTTACTCCAATTTGTGTCACATCTACTGGAGCATCATGAGCATGTATTATGACGTCACAGTATATGATGACATCATAATTAGTATGCAGTATGACGTCACAATATTTTATGACGTCATAATGTATCCGCATTATGACATCACAATATAATATGAGAGCGCAACGTGCAGGTATTATGAGCAATTTCTCTTACCCCAATTTGTGTCACATCTACTGGAGCATCATGAGCATGTATTATGACGTCACAGTATATGATGACATCATAATTAGTATGCACTATGACGTCACAATGTATTATGACGTCATAATGTATCCGCATTATGACATCACAATATATTATGAGAGCGTAATTTGCACGATTTATGACCAATTTCGCTTACCCCAATTTGTGTCACATCTACTGGACCATCATGAGCATGTATTATGACGTCACAGTATATGATGACATCATAATTAGTATGCCGTATGACATCACAATGTATTATGACGTCATAATGTATCCGTATTTTGACATCACAATATATCATGAGAGCGCAACATGCAGGTATTATGAGCAATTTCTCTTAACCCAATTTGTTTCACATCTACTGGAGCATCATGAGCATATATTCTGACGTCACAGTATTTGATGACATCATAATTAGTATGCAGTATGACGTCACAATGTAGTATGACGTCATAATGTATCCGCATTATGACATCACAATATATTACGAGAGCGCAATTTGCAGGTTTTATGACCAATTTCGCTTACCCCAATTTGTGTCACATCTACTGGAGCATCATGAGCATGTATTATGTCGTCACAGTATATGATGACATCATAATTAGTATGCACTATGACGTCACAATGTATTATGACGCCGTAACGTATCCACATTATGACATCACAATATATTATGAGAGCGCAGTTTGCAGGTTTTATGACCAATTTCTCTTACCCCAATTTGTGTCACATCTACTGGAGCATCATGAGCATGTATTATGACGTCACAGTATATGATGACATCATAATTAGTGCGCAGTATGACGTTACTGTGAAGTATGACGTCATAATGTATCCGCATTATGACATCACAATGTATTATGAGAGCGCAACATGCAGGTATTATGACCAATTTCGCTTACCACAATTTGTGTCACATCTACTGGAGCATCATGAGCATGTATTATGACGTCAGAGTATATGATGACATCATAATTACTATGGACTATGACGTCTCATTGTATTATGACGTCATAATGTATCCGCATTGTGACATCACAATATATTATCAGTGCGCAATTTGCAGGTTTTATGACCATTTTCGATTACTCCAATTTGTGTCACATCTACTGGAGCATCATGAGCATGTATTATGATGTCACAGTATAGGATGACATCATAATTACTATGCACTATGATGTCAAAATGTATTATGACGTCATAATGTATCTGTATTATGACATCACAATATATTATGAGAGCGCAACATGCAGGTATTATGAGCAATTTCTCTTACCTAAATTTGTGTGGCATCTACTGGAGCATCATGAGAATGTATTATGACGTCACAGTATATGATGACAAAATAATTAGTATGCACTTTGACGTCACAATGTATTATGACGTCATAATGTATCCGCATTATGACATCACAATATATTATGAGAGCGCAATTTGCAGGTTTTATGACCAATTTCTCTTACCCCAATTTGTGTCACATCTACTGGAGCATCATGAGCATGTATTATGACGTCACAGTAAATGATGACATCATAATTAGTATGCAGTATGACAACACAATGTATTATGACGTCATAATGTATCCGCATTATGACATCACAATGTCTTATGAGAGCCCAACTAGCAGGTATTATGACCAATTTCGCTTACCCCAATTTGTGTCACATCTACTGGAGCATCATGAGCATGTATTATGACGTCACAGTACATGATGACATCATAATTAGTATGCAGTATGACGTCACAATGTATTATGACGTCATAATGTATCCCCATTATGACATCACAATATATTGTGAGAGCGCAACGTGCAGGTATTATGAGCAATTTCTCTTACCCCAATTTGTGTCACATCTACTGGAGCATCATGAGCATGTATTATGACGTCACAGTATTTGATGACATCATAATTAGTATGCAGTATGACGTCACAATGCAGTATGACGTCATAATGTATCCGCATTATGACATCACAATATATTATGAGAGCGCAATTTGCAGGTTTTATGACCAATTTCTCTTACCCCAATTTGTGTCACATCTACTGGAGCATCATGAGCATGTATTATGACGTCACAGTATATGATGACATCATAATTATTATGGAATATGACGTCACATTGTATTATGACGTCATAATGTATCCGCATTATGACATCACAATATATTATCAGAGCGCAATTTGCAGGTTTTATGACCATTTTCGCTTACCCCAATTTGTGTCACATCTACTGGAGCATCATGAGCATGTATTATGACGTCACAGTATATGATGACATCATAATTAGTATGCAGTATGACGTCACAATGTATTATGACGTCATAATGTATCCGCTTTATGACATCACAATATTTTATGAGAGCGCAATTTGCACGTTTTATGACCATTTTCGATTACTCCAATTTGTGTCACATCTACTGGAGCATCATGAGCATGTATTATGTCGTCACAGTATATGATGACATCATAATTAGTATGCAGTATGACGTCACAATGTATTATGACGTCATAATGTATCCGCATTATGACATCACAATATATTATGAGAGCGCAACGTGCAGGTATTATGAGCAATTTCTCTTACCCCAATTTGTGTCACATCTACTGGAGCATCATGAGCATGTATTATGACGTCACAGTATATGATGACAACATAATTAGTTTGAACTATGACGTCACAATGTATTATGACGTCATAATGTATCCGCATTATGACAACACAATATATTATGAGAGCGCAATTTGCAGGTTTTATGACCAATTTCGCTTACCCCAATTTGTGTCACATCTACTGGAGCATCATGAGCATGTATTATGACGTCACAGTATATGATGACATCATAATTAGTATGCCGTATGACGTCACAATGTATTATGACGTCATAATGTATCCGCATTTTGACATCACAATATATTATGAGAGCGCAACATGCAGGTATTATGAGCAATTTCTCTTAACCCAATTTGTGTCACATCTACTGGAGCATCATGAGCATGTATTCTGACGTCACAGTATTTGATGACATCATAATTAGTATGCACTATGACGTCACAGTGTATTATGACGCCGTAATGTATAAGCGTTATGACATCACAATATATTATGAGAGCGCAATTTGCAGGTTTTATGACCAATTTCTCTTACCCCAATTTGTGTCACATCTACTGGAGCATCATGAGCATGTATTATGATGTCACAGTATATGATGACATCGTAATTAGTGTGCAGTATGACCTCACAGTGAAGTATGACGTCATAATGTATCCGCATTATGACATCACAATGTATTATGAGAGCGCAACATGCAGGTATTATGACCAATTTCGCTTACCACAATTTGTGTCACATCTACTGGAGCATCATGAGCATGTATTATGACGTCACAGTATATGATGACATCATAATTAGTATGGACTATGACGTCACATTGTATTATGGCGTCATAATGTATCCGCATTATGACATCACAATATATTATCAGAGCGCAATTTGCAGGTTTTATGACCATTTTCGAATACTCCAATTTGTGTCACATCTACTGGAGCATCATGAGCATGTATTATGACGTCACAGAATATGATGACATCATAATTACTATGCACTATGATGTCACAATGTATTATGACGTCATAATGTATCTGCATTATGACATCACAATATATTATGAAAGCGCAACATGCAGGTATTATGAGCAATTTCTCTTACCTAAATTTGTGTGACATCTACTGGAGCATCATGAGCATGTATTATGACGTCACAGTATATGATGACAAAATAATTAGTATGCACTTTGACGTCACAATGTATTATGACGTCATAATGTATCCGCATTTTCACATCACAATATATTATGAGAGCGCAACTTGCAGGTATTATGAGCAATTTCTCTTACCCCAATTTGTGTCACGTCTACTGGAGCATGATGAGCATGTATTATGACGTCACAATATATGATGACATCATAATTGGTATGCAGTATGACGTCACAATGTATTATGACGTCATAATTTATCCGCATTATGACATCACAATATATTATGAGAGCGCAACATGCAGGTGTTATGAGCAATTTCTCTTACCTAAATTTGTGTCACATCTACTGGAGCATCATGAGCATGTATTATGATGTCACAGTATATGATGACATCATAATTAGTATGCAGTATGACGTCACAATGTATTATGACGTCATAATGTATCCGCCTTCTGACATCACAATATATTATGAGAGCGCAACATGCAGGTATTATGAGCAATTTCTCTTACCCCAGTTTGTGTCACATCTACTGGAGCATCATGAGCATGTATTGTGACGTCACAGTATTTGATGACATCATAATTAGTATGGAGTATGACGTCACAATGTATTATGACGTCATAATGTATCCGCATTATGACATCACAATATATTATGAGAGCGCAATTTGCAGGTTTTATGACCCATTTCGCTTACCCCAATTTGTGTCACATCTACTGGAGCATCATGAGCATGTATTATGACGTCACAGTATATGATGACATCATAATTAGTATGCACTATGATGTCACAATGTATTATGACGCCGTAACGTATCCGCATTATGACATCACAATATATTATGAGAGCGCAATTTGCAGGTTTTATGAGCAATTTCTCTTACCCCAATTTGTGTCACATCTACCGGAGCATCATGAGCATGTATTATGACGTCACAGTATATGATGACATCATAATTAGTATGCAGTATGACGTCACAATGTATTATGACGTCATAATGTATCCGCATTATGACATCACAATATTTTATGAGAGCGCAATTTGCACGTTTTATGACCATTTTCGATTACTCCAATTTGTGTCACATCTACTGGAGCATCATGAGCATGTATTATGACGTCACAGTATATGATGACATCATAATTATTATGCAGTATGACGTCACAATGTATTATGACGTCATAATGTATCCGCATTATGACATCACAATATATTATGAGAGCGCAACGTGCAGGTATTATGAGCAATTTCTCTTACCCCAATTTGTGTCACATCTACTGGAGCATCATGAGCATGTATTATGACGTCACAGTATATGATGACATCATAATTAGTATGCAGTATGACGTCACAATGTATTATGACGTCATAATGTATCCGCTTTATGACATCACAATATTTTATGAGAGCGCAATTTGCACGTTTTATGACCATTTTCGATTACTCCAATTTGTGTCACATCTACTGGAGCATCATGAGCATGTATTATGTCGTCACAGTATATGATGACATCATAATTAGTATGCAGTATGACGTCACAATGTATTATGACGTCATAATGTATCCGCATTATGACATCACAATATATTATGAGAGCGCAACGTGCAGGTATTATGAGCAATTTCTCTTACCCCAATTTGTGTCACATCTACTGGAGCATCATGAGCATGTATTATGACGTCACAGTATATGATGACAACATAATTAGTTTGAACTATGACGTCACAATGTATTATGACGTCATAATGTATCCGCATTATGACAACACAATATATTATGAGAGAGCAATTTGCAGGTTTTATGACCAATTTCGCTTACCCCAATTTGTGTCACATCTACTGGAGCATCATGAGCATGTATTATGACGTCACAGTATATGATGACATCATAATTAGTATGCCGTATGACGTCACAATGTATTATGACGTCATAATGTATCCGCATTTTGACATCACAATATATTATGAGAGCGCAACATGCAGGTATTATGAGCAATTTCTCTTAACCCAATTTGTGTCACATCTACTGGAGCATCATGAGCATGTATTCTGACGTCACAGTATTTGATGACATCATAATTAGTATGCACTATGACGTCACAGTGTATTATGACGCCGTAATGTATAAGCGTTATGACATCACAATATATTATGAGAGCGCAATTTGCAGGTTTTATGACCAATTTCTCTTACCCCAATTTGTGTCACATCTACTGGAGCATCATGAGCATGTATTATGATGTCACAGTATATGATGACATCGTAATTAGTGTGCAGTATGACCTCACAGTGAAGTATGACGTCATAATGTATCAGCATTATGACATCACAATGTATTATGAGAGCGCAACATGCAGGTATTATGACCAATTTCGCTTACCACAATTTGTGTCACATCTACTGGAGCATCATGAGCATGTATTATGACGTCACAGTATATGATGACATCATAATTAGTATGGACTATGACGTCACATTGTATTATGGCGTCATAATGTATCCGCATTATGACATCACAATATATTATCAGAGCGCAATTTGCAGGTTTTATGACCATTTTCGAATACTCCAATTTGTGTCACATCTACTGGAGCATCATGAGCATGTATTATGACGTCACAGAATATGATGACATCATAATTACTATGCACTATGATGTCACAATGTATTATGACGTCATAATGTATCTGCATTATGACATCACAATATATTATGAGAGCGCAACATGCAGGTATTATGAGCAATTTCTCTTACCTAAATTTGTGTGACATCTACTGGAGCATCATGAGCATGTATTATGACGTCACAGTATATGATGACAAAATAATTAGTATGCACTTTGACGTCACAATGTATTATGACGTCATAATGTATCCGCATTTTGACATCACAATATATTATGAGAGCGCAACTTGCAGGTATTATGAGCAATTTCTCTTACCCCAATTTGTGTCACGTATACTGGAGCATGATGAGCATGTATTATGACGTCACAATATATAATGACATCATAATTGGTATGCAGTATGACGTCACAATGTATTATGACGTCATAATTTATCCGCATTATGACATCACAATATATTATGAGAGCGCAACATGCAGGTGTTATGAGCAATTTCTCTTACCTAAATTTGTGTCACATCTACTGGAGCATCATGAGCATGTATTATGATGTCACAGTATATGATGACATCATAATTAGTATGCAGTATGACGTCACAATGTATTATGACGTCATAATGTATCCGCCTTCTGACATCACAATATATTATGAGAGCGCAACATGCAGGTATTATGAGCAATTTCTCTTACCCCAGTTTGTGTCACATCTACTGGAGCATCATGAGCATGTATTGTGACGTCACAGTATTTGATGACATCATAATTAGTATGGAGTATGACGTCACAATGTATTATGACGTCATAATGTATCCGCATTATGACATCACAATATATTATGAGAGCGCAATTTGCAGGTTTTATGACCCATTTCGCTTACCCCAATTTGTGTCACATCTACTGGAGCATCATGAGCATGTATTATGACGTCACAGTATATGATGACATCATAATTAGTATGCACTATGACGTCACAATGTATTATGACGCCGTAACGTATCCGCATTATGACATCACAATATATTATGAGAGCGCAATTTGCAGGTTTTATGAGCAATTTCTCTTACCCCAATTTGTGTCACATCTACCGGAGCATCATGAGCATGTATTATGACGTCACAGTATATGATGACATCATAATTAGTATGCAGTATGACGTCACAATGTATTATGACGTCATAATGTATCCGCATTATGACATCACAATATTTTATGAGAGCGCAATTTGCACGTTTTATGACCATTTTCGATTACTCCAATTTGTGTCACATCTACTGGAGCATCATGAGCATGTATTATGACGTCACAGTATATGATGACATCATAATTATTATGCAGTATGACGTCACAATGTATTATGACGTCATAATGTATCCGCATTATGACATCACAATATATTATGAGAGCGCAACGTGCAGGTATTATGAGCAATTTCTCTTACCCCAATTTGTGTCACATCTACTGGAGCATCATGAGCATGTATTATGACGTCACAGTATATGATGACATCATAATTAGTATGCACTATGACGTCACAATGTATTATGACGTCATAATGTATCCGCATTATGACATCACAATATATTATGAGAGCGCAACATGCAGGTATTATGAGCAATTTCTCTTACCTAAATTTGTGTCACATCTACTGGAGCATCATGAGCATGTATTATGACGTCACAGTATATGATGACAAAATAATTAGTATGCACTTTGACGTCACAATGTATTATGACGTCATAATGTATCCGCCTTATGACGTCACAATATATTATGAGAGCGCAACATGCAGGTATTATGAGCAATTTCTCTTACCCCAATTTGTGTCACATCTACTGGAGCATCATGAGCATGTATTCTGACATCACAGTATATGATGACATCATAATTAGTATGCAGTATGACATCACAATGTATTATGACGTCATAATGTATCCGCATTATGACATCACAATATATTATGAGAGTGCAATTTGCTGGTTTTATGACCAATTTCGCTTACCACAATTTGTGTCACATCTACTGGAGCATCATGAGCATGTATTATGATGTCACAGTATATGATGACATCATAATTAGTATGCACTATGACGTCACAATGTTTTATGACTCCGTAACGTATCCGCATTATGATATCACAATATATTATGAGAACACAATTTGCAGGTTTTATGAACAATTTCTCTTACCCCAATTTGTGTCACAACTACTGGAGCATCATGAGCATGTATTATGATGTCAGAGTATATGATGACATCATAATTAGTATGCACTATGACATCACAATGTATTATGACGTCATAATGTATCCGCATTATGACATCACAATATATTATGAGAGCGCAATTTGCAGGTTTTATGACCAATTTCACTTACCCCATTTTGTGTCACATCTACTGGAGCATCATGAGCATGTATTATGACGTCACAGTATATCATGACTTCATAATTAGTATGCAGTATGACGTCACAATGTATTATGACGTCATAATATATCCGCATTATGACATCACAATATATTATGAGAGCGCAATTTGCAGGTTTTATGACCAATTTTGCTTACCACAATTTGTGTCACATCTACTGGAGCATCATGAGCATGTATTATGACGTCACAGTATATGAGGACATCATAATTAGTATGCAGTATGACGTCACAATGTATTATGACGTCATAATGTATCCACATTATGACATCACAATATATTATGAGAGCGCAATTTGCAGGATTTATGACCATTTTCGATTACTCCAATTTGTGTCACATCTACTGGAGCATCATGAGCATGTATTATGACGTCACAGTATATGATGACATCATAATTAGTATGCACTATGACGTCACAATGTATTATGACGTCATAATGTATCCGCATTAAGACATCACAATATATTATGAGAGCGCAACATGCAGGTTTTATGACCAATTTCGCTTACCCCAATTTGTGTCACATCTACTGGAGCATCATGAGCATGTATTATGAAGTCACAGTATATGATGACATCATAATTAGTATGCAGTATGATGTCAAAATGTATTATGACCTCGTAATGTATCCTCATTATGACTTCACAATATATTATGGGAGCGCAACATGCAGGTATTATGAGCAATTTCTCTTACCCCAATTTGTGTCACATCTACTGGAGCATCATGAGCATGTATTATGACGTCACAGTATATGATGACAGCATAATTAGTATGCAGTATGACGTCACAATGTATTATGACATCATAATGTATCCGCATTATGACATCACAATATTTTATGAGAGCGCAATTTGCACGTTTTATGACCATTTTCGATTACTCCAATTTGTGTCACATCTACTGGAGCATCATGAGCATGTATTATGACGTCACAGTATATTATGACATCATAATTAGTATGCAGTATGACGTCACAATATTTTATGACGTCATAATGTATCCGCATTATGACATCACAATATATTATGAGAGCGCAACGTGCAGGTATTATGAGCAATTTCTCTTACCCCAATTTGTGTCACATCTACTGGAGCTTCATGAGCATGTATTATGACGTCAAAGTATATGATGACATCATAATTAGTATGCACTATGACGTCACAATGTATTATGAAGTCATAATGTATCCGCATTATGACATCACAATATATTATGAGAGCGCAATTTGCAGGTTTTATGACCAATTTCGCTTACCCCAATTTGTGTCACATCTACTGGACCATCATGAGCATGCATTATGACGTCACAGTATGTGATGACATCATAATTAGTATGCCGTATGACATCACAATGTATTATGACGTCATAATGTATCCGTATTTTGACATCACAATATATCATGAGAGCGCAACATGCAGGTATTATGAGCAATTTCTCTTAACCCAATTTGTGTCACATCTACTGGAGCATCATGAGCATGTATTATGACGTCACAGTATATGATGACATCATAATTAGTGTGCAGTATGACGTCACAGTGAAGTATGACGTCATAATGTATCCGCATTATGACATCACAATGTATTATGAGAGCGCAACATGCAGGTATTATGACCAATTTCGCTTACCATAATTTGTGTCACATCTACGGGAGCATCATGAGCATGTATTATGACGTCACAGTATATGATGACATCATAATTAGTATGCAGTATGACGTCACAATGTATTATGACGTCATAATGTATCCGCATTATGACATCACATTATTTTATGAGAGCGCAATTTGCACGTTTTATGACCATTTTCGATTACTCCAATTTGTGTCACATCTACTGGAGCATCATGAGCATGTATTATGACGTCACAGTATATGATGACATCATAATTATTATGCAGTATGACGTCACAATGTATTATGACGTCATAATGTATCCGCATTATGACATCACAATATATTATGAGAGCGCAACGTGCAGGTATTATGAGCAATTTCTCTTACCCCAATTTGTGTCACATCTACTGGAGCATCATGAGCATGTATTATGACGTCACAGTATATGATGACATCATAATTAGTATGCACTATGACGTCACAATGTATTATGACGTCATAATGTATCCGCATTATGACATCACAATATATTATGAGAGCGCAACATGCAGGTATTATGAGCAATTTCTCTTACCTAAATTTGTGTCACATCTACTGGAGCATCATGAGCATGTATTATGACGTCACAGTATATGATGACAAAATAATTAGTATGCACTTTGACGTCACAATGTATTATGACGTCATAATGTATCCGCATTATGACGTCACAATATATTATGAGAGCGCAACATGCAGGTATTATGAGCAATTTCTCTTACCCCAATTTGTGTCACATCTACTGGAGCATCATGAGCATGTATTCTGACATCACAGTATATGATGACATCATAATTAGTATGCAGTATGACATCACAATGTATTATGACGTCATAATGTATCCGCATTATGACATCACAATATATTATGAGAGTGCAATTTGCTGGTTTTATGACCAATTTCGCTTACCACAATTTGTGTCACATCTACTGGAGCATCATGAGCATGTATTATGATGTCACAGTATATGATGACATCATAATTAGTATGCACTATGACGTCACAATGTTTTATGACTCCGTAACGTATCCGCATTATGATATCACAATATATTATGAGAGCACAATTTGCAGGTTTTATGAACAATTTCTCTTACCCCAATTTGTGTCACATCTACAGGAGCATCATGAGCATGTATTATGATGTCAGAGTATATGATGACATCATAATTAGTATGCACTATGACATCACAATGTATTATGACGTCATAATGTATCCGCATTATGACATCACAATATATTATGAGAGCGCAATTTGCAGGTTTTATGACCAATTTCACTTACCCCATTTTGTGTCACATCTACTGGAGCATCATGAGCATGTATTATGACGTCACAGTATATCATGACATCATAATTAGTATGCAGTATGACGTCACAATGTATTATGACGTCATAATATATCCGCATTATGACATCACAATATATTATGAGAGCGCAATTTGCAGGTTTTATGACCAATTTCGCTTACCACAATTTGTGTCACATCTACTGGAGCATCATGAGCATGTATTATGACGTCACAGTATATGAGGACATCATAATTAGTATGCAGTATGACGTCACAATGTATTATGACGTCATAATGTATCCACATTATGACATCACAATATATTATGAGAGCGCAATTTGCAGGATTTATGACCATTTTCGATTATTCCAATTTGTGTCACATCTACTGGAGCATCATGAGCGTGTATTATGATGTCACAGTATGTGATGACATCATAATTAGTATGCCGTATGACATCACAATGTATTATGACGTCATAATGTATCCGTATTTTGACATCACAATATATCATGAGAGCGCAACATGCAGGTATTATGAGCAATTTCTCTTAACCCAATTTGTGTCACATCTACTGGAGCATCATGAGCATGTATTATGACGTCACAGTATATGATGACATCATAATTAGTGTGCAGTATGACGTCACAGTGAAGTATGACGTCATAATGTATCCGCATTATGACATCACAATGTATTATGAGAGCGCAACATGCAGGTATTATGACCAATTTCGCTTACCATAATTTGTGTCACATCTACGGGAGCATCATGAGCATGTATTATGACGTCACAGTATATGATGACATCATAATTAGTATGCAGTATGACGTCACAATGTAGTATGACGTCATAATGTATCCGCATTATGACATCACAATATATTATGAGAGCGCAATTTGCAGGTTTTATGACCAATTTCGCTTACCCCAATTTGTGTCACATCTACTGGAGCATCATGAGCATGTATTATGTCGTCACAGTATATGATGACATCATAATTAGTATGCACTATGACGTCACAATGTATTATGACGCCGTAACGTATCCGCATTATGACATCACAATATATTATGAGAGCGCAACGTGCAGGTATTATGAGCAATTTCTCTAACCCCAATTTGTGTCACATCTACTGGAGCATCATGAGCATGTATTATGACGTCACAGTATATGATGACATCATAATCAGGATGCACTATGACGTCACAATGTATTATGACGTCATAATGTATCCGCATTATGACATCACAATATATTATGAGAGCGCAATTTGCAGGTTTTATGACCAATTTCTCTTATCCCAATTTGTGTCACATCTACTGGAGCATCATGAGCGTGTATTATGATGTCACAGTATATGATGACATCATAATTAGTGTGCAGTATGACGTCACAGTGAAGTATGACGTCATAATGTATCCGCATTATGACATCACAATGTATAATGAGAGCGCAACATGCAGGTATTATGACCAATTTCGCTTACCACAATTTGTGTCACATCTACTGGAGCATCATGAGCCTGTATTATGACGTCACAGTATATGGTGACATCATAATTAGTATGCACTATGACGTCACAATATATTATGACGTCATAATGTATCCGCATTATGACATCACAATATTTTATGAGAGCGCAATTTGCACGTTTTATGAACATTTTCGATTACTCCAATTTGTGTCACATCTACTGGAGCATCATGAGCATGTATTATGACGTCACAGTATATGATGACATCATAATTAGTATGCAGTATGACCTCACAATATATTATGACGTCATAATGTATCCGCATTATGACATCACAATATATTATGAGAGCGCAACGTGCAGGTATTATGAGCAATTTCTCTTACCCCAATTTGTGTCACATCTACTGGAGCATCATGAGCATGTATTATGACGTCACAGTATATGATGACATCATAATTAGTATGCACTATGATGTCACAATGTATTATGACGTCATAATGTATCCGCATTATGACATCACAATATATTATGAGAGCGCAATTTGCAGGTTTTATGACCAATTTCGCTTACCCCAATTTGTGTCACATCTACTGGAGCATCATGAGAATGTATTATGACGTCACAGTATATGATGACATCATAATTAGTATGCCGTATGACATCACAATGTATTATGACGTCATAATGTATCCGTATTTTGACATCACAATATATCATGAGAGCGCAACATGCAGGTATTATGAGCAATTTCTCTTAACCCAATTTGTTTCACATCTACTGGAGCATCATGAGCATATATTCTGACGTCACAGTATTTGATGACATCATAATTAGTATGCAGTATGACGTCACAATGTAGTATGACGTCATAATGTATCCGCATTATGACATCACAATATATTACGAGAGCGCAATTTGCAGGTTTTATGACCAATTTCGCTTACCCCAATTTGTGTCACATCTACTGGAGCATCATGAGCATGTATTATGTCGTCACAGTATATGATGACATCATAATTAGTATGCACTATGACGTCACAATGTATTATGACGCCTTAACGTATCCACATTATGACATCACAATATATTATGAAAGCGCAATTTGCAGGTTTTATGACCAATTTCTCTTACCCCAATTTGTGTCACATCTACTGTAGCATCATGAGCATGTATTATGACGTCACAGTATATGATGACATCATAATTAGTATGCACTATGACGTCACAATGTATTATGACGTCATAATGTATCCTCATTTTGACATCACAATATATTATGAGAGCGCAACATGCAGGTATTATGAGCAATTTCTCTTAACCCAATTTGTGTCACATCTACTGGAGCATCATGAGCATGTATTTTGACGTCACAGTATTTGTTGACATCATAATTAGTATGCAGTATGACGTCACAATGAAGTATGACGTCATAATGTATCCGCATTATGACATCACAATATATTATGAGAGCGCAATTTGCAGGTTTTATGACCAATTTCGCTTACCACAATTTGTGTCGCATCTACTGGAGCATCATGAGCATGTATTATGTCGTCACAGTATATGATGACATCATAATTAGTATGCACTATGACGTCACAATGTATTATGACGCCGTAACGTATCCGCATTATGACATCACAATATATTATCAGTGCGCAATTTGCAGGTTTTATGACCATTTTCGATTACTCCAATTTGTGTCACATCTACTGGAGCATCATGAGCATGTATTATGACGTCACAGTATAGGATGACATCATAATTACTATGCACTATGATGTCACAATGTATTATGACGTCATAATGTATCTGTATTATGACATCACAATATATTATGAGAGCGCAACATGCAGGTATTATGAGCAATTTCTCTTACCAAAATTTGTGTGACATCTACTGGAGCATCATGAGAATGTATTATGACGTCACAGTATATGATGACAAAATAATTAGTATGCACTTTGACGTCACAATGTATTATGACGTCATATTGTATCCGCATTATGACATCACAATATATTATGAGAGCGCAACTTTCAGGTATTATGAGCAATTTCTCTTACCCCAATTTGTGTCACGTCTACTGGAGCATGATGAGCATGTATTATGACGTCACAGTATATGATGACATCATAATTAGTATACAGTATGACGTCACAATGTATTATGACGTCATAATGTATCCGCATTATGACATCACAATATATTATGAGAGCGCAATTTGCAGGTTTTATGACCATTTTCGCTTACCCCAATTTGTGTCACATCTACTGGAGCATCATGAGCATGTATTATGACGTCACAGTAAATCATGACATCATAATTAGTATGCAGTATGACATCACAATGTATTATGACGTCATAATGTATCCGCATTATGACATCACAATGTCTTATGAGAGCCCAACTAGCAGGTATTATGACCAATTTCGCTTACCCCAATTTGTGTCACATCTACTGGAGAATCATGAGCATGTATTATGACGTCACAGTACATGATGACATCATAATTAGTATGCAGTATGACGTCACAATGTATTGTGACGTCATAATGTATCCGCATTATGACATCACAATATTTTATGAGAGCGCAATTTGCACGTTTTATGACCATTTTCGATTACTCCAATTTGTGTCACATCTACTGGAGCATCATGAACATGTATTATGACGTCACAGTATATGATGACATCATAATTAGTATGCAGTATGACGTCACAATGTATTATGATTTCATAATGTATCCCCATTATGACATCACAATATATTGTGAGAGCGCAACGTGCAGGTATTATGAGCAATTTCTCTTACCCCAATTTGTGTCACATCTACTGGAGCATCATGAGCATGTATTATGACATCACAGTATATGATGACATCATAATTAGTATGCACTATGACGTCACAATGTATTATGACGTCATAATGTATCCGCATTATGACATCACAATATATTATGAGAGCGCAATTTGCAGGTTTTATGACCAATTTCGCTTACCCCAATTTGTGTCACATCTACTGGACCATCATGAGCATGTATTATGACGTCACAGTATATGATGACATCATAATTAGTATGCCGTATGACGTCACAAAGTATTATGACGTCATAATGTATCCGCATTTTGACATCACAATATATTATGAGAGCGCAACATGCAGGTATTATGAGCAATTTCTCTTAACCCAATTTGTGTCACATCTACTGGAGCATCATGAGCATGTATTCTGACGTCACAGTATTTGATGACATCATAATTAGTATGCAGTATGACGTCACAATGTAGTATGACGTCATAATGTATCCGCATTATGACATCACAATATATTATGAGAGCGCAATTTGCAGGTTTTATGACCAATTTCTCTTACCCCAATGTGTGTCACATCTACTGGAGCATCATGAGCATGTATTATGACGTCACAGTATATGATGACATCATAATTAGTGTGCAGTATGACGTCACAGTGAAGTATGACGTCATAATGTATCCGCATTATGACATCACAATGTATTATGAGAGCGCAACATGCAGGTATTATGAGCAATTTCTCTTACCCCAATTTGTGTCACATCTACTGGAGCATCATGAGCATGTATTATGACGTCACAGTATATGATGACATCATAATTAGTATGCACTATGACGTCACAATGTATTATGACGTCATAATGTATCCGCATTATGACATCACAATATATTATGAGAGCACAACATGCAGGTATTATGAGCAATTTCTCTTACCCCAATTTGTGTCACATCTACTGGAGCATCATGAGCATGTATTATGACGTCACAGTATATGATGACATCATAATTAGTATGCACTATGACGTCACAATGTATTATGACGTCATAATGTATCCGCATTATGACATCACAATATATTATGAGAGCGCAACATGCAGGTATTATGAGCAATTTCTCTTACCTAAATTTGTGTGACATCTACTGGAGCATCATGAGCATGTATTATGACGTCACAGTATATGATGACAAAATAATTAGTATGCACTTTGACGTCACAATGTATTATGACGTCATAATGTATCCGCATTATGACATCACAATATATTATGAGAGCGCAACTTGCAGGTATTATGAGCAATTTCGCTTACCCCAGTTTGTGTCACGTCTACTGGAGCATGATGAGCATGTATTATGACGTCACAGTATATGATGACATCATAATTAGTATGCAGTATGACGTCACAATGTATTATGACGTCATAATGTATCCGCATTATGACATCACAATATATTATGAGAGCGCAATTTGCAGGTTTTATGACCATTTTCGCTTACCCCAATTTGTGTCACATCTACTGGAGCATCATGAGCATGTATTATGACGTCACAGTAATTGATGACATCATAATTAGTATGCATTATGACATCACAATGTATTATGACGTCATAATGTATCCGCATTATGACATCACAATGTCTTATGAGAGCGCAACTAGCAGGTATTATGACCAATTTCGCTTACCCCAATTTGTGTCACATCTACTGGAGAATCATGAGCATGTATTATGACGTCACAGTATATGATGACATCATAATTAGTATGCAGTATGACGTCACAATGTATTATGACGTCATAATGTATCCGCATTATGGCATCACAATATTTTATGAGAGCGCAATTTGCACGTTTTATGACCATTTTCGATTACTCCAATATGTGTCACATCTACTGGAGCATCATGAGCATGTATTATGACGTCACAGTATATGATGACATCATAATTAGTATGCAGGATGACGTCACAATGTATTATGACGTCATAATGTATCCGCATTATGACATCACAGTATATTATGAGAGCGCAACATGCAGGTATTATGAGCAATTTCTCTTACCCCAATTTCTGTCACATCTACTGGAGCATCTTGAGCATGTATTATGACGTCACAGTATATGATGACATCATAATTAGTATGCACTATGACGTCACAATGTATTATGACGTCATAATATATCCGCATTATGACATCACAATATATTATGAGAGCGCAATTTGCAGGTTTTATGACCAATTTCGCTTACCCCAAATTGTGTCACATCTACTGGAGCATCATGAGCATGTATTCTGACGTCACAGTATTTGATGACATCATAATTAGTATGCAGTATGATGTCACAATGTAGTATGACGTCATAATGTATCCGCATTATGACATCACAATATATTATGAGAGCGCAATTTGCAGGTTTTATGACCAATTTCTCTTACCCCAATTTGTGTCACATCTACTGGAGCATCATGAGCATGTATTATGATGTCACAGTATATGATGACATCATAATTAGTGTGCAGTATGACGTCACAGTGAAGTATGACATCATAATATATCCGCATTATGACATCACAATGCATTATGAGAGCGCAACATGCAGGTATTATGACCAATTTCGCTTACCACAATTTGTGTCACATCTACTGGAGCATCATGAGCATGTATTATGACGTCACAGTATATGATGACATCATAATTAGTATGCAGTATGACGTCACAATGTATTATGACGTCATAATGTATCCGCATTATGACATCACAATATTTTATGAGAGCGCAATTTGCACGTTTTATGACCATTTTCGATTACTCCAATTTGTGTCACATCTACTGGAGCATCATGAGCATGTATTATGACGTCACAGTATATGATGACATCATAATTAGTATGCACTATGACGTCACAATGTATTATGACGTCATAATGTATCCGCATTATGACATCACAATATATTATGAGAGCGCAACGTGCAGGAATTATGAGCAATTTCTCTTACCCCAATTTGTGTCACATCTACTGGAGCATCATGAGCATGTATTATGTCGTCACAGTATATGATGACATCATAATTAGTATGCACTATGACGTCACAATGTATTATGACGTCATAATGTATCCGCATTATGACATCGCAATATATTATGAGAGCGCAATTTGCAGGTTTTGTGACCAATTTCGCTTACCCCAATTTGTGTCACATCTACTGGACCATCATGAGCATGTATTATGACGTCACAGTATATGATGACATCATAATTAGTATGCCGTATGACGTCACAATGTATTATGACGTCATAATGTATCCGCATTTTGACATCACAATATATTATGAGAGCGCAACATGCAGGTATTATGAGCAATTTCTCTTAACCAAATATGTGTCACATCTACTGGAGCATCATGAGCATGTATTCTGACGTCACAGTATTTGATGACATCATAATTAGTATGCAGTATGACGTCACAATGTAGTATGACGTCATAATGTATCCGCATTATGACATCACAATATATTATGAGAGCGCAACTAGCAGGTATTATGACCAATTTCGCTTACCCCAATTTGTGTCACATCTACTGGAGAATCATGAGCATGTATTATGACGTCACAGTATATGATGACATCATAATTAGTATGCAGTATGACGTCACAATGTATTATGACATCATAATGTATCCGCATTATGACATCACAATATTTTATGAGAGCGCAATTTGCACGTTTTATGACCATTTTCGATTACTCCAATTTGTGTCACATCTACTGGAGCATCATGAGCATGTATTATGACGTCACAGTATATGATGACATCATAATTAGTATGCACTATGACGTCACAATGTATTATGACGTCATAATGTATCCGCATTATGACATCACAATATATTATGAGCGCGCAATTTGCAGGTTTTATGACCAATCTCGCTTACCCCAATTTGTGTCACATCTACTGGACCATCATGAGCATGTATTATGACGTCACAGTATATGATGACATCATAATTAGTATGCCGTATGACGTCACATTGTATTATGACGTCATAATGTATCCGCATTATGACATCACAATATATTATCAGTGCGCAATTTGCAGGTTTTATGACCATTTTCGATTACTCCAATTTGTGTCACATCTACTGGAGCATCATGAGCATGTATTATGACGTCACAGTATAGGATGACATCATAATTACTATGCACTATGATGTCACAATGTATTATGACGTCATAATGTTTCTGTATTATGACATCACAATATATTATGGGAGCGCAACATGCAGGTATTATGAGCAATTTCTCTTACCTAAATTTGTGTGACATCTACTGGAGCATCATGAGAATGTATTATGACGTCACAGTATATGATGACAAAATAATTAGTATGTACTTTGACGTCACAATGTATTATGACGTCATATTGTATCCGCATTATGACATCACAATGTATTATGAGAGCGCAACTTGCAGGTATTATGAGCAATTTCTCTTACCCCAATTTGTGTCACGTCTACTGGAGCATGATGAGCATGTATTATGACGTCACAGTATATGATGACATCATAATTTGTATGCAGTATGACGTCACAATGTATTATGACGTCATAATGTATCCGCATTATGACATCACAATATATTATGAGAGCGCAATTTGCAGGTTTTATGACCATTTTCGCTTACCCCAATTTGTGTCACATCTACTGGAGCATCATGAGCATGTATTATGACGTCACAGTAAATCATGACATCATAATTAGTATGCAGTATGACATCACAATGTATTATGACGTCATAATGTATCCGCATTATGACATCACAATGTCTTATGAGAGCCCAACTAGCAGGTATTATGACCAATTTCGCTTACCGCAATTTGTGTCACATCTACTGGAGAATCATGAGCATGTATTATGACGTCACAGTACATGATGACATCATAATTAGTATGCAGTATGACGTCACAATATATTGTGACGTCATAATGTATCCGCATTATGACATCACAATATTTTATGAGAGCGCAATTTGCACGTTTTATGACCATTTTCGATTACTCCAATTTGTGTCACATCTACTGGAGCATCATGAACATGTATTATGACGTCACAGTATATGATGACATCATAATTAGTATGCAGTATGACGTCACAATGTATTATGATGTCATAATGTATCCCCATTATGACATCACAATATATTGTGAGAGCGCAACGTGCAGGTATTATGAGCAATTTCTCTTACCCCAATATGTGTCACATCTACTGGAGCATCATGAGCATGTATTATGACATCACAGTATATGATGACATCATAATTAGTATGCACTATGACGTCACAATGTATTATGACGTCATAATGTATCCGCATTATGACATCACAATATATTATGAGAGCGCAATTTGCAGGTTTTATGACCAATTTCGCTTACCCCAATTTGTGTCACATCTACTGGACCATCATGAGCATGTATTATGACGTCACAGTATATGATGACATCATAATTAGTATGCCGTATGACGTCACAAAGTATTATGACGTCATAATGTATCCGCATTTTGACATCACAATATATTATGAGAGCGCAACATGCAGGTATTATGAGCAATTTCTCTTAACCCAATTTGTGTCACATCTACTGGAGCATCATGAGCATGTATTCTGACGTCACAGTATTTGATGACATCATAATTAGTATGCAGTATGACGTCACAATGTAGTATGACGTCATAATGTATCCGCATTATGACATCACAATATATTATGAGAGCGCAATTTGCAGGTTTTATGACCAATTTCTCTTACCCCAATGTGTGTCACATCTACTGGAGCATCATGAGCATGTATTATGACGTCACAGTATATGATGACATCATAATTAGTGTGCAGTATGACGTCACAGTGAAGTATGACGTCATAATGTATCCGCATTATGACATCACAATGTATTATGAGAGCGCAACATGCAGGTATTATGACCAATTTCGCTTACCACAATTTGTGTCACATCTACTGGAGCATCATGAGCATGTATTATGACGTCACAGTATATGATGACATCATAATTAGTATGCAGTATGACGTCACAATGTATTATGACGTCATAATGTATCCGCATTATGACATCACAATATTTTATGAGAGCGCAATTTGCACGTTTTATGACCATTTTCGATTACTCCAATTTGTGTCACATCTACTGGAGCATCATGAGCATGTATTATGACGTCACAGTATATGATGACATCATAATTAGTATGCACTATGACGTCAAAATGTATTATGACGTCATAATGTATCCGCATTATGACATCACAATATATTATGAGAGCGCAACATGCAGGTATTATGAGCAATTTCTCTTACCCCAATTTGTGTCACATCTACTGGAGCATCATGAGCATGTATTATGACGTCACAGTATATGATGACATCATAATTAATATGCACTATGACGTCACAATGTATTATGACGTCATAATGTATCCGCATTATGACATCACAATATATTATGAGAGCGCAACATGCAGGTATTATGAGCAATTTCTCTTACCTAAATTTGTGTGACATCTACTGGAGCATCATGAGCATGTATTATGACGTCACAGTATATGATGACAAAATAATTAGTATGCACTTTGACGTCACAATGTATTATGACGTCATAATGTATCCGCATTATGACATCACAATATATTATGAGAGCGCAACTTGCAGGTATTATGAGCAATTTCTCTTACCCCAGTTTGTGTCACGTCTACTGGAGCATGATGAGCATGTATTATGACGTCACAGTATATGATGACATCATAATTATTATGCAGTATGACGTCACAATGTATTATGACGTCATAATGTATCCGCATTATGACATCACAATATATTATGAGAGCGCAATTTGCAGGTTTTATGACCATTTTCGCTTACCCCAAATTGTGTCACATCTACTGGAGCATCATGAGCATGTATTATGACGTCACAGTATATGATGACATCATAATTAGTATGCATTATGACATCACAATGTATTATGACGTCATAATGTATCCGCATTATGACATCACAATGTCTTATGAGAGCGCAACTAGCAGGTATTATGACCAATTTCGCTTACCCCAATTTGTGTCACATCTACTGGAGAATCATGAGCATGTATTATGACGTCACAGTATATGATGACATCATAATTAGTATGCAGTATGACGTCACAATGTATTATGACGTCATAATGTATCCGCATTATGGCATCACAATATTTTATGAGAGCGCAATTTGCACGTTTTATGACCATTTTCGATTACTCCAATATGTGTCACATCTACTGGAGCATCATGAGCATGTATTATGACGTCACAGTATATGATGACATCATAATTAGTATGCAGTATGACGTCACAATGTATTATGACGTCATAATGTATCCGCATTATGACATCACAATATATTATGAGAGCGCAACGTGCAGGTATTATGAGCAATTTCTCTTACCTCAATTTGTGTCACATCTACTGTAGCATCATGAGCATGTATTATGACGTCACAGTATATGATGACATCATAATTAGTATGCACTATGACGTCACAATGTATTATGACGTCATAATGTATCCGTATTATGACATCACAATATATTATGAGAGCGCAATTTGCAGGTTTTATGACCAATTTCGCTTACCCCAATTTGTGTCACATCTACTGGAGCATCATGAGCATGTATTCTGACGTCACAGTATTTGATGACATCATAATTAGTATGCAGTATGATGTCACAATGTAGTATGACGTCATAATGTATCCGCATTATGACATCACAATATATTATGAGAGCGCAATTTGCAGGTTTTATGACCAATTTCTCTAACCCCAATTTGTGTCACATCTACTGGAGCAACATGAGCATGTATTATGACGTCACAGTATATGATGACATCATAATTAGTGTGCAGTATGACGTCACAGTGAAGTATGACATCATAATATATCCGCATTATGACATCACAATGCATTATGAGAGCGCAACATGCAGGTATTATGACCAATTTCGCTTACCACAATTTGTGTCACATCTACTGGAGCATCATGAGCATGTATTATGACGTCACAGTATATGATGACATAATAATTAGTATGCAGTATGACGTCACAATGTATTATGACGTCATAATGTATCCGCATTATGACATCACAATATATTATGAGAGCGCAACGTGCAGGTATTATGAGCAATTTCTCTTACCCCAATTTGTGTCACATCTACTGGAGCATCATGAGCATGTATTATGTCGTCACAGTATATGATGACATCATAATTAGTATGCAGTATGACGTCACAATGTATTATGACGTCATAATGTATCCGCATTATGACATCGCAATATATTATGAGAGCGCAATTTGCAGGTTTTGTGACCAATTTAGCTTACCCCAATTTGTGTCACATCTACTGGACCATCATGAGCATGTATTATGACGTCACAGTATATGATGACATCATAATTAGTATGCCGTATGACGTCACAATGTATTATGACGTCATAATGTATCCGTATTTTGACATCACAATATATTATGAGAGCGCAACATGCAGGTATTATGAGCAATTTCTCTTAATCAAATATGTGTCACATCTACTGGAGCATCATGAGCATGTATTCTGACGTCACAGTATTTGATGACATCATAATTAGTATGCAGTATGACGTCACAATGTAGTATGACGTCATAATGTATCCGCATTATGACATCACAATATATTATGAGAGCGCAACTAGCAGGTATTATGACCAATTTCGCTTACCCCAATTTGTGTCACATCTACTGGAGAATCATGAGCATGTATTATGACGTCACAGTATATGATGACATCATAATTAGTATGCAGTATGACGTCACAATGTATTATGACATCATAATGTATCCGCATTATGACATCACAATATTTTATGAGGGCGCAATTTGCACGTTTTATGACCATTTTCGATTACTCCAATTTGTGTCACATCTACTGGAGCATCATGAGCATGTATTATGACGTCACAGTATATGATGACATCATAATTAGTATGCACTATGACGTCACAATGTATTATGACGTCATAATGTATCCGCATTATGACATCACAGTATATTATGAGCGCGCAATTTGCAGGTTTTATGACCAATTTCGCTTACCCCAATTTGTGTCACATCTACTGGACCATCATGAGCATGTATTATGACGTCACAGTATATGATGACATCATAATTAGTATGCCGTATGACGTCACAATGTATTATGACGTCATAATGTATCCGCATTTTGACATCACAATATATTATGAGAGCGCAACATGCATGTATTATGAGCAATTTCTCTTAACCCAATCTGTGTCACATCTACTGGAGCATCATGATCATGTATTCTGACGTCACAGTATTTGATGACATCATAATTAGTATGCAGTATGACGTCACAATGTAGTATGACGTCATAATGTATCCGCATTATGACATCACAATATATTATGAGAGCGCAATTTGCAGGTTTTATGACCAATTTCGCTTACCACAATTTGTGTCGCATCTACTGGAGCATCATGAGCATGTATTATGTCGTCACAATATATGATGACATCATAATTAGTATGCACTATGACGTCACAATGTATTATGATGCCGTAACGTATCCGCATTATGACATCACAATATATTATGAGAGCGCAATTTGCAGGTTTTATGACCAATTTCTCTTACCCCAATTTGTGTCACATCTACTGGAGCATCATGAGCATGTATTATGACGTCACAGTATATGATGACATCATAATTAGTGTTCTGTATGACGTTACAGTGAAGTATGACGTCATAATGTATCCGCATTATGACATCACAATGTATTATGATAGCGCAACATGCAGGTATTATGACCAATTTCGCTTATCACAATTTGTGTCACATCTACTGGAGCATCATGAGCATGTATTATGACGTCACAGTATATGATGACATCATAATTACTATGGAATATGACGTCACATTGTATTATGACGTCATAATGTATCCGCATTATGACATCACAATATATTATCAGAGCGCAATTTGCAGGTTTTATGACCATTTTCGCTCACCCCAATTTGTGTCACATCTACTGGAGCATCATGAGCATGTATTATGACGTCACAGTAAATGATGACATCATAATTAGTATGCAGTATGACATCACAATGTATTATGACGTCATAATGTATCCACATTATGACATCACAATGTCTTATGAGAGCGCAACTAGCAGGTATTATGACAAATTTCGCTTACCCCAATTTGTGTCACATCTACTGGAGAATCATGAGCATGTATTATGACGTCACAGTATATGATGACATCATAATTAGTATACAGTATGACGTCACAATGTATTATGACGTCATAATGTATCCGCTTTATGACATCACAATATTTTATGAGAGCGCAATTTGCACGTTTTATGACCATTTTCGATTACTCCAATTTGTGTCACATCTACTGGAGCATCATGAGCATGTATTATGTCGTCACAGTATATGATGACATCATAATTAGTGTGCAGTACGACGTCACAATGTATTATGACGTCATAATGTATCCGCATTATGACATCACAATATATTATGAGAGCGCAACGTGCAGGTATTATGAGCAATTTCTCTTACCCCAATTTGTGTCACATCTACTGGAGCATCATGAGCATGTATTATGACGTCACAGTATATGATGACATCATAATTAGTATGCACTATGACGTCACAATGTATTATGACGTCATAATGTATCCGCATTATGACAACACAATATATTATGAGAGCGCAATTTGCAGGTTTTATGACCAATTTCGCTTACCCCAATTTGTGTCACATCTACTGGAGCATCATGAGCATGTATTATGACGTCACAGTATATGATGACATCATAATTAGTATGCCGTATGACGTCACAATGTATTATGACGTCATAATGTATCCGCATTTTGACATCACAATATATTATGAGAGCGCAACGTGCAGGTATTATGAGCAATTTCTCTTAACCCAATTTGTGTCACATCTACTGGAGCATCATGAGCATGTACTCTGACGTCACAGTATTTGATGACATCATAATTAGTATGCACTATGACGTCACAATGTATTATGACGCCGTAACGTATAAGCATTATGACATCACAATATATTATGAGAGCGCAATTTGCAGGTTTTATGACCAATTTCTCTTACCCCAATTTGTGTCACATCTACTGGTGCATCATGAGCATGTATTATGATGTCACAGTATATGATGACATCGTAATTAGTGTGCAGTATGACCTCACAGTGAAGTATGACGTCATAATGTATCCGCATTATGACATCACAATGTATTATGAGAGCGCAACATGCAGGTATTATGACCAATTTCGCTTACCACAATTTGTGTCACAACTACTGGAGCATCATGAGCATGTATTATGACATCACAGTATATGATGACATCATAATTAGTATGGACTATGACGTCACATTGTATTATGGCGTCATAATGTATCCGCATTATGACATCACAATATATTATCAGAGCGGAATTTGCAGGTTTTATGACCATTTTCGAATACTCCAATTTGTTTCACATCTACTGGAGCATCATGAGCATGTATTATGACGTCACAGAATATGATGACATCATAATTACTATGCACTATGATGTCACAATGTATAATGACGTCATAATGTATCTGCATTATGACATCACAATATATTATGAGAGCGCAACATGCAGGTATTATGAGCAATTTCTCTTACCTAAATTTGTGTGACATCTACTGGATCATCATGAGCATGTATTATGACGTCACAGTATATGATGACAAAATAATTAGTATGCACTTTGACGTCACAATGTATTATGACGTCATAATGTATCCGCATTTTGACATCACAATATATTATGGGAGCGCAACTTGCAGGTGTTATGAGCAATTTCTCTTACCCCAATTTGTGTCACGTCTACTGGTGCATGATGAGCATGTATTATGACGTCACAGTATATGATGACATCATAATTAGTATGCAGTATGACGTCACAATGTATTATGACGTCATAATTTATCCGCATTATGACATCACAATATATTATGAGAGCGCAACATGCAGGTGTTATGAGCAATTTCTCTTACCTAAATTTGTGTCACATCTACTGGAGCATCATGAGCATGTATTATGATGTCACAGTATATGATGACATCATAATTAGTATGCAGTATGACGTCACAATGTATTATGACGTCATAATGTATCCGCCTTCTGACATCACAATATATTATGAGAGCGCAACATGCAGGTATTATGAGCAATTTCTCTTACCCCAGTTTGTGTCACATCTACTGGAGCATCATGAGCATGTATTTTGACGTCACAGTATTTGATGACATCATAATTAGTATGGAGTATGACGTCACAATGTATTATGACGTCATAATGTATCCGCATTATGACATCACAATATATTATGAGAGCACAATTTGCAGGTTTTATGACCAATTTCGCTTACCCCAATTTGTGTCACATCTACTGGAGCATCATGAGCATGTATTATGACGTCACAGTATATGATGACATCATAATTAGTATGCACTATGACGTCACAATGTATTATGACGCCGTAACGTATCCGCATTATGACATCACAATATATTATGAGAGCGCAATTTGCAGGTTTTATGAGCAATTTCTCTTACCCCAATTTGTGTCACATCTACCGGAGCATCATGAGCATGTATTATGACGTCACAGTATATGATGACATCATAATTAGTATGCAGTATGACGTCACAATGTATTATGACGTCATAATGTATCCGCATTATGACATCACAATATATTATGAGAGCGCAGTTTGCATGTCTTATGACCATTTTCGCTTACCCCAATTTGTGTCACATCTACTGGAGCATCATGAGCATGTACTATGACATCACAGTATATGATGACATCATAATTAGTATGCACTATGACGTCACAATGTATTATGACGTCATAATGTATCCGCATTATGACATCACAAAATATTATGAGCGCGCAACTTGCAGGTATTAAGAGCAATTTCTCTTACCCCAATTTGTTTCACATCTACTGGAGCATCATGAGCATGTATTATGACGTCACAGTATATGATGACATCATAATTAGTATGCAGTATGACGTCACAATGTATTATGACGTCATAATGTATCCGCATTATGACATCACAATATATTATGAGAGCGCAACGTGCAGGTATTATGAGCAATTTCTCTTACCCCAATTTGTGTCACATCTACTGGAGCATCATGAGCATGTATTATGACGTCACAGTATATGATGACATCATAATTAGTATGCACTATCACGTAACAATGTATTATGACTTCATAATGTATCCGCATTATGACATCACAATATATTATGAGAGCGCAGTTTGCAGGTCTTATGACCATTTTCGCTTACCCCAATTTGTGTCACATCTACTGGAGCATCATGAGCATGTATTATGACGTCCCAGTATATGATGACATCATAATTAGTATGCAATATGACGTCACAATGTATTATGACGTCATAATGTATCCGCATTATGACATCACAATATATTATGAGAGAGCAACATGCAGGTATTATGAGCAATTTCTCTTACCACAATTTGTGTCACATCTACTGGAGCATCATGAGAATGTATTATGACATCACAGTATATGATGATATCATAATTAGTATGGACTATGACGTCATAATGTATCCGCATTATGACATCACAACATATTAGGGGAGCGCAATTTGCAGGTATTATGAGCAAATTCTCTTTCCCCAATTTGTGTCACATCGACTGGAGCTTCATGAGCATGTATTATGACGTCAAAGTATATGATGACATCATAATTAATAAGCACTATGACGTCACAATGTATTGTGACGTCTTAATGTATCCGCATTACGATATCACAATATATGATGAGATCGCAATTTGCAGGTATTGTGACACATTTCTCTTACCCCAATTTGTGTCACATCTAGTGGAACATCATGAGCATTTACTATGACGTCAGATTATATGATGACATCCTAATTGGTATGCACTATGACGTCACAATGTATTATGACGTCATAATGTATCCGGATTATGACATCACAATATATTATGAGAGTGCAATTTGCAGGTTTTATGACCAATTTCGCTTACCCCAATTTGTGTCACATCTACTGGAGTATCTTGAGCATGTATTATGATGTCACAGTATATGATGACATCATTACTAGTATGTAAGATGACGTCACAATGTATTATGACGTCATAATGTATCCGCATTATGACATCACAATATATTATGAGAGCGCAACATGCAGGTGTTATGAGCAATTTCTCTTACCCCAATTTGTGTCACATCTATTGGAGCATCATCAGCATGTATTATGACGTCACAGTATATGATGACATCATAATTAGTATGCACTATGACGTCACAATGTATTATGACGTCATAATGTATCCGCATTATGACATCACAATATATTACGAGAGCGCAGTTTCCAGGTTTTATGACCAATTTCGCCTACCCCAATTCGTGTCACATCTACTGGAGCATCATGAGCATGTATTATGACGTCAGAGTATATGATGACATCATAATTAGTATGCAGTATGACGTCACAGTGTATTATGACGTCATAATGTATCCGCATTATGACATCACAATATATTATGAGAGCGCAATTTGCAGGTATTATGATCAATTTCTCTTACCCCAATTTGTGTCACATCTACTGGAGCATCATGACCATGTATTATGACGTCAGACTATATGATGTCATCATAATTAGTATGCACTATGACATCACAATGTATTATGTCGTCATAATGTATCCGCATTATGACATCACAATATATTATGAGAGCGCAATTTGCAGGTTTTATGACCAATTTCGCTTACCCCATTTTGTGTCACATCTACTGGAGCATCATGAGCATGTATTATGACATCACAGTATATGATGACAGCATAATTAGTATGCAGTTTGACGTCACAATGTATTATGACGTCATAATGTATCCGCATTATGACATCACAATATATTATGAGACCGTAACATGCAGGTATTATGACCAATTTCGCTTACCCCAATTTGTGTCACCTCTACTGGAGCATCATGAGCATGTATTATGACGTCACAGTATATGATGACATCATAATTAGTATGCACTATGACGTCACAATGTATTATGACGTCATAATGTATCTGCATTATGACATCACAAAATATTATGAGATCGCAACTTGCAGGTATTATGAGCAATTTCTCTTACCCCAATTTGTGTCCCGTCTACTGCAGCATCATGAGCATGTATTATGACGTCACACTATATGATGACATCATAATTAGTATGCAGTATGACGTCACAATGTATTATGACCTCATAATGTATCCGCATTATGACATCACAATATATTATGAGAGCGCAATTTGCACGTTTTATGACCATTTTCGATTACTCCAATTTGTGTCACATCTACTGGAGCATCATGAGCATGTATTATGACGTCACAGCATATGATGTCATCATTACTAGTATGCAAGATGACGTCACAATGTATTATGACGTCATATTGTATCCGCATTATGACATCACAATATATTATGAGAGCGCAACGTGCAGGTATTATGAGCAATTTCTCTTACCCCAATTTGTGTCACATCTACTGGAGCATCATGAGCATGTATTATGACGTCACAGTATATGATGACATCATAATTAGTATGCACTATGACGTCACAATGTATTATGACGTCATAATGTATCCGCATTATGACATCACAATATATTATGAGAGCGCAACTTGCAGGTATTAAGAGCAATTTCTCTTACCCCAATTTGTGTCACGTCTACTGGAGCATCATGAGCATGTATTATGACATCACAGTATATGATGACATCATAATTAGTTTGCAGTATGACGTCACAATGTATTATGACGTCATAATGTATCCGCATTATGACATCACAATATATTATGAGAGCGCAACATGCAGGTATTATGAGCAATTTCTCTTACCCCAATTTTTTTCACATCTACTGGAGAAGCATGAGCATGTATTATGACGTCACAGTATATGATGACATCATAATTAGTATGCACTATGACGTCACAATGTATTATGACATCATAATGTATCCGCATTATGACATCACAATATATTATCAGAGCGCAATTTGCAGGTTTTATGTCCATTTTCGATTACCCCAATTTGTGTCACATCTACTGGACCATCATGAGCATGTATTATGACGTCACAGTATATGATGACATCATAATTAGTATGCAGTATGACGTCACATTGTATTATGACGTCATAATGTATCCGCCTTATGACATCACAATATATTATGAGAGCGCAACATGCAGGTATTATGAGCAATTTCTCTTACCCCAATTTGTGTCACATCTACTGGAGCATCATGAGCATGTATTCTGACGTCACAGTATTTGATGACATCATAATTAGTATGCAGTATGACGTCACAATGTATTATGACGTCATAATGTATCCGCATTATGACATCACAATATATTATGAGAGCGCAATTTGCAGGTTTTATGACCAATTTCGCTTACCCCAATTTGTGTCACATCTACTGGAGCATCATGAGCATGTATTATGACGTCACAGTATATGATGACATCATAATTACTATGCACTATGACGTCACAATTTATTATGACGCCGTAACGTATCCGCATTATGACATCACAATATATTATGAGAGCGCAATTTGCAGGTTTTATGACCAATTTCTCTTACCCCAAATTGTGTCACATCTACTGGAGCATCATGAGCATGTATTATGACGTCACAGTATATGATGACATCATAATTAGTATGCAGTATGACGTCACAGTGCAGTATGACGTCATAATGTATCCGCATTATGACATCACAATGTATTATGAGAGCGCAACATGCAGGTATTATGACCAATTTCGCTTACCCCAATTTGTGTCACATCTACTGGAGCATCATGAGTATGTATTATGATGTCACAGTATATGATGACATCATAATTAGTATGGACTATGACGTCACAATGTATTATGACGTCATAATGTATCCGCATCATGACATCACAATATATTATCAGAGCGCAATTTGCAGGTTTTATGACCATTTTCGATTACTCCAATTTGTGTCACATCTACTGGAGCATCATGAGCATGTATTCTGACATCACAGTATATGATGACATCACATTTAGTATGCAGTATGACATCACAATGTATTATGACGTCATAATGTATCCGCATTATGACATCACAATATATTATGAGAGTGCAATTTGCAGGTTTTATGACCAATTTCGCTTACCACAATTTGTGTCACATCTACTGGAGCATCATGAGCATGTATTATGATGTCAGAGTATATGATGACATCATAATTAGTAAGCACTATGACATCACAATGTATTATGACGTCATAATGTATCCGCATTATGACATCACAATATATTATGAGAGCGCAATTTGCAGGTTTTATGACCAATTTCACTTACCCCATTATGTGTCACATCTACTGGAGCATCATGAGCATGTATTATGACGTCACAGTATATGATGACATCATAATTAGTATGCAGTATGACGTCACAATGTATTATGACGTCATAATGTATCCGCATTATGACATCACAGTATTTTATGAGAGCGCAATTTGCACGATTAATGACCATTTTCGATTACTCCAATTTGTGTCACATCTACTGGAGCATCATGAGCATGTATTATGACGTCACAGTATATGATGACATCATAATTAGTATGCAGTATGACGTCACAATGTATTATGACGTCATAATGTATCCGCATTATGACATCACAATATATTATGAGAGCGCAACGTGCAGGTATTATGAGCAATTTCTCTTATCCCAATTTGTGTCACATCTACTGGAGCATCATGAGCATGTATTATGACGTCACAGTATATGATGACATCATAATTAGTATGCAGTATGACGTCACAATGTATTATGACGTCATAATGTATCCGCATTATGACATCACAATATATTATGAGAGCGCAACCTGCAGGTATTATGAGCAATTTCTCTTACCCCAATTTTTTTCACATCTACTGGAGAAGCATGAGCATGTATTATGACATCACAGTATATGATGACATCATAATTAGTATGCACTATGACGTCACAATGTATTATGACGTCATAATGTATCCGCATTATGACATCACAATATATTATCGGAGCGCAATTTGCAGGTTTTATGACCATTTTCGATTACCCCAATTTGTGTCACATCTACTGGAGCATCATGAGCATGTATTATGACGTCACAGTATATGATGACATCATAATTAGTATGCAGTATGACGTCACATTGTATTATGACGTCATAATGTATCCGCCTTATGACATCACAATATATTATGAGAGCGCAACATGCAGGTATTATGAGCAATTTCTCTTACCCCAATTTGTGTCACATCTACTGGAGCATCATGAGCATGTATTCTGACGTCACAGTATTTGATGACATCATAATTAGTATGCAGTATGACGTCACAATGTATTATGACGTCATAATGTATCCGCATTATGACATCACAATATATTATGAGAGCGCAGTTTGCAGGTTTTATGACCAATTTCGCTTACCCCAATTTGTGTCACATCTACTGGAGCATCATGAGCATGTATTATGACGTCACAGTATATGATGACATCATAATTAGTATGCACTATGACGTCACAATGTATTATGACGCCGTAACGTATCCGCATTATGACATCACAATATATTATTAGAGCGCAATTTGCAGGTTTTATGACCAATTTCTCTTACCCCAAATTGTGTCACATCTACTGGAGCATCATGAGCATGTATTATGACGTCACAGTATATGATGACATCATAATTAGTATGCAGTATGACGTCACAGTGAAGTATGACGTCATAATGTATCCGCATTATGACATCACAATGTATTATGAGAGCGCAACATGCAGGTATTATGACCAATTTCGCTTACCCCAATTTGTGTCACATCTACTGGAGCATCATGAGTATATATTATGACGTCACAGTATATGATGACATCATAATTAGTATGGACTATGACGTCACAATGTATTATGACGTCATAAGGTATCCGCATCATGACATCACAATATATTATCAGAGCGCAATTTGCAGGTTTTATGACCATTTTCGATTACTCCAATTTGTGTCACATCTACTGGAGCATCATGAGCATGTATTCTGACATCACAGTATATGATGACATCACAATTAGTATGCAGTATGACATCACAATGTATTATGACGTCATAATGTATCCGCATTATGACATCACAATATATTATGAGAGTGCAATTTGCAGGTTTTATGACCAATTTCGCTTACCACAATATGTGTCACATCTACTGGAGCATCATGAGCATGTATTATGATGTCAGAGTATATGATGACATCATAATTAGTAAGCACTATGACATCACAATGTATTATGACGTCATAATGTATCCGCATTATGACATCACAATATATTATGAGAGCGCAATTTGCAGGTTTTATGACCAATTTCACTTACCCCATTATGTGTCACATCTACTGGAGCATCATGAGCATGTATTATGACGTCACAGTATATGATGACATCATAATTAGTATGCAGTATGACGTCACAATGTATTATGACGTCATAATGTATCCGCATTATGACATCACAATATTTAATGAGAGCGCAATTTGCACGATTTATGACCACTTTCGATTACTCCAATTTGTGTCACATCTACTGGAGCATCATGAGCATGTATTATGACGTCACAGTATATGATGCCATCATAATTAGTATGCAGTATGACGTCACAATGTATTATGACGTCATAATGTATCCGCATTATGACATCACAATATATTATGAGAGCGCAACGTGCAGGTATTATGAGCAATTTCTCTTACCCCAATTTGTGTCACATCTACTGGAGCATCATGAGCATGTATTATGACGTCACAGTATATGATGACATCATAAATAGTATGCACTATGACGTCACAATGTATTATGACGTCATAATGTATCCGCATTATGACCTCACAATATATTATGAGAGCGCAATTTGCAGGTTTTATGACCAATTTCGCTTACCCCAATTTGTGTCACATCTACTGGAGCATCATGAGCATGTATTATGACATCACAGTATATGATGACATCATAATTAGTATGCCGTATGACGTCACAATGTATTATGACGTCATAATGTATCCGCATTTTGACATCACAATATATTATGAGAGCGCAACATGCAGGTATTATGAGCAATTTCTCTTAACCCAATTTGTGTCACATCTACTGGAGCATCATGAGCATGTATTCTGACGTCACAGTATTTGATGACATCATAATTAGTATGCAGTATGACGTCACAATGTAGTATGACGTCATAATGTATCCGCATTATGACATCACAATATATTATGAGAGCGCAATTTGCAGGTTTTATGACCAATTTCTCTTACCCCAATTTGTGTCACATCTACTGGAGCATCATGAGCGTGTATTATGATGTCACAGTATATGATGACATCATAATTAGTGTGCAGTATGACGTCACAGTGAAGTATGACATCATAATGTACCCGCATTATGACATCACAATGTATTATGAGAGCGCAACATGCAGGTATTATGACCAATTTCGCTTACCACAATTTGTGTCACATCTACTGGAGCATCATGAGCATGTATTATGACGTCACAGTATATGATGACATCATAATTAGTATGCAGTATGACGTCACAATGTATTATGACGTCATAATGTATCCGCATTATGACATCACAGTATTTTATGAGAGCGCAATTTGCACGATTAATGACCATTTTCGATTACTCCAATTTGTGTCACATCTACTGGAGCATCATGAGCATGTATTATGACGTCACAGTATATGATGACATCATAATTAGTATGCAGTATGACGTCACAATGTATTATGACGTCATAATGTATCCGCATTATGACATCACAATATATTATGAGAGCGCTACGTGCAGGTATTATGAGCAATTTCTCTTATCCCAATTTGTGTCACATCTACTGGAGCATCATGAGCATGTATTATGACGTCACAGTATATGATGACATCATAATTAGTATGCAGTATGACGTCACAATGTATTATGACGTCATAATGTATCCGCATTATGACATCACAATATATTATGAGAGCGCAACCTGCAGGTATTATGAGCAATTTCTCTTACCCCAATTTTTTTCACATCTACTGGAGAAGCATGAGCATGTATTATGACATCACAGTATATGATGACATCATAATTAGTATGCACTATGACGTCACAATGTATTATGACGTCATAATGTATCCGCATTATGACATCACAATATATTATCGGAGCGCAATTTGCAGGTTTTATGACCATTTTCGATTACCCCAATTTGTGTCACATCTACTGGACCATCATGAGCATGTATTATGACGTCACAGTATATGATGACATCATAATTAGTATGCAGTATGACGTCACATTGTATTATGACGTCATAATGTATCCGCCTTATGACATCACAATATATTATGAGAGCGCAACATGCAGGTATTATGAGCAATTTCTCTTACCCCAATTTGTGTCACATCTACTGGAGCATCATGAGCATGTATTCTGACGTCACAGTATTTGATGACATCATAATTAGTATGCAGTATGACGTCACAATGTATTATGACGTCATAATGTATCCGCATTATGACATCACAATATATTATGAGAGCGCAGTTTGCAGGTTTTATGACCAATTTCGCTTACCCCAATTTGTGTCACATCTACTGGAGCATCATGAGCATGTATTATGACGTCACAGTATATGATGACATCATAATTAGTATGCACTATGACGTCACAATGTATTATGACGCCGTAACTTATCCGCATTATGACATCACAATATATTATGAGAGCGCAATTTGCAGGTTTTATGACCAATTTCTCTTACCCCAAATTGTGTCACATCTACTGGAGCATCATGAGCATGTATTATGACGTCACAGTATATGATGACATCATAATTAGTATGCAGTATGACGTCACAGTGAAGAATGACGTCATAATGTATCCGCATTATGACATCACAATGTATTATGAGAGCGCAACATGCAGGTATTATGACCAATTTCGCTTACCCCAATTTGTGTCACATCTACTGGAGCATCATGAGTATATATTATGACGTCACAGTATATGATGACATCATAATTAGTATGGACTATGACGTCACAATGTATTATGACGTCATAAGGTATCCGCATCATGACATCACAATATATTATCAGAGCGCAATTTGCAGGTTTTATGACCATTTTCGATTACTCCAATTTGTGTCACATCTACTGGAGCATCATGAGCATGTATTCTGACATCACAGTATATGATGACATCACAATTAGTATGCAGTATGACATCACAATGTATTATGACGTCATAATGTATCCGCATTATGACATCACAATATATTATGAGAGTGCAATTTGCAGGTTTTATGACCAATTTCGCTTACCACAATATGTGTCACATCTACTGGAGCATCATGAGCATGTATTATGATGTCAGAGTATATGATGACATCATAATTAGTAAGCACTATGACATCACAATGTATTATGACGTCATAATGTATCCGCATTATGACATCACAATATATTATGAGAGCGCAATTTGCAGGTTTTATGACCAATTTCACTTACCCCATTATGTGTCACATCTACTGGAGCATCATGAGCATGTATTATGACGTCACAGTATATGATGACATCATAATTAGTATGCAGTATGACGTCACAATGTATTATGACGTCATAATGTTACCGCATTATGACATCACAATATTTAATGAGAGCGCAATTTGCACGATTTATGACCATTTTCGATTACTCCAATTTGTGTCACATCTACTGGAGCATCATGAGCATGTATTATGACGTCACAGTATATGATGACATCATAATTAGTATGCAGTATGACGTCACATTGTATTATGACGTCATAATGTATCCGCATTATGACATCACAATATATTATGAGAGCGCAACGTGCAGGTATTATGAGCAATTTCTCTTACCCCAATTTGTGTCACATCTACTGGAGCATCATGAGCATGTATTCTGACGTCACAGTATTTGATGACATCATAATTAGTATGCAGTATGACGTCACAATGTATTATGACGTCATAATGTATCCGCATTATGACATCACAATATATTATGAGAGCGCAATTTGCAGGTTTTATGACCAATTTCGCTTACCCCAATTTGTGTCACATCTACTGGAGCATCATGAGCATGTATTATGACGTCACAGTATATGATGACATCATAATTACTATGCACTATGACGTCACAATGTATTATGACGCCGTAACGTATCCGCATTATGACATCACAATATATTATGAGAGCGCAATTTGCAGGTTTTATGACCAATTTCTCTTACCCCAAATTGTGTCACATCTACTGGAGCATCATGAGCATGTATTATGACGTCACAGTATATGATGACATCATAATTAGTATGCAGTATGACGTCACAGTGCAGTATGACGTCATAATGTATCCGCATTATGACATCACAATGTATTATGAGAGCGCAACATGCAGGTATTATGACCAATTTCGCTTACCCCAATTTGTGTCACATCTACTGGAGCATCATGAGTATGTATTATGATGTCACAGTATATGATGTCATCATAATTAGTATGGACTATGACGTCACAATGTATTATGACGTCATAATGTATCCGCATCATGACATCACAATATATTATCAGAGCGCAATTTGCAGGTTTTATGACCATTTTCGATTACTCCAATTTGTGTCACATCTACTGGAGCATCATGAGCATGTATTCTGACATCACAGTATATGATGACATCACAATTAGTATGCAGTATGACATCACAATGTATTATGACGTCATAATGTATCCGCATTATGACATCACAATATATTATGAGAGTGCAATTTGCAGGTTTTATGACCAATTTCGCTTACCACAATTTGTGTCACATCTACTGGAGCATCATGAGCATGTATTATGATGTCAGAGTATATGATGACATCATAATTAGTAAGCACTATGACATCACAATGTATTATGACGTCATAATGTATCCGCATTATGACATCACAATATATTATGAGAGCGCAATTTGCAGGTTTTATGACCAATTTCACTTACCCCATTATGTGTCACATCTACTGGAGCATCATGAGCATGTATTATGACGTCACAGTATATGATGACATCATAATTAGTATGCAGTATGACGTCACAATGTATTATGACGTCATAATGTATCCGCATTATGACATCACAGTATTTTATGAGAGCGCAATTTGCACGATTAATGACCATTTTCGATTACTCCAATTTGTGTCACATCTACTGGAGCATCATGAGCATGTATTATGACGTCACAGTATATGATGACATCATAATTAGTATGCAGTATGACGTCACAATGTATTATGACGTCATAATGTATCCGCATTATGACATCACAATATATTATGAGAGCGCAACGTGCAGGTATTATGAGCAATTTCTCTTATCCCAATTTGTGTCACATCTACTGGAGCATCATGAGCATGTATTATGACGTCACAGTATATGATGACATCATAATTAGTATGCAGTATGACGTCACAATGTATTATGACGTCATAATGTATCCGCATTATGACATCACAATATATTATGAGAGCGCAACATGCAGGTATTATGAGCAATTTCTCTTACCCCAATTTTTTTCACATCTACTGGAGAAGCATGAGCATGTATTATGACATCACAGTATATGATGACATCATAATTAGTATGCACTATGACGTCACAATGTATTATGACGTCATAATGTATCCGCATTATGACATCACAATATATTATCAGAGCGCAATTTGCAGGTTTTATGACCATTTTCGATTACCCCAATTTGTGTCACATCTACTGGACCATCATGAGCATGTATTATGACGTCACAGTATATGATGACATCATAATTAGTATGCAGTATGACGTCACATTGTATTATGACGTCATAATGTATCCGCCTTATGACATCACAATATATTATGAGAGCGCAACATGCAGGTATTATGAGCAATTTCTCTTACCCCAATTTGTGTCACATCTACTGGAGCATCATGAGCATGTATTCTGACGTCACAGTATTTGATGACATCATAATTAGTATGCAGTATGACGTCACAATGTATTATGACGTCATAATGTATCCGCATTATGACATCACAATATATTATGAGAGCGCAGTTTGCAGGTTTTATGACCAATTTCGCTTACCCCAATTTGTGTCACATCTACTGGAGCATCATGAGCATGTATTATGACGTCACAGTATATGATGACATCATAATTAGTATGCACTATGACGTCACAATGTATTATGACGCCGTAACGTATCCGCATTATGACATCACAATATATTATGAGAGCGCAATTTGCAGGTTTTATGACCAATTTCTCTTACCCCAAATTGTGTCACATCTACTGGAGCATCATGAGCATGTATTATGACGTCACAGTATATGATGACATCATAATTAGTATGCAGTATGACGTCACAGTGAAGTATGACGTCATAATGTATCCGCATTATGACATCACAATGTATTATGAGAGCGCAACATGCAGGTATTATGACCAATTTCGCTTACCCCAATTTGTGTCACATCTACTGGAGCATCATGAGTATATATTATGACGTCACAGTATATGATGACATCATAATTAGTATGGACTATGACGTCACAATGTATTATGACGTCATAAGGTATCCGCATCATGACATCACAATATATTATCAGAGCGCAATTTGCAGGTTTTATGACCATTTTCGATTACTCCAATTTGTGTCACATCTACTGGAGCATCATGAGCATGTATTCTGACATCACAGTATATGATGACATCACAATTAGTATGCAGTATGACATCACAATGTATTATGACGTCATAATGTATCCGCATTATGACATCACAATATATTATGAGAGTGCAATTTGCAGGTTTTATGACCAATTTCGCTTACCACAATATGTGTCACATCTACTGGAGCATCATGAGCATGTATTATGATGTCAGAGTATATGATGACATCATAATTAGTAAGCACTATGACATCACAATGTATTATGACGTCATAATGTATCCGCATTATGACATCACAATATATTATGAGAGCGCAATTTGCAGGTTTTATGACCAATTTCACTTACCCCATTATGTGTCACATCTACTGGAGCATCATGAGCATGCATTATGACGTCACAGTATATGATGACATCATAATTAGTATGCAGTATGACGTCACAATGTATTATGACGTCATAATGTTACCGCATTATGACATCACAATATTTAATGAGAGCGCAATTTGCACGATTTATGACCATTTTCGATTACTCCAATTTGTGTCACATCTACTGGAGCATCATGAGCATGTATTATGACGTCACAGTATATGATGCCATCATAATTAGTATGCAGTATGACGTCACAATGTATTATGACGTCATAATGTATCCGCATTATGACATCACAATATATTATGAGAGCGCAACGTGCAGGTATTATGAGCAATTTCTCTTACCCCAATTTGTGTCACATCTACTGGAGCATCATGAGCATGTATTATGACGTCACAGTATATGATGACATCATAAATAGTATGCACTATGACGTCACAATGTATTATGACGTCATAATGTATCCGCATTATGACCTCACAATATATTATGAGAGCGCAATTTGCAGGTTTTATGACCAATTTCGCTTACCCCAATTTGTGTCACATCTACTGGAGCATCATGAGCATGTATTATGACATCACAGTATATGATGACATCATAATTAGTATGCCGTATGACGTCACAATGTATTATGACGTCATAATGTATCCGCATTTTGACATCACAATATATTATGAGAGCGCAACATGCAGGTATTATGAGCAATTTCTCTTAACCCAATTTGTGTCACATCTACTGGAGCATCATGAGCATGTATTCTGACGTCACAGTATTTGATGACATCATAATTAGTATGCAGTATGACGTCACAATGTAGTATGACGTCATAATGTATCCGCATTATGACATCACAATATATTATGAGAGCGCAATTTGCAGGTTTTATGACCAATTTCTCTTACCCCAATTTGTGTCACATCTACTGGAGCATCATGAGCATGTATTATGACGTCACAGTATATGATGACATCATAATTAGTGTGCAGTATGACGTCACAGTGAAGTATGACGTCATAATGTATCCGCATTATGACATCACAATGTATTATGAGAGCGCAGCATGCAGGTATTATGACCAATTTCGCTTACCCCAATTTGTGTCACATCTACTGGAGCATCATGAGCATGTATTATGACGTCACAGTATATGATGACATCATAATTAGTATGCACTATGACGTCACAATGTATTATGACGTCATAATGTATCCGCATTATGACATCACAATATTTTATGAGAGCGCAATTTGCACGTTTTATGACCATTTTCGATTACTCCAATTTGTGTCACATCTACTGGAGCATCATGAGCATGTATTATGACGTCACAGTATATGATGACATCATAATTAGTATGCACTATGACGTCACAATGTATTATGACGTCATAATGTATCCGCATTATGACATCACAATATATTATGAGAGCGCAACGTGCAGGTATTATGAGCAATTTCTCTGACCCCAATTTGTGTCACATCTACTGGAGCATCATGAGTCTGTATTATGACGTCACAGTATATGATGACATCATAATTAGTATGCCGTATGACGTCACAATGTATTATGACGTCATAATGTATCCGCATTTTGACATCACAATATATTATGAGAGCCCAACATGCAGGTATTATGAGCAATTTCTCTTAACCAAATTTGTGTCACATCTACTGGAGCATCATGAGCATGTTTTCTGACGTCACAGTATTTGATGACATCATAATTAGTATGCAGTATGACGTCACAATGTAGTATGACGTCATAATGTATCCGCATTATGACATCACAATATATTATGAGAGCGCAACTAGCAGGTATTATGACCAATTTCGCTTACCCCAATTTGTGTCACATCTACTGGAGAATCATGAGCATGTATTATGACGTCAGAGTATATGATGACATCATAATTAGTATGCAGTATGACGTCACAATGTATTATGACGTCATAATGTATCCGCATTATGACATCACAATATTTTATGAGAGCGCAATTTGCACGTTTTATGACCATTTTCGATTACTCCAATTTGTGTCACATCTACTGGAGCATCATGAGCATGTATTATGACGTCACAGTATATGATGACATCATAATTAGTATGCACTATGACGTCACAATGTATTATGACGCCGTAACGTATCCGCATTATGACATCACAATATATTATGAGAGCGCAATTTGCAGGTTTTATGACCAATTTCTCTTACCCCAATTTGTGTCACATCTACTGGAGCATCATGAGCATGTATTATGACGTCACAGTATATGATGACATCATAATTAGTGTGCAGTATGACGTCACAGTGATGTATGACGTCGTAATGTATCCGCATTGTGACATCACAATGTATTATGAGAGCGCAACATGCAGGTATTATGACCAATTTCGCTTACCATAATTTGTGTCACATCTACTGGAGCATCATGAGCATGTATTATGACGTCACAGTATATGATGACATCATAATTATTATGCAGTAGGACGTCACAATGTATTATGACGTCATAATGTATCCGCATTATGACATCACAATATATTATGAGAGCGCAACATGCAGGTATTATGAGCAATTTCTCTTACCCCAATTTTTTTCACATCTACTGGAGAAGCATGAGCATGTATTATGACGTCACAGTATATGATGACATCATAATTAGTATGCACTATGACGTCACAATGTATTATGACGTCATAATGTATCCGCATTATGACATCACAATATATTATCAGAGCGCAATTTGCAGGTTTTATGACCATTTTCGATTACCCCAATTTGTGTCACATATACTGAACCATCATGAGCATGTATTATGACGTCACAGTATATGATGACATCATAATTAGTATGCAGTATGACGTCACATTGTATTATGACGTCATAATGTATCCGCCTTATGACATCACAATATATTATGAGAGCGCAACATGCAGGTATTATGAGCAATTTCTCTTACCCCAATTTGTGTCACATCTACTGGAGCATCATGAGCATGTATTCTGACGTCACAGCATTTGATGACATCATAATTAGTATGCAGTATGACGTCACAATGTATTATGACGTCATAATGTATCCGCATTATGACATCACAATATATTATGAGAGTGCAATTTGCAGGTTTTATGACCAATTTCGCTTACCACAATTTGTGTCACATCTACTGGAGCATCATGAGCATGTATTATGATGTCAGAGTATATGATGACATCATAATTAGTAAGCACTATGACATCACAATGTATTATGACGTCATAATGTATCCGCATTATGACATCACAATATATTATGAGAGCGCAATTTGCAGGTTTTATGACCAATTTCACTTACCCCATTATGTGTCACATCTACTGGAGCATCATGAGCATGTATTATGACGTCACAGTATATGATGACATCATAATTAGTATGCAGTATGACGTCAAAATGTATTATGACGTCATAATGTATCCGCATTATGACATCACAATATTTTATGAGATCGCAATTTGCACGTTTTATGACCATTTTCGATTACTCCAATTTGTGTCACATCTACTGGAGCATCATGAGCATGTATTATGACGTCACAGTATATGATGACATCATAATTAGTATGCAGTATGACGTCACAATGTATTATGACGTCATAATGTATCCGCATTATGACATCACAATATATTATGAGAGCGCAATGTGCAGGTATTATGAGCAATTTCTCTTACCCCAATTTGTGTCACATCTACTGGAGCATCATGAGCATGTATTATGACGTCACAGTATATGATGACATCATAATTAGTATGCACTATGACGTCACAATGTATTATGACGTCATAATGTATCCGCATTATGACATCACAATATATTATGAGAGCGCAATTTTCAGGTTTTATGACCAATTTCGCTTACCCCAATTTGTGTCACATCTACTGGAGCATCATGAGCATGTATTATGACATCACAGTATATGATGACATCATAATTAGTATGCCGTATGACGTCACAATGTATTATGACGTCATAATGTATCCGCATTTTGACATCACAATATATTATGAGAGCGCAACATGCAGGTATTATGAGCAATTTCTCTTAACCAAATTTGTGTCACATCTACTGGAGCATCATGAGCATGTATTCTGACGTCACAGTATTTGATGACATCATAATTAGTATGCAGTATGACGTCACAATGTAGTATGACGTCATAATGTATCCGCACTATGACATCACAATATATTATGAGAGCGCAACTAGCAGGTATTATGACCAGTTTCGCTTACCCCAATTTGTGTCACATCTACTGGAGAATCATGAGCATGTATTATGACGTCACAGTATATGATGACATCATAATTAGTATGCAGTATGACGTCACAATGTATTATGACATCATAATGTATCCGCATTATGACATCACAATATTTTATGAGAGCGCAATTTGCACGTTTTATGACCATTTTCGATTACTCCAATTTGTGTCACATCTACTGGAGCATCATGAGCATGTATTATGACGTCACAGTATATGATGACATCATAATTAGTATGCAGTATGACGTCACAATATTTTATGACGTCATAATGTATCCGCATTATGACATCACAATATATTATGAGAGCGCAACGTGCAGGTATTATGAGCAATTTCTCTTACCCCAATTTGTGTCACATCTACTGGAGCATCATGAGCATGTATTATGATGTCAAAGTATATGATGACATCATAATTAATATGCACTATGACGTCACAATGTATTATGAAGTCCTAATGTATCCGCATTATGACATCACAATATATTATGAGAGCGCAATTTGCAGGTTTTATGACCAATTACGCTTACCCCAATTTGTGTCACATCTACTGGAGCATCATGAGCATGTATTATGACGTCACAGTATATGATGACATCATAATTAGTATGCCGTATGACATCACAATGTTATGACGTCATAATGTATCCGTATTTTGACATCACAATATATCATGAGAGCGCAACATGCAGGTATTATGAGCAATTTCTCTTAAACAATTTGTGTCACATCTACTGGAGCATCATGAGCATATATTCTGACGTCACAGTATTTGATGACATCATAATTAGTATGCAGTATGACGTCACAATGTAGTATGACGTCATAATGTATCCACATTATGACATCACAATATATTATGAGAGCGCAATTTGCAGGTTTTATGACCAATTTCGCTTACCCCAATTTGTGTCACATCTACTGGAGCATCATGAGCATGTATTATGTCGTCACAGTATATGATGACATCATAATTAGTATGCACTATGACGTCACAATGTATTATGACGCCGTAACGTATCCGCATTATGACATCACAATATATTATGAGAGCGCAATTTGCAGGTTTTATGACCAATTTCTCTTACCCCAATTTGTGTCACATCTACTGGAGCATCATGAGCATGTATTATGACGTCACAGTACATGATGACATCGTAATTATTGTGCAGTATGACGTCACAGTGAAGTATGACGTCATAATGTATCCGCATTATGACATCACAATGTATTATGAGAGCGCAACATGCAGATATTATGAGCAATTTCTCTTTCCCCAATTTGTGTCACATCTACTGGAGCATCATGAGCATGGATTATAACGTCACAGTATATGATGACATCATAATTAGTATGCAGTATGATGTCACAATATATTATGACGTCATAATGTATCCGCCTTATGACATCACAATATATTATGAGAGCGCAACATGCAGGTATTATGAGCAATTTCTCCTACCCCAAATTGTGTCACATCTACTGGAGCATCATGAGCATGTATTATGACGTCACAGTATATGATGACATCATAACTAGTATGCAGTATGATGTCACAATGTATTATGACATCATAATGTATCCGCATTATGACATCACACTATATTATGAGAGCGCAATTTGCAGGTTTTATGAACAATTTCGCTTACCCCAATTTGTGTCACATCTACTGGAGCATCATGAGTATGTATTATGTCGTCAGAGTATATGATGACATCATAATTAGTATGCACTATGACGTCACAATGTATTATGACGCCGTAACGTATCCACATTATGACATCACAATATATTATGAGAGCGCAGTTTGCAGGTTTTATGACCAATTTCTCTTACCCCAGTTTGTGTCACATCTACTGGAGAATCATGAGCATGTATTATGACGTCACAGTATTTGATGACATCATAATTAGTGTGCAGTAAGACGTCACAGTGAAGTATGACGTCATACAGTATCTGCATTATGACATCACAATGTATTATGAGAGCGCAATTTGCAGGTTTCATGACCAATTTCGCTTACCCCAATTTGTGTCACATCTACTGGAGCATCATGAGCATGTATTATGACGTCACAGCATATGATGACATCATAATTAGTATGCACTATGACGTCACAATGTATTATGACGTCATAATGTATCCGCATTATGACATCACAATATGTTATCAGAGCGCAATTTGCAGGTTTTATAACCATTTTCGATTACTCCAATTTGTGTCACATCTACTGGAGCATCATGAGCATGTATTATGACGTCACAGTATATGATGACATCATAATTACTATGCACTATGATGTCACAATGTATTATGACGTCATAACGTATCTGCATTATGACATCACAATATATTATGAGAGCGCAACATGCAAGTATTATGAGCAATTTCTCTTACCTAAATTTGTGTGACATCTACTGGAGCATCATGAGCATGTATTATGACGTCACAGTATATGATGACAAAATAATTAGTATGCACTTTGACGTCACAATGTATTATGACGTCATAATGTATCCGCATTATAACATCACAATACATTATGAGAGCGCAATTTGCAGGTTTTATGACCAATTTCGCTTACCCCAATTTGTGTCACATCTACTGGAGCATCATGAGCATGTATTATGATGTCACAGTATATGATGACATCATAATTAGTATGCAGTATGACGTCACAGTGAAGTATGACGTCATAATGTATCCGCATTATGACATCACAATGTATTATGAGAGCGCAACATGCAGGTATTATGACCAATTTCGCTTACCCCAATTTGTGTCACATCTACTGGAGCATCATGAGCATGTATTATGATGTCACAGTATATGATGACATCATAATTAGTATGCAGTATGACGTCACAATGTATTATGACGTCATAATGTATCCGCATTATGACATCACAATATATTATGAGAGCGCAACATGCAGGTTTTATGACCAATTTCGCTTACCCCAATTTGTGTCACATCTACTGGAGCATCATGAGCATGTATTATGAAGTCACAGTATATGATGACATCATAATTAGTATGCAGTATGATGTCAAAATGTATTATGACATCGTAATGTATCCTCATTATGACTTCACAATATATTATGAGAGCGCAACATGCAGGTATAATGAGCAATTTCTCTTAACCCTATTTGTGTCACATCTACTGGAGCATCATGAGCATGTATTATGACGTCACAGTATATGATGACATCATAATTAGTATGCAGTATGACGTCACAATGTATTATGACGTCATAATGTATCCGCATTATGACATCACAATATATTATGAGAGCGCAACATGCAGGTTTTATGACCAATTTCGCTTACCCCAATTTGTGTCACATCTACTGGAGCATCATGAGCATGGATTATAACGTCACAGTATATGATGACATCATAATTAGTATGCAGTATGACGTCACAATGTATTATGACGTCATAATGTATCCGCCTTATGACATCACAATATATTATGACAGCGCAACATGCAGGTATTATGAGCAATTTCTCCTACCCCAAATTGTGTCACATCTACTGGAGCATCATGAGCATGTATTATGACGTCACAGTATATGATGACATCATAATTAGTATGCAGTATGATGTCACAATGTATTATGACGTCATAATGTATCCGCATTTTGACATCACAATATATTATAAGAGCGCAATTTGCAGGTTTTATGAACAATTTCGCTAACCCCAATTTGTGTCACATCTACTGGAGCATCATGAGCATGTATTATGATGTCACAGCATATGATGACATCATAACTAGTATGCACTATGACGTCACAATGCATTATGACGTCGTAATGTATCCGCCTTATGACATCACAATATATTATCAGAGCGCAACATGCAGGTATTATGAGCAATTTCTCTTACCCCAATATGGGTCACATCTACTGGAGCATCATTTGCATGTATTACGACGTCACAGTATATGATGACATCATAATTAGTATGCAGTATGACGTCACAATGTATTATGACGTCATAATGTATCCGCATTTTGACATCACAATATATTATGAGAGCGCAATTTGCAGGTTTTATGACCAATTTCGCTCACCCCAATTTGTGTCACATCTACTGGACCATCATGAGCATGTATTATGACGTCACAGTATATGATGACATCATAATTAGTATGCCGTATGACGTCACAATGTATTATGACGTCATAATGTATCCGCATTTTGACATCACAATATATTATGAGAGCGCAACATGCAGGTATTATGAGCAATTTCTCTTAACCCAATTTGTGTCACATCTACTGGAGAATCATGAGCATGTATTCTGACGTCACAGTATTTGATGACATCATAATTAGTATGCAGTATGACGTCACAATGTAGTATGACCTCATAATGTATCCGCATTATGACATCACAATATATTATGAGAGCGCAATTTGCAGGTTTTATGACCAATTTCGCTTACCCCAATTTGTGTCACATCTACTGGAGCATCATGAGCATGTATTATGTCGTCAGAGTATATGATGACATCATAATTAATATGCACTATGACGTCACAATGTATTATGACGCCGTAACGTATCCGCATTATGACATCACAATATATTATGAGAGCGCAATTTGCAGGTTTTATGACCAATTTCTCTTACCCCAGTTTGTGTCACATCTACTGGAGCATCATGAGCATGTATTATGACGTCACAGTATTTGATGACATCATAATTAGTGTGCAGTATGACGTCACAGTGAAGTATGACGTCATAATGTATCTGCATTATGACATCACAATGTATTATGAGAGCGCAACATGCAGGTATTATGGCCAATTTCGCTTACCACAATTTGTGTCACATCTACTGGAGCATCATGAGCATGTATTATGACGTCACAGTATATGATGACATCATAATTAGTATGGACTATGACGTCTCATTGTATTATGACGTCATAATGTATCCGCATTATGACATCACAATATGTTTTCAGAGCGCAATTTGCAGGTTTTATGACCATTTTCGATTACTCCAATTTGTGTCACATCTACTGGAGCATCATGAGCATGTATTATGACGTCACAGTATATGATGACATCATAATTACTATGCACTATGATGTCACAATGTATTATGACGTCATAACGTATCTGCATTATGACATCACAATATATTATGAGAGCGCAACATGCAAGTATTATGAGCAATTTCTCTTACCTAAATTTGTGTGACATCTACTGGAGCATCATGAGCATGTATTATGACGTCACAGTATTTGATGACAAAATAATTAGTATGCACTTTGACGTCACAATGTATTATGACGTCATAATGTATCCGCATTATAACATCACAATATATTATGAGAGCGCAATTTGCAGGTTTTATGACCAATTTCGCTTACCCCCATTTGTGTCACATCTACTGGAGCATCATGAGCATGTATTATGATGTCACAGTATATGATGACATCATAATTAGTATGCACTATGACGTCACAATGTATTATGACGCCGTAACGTATCCGCATTATGACATCACAATATATTATGAGAGCGCAATTTGCAGGTTTTATGAGCAATTTCTCTTACCCCAATTTGTGTCACATCTACTGGAGCATCATGAGCATGTATTATGACGTCACAGTATATGATGACATCATAATTACTATGCAGTATGACGTCACAGTGAAGTATGACGTCATAATGTATCCGCATTATGACATCACAATGTATTATGAGAGCGCAACATGCAGGTATTATGACCAATTTCGCTTACCCCAGTTTGTGTCACATCTACTGGAGCATCATGAGCATGTATTATGACGTCACTGTATATGATGACACCATAATTAGTATACAGTATGACATCACAATGTATTATGACGTCATAATGTATCCGCATTATGACATCACAATATATTATGAGAGCGCAACATGCAGGTATTATGAGCAATTTCTCTTACCCCAATTTGTGTCACATCTACTGGAGCATCATGAGCATGTATTATGACGTCACAGTATATGATGACATCATAATTAGTATGCACTATCACGTCACAATGTATTATGACTTCATAATGTATCCGCATTATGACATCACAATATATTATGAGAGCGCAATCTGCATGTCTTATGACCATTTTCGCTAACCCCAATTTGTGTCACATCTACTGGAGCATCATGAGCATGTATTATGACGTCCCAGTATATGATGACATCATAATTAGTATGCAGTATGACGTCACAATGTATTGTGACGTCATAATGTATCCGCATTATGACATCACAATATATTATGAGAGCGCAACATGCAGGTATTATGAGCAATTTCTCTTACCCCAATTTGTGTCACATCTACTGGAGCATCATGAGCATTTATTATGACGTCACAGTATATGATGACATCATAATTAGTATGCACTATGACCTCACAATGTATTATGACGTCATAATGTATAAGCATTATGACATCACAATATATTATGAGAGCGCAATTTGCAGGTATTATAAGCAATTTCTCTTACCCCAATTTGTGTCACATCTACTGGAGCATCATGAGAATGTATTATGACATCACAGTATATGATGATATCATAATTAGTATGGACTATGACGTCAAAATATATTATGACGTCATAATGTATCCGCATTATGACATCACAACTTATTAGGAGAGCGCAATTTGCAGGTATTATGAGCAAATTCTCTTTCCCCAATTTGTGTCCCATCGACTGGAGCATCATGAGCATGTATTATGACGTCAAAGTATATGATGACATCATAATTAGTAAGCACAATGACGTCACAATGTTTTGTGACGTCATAATGTATCCGCATTATGACATCACAATATATGATGAGATCGCAATTTGCAGGTATTGTGACACATTTCTCTTACCCCAATTTGTGTCACATCTAGTGGAGCATCATGAGCATGTATTATGACGTCAGATTATATGATGACATCCTAATTGGTATGCACTATGACGTCACAATGTATTATGACGTCATAATGTATCCGGATTATGACATCACAATATATTATGAGAGTGCAATTTGCAGGTTTTATGACCAATTTCGCTTACCCCAATTTGTGTCACATCTACTGGAGCATCATGAGCATGTATTATGACGTCACAGCATATGATGACATCATTACTAGTATGCAAGATGACGTCACAATGTATTATGACGTCATAATGTATCCGCATTATGATATCACAATATATTATGAGAGCGCAACATGCAGGTATTATGAGCAATTTCTCTTACCCCAATTTGTGTCACATCTACTGGAGCATCATCAGCATGTATTATGACGTCACAGTATATGATGACATCATAAATAGTATGCAGTATGACGTCACAATGTACTATGACGTCATAATGTATCCGCATTATGACATCACAATATATTATTAGAGCGCAATTTGCAGGTTTTATGACCAATTTCGCTTACCCCAATTCGTGTCACATCTACTGGAGCATCATGAGCATGTATTATGACGTCACAGTATATGATGACATCATAATTAGTATGCAGTATGACGTCACAATGTATTATGACGTCATAATGTATCCGCATTATGACATCACAATATATTATGAGAGCGCAATTTGCAGGTATTATGAGCAATTTCTCTTACCCCAATTTGTGTCACATCTACTGGAGCATCATGACCATGTATTATGACGTCACAGTATATGATGACATCATAATTAGTATGCACTATGACGTCACAATATATTATGACGTCATAATGTATCCGCATAATGACATCACAATATATTATGAGAGCGCAACTTGCAGGTATTATGAGCAATTTCTCTTACTCCAATTTGTGTCACGTCTACTGCAGCATCATGAGCATGTATTATGACGTCACAGTATATGATGACATCATAATTAGTATGCAGTATGACATCACAATGTATTATGACGTCATAATGTATCCGCATTATGACATCACAATGTATTATGAGAGCGCAACTAGGAGGTATTATGACCAATTTCGCTTACCCCAATTTGTGTCACATCTACTGGAGCATCATGAGAATGTATTATGACGTCACAGTATATGATGACATCATAAGTAGTATGCAGTATGACGTCACAATGTATTATGATGTCATAATGTATCCGCATTATGACGTCACAATATATTATGAGAGCGCAATTTGCACGTTTTATGACCATTTTCGATTACTCCAATTTCTGTCACATCTACTGGAGCATCATGAGCATGTATTATGACGTCACAGTATATGATGACATCATAATTAGTATGCAGAATGACGTCACAATGTATTATGACGTCATAATGTATCCGCATTATGACATCACAATATATTATGAGAGCGCAACATGCAGGTATTATGAGCAATTTCTCTTACCCCAATTTGTGTCACATCTACGGGAGCATCATGAGCATGTATTATGACGTCACAGTATATGATGACATCATAATTAGTATGCAATATGACGTCACAATGTATTATGACGTCATAATGTATCCGCAATATGACATCACAATATATTATGAGAGCGCAACATGCAGGTATTATGAGCAATTTCTCTTACCCCAATTTGTGTCACATCTACTGGAGCAACATGAGCATTTATTATGACGTCACAGTATATGATGACATTATAATTAGTATGCACTATGACGTCACAATGTATTAAGACGTCATAATGTATCCGCATTATGACATCACAATATATTATGAGAGCGCAATTTGCCGGTTTTATGACCAATTTCGCTTACCGCAATTTGTGTCACATCTACTGGACCATCATGAGCATGTATTATGACGTCACAGTATATGATGACATCATAATTAGTATGCATTATGATGTCACAATGTATTATGACGTCATAATGTATCCGCCTTATGACATCACAATATATTATGAGAGCGCAACATGCAGGTATTATGAGCAATTTCTCTTACCCCAATTTGTGTCACATCTACTGGAGCATCATGAGCATGTATTCTGACGTCACAGTATTTGATGACATCATTATTAGTATGCAGTATGACGTCACAATGTATTATGACGTCATAATGTATCCGCATTATGACATCACAATATTTATGAGAGTGCAATTTGCAGGTTTTATGACCAATTTCGCTTACCCCAGTTTGTGTCACATCTACTGGAGCATCATGAGCATGTATTATGACGTCACAGTATATGATGACGTCATAGTTAGTATGCAGTATGACGTCACAGTGAAGTATGACGTCATAATGTATCCGCATTATGACATCACAATATATTATCAGAGCGCAATTTGCAGGTTTTATGACCATTTTCGATTACTCCAATTTGTGTCACATCTACTGGAGCATCATGAGCATGTATTATGACGTCACAGTATATGATGACATCATAATTACTTTGCACTATGACGTCACAATATATTATGACGTCATAATGTATCCGCATTATGACATCACAATATATTATGAGAGCGCAACATGCAGGTATTATGAGCAATTTCTCTTGCCTAAATTTGTGTCACATCTACTGGAGCATCATGAGCATGTATTATGACGTCACAGTATATGATTACATGATAATTAGTATGCACTATGACGTCACAATGTATTATGACGTCATAATGTATCCGCATTATGACATCACAATATATTATGAGAGCGCAAGTTGCAGGTATTATGAGCAATTTCTCTTATGCCAATTTGTGTCACGTCTACTGGAGCATCATGAGCATGTATTATGACGTCACAGTATATGATGACATCATAATTAGTATGCACTATGACGTCACAATGTATTATGACGTCATAATGTATCCGGATTATGACATCACAATATATTATGAGAGTGCAATTTGCAGGTTTTATGACCAATTTCGCTTACCACAATTTGTGTCACATCCACTGGAGCATCATGAGCATGTATTATGACGTCACAGCATATGATGTCATCATTACTAGTATGCAAGATGACGTCACAATGTATTATGACGTCATAATATATCCGCATTATGAAATCACAATATATTATGAGAGCGCAACATGCAGGTGTTATGAGCAATTTCTCTTACCCCAATTTGTGTCACATCTACTGGACCTTCATCAGCATGTATTATGACGTCACAGTATATGATGACATCATAATTAGTATGCACTATGACGTCACAATGTATTATGACGTCATAATGTATCCGCATTATGACATCACAATATATTATGAGAGCGCAATTTGCAGGTTTTATGACCAATTTCGCTTACCCCAATTCGTGTCACATCTACTGGAGCATCATGAGCATGTATTATGACGTCACAGTATATGATGACATCATAATTAGTATGCAGTATGACGTCACAGTGAAGTATGACGTCATAATGTATCCGCATTATGACATCACAATATATTATGAGAGCGCAATTTGCAGGTATTATGAGCAATTTCTCTTACCCCAATTTGTGTCACATCTACTGGAGCATCATGACCATGTATTATGACGTCAAAGTATATAATGACATCATAATTAGTATGCACTATGACCTCACAATGTATTATGTCGTCATAATGTATCTGAATTATGACATCACAATATATTATGAGAGCGCAATTTGCAGGTTTTATTACCAATTTCGCTTACCCCATTTTGTGTCACATCTACTGGAGCATCATGAGCATGTATTATGATGTCACAGTATATGATGACAGCATAATTAGTATGCAGTATGACGTCACAATGTATTATGACGTCATAATGTATCCGCATTATGACATCACAATATATTATGAGACCGCAACATGCAGGTATTATGTCCAATTTCGCTTACCCCAATTTGTGTCACATCTACTGGAGCATCATGAGCATGTATTATGGCGTCACAGTATATGATGACATCATAATTAGTATGCACTGTGACGTCACAATGTATTATGACGTCATAATGTATCCGCATTATGACATCACAATATATTATGAGAGCGCAACTTGCAGGTATTATGAGCAATTTCTCTTACTCCAATTTGTGTCACGTCTACTGCAGCATCATGAGCATGTATTATGACGTCACAGTATATGATGGCATCATAATTAGTATGCAGTATGACGTCACAATGTATTATGACGTCATAATGTATCCGCATTATGACATCACAATATATTATGAGAGCGCAATTTGCACGTTTTATGACCATTTTCGATTACTCCAATTTGTGTCACATCTACTGGAGCATCATGAGCATGTATTATGACGTCACAGTATATGATATCATCATAATTAGTATGCAGTATGACGTTACAATGTATTTTGACGTCATAATGTATCCGCATTATGACATCACAATATATTATGAGAGCGCAACGTGCAGGTATTATGAGCAATTTCTCTTACCCCAATTTGTGTCACATCTACTGGAGCACCATGAGCATGTATTATGACGTCACAGTATATGATGACATCATAATTAGAATGCAATATGATGTCACAATGTATTATGACGTCATAATGTATCCGCATTATGACATCACAATATATTATGAGAGCGCAATTTGCCGGTTTTATGACCAATTTCGCGTACCCCAATTTGTGTCACATCTACTGGACCATCATGAGCATGTATTATGACGTCACAGTATATGATGACATCATAATTAGTATGCATTATGATGTCACAATGTATTATGACGTCATAATGTATCCACCTTATGACATCACAATATATTATGAGAGCGCAACATGCAGGTATTATGAGCAATTTCTCTTACCCCAATTTGTGTCACATCTACTGGAGCATCATGAGCATGTATTCAGACGTCACAGTATTTGATGACATCATAATTAGTATGCAGTATGACATCACAATGTATTATGACGTCATAATGTATCCGCATTATGACATCACAATATTTATGAGACTGCAATTTGCAGTTTTTATGACCAATTTCGCTTACCCCAATTTGTGTCACATCTACTGGAGCATCATGAGCATGTATTATGACGTCACAGTATATGATGACATCATAGTTAGTATGCACTATGACGTCACAATGTATTATGACGCCGTAACGTATCCGCATTATGACATCACAATATAGTATGAGAGCGCAATTTGCAGGTTTTATGACCAATTTCTCTTACCCCAATTTGTGTCACATCTACTGGAGCATCATGAGCATGTATTATGACATCACAGTATATGATGACATCATAATTAGTATGCAGTATGACGTCACAGTGAAGTATGACGTCATAATGTATCCGCATTATGACATCACAATGTATTATGAGAGCGCAACATGCAAGTATTATGACCAATTTCGCTTACCCCAATTTGTGTCACATCTACTGGAGAATCATGAGCATGTATTATGACATCACAGTATATGATGACATCATAATTAGTATGCACTATGACGTCACAATATATTATGACGTCATAATGTATCCGCATTATGACATCACAATATATTATGAGAGCGCAACATGCAGGTATTATGACCAATTTCTCTTGCCTAAATTTGTGTGACATCTACTGGAGCATCATGAGCATGTATTATGACGTCACAGTATATGATGACATCGTAATTAGTATGGACTATGACTTCACAATGTATTATGACGTCATAATGTATCCGCATTATGACATCACAATATATTATCAGAGCGCAATTTGCAGGTTTTATGACCATTTTCGATTACTCCAATTTGTGTCACATCTACTGGAGCATCATGAGCATGTATTATGACGTCACAGTATATGATGACATCATAATTACTTTGCACTACGACGTCACAATATATTATGACGTCATAATGTATCCGCATTATGACATCACAATATATTATGAGAGCGCAACATGCAGGTATTATGAGCAATTTCTCTTGCCTAAATTTGTGTGACATCTACTGGAGCATCATGAGCATGTATTCTGACGTAACAGTATTTTTTGACATCATAATTAGTATGCAGTATGACGTCACAATGTATTATGACGTCATAATGTATCCGCATTATGACATCACAATATATTATGAGAGCGCAACATGCAGGTATTATGAGCAATTTCTCTTACCCCAATTTGTGTCACATCTAGTGGAGCTTCATGAGCATGTATTATGACATCACAGTATATGATGACATCATAATTTGTATGCACAATGACGTCACAGTATATTATGACGCCGTAATGTATCCGCATTATGACATCACAATATATTATGAGAGTGCAATTTGCAGGTATTATGAGCAATTTCTCTTACCCCAATTTGTGTCACATCTACTGGAGCATCATGAGCATGTATTATGACGTCACAGTATATGATGACATCATAATTAGTATGCACTATGACGTCACAATGTATTATGACGTCATAATGTATCTGCATTATGACATCACAATATATTATGAGAGCGCAATTTGCAGGTTTTATGACAAATTTCGCTTACTCCAACTTGTGTCACGTCTACTGCACCATCATGAGCATGTATTATGACGTCACAGTATATGATGACATCATAATTAGTATGCAGTATGACGTCACAATGTATTATGACGTCATAATGTATCCGCATTATGACATCACAATATATTATGAGAGCGCAATTTGCACGTTTTATGACCATTTTCGATTACTCCAATTTGTGTCACATCTACTGGAGCATCATGAGCATGTATTATGACGTCACAGTATATGATGACATCATAATTTGTATGCACTATGACGTCACAGTATATTATGACGCCGTAATGTGTCCGCATTATGACATCACAATATATTATGAGAGCGCAACTTCCAGGTATTATGAGCAATTTCTCTTACCCCAATTTGTGTCACATCTACTGGAGCAACATGAGCATGTATTATGACGTCACAGTATATGATGACATCATAATTAGTATGCACTATGACGTCACAATGTATTATGACGTCATAATGTATCCGCATTATTAAATCACAATATATTATGAGAGCGCAACTTGCAGGTATTAAGAGCAATTTCTCTTACCCCAATTTGTGTCACGTCTACTGGAGCATCATGAGCATGTATTATGACGTCACAGTATATGATGACATCATAATAAGTATGCAGTATGACGTTGCAATATATTATGACGTCATAATATATCCTCATTATGACATCACAATATATTATGAGAGCGCAACATGCAGGTATTATGAGCAATTTGTCTTACCACAATTTGTGTCACATCTACTGGAGCATCATGAGCATGTTTTATGATGTCACAGTATATGATGACATCATAATTAGTATGCACTATGACGTCACAATGTGATATGACGTCATAATGTATCCGCATTATGACATCACAATATATTATGAGAGCGCAATTTGCCGGTTTTATGACCAACTTCGCTTACCCCAATTTGTGTCACATTTACTGGACCATCATGAGCATGTATTATGACGTCACAGTATATGATGACATCATAATTAGTATGGAGTATGATGTCACAATGTATTATGACGTCATAATGTATCCGCCTTATGACATCACAATATATTATGAGAGCGCAACATGCAGGTATTATGAGCAATTTCTCTTACCCCAATTTGTGTCACATCTACTGGAGCATCATGAGCATGTATTCTGACGTCACAGTATTTGATGACATCATAATTAGTATGCAGTATGACGTCACAATGTATTATGACGTCATAATGTATCCGCATTATGACATCACAATATATTATGAGAGTGCAATTTGCAGGTTTTATGAACAATTTCGCTTACCCCAATTTGTGTCACATCTACTGGAGCATCATGAGCATGTATTATGACGTCACAGTATATGATGACATCATAGTTAGTATGCACTATGACGTCACAATGTATTATGACGCCGTAACGTATCCGCATTATGACATCACAATATATTATGAGAGCACAATTTGCAGGTTTTATGACCAATTTCTCTTACCCCAATTTGTGTCACATCTACTGGAGCATCATGAGCATCTATTATGACGTCACAGTATATGATGACATCATAATTAGTATGCAGTATGACGTCACAGTGAAGTATGATGCCATAATGCATCCGCATTATGACATCACAATGTATTATGAGAGCGCAACATGCAGGTATTATGACCAATTTCGCTTACCCCAATTTGGGTCACATCTACTGGAGCATCATGAGCATGTATTATGACGTCACAGTATATGATGACATCATAGTTAGTATGCAGTATGACGTCACAATGTATTATGACGTCATAATGTATCCGCATTATGACATCACAATATATTATCAGAGCGCAATTTGCAGGTTTTATGACCATTTTCGATTACTCCAATTTGTGTCACATCTACTGGAGCATCATCAGCATGTATTATGACGTCACAGTATATGATGACATCATAATTACTTTGCACTGTGACGTCACAATATATTATGACGTCATAATGTATCCGCATTATGACATCACAATATATTATGAGAGCGCAACATGCAGGTATTATGAGCAATTTCTCTTGCCTAAATTTGTGTGACATCTACTGGAGCATCATGAGCATGTATTATGACGTCACAGTATATGATGACATAATAATTAGTATGCACTATGACGTCACAATGTATTATGGCGTCATAATGTATCCGCATTATGACATCACAATATATTATGAGAGCGCAACTTGCAGGTATTATGAGCAATTTCTCTTATGCCAATTTGTGTCACGTCTACTGGAGCATCATGAGCATCTATTATGACGTCACAGTATATGATGACATCATAATTAGTATGCAGTATGACCTCACAATGTATTATGACGTCATAGTGTATCCGCATTATGACATCACAATATATTATGAGAGCCCGATATGCACGTATTATGAGCAATTTCTCTTACCCCAATTTGTGTCACATCTACTGGAGCTTCATGAGCATGTATTATGACATCACAGTATATGATGACATCATAATTTGTATGCACTATGACGTCACAATATATTATGACGCCGTAATGTATCCGCATTATGACATCACAATATATTATGAGAGTGCAATTTGCAGGTATTATGAGCAATTTCTCTTACCCCAATTTGTGTCACATCTACTGGAGCATCATGAGCATGTATTATGACGTCACAGTATATGATGACATCATAATTAGTATGCACTATTTCGTCACAATGTATTATGACGTCATAATGTATCTGAATTATGACATCAGAATATATTATGAGAGCGCAATTTGCAGGTTTTATGACCAATTTCGCTTACCCCAATTTGTGTCACAACTACTGCTGCATCATGAGCAAGTATTACGATGTCACAGTATATGATGACATCATAATTAGTATATAGTATGACGTCACAATGTATTATGACGTCATAATGTATCCGCATTATGACATCACAATATATTATGAGAGTGCAATTTGCAGGTTTTATGACCAATTTCGCTTACCCCAATTTGTGTCACATCTACTGGAGCATCATGAGCATGTATTATGACGTCACAGCATATGATGACATCATTACTAGTATGCAAGATGACGTCACAATATATTATGACGTCATAATATATCCGCATTATGACATCACAATATATTATGAGAGCGCAACATGCAGGTATTATGAGCAATTTCTCTTACCCCAATTTTTGTCACATCTACTGGAGCATCATCAGCATGTATTATGACGTCACAGTATATGATGACATCATAATTAGTATGCACTATGACGTCACAATGTATTTTGACGTCATAATATATCCGCATTATGACATCACAATATATTATGAGAGCGCAATTTGCAGGTTTTATGACCAATTTCGCTTACCCCAATTCGTGTCACACCTACTGGAGCATCATGAGCATGTATTATGACGTCACAGTATATGATGACATCATAATTAGTATGCAGTATGACGTCACAATGTATTATGACGTCATAATGTATCCGCATTATGACATCACAATATATTATGAGAGCGCAATTTGCAGGTATTATGAGCAATTTCTCTTACCCCAATTTGTGTCACATCTACAGGAGCATCATGACCATGTATTATGACGTCAGAGTATATGATGACATCATAATTAGTATGCACTATGACGTCACAATGTATTATGACGTCATAATGTATCTGCATTATGACATCACAATATATTATGAGAGCGCAATTTCCAGGTTTTATGACCAATTTCGCTTACTCCAATTTGTGTCACGTTTACTGCAGCATCATGAGCATGTATTATGACGTCACAGTATATGATGACATCATAATTAGTATGCAGTATGACGTCACAATGTATTATGACGTCATAATGTATCCGCATTATGACATCACAATATATTATGAGAGCGCAATTTGCACGTTTTATGACCATTTTCGATTACTCCAATTTGTGTCAAATCTACTGGAGCATCATGAGCATGTATTATGACGTCACAGTATATGATGTCCTCATAATTAGTATGCAGTATGATGTCACAATGTATTATGACGTCATAATGTATCCTCATTATGACATCACAATATATTATGAGAGCGCAACGTGCAGGTATTATGAGCAATTTGTCTTACCCCAATTTGTGTCACATTTACTGGACCATCATGAGCATGTATTATGACGTCACAGTATATGATGACATCATAATTAGTATGGAGTATGATGTCACAATGTATTATGACCTCATAATGTATCCGCCTTATGACATCACAATATATTATGAGAGCGCAACATGCAGGTATTATGAGCAATTTCTCTTACCCCAATTTGTGTCACATCTACTGGAGCATCATGAGCATGTATTATGACGTCAGAGTATATGATGACATCATAGTTAGTATGCACTATGACGTCACAATGTATTATGACGCCGTAACGTATCCGCATTTTGACATCACAATATATTATGAGAGCGCAATTTCCAGGTTTTATGACCAATTTATCTTACCCCAATTTGTGTAACATCTACTGGAGCATCATGAGCATGTATTATGACATCACAGTATATGATGACATCATAATTAGTATGCAGTATGACGTCACAGTGAAGTATGACGTCATAATGTTTCCGCATTATGACATCACAATGTATTATGAGAGCGCAACATGGAGGTATTATGACCAATTTCGCTTACCCCAATTTGTGTCACATCTACTGGAGCATCATGAGCATGTATTATGACGTCACAGTATATGGTGACATCGTAATTAGTATGGAGTATGACTTCACAATGTATTATGACGTCATAATGTATCCGCATTATGACATCACAATATATTATCAGAGCGCAATTTGCAGGTTTTATGACCATTTTCGATTACTCCAATTTGGGTCACATCTACTGGAGCATCATGAGCATGTATTATGACGTCACAGTATATGATGACATCATAATTACTTTGCACTATGACGTCACAATATATTCTGACGTCATAATGTATCCGCATTATGACATCACAATATATTATGAGAGCGCAACATGCAGGTATTATGAGCAATTTCTCTTGCCTAAATTTGTGTGACATCTGCTGGAGCATCATGAGCATGTATTATGACGTCACAGTATATGATGACATAATAATTAGTATGCACTATGACGTCACAATGTATTATGACGTCATAATGTATCCGCATTATGACATCACAATATATTATGAGAGCGCAACATGCAGGTATTATGAGCAATTTCTCTTACCCCAATTTGTGTCACATCTACTGGAGCTTCATGAGCATGTATTATGACATCACAGTATATGATGACATCATAATTTGTATGCACTATGACGTCACAATATATTATGACGCTGTAATGTATCCGCATTATGACATCACAATATATTATGAGAGTGCAATTTGCAGGTATTATGAGCAATTTCTCTTACCCCAATTTGTGTCACATCTACTGGAGCACCATGAGCATGTATTATGACGTCACAGTATATGATGACATCATAATTAGTATGCACTATGACGTCACAATGTATTATGACGTCATAATGTATCTGAATTATGACATCACAATATATTATGAGAGCGCAATTTGCAACTTTTATGACCAATTGCGCTTACCCCAATTTGTGTCACAACTACTGCTGCATCATGAGCATGTATTACGATGTCACAGTATATGATGACATCAAAATTAGTATATAGTATGACGTCACAATGTATTATGACGTCATAATGTATCAGAATTATGACATCACAATATATTTTGAGAGTGCAATTTGCAAGTTTTATGACCAATTTCGCTTACCTCATTTTGTGTCACATCTACTGGAGCATCATGAGCATGTATTATGACATCACAGTATATGATGACAGCATAATTAGTATGCAGTAAGACGTCACAATGTATTATGACGTCATAATGTATCCGCATTATGACATCACAATATAATATGAGAGCGCAACTTGCAGGTATTATGAGCAATTTCTCTTACTCCAATTTGTGTCACGTCTACTGCAGCATCATGAGCATGTATTATGACGTCACAGTATATGATGACATCATAATTAGTAAGCAGTATGACGTCACAATGTATTATGACGTCATAATGTATCCGCATTATGACATCACAATATATTATGAGAGCGCAATTTGCACGTTTTATGACCATTTTCGATTACTCCAATTTGTGTCACATCTACTGGAGCATCATGAGCATGTATTATGACGTCACAGTATATGATGTCATCATAATTAGTATGCAGTATGATGTCACAATGTATTATGACGTCATAATGTATCCGCATCATGACATCACAATATATTATGAGAGCGCAACGTGCAGGTATTATGAGCAATTTCTCTTACCCCAATTTGTGTCACATCTACTGCAGCAACATGAGCATGTATTATGACGTCACAGTATATGATGACATCATAATTAGCATGCACTATGACGTCACAATGTGTTATGACGTCATAATGTGTCCGCATTATGACAACACAATATATTATGAGAGCGCAATTTGCCGGTTTTATGACCAATTTCGCTTACCCCAATTTGTGTCACATTTACTGGACCATCATGAGCATGTATTATGACGTCACAGTATATGATGACATCATAATTAGTATGGAGTATGATGTCACAATGTATTATGACGTCATAATGTATCCGCCTTATGACATCACAATATATTATGAGAGCGCAACATGCAGGTATTATGAGCAATTTCTCTTACCCCAATTTGTGTCACATCTACTGGAGCATCATGAGCATGTATTCTGATGTCACAGTATTTGATGACATCATAATTAGTAGGCAGTATGACGTCACAATGTATTATGACGTCATAATGTATCCGCATTATGACATCACAATATATTATGAGAGTGCAATTTGCAGGTTTTATGACCAATTTCGCTTACCCCAATTTGTGTCACATCTACTGGAGCATCATGAGCATGTATTATGACGTCACAGTATATGATGACATCATAGTTAGTATGCACCATGACGTCACAATGTATTATGACGCCGTAACGTATCCGCATTATGACATCACAATATATTATGAGAGCGCAATTTGCAGGTTTTATGACCAATTTCGCTTACCCCAATTTGTGTCACATCTACTGGAGCATCATGAGCATGTATTATGACATCACAGTATATGATGACATAATAATTAGTATGCAGTATGATGTCACAGTGAAGTATGACGTCATAATGTATCCGCATTATGACATCACAATGTATTATGAGAGCGCAACATGCAGGTATTATGACCAATTTCGCTTACCCCAATTTGTGTCACATCTACTGGAGCATCATGAGCATGTATTATGACGTCACAGTATATGATGACATCGTAATTCGTATGGACTATGACTTCACAATGTATTATGACGTCATAATGTATCCGCATTATGACATCACAATATATTATCAGAGCGCAATTTGCAGGTTTTATGACCATTTTCGATTACTCCAATTTGTGTCACATCTACTGGAGCATCATGAGCATGTATTATGACGTCACAGTATATGATGTCATCATAATTACTTTGCACTATGACATCACAATATATTATGATGTCATAATGTATCCGCATTATGACATCACAATATATTATGAGAGCGCAACATGCAGGTATTATGAGCAATTTCTCTTGCCTAAATTTTTTGACATCAACTGGAGCACCATGAGCATGTATTATGACGTCACAGTATATGATGACATAATAATTAGTATGCACTATGACGTCACAATGTATTATGACGTCATAATGTATCCGCATCATGACATCACAATATATTATGAGAGCGCAACTTGCAGGTATTATGAGCAATTTCTCTTATGCCAATTTGTGTCACGTCTACTGGAGCATCATGAGCATGTATTATGACATCACAGTATATGATGACATCATAATTATTATGCAGTATGACGTCAAAATGTATTATGACGTCATAGTGTATCCGCATAATGACATCACAATATATTATGAGAGCGCAACATGCAGGTATTATGAGCAATTTCTCTTACCCCAATTTGTGTCACATCTACTGGAGCTTCATGAGCATGTATTATGACGTCACAGTATATGATGACATCATAATTTGTATGCACTATGACATCACAATATATTATGACGCCGTAATGTATCCGCATTATTACGTCACAATATATTATGAGAGTGCAATTTGCAGGTTTTATGACCAATTTCGCTTACCCCAATTTGTGTCACATCTACTGGAGCAACATGAGCATGTATTATGACGTCACAGCATATGATGACATCATTACTAGTATGCAAGATGACGTCACAATATATTATGACGTCATAATATATCTGTATTATGACATCACAATATATTATGAGAGCGCAACATGCAGGTATTATGAGCAATTTCTCTTACCCCAATTTTTGTCACATCTACTGGAGCATCATGAGCATGTATTATGATGTCACAGTATATGATGACATCATAATTACTATGCACTATTATGTCGCAATGTATTATGACGTCATAATGTATCTGCATTATGACATCACAATATATTATGAGAGCGCAACATGCAGGTATTATGAGCAATTTCTCTTACCTAAATTTGTGTGACATCTACTGGAGCATCATGAGCATGTATTATGACGTCACAGTATATGATGACAAAATAATTAGTATGCACTTTGATGTCACAATGTATTATGACGTCATAATGTATCCGCATTATGACATCACAATATATTATGAGAGCGCAACTTGCAGGTATTATGAGCAATTTCTCTTACCCCAATTTGTGTCACGTCTACTGGAGCATCATGAGCATGTATTATGACGTCACAGTATATGATGACATCATAATTAGTATGCAGTATGACGTCACAATGTATTATGACGTCATAATGTATCCATATTATGACATCACAATATATTATGAGAGCGCAACATGCAGGTATTATGAGCAATTTCTCTTACCCCAATTTGTGTAACATCTACTGGAGCATCATGAGCATGTATTCTGACGTCACAGTATTTGATGACATCATAATTAGTATGCAGTATGACGTCACAATGTATTATGACGTCAAAATGTATCCCCATTATGACATCACAATATATTATGAGAGCGCAACTTGCAGGTATTATGAGCAATTTCTCTTACCCCAATTTGTGTCACGTCTACTGGGGCATCATGAGCATGTATTATGACGTCACAGTATATGATGACATCATAATTAGTATGCAGTATGACGTCACAATGTATTATGACGCCGTAATGTATCCGCCTTATGACATCACAATATGTTATGAGAGCGCAATTTGCAGGTATTATAAGCAATTTCTCTTACCCCAATTTGTGTCACATCTACTGGAGCATCATGACCATGTATTATGACGTCAGAGTATATGATGACATCATAAATAGTATGCACTATGACATCACAATGTATTATGACGTCATAATGTATCCGCATTATGACATCACAATATATTATGAGAGCGCAACTTGCAGGTATTATGAGCAATTTCTCTTACCCCAATTTGTGTCACATCTACTGGAGCATCATGAGCATGTATTATGACGTCACAGTATATGATGACATCATAATTAGTATGCACTATGACGTCACAATGTATTATGACGTCTTAATGTATCCGCATTATGACATCACAATATATTATGAGAGCGCAATTTGCAGGTTTTATGAGCAATTTCTCTTACCCCAATTTGTGTCACATCTAATGGACCATCATGAGCATGTATTATGACGTCACAGTATATGATGACATCATAATTAGTATGCACTATGACGTCACAATGTATTATGACGTCCTAATGTATCCGCCTTATGACATCACAATATATTATGAGAGCGCTGCATGCAGGTTTTATGACCAATTTCGCTTACCCCAATTTGTGTCACATCTACTGGAGCATCATGAGCATGTATTATGACGTCACAGTATATGATGACATCATAATTAGTATGCACTATGACGTCACAATGTATTATGATGCCGTAATGTATCCGCATTATGACATCACAATATATTATGAGTGCGCAGTTTGCAGGTTTTATGACCAATTTCTCTTACCCCAATTTGTGTCACATCTACTGGAGCATCATGAGCATGTATTATGACGTCACAGTATATGATGACATCATAATTAGTATGCAGTATGACGTCACAGTGAAGTATGACGTCATAATGTATCCGCATTATGACATCACAATGTATTATGAGAGCGCAACATGCAGGTATTATGACCAATTTCGCTTACCCCAATTTGTGTCACATCTACTGGAGCATCATGAGCATGTATTATGACGTCACAGTATATGATGACATCATTATTAGTATGGACTATGACGTCACAATGTATTATGACGTCATAATGTATCCGCATTATGACATCACAATATATTATCAGAGCGCAATTTGCAGGTTTTATGAACATTTTCGATTACTCCAATTTCTGTCACATCTACTGGAGCATCATGAGCATGTATTATGACGTCACAGTATATGATGACATCATAATTAGTATGCACTATGACGTCACAATGTATTATGACGTCATAATGTATCGGAATTATGACATCACAATATATTATGAGAGCGCAACATGCAGGTATTATGAGCAATTTCTCTTACCTAAATTTGTGTGACATCTACGGGAGCATCATGAGCATGTATTATGACGTCACAGTATATGATGACATCATAATTAGTATGCAGTATGACGTCACAATGTATTATGACGTCATAATGTATCCGCATTATGACATCACAATATATTATCAGAGCGCAATTTGCAGGTTTTATGACCAATTTCGCTTACCCTAATTTGTGTCACATCTACTGGAGCATCATGAGCATGTATTATGTCATCACAGTATATGATGACATCATAATTAGTATGCAGTATGATGTCACAATGTATTATGACGTCATAATGTATCCTCATTATGACATCACAATATATTATGAGAGCGCAACATGCTGGTATTATGAGCAATTTCTCTTACCCCAATTTCTGTCACGTCTACTGGAGCATCATGAGCATGTATTATGACGTCAGAGTATATGATGACATCATAATTAGTATGCACTATGACGTCACAATGTATTATGACGTCATAATGTATCCGCATTATGACATCACAATATATTATGAGAGCGCAATTTGCAGGTTTTATGAACAATTTCGCTTCCCCCAATTTGTGTCACATCTACTGGAGCATCATGAGCATGTATTATGACGTCACAGTATATGATGACATCATAATTAGTATGCAGTATGATGTCACAATGTATTATGACGTCATAATGTATCCGCCTTATGACATCACAATATATTATGAGAGTGCAACATGCAGGTATTATCAGCAATTTCTCTTGCCCCAATTTGTGTCACATCTACTGGAGCATCATGAGCATGTATTATGATGTCACAGTATATGATGACATCATAATTAGTATGCAGTATGATGTCACAATGTATTATGACGTCATAATGTATCCGCATTAAGACGTCACAATATATTATGAGAGCGCAATTTGCAGGTTTTATGAACAATTTCGCTTACCCCAAATTGTGTCACATCTACTGGAGCATCATGAGCATGTATTATGATGTCACAGTATATGATGACATCATAATTAGTATGCAGTATGACGTCACAATGTATTATGACGCCGTAATGTATCCGCCTTATGACATCACAATATATTATGATTGCGCAATTTGCAGGTATTATGAGCAATTTCTCTTACCCCAATTTGTGTCACATCTACTGGAGCATCATGACCATGTATTATGACGTCAGAGGATATGATGACATCATAATTAGTATGCACTATGACATCACAATGTATTATGACGTCATAATGTATACGCATTGTGACATGACAATATATTATGAGAGCGCAATTTGCAGGTTTTATGACCAATTTCGCTTACCCCATTTTGTGTCACATCTACTGGAGCATCATGATCATGTATTATGACGTCACAGTATATGATGACATCATAATTAGTATGCAGTATGACGTCACAATGTATTATGACGTCATAATGTATCCGCATTATGACATTACAATGTATTATGAGAGCGCAACATGCAGGTTTGATGACCAATTTCGCTTACCCCAATTTGTGTCACATCTACTGGAGCATCATGAGCATGTATTATGACGTCACAGTATATGATGACATCATAATTAGTATGCAGTATGACGTCACAATGTATTATGACGTCATAATGTATCCGCATTATGACATCACAATGTATTATGAGAGCGCAACATGCAGGTATTATGACCAATTTCGCTTACCCCAATTTGTGTCACATCTACTGGAGCATCATGAGCATGTATTATGACGTCACAGTATATGATGACATCATAATTAGTATGGGCTATGACGTCACAATGTATTATGATGTCATAATGTATCCGCATTATGACATCACAATATATTATGAGAGCGCAATTTGCAGTTTTTATGACCATTTTCGATTACTCCAATTTCTGTCAAATCTACTGGAGCATCATGAGCATGTATTATGATGTCACAGTATATGATGACAAAATAATTAGTATGCACTTTGACGTCACAATGTATTATGACGTCATAATGTATCCGCATTATGACATCACAATATATTATGAGAGCGCAACTTGCAGGTATTATGAGCAATTTCTCTTACCCCAATTTCTGTCACGTCTACTGGAGCATCATGAGCATGTATTATGACGTCACAGTATATGATGACATCATAATTAGTATGCAGTATGACGTCACAATGTATTATGACGTCATAATGTATCCGCATAATGACATCACAATGTATTATGAGAGCGCAATTTGCAGGTTTTATGACCAATTTCGCTTACCCCAATTTGTGTCACATCTACTGGAGAATCATGAGCATGTATTATGACGTCACCGTATATGATGACATCATAATTAGTATGCAGTATGACGTCACAATATATTATGACGTCATAATGTATCCATATTATGACATCACATTATATTATGAGAGCGCAACATGCAGGTATTATGAGCAATTTCTCTTACCCCAATTTGTGTAACATCTACTGGAGCATCATGAGCATGTATTCTGACGTCACAGTATTTGATGACATCATAATTAGTATGCAGTATGATGTCACAATGTATTATGACGTCATAATGTATCCGCATTATGACATCACAATATATTATGAGAGGGCAATTTGCAGGTTTTATGAGCAATTTCGCTTACCCCAATTTGTGTCACATCTACTGGAGCATCATGAGTATGTACTATGTCGTCACAGTATATGATGACATCATAATTAGTATGCACTATGACGTCACAATGTATTATGACGCCGTAACGTATCCGCATTATGACATCACAATGTATTATGAGAGCGCAACATGCAGGTATTATGACCAATTTCGCTTACCACAATTTGTGTCACATCTACTGGAGCATCATGAGCATGTATTATGACGTCACAGTATATGATGACATCATAATTAGTATGGACTATGACGTCACATTGTATTATGACGTCATAATGTATCCGCCTTATGACATCACAATATATTATCACAGCGCAATTTGCAGGTTTTATGACCATTTTCGATTACTCCAATTTGTGTCACATCTATTGGAGCATCATGAGCATGTATTATGACGTCACAGAATATGATGACATCATAATTACTATGCACCATTATGTCACAATGTATTATGACGTCATAATGTATCTGCATTATGACATCACAATATATAATGAGAGCGCAACATGCAGGTATTATGAGCAATTTCTCTTACCTGAATTTGTTTGACATCTACTGGAGCATCATGAGCATGTATTATGACGTCACAGTATATGATGACAAAATAATTAGTATGCACTTTGACGTCACAATGTATTATGACGTCATAATGTATCCGCATTATGACATCACAATATATTATGAGAGCGCAACTTGCAGGTATTATGAGCAATTTCTCTTACCCCAATTTGTGTCACGTCTACTGGAGCTTCATGAGCATGTATTATGACGTCACAGTATATGATGACATAATAATTAGTATGCAGTATGACGTCACAATGTATTATGACGTCATAATGTATTCATATTATGACATCACAATATATTATGAGAGCGCAACATGCAGGTATTATGAGCAATTTCTCTTACCCCAATTTGTGTAACATCTACTGGAGCATCATGAGCATGTATTCTGGCGTCACAGTATTTGATGACATCATAATTAGTATGCAGTATGACGTCACAATGTATTATGACGTCAAAATGTATCCACATTATGACATCAAAATATATTATGAGAGCGCAACTTGCAGGTATTATGAGCAATTTCTCTTACCCCAATTTGTGTCACGTCTACTGGGGCATCATGAGCATGTATTATGACGTCACAGTATATGATGACATCATAATTAGTATGCAGTATGACGTCACAATGTATTATGACGCCGTAATGTATCCGCCTTATGACATCACAATATGTTATGAGAGCGCAATTTGCAGGTATTATGAGCAATTTCTCTTACCCCAATTTGTGTCACATCTACTGGAGCATCATGACCATGTATTATGACGTCAGAGTATATGATGACATCATAATTAGTATGCACTATGACATCACAATGTATTATGACGTCATAATGTATCCGCATTATGACACCACAATATATTATGAGAGCGCAACATGCAGGTATTATGAGCAATTTCTCTTACCCCAATTTGTGTCACATCTACTGGAGCATCATGAGCATGTATTATGACGTCACAGTATATGATGACATCATAATTAGTATGCACTATGACGTCACAATGTATTATGACGTCATAATGTATCCGAATTTTGACATCACAATATATTATGAGAGCGCAACATGCAGGTATTATGAGCAATTTCTCTTACCTAAATTTGTGTGACATCTACTGGAGCATCATGAGCATGTATTATGACGTCACAGTATATGATGACATCATAATTAGTATGCAGTATGACGTCACAATGTATTATGACGTCATAATGTATCCGCATTATGACATCACAATATATTATCAGAGCGCAATTTGCAGGTTTTATGACCAATTTCGCTTACCCCAATTTGTGTCACATCTACTTGAGCATCATGAGCATGTATTATGTCGTCACAGTATATGATGACATCATAATTAGTATGCAGTATGATGTCAAAATGTATTATGACGTCATAATGTATCCTCATTATGACATCACAATATATTATGAGAGCGCAATTTGCAGGTTTTATGAACAATTTCGCTTCCCCCAATTTGTGTCACATCTACTGGAGCATCATGAGCATGTATTATGACGTCACAGTATATGACGACAACATAATTAGCATGCAGTATGACGTCACAATGTATTATGACGTCATAATGTATCCGCCTTATGACATCACAATATATTATGAGAGTGCAACATGCAGGTATTATCAGCAATTTCTCTTGCCCCAATTTGTGTCACATCTACTGGAGCATCATGAGCATGTATTATGATGTCACAGTATATGATGACATCATAATTAGTATGCAGTATGACGTCACAATGTATTATGACGCCGTAATGTATCCGCCTTATGACATCACAATATATTATGAGTGCGCAATTTGCAGGTAATATGAGCAATTTCTCTTACCCCAATTTGTGTCACATCTACTGGAGCATCATGACCATGTATTATGACGTCAGAGTATATGATGACATCATAATTAGTATGCACTATGACATCACAATGTATTATGACGTCATAATGTATCCACATTGTGACATCACAATATATTTTGAGAGCGCAACATGCAGGTATTATGAGCAATTTCTCTTACCCCAATTTGTGTCACGTCTACTGGAGCATCATGAGCATGTATTATGACGTCACAGTATATGATGACATCATAATTAGTATGCAGTATGACGTCACAATGTAGTATGACGTCATAATGTTTCCATATTATGACATCACAATATATTATGAGAGCGCAACATGCAGGTATTATGAGGAATTTTTCTTACCCCAATTTGTGTAACATCTACTGGAGCATCATGAGCATGTATTCTGATGTCACAGTATTTGATGACATCATAAGTAGTATGCAGTATGACGTCACAATGTATTATGACGTCAAAATGTATCCACATTATGACATCACAATATATTATGAGAGCGCAACTTGCAGGTATTATGAGCAATTTCTCTGACCCCAATTTGTGTCACGTCTACTGGGGCATCATGAGCATGTATTATGACGTCACAGTATATGATGACATCATAATTAGTATGCAGTATGACGTCACAATGTATTATGACGCCGTAATGTATCCGCCTTATGACATCACAATATGTTATGAGAGCGCAATTTGCAGGTATTATGAGCAATTTCTCTTACCCCAATTTGTGTCACATCTACTGGAGTTACATGACCATGTATTATGACGTCAGAGTATATGATGACATCATAATTAGTATGCACTATGACATCACAATGTATTATGACGTCATAATGTATCCGCATTATGACATCACAATATATTATGAGAGCGCAACATGCAGGTATTATGAGCAATTTCTCTTACCCCAATTTTTGTCACATCTACTGGAGCATCATGAGCATGTATTATGACGTCACAGTATATGATGACATCATAATTAGTATGCACTATGACGTCACAATATATTATGACGTCATAATGTATCCGCATTATGACATCACAATATATTATGAGAGCGCAATTTGCAGGTTTTATGAGCACTTTCTCTTACCCCAATTTGTGTCACATCTAATGGACCATCATGAGCATGTATTATGACGTCACAGTATATGATGACATCATAATTAGTATGCACTATGACGTGAAAATGTATTATGACGTCATAATGTATCCGCCTTATGACATCACAATATATTATGAGAGCGCTACATGCAGGTTTTATGGCCAATTTCGCTTACCCCAATTTGTGTCACATCTACTGGAGCATCATGAGCATGTATTATGACGTCACAGTATATGATGACATCATAATTAGTATGCACTATGACGTCACAATGTATTATGATGCCGTAATGTATCCGCATTACGACATCACATTATATTATGAGTGCGCAGTTTGCAGGTTTTATGACCAATTTCTCTTACCCCAATTTGTGTCACATCTACTGGAGCATCATGAGCATGTATTATGACGTCACAGTATATGATGACATCATAATTAGTATGCAGTATGACGTCACAGTGAAGTATGATGTCATAATGTATCCGCATAATGACATCACAATGTATTATGAGAGCGCAATTTGCAGGTTTGATGACCAATTTCGCTTACCCCAATTTGTGTCACATCTACTGGAGAATCATGAGCATGTATTATGACGTCACCGTATATGATGACATCATAATTAGTATGCAGTATGACGTCACAATGTATTATGACGTCATAATGTATCCGCATTATGACATCACAATGTATTATGAGAGCGCAACATGCAGGTATTATGACCAATTTTGCTTATCCCAATTTGTGTCACATCTACTGGAGCATCATGAGCATGTATTATGACGTCACAGTATATGATGACATCATAATTAGTATGGGCTATGACGTCACAATGTATTATGACGTCATAATGTATCCGCATTATGACATCACAATATATTATGAGAGCGCAATTTGCAGTTTTTATGACCATTTTCGATTACTCCAATTTGTGTCACATCTACTGGAGCATCATGAGCATGTATTATGACGTTACAGTATATGATGACAAAATAATTAGTATGCACTTTGACGTCACAATGTATTATGACGTCATAATGTATCCGCATTATGACATAACAATATATTATGAGAGCACAACTTGCAGGTATTATGAGCAATATCTCTTACCCCAATTTGTGTCACGTCTACTGGAGCATCATGAGCATGTATTATGACGTCACAGTATATGATGACATCATAATTAGTATGCAGTATGACGTCACAATGTATTATGACGTCATAATGTATCCGCATAATGACATCACAATGTATTATGAGAGCGCAATTTGCAGGTTTTATGACCAATTTCGCTTACCCCAATTTGTGTCACATCTACTGGAGAATCATGAGCATGTATTATGACGTCACCGTATATGATGACATCATAATAAGTATGCAGTATGACGTCACAATGTATTATGACGTCATAATGTATCCGCATTATGACATCACAATGTATTATGAGAGCGCAACATGCAGGTATTATGACCAATTTTGCTTACCCCAATTTGTGTCACATCTACTGGAGCATCATGAGCATGTATTATGATGTCCCAGTATATGATGACATCATAATTAGTATGGGCTATGACGTCACAATGTATTATGACGTCATAATGTATCCGCATTATGACATCACAATATATTATGAGAGCGCAACTTGCAGGTATTATGAGCAATTTCTCTTACCCCAATTTGTGTCACGTCTACTGGAGCATCATGAGCATGTATTATGACATCACAGTATATGATGACATCATAATTAGTATGCAGTATGACGTCACAATGTATTATGACGTCATAATGTATCCATATTATGACATCACAGTATATTATGAGAGTGCAACATGCAGGTATTATCAGCAATTTCTCTTGCCCCAATTTGTGTCACATCTACTGGAGCATCATGAGCATGTATTATGATGTCACAGTATATGATGACATCATAATTAGTATGCAGTATGATGTCACAATGTATTATGACGTCATAATGTATCCGCATTATGACATCACAATATATTATGAGAGCGCAATTTGCAGGTATTATGAACAATTTCGCTTACCCCAATTTGTTTCACATCTACTGGAGCATCATGAGCATGTATTATGACATCACAGTATATGATGACATCATAATTAGTATGCAGTATGACGTCACAATGTATTATGACGCCGTAATGTATCCGCCTTATGACATCACAATATATTATGAGTGCGCAATTTGCAGGTATTATGTGCAATTTCTCTTACCCCAATTTGTGTCACATCTACTGGAGCATCATGACCATGTATTATGACGTCAGAGTATATGATGACATCATAATTAGTATGCACTATGACATCACAATGTATTATGACGTCATAATGTATCCGCATTGTGACATCACAATATATTATGAGAGCGCAATTTGCATGTATTATGACCAATTTCGCTTACCCCAATTTGTGTCACATCTACTGGAGCATCATGAGCATGTATTATGACGTCACAGTATATGATGACATCATAATTAGTATGCACTATGACGTCACAATGTATTATGACGTCATACTGTATCCGCATTATGACATCACAATATATTATGAGAGCGCAATTTGCAGGATTTATGACCAATTTCGCTTACCCCAATTTGTGTCACATCTACTGGAGAATCATGAGCATGTATTACGACGTCACCGTATATGATGACATCATAATTAGTATGCAGTATGACGTCACAGTGAAGTATGACGTCATAATGTATCCGCATTATGACATCACAATGTATTATGAGAGCGCAACATGCAGGTATTATGACCAATTTCGCTTACCCCAATTTGTGTCACATCTACTGGAGCATCATGAGCATGTATTATGACGTCACAGTATATGATGACATCATAATTAGTGGACTATGACGTCACAATATATTATGACGTCATAATGTATCCGCATAATGACATCACAATATATTATCAGAGCGCAATTTGCAGGTTTTATGACCATTTTCGATTACTCCAATTTGTGTCACATCTATTGGAGCATCATGAGCATGTATTATGACGTCACAGTATATGATGACATCATAATTAGTATGCACTATGACGTCACAATGTATTATGACGTCATAATGTATCCGCATTATGACATCACAATATATAATGAGAGCGCAACATGCAGGTATTATGAGCAATTTCTCTTACCTAAATTTGTGTGACATCTACTGGAGCATCATGAGCATGTATTATGACGTCACAGTATATGATGACATAATAATTAGTATGCACTATGATGTCACAATGTATTATGATGTCATAATGTATCCGCATTATGACATCACAAAATATTATGAGAGCGCAACTTGCAGGTATTATGAGCAATTTCTCTTACTCCAATTTGTGTCACGTCTACTGGATCATCATGAGCATGTATTATGACGTCACAGTATATGATGACATCATTATTAGTATGCACTATGACGTCACAATGTATTCTGACGTCATAATGTATCCGCATTATGACATCACAATATATTATGAGAGCGCAATTTGCAGGTTTTATGAGCAATTTCGCTTACCCCTATTTGTGTCCATCTACTGGAGCATCATGAGCATGTATTATGACGTCACAGTATATGATGACATCATAATTAGTATGCAGTATGATGTCACAATGTATTATGACGTCATAATGTATCCTCATTATGACATCACAATATATTATGAGAGCGCAACATGCAGGTATTATGAGCAATTTCTCTTACCCCAATTTGTGTAACATCTACTGGAGCATCATGAGCATGTATTATGACGTCACAGCCTATGATGACATCATAACTAGTATGCACTATGACATCACAATGAATTATGACGTCGTAATGTATCCGCATTATGACAACACAATACATTATGAGAGCGCAACATGCAGTTATTATGAGCAATTTCTCTTACCCCAATTTGTGTCACATCTACTGGAGCATCATGAGAATGTATTATGATGTAACAGTATATGATGACATCATAATTAGTATGCAGTATGACGTCACAATGTATTATGACGTCATAATGTATCCGCAATGTGACATCACAATATATTATGAGAGCGCAACATGCAGGTATTATGACCAATTTCTCCTACCCCAATTTGTGTCACATCTACTGGAGCATCATGAGCATGTATTATTACGTCACAGTATATGATGACATCATAATTAGTATGCACTATGACGTCACAATGTATTATGACGTCGTAACGTATCCGCATTATGACATCACAATATATTATGAGAGCGCAATTTGCAGGTTTTATGACCAATTTCTCTTACCCCAATTTGTGTCACATCTGCTGGAGCATCATGAGCATGTATTATGACGTCACAGTATATGATGACATCATAATTAGTATGCAGTATGACGTCACAGTGAAGTATGACGTCATAATGTATCCGCATTATGACATCACAATGTATTATGAGAGCGCAACATGCAGGTATTATGACCAATTTCGCTTACCCCAATTTGTGTCACATCTACTGGAGCATCATGAGCATGTATTATGACGTCACAGTATATGATGACATCATAATTAGTATGGACTATGACGTCACAATATATTATGACGTCATAATGTATCCGCATTATGACATCACAATATATTATCAGAGCGCAATTTGCAGGTTTTATGACCATTTTCGATTACTCCAAATTGTGTCACATCTACTGGAACATCATGAGCATGTATTATGACGTCACAGTATATGATGACATCATGATTACTATGCACTATGACGTCACAATATATTATGACGTCATAATGTATCCGCATTATGACATCACAATATATTATGAGAGCGCAACATGCAGGTATTATGAGCCATTTCTCTTGCCTAAATTTGTGTGACATCTACTGGAGCATCATGAGCATGTATTATGACGTCACAGTATATGATGACATCATAATTAGTATGCACTATGACGTCACAATGTATTATGACGTCATAATGTATCCGCATTATGACATCACAATATATTATGAGAGCGCAACATGCAGGTATTATGAGCAATTTCTCTTACCCCAATTTGTGTCACATCTACTGGAGCATCATGAGCATGTATTATGACGTCACAGTATATGATGACATCATAATTAGTATGCACTATGACGTCACAATGTATTATGACGTCATAATGTATCCGCATTATGACATCACAATATATAATGAGAGCGCAACATGCAGGTATTATGAGCAATTTCTCTTACCTAAATTTGTGTGACATCTACTGGAGCATCATGAGCATGTATTATGACGTCACAGTATATGATGACATAATAATTAGTATGCACTATGATGTCACAATGTATTATGATGTCATAATGTATCCGCATTATGACATCACAATATATTATGAGAGCGCAACTTGCAGGTATTATGAGCAATTTCTCTTACTCCAATTTGTGTCACGTCTACTGGATCATCATGAGCATGTATTATGACGTCACAGTATATGATGACATCATTATTAGTATGCACTATGACGTCACAATGTATTCTGACGTCATAATGTATCCGCATTATGACATCACAATATATTATGAGAGCGCAATTTGCAGGTTTTTTGAGCAATTTCGCTTACCCCAATTTGTGTCCATCTACTGGAGCATCATGAGCATGTATTATGACATCACAGTATATGATGACATCATAATTAGTATGCAGTATGATGTCACAATGTATTATGACGTCATAATGTATCCTCATTATGACATCACAATATATTATGAGAGCGCAACATGCAGGTATTATGAGCAATTTCTCTTACCCCAATTTGTGTAACATCTACTGGAGCATCATGAGCATGTATTATGACGTCACAGTATATGATGACATCATAATTAGTATGCACTATGACGTCACAATGTATTATGACGTCATAATGTATCCGCATTATGACATCACAATATATTATGAGAGCGCAATTTGCAGGATTTATGACCAATTTCCCTTACCCCAATTTGTGTCACATCTACTGGAGAATCATGAGCATGTATTACGACGTCACCGTATATGATGACATCATAATTAGTATGCAGTATGACATCACAGTGAAGTATGACGTCATAATGTATCCGCATTATGACATCACAATGTATTATGAGAGCGCAACATGCAGGTATTATGACCAATTTCGCTTACCCCAATTTGTGTCACATCTACTGGAGCATCATGAGCATGTATTATGACGTCACAGTATATGATGACATCATAATTAGTATGGACTATGACGTCACAATATATTATGACGTCATAATGTATCCGCATTATGACATCACAATATATTATCAGAGCGCAATTTGCAGGTTTTATGACCATTTTCGATTACTCCAATTTGTGTCACATCTATTGGAGCATCATGAGCATGTATTATGACGTCACAGTATATGATGACATCATAATTAGTATGCACTATGACGTCACAATGTATTATGACGTCATAATGTATCCGCATTATGACATCACAATATATAATGAGAGCGCAACATGCAGGTATTATGAGCAATTTCTCTTACCTAAATTTGTGTGACATCTACTGGAGCATCATGAGCATGTATTATGATGTCACAGTATATGATGACATAATAATTAGTATGCACTATGATGTCACAATGTATTATGATGTCATAATGTATCCGCATTATGACATCACAAAATATTATGAGAGCGCAACTTGCAGATATTATGAGCAATTTCTCTTACTCCAATTTGTGTCACGTCTACTGGATCATCATGAGCATGTATTATGACGTCACAGTATATGATGACATCATTATTAGTATGCACTATGACGTCACAATGTATTCTGACGTCATAATGTATTCGCATTATGACATCACAATATATTATGAGAGCGCAATTTGCAGGTTTTATGAGCAATTTCGCTTACCCCAATTTGTGTCCATCTACTGGAGCATCATGAGCATGTATTATGACGTCACAGTATATGATGACATCATAATTAGTATGCAGTATGATGTCACAATGTATTATGACGTCATAATGTATCCTCATTATGACATCACAATATATTATGAGAGCGCAACATGCAGGTATTATGAGCAATTTCTCTTACCCCAATTTGTGTAACATCTACTGGAGCATCATGAGCATGTATTATGACGTCACAGCCTATGATGACATCATAACTAGTATGCACTATGACATCACAATGAATTATGACGTCGTAATGTATCCGCATTATGACAACACAATACATTATGAGAGCGCAACATGCAGTTATTATGAGCAATTTCTCTTACCCCAATTTGTGTCACATCTACTGGAGCATCATGAGCGAGTATTATGACGTCACAGTACATGATGACATCATAATTAGTATGCACTATGACGTCACAATGTATTATGACGTCATAATGTATCCGCATTACGACATCTCAATATATTATGAGATCGCAACATGCAGGTATTATGAGCAAATTCTCTTACCTAAATTTGTGTCACATCTACTGGAGCATCATGAGCATGTATTATGATGTAACAGTATATGATGACATCATAATTAGTATGCAGTATGACGTCACAATGTATTATGACGTCATAATGTATCCGCAATGTGACATCACAATATATTATGAGAGCGCAACATGCAGGTATTATGACCAATTTCTCCTACCCCAATTTGTGTCACATCTACTGGAGCATCATGAGCATGTATTATTACGTCACAGTATATGATGACATCATAATTAGTATGCACTATGACGTCACAATGTATTATGACGCCGTAACGTATCCGCATTATGACATCACAATATATTATGAGAGCGCAATTTGCAGGTTTTATGACCAATTTCTCTTACCCCAATTTGTGTCACATCTGCTGGAGCATCATGAGCATGTATTATGACGTCACAGTATATGATGACATCATAATTAGTATGCAGTATGACGTCACAGTGAAGTATGACGTCATAATGTATCCGCATTATGACATCACAATGTATTATGAGAGCGCAACATGCAGGTATTATGACCAATTTCGCTTACCCCAATTTGTGTCACATCTACTGGACCATCATGAGCATGTATTATGACGTCACAGTATATGATGACATCATAATTAGTATGGACTATGACGTCACAATATATTATGACGTCATAATGTATCCGCATTATGACATCACAATATATTATCAGAGCGCAATTTGCAGGTTTTATGACCATTTTCGATTACTCCAAATTGTGTCACATCTACTGGAACATCATGAGCATGTATTATGACGTCACAGTATATGATGACATCATGATTACTATGCACTATGACGTCACAATATATTATGACGTCATAATGTCTCCGCATTATGACATCACAATATATTATGAGAGCGCAACATGCAGGTATTATGAGCCATTTCTCTTGCCTAAATTTGTGTGACATCTACTGGAGCATCATGAGCATGTATTATGACGTCACAGTATATGATGACATCATAATTAGTATGCACTATGACGTCACAATGTATTATGACGTCATAATGTATCCGCATTATGACATCACAATATATTATGAGAGCGCAATTTGCAGGATTTATGAGCAATTTCTCTTACCCCAATTTGTGTCACATCAAATGGACCATCATGAGCATGTATTATGACGTCACAGTATATGATGACATCATAATTAGTATGCACTATGACGTAACAATGTATTATGACGTCATAATGTGTCCGCGTTATGACATCACAATATATTATGAGAGCGCTACATGCAGGTATTATGAGCAATTTCTCTTACCCCAATTTGTGTCACATCTACTGGAGCATCATGAGCATGTATTCTGACGTCACAGTATTTGATGACATCATAATTACTATGCAGTATGACGTCACAATGTATTATGACGTCATAATGTATCCGCATTATGACATCACAATATATTATGAGACCGCAATTTGCAGGTTTTATGACCAATTTCGCTTACCCCAATTTGTGTCACATCTACTGGAGCATCATGAGCATGTATTATGACGTCACAGTATATGATGACATCATAATTAGTATGCACTATGACGTCACAATGTATTATGACGCCGTAACGTATCCGCATTATGACATCACAATATATTATGAGAGCGCAGTTTGCAGGTTTTATGAGCAATTTGTCTTACCCCAATTTGTGTCACATCTACTGGAGCATCATGAGCATGTATTATGATGTCACAGTATATGCTGACATCATAATTAGTATGCACTAAGACGTCACAATGTATTATGACGTCATAATGTATCCGCATTATGACATCACAATATATTATGAGAGCGCAATTTGCAGTTTTTATGACCATTTTCGATTACTCCAATTTGTGTCACATCTACTGGAGCATCATGAGCATGTATTATGACGTCACAGTATATGATGACAAAATAATTAGTATGCACTTTGATGTCACAATGTATTATGACGTCATAATGTATCCGCATTATGACATCACAATATATTATGAGAGCGCAACTTGCAGGTATTATGAGCAATTTCTCTTACCCCAATTTGTGTCACGTCTACTGGAGCATCATGAGCATGTATTATGACGTCACAGTATATGATGACATCATAATTAGTATGCAGTATGACGTCACAATGTATTATGACGTCATAATGTATCCGCATAATGACATCACAATGTATTATGAGAGCGCAATTTGCAGGTTTTATGAACAATTTCGCTTACCCCAATTTGTGTCACATCTACTGGAGAATCATGAGCATGTATTATGACACCACCGTATATGATGACATCATAATTAGTATGCAGTATGACGTCACAATGTATTATGACGTCATAATGTATCCGCATTATGACATCACAATGTATTTTGAGAGCGCAACATGCAGGTATTATGACCAATTTTGCTTACCCCAATTTGTGTCACATCTACTGGAGCATCATGAGCATGTATTATGACGTCACAGTATATGATGACATCATAATTAGTATGGGCTATGACGTCACAATGTATTATGACGTCATAATGTATCCGCATTATGACATCACAATATATTATGAGAGCGCAATTTGCAGTTTTTATGACCATTTTCGATTACTCCAATTTGTGTCACATCTACTGGAGCATCATGAGCATGTATTATGACGTCACAGTATATGATGACAAAATAATTACTATGCACTTTGACGTCACAATGTATTATGACGTCATAATGTATCCGCATTATGACATCACAATATATTATGAGAGCGCAACTTGCAGGTATTATGAGCAATTTCTCTTACCCCAATTTGTGTCACGTCTACTGGAGCATCATGAGCATGTATTATGACGTCACAGTATATGATGACATCATAATTATTATGCAGTATGACGTCACAATGTATTATGACGTCATAATGTATCCATATTATGACATCACAGTATATTATGAGAGCGCAACATGCAGGTATTATGAGCAATTTCTCTTACCCCAATTTGTGTCACATCTACTGGAGCATCATGAGCGTGTATTATGACGTCACAGTATATGATGACATCATAATTAGTATGCACTATGACGTCACAATGTATTATGACGTCATAATGTATCCGCATTATGACATCTCAATATATTATGAGAGTGCAACATGCAGGTATTATCAGCAATTTCTCTTGCCCCAATTTGTGTCACATCTACTGGAGCATCATGAGCATGTATTATGATGTCACAGTATATGATGATATCATAATTAGTATGCAGTATGATGTCACAATGTATTATGACGTCATAATGTATCCGCATTATGGCATCACAATATATTATGAGAACGCAATTTGCAGGTTTTATGAACAATTTCGCTTACCCCAATTTGTGTCACATCTACTGGAGCATCATGAGCATGTATTATGACATCACAGTATATGATGACATCATAATTAGTATGCAGTATGACGTCACAGTGAAGTATGACGTCATAATGTATCCGCATTATGACATCACAATGTATTATGAGAGCGCAACATGCAGGTATTATGACCAATTTCGCTTACCCCAATTTGTGTCACATCTACTGGAGCATCATGAGCATGTATTATGACGTCACAGTATATGATGACATCATAATTAGTATGCACTATGACGTCACAATGTATTATGACGTCATAATGTATCCGCATAATGACATCACAATGTATTATGAGAACGCAATTTGCAGGTTTTATGACCAATTTCGCTTACCCCAATTTGTGTCACATCTACTGGAGAATCATGAGCATGTATTATGATGTCACCGTATATGATGACATCATAATTAGTATGCAGTATGACGTCACAATGTATTATGACGTCATAATGTATCCGCATTATGACATCACAATGTATTATAAGAGCGCAACATGCAGGTATTATGACCAATTTTGCTTACCCCAATTTGTGTCACATCTACTGGAGCATCATGAGCATGTATTATGACGTCACAGTATATGATGACATCATAATTAGTATGGGCTATGACGTCACAATGTATTATGACGTCATAATGTATCCGCATTATGACATCACAATATATTATGAGAGCGCAATTTACAGTTTTTATGACCATTTTCGATTACTCCAATTTGTGTCACATCTACTGGAGCATCATGAGCATGTATTATGACGTCACAGTATATGATGACAAAATAATTAGTATGCACATTGACGTCACAATGTATTATGACGTCATAATGTATCCGCATTATGACATCACAATATATTATGAGAGCGCAACTTGCAGGTATTATGAGCAATTTCTCTTACCCCAATTTGTGTCACGTCTACTGGAGCATCATGAGCATGTATTATGACGTCACAGTATATGATGACATCATAATTAGTATGCAGTATGACGTCACAATGTATTATGACGTCATAATGTATCCGCATAATGACATCACAATGTATTATGAGAGCGCAATTTGCAGGTTTGATGACCAATTTCGCTTACCCCAATTTGTGTCACATCTACTGGAGAATCATGAACATGTATTATGACGTCACCGTATATGATGACATCATAATTAGTATGCAGTATGACGTCACAATGTATTATGAGGTCATAATGTATCCGCATTATGACATCACAATGTATTATGAGAGCGCAACATGCAGGTATTATGACCAATTTTGCTTACCCCAATTTGTGTCACATCTACTGGAGCATCATGAGCATGTATTATGACGTCACAGTATATCATGACATCATAATTAGTATGGGCTATGACGTCACAATGTATTATGACGTCATAATGTATCCGCATTATGACATCACAATATATTATGAGAGCGCAATTTGCAGTTTTTATGACCATTTTCGATTACTCCAATTTGTGTCACATCTACTGGAGCATCATGAGCATGTATTATGACGTCAAAGTATATGATGACAAAATAATTAGTATGCACTTTGACGTCACAATGTATTCTGACGTCATAATGTATCCGCATTATGACATCACAATATATTATGAGAGCGCAATTTGCAGGTTTTATGAGCAATTTCGCTTACCCCAATTTGTGTCCATCTACTGGAGCATCATGAGCATGTATTATGACGTCACAGTATATGATGACATCATAATTAGTATGCAGTATGATGTCACAATGTATTATGACGTCATAATGTATCCTCATTATGACATCACAATATATTATGAGAGCGTAACATGCAGGTATTATGAGCAATTTCTCTTACCCCAATTTGTGTAACATCTACTGGAGCATCATGAGCATGTATTATGACGTCACAGCCTATGATGACATCATAACTAGTATGCACTATGACATCACAATGAATTATGACGTCGTAATGTATCCGCATTATGACAACACAATACATTATGAGAGCGCAACATGCAGTTATTATGAGCAATTTCTCTTACCCCAATTTGTGTCACATCTACTGGAGCATCATGAGCATGTATTATGATGTAACAGTATATGATGACATCATAATTAGTATGCAGTATGACGTCACAATGTATTATGACGTCATAATGTATCCGCAATGTGACATCACAATATATTATGAGAGCGCAACATGCAGGTATTATGACCAATTTCTCCTACCCCAATTTGTGTCACATCTACTGGAGCATCATGAGCATGTATTATTACGTCACAGTATATGATGACATCATAATTAGTATGCACTATGACGTCACAATGTATTATGACGCCGTAACGTATCCGCATTATGACATCACAATATATTATGAGAGCGCAATTTGCAGGTTTTATGACCAATTTCTCTTACCCCAATTTGTGTCACATCTGCTGGAGCATCATGAGCATGTATTATGACGTCACAGTATATGATGACATCATAATTAGTATGCAGTATGACGTCACAGTGAAGTATGACGTCATAATGTATCCGCATTATGACATCACAATGTATTATGAGAGCGCAACATGCAGGTATTATGACCAATTTCGCTTAACCCAATTTGTGTCACATCTACTGGAGCATCATGAGCATGTATTATGACGTCACAGTATATGATGACATCATAATTAGTATGGACTATGACGTCACAATATATTATGACGTCATAATGTATCCACATTATGACATCACAATATATTATCAGAGCGCAATTTGCAGGTTTTATGACCATTTTCGATTACTCCAAATTGTGTCACATCTACTGGAACATCATGAGCATGTATTATGACGTCACAGTATATGATGACATCATGATTACTATGCACTATGACGTCACAATATATTATGACGTCATAATGTATCCGCATTATGACATCACAATATATTATGAGAGCGCAACATGCAGGTATTATGAGCCATTTCTCTTGCCTAAATTTGTGTGACATCTACTGGAGCATCATGAGCATGTATTATGACGTCACAGTATATGATGACATCATAATTAGTATGCACTATGACGTCACAATGTATTATGACGTCATAATGTATCCGCATTATGACATCACAATATATTATGAGAGCGCAACATGCAGGTATTATGAGCAATTTCTCTTACCCCAATTTGTGTCACATCTACTGGAGCATCATGAGCATGTATTATGACGTCACAGTATATGATGACATCATAATTAGTATGCACTATGACGTCACAATGTATTCTGACGTCATAATGTATCCGCATTATGACATCACAATATATTATGAGAGCGCAATTTGCAGGTTTTATGAGCAATTTCGCTTACCCCAATTTGTGTCCATCTACTGGAGCATCATGAGCATGTATTATGACGTCACAGTATATGATGACATCATAATTAGTATGCAGTATGATGTCACAATGTATTATGACGTCATAATGTATCCTCATTATGACATCACAATATATTATGAGAGCGCAACATGCAGGTATTATGAGCAATTTCTCTTACCCCAATTTGTGTCACATCTACTGGAGCATCATGAGCATGTATTATGACGTCACAGTATATGATGACATCATAATTAGTATGCAGTATGATGTCACAATGTATTATGACGTCATAATGTATCCTCATTATGACATCACAGTATATTATGAGAGCGCAACATGCAGGTATTATGAGCAATTTCTCTTACCCCAATTTGTGTAACATCTACTGGAGCATCATGAGCATGTATTATGACGTCACAGCCTATGATGACATCATAACTAGTATGCACTATGACATCACAATGAATTATGACGTCGTAATGTATCCGCATTATGACAACACAATACATTATGAGAGCGCAACATGCAGTTATTATGAGCAATTTCTCTTACCCCAATTTGTGTCACATCTACTGGAGCATCATGAGCATGTATTATGATGTAACAGTATATGATGACATCATAATTAGTATGCAGTATGACGTCACAATGTATTATGACGTCATAATGTATCCGCAATGTGACATCACAATATATTATGAGAGCGCAACATGCAGGTATTATGACCAATTTCTCCTACCCCAATTTGTGTCACATCTACTGGAGCATCATGAGCATGTATTATTACGTCACAGTATATGATGACATCATAATTAGTATGCACTATGACGTCACAATGTATTATGACGCCGTAACGTATCCGCATTATGACATCACAATATATTATGAGAGCGCAATTTGCAGGTTTTATGACCAATTTCTCTTACCCCAATTTGTGTCACATCTGCTGGAGCATCATGAGCATGTATTATGACGTCACAGTATATGATGACATCATAATTAGTATGCAGTATGACGTCACAGTGAAGTATGACGTCATAATGTATCCGCATTATGACATCACAATGTATTATGAGAGCGCAACATGCAGGTATTATGAACAATTTCGCTTAACCCAATTTGTGTCACATCTACTGGAGCATCATGAGCATGTATTATGACGTCACAGTATATGATGACATCATAATTAGTATGGACTATGACGTCACAATATATTATGACGTCATAATGTATCCGCATTATGACATCACAATATATTGTCAGAGCGCAATTTGCAGGTTTTATGACCATTTTCGATTACTCCAAATTGTGTCACATCTACTGGAACATCATGAGCATGTATTATGACGTCACAGTATATGATGACATCATGATTACTATGCACTATGACGTCACAATATATTATGACGTCATAATGTATCCGCATTATGACATCACAATATATTATGAGAGCGCAACATGCAGGTATTATGAGCCATTTCTCTTGCCTAAATTTGTGTGACATCTACTGGAGCATCATGAGCATATATTATGACGTCACAGTATATGATGACATCATAATTAGTATGCACTATGACGTCACAATGTATTATGACGTCATAATGTATCCGCATTATGACATCACAATATATTATGAGAGCGCAACATGCAGGTATTATGAGCAATTTCTCTTACCCCAATTTGTGTCACATCTACTGGAGCATCATGAGCATGTATTATGACGTCACAGTATATGATGACATCATAATTAGTATGCACTATGACGTCACAATGTATTCTGACGTCATAATGTATCCGCATTATGACATCACAATATATTATGAGAGCGCAATTTGCAGGTTTTATGAGCAATTTCGCTTACCCCAATTTGTGTCCATCTACTGGAGCATCATGAGCATGTATTATGACGTCACAGTATATGATGACATCATAATTAGTATGCAGTATGATGTCACAATGTATTATGACGTCATAATGTATCCTCATTATGACATCACAATATATTATGAGAGCGCAACATGCAGGTATTATGAGCAATTTCTCTTACCCCAATTTGTGTAACATCTACTGGAGCATCATGAGCATGTATTATGACGTCACAGTATATGATGACATCATAATTAGTATGCACTATGACGTCACAATGTATTATGACGTCATAATGTATCCGCATTATGACATCACAATATATTATGAGAGCGCAATTTGCAGGATTTATGACCAATTTCCCTTACCCCAATTTGTGTCACATCTACTGGAGAATCATGAGCATGTATTACGACGTCACCGTATATGATGACATCATAATTAGTATGCAGTATGACGTCACAGTGAAGTATGACGTCATAATGTATCCGCATTATGACATCACAATGTATTATGAGAGCGCAACATGCAGGTATTATGACCAATTTCGCTTACCCCAATTTGTGTCACATCTACTGGAGCATCATGAGCATGTATTATGACGTCACAGTATATGATGACATCATAATTAGTATGGACTATGACGTCACAATATATTATGACGTCATAATGTATCCGCATTATGACATCACAATATATTATCAGAGCGCAATTTGCAGGTTTTATGACCATTTTCGATTACTCCAATTTGTGTCACATCTATTGGAGCATCATGAGCATGTATTATGACGTCACAGTATATGATGACATCATAATTAGTATGCAGTATGACGTCACAATGTATTATGATGTCATAATGTATCCGCATTATGACATCACAATATATAATGAGAGCGCAACATGCAGGTATTATGAGCAATTTCTCTTACCCAAATTTGTGTGACATCTACTGGAGCATCATGAGCATGTATTATGACGTCACAGTATATGATGACATAATAATTAGTATGCACTATGATGTCACAATGTATTATGATGTCATAATGTATCCGCATTATGACATCACAAAATATTATGAGAGCGCAACTTGCAGGTATTATGAGCAATTTCTCTTACTCCAATTTGTGTCACGTCTACTGGATCATCATGAGCATGTATTATGACGTCACAGTATATGATGACATCATTATTAGCATGCACTATGACGTCACAATGTATTCTGACGTCATAATGTATCCGCATTATGACATCACAATATATTATGAGAGCGCAATTTGGAGGTTTTATGAGCAATTTCGCTTACCCCAATTTGTGTCCATCTACTGGAGCATCATGAGCATGTATTATGACGTCACAGTATATGATGACATCATAATTAGTATGCAGTATGATGTCACAATGTATTATGACGTCATAATGTATCCTCATTATGACATCACAATATATTATGAGAGCGCAACATGCAGGTATTATGAGCAATTTCTCTTACCCCAATTTGTGTAACATCTACTGGAGCATCATGAGCATGTATTATGACGTCACAGCCTATGATGACATCATAACTAGTATGCACTATGACATCACAATGAATTATGACGTCGTAATGTATCCGCATTATGACAACACAATACATTATGAGAGCGCAACATGCAGTTATTATGAGCAATTTCTATTACCCCAATTTGTGTCACATCTACTGGAGCATCATGAGCGAGTATTATGACGTCACAGTACATGATGACATCATAATTAGTATGCACTATGACGTCACAATGTATTATGACGTCATCATGTATCCGCATTATGACATCTCAATATATTATGAGATCGCAACATGCAGGTATTATGAGCAAATTCTCTTACCTAAATTTGTGTCACATCTACTGGAGCATCATGAGCATGTATTATGATGTAACAGTATATGATGACATCATAATTAGTATGCAGTATGACGTCACAATGTATTATGACGTCATAATGTATCCGCAATGTGACATCACAATATATTATGAGAGCGCAACATGCAGGTATTATGACCAATTTCTCCTACCCCAATTTGTGTCACATCTACTGGAGCATCATGAGCATGTATTATTACGTCACAGTATATGATGACATCATAATTAGTATGCACTATGACGTCACAATGTATTATGACGCCGTAACGTATCCGCATTATGACATCACAATATATTATGAGAGCGCAATTTGCAGGTTTTATGACCAATTTCTCTTACCCCAATTTGTGTCACATCTGCTGGAGCATCATGAGCATGTATTATGACGTCACAGTATATGATGACATCATAATTAGTATGCAGTATGACGTCACAGTGAAGTATGACGTCATAATGTATCCGCATTATGACATCACAATGTATTATGAGAGCGCAACATGCAGGTATTATGACCAATTTCGCTTACCCCAATTTTTGTCACATCTACTGGAGCATCATGAGCATGTATTATGACGTCACAGTATATGATGACATCATAATTAGTATGGACTATGACGTCACAATATATTATGACGTCATAATGTATCCGCATTATGACATCACAATATATTATCAGAGCGCAATTTGCAGGTTTTATGACCATTTTCAATTACTCCAAATTGTGTCACATCTACTGGAACATCATGAGCATGTATTATGACGTCACAGTATATGATGACATCATGATTACTATGCACTATGACGTCACAATATATTATGACGTCATAATGTATCCGCATTATGACATCACAATATATTATGAGAGCGCAACATGCAGGTATTATGAGCCATTTCTCTTGCCTAAATTTGTGTGACATCTACTGGAGCATCATGAGCATGTATTATGACGTCACAGTATATGATGACATCATAATTAGTATGCACTATGACGTCACAATGTATTATGACGTCATAATGTATCCGCATTATGACATCACAATATATTATGAGAGCGCAATTTGCAGGATTTATGAGCAATTTCTCTTACCCCAATTTGTGTCACATCAAATGGACCATCATGAGCATGTATTATGACGTCACAGTATATGATGACATCATAATTAGTATGCACTATGACGTAACAATGTATTATGACGTCATAATGTGTCCGCCTTATGACATCACAATATATTATGAGAGCGCTACATGCAGGTATTATGAGCAATTTCTCTTACCCCAATTTGTGTCACATCTACTGGAGCATCATGAGCATGTATTCTGACGTCACAGTATTTGATGACATCATAATTACTATGCAGTATGACGTCACAATGTATTATGACGTCATAATGTATCCGCATTATGACATCACAATATATTATGAGAGCGCAACTTGCAGGTATTATGAGCAATTTCTCTTACCCCAATTTGTGTCACGTCTACTGGAGCATAATGAGCATGTATTATGACGTCACAGTATATGATGACATCATAATTAGTATGCAGTATGACGTCACAATGTATTATGACGTCATAATGTATCCGCATAATGACATCACAATGTATTATGAGAGCGCAATTTGCAGGTTTTATGAACAATTTCGCTTACCCCAATTTGTGTCACATCTACTGGAGAATCATGAGCATGTATTATGACATCACCGTATATGATGACATCATAATTAGTATGCAGTATGACGTCACAATGTATTATGACGTCATAATGTATCCGCATTATGACATCACAATGTATTTTGAGAGCGCAACATGCAGGTATTATGACCAATTTTGCTTACCCCAATTTGTGTCACATCTACTGGAGCATCATGAGCATGTATTATGACGTCACAGTATATGATGACATCATAATTAGTATGGGCTATGACGTCACAATGTATTATGACGTCATAATGTATCCGCATTATGACATCACAATATATTATGAGAGCGCAATTTGCAGTTTTTACGACCATTTTCGATTACTCCAATTTGTGTCACATCTACTGGAGCATCATGAGCATGTATTATGACGTCACAGTATATGATGACAAAATAATTACTATGCACTTTGACGTCAAAATGTATTATGACGTCATAATGTATCCGCATAATGACATCACAATGTATTATGAGAGCGCAATTTGCAGGTTTGATGACCAATTTCGCTTACCCCAATTTGTGTCACATCTACTGGAGAATCATGAACATGTATTATGACGTCACCGTATATGATGACATCATAATTAGTATGCAGTATGACGTCACAATGTATTATGAGGTCATAATGTATCCGCATTATGACATCACAATGTATTATGAGAGCGCAACATGCAGGTATTATGACCAATTTTGCTTACCCCAATTTGTGTCACATCTACTGGAGCATCATGAGCATGTATTATGACATCACAGTATATGATGACATCATAATTAGTATGCAGTATGACGTCACAGTGAAGTATGACGTCATAATGTATCCGCATTATGACATCACAATGTATTATGAGAGCGCAACATGCAGGTATTATGAGCCATTTCTCTTGCCTAAATTTGTGTGACATCTACTGGAGCATCATGAGCATGTATTATGACGTCACAGTATATGATGACATCATAATTAGTATGCACTATGACGTCACAATGTATTATGACGTCATAATGTATCCGCATTATGACATCACAATATATTATGAGAGCGCAACATGCAGGTATTATGAGCAATTTCTCTTACCCCAATTTGTGTCACATCTACTGGAGCATCATGAGCATGTATTATGACGTCACAGTATATGATGACATCATAATTAGTATGCACTATGACGTCACAATGTATTCTGACGTCATAATGTATCCGCATTATGACATCACAATATATTATGAGAGCGCAATTTGCAGGTTTTATGAGCAATTTCGCTTACCCCAATTTGTGTCCATCTACTGGAGCATCATGAGCATGTATTATGACGTCACAGTATATGATGACATCATAATTAGTATGCAGTATGATGTCACAATGTATTATGACGTCATAATGTATCCTCATTATGACATCACAATATATTATGAGAGCGCAACATGCAGGTATTATGAGCAATTTCTCTTACCCCAATTTGTGTAACATCTACTGGAGCATCATGAGCATGTATTATGACGTCACAGTATATGATGACATCATAATTAGTATGCACTATGACGTCACAATGTATTATGACGTCATAATGTATCCGCATTATGACATCACAATATATTATGAGAGCGCAATTTGCAGGATTTATGACCAATTTCCCTTACCCCAATTTGTGTCACATCTACTGGAGAATCATGAGCATGTATTACGACGTCACCGTATATGATGACATCATAATTAGTATGCAGTATGACGTCACAGTGAAGTATGACGTCATAATGTATCCGCATTATGACATCACAATGTATTATGAGAGCGCAACATGCAGGTATTATGACCAATTTCGCTTACCCCAATTTGTGTCACATCTACTGGAGCATCATGAGCATGTATTATGACGTCACAGTATATGATGACATCATAATTAGTATGGACTATGACGTCACAATATATTATGACGTCATAATGTATCCGCATTATGACATCACAATATATTATCAGAGCGCAATTTGCAGGTTTTATGACCATTTTCGATTACTCCAATTTGTGTCACATCTATTGGAGCATCATGAGCATGTATTATGACGTCACAGTATATGATGACATCATAATTAGTATGCACTATGACGTCACAATGTATTATGACGTCATAATGTATCCGCATTATGACATCACAATATATAATGAGAGCGCAACATGCAGGTATTATGAGCAATTTCTCTTACCCAAATTTGTGTGACATCTACTGGAGCATCATGAGCATGTATTATGACGTCACAGTATATGATGACATCATAATTAGTATGCAGTATGATGTCACAATGTATTATGACGTCATAATGTATCCTCATTATGACATCACAGTATATTATGAGAGCGCAACATGCAGGTATTATGAGCAATTTCTCTTACCCCAATTTGTGTAACATCTACTGGAGCATCATGAGCATGTATTATGACGTCACAGCCTATGATGACATCATAACTAGTATGCACTATGACATCACAATGAATTATGACGTCGTAATGTATCCGCATTATGACAACACAATACATTATGAGAGCGCAACATGCAGTTATTATGAGCAATTTCTCTTACCCCAATTTGTGTCACATCTACTGGAGCATCATGAGCATGTATTATGATGTAACAGTATATGATGACATCATAATTAGTATGCAGTATGACGTCACAATGTATTATGACGTCATAATGTATCCGCAATGTGACATCACAATATATTATGAGAGCGCAACATGCAGGTATTATGACCAATTTCTCCTACCCCAATTTGTGTCACATCTACTGGAGCATCATGAGCATGTATTATTACGTCACAGTATATGATGACATCATAATTAGTATGCACTATGACGTCACAATGTATTATGACGCCGTAACGTATCCGCATTATGACATCACAATATATTATGAGAGCGCAATTTGCAGGTTTTATGACCAATTTCTCTTACCCCAATTTGTGTCACATCTGCTGGAGCATCATGAGCATGTATTATGACGTCACAGTATATGATGACATCATAATTAGTATGCAGTATGACGTCACAGTGAAGTATGACGTCATAATGTATCCGCATTATGACATCACAATGTATTATGAGAGCGCAACATGCAGGTATTATGAACAATTTCGCTTAACCCAATTTGTGTCACATCTACTGGAGCATCATGAGCATGTATTATGACGTCACAGTATATGATGACATCATAATTAGTATGGACTATGACGTCACAATATATTATGACGTCATAATGTATCCGCATTATGACATCACAATATATTATCAGAGCGCAATTTGCAGGTTTTATGACCATTTTCGATTACTCCAAATTGTGTCACATCTACTGGAACATCATGAGCATGTATTATGACGTCACAGTATATGATGACATCATGATTACTATGCACTATGACGTCACAATATATTATGACGTCATAATGTATCCGCATTATGACATCACAATATATTATGAGAGCGCAACATGCAGGTATTATGAGCCATTTCTCTTGCCTAAATTTGTGTGACATCTACTGGAGCATCATGAGCATGTATTATGACGTCACAGTATATGATGACATCATAATTAGTATGCACTATGACGTCACAATGTATTATGACGTCATAATGTATCCGCATTATGACATCACAATATATTATGAGAGCGCAACATGCAGGTATTATGAGCAATTTCTCTTACCCCAATTTGTGTCACATCTACTGGAGCATCATGAGCATGTATTATGACGTCACAGTATATGATGACATCATAATTAGTATGCACTATGACGTCACAATGTATTCTGACGTCATAATGTATCCGCATTATGACATCACAATATATTATGAGAGCGCAATTTGCAGGTTTTATGAGCAATTTCGCTTACCCCAATTTGTGTCCATCTACTGGAGCATCATGAGCATGTATTATGACGTCACAGTATATGATGACATCATAATTAGTATGCAGTATGATGTCACAATGTATTATGACGTCATAATGTATCCTCATTATGACATCACAATATATTATGAGAGCGCAACATGCAGGTATTATGAGCAATTTCTCTTACCCCAATTTGTGTAACATCTACTGGAGCATCATGAGCATGTATTATGACGTCACAGTATATGATGACATCATAATTAGTATGCACTATGACGTCACAATGTATTATGACGTCATAATGTATCCGCATTATGACATCACAATATATTATGAGAGCGCAATTTGCAGGATTTATGACCAATTTCCCTTACCCCAATTTGTGTCACATCTACTGGAGAATCATGAGCATGTATTACGACGTCACCGTATATGATGACATCATAATTAGTATGCAGTATGACGTCACAGTGAAGTATGACGTCATAATGTATCCGCATTATGACATCACAATGTATTATGAGAGCGCAACATGCAGGTATTATGACCAATTTCGCTTACCCCAATTTGTGTCACATCTACTGGAGCATCATGAGCATGTATTATGACGTCACAGTATATGATGACATCATAATTAGTATGGACTATGACGTCACAATATATTATGACGTCATAATGTATCCGCATTATGACATCACAATATATTATCAGAGCGCAATTTGCAGGTTTTATGACCATTTTCGATTACTCCAATTTGTGTCACATCTATTGGAGCATCATGAGCATGTATTATGACGTCACAGTATATGATGACATCATAATTAGTATGCAGTATGACGTCACAATGTATTATGATGTCATAATGTATCCGCATTATGACATCACAATATATAATGAGAGCGCAACATGCAGGTATTATGAGCAATTTCTCTTACCCAAATTTGTGTGACATCTACTGGAGCATCATGAGCATGTATTATGACGTCACAGTATATGATGACATAATAATTAGTATGCACTATGATGTCACAATGTATTATGATGTCATAATGTATCCGCATTATGACATCACAAAATATTATGAGAGCGCAACTTGCAGGTATTATGAGCAATTTCTCTTACTCCAATTTGTGTCACGTCTACTGGATCATCATGAGCATGTATTATGACGTCACAGTATATGATGACATCATTATTAGCATGCACTATGACGTCACAATGTATTCTGACGTCATAATGTATCCGCATTATGACATCACAATATATTATGAGAGCGCAATTTGGAGGTTTTATGAGCAATTTCGCTTACCCCAATTTGTGTCCATCTACTGGAGCATCATGAGCATGTATTATGACGTCACAGTATATGATGACATCATAATTAGTATGCAGTATGATGTCACAATGTATTATGACGTCATAATGTATCCTCATTATGACATCACAATATATTATGAGAGCGCAACATGCAGGTATTATGAGCAATTTCTCTTACCCCAATTTGTGTAACATCTACTGGAGCATCATGAGCATGTATTATGACGTCACAGCCTATGATGACATCATAACTAGTATGCACTATGACATCACAATGAATTATGACGTCGTAATGTATCCGCATTATGACAACACAATACATTATGAGAGCGCAACATGCAGTTATTATGAGCAATTTCTATTACCCCAATTTGTGTCACATCTACTGGAGCATCATGAGCGAGTATTATGACGTCACAGTACATGATGACATCATAATTAGTATGCACTATGACGTCACAATGTATTATGACGTCATCATGTATCCGCATTATGACATCTCAATATATTATGAGATCGCAACATGCAGGTATTATGAGCAAATTCTCTTACCTAAATTTGTGTCACATCTACTGGAGCATCATGAGCATGTATTATGATGTAACAGTATATGATGACATCATAATTAGTATGCAGTATGACGTCACAATGTATTATGACGTCATAATGTATCCGCAATGTGACATCACAATATATTATGAGAGCGCAACATGCAGGTATTATGACCAATTTCTCCTACCCCAATTTGTGTCACATCTACTGGAGCATCATGAGCATGTATTATTACGTCACAGTATATGATGACATCATAATTAGTATGCTCTATGACGTCACAATGTATTATGACGCCGTAACGTATCCGCATTATGACATCACAATATATTATGAGAGCGCAATTTGCAGGTTTTATGACCAATTTCTCTTACCCCAATTTGTGTCACATCTGCTGGAGCATCATGAGCATGTATTATGACGTCACAGTATATGATGACATCATAATTAGTATGCAGTATGACGTCACAGTGAAGTATGACGTCATAATGTATCCGCATTATGACATCACAATGTATTATGAGAGCGCAACATGCAGGTATTATGACCAATTTCGCTTACCCCAATTTTTGTCACATCTACTGGAGCATCATGAGCATGTATTATGACGTCACAGTATATGATGACATCATAATTAGTATGGACTATGACGTCACAATATATTATGACGTCATAATGTATCCGCATTATGACATCACAATATATTATCAGAGCGCAATTTGCAGGTTTTATGACCATTTTCAATTACTCCAAATTGTGTCACATCTACTGGAACATCATGAGCATGTATTATGACGTCACAGTATATGATGACATCATGATTACTATGCACTATGACGTCACAATATATTATGACGTCATAATGTATCCGCATTATGACATCACAATATATTATGAGAGCGCAACATGCAGGTATTATGAGCCATTTCTCTTGCCTAAATTTGTGTGACATCTACTGGAGCATCATGAGCATGTATTATGACGTCACAGTATATGATGACATCATAATTAGTATGCACTATGACGTCACAATGTATTATGACGTCATAATGTATCCGCATTATGACATCACAATATATTATGAGAGCGCAATTTGCAGGATTTATGAGCAATTTCTCTTACCCCAATTTGTGTCACATCAAATGGACCATCATGAGCATGTATTATGACGTCACAGTATATGATGACATCATAATTAGTATGCACTATGACGTAACAATGTATTATGACGTCATAATGTGTCCGCCTTATGACATCACAATATATTATGAGAGCGCTACATGCAGGTATTATGAGCAATTTCTCTTACCCCAATTTGTGTCACATCTACTGGAGCATCATGAGCATGTATTCTGACGTCACAGTATTTGATGACATCATAATTACTATGCAGTATGACGTCACAATGTATTATGACGTCATAATGTATCCGCATTATGACATCACAATATATTATGAGAGCGCAACTTGCAGGTATTATGAGCAATTTCTCTTACCCCAATTTGTGTCACGTCTACTGGAGCATAATGAGCATGTATTATGACGTCACAGTATATGATGACATCATAATTAGTATGCAGTATGACGTCACAATGTATTATGACGTCATAATGTATCCGCATAATGACATCACAATGTATTATGAGAGCGCAATTTGCAGGTTTTATGAACAATTTCGCTTACCCCAATTTGTGTCACATCTACTGGAGAATCATGAGCATGTATTATGACATCACCGTATATGATGACATCATAATTAGTATGCAGTATGACGTCACAATGTATTATGACGTCATAATGTATCCGCATTATGACATCACAATGTATTTTGAGAGCGCAACATGCAGGTATTATGACCAATTTTGCTTACCCCAATTTGTGTCACATCTACTGGAGCATCATGAGCATGTATTATGACGTCACAGTATATGATGACATCATAATTAGTATGGGCTATGACGTCACAATGTATTATGACGTCATAATGTATCCGCATTATGACATCACAATATATTATGAGAGCGCAATTTGCAGTTTTTATGACCATTTTCGATTACTCCAATTTGTGTCACATCTACTGGAGCATCATGAGCATGTATTATGACGTCACAGTATATGATGACAAAATAATTACTATGCACTTTGACGTCAAAATGTATTATGACGTCATAATGTATCCGCATTATGACATCACAATATATTATGAGAGCGCAACTTGCAGGTATTATGAGCAATTTCTCTTACCCCAATTTGTGTCACGTCTACTGGAGCATCATGAGCATGTATTATGACGTCACAGTATATGATGACATCATAATTAGTATGCAGTATGACGTCACAATGTATTATGACGTCATAATGTATCCATATTATGACATCACAGTATATTATGAGAGCGCAACATGCAGGTATTATGAGCAATTTCTCTTACCCCAATTTGTGTCACATCTACTGGAGCATCATGAGCGTGTATTATGACGTCACAGTATATGATGACATCATAATTAGTATGCACTATGACGTCACAATGTATTATGACGTCATAATGTATCCGCATTATGACATCTCAATATATTATGAGAGTGCAACATGCAGGTATTATCAGCAATTTCTCTTGCCCCAATTTGTATCACATCTACTGGAGCATCATGAGCATGTATTATGATGTCACAGTATATGATGACATCATAATTAGTATGCAGTATGATGTCACAATGTATTATGACGTCATAATGTATCCGCATTATGGCATCACAATATATTATGAGAGCGCAATTTGCAGGTTTTATGAACAATTTCGCTTACCCCAATTTGTGTCACATCTACTGGAGCATCATGAGCATGTATTATGACATCACAGTATATGATGACATCATAATTAGTATGCAGTATGACGTCACAGTGAAGTATGACGTCATAATGTATCCGCATTATGACATCACAATGTATTATGAGAGCGCAACATGCAGGTATTATGACCAATTTCGCTTACCCCAATTTGTGTCACATCTACTGGAGCATCATGAGCATGTATTATGACGTCACAGTATATGATGACATCATAATTAGTATGCACTATGACGTCACAATGTATTATGACGTCATAATGTATCCGCATAATGACATCACAATGTATTATGAGAACGCAATTTGCAGGTTTTATGACCAATTTCGCTTACCCCAATTTGTGTCACATCTACTGGAGAATCATGAGCATGTATTATGACGTCACCGTATATGATGACATCATAATTAGTATGCAGTATGACGTCACAATGTATTATGACGTCATAATGTATCCGCATTATGACATCACAATATATTATGAGAGCGCAACTTGCAGGTATTATGACCAATTTTGCTTACCCCAATTTGTGTCACATCTACTGGAGCATCATGAGCATGTATTATGACATCACAGTATATGATGACATCATAATTAGTATGCAGTATGACGTCACAGTGAAGTATGACGTCATAATGTATCCGCATTATGACATCACAATGTATTATGAGAGCGCAACATGCAGGTATTATGAGCCATTTCTCTTGCCTAAATTTGTGTGACATCTACTGGAGCATCATGAGCATGTATTATGACGTCACAGTATATGATGACATCATAATTAGTATGCACTATGACGTCACAATGTATTATGACGTCATAATGTATCCGCATTATGACATCACAATATATTATGAGAGCGCAACATGCAGGTATTATGAGCAATTTCTCTTACCCCAATTTGTGTCACATCTACTGGAGCATCATGAGCATGTATTATGACGTCACAGTATATGATGACATCATAATTAGTATGCACTATGACGTCACAATGTATTATGACGTCATAATGTATCCGCATTATGACATCACAATATATTATGAGAGCGCAATTTGCAGGATTTATGACCAATTTCCCTTACCCCAATTTGTGTCACATCTACTGGAGAATCATGAGCATGTATTACGACGTCACCGTATATGATGACATCATAATTAGTATGCAGTATGACGTCACAGTGAAGTATGACGTCATAATGTATCCGCATTATGACATCACAATGTATTATGAGAGCGCAACATGCAGGTATTATGACCAATTTCGCTTACCCCAATTTGTGTCACATCTACTGGAGCATCATGAGCATGTATTATGACGTCACAGTATATGATGACATCATAATTAGTATGGACTATGACGTCACAATATATTATGACGTCATAATGTATCCGCATTATGACATCACAATATATTATCAGAGCGCAATTTGCAGGTTTTATGACCATTTTCAATTACTCCAAATTGTGTCACATCTACTGGAACATCATGAGCATGTATTATGACGTCACAGTATATGATGACATCATGATTACTATGCACTATGACGTCACAATATATTATGACGTCATAATGTATCCGCATTATGACATCACAATATATTATGAGAGCGCAACATGCAGGTATTATGAGCCATTTCTCTTGCCTAAATTTGTGTGACATCTACTGGAGCATCATGAGCATGTATTATGACGTCACAGTATATGATGACATCATAATTAGTATGCACTATGACGTCACAATGTATTATGACGTCATAATGTATCCGCATTATGACATCACAATATATTATGAGAGCGCAATTTGCAGGATTTATGAGCAATTTCTCTTACCCCAATTTGTGTCACATCAAATGGACCATCATGAGCATGTATTATGACGTCACAGTATATGATGACATCATAATTAGTATGCACTATGACGTAACAATGTATTATGACGTCATAATGTGTCCGCCTTATGACATCACAATATATTATGAGAGCGCTACATGCAGGTATTATGAGCAATTTCTCTTACCCCAATTTGTGTCACATCTACTGGAGCATCATGAGCATGTATTCTGACGTCACAGTATTTGATGACATCATAATTACTATGCAGTATGACGTCACAATGTATTATGACGTCATAATGTATCCGCATTATGACATCACAATATATTATGAGAGCGCAACTTGCAGGTATTATGAGCAATTTCTCTTACCCCAATTTGTGTCACGTCTACTGGAGCATAATGAGCATGTATTATGACGTCACAGTATATGATGACATCATAATTAGTATGCAGTATGACGTCACAATGTATTATGACGTCATAATGTATCCGCATAATGACATCACAATGTATTATGAGAGCGCAATTTGCAGGTTTTATGAACAATTTCGCTTACCCCAATTTGTGTCACATCTACTGGAGAATCATGAGCATGTATTATGACATCACCGTATATGATGACATCATAATTAGTATGCAGTATGACGTCACAATGTATTATGACGTCATAATGTATCCGCATTATGACATCACAATGTATTTTGAGAGCGCAACATGCAGGTATTATGACCAATTTTGCTTACCCCAATTTGTGTCACATCTACTGGAGCATCATGAGCATGTATTATGACGTCACAGTATATGATGACATCATAATTAGTATGGGCTATGACGTCACAATGTATTATGACGTCATAATGTATCCGCATTATGACATCACAATATATTATGAGAGCGCAATTTGCAGTTTTTATGACCATTTTCGATTACTCCAATTTGTGTCACATCTACTGGAGCATCATGAGCATGTATTATGACGTCACAGTATATGATGACAAAATAATTACTATGCACTTTGACGTCAAAATGTATTATGACGTCATAATGTATCCGCATTATGACATCACAATATATTATGAGAGCGCAACTTGCAGGTATTATGAGCAATTTCTCTTACCCCAATTTGTGTCACGTCTACTGGAGCATCATGAGCATGTATTATGACGTCACAGTATATGATGACATCATAATTAGTATGCAGTATGACGTCACAATGTATTATGACGTCATAATGTATCCATATTATGACATCACAGTATATTATGAGAGCGCAACATGCAGGTATTATGAGCAATTTCTCTTACCCCAATTTGTGTCACATCTACTGGAGCATCATGAGCGTGTATTATGACGTCACAGTATATGATGACATCATAATTAGTATGCACTATGACGTCACAATGTATTATGACGTCATAATGTATCCGCATTATGACATCTCAATATATTATGAGAGTGCAACATGCAGGTATTATCAGCAATTTCTCTTGCCCCAATTTGTGTCACATCTACTGGAGCATCATGAGCATGTATTATGATGTCACAGTATATGATGACATCATAATTAGTATGCAGTATGATGTCACAATGTATTATGACGTCATAATGTATCCGCATTATGGCATCACAATATATTATGAGAGCGCAATTTGCAGGTTTTATGAACAATTTCGCTTACCCCAATTTGTGTCACATCTACTGGAGCATCATGAGCATGTATTATGACATCACAGTATATGATGACATCATAATTAGTATGCAGTATGACGTCACAGTGAAGTATGACGTCATAATGTATCCGCATTATGACATCACAATGTATTATGAGAGCGCAACATGCAGGTATTATGACCAATTTCGCTTACCCCAATTTGTGTCACATCTACTGGAGCATCATGAGCATGTATTATGACGTCACAGTATATGATGACATCATAATTAGTATGCACTATGACGTCACAATGTATTATGACGTCATAATGTATCCGCATAATGACATCACAATGTATTATGAGAACGCAATTTGCAGGTTTTATGACCAATTTCGCTTACCCCAATTTGTGTCACATCTACTGGAGAATCATGAGCATGTATTATGACGTCACCGTATATGATGACATCATAATTAGTATGCAGTATGACGTCACAATGTATTATGACGTCATAATGTATCCGCATTATGACATCACAATATATTATGAGAGCGCAACTTGCAGGTATTATGAGCAATTTCTCTTACCCCAATTTGTGTCACGTCTACTGGAGCATCATGAGCATGTATTATGACGTCACAGTATATGATGACATCATAATTAGTATGCAGTATGACGTCACAATGTATTATGACGTCATAATGTATCCGCATAATGACATCACAATGTATTATGAGAGCGCAATTTGCAGGTTTGATGACCAATTTCGCTTACCCCAATTTGTGTCACATCTACTGGAGAATCATGAACATGTATTATGACGTCACCGTATATGATGACATCATAATTAGTATGCAGTATGACGTCAAAATGTATTATGAGGTCATAATGTATCCGCATTATGACATCACAATGTATTATGAGAGCGCAACATGCAGGTATTATGACCAATTTTGCTTACCCCAATTTGTGTCACATCTACTGGAGCATCATGAGCATGTATTATGACATCACAGTATATGATGACATCATAATTAGTATGCAGTATGACGTCACAGTGAAGTATGACGTCATAATGTATCCGCATTATGACATCACAATGTATTATGAGAGCGCAACATGCAGGTATTATGAGCCATTTCTCTTGCCTAAATTTGTGTGACATCTACTGGAGCATCATGAGCATGTATTATGACGTCACAGTATATGATGACGTCATAATTAGTATGCACTATGACGTCACAATGTATTATGACGTCATAATGTATCCGCATTATGACATCACAATATATTATGAGAGCGCAACATGCAGGTATTATGAGCAATTTCTCTTACCCCAATTTGTGTCACATCTACTGGAGCATCATGAGCATGTATTATGACGTCACAGTATATGATGACATCATAATTAGTATGCACTATGACGTCACAATGTATTATGACGTCATAATGTATCCGCATTATGACATCACAATATATTATGAGAGCGCAATTTGCAGGATTTATGACCAATTTCCCTTACCCCAATTTGTGTCACATCTACTGGAGAATCATGAGCATGTATTACGACGTCACCGTATATGATGACATCATAATTAGTATGCAGTATGACGTCACAGTGAAGTATGACGTCATAATGTATCCGCATTATGACATCACAATGTATTATGAGAGCGCAACATGCAGGTATTATGACCAATTTCGCTTACCCCAATTTGTGTCACATCTACTGGAGCATCATGAGCATGTATTATGACGTCACAGTATATGATGACATCATAATTAGTATGGACTATGACGTCACAATATATTATGACGTCATAATGTATCCGCATTATGACATCACAATATATTATCAGAGCGCAATTTGCAGGTTTTATGACCATTTTCGATTACTCCAATTTGTGTCACATCTATTGGAGCATCATGAGCATGTATTATGACGTCACAGTATATGATGACATCATAATTAGTATGCACTATGACGTCACAATGTATTATGACGTCATAATGTATCCGCATTATGACATCACAATATATAATGAGAGCGCAACATGCAGGTATTATGAGCAATTTCTCTTACCCAAATTTGTGTGACATCTACTGGAGCATCATGAGCATGTATTATGACGTCACAGTATATGATGACATAATAATTAGTATGCACTATGATGTCACAATGTATTATGATGTCATAATGTATCCGCATTATGACATCACAAAATATTATGAGAGCGCAACTTGCAGGTATTATGAGCAATTTCTCTTACTCCAATTTGTGTCACGTCTACTGGATCATCATGAGCATGTATTATGACGTCACAGTATATGATGACATCATTATTAGCATGCACTATGACGTCACAATGTATTCTGACGTCATAATGTATCCGCATTATGACATCACAATATATTATGAGAGCGCAATTTGCAGGTTTTATGAGCAATTTCGCTTACCCCAATTTGTGTCCATCTACTGGAGCATCATGAGCATGTATTATGACGTCACAGTATATGATGACATCATAATTAGTATGCAGTATGATGTCACAATGTATTATGACGTCATAATGTATCCTCATTATGACATCACAATATATTATGAGAGCGCAACATGCAGGTATTATGAGCAATTTCTCTTACCCCAATTTGTGTAACATCTACTGGAGCATCATGAGCATGTATTATGACGTCACAGCCTATGATGACATCATAACTAGTATGCACTATGACATCACAATGAATTATGACGTCGTAATGTATCCGCATTATGACAACACAATACATTATGAGAGCGCAACATGCAGTTATTATGAGCAATTTCTATTACCCCAATTTGTGTCACATCTACTGGAGCATCATGAGCGAGTATTATGACGTCACAGTACATGATGACATCATAATTAGTATGCACTATGACGTCACAATGTATTATGACGTCATCATGTATCCGCATTATGACATCTCAATATATTATGAGATCGCAACATGCAGGTATTATGAGCAAATTCTCTTACCTAAATTTGTGTCACATCTACTGGAGCATCATGAGCATGTATTATGATGTAACAGTATATGATGACATCATAATTAGTATGCAGTATGACGTCACAATGTATTATGACGTCATAATGTATCCGCAATGTGACATCACAATATATTATGAGAGCGCAACATGCAGGTATTATGACCAATTTCTCCTACCCCAATTTGTGTCACATCTACTGGAGCATCATGAGCATGTATTATTACGTCACAGTATATGATGACATCATAATTAGTATGCACTATGACGTCACAATGTATTATGACGCCGTATCGTATCCGCATTATGACATCACAATATATTATGAGAGCGCAATTTGCAGGTTTTATGACCAATTTCTCTTACCCCAATTTGTGTCACATCTGCTGGAGCATCATGAGCATGTATTATGACGTCACAGTATATGATGACATCATAATTAGTATGCAGTATGACGTCACAGTGAAGTATGACGTCATAATGTATCCGCATTATGACATCACAATGTATTATGAGAGCGCAACATGCAGGTATTATGACCAATTTCGCTTACCCCAATTTTTGTCACATCTACTGGAGCATCATGAGCATGTATTATGACGTCACAGTATATGATGACATCATAATTAGTATGGACTATGACGTAACAATATATTATGACGTCATAATGTATCCGCATTATGACATCACAATATATTATCAGAGCGCAATTTGCAGGTTTTATGACCATTTTCGATTACTCCAAATTGTGTCACATCTACTGGAACATCATGAGCATGTATTATGACGTCACAGTATATGATGACATCATGATTACTATGCACTATGACGTCACAATATATTATGACGTCATAATGTATCCGCATTATGACATCACAATATATTATGAGAGCGCAACATGCAGGTATTATGAGCCATTTCTCTTGCCTAAATTTGTGTGACATCTACTGGAGCATCATGAGCATGTATTATGACGTCACAGTATATGATGACATCATAATTAGTATGCACTATGACGTCACAATGTATTATGACGTCATAATGTATCCGCATTATGACATCACAATATATTATGAGAGCGCAATTTGCAGGATTTATGAGCAATTTCTCTTACCCCAATTTGTGTCACATCAAATGGACCATCATGAGCATGTATTATGACGTCACAGTATATGATGACATCATAATTAGTATGCACTATGACGTAACAATGTATTATGACGTCATAATGTGTCCGCCTTATGACATCACAATATATTATGAGAGCGCTACATGCAGGTATTATGAGCAATTTCTCTTACCCCAATTTGTGTCACATCTACTGGAGCATCATGAGCATGTATTCAGATGTCACAGTATTTGATGACATCATAATTACTATGCAGTATGACGTCACAATGTATTATGACGTCATAATGTATCCGCATTATGACATCACAATATATTATGAGAGCGCAACTTGCAGGTATTATGAGCAATTTCTCTTACCCCAATTTGTGTCACGTCTACTGGAGCATCATGAGCATGTATTATGACGTCACAGTATATGATGACATCATAATTAGTATGCAGTATGACGTCACAATGTATTATGACGTCATAATGTATCCGCATAATGACATCACAATGTATTATGAGAGCGCAATTTGCAGGTTTTATGAACAATTTCGCTTACCCCAATTTGTGTCACATCTACTGGAGAATCATGAGCATGTATTATGACATCACCGTATATGATGACATCATAATTAGTATGCAGTATGACGTCACAATGTATTATGACGTCATAATGTATCCGCATTATGACATCACAATGTATTTTGAGAGCGCAACATGCAGGTATTATGACCAATTTTGCTTACCCCAATTTGTGTCACATCTACTGGAGCATCATGAGCATGTATTATGACGTCACAGTATATGATGACATCATAATTAGTATGGGCTATGACGTCACAATGTATTATGACGTCATAATGTATCCGCATTATGACATCACAATATATTATGATAGCGCAATTTGCAGTTTTTATGACCATTTTCGATTACTCCAATTTGTGTCACATCTACTGGAGCATCATGAGCATGTATTATGACGTCACAGTATATGATGACAAAATAATTACTATGCACTTTGACGTCACAATGTATTATGACGTCATAATGTATCCGCATTATGACATCACAATATATTATGAGAGCGCAACTTGCAGGTATTATGAGCAATTTCTCTTACCCCAATTTGTGTCACGTCTACTGGAGCATCATGAGCATGTATTATGACGTCACAGTATATGATGACATCATAATTAGTATGCAGTATGACGTCACAATGTATTATGACGTCATAATGTATCCATATTATGACATCACAGTATATTATGAGAGCGCAACATGCAGGTATTATGAGCAATTTCTCTTACCCCAATTTCTGTCACATCTACTGGAGCATCATGAGCGTGTATTATGACGTCACAGTATATGATGACATCATAATTAGTATGCACTATGACGTCACAATGTATTATGACGTCATAATGTATCCGCATTATGACATCTCAATATATTATGAGAGTGCAACATGCAGGTATTATCAGCAATTTCTCTTGCCCCAATTTGTGTCACATCTACTGGAGCATCATGAGCATGTATTATGATGTCACAGTATATGATGACATCATAATTAGTATGCAGTATGATGTCACAATGTATTATGACGTCATAATGTATCCGCATTATGGCATCACAATATATTATGAGAGCGCAATTTGCAGGTTTTATGAACAATTTCGCTTACCCCAATTTGTGTCACATCTACTGGAGCATCATGAGCATGTATTATGACGTCACAGTATATGATGACATCATAATTAGTATGCAGTATGACGTCACAATGTATTATGACGTCATAATGTATCCGCATAATGACATCACAATGTATTATGAGAGCGCAATTTGCAGGTTTGATGACCAATTTCGCTTACCCCAATTTGTGTCACATCTACTGGAGAATCATGAACATGTATTATGACGTCACCGTATATGATGACATCATAATTAGTATGCAGTATGACGTCACAATGTATTATGAGGTCATAATGTATCCGCATTATGACATCACAATGTATTATGAGAGCGCAACATGCAGGTATTATGACCAATTTTGCTTACCCCAATTTGTGTCACATCTACTGGAGCATCATGAGCATGTATTATGACATCACAGTATATGATGACATCATAATTAGTATGCAGTATGACGTCACAGTGAAGTATGACGTCATAATGTATCCGCATTATGACATCACAATGTATTATGAGAGCGCAACATGCAGGTATTATGACCAATTTCGCTTACCCCAATTTGTGTCACATCTACTGGAGCATCATGAGCATGTATTATGACGTCACAGTATATGATGACATCATAATTAGTATGCACTATGACGTCACAATGTATTATGACGTCATAATGTATCCGCATAATGACATCACAATGTATTATGAGAACGCAATTTGCAGGTTTTATGACCAATTTCGCTTACCCCAATTTGTGTCACATCTACTGGAGAATCATGAGCATGTATTATGACGTCACCGTATATGATGACATCATAATTAGTATGCAGTATGACGTCACAATGTATTATGACGTCATAATGTATCCGCATTATGACATCACAATGTATTATAAGAGCGCAACATGCAGGTATTATGACCAATTTTGCTTACCCCAATTTGTGTCACATCTACTGGAGCATCATGAGCATGTATTATGACGTCACAGTATATGATGACATCATAATTAGTATGGGCTATGACGTCACAATGTATTATGACGTCATAATGTATCCGCATTATGACATCACAATATATTATGAGAGCGCAATTTACAGTTTTTATGACCATTTTCGATTACTCCAATTTGTGTCACATCTACTGGAGCATCATGAGCATGTATTATGACGTCACAGTATATGATGACAAAATAATTAGTATGCACTTTGACGTCACAATGTATTATGACGTCATAATGTATCCGCATTATGACATCACAATATATTATGAGAGCGCAACTTGCAGGTATTATGAGCAATTTCTCTTACCCCAATTTGTGTCACGTCTACTGGAGCATCATGAGCATGTATTATGACGTCACAGTATATGATGACATCATAATTAGTATGCAGTATGACGTCACAATGTATTATGACGTCATAATGTATCCGCATAATGACATCACAATGTATTATGAGAGCGCAATTTGCAGGTTTGATGACCAATTTCGCTTACCCCAATTTGTGTCACATCTACTGGAGAATCATGAACATGTATTATGACGTCACCGTATATGATGACATCATAATTAGTATGCAGTATGACGTCACAATGTATTATGAGGTCATAATGTATCCGCATTATGACATCACAATGTATTATGAGAGCGCAACATGCAGGTATTATGACCAATTTTGCTTACCCCAATTTGTGTCACATCTACTGGAGCATCATGAGCATGTATTATGACGTCACAGTATATCATGACATCATAATTAGTATGGGCTATGACGTCACAATGTATTATGACGTCATAATGTATCCGCATTATGACATCACAATATATTATGAGAGCGCAATTTGCAGTTTTTATGACCATTTTCGATTACTCCAATTTGTGTCACATCTACTGGAGCATCATGAGCATGTATTATGACGTCAAAGTATATGATGACAAAATAATTAGTATGCACTTTGACGTCACAATGTATTATGACGTCATAATGTATCCGCATTATGACATCACAATATATTATGAGAGCGCAACTTGCAGGTATTATGAGCAATTTCTCTTACCCCAATTTGTGTCACGTCTACTGGAGCATCATGAGCATGTATTATTACGTCACAGTATATCATGACATCATAATTAGTATGCAGTATGACGTCACAATGTATTATGACGTCATAATGTATCCGCATAATGACATCACAATGTATTATGAGAGCGCAATTTGCAGGTTTTATGACCAATTTCGCTTACCCCAATTTGTGTCACATCTACTGGAGAATCATGAGCATGTATTATGACGTCACCGTATATGATGACATCATTATTAGTATGCAGTATGACGTCACAATGTATTATGACGTCATAATGTATCCGCATTATGACATCACAATGTATTATGAGAGCGCAACATGCAGGTATTATGACCAATTTTGCTTACCCCAATTTGTGTCACATCTACTGGAGCATCATGAGCATGTATTATGACGTCACAGTATATGATGACATCATAATTAGTATGGGCTATGACGTCACAATGTATTATGACGACATAATGTATCCGCATTATGACATCACAATATATTATGAGAGCGCAATTTGCAGTTTTTATGACCATTTTCGATTACTCCAATTTGTGTCACATCTACTGGAGCATCATGAGCATGTATTATGACGTCACAGTATATGATGACAAAATAATTACTATGCACTTTGACGTCACAATGTATTATGACGTCATAATGTATCCGCATTATGACATCACAATATATTATGAGAGCGCAACTTGCAGGTATTATGAGCAATTTCTCTTACCCCAATTTGTGTCACGTCTACTGGAGCATCATGAGCATGTATTATGACGTCACAGTATATGATGACATCATAATTAGTATGCAGTATGACGTCACAATGTATTATGACGTCATAATGTATCCATATTATGACATCACAATATATTATGAGAGCGCAACATGCAGGTATTATGAGCAATTTCTCTTACCCCAATTTGTGTCACATCTACTGGAGCATCATGAGCGTGTATTATGACATCACAGTATATGATGACATCATAATTAGTATGCACTATGACGTCACAATGTATTATGACGTCATAATGTATCCGCATTATGACATCTCAATATATTATGAGAGTGCAACATGCAGGTATTATCAGCAATTTCTCTTGCCCCAATTTGTGTCACATCTACTGGAGCATCATGAGCATGTATTATGATGTCACAGTATATGATGATATCATAATTAGTATGCAGTATGATGTCACAATGTATTATGACGTCATAATGTATCCGCATTATGACATCACAATATATTATGAGAGCGCAATTTGCAGGTTTTATGAACAATTTCGCTTACCCCAATTTGTGTCACATCTACTGGAGCATCATGAGCATGTATTATGACATCACAGTATATGATGACATCATAATTAGTATGCAGTATGACGTCACAATGTATTATGACGCCGTAATGTATCCGCCTTATGACATCACAATATATTATGAGTGCGCAATTTGCAGGTATTATGTGCAATTTCTCTTACCCCAATTTGTGTCACATCTACTGGAGCATCATGACCATGTATTATGACGTCAGAGTATATGATGACATCATAATTAGTATGCACTATGACATCACAATGTATTATGACGTCATAATGTATCCGCATTGTGACATCACAATATATTATGAGAGCGCAATTTGCAGGTTTTATGACCATTTTCGCTTACCCCATTTTGTGTCACATCTACTGGAGCATCATGAGCATGTATTATGACGTCACAGTACATGATGACATCATAATTAGTATGCAGTATGACGTCACAATGTATTATGACGTCATAATGTATCCGCATTATGACATCACAATATATTATGAGAGCGCAACATGCAGGTATTATGACCAATTTCGCTTACCCCAATTTGTGTCACATCTACTGGAGCATCATGAGCATGTATTATGACGTCACAGTATATGATGACATCATAATTAGTATGCACTATGACGTCACAATGTATTATGACGTCATAATGTATCCGCATTATGACATCACAATATATTATGAGAGCGCAATTTGCAGGATTTATGACCAATTTCCCTTACCCCAATTTGTGTCACATCTACTGGAGAATCATGAGCATGTATTACGACGTCACCGTATATGATGACATCATAATTAGTATGCAGTATGACGTCACAGTGAAGTATGACGTCATAATATATCCGCATTATGACATCACAATGTATTATGAGAGCGCAACATGCAGGTATTATGACCAATTTCGCTTACCCCAATTTGTGTCACATCTACTGGAGCATCATGAGCATGTATTATGACGTCACAGTATATGATGACATCATAATTAGTATGGACTATGACGTCACAATATATTATGACGTCATAATGTATCCGCATTATGACATCACAATATATTATCAGAGCGCAATTTGCAGGTTTTATGACCATTTTCGATTACTCCAATTTGTGTCACATCTATTGGAGCATCATGAGCATGTATTATGACGTCACAGTATATGATGACATCATAATTAGTATGCACTATGACGTCACAATGTATTATGACGTCATAATGTATCCGCATTATGACATCACAATATATTATGAGAGCGCAACGTGCAGGTATTATGAGCAATTTCTCTTACCCCAATTTGTGTCACATCTACTGGAGCATCATGAGCATGTATTATGACGTCACAGTATATGATGACATAATAATTAGTATGCACTATGATGTCACAATGTATTATGATGTCATAATGTATCCGCATTATGACATCACAAAATATTATGAGAGCGCAACTTGCAGGTATTATGAGCAATTTCTCTTACTCCAATTAGTGTCTCGTCTACTGGATCATCATGAGCATGTATTATGACGTCACAGTATATGATGACATCATAATTAGTATGCACTATGACGTCACAATGTATTCTGACGTCATAATGTATCCGCATTATGACATCACAATATATTATGAGAGCGCAATTTGCAGGTTTTATGAGCAATTTCGCTTACCCCAATTTGTGTCCATCTACTGGAGCATCATGAGCATGTATTATGACGTCACAGTATATGATGACATCATAATTAGTATGCAGTATGATGTCACAATGTATTATGACGTCATAATGTATCCTCATTATGACATCACAATATATTATGAGAGCGCAACATGCAGGTATTATGAGCAATTTCTCTTACCCCAATTTGTGTAACATCTGCTGGAGCATCATGAGCATGTATTATGACGTCACAGCCTATGATGACATCATAACTAGTATGCACTATGACATCACAATGAATTATGACGTCGTAATGTATCCGCATTATGACAACACAATACATTATGAGAGCGCAACATGCAGTTATTATGAGCAATTTCTCTTACCCCAATTTGTGTCACATCTACTGGAGCATCATGAGCGAGTATTATGACGTCACAGTATATGATGACATCATAATTAGTATGCACTATGACGTCACAATGTATTATGACGTCATAATGTATCCGCATTATGACATCTCAGTATATTTTGAGATCGCAACATGCAGGTATTATGAGCAAATTCTCTTACCTAAATTTGTGTCACATCTACTGGAGCATCATGAGCATGTATTATGATGTAACAGTATATGATGACATCATAATTAGTATGCAGTATGACGTCGCAATGTATTATGACGTCATAATGTATCCGCAATGTGACATCACAATATATTATGAGAGCGCAACATGCAGGTATTATGACCAATTTCTCCTACCCCAATTTGTGTCACATCTACTGGAGCATCATGAGCATGTATTATTACGTCACAGTATATGATGACATCATAATTAGTATGCACTATGACGTCACAATGTATTATGACGCCGTAACGTATCCGCATTATTACATCACAATATATTATGAGAGCGCAATTTGCAGGTTTTATGACCAATTTCTCTTACCCCAATTTGTGTCACATCTGCTGGAGCATCATGAGCATGTATTATGACGTCACAGTATATGATGACATCATAATTAGTATGCAGTATGACGTCACAGTGAAGTATGACGTCATAATGTATCCGCATTATGACATCACAATGTGTTATGAGAGCGCAACATGCAGGTATTATGACGAATTTCGCTTACCCCAATTTGTGTCACATCTACTGGAGCATCATGAGCATGTATTATGACGTCACAGTATATGATGACATCATAATTAGTATGGACTATGACGTCACAATATATTATGACGTCATAATGTATCCGCATTATGACATCACAATATATTATCAGAGCGCAATTTGCAGGTTTTATGACCATTTTCGATTACTCCAAATTGTGTCACATCTACTGGAACATCATGAGCATGTATTATGACGTCACAGTATATGATGTCATCATGATTACTATGCACTATGACGTCACAATATATTATGACGTCATAATGTATCCGCATTATGACATCACAATATATTATGAGAGCGCAACATGCAGGTATTATGAGCCATTTCTCTTGCCTAAATTTGTGTGACATCTACTGGAGCATCATGAGCATGTATTATGACGTCACAGTATATGATGACATCATAATTAGTATGCACTATGACGTCACAATGTATTATGACGTCATAATGTATCCGCATTATGACATCACAATATATTATGAGAGCGCAATTTGCAGGATTTATGAGCAATTTCTCTTACCCCAATTTGTGTCACATCAAATGGACCATCATGAGCATGTATTATGACGTCACAGTATATGATGACATCATAATTAGTATGCACTATGACGTCACAATGTATTATGACGTCATAATGTGTCCGCCTTATGACATCACAATATATTATGAGAGCGCTACATGCAGGTATTATGAGGAATTTCTCTTACCCCAATTTGTGTCACATCTACTGGAGCATCATGAGCATGTATTCTGACGTCACAGTATTTGATGACATCATAATTACTATGCAGTATGACGTCACAATGTATTATGACGTCATAATGTATCCGCATTATGACATCACAATATATTATGAGAGCGCAATTTGCAGGTTTTATGACCAATTTCGCTTACCCCAATTTGTGTCACATCTACTGGAGCATCATGAGCATGTATTATGACGTCACAGTATATGATGACATCATAATTAGTATGCACTATGACGTCACAATGTATTATGACGCCGTAACGTATCCGCATTATGACATCACAATATATTATGAGTGCGCAGTTTGCAGGTTTTATGACCAATTTCTCTTACCCCAATTTGTGTCACATCTACTGGAGCATCATGAGCATGTATTATGACGTCACAGTATATGCTGACATCATAATTAGTATGCACTAAGACGTCACAATGTATTATGACGTCATAATGTATCCGCATTATGACATCACAATATATTATGAGAGCGCAACTTGCAGGTATTATGAGCAATTTCACTTACTCCAATTTGTGTCACGTCTACTGGAGCATCATGAGCATGTATTATGACGTCACAGTATATGATGACATCATAATTAGTTTGCAGTATGACGTCACAATGTATTATGACGTCATAATGTATCCGCATTATGACATCATAATATATTATGAGAGCGCAACATGCAGGTATTATGAGCAATTTCTCTTACCCCAATTTGTGTCACATCTACTGGAGCATCATGAGCATGTATTATGACATCACAGTATATGATGACATCATAATTAGTATGCACTATGACGTCACAACGTATTATGACGTCATAATGTATCCGCATTATGACATCACAATATATTATGAGAGCGCAATTTGCAGGTTTTATGAACAATTTCGCTTACCCCAATTTGTGTCACATCTACTGGAGCATCATGAGCATGTATTATGACGTCACAGTATATCATGACATCATAATTAGTTTGGGCTATGACGTCACAATGTATTATGACGTCATAATGTATCCGCATTATGACATCACAATATATTATGAGAGCGCAATTTGCAGTTTTTATGACCATTTTCGATTACTCCAATTTGTGTCACATCTACTGGAGCATCATGAGCATGTATTATGACGTCACAGTATATGATGACAAAATAAATAGTATGCACTTTGATGTCACAATGTATTATGACGTCATAATGTATCCGCATTATGACATCACAATATATTATGAGAGCGCAACTTGCAGGTATTATGAGCAATTTCTCTTACCCCAATTTGTGTCACGTCTACTGGAGCATCATGAGCATGTATTATGACATCACAGTATATGATGACATCATAATTAGTATGCAGTATGACGTCACAATGTATTATCACGTCATAATGTATCCGCATAATGACATCACAATGTATTATGAGAGCGCAATTTGCAGGTTTGATGACCAATTTCGCTTACCCCAATTTGTGTCACATCTACTGGAGAATCATGAGCATGTATTATGACGTCACCGTATATGATGACATCATAATTAGTATGCAGTATGACGTCACAATGTATTATGAGGTCATAATGTATCCGCATTATGACATCACAATGTATTATGAGAGCGCAACATGCAGGTATTATGACCAATTTTGCTTACCCCAATTTGTGTCACATCTACTGGAGCATCATGAGCATGTATTATGACGTCACAGTATATCATGACATCATAATTAGTATGGGCTATGACGTCACAATGTATTATGACGTCATAATGTATCCGCATTATGACATCACAATATATTATGAGAGCGCAATTTGCAGTTTTTATGACCATTTTCGATTACTCCAATTTGTGTCACATCTACTGGAGCATCATGAGCATGTATTATGACGTCAAAGTATATGATGACAAAATAATTAGTATGCACTTTGACGTCACAATGTATTATGACGTCATAATGTATCCGCATTATGACATCACAATATATTATGAGAGCGCAACTTGCAGGTATTATGAGCAATTTCTCTTACCCCAATTTGTGTCACGTCTACTGGAGCATCATGAGCATGTATTATGACGTCACAGTATATCATGACATCATAATTAGTATGCAGTATGACGTCACAATGTATTATGACGTCATAATGTATCCGCATAATGACATCACAATGTATTATGAGAGCGCAATTTGCAGGTTTTATGACCAATTTCGCTTACCCCAATTTGTGTCACATCTACTGGAGAATCATGAGCATGTATTATGACGTCACCGTATATGATGACATCATTATTAGTATGCAGTATGACGTCACAATGTATTATGACGTCATAATGTATCCGCATTATGACATCACAATGTATTATGAGAGCGCAACATGCAGGTATTATGACCAATTTTGCTTACCCCAATTTGTGTCACATCTACTGGAGCATCATGAGCATGTATTATGACGTCACAGTATATGATGACATCATAATTAGTATGGGCTATGACGTCACAATGTATTATGACGACATAATGTATCCGCATTATGACATCACAATATATTATGAGAGCGCAATTTGCAGTTTTTATGACCATTTTCGATTACTCCAATTTGTGTCACATCTACTGGAGCATCATGAGCATGTATTATGACGTCACAGTATATGATGACAAAATAATTACTATGCACTTTGACGTCACAATGTATTATGACGTCATAATGTATCCGCATTATGACATCACAATATATTATGAGAGCGCAACTTGCAGGTATTATGAGCAATTTCTCTTACCCCAATTTGTGTCACGTCTACTGGAGCATCATGAGCATGTATTATGACGTCACAGTATATGATGACATCATAATTAGTATGCAGTATGACGTCACAATGTATTATGACGTCATAATGTAGCCATATTATGACATCACAGTATATTATGAGAGCGCAACATGCAGGTATTATGAGCAATTTCTCTTACCCCAATTTGTGTCACATCTACTGGAGCATCATGAGCGTGTATTATGACATCACAGTATATGATGACATCATAATTAGTATGCACTATGACGTCACAATGTATTATGACGTCATAATGTATCCGCATTATGACATCTCAATATATTATGAGAGTGCAACATGCAGGTATTATCAGCAATTTCTCTTGCCCCAATTTGTGTCACATCTACTGGAGCATCATGAGCATGTATTATGATGTCACAGTATATGATGATATCATAATTAGTATGCAGTATGATGTCACAATGTATTATGACGTCATAATGTATCCGCATTATGACATCACAATATATTATGAGAGCGCAATTTGCAGGTTTTATGAACAATTTCGCTTACCCCAATTTGTGTCACATCTACTGGAGCATCATGAGCATGTATTATGACATCACAGTATATGATGACATCATAATTAGTATGCAGTATGACGTCACAATGTATTATGACGCCGTAATGTATCCGCCTTATGACATCACAATATATTATGAGTGCGCAATTTGCAGGTATTATGTGCAATTTCTCTTACCCCAATTTGTGTCACATCTACTGGAGCATCATGACCATGTATTATGACGTCAGAGTATATGATGACATCATAATTAGTATGCACTATGACATCACAATGTATTATGACGTCATAATGTATCCGCATTGTGACATCACAATATATTATGAGAGCGCAATTTACAGGTTTTATGACCATTTTCGCTTACCCCATTTTGTGTCACATCTACTGGAGCATCATGAGCATGTATTATGACGTCACAGAATATGATGACATCATAATTAGTATGCAGTATGACGTCACAATGTATTATGACGTCATAATGTATCCGCATTATGACATCACGATATATTATGAGAGCGCAACATGCAGGTATTATGACCAATTTCGCTTACCCCAATTTGTGTCACATCTACTGGAGCATCATGAGCATGTATTATGACGTCACAGTATATGATGACATCATAATTAGTATGCACTATGACGTCACAATGTATTATGACGTCATAATGTATCCGCATTATGACATCACAATATATTATGAGTGCGCAATTTGCAGGTTTTATGACCAATTTCGCTTACCCCAATTTGTGTCACATCTATTGGAGAATCATGAGCATCTATTATGACGTCACTGTATATGATGACATCATAATTAGTATGCAGTATGATGTCACAATATATTATGTTGTCATAATGTATCCGCATTATGACATCACAATATATTATGAGAGCGCAACTTGCAGGTATTATGAGCAATTTCTCCTACTCCAATTTGTGTCACGTCTACTGGATCATCATGAGCATGTATTATGACGTCACAGTATATGATGACATCATTATTAGTATGCACTATGACGTCACAATGTATTCTGACGTCATAATGTATCCGCATTATGACATCACAATATATTATGAGAGCGCAATTTGCAGGTTTTATGAGCAATTTCGCTTACCCCAATTTGTGTCCATCTACTGGAGCATCATGAGCATGTATTATGACGTCACAGTATATGATGACATCATAATTAGTATGCAGTATGATGTCACAATGTATTATGACGTCATAATGTATCCTCATTATGACATCACAATATATTATGAGAGCGCAACATGCAGGTATTATGAGCAATTTCTCTTACCCCAATTTGTGTCACATCTACTGGAGAATCATGAGCATGTATTATGACGTCACAGTATATGATGACATCATAATTAGTATGCACTATGACGTCACAATGTATTATGACGTCATAATGTATTCGCATTATGACATCACAATATATTATGAGAGCGCAACATGCAGGTATTATGAGCAATTTCTCTTACCCCAATTTGTGTCACATCTACTGGAGCATCATGAGCATGTATTATAACGTCACAGTATATGATGACATCATAATTAGTATGCAGTATGACGTCACAATATATTATGACGTCATAATGTATCCGCCTTATGACATCACAATATATTATGAGAGCGCAACATGCAGGTATTATGAGCAATTTCTCTTATCCCAATATGTGTCACATCTACTGGAGCATCATGAGCATGTATTATGACATCACAGTATATGATGAAATCATAATTAGTATGCAGTATGATGTCACAATGTATTATGACGTCATAATGTATCCGCATTATGACATCACAATATATTATGAGAGCGCAATTTGGTGGTTTTATGACCAATTTCGCTTACCCCAATTTGTGTAACATCTACTGGAGCATCATGAGCATGTATTATGACGTCACAGCCTATGATGACATCATAACTAGTATGCACTATGACATCACAATGAATTATGATGTCGTAATGTATCCGCATTATGACATCACAATACATTATGAGAGCGCAACATGCAGTTATTATGACCAATTTCGCTTACCCCAATTTGTGTCACATCTACTGGAGCATCATGAGCATGTATTATGACGTCACAGTATATGATGACATCATAATTAGTATGGGCTATGACGTCACAATGTATTATGATGTCATAATGTATCCGCATTATGACATCACAATATATTATGAGAGCGCAACTTGCAGTTTTTATGACCATTTTCGATTACTCCAATTTGTGTCACATCTACTGGAGCATCATGAGCATGTATTATGACGTCACAGTATATGCTGACATCATAATTAGTACGCAGTATGACGTCACAATGTATTATGACGTCATAATGTATCCGCATTATGACATCACAATATATTATGAGAACGCAACATGCAGGTATTATGAGCAATTTCTCTTACCACAATTTGTGTCACATCTACTGGAGCATCATGAGCATGTATTATGACGTCACAGTATACGATGACATGATAATTAGTATGCACTATGACGTCACAATGTATTATGACGTCATAATGTATCCGCATTATGACATCACAATATATTATGAGAGCGCAACTTGCAGGTATTATGAGCCATTTCTCTTACTCCAATTTGTGTCACGTCTACTGGAGCATCATGAGCATGTATTATGATGTCACAGTATATGATGACATCATAATTAGTTTGCAGTATGACGTCACAATGTATTATGATGTCATAATGTATTCGCATTATGACATCATAATATATTATGAGAGCGCAACATGCAGGTATTATGAGCAATTTCTCTTACCCCAATTTGTGTCACATCTACTGGAGAATCATGAGCATGTATTATGACATCACAGTATATGACGACATCATAATTAGTATGCACTATGACGTCACAACGAATTATGACGTCATAATGTATCCGCATTATGACATCACAATATATTATGAGAGCGCAATATGCAGGTTTTATGAACAATTTCGCTTACCCCAATTTGTGTCACATCTACTGGAGCATCATGAGCATGTATTATGACGTCACAGTTTATGATGACATCATAATTAATATGCAGTATGACGTCACAATGTATTATGACGTCATAATGTATCCATATTATGACATCACAATATATTATGAGAGCGCAACATGCAGGTATTATGAGCAATTTCTCTTACCCCAATTTGTGTCACATCTACTGGAGCATCATGAGCATGTAGTATGACGTCACACTATATGATGACATCATAATTAGTATGGACTATGACGTCACAATGTATTATGACGTCATAATGTATCCGCATTATGACATCACAATATATTATGAGAGCGCAAATTTGCAGGATTTATGACCAATTTCGCTTACCCAAATTTGTGTCACATCTACTGGAGCATCATGAGCATGTATTATGACGTCACAGTATATGATGACATCATAATTAGTATGCAGTATGACGTCACAATATATTATGACGTCATAATGTATCTGCATTATGACATCACAATATATTATGAGAGCGCAACATGCAGGTTTTATGAGCAATTTCTCTTACCTAAATTTGTGTCACAACTACTGGAGCATCATGAGCATGTATTATGACGTCACAGTATATGATGACATCATAATTAGTATGCACTATGACGTCACAATGTATTCTGACGCCATAATGTATCCGCATTATGACATCACAATATATTATGAGAGCGCAATTTGCAGGTTTTATGACCAATTTCGCTTACCCCAATTTGTGTCCATCTACTGGAGCATCATGAGCATGTATTATTACGTCACAGTATATGATGACATCATAATTAGTATGCAGTATGATGTCACAATGTATTATGACGTCATAATGTATCCTCATTATGACATCACAATATATTATGAGAGCGCAACATGCAGGTATTATGAGCAATTTCTCTTACCCCAATTTGTGTCACATCTACTGGAGCATCATGAGCATGTATTATGACGTCACAGTATATGATGACATCATAATTAGTATGCACTATGATGTCACAATGTATTATGACGTCATAATGTATCCGCATTATGACATCACAATATATTATGAGAGCGCAATTTGCAGGTTTTATGACCAATTTCGCTTACCCCAATTTGTGTCACATCTACTGGAGCATCATGAGCATGTATTATGACGTCACAGTATATGATGACATCATAATTAGTATGCAGTATGACGTCACAATGTATTATGACGTCATAATGTATCCGAATTATGACATCACAATGAATTATGAGAGCGCAACATGCAGGTATTATGACCAACTTCGCTTACCCCAATTTGTGTCACATCTACTGGAGCATCATGAGCATGTATTATGACGTCACAGTATATTATGACATCATAATTAGTATGGGCTATGACGTCACAATGTATTATGACGTCATAACGTATCCGCATTATGACATCACAATGTATTATGAGAGCGCAACTTGCAGTTTTTATGACCATTTTCGATTACTCCAATTTGTGTCACATCTACTGGAGCATCATGAGCATGTATTATGACGTCACAGTATATGATGACATCATAATTATTATGCAGTATGACGCCACAATGTATTATGACGTCATAATGTATCCGCATTATGACATCACAATATATTATGAGAACGCAACATGCAGGTATTATGAGCAATTTCTATTAACACAATTTGTGTCACATCTACTGGAGCATCATGAGCATGTATTATGATGTCAGAGGATATGATGACATCATAATTAGTATGCACTATGACGTCAAAATGTATTATGACGTCATAATTTATCCGCATTATGACATCACAATATATTATGAGAGCGCAACTTGCAGGTATTATGAGCAATTTCTCTTACTCCAATTTGTGTCACGTCTACTGGAGCATCATGAGCATGTATTATGACGTCACAGTATATGATGACATCATAATTAGTATGCAGTATGACGTCACAATGTATTATGATGTCATAATGTATTCGCATTATGACATCATAATATATTATGAGAGCGCAACATGCTGGTATTATGAGCAATTTCTCTTACCCCAATTTGTGTCACATCTACTGGAGCATCATGAGCATGTATTATGACATCACAGTATATGATGACATCATAATTAGTATGCACTATGACGTCACAACATATTATGACGTCATAATGTATCCGCATTATGACATCACAATATATTATGAGAGCGCAATATGCAGGTTTTATGAACAATTTCGCTTACCCCAATTTGTGTCACATCTACTGGAGCATCATGAGCATGTATTATGACGTCACAGTATATGATGACATCACAATTAATATGCAGTATGACGTCACAATGTATTATGACGTCATAATGTATCTGCCTTATGACATCACAATATATTATGAGAGCGCAACATGCAGGTATTATGAGCAATTTCTCTTACCCCAATTTGTGTCACATCTACTGGAGCATCATGAGCATGTAGTATGACGTCACAGTATATGATGACATCATAATTAGTATGGACTATGACGTCACAATGTATTATGACGTCATAATGTATCCGCATTATGACATCACAATATATTATGAGAGCGCAAATTTGCAGGATTTATGACCAATTTCGCTTACCCAAATTTGTGTCACATCTACTGGAGCATAATGAGCATGTATTATGACGTCACAGTATATGATGACATCATAATTAGTATGCACTATGACGTCACAATGTATTATGACGTCATAATGTATCCGCATTATGACATCACAATATATTATGAGAGCGCAACATGCAGGTATTATGAGCAATTTCTCTTACCCCAATTTGTGTCACATCTACTGGAGCATCATGAGCATGTATTATGACATCACAGTATATGATGACATCATAATTAGTATGCAGTATGATGTCACAATGTATTATGACGTCATAATGTATCCGCATTATGACATCACAATATATTATGAGAGCGCAATTTGCTGGTTTTATGACCAATTTCGCTTACCCCAATTTGTGTCACATCTACTGGAGCATCATGAGCATGTATTATGACGTCACAGCATATGATGACATCATAACTAGTATGCACTATGACATCACAATGAATTATGACGTCGTAATGTATCCGCATTATGACATCACAATATATTATGAGAGCGCAACATGCAGTTATTATGAGCAATTTGTCTTACCCCAATTTGTGTCACATCTACTGGAGCATCATGAGCGTGTATTATGACGTCACAGTATATGATGACATCATAATTAGTATGCACTATGACGTCACAATGTATTATGACGTCATAATGTATCCGCATTATGACATCTCAATATATTATGAGAGCGCAACATGCAGGTATTATGAGCAATTTCTCTTACCTAAATTTGTGTCACATCTACTGGAGAATCATGAGCATGTATTATGATGTAACAGTATATGATGACATCATAATTAGTATGCAGTATGACGTCACAATGTATTATGACGTCATAATGTATCCGCATTGTTACATCACAATATATTATGAGAGCGCAACATGCAGGTATTATGACCAATTTCTCCTACCCCAATTTGTGTCACATCTACTGGAGCATCATGAGCATGTATTATTACGTCACAGTATATGATGACATCATAATTAGTATGCACTATGACGTCACAATGTATTATGACGTCATAATGTATCCGCATTATGACATCACAATATATTATGAGAGCGCAATTTGCAGGTTTTATGACCAATTTCGCTTACCCCAATTTGTGTCACATCTACTGGAGCATCATGAGCATGTATTATGACGTCACAGTATATGATGACATCGTAATTAGTATGCAGTATGATGTCACAATGTATTATGACGTCATAATGTTTCCGCATTATGACATCACATTATACAATGAGAGCGCAATTTGCAGGTTTTATGACCAATTTCGCTTACCCCAATTTGTGTCACATCTACCGGAGCATCATGAGCATGTATTATGACGTCACAGCATATGATGACATCATAACTAGTATGCACTATGACGTCACAATGCATTATGACGTCGTAATGTATCCGCATTATGACATCACAATATATTATGAGAGCGCAACATGCAGGTATTATGAGCAATTTCTCTTACCACAATTTGTGTCACATCTACTGGAGTATCATGAGCATGTATTATGACGTCACAGTATATGATGACATCATAATTAGTATGCACTATGACGTCACAATGTATTATGACGACATAATGTGTCCGCATTATGACATCACAGTATATTATGAGAGCGCAACTTGCAGGTTTTATGACCAATTTCGCTTACCCCAATTTGTGTCACATCTACTGTAGCATCATGAGCATGTATTATGACGTCACAGTATATGATGACATCATAATTAGTATGCAGTATGACGTCACAATGTATTATGACGTCATAATGTATCCGCATTATGACATCACAATATATGATCAGAGCGCAATTTGCAGGTATTGTGATCCATTTCTCTTACCCCAATTTGTGTCACATCTACTGGAGTATCATGAGCATGTATTATGATGTCACAGTATATGATGACATCATAATTAATATGCACTATGACGTCACAATGTATTATGACGTCATAATGTATCCGCATTATGACATCACAGTATATTATGAGAGCGCAATTTGCAGGTATTAAGAACAATTTCTCTTACCCCAATTTGTGTCACATCTACTGGAGCATCATCAGCATGTATTATGACGTCACAGTATATGATGACATCATAATTAGTATGCACTATGACGTCACAATGTATTATGACGTCATATGTATCCGCATTATGACATCACAATATATTATGAGAGCGCAATTTGCAGGTTTTATGACCAATTTCGCTTAACCCAATTTGTTTCACATCTACTGGAGCATCATGAGCATGTATTATGACGTCACAGTATATGATGACATCATAATTAGTATGCAGTATGACGTCACAATATATTATGACGTCATAATGTATCCTCATTATGACATCACAATATATTATGAGAGCGCAACATGCAGGCATTATGAGCAATTTCTCTTACCACAATTTGTGTCACATCTACTGGAGCATCTTGAGCATGTATTCTGACTTCACAGTATTTGATGACATCATAATTATTATGCAGTATGACCTCACAATGTATTATGACGTCATAATGTATCCGCCTTATGACATCACAATATATTATGAGAGTGCAACATGCAGGTATTATCAGCAATTTCTCTTGCCCCAATTTGTGTCACATCTACTGGAGCATCATGAGCATGTATTATGATGTCACAGTATATGATGACATCATAATTAGTATGCAGTATGATGTCACAATGTATTATGACGTCATAATGTATCCGCATTATGACATCACAATATACTATTAGAGCGCAATTTGCAGGTTTTATGAACAATTTCGCTTACCCCAATTTGTGTCACATATACTGGAGCATCATGAGCATGTATTATGACGTCACAGTATATGATGACATCATAATTAGTATGTAGTATGACGTCACAATGTATTATGACGTCGTAATGTATCCGCCTTATGACATCACAATATATTATGAGAGCGCAATTTGCAGGTATTATGAGCAATTTCTCTTACCCCTATTTGTGTCACATCTACTGGAGCATCATGACCATGTATTATGACGTCAGAGTATATGATGACATCATAATTAGTATGCACTATGACATCAAAATGTATTATGACGTCATAATGTATCCGCATTGTGACATCACAATATATTATGAGAGCGCAATTTGCAGGTTTTATGACCAATTTCGCTTACCCCATTTTGTGTCACATTTACTGGAGCATCATGAGCATGTATTATGACGTCACAGTATATGATGACATCATAATTAGTATGCAGTATGATGTCACAATGTATTATGACGTCATAATGTATCCGCATTATGACATCACAATATATTATGAGAGCGCAATTTGCAGGTTTTATGACCAATTTCGCTTACCCCAATTTGTGTCACATCTACTGGAGCATCATGAGCATGTATTATGTCGTCACAGTATATGATGACATCATAATTAGTATGCAGTATGATGTCACAATGTATTATGACGTCATAATGTATCCGCATTATGACATCACAATATATTATGAGAGCGCAACATGCAGGTATTATGAGAAATTTCTCTTGCCTAAATTTGTGTGACATCTACTGGAGCATCATGAGCATGTATTATGACGTCACAGTATATGATGACATCATAATTAGTATGCACTATGACGTCACAATGTATTATGACGTCATAATGTATCCGCATTATGACATCACAATATATTATGAGAGCGCAATTTGCAGGTTTTATGACCATTTTCGCTTACCCCAATTTGTGTCACATCTACTGGAGAATCATGAGCATGTATTATGACGTCACAGTATATGATGACATCATAATTAGTATGCAGTATGACGTCACAATGTACTATGACGTCATAATGTATCCGCATTATGACATCACAATGTATTATGAGAGGGCAACATGCAGGTATTATGACCAATTTCGCTTACCCCAATTTGTGTCACATCTACTGGAGCATCATGAGCATGTATTATGACGTCACAGTATATGATGACATCATAATTAGTATGGACTATGACGTCACAATGTATTATGACGTCATAATGTATCCGCATTATGACATCACAATATATTATGAGAGCGCAATTTGCAGTTTTTATGACCAATTTCGATTACTCCAATTTGTGTCACATCTACTGGAGCATCATGAGCATTTATTATGACGTCACAGTATATGATGACATCATAATTAGTATGGACTATGACGTCACAATATATTATGACGTCATAATGTATCCGCATTTTGACATCACAATATATTATCAGAGCGCAATTTGCAGGTTTTATGACCATTTTCGATTGCTCCAATTTGTGTCACATCTACTGGAGCATCATGAGCATGTATTATGACATCACAGAATATGATGACATCATGATTACTATGCACTATGACGTCACAGTATATTATGACGTCATAATGTATCCGCATTATGACATCACAATATATTATGAGAGCGCAACATGCAGGTATTATGAGCAATTTCTCTTGCCTAAATTTGTGTGACATCTACTGGAGCATCATGAGCATGTATTATGACGTCACAGTATTTGATGACATCATAATTAGTATGCACTATGACGTCACCATGTATTATGACGTCATAATGTATCCGCATTATGACATCACAATATATTATGAGAGCGCAATTTGCAGGTTTTATGACCATTTTCGCTTACCCCAATTTGTGTCACATCTACTGGAGAATCATGAGCATGTATTATGACGTCACAGTATATGATGACATCATAATTAGTATGCAGTATGACGTCACAATGTATTATGACGTCATAATGTATCCGCATTATGACATCACAATGTATTATGAGAGCGCAACATGCAGGTATTATGACCAATTTTGCTTACCCCAATTTGTGTCACATCTACTGGAGCATCATGAGCATGTATTATGACGTCACAGTATATGATGACATCATAATTAGTATGGACTATGACGTCACAATGTATTATGACGTCATAATGTATCCGCATTATGACATCACAATATATTATGATAGCGCAATTTGCAGGTTTTATGACCATTTTCGATTACTCCAATTTGTGTCACATCTACTGGAGCATCATGAGCATTTATTATGACGTCACAGTATATGATGACAACATAATTAGTATGGACTATGACGTCGCAATATATTATGACGTCATAATGTATCCGCATTATGACATCACAATATATTATCAGAGCGCAATTTGCAGGTTTTATGAACATTTTCGATTACTCCAATTTGTGTCACATCTACTGGAGCATCATGGGCATGTATTATGATGTCACAGTATATGATGACATCATAATTAGTATGCAGTATGACGTCACAATATATTATGACGTCATAATGTATCCTCATTATGACATCACAATATATTATGAGAGCGCAACATGCAGGTATTATGAGCAATTTCTCTTACCACAATTTGTGTCACATCTACTGGAGCATCTTGAGCATGTATTCTGACTTCACAGTATTTGATGACATCATAATTATTATGCAGTATGACCTCACAATGTATTATGACGTCATAATGTATCCGCCTTATGACATCACAATATATTATGAGAGTGCAACATGCAGGTATTATCAGCAATTTCTCTTGCCCCAATTTGTGTCACATCTACTGGAGCATCATGAGCATGTATTATGATGTCACAGTATATGATGACATCATAATTAGTATGCAGTATGATGTCACAATGTATTATGACGTCATAATGTATCCGCATTATGACATCACAATATACTATTAGAGCGCAATTTGCAGGTTTTATGACCAATTTCGCTTACCCCAATTTGTGTCACATATACTGGAGCATCATGAGCATGTATTATGACGTCACAGTATATGATGACATCATAATTAGTATGTAGTGTGACGTCACAATGTATTATGACGTCGTAATGTATCCGCCTTATGACATCACAATATATTATGAGAGCGCAATTTGCAGGTATTATGAGCAATTTCGCTTACCCCATTTTGTGTCACATTTACTGGAGCATCATGAGCATGTATTATGACGTCACAGTATATGATGACATCATAATTAGTATGCACTATGACGTCACAATGTATTATGACGTCATAATGTATCCGCATTATGACATCACAATATATTATGAGAGCGCAATTTGCAGGTTTTATGACCATTTTCGCTTACCCCAATTTGTGTCACATCTACTGGAGAATCATGAGCATGTATTATGACGTCACAGTATATGATGACATCATAATTAGTATGCAGTATGACGTCACAATGTACTATGACGTCATAATGTATCCGCATTATGACATCACAATGTATTATGAGAGGGCAACATGCAGGTATTATGACCAATTTCGCTTACCCCAATTTGTGTCACATCTACTGGAGCATCATGAGCATGTATTATGACGTCACAGTATATGATGACATCATAATTAGTATGGACTATGACGTCACAATGTATTATGATGTCATAATGTATCCGCATTATGACATCACAATATATTATGAGAGCGCAATTTGCAGTTTTTATGACCATTTTCGATTACTCCAATTTGTGTCACATCTACTGGAGCATCATGAGCATTTATTATGACGTCACAGTATATGATGACATCATAATTAGTATGGACTATGACGTCACAATATATTATGACGTCATAATGTATCCGCATTTTGACATCACAATATATTATCAGAGCGCAATTTGCAGGTTTTATGACCATTTTCGATTACTCCAATTTGTGTCACATCTACTGGAGCATCATGAGCATGTATTATGACGTCACAGAATATGATGACATCATGATTACTATGCACTATGACGTCACAGTATATTATGACGTCATAATGTATCCGCATTATGACATCACAATATATTATGAGAGCGCAACATGCAGGTATTATGAGCAATTTCTCTTGCCTAAATTTGTGTGACATCTACTGGAGCATCATGAGCATGTATTATGACGTCACAGTATTTGATGACATCATAATTAGTATGCACTATGACGTCACAATGTATTATGACGTCATAATGTATCCGCATTATGACATCACAATATATTATGAGAGCGCAATTTGCAGGTTTTATGACCATTTTCGCTTACCACAATTTGTGTCACATCTACTGGAGAATCATGAGCATGTATTATGACGTCACAGAATATGATGACATCATGATTACTATGCACTATGACGTCACAGTATATTATGACGTCATAATGTATCCGCATTATGACATCACAATATATTATGAGAGCGCAACATGCAGGTATTATGAGCAATTTCTCTTACCCCAATTTGTGTAACATCTACTGGAGCATCATGAGCATGTATTATGACGTCACAGCCTATGATGACATCATCACTAGTATGCACTATGACATCACAATGAATTATGACGTCGTAATGTATCCGCATTATGACAACACAATACATTATGAGAGCGCAACATGCAGTTATTATGAGCAATTTCTCTTACCCCAATTTGTGTCACATCTACTGGAGCATCATGAGCGAGTATTATGATGTCACAGTATATGATGACATCATAATTAGTATGCACTATGACGTCACAATGTATTATGACGTCATAATGTATCCGCATTATGACATCTCAATATATTATGAGATCGCAACATGCAGGTATTATGAGCAAATTCTCTTACCTAAATTTGTGTCACATTTACTGGAGCATCATGAGCATGTATTATGATGTAACAGTATATGATGACATCATAATTAGTATGCAGTATGACATCGCAATGTATTATGACGTCATAATGTATCCGCAATGTGACATCACAATATATTATGAGAGCGCAACATGCAGGTATTATGACCAATTTCCCCTACCCCAATTTGTGTCACATCTACTGGAGCATCATGAGCATGTATTATTACGTCACAGTATATGATGACATCATAATTAGTATGCACTATGACGTCACAATGTATTATGACGCCGTAACGTATCCGCATTATGACATCACAATATATTATGAGAGCGCAATTTGCAGGTTTTATGACCAATTTCTCTTACCCCAATTTGTGTCACATCTGCTGGAGCATCATGAGCATGTATTATGACGTCACAGTATATGATGACATCATAATTAGTATGCAGTATGACGTCACAGTGAAGTATGACGTCATAATGTATCCGCATTATGACATCACAATGTGTTATGAGAGCGCAACATGCAGGTATTATGACCAATTTCGCTTACCCCAATTTGTGTCACATCTACTGGAGCATCATGAGCATGTATTATGACGTCACAGTATATGATGACATCATAATTAGTATGAACTATGACGTCACAATATATTATGACGTCATAATGTATCCGCATTATGACATCACAATATATTATCAGATCGCAATTTCCAGGTTTTATGACCATTTTCGATTACTCCAAATTGTGTCACATATACTGGAACATCATGAGCATGTATTATGACGTCACAGTATATGATGACATCATGATTACTATGCACTATGACGTCACAATATATTATGACGTCATAATGTATCCGCATTATGACATCACAATATATTATGAGAGCGCAACATGCAGGTATTATGAGCCATTTCTCTTGCCTAAATTTGTGTGACATCTACTGGAGCATCATGAGCATGTATTATGACGTCACAGTATATGATGACATCATAATTAGTATGCACTATGACGTCACAATGTATTATGACGTCATAATGTATCCGCATTATGACATCACAATATATTATGAGAGCGCAATTTGCAGGATTTATGAGCAATTTCTCTTACCCCAATTTGTGTCACATCAAATGGACCATCATGAGCATGTATTATGACGTCACAGTATATGATGACATCATAATTAGTATGCACTATGACGTCACAATGTATTATGACGTCATAATGTGTCCGCCTTATGACATCACAATATATTATGAGAGCGCTACATGCAGGTATTATGAGCAATTTCTCTTACCCCAATTTGTGTCACATCTACTGGAGCATCATGAGCATGTATTCTGACGTCACAGTATTTGATGACATCATAATTACTATGCAGTATGACGTCACAATGTATTATGACGTCATAATGTATCCGCATTATGACATCACAATATATTATGAGAGCGCAATTTGCAGGTTTTATGACCAATTTCGCTTACCCCAATTTGTGTCACATCTACTGGAGCATCATGAGCATGTATTATGACGTCACAGTATATGATGACATCATAATTAGTATGCACTATGACGTCACAATGTATTATGACGCCGTAACGTATCCGCATTATGACATCACAATATATTATGAGTGCGCAGTTTGCAGGTTTTATGACCAATTTCTCTTACCCCAATTTGTGTCACATCTACTGGAGCATCATGAGCATGTATTATGACGTCACAGTATATGCTGACATCATAATTAGTATGCACTAAGACGTCACAATGTATTATGACGTCATAATGTATCCGCATTATGACATCACAATATATTATGAGAGCGCAACTTGCAGGTTTATGAGCAATTTCACTTACTCCAATTTGTGTCACGTCTACTGGAGCATCATGAGCATGTATTATGACGTCACAGTATATGATGACATCATAATTAGTTTGCAGTATGACGTCACAATGTATTATGACGTCATAATGTATCCGCATTATGACATCATAATATATTATGAGAGCGCAACATGCAGGTATTATGAGCAATTTCTCTTACCCCAATTTGTGTCACATCTACTGGAGCATCATGAGCATGTATTATGACATCACAGTATATGATGACATCATAATTAGTATGCACTATGACGTCACAACGTATTATGACGTCATAATGTATCCGCATTATGACATCACAATATATTATGAGAGCGCAATTTGCAGGTTTTATGAACAATTTCGCTTACCCCAATTTGTGTCACATCTACTGGAGCATCATGAGCATGTATTATGACGTCACAGTATATCATGACATCATAATTAGTTTGGGCTATGACGTCACAATGTATTATGACGTCATAATGTATCCGCATTATGACATCACAATATATTATGAGAGCGCAATTTGCAGTTTTTATGACCATTTTCGATTACTCCAATTTGTGTCACATCTACTGGAGCATCATGAGCATGTATTATGACGTCACAGTATATGATGACAAAATAATTAGTATGCACTTTGATGTCACAATGTATTATGACGTCATAATGTATCCGCATTATGACATCACAATATATTATGAGAGCGCAACTTGCAGGTATTATGAGCAATTTCTCTTACCCCAATTTGTGTCACGTCTACTGGAGCATCATGAGCATGTATTATGACGTCACAGTATATGATGACATCATAATTAGTATGCAGTATGACGTCACAATGTATTATGACGTCATAATGTATCCGCATAATGACATCACAATGTATTATGAGAGCGCAATTTGCAGGTTTTATGAACAATTTCGCTTACCCCAATTTGTGTCACATCTACTGGAGAATCATGAGCATGTATTATGACATCACCGTATATGATGACATCATAATTAGTATGCAGTATGACGTCACAATGTATTATGACGTCATAGTGTATCCGCATTATGACATCACAATGTATTATGAGAGCGCAACATGCAGGTATTATGACCAATTTTGCTTACCCCAATTTGTGTCACATCTAGTGGAGCATCATGAGCATGTATTATGACGTCACAGTATATGATGACATCATAATTAGTATGGGCTATGACGTCACAATGTATTATGACGTCATAATGTATCCGCATTATGACATCACAATATATTATGAGAGCGCAATTTGCAGTTTTTATGACCATTTTCGATTACTCCAATTTGTGTCACATCTACTGGAGCATCATGAGCATGTATTATGACGTCACAGTATATGATGACAAAATAATTACTATGCACTTTGACGTCACAATGTATTATGACGTCATAATGTATCCGCATTATGACATCACAATATATTATGAGAGCGCAACTTGCAGGTATTATGAGCAATTTCTCTTACCCCAATTTGTGTCACGTCTACTGGAGCATCATGAGCATGTATTATGACGTCACAGTATATGATGACATCATAATTAGTATGCAGTATGACATCACAATGTATTATGACGTCATAATGTATCCATATTATGACATCACAGTATATTATGAGAGCGCAACATGCAGGTATTATGAGCAATTTCTCTTACCCCAATTTGTGTCACATCTACTGGAGCATCATGAGCGTGTATTATGACGTCACAGTATATGATGACATCATAATTAGTATGCACTATGACGTCACAATGTATTATGACGTCATAATGTATCCGCATTATGACATCTCAATATATTATGAGAGTGCAACATGCAGGTATTATCAGCAATTTCTCTTGCCCCAATTTGTGTCACATCTACTGGAGCATCATGAGCATGTATTATGATGTCACAGTATATGATGACATCATAATTAGTATGCAGTATGATGTCACAATGTATTATGACGTCATAATGTATCCGCATTATGGCATCACAATATATTATGAGAGCGCAATTTGCAGGTTTTATGAACAATTTCGCTTACCCCAATTTGTGTCACATCTACTGGAGCATCATGAGCATGTATTATGACATCACAGTATATGATGACATCATAATTAGTATGCAGTATGACGTCACAGTGAAGTATGACGTCATAATGTATCCTCATTATGACATCACAATGTATTATGAGAGCGCAACATGCAGGTATTATGACCAATTTCGCTTACCCCAATTTGTGTCACATCTACTGGAGCATCATGAGCATGTATTATGACGTCACAGTATATGATGACATCATAATTAGTATGCACTATGGCGTCACAATGTATTATGACGTCATAATGTATCCGCATAATGACATCACAATGTATTATGAGAACGCAATTTGCAGGTTTTATGACCAATTTCGCTTACCCCAATTTGTGTCACATCTACTGGAGCATCATGAGCATGTATTATGATGTCACCGTATACGATGACATCATAATTAGTATGCAGTATGACGTCACAATGTATTATGACGTCATAATGTATCCGCATTATGACATCACAATGTATTATAAGAGCGCAACATGCAGGTATTATGACCAATTTTGCTTACCCCAATTTGTGTCACATCTACTGGAGCATCATGAGCATGTATTATGACGTCACAGTATATGATGACATCATAATTAGTATGGGCTATGACGTCACAATGTATTATGACGTCATAATGTATCCGCATTATGACATCACAATATATTATCAGAGCGCAATTTACAGTTTTTATGACCATTTTCGATTACTCCAATTTGTGTCACATCTACTGGAGCATCATGAGCATGTATTATGACGTCACAGTATATGATGACAAAATAATTAGTATGCACTTTGACGTCACAATGTATTATGACGTCATAATGTATCCGCATTATGACATCACAATATATTATGAGAGCGCAACTTGCAGGTATTATGAGCAATTTCTCTTACCCCAATTTGTGTCACGTCTACTGGAGCATCATGAGCATGTATTATGACGTCACAGTATATGATGACATCATAATTAGTATGCAGTATGACGTCACAATGTATTATGACGTCATAATGTATCCGCATAATGACATCACAATGTATTATGAGAGCGCAATTTGCAGGTTTGATGACCAATTTCGCTTACCCCAATTTGTGTCACATCTACTGGAGAATCATGAACATGTATTATGACGTCACCGTATATGATGACATCATAATTAGTATGCAGTATGACGTCACAATGTATTATGAGGTCATAATGTATCCGCATTATGACATCACAATGTATTATGAGAGCGCAACATGCAGGTATTATGACCAATTTTGCTTACCCCAATTTGTGTCACATCTACTGGAGCATCATGAGCATGTATTATGACGTCACAGTATATCATGACATCATAATTAGTATGGGCTATGACGTCACAATGTATTATGACGTCATAATGTATCCGCATTATGACATCACAATATATTATGAGAGCGCAATTTGCAGTTTTTATGACCATTTTCGATTACTCCAATTTGTGTCACATCTACTGGAGCATCATGAGCATGTATTATGACGTCAAAGTAGATGATGACAAAATAATTAGTATGCACTTTGACGTCACAATGTATTATGACGTCATAATGTATCCGCATTATGACATCACAATATATTATGAGAGCGCAACTTGCAGGTATTATGAGCAATTTCTCTTACCCCAATTTGTGTCACGTCTACTGGAGCATCATGAGCATGTATTATGACGTCACAGTATATCATGACATCATAATTAGTATGCAGTATGACGGCACAATGTATTATGACGTCATAATGTATCCGCATAATGACATCACAATGTATTATGAGAGCGCAATTTGCAGGTTTTATGACCAATTTCGCTTACCCCAATTTGTGTCACATCTACTGGAGAATCATGAGCATGTATTATGACGTCACCGTATATGATGACATCATTATTAGTATGCAGTATGACGTCACAATGTATTATGACGTCATAATGTATCCGCATTATGACATCACAATGTATTATGAGAGCGCAACATGCAGGTATTATGACCAATTTTGCTTACCCCAATTTGTGTCACATCTACTGGAGCATCATGAGCATGTATTATGACGTCACAGTATATGATGACATCATAATTAGTATGGGCTATGACGTCACAATGTATTATGACGACATAATGTATCCGCATTATGACATCACAATATATTATGAGAGCGCAATTTGCAGTTTTTATGACCATTTTCGATTACTCCAATTTGTGTCACATCTACTGGAGCATCATGAGCATGTATTATGACGTCACAGTATATGATGACAAAATAATTACTATGCACTTTGACGTCACAATGTATTATGACGTCATAATGTATCCGCATTATGACATCACAATATATTATGAGAGCGCAACTTGCAGGTATTATGAGCAATTTCTCTTACCCCAATTTGTGTCACGTCTACTGGAGCATCATGAGCATGTATTATGACGTCACAGTATATGATGACATCATAATTAGTATGCAGTATGACGTCACAATGTATTATGACGTCATAATGTATCCATATTATGACATCACAATATATTATGAGTGCGCAATTTGCAGGTATTATGTGCAATTTCTCTTACCCCAATTTGTGTCACATCTACTGGAGCATCATGACCATGTATTATGACGTCAGAGTATATGATGACATCATAATTAGTATGCACTATGACATCACAATGTATTATGACGTCATAATGTATCCGCATTGTGACATCACAATATATTATGAGAGCGCAATTTGCAGGTTTTATGACCAATTTCGCTTACCCCATTTTGTGTCACATCTACTGGAGCATCATGAGCATGTATTATGACGTCACAGTATATGATGACATCATAATTAGTATGCAGTATGACGTCACAATGTATTATGACGTCATAATGTATCCGCATTATGACATCACGATATATTATGAGAGCGCAACATGCAGGTATTATGACCAATTTCGCTTACCCCAATTTGTGTCACATCTACTGGAGCATCATGAGCATGTATTATGACGTCACAGTATATGATGACATCATAATTAGTATGCACTATGACGTCACAATGTATTATGACGTCATAATGTATCCGCATTATGACATCACAATATATTATGAGAGCGCAATTTGCAGGTTTTATGACCAATTTCGCTTACCCCAATTTGTGTCACATCTACTGGAGTATCATGAGCATGTATTATGACGTCACTGTATATGATGACATCATAATTAGTATGCAGTATGACGTCACAGTGAAGTATGACGTCATAATGTATCCGCATTATGACATCACAATGTATTATGAGAGCGCAACATGCAGGTATTATGACCAATTTCGCTTACCCCAATTTGTGTCACATCTACTGGAGCATCATGAGCATGTATTATGACGTCACAGTATATGATGACATCATAATTAGTATGGACTATGACGTCACAATATATTATGACGTCATAATGTATCCGCATTATGACATCACAATATATTATCAGAGCGCAATTTGCAGGTTTTATGACCATTTTCGATTACTCCAATTTGTGTCACATCTACTGGAGCATCATGAGCATGTATTATGACGTCACAGTATATGATGACATCATAATTAGTATGCACTATGACGTCACAATGTATTATGACGTCATAATGTATCCGCATTATGACATCACAATATATAATGAGAGCGCAACATGCAGGTATTATGAGCAATTTCTCTTACCTAAATTTGTGTGACATCTACTGGAGCATCATGAGCATGTATTATGACGTCACAGTATATGATGACATAATAATTAGTATGCACTATGATGTCACAATGTATTATGTTGTCATAATGTATCCGCATTATGACATCACAATATATTATGAGAGCGCAACTTGCAGGTATTATGAGCAATTTCTCCTACTCCAATTTGTGTCACGTCTACTGGATCATCATGAGCATGTATTATGACGTCACAGTATATGATGACATCATTATTAGTATGCACTATGACGTCACAATGTATTCTGACGTCATAATGTATCCGCATTATGACATCACAATATATTATGAGAGCGCAATTTGCAGGTTTTATGAGCAATTTCGCTTACCCCAATTTGTGTCCATCTACTGGAGCATCATGAGCATGTATTATGACGTCACAGTATATGATGACATCATAATTAGTATGCAGTATGATGTCACAATGTATTATGACGTCATAATGTATCCTCATTATGACATCACAATATATTATGAGAGCGCAACATGCACGTATTATGAGCAATTTCTCTTACCCCAATTTGTGTCACATCTACTGGAGCATCATGAGCATGTATTATGACGTCACAGTATATGATGACATCATAATTAGTATGCACTATGACGTCACAATGTATTATGACGTCATAATGTATCCGCATTATGACATCACAATATATTATGAGAGCGCAACATGCAGGTATTATGAGCAATTTCTCTTACCCCAATTTGTGTCACATCTACTGGAGCATCATGAGCATGTATTATAACGTCACAGTATATGATGACATCATAATTAGTATGCAGTATGACGTCACAATGTACTATGACGTCATAATGTATCCGCATTATGACATCACAATGTATTATGAGAGGGCAACATGCAGGTATTATGACCAATTTCGCTTACCCCAATTTGTGTCACATCTACTGGAGCATCATGAGCATGTATTATGACGTCACAGTATATGATGACATCATAATTAGTATGGACTATGACGTCACAATGTATTATGATGTCATAATGTATCCGCATTATGACATCACAATATATTATGAGAGCGCAATTTGCAGTTTTTATGACCATTTTCGATTACTCCAATTTGTGTCACATCTACTGGAGCATCATGAGCATTTATTATGACGTCACAGTATATGATGACATCATAATTAGTATGGACTATGACGTCACAATATATTATGACGTCATAATGTATCCGCATTTTGACATCACAATATATTATCAGAGCGCAATTTGCAGGTTTTATGACCATTTTCGATTACTCCAATTTGTGTCACATCTACTGGAGCATCATGAGCATGTATTATGACGTCACAGAATATGATGACATCATGATTACTATGCACTATGACGTCACAGTATATTATGACGTCATAATGTATCCGCATTATGACATCACAATATATTATGAGAGCGCAACATGCAGGTATTATGAGCAATTTCTCTTGCCTAAATTTGTGTGACATCTACTGGAGCATCATGAGCATGTATTATGACGTCACAGTATTTGATGACATCATAATTAGTATGCACTATGACGTCACAATGTATTATGACGTCATAATGTATCCGCATTATGACATCACAATATATTATGAGAGCGCAATTTGCAGGTTTTATGACCATTTTCGCTTACCACAATTTGTGTCACATCTACTGGAGAATCATGAGCATGTATTATGACGTCACAGAATATGATGACATCATGATTACTATGCACTATGACGTCACAGTATATTATGACGTCATAATGTATCCGCATTATGACATCACAATATATTATGAGAGCGCAACATGCAGGTATTATGAGCAATTTCTCTTACCCCAATTTGTGTAACATCTACTGGAGCATCATGAGCATGTATTATGACGTCACAGCCTATGATGACATCATAACTAGTATTCACTATGACATCACAATGAATTATGACGTCGTAATGTATCCGCATTATGACAACACAATACATTATGAGAGCGCAACATGCAGTTATTATGAGCAATTTCTCTTACCCCAATTTGTGTCACATCTACTGGAGCATCATGAGCGAGTATTATGATGTCACAGTATATGATGACATCATAATTAGTATGCACTATGACGTCACAATGTATTATGACGTCATAATGTATCCGCATTATGACATCTCAATATATTATGAGATCGCAACATGCAGGTATTATGAGCAAATTCTCTTACCTAAATTTGTGTCACATCTACTGGAGCATCATGAGCATGTATTATGATGTAACAGTATATGATGACATCATAATTAGTATGCAGTATGACGTCGCAATGTATTATGACGTCATAATGTATCCGCAATGTGACATCACAATATATTATGAGAGCGCAACATGCAGGTATTATGACCAATTTCTCCTACCCCAATTTGTGTCACATCTACTGGAGCATCATGAGCATGTATTATTACGTCACAGTATATGATGACATCATAATTAGTATGCACTATGACGTCACAATGTATTATGACGCCGTAACGTATCCGCATTATGACATCACAATATATTATGAGAGCGCAATTTGCAGGTTTTATGACCAATTTCTCTTACCCCAATTTGTGTCACATCTGCTGGAGCATCATGAGCATGTATTATGACGTCACAGTATATGATGACATCATAATTAGTATGCAGTATGACGTCACAGTGAAGTATGACGTCATAATGTATCCGCATTATGACATCACAATGTGTTATGAGAGCGCAACATGCAGGTATTCTGACCAATTTCGCTTACCCCAATTTGTGTCACATCTACTGGAGCATCATGAGCATGTATTATGACGTCACAGTATATGATGACATCATAATTAGTATGAACTATGACGTCACAATATATTATGACGTCATAATGTATCCGCATTATGACATCACAATATATTATCAGATCGCAATTTGCAGGTTTTATGACCATTTTCGATTACTCCAAATTGTGTCACATATACTGGAACATCATGAGCATGTATTATGACGTCACAGTATATGATGACATCATGATTACTATGCACTATGACGTCACAATATATTATGACGTCATAATGTATCCGCATTATGACATCACAATATATTATGAGAGCGCAACATGCAGGTATTATGAGCCATTTCTCTTGCCTAAATTTGTGTGACATCTACTGGAGCATCATGAGCATGTATTATGACGTCACAGTATATGATGACATCATAATTAGTATGCACTATGACGTCACAATGTATTATGACGTCATAATGTATCCGCATTATGACATCACAATATATTATGAGAGCGCAATTTGCAGGATTTATGAGCAATTTCTCTTACCCCAATTTGTGTCACATCAAATGGACCATCATGAGCATGTATTATGACGTCACAGTATATGATGACATCATAATTAGTATGCACTATGACGTCACAATGTATTATGACGTCATAATGTGTCCGCCTTATGACATCACAATATATTATGAGAGCGCTACATGCAGGTATTATGAGCAATTTCTCTTACCCCAATTTGTGTCACATCTACTGGAGCATCATGAGCATGTATTCTGACGTCACAGTATTTGATGACATCATAATTACTATGCAGTATGACGTCACAATGTATTATGACGTCATAATGTATCCGCATTATGACATCACAATATATTATGAGAGCGCAATTTGCAGGTTTTATGACCAATTTCGCTTACCCCAATTTGTGTCACATCTACTGGAGCATCATGAGCATGTATTATGACGTCACAGTATATGATGACATCATAATTAGTATGCACTATGACGTCACAATGTATTATGACGCCGTAACGTATCCGCATTATGACATCACAATATATTATGAGTGCGCAGTTTGCAGGTTTTATGACCAATTTCTCTTACCCCAATTTGTGTCACATCTACTGGAGCATCATGAGCATGTATTATGACGTCACAGTATATGCTGACATCATAATTAGTATGCACTAAGACGTCACAATGTATTATGACGTCATAATGTATCCGCATTATGACATCACAATATATTATGAGAGCGCAACTTGCAGGTATTATGAGCAATTTCACTTACTCCAATTTGTGTCACGTCTACTGGAGCATCATGAGCATGTATTATGACGTCACAGTATATGATGACATCATAATTAGTTTGCAGTATGACGTCACAATGTATTATGACGTCATAATGTATCCGCATTATGACATCATAATATATTATGAGAGCGCAACATGCAGGTATTATGAGCAATTTCTCTTACCCCAATTTGTGTCACATCTACTGGAGCATCATGAGCATGTATTATTACATCACAGTATATGATGACATCATAATTAGTATGCACTATGATGTCACAACGTATTATGACGTCATAATGTATCCGCATTATGACATCACAATATATTATGAGAGCGCAATTTGCAGGTTTTATGAACAATTTCGCTTACCCCAATTTGTGTCACATCTACTGGAGCATCATGAGCATGTATTATGACGTCACAGTATATCATGACATCATAATTAGTTTGGGCTATGACGTCACAATGTATTATGACGTCATAATGTATCCGCATTATGACATCACAATATATTATGAGAGCGCAATTTGCAGTTTTTATGACCATTTTCGATTACTCCAATTTGTGTCACATCTACTGGAGCATCATGAGCATGTATTATGACGTCACAGTATATGATGACAAAATAATTAGTATGCACTTTGATGTCACAATGTATTATGACGTCATAATGTATCCGCATTATGACATCACAATATATTATGAGAGCGCAACTTGCAGGTATTATGAGCAATTTCTCTTACCCCAATTTGTGTCACGTCTACTGGAGCATCATGAGCATGTATTATGACGTCACAGTATATGATGACATCATAATTAGTATGCAGTATGACGTCACAATGTATTATGACGTCATAATGTATCCGCATAATGACATCACAATGTATTATGAGAGCGCAATTTGCAGGTTTTATGAACAATTTCGCTTACCCCAATTTGTGTCACATCTACTGGAGAATCATGAGCATGTATTATGACATCACCGTATATGATGACATCATAATTAGTATGCAGTATGACGTCACAATGTATTATGACGTCATAGTGTATCCGCATTATGACATCACAATGTATTATGAGAGCGCAACATGCAGGTATTATGACCAATTTTGCTTACCCCAATTTGTGTCACATCTAGTGGAGCATCATGAGCATGTATTATGACGTCACAGTATATGATGACATCATAATTAGTATGGGCTATGACGTCACAATGTATTATGACGTCATAATGTATCCGCATTATGACATCACAATATATTATGAGAGCGCAACTTGCAGGTATTATGAGCAATTTCTCTTACCCCAATTTGTGTCACGTCTACTGGAGCATCATGAGCATGTATTATGACGTCACAGTATATGATGACATCATAATTAGTATGCAGTATGACATCACAATGTATTATGACGTCATAATGTATCCATATTATGACATCACAGTATATTATGAGAGCGCAACATGCAGGTATTATGAGCAATTTCTCTTACCCCAATTTGTGTCACATCTACTGGAGCATCATGAGCGTGTATTATGACGTCACAGTATATGATGACATCATAATTAGTATGCACTATGACGTCACAATGTATTATGACGTCATAATGTATCCGCATTATGACATCTCAATATATTATGAGAGTGCAACATGCAGGTATTATCAGCAATTTCTCTTGCCCCAATTTGTGTCACATCTACTGGAGCATCATGAGCATGTATTATGATGTCACAGTATATGATGACATCATAATTAGTATGCAGTATGATGTCACAATGTATTATGACGTCATAATGTATCCGCATTATGGCATCACAATATATTATGAGAGCGCAATTTGCAGGTTTTATGAACAATTTCGCTTACCCCAATTTGTGTCACATCTACTGGAGCATCATGAGCATGTATTATGACATCACAGTATATGATGACATCATAATTAGTATGCAGTATGACGTCACAGTGAAGTATGACGTCATAATGTATCCGCATTATGACATCACAATGTATTATGAGAGCGCAACATGCAGGTATTATGACCAATTTCGCTTACCCCAATTTGTGTCACATCTACTGGAGCATCATGAGCATGTATTATGACGTCACAGTATATGATGACATCATAATTAGAATGCACTATGGCGTCACAATGTATTATGACGTCATAATGTATCCGCATAATGACATCACAATGTATTATGGGAACGCAATTTGCAGGTTTTATGACCAATTTCGCTTACCCCAATTTGTGTCACATCTACTGGAGCATCATGAGCATGTATTATGATGTCACCGTATATGATGACATCATAATTAGTATGCAGTATGACGTCACAATGTATTATGACGTCATAATGTATCCGCATTATGACATCACAATGTATTATAAGAGCGCAACATGCAGGTATTATGACCAATTTTGCTTACCCCAATTTGTGTCACATCTACTGGAGCATCATGAGCATGTATTATGACGTCACAGTATATGATGACATCATAATTAGTATGGGCTATGACGTCACAATGTATTATGACGTCATAATGTATCCGCATTATGACATCACAATATATTATGAGAGCGCAATTTACAGTTTTTATGACCATTTTCGATTACTCCAATTTGTGTCACATCTACTGGAGCATCATGAGCATGTATTATGACGTCACAGTATATGATGACAAAATAATTAGTATGCACTTTGACGTCACAATGTATTATGACGTCATAATGTATCCGCATTATGACATCACAATATATTATGAGAGCGCAACTTGCAGGTATTATGAGCAATTTCTCTTACCCCAATTTGTGTCACGTCTACTGGAGCATCATGAGCATGTATTATGACGTCACAGTATATGATGACATCATAATTAGTATGCAGTATGACGTCACAATGTATTATGACGTCATAATGTATCCGCATAATGACATCACAATGTATTATGAGAGCGCAATTTGCAGGTTTGATGACCAATTTCGCTTACCCCAATTTGTGTCACATCTACTGGAGAATCATGAACATGTATTATGACGTCACCGTATATGATGACATCATAATTAGTATGCAGTATGACGTCACAATGTATTATGAGGTCATAATGTATCCGCATTATGACATCACAATGTATTATGAGAGCGCAACATGCAGGTATTATGACCAATTTTGCTTACCCCAATTTGTGTCACATCTACTGGAGCATCATGAGCATGTATTATGACGTCACAGTATATCATGACATCATAATTAGTATGGGCTATGACGTCACAATGTATTATGACGTCATAATGTATCCGCATTATGACATCACAATATATTATGAGAGCGCAATTTGCAGTTTTTATGACCATTTTCGATTACTCCAATTTGTGTCACATCTACTGGAGCATCATGAGCATGTATTATGACGTCAAAGTAGATGATGACAAAATAATTAGTATGCACTTTGACGTCACAATGTATTATGACGTCATAATGTATCCGCATTATGACATCACAATATATTATGAGAGCGCAACTTGCAGGTATTATGAGCAATTTCTCTTACCCCAATTTGTGTCACGTCTACTGGAGCATCATGAGCATGTATTATGACGTCACAGTATATCATGACATCATAATTAGTATGCAGTATGACGGCACAATGTATTATGACGTCATAATGTATCCGCATAATGACATCACAATGTATTATGAGAGCGCAATTTGCAGGTTTTATGACCAATTTCGCTTACCCCAATTTGTGTCACATCTACTGGAGAATCATGAGCATGTATTATGACATCACCGTATATGATGACATCATTATTAGTATGCAGTATGACGTCACAATGTATTATGACGTCATAGTGTATCCGCATTATGACATCACAATGTATTATGAGAGCGCAACTTGCAGGTATTATGAGCAATTTCACTTACTCCAATTTGTGTCACGTCTACTGGAGCATCATGAGCATGTATTATGACGTCACAGTATATGATGACATCATAATTAGTTTGCAGTATGACGTCACAATGTATTATGACGTCATAATGTATCCGCATTATGACATCATAATATATTATGAGAGCGCAACATGCAGGTATTATGAGCAATTTCTCTTACCCCAATTTGTGTCACATCTACTGGAGCATCATGAGCATGTATTATTACATCACAGTATATGATGACATCATAATTAGTATGCACTATGATGTCACAACGTATTATGACGTCATAATGTATCCGCATTATGACATCACAATATATTATGAGAGCGCAATTTGCAGGTTTTATGAACAATTTCGCTTACCCCAATTTGTGTCACATCTACTGGAGCATCATGAGCATGTATTATGACGTCACAGTATATCATGACATCATAATTAGTTTGGGCTATGACGTCACAATGTATTATGACGTCATAATGTATCCGCATTATGACATCACAATATATTATGAGAGCGCAATTTGCAGTTTTTATGACCATTTTCGATTACTCCAATTTGTGTCACATCTACTGGAGCATCATGAGCATGTATTATGACGTCACAGTATATGATGACAAAATAATTAGTATGCACTTTGATGTCACAATGTATTATGACGTCATAATGTATCCGCATTATGACATCACAATATATTATGAGAGCGCAACTTGCAGGTATTATGAGCAATTTCTCTTACCCCAATTTGTGTCACGTCTACTGGAGCATCATGAGCATGTATTATGACGTCACAGTATATGATGACATCATAATTAGTATGCAGTATGACGTCACAATGTATTATGACGTCATAATGTATCCGCATAATGACATCACAATGTATTATGAGAGCGCAATTTGCAGGTTTTATGAACAATTTCGCTTACCCCAATTTGTGTCACATCTACTGGAGAATCATGAGCATGTATTATGACATCACCGTATATGATGACATCATAATTAGTATGCAGTATGACGTCACAATGTATTATGACGTCATAGTGTATCCGCATTATGACATCACAATGTATTATGAGAGCGCAACATGCAGGTATTATGACCAATTTTGCTTACCCCAATTTGTGTCACATCTAGTGGAGCATCATGAGCATGTATTATGACGTCACAGTATATGATGACATCATAATTAGTATGGGCTATGACGTCACAATGTATTATGACGTCATAATATATCCGCATTATGACATCACAATATATTATGAGAGCGCAATTTGCAGTTTTTATGACCATTTTCGATTACTCCAATTTGTGTCACATCTACTTGAGCATCATGAGCATGTATTATGACGTCACAGTATATGATGACAAAATAATTACTATGCACTTTGACGTCACAATGTATTATGACGTCATAATGTATCCGCATTATGACATCACAATATATTATGAGAGCGCAACTTGCAGGTATTATGAGCAATTTCTCTTACCCCAATTTGTGTCACGTCTACTGGAGCATCATGAGCATGTATTATGACGTCACAGTATATGATGACATCATAATTAGTATGCAGTATGACATCACAATGTATTATGACGTCATAATGTATCCATATTATGACATCACAGTATATTATGAGAGCGCAACATGCAGGTATTATGAGCAATTTCTCTTACCCCAATTTGTGTCACATCTACTGGAGCATCATGAGCGTGTATTATGACGTCACAGTATATGATGACATCATAATTAGTATGCACTATGACGTCACAATGTATTATGACGTCATAATGTATCCGCATTATGACATCTCAATATATTATGAGAGTGCAACATGCAGGTATTATCAGCAATTTCTCTTGCCCCAATTTGTGTCACATCTACTGGAGCATCATGAGCATGTATTATGATGTCACAGTATATGATGACATCATAATTAGTATGCAGTATGATGTCACAATGTATTATGACGTCATAATGTATCCGCATTATGGCATCACAATATATTATGAGAGCGCAATTTGCAGGTTTTATGAACAATTTCGCTTACCCCAATTTGTGTCACATCTACTGGAGCATCATGAGCATGTATTATGACATCACAGTATATGATGACATCATAATTAGTATGCAGTATGACGTCACAGTGAAGTATGACGTCATAATGTATCCGCATTATGACATCACAATGTATTATGAGAGCGCAACATGCAGGTATTATGACCAATTTCGCTTACCCCAATTTGTGTCACATCTACTGGAGCATCATGAGCATGTATTATGACGTCACAGTATATGATGACATCATAATTAGTATGCACTATGGCGTCACAATGTATTATGACGTCATAATGTATCCGCATAATGACATCACAATGTATTATGGGAACGCAATTTGCAGGTTTTATGACCAATTTCGCTTACCCCAATTTGTGTCACATCTACTGGAGCATCATGAGCATGTATTATGATGTCACCGTATATGATGACATCATAATTAGTATGCAGTATGACGTCACAATGTATTATGACGTCATAATGTATCCGCATTATGACATCACAATGTATTATAAGAGCGCAACATGCAGGTATTATGACCAATTTTGCTTACCCCAATTTGTGTCACATCTACTGGAGCATCATGAGCATGTATTATGACGTCACAGTATATGATGACATCATAATTAGTATGGGCTATGACGTCACAATGTATTATGACGTCATAATGTATCCGCATTATGACATCACAATATATTATGAGAGCGCAATTTACAGTTTTTATGACCATTTTCGATTACTCCAATTTGTGTCACATCTACTGGAGCATCATGAGCATGTATTATGACGTCACAGTATATGATGACAAAATAATTAGTATGCACTTTGACGTCACAATGTATTATGACGTCATAATGTATCCGCATTATGACATCACAATATATTATGAGAGCGCAACTTGCAGGTATTATGAGCAATTTCTCTTACCCCAATTTGTGTCACGTCTACTGGAGCATCATGAGCATGTATTATGACGTCACAGTATATGATGACATCATAATTAGTATGCAGTATGACGTCACAATGTATTATGACGTCATAATGTATCCGCATAATGACATCACAATGTATTATGAGAGCGCAATTTGCAGGTTTGATGACCAATTTCGCTTACCCCAATTTGTGTCACATCTACTGGAGAATCATGAACATGTATTATGACGTCACCGTATATGATGACATCATAATTAGTATGCAGTATGACGTCACAATGTATTATGAGGTCATAATGTATCCGCATTATGACATCACAATGTATTATGAGAGCGCAACATGCAGGTATTATGACCAATTTTGCTTACCCCAATTTGTGTCACATCTACTGGAGCATCATGAGCATGTATTATGACGTCACAGTATATCATGACATCATAATTAGTATGGGCTATGACGTCACAATGTATTATGACGTCATAATGTATCCGCATTATGACATCACAATATATTATGAGAGCGCAATTTGCAGTTTTTATGACCATTTTCGATTACTCCAATTTGTGTCACATCTACTGGAGCATCATGAGCATGTATTATGACGTCAAAGTAGATGATGACAAAATAATTAGTATGCACTTTGACGTCACAATGTATTATGACGTCATAATGTATCTGCATTATGACATCACAATATATTATGAGAGCGCAACTTGCAGGTATTATGAGCAATTTCTCTTACCCCAATTTGTGTCACGTCTACTGGAGCATCATGAGCATGTATTATGACGTCACAGTATATCATGACATCATAATTAGTATGCAGTATGACGGCACAATGTATTATGACGTCATAATGTATCCGCATAATGACATCACAATGTATTATGAGAGCGCAATTTGCAGGTTTTATGACCAATTTCGCTTACCCCAATTTGTGTCACATCTACTGGAGAATCATGAGCATGTATTATGACATCACCGTATATGATGACATCATTATTAGTATGCAGTATGACGTCACAATGTATTATGACGTCATAGTGTATCCGCATTATGACATCACAATGTATTATGAGAGCGCAACATGCAGGTATTATGACCAATTTTGCTTACCCCAATTTGTGTCACATCTACTGGAGCATCATGAGCATGTATTATGACGTCACAGTATATGATGACATCATAATTAGTATGGGCTATGACGTCACAATGTATTATGACGACATAATGTATCCGCATTATGACATCACAATATATTATGAGAGCGCAATTTGCAGTTTTTATGACCATTTTCGATTACTCCAATTTGTGTCACATCTACTGGAGCATCATGAGCATGTATTATGACGTCACAGTATATGATGACAAAATAATTACTATGCACTTTGACGTCACAATGTATTATGACGTCATAATGTATCCGCATTATGACATCACAATATATTATGAGAGCGCAACTTGCAGGTATTATGAGCAATTTCTCTTACCCCAATTTGTGTCACATCTACTGGAGCATCATGAGCATGTATTATGACGTCACAGTATATGATGACATCATAGTTAGTATGCAGTATGACGTCACAATGTATTATGACGTCATAATGTATCCATATTATGACATCACAGTATATTTTGAGAGCGCAACATGCAGGTATTATGAGCAATTTCTCTTACCCCAATTTGTGTCACATCTACTGGAGCATCATGAGCGTGTATTATGACATCACAGTATATGATGACATCATAATTAGTATGCACTATGACGTCACAATGTATTATGACGTCATAATGTATCCGCATTATGACATCTCAATATATTATGAGAGTGCAACATGCAGGTATTATCAGCAATTTCTCTTGCCCCAATTTGTGTCACATCTACTGGAGCATCATGAGCATGTATTATGATGTCACAGTATATGATGATATCATAATTAGTATGCAGTATGATGTCACAATGTATTATGACGTCATAATGTATCCGCATTATGACATCACAATATATTATGAGAGCGCAATTTGCAGGTTTTATGAACAATTTCGCTTACCCCAATTTGTGTCACATCTACTGGAGCATCATGAGCATGTATTATGACATCACAGTATATGATGACATCATAATTAGTATGCAGTATGACGTCACAATGTATTATGACGCCGTAATGTATCCGCCTTATGACATCACAATATATTATGAGTGCGCAATTTGCAGGTATTATGTGCAATTTCTCTTACCCCAATTTGTGTCACATCTACTGGAGCATCATGACCATGTATTATGACGTCAGAGTATATGATTACATCATAATTAGTATGCACTATGACATCACAATGTATTATGACGTCATAATGTATCCGCATTGTGACATCACAATATATTATGAGAGCGCAATTTGCAGGTTTTATGACCATTTTCGCTTACCCCATTTTGTGTCACATCTACTGGAGCATCATGAGCATGTATTATGACGTCACAGTATATGATGACATCATAATTAGTATGCAGTATGACGTCACAATGTATTATGACGTCATAATGTATCCGCATTATGACATCACGATATATTATGAGAGCGCAACATGCAGGTATTATGACCAATTTCGCTTACCCCAATTTGTGTCACATCTACTGGAGCATCATGAGCATGTATTATGACGTCACAGTATATGATGACATCATAATTAGTATGCACTATGACGTCACAATGTATTATGACGCCGTAACGTATCCGCATTATGACATCACAATATATTATGAGTGCGCAGTTTGCAGGTTTTATGACCAATTTCTCTTACCCCAATTTGTGTCACATCTACTGGAGCATCATGAGCATGTATTATGACGTCACAGTATATGCTGACATCATAATTAGTATGCACTAAGACGTCACAATGTATTATGACGTCATAATGTATCCGCATTATGACATCACAATATATTATGAGAGCGCAACTTGCAGGTATTATGAGCAATTTCACTTACTCCAATTTGTGTCACGTCTACTGGAGCATCATGAGCATGTATTATGACGTCACAGTATATGATGACATCATAATTAGTTTGCAGTATGACGTCACAATGTATTATGACGTCATAATGTATCCGCATTATGACATCATAATATATTATGAGAGCGCAACATGCAGGTATTATGAGCAATTTCTCTTACCCCAATTTGTGTCACATCTACTGGAGCATCATGAGCATGTATTATGACATCACAGTATATGATGACATCATAATTAGTATGCACTATGACGTCACAACGTATTATGACGTCATAATGTATCCGCATTATGACATCACAATATATTATGAGAGCGCAATTTGCAGGTTTTATGAACAATTTCGCTTACCCCAATTTGTGTCACATCTACTGGAGCATCATGAGCATGTATTATGACGTCACAGTATATCATGACATCATAATTAGTTTGGGCTATGACGTCACAATGTATTATGACGTCATAATGTATCCGCATTATGACATCACAATATATTATGAGAGCGCAATTTGCAGTTTTTATGACCATTTTCGATTACTCCAATTTGTGTCACATCTACTGGAGCATCATGAGCATGTATTATGACGTCACAGTATATGATGACAAAATAATTAGTATGCACTTTGACGTCACAATGTATTATGACGTCATAATGTATCCGCATTATGACATCACAATATATTATGAGAGCGCAACTTGCAGGTATTATGAGCAATTTCTCTTACCCCAATTTGTGTCACGTCTACTGGAGCATCATGAGCATGTATTATGACGTCACAGTATATGATGACATCATAATTAGTATGCAGTATGACATCACAATGTATTATGACGTCATAATGTATCCATATTATGACATCACAGTATATTATGAGAGCGCAACATGCAGGTATTATGAGCAATTTCTCTTACCCCAATTTGTGTCACATCTACTGGAGCATCATGAGCGTGTATTATGACGTCACAGTATATGATGACATCATAATTAGTATGCACTATGACGTCACAATGTATTATGACGTCATAATGTATCCGCATTATGACATCTCAATATATTATGAGAGTGCAACATGCAGGTATTATCAGCAATTTCTCTTGCCCCAATTTGTGTCACATCTACTGGAGCATCATGAGCATGTATTATGATGTCACAGTATATGATGACATCATAATTAGTATGCAGTATGATGTCACAATGTATTATGACGTCATAATGTATCCGCATTATGGCATCACAATATATTATGAGAGCGCAATTTGCAGGTTTTATGAACAATTTCGCTTACCCCAATTTGTGTCACATCTACTGGAGCATCATGAGCATGTATTATGACATCACAGTATATGATGACATCATAATTAGTATGCAGTATGACGTCACAGTGAAGTATGACGTCATAATGTATCCGCATTATGACATCACAATGTATTATGAGAGCGCAACATGCAGGTATTATGACCAATTTCGCTTACCCCAATTTGTGTCACATCTACTGGAGCATCATGAGCATGTATTATGACGTCACAGTATATGATGACATCATAATTAGTATGCACTATGGCGTCACAATGTATTATGACGTCATAATGTATCCGCATAATGACATCACAATGTATTATGAGAACGCAATTTGCAGGTTTTATGACCAATTTCGCTTACCCCAATTTGTGTCACATCTACTGGAGCATCATGAGCATGTATTATGATGTCACCGTATATGATGACATCATAATTAGTATGCAGTATGACGTCACAATGTATTATGACGTCATAATGTATCCGCATTATGACATCACAATGTATTATAAGAGCGCAACATGCAGGTATTATGACCAATTTTGCTTACCCCAATTTGTGTCACATCTACTGGAGCATCATGAGCATGTATTATGACGTCACAGTATATGATGACATCATAATTAGTATGGGCTATGACGTCACAATGTATTATGACGTCATAATGTATCCGCATTATGACATCACAATATATTATGAGAGCGCAATTTACAGTTTTTATGACCATTTTCGATTACTCCAATTTGTGTCACATCTACTGGAGCATCATGAGCATGTATTATGACGTCACAGTATATGATGACAAAATAATTAGTATGCACTTTGACGTCACAATGTATTATGACGTCATAATGTATCCGCATTATGACATCACAATATATTATGAGAGCGCAACTTGCAGGTATTATGAGCAATTTCTCTTACCCCAATTTGTGTCACGTCTACTGGAGCATCATGAGCATGTATTATGACGTCACAGTATATGATGACATCATAATTAGTATGCAGTATGACGTCACAATGTATTATGACGTCATAATGTATCCGCATAATGACATCACAATGTATTATGAGAGCGCAATTTGCAGGTTTGATGACCAATTTCGCTTACCCCAATTTGTGTCACATCTACTGGAGAATCATGAACATGTATTATGACGTCACCGTATATGATGACATCATAATTAGTATGCAGTATGACGTCACAATGTATTATGAGGTCATAATGTATCCGCATTATGACATCACAATGTATTATGAGAGCGCAACATGCAGGTATTATGACCAATTTTGCTTACCCCAATTTGTGTCACATCTACTGGAGCATCATGAGCATGTATTATGACGTCACAGTATATCATGACATCATAATTAGTATGGGCTATGACGTCACAATGTATTATGACGTCATAATGTATCCGCATTATGACATCACAATATATTATGAGAGCGCAATTTGCAGTTTTTATGACCATTTTCGATTACTCCAATTTGTGTCACATCTACTGGAGCATCATGAGCATGTATTATGACGTCAAAGTAGATGATGACAAAATAATTAGTATGCACTTTGACGTCACAATGTATTATGACGTCATAATGTATCCGCATTATGACATCACAATATATTATGAGAGCGCAACTTGCAGGTATTATGAGCAATTTCTCTTACCCCAATTTGTGTCACGTCTACTGGAGCATCATGAGCATGTATTATGACGTCACAGTATATCATGACATCATAATTAGTATGCAGTATGACGGCACAATGTATTATGACGTCATAATGTATCCGCATAATGACATCACAATGTATTATGAGAGCGCAATTTGCAGGTTTTATGACCAATTTCGCTTACCCCAATTTGTGTCACATCTACTGGAGAATCATGAGCATGTATTATGACGTCACCGTATATGATGACATCATTATTAGTATGCAGTATGACGTCACAATGTATTATGACGTCATAATGTATCCGCATTATGACATCACAATGTATTATGAGAGCGCAACATGCAGGTATTATGACCAATTTTGCTTACCCCAATTTGTGTCACATCTACTGGAGCATCATGAGCATGTATTATGACGTCACAGTATATGATGACATCATAATTAGTATGGGCTATGACGTCACAATGTATTATGACGACATAATGTATCCGCATTATGACATCACAATATATTATGAGAGCGCAATTTGCAGTTTTTATGACCATTTTCGATTACTCCAATTTGTGTCACATCTACTGGAGCATCATGAGCATGTATTATGACGTCACAGTATATGATGACAAAATAATTACTATGCACTTTGACGTCACAATGTATTATGACGTCATAATGTATCCGCATTATGACATCACAATATATTATGAGAGCGCAACTTGCAGGTATTATGAGCAATTTCTCTTACCCCAATTTGTGTCACATCTACTGGAGCATCATGAGCATGTATTATGACGTCACAGTATATGATGACATCATAATTAGTATGCAGTATGACGTCACAATGTATTATGACGTCATAATGTATCCATATTATGACATCACAGTATATTTTGAGAGCGCAACATGCAGGTATTATGAGCAATTTCTCTTACCCCAATTTGTGTCACATCTACTGGAGCATCATGAGCGTGTATTATGACATCACAGTATATGATGACATCATAATTAGTATGCACTATGACGTCACAATGTATTATGACGTCATAATGTATCCGCATTATGACATCTCAATATATTATGAGAGTGCAACATGCAGGTATTATCAGCAATTTCTCTTGCCCCAATTTGTGTCACATCTACTGGAGCATCATGAGCATGTATTATGATGTCACAGTATATGATGATATCATAATTAGTATGCAGTATGATGTCACAATGTATTATGACGTCATAATGTATCCGCATTATGACATCACAATATATTATGAGAGTGCAATTTGCAGGTTTTATGAACAATTTCGCTTACCCCAATTTGTGTCACATCTACTGGAGCATCATGAGCATGTATTATGACATCACAGTATATGATGACATCATAATTAGTATGCAGTATGACGTCACAATGTATTATGACGCCGTAATGTATCCGCCTTATGACATCACAATATATTATGAGTGCGCAATTTGCAGGTATTATGTGCAATTTCTCTTACCCCAATTTGTGTCACATCTACTGGAGCATCATGACCATGTATTATGACGTCAGAGTATATGATGACATCATAATTAGTATGCACTATGACATCACAATGTATTATGACGTCATAATGTATCCGCATTGTGACATCACAATATATTATGAGAGCGCAATTTGCAGGTTTTATGACCATTTTCGCTTACCCCATTTTGTGTCACATCTACTGGAGCATCATGAGCATGCATTATGACGTCACAGTATATGATGACATCATAATTAGTATGCAGTATGACGTCACAATGTATTATGACGTCATAATGTATCCGCATTATGACATCACGATATATTATGAGAGCGCAACATGCAGGTATTATAACCAATTTCGCTTACCCCAATTTGTGTCACATCTACTGGAGCATCATGAGCATGTATTATGACGTCACAGTATATGATGACATCATAATTAGTATGCACTATGACGTCACAATGTATTATGACGTCATAATGTATCCGCATTATGACATCACAATATATTATGAGAGCGCAATTTGCAGGTTTTATGACCAATTTCGCTTACCCCAATTTGTGTCACATCTACTGGAGTATCATGAGCATGTATTATGACGTCACTGTATATGATGACATCATAATTAGTATGCAGTATGACGTCACAGTGAAGTATGACGTCATAATGTATCCGCATTATGACATCACAATGTATTATGAGAGCGCAACATGCAGGTATTATGACCAATTTCGCTTACCCCAATTTGTGTCACATCTACTGGAGCATCATGAGCATGTATTATGACGTCACAGTATATGATGACATCATAATTAGTATGGACTATGACGTCACAATGTATTATGACGTCATAATGTATCCTCATTATGACATCACAATATATTATGAGAGCGCAACTTGCAGGTATTATGAGCAATTTCTCTTACCCCAATTTGTGTCACATCTACTGGAGCATCATGAGCATGTATTATGACGTCACAGTATATGATGACATCATAATTAGTACGCACTATGACGTCACAATGTATTATGACGTCATAATGTATCCGCATTATGACATCACAATATATTATGAGAGCGCAACATGCAGGTATTATGAGCAATTTCTCTTACCCCAATTTGTGTCACATCTACTGGAGCATCATGAGCATGTATTATAACGTCACAGTATATGATGACATCATAATTAGTATGCAGTATGACGTCACAATGTATTATGACGTCATAATGTATCCGCATTATGACATCACAATATATTATGAGAGCGCAACATGCAGGTATTATGAGCAATTTCTCTTATCCCAATATGTGTCACATCTACTGGAGCATCATGAGCATGTATTATGACATCACAGTATATGATGACATCATAATTAGTATGCAGTATGATGTCACAATGTATTATGACGTCATAATGTATCCGCATTATGACATCACAATATATTATGAGAGCGCAATTTGGTGGTTTTATGACCAATTTCGCTTACCCCAATTTGTGTAACATCTACTGGAGCATCATGAGCATGTATTATGACGTCACAGCCTATGATGACATCATAACTAGTATGCACTATGACATCACAATGAATTATGACGTCGTAATGTATCCGCATTATGACATCACAATACATTATGAGAGCGCAACATGCAGTTATTATGACCAATTTCGCTTACCCCAATTTGTGTCACATCTACTGGAGCATCATGAGCATGTATTATGACGTCACAGTATATGATGACATCATAATTAGTATGTAGTGTGACGTCACAATGTATTATGACGTCGTAATGTATCCGCCTTATGACATCACAATATATTATGAGAGCGCAACTTGCAGGTATTATGAGCAATTTCTCTTACCCCTATTTTTGTCACATCTACTGGAGCATCATGACCATGTATTATGACGTCACAGTATATGCTGACATCATAATTAGTACGCAGTATGACGTCACAATGTATTATGACGTCATAATGTATCCGCATTATGACATCACAATATATTATGAGAACGCAACATGCAGGTATTATGAGCAATTTCTCTTACCACAATTTGTGTCACATCTACTGGAGCATCATGAGCATGTATTATGACGTCACAGTATATGATGACATGATAATTAGTATGCACTATGACGTCAAAATGTATTATGACGTCATAATGTATCCGCATTATGACATCACAATATATTATGAGAGCGCAACTTGCAGGTATTATGAGCCATTTCTCTTACTCCAATTTGTGTCACGTCTACTGGAGCATCATGAGCATGTATTATGATGTCACAGTATATGATGACATCATAATTAGTTTGCAGTATGACGTCACAATGTATTATGATGTCATAATGTATCCGCATTATGACATCATAATATATTATGAGAGCGCAACATGCAGGTATTATGAGCAATTTCTCTTACCCCAATTTGTGTCACATCTACTGGAGAATCATGAGCATGTATTATGACATCACAGTATATGACGACATCATAATTAGTATGCACTATGACGTCACAACGAATTATGACGTCATAATGTATCCGCATTATGACATCACAATATATTATGAGAGCGCAATATGCAGGTTTTATGAACAATTTCGCTCACCCCAATTTGTGTCACATCTACTGGAGCATCATGAGCATGTATTATGACGTCACAGTTTATGATGACATCATAATTAATATGCAGTATGACGTCACAATGTATTATGACGTCATAATGTATCCGCCTTATGACATCACAATATATTATGAGAGCGCAACATGCAGGTATTATGAGCAATTTCTCTTAACCCAATTTGTGTCACATCTACTGGAGCATCATGAGCATGTAGTATGACGTCACACTATATGATGACATCATAATTAGTATGGACTATGACGTCACAATGTATTATGACGTCATAATGTATCCGCATTATGACATCACAATATATTATGAGAGCGCAAATTTGCAGGATTTATGACCAATTTCGCTTACCCAAATTTGTGTCACATCTACTGGAGCATCATGAGCATGTATTATGACGTCACAGTATATGATGACATCATAATTAGTATGCAGTATGACGTCACAATATATTATGACGTCATAATGTATCTGCATTATGACATCACAATATATTATGAGAGCGCAACATGCAGGTTTTATGAGCAATTTCTGTTACCTAAATTTGTGTCACAACTACTGGAGCATCATGAGCATGTATTATGACGTCACAGTATATGATGACATCATAATTAGTATGCACTATGACGTCACAATGTATTCTGACGTCATAATGTATCCGCATTATGACATCACAATATATTATGAGAGCGCAATTTGCAGGTTTTATGACCAATTTCGCTTACCCCAATTTGTGTCCATCTACTGGAGCATCATGAACATGTATTATTACGTCACAGTATATGATGACATCATAATTAGTATGCAGTATGATGTCACAATGTATTATGACGTCATAATGTATCCTCATTATGACATCACAATATATTATGAGAGCGCAACATGCAGGTATTATGAGCAATTTCTCTTACCCCAATTTGTGTCACATCTACTGGAGCATCATGAGCATGTATTATGACGTCACAGTATATGATGACATCATAATTAGTATGCACTATGATGTCACAATGTATTATGACGTCATAATGTATCCACATTATGACATCACAATATATTATGAGAGCGCAATTTGCAGGTTTTATGACCAATTTCGCTTACCCCAATTTGTGTCACATCTACTGGAGCATCATGAGCATGTATTATGACGTCACAGTATATGATGACATCATAATTAGTATGCAGTATGACGTCACAATGTATTATGACGTCATAATGTATCCGAATTATGACATCACAATGAATTATGAGAGCGCAACATGCAGGTATTATGACCAACTTCGCTTACCCCAATTTGTGTCACATCTACTGGAGCATCATGAGCATGTATTATGACGTCACAGTATATGATGACATCATAATTAGTATGGGCTATGACGTCACAATGTATTATGACGTCAGAATGTATCCGCATTATGACATCACAATATATTATGAGAGCGCAACTTGCAGTTTTTATGACCATTTTCGATTACTCCAATTTGTGTCACATCTACTGGAGCATCATGAGCATGTATTATGACGTCACAGTATATGATGACATCATAATTATTATGCAGTATGACGCCACAATGTATTATGACGTCATAATGTATCCGCATTATGACATCACAATATATTATGAGAACGCAACATGCAGGTATTATGAGCAATTTCTATTAACACAATTTGTGTCACATCTACTGGAGCATCATGAGCATGTATTATGATGTCAGAGGATATGATGACATCATAATTAGTATGCACTATGACGTCAAAATGTATTATGACGTCATAATTTATCCGCATTATGACATCACAATATATTATGAGAGCGCAACTTGCAGGTATTAAGAGCAATTTCTCTTACTCCAATTTGTGTCACGTCTACTGGAGCATCATGAGCATGTATTATGACGTCACAGTATATGATGACATCATAATTAGTATGCAGTATGACGTCACAATGTATTATGATGTCATAATGTATTCGCATTATGACATCATAATATATTATGAGAGCGCAACATGCAGGTATTATGAGCAATTTCTCTTACTCCAATTTGTGTCACATCTACTGGAGCATCATGAGCATGTATTATGACATCACAGTATATGATGACATCATAATTAGTATGCACTATGACGTCACAACGTATTATGACGTCATAATGTATCCGCATTATGACATCACAATATATTATGAGAGCGCAATATGCAGGTTTTATGAACAATTTCGCTTACCCCAATTTGTGTCACATCTACTGGAGCATCATGAGCATGTATTATGACGTCACAGTATATGATGACATCACAATTAATATGCAGTATGACGTCACAATGTATTATGACGTCATAATGTATCTGCCTTATGACATCACAATATATTATGAGAGCGCAACATGCAGGTATTATGAGCAATTTCTCTTACCCCAATTTGTGTCACATCTACTGGAGCATCATGAGCATGTAGTATGACGTCACAGTATATGATGACATCATAATTAGTATGGACTATGACGTCACAATGTATTATGACGTCATAATGTCTCCGCATTATGACATCACAATATATTATGAGAGCGCAAATTTGCAGGATTTATGACCAATTTCGCTTACCCAAATTTGTGTCACATCTACTGGAGCATCATGAGCATGTATTATGACGTCACAGTATATGATGACATCATAATTAGTATGCACTATGACGTCACAATGTATTATGACGTCATAATGTATCCGCATTATGACATCACAATATATTATGAGAGCGCAACATGCAGGTATTATGAGCAATTTCTCTTACCCCAATTTGTGTCACATCTACTGGAGCATCATGAGCATGTATTATGACATCACAGTATATGATGACATCATAATTAGTATGCAGTATGATGTCACAATGTATTATGACGTCATAATGTATCCGCATTATGACATCACAATATATTATGAGAGCGCAATTTGCTGGTTTTATGACCAATTTCGCTTACCCCAATTTGTGTCACATCTACTGGAACATCATGAGCATGTATTATGACGTCACAGCATATGATGACATCATAACTAGTATGCACTATGACATCACAATGAATTATGACGTCGTAATGTATCCGCATTATGACATCACAATATATTATGAGAGCGCAACATGCAGTTATTATGAGCAATTTCTCTTACCCCAATTTGTGTCACATCTACTGGAGCATCATGAGCGTGTATTATGACGTCACAGTATATGATGACATCATAATTAGTATGCACTATGACGTCACAATGTATTATGACGTCATAATGTATCCGCATTATGACATCTCAATATATTATGAGAGCGCAACATGCAGGTATTATGAGCAATTTCTCTTACCTAAATTTGTGTCACATCTACTGGAGAATCATGAGCATGTATTATGATGTAACAGTATATGATGACATCATAATTAGTATGCAGTATGACGTCACAATGTATTATGACGTCATAATGTATCCGCATTGTTACATCACAATATATTATGAGAGCGCAACATGCAGGTATTATGACCAATTTCTCCTACCCCAATTTGTGTCACATCTACTGGAGCATCATGAGCATGTATTATTACGTCACAGTATATGATGACATCATAATTAGTATGCACTATGACGTCACAATGTATTATGACGTCATAATGTATCCGCATTACGACATCACAATATATTATGAGAGCGCAATTTGCAGGTTTTATGACCAATTTCGCTTACCCCAATTTGTTTCACATCTACTGGAGCATCATGAGCATGTATTATGACGTCACAGTATATGATGACATCGTAATTAGTATGCAGTATGATGTCACAATGTATTATGACGTCATAATGTATCCGCATTATGACATCACAATATACAATGAGAGCGCAATTTGCAGGTTTCATGACCAATTTCGCTTACCCCAATTTGTGTCACATCTACCGGAGCATCATGAGCATGTATTATGACGTCACAGCATATGATGACATCATAACTAGTATGCACTATGACGTCACAATGCATTATGACGTCGTAATGTATCCGCATTATGACATCACAATATATTATGAGAGCGCAACATGCAGGTATTATGAGCAATTTCTCTTACCACAATTTGTGTCACATCTACTGGAGTATCATGAGCATGTATTATGACGTCACAGTATATGATGACATCATAATTAGTATGCACTATGACGTCACAATGTATTATGACGACATAATGTGTCCGCATTATGACATCACAGTATATTATGAGAGCGCAACTTGCAGGTTTTATGACCAATTTCGCTTACCCCAATTTGTGTCACATCTACTGTAGCATCATGAGCATGTATTATGACGTCACAGTATATGATGACATCATAATTAGTATGCAGTATGACGTCACAATGTATTATGACGTCATAATGTATCCGCATTATGACATCACAATATATGATCAGAGCGCAATTTGCAGGTATTGTGATCCATTTCTCTTACCCCAATTTGTGTCACATCTACTGGAGTATCATGAGCATGTATTATGATGTCACAGTATATGATGACATCATAATTAATATGCACTATGACGTCACAATGTATTATGACGTCATAATGTATCCGCATTATGACATCACAGTATATTATGAGAGCGCAATTTGCAGGTATTAAGAACAATTTCTCTTACCCCAATTTGTGTCACATCTACTGGAGCATCATCAGCATGTATTATGACGTCACAGTATGTGATGACATCATAATTAGTATGCACTATGACGTCACAATGTATTATGACGTCATATGTATCCGCATTATGACATCACAATATATTATGAGAGCGCAATTTGCAGGTTTTATGACCAATTTCGCTTAACCCAATTTGTTTCACATCTAGTGGAGCATCATGAGCATGTATTATGACGTCACAGTATATGATGACATCATAATTAGTATGCAGTATGACGTCACAATATATTATGACGTCATAATGTATCCTCATTATGACATCACAATATATTATGAGAGCGCAACATGCAGGTATTATGAGCAATTTCTCTTACCACAATTTGTGTCACATCTACTGGAGCATCTTGAGCATGTATTCTGAATTCACAGTATTTGATGACATCATAATTATTATGCAGTATGACCTCACAATGTATTATGACGTCATAATGTATCCGCCTTATGACATCACAATATATTATGAGAGTGCAACATGCAGGTATTATCAGCAATTTCTCTTGCCCCAATTTGTGTCACATCTACTGGAGCATCATGAGCATGTATTATGATGTCACAGTATATGATGACATCATAATTAGTATGCAGTATGATGTCACAATGTATTATGACGTCATAATGTATCCGCATTATGACATCACAATATACTATTAGAGCGCAATTTGGAGGTTTTATGAACAATTTCGCTTACCCCAATTTGTGTCACATATACTGGAGCATCATGAGCATGTATTATGACGTCACAGTATATGATGACATCATAATTAGTATGTAGTATGACGTCACAATGTATTATGACGTCGTAATGTATCCGCCTTATGACATCACAATATATTATGAGAGCGCAATTTGCAGGTATTATGAGCAATTTCTCTTACCCCTATTTGTGTCACATCTACTGGAGCATCATGACCATGTATTATGACGTCAGAGTATATGATGACATCATAATTAGTATGCACTATGACATCAAAATGTATTATGACGTCATAATGTATCCGCATTGTGACATCACAATATATTATGAGAGCGCAATTTGCAGGTTTTATGACCAATTTCGCTTACCCCATTTTGTGTCACATTTACTGGAGCATCATGAGCATGTATTATGACGTCACAGTATATGATGACATCATAATTAGTATGCAGTATGATGTCACAATGTATTATGACGTCATAATGTATCCGCATTATGACATCACAATATATTATGAGAGCGCAATTTGCAGGTTTTATGACCAATTTCGCTTACCCCAATGTGTGTCACATCTACTGGAGCATCATGAGCACGTATTATGTCGTCACAGTATATGATGACATCATAATTAGTATGCAGTATGATGTCACAATGTATTATGACGTCATAATGTATCCGCATTATGACATCACAATATATTATGAGAGCGCAACATGCAGGTATTATGAGCAATTTCTCTTGCCTAAATTTGTGTGACATCTACTGGAGCATCATGAGCATGTATTATGACGTCACAGTATATGATGACATCATAATTAGTATGCACTATGACGTCACAATGTATTATGACGTCATAATGTATCCGCATTATGACATCACAATATATTATGAGAGCGCAATTTGCAGGTTTTATGACCATTTTCGCTTACCCCAATTTGTGTCACATCTACTGGAGAATCATGAGCATGTATTATGACGTCACAGTATATGATGACATCATAATTAGTATGCAGTATGACGTCACAATGTACTATGACGTCATAATGTATCCGCATTATGACATCACAATGTATTATGAGAGGGCAACATGCAGGTATTATGACCAATTTCGCTTACCCCAATTTGTGTCACATCTACTGGAGCATCATGAGCATGTATTATGACGTCACAGTATATGATGACATCATTATTAGTATGGACTATGACGTCACAATGTATTATGACGTCATAATGTATCCGCATTATGACATCACAATATATTATGAGAGCGCAATTTGCAGTTTTTATGACCATTTTCGATTACTCCAATTTGTGTCACATCTACTGGAGCATCATGAGCATTTATTATGACGTCACAGTATATGATGACATCATAATTAGTATGGACTATGACGTCACAATATATTATGACGTCATAATGTATCCGCATTTTGACATCACAATATATTATCAGAGCGCAATTTGCAGGTTTTATGACCATTTTCGATTACTCCAATTTGTGTCACATCTACTGGAGCATCATGAGCATGTATTATGACATCACAGAATATGATGACATCATGATTACTATGCACTATGACGTCACAGTATATTATGACGTCATAATGTATCCGCATTATGACATCACAATATATTATGAGAGCGCAACATGCAGGTATTATGAGCAATTTCTCTTGCCTAAATTTGTGTGACATCTACTGGAGCATCATGAGCATGTATTATGACGTCACAGTATTTGATGACATCATAATTAGTATGCAGTATGACGTCACAATGTATTATGACGTCATAATGTATCCGCATTGTTACATCACAATATATTATGAGAGCGCAACATGCAGGTATTATGACCAATTTCTCCTACCCCAATTTGTGTCACATCTACTGGAGCATCATGAGCATGTATTATTACGTCACAGTATATGATGACATCATAATTAGTATGCACTATGACGTCACAATGTATTATGACGTCATAATGTATCCGCATTATGACATCACAATATATTATGAGAGCGCAATTTGCAGGTTTTATGACCAATTTCGCTTACCCCAATTTGTTTCACATCTACTGGAGCATCATGAGCATGTATTATGACGTCACAGTATATGATGACATCGTAATTAGTATGCAGTATGATGTCACAATGTATTATGACGTCATAATGTATCCGCATTATGACATCACAATATACAATGAGAGCGCAATTTGCAGGTTTTATGACCAATTTCGCTTACCCCAATTTGTGTCACATCTACCGGAGCATCATGAGCATGTATTATGACGTCACAGCATATGATGACATCATAACTAGTATGCACTACGACGTCACAATGCATTATGACGTCGTAATGTATCCGCATTATGACATCACAATATATTATGAGAGCGCAACATGCAGGTATTATGAGCAATTTCTCTTACCACAATTTGTGTCACATCTACTGGAGTATCATGAGCATGTATTATGACGTCACAGTATATGATGACATCATAATTAGTATGCACTATGACGTCACAATGTATTATGACGACATAATGTGTCCGCATTATGACATCACAGTATATTATGAGAGCGCAACTTGCAGGTTTTATGACCAATTTCGCTTACCCCAATTTGTGTCACATCTACTGTAGCATCATGAGCATGTATTATGACGTCACAGTATATGATGACATCATAATTAGTATGCAGTATGACGTCACAATGTATTATGACGTCATAATGTATCCGCATTATGACATCACAATATATGATCAGAGCGCAATTTGCAGGTATTGTGATCCATTTCTCTTACCCCAATTTGTGTCACATCTACTGGAGTATCATGAGCATGTATTATGATGTCACAGTATATGATGACATCATAATTAATATGCACTATGACGTCACAATGTATTATGACGTCATAATGTATCCGCATTATGACATCACAGTATATTATGAGAGCGCAATTTGCAGGTATTAAGAACAATTTCTCTTACCCCAATTTGTGTCACATCTACTGGAGCATCATCAGCATGTATTATGACGTCACAGTATATGATGACATCATAATTAGTATGCACTATGACGTCACAATGTATTATGACGTCATATGTATCCGCATTATGACATCACAATATATTATGAGAGCGCAATTTGCAGGTTTTATGACCAATTTCGCTTAACCCAATTTGTTTCACATCTACTGGAGCATCATGAGCATGTATTATAACGTCACAGTATATGATGACATCATAATTAGTATGCAGTATGACGTCACAATATATTATGACGTCATAATGTATCCTCATTATGACATCACAATATATTATGAGAGCGCAACATGCAGGTATTATGAGCAATTTCTCTTACCACAATTTGTGTCACATCTACTGGAGCATCTTGAGCATGTATTCTGAATTCACAGTATTTGATGACATCATAATTATTATGCAGTATGACCTCACAATGTATTATGACGTCATAATGTATCCGCCTTATGACATCACAATATATTATGAGAGTGCAACATGCAGGTATTATCAGCAATTTCTCTTGCCCCAATTTGTGTCACATCTACTGGAGCATCATGAGCATGTATTATGATGTCACAGTATATGATGACATCATAATTAGTATGCAGTATGATGTCACAATGTATTATGACGTCATAATGTATCCGCATTATGACATCACAATATACTATTAGAGCGCAATTTGCAGGTTTTATGAACAATTTCGCTTACCCCAATTTGTGTCACATATACTGGAGCATCATGAGCATGTATTATGACGTCACAGTATATGATGACATCATAATTAGTATGTAGTATGACGTCACAATGTATTATGACGTCGTAATGTATCCGCCTTATGACATCACAATATATTATGAGAGCGCAATTTGCAGGTATTATGAGCAATTTCTCTTACCCCTATTTGTGTCACATCTACTGGAGCATCATGACCATGTATTATGACGTCAGAGTATATGATGACATCATAATTAGTATGCACTATGACATCAAAATGTATTATGACGTCATAATGTATCCGCATTGTGACATCACAATATATTATGAGAGCGCAATTTGCAGGTTTTATGACCAATTTCGCTTACCCCATTTTGTGTCACATTTACTGGAGCATCATGAGCATGTATTATGACGTCACAGTATATGATGACATCATAATTAGTATGCAGTATGATGTCACAATGTATTATGACGTCATAATGTATCCGCATTATGACATCACAATATATTATGAGAGCGCAATTTGCAGGTTTTATGACCAATTTCGCTTACCCCAATGTGTGTCACATCTACTGGAGCATCATGAGCACGTATTATGTCGTCACAGTATATGATGACATCATAATTAGTATGCAGTATGATGTCACAATGTATTATGACGTCATAATGTATCCGCATTATGACATCACAATATATTATGAGAGCGCAACATGCAGGTATTATGAGCAATTTCTCTTGCCTAAATTTGTGTGACATCTACTGGAGCATCATGAGCATGTATTATGACGTCACAGTATATGATGACATCATAATTAGTATGCACTATGACGTCACAATGTATTATGACGTCATAATGTATCCGCATTATGACATCACAATATATTATGAGAGCGCAATTTGCAGGTTTTATGACCATTTTCGCTTACCCCAATTTGTGTCACATCTACTGGAGAATCATGAGCATGTATTATGACGTCACAGTATATGATGACATCATAATTAGTATGCAGTATGACGTCACAATGTACTATGACGTCATAATGTATCCGCATTATGACATCACAATGTATTATGAGAGGGCAACATGCAGGTATTATGACCAATTTCGCTTACCCCAATTTGTGTCACATCTACTGGAACATCATGAGCATGTACTATGACGTCACAGTATATGATGACATCATAATTAGTATGGACTATGACGTCACAATGTATTATGACGTCATAATGTATCCGCATTATGACATCACAATATATTATGAGAGCGCAATTTGCAGTTTTTATGACCATTTTCGATTACTCCAATTTGTGTCACATCTACTGGAGCATCATGAGCATTTATTATGACGTCACAGTATATGATGACATCATAATTAGTATGGACTATGACGTCACAATATATTATGACGTCATAATGTATCCGCATTTTGACATCACAATATATTATCAGAGCGCAATTTGCAGGTTTTATGACCATTTTCGATTACTCCAATTTGTGTCACATCTACTGGAGCATCATGAGCATGTATTATGACATCACAGAATATGATGACATCATGATTACTATGCACTATGACGTCACAGTATATTATGACGTCATAATGTATCCGCATTATGACATCACAATATATTATGAGAGCGCAACATGCAGGTATTATGAGCAATTTCTCTTGCCTAAATTTGTGTGACATCTACTGGAGCATCATGAGCATGTATTATGACGTCACAGTATTTGATGACATCATAATTAGTATGCACTATGACGTCACAATGTATTATGACGTCATAATGTATCCGCATTATGACATCACAATATATTATGAGAGCGCAATTTGCAGGTTTTATGACCATTTTCGCTTACCCCAATTTGTGTCACATCTACTGGAGAATCATGAGCATGTATTATGACGTCACAGTATATGATGACATCATAATTAGTATGCAGTATGACGTCACAATGTATTATGACGTCATAATGTATCCGCATTATGACATCACAATGTATTATGAGAGCGCAACATGCAGGTATTATGACCAATTTCGCTTACCCCAATTTGTGTCACATCTACTGGAGCATCATGAGCATGTATTATGACGTCACAGTATATGATGACATCATAATTAGTATGCACTATGACGTCACAATGTATTATGACGTCATAATGTATCCGCATTATGACATCACAATATATTATGATAGCGCAATTTGCAGGTTTTATGACCATTTTCGATTACTCCAATTTGTGTCACATCTACTGGAGCATCATGAGCATTTATTATGACGTCACAGTATATGATGACAACATAATTAGTATGGACTATGACGTCGCAATATATTATGACGTCATAATGTATCCGCATTATGACATCACAATATATTATCAGAACGCAATTTGCAGGTTTTATGACCAATTTCGATTACTCCAATTTGTGTCACATCTACTGGAGCATCATGGGCATGTATTATGACGTCACAGTATATGATGACATCATAATTAGTATGCAGTATGACGTCACAATATATTATGACGTCATAATGTATCCTCATTATGACATCACAATATATTATGAGAGCGCAATATGCAGGTATTATGAGCAATTTCTCTTACCACAATTTGTGTCACATCTACTGGAGCATCTTGAGCATGTATTCTGACTTCACAGTATTTGATGACATCATAATTATTATGCAGTATGACCTCACAATGTATTATGACGTCATAATGTATCCGCCTTATGACATCACAATATATTATGAGAGTGCAACATGCAGGTATTATCAGCAATTTCTCTTGCCCCAATTTGTGTCACATCTACTGGAGCATCATGAGCATGTATTATGATGTCACAGTATATGATGACATCATAATTAGTATGCAGTATGATGTCACAATGTATTATGACGTCATAATGTATCCGCATTATGACATCACAATATATTATGAGAGCGCAACTTGCAGTTTTTATGACCATTTTCGATTACTACAATTTGTGTCACATCTACTGGAGCATCATGAGCATGTATTATGACGTCAAAGTATATGATGACATCATAATTATTATGCAGTATGACGCCACAATGTATTATGACGTCATAATGTATCCGCATTATGACATCACAATATATTATGAGAACGCAACATGCAGGTATTATGAGCAATTTCTATTAACACAATTTGTGTCACATCTACTGGAGCATCATGAGCATGTATTATGATGTCAGAGGATATGATGACATCATAATTAGTATGCACTATGACGTCAAAATGTATTATGACGTCATAATTTATCCGCATTATGACATCACAATATATTATGAGAGCGCAACTTGCAGGTATTATGAGCAATTTCTCTTACTCCAATTTGTGTCACGTCTACTGGAGCATCATGAGCATGTATTATGACGTCACAGTATATGATGACATCACAATTAATATGCAGTATGACGTCACAATGTATTCTGACGTCATAATGTATCTGCCTTATGACATCACAATATATTATGAGAGCGCAACATGCAGGTATTATGAGCAATTTCTCTTACCCCAATTTGTGTCACACCTACTGGAGCATCATGAGCATGTAGTATGACGTCACAGTATATGATGACATCATAATTAGTATGGACTATGACGTCACAATGTATTATGACGTCATAATGTATCCGCATTATGACATCACAATATATTATGAGAGCGCAAATTTGCAGGATTTATGACCAATTTCGCTTACCCAAATTTGTGTCACATCTACTGGAGCATCATGAGCATGTATTATGACGTCACAGTATATGATGACATCATAATTAGTATGCACTATGACGTCACAATGTATTATGACGTCATAATGTATCCGCATTATGACATCACAATATATTATGAGAGCGCAACATGCAGGTATTATGAGCAATTTCTCTTACCCCAATTTGTGTCACATCTACTGGAGCATCATGAGCATGTATTATGACATCACAGTATTTGATGACATCATAATTAGTATGCAGTATGATGTCACAATGTATTATGACGTCATAATGTATCCGCATTATGACATCACAATATATTATGAGAGCGCAATTTGCTGGTTTTATGACCAATTTCGCTTACCCCAATTTGTGTCACATCTACTGGAGCATCATGAGCATGTATTATGACGTCACAGCATATGATGACATCATAACTAGTATGCACTATGACATCACAATGAATTATGACGTCGTAATGTATCCGCATTATGACATCACAATATATTATGAGAGCGCAACATGCAGTTATTATGAGCAATTTCTCTTACCCCAATTTGTGTCACATCTACTGGAGCATCATGAGCGTGTATTATGACGTCACAGTATATGATGACATCATAATTAGTATGCACTATGACGTCACAATGTATTATGACCTCATAATGTATCCGCATTATGACATCTCAATATATTATGAGAGCGCAACATGCAGGTATTATGAGCAATTTCTCTTACCTAAATTTGTGTCACATCTACTGGAGAATCATGAGCATGTATTATGATGTAACAGTATATGATGACATCATAATTAGTATGCAGTATGACGTCACAATGTATTATGACGTCATAATGTATCCGCATTGTTACATCACAATATATTATGAGAGCGCAACATGCAGGTATTATGACCAATTTCTCCTACCCCAAATTGTGTCACATCTACTGGAGCATCATGAGCATGTATTATTACGTCACAGTATATGATGACATCATAATGAGTATGCACTATGACGTCACAATGTATTATGACGTCATAATGTATCCGCATTATGACATCACAATATATTATGAGAGCGCAATTTGCAGGTTTTATGACCAATTTCGCTTACCCCAATTTATTTCACATCTACTGGAGCATCATGAGCATGTATTATGACGTCACAGTATATGATGACATCGTAATTAGTATGCAGTATGATGTCACAATGTATTATGACGTCATAATGTATCCGCATTATGACATCACAATATACAATGAGAGCGCAATTTGCAGGTTTTATGACCAATTTCGCTTACCCCAATTTGTGTCACATCTACCGGAGCATCATGAGCATGTATTATGACGTCACAGCATATGATGACATCATAACTAGTATGCACTACGACGTCACAATGCATTATGACGTCGTAATGTATCCGCATTATGACATCACAATATAGTATGAGAGCGCAACATGCAGGTATTATGAGCAATTTCTCTTACCACAATTTGTGTCACATCTACTGGAGTATCATGAGCATGTATTATGACGTCACAGTATATGATGACATCATAATTAGTATGCACTATGACGTCACAATGTATTATGACGACATAATGTGTCCGCATTATGACATCACAGTATATTATGAGAGCGCAACTTGCAGGTTTTATGACCAATTTCGCTTACCCCAATTTGTGTCACATCTACTGTAGCATCATGAGCATGTATTATGACGTCACAGTATATGATGACATCATAATTAGTATGCAGTATGACGTCACAATGTATTATGACGTCATAATGTATCCGCATTATGACATCACAATATATGATCAGAGCGCAATTTGCAGGTATTGTGATCCATTTCTCTTACCCCAATTTGTGTCACATCTACTGGAGTATCATGAGCATGTATTATGATGTCACAGTATATGATGACATCATAATTAATATGCACTATGTCCTCACAATGTATTATGACGTCATAATGTATCCGCATTATGACATCACAGGATACTATGAGAGCGCAATTTGCAGGTATTAAGAACAATTTCTCTTACCCCAATTTGTGTCACATCTACTGGAGCATCATCAGCATGTATTATGACGTCACAGTATATGATGACATCATAATTAGTATGCACTATGTCGTCACAAAGTATTATGACGTCATAATGTATCCGCATTATGACATCACAATATATTATGAGAGCGCAATTTGCAGGTTTTATGACCAATTTCGCTTACCCCAATTTGTGTCACATCTACTGGAGCATCTTGAGCATGTATTATGACGTCACAGTATATGATGACATCATTATTAGTATGCCGTATGACGTCACAATGTATTATGACGTCATAATGTATCCGCATTTTGACATCACAATATATTATGAGAGCGCAACATGCAGGTATTATGAGCAATTTCTCTTAACCCAATTTGTGTCACATCTACTGGAGCATCATGAGCATGTATTCTGACGTCACAGTATTTGAGGACATCATAATTAGTATGCAGTATGTCGTCACAATGTAGTATGACGTCATAATGTATCCGCATTATGACATCACAATATATTATGAGAGCGCAATTTGCAGGTTTTATGACCAATTTCTCTTACCACAATTTGTGTCACATCTACTGGAGCATCATGAGCGTGTATTATGATGTCACAGTATATGATGACATCATAATTAGTGTGCAGTATGACGTCACAGTGAAGTATGACGTCATAATGTATCCGCATTATGACATCACAATGTATTATGAGAGCGCAACATGCAGGTATTATGACCAATTTCGCTTACCACAATTTGTGTCACATCTACTGGAGCATCATGAGCATGTATTATGACGTCACAGTATATGGTGACATCATAATTAGTATGCCGTATGACGTCACAATGTATTATGACGTCATAATGTATCCGCATTTTGACATCACAATATATTATGAGAGCGCAACATGCAGGTATTATGAGCAATTTCTCTTAAGCAAATTTGTGTCACATCTACTGGAGCATCATGAGCATGTATTCTGACGTCACAGTATTTGATGACATCATAATTAGTATGCAGTATGACGTCACAATGTATTATGACGTCATAATGTATCCGCATTATGACATCACAATATATTATGAGAGCGCAACTAGCAGGTATTATGACCAATTTCGCTTACCCCAATTTGTGTCACATCTACTGGAGCATCATGAGCATGTATTATGACGTCACAGTATATGATGACATCATAATTAGTATGGACTATGACGTCACAATGTATTATGACGTCATAATGTATCCGCATTATGACATCACAATATATTATGAGAGCGCAATTTGCAGGTTTTATGACCATTTTCGATTACTCCAATTTGTGTCACATCTACTGGAGCATCATGAGCATTTATTATGACGTCACAGTATATGATGACATCATAATTAGTATGGACTATGACGTCGCAATATATTATGACGTCATAATGTATCCGCATTATGACATCACAATATATTATCAGAGCGCAATTTGCAGGTTTTATGACCATTTTTGATTACTCCAATTTGTGTCACATCTACTGGAGCATCATGAGCATGTATTATGACGTCACAGTATATGATGACATCATGATTACTATGCACTATTATGTCACAATATATTATGACGTCATAATGTATCCGCATTATGACATCACAATATATTATGAGAGCGCAACATGCAGGTATTATGAGTAATTTCTCTTGCCTAAATTTGTGTGACATCTACTGGAGCATCATGAGCATGTATTATGACGTCACAGTATATGATGACATCATAATTAGTATGCACTATGACGTCACAATGTATTATGACGTCATAATGTATCCGCATTATGACATCACAATATATTATGAGAGCGCAATTTGCAGGTTTTATGACCAATTTCGCTTACCCCAATTTATTTCACATCTACTGGAGCATCATGAGCATGTATTATGACGTCACAGTATATGATGACATCGTAATTAGTATGCAGTATGATGTCACAATGTATTATGACGTCATAATGTATCCGCATTATGACATCACATTATACAATGAGAGCGCAATTTGCAGGTTTTATGACCAATTTCGCTTACCCCAATTTGTGTCACATCTACCGGAGCATCATGAGCATGTATTATGACGTCACAGCATATGATGACATCATAACTAGTATGCACTACGACGTCACAATGCATTATGACGTCGTAATGTATCCGCATTATGACATCACAATATATTATGAGAGCGCAACATGCAGGTATTATGAGCAATTTCTCTTACCACAATTTGTGTCACATCTACTGGAGTATCATGAGCATGTATTATGACGTCACAGTATATGATGACATCATAATTAGTATGCACTATGACGTCACAATGTATTATGACGACATAATGTGTCCGCATTATGACATCACAGTATATTATGAGAGCGCAACTTGCAGGTTTTATGACCAATTTCGCTTACCCCAATTTGTGTCACATCTACTGTAGCATCATGAGCATGTATTATGACGTCACAGTATATGATGACATCATAATTAGTATGCAGTATGACGTCACAATGTATTATGACGTCATAATGTATCCGCATTATGACATCACAATATATGATCAGAGCGCAATTTGCAGGTATTGTGATCCATTTCTCTTACCCCAATTTGTGTCACATCTACTGGAGTATCATGAGCATGTATTATGATGTCACAGTATATGATGACATCATAATTAATATGCACTATGACGTCACAATGTATTATGACGTCATAATGTATCCGCATTATGACATCACAGTATATTATGAGAGCGCAATTTGCAGGTATTAAGAACAATTTCTCTTACCCCAATTTGTGTCACATCTACTGGAGCATCATCAGCATGTATTATGACGTCACAGTATATGATGACATCATAATTAGTATGCACTATGACGTCACAATGTATTATGACGTCATATGTATCCGCATTATGACATCACAATATATTATGAGAGCGCAATTTGCAGGTTTTATGACCAATTTCGCTTAACCCAATTTGTTTCACATCTACTGGAGCATCATGAGCATGTATTATGACGTCACAGTATATGATGACATCATAATTAGTATGCAGTATGACGTCACAATATATTATGACGTCATAATGTATCCTCATTATGACATCACAATATATTATGAGAGCGCAACATGCAGGTATTATGAGCAATTTCTCTTACCACAATTTGTGTCACATCTACTGGAGCATCTTGAGCATGTATTCTGACTTCACAGTATTTGATGACATCATAATTATTACGCAGTATGACCTCACAATGTATTATGACGTCATAATGTATCCGCCTTATGACATCACAATATATTATGAGAGTGCAACATGCAGGTATTATCAGCAATTTCTCTTGCCCCAATTTGTGTCACATCTACTGGAGCATCATGAGCATGTATTATGATGTCACAGTATATGATGACATCATAATTAGTATGCAGTATGATGTCACAATGTATTATGACGTCATAATGTATCCGCATTATGACATCACAATATACTATTAGAGCGCAATTTGCAGGTTTTATGAACAATTTCGCTTACCCCAATTTGTGTCACATATACTGGAGCATCATGAGCATGTATTATGACGTCACAGTATATGATGACATCATAATTAGTATGTAGTATGACGTCACAATGTATTATGACGTCGTAATGTATCCGCCTTATGACATCACAATATATTATGAGAGCGCAATTTGCAGGTATTATGAGCAATTTCTCTTACCCCTATTTGTGTCACATCTACTGGAGCATCATGACCATGTATTATGACGTCAGAGTATATGATGACATCATAATTAGTATGCACTATGACATCAAAATGTATTATGACGTCATAATGTATCCGCATTGTGACATCACAATATATTATGAGAGCGCAATTTGCAGGTTTTATGACCAATTTCGCTTACCCCATTTTGTGTCACATTTACTGGAGCATCATGAGCATGTATTATGACGTCACAGTATATGATGACATCATAATTAGTATGCAGTATGATGTCACAATGTATTATGACGTCATAATGTATCCGCATTATGACATCACAATATATTATGAGAGCGCAATTTGCAGGTTTTATGACCAATTTCGCTTACCCAATTTGTGTCACATCTACTGGAGCATCATGAGCATGTATTATGTCGTCACAGTATATGATGACATCATAATTAGTATGCAGTATGATGTCACAATGTATTATGATGTCATAATGTATCCGCATTATGACATCACAATATATTATGAGAGCGCAACATGCAGGTATTATGAGCAATTTCTCTTGCCTAAATTTGTGTGACATCTACTGGAGCATCATGAGCATGTATTATGACGTCACAGTATATGATGACATCATAATTAGTATGCACTATGACGTCACAATGTATTATGACGTCATAATGTATCCGCATTATGACATCGCAATATATTATGAGAGCGCAATTTGCAGGTTTTATGACCATTTTCGCTTACCCCAATTTGTGTCACATCTACTGGAGAATCATGAGCATGTATTATGACGTCACAGTATATGATGACATCATAATTAGTATGCAGTATGACGTCACAATGTACTATGACGTCATAATGTATCCGCATTATGACATCACAATGTATTATGAGAGGGCAACATGCAGGTATTATGACCAATTTCGCTTACCCCAATTTGTGTCACATCTACTGGAGCATCATGAGCATGTATTATGACGTCACAGTATATGATGACATCATAATTAGTATGGACTATGACGTCACAATGTATTATGACGTCATAATGTATCCGCATTATGACATCACAATATATTATGAGAGCGCAATTTGCAGTTTTTATGACCATTTTCGATTACTCCAATTTGTGTCACATCTACTGGAGCATCATGAGCATTTATTATGACGTCACAGTATATGATGACATCATAATTAGTATGGACTATGACGTCACAATATATTATGACGTCATAATGTATCCGCATTTTGACATCACAATATATTATCAGAGCGCAATTTGCAGGTTTTATGACCATTTTCGATTACTCCAATTTGTGTCACATCTACTGGAGCATCATGAGCATGTATTATGACATCACAGAATATGATGACATCATGATTACTATGCACTATGACGTCACAGTATATTATGACGTCATAATGTATCCGCATTATGACATCACAATATATTATGAGAGCGCAACATGCAGGTATTATGAGCAATTTCTCTTGCCTAAATTTGTGTGACATCTACTGGAGCATCATGAGCATGTATTATGACGTCACAGTATTTGATGACATAATAATTAGTATGCACTATGACGTCACAATGTATTATGACGTCATAATGTATCCGCATTATGACATCACAATATATTATGAGAGCGCAATTTGCAGGTTTTATGACCATTTTCGCTTACCCCAATTTGTGTCACATCTACTGGAGAATCATGAGCATGTATTATGACGTCACAGTATATGATGACATCATAATTAGTATGCAGTATGACGTCACAATGTATTATGACGTCATAATGTATCCGCATTATGACATCACAATGTATTATGAGAGCGCAACATGCAGGTATTATGACCAATTTCGCTTACCCCAATTTGTGTCACATCTACTGGAGCATCATGAGCATGTATTATGACGTCACAGTATATGATGACATCATAATTAGTATGGACTATGACGTCACAATGTATTATGACGTCATAATGTATCCGCATTATGACATCACGATATATTATGATAGCACAATTTTCAGGTTTTATGACCATTTTCGATTACTCCAATTTGTGTCACATCTACTGGAGCATCATGAGCATTTATTATGACGTCACAGTATATGATGACAACATAATTAGTATGGACTATGACGTCGCAATATATTATGACGTCATAATGTATCCGCATTATGACATCACAATATATTATCAGAGCGCAATTTGCAGGTTTTATGACCATTTTCGATTACTCCAATTTGTGTCACATCTACTGGAGCATCATGGGCATGTATTATGGCGTCACAGTATATGATGACATCATAATTAGTATGCAGTATGACGTCACAATATATTATGACGTCATAATGTATCCTCATTATGACATCACAATATATTATGAGAGCGCAACATGCAGGTATTATGAGCAATTTCTCTTACCACAATTTGTGTCACATCTACTGGAGCATCTTGAGCATGTATTCTGACTTCACAGTATTTGATGACATCATAATTATTATGCAGTATGACCTCACAATGTATTATGACGTCATAATGTATCCGCATTATGACATCACAATATACTATTAGAGCGCAATTTGCAGGTTTTATGAACAATTTCGCTTACCCCAATTTGTGTCACATATACTGGAGCATCATGAGCATGTATTATGACGTCACAGTATATGATGACATCATAATTAGTATGTAGTGTGACGTCACAATGTATTATGACGTCGTAATGTATCCGCCTTATGACATCACAATATATTATGAGAGCGCAATTTGCAGGTATTATGAGCAATTTCTCTTACCCCTATTTGTGTCACATCTACTGGAGCATCATGACCATGTATTATGACGTCAGAGTATATGATGACATCATAATTAGTATGCACTATGACATCAAAATGTATTATGACGTCATAATGTATCCGCATTGTGACATCACAATATATTATGAGAGCGCAATTTGCAGGTTTTATGACCAATTTCGCTTACCCCATTTTGTGTCACATTTACTGGAGCATCATGAGCATGTATTATGACGTCACAGTATATGATGACATCATAATTAGTATGCACTATGACGTCACAATGTATTATGACGACATAATGTATCCGCATTATGACATCACAATATATTATGAGAGCGCAATTTGCAGGTTTTATGACCATTTTCGCTTACCCCAATTTGTGTCACATCTACTGGAGAATCATGAGCATGTATTATGACGTCACAGTATATGATGACATCATAATTAGTATGCAGTATGACGTCACAATGTACTATGACGTCATAATGTATCCGCTTTATGACATCACAATGTATTATGAGAGGGCAACATGCAGGTATTATGACCAATTTCGCTTACCCCAATTTGTGTCACATCTACTGGAGCATCATGAGCATGTATTATGACGTCACAGTATATGGTGACATCATAATTGGTATGGACTATGACGTCACAATGTATTATGACGTCATAATGTATCCGCATTATGACATCACAATATATTATGAGAGCGCAATTTGCAGTTTTTATGACCATTTTCGATTACTCCAATTTGTGTCACATCTACTGGAGCATCATGAGCATTTATTATGACGTCACAGTATATGATGACATCATAATTAGTATGGACTATGACGTCACAATATATTATGACGTCATAATGTATCCGCATTTTGACATCACAATATATTATCAGAGCGCAATTTGCAGGTTTTATGACCATTTTCGATTACTCCAATTTGTGTCACATCTACTGGAGCATCATGAGCATGTATTATGACGTCACAGAATATGATGACATCATGATTACTATGCACTATGACGTCACAGTATATTATGACGGCATAATGTATCCGCATTATGACATCACAATATATTATGAGAGCGCAACATGCAGGTATTATGAGCAATTTCTCTTGCCTAAATTTGTGTGACATCTACTGGAGCATCATGAGCATGTATTATGACGTCACAGTATTTGATGACATCATAATTAGTATGCACTATGACGTCACAATGTATTATGACGTCATAATGTATCCGCATTATGACATCACAATATATTATGAGAGCGCAATTTGCAGGTTTTATGACCATTTTCGCTTACCCCAATTTGTGTCACATCTACTGGAGAATCATGAGCATGTATTATGACGTCACAGTATATGATGACATCATAATTAGTATGCAGTATGACGTCACAATGTATTATGACGTCATAATGTATCCGCATTATGACATCACAATGTATTATGAGAGCGCAACATGCAGGTATTATGACCAATTTCGCTTACCCCAATTTGTGTCACATCTACTGGAGCATCATGAGCATGTATTATGACGTCACAGTATATGATGACATCATAATTAGTATGGACTATGACGTCACAATGTATTATGACGTCATAATGTATCCGCATTATGACATCACAATATATTATGAGAGCGCAATTTGCAGGTTTTATGACCATTTTCGATTACTCCAATTTGTGTCACATCTACTGGAGCATCATGAGCATTTATTATGACGTCACAGTTTATGATGACATCATAATTAGTATGGACTATGACGTCGCAATATATTATGACGTCATAATGTATCCGCATTATGACATCACAATATATTATCAGAGCGCAATTTGCAGGTTTTATGACCATTTTTGATTACTCCAATTTGTGTCACATCTACTGGAGCATCATGAGCATGTATTATGACGTCACAGTATATGATGACATCATGATTACTATGCACTATTATGTCACAATATATTATGACGTCATAATGTATCCGCATTATGACATCACAATATATTATGAGAGCGCAACATGCAGGTATTATGAGTAATTTCTCTTGCCTAAATTTGTGTGACATCTACTGGAGCATCATGAGCATGTATTATGACGTCACAGTATATGATGACATCATAATTAGTATGCACTATGACGTCACAATGTATTATGATGTCATAATGTATCCGCATTATGACATCACAATATATTATGAGAGCGCAATTTGCAGGATTTATGAGCAATTTCTCTTACCCCAATTTGTGTCACATCAAATGGACCATCATGAGCATGTATTATGACATCACAGTATATGATGACATCATAATTAGTATGCACTATGACGTCACAATGTATTATGACGACATAATGTATCCGCATTATGACATCACAGTATATTATGAGAGCGCAACTTGCAGGTTTTATGACCAATTTCGCTTACCCCAATTTGTGTCACATCAACTGGAGCATCATGAGCATGTATTATGACGTCACAGTATATGATGACATCATAATTAGTATGTAGTATGACGTCACAATGTATTATGACGTCGTAATGTATCCGCCTTATTACATCACAATATATTATGAGAGCGCAATTTGCAGGTATTATGAGCAATTTCTCTTACCCCAATTTGTGTCACATCAAATGGACCATCATGAGCATGTATTATGACGTCACAGTATATGATGACATCATAATTAGTATGCACTATGACGTCACAATGTATTATGACGACATAATGTATCCGCATTATGACATCACAGTATATTATGAGAGCGCAACTTGCAGGTTTTATGACCAATTTCGCTTACCCCAATTTGTGTCACATCTACTGTAGCATCATGAGCATGTATTATGACGTCACAGTATATGATGACATCATAATTAGTATGTAGTATGACGTCACAATGTATTATGACGTCGTAATGTATCCGCATTATGACATCAAAATATATGATCAGAGCGCAATTTGAAGGTATTGTGACCCATTTCTCTTACCCCTATTTGTGTCACATCTACTGGAGCATCATGACCATGTATTATGATGTCAGAGTATATGATGACATCATAATTAGTATGCACTATGACATCAAAATGTATTATGACGTCATAATGCATCCGCATTCTGACATCACAATATATTATGAGAGCGCAATTTGCAGGTTTTATGACCAATTTCGCTTACCCCATTTTGTGTCACATTTACTGGAGCATCATGAGCATGTATTATGACGTCACAGTATATGACGACATCATAATTAGTATGCAGTATGACGTCACAATGTATTATGACGTCATAATGTATCCGCATTATGACATCACAATATATTATGAGAGCGCAACATGGTGGTATTATGACCAATTTCGCTTACCCCAATTTGTGTCACATCTACTGGAGCATCATGAGCATGTATTATGACGTCACAGTATATGATGACATCATAATTAGTATGGACTATGACGTCACAATGTATTATGACGTCATAATGTATCCGCATTATGACATCACAATATATTATGAGAGCGCAATTTGCAGGTTTTATGACCATTTTCGATTACTCCAATTTGTGTCACATCTACTGGAGCATCATGAGCATTTATTATGACGTCACAGTATATGATGACATCATAATTAGTATGGACTATGACGTCGCAATATATTATGACGTCATAATGTATCCGCATTATGACATCACAATATATTATCAGAGCGCAATTTGCAGGTTTTATGACCATTTTTGATTACTCCAATTTGTGTCACATCTACTGGAGCATCATGAGCATGTATTATGACGTCACAGTATATGATGACATCATGATTACTATGCACTATTATGTCACAATATATTATGACGTCATAATGTATCCGCATTATGACATCACAATATATTATGAGAGCGCAACATGCAGGTATTATGAGTAATTTCTCTTGCCTAAATTTGTGTGACATCTACTGGAGCATCATGAGCATGTATTATGACGTCACAGTATATGATGACATCATAATTAGTATGCACTATGACGTCACAATGTATTATGACGTCATAATGTATCCGCATTATGACATCACAATATATTATGAGAGCGCAATTGGCAGGTTTTATGACCAATTTCGCTTACCCCAATTTGTGTCACATCTACTGGAGCATCATGAGCATGTATTATGATATCACAGTATATGGGGACATCATAATTAGTATGCAGTATGACGTCACAATGTATTATGATGTCATAAACTATCCGCATTATGACATCACAATATATTATGAGAGCGCAACATGCAGGTATTATGACCAATTTCGCTTACCCCAATTTGTGTCACATCTACTGTAGCATCATAGCATGTATTATGACGTCACAGTATATGATGACATCATAATTAGTAAGCACTATGACGTCACAATGTATTATGACGTCATAATGTATCCGCATTATGACATCACAATATATTATGAGTGCGCAATTTGGAGGTTTTATGACCATTTTCGATTACCACAATTTGTGTCACATCTACTGGAGCATCATGAGCATGTATTATGACGTCACAGTATATGATGACATCATAATTAGTATGCACTATGACCTCACAATGTATTATGACGTCATAATGTATCCGCATTATGACATCACAATATATTATGAGAGCGCAACATGCAGGTTTTATGAGCAATTTCTCTTACCCCAATTTGTGTCACATCTACTGGAGCATCATGAGCATGTATTATGTCGTCACAGTATATGATGACATCATAATTAGTATGCACTATGACGTCACAATGTATTATGACGCCGTAACGTATCCGCATTATGACATCACAATATATTATGAGAGCGCAATTTGCAGGTTTTATGACGAATTTCTCTTACCCCAATTTGTGTCACATCTACTGGAGCATCATGAGCATGTATTATGACGTCACAGTATATGATGACATCATAATTAGTGTGCAGTATGACGTCACAGTGAAGTATGACGTCATAATGTATCCGCATTATGACATCACAATGTATTATGAGAGCGCAACATGCAGGTATTATGACCAATTTCGCTTACCATAATTTGTGTCACATCTACGGGAGCATCATGAGCATGTATTATGACGTCACAGTATATGATGACATCATAATTAGTATGCAGTATGACGTCACAATGTATTATGACGTCATAATGTATCCGCATTATGACATCACAATATTTTATGAGAGCGCAATTTGCACGTTTTATGACCATTTTCGAATACTCCAATTTGTGTCACATATGCTGGAGCATCATGACCATGTATTATGACGTCACAGTATATGATGCCATCATAATTAGTATGCAGTATGACGTCACAATGTATTATGACGTCATAATGTATCCGCATTATGACATCACAATATATTATGAGAGCGCAACGTGCAGGTATTATGAGCAATTTCTCTTACCCCAATTTGTGTCACATCTACTGGAGCATCATGAGCATGTATTCTGACGTCACAGTATTTGGTGACATCATAATTAGTATGCAGTATGACGTCACAATGTAGTATGACGTCATAATGTATCCGCATTATGACATCACAATATTTTATGAGAGCGTAATTTGCACGTTTTATGACCATTTTCGATTACTCCAATTTGTGTCACATCTACTGGAGCATCATGAGCATGTATTATGACGTCACAGTATATGATGCCATCATAATTAGTATGCACTATGACGTCACAATGTATTATGACGTCATAATGTATCCGCATTTTGACATCACAATATATTATGAGAGCGCAACGTGCAGGTATTAGGAGCAATTTCTCTTACCCCAATTTGTGTCACATCTACTGGAGCATCATGAGCATGTATTATGACGTCACAGTATATGATGACATCATAATTAGTATGCACTATGACATCACAAAGTATTATGACGTCATAATGTATCCGCATTATGACATCACAATATATTATGAGTGCGCAATTTGCAGGTTTTATGACCAATTTCGCTTACCCCAATTTGTGTCACATCTACTGGAGCATCTTGAGCATGTATTATGACGTCACAGTATATGATGACATCATTATTAGTATGCCGTATGACGTCACAATGTATTATGACGTCATAATGTATCCGCATTTTGACATCACAATATATTATGAGAGCGCAACATGCAGGTATTATGAGTAATTTCTCTTAACCCAATTTGTGTCACATCTACTGGAGCATCATGAGCATGTATTCTGACGTCACAGTATTTGAGGACATCATAATTAGTATGCAGTATGTCGTCACAATGTAGTATGACGTCATAATGTATCCGCATTATGACATCACAATATATTATGAGAGCGCAATTTGCAGGTTTTATGACCAATTTCTCTTACCACAATTTGTGTCACATCTACTGGAGCATCATGAGCGTGTATTATGATGTCACAGTATATGATGACATCATAATTAGTGTGCAGTATGACGTCACAGTGAAGTATGACGTCATAATGTATCCGCATTATGACATCACAATGTATTATGAGAGCGCAACATGCAGGTATTATGACCAATTTCGCTTACCACAATTTGTGTCACATCTACTGGAGCATCATGAGCATGTATTATGACGTCACAGTATATGGTGACATCATAATTAGTATGCCGTATGACGTCACAATGTATTATGACGTCATAATGTATCCGCATTTTGACATCACAATATATTATGAGAGCGCAACATGCAGGTATTATGAGCAATTTCTCTTAAGCAAATTTGTGTCACATCTACTGGAGCATCATGAGCATGTATTCTGACGTCACAGTATTTGATGACATCATAATTAGTATGCAGTATGACGTCACAATGTATTATGACGTCATAATGTATCCGCATTATGACATCACAATATATTATGAGAGCGCAACTAGCAGGTATTATGACCAATTTCGCTTACCCCAATTTGTGTCACATCTACTGGAGCATCATGAGCATGTATTATGACGTCACAGTATATGATGACATCATAATTAGTATGGACTATGACGTCACAATGTATTATGACGTCATAATGTATCCGCATTATGACATCACAATATATTATGAGAGCGCAATTTGCAGGTTTTATGACCATTTTCGATTACTCCAATTTGTGTCACATCTACTGGAGCATCATGAGCATTTATTATGACGTCACAGTATATGATGACATCATAATTAGTATGGACTATGACGTCGCAATATATTATGACGTCATAATGTATCCGCATTATGACATCACAATATATTATCAGAGCGCAATTTGCAGGTTTTATGACCATTTTTGATTACTCCAATTTGTGTCACATCTACTGGAGCATCATGAGCATGTATTATGACGTCACAGTATATGATGACATCATGATTACTATGCACTATTATGTCACAATATATTATGACGTCATAATGTATCCGCATTATGACATCACAATATATTATGAGAGCGCAACATGCAGGTATTATGAGTAATTTCTCTTGCCTAAATTTGTGTGACATCTACTGGAGCATCATGAGCATGTATTATGACGTCACAGTATATGATGACATCATAATTAGTATGCACTATGACGTCACAATGTATTATGACGTCATAATGTATCCGCATTATGACATCACAATATATTATGAGAGCGCAATTTGCAGGATTTATGAGCAATTTCTCTTACCCCAATTTGTGTCACATCAAATGGACCATCATGAGCATGTATTATGACATCACAGTATATGATGACATCATAATTAGTATGCACTATGACGTCACAATGTATTATGACGACATAATGTATCCGCATTATGACATCACAGTATATTATGAGAGCGCAACTTGCAGGTTTTATGACCAATTTCGCTTACCCCAATTTGTGTCACATCAACTGGAGCATCATGAGCATGTTTTATGACGTCACAGTATATGATGACATCATAATTAGTATGTAGTATGACGTCACAATGTATTATGATGTCGTAATGTATCCGCCTTATGACATCACAATATATTATGAGAGCGCAATTTGCAGGTATTATGAGCAATTTCTCTTACCCCAATTTGTGTCACATCAAATGGACCATCATGAGCATGTATTATGACGTCACAGTATATGATGACATCATAATTAGTGTGCAGTATGACGTCACAGTGAAGTATGACGTCATAATGTATCCGCATTATGACATCACAATGTATTATGAGAGCGCAACATGCAGGTATTATGACCAATTTCGCTTACCATAATTTGTGTCACATCTACGGGAGCATCATGAGCATGTATTATGACGTCACAGTATATGATGACATCATAATTAGTATGCAGTATGACGTCACAATGTATTATGACGTCATAATGTATCCGCATTATGACATCACAATATTTTATGAGAGCGCAATTTGCACGTTTTATGACCATTTTCGAATACTTCAATTTGTGTCACATATGCTGGAGCATCATGACCATGTATTATGACGTCACAGTATATGATGCCATCATAATTAGTATGCAGTATGACGTCACAATGTATTATGACGTCATAATGTATCCGCATTATGACATCACAATATATTATGAGAGCGCAACGTGCAGGTATTATGAGCAATTTCTCTTACCCCAATTTGTGTCACATCTACTGGAGCATCATGAGCATGTATTCTGACGTCACAGTATTTGGTGACATCATAATTAGTATGCAGTATGACGTCACAATGTAGTATGACGTCATAATGTATCCGCATTATGACATCACAATATTTTATGAGAGCGTAATTTGCACGTTTTATGACCATTTTCGATTACTCCAATTTGTGTCACATCTACTGGAGCATCATGAGCATGTATTATGACGTCACAGTATATGATGCCATCATAATTAGTATGCACTATGACGTCACAATGTATTATGACGTCATAATGTATCCGCATTTTGACATCACAATATATTATGAGAGCGCAACGTGCAGGTATTAGGAGCAATTTCTCTTACCCCAATTTGTGTCACATCTACTGGAGCATCATGAGCATGTATTATGACGTCACAGTATATGATGACATCATAATTAGTATGCACTATGACGTCACAAAGTATTATGACGTCATAATGTATCCGCATTATGACATCACAATATATTATGAGTGCGCAATTTGCAGGTTTTATGACCAATTTCGCTTACCCCAATTTGTGTCACATCTCCTGGAGCATCTTGAGCATGTATTATGACGTCACAGTATATGATGACATCATTATTAGTATGCCGTATGACGTCACAATGTATTATGACGTCATAATGTATCCGCATTTTGACATCACAATATATTATGAGAGCGCAACATGCAGGTATTATGAGCAATTTCTCTTAACCCAATTTGTGTCACATCTACTGGAGCATCATGAGCATGTATTCTGACGTCACAGTATTTGAGGACATCATAATTAGTATGCAGTATGTCGTCACAATGTAGTATGACGTCATAATGTATCCGCATTATGACATCACAATATATTATGAGAGCGCAATTTGCAGGTTTTATGACCAATTTCTCTTACCACAATTTGTGTCACATCTACTGGAGCATCATGAGCGTGTATTATGATGTCACAGTATATGATGACATCATAATTAGTGTGCAGTATGACGTCACAGTGAAGTATGACGTCATAATGTATCCGCATTATGACATCACAATGTATTATGAGAGCGCAACATGCAGGTATTATGACCAATTTCGCTTACCACAATTTGTGTCACATCTACTGGAGCATCATGAGCATGTATTATGACGTCACAGTATATGGTGACATCATAATTAGTATGCCGTATGACGTCACAATGTATTATGACGTCATAATGTATCCGCATTTTGACATCACAATATATTATGAGAGCGCAACATGCAGGTATTATGAGCAATTTCTCTTAAGCAAATTTGTGTCACATCTACTGGAGCATCATGAGCATGTATTCTGACGTCACAGTATTTGATGACATCATAATTAGTATGCAGTATGACGTCACAATGTATTATGACGTCATAATGTATCCGCATTATGACATCACAATATATTATGAGAGCGCAACTAGCAGGTATTATGACCAATTTCGCTTACCCCAATTTGTGTCACATCTACTGGAGCATCATGAGCATGTATTATGACGTCACAGTATATGATGACATCATAATTAGTATGGACTATGACGTCACAATGTATTATGACGTCATAATGTATCCGCATTATGACATCACAATATATTATGAGAGCGCAATTTGCAGGTTTTATGACCATTTTCGATTACTCCAATTTGTGTCACATCTACTGGAGCATCATGAGCATTTATTATGACGTCACAGTATATGATGACATCATAATTAGTATGGACTATGACGTCGCAATATATTATGACGTCATAATGTATCCGCATTATGACATCACAATATATTATCAGAGCGCAATTTGCAGGTTTTATGACCATTTTTGATTACTCCAATTTGTGTCACATCTACTGGAGCATCATGAGCATGTATTATGACGTCACAGTATATGATGACATCATGATTACTATGCACTATTATGTCACAATATATTATGACGTCATAATGTATCCGCATTATGACATCACAATATATTATGAGAGCGCAACATGCAGGTATTATGAGTAATTTCTCTTGCCTAAATTTGTGTGACATCTACTGGAGCATCATGAGCATGTATTATGACGTCACAGTATATGATGACATCATAATTAGTATGCACTATGACGTCACAATGTATTATGACGTCATAATGTATCCGCATTATGACATCACAATATATTATGAGAGCGCAATTTGCAGGATTTATGAGCAATTTCTCTTACCCCAATTTGTGTCACATCAAATGGACCATCATGAGCATGTATTATGACATCACAGTATATGATGACATCATAATTAGTATGCACTATGACGTCACAATGTATTATGACGACATAATGTATCCGCATTATGACATCACAGTATATTATGAGAGCGCAACTTGCAGGTTTTATGACCAATTTCGCTTACCCCAATTTGTGTCACATCAACTGGAGCATCATGAGCATGTTTTATGACGTCACAGTATATGATGACATCATAATTAGTATGTAGTATGACGTCACAATGTATTATGACGTCGTAATGTATCCGCCTTATGACATCACAATATATTATGAGAGCGCAATTTGCAGGTATTATGAGCAATTTCTCTTACCCCAATTTGTGTCACATCAAATGGACCATCATGAGCATGTATTATGACGTCACAGTATATGATGACATCATAATTAGTATGCACTATGACGTCGCAATGTATTATGACGACATAATGTATCCGCATTATGACATCACAGTATATTATGAGAGCGCAACTTGCAGGTTTTATGACCAATTTCGCTTACCCCAATTTGTGTCACATCTACTGTAGCATCATGAGCATGTATTATGACGTCACAGTATATGATGACATCATAATTAGTATGTAGTATGACGTCACAATGTATTATGACGTCGTAATGTATCCGCATTATGACATCAAAATATATGATCAGAGCGCAATTTGAAGGTATTGTGACCCATTTCTCTTACCCCTATTTGTGTCACATCTACTGGAGCATCATGACCATGTATTATGACGTCAGAGTATATGATGACATCATAATTAGTATGCACTATGACATCAAAATGTATTATGACGTCATAATGCATCCGCATTGTGACATCACAATATATTATGAGAGCGCAATTTGCAGGTTTTATGACCAATTTCGCTTACCCCATTTTGTGTCACATTTACTGGAGCATCATGAGCATGTATTATGACGTCACAGTATATGACGACATCATAATTAGTATGCAGTATGACGTCACAATGTATTATGACGTCATAATGTATCCGCATTATGACATCACAATATATTATGAGAGCGCAACATGGTGGTATTATGACCAATTTCGCTTACCCCAATTTGTGTCACATCTACTGGAGCATCATGAGCATGTATTATGACGTCACAGTATATGATGACATCATAATTAGTATGGACTATGACGTCACAATATATTATGACGTCATAATGTATCCGCATTATGACATCACAATATATTATGAGAGCGCAATTTGCAGGTTTTATGACCATTTTCGATTACTCCAATTTGTGTCACATCTACTGGAGCATCATGAGCATTTATTATGACGTCACAGTATATGATGACATCATAATTAGTATGGACTATGACGTCGCAATATATTATGACGTCATAATGTATCCGCATTATGACATCACAATATATTATCAGAGCGCAATTTGCAGGTTTTATGACCATTTTTGATTACTCCAATTTGTGTCACATCTACTGGAGCATCATGAGCATGTATTATGACATCACAGTATATGATGACATCATAATTAGTATGCAGTATTATGTCACAATGTATTATGACGTCATAATGTATCCGCATTATGACATCACAATATATTATGAGAGCGCAATTTGCTGGTTTTATGAACAATTTCGCTTACCCCAATTTGTGTCACATCTACTGGAGCATCATGAGCATGTATTATGACGTCACAGCATATGATGACATCATAACTAGTATGCACTATGACATCACAATGAATTATGACGTCGTAATGTATCCGCATTATGACATCACAATATATTATGAGAGCGCAACATGCAGTTATTATGAGCAATTTCTCTTACCCCAATTTGTGTCACATCTACTGGAGCATCATGAGCGTGTATTATGACGTCACAGTATATGATGACATCATAATTAGTATGCACTATGACGTCACAATGTATTATGACGTCATAATGTATCCGCATTATGACATCTCAATATATTATGAGAGCGCAACATGCATGTATTATGAGCAATTTCTCTTACCTAAATTTGTGTCACATCTACTGGAGAATCATGAGCATGTATTATGATGTAACAGTATATGATGACATCATAATTAGTATGCAGTATGACGTCACAATGTATTATGACGTCATAATGTATCCGCAATGTTACATCACAATATATTATGAGAGCGCAACATGCAGGTATTATGACCAATTTCTCCTACCCCAATTTGTGTCACATCTACTGGAGCATCATGAGCATGTATTATTACGTCACAGTATATGATGACATCATAATTAGTATGCACTATGACGTCACAATGTATTATGACGTCATAATGTATCCGCATTATGACATCACAATATATTATGAGAGCGCAATTTGCAGGTTTTATGACCAATTTCGCTTACCCCAATTTGTGTCACATCTACTGGAGCATCATGAGCATGTATTATGACGTCACAGTATATGATGACATCGTAATTAGTATGCAGTATGATGTCACAATGTATTATGACGTCATAATGTATCCGCATTATGACATCACAATATACAATGAGAGCGCAATTTGCAGGTTTTATGACCAATTTCGCTTACCCCAATTTGTGTCACATCTACCGGAGCATCATGAGCATGTATTATGACGTCACAGCATATGATGACATCATAACTAGTATGCACTATGACGTCACAATGCATTATGACGTCGTAATGTATCCGCATTATGACATCACAATATATTATGAGAGCGCAACATGCAGGTATTATGAGCAATTTCTCTTACCACAATTTGTGTCACATCTACTGGAGTATCATGAGCATGTATTATGACGTCACAGTATATGATGACATCATAATTAGTATGCACTATGACGTCACAATGTATTATGACGACATAATGTGTCCGCATTATGACATCACAGTATATTATGAGAGCGCAACTTGCAGGTTTTATGACCAATTTCGCTTACCCCAATTTGTGTCACATCTACTGTAGCATCATGAGCATGTATTATGACGTCACAGTATATGATGACATCATAATTAGTATGCAGTATGACGTCACAATGTATTATGACGTCATAATGTATCCGCATTATGACATCACAATATATGATCAGAGCGCAATTTGCAGGTATTGTGATCCATTCCTCTTACCCCAATTTGTGTCACATCTACTGGAGTATCATGAGCATGTATTATGATGTCACAGTATATGATGACATCATAATTAATATGCACTATGACGTCACAATGTATTATGACGTCATAATGTATCCGCATTATGACATCACAGTATATTATGAGAGCGCAATTTGCAGGTATTAAGAACAATTTCTTTTACCCCAATTTGTGTCACATCTACTGGAGCATCATCAGCATGTATTATGACGTCACAGTATATGATGACATCATAATTAGTATGCACTATGACGTCACAATGTATTATGACGTCATATGTATCCGCATTATGACATCACAATATATTATGAGAGCGCAATTTGCAGGTTTTATGACCAATTTCGCTTAACCCAATTTGTTTCACATCTACTGGAGCATCATGAGCATGTATTATGACGTCACAGTATATGATGACATCATAATTAGTATGCAGTATGACGTCACAATATATTATGACGTCATAATGTATCCTTTTTATGACATCACAATATATTATGAGAGCGCAACATGCAGGTATTATGAGCAATTTCTCTTACCACAATTTGTGTCACATCTACTGGAGCATCTTGAGCATGTATTCTGACTTCACAGTATTTGATGACATCATAATTATTATGCAGTATGACCTCACAATGTATTATGACGTCATAATGTATCCGCCTTATGACATCACAATATATTATGAGAGTGCAACATGCAGGTATTATCAGCAATTTCTCTTGCCCCAATTTGTGTCACATCTACTGGAGCATCATGAGCATGTATTATGATGTCACAGTATATGATGACATCATAATTAGTATGCAGTATGATGTCACAATGTATTATGACGTCATAATGTATCCGCATTATGACATCACAATATACTATTAGAGCGCAATTTGCAGGTTTTATGAACAATTTCGCTTACCCCAATTTGTGTCACATATACTGGAGCATCATGAGCATGTATTATGACGTCACAGTATATGATGACATCATAATTAGTATGTAGTATGACGTCACAATGTATTATGACGTCGTAATGTATCCGCCTTATGACATCACAATATATTATGAGAGCGCAATTTGCAGGTATTATGAGCAATTTCTCTTACCCCTATTTGTGTCACATCTACTGGAGCATCATGACCATGTATTATGACGTCAGAGTATATGATGACATCATAATTAGTATGCACTATGACATCAAAATGTATTATGACGTCATAATGTATCCGCATTGTGACATCACAATATATTATGAGAGCGCAATTTGCAGGTTTTATGACCAATTTCGCTTACCCCATTTTGTGTCACATTTACTGGAGCATCATGAGCATGTATTATGACGTCACAGTATATGATGACATCATAATTAGTATGCAGTATGATGTCACAATGTATTATGACGTCATAATGTATCCGCATTATGACATCACAATATATTATGAGAGCGCAATTTGCAGGTTTTATGACCAATTTCGCTTACCCCAATTTGTGTCACATCTACTGGAGCATCATGAGCATGTATTATGTCGTCACAGTATATGATGACATCATAATTAGTATGCAGTATGATGTCACAATGTATTATGACGTCATAATGTATCCGCATTATGACATCACAATATATTATGAGAGCGCAACATGCAGGTATTATGAGCAATTTCTCTTGCCTAAATTTGTGTGACATCTACTGGAGCATCATGAGCATGTATTATGACGTCACAGTATATGATGACATCATAATTAGTATGCACTATGACGTCACAATGTATTATGACGTCATAATGTATCCGCATTATGACATCACAATATATTATGAGAGCGCAATTTGCAGGTTTTATGACCATTTTCGCTTACCCCAATTTGTGTCACATCTACTGGAGAATCATGAGCATGTATTATGACGTCACAGTATATGATGACATCATAATTAGTATGCAGTATGACGTCACAATGTACTATGACGTCATAATGTATCCGCATTATGACATCACAATGTATTATGAGAGGGCAACATGCAGGTATTATGACCAATTTCGCTTACCCCAATTTGTGTCACATCTACTGGAGCATCATGAGCATGTATTATGACGTCACAGTATATGATGACATCATAATTAGTATGGACTATGACGTCACAATGTATTATGACGTCATAATGTATCCGCATTATGACATCACAATATATTATGATAGCGCAATTTGCAGGTTTTATGACCATTTTCGATTACTCCAATTTGTGTCACATCTACTGGAGCATCATGAGCACTTATTATGACGTCACAGTATATGATGACAACATAATTAGTATGGACTATGACGTCGCAATATATTATGACGTCATAATGTATCCGCATTATGACATCACAATATATTATCAGAGCGCAATTTGCAGGTTTTATGACCATTTTCGATTACTCCAATTTGTGTCACATCTACTGGAGCATCATGGACATGTATTATGACGTCACAGTATATGATGACATCATAATTAGTATGCAGTATGACGTCACAATATATTATGACGTCATAATGTATCCTCATTATGACATCACAATATATTATGAGAGCGCAACATGCAGGTATTATGAGCAATTTCTCTTACCACAATTTGTGTCACATCTACTGGAGCATCTTGAGCATGTATTCTGACTTCACAGTATTTGATGACATCATAATTATTATGCAGTATGACCTCACAATGTATTATGACGTCATAATGTATCCGCCTTATGACATCACAATATATTATGAGAGTGCAACATGCAGGTATTATCAGCAATTTCTCTTGCCCCAATTTGTGTCACATCTACTGGAGCATCATGAGCATGTATTATGATGTCACAGTATATGATGACATCATAATTAGTATGCAGTATGATGTCACAATGTATTATGACGTCATAATGTATCCGCATTATGACATCACAATATACTATTAGAGCGCAATTTGCAGGTTTTATGAACAATTTCGCTTACCCCAATTTGTGTCACATATACTGGAGCATCATGAGCATGTATTATGACGTCACAGTATATGATGACATCATAATTAGTATGTAGTGTGACGTCACAATGTATTATGACGTCGTAATGTATCCGCCTTATGACATCACAATATATTATGAGAGCGCAATTTGCAGGTATTATGAGCAATTTCTCTTACCCCTATTTGTGTCACATCTACTGGAGCATCATGACCATGTATTATGACGTCAGAGTATATGATGACATCATAATTAGTATGCACTATGACATCAAAATGTATTATGACGTCATAATGTATCCGCATTGTGACATCACAATATATTATGAGAGCACAATTTGCAGGTTTTATGACCAATTTCGCTTACCCCATTTTGTGTCACATTTACTGGAGCATCATGAGCATGTATTATGACGTCACAGTATATGATGACATCATAATTAGTATGCACTATGACATCACAATGTATTATGACGTCATAATGTATCCGCATTATGACATCACAATATATTATGAGAGCGCAATTTGCAGGTTTTATGACCATTTTCGCTTACCCCAATTTGTGTCACATCTACTGGAGAATCATGAGCATGTATTATGACGTCACAGTATATGATGACATCATAATTAGTATGCAGTATGACGTCACAATGTACTATGACGTCATAATGTATCCGCATTATGACATCACAATGTATTATGAGAGGGCAACATGCAGGTATTATGACCAATTTCGCTTACCCCAATTTGTGTCACATCTACTGGAGCATCATGAGCATGTATTATGACGTCACAGTATATGATGACATCATAATTAGTATGGACTATGACGTCACAATGTATTATGACGTCATAATGTATCCGCATTATGACATCACAATATATTATGAGAGCGCAATTTGCAGTTTTTATGACCATTTTCGATTACTCCAATTTGTGTCACATCTACTGGAGCATCATGAGCATTTATTATGACGTCACAGTATATGATGACATCATAATTAGTATGGACTATGACGTCACAATATATTATGACGTCATAATGTATCCGCATTTTGACATCACAATATATTATCAGAGCGCAATTTGCAGGTTTTATGACCATTTTCGATTACTCCAATTTGTGTCACATCTACTGGAGCATCATGAGCATGTATTATGACGTCACAGAATATGATGACATCATGATTACTATGCACTATGACGTCACAGTATATTATGACGTCATAATGTATCCGCATTATGACATCACAATATATTATGAGAGCGCAACATGCAGGTATTATGAGCAATTTCTCTTGCCTAAATTTGTGTGACATCTACTGGAGCATCATGAGCATGTATTATGACGTCACAGTATTTGATGACATCATAATTAGTATGCACTATGACGTCACAATGTATTATGACGTCATAATGTATCCGCATTATGACATCACAATATATTATGAGAGCGCAATTTGCAGGTTTTATGACCATTTTCGCTTACCCCAATTTGTGTCACATCTACTGTAGAATCATGAGCATGTATTATGACGTCACAGTATATGATGACATCATAATTAGTATGCAGTATGACGTCACAATGTATTATGACGTCATAATGTATCCGCATTATGACATCACAATGTATTATGAGAGCGCAACATGCAGGTATTATGACCAATTTCGCTTACCCCAATTTGTGTCACATCTACTGGAGCATCATGAGCATGTATTATGACGTCACAGTATATGATGACATCATAATTAGTATGGACTATGACGTCACAATGTATTATGACGTCATAATGTATCCGCATTATGACATCACAATATATTATGAGAGCGCAATTTGCAGGTTTTATGACCATTTTCGATTACTCCAATTTGTGTCACATCTACTGGAGCATCATGAGCATTTATTATGACGTCACAGTATATGATGACATCATAATTAGTATGGACTATGACGTCGCAATATATTATGACGTCATAATGTATCCGCATTATGACATCACAATATATTATCAGAGCGCAATTTGCAGGTTTTATGACCATTTTTGATTACTCCAATTTGTGTCACATCTACTGGAGCATCATGAGCATGTATTATGACGTCACAGTATATGATGACATCATGATTACTATGCACTATTATGTCACAATATATTATGACGTCATAATGTATCCGCATTATGACATCACAATATATTATGAGAGCGCAACATGCAGGTATTATGAGTAATTTCTCTTGCCTAAATTTGTGTGACATCTACTGGAGCATCATGAGCATGTATTATGACGTCACAGTATATGATGACATCATAATTAGTATGCACTATGACGTCACAATGTATTATGACGTCATAATGTATCCGCATTATGACATCACAATATATTATGAGAGCGCAATTTGCAGGATTTATGAGCAATTTCTCTTACCCCAATTTGTGTCACATCAAATGGACCATCATGAGCATGTATTATGACATCACAGTATATGATGACATCATAATTAGTATGCACTATGACGTCACAATGTATTATGACGACATAATGTATCCGCATTATGACATCACAGTATATTATGAGAGCGCAACTTGCAGGTTTTATGACCAATTTCGCTTACCCCAATTTGTGTCACATCAACTGGAGCATCATGAGCATGTATTATGACGTCACAGTATATGATGACATCATAATTAGTATGTAGTATGACGTCACAATGTATTATGACGTCGTAATGTATCCGCCTTATGACATCACAATATATTATGAGAGCGCAATTTGCAGGTATTATGAGCAATTTCTCTTACCCCAATTTGTGTCACATCAAATGGACCATCATGAGCATGTATTATGACGTCACAGTATATGATGACATCATAATTAGTATGCACTATGACGTCGCAATGTATTATGACGACATAATGTATCCGCATTATGACATCACAGTATATTATGAGAGCGCAACTTGCAGGTTTTATGACCAATTTCGCTTACCCCAATTTGTGTCACATCTACTGTAGCATCATGAGCATGTATTATGACGTCACAGTATATGATGACATCATAATTAGTATGTAGTATGACGTCACAATGTATTATGACGTCGTAATGTATCCGCATTATGACATCAAAATATATGATCAGAGCGCAATTTGAAGGTATTGTGAACCATTTCTCTTACCCCTATTTGTGTCACATCTACTGGAGCATCATGACCATGTATTATGATGTCAGAGTATATGATGACATCATAATTAGTATGCACTATGACATCAAAATGTATTATGACGTCATAATGCATCCGCATTGTGACATCACAATATATTATGAGAGCGCAATTTGCAGGTTTTATGACCAATTTCGCTTACCCCATTTTGTGTCACATTTACTGGAGCATCATGAGCATGTATTATGACGTCACAGTATATGACGACATCATAATTAGTATGCAGTATGACGTCACAATGTATTATGACGTCATAATGTATCCGCATTATGACATCACAATATATTATGAGAGCGCAACATGGTGGTATTATGACCAATTTCGCTTACCCCAATTTGTGTCACATCTACTGGAGCATCATGAGCATGTATTATGACGTCACAGTATATGATGACATCATAATTAGTATGGACTATGACGTCACAATGTATTATGACGTCATAATGTATCCGCATTATGACATCACAATATATTATGAGAGCGCAATTTGCAGGTTTTATGACCATTTTCGATTACTCCAATTTGTGTCACATCTACTGGAGCATCATGAGCATTTATTATGACGTCACAGTATATGATGACATCATAATTAGTATGCAGTATGACGTCGCAATATATTATGACGTCATAATGTATCCGCATTATGACATCACAATATATTATCAGAGCGCATTTTGCAGGTTTTATGACCATTTTGGATTACTCCAATTTGTGTCACATCTACTGGAGCATCATGAGCATGTATTATGACGTCACAGTATATGATGACATCATGATTACTATGCACTATTATGTCACAATATATTATGACGTCATAATGTATCCGCATTATGACATCACAATATATTATGAGAGCGCAACATGCAGTTATTATGAGTAATTTCTCTTGCCTAAATTTGTGTGACATCTACTGGAGCATCATGAGCATGAATTATGACGTCACAGTATATGATGACATCATAATTAGTATGCACTATGACGTCACAATGTATTATGACGTCATAATGTATCCGCATTATGACATCACAATATATTATGAGAGCGCAATTGGCAGGTTTTATGACCAATTTCGCTTACCCCAATTTGTGTCACATCTACTGGAGCATCATGAGCATGTATTATGATGTCACAGTACATGGGGACATCATAATTAGTATGCAGTATGACGTCACCATGTATTATGATGTCATAAACTATCCGCATTATGACATCACAATATATTATGAGAGCGCAACATGCAGGTATTATGACCAATTTCGCTTACCCCAATTTGTGTCACATCTACTGTAGCATCATAGCATGTATTATGACGTCACAGTATATGATGACATCATAATTAGTAAGCACTATGACGTCACAATGTATTATGACGTCATAATGTATCCGCATTATGACATCACAATATATTATGAGTGCGCAATTTGGAGGTTTTATGACCATTTTCGATTACCACAATTTGTGTCACATCTACTGGAGCATCATGAGCATGTATTATGACGTCACAGTATATGATGACATCATAATTAGTATGCACTATGACCTCACAATGTATTATGACGTCATAATGTATCCGCATTATGACATCACAATATATTATGAGAGCGCAACATGCAGGTTTTATGAGCAATTTCTCTTACCCCAATTTGTGTCACATCTACTGGAGCATCATGAGCATGTATTATGTCGTCACAGTATATGATGACATCATAATTAGTATGCACTATGACGTCACAATGTATTATGACGCCGTAACGTATCCGCATTACGACATCACAATATATTATGAGAGCGCAATTTGCAGGTTTTATGACGAATTTCTCTTACCCCAATTTGTGTCACATCTACTGGAGCATCATGAGCATGTATTATGACGTCACAGTATATGATGACATCATAATTAGTGTGCAGTATGACGTCACAGTGAAGTATGACGTCATAATGTATCCGCATTATGACATCACAATGTATTATGAGAGCGCAACATGCAGGTATTATGACCAATTTCGCTTACCATAATTTGTGTCACATCTACGGGAGCATCATGAGCATGTATTATGACGTCACAGTATATGATGACATCATAATTAGTATGCAATATGACGTCACAATGTATTATGACGTCATAATGTATCCGCATTATGACATCACAATATTTTATGAGAGCGCAATTTGCACGTTTTATGACCATTTTCGAATACTCCAATTTGTGTCACATATGCTGGAGCATCATGACCATGTATTATGACGTCACAGTATATGATGCCATCATAATTAGTATGCAGTATGACGTCACAATGTATTATGACGTCATAATGTATCCGCATTATGACATCACAATATATTATGAGAGCGCAACGTGCAGGTATTATGAGCAATTTCTCTTACCCCAATTTGTGTCACATCTACTGGAGCATCATGAGCATGTATTCTGACGTCACAGTATTTGGTGACATCATAATTAGTATGCAGTATGACGTCAAAATGTAGTATGACGTCATAATGTATCCGCATTATGACATCACAATATTTTATGAGAGCGCAATTTGCACGTTTTATGACCATTTTCGATTACTCCAATTTGTGTCACATCTACTGGAGCATCATGAGCATGTATTATGACGTCACAGTATATGATGACATCATAATTAGTATGCACTATGACGTCACAATGTATTATGACGTCATAATGTATCCGCATTATGACATCACAATATATTATGAGAGCGCAACGTGCAGGTATTATGAGCAATTTCTCTGACCCCAATTTGTGTCACATCTACTGGAGCATCATGAGCATGTATTATGACGTCACAGTATATGATGACATCATAATTAGTATGCCGTATGACGTCACAATGTATTATGACGTCATAATGTATCCGCATTTTGACATCACAATATATTATGAGAGCGCAACATGCAGGTATTATGAGCAATTTCTCTTAAGCAAATTTGTGTCACATCTACTGGAGCATCATGAGCATGTATTCTGACGTCACAGTATTTGATGACATCATAATTAGTATGCAGTATGACGTCACAATGTAGTATGACGTCATAATGTATCCGCATTATGACATCACAATATATTATGAGAGCGCAACTAGCAGGTATTATGACCAATTTCGCTTACCCCAATTTGTGTCACATCTACTGGAGAATCATGAGCATGTATTATGACGTCACAGTATATGATGACATCATAATTAGTATGCAGTATGACGTCACAATGTATTATGACATCATAATGTATCCGCATTATGACATCACAATATTTTATGAGAGCGCAATTTGCACGTTTTATGACCATTTTCGATTACTCCAATTTGTGTCACATCTACTGGAGCATCATGAGCATGTATTATGACGTCACAGTATATGATGACATCATAATTAGTATGCAGTATGGCGTCACAATATTTTATGACGTCATAATGTATCCGCATTATGACATCACAATATATTATGAGAGCGCAATTTGCATGTTTTATGACCAATTTCGCTTACCCCAATTTGTGTCACATCTACTGGACCATCATGAGCATGTATTATGACGTCACAGTATATGATGACATCATAATTAGTATGCCGTATGACATCACAATGTATTATGACGTCATAATGTATCCGTATTTTGACATCACAATATATCATGAGAGCGCAACATGCAGGTATTATGAGCAATTTCTCTTAACCCAATTTGTGTCACATCTACTGGAGCATCATGAGCATGTATTATGACGTCACAATATATGATGACATCATAATTAGTGTGCAGTATGACGTCACAGTGAAGTATGACGTCATAATGTATCCGCATTATGACATCACAATGTATTATGAGAGCGCAACATGCAGGTATTATGACCAATTTCGCTTACCATAATTTGTGTCACATCTACGGGAGCATCATGAGCATGTATTATGACGTCACAGTATATGATGACATCATAATTAGTATGCAGTATGACGTCACAATGTATTATGACGTCATAATGTATCCGCATTATGATATCACAATATTTTATGAGAGCGCAATTTGCACGTTTTATGACCATTATCGATTACTCCAATTTGTGTCACATCTGCTGGAGCATCATGACCATGTATTATGACGTCACAGTATATGATGCCATCATAATTAGTATGCAGTATGACGTCACAATGTATTATGACGTCATAATGTATCCGCATTATGACATCACAATATATTATGAGAGCGCAACGTGCAGGTATTACGAGCAATTTCTCTTACCCCAATTTGTGTCACATCCACTGGAGCATCATGAGCATGTATTCTGACGTCACAGTATTTGGTGACATCATAATTAGTATGCAGTATGACGTCACAATGTAGTATGACGTCATAATGTATCCGCATTATGACATCACAATATATTATGAGAGCGCAATTTGCAGGTTTTATGACCAATTTCGCTTACCCCAATTTGTGTCACATCTACTGGAGCATCATGAGCATGTATTATGTCGTCACAGTATATGATGACATCATAATTAGTATGCACTATGACGTCACAATGTATTATGACCCCGTAACGTATCCGCATTATGACATCACAATATATTATGAGAGCGCAATTTGCAGGTTTTATGACCAATTTCTCTTACCCCAATTTGTGTCACATCTACTGGAGCATCATGAGCATGTATTATGACGTCACAGTATATGATGACATCATAATTAGTGTGCAGTATGACGTCACAGTGATGTATGACGTCATAATGTATCCGCATTGTGACATCACAATATATTATGAGAGCGCAACATGCAGGTATTATGACCAATTTCGCTTACCATAATTTGTGTCACACCTACTGGAGCATCATGAGCATGTATTATGACGTCACAGTATATGATGACATCATAATTATTATGCAGTAGGACATCACAATGTATTATGACATCATAATGTATCCGCATTATGACATCACAATATTTTATGAGAGCGCAATTTGCACGTTTTATGACCATTTTCGATTACTCCAATTTGTGTCACATCTACTGGAGCATCATGAGCATGTATTATGACGTCACAGTATATGATGCCATCATAATTAGTATGCAGTATGACGTAACAATGTATTATGACGTCATAATGTATCCGCATTATGACATCACAATATATTATGAGAGCGCAACGTGCAGGTATTATGAGCAATTTCTCTTACCCCAATTTGTGTCACATCTACTGGAGCATCATGAGCATGTATTATGACGTCACAGTATATGATGACATCATAATTAGTATGCACTATGATGTCACAATGTATTATGACGTCATAATGTATCCGCATTATGACATCACAATATATTATGAGAGCGCAATTTGCAGGTTTTATGACAAATTTCCCTTACCCCAATTTGTGTCACATCTACTGGAGCATCATGAGCATGTATTATGACATCACAGTATATGATGACATCATAATTAGTATGCCGTATGACGTCACAATGTATTATGACGTCATAATGTATCCGCATTTTGACATCACAATATATAATGAGAGCGCAACATGCATGTATTCTGAGCAATTTCTCTTAACCCAATTTGTGTCACATCTACTGGAGCATCATGAGCATGTATTCTGACGTCACAGTATTTGATGACATCATAATTAGTATGCACTATGACGTCACAATGTAGTATGACGTCATAATGTATCCGCATTATGACATCACAATATATTATGAGAGCGCAATTTGCAGGTTTTATGACCAATTTCTCTTACCCCAATTTGTGTCACATCTACTGGAGCATCATGAGCGTGTATTATGATGTCACAGTATATGATGACATCATAATTAGTGTGCAGTATGACGTCACAGTGAAGTATGACGTCATAATGTATCCGCATTATGACATCACAATGTATAATGAGAGCGCAACCTGCAGGTATTATGACCAATTTCGCTTACCACAATTTGTGTCACATCTACTGGAGCATCATGAGCATGTATTATGACGTCACAGTATATGGTGACATCATAATTAGTATGCAGTATGACGTCACAATGTATTATGACGTCATAATGTATCCGCATTATGACATCACAATATTTTATGAGACCGCAATTTGCACGTTTTATGACCATTTTCGATTACTCCAATTTGTGTCACATCTACTGGAGCATCATGAGCATGTATTATGACGTCACAGTATATGATGACATCATAATTAGTATGCACTATGACGTCACAATGTATTATGACGTCATAATGTATCCGCATTATGACATCACTATATATTATGAGAGCGCAACGTGCAGGTATTATGAGCAATTTCTCTGACCCCAATTTGTGTCACATCTACTGGAGCATCATGAGCATGTATTATGACGTCACAGTATATGATGACATCATAATTAGTATGCACTATGACGTCACAATGTATTATGACGTCATAATGTTTCCGCATTATGACATCACAATATATTATGAGAGCGCAATTTGCAGGTTTTGTGACCAATTTCGCTTACCCCAATTTGTGTCACATCTACTGGACCATCATGAGCATGTATTATGACGTCACAGTATATGATGACATCATAATTAGTATGCCGTATGACGTCACAATGTATTATGACGTCATAATGTATCCGCATTTTGACATCACAATATATTATGAGAGCGCAACGTGCAGGTATTATGAGCAATTTCTCTTAACCAAATTTGTGTCACATCTACTGGAGCATCATGAGCATGTATTCTGACGTCACAGTATTTGATGACATCATAATTAGTATGCAGTATGACGTCACAATGTAGTATGACGTCATAATGTATCCACATTATGACATCACAATATATTATGAGAGCGCAACTAGCAGGTATTATGACCAATTTCGCTTACCCCAATTTGTGTCACATCTACTGGAGAATCATGAGCATGTATTATGACGTCACAGTATATGATGACATCATAATTAGTATGCAGTATGACGTCACAATGTAATATGACATCATAATGTATCCGCATTATGACATCACAATATTTTATGAGAGCGCAATTTGCACGTTTTATGACCATTTTCGATTACTCCAATTTGTGTCACATCTACTGGAGCATCATGAGCATGTATTATGACGTCACAGTATATGATGACATCATAATTAGTATGCAGTATGACGTCACAATGTAGTATGACGTCATAATGTATCCGCATTATGACATCACAATATATTATGAGAGCGCAATTTGCAGGTTTTATGACCAATTTCTCTTACCCCAATTTGTGTCACATCTACTGGAGCATCATGAGCAAGTATTATGACGTCACAGTATATGATGACATCATAATTAGTGTGCAGTATGACGTCACAGTGAAGTATGACGTCATAATGTATCCGCATTATGACATCACAATGTATTATGAGAGCGCAACATGCAGGTATTATGACCAATTTCGCATACCATAATTTGTGTCACATCTACGGGAGCATCATGAGCATGTATTATGACGTCACAGTATATGATGACATCATAATTAGTATGCAGTATGACGTCACAATGTATTATGACGTCAAAATGTATCCGCATTATGACATCACAATATTTTATGAGAGCGCAGTTTGCACGTTTTATGACCATTTTCGATTACTCCAATTTGTGTCACATCTGCTGGAGCATCATGACCATGTATTATGACGTCACAGTATATGATGCCATCATAATTAGTATGCAGTATGACGTCACAATGTATTATGACGTCATAATGTATCCGCATTATGACATCACAATATATTATGAGAGCGCAACGTGCAGGTATTATGAGCAATTTCTCTTACCCCAATTTGTGTCACATCTACTGGAGCATCATGAGCATGTATTCTGACGTCACAGTATTTGGTGACATCATAATTAGTATGCAGTATAACGTCACAATGTAGTATGACGTCATAATGTATCCGCATTATGACATCACAATATTTTATGAGAGCGTAATTTGCACGTTTTATGACCATTTTCGATTACTCCAATTTGTGTCACATCTACTGGAGCATCATGAGCATGTATTATGACGTCACAGTATATGATGCCATCATAATTAGTATGCAGTATGACGTCACAATGTATTATGACGTCATAATGTATCCGCATTATGACATCACAATATATTATGAGAGCGCAACGTGCAGGTATTATGAGCAATTTCTCTTACCCCAATTTGTGTCACATCTACTGGAGCATCATGAGCATGTATTATGACGTCACAGTATATGATGACATCATAATTAGTATGCACTATGACGTCACAATGTATTATGACGTCATAATGTATCCGCATTATGACATCACAATATATTATGAGAGCGCAATTTGCAGGTTTTATGACCAATTTCGCTTACCCCAATTTGTGTCACATCTACTGGAGCATCATGAGCATGTATTATGACGTCACAGTATATGATGACATCATAATTAGTATGCCGTATGACGTCACAATGTATTATGACGTCATAATGTATCCGCATTTTGACATCACAATATATTATGAGAGCGCAACATGCAGGTATTATGAGCAATTTCTCTTAACCCAATTTGTGTCACATCTACTGGAGCATCATGAGCATGTATTCTGACGTCACTGTATTTGAGGACATCATAATTAGTATGCAGTATGACGTCACAATGTAGTATGACGTCATAATGTATCCGCATTATGACATCACAATATATTATGAGAGCGCAATTTGCAGGTTTTATGACCAATTTCTCTTACCCCAATTTGTGTCACATCTACTGGAGCATCATTAGCGTGTATTATGATGTCACAGTATATGATGACATCATAATTAGTGTGCAGTATGACGTCACAGTGAAGTATGACGTCATAATGTATCCGCAATATGACATCACAATATATTATGAGAGCGCAACTACCAGGTATTATGACCAATTTCGCTTACCCCAATTTGTGTCACATCTACTGGAGCATCATGAGCATGTATTCTGACGTCACAGTATTTGATGACATCATAATTAGTGTGCAGTATGACGTCACAATGTAGTATGACGTCATAATGTATCCGCATTATGACATCACAATATATTATGAGAGCGCAACTAGCAGGTATTATGACCAATTTCGCTTACCCCAATTTGTGTCACATCTACTGGAGAATCATGAGCATGTATTATGACGTCACAGTATATGATGACATCATAATTAGTATGCAGTATGACGTCACAATGTATTATGACATCATAATGTATCCGCATTATGACATCACAATATTTTATGAGAGCGCAATTTGCACGTTTTATGACCATTTTCGATTACTCCAATTTGTGTCACATCTACTGGAGCATCATGAGCATGTATTATGACGTCACAGTATATGATGACATCATAATTAGTATGCAGTATGACGTCACAATATTTTATGACGTCATAATGTATCCGCATTATGACATCACAATATATTATTAGAGCACAACGTGCAGGTATTATGAGCAATTTCTCTTACCACAATTTGTGTCACATCTACTGGAGCATCATGAGCATGTATTATGACGTCAAAGTATATGATGACATCATAATTAGTATGCACTATGACGTCACAATGTATTATGAAGTCATAATGTATCCGCATTATGACATCACAATATATTATGAGAGCGCAATTTGCAGGTTTTATGACCAATTTCGCTTACCCCAATTTCTGTCACATCTACTGGAGCATCATGAGCATGTATTATGACGTCACAGTATGTGATGACATCATAATTAGTATGCCGTATGACATCACAATGTATTATGACGTCATAATGTATCCGTATTTTGACATCACAATATATCATGAGAGCGCAACATGCAGGTATTATGAGCAATTTCTCTTAACCCAATTTGTGTCACATCTACTGGAGCATCATGAGCATGTATTATGACGTCACAGTATATGATGACATCATAATTAGTGTGCAGTATGACGTCACAGTGAAGTATGACGTTATAATGTACACGCATTATGACATCACAATGTATTATGAGAGCGCAACATGCAGGTATTATGACCAATTTCGCTTACCATAATTTGTGTCACATCTACGGGAGCATCATGAGCATGTATTATGACGTCACAGTATATGATGACATCATAATTAGTATGCAGTATGACGTCACAATGTATTATGACATCATAATGTATCCGCATTATGATATCACAATATTTTATGAGAGCGCAATTTGCACGTTTTATGACCATTTTCGATTACTCCAATTTGTGTCACATCTGCTGGAGCATCATGACCATGTATTATGATGTCACAGTAAATGATGCCATCATAATTAGTATGCAGTATGACGTCACAATGTATTATGACGTCATAATGTATCCGCATTATGACATCACAATATATTATGAGAGCGCAACGTGCAGGTATTATGAGCAATTTCTCTTACCCCAATTTGTGTCACATCTACTGGAGCATCATGAGCATGTATTCTGACGTCACAGTATTTGGTGACATCATAATTAGTATGCAGTATGACGTCACAATGTAGTATGACGTCATAATGTATCCGCATTATGACATCACAATATATTATGAGAGCGCAATTTGCAGGTTTTATGACCAATTTCGCTTACCACAATTTGTGTCGCATCTACTGGAGCATCATGAGCATGTATTATGTCGTCACAGTATATGATGACATCATAATTAGTATGCACTATGACGTCACAATGTATTATGACGCCATAACGTATCCGCATTATGACATCACAATATATTATGAGAGCGCAATTTGCAGGTTTTATGACCAATTTCTCTTACCCCAATTTGTGTCACATCTACTGGAGCATCATGAGCATGTATTATGACATCACAGTATATGATGACATCATAATTAGTGCGCAGTATGACGTTACTGTGAAGTATGACGTCATAATGTATCCGCATTATGACATCACAATGTATTATGAGAGCGCAACATGCAGGTATTATGACCAATTTCGCTTACCACAATTTGTGTCACATCTACTGGAGCATCATGAGCATGTATTATGACGTAACAGTATATGATGACATCATAATTACTATGGACTATGACGTCACATTGTATTATGACGTCATAATGTATCCGCATTATGACATCACAATATATTATCAGTGCGCAATTTGCAGGTTTTATGACCATTTTCGATTACTCCAATTTGTGTCACATCTACTGGAGCATCATGAGCATGTATTATGACGTCACAGTATAGGATGACATCATAATTACTATGCACTATGATGTCACAATGTATTATGACGTCATAATGTATCTGTATTATGACATCACAATATATTATGAGAGCGCAACATGCAGGTATTATGAGCAATTTCTCTTACCTAAATTTGTGTGACATCTACTGGAGCATCATGAGAATGTATTATGACGTCACAGTATATGATGACAAAATAATTAGTATGCACTTTGACGTCACAATGTATTATGACGTCATATTGTATCCGCATTATGACATCACAATATATTATGAGAGCGCAACTTGCAGGTATTATGAGCAATTTCTCTTACCCCAATTTGTGTCACGTCTACTGGAGCATGATGAGCATGTATTATGACGTCACAGTATATGATGACATCATAATTAGTATGCAGTATGACGTCACAATGTATTATGACGTCATAATGTATCCGCATTATGACATCACAATATATTATGAGAGCGCAATTTGCAGGTTTTATGACCATTTTCGCTTACCCCAATTTGTGTCACATCTACTGGAGCATCATGAGCATGTATTATGACGTCACAGTAAATCATGACATCATAATTAGTATGCAGTATGACATCACAATGTATTATGACGTCATAATGTATCCGCATTATGACATCACAATGTCTTATGAGAGCCCAACTAGCAGGTATTATGACCAATTTCGCTTACCCCAATTTGTGTCACATCTACTGGAGAATCATGAGCATGTATTATGACGTCACAGTACATGATGACATCATAATTAGTATGCAGTATGACGTCACAATGTATTGTGACGTCATAATGTATCCGCATTATGACATCACAATATTTTATGAGAGCGCAATTTGCACGTTTTATGACCATTTTCGATTACTCCAATTTGTGTCACATCTACTGGAGCATCATGAACATGTATTATGACGTCACAGTATATGATGACATCATAATTAGTATGCCGTATGACGTCACAAAGTATTATGACGTCATAATGTATCCGCATTTTGACATCACAATATATTATGAGAGCGCAACATGCAGGTATTATGAGCAATTTCTCTTAACCCAATTTGTGTCACATCTACTGGAGCATCATGAGCATGTATTCTGACGTCACAGTATTTGATGACATCATAATTAGTATGCAGTATGACGTCACAATGTAGTATGACGTCATAATGTATCCGCATTATGACATCACAATATATTATGAGAGCGCAATTTGCAGGTTTTATGACCAATTTCTCTTACCCCAATGTGTGTCACATCTACTGTAGCATCATGAGCATGTATTATGACGTCACAGTATATGATGACATCATAATTAGTGTGCAGTATGACGTCACAGTGAAGTATGACGTCATAATGTATCCGCATTATGACATCACAATGTATTATGAGAGCGCAACATGCAGGTATTATGACCAATTTCGCTTACCACAATTTGTGTCACATCTACTGGAGCATCATGAGCATGTATTATGACGTCACAGTATATGATGACATCATAATTAGTATGCAGTATGACGTCACAATGTATTATGATGTCATAATGTATCCGCATTATGACATCGCAATATTTTATGAGAGCGCAATTTGCACGTTTTATGACCATTTTCGATTACTCCAATTTGTGTCACATCTACTGGAGCATCATGAGCATGTATTATGACGTCACAGTATATGATGACATCATAATTAGTATGCACTATGACGTCACAATGTATTATGACGTCATAATGTATCCGCATTATGACATCACAATATATTATGAGAGCGCAACATGCAGGTATTATGAGCAATTTCTCTTACCCCAATTTGTGTCACATCTACTGGAGCATCATGAGCATGTATTATGACGTCGCAGTATATGATGACATCATAATTAGTATGCACTATGACGTCACAATGTATTATGACGTCATAATGTATCCGCATTATGACATCACAATATATTATGAGAGCGCAACATGCAGGTATTATGAGCAATTTCTCTTACCTAAATTTGTGTGACATCTACTGGAGCATCATGAGCATGTATTATGACGTCACAGTATATGATGACAAAATAATTAGTATGCACTTTGACGTCACAATGTATTATGACGTCATAATGTATCCGCATTATGACATCACAATATATTATGAGAGCGCAACTTGCAGGTATTATGAGCAATTTCGCTTACCCCAGTTTGTGTCACGTCTACTGGAGCATGATGAGCATGTATTATGACGTCACAGTATATGATGACATCATAATTAGTATGCAGTATGACGTCACAATGTATTATGACGTCATAATGTATCCGCATTATGACATCACAATATATTATGAGCGCGCAATTTGCAGGTTTTATGACCAATTTCGCTTACCCCAATTTGTGTCACATCTACTGGAGCATCATGAGCATGTATTATGACGTCACAGTATATGATGACATCATAATTAGTATGCCGTATGACGTCACAATGTATTATGACGTCATAATGTATCCGCATTTTGACATCACAATATATTATGAGAGCGCAACATGCAGGTATTATGAGCAATTTCTCTTAACCAAATATGTGTCACATCTACTGGAGCATCATGAGCATGTATTCTGACGTCACAGTATTTGATGACATCATAATTAGTATGCAGTACGAGGTCACAATGTAGTATGACGACATAATGTATCCGCATTATGACATCACAATATATTACGAGAGCGCAATTGGCAGGTTTTATGACCAATTTCTCTTATCCCAATTTGTGTCACATCTACTGGAGCATCATGAGCGTGTATTATGATGTCACAGTATATGATGACATCATAATTAGTGTGCAGTATGATGTCACAGTGAAGTATGACGTCATAATGTATCCGCATTATGACATCACAATGTATAATGAGAGCGCAACATGCAGGTATTATGACCAATTTCGCTTACCACAATTTGTGTCACATCTACTGGAGCATCATGAGCCTGTATTATGACGTCACAGTATATGGTGACATCATAATTAGTATGCAGTATGACGTCACAATGTATTATGACGTCATAATGTATCCGCATTATGACATCGCAATATTTTATGAGAGCGCAATTTGCACGTTTTATGACCATTTTCGATTACTCCAATTTGTGTCACATCTACTGGAGCACCATGAGCATGTATTATGACGTCACAGTATATGATGACATCATAATTAGTATGCAGTATGACGTCACAATATATTATGACGTCATAATGTATCCGCATTATGACATCACAATATATTATGAGAGCGCAACGTGCAGGTATTATGTGCAATTTCTCTTACCCCAATTTGTGTCACATCTACTGGAGCATCATGAGCATGTATTATGACGTCACAGTATATGATGACATCATAATTAGCATGCACTATGACGTCACAATGTATTATGACGTCAAAATGTATCCGCATTATGACATCACAATATATTATGAGAGCGCAATTTGCAGGTTTTATGACCAATTTCGCTTACCCAATTTGTGTCACATCTACTGGACCATCATGAGCATGTATTATGACGTCACAGTATATGATGACATCATAATTAGTATGCCGTATGACATCACAATGTATTATGACGTCATAATGTATCCGTATTTTGACATCACAATATATCATGAGAGCGCAACATGCAGGTATTATGAGCAATTTCTCTTAACCCAATTTGTTTCACATCTACTGGAGCATCATGAGCATATATTCTGACGTCACAGTATTTGATGACATCATAATTAGTATGCAGTATGACGTCACAATGTAGTATGACGTCATAATGTATCCGCATTATGACATCACAATATATTACGAGAGCGCAATTTGCAGGTTTTATGACCAATTTCGCTTACCCCAATTTGTGTCACATCTACTGGAGCATCATGAGCATGTATTATGTCGTCACAGTATATGATGACATCATAATTAGTATGCACTATGACGTCACAATGTATTATGACGCCTTAACGTATCCACATTATGACATCACAATGTATTATGAGAGCGCAATTTGCAGGTTTTATGACCAATTTCTCTTACCCCAATTTGTGTCACATCTACTGGAGCATCATGAGCATGTATTATGACGTCACAGTATATGATGACATCATAATTAGTATGCCGTATGACGTCACAATGTATTATGACGTCATAATGTATCCGCATTTTGACATCACAATATATTATGAGAGCGCAACATGCAGGTATTATGAGCAATTTCTCTTAACCCAATTTGTGTCACATCTACTGGAGCATCATGAGCATGTATTTTGACGTCACAGTATTTGTTGACATCATAATTAGTATGCAGTATGACGTCACAATGTAGTATGACGTCATAATGTATCCGCATTATGACATCACAATATATTATGAGAGCGCAATTTGCAGGTTTTATGACCAATTTCGCTTACCACAATTTGTGTCGCATCTACTGGAGCATCATGAGCATGTATTATGTCGTCACAGTATATGATGACATCATAATTAGTATGCACTATGACGTCACAATGTATTATGACGCCATAACGTATCCGCATTATGACATCACAATATATTATGAGAGCGCAATTTGCAGGTTTTATGACCAATTTCTCTTACCCCAATTTGTGTCACATCTACTGGAGCATCATGAGCATGTATTATGAGGTCACAGTATATGATGACATCATAATTAGTGCGCAGTATGACGTTACTGTGAAGTATGACGTCATAATGTATCCGCATTATGACATCACAATGTATTATGAGAGCGCAACATGCAGGTATTATGACCAATTTCGCTTACCCCAATTTGTGTCACATCTACTGGAGCATCATGAGCATGTATTATGACGTAACAGTATATGATGACATCATAATTACTATGGACTATGACGTCACATTGTATTATGACGTCATAATGTATCCGCATTATGACATCACAATATATTATCAGTGCGCAATTTGCAGGTTTTATGACCATTTTCGATTACTCCAATTTGTGTCACATCTACTGGAGCATCATGAGCATGTATTATGACGTCACAGTATAGGATGACATCATAATTACTATGCACTATGATGTCACAATGTATTATGATGTCATAATGTATCTGTATTATGACATCACAATATATTGTGAGAGCGCAACATGCAGGTATTATGAGCAATTTCTCTTACCTAAATTTGTGTGACATCTACTGGAGCATCATGAGAATGTATTATGACGTCACAGTATATGATGACAAAATAATTAGTATGCACTTTGACGTCACAATATATTATGACGTCATATTGTATCCGCATTATGACATCAGAATATATTATGAGAGCGCAACTTGCAGGTATTATGAGCAATTTCTCTTACCCCAATTTGTGTCACGTCTACTGGAGCATGATGAGCATGTATTATGACGTCACAGTATATGATGACATCATAATTAGTATGCAGTATGACGTCACAATGTATTATGACGTCATAATGTATCCGCATTATGACATCACAATATATTATGGAGCGCAATTTGCAGGTTTTATGACCATTTTCGCTTACCCCAATTTGTGTCACATCTACTGGAGCATCATGAGCATGTATTATGACGTCACAGTAAATCATGACATCATAATTAGTATGCAGTATGACATCACAATGTATTATGACGTCATAATGTATCCGCATTATGACATCACAATGTCTTATGAGAGCCCAACTAGCAGGTATTATGACCAATTTCGCTTACCCCAATTTGTGTCACATCTACTGGAGAATCATGAGCATGTATTATGACGTCACCGTACATGATGACATCATAATTAGTATGCAGTATGACATCACAATGTATTGTGACGTCATAATGTATCCGCATTATGACATCACAATATTTTATGAGAGCGCAATTTGCACGTTTTATGACCATTTTCGATTACTCCAATTTGTGTCACATCTACTGGAGCATCATGAACATGTATTATGACGTCACAGTATATGATGACATCATAATTAGTATTCAGTATGACGTCACAATGTATTATGATGTCATAATGTATCCCCATTATGACATCACAATATATTGTGAGAGCGCAACGTGCAGGTATTATGAGCAATTTCTCTTACCCCAATTTGTGTCACATCTACTGGAGCATCATGAGCATGTATTATGACATCACAGTATATGATGACATCATAATTAGTATGCACTATGACGTCACAATGTATTATGACGTCATAATGTATCCGCATTATGACATCACAATATATTATGAGAGCGCAATTTGCAGATTTTCTGACCAATTTCGCTTACCCCAATTTGTGTCACATCTACTGGACCATCATGAGCATGTATTATGACGTCACAGTATATGATGACATCATAATTAGTATGCCGTATGACGTCACAAAATATTATGACGTCATAATGTATCCGCATTTTGACATCACAATATATTATGAGAGCGCAACATGCAGGTATTATGAGCAATTTCTCTTAACCCAATTTGTGTCACATCTACTGGAGCATCATGAGCATGTATTCTGACGTCACAGTATTTGATGACATCATAATTAGTATGCAGTATGACGTCACAATGTAGTATGACGTCATAATGTATCCGCATTATGACATCACAATATATTATGAGAGCGCAATTTGCAGGTTTTATGACCAATTTCTCTTACCCCAATGTGTGTCACATCTACTGGAGCATCATGAGCATGTATTATGACGTCACAGTATATGATGACATCATAATTAGTGTGCAGTATGACGTCACAGTGAAGTATGACGTCATAATGTATCCGCATTATGACATCACAATGTATTATGAGAGCGCAACATGCAGGTATTATGACCAATTTCGCTTACCACAATTTGTGTCACATCTACTGGAGCATCATGAGCATGTATTATGACGTCACAGTATATGATGACATCATAATTAGTATGCAGTATGACGTCACAATGTATTATGACGTCATAATGTATCCGCATTATGACATCACAATATTTTATGAGAGCGCAATTTGCACGTTTTATGACCATCTTCGATTACTCCAATTTGTGTCACATCTACTGGAGCATCATGAGCATGTATTATGACGTCACAGTATTTGAGGACATTATAATTAGTATGCAGTATGACGTCACAATGTATTATGATGTCATAATGTATCCGCATTATGACATCACAATATATTATGAGAGCGCAACATGCAGGTATTATGAGCAATTTCTCTTACCTAACTTTGTGTGACATCTATTGGAGCATCATGAGCATGTATTATGACGTCACAGTATATGATGACAAAATAATTAGTATGCACTTTGACGTCACAATGTATTATGACGTCATAATGTATCCGCATTATGACATCACAATATATTATGAGAGCGCAACTTGCAGGTATTATGAGCAATTTCTCTTACCCCAGTTTGTGTCACGTCTACTGGAGCATGATGAGCATGTATTATGACGTCACAGTATATGATGACATCATAATTAGTATGCAGTATGACGTCACAATGTATTATGACGTCATAATGTATCCGCATTATGACATCACAATATATTATGAGAGCGCAATTTGCAGGTTTTATGACCATTTTCGCTTACCCCAATTTGTGTCACATCTACTGGAGAATCATGAGCATGTATTATGACGTCACAGTAAATGATGACATCATAATTAGTATGCATTATGACATCACAATGTATTATGACGTCATAATGTATTCGCATTATGACATCACAATGTCTTATTAGAGCGCAACTAGCAGGTATTATGACCAATTTCGCTTACCCCAATTTGTGTCACATCTACTGGAGAATCATGAGCATGTATTATGACGTCACAGTATATGATGACATCATAATTAGTATGCAGTATGACGTCACAATGTATTATGACGTCATAATGTATCCGCATTATGGCATCACAATATTTTATGAGAGCGCAATTTGCACGTTTTATGACCATTTTCGATTACTCCAATATGTGTCACATCTACTGGAGCATCATGAGCATGTATTATGACGTCACAGTATATGATGACATCATAATTAGTATGCAGTATGACATCACAATGTATTATGACGTCATAATGTATCCGCATTATGACATCACAATATATTATGAGAGCGCAACGTGCAGGTATTATGAGCAATTTCTCTTACCCCAATTTGTGTCACATCTACTGGAGCATCATGAGCATGTATTATGACGTCACAGTATATGATGACATCATAATTAGTATGCACTATGACGTCACAATGTATTATGACGTCATAATGTATCCGCATTATGACATCACAATATATTATGAGAGCGCAATTTGCAGGTTTTATGACCAATTTCGCTTACCCCAATTTGTGTCACATCTACTGGAGCATCATGAGCATGTATTCTGACGTCACAGTATTTGATGACATCATAATTAGTATGCAGTATGATGTCACAATGTAGTATGACGTCATAATGTATCCGCATTATGACATCACAATATATTATGAGAGCGCAATTTGCAGGTTTTATGACCAATTTCTCTTACCCCAATTTGTGTCACATCTACTGGAGCATCATGAGCATGTATTATGACGTCACAGTATATGATGACATCATAATTAGTGTGCAGTATGACGTCAAAGTGAAGTATGACATCATAATATATCCGCATTATGACATCACAATGCATTATGAGAGCGCAACATGCAGGTATTATGACCAATTTCGCTTACCACAATTTGTGTCACATCTACTGGAGCATCATGAGCATGTATTATGACGTCACAGTATATGATGACATCATAATTAGTATGCAGTATGACGTCACAATGTATTATGACGTCATAATGTATCCGCATTATGACATCACAATATTTTATGAGAGCGCAATTTGCACGTTTTATGACCATTTTCGATTACTCCAATTTGTGTCACATCTACTGGAGCATCATGAGCATGTATTATGACGTCACAGTATATGATGACATCATAATTAGTATGCACTATGACCTCACAATGTATTATGACGTCATAATGTATCCGCATTATGACATCACAATATATTATGAGAGCGCAACGTGCAGGTATTATGAGCAATTTCTCTTAACCCAATTTGTGTCACATCTACTGGAGCATCATGAGCATGTATTATGACGTCACAGTATATGATGACATCATAATTAGTATGCACTATGACGTCACAATGTATTATGACGTCATAATGTATCCGCATTATGACAACACAATATATTATGAGAGCGCAATTTGCAGGTTTTATGACCAATTTCGCTTACCCCAATTTGTGTCACATCTACTGGAGCATCATGAGCATGTATTATGACGTCACAGTATATGATGACATCATAATTAGTATGCCGTATGACGTCACAATGTATTATGACGTCATAATGTATCCGTATTTTGACATCACAATATATTATGAGAGCGCAACATGCAGGTATTATGAGCAATTTCTCTTAACCCAATTTGTGTCACATCTACTGGAGCATCATGAGCATGTATTCTGACGTCACAGTATTTGATGACATCATAATTAGTATGCACTATGACGTCACAATGTATTATGACGCCGTAACGTATAAGCATTATGACATCACAATATATTATGAGAGCGCAATTTCCAGGTTTTATGACCAATTTCTCTTACCCCAATTTGTGTCACATCTACTGGAGCATCATGAGCATGTATTATGACGTCACAGTATATGATGACATCATAATTAGTATGCAGTATTACGTCACAATGTATTATGACATCATAATGTATCCGCATTATGACATCACAATATTTTATGAGAGCGCAATTTGCACGTTTTATGACCATTTTCGATTACTCCAATTTGTGTCACATCTACTGGAGCATCATGAGCATGTATTATGACGTCACAGTATATGATGACATCATAATTAGTATGTACTATGACCTCACAATGTATTATGACGTCATAATGTATCCGCATTATGACATCACAATATATTATGAGAGCGCAACGTGCAGGTATTATGAGCAATTTCTCTTACCCCAATTTGTGTCACATCTACTGGAGCATCATGAGCATGTATTATGTCGTCACAGTATATGATGACATCATAATTAGTATGCACTATGACGTCACAATGTATTATGACGTCATAATGTATCCGCATTATGACATCGCAATATATTATGAGAGCGCAATTTGCAGGTTTTGTGACCAATTTCGCTTACCCCAATTTGTGTCACATCTACTGGACCATCATGAGCATGTATTATGACGTCACAGTATATGATGACATCATAATTAGTATGCCGTATGACGTCACAATGTATTATGACGTCATAATGTATCCGCATTTTGACATCACAATATATTATGAGAGCGCAACATGCAGGTATTATGAGCAATTTCTCTTAACCAAATATGTGTCACATCTACTGGAGCATCATGAGCATGTATTCTGACGTCACAGTATTTGATGACATCATAATTAGTATGCAGTATGACGTCACAATGTAGTATGACGTCATAATGTATCCGCATTATGACATCACAATATATTATGAGAGCGCAACTAGCAGGTATTATAACCAATTTCGCTTACCCCAATTTGTGTCACATCTACTGGAGAATCATGAGCATGTATTATGACGTCACAGTATATGATGACATCATAATTAGTATGCAGTATGACGTCACAATGTATTATGACATCATAATGTATCCGCATTATGACATCACAATATTTTATGAGAGCGCAATTTGCACGTTTTATGACCATTTTCGATTACTCCAATTTGTGTCACATCTACTGGAGCATCATGAGCATGTATTATGACGTCACAGTATATGATGACATCATAATTAGTATGCACTATGATGTCACAATGTATTATGACGTCATAATGTATCCGCATTATGACATCACAATATATTATGAGCGCGCAATTTGCAGGTTTTATGACCAATTTCGCTTACCCCAATTTGTGTCACATCTACTGGACCATCATGAGCATGTATTATGACGTCACAGTATATGATGACATCATAATTAGTATGCCGTATGACGTCAAAATGTATTATGACGTCATAATGTATCCGCATTTTGACATCACAATATATTATGAGAGCGCAACGTGCAGGTATTATGAGCAATTTCTCTTAACCCAATTTGTGTCACATCTACTGGAGCATCATGAGCATGTATTATGACGTCACAGTATATGATGACATCATAATTAGTATGCACTATGACGTCACAATGTATTATGACGTCATAATGTATCCGCATTATGACAACACAATATATTATGAGAGCGCAATTTGCAGGTTTTATGACCAATTTCGCTTACCCCAATTTGTGTCACATCTACTGGAGCATCATGAGCATGTATTATGACGTCACAGTATATGATGACATCATAATTAGTATGCCGTATGACGTCACAATGTATTATGACGTCATAATGTATCCGTATTTTGACATCACAATATATTATGAGAGCGCAACATGCAGGTATTATGAGCAATTTCTCTTAACCCAATTTGTGTCACATCTACTGGAGCATCATGAGCATGTATTCTGACGTCACAGTATTTGATGACATCATAATTAGTATGCACTATGACGTCACAATGTATTATGACGCCGTAACGTATAAGCATTATGACATCACAATATATTATGAGAGCGCAATTTGCAGGTTTTATGACCAATTTCTCTTACCCCAATTTGTGTCACATCTACTGGAGCATCATGAGCATGTATTATGACGTCACAGTATATGATGACATCATAATTAGTATGCAGTATTACGTCACAATGTATTATGACGTCATAATGTATCCGCATTATGACATCACAATATTTTATGAGAGCGCAATTTGCACGTTTTATGACCATTTTCGATTACTCCAATTTGTGTCACATCTACTGGAGCATCATGAGCATGTATTATGACGTCACAGTATATGATGACATAATAATTAGTATGCACTATGACCTCACAATGTATTATGACGTCATAATGTATCCGCATTATGACATCACAATATATTATGAGAGCGCAACGTGCAGGTATTATGAGCAATTTCTCTTACCCCAATTTGTGTCACATCTACTGGAGCATCATGAGCATGTATTATGTCGTCACAGTATAAGATGACATCATAATTAGTATGCACTATGACGTCACAATGTATTATGACGTCATAATGTATCCGCATTATGACATCGCAATATATTATGAGAGCGCAATTTGCAGGTTTTGTGACCAATTTCGCTTACCCCAATTTGTGTCACATCTACTGGACCATCATGAGCATGTATTATGACGTCACAGTATATGATGACATCATAATTAGTATGCCGTATGACGTCACAATGTATTATGACGTCATAATGTATCCGCATTTTGACATCACAATATATTATGAGAGCGCAACATGCATGTATTATGAGCAATTTCTCTTAACCCAATCTGTGTCACATCTACTGGAGCATCATGATCATGTATTCTGACGTCACAGTATTTGATGACATCATAATTAGTATGCAGTATGACGTCACAATGTAGTATGACGTCATAATGTATCCGCATTATGACATCTCAATATATTATGAGAGCGCAATTTGCAGGTTTTATGACCAATTTCGCTTACCACAATTTGTGTCGCATCTACTGGAGCATCATGAGCATGTATTATGTCGTCACAGTATATGATGACATCATAATTAGTATGCACTATGACGTCACAATGTATTATGATGCCGTAACGTATCCGCATTATGACATCACAATATATTATGAGAGCGCAATTTGCAGGTTTTATGACCAATTTCTCTTACCCCAATTTGTGTCACATCTACTGGAGCATCATGAGCATGTATTATGATGTCACAGTATATGATGACATCATAATTAGTGTGCAGTATGACGTTACAGTGAAGTATGACGTCATAATGTATCCGCATTATGACATCACAATGTATTATGATAGCGCAACATGCAGGTATTATGAACAATTTCGCTTACCACAATTTGTGTCACATCTACTGGAGCATCATGAGCATGTATTATGACGTCACAGTATATGATGACATCATAATTACTATGGAATATGACGTCACATTGTATTATGACGTCATAATGTATCCGCATTATGACATCACAGTATATTATCAGAGCGCAATTTGCAGGTTTTATGACCATTTTCGCTTACCCCAATTTGTGTCACATCTACTGGAGCATCATGAGCATGTATTATGACGTCACAGTATATCGTGACATCATAATTAGTATGCAGTATGACATCACAATGTATTATGACGTCATAATGTATCCGCATTATGACATCACAATGTCTTATGAGAGCGCAACTAGCAGGTATTATGACCAATTTCGCTTACCCCAATTTGTGTCACATCTACTGGAGAATCATGAGCATGTATTATGACGTCACAGTATATGATGACATCATAATTAGTATACAGTATGACGTCACAATGTATTATGACGTCATAATGTATCCGCTTTATGACATCACAATATTTTATGAGAGCGCAATTTGCACGTTTTATGACCATTTTCGATTACTCCAATTTGTGTCACATCTACTGGAGCATCATGAGCATGTATTATGTCATCACAGTATATGATGACATCATAATTAGTATGCAGTATGACGTCACAATGTATTATGACGTCATAATGTATCCGCATTATGACATCACAATATATTACGAGAGCGCAACCTGCAGGTATTATGAGCAATTTCTCTTAACCCAATTTGTGTCACATCTACTGGAGCATCATGAGCATGTATTATGACGTCACAGTATATGATGACATAATAATTAGTATGCACTATGACCTCACAATGTATTATGACGTCATAATGTGTCCGCATTATGACATCACAATATATTATGAGAGCGCAACGTGCAGGTATTATGAGCAATTTCTCTTACCCCAATTTGTGTCACATCTACTGGAGCATCATGAGCATGTATTATGTCGTCACAGTATAAGATGACATCATAATTAGTATGCACTATGACGTCACAATGTATTATGACGTCATAATGTATCCGCATTATGACATCGCAATATATTATGAGAGCGCAATTTGCAGGTTTTGTGACCAATTTCGCTTACCCCAATTTGTGTCACATCTACTGGACCATCATGAGCATGTATTATGACGTCACAGTATATGATGACATCATAATTAGTATGCCGTATGACGTCACAATGTATTATGACGTCATAATGTATCCGCATTTTGACATCACAATATATTATGAGAGCGCAACATGCATGTATTATGAGCAATTTCTCTTAACCCAATCTGTGTCACATCTACTGGAGCATCATGATCATGTATTCTGACGTCACAGTATTTGATGACATCATAATTAGTATGCAGTATGACGTCACAATGTAGTATGACGTCATAATGTATCCGCATTATGACATCTCAATATATTATGAGAGCGCAATTTGCAGGTTTTATGACCAATTTCGCTTACCACAATTTGTGTCGCATCTACTGGAGCATCATGAGCATGTATTATGTCGTCACAGTATATGATGACATCATAATTAGTATGCACTATGACGTCACAATGTATTATGATGCCGTAACGTATCCGCATTATGACATCACAATATATTATGAGAGCGCAATTTGCAGGTTTTATGACCAATTTCTCTTACCCCAATTTGTGTCACATCTACTGGAGCATCATGAGCATGTATTATGATGTCACAGTATATGATGACATCATAATTAGTGTGCAGTATGACGTTACAGTGAAGTATGACGTCATAATGTATCCGCATTATGACATCACAATGTATTATGATAGCGCAACATGCAGGTATTATGAACAATTTCGCTTACCACAATTTGTGTCACATCTACTGGAGCATCATGAGCATGTATTATGACGTCACAGTATATGATGACATCATAATTACTATGGAATATGACGTCACATTGTATTATGACGTCATAATGTATCCGCATTATGACATCACAGTATATTATCAGAGCGCAATTTGCAGGTTTTATGACCATTTTCGCTTACCCCAATTTGTGTCACATCTACTGGAGCATCATGAGCATGTATTATGACGTCACAGTATATCGTGACATCATAATTAGTATGCAGTATGACATCACAATGTATTATGACGTCATAATGTATCCGCATTATGACATCACAATGTCTTATGAGAGCGCAACTAGCAGGTATTATGACCAATTTCGCTTACCCCAATTTGTGTCACATCTACTGGAGAATCATGAGCATGTATTATGACGTCACAGTATATGATGACATCATAATTAGTATACAGTATGACGTCACAATGTATTATGACGTCATAATGTATCCGCTTTATGACATCACAATATTTTATGAGAGCGCAATTTGCACGTTTTATGACCATTTTCGATTACTCCAATTTGTGTCACATCTACTGGAGCATCATGAGCATGTATTATGTCATCACAGTATATGATGACATCATAATTAGTATGCAGTATGACGTCACAATGTATTATGACGTCATAATGTATCCGCATTATGACATCACAATATATTACGAGAGCGCAACCTGCAGGTATTATGAGCAATTTCTCTTAACCCAATTTGTGTCACATCTACTGGAGCATCATGAGCATGTATTATGACGTCACAGTATATGATGACATCATAATTAGTATGCACTATGACGTCACAATGTATTATGACGTCATAATGTATCCGCATTATGACAACACAATATATTATGAGAGCGCAATTTGCAGGTTTTATGACCAATTTCGCTTACCCCAATTTGTGTCACATCTACTGGAGCATCATGAGCATGTATTATGACGTCACAGTATATGATGACATCATAATTAGTATGCCGTATGACGTCACAACGTATTATGACGTCATAATGTATCCGCATTTTGACATCACAATATACTATGAGAGCGCAACATGCAGGTATTATGAGCAATTTCTCTTAACCCAATTTGTGTCACATCTACTGGAGCATCATGAGCATGTATTCTGACGTCACAGTATTTGATGACATCATAATTAGTATGCACTATGACGTCACAATGTATTATGACGCCGTAACGTATAAGCATTATGACATCACAGTATATTATGAGAGCGCAATTTGCAGGTTTTATGACCAATTTCTCTTACCCCAATTTGTGTCACATCTACTGGAGCATCATGAGCATGTATTATGATGTCACAGTATATGATGACATCGTAATTAGTGTGCAGTATGACCTCACAGTGAAGTATGACGTCATAATGTATCCGCATTATGACATCACAATGTATTATGAGAGCGCAACATGCAGGTATTATGACCAATTTCGCTTACCACAATTTGTGTCACATCTACTGGAGCATCATGAGCATGTATTATGACGTCACAGTATATGATGACATCATAATTAGTATGGACTATGACGTCACATTGTATTATGGCGTCATAATGTATCCGCATTATGACATCACAATATATTATCAGAGCGCAATTTGCAGCTTTTATGACCATTTTCGAATACTCCAATTTGTGTCACATCTACTGGAGCATCATGAGCATGTATTATGACGTCACAGAATATGATGACATCATAATTACTATGCACTATGATGTCACAATGTATTATGACGTCATAATGTATCTGCATTATGACATCACAATATATTATGAGAGCGCAACATGCAGGTATTATGAGCAATTTCTCTTACCTAAATTTGTGTGACATCTACTGGAGCATCATGAGCATGTATTATGACGTCACAGTATATGATGACAAAATAATTAGTATGCACTTTGACGTCACAATGTATTATGACGTCATAATGTATCCGCATTTTGACATCACAATATATTATGAGAGCGCAACTTGCAGGTGTTATGAGCAATTTCTCTTACCCCAATTTGTGTCACGTCTACTGGTGCATGATGAGCATGTATTATGACGTCACAGTATATGATGACATCATAATTAGTATGCAGTATGACGTCACAATGTATTATGACGTCATAATGTATCCGCCTTCTGACATCACAATATATTATGAGAGCGCAACATGCAGGTATTATGAGCAATTTCTCTTACCCCAGTTTGTGTCACATCTACTGGAGCATCATGAGCATGTATTTTGACGTCACAGTATTTGATGACATCATAATTAGTATGGAGTATGACGTCACAATGTATTATGACGTCATAATGTATCCGCATTATGACATCACAATATATTATGAGAGCGCAATTTGCAGGTTTTATGACCAATTTCGCTTACCCCAATTTGTGTCACATCTACTGGAGCATCATGAGCATGTATTATGACGTCACAGTATATGATGACATCATAATTAGTATGCACTATGACGTCACAATGTATTATGACGCCGTAACGTATCCGCATTATGACATCACAATATATTATGAGAGCGCAATTTGCAGGTTTTATGAGCAATTTCTCTTACCCCAATTTGTGTCACATCTAACGGAGCATCATGAGCATGTATTATGACGTCACAGTATATGATGACATCATAATTAGTATGCAGTATGACGTCACAATGTATTATGACGTCATAATGTATCCGCATTATGACATCACAATATATTATGAGAGCGCAGTTTGCATGTCTTATGACCATTTTCGCTTACCCCAATTTGTGTCACATCTACTGGAGCATCATGAGCATGTACTATGACATCACAGTATATGATGACATCATAATTAGTATGCACTATGACGTCACAATGTATTATGACGTCATAATGTATCCGCATTATGACATCACAATGTATTATGAGAGCGCAACTTGCAGGTATTAAGAGCAATTTCTCTTACCCCAATTTGTTTCACATCTACTGGAGCATCATGAGCATGTATTATGACGTAACAGTATATGATGACATCATAATTAGTATGCAGTATGACGTCACAATGTATTATGACGTCATAATGTATCCGCATTATGACATCACAATATATTATGAGAGAGCAACATGCAGGTATTATGAGCAATTTCTCTTACCACAATTTGTGTCACATCTACTGGAGCATCATGAGAATGTATTATGACATCACAGTATATGATGATATCATAATTAGTATGGACTATGACGTCAAAATATATTATGACGTCATAATGTATCCGCATTATGACATTCCAACATATTAGGGGAGCGCAATTTGCAGGTATTATGAGCAAATTCTCTTTCCCCAATTTGTGTCACATCGACTGGAGCTTCATGAGCATGTATTATGACGTCAAAGTATATGATGACATCATAATTAATAAGCACTATGACGTCACAATGTATTGTGACGTCTTAATGTATCCGCATTACGATATCACAATATATGATGAGATCGCAATTTGCAGGTATTGTGACACATTTCTCTTACCCCAATTTGTGTCACATCTAGTGGAACATCATGAGCATTTACTATGACGTCAGATTATATGATGACATCCTAATTGGTATGCACTATGACGTCACAATGTATTATGACGTCATAATGTATCCGGATTATGACATCACAATATATTATGAGAGTGCAATTTGCAGGTTTTATGACCAATTTCGCTTACCCCAATTTGTGTCACATCTACTGGAGTATCTTGAGCATGTATTATGATGTCACAGTATATGATGACATCATTACTAGTATGTAAGATGACGTCACAATGTATTATGACGTCATAATGTATCCGCATTATGACATCACAATATATTATGAGAGCGCAACATGCATGTATTATGAGCAATTTCTCTTAACCCAATCTGTGTCACATCTACTGGAGCATCATGATCATGTATTCTGACGTCACAGTATTTGATGACATCATAATTAGTATGCAGTATGACGTCACAATGTAGTATGACGTCATAATGTATCCGCATTATGACATCACAATATATTATGAGAGCGCAATTTGCAGGTTTTATGACCAATTTCGCTTACCACAATTTGTGTCGCATCTACTGGAGCATCATGAGCATGTATTATGTCGTCACAGTATATGATGACATCATAATTAGTATGCACTATGATGTCACAATGTATTATGATGCCGTAACGTATCCGCATTATGACATCACAATATATTATGAGAGCGCAATTTGCAGGTTTTATGACCAATTTCTCTTACCCCAATTTGTGTCACATCTACTGGAGCATCATGAGCATGTATTATGACGTCACAGTATATGATGACATCATAATTAGTGTGCAGTATGACGTTACAGTGAAGTATGACGTCATAATGTATCCGCATTATGACATCACAATGTATTATGATAGCGCAACATGCAGGTATTATGACCAATTTCGCTTACCACAATTTGTGTCACATCTACTGGAGCATCATGAGCATGTATTATGACGTCACAGTATATGATGACATCATAATTACTATGGAATATGACGTCACATTGTATTATGACGTCATAATGTATCCGCATTATGACATCACAATATATTATCAGAGCGCAATTTGCAGGTTTTATGACCATTTTCGCTTACCCCAATTTGTGTCACATCTACTGGAGCATCATGAGCATGTATTATGACGTCACAGTAAATCGTGACATCATAATTAGTGTGCAGTATGACCTCACAGTGAAGTATGACGTCATAATGTATCCGCATTATGACATCACAATGTATTATGAGAGCGCAACATGCAGGTATTATGACCAATTTCGCTTACCACAATTTGTGTCACATCTACTGGAGCATCATGAGCATGTATTATGACGTCACAATATATGATGACATCATAATTAGTATGGATTATGACGTCACATTGTATTATGGCGTCATAATGTATCCGCATTATGACATCACAATATATTATCAGAGCGCAATTTGCAGGTTTTATGACCATTTTCGAATACTCCAATTTGTGTCACATCTACTGGAGCATCATGAGCATGTATTATGACGTCACAGAATATGATGACATCATAATTACTATGCACTATGATGTCACAATGTATTATGACGTCATAATGTATCTGCATTATGACATCACAATATATTATGAGAGCGCAACATGCAGGTATTATGAGCAATTTCTCTTACCTAAATTTGTGTGACATCTACTGGAGCATCATGAGCATGTATTATGACGTCACAGTATATGATGACAAAATAATTAGTATGCACTTTGACGTCACAATGTATTATGACGTCATAATGTATCCGCATTTTGACATCACAATATATTATGAGAGCGCAACTTGCAGGTGTTATGAGCAATTTCTCTTACCCCAATTTGTGTCACGTCTACTGGTGCATGATGAGCATGTATTATGACGTCACAGTATATGATGACATCATAATTAGTATGCAGTATGACGTCACAATGTATTATGACGTCATAATTTATCCGCATTATGACATCACAATATATTATGAGAGCGCAACATGCAGGTGTTATGAGCAATTTCTCTTACCTAAATTTGTGTCACATCTACTGGAGCATCATGAGCATGTATTATGATGTCACAGTATATGATGACATCATAATTAGTATGCAGTATGACGTCACAATATATTATGACGTCATAATGTATCCGCCTTCTGACATCACAATATATTATGAGAGCGCAACATGCAGGTATTATGAGCAATTTCTCTTACCCCAGTTTGTGTCACATCTACTGGAGCATCATGAGCATGTATTTTGACGTCACAGTATTTGATGACATCATAATTAGTATGGAGTATGACGTCACAATGTATTATGACGTCATAATGTATCCGCATTATGACATCACAATATATTATGAGAGCGCAATTTGCAGGTTTTATGACCAATTTCGCTTACCCCAATTTGTGTCACATCTACTGGAGCATCATGAGCATGTATTATGACGTCACAGTATATGATGACATCATAATTAGTATGCACTATGACGTCACAATGTATTATGACGCCGTAACGTATCCGCATTATGACATCACAATATATTATGAGAGCGCAATTTGCAGGTTTTATGAGCAATTTCTCTTACCCCAATTTGTGTCACATCTAACGGAGCATCATGAGCATGTATTATGACGTCACAGTATATGATGACATCATAATTAGTATGCAGTATGACGTCACAATGTATTATGACGTCATAATGTATCCGCATTATGACATCACAATATATTATGAGAGCGCAGTTTGCATGTCTTATGACCATTTTCGCTTACCCCAATTTGTGTCACATCTACTGGAGCATCATGAGCATGTACTATGACATCACAGTATATGATGACATCATTATTAGTATGCACTATGACGTCACAATGTATTATGACGTCATAATGTATCCGCATTATGACATCACAATGTATTATGAGAGCGCAACTTGCAGGTATTAAGAGCAATTTCTCTTACCCCAATTTGTTTCACATCTACTGGAGCATCATGAGCATGTATTATGACGTAACAGTATATGATGACATCATAATTAGTATGCAGTATGACGTCACAATGTATTATGACGTCATAATGTATCCGCATTATGACATCACAATATATTATGAGAGAGCAACATGCAGGTATTATGAGCAATTTCTCTTACCACAATTTGTGTCACATCTACTGGAGCATCATGAGAATGTATTATGACATCACAGTATATGATGATATCATAATTAGTATGGACTATGACGTCAAAATATATTATGACGTCATAATGTATCCGCATTATGACATTCCAACATATTAGGGGAGCGCAATTTGCAGGTATTATGACCAAATTCTCTTTCCCCAATTTGTGTCACATCGACTGGAGCTTCATGAGCATGTATTATGACGTCAAAGTATATGATGACATCATAATTAATAAGCACTATGATGTCACAATGTATTGTGACGTCTTAATGTATCCGCATTACGATATCACAATATATGATGAGATCGCAATTTGCAGGTATTGTGACACATTTCTCTTACCACAATTTGTGTCACATCTAGTGGAACATCATGAGCATTTACTATGACGTCAGATTATATGATGACATCCTAATTGGTATGCACTATGACGTCACAATGTATTATGACGTCATAATGTATCCGGATTATGACATCACAATATATTATGAGAGTGCAATTTGCAGGTTTTATGACCAATTTCGCTCACCCCAATTTGTGTCACATCTACTGGAGTATCTTGAGCATGTATTATGATGTCACAGTATATGATGACATCATTACTAGTATGTAAGATGACGTCACAATGTATTATGACGTCATAATGTATCCGCATTATGACATCACAATATATTATGAGAGCGCAACATGCAGGTGTTATGAGCAATTTCTCTTACCCCAATTTGTGTCACATCTATTGGAGCATCATCAGCATGTATTATGACGTCACAGTATATGATGACATCATAATTATTATGCACTATGACGTCACAATGTATTATGACGTCATAATGTATCCGCATTATAACATCACAATATATTACGAGAGCGCAGTTTCCAGGTTTTATGACCAATTTCGCCTACCCCAATTCGTGTCACATCTACTGGAGCATCATGAGCATGTATTATGACGTCAGAGTATATGATGACATCATAATTAGTATGCAGTATGACGTCACAGTGTATTATGACGTCAAAATGTATCCGCATTATGACATCACAATATATTATGAGAGCGCAATTTGCAGGTATTATGATCAATTTCTCTTACCCCAATTTGTGTCACATCTACTGGAGCATCATGACCATGTATTATGACGTCAGACTATATGATGTCATCATAATTAGTATGCACTATGACGTCACAATGTATTATGTCGTCATAATGTATCCGCATTATGACATCACAATATATTATGAGAGCGCAATTTGCAGGTTTTATGACCAATTTCGCTTACCCCATTTTGTGTCACATCTACTGGAGCATCATGAGCATGTATTATGACATCACAGTATATGATGACAGCATAATTAGCATGCAGTATGACGTCACAATGTATTATGACGTCATAATGTATCCGCATTATGACATCACAATATATTATGAGAGCGCAACATGCAGGTATTATGAGCAATTTCTCTTACCCCAATTTTTTTCACATCTACTGGAGAAGCATGAGCATGTATTATGACGTCACAGTATATGATGACATCATAATTAGTATGCACTATGACGTCACAATGTATTATGACGTCATAATGTATCCGCATTATGACATCACAATATATTATCAGAGCGCAATTTGCAGGTTTTATGACCATTTTCGATTACCCCAATTTGTGTCACATATACTGGACCATCATGAGCATGTATTATGACGTCACAGTATATGATGACATCATAATTAGTATGCAGTATGACGTCACATTGTATTATGACGTCATAATGTATCCGCCTTATGACAACACAATATATTATGAGAGCGCAACATGCAGGTATTATGAGCAATTTCTCTTACCCCAATTTGTGTCACATCTACTGGAGAATCATGAGCATGTATTCTGACGTCACAGTATTTGATGACATCATAATTAGTATGCAGTATGACGTCACAATGTATTATGACGTCATAATGTATCCGCATTATGACATCACAATATATTATGAGAGCGCAATTTGCAGGTTTTATGACCAATTTCGCTTACCCCAATTTGTGTCACATCTACTGGAGCATCATGAGCATGTATTATGACGTCACAGTATATGATGACATCATAATTAGTATGCACTATGACGTCACAATGTATTATGACGCCGTAACGTATCCGCATTATGACATCACAATATATTATGAGAGCGCAATTTGCAGGTTTTATGACCAATTTCTCTTACCCCAAATTGTGTCACATCTACTGGAGCATCATGAGCATGTATTATGACGTCACAGTATATGATGACATCATAATTAGTATGCAGTATGACGTCACAGTGAAGTATGACGTCATAATGTATCCGCATTATGACATCACAATGTATTATGAGAGCGCAACATGCAGGTATTATGACCAATTTCGCTTACCCCAATTTGTGTCACATCTACTGGAGCATCGTGAGTATGTATTATGACGTCACAGTATATGATGACATCATAATTACTATGGAATATGACGTCACATTGTATTATGACGTCATAATGTATCCGCATTATGTCATCACAATATATTATCAGAGCGCAATTTGCAGGTTTTATGACCATTTTCGCTTACCCCAATTTGTGTCACATCTACTGGAGCATCATGAGCATGTATTATGACGTCACAGTAAATCGTGACATCATAATTAGTATGCAGTATGACATCACAATGTATTATGACGTCATAATGTATCCGCATTATGACATCACAATGTCTTATGGGAGCGCAACTAGCAGGTATTATGACCAATTTCGCTTACCCCAATTTGTGTCACATCTACTGGAGAATCATGAGCATGTATTATGACGTCACAGTATATGATGACATCATAATTAGTATACAGTATGACGTCACAATGTATTATGACGTCATAATGTATCCGCTTTATGACATCACAATATTTTATGAGAGCGCAATTTGCACGTTTTATGACCATTTTCGATTACTCCAATTTGTGTCACATCTACTGGAGCATCATGAGCATGTATTATGTCGTCACAGTATATGATGACATCATAATTAGTATGCAGTATGACGTCACAATGTATTATGACGTCATAATGTATCCGCATTATGACATCACAATATATTATGAGAGCGCAACGTGCAGGTATTATGAGCAATTTCTCTTATCCCAATTTGTGTCACATCTACTGGAGCATCATGAGCATGTATTATGACGTCACAGTATATGATGACATCATAATTAGTATGCACTATGACGTCACAATGTATTATGACGTCATAATGTATCCGCATTATGACAACACAATATATTATGAGAGCGCAATTTGCAGGTTTTATGACCAATTTCGCTTACCCCAATTTGTGTCACATCTACTGGAGCATCATAAGCATGTATTATGACGTCACAGTATATGATGACATCATAATTAGTATGCCGTATGACGTCACAATGTATTATGACGTCATAATGTATCCGTATTTTGACATCACAATATATTATGAGAGCGCAACATGCAGGTATTATGAGCAATTTCTCTTAACCCAATTTGTGTCACATCTACTGGAGCATCATGAGCATGTATTCTGACGTCACAGTATTTGATGACATCATAATTAGTATGCACTATGACGTCACAATGTATTATGACGCCGTAACGTATAAGCATTATGACATCACAATATATTATGAGAGCGCAATTTGCAGGTTTTATGACCAAATTCTCTTACCCCAATTTGTGTCACATCTACTGGAGCATCATGAGCATGTATTATGACGTCACAGTATATGATGACATCATAATTAGTATGCACTATGACGTCACAATGTATTATGACGTCATAATGTATCCGCATTATGACATCACAATATTTTATGAGAGCGCAATTTGCACGTTTTATGACCATTTTCGATTACTCCAATTTGTGTCACATCTACTGGAGCATCATGAGCATGTATTATGACGTCACAGTATATGATGACATAATAATTAGTATGCACTATGACCTCACAATGTATTATGACGTCATAATGTATCCGCATTATGACATCACAATATATTATGAGAGCGCAACGTGCAGGTATTATGAGCAATTTCTCTTACCCCAATTTGTGTCACATCTACTGGAGCATCATGAGCATGTATTATGTCGTCACAGTATAAGATGACATCATAATTAGTATGCACTATGACGTCACAATGTATTATGACGTCATAATGTATCCGCATTATGACATCGCAATATATTATGAGAGCGCAATTTGCAGGTTTTGTGACCAATTTCGCTTACCCCAATTTGTGTCACATCTACTGGACCATCATGAGCATGTATTATGACGTCACAGTATATGATGACATCATAATTAGTATGCCGTATGACGTCACAATGTATTATGACGTCATAATGTATACGCATTTTGACATCACAATATATTATGAGAGCGCAACATGCAGGTATTATGAGCAATTTCTCTTAACCAAATATGTGTCACATCTACTGGAGCATCATGAGCATGTATTCTGACGTCACAGTATTTGATGACATCATAATTAGTATGCAGTATGACGTCACAATGTAGTATGACGTCATAATGTATCCGCATTATGACATCACAATATATTATGAGAGCGCAACTAGCAGGTATTATAACCAATTTCGCTTACCCCAATTTGTGTCACATCTACTGGAGAATCATGAGCATGTATTATGACGTCACAGTATATGATGACATCATAATTAGTATGCAGTATGACGTCACAATGTATTATGACATCATAATGTATCCGCATTATGACATCACAATATTTTATGAGAGCGCAATTTGCACGTTTTATGACCATTTTCGATTACTCCAATTTGTGTCACATCTACTGGAGCATCATGAGCATGTATTATGACGTCACAGTATATGATGACATCATAATTAGTATGCACTATGATGTCACAATGTATTATGACGTCATAATGTATCCGCATTATGACATCACAATATATTATGAGCGCGCAATTTGCAGGTTTTATGACCAATTTCGCTTACCCCAATTTGTGTCACATCTACTGGACCATCATGAGCATGTATTATGACGTCACAGTATATGATGACATCATAATTAGTATGCCGTATGACGTCAAAATGTATTATGACGTCATAATGTATCCGCATTTTGACATCACAATATATTATAAGAGCGCAACATGCATGTATTATGAGCAATTTCTCTTAACCCAATCTGTGTCACATCTACTGGAGCATCAAGATCATGTATTCTGACGTCACAGTATTTGATGACATCATAATTAGTATGCAGTATGACGTCACAATGTAGTATGACGTCATAATGTATCCGCATTATGACATCACAATATATTATGAGAGCGCAATTTGCAGGTTTTATGACCAATTTCGCTTACCACAATTTGTGTCGCATCTACTGGAGCATTATGAGCATGTATTATGTCGTCACAGTATATGATGACATCATAATTAGTATGCACTATGACGTCACAATGTATTATGATGCCGTAACGTATCCGCATTATGACATCACAATATATTATGAGAGCGCAATTTGCAGGTTTTATGACCAATTTCTCTTACCCCAATTTGTGTCACATCTACTGGAGCATCATGAGCATGTATTATGACGTCACAGTATATGATGACATCATAATTAGTGTGCAGTATGACGTTACAGTGAAGTATGACGTCATAATGTATCCGCATTATGACATCACAATGTATTATGATAGCGCAACATGCAGGTATTATGACCAATTTCGCTTACCACAATTTGTGTCACATCTACTGGAGCATCATGAGCATGTATTATGACGTCACAGTATATGATGACATCATAATTACTATGGAATATGACGTCACATTGTATTATGACGTCATAATGTATCCGCATTATGACATCACAGTATATTATCAGAGCGCAATTTGCAGGTTTTATGACCATTTTCGCTTACCCCAATTTGTGTCACATCTACTGGAGCATCATGAGCATGTATTATGACGTCACAGTAAATCGTGACATCATAATTAGTATGCAGTATGACATCACAATGTATTATGACGTCATAATGTATCCGCATTATGACATCACAATGTCTTATGAGAGCGCAACTAGCAGGTATTATGACCAATTTCGCTTACCCCAATTTGTGTCACATCTACTGGAGAATCATGAGCATGTATTATGACGTCACAGTATATGATGACATCATAATTAGTATACAGTATGACGTCACAATGTATTATGACGTCATAATGTATCCGCTTTATGACATCACAATATTTTATGAGAGCGCAATTTGCACGTTTTATGACCATTTTCGATTACTCCAATTTGTGTCACATCTACTGGAGCATCATGAGCATGTATTATGTCGTCACAGTATATGATGACATCATAATTAGTATGCAGTATGACGTCACAATGTATTATGACGTCATAATGTATCCGCATTTTGACATCACAATATACTATGAGAGCGCAACATGCAGGTATTATGAGCAATTTCTCTTAACCCAATTTGTGTCACATCTACTGGAGCATCATGAGCATGTATTCTGACGTCACAGTATTTGATGACCTCATAATTAGTATGCACTATGACGTCACAATGTATTATGACGCCGTAACGTATAAGCATTATGACAACACAATATATTATGAGAGCGCAATTTGCAGGTTTTATGACCAATTTCTCTTACCCCAATTTGTGTCACATCTACTGGAGCATCATGAGCATGTATTATGATGTCACAGTATATGATGACATCGTAATTAGTGTGCAGTATGACCTCACAGTGAAGTATGACGTCATAATGTATCCGCATTATGACATCACAATGTATTATGAGAGCGCAACATGCAGGTATTATGACCAATTTCGCTTACCACAATTTGTGTCACATCTACTGGAGCATCATGAGCATGTATTATGACGTCACAGTATATGATGACATCATAATTAGTATGGACTATGACGTCACATTGTATTATGGCGTCATAATGTATCCGCATTATGACATCACAATATATTATCAGAGCGCAATTTGCAGGTTTTATGACCATTTTCGAATACTCCAATTTGTGTCACATCTACTGGAGCATCATGAGCATGTATTATGACGTCACAGAATATGATGACATCATAATTACTATGCACTATGATGTCACAATGTATTATGACGTCATAATGTATCTGCATTATGACATCACAATATATTATGAGAGCGCAACATGCAGGTATTATGAGCAATTTCTCTTACCTAAATTTGTGTGACATCTACTGGAGCATCATGAGCATGTATTATGACGTCACAGTATATGATGACAAAATAATTAGTATGCACTTTGACGTCACAATGTATTATGACGTCATAATGTATCCGCATTTTGACATCACAATATATTATGAGAGCGCAACTTGCAGGTGTTATGAGCAATTTCTCTTACCCCAATTTGTGTCACGTCTACTGGTGCATGATGAGCATGTATTATGACGTCACAGTATATGATGACATCATAATTAGTATGCAGTATGACGTCACAATGTATTATGACGTCATAATTTATCCGCATTATGACATCACAATATATTATGAGAGCGCAACATGCAGGTGTTATGAGCAATTTCTCTTACCTAAATTTGTGTCACATCTACTGGAGCATCATGAGCATGTATTATGATGTCACAGTATATGATGACATCATAATTAGTATGCAGTATGACGTCACAATGTATTATGACGTCATAATGTATCCGCCTTCTGACATCACAATATATTATGAGAGCGCAACATGCATGTATTATGAGCAATTTCTCTTACCCCAGTTTGTGTCACATCTACTGGAGCATCATGAGCATGTATTTTGACGTCACAGTATTTGATGACATCATAATTAGTATGGAGTATGACGTCACAATGTATTATGACGTCATAATGTGTCCGCATTATGACATCACAATATATTATGAGAGCGCAATTTGCAGGTTTTATGACCAATTTCGCTTACCCCAATTTGTGTCACATCTACTGGAGCATCATGAGCATGTATTATGACGTCACAGTATATGATGACATCATAATTAGTATTCACTATGACGTCACAATGTATTATGACGCCGTAACGTATCCGCATTATGACATCACAATATATTATGAGAGCGCAACTTGCAGGTTTTATGAGCAATTTCTCTTACCCCAATTTGTGTCACATCTAACGGAGCATCATGAGCATGTATTATGACGTCACAGTATATGATGACATCATAATTAGTATGCAGTATGACGTTACAATGTATTATGACGTCATAATGTATCCGCATTATGACATCACAATATATTATGAGAGCGCAGTTTGCATGTCTTATGACCATTTTCGCTTACCCCAATTTGTGTCACATCTACTGGAGCATCATGAGCATGTACTATGACATCACAGTATATGATGACATCATAATTAGTATGCACTATGACGTCACAATGTATTATGACGTCATAATGTATCCGCATTATGACATCACAATGTATTATGAGAGCGCAACTTGCAGGTATTAAGAGCAATTTCTCTTACCCCAATTTGTTTCACATCTACTGGAGCATCATGAGCATGTGTTATGACGTAACAGTATATGATGACATCATGATTAGTATGCAGTATGACGTCACAATGTATTATGACGTCATAATGTATCCGCATTATGACATCACAATATATTATGAGAGAGCAACATGCAGGTATTATGAGCAATTTCTCTTACCACAATTTGTGTCACATCTACTGGAGCATCATGAGAATGTATTATGACATCACAGTATATGATGATATCATAATTAGTATGGACTATGACGTCAAAATATATTATGACGTCATAATGTATCCGCATTATGACATTCCAACATATTAGGGGAGCGCAATTTGCAGGTATTATGAGCAAATTCTCTTTCCCCAATTTGTGTCACATCGACTGGAGCTTCATGAGCATGTATTATGACGTCAAAGTATATGATGACATCATAATTAGTATGCCGTATGACGTCACAATGTATTATGACGTCATAATGTATCCGCATATTGACATCACAATATATTATGAGAGCGCAACATGCAGGTATTATGAGCAATTTCTCTTAACCCAATTTGTGTCACATCTACTGGAGCATCATGAGCATGTATTCTGACGTCACAGTATTTGAGGACATCATAATTAGTATGCAGTATGACGTCACAATGTAGTATGACGTCATAATGTATCCGCATTATGACATCACAATATATTATGAGAGCGCAATTTGCAGGTTTTATGACCAATTTCTCTTACCCCAATTTGTGTCACATCTACTGGAGCATCATGAGCGTGTATTATGATGTCACAGTATATGATGACATCATAATTAGTATGCCGTATGACGTCACAATTTATTATGACGTCATAATGTATCCGCATTTTGACATCACAATATATTATGAGAGCGCAACATGCAGGTATTATGAGCAATTTTTCTTAATCGAATTTGTTTCACATCTACTGGAGCATCATGAGCATGTATTCTGACGTCACAGTATTTGATGACATCATAATTAGTATGCAGTATGACGTCACAATGTAGTATGACGTCATAATATATCCGCATTATGACATCACAATATATTATGAGAGCGCAACTAGCAGGTATTATGACCAATTTCGCTTATCCCAATTTGTGTCACATCTACTGGAGAATCATGAGCATGTATTATGACGTCACAGTATATGATGACATCATAATTAGTATGCAGTATGACGTCACAATGTATTATGACATCATAATGTATCCGCATTATGACATCACAATATTTTATGAGAGCGCAATTTGCACGTTTTATGACCATTTTCGATTACTCCAATTTGTGTCACATCTACTGGAGCATCATGAGCATGTATTATGACGTCACAGTATATGATGACATCATAATTAGTATGCAGTATGACGTCACAATATTTTATGACGTCATAATGTATCCGTATTTTGACATCACAATATATCATGAGAGCGCAACATGCAGGTATTATGAGCAATTTCTCTTAACCCAATTTGTGTCACATCTACTGGAGCATCATGAGCATATATTCTGACGTCACAGTATTTGATGACATCATAATTAGTATGCAGTATGACGTCACAATGTAGTATGACGTCATAATGTATCCGCATTATGACATCACAATATATTATGAGAGCGCAATTTGCAGGTTTTATGACCAATTTCGCTTACCCCAATTTGTGTCACATCTACTGGAGCATCATGAGCATGTATTATGTCGTCACAGTATATGATGACATCATAATTAGTATGCACTATGACGTCACAATGTATTATGACGCCGTAACGTATCCGCATTATGACATCACAATATATTATGAGAGCGCAATTTGCAGGTTTTATGACCAATTTCTCTTACCCCAATTTGTGTCACATCTACTGGAGCATCATGAGCATGTATTATGACGTCACAGTATATGATGACATCATAATTAGTGTGCAGTATGACGTCACAGTGAAGTATGACGTCATAATGTATCCGCATTATGACATCACAATGTATTATGAGAGCGCAGCATGCAGGTATTATGACCAATTTCACTTACCCCAATTTGTGTCACATCTACTGGAGCATCATGAGCATGTATTATGATGTCACAGTATATGATGACATCATAATTAGTCTGCCGTATGACGTCACAATGTATTATGACGTCATAATGTATCCGCATTTTGACATCACAATATATTATGAGAGCGCAACATGCAGGTATTATGAGCAATTTCTCTTAACCCAATTTGTGTCACATCTACTGGAGCATCATGAGCATGTATTCTGACGTCACAGTATTTGATGACATCATAATTAGTATGCAGTATGACGTCACAATGTACTATGACGTCATAATGTATCCGCATTATTTCATCACAATATATTATGAGAGCGCAATTTGCAGGTTTTATGACCAATTTCTCTTACCCCAATTTGTGTCACATCTACTGGAGCATCATGAGCGTGTATTATGATGTCACAGTATATGATGACATCATAATTAGTGTGCAGTATGACGTCACAGTGAAGTATGACGTCATAATGTATCCGCATTATGACATCACAATGTATTATGAGAGCGCAACATGCAGGTATTATGACCAATTTCGCTTACCACAATTTGTGTCACATCTACTGGAGCATCATGAGCATGTATTATGACGTCACAGTATATGGTGACATCATAATTAGTATGCAGTATGGCGTCACAATGTATTATGACGTCATAATGTATCCGCATTATGACATCACAATATATTATGAGAGCGCAACGTGCAGGTATTATGAGCAATTTCTCTGACCCCAATTTGTGTCACATCTACTGGAGCATCATGAGCATGTATTATGACGTCACAGTATATGATGACATCATAATTAGTATGCCGTATGACGTCACAATGTATTATGACGTCATAATGTATCCGCATTTTGACATCACAATATATTATGAGAGCCCAACATGCAGGTATTATGAGCAATTTCTCTTAACCAAATTTGTGTCACATCTACTGGAGCATCATGAGCATGTATACTGACGTCACAGTATTTGATGACATCATAATTAGTATGCAGTATGACGTCACAATGTAGTATGACGTCATAATGTATCCGCATTATGACATCACAATATATTATGAGAGCGCAACTAGCAGGTATTATGAACAATTTCGCTTACCCCAATTTGTGTCACATCTACTGGAGAATCATGAGCATGTATTATGACGTCAGAGTATATGATGACATCATAATTAGTATGCAGTATGACGTCACAATGTATTATGACGTCATAATGTATCCGCATTATGACATCACAATATTTTTTGAGAGCGCAATTTGCACGTTTTATGACCATTTTCGATTACTCCAATTTGTGTCACATCTACTGGAGCATCATGAGCATGTATTATGACGTCACAGTATATGATGACATCATAATTAGTATGCAGTATGACGTCACAATATTTTATGACGTCATAATGTATCCGCATTATGACATCACAATATATTATGAGAGCGCAACGTGCAGGTATTATGAGCAATTTCTCTTACCCCAATTTGTGTCACATCTACTGGAGCATCATGAGCATGTATTATGACGTCAAAGTATATGATGACATCATAATTAGTATGCACTATGACGTCACAATGTATTATGAAGTCATAATGTATCCGCATTATGACATCACAATATATTATGAGAGCGCAATTTGCAGGTTTTATGACCAATTTCGCTTACCCCAATTTGTGTCACATCTACTGGACCATCATGAGCATGTATTATGACGTCACAGTATATGATGACATCATAATTAGTATGCCGTATGACATCAGAATGTATTATGACGTCATAATGTATCCGTATTTTGACATCACAATATATCATGAGAGCACAACATGCAGATATTATGAGCAATTTCTCTTAACCCAATTTGTGTCACATCTACTGGAGCATCATGAGCATATATTCTGACGTCACAGTATTTGATGACATCATAATTAGTATGCAGTATGACGTCACAATGTAGTATGACGTCATAATGTATCCGCATTATGACATCACAATATATTATGAGAGCGCAATTTGCAGGTTTTATGACCAATTTCGCTTACCCCAATTTGTGTCACATCTACTGGAGCATCATGAGCATGTATTATGTCGTCACAGTATATGATGACATCATAATTAGTATGCACTATGACGTCACAATGTATTATGACGCCGTAACGTATCCGCATTATGACATCACAATATATTATGAGAGCGCAATTTGCAGGTTTTATGACCAATTTCTCTTACCCCAATTTGTGTCACATCTACTGGAGCATCATGAGCATGTATTATGACGTCACAGTATATGATGACATCATAATTAGTGTGCAGTATGACGTCACAGTGAAGTATGACGTCATAATGTATCCGCATTATGACATCACAATGTATTATGAGAGCGCAACATGCAGGTATTATGACCAATTTCGCTTACCATAATTTGTGTCACATCTACGGGAGCATCATGAGCATGTATTATGACGTCACAGTATATGATGACATCATAATTAGTATGCAGTATGACGTCACAATGTATTATGACGTCATAATGTATCCACATTATGACATCACAATATTTTATCAGAGCGCAATTTGCACGTTTTATGACCATTTTCGATTACTCCAATTTGTGTCACATCTGCTGGAGCATCATGACCATGTATTATGACGTCACAGTATATGATGCCATCATAATTAGTATGCAGTATGACGTCACAATGTATTATGACGTCATAATGTATCCGCATTATGACATCACAATATATTATGAGAGCGCAACGTGCAGGTATTATTAGCAATTTCTCTTACCCCAATTTGTGTCACATCTACTGGAGCATCATGAGCATGTGTTCTGACGTCACAGTATTTGGTGACATCATAATTAGTATGCAGTATGACGTCACAATGTAGTATGACGTCATAATGTATCCGCATTATGACATCACAATATATTATGAGAGCGCAATTTGCAGGTTTTATGACCAATTTCGCTTACCCCAATTTGTGTCACATCTACTGGAGCATCATGAGCATGTATTATGTCGTCACAGTATATGATGACATCATAATTAGTATGCACTATGACGTCACAATGTATTATGACGCCGTAACGTATCCGCATTATGACATCACAATATATTATGAGAGCGCAATTTGCAGGTTTTATGACCAATTTCTCTTACCCCAATTTGTGTCACATCTACTGGAGCATCATGAGCATGTATTATGACGTCACAGTATATGATGACATCATAATTAGTGTGCAGTATGACGTCACAGTGATGTATGACGTCGTAATGTATCCACATTGTGACATCACAATGTATTATGAGAGCGTAACATGCAGGTATTATGACCAATTTCGCTTACCATAATTTGTGTCACATCTACTGGAGCATCATGAGCATGTATTATGACGTCACAGTATATGATGACATCATAATTATTATGCAGTAGGACGTCACATTGTATTATGACGTCATAATGTATCCGCATTATGACATCACAATATATTATGAGAGCGCAACATGCAGGTATTATGAGCAATTTCTCTTACCCCAATTTTTTTCACATCTACTGGAGAAGCATGAGCATGTATTATGACGTCACAGTATATGATGACATCATAATTAGTATGCACTATGACGTCACAATGTATTATGACGTCATAATGTATCCGCATTATGACATCACAATATATTATCAGAGCGCAATTTGCAGGTTTTATGACCATTTTCGATTACCCCAATTTGTGTCACATCTACTGGAGCATCATGAGCATGTATTATGACGTCACAGTATATGATGACATCATAATTAGTATGCACTATGACGTCACAATGTATTATGACGTCATAATGTATCCGCATTATGACATCACAATATATTATGAGAGCGCAATTTTCAGGTTTTATGACCAATTTCGCTTACCCCAATTTGTGTCACATCTACTGGAGCATCATGAGCATGTATTATGACATCACAGTATATGATGACATCATAATTAGTATGCCGTATGACGTCACAATGTATTATGACGTCATAATGTATCCGCATTTTGACATCACAATATATTATAAGAGCGCAACATGCAGGTATTATGAGCAATTTCTCTTAACCCAATTTGTTTCACATCTACTGGAGCATCATGAGCATGTATTCTGACGTCACAGTATTTGATGACATCATAATTAGCATGCAGTATGACGTCACAATGTAGTATGACGTCATAATGTATCCGCATTATGACATCACAATATATTATGAGAGCGCAATTTGCAGGTTTTATGACCAATTTCTCTTACCCCAATTTGTGTCACATCTACTGGAGCATCATGAGCGTGTATTATGATGTCACAGTATATGATGACATCATAATTAGTGTGCAGTATGACGTCACAGTGAAGTATGACGTCATAATGTATCCGCATTATGACATCACAATGTATTATGAGAGCGCAACATGCAGGTATTATGACCAATTTCGCTTACCACAATTTGTGTCACATCTACTGGAGCATCATGAGCATGTATTATGACGTCACAGTATATGGTGACATCATAATTAGTATGCAGTATGACGTCACAATGTATTATGACGTCATAATGTATCCGCATTATGACATCACAATATTTTATGAGAGCGCAATTTGCACGTTTTATGACCATTTTCGATTACTCCAATTTGTGTCACATCTACTGGAGCATCATGAGCATGTATTATGACGTCACAGTATATGATGACATCATAATTAGTATGCACTATGACGTCACAATGTATTATGACGTCATAATGTATCCGCATTATGACATCACAATATATTATGAGAGCGCAACGTGCAGGTATTATGAGCAATTTCTCTGACCCCAATTTGTGTCACATCTACTGGAGCATCATGAGCATGTTTTATGACGTCACAGTATATGATGACATCATAATTAGTATGCACTATGACGTCACAATATATTATGACGTCATAATGTATCCGCATTATGACATCACAATATATTATGAGAGCGCAATTTGCAGGTTTTGTGACCAATTTCGCTTACCCCAATTTGTGTCACATCTACTGGACCATCATGAGCATGTATTATGACGTCACAGTATATGATGCCATCATAATTAGTATGCCGTATGACGTCACAATGTATTATGACGTCATAATGTATCCGCATTTTGACATCACAATATATTATGAGAGCGCAACATGCAGGTATTATGAGCAATTTCTCTTAACCAAATTTGTGTCACATCTACTGGAGCATCATGAGCATGTATTCTGACGTCACAGTATTTGATGACATCATAATTAGTATGCAGTATGACGTCACAATGTAGTATGACGTCATAATGTATCCGCATTATGACATCACAATATATTATGAGAGCGCAACTAGCAGGTATTATGACCAATTTCGCTTACCCCAATTTGTGTCACATCTACTGGAGAATCATGAGCATGTATTATGACGTCACAGTATATGATGACATCATAATTAGTATGCAGTATGACGTCACAATGTATTATGACATCATAATGTATCCGCATTATGACATCACAATATTTTATGAGAGCGCAATTTGCACGTTTTATGACCATTTTCGATTACTCCAATTTGTGTCACATCTACAGGAGCATCATGAGCATGTATTATGACGTCACAGTATATGATGACATCATAATTAGTATGCAGTATGACGTCACAATATTTTATGACGTCATAATGTATCCGCATTATGACATCACAATATATTATGAGAGCGCAACGTGCAGGTATTATGAGCAATTTCTCTTACCCCAATTTGTTTCACATCTACTGGAGCATCATGAGCATGTATTATGATGTCAAAGTATATGATGACATCATAATTAATATGCACTATGACGTCACAATGTATTATGAAGTCATAATGTATCCGCATTATGACATCACAATATATTATGAGAGCGCAATTTGCAGGTTTTATGACCAATTACGCTTACCCCAATTTGTGTCACATCTACTGGAGCATCATGAGCATGTATTATGACGTCACAGTATATGATGACATCATAATTAGTATGCCGTATGACATCACAATGTTATGACGTCATAATGTATCCGTATTTTGACATCACAATATATCATGAGAGCGCAACATGCAGGTATTACGAGCAATTTCTCTTAACCCAATTTGTGTCACATCTACTGGAGCATCATGAGCATGTATTATGACGTCACAGTATATGATGACATCATAATTAGTATGCAGTATGACGTCACAATGTATTATGACGTCATAATGTATCCACATTATGACATCACAATATTTTATCAGAGCGCAATTTGCACGTTTTATGACCATTTTCGATTACTCCAATTTGTGTCACATCTGCTGGAGCATCATGACCATGTATTATGACGTCACAGTATATGATGCCATCATAATTAGTATGCAGTATGACGTCACAATGTATTATGACGTCATAATGTATCCGCATTATGACATCACAATATATTATGAGAGCGCAACGTGCAGGTATTATGAGCAATTTCTCTTACCCCAATTTGTGTCACATCTACTGGAGCATCATGAGCATGTGTTCTAACGTCACAGTATTTGGTGACATCATAATTAGTATGCAGTATGACGTCACAATGTAGTATGACGTCATAATGTATCCGCATTATGACATCACAATATATTATGAGAGCGCAATTTGCAGGTTTTATGACCAATTTCGCTTACCCCAATTTGTGTCACATCTACTGGAGCATCATGAGCATGTATTATGTCGTCACAGTATATGATGACATCATAATTAGTATGCACTATGACGTCACAATGTATTATGACGCCGTAACGTATCCGCATTATGACATCACAATATATTATGAGAGCGCAATTTGCAGGTTTTATGACCAATTTCTCTTACCCCAATTTGTGTCACATCTACTGGAGCATCATGAGCATGTATTATGACGTCACAGTATATGATGACATCATAATTAGTGTGCAGTATGACGTCACAGTGATGTATGACGTCGTAATGTATCCACATTGTGACATCACAATGTATTATGAGAGCGTAACATGCAGGTATTATGACCAATTTCGCTTACCATAATTTGTGTCACATCTACTGGAGCATCATGAGCATGTATTATGACGTCACAGTATATGATGACATCATAATTATTATGCAGTAGGACGTCACATTGTATTATGACGTCATAATGTATCCGCATTATGACATCACAATATATTATGAGAGCGCAACATGCAGGTATTATGAGCAATTTCTCTTACCCCAATTTTTTTCACATCTACTGGAGAAGCATGAGCATGTATTATGACGTCACAGTATATGATGACATCATAATTAGTATGCACTATGACGTCACAATGTATTATGACGTCATAATGTATCCGCATTATGACATCACAATATATTATCAGAGCGCAATTTGCAGGTTTTATGACCATTTTCGATTACCCCAATTTGTGTCACATCTACTGGAGCATCATGAGCATGTATTATGACGTCACAGTATATGATGACATCATAATTAGTATGCACTATGACGTCACAATGTATTATGACGTCATAATGTATCCGCATTATGACATCACAATATATTATGAGAGCGCAATTTTCAGGTTTTATGACCAATTTCGCTTACCCCAATTTGTGTCACATCTACTGGAGCATCATGAGCATGTATTATGACATCACAGTATATGATGACATCATAATTAGTATGCCGTATGACGTCACAATGTATTATGACGTCATAATGTATCCGCATTTTGACATCACAATATATTATAAGAGCGCAACATGCAGGTATTATGAGCAATTTCTCTTAACCCAATTTGTTTCACATCTACTGGAGCATCATGAGCATGTATTCTGACATCACAGTATTTGATGACATCATAATTAGCATGCAGTATGACGTCACAATGTAGTATGACGTCATAATGTATCCGCATTATGACATCACAATATATTATGAGAGCGCAATTTGCAGGTTTTATGACCAATTTCTCTTACCCCAATTTGTGTCACATCTACTGGAGCATCATGAGCGTGTATTATGATGTCACAGTATATGATGACATCATAATTAGTGTGCAGTATGACGTCACAGTGAAGTATGACGTCATAATGTATCCGCATTATGACATCACAATGTATTATGAGAGCGCAACATGCAGGTATTATGACCAATTTCGCTTACCACAATTTGTGTCACATCTACTGGAGCATCATGAGCATGTATTATGACGTCACAGTATATGGTGACATCATAATTAGTATGCAGTATGACGTCACAATGTATTATGACGTCATAATGTATCCGCATTATGACATCACAATATTTTATGAGAGCGCAATTTGCACGTTTTATGACCATTTTCGATTACTCCAATTTGTGTCACATCTACTGGAGCATCATGAGCATGTATTATGACGTCACAGTATATGATGACATCATAATTAGTATGCACTATGACGTCACAATGTATTATGACGTCATAATGTATCCGCATTATGACATCACAATATATTATGAGAGCGCAACGTGCAGGTATTATGAGCAATTTCTCTGACCCCAATTTGTGTCACATCTACTGGAGCATCATGAGCATGTTTTATGACGTCACAGTATATGATGACATCATAATTAGTATGCACTATGACGTCACAATATATTATGACGTCATAATGTATCCGCATTATGACATCACAATATATTATGAGAGCGCAATTTGCAGGTTTTGTGACCAATTTCGCTTACCCCAATTTGTGTCACATCTACTGGACCATCATGAGCATGTATTATGACGTCACAGTATATGATGCCATCATAATTAGTATGCCGTATGACGTCACAATGTATTATGACGTCATAATGTATCCGCATTTTGACATCACAATATATTATGAGAGCGCAACATGCAGGTATTATGAGCAATTTCTCTTAACCAAATTTGTGTCACATCTACTGGAGCATCATGAGCATGTATTCTGACGTCACAGTATTTGATGACATCATAATTAGTATGCAGTATGACGTCACAATGTAGTATGACGTCATAATGTATCCGCATTATGACATCACAATATATTATGAGAGCGCAACTAGCAGGTATTATGACCAATTTCGCTTACCCCAATTTGTGTCACATCTACTGGAGAATCATGAGCATGTATTATGACGTCACAGTATATGATGACATCATAATTAGTATGCAGTATGACGTCACAATGTATTATGACATCATAATGTATCCGCATTATGACATCACAATATTTTATGAGAGCGCAATTTGCACGTTTTATGACCATTTTCGATTACTCCAATTTGTGTCACATCTACAGGAGCATCATGAGCATGTATTATGACGTCACAGTATATGATGACATCATAATTAGTATGCAGTATGACGTCACAATATTTTATGACGTCATAATGTATCCGCATTATGACATCACAATATATTATGAGAGCGCAACGTGCAGGTATTATGAGCAATTTCTCTTACCCCAATTTGTTTCACATCTACTGGAGCATCATGAGCATGTATTATGATGTCAAAGTATATGATGACATCATAATTAATATGCACTATGACGTCACAATGTATTATGAAGTCATAATGTATCCGCATTATGACATCACAATATATTATGAGAGCGCAATTTGCAGGTTTTATGACCAATTACGCTTACCCCAATTTGTGTCACATCTACTGGAGCATCATGAGCATGTATTATGACGTCACAGTATATGATGACATCATAATTAGTATGCCGTATGACATCACAATGTTATGACGTCATAATGTATCCGTATTTTGACATCACAATATATCAAGAGAGCGCAACATGCAGGTATTACGAGCAATTTCTCTTAACCCAATTTGTGTCACATCTACTGGAGCATCATGAGCATATATTCTGACGTCACAGTATTTGATGACATCATAATTAGTATGCAGTATGACGTCACAATGTAGTATGACGTCATAATGTATCCGCATTATGACATCACAATATATTATGAGAGCGCAATTTGCAGGTTTTATGACCAATTTCTCTTACCCCAATTTGTGTCACATCTACTGGAGCATCATGAGCATGTATTATGTCGTCACAGTATATGATGACATCATAATTAGTATGCACTATGACGTCACAATGTATTATGACGCCGTAACGTATCCGCATTATGACATCACAATATATTATGAGAGCGCAATTTGCAGGTTTTATGACCAATTTCTCTTACCCCAATTTGTGTCACATCTACTGGAGCATCATGAGCATGTATTATGACGTCACAGTACATGATGACATCGTAATTATTGTGCAGTATGACGTCACAGTGAAGTATGACGTCATAATGTATCCGCATTATGACATCACAATGTATTATGAGAGCGCAACATGCAGGTATTATGACCAATTTCGCTTACCATAATTTGTGTCACATCTACGGGAGCATCATGAGCATGTATTATGACGTCACAGTATATGTTGACATCATAATTAGTATGCAGTATGACGTCACAATGTATTATGACGTCATAATGTATCCGCATTATGACATCACAATATATTATGAGAGCGCAACTAGCAGGTATTATGACCAATTTCGCTTACCCCAATTTGTGTCACATCTACTGGAGAATCATGAGCATGTATTATGACGTCACAGTATATGATGCCATCATAATTAGTATGCAGTATGACGTCACAATGTATTATGACGTCATAATGTATCCGCATTTTGACATCACAATATATTATGAGAGCGCAACGTGCAGGTATTATGAGCAATTTCTCTTACCCCAATTTGTGTCACATCTACTGGAGCATCATGAGCATGTATTATGACGTCACAGTATATGATGACATCATAATTAGTATGCACTATGACGTCACAATGTATTATGACGTCATAATGTATCCGCATTATGACATCACAATATATTATGAGAGCGCAATTTGCAGGTTTTATGACCAATTTCGCTTACCCCAATTTGTGTCACATCTACTGGAGCATCATGAGCATGTATTATGACGTCACAGTATATGATGACATCATAATTAGTATGCCGTATGACGTCACAATATATTATGACGTCATAATGTATCCGCATTTTGACATCACAATATATTATGAGAGCGCAACATGCAGGTATTATGACCAATTTCGCTTACCACAATTTGTGTCACATCTACTGGAGCATCATGAGCATGTATTATGACGTCACAGTATATGGTGACATCATAATTAGTATGCAGTATGACGTCACAATGTATTATGACGTCATAATGTATCCGCATTATGACATCACAATATTTTATGAGAGCGCAATTTGCACGTTTTATGACCATTTTCGATTACTCCAATTTGTGTCACATCTACTGGAGCATCATGAGCATGTATTATGATGTCACAGTATATGATGACATCATAATTAGTATGCACTATGATGTCACAATGTATTATGACGTCATAATGTATCCGCATTATGACATCACAATATATTATGAGAGCGCAACGTGCAGGTATTATGAGAAATTTCTCTGACCCCAATTTGTGTCACATCTACTGGAGCATCATGAGCATGTATTATGACGTCACAGTATATGATGACATCATAATTAGTATGCCGTATGACGTCACAATGTATTATGACGTCATAATGTATCCGCATTTTGACATCACAATATATTATGAGAGCGCAACATGCAGGTATTATGAGCAATTTCTCTTAACCAAATTTGTGTCACATCTACTGGAGCATCATGAGCATGTATTCCGACGTCACAGTATTTGATGACATCATAATTAGTATGCAGTATGACGTCACAATGTAGTATGACGTCATAATGTATCCGCATTATGACATCACAATATATTATGAGAGCGCAACTAGCAGGTATTATGACCAATTTCGCTTACCCCAATTTGTGTCACATCTACTGGAGAATCATGAGCATGTATTATGACGTCACAGTATATGATGACATCATAATTAGTATGCAGTATGACATCACAATGTATTATGACATCATAATGTATCCGCATTATGACATCACAATATTTTATGAGAGCGCAATTTGCACGTTTTATGACCATTTTTGATTACTCCAATTTGTGTCACATCTACTGGAGCATCATGAGCATGTATTATGACGTCACAGTATATGATGACATCATAATTAGTATGCAGTATGACGTCACAATATTTTATGACGTCATAATGTATCCGCATTATGACATCACAATATATTATCAGAGCGCAACGTGCAGGTATTATGAGCAATTTCTCTTACCCCAATTTGTGTCACATCTACTGGAGCATCATGAGCATGTATTATGACGTCAAAGTATATGATGACATCATAATTAGTATGCACTATGACGTCACAATGTATTATGAAGTCATAATGTATCCGCATTATGACATCACAATATATTATGAGAGCGCAATTTGCAGGTTTTATGACCAATTTCGCTTACCCCAATTTGTGTCACATCTACTGGACCATCATGAGCATGTATTATGACGTCACAGTATATGATGACATCATAATTAGTATGCCGTATGACATCACAATGTATTATGACGTCATAATGTATCCGTATTTTGACATCACAATATATCATGAGAGCGCAACATGCAGGTATTATGAGCAATTTCTCTTAACCCAATTTGTGTCACATCTACTGGAGCATCATGAGCATATATTCTGACGTCACAGTATTTGATGACATCATAATTAGTATGCAGTATGACGTCACAATGTAGTATGAAGTCATAATGTATCCGCATTATGACATCACAATATATTACGAGAGCGCAATTTGCAGGTTTTATGACCAATTTCGCTTACCCCAAATTGTGTCACATCTACTGGAGCATCATGAGCATGTATTATGTCGTCACAGTATATGATGACATCATAATTAGTATGCACTATGACGTCACAATGTATTATGACGCCGTAACGTATCCGCATTATGACATCACAATATATTATGAGAGCACAATTTGCAGGTTTTATGACCAATTTCTCTTACCCCAATTTGTGTCACATCTACTGGAGCATCATGAGCATGTATTATGACGTCACAGTATATGATGACATCATAATTAGTGTGCAGTATGACGTCACAGTGAAGTATGACGTCATAATGTATCCGCATTATGACATCACAATGTATTATGAGAGCGCAACATGCAGGTATTATGACCAATTTCGCTTACCATAATTTGTGTCACATCTACGGGAGCATCATGAGCATGTATTATGACGTCACAGTATATGATGACATCATAATTAGTATGCAGTATGACGTCACAATGTATTATGACGTCATAATGTATCCGCATTATGACATCACAATATTTTATGAGAGCGCAATTTGCACGTTTTATGACCATTTTCGATTACTCCAATTTGTGTCACATCTGCTGGAGCATCATGACCATGTATTATGACGTCACAGTATATGATGCCATCATAATTAGTATGCAGTATGACGTCACAATGTATTATGACGTCATAATGTATCCGCAGTATGACATCACAATATATTATGAGAGCGCAACGTGCAGGTATTATGAGCAATTTCTATTACCCCAATTTGTGTCACATCCACTGGAGCATCATGAGCATGAATTCTGACGTCACAGTATTTGGTGACATCATAATTAGTATGCAGTATGACGTCACAATGTAGTATGACGTCATAATGTATCCGCATTATGACATCACAATATATTATGAGAGCGCAATTTGCAGGTTTTATGACCAATTTCGCTTACCCCAATTTGTGTCACATCTACTGGATCATCATGAGCATGTATTATGACGTCACAGTATATGATGACATCATAATTAGTGTGCAGTATGACGTCACAGTGATGTATGACGTCATAATGTATCCGCATTGTGACATCACAATGTATTATGAGAGCGCAACATGCAGGTATTATGACCAATTTCGCTTACCATAATTTGTGTCACATCTACTGGAGCATCATGAGCATGTATTATGACGTCACAGTATATGATGACATCATAATTCTTATGCAGTAGGACGTCACAATGTATTATGACATCATAATGTATCCGCATTATGACATCACAATATTTTATGAGAGCGCAATTTGCACGTTTTATGACCATTTTCGATTACTCCAATTTGTGTCACATCTACCGGAGCATCATGAGCATGTATTATGACGTCACAGTATATGATGCCATCATAATTAGTATGCAGTATGACATCACAATGTATTATGACGTCATAATGTATCCGCATTATGACATCACAATATATTATGAGAGCGCAACGTGCAGGAATTATGAGCAATTTCTCTTACCCCAATTTGTGTCACATCTACTGGAGCATCATGAGCATGTATTATGACGTCACAGTATATGATGACATCATAATTAGTATGCACTATGACGTCACAATGTATTATGACGTCATAATGTATCCGCATTATGACATCACAATATATTATGAGAGCGCAATTTGCATGTTTTATGACCAATTTCGCTTACCCCAATTTGTGTCACATCTACTGGAGCATCATGAGCATGTATTATGACGTCACAGTATATGATGACATCATAATTAGTATGCCGTATGATGTCACAATGTATTATGGTGTCATAATGTATCCGCATTTTGACATCACAATATATCATGAGAGCGCAACATGCAGGTATTATGAGCAATTTCTCTTAACCCAATTTGTGTCACATCTACTGGAGCATCATGAGCATGTATTATGTCGTCACAGTATATGATGACATCATAATTAGTATGCACTATGACGTCACAATGTATTATGACGCCGTAACGTATCCACATTATGACATCACAACATATTATGAGAGCGCAATTTGCAGGTTTTATGACAAATTTCTCTTACCCCAATTTGTGTCACATCTACTGGAGCATCATGAGCATGTATTATGACGTCACAGTATATGATGACATCATAATTAGTATGCCGTATGACGTCACAATGTATTATGACGTCATAATGTATCCGCATTTTGACATCACAATATATTATGAGAGCGCAACATGCAGGTATTATGAGCAGTTTCTCTTAACCCAATTTGTGTCACATCTACTGGAGCATCATGAGCATGTATTTTGACGTCACAGTATTTGTTTACATCATAATTAGTATGCAGTATGACGTCACAATGTAGTATGACGTCATAATGTATCCGCATTATGACATCACAATATATTATGAGAGCGCAATTTGCAGGTTTTATGACCAATTTCGCTTACCACAATTTGTGTCGCATCTACTGGAGCATCATGAGCATGTATTATGTCATCACAGTATATGATGACATCATAATTAGTATGCACTATGACGTCACAATGTATTATGACGCCATAACGTATCCGCATTATGACATCACAATATATTATGAGAGCGCAATTTGCAGGTTTTATGACCAATTTCTCTTACCCCAATTTGTGTCACATCTACTGGAGCATCATGAGCATGTATTATGACGTCACAGTATATGATGACATCATAATTAGTGCGCAGTATGACGTTACTGTGAAGTATGACGTCATAATGTATCCGCATTATGACATCACCATGTATTATGAGAGCGCAACATGCAGGTATTATGACCAATTTCGCTTACCACAATTTGTGTCACATCTACGGGAGCATCATGAGCATGTATTATGACGTCACAGTATATGATGACATCATAATTAGTATGCAGTATGACGTCACAATGTATTATGACGTCATAATGTATCCGCATTATGACATCACAATATTTTATGAGAGCGCAATTTGCACGTTTTATGACCATTTTCGATTACTCCAATTTGTGTTACATCTGCTGGAGCATCATGACCATGTATTATGACGTCACAGTATATGATGCCATCATAATTAGTATGCAGTATGACGTCACAATGTATTATGACGTCATAATGTATCCGCATTATGACATCACAATATATTATGAGAGCGCAACGTGCAGGTATTATGAGCAATTTCTCTTACCCCAATTTGTGTAACATCTACTGGAGCATCATGAGCATGTATTCTGACGTCACAGTATTTGGTGACATCATAATTAGTATGCAGTATGACGTCACAATGTAGTATGACGTCATAATGTATCCGCATTATGACATCACAATATTTTATGAGAGCGCAATTTGCACGTTTTATGACCATTTTCGATTACTCCAATTTGTGTCACATCTACTGGAGCATCATGAGCATGTATTATGACGTCACAGTATATGATGCCATCATAATTAGTATGCAGTATGACGTCACAATGTATTATGACGTCATAATGTATCCGCATTTTGACATCACAATATATTATGAGAGCGCAACGTGCAGGTATTATGAGCAATTTCTCTTACCCCAATTTGTGTCACATCTACTGGAGCATCATGAGCATGTATTATGACGTCACAGTATATGATGACATCATAATTAGTATGCACTATGACGTCACAATGTATTATGACGTCATAATGTATCCGCATTATGACATCACAATATATTATGAGAGCGCAATTTGCAGGTTTTATGACCAATTTCGCTTACCCCAATTTGTGTCACATCTACTGGAGCATCATGAGCATGTATTATGACGTCACAGTATATGATGACATCATAATTAGTATGCCGTATGACGTCACAATGTATTATGATGTCATAATGTATCCGCATTTTGACATCACAATATATTATGAGAGCGCAATTTGCATGTATTATGACCAATTTCGCTTACCCCAATTTGTGTCACATCTACTGGAGCATCATGAGCATGTATTATGACGTCACAGTATATGATGACATCATAATTAGTGTGCAGTATGACGTCACAGTGATGTATGACGTCATAATGTATCCGCATTGTGACATCACAATGTATTATGAGAGCGCAACATGCAGGTATTATGACCAATTTCGCTTACCATAATTTGTGTCACATCTACTGGAGCATCATGAGCATGTATTATGACGTCACAGTATATGATGACATCATAATTATTATGCAGTAGGACGTCACAATGTATTATGACATCATAATGTATCCGCATTATGACATCACAATATTTTATGAGAGCGCAATTTGCACGTTTTATGACCATTTTCGATTACTCCAATTTGTGTCACATCTACTGGAGCATCATGAGCATGTATTATGACGTCACAGTATATGATGACATCATAATTAGTATGCAGTATGACGTCACAATATATTATGACGTGATAATGTATCCGCATTATGACATCACAATATAATATGAGAGCGCAACGTGCAGGTATTATGAGCAATTTCTCTTACCCCAATTTGTGTCACATCTACTGGAGCATCATGAGCATGTATTATGACGTCACAGTATATGATGACATCATAATTAGTATGCACTATGACGTCACAATGTATTATGACGTCATAATGTATCCGCATTATGACATCACAATATATTATGAGAGCGCAATTTGCAGGTTTTATGACCAATTTCGCTTACCCCAATTTGTGTCACATCTACTGGACCATCATGAGCATGTATTATGACGTCACAGTATATGATGACATCATAATTAGTATGCCGTATGACATCACAATGTATTATGACGTCATAATGTATCCGTATTTTGACATCACAATATATCATGAGAGCGCAACATGCAGGTATTATGAGCAATTTCTCTTAAGCCAATTTGTTTCACATCTACTGGAGCATCATGAGCATATATTCTGACGTCACAGTATTTGATGACATCATAATTAGTATGCAGTATGACGTCACAATGTAGTATGACGTCATAATGTATCCGCATTATGACATCACAATATATTACGAGAGCGCAATTTGCAGGTTTTATGACCAATTTCGCTTACCCCAATTTGTGTCACATCTACTGGAGCATCATGAGCATGTATTATGTCGTCACAGTATATGATGACATCATAATTAGTATGCACTATGACGTCACAATGTATTATGACGCCGTAACGTATCCACATTATGACATCACAATATATTATGAGAGCGCAATTTGCAGGTTTTATGAACAATTTCTCTTTCCCCAATTTGTGTCACATCTACTGGAGCATCATGAGCATGTATTATGACGTCACAGTATATGATGACATCATAATTAGTATGCCGTATGACGTCACAATGTATTATGACGTCATAATGTATCCGCATTTTGACATCACAATATATTATGAGAGCGCAACATGCAGGTATTATGAGCAATTTCTCTTAACCCAATTTGTGTCACATCTACTGGAGCATCATGAGCATGTATTTTGACGTCACAGTATTTGTTGACATCATAATTAGTATGCAGTATGACGTCACAATGTAGTATGACGTCATAATGTATCCGCATTATGACATCACAATATATTATGAGAGCGCAATTTGCAGGTTTTATGACCAATTTCGCTTACCACAATTTGTGTCGCATCTACTGGAGCATCATGAGCATGTATTATGTCGTCACAGTATATGATGACATCATAATTAGTTTGCACTATGACGTCACAATGTATTATGACGCCATAACGTATCCGCATTATGACATCACAATATATTATGAGAGCGCAATTTGCAGGTTTTATGACCAATTTCTCTTACCCCAATTTGTGTCACATCTACTGGAGCATCATGAGCATGTATTATGACGTCACAGTATATGATGACATCATAATTAGTGCGCAGTATGACGTTACTGTGAAGTATGACGTCATAATGTATCCGCATTATGACATCACAATGTATTATGAGAGCGCAACATGCAGGTATTATGACCAATTTCGCTTACCACAATTTGTGTCACATCTACTGGAGCATCATGAGCATGTATTATGACGTCACAGTATATGATGACATCATAATTACTATGGACTATGACGTCACATTGTATTATGACGTCATAATGTATCCACATTATGACATCACAATATATTATCAGTGCGCAATTTGCAGGTTTTATGACCATTTTCGATTACTCCAATTTGTGTCACATCTACTGGAGCATCATGAGCATGTATTATGATGTCACAGTATAGGATGACATCATAATTACTATGCACTATGATGTCACAATGTATTATGACGTCATAATGTATCTGTATTATGACATCACAATATATTATGAGAGCGCAACATGCAGGTATTATGAGCAATTTCTCTTACCCCAATTTGTGTCACATCTACTGGAGAATCATGAGCATGTATTCTGACGTCACAGTATTTGATGACATCATAATTAGTATGCACTATGACGTCACAGTGTATTATGACGCCGTAATGTATAAGCGTTATGACATCACAATATATTATGAGAGCGCAATTTGCAGGTTTTATGACCAATTTCTCTTACCCCAATTTGTGTCACATCTACTGGAGCATCATGAGCATGTATTATGATGTCACAGTATATGATGACATCGTAATTAGTGTGCAGTATGACCTCACAGTGAAGTATGACGTCATAATGTATCCGCATTATGACATCACAATGTATTATGAGAGCGCAACATGCAGGTATTATGACCAATTTCGCTTACCACAATTTGTGTCACATCTACTGGAGCATCATGAGCATGTATTATGACGTCACAGTATATGATGACATCATAATTAGTATGGACTATGACGTCACATTGTATTATGGCGTCATAATGTATCCGCATTATGACATCACAATATATTATCAGAGCGCAATTTGCAGGTTTTATGACCATTTTCGAATACTCCAATTTGTGTCACATCTACTGGAGCATCATGAGCATGTATTATGACGTCACAGTATATGATGACATCATAATTAGTATGCACTATGACGTCACAATGTATTATGACGTCATAATGTATCCGCCTTCTGACATCACAATATATTATGAGAGCGCAACATGCAGGTATTATGAGCAATTTCTCTTACCCCAGTTTGTGTCACATCTACTGGAGCATCATGAGCATGTATTGTGACGTCACAGTATTTGATGACATCATAATTAGTATGGAGTATGACGTCACAATGTATTATGACGTCATAATGTATCCGCATTATGACATCACAATATTTTATGAGAGCGCAATTTGCACGTTTTATGACCATTTTCGATTACTCCAATTTGTGTCACATCTACTGGAGCATCATGAGCATGTATTATGACGTCACAGTATATGATGACATCATAATTAGTATGCACTATGACATCACAATGTATTATGACGTCATAATGTATCCGCATTATGACATCACAATATATTATGAGAGCGCAACATGCAGGTATTATGAGCAATTTCTCTTACCTAAATTTGTGTCACATCTACTGGAGCATCATGAGCATGTATTATGACGTCACAGTATATGATGACAAAATAATTAGTATGCACTTTGACGTCACAATGTATTATGACGTCATAATGTATCCGCCTTATGACATCACAATATATTATGAGAGCGCAACATGCATGTATTATGAGCAATTTCTCTTACCCCAATTTGTGTCACATCTACTGGAGCATCATGAGCATGTATTCTGACATCACAGTATATGATGACATCATAATTAGTATGCAGTATGACATCACAATGTATTATGACGTCATAATGTATCCGCATTATGACATCACAATATATTATGAGAGTGCAATTTGCTGGTTTTATGACCAATTTCGCTTACCACAATTTGTGTCACATCTACTGGAGCATCATGAGCATGTATTATGATGTCACAATATATGATGACATCATAATTAGTATGCACTATGACGTCACAATGTTTTATGACGCCGTAACGTATCCGCATTATGATATCACAATATATTATGAGAGCACAATTTGCAGGTTTTATGAACAATTTCTCTTACCCCAATTTGTGTCACATCTACTGGAGCATCATGAGCATGTATTATGATGTCAGAGTATATGATGACATCATAATTAGTATGCACTATGACATCACAATGTATTATGACGTCATAATGTATCCGCATTATGACATCACAATATATTATGAGAGCGCAATTTGCAGGTTTTATGACCAATTTCACTTACCCCATTTTGTGTCACATCTACTGGAGCATCATGAGCATGTATTATGACGTCACAGTATATCATGACATCATAATTAGTATGCAGTATGACGTCACAATGTATTATGACGTCATAATATATCCGCATTATGACATCACAATATATTATGAGAGCGCAATTTGCAGGTTTTATGACCAATTTCGCTTACCACAATTTGTGTCACATCTACTGGATCATCATGAGCATGTATTATGACGTCACAGTATATGAGGAAATCATAATTACTATGCAGTATGACGTCACAATGTATTATGACGTCATAATGTATCCACATTATGACATCACAATATATTATGAGAGCGCAATTTGCAGGATTTATGACCATTTTCGATTACTCCAATTTGTGTCACATCTACTGGAGCATCATGAGCATGTATTATGACGTCACAGTATATGATGACATCATAATTAGTATGCACTATGACGTCACAATGTATTATGACGTCATAATGTATCCGCATTATGACATCACAATATATTATGAGAGCGCAACATGCAGGTTTTATGACCAATTTCGCTTACACCAATTTGTGTCACATCTACTGGAGCATCATGAGCATGTATTATGAAGTCACAGTATATGATGACATCATAATTAGTATGCAGTATGATGTCAAAATGTATTATGACCTCGTAATGTATCCTCATTATGACTTCACAATATATTATGAGAGCGCAACATGCAGGTATTATGAGCAATTTCTCTTACCCCAATTTGTGTCACATCTACTGGAGCATCATGAGCATGTATTATGACGTCACAGTATATGATGATAGCATAATTAGTATGCAGTATGACGTCACAATGTATTATGACATCATAATGTATCCGCATTATGACATCACAATATTTTATGAGAGCGCAATTTGCACGTTTTATGACCATTTTCGATTACTCCAATTTGTGTCACATCTACTGGAGCATCATGAGCATGTATTATGACGTCACAGTATATGATGACATCATAATTAGTATGCAGTATGACGTCACAATATTTTATGACGTCATAATGTATCCGCATTATGACATCACAATATATTATGAGAGCGCAACGTGCAGGTATTATGAGCAATTTTTCTTACCCCAATTTGTGTCACATCTACTGGAGCATCATGAGCATGTATTATGACGTCAAAGTATATGATGACATCATAATTAGTATGCACTATGACGTCACAATGTATTATGAAGTCATAATGTATCCGCTTTATGACATCACAATATATTATGAGAGCGCAATTTGCAGGTTTTATGACCAATTTCGCTTACCCCAATTTGTGTCACATCTACTGGACCATCATGAGCATGTATTATGACGTCACAGTATGTGATGACATCATAATTAGTATGCCGTATGACATCACAATGTATTATGACGTCATAATGTATCCGTATTTTGACATCACAATATATCATGAGAGCGCAACATGCAGGTATTATGAGCAATTTCTCTTAACCCAATTTGTGTCACATCTACTGGGGCATCATGAGCATGTATTATGACGTCACAGTATATGATGACATCATAATTAGTGTGCAGTATGACGTCACAGTGAAGTATGACGTCATAATGTATCCGCATTATGACATCACAATGTATTATGAGAGCGCAACATGCAGGTATTATGACCAATTTCGCTTACCATAATTTGTGTCACATCTACGGGAGCATCATGAGCATGTATTATGACGTCACAGTATATGATGACATCATAATTAGTATGCAGTATGACGTCACAATGTATTATGACATCATAATGCATCCGCATTATGATATCACAATATTTTATGAGAGCGCAATTTGCACGTTTTATGACCATTTTCGATTACTCCAATTTGTGTCACATCTGCTGGAGCATCATGACCATGTATTATGATGTCACAGTATATGATGCCATCATAATTAGCATGCAGTATGACGTCACAATGTATTATGACGTCATAATGTATCCGCATTATGACATCACAATATATTATGAGAGCGCAACGTGCAGGTATTATGAGCAATTTCTCTTACCCCAATTTGTTTCACATCCACTGGAGCATCATGAGCATGTATTCTGACGTCACAGTATTTGGTGACATCATAATTAGTATGCAGTATGACGTCACAATGTAGTATGACGTCATAATGTATCCGCATTATGACATCACAATATATTATGAGAGCGCAATTTGCAGGTTTTATGACCAATTTCGCTTACCCCAATTTGTGTCACATCTACTGGAGCATCATGAGCATGTATTATGTCGTCACAGTATATGATGACATCATAATTAGTATGCACTATGACGTCACAATGTATTATGACGCCGTAACGTATCCGCATTATGACATCACAATATATTATGAGAGCGCAATTTGCAGGTATTATGACCAATTTCTCTTACCCCAATTTGTGTCACATCTACTGGAGCATCATGAGCATGTATTATGACGTCACAGTATATGATGACATCATAATTAGTGTGCAGTATGACGTCACAGTGATGTATGACGTCATAATGTATCCGCATTGTGACATCACAATGTATTATGAGAGCGCAACATGCAGGTATTATGACCAATTTCGCTTAACATAATTTGTGTCACATCTACTGGAGCATCATGAGCATGTATTATGACGTCACAGTATATGATGACATCATAATTATTATGCAGTAGGACGTCACAATGTATTATGACATCATAATGTATCCGCATTATGACATCACAATATTTTATGAGAGCGCAATTTGAACGTTTTATGACCATTTTCGATTACTCCAATTTGTGTCACATCTACTGGAGCATCATGAGCATGTATTATGACGTCACAGTATATGATGCCATCATAATTAGTATGCAGTATGACGTCACAATGTATTATGACGTCATAATGTATCCGCATTATGACATCACAATATATTATGAGAGCGCAACGTGCAGGTATTATGAGCAATTTCTCTAACCCCAATTTGTGTCACATCTACTGGAGCATCATGAGCATGTATTATGACGTCACAGTATATGATGACATCATAATCAGGATGCACTATGACGTCACAATGTATTATGACGTCATAATGTATCCGCATTATGACATCACAATATATTATGAGAGCGCAATTTGCAGGTTTTATGACCAATTTCGCTTACCCCAATTTGTGTCACATCTACTGGAGCATCATGAGCATGTATTATGACGTCACAGTATATGATGACATCATAACTAGTATGCCGTATGACGTCACAATGTATTATGACGTCATAATGTATCCGCATTTTGACATCACAATATATTATGAGAGCGCAACATGCAGGTATTATGAGCAATTTCTCTTAACCCAATTTGTGTCACATCTACTGGAGCATCATGAGCATGTATTATGACGTCACAGTATATGATGACATCATAATTAGTATGCACTATGACGTCACAATGTATTATGACGTCATAATGTATCCGCATTATGACTTCACAATATATTATGAGAGCGCAATTTGCAGGTTTTATGACCAATTTCGCTTACCCCAATTTGTGTCACATCTACTGGACCATCATGAGCATGTATTATGACGTCACAGTATATGATGACATCATAATTAGTATGCCGTATGACATCACAATGTATTATGACGTCATAATGTATCCGTATTTTGACATCACAATATATCATGAGAGCGCAACATGCAGGTATTATGAGCAATTTCTCTTAACCCAATTTGTTTCACATCTACTGGAGCATCATGAGCATATATTCTGACGTCACAGTATTTGATGACATCATAATTAGTATGCAGTATGACGTCACAATGTAGTATGACGTCATAATGTATCCGCATTATGACATCACAATATATTACGAGAGCGCAATTTGCAGGTTTTATGACCAATTTCGCTTACCCCAATTTGTGTCACATCTACTGGAGCATCATGAGCATGTATTATGTCGTCACAGTATATGATGACATCATAATTAGTATGCACTATGACGTCACAATGTATTATGACGCCTTAACGTATCCACATTATGACATCACAATATATTATGAGAGCGTAATTTGCAGGTTTTATGACCAATTTCTCTTACCCCAATTTGTGTCACATCTACTGGAGCATCATGAGCAAGTATTATGACGTCACAGTATATGATGACATCATAATTAGTATGCCGTATGACGTCACAATGTATTATGACGTCATAATGTATCCGCCTTTTGACATCACAATATATTATGAGAGCGCAATTTGCAGGTTTTATGACCAATTTCTCTTACCCCAATTTGTGTCACATCTACTGGAGCATCATGAGCATGTATTATGACGTCACAGTATATGATGACATCATAATTAGTGCGCAGTATGACGTTACTGTGAAGTATGACGTCATAATGTATCCGCATTATGACATCACAATGTATTATGAGAGCGCAGCATGCAGGTATTATGACCAATTTCGCTTACCACAATTTGTGTCACATCTACTGGAGCATCATGAGCATGTATTATGACGTCACAGTATATGATGACATCATAATTACTATGGACTATGACGTCACATTGTATTATGACGTCATAATGTATCCGCATTATGACATCACAATATATTATCAGTGCGCAATTTGCAGGTTTTATGAACATTTTCGATTACTCCAATTTGTGTCACATCTACTGGAGCATCATGAGCATGTATTATGACGTCACAGTATAGGATGACATCATAATTACTATGCACTATGATGTCACAATGTATTATGACGTCATAATGTATCTGTATTATGACATCACAATATACTTGAGAGCGCAACATGCAGGTATTATGAGCAATTTCTCTTACCTAAATTTGTGTGACATCTACTGGAGGATCATGAGAATGTATTATGACGTCACAGTATATGATGACAAAATAATTAGTATGCACTTTGACGTCACAATGTATTATGACGTCATATTGTATCCGCATTATGACATCACAATATATTATGAGAGCGCAACTTGCAGGTATTATGAGCAATTTCTCTTACCCCAATTTGTGTCACGTCTACTGGAGCATGATGAGCAAGTATTATGACGTCACAGTATATGATGACATCATAATTAGTATGCAGTATGACGTCACAATGTATTATGACGTCATAATGTATCCGCATTATGACATCACAATATATTATGAGAGCGCAATTTGCAGGTTTTATGACCATTTTCGCTTACCCCAATTTGTGTCACATCTACTGGAGCATCATGAGCATGTATTATGACGTCACAGTAAATCATGACATCATAATTAGTATGCAGTATGACATCACAATGTATTATGACGTCATAATGTATCCGCATTATGACATCACAATGTCTTATGAGAGCCCAACTAGCAGGTATTATGACCAATTTCGCTTACCCCAATTTGTGTCACATCTACTGGAGAATCATGAGCATGTATTATGACGTCACAGTACATGATGACATAATTAGTATGCAGTATGACGTCACAATGTATTGTGACGTCATAATGTATCCGCATTATGACATCACAATATTTTATGAGAGCGCAATTTGCACGTTTTATGACCATTTTCGATTACTCCAATTTGTGTCACATCTACTGGAGCATCATGAACATGTATTATGACGTCACAGTATATGATGACATCATAATTAGTATGCAGTATGACGTCACAATGTATTATGATGTCATAATGTATCCCCATTATGACATCACAATATATTGTGAGAGCGCAACGTGCAGGTATTATGAGCAATTTCTCTTACCCCAATTTGTGTCACATCTACTGGAGCATCATGAGCATGTATTATGACATCACAGTATATGATGACATCATAATTAGTATGCACTATGACGTCACAATGTATTATGACGTCATAATGTATCCGCATTATGACATCACAATATATTATGAGAGCGCAATTTGCAGGTTTTATGACCAATTTCGCTTACCCCAATTTGTGTCACATCTACTGGACCATCATGAGCATGTATTATGACGTCACAGTATATGATGACATCATAATTAGTATGCCGTATGACGTCACAAAGTATTATGACGTCATAATGTATCCGCATTTTGACATCACAATATATTATGAGAGCGCAACATGCAGGTATTATGAGCAATTTCTCTTAACCCAATTTGTGTCACATCTACTGGAGCATCATGAGCATGTATTCTGACGTCACAGTATTTGATGACATCATAATTAGTATGCAGTATGACGTCACAATGTAGTATGACATCATAATGTATCCGCATTATGACATCACAATATATTATGAGAGCGCAATTTGCAGGTTTTATGACCAATTTCTCTTACCCCAATGTGTGTCACATCTACTGGAGCATCATGAGCATGTATTATGACGTCACAGTATATGATGACATCATAATTAGTGTGCAGTATGACGTCACAGTGAAGTATGACGTCATAATGTATCCGCATTATGACATCACAATGTATTATTAGAGCGCAACATGCAGGTATTATGACCAATTTCGCTTACCACAATTTGTGTCACATCTACTGGAGCATCATGAGCATGTATTATGACGTCACAGTATATGATGACATCATAATTAGTATGCAGTATGACGTCACAATGTATTATGATGTCATAATGTATCCGCATTATGACATCACAATATTTTATGAGAGCGCAATTTGCACGTTTTATGACCATTTTCGATTACTCCAATTTGTGTCACATCTACTGGAGCATCATGAGCATGTATTATGACGTCACAGTATATGATGACATCATAATTAGTATGCACTATGACGTCACAATGTATTATGACGTCATAATGTATCCGCATTATGACATCACAATATATTATGAGAGCGCAACATGCAGGTATTATGAGCAATTTCTCTTACCCCAATTTGTGTCACATCTACTGGAGCATCATGAGCATGTATTATGACGTCACAGTATATGATGACATCATAATTAGTATGCACTATGACGTCACAATATATTATGACGTCATAATGTATCCGCATTATGACATCACAATATATTATGAGAGCGCAACATGCAGGTATTATGAGCAATTTCTCTTACCTAAATTTGTGTGACATCTACTGGAGCATCATGAGCATGTATTATGACGTCACAGTATATGATGACAAAATAATTAGTATGCACTTTGACGTCACAATGTATTATGACGTCATAATGTATCCGCATTATGACATCACAATATATTATGAGAGCGCAACTTGCAGGTATTATGAGCAATTTCGCTTACCCCAGTTTGTGTCACGTCTACTGGAGCATGATGAGCATGTATTATGACGTCACAGTATATGATGACATCATAATTAGTATGCAGTATGACGTCACAATGTATTATGACGTCATAATGTATCCGCATTATGACATCACAATATATTATGAGAGCGCAATTTGCAGGTTTTATGACCATTTTCGCTTACCCCAATTTGTGTCACATCTACTGGAGCATCATGAGCATGTATTATGACGTCACAGTAAATGATGACATCATAATTAGTATGCATTATGACATCACAATGTATTATGACGTCATAATGTATCCGCATTATGACATCACAATGTCTTATGAGAGCGCAACTAGCAGGTATTATGACCAATTTCGCTTACCCCAATTTGTGTCACATCTACTGGAGAATCATGAGCATGTATTATGACGTCACAGTATATGATGACATCATAATTAGTATGCAGTATGACGTCACAATGTATTATGACGTCATAATGTATCCGCATTATGGCATCACAATATTTTATGAGAGCGCAATTTGCACGTTTTATGACCATTTTCGATTACTCCAATATGTGTCACATCTACTGGAGCATCATGAGCATGTATTATGACGTCACAGTATATGATGACATCATAATTAGTATGCAGTATGACGTCACAATGTATTATGACGTCATAATGTATCCGCATTATGACATCACAATATATTATGAGAGCGCAACGTGCAGGTATTATGAGCAATTTCTCTTACCCCAATTTGTGTCACATCTACTGGAGCATCTTGAGCATGTATTATGACGTCACAGTATATGATGACATCATAATTAGTATGCACTATGACGTCACAATGTATTATGACGTCATAATGTATCCGCATTATGACATCACAATATATTATGAGAGCGCAATTTGCAGGTTTTATGACCAATTTCGCTTACCCCAATTTGTGTCACATCTACTGGAGCATCATGAGCATGTATTCTGACGTCACAGTATTTGATGACATCATAATTAGTATGCAGTATGATGTCACAATGTAGTATGACGTCATAATGTATCCGCATTATGACATCACAATATATTATGAGAGCGCAATTTGCAGGTTTTATGACCAATTTCTCTTACCCCAATTTGTGTCACATCTACTGGAGCATCATGAGCATGTATTATGACGTCACAGTATATGATGACATCATAATTAGTGTGCAGTATGACGTCACAGTGAAGTATGACATCATAATATATCCGCATTATGACATCACAATGCATTATGAGAGCGCAACATGCAGGTATTATGACCAATTTCGCTTACCACAATTTGTGTCACATCTACTGGAGCATCATGATCATGTATTATGACGTCACAGTATATGATGACATCATAATTAGTATGCAGTATGACGTCACAATGTATTATGACGTCATAATGTATCCGCATTATGACATCACAATATTTTATGAGAGCGCAATTTGCACGTTTTATGACCATTTTCGATTACTCCAATTTGTGTCACATCTACTGGAGCATCATGAGCATGTATTATGACGTCACAGTATATGATGACATCATAATTAGTATGCACTATGACGTCACAATGTATTATGACGCCTTAACGTATCCACATTATGACATCACAATATATTATGAGAGCGTAATTTGCAGGTTTTATGACCAATTTCTCTTACCCCCATTTGTGTCACATCTACTGGAGCATCATGAGCATGTATTATGACGTCACAGTATATGATGACATCATAATTAGTATGCCGTATGACGTCACAATGTATTATGACGTCATAATGTATCCGCCTTTTGACATCACAATATATTATGAGAGCGCAATTTGCAGGTTTTATGACCAATTTCTCTTACCCCAATTTGTGTCACATCTACTGGAGCATCATGAGCATGTATTATGACGTCACAGTATATGATGACATCATAATTAGTGCGCAGTATGACGTTACTGTGAAGTATGACGTCATAATGTATCCGCATTATGACATCACAATGTATTATGAGAGCGCAACATGCAGGTATTATGACCAATTTCGCTTACCCCAATTTGTGTCACATCTACTGGAGCATCATGAACATGTATTATGACGTCACAGTATATGATGACATCATAATTAGTATGCAGTATGACGTCACAATGTATTATGACGTCATAATGTATCCGCATTATGACATCACAATATTTTATGAGAGCGCAATTTGCACGTTTTATGACCATTTTCGATTACTCCAATTTGTGTCACATCTACTGGAGCATCATGAGCATGTATTATGACGTCACAGTATATGATGACATCATAATTAGTATGCAGTTTGACGTCACAATGTATTATGACATCATAATGTATCCGCATTATGACATCACAATATTTTATGAGAGCGCAATTTGCACGTTTTATGACCATTTTCGATTACTCCAATTTGTGTCACATCTACTGGAGCATCATGAGCATGTATTATGTCGTCACAGTATATGATGACATCATAATTAGTATGCACTATGACGTCACAATGTATTATGACGCCTTAACGTATCCACATTATGACATCACAATATATTATGAGAGCGTAATTTGCAGGTATTATGACCAATTTCTCTTACCCCAATTTGTGTCACATCTACTGGAGCATCATGAGCATGTATTATGACGTCACAGTATATGATGACATCATAATTAGTATGCCGTATGACGTCACAATGTATTATGACGTCATAATGTATCCGCCTTTTGACATCACAATATATTATGAGAGCGCAATTTGCAGGTTTTATGACCAATTTCTCTTACCCCAATTTGTGTCACATCTACTGGAGCATCATGAGCATGTATTATGACGTCACAGTATATGATGACATCATAATTAGTGCGCAGTATGACGTTACTGTGAAGTATGACGTCATAATGTATCCGCATTATGACATCACAATGTATTATGAGAGCGCAACATGCAGGTATTATGACCAATTTCGCTTACCACAATTTGTGTCACATCTACTGGAGCATCATGAGCATGTATTATGACGTAACAGTATATGATGACATCATAATTACTATGGACTATGACGTCACATTGTATTATGACGTCATAATGTATCCGCATTATGACATCACAATATATTATCAGTGCGCAATTTGCAGGTTTTATGAACATTTTCGATTACTCCAATTTGTGTCACATCTACTGGAGCATCATGAGCATGTATTATGACGTCACAGTATAGGATGACATCATAATTACTATGCACTATGATGTCACAATGTATTATGACGTCATAATGTATCTGTATTATGACATCACAATATATTATGAGAGCGCAACATGCAGGTATTATGAGCAATTTCTCTTACCTAAATTTGTGTGACATCTACTGGAGCATCATGAGAATGTATTATGACGTCACAGTATATGATGACAAAATAATTAGTATGCACTTTGACGTCACAATGTATTATGACGTCATATTGTATCCGCATTATGACATCACAATATATTATGAGAGCGCAACTTGCAGGTATTATGAGCAATTTCTCTTACCCCAATTTGTGTCACGTCTACTGGAGCATGATGAGCAAGTATTATGACGTCACAGTATATGATGACATCATAATTAGTATGCAGTATGACGTCACAATGTATTATGACGTCATAATGTATCCGCATTATGACATCACAATATATTATGAGAGCGCAATTTGCAGGTTTTATGACCATTTTCGCATACCCCAATTTGTGTCACATCTACTGGAGCATCATGAGCATGTATTATGACGTCACAGTAAATCATGACATCATAATTAGTATGCAGTATGACATCACAATGTATTATGACGTCATAATGTATCCGCATTATGACATCACAATGTCTTATGAGAGCCCAACTAGCAGGTATTATGACCAATTTCGCTTACCCCAATTTGTGTCACATCTACTGGAGAATCATGAGCATGTATTATGACGTCACAGTACATGATGACATAATTAGTATGCAGTATGACGTCACAATGTATTGTGACGTCATAATGTATCCGCATTATGACATCACAATATTTTATGAGAGCGCAATTTGCACGTTTTATGACCATTTTCGATTACTCCAATTTGTGTCACATCTACTGGAGCATCATGAACATGTATTATGACGTCACAGTATATGATGACATCATAATTAGTATGCAGTATGACGTCACAATGTATTATGATGTCATAATGTATCCCCATTATGACATCACAATATATTGTGAGAGCGCAACGTGCAGGTATTATGAGCAATTTCTCTTACCCCAATTTGTGTCACATCTACTGGAGCATCATGAGCATGTATTATGACATCACAGTATATGATGACATCATAATTAGTATGCACTATGACGTCACAATGTATTATGACGTCATAATGTATCCGCATTATGACATCACAATATATTATGAGAGCGCAATTTGCAGGTTTTATGACCAATTTCGCTTACCCCAATTTGTGTCACATCTACTGGACCATCATGAGCATGTATTATGACGTCACAGTATATGATGACATCATAATTAGTATGCCGTATGACGTCACAAAGTATTATGACGTCATAATGTATCCGCATTTTGACATCACAATATATTATGAGAGCGCAACATGCAGGTATTATGAGCAATTTCTCTTAACCCAATTTGTGTCACATCTACTGGAGCATCATGAGCATGTATTCTGACGTCACAGTATTTGATGACATCATAATTAGTATGCAGTATGACGTCACAATGTAGTATGACGTCATAATGTATCCGCATTATGACATCACAATATATTATGAGAGCGCAATTTGCAGGTTTTATGACCAATTTCTCTTACCCCAATGTGTGTCACATCTACTGGAGCATCATGAGCATGTATTATGACGTCACAGTATATGATGACATCATAATTAGTGTGCAGTATGACGTCACAGTGAAGTATGACGTCATAATGTATCCACATTATGACATCACAATGTATTATGAGAGCGCAACATGCAGGTATTATGACCAATTTCGCTTACCACAATTTGTGTCACATCTACTGGAGCATCATGAGCATGTATTATGACGTCACAGTATATGATGACATCATAATTAGTATGCAGTATGACGTCACAATGTATTATGATGTCATAATGTATCCGCATTATGACATCACAATATTTTATGAGAGCGCAATTTGCACGTTTTATGACCATTTTCGATTACTCCAATTTGTGTCACATCTACTGGAGCATCATGAGCATGTATTATGACGTCACAGTATATGATGACATCATAATTAGTATGCACTATGACGTCACAATGTATTATGACGTCATAATGTATCCGCATTATGACATCACAATATATTATGAGAGCGCAACATGCAGGTATTATGAGCAATTTCTCTTACCCCAATTTGTGTCACATCTACTGGAGCATCATGAGCATGTATTATGACGTCACAGTATATGATGACATCATAATTAGTATGCACTATGACGTCACAATGTATTATGACGTCATAATGTATCCGCATTATGACATCACAATATATTATGAGAGCGCAACATGCAGGTATTATGAGCAATTTCTCTTACCTAAATTTGTGTGATATCTACTGGAGCATCATGAGCATGTATTATGACGTCACAGTATATGATGACAAAATAATTAGTATGCACTTTGACGTCACAATGTATTATGACGTCATAATGTATCCGCATTATGACATCACAATATATTATGAGAGCGCAACTTGCAGGTATTATGAGCAATTTCGCTTACCCCAGTTTGTGTCACGTCTACTGGAGCATGATGAGCATGTATTATGACGTCACAGTATATGATGACATCATAATTAGTATGCAGTATGACGTCACAATGTATTATGACGTCATAATGTATCCGCATTATGACATCACAATATATTATGAGAGCGCAATTTGCAGGTTTTATGACCATTTTCGCTTACCCCAATTTGTGTCACATCTACTGGAGCATCATGAGCATGTATTATGACGTCACAGTAAATGATGACATCATAATTAGTATGCATTATGACATCACAATGTATTATGACGTCATAATGTATCCGCATTATGACATCACAATGTCTTATGAGAGCGCAACTAGCAGGTATTATGACCAATTTCGCTTACCCCAATTTGTGTCACATCTACTGGAGAATCATGAGCATGTATTATGACGTCACAGTATATGATGACATCATAATTAGTATGCAGTATGACGTCACAATGTATTATGACGTCATAATGTATCCGCATTATGACATCACAATATATTATGAGAGCGCAACGTGCAGGTATTATGAGCAATTTCTCTTACCCCAATTTGTGTCACATCTACTGGAGCATCTTGAGCATGTATTATGACGTCACAGTATATGATGACATCATAATTAGTATGCACTATGACGTCACAATGTATTATGACGTCATAATGTATCCGCATTATGACATCACAATATATTATGAGAGCGCAATTTGCAGGTTTTATGACCAATTTCGCTTACCCCAATTTGTGTCACATCTACTGGAGCATCATGAGCATGTATTCTGACGTCACAGTATTTGATGACATCATAATTAGTATGCAGTATGATGTCACAATGTAGTATGACGTCATAATGTATCCGCATTATGACATCACAATATATTATGAGAGCGCAATTTGCAGGTATTATGACCAATTTCGCTTACCACAATTTGTGTCACATCTACTGGAGCATCATGATCATGTATTATGACGTCACAGTATATGATGACATCATAATTAGTATGCAGTATGACGTCACAATGTATTATGACGTCATAATGTATCCGCATTATGACATCACAATATTTTATGAGAGCGCAATTTGCACGTTTTATGACCATTTTCGATTACTCCAATTTGTGTCACATCTACTGGAGCATCATGAGCATGTATTATGACGTCACAGTATATGATGACATCATAATTAGTATGCCGTATGACGTCACAATGTATTATGACGTCATAATGTATCCGCATTTTGACATCACAATATATTATGAGAGCGCAACATGCAGGTATTATGAGCAATTTCTCTTAACCAAATATGTGTCACATCTACTGGAGCATCATGAGCATGTATTCTGACGTCACAGTATTTGATGACATCATAATTAGTATGCAGTATGACATCACAATGTAGTATGACGTCATAATGTATCCGCATTATGACCTCACAATATATTATGAGAGCGCAACTAGCAGGTATTATGACCAATTTCGCTTACCCCAATTTGTGTCACATCTACTGGAGAATCATGAGCATGTTTTATGACGTCACAGTATATGATGACATCATAATTAGTATGCAGTATGACGTCACAATGTATTATGACATCATAATGTATCCGCATTATGACATCACAATATTTTATGAGAGCGCAATTTGCACGTTTTATGACCATTTTCGATTACTCCAATTTGTGTCACATCTACTGGAGCATCATGAGCATGTATTATGACGTCACAGTATATGATGACATCATAATTAGTATGCACTATGACGTCACAATGTATTATGACGTCATAATGTATCCGCATTATGACATCACAATATATTATGAGCGCGCAATTTGCAGGTTTTATGACCAATTTCGCTTACCCCAATTTGTGTCACATCTACTGGACCATCATGAGCATGTATTATGGCGTCACAGTATATGATGACATCATAATTAGTATGCCGTATGACGTCACATTGTATTATGACGTCATAATGTATCCGCATTATGACATCAGAATATATTATCAGTTCGCAATTTGCAGGTTTTATGACCATTTTCGATTACTCCAATTTGTGTCACATCTACTGGAGCATCATGAGCATGTATTATGACGTCACAGTATAGGATGACATCATAATTACTATGCACTATGATGTCACAATGTATTATGACGTCATAATGTATCTGTATTATGACATCACAATATATTATGAGAGCGCAACATGCAGGTATTATGACCAATTTCGCTTAACATAATTTGTGTCACATCTACTGGAGCATCATGAGCATGTATTATGACGTCACAGTATATGATGACATCATAATTATTATGCAGTAGGACGTCACAATGTATTATGACATCATAATGTATCCGCATTAGGACATCACAATATTTTATGAGAGTGCAATTTGCACGTTTTATGACCATTTTCGATTACTCCAATTTGTGTCACATCTACTGGAGCATCATGAGCATGTATTATGACGTCACAGTATATGATGACATCATAATCAGGATGCACTATGACGTCACAATGTATTATGACGTCATAATGTATCCGCATTATGACATCACAATATATTATGAGAGCGCAATTTGCAGGTTTTATGACCAATTTCGCTTACCCCAATTTGTGTCACATCTACTGGAGCATCATGAGCATGTATTATGACGTCACAGTATATGATGACATCATAACTAGTATGCCGTATGACGTCACAATGTATTATGACGTCATAATGTATCCGCATTTTGACATCACAATATATTATGAGAGCGCAACATGCAGGTATTATGAGCAATTTCTCTTAACCCAATTTGTGTCACATCTACTGGAGCATCATGAGCATGTATTCTGACGTCACAGTATTTGATGACATCATAATTAGTATGCACTATGACGTCACAATGTATTATGACGTCATAATGTATCCGCATTATGACATCACAATATATTATGAGAGCGCAATTTGCAGGTTTTATGACCAATTTCGCTTACCCCAATTTGTGTCACATCTACTGGACCATCATGAGCATGTATTATGACGTCACAGTATATGATGACATCATAATTAGTATGCCGTATGACATCACAATGTATTATGACGTCATAATGTATCCGTATTTTGACATCACAATATATCATGAGAGCGCAACATGCAGGTATTATGAGCAATTTCTCTTAACCCAATTTGTTTCACATCTACTGGAGCATCATGAGCATATATTCTGACGTCACAGTATTTGATGACATCATAATTAGTATGCAGTATGACGTCACAATGTAGTATGACGTCATAATGTATCCGCATTATGACATCACAGTATATTACGAGAGCGCAATTTGCAGGTTTTATGACCAATTTCGCTTACCACAATTTGTGTCACATCTACTGGAGCATCATGAGCATGTATTATGTCGTCACAGTATATGATGACATCATAATTAGTATGCACTATGACGTCACAATGTATTATGACGCCTTAACGTATCCACATTATGACATCACAATATATTATGAGAGCGCAATTTGCAGGTTTTATGACCAATTTCTCTTACCCCAATTTGTGTCACATCTACTGGAGCATCATGAGCATGTATTATGACGTCACAGTATATGATGACATCATAATTAGTATGCCGTATGACGTCACAATGTATTATGACGTCATAATGTATCCGCATTTTGACATCACAATATATTATGAGAGCGCAACATGCAGGTATTATGAGCAATTTCTCTTAATCCAATTTGTGTCACATCTACTGGAGCATCATGAGCATGTATTTTGACGTCACAGTATTTGTTGACATCATAATTAGTATGCAGTATGACGTCACAATGAAGTATGACGTCATAATGTATCCGCATTATGACATCACAATATATTATGAGAGCGCAATTTGCAGGTTTTATGACCAATTTCGCTTACCACAATTTGTGTCGCATCTACTGGAGCATCATGAGCATGTATTATGTCGTCACAGTATATGATGACATCATAATTAGTATGCACTATGACGTCACAATGTATTATGACGCCATAACGTATCCGCATTATGACATCACAATATATTATGAGAGCGCAATTTGCAGGTTTTATGACCAATTTCTCTTACCCCAATTTGTGTCACATCTACTGGAGCATCATGAGCATGTATTATGACGTCACAGTATATGATGACATCATAATTAGTGCGCAGTATGACGTTACTGTGAAGTATGACGTCATAATGTATCCGCATTATGACATCACAATGTATTATGAGAGCGCAACATGCAGGTATTATGACCAATTTCGCTTACCACAATTTGTGTCACATCTACTGGAGCATCATGAGCATGTATTATGACGTAACAGTATATGATGACATCATAATTACTATGGACTATGACGTCACATTGTATTATGACGTCATAATGTATCCGCATTATGACATCACAATATATTATCAGTGCGCAATTTGCAGGTTTTATGACCATTTTCGATTACTCCAATTTGTGTCACATCTACTGGAGCATCATGAGCATGTATTATGACGTCACAGTATAGGATGACATCATAATTACTATGCACTATGATGTCACAATGTATTATGACGTCATAATGTATCTGTATTATGACATCACAATATTTTATGAGAGCGCAACATGCAGGTATTATGAGCAATTTCTCTTACCTAAATTTGTGTGACATCTACTGGAGCATCATGAGAATGTATTATGACGTCACAGTATATGATGACAAAATAATTAGTATGCACTTTGACGTCACAATGTATTATGACGTCATATTGTATCCGCATTATGACATCACAATATATTATGAGAGCGCAACTTGCAGGTATTATGAGCAATTTCTCTTACCCCAATTTGTGTCACGTCTACTGGAGCATGATGAGCATGTATTATGACGTCACAGTATATGATGACATCATAATTAGTATGCAGTATGACGTCACAATGTATTATGACGTCATAATGTATCCGCATTATGACATCACAATATATTATGAGAGCGCAATTTGCAGGTTTTATGACCATTTTCGCTTACCCCAATTTGTGTCACATCTACTGGAGCATCATGAGCATGTATTATGACGTCACAGTAAATCATGACATCATAATTAGTATGCAGTATGACATCACAATGTATTATGACGTCATAATGTATCCGCATTATGACATCACAATGTCTTATGAGAGCCCAACTAGCAGGTATTATGACCAATTTCGCTTACCCCAATTTGTGTCACATCTACTGGAGAATCATGAGCATGTATTATGACGTCACAGAACATGATGACATCATAATTAGTATGCAGTATGACGTCACAATGTATTGTGACGTCATAATGTATCCGCATTATGACATCACAATATTTTATGAGAGCGCAATTTGCACGTTTTATGACCATTTTCGATTACTCCAATTTGTGTCACATCTACTGGAGCATCATGAACATGTATTATGACGTCACAGTATATGATGACATCATAATTAGTATGCAGTATGACGTCACAATGTATTATGATGTCATAATGTATCCCCATTATGACATCACAATATATTGTGAGAGCGCAACGTGCAGGTATTATGAGCAATTTCTCTTACCCCAATTTGTGTCACATCTACTGGAGCATCATGAGCATGTATTATGACATCACAGTATATGAGGACATCATAATTAGTATGCACTATAACGTCACAACGTATTATGACGTCATAATGTATCCGCATTATGACATCACAATATATTATGAGAGCGCAATTTGCAGGTTTTATGACCAATTTCGCTTACCCCAATTTGTGTCACATCTACTGGACCATCATGAGCATGTATTATGACGTCACAGTATATGATGACATCATAATTAGTATGCCGTATGACGTCACAAAGTATTATGACGTCATAATGTATCCGCATTTTGACATCACAATATATTATGAGAGCGCAACATGCAGGTATTATGAGCAATTTCTCTCAACCCAATTTGTGTCACATCTACTGGAGCATCATGAGCATGTATTCTGACGTCACAGTATTTGATGACATCATAATTAGTATGCAGTATGACGTCACAATGTATTATGACGTCATAATGTATCCGCATTATGACATCACAATATATTATGAGAGCGCAATTTGCAGGTTTTATGACCATTTTCGCTTACCCCAATTTGTGTCACATCTACTGGAGCATCATGAGCATGTATTATGACGTCACAGTAAATGATGACATCATAATTAGTATGCATTATGACATCACAATGTATTATGACGTCATAATGTATCCGCATTATGACATCACAATGTCTTATGAGAGCGCAACTAGCAGGTATTATGACCAATTTCGCTTACCCCAATTTGTGTCACATCTACTGGAGAATCATGAGCATGTATTATGACGTCACAGTATATGATGACATCATAATTAGTATGCAGTATGACGTCACAATGTATTATGACGTCATAATATATCCGCATTATGGCATCACAATATTTTATGAGAGCGCAATTTGCACGTTTTATGACCATTTTCGATTACTCCAATATGTGTCACATCTACTGGAGCATCATGAGCATGTATTATGACGTCACAGTATATGATGACATCATAATTAGTATGCAGTATGACGTCACAATGTATTATGACGTCATAATGTATCCGCATTATGACATCACAATATATTATGAGAGCGCAACGTGCAGGTATTATGAGCAATTTCTCTTACCCCAATTTGTGTCACATCTACTCGAGCATCTTGAGCATGTATTATGACGTCACAGTATATGATGACATCATAATTAGTATGCACTATGACGTCACAATGTATTATGACGTCATAATGTATCCGCATTATGACATCACAATATATTATGAGAGCGCAATTTGCAGGTTTTATGACCAATTTCTCTTACCCCAATTTGTGTCACATCTACTGGAGCATCATGAGCATGTATTCTGACGTCACAGTATTTGATGACATCATAATTAGCATGCAGTATGATGTCACAATGTAGTATGACGTCATAATGTATCCGCATTATGACATCACAATATATTATGAGAGCGCAATTTGCAGGTTTTATGACCAATTTCTCTTACCCCAATTTGTGTCACATCTACTGGAGCATCATGAGCATGTATTATGACGTCACAGTATATGATGACATCATAATTAGTATGCAGTATGACGTCACAATGTATTATGACGTCATAATGTATCCGCATTATGACATCACAATATTTTATGAGAGCGCAATTTGCACGTTTTATGACCATTTTCGATTACTCCAATTTGTGTCACATCTACTGGAGCATCATGAGCATGTATTATGACGTCACAGTATATGATGACATCATAATTAGTATGCACTATGACCTCACAATGTATTATGACGTCATAATGTATCCGCATTATGACATCACAATATATTATGAGAGCGCAACGTGCAGGTATTATGAGCAATTTCTCTTACCCCAATTTGTGTCACATCTACTGGAGCATCATGAGCATGTATTATGTCGTCACAGTATATGATGACATCATAATTAGTATGCAGTATGACGTCACAATGTATTATGACGTCATAATGTATCCGCATTACGACATCGCAATATATTATGAGAGCGCAATTTGCAGGTTTTGTGACCAATTTCGCTTACCCCAATTTGTGTCACATCTACTGGACCATCATGAGCATGTATTATGACGTCACAGTATATGATGACATCATAATTAGTATGCCGTATGACGTCACAATGTATTATGACGTCATAATGTATCCGCATTTTGACATCACAATATATTATGAGAGCGCAACATGCAGGTATTATGAGCAATTTCTCTTAACCAAATATGTGTCACATCTACTGGAGCATCATGAGCATGTATTCTGACGTCACAGTATTTGATGACATCATAATTAGTATGCAGTATGACGTCACAATGTAGTATGACGTCATAATGTATCCGCATTATGACATCACAATATATTATGAGAGCGCAACTAGCAGGTATTATGACCAATTTCGCTTACCCCAATTTGTGTCACATCTACTGGAGAATCATGAGCATGTATTATGACGTCACAGTATATGATGACATCATAATTAGTATGCAGTATGACGTCACAATGTATTATGACATCATAATGTATCCGCATTATGACATCACAATATTTTATGAGAGCGCAATTTGCACGTTTTATGACCATTTTCGATTACTCCAATTTGTGTCACATCTACTGGAGCATCATGAGCATGTATTATGACGTCACAGTATATGATGACATCATAATTAGTATGCACTATGACGTCACAATGTATTATGACGTCATAATGTATCCGCATTATGACATCACAATATATTATGAGCGCGCAATTTGCAGGTTTTATGACCAATTTCGCTTACCCCAATTTGTGTCACATCTACTGGACCATCATGAGCATGTATTATGACGTCACAGTATATGATGACATCATAATTAGTATGCCGTATGACGTCACAATGTTTTATGACGTCATAATGTATCCGCATTTTGACATCACAATATATTATGAGAGCGCAACGTGCAGGTATTATGAGCAATTTCTCTTACCCCAATTTGTGTCACATCCACTGGAGCATCATGAGCATGTATTCTGACGTCACAGTATTTGGTGACATCATAATTAGTATGCAGTATGACGTCACTATGTAGTATGACGTCATAATGTATCCGCATTATGACATCACAATATATTATGAGAGCGCAATTTGCAGGTTTTATGACCAATTTCGCTTACCCCAATTTGTGTCACATCTACTGAAGCATCATGAGCATGTATTATGTCGTCACAGTATATGATGACATCATAATTAGTATGCACTATGACGTCACAATGTATTATGACGCCGTAACGTATCCGCATTATGACATCACAATATATTATGAGAGCGCAATTTGCAGGTTTTATGACCAATTTCTCTTACCCCAATTTGTGTCACATCTACTGGAGCATCATGAGCATGTATTATGACGTCACAGTATATGATGACATCATAATTAGTGTGCAGTATGACGTCACAGTGATGTATGACGTCATAATGTATCCGCATTGTGACATCACAATGTATTATGAGAGCGCAACATGCAGGTATTATGACCAATTTCGCTTAACATAATTTGTGTCACATCTACTGGAGCATCATGAGCATGTATTATGACGTCACAGTATATGATGACATCATAATTATTATGCAGTAGGACGTCACAATGTATTATGACATCATAATGTATCCGCATTAGGACATCACAATATTTTATGAGAGTGCAATTTGCACGTTTTATGACCATTTTCGATTACTCCAATTTGTGTCACATCTACTGGAGCATCATGAGCATGTATTATGACGTCACAGTATATGATGACATCATAATCAGGATGCACTATGACGTCACAATATATTATGACGTCATAATGTATCCGCATTATGACATCACAATATATTATGAGAGCGCAATTTGCAGGTTTTATGACCAATTTCGCTTACCCCAATTTGTGTCACATCTACTGGAGCATCATGAGCATGTATTATGACGTCACAGTATATGATGACATCATAACTAGTATGCCGTATGACGTCACAATGTATTATGACGTCATAATGTATCCGCATTTTGACATCACAATATATTATGAGAGCGCAACATGCAGGTATTATGAGCAATTTCTCTTAACCCAATTTGTGTCACATCTACTGGAGCATCATGAGCATGTATTCTGACGTCACAGTATTTGATGACATCATAATTAGTATGCAGTACGACGTCACAATGTAGTATGACGTCATAATGTATCCGCATTATGACATCACAATATATTATGAGAGCGCAATTTGCAGGTTTTATGACCAATTTCTCTTATCCCAATTTGTGTCACATCTACTGGAGCATCATGAGCGTGTATTATGATGTCACAGTATATGATGACATCATAATTAGTGTGCAGTATGACGTCACAGTGAAGTATGACGTCATAATGTATCCGCATTATGACATCACAATGTATAATGAGAGCGCAACATGCAGGTATTATGACCAATTTCGCTTACCACAATTTGTGTCACATCTACTGGAGCATCATGAGCCTGTATTATGACGTCACAGTATATGGTGACATCATAATTAGTATGCAGTATGACGTCACAATGTATTATGACGTCATAATGTATCCGCATTATGACATCACAATATTTTATGAGAGCGCAATTTGCACGTTTTATGACCATTTTCGATTACTCCAATTTGTGTCACATCTACTGGAGCATCATGAGCATGTATTATGACGTCACAGTATATGATGACATCATAATTAGTATGCAGTATGACGTCACAATATATTATGACGTCATAATGTATCCGCATTATGACATCACAATATATTATGAGAGCGCAACGTGCAGGTATTATGAGCAATTTCTCTTACCCCAATTTGTGTCACATCTACTGGAGCATCATGAGCATGTATTATGACGTCACAGTATATGATGACATCATAATTAGTATGCACTATGACGTCACAATGTATTATGACGTCATAATGTATCCGCATTATGACATCACAATATATTATGAGAGCGCAATTTGCAGGTTTTATGACCAATTTCGCTTACCCCAATTTGTGTCACATCTACTGGACCATCATGAGCATGTATTATGACGTCACAGTATATGATGACATCATAATTAGTATGCCGTATGACATCACAATGTATTATGACGTCATAATGTATCCGTATTTTGACATCACAATATATCATGAGAGCGCAACATGCAGGTATTATGAGCAATTTCTCTTAACCCAATTTGTTTCACATCTACTGGAGCATCATGAGCATATATTCTGACGTCACAGTATTTGATGACATCATAATTAGTATGCAGTATGACGTCACAATGTAGTATGACGTCATAATGTATCCGCATTATGACATCACAGTATATTACGAGAGCGCAATTTGCAGGTTTTATGACCAATTTCGCTTACCACAATTTGTGTCACATCTACTGGAGCATCATGAGCATGTATTATGTCGTCACAGTATATGATGACATCATAATTAGTATGCACTATGACGTCACAATGTATTATGACGCCTTAACGTATCCACATTATGACATCACAATATATTATGAGAGCGCAATTTGCAGGTTTTATGACCAATTTCTCTTACCCCAATTTGTGTCACATCTACTGGAGCATCATGAGCATGTATTATGACGTCACAGTATATGATGACATCATAATTAGTATGCCGTATGACGTCACAATGTATTATGACGTCATAATGTATCCGCATTTTGACATCACAATATATTATGAGAGCGCAACATGCAGGTATTATGAGCAATTTCTCTTAATCCAATTTGTGTCACATCTACTGGAGCATCATGAGCATGTATTTTGACGTCACAGTATTTGTTGACATCATAATTAGTATGCAGTATGACGTCACAATGAAGTATGACGTCATAATGTATCCGCATTATGACATCACAATATATTATGAGAGCGCAATTTGCAGGTTTTATGACCAATTTCGCTTACCACAATTTGTGTCGCATCTACTGGAGCATCATGAGCATGTATTATGTCGTCACAGTATATGATGACATCATAATTAGTATGCACTATGACGTCACAATGTATTATGACGCCATAACTTATCCGCATTATGACATCACAATATATTATGAGAGCGCAATTTGCAGGTTTTATGACCAATTTCTCTTACCCCAATTTGTGTCACATCTACTGGAGCATCATGAGCATGTATTATGACGTCACAGTATATGATGACATCATAATTAGTGCGCAGTATGACGTTACTGTGAAGTATGACGTCATAATGTATCCGCATTATGACATCACAATGTATTATGAGAGCGCAACATGCAGGTATTATGACCAATTTCGCTTACCACAATTTGTGTCACATCTACTGGAGCATCATGAGCATGTATTATGAGGTAACAGTATATGATGACATCATAATTACTATGGACTATGACGTCACATTGTATTATGACGTCATAATGTATCCGCATTATGACATCACAATATATTATCAGTGCGCAATTTGCAGGTTTTATGACCATTTTCGATTACTCCAATTTGTGTCACATCTACTGGAGCATCAAGAGCATGTATTATGACGTCACAGTATAGGATGACATCATAATTACTATGCACTATGATGTCACAATGTATTATGACGTCATAATGTATCTGTATTATGACATCACAATATTTTATGAGAGCGCAACATGCAGGTATTATGAGCAATTTCTCTTACCTAAATTTGTGTGACATCTACTGGAGCATCATGAGAATGTATTATGACGTCACAGTATATGATGACAAAATAATTAGTATGCACTTTGACGTCACAATGTATTATGACGTCATATTGTATCCGCATTATGACATCACAATATATTATGAGAGCGCAACTTGCAGGTATTATGAGCAATTTCTCTTACCCCAATTTGTGTCACGTCTACTGGAGCATGATGAGCATGTATTATGACGTCACAGTATATGATGACATCATAATTAGTATGCAGTATGACGTCACAATGTATTATGACGTCATAATGTATCCGCATTATGACATCACAATATATTATGAGATCGCAATTTGCAGGTTTTATGACCATTTTCGCTTACCCCAATTTGTGTCACATCTACTGGAGCATCATGAGCATGTATTATGACGTCACAGTAAATCATGACATCATAATTAGTATGCAGTATGACATCACAATGTATTATGACGTCATAATGTATCCGCATTATGACATCACAATGTCTTATGAGAGCCCAACTAGCAGGTATTATGACCAATTTCGCTTACCCCAATTTGTGTCACATCTACTGGAGAATCATGAGCATGTATTATGACGTCACAGAACATGATGACATCATAATTAGTATGCAGTATGACGTCACAATGTATTGTGACGTCATAATGTATCCGCATTATGACATCACAATATTTTATGAGAGCGCAATTTGCACGTTTTATGACCATTTTCGATTACTCCAATTTGTGTCACATCTACTGGAGCATCATGAACATGTATTATGACGTCACAGTATATGATGACATCATAATTAGTATGCAGTATGACGTCACAATGTATTATGATGTCATAATGTATCCCCATTATGACATCACAATATATTGTGAGAGCGCAACCTGCAGGTATTATGAGCAATTTCTCTTACCCCAATTTGTGTCACATCTACTGGAGCATCATGAGCATGTATTATGACATCACAGTATATGAGGACATCATAATTAGTATGCACTATAACGTCACAACGTATTATGACGTCATAATGTATCCGCATTATGACATCACAATATATTATGAGAGCGCAATTTGCAGGTTTTATGACCAATTTCGCTTACCCCAATTTGTGTCACATCTACTGGACCATCATGAGCATGTATTATGACGTCACAGTATATGATGACATCATAATTAGTATGCCGTATGACGTCACAAAGTATTATGACGTCATAATGTATCCGCATTTTGACATCACAATATATTATGAGAGCGCAACATGCAGGTATTATGAGCAATTTCTCTCAACCCAATTTGTGTCACATCTACTGGAGCATCATGAGCATGTATTCTGACGTCACAGTATTTGATGACATCATAATTAGTATGCAGTATGACGTCACAATGTATTATGACGTCATAATGTATCCGCATTATGACATCACAATATATTATGAGAGCGCAATTTGCAGGTTTTATGACCATTTTCGCTTACCCCAATTTGTGTCACATCTACTGGAGCATCATGAGCATGTATTATGACGTCACAGTAAATGATGACATCATAATTAGTATGCATTATGACATCACAATGTATTATGACGTCATAATGTATCCGCATTATGACATCACAATGTCTTATGAGAGCGCAACTAGCAGGTATTATGACCAATTTCGCTTACCCCAATTTGTGTCACATCTACTGGAGCATCATGAGCATGTATTATGACGTCACAGTATATGATGACATCATAATTAGTATGCAGTATGACGTCACAATGTATTATGACGTCATAATATATCCGCATTATGGCATCACAATATTTTATGAGAGCGCAATTAGCACGTTTTATGACCATTTTCGATTACTCCAATATGTGTCACATCTACTGGAGCATCATGAGCATGTATTATGACGTCACAGTATATGATGACATCATAATTAGTATGCAGTATGACGTCACAATGTATTATGACGTCATAATGTATCCGCATTATGACATCACAATATATTATGAGAGCGCAACGTGCAGGTATTATGAGCAATTTCTCTTACCCCAATTTGTGTCACATCTACTCGAGCATCTTGAGCATGTATTATGACGTCACAGTATATGATGACATCATAATTAGTATGCACTATGACGTCACAATGTATTATGACGTCATAATGTATCCGCATTATGACATCACAATATATTATGAGAGCGCAATTTGCAGGTTTTATGACCAATTTCTCTTACCCCAATTTGTGTCACATCTACTGGAGCATCATGAGCATGTATTCTGACGTCACAGTATTTGATGACATCATAATTAGCATGCAGTATGATGTCACAATGTAGTATGACGTCATAATGTATCCGCATTATGACATCACAATATATTATGAGAGCGCAATTTGCAGGTTTTATGACCAATTTCTCTTACCCCAATTTGTGTCACATCTACTGGAGCATCATGAGCATGTATTATGACGTCACAGTATATGATGACATCATAATTAGTATGCAGTATGACGTCACAATGTATTATGACGTCATAATGTATCCGCATTATGACATCACAATATTTTATGAGAGCGCAATTTGCACGTTTTATGACCATTTTCGATTACTCCAATTTGTGTCACATCTACTGGAGCATCATGAGCATGTATTATGACGTCACAGTATATGATGACATCATAATTAGTATGCACTATGACCTCACAATGTATTATGACGTCATAATGTATCCGCATTATGACATCACAATATATTATGAGAGCGCAACGTGCAGGTATTATGAGCAATTTCTCTTACCCCAATTTGTGTCACATCTACTGGAGCATCATGAGCATGTATTATGTCGTCACAGTATATGATGACATCATAATTAGTATGCAGTATGACGTCACAATGTATTATGACGTCATAATGTATCCGCATTACGACATCGCAATATATTATGAGAGCGCAATTTGCAGGTTTTGTGACCAATTTCGCTTACCCCAATTTGTGTCACATCTACTGGACCATCATGAGCATGTATTATGACGTCACAGTATATGATGACATCATAATTAGTATGCCGTATGACGTCACAATGTATTATGACGTCATAATGTATCCGCATTTTGACATCACAATATATTATGAGAGCGCAACATGCAGGTATTATGAGCAATTTCTCTTAACCAAATATGTGTCACATCTACTGGAGCATCATGAGCATGTATTCTGACGTCACAGTATTTGATGACATCATAATTAGTATGCAGTATGACGTCACAATGTAGTATGACGTCATAATGTATCCGCATTATGACATCACAATATATTATGAGAGCGCAACTAGCAGGTATTATGACCAATTTCGCTTACCCCAATTTGTGTCACATCTACTGGAGAATCATGAGCATGTATTATGACGTCACAGTATATGATGACATCATAATTAGTATGCAGTATGACGTCACAATGTATTATGACATCATAATGTATCCGCATTATGACATCACAATATTTTATGAGAGCGCAATTTGCAGGTTTTATGACCATTTTCGATTACTCCAATTTGTGTCACATCTACTGGAGCATCATGAGCATGTATTATGACGTCACAGTATATGATGACATCATAATTAGTATGCACTATGACGTCACAATGTATTATGACGTCATAATGTATCCGCATTATGACATCACAATATATTATGAGCGCGCAATTTGCAGGTTTTATGACCAATTTCGCTTACCCCAATTTGTGTCACATCTACTGGACCATCATGAGCATGTATTATGACGTCACAGTATATGATGACATCATAATTAGTATGCCGTATGACGTCACAATGTTTTATGACGTCATAATGTATCCGCATTTTGACATCACAATATATTATGAGAGCGCAACGTGCAGGTATTATGAGCAATTTCTCTTACCCCAATTTGTGTCACATCCACTGGAGCATCATGAGCATGTATTCTGACGTCACAGTATTTGGTGACATCATAATTAGTATGCAGTATGACGTCACTATGTAGTATGACGTCATAATGTATCCGCATTATGACATCACAATATATTATGAGAGCGCAATTTGCAGGTTTTATGACCAATTTCGCTTACCCCAATTTGTGTCACATCTACTGAAGCATCATGAGCATGTATTATGTCGTCACAGTATATGATGACATCATAATTAGTATGCACTATGACGTCACAATGTATTATGACGCCGTAACGTATCCGCATTATGACATCACAATATATTATGAGAGCGCAATTTGCAGGTTTTATGACCAATTTCTCTTACCCCAATTTGTGTCACATCTACTGGAGCATCATGAGCATGTATTATGACGTCACAGTATATGATGACATCATAATTAGTGTGCAGTATGACGTCACAGTGATGTATGACGTCATAATGTATCCGCATTGTGACATCACAATGTATTATGAGAGCGCAACATGCAGGTATTATGACCAATTTCGCTTAACATAATTTGTGTCACATCTACTGGAGCATCATGAGCATGTATTATGACGTCACAGTATATGATGACATCATAATTATTATGCAGTAGGACGTCACAATGTATTATGACATCATAATGTATCCGCATTAGGACATCACAATATTTTATGAGAGTGCAATTTGCAAGTTTTATGACCATTTTCGATTACTCCAATTTGTGTCACATCTACTGGAGCATCATGAGCATGTATTATGACGTCACAGTATATGATGACATCATAATCAGGATGCACTATGACGTCACAATGTATTATGACGTCATAATGTATCCGCATTATGACATCACAATATATTATGAGAGCGCAATTTGCAGGTTTTATGACCAATTTCGCTTACCCCAATTTGTGTCACATCTACTGGAGCATCATGAGCATGTATTATGACGTCACAGTATATGATGACATCATAACTAGTATGCCGTATGACGTCACAATGTATTATGACGTCATAATGTATCCGCATTTTGACATCACAATATATTATGAGAGCGCAACATGCAGGTATTATGAGCAATTTCTCTTAACCCAATTTGTGTCACATCTACTGGAGCATCATGAGCATGTATTCTGACGTCACAGTATTTGATGACATCATAATTAGTATGCAGTACGACGTCACAATGTAGTATGACGACATAATGTATCCGCATTTTGACATCACAATATATTATGAGAGCGCAACATGCAGGTATTATGAGCAATTTCTCTTAACCCAATTTGTGTCACATCTACTGGAGCATCATGAGCATGTATTCTGACGTCACAGTATTTGATGACATCATAATTAGTATGCAGTATGACGTCACAATGTAGTATGACGTCATAATGTATCCGCATTATGACATCACAATATATTATGAGAGCGCAATTTGCAGGTTTTATGACCAATTTCTCTTACCCCAATGTGTGTCACATCTACTGGAGCATCATGAGCATGTATTATGACGTCACAGTATATGATGACATCATAATTAGTGTGCAGTATGACGTCACAGTGAAGTATGACGTCATAATGTATCCGCATTATGACATCACAATGTATTATGAGAGCGCAACATGCAGGTATTATGACCAATTTCGCTTACCACAATTTGTGTCACATCTACTGGAGCATCATGAGCATGTATTATGACGTCACAGTATATGATGACATCATAATTAGTATGCAGTATGACGTCACAATGTATTATGACGTCATAATGTATCCGCATTATGACATCACAATATTTTATGAGAGCGCAATTTGCACGTTTTATGACCATTTTCGATTACTCCAATTTGTGTCACATCTACTGGAGCATCATGAGCATGTATTATGACGTCACAGTATATGATGACATCATAATTAGTATGCACTCTGACGTCACAATGTATTATGACGTCATAATGTATCCGCATTATGACATCACAATATATTATGAGAGCGCAACATGCAGGTATTATGAGCAATTTCTCTTACCCCAATTTGTGTCACATCTACTGGAGCATCATGAGCATGTATTATGACGTCACAGTATATGATGACATCATAATTAGTATGCACTATGACGTCACAATGTATTATGACGTCATAATGTATCCGCATTATGACATCACAATATATTATGAGAGCGCAACATGCAGGTATTATGAGCAATTTCTCTTACCTAAATTTGTGTGACATCTACTGGAGCATCATGAGCATGTATTATGACGTCACAGTATATGATGACAAAATAATTAGTATGCACTTTGACGTCACAATGTATTATGACGTCATAATGTATCCGCATTATGACATCACAATATATTATGAGAGCGCAACTTGCAGGTATTATGAGCAATTTCTCTTACCCCAGTTTGTGTCACGTCTACTGGAGCATGATGAGCATGTATTATGACGTCACAGTATATGATGACATCATAATTAGTATGCAGTATGACGTCACAATGTATTATGACGTCATAATGTATCCGCATTATGACATCACAATATATTATGAGAGCGCAATTTGCAGGTTTTACGACCATTTTCGCTTACCCCAAATTGTGTCACATCTACTGGAGCATCATGAGCATGTATTATGACGTCACAGTATATGATGACATCATAATTAGTATGCATTATGACATCACAATGTATTATGACGTCATAATGTATCCGCATTATGACATCACAATGTCTTATGAGAGCGCAACTAGCAGGTATTATGACCAATTTCGCTTACCCCAATTTGTGTCACATCTACTGGAGAATCATGAGCATGTATTATGACGTCACAGTATATGATGACATCATAATTAGTATGCAGTATGACGTCACAATGTATTAGGACGTCATAATGTATCCGCATTATGGCATCACAATATTTTATGAGAGCGCAATTTGCACGTTTTATGACCATTTTCGATTACTCCAATATGTGTCACATCTACTGGAGCATCATGAGCATGTATTATGACGTCACAGTATATGATGACATCATAGTTAGCATGCAGTATGACGTCACAATGTATTATGACGTCATAATGTATCCGCATTATGACATCACAATATATTATGAGAGCGCAACGTGCAGGTATTATGAGCAATTTCTCTTACCCCAATTTGTGTCACATCTACTGTAGCATCATGAGCATGTATTATGACGTCACAGTATATGATGACATCATAATTAGTATGCACTATGACGTCACAATGTATTATGACGTCATAATGTATCCGCATTATGACATCACAATATATTATGAGAGCGCAATTTGCAGGTTTTATGACCAATTTCGCTTACCCCAATTTGTGTCACATCTACTGGAGCATCATGAGCATGTATTCTGACGTCACAGTATTTGATGACATCATAATTAGTATGCAGTATGATGTCACAATGTAGTATGACGTCATAATGTATCCGCATTATGACATCACAATATATTATGAGAGCGCAATTTGCAGGTTTTATGACCAATTTCTCTTACCCCAATTTGTGTCACATCTACTGGAGCATCATGAGCATGTATTATGACGTCACAGTATATGATGACATCATAATTAGTGTGCAGTATGACGTCACAGTGAAGTATGACATCATAATATATCCGCATTATGACATCACAATGCATTATGAGAGCGCAACATGCAGGTATTATGACCAAATTCGCTTACCACAATTTGTGTCACATCTACTGGAGCATCATGAGCATGTATTATGACGTCACAGTATATGATGACATAATAATTAGTATGCAGTATGACGTCACAATGTATTATGACGTCATAATGTATCCGCATTATGACATCACAATATTTTATGAGAGCGCAATTTGCACGTTTTATGAACATTTTCGATTACTCCAATTTGTGTCACATCTACTGGAGCATCATGAGCATGTATTATGACGTCACAGTATATGATGACATCATAATTAGTATGCACTATGACCTCACAATGTATTATGACGTCATAATGTATCCGCATTATGACATCACAATATATTATGAGAGCGCAACGAGCAGGTATTATGAGCAATTTCTCTTACCCCAATTTGTGTCACATCTACTGGAGCATCATGAGCATGTATTATGTCGTCACAGTATATGATGACATCATAATTAGTATGCAGTATGACGTCACAATGTATTATGACGTCATAATGTATCCGCATTATGACATCGCAATATATTATGAGAGCGCAATTTGCAGGTTTTGTGACCAATTTCGCTTACCCCAATTTGTGTCACATCTACTGGATCATCATGAGCATGTATTATGACGTCACAGTATATGATGACATCATAATTAGTATGCCGTATGACGTCACAATGTATTATGACGTCATAATGTATCCGCATTTTGACATCACAATATATTATGAGAGCGCAACATGCAGGTATTATGAGCAATTTCTCTTAATCAAATATGTGTCACATCTACTGGAGCATCATGAGCATGTATTCTGACGTCACAGTATTTGATGACATCATAATTAGTATGCAGTATGACGTCACAATGTAGTATGACGTCATAATGTATCCGCATTATGACATCACAATATATTATGAGAGCGCAACTAGCAGGTATTATGACCAATTTCGCTTACCACAATTTGTGTCACATCTACTGGAGAATCATGAGCATGTATTATGACGTCACAGTATATGATGACATCATAATTAGTATGCAGTATGACGTCACAATGTATTATGACATCATAATGTATCCGCATTATGACATCACAATATTTTATGAGAGCGCAATTTGCACGTTTTATGACCATTTTCGATTACTCCAATTTGTGTCACATCTACTGGAGCATCATGAGCATGTATTATGACGTCACAGTATATGATGACATCATAATTAGTATGCAGTATGACGTCACAATGTAGTATGACGTCATAATGTATCCGCATTATGACATCACAATATATTATGAGAGCGCAATTTGCAGGTTTTATGACCAATTTCGCTTACCACAATTTGTGTCGCATCTACTGGAGCATCATGAGCATGTATTATGTCGTCACAGTATATGATGACATCATAATTAGTATGCACTATGACGTCACAATGTATTATGATGCCGTAACGTATCCGCATTATGACATCACAATATATTATGAGAGCGCAATTTGCAGGTTTTATGACCAATTTCTCTTACCCCAATTTGTGTCACATCTACTGGAGCATCATGAGCATGTATTATGACGTCACAGTATATGATGACATCATAATTAGTGCGCAGTATGACGTTACAGTGAAGTATGACGTCATAATGTATCCGCATTATGACATCACAATGTATTATGATAGCGCAACATGCAGGTATTATGACCAATTTCGCTTACCACAATTTGTGTCACATCTACTGGAGCATCATGAGCATGTATTATGACGTCACAGTATATGATGACATCATAATTACTATGGAATATGACGTCACATTGTATTATGACGTCATAATGTATCCGCATTATGACATCACAATATATTATCAGAGCGCAATTTGCAGGTTTTATGACCATTTTCGCTTACCCCAATTTGTGTCACATCTACTGGAGCATCATGAGCATGTATTATGACGTCACAGTAAATGATGACATCATAATTAGTATGCAGTATGACATCACAATGTATTATGACGTCATAATGTATCCGCATTATGACATCACAATGTCTTATGAGAGCGCAACTAGCAGGTATTATGACCAATTTCGCTTACCCCAATTTGTGTCACATCTACTGGAGAATCATGAGCATGTATTATGACGTCACAGTATATGATGACATCATAATTAGTATACAGTATGACGTCACAATGTATTATGACGTCATAATGTATCCGCTTTATGACATCACAATATTTTATGAGATCGCAATTTGCACGTTTTATGACCATTTTCGATTACTCCAATTTGTGTCACATCTACTGGAGCATCATGAGCATGTACTCTGACGTCACAGTATTTGATGACATCATAATTAGTATGCACTATGACGTCACAATGTATTATGACGCCGTAACGTATCCGCATTATGACATCACAATATATTATGAGAGCGCAATTTGCAGGTTTTATGACCAATTTCTCTTACCCCAATTTGTGTCACATCTACTGGAGCATCATGAGCATGTATTATGATGTCACAGTATATGATGACATCGTAATTAGTGTGCAGTATGACCTCACAGTGAAGTATGACGTCATAATGTATCCACATTATGACATCACAATGTATTATGAGAGCGCAACATGCAGGTATTATGACCAATTTCGCTTACCACAATTTGTGTCACATCTACTGGAGCATCATGAGCATGTATTATGACGTCACAGTATATGATGACATCATAATTAGTATGGACTATGACGTCACAATATATTATGACGTCATAATGTATCCGCATTATGACATCACAATATATTATCAGAGCGCAATTTGCAGGTTTTATGACCATTTTCGAATACTCCAATTTGTGTCACATCTACTAGAGCATCATGAGCATGTATTATGATGTCACAGAATATGATGACATCATAATTACTATGCACTATGATGTCACAATGTATAATGACGTCATAATGTATCTGCATTATGACATCACAATATATTATGAGAGCGCAACATGCAGGTATTATGAGCAATTTCTCTTACCTAAATTTGTGTGACATCTACTGGAGCATCATGAGCATGTATTATGACGTCACAGTATATGATGACAAAATAATTAGTATGCACTTTGACGTCACAATGTATTATGACGTCATAATGTATCCGCATTTTGACATCACAATATATTATGAGAGCGCAACTTGCAGGTGTTATGAGCAATTTCTCTTACCCCAATTTGTGTCACGTCTACTGGTGCATGATGAGCATGTATTATGACGTCACAGTATATGATGACATCATAATTAGTATGCAGTATGACGTCACAATGTATTATGACGTCATAATTTATCCGCATTATGACATCACAATATATTATGAGAGCGCAACATGCAGGTGTTATGAGCAATTTCTCTTACCTAAATTTGTGTCACATCTACTGGAGCATCATGAGCATGTATTATGATGTCACAGTATATGATGACATCATAATTAGTATGCAGTATGACGTCACAATGTATTATGACGTCATAATGTATCCGCCTTCTGACATCACAATATATTATGAGAGCGCATCATGCAGGTATTATGAGCAATTTCTCTTACCCCAGTTTGTGTCACATCTACTGGAGCATCATGAGCATGTATTTTGACGTCACAGTATTTGATGACATCATAATTAGTATGGAGTATGACGTCACAATGTATTATGACGTCATAATGTATCCGCATTATGACATCACAATATATTATGAGAGCACAATTTGCAGGTTTTATGACCAATTTCGCTTACCCCAATTTGTGTCACATATACTGGAGCATCATGAGCATGTATTATGACGTCACAGTACATGATGACATCATAATTAGTATGCACTATGACGTCACAATGTATTATGACGCCGTAACGTATCCGCATTATGACATCACAATATATTATGAGAGCGCAATTTGCAGGTTTTATGAGCAATTTCTCTTACCCCAATTTGTGTCACATCTACCGGAGCATCATGAGCATGTATTATGACGTCACAGTATATGATGACATCATAATTAGTATGCAGTATGACGTCACAATGTATTATGACGTCATAATGTATCCGCATTATGACATCACAATATATTATGAGAGCGCAGTTTGCATGTCTTATGACCATTTTCGCTTACCCCAATTTGTGTCACATCTACTGGAGCATCATGAGCATGTACTATGACATCACAGTATATGATGACATCATAATTAGTATGCACTATGACGTCACAATGTATTATGACGTCATAATGTATCCGCATTATGACATCACAATATATTATGAGAGCGCATCTTGCAGGTATTAAGAGCAATTTCTCTTACCCCAATTTGTTTCACATCTACTGGAGCATCATGAGCATGTATTATGACGTAACAGTATATGATGACATCATAATTAGTATGCAGTATGACGTCACAATGTATTATGACGTCATAATGTATCCGCATTATGACATCACAATATATTGTGAGAGCGCAACGTGCAGGTATTATGAGCAATTTCTCTTACCCCAATTTGTGTCACATCTACTGGAGCATCATGAGCATGTATTATGACGTCACAGTATATGATGACATCATAATTAGTATGCACTATCACGTAACAATGTATTATGACTTCATAATGTATCCGCATTATGACATCACAATATATTTTGAGAGCGCAGTTTGCATGTCTTATGACCATTTTCGCTTACCCCAATTTGTGTCACATCTACTGGAGCATCATGAGCATGTATTATGACGTCCCAGTATATGATGACATCATAATTAGTATGCAATATGACGTCACAATGTATTATGACGTCATAATGTATCCGCATTATGACATCACAATATATTATGAGAGAGCAACATGCAGGTATTATGAGCAATTTCTCTTACCACAATTTGTGTCACATCTACTGGAGCATCATGAGAATGTATTATGACATCACAGTATATGATGATATCATAATTAGTATGGACTATGACGTCAAAATATATTATGACGTCATAATGTATCCGCATTATGACATCACAACATATTAGGGGAGCGCAATTTGCAGGTATTATGAGCAAATTCTCTTTCCCCAATTTGTGTCACATCGACTGGAGCTTCATGAGCATGTATTATGACGTCAAAGTATATGATGACATCATAATTAATAAGCACTATGACGTCACAATGTATTGTGACGTCTTAATGTATCCGCATTACGATATCACAATATATGATGAGATCGCAATTTGCAGGTATTGTGACACATTTCTCTTACCCCAATTTGTGTCACATCTAGTGGAACATCATGAGCATTTACTATGACGTCAGATTATATGATGACATCCTAATTGGTATGCACTATGACGTCACAATGTATTATGACGTCATAATGTATCCGGATTATGACATCACAATATATTATGAGAGTGCAATTTGCAGGTTTTATGACCAATTTCGCTTACCCCAATTTGTGTCACATCTACTGGAGTATCTTGAGCATGTATTATGATGTCACAGTATATGATGACATCATTACTAGTATGTAAGATGACGTCACAATGTATTATGACGTCATAATGTATCCGCATTATGACATCACAATATATTATGAGAGCGCAACATGCAGGTGTTATGAGCAATTTCTCTTACCCCAATTTGTGTCACATCTATTGGAGAATCATCAGCATGTATTATGACGTCACAGTATATGATGACATCATAATTAGTATGCACTATGACGTCACAATGTATTATGACGTCATAATGTATCCGCATTATGACATCACAATATATTACGAGAGCGCAGTTTCCAGGTTTTATGACCAATTTCGCCTACCCCAATTCGTGTCACATCTACTGGAGCATCATGAGCATGTATTATGACGTCAGAGTATATGATGACATCATAATTAGTATGCAGTATGACGTCACAGTGTATTATGACGTCATAATGTATCCGCATTATGACATCACAATATATTATGAGAGCGCAATTTGCAGGTATTATGATCAATTTCTCTTACCGCAATTTGTGTCACATCTACTGGAGCATCATGACCATGTATTATGACGTCAGACTATATGATGTCATCATAATTAGTATGCATTATGACGTCACAATGTATTATGTCGTCATAATGTATCCGCATTATGACATCACAATATATTATGAGAGCGCAATTTGCAGGTTTTATGACCAATTTCGCTTACCCCATTTTGTGTCACATCTACTGGAGCATCATGAGCATGTATTATGACATCACAGTATATGATGACAGCATAATTAGTATGCAGTATGACGTCACAATGTATTATGACGTCATAATGTATCCGCATTATGACATTACAATATATTATGAGACCGTAACATGCAGGTATTATGACCAATTTCGCTTACCCCAATTTGTGTCACCTCTACTGGAGCATCATGAGCATGTATTATGACGTCACAGTATATGATGACATCATAATTAGTATGCACTATGACGTCACAATGTATTATGACGTCATAATGTATCTGCATTATGACATCACAATATATTATGAGATCGCAACTTGCAGGTATTATGAGCAATTTCTCTTACCCCAATTTGTGTCCCGTCTACTGCAGCATCATGAGAATGTATTATGACGTCACACTATATGATGACATCATAATTAGTATGCAGTATGACGTCACAATGTATTATGACCTCATAATATATCCGCATTATGACATCACAATATATTATGAGAGCGCAATTTGCACGTTTTATGACCATTTTCGTTTACTCCAATTTGTGTCACATCTACTGGAGCATCATGAGCATGTATTATGACGTCACAGTATATGATGTCATCATAATTAGTATGCAGTATGACGTCACAATATATTATGACGTCATAATGTATCCGCATTATGACATCACAATATAATATGAGAGCGCAACGTGCAGGTATTATGAGCAATTTCTCTTACCCCAATTTGTGTCACATCTACTGGAGCATCATGAGCATGTATTATGACGTCACAGTATATGATGACATCATAATTAGTATGCACTATGACGTCACAATGTATTATGACGTCATAATGTATCCGCATTATGACATCACAATATATTATGAGAGCGCAATTTGCAGGTTTTATGACCAATTTCTCTTACCCCAATTTGTGTCACATCTACTGGACCATCATGAGCATGTATTATGACGTCACAGTATATGATGACATCATAATTAGTATGCCGTATGACATCACAATGTATTATGATGTCATAATGTATCCGTATTTTGACATCACAATATATCATGAGAGCGCAACATGCAGGTATTATGAGCAATTTCTCTTAACCCAATTTGTTTCACATCTACTGGAGCATCATGAGCATATATTCTGACGTCACAGTATTTGATGACATCATAATTAGTATGCAGTATGACGTCACAATGTAGTATGACGTCATAATGTATCCGCATTATGACATCACAATATATTACGAGAGCGCAATTTGCAGGTTTTATGACCAATTTCGCTTACCCCAATTTGTGTCACATCTACTGGAGCATCATGAGCATGTATTATGTCGTCACAGTATATGATGACATCATAATTAGTATGCACTATGACGTCACAATGTATTATGACGCCGTAACGTATCCACATTATGACATCACAATATATTATGAGAGCGCAATTTGCAGGTTTTATGACCAATTTCTCTTACCCCAATTTGTGTCACATCTACTGGAGCATCATGAGCATGTATTATGACGTCACAGTATATGATGACATCATAATTAGTATGCCGTATGACGTCACAATGTATTATGACGTCATAATGTATCCGCATTTTGACATCACAATATATTATGAGAGCGCAACATGCAGGTATTATGAGCAATTTCTCTTAACCCAATTTGTGTCACATCTACTGGAGCATCATGAGCATGTATTTTGACGTCACAGTATTTGTTGACATCATAATTAGTATGCAGTATGACGTCACAATGTAGAATGACGTCATAATGTATCCGCATTATGACATCACAATATATTATGAGAGCGCAATTTGCAGGTTTTATGACCAATTTCGCTTACCACAATTTGTGTCGCATCTACTGGAGCATCATGAGCATGTATTATGTCGTCACAGTATATGATGACATCATAATTAGTATGCACTATGACGTCACAATGTATTATGACGCCATAACGTATCCGCATTATGACATCACAATATATTATGAGAGCGCAATTTGCAGGTTTTATGACCAATTTCTCTTACCCCAATTTGTGTCACATCTACTGGAGCATCATGAGCATGTATTATGACGTCACAGTATATGATGACATCATAATTAGTGCGCAGTATGACGTTACTGTGAAGTATGACGTCATAATGTATCCGCATTATGACATCACAATGTTTTATGAGAGCGCAACATGCAGGTATTATGACCAATTTCGCTTACCAGAATTTGTGTCACATCTACGGGAGCATCATGAGCATGTATTATGACGTCACAGTATATGATGACATCATAATTAGTATGCAGTATGACGTCACAATGTATTATGACGTCATAATGTATCCACATTATGACATCACAATATTTTATCAGAGCGCAATTTGCACGTTTTATGACCATTTTCGATTACTCCAATTTGTGTCACATCTGCTGGAGCATCATGACCATGTATTATGACGTCACAGTATATGATGCCATCATAATTAGTATGCAGTATGACGTCACAATGTATTATGACGTCATAATGTATCCGCATTATGACATCACAATATATTATGAGAGCGCAACGTGCAGGTATTATGAGCAATTTCTCTTACGCCAATTTGTGTCACATCTACTGGAGCATCATGAGCATGTATTCTGACGTCACAGTATTTGGTGACATCATAATTAGTATGCAGTATGACGTCACAATGTAGTATGACGTCATAATGTATCCGCATTATGACATCAGAATATTTTATGAGAGCGCAATTTGCACGTTTTATGACCATTTTCGATTACTCCAATTTGTGTCACATCTACTGGAGCATCATGAGCATGTATTATGACGTCACAGTATATGATGCCATCATAATTAGTATGCAGTATGACGTCACAATGTATTATGACGTCATAATGTATCCGCATTTTGACATCACAATATATTATGAGAGCGCAACGTGCAGGTATTATGAGCAATTTCTCTTACCCCAATTTGTGTCACATCTACTGGAGCATCATGAGCATGTATTATGACGTCACAGTATATGATGACATCATAATTAGTACGCACTATGACGTCACAATGTATTATGACGTCATAATGTATCCGCATTATGACATCACAATATATTATGAGAGCGCAATTTGCAGGTTTTATGACCAATTTCTCTTACCCCAATTTGTGTCACATCTACTGGAGCATCATGAGCGTGTATTATGATGTCACAGTATATGATGACATCATAATTAGTGTGCAGTATGACGTCACAGTGAAGTATGACGTCATAATGTATCCGCATTATGACATCACAATGTATTATGAGAGCGCAACATGCAGGTATTATGACCAATTTCGCTTACCACAATTTGTGTCACATCTACTGGAGAATCATGAGCATGTATTATGACGTCACAGTATATGATGACATCATAATTAGTATGCAGTATGACGTCACAATGTATTATGACATCATAATGTATCCGCATTATGACATCACAATATTTTATGAGAGCGCAATTTGCACGTTTTATGACCATTTTTGATTACTCCAATTTGTGTCACATCTACTGGAGCATCATGAGCATGTATTATGACGTCACAGTATATGATGACATCATAATTAGTATGCAGTATGACGTCACAATATTTTATGACGTCATAATGTATCCGCATTATGACATCACAATATATTATCAGAGCGCAACGTGCAGGTATTATGAGCAATTTCTCTTACCCCAATTTGTGTCACATCTACTGGAGCATCATGAGCATGTATTATGACGTCAAAGTATATGATGACATCATAATTATTATGCACTATGACGTCACAATGTATTATGAAGTCATAATGTATCCGCATTACGACATCACAATATATTATGAGAGCTCAATTTGCAGGTTTTATGACCAATTTCGCTTACCCCAATTTGTGTCACATCTACTGGACCATCATGAGCATGTATTATGACGTCACAGTATATGATGACATCATAATTAGTATGCCGTATGACATCACAATGTATTATGACGTCATAATGTATCCGTATTTTGACATCACAATATATCATGAGAGCGCAACATGCAGGTATTATGAGCAATTTCTCTTAACCCAATTTGTGTCACATCTACTGGAGCATCATGAGCATATATTCTGACGTCACAGTATTTGATGACATCATAATTAGTATGCAGTATGACGTCACAATGTAGTATGAAGTCATAATGTTTCCGCATTATGACATCACAATATATTACGAGAGCGCAATTTGCAGGTTTTATGACCCATTTCGCTTACCCCAATTTGTGTCACATCTACTGGAGCATCATGAGCATGTATTATGTCATCACAGTATATGATGGCATCATAATTAGTATGCACTATGACGTCACAATGTATTATGACGCCGTAACGTATCCGCATTATGACATCACAATATATTATGAGAGCACAATTTGCAGGTTTTATGACCAATTTCTCTTACCCCAATTTGTGTCACATCTACTGGAGCATCATGAGCATGTATTATGACGTCACAGTATATGATGACATCAAAATTAGTGTGCAGTATGACGTCACAATGTATTATGACGTCATAATGTATCCGCATTATGACATCACAATATTTTATGAGAGCGCAATTTGCACGTTTTATGACCATTTTCGATTACTCCAATTTGTGTCACATCTGCTGGAGCATCATGACCATGTATTATGACGTCACAGTATATGATGCCATCATAATTAGTATGCAGTATGACGTCACAATGTATTATGACGTCATAATGTATCCACATTATGACATCACAATATATTATGAGAGCGCAACATGCAGGTATTATGACCAATTTCGCTTACCATAATTTGTGTCACATCTACTGGAGCATCATGAGCATGTATTATGACGTCACAGTATATGATGACATCATAATTATTATGCAGTAGGACGTCACAATGTATTATGACATCATAATGTATCCGCATTATGACATCACAATATTTTATGAGAGCGCAATTTGCACGTTTTATGACCATTTTCGATTACTCCAATTTGTGTCACATCTACTGGAGCATCATGAGCATGTATTATGACGTCACAGTATATGATGACATCATAATTAGTATGCAGTATGACGTCACAATATATTATGACGTCATAATGTATCCGCATTATGACATCACAATATAATATGAGAGCGCAACGTGCAGGTATTATGAGCAATTTCTCTTACCCCAATTTGTGTCACATCTACTGGAGCATCATGAGCATGTATTATGACGTCACAGTATATGATGACATCATAATTAGTATGCACTATGACGTCACAATGTATTATGACGTCATAATGTATCCGCATTATGACATCACAATATATTATGAGAGCGCAATTTGCAGGTTTTATGACCAATTTCGCTTACCCCAATTTGTGTCACATCTACTGGACCATCATGAGCATGTATTATGACGTCACAGTATATGATGACATCATAATTAGTATGCCGTATGACATCACAATGTATTATGACGTCATAATGTATCCGTATTTTGACATCACAATATATCATGAGAGCGCAACATGCAGGTATTATGAGCAATTTCTCTTAACCCAATTTGTTTCACATCTACTGGAGCATCATGAGCATATATTCTGACGTCACAGTATTTGATGACATCATAATTAGTATGCAGTATGACGTCACAATGTAGTATGACGTCATAATGTATCCGCATTATGACATCACAATATATTACGAGAGCGCAATTTGCAGGTTTTATGACGAATTTCGCTTACCCCAATTTGTGTCACATCTACTGGAGCATCATGAGCATGTATTATGTCGTCACAGTATATGATGACATCATAATTAGTATGCACTATGACGTCAAAATGTATTATGACGCCGTAACGTATCCACATTATGACATCACAATATATTATGAGAGCGCAATTTGCAGGTTTTATGACCAATTTCTCTTACCCCAATTTGTGTCACATCTACTGGAGCATCATGAGCATGTATTATGACGTCACAGTATATGATGACATCATAATTAGTATGCCGTATGACGTCACAATGTATTATGACGTCATAATGTATCCGCATTTTGACATCACAATATATTATGAGAGCGCAACATGCAGGTATTATGAGCAATTTCTCTTAACCCAATTTGTGTCACATCTACTGGAGCATCATGAGCATGTATTTTGACGTCACAGTATTTGTTGACATCATAATTAGTATGCAGTATGACGTCACAATGTAGTATGACGTCATAATGTATCCGCATTATGACATCACAATATATTATGAGAGCGCAATTTGCAGGTTTTATGACCAATTTCGCTTACCACAATTTGTGTCGCATCTACTGGAGCATCATGAGCATGTATTATGTCGTCACAGTATATGATGACATCATAATTAGTTTGCACTATGACGTCACAATGTATTATGACGCCATAACGTATCCGCATTATGACATCACAATATATTATGAGAGCGCAATTTGCAGGTTTTATGACCAATTTCTCTTACCCCAATTTGTGTCACATCTACTGGAGCATCATGAGCATGTATTATGACGTCACAGTATATGATGACATCATAATTAGTGCGCAGTATGACGTTACTGTGAAGTATGACGTCATAATGTATCCGCATTATGACATCACAATGTATTATGAGAGCGCAACAAGCAGGTATTATGACCAATTTCGCTTACCACAATTTGTGTCACATCTACTGGAGCATCATGAGCATGTATTATGACGTCACAGTATATGATGACATCATTATTACTATGGACTATGACGTCACATTGTATTATGACGTCATAATGTATCCGCATTATGACATCACAATATATTATCAGTGCGCAATTTGCAGGTTTTATGACCATTTTCGATTACTCCAATTTGTGTCACATCTACTGGAGCATCATGAGCATGTATTATGATGTCACAGTATAGGATGACATCATAATTACTATGCACTATGATGTCACAATGTATTATGACGTCATAATGTATCTGTATTATGACATCACAATATATTATGAGAGCGCAACATGCAGGTATTATGAGCAATTTCTCTTACCTAAATTTGTGTGGCATCTACTGGAGCATCATGAGAATGTATTATGACGTCACAGTATATGATGACAAAATAATTAGTATGCACTTTGACGTCACAATGTATTATGACGTCATAATGTATCCGCATTTTGACATCACAATATATTATGAGAGCGCAACATGCAGGTATTATGAGCAGTTTCTCTTAACCCAATTTGTGTCACATCTACTGGAGCATCATGAGCATGTATTTTGACGTCACAGTATTTGTTGACATCATAATTAGTATGCAGTATGACGTCACAATGTAGTATGACGTCATAATGTATCCGCATTATGACATCACAATATATTATGAGAGCGCAATTTGCAGGTTTTATGACCAATTTCGCTTACCACAATTTGTGTCGCATCTAATGGAGCATCATGAGCATGTATTATGTCGTCACAGTATATGATGACATCATAATTAGTTTGCACTATGACGTCACAATGTATTATGACGCCATAACGTATCCGCATTATGACATCACAATATATTATGAGAGCGCAATTTGCAGGTTTTATGACCAATTTCTCTTACCCCAATTTGTGTCACATCTACTGGAGCATCATGAGCATGTATTATGACGTCACAGTATATGATGACATCATAATTAGTGCGCAGTATGACGTTACTGTGAAGTATGACGTCATAATGTATCCGCATTATGACATCACAATGTATTATGAGAGCGCAACATGCAGGTATTATGACCAATTTCGCTTACCACAATTTGTGTCACATCTACTGGACCATCATGAGCATGTATTATGACGTCACAGTATATGATGACATCATAATTAGTATGCCGTATGACGTCACAAAGTATTATGACGTCATAATGTATCCGCATTTTGACATCACAATATATTATCAGTGCGCAATTTGCAGGTTTTATGACCATTTTCGATTACTCCAATTTGTGTCACATCTACTGGAGCATCATGAGCATGTATTATGATGTCACAGTATAGGATGACATCATAATTACTATGCACTATGATGTCACAATGTATTATGACGTCATAATGTATCTGTACTATGACATCACAATATATTATGAGAGCGCAACATGCAGGTATTATGAGCAATTTCTCTTACCTAAATTTGTGTGGCATCTACTGGAGCATCATGAGAATGTATTATGACGTCACAGTATATGATGACAAAATAATTAGTATGCACTTTGACGTCACAATGTATTATGACGTCATAATGTATCCGCATTATGACATCACAATATATTATGAGAGCGCAATTTGCAGGTTTTATGACCATTTTCGCTTACCCCAATTTGTGTCACATCTACTGGAGCATCATGAGCATGTATTATGACGTCACAGTAAATGATGACATCATAATTAGTATGCAGTATGACATCACAATGTATTATGACGTCATAATGTATCCGCATTATGACATCACAATGTCTTATGACAGCCCAACTAGCAGGTATTATGACCAATTTCGCTTACCCCAATTTGTGTCACATCTACTGGAGAATCATGAGCATGTATTATGACGTCACAGTACATGATGACATCATAATTAGTATGCAGTATGACGTCACAATGTATTGTGACGTCATAATGTATCCGCATTATGACATCACAATATTTTATGAGAGCGCAATTTGCACGTTTTATGACCATTTTCGATTACTCCAATTTGTGTCACATCTACTGGAGCATCATGAACATGGATTATGACGTCACAGTATATGATGACATCATAATTAGTATGCAGTATGACGTCACAATGTATTATGATGTCATAATGTATCCCCATTATGACATCACAATATATTGTGAGAGCGCAACGTGCAGGTATTATGAGCAATTTCTCTTACCCCAATTTGTGTCACATCTACTGGAGCATCATGAGCATGTATTATGACGTCACAGTATTTGATGACATCATAATTAGTATGCAGTATGACGTCACAATGTAGTATGACGTCATAATGTATCCGCATTATGACATCACAATATATTATGAGAGCGCAATTTGCAGGTTTTATGACCAATTTCTCTTACCCCAATTTGTGTCACATCTACTGGAGCATCATGAGCATGTATTATGACGTCACAGTATATGATGACATCATAATTAGTGTGCAGTATGACGTCACAGTGAAGTATGACGTCATAATGTATCCGCATTATGACATCACAATGTATTATGAGAGCGCAACATGCAGGTATTATGACCAATTTCGCTTACCACAATTTGTGTCACATCTACTGGAGCATCATGAGCATGTATTATGACGTCACAGTATATGATGACATCATAATTAGTATGCAGTATGACGTCACAATGTATTATGACGTCATAATGTATCCGCATTATGAGTCACAATATTTTATGAGAGCGCAATTTGCACGTTTTATGACCATTTTCGATTACTCCAATTTGTGTCACATCTACTGGAGCATCATGAGCATGTACTATGACGTCACAGTATATGATGACATCATAATTAGTATGCACTATGACGTCACAATGTATTATGACGTCATAATGTATCCGCATTATGACATCACAATACATTATGAGAGCGCAACATGCAGGTATTATGAGCAATTTCTCTTACCCCAATTTGTGTCACATCTACTGGAGCATCATGAGCATGTATTATGACGTCACAGTATATGATGACATCATAATTAGTATGCACTATGACGTCACAATGTATTATGACGTCATAATGTATCCGCATTATGACATCACAATATATTATGAGAGCGCAACATGCAGGTATTATGAGCAATTTCTCTTACCTAAATTTGTGTGACATCTACTGGAGCATCATGAGCATGTATTATGACGTCACAGTATATGATGACAAAATAATTAGTATGCACTTTGACGTCACAATGTATTATGACGTCATAATGTATCCGCATTATGACATCACAATATATTATGAGAGCGCAACTTGCAGGTATTATGAGCAATTTCTCTTACCCCAGTTTGTGTCACATCTACTGGAGCATCATGAGCATGTATTATGACGTCACAGTAAATGATGACATCATAATTAGTATGCATTATGACATCACAATGTATTATGACGTCATAATGTATCCGCATTATGACATCACAATGTCTTATGAGAGCGCAACTAGCAGGTATTATGACCAATTTCGCTTACCCCAATTTGTGTCACATCTACTGGAGAATCATGAGCATGTATTGTGATGTCACAGTATATGATGACATCATAATTAGTATGCAGTATGACGTCACAATGTATTATGACGTCATAATGTATCCGCATGATGGCATCACAATATTTTATGAGAGCGCAATTTGCACGTTTTATGACCATTTTCGATTACTCCAATATGTGTCACATCTACTGGAGCATCATGAGCATGTATTATGACGTCACAGTATATGATGACATCATAATTAGTATGCAGTATGACATCACAATGTATTATGACGTCATAATGTATCCGCATTATGACATCACAATATATTATGAGAGCGCAACGTGCAGGTATTATGAGCAATTTCTCTTACCCCAATTTGTGTCACATCTACTGGAGCATCATGAGCATGTATTATGACGTCACAGTATATGATGACATCATAATTAGTATGCACTATGACGTCACAATGTATTATGACGTCATAATGTATCCGCATTATGACATCACAATATATTATGAGAGCGCAATTTGCAGGTTTTATGACCAATTTCGCTTACCCCAATTTGTGTCACATCTACTGGAGCATCATGAGCATGTATTCTGACGTCACAGTATTTGATGACATCATAATTAGTATGCAGTATGACGTCACAATGTAGTATGACGTCATAATGTATCCGCATTATGACATCACAATATATTATGAGAGCTCAATTTGCAGGTTTTATGACCAATTTCTCTTACCCCAATTTGTGTCACATCTACTGGAGCATCATGAGCATGTATTATGACGTCACAGTATATGATGACATCATAATTAGTGTGCAGTATGACGTCACAGTGAAGTATGACGTCATAATATATCCGCATTATGACATCACAATGCATTATGAGAGCGCAACATGCAGGTATTATGACCAATTTCGCTTACCACAATTTGTGTCACATCTACTGGAGCATCATGAGCATGTATTATGACGTCACAGTATATGATGACATCATAATTAGTATGCAGTATGACGTCACAATGTATTATGACGTCATAAGGTATCCGCATTATGACATCACAATATTTTATGAGAGCGCAATTTGCACGTTTTATGACCATTTTCGATTACTCCAATTTGTGTCACATCTACTGGAGCATCATGAGCATGTATTATGACGTCACAGTATATGATGACATAATAATTAGTATGCACTATGACCTCACAATGTATTATGACGTCATAATGTATCCGCATTATGACATCACAATATATTATGAGAGCGCAACGTGCAGGTATTATGAGCAATTTCTCTTATCCCAATTTGTGTCACATCTACTGGAGCATCATGAGCATGTATTATGACGTCACAGTATATGATGACATCACAATTAGTATGCCGTATGACGTCACAATGTATTATGACGTCATAATGTATCCGCATTTTGACATCACAATATATTATGAGAGCGCAACATGCAGGTATTATGAGCAATTTCTCTTAACCAAATATGTGTCACATCTACTGGAGCATCATGAGCATGTATTCTGACGTCACAGTATTTGATGACATCATAATTAGTATGCAGTATGACGTCACAATGTAGTATGACGTCATAATGTATCCGCATTATGACATCACAATATATTATGAGAGCGCAACCAGCAGGTATTATGACCAATTTCGCTTACCCCAATTTGTGTCACATCTACTGGAGAATCATGAGCATGTATTATGACGTCACAGTATATGATGACATCATAATTAGTATGCAGTATGACGTCACAATGTATTATGACATCATAATGTATCCGCATTATGACATCACAATATTTTATGAGAGCGCAATTTGCACGTTTTATGACCATTTTCGATTACTCCAATTTGTGTCACACCTACTGGAGCATCATGAGCATGTATTATGACGTCACAGTATATGATGACATCATAATTAGTATGCACTATGACGTCACAATGTATTATGACGTCATAATGTATCCGCATTATGACATCACAATATATTATGAGCGCGCAATTTGCAGGTTTTATGACCAATTTCGCTTACCCCAATTTGTGTCACATCTACTGGACCATCATGAGAATGTATTATGACGTCACAGTATATGATGACATCATAATTAGTATGCCGTATGACGTCACAATGTATTATGACGTCATAATGTATCCGCATTTTGACATCACAATATATTATGAGAGCGCAACATGCATGTATTATGAGCAATTTCTCTTAACCCAATCTGTGTCACATCTACTGGAGCATCATGATCATGTATTCTGACGTCACAGTATTTGATGACATCATAGTTAGTATGCAGTATGACGTCACAATGTAGTATGACGTCATAATGTATCCGCATTATGACATCACAATATATTATGAGAGCGCAATTTGCAGGTTTTATGACCAAGTTCGCTTACCACAATTTGTGTCGCATCTACTGGAGCATCATGAGCATGTATTATGTCGTCACAGTATATGATGACATCATAATTAGTATGCAGTATGACGTCACAATGTATTATGACGCCGTAACGTATCCGCATTATGACATCACAATATATTATGAGAGCGCAATTTGCAGGTTTTATGACCAATTTCTCTTACCCCAATATGTGTCACATCTACTGGAGCATCATGAGCATGTATTATGACGTCACAGTATATGATGACATCATAATTACTATGGAATATGACGTCACATTGTATTATGACGTCATAATGTATCCGCATTATGACATCACAATATATTATCAGAGCGCAATTTGCAGGTTTTATGACCATTTTCGCTTACCCCAATTTGTGTCACATCTACTGGAGCATCATGAGCATGTATTATGACGTCACAGTAGATGATGACATCATAATTAGTATGCAGTATGACATCACAATGTATTATGACGTCATAATGTATCCGCATTATGACATCACAATGTCTTATGAGAGCGCAACTAGCAGGTATTATGACCAATTTCGCTTACCCCAATTTGTGTCACATCTACTGCAGAATCATGAGCATGTATTATGACGTCACAGTATATGATGACATCATAATTAGTATGCAGTATGACGTCACAATGTATTATGACGTCATAATGTATCCGCTTTATGACATCACAATATTTTATGAGAGCGCAATTTGCACGTTTTATGACCATTTTCGATTACTCCAATTTGTGTCACATCTACTGGAGCATCATGAGCATGTATTATGTCGTCACAGTATATGATGACATCATAATTAGTATGCAGTATGACGTCACAATGTATTGTGACGTCATAATGTATCCGCATTATGACATCACAATATATTATGAGAGCGCAACGTGCAGGTATTATGAACAATTTCTCTTACCCCAATTTGTGTCACATCTACCGGAGCATCATGAGCATGTATTATGACGTCACAGTATATGATGACAACATAATTAGTATGCACTATGACGTCACAATGTATTATGACGTCATAATGTATCCGCATTATGACAACACAATATATTATGAGAGCGCAATTTGCAGGTTTTATGACCAATTTCGCTTACCCCAATTTGTGTCACATCTACTGGAGCATCATGAGCATGTATTATGACGTCACAGTATATGATGACATCATAATTAGTATGCCGTATGACGTCACAATGTATTATGACGTCATAATGTATCCGCATTTTGACATCACAATATATTATGAGAGCGCAACATGCAGGTATTATGAGCAATTTCTCTTAACCCAATTTGTGTCACATCTACTGGAGCATCATGAGCATGTATTCTGACGTCACAGTATTTGATGACATCATAATTAGTATGCACTATGACGTCACAGTGTATTATGACGCCGTAATGTATAAGCGTTATGACATCACAATATATTATGAGAGCGCAATTTGCAGGTTTTATGACCAATTTCTCTTACCCCAATTTGTGTCACATCTACTGGAGCATCATGAGCATGTATTATGATGTCACAGTATATGATGACATCGTAATTAGTGTGCAGTATGACCTCACAGTGAAGTATGATGTCATAATGTATCCGCATTATGACATCACAATGTATTATGAGAGCGCAACATGCAGGTATTATGACCAATTTCGCTTACCACAATTTGTGTCACATCTACTGGAGCATCATGAGCATGTATTATGACGTCACAGTATATGATGACATCATAATTAGTATGGACTATGACGTCACATTGTATTATGGCGTCATAATGTATCCGCATTATGACATCACAATATATTATCAGAGCGCAATTTGCAGGTTTTATGACCATTTTCGAATACTCCAATTTGTGTCACATCTACTGGAGCATCATGAGCATGTATTATGACGTCACAGAATATGATGACATCATAATTACTATGCACTATGATGTCACAATGTATTATGACGTCATAATGTATCTGCATTATGACATCACAATATATTATGAGAGCGCAACATGCAGGTATTATGAGCAATTTCTCTTACCTAAATTTGTGTGACATCTACTGGAGCATCATGAGCATGTATTATGACGTCACAGTATATGATGACAAAATAATTAATATGCACTTTGACGTCACAATGTATTATGACGTCATAATGTATCCGCATTTTGACATCACAATATATTATGGGAGCGCAACTTGCAGGTATTATGAGCAATTTCTCTTACCCCAATTTGTGTCACGTCTACTGGAGCATGATGAGCATGTATTATGACGTCACAATATATGATGACATCATAATTGGTATGCAGTATGACGTCACAATGTATTATGACGTCATAATTTATCCGCATTATGACATCACAATATATTATGAGAGCGCAACATGCAGGTGTTATGAGCAATTTCTCTTACCTAAATTTGTGTCACATCTACTGGAGCATCATGAGCATGTATTATGATGTCACAGTATATGATGACATCATAATTAGTATGCAGTATGACGTCACAATGTATTATGACGTCATAATGTATCCGCCTTCTGACATCACAATATATTATGAGAGCGCAACATGCAGGTATTATGAGCAATTTCTCTTACCCCAGTTTGTGTCGCATCTACTGGAGCATCATGAGCATGTATTGTGACGTCACAGTATTTGATGACATCATAATTAGTATGGAGTATGACGTCACAATGTATTATGACGTCATAATGTATCCGCATTATGACATCACAATATATTATGAGAGCGCAATTTGCAGGTTTTATGACCCGTTTCGCTTACCCCAATTTGTGTCACATCTACTGGAGCATCATGAGCATGTATTATGACGTCACAGTATATGATGACATCATAATTAGTATGCACTATGACGTCACAATGTATTATGACGCCGTAACGTATCCGCATTATGACATCACAATATATTATGAGAGCGCAATTTGCAGGTTTTATGAGCAATTTCTCTTACCCCAATTTGTGTCACATCTACCGGAGCATCATGAGCATGTATTATGACGTAACAGTATATGATGACATCATAATTAGTATGCAGTATGACGTCACAATGTATTATGACGTCATAATGTATCCGCATTATGACATCACAATATTTTATGAGAGCGCAATTTGCACGTTTTATGACCATTTTCGATTACTCCAATTTGTGTCACATCTACTGGAGCATCATGAGCATGTATTATGACGTCAGAGTATATGATGACATCATAATTAGTATGCAGTATGACGTCACAATATATTATGGCGTCATAATGTATCCGCATTATTACATCACAATATATTATGAGAGCGCAACGTGCAGGTATTATGAGCAATTTCTCTTACCCCAATTTGTGTCACATCTACTGGAGCATCATGAGCATGTATTATGACGTCACAGTATATGATGACATCATAATTAGTATGCACTATGACGTCACAATGTATTATGACGTCATAATGTATCCGCATTATGACATCACAATATATTATGAGAGCGCAACATGCAGGTATTATGAGCAATTTCTCTTACCTAAATTTGTGTCACATCTACTGGAGCATCATGAGCATGTATTATGACGTCACAGTATATGATGACAAAATAATTAGTATGCACTTTGACGTCACAATGTATTATGACGTCATAATGTATCCGCCTTATGACATCACAATATATTATGAGAGCGCAACATGCAGGTATTATGAGCAATTTCTCTTACCCCAATTTGTGTCACATCTACTGGAGCATCATGAGCATGTATTCTGACATCACAGTATATGATGACATCATAATTAGTATGCAGTATGACATCACAATGTATTATGACGTCATAATGTATCCGCATTATGACATCACAATATATTATGAGAGTGCAATTTGCTGGTTTTATGACCAATTTCGCTTACCACAATTTGTGTCACATCTACTGGAGCATCATGAGCATGTATTATGATGTCACAGTATATGATGACATCATAATTAGTATGCACTATGACGTCACAATGTTTTATGACGCCGTAACGTATCCGCATTATGATATCACAATATATTATGAGAGCACAATTTGCAGGTTTTATGAACAATTTCTCTTACCCCAATTTGTGTCACATCTACTGGAGCATCATGAGCATGTATTATGATGTCAGAGTATATGATGACATCATAATTAGTATGCACTATGACATCACAATGTATTATGACGTCATAATGTATCCGCATTATGACATCACAATATATTATGAGAGCGCAATTTGCAGGTTTTATGACCAATTTCACTTACCCCATTTTGTGTCACATCTACTGGAGCATCATGAGCATGTATTATGACGTCACAGTATATCATGACATCATAATTAGTATGCAGTATGACCTCACAATGTATTATGACGTCATAATATATCCGCATTATGACATCACAATATATTATCAGAGCGCAACATGCATGTATTATGAGCAATTTCTCTTAACCCAATCTGTGTCACATCTACTGGAGCATCATGATCATGTATTCTGACGTCACAGTATTTGATGACATCATAGTTAGTATGCAGTATGACGTCACAATGTAGTATGACGTCATAATGTATCCGCATTATGACATCACAATATATTATGAGAGCGCAATTTGCAGGTTTTATGACCAATTTCGCTTACCACAATTTGTGTCGCATCTACTGGAGCATCATGAGCATGTATTATGTCGTCACAGTATATGATGACATCATAATTAGTATGCAGTATGACGTCACAATGTATTATGACGCCGTAACGTATCCGCATTATGACATCACAATATATTATGAGAGCGCAATTTGCAGGTTTTATGACCAATTTCTCTTACCCCAATTTGTGTCACATCTACTGGAGCATCATGAGCATGTATTATGACGTCACAGTACATGATGACATCATAATTACTATGGAATATGACGTCACATTGTATTATGACGTCATAATGTATCCGCATTATGACATCACAATATATTATCAGAACGCAATTTGCAGGTTTTATGACCATTTTCGCTTACCCCAATTTGTGTCACATCTACTGGAGCATCATGAGCATGTATTATGACGTCACAGTAGATGATGACATCATAATTAGTATGCAGTATGACATCACAATGTATTATGACGTCATAATGTATCCGCATTATGACATCACAATGTCTTATGAGAGCGCAACTAGCAGGTATTATGACCAATTTCGCTTACCCCAATTTGTGTCACATCTACTGCAGAATCATGAGCATGTATTATGACGTCACAGTATATGATGACATCATAATTAGTATGCAGTATGACGTCACAATGTATTATGACGTCATAAGGTATCCGCATTATGACATCACAATATTTTATGAGAGCGCAATTTGCACGTTTTATGACCATTTTCGATTACTCCAATTTGTGTCACATCTACTGGAGCATCATGAGCATGTATTATGACGTCACAGTATATGATGACATCATAATTAGTATGCACTATGACGTCACAATGTATTATGACGTCATAATGTATCCGCATTATGACATCACAATATATTATGAGAGCGCAACATGCAGGTTTTATGACCAATTTCGCTTACACCAATTTGTGTCACATCTACTGGAGCATCATGAGCATGTATTATGAAGTCACAGTATATGATGACATCATAATTAGTATGCAGTATGATGTCAAAATGTATTATGACCTCGTAATGTATCCTCATTATGACTTCACAATATATTATGAGAGCGCAACATGCAGGTATTATCAGCAATTTCTCTTAATCAAATATGTGTCACATCTACTGGAGCATCATGAGCATGTATTATGACATCACAGTATATGATGACAGCATAATTAGTATGCAGTATGACGTCACAATGTATTATGACATCATAATGTATCCGCATTATGACATCACAATATTTTATGAGAGCGCAATTTGCACGTTTTATGACCATTTTCGATTATTCCAATTTGTGTCACATCTACTGGAGCATCATGAGCATGTATTATGACGTCACAGTATATGATGACATCATAATTAGTATGCAGTATGACGTCACAATATTTTATGACGTCATAATGTATCCGCATTATGACATCACAATATATTATGAGAGCGCAACGTGCAGGTATTATGAGCAATTTCTCTTACCCCAATTTGTGTCACATCTACTGGAGCATCATGAGCATGTATTATGACGTCAAAGTATATGATGACATCATAATTAGTATGCACTATGACGTCACAATGTATTATGAAGTCATAATGTATCCGCATTATGACATCACAATATATTATGAGAGCGCAATTTGCAGGTTTTATGAACAATTTCGCTTACCCCAATTTGTGTCACATCTACTGGACCATCATGAGCATGTATTATGACGTCACAGTATGTGATGACATCATAATTAGTATGCCGTATGACATCACAATGTATTATGACGTCATAATGTATCCGTATTTTGACATCACAATATATCATGAGAGCACAACATGCAGGTATTATGAGCAATTTCTCTTAACACAATTTGTGTCACATCTGCTGGGGCATCATGAGCATGTATTATGACGTCACAGTATATGATGACATCATAATTAGTGTGCAGTATGACGTCACAGTGAAGTATGATGTCATAATGTATCCGCATTATGACATCACAATGTATTATGAGAGCGCAACATGCAGGTATTATGACCAATTTCGCTTACCATAATTTGTGTCACATCTACGGGAGCATCATGAGCATGTATTATGACGTCACAGTATATGATGACATCATAATTAGTATGCAGTATGACGTCACAATGTATTATGACATCATAATGTATCCGCATTATGATATCACAATATTTTATGAGAGCGCAATTTGCACGTTTTATGACCATTTTCGATTACTCCAATTTGTGTCACATCTGCTGGAGCATCATGACCATGTATTATGATGTCACAGTATATGATGCCATCATAATTAGTATGCAGTATGACGTCACAATGTATTATGACGTCATAATGTATCCGCATTATGACATCACAATATATTATGAGAGCGCAACGTGCAGGTATTATGAGCAATTTCTCTTACCCCAATTTGTTTCACATCCACTGGAGCATCATGAGCATGTATTCTGACGTCACAGTATTTGGTGACATCATAATTAGTATGCAGTATGACGTCACAATGTAGTATGACGTCATAATGTATCCGCATTATGACATCACAATATATTATGAGAGCGCAATTTGCAGGTTTTATGACCAATTTCGCTTACCCCAATTTGTGTCACATCTACTGGAGCATCATGAGCATGTATTATGTCGTCACAGTATATGATGACATCATAATTAGTATGCACTATGACGTCACAATGTATTATGACGCCGTAACGTATCCGCATTATGACATCACAATATATTATGAGAGCGCAATTTGCAGGTTTTATGACCAATTTCTCTTACCCCAATTTGTGTCACATCTACTGGAGCATCATGAGCATGTATTATGACGTCACAGTATATGATGACATCATAATTAGTGTGCAGTATGACGTCAAAGTGATGTATGACGTCATAATGTATCCGCATTGTGACATCACAATGTATTATGAGAGCGCAACATGCAGGTATTATGACCAATTTCGCTTAACATAATTTGTGTCACATCTACTGGAGCATCATGAGCATGTATTATGACGTCACAGTATATGATGACATCATAATTATTATGCAGTAGGACGGCACAATGTATTATGACATCATAATGTATCCGCATTATGACATCACAATATTTTATGAGAGCGCAATTTGCACGTTTTATGACCATTTTCGATTACTCCAATTTGTGTCACATCTACTGGAGCATCATGAGCATGTATTATGACGTCACAGTATATGATGCCATCATAATTAGTATGCAGTATGACGTCACAATGTATTATGACGTCATAATGTATCCGCATTATGACATCACAATATATTATGAGAGCGCAACGTGCAGGTATTATGAGCAATTTCTCTAACCCCAATTTGTGTCACATCTACTGGAGCATCATGAGCATGTATTATGACGTCACAGTATATGATGACATCATAATCAGGATGCACTATGACGTCACAATGTATTATGACGTCATAATGTATCCGCATTATGACATCACAATATATTATGAGAGCGCAATTTGCAGGTTTTATGACCAATTTCGCTTACCCCAATTTGTGTCACATCTACTGGAGCATCATGAGCATGTATTATGACGTCACAGTACATGATGACATCATAACAAGTATGCCGTATGACGTCACAATGTATTATGACGTCATAATGTATCCGCATTTTGACATCACAATATATTATGAGAGCGCAACATGCAGGTATTATGAGCAATTTCTCTTAACCCAATTTGTGTCACATCTACTGGAGCATCATGAGCATGTATTCTGACGTCACAGTATTTGATGACATCATAATTAGTATGCAGTACGACGTCACAATGTAGTATGACGACATAATGTATCCGCATTATGACATCACAATATATTATGAGAGCGCAATTTGCAGGTTTTATGACCAATTTCTCTTATCCCAATTTGTGTCACATCTACTGGAGCATCATGAGCGTGTATTATGATGTCACAGTATATGATGACATCATAATTAGTGTGCAGTATAACATCACAGTGAAGTATGACGTCATAATGTATCCGCATTATGACATCACAATGTATAATGAGAGCGCAACATGCAGGTATTATGACCAATTTCGCTTACCACAATTTGTGTCACATCTACTGGAGCATCATGAGCCTGTATTATGACGTCACAGTATATGGTGACATCATAATTAGTATGCAGTATGACGTCACAATGTATTATGACGTCATAATGTATCCGCATTATGACATCACAATATTTTATGAGAGCGCAATTTGCACGTTTTATGACCATTTTCGATTACTCCAATTTGTGTCACATCTACTGGAGCATCATGAGCATGTATTATGACGTCACAGTATATGATGACATCATAATTAGTATGCAGTATGACGTCACAATATATTATGACGTCATAATGTATCCGCATTATGACATCACAATATATTATGAGAGCGCAACGTGCAGGTATTATGAGCAATTTCTCTTACCCCAATTTGTGTCACATCTACTGGAGCATCATGAGCATGTATTATGACGTCACAGTATATGATGACATCATAATTAGTATGCACTATGACGTCACAATGTATTATGACGTCATAATGTATCCGCATTATGACTTCACAATATATTATGAGAGCGCAATTTGCAGGTTTTATGACCAATTTCGCTTACCCCAATTTGTGTCACATCTACTGGACCATCATGAGCATGTATTATGACGTCACAGTATATGATGACATCATAATTAGTATGCCGTATGACATCACAATGTATTATGACGTCATAATGTATCCGTATTTTGACATCACAATATATCATGAGAGCGCAACATGCAGGTATTATGAGCAATTTCTCTTAACCCAATTTGTTTCACATCTACTGGAGCATCATGAGCATATATTCTGACGTCACAGTATTTGATGACATCATAATTAGTATGCAGTATGACGTCACAATGTATTATGACGTCATAATGTATCCGCATTATGACATCACAATATATTACGAGAGCGCAATTTGCAGGTTTTATGACCAATTTCGCTTACCCCAATTTGTGTCACATCTACTGGAGCATCATGAGCATGTATTATGTCGTCACAGTATATGATGACATCATAATTAGTATGCACTATGACGTCACAATGTATTATGACGCCTTAACGTATCCACATTATGACATCACAATATATTATGAGAGCGCAATTTGCAGGTTTTATGACCATTTTCTCTTACCCCAATTTGTGTCACATCTACTGGAGCATCATGAGCATGTATTATGACGTCACAGTATATGATGACATCATAATTAGTGCGCAGTATGACGTTACTGTGAAGTATGACGTCATAATGTATCCGCATTATGACATCACAATGTATTATGAGAGCGCAACATGCAGGTATTATGACCAATTTCGCTTACCACAATTTGTGTCACATCTACTGGAGCATCATGAGCATGTATTATGACGTAACAGTATATGATGACATCATAATTACTATGGACTATGACGTCACATTGTATTATAACGTCATAATGTATCCGCATTATGACATCACAATATATTATCAGTGCGCAATTTGCAGGTTTTATGAACATTTTCGATTACTCCAATTTGTGTCACATCTACTGGAGCATCATGAGCATGTATTATGACGTCACAGTATAGGATGACATCATAATTACTATGCACTATGATGTCACAATGTATTATGACGTCATAATGTATCTGTATTATGACATCACAATATATTATGAGAGCGCAACATGCAGGTATTATGAGCAATTTCTCTTACCTAAATTTGTGTGACATCTACTGGAGCATCATGAGAATGTATTATGACGTCACAGTATATGATGACAAAATACTTAGTATGCACTTTGACGTCACAATGTATTATGACGTCATATTGTATCCGCATTATGACATCACAATATATTATGAGAGCGCAACTTGCAGGTATTATGAGCAATTTCTCTTACCCCAATTTGTGTCACGTCTACTGGAGCATGATGAGCAAGTATTATGACGTCACAGTATATGATGACATCATAATTAGTATGCAGTATGACATCACAATGTATTATGACGTCATAATGTATCCGCATTATGACATCACAATATATTATGAGAGCGCAATTTGCAGGTTTTATGACCATTTTCGCTTACCCCAATTTGTGTCACATCTACTGGAGCATCATGAGCATGTATTATGACGTCACAGTAAATCATGACATCATAATTAGTATGCAGTATGACATCACAATGTATTATGACGTCATAATGTATCCGCATTATGACATCACAATGTCTTATGAGAGCCCAACTAGCAGGTATTATGACCAATCTCGCTTACCCCAATTTGTGTCACATCTACTGGAGAATCATGAGCATGTATTATGACGTCACAGTACATGATGACATAATTAGTATGCAGTATGACGTCACAATGTATTGTGACGTCATAATGTATCCGCATTATGACATCACAATATTTTATGAGAGCGCAATTTGCACGTTTTATGACCATTTTCGATTACTCCAATTTGTGTCACATCTACTGGAGCATCATGAACATGTATTATGACGTCACAGTATATGATGACATCATAATTAGTATGCAGTATGACGTCACAATGTATTATGATGTCATAATGTATCCCCATTATGACATCACAATATATTGTGAGAGCGCAACGTGCAGGTATTATGAGCAATTTCTCTTACCCCAATTTGTGTCACATCTACTGGAGCATCATGAGCATGTATTATGACATCACAGTATATGATGACATCATAATTAGTATGCACTATGACGTCACAATGTATTATGACGTCATAATGTATCCGCATTATGACATCACAATATATTATGAGAGCGCAATTTGCAGGTTTTATGACCAATTTCGCTTACCCCAATTTGTGTCACATCCACTGGACCATCATGAGCATGTATTATGACGTCACAGTATATGATGACATCATAATTAGTATGCCGTATGACGTCACAAAGTATTATGACGTCATAATGTATCCGCATTCTGACATCACAATATATTATGAGAGCGCAACATGCAGGTATTATGAGCAATTTCTCTTAACCCAATTTGTGTCACATCTACTGGAGCATCATGAGCATGTATTCTGACGTCACAGTATTTGATGACATCATAATTAGTATGCAGTATGACGTCACAATGTAGTATGACGTCATAATGTATCCGCATTATGACATCACAATATATTATGAGAGCGCAATTTGCACGTTTTATGACCAATTTCTCTTACCCCAATGTGTGTCACATCTACTGGAGCATCATGAGCATGTATTATGACGTCACAGTATATGATGACATCATAATTAGTGTGCAGTATGACGTCACAGTGAAGTATGACGTCATAATGTATCCGCATTATGACATCACAATGTATTATGAGAGCGCAACATGCAGGTATTATGACCAATTTCGCTTACCACAATTTGTGTCACATCTACTGGAGCATCATGAGCATGTATTATGACGTCACAGTATATGATGACATCATAATTAGTATGCAGTATGACGTCACAATGTATTATGATGTCATAATGTATCCGCATTATGACATCACAATATTTTATGAGAGCGCAATTTGCACGTTTTATGACCATTTTCGATTACTCCAATTTGTGTCACATCTACTGGAGCATCATGAGCATGTATTATGACGTCACAGTATATGATGACATCATAATTAGTATGCACTATGACGTCACAATGTATTATGACGTCATAATGTATCCGCATTATGACATCACAATATATTATGAGAGCGCAACATGCAGGTATTATGAGCAATTTCTCTTACCCCAATTTGTGTCACATCTACTGGAGCATCATGAGCATGTATTATGACGTCACAGTATATGATGACATCATAATTAGTATGCACTATGACGTCACAATGTATTATGACGTCATAATGTATCCGCATTATGACATCACAATATATTATGAGAGCGCAACATGCAGGTATTATGAGCAATTTCTCTTACCTAAATTTGTGTGACATCTACTGGAGCATCATGAGCATGTATTATGACGTCACAGTATATGATGACAAAATAATTAGTATGCACTTTGACGTCACAATGTATTATGACGTCATAATGTATCCGCATTATGACATCACAATATATTATGAGAGCGCAACTTGCAGGTATTATGAGCAATTTCGCTTACCCCAGTTTGTGTCACGTCTACTGGAGCATGATGAGCATGTATTATGACGTCACAGTATATGATGACATCATAATTAGTATGCAGTATGACGTCACAATGTATTATGACGTCATAATGTATCCGCATTATGACATCACAATATATTATGAGAGCGCAATTTGCAGGTTTTATGACCATTTTCGCTTACCCCAATTTGTGTCACATCTACTGGAGCATCATGAGCATGTATTATGACGTCACAGTAAATGATGACATCATAATTAGTATGCATTATGACATCACAATGTATTATGACGTCATAATGTATCCGCATTATGACATCACAATGTCTTATGAGAGCGCAACTAGCAGGTATTATGACCAATTTCGCTTACCCCAATTTGTGTCACATCTACTGGAGAATCATGAGCATGTATTATGACGTCACAGTATATGATGACATCATAATTAGTATGCAGTATGACGTCACAATGTATTATGACGTCATAATGTATCCGCATTATGGCATCACAATATTTTATGAGAGCGCAATTTGCACGTTTTATGACCATTTTCGATTACTCCAATATGTGTCACATCTACTGGAGCATCATGAGCATGTATTATGACGTCACAGTATATGATGACATCATAATTAGTATGCAGTATGACGTCACAATGTATTATGACGTCATAATGTATCCGCATTATGACATCACAATATATTATGAGAGCGCAACGTGCAGGTATTATGAGCAATTTCTCTTACCCCAATTTGTGTCACATCTACTGGAGCATCTTGAGCATGTATTATGACGTCACAGTATATGATGACATCATAATTAGTATGCACTATGACGTCACAATGTATTATGACGTCATAATGTATCCGCATTATGACATCACAATATATTATGAGAGCGCAATTTGCAGGTTTTATGACCAATTTCGCTTACCCCAATTTGTGTCACATCTACTGGAGCATCATGAGCATGTATTCTGACGTCACAGTATTTGATGACATCATAATTAGTATGCAGTATGATGTCACAATGTAGTATGACGTCATAATGTATCCGCATTATGACATCACAATATATTATGAGAGCGCAATTTGCAGGTTTTATGACCAATTTCTCTTACCCCAATTTGTGTCACATCTACTGGAGCATCATGAGCATGTATTATGACGTCACAGTATATGATGACATCATAATTAGTGTGCAGTATGACGTCACAGTGAAGTATGACATCATAATATATCCGCATTATGACATCACAATGCATTATGAGAGCGCAACATGCAGGTATTATGACCAATTTCGCTTACCACAATTTGTGTCACATCTACTGGAGCATCATGATCATGTATTATGACGTCACAGTATATGATGACATCATAATTAGTATGCAGTATGACGTCACAATGTATTATGACGTCATAATGTATCCGCATTATGACATCACAATATTTTATGAGAGCGCAATTTGCACGTTTTATGACCATTTTCGATTACTCCAATTTGTGTCACATCTACTGGAGCATCATGAGCATGTATTATGACGTCACAGTATATGATGACATCATAATTAGTATGCAGTTTGACGTCACAATGTATTATGACGTCATAATGTATCCGCATTATGACATCACAATATATTATGAGAGCGCAACGTGCAGGTATTATGAGCAATTTCTCTTACCCCAATTTGTGTCACATCTACTGGAGCATCATGAGCATGTATTATGTCGTCACAGTATATGATGACATCATAATTAGTATGCACTATGACGTCACAATGTATTATGACGTCATAATGTATCCGCATTATGACATCGCAATATATTATGAGAGCGCAATTTGCAGGTTTTGTGACCAATTTCGCTTACCCCAATTTGTGTCACATCTACTGGACCATCATGAGCATGTATTATGACGTCACATTATATGATGACATCATAATTAGTATGCCGTATGACGTCACAATGTATTATGACGTCATAATGTATCCGCATTTTGACATCACAATATATTATGAGAGCGCAACATGCAGGTATTATGAGCAATTTCTCTTAACCAAATATGTGTCACATCTACTGGAGCATCATGAGCATGTATTCTGACGTCACAGTATTTGATGACATCATAATTAGTATGCAGTATGACGTCACAATATAGTATGACGTCATAATGTATCCGCATTATGACATCACAATATATTATGAGAGCGCAACTAGCAGGTATTATGACCAATTTCGCTTACCCCAATTTGTGTCACATCTACTGGAGAATCATGAGCATGTTTTATGACGTCACAGTATATGATGACATCATAATTAGTATGCAGTATGACGTCACAATGTATTATGACATCATAATGTATCCGCATTATGACATCACAATATTTTATGAGAGCGCAATTTGCACGTTTTATGACCATTTTCGATTACTCCAATTTGTGTCACATCTACTGGAGCATCATGAGCATGTATTATGACGTCACAGTATATGATGACATCATAATTAGTATGCACTATGACCTCACAATGTATTATGACGTCATAATGTATCCGCATTATGACATCACAATATATTATGAGCGCGCAATTTGCAGGTTTTATGACCAATTTCGCTTACCCCAATTTGTGTCACATCTACTGGACCATCATGAGCATGTATTATGGCGTCACAGTATATGATGACATCATAATTAGTATGCCGTATGACGTCACATTGTATTATGACGTCATAATGTATCCGCATTATGACATCACAATATATTATCAGTTCGCAATTTGCAGGTTTTATGACCATTTTCGATTACTCCAATTTGTGTCACATCTACTGGAGCATCATGAGCATGTATTATGACGTCACAGTATAGGATGACATCATAATTACTATGCACTATGATGTCACAACGTATTATGACGTCATAATGTATCTGTATTATGACATCACAATATATTATGAGAGCGCAACATGCAGGTATTATGAGCAATTTCTCCTACCTAAATTTGTGTGACATCTACTGGAGCATCATGAGAATGTATTATGACGTCACAGTATATGATGACAAAATAATTAGTATGCACTTTGACGTCACAATGTATTATGACGTCATATTGTATCCGCATTATGACATCACAATATATTATGAGAGCGCAACTTGCAGGTATTATGAGCAATTTCTCTTACCCCAATTTGTGTCACGTCTACTGGAGCATGATGAGCATGTATTATGACGTCACAGTATATGATGACATCATAATTAGTATGCAGTATGACGTCACAATGTATTATGACGTCATAATGTATCCGCATTATGACATCACAACATATTATGAGAGCGCAATTTGCAGGTTTTATGACCATTTTCGCTTACCCCAATTTGTGTCACATCTACTGGAGCATCATGAGCATGTATTATGACGTCACAGTAAATCATGACATCATAATTAGTATGCAGTATGACATCACAATGTATTATGACGTCATAATGTATCCGCATTATGACATCACAATGTCTTAGGAGAGCCCAACTAGCAGGTATTATGACCAATTTCGCTTACCCCAATTTGTGTCACATCTACTGGAGAATCATGAGCATGTATTATGACGTCACAGTACATGATGACATCATAATTAGTATGCAGTATGACGTCACAATATATTGTGACGTCATAATGTATCCGCATTATGACATCACAATATTTTATGAGAGCGCAATTTGCACGTTTTATGACCATTTTCGATTACTCCAATTTGTGTCACATCTACTGGAGCATCATGAACATGTATTATGACGTCACAGTATATGATGACATCATAATTAGTATGCAGTATGACGTCACAATGTATTATGATGTCATAATGTATCCCCATTATGACATCACAATATATTGTGAGAGCGCAACGTGCAGGTATTATGAGCAATTTCTCTTACCCCAATTTGTGTCACATCTACTGGAGCATCATGAGCATGTATTATGACATCACAGTATATGATGACATCATAATTAGTATGCACTATGACGTCACAATGTATTATGACGTCATAATGTATCCGCATTATGACATCACAATATATTATGAGAGCGCAATTTGCAGGTTTTATGACCAATTTCGCTTACCCCAATTTGTGTCACATCTACTGGACCATCATGAGCATGTATTATGACGTCACAGTATATGATGACATCATAATTAGTATGCCGTATGACGTCACAAAGTATTATGACGTCATAATGTATCCGCATTTTGACATCACAATATATTATGAGAGCGCAACATGCAGGTATTATGAGCAATTTCTCTTAACCCAATTTGTGTCACATCTACTGGAGCATCATGAGCATGTATTCTGACGTCACAGTATTTGATGACATCATAATTAGTATGCAGTATGACGTCACAATGTAGTATGACGTCATAATGTATCCGCATTATGACATCACAATATATTATGAGAGCGCAATTTGCAGGTTTTATGACCAATTTCTCTTACCCCAATGTGTGTCACATCTACTGGAGCATCATGAGCATGTATTATGACGTCACAGTATATGATGACATCATAATTAGTATGCATTATGACATCACAATGTATTATGACGTCATAATGTATCCGCATTATGACATCACAATGTATTATGAGAGCGCAACATGCAGGTATTATGACCAATTTCGCTTACCACAATTTGTGTCACATCTACTGGAGCATCATGAGCATGTATTATGACGTAACAGTATATGATGACATCATAATTACTATGGACTATGACGTCACATTGTATTATAACGTCATAATGTATCCGCATTATGACATCACAATATATTATCAGTGCGCAATTTGCAGGTTTTATGAACATTTTCGATTACTCCAATTTGTGTCACATCTACTGGAGCATCATGAGCATGTATTATGACGTCACAGTATAGGATGACATCATAATTACTATGCACTATGATGTCACAATGTATTATGACGTCATAATGTATCTGTATTATGACATCACAATATATTATGAGAGCGCAACATGCAGGTATTATGAGCAATTTCTCTTACCTAAATTTGTGTGACATCTACTGGAGCATCATGAGAATGTATTATGACGTCACAGTATATGATGACAAAATAATTAGTATGCACTTTGACGTCACAATGTATTATGACGTCATATTGTATCCGCATTATGACATCACAATATATTATGAGAGCGCAACTTGCAGGTATTATGAGCAATTTCTCTTACCCCAATTTGTGTCACGTCTACTGGAGCATGATGAGCAAGTATTATGACGTCACAGTATATGATGACATCATAATTAGTATGCAGTATGACATCACAATGTATTATGACGTCATAATGTATCCGCATTATGACATCACAATATATTATGAGAGCGCAATTTGCAGGTTTTATGACCATTTTCGCTTACCCCAATTTGTGTCACATCTACTGGAGCATCATGAGCATGTATTATGACGTCACAGTAAATCATGACATCATAATTAGTATGCAGTATGACATCACAATGTATTATGACGTCATAATGTATCCGCATTATGACATCACAATGTCTTATGAGAGCCCAACTAGCAGGTATTATGACCAATTTCGCTTACCCCAATTTGTGTCACATCTACTGGAGAATCATGAGCATGTATTATGACGTCACAGTACATGATGACATAATTAGTATGCAGTATGACGTCACAATGTATTGTGACGTCATAATGTATCCGCATTATGACATCACAATATTTTATGAGAGCGCAATTTGCACGTTTTATGACCATTTTCGATTACTCCAATTTGTGTCACATCTACTGGAGCATCATGAACATGTATTATGACGTCACAGTATATGATGACATCATAATTAGTATGCAGTATGACGTCACAATGTATTATGATGTCATAATGTATCCCCATTATGACATCACAATATATTGTGAGAGCGCAACGTGCAGGTATTATGAGCAATTTCTCTTACCCCAATTTGTGTCACATCTACTGGAGCATCATGAGCATGTATTATGACATCACAGTATATGATGACATCATAATTAGTATGCACTATGACGTCACAATGTATTATGACGTCATAAGGTATCCGCATTATGACATCACAATATTTTATGAGAGCGCAATTTGCACGTTTTATGACCATTTTCGATTACTCCAATTTGTGTCACATCTACTGGAGCATCATGAGCATGTATTATGACGTCACAGTATATGATGACATCATAATTAGTATGCACTATGACGTCACAATGTATTATGACGTCATAATGTATCCGCATTATGACATCACAATATATTATGAGAGCGCAACATGCAGGTTTTATGACCAATTTCGCTTACACCAATTTGTGTCACATCTACTGGAGCATCATGAGCATGTATTATGAAGTCACAGTATATGATGACATCATAATTAGTATGCAGTATGATGTCAAAATGTATTATGACCTCGTAATGTATCCTCATTATGACTTCACAATATATTATGAGAGCGCAACATGCAGGTATTATCAGCAATTTCTCTTAATCAAATATGTGTCACATCTACTGGAGCATCATGAGCATGTATTATGACATCACAGTATATGATGACAGCATAATTAGTATGCAGTATGACGTCACAATGTATTATGACATCATAATGTATCCGCATTATGACATCACAATATTTTATGAGAGCGCAATTTGCACGTTTTATGACCATTTTCGATTATTCCAATTTGTGTCACATCTACTGGAGCATCATGAGCATGTATTATGACGTCACAGTATATGATGACATCATAATTAGTATGCAGTATGACGTCACAATATTTTATGACGTCATAATGTATCCGCATTATGACATCACAATATATTATGAGAGCGCAACGTGCAGGTATTATGAGCAATTTCTCTTACCCCAATTTGTGTCACATCTACTGGAGCATCATGAGCATGTATTATGACGTCAAAGTATATGATGACATCATAATTAGTATGCACTATGACGTCACAATGTATTATGAAGTCATAATGTATCCGCATTATGACATCACAATATATTATGAGAGCGCAATTTGCAGGTTTTATGAACAATTTCGCTTACCCCAATTTGTGTCACATCTACTGGACCATCATGAGCATGTATTATGACGTCACAGTATGTGATGACATCATAATTAGTATGCCGTATGACATCACAATGTATTATGACGTCATAATGTATCCGTATTTTGACATCACAATATATCATGAGAGCACAACATGCAGGTATTATGAGCAATTTCTCTTAACACAATTTGTGTCACATCTGCTGGGGCATCATGAGCATGTATTATGACGTCACAGTATATGATGACATCATAATTAGTGTGCAGTATGACGTCACAGTGAAGTATGATGTCATAATGTATCCGCATTATGACATCACAATGTATTATGAGAGCGCAACATGCAGGTATTATGACCAATTTCGCTTACCATAATTTGTGTCACATCTACGGGAGCATCATGAGCATGTATTATGACGTCACAGTATATGATGACATCATAATTAGTATGCAGTATGACGTCACAATGTATTATGACATCATAATGTATCCGCATTATGATATCACAATATTTTATGAGAGCGCAATTTGCACGTTTTATGACCATTTTCGATTACTCCAATTTGTGTCACATCTGCTGGAGCATCATGACCATGTATTATGATGTCACAGTATATGATGCCATCATAATTAGTATGCAGTATGACGTCACAATGTATTATGACGTCATAATGTATCCGCATTATGACATCACAATATATTATGAGAGCGCAACGTGCAGGTATTATGAGCAATTTCTCTTACCCCAATTTGTTTCACATCCACTGGAGCATCATGAGCATGTATTCTGACGTCACAGTATTTGGTGACATCATAATTAGTATGCAGTATGACGTCACAATGTAGTATGACGTCATAATGTATCCGCATTATGACATCACAATATATTATGAGAGCGCAATTTGCAGGTTTTATGACCAATTTCGCTTACCCCAATTTGTGTCACATCTACTGGAGCATCATGAGCATGTATTATGTCGTCACAGTATATGATGACATCATAATTAGTATGCACTATGACGTCACAATGTATTATGACGCCGTAACGTATCCGCATTATGACATCACAATATATTATGAGAGCGCAATTTGCAGGTTTTATGACCAATTTCTCTTACCCCAATTTGTGTCACATCTACTGGAGCATCATGAGCATGTATTATGACGTCACAGTATATGATGACATCATAATTAGTGTGCAGTATGACGTCAAAGTGATGTATGACGTCATAATGTATCCGCATTGTGACATCACAATGTATTATGAGAGCGCAACATGCAGGTATTATGACCAATTTCGCTTAACATAATTTGTGTCACATCTACTGGAGCATCATGAGCATGTATTATGACGTCACAGTATATGATGACATCATAATTATTATGCAGTAGGACGGCACAATGTATTATGACATCATAATGTATCCGCATTATGACATCACAATATTTTATGAGAGCGCAATTTGCACGTTTTATGACCATTTTCGATTACTCCAATTTGTGTCACATCTACTGGAGCATCATGAGCATGTATTATGACGTCACAGTATATGATGCCATCATAATTAGTATGCAGTATGACGTCACAATGTATTATGACGTCATAATGTATCCGCATTATGACATCACAATATATTATGAGAGCGCAACGTGCAGGTATTATGAGCAATTTCTCTAACCCCAATTTGTGTCACATCTACTGGAGCATCATGAGCATGTATTATGACGTCACAGTATATGATGACATCATAATCAGGATGCACTATGACGTCACAATGTATTATGACGTCATAATGTATCCGCATTATGACATCACAATATATTATGAGAGCGCAATTTGCAGGTTTTATGACCAATTTCGCTTACCCCAATTTGTGTCACATCTACTGGAGCATCATGAGCATGTATTATGACGTCACAGTACATGATGACATCATAACAAGTATGCCGTATGACGTCACAATGTATTATGACGTCATAATGTATCCGCATTTTGACATCACAATATATTATGAGAGCGCAACATGCAGGTATTATGAGCAATTTCTCTTAACCCAATTTGTGTCACATCTACTGGAGCATCATGAGCATGTATTCTGACGTCACAGTATTTGATGACATCATAATTAGTATGCAGTACGACGTCACAATGTAGTATGACGACATAATGTATCCGCATTATGACATCACAATATATTATGAGAGCGCAATTTGCAGGTTTTATGACCAATTTCTCTTATCCCAATTTGTGTCACATCTACTGGAGCATCATGAGCGTGTATTATGATGTCACAGTATATGATGACATCATAATTAGTGTGCAGTATGACATCACAGTGAAGTATGACGTCATAATGTATCCGCATTATGACATCACAATGTATAATGAGAGCGCAACATGCAGGTATTATGACCAATTTCGCTTACCACAATTTGTGTCACATCTACTGGAGCATCATGAGCCTGTATTATGACGTCACAGTATATGGTGACATCATAATTAGTATGCAGTATGACGTCACAATGTATTATGACGTCATAATGTATCCGCATTATGACATCACAATATTTTATGAGAGCGCAATTTGCACGTTTTATGACCATTTTCGATTACTCCAATTTGTGTCACATCTACTGGAGCATCATGAGCATGTATTATGACGTCACAGTATATGATGACATCATAATTAGTATGCAGTATGACGTCACAATATATTATGACGTCATAATGTATCCGCATTATGACATCACAATATATTATGAGAGCGCAACGTGCAGGTATTATGAGCAATTTCTCTTACCCCAATTTGTGTCACATCTACTGGAGCATCATGAGCATGTATTATGACGTCACAGTATATGATGACATCATAATTAGTATGCACTATGACGTCACAATGTATTATGACGTCATAATGTATCCGCATTATGACTTCACAATATATTATGAGAGCGCAATTTGCAGGTTTTATGACCAATTTCGCTTACCCCAATTTGTGTCACATCTACTGGACCATCATGAGCATGTATTATGACGTCACAGTATATGATGACATCATAATTAGTATGCCGTATGACATCACAATGTATTATGACGTCATAATGTATCCGTATTTTGACATCACAATATATCATGAGAGCGCAACATGCAGGTATTATGAGCAATTTCTCTTAACCCAATTTGTTTCACATCTACTGGAGCATCATGAGCATATATTCTGACGTCACAGTATTTGATGACATCATAATTAGTATGCAGTATGACGTCACAATGTATTATGACGTCATAATGTATCCGCATTATGACATCACAATATATTACGAGAGCGCAATTTGCAGGTTTTATGACCAATTTCGCTTACCCCAATTTGTGTCACATCTACTGGAGCATCATGAGCATGTATTATGTCGTCACAGTATATGATGACATCATAATTAGTATGCACTATGACGTCACAATGTATTATGACGCCTTAACGTATCCACATTATGACATCACAATATATTATGAGAGCGCAATTTGCAGGTTTTATGACCATTTTCTCTTACCCCAATTTGTGTCACATCTACTGGAGCATCATGAGCATGTATTATGACGTCACAGTATATGATGACATCATAATTAGTGCGCAGTATGACGTTACTGTGAAGTATGACGTCATAATGTATCCGCATTATGACATCACAATGTATTATGAGAGCGCAACATGCAGGTATTATGACCAATTTCGCTTACCACAATTTGTGTCACATCTACTGGAGCATCATGAGCATGTATTATGACGTAACAGTATATGATGACATCATAATTACTATGGACTATGACGTCACATTGTATTATAACGTCATAATGTATCCGCATTATGACATCACAATATATTATCAGTGCGCAATTTGCAGGTTTTATGAACATTTTCGATTACTCCAATTTGTGTCACATCTACTGGAGCATCATGAGCATGTATTATGACGTCACAGTATAGGATGACATCATAATTACTATGCACTATGATGTCACAATGTATTATGACGTCATAATGTATCTGTATTATGACATCACAATATATTATGAGAGCGCAACATGCAGGTATTATGAGCAATTTCTCTTACCTAAATTTGTGTGACATCTACTGGAGCATCATGAGAATGTATTATGACGTCACAGTATATGATGACAAAATACTTAGTATGCACTTTGACGTCACAATGTATTATGACGTCATATTGTATCCGCATTATGACATCACAATATATTATGAGAGCGCAACTTGCAGGTATTATGAGCAATTTCTCTTACCCCAATTTGTGTCACGTCTACTGGAGCATGATGAGCAAGTATTATGACGTCACAGTATATGATGACATCATAATTAGTATGCAGTATGACATCACAATGTATTATGACGTCATAATGTATCCGCATTATGACATCACAATATATTATGAGAGCGCAATTTGCAGGTTTTATGACCATTTTCGCTTACCCCAATTTGTGTCACATCTACTGGAGCATCATGAGCATGTATTATGACGTCACAGTAAATCATGACATCATAATTAGTATGCAGTATGACATCACAATGTATTATGACGTCATAATGTATCCGCATTATGACATCACAATGTCTTATGAGAGCCCAACTAGCAGGTATTATGACCAATCTCGCTTACCCCAATTTGTGTCACATCTACTGGAGAATCATGAGCATGTATTATGACGTCACAGTACATGATGACATAATTAGTATGCAGTATGACGTCACAATGTATTGTGACGTCATAATGTATCCGCATTATGACATCACAATATTTTATGAGAGCGCAATTTGCACGTTTTATGACCATTTTCGATTACTCCAATTTGTGTCACATCTACTGGAGCATCATGAACATGTATTATGACGTCACAGTATATGATGACATCATAATTAGTATGCAGTATGACGTCACAATGTATTATGATGTCATAATGTATCCCCATTATGACATCACAATATATTGTGAGAGCGCAACGTGCAGGTATTATGAGCAATTTCTCTTACCCCAATTTGTGTCACATCTACTGGAGCATCATGAGCATGTATTATGACATCACAGTATATGATGACATCATAATTAGTATGCACTATGACGTCACAATGTATTATGACGTCATAATGTATCCGCATTATGACATCACAATATATTATGAGAGCGCAATTTGCAGGTTTTATGACCAATTTCGCTTACCCCAATTTGTGTCACATCCACTGGACCATCATGAGCATGTATTATGACGTCACAGTATATGATGACATCATAATTAGTATGCCGTATGACGTCACAAAGTATTATGACGTCATAATGTATCCGCATTCTGACATCACAATATATTATGAGAGCGCAACATGCAGGTATTATGAGCAATTTCTCTTAACCCAATTTGTGTCACATCTACTGGAGCATCATGAGCATGTATTCTGACGTCACAGTATTTGATGACATCATAATTAGTATGCAGTATGACGTCACAATGTAGTATGACGTCATAATGTATCCGCATTATGACATCACAATATATTATGAGAGCGCAATTTGCACGTTTTATGACCAATTTCTCTTACCCCAATGTGTGTCACATCTACTGGAGCATCATGAGCATGTATTATGACGTCACAGTATATGATGACATCATAATTAGTGTGCAGTATGACGTCACAGTGAAGTATGACGTCATAATGTATCCGCATTATGACATCACAATGTATTATGAGAGCGCAACATGCAGGTATTATGACCAATTTCGCTTACCACAATTTGTGTCACATCTACTGGAGCATCATGAGCATGTATTATGACGTCACAGTATATGATGACATCATAATTAGTATGCAGTATGACGTCACAATGTATTATGATGTCATAATGTATCCGCATTATGACATCACAATATTTTATGAGAGCGCAATTTGCACGTTTTATGACCATTTTCGATTACTCCAATTTGTGTCACATCTACTGGAGCATCATGAGCATGTATTATGACGTCACAGTATATGATGACATCATAATTAGTATGCACTATGACGTCACAATGTATTATGACGTCATAATGTATCCGCATTATGACATCACAATATATTATGAGAGCGCAACATGCAGGTATTATGAGCAATTTCTCTTACCCCAATTTGTGTCACATCTACTGGAGCATCATGAGCATGTATTATGACGTCACAGTATATGATGACATCATAATTAGTATGCACTATGACGTCACAATGTATTATGACGTCATAATGTATCCGCATTATGACATCACAATATATTATGAGAGCGCAACATGCAGGTATTATGAGCAATTTCTCTTACCTAAATTTGTGTGACATCTACTGGAGCATCATGAGCATGTATTATGACGTCACAGTATATGATGACAAAATAATTAGTATGCACTTTGACGTCACAATGTATTATGACGTCATAATGTATCCGCATTATGACATCACAATATATTATGAGAGCGCAACTTGCAGGTATTATGAGCAATTTCGCTTACCCCAGTTTGTGTCACGTCTACTGGAGCATGATGAGCATGTATTATGACGTCACAGTATATGATGACATCATAATTAGTATGCAGTATGACGTCACAATGTATTATGACGTCATAATGTATCCGCATTATGACATCACAATATATTATGAGAGCGCAATTTGCAGGTTTTATGACCATTTTCGCTTACCCCAATTTGTGTCACATCTACTGGAGCATCATGAGCATGTATTATGACGTCACAGTAAATGATGACATCATAATTAGTATGCATTATGACATCACAATGTATTATGACGTCATAATGTATCCGCATTATGACATCACAATGTCTTATGAGAGCGCAACTAGCAGGTATTATGACCAATTTCGCTTACCCCAATTTGTGTCACATCTACTGGAGAATCATGAGCATGTATTATGACGTCACAGTATATGATGACATCATAATTAGTATGCAGTATGACGTCACAATGTATTATGACGTCATAATGTATCCGCATTATGGCATCACAATATTTTATGAGAGCGCAATTTGCACGTTTTATGACCATTTTCGATTACTCCAATATGTGTCACATCTACTGGAGCATCATGAGCATGTATTATGACGTCACAGTATATGATGACATCATAATTAGTATGCAGTATGACGTCACAATGTATTATGACGTCATAATGTATCCGCATTATGACATCACAATATATTATGAGAGCGCAACGTGCAGGTATTATGAGCAATTTCTCTTACCCCAATTTGTGTCACATCTACTGGAGCATCTTGAGCATGTATTATGACGTCACAGTATATGATGACATCATAATTAGTATGCACTATGACGTCACAATGTATTATGACGTCATAATGTATCCGCATTATGACATCACAATATATTATGAGAGCGCAATTTGCAGGTTTTATGACCAATTTCGCTTACCCCAATTTGTGTCACATCTACTGGAGCATCATGAGCATGTATTCTGACGTCACAGTATTTGATGACATCATAATTAGTATGCAGTATGATGTCACAATGTAGTATGACGTCATAATGTATCCGCATTATGACATCACAATATATTATGAGAGCGCAATTTGCAGGTTTTATGACCAATTTCTCTTACCCCAATTTGTGTCACATCTACTGGAGCATCATGAGCATGTATTATGACGTCACAGTATATGATGACATCATAATTAGTGTGCAGTATGACGTCACAGTGAAGTATGACATCATAATATATCCGCATTATGACATCACAATGCATTATGAGAGCGCAACATGCAGGTATTATGACCAATTTCGCTTACCACAATTTGTGTCACATCTACTGGAGCATCATGATCATGTATTATGACGTCACAGTATATGATGACATCATAATTAGTATGCAGTATGACGTCACAATGTATTATGACGTCATAATGTATCCGCATTATGACATCACAATATTTTATGAGAGCGCAATTTGCACGTTTTATGACCATTTTCGATTACTCCAATTTGTGTCACATCTACTGGAGCATCATGAGCATGTATTATGACGTCACAGTATATGATGACATCATAATTAGTATGCAGTTTGACGTCACAATGTATTATGACGTCATAATGTATCCGCATTATGACATCACAATATATTATGAGAGCGCAACGTGCAGGTATTATGAGCAATTTCTCTTACCCCAATTTGTGTCACATCTACTGGAGCATCATGAGCATGTATTATGTCGTCACAGTATATGATGACATCATAATTAGTATGCACTATGACGTCACAATGTATTATGACGTCATAATGTATCCGCATTATGACATCGCAATATATTATGAGAGCGCAATTTGCAGGTTTTGTGACCAATTTCGCTTACCCCAATTTGTGTCACATCTACTGGACCATCATGAGCATGTATTATGACGTCACATTATATGATGACATCATAATTAGTATGCCGTATGACGTCACAATGTATTATGACGTCATAATGTATCCGCATTTTGACATCACAATATATTATGAGAGCGCAACATGCAGGTATTATGAGCAATTTCTCTTAACCAAATATGTGTCACATCTACTGGAGCATCATGAGCATGTATTCTGACGTCACAGTATTTGATGACATCATAATTAGTATGCAGTATGACGTCACAATATAGTATGACGTCATAATGTATCCGCATTATGACATCACAATATATTATGAGAGCGCAACTAGCAGGTATTATGACCAATTTCGCTTACCCCAATTTGTGTCACATCTACTGGAGAATCATGAGCATGTTTTATGACGTCACAGTATATGATGACATCATAATTAGTATGCAGTATGACGTCACAATGTATTATGACATCATAATGTATCCGCATTATGACATCACAATATTTTATGAGAGCGCAATTTGCACGTTTTATGACCATTTTCGATTACTCCAATTTGTGTCACATCTACTGGAGCATCATGAGCATGTATTATGACGTCACAGTATATGATGACATCATAATTAGTATGCACTATGACCTCACAATGTATTATGACGTCATAATGTATCCGCATTATGACATCACAATATATTATGAGCGCGCAATTTGCAGGTTTTATGACCAATTTCGCTTACCCCAATTTGTGTCACATCTACTGGACCATCATGAGCATGTATTATGGCGTCACAGTATATGATGACATCATAATTAGTATGCCGTATGACGTCACATTGTATTATGACGTCATAATGTATCCGCATTATGACATCACAATATATTATCAGTTCGCAATTTGCAGGTTTTATGACCATTTTCGATTACTCCAATTTGTGTCACATCTACTGGAGCATCATGAGCATGTATTATGACGTCACAGTATAGGATGACATCATAATTACTATGCACTATGATGTCACAACGTATTATGACGTCATAATGTATCTGTATTATGACATCACAATATATTATGAGAGCGCAACATGCAGGTATTATGAGCAATTTCTCCTACCTAAATTTGTGTGACATCTACTGGAGCATCATGAGAATGTATTATGACGTCACAGTATATGATGACAAAATAATTAGTATGCACTTTGACGTCACAATGTATTATGACGTCATATTGTATCCGCATTATGACATCACAATATATTATGAGAGCGCAACTTGCAGGTATTATGAGCAATTTCTCTTACCCCAATTTGTGTCACGTCTACTGGAGCATGATGAGCATGTATTATGACGTCACAGTATATGATGACATCATAATTAGTATGCAGTATGACGTCACAATGTATTATGACGTCATAATGTATCCGCATTATGACATCACAACATATTATGAGAGCGCAATTTGCAGGTTTTATGACCATTTTCGCTTACCCCAATTTGTGTCACATCTACTGGAGCATCATGAGCATGTATTATGACGTCACAGTAAATCATGACATCATAATTAGTATGCAGTATGACATCACAATGTATTATGACGTCATAATGTATCCGCATTATGACATCACAATGTCTTAGGAGAGCCCAACTAGCAGGTATTATGACCAATTTCGCTTACCCCAATTTGTGTCACATCTACTGGAGAATCATGAGCATGTATTATGACGTCACAGTACATGATGACATCATAATTAGTATGCAGTATGACGTCACAATATATTGTGACGTCATAATGTATCCGCATTATGACATCACAATATTTTATGAGAGCGCAATTTGCACGTTTTATGACCATTTTCGATTACTCCAATTTGTGTCACATCTACTGGAGCATCATGAACATGTATTATGACGTCACAGTATATGATGACATCATAATTAGTATGCAGTATGACGTCACAATGTATTATGATGTCATAATGTATCCCCATTATGACATCACAATATATTGTGAGAGCGCAACGTGCAGGTATTATGAGCAATTTCTCTTACCCCAATTTGTGTCACATCTACTGGAGCATCATGAGCATGTATTATGACATCACAGTATATGATGACATCATAATTAGTATGCACTATGACGTCACAATGTATTATGACGTCATAATGTATCCGCATTATGACATCACAATATATTATGAGAGCGCAATTTGCAGGTTTTATGACCAATTTCGCTTACCCCAATTTGTGTCACATCTACTGGACCATCATGAGCATGTATTATGACGTCACAGTATATGATGACATCATAATTAGTATGCCGTATGACGTCACAAAGTATTATGACGTCATAATGTATCCGCATTTTGACATCACAATATATTATGAGAGCGCAACATGCAGGTATTATGAGCAATTTCTCTTAACCCAATTTGTGTCACATCTACTGGAGCATCATGAGCATGTATTCTGACGTCACAGTATTTGATGACATCATAATTAGTATGCAGTATGACGTCACAATGTAGTATGACGTCATAATGTATCCGCATTATGACATCACAATATATTATGAGAGCGCAATTTGCAGGTTTTATGACCAATTTCTCTTACCCCAATGTGTGTCACATCTACTGGAGCATCATGAGCATGTATTATGACGTCACAGTATATGATGACATCATAATTAGTATGCATTATGACATCACAATGTATTATGACGTCATAATGTATCCGCATTATGACATCACAATGTATTATGAGAGCGCAACATGCAGGTATTATGACCAATTTCGCTTACCACAATTTGTGTCACATCTACTGGAGCATCATGAGCATGTATTATGACGTAACAGTATATGATGACATCATAATTACTATGGACTATGACGTCACATTGTATTATAACGTCATAATGTATCCGCATTATGACATCACAATATATTATCAGTGCGCAATTTGCAGGTTTTATGAACATTTTCGATTACTCCAATTTGTGTCACATCTACTGGAGCATCATGAGCATGTATTATGACGTCACAGTATAGGATGACATCATAATTACTATGCACTATGATGTCACAATGTATTATGACGTCATAATGTATCTGTATTATGACATCACAATATATTATGAGAGCGCAACATGCAGGTATTATGAGCAATTTCTCTTACCTAAATTTGTGTGACATCTACTGGAGCATCATGAGAATGTATTATGACGTCACAGTATATGATGACAAAATAATTAGTATGCACTTTGACGTCACAATGTATTATGACGTCATATTGTATCCGCATTATGACATCACAATATATTATGAGAGCGCAACTTGCAGGTATTATGAGCAATTTCTCTTACCCCAATTTGTGTCACGTCTACTGGAGCATGATGAGCAAGTATTATGACGTCACAGTATATGATGACATCATAATTAGTATGCAGTATGACATCACAATGTATTATGACGTCATAATGTATCCGCATTATGACATCACAATATATTATGAGAGCGCAATTTGCAGGTTTTATGACCATTTTCGCTTACCCCAATTTGTGTCACATCTACTGGAGCATCATGAGCATGTATTATGACGTCACAGTAAATCATGACATCATAATTAGTATGCAGTATGACATCACAATGTATTATGACGTCATAATGTATCCGCATTATGACATCACAATGTCTTATGAGAGCCCAACTAGCAGGTATTATGACCAATTTCGCTTACCCCAATTTGTGTCACATCTACTGGAGAATCATGAGCATGTATTATGACGTCACAGTACATGATGACATAATTAGTATGCAGTATGACGTCACAATGTATTGTGACGTCATAATGTATCCGCATTATGACATCACAATATTTTATGAGAGCGCAATTTGCACGTTTTATGACCATTTTCGATTACTCCAATTTGTGTCACATCTACTGGAGCATCATGAACATGTATTATGACGTCACAGTATATGATGACATCATAATTAGTATGCAGTATGACGTCACAATGTATTATGATGTCATAATGTATCCCCATTATGACATCACAATATATTGTGAGAGCGCAACGTGCAGGTATTATGAGCAATTTCTCTTACCCCAATTTGTGTCACATCTACTGGAGCATCATGAGCATGTATTATGACATCACAGTATATGATGACATCATAATTAGTATGCACTATGACGTCACAATGTATTATGACGTCATAATGTATCCGCATTATGACATCACAATATATTATGAGAGCGCAATTTGCAGGTTTTATGACCAATTTCGCTTACCCCAATTTGTGTCACATCCACTGGACCATCATGAGCATGTATTATGACGTCACAGTATATGATGACATCATAATTAGTATGCCGTATGACGTCACAAAGTATTATGACGTCATAATGTATCCGCATTTTGACATCACAATATATTATGAGAGCGCAACATGCAGGTATTATGAGCAATTTCTCTTAACCCAATTTGTGTCACATCTACTGGAGCATCATGAGCATGTATTCTGACGTCACAGTATTTGATGACATCATAATTAGTATGCAGTATGACGTCACAATGTAGTATGACGTCATAATGTATCCGCATTATGACATCACAATATATTATGAGAGCGCAATTTGCAGGTTTTATGACCAATTTCTCTTACCCCAATGTGTGTCACATCTACTGGAGCATCATGAGCATGTATTATGACGTCACAGTATATGATGACATCATAATTAGTGTGCAGTATGACGTCACAGTGAAGTATGACGTCATAATGTATCCGCATTATGACATCACAATGTATTATGAGAGCGCAACATGCAGGTATTATGACCAATTTCGCTTACCACAATTTGTGTCACATCTACTGGAGCATCATGAGCATGTATTATGACGTCACAGTATATGATGACATCATAATTAGTATGCAGTATGACGTCACAATGTATTATGATGTCATAATGTATCCGCATTATGACATCACAATATTTTATGAGAGCGCAATTTGCACGTTTTATGACCATTTTCGATTACTCCAATTTGTGTCACATCTACTGGAGCATCATGAGCATGTATTATGACGTCACAGTATATGATGACATCATAATTAGTATGCACTATGACGTCACAATGTATTATGACGTCATAATGTATCCGCATTATGACATCACAATATATTATGAGAGCGCAACATGCAGGTATTATGAGAAATTTCTCTTACCCCAATTTGTGTCACATCTACTGGAGCATCATGAGCATGTATTATGACGTCACAGTATATGATGACATCATAATTAGTATGCACTATGACGTCACAATGTATTATGACGTCATAATGTATCCGCATTATGACATCACAATATATTATGAGAGCGCAACATGCAGGTATTATGAGCAATTTCTCTTACCTAAATTTGTGTGACATCTACTGGAGCATCATGAGCATGTATTATGACGTCACAGTATATGATGACAAAATAATTAGTATGCACTTTGACGTCACAATGTATTATGACGTCATAATGTATCCGCATTATGACATCACAATATATTATGAGAGCGCAACTTGCAGGTATTATGAGCAATTTCGCTTACCCCAGTTTGTGTCACGTCTACTGGAGCATGATGAGCATGTATTATGACGTCACAGTATATGATGACATCATAATTAGTATGCAGTATGACGTCACAATGTATTATGACGTCATAATGTATCCGCATTATGACATCACAATATATTATGAGAGCGCAATTTGCAGGTTTTATGACCATTTTCGCTTACCCCAATTTGTGTCACATCTACTGGAGCATCATGAGCATGTATTATGACGTCACAGTAAATGATGACATCATAATTAGTATGCATTATGACATCACAATGTATTATGACGTCATAATGTATCCGCATTATGACATCACAATGTCTTATGAGAGCGCAACTAGCAGGTATTATGACCAATTTCGCTTACCCCAATTTGTGTCACATCTACTGGAGAATCATGAGCATGTATTATGACGTCACAGTATATGATGACATCATAATTAGTATGCAGTATGACGTCACAATGTATTATGACGTCATAATGTATCCGCATTATGGCATCACAATATTTTATGAGAGCGCAATTTGCACGTTTTATGACCATTTTCGATTACTCCAATATGTGTCACATCTACTGGAGCATCATGAGCATGTATTATGACGTCACAGTATATGATGACATCATAATTAGTATGCAGTATGACGTCACAATGTATTATGACGTCATAATGTATCCGCATTATGACATCACAATATATTATGAGAGCGCAACGTGCAGGTATTATGAGCAATTTCTCTTACCCCAATTTGTGTCACATCTACTGGAGCATCTTGAGCATGTATTATGACGTCACAGTATATGATGACATCATAATTAGTATGCACTATGACGTCACAATGTATTATGACGTCATAATGTATCCGCATTATGACATCACAATATATTATGAGAGCGCAATTTGCAGGTTTTATGACCAATTTCGCTTACCCCAATTTGTGTCACATCTACTGGAGCATCATGAGCATGTATTCTGACGTCACAGTATTTGATGACATCATAATTAGTATGCAGTATGATGTCACAATGTAGTATGACGTCATAATGTATCCGCATTATGACATCACAATATATTATGAGAGCGCAATTTGCAGGTTTTATGACCAATTTCTCTTACCCCAATTTGTGTCACATCTACTGGAGCATCATGAGCATGTATTATGACGTCACAGTATATGATGACATCATAATTAGTGTGCAGTATGACGTCACAGTGAAGTATGACATCATAATATATCCGCATTATGACATCACAATGCATTATGAGAGCGCAACATGCAGGTATTATGACCAATTTCGCTTACCACAATTTGTGTCACATCTACTGGAGCATCATGATCATGTATTATGACGTCACAGTATATGATGACATCATAATTAGTATGCAGTATGACGTCACAATGTATTATGACGTCATAATGTATCCGCATTATGACATCACAATATTTTATGAGAGCGCAATTTGCACGTTTTATGACCATTTTCGATTACTCCAATTTGTGTCACATCTACTGGAGCATCATGAGCATGTATTATGACGTCACAGTATATGATGACATCATAATTAGTATGCAGTTTGACGTCACAATGTATTATGACGTCATAATGTATCCGCATTATGACATCACAATATATTATGAGAGCGCAACGTGCAGGTATTATGAGCAATTTCTCTTACCCCAATTTGTGTCACATCTACTGGAGCATCATGAGCATGTATTATGTCGTCACAGTATATGATGACATCATAATTAGTATGCACTATGACGTCACAATGTATTATGACGTCATAATGTATCCGCATTATGACATCGCAATATATTATGAGAGCGCAATTTGCAGGTTTTGTGACCAATTTCGCTTACCCCAATTTGTGTCACATCTACTGGACCATCATGAGCATGTATTATGACGTCACAGTATATGATGACATCATAATTAGTATGCCGTATGACGTCACAATGTATTATGACGTCATAATGTATCCGCATTTTGACATCACAATATATTATGAGAGCGCAACATGCAGGTATTATGAGCAATTTCTCTTAACCAAATATGTGTCACATCTACTGGAGCATCATGAGCATGTATTCTGACGTCACAGTATTTGATGACATCATAATTAGTATGCAGTATGACGTCACAATATAGTATGACGTCATAATGTATCCGCATTATGACATCACAATATATTATGAGAGCGCAACTAGCAGGTATTATGACCAATTTCGCTTACCCCAATTTGTGTCACATCTACTGGAGAATCATGAGCATGTTTTATGACGTCACAGTATATGATGACATCATAATTAGTATGCAGTATGACGTCACAATGTATTATGACATCATAATGTATCCGCATTATGACATCACAATATTTTATGAGAGCGCAATTTGCACGTTTTATGACCATTTTCGATTACTCCAATTTGTGTCACATCTACTGGAGCATCATGAGCATGTATTATGACGTCACAGTATATGATGACATCATAATTAGTATGCACTATGACCTCACAATGTATTATGACGTCATAATGTATCCGCATTATGACATCACAATATATTATGAGCGCGCAATTTGCAGGTTTTATGACCAATTTCGCTTACCCCAATTTGTGTCACATCTACTGGACCATCATGAGCATGTATTATGGCATCACAGTATATGATGACATCATAATTAGTATGCCGTATGACGTCACATTGTATTATGACGTCATAATGTATCCGCATTATGACATCACAATATATTATCAGTTCGCAATTTGCAGGTTTTATGACCATTTTCGATTACTCCAATTTGTGTCACATCTACTGGAGCATCATGAGCATGTATTATGACGTCACAGTATAGGATGACATCATAATTACTATGCACTATGATGTCACAACGTATTATGACGTCATAATGTATCTGTATTATGACATCACAATATATTATGAGAGCGCAACATGCAGGTATTATGAGCAATTTCTCCTACCTAAATTTGTGTGACATCTACTGGAGCATCATGAGAATGTATTATGACGTCACAGTATATGATGACAAAATAATTAGTATGCACTTTGACGTCACAATGTATTATGACGTCATATTGTATCCGCATTATGACATCACAATATATTATGAGAGCGCAACTTGCAGGTATTATGAGCAATTTCTCTTACCCCAATTTGTGTCACGTCTACTGGAGCATGATGAGCATGTATTATGACGTCACAGTATATGATGACATCATAATTAGTATGCAGTATGATGTCACAATGTATTATGACGTCATAATGTATCCGCATTATGACATCACAACATATTATGAGAGCGCAATTTGCAGGTTTTATGACCATTTTCGCTTACCCCAATTTGTGTCACATCTACTGGAGCATCATGAGCATGTATTATGACGTCACAGTAAATCATGACATCATAATTAGTATGCAGTATGACATCACAATGTATTATGACGTCATAATGTATCCGCATTATGACATCACAATGTCTTATGAGAGCCCAACTAGCAGGTATTATGACCAATTTCGCTTACCCCAATTTGTGTCACATCTACTGGAGAATCATGAGCATGTATTATGACGTCACAGTACATGATGACATCATAATTAGTATGCAGTATGACGTCACAATATATTGTGACGTCATAATGTATCCGCATTATGACATCACAATATTTTATGAGAGCGCAATTTGCACGTTTTATGACCATTTTCGATTACTCCAATTTGTGTCACATCTACTGGAGCATCATGAACATGTATTATGACGTCACAGTATATGATGACATCATAATTAGTATGCAGTATGACGTCACAATGTATTATGATGTCATAATGTATCCCCATTATGACATCACAATATATTGTGAGAGCGCAACGTGCAGGTATTATGAGCAATTTCTCTTACCCCAATTTGTTTCACATCTACTGGAGCATCATGAGCATGTATTATGACATCACAGTATATGATGACATCATAATTAGTATGCACTATGACGTCACAATGTATTATGACGTCATAATGTATCCGCATTATGACATCACAATATATTATGAGAGCGCAATTTGCAGGTTTTATGACCAATTTCGCTTACCCCAATTTGTGTCACATCTACTGGACCATCATGAGCATGTATTATGACGTCACAGTATATGATGACATCATAATTAGTATGCCGTATGACGTCACAAAGTATTATGACGTCATAATGTATCCGCATTTTGACATCACAATATATTATGAGAGCGCAACATGCAGGTATTATGAGCAATTTCTCTTAACCCAATTTGTGTCACATCTACTGGAGCATCATGAGCATGTATTCTGACGTCACAGTATTTGATGACATCATAATTAGTATGCAGTATGACGTCACAATGTAGTATGACGTCATAATGTATCCGCATTATGACATCACAATATATTATGAGAGCGCAATTTGCAGGTTTTATGACCAATTTCTCTTACCCCAATGTGTGTCACATCTACTGGAGCATCATGAGCATGTATTATGACGTCACAGTATATGATGACATCATAATTAGTATGCATTATGACATCACAATGTATTATGACGTCATAATGTATCCGCATTATGACATCAGAATGTCTTATGAGAGCGCAACTAGCAGGTATTATGACCAATTTCGCTTACCCCAATTTGTGTCACATCTACTGGAGAATCATGAGCATGTATTATGACGTCACAGTATATGATGACATCATAATTAGTATGCAGTATGACGTCACAATGTATTATGACGTCATAATGTATCCGCATTATGGCATCACAATATTTTATGAGAGCGCAATTTGCACGTTTTATGACCAATTTCGCTTACCCCAATTTGTGTCACATCTACTGGAGCATCATGAGCATGTATTATGTCGTCACAGTATATGATGACATCATAATTAGTATGCACTATGACGTCACAATGTATTATGACGCCTTAACGTATCCACATTATGACATCACAATATATTATGAGAGCGCAATTTGCAGGTTTTATGACCAATTTCTCTTACCCCAATTTGTGTCACATCTACTGGAGCATCATGAGCATGTATTATGACGTCACAGTATATGATGACATCATAATTAGTATGCCGTATGACGTCACAATGTATTATGACGTCATAATGTATCCGCATTTTGACATCACAATATATTATGAGAGCGCAACATGCAGGTATTATGAGCAATTTCTCTTAACCCAATTTGTGTCACATCTACTGGAGCATCATGAGCATGTATTTTGACGTCACAGTATTTGTTGACATCATAATTAGTATGCAGTATGACGTCACAATGAAGTATGACGTCATAATGTATCCGCATTATGACATCACAATATATTATGAGAGCGCAATTTGCAGGTTTTATGACCAATTTCGCTTACCACAATTTGTGTCGCATCTACTGGAGCATCATGAGCATGTATTATGTCGTCACAGTATATGATGACATCATAATTAGTATGCACTATGACGTCACAATGTATTATGACGCCATAACGTATCCGCATTATTACATCACAATATATTATGAGAGCGCAATTTGCAGGTTTTATGACCAATTTCTCTTACCCCAATTTGTGTCACATCTACTGGAGCATCATGAGCATGTATTATGACGTCACAGTATATGATGACATCATAATTAGTGCACAGTATGACGTTACTGTGAAGTATGACGTCATAATGTATCCGCATTATGACATCACAATGTATTATGAGAGCGCAACATGCAGGTATTATGACCAATTTCGCTTACCACAATTTGTGTCACATCTACTGGAGCATCATGTGCATGTATTATGACGTAACAGTATATGATGACATCATAATTACTATGGACTATGACGTCACATTGTATTATGACGTCATAATGTATCCGCATTATGACATCACAATATATTATCAGTGCGCAATTTGCAGGTTTTATGACCAATTTCGATTACTCCAATTTGTGTCACATCTACTGGAGCATCATGAGCATGTATTATGACGTCACAGTATAGGATGACATCATAATTACTATGCACTATGATGTCACAATGTATTATGACGTCATAATGTATCTGTATTATGACATCACAATATATTATGAGAGCGCAACATGCAGGTATTATGAGCAATTTCTCTTACCTAAATTTGTGTGACATCTACTGGAGCATCATGAGAATGTATTATGACGTCACAGTATATGATGACAAAATAATTAGTATGCACTTTGACGTCACAATGTATTATGACGTCATATTGTATCCGCATTATGACATCACAATATATTATGAGAGCGCAACTTGCAGGTATTATGAGCAATTTCTCTTACCCCAATTTGTGTCACGTCTACTGGAGCATGATGAGCATGTATTATGACGTCACAGTATATGATGACATCATAATTAGTATGCAGTATGACGTCACAATGTATTATGACGTCATAATATATCCGCATTATGACATCACAATATATTATGAGAGCGCAATTTGCAGGTTTTATGACCATTTTCGCTTACCCCAATTTGTGTCACATCTACTGGAGCATCATGAGCATGTATTATGACGTCACAGTAAATCATGACATCATAATTAGTATGCAGTATGACATCACAATGTATTATGACGTCATAATGTATCCGCATTATGACATCACAATGTCTTATGAGAGCCCAACTAGCAGGTATTATGACCAATTTCGCTTACCCCAATTTGTGTCACATCTACTGGAGAATCATGAGCATGTATTATGACGTCACAGTACATGATGACATCATAATTAGTATGCAGTATGACGTCACAATGTATTGTGACGTCATAATGTATCCGCATTATGACATCACAATATTTTATGAGAGCGCAATTTGCACGTTTTATGACCATTTTCGATTACTCCAATTTGTGTCACATCTACTGGAGCATCATGAACATGTATTATGACGTCACAGTATATGATGACATCATAATTAGTATGCAGTATGATGTCACAATGTATTATGATGTCATAATGTATCCCCATTATGACATCACAATATATTGTGAGAGCGCAACGTGCAGGTATTATGAGCAATTTCTCTTACCCCAATTTGTGTCACATCTACTGGAGCATCATGAGCATGTATTATGACATCACAGTATATGATGACATCATAATTAGTATGCACTATAACGTCACAACGTATTATGACGTCATAATGTATCCGCATTATGACATCACAATATATTATGAGAGCGCAATTTGCAGGTTTTATGACCAATTTCGCTTACCCCAATTTGTGTCACATCTACTGGACCATCATGAGCATGTATTATGACGTCACAGTATATGATGACATCATAATTAGTATGCCGTATGACGTCACAAAGTATTATGACGTCATAATGTATCCGCATTTTGACATCACAATATATTATGAGAGCGCAACATGCAGGTATTATGAGCAATTTCTCTTAACACAATTTGTGTCACATCTACTGGAGCATCATGAGCATGTATTCTGACGTCACAGTATTTGATGACATCATAATTAGTATGCAGTATGACGTCACAATGTAGTATGACGTCATAATGTATCCGCATTATGACATCACAATATATTATGAGAGCGCAATTTGCAGGTTTTATGACCAATTTCTCTTACCCCAATGTGTGTCACATCTACTGGAGCATCATGAGCATGTATTATGACGTCACAGTATATGATGACATCATAATTAGTGTGCAGTATGACGTCACAGTGAAGTATGACGTCATAATGTATCCGCATTATGACATCACAATGTATTATGAGAGCGCAACATGCAGGTATTATGACCAATTTCGCTTACCACAATTTGTGTCACATCTAGTGGAGCATCATGAGCATGTATTATGACGTCACAGTATATGATGACATCATAATTAGTATGCAGTATGACGTCACAATGTATTATGATGTCATAATGTATCCGCATTATGACATCACAATATTTTATGAGAGCGCAATTTGCACGTTTTATGACCATTTTCGATTACTCCAATTTGTGTCACATCTACTGGAGCATCATGAGCATGTATTATGACCTCACAGTATATGATGACATCATAATTAGTATGCACTATGACGTCACAATGTATTATGACGTCATAATGTATCCGCATTATGACATCACAATATATTATGAGAGCGCAACATGCAGGTATTATGAGCAATTTCTCTTACCTAAATTTGTGTGACATCTACTGGAGCATCATGAGCATGTATTATGACGTCACAGTATATGATGACAAAATAATTAGTATGCACTATGACGTCACAATGTATTATGACGTCATAATGTATCCGCATTATGACATCACAATATATTATGAGAGCGCAACTTGCAGGTATTATGAGCAATTTCGCTTACCCCAGTTTGTGTCACGTCTACTGGAGCATGATGAGCATGTATTATGATGTCACAGTATATGATGACATCATAATTAGTATGCAGTATGACGTCACAATGTATTATGACGTCATAATGTATCCGCATTATGACATCACAATATATTATGAGAGCGCAATTTGCAGGTTTTATGACCATTTTCGCTTACCCCAATTTGGGTCACATCTACTGGAGCATCATGAGCATGTATTATGACGTCACAGTAAATGATGACATCATAATTAGTATGCATTATGACATCACAATGTATTATGACGTCATAATGTATCCGCATTATGACATCACAATGTCTTATGAGAGCGCAACTAGCAGGTATTATGACCAATTTCGCTTACCCCAATTTGTGTCACATCTACTGGAGAATCATGAGCATGTATTATGACGTCACAGTATATGATGACATCATAATTAGTATGCAGTATGACGTCACAATGTATTATGACGTCATAATGTATCCGCATTATGGCATCACAATATTTTATGAGAGCGCAATTTGCACGTTTTATGACCATTTTCGATTACTCCAATATGTGTCACATCTACTGGAGCATCATGAGCATGTATTATGACGTCACAGTATATGATGACATCATAATTAGTATGCAGTATGACGTCACAATGTATTATGACGTCATAATGTATCCGCATTATGACATCACAATATATTATGAGAGCGCAACGTGCAGGTATTATGAGCAATTTCTCTTACCCCAATTTGTGTCACATCTACTGGAGCATCTTGAGCATGTATTATGACGTCACAGTATATGATGACATCATAATTAGTATGCACTATGACGTCACAATGTATTATGACGTCATAATGTATCCGCATTATGACATCACAATATATTATGAGAGCGCAATTTGCAGGTTTTATGACCAATTTCGCTTACCCCAATTTGTGTCACATCTACTGGAGCATCATGAGCATGTATTCTGACGTCACAGTATTTGATGACATCATAATTAGTATGCAGTATGATGTCACAATGTAGTATGACGTCATAATGTATCCGCATTATGACATCACAATATATTATGAGAGCGCAATTTGCAGGTTTTATGACCAATTTCTCTTACCCCAATTTGTGTCACATCTACTGGAGCATCATGAGCATGTATTATGACGTCACAGTATATGATGACATCATAATTAGTATGCACTATGACGTCACAATGTATTATGACGTCATAATGTATCCGCATTATGACATCACAATATATTATGAGCGCGCAATTTGCAGGTTTTATGACCAATTTCGCTTACCCCAATTTGTGTCACATCTACTGGACCATCATGAGCATGTATTATGACGTCACAGTATATGATGACATCATAATTAGTATGCCGTATGACGTCACATGTTTTATGACGTCATAATGTATCCGCATTTTGACATCACAATATATTATGAGAGCGCAACATGCAGGTATTATGAGCAATTTCTCTTACCCCAATTTGTGTCACATCCACTGGAGCATCATGAGCATGTATTCTGACGTCACAGTATTTGGTGACATCATAATTAGTATGCAGTATGACGTCACAATGTAGTATGACGTCATAATGTATCCGCATTATGACATCACAATATATTATGAGAGCGCAATTTGCAGGTTTTATGACCAATTTCGCTTACCCCAATTTGTGTCACATCTACTGGAGCATCATGAGCATGTATTATGTCGTCACAGTATATGATGACATCATAATTAGTATGCACTATGACGTCACAATGTATTATGACGCCGTAACGTATCCGCATTATGACATCACAATATATTATGAGAGCGCAATTTGCAGGTTTTATGACCAATTTCTCTTACCCCAATTTGTGTCACATCTACTGGAGCATCATGAGCATGTATTATGACGTCACAGTATATGATGACATCATAATTAGTGTGCAGTATGACGTCACAGTGATGTATGACGTCATAATGTATCCGCATTGTGACATCACAATGTATTATGAGAGGGCAACATGCAGGTATTATGACCAATTTCGCTTAACATAATTTGTGTCACATCTACTGGAGCATCATGAGCATGTATTATGACGTCACAGTATATGATGACATCATAATTATTATGCAGTAGGACGTCACAATGTATTATGACATCATAATGTATCCGCATTATGACATCACAATATTTTATGAGAGCGCAATTTGCACGTTTTATGACCATTTTCGATTACTCCAATTTGTGTCACATCTACTGGAGCATCATGAGCATGTATTATGACGTCACAGTATATGATGACATCATAATCAGGATGCACTATGACGTCACAATGTATTATGACGTCATAATGTATCCGCATTATGACATCACAATATATTATGAGAGCGCAATTTGCAGGTTTTATGACCAATTTCGCTTACCCCAATTTGTGTCACATCTACTGGAGCATCATGAGCATGTATTATGACGTCACAGTATATGATGACATCATAACTAGTATGCCGTATGACGTCACAATGTATTATGACGTCATAATGTATCCGCATTTTGACATCACAATATATTATGAGAGCGCAACATGCAGGTATTATGAGCAATTTCTCTTAACCCAATTTGTGTCACATCTACTGGAGCATCATGAGCATGTATTCTGACGTCACAGTATTTGATGACATCATAATTAGTATGCAGTACGACGTCACAATGTAGTATGACGACATAATGTATCCGCATTTTGACATCACAATATATTATGAGAGCGCAACATGCAGGTATTATGAGCAATTTCTCTTAACCCAATTTGTGTCACATCTACTGGAGCATCATGAGCATGTATTCTGACGTCACAGTATTTGATGACATCATAATTAGTATGCAGTATGACGTCACAATGTAGTATGACGTCATAATGTATCCGCATTATGACATCACAATATATTATGAGAGCGCAATTTGCAGGTTTTATGACCAATTTCTCTTACCCCAATGTGTGTCACATCTACTGGAGCATCATGAGCATGTATTATGACGTCACAGTATATGATGACATCATAATTAGTGTGCAGTATGACGTCACAGTGAAGTATGACGTCATAATGTATCCGCATTATGACATCACAATGTATTATGAGAGCGCAACATGCAGGTATTATGACCAATTTCGCTTACCACAATTTGTTTCACATCTACTGGAGCATCATGAGCATGTATTATGACGTCACAGTATATGATGACATCATAATTAGTATGCAGTATGACGTCACAATGTATTATGACGTCATAATGTATCCGCATTATGACATCACAATATTTTATGAGAGCGCAATTTGCACGTTTTATGACCATTTTCGATTACTCCAATTTGTGTCACATCTACTGGAGCATCATGAGCATGTATTATGACGTCACAGTATATGATGACATCATAATTAGTATGCACTATGACGTCACAATGTATTATGACGTCATAATGTATCCGCATTATGACATCACAGTATATTATGAGAGCGCAACATGCAGGTATTATGAGCAATTTCTCTTACCCCAATTTGTGTCACATCTACTGGAGAATCATGAGCATGTATTATGACGTCACAGTATATGATGACATCATAATTAGTATGCACTATGACGTCACAATGTATTATGACGTCATAATGTATCCGCATTATGACATCACAATATATTATGAGAGCGCAACATGCAGGTATTATGAGCAATTTCTCTTACCTAAATTTGTGTGACATTTACTGGAGCATCATGAGCATGTATTATGACGTCACAGTATATGATGACAAAATAATTAGTATGCACTTTGACGTCACAATGTATTATGACGTCATAATGTATCCGCATTATGACATCACAATATATTATGAGAGCGCAACTTGCAGGTATTATGAGCAATTTCTCTTACCCCAGTTTGTGTCACGTCTACTGGAGCATGATGAGCATGTATTATGACGTCACAGTATATGATGACATCATAATTATTATGCAGTATGACGTCACAATGTATTATGACGTCATAATGTATCCGCATTATGACATCACAATATATTATGAGAGCGCAATTTGCAGGTTTTATGACCATTTTCGCTTACCCCAAATTGTGTCACATCTACTGGAGCATCATGAGCATGTATTATGACGTCACAGTATATGATGACATCATAATTAGTATGCATTATGACATCACAATGTATTATGACGTCATAATGTATCCGCATTATGACATCACAATGTCTTATGAGAGCGCAACTAGCAGGTATTATGACCAATTTCGCTTACCCCAATTTGTGTCACATCTACTGGAGAATCATGAGCATGTATTATGACGTCACAGTATATGATGACATCATAATTAGTATGCAGTATGACGTCACAATGTATTATGACGTCATAATGTATCCGCATTACGGCATCACAATATTTTATGAGAGCGCAATTTGCACGTTTTATGACCATTTTCGATTACTCCAATTTGTGTCACATCTACTGGAGCATCATGAGCATGTGTTATGACGTCACAGTATATGATGACATCATAATTAGTATGCACTATGACGTCACAATGTATTATGACGTCATAATGTATCCGCATTATGACATCACAATATATTATGAGAGCGCAACATGCAGGTATTATGAGCAATTTCTCTTACCCCAATTTTTTTCACATCTACTGGAGCATCATGAGCATGTATTATGACGTCACAGTATATGATGACATCATAATTAGTATGCACTATGACGTCACAATGTATTATGACGTCATAATGTATCCGCATTATGACATCACAATATATTATCAGAGCGCAATTTGCAGGTTTTATGACCATTTTCGATTACCCCAATTTGTGTCACATCTACTGGACCATCATGAGCATGTATTATGACGTCACAGTATATGATGACATCATAATTAGTATGCAGTATGACGTCACATTGTATTATGACGTCATAATGTATCCGCCTTATGACATCACAATATATTATGAGAGCGCAACATGCAGGTATTATGAGCAATTTCTCTTACCCCAATTTGTGTCACATCTACTGGAGCATCATGAGCATGTATTCTGACGTCACAGTATTTGATGACATCATAATTAGTATGCAGTATGACGTCACAATGTATTATGACGTCATAATGTATCCGCATTATGACATCACAATATATTATGAGAGCGCAATTTGCAGGTTTTATGACCAATTTCGCTTACCCCAATTTGTGTCACATCTACTGGAGCATCATGAGCATGTATTATGACGTCACAGTATATGATGACATCATAATTAGTGCGCAGTATGACGTTACAGTGAAGTATGACGTCATAATGTATCCGCATTATGACATCACAATGTATTATGATAGCGCAACATGCAGGTATTATGACCAATTTCGCTTACCACAATTTGTGTCACATCTACTGGAGCATCATGAGCATGTATTATGACGTCACAGTATATGATGACATCATAATTACTATGGAATATGACGTCACATTGTATTATGACGTCATAATGTATCCGCATTATGACATCACAATATATTATCAGAGCGCAATTTGCAGGTTTTATGACCATTTTCGCTTACCCCAATTTGTGTCACATCTACTGGAGCATCATGAGCATGTATTATGACGTCACAGTAAATGATGACATCATAATTAGTATGCAGTATGACATCACAATGTATTATGACGTCATAATGTATCCGCATTATGACATCACAATGTCTTATGAGAGCGCAACTAGCAGGTATTATGACCAATTTCGCTTACCCCAATTTGTGTCACATCTACTGGAGAATCATGAGCATGTATTATGACGTCACAGTATATGATGACATCATAATTAGTATACAGTATGACGTCACAATGTATTATGACGTCATAATGTATCCGCTTTATGACATCACAATATTTTATGAGAGCGCAATTTGCACGTTTTATGACCATTTTCGATTACTCCAATTTGTGTCACATCTACTGGAGCATCATGAGCATGTATTATGTCGTCACAGTATATGATGACATCATAATTAGTATGCAGTATGACGTCACAATGTATTATGACGTCATAATGTATCCGCATTATGACATCACAATATATTATGAGAGCGCAACATGCAGGTGTTATGAGCAATTTCTCTTATCTAAATTTGTGTCACATCTACTGGAGCATCATGAGCATGTATTATGATGTCACAGTATATGATGACATCATAATTAGTATGCAGTATGACGTCACAATGTATTATGACGTCATAATGTATCCGCCTTCTGACATCACAATATATTATGAGAGCGCAACATGCAGGTATTATGAGCAATTTCTCTTACCCCAGTTTGTGTCACATCTACTGGAGCATCATGAGCATGTATTTTGACGTCACAGTATTTGATGACATCATAATTAGTATGGAGTATGACGTCACAATGTATTATGACGTCATAATGTATCCGCATTATGACATCACAATATATTATGAGAGCACAATTTGCAGGTTTTATGACCAATTTCGCTTACCCCAATTTGTGTCACATCTACTGGAGCATCATGAGCATGTATTATGACGTCACAGTATATGATGACATCATAATTAGTATGCACTATGACGTCACAATGTATTATGACGCCGTAACGTATCCGCATTATGACATCACAATATATTATGAGAGCGCAATTTGCAGGGTTTATGAGCAATTTCTCTTACCCCAATTTGTGTCACATCTACCGGAGCATCATGAGCATGTATTATGACGTCACAGTATATGATGACATCATAATTAGTATGCAGTATGACGTCACAATGTATTATGACGTCATAATGTATCCGCATTATGACATCACAATATATTATGAGAGCGCAGTTTGCATGTCTTATGACCATTTTCGCTTACCCCAATTTGTGTCACATCTACTGGAGCATCATGAGCATGTACTATGACATCACAGTATATGATGACATCATAATTAGTATGCACTATGACGTCACAATGTATTATGACGTCATAATGTATCCGCATTATGACATCACAATATATTATGAGAGCGCAACTTGCAGGTATTAAGAGCAATTTCTCTTACCCCAATTTGTGTCACATCTTCTGGAGCATCATGAGCATGTATTATGACGTAACAGTATATGATGACATCATAATTAGTTTGCAGTATGACGTCACAATGTATTATGACGTCATAATGTATCCGCATTATGACATCACAATATATTATGAGAGCGCAACGTGCAGGTATTATGAGCAATTTCTCTTACCCCAATTTGTGTCACATCTACTGGAGCATCATGAGCATGTATTATGACGACACAGTATATGATGACATCATAATTAGTATGCACTATCACGTAACAATGTATTATGACTTCATAATGTATCCGCATTATGACATCACAATATATTATGAGAGCGCAGTTTGCATGTCTTATGACCATTTTCGCTTACCCCAATTTGTGTCACATCTACTGGAGCATGATGAGCATGTATTATGACGTCCCAGTATATGATGACATCATAATTAGTATGCAATATGACGTCACAATGTATTATGACCTCATAATGTATCCGCATTATGACATCACAATATATTATGAGAGAGCAACATGCAGGTATTATGAGCAATTTCTCTTACCACAATTTGTGTCACATCTACTGGAGCATCATGAGAATTTATAATGACATCACAGTATATGATGATATCATAATTAGTATGGACTATGACGTCAAAATATATTATGACGTCATAATGTATCCGCATTATGACATCACAACATATTAGGGGAGCGCAATTTGCAGGTATTATGAGCAAATTCTCTTTCCCCAATTTGTGTCACATCGACTGGAGCTTCATGAGCATGTATTATGACGTCAAAGTATATGATGACATCATAATTAATAAGCACTATGACGTCACAATGTATTGTGACGTCTTAATGTATCCGCATTACGATATCACAATATATGATGAGATCGCAATTTGCAGGTATTGTGACACATTTCTCTTACCCCAATTTGTGTCACATCTAGTGGAACATCATGAGCATTTACTATGACGTCAGATTATATGATGACATCCTAATTGGTATGCACTATGACGTCACAATGTATTATGACGTCATAATGTATCCGGATTATGACATCACAATATATTATGAGAGTGCAATTTGCAGGTTTTATGACCAATTTCGCTTACCCCAATTTGTGTCACATCTACTGGAGTATCTTGAGCATGTATTATGATGTCACAGTATATGATGACATCATTACTAGTATGTAAGATGACGTCACAATGTATTATGACGTCATAATGTATCCGCATTATGACATCACAATATATTATGAGAGCGCAACATGCAGGTGTTATGAGCAATTTCTCTTACCCCAATTTGTGTCACATCTATTGGAGCATCATCAGCATGTATTATGACGTCACAGTATATGATGACATCATAATTAGTATGCACTATAACGTCACAATGTATTATGACGTCATAATGTATCCGCATTATGACATCACAATATATTACGAGAGCGCAGTTTCCAGGTTTTATGACCAATTTCGCCTACCCCAATTCGTGTCACATCTACTGGAGCATCATGAGCATGTATTATGACGTCAGAGTATATGATGACATCATAATTAGTATGCAGTATGACGTCACAGTGTATTATGACGTCATAATGTATCCGCATTATGACATCACAATATATTATGAGAGCGCAATTTGCAGGTATTATGATCAATTTCTCTTACCCCAATTTGTGTCACATCTACTGGAGCATCATGACCATGTATTATGACGTCAGACTATATGATGTCATCATAATTAGTATGCATTATGACGTCACAATGTATTATGTCGTCATAATGTATCCGCATTATGACATCACAATATATTATGAGAGCGCAATTTGCAGCTTTTATGACCAATTTCGCTTACCCCATTTTGTGTCACATCTACTGGAGCATCATGAGCATGTATTATGACATCACAGTATATGATGACAGCATAATTAGTATGCAGTATGACGTCACAATGTATTATGCCGTCATAATGTATCCGCATTATGACATCACAATATATTATGAGACCGTAACATGCAGGTATTATGACCAATTTCGCTTACCCCAATTTGTGTCACCTCTACTGGGGCATCATGAGCATGTATTATGACGTCACAGTATATGATGACATCATAATTAGTATGCACTATGACGTCACAATGTATTATGACGTCATAATGTATCTGCATTATGACATCACAATATATTATGAGATCGCAACTTGCAGGTATTATGAGCAATTTCTCTTACCCCAATTTGTGTCCCGTCTACTGCAGCATCATGAGCATGTATTATGACGTCACACTATATGATGACATCATAATTAGTATGCAGTATGACGTCACAATGTATTATGACCTCATAATGTATCCGCATTATGACATCACAGTATATTATGAGAGCGCAATTTGCACGTTTTATGACCATTTTCGATTACTCCAATTTGTGTCACATCTACTGGAGCATCATGAGCATGTATTATGACGTCACAGTATATGATGTCATCATAATTAGTATGCAGTATGACGTCACAATGTATTATGACGTCATATTGTATCCGCATTATGACATCACAATATATTATGAGAGCGCAACGTGCAGGTATTATGAGCAATTTCTCTTACCCCAATTTGTGTCACATCTACTGGAGCATCATGAGCATGTATTATGACGTCACAGTATATGATGACATCATAATTAGTATGCACTATGACGTCACAATGTATTATGACGTCATAATGTATCCGCATTATTACATCACAATATATTATGAGAGCGCAACTTGCAGGTATTAAGAGCAATTTCTCTTACCCCAATTTGTGTCACGTCTACTGGAGCATCATGAGCATGTATTATGACATCACAGTATATGATGACATCATAATTAGTTTGCAGTATGACGTCACAATGTATTATGACGTCATAATGTATCCGCATTATGACATCACAATATATTATGAGAGCGCAACATGCAGGTATTATGAGCAATTTCTCTTACCCCAATTTTTTTCACATCTACTGGAGCATCATGAGCATGTATTATGACGTCACAGTATATGATGACATCATAATTAATATGCACTATGACGTCACAATGTATTATGACGTCATAATGTATCCGCATTATGACATCACAATATATTATCAGAGCGCAATTTGCAGGTTTTATGACCATTTTCGATTACCCCAATTTGTGTCACATCTACTGGACCATCATGAGCATGTATTATGACGTCACAGTATATGATGACATCATAATTAGTATGCAGTATGACGTCACATTGTATTATGACGTCATAATGTATCCGCCTTATGACATCACAATATATTATGAGAGCGCAACATGCAGGTATTATGAGCAATTTCTCTTATCCCAATTTGTGTCACATCTACTGGAGCATCATGAGCATGTATTCTGACGTCACAGTATTTGATGACATCATAATTAGTATGCAGTAGGACGTCACAATGTATTATGACGTCATAATGTATCCGCATTATGACATCACAATATATTATGAGAGCGCAATTTGCAGGTTTTATGACCAATTTCGCTTACCCCAATTTGTGTCACATCTACTGGAGCATCATGAGCATGTATTATGACGTCACAGTATATGATGACATCATAATTAGTATGCACTATGACGTCACAATGTATTATGACGCCGTAACGTATCCGCATTATGACATCACAATATATTATGAGAGCGCAATTTGCAGGTTTTATGACCAATTTCTCTTACCCCAAATTGTGTCACATCTACTGGAGTATCATGAGCATGTATTATGACGTCACAGTATATGATGACATCATAATTAGTATGCAGTATGACGTCACAGTGCAGTATGACGTCATAATGTATCCGCATTATGACATCACAATGTATTATGAGAGCGCAACATGCAGGTATTATGACCAATTTCGCTTACCCCAATTTGTGTCACATCTACTGGAGCATCATGAGTATGTATTATGACGTCACAGTATATGATGACATCATAGTTAGTATGGACTATGACGTCACAATGTATTATGACGTCATAATGTATCCGCATCATGACATCACAATATATTATCAGAGCGCAATTTGCAGGTTTTATGACCATTTTCGATTACTCCAATTTGTGTCACATCTACTGGAGCATCATGAGCATGTATTCTGACATCACAGTATATGATGACATCACAATTAGTATGCAGTATGACATCACAATGTATTATGACGTCATAATGTATCCGCATTATGACATCACAATATATTATGAGAGTGCAATTTGCAGGTTTTATGACCAATTTCGCTTACCACAATTTGTGTCACATCTACTGGAGCATCATGAGCATGTATTATGATGTCAGAGTATATGATGACATCATAATTAGTAAGCACTATGACATCACAATGTAATATGACGTCATAATGTATCCGCATTATGACATCACAATATATTATGAGAGCGCAATTTGCAGGTTTTATGACCAATTTCACTTACCCCATTATGTGTCACATCTACTGGAGCATCATGAGCATGTATTATGACGTCACAGTATATGATGACATCATAATTAGTATGCAGTATGACGTCACAATGTATTATGACGTCATAATGTATCCGCATTATGACATCACAGTATTTTATGAGAGCGCAACGTGCAGGTATTATGAGCAATTTCTCTTACCCCAATTTGTGTCACATCTACTGGAGCGTCATGAGCATGTATTATGACGTCACAGTATATGATGACATCATAATTAGTATGCACTATGACGTCACAATGTATTATGACGTCATAATGTATCCGCATTATGACATCACAATATATTATGAGAGCGCAACGTGCAGGTATTATGACCAATTTCACTTACCCCATTATGTGTCACATCTACTGGAGCATCATGAGCATGTATTATGACGTCACAGTATATGATGACATCATAATTAGTATGCAGTATGACGTCACAATGTATTATGACGTCATAATGTATCCGCATTATGACATCACAGTATTTTATGAGAGCGCAACGTGCAGGTATTATGAGCAATTTCTCTTACCCCAATTTGTGTCACATCTACTGGAGCATCATGAGCATGTATTATGACGTCACAGTATATGATGACATCATAATTAGTATGCAGTATGACGTCACAATGTATTATGACGTCATAATGTATCCGCATTATGACATCACAGTATTTTATGAGAGCGCAACGTGCAGGTATTATGACCAATTTCACTTACCCCATTATGTGTCACATCTACTGGAGCATCATGAGCATGTATTATGACGTCACAGTATATGATGACATCATAATTAGTATGCAGTATGACGTCACAATGTATTATGACTTCATAATGTATCCGCATTATGACATCACAATGTATTATGAGAGCGCAACATGCAGGTATTATGACCAATTTCGCTTACCCCAATTTGTGTCACATCTACTGGAGAATCATGAGCATGTATTATGACGTCACAGTACATGATGACATCATAATTAGTATGCAGTATGACGTCACAAAGTATTGTGACGTCATAATGTATCCGCATTATGACATCACAATATTTTATGAGAGCGCAATTTGCACGTTTTATGACCATTTTCGATTACTCCAATTTGTGTCACATCTACTGGAGCATCATGAGCATGTATTATGACGTCACAGTATATGATGCCATCATAATTAGTATGCAGTATGACGTCACAATGTATTATGACGTCATAATGTATCCGCATTATGACATCACAATATATTATGAGAGCGCAACGTGCAGGTATTATGAGCAATTTCTCTTACCCCAATTTGTGTCACATCTACTGGAGCATCATGAGCATGTATTATGACGTCACAGTATATGATGACATCATAATTAGTATGCACTATGACGTCACAATGTATTATGACGTCATAATGTATCCGCATTATGACATCACAATATATTATGAGAGCGCAAAATGCAGGTATTATGAGCAATTTCTCTTACCCCAATTTTTTTCACATCTACTGGAGCATCATGAGCATGTATTATGACGTCACAGTATATGATGACATCTTAATTAGTATGCACTATGACGTCACAATGTATTATGACGTCATAATGTATCCGCATTATGACATCACAATATATTATCAGAGCGCAATTTGCAGGTTTTATGACCATTTTCGATTACCCCAATTTGTGTCACATCTACTGGACCATCATGAGCATGTATTATGACGTCACAGTATATGATGACATCATAATTAGTATGCAGTATGACGTCACAATGTATTATGACGTCATAATGTATCCGCCTTATGACATCACAATATATTATGAGAGCGCAACATGCAGGTATTATGAGCAATTTCTCTTACCCCAATTTGTGTCACATCTACTGGAGCATCATGAGCATGTATTCTGACGTCACAGTATTTGATGACATCATAATTAGTATGCAGTATGACGTCACAATGTATTATGACGTCATAATGCATCCGCATTATGACATCACAATATATTATGAGAGCGCAATTTGCAGGTTTTATGACCAATTTCGCTTACCCCAATTTGTGTCACATCTACTGGAGCATCATGAGCATGTATTATGACGTCACAGTATATGATGGCATCAAAATTAGTATGCACTATGTCGTCACAATGTATTATGACGCCGTAACGTATCCGCATTATGACATCACAATATATTATGAGAGCGCAATTTGCAGGTTTTATGACCAATTTCTCTTACCCCAAATTGTGTCACATCTACTGGAGCATCATGAGCATGTATTATGACGTCACAGTATATGATGACATCATAATTAGTATGCAGTATGACGTCACAGTGAAGTATGACGTCATAATGTATCCGCATTATGACATCACAATGTATTATGAGAGCGCAACATGCAGGTATTATGACCAATTTCGCTTACCCCAATTTGTGTCACATCTACTGGAGCATCATGAGTATGTATTATGACGTCACAGTATATGATGACATCATAATTAGTAAGCACTATGACATCACAATGTATTATGACGTCATAATGTATCCGCATTATGACATCACAATATATTATGAGAGCGCAATTTGCAGGTTTTATGACCAATTTCACTTACCCCATTATGTGTCACATCTACTGGAGCATCATGAGCATGTATTATGACCTCACAGTATATGATGACATCATAATTAGTATGCAGTATGACGTCACAATGTATTATGACGTCATAATGTATCCGCATTATGACATCACAGTATTTTATGAGAGCGCAACGTGCAGGTATTATGAGCAATTTCTCTTACCCCAATTTGTGTCACATCTACTGGAGCATCATGAGCATGTATTATGACGTCACAGTATATGATGACATCATAATTAGTATGCACTATGACGTCACAATGTATTATGACGTCATAATGTATCCGCATTATGACATCACAATATATTATGAGAGCGCAACGTGCAGGTATTATGACCAATTTCACTTACCCCATTATGTGTCACATCTACTGGAGCATCATGAGCATGTATTATGACGTCACAGTATATGATGACATCATAATTAGTATGCAGTATGACGTCACAATGTATTATGACGTCATAATGTATCCGCATTATGACATCACAGTATTTTATGAGAGCGCAACGTGCAGGTATTATGAGCAATTTCTCTTACCCCAATTTGTGTCACATCTACTGGAGCATCATGAGCATGTATTATGACGTCACAGTATATGATGACATCATAATTAGTATGCAGTATGACGTCACAATGTATTATGACGTCATAATGTATCCGCATTATGACATCACAGTATTTTATGAGAGCGCAACATGCAGGTATTATGACCAATTTCACTTACCCCATTATGTGTCACATCTACTGGAGCATCATGAGCATGTATTATGACGTCACAGTATATGATGACATCATAATTAGTATGCAGTATGATGTCACAATGTATTATGACTTCATAATGTATCCGCATTATGACATCACAATGTATTATGAGAGCGCAACATGCAGGTATTATGACCAATTTCGCTTACCCCAATTTGTGTCACATCTACTGGAGAATCATGAGCATGTATTATGACGTCACAGTACATGATGACATCATAATTAGTATGCAGTATGACGTCACAATGTATTGTGACGTCATAATGTATCCGCATTATGACATCACAATATTTTATGAGAGCGCAATTTGCACGTTTTATGACCATTTTCGATTACTCCAATTTGTGTCACATCTACTGGAGCATCATGAGCATGTATTATGACGTCACAGTATATGATGCCATCATAATTAGTATGCAGTATGACGTCACAATGTATTATGACGTCATAATGTATCCGCATTATGACATCACAATATATTATGAGAGCGCAACGTGCAGGTATTATGAGCAATTTCTCTTACCCCAATTTGTGTCACATCTACTGGAGCATCATGAGCATGTGTTATGACGTCACAGTATATGATGACATCATAATTAGTATGCACTATGACGTCACAATGTATTATGACGGCATAATGTATCCGCATTATGACATCACAATATATTATGAGAGCGCAACATGCAGGTATTATGAGCAATTTCTCTTACCCCAATTTTTTTCACATCTACTGGAGCATCATGAGCATGTATTATGACGTCACACTATATGATGACATCATAATTAGTATGCACTATGACGTCACAATGTATTATGACGTCATAATGTATCCGCATTATGACATCACAATATATTATCAGAGCGCAATTTGCAGGTTTTATGACCATTTTCGATTACCCCAATTTGTGTCACATCTACTGGACCATCATGAGCATGTATTATGACGTCACAGTATATGATGACATCATAATTAGTATGCAGTATGACGTCACATTGTATTATGACGTCATAATGTATCCGCCTTATGACATCACAATATATTATGAGAGCGAAACATGCAGGTATTATGAGCAATTTCTCTTACCCCAATTTGTGTCACATCTACTGGAGCATCATGAGCATGTATTCTGACGTCACAGTATTTGATGACATCATAATTAGTATGCAGTATGACGTCACAATGTATTATGACGTCATAATGTATCCGCATTATGACATCACAATATATTATGAGAGCGCAATTTGCAGGTTTTATGACCAATTTCGCTTACCCCAATTTGTGTCACATCTACTGGAGCATCATGAGCATGTATTATGACGTCACAGTATATGATGACATCATAATTAGTATGCACAATGACGTCACAATGTATTATGACGCCGTAACGTATCCGCATTATGACATCACAATATATTATGAGAGCGCAATTTGCAGGTTTTATGACCAATTTCTCTTACCCCATATTGTGTCACATCTACTGGAGCATCATGAGCATGTATTATGACGTCACAGTATATGATGACATCATAATTAGTATGCAGTATGACGTCACAGTGAAGTATGACGTCATAATGTATCCGCATTATGACATCACAATGTATTATGAGAGCGCAACATGCAGGTATTATGACCAATTTCGCTTACCCCAATTTGTGTCACATCTACTGGAGCATCATGAGTATGTATTATGACGTCACAGTATATGATGACATCATAATTAGTATGGACTATGACGTCACAATGTATTATGACGTCATAAGGTATCCGCATCATGACATCACAATATATTATCAGAGCGCAATTTGCAGGTTTTATGACCATTTTCGATTACTCCAATTTGTGTCACATCTACTGGAGCATCATGAGCATGTATTCTGACATCACAGTATATGATGACATCACAATTAGTATGCAGTATGACATCACAATGTATTATGACGTCATAATGTATCCGCATTATGACATCACAATATATTATGAGAGTGCAATTTGCAGGTTTTATGACCAATTTCGCTTACCCCAATTTGTGTCACATCTACTGGAGCATCATGAGCATGTATTATGATGTCAGAGTATATGATGACATCATAATTAGTAAGCACTATGACATCACAATGTATTATGACGTCATAATGTATCCGCATTATGACATCATAATATATTATGAGAGCGCAATTTGCAGGTTTTATGACCAATTTCACTTACCCCATTATGTGTCACATCTACTGGAGCATCATGAGCATGTATTATGACGTCACAGTACATGATGACATCATAATTAGTATGCAGTATGACGTCACAATGTATTGTGACGTCATAATGTATCCGCATTATGACATCACAATATTTTATGAGAGCGCAATTTGCACGTTTTATGACCATTTTCGATTACTCCAATTTGTGTCACATCTACTGGAGCATCATGAGCATGTATTATGACGTCACAGTATATGATGCCATCATAATTAGTATGCAGTATGACGTCACAATGTATTATGACGTCATAATGTATCCGCATTATGACATCACAATATATTATGAGAGCGCAACGTGCAGGTATTATGAGCAATTTCTCTTACCCCAATTTGTGTCACATCTACTGGAGCATCATGAGCATGTGTTATGACGTCACAGTATATGATGACATCATAATTAGTATGCACTATGACGTCACAATGTATTATGACGTCATAATGTATCCGCATTATGACATCACAATATATTATGAGAGCGCAACATGCAGGTATTATGAGCAATTTCTCTTACCCCAATTTTTTTCACATCTACTGGAGCATCATGAGCATGTATTATGACGTCACAGTATATGATGACATCATAATTAGTATGCACTATGACGTCACAATGTATTATGACGTCATAATGTATCCGCATTATGACATCACAATATATTATCAGAGCGCAATTTGCAGGTTTTATGACCATTTTCGATTACCCCAATTTGTGTCACATCTACTGGACCATCATGAGCATGTATTATGACGTCACAGTATATGATGACATCATAATTAGTATGCAGTATGACGTCACATTGTATTATGACGTCATAATGTATCCGCCTTATGACATCACAATATATTATGAGAGCGCAACATGCAGGTATTATGAGCAATTTCTCTTACCCCAATTTGTGTCACATCTACTGGAGCATCATGAGCATGTATTCTGACGTCACAGTATTTGATGACATCATAATTAGTATGCAGTATGACGTCACAATGTATTATGACGTCATAATGTATCCGCATTATGACATCACAATATATTATGAGAGCGCAATTTGCAGGTTTTATGACCAATTTCGCTTACCCCAATTTGTGTCACATCTACTGGAGCATCATGAGCATGTATTATGACGTCACAGTATATGATGACATCATAATTAGTATGCACTATGACGTCACAATGTATTATGACGCCGTAACGTATCCGCATTATGACATCACAATATATTATGAGAGCGCAATTTGCAGGTTTTATGACCAATTTCTCTTACCCCAAATTGTGTCACATCTACTGGAGCATCATGAGCATGTATTATGACGTCACAGTATATGATGACATCATAATTAGTATGCAGTATGACGTCACAGTGAAGTATGACGTCATAATGTATCCGCATTATGACATCACAATGTATTATGAGAGCGCAACATGCAGGTATTATGACCAATTTCGCTTACCCCAATTTGTGTCACATCTACTGGAGCATCATGAGTATGTATTATGACGTCACAGTATATGATGACATCATAATTAGTATGGACTATGACGTCCCAATGTATTATGACGTCATAAGGTATCCGCATCATGACATCACAATATATTATCAGAGCGCAATTTGCAGGTTTTATGACCATTTTCGATTACTCCAATTTGTGTCACATCTACTGGAGCATCATGAGCATGTATTCTGACATCACAGTATATGATGACATCACAATTAGTTTGCAGTATGACATCACAATGTATTATGACGTCATAATGTATCCGCATTATGACATCACAATATATTATGAGAGTGCAATTTGCAGGTTTTATGACCAATTTCGCTTACCCCAATTTGTGTCACATCTACTGGAGCATCATGAGCATGTATTATGATGTCAGAGTATATGATGACATCATAATTAGTAAGCACTATGACATCACAATGTATTATGACGTCATAATGTATCCGCATTATGACATCATAATATATTATGAGAGCGCAATTTGCAGGTTTTATGACCAATTTCACTTACCCCATTATGTGTCACATCTACTGGAGCATCATGAGCATGTATTATGACGTCACAGTACATGATGACATCATAATTAGTATGCAGTATGACGTCACAATGTATTGTGACGTCATAATGTATCCGCATTATGACATCACAATATTTTATGAGAGCGCAATTTGCACGTTTTATGACCATTTTCGATTACTCCAATTTGTGTCACATCTACTGGAGCATCATGAGCATGTATTATGACGTCACAGTATATGATGCCATCATAATTAGTATGCAGTATGACGTCACAATGTATTATGACGTCATAATGTATCCGCATTATGACATCACAATATATTATGAGAGCGCAACGTGCAGGTATTATGAGCAATTTCTCTTACCCCAATTTGTGTCACATCTACTGGAGCATCATGAGCATGTGTTATGACGTCACAGTATATGATGACATCATAATTAGTATGCACTATGACGTCACAATGTATTATGACGTAATAATGTATCCGCATTATGACATCACAATATATTATGAGAGCGCAACATGCAGGTATTATGAGCAATTTCTCTTACCCCAATTTTTTTCACATCTACTGGAGCATCATGAGCATGTATTATGACGTCACAGTATATGATGACATCATAATTAGTATGCACTATGACGTCACAATGTATTATGACGTCATAATGTATCCGCATTATGACATCACAATATATTATCAGAGCGCAATTTGCAGGTTTTATGACCATTTTCGATTACCCCAATTTGTGTCACATCTACTGGACCATCATGAGCATGTATTATGACGTCACAGTATATGATGACATCATAATTAGTATGCAGTATGACGTCACATTGTATTATGACGTCATAATGTATCCGCCTTATGACATCACAATATATTATGAGAGCGCAACATGCAGGTATTATGAGCAATTTCTCTTACCCCAATTTGTGTCACATCTACTGGAGCATCATGAGCATGTATTCTGACGTCACAGTATTTGATGACATCATAATTAGTATGCAGTATGACGTCACAATGTATTATGACGTCATAATGTATCCGCATTATGACATCACAATATATTATGAGAGCGCAATTTGCAGGTTTTATGACCAATTTCGCTTACCCCAATTTGTGTCACATCTACTGGAGCATCATGAGCATGTATTATGACGTCACAGTATATGATGACATCATAATTAGTATGCACTATGACGTCACAATGTATTATGACGCCGTAACGTATCCGCATTATGACATCACAATATATTATGAGAGCGCAATTTGCAGGTTTTATGACCAATTTCTCTTACCCCAAATTGTGTCACATCTACTGGAGCATCATGAGCATGTATTATGACGTCACAGTATATGATGACATCATAATTAGTAGGCAGTATGACGTCACAGTGAAGTATGACGTCATAATGTATCCGCATTATGACATCACAATGAATTATGAGAGCGCAACATGCAGGTATTATGACCAATTTCGCTTACCCCAATTTGTGTCACATCTACTGGAGCATCATGAGTATGTATTATGACGTCACAGTATATGATGACATCATAATTAGTATGGACTATGACGTCACAATGTATTATGACGTCATAAGGTATCCGCATCATGACATCACAATATATTATCAGAGCGCAATTTGCAGGTTTTATGACCATTTTCGATTACTCCAATTTGTGTCACATCTACTGGAGCATCATGAGCATGTATTCTGACATCACAGTATATGATGACATCACAATTAGTATGCAGTATGACATCACAATGTATTATGACGTCATAATGTATCCGCATTATGACATCACAATATATTATGAGAGTGCAATTTGCAGGTTTTATGACCAATTTCGCTTACCCCAATTTGTGTCACATCTACTGGAGCATCATGAGCATGTATTATGATGTCAGAGTATATGATGACATCATAATTAGTAAGCACTATGACATCACAATGTATTATGACGTCATAATGTATCCGCATTATGACATCATAATATATTATGAGAGCGCAATTTGCAGGTTTTATGACCAATTTCACTTACCCCATTATGTGTCACATCTACTGGAGCATCATGAGCATGTATTATGACGTCACAGTATATGATTACATCATAATTAGTATGCAGTATGACGTCACAATGTATTGTGACGTCATAATGTATCCGCATTATGACATCACAATATTTTATGAGAGCGCAATTTGCACGATTTATGACCATTTTCGATTACTCCAATTTGTGTCACATCTACTGGAGCATCATGAGCATGTATTATGACGTCACAGTATATGATGACATCATAAGTAGTATGCAGTATGACGTCACAATGTATTATGACGTCATAATGTATCCGCATTATGACATCACAATATATTATGAGAGCGCAACGTGCAGGTATTATGAGCAATTTCTCTTACCCCAATTTGTGTCACATCTACTGGAGCATCATGAGCATGTGTTATGACGTCACAGTATATGATGACATCATAATTAGTATGCACTATGACGTCACAATGTATTATGACGTCATAATGTATCCGCATTATGACATCACAATATATTATGAGAGCGCAATTTGCAGGTTTTATGACCAATTTCGCTTACCCCAATTTGTGTCACATCTACTGGAGCATCATGAGCATGTATTATGACGTCACAGTATATGATGACATCATAATTAGTATGCCGTATGACGTCACAATGTATTATGACGTCATAATGTATCCGCATTTTGAGATCACAATATATTATGAGAGCGCAACATGCAGGTATTATGAGCAATTTCTCTTAACCCAATTTGTGTCACATCTACTGGAGCATCATGAGGATGTATTCTGACGTCACAGTATTTGATGACTTCATAATTAGTATGCAGTATGACGTCACAATGTAGTATGACGTCGTAATGTATCCGCATTATGACATCACAATATATTATGAGAGCGCAATTTGCAGGTTTTATGACCAATTTCTCTTACCCCAATTTGTGTCACATCTACTGGAGCATCATGAGCGTGTATTATGATGTCACAGTATATGATGACATCATAATTAGTGTGCAGTATGACGTCACAGTGAAGTATGACGTCATAATGTACCCGCATTATGACATCACAATGTATTATGAGAGCGCAACATGCAGGTATTATGACCAATTTCGCTTACCACAATTTGTGTCACATCTACTGGAGCATCATGAGCATGTATTATGACGTCACAGTATATGGTGACATCATAATTAGTATGCAGTATGACGTCACAATGTATTATGACGTCATAATGTATCCGCATTATGACATCACAATATTTTATGAGAGCGCAATTTGCACGTTTTGTGACCATTTTCGATTACTCCAATTTGTGTCACATCTACTGGAGCATCATGAGCATGTATTATGACGTCACAGTATATGATGACATCATAATTAGTATGCACTATGACGTCACAATGTATTATGACGTCATAATGTATCCGCATTATGACATCGCAATATATTATTAGAGCGCAACGTGCAGGTATTATGAGCAATTTCTCTGACCCCAATTTGTGTCACATCTACTGGAGCATCATGAGCATGTATTATGACGTCACAGTATATGATGACATCATAATTAGTATGCACTATGACGTCACAATGTATTATGACGTCATAATGTATCCGCATTATGACATCACAATATATTATGAGAGCGCAATTTGCAGGTTTTGTGACCAATTTCGCTTACCCCAATTTGTGTCACATCTACTGGACCATCATGAGCATGTATTATGACGTCACAGTATATGATGACATCATAATTAGTATGCCGTATGACGTCACAATGTATTATGACGTCATAATGTATCCGCATTTTGACATCACAATATATTATGAGAGCGCAACATGCAGGTATTATGAGCAATTTCTCTTAACCAAATTTGTGTCACATCTACTGGAGCATCATGAGCATGTATTCTGACGTCACAGTATTTGATGACATCATAATTAGTATGCAGTATGACGTCACAATGTAGTATGACGTCATAATGTATCCGCATTATGACATCACAATATATTATGAGAGCGCAACTAGCAGGTATTATGACCAATTTCGCTTACCCCAATTTGTGTCACATCTACTGGAGAATCATGAGCATGTATTATGACGTCACAGTATTTGATGACATCATAATTAGTATGCAGTATGACGTCACAATGTATTATGACATCATAATGTATCCGCATTATGACATCACAATATTTTATGAGAGCGCAATTTGCACGTTTTATGACCATTTTCGATTACTCCAATTTGTGTCACATCTACTGGAGCATCATGAGCATGTATTATGACGTCACAGTATATGATGACATCATAATTAGTATGCAGTATGACGTCACAATATTTTATGACGTCATAATGTATCCGCATTATGACATCACAATATATTATGAGAGCGCAACGTGCAGGTATTATGAGCAATTTCTCTTACCCCAATTTGTGTGACATCTACTGGAGCATCATGAACATGTATTATGACGTCAAAGTATATGATGACATCATAATTAATATGCACTATGACGTCACAATGTATTATGAAGTCATAATGTATCCGCATTATGACATCACAATATATTATGAGAGCGCAATTTGCAGGTTTTATGACCAATTTCGCTTACCCCAATTTGTGTCACATCTACTGGAGCATCATGAGCATGTATTATGACATCACAGTATATGATGACATCATAATTAGTATGCCGTATGACATCACAATGTATTATGACGTCATAATGTATCCGTATTTTGACATCACAATATATCATGAGAGCGCAACATGCAGGTATTATGAGCAATTTCTCTTAACCCAATTTGTGTCACATCTACTGGAGCATCATGAGCATATATTCTGATGTCACAGTATTTGATGACATCATAATTAGTATGCAGTATGACGTCACAATGTAGTATGACGTCATAATATATCCGCATTATGACATCACAATATATTATGAGAGCGCAATTTGCAGGTTTTATGACCAATTTCGCTTACCCCAATTTGTGTCACATCTACTGGAGAATCATGAGCATGTATTATGACGTCAGAGTATATGATGACATCATAATTAGTATGCAGTATGACGTCACAATGTATTATGACGTCATAATGTATCCGCATTATGACATCACAATATTTTATGAGAGCGCAATTTGCACGTTTTATGACGATTTTCGATTACTCCAATTTGTGTCACATCTACTGGAGCATCATGAGCATGTATTATGACGTCACAGTATATGATGACATCATAATTAGTATGCAGTATGACGTCACAATATTTTATGACGTCATAATGTATCCGCATTATGACATCACAATATATTATGAGAGCGCAACGTGCAGGTATTATGAGCAATTTCTCTTACCCCAATTTGTGTCACATCTACTGGAGCATCATGAGCATGTATTATGACGTCAAAGTATATGATGACATCATAATTAGTATGCACAATGACGTCACACTGTATTATGAAGTCATAATGTATCCGCATTATGACATCACAATATATTATGAGAGCGCAATTTGCAGGTTTTATGACCAATTTCGCTTACCCCAATTTGTGTCACATCTACTGGACCATCATGAGCATGTATTATGACGTCACAGTATATGATGACATCATAATTAGTATGCCGTATGACATCACAATGTATAATGACGTCATAATGTATCCGTATTTTGACATCACAATATATCATGAGAGCGCAACATGCAGGTATTATGAGCAATTTCTCTTAACCCAATTTGTGTCACATCTACTGGAGCATCATGAGCATATATTCTGACGTCACAGTATTTGATGACATCATAATTAGTATGCAGTATGACGTCACAATGTAGTATGACGTCATAATGTATCCGCATTATGACCTCACAATATATTACGAGAGCGCAATTTGCAGGTTTTATGACCAATTTCGCTTACCCCAATTTGTGTCACATCTACTGGAGCATGATGAGCATGTATTATGTCGTCACAGTATATGATGACATCATAATTAGTATGCACTATGACGTCACAATGTATTATGACGCCGTAACGTATCCGCATTATGACATCACAATATATTATGAGAGCACAATTTGCAGGTTTTATGACCAATTTCTCTTACCCCAATTTGTGTCACATCTACTGGAGCATCATGAGCATGTATTATGATGTCACAGTATATGATGACATCATAATTAGTGTGCAGTATGACGTCACAGTGAAGTATGACGTCATAATGTATCCGCATTATGACATCACAATGTATTATGAGAGCGCAACATGCAGGTATTATGACCAATTTCGCTTACCATAATTTGTGTCACATCTACGGGAGCATCATGAGCATGTATTATGACGTCACAGTATATGATGACATCATAATTAGTATGCAGTATGACGTCACAATGTATTATGACGTCATAATGTATCCACATTATGACATCACAATATTTTATGAGAGCGCAATTTGCACGTTTTATGACCATTTTCGATTACTCCAATTTGTGTCACATCTGCTGGAGCATCATGACCATGTATTATGACGTCACAGTATATGATGCCATCATAATTAGTATGCAGTATGACGTCACAATGTATTATGACGTCATAATGTATCCGCATTATGACATCACAATATATTATGAGAGCGCAACGTGCACGTATTATGAGCAATTTCTCTTACCCCAATTTGTGTCACATCTACTGGAGCATCATGAGCATGTATTCTGACGTCACAGTATTTGGTGACATCATAATTAGTATGCAGTATGACGTCACAATGTAGTATGACGTCATAATGTATCCGCATTATGACATCACAATATATTATGAGAGCGCAATTTGCAGGTTTTATGACCAATTTCGCTTACCCCAATTTGTGTCACATCTACTGGAGCATCATGAGCATGTATTATGTCGTCACAGTATATGATGACATCATAATTAGTATGCACTATGACGTCACAATGTATTATGACGCCGTAACGTATCCGCATTATGACATCACAATATATTATGAGAGCGCAATTTGCAGGTTTTATGACCAATTTCTCTTACCCCAATTTGTGTCACATCTACTGGAGCATCATGAGCATGTATTATGACGTCACAGTATATGATGACATCATAATTAGTGTGCAGTATGACGTCACAGTGATGTATGACGTCGTAATGTATCCGCATTGTGACATCACAATGTATTATGAGAGCGCAACATGCAGGTATTATGACCAATTTCGCTTACCATAATTTGTGTCACATCTACTGGAGCATCATGAGCATGTATTATGACGTCACAGTATATGATGACATCATAATTATTATGCAGTAGGACGTCACAATGTATTATGACGTCATAATGTATCCGCATTATGACATCACAATATATTATGAGAGCGCAACATGCAGGTATTATGAGCAATTTCTCTTACCCCAATTTTTTTCACATCTACTGGAGAAGCATGAGCATGTATTATGACGTCACACTATATGATGACATCATAATTAGTATGCACTATGACGTCACAATGTATTATGACGTCATAATGTATCCGCATTATGACATCACAATATATTATCAGAGCGCAATTTGCAGGTTTTATGACCATTTTCGATTACCCCAATTTGTGTCACATCTACTGGACCATCATGAGCATGTATTATGACGTCACAGTATATGATGACATCATAATTAGTATGCAGTATGACGTCACATTGTATTATGACGTCATAATGTATCCGCCTTATGACATCACAATATATTATGAGAGCGCAACATGCAGGTATGAGCAATTTCTCTTACCCCAATTTGTGTCACATCTACTGGAGCATCATGAGCATGTATTCTGACGTCACAGTATTTGATGACATCATAATTAGTATGCAGTATGACTTCACAATGTATTATGACGTCATAATGTATCCGCATTATGACATCACAATATATTATGAGAGTGCAATTTGCAGGTTTTATGACCAATTTCGCTTACCACAATTTGTGTCACATCTACTGGAGCATCATGAGCATGTATTATGATGTCAGAGTATATGATGACATCATAATTAGTAAGCACTATGACATCACAATGTATTATGACGTCATAATGTATCCGCATTATGACATCACAATATATTATGAGAGCGCAATTTGCAGGTTTTATGACCAATTTCACTTACCCCATTATGTGTCACATCTACTGGAGCATCATGAGCATGTATTATGACGTCACAGTATATGATGACATCATAATTAGTATGCAGTATGACGTCACAATGTATTATGACGTCATAATATATCCGCATTATGACATCACAATATTTTATGAGAGCGCAATTTGCACGTTTTATGACCATTTTCGATTACTCCAATTTGTGTCACATCTACTGGAGCATCATGAGCATGTATTATGACGTCACAGTATATGATGACATCATAATTAGTATGCAGTATGACGTCACAATGTATTATGACGTCATAATGTATCCACATTATGACATCACAATATATTATGAGAGCGCAATGTGCAGGTATTATGAGCAATTTCTCTTACCCCAATTTGTGTCACATCTACTGGAGCATCATGAGCATGTATTATGACGTCACAGTATATGATGACATCATAATTAGTATGCACTATGACGTCACAATGTATTATGACGTCATAATGTATCCGCATTATGACATCACAATATATTATGAGAGCGCAATTTTCAGGTTTTATGACCAATTTCGCTTACCCCAATTTGTGTCACATCTACTGGAGCATCATGAGCATGTATTATGACATCACAGTATATGATGACATCATAATTAGTATGCCGTATGACGTCACAATGTATTATGACGTCATAATGTATCCGCATTTTGACATCACAATATATTATGAGAGCGCAACATGCAGGTATTATGAGCAATTTCTCTTAACCCAATTTGTTTCACATCTACTGGAGCATCATGAGCATGTATTCTGACGTCACAGTATTTGATGACATCATAATTAGTATGCAGTATGACGTCACAATGTAGTATGACGTCATAATGTATCCGCATTATGACATCACAATATATTATGAGAGCGCAATTTGCAGGTTTCATGACCAATTTCTCTTACCCCAATTTGTGTCACATCTACTGGAGCATCATGAGCGTGTATTATGATGTCACAGTATATGATGACATCATAATTAGTGTGCAGTATGACGTCACAGTGAAGTATGACGTCATAATGTATCTGCATTATGACATCACAATGTATTATGAGAGCGCAACATGCAGGTATTATGACCAATTTCGCTTACCACAATTTGTGTCACATCTACTGGAGCATCATGAGCATGTATTATGACGTCACAGTATATGGTGACATCATAATTAGTATGCAGTATGACGTCACAATGTATTATGACGTCATAATGTATCCGCATTATGACATCACAATATTTTATGAGAGCGCAATTTGCACGTTTTATGACCATTTTCGATTACTCCAATTTGTGTCACATCTACTGGAGCATCATGAGCATGTATTATGACGTCACAGTATACGATGACATCATAATTAGTATGCACTATGACGTCACAATGTATCATGACGTCATAATGTATCCGCATTATGACATCACAATATATTATGAGAGCGCAACGTGCAGGTATTATGAGCAATTTCTCTGACCCCAATTTGTGTCACATCTACTGGAGCATCATGAGCATGTATTATGACGTCACAGTATATGGTGACATCATAATTAGTATGCACTATGACGTCACAATGTATTATGACGTCATAATGTATCCGCATTATGACATCACAATATATTATGAGAGCGCAATTTGCAGGTTTTGTGACCAATTTCGCTTACCCCATTTTGTGTCACATCTACTGGACCATCATGAGCATGTATTATGACGTCACAGTATATGATGCCATCATAGTTAGTATGCCGTATGACGTCACAATGTATTATGACGTCATAATGTATCCGCATTTTGACATCACAATATATTATGAGAGCGCAACATGCAGGTATTATGAGCAATTTCTCTTAACCAAATTTGTGTCACATCTACTGGAGCATCATGAGCATGTATTCTGACATCACAGTATTTGATGACATCATAATTAGTATGCAGTATGACGTCACAATGTAGTATGACGTCATAATGTATCCGCATTATGACATCACAATATATTATGAGAGCGCAACTAGCAGGTATTATGACCAATTTCGCTTACCCCAATTTGTGTCACATCTACTGGAGAATCATGAGCATGTATTATGACGTCACAGTATATGATGACATCATAATTAGTATGCAGTATGACGTCACAATATTTTATGACGTCATAATGTATCCGCATTATGACATCACAATATATTATGAGAGCGCAACGTGCAGGTATTATGAGCAATTTCTCTTACCCCAATTTGTGTCACATCTACTGGAGCGTCATGAGCATGTATTATGACGTCACAGTATATGATGACATCATAATTAGTATGCACTATGACGTCACAATGTATTATGACGTCATAATGTATCCGCATTATGACATCACAATATATTATGAGAGCGCAACGTGCAGGTATTATGAGCAATTTCTCTTACACCAATTTGTGTCACATCTACTGGAGCATCATGAGCATGTATTATGACGTCACAGTATATGATGACATCATAATTAGTATGCACTATGACGTCACAATGTATTATGACGTCATAATGTATCCGCATTATGACATCACAGTATTTTATGAGAGCGCAACGTGCAGGTATTATGAGCAATTTCTCTTACCCCAATTTGTGTCACAACTACTGGAGCATCATGAGCATGTATTATGACGTCACAGTATATGATGACATCATAATTAGTATGCAGTATGACGTCACAATGTATTATGACGTCATAATGTATCCGCATTATGACATCACAGTATTTTATGAGAGCGCAACGTGCAGGTATTATGACCAATTTCACTTACCCCATTATGTGTCACATCTACTGGAGCATCATGAGCATGTATTATGACGTCACAGTATATGATGACATCATAATTAGTATGCAGTATGACGTCACAATGTATTATGACTTCATAATGTATCCGCATTATGACATCACAATGTATTATGAGAGCGCAACATGCAGGTATTATGACCATTTTCGATTACTCCAATTTGTGTCACATCTACTGGAGCATCATGAGCATGTATTATGACGTCACAGTATATGATGCCATCATAATTAGTATGCAGTATGACGTCACAATGTATTATGACGTCATAATGTATCCGCATTATGACATCACAATATATTATGAGAGCGCAACGTGCAGGTATTATGAGCAATTTCTCTTACCCCAATTTGTGTCACATCTACTGGAGCATCATGAGCATGTATTATGACGTCACAGTATATGATGACATCATAAATAGTATGCACTATGACGTCACAATATATTATGACGTCATAATGTATCCGCATTATGACATCACAATATATTATGAGAGCTCAACATGCAGGTATTATGAGCAATTTCTCTTACCCCAATTTTTTTCACATCTACTGGAGCATCATGAGCATGTATTATGACGTCACAGTATATGATGACATCATAATTAGTATGCACTATGACGTCACAATGTATTATGACGTCATAATGTATCCGCATTATGACATCACAATATATTATCAGAGCGCAATTTGCAGGTTTTATGACCATTTTCGATTACCCCAATTTGTGTCACATCTACTGGACCATCATGAGCATGTATTATGACGTCACAGTATATGATGACATCATAATTAGTATGCAGTATGACGTCACATTGTATTATGACGTCATAATGTATCCGCCTTATGACATCACAATATATTATGAGAGCGCAACATGCAGGTATTATGAGCAATTTCTCTTACCCCAATTTGTGTCACATCTACTGGAGCATCATGAGCATGTATTCTGACGTCACAGTATTTGATGACATCATAATTAGTATGCAGTATGACGTCACAATGTATTATGACGTCATAATGTATCCGCATTATGACATCACAATATATTATGAGAGCGCAATTTGCAGGTTTTATGACCAATTTCGCTTACCCCAATTTGTGTCACATCTACTGGAGCATCATGAGCATGTATTATGACGTCACAGTATATGATGACATCATAATTAGTATGCACTATGACGTCACAATGTATTATGACGCCGTAACGTATCCGCATTATGACATCACAATATATTATGAGAGCGCAATTTGCAGGTTTTATGACCAATTTCTCTTACCCCAAATTGTGTCACATCTACTGGAGCATCATGAGCATGTATTATGACGTCACAGTATATGATGACATCATAATTAGTATGCAGTATGACGTCACAGTGAAGTATGACGTCATAATGTATCCGCATTATGACATCACAATGTATTATGAGAGCGCAACATGCAGGTATTATGACCAATTTCGCTTACCCCAATTTGTGTCACATCTACTGGAGCATCATGAGTATGTATTATGACGTCACAGTATATGATGACATCATAATTAGTATGGACTATGACGTCACAATGTATTATGACGTCATAAGGTATCCGCATCATGACATCACAATATATTATCAGAGCGCATTTTGCAGGTTTTATGACCATTTTCGATTACTCCAATTTGTGTCACATCTACTGGAGCATCATGAGCATGTATTCTGACATCACAGTATATGATGACATCACAATTAGTATGCAGTATGACATCACAATGTATTATGACGTCATAATGTATCCGCATTATGACATCACAATATATTATGAGAGTGCAATTTGCAGGTTTTATGACCAATTTCGCTTACCACAATTTGTGTCACATCTACTGGAGCATCATGAGCATGTATTATGATGTCAGAGTATATGATGACATCATAATTAGTAAGCACTATGACATCACAATGTATTATGACGTCATAATGTATCCGCATTATGACATCATAATATATTATGAGAGCGCAATTTGCAGGTTTTATGACCAATTTCACTTATCCCATTATGTGTCACATCTACTGGAGCATCATGAGCATGTATTATGACGTCACAGTATATGATTACATCATAATTAGTATGCAGTATGACGTCACAATGTATTATGACGTCATAATGTATCCGCATTATGACATCACAATATTTTATGAGAGCGCAATTTGCACGATTTATGACCATTTTCGATTACTCCAATTTGTGTCACATCTACTGGAGCATCATGAGCATGTATTATGACGTCACAGTATATGATGACATCATAAGTAGTATGCAGTATGACGTCACAATGTATTATGACGTCATAATGTATCCGCATTATGACATCACAATATATTATGAGAGCGCAACGTGCAAGTATTATGAGCAATTTCTCTTACCCCAATTTGTGTCACATCTACTGGAGCATCATGAGCATGTATTATGACGTCACAGTATATGATGACATCATAATTAGTATGCACTATGACGTCACAATGTATTATGACGTCATAATGTATCCGCATTATGACATCACAATATATTATGAGAGCGCAATTTGCAGGTTTTATGACCAATTTCGCTTACCCCAATTTGTGTCACATCTACTGGAGCATCATGAGCATGTATTATGACATCACAGTATATGATGACATCATAATTAGTATGCCGTATGACGTCACAATGTATTATGACGTCATAATGTATCCGCATTTTGACATCACAATATATTATGAGAGCGCAACATGCAGGTATTATGAGCAATTTCTCTTAACCCAATTTGTGTCACATCTACTGGAGCATCATGAGGATGTATTCTGACGTCACAGTATTTGATGACATCATAATTAGTATGCAGTATGACGTCACAATGTAGTATGACGTCGTAATGTATCCGCATTATGACATCACAATATATTATGAGAGCGCAATTTGCAGGTTTTATGACCAATTTCTCTTACCCCAATTTGTGTCACATCTACTGGAGCATCATGAGCGTGTATTATGATGTCACAGTATATGATGACATCATAATTAGTGTGCAGTATGACGTCACAGTGAAGTATGACGTCATAATGTACCCGCATTATGACATCACAATGTATTATGAGAGCGCAACATGCAGGTATTATGACCAATTTCGCTTACCACAATTTGTGTCACATCTACTGGAGCATCATGAGCATGTATTATGACGTCACAGTATATGGTGACATCATAATTAGTATGCAGTATGACGTCACAATGTATTATGACGTCATAATGTATCCGCATTATGACATCACAATATTTTATGAGAGCGCAATTTGCACGTTTTATGACCATTTTCGATTACTCCAATTTGTGTCACATCTACTGGAGCATCATGAGCATGTATTATGACGTCACAGTATATGATGACATCATAATTAGTATGCACTATGACGTCACAATGTATTATGACGTCATAATGTATCCGCATTATGACATCGCAATATATTATTAGAGCGCAACGTGCAGGTATTATGAGCAATTTCTCTGACCCCAATTTGTGTCACATCTACTGGAGCATCATGAGCATGTATTATGACGTCACAGTATATGATGACATCATAATTAGTATGCACTATGACGTCACAATGTATTATGACGTCATAATGTATCCGCATTATGACATCACAATATATTATGAGAGCGCAATTTGCAGGTTTTGTGACCAATTTCGCTTACCCCAATTTGTGTCACATCTACTGGACCATCATGAGCATGTATTATGACGTCACAGTATATGATGACATCATAATTAGTATGCCGTATGACGTCACAATGTATTATGACGTCATAATGTATCCGCATTTTGACATCACAATATATTATGAGAGCGCAACATGCAGGTATTATGAGCAATTTCTCTTAACCAAATTTGTGTCACATCTACTGGAGCATCATGAGCATGTATTCTGACGTCACAGTATTTGATGACATCATAATTAGTATGCAGTATGACGTCACAATGTAGTATGACGTCATAATGTATCCGCATTATGACATCACAATATATTATGAGAGCGCAACTAGCAGGTATTATGACCAATTTCGCTTACCCCAATTTGTGTCACATCTACTGGAGAATCATGAGCATGTATTATGACGTCACAGTATATGATGACATCATAATTAGTATGCAGTATGACGTCACAATGTATTATGACATCATAATGTATCCGCATTATGACATCACAATATTTTATGAGAGCGCAATTTGCACGTTTTATGACCATTTTCGATTACTCCAATTTGTGTCACATCTACTGGAGCATCATGAGCATGTATTATGTCGTCACAGTATATGATGACATCATAATTAGTATGCAGTATGACGTCACAATATTTTATGACGTCATAATGTATCCGCATTATGACATCACAATATATTATGAGAGCGCAACGTGCAGGTATTATGAGCAATTTCTCTTACCCCAATTTGTGTGACATCTACTGGAGCATCATGAGCATGTATTATGACGTCAAAGTATATGATGACATCATAATTAATATGCACTATGACGTCACAATGTATTATGAAGTCATAATGTATCCGCATTATGACATCACAATATATTATCAGAGCGCAATTTGCAGGTTTTATGACCAATTTCGCTTACCCCAATTTGTGTCACATCTACTGGAGCATCATGAGCATGTATTATGACGTCACAGTATATGATGACATCATAATTAGTATGCCGTATGACATCACAATGTATTATGACGTCATAATGTATCCGTATTTTGACATCACAATATATCATGAGAGCGCAACATGCAGGTATTATGAGCAATTTCTCTTAACCCAATTTGTGTCACATCTACTGGAGCATCATGAGCATATATTCTGATGTCACAGTATTTGATGACATCATAATTAGTATGCAGTATGACGTCACAATGTAGTATGACGTCATAATATATCCGCATTATGACATCACAATATATTATGAGAGCGCAATTTGCAGGTTTTATGACCAATTTCGCTTACCCCAATTTGTGTCACATCTACTGGAGAATCATGAGCATGTATTATGACGTCAGAGTATATGATGACATCATAATTAGTATGCAGTATGACGTCACAATGTATTATGACGTCATAATGTATCCGCATTATGACATCACAATATTTTATGAGAGCGCAATTTGCACGTTTTATGACGATTTTCAATTACTCCAATTTGTGTAACATCTACTGGAGCATCATGAGCATGTATTATGACGTCACAGTATATGATGACATCATAATTAGTATGCAGTATGACGTCACAATATTTTATGACGTCATAATGTATCCGCATTATGACATCACAATATATTATGAGAGCGCAACGTGCAGGTATTATGAGCAATTTCTCTTACCCCAATTTGTGTCACATCTACTGGAGCATCATGAGCATGTATTATGACGTCAAAGTATATGATGACATCATAATTAGTATGCACAATGACGTCACAATGTATTATGAAGTCATAATGTATCTGCATTATGACATCACAATATATTATGAGAGCGCAATTTGCAGGTTTTATGACCAATTTCGCTTACCCCAATTTGTGTCACATCTACTGGACCATCATGAGCATGTATTATGACGTCACAGTATATGATGACATCATAATTAGTATGCCGTATGACATCACAATGTATAATGACGTCATAATGTATCCGTATTTTGACATCACAATATATCATGAGAGCGCAACATGCAGGTATTATGAGCAATTTCTCTTAACCCAATTTGTGTCACATCTACTGGAGCATCATGAGCATATATTCTGACGTCACAGTATTTGATGACATCATAATTAGTATGCAGTATGACGTCACAATGTAGTATGACGTCAAAATGTATCCGCATTATGACATCACAATATATTACGAGAGCGCAATTTGCAGGTTTTATGACCAATTTCGCTTACCCCAATTTGTGTCACATCTACTGGAGCATGATGAGCATGTATTATGTCGTCACAGTATATGATGACATTATAATTAGTATGCACTATGACGTCACAATGTATTATGACGCCGTAACGTATCCGCATTATGACATCACAATATATTATGAGAGCACAATTTGCAGGTTTTATGACCAATTTCTCTTACCCCAATTTGTGTCACATCTACTGGAGCATCATGAGCATGTATTATGATGTCACAGTATATGATGACATCATAATTAGTGTGCAGTATGACGTCACAGTGAAGTATGACGTCATAATGTATCCGCATTATGACATCACAATGTATTATGAGAGCGCAACATGCAGGTATTATGACCAATTTCGCTTACCATAATTTGTGTCACATCTACGGGAGCATCATGAGCATGTATTATGACGTCACAGTATATGATGACATCATAATTAGTATGCAGTATGACGTCACAATGTATTATGACGTCATAATGTATCCACATTATGACATCACAATATTTTATGAGAGCGCAATTTGCACGTTTTATGACCATTTTCGATTACTCCAATTTGTGTCACATCTGCTGGAGCATCATGACCATGTATTATGACGTCACAGTATATGATGCCATCATAATTAGTATGCAGTATGACGTCACAATGTATTATGACGTCATAATGTATCCGCATTATGACATCACAATATATTATGAGAGCGCAACGTGCAGGTATTATGAGCAATTTCTCTTACCCCAATTTGTGTCACATCTACTGGAGCATCATGAGCATGTATTCTGACGTCACAGTATTTGGTGACATCATAATTAGTATGCAGTATGACGTCACAATGTAGTATGACGTCATAATGTATCCGCATTATGACATCTCAATATATTATGAGAGCGCAATTTGCAGGTTTTATGACCAATTTCGCTTACCCCAATTTGTGTCACATCTACTGGAGCATCATGAGCATGTATTATGTCGTCACAGTATATGATGACATCATAATTAGTATGCACTATGACGTCACAATGTATTATGACGCCGTAACGTATCCGCATTATGACATCACAATATATTATGAGAGCGCAATTTGCAGGTTTTATGACCAATTTCTCTTACCCCAATTTGTGTCACATCTACTGGAGCATCATGAGCATGTATTATGACGTCACAGTATATGATGACATCATAATTAGTATGCAGTAGGACGTCACAATGTATTATGACGTCATAATGTATCCGCATTATGACATCACAATATATTATGAGAGCGCAACTTACAGGTTTTATGACCAATTTCGCTTACCCCAATTTGTGTCACATCTACTGGAGCATCATGACCATGTATTATGACGTCACAGTATATGATGCCATCATAATTAGTATGCAGTATGACGTCTCAATGTATTATGACGTCATAATGTATCCGCATTATGACATCACAATATATTATGAGAGCGCAACGTGCAGGTATTATGAGCAATTTCTCTTACCCCAATTTGTGTCACATCTACTGGAGCATCATGAGCATGTATTCTGACGTCACAGTATTTGGTGACATCATAATTAGTATGCAGTATGACGTCACAATGTAGTATGACGTCATAATGTATCCGCATTATGACATCACAATATTTTATGAGAGCGCAATTTGCACGTTTTATGACCATTTTCGATTACTCCAATTTGTGTCACATCTACTGGAGCATCATGAGCATGTATTATGACGTCACAGTATATGATGACATCATAATTAGTATGCAGTATGACGTCACAATGTATTATGACGTCATAATGTATCCGCATTTTGACATCACAATATATTATGAGAGCGCAACGTGCAGGTATTATGAGCAATTTCTCTTACCCCAATTTGTGTCACATCTACTGGAGCATCATGAGCATGTATTATGACGTCACAGTATATGATGACATCATAATTAGTATGCACTATGACGTCACAATGTATTATGACGTCATAATGTATCCGCATTATGACATCACAATATATTATGAGAGCGCAAATTGCAGGTTTTATGACCAATTTCGCTTACCCCAATTTGTGTCACATCTACTGGAGCATCATGAGCATGTATTATGACGTCACAGTATATGATGACATCATAATTAGTATGCCGTATGACGTCACAATGTATTATGACGTCATAATGTATCCGCATTTTGACATCACAATATATTATGAGAGCGCAACATGCAGGTATTATGAGCAATTTCTCTTAACCCAATTTGTGTCACATCTACTGGAGCATCATGAGCATGTATTCTGACGTCACAGTATTTGATGACATCATAATTAGTATGCAGTATGACGTCACAATGTAGTATGACGTCATAATGTATCCGCATTATGACATCACAATATATTATGAGAGCGCAATTTGCAGGTTTTATGACCAATTTCTCTTACCCCAATTTGTGTCACATCTACTGGAGCATCATGAGCGTGTATTATGATGTCACAGTATATGATGACATCATAATTAGTGTGCAGTATGACGTCGCAGTGAAGTATGACGTCATAATGTATCCGCATTATGACATCACAATGTATTATGAGAGCGCAACATGCAAGTATTATGACCAATTTCGCTTACCACAATTTGTGTCACATCTACTGGAGCATCATGAGCATGTATTATGACGTCACACTATATGGTGACATCATAATTAGTATGCAGTATGACGTCACAATGTATTATGACGTCATAATGTATCCGCATTATGACATCACAATATTTTATGAGAGCGCAATTTGCAGGTTTTATGACCATTTTCGATTACTCCAATTTGTGTCACATCTACTGGAGCATCATGAGCATGTATTATGACGTCACAGTATATGATGACATCATAATTAGTATGCACTATGACGTCACAATGTATTATGACGTCATAATGTATCCGCATTATGACATCACAATATATTATGAGAGCGCAACGTGCAGGTATTATGAGAAATTTCTCTTATCCCAATTTGTGTCACATCTACTGGAGCATCATGAGCATGTATTATGTCGTCACAGTATATGATGACATCATAATTAGTATGCACTATGACGTCACAATGTATTATGACGTCATAATGTATCCGCATTATGACATCGCAATATATTATGAGAGCGCAATTTGCAGGTTTTGTGACCAATTTCGCTTACCCCAATTTGTGTCACATCTACTGGACCATCATGAGCATGTATTATGACGTCACAGTATATGATGACATCATAATTAGTATGCCGTATGACGTCACAATGTATTATGACGTCATAATGTATCCGCATTTTGACATCACAATATATTATGAGAGCGCAACATGCAGGTATTATGAGCAATTTCTCTTAACCAAATATGTGTCACATCTACTGGAGCATCATGAGCATGTATTCTGACGTCACAGTATTTGATGACATCATAATTAGTATGCAGTATGACGTCACAATGTAGTATGACGTCATAATGTATCCGCATTATGACATCACAATATATTATGAGAGCGCAACTAGCAGGTATTATGACCAATTTCGCTTACCCCAATTTGTGTCACATCTACTGGAGAATCATGAGCATGTATTATGACGTCACAGTATATGATGACATCATAATTAGTATGCAGTATGACGTCACAATGTATTATGACATCATAATGTATCCGCATTATGACATCACAATATTTTATGAGAGCGCAATTTGCACGTTTTATGACCATTTTCGATTACTCCAATTTGTGTCACATCTACTGGAGCATCATGAGCATGTATTATGACGTCACAGTATATGATGACATCATAATTAGTATGCACTATGACGTCACAATGTATTATGACGTCATAATGTATCCGCATTATGACATCACAATATATTATGAGCGCGCAATTTGCAGGTTTTATGACCAATTTCGCTTACCCCAATTTGTGTGACATCTACTGGACCATCATGAGCATGTATTATGACGTCACAGTATATGATGACATCATAATTAGTATGCCGTATGACGTCACAATGTATTATGACGTCATAATGTATCCGCATTTTGACATCACAATATATTATGAGAGCGCAACATGCATGTGTTATGAGCAATTTCTCTTAACCCAATCTGTGTCACATCTACTGGAGCATCATGATCATGTATTCTGACGTCACAGTATTTGATGACATCATAGTTAGTATGCAGTATGACGTCACAATGTAGTATGACGTCATAATGTATCCGCATTATGACATCACAATATATTATGAGAGCGCAATTTGCAGGTTTTATGACCAATTTCGCTTACCACAATTTGTGTCGCATCTACTGGAGCATCATGAGCATGTATTATGTCGTCACAGCATATGATGACATCATAATTAGTATGCACTATGACGTCACAATGTATTATGATGCCGTAACGTATCCGCATTATGACATCACAATATATTATGAGAGCGCAATTTGCAGGTTTTATGACCAATTTCTCTTACCCCAATTTGTGTCACATCTACTGGAGCATCATGAGCATGTATTATGACGTCACAGTATATGATGACATCATAATTACTATGGAAAATGACGTCACATTGTATTATGACGTCATAATGTATCCGCATTATGACATCACAATATATTATCAGAGCGCAATTTGCAGGTTTTATGACCATTTTCGCTTACCCCAATTTGTGTCACATCTACTGGAGCATCATGAGCATGTATTATGACGTCACAGTAGATGATGACATCATAATTAGTATGCAGTATGACATCACAATGTATTATGGCGTCATAATGTATCCGCATTATGACATCACAATGTCTTATGAGAGCGCAACTAGCAGGTATTATGACCAATTTCGCTTACCCCAATTTGTGTCACATCTACTGCAGAATCATGAGCATGTATTATGACGTCACAGTATATGATGACATCATAATTAGTATGCAGTATGACGTCACAATGTATTATGACGTCATAATGTATCCGCTTTATGACATCACAATATATTATGAGAGCGCAACATGCAGGTGTTATGAGCAATTTCTCTTACCTAAATTTGTGTCACATCTACTGGAGCATCATGAGCATGTATTATGATGTCACAGTATATGATGACATCATAATTAGTATGCAGTATGACGTCACAATGTATTATGACGTCATAATGTATCCGCCTTCTGACATCACAATATATTATGAGAGCGCAACGTGCAGGTATTATGAGCAATTTCTCTTACCCCAGTTTGTGTCACATCTACTGGAGCATCATGAGCATGTATTGTGACGTCACAGTATTTGATGACATCATAATTAGTATGGAGTATGACGTCACAATGTATTATGACGTCATAATGTATCCGCATTATGACATCACAATATATTATGAGAGCGCAATTTGCAGGTTTTATGACCAATTTCGCTTACCCCAATTTGTGTCACATCTACTGGAGCATCATGAGCATGTATTATGACGTCACAGTATATGATGACATCATAATTAGTATGCACTATGACGTCACAATGTATTATGACGCCGTAACGTATCCGCATTATGACATCACAATATATTATGAGAGCGCAATTTGCAGGTTTTATGAGCAATTTCTCTTACCCCAATTTGTGTCACATCTACCGGAGCATCATGAGCATGTATTATGACGTCACAGTATATGATGACATCATAATTAGTATGCAGTATGACGTCACAATGTATTATGACGTAATAATGTATCCGCATTATGACATCACAATATTTTATGAGAGCGCAATTTGCACGTTTTATGACCATTTTCGATTACTCCAATTTGTGTCACATCTACTGGAGCATCATGAGCATGTATTATGACGTCACAGTATATGATGACATCATAATTAATATGCAGTATGACGTCACAATGTATTATGACGTCATAATGTATGCGCATTATGACATCACAATATATTATGAGAGCGCAACGTGCAGGTATTATGAGCAATTTCTCTTACCCCAATTTGTGTCACATCTACTGGAGCATCATGAGCATGTATTATGATGTCACAGTATATGATGACATCATAATTAGTATGCACTATGACGTCACAATGTATTATGACGTCATAATGTATCCGCATTATGACATCACAATATATTATGAGAGCGCAACATGCAGGTATTATGAGCAATTTCTCTTACCTAAATTTGTGTCACATCTACTGGAGCATCATGAGCATGTATTATGACGTCACAGTATATGATGACAAAATAATTAGTATGCACTTTGACGTCACAATGTATTATGACGTCATAATGTATCCGCCTTATGACATCACAATATATTATGAGAGCGCAACATGCAGGTATTATGAGCAATTCCTCTTACCCCAATTTGTGTCACATCTACTGGAGCATCATGAGCATGTATTCTGACATCACAGTATATGATGACATCATAATTAGTATGCAGTATGACATCACAATGTATTATGACGTCATAATGTATCCGCATTATGACATCACAATATATTATGAGAGTGCAATTTGCTGGTTTTATGACCAATTTCGCTTACCACAATTTGTGTCACATCTACTGGAGCATCATGAGCATGTATTATGATGTCACAGTATATGATGACATCATAATTAGTATGCACTATGACGTCACAATGTTTTATGACGCCGTAACGTATCCGCTTTATGATATCACAATATATTATGAGAGCACAATTTGCAGGTTTTATGAACAATTTCTCTTACCCCAATTTGTGTCACATCTACTGGAGCATCATGAGCATGTATTATGATGTCAGAGTATATGATGACATCATAATTAGTATGCACTATGACATCACAATGTATTATGACGTCATAATGTATCCGCATTATGACATCACAATATATTATGAGAGCGCAATTTGCAGGTTTTATGACCAATTTCACTTACCCCATTTTGTGTCACAACTACTGGAGCATCATGAGCATGTATTATGACGTCACAGTATATGAGGACATCATAATTAGTATGCAGTATGACGTCACAATGTATTATGACGTCATAATGTATCCACATTATGACATCACAATATATTATGAGAGCGCAATTTGCAGGATTTATGACCATTTTCGAATACTCCAATTTGTGTCACATCTACTGGAGCATCATGAGCATGTATTATGACGTCACAGTATATGATGACATCATAATTAGTATGCACTATGACGTCACAATGTATTATGACGTCATAATGTATCCGCATTATGACATCACAATATATTATGAGAGCGCAACATGCAGGTTTTATGACCAATTTCGCTTACCCCAATTTGTGTCCCATCTACTGGAGCATCATGAGCATGTATTATGAAGTCACAGTATATGATGACATCATAATTAGTATGCAGTATGATGTCAAAATGTATTATGACCTCGCAATGTATCCTCATTATGACTTCACAATATATTATGAGAGCGCAACATGCAGGTATTATGAGCAATTTCTCTTACCCCAATTTGTGTCACATCTACTGGAGCATCATGAGCATGTATTATGACGTCACAGTATATGATGACAGCATAATTAGTATGCAGTATGACGTCACAATGTATTATGACGTCATAATGTATCCGCATTATGACATCACAATATATTATGAGAGCGCAACATGCAGATATTATGAGCAATTTCTCTTACCCCAATTTGTGTCACATCTACTGGAGCATCATGAGCATGGATTATAACGTCACAGTATATGATGACATCATAATTAGTATGCAGTATGATGTCACAATATATTATGACGTCATAATGTATCCGCCTTATGACATCACAATATATTATGAGAGCGCAACATGCAGGTATTATGAGCAATTTCTCCTACCCCAAATTGTGTCACATCTACTGGAGCATCATGAGCATGTATTATGACGTCACAGTATATGATGACATCATAATTAGTATGCAGTATGATGTCACAATGTATTATGACATCATAATGTATCCGCATTATGACATCACACTATATTATGAGAGCGCAATTTGCAGGTTTTATGAACAATTTCGCTTACCCCAATTTGTGTCACATCTACTGGAGCATCATGAGTATGTATTATGTCGTCAGAGTATATGATGACATCATAATTAGTATGCACTACGACGTCACAATGTATTATGACGCCGTAACGTATCCACATTATGACATCACAATATATTATGAGAGCGCAGTTTGCAGGTTTTATGACCAATTTCTCTTACCCCAGTTTGTGTCACATCTACTGGAGCATCATGAGCATGTATTATGACGTCACAGTATTTGATGACATCATAATTAGTGTGCAGTATGACGTCACAGTGAAGTATGACGTCATACAGTATCTGCATTATGACATCACAATGTATTATGAGAGCGCAATTTGCAGGTTTCATGACCAATTTCGCTTACCCCAATTTGTGTCACATCTACTGGAGCATCATGAGCATGTATTATGACGTCACAGCATATGATGACATCATAATTAGTATGCACTATGACGTCACAATGTATTATGACGTCATAATGTATCCGCATTATGACATCACAATATGTTATCAGAGCGCAATTTGCAGGTTTTATGACCATTTTCGATTACTCCAATTTGTGTCACATCTACTGGAGCATCATGAGCATGTATTATGACGTCACAGTATATGATGACATCATAATTACTATGCACTATGATGTCACAATGTATTATGACGTCATAACGTATCTGCATTATGACATCACAATATATTATGAGAGCGCAACATGCAAGTATTATGAGCAATTTCTCTTACCTAAATTTGTGTGACATCTACTGGAGCATCATGAGCATGTATTATGACGTCACAGTATATGATGACAAAATAATTAGTATGCACTTTGACGTCACAATGTATTATGACGTCATAATGTATCCGCATTATAACATCACAATATATTATGAGAGCGCAACTTGCAGGTATTATGAGCAATTTCTCTTACCCCAATTTGTGTCACGTCTACTGGAGCATGATGAGCATGTATTATGACGTCACAGTATATGATGACATCATAATTGGTATGCAGTATGACGTCACAATGTATTATGACGTCATAATTTATCCGCATTATGACATCACAATATATTATGAGAGCGCAACATGCAGGTGTTATGAGCAATTTCTCTTACCTAAATTTGTGTCACATCTACTGGAGCATCATGAGCATGTATTATGATGTCACAGTATATGATGACATCATAATTAGTATGCAGTATGACGTCACAATGTATTATGATGTCATAATGTATCCGCCTTCTGACATCACAATATATTATGAGAGCGCAACATGCAGGTATTATGAGCAATTTCTCTTACTCCAGTTTGTGTCACATCTACTGGAGCATCATGAGCATGTATTGTGACGTCACAGTATTTGATGACATCATAATTAGTATGGAGTATGACGTCACAATGTATTATGACGTCATAATGTATCCGCATTATGACATCACAATATATTATGAGAGCGCAATTTGCAGGTTTTATGACCAATTTCGCTTACCCCAATTTGTGTCACATCTACTGGAGCATCATGAGCATGTATTATGACGTCACAGTATATGATGACATCATAATTAGTATGCACTATGACGTCACAATGTATTATGACGCCGTAACGTATCCGCATTATGACATCACAATATATTATGAGAGCGCAATTTGCAGGTTTTATGAGCAATTTCTCTTACCCCAATTTGTGTCACATCTACCGGAGCATCATGAGCATGTATTATGACGTCACAGTATGTGATGACATCATAATTAGTATGCAGTATGACGTCACAATGTATTATGACATAATAATGTATCCGCATTATGACATCACAATATTTTATGAGAGCGCAATTTGCACGTTTTATGACCATTTTCGATTACTCCAATTTGTGTCACATCTACTGGAGCATCATGAGCATGTATTATGACGTCACAGTATATGATGACATCATAATTAATATGCAGTATGACGTCACAATGTATTATGACGTCATAATGTATGCGCATTATGACATCACAATATATTATGAGAGCGCAACGTGCAGGTATTATGAGCAATTTCTCTTACCCCAATTTGTGTCACATCTACTGGAGCATCATGAGCATGTATTATGACGTCACAGTATATGATGACATCATAATTAGTATGCACTATGACGTCACAATGTATTATGACGTCATAATGTATCCGCATTATGACATCACAATATATTATGAGAGCGCAACATGCAGGTATTATGAGCAATTTCTCTTACCTAAATTTGTGTCACATCTACTGGAGCATCATGAGCATGTATTATGACGTCACAGTATATGATGACAAAATAATTAGTATGCACTTTGACGTCACAATGTATTATGACGTCATAATGTATCCGCCTTATGACATCACAATATATTATGAGAGCGCAACATGCAGGTATTATGAGCAATTTCTCTTACCCCAATTTGTGTCACATCTACTGGAGCATCATGAGCATGTATTCTGACATCACAGTATATGATGACATCATAATTAGTATGCAGTATGACATCACAATGTATTATGACGTCATAATGTATCCGCATTATGACATCACAATATATTATGAGAGTGCAATTTGCTGGTTTTATGACCAATTTCGCTTACCACAATTTGTGTCACATCTACTGGAGCATCATGAGCATGAATTATGATGTCACAGTATATGATGACATCATAATTAGTATGCACTATGACGTCACAATGTTTTATGACGCCGTAACGTATCCGCATTATGATATCACAATATATTATGAGAGCACAATTTGCAGGTTTTATGAACAATTTCTCTTACCCCAATTTGTGTCACATCTACTGGAGCATCATGAGCATGTATTATGATGTCAGAGTATATGATGACATCATAATTAGTATGCACTATGACATCACAATGTATTATGACGTCATAATGTATCCGCATTATGACATCACAATATATTATGAGAGCGCAATTTGCAGGTTTTATGACCAATTTCACTTACCCCATTTTGTGTCACAACTACTGGAGCATCATGAGCATGTATTATGACGTCACAGTATATGAGGACATCATAATTAGTATGCAGTATGACGTCACAATGTATTATGACGTCATAATGTATCCACATTATGACATCACAATATATTATGAGAGCGCAATTTGCAGGATTTATGACCATTTTCGAATACTCCAATTTGTGTCACATCTACTGGAGCATCATGAGCATGTATTATGACGTCACAGTATATGATGACATCATAATTAGTATGCACTATGACGTCACAATGTATTATGACGTCATAATGTATCCGCATTATGACATCACAATATATTATGAGAGCGCAACATGCAGGTTTTATGACCAATTTCGCTTACCCCAATTTGTGTCACAACTACTGGAGCATCATGAGCATGTATTATGAAGTCACAGTATATGATGACATCATAATTAGTATGCAGTATGATGTCAAAATGTATTATGACCTCGTAATGTATCCTCATTATGACTTCACAATATATTATGAGAGCGCAACATGCAGGTATTATGAGCAATTTCTCTTACCCCAATTTGTGTCACATCTACTGGAGCATCATGAGCATGTATTATGACGTCACAGTATATGATGACAGCATAATTAGTATGCAGTATGACGTCACAATGTATTATGACGTCATAATGTATCCGCATTATGACATCACAATATATTATCAGAGCGCAACATGCAGGTTTTATGACCAATTTCGCTTACCCCAATTTGTGTCACAACTACTGGACCATCATGAGCATGTATTATGACGTCACAGTATATGATGACATCATAATTAGTATGCCGTATGACGTCACAATGTATTATGACGTCATAATGTATCCGCATTTTGACATCACAATATATTATGAGAGCGCAACATGCAGGTATTATGAGCAATTTCTCTTAACCCAATTTGTGTCACATCTACTGGAGCATCATGAGCATGTATTCTGACGTCACAGTATTTGATGACATCATAATTAGTATGCAGTATGACGTCACAATGTAGTGTGACCTCATAATGTATCCGCATTATGACATCACAATATATTATGAGAGTGCAATTTGCAGGTTTCATGACCAATTTCGCTTACCCCAATTTGTGTCACATCTACTGGAGCATCATGAGCATGTATTATGTCATCAGAGTATATGATGACATCATAATTAATATGCACTATGACGTCACAATGTATTATGACGCCGTAACTTATCCGCATTATGACATCACAATATATTATGAGAGCGCAATTTGCAGGTTTTATGACCAATTTCTCTTACCCCAGTTTGTGTCACATCTACTGGAGCATCATGAGCATGTATTATGACGTCACAGTATTTGATGACATCATAATTAGTGTGCAGTATGACGTCACAGTGAAGTATGACGTCATAATGTATCTGCATTATGACATCACAATGTATTATGAGAGCGCAACATGCAGGTATTATGACCAATTTCGCTTACCCCAATTTGTGTCACATCTACTGGAGCATCATGAGCATGTATTATGATGTCACAGTATATGATGACATCATAATTAGTATGCAGTATGACGTCACAATGTATTATGACGTCATAATGTATCCGCATTATGACATCACAATATATTATGAGAGCGCAACATGCAGGTTTTATGACCAATTTCGCTTACCCCAATTTGTGTCACATCTACTGGAGCATCATGAGCATGTATTATGAAGTCACAGTATATGATGACATCATAATTAGTATGCAGTATGATTTCAAAATGTATTATGACATCGTAATGTATCCTCATTATGACTTCACAATATATTATGAGAGCGCAACATGCAGGTATAATGAGCAATTTCTCTTAACCCTATTTGTTTCACATCTACTGGAGCATCATGAGCATGTATTATGACGTCACAGTATATGATGACATCATAATTAGTATGCACTATGACGTCACAATGTATTATGACGCCGTAACGTATCCGCATTATGACATCACAATATATTATGAGAGCGCAATTTGCAGGTTTTATGAGCAATTTCTCTTACCCCAATTTGTGTCACATCTACCGGAGCATCATGAGCATGTATTATGACGTCACAGTATGTGATGACATCATAATTAGTATGCAGTATGACGTCACAATGTATTATGACATAATAATGTATCCGCATTATGACATCACAATATTTTATGAGAGCGCAATTTGCACGTTTTATGACCATTTTCGATTACTCCAATTTGTGTCACATCTACTGGAGCATCATGAGCATGTATTATGACGTCACAGTATATGATGACATCATAATTAATTTGCAGTATGACGTCACAATGTATTATGACGTCATAATGTATGCGCATTATGACATCACAATATATTATGAGAGCGCAACGTGCAGGTATTATGAGCAATTTCTCTTACCCCAATTTGTGTCACATCTACTGGAGCATCATGAGCATGTATTATGACGTCACAGTATATGATGACATCATAATTAGTATGCACTATGACGTCACAATGTATTATGACGTCATAATGTATCCGCATTATGACATCACAATATATTATGAGAGCGCAACATGCAGGTATTATGAGCAATTTCTCTTACCTAAATTTGTGTCACATCTACTGGAGCATCATGAGCATGTATTATGACGTCACAGTATATGATGACAAAATAATTAGTATGCACTTTGACGTCACAATGTATTATGACGTCATAATGTATCCGCCTTATGACATCACAATATATTATGAGAGCGCAACATGCAGGTATTATGAGCAATTTCTCTTACCCCAATTTGTGTCACATCTACTGGAGCATCATGAGCATGTATTCTGACATCACAGTATATGATGACATCATAATTAGTATGCAGTATGACATCACAATGTATTATGACGTCATAATGTATCCGCATTATGACATCACAATATATTATGAGAGTGCAATTTGCTGGTTTTATGACCAATTTCGCTTACCACAATTTGTGTCACATCTACTGGAGCATCATGAGCATGTATTATGATGTCACAGTATATGATGACATCATAATTAGTATGCACTATGACGTCACAATGTTTTATGACGCCGTAACGTATCCGCATTATGATATCACAATATATTATGAGAGCACAATTTGCAGGTTTTATGAACAATTTCTCTTACCCCAATTTGTGTCACATCTACTGGAGCATCATGAGCATGTATTATGATGTCAGAGTATATGATGACATCATAATTAGTATGCACTATGACATCACAATGTATTATGACGTCATAATGTATCCGCATTATGACATCACAATATATTATGAGAGCGCAATTTGCAGGTTTTATGACCAATTTCACTTACCCCATTTTGTGTCACAACTACTGGAGCATCATGAGCATGTATTATGACGTCACAGTATATGAGGACATCATAATTAGTATGCAGTATGACGTCACAATGTATTATGACGTCATAATGTATCCACATTATGACATCACAATATATTATGAGAGCGCAATTTGCAGGATTTATGACCATTTTCGAATACTCCAATTTGTGTCACATCTACTGGAGCATCATGAGCATGTATTATGACGTCACAGTATATGATGACATCATAATTAGTATGCACTATGACGTCACAATGTATTATGACGTCATAATGTATCCGCATTATGACATCACAATATATTATGAGAGCGCAACATGCAGGTTTTATGACCAATTTCGCTTACCCCAATTTGTGTCACAACTACTGGAGCATCATGAGCATGTATTATGAAGTCACAGTATATGATGACATCATAATTAGTATGCAGTATGATGTCAAAATGTATTATGACCTCGTAATGTATCCTCATTATGACTTCACAATATATTATGAGAGCGCAACATGCAGGTATTATGAGCAATTTCTCTTACCCCAATTTGTGTCACATCTACTGGAGCATCATGAGCATGTATTATGACGTCACAGTATATGATGACAGCATAATTAGTATGCAGTATGACGTCACAATGTATTATGACGTCATAATGTATCCGCATTATGACATCACAATATATTATCAGAGCGCAACATGCAGGTTTTATGACCAATTTCGCTTACCCCAATTTGTGTCACAACTACTGGACCATCATGAGCATGTATTATGACGTCACAGTATATGATGACATCATAATTAGTATGCCGTATGACGTCACAATGTATTATGACGTCATAATGTATCCGCATTTTGACATCACAATATATTATGAGAGCGCAACATGCAGGTATTATGAGCAATTTCTCTTAACCCAATTTGTGTCACATCTACTGGAGCATCATGAGCATGTATTCTGACGTCACAGTATTTGATGACATCATAATTAGTATGCAGTATGACGTCACAATGTAGTATGACCTCATAATGTATCCGCATTATGACATCACAATATATTATGAGAGTGCAATTTGCAGGTTTCATGACCAATTTCGCTTACCCCAATTTGTGTCACATCTACTGGAGCATCATGAGCATGTATTATGTCATCAGAGTATATGATGACATCATAATTAATATGCACTATGACGTCACAATGTATTATGACGCCGTAACTTATCCGCATTATGACATCACAATATATTATGAGAGCGCAATTTGCAGGTTTTATGACCAATTTCTCTTACCCCAGTTTGTGTCACATCTACTGGAGCATCATGAGCATGTATTATGACGTCACAGTATTTGATGACATCATAATTAGTGTGCAGTATGACGTCACAGTGAAGTATGACGTCATAATGTATCTGCATTATGACATCACAATGTATTATGAGAGCGCAACATGCAGGTATTATGACCAATTTCGCTTACCCCAATTTGTGTCACATCTACTGGAGCATCATGAGCATGTATTATGATGTCACAGTATATGATGACATCATAATTAGTATGCAGTATGACGTCACAATGTATTATGACGTCATAATGTATCCGCATTATGACATCACAATATATTATGAGAGCGCAACATGCAGGTTTTATGACCAATTTCGCTTACCCCAATTTGTGTCACATCTACTGGAGCATCATGAGCATGTATTATGAAGTCACAGTATATGATGACATCATAATTAGTATGCAGTATGATTTCAAAATGTATTATGACATCGTAATGTATCCTCATTATGACTTCACAATATATTATGAGAGCGCAACATGCAGGTATAATGAGCAATTTCTCTTAACCCTATTTGTTTCACATCTACTGGAGCATCATGAGCATGTATTATGACGTCACAGTATATGATGACATCATAATTAGTATGCAGTATGACGTCACAATGTATTATGACGTCATAATGTATCCGCATTATGACATCACAATATATTATGAGAGCGCAACATGCAGGTTTTATGACCAATTTCGCTTACCCAATTTGTGTCACATCTACTGGAGAATCATGAGCATGGATTATAACGTCACAGTATATGATGACATCATAATTAGTATGCAGTATGACGTCACAATGTATTATGACGTCATAATGTATCCGCCTTATGACATCACAATATATTATGACAGCGCAACATGCAGGTATTATGAGCAATTTCTCCTACCCCAAATTGTGTCACATCTACTGGAGCATCATGAGCATGTATTATGACGTCACAGTATATGATGACATCATAATTAGTATGCAGTATGATGTCACAATGTATTATGACGTCATAATGTATCCGCATTATGACATCACAATATATTATGAGAGCGCAATTTGCAGGTTTTATGAACAATTTCGCTAACCCCAATTTGTGTCACATCTACTGGAGCATCATGAGCATGTATTATGATGTCACAGCATATGATGACATCATAACTAGTATGCACTATGACGTCACAATGCATTATGACGTCGTAATGTATCCGCCTTATGACATCACAATATATTATCAGAGCGCAACATGCAGGTATTATGAGCAATTTCTCTTACCCCAATATGGGTCACATCAACTGGAGCATCATTTGCATGTATTACGACGTCACAGTATATGATGACATCATAATTAGTATGCAGTATGACGTCACAATGTATTATGACGTCATAATGTATCCGCATTTTGACATCACAATATATTATGAGAGCGCAATTTGCAGGTTTTATGACCAATTTCGCTCACCCCAATTTGTGTCACAACTACTGGACCATCATGAGCATGTATTATGACGTCACAGTATATGATGACATCATAATTAGTATGCCGTATGACGTCACAATGTATTATGACGTCATAATGTATCCGCATTTTGACATCACAATATATTATGAGAGCGCAACATGCAGGTATTATGAGCAATTTCTCTTAACCCAATTTGTGTCACATCTACTGGAGCATCATGAGCATGTATTCTGACGTCACAGTATTTGATGACATCATAATTAGTATGCAGTATGACGTCACAATGTAGTATGACCTCATAATGTATCCGCATTATGACATCACAATATATTATGAGAGTGCAATTTGCAGGTTTCATGACCAATTTCGCTTACCCCAATTTGTGTCACATCTACTGGAGCATCATGAGCATGTATTATGTCATCAGAGTATATGATGACATCATAATTAATATGCACTATGACGTCACAATGTATTATGACGCCGTAACGTATCCGCATTATGACATCACAATATATTATGAGAGCGCAATTTGCAGGTTTTATGACCAATTTCTCTTACCCCAGTTTGTGTCACATCTACTGGAGCATCATGAGCATGTATTATGACGTCACAGTCTTTGATGACATCATAATTAGTGTGCAGTATGACGTCACAGTGAAGTATGACGTCATAATGTATCTGCATTATGACATCACAATGTATTATGAGAGCGCAACATGCAGGTATTATGACCAATTTCGCTTACCCCAATTTGTGTCACATCTACTGGAGCATCATGAGCATGTATTATGATGTCACAGTATATGATGACATCATAATTAGTATGCAGTATGACGTCACAATGTATTATGACGTCATAATGTATCCGCATTATGACATCACAATATATTATGAGAGCGCAACATGCAGGTTTTATGACCAATTTCGCTTACCCCAATTTGTGTCACATCTACTGGAGCATCATGAGCATGTATTATGAAGTCACAGTATATGATGACATCATAATTAGTATGCAGTATGATTTCAAAATGTATTATGACATCGTAATGTATCCTCATTATGACTTCACAATATATTATGAGAGCGCAACATGCAGGTATAATGAGCAATTTCTCTTAACCCTATTTGTGTCACATCTACTGGAGCATCATGAGCATGTATTATGACGTCACAGTATATGATGACATCATAATTAGTATGCAGTATGACGTCACAATGTATTATGACGTCATAATGTATCCGCATTATGACATCACAATATATTATGAGAGCGCAACATGCAGGTTTTATGACCAATTTCGCTTACCCAATTTGTGTCACATCTACTGGAGAATCATGAGCATGGATTATAACGTCACAGTATATGATGACATCATAATTAGTATGCAGTATGACGTCACAATGTATTATGACGTCATAATGTATCCGCCTTATGACATCACAATATATTATGACAGCGCAACATGCAGGTATTATGAGCAATTTCTCCTACCCCAAATTGTGTCACATCTACTGGAGCATCATGAGCATGTATTATGACGTCACAGTATATGATGACATCATAATTAGTATGCAGTATGGTGTCACAATGTATTATGACGTCATAATGTATCCGCCTTATGACATCACAATATATTATCAGAGCGCAACATGCAGGTATTATGAGCAATTTCTCTTACCCCAATATGGGTCACATCAACTGGAGCATCATTTGCATGTATTACGACGTCACAGTATATGATGACATCATAATTAATATGCAGTATGACGTCACAATGTATTATGACGTCATAATGTATCCGCATTTTGACATCACAATATATTATGAGAGCGCAATTTGCAGGTTTTATGACCAATTTCGCTCACCCCAATTTGTGTCACAACTACTGGACCATCATGAGCATGTATTATGACGTCACAGTATATGATGACATCATAATTAGTATGCCGTATGACGTCACAATGTATTATGACGTCATAATGTATCCGCATTTTGACATCACAATATATTATGAGAGCGCAACATGCAGGTATTATGAGCAATTTCTCTTAACCCAATTTGTGTCACATCTACTGGAGCATCATGAGCATGTATTCTGACGTCACAGTATTTGATGACATCATAATTAGTATGCAGTATGACGTCACAATGTAGTATGACCTCATAATGTATCCGCATTATGACATCACAATATATTATGAGAGTGCAATTTGCAGGTTTCATGACCAATTTCGCTTACCCCAATTTGTGTCACATCTACTGGAGCATCATGAGCATGTATTATGTCATCAGAGTATATGATGACATCATAATTAATATGCACTATGACGTCACAATGTATTATGACGCCGTAACGTATCCGCATTATGACATCACAATATATTATGAGAGCGCAATTTGCAGGTTTTATGACCAATTTCTCTTACCCCAGTTTGTGTCACATCTACTGGAGCATCATGAGCATGTATTATGACGTCACAGTATTTGATGACATCATAATTAGTGTGCAGTATGACGTCACAGTGAAGTATGACGTCATAATGTATCTGCATTATGACATCACAATGTATTATGAGAGCGCAACATGCAGGTATTATGACCAATTTCACTTACCCCAATTTGTGTCACATCTACTGGAGCATCATGAGCATGTATTATGATGTCACAGTATATGATGACATCATAATTAGTATGCAGTATGACGTCACAATGTATTATGACGTCATAATGTATCCGCATTATGACATCACAATATATTATGAGAGCGCAACATGCAGGTTTTATGACCAATTTCGCTTACCCCAATTTGTGTCACATCTACTGGAGCATCATGAGCATGTATTATGAAGTCACAGTATATGATGACATCATAATTAGTATGCAGTATGATTTCAAAATGTATTATGACATCGTAATGTATCCTCATTATGACTTCACAATATATTATGAGAGCGCAACATGCAGGTATAATGAGCAATTTCTCTTAACCCTATTTGTGTCACATCTACTGGAGCATCATGAGCATGTATTATGACGTCACAGTATATGATGACATCATAATTAGTATGCAGTATGACGTCACAATGTATTATGACGTCATAATGTATCCGCATTATGACATCACAATATATTATGAGAGCGCAACATGCAGGTTTTATGACCAATTTCGCTTACCCAATTTGTGTCACATCTACTGGAGAATCATGAGCATGGATTATAACGTCACAGTATATGATGACATCATAATTAGTATGCAGTATGACGTCACAATGTATTATGACGTCATAATGTATCCGCCTTATGACATCACAATATATTATGACAGCGCAACATGCAGGTATTATGAGCAATTTCTCCTACCCCAAATTGTGTCACATCTACTGGAGCATCATGAGCATGTATTATGACGTCACAGTATATGATGACATCATAATTAGTATGCAGTATGGTGTCACAATGTATTATGACGTCATAATGTATCCGCATTATGACATCACAATATATTATGAGAGCGCAATTTGCAGGTTTTATGAACAATTTCGCTAACCCCAATTTGTGTCACATCTACTGGAGCATCATGAGCATGTATTATGATGTCACAGCATATGATGACATCATAACTAGTATGCACTATGACGTCACAATGCATTATGACGTCGTAATGTATCCGCCTTATGACATCACAATATATTATCAGAGCGCAACATGCAGGTATTATGAGCAATTTCTCTTACCCCAATATGGGTCACATCAACTGGAGCATCATTTGCATGTATTACGACGTCACAGTATATGATGACATCATAATTAGTATGCAGTATGACGTCACAATGTATTATGACGTCATAATGTATCCGCATTTTGACATCACAATATATTATGAGAGCGCAATTTGCAGGTTTTATGACCAATTTCGCTCACCCCAATTTGTGTCACAACTACTGGACCATCATGAGCATGTATTATGACGTCACAGTATATGATGACATCATAATTAGTATGCCGTATGACGTCACAATGTATTATGACGTCATAATGTATCCGCATTTTGACATCACAATATATTATGAGAGCGCAACATGCAGGTATTATGAGCAATTTCTCTTAACCCAATTTGTGTCACATCTACTGGAGCATCATGAGCATGTATTCTGACGTCACAGTATTTGATGACATCATAATTAGTATGCAGTATGACGTCACAATGTAGTATGACCTCATAATGTATCCGCATTATGACATCACAATATATTATGAGAGTGCAATTTGCAGGTTTCATGACCAATTTCGCTTACCCCAATTTGTGTCACATCTACTGGAGCATCATGAGCATGTATTATGTCATCAGAGTATATGATGACATCATAATTAATATGCACTATGACGTCACAATGTATTATGACGCCGTAACGTATCCGCATTATGACATCACAATATATTATGAGAGCGCAATTTGCAGGTTTTATGACCAATTTCTCTTACCCCAGTTTGTGTCACATCTACTGGAGCATCATGAGCATGTATTATGACGTCACAGTATTTGATGACATCATAATTAGTGTGCAGTATGACGTCACAGTGAAGTATGACGTCATAATGTATCTGCATTATGACATCACAATGTATTATGAGAGCGCAACATGCAGGTATTATGACCAATTTCGCTTACCCCAATTTGTGTCACATCTACTGGAGCATCATGAGCATGTATTATGATGTCACAGTATATGATGACATCATAATTAGTATGCAGTATGACGTCACAATGTATTATGACGTCATAATGTATCCGCATTATGACATCACAATATATTATGAGAGCGCAACATGCAGGTTTTATGACCAATTTCGCTTACCCCAATTTGTGTCACATCTACTGGAGCATCATGAGCATGTATTATGAAGTCACAGTATATGATGACATCATAATTAGTATGCAGTATGATTTCAAAATGTATTATGACATCGTAATGTATCCTCATTATGACTTCACAATATATTATGAGAGCGCAACATGCAGGTATAATGAGCAATTTCTCTTAACCCTATTTGTGTCACATCTACTGGAGCATCATGAGCATGTATTATGACGTCACAGTATATGATGACATCATAATTAGTATGCAGTATGACGTCACAATGTATTATGACGTCATAATGTATCCGCATTATGACATCACAATATATTATGAGAGCGCAACATGCAGGTTTTATGACCAATTTCGCTTACCCAATTTGTGTCACATCTACTGGAGAATCATGAGCATGGATTATAACGTCACAGTATATGATGACATCATAATTAGTATGCAGTATGACGTCACAATGTATTATGACGTCATAATGTATCCGCCTTATGACATCACAATATATTATGACAGCGCAACATGCAGGTATTATGAGCAATTTCTCCTACCCCAAATTGTGTCACATCTACTGGAGCATCATGAGCATGTATTATGACGTCACAGTATATGATGACATCATAATTAGTATGCAGTATGATGTCACAATGTATTATGACGTCATAATGTATCCGCATTATGACATCACAATATATTATGAGAGCGCAATTTGCAGGTTTTATGAACAATTTCGCTAACCCCAATTTGTGTCACATCTACTGGAGCATCATGAGCATGTATTATGATGTCACAGCATATGATGACATCATAACTAGTATGCACTATGACGTCACAATGCATTATGACGTCGTAATGTATCCGCCTTATGACATCACAATATATTATCAGAGCGCAACATGCAGGTATTATGAGCAATTTCTCTTACCCCAATATGGGTCACATCAACTGGAGCATCATTTGCATGTATTATGACGTCACAGTATATGATGACATCATAATTAGTATGCAGTATGACGTCACAATGTATTATGACGTCATAATGTATCCGCATTTTGACATCACAATATATTATGAGAGCGCAATTTGCAGGTTTTATGACCAATTTCGCTCACCCCAATTTGTGTCACAACTACTGGACCATCATGAGCATGTATTATGACGTCACAGTATATGATGACATCATAATTAGTATGCCGTATGACGTCACAATGTATTATGACGTCATAATGTATCCGCATTTTGACATCACAATATATTATGAGAGCGCAACATGCAGGTATTATGAGCAATTTCTCTTAACCCAATTTGTGTCACATCTACTGGAGCATCATGAGCATGTATTCTGACGTCACAGTATTTGATGACATCATAATTAGTATGCAGTATGACGTCACAATGTAGTATGACCTCATAATGTATCCGCATTATGACATCACAATATATTATGAGAGTGCAATTTGCAGGTTTCATGACCAATTTCGCTTACCCCAATTTGTGTCACATCTACTGGAGCATCATGAGCATGTATTATGTCATCAGAGTATATGATGACATCATAATTAATATGCACTATGACGTCACAATGTATTATGACGTCATAATGTATCCGCATTATGACATCACAATATATTATGAGAGCGCAATTTGCAGGTATTATGAGCAATTTCTCTTAACCCAATTTGTGTCACATCTACTGGAGCATCATGAGCATGTATTCTGACGTCACAGTATTTGATGACATCATAATTAGTATGCAGTATGACGTCACAATGTAGTATGACCTCATAATGTATCCGCATTATGACATCACAATATATTATGAGAGCGCAATTTGCAGGTTTTATGACCAATTTCGCTTACCACAATTTGTGTCACATCTACTGGAGCATCATGAGCATGTATTATGTCGTCAGAGTATATGATGACATCATAATTAATATGCACTATGACGTCACAATGTATTATGACGCCGTAACGTATCCGCATTATGACATCACAATATATTATGAGAGCGCAATTTGCAGGTTTTATGACCAATTTCTCTTACCCCAGTTTGTGTCACATCTACTGGAGCATCATGAGCATGTATTATGACGTCACAGTATATGATGACATCATAATTACTATGCAGTATGACGTCACAGTGAAGTATGACGTCATAATGTATCCGCATTATGACATCACAATGTATTATGAGAGCGCAACATGCAGGTATTATGACCAATTTCGCTTACCCCAATTTGTGTCACATCTACTGGAGCATCATGAGCATGTATTATGACGTCACTGTATATGATGACACCATAATTAGTATACAGTATGACATCACAATGTATTATGACGTCATAATGTATCCGCATTATGACATCACAATATATTATGAGAGCGCAACATGCAGGTATTATGAGCAATTTCTCTTACCCCAATTTGTGTCACATCTACTGGAGCATCATGAGCATGTATTATGACGTCACAGTATATGATGACATCATAATTAGTATGCACTATCACGTCACAATGTATTATGACTTCATAATGTATCCGCATTATGACATCACAATATATTATGAGAGCGCAATTTGCATGTCTTATGACCATTTTCGCTTACCCCAATTTGTGTCACATCTACTGGAGCATCATGAGCATGTATTATGACGTCCCAGTATATGATGACATCATAATTAGTATGCAGTATGACGTCACAATGTATTGTGACGTCATAATGTATCCGCATTATGACATCACAATATATTATGAGAGCGCAACATGCAGGTATTATGAGCAATTTCTCTTACCCCAATTTGTGTCACATCTACTGGAGCATCATGAGCATTTATTATGACGTCACAGTATATGATGACATCATAATTAGTATGCACTATGACGTCACAATGTATTATGACGTCATAATGTATCCGCATTATGACATCACAATATATTATGAGAGCGCAATTTGCAGGTATTATAAGCAATTTCTCTTACCCCAATTTGTGTCACATCTACTGGAGCATCATGAGAATGTATTATGACATCACAGTATATGATGATATCATAATAAGTATGGACTATGACGTCAAAATATATTATGACGTCATAATGTATCCGCATTATGACATCACAACATATTAGGAGAGCGCAATTTGCAGGTATTATGAGCAAATTCTCTTTCCCCAATTTGTGTCCCATCGACTGGAGCATCATGAGCATGTATTATGACGTCAAAGTATATGATGACATCATAATTAGTAAGCACAATGACGTCACAATGTATTGTGACGTCATAATGCATCCGCATTATGACATCACAATATATGATGAGATCGCAATTTGCAGGTATTGTGACACATTTCTCTTACCCCAATTTGTGTCACATCTAGTGGAGCATCATGAGCATGTATTATGACGTCAGATTATATGATGACATCCTAATTGGTATGCACTTTGACGTCACAATGTATTATGACGTCATAATGTATCCGGATTATGACATCACAATATATTATGAGAGTGCAATTTGCAGGTTTTATGACCAATTTCGCTTACCCCAATTTGTGTCACATCTACTGGAGCATCATGAGCATGTATTATGACGTCACAGCATATGATGACATCATTACTAGTATGCAAGATGACGTCACAATGTATTATGACGTCATAATGTATCCGCATTATGATATCACAATATATTATGAGAGCGCAACATGCAGGTATTATGAGCAATTTCTCTTACCCCAATTTGTGTCACATCTACTGGAGCATCATCAGCATGTATTATGACGTCACAGTATATGATGACATCATAATTAGTATGCAGTATGACGTCACAATGTACTATGACGTCATAATGTATCCGCATTATGACATCACAATATATTATGAGAGCGCAATTTGCAGGTTTTATGACCAATTTCGCTTACCCCAATTCGTGTCACATCTACTGGAGCATCATGAGCATGTATTATGACGTCACAGTATATGATGACATCATAATTAGTATGCAGTATGATGTCACAATGTATTATGACGTCATAATGTATCCGCATTATGACATCACAATATATTATGAGAGCGCAATTTGCAGGTATTATGAGCAATTTCTCTTACCCCAATTTGTGTCACATCTACTGGAGCATCATGACCATGTATTATGACGTCACAGTATATGATGACATCATAATTAGTATGCACTATGACGTCACAATATATTATGACGTCATAATGTATCCGCATAATGACATCACAATATATTATGAGAGCGCAACTTGCAGGTATTATGAGCAATTTCTCTTACTCCAATTTGTGTCACGTCTACTGCAGCATCATGAGCATGTATTATGACGTCAGACTATATGATGACATCATAATTAGTATGCAGTATGACGTCACAATGTATTATGACGTCATAATGTATCCGCATTATGACATCACAATATATTATGAGAGCGCAATTTGCAGGTTTTATGACCATTTTCGCTTACCCCAATTTGTGTCACATCTACTGGAGCATCATGAGCATGTATTATGACGTCACAGTAGATGATGACATCATAATTAGTATGCAGTATGACATCACAATGTATTATGACGTCATAATGTATCCGCATTATGACATCACAATGTCTTATGAGAGCGCAACTAGCAGGTATTATGACCAATTTCGCTTACCCCAATTTGTGTCACATCTACTGCAGAATCATGAGCATGTATTATGACGTCACAGTATATGATGACATCATAATTAGTATGCAGTATGACGTCACAATGTATTATGACGTCATAATGTATCCGCTTTATGACATCACAATATTTTATGAGAGCGCAATTTGCACGTTTTATGACCATTTTCGATTACTCCAATTTGTGTCACATCTACTGGAGCATCATGAGCATGTATTATGTCGTCACAGTATATGATGACATCATAATTAGTATGCAGTATGACGTCACAATGTATTATGACGTCATAATGTATCCGCATTATGACATCACAATATATTATGAGAGCGCAACGTGCAGGTATTATGAGCAATTTCTCTTACCCCAATTTGTGTCACATCTACAGGAGCATCATGAGCATGTATTATGACGTCACAGTATATGATGACAACATAATTAGTATGCACTATGACGTCACAATGTATTATGACGTCATAATGTATCCGCATTATGACAACACAATATATTATGAGAGCGCAATTTGCAGGTTTTATGACCAATTTCGCTTACCGCAATTTGTGTCACATCTACTGGAGCACCATGAGCATGTATTATGACGTCACAGTATATGATGACATCATAATTAGTATGCACTATGACGTCACAATGTATTATGACGTCATAATGTATCCGCATTTTGACATCACAATATATTATGAGAGCGCAACATGCAGGTATTATGAGCAATTTCTCTTAACCCAATTTGTGTCACATCTACTGGAGCATCATGAGCATGTATTCTGACGTCACAGTATTTGATGACATCATAATTAGTATGCACTATGACGTCACAGTGTATTATGACGCCGTAATGTATAAGCGTTATGACATCACAATATATTATGAGAGCGCAATTTGCAGGTTTTATGACCAATTTCTCTTACCCCAATTTGTGTCACATCTACTGGAGCATCATGAGCATGTATTATGATGTCACAGTATATGATGACATCGTAATTAGTGTGCAGTATGACCTCACAGTGAAGTATGACGTCATAATGTATCCGCATTATGACATCACAATGTATTATGAGAGCGCAACATGCAGGTATTATGACCAATTTCGCTTACCACAATTTGTGTCACATCTACTGGAGCATCATGAGCATGTATTATGACGTCACAGTATATGATGACATCATAATTAGTATGGACTATGACGTCACATTGTATTATGGTGTCATAATGTATCCGCATTATGACATCACAATATATTATCAGAGCGCAATTTGCAGGTTTTATGACCATTTTCGAATACTCCAATTTGTGTCACATCTACTGGAGCATCATGAGCATGTATTATGACGTCACAGAATATGATGACATCATAATTACTATGCACTATGATGTCACAATGTATTATGACGTCATAATGTATCTGCATTATGACATCACAATATATTATGAGACCGCAACATGCAGGTATTATGAGCAATTTCTCTTACCTAAATTTGTGTGACATCTACTGGAGCATCATGAGCATGTATTATGACGTCACAGTATATGATGACAAAATAATTAGTATGCACTTTGACGTCACAGTGTATTATGACGTCATAATGTATCCGCATTTTGACATCACAATATATTATGAGAGCGCAACTTGCAGGTATTATGAGCAATTTCTCTTACCCCAATTTGTGTCACGTCTACTGGAGCATGATGAGCATGTATTATGACGTCACAGTATATGATGACATCATAATTGGTATGCAGTATGACGTCACAATGTATTATGACGTCATAATTTATCCGCATTATGACATCACAATATATTATGAGAGCGCAACATGCAGGTGTTATGAGGAATTTCTCTTACCTAAATTTGTGTCACATCTACTGGAGCATCATGAGCATGTATTATGATGTCACAGTATATGATGACATCATAATTAGTATGCAGTATGACGTCACAATGTATTATGACGTCATAATGTATCCGCCTTCTGACATCACAATATATTATGAGAGCGCAACATGCAGGTATTATGAGCAATTTCTCTTACCCCAGTTTGTGTCACATCTACTGGAGCATCATGAGCATGTATTGTGACGTCACAGTATTTGATGACATCATAATTAGTATGGAGTATGACGTCACAATGTATTATGACGTCATAATGTATCCGCATTATGACATCACAATATATTATGAGAGCGCAATTTGCAGGTTTTATGACCAATTTCGCTTACCCCAATTTGTGTCACATCTACTGGAGCATCATGAGCATGTATTATGACGTCACAGTATATGATGACATCATAATTAGTATGCACTATGTCGTCACAATGTATTATGACGCCGTAACGTATCCGCATTATGACATCACAATATATTATGAGAGCGCAATTTGCAGGTTTTATGAGCAATTTCTCTTACCCCAATTTGTGTCACATCTACCGGAGCATCATGAGCATGTATTATGACGTCACAGTATATGATGACATCATAATTAGTATGCAGTATGACGTCACAATGTATTATGACGTAATAATGTATCCGCATTATGACATCACAATATTTTATGAGAGCGCAATTTGCACGTTTTATGACCATTTTCGATTACTCCAATTTGTGTCACATCTACTGGAGCATCATGAGCATGTATTATGACGTCACAGTATATGATGACATCATAATTAGTATGCAGTATGACGTCACAATGTATTATGACGTCATAATGTATCCGCATTATGACATCACAATATATTATGAGAGCGCAACGTGCAGGTATTATGAGCAATTTCTCTTACCCCAATTTGTGTCACATCTACTGGAGCATCATGAGCATGTATTATGACGTCACAGTATATGACGACATCATAATTAGTATGCACTATGACGTCACAATGTATTATGACATCATAATGTATCCGCATTATGACATCACAATATATTATGAGAGCGCAACATGCAGGTATTATGAGCAATTTCTCTTACCTAAATTTGTGTCACATCTACTGGAGCATCATGAGCATGTATTATGACGTCACAGTATATGATGACAAAATAATTAGTATGCACTTTGACGTCACAATGTATTATGACGTCATAATGTATCCGCCTTATGACATCACAATATATTATGAGAGCGCAACATGCAGGTATTATGAGCAATTTCTCTTACCCCAATTTGTGTCACATCTACTGGAGCATCATGAGCATGTATTCTGACATCACAGTATATGATGACATCATAATTAGTATGCAGTATGACATCACAATGTATTATGACGTCATAATGTATCCGCATTATGACATCACAATATATTATGAGAGTGCAATTTGCTGGTTTTATGACCAATTTCGCTTACCACAATTTGTGTCACATCTACTGGAGCATCATGAGCATGTATTATGATGTCACAGTATATGATGACATCATAATTAGTATGCACTATGACGTCACAATGTTTTATGACGCCGTAACGTATCCGCATTATGATATCACAATATATTATGAGAGCACAATTTGCAGGTTTTATGAACAATTTCTCTTACCCCAATTTGTGTCACATCTACTGGAGCATCATGAGCATGTATTATGATGTCAGAGTATATGATGACATCATAATTAGTATGCACTATGACATCACAATGTATTATGACGTCATAATGTATCCGCATTATGACATCACAATATATTATGAGAGCGCAATTTGCAGGTTTTATGACCAATTTCACTTACCCCATTTTGTGTCACAACTACTGGAGCATCATGAGCATGTATTATGACGTCACAGTATATCATGACATCATAATTAGTATGCAGTATGACGTCACAATGTATTATGACGTCATAATATATCCGCATTATGACATCACAATATGTTATGAGAGCGCAATTTGCAGGTTTTATGACCAATTTCGCTTACCACAATTTGTGTCACATCTACTGGAGCATCATGAGTATGTATTATGTCGTCAGAGTATATGATGACATCATAATTAGTATGCACTATGACGTCACAATGTATTATGACGCCGTAACGTATCCACATTATGACATCACAATATATTATGAGAGCGCAGTTTGCAGGTTTTATGACCAATTTCTCTTACCCCAGTTTGTGTCACATCTACTGGAGCATCATGAGCATGTATTATGACGTCACAGTATTTGATGACATCATAATTAGTGTGCAGTATGACGTCACAGTGAAGTATGACGTCATACTGTATCTGCATTATGACATCACAATGTATTATGAGAGCGCAATTTGCAGGTTTCATGACCAATTTCGCTTACCCCAATTTGTGTCACCTCTACTGGAGCATCATGAGCATGTATTATGACGTCACAGCATATGATGACATCATAATTAGTATGCACTATGATGTCACAATGTATTATGACGTCATAATGTATCCGCATTATGACATCACAATATGTTATCAGAGCGCAATTTGCAGGTTTTATGACCATTTTCGATTACTCCAATTTGTGTCACATCTACTGGAGCATCATGAGCATGTATTATGACGTCACAGTATATGATGACATCATAATTACTATGCACTATGATGTCACAATGTATTATGACGTCATAACGTATCTGCATTATGACATCACAATATATTATGAGAGCGCAACATGCAAGTATTATGAGCAATTTCTCTTACCTAAATTTGTGTGACATCTACTGGAGCATCATGAGCATGTATTATGACGTCACAGTATATGATGACAAAATAATTAGTATGCACTTTGTCGTCACAATGTATTATGACGTCATAATGTATCCGCATTATAACATCACAATACATTATGAGAGCGCAATTTGCAGGTTTTATGACCAATTTCGCTTACCCCAATTTGTGTCACATCTACTGGAGCATCATGAGCATGTATTATGATGTCACAGTATATGATGACATCATAATTAGTATGCAGTATGACGTCACATTGAAGTATGACGTCATAATGTATCCGCATTATGACATCACAATGTATTATGAGAGCGCAACATGCAGGTATTATGACCAATTTCGCTTACCCCAATTTGTGTCACATCTACTGGAGCATCATGAGCATGTATTATGATGTCACAGTATATGATGACATCATAATTAGTATGCAGTATGACGTCACAATGTATTATGACGTCACAATGTATCCGCATTATGACATCACAATATATTATGAGAGCGCAACATGCAGGTTTTATGACCAATTTCGCTTACCCCAATTTGTGTCACATCTACTGGAGCATCATGAGCATGTATTATGAAGTCACAGTATATGATGACATCATAATTAGTATGCAGTATGATTTCAAAATGTATTATGACATCGTAATGTATCCTCATTATGACTTCACAATATATTATGAGAGCGCAACATGCAGGTATAATGAGCAATTTCTCTTAACCCTATTTGCGTCACATCTACTGGAGCATCATGAGCATGTATTATGACGTCACAGTATATGATGACATCATAATTAGTATGCAGTATGACGTCACAATGTATTATGACGTCATAATGTATCCACATTATGACATCACAATATATTATGAGAGCGCAACATGCAGGTTTTATGACCAATTTCGCTTACCCAATTTGTGTCACATCTACTGGAGCATCATGAGCATGGATTATAACGTCACAGTATATGATGACATCATAATTAGTATGCAGTATGACGTCACAATGTATTATGACGTCATAATGTATCCGCCTTATGACATCACAATATATTATGACAGCGCAACATGCAGGTATTATGAGCAATTTCTCCTACCCCAAATTGTGTCACATCTACTGGAGCATCATGAGCATGTATTATGACGTCACAGTATATGATGACATCATAATTAGTATGCAGTATGATGTCACAATGTATTATGACGTCATAATGTATCCGCATTATGACATCACAATATATTATGAGAGCGCAATTTGCAGGTTTTATGAACAATTTCGCTAACCCCAATTTGTGTCACATCTACTGGAGCATCATGAGCATGTATTATGATGTCACAGCATATGATGACATCATAACTAGTATGCACTATGACGTCACAATGCATTATGACGTCGTAATGTATCCGCCTTATGACATCACAATAGATTATCAGAGCGCAACATGCAGGTATTATGAGCAATTTCTCTTACCCCAATATGGGTCACATCTACTGGAGCATCATTTGCATGTATTACGACGTCACAGTATATGATGACATCATAATTAGTATGCAGTATGACGTCACAATGTATTATGACGTCATAATGTATCCGCATTTTGACATCACAATATATTATGAGAGCGCAATTTGCAGGTTTTATGACCAATTTCGCTCACCCCAATTTGTGTCACATCTACTGGACCATCATGAGCATGTATTATGACGTCACAGTATATGATGACATCATAATTAGTATGCCGTATGACGTCACAATGTATTATGACGTCATAATGTTTCCGCATTTTGACATCACAATATATTATGAGAGCGCAACATGCAGGTATTATGAGCAATTTCTCTTAACCCAATTTGTGTCACATCTACTGGAGCATCATGAGCATGTATTCTGACGTCACAGTATTTGATGACATCATAATTAGTATGCAGTATGACGTCACAATGTAGTATGACCTCATAATGTATCCGCATTATGACATCACAATATATTATGAGAGTGCAATTTGCAGGTTTTATGACCAATTTCGCTTACCCCAATTTGTGTCACATCTACTGGAGCATCATGAGCATGTATTATGTCGTCAGAGTATATGATGACATCATAATTAATATGCACTATGACGTCACAATGTATTATGACGCCGTAACGTATCCGCATTATGACATCACAATATATTATGAGAGCGCAATTTGCAGGTTTTATGACCAATTTCTCTTACCCCAGTTTGTGTCACATCTACTGGAGCATCATGAGCATGCATTATGACGTCACAGTATTTGATGACATCATAATTAGTGTGCAGTATGACGTCACAGTGAAGTATGACGTCATAATGTATCTGCATTATGACATCACAATGTATTATGAGAGCGCAACATGCAGGTATTATGGCCAATTTCGCTTACCACAATTTGTGTCACATCTACTGGAGCATCATGAGCATGTATTATGACGTCACAGTATATGATGACATCATAATTAGTATGGACTATGACGTCACATTGTATTATGACGTCATAATGTATCCGCATTATGACATCACAATATGTTTTCAGAGCGCAATTTGCAGGTTTTATGACCATTTTCGATTACTCCAATTTGTGTCACATCTACTGGAGCATCATGAGCATGTATTATGACGTCACAGTATATGATGACATCATAATTACTATGCACTATGATGTCACAATGTATTATGACGTCATAACGTATCTGCATTATGACATCACAATATATTATGAGAGCGCAACATGCAAGTATTATGAGCAATTTCTCTTACCTAAATTTGTGTGACATCTTCTGGAGCATCATGAGCATGTATTATGACGTCACAGTATTTGATGACAAAATAATTAGTATGCACTTTGACGTCACAATGTATTATGACGTCATAATGTATCCGCATTATGACATCACAATGTATTATGAGAGCGCAACATGCAGGTATTATGACCAATTTCGCTTACCCCAATTTGTGTCACATCTACTGGAGCATCATGAGCATGTATTATGATGTCACAGTATATGATGACATCATAATTAGTATGCTGTATGACGTCACAATGTATTATGGCGTCATAATGTATCCGCATTATGACATCACAATATATTATGAGAGCGCAACATGCAGGTTTTATGACCATTTTCGCTTACCCCAATTTGTGTCACATCTACTGGAGCATCATGAGCATGTATTATGAAGTCACAGTATATGATGACATCATAATTAGTATGCAGTATGATGTCAAAATGTATTATGACATCGTAATGTATCCTCATTATGACGTCACAATATATTATGAGAGCGCAACATGCAGGTATAATGAGCAATTTCTCTTAACCCTATTAGTGTCACATCTACTGGAGCATCATGAGCATGTATTATGACGACACAGTATATGATGACATCATAATTAGCATGCAGTATGACGTCACAATGTATTATGACGTCATAATGTATCCGCATTATGACATCACAATATATTATGAGAGCGCAACATGCAGGTTTTATGACCAATTTCGCTTACCCCAATTTGTGTCACATCTACTGGAGCATCATGAGCATGGATTATAACGTCACAGTATATGATGACATCATAATTAGTATGCAGTATGACATCACAATGTATTATGACGTCATAATGTATCCGCCTTATGACATCACAATATATTATGACAGCGCAACATGCAGGTATTATGAGCAATTTCTCCTACCCCAAATTGTGTCACATCTACTGGAGCATCATGAGCATGTATTATGACGTCACAGTATATGATGACATCATAATTAGTATGCAGTATGATGTCACAATGTATTATGACGTCATAATGTATCCGCATTATGACATCACAATATATTATGAGAGCGCAATTTGCAGGTTTTATGAACAATTTCGCTTACCCCAATTTGTGTCACATCTACTGGAGCATCATGAGCATGTATTATGATGTCACAGCATATGATGACATCATAACTAGTATGCACTATGACGTCACAATGCATTATGACGTCGTAATGTATCCGCCTTATGACATCACAATATATTATGAGAGCGCAACATGCAGGTATTATGAGCAATTTCTCTTACCCCAATATGGGTCACATCTACTGGAGCATCATTTGCATGTATTACGACGTCACAGTATATGATGACATCATAATTAGTATGCAGTATGACGTCACAATGTATTATGACGTCATAATGTATCCGCATTTTGACATCACAATATATTATGAGAGCGCAATTTGCAGGTTTTATGACCAATTTCGCTCACCCCAATTTGTGTCACATCTACTGGACCATCATGAGCATGTATTATGACGTCACAGTATATGATGACATCATAATTAGTATGCCGTATGACGTCACAATGTATTATGACGTCATAATGTATCCGCATTTTGACATCAAAATATATTATGAGAGCGCAACATGCAGGTATTATGAGCAATTTCTCTTAACCCAATTTGTGTCACATCTACTGGAGCATCATGAGCATGTATTCTGACGTCACAGTATTTGATGACATCATAATTAGTATGCAGTATGACGTCACAATGTAGTATGACCTCATAATGTATCCGCATTATGACATCACAATATATTATGAGAGCGCAATTTGCAGGTTTTATGACCAATTTCGCTTACCCCAATTTGTGTCACATCTACTGGAGCATCATGAGCATGTATTATGTCGTCAGAGTATATGATGACATCATAATTAATATGCACTATGACGTCACAATGTATTATGACGCCGTAACGTATCCGCATTATGACATCACAATATATTATCAGAGCGCAATTTGCAGGTTTTATGACCAATTTCTCTTACCCCAGTTTGTGTCACATCTACTGGAGCATCATGAGCATGTATTATGACGTCACAGTATTTGATGACATCATAATTAGTGTGCAGTATGACGTCACAGTGAAGTATGACGTCATAATGTATCTGCATTATGACATCACAATGTATTATGAGAGCGCAACATGCAGGTATTATGGCCAATTTCGCTTACCACAATTTGTGTCACATGTACTGGAGCATCATGAGCATGTATTATGACGTCACAGTATATGATGACATCATAATTAGTATGGACTATGACGTCACATTGTATTATGACGTCATAATGTATCCGCATTATGACATCACAATATGTTTTCAGAGCGCAATTTGCAGGTTTTATGACCATTTTCGATTACTCCAATTTGTGTCACATCTACTGGAGCATCATGAGCATGTATTATGACGTCACAGTATATGATGACATCATAATTACTATGCACTATGATGTCACAATGTATTATGACGTCATAACGTATCTGCATTATGACATCACAATATATTATGAGAGCGCAACATGCAAGTATTATGAGCAATTTCTCTTACCTAAATTTGTGTGACATCTACTGGAGCATCATGAGCATGTATTATGACGTCACAGTATTTGATGACAAAATAATTAGTATGCACTTTGACGTCACAATGTATTATGACGTCATAATGTATCCGCATTATAACATCACAATATATTATGAGAGCGCAATTTGCAGGTTTTATGACCAATTTCGCTTACCCCAATTTGTGTCACATCTACTGGAGCATCATGAGCATGTATTATGATGTCACAGTATATGATGACATCATAATTAGTATGCACTATGACGTCACAATGTATTATGACGCCGTAACGTATCCGCATTATGACATCACAATATATTATTAGAGCGCAATTTGCAGGTTTTATGAGCAATTTCTCTTACCCCAATTTGTGTCACATCTACTGGAGCATCATGAGCATGTATTATGACGTCACAGTATATGATGACATCATAATTACTATGCAGTATGACGTCACAGTGAAGTATGACGTCATAATGTATCCGCATTATGACATCACAATGTATTATGAGAGCGCAACATGCAGGTATTATGACCAATTTCGCTTACCCCAATTTGTGTCACATCTACTGGAGCATCATGAGCATGTATTATGACGTCACTGTATATGATGACACCAAAATTAGTATACAGTATGACATCACAATGTATTATGACGTCATAATGTATCCGCATTATGACATCACAATATATTATGAGAGCGCAACATGCAGGTATTATGAGCAATTTCTCTTACCCCAATTTGTGTCACATCTACTGGAGCATCATGAGCATGTATTATGATGTCACAGTATATGATGACATCATAATTAGTATGCACTATCACGTCACAATGTATTATGACTTCATAATGTATCCGCATTATGACATCACAATATATTATGAGAGCGCAATTTGCATGTCTTATGACCATTTTCGCTTACCCCAATTTGTGTCACATCTACTGGAGCATCATGAGCATGTATTATGACGTCCCAGTATATGATGACATCGTAATTAGTATGCAGTATGACGTCACAATGTATTGTGACGTCATAATGTATCCGCATTATGACATCACAATATATTATGAGAGCGCAACATGCAGGTATTATGAGCAATTTCTCTTACCCCAATTTGTGTCACATCTACTGGAGCATCATGAGCATTTATTATGACGTCACAGTATATGATGACATCATAATTAGTATGCACTATGACGTCACAATGTATTATGACGTCATAATGTATCCGCATTATGACATCACAATATATTATGAGAGCGCAATTTGCAGGTATTATAAGCAATTTCTCTTACCCCAATTTGTGTCACATCTACTGGAGCATCATGAGAATGTATTATGACATCACAGTATATGATGATATCATAATTAGTATGGACTATGACGTCAAAATATATTATGACGTCATAATGTATCCGCATTATGACATCACAACATATTAGGAGAGCGCTATTTGCAGGTATTATGAGCAAATTCTCTTTGCCCAATTTGTGTCCCATCGACTGGAGCATCATGAGCATGTATTATGACGTCAAAGTATATGATGACATCATAATTAGTAAGCACAATGACGTCACAATGTATTGTGACGTCATAATGTATCCGCATTATGACATCACAATATATGATGAGATCGCAATTTGCAGGTATTGTGACACATTTCTCTTACCCCAATTTGTGTCACATCTAGTGGAGCATCATGAGCATGTATTATGACGTCAGATTATATGATGACATCCTAATTGGTATGCACTTTGACGTCACAATGTATTATGACGTCATAATGTATCCGGATTATGACATCACAATATATTATGAGAGTGCAATTTGCAGGTTTTATGACCAATTTCGCTTACCCCAATTTGTGTCACATCTACTGGAGCATCATGAGCATGTATTATGACGTCACAGCATATGATGACATCATTACTAGTATGCAAGATGACGTCACAATGTATTATGACGTCATAATGTATCCGCATTATGACATCACAATATATTATGAGAGCGCAACATGCAGGTATTATGACCAATTTCTCTTACCCCAATTTGTGTCACATCTACTGGAGCATCATCAGCATGTATTATGACGTCACAGTATATGATGACATCATAATTAGTATGCAGTATGATGTCACAATGTATTATGACGTCATAATGTATCCGCATTATGACATCACAATATATTATGAGAGCGCAATTTGCAGGTATTATGAGCAATTTCTCTTACCCCAATTTGTGTCACATCTACTGGAGCATCATGACCATGTATTATGACGTCACAGTATATGATGACATCATAATTAGTATGCACTATGACGTCACAATATATTATGACGTCATAATGTATCCGCATAATGACATCACAATATATTATGAGAGCGCAACTTGCAGGTATTATGAGCAATTTCTCTTACTCCAATTTGTGTCACGTCTACTGCAGCATCATGAGCATGTATTATGACGTCAGAGTATATGATGACATCATAATTAGTATGCAGTATGACGTCACAATGTATTATGACGTCATAATGTATCCGCATTATGACATCACAATATATTATGAGAGCGCAATTTGCAGGTTTTATGACCAATTTCGCTTCCCCAATTCGTGTCACATCTACTGGAGCATCATGAGTATGTATTATGACGTCACAGTATATGATGACATCATAATTAGTATGCAGTATGACATCACAATGTATTATGACGTCATAATGTATCCGCATTATGACATCACAATGTATTATGAGAGCGCAACTAGGAGGTATTATGACCAATTTCGCTTACCCCAATTTGTGTCACATCTACTGGAGCATCATGAGCATGTATTATGACGTCACAGTATATGATGACATCATAAGTAGTATGCAGTATGACGTCACAATGTATTATGATGTCATAATGTATCCGCATTATGACGTCACAATATATTATGAGAGCGCAATTTGCACGTTGTATGACCATTTTCGTTTACTCCAATTTGTGTCACATCTACTGGAGCATCATGAGCATGTATTATGACGTCACAGTATATGATGACATCATAATTAGTATGCAGTATGACGTCACAATGTATTATGACGTCATAATGTATCCGCATTATGACATCACAATATATTATGAGAGCGCAACATGCAGGTATTATGAGCAATTTCTCTTACCCCAATTTGTGTCACATCTACTGGAGCATCATGAGCATGTATTATGACGTCACAGTATATGATGACATCATAATTAGTATGCACTATCACGTCACAATGTATTATGACTTCATAATGTATCCGCATTATGACATCACAATATATTATGAGAGCGCAATTTGCATGTCTTATGACCATTTTCGCTTACCCCAATTTGTGTCACATCTACTGGAGCATCATGAGCATGTATTATGACGTCCCAGTATATGATGACATCATAATTAGTATGCAATATGACGTCACAATGTATTATGACGTCATAATGTATCCGCAATATGACATCACAATATATTATGAGAGCGCAACATGCAGGTATTATGAGCAATTTCTCTTACCCCAATTTGTGTCACATCTACTGGAGCATCATGAGCATGTATTATGACGTCACAGTATATGATGACATCATAATTAGTATGCACTATGACGTCACAATGTATTATGACGTCATAATGTATCCGCATTATGACATCACAATATATTATGAGAGCGCAATTTGCCGGTTTTATGACCAATTTCGCTTACCGCAATTTGTGTCACATCTACTGGACCATCATGAGCATGTATTATGACGTCACAGTATATGATGACATCATAATTAGTATGCATTAGGATGTCACAATGTATTATGACGTCATAATGTATCCGCCTTATGACATCACAATATATTATGAGAGCGCATCATGCAGGTATTATGAGCAATTTCTCTTACCCCAATTTGTGTCACATCTACTGGAGCATCATGAGCATGTATTCTGACGTCACAGTATTTGATGACATCATAATTAGTATGCAGTATGACGTCACAATGTATTATGACGTCACAATGTATCCGCATTATGACATCACAATATTTATGAGAGTGCAATTTGCAGGTTTTATGACCAATTTCGCTTACCCCAGTTTGTGTCACATCTACTGGAGCATCATGAGCATGTATTATGATGTCACAGTATATGATGACGTCATAGTTAGTATGCACTATGACGTCACAATGTATTATGACGCCGTAACGTATCCGCATTATGACATCACAATATATTATGAGAGCGCAATTTGCAGGTTTTATGACCAATTTCTCTTACCCCAATTTGTGTCACATCTACTGGAGCATCATGAGCATGTATTATGACATCACAGTATATGATGACATCATAATTAGTATGCAGTATGACGTCACAGTGAAGTATGACGTCATAATGTATCCGCATTATGACATCACAATGTATTATGAGAGCGCAACATGCAGGTATTATGACCAATTTCGCTTACCCCAATTTATGTCACATCTACTGGAGCATCAAGAGCATGTATTTAGACGTCACAGTATATGATGACATCGTAATTAGTATGGACTATGACTTCAAAATGTATTATGACGTCATAATGTATCCGCATTATGACATCACAATATATTATCAGAGCGCAATTTGCAGGTTTTATGACCATTTTCGATTACTCCAATTTGTGTCACATCTACTGGAGCATCATGAGAATGTATTATGACGTCACAGTATATGATGACATCATAATTACTTTGCACTATGACGTCACAATATATTATGACGTCATAATGTATACGCATTATTACATCACAATATATTATGAGAGCGCAACATGCAGGTATTATGAGCAATTTCTCTTGCCCAAATTTGTGTCACATCTACTGGAGCATCATGAGCATGTATTATGACGTCACAGTATATGATGACATGATAATTAGTATGCACTATGACGTCACAATGTATTATGACGTCATAATGTATCCGCATTATGACATCACAATATATTATGAGAGCGCAAGTTGCAGGTATTATGAGCAATTTCTCTTATGCCAATTTGTGTCACGTCTACTGGAGCATCATGAGCATGTATTATGACGTCACAGTATATGATGACATCATAATTAGTATGCACTATGACGTCACAATGTATTATGACGTCATAATGTATCCGGATTATGACATCACAATATATTATGAGAGCGCAATTTGCAGGTATTATGAGCAATTTCTCTTACCCCAATTTGTGTCACATCTACTGGAGCATCATGACCATGTATTATGACGTCAAAGTATATAATGACATCATAATTAGTATGCACTATGACCTCACAATGTATTATGTCGTCATAATGTATCTGAATTATGACATCACAATATATTATGAGAGCGCAATTTGCAGGTTTTATTACCAATTTCGCTTACCCCATTTTGTGTCACATCTACTGGAGCATCATGAGCATGAATTATGATGTAACAGTATATGATGACAGCATAATTAGTATGCAGTATGACGTCACAATGTATTATGACGTCATAATGTATCCGCATTATGACATCACAATATATTATGAGACCGCAACATGCAGGTATTATGTCCAATTTCGCTTACCCCAATTTGTGTCACATCTACTGGAGCATCATGAGCATGTATTATGACGTCACAGTATATGATGACATCATAATTAGTATGCACTGTGACGTCACAATGTATTATGACGTCATAATGTATCCGCATTATGACATCACAATGTATTATGAGAGCGCAACATGCAGGTATTATGAGCAATTTGTCTTGCCTAAATTTGTGTGACATCTACTGGAGCATCATGAGCATGTATTATGACGTCACAGTATATGATGACATAATAATTAGTATGCACTATGACGTCACAATGTATTATGGCGTCATAATGTATCCGCATTATGACATCTCAATATATTATGAGAGCGCAACTTGCAGGTATTATGAGCAATTTCTCTTATGCCAATTTGTGTCACGTCTACTGGAGCATCATGAGCATCTATTATGACGTCACAGTATATGATGACATCATAATTAGTATGCAGTATGACCTCACAATGTATTATGACGTCATAGTGTATCCGCATTATGACATCACAATATATTATGAGAGCCCAATATGCAGGTATTATGAGCAATTTCTCTTACCCCAATTTGTGTCACATCTACTGGAGCTTCATGAGCATGTATTATGACATCACAGTATATGATGACATCATAATTTGTATGCACTATGACGTCACAATATATTATGACGCCGTAATGTATCCGCATTATGACATCACAATATATTATGAGAGTGCAATTTGCAGGTATTATGAGCAATTTCTCTTACCCCAATTTGTGTCACATCTACTGGAGCATCATGAGCATGTATTATGACGTCACAGTATATGATGACATCATAATTAGTATGCACTATTTCGTCACAATGTATTATGACGTCATAATGTATCTGAATTATGACATCACAATATATTATGAGAGCGCAATTTGCAGGTTTTATGACCAATTTCGCTTACCCCAATTTGTGTCACAACTACTGCTGCATCATGAGCAATATTACGATGTCACAGTATATGATGACATCATAATTAGTATATAGTATGACGTCACAATGTATTATGACGTCATAATGTATCCGCATTATGACATCACAATATATTATGAGAGTGCAATTTGCAGGTTTTATGACCAATTTCGCTTACCCCAATTTGTGTCACATCTACTGGAGCATCATGAGCATGTATTATGACGTCACAGCATATGATGACATCATTACTAGTATGCAAGATGACGTCACAATATATTATGACGTCATAATATATCCGCATTATGACATCACAATATATTATGAGAGCGCAACATGCAGGTATTATGAGCAATTTCTCTTACCCCAATTTTTGTCACATCTACTGGAGCATCATGAGCATGTATTATGACGTCACAGTATATGATGACATCATAATTAGTATGCACTATGACGTCACAATGTATTTTGACGTCATAATATATCCGCATTATGACATCACAATATATTATGAGAGCGCAATTTGCAGGTTTTATGACCAATTTCGCTTACCCCATTTCGTGTCACACCTACTGGAGCATCATGAGCATGTATTATGACGTCACAGTATATGATGACATCATAATTAGTATGCAGTATGACGTCACAATGTATTATGACGTCATAATGTATCCGCATTATGACATCACAATATATTATGAGAGCGCAATTTGCAGGTATTATGAGCAATTTCTCTTACCCCAATTTGTGTCACATCTACAGGAGCATCATGACCATGTATTATGACGTCAGAGTATATGATGACATCATAATTAGTATGCACTATGACGTCACAATGTATTATGACATCATAATGTATCTGCATTATGACATCACAATATATTATGAGAGCGCAATTTCCAGGTTTTATGACCAATTTCGCTTACTCCAATTTGTGTCACGTCTACTGCAGCATCATGAGCATGTATTATGACGTCACAGTATATGATGACATCATAATTAGAATGCAGTATGACGTCACAATGTATTATGACGTCATAATGTATCCGCATTATGACATCACAATATATTATGAGAGCGCAATTTGCACGTTTTATGACCATTTTCGATTACTCCAATTTGTGTCAAATCTACTGGAGCATCATGAGCATGTATTATGACGTCACAGTATATGATGTCATCATAATTAGTATGCAGTATGATGTCACAATGTATTATGACGTCATAATGTATCCTCATTATGACATCACAATATATTATGAGAGCGCAACGTGCAGGTATTATGAGCAATTTGTCTTACCCCAATTTGTGTCACATCTACTGGAGCAACATGAGCATGTATTATGTCGTCACAGTGTATGATGACATCATAATTAGTATGCACTATGACGTCACAATGTATTATGACGTCATAATGTATCCGCATTATTACATCACAATATATTATGAGAGCGCAACTTGCAGGTATTAAGAGCAATTTCTCTTACCCCAATTTGTGTCACGTCTACTGGAGCATCATGAGCATGTATTATGACATCACAGTATATGATGACATCATAATTAGTATGCACTATGACGTCACAATGTGTTATGACGTCATAATGTATCCGCATTATGACATCACAATATTTTATGAGAGCGCAATTTGCCGGTTTTATGACCAATTTCGCTTACCCCAATTTGTGTCACATTTACTGGACCATCATGAGCATGTATTATGACGTCACAGTATATGATGACATCATAGTTAGTATGCACTATGACGTCACAATGTATTATGACGCCGTAACGTATCCGCATTTTGACATCACAATATATTATGAGAGCGCAATTTCCAGGTTTTATGACCAATTGCGCTTACCCCAATTTGTGTCACAACTACTGCTGCATCATGAGCATGTATTACGATGTCACAGTATATGATGACATCATAATTAGTATATAGTATGACGTCACAATGTATTATGACGTCATAATGTATCAGCATTATGACATCACAATATATTATGAGAGTGCAATTTGCAGGTTTTATGACCAATTTCGCTTACCTCATTTTGTGTCACATCTACTGGAGCATCATGAGCATGTATTATGACATCACAGTATATGATGACAGCATAATTAGTATGCAGTAAGACGTCACAATGTATTATGACGTCATAATGTATCCGCATTATGACATCACAATATAATATGAGAGCGCAACTTGCAGGTATTATGAGCAATTTCTCTTACTCCAATTTGTGTCACGTCTACTGCAGCATCATGAGCATGTATTATGACGTCACAGTATATGATGACATCATAATTAGTAAGCAGTATGACGTCACAATGTATTATGACGTCATAATGTATCCGCATTATGACATCACAATATATTATGAGAGCGCAACATGCAGGTATTATGAGCAATTTCTCTTACCTAAATTTGTGTGACATCTACTGGAGCATCATGAGCATGTATTATGACGTCACAGTATATGATGACAAAATAATTAGTATGCACTTTGACGTCACAATGTATTATGACGTCATAATGTATCCGCATTATGACATCACAATATATTATGAGAGCGCAACTTGCAGGTATTATGAGCAATTTCTCTTACCCCAATTTGTGTCACGTCTACTGGAGCATCATGAGCATGTATTATGACGTCACAGTATATGATGACATCATAATTAGTATGCAGTATGACGTCACAGTGTATTATGACGTCATAATGTATCCATATTATGACATCACAATATATTATGAGAGCGCAACATGCAGGTATTATGAGCAATTTCTCTTACCCCAATTTGTGTAACATCTACTGGAGCATCATGAGCATGTATTCTGACGTCACAGTATTTGATGACATCATAATTAGTATGCAGTATGACGTCACAATGTATTATGACGTCAAAATGTATCCCCATTATGACATCACAATATATTATGAGAGCGCAACTTGCAGGTATTATGAGCAATTTCTCTTACCCCAATTTGTGTCACGTCTACTGGGGCATCATGAGCATGTATTATGACGTCACAGTATATGATGACATCATAATTAGTATACAGTATGACGTCACAATGTATTATGACGCCGTAATGTATCCGCCTTATGACATCACAATATGTTATGAGAGCGCAATTTGCAGGTATTATGAGCAATTTCTCTTACCCCAATTTGTGTCACATCTACAGGAGCATCATGACCATGTATTATGACGTCAGAGTATATGATGACATCATAATTAGTATGCACTATGACATCACAATGTATTATGACGTCATAATGTATCCGCATTATGACATCACAATATATTATGAGAGCGCAACTTGCAGGTATTATGAGCAATTTCTCTTACCCCAATTTGTGTCACATCTACTGGAGCATCATGAGCATGTATTATGACGTCACAGTATATGATGACATCATAATTAGTATGCACTATGACGTCACAATGTATTATGACGTCATAATGTATCCGCATTATGACATCACAATATATTATGAGAGCGCAATTTGCAGGTTTTATGAGCAATTTCTCTTACCCCAATTTGTGTCACATCTAATGGACCATCATGAGCATGTATTATGACGTCACAGTATATGATGACATCATAATTAGTATGCACTATGACGTCACAATGTATTATGACGTCATAATGTATCCGCCTTATGACATCACAATATATTATGAGAGCGCTACATGCAGGTTTTATGACCAATTTCGCTTACCCCAATTTGTGTCACATCTACTGGAGCATCATGAGCATGTATTATGACGTCACAGTATATGATGACATCATAATTAGTATGCACTATGACGTCACAATGTATTATGATGCCGTAATGTATCCGCATTATGACATCACAATATATTATGAGTGCGCAGTTTGCAGGTTTTATGACCAATTTCTCTTACCCCAATTTGTGTCACATCTACTGGAGCATCATGAGCATGTATTATGACGTCACAGTATACGATGACATCATAATTAGTATGCAGTATGACGTCACAGTGAAGTATGATGTCATAATGTATCCGCATTATGACATCACAATGTATTAAGAGAGCGCAACATGCAGGTATTATGACCAATTTCGCTTACCACAATTTGTGTCACATCTACTGGAGCATCATGAGCATGTATTATGACGTCACAGTATATGATGACGTCATTATTTGTATGGACTATGACGTCACAATGTATTATGACGTCATAATTTATCCGCATTATGACATCACAATATATTATCAGAGCGCAATTTGCAGGTTTTATGAACATTTTCGATTACTCCAATTTGTGTCACATCTACTGGAGCATCATGAGCATGTATTATGACGTCACAGTATATGATGACATCATAATTAGTATGCACTATGACGTCACAATGTATTATGACGTCATAATGTATCCGAATTATGACATCACAATATATTATGAGAGCGCAACATGCAGGTATTATGAGCAATTTCTCTTACCTAAATTTGTGTGACATCTACGGGAGCATCATGAGCATGTATTATGACGTCACAGTATATGATGACATCATAATTAGTATGCAGTATGACGTCACAATGTATTATGACGTCATAATGTATCCGCATTATGACATCACAATATATTATCAGAGCGCAATTTGCAGGTTTTATGACCAATTTCGCTTACCCTAATTTGTGTCACATCTACTGGAGCATCATGAGCATGTATTATGTCGTCACAGTATATGATGACATCATAATTAGTATGCAGTATGATGTCACAATGTATTATGACGTCATAATGTATCCTCATTATGACATCACAATATATTATGAGAGCGCAACATGCTGGTATTATGAGCAATTTCTCTTACCCCAATTTCTGTCACGTCTACTGGAGCATCATGAGCATGTATTATGACGTCAGAGTATATGATGACATCATAATTAGTATGCACTATGACGTCACAATGTATTATGACGTCATAATGTATCCGCATTATGACATCACAATATATTATGAGAGCGCAATTTGCAGGTTTTATGAACAATTTCGCTTCCCCCAATTTGTGTCACATCTACTGGAGCATCATGAGCATGTATTATGACGTCACAGTATATGATGACATCATAATTAGTATGCAGTATGATGTCACAATGTATTATGACGTCATAATGTATCCGCCTTATGACATCACAATATATTATGAGAGTGCAACATGCAGGTATTATCAGCAATTTCTCTTGCCCCAATTTGTGTCACATCTACTGGAGCATCATGAGCATGTATTATGATGTCACAGTATATGATGACATCATAATTAGTATGCAGTATGATGTCACAATGTATTATGACGTCATAATGTATCCGCATTATGACGTCACAATATATTATGAGAGCGCAATTTGCAGGTTTTATGAACAATTTCGCTTACCCCAAATTGTGTCACATCTACTGGAGCATCATGAGCATGTATTATGATGTCACAGTATATGATGACATCATAATTAGTATGCAGTATGACGTCACAATGTATTATGACGCCGTAATGTATCCGCCTTATGACATCACAATATATTATGATTGCGCAATTTGCAGGTATTATGAGCAATTTCTCTTACCCCAATTTGTGTCACATCTACTGGAGCATCATGACCATGTATTATGACGTCAGAGGATATGATGACATCATAATTAGTATGCACTATGACATCACAATGTATTATGACGTCATAATGTATCCGCATTGTGACATGACAATATATTATGAGAGCGCAATTTGCAGGTTTTATGACCAATTTCGCTTACCCCATTTTGTGTCACATCTACTGGAGCATCATGATCATGTATTATGACGTCACAGTATATGATGACATCATAATTAGTATGCAGTATGACGTCACAGTGAAGTATGATGTCATAATGTATCCGCATTATGACATCACAATGTATTATTGGAGCGCAACATGCAGGTTTGATTACCAATTTCGCTTACCCCAATTTGTGTCACATCTACTGGAGAATCATGAGCATGTATTATGACGTCACCGTATATGATGACATCATAATTAGTATGCAGTATGACGTCACAATGTATTATGACGTCATAATGTATCCGCATTATGACATCACAATGTATTATGAGAGCGCAACATGCAGGTATTATGACCAATTTTGCTTACCCCAATTTGTGTCACATCTACTGGAGCATCATGAGCATGTATTATGACGTCACAGTATATGATGACATCATAATTAGTATGGGCTATGACGTCACAATGTATTATGACGTCATAATGTATCCGCATTATGACATCACAATATATTATGAGAGCGCAATTTGCAGTTTTTATGACCATTTTCGATTACTCCAATTTGTGTCACATCTACTGGAGCATCATGAGCATGTATTATGACGTCACAGTATATGATGACAAAATAATTAGTATGCACTTTGACGTCACAATGTATTATGACGTCATAATGTATCCGCATTATGACATCACAATATATTATGAGAGCCCAACTTGCAGGTATTATGAGCAATTTCTCTTACCCCAATTTGTGTCACGTCTACTGGAGCATCATGAGCATGTATTATGACGTCACAGTATATGATGACATCATAATTAGTATGCAGTATGACGTCACAATGTATTATGACGTCATAATGTATCCGCATAATGACATCACAATGTATTATGAGAGCGCAATTTGCAGGTTTTATGGCCAATTTCGCTTACCCCAATTTGTGTCACATCTACTGGAGAATCATGAGCATGTATTATGACGTCACCGTATATGATGACATCATAATTAGTATGCAGTATGACGTCACAATGTATTATGACGTCATAATGTATCCGCATTATGACATCACAATGTATTATGAGAGCGCAACATGCAGGTATTATGACCAATTTTGCTTACCCCAATTTGTGTCACATCTACTGGAGCATCATGAGCATGTATTATGATGTCACAGTATATGATGACATCATAATTAGTATGGGCTATGACGTCACAATGTATTATGACGTCATAATGTATCCGCATTATGACATCACAATATATTATGAGAGCGCAATTTGCAGTTTTTATGACCATTTTCGATTACTCCAATTTGTGTCACATCTACTGGAGCATCATGAGCATGTATTATGACGTCACAGCATATGATGACAAAATAATTACTATGCACTTTGACGTCACAATGTATTATGACGTCATAATGTATCCGCATTATGACATCACAATATATTATGAGAGCGCAACTTGCAGGTATTATGAGCAATTTCTCTTACCCCAATTTGTGTCACGTCTACTGGAGCATCATGAGCATGTATTATGACATCACAGTATATGATGACATCATAATTAGTATGCAGTATAACGTCACAATGTATTATGACGTCATAATGTATCCATATTATGACATCACAGTATATTATGAGAGTGCAACATGCAGGTATTATCAGCAATTTCTCTTGCCCCAATTTGTGTCACATCTACTGGAGCATCATGAGCATGTATTATGATGTCACAGTATATGATGACATCATAATTAGTATGCAGTATGATGTCACAATGTATTATGACGTCATAATGTATCCGCATTATGACATCACAATATATTATGAGAGCGCAATTTGCAGGTTTTATGAACAATTTCGCTTACCCCAATTTGTTTCACATCTACTGGAGCATCATGAGCATGTATTATGACATCACAGTATATGATGACATCATAATTAGTATGCAGTATGACGTCACAATGTATTATGACGCCGTAATGTATCCGCCTTATGACATCACAATATATTATGAGTGCGCAATTTGCAGGTATTATGTGCAATTTCTCTTACCCCAATTTGTGTCACATCTACTGGATCATCATGACCATGTATTATGACGTCAGAGTATATGATGACATCATAATTAGTATGCACTATGACATCACAATGTATTATGACGTCATAATGTATCCGCATTGTGACATCACAATATATTATGAGAGCGCAATTTGCATGTATTATGACCAATTTCGCTTACCCCAATTTGTGTCACATCTACTGGAGCATCATGAGCATGTATTATGACGTCACAGTATATGATGACATCATAATTAGTATGCACTATGACGTCACAATGTATTATGACGTCATAATGTATCCGCATTATGACATCACAATATATTATGAGAGCGCAATTTGCAGGATTTATGACCAATTTCGCTTACCCCAATTTGTGTCACATCTACTGGAGAATCATGAGCATGTATTATGACGTCACCGTATATGATGACATCATAATTAGTATGCAGTATGACGTCACAGTGAAGTATGACGTCATAATGTATCCGCATTATGACATCAGAATGTATTATGAGAGCGCAACATGCAGGTATTATGACCAATTTCACTTACCCCAATTTGTGTCACATCTACTGGAGCATCATGAGCATGTATTATGACGTCACAGTATATGATGACATCATAATTAGTATGGACTATGACGTCACAATATATTATGACGTCATAATGTATCCGCATTATGACATCACAATATATTATCAGAGCGCAATTTGCAGGTTTTATGACCATTTTCGATTACTCCAATTTGTGTCACATCTACTGGAGCATCATGAGCATGTATTATGACGTCACAGTATATGATGACATCATAATTAGTATGCACTATGACGTCACAATGTATTATGACGTCATAATGTATCCGCATTATGACATCACAATATATAATGAGAGCGCAACATGCAGGTATTATGAGCAATTTCTCTTACCTAAATTTGTGTGACATCTACTGGAGCATCATGAGCATGTATTATGACGTCAGAGTATATGATGACATCATAAATAGTGTGCAGTATGACGTCACAGTGAAGTATGACGTCATAATGTATCCGCATTATGACATCACAATGTATTATGAGAGCGCAACATGCAGGTATTATGACCAATTTCGCTTACCACAATTTGTGTCACATCTACTGGAGCATCATGAGCATGTATTATGACGTCACAGTATATGATGACATCATAATTAGTATGGACTATGATGTCACATTGTATTATGACGTCATAATGTATCCGCCTTATGACATCACAATATATTATCAGAGCGCAATTTGCAGGTTTTATGACCATTTTCGATTACTCCAATTTGTGTCACATCTATTGGAGCATCATGAGCATGTATTATGACGTCACAGAATATGATGACATCATAATTACTATGCACCATTATGTCACAATGTATTATGACGTCATAATGTATCTGCATTATGACATCACAATATATTATGAGAGCGCAACATGCAGGTATTATGAGCAATTTCTCTTACCTAAATTTGTGTGACATCTACTGGAGCATCATGAGCATGTATTATGACGTCACAGTATATGATGACAAAATAATTAGTATGCACTTTGACGTCACAATGTATTATGACGTCATACTGTATCCGCATTATGACATCACAATATATTATGAGAGCGCAACTTGCAGGTATTTTGAGCAATTTCTCTAACCCCAATTTGTGTCACGTCTACTGGAGCTTCATGAGCATGTATTATGACGTCACAGTATATGATGACATAATAATTAGTATGCAGTATGACGTCACAATGTATTATGACGTCATAATGTATTCATATTATGATATCACAATATATTATGAGAGCGCAACATGTAGGTATTATGAGCAATTTCTCTTACCCCAATTTGTGTAACATCTACTGGAGCATCATGAGCATGTATTCTGACGTCACAGTATTTGATGACATCATAATTAGTATGCAGTATGACGTCACAATGTATTATGACGTCAAAATGTATCCACATTATGACATCAAAATATATTATGAGAGCGCAACTTGCAGGTATTATGAGCAATTTCTCTTACCCCAATTTGTGTCACGTCTACTGGGGCATCATGAGCATGTATTATGACGTCACAGTATATGATGACATCATAATTAGTATGCAGTATGACGTCACAATGTATTATGACGCCGTAATGTATCCGCCTTATGACATCACAATATGTTATGAGAGCGCAATTTGCAGGTATTATGAGCAATTTCTCTTACCCCAATTTGTGTCACATCTACTGGAGCATCATGACCATGTATTATGACGTCAGAGAATATGATGACATCATAATTAGCATGCACTATGACATCACAATGTATTATGACGTCATAATGTATCCGCATTATGACATCACAATATATTATGAGAGCGCAACATGCAGGTATTATGAGCAATTTCTCTTACCCCAATTTGTGTCACATCTACTGGAGCATGATGAGCATCTATTATGACGTCACAGTATATGATGACATCATAATTAGTATGCACTATGACGTCACAATGTATTATGACGTCATAATGTATCCGCATTATGACATCACAATATATTATCAGAGCGCAATTTGCAGGTTTTATGACCAATTTCGCTTACCCCAATTTGTGTCACATCTACTTGAGCATCATGAGCATGTATTATGTCGTCACAGTATATGATGACATCATAATTAGTATGCAGTATGATGTCACAATGTATTATGACGTCATAATGTATCCTCATTATGACATCACAATATATTATGAGAGCGCAATTTGCAGGTTTTATGAGCACTTTCTCTTACCCCAATTTGTGTCACATCTAATGGACCATCATGAGCATGTATTATGACGTCACAGTATATGATGACATCATAATTAGTATGCACTATGACGTGAAAATGTATTATGACGTCATAATGTATCCGCCTTATGACATCACAATATATTATGAGAGCGCTACATGCAGGTTTTGTGGCCAATTTCGCTTACCCCAATTTGTGTCACATCTACTGGAGCATCATGAGCATGTATTATGACGTCACAGTATATGATGACATCATAATTAGTATGCACTATGACGTCACAATGTATTATGATGCCGTAATGTATCCGCATTACGACATCACAATATATTATGAGGGCGCAGTTTGCAGGTTTTATGACCAATTTCTCTTACCCCAATTTGTGTCACATCTAATGGAGCATCATGAGCATGTATTATGACGTCACAGTATATGATGACATCATAATTAGTATGCAGTATGACGTCACAGTGAAGTATGACGTCATAATGTATCCGCATTATGACATCACAATGTATTATGGGAGCGCAACATGCAGGTTTTATGACCAATTTCGCTTACCCCAATTTGTGTCACATCTACTGGAGAATCATGAGCATGTATTATGATGTCACCGTATATGATGACATCATAATTAGTATGCAGTATGACGATACAATGTATTATGACGTCATAATGTATCCGCATTATGACATCACAATGTATTATAAGAGCGCAACATGCAGGTATTATGACCAATTTTGCTTACCCCAATTTGTGTCACATCTACTGGAGCATCATGAGCATGTATTATGACGTCACAGTATATGATGACATCATAATTAGTATGGGCTATGACGTCACAATGTATTATGACGTCATAATGTATCCGCATTATGACATCACAATATATTATGAGAGCGCAATTTGCAGTTTTTATGACCATTTTCGATTACTCCAATTTGTGTCACATCTACTGGAGCATCATGAGCATGTATTATGACGTCACAGTATATGATGACAAAATAATTAGTATGCACTTTGACGTCACAATGTATTATGATGTCATAATGTATCCGCATTATGACATCACAATATATTATGAGAGCGCAGTTTGCAGGTATTATGAGCAATTTCTCTTACCCCAATTTGTGTCACATCTACTGGAGCATCATGAGCATGTATTATGACGTCACAGTATATGATGACATCATAATTAGTATGCAGTATGACGTCACAGTGAAGTATGATGTCATAATGTATCCGCATTATGACATCACAATGTATTATGGGAGCGCAACATGCAGGTTTTATGACCAATTTCGCTTACCCCAATTTGTGTCACATCTACTGGAGAATCATGAGCATGTATTATGACGTCACCGTATATGATGACATCATAATTAGTATGCAGTATGACGTCACAATGTATTATGACGTCATAATGTATCCGCATTATGACATCACAATGTATTATGAGAGCGCAACATGCAGGTATTATGACCAATTTTGCTTACCCCAATTTGTGTCACATCTACTGGAGCATCATGAGCATGTATTATGACGTCACAGTATATGATGACATCATAATTAGTATGGGCTATGACGTCACAATGTATTATGACGTCATAATGTATCCGCATTATGACATCACAATATATTATGAGAGCGCAATTTGCAGTTTTTATGACCATTTTCGATTACTCCAATTTGTGTCACATCTACTGGAGCATCATGAGCATGTATTATGACGTCACAGTATATGATGACAAAATAATTAGTATGCACTTTGACGTCACAATGTATTATGACGTCATAATGTATCCGCATTATGACATCACAATATATTATGAGAGCCCAACTTGCAGGTATTATGAGCAATTTCTCTTACCCCAATCTGTGTCACGTCTACTGGAGCATCATGAGCATGTATTATGACGTCACAGTATATGATGACATCATAATTAGTATGCAGTATGACGTCACAATGTATTATGACGTCATAATGTATCCGCATAATGACATCACAATGTATTATGAGAGCGCAATTTGCAGGTTTTATGACCAATTTCGCTTACCCCAATTTGTGTCACATCTACTGGAGAATCATGAGCATGTATTATGACGTCACCGTATATGATGACATCATAATTAGTATGCAGTATGACGTCACAATGTATTATGACGTCATAATGTATCCGCATTATGACATCACAATGTATTATGAGAGCGCAACATGCAGGTATTATGACCAATTTTGCTTACCCCAATTTGTGTCACATCTACTGGAGCATCATGAGCATGTATTATGATGTCACAGTATATGATGACATCATAATTAGTATGGGCTATGACGTCACAATGTATTATGACGTCATAATGTATCCGCATTATGACATCACAATATATTATGAGAGCGCAATTTGCAGTTTTTATGACCATTTTCGATTACTCCAATTTGTGTCACATCTACTGGAGCATCATGAGCATGTATTATGACGTCACAGCATATGATGACAAAATAATTACTATGCACTTTGACGTCACAATGTATTATGACGTCATAATGTATCCGCATTATGACATCACAATATATTATGAGAGCGCAACTTGCAGGTATTATGAGCAATTTCTCTTACCCCAATTTGTGTCACGTCTACTGGAGCATCATGAGCATGTATTATGACATCACAGTATATGATGACATCATAATTAGTATGCAGTATGACGTCACAATGTATTATGACGTCATAATGTATCCATATTATGACATCACAGTATATTATGAGAGTGCAACATGCAGGTATTATCAGCAATTTCTCTTGCCCCAATTTGTGTCACATCTACTGGAGCATCATGAGCATGTATTATGATGTCACAGTATATGATGACATCATAATTAGTATGCAGTATGATGTCACAATGTATTATGACGTCATAATGTATCCGCATTATGACATCACAATATATTATGAGAGCGCAATTTGCAGGTTTTATGACCAATTTCGCTAACCCCAATTTGTGTGACATCTACTGGAGCATCATGAGCATGTATTATGACATCACAGTATATGATGACATCATAATTAGTATGCAGTATGACGTCACAATGTATTATGACGCCGTAATGTATCCGCCTTATGACATCACAATATATTATGAGTGCGCAATTTGCAGGTATTATGTGCAATTTCTCTTACCCCAATTTGTGTCACATCTACTGGATCATCATGACCATGTATTATGACGTCAGAGTATATGATGACATCATAATTAGTATGCACTATGACATCACAATGTATTATGACGTCATAATGTATCCGCATTGTGACATCACAATATATTATGAGAGCGCAATTTGCATGTATTATGACCAATTTCGCTTACCCCAATTTGTGTCACATCTACTGGAGCATCATGAGCATGTATTATGACGTCACAGTATATGATGACATCATAATTAGTATGCACTATGACGTCACAATGTATTATGACGTCATAATGTATCCGCATTATGACATCACAATATATTACGAGAGCGCAATTTGCAGGATTTATGACCAATTTCACTTACCCCAATTTGTGTCACATCTACTGGAGAATCATGAGCATGTATTATGACGTCACCGTATATGATGACATCATAATTAGTATGCAGTATGACGTCACAGTGAAGTATGACGTCATAATGTATCCGCATTATGACATCACAATGTATTATGAGAGCGCAACATGCAGGTATTATGACCAATTTCACTTACCCCAATTTGTGTCACATCTACTGGAGCATCATGAGCATGTATTATGACGTCACAGTATATGATGACATCATAATTAGTATGGACTATGACGTCACAATATATTATGACGTCATAATGTATCCGCATTATGACATCACAATATATTATCAGAGCGCAATTTGCAGGTTTTATGACCATTTTCGATTACTCCAATTTGTGTCACATCTACTGGAGCATCATGAGCATGTATTATGACGTCACAGTATATGATGACATCATAATTAGTATGCACTATGACGTCACAATGTATTATGACGTCATAATGTATCCGCATTATGACATCACAATATATAATGAGAGCGCAACATGCAGGTATTATGAGCAATTTCTCTTACCTAAATTTGTGTGACATCTACTGGAGCATCATGAGCATGTATTATGACGTCACAGTATATGATGACATAATAATTAGTATGCACTATGATGTCACAATGTATTATGATGTCATAATGTATCCGCATTATGACATCACAATATATTATGAGAGCGCAACTTGCAGGTATTATGAGCAATTTCTCTTACTCCAATTTGTGTCACGTCTACTGGATCATCATGAGCATGTATTATGACGTCACAGTATATGATGACATCATTATTAGTATGCACTATGACGTCACAATGTATTCTGACGTCATAATGTATCCGCATTGTGACATCACAATATATTATGAGAGCGCAACATGCAGGTATTATGACCAATTTCTCCTACCCCAATTTGTGTCACATCTACTGGAGCATCATGAGCATGTATTATTACGTCACAGTATATGATGACATCATAATTAGTATGCACTATGACGTCACAATGTATTATGACGCCGTAACGTATCCGCATTATGACATCACAATATATTATGAGAGCGCAATTTGCAGGTTTTATGACCAATTTCTCTTACCCCAATTTGTGTCACATGTACTGGAGCATCATGAGCATGTATTATGACGTCACAGTATATGATGACATCATAATTAGTATGCAGTATGATGTCACAGTGAAGTATGACGTCATAATGTATCCGCATTATGACATCACAATGTATTATGAGAGCGCAACATGCAGGTATTATGACCAATTTCGCTTACACCAATTTGTGTCACATCTACTGGAGCATCATGAGCATGTATTATGACGTCACAGTATATGATGACATCATAATTAGTATGGACTATGACGTCACAATATATTTTGACGTCATAATGTATCCGCATTATGACATCACAATATATTATCAGAGCGCAATTTGCAGGTTTTATGACCATTTTCGATTACTCCAAATTGTGTCACATCTACTGGAACATCATGAGCATGTATTATGACGTCACAGTATATGATGACATCATGATTACAATGCACTATGACATCACAATATATTATGACGTCATAATGTATCCGCATTATGACATCACAATATATTATGAGAGCGCAACATGCAGGTATTATGAGCCATTTCTCTTGCCTAAGTTTGTGTCACATCTACTGGAGCATCATGAGCATGTATTATGACGTCACAGTATATGATGACATCATAATTAGTATGCACTATGAGGTCACAATGTATTATGACGTCATAATGTATCCGCATTATGACATCACAATATATTATGAGAGCGCAATTTGCAGGATTTATGAGCAATTTCTCTTACCCCAATTTCTGTCACATCAAATGGACCATCATGAGCATGTATTATGACGTCACAGTATATGATGACATCATAATTAGTATGCACTATGACGTCACAATGTATTATGACGTCATAATGTGTCCGCCTTATGACATCACAATATATTATGAGAGCGCTACATGCAGGTATTATGAGCAATTTCTCTTACCCCAATTTGTGTCACATCTACTGGAGCATCATGAGCATGTATTCTGACGTCACAGTATTTGATGACATCATAATTACTATGCAGTATGACGTCACAATGTATTATGACGTCATAATGTATCCGCATTATGACATCACAATATATTATGAGAGCGCAATTTGCAGGTTTTATGACCAATTTCGCTTACCCCAATTTGTGTCACATCTACTGGAGCATCATGAGCATGTATTATGACGTCACAGTATATGATGACATCATAATTAGTATGCACTATGACGTCACAATGTATTATGACGCCGTAACGTATCCGCATTATGACATCACAATATATTATGAGTGCGCAGTTTGCAGGTTTTATGACCAATTTCTCTTACCCCAATTTGTGTCACATCTACTGGAGCATCATGAGCATGTATTATGACGTCACAGTATATGCTGACATCATAATTAGTATGCAGTATTACGTCACAATGTATTATGACGTCATAATGTATCCGCATTATGACATCACAATATATTATGAGAGCGCAACTTGCAGGTATTATGAGCAATTTCACTTACTCCAATTTCTGTCACGTCTACTGGAGCATCATGAGCATGTATTATGACGTCACAGTATATGATGACATCATAATTAGTTTGCAGTATGACGTCACAATGTATTATGACGTCATAATGTATCCGCATTATGACATCATAATATATTATGAGAGCGCAACATGCAGGTATTATGAGCAATTTCTCTTACCCCAATTTGTGTCACATCTACTGGAGCATCATGAGCATGTATTATGACATCACAGTATATGATGACATCATAATTAGTATGCACTATGACGTCACAACGTATTATGACGTCATAATGTATCCGCATTATGACATCACAATATATTATGAGAGCGCAATTTGCAGGTTTGATGACCAATTTCGCTTACCCCAATTTGTGTCACATCTACTGGAGAATCATGAGCATGTATTATGACGTCACCGTATATGATGACATCATAATTAGTATGCAGTATGACGTCACAATGTATTATGACGTCATAATGTATCCGCATTATGACATCACAATGTATTATGAGAGCGCAACATGCAGGTATTATGACCAATTTTGCTTACCCCAATTTGTGTCACATCTACTGGAGCATCATGAGCATGTATTATGACGTCACAGTATATGATGACATCATAATTAGTATGGGCTATGACGTCACAATGTATTATGACGTCATAATGTATCCACATTATGACATCACAATATATTATGAGAGCGCAATTTGCAGTTTTTATGACCATTTTCGATTACTCCAATTTGTGTCACATCTACTGGAGCATCATGAGCATGTATTATGACGTCACAGTATATGATGACAAAATAATTAGTATGCACTTTGACGTCACAATGTATTATGACGTCATAATGTATCCGCATTATGACATCACAATATATTATGAGAGCGCAACTTGCAGGTATTATGAGCGATTTCTCTTACCCCAATTTGTGTCACGTCTACTGGAGCATCATGAGCATGTATTATGACGTCACAGTATATGATGACATCATAATTAGTATGCAGTATGACGTCACAATGTATTATGACGTCATAATGTATCCGCATAATAACATCACAATGTATTATGAGAGCGCAATTTGCAGGTTTTATGACCAATTTCGCTTACCCCAATTTGTGTCACATCTACTGGAGAATCATGAGCATGTATTATGACGTCACCGTATATGATGACATCATAATTAGTATGCAGTATGACGTCACAATGTATTATGACGTCATAATGTATCCGCATTATGACATCACAATGTATTATGAGAGCGCAACATGCAGGTATTATGACCAATTTTGCTTACCCCAATTTGTGTCACATCTACTGGAGCATCATGAGCATGTATTATGATGTCACAGTATATGATGACATCATAATTAGTATGCAGTATGACGTCACAATGTATTATGACGTCATAATGTATCCGCATTATGACATCACAATATATTATGAGAGCGCAATTTGCAGTTTTTATGACCATTTTCGATTACTCCAATTTGTGTCACATCTACTGGAGCATCATGAGCATGTATTATGACGTCACAGTATATGATGACAAAATAATTACTATGCACTTTGACGTCACAATGTATTATGACGTCATAATGTATCCGCATTATGACATCACAATATATTATGAGAGCGCAACTTGCAGGTATTATGAGCAATTTCTCTTACCCCAATTTGTGTCACGTCTACTGGAGCATCATGAGCATGTATTATGACATCACAGTATATGATGACATCATAATTAGTATGCAGTATGACGTCACAATGTATTATGACGTCATAATGTATCCATATTATGACATCACAGTATATTATGAGAGCACAACATGCAGGTATTATGAGCAATTTCTCTTACCCCAATTTGTGTCACATCTACTGGAGCATCATGAGCGTGTATTATGATGTCACAGTATATGATGACATCATAATTAGTATGCACTATGATGTCACAATGTATTATGACGTCATAATGTATCCGCATTATGACATCTCAATATATTATGAGAGTGCAACATGCAGATATTATCAGCAATTTCTCTTGCCCCAATTTGTGTCACATCTACTGGAGCATCATGAGCATGTATTATGATGTCACAGTATATGATGACATCATAATTAGTATGCAGTATGATGTCACAATGTATTATGACGTCATAATGTATCCGCATTATGACATCACAATATATTATGAGAGCGCAATTTGCAGGTTTTATGAACAATTTCGCTTACCCCAATTTATGTCACATCTACTGGAGCATCATGAGCATGTATTATGACATCACAGTATATGATGACATCATAATTAGTATGCAGTATGACGTCACAATGTATTATGACGCCGTAATGTATCCGCCTTATGACATCACAATATATTATGAGTGCGCAATTTGCAGGTATTATGTGCAATTTCTCATACCCCAATTTGTGTCACATCTACTGGAGCATCATGACCATGTATTATGACGTCAGAGTATATGATGACATCATAATTAGTATGCACTATGACATCACAATGTATTATGACGTCATAATGTATCCGCATTGTGACATCACAATATATTATGAGAGCGCAATTTGCAGGTTTTATGACCATTTTCGCTTACCCCATTTTGTGTCACATCTACTGGAGCATCATGAGCATGTATTATGACGTCACAGTACATGATGACATCATAATTAGTATGCAGTATGACGTCACAATGTATTATGACGTCATAATGTATCCGCATTATGACATCACAATATAATATGAGAGCGCAACATGCAGGTATTATAACCAATTTCGCTTACCCCAATTTGTGTCACATCTACTGGAGCATCATGAGCATGTATTATGACGTCACAGTATATGATGACATCATAATTAGTATGCACTATGACGTCACAATGTATTATGATGTCATAATGTATCCGCTTTATGACATCACAATATATTATGAGAGCGCAATTTGCAGGATTTATGACCAATTTCCCTTACCCCAATTTGTGTCACATCTACTGGAGAATCATGAGCATGTATTACGACGTCACCGTATATGATGACATCATAATTAGTATGCAGTATGACGTCACAGTGAAGTATGACGTCATAATGTATCCGCATTATGACATCACAATGTATTATGAGAGCGCAACATGCAGGTATTATGACCAATTTCGCTTACCCCAATTTGTGTCACATCTACTGGAGCATCATGAGCATGTATTATGACGTCACAGTATATGATGACATCATAATTAGTATGGACTATGACGTCACAATATATTATGACGTCATAATGTATCCGCATTATGACATCACAATATATTATCAGAGCGCAATTTGCAGGTTTTATGACCATTTTCGATTACTCCAATTTGTGTCACATCTATTGGAGCATCATGAGCATGTATTATGACGTCACAGTATATGATGACATCATAATTAGTATGCACTATGACGTCACAATGTATTATGACGTCATAATGTATCCGCATTATGACATCACAATATATAATGAGAGCGCAACATGCAGGTATTATGAGCAATTTCTCTTACCTAAATTTGTGTGACATCTACTGGAGCATCATGAGCATGTATTATGACGTCACAGTATATGATGACATAATAATTAGTATGCACTATGATGTCACAATGTATTATGATGTCATAATGTATCCGCATTATGACATCACAAAATATTATGAGAGCGCAACTTGCAGGTATTATGAGCAATTTCTCTTACTCCAATTTGTGTCACGTCTACTGGATCATCATGAGCATGTATTATGACGTCACAGTATATGATGACATCATTATTAGTATGCACTATGACGTCACAATGTATTCTGACGTCATAATGTATCCGCATTATGACATCACAATATATTATGAGAGCGCAATTTGCAGGTTTTATGAGCAATTTCGCTTACCCCAATTTGTGTCCATCTACTGGAGCATCATGAGCATGTATTATGACGTCACAGTATATGATGACATCATAATTAGTATGCAGTATGATGTCACAATGTATTATGACGCCGTAATGTATCCGCCTTATGACATCACAATATATTATGACAGCGCAATTTGCAGGTTTTTTGACCAATTTCTCTTACCCCAATTTGTGACACATCTGCTGGAGCATCATGAGCATGTACTATGACGTCACAGTATATGATGACATCATAATTAGTATGCAGTATGACGTCACAGTGAAGTATGACGTCATAATGTATCCGCATTATGACATCACAATGTATTATGAGAGTGTAACATGCAGGTATTATGACCAATTTCGCTTACCCCAATTTGTGTCACATTTACTGGAGAATCATGAGCATGTATTATGACGTCACAGTATATGATGACATCATAATTAGTATGGACTATGACGTCACAATATATTATGACGTCATAATGTATCCGCATTATGAGATCACAATATATTATCAGAGCGCAATTTGCAGGTTTTATGACCATTTTCGATTACTCCAAATTGTGTCACATCTACTGGAACATCATGAGCATGTATTATGACGTCACAGTATATGATGACATCATGATTACTATGCACTATGACGTCACAATATATTATGACGTCATAATGTATCCGCATTATGACATCACAATATATTATGAGAGCGCAACATGCAGGTATTATGAGCCATTTCTCTTGCCTAAATTTGTGTGACATCTACTGGAGCATCATGAGCATGTATTATGACGTCACAGTATATGATGACATCATAATTAGTATGCACTATGACGTCACAATGTATTATGACGTCATAATGTATCCGCATTATGACATCACAATATATTATCAGAGCGCAATTTGCAGGATTTATGAGCAATTTCTCTTACCCCAATTTGTGTCACATCAAATGGACCATCATGAGCATGTATTATGACGTCACAGTATATGATGACATCATAATTAGTATGCACTATGACGTCACAATGTATTATGACGTCATAATGTGTCCGCCTTATGACATCACAATATATTATGAGAGCGCTACATGCAGGTATTATGAGCAATTTCTCTTACCCCAATTTGTGTCACATCTACTGGAGCATCATGAGCATGTATTCTGACGTCACAGTATTTGATGACATCATAATTACTATGCAGTATGACGTCACAATGTATTATGACGTCATAATGTATCCGCATTATGACATCACAATATATTATGAGAGCGCAATTTGCAGGTTGTATGACCAATTTCGCTTACCCCAATTTGTGTCACATCTACTGGAGCATCATGAGCATGTATTATGACGTCACAGTATATGAGGACATCATAATTAGTATGCACTATGACGTCACAATGTATTATGACGCCGTAACGTATCCGCATTATGCCATCACAATATATTATGAGTGCGCAGTTTGCAGGTTTTATGACCAATTTCTCTTACCCCAATTTGTGTCACATCTACTGGAGCATCATGAGCATGTATTATGACGTCACAGTATATGCTGACATCATAATTAGTATGCACTATGACGTCACAATGTATTATGACGTCATAATGTATCCGCATTATGACATCACAATATATTATGAGAGCGCAACTTGCAGGTATTATGAGCAATTTCACTTACTCCAATTTGTGTCACGTCTACTGGAGCATCATGAGCATGTATTATGACGTCACAGTATATGATGACATCATAAATAGTTTGCAGTATGACGTCACAATGTATTATGATGTCATAATGTATCCGCATTATGACATCATAATATATTATGAGAGCGCAACATGCAGGTATTATGAGCAATTTCTCTTACCCCAATTTGTGTCACATCTACTGGAGCATCATGAGCATGTATTATGACATCACAGTATATGATGACATCATAATTAGTATGCACTATGACGTCACAACGTATTATGACGTCATAATGTATCCGCATTATGACATCACAATATATTATGAGAGCGCAATTTGCAGGTTTTATGAACAATTTCGCTTACCCCAATTTGTGTCACATCTACTGGAGCATCATGAGCATGTATTATGATGTCACAGTATATGATGACATCATAATTAGTATGCAGTATGACATCACAATGTATTATGACGTCATAATGTATCCGCATTGTGACATCACAATATATTATGAGAGCGCAACATGCAGGTTTTATGAGCAATTTCTCCTACCCCATTTTGTGTCACATCTACTGGAGCATCATGAGCATGTATTAGGACCTCACAGTATATGATGACATCATAATTAGTATGCAGTATGACGTCACAATGTATTATGACGTCATAATGTATCCGCATTATGACATCACAATATATTATGAGAGCGCAATTTGCAGGTTTTATGACCAATTTCGCTTACCCCAATTTGTGTCACATCTACTGGAGCATCATGAGCATGTATTATGACATCACAGTATATGCTGACATCATAATTAGTATGCAGTATGACGTCACAGTGAAGTATGACGTCATAATGTATCCGCATTATGACATCACAATGTATTATGAGAGCGCAACATGCAGGTATTATGACCAATTTCGCTTACCCCAATTTGTGTCACATCTACTGGAGCATCATGAGCATGTATTATGACGTCACAGTATATGATGACATCATAATTAGTATGCACTATGACGTCACAATGTATTATGACGTCATAATGTATCCGCATAATGACATCACAATGTATTATGAGAGCGCAATTTGCAGGTTTTATGACCAATTTCGCTTACCCCAATTTGTGTCACATCTACTGGAGCATCATGAGCATGTATTATGACGTCACAGTATATGATGACATCATAATTACTATGCACTTTGACGTCACAATGTATTATGACGTCATAATGTATCCGCATTATGACATCACAATATATTATGAGAGCGCAATTTGCAGTTTTTATGACCATTTTCGATTACTCCAATTTGTGTCACATCTACTGGAGCATCATGAGCATGTATTATGACGTCACAATATATGATGACAAAATAATTAGTATGCACTTTGATGTCACAATGTATTATGACGTCATAATGTATCCGCATTATGACATCACAATATATTATGAGAGCGCAACTTGCAGGTATTATGAGCAATTTCTCTTACCCCAATTTGTGTCACGTCTACTGGAGCATCATGAGCATGTATTATGACGTCACAGTATATGATGACATCATAATTAGTATGCAGTATGACGTCACAATGTATTATGACGTCATAATGTATCCGCATAATGACATCACAATGTATTATGAGAGCGCAATTTGCAGGTTTTATGAACAATTTCGCTTACCCCAATTTGTGTCACATCTACTGGAGAATCATGAGCATGTATTATGACATCACCGTATATGATGACATCATAATTAGTATGCAGTATGACGTCACAATGTATTATGACGTCATAATGTATCCGCATTATGACATCACAATGTATTATGAGAGCGCAACATGCAGGTATTATGACCAATTTTGCTTACCCCAATTTGTGTCACATCTACTGGAGCATCATGAGCATGTATTATGACGTCACAGTATATGATGACATCATAATTAGTATGGGCTATGATGTCACAATGTATTATGACGTCATAATGTATCCGCATTATGACATCACAATATATTATGAGAGCGCAATTTGCAGTTTTTATGACCATTTTCGATTACTCCAATTTGTGTCACATCTACTGGAGCATCATGAGCATGTATTATGACGTCACAGTATATGATGACAAAATAATTACTATGCACTTTGACGTCACAATGTATTATGACGTCATAATGTATCCGCATTATGACATCACAATATATTATGAGAGCGCAACTTGCAGGTATTATGAGCAATTTCTCTTACCCCAATTTGTGTCACGTCTACTGGAGCATCATGAGCATGTATTATGACGTCACAGTATATGATGACATCATAATTAGTATGCAGTATGACGTCACAATGTATTATGACGTCATAATGTATCCATATTATGACATCACAGTATATTATGAGAGCGCAACATGCAGGTATTATGAGCAATTTCTCTTACCCCAATTTGTGTCACATCTACTGGAGCATCATGAGCGTGTATTATGACGTCACAGTATATGATGACATCATAATTAGTATGCACTATGACGTCACAATGTATTATGACGTCATAATGTATCCGCATTATGACATCTCAATATATTATGGGAGTGCAACATGCAGGTATTATCAGCAATTTCTCTTGCCCCAATTTGTGTCACATCTACTGGAGCATCATGAGCATGTATTATGATGTCACAGTATATGATGACATCATAATTAGTATGCAGTATGATGTCACAATGTATTATGACGTCATAATGTATCCGCATTATGGCATCACAATATATTATGAGAGCGCAATTTGCAGGTTTTATGAACAATTTCGCTTACCCCAATTTGTGTCACATCTACTGGAGCATCATGAGCATGTATTATGACATCACAGTATATGATGACATCATAATTAGTATGCAGTATGACGTCACAGTGAAGTATGACGTCATAATGTATCCGCATTATGACATCACAATGTATTATGAGAGCGCAATTTGCAGGTTTTATGACCAATTTCGCTTACCCCAATTTGTGTCACATCTACTGGAGAATCATGAGCATGTATTATGACGTCACCGTATATGATGACAACATAATTAGTATGCAGTATGACGTCCCAATGTATTATGACGTCATAATGTATCCGCATTATGACATCACAATGTATTATAAGAGCGCAACATGCAGGTATTATGACCAATTTTGCTTACCCCAATTTGTGTCACATCTACTGGAGCATCATGAGCATGTATTATGACGTCACAGTATATGATGACATCATAATTAGTATGGGCTATGACGTCACAATGTATTATGACGTCATAATGTATCCGCATTATGAAATCACAATATATTATGAGAGCTCAATTTGCAGTTTTTATGACCATTTTCGATTACTCCAATTTGTGTCACATCTACTGGAGCATCATGAGCATGTATTATGACGTCACAGTATATGATGACAAAATAATTAGTATGCACTTTGACGTCACAATGTATTATGACGTCATAATGTATCCGCATTATGACATCACAATATATTATGAGAGCGCAACTTGCAGGTATTATGAGCAATTTCTCTTACCCCAATTTGTGTCACGTCTACTGGAGCATCATGAGCATGTATTATGACGTCACAGTATATGATGACATCATAATTAGTATGCAGTATGACGTCACAATGTATTATGACGTCATAATGTATCCGCATAATGACATCACAATGTATTATGAGAGCGCAATTTGCAGGTTTGATGACCAATTTCGCTTACCCCAATTTGTGTCACATCTACTGGAGAATCATGAGAATGTATTTTGACGTCACCGTATATGATGACATCATAATTAGTATGCAGTATGACGTCACAATGTATTATGAGGTCATAATGTATCCGCATTATGACATCACAATGTATTATGAGAGCGCAACATGCAGGTATTATGACCAATTTTGCTTACCCCAATTTGTGTCACATCTACTGGAGCATCATGAGCATGTATTATGACGTCACAGTATATCATGACATCATATTTAGTATGGGCTATGACGTCACAATATATTATGACGTCATAATGTATACGCATTATGACATCACAATATATTATGAGAGCGCAATTTGCAGTTTTTATGACCATTTTCGATTACTCCAATTTGTGTCACATCTACTGGAGCATCATGAGCATGTATTATGACGTCACAGTATATGATGACAAAATAATTAGTATGCACTTTGACGTCACAATGTATTATGACGTCATAATGTATCCGCATTATGACATCACAATATATTATGAGAGCGCAACTTGCAGGTATTATGAGCAATTTCTCTTACCCCAATTTGTGTCACGTCTACTGGAGCATCATGAGCATGTATTATGACGTCACAGTATATGATGACATCATAATTAGTATGCAGTATGACGTCACAATGTATTATGACGTCATAATGTATCCGCATAATTACATCACAATGTATTATGAGAGCGCAATTTGCAGGTTTTATGACCAATTTCGCTTACCCCAATTTGTGTCACATCTACTGGAGAATCATGAGCATGTATTATGACGTCACCGTATATGATGACATCATTATTAGTATGCAGTATGACGTCACAATGTATTATGACGTCATAATGTATCCGCATTATGACATCACAATGTATTATGAGAGCGCAACATGCAGGTATTATGACAAATTTTGCTTACCCCAATTTGTGTCACATCTACTGGAGCATCATGAGCATGTATTATGACGTCACAGTATATGATGACATCATAATTAGTATGGGCTATGACGTCACAATGTATTATGACGACATAATGTATCCGCATTATGACATCACAATATATTATGAGAGCGCAATTTGCAGTTTTTATGACCATTTTCGATTACTCCAATTTGTGTCACATCTACTGGAGCATCATGAGCATGTATTATGACGTCACAGTATATGATGACAAAATAATTACTATGCACTTTGACGTCACAATGTATTATGACGTCATAATGTATCCGCATTATGACATCACAATATATTATGAGAGCGCAACTTGCAGGTATTATGAGCAATTTCTCTTACCCCAATTTGTGTCACGTCTACTGGAGCATCATGAGCATGTATTATGACGTCACAGTATATGATGACATCATAATTAGTATGCAGTATGACGTCACAATGTATTATGACGTCATAATGTATCCATATTATGACATCACAGTATATTATGAGAGCGCAACATGCAGGTATTATGAGCAATTTCTCTTACCCCAATTTGTGTCACATCTACTGGAGCATCATGAGCGTGTATTATGACATCACAGTATATGATTACATCATAATTAGTATGCACTATGACGTCACAATGTATTATGAAGTCATAATGTATCCGCATTATGACATCTCAATATATTATGAGAGTGCAACATGCAGGTATTATCAGCAATTTCTCTTGCCCCAATTTGTGTCACATCTACTGGAGCATCATGAGCATGTATTATGATGTCACAGTATATGATGATATCATAATTAGTATGCAGTATGATGTCACAATGTATTATGACGTCATAATGTATCCGCATTATGACATCACAATATATTATGAGAGCGCAATTTGCAGGTTTTATGAACAATTTCGCTTACCCCAATTTGTGTAACATCTACTGGAGCATCATGAGCATGTATTATGACGTCACAGCCTATGATGACATCATAACTAGTATGCACTATGACATTACAATGAATTATGACGTCGTAATGTATCCGCATTATGACATCACAATACATTATGAGAGCGCAACATGCAGTTATTATGACCAATTTCGCTTACCCCAATTTGTGTCACATCTACTGGAGCATCATGAGCATGTATTATGACGTCACAGTATATGATGACATCATAATTAGTATGGGCTATGACGTCACAATGTATTATGATGTCATAATGTATCCGCATTATGACATCACAATATATTATGAGAGCGCAACTTGCAGTTTTTATGACCATTTTCGATTACTCCAATTTGTGTCACATCTACTGGAGCATCATGAGCATGTATTATGACGTCACAGTATATGCTGACATCATAATTAGTACGCAGTATGATGTCACAATGTATTATGACGTCATAATGTATCCGCATTATGACATCACGATATATTATGAGAACGCAACATGCAGGTATTATGAGCAATTTCTCTTACCACAATTTGTGTCACATCTACTGGAGCATCATGAGCATGTATTATGACGTCACAGTATATGATGACATGATAATTAGTATGCACTATGACGTCAAAATGTATTATGACGTCATAATGTATTCGCATTATGACATCACAATATATTATGAGAGCGCAACTTGCAGGTTTTATGAGCCATTTCTCTTACTCCAATTTGTGTCACGTCTACTGGAGCATCATGAGCATGTATTATGATGTCACAGTATATGATGACATCATAATTAGTTTGCAGTATGACGTCACAATGTATTATGATGTCATAATGTATCCGCATTATGACATCATAATATATTATGAGAGCGCAACATGCAGGTATTATGAGCAATTTCTCTTACCCCAATTTGTGTCACATCTACTGGAGAATCATGAGCATGTATTATGACATCACAGTATATGACGACATCATAATTAGTATGCACTATGACGTCACAACGAATTATGACGTCGTAAGGTATCCGCATTATGACATCACAATATATTATGAGAGCGCAATATGCAGGTTTTATGAACAATTTCGCTTACCCCAATTTGTGTCACATCTACTGGAGCATCATGAGCATGTATTATGACGTCACAGTTTATGATGACATCATAATTAATATGCAGTATGACGTCACAATGTATTATGACGTCATAATGTATCCGCCTTATGACATCACAATATATTATGAGAGCGCAACATGCAGGTATTATGAGCAATTTCTCTTACCCCAATTTGTGTCACATCTACTGGAGCATCATGAGCATGTAGTATGACGTCACACTATATGATGACATCATAATTAGTATGGACTATGACGTCACAATGTATTATGACGTCATAATGTATCCGCATTATGACATCACAATATATTATGAGAGCGCAAATTTGCAGGATTTATGACCAATTTCGCTTACCCAAATTTGTGTCACATCTAATGGAGCATCATGAGCATGTATTATGACGTCACAGTATATGATGACATCATAATTAGTATGCAGTATGACGTCACAATATATTATGACGTCATAATGTATCTGCATTATGACATCACAATATATTATGAGAGCGCAACATGCAGGTATTATGAGCAATTTCTCTTACCTAAATTTGTGTCACAACTACTGGAGCATCATGAGCATGTATTATGACGTCACAGTATATGATGACATCATAATTAGTATGCACTATGACGTCACAATGTATTCTGACGTCATAATGTATCCGCATTATGACATCACAATATATTATGAGAGCCCAATTTGCAGGTTTTATGACCAATTTCGCTTACCCCAATTTGTGTCCATCTACTGGAGCATCATGAGCATGTATTATTACGTCACAGTATATGATGACATCATAATTAGTATGCAGTATGATGTCACAATGTATTATGACGTCATAATGTATCCTCATTATGACATCACAATATATTATGAGAGCGCAACATGCAGGTATTATGAGCAATTTCTCTTACCCCAATTTGTGTCACATCTACTGGAGCATCATGAGCATGTATTATGACGTCACAGTATATGATGACATCATAATTAGTATGCACTATGATGTCACAATGTATTATGACGTCATAATGTATCCGCATTATGACATCACAATATATTATGAGAGCGCAATTTGCAGGTTTTATGACCAATTTCGCTTACCCCAATTTGTGTCACATCTACTGGAGCATCATGAGCATGTATTATGACATCACAGTATATGATGACATCATAATTAGTATGCAGTATGACGTCACAATGTATTATGACGTCATAATGTATCCGAATTATGACATCACAATGAATTATGAGAGCGCAACATGCAGGTATTATGACCAACTTCGCTTACCCCAATTTGTGTCACATCTACTGGAGCATCATGAGCATGTATTATGACGTCACAGTATATGATGACATCATAATTAGTATGGGCTATGACGTCACAATGTATTATGACGTCATAATGTATCCGCATTATGACATCACAATATATTATGAGAGCGCAACTTGCAGTTTTTATGACCATTTTCGATTACTCCAATTTGTGTCACATCTACTGGAGCATCATGAGCATGTATTATGACGTCACAGTATATGATGACATCATAATTATTATGCAGTATGACGCCACAATGTATTATGACGTCATAATGTATCTGCATTATGACATCACAATATATTATGAGAACGCAACATGCAGGTATTATGAGCAATTTCTCTTAACACAATTTGTGTCACATCTACTGGAGCATCATGAGCATGTATTATGATGTCAGAGTATATGATGACATCATAATTAGTATGCACTATGACGTCAAAATGTATTATGACGTCATAATGTATCCGCATTATGACATCACAATATATTATGAGAGCGCAACTTGCAGGTATTATGAGCAATTTCTCTTACTCCAATTTGTGTCACGTCTACTGGAGCATCATGAGCATGTATTATGACGTCACAGTATATGATGACATCACAATTAATATGCAGTATGACGTCACAATGTATTATGACGTCATAATGTATCCGCCTTATGACATCACAATATATTATGAGAGCGCAACATGCAGGTATTATGAGCAATTTCTCTTACCCCAATTTGTGTCACATCTACTGGAGCATCATGAGCATGTAGTATGACGTCACAGTATATGATGACATCATAATTAGTATGGACTATGACGTCACAATGTATTATGACGTCATAATGTATCCGCATTATGACATCACAATATATTATGAGAGCGCAAATTTGCAGGATTTATGACCAATTTCGCTTACCCAAATTTGTGTCACATCTACTGGAGCATCATGAGCATGTATTATGACGTCACAGTATATGATGACATCATAATTAGTATGCAGTATGACGTCACAATATATTATGACGTCATAATGTATCTGCATTATGACATCACAATATATTATGAGAGCGCAACATGCAGGTATTATGAGCAATTTCTCTTACCGAAATTTGTGTCACAACTACTGGAGCATCATGAGCATGTATTATGACGTCACAGTATATGATGACATCATAATTAGTTTGCACTATGACGTCACAATGTATTCTGACGTCAAAATGTATCCGCATTATGACATCACAATATATTATGAGAGCGCAATTTGCAGGTTTTATGACCAATTTCGCTTACCCCAATTTGTGTCCATCTACTGGAGCATCATGAGCATGTATTATGACGTCACAGTATATGATGATATCATGATTAGTATGCAGTATGATGTCACAATGTATTATGACGTCATAATGTATCCTCATTATGACATCACAATATATTATGAGAGCGCAACATGCAGGTATTATGAGCAATTTCTCTTACCCCAATTTGTGTCACATCTACTGGAGCATCATGAGCATGTATTATGACGTCAGAGTATATGATGACATCATAATTAGTATGCACTATGACGTCACAATGTATTATGACGTCATAATGTATCCGCATTATGACATCACAATATATTATGAGAGGGCAACATGCAGGTATTATGAGCAATTTCTCTTACCCCAATTTGTGTCACATCTACTGGAGCATCATGAGCATGTATTATGACATCACAGTATATGATGACATCATAATTAGTATGCAGTATGATGTCACAATGTATTATGACGTCATAATGTATCCGCATTATGACATCACAATATATTATGAGAGCGCAATTTGCTGGTTTTATGACCAATTTCGCTTACCCCAATTTGTGTCACATCTACTGGAGCATCATGAGCATGTATTATGACGTCACAGCATATGATGACATCATAACTAGTATGCACTATGACATCACAATGAATTATGACGTCGTAATGTATCCGCATTATGACATCACAATATATTATGAGAGCGCAACATGCAGTTATTATGAGCAATTTCTCTTACCCCAATTTGTGTCACATCTACTGGAGCATCATGAGCGTGTATTATGACGTCACAGTATATGATGACATCATAATTAGTATGCACTATGACGTCACAATGTATTATGACGTCATAATGTATCCGCATTATGACATCTCAATATATTATGAGAGCGCAACATGCAGGTATTATGAGCAATTTCTCTTACCTAAATTTGTGTCACATCTACTGGAGAATCATGAGCATGTATTATGATGTAACAGTATATGATGACATCATAATTAGTATGCAGTATGACGTCACAATGTATTATGACGTCATAATGTATCCGCATTGTTACATCACAATATATTATGAGAGCGCAACATGCAGGTATTATGACCAATTTCTCCTACCCCAATTTGTGTCACATCTACTGGAGCATCATGAGCATGTATTATTACGTCACAGTATATGATGACATCATAATTAGTATGCACTATGACGTCACAATGTATTATGACGTCATAATGTATCCGCATTATGACATCACAATATATTATGAGAGCGCAATTTGCAGGTTTTATGACCAATTTCGCTTACCCCAATTTGTGTCACATCTACTGGAGCATCATGAGCATGTATTATGACGTCACAGTATATGATGACATCGTAATTAGTATGCAGTATGATGTCACAATGTATTATGACGTCATAATGTATCCGCATTATGACAACACAATATATAATGAGAGCGCAATTTGCAGGTTTTATGACCAATTTCGCTTACCCCAATTTGTGTCACATCTACCGGAGCATCATGAGCATGTATTATGACGTCACAGCATATGATGACATCATAACTAGTATGCACTATGACGTCACAATGCATTATGACGTCGTAATGTATCCGCATTATGACATCACAATATATTATGAGAGCGCAACATGAAGGTATTATGAGCAATTTCTCTTACCACAATTTGTGTCACATCTACTGGAGTATCATGAGCATGTATTATGACGTCACAGTATATGATGACATCATAATTAGTATGCACTATGACGTCACAATGTATTATGACGACATAATGTGTCCGCATTATGACATCACAGTATATTATGAGAGCGCAACTTGCAGGTTTTATGACCAATTTCGCTTACCCCAATTTGTGTCACATCTACTGTAGCATCATGAGCATGTATTATGACGTCACAGTATATGATGACATCATAATTAGTATGCAGTATGACGTCACAATGTATTATGACGTCATAATGTATCCGCATTATGACATCACAATATATGATCAGAGCGCAATTTGCAGGTATTGTGACCCATTTCTCTTACCCCAATTTGTGTCACATCTACTGGAGTATCATGAGCATGTATTATGATGTCACAGTATATGATGACATCATAATTAATATGCACTATGACGTCACAATGTATTATGACGTCATAATGTATCCGCATTATGACATCACAGTATATTATGAGAGCGCAATTTGCAGGTATTAAGAACAATTTCTCTTACCCCAATTTGTGTCACATCTACTGGAGCATCATCAGCATGTATTATGACGTCACAGTATATGATGACATCATAATTAGTATGCACTATGACGTCACAACGAATTATGACGTCGTAAGGTATCCGCATTATGACATCACAATATATTATGAGAGCGCAATATGCAGGTTTTATGAACAATTTCGCTTACCCCAATTTGTGTCACATCTACTGGAGCATCATGAGCATGTATTATGACGTCACAGTTTATGATGACATCATAATTAATATGCAGTATGACGTCACAATGTATTATGACGTCATAATGTATCCGCCTTATGACATCACAATATATTATGAGAGCGCAACATGCAGGTATTATGAGCAATTTCTCTTACCCCAATTTGTGTCACATCTACTGGAGCATCATGAGCATGTAGTATGACGTCACACTATATGATGACATCATAATTAGTATGGACTATGACGTCACAATGTATTATGACGTCATAATGTATCCGCATTATGACATCACAATATATTATGAGAGCGCAAATTTGCAGGATTTATGACCAATTTCGCTTACCCAAATTTGTGTCACATCTAATGGAGCATCATGAGCATGTATTATGACGTCACAGTATATGATGACATCATAATTAGTATGCAGTATGACGTCACAATATATTATGACGTCATAATGTATCTGCATTATGACATCACAATATATTATGAGAGCGCAACATGCAGGTATTATGAGCAATTTCTCTTACCTAAATTTGTGTCACAACTACTGGAGCATCATGAGCATGTATTATGACGTCACAGTATATGATGACATCATAATTAGTATGCACTATGACGTCACAATGTATTCTGACGTCATAATGTATCCGCATTATGACATCACAATATATTATGAGAGCCCAATTTGCAGGTTTTATGACCAATTTCGCTTACCCCAATTTGTGTCCATCTACTGGAGCATCATGAGCATGTATTATTACGTCACAGTATATGATGACATCATAATTAGTATGCAGTATGATGTCACAATGTATTATGACGTCATAATGTATCCTCATTATGACATCACAATATATTATGAGAGCGCAACATGCAGGTATTATGAGCAATTTCTCTTACCCCAATTTGTGTCACATCTACTGGAGCATCATGAGCATGTATTATGACGTCACAGTATATGATGACATCATAATTAGTATGCACTATGATGTCACAATGTATTATGACGTCATAATGTATCCGCATTATGACATCACAATATATTATGAGAGCGCAATTTGCAGGTTTTATGACCAATTTCGCTTACCCCAATTTGTGTCACATCTACTGGAGCATCATGAGCATGTATTATGACATCACAGTATATGATGACATCATAATTAGTATGCAGTATGACGTCACAATGTATTATGACGTCATAATGTATCCGAATTATGACATCACAATGAATTATGAGAGCGCAACATGCAGGTATTATGACCAACTTCGCTTACCCCAATTTGTGTCACATCTACTGGAGCATCATGAGCATGTATTATGACGTCACAGTATATGATGACATCATAATTAGTATGGGCTATGACGTCACAATGTATTATGACGTCATAATGTATCCGCATTATGACATCACAATATATTATGAGAGCGCAACTTGCAGTTTTTATGACCATTTTCGATTACTCCAATTTGTGTCACATCTACTGGAGCATCATGAGCATGTATTATGACGTCACAGTATATGATGACATCATAATTATTATGCAGTATGACGCCACAATGTATTATGACGTCATAATGTATCTGCATTATGACATCACAATATATTATGAGAACGCAACATGCAGGTATTATGAGCAATTTCTCTTAACACAATTTGTGTCACATCTACTGGAGCATCATGAGCATGTATTATGATGTCAGAGTATATGATGACATCATAATTAGTATGCACTATGACGTCAAAATGTATTATGACGTCATAATGTATCCGCATTATGACATCACAATATATTATGAGAGCGCAACTTGCAGGTATTATGAGCAATTTCTCTTACTCCAATTTGTGTCACGTCTACTGGAGCATCATGAGCATGTATTATGACGTCACAGTATATGATGACATCACAATTAATATGCAGTATGACGTCACAATGTATTATGACGTCATAATGTATCCGCCTTATGACATCACAATATATTATGAGAGCGCAACATGCAGGTATTATGAGCAATTTCTCTTACCCCAATTTGTGTCACATCTACTGGAGCATCATGAGCATGTAGTATGACGTCACAGTATATGATGACATCATAATTAGTATGGACTATGACGTCACAATGTATTATGACGTCATAATGTATCCGCATTATGACATCACAATATATTATGAGAGCGCAAATTTGCAGGATTTATGACCAATTTCGCTTACCCAAATTTGTGTCACATCTACTGGAGCATCATGAGCATGTATTATGACGTCACAGTATATGATGACATCATAATTAGTATGCAGTATGACGTCACAATATATTATGACGTCATAATGTATCTGCATTATGACATCACAATATATTATGAGAGCGCAACATGCAGGTATTATGAGCAATTTCTCTTACCGAAATTTGTGTCACAACTACTGGAGCATCATGAGCATGTATTATGACGTCACAGTATATGATGACATCATAATTAGTTTGCACTATGACGTCACAATGTATTCTGACGTCAAAATGTATCCGCATTATGACATCACAATATATTATGAGAGCGCAATTTGCAGGTTTTATGACCAATTTCGCTTACCCCAATTTGTGTCCATCTACTGGAGCATCATGAGCATGTATTATGACGTCACAGTATATGATGATATCATGATTAGTATGCAGTATGATGTCACAATGTATTATGACGTCATAATGTATCCTCATTATGACATCACAATATATTATGAGAGCGCAACATGCAGGTATTATGAGCAATTTCTCTTACCCCAATTTGTGTCACATCTACTGGAGCATCATGAGCATGTATTATGACGTCAGAGTATATGATGACATCATAATTAGTATGCACTATGACGTCACAATGTATTATGACGTCATAATGTATCCGCATTATGACATCACAATATATTATGAGAGGGCAACATGCAGGTATTATGAGCAATTTCTCTTACCCCAATTTGTGTCACATCTACTGGAGCATCATGAGCATGTATTATGACATCACAGTATATGATGACATCATAATTAGTATGCAGTATGATGTCACAATGTATTATGACGTCATAATGTATCCGCATTATGACATCACAATATATTATGAGAGCGCAATTTGCTGGTTTTATGACCAATTTCGCTTACCCCAATTTGTGTCACATCTACTGGAGCATCATGAGCATGTATTATGACGTCACAGCATATGATGACATCATAACTAGTATGCACTATGACATCACAATGAATTATGACGTCGTAATGTATCCGCATTATGACATCACAATATATTATGAGAGCGCAACATGCAGTTATTATGAGCAATTTCTCTTACCCCAATTTGTGTCACATCTACTGGAGCATCATGAGCGTGTATTATGACGTCACAGTATATGATGACATCATAATTAGTATGCACTATGACGTCACAATGTATTATGACGTCATAATGTATCCGCATTATGACATCTCAATATATTATGAGAGCGCAACATGCAGGTATTATGAGCAATTTCTCTTACCTAAATTTGTGTCACATCTACTGGAGAATCATGAGCATGTATTATGATGTAACAGTATATGATGACATCATAATTAGTATGCAGTATGACGTCACAATGTATTATGACGTCATAATGTATCCGCATTGTTACATCACAATATATTATGAGAGCGCAACATGCAGGTATTATGACCAATTTCTCCTACCCCAATTTGTGTCACATCTACTGGAGCATCATGAGCATGTATTATTACGTCACAGTATATGATGACATCATAATTAGTATGCACTATGACGTCACAATGTATTATGACGTCATAATGTATCCGCATTATGACATCACAATATATTATGAGAGCGCAATTTGCAGGTTTTATGACCAATTTCGCTTACCCCAATTTGTGTCACATCTACTGGAGCATCATGAGCATGTATTATGACGTCACAGTATATGATGACATCGTAATTAGTATGCAGTATGATGTCACAATGTATTATGACGTCATAATGTATCCGCATTATGACAACACAATATATAATGAGAGCGCAATTTGCAGGTTTTATGACCAATTTCGCTTACCCCAATTTGTGTCACATCTACCGGAGCATCATGAGCATGTATTATGACGTCACAGCATATGATGACATCATAACTAGTATGCACTATGACGTCACAATGCATTATGACGTCGTAATGTATCCGCATTATGACATCACAATATATTATGAGAGCGCAACATGAAGGTATTATGAGCAATTTCTCTTACCACAATTTGTGTCACATCTACTGGAGTATCATGAGCATGTATTATGACGTCACAGTATATGATGACATCATAATTAGTATGCACTATGACGTCACAATGTATTATGACGACATAATGTGTCCGCATTATGACATCACAGTATATTATGAGAGCGCAACTTGCAGGTTTTATGACCAATTTCGCTTACCCCAATTTGTGTCACATCTACTGTAGCATCATGAGCATGTATTATGACGTCACAGTATATGATGACATCATAATTAGTATGCAGTATGACGTCACAATGTATTATGACGTCATAATGTATCCGCATTATGACATCACAATATATGATCAGAGCGCAATTTGCAGGTATTGTGACCCATTTCTCTTACCCCAATTTGTGTCACATCTACTGGAGTATCATGAGCATGTATTATGATGTCACAGTATATGATGACATCATAATTAATATGCACTATGACGTCACAATGTATTATGACGTCATAATGTATCCGCATTATGACATCACAGTATATTATGAGAGCGCAATTTGCAGGTATTAAGAACAATTTCTCTTACCCCAATTTGTGTCACATCTACTGGAGCATCATCAGCATGTATTATGACGTCACAGTATATGATGACATCATAATTAGTATGCACTATGACGTCACAATGTATTATGACGTCATATGTATCCGCATTATGACATCACAATATATTATGAGAGCGCAATTTGCAGGTTTTATGACCAATTTCGCTTAACCCAATTTGTTTCACATCTACTGGAGCATCATGAGCATGTATTATGACGTCACAGTATATGATGACATCATAATTAGTATGCAGTATGATGTCACAATGTATTATGACGTCATAATGTATCCGCATTATGACATCACAATATACTATTAGAGCGCAATTTGCAGGTTTTATGAACAATTTCGCTTACCCCAATTTGTGTCACATATACTGGAGCATCATGAGCATGTATTATGACGTCACAGTATATGATGACATCATAATTAGTATGTAGTATGACGTCACAATGTATTATGACGTCGTAATGTATCCGCCTTATGACATCACAATATATTATGAGAGCGCAATTTGCAGGTATTATGAGCAATTTCTCTTACCCCTATTTGTGTCACATCTACTGGAGCATCATGACCATGTATTATGACGTCAGAGTATATGATGACATCATAATTAGTATGCACTATGACATCAAAATGTATTATGACGTCATAATGTATCCGCATTGTGACATCACAATATATTATGAGAGCGCAATTTGCAGGTTTTATGACCAATTTCGCTTACCCATTTTGTGTCACATTTACTGGAGCATCATGAGCATGTATTATGACGTCACAGTATATGATGACATCATAATTAGTATGCAGTATGACGTCACAATGTATTATGACGTCATAATGTATCCGCATTATGACATCACAATATATTATGAGAGCGCAATTTGCAGGTTTTATGACCAATTTCGCTTACCCCAATTTGTGTCACATCTACTGGAGCATCATGAGCATGTATTATGACATCACAGTATATGATGACATCATAATTAGTATGCAGTATGACGTCACAGTGAAGTATGACGTCATAATGTATCCGCATTATGACATCACAATGTATTATGAGAGCGCAACATGCAGGTATTATGACCAATTTCGCTTACCCCAATTTGTGTCACATCTACTGGAGCATCATGAGCATGTATTATGACGTCACAGTATATGATGACATCATAATTAGTATGCACTATGACGTCACAATGTATTATGACGTCATAATGTATCCGCATAATGACATCACAATGTATTATGAGAGCGCAATTTGCAGGTTTTATGACCAATTTCGCTTACCCCAATTTGTGTCACATCTACTGGAGCATCATGAGCATGTATTATGACGTCACAGTATATGATGACATCATAATTACTATGCACTTTGACGTCACAATGTATTATGACGTCATAATGTATCCGCATTATGACATCACAATATATTATGAGAGCGCAATTTGCAGTTTTTATGACCATTTTCGATTACTCCAATTTGTGTCACATCTACTGGAGCATCATGAGCATGTATTATGACGTCACAGTATATGATGACAAAATAATTAGTATGCACTTTGATGTCACAATGTATTATGACGTCATAATGTATCCGCATTATGACATCACAATATATTATGAGAGCGCAACTTGCAGGTATTATGAGCAATTTCTCTTACCCCAATTTGTGTCACGTCTACTGGAGCATCATGAGCATGTATTATGACGTCACAGTATATGATGACATCATAATTAGTATGCAGTATGACGTCACAATGTATTATGACGTCATAATGTATCCGCATAATGACATCACAATGTATTATGAGAGCGCAATTTGCAGGTTTTATGAACAATTTCGCTTACCCCAATTTGTGTCACATCTACTGGAGAATCATGAGCATGTATTATGACATCACCGTATATGATGACATCATAATTAGTATGCAGTATGACGTCACAATGTATTATGACGTCATAATGTATCCGCATTATGACATCACAATGTATTATGAGAGCGCAACATGCAGGTATTATGACCAATTTTGCTTACCCCAATTTGTGTCACATCTACTGGAGCATCATGAGCATGTATTATGACGTCACAGTATATGATGACATCATAATTAGTATGGGCTATGATGTCACAATGTATTATGACGTCATAATGTATCCGCATTATGACATCACAATATATTATGAGAGCGCAATTTGCAGTTTTTATGACCATTTTCGATTACTCCAATTTGTGTCACATCTACTGGAGCATCATGAGCATGTATTATGACGTCACAGTATATGATGACAAAATAATTACTATGCACTTTGACGTCACAATGTATTATGACGTCATAATGTATCCGCATTATGACATCACAATATATTATGAGAGCGCAACTTGCAGGTATTATGAGCAATTTCTCTTACCCCAATTTGTGTCACGTCTACTGGAGCATCATGAGCATGTATTATGACGTCACAGTATATGATGACATCATAATTAGTATGCAGTATGACGTCACAATGTATTATGACGTCATAATGTATCCATATTATGACATCACAGTATATTATGAGAGCGCAACATGCAGGTATTATGAGCAATTTCTCTTACCCCAATTTGTGTCACATCTACTGGAGCATCATGAGCGTGTATTATGACGTCACAGTATATGATGACATCATAATTAGTATGCACTATGACGTCACAATGTATTATGACGTCATAATGTATCCGCATTATGACATCTCAATATATTATGGGAGTGCAACATGCAGGTATTATCAGCAATTTCTCTTGCCCCAATTTGTGTCACATCTACTGGAGCATCATGAGCATGTATTATGATGTCACAGTATATGATGACATCATAATTAGTATGCAGTATGATGTCACAATGTATTATGACGTCATAATGTATCCGCATTATGGCATCACAATATATTATGAGAGCGCAATTTGCAGGTTTTATGAACAATTTCGCTTACCCCAATTTGTGTCACATCTACTGGAGCATCATGAGCATGTATTATGACATCACAGTATATGATGACATCATAATTAGTATGCAGTATGACGTCACAGTGAAGTATGACGTCATAATGTATCCGCATTATGACATCACAATGTATTATGAGAGCGCAATTTGCAGGTTTTATGACCAATTTCGCTTACCCCAATTTGTGTCACATCTACTGGAGAATCATGAGCATGTATTATGACGTCACCGTATATGATGACAACATAATTAGTATGCAGTATGACGTCCCAATGTATTATGACGTCATAATGTATCCGCATTATGACATCACAATGTATTATAAGAGCGCAACATGCAGGTATTATGACCAATTTTGCTTACCCCAATTTGTGTCACATCTACTGGAGCATCATGAGCATGTATTATGACGTCACAGTATATGATGACATCATAATTAGTATGGGCTATGACGTCACAATGTATTATGACGTCATAATGTATCCGCATTATGACATCACAATATATTATGAGAGCTCAATTTACAGTTTTTATGACCATTTTCGATTACTCCAATTTGTGTCACATCTACTGGAGCATCATGAGCATGTATTATGACGTCACAGTATATGATGACAAAATAATTAGTATGCACTTTGACGTCACAATGTATTATGACGTCATAATGTATCCGCATTATGACATCACAATATATTATGAGAGCGCAACTTGCAGGTATTATGAGCAATTTCTCTTACCCCAATTTGTGTCACGTCTACTGGAGCATCATGAGCATGTATTATGACGTCACAGTATATGATGACATCATAATTAGTATGCAGTATGACGTCACAATGTATTATGACGTCATAATGTATCCGCATAATGACATCACAATGTATTATGAGAGCGCAATTTGCAGGTTTGATGACCAATTTCGCTTACCCCAATTTGTGTCACATCTACTGGAGAATCATGAGCATGTATTTTGACGTCACCGTATATGATGACATCATAATTAGTATGCAGTATGACGTCACAATGTATTATGAGGTCATAATGTATCCGCATTATGACATCACAATGTATTATGAGAGCGCAACATGCAGGTATTATGACCAATTTTGCTTACCCCAATTTGTGTCACATCTACTGGAGCATCATGAGCATGTATTATGACGTCACAGTATATCATGACATCATATTTAGTATGGGCTATGACGTCACAATATATTATGACGTCATAATGTATACGCATTATGACATCACAATATATTATGAGAGCGCAATTTGCAGTTTTTATGACCATTTTCGATTACTCCAATTTGTGTCACATCTACTGGAGCATCATGAGCATGTATTATGACGTCACAGTATATGATGACAAAATAATTAGTATGCACTTTGACGTCACAATGTATTATGACGTCATAATGTATCCGCATTATGACATCACAATATATTATGAGAGCGCAACTTGCAGGTATTATGAGCAATTTCTCTTACCCCAATTTGTGTCACGTCTACTGGAGCATCATGAGCATGTATTATGACGTCACAGTATATGATGACATCATAATTAGTATGCAGTATGACGTCACAATGTATTATGACGTCATAATGTATCCGCATAATGACATCACAATGTATTATGAGAGCGCAATTTGCAGGTTTAATGACCAATTTCGCTTACCCCAATTTGTGTCACATCTACTGGAGAATCATGAGCATGTATTATGACGTCACCGTATATGATGACATCATTATTAGTATGCAGTATGACGTCACAATGTATTATGACGTCATAATGTATCCGCATTATGACATCACAATGTATTATGAGAGCGCAACATGCAGGTATTATGACAAATTTTGCTTACCCCAATTTGTGTCACATCTACTGGAGCATCATGAGCATGTATTATGACGTCACAGTATATGATGACATCATAATTAGTATGGGCTATGACGTCACAATGTATTATGACGACATAATGTATCCGCATTATGACATCACAATATATTATGAGAGCGCAATTTGCAGTTTTTATGACCATTTTCGATTACTCCAATTTGTGTCACATCTACTGGAGCATCATGAGCATGTATTATGACGTCACAGTATATGATGACAAAATAATTACTATGCACTTTGACGTCACAATGTATTATGACGTCATAATGTATCCGCATTATGACATCACAATATATTATGAGAGCGCAACTTGCAGGTATTATGAGCAATTTCTCTTACCCCAATTTGTGTCACGTCTACTGGAGCATCATGAGCATGTATTATGACGTCACAGTATATGATGACATCATAATTAGTATGCAGTATGACGTCACAATGTATTATGACGTCATAATGTATCCATATTATGACATCACAGTATATTATGAGAGCGCAACATGCAGGTATTATGAGCAATTTCTCTTACCCCAATTTGTGTCACATCTACTGGAGCATCATGAGCGTGTATTATGACATCACAGTATATGATTACATCATAATTAGTATGCACTATGACGTCACAATGTATTATGAAGTCATAATGTATCCGCATTATGACATCTCAATATATTATGAGAGTGCAACATGCAGGTATTATCAGCAATTTCTCTTGCCCCAATTTGTGTCACATCTACTGGAGCATCATGAGCATGTATTATGATGTCACAGTATATGATGATATCATAATTAGTATGCAGTATGATGTCACAATGTATTATGACGTCATAATGTATCCGCATTATGACATCACAATATATTATGAGAGCGCAATTTGCAGGTTTTATGAACAATTTCGCTTACCCCAATTTGTGTAACATCTACTGGAGCATCATGAGCATGTATTATGACGTCACAGCCTATGATGACATCATAACTAGTATGCACTATGACATTACAATGAATTATGACGTCGTAATGTATCCGCATTATGACATCACAATACATTATGAGAGCGCAACATGCAGTTATTATGACCAATTTCGCTTACCCCAATTTGTGTCACATCTACTGGAGCATCATGAGCATGTATTATGACGTCACAGTATATGATGACATCATAATTAATATGGGCTATGACGTCACAATGTATTATGATGTCATAATGTATCCGCATTATGACATCACAATATATTATGAGAGCGCAACTTGCAGTTTTTATGACCATTTTCGATTACTCCAATTTGTGTCACATCTACTGGAGCATCATGAGCATGTATTATGACGTCACAGTATATGCTGACATCATAATTAGTACGCAGTATGATGTCACAATGTATTATGACGTCATAATGTATCCGCATTATGACATCACGATATATTATGAGAACGCAACATGCAGGTATTATGAGCAATTTCTCTTACCACAATTTGTGTCACATCTACTGGAGCATCATGAGCATGTATTATGACGTCACAGTATATGATGACATGATAATTAGTATGCACTATGACGTCAAAATGTATTATGACGTCATAATGTATTCGCATTATGACATCACAATATATTATGAGAGCGCAACTTGCAGGTTTTATGAGCCATTTCTCTTACTCCAATTTGTGTCACGTCTACTGGAGCATCATGAGCATGTATTATGATGTCACAGTATATGATGACATCATAATTAGTTTGCAGTATGACGTCACAATGTATTATGATGTCATAATGTATCCGCATTATGACATCATAATATATTATGAGAGCGCAACATGCAGGTATTATGAGCAATTTCTCTTACCCCAATTTGTGTCACATCTACTGGAGAATCATGAGCATGTATTATGACATCACAGTATATGACGACATCATAATTAGTATGCACTATGACGTCACAACGAATTATGACGTCATAAGGTATCCGCATTATGACATCACAATATATTATGAGAGCGCAATATGCAGGTTTTATGAACAATTTCGCTTACCCCAATTTGTGTCACATCTACTGGAGCATCATGAGCATGTATTATGACGTCACAGTTTATGATGACATCATAATTAATATGCAGTATGACGTCACAATGTATTATGACGTCATAATGTATCCGCCTTATGACATCACAATATATTATGAGAGCGCAACATGCAGGTATTATGAGCAATTTCTCTTACCCCAATTTGTGTCACATCTACTGGAGCATCATGAGCATGTAGTATGACGTCACACTATATGATGACATCATAATTAGTATGGACTATGACGTCACAATGTATTATGACGTCATAATGTATCCGCATTATGACATCACAATATATTATGAGAGCGCAAATTTGCAGGATTTATGACCAATTTCGCTTACCCAAATTTGTGTCACATCTAATGGAGCATCATGAGCATGTATTATGACGTCACAGTATATGATGACATCATAATTAGTATGCAGTATGACGTCACAATATATTATGACGTCATAATGTATCTGCATTATGACATCACAATATATTATGAGAGCGCAACATGCAGGTATTATGAGCAATTTCTCTTACCTAAATTTGTGTCACAACTACTGGAGCATCATGAGCATGTATTATGACGTCACAGTATATGATGACATCATAATTAGTATGCACTATGACGTCACAATGTATTCTGACGTCATAATGTATCCGCATTATGACATCACAATATATTATGAGAGCCCAATTTGCAGGTTTTATGACCAATTTCGCTTACCCCAATTTGTGTCCATCTACTGGAGCATCATGAGCATGTATTATTACGTCACAGTATATGATGACATCATAATTAGTATGCAGTATGATGTCACAATGTATTATGACGTCATAATGTATCCTCATTATGACATCACAATATATTATGAGAGCGCAACATGCAGGTATTATGAGCAATTTCTCTTACCCCAATTTGTGTCACATCTACTGGAGCATCATGAGCATGTATTATGACGTCACAGTATATGATGACATCATAATTAGTATGCACTATGATGTCACAATGTATTATGACGTCATAATGTATCCGCATTATGACATCACAATATATTATGAGAGCGCAATTTGCAGGTTTTATGACCAATTTCGCTTACCCCAATTTGTGTCACATCTACTGGAGCATCATGAGCATGTATTATGACATCACAGTATATGATGACATCATAATTAGTATGCAGTATGACGTCACAATGTATTATGACGTCATAATGTATCCGAATTATGACATCACAATGAATTATGAGAGCGCAACATGCAGGTATTATGACCAACTTCGCTTACCCCAATTTGTGTCACATCTACTGGAGCATCATGAGCATGTATTATGACGTCACAGTATATGATGACATCATAATTAGTATGGGCTATGACGTCACAATGTATTATGACGTCATAATGTATCCGCATTATGACATCACAATATATTATGAGAGCGCAACTTGCAGTTTTTATGACCATTTTCGATTACTCCAATTTGTGTCACATCTACTGGAGCATCATGAGCATGTATTATGACGTCACAGTATATGATGACATCATAATTATTATGCAGTATGACGCCACAATGTATTATGACGTCATAATGTATCTGCATTATGACATCACAATATATTATGAGAACGCAACATGCAGGTATTATGAGCAATTTCTCTTAACACAATTTGTGTCACATCTACTGGAGCATCATGAGCATGTATTATGATGTCAGAGTATATGATGACATCATAATTAGTATGCACTATGACGTCAAAATGTATTATGACGTCATAATGTATCCGCATTATGACATCACAATATATTATGAGAGCGCAACTTGCAGGTATTATGAGCAATTTCTCTTACTCCAATTTGTGTCACGTCTACTGGAGCATCATGAGCATGTATTATGACGTCACAGTATATGATGACATCACAATTAATATGCAGTATGACGTCACAATGTATTATGACGTCATAATGTATCCGCCTTATGACATCACAATATATTATGAGAGCGCAACATGCAGGTATTATGAGCAATTTCTCTTACCCCAATTTGTGTCACATCTACTGGAGCATCATGAGCATGTAGTATGACGTCACAGTATATGATGACATCATAATTAGTATGGACTATGACGTCACAATGTATTATGACGTCATAATGTATCCGCATTATGACATCACAATATATTATGAGAGCGCAAATTTGCAGGATTTATGACCAATTTCGCTTACCCAAATTTGTGTCACATCTACTGGAGCATCATGAGCATGTATTATGACGTCACAGTATATGATGACATCATAATTAGTATGCAGTATGACGTCACAATATATTATGACGTCATAATGTATCTGCATTATGACATCACAATATATTATGAGAGCGCAACATGCAGGTATTATGAGCAATTTCTCTTACCGAAATTTGTGTCACAACTACTGGAGCATCATGAGCATGTATTATGACGTCACAGTATATGATGACATCATAATTAGTTTGCACTATGACGTCACAATGTATTCTGACGTCAAAATGTATCCGCATTATGACATCACAATATATTATGAGAGCGCAATTTGCAGGTTTTATGACCAATTTCGCTTACCCCAATTTGTGTCCATCTACTGGAGCATCATGAGCATGTATTATGACGTCACAGTATATGATGATATCATGATTAGTATGCAGTATGATGTCACAATGTATTATGACGTCATAATGTATCCTCATTATGACATCACAATATATTATGAGAGCGCAACATGCAGGTATTATGAGCAATTTCTCTTACCCCAATTTGTGTCACATCTACTGGAGCATCATGAGCATGTATTATGACGTCAGAGTATATGATGACATCATAATTAGTATGCACTATGACGTCACAATGTATTATGACGTCATAATGTATCCGCATTATGACATCACAATATATTATGAGAGGGCAACATGCAGGTATTATGAGCAATTTCTCTTACCCCAATTTGTGTCACATCTACTGGAGCATCATGAGCATGTATTATGACATCACAGTATATGATGACATCATAATTAGTATGCAGTATGATGTCACAATGTATTATGACGTCATAATGTATCCGCATTATGACATCACAATATATTATGAGAGCGCAATTTGCTGGTTTTATGACCAATTTCGCTTACCCCAATTTGTGTCACATCTACTGGAGCATCATGAGCATGTATTATGACGTCACAGCATATGATGACATCATAACTAGTATGCACTATGACATCACAATGAATTATGACGTCGTAATGTATCCGCATTATGACATCACAATATATTATGAGAGCGCAACATGCAGTTATTATGAGCAATTTCTCTTACCCCAATTTGTGTCACATCTACTGGAGCATCATGAGCGTGTATTATGACGTCACAGTATATGATGACATCATAATTAGTATGCACTATGACGTCACAATGTATTATGACGTCATAATGTATCCGCATTATGACATCTCAATATATTATGAGAGCGCAACATGCAGGTATTATGAGCAATTTCTCTTACCTAAATTTGTGTCACATCTACTGGAGAATCATGAGCATGTATTATGATGTAACAGTATATGATGACATCATAATTAGTATGCAGTATGACGTCACAATGTATTATGACGTCATAATGTATCCGCATTGTTACATCACAATATATTATGAGAGCGCAACATGCAGGTATTATGACCAATTTCTCCTACCCCAATTTGTGTCACATCTACTGGAGCATCATGAGCATGTATTATTACGTCACAGTATATGATGACATCATAATTAGTATGCACTATGACGTCACAATGTATTATGACGTCATAATGTATCCGCATTATGACATCACAATATATTATGAGAGCGCAATTTGCAGGTTTTATGACCAATTTCGCTTACCCCAATTTGTGTCACATCTACTGGAGCATCATGAGCATGTATTATGACGTCACAGTATATGATGACATCGTAATTAGTATGCAGTATGATGTCACAATGTATTATGACGTCATAATGTATCCGCATTATGACAACACAATATATAATGAGAGCGCAATTTGCAGGTTTTATGACCAATTTCGCTTACCCCAATTTGTGTCACATCTACCGGAGCATCATGAGCATGTATTATGACGTCACAGCATATGATGACATCATAACTAGTATGCACTATGACGTCACAATGCATTATGACGTCGTAATGTATCCGCATTATGACATCACAATATATTATGAGAGCGCAACATGAAGGTATTATGAGCAATTTCTCTTACCACAATTTGTGTCACATCTACTGGAGTATCATGAGCATGTATTATGACGTCACAGTATATGATGACATCATAATTAGTATGCACTATGACGTCACAATGTATTATGACGACATAATGTGTCCGCATTATGACATCACAGTATATTATGAGAGCGCAACTTGCAGGTTTTATGACCAATTTCGCTTACCCCAATTTGTGTCACATCTACTGTAGCATCATGAGCATGTATTATGACGTCACAGTATATGATGACATCATAATTAGTATGCAGTATGACGTCACAATGTATTATGACGTCATAATGTATCCGCATTATGACATCACAATATATGATCAGAGCGCAATTTGCAGGTATTGTGACCCATTTCTCTTACCCCAATTTGTGTCACATCTACTGGAGTATCATGAGCATGTATTATGATGTCACAGTATATGATGACATCATAATTAATATGCACTATGACGTCACAATGTATTATGACGTCATAATGTATCCGCATTATGACATCACAGTATATTATGAGAGCGCAATTTGCAGGTATTAAGAACAATTTCTCTTACCCCAATTTGTGTCACATCTACTGGAGCATCATCAGCATGTATTATGACGTCACAGTATATGATGACATCATAATTAGTATGCACTATGACGTCACAATGTATTATGACGTCATATGTATCCGCATTATGACATCACAATATATTATGAGAGCGCAATTTGCAGGTTTTATGACCAATTTCGCTTAACCCAATTTGTTTCACATCTACTGGAGCATCATGAGCATGTATTATGACGTCACAGTATATGATGACATCATAATTAGTATGCAGTATGATGTCACAATGTATTATGACGTCATAATGTATCCGCATTATGACATCACAATATACTATTAGAGCGCAATTTGCAGGTTTTATGAACAATTTCGCTTACCCCAATTTGTGTCACATATACTGGAGCATCATGAGCATGTATTATGACGTCACAGTATATGATGACATCATAATTAGTATGTAGTATGACGTCACAATGTATTATGACGTCGTAATGTATCCGCCTTATGACATCACAATATATTATGAGAGCGCAATTTGCAGGTATTATGAGCAATTTCTCTTACCCCTATTTGTGTCACATCTACTGGAGCATCATGACCATGTACTATGACGTCAGAGTATATGATGACATCATAATTAGTATGCACTATGACATCAAAATGTATTATGACGTCATAATGTATCCGCATTGTGACATCACAATATATTATGAGAGCGCAATTTGCAGGTTTTATGACCAATTTCGCTTACCCATTTTGTGTCACATTTACTGGAGCATCATGAGCATGTATTATGACGTCACAGTATATGATGACATCATAATTAGTATGCAGTATGATGTTACAATGTATTATGACGTCATAATGTATCCGCATTATGACATCACAATATATTATGAGAGCGCAATTTGCAGGTTTTATGACCAATTTCGCTTACCCGAATTTGTGTCACATCTACTGGAGCATCATGAGCATGTATTATGTCGTCACAGCATATGATGACATCATAATTAGTATGCAGTATGATGTCACAATGTATTATGACGTCATAATGTATCCGCATTATGACATCACAATATATTATGAGAGCGCAACATGCAGGTATTATGAGCAATTTCTCTTGCCTAAATTTGTGTGACATCTACTGGAGCATCATGAGCATGTATTATGACGTCACAGTATATGATGACATCATAATTAGTATGCACTATGACGTCACAATGTATTATGACGTCATAATGTATCCGCATTATGACCTCACAATATATTATGAGAGCGCAATTTGCAGGTTTTATGACCATTTTCGCTTACCCCAATTTGTGTCACATCTACTGGAGAATCATGAGCATGTATTATGACGTCACAGTATATGATGACATCATAATTAGTATGCAGTATGACGTCACAATGTACTATGACGTCATAATGTATCCGCATTATGACATCACAATGTATTATGAGAGGGCAACATGCAGGTATTATGACCAATTTCGCTTACCCCAATTTGTGTCACATCTACTGGAGCATCATGAGCATGTATTATGACGTCACAGTATATGATGACATCATAATTAGTATGGACTATGACGTCACAATGTATTATGACGTCATAATGTATCCGCATTATGACATCACAATATATTATGAGAGCGCAATTTGCAGTTTTTATGACCATTTTCGATTACTCCAATTTGTGTCACATCTACTGGAGCATCATGAGCATTTATTATGACGTCACAGTATATGATGACATCATAATTAGTATGGACTATGACGTCACAATATATTATGACGTCATAATGTATCCGCATTTTGACATCACAATATATTATCAGAGCGCAATTTGCAGGTTTTATGACCATTTTCGATTACTCCAATTTGTGTGACATCTACTGGAGCATCATGAGCATGTATTATGACATCACAGAATATGATGACATCATGATTACTATGCACTATGACGTCACAGTATATTATGACGTCATAATGTATCCGCATTATGACATCACAATATATTATGAGAGCGCAACATGCAGGTATTATGAGCAATTTCTCTTGCCTAAATTTGTGTGACATCTACTGGAGCATCATGAGCATGTATTATGACGTCACAGTATTTGATGACATCATAATTAGTATGCACTATGACGTCACAATGTATTATGACGTCATAATGTATCCGCATTATGACATCACAATATATTATGAGAGCGCAATTTGCAGGTTTTATGACCATTTTCGCTTACCCCAATTTGTGTCACATCTACTGGAGAATCATGAGCATGTATTATGACGTCACAGTATATGATGACATCATAATTAGTATGCAGTATGACGTCACAATGTATTATGACGTCATAATGTATCCGCATTATGACATCACAATGTATTATGAGAGCGCAACATGCAGGTATTATGACCAATTTCGCTTACCCCAATTTGTGTCACATCTACTGGAGCATCATGAGCATGTATTATGACGTCACAGTATATGATGACATCATAATTAGTATGCACTATGACGTCACAATGTATTATGACGTCATAATGTATCCGCATTATGACATCACAATATATTATGATAGCGCAATTTGCAGGTTTTATGACCATTTTCGATTACTCCAATTTGTGTCACATCTACTGGAGCATCATGAGCATTTATTATGACGTCACAGTATATGATGACAACATAATTAGTATGGACTATGACGTCGCAATATATTATGACGTCATAATGTATCCGCATTATGACATCACAATATATTATCAGAGCGCAATTTGCAGGTTTTATGACCATTTTCGATTACTCCAATTTGTGTCACATCTACTGGAGCATCATGAGCATGTATTATGACGTCACAGTATATGATGACATCATGATTACTATGCACTATTATGTCACAATATATTATGACGTCATAATGTATCCGCATTATGACATCACAATATATTATGAGAGCGCAACATGCAGGTATTATGAGTAATTTCTCTTGCCTAAATTTGTGTGACATCTACTGGAGCATCGTGAGCATGTATTATGACGTCACAGTATATGATGACATCATAATTAGTATGCAGTATGATGTCACAATGTATTATGACGACATAATGTATCCGCATTATGACATCACAGTATATTATGAGAGCGCAACTTGCAGGTTTTATGACCAATTTCGCTTACCCCAATTTGTGTCACATCAACTGTAGCATCATGAGCATGTATTATGACGTCACAGTATATGATGACATCATAATTAGTATGTAGTATGACGTCACAATGTATTATGACGTCGTAATGTATCCGCCTTATGACATCACAATATATTATGAGAGCGCAATTTGCAGGTATTATGAGCAATTTCTCTTACCCCTATTTGTGTCACATCTACTGGAGCATCATGAGCATGTATTATGACGTCACAGTATATGATGACATCATGATTACTATGCACTATGACGTCACAATATATTATGACGTCATAATGTATCCGCATTATGACATCACAATATATTATGAGAGCGCAACATGCAGGTATTATGAGCAATTTCTCTTGCCTAAATTTGTGTGACATCTACTGGAGCATCATGAGCATGTATTATGACGTCACGGTATATGATGTCATCATAATTAGTATGTAGTATGACGTCACAATGTATTATGACGTCGTAATGTATCCGCATTATGACATCAAAATATATGATCAGAGCGCAATTTGAAGGTATTGTGACCCATTTCTCTTACCCCTATTTGTGTCACATCTACTGGAGCATCATGACCATGTATTATGACGTCAGAGTATATGATGACATCATAATTAGTATGCACTATGACATCAAAATGTATTATGAGGTCATAATGCATCCGCATTGTGACATCACAATATATTATGAGAGCGCAATTTGCAGGTTTTATGACCAATTTCGCTTACCCCATTTTGTGTCACATTTACTGGAGCATCATGAGCATGTATTATGACGTCACAGTATATGACGACATCATAATTAGTATGCAGTATGACGTCACAATGTATTATGATGTCATAATGTATCCGCATTATGACATCACAATATATTATGAGAGCGCAACATGGTGGTATTATGACCAATTTCGCTTACCCCAATTTGTGTCACATCTACTGGAGCATCATGAGCATGTATTATGACGTCACAGTATATGATGACATCATAATCAGTATGGACTATGACGTCACAATGTATTATGACGTCATAATGTATCCGCATTATGACATCACAATATATTATGAGAGCGCAATTTGCAGGTTTTATGACCATTTTCGATTACTCCAATTTGTGTCACATCTACTGGAGCATCATGAGCATTTATTACGACGTCACAGTATATGATGACATCATAATTAGTATGGACTATGACGTCGCAATATATTATGACGTCATAATGTATCCGCATTATGACATCACAATATATTATCAGAGCGCAATTTGCAGGTTTTATCACCATTTTTGATTACTACAATTTGTGTCACATCTACTGGAGCATCATGAGCATGTATTATGACGTCACAGTATATGATGACATCATGATTACTATGCACTATTATGTCACAATATATTATGACGTCATAATGTATCCGCATTATGACATCACAATATATTATGAGAGCGCAACATGCAGGTATTATGAGTAATTTCTCTTGCCTAAATTTGTGTGACATCTACTGGAGCATCATGAGCATGTATTATGACGTCACAGTATATGATGACATCATAATTAGTATGCACTATGACGTCACAATGTATTATGACGTCATAATGTATCCGCATTATGACATCACAATATATTATGAGAGCGCAATTTGCAGGATTTATGAGCAATTTCTCTTACCCCAATTTGTGTCACATCAAATGGACCATCATGAGCATGTATTATGACATCACAATATATGATGACATCATAATTAGTATGCACTATGACGTCACAATGTATTATGACGACATAATGTATCCGCATTATGACATCACAGTATATTATGAGAGCGCAACTTGCAGGTTTTATGACCAATTTCGCTTACCCCAATTTGTGTCACATCAATTGGAGCATCATGAGCATGTATTATGACGTCACAGTATATGATGACATCATAATTAGTATGTAGTATGACGTCACAATGTATTATGACGTCGTAATGTATCCGCCTTATGACATCACAATATATTATGAGAGCGCAATTTGCAGGTTTTATGAGCAATTTCTCTTACCCCAATTTGTGTCACATCAAATGGACCATCATGAGCATGTATTATGACGTCACAGTATATGATGACATCATAATTAGTATGCACTATGACGTCACAATGTATTATGAAGACATAATGTATCCGCATTATGACATCACAGTATATTATGAGAGCGCAACTTGCAGGTTTTATGACCAATTTCGCTTACCCCAATTTGTGTCACATCTACTGTAGCATCATGAGCATGTATTATGACGTCACAGTATATGATGACATCATAATAAGTATGTAGTATGACGTCACAATGTATTATGACGTCGTAATGTATCCGCATTATGACATCAAAATATATGATCAGAGCGCAATTTGAAGGTATTGTGACCCATTTCTCTTACCCCTATTTGTGTCACATCTACTGGAGCATCATGACCATGTATTATGACGTCAGAGTATATGATGACATCATAATTAGTATGCACTATGACATCAAAATGTATTATGACGTCATAATGCATCCGCATTGTGACATCACAATATATTATGAGAGCGCAATTTGCAGGTTTTATGACCAATTTCGCTTACCCCATTTTGTGTCACATTTACTGGAGCATCATGAGCATGTATTATGACGTCACAGTATATGACGACATCATAATTAGTATGCAGTATGACGTCACAATGTATTATGACGTCATAATGTATCCGCATTATGACATCACAATATATTATGAGAGCGCAACATGGTGGTATTATGACCAATTTCGCTTACCCCAATTTGTGTCACATCTACTGGAGCATCATGAGCATGTATTATGACGTCACAGTATATGATGACATCATAATTAGTATGCACTATGACGTCACAATGTATTATGACGTCATAATGTATCCGCATTATGACATCACAATATATTATGAGAGCGCAATTTGCAGGTTTTATGACAAATTTCGCTTACCCCAATTTGTGTCACATCTACTGGAGCATCATGAGCATGTATTATGACGTCACAGCATATGATGACATCATAATTAGTATGCACTATGACGTCACAATGTATTATGACGTCATAGTGTATCCGCATTATGGCATCACAATATATTATGAGAGCGCAACATGCAGGTATTATGAGCAATTTCTCTTACCCCAATTTGTGTCACATCTACTGGAGCATCATGAGCATGTATTATGACGTCACAGTATTTGATGACATCATAATTAGTATGCACTATGACGTCACAATGTATTATGACGTCATAATGTATCCGCATTATGACATCACAATATTTTATGAGAGCGCAACATGCAGGTATTATGAGCAATTTCTCTTATCTAAATTTGTGTCACATCTACTGGAGCATCATGACCATGTATTATGACTTCAGAGTATATGATGACATCATAATTAGTATGCAGTATGACATCACAATGTATTATGACATCATAATGTATCCGCATTGTGATATCACAATATATTATGAGAGCGCAACATGCAGGTTTTATGACCAATTTCTCCCACCCCAATTTGTGTCACATCTACTGGAGCATCATGAGCATGTATTATGACGTCACAGTATATGATGACATCATAATTAGTATGCAGTATGATGTCACAATGTATTATGACGTCATAATGTATCCGCATTATGACATCACAATATATAATGAGAGCGCAATTTGCAGGTTTTATGACCAATTTCGCTTACCCCAATTTGTGTCACATCTACTGGAGCATCATGAGCATGTATTATGACGTCACAGCATATGATGACATCATAACTAGTATGCACTATGACGTCACAATGCATTATGACGTCATAATGTATCCGCATTATGACATCACAATATATTATGAGAGCGCAACATGCAGGTATTATGAGCAATTTCTCTTACCCCAATTTGTGTCACATCTACTGGCGCATCATGAGCATGTATTATGACGTCACAGTATGTGACGACATCATAATTAGTATGCACTATGATGTCACAATGTATTATGACGTCATAATGTATCCGCATTATGACATCACAATATGAGAGCGCAATTTGCAGTTTTTATGACCATTTTCGATTACTCCAATTTGTGTCACATCTACTGGAGCATCATGAGCATGTATTATGACGTCACCGTATATGATGACATCATAATTAGTACGCACTATGACGTCACAATGTATTATGACGTCATAATGTATCCGCATTATGATATCACAATATATTATGAGAGTGCAATTTGCAGGTTTTATGACCAATTTCGCTAACCCCAATTTGTGTGACATCTACTGGAGCATCATGAGCATGTATTATGACGTCACAGCATATGATGACATCACAACTAGTATGCACTATGACGTCACAATGCATTATGACGTCGTAATGTATCCGCATTATGACATCACAATATATTATGAGAGCGCAACATGCAGGTATTATGAGCAAATTCTGTTACCCCAATTTGTGTCACATCTACTGGCGCATCATGAGCATGTATTATGACGTCACAGTATATGGTGACATCATAATTTGTTTGCACTATGACGTCACAATGTATTATGTCGTCATAATGTATCCGCATTATGACATCACAATATATTATGAGAGCGCAATTTGCAGGTTTTATGACCAATTTAGCTTACCCCATTTTGTGTCACATCTACTGGAGCATCATGAGCATGTATTATGACGTCACAGTATATGATGATGTCATAATTAGTATGCACTATGACGTCACAATGTATTATGACGTCATAATGTATCCGCATTATGACATCACAATATATTATGAGAGCGCAACATGCAGGTATTATGAGCAAATTCTCTTACCCCAATTTGTGTCACACCTACTGGAGCATCATGAGCATGTATTATGACGTCACAGTATATGATGACATCATAATTACTACGCACTATGACGTCACAATGTATTATGTCGTCATAATGTATCCACATTATGACATCACAATATATTATGAGAGCGCAATTTACAGGTTTTATGACCATTTTCGATTACCCCAATTTGTGTCACATCTACTGGAGCATCATGAGCATGTATTATGACGTCACAGTATATAATGACATCATAATTACTACGCACTATGACGTCACAATGTATTATGATGTCATAAAGTATCCGCATTATGACATCACAATATATTATGAGAGTGCAATTTGCAGGTTTTATGAACAATTTCGCTTACCCCAATTTGTGTCACATCTACTGGAGCATCATGATCATGTATTATGACGTCACAGCATATGATGACATCATAACTAGTATGCAAGATGACGTCACAATGTATTATGACGTCATAATGTATCCGCATTATGACATCACAATATATTATGAAAGCGCAACATGCAGGTATTATGAGCAATTTCTTTTACCACAATTTGTGTCACATCTACAGGAGCATCATGAGCATGTATTATGACTTCACAGTATATGATGACATCATAATTAGTATGCACTATGACGTCACAATGTATTATGACGTCATAATGTATCCGCATTTTGACATCACAATATATTATGAGAGCGCAATTTGCAGGTTTTTTGACCAATTTCGCTTACCCCATTTTGTGTCACATCTTCTGAAGCATCATGAGCATGTATAATGACGTCACAGTATATGATGACATCATAATTAGTATGCAGTATGACGTCACAATGTATTATGACGTCATAATGTATCCGCATTATGACATCAAAATATATTATGAGTGCGCAATTTGCATGTCTTATGACCATTTTCGCTTACCCCAATTTTTGTCACATCTACTGGAGCATCATGAGCATGTATTATGACCTCACAGTATATGATGACTTCATAATGAGTATGCAATATGACGTCACAATGTATTATGACGTCATAATGTATCCGCATTATGACATCACAATATATTATGAGAGCGCAATTTGCAGGTATTATGAGCAATTTCTCTTACCCCAATTTGTGTCACATTTACTGGAGCATCATGAGCATGTATTATGACGTCACAGTATGTGGCGACATCATAATTAGTATGCACTATGATGTCACAATGTATTATGACGTCATAATGTATCCGCATTATGACATCACAATATATTATGAGAGCGCAATTTGCAGTTTTTATGACCATTTTCGATTACTCCAATTTGTGTCACATCTACTGGAGCATCATGAGCATGTATTATGACGTCACAGTATATGATGACATCATAATTAGTATGCAGTATGACGTCACAATGTATTATGACGTCATAATGTATCCGCATTATGACATCACAATATATTATGAGAACGCAACATGCAGGTATTATGAGCAATTTCCCTTACCACAATTTGTGTCACGTCTACTGGAGCATCATGAGCATGTATTATGACGTCACAGTATATGATGACATCATAATCAGTATGCACTATGACGTCACAATGTATTATGACGTCATAATGTATCCGCATTATGACATCACAATATATTATGAGAGCGCAACTTGCAGGTATTATGAGCAATTTCTCTTACTCCAATTTGTGTCACGTCTACTGGAGCACCATGAGCATGTATTATGACGTCACAGTATATGATGACATCATAATTAGTATGCAGTATGACGTCACAATGTATTATGACGTCATAATGTATCCGCATTATGACATCATAATATATTATGAGAGCGCAACCTGCAGGTATTATGAACAATTTCTCTTACCCCAATTTGTGTCACATCTACTGGAGCATCATGAGCATGTATTATGACATCACAGTATATGATGACATCATAATTAGTATGCACTATGACGTCACAACGTATTATGACGTCATAATGTATCCGCATTATGACATCACAATATATTATGAGAGCGCAATTTGCAGGTTTTATGAACAATTTCGCTTACCCCAATTTGTGTCACATCTACTGGCGCATCATGAGCATGTATTATGACGTCACAGTATATGATGACATCATAATTAATATGGACTATGACATCACAATGTATTATGACGTCATAATGTATCCGCATTATGACATCACAATATATTATGACAGCGCAATTTGCAGGTTTTATGACAAATTTCGCTTACCCCAATTTGTGTCACATCTACTGGAGCATCATGAGCATGTATTATGACGTCACAGCATATGATGACATCATAATTAGAATGCACTATGATGTCACAATGTATTATGACGTCATAATGTATCCGCATTATGACATCACAATATATTATGAGAGCGCAACATGCAGGTATTATGAGCACTTTCTCTTACCCCAATTTGTGTCACATCTACTGGAGCATCAGGAGGATGTATTATGACGTCACAGCATATGATGACATCATAATTAGTATGCACTATGACGTCACAATGTATTATGACGTCATAATGTATCCGCCTTATGACATCACAATATATTATGAGAGCGCAACATGCAGGTATTATGAGCAATTTCTCTTATCTAAATTTGTGTCACATCTACTGGAGCATCATGAGCATGTATTATGATGTCACAGTATATGATGACATCATAATTAGTATGCAGTATGACATCACAATGTATTATGACGTCATAATGTATCCGCATTGTGATATCACAATATATTATGAGAGCGCAACATGCAGGTTTTATGACCAATTTCTCCTACCCCAATTTGTGTCACATCTACTGGAGCATCATGAGCATGTATTATGACGTCACAGTATATGATGACATCATAATTAGTATGCAGAATGACGTCACAGTGTATTATGACGTCATAATATATCCGCATTATGACATCACAATATATGATCAGAGCGCAATTTGCAGGTATTGTGACCCATTTCTCTTACCCCAATTTGTGTCACATCTACTGGAGTATCATGAGCATGTATTATGATGTCACAGTATATGATGACATCATAATTAGTATGCACTATGACATCACAATGTATTATGACGTCATAATGTATCCGCATTATGACATCACAGTATATTATGAGAGCGCAACTTGCTGGTTTTATGACCAATTTCGCTTACCCCAATTTGTGTCACATCTACTTGAGCATCATGAGCATGTATTATGACGTCACAGTATATGATGACATCATAAATAGTATGCAGTATGATGTCACAATGTATTATGACGTCATAATGTATCCGCCTTATGACATCACAATGTATTATGAGAGCGCAATTTGCAGGTATTATGAGCAGTTTCTCTTACCCCAATTTTTTTCACATCTACTGGAGAATCATGAGCATGTATTATGACGTCACAGTATATGATGACATCATAATTAGTATGCACTATGACGTCGCAATGTATTATGACGTCATAATGTATCCACATTATGACATCACAATGTATTATGAGAGCGCAACATGCAGGTATTATGAGAAAATTCTGTTACCCCAATTTGTGTCACATCTACTGGCGCATCATGAGCATGTATTATGACGTCACAGTATATGATGACATCATAATTTGTATGCACTATGACGTCACAATGTATTATGTCGTCATAATGTATCCGCATTATGACATCACAATATATTATGAGAGCGCAATTTGCAGGTTTTATGACCAATTTAGCTTACCCCATTTTGTGTCACATCAACTGGAGCATCATGAGCATGTATTATGACGTCACAGTATATGATGACATCATAATTAGTATGCACTATGACGTCACAATATATTATGTCGTCATAATGTATCCACATTATGACATCACAATATATTATGAGAGCGCAATTTACAGGTTTTATGACCATTTTCGATTACCCCAATTTGTGTCACATCTACTGGAGCATCATGAGCATGTATTATGACCTCACAGTATATGATGACATCATAATTAGTACGCACTATGACGTCACAATGTATTATGATGTCATAATGTATCCGCATTATGACATCACAATATATTATGAGAGTGCAATTTGCAGGTTTTATGACCAATTTCGCTTACCCCAATTTGTGTCACATCTACTGGAGCATCATGATCATGTGTTGTGACGTCACAGCATATGATGACATCATAACGAGTATGCAAGATGACGTCACAATGTATTATGACGTCATAATGTATCCGCATTATGACAACACAATATATTATGAAAGCGCAACATGCAGGTATTATGAGCAATTTCTCTTACCCCAATTTGTGTCACATCTACTGGAGCATCATGAGCATGTATTATGACGCCACAGTATATGATGACATCATAATTAGTATGTACTATGACGTCACAATGTATTATGACGTCATAATGTATCCGCATTTTGACATCACAATATTTTATGAGAGCTCAATTTGCAGGTTTTATGACCAATTTCGCTTACCCCATTTTGTGTCACATGTACTGAAGCATCATGAGCATGTATTATGACGTCACAGTATATGATGACATCATAATTAGTATGCAGTATGACGTCACAATGCATTATGACGTCATAATGTATCCGCATTATGACATCACAATATATTATGAGTGCGCAATTTGCATGTCTTATGACCCTTTTCGCTTACCCCAATTTGTGTCACATCTACTGGAGCATCATGAGCATGTATTATGACCTCACAGTATATGATGACATCATAATGAGTATGCAATATGACGTCACAATGTATTATGACGTCATAATGTATCCGCATTATGACATCACAATATATAATGAGAGCGCAATTTGCAGGTATTATGAGCAATTTCTCTTACCCCAATTTGTGTCACATTTACTGGAGCATCATGAGCATGTATTATGACATCACAGTATGTGATCACATCATATTTAGTATGCACTATGATGTCACAATGTATTATGACGTCATAATGTATCCGCATTATGACATCACAATATATTATGAGAGCGCAATTTGCAGTTTTTATGACAATTTTCGATTACTCCAATTTGTGTCACATCTACTGGAGCATCATGAGCATGTATTATGACGTCACAGTATATGATGACATCATAATTAGTATGCAGTATGATGTCACAATGTATTATGACGTCATAATGTATCCGCCTTATGACATCACAATATATTATGAGAGCGCAACATGCAGGTATTATGAGCAATTTCTCTTACCACAATTTGTTTCAAGTCTACTGGAGCATCATGAGCATGTATTATGACATCACAGTATATGATGACATCATAATTAGTATGCACTATGACGTCACAATGTATTATGACGTCATAATGTATCCGCATTATTACATCACAATATATTATGAGAGCGCAACTTGCAGGTATTATGAGCAATTTCTCTTACTCCAATTTGTGTCACGTCTACGGGAGCATCATGAGCATGTATTATGACGTCACAGTATATGATGACATCATAATTAGTATGCAGTATGACGTCCCAATGTATTATGACGTCATAATGTATCCGCATTATGACATCATAATATATTATGAGAGCGCAACATGCAGGTATTATGAGCAATTTCTCTTACCCCAATTTGTGTCACATCTACTGGAGCATCATGAGCATGTATTATGACATCACAGTATATGATGACATCATAATTAGTATGCACTATGATGTCACAACTTATTATGACGTCATAATGTATCCGCATTATAACATCACAATATACTATGAGAGCGCAATTTGCAGGTTTTATGAACAATTTCGCTTACCCCTATTTGTGTCACATCTACTAGAGCATCATGAGCATGTATTATGACGTCACAGTATATGATGACATCATAATTAATATGCAGTATGACGTCACAATGTATTATGACGTCATAATGTATCCGCCTTATGACATCACAATATATTATGAGAGCGCAACATGCAGGTATTATGAGAAATTTCTCTTTCCCCAATTTGTGTCACATCTACTGGAGCATCATGAGCATGTATTATGACGTCACAGTATATGATGACATCATAATTAGTATGGACTATGACGTCACAATGTATTATGACGTCATAATGTATCCGCATTATGACATCAGAATATATTATGAGAGCGCAATTTGCAGGTTTTATGACAAATTTCGCTTACCCCAATTTTGTCACATCTACTGGAGCATCATGAGCATGTATTATGACGTCACAGCATATGATGACATCATAATTAGAATGCACTATGACGTCACAATGTATTATGACGTCATAATGTATCCGCATTATGACATCACAATATATTATGAGAGCGCAACATGCAGGTATTTTGAGCAATTTCTCTTACCCCAATTTGTGTCACATCTACTGGAGCATCAGGAGCATGTATTATGACATCACAGTATATGATGACATCATAATTAGTATGCACTATGATGTCACAATGTATTATGACGTCATAATGTATCCGCATTATGACATCACAATATATTATGAGAGCGCAACATGCAGGTATTATTAGCAATTTCTCTTATCTAAATTTGTGTCACATCTACTGGAGCATCATGAGCATGTATTATGATGTCACAGTATATGATGACATCATAATTAGTATGCAGTATGACATCACAATGTATTATGACGTCATAATGTATCCGCATTGTGATATCACAATATATTATGAGAGCGCAACATGCAGGTTTTATGACCAATTTCTCCTACCCCAATTTGTGTCACATCTACTGGAGCATCATGAGCATGTATTATGACGTCACAGTATATGATGACATCGTAATTAGTATGCAGTATGACGTCACAATGTATTATGACGTCATAATATATCCGCATTATGACATCACAATATATGATCAGAGCGCAATTTGCAGGTATTGTGACCCATTTCTCTTACCCCAATTTGTGTCACATCTACTGGAGTATCATGAGCATGTATTATGATGTCACAGTATATGATGACATCATAATTAGTATGCACTATGACGTCACAATGTATTATGACGTCATAATGTATCCGCATTATGACATCACAGTATATTATGAGAGCGCAACTTGCAGGTTTTATGACCAATTTCGCTTACCCCAATTTGTGTCACATCTACTTGAGCATCATGAGCATGTATTATGACGTCACAGTATATGATGACATCATAACTAGCATGCACTATGACGTCACAATGTATTATGACGTCATAATGTATCCGCCTTATGACATCACAATATATTATGAGAGCGCAACATGCAGGTATTATGAGCAATTTCTCTTACCCCAATTTGTGTCACATCTACTGGAGCATCATGAGCATGTATTATGACGTCACAGTATATGATGACATCATAAATAGTATGCAGTATGATGTCACAATGTATTATGACGTCAAAATGTATCCGCCTTATGACATCACAATATATTATGAGAGCGCAGTTTGCAGGTATTATGAGCAGTTTCTCTTACCCCAATTTTTTTCACATCTACTGGAGAATCATGAGCATGTATTATGACGTCACAGTATATGATGACATCATAAATAGTATGCAGTATGATGTCACAATGTATTATGACGTCAAAATGTATCCGCCTTATGACATCACAATATATTATGAGAGCGCAGTTTGCAGGTATTATGAGCAGTTTCTCTTACCCCAATTTTTTTCACATCTACTGGAGAATCATGAGCATGTATTATGACGTCACAGTATATGATGACGTCATAATTAGTATGCACTATGACGTCACAATGTATTATGACGTCATAATGTATCCGCATTTTGACATCACAGTATATTATGAGAGCGCAATTTGCAGGTTTTATGACCAATTTCGCTTACCCCAATTTGTGTCACATCTACTGGAGCATCATGATCATGTGTTATGACGTCACAACATACGATGACATCATAACTAGTATGCACTATGACGTCACAATGCATTATGACGTCGTAATGTATCCGCATTATGACATCACAATATATTATGAGAGCGCAACATGCAGGTATTATGAGCATATTCTGTTACCCCAATTTGTGTCACATCTACTGGCGCATCATGAGCATGTATTATGACGTCACAGTATATGATGACATCATAATTTGTTTGCACTATGACGTCACAATGTATTATGTCGTCATAATGTATCCGCATTATGACATCACAATATATTATGAGAGCGCAATTTGCAGGTTTTATGACCAATTTAGCTTACCCCATTTTGTGTCACATCCACTGGAGCATCATGAGCATGTATTGTGACGTCACAGTATATGATGACATCATAATTAGTACGCACTATGACGTCACAATGTATTATGACGTCATAATGTATCCGCATTATGACATCACAATATATTATGAGAGTGCAATTTGCAGGTTTTATGACCAATTTCGCTTACCCCAATTTGTGTCACATCTACTGGAGCATCATGAGCATGTATTATGACGTCACAGCATATGATGACATCATAACTAGTATGCACTATGACGTCACAATGCATTATGACGTCGTAATGTATCCGCATTATGACATCACAATATATTATGAGAGCGCAACATGCAGGTATTATGAGCAAATTCTGTTACCCCAATTTGTGTCACATCTACTGGCGCATCATGAGCATGTATTATGACGTCACAGTATATGGTGACATCATAATTTGTTTGCACTATGACGTCACAATGTATTATGTCGTCATAATGTATCCGCATTATGACATCACAATATATTATGAGAGCGCAATTTGCAGGTTTTATGACCAATTTAGCTTACCCCATTTTGTGTCACATCTACTGGAGCATCATGAGCATGTATTATGACGTCACAGTATATGATGACATCATAATTAGTATGCAGTATGACGTCACAATATATTATGACGTCATAATGTATCCGCATTATGACATCACAATATATTATGAGAACGCAACATGCAGGTATTATGAGCAATTTCCCTTACCACAATTTGTGTCACGTCTACTGGAGCATCATGAGCATGTATTATGACGTCACAGTATATGATGACATCATAATTAGTATGCACTATGACGTCACAACGTATTATGACGTCATAATGTATCCGCATTATGACATCACAATATATTATGAGAGCGCAATTTGCAGGTTTTATGAACAATTTCGCTTACCCCAATTTGTGTCACATCTACTGGCGCATCATGAGCATGTATTATGACGTCACAGTATATGATGACATCATAATTAATATGGACTATGACATCACAATGTATTATGACATCATAATGTATCCGCATTATGACATCACAATATATTATGAGAGCGCAATTTGCAGGTTTTATGACAAATTTCGCTTACCCCAATTTGTGTCACATCTACTGGAGCATCATGAGCATGTATTATGACGTCACAGCATATGATGACATCATAATTAGAATGCACTATGACGTCACAATGTATTATGACGTCATAATATATCCGCATTATGACATCACAATATATTATGAGAGCGCAACATGCAGGTATTATGAGCACTTTCTCTTACCCCAATTTGTGTCACATCTACTGGAGCATCAGGAGCATGTATTATGACGTCACAGTATATGATGACATCATAATTAGTATGCACTATGACGTCACAATGTATTATGACGTCATAATATATCCGCATTATGACATCACAATATATTATGAGAGCGCAACATGCAGGTATTATGAGCAATTTCTCTTATCTAAATTTGTGTCACATCCACTGGAGCATCATGAGCATGTATTATGATGTCACAGTATATGATGACATCATACTTAGTATGCACTATGACGTCACAATGTATTATGACGTCATAATGTATCCGCATTTTGACATCACAGTATATTATGAGAGCGCAACTTGCAGGTTTTATGACCAATTTCGCTTACCCCAATTTGTGTCACATCTACTTGAGCATCATGAGCATGTATTATGACCTCACAGTATATGATGACATCATAAATAGTATGCAGTATGATGTCACAATGTATTATGACGTCATAATGTATCCGCCTTATGACATCACAATATATTATGAGAGCGCAATTTGCAGGTATTATGAGCAGTTTCTCTTACCCCAATTTTTTTCAAATCTACTGGAGAATCATGAGCATGTATTATGACGTCACAGTATATGATGACGTCATAATTAGTATGCACTATGACCTCACAATGTATTATGACGTCATAATGTATCCACATTATGACATCACAATATATTATGAGAGCGCAACATGCAGGTATTATGAGCAAATTCTGTTACCCCAATTTGTGTCACATCTACTGGCCCATCATGAGCATGTATTATGACGTCACAGTATATGATGACATCATAATTTGTATGCACTATGACGTCACAATGTATTATGTCGTCATAATGTATCCGCATTATGACATCACAATATATTATGAGAGCGCAATTTGCAGGTTTTATGACCAATTTAGCTTACCCCATTTTGTATCACATCTACTGGAGCATCATGAGCATGTATTATGACGTCACAGTATATGATGACATCATAATTAGTATGCACTATGACGTCACAATGTATTATGTCGTCATAATGTATCCACATTATGACATCACAATATATTATGAGAGCGCAATTTACAGATTTTATGACCATTTTCGATTACCCCAATTTGTGTCACATCTACTGGAGCATCATGAGCATGTATTATGACGTGACAGTATATGATGACATCATAATTAGTACGCACTATGACGTCACAATATATTATGATGTCATAATGTATCCGCATTATGACATCACAATATATTATGAGAGTGCAATTTGCAGGTTTTATGACCAATTTCGCTTACCCCAATTTGTGTCACATCTACTGGAGCATCATGAGCATGTATTATGACGTCACAGTATATGATGACATCATAATTAGTATGCAGTATGATGTCACAATGTATTATGACGTCATAATATATCCGCATTATGACATCACAATATATGATCAGAGCGCAATTTGCAGGTATTGTGACCCATTTCTCTTACCCCAATTTGTGTCACATCTACTGGAGTATCATGAGCATGTATTATGACGTCACAGTATATGATGACATCATAATTTGTATGCACTATGACGTCACAATGTATTATATCGTCATAATGTATCGGCATTATGACATCACAATATATTATGAGAGCGCAATTTGCAGGTTTTATGACCAATTTAGCTTACCCCATTTTGTGTCACATCTACTGGAGCATCATGAGCATGTATTATGACGTCACAGTATATGATGACATCATAATTAGTATGCACTATGACGTCACAATGTATTATGTCGTCATAATGTATCCACATTATGACATCACAATATATTATGAGAGCGCAATTTACAGGTTTTATGACCGTTTTCGATTACCCCAATTTGTGTCACATCTACTGGAGCATCATGAGCATGTATTATGACGTGACAGTATATGATGACATCATAATTAGTACGCACTATGACGTCACAATATATTATGATGTCATAATGTATCCGCATTATGACATCACAATATATTATGAGAGTGCAATTTGCAGGTTTTATGACCAATTTCGCTTACCCCAATTTGTGTCACATCTACTGGAGCATCATGAGCATGTATTATGACGTCACAGCATATGATGGCATCATAATTAGAATGCACTATGACGTCACAATGTATTATGACGTCATAATGTATCCGCATTATGACATCACAATATATTATGAGAGCGCAATTTGCAGGTTTTATGACGAATTTAGCTTACCCCATTTTGTGTCACATCTACTGGAGCATCATGAGCATGTATTATGACGTCACAGTATATGATGACATCATAATTAGTATGCACTATGACGTCACAATGTATTATGTCGTCATAATGTATCCACATTATGACATCACAATATATTATGAGAGCGCAATTTACAGGTTTTATGACCGTTTTCGATTACCCCAATTTGTGTCACATCTACTGGAGCATCATGAGCATGTATTATGACGTGACAGTATATGATGACATCATAATTAGTACGCACTATGACGTCACAATATATTATGATGTCATAATGTATCCGCATTATGACATCACAATATATTATGAGAGTGCAATTTGCAGGTTTTATGACCAATTTCGCTTACCCCAATTTGTGTCACATCTACTGGAGCATCATGAGCATGTATTATGACGTCACAGCATATGATGGCATCATAATTAGAATGCACTATGACGTCACAATGTATTATGACGTCATAATGTATCCGCATTATGACATCACAATATATTATGAGAGCGCAACATGCAGGTATTATGACCAATTTCTCTTACCCCAATTTGTGTCACATCTACTGGAGCATCATGAGCATGTATTATGACGTCACAGTATATGATGACATCATAAATAGTATGCAGTATGATGTCACAATGTATTATGACGTCATAATGTATCCGCCTTATGACATCACAATATATTATGAGAGCGCAATTTGCAGGTATTATGAGCAGTTTCTCTTACCCCAATTTTTTTCACATCTACTGGAGAATCATGAGCATGTATTATGACGTCACAGTATATGATGACGTCATAATTAGTATGCACTACGACGTCACAATGTATTATGACGTCATAATGTATCCACATTATGACATCACAATATATTATGAGAGCGCAACATGCAGGTATAATGAGCAAATTCTGTTACCCCAATTTGTGTCACATCTACTGGCGCATCATGAGCATGTATTATGATGTCACAGTATATGATGACATCATAATTTGTATGCACTATGGCGTCACAATGTATTATGTCGTCATAATGTATCCGCATTATGACATCACAATATATTATGAGAGCGCAATTTGCAGGTTTTATGACCAATTTAGCTTACCCCATTTTGTGTCACATCTACTGGAGCATCATGAGCATGTATTATGACATCACAGTATATGATGACATCATAATTAGTATGCAGTATGACCTCACAATGTATTATGACGTCATAATGTATCCGCATTATGACATCACAATATATTATGAGAGCGCAACCTGCAGGTATTATGACCAATTTCGCTTACCCCAATTTGTGTCACATCTACTGGAGCATCATGAGCATGTAATATGACGTCACAGTATATGATGACATCATAATTAGTATGCACTATGACGTCACAATGTATTATGACGTCATAATATATCCGCATTATGACATCACAATATAGTATGAGAGCGCAATTTGCAGGTATTATGAGCAGTTTCCCTTACCACAATTTGTTTCACATCTACTGGAGAATCATGACCATGTATTATGACGTCACAGTATGTGATGATGTCATAATTAGTATGCACTATGACGTCACAATGTATTATGACGTCATAATGTATCCGCATTATGACATCACAATATATTATGAGAGCGCAACAAGCAGGTATTATGAGCAAATTCTCATACCCCAATTTGTGTCACATCTACTAGAGCATCATGAGCATGTATTATGACGTCACAGTATATGATGACATCATAATTAGCATGCAATATGACGTCACAATGTATTATGTCGTCATAATGTATCCACATTATGACATCACAATATATTATGAGAGCGCAATTTACAGGTTTTATGACCATTTTCGATTACCCCAATTTTTGTCACATCTACTGGAGCATCATGAGCATGTATTATGACGTCACAGTATATGATGACATCATAATTAGTACGCACTATGACGTCACAATGTATTATGACGTCATAATGTATCCGCATTATGACATCACAATATATTATGAGAGTGCTATTTGCAGGTTTTATGACCAATTTCGCTTACCCCAATTTGTGTCACATCTACAGGAGCATCATGATCATGTATTATGACGTCACAGCATATGATGACATCATAACTAGTATGCAAGATGACGTCACAATGTATTATGACGTCATAATGTATCCGCATTATGACATCACAATATATTATGAGAGCGCAACATGCAGGTATTTTGAGCAATTTCTCTTACCCCAATTCGTGTCACATCTACTGGAGCATCATGAGCATGTATTATGACGTCACAGTATATGATGACATCATAATTAGTATGCACTATGACGTCACAATGCATTATGTCGTCATAATGTATCCGCATTACGACATCACAATATATTATGAGAGCGCAATTTGCAGGTTTTATGACCAATTTCGCTTACCCCATTTTGTGTCACATCTACTGGAGCATCATGAGCATGTATTATGACGTCACAGTATATGATGACATCATAATTAGTATGCACTATGACGTCACAATGCATTATGTCGTCATAATGTATCCGCATTACGACATCACAGTATATTATGAGAGCGCAATTTGCAGGTTTTATGACCAATTTCGCTTACCCCATTTTGTGTCACATCTACTGGAGCATCATGAGCATGTATTATGACGTCACAGTATATGATGACATCATAATTAGTATGCACTATGACGTCACAATGTATTATGACGTCATAATGTATCCGCATTATGACATCACAATATATTATGAGAGCGCAACATGCAGGTATTATGACCAATTTCGCTTACCCCAATTTGTGTCACATCTACTGGAGCATCATGAGCATGTATTATGACGTCACAGTATCTGATGACATCATAATTAGTATGCACTATGTCGTCACAATGTATTATGACATCATAATGTATCCGCATTATGACATCACAATATATTATGAGAGCGCAATTTGCAGGTATTATGACCAATTTCGCTTACCCCAATTTGTGTCACATCTACTGCTGCATCATGAGCATGTATTATGACGTCACAGTATATGATGACATCATAATTAGTATGCAGTATGACGTCACAGTCTATTATGACGTCATAATGTATCCGCTTTATGACATCACAATATATTATGAGAGAGCAACATGCAGGTATTATGAGCAATTTCTCTTACCCCAATTTGTGTCACTTCTACTGGAGCATCATGAGCATGTATTATGACGTCACAGTATATGATGACATCATAATTATTATGCACTATGACGTCACAATGTATTATGACGTCATAATGTATCCGCATTATGACATCACAATATATTATGAGAGCGCAATTTGCATGTCTTATGACCATTTTCGCTTACCCCAAGTTGTGTCACATCTACTGGAGCATCATGAGCATGTATTATGACGTCACAGTATATGATGACATCATAATGGGTATGCAATATGACGTCACAATGTATTATGACGTCATAATATATACATTTTATGACATCTCAATACATTATGAGAGCGCAATTTGCAGGTATTATGAGCAATTTCTCTTACCCCAATTTGTGTCACATCTACTGGAGCATCATGAGAATGTATAATGACATCACAGTATATGATGACATCATAATAAGTATGGACTATGACGTCAAAATGTATTATGACGTCATAATGTATCCGCATTATGACATCACAATATATTATGAGAGCGCAATTTGCAGGTTTTATGACCATTTCGATTACTCCAATTTGTGTCACATCTACTGGAGCATCATGAGAATGTATTATGACGTCACAGTATATGATGACATCATAATTAGTATGCAGTATGACGTCACAATGTATTATGACGTCATAATGTATCCGCATTACGACATCACAATATATTATGAGAGCACAACATGCAGGTATTATGAGCAATTTCTCTTACCACAATTTGTGTCACATCTACTGGAGCATCATGAGCATGTATTATGACATCACAGTATATGATACACACCATAATTAGTATGCAGTATGACGTCACAATGTATTATGACGTCATAATGTATCCGCATTATGACATCACAATATATTATGAGAGTGCAACATGCAGGTATTATGACCAATTTCGCTTACCCAAATTTGTGTCACATCTACTGGAGCATCATGAGCATGTATTATGATGTCACAGTATATGATGACATCATAATTAGTATGCAGTATGACGTCACAATGTATTATGATGTCATAATGTAGCCTCATTATGACTTCACAATATATTATGAGAGCCCAACATGTAGGTATTATGAGCAATTTCTCTTACCCCAATTTGTGTCACATCTACTGGAGCATCATGAGCATGTATTATGACGTCACAGTATATGATGACATCATAATTAGTATGCACTATGACGTCACAATGTATTATGACGTCATAATGTATCCGCATTATGACATCACAATATATTATGAGAGCACAATTTGCAGGTTTTATGACCAATTTCGCTTACCCCAATTTGTGTCACATCTACTGGAGCATCATGAGCATGTATTATGACGTCACAGTATATGATGACATCATAATTAGTATGCAGTATGACCTCACAATATATTATGACGTCATAATATATCCGCAATATGGTATCACAATATATTATGAGAGCGCAACATGCAGGTATTATGAGCAATTTCTCTTACTCCAATTTGTGTCACGTCTACTGGAGCACCATGAGCATGTATTATGACGTCACAGTATATGATGACATCATAATTAGTATGCAGTATGACGTCACAATGTATTATGACATCATAATGTATCCGCATTATGACATCATAATATATTATGAGAGCGCAACATGCAGGTATTATGAACAATTTCTCTTACCCCAATTTGTGTCACATCTACTGGAGCATCATGAGCATGTATTATGACATCACAGTATATGATGACATCATAATTAGTATGCACTATGACGTCACAACGTATTATGACGTCATAATGTATCCGCATTATGACATCACAATATATTATGAGAGCGCAATTTGCAGGTTTTATGAACAATTTCGCTTACCCCAAATTGTGTCACATCTACTGGAGCATCATGAGCATGTATTATGACGTCACAGTATATGATGACATCATAATTAATATGCAGTATGACGTCACAATGTATTATGACGTCATAATGTATCCGCATTATGACATCACAATATATTATGAGAGCGCAATTTGCAGGTTTTATGACAAATTTCGCTTACCCCAATTTGTGTCACATCTACTGGAGAATCATGAGCATGTATTATGACGTCACAGTATATGATGACGTCATAATTAGTATGCACTATGACGTCACAATGTATTATGACGTCATAATGTATCTGCATTTTGACATCACAATATATTATGAGATCGCAATTTGCAGGTTTTATGACCAATTTCGCTAACCCCAATTTGTGTCACATCTACTGGAGCATCATGAGCATGTATTATGACGTCACAGTATATGATGACATCATAACTAGTATGCACTATGACGTCACAATGCATTATGACGTCGTAATGTATCCGCATTATGACATCACAATATATTATGAGAGCGCAACATGCAGGTATTATGAGCAAATTCTGTTACCCCAATTTGTGTCACATCTACTGGCGCATCATGAGCATGTATTATGACGTCACAGTATATGGTGACATCATAATTTGTTTGCACTATGACGTCACAATGTATTATGTCGTCATAATGTATCCGCATTATGACATCACAATATATTATGGGAGCGCAATTTGCAGGTTTTATGACCAATTTAGCTTACCCCATTTTGTGTCACATCTACTGGAGCATCATGAGCATGTATTATGACATCACAGTATATGATGACATCATAATTAGTATGCAGTATGACGTCACAATGTATTATGACGTCATAATGTATCCGCATTTTGACATCACAATATATTATGAGAGTGCAACATGCAGGTATTATGACCAATTTCGCTTACCCAAATTTGTGTCACATCTACTGGAGCATCATGAGCATGTATTATGACGTCACAGTATATGATGACATCATAAATAGTATGCACTATGACATCACAATGTATTATGACGTCATAATATATCCGCATTATGACATCACAATATAGTATGAGAGCGCAATTTGCAGGTATTATGAGCATTTTCCCTTACCCCAATTTGTTTCACATCTACTGGAGAATCATGACCATGTATTATGACGTCACAGTATATGATGACGTCATAATTAGTATGCACTATGACGTCACAATGTATTATGACGTCATAATGTATCCGCATTATGACATCACAATATATTATGAGAGCGCAACATGCAGGTATTATGAGCAAATTATGTTACCCCAATTTGTGTCACACCTACTGGCGCATCATGAGCATGTATTATGACGTCACAGTATATGATGACATCATAATTTGTATGCACTATGACGTCACAATGTATTATGTCGTCATAATGTATCCGCATTATGACATCACAATATATTATGAGAGCGCAATTTGCAGGTTTTATGACCAATTTAGCTTACCCCATTTTGTGTCACATCTACTGGAGCATCATGAGCATGTATTATGACGTCACAGTATATAATGACATCATAATTACTACGCACTATGACGTCACAATGTATTATGATGTCATAAAGTATCCGCATTATGACATCACAATATATTATGAGAGTGCAATTTGCAGGTTTTATGAACAATTTCGCTTACCCCAATTTGTGTCACATCTACTGGAGCATCATGATCATGTATTATGACGTCACAGCATATGATGAGATCATAACTAGTATGCAAGATGACGTCACAATGTATTATGACGTCATAATGTATCCGCATTATGACATCACAATATATTATGAAAGCGCAACATGCAGGTATTATGAGCAATTTCTCTTACCCCAATTTGTGTCACATCTACAGGAGCATCATGAGCATGTATTATGACGTCACAGTATATGATGACATCATAATTAGTATGCACTATGACGTCACAATGTATTATGACGTCATAATGTATCCGCATTTTGACATCACAATATATTGTGAGAGCGCAATTTGCAGGTTTTATGACCAATTTCGCTTACCCCATTTTGTGTCACATCTACTGAAGCATCATGAGCATGTATAATGATGTCACAGTATATGATGACATCATAATTAGTATGCAGTATGACGTCACAATGTATTATGACGTCATAATGTATCCGCATTATGACATCACAATATATTATGAGTGCGCAATTTGCATGTCTTATGACCATTTTCGCTTACCCCAATATGTGTCACATCTACTGGAGCATCATGAGCATGTATTATGACCTCACAGTATATGATGACATCATAATGAGTATACAATATGACGTCACAATGTATTATGACGTCATAATGTATCCGCATTATGACATCACAATATATTATGAGAGCGCAATTTGCAGGTATTATGAGCAATTTCTCTTACCCCAATTTGTGTCACATTTACTGGAGCATCATGAGCATGTATTATGACGTCACAGTATGTGACGACATCATAATTAGTATGCACTATGATGTCACAATGTATTATGACGTCATAATGTATCCGCATTATGACATCACAATATATTATGAGAGCGCAATTTGCAGTTTTTATGACCATTTTCGATTACTCCAATTTGTGTCACATCTACTGGAGCATCATGAGCATGTATTATGACGTCACAGTATATGATGACATCATAATTAGTTTGCAGTATGACGTCACAATGTATTATGACGTCATAATGTATCCGCATTATGACATCACAATATATTATGAGAACGCAACATGCAGGTATTATGAGCAATTTCCCTTACCACAATTTGTGTCACGTCTACTGGAGCATCATGAGCATGTATTATGACGTCACAGTATATGATGACATCATAATTAGTATGCACTATGACGTCACAATGTATTATGACGTCATAATGTATCCGCATTATGACATCACAATATATTATGAGAGCGCAACTTGCAGGTATTATGAGCAATTTCTCTTACTCCAATATGTGTCACGTCTACTGGAGCACCATGAGCATGTATTATGACGTCACAGTATATGATGACATCATAATTAGTATGCAGTATGACGTCACAATGTATTATGACGTCATAATGTATCCGCATTATGACATCATAATATATTATGAGAGAGCAACATGCAGGTATTATGAACAATTTCTCTTACCCCAATTTGTGTCACATCTACTGGAGCATCATGAGCATGTATTATGACATCACAGTATATGATGACATCATAATTAGTATGCACTATGACGTCACAACGTATTATGACGTCATAATGTATCCGCATTATGACATCACAATATATTATGAGAGCGCAATTTGCAGGTTTTATGAACAATTTCGCTTACCCCAATTTGTGTCACATCTACTGGCGCATCATGAGCATGTATTATGACGTCACAGTATATGATGACATCATAATTAATATGGACTATAACATCACAATGTATTATGACATCATAATGTATCCGCATTATGACATCACAATATATTATGAGAGCGCAATTTGCAGGTTTTATGACAAATTTCGCTTACCCCAATTTGTGTCACATCTGCTGGAGCATCATGAGCATGTATTATGACGTCACAGCATATGATGACATCATAATTAGAATGCACTATGACGTCACAATGTATTATGACGTCATAATGTATCCGCATTATGACATCACAATATATTATGAGAGCGCAACATGCAGGTATTATGAGCACTTTCTCTTACCCCAAATTGTGTCACATCTACTGGAGCTTCAGGAGCATGTATTATGACGTCACAGTATATGATGACATCATAATTAGTATGCACTATGACGTCACAATGTATTATGACGTCATAATATATCCGCATTATGACATCACAATATATTATGAGAGCGCAACATGCAGGTATTATGAGCAATTTCTCTTATCTAAATTTGTGTCACATCCACTGGAGCATCATGAGCATGTATTATGATGTCACAGTATATGATGACATCATACTTAGTATGCAGTATGACATCACAATGTATTATGACGTCATAATGTATCCGCATTGTGATATCACAATATATTATGAGAGCGCAACATGCAGGTTTTATGACCAATTTCTCCTACCCCAATTTGTGTCACATCTACTGGAGCATCATGAGCATGTATTATGACGTCACAGTATATGATGACATCATAATTAGTATGCAGTATGACGTCACAATGTATTATGACGTCATAATATATCCGCATTATGACATCACAATATATGATCAGAGCGCAATTTGCAGGTATTGTGACCCATTTCTCTTACCCCAATTTGTGTCACATCTACTGGAGTATCATGAGCATGTATTATGATGTCACAGTATATGATGACATCATAATTAGTATGCACTATGACAACACAATGTATTATGACGTCATAATGTATCCGCATTTTGACATCACAGTATATTATGAGAGCGCAACTTGCAGGTTTTATGACCAATTTCGCTTACCCCAATTTGTGTCACATCTACTTGAGCATCATGAGCATGTATTATGACCTCAGAGTATATGATGACATCATAAATAGTATGCAGTATGATGTCACAATGTATTATGACGTCATAATGTATCCGCCTTATGACATCACAATATATTATGAGAGCGCAATTTGCAGGTATTATGAGCAGTTTCTCTTACCCCAATTTTTTTCACATCTACTGGAGAATCATGAGCATGTATTATGACGTCACAGTATATGATGACGTCATAATTAGTATGCACTATGACGTCACAATGTATTATGACGTCATAATGTATCCACATTATGACATCACAATATATTATGAGAGCGCAACATGCAGGTATTATGAGCAAATTCTGTTACCCCAATTTGTGTCACATCTACTGGCGCATCATGAGCATGTATTATGACGTCACAGTATATGATGACATCATAATTTGTATGCACTATGACGTCACAATGTATTATGTCGTCATAATGTATCGGCATTATGACATCACAATATATTATGAGAGCGCAATTTGCAGGTTTTATGACCAATTTAGCTTACCCCATTTTGTGTCACATCTACTGGAGCATCATGAGCATGTATTATGACGTCACAGTATATGATGACATCATAATTAGTATGCACTATGACGTCACAATGTATTATGTCGTCATAATGTATCCACATTATGACATCACAATATATTATGAGAGCGCAATTTACAGGTTTTATGACCGTTTTCGATTACCCCAATTTGTGTCACAACTACTGGAGCATCATGAGCATGTATTATGACGTGACAGTATATGATGACATCATAATTAGTACGCACTATGACGTCACAATATATTATGATGTCATAATGTATCCGCATTATGACATCACAATATATTATGAGAGTGCAATTTGCAGGTTTTATGACCAATTTCGCTTACCCCAATTTGTGTCACATCTACTGGAGCATCATGAGCATGTATTATGACGTCACAGCATATGATGGCATCATAATTAGAATGCACTATGACGTCACAATGTATTATGACGTCATAATGTATCCGCATTATGACATCACAATATATTATGAGAGCGCAACTTGCAGGTATTATGAGCAATTTCTCTTACCCCAATTTGTGTCACATCTACTGGAGCATCATGAGCATGTATTATGACGTCACAGTATATGATGACATCATAAATAGTATGCAGTATGATGTCACAATGTATTATGACGTCATAATGTATCCGCCTTATGACATCACAATATATTATGAGAGCGCAATTTGCAGGTATTATGAGCAGTTTCTCTTACCCCAATTTTTTTCACATCTACTGGAGAATCATGAGCATGTATTATGACGTCACAGTATATGATGACGTCATAATTACTACGCACTATGACGTCACAATGTATTATGATGTCAAAAAGTATCCGCATTATGACATCACAATATATTATGAGAGCGCAACATGCAGGTTTTATGAACAATTTCGCTTACCCCAATTTGTGTCACATCTACTGGAGCATCAGGAGCATGTATTATGACGTCACAGAATATGATGACATCATAATTAGTATGCACTATGACGTCACAATGTATTATGACGTCATAATATATCCGCATTATGACATCACAATATATTATGAGAGCGCAACATGCAGGTATTATGAGCAATTTCTCTTATCTAAATTTGTGTCACATCCACTGGAGCATCATGAGCATGTATTATGATGTCACAGTATATGATGACATCATACTTAGTATGCAGTATGACATCACAATGTATTATGACGTCATAATGTATCCGCATTGTGATATCACAATATATTATGAGAGCACAACATGCAGGTTTTATGACCAATTTCTCCTACCCCAATTTGTGTCACATCTACTGGAGCATCATGAGCATGTATTATGACGTCACAGTATATGATGACATCATAATTAGTATGCAGTATGACGTCACAATGTATTATGACGTCATAATATATCCGCATTATGACATCACAATATATGATCAGAGCGCAATTTGCAGGTATTGTGACCCATTTCTCTTACCCCAATTTGTGTCACATCTACTGGAGTATCATGAGCATGTATTATGACGTCACAGTATATGATGACATCATAATTTGTATGCACTATGACGTCACAATGTATTATGTCGTCATAATGTATCGGCATTATGACATCACAATATATTATGAGAGCGCAATTTGTAGGTTTTATGACCAATTTAGCTTACCCCATTTTGTGTCACATCTACTGGAGCATCATGAGCATGTATTATGACGTCACAGTATATGATGACATCATAATTAGTATGCACTATGACGTCACAATGTATTATGTCGTCATAATGTATCCACATTATGACATCACAATATATTATGAGAGCGCAATTTACAGGTTTTATGACCGTTTTCGATTACCCCAATTTGTGTCACATCTACTGGAGCATCATGAGCATGTATTATGACGTGACAGTATATGATGACATCATAATTAGTACGCACTATGACGTCACAATATATTATGATGTCATAATGTATCCGCATTATGACATCACAATATATTATGAGAGTGCAATTTGCAGGTTTTATGACCAATTTCGCTTACCCCAATTTGTGTCACATCTACTGGAGCATCATGAGCATGTATTATGACGTCACAGCATATGATGGCATCATAATTAGAATGCACTATGACGTCACAATGTATTATGACGTCATAATGTATCCGCATTATGACATCACAATATATTATGAGAGCGCAACATGCAGGTATTATGAGCAATTTCTCTTACCCCAATTTGTGTCACATCTACTGGAGCATCATGAGCATGTATTATGACGTCACAGTATATGATGACATCATAAATAGTATGCAGTATGATGTCACAATGTATTATGACGTCATAATGTATCCGCCTTATGACATCACAATATATTATGAGAGCGCAATTTGCAGGTATTATGAGCAGTTTCTCTTACCCCAATTTTTTTCACATCTACTGGAGAATCATGAGCATGTATTATGACGTCACAGTATATGATGACGTCATAATTACTACGCACTATGACGTCACAATGTATTATGATGTCATAAAGTATCCGCATTATGACATCACAATATATTATGAGAGTGCAATTTGCAGGTTTTATGAACAATTTCGCTTACCCCAATTTGTGTCACATCTACTGGAGCATCATGATGATGTATTATGACGTCACAGCATATGATGAGATCATAACTAGTATGCAAGATGACGTCACAATGTATTATGACGTCATAATGTATCCGCATTATGACATCACAATATATTATGAAAGCGCAACATGCAGGTATTATGAGCAATTTCTCTTACCCCAATTTGTGTCACATCTACAGGAGCATCATGAGCATGTATTATGACGTCACAGTATATGATGACATCATAATTAGTATGCACTATGACGTCACAATGTATTATGATGTCATAATGTATCCGCATTTTGACATCACAATATATTGTGAGAGCGCAATTTGCAGGTTTTATGACCAATTTCGCTTACCCCATTTTGTGTCACATCTACTGAAGCATCATGAGCATGTATAATGACGTCACAGTATATGATGACATCATAATTAGTATGCAGTATGACGTCACAATGTATTATGACGTCATAATGTATCCGCATTATGACATCACAATATATTATGAGTGCGCAATTTGCATGTATTATGACCATTTTCGCTTACCCCAATATGTGTCACATCTACTGGAGCATCATGAGCATGTATTATGACCTCACAGTATATGATGACATCAAAATGAGTATACAATATGACGTCACAATGTATTATGACGTCATAATGTATCCGCATTATGACATCACAATATATTATGAGAGCGCAATTTGCAGGTATTATGAGCAATTTCTCTTACCCCAATTTGTGTCACATTTACTGGAGCATCATGAGCATGTATTATGACGTCACAGTATGTGACGACATCATAATTAGTATGCACTATGATGTCACAATGTATTATGACGTCATAATGTATCCGCATTATGACATCACAATATATTATGAGAGCGCAATTTGCAGTTTTTATGACCATTTTCGATTACTCCAATTTGTGTCACATCTACTGGAGCATCATGAGCATGTATTATGACGTCACAGTATATGATGACATCATAATTAGTATGCAGTATGACGTCACAATGTATTATGACGTCATAATGTATCCGCATTATGACATCACAATATATTATGAGAACGCAACATGCAGGTATTATGAGCAATTTCCCTTACCCCAATTTGTGTCACATCTACTGGAGCATCATGAGCATGTATTATGACGTGACAGTATATGATGACATCATAATTAGTACGCACTATGACGTCACAATATATTATGATGTCATAATGTATCCGCATTATGACATAACAATATATTATGAGAGTGCAATTTGCAGGTTTTATGACCAATTTCCCTTACCCCAATTTGTGTCACATCTACTGGAGCATCATGAGCATGTATTATGACGTCACAGCATATGATGGCATCATAATTAGAATGCACTATGACGTCACAATGTATTATGACGTCATAATGTATCCGCATTATGACATCACAATATATTATGAGAGCGCAACATGCAGGTATTATGAGCAATTTCTCTTACCCCAATTTGTGTCACATCTACTGGAGCATCATGAGCATGTATTATGACGTCACAGTATATGATGACATCATAAATAGTATGCAGTATGATGTCACAATGTATTATGACGTCATAATGTATCCGCCTTATGACATCACAATATATTATGAGAGCGCAATTTGCAGGTATTATGAGCAGTTTCTCTTACCCCAATTTTTTTCACATCTACTGGAGAATCATGAGCATGTATTATGACGTCACAGTATATGATGACGTCATAATTACTACGCACTATGACGTCACAATGTATTATGATGTCATAAAGTATCCGCATTATGACATCACAATATATTATGAGAGTGCAATTTGCAGGTTTTATGAACAATTTCGCTTACCCCAATTTGTGTCACATCTACTGGAGCATCATGATCATGTATTATGACGTCACAGCATATGATGAGATCATAACTAGTATGCAAGATGACGTCACAATGTATTATGACGTCATAATGTATCCGCATTATGACATCACAATATATTATGAAAGCGCAACATGCAGGTATTATGAGCAATTTCTCTTACCCCAATTTGTGTCACATCTACAGGAGCATCATGAGCATGTATTATGACGTCACAGTATATGATGACATCATAATTAGTATGCACTATGACGTCACAATGTATTTTGATGTCATAATGTATCCGCATTTTGACATCACAATATATTGTGAGAGCGCAATTTGCAGGTTTTATGACCAATTTCGCTTACCCCATTTTGTGTCACATCTGCTGAAGCATCATGAGCATGTATAATGACGTCACAGTATATGATGACATCATAATTAGTATGCAGTATGACGTCACAATGTATTATGACGTCATAATGTATCCGCATTATGACATCACAATATATTATGAGTGCGCAATTTGCATGTCTTATGACCATTTTGGCTTACCCCAATATGTGTCACATCTACTGGAGCATCATGAGCATGTATTATGACCTCACAGTATATGATGACATCATAATGAGTATACAATATGACGTCACAATGTATTATGACGTCATAATGTATCCGCATTATGACATCACAATATATTATGAGAGCGCAATTTGCAGGTATTATGAGCAATTTCTCTTACCCCAATTTGTGTCACATTTACTGGAGCATCATGAGCATGTATTATGACGTCACAGTATGTGACGACATCATAATTAGTATGCACTATGATGTCACAATGTATTATGACGTCATAATGTATCCGCATTATGACATCACAATATATTATGAGAGCGCAATTTGCAGTTTTTATGACCATTTTCGATTACTCCAATTTGTGTCACATCTACTGGAGCATCATGAGCATGTATTATGACGTCACAGTATATGATGACATCATAATTAGTATGCAGTATGACGTCACAATGTATTATGACGTCATAATGTATCCGCATTATGACATCACAATATATTATGAGAACGCAACATGCAGGTATTATGAGCAATTTCCCTTACCACAATTTGTGTCACGTCTACTGGAGCATCATGAGCATGTATTATGACGTCACAGTATATGATGACATCATAATTAGTATGCACTATGACGTCACAATGTATTATGACGTCATAATGTATCCGCATTATGACATCACAATATATTATGAGAGCGCAACTTGCAGGTATTATGAGCAATTTCTCTTACTCCAATATGTGTCACGTCTACTGGAGCACCATGAGCATGTATTATGACGTCACAGTATATGATGACATCATAATTAGTATGCAGTATGACGTCACAATGTATTATGACGTCATAATGTATCCGCATTATGACATCATAATATATTATGAGAGAGCAACATGCAGGTATTATGAACAATTTCTCTTACCCCAATTTGTGTCACATCTACTGGAGCATCATGAGCATGTATTATGACATCACAGTATATGATGACATCATAATTAGTATGCACTATGACGTCACAACGTATTATGACGTCATAATGTATCCGCATTATGACATCACAATATATTATGAGAGCGCAATTTGCAGGTTTTATGAACAATTTCGCTTACCCCAATTTGTGTCACATCTACTGGCGCATCATGAGCATGTATTATGACGTCACAGTATATGATGACATCATAATTAATATGGACTATAACATCACAATGTATTATGACATCATAATGTATCCGCATTATGACATCACAATATATTATGAGAGCGCAATTTGCAGGTTTTATGACAAATTTCGCTTACCCCAATTTTTTTCACATCTGCTGGAGAATCATGAGCATGTATTATGACGTCACAGCATATGATGACATCATAATTAGAATGCACTATGACGTCACAATGTATTATGACGTCATAATGTATCCGCATTATGTCATCACAATATATTATGAGAGCGCAACATGCAGGTATTATGAGCACTTTCTCTTACCCCAATTTGTGTCACATCTACTGGAGCATCAGGAGCATGTATTATGATGTCACAGAATATGATGACATCATAATTAGTATGCACTATGACGTCACAATGTATTATGTCGTCATAATGTATCCACATTATGACATCACAATATATTATGAGAGCGCAATTTACAGGTTTTATGACCGTTTTCGATTACCCCAATTTGTGTCACATCTACTGGAGCATCATGAGCATGTATTATGACGTGACAGTATATGATGACATCATAATTAGTACGCACTATGACGTCACAATATATTATGATGTCATAATGTATCCGCATTATGACATCACAATATATTATGAGAGTGCAATTTGCAGGTTTTATGACCAATTTCGCTTACCCCAATTTGTGTCACATCTACTGGAGCATCATGAGCATGTATTATGACGTCACAGCATATGATGGCATCATAATTAGAATGCACTATGACGTCACAATGTATTATGACGTCATAATGTATCCGCATTATGACATCACAATATATTATGAGAGCGCAACATGCAGGTATTATGAGCAATTTCTCTTACCCCAATTTGTGTCACATCTACTGGAGCATCATGAGCATGTATTATGACGTCACAGTATATGATGACATCATAAATAGTATGCAGTATGATGTCACAATGTATTATGACGTCATAATGTATCCGCATTATGTCATCACAATATATTATGAGAGCGCAACATGCAGGTATTATGAGCACTTTCTCTTACCCCAATTTGTGTCACATCTACTGGAGCATCAGGAGCATGTATTATGACGTCACAGAATATGATGACATCATAATTAGTATGCACTATGACGTCACAATGTATTATGACGTCATAATATATCCGCATTATGACATCACAATATATTATGAGAGCGCAACATGCAGGTATTATGAGCAATTTCTCTTATCTAAATTTGTGTCACATCCACTGGAGCATCATGAGCATGTATTATGATGTCACAGTATATGATGACATCATACTTAGTATGCAGTATGACATCACAATGTATTATGACGTCATAATGTATCCGCTTTGTGATATCACAATATATTATGAGAGCGCAACATGCAGGTTTTATGACCAATTTCTCCTACCCCAATTTGTGTCACATCTACTGGAGCATCATGAGCATGTATTATGACGTCACAGTATATGATGACATCATAATTAGTATGCAGTATGACGTCACAATGTATTATGACGTCATAATATATCCGCATTATGACATCACAATATATGATCAGAGCGCAATTTGCAGGTATTGTGACCCATTTCTCTTACCCCAATTTGTGTCACATCTACTGGAGTATCATGAGCATGTATTATGACGTCACAGTATATGATGACATCATAATTTGTATGCACTATGACGTCACAATGTATTATGTCGTCATAATGTATCGGCATTATGACATCACAATATATTATGAGAGCGCAATTTGCAGGTTTTATGACCAATTTAGCTTACCCCATTTTGTGTCACATCTACTGGAGCATCATGAGCATGTATTATGACGTCACAGTATATGATGACATCATAATTAGTATGCACTATGACGTCACAATGTATTATGACGTCATAATGTATCCGCATTATGTCATCACAATATATTACGAGAGCGCAACATGCAGGTATTATGAGCACTTTCTCTTACCCCAATTTGTGTCACATCTACTGGAGCATCAGGAGCATGTATTATGACGTCACAGAATATGATGACATCATAATTAGTATGCACTATGACGTCACAATGTATTATGACGTCATAATATATCCGCATTATGACATCACAATATATTATGAGAGCGCAACATGCAGGTATTATGAGCAATTTCTCTTATCTAAATTTGTGTTACATCCACTGGAGCATCATGAGCATGTATTATGATGTCACAGTATATGATGACATCATACTTAGTATGCAGTATGACATCACAATGTATTATGACGTCATAATGTATCCGCATTGTGATATCACAATATATTATGAGAGCGCAACATGCAGGTTTTATGACCAATTTCTCCTACCCCAATTTGTGTCACATCTACTGGAGCATCATGAGCATGTATTATGACGTCACAGTATATGATGACATCATAATTAGTATGCAGTATGACGTCACAATGTATTATGACGTCATAATATATCCGCATTATGACATCACAATATATGATCAGAGCGCAATTTGCAGGTATTGTGACCCGTTTCTCTTACCCCAATTTGTGTCACATCTACTGGAGTATCATGAGCATGTATTATGATGTCACAGTAAATGATGACATCATAATTAGTATGCACTATGACATCACAATGTATTATGACGTCATAATGTATCCGCATTTTGACATCACAGTATATTATGAGAGCGCAACTTGCAGGTTTTATGACCAATTTCGCTTACCCCAATTTGTGTCACATCTACTGGAGCATCATGAGCATGTATTATGACCTCAGAGTATATGATGACATCATAAATAGTATGCAGTATGATGTCACAATGTATTATGACGTCATAATGTATCCGCCTTATGACATCACAATATATTATGAGAGCGCAATTTGCAGGTATTATGAGCAGTTTCTCTTACCCCAATTTTTTTCACATCTACTGGAGAATCATGAGCATGTATTATGACGTCACAGTATATGATGACGTCATAATTAGTATGCACTATGACGTCACAATGTATTATGACGTCATAATGTATTAGCATTATGACATCACAATATATTATGAGAGCGCAATTTGCAGGTTTTATGACCATTTTCGATTACCCCAATTTTTGTCACATCTACTGTAGCATCATGAGCATGTATTATGACGTCACAGTATATGATGACATCATAATTAGTACGCACTATGACGTCACAATGTATTATGACGTCATAATGTATCCGCATTATGACATCACAATATATTATGAGAGTGCTATTTGCAGGTTTTATGACCAATTTCGCTTACCCCAATTTGTGTCACATCTACAGGAGCATCATGATCATGTATTATGACGTCACAGCATATGATGACATCATAACTAGTATGCAAGATGACATCACAATGTATTATGACGTCATAATGTATCCGCATTATGACATCACAATATATTATGAGAGCGCAACATGCAGGTATTTTGAGCAATTTCTCTTACCCCAATTCGTGTCACATCTACTGGAGCATCATGAGCATGTATTATGACGTCACAGTATATGATGACATCATAATTAGTATGCACTATGACGTCACAATGCATTATGTCGTCATAATGTATCCGCATTACGACATCACAATATATTATGAGAGCGCAATTTGCAGGTTTTATGACCAATTTCGCTTACCCCATTTTGTGTCACATCTACTGGAGCATCATGAGCATGTATTATGACGTCACAGTATATGATGACATCATAATTAGTATGCAATATGACGTCACAATGTATTATGACGTCATAATGTATCCGCATTATGACATCACAATATATTATGAGAGCGCAACATGCAGGTATTATGACCAATTTCGCTTACCCCAATTTGTGTCACATCTACTGGAGCATCATGAGCATGTATTATGACGTCACAGTATCTGATGACATCATAATTAGTATGCACTATGTCGTCACAATGTATTATGACATCATAATGTATCCGCATTATGACATCACAATATATTATGAGAGCGCAATTTGCAGGTATTATGACCAATTTCGCTTACCCCAATTTGTGTCACATCTACTGCTGCATCATGAGCATGTATTATGACGTCACAGTATATGATGACATCATAATTAGTATGCAGTATGACGTCACAGTCTATTATGACGTCATAATGTATCCGCTTTATGACATCACAATATATTATGAGAGAGCAACATGCAGGTATTATGAGCAATTTCTCTTACCCCAATTTGTGTCACTTCTACTGGAGCATCATGAGCATGTATTATGACGTCACAGTATATGATGACATCATAATTAGTATGCACTATGACGTCACAATGTATTATGACGTCATAATGTATCCGCATTATGACATCACAATATATTATGAGAGCGCAATTTGCAGGTATTATGAGCAATTTCTCTTACCCCAATTTGTGTCACATTTACTGGAGCATCATGAGCATGTATTATGACGTCACAGTATGTGACGACATCATAATTAGTATGCACTATGATGTCACAATGTATTATGACGTCATAATGTATCCGCATTATGACATCACAATATATTATGAGAGCGCAATTTGCAGTTTTTATGACCATTTTCGATTACTCCAATTTGTGTCACATCTACTGGAGCATCATGAGCATGTATTATGACGTCACAGTATATGATGACATCATAATTAGTATGCAGTATGACGTCACAATGTATTATGACGTCATAATGTATCCGCATTATGACATCACAATATATTATGAGAACGCAACATGCAGGTATTATGAGCAATTTCCCTTACCACAATTTGTGTCACGTCTACTGGAGCATCATGAGCATGTATTATGACGTCACAGTATATGATGACATCATAATTAGTATGCACTATGACGTCACAATGTATTATGACGTCATAATGTATCCGCATTATGACATCACAATATATTATGAGAGCGCAACTTGCAGGTATTATGAGCAATTTCTCTTACTCCAATTTGTGTCACGTCTACTGCAGCACCATGAGCATGTATTATGACGTCACAGTATATGATGACATCATAATTAGTATGCAGTATGACGTCACAATGTATTATGACGTCATAATGTATCCGCATTATGACATCATAATATATTATGAGAGAGCAACATGCAGGTATTATGAGCAATTTCTCTTACCCCAATTTGTGTCACATCTACTGGAGCATCATGAGCATGTATTATGACATCACAGCATATGATGACATCATAACTAGTATGCACTATGACGTCACAATGCATTATGACATCACAATATATTATGAGAGCGCAACATGCAGGTATTATGAGCAATTTCTCTTACCCCAATTTGTGTCACATCTACTGGAGCATCATGAGCATGTATTATGACGTCACAGTATATGATGACATCATAATTAGTATGCACTATGACGTCACAATGTATTATGACGTCATAATGTATCCGCATTATGACATCACAATATATGATGAGAGCGCAATTTTCAGGTATTGTGACCCATTTCTCTTACCCCAATTTGTGTCACATCTACTGGAGTATCATGAGCATGTATTATGACGTCACTGTATATGATGACATCATAATTACTATGCACTATGACGTCACAATGTATTATGACGCCATAATGTATCCACATTATGACAACACAATATGTTATGAGAGCGCAATTTGCAGGTTTTATGACCAATTTCTCTTACCACAATTTGTGTCACATCTACTGGAGCATCAAGAGCATGTATTATGACGTCACAGTATATGATGACATCATTATTAGTATGCACTATGACGTCACAATGTATTATGACGTCATAATATATCCGCATTATGACATCACAATATATTATGAGAGCGCAACATGCAGGTATTATGAGCAATTTCTCTTACCCCAATTTGTGTCACATCTACTGGAGCATCATGAGCATGTATTATGACGTCACAGTATATGATGATATCATAATTAGTATGCAGTATGACGTCACAATGTATTATGACGTCATAATGTATCCGCACTATGACATCCCAATATATTATGAGAGCACAACATGTAGATATTATGAGCAATTTCTCTTACCCCAATTTGCTTCACATCTGCTGGAGCATCATGACCATGTATTATGATGTCACAGTATATGATGACATCATAATTAGTCTGCACTATGACGTCACAATGTATTATGTCGTCATAATGTATCCGCATTATGACATCACAATATATTATGAGAGCGCAATTTGCAGGTTTTATGACCAATTTCGCTTACCCCATTTTGTGTCACATCTACTGGAGCATCATGAGCATGTATTATGACATCACAGTATTTGATGACATCAAAATTAGTCTGCAGTATGACGTCACAATGTATTATGACGTCATAATGTATCCGCATTATGACATCACAATATACTTTGAGAGCGCAACATGCAGGTATTATGAACAATTTCGCTTACCCCAATTTGTGTCACATCTACTGGAGCAACATGAGCATGTATTATGACGTCACAGTATATGATGACATAATAATTAGTATGCACTATGACGTCACAATGTATTATGACGTCATAATGTATCCGCATTATGACATCACAATATATTATGAGAGCGCAATTTGCAGGTTTTATGACCATTTTCGTATACCCCAATTTGTGTCACATCTACTGGAGCATCATGAACATATATTATGACGTCACAGTATATGATGACATCATAATTAGTATGCACTATGACGTCACAATGTATTATGACGTCATAATGTATCCGCATTATGACATCACAATACATTATGAGAGCGCAACATGCAGGTATTATGAGCAATTTCTCTTACCCCAATTTGTGTCACATCTACTGGAGCATCATGAGCATCTATTATGACGTCACAGTATATGATGACATCATAATTAGTATGCACTATGACGTCACAATGTATTATGACGTCAAAATGTATCCGCATTATAACAGCACAATATATTATGAGAGCGCAATTTGCAGGTTTTATGAGCAATTTCACTTACCCCAACTTGTGTCACATCTACTGGAGCATCATGAGCATGTATTATGACGTCACAGTATATGATGACATCATAATTAGTATGCATTATGACATCACAATGTATTATGAGAGCGCAGCATGCAGGTATTATGACCAATTTCGCTTACCCCAATTTGTGTCACACCTATTGGAGCATCATGAGCATGTATTATGACGTCACAGTATATGATGACATCATAATTAGTATGGACTATGACGTCACAATGTATTATGACGTCATAATGTATCCGCATTATGACATCACAATATATTATGAGAGCGCAATTTGCAGGTTTTATGACCATTTTCGATTAATCCAATTTGTGTCACATATACTGGAGAATCATGAGCATGTATTATGACGTCACAGTATATGATGACATCATAATTAGTATGCACTATGACGTCACAATGTATTATGACGTCATAATGTATCCGCATTATGACATCACAATATATTATGAGAGCGCAACATGCAGGTATTATGAGCAATTTCTCTTACCCCACTTTGTGTCACATCTACTGGAGCATCAAGAGCATGTATTATGACGTCACAGTATATGATGACATCATAATTAGTATGCACTATGACGTCACAATGTACTATGACGTCATAATGTATCCGCATTATGACATCACAATATATTACGAGAGCGCAATTTGCAGGTATTATGAGCAACTTCTCTTACCCCAATTTGTGTCGCATCTACTGGAGCATCATGAGCATGTATTATGACGTCACAGTATATGATGACATCATAATTAGTATACAGTATGATGTCACAATGTATTATGACGTCATAATGTATCCGCATTATGACATCACAATATATGATTAGAGCGCAATTTGCAGGTATTGTGACCCATTTCTCTAACCCCAATTTGTGTCACAACTACTGGAGCATCATGAGCATGTATTATGATGTCACAGTATATGATGACATCATAATTACTATGCACTATGACGTCACAATGTATTATGACGCCATAATGTATCCACATTATGACAACACAATATATTATGAGAGCGCAATTGGCAGGTTTTATGACCAATTTCTCTTACCACAATTTGTGTCACATCTACTGGAGCATCAAGAGCATGTATTATGACGTCACAGTATATGATGACATCATTATTAGTATGCACTATGACGTCACAATGTATTATGACGTCATAATATATCCGCATTATGACATCACAATATATTATGAGAGCGCAACATGCAGGTATTATGAGCAAATTCTCTTACCCCAATTTGTGTCACATCTACTGGAGCATCATGAGCATGTATTATGACGTCACAGTATATGATGACATCAAAATTAGTCTGCAGTATGACGTCACAATGTATTATGATGTCATAATGTATCCGCATTATGACATCACAATATACTTTGAGAGCGCAACATGCAGGTATTATGAACAATTTCGCTTATCCCAATTTGTGTCACATCTACTGGAGCAACATGAGCATGTATTATGACGTCACAGTATATGATGACATAATAATTAGTATGCACTATGACGTCACAATGTATTATGACGTCATAATGTATCCGCATTATGACATCACAATATATTATGAGAGCGCAATTTGCAGGTTTTATGACCATTTTCGTATACCCCAATTTGTGTCACATCTACTGGAGCATCATGAACATGTATTATGACGTCACAGTATATGATGACATCATAATTAGTATGCACTATGACGTCACAATGTATTATGACGTCATAATGTATCCGCATTATGACATCACAATACATTATGAGAGCGCAACATGCAGGTATTATGAGCAATTTCTCTTACCCCAATTTGTGTCACATCTACTGGAGCATCATGAGCATGTATTATGATGTCACAGTATATGATGACATCATAATTAGTATGCACTATGACGTCACAATGTATTATGACGTCAAAATGTATCCGCATTATAACAGCACAATATATTATGAGAGCGCAATTTGCAGGTTTTATGAGCAATTTCACTTACCCCAACTTGTGTCACATCTACTGGAGCATCATGAGCATGTATTATGACGTCACAGTATATGATGACATCATAATTAGTATGCATTATGACATCACAATGTATTATGAGAGCGCAACATGCAGGTATTATGACCAATTTCTCTTACCCCAATTTGTGTCACATCTACTGGAGCATCATGAGCATGTATTATGACGTCACAGTATATGATGACATCATAATTAGTATGCACTATGACGTCACAATGTATTATGACGTCATAATGTATCCGCATGACTACATCACAATATATTATGAGAGCGCAACTTGCAGGTATTATGAGCAATTTCTCTTACCCCAATTTGTGTCACGTCTACTGGAGCATCACGAGCATGTATTATGACGTCACAGTATATGATGACATCATAATTAGTATGCAGTATGACGTCACAATGTATTAAGACGTCATAATGTATCCGCATTATGATATCACATTATATTATGAGAGTGCAATTTTCAGGTATTATGAGCAATTTCTCTTACCCCAATTTGTGTCACATCTACTGGAGCATCATGAGCATGTATTATGACATCACAGTATATGATGACATCATAATTCGGATGCACTATGACGTCACAATATATTATGACGTCATAATGTATCCGCATTATGACATCACAATATATTATGAGAGTGCAATTTGCAGGTTGTATGACCAATTTCGCTTACCCCATTTTGTGTCACATCTGCTGGAGCATCATGAGCATGTATTATGACGTCACAGTATATGATGACATCATAATTAGTATGCACTATGACGTCACAATGTATTATGACGTCATAATGTATCCGCATTATGACATCACAATATATGATGAGAGCGCAATTTTCAGGTATTGTGACCCATTTCTCTTACCCCAATTTGTGTCACATCTACTGGAGTATCATGAGCATGTATTATGACGTCACAGTATATGATGACATCATAATTACAATGCACTATGACGTCACAATGTATTATGACGTCATAATGTTTCCACATTATGACAACACAATATATTATGTGAGCGCAATTTGCAGGTTTTATGACCAATTTCTCTTACCCCAATTTGTGTCACATCTACTGGAGCAACATGAGCATGTATTATGACATCACAGTATATGATGACATTATTATTAGTATGCACTATGACATCACAATGTATTATGACGTCATAATGTATCCGCATTATGACATCACAATATATTATGAGAGCGCAACTTACAGGTTTTATGACCAATTTCCCTTACCCCAATTTGTGTCACATCTACTGGAGCATCATGAGAATGTATTATGACGTCACAGTATATGATGACATCATAATTAGTATGCAGTATGACGTCACAATGTATTATGACGTCCTAATGTATCCGCATTATGACATCACACTATATTATGAGAGCGCAACATGCAGGTATTATGAGCAATTTCTCTTACCCCAATTTGTGTCACATCTACTGGAGCATCATGAGCATGTATTATGACATCACAGCATATGATGACATCATAACTAGTATGCACTATGACGTCACAATGCATTATGACATCACAATATATTATGAGAGCGCAACATGCAGGTATTATGAGCAATTTCTCTTACCCCAATTTGTGTCACATCTACTGGAGCATCATGAGCATGTATTATGACGTCACAGTATATGATGACATCATAATTAGTATGCACTATGATGTCACAATGTATTATGACGTCATAATGTATCCGCATTATGACTTCACAATATATTATGAGAGCGCAACTTGCAGGTTTTATGACCAATTTCGCTTACCCCAATTTGTGTCACATCTATTGGAGCATCAGGAGCATGTATTATGCCGTTACAGTATATGATGACATCATAATAAGTATGCAGTATGACGTCACAATGTATTATGACGTCATAATGTATCCGCATTATGACATCACAATATATGATGAGAGCGCAATTTGCAGGTATTGTGACCCCTTTCTCTTACCCCTACTTGTGTCACATCTACTGGAGTATCATGAGCATGTATTATGACGTCACAGTATATGATGACATCATAATTAGTATGCACTATGACGTCACAATGTGTTATGACGTCATAATGTATCCACATTATGACAACTCAATATATTATGAGAGCGCAATTTGCAGGTTTTATGACCAATTTCTCTTACCCCAATTTGTGTCACATCTACTGGAGCATCATGAGCATGTATTATGACGTCACAGTATATGATGACATCATAATTAGTATGCACTATGACGTCACAATGTATTATGACGTCATAATGTATCCGCATTATGACATCACAATATATGATGAGAGCGCAATTTTCAGGTATTGTGACCCATTTCTCTTACCCCAATTTGTGTCACATCTACTGGAGTATCATGAGCATGTATTATGACGTCACTGTATATGATGACATCATAATTACTATGCACTATGACGTCACAATGTATTATGACGCCATAATGTATCCACATTATGACAACACAATATATTATGAGAGCGCAATTTGCAGGATTTATGACCAATTTCTCTTACCCCAATTTGTGTCACATCTACTGGAGCATCAAGAGCATGTATTATGACGTCACAGTATATGGTGACATCATTATTAGTATGCACTATGACGTCACAATGTATTATGACGTCATAATATATCCGCATTATGACATCACAATATATTATGAGAGCGCAACATGCAGGTATTATGAGCAATTTCTCTTACCCAATTTGTGTCACATCTACTGGAGCATCATGAGCATGTATTATGACGTCACAGTATATGATGATATCATAATTAGTATGCAGTATGACGTCACAATGTATTATGACGGCATAATGTATCCGCACTATGACATCCCAATATATTATGAGAGCACAACATGTAGATATTATGAGCAATTTCTCTTACCCCAATTTGCTTCACATCTGCTGGAGCATCATGACCATGTATTATGACGTCACAGTATATGATGACATCATAATTAGTCTGCACTATGACGTCACAATGTATTATGTCGTCATAATGTATCCGCATTATGACATCACAATATATTATGAGACCGCAATTTGCAGGTTTTATGAACAATTTCGCTTACCCCATTTTGTGTCACATCTACTGGAGCATCATGAGCATGTATTATGATGTCACAGTATATGATGACATCATAATTAGTATGCAGTATGACGTCACAATGTATTATGACGTCATAATGTATCCGCATTATGACATCACAATATACTTTGAGAGCGCAACATGCAGGTATTATGAACAATTTCGCTTACCCCAATTTGTGTCACATCTACTGGAGCAACATGAGCATGTATTATGACGTCACAGTATATGATGCCATAATAATTAGTATGCACTATGACGTCACAATGTATTATGACGTCATAATGTATCCGCATTATGACATCACAATATATTATGAGAGCGCAATTTGCAGGTTTTATGACCATTTTCGTATACCCCAATTTGTGTCACATCTACTGGAGCATCATGAACATATATTATGACGTCACAGTATATGATGACATCATAATTAGTATGCACTATGACGTCACAATGTATTATGACGTCATAATGTATCCGCATTATGACATCACAATACATTATGAGAGCGCAACATGCAGGTATTATGAGCAATTTCTCTTACCCCAATTTGTGTCACATCTACTGGAGCATCATGAGCATGTATTATGACGTCACAGTATATGATGACATCATAATTAGTATGCACTATGACGTCACAATGTATTATGACGTCAAAATGTATCCGCATTATAACAGCACAATATATTATGAGAGCGCAATTTGCAGGTTTTATGAGCAATTTCACTTACCCCAACTTGTGTCACATCTACTGGAGCATCATGAGCATGTATTATGACATCACAGTATATGATGACATCATAATTAGTATGCATTATGACATCACAATGTATTATGAGAGCGCAACATGCAGGTATTATGACCAATTTCGCTTACCCCAAATTGTGTCACACCTATTGGAGCATCATGAGCATGTATTATGACGTCACAGTATATGATGACATCATAATTAGTATGGACTATGACGTCACAATGTATTATGACGTCATAATGTATCCGCATTATGACATCACAATATATTATGAGAGCGCAATTTGCAGGTTTTATGACCATTTTCGATTAATCCAATTTGTGTCACATCTACTGGAGAATCATGAGCATGTATTATGACGTCACAGTATATGATGACATCATAATTAGTATGCACTATGACGTCACAATGTATTATGACGTCATAATGTATCCGCATTATGACATCACAATATATTATGAGAGCGCAACATGCAGGTATTATGAGCAATTTCTCTTACCCCAATTTGTGTCACATCTACTGGAGCATCATGAGCATGTATTATGACGTCAGAGTATATGATGACATCATAATTAGTATGCACTATGACGTCACAATGTATTATGACGTCATAATGTATCCGCATGACTACATCACAATATATTATGAGAGCGCAACTTGCAGGTATTATGAGCAATTTCTCTTACCCCAATTTGTGTCACGTCTACTGGAGCATCACGAGCATGTATTATGACGTCACAGTATATGATGACATCATAATTAGTATGCAGTATGACGTCACAATATATTATGACGTCATAATGTATCCGCATTATGATATCACAATATATTATGAGAGCGCAACATGCAGGTATTATGAGCAATTTCTCTTACCCCAATTTGTGTCACATCTACTGGAGCATCATGAGCATGTATTATGACGTCACAGTATATGATGACATCATAATTAGCATGCAGTATGACGTCACAATGTATTATGACGTCATAATGTATCCGCATTATGACATCACAATATATTATGAGAGCGCAATTTGCAGGTTTTATGACACATTTCGCTTACCCCAATTTGTGTCACATCTACTGGAGCATCATGAGCATGTATTATGACGTCACAGTATATGATGGCATCATAATTAGTATGCACTATGACGTCACAATGTATTATGACGCCGTAATGTATCCGCATTATGACATCACAATATATTATGAGAGAGCAATTTCCAGGTTTTATGACCAATTTCTCTTACCCCATTTTGTGTCACATCTACTGGAGCATCATGAGCATGTATTATGACATCACAGTATATGATGACATCATAATTAGTATGCAGTATGACGTCACAATGTATTATGATGTCATAATGTATCCGCATTATGACATCACAATATATTATGAGAGCGCAACATGCAGGTATTATGACCAATTTCGCTTACCCCAATTTGTGTCCCATCTACTGGAGCATCATGAGCATGTATTATGACGTCACAGTATATAATGACATCATAATTACTATGCACTATGACGTCAAAATGTATTATGACGCCGTAATGTATCCGCAATATGACATCACAATATATTATGAGAGAGCAATTTCCAGGTTTTATGACCAATTTCTATTACCCCAATTTGTGTCACATCTACTGGAGCATCATGAGCATGTATTATGACGTCACAGTATATGATGACATTATAATTAGTATGCAATATGACGTCACAATGTATTATGACGTCATTATGTATCCGCATTATGACATCACAATATATTATGAGAGCGCAACATGCAGGTATTATGAGCAATTTCTCTTACCCCAATTTGTGTCACATATACTGGAGCATCAAGAGCATGAATTATGACATCACAGTATATGATGACATCATAATTAGTATGAACTATGACGTCACAATGTATTATGACATCATAATGTATCCGCATTATGACATCACAATATATTATGAGAGCGCAATTTGCAGGTTTTTTGACCAATTTCGCTTACCCCAATTTGTGTCACATCTACTGGAGCATCATGAGCATGTATTATGACGTCACAGTATATGATGACATCATAATTAGTATGCATTATGACGTCGCAATGTATTATGACATCATAATGTATCCGCATTATGACATCACAATGTATTATGAGAGCGCAACATGCAGGTATTATGACCAATTTCTCTTACCCCAATTTGTGTCACATCTACTGGAGCATCATGAGCATGTATTATGACGTCACAGTATATGATGACATCATAATTAGTATGCACTATGACGTCACAATGTATTATGACGTCATAATGTATCAGCATGACTACATCACAATATATTATGAGAGCGCAACTTGCAGGTCTTATGAGCAATTTCTCTTACCCCAATTTGTGTCACGTCTACTGGAGCATCACGAGCATGTATTATGACGTCACAGTATATGATGACATCATAATTAGTATGCAGTATGATGTCACAATGTATTAAGACGTCATAATGTATCCGCATTATGACATCACATTATATTATGAGAGTGCAATTTTCAGGTATTATGAGCAATTTCTCTTACCCCAATTTGTGTCACATCTACTGGAGCATCATGAGCATGTATTATGACATCACAGTATATGATGACATCATAATTAGTATGCACTATGACGTCACAATGTATTATGACGTCATAATGTATCCGCATTATGACATCACAATATATGATGAGAGCGCAATTTTCAGGTATTGTGACCCATTTCTCTTACCCCAATTTGTGTCACATCTACTGGAGTATCATGAGCATGTATTATGACGTCACAGTATATGATGACATCATAATTACAATGCACTATGACGTCACAATGTATTATGACGTCATAATGTTTCCACATTATGACAACACAATATATTATGTGAGCGCAATTTGCAGGTTTTATGACCAATTTCTCTTACCCCAATTTGTGTCACATCTACTGGAGCAACATGAGCATGTATTATGACATCACAGTATATGATGACATTATTATTAGTATGCACTATGACATCACAATGTATTATGACGTCATAATGTATCCGCATTATGACATCACAATATATTATGAGAGCGCAACTTACAGGTTTTATGACCAATTTCCCTTACCCCAATTTGTGTCACATCTACTGGAGCATCATGAGAATGTATTATGACGTCACAGTATATGATGACATCATAATTAGTATGCAGTATGACGTCACAATGTATTATGACGTCCTAATGTATCCGCATTATGACATCACACTATATTATGAGAGCGCAACATGCAGGTATTATGAGCAATTTCTCTTACCCCAATTTGTGTCACATCTACTGGAGCATCATGAGCATGTATTATGACATCACAGCATATGATGACATCATAACTAGTATGCACTATGACGTCACAATGCATTATGACATCACAATATATTATGAGAGCGCAACATGCAGGTATTATGAGCAATTTCTCTTACCCCAATTTGTGTCACATCTACTGGAGCATCATGAGCATGTATTATGACGTCACAGTATATGATGACATCATAATTAGTATGCACTATGATGTCACAATGTATTATGACGTCATAATGTATCCGCATTATGACTTCACAATATATTATGAGAGCGCAACTTGCAGGTTTTATGACCAATTTCGCTTACCCCAATTTGTGTCACATCTATTGGAGCATCAGGAGCATGTATTATGCCGTTACAGTATATGATGACATCATAATAAGTATGCAGTATGACGTCACAATGTATTATGACGTCATAATGTATCCGCATTATGACATCACAATATATGATGAGAGCGCAATTTGCAGGTATTGTGACCCCTTTCTCTTACCCCTACTTGTGTCACATCTACTGGAGTATCATGAGCATGTATTATGACGTCACAGTATATGATGACATCATAATTAGTATGCACTATGACGTCACAATGTGTTATGACGTCATAATGTATCCACATTATGACAACTCAATATATTATGAGAGCGCAATTTGCAGGTTTTATGACCAATTTCTCTTACCCCAATTTGTGTCACATCTACTGGAGCATCATGAGCATGTATTATGACGTCACAGTATATGATGACATCATAATTAGTATGCACTATGACGTCACAATGTATTATGACGTCATAATGTATCCGCATTATGACATCACAATATATGATGAGAGCGCAATTTTCAGGTATTGTGACCCATTTCTCTTACCCCAATTTGTGTCACATCTACTGGAGTATCATGAGCATGTATTATGACGTCACTGTATATGATGACATCATAATTACTATGCACTATGACGTCACAATATATTATGACGCCATAATGTATCCACATTATGACAACACAATATATTATGAGAGCGCAATTTGCAGGTTTTATGACCAATTTCTCTTACTACAATTTGTGTCACATCTACTGGAGCATCAAGAGCATGTATTATGACGTCACAGTATATGATGACATCATTATTAGTATGCACTATGACGTCACAATGTATTATGACATCATAATATATCCGCATTATGACATCACAATATATTATGAGAGCGCAACATGCAGGTATTATGAGCAATTTCTCTTACCCCAATTTGTGTCACATCTACTGGAGCATCATGAGCATGTATTATGACGTCACAGTATATGATGATATCATAATTAGTATGCAGTATGACGTCACAATGTATTATGACGTCATAATGTATCCGCACTATGACATCCCAATATATTATGAGAGCACAACATGTAGATATTATGAGCAATTTCTCTTACCCCAATTTGCTTCACATCTGCTGGAGCATCATGACCATGTATTATGACGTCACAGTATATGATGACATCATAATTAGTCTGCACTATGACGTCACAATGTATTATGTCGTCATAATGTATCCGCATTATGACATCACAATATATTATGAGAGCGCAATTTGCAGGTTTTATGACCAATTTCGCTTACCCCATTTTGTGTCACATCTACTGGAGCATCATGAGCATGTATTATGACATCACAGTATTTGATGACATCAAAATTAGTCTGCAGTATGACGTCACAATGTATTATGACGTCATAATGTATCCGCATTATGACATCACAATATACTTTGAGAGCGCAACATGCAGGTATTATGAACAATTTCGCTTACCCCAATTTGTGTCACATCTACTGGAGCAACATGAGCATGTATTATGACGTCACAGTATATGATGACATAATAATTAGTATGCACTATGACGTCACAATGTATTATGACGTCATAATGTATCCGCATTATGACATCACAATATATTATGAGAGCGCAATTTGCAGGTTTTATGACCATTTTCGTATACCCCAATTTGTGTCACATCTACTGGAGCATCATGAACATATATTATGACGTCACAGTATATGATGACATCATAATTAGTATGCACTATGACGTCACAATGTATTATGACGTCATAATGTATCCGCATTATGACATCACAATACATTATGAGAGCGCAACATGCAGGTATTATGAGCAATTTCTCTTACCCCAATTTGTGTCACATCTACTGGAGCATCATGAGCATCTATTATGACGTCACAGTATATGATGACATCATAATTAGTATGCACTATGACGTCACAATGTATTATGACGTCAAAATGTATCCGCATTATAACAGCACAATATATTATGAGAGCGCAATTTGCAGGTTTTATGAGCAATTTCACTTACCCCAACTTGTGTCACATCTACTGGAGCATCATGAGCATGTATTATGACGTCACAGCATATGATGACATCATAATTAGTATGCATTATGACATCACAATGTATTATGAGAGCGCAACATGCAGGTATTATGACCAATTTCGCTTACCCCAATTTGTGTCACACCTATTGGAGCATCATGAGCATGTATTATGACGTCACAGTATATGATGACATCATAATTAGTATGGACTATGACGTCACAATGTATTATGACGTCATAATGTATCCGCATTATGACATCACAATATATTATGAGAGCGCAATTTGCAGGTTTTATGACCATTTTCGATTAATCCAATTTGTGTCACATCTACTGGAGAATCATGAGCATGTATTATGACGTCACAGTATATGATGACATCATAATTAGTATGCGCTATGACGTCACAATGTATTATGACGTCATAATGTATCCGCATTATGACATCACAATATATTATGAGAGCGCAACATGCAGGTATTATGAGCAATTTCTCTTACCCCAATTTGTGTCACATCTACTGGAGCATCATGAGCATGTATTATGACGTCACAGTATATGATGACATCATAATTAGTATGCACTATGACGTCACAATGTATTATGACGTCATAATGTATCCGCATGACTACATCACAATATATTATGAGAGCGCAACTTGCAGGTATTATGAGCAATTTCTCTTACCCCAATTTGTGTCACGTCTACTGGAGCATCACGAGCATGTATTATGACGTCACAGTATATGATGACATCATAATTAGTATGCAGTATGACGTCACAATATATTATGACGTCATAATGTATCCGCATTATGATATCACAATATATTATGAGAGCGCAACATGCAGGTATTATGAGCAATTTCTCTTACCCCAATTTGTGTCACATCTACTGGAGCATCATGAGCATGTATTATGACGTCACAGTATATGATGACATCATAATTAGCATGCAGTATGACGTCACAATGTATTATGACGTCATAATGTATCCGCATTATGACATCACAATATATTATGAGAGCGCAATTTGCAGGTTTTATGACACATTTCGCTTACCCCAATTTGTGTCACATCTACTGGAGCATCATGAGCATGTATTATGACGTCACAGTATATTATGACATCATAATTAGTATGCACTATGACGTCACAATGTATTATGACGCCGTAATGTATCCGCATTATGACATCACAATATATTATGAGAGAGCAATTTCCAGGTTTTATGACCAATTTCTCTTACCCCATTTTGTGTCACATCTACTGGAGCATCATGAGCATGTATTATGACATCACAGTATATGATGACATCATAATTAGTATGCAGTATGACGTCACAATGTATTATGATGTCATAATGTATCCGCATTATGACATCACAATATATTATGAGAGCGCAACATGCAGGTATTATGACCAATTTCGCTTACCCCAATTTGTGTCCCATCTACTGGAGCATCATGAGCATGTATTATGACGTCACAGTATATAATGACATCATAATTACTATGCACTATGACGTCAAAATGTATTATGACGCCGTAATGTATCCGCAATATGACATCACAATATATTATGAGAGAGCAATTTCCAGGTTTTATGACCAATTTCTATTACCCCATTTTGTGTCACATCTACTGGAGCATCATGAGCATGTATTATGACATCACAGTATATGATGACATCAAAATTAGTATGCAGTATGACGTCACAATGTATTATGATGTCATAATGTATCCGCATTATGACATCACAATATATTATGGGAGCGCAATTTGCAGGTTTTATGACAATTTTTGCTTACCCCAATTTGTGTCACATCTACTGGAGCATCATGAGCATGTATTATGACGTCACAGTATATGATGACATTATAATTAGTATGCAATATGACGTCACAATGTATTATGACGTCATTATGTATCCGCATTATGACATCACAATATATTATGAGAGCGCAACATGCAGGTATTATGAGCAATTTCTCTTACCCCAATTTGTGTCACATATACTGGAGCATCAAGAGCATGAATTATGACATCACAGTATATGATGACATCATAATTAGTATGAACTATGACGTCACAATGTATTATGACGTCATAATGTATCCGCATTATGACATCACAATATATTATGAGAGCGCAATTTGCAGGTTTTTTGACCAATTTCGCTTACCCCAATTTGTGTCACATCTACTGGAGCATCATGAGCATGTATTATGACGTCACAGTATATGATGACATCATAATTAGTATGCATTATGACGTCACAATGTATTATGACATCATAATGTATCCGCATTATGACATCACAATGTATTATGAGAGCGCAACATGCAGGTATTATGACCAATTTCGCTTACCCCAATTAGTGTCACATCTACTCGAGCATCTTGAGCATGTATTATGTCTTCACAGTATATGATGACATCATAATTAGTATGGACTATGACGTCACAATGTATTATGACGTCATAATGTATCCGCATTATGACATCACAATATATTATGAGAGCGCAATTTGCAGGTTTTATGACCAATTTCGCTTACCCCGTTTTGTGTCACATCTACTGGAGCATCATGAGCATGTATTATGACGTCACAGTATATGATGACATCAAAATTAGTATGCAGTATGACGTCACAATGTATTATGACGTCATAATGTATCCGCATTATGACATCACAATATATTATGAGAGCGCAACATGCACGTATTATGTCCAATTTCGCTTACCCCAATTTGTGTTACATCTACTGGAGCATCATGAGCATGTATTATGACGTCACAGTATATGATGACATCATAATTAGTATGCATTATGACGTCACAATGTATTATGACATCATAATGTATCCGCATTATGACATCACAATGTATTATGAGAGCGCAACATGCAGGTATTATGACCAATTTCGCTTACCCCAATTTGTGTCACATCTACTGGAGCATCTTGAGCATGTATTATGACGTTACAGTATATGATGACATCATAATTAGTATGGACTATGACGTCACAATGTATTATGACGTCATAATGTATCCGCATTATGACATCACAATATATTATGAGAGCCCAATTTGCAGCGTTTATGACCAATTTCTCTTGCCCCAATTTGTGTCACATCTACTGGAGCATCATGAGCATGTGTTATGATGTCACAGTATATGAGGACATCATAATTAGTATGCAGTATGATGTCACAATGTATTATGACGTCATAATGTATCCTCCTTATGACTTCACAATATATTATGAGAGGCAAACATGCAGGTATTATGAGCAATTTCTCTTACCCCAATTTGTGTCACATCTACTGGAGCATCATGAGCATGTATTATGACATCACAGTATATGATGACATCATAATTAGTATGCACTATGATGTCACAATGTATTGTGACGTCATAATGCATCCACCTTATGACATCACAATATATTATGAGAGCGCAACATGCAGGTATTATGAGCAATTTCTCTTACCACAATTTGTGTCACATCTACTAGAGCATCATGAGCATGTATTATGACGTCACAGTATATGATAACATCATAATTAGTATGCAGTATGACGTCACAATGTATTATGACGTCATAATGTATCCGCATTATGACATCACAATGTATTATGAGAGCGCAACATGCAGGTATTATGACCAATTTCGCTTACCCCAGTATGTGTCACATCTACTGGAGCATCATGAGCATGTATTATGACATCACAGTATATGATGACATCATAATTAGTATGCACTATGACGTCACAATGTATTATGATGTCATAATGTATCCGCAGTACGACATCACAATATATTATGAGAGGGCAATTTGCAGGTTTTATGACCAATTTCGCTTACCCCAATTTGTGTCACATCTACTGGAGCATCATGAACATGTATTATGACGTCACAGTATATGATGACATCATAATTAATATGCAGTAGGACGTCACAATGTATTATGACGTCATAATGTATCCGCATTACGACATCACAATATATTATGAGAGCGCAATTTGCAGGTTTTATGAACAATTTCGCTTACCCCAATTTTTGTCACATCTACTGGAGCATCATGAGCATGTATTATGACGTCACAGCATATGATGACATCATAATTAGTATGCAGTATGACGTCACAATGTATTATCATGCCGTAATGTATCCGCTTTATGACATCACAATATATTATGAGAGCGCAATTTGCAGGTATTATGAGCAATTTCTCTTACCCCAATTTGTGTCACATCTACTGGAGCATCATGACCATGTATTATGACGTCAGAGTATATGATGACATCATAATTAGTATGCACTATGACATCAAAATGTTTTATGACGTCATAATGTATCCCCATTATGACATCACAATATATTATGAGAGCGCAATTTGCAGGTTTTATGACCAATTTCGCTTACCCCAATTTGTGTCCCATCTACTGGAGCATCATGAGCATGTATTATGACGTCACAGTATATGATGACATCATAATTAGTATGCACTATGACGTCACAATGTATTATGACCTCATAATGTATCCGCATTATGACATCACAATATATTATGAGAGAGCAATTTGCAGGTTTTATGACCATTTTCGCTTACCCCAATTTGTGTCACATCTACTGGAGAATCATGAGCATGTATTATGACGTCACAGTATATGATGACATCATAATTAGTATGCAGTATGACGTCACAATGTATTATGACTTCATAATGTATCCGCATTATGACATCACAATGTATTATGAGAGCGCAACATGCAGGTATTATGACCAATTTCGCTTACCCCAATTTGTGTCACATCTACTGGAGCATCATGAGCATGTATTATGACGTCACAGTATATGATGACATCATAATTAGTATTCAGTATGACGTCACAATGTATTATGACGTCATAATGTATCCGCATTATGACATCACAATATATTATGAGAGCGTAACTTGCAGGTATTATGAGCTATTTCTCTTACCCCAATTTGTGTCACATCTACTGGAGCATCATTTGCATGTATTATGACGTCACAGTTTATGATGACATCATAATTAGTATGCAGTATGACGTCACATTGTATTATGACGTCATAATGTATCCGCCTTATGACATCACAATATATTATGAGAGCGCAACATGCAGGTATTATGAGCAATTTCTCTTACCCCAATTTGTGTCACATCTACTGGAGCATCATGAGCATGTATTATGACATCACAGTATATGATGACATCATAATTAGTATGCAGTATGATGTCACAATGTATTATGACGTCATAATGTATCCGCATTATGACATCACAATGTATTATGAGAGCGCAATTTGCTGGTTTTATGACCAATTTCGCTTACCACAATTTGTGTCACATCTACTGGAGCATCATGAGCATGTATTATGATGTCACAGCATATGATGACATCATAACTAGTATGCACTATGACGTCACAATGAATTATGACGTCGTAATGTATCCGCATTATGACATCACAATATAGTATGAGAGCGCAACATGCAGGTATTATGAGCAATTTCTCTTACCCCAATTTGTGTCACATCTACTGGAGCATCATGGGCATGTATTATGACGTCAGTGTATATGATGACATCATAATTAGTATGGACTATGATATCACAATGTATTATGACGTCATAATGTATCCGCATTATGACATCAAAATGTATTATGAGAGCGCAATTTGCAGGTTTTATGACCAATTTCTCTTACCCCAATTTGTGTCACATCTACTGGAGCATCATGAGCATGTATTATGACGTCACAGTATATGATGACATCATAATTAGTATGCAGTTTGACGTCACAGTGAAGTATGACATCATAATGTATCCGCATTATGACATCACAATGTATTATGAGAGCGCAACATGCAGGTATTATGACCAATTTTGCTTACCGCAATTTGTGTCACATCTACTGGAGCATCATGAGCCTGTATTACGACGTCACAGTATATGATGACATAATAATTAGTTTGCACTATGACGTCACAATGTATTATGTCGTCATAATGTATCCACATTATGACATCACAATATATTATGAGAGCGCAATTTGCAGGTTTTATGACCAATTTCGCTTACCCCATTTTGTGTCACATCTACTGGAGCATCATGAGCATGTATTATGACGTCACAGTATTGGATGACATCAAAATTATTATGCAGTATGACGTCACAATGTATTATGACGTCATAATGTATCCACATTATGACATCACAATATATTATGAGAGCGCAACATGCAGGTATTATGACCAATTTCGCTTACCCCAATTTGTGTCACATCTACTGGAGCATCATGAGCATGTATTATGACATCACAGTATATGATGACATAATAATTAGTATGCACTATGACGTCACAATGTATTATGACGTCATAATGTATCCGCATTATGACATCACAATATATTATGAGAGCGCAATTTGCACGTTTTATGACCATTTTCGTATACCACAATTTGTGTCATATCTACTGGAGCATCATGAACATGTATTATGACGTCACAGTATATGATGACATCATAATTAGTATGCACTATGACGTCACAATGTATTATGACGTCATAATGTATCCGCATTATGACATCACAATACATTATGAGAGCGCAACATGCAGGTATTATGAGCAATTTCTCTTACCCCAGTTTGTGTCACATCTACTGGAGCATCATGAGCATGTATTATGACATCACAGTATATGATGACATCATAATTAGTATGCAGTATGATGTCACAATGTATTATGACGTCATAATGTATCCGCATTATGACATCACAATATATTATGAGAGCGCAATTTGCTGGTTTTATGACCAATTTCGCTTACCCCAATTAGTGTCACATCTACTGGAGCATCATGAGCATGTATTATGACGTCACAGCATATGATGACATCATAACTAGTATGCACTATGACGTCACAATGAATTATGACGTCGTAATGTATCCGCATTATGACATCACAATATATTATGAGAGCGCAACATGCAGGTATTATGAGCAATTTCTCTTACCCCAATTTGTGTCACATCTACTGGAGCATCATGAGCATGTATTATGACGTCACAGTATATGATGACATCATAATTAGTATGGACTATGACATCACAATGTATTATGACGTCATATTGTATGCGCATTATGACATCACAATATATTATGAGAGCGCAACATGCAGGTATTATGAGCAATGTCTCTTACCTAAATTTGTGTCATATCTACTGGAGCATCATGAGCATGTATTATGATGTAACAGTATATGATGACATCATAATTAGTATGCAGTATGACGTCACAATGTATTATGACGTCATAATGTATCCGCATTGTGACATCACAATATATTATGAGAGCGCAACATGCAGGTATTATGAGCAATTTCTCCTACCCCAATTTGTGTCACATCTACTGGAGCATCATGAGCATGTATTATTACGTCACAGTATATGATGACATCATAATTACTATGCACTATGACGTCACAATCTATTATGACGTCATAATGTATCCGCATTATGACATCACAATATATTATGAGAGTGCAATTTGCAGGTTTTATGACCAATTTCGCTTACCCCAATTTGTGTCACATCTACTGGAGCATCATGAGCATGTATTATGACGTCACACTATATGATGACATCATAATTAGTATGCAGTATAATGTCACAATGTATTATGACGTCATAATGTATCCTCATTATGACATCACAATATATTATGATAGCGCAACATGTAGGTATTATGAGCAATTTCTCTTACCCCAATTTGTGTCACATCTACTGGAGCATCATGAGCATGTATTATGATGTCACAGTATATGATGACATCATAATTAGTATGCACTATGATGTCACAATGTATTATGACGTCATAATGTATCCGCATTATGACATCACAATATATTATGAGAGCGCAACATGCAGGTATTATGAGCAATTTCTCATACCCCAATTTGTGTCACATCTACTGGAGCATCATGAGCATGTATTATAACGTCACAGTATATGATGACATCATAATTAGTATGCAGTATGACGTCACAATGTATTATGACGTCATAATGTATCTGCATTATGACATCACAATATATTTTGAGAGAGCAATTTGCAGGAATTATGAGCAATATCTCTTACCACATTTGGTGTCACATCTACTGGAGCATCAGGAGCATGTATTATGACGTCACAGTATATGATGACATCATAATTAGTATGCAGTATGACGTCACAATGTATTATGACGTCATAATGTATCCACATTATGACATCACAATATAATATGAGAGTGCAATTTGCAGGTATTATGATCAATTTCTCTTACCCCAATTTGTGTCACATCTAATGGAGCATCATGAGAATGTATTATGACATCAGAGTATATGATGACATCCTAATTAGTATGCACTATGTCGTCACAATGTATTATGACGTCATAATGTATCCGCAATATAACAGCACAATATATTATGAGAGTGCAATTTGCAGGTTTTATGAGCATTTTCACTTACCCCAACTTGTGTCACATCTACTGGAGCATCATGAGCATGTATTATGACGTCACAGTATATGATGACATCATAATTAGTATGCATTATGACATCACAATGTATTATGAGAGCGCAACATGCAGGTATTATGACCAATTTCGCTTACCCCAATTTGTGTCACACCTATTGGAGCATCATGAGCATGTATTATGACGTCACAGTATATGATGACATCATAATTAGTATGGACTATGACGTCACAATGTATTATGACGTCATAATGTTTCCGCATTATGACATCACAATATATTATGAGAGCGCAATTTGCAGGTTTTATGACCATTTTCGATTAATCCAGTTTGTGTCACATCTACTGGAGAATCATGAGCATGTATTATGACGTCACAGTATATGATGACATCATAATTAGTATGCACTATGACGTCACAATGTATTATGACGTCATAATGTATCCGCATTATGACATCACAATATATTATGAGAGCGCAACATGCAGGTATTATGAGCAATTTCTCTTACCCCAATTTGTGTCACATCTACTGGAGCATCATGAGCATGTATTATGACGTCACAGTATATGATGACATCATAATTAGTATGCACTATGATGTCACAATGTATTATGACGTCATAATGTATCCGCATGATTACATCACAATATATTATGAGAGCGCAACTTGCAGGTATTATGAGCAATTTCTCTCACCCCAATTTGTGTCACGTCTACTGCAGCATCATGAGCATGTATTATGACGTCACAGTATATGATGACATCATAATTAGTATGCAGTATGACGTCACAATATATTATGACGTCATAATGTATCCGCATTATGATATCACAATATATTATGAGAGCGCAACATGAAGGTATTATGAGCAATTTCTCTTACCCCAATTTGTGTCACATCTACTGGAGCATCATGAGCATGTATTATGACGTCACAGTATATGATGACATCATAATTAGTATGCAGTATGACGTCACAATGTATTATGACGTCATAATGTATCCGCATTATGAAATCACAATATATTATGAGAGCGCAATTTGCAGGTTTTATGACCCATTTCGCTTACCCCAATTTATGTCACATCTACTGGAGCATCATGAGCATGTATTATGACGTCACAGTATATGATGACATCATAATTAGTATGCACTATGACGTCACAATGTATTATGACGTCATTATGTATCCGCATTATGACATCACAATATATTATGAGAGCGCAACATGCAGGTATTATGAGCAATTTCTCTTACCACAATTTGTGTCACATATACTGGAGCATCAAGAGCATGAATTATGACATCACAGTATATGATGACATCATAATTAGTATGGACTATGACGTCACAATGTATTATGACGTCATAATGTATCCGCATTATGACATCACAATATATTATGAGAGCGCAATTTGCAGGCTTTATGAGTAATTTCGCTTACCCCATTTTGTGTCACATCTACTGGAGCATCATGAGCATGTATTATGACGTCACAGTATTTGATGACAGCATAATTAGTATGCACTATGACGTCACAATGTATTATGACGCCATAATGTATCCGCATTATAACAGCACAAAATATTATGAGAGCGCAATTTGCAGGTTTTATGAGCAAATTCTCTTAACCCATATTTGTGTCACGTCTACTGGAGCATCATGAGCATGTATTATGACATCACAGTATATGATGACATCATAATTAGTATGCAGTATGACGTCACAATATATTATGACGTCATAATGTATCCGCATTATGATATCACAATATATTATGAGAGCGCAACATGCAGGTATTATGAGCAATTTCTCTAACCCAATTTGTGTCACATCTACTGGAGCATCATGAGCATGTATTATGACGTCACAGTATATGATGACATCATAATTAGTATGCACTATGGCGTCACAATGTATTATGACGTCATAATGTATCCGCATTATGACATCACAATATATAATGAGAGCCCAATTTGCAGCGTTTATGACCAATTTCGCTTGCCCCAATTTGTGTCACATCTACTGGAGCATCATGAGCATGTGTTATGATGTCACAGTATATGAGGACATCATAATTAGTATGCAGTATGATGTCACAATGTATTATGACGTCATAATGTATCCTCCTTATGACTTCACAATATATTATGAGAGCCAAACATGCAGGTATTATGAGCAATTTCTCTTACCCCAATTTGTGTCACATCTACTGGAGCATCATGAGCATGTATTATGACATCACAGTATATGATGACATCATAATTAGTATGCACTATGATGTCACAATGTATTGTGACGTCATAATGCATCCACCTTATGACATCACAATATATTATGAGAGCGCAACATGCAGGTATTATGAGCAATTTCTCTTACCACAATTTGTGTCACATCTACTAGAGCATCATGAGCATGTATTATGACGTCACAGTATATGATAACATCATAATTAGTATGCAGTATGACGTCACAATGTATTATGACGTCATAATGTATCCGCATTATGACATCACAATATATTATGAGAGCGCAATTTGCAGGTTTTGTGACCAATTTCGCTTACCCCAATTTGTGTCACATCTACTGGAGCATCATGAGCATGTATTATTACGTCACAGTATATGATGACATCATAATTACTATGCACTATGACGTCACAATGTATTATGACGCCGTAATGTATCCGCATTATGACATCACAATATATTATGAGAGAGCAATTTGCAGGTTTTATGACCAATTTCTCTTACCGCATTTTGTGTCACATCTACTGGAGCATCATGAGCATGTATTATGACGTCACAGTATATGATGAAATCATAATTAGTAAGCACTATGACGTCACAATGTATTATGACGTCATAATGTATCCGCAATATGACATCACAATATATTATGGGAGCGCAATTTGCAGGTTTTATGACAATTTTTGCTTACACCAATTTGTGTCACATCTACTGGAGCATCATGAGCATGTATTATGATGTCACAGTATATGATGACATCATAATTAGTATGCACTATGACGTCACAATGTATTATGACGTCATAATGTATCCACATTATGACATCACAATACATTCTGAGAGCGCAACATGCAGGTATTATGAGCAATTTCTCTTACCCAATTTGTGTCACATCTACTGGAGCACCAGGAGCATGTATTATGACATCAGAGTATATGATGACATCATAATTAGTATGCATTATGACGTCACAATGTATTATGACGTCATAATGTATCCGCATTATAACATCACAATATATTATGAGAGCGCAATTTGCAGGTTTTATGACCAATTTCTCTTACCCCAATTTGTGTCACATCTACTGGAGCATCATGAGCATGTATTATGACGTCACAGTATATGATGACCTCATAATTAGTATGCATTATGATGACACAATGTATTATGACGTCATAATGTATCCGCATTATGACATCACAATGTATTATGAGAGCGCAACATGCAGGTATTATGACCAATTTCGCTTACCCCAATTTGTGTCACAAATACTGGAGCATCATGAGCATGTATTAGGACGTCACAGTATATGATGACATCATAATTAGTATGGACTATGACGTCACAATGTATTATGACGTCATAATGTATCCGCATTATGACATCACAATATATTATGAGAGCGCAATTTGCAGGATTTATGACCATTTTCGATTACTCCAATTTGTGTCACATCTACTGGAGCACCATGAGCATGTATTATGACGTCACAGTATATGATGACATCATAATTAGTATGCAGTATGACGTCACAATGTATTATGACGTCATAATATATCCTCATTATGACATCACAATATATTATGAGAGCGCAACATGCAGGTATTATGAGCAATTTCTCTTACCCCAATTTGTGTCACATCTACTGGAGCATCATGAGCATTTATTATGACGTCACAGTATATGATGACATCATAATTAGTATGCACTATGACATCACAATGTATTATGACGTCATAATGTATCCGCATTATGACATCACAATATATTATGAGAGCGCAATTTGCAGGTTTTATGACCAATTTCGCTTAACCCAATTTGTGTCACATCTACTGGAGCATCATTTGCATGTATTATGACATCACAGTATATGATGGCATCATAATTAGTATGCAGTATGACGTCACAATGTATTATGACGTCATAATATATCCTCATTATGACATCACAATATTTTATGAGAGCGCAACATGCAGGTATTATGAGCAATTTCTCTTACCCCAATTTGTGTCACATCTACTGGAGCATCATGAGCATGTATTATGACGTCACAGTATATGATGACATCATAATTAGTATGCACGATGACGTCACAATGTATTATGACGTCATAATGTATCCGCATTATGACATCACAATATATTATGAGAGCGCAATTTGCAGTTTTTATGACCAATTTCTCTTACCCCAATTTGTGTCACATCTACTGGACCATCATGAGCATGTATTATGACATCACAGTATATGATGACATCATAATTAGTATGCAGTATGACGTCACAATATATTATGACGCCGTAATGTATCCGCCTTATGACATCACAATATATTATGACAGCGCGATTTGCAGGTATTATGAGCAATTTCTCTTACCCCAATTTGTGTCACATCTGCTGGAGCATCATGACCATGTATTATGACGTCAGAGTATATGATGACATCATAATTAGTATGCACTATGACATCACAATGTGTTTTGACGTCATAATGTATCTGCATTATGACATCACAATATATTATGAGAGCGCAATTTGCAGGTTTTGTGACCAATTTCGCTTACCCCATTTTGTGTCACATCTACTGGAGCAGCAGGAGCATGTATTATGACGTCACAGTATATAATGACATCATAATTAGTATGCAGTATGACGTCACAATGTATTATGACGTCATAATGTATCCGCATTATGACATCACAATGTATAATGAGAGCGCAACATGCAGGTATTATGACCAATTTCGCTTACCCCAGTATGTGTCACATCTACTGGAGCATCATGAGCATGTATTATGACGTCACAGTATATGATGACATCATAATTAGTATGCACTATGACGTCACAATGTATTATGATGTCATAATGTATCCGCATTATGACATCACAATATATTATGAGAGGGCAATTTGCAGGTTTTATGACCAATTTCGCTTACCCCAATTTGTGTCACATCTACTGGAGCATCATGAACATGTATTATGACGTCACAGTATATGATGACATCATAATTAATATGCAGTAGGACGTCACAATGTATTATGACGTCATAATGTATCCGCATTACGACATCACAATATATTATGAGAGCGCAATTTGCAGGTTTTATGAACAATTTCGCTTACCACAATTTTTGTCACATCTACTGGAGTATCATGAGCATGTATTATGACGTCACAGCATATGATGACATCATAATTAGTATGCAGTATGACGTCACAATGTATTATCATGCCGTAATGTATCCGCTTTATGACATCACAATATATTATGAGAGCGCAATTTGCAGGTATTATGAGCAATTTCTCTTACCCCAATTTGTGTCACATCTACTGGAGCATCATGACCATGTATTATGACGTCAGAGTATATGATGACATCATAATTAGTATGCACTATGACATCAAAATGTTTTATGACGTCATAATGTATCCCCATTATGACATCACAATATATTATGAGAGCGCAATTTGCAGGTTTTATGACCAATTTCGCTTACCCCAATTTGTGTCCCATCTACTGGAGCATCATGAGCATGTATTATGACGTCACAGTATATGATGACATCATAATTAGTATGCACTATGACGTCACAATGTATTATGACCTCATAATGTATCCGCATTATGACATCACAATATATTATGAGAGAGCAATTTGCAGGTTTTATGACCATTTTCGCTTACCCCAATTTGTGTCACATCTACTGGAGAATCATGAGCATGTATTATGACGTCACAGTATATGATGACATCATAATTAGTATGCAGTATGACGTCACAATGTATTATGACTTCATAATGTATCCGCATTATGACATCACAATGTATTATGAGAGCGCAACATGTAGGTATTATGACCAATTTCCCTTACCCCAATTTGTGTCACATCTACTGGAGCATCATGAGCATGTATTATGATGTCACAGTATATGATGACATCATAATTAGTATTCAGTATGACGTCACAATGTATTATGACGTCATAATGTATCCGCATTATGACATCACAATATATTATGAGAGCGCAACTTGCAGGTATTATGAGCAATTTCTCTTACCCCAATTTGTGTCACGTCTACAGGAGCATCATGAGCATGTATTATGACATCACAGTATATGATGACATCATAATTAGTATGCACTATGACGTCACAATGTATTATGACGTCATAATGTATCCGCATTATGACATCACAATATATTATGAGAGCGCAATTTGCAGGTTTTATGACCAATTTCGCTTACCCCAATTTGTGGCACATCTACTGGAGCATCATGAGCATGTATTATGACGTCACAGTATATGATGACATCATAATTAATATGCAGTATGACGTCAAAATGTATTATGACGTCATAATGTATCCGCCTTATGACATCACAATATATTATGAGAGCGCAACATGCAGGTATTATGAGCAATTTCTCTTACCCCAATTTGTGTCACATCTACTGGAGCATCATGAGCATGTATTATGACGTCAGAGTATATGATGACATCATAATTACTATGGACTATGACGTCACAATGTATTATGACGTCATAATGTATCCGCATTATGATATCACAATATATTATGAGAGCGCAATTTGCAGGTTTTATGACCATTTTCGATTACTCCAATTTGTGTCACATCTACTGGAGCATCATGAGCATGTATTATGACTTCACAGTATATGATGACATCATAATTAGTATGCAGTATGACGTCACAATATATTATAACGTCATAATGTATCCGCATTATGACATCACAATATATTATGAGAGCGCAGCATGCAGGTGTTATGAGCAATTGCTCTTACCTAAATTTGTGTCACATCTACTGGAGCATCATGAGCATGTATTATGATGTCACAGTATATGATGACATCATAATTAGTATGCAGTATGACGTCACAATGTATTATGACGTCATAATGTATCCGCATTATGACATCACAATATATTATGAGACCGCAATTTGCAGGTTTTATGACCAATTTCGCTTACCCCAATTTGTGTCACATCTACTGGAGCATCATGAGCATGTATTATGACGTCACAGTATATGATGACATCATAATTAATATGTACTATGACGTCACAATGTATTATGACGTCGTAACGTATCCGCATTATGACATCACAATATATTATGAGAGCGCAATTTGCAGGTTTTATGAGCAATTTCTCTTACCCCAATTTGTGTCACATCTACTGGAGCATCATGAGCATGTACTATGACATCACAGTATATGATGACATCATAATTAGTATGCACTATGACGTCACAATGTGTTATGACGTCATAATGTATCCGCATTATGACATCACAATATATTATGATAGCTCAACTTGCAGGTATTAAGAGCAATTTCTCTTACCCCAATTTGTTTCACATCTACTGGAGCATCATGAGCATGTATTATGACGTAACAGTATATGATGACATCATAATTAGTATGCAGTATGACGTCACAATGTATTATGACGTCATAATGTATCCGCATTATGACATCACAATATATTATTAGAGCGCAACGTGCAGGTATTATGAGCAATTTCTATTACCCCAATTTGTGTCACATCTACTGGAGCATCATGAGCATGTATTATGACGTCACAGTATATGATGACATCATAATTAGTATGCACTATCACGTAACAATGTATTATGACTTCATAATGTATCCGCATTATGACATCACAATATATTATGAGAGCGCAGTTTGCATGTCTTATGACCATTTTCGCTTACCCCAATTTGTATCACATCTACTGGAGCATCATGAGCATGTATTATGACGTCACAGCATATGATGACATCATAACTAGTATGCACTATGACGTCACAATGCATTATGACGTCGTAATGTATCCGCATTATGACATCACAATATATTATGAGAGAGCAACATGCAGGTATTATGAGCAATTTCTCTTACCACAATTTGTGTCACATCTACTGGAGCTTCATGAGAATGTATTATGACATCACAGTATATGATGATATCATAATTAGTATGGACTATGACGTCAAAATATATTATGACGTCATAATGTATCCTCATTATGACATCACAACATATTAGGGGAGCGCAATTTGCAGGTATTATGAGCAATTTCTCTTACCCCAATTTGTGTCCCGTCTACTGCAGCATCATGAGCATGTATTATGACGTCACACTATATGATGACATCATAATTAGTATGCAGTATGACGTCACAATGTATTATGACGTCATAATGTATCGCATTATGACATCACAATATATTATGAGAGCGCAATTTGCACGTTTTATGACCATTTTCGATTACTCCAATTTGTGTCACATCTACTGGAGCATCATGAGCATGTATTATGACGTCACAGTATATGATGTCATCATAATTAGTATGCAGTATGACATCACAATGTATTATGACGTCATATTGTATCCGCATTATGACATCACAATATATTATGAGAGCGCAACGTGCAGGTATTATGAGCAATTTCTCTTACCCTAATTTGTGTCACATCTAATGGAGCATCATGAGCACGTATTATGACGTCACAGTATATGATGACATCATAATTAGTATGCACTATGACGTCACAATGTATTATGACGTCATAATGTATCCGCATTATTACATCACAATATATTATGAGAGCGCAACTTGCAGGTATTAAGAGCAATTTCTCTTACCCCAATTTGTGTCACGTCTACTGGAGCATCATGAGCATGTATTATGACATCACAGTATATGATGACATCATAATTAGTATGCAGTATGACGTCACAATGTATTATGACGTCATAATGTATCCGCATTATGACATCACAATATATTATGAGAGCGCAGCATGCAGGTATTATGAGCAATTTCTCTTACCCCAATTTTTTTCACATCTACTGGAGAAGCATGAGCATGTATTATGACGTCACAGTATATGATGACTTCATAATTAGTATGCACTATGACGTCACAATGTATTATGACGTCATAATGTATCCGCATTATGTCATCACAATATATTATCAGAGCGCAATTTGCAGGTTTTATGACCATTTTCGATTACCCCAATTTGTGTCACATCTACTGGACCATCATGAGCATGTATTATGACGTCACAGTATATGATGACATCATAATTAGTATGCAGTATGACGTCACATTGTATTATGACGTCATAATGTATCCGCCTTATGACATCACAATATATTATGAGAGCGCAACATGCAGGTATTATGAGCAATTTCTCTTACCCCAATTTGTGTCACATCTACTGGAGCATCATGAGCATGTATTCTGACGTCACAGTATTTGATGACATCATAATTAGTATGCAGTATGACGTCACAATGTATTATGACGTCATAATGTATCCGCATTATGACATCACAATATATTATGAGAGCGCAATTTGCAGGTTTTATGACCAATTTCGCTTACCCAATTTGTGTCACATCTACTGGAGCATCATGAGCATGTATTATGACATCACAGTATATGATGACATCATAATTAGTATGCACTATGACGTCACAATGTATTATGACGCCGTAACGTATCCGCATTATGACATCACAATATATTATGAGAGCGCAATTTGCAGGTTTTATGACCAATTTCTCTTACCCCAAATTGTGTCACATCTACTGGAGCATCATGAGCATGTATTATGACGTCACAGTATATGATGCCATCATAATTAGTATGCAGTATGTCGTCACAGTGAAGTATGACGTCATAATGTATCCGCATTATGACATCACAATGTATTATGAGAGCGCAACATGCAGGTATTATGACCAATTTCGCTTACCCCAATTTGTGTCACATCTACTGGAGCATCATGAGTATGTATTATGACGTCACAGTATATGATGACATCATAATTAGTATGGACTATGACGTCACAATGTATTATGACGTCATAATGTATCCGCATTATGACATCACAATATATTATCAGAGCGCAATTTGCAGGTTTTATGACCATTTTCGATAACTCCAATTTGTGTCACATCTACTGGAGCATCATGAGCATGTATTCTGACATCACAGTATATGATGACATCACAATTAGTATGCAGTATGACATCACAATGTATTATGACGTCATAATGTATCCGCATTATGACATCACAATATATTATGAGAGTGCAATTTGCAGGTTTTATGACCAATTTCGCTTACCACAATTTGTGTCACATCTACTGGAGCATCATGAGCATGTATTATGATGTCAGAGTATATGATGACATCATAATTAGTAAGCACTATGACATCACAATGTATTATGACGTCATAATGTATCCGCATTATGACATCACAATATATTATCAGAGCGCAATTTGCAGGTTTTATGACCAATTTCACTTACCCCATTATGTGTCACATCTACTGGAGCATCATGAGCATGTATTATGACGTCACAGTATATGATGACATCATAATTAGTATGCAGTATGACGTCACAATGTATTATGACGTCATAATGTATCCGCATTATGACATCACAATATTTTATGAGAGCGCAATTTGCACGTTTTATGACCATTTTCGATTACTCCAATTTGTGTCACATCTACTGGAGCATCATGAGCATGTATTATGACGTCACAGTATATGATGTCATCATAATTAGTATGCAGTATGACGTCACAATGTATTATGACGTCATAATGTATCCACATTATGACATCACAATATATTATGAGAGCGCAACGTGCAGGTATTATGAGCAATTTCTCTTACCCCAATTTGTGTCACATCTACTGGAGCATCATGAGCATGTATTATGACGTCACAGTATATGATGACATCATAATTAGTATGCACTATGACGTCACAATGTATTATGACGTCATAATGTATCCGCATTATGACATCACAATATATTATGAGAGCGCAATTTGCAGGTTTTATGACCAATTTCGCTTACCCCAATTTGTGTCACATCTACTGGAGCATCATGAGCATGTTTTATAACATCACAGTATATGATGACATCATAATTAGTATGCCGTATGATGTCACAATGTATTATGACATCATAATGTATCCGCATTTTGACATCACAATATATTATGAGAGCGCAACATGCAGGTATTATGAGCAATTTCTCTTAACCCAATTTGTGTCACATCTACTGGAGCATCATGAGCATGTATTCTGACGTCACAGTATTTGATGACATCATAATTAGCATGCAGTATGACGTCACAATGTAGTATGACGTCATAATGTATCCGCATTATGACATCACAATATATTATGAGAGCGCAATTTGCAGGTTTTATGACCAATTTCTCTTACCCCAATTTGTGTCACATCTACTGGAGCATCATGAGCGTGTATTATGATGTCACAGTATATGATGACATCATAATTAGTGTGCAGTATGACGTCACAGTGAAGTATGACGTCATAATGTATCCGCATTATGACATCACAATGTATTATGAGAGCGCAACATGCAGGTATTATGACCAATTTCGCTTACCACAATTTGTGTCACATCTACTGGAGCATCATGAGCATGTATTATGACGTCACAGTATATGGTGACATCATAATTAGTATGCAGTATGACGTCACAATGTATTATGACGTCATAATGTATCCGCATTATGACATCACAATATTTTATGAGAGCGCAATTTGCACGTTTTATGACCATTTTCGATTACTCCAATTTGTGTCACATCTACTGGAGCATCATGAGCATGTATTATGACGTCACAGAATATGATGACATCATAATTAGTATGCACTATGACGTCACAATGTATTATGACGTCATAATGTATCCGCATTATGACATCACAATATATTATGAGAGCGCAACGTGCAGGTATTATGAGTAATTTCTCTGACCCCAATTTGTGTCACATCTACTGGAGTATCATGAGCATGTATTATGACGTCACAGTATATGATGACATCATAATTAGTATGCACTATGACGTCACAATGTATTATGACGTCATAATGTATCCGCATTATGACATCACAATATATTATGAGAGCGCAATTTGCAGGTTTTGTGACCAATTTCGCTTACCCCAATTTGTGTCACATCTACTGGACCATCATGAGCATGTATTATGACGTCACAGTATATGATGACATCATAATTAGTATGCCGTATGACGTCACAATGTATTATGACGTCATAATGTATCCGCATTTTGACATCACAATATATTATGAGAGCGCAACATGCAGGTATTATGAGCAATTTCTCTTAACCAAATTTGTGTCACATCTACTGGAGCATCATGAGCATGTATTCTGACGTCACAGTATTTGATGACATCATAATTAGTATGCAGTATGACTTCACAATGTAGTATGACGTCATAATGTATCCGCATTATGACATCACAATATATTATGAGAGCGCAACTAGCAGGTATTATGACCAATTTCGCTTACCCCAATTTGTGTCACATCTACTGGAGAATCATGAGCATGTATTATGACGTCACAGTATATGATGACATCATAATTAGTATGCAGTATGACGTCACAATGTATTATGACATCATAATGTATCCGCATTATGACATCACAATATTTTATGAGAGCGCAATTTGCACGTTTTATGACCATTTTCGATTACTCCAATTTGTGTCACATCTACTGGAGCATCATGAGCATGTATTATGACGTCATAGTATATGATGACATCATAATTAGTATGCAGTATGACGTCACAATATTTCATGACGTCATAATATATCTGCATTATGACATCACAATATATTATGAGAGCGCAACGTGCAGGTATTATGAGCAATTTCTCTTACCCCAATTTGTGTCACATCTACTGGAGCATCATGAGCATGTATTATGACGTCAAAGTATATGATGACATCATAATTAATATACACTATGACGTCACAATGTATTATGAAGTCATAATGTATCCGCATTATGACATCACAATATATTATGAGAGCGCAATTTGCAGGTTTTATGACCAATTTCGCTTACCCCAATTTGTGTCACATCTACTGGAGCATCATGAGCATGTATTATGACGTCACAGTATATGATGACATCATAATTAGTATGCCGTATGACATCACAATGTATTATGACGTCATAATGTATCCGTATTTTGACATCACAATATATCATGAGAGCGCAACATGCAGGTATTATGAGCAATTTCTCTTAACCCAATTTGTGTCACATCTACTGGAGCATTATGAGCATATATTCTGACGTCACAGTATTTGATGACATCATAATTAGTATGCAGTATGACGTCACAATGTAGTATGACGTCATAATGTATCCGCATTATGACATCACAATATATTATGAGAGCGCAATTTGCATGTTTTATGACCATTTTCGCTTACCCCAATTTTTGTCACATCTACTGGAGCATCATGAGCATGTATTATGTCGTCACAGTATATGATGACATCATAATTAGTATGCACTATGACGTCACAATGTATTATGACGCCGTAACGTATCCGCATTATGACATCACAATATATTATGAGAGCGCAATTTGCAGGTTTTATGACCAATTTCTCTTACCCCAATTTGTGTCACATCTACTGGAGCATCATGAGCATGTATTATGACGTCACAGTATATGATGACATCATAATTAGTGTGCAGTATGACGTCACAGTGAAGTATGACGTCATAATGTATCCGCATTATGACATCACAATGTATTATGAGAGCGCAACATGCAGGTATTATGACCAATTTCGCTTACCCCAATTTGTGTCACATCTACTGGAGCATCATGAGCATGTATTATGACGTCACAGTATATGATGACATCATAATTAGTATGCCGTATGACGTCACAATGTATTATGACGTCATAATGTATCCGCATTTTGACATCACAATATATTATGAGAGCGCAACATGCAGGTATTATGAGCAATTTCTCTTAACCCAATTTGTGTCACATCTACTGGAGCATCATGAGCATGTATTCTGACGTCACAGTATTTGATGACATCATAATTAGTATGCAGTATGACGTCACAATGTAGTATGACGTCATAATGTATCCGCATTATGACATCACAATATATTATGAGAGCGCAATTTGCAGGTTTTATGACCAATTTCTCTTACCCCAATTTGTGTCACATCTACTGGAGCATCATGAGCGTGTATTATGATGTCACAGTATATGATGACATCATAATTAGTGTGCAGTATGACGTCACAGTGAAGTATGACGTCATAATGTATCCGCATTATGACATCACAATGTATTATGAGAGCGCAACATGCAGGTATTATGACCAATTTCGCTTACCACAATTTGTGTCACATCTACTGGAGCATCATGAGCATGTATTATGACGTCACAGTATATGGTGACATCATAATTAGTATGCAGTATGACGTCACAATGTATTATGACGTCATAATGTATCCGCATTATGACATCACAATATTTTATGAGAGCGCAATTTGCACGTTTTATGACCATTTTCGATTACTCCAATTTGTGTCACATCTACTGGAGCATCATGAGCATGTATTATGACGTCACAGTATATGATGACATCATAATTAGTATGCACTATGACGTCACAATGTATTATGACGTCATAATGTATCCGCATTATGACATCACAATATATTATGAGAGCGCAACGTGCAGGTATTATGAGCAATTTCTCTGACCCCAATTTGTGTCACATCTACTGGAGCATCATGAGCATGTATTATGACGTCACACTATATGATGACATCATAATTAGTATGCCGTATGACGTCACAATGTATTATGACGTCATAATGTATCCGCATTTTGACATCACAATATATTATTAGAGCGCAACATGCAGGTAATATGAGCAATTTCTCTTAACCAAATTTGTGTCACATCTACTGGAGCATCATGAGCATGTATTCTGACGTCACAGTATTTGATGACATCATAATTAGTATGCAGTATGACGTCACAATGTAGTATGACGTCATAAGGTATCCGCATTATGACATCACAATATATTATGAGAGCGCAACTAGCAGGTATTATGACCAATTTCGCTTACCCCAATTTGTGTCACATCTACTGGAGAATCATGAGCATGTATTATGACGTCACAGTATATGATGACATCATAATTAGTATGCAGTATGACGTCACAATGTATTATTACATCATAATGTATCCGCATTATGACATCACAATATTTTATGAGATCGCAATTTGCACGTTTTATGACCATTTTCGATTACTCCAATTTGTGTCACATCTACTGGAGCATCATGAGCATGTATTATGACGTCACAGTATATGATGACATCATAATTAGTATGCAGTATGACGTCACAATATTTTATGACGTCATAATATATCCGCATTATGACATCACAATATATTATGAGAGCGCAACGTGCAGGTATTATGAGCAATTTCTCTTACCCCAATTTGTGTCACATCTACTGGAGCATCATGAGCATGTATTATGACGTCAAAGTATTTGATGACATCATAATTAGTATGCACTATGACGTCACAATGTATTATGAAGTCATAATGTATCCGCATTATGACATCACAATATATTATGAGAGCGCAATTTGCAGGTTTTATGACCAATTTCGCTTACCCCAATTTGTGTCACATCTACTGGACCATCATGAGCATGTATTATGACGTCACAGTATATGATGACATCATAATTAGTATGCCGTATGACATCACAATGTATTATGACGTCATAATGTATCCGTATTTTGACATCACAATATATCATGAGAGCGCAACATGCAGGTATTATGAGCAATTTCTCTTAACCCAATTTGTGTCACATCTACTGGAGCATCATGAGCATATATTCTGACGTCACAGTATTTGATGACATCATAATTAGTATGCAGTATGACGTCACAATGTAGTATGACGTCATAATGTATCCGCATTATGACATCACAATATATTATGAGAGCGCAATTTGCAGGTATTATGAGCAATTTCTCTTACCCCAATTTGTGTCACATCTACTGGAGCATCATGACCATGTATTATGACGTCAGAGTAAATGATGACATCATAATTAGTATGCACTATGACGTCACAATGTATTATGACGTCATAATGTATCCTCATTATGACATCACAATATATTATGAGAGCGCAATTTGCAGGTTTTATGACCAATTTCGCTTACCCCATTTTGTGTCACATCTACTGGAGCATCATGAGCATATATTATGACGTCACAGTATATGATGACAGCATAATTAGTATGCAGTATGACGTCACAATGTATTATGACGTCATAATGTATCCGCATTATGACATCACAATATATTATGAGAGCGCAACATGCAGGTATTATGACCAATTTCGCTTACCCCAATTTGTGTCACATCTACTGGAGCATCATGAGCATGTATTATGACGTCACAGTATATGATGACATCATAATTAGTATGCACTATGACGTCACAATGTATTATGACGTCATAATGTATCCGCATTATGACATCACAGTATATTATGAGAGCGCAACTTGCAGGTATTATGAGCAATTTCTCTTACTCCAATTTGTGTCACGTCTACTGCAGCATCATGAGCATGTATTATGACGTCAGAGTATATGATGACATCATAATTAGTATGCAGTATGACGTCACAATGTATTATGACGTCATAATGTATCCGCATTATGACATCACAATATATTATGAGAGCGCAATTTGCAGGTTTTATGACCAATTTCGCTTACCCCAATTCGTGTCACATCTACTGGAGCATCATGAGCATGTATTATGACGTCACAGTATATGATGACATCATAATTAGTATGCAGTATGACATCACAATGTATTATGATGTCATAATGTATCCGCATTATGACATCACAATGTATTATGAGAGCGCAACTAGGAGGTATTATGACCAATTTCGCTTACCCCAATTTGTGTCACATCTACTAGAGCATCATGAGCATGTATTATGACGTCACAGTATATGATGACATCATAATTAGTATGCACTATGACGTCACAATGTATTATGACGTCATAATGTATCCGCATTATGACATCACACTGTATTATGAGAGCGCAACATGCAGGTATTATGACCAATTTCGCTTACCCCAATTTGTGTCACATCTACTGGAGCATCATGAGCATGTATTATGACGTAACAGTATATGATGACATCATAATTAGTATGCAGTATGACGTCACAATGTATTATGACGTCACAATGTATCCGCATTATGACATGACAATATATTATGAGAGCGCAACGTGCAGGTATTATGAGCAATTTCTCTTACCCCAATTTGTGTCACATCTACTGGAGCATCATGAGCATGTACTATGACATCACAGTATATGATGACATCATAATTAGTATGCACTATGACGTCACAATGTGTTATGACGTCATAATGTATCCGCAGTATGACATCACAATATATTATGATAGCTCAACTTGCAGGTATTAAGAGCAATTTCTCTTACCCCAATTTGTTTCACATCTACTGGAGCATCATGAGCATGTATTATGACGTAACAGTATATGATGACATCATAATTAGTATGCAGTATGACGTCACAATGTATTATGACGTCATAATGTATCCGCATTATGACATCACAATATATTATGAGAGCGCAACGTGCAGGTATTATGAGCAATTTCTATTACCCCAATTTGTGTCACATCTACTGGAGCATCATGAGCATGTATTATGACGTCACAGTATATGATGACATCATAATTAGTATGCACTATCACGTAACAATGTATTATGACTTCATAATGTATCCGCATTATGACATCACAATATATTATGAGAGCGCAGTTTGCATGTCTTATGACCATTTTCGCTTACCCCAATTTGTGTCACATCTACTGGAGCATCATGAGCATGTATTATGACGTCCCAGTATATGATGACATCATAATTAGTATGCAATATGACGTCACAATGTAGTATGACGTCATAATGTATCCGCATTATGACATCACAACATATTAGGGGAGCGCAATTTGCAGGTATTATGAGCAATTTCTCTTACCCCAATTTGTGTCCCGTCTACTGCAGCATCATGAGCATGTATTATGACGTCACACTATATGATGACATCATAATTAGTATGCAGTATGACGTCACAATGTATTATGACGTCATAATGTATCCGCATTATGACATCACAATATATTATGAGAGCGCAATTTGCACGTTTTATGACCATTTTCGATTACTCCAATTTGTGTCACATCTACTGGAGCATCATGAGCATGTATTATGACGTCACAGTATATGATGTCATCATAATTAGTATGCAGTATGACATCACAATGTATTATGACGTCATATTGTATCCGCATTATGACATCACAATATATTATGAGAGCGCAACGTGCAGGTATTATGAGCAATTTCTCTTACCCCAATTTGTGTCACATCTACTGGAGCATCATGAGCATGTATTATGACGTCACAGTATATGATGACATCATAATTAGTATGCACTATGATGTCACAATGTATTATGACGTCATAATGTATCCGCATTATTACATCACAATATATTATGAGAGCCCAACTTGCAGGTATTAAGAGCAATTTCTCTTACCCCAATTTGTGTCACGTCTACTGGAGCATCATGAGTATGTATTATGACATCACAGTATATGATGACATCATAATTAGTATGCAGTATGACGTCACAATGTATTATGAGGTCATAATGTATCCGCATTATGACATCACAATATATTATGAGAGTGCAACATGCAGGTATTATGAGCAATTTCTCTTACCCCAATTTTTTTCACATCTCCTGGAGAAGCATGAGCATGTATTATGACGTCACAGTATATGATGACTTCATAATTAGTATGCACTATGACGTCACAATGTATTATGACGTCATTATGTATCCGCATTATGTCATCACAATATATTATCAGAGCGCAATTTGCAGGTTTTATGACCATTTTCGATTACCCCAATTTGTGTCACATCTACTGGACCATCATGAGCATGTATTATGACGTCACAGTATATGATGACATCATAATTAGTATGCAGTATGACGTCACATTGTATTATGACGTCATAATGTATCCGCCTTATGACATCACAATATATTATGAGAGCGCAACATGCAGGTATTATGAGCAATTTCTCTTACCCCAATTTGTGTCACATCTACTGGAGCATCATGAGCATGTATTCTGACGTCACAGTATTTGATGACATCATAATTAGTATGCAGTATGACGTCACAATGTATTATGACGTCATAATGTATCCGCATTATGACATCACAATATATTATGAGAGCGCAACTAGCAGGTTTTATGACCAATTTCGCTTACCCCAATTTGTGTCACATCTACTGGAGCATCATGAGCATGTATTATGACGTCACAATATATGATGACATCATAATTAGTATGCACTATGACGTCACAATGTATTATGACGCCGTAACGTATCCGCATTATGACATCACAATATATTATGAGAGCGCAATTTGCAGGTTTTATGATCAATTTCTCTTACCCCAAATTGTGTCACATCTACTGGAGCATCATGAGCATGTATTATGACGTCACAGTATATGATGAAATCATAATTAGTATGCAGTATGTCGTCACAGTGAAGTATGACGTCATAATGTATCCGCATTATGACATCACAATGTATTATGAGAGCGCAACATGCAGGTATTATGACCAATTTCGCTTACCCCAATTTGTGTCACATCTACTGGAGCATCATGAGTATGTATTATGACGTCACAGTATATGATGACATCATAATTCGTATGGACTATGACGTCACAATGTATTATGACGTCATAATGTATCCGCATTATGACATCACAATATATTATCAGAGCGCAATTTGCAGGTTTTATGACCATTTTCGATAACTCCAATTTGTGTCACATCTACTGGAGCATCATGAGCATGTATTCTGACATCACAGTATATGATGACATCACAATTAGTATGCAGTATGACATCACAATGTATTATGACGTCATAATGTATCCGCATTATGACATCACAATATATTATGAGAGTGCAATTTGCAGGTTTTATGACCAATTTCGCTTACCACAATTTGTGTCACATCTACTGGAGCATCATGAGCATGTATTATGATGTCAGAGTATATGATGACATCATAATTAGTAAGCACTATGACATCACAATGTATTATGACTTCATAATGTATCCGCATTATGACATCACAATATATTATGAGAGCGCAATTTGCAGGTTTTATGACCAATTTCACTTACCCCATTATGTGTCACATCTACTGGAGCATCATGAGCATGTATTATGACGTCACAGTATATGATGCCATCATAATTAGTATGCAGTATGACGTCACAATGTATTATGACGTCATAATGTATCCGCATTATGACATCACAATATATTATGAGAGCGCAACGTGCAGGTATTATGAGCAATTTCTCTGACCCCAATTTGTGTCACATCTACTGGAGAATCATGAGCATGTATTATGACGTCACAGTATATGATGACATCATAATTAGTATGCCGTATGACGTCACAATGTATTATGACGTCATAATGTATCCGCATTTTGACATCACAATATATTATGAGAGCGCAACATGCAGGTAATATGAGCAATTTCTCTTAACCAAATTTGTGTCACATCTACTGGAGCATCATGAGCATGTATTCTGACGTCACAGTATTTGATGACATCATAATTAGTATGCAGTATGACGTCACAATGTATTATGACGTCATAATGTATCCGCATTATTACATCACAATATATTATGAGAGCCCAACTTGCAGGTATTAAGAGCAATTTCTCTTACCCCAATTTGTGTCACGTCTACTGGAGCATCATGAGCATGTATTATGACATCAGAGTATATGATGACATCATAATTAGTATGCAGTATGACGTCACAATGTATTATGACGTCATAATGTATCCGCATTATGACATCACAATATATTATGAGAGTGCAACATGCAGGTATTATGAGCAATTTCTCTTACCCCAATTTTTTTCACATCTACTGGAGAAGCATGAGCATGTATTATGACGTCACAGTATATGATGACTTCATAATTAGTATGCACTATGACGTCACAATGTATTATGACGTCATTATGTATCCGCATTATGTCATCACAATATATTATCAGAGCGCAATTTGCAGGTTTTATGACCATTTTCGATTACCCCAATTTGTGTCACATCTACTGGACAGTCATGAGCATGTATTATGACGTCACAGTATATGATGACATCATAATTAGTATGCAGTATGACGTCACATTGTATTATGACGTCATAATGTATCCGCCTTATGACATCACAATATATTATGAGAGCGCAACATGCAGGTATTATGAGCAATTTCTCTTACCCCAATTTGTGTCACATCTACTGGAGCATCATGAGCATGTATTCTGACGTCACAGTATTTGATGCCATCATAATTAGTATGCAGTATGACGTCACAATGTATTATGACGTCATAATGTATCCGCATTATGACATCACAATATATTATGAGAGCGCAACTAGCAGGTTTTATGACCAATTTCGCTTACCCCAATTTGTGTCACATCTACTGGAGCATCATGAGCATGTATTATGACGTCACAATATATGATGACATCATAATTAGTATGCACTATGACGTCACAATGTATTATGACGCCGTAACGTATCCGCATTATGACATCACAATATATTATGAGAGCGCAATTTGCAGGTTTTATGACCAATTTCTCTTACCCCAAATTTTGTCACATCTACTGGAGCATCATGAGCATGTATTATGACGTCACAGTATATGATGACATCATAATTAGTATGCAGTATGTCGTCACAGTGAAGTATGACGTCATAATGTATCCGCATTATGACATCACAATGTATTATGAGAGCGCAACATGCAGGTATTATGAGCAAATTCTCTTACCCCAATTTGTGTCACATCTACTGGAGCATCATGAGTATGTATTATGACGTCACAGTATATGATGACATCATAATTAGTATGGACTATGACGTCACAATGTATTATGACGTCATAATGTATCCGCATTATGACATCACAATATATTATCAGAGCGCAATTTGCAGGTTTTATGACCATTTTCGATAACTCCAATTTGTGTCACATCTACTGGAGCATCATGAGCATGTATTCTGACATCACAGTATATGATGACATCACAATTAGTATGCAGTATGACATCACAATATATTATGATGTCATAATGTATCCGCATTATGACATCACAATATATTATGAGAGTGCAATTTGCAGGTTTTATGACCAATTTCGCTTACCACAATTTGTGTCACATCTACTGGAGCATCATGAGCATGTATTATGATGTCAGAGTATATGATGACATCATAATTAGTAAGCACTATGACATCACAATGTATTATGACGTCATAATGTATCCGCATTATGACATCACAATATATTATGAGAGCGCAAATTGCAGGTTTTATGACCAATTTCACTTACCCCATTATGTGTCACATCTACTGGAGCATCATGAGCATGTATTATGATGTCACAGTATATGATGACATCATAATTAGTATGCAGTATGACGTCACAATGTATTATGACGTCATAATGTATCCGCATTATGACATCACAATATTTTATGAGAGCGCAATTTGCACGTTTTATGACCATTTTCGATTACTCCAATTTGTGTCACATCTACTGGAGCATCATGAGCATGTATTATGACGTCACAGTATATGATGTCATCCTAATTAGTATGCAGTATGACGTCACAATGTATTATGACGTCATAATGTATCCGCATTATGACATCACAATATATTATGAGAGCGCAACGTGCAGGTATTATGAGCAATTTCTCTTACCCCAATTTGTGTCACATCTACTGGAGCATCATGAGCATGTATTATGACGTCACAGTATATGATGACATCATAATTAGTATGCACTATGACGTCACAATGTATTATGACGTCATAATGTATCCGCATTATGACATCACAATATATTATGAGAGCGCAATTTGCAGGTTTTATGACCAATTTCGCTTACCCCAATTTGTGTCACATCTACTGGAGCATCATGAGCATGTTTTATGACATCACAGTATATGATGACATCATAATTAGTATGCCGTATGACGTCACAATGTATTATGACGTCATAATGTATCCGCATTTTGACATCACAATATATTATGAGAGCGCAGCATGCAGGTATTATGAGCAATTTCTCTTAACCCAATTTGTGTCACATCTACTGGAGCATCATGAGCATGTATTCTGACGTCACAGTATTTGATGACATCATAATTAGCATGCAGTATGACGTCACAATGTAGTATGACGTCATAATGTATCCGCATTATGACATCACAATATATTATGAGAGCGCAGTTTGCAGGTTTTATGACCAATTTCTCTTACCCCAATTTGTGTCACATCTACTGGAGCATCATGAGCGTGTATTATGATGTCACAGTATATGATGACATCATAATTAGTGTGCAGTATGACGTCACAGTGAAGTATGACGTCATAATGTATCCGCATTATGACATCACAATGTATTATGAGAGCGCAACATGCAGGTATTATGACCAATTTCGCTTACCACAATTTGTGTCACATCTACTGGAGCATCATGAGCATGTATTATGACGTCACAGTATATGGTGACATCATAATTAGTATGCAGTATGACGTCACAATGTATTATGACGTCATAATGTATCCGCATGTGACATCACAATATTTTATGAGAGCGCAATTTGCACGTTTTATGACCATTTTCGATTACTCCAATTTGTGTCACATCTACTGGAGCATCATGAGCATGTATTATGACGTCACAGTATATGATGACATCATAATTAGTATGCACTATGACGTCACAATGTATTATGACGTCATAATGTATCCGCATTATGACGTCACAATATATTATGAGAGCGCAACGTGCAGGTATTATGAGTAATTTCTCTGACCCCAATTTGTTTCACATCTACTGGAGCATCATGAGCATGTATTATGACGTCACAGTATATGATGACATCATAATTAGTATGCACTATGACGTCACAATGTATTATGACGTCATAATGTATCCGCATTATGACATCACAATATATTATGAGAGCGCAATTTGCAGGTTTTGTGACCAATTTCGCTTACCCCAATTTGTGTCACATCTACTGGACCATCATGAGCATGTATTATGACGTCACAGTATATGATGACATCATAATTAGTATGCCGTATGACGTCACAATGTATTATGACGTCATAATGTATCCGCATTTTGACATCACAATATATTATGAGAGCACAACATGCAGGTATTATGAGCAATTTCTCTTAACCAAATTTGTGTCACATCTACTGGAGCATCATGAGCATGTATTCTGACGTCACAGTATTTGATGACATCATAATTAGTATGCAGTATGACGTCACAATGTAGTATGACGTCATAATGTATCCGCATTATGACATCACAATATATTATGAGAGCGCAACTAGCAGGTATTATGACCAATTTCGCTTACCCCAATTTGTGTCACATCTACTGGAGAATCATGAGCATGTATTATGACGTCACAGTATATGATGACATCATAATTAGTATGCAGTATGACGTCACAATGTATTATGACATCATAATGTATCCGCATTATGACATCACAATATTTTATGAGAGCGCAATTTGCACGTTTTATGACCATTTTCGATTACTCCAATTTGTGTCACATCTACTGGAGCATCATGAGCATGTATTATGACGTCACAGTATATGATGACATCATAATTAGTATGCAGTATGACGTCACAATATTTTATGACGTCATAATGTATCCGCATTATGACATCACAATATATTATGAGAGCGCAACGTGCAGGTATTATGAGCAATTTCTCTTACCCCAATTTGTGTCACATCTACTGGAGCATCATGAGGATGTATTATGACGTCAAAGTATATGATGACATCATAATTAATATGCACTATGACGTCACAATGTATTATGAAGTCATAATGTTTCCGCATTATGACATCACAATATATTTTGAGAGCGCAATTTGCAGGTTTTATGACCAATTTCGCTTACCCCAATTTGTGTCACATCTACTGGAGCATCATGAGCATGTATTATGACGTCACAGTATATGATGACATCATAATTAGTATGCCGTATGACATCACAATGTATTATGACGTCATAATGTATCCGTATTTTGACATCACAATATGTCATGAGAGCGCAACATGCAGGTATTATGAGCAATTTCTCTTAACCCAATTTGTGTCACATCTACTGGAGCATCATGAGCATATATTCTGACGTCACAGTATTTGATGACATCATAATTAGTATGCAGTATGACGTCACAATGTAGTATGACGTCATAATGTATCCGCATTATGACATCACAATATATTATGAGAGCGCAATTTGCAGGTTTTATGACCATTTTCGCTTACCCCAATTTTTGTCACATCTACTGGAGCATCATGAGCATGTATTATGTCGTCACAGTATATGATGACATCATAATTAGTATGCACTATGACGTCACAATGTATTATGACGCCGTAACGTATCCGCATTATGACATCACAATATATTATGAGAGCGCAATTTGCAGGTTTTATGACCAATTTCTCTTACCCCAAATTGTGTCACATCTACTGGAGCATCATGAGCATGTATTATGACGTCACAGTATATGATGACATCATAATTAGTGTGCAGTATGACGTCACAGTGAAGTATGACGTCATAATGTATCCGCATTATGACATCACAATGTATTATGAGAGCTCAACATGCAGGTATTATGACCAATTTCGCTTACCCCAATTTGTGTCACATCTACTGGAGCATCATGAGCATGTATTATGACGTCACAGTATATGATGACATCATAATTAGTATGCCGTATGACGTCACAATGTATTATGACGTCATAATGTATCCGCATTTTGACATCACAATATATTATGAGAGCGCAACATGCAGGTATTATGAGCAATTTCTCTTAACCCAATTTGTGTCACATCTACTGGAGCATCATGAGCATGTATTCTGACGTCACAGTATTTGATGACATCATAATTAGTATGCAGTATGACGTCACAATGTAGTATGACGTCATAATGTATCCGCATTATGACATCACAATATATTATGAGAGCGCAATTTGCAGGTTTTATGACCAATTTCTCTTACCCCAATTTGTGTCACATCTACTGGAGCATCATGAACGTGTATTATGATGTCACAGTATATGATGACATCATAATTAGTGTGCAGTATGACGTCACAGTGAAGTATGACGTCATAATGTATCCGCATTATGACATCACAATGTATTATGAGAGCGCAACATGCAGGTATTATGACCAATTTCGCTTACCACAATTTGTGTCACATCTACTGGAGCATCATGAGCATGTATTATGACGTCACAGTATATGGTGACATCATAATTAGTATGCAGTATGACGTCACAATGTATTATGACGTCATAATGTATCCGCATTATGACATCACAATATTTTATGAGAGCGCAATTTGCACGTTTTATGACCATTTTCGATTACTCCAATTTGTGTCACATCTACTGGAGCATCATGAGCATGTATTATGACGTCACAGTATATGATGACATCATAATTAGTATGCAGTATGATGTCACAATGTATTATGACGTCATAATGTATCCGCATTATGACATCACAATATATTATGAGAGCGCAACGTGCAGGTATTATGAGCAATTTCTCTTACCCCAATTTGTGTCACATCTACTGGAGCATCATGAGCATGTATTCTGACGTCACAGTATTTGGTGACATCATAATTAGTATGCAGTATGACGTCACAATGTATTATGACGTCATAATGTATCCGCATTATGACATCACAATATATTATGAGAGCGCAATTTGCAGGTTTTATGACCAATTTCGCTTACCCCAATTTGTGTCACATCTACTGGAGCATCATGAGCATGTATTATGTCGTCACAGTATATGATGACATCATAATTAGTATGCACTATGACGTCACAATGTATTATGACGCCGTAACGTATCCGCATTATGACATCACAATATATTATCAGAGCGCAATTTGCAGGTTTTATGACCAATTTCTCTTACCCCAATTTGTGTCACATCTACTGGAGCATCATGAGCATGTATTATGACGTCACAGTATATGATGACATCATAATTAGTGTGCAGTATGACGTCACAGTGATGTATGACGTCATAATGTGTCCGCATTGTGACATCACAATGTATTATGAGAGCGCAACATGCAGGTATTATGACCAATTTCGCTTACCATAATTTGTGTCACATCTACTGGAGCATCATGAGCATGTATTATGACGTCACAGTATATGATGACATCATAATTATTATGCAGTAGGACGTCACAATGCATTATGACATCATAATGTATCCGCATTATGACATCACAATATTTTATGAGAGCGCAATTTGAACGTTTTATGACCATTTTCGATTACTCCAATTTGTGTCACATCTACTGGAGCATCATGAGCATGTATTATGACGTCACAGTATATGATGCCATCATAATTAGTATGCAGTATGACGTCACAATGTATTATGACGTCATAATGTATCCGCATTATGACATCAGAATATATTATGAGAGCGCAACGTGCAGGTATTATGAGCAATTTCTCTTACCCCAATTTGTGTCACATCTACTGGAGCATCATGAGCATGTATTATGACGTCACAGTATATGATGACATCATAATTAGTATGCACTATGACGTCACAATGTATTATGACGTCATAATGTATCAGCATTATGACATCACAATATATTATGAGAGCGCAATTTGCAGGTTTTATGACCAATTTCGCTTACCCCAATTTGTGTCACATCTACTGGAGCATCATGAGCATGTATTATGACGTCACAGTATATGATGACATCATAATTAGTATGCCGTATGACGTCACAATGTATTATGACGTCATAATGTATCCGCATTTTGACATCACAATATATTATGAGAGCGCAACATGCAGGTATTATGAGCAATTTCTCTTAACCCAATTTGTGTCACATCTACTGGAGAATCATGAGCATGTATTCTGACGTCACAGTATTTGATGACATCATAATTAGTATGCAGTACGACGTCACAATGTAGTATGACGACATATTGTATCCGCATTATGACATCACAATATAGTATGAGAGCGCAATTTGCAGGTTTTATGACCAATTTCTCTTATCCCAATTTGTGTCACATCTACTGGAGCATCATGAGCGTGTATTATGATGTCACAGTATATGATGACATCATAATTAGTTTGCAGTATGACGTCACAGTGAAGTATGACGTCATAATGTATCCGCATTTTGACATCACAATGTATAATGAGAGCGCAACATGCAGGTATTATGACCAATTTCGCTTAACCCAATTTGTGTCACGTCTACTGGAGCACCATGAGCATGTATTATGACATCACAGTATATGATGACATCATAATTAGTATGCAGTATGACGTCACAATGCATTATGACGTCATAATGTATCCGCATTATGACATCACAATATATTATGAGAGCGCAACATGCAGGTATTATGAGCAATTTCTCTTACCCCAATTTTTTTCACATCTACTGGAGAAGCATGAGCATGTATTATGACGTCACAGTATATGATGACATCATAATTAGTATGCACTATGACGTCACAATGTATTATGACGTCATAATGTATCCGCATTATGACATCACAATATATTATCAGAGCGCAATTTGCAGGTTTTATGACCATTTTCGATTACCCCAATTTGTGTCACATCTACTGGACCATCATGAGCATGTATTATGACGTCACAGTATATGATGACATCATAATTAGTATGCAGTATGACGTCACATTGTATTATGACGTCATAATGTATCCGCCTTATGACATCACAATATATTATGAGAGCGCAACATGCAGGTATTATGAGCAATTTCTCTTACCCCAATTTGTGTCACATCTACTGGAGCATCATGAGCATGTATTCTGACGTCACAGTATTTGATGACATCATAATTAGTATGCAGTATGACGTCACAATGTATTATGACGTCATAATGTATCCGCATTATGACATCACAATATATTATGAGAGCGCAATTTGCAGGTTTTATGACCAATTTCGCTTACCCCAATTTGTGTCACATCTACTGGAGCATCATGAGCATGTATTATGTCGTCACAGTATATGATGACATCATAATTAGTATGCACTATGACGTCACAATGTATTATGACGCCGTAACGTATCCGCATTATGACATCACAATATATTATCAGAGCGCAATTTGCAGGTTTTATGACCAATTTCTCTTACCCCAATTTGTGTCACATCTACTGGAGCATCATGAGCATGTATTATGACCTCACAGTATATGATGACATCATAATTAGTGTGCAGTATGACGTCACAGTGATGTATGACGTCATAATGTATCCGCATTGTGACATCACAATGTATTATGAGAGCGCAACATGCAGGTATTATGACCAATTTCGCTTACCATAATTTGTGTCACATCTACTGGAGCATCATGAGCATGTATTATGACGTCACAGTATATGATGACATCATAATTATTATGCAGTAGGACGTCACAATGCATTATGACATCATAATGTATCCGCATTATGACATCACAATATTTTATGAGAGCGCAATTTGAACGTTTTATGACCATTTTCGATTACTCCAATTTGTGTCACATCTACTGGAGCATCATGAGCATGTATTATGACGTCACAGTATATGATGCCATCATAATTAGTATGCAGTATGACGTCACAATGTATTATGACGTCATAATGTATCCGCATTATGACATCACAATATATTATGAGAGCGCAACGTGCAGGTATTATGAGCAATTTCTCTTACCCCAATTTGTGTCACATCTACTGGAGCATCATGAGCATGTATTATGACGTCACAGTATATGATGACATCATAATTAGTATGCACTATGACGTCACAATGTATTATGACGTCATAATGTATCCGCATTATGACATCACAATATATTATGAGAGCGCAATTTGCAGGTTTTATGACCAATTTCGCTTACCCCAATTTGTGTCACATCTACTGGAGCATCATGAGCATGTATTATGACGTCACAGTATATGATGACATCATAATTAGTATGCCGTATGACGTCACAATGTATTATGACGTCATAATGTATCCGCATTTTGACATCACAATATATTATGAGAGCGCAACATGCAGGTATTATGAGCAATTTCTCTTACCCCAATTTGTGTCACATCTACTGGAGCATCATGAGCATGTATTCTGACGTCACAGTATTTGGTGACATCATAATTAGTATGCAGTATGACGTCACAATGTATTATGACGTCATAATGTATCCGCATTATGACATCACAATATATTATGAGAGCGCAATTTGCAGGTTTTATGACCAATTTCGCTTACCCCAATTTGTGTCACATCTACTGGAGCATCATGAGCATGTATTATGTCGTCACAGTATATGATGACATCATAATTAGTATGCACTATGACGTCACAATGTATTATGACGCCGTAACGTATCCGCATTATGACATCACAATATATTATGAGAGCGCAATTTGCAGGTTTTATGACCAATTTCTCTTACCCCAATTTGTGTCACATCTACTGGAGCATCATGAGCATGTATTATGACGTCACAGTATATGATGACATCATAATTAGTGTGCAGTATGACGTCACAGTGATGTATGACGTCATAATGTATCCGCATTGTGACATCACAATGTATTATGAGAGCGCAACATGCAGGTATTATGACCAATTTCGCTTACCATAATTTGTGTCACATCTACTGGAGCATCATGAGCATGTATTATGACGTCACAGTATATGATGACATCATAATTATTATGCAGTAGGACGTCACAATGCATTATGACATCATAATGTATCCGCATTATGACATCACAATATTTTATGAGAGCGCAATTTGAACGTTTTATGACAATTTTCGATTACTCCAATTTGTGTCACATCTACTGGAGCATCATGAGCATGTATTATGACGTCACAGTATATGATGCCATCATAATTAGTATGCAGTATGACGTCACAATGTATTATGACGTCATAATGTATCCGCATTATGACATCAGAATATATTATGAGAGCGCAACGTGCAGGTATTATGAGCAATTTCTCTTACCCCAATTTGTGTCACATCTACTGGAGCATCATGAGCATGTATTATGACGTCACAGTATATGATGACATCATAATTAGTATGCACTATGACGTCACAATGTATTATGACGTCATAATGTATCAGCATTATGACATCACAATATATTATGAGAGCGCAATTTGCAGGTTTTATGACCAATTTCGCTTACCCCAATTTGTGTCACATCTACTGGAGCATCATGAGCATGTATTATGACGTCACAGTATATGATGACATCATAATTAGTATGCCGTATGACGTCACAATGTATTATGACGTCATAATGTATCCGCATTTTGACATCACAATATATTATGAGAGCGCAACATGCAGGTATTATGAGCAATTTCTCTTAACCCAATTTGTGTCACATCTACTGGAGAATCATGAGCATGTATTCTGACGTCACAGTATTTGATGACATCATAATTAGTATGCAGTACGACGTCACAATGTAGTATGACGACATATTGTATCCGCATTATGACATCACAATATAGTATGAGAGCGCAATTTGCAGGTTTTATGACCAATTTCTCTTATCCCAATTTGTGTCACATCTACTGGAGCATCATGAGCGTGTATTATGATGTCACAGTATATGATGACATCATAATTAGTTTGCAGTATGACGTCACAGTGAAGTATGACGTCATAATGTATCCGCATTTTGACATCACAATGTATAATGAGAGCGCAACATGCAGGTATTATGACCAATTTCGCTTAACCCAATTTGTGTCACGTCTACTGGAGCATCATGAGCATGTATTATGACATCACAGTATATGATGACATCATAATTAGTATGCAGTATGACGTCACAATGCATTATGACGTCATAATGTATCCGCATTATGACATCACAATATATTATGAGAGCGCAACATGCAGGTATTATGAGCAATTTCTCTTACCCCAATTTTTTTCACATCTACTGGAGAAGCATGAGCATGTATTATGACGTCACAGTATATGATGACATCATAATTAGTATGCACTATGACGTCACAATGTATTATGACGTCATAATGTATCCGCATTATGACATCACAATATATTATCAGAGCGCAATTTGCAGGTTTTATGACCATTTTCGATTACCCCAATTTGTGTCACATCTACTGGACCATCATGAGCATGTATTATGACGTCACAGTATATGATGACATCATAATTAGTATGCAGTATGACGTCACATTGTATTATGACGTCATAATGTATCCGCCTTATGACATCACAATATATTATGAGAGCGCAACATGCAGGTATTATGAGCAATTTCTCTTACCCCAATTTGTGTCACATCTACTGGAGCATCATGAGCATGTATTCTGACGTCACAGTATTTGATGACATCATAATTAGTATGCAGTATGACGTCACAATGTATTATGACGTCATAATGTATCCGCATTATGACATCACAATATATTATGAGAGCGCAATTTGCAGGTTTTATGACCAATTTCGCTTACCCCAATTTGTGTCACATCTACTGGAGCATCATGAGCATGTATTATGACGTCACAGTATATGATGACATCATAATTAGTATGCACTATGACGTCACAATGTATTATGACGCCGTAACGTATCCGCATTATGACATCACAATATATTATGAGAGCGCAATTTGCAGGTTTTATGACCAATTTCTCTTACCCCAAATTGTGTCACATCTACTGTAGCATCATGAGCATGTATTATGACGTCACAGTATATGATGACATCATAATTAGTATGCAGTATGACGTCACAGTGAAGTATGACGTCATAATGTATCCGCATTATGACATCACAATGTATTATGAGAGCGCAACATGCAGGTATTATGACCAATTTCGCTTACCCCAATTTGTGTCACATCTACTGGAGCATCATGAGTATGTATTATGACGTCACAGTATATGATGACATCATAATTAGTATGGACTATGACGTCACAATGTATTATGACGTCATAATGTATCCGCATTATGACATCACAATATATTATCAGAGCGCAATTTGCAGGTTTTATGACCATTTTCGATTACTCCAATTTGTGTCACATCTACTGGAGCATCATGAGCATGTATTCTGACATCACAGTATATGATGACATCACAATTAGTATGCAGTATGACATCACAATGTATTATGACGTCATAATGTATCCGCATTATGACATCACAATATATTATGAGAGTGCAATTTGCAGGTTTTATGACCAATTTCGCTTACCACAATTTGTGTCACATCTACTGGAGCATCATGAGCATGTATTATGATGTCAGAGTATATGATGACATCATAATTAGTAAGCACTATGACATCACAATGTATTATGACGTCATAATGTATCCGCATTGTGACATCACAATATATTATGAGAGCGCAATTTGCAGGTTTTATGACCAATTTCACTTACCCCATTATGTGTCACATCTACTGGAGCATCATGAGCATGTATTATGACGTCACAGTATATGATGACATCATAATTAGTATGCAGTATGACGTCACAATGTATTATGACGTCATAATGTATCCGCATTATGACATCACAATATTTTATGAGAGCGCAATTTGCACGTTTTATGACCATTTTCGATTACTCCAATTTGTGTCACATCTACTGGAGCATCATGAGCATGTATTATGACGTCACAGTATATGATGCCATCATAATTAGTATGCAGTATGACGTCACAATGTATTATGACGTCATAATGTATCCGCATTATGACATCACAATATATTATGAGAGCACAACGTGCAGGTATTATGAGCAATTTCTCTTACCCCAATTTGTGTCACATCTACTGGAGCATCATGAGCATGTATTATGACGTCACAGTATATGATGACATCATAATTAGTATGCACTATGACGTCACAATGTATTATGACGTCATAATGTATCCGCATTACGACATCACAATATATTATGAGAGCGCAATTTGCAGGTTTTATGACCAATTTCGCTTACTCCAATTTGTGTCACATCTACTGGAGCATCATGAGCATGTATTATGACGTCACAGTGTATGATGACATCATAATTAGTATGCCGTATGATGTCACAATGTATTATGACGTCATAATGTATCCGCATTTTGACATCACAATATATTATGAGAGCGCAACATGCAGGTATTATGAGCAATTTCTCTTAACCCAATTTGTGTCACATCTACTGGAGCATCATGAGCATGTATTCTGACGTCACAGTATTTGATGACATCATAATTAGTATGCAGTACGACGTCACAATGTAGTATGACGACATAATGTATACGCATTATGACATCACAATATAGTATGAGAGCGCAATTTGCAGGTTTTATGACCAATTTCTCTTATCCCAATTTGTGTCAGATCTACTGGAGCATCATGAGCGTGTATTATGATGTCACAGTATATGATGACATCATAATTAGTGTGCAGTATGACGTCACAGTGAAGTATGACGTCATAATGTATCCGCATTATGACATCACAATGTATAATGAGAGCGCAACATGCAGGTATTATGACCAATTTCGCTTAACCCAATTTGTGTCACGTCTACTGGAGCATCATGAGCATGTATTATGACATCACAGTATATGATGACATCATAATTAGTATGCAGTATGACGTCACAATGCATTATGACGTCATAATGTATCCGCATTATGACATCACAATATATTATGAGAGCGCAACATGCAGGTATTATGAGCAATTTCTCTTACCCCAATTTTTTTCACATCTACCGGAGAAGCATGAGCATGTATTATGACGTCACAGTATATGATGACATCATAATTAGTATGCACTATGACGTCACAATGTATTATGACGTCATAATGTATCCGCATTATGACATCACAATATATTATCAGAGCGCAATTTGGAGGTTTTATGACCATTTTCGATTACCCCAATTTGTGTCACATCTACTGGACCATTATGAGCATGTATTATGACGTCACAGTATATGATGACATCATAATTAGTATGCAGTATGACGTCACATTGTATTATGACGTCATAATGTATCCGCCTTATGACATCACAATATATTAAGAGAGCGCAACATGCAGGTATTATGAGCAATTTCTCTTACCCCAATTTGTGTCACATCTACTGGAGCATCATGAGCATGTATTCTGACGTCACAGTATTTGATGACATCATAATTAGTATGCAGTATGACGTCACAATGTATTATGACGTCATAATGTATCCGCATTATGACATGACAATATATTATGAGAGCGCAATTTGCAGGTTTTATGACCAATTTCGCTTACCCCAATTTGTGTCACATCTACTGGAGCATCATGAGCATGTATTATGACGTCACAGTATATGATGACATCATAATTAGTATGCATTATGACGTCACAATGTATTATGACGCCGTAACGTATCCGCATTATGACATCACAATATATTATGAGAGCGCAATTTGCAGGTTTTATGATCAATTTCTCTTACCCCAAATTGTGTCACATCTATTGTAGCATCATGAGCATGTATTATGACGTCACAGTATATGATGACATCATAATTAGTATGCAGTATGACGTCACAGTGAAGTATGACGTCATAATGTATCCGCATTATGACATCACAATGTATTATGAGAGCGCAACATGCAGGTATTAAGACCAATTTCGCTTACCCCAATTTGTGTCACATCTACTGGAGCATCATGAGTATGTATTATGACGTCACAGTATATGATGACATCATAATTAGTATGGACTATGACGTCACAATGTATTATGACGTCATAATATATCCGCATTATGACATCACAATATATTATCAGAGCGCAATTTGCAGGTTTTATGACCATTTTCGATTACTCCAATTTGTGTCACATCTACTGGAGCATCATGAGCATGTATACTGACATCACAGTATATGATGACATCACAATTAGTATGCAGTATGACATCACAATGTATTATGACGTCATAATGTATCCGCATTATGACATCACAATATATTATGAGAGTGCAATTTGCAGGTTTTATGACCAATTTCGCTTACCACAATTTGTGTCATATCTACTGGAGCATCATGAGCATGTATTATGATGTCAGAGTATATGATGACATCATAATTAGTAAGCACTATGACATCACAATGTATTATGACGTCATAATGTATCCGCATTGTGACATCACAATATATTATGAGAGCGCAATTTGCAGGTTTTATGAACAATTTCACTTACCCCATTATGTGTCACATCTACTGGAGCATCATGAGCATGTATTTTGACGTCACAGTATATGATGACATCATAATTAGTATGCAGTATGACGTCACAATGTATTATGACGTCATAATGTATCCGCATTATGACATCACAATATTTTATGAGAGCGCAATTTGCACGTTTTATGACCATTTTCGATTACTCCAATTTGTGTCACATCTACTGGAGCATCATGAGCATGTATTCTGACATCACAGTATATGATGACATCACAATTAGTATGCAGTATGACATCACAATGTATTATGACGTCATAATGTATCCGCATTATGACATCACAATATATTATGAGAGCGCAACGTGCAGGTATTATGAGCAATTTCTCTTACCCCAATTTGTGTCACATCTACTGGAGCATCATGAGCATGTATTATGACGTCACAGTATATGATGACATCATAATTAGTATGCCGTATGACGTCACAATGTATTATGACGTCATAATGTATCCGCATTATGACATCACAATATTTTATGAGAGCGCAATTTGCACGTTTTATGACCATTTTCGATTACTCCAATTTGTGTCACATCTACTGGAGCATCATGAGCATGTATTCTGACGTCACAGTATTTGATGACATCATAATTAGTATGCAGTACGACGTCACAATGTAGTATGACGACATAATGTATCCGCATTATGACATCACAATATAGTATGAGAGCGCAATTTGCAGGTTTTATGACCAATTTCTCTTATCCCAATTTGTGTCAGATCTACTGGAGCATCATGAGCGTGTATTATGATGTCACAGTATATGATGACATCATAATTAGTGTGCAGTATGACGTCACAGTGAAGTATGACGTCATAATGTATCCGCATTATGACATCACAATGTATAATGAGAGCGCAACATGCAGGTATTATGACCAATTTCGCTTAACCCAATTTGTGTCACGTCTACTGGAGCATCATGAGCATGTATTATGACATCACAGTATATGATGACATCATAATTAGTATGCACTATGACGTCACAATGTATTATGACGTCATAATGTATCCGCATTATGACATCACAATATATTATGAGAGCGCAACATGCAGGTATTATGAGCAATTTCTCTTACCCCAATTTTTTTCACATCTACTGGAGAAGCATGAGCATGTATTATGACGTCACAGTATATGATGACATCATAATTAGTATGCACTATGACGTCACAATGTATTATGACGTCATAATGTATCCGCATTATGACATCACAATATATTATCAGAGCGCAATTTGCAGGTTTTATGACCATTTTCGATTACCCCAATTTGTGTCACATCTACTGGACCATCATGAGCATGTATTATGACGTCACAGTATATGATGACATCATAATTAGTATGCAGTATGACGTCACATTGTATTATGACGTCATAATGTATCCGCCATATGACATCACAATATATTATGAGAGCGCAACATGCAGGTATTATGAGCAATTTCTCTTACCCCAATTTGTGTCACATCTACTGGAGCATCATGAGCATGTATTCTGACGTCACAGTATTTGATGACATCATAATTAGTATGCAGTATGACGTCACAATGTGTTATGACGTCATAATGTATCCGCATTATGACATCACAATATATTATGAGAGCGCAATTTGCAGGTTTTATGACCAATTTCGCTTACCCCAATTTGTGTCACATCTACTGGAGCATCATGAGCATGTATTATGACGTCACAGTATATGATGACATCATAATTAGTATGCACTATGACGTCACAATGTATTATGACGCCGTAACGTATCCGCATTATGACATCACAATATATTATGAGAGCGCAATTTGCAGGTTTTATGACCAATTTCTCTTACCCCAAATTGTGTCACATCTACTGTAGCATCATGAGCATGTATTATGACGTCACAGTATATGATGACATCATAATTAGTATGCAGTATGACGTCACAGTGAAGTATGACGTCATAATGTATCCGCATTATGACATCACAATGTATTATGAGAGCGCAACATGCAGGTATTATGACCAATTTCGCTTACCCCAATTTGTGTCACATCTACTGGAGCATCATGAGTATGTATTATGACGTCACAGTATATGATGACATCATAATTAGTATGGACTATGACGTCACAATGTATTATGACGTCATAATGTATCCGCATTATGACATCACAATATATTATCAGAGCGCAATTTGCAGGTTTTATGACCATTTTCGATTACTCCAATTTGTGTCACATCTACTGGAGCATCATGAGCATGTATTCTGACATCACAGTATATGATGACATCACAATTAGTATGCAGTATGACATCACAATGTATTATGACGTCATAATGTATCCGCATTATGACATCACAATATATTATGAGAGCGCAACGTGCAGGTATTATGAGCAATTTCTCTTACCCCAATTTGTGTCACATCTACTGGAGCATCATGAGCATGTATTATGATGTCAGAGTATATGATGACATCATAATTAGTAAGCACTATGACATCACAATGTATTATGACGTCATAATGTATCCGCATTGTGACATCACAATATATTATGAGAGCGCAATTTGCAGGTTTTATGACCAATTTCACTTACCCCATTATGTGTCACATCTACTGGAGCATCATGAGCATGTATTATGACGTCACAGTATATGATGACATCATAATTAGTATGCAGTATGACGTCACAATGTATTATGACGTCATAATGTATCCGCATTATGACATCACAATATTTTATGAGAGCGCAATTTGCACGTTTTATGACCATTTTCGATTACTCCAATTTGTGTCACATCTACTGGAGCATCATGAGCATGTATTATGACGTCACAGTATATGATGACATCATAATTAGTATGCAGTATGACGTCACAATGTATTATGACGTCATAATGTATCCGCATTATGACATCACAATATATTATGAGAGCGCAACGTGCAGGTATTATGAGCAATTTCTCTTACCCCAATTTGTGTCACATCTACTGGAGCATCATGAGCATGTATTATGACGTCACAGTATATGATGACATCATAATTAGTATGCACTATGACGTCACAATGTATTATGACGTCATAATGTATCCGCATTATGACATCACAATATATTATGAGAGCGCAATTTGCAGGTTTTATGACCAATTTCGCTTACCCCAATTTGTGTCACATCTACTGGAGCATCATGAGCATGTATTATGACGTCACAGTATATGATGACATCATAATTAGTATGCCGTATGACGTCACAATGTATTATGACGTCATAATGTATCCGCATTTTGACATCACAATATATTATGAGAGCGCAACATGCAGGTATTATGAGCAATTTCTCTTAACCCAATTTGTGTCACATCTACTGGAGCATCATGAGCATGTATTCTGACGTCACAGTATTTGATGACATCATAATTAGTATGCAGTACGACGTCACAATGTAGTATGACGTCATAATGTATCCGCATTATGACATCACAATATAGTATGAGAGCGCAATTTGCAGGTTTTATGACCATTTTCTCTTATCCCAATTTGTGTCAGATCTACTGGAGCATCATGAGCGTGTATTATGATGTCACAGTATATGATGACATCATAATTAGTGTGCAGTATGACGTCACAGTGAAGTATGACGTCATAATGTATCCGCATTATGACATCACAATGTATAATGAGAGCGCAACATGCAGGTATTATGACCAATTTCGCTTAACCCAATTTGTGTCACGTCTACTGGAGCATCATGAGCATGTATTATGACATCACAGTATATGATGACATCATAATTAGTATGCAGTATGACGTCACAATGCATTATGACGTCATAATGTATCCGCATTATGACATCACAATATATTATGAGAGCGCAACATGCAGGTATTATGAGCAATTTCTCTTACCCCAATTTTTTTCACATCTACTGGAGAAGCATGAGCATGTATTATGACGTCACAGTATATGATGACATCATAATTAGTATGCACTATGACGTCACAATGTATTATGACGTCATAATGTATCCGCATTATGACATCACAATATATTATCAGAGCGCAATTTGCAGGTTTTATGACCATTTTCGATTACCCCAATTTGTGTCACATCTACTAGACCATCATGAGCATGTATTATGACGTCACAGTATTTGATGACATCATAATTAGTATGCAGTATGACGTCACATTGTATTATGACGTCATAATGTATCCGCCTTATGACATCACAATATATTATGAGAGCGCAACATGCAGGTATTATGAGCAATTTCTCTTACCCCAATTTGTGTCACATCTACTGGAGCATCATGAGCATGTATTCTGACGTCACAGTATTTGATGACATCATAATTAGTATGCAGTATGACGTCACAATGTATTATGACGTCATAATGTATCCGCATTATGACATCACAATATATTATGAGAGCGCAATTTGCAGGTTTTATGACCAATTTCGCTTACCCCAATTTGTGTCACATCTACTGGAGCATCATGAGCATGTATTATGACGTCACAGTATATGATGACATCATAATTAGTATGCACTATGACGTCACAATGTATTATGACGCCGTAACGTATCCGCATTATGACATCACAATATATTATGAGAGCGCAATTTGCAGGTTTTATGACCAATTTCTCTTACCCCAAATTGTGTCACATCTACTGTAGCATCATGAGCATGTATTATGACGTCACAGTATATGATGACATCATAATTAGTATGCAGTATGACGTCACAGTGAAGTATGACGTCATAATGTATCCGCATTATGACATCACAATGTATTATGAGAGCGCAACATGCAGGTATTATGACCAATTTCGCTTACCCCAATTTGTGTCACATCTACTGGAGCATCATGAGTATGTATTATGACGTCACAGTATATGATGACATCATAATTAGTATGGACTATGACGTCACAATGTATTATGACGTCATAATGTATCCGCATTATGACATCACAATATATTATCAGAGCGCAATTTGCAGGTTTTATGACCATTTTCGATTACTCCAATTTGTGTCACATCTACTGGAGCATCATGAGCATGTATTCTGACATCACAGTATATGATGACATCACAATTAGTATGCAGTATGACATCACAATGTATTATGACGTCATAATGTATCCGCATTATGACATCACAATATATTATGAGAGTGCAATTTGCAGGTTTTATGACCAATTTCGCTTACCACAATTTGTGTCACATCTACTGGAGCATCATGAGCATGTATTATGATGTCAGAGTATATGATGACATCATAATTAGTAAGCACTATGACATCACAATGTATTATGACGTCATAATGTATCCGCATTGTGACATCACAATATATTATGAGAGCGCAATTTGCAGGTTTTATGACCAATTTCACTTACCCCATTATGTGTCACATCTACTGGAGCATCATGAGCATGTATTATGACGTCACAGTATATGATGACATCATAATTAGTATGCAGTATGACGTCACAATGTATTATGACGTCATAATGTATCCGCATTATGACATCACAATATTTTATGAGAGCGCAATTTGCACGTTTTATGACCAATTTCGATTACTCCAATTTGTGTCACATCTACTGGAGCATCATGAGCATGTATTCTGACGTCACAGTATTTGATGACATCATAATTAGTATGCAGTACGACGTCACAATGTAGTATGACGACATAATGTATCCGCATTATGACATCACAATATAGTATGAGAGCGCAATTTGCAGGTTTTATGACCAATTTCTCTTATCCCAATTTGTGTCAGATCTACTGGAGCATCATGAGCGTGTATTATGATGTCACAGTATATGATGACATCATAATTAGTGTGCAGTATGACGTCACAGTGAAGTATGACGTCATAATGTATCCGCATTATGACATCACAATGTATAATGAGAGCGCAACATGCAGGTATTATGACCAATTTCGCTTAACCCAATTTGTGTCACGTCTACTGGAGCATCATGAGCATGTATTATGACATCACAGTATATGATGACATCATAATTAGTATGCAGTATGACGTCACAATGCATTATGACGTCATAATGTATCCGCATTATGACATCACAATATATTATGAGAGCGCAACATGCAGGTATTATGAGCAATTTCTCTTACCCCAATTTTTTTCACATCTACTGGAGAAGCATGAGCATGTATTATGACGTCACAGTATATGATGACATCATAATTAGTATGCACTATGACGTCACAATGTATTATGACGTCATAATGTATCCGCATTATGACATCACAATATATTATCAGAGCGCAATTTGCAGGTTTTATGACCATTTTCGATTACCCCAATTTGTGTCACATCTACTGGACCATCATGAGCATGTATTATGACGTCACAGTATATGATGACATCATAATTAGTATGCAGTATGACGTCACATTGTATTATGACGTCATAATGTATCCGCCATATGACATCACAATATATTATGAGAGCGCAACATGCAGGTATTATGAGCAATTTCTCTTACCCCAATTTGTGTCACATCTACTGGAGCATCATGAGCATGTATTCTGACGTCACAGTATTTGATGACATCATAATTAGTATGCAGTATGACGTCACAATGTATTATGACGTCATAATGTATCCGCATTATGACATCACAATATATTATGAGAGCGCAATTTGCAGGTTTTATGACCAATTTCGCTTACCCCAATTTGTGTCACATCTACTGGAGCATCATGAGCATGTATTATGACGTCACAGTATATGATGACATCATAATTAGTATGCACTATGACGTCACAATGTATTATGACGCCGTAACGTATCCGCATTATGACATCACAATATATTATGAGAGCGCAATTTGCAGGTTTTATGACCAATTTCTCTTACCCCAAATTGTGTCACATCTACTGTAGCATCATGAGCATGTATTATGACGTCACAGTATATGATGACATCATAATTAGTATGCAGTATGACGTCACAGTGAAGTATGACGTCATAATGTATCCGCATTATGACATCACAATGTATTATGAGAGCGCAACATGCAGGTATTATGACCAATTTCGCTTACCCCAATTTGTGTCACATCTACTGGAGCATCATGAGTATGTATTATGACGTCACAGTATATGATGACATCATAATTAGTATGGACTATGACGTCACAATGTATTATGACGTCATAATGTATCCGCATTATGACATCACAATATATTATCAGAGCGCAATTTGCAGGTTTTATGACCATTTTCGATTACTCCAATTTGTGTCACATCTACTGGAGCATCATGAGCATGTATTCTGACATCACAGTATATGATGACATCACAATTAGTATGCAGTATGACATCACAATGTATTATGACGTCATAATGTATCCGCATTATGACATCACAATATATTATGAGAGTGCAATTTGCAGGTTTTATGACCAATTTCGCTTACCACAATTTGTGTCACATCTACTGGAGCATCATGAGCATGTATTATGATGTCAGAGTATATGATGACATCATAATTAGTAAGCACTATGACATCACAATGTATTATGACGTCATAATGTATCCGCATTGTGACATCACAATATATTATGAGAGCGCAATTTGCAGGTTTTATGACCAATTTCACTTACCCCATTATGTGTCACATCTACTGGAGCATCATGAGCATGTATTATGACGTCACAGTATATGATGACATCATAATTAGTATGCAGTATGACGTCACAATGTATTATGACGTCATAATGTATCCGCATTATGACATCACAATATTTTATGAGAGCGCAATTTGCACGTTTTATGACCATTTTCGATTACTCCAATTTGTGTCACATCTACTGGAGCATCATGAGCATGTATTATGACGTCACAGTATATGATGACATCATAATTAGTATGCAGTATGACGTCACAATGTATTATGACGTCATAATGTATCCGCATTATGACATCACAATATATTATGAGAGCGCAACGTGCAGGTATTATGAGCAATTTCTCTTACCCCAATTTGTGTCACATCTACTGGAGCGTCATGAGCATGTATTATGACGTCACAGTATATGATGACATCATAATTAGTATGCACTATGACGTCACAATGTATTATGACGCCGTAACGTATCCGCATTATGACATCACAATATATTATGAGAGCGCAATTTGCAGGTTTTATGACCAATTTCTCTTACCCCAAATTGTGTCACATCTACTGTAGCATCATGAGCATGTATTATGACGTCACAGTATATGATGACATCATAATTAGTATGCAGTATGACGTCACAGTGAAGTATGACGTCATAATGTATCCGCATTATGACATCACAATGTATTATGAGAGCGCAACATGCAGGTATTATGACCAATTTCTCTTACCCCAATTTGTGTCACATCTACTGGAGCATCATGAGTATGTATTATGACGTCACAGTATATGATGACATCATAATTAGTATGGACTATGACGTCACAATGTATTATGACGTCATAATGTATCCACATTATGATATCACAATATATTATCAGAGCGCAATTTGCAGGTTTTATGACCATTTTCGATTACTCCAATTTGTGTCACATCTACTGGAGCATCATGAGCATGTATTCTGACATCACAGTATATGATGACATCACAATTAGTATGCAGTATGACATCACAATGTATTATGACGTCATAATGTATCCGCATTATGACATCACAATATATTATGAGAGTGCAATTTGCAGGTTTTATGACCAATTTCGCTTACCACAATTTGTGTCACATCTACTGGAGCATCATGAGCATGTATTATGATGTCAGAGTATATGATGACATCATAATTAGTAAGCACTATGACATCACAATGTATTATGACGTCATAATGTATCCGCATTGTGACATCACAATATATTATGAGAGCGCAATTTGCAGGTTTTATGACCAATTTCACTTACCCCATTATGTGTCACATCTACTGGAGCATCATGAGCATGTATTATGACATCACAGTATATGATGACATCATAATTAGTATGCAGTATGACGTCACAATGTATTATGACGTCATAATGTATCCGCATTATGACATCACAATATTTTATGAGAGCGCAATTTGCACGTTTTATGACCATTTTCGAATACTCCAATTTGTGTCACATCTACTGGAGCATCATGAGCATGTATTATGACGTCACAGTATATGATGACATCATAATTAGTATGCAGTATGACGTCACAATGTATTATGACGGCATAATGTATCCGCATTATGACATCACAATATATTATGAGAGCGCAACGTGCAGGTATTATGAGCAATTTCTCTTACCCCAATTTGTGTCACATCTACTGGAGCATCATGAGCATGTATTATGACGTCACAGTATATGATGACATCATAATTAATATGCACTATGACGTCACAATGTATTATGACGTCATAATGTATCCGCATTATGACATCACAATATATTATGAGAGCGCAATTTGCAGGTTTTATGACCAATTTCGCTTACCCCAATTTGTGTCACATCTACTGGAGCATCATGAGCATGTATTATGACATCACAGTATATGATGACATCATAATTAGTATGCCGTATGACGTCACAATGTATTATGACGTCATAATGTATCCGCATTTTGACATCACAATATATTATGAGAGCGCAACATGCAGGTATTATGAGCAATTTCTCTTAACCCAATTTGTGTCACATCTACTGGAGCATCATGAGCATGTATTCTGACGTCACAGTATTTGATGACATCATAATTAGTATGCAGTATGACGTCACAATGTAGTATGACGTCATAATGTATCCGCATTATGACATCACAATATATTATGAGAGCGCAATTTGCAGGTTTTATGACCAATTTCTCTTACCCCAATTTGTGTCACATCTACTGGAGCATCATGAGCGTGTATTATGATGTCACAGTATATGATGACATCATAATTAGTGTGCAGTATGACGTCACAGTGAAGTATGACGTCATAATGTATCCGCATTATGACATCACAATGTATTATGAGAGCGCAACATGCAGGTATTATGACCAATTTCGCTTACCACAATTTGTGTCACATCTACTGGAGCATCATGAGCATGTATTATGACGTCACAGTATATGGTGACATCATAATTAGTATGCAGTATGACGTCACAATGTATTATGACGTCATAATGTATCCGCATTATGACATCACAATATTTTATGAGAGCGCAATTTGCACGTTTTATGACCATTTTCGATTACTCCAATTTGTGTCACATCTACTGGAGCATCATGAGCATGTATTATGACGTCACAGTATATGATGACATCATAATTAGTATGCACTATGACGTCACAATGTATTATGACGTCATAATGTATCCGCATTTTGACATCACAATATATTATGAGAGCGCAACATGCAGGTATTATGAGCAATTTCTCTTAACCCAATTTGTGTCACATCTACTGGAGCATCATGAGCATGTATTCTGACGTCACAGTATTTGATGACATCATAATTAGTATGCAGTATGACGTCACAATGTAGTATGACGTCATAATGTATCCGCATTATGACATCACAATATATTATGAGAGCGCAATTTGCAGGTTTTATGACCAATTTCTCTTACCCCAATTTGTGTCACATCTACTGGAGCATCATGAGCGTGTATTATGATGTCACAGTATATGATGACATCATAATTAGTGTGCAGTATGACGTCACAGTGAAGTATGACGTCATAATGAATCCGCATTATGACATCACAATGTATTATGAGAGCGCAACATGCAGGTATTATGACCAATTTCGCTTACCACAATTTGTGTCACATCTACTGGAGCATCATGAGCATGTATTATGACGTCACAGTATATGGTGACATCATAATTAGTATGCAGTATGACGTCACAATGTATTATGACGTCATAATGTATCCGCATTATGACATCACAATATTTTATGAGAGCGCAATTTGCACGTTTTATGACCATTTTCGATTACTCCAATTTGTGTCACATCTGCTGGAGCATCATGACCATGTATTATGACGTCACAGTATATGATGCCATCATAATTAGTATGCTGTATGACGTCACAATGTATTATGACGTCATAATGTGTCCACATTATGACATCACAATATATTATGAGAGCGCAACGTGCAGGTATTATGAGCAATTTCTCTTACCCCAATTTGTGTCACATCTACTGGAGCATCATGAGCATGTATTCTGACGTCACAGTATTTGGTGACATCATAATTAGTATGCAGTATAACGTCACAATGTAGTATGACGTCATAATGTATCCGCATTATGACATCACAATATTTTATGAGAGCGTAATTTGCACGTTTTATGACCATTTTCGATTACTCCAATTTGTGTCACATCTACTGGAGCATCATGAGCATGTATTATGACGTCACAGTATATGATGACATCATAATTAGTATGCAGTATGACGTCACAATGCATTATGACGTCATAATGTATCCGCATTTTGACATCACAATATATTATGAGAGCGCAACGTGCAGGTATTATGAGCAATTTCTCTTACCCCAATTTGTGTCACATCTACTGGAGCATCATGAGCATGTATTATGACGTCACAGTATATGATGACATCATAATTAGTATGCACTATGACGTCACAATGTATTATGACGTCATAATGTATCCGCATTATGACATCACAATATATTATGAGAGCGCAATTTGCAGGTTTTATGACCAATTTCGCTTACCCCAATTTGTGTCACATCTACTGGAGCATCATGAGCATGTATTATGACGTCACAGTATATGATGACATCATAATTAGTATGCCGTATGACGTCACAATGTATTATGACGTCATAATGTATCCGCATTTTGACATCACAATATATTATGAGAGCGCAACATGCAGGTATTATGAGCAATTTCTCTTAACCCAATTTGTGTCACATCTACTGGAGCATCATGAGCATGTATTCTGACGTCACAGTATTTGAGGACATCATAATTAGTATACAGTAGGACGTCACAATGTAGTATGACGTCATAATGTGTCCGCATTATGACATCACAATATATTGTGAGAGCGCAATTTGCAGGTTTTATGACCAATTTCTCTTACCCCAATTTGTGTCACATCTACTGGAGCATCATGAGCGTGTATTATGATGTCACAGTATATGATGACATCATAATTAGTGTGCAGTATGACGTCACAGTGAAGTATGACGTCATAATGTATCCGAATTATGACATCACAATGTATTATGAGAGCGCAACATGCAGGTATTATGACCAATTTCGCTTACCACAATTTGTGTCACATCTACTGGAGCATCATGAGCATGTATTATGACGTCACAGTATATGGTGACATCATAATTAGTATGCACTATGACGTCACAATGTATTATGACGTCATAATGTATCCGCATTATGACATCACAATATATTATGAGAGCGCAACGTGCAGGTATTATGAGCAATTTCTCTGACCCCAATTTGTGTCACATCTACTGGAGCATCATGAGCATGTATTATGACGTCACAGTATATGATGACATCATAATTAGTATTCCGTATGACGTCACAATGTATTATGACGTCATAATGTATCCGCATTTTGACATCACAATATATTATGAGAGCGCAACGTGCAGGTATTATGAGCAATTTCTCTTAACCAAATTTGTGTCACATCTACTGGAGCATCATGAGCATGTATTCTGACGTCACAGTATTTGATGACATCATAATTAGTATGCAGTATGACGTCACAATGTAGTATGACGTCATAATGTATCCGCATTATGAAATCACAATATATTATGAGAGCGCAACTAGCAGGTATTATGACCAATTTCGCTTACCCCAATTTGTGTCACATCTACTGGAGAATCATGAGCATGTATTATGACGTCACAGTATATGATGACATCATAATTAGTATGCAGTATGACGTCACAATGTATTATGACATCATAATGTATCCGCATTATGACATCACAATATTTTATGAGAGCGCAATTTGCACGTTTTATGACCATTTTCGATTACTCCAATTTGTGTCACATCTACTGGAGCATCATGAGCATGTATTATGACGTCACAGTATATGATGACATCATAATTAGTATGCAGTATGACGTCACAATATTTTATGACGTCATAATGTATCCGCATTATGACATCACAATATATTATGAGAGCGCAACGTGCAGGTATTATGAGCAATTTCTCTTACCCCAATTTGTGTCACATCTACTGGAGCATCATGAGCATGTATTATGACGTCAAAGTATATGATGACATCATAATTAGTATGCACTATGACGTCACAATGTATTATGAAGTCATAATGTATCCGCATTATGACATCACAATATATTATGAGAGCGCAATTTGCAGGTTTTATGACCAATTTCGCTTACCCCAATTTGTGTCACATCTACTGGACCATCATGAGCATGTATTATGATGTCACAGTATGTGATGACATCATAATTAGTATGCCGTATGACATCACAATGTATTATGACGTCATAATGTATCCGTATTTTGACATCACAATATATCATGAGAGCGCAACATGCAGGTATTATGAGCAATTTCTCTTAACCCAATTTGTGTCACATCTACTGGAGCATCATGAGCATGTATTATGACGTCACAGTATATGATGACATCATAATTAGTGTGCAGTATGACGTCACAGTGAAGTATGACGTCATAATGTATCCGCATTATGACATCACAATGTATTATGAGAGCGCAACATGCAGGTATTATGACCAATTTCGCTTACCATAATTTGTTTCACATCTACGGGAGCATCATGAGCATGTATTATGACGTCACAGTATATGATGACATCATAATTAGTATGCAGTATGACGTCACAATGTATTATGACGTCATAATGTATCCGCATTATGATATCACAATATTTTATGAGAGCGCAATTTGCACGTTTTATGACCATTTTCGATTACTCCAATTTGTGTCACATCTGCTGGAGCATCATGACCATGTATTATGACGTCACAGTATATGATGCCATCATAATTAGTATGCAGTATGACGTCACAATGTATTATGACGTCATAATGTATCCGCATTATGACATCGCAATATATTATGAGAGCGCAACGTGCAGTTATTATGAGCAATTTCTCTTACCCCAATTTGTGTCACATCCACTGGAGCATCATGAGCATGTATTCTGACGTCACAGTATTTGGTGACATCATAATTAGTATGCAGTATGACGTCACAATGTAGTATGACGTCATAATGTATCCGCATTATGACATCACAATATATTATGAGAGCGCAATTTGCAGGTTTTATGACCAATTTCGCTTACCCCAATTTGTGTCACATCTACTGGAGCATCATGAGCATGTATTATGTCGTCACAGTATATGATGACATCATAATTAGTATGCACTATGACGTCACAATGTATTATGACGCCATAACGTATCCGCATTATGACATCACAATATATTATGAGAGCGCAATTTGCAGGTTTTATGACCAATTTCTCTTACCCCAATTTGTGTCACATCTACTGGAGCATCATGAGCATGTATTATGACGTCAGAGTATATGATGACATCATAATTAGTGTGCAGTATGACGTCACAGTGATGTATGACGTCATAATGTATCCGCATTGTGACATCACAATGTATTATGAGAGCGCAACATGCAGGTATTATGACCAATTTCGCTTACCATAATTTGTGTCACATCTACTGGAGCATCATGAGCATGTATTATGACGTCACAGTATATGATGACATCATAATTATTATGCAGTAGGACGTCACAATGTATTATGACGTCATAATGTATCCGCATTATGACATCACACTATATTATGAGAGCGCAATTTGCAGGTTTTATGACCAATTTCGCTTACCCCAATTTGTGTCACATCTACTGGAGCATCATGAGCATGTATTATGACGTCACAGTATATGATGACATCATAACTAGTATGCCGTATGACGTCACAATGTATTATGACGTCATAATGTATCCGCATTTTGACATCACAATATATTATGAGAGCGCAACATGCAGGTATTATGAGCAATTTCTCTTAACCCAATTTGTGTCACATCTACTGGAGCATCATGAGCATGTATTCTGACGTCACAGTATTTGATGACATCATAATTAGTATGCAGTACGACGTCACAATGTAGTATGACGACATAATGTATCCGCATTATGACATCACAATATATTATGAGAGCGCAATTTGCAGGTTTTATGACCAATTTCTCTTATCCCAATTTGTGTCACATCTACTGGAGCATCATGAGCGTGTATTATGATGTCACAGTATATGATGACATCATAATTAGTGTGCAGTATGACGTCACAGTGAAGTATGACGTCATAATGTATCCGCATTATGACATCACAATGTATAATGAGAGCGCAACATGCAGGTATTATGACCAATTTCGCTTACCACAATTTGTGTCACATCTACTGGAGCATCATGAGCCTGTGTTATGACGTCACAGTATATGGTGACATCATAATTAGTATGCAGTATGACGTCACAATGTATTATGACGTCATAATGTATCCGCATTATGACATCACAATATTTTATGAGAGCGCAATTTGCACGTTTTATGACCATTTTCGATTACTCCAATTTGTGTCACATCTACTGGAGCATCATGAGCATGTATTATGACGTCACAGTATATGATGACATCATAATTAGTATGCAGTATGAGGTCACAATATATTATGACGTCATAATGTATCCGCATTATGACATCACAATATATTATGAGAGCGCAACGTGCAGGTATTATGAGCAATTTCTCTTACCCCAATTTGTGTCACATCTACTGGAGCATCATGAGCATGTATTATGACGTCACAGTATATGATGACATCATAATTAGTATGCACTATGACGTCACAATGTATTATGACGTCATAATGTATCCGCATTATGACATCACAATATATTATGAGAGCGCAATTTGCCGGTTTTATGACCAATTTCGCTTACCCCAATTTGTGTCACATCTACTGGACCATCATGAGCATGTATTATGACGTCACAGTATATGATGACATCATAATTAGTATGCCGTATGACATCACAATGTATTATGACGTCATAATGTATCCGTATTTTGACATCACAATATATCATGAGAGCGCAACATGAAGGTATTATGAGCAATTTCTCTTAACCCAATTTGTTTCACATCTACTGGAGCATCATGAGCATATATTCTGACGTCGCAGTATTTGATGACATCATAATTAGTATGCAGTATGACGTCACAATGTAGTATGACGTCATAATGTATCCGCATTATGACATCACAATATATTACGAGAGCGCAATTTGCAGGTTTTATGACCAATTTCGCTTACCCCAATTTGTGTCACCTCTACTGGAGCATCATGAGCATGTATTATGACGTCACAGTATATGATGACATCATAAATAGTATGCACTATGACGTCACAATGTATTATGACGTCATAATGTATCCGCATTATGACATCACAATATATTATGAGATCGCAACTTGCAGGTATTATGAGCAATTTCTCTTACCCCAATTTGTGTCCCGTCTACTGCAGCATCATGAGCATGTATTATGACGTCACACTATATGATGACATCATAATTAGTATGCAGTATGACGTCACAATGTATTATGACGTCATAATGTATCCGCATTATGACATCACAATATATTATGAGAGCGCAATTTGCACGTTTTATGACCATTTTCGATTACTCCAATTTCTGTCACATCTACTGGAGCATCATGAGCATGTATTATGACGTCACAGTATATGATGTCATCATAATTAGTATGCAGTATGACATCACAATGTATTATGACGTCATATTGTATCCGCATTATGACATCACAATATATTATGAGAGCGCAACGTGCAGGTATTATGAGCAATTTCTCTTACCCCAATTTGTGTCACATCTACTGGAGCATCATGAGCATGTATTATGACGTCACAGTATATGATGACATCATAATTAGTATGCACTATGATGTCACAATGTATTATGACGTCATAATGTATCCGCATTATTACATCACAATATATTATGAGAGCGCAACTTGCAGGTATTAAGAGCAATTTCTCTTACCCCAATTTGTGTCACGTCTACTGGAGCATCATGAGCATGTATTATGACATCACAGTATATGATGACATCATAATTAGTATGCAGTATGACGTCACAATGTATTATGACGTCATAATGTATCCGCATTATGACATCACAATATATTATGAGAGCGCAACATGCAGGTATTATGAGCAATTTCTCTTACCCCAATTTTTTTCACATCTACTGGAGCATCATGAGCATGTATTATGACGTCACAGTATATGATGACTTCATAATTAGTATGCACTATGACGTCACAATGTATTATGACGTCATAATGTATCCGCAATATGACATCACAATATATTATCAGAGCGCAATTTGCAGGTTTTATGACCATTTTCGATTACCCCAATTTGTGTCACATCTACTGGACCATCATGAGCATGTATTATGACGTCACAGTATATGATGACATCATAATTAGTATGCAGTATGACGTCACATTGTATTATGATGTCATAATGTATCCGCCTTATGACATCACAGTATATTATGAGAGCGCAACATGCAGGTATTATGAGCAATTTCTCTTACCCCAATTTGTGTCACATCTACTGGAGCATCATGAACATGTATTCTGACATCACAGTATATGATGACATCACAATTAGTATGCAGTATGACATCACAATGTATTATGACGTCATAATGTATCCGCATTATGACATCACAATATATTATGAGAGTGCAATTTGCAGGTTTTATGACCAATTTCGCTTACCCCAATTTGTGTCACATCTACTGGAGCATCATGAGCGTGTATTATGATGTCACAGTATATGATGACATCATAATTAGTGTGCAGTATGATGTCACAGTGAAGTATGACGTCATAATGTATCCGCATTATGACATCACAATGTATTATGAGAGCGCAACATGCAGGTATTATGACCAATTTCACTTACCCCATTATGTGTCACATCTACTGGAGCATCATGAGCATGTATTATGACGTCACAGTATATGATGACATCATAATTAGTATGCCGTATGACGTCACAATGTATTATGACGTCATAATGTATCCGCATTATGACATCACAATATTTTATGAGAGCGCAATTTGCACGTTTTATGACCATTTTCGATTACTCCAATTTGTGTCACATCTACTGGACCATCATGAGCATGTATTATGACGTCACAGTATATGATGACATCATAATTAGTATGCCGTATGACGTCACAATGTATTATGACGTCATAATGTATCCGCATTTTGACATCACAATATATTATGAGAGCGCAGCATGCAGGTATTATGAGCAATTTCTCTTAACACAATTTGTGTCACATCTACTGGAGCATCATGAGCATGTATTCTGACGTCACAGTATTTGATGACATCATAATTAGTATGCAGTATGACGTTACAATGTAGTATGACGTCATAATGTATCCGCATTATGACATCACAATATATTATGAGAGCGCAACTAGCATGTATTATGACCAATTTCGCTTACCCCAATTTGTGTCACATCTACTGGAGAATCATGAGCATGTATTATGACGTCACAGTATATGATGACATCATAATTAGTATGCAGTATGACGTCACAATGTATTATGACATCATAATGTATCCGCATTAAGACATCACAATATTTTATGAGAGCGCAATTTGCACGTTTTATGACCATTTTCGATTACTCCAATTTGTGTCACATCTACTGGAGCATCATGAGCATGTATTATGACGTCACAGTATATGATGACATCATAATTAGTATGCAGTATGACGTCACAATATTTTATGACGTCATAATGTATCCGCATTATGACATCACAATATATTATGAGAGCGCAACGTGCAGGTATTATGAGCAATTTCTCTTACCCCAATTTGTGTCACATCTACTGGAGCATCATGAGCATGTATTATGACGTCAAAGTATATGATGACATCATAATTAATATGCACTATGACGTCACAATGTATTATGAAGTCATAATGTATCCGCATTATGACAACACAATATATTATGAGAGCACAATTTGCAGGTTTTATGACCAATTTCGCTTACCCCAATTTGTGTCACATCTACTGGAGCATCATGAGCATGTATTATGACGTCACAGTATATGATGACATCATAATTAGTATGCCGTATGACATCACAATGTATTATGACGTCATAATGTATCCGTATTTTGACATCACAATATATCATGAGAGCGCAACATGCAGGTATTATGAGCAATTTCTCTTAACCCAATTTGTGTCACATCTACTGGAGCATCATGAGCATATATTCTGACGTCACAGTATTTGATGACATCATAATTAGTATGCAGTATGACGTCACAATGTAGTATGACGTCATAATGTATCCGCATTATGACATCACAATATATTATGAGAGCGCAATTTGCAGGTTTTATGACCATTTTCGCTTACCCCAATTTTTGTCACATCTACTGGAGCATCATGAGCATGTATTGTGTCGTCACAGTATATGATGACATCATAATTAGTATGCACTATGACGTCACAATGTATTATGACGCCGTAACGTATCCGCATTATGACATCACAATATATTATGAGAGCGCAATTTGCAGGTTTTATGACCAATTTCTCTTACCCCAATTTGTGTCACATCTACTGGAGCATCATGAGCATGTATTATGACGTTACAGTATATGATGACATCATAATTAGTGTGCAGTATGACGTCACAGTGAAGTATGACGTCATAATGTATCCGCATTATGACATCACAATGTATTATGAGAGCGCAACATGCAGGTATTATGACCAATTTCGCTTACCCCAATTTGTGTCACATCTACTGGAGCATCATGAGCATGTATTATGACGTCACAGTATATGATGACATCATAATTAGTATGCCATATGACGTCACAATGTATTATGACGTCATAATGTATCCGCATTTTGACATCACAATATATTATGAGAGCGCAACATGCAGGTATTATGAGCAATTTCTCTTAACCCAATTTGTGTCACATCTACTGGAGCATCATGAGCACGTATTCTGACGTCACAGTATTTGATGACATCATAATTAGTATGCAGTATGACGTCACAATGTAGTATGACGTCATAATGTATCCGCATTATGACATCACAATATATTATGAGAGCGCAATTTGCAGGTTCTATGACCAATTTCTCTTACTCCAATTTGTGTCACATCTACTGGAGCATCATGAGCGTGTATTATGATGTCACAGTATATGATGACATCATAATTAGTGTGCAGTATGACGTCACAGTGAAGTATGACGTCATAATGTATCCGCATTATGACATCACAATGTATTATGAGAGCGCAACATGCAGGTATTATGACCAATTTCGCTTACCATAATTTGTGTCACATCTACGGGAGCATCATGAGCATGTATTATGACGTCACAGTATATGATGACATCATAATTAGTATGCAGTATGACGTCACAATGTATTATGACGTCATAATGTATCCGCATTATGATATCACAATATTTTATGAGAGCGCAATTTGCACGTTTTATGACCATTTTCGATTACTCCAATTTGTGTCACATCTGCTGGAGCATCATGACCATGTATTATGACGTCACAGTATGTGATGCCATCATAATTATTATGCAGTATGACGTCACAATGTAGTATGACGTCATAATGTATCCGCATTATGACATCACAATATATTATGAGAGCGCAATTTGCAGGTTTTATGACCAATTTCGCTTACCCCAATTTGTGTCACATCTACTGGAGCATCATGAGCATGTATTATGTCGTCACAGTATATGATGACATCATAATTAGTATGCACTATGACGTCACAATGTATTATGACGCCGTAACGTATCCGCATTATGACATCACAATATATTATGAGAGCGCAATTTGCAGGTTTTATGACCAATTTCTCTTACCCCAATTTGTGTCACATCTACTGGAGCATCATGAGCATGTATTATGACGTCACAGTATATGATGACATCATAATTAGTGTGCAGTATGACGTCACAGTGATGTATGACGTCATAATGTATCCGCATTGTGACATCACAATGTATTATGAGAGCGCAACATGCAGGTATTATGACCAATTTCGCTTACCATAATTTGTGTCACATCTACTGGAGCATCATGAGCATGTATTATGACGTCACAGTATATGATGACATCATAATTATTATGCAGTAGGACGTCACAATGTATTATGACATCATAATGTATCCGCATTATGACATCACAATATTTTATGAGAGCGCAATTTGCACGTTTTATGACCATTTTCGATTACTCCAATTTGTGTCACATCTACTGGAGCATCATGAGCATGTATTATGACGTCACAGTATATGATGCCATCATAATTAGTATGCAGTATGACGTCACAATATATTATGACGTCATAATGTATCCGCATTATGACATCACAATATATTATGAGAGCGCAACGTGCAGGTATTATGAGCAATTTCTCTTACCCCAATTTGTGTCACATCTACTGGAGCATCATGAGCATGTATTATGATGTCACAGTATATGATGACATCATAATTAGTATGCCGTATGACGTCACAATGTATTATGACGTCATAATGTATCCGCATTTTGACATCACAAAATATTATGAGAGCGCAACATGCAGGTATTATGAGCAATTTCTCTTAACCAAATTTGTGTCACATCTACTGGAGCATCATGAGCATGTATTCTGACGTCACAGTATTTGATGACATCATAATTAGTATGCAGTATGACGTCACAATGTAGTATGACGTCATAATGTATCCGCATTATGACATCACAATATATTATGAGAGCGCAACTAGCAGGTATTATGACCAATTTCGCTTACCCCAATATGTGTCACATCTACTGGAGAATCATGAGCATGTATTATGACGTCACAGTATATGATGACATCATAATTAGTATGCAGTATGACGTCACAATGTATTATGACATCATAATGTATCCGCATTATGACATCACAATATTTTATGAGAGCGCAGTTTGCACGTTTTATGACCATTTTCGATTACTCCAATTTGTGTCACATCTACTGGAGCATCATGAGCCTGTATTATGACGTCACAGTATATGATGACATCATAATTAGTATGCAGTATGACGTCACAATGTAGTATGACGTCATAATGTATCCGCATTATGACATCACAATATATTATGAGAGCGCAACGTGCAGGTATTATGAGCAATTTCTCTTACCCCAATTTTTGTCACATCTACTGGAGCATCATGAGCATGTATTCTGAAGTCACAGTATTTGATGACATCATAATTAGTATGCAGTATGACGTCACAATGTAGTATGACGTCATAATGTATCCGCATTATGACATCACAATATGTTATGAGAGCGCAATTTGCAGGTTTTATGACCATTTTCGCTTACCCCAATTTTTGTCACATCTACTGGAGCATCATGAGCATGTATTATGTCGTCACAGTATATGATGACATCATAATTAGTATGCACTATGACGTCACAATGTATTATGACGCCGTAACGTATCCGCATTATGACATCACAATATATTATGAGAGCGCAATTTGCAGGTTTTATGACCAATTTCTCTTACCCCAATTTGTGTCACATCTACTGGAGCATCATGAGCATGTATTATGACGTCACAGTATATGATGACATCATAATTAGTGTGCAGTATGACGTCACACTGAAGTATGACGTCATAATGTATCCGCATTATGACATCACAATGTATTATGAGAGCGCAACATGCAGGTATTATGACCAATTTCGCTTACCCCAATTTGTGTCACATCTACTGGAGCATCATGAGCATGTATTATGACGTCACAGTATATGATGACATCATAATTAGTATGCCGTATGACGTCACAATGTATTATGACGTCATAATGTATCCGCATTTTGACATCACAATATATTATGAGAGCGCAACATGCAGGTATTATGAGCAATTTCTCTTAACCCAATTTGTGTCACATCTACTGGAGCATCATGAGCATGTATTTTGACGTCACAGTATTTGACGACATCATAATTAGTATGCAGTATGACGTCACAATGTAGTATGACGTCATAATGTATCCGCATTATGACATCACAATATATTATGAGAGCGCAATTTGCAGGTTTTATGACCAATTTCTCTTACCCCAATTTGTGTCACATCTACTGGAGCATCATGAGCGTGTATTATGATGTCACAGTATATGATGACATCATAATTAGTGTGCAGTATGACGTCACAGTGAAGTATGACGTCATAATGTATCCGCATTATGACATCACAATGTATTATGAGAGCGCAACGTGCAGGTATTATGAGCAATTTCTCTTACCCCAATTTGTGTCACATCCACTGGAGCATCATGAGCATGTATTCTGACGTCACAGTATTTGGTGACATCATAATTAGTATGCAGTATGACGTCACAATGTAGTATGACGTCATAATGTATCCGCATTATGACATCACAATATATTATGAGAGCGCAATTTGCAGGTTTTATGACCAATTTCGCTTACCCCAATTTGTGTCACATCTACTGGAGCATCATGAGCATGTATTATGTCGTCACAGTATATGATGACATCATAATTAGTATGCACTATGACGTCACAATGTATTATGACGCCGTAACGTATCCGCATTATGACATCACAATATATTATGAGAGCGCAATTTGCAGGTTTTATGACCAATTTCTCTTACCCCAATTTGTGTCACATCTACTGGAGCATCATGAGCATGTATTATGACGTCACAGTATATGATGACATCATAATTAGTGTGCAGTATGACGTCACAGTGATGTATGACGTCATAATGTATCAGCATTGTGACATCACAATGTATTATGAGAGCGCAACATGCAGGTATTATGACCAATTTCGCTTACCATAATTTGTGTCACATCTACTGGAGCATCATGAGCATGTATTATGACGTCACAGTATATGATGACATCATAATTATTATGCAGTAGGACGTCACAATGTATTATTACATCATAATGTATCCGCATTATGACATCACAATATTTTATGAGAGCGCAATTTGCACGTTTTATGACCATTTTCGATTACTCCAGTTTGTGTCTCATCTACTGGAGCATCATGAGCATGTATTATGACGTCACAGTATATGATGCCATCATAATTAGTATGCAGTATGACGTCACAATGTATTATGACGTCATAATGTATCCGCATTATGACATCACAATATATTATGAGAGCGCAACGTGCAGGTATTATGAGCAATTTCTCTTACCCCAATTTGTGTCACATCTACTGGATCATTATGAGCATGTATTATGACGTCACAGTATATGATGACATCATAATTAGGATGCACTATGACGTCACAATGTATTATGACGTCATAATGTATCCGCATAATGACATCACAATATTTTATGAGAGCGCAATATGCAGGTTTTATGACCAATTTCGCTTACCCCAATTTGTGTCACATCTACTGGAGCATCATGAGCATGTATTATGACGTCACAGTATATGATGACATCATAACTAGTATGCCGTATGACGTCACAATGTATTATGACGTCATAATGTATCCGCATTTTGACATCACAATATATTATGAGAGCGCAACATGCAGGTATTATGAGCAATTTCTCTTAACCCAATTTGTGTCAAATCTACTGGAGCATCATGAGCATGTATTCTGACGTCACAGTATTTGATGACATCATAATTAGTATGCAGTACGACGTCACAATGTAGTATGACGACATAATGTATCCGCATTATGACATCACAATATATTATGAGAGCGCAATTTGCAGGTTTTATGACCAATTTCTCTTATCCCAATTTGTGTCACATCTACTGGAGCATCATGAGCGTGTATTATGATGTCACGGTATATGATGACATCATAATTAGTGTGCAGTATGACGTCACAGTGAAGTATGACGTCATAATGTATCCGCATTATGACATCACAATGTATAATGAGAGCGCAACATGCAGGTATTATGACCAATTTCGCTTACCATAATTTGTGTCACATCTACGGGAGCATCATGAGCATGTATTATGACGTCACAGTATATCATGACATCATAATTAGTATGCAGTATGACGTCACAATGTATTATGACGTCATAATGTATCCGCATTATGATATCACAATATTTTATGAGAGCGCAATTTGCACGTTTTATGACCATTTTCGATTACTCCAATTTGTGTCACATCTGCTGGAGCATCATGACCATGTATTATGACGTCACAGTATATGATGCCATCATAATTAGTATGCAGTATGACGTCACAATGTATTATGACGTCATAATGTATCCGCATTATGACATCACAATATATTATGAGAGCGCAACGTGCAGGTATTATGAGCAATTTCTCTTACCCCAATTTGTGTCACATCCACTGGAGCATCATGAGCATGTATTCTGACGTCACAGTATTTGGTGACATCATAATTAGTATGCAGTATGACGTCACAATGTAGTATGACGTCATAATGTATCCGCATTATGACATCACAATATATTATGAGAGCGCAATTTGCAGGTTTTATGACCAATTTCGCTTACCCCAATTTGTGTCACATCTACTGGAGCATCATGAGCATGTATTATGTCGTCACAGTATATGATGACATCATAATTAGTATGCACTATGACGTCACAATGTATTATGACGCCGTAACGTATCCGCATTATGACATCACAATATATTATGAGAGCGCAATTTGCAGGTTTTATGACCAATTTCTCTTACCCCAATTTGTGTCACATCTACTGGAGCATCATGAGCATGTATTATGACTCACAGTATATGATGACATCATAATTAGTGTGCAGTATGACGTCACAGTGATGTATGACGTCATAATGTATCCGCATTGTGACATCACAATGTATTATGAGAGCGCAACATGCAGGTATTATGACCAATTTCGCTTACCATAATTTCTGTCACATCTACTGGAGCATCATGAGCATGTATTATGACGTCACAGTATATGATGACATCATAATTATTATGCAGTAGGACGTCACAATGTATTTTGACATCATAATGTATCCGCATTATGACATCACAATATTTTATGAGAGCGCAATTTGCACGTTTTATGACCATTTTCGATTACTCCAATTTGTGTCACATCTACTGGAGCATCATGAGCATGTATTATGACGTCACAGTATATGATGCCATCATAATTAGTATGCAGTATGACGTCACAATGTATTATGACGTCATAATGTATCCGCATTATGACATCACAATATATTATGAGAGCGCAACGTGCAGGTATTATGAGCAATTTCTCTTGCCCCAATTTGTGTCACATCTACTGGAGCATCATGAGCATGTATTATGACGTCACAGTATATGATGACATCATAATTAGTATGCCGTATGATGTCACAATGTATTATGACATCATAATGTATCCGCATTTTGACATCACAATATATTATGAGAGCGCAACATGCAGGTATTATGAGCAATTTCTCTTAACCAAATTTGTGTCACATCTACTGGAGCATCATGAGCATGAATTCTGACGTCACAGTATTTGATGACATCATAATTAGTATGCAGTATGACGTCACAATGTAGTATGACGTCATAATGTATCCGCATTATGACATCACAATATATTATGAGAGCGCAACTAGCAGGTATTATGACCAATTTCGCTTACCCCAATTTGTGTCACATCTACTGGAGAATCATGAGCATGTATTATGACGTCACAGTATATGATGACATCATAATTAGTATGCAGTATGACGTCACAATGTATTATGACATCATAATGTATCCGCATTATGACATCACAATATTTTATGAGAGCGCAATTTGCACGTTTTATGACCATTTTCGATTACTCCAATTTGTGTCACATCTACTGGAGCATCATGAGCATGTATTATGTCGTCACAGTATATGATGACATCATAATTACTATGCACTATGACGTCACAATGTATTATGACGCCGTAACGTATCCGCATTATGACATCACAATATATTATGAGAGCGCAATTTGCAGGTTTTATGACCAATTTCTCTTACCCCAATTTGTGTCACATCTACTGGAGCATCATGAGCATGTATTATGACGTCACAGTATATGATGACATCATAATTAGTGTGCAGTATGACGTCACAGTGATGTATGACGTCATAATGTATCTGCATTGTGACATCACAATGTATTATGAGAGCGCAACATGCAGGTATTATGACCAATTTCGCTTACCATAATTTGTGTCACATCTACTGGAGCATCATGAGCATGTATTATAACGTCACAGTATATGATGACATCATAATTATTATGCAGTAGGACGTCACAATGTATTATGACATCATAATGTATCCGCATTATGACATCACAATATTTTATGAGAGCGCAATTTGCACGTTTTATGACCATTTTCGAATACTCCAATTTGTGTCACATCTACTGGAGCATCATGAGCATGTATTATGACGTCGCAGTATATGATGCCATCATAATTAGTATGCAGTATGACGTCACAATGTATTATGACGTCATAATGTATCCGCATTATGACATCACAATATATTATGAGAGCGCAACGTGCAGGTATTATGAGCAATTTCTCTTACCCCAATTTGTGTCACATCTACTGGAGCATCATGATCATGTATTATGACGTCACAGTATATGATGACATCATAATTAGGATGCACTATGACGTCACAATGTATTATGACGTCATAATGTATCCGCATAATGACATCACAATATATTATGAGAGCGCAATATGCAGGTTTTATGACCAATTTCGCTTACCCCAATTTGTGTCACATCTACTGGAGCATCATGAGCATGTATTATGACGTCACAGTATATGATGACATCATAACTAGTATGCCGTATGACGTCACAATGTATTATGACGTCATAATGTATCCGCATTTTGACATCACAATATATTATGAGAGCGCAACATGCAGGTATTATGAGCAATTTCTCTTAACCCAATTTGTGTCAAATCTACTGGAGCATCATGAGCATGTATTCTGACGTCACAGTATTTGATGACATCATAATTAGTATGCAGTATGACGTCACAATGTAGTATGACGTCATAATGTATCCGCATTATGACATCACAATATATTATGAGAGCGCAATTTGCAGGTTTTATGACCAATTTCTCTTACCCCAATTTGTGTCACATCTACTGGAGCATCATGAGCGTGTATTATGATGTCACAGTATATGATGACATCATAATTAGTGTGCAGTATGACGTCACAGTGAAGTATGACGTCATAATGTATCCGCATTATGACATCACAATGTATAATGAGAGCGCAACATGCAGGTATTATGACCAATTTCGCTTACCTCAGTTTGTGTCACATCTACTGGAGCATCATGAGCCTGTATTATGACGTCACAGTATATGGTGACATCATAATTAGTATGCAGTATGACGTCACAATGTATTATGACGTCATAATGTATCCGCATTATGACATCACAATATTTTATGAGAGCGCAATTTGCACGTTTTATGACCATTTTCGATTACTCCAATTTGTGTCACATCTACTGGAGCATCATGAGCATGTATTATGACGTCACAGTATATGATGACATCATAATTAGTGTGCAGTATGACGTCACAATATATTATGACGTCATAATGTATCCGCATTATGACATCACAATATATTATGAGAGCGCAACGTGCAGGTATTATGAGCAATTTCTCTTACCCCAATTTGTGTCACATCTACTGGAGCATCATGAGCATGTATTATGACGTCAAAGTATATGATGACATCATAATTAGTATGCACTATGACGTCACAATGTATTATGACGTCATAATGTATCCGCATTATGACATCACAATATATTATGAGAGCGCAATTTGCAGGTTTTATGACCAATTTCGCTTACCCCAATTTGTGTCACATCTACTGGAGCATCATGAGCATGTATTATGACGTCACAGTATATGCTGACATCATAATTAGTATGCCGTATGACATCACAATGTATTATGACGTCATAATGTATCCGTATTTTGACATCACAATATATCATGAGAGCGCAACATGCAGGTATTATGAGCAATTTCTCTTAACCCAATTTGTTTCACATCTACTGGAGCATCATGAGCATATATTCTGACGTCACAGTATTTGATGACATCATAATTAGTATGCAGTATGACGTCACAATGTAGTATGACGTCATAATGTATCCGCATTATGACATCACAATATATTACGAGAGCGCAATTTGCAGGTTTTATGACCAATTTCGCTTACCCCAATTTGTGTCACCTCTACTGGAGTATCATGAGCATGTATTATGACGTCACAGTATATGATGACATCATAATTAGTATGCACTATGACGTCACAATGTATTATGACGTCATAATGTATCCGCATTATGACATCACAATATATTATGAGATCGCAACTTGCAGGTATTATGAGCAATTTCTCTTACCCCAATTTGTGTCCCGTCTACTGCAGCATCATGAGCATCTATTATGACGTCACACTATATGATGACATCATAATTAGTATGCAGTATGACGTCACAATGTATTATGACGTCATAATGTATCCGCATTATGACATCACAATATATTATGAGAGCGGAATTTGCACGTTTTATGACCATTTTCGATTACTCCAGTTTGTGTCACATCTACTGGAGCATCATGAGCATGTATTATGACGTCACAGTATATGATGTCATCATAATTAGTATGCAGTATGACATCACAATGTATTATGACGTCATATTGTATCCGCATTATGACATCACAATATATTATGAGAGCGCAACGTGCAGGTATTATGAGCAATTTCTCTTACCCCAATTTGTGTCACATCTACTGGAGCATCATGAGCATGTATTATGACGTCACAGTATATGATGACATCATAATTAGTATGCACTATGACGTCACAATGTATTATGACGTCATAATGTATCCGCATTATTACATCACAATATATTATGAGAGCGCAACTTGCAGGTATTAAGAGCAATTTCTCTTACCCCAATTTGTGTCACGTCTACTGGAGCATCATGAGCATGTATTATGACATCACAGTATATGATGACATCATAATTAGTATGCAGTATGACGTCACAATGTATTATGACGTCATAATGTATCCGCATTATGACATCACAATATATTATCAGAGCGCAATTTGCAGGTTTTATGACCATTTTCGATAACTCCAATTTGTGTCACATCTACTGGAGCATCATGAGCATGTATTCTGACATCACAGTATATGATGACATCACAATTAGTATGCAGTATGACATCACAATGTATTATGACGTCATAATGTATCCGCATTTTGACATCACAATATTTTATGAGAGTGCAATTTGCACGTTTTATGACCATTTTAGATTACTCCAATTTGTGTCACATCTACTGGAGCATCATGAGCATGTATTATGACGTCACAGTATATGATGTCATCATAATTAGTATGCAGTATGACATCACAATGTATTATGACGTCATAATGTATCCGCATTATGACATCACAATATATTATGAGAGCGCAACGTGCAGGTATTATGAGCAATTTCTCTTACACCAATTTGTGTCAAATCTACTGGAGCATCATGAGCATGTATTATGACGTCACAGTATATGATGACATCATAATTAGTATGCACTATGACGTCACAATGTATTATGACGTCATAATGTATCCGCATTATGACATCACAATGTATTATGAGAGCGCAATTTGCAGGTTTTATGACCAATTTCTCTTACCCCAATTTGTGTCACATCTACTGGAGCATCATGAGCGTGTATTATGATATCACAGTATATGATGACATCATAATTAGTGTGCAGTATGACGTCACAGTGAAGTATGACGTCATAATGTATCCGCATTATGACATCACAATGTATTATGAGAGCGCAACATGCAGGTATTATGACCAATTTCGCTTACCACAATTTGTGTCACATCTACTGGAGCATCATGAGCATGTATTATGACGTCACAGTATATGGTGACATCATAATTAGTATGCAGTATGACGTCACAATGTATTATGACGTCATAATGTATCCGCATTATGACATCACAATATTTTATGAGAGCGCAATTTGCACGTTTTATGACCATTTTCGATTACTCCAATTTGTGTCACATCTACTGGAGCATCATGAGCATGTATTATGACGTCACAGTATATGATGACATCATAATTAGTATGCACTATGACCTCACAATGTATTATGACGTCATAATGTATCCGCATTATGACATCACAATATATTATGAGAGCGCAACGTGCAGGTATTATGAGCAATTTCTCTGACCCCAATATGTGTCACATCTACTGGAGCATCATGAGCATGTATTATGACGTCACAGTATATGATGACATCATAATTAGTATGCACTATGACGTCACAATGTATTATGACGTCATAATGAATCCGCATTATGACATCACAATATATTATGAGAGCGCAATTTGCAGGTTTTGTGACCAATTTCGCTTACCCCAATTTGTGTCACATCTATTGGACCATCATGAACATGTATTATGACGTCACAGTATATGATGACATCATAATTAGTATGCCGTATGACGTCACAATGTATTATGACGTCATAATTTATCCGCATTTTGACATCACAATATATTATGAGAGCGCAACATGCAGGTATTATGAGCAATTTCTCTTAACCAAATTTGTGTCACATCTACTGGAGCATCATGAGCATGTATTCTGACGTCACAGTATTTGATGACATCATAATTAGTATGCAGTATGACGTCACAATGTAGTATGACGTCATAATGTATCCGCATTAAGACATCACAATATATTATGAGAGCGCAACTAGCAGGTATTATGACCAATTTCGCTTACCCCAATTTGTGTCACATCTACTGGAGAATCATGAGCATGTATTATGACGTCACAGTATATGATGACATCATAATTAGTATGCAGTATGACGTCACAATGTATTATGACATCATAATGTATCCGCATTATGACATCACAATATTTTATGAGAGCGCAATTTGCACGTTTTATGACCATTTTCGATTACTCCAATTTGTGTCACATCTACTGGAGCATCATGAGCATGTATTATGACGTCACAGTATATGATGACATCATAATTAGTATGCAGTATGACGTCACAATATTTTATGACGTCATAATGTATCCGCATTATGACATCACAATATATTATGAGAGCGCAACGTGCAGGTATTATGAGCAATTTCTCTTACCCCAATTTGTGTCACATCTACTGGAGCATCATGAGCATGTATTATGACGTCAAAGTATATGATGACATCATAATTAATATGCACTATGACGTCACAATGTATTATGAAGTCATAATGTATCCGCATTATGACATCACAATATATTATGAGAGCGCAATTTGCAGGTTTTATGACCAATTTCGCTTACCCCAATTTGTGTCACATCTACTGGAGCATCATGAGCATGTATTATGACGTCACAGTATATGATGACATCATAATTAGTATGCCGTATGACATCACAATGTATTATGACGTCATAATGTATCCGTATTTTGACATCACAATATATCATGAGAGCGCAACATGCAGGTATTATGAGCAATTTCTCTTAACCCAATTTGTGTCAAATCTACTGGAGCATCATGAGCATATATTCTGACGTCACAGTATTTGATGACATCATAATTAGTATGCAGTATGACGTCACAATGTAGTATGACGTCATAATGTATCCGCATTATGACATCACAGTATATTATGAGAGCGCAATTTGCAGGTTTTATGACCATTTTCGCTTACCCCAATTTTTGTCACATCTACTGGAGCATCATGAGCATGTATTATGTCGTCACAGTATATGATGACATCATAATTAGTATGCACTATGACGTCACAATGTATTATGACGCCGTAACGTATCCGCATTATGACATCACAATATATTATGAGAGCGCAATTTGCAGGTTTTATGACCAATTTCTCTTACCCCAATTTGTGTCACATCTACTGGAGCATCATGAGCATGTATTATGACGTCACAGTATATGATGACATCATAATTAGTGTGCAGTATGACGTCACAGTGAAGTATGACGTCATAATGTATCCGCATTATGACATCACACTGTATTATGAGAGCGCAACATGCAGGTATTATGACCAATTTCGCTTACCCCAATTTGTGTCACATCTACTGGAGCATCATGAGCATGTATTATGACGTCACAGTATATGATGACATCATAATTAGTATGCCGTATGACGTCACAATGTATTATGACGTCATAATGTATCCGCATTTTGACATCACAATATATTATGAGAGCGCAACATGCAGGTATTATGAGCAATTTCTCTTAACCCAATTTGTGTCACATCTACTGGAGCATCATGAGCATGTATTCTGACGTCACAGTATTTGATGACATCATAATTAGTATGCAGTATGACGTCACAATGTAGTATGACGTCATAATGTATCCGCATTATGACATCACAATATATTATGAGAGCGCAATTTGCAGGTTTTATGACCAATTTCTCTTACCCCAATTTGTGTCACATCTACTGGAGCATCATGAGCGTGTATTATGATGTCACAGTATATGATGACATCATAATTAGTGTGCAGTATGACGTCACAGTGAAGTATGACGTCATAATGTATCCGCATTATGACATCACAATGTATTATGAGAGCGCAACATGCAGGTATTATGACCAATTTCGCTTACCACAATTTGTGTCACATCTACTGGAGCATCATGAGCATGTATTATGACGTCACAGTATATGGTGACATCATAATTAGTATGCAGTATGACGTCACAATGTATTATGACGTCATAATGTATCCGCATTATGACATCACAATATATTATGAGAGCGCAACGTGCAGGTATTATGAGCAATTTCTCTGACCCCAATTTGTGTCACATCTACTGGAGCATCATGAGCATGTATTATGACGTCACAGTATATGATGACATCATAATTAGTATGCCGTATGACGTCACAATGTATTATGACGTCATAATGTATCCGCATTTTGACATGACAATATATTAGGAGAGCGCAACATGGAGGTATTATGATCAATTTCTCTTAACCAAATTTGTGTCACATCTACTGGAGCATCATGAGCATGTATTCTGACGTCACAGTATTTGATGACATCATAATTAGTATGCAGTATGACGTCACAATGTAGTATGACGTCATAATGTATCCGCATTATGACATCACAATATATTATGAGAGCGCAACATGCAGGTATTATGAGCAATTTCTCTTAACCCAATTTGTGTCACATCTACTGGAGCATCATGAGCATGTATTCTGACGTCACAGTATTTGATGACATCATAATTAGTATGCAGTATGACGTCACAATGTAGTATGACGTCATAATGTATCCGCATTATGACATCACAATATATTATGAGAGCGCAATTTGCAGGTTTTATGACCAATTTCGCTTACCCCAATTTGTGTCACATCTACTGGAGCATCATGAGCGTGTATTATGATATCACAGTATATGATGACATCATAATTAGTGTGCAGTATGACGTCACAGTGAAGTATGACGTCATAATGTATCCGCATTATGACATCACAATGTATTATGAGAGCGCAACATGCAGGTATTATGACCAATTTCGCTTACCACAATTTGTGTCACATCTACTGGAGCATCATGAGCATGTATTATGACGTCACAGTATATGGTGACATCATAATTAGTATGCAGTATGACGTCACAATGTATTATGACGTAATAATGTATCCGCATTATGACATCACAATATTTTATGAGAGCGCAATTTGCACGTTTTATGACCATTTTCGATTACTCCAATTTGTGTCACATCTACTGGAGCATCATGAGCATGTATTATGACGTCACAGTATATGATGACATCATAATTAGTATGCACTATGACCTCACAATGTATTATGACGTCATAATGTATCCGCATTATGACATCACAATATATTATGAGAGCGCAACGTGCAGGTATTATGAGCAATTTCTCTGACCCCAATTTGTGTCACATCTACTGGAGCATCATGAGCATGTATTATGACGTCACAGTATATGATGACATCATAATTAGTATGCGCTATGACGTCACAATGTATTATGACGTCATAATGAATCCGCATTATGACATCACAATATATTATGAGAGCGCAATTTGCAGGTTTTGTGACCAATTTCGCTTACCCCAATTTGTGTCACATCTATTGGACCATCATGAGCATGTATTATGACGTCACAGTATATGATGACATCATAATTAGTATGCCGTATGACGTCACAATGTATTATGACGTCATAATGTATCCGCATTTTGACATCACAATATATTATGAGAGCGCAACATGCAGGTATTATGAGCAATTTCTCTTAACCAAATTTGTGTCACATCTACTGGAGCATCATGAGCATGTATTCTGACGTCACAGTATTTGATGACATCATAATTAGTATGCAGTATGACGTCACAATGTAGTATGACGTCATAATGTATCCGCATTAAGACATCACAATATATTATGAGAGCGCAACTAGCAGGTATTATGACCAATTTCGCTTACCCCAATTTGTGTCACATCTACTGGAGAATCATGAGCATGTATTATGACGTCACAGTATATGATGACATCATAATTAGTATGCAGTATGACGTCACAATGTATTATGACATCATAATGTATTCGCATTATGACATCACAATATTTTATGAGAGCGCAATTTGCACGTTTTATGACCATTTTCGATTACTCCAATTTGGGTCACATCTACTGGAGCATCATGAGCATGTATTATGACGTCACAGTATATGATGACATCATAATTAGTATGCAGTATGACGTCACAATATTTTATGACGTCATAATGTATCCGCATTATGACATCACAATATATTATGAGAGCGCAACGTGCAGGTATTATGAGCAATTTCTCTTACCCCAATTTGTGTCACATCTACTGGAGCATCATGAGCATGTATTATGACGTCAAAGTATATGATGACATCATAATTAATATGCACTATGACGTCACAATGTATTATGAAGTCATAATGTATCCGCATTATGACATCACAATATATTATGAGAGCGCAATTTGCAGGTTTTATGACCAATTTCGCTTACCCCAATTTGTGTCACATCTACTGGAGCATCATGAGCATGTATTATGACGTCACAGTATATGATGACATCATAATTAGTATGCCGTATGACATCACAATGTATTATGACGTCATAATGTATCCGTATTTTGACATCACAATATATCATGAGAGCGCAACATGCAGGTATTATGAGCAATTTCTCTTAACCCAATTTGTGTCAAATCTACTGGAGCATCATGAGCATATATTCTGACGTCACAGTATTTGATGACATCATAATTAGTATGCAGTATGACGTCACAATGTAGTATGACGTCATAATGTATCCGCATTATGACATCACAATATATTATGAGAGCGCAATTTGCAGGTTTTATGACCATTTTCGCTTACCCCAATTTGTGTCACATCTACTGGAGCATCATGAGCATGTATTATGTCGTCACAGTATATGATGACATCATAATTAGTATGCACTATGACGTCACAATGTATTATGACGCCGTAACGTATCCGCATTATGACATCACAATATATTATGAGAGCGCAATTTGCAGGTTTTATGACCAATTTCTCTTACCCCAATTTGTGTCACATATACTGGAGAATCATGAGCATGTATTATGACGTCACAGTATATGATGACATCATAATTAGTGTGCAGTATGACGTCACAGTGAAGTATGACGTCATAATGTAACCGCATTATGACATCACACTGTATTATGAGAGCGCAACATGCAGGTATTATGACCAATTTCGCTTACCCCAATTTGTGTCACATCTACTGGAGCATCATGAGCATGTATTATGACGTCACAGTATATGATGACATCATAATTAGTATGCCGTATGACGTCACAATGTATTATGACGTCATAATGTATCCGCATTTTGACATCACAATATATTATGAGAGCGCAACATGCAGGTATTATGAGCAATTTCTCTTAACCCAATTTGTGTCACATCTACTGGAGCATCATGAGCATGTATTCTGACGTCACAGTATTTGATGACATCATAATTAGTATGCAGTATGACGTCACAATGTAGTATGACGTCATAATGTATCCGCATTATGACATCACAATATATTATGAGAGCGCAATTTGCAGGTTTTATGACCAATTTCTCTTACCCCAATTTGTGTCACATCTACTGGAGCATCATGAACATGTATTATGATGTCACAGTATATGATGACATCATAATTAGTGTGCAGTATGACGTCACAGTGAAGTATGACGTCATAATGTATCCGCATTATGACATCACAATGTATTATGAGAGCGCAATTTGCAGGTATTATGACCAATTTCGCTTACCACAATTTGTGTCACATCTACTGGAGCATCATGAGCATGTATTATGACGTTACAGTATATGGTGACATCATAATTAGTATGCAGTATGACGTCACAATGTATTATGACGTCATAATGTATCCGCATTATGACATCACAATATTTTATGAGAGCGCAATTTGCACGTTTTATGACCATTTTCGATTACTCCAATTTGTGTCACATCTACTGGAGCATCATGAGCATGTATTATGACGTCACAGTATATGATGACATCATAATTAGTATGCACTATGACCTCACAATGTATTATGACGTCATAATGTATCCGCATTATGACATCACAATATATTATGAGAGCGCAACGTGCAGGTATTATGAGCAATTTCTCTGACCCCAATTTGTGTCACATCTACTGGAGCATCATGAGCATGTATTATGACGTCACAGTATATGATGACATCATAATTAGTATGCCGTATGACGTCACAATGTATTATGACGTCATAATGTATCCGCATTTTGACATCACAATATATTATGAGAGCGCAACATGCAGGTATTATGAGCAATTTCTCTTAACCAAATTTGTGTCACATCTACTGGAGCATCATGAGCATGTATTCTGACGTCACAGTATTTGATGACATCATAATTAGTATGCAGTATGACGTCACAATGTAGTATGACGTCATAATGTATCCGCATTATGACATCACAATATATTATGAGAGCACAACTAGCAGGTATTATGACCAATTTCGCTTACCCCAATTTGTGTCACATCTACTGGAGAATCATGAGCATGTATTATGATGTCACAGTATATGATGACATCATAATTAGTATGCAGTATGACGTCACAATGTATTATGACATCATAATGTATCCGCATTATGACATCACAATATTTTATGAGAGCGCAATTTGCACGTTTTATGACCATTTTCGATTACTCCAATTTGTGTCGCATCTACTGGAGCATCATGAGCATGTATTATGATGTCACAGTATATGATGACATCATAATTAGTATGCAGTATGACGTCACAATATTTTATGACGTCATAATATATCCGCATTATGACATCACAATATATTATGAGAGCGCAACGTGCAGGTATTATGAGCAATTTCTCTTACCCCAATTTGTGTCACATCTACTTGAGCATCATGAGCATGTATTATGACGTCAAAGTATATGATGACATCATAATTAGTATGCACTATGACGTCACAATGTATTATGAAGTCATAATGTATCCGCATTATGACATCACAATATATTATGAGAGCGCAATTTGCAGGTTTTATGACCAATTTCGCTTACCCCAATTTGTGTCACATGTACTGGACCATCATGAGCATGTATTATGACGTCACAGTATATGATGACATCATAATTAGTATGCCGTATGACATCACAATGTATTATGACGTCATAATGTATCCGTATTTTGACATCACAATATATCATGAGAGCGCAACATGCAGGTATTATGAGCAATTTCTCTTAACCCAATTTGTGTCACATCTACTGGAGCATCATGAGCATATATTCTGACGTCACAGTATTTGATGACATCATAATTAGTATGCAGTATGACGTCACAATGTAGTATGACGTCATAATGTATCCGCATTATGACATCACAATATATTACGAGAGCGCAATTTGCAGGTTTTATGACCAATTTCGCTTACCCCAATTTGTGTCACATCTACTGGAGCATGATGAGCATGTATTATGTCGTCACAGTATATGATGACATCATAATTAGTATGCACTATGACGTCACAATGTATTATGACGCCGTAATGTATCCGCATTATGACATCACAATATATTATGAGAGCACAATTTGCAGGTTTTATGACCAATTTCTCTTACCCCAATTTGTGTCACATCTACTGGAGCATCATGAGCATGTATTATGACGTCACAGTATATGATGACATCATAATTAGTGTGCAGTATGACGTCACAGTGAAGTATGACGTCATAATGTATCCGCATTATGACATCACAATGTATTATGAGAGCGCAACATGCAGGTATTATGACCAATTTCGCTTACCATAATTTGTGTCACATCTACGGGAGCATCATGAGCATGTATTATGACGTCACAGTATATGATGACATCATAATTAGTATGCAGTATGACGTCACAATGTATTATGACGTCATAATGTATCCGCATTATGACATCACAATATTTTATGAGAGCGCAATTTGCACGTTTTATGACCATTTTCGATTACTCCAATTTGTGTCACATCTGCTGGAGCATCATGACCATGTATTATGACGTCACAGTATATGATGCCATCATAATTAGTATGCAGTATGACGTCACAATGTATTATGACGTCATAATGTATCCGCATTATGACATCACAATATATTATGAGAGCGCAACGTGCAGGTATTATGAGCAATTTCTCTTACCCCAATTTGTGTCACATCTACTGGAGCATCATGAGCATGTATTCTGACGTCACAGTATTTGGTGACATCATAATTAGTATGCAGTATGACGTCACAATGTAGTATGACGTCATAATGTATCCGCATTATGACATCACAATATATTATGAGAGCGCAATTTGCAGGTTTTATGACCAATTTCGCTTACCAAAATTTGTGTCACATCTACTGGAGCATCATGAGCATGTATTATGTCGTCACAGTATATGATGACATCATAATTAGTATGCACTATGACGTCACAATGTATTATGACGCCGTAACGTATCCGCATTATGACATCACAATATATTATGAGAGCGCAATTTGCAGGTTTTATGACCAATTTCTCTTACCCCAATTTGTGTCACATCTACTGGAGCATCATGAGCATGTATTATGACGTCACAGTATATGATGACATCATAATTAGTGTACAGTATGACGTCACAGTGATGTATGACGTCATAATGTATCCGCATTGTGACATCACAATGTATTATGAGAGCGCAACATGCAGGTATTATGAGCAATTTCGCTTACCATAATTTGTGTCACATCTACTGGAGCATCATGAGCATGTATTATGACGTCACAGTATATGATGACATCATAATTATTATGCAGTAGGACGTCACAGTGTATTATGACATCATAATGTATCCGCATTATGACATCACAATATTTTATGAGAGCGCAATTTGCACGTTTTATGACCATTTTCGATTACTCCAATTTGTGTCACATCTACTGGAGCATCATGAGCATGTATTATGACGTCACAGTATATGATGCCATCATAATTATTATGCAGTATGACGTCACAATGTATTATGACGTCATAATGTATCCGCATTATGACATCACAATATATTATGAGAGCGCAACGTGCAGGTATTATGAGCAATTTCTCTTACCCCAATTTGTGTCACATCTACTGGAGCATCATGAGCATGTATTATGACGTCACAGTATATGATGACATCATAATTAGTATGCACTATGACGTCACAATGTATTATGACGTCATAATGTATCCGCATTATGACATCACAATATATTATGAGAGCGCAATTTGCAGGTTTTATGACCAATTTCGCTTACCCCAATTTGTGTCACATCTACTGGAGCATCATGAGCATGTATTATGACGTCACAGTATATGATGACATCATAATTAGTATGCCGTATGACGTCACAATGTATTATGACGTCATAATGTATCCGCATTTTGACATCACAATATATTATGAGAGCGCAACATGCAGGTATTATGAGCAATTTCTCTTAACCCAATTTGTGTCACATCTACTGGAGCATCATGAGCATGTATTCTGACGTCACAGTATTTGATGACATCATAATTAGTATGCAGTACGACGTCACAATGTAGTATGACGACATAATGTATCCGCATTATGACATCACAATATAGTATGAGAGCGCAATTTGCAGGTTTTATGACCAATTTCTCTTATCCCAATTTGTGTCACATCTACTGGAGCATCATGAGCGTGTATTATGATGTCACAGTATATGATGACATCATAATTAGTGTGCAGTATGACGTCACAGTGAAGTATGACGTCATAATGTATCCGCATTATGACATCACAATGTATAATGAGAGCGCAAGATGCAGGTATTATGACCAATTTCGCTTACCCCAATTTGTGTCACGTCTACTGGAGCATCATGAGCATGTATTATGACGTCACAGTATATGGTGACATCATAATTAGTATGCAGTATGACGTCACAATGTATTATGACGTCATAATGTATCCGCATTATGACATCACAATATTTTATGAGAGCGCAATTTGCACGTTTTATGACCATTTTCGATTACTCCAATTTGTGTCACATCTACTGGAGCATCATGAGCATGTATTATGACGTCACAGTATATGATGACATCATAATTAGTATGCACTATGACGTCACAATGTATTATGACGTCATAATGTATCCGCATTATGACATCACAATATATTATGAGAGCGCAACGTGCAGGTATTATGAGCAATTTCTCTGACCCCAATTTGTGTGACATCAACTGGAGCATCATGAGTATGTATTATGACGTCACAGTATATGATGACATCATAATTAGTATGCACTATGACGTCACAATGTATTATGACGTCATAATGTATCCGCATTATGACATCACAATATATTATGAGAGCGCAATTTGCAGGTTTTGTGACCAATTTCGCCTACCCCAATTTGTGTCACATCTACTGGACCATCATGAGCATGTATTATGACGTCACAGTATATGATGACATCATAATTAGTATGCCGTATGACGTCACAATGTATTATGACGTCATAATGTATCCGCATTTTGACATCACAATATATTATGAGAGCGCAACATGCAGGTATTATGAGCAATTTCTCTTGACCAAATTTGTGTCACATCTACTGGAGCATCATGAGCATGTATTCTGACGTCACAGTATTTGATGACATCATAATTAGTATGCAGTATGACGTCACAATGTAGTATGACGTCATAATGTATCCGCATTATGACATCACAATATATTATGAGAGCGCAACTAGCAGGTATTATGACCAATTTCGCTTACCCCAATTTGTGTCACATCTACTGGAGAATCATGAGCATGTAATATGACGTCACAGTATATGATGACATCATAATTAGTATGCAGTATGACGTCACAATGTAATATGACATCATAATGTATCCGCATTATGACATCACAATATTTTCTGAGAGCGCAATTTGCACGTTTTATGACCATTTTCGATTACTCCAATTTGTGTCACATCTACTGGAGCATCATGAGCATGTATTATGTCGTCACAGTATATGATGACATCATAATTAGTATGCACTATGACGTCACAATGTATTATGACGCCGTAACGTGTCCGTATTATGACATCACAATATATTATGAGAGCGCAATTTGCAGGTTTTATGACGAATTTCTCTTACCCCAATTTGTGTCACATCTACTGGAGCATCATGAGCATGTATTATGATGTCACAGTATATGATGACATCATAATTAGTGTGCAGTATGACGTCACAGTGAAGTATGACGTCATAATGTATCCGCATTATGACATCACAATGTATTATGAGAGCGCAACATGCAGGTATTACGACCAATTTCGCTTACCATAATTTGTGTCACATCTACGGGAGCATCATGAGCATGTATTATGACGTCACAGTATATGATGACATCATAATTAGTATGCAGTATGACGTCACAATGTATTATGACGTCATAATGTATCCGCATTATGACATCACAATATTTTATGAGAGCGCAATTTGCACGTTTTATGACCATTTTCGATTACTCCAATTTGTGTCACATCTGCTGGAGCATCATGACCATGTATTATGACGTCACAGTATATGATGCCATCATAATTAGTATGCAGTATGACGTCACAATGTATTATGACGTCATAATGTATCCGCATTATGACATCACAATATATTATGAGAGCGCAACGTGCAGGTATTATGAGCAATTTCTCTTACCCCAATTTGTGTCACATCTACTGGAGCATCATGAGCATGTATTCTGACGTCACAGTATTTGGTGACATCATAATTAGTATGCAGTATGACGTCACAATGTAGTATGACGTCATAATGTATCCGCATTATGACATCACAATATTTTATGAGAGCGTAATTTGCACGTTTTATGACCATTTTCGATTACTCCAATTTGTGTCACATCTACTGGAGCATCATGAGCATGTATTATGACGTCACAGTATATGATGCCATCATAATTAGTATGCACTATGACGTCACAATGTATTATGACGTCATAATGTATCCGCATTTTGACATCACAATATATTATGAGAGCGCAACGTGCAGGTATTATGAGCAATTTCTCTTACCCCAATTTGTGTCACATCTACTGGAGCATCATGAGCATGTATTATGACGTCACAGTATATGATGACATCATAATTAGTATGCACTATGACGTCACAATGTATTATGACGTCATAATGTATCCGCATTATGACATCACAATATATTATGAGAGCGCAATTTGCAGGTTTTATGACCAATTTCGCTTACCCCAATTTGTGTCACATCTACTGGAGCATCATGAGCATGTATTATGACGTCACAGTATATGATGACATCATTATTACTATCCCGTATGACGTCACAATGTATTATGACGTCATAATGTATCCGCATTTTGACATCACAATATATTATGAGAGCGCAACATGCAGGTATTATGAGCAATTTCTCTTAACCCAATTTGTGTCACATCTACTGGAGCATCATGAGCATGTATTCTGACGTCACAGTATTTGAGGACATCATAATTAGTATGCAGTATGACATCACAATGTAGTATGACGTCATAATGTATCCGCAATTTGACATCACAATATATTATGAGAGCGCAATTTGCAGGTTTTATGACCAATTTCTCTTACCACAATTTGTGTCACATCTACTGGAGCATCATGAGCGTGTATTATGATGTCACAGTATATGATGACATCATAATTAGTGTGCAGTATGACGTCACAGTGAAGTATGACGTCATAATGTATCCGCATTATGACATCACAATGTATTATGAGAGCGCAACATGCAGGTATTATGACCAATTTCGCTTACCACAATTTGTGTCACATATACTGGAGCATCATGAGCATGTATTATGACGTCACAGTATATGGTGACATCATAATTAGTATGCAGTATGACATCACAATGTATTATGACGTCATAATGTATCCGCATTATGACATCACAATATTTTATGAGAGCGCAATTTGCACGTTTTATGACCATTTTCGATTACTCCAATTTGTGTCACATCTACTGGAGCATCATGAGCATGTATTATGACGTCACAGTATATGATGACATCATAATTAGTATGCACTATGACGTCACAATGTATTATGACGTCATAATGTATCCGCATTATGACATCACAATATATTACGAGAGCGCAACGTGCAGGTATTATGAGCAATTTCTCTGACCCCAATTTGTGTCACATCTACTGGAGCATCATGAGCATGTACTATGACGTCACAGTATATGATGACATCATAATTAGTATGCCGTATGATGTCACAATGTATTATGACGTCATAATGTATCCGCATTTTGACATCACAATATATTATGAGAGCGCAACATGCAGGTATTATGAGCAATTTCTCTTAACCCAATTTGTGTCACATCTACTGGAGCATCATGAGCATGTATTCTGACGTCACAGTATTTGATGACATCATAATTAGTATGCAGTATGACGTCACAATGTAGTATGACGTCATAATGTATCCGCATTATGACATCACAATATATTATGAGAGCGCAACTAGCAGGTATTATGACCAATTTCGCTTACCCCAATTTGTGTCACATCTACTGGAGAATCATGAGCATGTATTATGACGTCACAGTATATGATGACATCATAATTAGTATGCAGTATGACGTCACAATGTATTATGACATCATAATGTATCCGCATTATGACATCACAATATTTTATGAGAGCGCAATTTGCACGTTTTATGACCATTTTCGATTACTCCCATTTGTGTCACATCTACTGGAGCATCATGAGCATGTATTATGACGTCACAGTATATGATGACATCATAATTAGTATGCAGTATGACGTCACAATATTTTATGACGTCATAATGTATCCGCATTATGACATCACAATATATTATGAGAGCGCAACGTGCAGGTATTATGAGCAATTTCTCTTACCCCAATTTGTGTCACATCTACTGGAGCATCATGAGCATGTATTATGACGTCAAAGTACATGATGACATCATAATTAGTATGCACTATGACGTCACAATGTATTATGACGTCACAATGTATCCGCATTTTGACATCACAATATATAATGAGAGCGCAACATGCAGGTATTATGAGCAATTTCTCTTAACCCAATTTGTGTCACATCTACTGGAGCATCATTAGCATGTATTCTGACGTCACAGTATCTGATGACATCATAATTAGTATGCAGTATGACGTCACAATGTAGTATGACGTCATAATGTATCCGCATTATGACATCACAATATATTATGAGAGCGCAATTTGCAGGTTTTATGACCAATTTCTCTTACCCCAATTTGTGTCACATCTACTGGAGCATCATGAGCGTGTATTATGATGTCACAGTATATGATGACATCATAATTAGTGTGCAGTATGACGTCACAGTGAAGTATGACGTCATAATGTATCCGCATTATGACATCACAATGTATAATGAGAGCGCAACCTGCAGGTATTATGACCAATTTCGCTTACCACAATTTGTGTCACATCTACTGGAGCATCATGAGCATGTATTATGACGTCACAGTATATGGTGACATCATAATTAGTATGCAGTATGACGTCACAATGTATTATGACGTCATAATGTATCCGCATTATGACATCACAATATTTTATGAGAGCGCAATTTGCACGTTTTATGACCATTTTCGATTACTCCAATTTGTGTCACATCTACTGGAGCATCATGAGCATCTATTATGACGTCACAGTATATGATGACATCATAATTAGTATGCACTATGACGTCACAATGTAATATGTCGTCATAATGTATCCGCATTATGACATCACTATATATTATGAGAGCGCAACGTGCAGGTATTATGAGCAATTTCTCTGACCCCAATTTGTGTCACATCTACTGGAGCATCATGAGCATGTATTATGACGTCACAGTATATGATGACATCATAATTAGTATGCACTATGACGTCACAATGTATTATGACGTCATAATGTATCCGCATTATGACATCACAATATATTATGAGAGCGCAATTTGCAGGTTTTGTGACCAATTTCGCTTACCCCAATTTGTGTCACATCTACTGGACCATCATGAGCATGTATTATGACGTCACAGTATATGATGACATCATAATTAGTATGCCGTATGATGTCACAATGTATTATGACGTCATAATGTATCCGCATTTTGACATCACAATATATTATGAGAGCGCAACATGCAGGTTTTATGAGCAATTTCTCTTAACCAAATTTGTGTCACATCTACTGGAGCATCATGAGCATGTATTCTGACGTCACAGTATTTGATGACATCATAATTAGTATGCAGTATGACGTCACAATGTAGTATGACGTCATAATGTATCCGCATTATGACATCACAATATATTATGAGAGCGCAACTAGCAGGTATTATGACCAATTTCGCTTACCCCAATTTGTGTCACATCTACTGGAGAATCATGAGCATGTATTATGACGTCACAGTATATGATGACATCATAATTAGTATGCAGTATGACGTCACAATGTAATATGACATCATAATGTATCCGCATTATGACATCACAATATTTTATGAGAGCGCAATTTGCACGTTTTATGACCATTTTCGATTACTCCAATTTGTGTCACATCTACTGGAGCATCATGAGCATGTATTATGACGTCACAGTATATGATGACATCATAATTAGTATGCAGTATGACGTCACAATATTTTATGACGTCATAATGTATCCGCATTATGACATCACAATATATTATGAGAGCGCAACGTGCAGGTATTATGAGCAATTTCTCTTACCCCAATTTGTGTCACATCTACTGGAGCATCATGAGCATGTATTATGACGTCAAAGTATATGATGACATCATAATTAATATGCACTATGACGTCACAATGTATTATGAAGTCATAATGTATCCGCATTATGACATCACAATATATTATGAGAGCGCAATTTGCAGGTTTTATGACCAATTTCGCTTACCCCAATTTGTGTCACATCTACTGGACCATCATGAGCATGTATTATGACGTCACAGTATATGATGACATCATAATTAGTATGCCGTATGACATCACAATGTATTATGACGTCATAATGTATCCGTATTTTGACATCACAATATATCATGAGAGCGCAACATGCAGGTATTATGAGCAATTTCTCTTAACCCAATTTGTGTCACATCTACTGGAGCATCATGAGCATATATTCTGACGTCACAGTATTTGATGACATCATAATTAGTATGCAGTATGACATCACAATGTAGTATGACGTCATAATGTATCCGCATTATGACATCACAATATATTATGAGAGCGCAATTTGCAGGTTTTATGACCAATTTCGCTTACCCCAATTTGTGTCACATCTACTGGAGCATCATGAGCATGTATTATGTCGTCACAGTATATGATGACATCATAATTAGTATGCACTATGACGTCACAATGTATTATGACGCCGTAACGTATCCGCATTATGACATCACAATATATTATGAGAGCGCAATTTGCAGGTTTTATGACCAATTTCTCTTACCCCAATTTGTGTCACATCTACTGGAGCATCATGAGCATGTATTATGACGTCACAGTATATGATGACATCATAATTAGTGTGCAGTATGACGTCACAGTGAAGTATGACCTCATAATGTATCCGCATTATGACATCACAATGTATTATGAGAGCGCAACATGCAGGTATTATGACCAATTTCGCTTACCATAATTTGTGTCACATCTACGGGAGCATCATGAGCATGTATTATGACGTCACAGTATATGATGACATCATAATTAGTATGCAGTATGACGTCACAATGTATTATGACGTCAAAATGTATCCGCATTATGACATCACAATATTTTATGAGAGCGCAATTTGCACGTTTTTTGACCATTTTCGATTACTCCAATTTGTGTCACATCTGCTGGAGCATCATGACCATGTATTATGACGTCACAGTATATGATGCCATCATAATTAGTATGCAGTATGACGTCACAATGTATTATGACGTCATAATGTATCCGCATTATGACATCACAATATATTATGAGAGCGCAACGTGCAGGTATTATGAGCAATTTCTCTTACCCCAATTTGTGTCACATCTACTGGAGCATCATGAGCATGTATTCTGACGTCACAGTATTTGGTGACATCATAATTAGTATGCAGTATAACGTCACAATGTAGTATGACGTCATAATGAATCCGCATTATGACATCACAATATTTTATGAGAGCGTAATTTGCACGTTTTATGACCATTTTCGATTACTCCAATTTGTGTCACATCTACTGGAGCATCATGAGCATGTATTATGACGTCACAGTATATGATGCCATCATAATTAGTATGCAGTATGACGTCACAATGTATTATGACGTCATAATGTATCCGCATTTTGACATCACAATATATTTTGAGAGCGCAACGTGCAGGTATTATGAGCAATTTCTCTTACCCCAATTTGTGTCACATCTACTGGAGCATCATGAGCATGTATTATGACGTCACAGTATATGATGACATCATAATTAGTATGCACTATGACGTCACAATGTATTATGACGTCATAATGTTTCCGCATTATGACATCACAATATATTATGAGAGCGCAATTTGCAGGTTTTATGAACAATTTCGCTTACCCCAATTTGTGTCACATCTACTGGAGCATCATGAGCATGTATTATGACGTCACAGTATATGATGACATCATAATTAGTATGCCGTATGACGTCACAATGTATTATGACGTCATAATGTATCCGCATTTTGACATCACAATATATTATGAGAGCGCAACATGCAGGTATTATGAGCAATTTCTCTTAACCCAATTTGTGTCACATCTACTGGAGCATCATGAGCATGTATTCTGACGTCACAGTATTTGAGGACATCATAATTAGTATGCAGTATGACGTCACAATGTAGTATGACGTCATAATGTATCCGCATTATGACATCACAATATATTATGAGAGCGCAATTTGCAGGTTTTATGACCAATTTCTCTTACCCCAATTTGTGTCACATCTACTGGAGCATCATGAGCGTGTATTATGATGTCACAGTATATGATGACATCATAATTAGTGTGCAGTATGACGTCACAGTGAAGTATGACGTCATAATGTATCCGAATTATGACATCACAATGTATTATGAGAGCGCAACATGCAGGTATTATGACCAATTTCGCTTACCACAATTTGTGTCACATCTACTGGAGCATCATGAGCATGTATTATGACGTCACAGTATATGGTGACATCATAATTAGTATGCAGTATGACGTCACAATGTATTATGACGTCATAATGTATCCGCATTATGACATCACAATATTTTATGAGAGCGCAATTTGCACGTTTTATGACCATTTTCGATTACTCCAATTTGTGTCACATCTACTGGAGCATCATGAGCATGTATTATGACGTCACAGTATATGATGACATCATAATTAGTATGCACTATGACGTCACAATGTATTATGACGTCATAATGTATCCGCATTATGACATCACAATATATTATGAGAGCGCAACGTGCAGGTATTATGAGCAATTTCTCTGACCCCAATTTGTGTCACATCTACTGGAGCATCATGAGCATGTATTATGACGTCACAGTATATGATGACATCATAATTAGTATGCCGTATGACGTCACAATGTATTATGACGTCATAATGTATCCGCATTTTGACATCACAATATATTATGAGAGCGCAACATGCAGGTATTATGAGCAATTTCTCTTAACCAAATTTGTGTCACATCTACTGGAGCATCATGAGCATGTATTCTGACGTCACAGTATTTGATGACATCATAATTAGTATGCAGTATGACGTCACAATGTAGTATGACGTCATAATGTATCCGCATTATGACATCACAATATATTATGAGAGCGCAACTAGCAGGTATTATGACCAATTTCGCTTACCCCAATTTGTGTCACATCTACTGGAGAATCATGAGCATGTATTATGACGTCACAGTATATGATGACATCATAATTAGTATGCAGTATGATGTCACAATGTATTATGACATCATAATGTATCCGCATTATGACATCACAATATTTTATGAGAGCGCAATTTGCACGTTTTATGACCATTTTCGATTACTCCAATTTGTGTCACATCTACTGGAGCATCATGAGCATGTATTATGACGTCACAGTATATGATGACATCATAATTAGTATGCAGTATGACGTCACAATATTTTATGACGTCATAATGTATCCGCATTATGACATCACAATATATAATGAGAGCGCAACGTGCAGGTATTATGAGCAATTTCTCTTACCCCAATTTGTGTCACATCTACTGGAGCATCATGAGCATGTATTATGACGTCAAAGTATATGATGACATCATAATTAGTATGCACTATGACGTCACAATGTATTATGAAGTCATAATGTATCCGCATTATCACATCACAATATATTATGAGAGCGCAATTTGCAGGTTTTATGACCAATTTCGCTTACCACAATTTGTGTCACATCTACTGGACCATCATGAGCATGTATTATGACGTCACAGTATGTGATGACATCATAATTAGTATGCCGTATGACATCACAATGTATTATGACGTCATAATGTATCCGTATTTTGACATCACAATATATCATGAGAGCGCAACATGCAGGAATTATGAGCTATTTCTCTAACCCCTATTTGTGTCACATCTACTGGAGCATCATGGGCATATATTATGACGTCACAGAATATGATGCCATCATAATTAGTATGCAATATGACGTCACAATGTATTATGACGTCATAATGTATCCGCATTATGACATCACAATATATTATGAGAGCACAATTTGCAGGTTTTATGACCAATTTCTCTTACCCCAATTTGTGTCACATCTACTGGAGCATCATGAGCATGTATTATGACGTCACAGAATATGATGACATCATAATTAGTATGCAGTATGACGTCACAGTGAAGTATGACGTCATAATGTATCCGCATTATGACATAACAATGTATTATGAGAGCGCAACATGCAGGTATTATGACCAATTTCGCTTACCCCAATTTGTGTGACATCTATTGGAGCACCATGAGTATGTATTATGACGTCACAGTATATGATGACAGCATAATTAGTATGCAGTATGACGTCACAATGTATTATGAAATCACAATGTATCCGCATTATGACATCACAATATATTATGAGAGCGCAATTTGCAGGATTTATGACCATTTTCGATTACCCCAATTTGTGTCACATCTACTGGAGCATCATGAACATGTATTATGACGTCACAGTATATGATGACATCATAATTAGTATGCAGTATGATGTCACAATGTATTATGACATCATAATGTATCCGCATTATGACATCACTATATATTATGAGAGCGCAACATGCAGGTATTATGAGCAATTTCTCTTACCCCAAATTGTGTCACATCTACTGGAGCATCATGACCATGTATTATGACGTCACAGTATATGATGACATCATAATTAGTTTGCAGTATGATGTCACAATGTATTATGACATGATAATGTATCCGCATTATGACATCACAATATATTATGAGAGCGCAACATGCAGGTATTATGAGCAATTTCTCATACCCCAAATTGTGTCACATCTACTGGAGCATCATGAACATGTATTATGACGTCACAGTATATGATGACATCATAAATAGTATGCAGTATGACGTCACAATGTATTATGACGTCATAATGTATCCGCATTATGACATCACAATATATTATGAGAGCGCAATTTGCAGGATTTATGACCAATTTCGATTACGCCAATTTGTGTCACATCTACTGGAGCATCATGAGCATGTATTATGACGTCACAGTATATGATGACATCATAATTAGTATGGACTATGACATCACAATGTATTAGGACGTCATAATGTATCCGCATTATGACATCACAATATATTATGAGAGCGCAACATGCAGGTATTATGAGCAATTTCTCTTACCCCAATTTGTGTCACATCTACTGGAGCATCATGAGCATGTATTATGATGACACAGTATATGATGACATCATAATTAGTATGCACTATGACGTCACAATGTATTATGACTTCATAATGTATCCACATTATGACATCACAATATATTATGAGAGCGCAATTTGCATGTCTTATGACCATTTTCGCTTACCCCAATTAGTGTCACATCTACTGGAGCATCATGAGCATGTATAATGACGTCACAGTATATGATGACATCATAAATAGTATGCAGTGTGACGTCACAGTGTATTATGACGTCATAATGTATCCGCATTATGACATCACAATATATTATGAGAGCGCAATTTGCAGGTTTTATGACCAATTTCGCTTACCCCAATTTGTGTCACATCTACTGGAGCATCATGAGCATGCATTTTGACGTCACAGTATATGATGACATCATAATTAGTATGCAGTATGACGTCACAATGTATTATGACGTCATAATGTATCCGCCTTATGACATCACAATATATTATGAGAGCGCAACATGCAGGTATTATGAGCAATTTCTCTTACCCCGATTTGTGTCACATCTACTGGAGCATCATGACCATGTATTATGACGTCACAGTATATGATGACATCATAATTAGTATGCAGTATGATGTCACAATGTATTATGACATCATAATGTATCCGCATTATGACATCACAATATATTATGAGAGGGCAACATGCAGGTATTATGAGCAATTTCTCTTACCCCGATTTGTGTCACATCTACTGGAGCATCATGAGCATGTATTTTGACGTCACAGTATATGATGACATCATAATTAGTATGCAGTATGATGTCACAATGTATTATGACATCATAATGTATCCGCATTATGACATCACAATATATTATGAGAGCGCAACATGCAGGTATTATGAGCAATTTCTCTTACCCCAAATTGTGTCACATCTACTGGAGCATCATGACCATGTATTATGACGTCACAGTATATGATGACATCATAAATAGTATGCAGTATGACGTCACAATGTATTATGACGTCATAATGTATCCGCATTATGACATCACAATATATTATGAGAGCGCAATTTGCAGGATTTATGACCAATTTCGATTACGCCAATTTGTGTCACATCTACTGGAGCATCATGAGCATGTATTATGACGTCACAGTATATGATGACATCATAATTTGTATGCACTATGACGTCACAATATATTAGGACGTCATAATGTATCCGCATTATGACATCACAATATATTATGAGAGCGCAACATGCAGATATTATGAGCAATTTCTCTTACCCCAATTTGTGTCACATATACTGGAGCATCATGAGCATGTATTATGACGAAACAGTATATGATGACATCATAATTAGTATGCACTATGACGTCAAAATGTATTATGACTTCATAATGTATCCACATTATGACATCACAATATATTATGAGAGCGCAATTTGCATGTCTTATGACCATTTTCGCTTACCCCAATTAGTGTCACATCTACTGGAGCAGCATGAGCATGTATAATGACGTCACAGTATATGATGACATCATAAATAGTATGCAGTATGATGTCACAATGTATTATGACGTCATAATGTATCCGCATTATGACATCACAATATATTATGAGAGCGCAATTTGCAGGTTTTATGACCAATTTCGCTTACCCCAATTTGTGTCACATCTACTGGAGCATCATGAGCATGTATTTTGACGTCACAGTATATGATGACATCATAATTAGTATGCAGTATGACATCACAATGTATTATGACGTCATAATGTATCCGCCTTATGACATCACAATATATTATGAGAGCGCAACATGCAGGTATTATGAGCAATTTCTCTTACCCCGATTTGTGTCACATCTACTGGAGCATCATGAGCATGTATTATGACGTCACAGTATATGATGACATCATAATTAGTATGCACTATGACGTCACAATATATTATGACGTCGTAATGTATCCGCATTATGACATCACAATATATTATGAGAGCGCAACATGCAGGTATTATGAGCAATTTCTCTTACCCCAATTTGTGTCACATCTACTGGAGCATCATGAGCATGTATTATGACGTCACAGTATATGATGACATCATAATTAGTATGGACTATGACATCACAATGTATTATGACGTCATAATGTATCCGCATTATGACATCACAATATATTATGAGAGCGCAATATGCAGGTTTTATGATCATTTTCGATTACTCCAATTTGTGTCACATCTACTGGGGCATCATGAGCATGTATTATGACGTCACAGTATATGATGACATCATACTTAGTATGCACTATGACGTCACAATGTATTATGACGTCATAATGTATCCGCATTATGACATCACAATATATTATGAGAGCGCAACATGCATGTATTATGAGCAATTTCTCTTACCTAAATTTGTGTCACATCTACTGGAGCATCATGAGCATGTATTATGATGTAACAGTATATGATGACATCATAATTAGTATGCACTAGGACGTTACAATGTATTATGACGTCATAATGTTTCCGCATTGTGACATCACAATATATTATGAGAGCGCAACATGCAGGTATTATGAGCAATTTCTCCTACCCCAATTTGTGTCACATCTACTGGAGCATCATGAGCATGTATTACTACGTCACAGTATATGATGACATCATAATTAGCATGCACTATGACGTCACACTGTATTATGACGTCATAATGTATCCGCATTATGACATCACAATATATTATGAGAGCGCAATTTGCAGGTATTATGAGCAATTTCTCTTACCCCAATTTGTGTCACATCTACAGGAGCATCATGACCATGTATTATGACGTCAGCGTGTATGATGACATCATAATTAGTATGGACTATGATGTCACAATGTATTATGTCGTCATAATGTATCCGCATTATGACATCACAATATATTATGAGAGCGCAATTTGCAGTTTTTGTGACCAATTTCGCTTACCCCATTTTGTGTCACATCTACTGGAGCATCATGAGCATGTATTATGACGTCACAGTATATGATGACAGCATAATTAGTATGCAGTATGACGTCACAATGTATTATGACGTCATAATGTATCCGCATTATGACATCACAATATATTATGAGAGCGCAATTTGCAGGATTTATGACCAATTTCGATTACCCCAATTAGTGTCACATCTACTGTAGCATCATGAGCATGTATTATGACGTCACAGCATATGATGACATCATAACTAGTATGCACTATGACGTCACAATGCATTATGACGTCGTAATGTATCCGCTTTATGACATCACAATATATTATGAGAGTGCAACATGCAGGTATTATGAGCAATTTCTCTTACCCCAATATGTGTCACATCTACTGGAGCATGATTTGCATGTATTATGACGTCACAGTATATGATGACATCATAATTAGTGTGCAGTATGACATCACAGTGAAGAATGACGTCATAATGTATCCGCATTATGACATCACAATATATTATGAGACCGCAACATGCAGGTGTTATGAGCAATTTCTCTTACCTAAATTTGTGTCACATCTACTGGAGCATCATGAGCATGTATTATGACGTCACAGTATATGATGACATCATAATTAGTATGCAATATGACGTCAAAATGTATTATGACGTCATAATGTATCTGCATTATGACATCACAATGTATTATGAGAGCGCAACATGCAGGTATTATGAGCAATTTCTCCTACCCCAATTTGTGTCACATCTACTGGAGCATCATGAGCATGTATTAAGACGTCACAGTATATGATGACATCATAATTAGTATGCACTATGACGTCACAATGTATTATAACGTCATAATGTATCCGCATTATGACATCACAATATATTATGAGAGCGCAATTTGCAGATTTTATGACCAATTTCGCTTACCCCAATTTGTGTCACATCTACTGGAGCATCATGAGCATGTATTATGACGTCACAGTATATGATGACATCATAATTAGTATGCACTATGACGTCACAATGTATTATGACGTCAAAGTGTATCCACATTATGACATCACAATATATTATGAGAGCGCAACTTACAGGTATTATGAGCAATTTCTCTTACTCCAATTAGTGTCACGTCTACTGGAGCATCATGAGCATGTATTATGACGTCACAGTATATGATGACATCATAATTAGTATGCAGTATGACGTCACAATGTATTATGACGTCATAATGTATCCGCATTATGACATCATAATATATTATGAGAGCGCAACATGCAGGTATTATGAGCAATTTCTCTAACCCCAATTTGTGTCACATCTACTGGAGCATCATGAGCATCTATTATGACATCACAGTATATGATGACATCATAATTAGTATGCACTATGACGTCACAATGTATTATGACGTCATAATATATCCGCATTATGACATCACAATATACTATGAGAGCGCAATCTGCAGGTTTTATGACCAATTTCGCTTACCCCAATTTGTGTCACATCTACTGGGGCATCATGAGCATGTACTATGACGTCACAGTATATGATGACATCTTAATTAATATGCAGTATGACGTTACAATGTATTATGACGTCATAATGTATCCGCCTTATGACATCACAATATATTATGAGAGCGCAACATGCAGGTATTATGAGCAATTTCTCTTAACCCTATTTGTGTCACATCTACTGGAGCATCATGAGCATGTATTATGACGTCACAGTATATGATCATATCATAATTATTATGCACTATGACGTCACAATATATTATGACGTCATAATGTATCCGCATTATGACATCACAATATATTATGAGAGCGCAACATGCAGGTATTATGAGAAATTTCTCTTACCCCAATTTGTGTCACATCTACTGGAGCATCATGAGCATGTATTATAACGTCACAGTATATGATGACATCATAATTAATATGCAGTATGACGTCAAAATGTATTATGACGTCATAATGTATCCGCCTTATGACATCACAATATATTATGAGAGCGCAACATGCAGGTATTATGAGCACTTTCTCTTACCCCAATTTGTGTCACATCTACTGGAGCATCATGAGCATGTATTATGACGTCACAGCATATGATGACATCATAACTAGCATGCACTATGACGTCACAATGCATTATGACGTCGTAATGTATCCGCCTTATGACATCACAATATATTATGAGAGCGCAACATGCAGGTATTATGAGCAATTTCTCTTACCCCAATATGTGTCACATCTACTGGAGCATCATTTGCATGTATTATGACGTCACAGTATATGATGACATCATAATTAGTGTGCAGTATGACGTCACAGTGAAGCATGACGTAATAATGTATCCTCATTATGACTTCACAATATATTATGAGAGCGCAATTTGCAGGTTTTATGACCAATTTCGCTTACCCCAATTTGTGTCACATCTACTGGAGCATCATGAGCATGTATTATGTCGTCACAGTATATGATGACATCATAATTAGTATGCACTACGACGTCACAATGTATTATGACGCCGTATCGTATCCGCACTATGACATCACAAAATAATATGAGAGTGCAATTTGCAGGTTTTATGACCAATTTCTCTTACCCCAATTTGTGTCACATCTACTGGAGCATCATGAGCATGTATTATGACGTCACAGTATGTGATGACATCATAATTAGTGTGCAGTATGACGTCACAGTGAAGCATGACGTCATAATGTATCCGCATTATGACATCACAATGTATTATGAGACCGCAACATGCAGGTATTATGACCAATTTCGCTTACCACAATTTGTGTCACATCTACTGGAGCATCATGAGCATGTATTATGACGTCACAGTATATGATGACATCATAATTAGTATGGACTATGACGTCACATTGTATTATGACGTCATAATGTATCCGCATTATGACATCACAATATATTATCAGAACGCAATTTGCAGGTTTTATGACAATTTTCGATGACTCCAATTTGTGTCACATCTACTGGAGCATCATGAGCATGTATTATGACGTCACAGTATATGATGACATCATACTTACTATGCACTATGACGTCACAATGTATTATGACGTCATAATGTATCTGCATTATGACAACACAATATATTATGAGAGCGCAACATGCAGGTATTATGAGCAATTTCTCTTACCTAAATTTGTGTGACATCTACTGGAGCATCATGAGCATGTATTATGACGTCACAGTATATGATGACAAAATAATTAGTATGCACTATGACGTCACAATGTATTATGACGTCATAATGTATCCGCATTATGACATCACAATACATTATGAGAGCGCAACTTGCAGGTATTATGAGCAATTTCTCTTACCCCAATTTGTGTCACGTCTACTAGAGCATCATGAGCATGTATTATGACGTCACAGTATATGATGACATCATAATTAGTATGCAGTATGACGTCACAATGTATTATGACGTCATAATGTATCCGCATTATGACATCACAGTATATTATGAGAGCGCAATTTGCAGGTTTTATGACCAATTTCGCTTACCCAATTTGTGTCACATCTACTGGAGCATCATGAGCATGTATTATGACGTCACAGTATATGATGACATCATAATTTGTATGCACTATGACGTCACAATATATTATGACGCCGTAATGTATCCGCATTATGACATCACAATATATTATGAGAGCGCAATTTGCAGGTATTATGAGCAATTTCTCTTACCACAATTTGTGTCACATCTACTGGAGCATCATGAGCATGTATTATGACGTCACAGTATATGATGACATCATAATTAGTATGCACTATGACGTCACAATGTATTATGACGTCATAATGTATCTGCATTATGACATCACAATATATTATGAGAGCGCAATTTGCAGGTTTTATGACCAATTTCGCTTACCCCGATTTGTGTCACAACTACTGCTGCATCATGAGCATGTATTATGACGTCACAGTATATGATGACATCATAATTAGTATACAGTATGACGTCACAATGTATTATGATGTCATAATGTATCCGCATTATGACATCACAATATATTATGAGAGTGCAATTTGCAGGTTTTATGACCAATTTCTCTTACCCCAATTTGTGTCACATCTACTGGAGCATCATGAGCATGTATTCTGACGTCACAGTATTTGAAGACATCATAATTAGTATGCAGTATGACGTCAGAATGTAGTATGACGTCATAATGTATCCGCATTATGACATCACAATATATTATGAGATCGCAATTTCCAGGTTTTATGACCAATTTCGCTTACCCCAATTTGTGTCACATCTACTGGAGCATCATGAGAATGTATTATGACGTCACAGTATATGATGACATCATAATTAGTATGCACTATGACGTCACAATGTATTATGACGCCGTAACGTATCCGCATTATGACATCACAATATAATATGAGAGCGCAATTTGCAGGTTTTATGACCAATTTCAATTACCCCAATGTGTGTCACATCTACTGGAGCATCATGAGCATGTATTATGACGTCACAGTATATGATGACATCATAATTAGTGTGCAGTATGACGTCACAGTGAAGCATGACGTCATAATGTATCCGCATTATGACATCACAATGTATTATGAGAGCGCAACATGCAGGTATTATGACCAATTTCGCTTACCACAATTTGTGTCACAACTACTGGAGCATCATGAGCATGTATTATGACGTCACAGTATATGATGACATCATAATTAGTATGGACTATGACGTCACATTGTATTATGACGTCATAATGTATCCGCATTATGACATCACAATATATTATCAGAACGCAACATGCAGGTATTATGAGCAATTTCTCTTACCCCAATTTGTGTCACATCTACTGGAGCATAATGAGCATGTATTATGACGTCACAGTATATGATGACATCATAATTACTATGCACTATGACGTCACAATGTATTATGACGTCATAATGTATCCACATTATGACATCACAATATATTATGAGAGCGCAACTTGCAGGTATTATGAGCAATTTCTCTTACTCCAATTTGTGTCACGTCTACTGGAGCTTCATGAGCATGTATTATGACGTCACAGTATATGATGACATCATAATTAGTATGCAGTATGACATCACAATGTATTATGACGTCATAATGTATCCGCATTATGACATCATAATATATTATGAGAGCGCAACATGCAGGTATTATGAGCAATTTCTCTTACCCCAATTTGTGTCACATCCACTGGAGCATCATGAGCATGTATTATGACGTCACAGTATATGATGACATCATAATTAGTATGCACTATGACGTCACATTGTATTATGACGTCATAATGTATCCGCATTATGACATCACAACCTATTATGAAAGCGCAATTTGCAGGTTTTTTGACCAATTTCGCTTACCCCAATTTGTGTCACATCTACTGGAGCATCATGAGCATGTACTATGACGTCACAGTATATGATGACATCTTAATTAATATGCAGTATGACGTCACAATGTATTATGACGTCATAATGTATCCGCCTTATGACATCACAATATATTATGAGAGCGCAACATGCAGGTATTATGAGCAATTTCTCTTACCCCAATTTGCGTCACATCCACTGGAGCATCATGAGCATGTATTATGACGTCACAGTATATGATGACATCATAATTAGTATGGACTATGACATCACAATGTATTATGTCGTCATAATGTATCCGCATTATGACATCACAATATATTATGAGAGCGCAACATGCAGGTGTTATGAGCAATTTCTCTTACCTAAATTTGTGTCACAACTACTGGAGCATCATGAGCATGTATTATGACGTCACAGTATATGATGACATCATAATTAGTATGCAGTATGACGTCACAATGTATTATGACGCCGTAATGTATCCGCCTTATGACATCACAATGTATTATGAGAGCGCTACATGCAGGTATTATGACCAATTTCTCTTACCCCAATTTGTGTCACATCTAATGGAGCATCATGAGCATGTATTATGACGTCACAGTATCTGATGACATCATAATTAGCTTGCAGTATGACGTCACAATGTATTATGACGCCATAACGTATCCGCATTATGACATCACAATATATTATGAGTGCGCAGTTTGCAGGTTTTATGACCAATTTCTCTTACCCCAATTTGTGTCACATCTACTGGAGCATCATGAGCATGTATTATGACGTCACAGTATATGATGACATCATAATTAGTATGCAGTATGACGTCACAATGTATTATGACGTCATAATGTTTCCGCATTATGACATCACAATATATTATGAGAGCGCAATTTGCAGTTTTTATGACAATTTTCGATTACTCCAATTTGTGTCACATCTACTGGAGCATCATGAGCATGTATTATGACGTCACAGTATATGATGACATCATAATTAGTATGCAGTATGACGTCACAATGTATTATGACGTCATAATGTATCCGCATTATGACATCACAATATATTATGAGAGCGCAACATGCAGGTATTATGAGCAATTTCTCTTACCTAAATTTGTGTCATATCTACTGGAGCATCAGGAGCATGTGCTATGATGTCACAGTATATGATGACATCATAATTAGTATGCAGTATGACGTCACAATGTATTATGATGTCATAATGTATCCGCATTGTGACATCACAATATATTATGAGAGCGCAACATGCAGGTATTATGACCAATTTCTCCTACCCCAATTTGTGTCACATCTACTGGAGCATCATGAGCATGTATTATTACGTCACAGTATATGATGACATCATAATTAGTATGCACTATGACGTCACAATGTATTATGACGTCATAATGTATCCGCATTATGACATCACAATATATTATGAGAGAGCAATTTGCAGGTTTTATGACCAATTTCGCTTACCCCAATTTGTGTCACATCTACTGGAGCATCATGAGCATGTATTATGACGTGACAGTATATGATGACATCATAATTAGTATGCAGTATGATGTCACAATGTATTATGACGTCATAATGTGTCCGCATTATGACATCACAATATATTATGAGAGCGCAACATGCAGGTATTATGAGCAATTTCTCTTACCCCAATTTGTGTCACATCTACTGGAGCATCATGAGCATGTATTATAACGTCACAGTATATGATGATATCATAATTAGTATGCAGTATGACGTCACAATGTATTATGACGTCATAATGTATCCGCATTATGACATCACAATATATTATGAGAGCGCAACTTGCAGGTATTAAGAGCAATTTCTCTTACCCCAATTTGTGTCACATCTACTGGAGCATCATGAGCATGTATTATGACGTCACAGTATATGATGACATCATAATTAGTATGCACTATGACGTCACAATGTATTATGACGTCATAATGTATCTGCATTATGACATCACAATATATTATGAGAGCGCAATTTGCAGGTTTTATGACCAATTTCGCTTACCCCAATTTGTGTCACAACTACTGCTGCATCATGAGCATGTATTATGACGTCACAGCATATGATGACATCATAATTAGTATGCACTATGACGTCACAATGTATTATGACGTCATAATGTTTCCGCATTATGACATCAGAATATATTATGAGAGTGCAATTTGCAGGTTTTATGACCAATTTCGCTTACCCCAATTTGTGTCACATCTACTGGAGCATCATGAGCATGTATTATGACGTCACAGTAAATGATGACATCATAATTAGTATGCAGTATGACATCACAATGTATTATGACGTCATAATGTATCCGCATTATGACATCACAATGTATTATGAGAGCGCAACTAGCAGGTATTATGACCAATTTCGCTTACCCCAATTTGTGTCACCTCTACTGGAGAATCATGAGCATGTATTATGACGTCACAGTATATGATGACATCATAATTAGTATGCAGTATGACGTCACAATGTATTATGGCGTCATAATGTATCCGCATTATGACATCACAATATATTATGAGAGCGCAATTTGCACGTTTTATGACCATTTTCGATTACTCCAATTTGTGTCACATCTACTGGAGCATCATGAGCATGTATTATGACGTCACAGTATATGATGACATCATAATTAGTATGCAGTATGACGTCATAATATATCCGCATTATGACATCACAATATATTATGGGAGCGCAACCTGCAGGTATTATGAGTAATTTCTCTTACCGCAATTTGTGTCACATCTACTGGAGCATCATGAGCATGTATTATGACGTCACAGTATATGATGACATCATAAGTAGTATGCACTATGACGTCACAATATATTATGACGTCATAATGTATCCGCATTATGACATCACAATATATTATGAGAGCGCAACTTGCAGGTATTAAGAGCAATTTCTCTTACCCCAATTTGTGTCACGTCTACTGGAGCATCATGAGCATGTATTATGACATCACAGTATATGATGATATCATAATTAGTATGCAGTATGACGTCACAATGTATTATGATGTCATAATGTATCCGCCTTATGACATCACAATATATTATGAGAGCGCAACATGCCGGTATTATGAGCAATTTCTCTTACCACAATTTGTGTCACATCTACTGGAGCATCATGAGCATGTATTGTGACGTCACAGTATATGATGACATCATAATTAGTATGCACTATGACGTCAAAATGTATTATGACGTCATAATGTATCCGCATTATGACATCAAAATATATTATGAGAGCACAACTTGCAGGTATTATGAGCAATTTCTCTTACTCCAATTTGTGTCACGTCTACTGGAGCATCATGAGCATGTATTATGATGTCACAGTATATGATGACATCATAATTAGTATGCAGTATGACGTCACAATGTATTATGACGTCATAATGTATCCGCATTATGACATCATAATATATTATGAGAGCGCAACATGCAGGTATTATGAGCAATTTCTCTTACCCCAATTTGTGTCACATCTACTGGAGCATCATGAGCATGTATTATGACATCACAGTATATGATGACATCATAATTAGTATGCACTATGACGTCACAACGTATTATGATGTCATAATATATCCGCATTATGACATCACAATATATTATGAGAGCGCAATTTGCAGGTTTTATGAACAATTTCGCTTACCCCAATTTGTGGCACATCTACTGGAGCATCATGAGCATGTATTATGACGTCACAGTATATGATGACTTCATAATTAATATGCAGTATGACGTCACAATATATTATGACGTCATAATGTATCCGCCTTATGACATCACAATATGTTATGAGAGCGTAACATGCAGGTATTATGAGCAATTTCTCTTACCCCAATTTGTGTCACATCTACTGGAGCATCATGAGCATGTATTATGACGTCACAGTATATGATGACATCATAATTAGTATGGACCATGACGTCACAATGTATTATGACGTCATAATGTATCCGCATTATGACATCACAATATATTATGAGAGCGCAATTTGCAGGATTTGTGACCAATTTCGCTTACCGCAATTTGTGGCACATCTACAGGAGCATCATGAGCATGTATTATGACGTCACAGTATATGATGACATCATAATTAGTATGCAGTATGACGTCACAATATATTATGACATCATAATGTATCTGCATTATGACATCACAATATATTATGAGAGCGCAACATGCAGGTATTATGAGCAATTTCTCTTACCTAAATTTGTGTCACAACTACTGGAGCATCATGAGCATGTATTATGACGTCACAGTATATGATGACATCATAATTAGTATGCAGTATGACGTCACAATGTATTATGACGTCATAATGTATCCGCATTATGACATCACAATATATTATGAGAGCGCAACATGCAGGTATTATGAGCAATTTCTCTTACCTAAATTTGTGTCATATCTACTGGAGCATCAGGAGCATGTGTTATGATGTCACAGTATATGATGACATCATAATTAGTATGCAGTATGACGTCACAATATATTATGACATCATAATGTATCTGCATTATGACATCACAATATATTATGAGAGCGCAACATGCAGGTATTATGAGCAATTTCTCTTACCTAAATTTGTGTCATATCTACTGGAGCATCAGGAGCATGTGTTATGATGTCACAGTATATGATGACATCATAATTAGTATGCAGTGTGACGTCACAATGTATTATGATGTCATAATGTATCCGTATTGTGACATCACAATATATTATGAGAGCGCAACATGCAGGTATTATGACCAATTTCTCCTACCCCAATTTGTGTCACATCTACTGGAGCATCATGAGCATGTATTATTACGTCACAGTATATGATGACATCATAATTAGTATGCACTATGACGTCACAATGTATTATGACGTCATAATGTATCCGCATTATGACATCACAATATATTATGAGAGAGCAATTTGCAGGTTTTATGACCAATTTCGCTTACCCCAATTTGTGTCACATCTACTGGAGCATCATGAGCATGTATTATGACGTCACAGTATATGATGACATCATAATTAGTATGCAGTATGATGTCACAATGTATTATGACGTCATAATGTATCCGCATTATGACATCACAATATATTATGAGAGCGCAACATGCAGGTATTATGAGCAATTTCTCTTACCCCAATTTGTGTCACATCTACTGGAGCATCATGAGCATGTATTATAACGTCACAGTATATGATGATATCATAATTAGTATGCAGTATGACGTCACAATGTATTATGACGTCATAATGTATCCGCATTATGACATCACAATATATTATGAGAGGGAAATTTGCAGGTATTATGAGCAGTTTCTCTTACCCCAATTTGTGTCACATCTACTGGAGCATCATGAGCATGTATTATGACGTCACAGTATATGATGACATCATAATTAGTATGCACTATGACGTCACAATGTATTATGACGTCATAATGTATCTGCATTATGACATCACAATATATTATGAGAGCGCAATTTGCAGGTTTTATGACCAATTTCGCTTACCCCAATTTGTGTCACAACTACTGCTGCATCATGAGCATGTATTATGACATCACAGTATATGATGACATCATAATTAGTATGCACTATGACGTCACAATGTATTATGACGTCATAATGTATCCGCATTATGACATCAGAATATATTATGAGAGTGCAATTTGCAGGTTTTATGACCAATTTCGCTTACCCCAATTGGTTTCACATCTACTGGAGCATCATGAGCATGTATTATGACGTCACAGTAAATGATGACATCATAATTAATATGCAGTATGACATCACAATGTATTATGACGTCATAATGTATCCGCATTATGACATCACAATGTATTATGAGAGCGCAACTAGCAGGTATTATGACCAATTTCGCTTACCCCAATTTGTGTCACATCTACTGGAGAATCATGAGCATGTATTATGACGACACAGTATATGATGACATCATAATTAGTATGCAGTATGACGTCACAATGTATTATGGCGTCATAATGTATCCGCATTATGACATCACAATATATTATGAGAGCGCAATTTGCACGTTTTATGACCATTTTCGATTACTCCAATTTGTGGCACATCTACTGGAGCATCATGAGCATGTATTATGACGTCACAGTATATGATGACATCATAATTAGTATGCAGTATGACGTCATAATATATCCGCATTATGACATCACAATATATTATGAGAGCGCAACCTGCAGGTATTATGAGTAATTTCTCTTACCGCAATTTGTGTCACATCTACTGGAGCATCATGAGCATGTATTATGATGTCACAGTATATGATGACATCATAAGTAGTATGCACTATGACGTCACAATATATTATGACGTCATAATGTATCCGCATTATGACATCACAATATATTATGAGAGCGCAACTTGCAGGTATTAAGAGCAATTTCTCTTACCCCAATTTGTGTCACGTCTACTGGAGCATCATGAGCATGTATTATGACATCACAGTATATGATGATATCATAATTAGTATGCAGTATGACGTCACAATGTATTATGATGTCATAATGTATCCGCCTTATGACATCACAATATATTATGAGAGCGCAAGATGCCGGTATTATGAGCAATTTCTCTTACCACAATTTGTGTCACATCTACTGGAGCATCATGAGCATGTATTGTGACGTCACAGTATATGATGACATCATAATTAGTATGCACTATGACGTCAAAATGTATTATGACGTCATAATGTATCCGCATTATGACATCAAAATATATTATGAGAGCACAACTTGCAGGTATTATGAGCAATTTCTCTTACTCCAATTTGTGTCACGTCTACTGGAGCATCATGAGCATGTATTATGATGTCACAGTATATGATGACATCATAATTAGTATGCAGTATGACGTCACAATGTATTATGACGTCATAATGTATCCGCATTATGACATCATAATATATTATGAGAGCGCAACATGCAGGTATTATGAGCAATTTCTCTTACCCCAATTTGTGTCACATCTACTGGAGCATCATGAGCATGTATTATGACATCACAGTATATGATGACATCATAATTAGTATGCACTATGATGTCACAACGTATTATGATGTCATAATATATCCGCATTATGACATCACAATATATTATGAGAGCGCAATTTGCAGGTTTTATGAACAATTTCGCTTACCCCAATTTGTGGCACATCTACTGGAGCATCATGAGCATGTATTATGACTTCACAGTATATGATGACATCATAATTAATATGCAGTATGACGTCACAATATATTATGACGTCATAATGTATCCGCCTTATGACATCACAATATATTATGAGAGCGTAACATGCAGGTATTATGAGCAATTTCTCTTACCCCAATTTGTGTCACATCTACTGGAGCATCATGAGCATGTATTATGACGTCACAGTATATGATGACATCATAATTAGTATGGACCATGACGTCACAATGTATTATGACGTCATAATGTATCCGCATTATGACATCACAATATATTATGAGAGCGCAATTTGCAGGATTTGTGACCAATTTCGCTTACCGCAATTTGTGGCACATCTACAGGAGCATCATGAGCATGTATTATGACGTCACAGTATATGATGACATCATAATTAGTATGCAGTATGACGTCACAATATATTATGACATCATAATGTATCTGCATTATGACATCACAATATATTATGAGAGCGCAACATGCAGGTATTATGAGCAATTTCTCTTACCTAAATTTGTGTCATATCTACTGGAGCATCAGGAGCATGTGTTATGATGTCACAGTATATGATGACATCATAATTAGTATGCAGTATGACGTCACAATGTATTATGATATCATAATGTATCCGCATTGTGACATCACAATATATTATGAGAGCGCAACATGCAGGTATTATGACCAATTTCTCCTACCCCAATTTGTGTCACATCTACTGGAGCATCATGAGCATGTATTATAACGTCACAGTATATGATGATATCATAATTAGTATGCAGTATGACGTCACAATGTATTATGACATCATAATGTATCCGCATTATGACATCACAATATATTATGAGAGCGCAATTTGCAGGTATTATGAGCAATTTCTCTTACCCCAATTTGTGTCACATCTACTGGAGCATCATGAGCATGTATTATGACGTCACAGTATATGATGACATCATAATTAGTATGCACTATGACGTCACAATGTATTATGACGTCATAATGTATCTGCATTATGACATCACAATATATTATGAGAGCGCAATTTGCAGGTTTTATGACCAATTTCGCTTACCCCAATTTGTGTCACAACTACTGCTGCATCATGAGCATGTATTATGACGTCACAGTATATGATGACATCATAATTAGTATGCACTATGACGTCACAATGTATTATGACGTCATAATGTATCCGCATTATGACATCAGAATATTTATGAGAGTGCAATTTGCAGGTTTTATGACCAATTTCGCTTACCCCAATTTGTGTCACATCTACTGGAGCATCATGAGCATGTATTATGACGTCACAGTAAATGATGACATCATAATTAGTATGCAGTATGACATCACAATGTATTATGACGTCATAATGTATCCGCATTATGACATCACAATGTATTATGAGAGCGCAACTAGCAGGTATTATGACCAATTTCGCTTACCCCAATTTGTGTCACATCTACTGGAGAATCATGAGCATGTATTATGACGTCACAGTATATGATGACATCATAATTAGTATGCAGTATGACGTCACAATGTATTATGGCGTCATAATGTATCCGCATTATGACATCACAATATATTATGAGAGCACAATTTGCACGTTTTATGACCATTTTCGATTACTCCAATTTGTGTCACATCTACTGGAGCATCATGAGCATGTATTATGACGTCACAGTATATGATGACATCATAATTAGTATGCAGTATGACGTCATAATATATCCGCATTATGACATCACAATATATTATGAGAGCGCAACCTGCAGGTATTATGAGTAATTTCTCTTACCGCAATTTGTGTCACATCTACTGGAGCATCATGAGCATGTATTATGACGTCACAGTATATGATGACATCATAAGTAGTATGCACTATGACGTCACAATATATTATGACGTCATAATGTATCCGCATTATGACATCACAATATATTATGAGAGCGCAACTTGCAGGTATTAAGAGCAATTTCTCTTACCCCAATTTGTGTCACGTCTACTGGAGCATCATGAGCATGTATTATGACATCACAGTATATGATGATATCATAATTAGTATGCAGTATGACGTCACAATGTATTATGATGTCATAATGTATCCGCATTATGACATCACAATATATTATGAGAGCGCAACATGCAGGTTTTATGAACAATTTCGCTTACCCCAATTTGTGTCACATCTACTGGAGCATCATGAGCATGTATTATGACGTCACAGTATATGATGACATCATAATTAATATGCAGTATGACATCACAATGTATTATGACGTCATAATGTATCCGCCTTATGATATCACAATATATTATGAGAGCGCAACATGCCGGTATTATGAGCAATTTCTCTTACCCCAATTTGTGTCACATCTACTGGAGCATCATGAGCATGTATTATGACGTCACAGTATATGATGACATCATAATTAGTATGGACTATGATGTCACAATGTATTATGACATCATAATGTATCCGCATTATGACATCACAATATATTATGAGAGCGCAATTTGCAGGATTTGTGACCAATTTCGCTTACCGCAATTTGTGTCACATCTACTGGAGCATCATGAGCATGTATTATGACGTCACAGTATATGACGACATCATAATTAGTATGCAGTATGACGTCACAATATATTATGACATCATAATGTATCTGCATTATGACATCACAACATATTATGAGAGCGCAACATGCAGGTATTATGAGCAATTTCTCTTACCTAAATTTGTGTCACAACTACTGGAGCATCATGAGCATGTATTATGACGTCACAGTATATGATGACATCATAATTAGTATGCAGTATGATATCACAATGTATTATGACGTCATAATGTATCCTCATTATGACATCACAATATATTATGAGAGCGCAACATGCAGGTATTATGAGCAATTTCTCTTACCCCAATTTGTGTCACATCTACTGGAGCATCATGAGCATGTATTATGACGTCACAGTATATGATGACATCATAATTAGTATGCACTATGACGTCACAATGTATCATGACGTCATAATGTATCCGCATTATGACATCACAATATATTATGAGAGCGCAACATACAGGTATTATGAGCAATTTCTCTTACCCCAATTTGTGTCACATCTACTGGAGCATCATGAGCATGTAGTATAACGTCACAGTATATGATGACATCATAATTAGTATGCAGTATGACGTCACAATGTATTATGACGTCATAATGTATCCGCCTTATGACATCACAATATATTATGAGAGCGCAACATGCAGGTATTATGAGCAATTTCTCTTACCCCAATTTGTGTCACATCTACTGGAGCATCATGAGCATGTATTATGACATCACAGTATATGATGACATCATAATTAGTAGGCAGTATGATGTCACAATGTATTATGACGTCATAATGTATCCACATTATGACATCACAATATATTATGAGAGCGCAACATGCAGTTATTATGAGCAATTTCTCTTACCCCAATTTGTGTCACATCTACTGGAGCATCATGAGCGTGTATTATGACGTCACAGTATATGATGACATCATAATTAGTATGCACTATGACGTCACAATGTATTATGTCGTCATAATGTATCCGCATTATGACATCACAATGTATTATGAGAGCGCAACATGCAGGTATTATGAGCAATTTCTCTTACCTAAATTTGTGTCACATCTACTGGAGCATCATGAGCATGTATTATAACGTCACAGTATATGATGACATCATAATTAGTATGCACTATGACGTCACAATGTATTATGACGTCATAATGTATCCGCATTATGACATCACAATATATTATGAGAGCGCAATTTGCAGGTATTATGAGCAATTTCTCTTACCCCAATTTGTGTCACATCTACTGGAGCATCATGAGCATGTATTATGACGTCACAGTATATGATGACATCATAATTAGTATGCACTATGACGTCACAATGTATTATGACGTCATAATGTATCTGCATTATGACATCACAATATATTATGAGAGCGCAATTTGCAGGTTTTATGACCAATTTCGCTTACCCCAATTTGTGTCACAACTACCGCTGCATCATGAGCATGTATTATGACGTCACAGTATATGATGACATCATAATTAGTATGGACTATGACGTCACAATGTATTATGACGTCATAATGTATCCGCATTATGACATCACAATATATTATGAGAGTGCAATTTGCAGGTTTTATGACCAATTTCGCTTACCCCAATTTGTGTCACATCTACTGGAGCATCATGAGCATGTATTATGACGTCACAGCATATGATGACATCATTACTAGTATGCAAGATGACGTCACAATATATTATGACGTCATAATATATCCGCATTATGATATCACAATATATTTTGAGAGCGCAACATGCAGGTATTATGAGCAATTTCTCTTACCCCAATTTGTGTCACATCTACTGGAGCATCATCAGCATGTATTATGACGTCACAGTATATGATGACATCATAATTAGAATGCACTATGACGTCACAATGTATTATGACGTCATAATGTATCCGCATTATGACATCACAATATATTATGAGAGCGCAATTTGCAGGTTTTATGACCAATTTTGCTTACCCCAATTCGTGTCACATCTACTGGAGCATCATGAGCATGTATTATGACGTCACAGTATATGATGACATCATAATTAGTATGCAGTATGACGTCACAATGTATTATGACGTCATAATGTATCCGCATTATGACATCACAATATATTATGAGAGCGCAATTTACAGATATTATGAGCAATTTCTCTTACCCCAATTTGTGTCACATCTACTGGAGCATCATGAGCATGTATTCTGACGTCACAGTATTTGATGACATCATAATTAGTATGCAGTATGACGTCACAATGTATTATGACGTCAAAATGTATCCGCATTATGACATCACAATATATTATGAGAGCGTAACATGCAGGTATTATGAGCAATTTCTCTTACCCCAATTTGTGTCACATCTACTGGAGCATCATGAGCATGTATTATGACGTCACAGTATATGATGACATCATAATTAGTATGGACCATGACGTCACAATGTATTATGACGTCATAATGTATCCGCATTATGACATCACAATATATTATGAGAGCGCAATTTGCAGGATTTGTGACCAATTTCGCTTACCGCAATTTGTGGCACATCTACAGGAGCATCATGAGCATGTATTATGACGTCACAGTATATGATGACATCATAATTAGTATGCAGTATGACGTCACAATATATTATGACATCATAATGTATCTGCATTATGACATCACAATATATTATGAGAGCGCAACATGCAGGTATTATGAGCAATTTCTCTTACCTAAATTTGTGTCATATCTACTGGAGCATCAGGAGCATGTGTTATGATGTCACAGTATATGATGACATCATAATTAGTATGCAGTATGACGTCACAATGTATTATGATATCATAATGTATCCGCATTGTGACATCACAATATATTATGAGAGCGCAACATGCAGGTATTATGACCAATTTCTCCTACCCCAATTTGTGTCACATCTACTGGAGCATCATGAGCATGTATTATAACGTCACAGTATATGATGATATCATAATTAGTATGCAGTATGACGTCACAATGTATTATGACATCATAATGTATCCGCATTATGACATCACAATATATTATGAGAGCGCAATTTGCAGGTATTATGAGCAATTTCTCTTACCCCAATTTGTGTCACATCTACTGGAGCATCATGAGCATGTATTATGACGTCACAGTATATGATGACATCATAATTAGTATGCACTATGACGTCACAATGTATTATGACGTCATAATGTATCTGCATTATGACATCACAATATATTATGAGAGCGCAATTTGCAGGTTTTATGACCAATTTCGCTTACCCCAATTTGTGTCACAACTACTGCTGCATCATGAGCATGTATTATGACGTCACAGTATATGATGACATCATAATTAGTATGCACTATGACGTCACAATGTATTATGACGTCATAATGTATCCGCATTATGACATCAGAATATTTATGAGAGTGCAATTTGCAGGTTTTATGACCAATTTCGCTTACCCCAATTTGTGTCACATCTACTGGAGCATCATGAGCATGTATTATGACGTCACAGTAAATGATGACATCATAATTAGTATGCAGTATGACATCACAATGTATTATGACGTCATAATGTATCCGCATTATGACATCACAATGTATTATGAGAGCGCAACTAGCAGGTATTATGACCAATTTCGCTTACCCCAATTTGTGTCACATCTACTGGAGAATCATGAGCATGTATTATGACGTCACAGTATATGATGACATCATAATTAGTATGCAGTATGACGTCACAATGTATTATGGCGTCATAATGTATCCGCATTATGACATCACAATATATTATGAGAGCGCAATTTGCACGTTTTATGACCATTTTCGATTACTCCAATTTGTGTCACATCTACTGGAGCATCATGAGCATGTATTATGACGTCACAGTATATGATGACATCATAATTAGTATGCAGTATGACGTCATAATATATCCGCATTATGACATCACAATATATTATGAGAGCGCAACCTGCAGGTATTATGAGTAATTTCTCTTACCGCAATTTGTGTCACATCTACTGGAGCATCATGAGCATGTATTATGACGTCACAGTATATGATGACATCATAAGTAGTATGCACTATGACGTCACAATATATTATGACGTCATAATGTATCCGCATTATGACATCACAATATATTATGAGAGCGCAATTTGCAGGTATTATGAGCAATTTCTCTTACCCCAATTTGTGTCACATCTACTGGAGCATCATGAGCATGTATTATGACGTCACAGTATATGATGACATCATAATTAGTATGCACTATGACGTCACAATGTATTATGACGTCATAATGTATCTGCATTATGACATCACAATATATTATGAGAGCGCAATTTGCAGGTTTTTTGACCAATTTCGCTTACCCCAATTTGTGTCACAACTACCGCTGCATCATGAGCATGTATTATGACGTCACAGTATATGATGACATCATAATTAGTATGGACTATGACGTCACAATGTATTATGACGTCATAATGTATCCGCATTATGACATCACAATATATTATGAGAGTGCAATTTGCAGGTTTTATGACCAATTTCGCTTACCCCAATTTGTGTCACATCTACTGGAGCATCATGAGCATGTATTATGACGTCACAGCATATGATGACATCATTACTAGTATGCAAGATAACGTCACAATATATTATGACGTCATAATATATCCGCATTATGATATCACAATATATTTTGAGAGCGCAACATGCAGGTATTATGAGCAATTTCTCTTACCCCAATTTGTGTCACATCTACTGGAGCATCATCAGCATGTATTATGACGTCACAGTATATGATGACATCATAATTAGAATGCACTATGACGTCACAATGTATTATGACGTCATAATGTATCCGCATTATGACATCACAATATATTATGAGAGCGCAATTTGCAGGTTTTATGACCAATTTTGCTTACCCCAATTCGTGTCACATCTACTGGAGCATCATGAGCACGTATTATGACGTCACAGTATATGATGACATCATAATTAGTATGCAGTATGACGTCACAATGTATTATGACGTCATAATGTATCCGCATTATGACATCACAATATATTATGAGAGCGCAATTTACAGATATTATGAGCAATTTCTCTTACCCCAATTTGTGTCACATCTACTGGAGCATCATGAGCATGTATTCTGACGTCACAGTATTTGATGACATCATAATTAGTATGCAGTATGACGTCACAATGTATTATGACGTCAAAATGTATCCGCATTATGACATCACAATATATTATGAGAGCGCAACTTGCAGGTATTATGAGCAATTTCTCTTACCCCAATTTGTGTCACGTCTACTGGGGCATCATGAGCATGTATTACGACGTCACAGTATATGATGACATCATAATTAGTATGCAGTATGACGTCACAATGTATTATGACGCCGTAATATATCCGCCTTATTACATCACAATATATTATGAGAGCACTACATGCAGGTATTTTGAGCAATTTCTCTTATCCCAATTTGTGTCACATCTACTGGAGCATCATGACCATGTATTATGACGTCAGAGAATATGATGACATCATAATTAGTATGCACTATGACATCACAATGTATTATGACGTCATAATGTATCCGCATTATGACATCACACTATATTATGAGAGCGCAACATGCAGGTATTATGAGCAATTTCTCTTACCCCAATTTGTGTCACATCTACTTGAGCATCATGAGCATGTGTTATGAGGTCACAGTATATGATGACATCATAATTAGTATGCACTATGACGTCACAATGCATTATGACGTCATAATGTATCCGCATTATGACATCACAATATATTATGAGAGCGCAATTTGCAGGTTTTATGAGCAATTTCTCTTACCCAATTTGTGTCACATGTAATGGACCATCATGAGCATGTATTATGATGTCACAGTATATGATGACATCATAATTAGTATGCACTATGACGTCACAATGTATTATGACGTCATAATGTATCCGCCTTATTACATTCCAACATATTATGAGAGCACTACATGCAGGTATTATGAGCAATTTCTCTTACCCCAATTTGTGTCACATCTACTGGAGCATCATGAGAATGTATTCTGACGTCACAGTATTTGATGACATCATAATTAGTATGCAGTATGACGTCACAATGTATTATGACGTCATAATGTATCCGCATTATGACATCACGATATATTTTGAGAACGCAACATGCAGGTATTATGAGCAATTTCTCTTAGCACAATTTGTTTCACATCTACTGGAGCATCATGAGCATGTATTATGACATCACAGTATATGATGACATCATAATTAGAATGCACTATGACGTCACAACGTATTATGACGTCATAATGTATCCACATTATGACATCACAATATATTATGAGAGCGCAACATGCAGGTATTATGAGCAATTTCTCTTACCTCAATTTGTGTCACATCTACTGGAGCATCATGAGCATGTATTATAACGTCACAGTATATGATGACATCATAATTAGTATGCAGTATGACGTCACAATGTATTATGACGTCATAATTTATCCGCCTTATGACATCACAATATATTATGAGAGCGCAACATGCAGGTATTATGAGCAATTTCTCTTACCCCAATTTGAGTCACATCTACTGGAGCATCATGAGCATGTATTATGACGTCACAGTATATGATGACATCATAATTGGTATGCAGTATGATGTCACAATGTATTATGACGTCATAATGTATCCGCATTATGACATCACAATATATGCTCAGAGCGCAATTTGCAGGTATTGTGACCCATTTCTCTTACCCCAATTTGTGTCACATCTACTGGAGTATCATGAGCATGTATTATGATGTCACAGTATACGATGACATCATAATTAGTATGCACTATAACGTCACAATGTATTATGACGTCATAATGTATCCGCATTGTGACATCACAGTATATTATGAGAGCGCAATTTGCAGGTATTAAGAACAATTTCTCTTACCCCAATTCGTGTCACATCTACTGGAGCATCATCACCATGTATTATGACATCACAGTATATGATGACATCATAATTAGTATGCACTATGACGTCACAATGTATTATGATGTCATATGTATCCGCATTATAACATCACAATATATTATGAGAGCGCAATTTGCAGGTTTTATGACCAATTTCTCTTACCCCAATTTGTGTCACATCTATTGGAGCATCATGAGCATGTATTATGACGTCACAGTATATGATGACATCATAATTAGTATGCAGTATGACGTCACAATGTATTATGACGTCATAATGCATCCGCCTTATGACATCACAATATATTATGAGAGCGCAACATGCAGGTATTTTGAGCAATTTCTCTTACCCCAATTTGTGTCACATCTACTGGAGCATCATGAGCATGTATTCTGACGTCACAGTATTTGATGACATCATAATTAGTATGCAGTATGACGTCACAATATATTATGACATCATAATGTATCCGCATTATGACATCACAATATATTATGAGAGCGCAATTTGCAGCTTTTATGACCAATTTCGCTTACCCCACTTTTTGTGTCACATCTACTGGAGCATCATGAGCATGTATTATGACGTCACAGTATATGATGACATCATAATTAGTATGCACTATGACGTCACAATGTATTATGACGCCGTAACGTATCCGCTTTATGACATCACAATATATTATGAGAGTGCAATTGGCAGGTTTTATGACCAATTTCTCTTACCCCAATTTGTGTCACATCTACGGGAGCATCATGAGCATGTATTATGACGTCAGAGTATATGATGACATCATAATTAGTATGCACTATGACGTCACAATGTATTATGACGTCATACTGTATTCGCATTATGACATCACAATATATTATGAGAGCGAAACTTGCAGTTATTATAAGCAATTTCTCTTACCCCAATTTGTTTCACGTCTACTGGAGCATCATGAGCATGTATTATGACGTCACAGTATATGATGACATCATAATTAATATGCAGTATGACGTCACAATGTATTATGACGTCATAATGTATCCGCATTATGACATCACAATATATTATGAGAGCGCAATTTGCACGTTTTATGAACATTTTCGATTATTCCAATATGTGTCACATCTACTGGAGCATCATGAGCATGTATTATGACGTCACAGTATATGATGACATCATAATTAGTATGCAGTATGACGTCACAATGTATTATGACGTCATAATGTATCCGCATTATGACATCACAATATATTATGAGAGTGCAACGTGCAGGTATTATGAGCAATTTCTCTTACCCCAATTTGTGTCACATCTACTGGAGCATCATGAGCATGTATTATGACGTCACAGTATTTGATGACATCATAATTAGTATGCACTATGACGTCACAATGTATTATGACGTCATAATGTATCCGCATTATGACATCACAATATATTATGAGAGCGCAATTTGCAGGTTTTATGGCCATTTTCGCTTACCCCAATTTGTGTCACATCTACTGGAGAATCATGAGCATGTATTATGACGTCACAGTATATAATGACATCATAATTAGTATGCAGTATGACGTCACAATGTATTATGACGTCATAATGTATCCGCATTATGACATCACAATGTATTATGAGAGCGCAACATGCAGGTATTATGACCAATTTCGCTTACCACAATTTGTGTCACATTTACTGAAGCATCATGAGCATGTATTATGACGTCACAGTATATGATGACATCATAATTAGTATGCACTATGACGTCACAATATATTATGACGTCATAATGTATCCCCATTAAGACATCACAATATATTATGAGAGCGCAATATGCAGGTTTTATGACCATTTTCGATTACTCCAATTTGTGTCACATCTACTGGAGCATCATGAGCATGTATTATGACGTCACAGTATATGATGACATCATAATTAGTATGCAGTATGACGTCATTATGTATTATGACGTCATAATGTATCCGCATTACGACATCACAATATATTATGAGAACGCAACATGCAGGTATTATGAGCAATTTCTCTTACAACAATTTGTGTCACGTCTACTGGAGCATCATGAGCATGTATTATGACGTCACAGTATATGATGACATCATAATTAGTATGCACTATGACGTCACAATGTATTATGACGCCGTAACGTATCCGCATTATGACATCACAATATATTATGAGTGCGCAGTTTGCAGGTTTTATGACCAATTTCTCTTACCCCAATTTGTGTCACATCTACTGGAGCATCATGAGCATGTATTATGACGTCACAGTATATGATGACATCATAATTAGTATGCAATATGACGTCACAGTGAAATATGACGTCATAATGTATCCGCATTATGACATCACAATGTATTATGAGGGCGCAACATGCAGGTATTATGAACAATTTCGCTTACCCCAATTTGTGCCACATCTACTGGAGCATCATGAGAATGTATTATGACGTCACAGTATATGATGACTTCATAATTAGTATGCAGTATGACGTCACAATGTATTATGACGTCATAATGTATCCGCCTTATGACATCACAATATTTTATGAGAGTGCAACATGCAGGTATTATCAGCAATTTCTCTTGCCCCAATTTGTGTCACATCTACTGGAGCATCATGAGCATGTATTATGATGTCACAGTATATGATGACATTATAATTAGTATGCAGTATTATGTCACAATGTATTATGACGTCATAATGTATCCGCATTATGACATCACAATATACTATGAGAGCGCAATTTGCAGGTTTTATGAACAATTTCGCTTACCCCAATTTGTGTCACATCTACTGGAGCATCATGAGCATGTATTATGACGCCAGAGTATATGATGACATCATAATTAGTATGCAATATGACGTCACAATGTATTATGACGTCGTAATGTATCCGCCTTATGACATCACAATATATTATGAGAGCGCAACATGCAGGTATTATGAGCAATTTCTCTTACCCCAATTTGTGTCACATCTACTGGAGCATCATGACCATGTATTATGACGTCAGAATATATGATGACATCATAATTAGTATGCACTATGACATCACAATGTATTATGACGTCATAATGTATCCGCATTGTGACATCACAATATATTATGAAATCGCAATTTGCAGGTTTTATGACCAATTTCCCTTACCCCATTTTGTGTCACATCTACTGGAGCATCATGAGAATGTATTATGACGTCACAGTATATGATGACATCATAATTAGTATGCAGTATGACGTCACAATGTATTATGACGTCATAATGTATCCGCATTATGACATCACAATATATTATGAGAGCGCAACGTGCAGGTATTATGACCAATTTCGCTTACCCCAATTTGTGTCACATCTACTGGAGCATCATGAGCTTGTATTATGACGTCACAGTATATGATGACATCATAATTAGTATGCACTATGACGTCACAATGTATTAGGACGTCATAATGTATCCGCATTATGACATCACAATATATTATGAGAGCGCAATTTGCAGGTTTTATGACCATTTTCGCTTACCACAATTTGTGTCACATCTACTGGAGAATCATGAGCATGTATTATGACGTCACAGTATATGATGACATCATAATTAGTATGCACTATGACGTCACAATGTATTATGACGTCATAATGTATCCGCATTATGACCTCACAATATATTATGAGAGCGCAACATGCAGGTATTATGAGCAATTTTTCTTGCCTAAATTTGTGTGACATCTACTGGAGCATCATGAGCATGTATTATGACATCACAGTATATGATTACATAATAATTAGTATGCACTATGACGTCACAATGTATTATGACGTCATAATGTATCCGCATTATGACATCACAGTATATTATGAGAGCGAATCTTGCAGGTATTATGAGCAATTTCTCTTACCCCAATTTGTGTCACGTCTACTGGAGCATCATCAGCATGTATTATGACGTCACAGTATATGATGACATCATAATTAGTACACAGTATGACGTCACAATGTATTATGACGTCATAACGTATCCGCATTATGACATCACAATATATTATGAGAGCCTAATTTGCACGTTTTATGACCATTTTCGATTACTCCAATTTGTGTCACATCTACTGGAGCATCATGAGCATGTATTATGACGTCACAGTATATGATGACATCATAATTAGTATGCAGTATGACGTCACAATGTATTATGACGTCATAATGTATCCGCATTATGACATCACAATATATTATGAGAGCGCAACGTGCAGGTATTATGAGCACTTTCTCTTACCCCAATTTGTGTCACATCTACTGGAGCATCATGAGCATGTATTATGACGTCACAGTATATGATGACATCATAATTAGTATGCACTATGACGTCACAATGTATTATGACGTCATAATGTATCCGCATTATGACATCACAATATATTATGAGAGCGCAACATGCAGGTATTATGAGCAATTTCTCTTACCGCAATTTGTGTCACATCTACTGGAGCATCATGAGCATGTATTATGATGTAACAGTATATGATGACATCATAATTAGTATGCAGTATGACGTCACAATGTATTATGATGTCATAATGTATCCGCATTGTGACATCACAATATATTATGAGAGCGCAACATGCAGGTATTATGACCAATTTCTCCAACCCATTTTGTGTCACATCTACTGGAGAATCATGAGCATGTATTATTACGTCACAGTATATGATGACATCATAATTAGTATGCACTATGACGTCACAATGTATTATGACGTCATAATGTATCCGCATTATGACATCACAATATATTATGAGAGCGCAATTTGCAGGTTTTATGACCAATTTCGCTTACCCCAATTTGTGTCACATCTACTGGAGCATCATGAGCATGTATTATGACGTCACAGTATATGATGACATCATAATTAGTATGCAGTATGACGTCACAATGTATTATGACGTCATAATGTATCCGCATTATGGCATCACAATATATGATCAGAGGGCAATTTGCAGGTATTGTGACCCATTTCTCTTACCCCAATTTGTGTCAAATCTACTGGAGTATCATGAGCATGTATTATGATGTCACAGTATACGATGACATCATAATTAGTATGCACTATAACGTCACAATGTATTATGACGTCATAATGTATCCGCATTATGACATCACAGTATATTATGAGAGCGCAATTTGCAGGTATTAAGAACAATTTCTCTTACCCCAATTCGTGTCACATCTACTGGAGCATCATCACCATGTATTATGACATCACAGTATATGATGACATCATAATTAGTATGCACTATGACGTCACAATGTATTATGATGTCATATGTATCCGCATTATAACATCATAATATATTATGAGAGTGCAATTTGCAGGTTTTATGACCAATTTCTCTTACCCCAATTTGTGTCACATCTATTGGCGCATCATGAGCATGTATTATGACGTCACAGTATATGATGACATCATAATTAGTATGCAGTATGACGTCACAATGTATTATGACGTCATAATGCATCCGCCTTATGACATCACAATATATTATGAGAGTGCAACATGCAGGTATTATGAGCAATTTCTCTTACCCCAATTTGTGTCACATCTACTGGAGCATCATGAGCATGTATTCTGACGTCACAGTATTTGATGACATCATAATTAGTATGCAGTATGACGTCACAATATATTATGACATCATAATGTATCCACATTATGACATCACAATATATTATGAGAGCGCAATTTGCAGCTTTTATGACCAATTTCGCTTACCCCACTTTTTGTGTCACATCTACTGGAGCATCATGAGCATGTATTATGACGTCACAGTATATGATGACATCATAATTAGTATGCACTATGACGTCACAATGTATTATGACGCCGTAACGTATCCGCTTTATGACATCACAATATATTATGAGAGTGCAATTGGCAGGTTTTATGACCAATTTCTCTTACCCCAATTTGTGTCACATCTACGGGAGCATCATGAGCATGTATTTTGACGTCAGAGTATATGATGACATCATAATTAGTAGGCACTATGACGTCACAATGTATTATGACGTCATACTGTATTCGCATTATGACATCACAATATATTATGAGAGCGAAACTTGCAGTTATTATGAGCAATTTCTCTTACCCCAATTTGTTTCACGTCTACTGGAGCATCATGAGCATGTATTATGACGTCACAGTATATGATGACATCATAATTAGTATGCAGTATGACGTCACAATGTATTATGACGTCATAATGTATCCGCATTATGACATCACAATATATTATGAGAGCGCAATTTGCACGTTTTATGACCATTTTCGATTATTCCAATATGTGTCACATCTACTGGAGCATCATGAGCATGTATTATGACGTCACAGTATATGATGACATCATAATTAGTATGCAGTATGACGTCACAATGTATTATGACGTCATAATGTATCCGCATTATGACATCACAATATATTATGAGAGCGCAACGTGCTGGTATTATGAGCAATTTCTCTTACCCCAATTTGTGTCACATCTACTGGAGCATCATGAGCATGTATTATGACGTCACAGTATATGATGACATCATAATTAGTATGCACTATGACGTCACAATGTATTATGACGCCGTAACGTATCCGCATTATGACATCACAATATATTATGAGTGCGCAGTTTGCAGGTTTTATGACCAATTTCTCTTACCACAATTTGTGTCACATCTACTGGAGCATCATGAGCATGTATTATGACGTCACAGTATATGATGACATCATAATTAGTATGCAGTATGACGTCACAGTGAAATATGACGTCATAATGTATCCGCATTATGACATCACAATGTATTATGAGGGCGCAACATGCAGGTATTATGAACAATTTCGCTTACCCCAATTTGTGCCACATCTACTGGAGCATCATGAGCATGTATTATGACGTCACAGTATATGATGACTTCATAATTAGTATGCAGTATGACGTCACAATGTATTATGACGTCATAATGTATCCGCCTTATGATATCACAATATTTTATGAGAGTGCAACATGCAGGTATTATCAGCAATTTCTCTTGCCCCAATTTGTGTCACATCTACTGGAGCATCATGAGCATGTATTATGATGTCACAGTATATGATGACATTATAATTAGTATGCAGTATTATGTCACAATGTATTATGACGTCATAATGTATCCGCATTATGACATCACAATATACTATGAGAGCGCAATTTGCAGGTTTTATGAACAACTTCGCTTACCCCAATTTGTGTCACATCTACTGGAGCATCATGAGCATGTATTATGACGTCAGAGTATATGATGACATCATAATTAGTATGCAATATGACGTCACAATGTATTATGACGTCGTAATGTATCCGCCTTATGACATCACAATATATTATGAGAGCGCAACATGCAGGTATTATGAGCAATTTCTCTTACCCCAATTTGTGTCACATCTACTGGAGCATCATGACCATGTATTATGACGTCAGAATATATGATGACATCATAATTAGTATGCACTATGACATCACAATGTATTATGACGTCATAATGTATCCGCATTGTGACATCACAATATATTATGAAAGCGCAATTTGCAGGTTTTATGACCAATTCCCTTACCCCATTTTGTGTCACATCTACTGGAGCATCATGAGCATGTATTATGACGTCACAGTATATGATGACATCATAATTAGTATGCAGTATGACGTCACAATGTATTATGACGTCATAATGTATCCGCATTATGACATCACAATATATTATGAGAGCGCAACGTGCAGGTATTATGACCAATTTCGCTTACCCCAATTTGTGTCACATCTACTGGAGCATCATGAGCATGTATTATGACGTCACAGTATATGATGACATCATAATTAGTATGCACTATGACGTCACAATGTATTAGGACGTCATAATGTATCCGCATTATGACATCACAATATATTATGAGAGCGCAATTTGCAGGTTTTATGACCATTTTCGCTTACCACAATTTGTGTCACGTCTACTGGAGAATCATGAGCATGTATTATGACGTCACAGTATATGATGACATCATAATTAGTATGCAGAATGACGTCACAATGTATTATGACGTCATAATGTATCCGCATTATGACATCACAATGTATTATGAGAGCGCAACATGCAGGTATTATAAGCAATTTCGCTTACCCCAATTTGTGTCACATCTACTGGAGCATCATGAGCATGTATTATGACGTCACAGTATATGATGACATCATAATTAGTATGCACTATGACGTCACAATGTATTATGACGTCATAATGTATCCGCATTATGACATCACAATATATTATGAGAGCGCAATTTGCAGGTTTTATGACCATTTTCGATTACTGCAATTTGTGTCACATCTACTGGAGCATCATGAGCATGTATTATTACGTCACAGTATATGATGACATCATAATTACTATGCACTATGACGTCACAATCTATTATGACGTCATAATGTATCCGCCTTATGACATCACAATATATTATGAGAGCGCAATTTGCAGGTTTTATGAACAATTTCGCTTACCCGAATTTGTGTCACATCTATTGGAGCATCATGAGCATGTTTTCTGACGTCACATTATATGATGACATCATAATTACTATGCAGTATGACGTCACAATATATTATGACGTCATAATATATCCTCATTATTACATCACAATATATTATGAGAGCGCAACGTGCAGGTATTATGAGCAATTTCTCTTACCACAATTTGTGTCACATCTACTGGAGCATCTTGAGCATGTATTATGACGTCACGGTATATGATGACATCATAATTAGTATGCACTATGACGTCACAGTGTATTATGACGTCATAATGTATCCGCATTATGACATCACAATATATTATGAGAGCGCAACATGCAGGTATTATGAGCAATTTCGCTTACCCCAATTTGTGTCACATCTACTGGACCATCATGAGCATGTATTATGACGTCACAGTATATGATGACATCATAATTAGTATGCAGTATGACGTCACAATGTATTATGACGTCATAATGTATCCGCATTATGACATCACAATATATTATGAGAACGCAATTTGCAGGTTTTGTGACCAATTTCGCTTACCCCACTTTTTGTGTCACATCTACTGGAGCATCATGAGCATGTATTATGACTTCACAGTATATGATGACATCATAATTAGTATGCACTATGACGTCACAATGTATTATGACGTCATAATGTATCCGCATTATGACCTCACAATATATTATGAGAGCGCAACATGCAGGTATTATGAGCAATTTTTCTTGCCTAAATTTGTGTGACATCTACTGGAGCATCATGAGCATGTATTATGACGTCACAGTATATGATTACATAATAATTAGTATGCACTATGACGTCACAATGTATTATGACGTCATAATGTATCCGCATTATGACATCACAGTATATTATGAGAGCGAATCTTGCAGGTATTATGAGCAATTTCTCTTACCCCAATTTGTGTCACGTCTACTGGAGCATCATGAGCATGTATTATGACGTCACAGTATATGATGACATCATAATTAGTACGCAGTATGACGTCACAATGTATTATGACGTCATAACGTATCCGCATTATAACATCACAATATATTATGAGAGCCTAATTTGCACGTTTTATGACCATTTTCGATTACTCCAATTTGTGTCACATCTACTGGAGCATCATGAGCATGTATTATGACGTCACAGTATATGATGACATCATAATTAGTATGCACTATGACGTCACAATGTATTATGACGTCATAATGTATCCGCATTATGACATCACAATATATTATGAGAGCGCAACGTGCAGGTATTATGAGCAATTTCTCTTACCCCAATTTGTGTCACATCTACTGGAGCATCATGAGCATGTATTATGACGTCACAGTATATGATGACATCATAATTAGTATGCACTATGACGTCACAATGTATTATGACGTCATAATGTATCCGCATTATGACATCACAATATATTATGAGAGTGCAATTTGCAGGTTTTATGACCATTTTCGCTTACCCCAATTTGTGTCACATCTACTGGAGAATCATGAGGATGTATTATGACGTCACAGTATATGATGACATCATAATTAGTATGCAGTATGACGTCACAATGTATTATGACGTCATAATGTATCCGCATTATGACATCACAATGTATTATGAGATCGCAACATGCAGGTATTATGAGCAATTTCTCTTACCCCAATTTGTGTCACATCTACTGGAGCATCATGAGCATGTATTATGACGTCACAGTATATGATGACATCATAATTAGTATGCACTATGACGTCACAATATATTATGACGTCATAATGTATCCGCATTATGACATCACAATATATTATGAGAGCGCAAATTGCAGGTTTTATGAACAATTTCGCATACCCCAATTTGTGTCACATCTACTGGAGCATCATGAGCATGTATTCTGACGTCACAATATATGATGACATCATAATTAGTATGCAGTATGACGTCACAATATATTATGACGTCATAATATATCCTCATTATGACATCACAATATATTATGAGAGCGCAACGTGCAGGTATTATGAGCAATTTCTCTTACCCCAATTTGTGTCACATCTACTGGAGCATCATGAGCATGTATTATGACGTCAGAGTATATGATGACATCATAATTAGTATATACTATGACATCACAATGTATTATGACGTCATAATGTATCCGCATTTTGACATCACAATATATTATGAGAGCGCAATTTGCAGGTTTTATGACCAATTTCGCTTACCCCATTTTGTGTCACATCTACTGGAGCATCATGAGCATGTATTATGACGTCACAGTATATGATGACATCATAATTAGTATGCAGTATGACGTCACAATGTATTATGATGTCATAATGTATCCGCATTATGACATCACAATATATTATGAGAGCGCAACATGCAGGTATTATGACCAATTTCGCTTACCCCGATTTGTGTCACATCTACTGGAGCATCATGAGCGTGTATTATGACGTCACAGTATATGATGACTTCATAATTAGTATGCACTATGATGTCACAATGTATTATGACGTCATAATGTATCCGCATTATGACATCACAATATATTATGAGAGCGCAATTTGCAGGTTTTATGACCATTTTCGCTTACCCCAATTTGTGTCACATCTAATGGAGAATCATGAGCATGTATTATGACGTCACAGTATATGATGACATCATAATTAGTATGCAGTATGACGTCACAATGTATTATGACGTCATAATGTATCCGCATTATGACATCACAATGTATTATGAGAGCGCAACACGCAGGTATTATGACCAATTTCGCTTACCCCAATTTGTGTCACATCTACTGGAGCATCATGAGCATGTATTATGACGTCACAGTATATGATGACATCATAATTAGTATGCACTATGACGTCACAATGTATTATGACGTCATAATGTATCCGCATTATGACATCACAATATAATATGAGAGCGCAACATGCAGGTATTATGAGAAATTTCTCTTACCCCAATTTGTGTCACATCTACTGGAGCATCATGAGCATGTATTATGACGTCACAGTATATGATGACATCATAATTAGTATGCAGTATGACGTCATTATGTATTATGACGTCATAATGTATCCGCATTTTGACATCACAATATATTATGAGAACGCAACATGCAGATATTATGAGCAATTTCTCTTACCACAATTTGTGTCACGTCTACTGGAGCATCATGAGCATGTATTATGACGTAACAGTATATGATGACATCATAATTAGTATGCAGTATGACGTCACAATGTATAACGACGTCATAATGTATCCGCATTATGACATCATAATATATTATGAGAGCGCAACATGCAGGTATTATGAGCAATTTCCCTTACCCCAATTTGTGTCACATCTACTGGAGCATCATGAGCATGTATTATGACATCACAGTATATGATGACATCATAATTAGTATGCACTATGACGTCACAACGTATTATGACGTCATAATGTATCCCCTTATGACATCACAATATATTATGAGAGCGCAATTTGCAGGTTTTATGAACAATTTCGCTTACCCCAATTTGTGTCACATCTACTGGAGCATCATGAGCATGTATTCTGACATCACAGTATATGATGACATCATAATTAGTATGCAGTATGACGTCACAATATATTATGACGTCATAATATATCCTCATTATGACATCACAATATATTATGAGAGCGCAACGTGCAGGTATTATGAGCAATTTCTCTTACCACAATTTGTGTCACATCTTCTGGGGCATCATGAGCATGTATTATGACGTCACAGTATATGATGACATCATAATTAGTATGCAGTATGACGTCACAATGTATTGTGACGTCATAATGTATCCGCATTATGACATCACAATATATTATGAGAGCGCAATTTGCCGGTTTTATGACCAATTTCGCTTACCCCAATTTGTGTCACATCTACTGGACCATCATGAGCATGTATTATGACGTCACAGTACATGATGACATCATAATTAGTATGCAGTATGATGTCACAATGTATTATGACATCATAATGTATCCGCCTCATGACATCACAATATATTATGAGAGCGCAACATGCAGGTATTATGAGCAATTTCTCTTACCACAATTTGTGTCACATCTACTGGAGCATCATGAGCATGTATTCTGACGTCACAGTATTTGATGACATCATAATTAGTATGCAGTATGACGTCACAATGTATTATGACGTCATAATGTATCCGTATTATGACATCACAATATATTATGAGAGCGCAATTTGCAGGTTTTATGACCAATTTCGCTTACCCCACTTTTTGTGTCACATCTACTGGAGCATCATGAGCATGTATTATGACGTCACAGTATATGATGACATCATAATTAGTATGCACTATGACGTCACAATGTATTATGACGCCGTAACGTATCCGCATTATGACATCACAATATATTATGAGAGCGCAACATGCAGGTATTATGAGCAATTTCTCTTACCCCAATTTGTGTCACGTCTACTGGAGCATCATGAGCATGTATTATGACGTCACAGTATATGATGACATCATAATTAGTATGCAGTATGATGTCACAATGTATTATGACGTCATAATGTATCCATATTATGACATCACAATATATTATGAGAGCGCAATTTGCACGTTTTATGACCATTTTCGATTACTCCAATTTGTGTCACATCTACTGGAGCATCATGAGCATGTATTATGACGTCACAGTATATGATGACATCATAATTAGTGTGCAGTATGACGTCACAATGTATTATGACGTCATAATGTATCCGCATTATGACATCACAATATATTATGAGAGCGCAACGTGCAGGTATTATGAGCAATTTCTCTTACCCCAATTTGTGTCACATCTACTGGAGCATCCTGAGCATGTATTCTGACGTCACAGTATATGATGACATCATAATTAGTATGAAGTATGACGTCACAATGTATTATGACGTCATAATGTATCCGCATTATGACATCACAATATATTATGAGAGCGCAATTTGCAGGTTTTATGACCGATTTCGCTTAACACAATTTGTGTGACATCTACCGGAGCATCATGAGCATGTATTATGATGTCACAGTATATGATGACATCATAATTAGTATGCACTATGACGTAACAATCTATTATGACGCCGTAACGTATCCGCATTATGATATCACAATATATTATGAGAGCACAATTTGCAGGTTTTATGACCAATTTCTCTTAACCCAATTTGTGTCACGTCTACTGGAGCATCATGAGCATGTATTATGACGTCACAGTCTATGATGACATAATAATTAGTATGCAGTATGACGTCACAATGTATTATGATGTCATAATGTATACGCCTTTTGACATCACAATATATTCTGAGAGCGCAATTTGCAGGATTTATGATCAATTTCGCTTACCCCAATTTGTGTCAAATCTACTGGAGCATCATGAGCATGTATTATGACGTCACAGCATATGATGACATCATAACTAGTATGCACTATGACGTCACAATGCATTATGACGTCGTAATGTATCCGCCTTATGACATCACAATATATTATGAGAGCGCAATATGCAGGTATTATGAGCAATATCTCTTACCCCAATATGTGTCACATCTACTGGAGCATCATTTGCATGTATAATGACGTCACAGAATATGATGACATCATAATTAGTATGCAGTATGACGTCACAATGTATTATGATGTCATAATATATCCTCATTATGACATCACCATATATTATGAGAGCGCAACATGCAGGTATTATGAGCAATTTCTCTTACCCCAATTTGTGTGACATCTACTGGAGCATCATGAGCATGTATTATGATGTCACAGTATATGACGATATCATAATTAGTATGCATTATGACGTCAAAATGTATTATGACGTCATAATGTATCCGCATTATGACATCACAATATATTATGAGAGCGCAATTTGCAGGTTTTATGACCAATTTCGCTTACCCCAATTTGTGTCACATCTACTGGAGCATCATGAGCATGTATTATGACGTCACAGTATATGATGACATCATAATTAGTATGCAGTATGACGTCACAATGTATTATGACGTCATAATGTATCTGCATTATGACATCACAATATATTATGAGAGCGCAATTTGCAGGTTTTATGACCAATTTCGCTTACCCCAATTTGTGTCACAACTACTGCTGCATCATGAGCATGTATTATGACGTCACAGTATATGATGACATCATAATTAGTATGCACTATGACGTCACAATGTATTATGACGTCATAATGTATCCGCATTATGACATCAGAATATTTATGAGAGTGCAATTTGCAGGTTTTATGACCAATTTCGCTTACCCCAATTTGTGTCACATCTACTGGAGCATCATGAGCATGTATTATGACGTCACAGTAAATGATGACATCATAATTAGTATGCAGTATGACATCACAATGTATTATGACGTCATAATGTATCCGCATTATGACATCACAATGTATTATGAGAGCGCAACTAGCAGGTATTATGACCAATTTCGCTTACCCCAATTTGTGTCACATCTACTGGAGAATCATGAGCATGTATTATGACGTCACAGTATATGATGACATCATAATTAGTATGCAGTATGACGTCACAATGTATTATGGCGTCATAATGTATCCGCATTATGACATCACAATATATTATGAGAGCACAATTTGCACGTTTTATGACCATTTTCGATTACTCCAATTTGTGTCACATCTACTGGAGCATCATGAGCATGTATTATGACGTCACAGTATATGATGACATCATAATTAGTATGCAGTATGACGTCATAATATATCCGCATTATGACATCACAATATATTATGAGAGCGCAACCTGCAGGTATTATGAGTAATTTCTCTTACCGCAATTTGTGTCACATCTACTGGAGCATCATGAGCATGTATTATGACGTCACAGTATATGATGACATCATAAGTAGTATGCACTATGACGTCACAATATATTATGACGTCATAATGTATCCGCATTATGACATCACAATATATTATGAGAGCGCAACTTGCAGGTATTAAGAGCAATTTCTCTTACCCCAATTTGTGTCACGTCTACTGGAGCATCATGAGCATGTATTATGACATCACAGTATATGATGATATCATAATTAGTATGCAGTATGACGTCACAATGTATTATGATGTCATAATGTATCCGCATTATGACATCACAATATATTATGAGAGCGCAACATGCAGGTTTTAAGAACAATTTCGCTTACCCCAATTTGTGTCACATCTACTGGAGCATCATGAGCATGTATTATGACGTCACAGTATATGATGACATCATAATTAATATGCAGTATGACATCACAATGTATTATGACGTCATAATGTATCCGCCTTATGATATCACAATATATTATGAGAGCGCAACATGCCGGTATTATGAGCAATTTCTCTTACCCCAATTTGTGTCACATCTACTGGAGCATCATGAGCATGTATTATGACGTCACAGTATATGATGACATCATAATTAGTATGGACTATGATGTCACAATGTATTATGACATCATAATGTATCCGCATTATGACATCACAATATATTATGAGAGCGCAATTTGCAGGATTTGTGACCAATTTCGCTTACCGCAATTTGTGTCACATCTACTGGAGCATCATGAGCATGTATTATGACGTCACAGTATATGACGACATCATAATTAGTATGCAGTATGACGTCACAATATATTATGACATCATAATGTATCTGCATTATGACATCACAACATATTATGAGAGCGCAACATGCAGGTATTATGAGCAATTTCTCTTACCTAAATTTGTGTCACAACTACTGGAGCATCATGAGCATGTATTATGACGTCACAGTATATGATGACATCATAATTAGTATGCAGTATGATATCACAATGTATTATGACGTCATAATGTATCCTCATTATGACATCACAATATATTATGAGAGCGCAACATGCAGGTATTATGAGCAATTTCTCTTACCCCAATTTGTGTCACATCTACTGGAGCATCATGAGCATGTATTATGACGTCACAGTATATGATGACATCATAATTAGTATGCACTATGACGTCACAATGTATCATGACGTCATAATGTATCCGCATTATGACATCACAATATATTATGAGAGCGCAACATACAGGTATTATGAGCAATTTCTCTTACCCCAATTTGTGTCACATCTACTGGAGCATCATGAGCATGTAGTATAACGTCACAGTATATGATGACATCATAATTAGTATGCAGTATGACGTCACAATGTATTATGACGTCATAATGTATCCGCCTTATGACATCACAATATATTATGAGAGCGCAACATGCAGGTATTATGAGCAATTTCTCTTACCCCAATTTGTGTCACATCTACTGGAGCATCATGAGCATGTATTATGACATCACAGTATATGATGACATCATAATTAGTAGGCAGTATGATGTCACAATGTATTATGACGTCATAATGTATCCACATTATGACATCACAATATATTATGAGAGCGCAACATGCAGTTATTATGAGCAATTTCTCTTACCCCAATTTGTGTCACATCTACTGGAGCATCATGAGCGTGTATTATGACGTCACAGTATATGATGACATCATAATTAGTATGCACTATGACGTCACAATGTATTATGTCGTCATAATGTATCCGCATTATGACATCACAATGTATTATGAGAGCGCAACATGCAGGTATTATGAGCAATTTCTCTTACCTAAATTTGTGTCACATCTACTGGAGCATCATGAGCATGTATTATAACGTCACAGTATATGATGACATCATAATTAGTATGCACTATGACGTCACAATGTATTATGACGTCATAATGTATCCGCATTATGACATCACAATATATTATGAGAGCGCAATTTGCAGGTATTATGAGCAATTTCTCTTACCCCAATTTGTGTCACATCTACTGGAGCATCATGAGCATGTATTATGACGTCACAGTATATGATGACATCATAATTAGTATGCACTATGACGTCACAATGTATTATGACGTCATAATGTATCTGCATTATGACATCACAATATATTATGAGAGCGCAATTTGCAGGTTTTATGACCAATTTCGCTTACCCCAATTTGTGTCACAACTACCGCTGCATCATGAGCATGTATTATGACGTCACAGTATATGATGACATCATAATTAGTATGGACTATGACGTCACAATGTATTATGACGTCATAATGTATCCGCATTATGACATCACAATATATTATGAGAGTGCAATTTGCAGGTTTTATGACCAATTTCGCTTACCCCAATTTGTGTCACATCTACTGGAGCAACATGAGCATGTATTATGACGTCACAGCATATGATGACATCATTACTAGTATGCAAGATGACGTCACAATATATTATGACGTCATAATATATCCGCATTATGATATCACAATATATTTTGAGAGCGCAACATGCAGGTATTATGAGCAATTTCTCTTACCCCAATTTGTGTCACATCTACTGGAGCATCATCAGCATGTATTATGACGTCACAGTATATGATGACATCATAATTAGAATGCACTATGACGTCACAATGTATTATGACGTCATAATGTATCCGCATTATGACATCACAATATATTATGAGAGCGCAATTTGCAGGTTTTATGACCAATTTTGCTTACCCCAATTCGTGTCACATCTACTGGAGCATCATGAGCATGTATTATGACGTCACAGTATATGATGACATCATAATTAGTATGCACTATGACGTCACAATGTATTATGACGTCATAATGTATCCGCATTATGACATCACAATATATTATGAGAGCGCAATTTACAGATATTATGAGCAATTTCTCTTACCCCAATTTGTGTCACATCTACTGGAGCATCATGAGCATGTATTCTGACGTCACAGTATTTGATGACATCATAATTAGTATGCAGTATGACGTCACAATGTATTATGACGTCAAAATGTATCCGCATTATGACATCACAATATATTATGAGAGCGTAACATGCAGGTATTATGAGCAATTTCTCTTACCCCAATTTGTGTCACATCTACTGGAGCATCATGAGCATGTATTATGACGTCACAGTATATGATGACATCATAATTAGTATGGACCATGACGTCACAATGTATTATGACGTCATAATGTATCCGCATTATGACATCACAATATATTATGAGAGCGCAATTTGCAGGATTTGTGACCAATTTCGCTTACCGCAATTTGTGGCACATCTACAGGAGCATCATGAGCATGTATTATGACGTCACAGTATATGATGACATCATAATTAGTATGCAGTATGACGTCACAATATATTATGACATCATAATGTATCTGCATTATGACATCACAATATATTATGAGAGCGCAACATGCAGGTATTATGAGCAATTTCTCTTACCTAAATTTGTGTCATATCTACTGGAGCATCAGGAGCATGTGTTATGATGTCACAGTATATGATGACATCATAATTAGTATGCAGTATGACGTCACAATGTATTATGATATCATAATGTATCCGCATTGTGACATCACAATATATTATGAGAGCGCAACATGCAGGTATTATGACCAATTTCTCCTACCCCAATTTGTGTCACATCTACTGGAGCATCATGAGCATGTATTATAACGTCACAGTATATGATGATATCATAATTAGTATGCAGTATGACGTCACAATGTATTATGACATCATAATGTATCCGCATTATGACATCACAATATATTATGAGAGCGCAATTTGCAGGTATTATGAGCAATTTCTCTTACCCCAATTTGTGTCACATCTACTGGAGCATCATGAGCATGTATTATGACGTCACAGTATATGATGACATCATAATTAGTATGCACTATGACGTCACAATGTATTATGACGTCATAATGTATCTGCATTATGACATCACAATATATTATGAGAGCGCAATTTGCAGGTTTTATGACCAATTTCGCTTACCCCAATTTGTGTCACAACTACTGCTGCATCATGAGCATGTATTATGACGTCACAGTATATGATGACATCATAATTAGTATGCACTATGACGTCACAATGTATTATGACGTCATAATGTATCCGCATTATGACATCAGAATATTTATGAGAGTGCAATTTGCAGGTTTTATGACCAATTTCGCTTACCCCAATTTGTGTCACATCTACTGGAGCATCATGAGCATGTATTATGACGTCACAGTAAATGATGACATCATAATTAGTATGCAGTATGACATCACAATGTATTATGACGTCATAATGTATCCGCATTATGACATCACAATGTATTATGAGAGCGCAACTAGCAGGTATTATGACCAATTTCGCTTACCCCAATTTGTGTCACATCTACTGGAGAATCATGAGCATGTATTATGACGTCACAGTATATGATGACATCATAATTAGTATGCAGTATGACGTCACAATGTATTATGGCGTCATAATGTATCCGCATTATGACATCACAATATATTATGAGAGCGCAATTTGCACGTTTTATGACCATTTTCGATTACTCCAATTTGTGTCACATCTACTGGAGCATCATGAGCATGTATTATGACGTCACAGTATATGATGACATCATAATTAGTATGCAGTATGACGTCATAATATATCCGCATTATGACATCACAATATATTATGAGAGCGCAACCTGCAGGTATTATGAGTAATTTCTCTTACCGCAATTTGTGTCACATCTACTGGAGCATCATGAGCATGTATTATGACGTCACAGTATATGATGACATCATAAGTAGTATGCACTATGACGTCACAATATATTATGACGTCATAATGTATCCGCATTATGACATCACAATATATTATGAGAGCGCAATTTGCAGGTATTATGAGCAATTTCTCTTACCCCAATTTGTGTCACATCTACTGGAGCATCATGAGCATGTATTATGACGTCACAGTATATGATGACATCATAATTAGTATGCACTATGACGTCACAATGTATTATGACGTCATAATGTATCTGCATTATGACATCACAATATATTATGAGAGCGCAATTTGCAGGTTTTTTGACCAATTTCGCTTACCCCAATTTGTGTCACAACTACCGCTGCATCATGAGCATGTATTATGACGTCACAGTATATGATGACATCATAATTAGTATGGACTATGACGTCACAATGTATTATGACGTCATAATGTATCCGCATTATGACATCACAATATATTATGAGAGTGCAATTTGCAGGTTTTATGACCAATTTCGCTTACCCCAATTTGTGTCACATCTACTGGAGCATCATGAGCATGTATTATGACGTCACAGCATATGATGACATCATTACTAGTATGCAAGATAACGTCACAATATATTATGACGTCATAATATATCCGCATTATGATATCACAATATATTTTGAGAGCGCAACATGCAGGTATTATGAGCAATTTCTCTTACCCCAATTTGTGTCACATCTACTGGAGCATCATCAGCATGTATTATGACGTCACAGTATATGATGACATCATAATTAGAATGCACTATGACGTCACAATGTATTATGACGTCATAATGTATCCGCATTATGACATCACAATATATTATGAGAGCGCAATTTGCAGGTTTTATGACCAATTTTGCTTACCCCAATTCGTGTCACATCTACTGGAGCATCATGAGCACGTATTATGACGTCACAGTATATGATGACATCATAATTAGTATGCAGTATGACGTCACAATGTATTATGACGTCATAATGTATCCGCATTATGACATCACAATATATTATGAGAGCGCAATTTACAGATATTATGAGCAATTTCTCTTACCCCAATTTGTGTCACATCTACTGGAGCATCATGAGCATGTATTCTGACGTCACAGTATTTGATGACATCATAATTAGTATGCAGTATGACGTCACAATGTATTATGACGTCAAAATGTATCCGCATTATGACATCACAATATATTATGAGAGCGCAACTTGCAGGTATTATGAGCAATTTCTCTTACCCCAATTTGTGTCACGTCTACTGGGGCATCATGAGCATGTATTACGACGTCACAGTATATGATGACATCATAATTAGTATGCAGTATGACGTCACAATGTATTATGACGCCGTAATATATCCGCCTTATTACATCACAATATATTATGAGAGCACTACATGCAGGTATTTTGAGCAATTTCTCTTATCCCAATTTGTGTCACATCTACTGGAGCATCATGACCATGTATTATGACGTCAGAGAATATGATGACATCATAATTAGTATGCACTATGACATCACAATGTATTATGACGTCATAATGTATCCGCATTATGACATCACACTATATTATGAGAGCGCAACATGCAGGTATTATGAGCAATTTCTCTTACCCCAATTTGTGTCACATCTACTTGAGCATCATGAGCATGTGTTATGAGGTCACAGTATATGATGACATCATAATTAGTATGCACTATGACGTCACAATGCATTATGACGTCATAATGTATCCGCATTATGACATCACAATATATTATGAGAGCGCAATTTGCAGGTTTTATGAGCAATTTCTCTTACCCAATTTGTGTCACATGTAATGGACCATCATGAGCATGTATTATGATGTCACAGTATATGATGACATCATAATTAGTATGCACTATGACGTCACAATGTATTATGACGTCATAATGTATCCGCCTTATTACATTCCAACATATTATGAGAGCACTACATGCAGGTATTATGAGCAATTTCTCTTACCCCAATTTGTGTCACATCTACTGGAGCATCATGAGAATGTATTCTGACGTCACAGTATTTGATGACATCATAATTAGTATGCAGTATGACGTCACAATGTATTATGACGTCATAATGTATCCGCATTATGACATCACGATATATTTTGAGAACGCAACATGCAGGTATTATGAGCAATTTCTCTTAGCACAATTTGTTTCACATCTACTGGAGCATCATGAGCATGTATTATGACATCACAGTATATGATGACATCATAATTAGAATGCACTATGACGTCACAACGTATTATGACGTCATAATGTATCCACATTATGACATCACAATATATTATGAGAGCGCAACATGCAGGTATTATGAGCAATTTCTCTTACCTCAATTTGTGTCACATCTACTGGAGCATCATGAGCATGTATTATAACGTCACAGTATATGATGACATCATAATTAGTATGCAGTATGACGTCACAATGTATTATGACGTCATAATTTATCCGCCTTATGACATCACAATATATTATGAGAGCGCAACATGCAGGTATTATGAGCAATTTCTCTTACCCCAATTTGAGTCACATCTACTGGAGCATCATGAGCATGTATTATGACGTCACAGTATATGATGACATCATAATTGGTATGCAGTATGATGTCACAATGTATTATGACGTCATAATGTATCCGCATTATGACATCACAATATATGCTCAGAGCGCAATTTGCAGGTATTGTGACCCATTTCTCTTACCCCAATTTGTGTCACATCTACTGGAGTATCATGAGCATGTATTATGATGTCACAGTATACGATGACATCATAATTAGTATGCACTATAACGTCACAATGTATTATGACGTCATAATGTATCCGCATTGTGACATCACAGTATATTATGAGAGCGCAATTTGCAGGTATTAAGAACAATTTCTCTTACCCCAATTCGTGTCACATCTACTGGAGCATCATCACCATGTATTATGACATCACAGTATATGATGACATCATAATTAGTATGCACTATGACGTCACAATGTATTATGATGTCATATGTATCCGCATTATAACATCACAATATATTATGAGAGCGCAATTTGCAGGTTTTATGACCAATTTCTCTTACCCCAATTTGTGTCACATCTATTGGAGCATCATGAGCATGTATTATGACGTCACAGTATATGATGACATCATAATTAGTATGCAGTATGACGTCACAATGTATTATGACGTCATAATGCATCCGCCTTATGACATCACAATATATTATGAGAGCGCAACATGCAGGTATTTTGAGCAATTTCTCTTACCCCAATTTGTGTCACATCTACTGGAGCATCATGACCATGTATTATGACGTCAGAATATATGATGACATCATAATTAGTATGCACTATGACATCACAATGTATTATGACGTCATAATGTATCCGCATTGTGACATCACAATATATTATGAAATCGCAATTTGCAGGTTTTATGACCAATTTCCCTTACCCCATTTTGTGTCACATCTACTGGAGCATCATGAGAATGTATTATGACGTCACAGTATATGATGACATCATAATTAGTATGCAGTATGACGTCACAATGTATTATGACGTCATAATGTATCCGCATTATGACATCACAATATATTATGAGAGCGCAACGTGCAGGTATTATGACCAATTTCGCTTACCCCAATTTGTGTCACATCTACTGGAGCATCATGAGCATGTATTATGACGTCACAGTATTTGATGATATCATAATTAGTATGCATTATGATGTCACAATGTATTATGATGTCATAATGTATCCGCATTATGACATCACATTATATTATGAGAGCGAAACTTGCAGTTATTATAAGCAATTTCTCTTACCCCAATTTGTTTCACGTCTACTGGAGCATCATGAGCATGTATTATGACGTCACAGTATATGATGACATCATAATTAATATGCAGTATGACGTCACAATGTATTATGACGTCATAATGTATCCGCATTATGACATCACAATATATTATGAGAGCGCAATTTGCACGTTTTATGAACATTTTCGATTATTCCAATATGTGTCACATCTACTGGAGCATCATGAGCATGTATTATGACGTCACAGTATATGATGACATCATAATTAGTATGCAGTATGACGTCACAATGTATTATGACGTCATAATGTATCCGCATTATGACATCACAATATATTATGAGAGTGCAACGTGCAGGTATTATGAGCAATTTCTCTTACCCCAATTTGTGTCACATCTACTGGAGCATCATGAGCATGTATTATGACGTCACAGTATTTGATGACATCATAATTAGTATGCACTATGACGTCACAATGTATTATGACGTCATAATGTATCCGCATTATGACATCACAATATATTATGAGAGCGCAATTTGCAGGTTTTATGGCCATTTTCGCTTACCCCAATTTGTGTCACATCTACTGGAGAATCATGAGCATGTATTATGACGTCACAGTATATAATGACATCATAATTAGTATGCAGTATGACGTCACAATGTATTATGACGTCATAATGTATCCGCATTATGACATCACAATGTATTATGAGAGCGCAACATGCAGGTATTATGACCAATTTCGCTTACCACAATTTGTGTCACATTTACTGAAGCATCATGAGCATGTATTATGACGTCACAGTATATGATGACATCATAATTAGTATGCACTATGACGTCACAATATATTATGACGTCATAATGTATCCCCATTAAGACATCACAATATATTATGAGAGCGCAATATGCAGGTTTTATGACCATTTTCGATTACTCCAATTTGTGTCACATCTACTGGAGCATCATGAGCATGTATTATGACGTCACAGTATATGATGACATCATAATTAGTATGCAGTATGACGTCATTATGTATTATGACGTCATAATGTATCCGCATTACGACATCACAATATATTATGAGAACGCAACATGCAGGTATTATGAGCAATTTCTCTTACAACAATTTGTGTCACGTCTACTGGAGCATCATGAGCATGTATTATGACGTCACAGTATATGATGACATCATAATTAGTATGCACTATGACGTCACAATGTATTATGACGCCGTAACGTATCCGCATTATGACATCACAATATATTATGAGTGCGCAGTTTGCAGGTTTTATGACCAATTTCTCTTACCCCAATTTGTGTCACATCTACTGGAGCATCATGAGCATGTATTATGACGTCACAGTATATGATGACATCATAATTAGTATGCAATATGACGTCACAGTGAAATATGACGTCATAATGTATCCGCATTATGACATCACAATGTATTATGAGGGCGCAACATGCAGGTATTATGAACAATTTCGCTTACCCCAATTTGTGCCACATCTACTGGAGCATCATGAGCATGTATTATGACGTCACAGTATATGATGACTTCATAATTAGTATGCAGTATGACGTCACAATGTATTATGACGTCATAATGTATCCGCCTTATGACATCACAATATTTTATGAGAGTGCAACATGCAGGTATTATCAGCAATTTCTCTTGCCCCAATTTGTGTCACATCTACTGGAGCATCATGAGCATGTATTATGATGTCACAGTATATGATGACATTATAATTAGTATGCAGTATTATGTCACAATGTATTATGACGTCATAATGTATCCGCATTATGACATCACAATATACTATGAGAGCGCAATTTGCAGGTTTTATGAACAATTTCGCTTACCCCAATTTGTGTCACATCTACTGGAGCATCATGAGCATGTATTATGACGCCAGAGTATATGATGACATCATAATTAGTATGCAATATGACGTCACAATGTATTATGACGTCGTAATGTATCCGCCTTATGACATCACAATATATTATGAGAGCGCAACATGCAGGTATTATGAGCAATTTCTCTTACCCCAATTTGTGTCACATCTACTGGAGCATCATGACCATGTATTATGACGTCAGAATATATGATGACATCATAATTAGTATGCACTATGACATCACAATGTATTATGACGTCATAATGTATCCGCATTGTGACATCACAATATATTATGAAATCGCAATTTGCAGGTTTTATGACCAATTTCCCTTACCCCATTTTGTGTCACATCTACTGGAGCATCATGAGAATGTATTATGACGTCACAGTATATGATGACATCATAATTAGTATGCAGTATGACGTCACAATGTATTATGACGTCATAATGTATCCGCATTATGACATCACAATATATTATGAGAGCGCAACGTGCAGGTATTATGACCAATTTCGCTTACCCCAATTTGTGTCACATCTACTGGAGCATCATGAGCTTGTATTATGACGTCACAGTATATGATGACATCATAATTAGTATGCACTATGACGTCACAATGTATTAGGACGTCATAATGTATCCGCATTATGACATCACAATATATTATGAGAGCGCAATTTGCAGGTTTTATGACCATTTTCGCTTACCACAATTTGTGTCACATCTACTGGAGAATCATGAGCATGTATTATGACGTCACAGTATATGATGACATCATAATTAGTATGCACTATGACGTCACAATGTATTATGACGTCATAATGTATCCGCATTATGACCTCACAATATATTATGAGAGCGCAACATGCAGGTATTATGAGCAATTTTTCTTGCCTAAATTTGTGTGACATCTACTGGAGCATCATGAGCATGTATTATGACATCACAGTATATGATTACATAATAATTAGTATGCACTATGACGTCACAATGTATTATGACGTCATAATGTATCCGCATTATGACATCACAGTATATTATGAGAGCGAATCTTGCAGGTATTATGAGCAATTTCTCTTACCCCAATTTGTGTCACGTCTACTGGAGCATCATCAGCATGTATTATGACGTCACAGTATATGATGACATCATAATTAGTACACAGTATGACGTCACAATGTATTATGACGTCATAACGTATCCGCATTATGACATCACAATATTTTATGAGAGCCTAATTTGCACGTTTTATGACCATTTTCGATTACTCCAATTTGTGTCACATCTACTGGAGCATCATGAGCATGTATTATGACGTCACAGTATATGATGACATCATAATTAGTATGCAGTATGACGTCACAATGTATTATGACGTCATAATGTATCCGCATTATGACATCACAATATATTATGAGAGCGCAACGTGCAGGTATTATGAGCACTTTCTCTTACCCCAATTTGTGTCACATCTACTGGAGCATCATGAGCATGTATTATGACGTCACAGTATATGATGACATCATAATTAGTATGCACTATGACGTCACAATGTATTATGACGTCATAATGTATCCGCATTATGACATCACAATATATTATGAGAGCGCAACATGCAGGTATTATGAGCAATTTCTCTTACCGCAATTTGTGTCACATCTACTGGAGCATCATGAGCATGTATTATGATGTAACAGTATATGATGACATCATAATTAGTATGCAGTATGACGTCACAATGTATTATGATGTCATAATGTATCCGCATTGTGACATCACAATATATTATGAGAGCGCAACATGCAGGTATTATGACCAATTTCTCCAACCCATTTTGTGTCACATCTACTGGAGAATCATGAGCATGTATTATTACGTCACAGTATATGATGACATCATAATTAGTATGCACTATGACGTCACAATGTATTATGACGTCATAATGTATCCGCATTATGACATCACAATATATTATGAGAGCGCAATTTGCAGGTTTTATGACCAATTTCGCTTACCCCAATTTGTGTCACATCTACTGGAGCATCATGAGCATGTATTATGACGTCACAGTATATGATGACATCATAATTAGTATGCAGTATGACGTCACAATGTATTATGACGTCATAATGTATCCGCATTATGGCATCACAATATATGATCAGAGGGCAATTTGCAGGTATTGTGACCCATTTCTCTTACCCCAATTTGTGTCAAATCTACTGGAGTATCATGAGCATGTATTATGATGTCACAGTATACGATGACATCATAATTAGTATGCACTATAACGTCACAATGTATTATGACGTCATAATGTATCCGCATTATGACATCACAGTATATTATGAGAGCGCAATTTGCAGGTATTAAGAACAATTTCTCTTACCCCAATTCGTGTCACATCTACTGGAGCATCATCACCATGTATTATGACATCACAGTATATGATGACATCATAATTAGTATGCACTATGACGTCACAATGTATTATGATGTCATATGTATCCGCATTATAACATCATAATATATTATGAGAGTGCAATTTGCAGGTTTTATGACCAATTTCTCTTACCCCAATTTGTGTCACATCTATTGGCGCATCATGAGCATGTATTATGACGTCACAGTATATGATGACATCATAATTAGTATGCAGTATGACGTCACAATGTATTATGACGTCATAATGCATCCGCCTTATGACATCACAATATATTATGAGAGTGCAACATGCAGGTATTATGAGCAATTTCTCTTACCCCAATTTGTGTCACATCTACTGGAGCATCATGAGCATGTATTCTGACGTCACAGTATTTGATGACATCATAATTAGTATGCAGTATGACGTCACAATATATTATGACATCATAATGTATCCACATTATGACATCACAATATATTATGAGAGCGCAATTTGCAGCTTTTATGACCAATTTCGCTTACCCCACTTTTTGTGTCACATCTACTGGAGCATCATGAGCATGTATTATGACGTCACAGTATATGATGACATCATAATTAGTATGCACTATGACGTCACAATGTATTATGACGCCGTAACGTATCCGCTTTATGACATCACAATATATTATGAGAGTGCAATTGGCAGGTTTTATGACCAATTTCTCTTACCCCAATTTGTGTCACATCTACGGGAGCATCATGAGCATGTATTTTGACGTCAGAGTATATGATGACATCATAATTAGTAGGCACTATGACGTCACAATGTATTATGACGTCATACTGTATTCGCATTATGACATCACAATATATTATGAGAGCGAAACTTGCAGTTATTATGAGCAATTTCTCTTACCCCAATTTGTTTCACGTCTACTGGAGCATCATGAGCATGTATTATGACGTCACAGTATATGATGACATCATAATTAGTATGCAGTATGACGTCACAATGTATTATGACGTCATAATGTATCCGCATTATGACATCACAATATATTATGAGAGCGCAATTTGCACGTTTTATGACCATTTTCGATTATTCCAATATGTGTCACATCTACTGGAGCATCATGAGCATGTATTATGACGTCACAGTATATGATGACATCATAATTAGTATGCAGTATGACGTCACAATGTATTATGACGTCATAATGTATCCGCATTATGACATCACAATATATTATGAGAGCGCAACGTGCTGGTATTATGAGCAATTTCTCTTACCCCAATTTGTGTCACATCTACTGGAGCATCATGAGCATGTATTATGACGTCACAGTATATGATGACATCATAATTAGTATGCACTATGACGTCACAATGTATTATGACGCCGTAACGTATCCGCATTATGACATCACAATATATTATGAGTGCGCAGTTTGCAGGTTTTATGACCAATTTCTCTTACCACAATTTGTGTCACATCTACTGGAGCATCATGAGCATGTATTATGACGTCACAGTATATGATGACATCATAATTAGTATGCAGTATGACGTCACAGTGAAATATGACGTCATAATGTATCCGCATTATGACATCACAATGTATTATGAGGGCGCAACATGCAGGTATTATGAACAATTTCGCTTACCCCAATTTGTGCCACATCTACTGGAGCATCATGAGCATGTATTATGACGTCACAGTATATGATGACTTCATAATTAGTATGCAGTATGACGTCACAATGTATTATGACGTCATAATGTATCCGCCTTATGATATCACAATATTTTATGAGAGTGCAACATGCAGGTATTATCAGCAATTTCTCTTGCCCCAATTTGTGTCACATCTACTGGAGCATCATGAGCATGTATTATGATGTCACAGTATATGATGACATTATAATTAGTATGCAGTATTATGTCACAATGTATTATGACGTCATAATGTATCCGCATTATGACATCACAATATACTATGAGAGCGCAATTTGCAGGTTTTATGAACAACTTCGCTTACCCCAATTTGTGTCACATCTACTGGAGCATCATGAGCATGTATTATGACGTCAGAGTATATGATGACATCATAATTAGTATGCAATATGACGTCACAATGTATTATGACGTCGTAATGTATCCGCCTTATGACATCACAATATATTATGAGAGCGCAACATGCAGGTATTATGAGCAATTTCTCTTACCCCAATTTGTGTCACATCTACTGGAGCATCATGACCATGTATTATGACGTCAGAATATATGATGACATCATAATTAGTATGCACTATGACATCACAATGTATTATGACGTCATAATGTATCCGCATTGTGACATCACAATATATTATGAAAGCGCAATTTGCAGGTTTTATGACCAATTCCCTTACCCCATTTTGTGTCACATCTACTGGAGCATCATGAGCATGTATTATGACGTCACAGTATATGATGACATCATAATTAGTATGCAGTATGACGTCACAATGTATTATGACGTCATAATGTATCCGCATTATGACCTCACAATATATTATGAGAGCGCAACATGCAGGTATTATGAGCAATTTTTCTTGCCTAAATTTGTGTGACATCTACTGGAGCATCATGAGCATGTATTATGACGTCACAGTATATGATTACATAATAATTAGTATGCACTATGACGTCACAATGTATTATGACGTCATAATGTATCCGCATTATGACATCACAGTATATTATGAGAGCGAATCTTGCAGGTATTATGAGCAATTTCTCTTACCCCAATTTGTGTCACGTCTACTGGAGCATCATGAGCATGTATTATGACGTCACAGTATATGATGACATCATAATTAGTACGCAGTATGACGTCACAATGTATTATGACGTCATAACGTATCCGCATTATAACATCACAATATATTATGAGAGCCTAATTTGCACGTTTTATGACCATTTTCGATTACTCCAATTTGTGTCACATCTACTGGAGCATCATGAGCATGTATTATGACGTCACAGTATATGATGACATCATAATTAGTATGCACTATGACGTCACAATGTATTATGACGTCATAATGTATCCGCATTATGACATCACAATATATTATGAGAGCGCAACGTGCAGGTATTATGAGCAATTTCTCTTACCCCAATTTGTGTCACATCTACTGGAGCATCATGAGCATGTATTATGACGTCACAGTATATGATGACATCATAATTAGTATGCACTATGACGTCACAATGTATTATGACGTCATAATGTATCCGCATTATGACATCACAATATATTATGAGAGTGCAATTTGCAGGTTTTATGACCATTTTCGCTTACCCCAATTTGTGTCACATCTACTGGAGAATCATGAGGATGTATTATGACGTCACAGTATATGATGACATCATAATTAGTATGCAGTATGACGTCACAATGTATTATGACGTCATAATGTATCCGCATTATGACATCACAATGTATTATGAGATCGCAACATGCAGGTATTATGAGCAATTTCTCTTACCCCAATTTGTGTCACATCTACTGGAGCATCATGAGCATGTATTATGACGTCACAGTATATGATGACATCATAATTAGTATGCACTATGACGTCACAATATATTATGACGTCATAATGTATCCGCATTATGACATCACAATATATTATGAGAGCGCAAATTGCAGGTTTTATGAACAATTTCGCATACCCCAATTTGTGTCACATCTACTGGAGCATCATGAGCATGTATTCTGACGTCACAATATATGATGACATCATAATTAGTATGCAGTATGACGTCACAATATATTATGACGTCATAATATATCCTCATTATGACATCACAATATATTATGAGAGCGCAACGTGCAGGTATTATGAGCAATTTCTCTTACCCCAATTTGTGTCACATCTACTGGAGCATCATGAGCATGTATTATGACGTCAGAGTATATGATGACATCATAATTAGTATATACTATGACATCACAATGTATTATGACGTCATAATGTATCCGCATTTTGACATCACAATATATTATGAGAGCGCAATTTGCAGGTTTTATGACAAATTTCGCTTACCCCATTTTGTGTCACATCTACTGGAGCATCATGAGCATGTATTATGACGTCACAGTATATGATGACATCATAATTAGTATGCAGTATGACGTCACAATGTATTATGATGTCATAATGTATCCGCATTATGACATCACAATATATTATGAGAGCGCAACATGCAGGTATTATGACCAATTTCGCTTACCCCGATTTGTGTCACATCTACTGGAGCATCATGAGCGTGTATTATGACGTCACAGTATATGATGACTTCATAATTAGTATGCACTATGATGTCACAATGTATTATGACGTCATAATGTATCCGCATTATGACATCACAATATATTATGAGAGCGCAATTTGCAGGTTTTATGACCATTTTCGCTTACCCCAATTTGTGTCACATCTAATGGAGAATCATGAGCATGTATTATGACGTCACAGTATATGATGACATCATAATTAGTATGCAGTATGACGTCACAATGTATTATGACGTCATAATGTATCCGCATTATGACATCACAATGTATTATGAGAGCGCAACACGCAGGTATTATGACCAATTTCGCTTACCCCAATTTGTGTCACATCTACTGGAGCATCATGAGCATGTATTATGACGTCACAGTATATGATGACATCATAATTAGTATGCACTATGACGTCACAATGTATTATGACGTCATAATGTATCCGCATTATGACATCACAATATAATATGAGAGCGCAACATGCAGGTATTATGAGAAATTTCTCTTACCCCAATTTGTGTCACATCTACTGGAGCATCATGAGCATGTATTATGACGTCACAGTATATGATGACATCATAATTAGTATGCAGTATGACGTCATTATGTATTATGACGTCATAATGTATCCGCATTTTGACATCACAATATATTATGAGAACGCAACATGCAGATATTATGAGCAATTTCTCTTACCACAATTTGTGTCACGTCTACTGGAGCATCATGAGCATGTATTATGACGTAACAGTATATGATGACATCATAATTAGTATGCAGTATGACGTCACAATGTATAACGACGTCATAATGTATCCGCATTATGACATCATAATATATTATGAGAGCGCAACATGCAGGTATTATGAGCAATTTCCCTTACCCCAATTTGTGTCACATCTACTGGAGCATCATGAGCATGTATTATGACATCACAGTATATGATGACATCATAATTAGTATGCACTATGACGTCACAACGTATTATGACGTCATAATGTATCCCCTTATGACATCACAATATATTATGAGAGCGCAATTTGCAGGTTTTATGAACAATTTCGCTTACCCCAATTTGTGTCACATCTACTGGAGCATCATGAGCATGTATTCTGACATCACAGTATATGATGACATCATAATTAGTATGCAGTATGACGTCACAATATATTATGACGTCATAATATATCCTCATTATGACATCACAATATATTATGAGAGCGCAACGTGCAGGTATTATGAGCAATTTCTCTTACCACAATTTGTGTCACATCTTCTGGGGCATCATGAGCATGTATTATGACGTCACAGTATATGATGACATCATAATTAGTATGCAGTATGACGTCACAATGTATTGTGACGTCATAATGTATCCGCATTATGACATCACAATATATTATGAGAGCGCAATTTGCCGGTTTTATGACCAATTTCGCTTACCCCAATTTGTGTCACATCTACTGGACCATCATGAGCATGTATTATGACGTCACAGTACATGATGACATCATAATTAGTATGCAGTATGATGTCACAATGTATTATGACATCATAATGTATCCGCCTCATGACATCACAATATATTATGAGAGCGCAACATGCAGGTATTATGAGCAATTTCTCTTACCACAATTTGTGTCACATCTACTGGAGCATCATGAGCATGTATTCTGACGTCACAGTATTTGATGACATCATAATTAGTATGCAGTATGACGTCACAATGTATTATGACGTCATAATGTATCCGTATTATGACATCACAATATATTATGAGAGCGCAATTTGCAGGTTTTATGACCAATTTCGCTTACCCCACTTTTTGTGTCACATCTACTGGAGCATCATGAGCATGTATTATGACGTCACAGTATATGATGACATCATAATTAGTATGCACTATGACGTCACAATGTATTATGACGCCGTAACGTATCCGCATTATGACATCACAATATATTATGAGAGCGCAACATGCAGGTATTATGAGCAATTTCTCTTACCCCAATTTGTGTCACGTCTACTGGAGCATCATGAGCATGTATTATGACGTCACAGTATATGATGACATCATAATTAGTATGCAGTATGATGTCACAATGTATTATGACGTCATAATGTATCCATATTATGACATCACAATATATTATGAGAGCGCAATTTGCACGTTTTATGACCATTTTCGATTACTCCAATTTGTGTCACATCTACTGGAGCATCATGAGCATGTATTATGACGTCACAGTATATGATGACATCATAATTAGTGTGCAGTATGACGTCACAATGTATTATGACGTCATAATGTATCCGCATTATGACATCACAATATATTATGAGAGCGCAACGTGCAGGTATTATGAGCAATTTCTCTTACCCCAATTTGTGTCACATCTACTGGAGCATCCTGAGCATGTATTCTGACGTCACAGTATATGATGACATCATAATTAGTATGAAGTATGACGTCACAATGTATTATGACGTCATAATGTATCCGCATTATGACATCACAATATATTATGAGAGCGCAATTTGCAGGTTTTATGACCGATTTCGCTTAACACAATTTGTGTGACATCTACCGGAGCATCATGAGCATGTATTATGATGTCACAGTATATGATGACATCATAATTAGTATGCACTATGACGTAACAATCTATTATGACGCCGTAACGTATCCGCATTATGATATCACAATATATTATGAGAGCACAATTTGCAGGTTTTATGACCAATTTCTCTTAACCCAATTTGTGTCACGTCTACTGGAGCATCATGAGCATGTATTATGACGTCACAGTCTATGATGACATAATAATTAGTATGCAGTATGACGTCACAATGTATTATGATGTCATAATGTATACGCCTTTTGACATCACAATATATTCTGAGAGCGCAATTTGCAGGATTTATGATCAATTTCGCTTACCCCAATTTGTGTCAAATCTACTGGAGCATCATGAGCATGTATTATGACGTCACAGCATATGATGACATCATAACTAGTATGCACTATGACGTCACAATGCATTATGACGTCGTAATGTATCCGCCTTATGACATCACAATATATTATGAGAGCGCAATATGCAGGTATTATGAGCAATATCTCTTACCCCAATATGTGTCACATCTACTGGAGCATCATTTGCATGTATAATGACGTCACAGAATATGATGACATCATAATTAGTATGCAGTATGACGTCACAATGTATTATGATGTCATAATATATCCTCATTATGACATCACCATATATTATGAGAGCGCAACATGCAGGTATTATGAGCAATTTCTCTTACCCCAATTTGTGTGACATCTACTGGAGCATCATGAGCATGTATTATGATGTCACAGTATATGACGATATCATAATTAGTATGCATTATGACGTCAAAATGTATTATGACGTCATAATGTATCCGCATTATGACATCACAATATATTATGAGAGCGCAATTTGCAGGTTTTATGACCAATTTCGCTTACCCCAATTTGTGTCACATCTACTGGACCATCATGAGCATGTATTATGACGTCACAGTATATGATGACATCATAATTAGTATGCAGTAGGACGTCAAAATGTATTATGACGTCATAATGTATCCGCCTTTTGACATCACAATATATTATGAGAGCGCAATTTGCAGGTTTTATGACCAATTTCGCTTACCCCAATTTGTGTCACATCTACTGGAGCATCATGAGCATGTATTATGACCTCAGAGTATATGATGACATCATAATTAGGATGCACTATGACGTCACAATGTATTATGACGTCATAATGTATCCGCATTATGACATCACAATATATTATGAGAGCGCAATTTGCAGGATTTATGAGCAATTTCTCTTACCCCAATTTGTGTCACATCTAATGGACCATCATGAGCATGTATTATGACGTCACAGTATATGATGACATCATAATTAGTATGCACTATGACATCACAATGTATTATGACGTCATAATGTATCCGCCTTATGACATCACAATATATTATGAGAGCGCTACATGCAGGTATTATGAGCAATTTCTCTTACGCCAATTTGTGTCACATCTACTGGAGCATCATGAGCATGAATTCTGACGTCACAGTATTTGATGACATCATAATTACTATGCAGTATGACGTCACAATGTATTATGACGTCATAATGTATCCGCATTATGACATCACAATATATTATGAGAGCGCAATTTGCAGGTTTTATGGCCAATTTCGCTTACCCCAATTTGTGTCACATCTACTGGAGCATCATGAGCATGTATTATGACGTCACAGTATATGATGACATCATAATTAGTATGGACTTTGACGTCACAATGTATTATGACGTCATAATGTATCCGCATTATGACATCACAATATATTATGAGAGCGCAATTTGCAGGATTTATGAGCAATTTCTCTTACCCCAATTTGTGTCACATCTAATGGACCATCATGAGCATGTATTATGACGTCACAGTATATGATGACATCATAATTAGTATGCACTATGACATCACAATGTATTATGACGTCATAATGTATCCGCCTTATGAAATCACAATATATTATGAGAGCGCTACATGCAGGTATTATGAGCAATTTCTCTTACCCCAATTTGTGTCACATCTACTGGAGCATCATGAGCATGAATTCTGACGTCACAGTATTTGATGACATCATAATTACTATGCAGTATGACGTCACAATGTATTATGACGTCATAATGTATCCGCATTATGACATCACAATATATTATGAGAGCGCAATTTGCAGGTTTTATGACCAATTTCGCTTACCCCAATTTGTGTCACATCTACTGGAGCATCATGAGCATGTATTATGACGTCACAGTATATGATGACATCATAATTAGTATGGACTTTGACGTCACAATGTATTATGACGTCATAATGTATCCGCATTATGACATCACAATATATTATCAGAGCGCAATTTGCAGGTTTTATGACCATTTTCGATTACTCCAATTTGTGTCACATCTACTGGAGTATCATGAGCATGTATTATGACGTCACAGTATATGATGACATCATAATTAGTATGCAGTATGACGTCACAATGTATTATGATGTCATAATGTATCCGCATTATGACATCACAATATATTATGAGAGCGCAACGTGCAAGTATTATGAGCAATTTCTCTTACCCCAATTTGTGTCACATCTCCTGGAGCATCCTGAGCATGTATTCTGACGTCACAGTATATGATGACATCATAATTAGTATGCAGTATGACGTCACAATGTATTATGACGTCATAATGTATCCGCATTATGACATCACAATATATTATGAGAGCGCAATTTGCAGGTTTTATGACCGATTTCGCTTAACACAATTTGTGTGACATCTACCGGAGCATCATGAGCATGTATTATGATGTCACAGTATATGATGGCATCAGAATTAGTATGCACTATGACGTCACAATGTATTATGACGCCGTAACGTATCCTCATTATGATATCACAATATATTATGAGAGCGCAATTTGCAGGTTTTATGACCAATTTCTCTTACCACAATTTGTGTCACATCTACTGGAGCATCATGAGCATGTATTATGACGTCAGAGTATATGATGACATCATAATTAGTATGCACTATGACATCACAATGTATTATGACCTCATAATGTATCCGCATTATGACATCACAATATATTATGAGAACGCAACATGCAGGTATTATGAGCAATTTCTCTTACCACAATTTGTGTCACATCTACTGGAGCATCATGAGCATGTATTATGACGTCACAGTATATGATGACATCATAATTAGTATGCAGTATGACGTCACAATGTATTATGACGTCATAATGTATCCGCATTATGACATCACAATATATTACGAGAGCGCAACATGCAGGTATTATGAGCAATTTCTCTTACTCCAATTTGTGTCACGTCTACTGGAGCATCATGAGCATGTATTATGACGTCACAGTATATGATGACATCATAATTAGAATGCAGTATGACGTCACAATGTATTATGATGTCATAATGTATCCGCCTCTTGACATCACAATATATTATGAGAGCGCAATTTGCAGGTTTTATGACCAATTTCGCTTACCCCAATTTGTGTCACATCTACTGGAGCATCATGAGCATGTATTATGATGTCACAGCATATGATGACATCATAACTAGTATGCACTATGACGTCACAATGCATTATGACGTCGTAATGTATCCGCCTTATGACATCACAATATATTATGAGAGCGCAACATGCAGGTATTATGAGCAATATCTCTTACACCAATATGTGTCACATCTACTGGAGCATCATTTGCATGTATTATGACGTCACAGTATATGATGACATCATAATTAGTATGCAGTATGACGTCACAATGTATTATGACGTCATAATATATCCTCATTATGACATCACCATATATTATGAGAGCGCAACATGCAGGTATTATGAGCAATTTCTCTTACCCCAATTTGTGTGACATCTACTGGAGCATCATGAGCATGTATTATGATGTCACAGTATATGACGACATCATAATTAGTATGCACTATGACGTCACAATGAAGTATGACGTCATAATGTATCCGCATTATGACATCACAATGTATTATGAGAGCGCAACATGCAGGTATTATGACCAATTTCGCTTACCCCAATTTGTGTCACATTTACTGGAGCATCATGAGCATGTATTATGACGTCACAGTATATGATGACATCATAATTAGTATGCACTTTGACGTCACATTTTATTATGACGTCATAATGTATCCGCATTATGACATCACAATATATTATCAGAGAGCAACTTGCAGGTTTTATGTCCATTTTCGATTACTCCAATTTGTGTCACATCTACTGGAGCATCATGAGCATGTATTATGACGTCACAGTATATGATGACATCATAATTAGTATGCAGTATGACGTCACAATGTATTATGACCTCATAATGTATCCGCATTATGACATCACAATATATTATGAGAGCGCAATTTGCAGGCTTTATGACCAATTTCGCTTACCCCAATTTGAGTCACATCTACTGGACCATCATGAGCATGTATTATGACGTCACAGTATATGATGACATCATAATTAGTATGCAGTATGACGTCACAATGTTTTATGTCGTCATAATGTATCCGCCTTTTGACATCACAATATATTATGAGAGCGCAACATGCAGGTATTATGAGCAATTTCTCTTACCCCAATTTGTTTCACATCTACTGGAGCATCATGAGCATGTATTCTGACGTCACAGTATTTGATGACATCATAATTAGTATGCAGTATGATGTCACAATGTATTATGACGTCAAAATGTATCCGCATTATGACATCACAATATATTATGAGAGCACAACTTGCAGGTATTATGAGCAATTTCTCTTACCCCAATTTGTGTCATGTCTACTGGGGCATCATGAGCATGTATTATGACGTCACAGTATATGATGACATCATAATTAGTATGCAGTATGATGTCACAATGTATTATGACGCCGTAATGTATCCGCCTTATGACATCACAATATATTATGAGAGCGCAATTTGCAGGTATTATGAGCAATTTCTCTTACCCCAATTTGTGTCACATCTACTGGACCATCATGACCATGTATTATGATGTCAGAGTATATGATGACATCATAATTAGTATGCACTATGACGTCACAATGTATTATGACGTCATAATGTATCCGCATTATGACATCACAATATATTATGAGAGCGCAACATGCAGGTATTATGAGCAATTTCTCTTACCGCAATTTGTGTCACATCTACTGGAGCATCATGAGCATGTATTATGACCTCACAGTATATGACGACATCATAATTAGGATGCACTATGACGTCACAATGTATTATGACGTCATAATGTATCCCCTTATGACATCACAATATATTATGAGAGCGCAATTTGCAGGTTTTATGAACAATTTTGCTTACCCCACTTTTTGTGTCACATCTACTGGAGCATCATGAGCATGTATTCTGACGTCACAGTATATGATGACATCATAATTAGTATGCAGTATGACGTCACAATATATTATGACGTCATAATATATCCTCATTATGACATCACAATATATTATGAGAGCGCAACGTGCAGGTATTATGAGCAATTTCTCTTACCACAATTTGTGTCACATCTTCTGGGGCATCATGAGCATGTATTATGACGTCACAGTATATGATGACATCATAATTAGCATGCAGTATGACGTCACAATGTATTATGACGTCATAATGTATCCGCATTATGACATCACAATATATTATGAGAGCGCAATTTGCCGGTTTTATGACCAATTTCGCTTACCCCAATTTGTGTCACATCTACTGGACCATCATGAGCATGTATTATGACGTCACAGTACATGATGACATCATAATTAGTATGCAGTATGACGTCACAATGTATTATGACATCATAATGTATCCGCCTCATGACATCACAATATATTATGAGAGCGCAACATGCAGGTATTATGAGCAATTTCTCTTACCACAATTTGTGTCACATCTACTGGAGCATCATGAGCATGTATTCTGACGTCACAGTATTTGATGACATCATAATTAGTATGTAGTATGACGTCACAATGTATTATGACGTCATAATGTATCCGTATTATGACATCACAAAATATTATGAGAGCGCAATTTGCAGGTTTTATGACCAATTTCGCTTACCCCACTTTTTGTGTCACATCTACTGGAGCATCATGAGCATGTATTATGACGTCACAGTATATGATGACATCATAATTAGTATGCACTATGACGTCACAATGTATTATGACGCCGTAACGTATCCGCATTATGACATCACAATATATTATGAGAGCGCAACATGCAGGTATTATGAGCAATTTCTCTTACCCCAATTTGTGTCACATCTACTGGAGCATCATGAGCATGTATTATGACGTCACAGTATATGATGACATCATAATTAGTATGCAGTATGATGTCACAATGTATTATGACGTCATAATGTATCCGTATTATGACATCACAATATATTATGAGAGCGCAATTTGCACGTTTTATGACCATTTTCGATTACTCCAATTTGTGTCACATCTACTGGAGCATCATGAGCATGTATTATGACGTCACAGTATATGATGACATCATAATTAGTGTGCAGTATGACGTCACAATGTATTATGACGTCATAATGTATCCGCATTATGACATCACAATATATTATGAGAGCGCAACGTGCAGGTATTATGAGCAATTTCTCTTACCCCAATTTGTGTCACATCTACTGGAGCATCCTGAGCATGTATTCTGACGTCACAGTATATGATGACATCATAATTAGTATGAAGTATGACGTCACAATGTATTATGACGTCATAATGTATCCGCATGATGACATCACAATATATTATGAGAGCGCAATTTGCAGGTTTTATGACCGATTTCGCTTAACACAATTTGTGTGACATCTACCGGAGCATCATGAGCATGTATTATGATGTCACAGTATATGATGACATCATAATTATTATGCACTATGACGTAACAATGTATTATGACGCCGTAACGTATCCGCATTATGATATCACAATATATTATGAGAGCACAATTTGCAGGTTTTATGACCAATTTCTCTTACCCCAATTTGTGTCACGTCTACTGGAGCATCATGAGCATGTATTATGACGTCACAGTCTATGATGACATAATAATTAGTATGCAGTATGACGTCACAATGTATTATGATGTCATAATGTATACGCCTTTTGACATCACAATATATTCTGAGAGCACAATTTGCAGGATTTATGATCAATTTCGCTTACCCCAATTTGTGTCAAATCTACTGGAGCATCATGAGCATGTATTATGACGTCACAGCATATGATGACATCATAACTAGTATGCACTATGACGTCACAATGCATTATGACGTCGTAATGTATCCACCTTATGACATCACAATATATTATGAGAGCGCTACATGCAGGTATTATGAGCAATTTCTCTTACCCCAATTTGTGTCACATCTACTGGAGCATCATGAGCATGAATTCTGACGTCACAGTATTTGATGACATCATAATTACTATGCAGTATGACGTCACAATGTATTATGACGTCATAATGTATCCGCATTATGACATCACAATATATTATGAGAGCGCAATTTGCAGGTTTTATGACCAATTTCGCTTACCCCAATTTGTGTCACATCTACTGGAGCATCATGAGCATGTATTATGACGTCACAGTATATGATGACATCATAATTAGTATGGACTTTGACGTCACAATGTATTATGACGTCATAATGTATCCGCATTATGACATCACAATATATTATCAGAGCGCAATTTGCAGGTTTTATGACCATTTTCGATTACTCCAATTTGTGTCACATCTACTGGAGTATCATGAGCATGTATTATGACGTCACAGTATATGATGACATCATAATTAGTATGCAGTATGACGTCACAATGTATTATGATGTCATAATGTATCCGCATTATGACATCACAATATATTATGAGAGCGCAACGTGCAAGTATTATGAGCAATTTCTCTTACCCCAATTTGTGTCACATCTCCTGGAGCATCCTGAGCATGTATTCTGACGTCACAGTATATGATGACATCATAATTAGTATGCAGTATGACGTCACAATGTATTATGACGTCATAATGTATCCGCATTATGACATCACAATATATTATGAGAGCGCAATTTGCAGGTTTTATGACCGATTTCGCTTAACACAATTTGTGTGACATCTACCGGAGCATCATGAGCATGTATTATGATGTCACAGTATATGATGGCATCAGAATTAGTATGCACTATGACGTCACAATGTATTATGACGCCGTAACGTATCCTCATTATGATATCACAATATATTATGAGAGCACAATTTGCAGGTTTTATGACCAATTTCTCTTACCACAATTTGTGTCACATCTACTGGAGCATCATGAGCATGTATTATGACGTCAGAGTATATGATGACATCATAATTAGTATGCACTATGACATCACAATGTATTATGACCTCATAATGTATCCGCATTATGACATCACAATATATTATGAGAACGCAACATGCAGGTATTATGAGCAATTTCTCTTACCACAATTTGTGTCACATCTACTGGAGCATCATGAGCATGTATTATGACGTCACAGTATATGATGACATCATAATTAGTATGCAGTATGACGTCACAATGTATTATGACGTCATAATGTATCCGCATTATGACATCACAATATATTATGAGAGCGCAACATGCAGGTATTATGAGCAATTTCTCTTACTCCAATTTGTGTCACGTCTACTGGAGCATCATGAGCATGTATTATGACGTCACAGTATATGATGACATCATAATTAGAATGCAGTATGACGTCACAATGTATTATGATGTCATAATGTATCCGCCTCTTGACATCACAATATATTATGAGAGCGCAATTTGCAGGTTTTATGACCAATTTCGCTTACCCCAATTTGTGTCACATCTACTGGAGCATCATGAGCATGTATTATGATGTCACAGCATATGATGACATCATAACTAGTATGCACTATGACGTCACAATGCATTATGACGTCGTAATGTATCCGCCTTATGACATCACAATATATTATGAGAGCGCAACATGCAGGTATTATGAGCAATATCTCTTACCCCAATATGTGTCACATCTACTGGAGCATCATTTGCATGTATTATGACGTCACAGTATATGATGACATCATAATTAGTATGCAGTATGACGTCACAATGTATTATGACGTCATAATATATCCTCATTATGACATCACCATATATTATGAGAGCGCAACATGCAGGTATTATGAGCAATTTCTCTTACCCCAATTTGTGTGACATCTACTGGAGCATCATGAGCATGTATTATGATGTCACAGTATATGACGACATCATAATTAGTATGCACTATGACGTCACAATGAAGTATGACGTCATAATGTATCCGCATTATGACATCACAATGTATTATGAGAGCGCAACATGCAGGTATTATGACCAATTTCGCTTACCCCAATTTGTGTCACATTTACTGAAGCATCATGAGCATGTATTATGACCTCACAGTATATGATGACATCATAATTAGTATGCACTATGACGTCACATTTTATTATGACGTCATAATGTATCCGCATTATGACATCACAATATATTATAAGAGAGCAACTTGCAGGTTTTATGTCCATTTTCGATTACTCCAATTTGTGTCACATCTACTGGAGCATCATGAGCATGTATTATGACGTCACAGTATATGATGACATCATAATTAGTATGCAGTATGACGTCACAATGTATTATGACCTCATAATGTATCCGCATTATGACATCACAATATATTATGAGAGCGCAGTTTGCAGGCTTTATGACCAATTTCGCTTACCCCAATTTGAGTCACATCTACTGGACCATCATGAGCATGTATTATGACGTCACAGTATATGATGACATCATAATTAGTATGCAGTATGACGTCACAATGTTTTATGTCGTCATAATGTATCCGCCTTTTGACATCACAATATATTATGAGAGCGCAACATGCAGGTATTATGAGCAATTTCTCTTACCCCAATTTGTTTCACATCTACTGGAGCATCATGAGCATGTATTCTGACGTCACAGTATTTGATGACATCATAATTAGTATGCAGTATGATGTCACAATGTATTATGACGTCAAAATGTATCCGCATTATGACATCACAATATATTATGAGAGCACAACTTGCAGGTATTATGAGCAATTTCTCTTACCCCAATTTGTGTCATGTCTACTGGGGCATCATGAGCATGTATTCTGACGTCACAGTATATGATGACATCATAATTAGTATGCAGTATGATGTCACAATGTATTATGACGCCGTAATGTATCCGCCTTATGACATCACAATATATTATGAGAGCGCAATTTGCAGGTATTATGAGCAATTTCTCTTACCCCAATTTGTGTCACATCTAATGGACCATCATGACCATGTATTATGATGTCAGAGTATATGATGACATCATAATTAGTATGCACTATGACGTCACAATGTATTATGACGTCATAATGTATCCGCATTATGACATCACAATATATTATGAGAGCGCAACATGCAGGTATTATGAGCAATTTCTCTTACCGCAATTTGTGTCACATCTACTGGAGCATCATGAGCATGTATTATGACCTCACAGTATATGACGACATCATAATTAGGATGCACTATGACGTCACAATGTATTATGACGTCATAATGTATCCCCTTATGACATCACAATATATTATGAGAGCGCAATTTGCAGGTTTTATGAACAATTTCGCTTACCCCACTTTTTGTGTCACATCTACTGGAGCATCATGAGCATGTATTCTGACGTCACAGTATATGATGACATCATAATTAGTATGCAGTATGACGTCACAATATATTATGACGTCATAATATATCCTCATTATGACATCACAATATATTATGAGAGCGCAACGTGCAGGTATTATGAGCAATTTCTCTTACCACAATTTGTGTCACATCTTCTGGGGCATCATGAGCATGTATTATGACGTCACAGTATATGATGACATCATAATTAGCATGCAGTATGACGTCACAATGTATTATGACGTCATAATGTATCCGCATTATGACATCACAATATATTATGAGAGCGCAATTTGCCGGTTTTATGACCAATTTCGCTTACCCCAATTTGTGTCACATCTACTGGACCATCATGAGCATGTATTATGACGTCACAGTACATGATGACATCATAATTAGTATGCAGTATGACGTCACAATGTATTATGACATCATAATGTATCCGCCTCATGACATCACAATATATTATGAGAGCGCAACATGCAGGTATTATGAGCAATTTCTCTTACCACAATTTGTGTCACATCTACTGGAGCATCATGAGCATGTATTCTGACGTCACAGTATTTGATGACATCATAATTAGTATGTAGTATGACGTCACAATGTATTATGACGTCATAATGTATCCGTATTATGACATCACAAAATATTATGAGAGCGCAATTTGCAGGTTTTATGACCAATTTCGCTTACCCCACTTTTTGTGTCACATCTACTGGAGCATCATGAGCATGTATTATGACGTCACAGTATATGATGACATCATAATTAGTATGCACTATGACGTCACAATGTATTATGACGCCGTAACGTATCCGCATTATGACATCACAATATATTATGAGAGCGCAACATGCAGGTATTATGAGCAATTTCTCTTACCCCAATTTGTGTCACATCTACTGGAGCATCATGAGCATGTATTATGACGTCACAGTATATGATGACATCATAATTAGTATGCAGTATGATGTCACAATGTATTATGACGTCATAATGTATCCGTATTATGACATCACAATATATTATGAGAGCGCAATTTGCACGTTTTATGACCATTTTCGATTACTCCAATTTGTGTCACATCTACTGGAGCATCATGAGCATGTATTATGACGTCACAGTATATGATGACATCATAATTAGTGTGCAGTATGACGTCACAATGTATTATGACGTCATAATGTATCCGCATTATGACATCACAATATATTATGAGAGCGCAACGTGCAGGTATTATGAGCAATTTCTCTTACCCCAATTTGTGTCACATCTACTGGAGCATCCTGAGCATGTATTCTGACGTCACAGTATATGATGACATCATAATTAGTATGAAGTATGACGTCACAATGTATTATGACGTCATAATGTATCCGCATTATGACATCACAATATATTATGAGAGCGCAATTTGCAGGTTTTATGACCGATTTCGCTTAACACAATTTGTGTGACATCTACCGGAGCATCATGAGCATGTATTATGATGTCACAGTATATGATGACATCATAATTATTATGCACTATGACGTAACAATGTATTATGACGCCGTAACGTATCCGCATTATGATATCACAATATATTATGAGAGCACAATTTGCAGGTTTTATGACCAATTTCTCTTACCCCAATTTGTGTCACGTCTACTGGAGCATCATGAGCATGTATTATGACGTCACAGTCTATGATGACATAATAATTAGTATGCAGTATGACGTCACAATGTATTATGATGTCATAATGTATACGCCTTTTGACATCACAATATATTCTGAGAGCACAATTTGCAGGATTTATGATCAATTTCGCTTACCCCAATTTGTGTCAAATCTACTGGAGCATCATGAGCATGTATTATGACGTCACAGCATATGATGACATCATAACTAGTATGCACTATGACGTCACAATGCATTATGACGTCGTAATGTATCCACCTTATGACATCACAATATATTATGAGAGCGCAATATGCAGGTATTATGAGCAATATCTCTTACCCCAATATGTGTCACATCTACTGGAGCATCATTTGCATGTATAATGACGTCACAGAATATGATGACATCATAATTAGTATGCAGTATGACGTCACAATGTATTATGACGTCATAATATATCCTCATTATGACATCACCATATATTATGAGAGCGCAACATGCAGGTATTATGAGCAATTTCTCTTACCCCAATTTGTGTGACATCTACTGGAGCATCATGAGCATGTATTATGATGTCACAGTATATGACGATATCATAATTAGTATGCATTATGACGTCACAATGTATTATGACGTCATAATGTATCCGCATTATGACATCACAATATATTATGAGAGCGCAATTTGCAGGTTTTATGACCAATTTCGCTTACCCCAATTTGTGTCACATCTACTGGAGCATCATGAGCATGTATTATGACGTCACAGTATATGATGACATCATAATTAGTATGCAGTAGGACGTCAAAATGTATTATGACGTCATAATGTATCCGCCTTTTGACATCACAATATATTATGAGAGCGCAACATGCAGGTATTATGAGCAATTTCTCTTACCCCAATTTGTGTGACATCTACTGGAGCATCATGAGCATGTATTCTGACGTCACAGTATTTGATGACATCATAATTAGTATGCAGTATGACGTCACAATGTATTATGACGTCATAATGTATCCGCATTATGACATCACAATATATTATCAGAGCGCAATTTGCAGGTTTTATGACCATTTTCGATTACTCTAATTTGTGTCACATCTACTGGAGAATCATGAGCATGTATTATGACGTCACAGTATATGATGACATCATAATTAGTATGCAGTATGACGTCACAATGTATTATGATATCATAATGTATCCGCATTATGACATCACAATATATTATGAGAGCGCAACGTGCAAGTATTATGAGCAATTTCTCTTACCCCAATTTGTGTCACATCTCCTGGAGCATCCTGACCACGTATTCTGACGTCACAGTATATGATGACATCATAATTAGTATGCAGTATGACGTCACAATGTATTATGACGTCATAATGTATCCGCATTATGACATCACAATATATTATGAGAGCGCAATTTGCAGGTTTTATGACCGATTTCGCTTAACACAATTTGTGTGACATCTACCGGAGCATCATGAGCATGTATTATGATGTCACAGTATATGATGGCATCATAATTAGTATGCACTATGACGTCACAATGTATTATGACGCCGTAACGTATCCTCATTATGATATCACAATATATTATGAGAGCACAATTTGCAGGTTTTATGACCAATTTCTCTTACCCCAATTTGTGTCACATCTACTGGAGCATCATGAGCATGTATTATGACGTCAGAGTATATGATGACATCATAATTAGTATGCACTATGACATCACAATGTATTATGACCTCATAATGTATCCGCATTATGACATCACAATATATTATGAGAACGCAACATGAAGGTATTATGAGCAATTTCTCTTACCACAATTTGTGTCACATCTACTGGAGCATCATGAGCATGTATTATGACGTCACAGTATATGATGACATCATAATTAGTATGCAGTATGACGTCACAATGTATTATGACGTCATAATGTATCCGCATTATGACATCACAATATATTATGAGAGCGCAACATGCAGGTATTATGAGCAATTTCTCTTACTCCAATTTGTGTCACGTCTACTGGAGCATCATGAGTATGTATTATGACGTCACAGTATATGATGACATCATAATTAGAATGCAGTATGACGTCACAATGTATTATGATGTCATAATGTATCCGCCTCTTGACATCACAATATATTATGAGAGCGCAATTTGCAGGTTTTATGACCAATTTCGCTTACCCCAATTTGTGTCACATCTACTGGAGCATCATGAGCATGTATTATGATGTCACAGCATATGATGACATCATAACTAGTATGCACTATGACGTCACAATGCATTATGACGTCGTAATGTATCCGCCTTATGACATCACAATATATTATGAGAGCGCAACATGCAGGTATTATGAGCAATATCTCTTACCCCAATATGTGTCACATCTACTGGAGCATCATTTGCATGTATTATGACGTCACAGTATATGATGACATCATAATTAGTATGCAGTATGACGTCACAATGTATTATGACGTCATAATATATCCTCATTATGACATCACCATATATTATGAGAGCGCAACATGCAGGTATTATGAGCAATTTCTCTTACCCCAATTTGTGTGACATCTACTGGAGCATCATGAGCATGTATTATGATGTCACAGTATATGACGACATAATAATTAGTGTGCACTATGACGTCACAATGTATTATGACGTCATAATGTATCCGCATTATGACATCACAATATATTATGAGAACGCAACATGCAGGTATTATGACCAATTTCTCTTACCCCAATTTGTGTCCCATCTACTGGAGCATCATGAGCATGTATTATGACGTCACAGTATATGATGACATCATAATTAGTGTGCAGTATGACGTCACAATGAAGTATGACGTCATAATGTATCCGCATTATGACATCACAATGTATTATGAGAGCGCAACATGCAGGTATTATGACCAATTTCGCTTACCCCAATTTGTGTCACATTTACTGGATCATCATGAGCATGTATTATGATGTCACAGTATATGATGACATCATAATTAGTATGCACTATGACGTCACATTTTATTATGACGTTATAATGTATCCGCATTATGACATCACAATATATTATCAGAGAGCAACTTGCAGGTTTTATGTCCATTTTCGATTACTCCAATTTGTGTCACATCTACTGGAGCATCATGAGCATGTATTATGACGTCACAGTATATGATGACATCATAATTAGTATGCAGTATGATGTCACAATGTATTATGACGTCATAATGTATCCGTATTATGACATCACAATATATTATGAGAGCGCAATTTGCACGGTTTATGACCATTTTCGATTACTCCAATTTGTGTCACATCTACTGGAGCATCATGAGCATGTATTATGACGTCACAGTATATGATGACATCATAATTAGTGTGCAGTATGACGTCACAATGTATTATGACGTCATAATGTATCCGCATTATGACATCACAATATATTATGAGAGCGCAACGTGCAGGTATTATGAGCAATTTCTCTTACCCCAATTTGTGTCACATCTACTGGAGCATCCTGAGCATGTATTCTGACGTCACAGTATATGATGACATCATAATTAGTATGAAGTATGACGTCACAATGTATTATGACGTCATAATGTATCCGCATTATGACATCACAATATATTATGAGAGCGCAATTTGCAGGTTTTATGACCGATTTCGCTTAACACAATTTGTGTGACATCTACCGGAGCATCATGAGCATGTATTATGATGTCACAGTATATGATGACATCATAATTAGTATGCACTATGACGTAACAATGTATTATGACGCCGTAACGTATCCGCATTATGATATCACAATATATTATGAGAGCACAATTTGCAGGTTTTATGACCAATTTCTCTTACCCCAATTTGTGTCACGTCTACTGGAGCATCATGAGCATGTATTATGACGTCACAGTCTATGATGACATAATAATTAGTATGCAGTATGACGTCACAATGTATTATGATGTCATAATGTATACGCCTTTTGACATCACAATATATTCTGAGAGCGCAATTTGCAGGATTTATGATCAATTTCGCTTACCCCAATTTGTGTCAAATCTACTGGAGCATCATGAGCATGTATTATGACGTCACAGCATATGATGACATCATAACTAGTATGCACTATGACGTCACAATGCATTATGACGTCGTAATGTATCCGCCTTATGACATCACAATATATTATGAGAGCGCAATATGCAGGTATTATGAGCAATATCTCTTACCCCAATATGTGTCACATCTACTGGAGCATCATTTGCATGTATAATGATGTCACAGAATATGATGACATCATAATTAGTATGCAGTATGACGTCACAATGTATTATGACGTCATAATGTATCCGCCTTATGACATCACAATATATTATGAGAGTGCAACATGCAGGTATTATCAGCAATTTCTCTTGCCCCAATTTGTGTCACATCTACTGGAGCATCATGAGCATGTATTCTGACGTCACAGTATATGATGACATCATAATTAGCATGCAGTATGATGTCACAATGTATTATGACGTCATAACGTATCCGCATTATGACATCACAATATACTATGAGAGCGCAATTTGCAGGATTTATGAACAATTTCGCTTACCCCAATTTGTGTCAAATCTACTGGAGCATCATGAGCATGTATTATGACGTCAGAGTATATGATGACATCATAATTAGTATGCAGTATGACGTCACAATGTATTATGACGCCGTAATGTATCCGCCTTATGACATCACAATATATTATGAGAGCGCAATTTGCAGGTATTATGAGCAATTTCTCTTACCCCAATTTGTGTCACATCTACTGGAGCATCATGAGCATGTATTATGACGTCAGAGTATATGATGACATCATGATTAGTATGCACTATGACGTCACAATGTATTATGACGTCATAATGTATCCGCATTATGACATCACAATATATTATGAGAGCGCAATTTGCAGGTTTTATGAACAATTTCGCTTACCCCAATTTGTGTCACATCTACTGGAGCATCATGAGCATGTATTATGACGTCACAGTATATGATGACATCATAATTAGTATGCAGTATGACGTCACAATGTATTATGACGTCATAATGTATCCGCCTTATGACATCACAATATATTATGAGGGTGCAACATGCAGGTATTATCAGCAATTTCTCTTGCCCCAATTTGTGTCACATCTACTGGAGCATCATGAGCATGTATTCTGACGTCACAGTATATGATGACATCATAATTAGTATGCAGTATGATGTCACTATGTATTATGACGTCATAATGTATCCGCATTATGACATCACAACATACTATGAGAGCGCAATTTGCAGGTTTTATGAACAATTTCGCTTACCCCAATTTGTGTCACATCTACTGGAGCATCATGAGCATGTATTATGACGTCAGAGTATATGATGACATCATAATTAGTATGCAGTATGACGTCACAATGTATTATGACGCCGTAATGTATCCGCCTTATGACATCACAATATATTATGAGAGCGCAATTTGCAGGTATTATGAGCAATTTCTCTTACCGCAATTTGTGTCACATCTACTGGAGCATCATGAGCATGTATTATGACATCACAGTATATGATGACATCATAATTAGTATGCACTATGACGTCACATTTTATTATGACGTCATAATGTATCCGCATTATGACATCACAATATATTATCAGAGAGCAACTTGCAGGTTTTATGTCCATTTTCGATTACTCCAATTTGTGTCACATCTACTGGAGCATCATGAGCATGTATTATGACCTCAGAGTATATGATGACATCATAATTAGGATGCACTATGACGTCACAATGTATTATGACGTCATAATGTATCCGCATTATGACATCACAATATATTATGAGAACGCAACATGCAGGTATTATGAGCAATTTCTCTTACCGCAATTTGTGTCACATCTACTGGAGCATCATGAGCATGTATTATGACGTCACAGTATATGATGACATCATAATTAGTATGCAGTATGACGTCACAATGTATTATGACGTCATAATGTATCCGCATTATGACATCACAATATATTATGAGAGCGCAACTTGCAGGTATTATGAGCAATTTCTCTTACTCCAATTTGTGTCACGTCTACTGGAGCATCATGAGCATGTATTATGACGTCACAGTATATGATGACATCATAATTAGAATGCAGTATGACGTCACAATGTATTATGATGTCATAATGTATCCGCCTCTTGACATCACAATATATTATGAGAGCGCAATTTGCAGGTTTTATGACCAATTTCGCTTACCCCAATTTGTGTCACATCTACTGGAGCATCATGAGCATGTATTATGATGTCACAGCATATGATGACATCATAACTAGTATGCACTATGACGTCACAATGCATTATGACGTCGTAATGTATCCGCCTTATGACATCACAATATATTATGAGAGCGCAACATGCCGGTATTATGAGCAATATCTCTTACCCCAATATGTGTCACATCTACTGGAGCTTCATTTGCATGTATTATGACGTCACAGTATATGATGACATCATAATTAGTATGCAGTATGACGTCACAATGTATTATGACGTCATAATATATCCTCATTATGACATCACCATATATTATGAGAGCGCAACATGCAGGTATTATGAGCAATTTCTCTTACCCCAATTTGTGTGACATCTACTGGAGCATCATGAGCATGTATTATGATGTCACAGTATATGACGACATCATAATTAGTATGCACTATGACGTCACAATGTATTATGACGTCATAATGTATCCGCATTATGACATCACAATATATTATGAGAACGCAACATGCAGGTATTATGACCAATTTCTCTTACCCCAATTTGTGTCCCATCTACTGGAGCATCATGAGCATGTATTATGACGTCACAGTATATGATGACATCATAATTAGTGTGCAGTATGACATCACAATGAAGTATGACGTCATAATGTATCCGCATTATGACATCACAATGTATTATGAGAGCGCAACATGCAGGTATTATGACCAATTTCGCTTACCCCAATTTGTGTCACATTTACTGGAGCATCATGAGCATGTATTATGACGTCACAGTATATGATGACATCATAATTAGTATGCACTATGACGTCACATTTTATTATGACGTCATAATGTATCCGCATTATGACATCACAATATATTATCAGAGAGCAACTTGCAGGTTTTATGTCCATTTTCGATTACTCCAATTTGTGTCACATCTACTGGAGCATCATGAGCATGTATTATGACGTCACAGTATATGATGACATCATAATTAGTATGCAGTATGACGTCACAATGTATTATGACCTCATAATGTATCCGCATTATGACATCACAATATATTATGAGAGCGCAATTTGCAGGTTTTATGACCAATTTCGCTTACCCCAATTTGAGTCACATCTACCGGACCATCATGAGCATGTATTATGACGTCACAGTATATGATGACATCATAATTAGTATGCAGTATGACGTCACAATGTTTTATGTCGTCATAATGTATCCGCCTTTTGACATCACAATATATTATGAGAGCGCAACATGCCGGTATTATGAGCAATATCTCTTACCCCAATATGTGTCACATCTACTGGAGCATCATGAGCATGTATTATGACGTCAGAGTATATGATGACATCATAATTAGTATGCAGTATGACGTCACAATGTATTATGACGCCGTAATGTATCCGCCTTATGACATCACAATATATTATGAGAGCGCAATTTGCAGGTATTATGAGCAATTTCTCTTACCCCAATTTGTGTCACATCTACTGGAGCATCATGACCATGTATTATGATGTCAGAGTATATGATGACATCATAATTAGTATGCACTATGACATCACAATGTATTATGACGTCATAATGTATCCGCATTATGAAATCACAATATATTATGAGAGCGCAATTTGCAGGTTTTATGACCAATTTCGCTTACCCCATTTTGTGTCACATCTACTGGAGCATCATGAGCATGTATTATGACGTCACAGTATATGATGACATCATAATTAGTATGCAGTATGACGTCACAATGTATTATGACGTCATAATGTATCCGCATTCTGACATCACAATATATTATGAGAGCGCAACATGCAGGTATTATGACCAATTTCGCTTACCCCAATTTGTGTCACATCTACTGGAGCATCATGAGCATGTATTATGACGTCACAGTATATGATGACATCATAATTAGTATGCACTATGACGTCACAATGTTTTATGACGTCATAATGTATCCGCATTATGACATCACAATATATTATGAGAGCGCAATTTGCAGGTTTTATGAACAATTTCGCTTACCCCAATTTGTGTCACATCTACTGGAGCATCATGATCATGTATTATGACGTCACAGCATATGATGACATCATAACAAGTATGCAAGATGACGTCACAATGTATTATGATGTCATAATGTATCCGCATTATGACATCACAATATATTATGAGAGCGCAACATGCAGGTATTATGAGCAATTTCTCTTACCCCAATTTGTGTCACATCTACTGGAGCATCATGAGCATATATTATGACGTCACAGTAAATGATGACATCATAATTAGTATGCACTATGACGTCACAATGTATTATGACGTCATATTGTATCCGCATTTTGACATCACAATATATTATCAGAGCGCAATTTGCAGGTTTTATGACCAATTTCGCTTACCCCATTTTGTGTCACATCTACTGAAGCATCATGAGCATGTATTATGACGTCACAGTACATGATGACATCATAATTAGTATGCAGTATGACGTCACAATGTATTATGATGTCATAATGTATCCGCATTATGACATCACAATATATTATGAGTGCGCAATTTGCATGTCTTATGACCATTTTCGGTTACCCCAATTTGTGTCACATCTACTGGAGCATCATGAGCATGTATTATGACCTCACAGTATATGATGACATCATAATGAGTATGCAATATGACGTCACAATGTATTATGACGTCATAATATATCCGCATTATGACATCACAATATATTATGAGAGCGAAATTTGCAGGTATTATGAGCAATTTCTCTTACCTCAATTTGTGTCACATTTACTGGAGCATCATGAGCATGTATTATGACGTCACAGTATGTGATGACATCATAATTAGTATGCACTATGATGTCACAATGTATTATGACGTCATAATATATCCGCATTATGACATCACAATATATTATGAGAGCGCAATTTGCAGGTATTATGAGCAGTTTCTCTTACCCCAATTTGTTTCACATCTACTGGAGAATCATGAGCATGTATTATGACATCACAGTATATGATGACAAAATAATTAGTATGCACTATGACGTCACAATGTATTATGACGTCATAATGTATCCGCATTATGACATCACAATATATTATGACAGCGCAACATGCAGGTATTATGAGCAAATTCTCTTACCCCAATTTGTGTCACATCTGCTGGAGCATCATAAGCATGTATTATGACGTCACAGTATATGATGACATCATAATTAGTATGCACTATGACGTCACAATGTACTATGTCGTCATAATGTATTCGCATTATGACATCACAATATATTATGAGAGCGCAATTTGCAGGTTTTATGACCAATTTTGCTTACCCCATTTTGTGTCACATCTACTGGAGCAACATGAGCATGTATTATGACGTCACAGTATATGATGACATCATAATTAGTATGGACTATGAAGTCACAATGTATTATGACGTCATAATGTATCCGCATTCTGACATCACAATATATAATGAGAGCGCAACATGCAGGTATTATGACCAATTTCGCTTACCCCGATTTGTGTCACATCTACTGGAGCATCATGAGCATGTATTATGACGTCACAGTATATGATGACATCATAATTAGTATGCACTATGACGTCACAATGTATTATGACGTCATAATGTATCCGCATTATGACATCACAATATATTATGAGAGCGCAATTTGCAGGTTTTGTGACCAATTTCGCTTACCCCAATTTGTGTCACATCTACTGCTGCACCATGAGCATGTATTATGACGTCACAGTATATGATGACATCATAATTAGTATGCAGTATGACGTCACAGTCTATTATGAAGTCATAATGTATCCGCTTTATGACATCACAATATATTATGAGAGCGCAACATGCAGGTATTATGAGCAATTTCTCTTACCCCAATTTGTGTCACATCTACTGGAGCATCATGAGCATGTATTATGACGTCACAGTATATGATGACATCATAGTTACTGTGCACTATGACGTCACAATGTATTATGATGTCATAATGTATTCGCTTTATGATATCACAATATTTTATGAGAGCGCAATTTGCATGTCTTATGACCATTTTCGCTTACCCCAATTTGTGTCACATCTACTGGAGCATCATGAGCATGTATTGTGATGTCACAGTATATGATGACATCATAATGAGTATGCAATATGACGTCACAATGTATTATGACGTCATAATGTATCCGCATTATGACATCACAATATATTATGAGAGCGCAACATGCAGGTATTTTGAGCAATTTCTCTTACCCCTATTTGTGTCACATCTACTGGAGCATCATGAGTATGTATTATGACGTCACAGTATATGATGACATCATAATTAGTATGCACTATGACGTCACAATGTATTATGACGTCAAAATGTATCCACATTATGACATCACAATACATTATGAGAGCGCAATTTGCAGGTATTATGAGCAATTTCTCTTACCCCAATTTGTGTCACATCTACTGGAGCATCATGAGAATGTATAATGACATCACAGTATATGATGACATCATAATTAGTATGGACTATGACGTCAAAATGTATTATGACGTCATAATGTATCCACATTATGACATCACAATATATTACGAGAACCCAATTTGCAGGTATTATGAGCAAATTCTCTTTCCCCAATTTGTGTCACATCTACTGGAGCATCATGAGCATGTATTATGACGTCAAAGTATATGATGACATCATAATTAGTAAGCACTATGACGTCACAATGTATTGTGACGTCATAATGTATCCGCCTTATGACATCACAGTATATGATGAGATCGCAATTTGCAGGTATTGTGACACATTCCTCTTACCCCAATTTGTGTCACATCTAGTGGAGCATCATGAGCATGTATTATGATGTCAGAGTATATGATGACATCATAATTGGTATGCACTATGACGTCACAATGTATTATGACGTCATAATGTATCCGCATTATGACATCACAATATATTATGAGAGTGCAATTTACAGGTCTTATGACCAATTTCGCTTACCACAATTTGTGTCACATCTACTGGAGCATCATGATCATGTATTATGACGTCACAGCATATGATGACATCATAACTAGTATGCAAGATGACGCCACAATGTATTATGACGTGATTATGTATCCGCATTATGACATCACAATATATTATGAGAGCGCAATTTGCAGGTTTTATGACCAATTTCGCTTACCCCAATTTGTGTCACATCTACTGGAGCATCATGAGCATGTATTATGACGTCACAGTATATGATGACATCATAATTAGTATGCAGTATGACGTCACAATGTATTATGACGTCATAATGTATCCGCATTATGACATCACAATATATTATGAGAGCGCAATTTGCAGGTTTTATGACCATTTTCGATTACTCCAATTTGTGTCACATCTACTGGAGCATCATGAGCATGTATTATGACGTCACAGTATATGATGACATCATAATTAGTATGCAGTATGACGTCACAATGTATTATGACGTCATAATGTATCCGCATTCTGACATCACAATATATTATGAGAGCGCAACATGCAGGTATTATGAGCAATTTCTCTTACCCCAATTTGTGTCACATCTACTGGAGCATCATGAGCATGTATTATGACGTCACAGTATATGATGACATCATAATTAGTACGGACTATGACGTCACAATGTATTATGACGTCATAATGTATCCACATTATGACATCACAATATATTATGAGAGCGCAATTTGCAGGTTTTATGACCATTTTCGATTACTCCAATTTGTGTCACATCTACTAGAGCATCATGAGCATGTATTATGACGTCACAGTATATGATGACATCATAATTAGTATGCAGTATGACGTCACAATGTATTATGACGTCATAATGTATCCGCATTATGACATCACAATATATTATGAGAGCGCAACATGCAGGTATTATGAGCAATTTCTCTTACCCCAATTTGTGTCACATCTACTGGAGCATCATGAGCATGTATTATGACGTCACAGTATATGATGACATAATAATTAGTATGCAGTATGACGTCACAATATATTATGACGTCATAATGTATCCGCAATATGATATCACAATATATTATGAGAGCGCAACATGCAGGTATTATGAGCAATTTCTCTAACCCAATTTGTGTCACATCTACTGGAGCATCATGAGCATGTATTATGACGTCACAGTATATGATGACATCATAATTGGTATGCACTATGATGTCACAATGTATTATGACGTCATAATGTATCCGCATTATGACATCTCAATATATTATGAGAGCGCAATTTGCAGGTTTTATGACTAATTTCGCTTACCCCAATTTGTGTCACATCTACTGGAGCATCATGAGCATGTATTATGACGTCACAGTATATGATGACATCATAATTAGTATGCACTATGACGTCACAATGTATTATGACGCCGTAATGTGTCCGCATTATGACATCACAATATATTATGACAGCGCAATTTGCAGGTCTTATGAGCAATTTCTCTTACCCCAATTTGTGTCACATCTACTCGAGCATCATGAGCATGTATTATGATGTCCCAGTATATGATGACATCATAATTAGTATGCAGTATGACGTCACAATGTATTGTGACGTCATAATGCATCCGCATTATGACATCACAATATATTATGAGAGCACAATTTGCAGGTATTATGACCAATTTCTCTTACCACAATTTGTGTCACATCTACTGGAGCATCATGAGCATGTATTATGACGTCACAGTATATGATGACATCGTAATTAGTATGCAGTATGACGTCACAATGTATTATGACTGCATAATGTATCCACATTATGACATCACAATGTATTATGAGAGCGCACAATGCAGGTATTATGACCAATTTCGCTTACCCCAATTTGTGTCACATCTACTGGAGCATCATGAGCATGTATTATGACGTCACAGTATATGATGACATCATAATTAGTATGGACTATGACGTCACAATGTATTATGACGTCATACTGTATCCGCATTAAGACATCACAATATATTATGATAGCGCAATTTGCAGGTTTTATGACCATTTTCGATTACTCCAATTTGTTTCACATCTACTGGAGCATCATGAGCATGTATTATGACGTCACAGTATATGATGACATTATAATTAGTATGCAGTATGACGTCACAATGTATTATGACGTCATAATATATCCGCATTATGACATCACAATATACCATGAGAGCGCAACATGCAGGTATTATGAGCAATATGTCTTACCTAAATTTGTGTCACATCTACTGGAGCATCATGAGCATGTGTTATGACGTCACAGTATATGATGACATAATAATTAGTATGCACTATGATGTCACAATGTATTATGACGTCATAATGTATCCGCATTATGACATCACAATATATTTTGAGAGCGCAATTTGCAGGTATTATGAGCAATTTCTCTTACCCCAATTTCTGTCACGTCTATTGGAGCATCATGAGCATGTATTATGACGTCACAGTATATGATGACATCATAATTAGTATGCAGTATGATGTCACAATATATTATGACGTCATAATGTATCCGCATTATGACATCACAATATATTATGAGAGCGCAACATGCAGGTATTATGACCAATTTCGCTTACCCCAATTTGTGTCACATCTAGTGGAGCATCATGAGCATGTATTATGATGTCACAGTATATGATGACATCATAATTAGTATGGACTATGACGTCACAATGTATTATGACGTCATAATGTATCCGCATTATGACATCACAATATATTATAAGAGCGCAATTTGAAGGTTTTATGACCATTTTCGATTACTCCAATTTGTTTCACATCTACTGGAGCATCATGAGCATGTATTATGACGTCACAGTATATGATGACATCATAATTAGTATGCACTATGACGTCACAATGTATTATGACGTCATAATGTATCCGCATTATGACATCATAAAATATTATGAGAGCGCAACATGCAGGTATTATGAGCAATTTCTCTTACCCCAATTTGTGTTACATCTACTGGAGCATCATGAGCATGTATTATGACGTCACAGTATATGATGACATTATAATTACTATGCAGTATGACGTCACAATGTATTATGATGTCATAATGTATCCGCATTATGACATCACACTATATTATGAGAGCGCAATTTGCAGGTTTTATGACCAATTTCGCTTACCCCAATTTGTGTCACATCTACTGGAGCATCATGAGCATGTATTTTGACGTCACAGTATATGAGGACATCATAATTAGTATGCAGTATGACGTCACAATGTATTATGACGTCATAATGTATCCGCATTATAACATCACAATATATTATGAGAGAGCAATTTGCAGTATTTATGACCAATTTCTCTTTCCCCAATTTGTGTCACATCTACTGGAGCGTCATGAGCATGTATTATGATATCACAGTATATGATGACATCATAATTAGTATGCAGTATGACGTCACAATGTATTATGACGTCATAATGTATCCGCATTATGACATCACAATGTATAATGAGAGCGCAACATGCAGGTATTATGACCAATTTCGCTTACCCCAATTTGTGTCACATCCACTGGAGCATCATGAGCATGTATTATGACGTCACAGTATATGATGACTTCATAATTAGTATGGACTATGACGTCACAATGTATTATGACGTCATAATGTATCCGCATGATGACATCACAATATATTATAAGAGCGCAATTTGCAGGTTTTATGACCATTTTCGATTACTCCAATTTGTGTCAGATCTACTGGAGCATCATGAGCATGTATTATTACGTCACAGTATATGATGACATCATAATTAGTATGCAGTATGATGTCACAATGTATTATGACGTCATAATGTATCCGCATTATGACATCACAATATATTATGAGAGCGCAACATGCAGGTATTATGAGCAATTTCTCTTACCCCAATATGTGTCACATCTACTGGAGCATCATGAGCATGTATTATGACGTCACAGTATATGATGACATCATAATTAGTACGGACTATGACGTCACAATGTATTATGACGTCATAATGTATCCACATTATGACATCACAATATATTATGAGAGCGCAATTTGCAGGTTTTATGACCGTTTTCGATTACTCCAATTCGTGTCACATCTACTGGAGCATCATGAGCATGTATTATGACGTCACAGGATATGATGACATCATAATTAGTATGCAGTATGACGTCACAATGTATTATGACGTCATAATGTATCCGCATTATGACATCACAATATATTATGAGAGCGCAATTTGCAGTTATTATGAGCAAATTCTCTTACCCCAAATTGTGTCACATCTACTGGAGCATCATGAGCATGTATTATGACGTCACAGTATATGTTGACATCATAATTAGTAAGCACTATGACGTCACAATGTATTGTGACGTCATAATGTATCCGCATTATGACATCACAATATATGATGAGATCGCAATTTGCAGGTATTGTGACCCATTTCTCTTACCCCAATTTGTGTCACATCTACTGGAGCATCATGAGCATGTATTATGATATCACAGTATATGATGACATCATAATTGGTATGCACTATGATGTCACAATGTATTATGACGTCATAATGTATCCGCATTATGACATCTCAATATATTATGAGAGCGCAATTTGCAGGTTTTATGACTAATTTCGCTTACCCCAATTTGTGTCACATCTACTGGAGCATCATGAGCATGTATTATGACGTCACAGTATATGATGACATCATAATTAGTATGCACTATGACGTCACAATGTATTATGACGCCGTAATGTGTCCGCATTATGACATCACAATATATTATGACAGCGCAATTTGCAGGTCTTATGAGCAATTTCTCTTACCCCAATTTGTGTCACATCTACTCGAGCATCATGAGCATGTATTATGATGTCCCAGTATATGATGACATCATAATTAGTATGCAGTATGACGTCACAATGTATTGTGACGTCATAATGCATCCGCATTATGACATCACAATATATTATGAGAGCACAATTTGCAGGTATTATGACCAATTTCTCTTACCACAATTTGTGTCACATCTACTGGAGCATCATGAGCATGTATTATGACGTCACAGTATATGATGACATCGTAATTAGTATGCAGTATGACGTCACAATGTATTATGACTGCATAATGTATCCACATTATGACATCACAATGTATTATGAGAGCGCACAATGCAGGTAGTATGACCAATTTCGCTTACCCCAATTTGTGTCACATCTACTGGAGCATCATGAGCATGTATTATGACGTCACAGTATATGATGACATCATAATTAGTATGGACTATGACGTCACAATGTATTATGACGTCATACTGTATCCGCATTAAGACATCACAATATATTATGATAGCGCAATTTGCAGGTTTTATGACCATTTTCGATTACTCCAATTTGTTTCACATCTACTGGAGCATCATGAGCATGTATTATGACGTCACAGTATATGATGACATTATAATTAGTATGCAGTATGACGTCACAATGTATTATGACGTCATAATATATCCGCATTATGACATCACAATATACCATGAGAGCGCAACATGCAGGTATTATGAGCAATATGTCTTACCTAAATTTGTGTCACATCTACTGGAGCATCATGAGCATGTGTTATGACGTCACAGTATATGATGACATAATAATTAGTATGCACTATGATGTCACAATGTATTATGACGTCATAATGTATCCGCATTATGACATCACAATATATTTTGAGAGCGCAATTTGCAGGTATTATGAGCAATTTCTCTTACCCCAATTTCTGTCACGTCTATTGGAGCATCATGAGCATGTATTATGACGTCACAGTATATGATGACATCATAATTAGTATGCAGTATGATGTCACAATATATTATGACGTCATAATGTATCCGCATTATGACATCACAATATATTATGAGAGCGCAACATGCAGGTATTATGACCAATTTCGCTTACCCCAATTTGTGTCACATCTAGTGGAGCATCATGAGCATGTATTATGATGTCACAGTATATGATGACATCATAATTAGTATGGACTATGACGTCACAATGTATTATGACGTCATAATGTATCCGCATTATGACATCACAATATATTATAAGAGCGCAATTTGAAGGTTTTATGACCATTTTCGATTACTCCAATTTGTTTCACATCTACTGGAGCATCATGAGCATGTATTATGACGTCACAGTATATGATGACATCATAATTAGTATGCACTATGACGTCACAATGTATTATGACGTCATAATGTATCCGCATTATGACATCATAAAATATTATGAGAGCGCAACATGCAGGTATTATGAGCAATTTCTCTTACCCCAATTTGTGTTACATCTACTGGAGCATCATGAGCATGTATTATGACGTCACAGTATATGATGACATTATAATTACTATGCAGTATGACGTCACAATGTATTATGATGTCATAATGTATCCGCATTATGACATCACACTATATTATGAGAGCGCAATTTGCAGGTTTTATGACCAATTTCGCTTACCCCAATTTGTGTCACATCTACTGGAGCATCATGAGCATGTATTTTGATGTCACAGTATATGAGGACATCATAATTAGTATGCAGTATGACGTCACAATGTATTATGACGTCATAATGTATCCGCATTATAACATCACAATATATTATGAGAGAGCAATTTGCAGTATTTATGACCAATTTCTCTTTCCCCAATTTGTGTCACATCTACTGGAGCGTCATGAGCATGTATTATGATATCACAGTATATGATGACATCATAATTAGTATGCAGTATGACGTCACAATGTATTATGACGTCATAATGTATCCGCATTATGACATCACAATGTATAATGAGAGCGCAACATGCAGGTATTATGACCAATTTCGCTTACCCCAATTTGTGTCACATCCACTGGAGCATCATGAGCATGTATTATGACGTCACAGTATATGATGACATCATAATTAGTATGGACTATGACGTCACAATGTATTAAGACGTCATAATGTATCCGCATTATGACATCACAATATATTATAAGAGCGCAATTTGCAGGTTTTATGACCATTTTCGATTACTCCAATTTGTGTCAGATCTACTGGAGCATCATGAGCATGTATTATGACGTCACAGTATATGATGACATCATAATTAGTATGCAGTATGACGTCACAATGTATTATGACGTCATAATGTATCCGCATTATGACATCACAATATATTATGAGAGCGCAACATGCAGGTATTATGAGCAATTTCTCTTACCCCAATTTGTGTCACATCTACTGGAGCATCATGAGCATGTATTATGACGTCACAGTATATGATGACATCATAATTAGTACGGACTATGACGTCACAATGTATTATGACGTCATAATGTATCCACATTATGACATCACAATATATTATGAGAGCGCAATTTGCAGGTTTTATGACCGTTTTCGATTACTCCAATTCGTGTCACATCTACTGGAGCATCATGAGCATGTATTATGACGTCACAGGATATGATGACATCATAATTAGTATGCAGTATGACGTCACAATGTATTATGATGTCATAATGTATCCGCATTATGACATCACAATATATTATGAGAGCGCAATTTGCAGTTATTATGAGCAAATACTCTTACCCCAAATTGTGTCACATCTACTGGAGCATCATGAGCATGTATTATGACGTCACAGTATATGTTGACATCATAATTAGTAAGCACTATGACGTCACAATGTATTGTGACGTCATAATGTATCCGCATTATGACATCACAATATATGATGAGATCGCAATTTGCAGGTATTGTGACACATTTCTCTTACCCCAATTTGTGTCACATCTACTGGAGCATCATGAGCATGTATTATGACGTCACAGTATATGATGACATCATAATTAGTATGCACTATGACGTCACAATGTATTATGACACCGTAATGTATACGCATTATGACATCACAATATATTATGGGAGAGCAATTTGCAGGTTTTATGACCAATTTCTCTTACCCCAATTTGTGTCACATCTACTGGAGCATCATGAGCATGTATTATGACGTCACAGTATATGAAGACATCATAATTATTATGGACTATGAAGTCACAATGTATTATGACGTCATAATGTATCCACATTAAGACATCACAATATATTATGATAGCGCAATTTGCAGGTTTTATGAGCATTTTCGATTACTCCAAATTGTGTCACATCTACTGGAGCATCATGAGCATGTATTATGACGTCACAGTATATTGTGACATCCTAATTAGTATGCAGTATGACGTCACAATGTATTATGACGTCATAATGTATCCGCATTATGACATCACAGTATATTATGAGAGCGCAACTTGCAGTTATTATTACCAATTTCGCTTACCCCAATTTGTGTCACATCTACTGGAGCATCATGAGTATGTATTATGACGTCACAGTATATGATGACATCATCATTAGTATGCACTATGACGTCACAATGTATTATGACGCCGTAATGTATACGCATTATGACATCACAATATATTATGAGAGAGCAATTTGCAGGTTTTATGACCAATTTCTCTTACCCCAATTTGTGTCACATCTACTGGAGCATAATGAGCATGTATTATGACGTCACAGTATATGATGACATCATAATTAGTATGGACTATGAAGTCACAATGTATTATGACGTCATAATGTATCCGCATTAAGACATCACAATATATTATGATAGCGCAACTTGCAGGTTTTATGAGCATTTTCGATTACTCCAATTTGTGTCACATCTACTGGAGCATCATGAGCATGTATTATGACATCACAGTATATGTTGACATCATAATTAGTAAGCACTATGACGTCACAATGTATTGTGACGTCGTAATGTATCCGCATTATGACATCACAATGTATGATGAGATCGCAATTTGCAGGTATTTTGACACATTTCTCTTACCCCAATTTGTGTCACATCTAGTGGAGCATCATGAGCATGTATTATGACGTCACAGTATATGAGGACATCATAATTAGTATGCAGTATGACGTCAGAATGTATTATGACGTCATAATGTATCCTCATTATGACTTCACAATATATTATGAGAGCCCAACATGTAGGTATTTTGAGCAATTTCTCTTACCCCAATTTGTGTCACATCTACTGGAGCATCATGAGCATGTATTATGATGTCACAGTATATGATGACATCATAATTAGTATGCACTATGACGTCACAATGTATTATGACGTCATAATGTATCCGCCTTATGACATCACAATATATTATGAGAGCGCAACATGCAGTTATTATGAGCAATTTCTCTTACCCCAATTTGTGTCACATCTACTGGAGCATCATGAGCATGTATTATGACGTCACAGTATATGATGACATCATAATTAGTATGCAGTATGACGTCACAATGTATTATGACATCATAATGTATCCGCATTATGAAATCACAATATATTATGAGAGCGCAATTTGCAGGTTTTATGACCAATTTCTCTTACCCCATTTTGTGTCACATCTACTGGAGCATCATGAGCATGTATTATGACGTCACAGTATATGATGACATTATAATTAGTATGCAGTATGACGTCACAATGTATTATGATGTCATAATGTATCCGCATTATGACATCACAATATATTATGAGAGCGCAACATGCAGGTATTATGACCAATTTCGCTTACCCCAATTTGTGTTACATCTACTGGAGCATCATGAGCATGTATTATGACGTCACAGTATATGATGACATCATAATTAGTATGCAGTATGACATCACAATGTATTATGAAGTCATAATGTATCCGCATTATGATATCACAATATATTATGAGAGCGCAATTTGCAGGTATTATGAGCAAGTTCTCTTACCCCAATTTGTGTCACATCTACTGGAGCATCATGAGCATGTATTATGACATCACAGTATATGATGACATCATAATTAGTATGGACTATGACGTCACAATGTATTATGACGTCATAATGTATCCGCATTAAGACATCACAATATATTATGATAGCGCAATTTGCAGGTTTTATGACCATTTTCGATTACTCCAATTTGTTTCACATCTACTGGAGCATCATGAGCATGTATTATGACGTCACAGTATATGATGACATAATAATTAGTATGCACTATGATGTCACAATGTATTATGACGTCATAATGTATCCGCATTATGACATCACAATATATTTTGAGAGCGCAATTTGCAGGTATTATGAGCAATTTCTCTTACCCCAATTTCTGTCACGTCTATTGGAGCATCATGAGCATGTATTATGACGTCACAGTATATGATGACATCATAATTAGTATGCAGTATGATGTCACAATGTATTATGACGTCATAATGTATCCGCATTATGACATCACAAATATTATGAGAGCGCAATTAGCAGGTTTTATGACCAATTTTGCTTACCCCAATTTGTGTCACATCTACTGGAGCATCATGAGCATGTATTATGACGTCACAGTATATGATGACATCATAATTAGTATGCACTATTAGGTCACAATGTATTATGACGCCGTAATGTATCTGCATTATGACATCACAATATATTATGAGAGCGCAATTTGCAGGTATTATGAGCAATTTCTCTTACCCCAATTTGTGTCACATCTACTGGAGCATCATGAGCATGTATTATGACATCACAGCATATGATGACATCATAATTATTATGGATTATGACGTCAAATTGTATTATGAAGTCATAATGTATCCGCATTATGACATCACAGTATATTACGAGAGCGCAATTTGCAGGTATTGTGACACATTTCTCTTACCCCCATTTGTGTCACATCTAGTGGAGCATCATGAGCATGTATTATGACGTCAGAGTATATGATGACATCATAATTGGTATGCACTATGACATCACAATGTATTATGACGTCATAATGTATCCGCATTATGACATCACAGTATATTACGAGAGCGCAATTTGCAGGTATTATGAGCAAATTATCTTAACCCAAATTGTGTCACATCTACTGGAGCATCATGAGCATGTATTATGACGTCACAGTACAAGTTGACATCATAATTACTAAGCACTATGACGTCACAATGTATTGTGACGTCATAATGTATCCGCATTATGACATCACAATATATGATGGGATCGCAATTTGCAGGTAGTGTGACACATTTCTCTTACCCCAATTTGTGTCACATCTACTGGAGCATCATGAGCATGTATTATGACGTCACAGTATATGATGACATCATAATTGGTATGCACTATGACGTCACAATGTATTATAACGTCATAATGTATCCGCATTATGACATCACAATATATTATGAGAGTTCAATTTGCAGGCTATATGAACAATTTCGCTTACCCCAATTTGTGTCATGTCTACTGGAGCATCATGAGCATGTATTATGACATCACAGCATATGATGACATCATAACTAGTATGCACTATGACGTCACAATATATTATGACATCATAATGTATCCCAATTATGACATCACAATATATTATGAGAGCGCAACATGCAGGTATTATGAGCAATTTCTATTACCCCAATTTGTGTCACATCTACTGGAGCATCATGAGCATGTATTATGATGTCACAATATATGATGACATCATAATTAGTATGCACTATGACGTCACAAAGTATTATGACGTCATAATGTGTACGCATTATGACATCACAATATATTATGAGAGCGCAACATGCAGGTATTATGAGTAATTTCTCTTACCCCAATTTGTGTCACATTTACTGGAGCATCATGAGCATGTATTATGACATCACAGTATATGATGACATCATAATTGGTATATACTATGACGTCAAATTGTATTATGAAGTCATAATGTATCCGCATTATGACATCACAGTATATTACGAGAGCGCAATTTGCAGGTATTATGAGCAAATTCTCTTACCCCAATTTGTGTCACATCTACTGGAGCATCATGAGCATGTATTATGACGTCACAGTATATGATGACATCATAATTAGTATGCACTATGACGTCACAATGTATTGTGACGTCATAATGTATCCGCATTATGACATCACAATATATGATGAGATCGCAATTTGCAGGTATTGTGACACATTTCTCTTACCCCAATTTGTGTCACATCTAGTGGAGCATCATGAGCATGTATTATGACGTCAGAGTATATGATGACATCATAACTGGTATGCACAATCACGTCACAATGTATTATGACGTCATAATGTATCCGCATTATGACATCACAATATATTATGAGAGCGCAACAGGCAGGTATTATGAGCCATTTCTCTTACCCCAATTTGTGTCACATCTACTGGAGCATCATGAGCATGTATTATGACGTCACAGTATATTATGACATCATAATTAGTATGCAGTATGACGTCACAATGTATTATGACGTCGTAATGTATCCGCATTATGACATCACAATATATTATGAGAGCGCAACATGCAGGTATTATGAGCAATTTCTCTTACCCCAATTTGTGTCACATCTACTGGAGCATCATGAGCATGTATTATGACGTCACAGTATATGTTGACATCATAATTAGTAAGCACTATGACGTCACAATGTATTATGACGTCATAATGTATCCGCATTATGACATCTCAATATATTATGAGAGCGCAATTTGCAGGTTTTATGACTAATTTCGCTTACCCCAATTTGTGTCACATCTACTGGAGCATCATGAGCATGTATTATGACGTCACAGTATATGATGACATCATAATTAGTATGCACTATGACGTCACAATGTATTATGACGCCATAATGTGTCCGCATTATGACATCACAATATATTATGACAGCGCAATTTGCAGGTCTTATGAGCAATTTCTCTTACCCCAATTTGTGTCACATCTACTCGAGCATCATGAGCATGTATTATGATGTCCCAGTATATGATGACATCATAATTAGTATGCAGTATGACGTCACAATGTATTATGACGTCATAATGCATCCGCATTATGACATCACAATATATTATGAGAGCACAATTTGCAGGTATTATGACCAATTTCTCTTACCACAATTTGTGTCACATCTACTGGAGCATCATGAGCATGTATTATGACGTCACAGTATATGATGACATCGTAATTAGTATGCAGTATGACGTCACAATGTATTATGACTGCATAATGTATCCACATTATGACATCACAATGTATTATGAGAGCGCACAATGCAGGTATTATGACCAATTTCGCTTACCCCAATTTGTGTCACATCTACTGGAGCATCATGAGCATGTATTATGACGTCACAGTATATGATGACATCATAATTAGTATGGACTATGACGTCACAATGTATTATGACGTCATACTGTATCCGCATTAAGACATCACAATATATTATGATAGCGCAATTTGCAGGTTTTATGACCATTTTCGATTACTACAATTTGTTTCACATCTACTGGAGCATCATGAGCATGTATTATGACGTCACAGTATATGATGACATTATAATTAGTATGCAGTATGACGTCACAATGTATTATGACGTCATAATATATCCGCATTATGACATCACAATATACCATGAGAGCGCAACATGCAGGTATTATGAGCAATATGTCTTACCTAAATTTGTGTCACATCTACTGGAGCATCATGAGCATGTGTTATGACGTCACAGTATATGATGACATAATAATTAGTATGCACTATGATGTCACAATGTATTATGACGTCATAATGTATCCGCATTATGACATCACAATATATTTTGAGAGCGCAATTTGCAGGTATTATGAGCAATTTCTCTTACCCCAATTTCCGTCACGTCTATTGGAGCATCATGAGCATGTATTATGACGTCACAGTATATGATGACATCATAATTAGTATGCAGTATGATGTCACAATATATTATGACGTCATAATGTATCCGCATTATGACATCACAATATATTATGAGAGCGCAACATGCAGGTATTATGACCAATTTCGCTTACCCCAATTTGTGTCACATCTAGTGGAGCATCATGAGCATGTATTATGATGTCACAGTATATGATGACATCATAATTAGTATGGACTATGACGTCACAATGTATTATGACGTCATAATGTATCCGCATTATGACATCACAATATATTATAAGAGCGCAATTTGAAGGTTTTATGACCATTTTCGATTACTCCAATTTGTTTCACATCTACTGGAGCATCATGAGCATGTATTATGACGTCACAGTATATGATGACATCATAATTAGTATGCACTATGACGTCACAATGTATTATGACGTCATAATGTATCCGCATTATGACATCATAAAATATTATGAGAGCGCAACATGCAGGTATTATGAGCAATTTCTCTTACCCCAATTTGTGTTACATCTACTGGAGCATCATGAGCATGTATTATGACGTCACAGTATATGATGACATTATAATTACTATGCAGTATGACGTCACAATGTATTATGATGTCATAATGTATCCGCATTATGACATCACACTATATTATGAGAGCGCAATTTGCAGGTTTTATGACCAATTTCGCTTACCCCAATTTGTGTCACATCTACTGGAGCATCATGAGCATGTATTTTGACGTCACAGTATATGAGGACATCATAATTAGTATGCAGTATGACGTCACAATGTATTATGATGTCATAATGTATCCGCATTATAACATCACAATATATTATGAGAGAGCAATTTGCAGTATTTATGACCAATTTCTCTTTCCCCAATTTGTGTCACATCTACTGGAGCGTCATGAGCATGTATTATGATATCACAGTATATGATGACATCATAATTAGTATGCAGTATGACGTCACAATGTATTATGACGTCATAATGTATCCGCATTATGACATCACAATGTATAATGAGAGCGCAACATGCAGGTATTATGACCAATTTCGCTTACCCCAATTTGTGTCACATCCACTGGAGCATCATGAGCATGTATTATGACGTCACAGTATATGATGACATCATAATTAGTATGGACTATGACGTCACAATGTATTAAGACGTCATAATGTATCCGCATTATGACATCACAATATATTATAAGAGCGCAATTTGCAGGTTTTATGACCATTTTCGATTACTCCAATTTGTGTCAGATCTACTGGAGCATCATGAGCATGTATTATGACGTCACAGTATATGATGACATCATAATTAGTATGCAGTATGACGTCACAATGTATTATGACGTCATAATGTATCCGCATTATGACATCACAATATATTATGAGAGCGCAACATGCAGGTATTATGAGCAATTTCTCTTACCCCAATTTGTGTCACATCTACTGGAGCATCATGAGCATGTATTATGACGTCACAATATATGATGACATCATAATTAGTACGGACTATGACGTCACAATGTATTATGACGTCATAATGTATCCACATTATGACATCACAATATATTATGAGAGCGCAATTTGCAGGTTTTATGACCGTTTTCGATTACTCCAATTCGTGTCACATCTACTGGAGCATCATGAGCATGTATTATGACGTCACAGGATATGATGACATCATAATTAGTATGCAGTATGACGTCACAATGTATTATGACGTCATAATGTATCCGCATTATGACATCACAATATATTATGAGAGCGCAATTTGCAGTTATTATGAGCAAATACTCTTACCCCAAATTGTGTCACATCTACTGGAGCATCATGAGCATGTATTATGACGTCACAGTATATGTTGACATCATAATTAGTAAGCACTATGACGTCACAATGTATTGTGACGTCATAATGTATCCGCATTATGACATCACAATATATGATGAGATCGCAATTTGCAGGTATTGTGACACATTTCTCTTACCCCAATTTGTGTCACATCTACTGGAGCATCATGAGCATGTATTATGATATCACAGTATATGATGACATCATAATTGGTATGCACTATGATGTCACAATGTATTATGACGTCATAATGTATCCGCATTATGACATCTCAATATATTATGAGAGCGCAATTTGCAGGTTTTATGACCAATTTCGCTTACCCCAATTTGTGTCACATCTACTGGAGCATCATGAGCATGTATTATGACGTCACAGTATATGATGACATCATAATTAGTATGCAGTATGACGTCACAATGTATTATGACGTCATAATATATCCGCATTATGACATCACAATATACCATGAGAGCGCAACATGCAGGTATTATGAGCAATATGTCTTACCTAAATTTGTGTCACATCTACTGGAGCATCATGAGCATGTGTTATGACGTCACAGTATATGATGACATCATAATTAGTATGCACTATGATGTCACAATGTATTATGACGTCATAATGTATCCGCATTATGACATCACAATATATTTTGAGAGCGCAATTTGCAGGTATTATGAGCAATTTCTCTTACCCCAATTTCTGTCACGTCTATTGGAGCATCATGAGCATGTATTATGACGTCACAGTATATGATGACATCATAATTAGTATGCAGTATGATGTCACAATGTATTATGACGTCATAATGTATCCACATTATGACATCACAATATATTATGAGAGCGCAACATGCAGGTATTATGACCAATTTCTCTTACCCCAATTTGTGTTACATCTACTGGAGCATCATGAGCATGTATTATGACGTCACAGTATATGATGACATTATAATTAGTATGCAGTATGACGTCACAATGTATTATGATGTCATAATGTATCCGCATTATGACATCACACTATATTATGAGAGCGCAATTTGCAGGTTTTATGACCAATTTTGCTTACCCCAATTTGTGTCACATCTACTGGAGCATCATGAGCATGTATTATGACGTCACAGTATATGAGGACATCATAATTAGTATGCAGTATGACGTCACAATGTATTTTGACGTCATAATGTATCCTCATTATGACTTCACAATATATGATGAGAGCCCAACATGTAGGTAATATGAGCAATTTCTCTTACCCCAATTTGTGTCACATCTACTGGAGCATCATGAGCATGTATTATGATGTCACGGTATATGATGACATCATAATTAGTATGCACTATGACGTGACAATGTATTATGACGTCATAATGTATCCGCATTTTGACATCACCATATATTATGAGAGCGCAATTTGCAGGTTTTATGACCAATTTCTCTTACCCCAATTTGTGTCACATCTACTGGAGCATCATGAGCATGCATTATGACATCACAGTATATGATGACATCATAATTAGTATGCACTATGACGTCACAATGTATTGTGACGTCATAATGCATCCGCCTTATGACATCACAATATATTTTGAGAGCGCAACATGCAGGTATTATGAGCAATTTCTCTTACCCCAATTTGTGTCACATCTACTGGAGCATCATGAGCATGTATTATGACGTCACAGTATATGATGACATCATAATTAGTATGCAGTATGACGTCACAATGTATTATGACATCATAATGTTTCCGCATTATGACATCACAATATATTATGAGAGCGCAATTTGCAGGTTTTATGACCAATTTCGCTGACCCCAATTTGTGTCACATCTACTGGAGCATCATGAGCATGTATTATGACGTCACAGTATATGAAGACATCATAATTAGTATGCACTATGACGTCACAATGTATTATGATACCGTAATGTATCCGCATTATGACATCACAATATATTATGAGAGAGCAATTTGCAGGTTTTATGACCAATTTCTCTTACCCCATTTTGTGTCACATCTACTGGGGCATCATGAGCATGTATTATGACGTCACAGTATATGATGACATTATAATTAGTATGCAGTATGACGTCACAATGTATTATGATGTCATAATGTATCCGCATTATGACATCACAATATATTATGAGAGCGCAACATGAAGGTATTATGACCAATTTCGATTACCCCAATTTGTGTCACATCTACTGGAGCATCATGAGCATGTATTATGACGTCACAGTATATGATGACATCATAATTAGTATGCACTATGACGTCACAATGTATTATGACGTCATAATGTATCCGCATTATGACATCACATTATATTATGGGAGCGCAATTTGAAGGTTTTATGACAATTTTTGCTTACCCCAATTTGTGTCACATCTACTGGAGCATCATGAGCATGTATTATGACGTCACAGTATGTGATGACATCATAATTAGTATGAACTATGACGTCACAATGTATTATGACGTCATAATGTATCCGCATTATGACATCACAATATATTATGAGAGCGCAATTTGCAGGTTTTATGACCAATTTCGCTTGCCCCAATTTGTGTCACATCTACTGGAGCATCATGAGCATGTATTATGACGTCACAGTATATGATGACATCATAATTAGTATGCAGTATGACGTCACAATGTATTATGACGTCATAATGTATCCACATTATGACATCACAATACATTCTGAGAGCGCAACATGCAGGTATTATGAGCAATTTCTCTTACCCAATTTGTGTCACATCTACTGGAGCATCATGAGCATGTATTATGACGTCACAGTATATGATGACATCATAATTAGTATGCAGTATGACGTCACAATGTATTATGACGTCATAATGTATCCGCATTATAACATCACAATATATTATGAGAGAGCAATTTGCAGTATTTATGACCAATTTCTCTTACCCCAATTTGTGTCACATCTACTGGAGCATCATGAGCATGTATTATGATGTCACAGTATATGATGACATCATAATTAGTATGCAGTATGACGTCACAATGTATTATGACGTCATAATGTATCCGCATTATGACATCACAATGTATAATGAGAGCGCAACATGCAGGTATTATGACCAATTTCGCTTACCCCAATTTGTGTCACATCCACTGGAGCATCATTAGCATGTATTATGACGTCACAGTATATGATGACATCATAATTAGTATGGACTATGACGTCACAATGTATTATGACGTCATAATGTATCCGCATTATGACATCACAATATATTATTAGAGCGCAATTTGCAGGTTTTATGACCATTTTCGATTACTCCAATTTGTGTCACATCTACTGGAGCATCATGAGCATGTATTATGACGTCACAGTATATGATGACATAATAATTAGTATGCAGTATGATGTCACAATGTATTATGACGTCATAATATATCCGCATTATGACATCACAATATATTATGAGAGCGCAACATGCAGGTATTATGAGCAATTTCTCTTACCCCAATTTGTGTCACATCTACTGGAGCATCATGAGCATGTATTATGACGTCACACTATATGATGACACCATAATTAGTATGCAGTATGACATCACAATGTATTATGACGTCATAATGTATCCACATTATGACATCACAATATATTATGAGAGCGCAATTTGCAGGTTTTATGACCAATTTCGCTTACCCCAATTTGTGTCACATCTACTGGAGCATCATGAGCATGTATTATGACGTCACAGTATATGATGACATCATAATTAGTATGCACTATGACGTCACAATGTATTATGACACCGTAATGTATACGCATTATGACATCACAATATATTATGGGAGAGCAATTTGCAGGTTTTATGACCAATTTCTCTTACCCCAATTTGTGTCACATCTACTGGAGCATCATGAGCATGTATTATGACGTCACAGTATATGAAGACATCATAATTATTATGGACTATGAAGTCACAATGTATTATGACGTCATAATGTATCCACATTAAGACATCACAATATATTATGATAGCTCAATTTGCAGGTTTTATGAGCATTTTCGATTACTCCAAATTGTGTCACATCTACTGGAGCATCATGAGCATGTATTATGACGTCACAGTATATTGTGACATCCTAATTAGTATGCAGTATGACGTCACAATGTATTATGACGTCATAATGTATCCGCATTATGACATCACAGTATATTATGAGAGCGCAACTTGCAGTTATTATTACCAATTTCGCTTACCCCAATTTGTGTCACATCTACTGGAGCATCATGAGTATGTATTATGACGTCACAGTATATGATGACATCATCATTAGTATGCACTATGACGTCACAATGTATTATGACGCCGTAATGTATACGCATTATGACATCACAATATATTATGAGAGAGCAATTTGCAGGTTTTATGACCAATTTCTCTTACCCCAATTTGTGTCACATCTACTGGAGCATAATGAGCATGTATTATGACGTCACAGTATATGATGACATCATAATTAGTATGGACTATGAAGTCACAATGTATTATGACGTCATAATGTATCCGCATTAAGACATCACAATATATTATGATAGCGCAACTTGCAGGTTTTATGAGCATTTTCGATTACTCCAATTTGTGTCACATCTACTGGAGCATCATGAGCATGTATTATGACATCACAGTATATGTTGACATCATAATTAGTAAGCACTATGACGTCACAATGTATTGTGACGTCGTAATGTATCCGCATTATGACATCACAATGTATGATGAGATCGCAATTTGCAGGTATTTTGACACATTTCTCTTACCCCAATTTGTGTCACATCTAGTGGAGCATCATGAGCATGTATTATGACGTCACAGTATATGAGGACATCATAATTAGTATGCAGTATGACGTCAGAATGTATTATGACGTCATAATGTATCCTCATTATGACTTCACAATATATTATGAGAGCCCAACATGTAGGTATTTTGAGCAATTTCTCTTACCCCAATTTGTGTCACATCTACTGGAGCATCATGAGCATGTATTATGATGTCACAGTATATGATGACATAATAATTAGTATGCACTATGACGTCACAATGTATTATGACGTCATAATGTATCCGCCTTATGACATCACAATATATTATGAGAGCGCAACATGCAGTTATTATGAGCAATTTCTCTTACCCCAATTTGTGTCACATCTACTGGAGCATCATGAGCATGTATTATGACGTCACAGTATATGATGACATCATAATTAGTATGCAGTATGACGTCACAATGTATTATGACATCATAATGTATCCGCATTATGAAATCACAATATATTATGAGAGTGCAATTTGCAGGTTTTATGACCAATTTCTCTTACCCCATTTTGTGTCACATCTACTGGAGCATCATGAGCATGTATTATGACGTCACAGTATATGATGACATTATAATTAGTATGCAGTATGACGTCACAATGTATTATGATGTCATAATGTATCCGCATTATGACATCACAATATATTATGAGAGCGCAACATGCAGGTATTATGACCAATTTCGCTTATCCCAATTTGTGTTACATCTACTGGAGCATCATGAGCATGTATTATGACGTCACAGTATATGATGACATCATAATTAGTATGCAGTATGACATCACAATGTATTATGAAGTCATAATGTATCCGCATTATGATATCACAATATATTATGAGAGCGCAATTTGCAGGTATTATGAGCAAGTTCTCTTACCCCAATTTGTGTCACATCTACTGGAGCATCATGAGCATGTATTATGACATCACAGTATATGATGACATCATAATTAGTATGGACTATGACGTCACAATGTATTATGACGTCATAATGTATCCGCATTAAGACATCACAATATATTATGATAGCGCAATTTGCAGGTTTTATGACCATTTTCGATTACTCCAATTTGTTTCACATCTACTGGAGCATCATGAGCATGTATTATGACGTCACAGTATATGATGACATAATAATTAGTATGCACTATGATGTCACAATGTATTATGACGTCATAATGTATCCGCATTATGACATCACAATATATTTTGAGAGCGCAATTTGCAGGTATTATGAGCAATTTCTCTTACCCCAATTTCTGTCACGTCTATTGGAGCATCATGAGCATGTATTATGACGTCACAGTATATGATGACATCATAATTAGTATGCAGTATGATGTCACAATGTATTATGACGTCATAATGTATCCGCATTATGACATCACAAATATTATGAGAGCGCAATTAGCAGGTTTTATGACCAATTTTGCTTACCCCAATTTGTGTCACATCTACTGGAGCATCATGAGCATGTATTATGACGTCACAGTATATGATGACATCATAATTAGTATGCACTATTAGTTCACAATGTATTATGACGCCGTAATGTATCTGCATTATGACATCACAATATATTATGAGAGCGCAATTTGCAGGTATTATGAGCAATTTCTCTTACCCCAATTTGTGTCACATCTACTGGAGCATCATGAGCATGTATTATGACATCACAGCATATGATGACATCATAATTATTATGGATTATGACGTCAAATTGTATTATGAAGTCATAATGTATCCGCATTATGACATCACAGTATATTACGAGAGCGCAATTTGCAGGTATTGTGACACATTTCTCTTACCCCCATTTGTGTCACATCTAGTGGAGCATCATGAGCATGTATTATGACGTCAGAGTATATGATGACATCATAATTGGTATGCACTATGACATCACAATGTATTATGACGTCATAATGTATCCGCATTATGACATCACAGTATATTACGAGAGCGCAATTTGCAGGTATTATGAGCAAATTCTCTTAACCCAAATTGTGTCACATCTACTGGAGCATCATGAGCATGTATTATGACGTCACAGTACAAGTTGACATCATAATTACTAAGCACTATGACGTCACAATGTATTGTGACGTCATAATGTATCCGCATTATGACATCACAATATATGATGGGATCGCAATTTGCAGGTAGTGTGACACATTTCTCTTACCCCAATTTGTGTCACATCTACTGGAGCATCATGAGCATGTATTATGACGTCACAGTATATGATGACATAATAATTGGTATGCACTATGACGTCACAATGTATTATAACGTCATAATGTATCCGCATTATGACATCACAATATATTATGAGAGTTCAATTTGCAGGCTGTATGAACAATTTCGCTTACCCCAATTTGTGTCATGTCTACTGGAGCATCATGAGCATGTATTATGACATCACAGCATATGATGACATCATAACTAGTATGCACTATGACGTCACAATATATTATGACATCATAATGTATCCCAATTATGACATCACAATATATTATGAGAGCGCAACATGCAGGTATTATGAGCAATTTCTATTACCCCAATTTGTGTCACATCTACTGGAGCATCATGAGCATGTATTATGATGTCACAATATATGATGACATCATAATTAGTATGCACTATGACGTCACAAAGTATTATGACGTCATAATGTGTACGCATTATGACATCACAATATATTATGAGAGCGCAACATGCAGGTATTATGAGTAATTTCTCTTACCCCAATTTGTGTCACATTTACTGGAGCATCATGAGCATGTATTATGACATCACAGTATATGATGACATCATAATTGGTATATACTATGACGTCAAATTGTATTATGAAGTCATAATGTATCCGCATTATGACATCACAGTATATTACGAGAGCGCAATTTGCAGGTATTATGAGCAAATTCTCTTACCCCAATTTGTGTCACATCTACTGGAGCATCATGAGCATGTATTATGACGTCACAGTATATGATGACATCATAATTAGTATGCACTATGACGTCACAATGTATTGTGACGTCATAATGTATCCGCATTATGACATCACAATATATGATGAGATCGCAATTTGCAGGTATTGTGACACATTTCTCTTACCCCAATTTGTGTCACATCTAGTGGAGCATCATGAGCATGTATTATGATGTCAGAGTATATGATGACATCATAACTGGTATGCACAATCACGTCACAATGTATTATGACGTCATAATGTATCCGCATTATGACATCACAATATATTATGAGAGCGCAACAGGCAGGTATTATGAGCCATTTCTCTTACCCCAATTTGTGTCACATCTACTGGAGCATCATGAGCATGTATTATGACGTCACAGTATATTATGACATCATAATTAGTATGCAGTATGACGTCACAATGTATTATGACGTCGTAATGTATCCGCATTATGACATCACAATATATTATGAGAGCGCAACATGCAGGTATTATGAGCAATTTCTCTTACCCCAATTTGTGTCACATCTACTGGAGCATCATGAGCATGTATTATGACGTCACAGTATATGATGAAATCATAATTAGTATGCACTATGACGTCACAATGTATTGTGACGCCAGAATGTATCCGCATTATGACATCACAATATATGATGTGATCGCTATTTGCAAGTATTGTGACACATTTCTCTTACCCCAATTTGTGTCACATCTACTGGAGCATCATGAGCATGTATTATGACGTCACAGTATATGATGACATCATAATTAGTATGCACTATGACGTCACAATGTATTATGACGTCATAATGTATCCGCATTATGACATCACAATATATTATGAGAGCGCAATTTACAGGTATTATGAGCAATTTCTCTTTCCCCAATTTGTGTCACATCTACTGGAGCTTCATTACCATGTATTATGACATCACAGTATATGATGACATCATAATTAGTATGGACTATGACGTCAAATTGTATTATGAAGTCATAATATATCCGCATTATGACATCACAGTATATTACGAGAGCACAATTTGCAGGTATTATGAGCAAATTCTCTTACCCCAAATTGTGTCACATCTTCTGGAGCATCATGAGCATGTATTATGACGTCACAGTATATGTTGACATCATAATTAGTAAGCACTATGACGTCACAATGTATTGTGACGTCATAATGTATCCGCATTATGACATCACAATATATGATGAGATCGCAATTTGCAGGTATTGTGACACATTTCTCTTACCCCAATTTGTGTCACATGTAGTAGAGCATCATGAGCATGTATTATGATGTCAGAGTATATGATGACATCATAATTAGTATGCACTATGACGTCACAATGTATTATGACGTCATAATGGATCCGCATTATGACATCACAATATATTATGAGAGTGCAATTTGCAGGATTTATGACCAATTTCGCTTACCCCAATTTGTGTCACATCTACTGGAGCATCATGAGCATGTATTATGACATCACAGAATATGATGACATCATAACTAGTATGCACTATGACGTCACAATGTATTATGACGTCATAATGTATCCGCATTATGACATCACAATATATGATGAGATCGCTATTTGCAGGTATTGTGACACATTTCTCTTACCCCAATTTGTGTCACATCTAGTGGAGCATCATGAGCATGTATTATGACGTCAGAGTATATGATGACATCATAATTGGTATGCACTATCACGTCAAAATGTGTTATGACGGCATAATGTATCCGCATTATGACATCACAATATATTATGAGAGCGAAACCTGCAGGTATTATGAGCAATTTCTCTTACCCCAATTTATGTCACATCTACTGGAGCATCATGAGCATGTATATGACGTCACAGTATATGATGACATCATAATTAGTATGCACTATGACGTCACAATGTATTATAACGTCATAATGTATCCGCATTATGACATCACAATATATTATGAGAGTGCAACATGCAGGTGTTATGAGCAATTTCTCTTACCCCAATTTGTGTCACATCTACTGGAGCATCATGAGCATGTATTATGATGTCACAATATATGATGACATCATCATTAGTATGCACTATGACGTCACAATGTATTATGACGTCATAATGTATCCGCATTGTGACATCACAATTTATTATGAGAGTGCAATTTACAGGTATTATGAGCAATTTCTCTTACCCCAATTTGTGTCACATCTACTGGAGCATCATGAGCATGTATTATGACATCACAGTATATGATGACATCATAATTAGTATGCACTATGACGTCACAATGTATAATGACGTCATAATGTATCCGCATTATGACGTCACAATATATTATGAGAGCGCAACATGCAGGTATTATGAGCAATTTCTCTTACCCCAATTTGTGTCACATCTACTGGAGCATCATGAGCATGTATTATGACTTCACAGCATTTGATGACATCATAACTAGTATGCACTATGACGTCACAATGTATTATGACGTCATAATGTATCCGCATTATGACATCACAATATATTATGAGAGCGTAACATGCAGGTATTATGAGCAATTTCTATTACCCCAATTTGTGTCACATCTACTGGAGCATCATGAGCATGTATTATGACGTCACAGTATATTATGACATCATAATTAGTATGCAGTATGACGTCACAATGTATTATGACGTCATAATGTATCCGCATTATGACATCACAATATATTATGAGAGCGCAACATGCAGGTATTATGAGCAATTTCTCTTACCCCAATTTGTGTCACATCTACTGGAGCATCATGAGCGTGTATTATGACGTCACAGTATATTTTGACATCATAATTAGTATGCACTATGACGTCAAAAGGTATTGTGACGTCAGAATGTATCCGCATTATGACATCACAATATATGATGTGATCGCTATTTTCAAGTATTGTGACACATTTCTCTTACCCCAATTTGTGTCACATCTACTGGAGCATCATGAGCATGTATTATGATGTCACAGTATATGATGACATCATAATTAGTATGCACTATGACGTCACAATGTATTATGACGTCATAATGTATCTGCATTATGACATCACAATATATTATGAGAGCGCAATTTACAGGTATTATGAGCAATTTCTCTTACCCCAATTTGTGTCACATCTACTGGAGCTTCATTAGCATGTATTATGACATCACAGTATATGATGACATCATAATTAGTATGGACTATGACGTCAAATTGTATTATGAAGTCATAATATATCCGCATTATGACATCACAGTATATTACGAGAGCGCAATTTGCAGGTATTTTGAGCAAATTCTCTTACCCCAAATTGTGTCACATCTTCTGGAGCATCATGAGCATGTATTATGACGTCACAGTATATGTTGACATCATAATTAGTAAGCACTATGACGTCACAATGGATTGTGACGTCATAATGTATCCGCATTATGACATCACAATATATGATGAGATCGCAATTTGCAGGTATTGTGACACATTTCTCTTACCCCAATTTGTGTCACATCTAGTAGAGCATCATGAGCATGTATTATGACGTCAGAGTATATGATGACATCATAATTAGTATGCACTATGACGTCACAATGTATTATGACTTCATAATGGATCCGCATTATGACATCACAATATATTATGAGAGTGCAATTTGAAGGATTTATGAACAATTTCGCTTACCCCAATTTGTGTCACATCTACTGGAGCATCATGAGCATGTATTATGACATCACAGAATATGATGACATCATAACTAGTATGCACTATGACGTCACAATGTATTATGACGTCATAATGTATCCGCATTATGACATCACAATATATGATGAGATCGCTATTTGCAGGTATTGTGACACATTTCTCTTACCCCAATTTGTGTCACATCTAGTGGAGCACCATGAGCATGTATTATGGCGTCAGAGTATATGATGACATCATAATTGGTATGCACTATCACGTCACAATGTGTTATGACGTCATAATGTGTCCGTATTATGACATCACAATATATTATGAGAGCGCAACATGCAGGTATTATGAGCAAATTTTCTTACCCCAATTTATGTCACATCTACTGGAGCATCATGAGCATGTATTATGACGTCACAGTATATGATGACATCATAATTAGTATGCACTATGACGTCACAATGTATTATAACGTCATAATGTATCCGCATTATGACATCACAATATATTATGAGAGTGCAACATGCAGGTGTTATGAGCAATTTCTCTTACCCCAATTTGTGTCACATCTACTGGAGCATCATGAGCATGTATTATGACGTCACAATATATGATGACATCATAATTAGTATGCACTATGATGTCACAAAGTATTATGACGTCATAATGTATCCGCATTATGACATCACAATATATTATGAGAGCGCAACATGCAGGTATTATGAGCAATTTCTCTTACCCCAATTTGTGTCACATCTACTGGAGCATCATGAGCATGTATTATGACATCACAGTATATGATGACATCATAATTGGTATATACTATGACGTCAAATTGTATTATGAAGTCATAATGTATACGCATTATGACATCACAATATATTACGAGAGCGCAATTTGCAGGTATTATGAGCAAATTCTCTTACCCCAAATTGTGTCACATCTACTGGAGCATCATGAGCATGTATTATGACGTCACAGTATATGTTGACATCATAATTAGTAAGCACTTTGACATCACAATATATTGTGACGTCGTAATGTATCTGCATTATGACATCACAATATATGATGAGATCGCAATTTACAGGTATTGTGACACATTTCTCTTACCCCAATTTGTGTCACATCTAGTGGAGCATCATGAGCATGTATTATGACGTCAGAGTATATGATGACATTATAATTAGTATGCAGTATGACGTCACAATGTGTTATGACGTCATAATGTATCCGCATTATGACATCACAATATATTATGAGAGCGCAACATGCAGGTATTATGAGCAATTTCTCTTACCCCAATTTGTGTCACATCTACTGGAGCATCATGAGCATGTATTATGACGTCACAGTATATGATGACATCGTAATTAGTATGCACTATGACGTCACAATGTATTATAACGTCATAATGCATCCGCATTATGACATCACAATATATTATGAGAGTGCAACATGCAGGTATTATGAGCAATTTCTCTTACCCCAATTTGTGTCACATCTACTGGAGAATCATGAGCATGTATTATGATGTCGCAATATATGATGACATCATAATTAGTATGCACTATGACGTCACAATGTATTATGACGTCATAATGTATCCGCATTATGACATCACAATTTATTATGAGAGCGCAATTTACAGGTATTATGAGCAATTTCTCTTACCCCAATTTGTGTCACATCTACTGGAGCATCATGAGCATGTATTATGACATCACAGCATTTGATGACATCACAACTAGTATGCACTATGACGTCACAATGTAGTATGACGTCATAATGTATCCGAATTATGACATCACAATATATTATGAGAGCGCAACATGCAGGTATTATGAGCCATTTCTATTACCCCAATTTGTGTCACATCTACTGGAGCATCATGAGCATGTATTATGACGTCACAGTATATTATGACATCATAATTAGTATGCACTATGACGTCACCATGTATTATGACGTCATAATGTATCCGCATTATGACATCACAATATTTTATGAGAGCGCAACATGCAGGTATTATGAGCAATTTCTCTTACCCCAATTTGTGTCACATCTACTGGAGCATCATGAGCATGTATTATGACGTCACAGTATATGTTGACATCATAATTAGTAAGCACTATGACGTCACAATGTATTGTGACGTCATAATGTATCCGCATTATGACATCACAATATATGAGGAGATCGCAATTTGCAGGTATTGTGACACATTTCTCTTACCCCAATTTGTGTCACATCTAGTAGAGCATCATGAGCATGTATTATGACGTCAGAGTATATGATGACATCATAATTAGTATGCACTATGATGTCACAATGTATTATGACGTCATAATGGATCCGCATTATGACATCACAATATATTATGAGAGTGCAATTTGCAGGATTTATGACCAATTTCGCTTACCCCAATTTGTGTCACATCTACTGGAGCATCATGAGCATGTATTATGACATCACAGCATATGATGACATCATAACTAGTATGCACTATGACGTCACAATGTATTATGACGTCATAATGTATCCGCATTATGACATCACAATATATGATGAGATCGCTATTTGCAGGTATTGTGACACATTTCTCTTAACCCAATTTGTGTCACATCTAGTGGAGCATCATGGGCATGTATTATGACGTCAGAGTATATGATGACATCATAATTGGTATGCACTATCACGTCACAATGTGTTATGACGTCATAATGTATCCGCATTATGACATCACAATATATTATGAGAGCGCAACATGCAGGTATTATGAGCAATTTCTCTTACCCCAATTTGTGTCACATCTACTGGAGCATCATGAGCATGTATTATGACGTCACAGTATATGATGACATCATAATTAGTATGCACTATGACGTCACAATGTATTATAACGTCATAATGTATCCGCATTATGACATCACAATATATTATGAGAGTGCAACATGCAGGTATTATGAGCAATTTCTCTTACCCCAATTTGTGTCACATCTACTGGAGCATCACGAGCATGTATTATGATGTCACAATATATGATGACATCATAATTAGTATGCAGTATGACGTCACAATGTATTATGACGTCATAATGTATCCGCATTATGACATCACAATATATTATGAGAGCGCAACATGCAGGTATTATGAGCAATTTCTCTTACCCCAATTTGTGTCACATCTACTGGAGCATCATGAGCATGTATTATGACATCACAGTATATGATGACATCATAATTAGTATGGACTATGACGTCAAATTGTATTATGAAGTCATAATGTATCCGCATTATGACATCACAGTATATTACGAGAGCGCAATTTGCAGGTATTAAGAGCAAATTCTCTTACCCCAAATTGTGTCACATCTACTGGAGCATCATGAGCATGTATTATGACGTCACAGTATATGTTGACATCATAATTAGTAAACACTATGACGTCACAATGTACTGTGACGGCATAATGTATCCGCATTATGACATCACAATATATGATGAGATCGCAATTTGCAGGTATAGTGACACATTTCTCTTACCCCAATTTGTGTCACATCTGGTGGAGCATCATGAGCATGTATTATGACGTCAGAGTATATGATAACATCATAATTAGTATGCACTATGACGTCACAATGTATTATGACGTCATAATGGATCCGCATTATGACGTCACAATATATTATGAGAGTGCAATTTGCAGGTTTCATGACCAATTTCGCTTACCTCAATTTGGGTCACATCTACTGGAGCATCATGAGCATGTATTATGACATCACAGCATATGATGACATCATAACTAGTATGCACTATGACGTCACAATGTATTATGACGTCATAATGTATCCGCATTATGACATCACAATATATTATGAGAGTGCAACATGCAGGTATTATGAGCAATTTCTATTACCCCAATTTGTGTCACATCTACTGGAGCATCATGAGCATGTATTATGACGTCACAGTATATGATGACATCATAATTAGTATGCACTATGACGTCACAATGTATTATGACGTCATAATGTATCCGCATTATGACATCACAATATATTATGAGAGCGCAACATGCAGGTATTATGAGCAAGTTCTCTTACCCCAATTTGTGTCACATCTACTGGAGCATCATTAGCATGTATTATGACGTCACAGTATATGATGACATCATAATTAGTATGCACTATGAAGTCACAATGTATTGTGACGTCAGAATGTATCCGCATTATGACATCACAATATATGATGAGATCGCTATTTGCAGGTATTGTGACACATTTCTCTTACCCCAATTTGTGTCACATCTAGTGGAGCATCATGAGCATGTATTATGATGTCACAGTATATGATGACATCATAATTAGTATGCACTATGACGTCACAATGTATTGTGACGTCATAATGTATCCGCATTATGACATCACAATATATGATGAGATCGCATTGTGCAGGTATTGTGACACATTTCTCTTACCCCAATTTGTGTCACATCTAGTAGAGAATCATGAGCATGTATTATGACGTCAGAGTATATGATGACATCATAATTAGTATGGACTATGACGTCAAATTGTATTATGAAGTCATAATATATCCGCATTATGACATCACAGTATATTACGAGAGCGCAATTTGCAGGTATTATGAGCAAATTCTCTTACCCCAAATTGTGTCACATCTTCTGGAGCATCATGAGCATGTATTATGACGTCACAGTATATGTTGACATCATAATTAGTAAGCACTATGACGTCACAATGGATTGTGACGTCATAATGTATCCGCATTATGACATCACAATATATGATGAGATCGCAATTTGCAGGTATTGTGACACATTTCTCTTACCCCAATTTGTGTCACATCTAGTAGAGCATCATGAGCATGTATTATGACGTCAGAGTATATGATGACATCATAATTAGTATGCACTATGACGTCACAATGTATTATGACGTCATAATGGATCCGCATTATGACATCACAATATATTATGAGAGTGCAATTTGCAGGATTTATGAACAATTTCTCTTACCCCAATTTGTGTCACATCTACTGGAGCATCATGAGCATGTATTATGACATCACAGAATATGATGACATCATAACTAGTAAGCACTATGACGTCACAATGTATTATGTCGTCATAATGTATCCGCATTATGACATCACAATATATGATGAGATCGCTATTTGCAGGTATTGTGACAGATTTCTCTTACCCCAATTTGTGTCACATCTAGTGGAGCATCATGAGCATGTATTATGACGTCAGAGTATATGATGACATCATAATTGGTATGCACTATCACTTCACAACGTGTTATGACGTCATAATGTATCCGCATTATGACATCACAATATAATATGAGAGCGCAACATGCAGGTATTATGAGCAATTTCTCTTACCCCAATTTATGTCACATCAACTGGAGCATCATGAGCATGTATTATGACGTCACAGTATATGATGGCATCATAATTAGTATGCACTATGACGTCACAATGTATTATAACGTCATAATGTATCCGCATTATGACATCACAATATATTATGAGAGTGCAACATGCAGGCATTATGAGCAATTTCTCTTACCCCAATTTGTGTCACATCTACTGGAGCATCATGAGCATGTATTATGACGTCACAGTATATGATGACATCATAATTAGTATGCACTATGACGTCACAATGTATTGTGACGTCAGAATGTATCCGCATTATGACATCACAATATATGATGAGATCGCTATTTGCAGGTATTGTGACACATTTCTCTTACCCCAATTAGTGTCACATCTAGTGGAGCATCATGAGCATGTATTATGACGTCAGAGTATATGATGACATCATAACTGGTATGCACAATCACGTCACAATGTATTATGACGTCATAATGTATCCGCATTATGACATCACAATATATTATGAGAGTGCAACATGCAGGTATTATGAGCAATTTCTCTTACCCCAATTTGTGTCACATCTACTGGAGCATCATGAGCATGTATTATGACATCACAGTATATGATGACATCATAATTAGTATGCACTATGACGTCACAATGTATTATGACGTCATAATGTATCCGCATTATGACGTCACAATATATTATGAGAGCGCAACATGCAGGTATTATGAGCAATTTCTCTTACCCCAATTTGTGTCACATCTACTGGAGCATCATGAGCATGTATTATGACTTCACAGCATTTGATGACATCATAACTAGTATGCACTATGACGTCACAATGTATTATGACGTCATAATGTATCCGCATTATGACATCACAATATATTATGAGAGCGTAACATGCAGGTATTATGAGCAATTTCTATTACCCCAATTTGTGTCACATCTACTGGAGCATCATGAGCATGTATTATGACGTCACAGTATATTATGACATCATAATTAGTATGCAGTATGACGTCACAATGTATTATGACGTCATAATGTATCCGCATTATGACATCACAATATATTATGAGAGCGCAACATGCAGGTATTATGAGCAATTTCTCTTACCCCAATTTGTGTCACATCTACTGGAGCATCATGAGCGTGTATTATGACGTCACAGTATATGATGACATCATAATTAGTATGCACTATGACGTCACAAGGTATTGTGACGTCAGAATGTATCCGCATTATGACATCACAATATATGATGTGATCGCTATTTGCAAGTATTGTGACACATTTCTCTTACCCCAATTTGTGTCACATCTACTGGAGCATCATGAGCATGTATTATGACGTCACAGTATATGATGACATCATAATTAGTATGCACTATGACGTCACAATGTATTATGACGTCATAATGTATCTGCATTATGACATCGCAATATATTATGAGAGCGCAATTTACAGGTATTATGAGCAATTTCTCTTACCCCAATTTGTGTCACATCTACTGGAGCTTCATTAGCATGTATTATGACATCACAGTATATGATGACATCATAATTAGTATGGACTATGACGTCAAATTGTATTATGAAGTCATAATATATCCGCATTATGACATCACAGTACATTACGAGAGCGCAATTTGCAGGTATTATGAGCAAATTCTCTTACCCCAAATTGTGTCACATCTTCTGGAGCATCATGAGCATGTATTATGACGTCACAGTATATGTTGACATCATAATTAGTAAGCACTATGACGTCACAATGGATTGTGACGTCATAATGTATCCGCATTATGACATCACAATATATGATGAGATCGCAATTTGCAGGTATTGTGACACATTTCTCTTACCCCAATTTGTGTCACATCTAGTAGAGCATCATGAGCATGTATTATGACGTCAGAGTATATGATGACATCATAATTAGTATGCACTATGACGTCACAATGTATTATGACGTCATAATGGATCCGCATTATGACATCACAATATATTATGAGAGTGCAATTTGCAGGATTTATGAACAATTTCGCTTACCCCAATTTGTGTCACATCTACTGGAGCATCATGAGCATGTATTATGACATCACAGAATATGATGACATCATAACTAGTATGCACTATGACGTCACAATGTATTATGACGTCATAATGTATCCGCATTATGACATCACAATATATGATGAGATCGCTATTTGCAGGTATTGTGACACATTTCTCTTACCCCAATTTGTGTCACATCTAGTGGAGCACCATGAGCATGTATTATGACGTCAGAGTATATGATGACATCATAATTGGTATGCACTATCACGTCACAATGTGTTATGACGTCATAATGTATCCGTATTATGACATCACAATATATTATGAGAGCGCAACATGCAGGTATTATGAGCAAATTCTCTTACCCCTATTTATGTCACATCTACTGGAGCATCATGAGCATGTATTATGACGTCACAGTATATGATGACATCATAATTAGTATGCACTATGACGTCACAATGTATTATAACGTCATAATGTATCCGCATTATGACATCACAATATATTATGAGAGTGCAACATGCAGGTGTTATGAGCAATTTCTCTTACCCCAATTTGTGTCACATCTACTGGAGCATCATGAGCATGTATTATGACGTCACAATATATGATGACATCATAATTAGTATGCACTATGATGTCACAAAGTATTATGACGTCATAATGTATCCGCATTATGACATCACAATATATTATGAGAGCGCAACATGCAGGTATTATGAGCAATTTCTCTTACCCCAATTTGTGTCACATCTACTGGAGCATCATGAGCATGTATTATGACATCACAGTATATGATGACATCATAATTGGTATATACTATGACGTCAAATTGTATTATGAAGTCATAATGTATACGCATTATGACATCACAGTATATTACGAGAGCGCAATTTGCAGGTATTATGAGCAAATTCTCTTACCCCAAATTGTGTCACATCTACTGGAGCATCATGAGCATGTATTATGACGTCACAGTATATGTTGACATCATAATTAGTAAGCACTTTGACATCACAATATATTGTGACGTCGTAATGTATCTGCATTATGACATCACAATATATGATGAGATCGCAATTTACAGGTATTGTGACACATTTCTCTTACCCCAATTTGTGTCACATCTAGTGGAGCATCATGAGCATGTATTATGACGTCAGAGTATATGATGACATCATAATTAGTATGCACTATGACGTCACAATGTATTATGACGTCATAATGGATCCGCATTATGACATCACAGTATACTATGAGAGTGCAATTTGCAGGATTTATGAACAATTTCGCTTACCCCAATTTGTGTCACATCTACTGGAGCATCATGAGCATGTATTATGACATCACAGAATATGATGACATCATAACTAGTATGCACTATGACGTCACAATGTATTATGACGTCATAATGTATCCGCATTATGACATCACAATATATGATGAGATCGCTATTTGCAGGTATTGTGACACATTTCTCTTACCCCAATTTGTGTCACATCTAGTGGAGCACCATGAGCATGTATTATGACGTCAGAGTATATGATGACATCATAATTGGTATGCACTATCACGTCACAATGTGTTATGACGTCATAATGTATCCGTATTATGACATCACAATATATTATGAGAGCGCAACATGCAGGTATTATGAGCAAATTCTCTTACCCCAATTTATGTCACATCTACTGGAGCATCATGAGCATGTATTATGACGTCACAGTATATGATGACATCATAATTAGTATGCACTATGACGTCACAATGTATTATAACGTCATAATGTATCCGCATTATGACATCACAATATATTATGAGAGTGCAACATGCAGGTGTTATGAGCAATTTCTCTTACCCCAATTTGTGTCACATCTACTGGAGCATCATGAGCATGTATTATGACGTCACAGTATATGATGACATCATAATTAGTATGCACTATGATGTCACAAAGTATTATGACGTCATAATGTATCCGCATTATGACATCACAATATATTATGAGAGCGCAACATGCAGGTATTATGAGCAATTTCTCTTACCCCAATTTGTGTCACATCTACTGGAGCATCATGAGCATGTATTATGACATCACAGTATATGATGACATCATAATTGGTATATACTATGACGTCAAATTGTATTATGAAGTCATAATGTATACGCATTATGACATCACAGTATATTACGAGAGCGCAATTTGCAGGTATTATGAGCAAATTCTCTTACCCCAAATTGTGTCACATCTACTGGAGCATCATGAGCATGTATTATGACGTCACAGTATATGTTGACATCATAATTAGTAAGCACTTTGACATCACAATATATTGTGACGTCGTAATGTATCTGCATTATGACATCACAATATATGATGAGATCGCAATTTACAGGTATTGTGACACATTTCTCTTACCCCAATTTGTGTCACATCTAGTGGAGCATCATGAGCATGTATTGTGACGTCAGAGTATATGATGACATCATAATTAGTATGCAGTATGACGTCACAATGTGTTATGACGTCATAATGTATCCGCATTATGACATCACAATATATTATGAGAGCGCAACATGCAGGTATTATGAGCAATTTCTCTTACCCCAATTTGTGTCACATCTACTGGAGCATCATGAGCATGTATTATGACGTCACAGTATATGATGACATCGTAATTAGTATGCACTATGACGTCACAATGTATTATAACGTCATAATGCATCCGCATTATGACATCACAATATATTATGAGAGTGCAACATGCAGGTATTATGAGCAATTTCTCTTACCCCAATTTGTGTCACATCTACTGGAGAATCATGAGCATGTATTATGATGTCGCAATATATGATGACATCATAATTAGTATGCACTATGACGTCACAATGTATTATGACGTCATAATGTATCCGCATTATGACATCACAATTTATTATGAGAGCGCAATTTACAGGTATTATGAGCAATTTCTCTTACCCCAATTTGTGTCACATCTACTGGAGCATCATGAGCATGTATTATGACATCACAGCATTTGATGACATCACAACTAGTATGCACTATGACGTCACAATGTAGTATGACGTCATAATGTATCCGAATTATGACATCACAATATATTATGAGAGCGCAACATGCAGGTATTATGAGCCATTTCTATTACCCCAATTTGTGTCACATCTACTGGAGCATCATGAGCATGTATTATGACGTCACAGTATATTATGACATCATAATTAGTATGCACTATGACGTCACCATGTATTATGACGTCATAATGTATCCGCATTATGACATCACAATATTTTATGAGAGCGCAACATGCAGGTATTATGAGCAATTTCTCTTACCCCAATTTGTGTCACATCTACTGGAGCATCATGAGCATGTATTATGACGTCACAGTATATGTTGACATCATAATTAGTAAGCACTATGACGTCACAATGTATTGTGACGTCATAATGTATCCGCATTATGACATCACAATATATGAGGAGATCGCAATTTGCAGGTATTGTGACACATTTCTCTTACCCCAATTTGTGTCACATCTAGTAGAGCATCATGAGCATGTATTATGACGTCAGAGTATATGAAGACATCATAATTAGTATGCACTATGACGTCACAATGTATTATGACGTCATAATGGATCCGCATTATGACATCACAATATATTATGAGAGTGCAATTTGCAGGATTTATGACCAATTTCGCTTACCCCAATTTGTGTCACATCTACTGGAGCATCATGAGCATGTATTATGACATCACAGCATATGATGACATCATAACTAGTATGCACTATGATGTCACAATGTATTATGACGTCATAATGTATCCGCATTATGACATCACAATATATGATGAGATCGCTATTTGCAGGTATTGTGACACATTTCTCTTAACCCAATTTGTGTCACATCTAGTGGAGCATCATGGGCATGTATTATGACGTCAGAGTATATGATGACATCATAATTGGTATGCACTATCACGTCACAATGTGTTATGACGTCATAATGTATCCGCATTATGACATCACAATATATTATGAGAGCGCAACATGCAGGTATTATGAGCAATTTCTCTTACCCCAATTTGTGTCACATCTACTGGAGCATCATGAGCATGTATTATACGTCACAGTATATGATGACATCCTAATTAGTATGCACTATGACGTCACAATGTATTATAACGTCATAATGTATCCGCATTATGACATCACAATATATTATGAGAGTGCAACATGCAGGTACTATGAGCAATTTCTCTTACCCCAATTTGTGTCACATCTACTGGAGCATCATGAGCATGTATTATGATGTCACAATATATGATGACATCATAATTAGTATGCAGTATGATGTCACAATGTATTATGACGTCATAATGTATCCGCCTTATGACATCACAATATATTATGAGAGCGCAACATGCAGGTATTATGAGCAATTTCTCTTACCCCAATTTGTGTCACATCTACTGAAGCATCATGAGCATGTATTATGACATCACAGTATATGATGACATCATAATTAGTATGGACTATGACGTCAAATTGTATTATGAAGTCATAATGTATCCGCATTATGACATCACAGTATATTACGAGAGCGCAATTTGCAGGTATTAAGAGCAAATTCTCTTACCCCAAATTGTGTCACATCTACTGGAGCATCATGAGCATGTATTATGACGTCACAGTATATGTTGACATCATAATTAGTAAGCACTATGACGTCACAATGTACTGTGACGTCATAATGTATCCGCATTATGACATCACAATATATGATGAGATCGCAATTTGCAGGTATAGTGACACATTTCTCTTACCCCAATTTGTGTCACATCTGGTGGAGCATCATGAGCATGTATTATGACGTCAGAGTATATGATAACATCATAATTAGTATGCACTATGACGTCACAATGTATTATGACGTCATAATGGATCCGCATTATGACGTCACAATATATTATGAGAGTGCAATTTGCAGGTTTTATGACCAATTTCGCTTACCTCAATTTGTGTCACATCTACTGGAGCATCATGAGCATGTATTATGACATCACAGCATATGATGACATCATAACTAGTATGCACTATGACGTCACAATGTATTTTGACGTCATAATGTATCCACATTATGACATCACAATATATTATGAGAGCGCAACATGCAGGTATTATGAGCAATTTCTATTACCCCAATTTGTGTCACATCTACTGGAGAATCATGAGCATGTATTATGACGTCACAGTATATGATGACATCATAATTAGTATGCACTATGACGTCACAATGTATTATGACGTCATAATGTATCTGCATTATGACATCACAATATATTATGAGAGCGCAACATGCAGGTATTATGAGCAAGTTCTCTTACCCCAATTTGTGTCACATCTACTGGAGCATCATTAGCATGTATTATGACGTCACAGTATATGATGACATCATAATTAGTATGCACTATGACGTCACAATGTATTGTGACGTCAGAATGTATTCGCATTATGACATCACAATATATGATGAGATCGCTATTTGCAGGTATTGTGACACATTTCTCTTACCCCAATTTGTGTCACATCTAGTGGAGCATCATGAGCATGTATTATGACGTCACAGTATATGATGACATCATAATTAGTATGCACTATGACGTCACAATGTATTGTGACGTCATAATGTATCCGCATTATGACATCACAATATATGATGAGATCGCATTTTGCAGGTATTGTGACACATTTCTCTTACCCCAATTTGTGTCACATCTAGTAGAGAATCATGAGCATGTATTATGACGTCAGAGTATATGATGACATCATAATTAGTATGCACTATGACGTCACAATGTATTATGACGTCATAATGGATCCGCATTATGACATCACAATATATTATGAGAGTGGAATTTGCAGGATTTATGACCAATTTCGCTTACCCCAATTTGTGTCTCATCTACTGGAGCATCATGAGCATGTATTATGACATCACAGCATATGATGACATCATAACTAGTATGCACTATGACGTCACAATGTATTATGACGTCATAATGTATCCGCATTATGACATCACAATATATGATGAGATCGCTATTTGCAGGTATTGTGACACATTTCTCTTACCCCAATTTGTGTCACATCTAGTGGAGCATCATGAGCATGTATTATGACATCAGAGTATATGATGACATCATAATTGGTATGCACTATCACGTCACAATGTGTTATGACGTCATAATGTATCCGCATTATGACATCACAATATATTATGAGAGCGCAACATGCAGGTATTATGAGCAATTTCTCTTACCCCAATATGTGTCACATCTACTGGAGCATCATGAGCATGTATTATGACGTCACAGTATATGATGACATCATAATTAGTATGCACTATGACGTCACAATGTATTATAACGTCATAATGTATCCGCATTATGACATCACAATATATTATGAGAGTGCAACATGCAGGTATTATGAGCAATTTCTCTTACCCCAATTTGTGTCACATCTACTGGAGCATCATGAGCATGTATTATGATGTCACAATATATGATGACATCATAATTAGTATGCACTATGACGTCACAATGTATTATGACGTCATAATGTATCCGCATTATGACATCACAATTTATTATGAGAGCGCAATTTACAGGTATTATGAGCAATTTCTCTTACCCCAATTTGTGTCACATCTACTGGAGCATCATGAGCATGTATTATGACATCACAGTATATGATGACATCATAATTAGTATGGACTATGACGTCAAATTGTATTATGAAGTCATAATGTATCCGCATTATGACATCACAGTATATTACGAGAGCGCAATTTGCAGGTATTATGAGCAAATTCTCTTACCCCAAATTGTGTCACATCTACTGGAGCATCATGAGCATGTATTATGACGTCACAGTATATGTTGACATCATAATTAGTAAGCACTATGACATCACAATATATTGTGACGTCATAATGTATCCGCATTATGACATCAGAATATATGATGAGATCGCAATTTGCAGGTATAGTGACACATTTCTCTTACCCCAATTTGTGTCACATCTGGTGGAGCATCATGAGCATGTATTATGACGTCAGAGTATATGATAACATCATAATTAGTATGCACTATGACGTCACAATGTATTATGACGTCATAATGGATCCGCATTATGACGTCACAATATATTATGAGAGTGCAATTTGCAGGTTTTATGACCAAGTTCGCTTACCCCAATTTGTGTCACATCTACTGGAGCATCATGAGCATGTATTATCACAACACAGTATATGATGACATCATAATTAGTATGCACTATGACGTCACAATGTATTATGACGTCATAATATATCCGCATTATGACGTCACAATATATTATGAGAGCGCAGCATGCAGGTATTATGAGCAATTTCTCTTACCCCAATTTGTGTCACATCTACTGGAGCATCATGAGCATGTATTATGACATCACAGCATTTGATGACATCATAACTAGTATGCACTATGACGTCACAATGTATTATGACGTCATAATGTATCCGCATTATGACATCACAATATATTATGAGAGCGCAACATGCAGGTATTATGAGCAATTTCTATTACCCCAATTTGTGTCACATCTACTGGAGCATCATGAGCATGTATTATGACGTCACAGTATATTATGACATCATAATTAGTATGCACTATGACGTCACCATGTATTATGACATCATAGTGCATCCGCATTATGACATCACAATATATTATGAGAGCGCAACATGCAGGTATTATGAGCAATTTCTCTTACCCCAATTTGTGTCACATCTACTGGAGCTTCATGAGCATGTATTATGACGTCACAGTATATGATGACATCATAATTAGTATGCAGTATGACGTCACAATGTATTATGAAGTCATAATGTATCCGCATTATGACATCACAATATATTATGAGAGCGCAACATGCAGGTATTATGAGCAATTTCTCTTACCCCAATTTGTGTCACATCTACTGGAGCATCATGAGCATGTATTATGACGTCACAGTATATGATGACATCATAATTAGTATGCACTATGACGTCACAATGTATTGTGACTTTAGAATGTATCCACATTATGACATCACAATATATGATGAGATCGCTATTTGCAGGTATTGTGACACATTTCTCTTACCCCAATTTGTGTCACATGTAGTGGAGCATCATGAGCATGTATTATGACGTCAGAGTATATGATGACATTATAATTAGTATGCAGTATGACGTCACAATGTGTTATGACGTCATAATGTATCCGCATTATGACATCACAATATATTATGAGAGCGCAACATGCAGGTATTATGAGCAATTTCTCTTACCCCAATTTGTGTCACATCTACTGGAGCATCATGAGCATGTATTATGACGTCACAGTATATGATGACATCATAATTAGTATGCACTATGACGTCACAATGTATTATAACGTCATAATGCATCCGCATTATGACATCACAATATATTATGAGAGTGCAACATGCAGGTATTATGAGCAATTTCTCTTACCCCAATTTGTGTCACATCTACTGGAGAATCATGAGCATGTATTATGATGTCACAATATATGATGACATCATAATTAATATGCACTATGACGTCACAATGTATTATGACGTCATAATGTATCCGCATTATGACATCACAATTTATTATGAGAGCGCAATTTACAGGTATTATGAGCAATTTCTCTTACACCAATTTGTGTCACATCTACTGGAGCATCATGAGCATGTATTATGACATCACAACATTTGATGACATCACAACTAGTATGCACTATGACGTCACAATGTAGTATGACGTCATAATGTATCCGAATTATGACATCACAATATATTATGAGAGCGCAACATGCAGGTATTATGAGCCATTTCTATTACCCCAATTTGTGTCACATCTACTGGAGCATCATGAGCATGTATTATGACGTCACAGTATATTATGACATCATAATTAGTATGCACTATGACGTCACCATGTATTATGACGTCATAATGTATCCGCATTATGACATCACAATATTTTATGAGAGCGCAACATGCAGGTATTATGAGCAATTTCTCTTACCCCAATTTGTGTCACATCTACTGGAGCATCATGAGCATGTATTATGACGTCACAGTATATGTTGACATCATAATTAGTAAGCACTATGACGTCACAATGTATTGTGACGTCATAATGTATCCGCATTATGACATCACAATATATGAGGAGATGGCAATTTGCAGGTATTGTGACACATTTCTCTTACCCCAATTTGTGTCACATCTAGTAGAGCATCATGAGCATGTATTATGACGTCAGAGTATATGAAGACATCATAATTAGTATGCACTATGACGTCACAATGTATTATGACGTCATAATGGATCCGCATTATGACGTCACAATATACTATGAGAGTGCAATTTGCAGGTTTTATGACCAAGTTCGCTTACCCCAATTTGTGTCACATCTACTGGAGCATCATGAGCATGTATTATGACATCACAGCATATGATGACATCATAACTAGTATGCACTATGACGTCACAATGTATTATGACGTCATAATGTATCCGCATTATGACATCACAATATATTATGAGAGCGCAACATGCAGGTATTATGACCAATTTGTATTACCCCAATTTGTGTCACATCTACTGGAGCATCATGAGCATGTATTATGACGTCACAGTATATGATGACATCATAATTAGTATGCACTATGACGTCACAATGTATTATGACGTCATAATGTATCCGCATTATAACATCACAATATATTATGAGAGCGCAACATGCAGGTATTATGAGCAAGTTCTCTTACCCCAATTTGTGTCACATCTACTGGAGCATCATGAGCATGTATTATGACGTCACAGTATATGATGACATCATAATTAGTATGCACTATGACGTCACAATGTATTGTGACGTCAGAATGTATCCGCATTATGACATCACAATATATGATGAGATCGCTATTTGCAGGTATTGTGACACATTTCTCTAACCCCAATTTGTGTCACATCTAGTGGAGCATCATGAGCATGTATTATGACGTCAGAGTATATGATGACATCATAACTGGTATACACTATTACGTCACAATGTATTATGACGTCATAATGTATACGCATTATGACATCACAATATATTATGAGAGCGCAACATGCAGGTATTATGAGAAATTTCTCTTACCCCAATTTGTGTCACATCTACTGGAGCATCATGAGCATGTATTATCACATCACAGTATATGATGACATCATAATTAGTATGCACTATGACGTCACAATGTATTATGACGTCATAATGTATCCGCATTATGACGTCACAATATATTATGAGAGCGCAGCATGCAGGTATTATGAGCAATTTCTCTTACCCCAATTTGTGTCACATCTACTGGAGCATCATGAGCATGCATTATGACATCACAGCATTTGATGACATCATAACTAGTATGCAATATGACGTCACAATGTATTATGACGTCATAATGTATCCGCATTATGACATCACAATATATTATGAGAGCGCAACATGCAGGTATTATGAGCCATTTCTATTACCCCAATTTGTGTCACATCTACTGGAGCATCATGAGCATGTATTATGACGTCACAGTATATTATGACATCATAATTAGTATGCACTATGACGTCACCATGTATTATGACGTCATAATGTATCTGCATTATGACATCACAATATATTATGAGAGCGCAACATGCAGGTATTATGACCAATTTCGCTTACCACAATTTGTGTCACATCTACTGGAGCATCATGAGCATGTATTATGACATCACAGTATATGATGACATCATAATTAGTATGCACTATGACGTCACAATGTATTGTGACGTCAGAATGTATCCGCATTCTGACATCACAATATATGATGAGATCGCTATTTGCAAGTATTGTGACACATTTCTCTTACCCCAATTTGTGTCACATCTAGTGGAGCATCATGAGCATGTATTATGACGTCACAGTATATGATGACATCATAATTAGTATGCACTATGACGTCACAATGTATTATGACGTCATAATGTATCCGCATTATGAAATCACAATATATTATGAGAGCGCAATTTGCAGGTATTATGAGCAATTTCTCTTACCCCAATTTGTGTCACATCTACTGGAGCTTCATGAGCATGTATTATGACATCACAGTATATGATGACATCATAATTAGTATGGACTATGACGTCAAATTGTATTATGAAGTCATAATGTATCCGCATTATGACATCACAGTATACTACGAGAGCGCAATTTGCAGGTATTATGAGCAAATTCTCTTACCCCAAATTGTGTCACATCTACTGGAGCATCATGGGCATGTATTATGACGTCACAGTATATGTTGACATCATAATTAGTAAGCACTATGACGTCACAATGTACTGTGACGTCATAATGTATCCGCATTATGACATCACAATATATGATGAGATCGCAATTTGCAGGTATAGTGACACATTTCTCTTACCCCAATTTGTGTCACATCTGGTGGAGCATCATGAGCATGTATTATGACGTCAGAGTATATGATAACATCATAATTAGTATGCACTATGACGTCACAATGTATTATGACGTCATAATGGATCCGCATTATGACGTCACAATATATTATGAGAGTGCAATTTGCAGGTTTTATGACCAATTTCGCTTACCTCAATTTGTGTCACATCTACTGGAGCATCATGAGCATGTATTATGACATCACAGCATATGATGACATCATAACTAGTATGCACTATGACGTCACAATGTATTATGACGTCATAATGTATCCGCATTATGACATCACAATATATTATGAGAGCGCGACATGCAGGTATTATGAGCAATTTCTATTACCCCAATTTGTGTCACATCTACTGGAGCATCATGAGCATGTATTATGACGTCACAGTATATGATGACATCATAATTAGTATGCACTATGACGTCACAATGTATTATGACGTCATAATGTATCCGCATTATGACATCACAATATATTATGAGAGCGCAACATGCAGGTATTATGAGCAAGTTCTCTTACCCCAATTTGTGTCACATCTACTGGAGCATCATTAGCATGTATTATGACGTCACAGTATATGATGACATCATAATTAGTATGCACTATGACGTCACAATGTATTGTGACGTCAGAATGTATCCGCATTATGACATCACAATATATGATGAGATCGCTATTTGCAGGTATTGTGACACATTTCTCTTACCCCAATTTGTGTCACATCTACTGGAGCATCATGAGCATGTATTATGACGTCACAGTATATGATGACATCATAATTAGTATGCACTATGACGTCACAATGTATTGTGACGTCATAATGTATCCGCATTATGACATCACAATATATGATGAGATCGCATTTTGTAGGTATTGTGACACATTTCTCTTACCCCAATTTGTGTCACATCTAGTAGAGAATCATGAGCATGTATTATGACGTCAGAGTATATGATGACATCATAATTAGTATGGACTATGACGTCAAATTGTATTATGAAGTCATAATATATCCGCATTATGACATCACAGTATATTACGAGAGCGCAATTTGCAGGTATTATGAGCAAATTCTCTTACCCCAAATTGTGTCACATCTTCTGGAGCATCATGAGCATGTATTATGATGTCACAGTATATGTTGACATCATAATTAGTAAGCACTATGACGTCACAATGGATTGTGACGTCATAATGTATTCGCATTATGACATCACAGTATATGATGAGATCGCAATTTGCAGGTATTGTGACACATTTCTCTTACCCCAATTTGTGTCACATCTAGTAGAGCATCATGAGCATGTATTATGACGTCAGAGTATATGATGACATCATAATTAGTATGCACTATGACGTCACAATGTATTATGACGTCATAATGGATCCGCATTATGACATCACAATGTATTATGAGAGTGCAATTTGTAGGATTTATGAACAATTTAGCTTACCCCAATTTGTGTCACATCTACTGGAGCATCATGAGCATGTATTATGACATCACAGAATATGATGACATCATAACTAGTATGCACTATGACGTCACAATGTAATATGACGTCATAATGTATCCACATTATGACATCACAATATATGATGAGATCGCTATTTGCAGATATTGTGACACATTTCTCTTACCCCAATTTGTGTCACATCTAGAGGAGCACCATGAGCATGTATTATGACGTCAGAGTATATGATGACATCATAATTGGTATGCACTATCACGTCACAATGTGTTATGACGTCATAATGTATCCGTATTATGACATCACAATATATTATGAGAGCGCAACATGCAGGTATTATGAGCAAATTCTCTTACCCCAATTTATGTCACATCTACTGGAGCATCATGAGCATGTATTATGACGTCACAGTATATGATGACATCACAATTAGTATGCACTATGACGTCACAATGTATTATAACGTCATAATGTATCCGCATTATGACATCACAATATATTATGAGAGCGCAACATGCAGGTGTTATGAGCAATTTCTCTTACCCCAATTTGTGTCACATCTACTGGAGCATCATGAGCATGTATTATGACGTCACAATATATGATGACATCATAATTAGTATGCACTATGATGTCACAATGTATTATGACGTCATAATGTATCCACATTATGAAATCACAATATATTATGAGAGTGCAATTTGCAGGTATTATGAGAAATTTCTCTTCCCCCAATTTGTGTCACATCTGCTGGAGCATCAGGAGCATGTATTATGACATCACAGCATATGATGACATCATAACTAGTATGCACTATGACGTCACAATGTATTATGACGTCATAATGTATCCGCATGATGACATCCCAATATATTATGAGAGCGCAACATGCAGGTATTATGAGCAATTTCTATTACCCCAATTTGTGTCACATCTACTGGAGCATCATGAGCATGTATTATGACGTCACAGTATATGATGACATCATAATTAGTATGCAGTATGACGTCACAATGTATTATGAAGTCATAATGTATCCGCATTATGACATCACAATATATTATGAGAGCGCAACATGCAGGTATTATGAGCAATTTCTCTTACCCCAATTTGTGTCACATCTACTGGAGCATCATGAGCATGTATTATGACGTCACAGTATATGATGACATCATAATTAGTATGCACTATGACGTCACAATGTATTGTGACGTTAGAATGTATCCACATTATGACATCACAATATATGATGAGATCGCTATTTGCAGGTATTGTGACACATTTCTCTTACCCCAATTTGTGTCACATCTAGTGGAGCATCATGAGCATGTATTATGACGTCAGAGTATATGATGACATTATAATTAGTATGCAGTATGACGTCACAATGTGTTATGACGTCATAATGTATCCGCATTATGACATCACAATATATTATGAGAGCGCAACATGCAGATATTATGAGCAATTTCTCTTACCCCAATTTGTGTCACATCTACTGGAGCATCATGAGCATGTATTATGACGTCACAGTATATGATGACATCATAATTAGTATGCACTATGACGTCACAATGTATTATAACGTCATAATGTATCCGCATTATGACATCACAATATATTATGAGAGTGCAACATGCAGGTGTTATGAGCAATTTCTCTTACCCCAATTTGTGTCACATCTACTGGAGCATCATGAGCATGTATTATGACGTCACAATATATGATGACATCATAATTAGTATGCACTATGATGTCACAAAGTATTATGACGTCATAATGTATCCGCTTTATGACATCACAATATATTATGAGAGCGCAACATGCAGGTATTATGAGCAATTTCTCTTACCCCAATTTGTGTCACATCTACTGGAGCATCATGAGCATGTATTATGACATCACAGTATATGATGACATCATAATTGGTATATACTATGACGTCAAATTGTATTATGAAGTCATAATGTATACGCATTATGACATCACAGTATATTACGAGAGCGCATTTTGCAGGTATTATGAGCAAATTCTCTTACCCCAAATTGTGTCACATCTACTGGAGCATCATGAGCATGTATTATGACGTCACAGTATATGTTGACATCATAATTAGTAAGCACTATGACATCACAATATATTGTGACGTCGTAATGTATCTGCATTATGACATCAAAATATATGATGAGATCGCAATTTACAGGTATTGTGACACATTTCTCTTACCCCAATTTGTGTCACATCTAGTGGAGCATCATGAGCATGTATTATGACGTCAGAGTATATGATGACATCATAATTTGTATGCACTATGACGTCACAATGTATTATGACGTCATAATGTATCCACATTATGACATCACAATATATTATGAGAGTGCAATTTGCAGGTATTATGAGAAATTTCTCTTCCCCCAATGTGTGTCACATCTGCTGGAGCATCAGGAGCATGTATTATGACATCACAGCATATGATGACATCATAACTAGTATGCACTATGACGTCACAATGTATTATGACGTCATAATGTATCCGCATTATGACATCCCAATATATTATGAGAGCGCAACATGCAGGTATTATGAGCAATTTCTATTACCCCAATTTGTGTCACATCTACTGGAGCATCATGAGCATGTATTATGACGTCACAGTATATGATGACATCATAATTAGTATGCAGTATGACGTCACAATGTATTATGAAGTCATAATGTATCCGCATTATGACATCACAATATATTATGAGAGCGCAACATGCAGGTATTATGAGCAATTTCTCTTACCCCAATTTGTGTCACATCTACTGGAGCATCATGAGCATGTATTATGACGTCACAGTATATGATGACATCATAATTAGTATGCACTATGACGTCACAATGTATTGTGACTTTAGAATGTATCCACATTATGACATCACAATATATGATGAGATCGCTATTTGCAGGTATTGTGACACATTTCTCTTACCCCAATTTGTGTCACATCTAGTGGAGCATCATGAGCATGTATTATGACGTCAGAGTATATGATGACATTATAATTAGTATGCAGTATGACGTCACAATGTGTTATGACGTCATAATGTATCCGCATTATGACATCACAATATATTATGAGAGCGCAACATGCAGGTATTATGAGCAATTTCTCTTACCCCAATTTGTGTCACATCTACTGGAGCATCATGAGCATGTATTATGACGTCACAGTATATGATGACATCATAATTAGTATGCACTATGACGTCACAATGTATTATAACGTCATAATGCATCCGCATTATGACATCACAATATATTATGAGAGTGCAACATGCAGGTATTATGAGCAATTTCTCTTACCCCAATTTGTGTCACATCTACTGGAGAATCATGAGCATGTATTATGATGTCACAATATATGATGACATCATAATTAGTATGCACTATGACGTCACAATGTATTATGACGTCATAATGTATCCGCATTATGACATCACAATTTATTATGAGAGCGCAATTTACAGGTATTATGAGCAATTTCTCTTACACCAATTTGTGTCACATCTACTGGAGCATCATGAGCATGTATTATGACATCACAACATTGGATGACATCACAACTAGTATGCACTATGACGTCACAATGTAGTATGACGTCATAATGTATCCGAATTATGACATCACAATATATTATGAGAGCGCAACATGCAGGTATTATGAGCCATTTCTATTACCCCAATTTGTGTCACATCTACTGGAGCATCATGAGCATGTATTATGACGTCACAGTATATTATGACATCATAATTAGTATGCACTATGACGTCACCATGTATTATGACGTCATAATGTATCCGCATTATGACATCACAATATTTTATGAGAGCGCAACATGCAGGTATTATGAGCAATTTCTCTTACCCCAATTTGTGTCACATCTACTGGAGCATCATGAGCATGTATTATGACGTCACAGTATATGTTGACATCATAATTAGTAAGCACTATGACGTCACAATGTATTGTGACGTCATAATGTATCCGCATTATGACATCACAATATATGAGGAGATCGCAATTTGCAGGTATTGTGACACATTTCTCTTACCCCAATTTGTGTCACATCTAGTAGAGCATCATGAGCATGTATTATGACGTCAGAGTATATGAAGACATCATAATTAGTATGCACTATGACGTCACAATGTATTATGACGTCATAATGGATCCGCATTATGACGTCACAATATACTATGAGAGTGCAATTTGCAGGTTTTATGACCAAGTTCGCTTACCCCAATTTGTGTCACATCTACTGGAGCATCATGAGCATGTATTATGACATCACAGCATATGATGACATCATAACTAGTATGCACTATGACGTCACAATGTATTATGACGTCATAATGTATCCGCATTATGACATCACAATATATTATGAGAGCGCAACATGCAGGTATTATGACCAATTTGTATTACCCCAATTTGTGTCACATCTACTGGAGCATCATGAGCATGTATTATGACGTCACAGTATATGATGACATCATAATTAGTATGCACTATGACGTCACAATGTATTATGACGTCATAATGTATCCGCATTATAACATCACAATATATTATGAGAGCGCAACATGCAGGTATTATGAGCAAGTTCTCTTACCCCAATTTGTGTCACATCTACTGGAGCATCATGAGCATGTATTATGACGTCACAGTATATGATGATATCATAATTAGTATGCACTATGACGTCACAATGTATTGTGACGTCAGAATGTATCCGCATTATGACATCACAATATATGATGAGATCGCTATTTGCAGGTATTGTGACACATTTCTCTAACCCCAATTTGTGTCACATCTAGTGGAGCATCATGAGCATGTATTATGACGTCAGAGTATTTGATGACATCATAACTGGTATGCACTATTACGTCACAATGTATTATGACGTTATAATGTATCCGCATTATGACATCACAATATATTATGAGAGCGCAACATGCAGGTATTATGAGCAATTTCTCTTACCCCAATTTGTGTCACATCTACTGGAGCATCATGAGCATGTATTATCACATCACAGTATATGATGACATCATAATTAGTATGCACTATGACGTCACAATGTATTATGACGTCATAATATATCCGCATTATGACGTCACAATATATTATGAGAGCGCAGCATGCAGGTATTATGAGCAATTTCTCTTACCCCAATTTGTGTCACATCTACTGGAGCATCATGAGCATGTATTATGACATCACAGCATTTGATGACATCATAACTAGTATGCACTATGACGTCACAATGTATTATGACGTCATAATGTATCCGCATTATGACATCACAATATATTATGAGAGCGCAACATGCAGGTATTATGAGCAATTTCTCTTACCCCAATTTGTGTCACATCTACTGGAGCATCATGAGCATGTATTATGACGTCACAGTATATGATGACATCATAATTAGTATGCACTATGACGTCACAATGTATTATGACGTCATAATGTATCCGCATTATGACATCACAATATATGATGAGATCGCTATTTACAGGAATTGTGACACATTTCTCTTAACCCAATTTGTGTCACATCTAGTGGAGCATCATGAGCATGTATTATGACGTCAGAGTATATGATGACATCATAATTGGTATGCACTATCACGTCACAATGTGTTATGACGTCATAATGTATCCGCATTATGACATCACAATATATTATGAGAGCGCAACATGCAGGTATTATGAGCAATTTCTCTTACCCCAATTTGTGTCACATCTACTGGAGCATCATGAGCATGTATTATGACGTCACAGTATATGATGACATCCTAATTAGTATGCACTATGACGTCACAATGTATTATAACGTCATAATGTATCCGCATTATGACATCACAATATATTATGAGAGTGCAACATGCAGGTATTATGAGCAATTTCTCTTACTCCAATTTGTGTCAAATCTACTGGAGCATCATGAGCATGTATTATGATGTCACAATATATGATGACATCATAATTAGTATGCAGTATGACGTCACAATGTATTATGACGTCATAATGTATCCGCATTATGACATCACAATATATTATGAGAGCGCAACATGCAGGTATTCTGAGCAATTTCTCTTACCCCAATTTGTGTCACATCTACTGGAGCATCATGAGCATGTATTATGACATCACAGTATATGATGACATCATAATTAGTATGGACTATGACGTCAAATTGTATTATGAAGTCATAATGTATCCGCATTATGACATCACAGTATATTACGAGAGCGCAATTTGCAGGTATTAAGAGCAAATTCTCTTACCGCAAATTGTGTCACATCTACTGGAGCATCATGAGCATGTATTATGACGTCACAGTATATGTTGACATCATAATTAGTAAGCACTATGACGTCACAATGTACTGTGACGTCATAATGTATCCGCATTATGACATCACAATATATGATGAGATCGCAATTTGCAGGTATAGTGACACATTTCTCTTACCCCAATTTGTGTCACATCTGGTGGAGCATCATGAGCATGTATTATGACGTCAGAGTATATGATAACATCATAATTAGTATGCACTATGACGTCACAATGTATTATGACGTCATAATGGATCCGCATTATGACGTCACAATATATTATGAGAGTGCAATTTGCAGGTTTTATGACCAATTTCGCTTACCTCAATTTGTGTCACATCTACTGGAGCATCATGAGCATGTATTATGACATCACAGCATATGATGACATCATAACTAGTATGCACTATGACGTCACAATGTATTATGACGTCATAATGTATCCGCATTATGACATCACAATATATTATGAGAGCGCAACATGCAGGTATTATGAGCAATTTCTATTACCCCAATTTGTGTCACATCTACTGGAGCATCATGAGCATGTATTATGATGTCACAGTATATGATGACATCATAATTAGTATGCACTATGACGTCACAATGTATTATGACGTCATAATGTATCCGCATTATGACATCACAATATATTATGAGAGCGCAACATGCAGGTATTATGAGCAAGTTCTCTTACCCCAATTTGTGTCACATCTACTGGAGCATCATTAGCATGTATTATGACGTCACAGTATATGATGACATCATAATTAGTATGCACTATGACGTCACAATGTATTGTGACGTCAGAATGTATCCGCATTATGACATCACAATATATGATGAGATCGCTATTTGCAGGTATTGTGACACATTTCTCTTACCCCAATTTGTGTCACATCTAGTGGAGCATCATGAGCATGTATTATGACGTCACAGTATATGATGACATCATAATTAGTATGCACTATGACGTCACAATGTATTGTGACGTCATAATGTATCCGCATTATGACATCACAATATATGATGAGATCGCATTTTGCAGGTATTGTGACACATTTCTCTTACCCCAATTTGTGTCACATCTAGTAGAGAATCATGAGCATGTATTATGACGTCAGAGTATATGATGACATCATAATTAGTATGCACTATGACGTCACAATGTATTATGACGTCATAATGGATCCGCATTATGACATCACAATATATTATGAGAGTGGAATTTGCAGGATTTATGACCAATTTCGCTTACCCCAATTTGTGTCTCATCTACTGGAGCATCATGAGCATGTATTATGACATCACAGCATATGATGACATCATAACTAGTATGCACTATGACGTCACAATGTATTATGACGTCATAATGTATCCGCATTATGACATCACAATATATGATGAGATCGCTATTTGCAGGTATTGTGACACATTTCTCTTACCCCAATTTGTGTCACATCTAGTGGAGCATCATGAGCATGTATTATGACATCAGAGTATATGATGACATCATAATTGGTATGCACTATCACGTCACAATGTGTTATGACGTCATAATGTATCCGCATTATGACATCACAATATATTATGAGAGCGCAACATGCAGGTATTATGAGCAATTTCTATTACCCCAATATGTGTCACATCTACTGGAGCATCATGAGCATGTATTATGACGTCACAGTATATGATGACATCATAATTAGTATGCACTATGACGTCACAATGTATTATAACTTCATAATGTATCCGCATTATGACATCACAATATATTATGAGAGTGCAACAGGCAGGTATTATGAGCAATTTCTCTTACCCCAATTTGTGTCACATCTACTGGAGCATCATGAGCATGTATTATGATGTCACAATATATGATGACATCATAATTAGTATGCACTATGACGTCACAATGTATTATGACGTCATAATGTATCCGCATTATGACATCACAATTTATTATGTGAGCGCAATTTACAGGTATTATGAGCAATTTCTCTTACCCCAATTTGTGTCACATCTACTGGAGCATCATGAGCATGTATTATGACATCACAGTATATGATGACATCATAATTAGTATGGACTATGACGTCAAATTGTATTATGAAGTCATAATGTATCCGCATTATGACATCACAGTATATTACGAGAGCGCAATTTGCAGGTATTATGAGCAAATTCTCTTACCCCAAATTGTGTCACATCTACTGGAGCATCATGAGCATGTATTATGACGTCACAGTATATGTTGACATCATAATTAGTAAGCACTATGACATCACAATATATTGTGACGTCATAATGTATCCGCATTATGACATCAGAATATATGATGAGATCGCAATTTGCAGGTATAGTGACACATTTCTCTTACCCCAATTTGTGTCACATCTGGTGGAGCATCATGAGCATGTATTATGACGTCAGAGTATATGATAACATCATAATTAGTATGCACTATGACGTCACAATGTATTATGACGTCATAATGGATCCGCATTATGACGTCACAATATATTATGAGAGTGCAATTTGCAGGTTTTATGACCAAGTTCGCTTACCCCAATTTGTGTCACATCTACTGGAGCATCATGAGCATGTATTATCACATCACAGTATATGATGACATCATAATTAGTATGCACTATGACGTCACAATGTATTATGACGTCATAATATATCCGCATTATGACGTCACAATATATTACGAGAGCGCAGCATGCAGGTATTATGAGCAATTTCTCTTACCCCAATTTGTGTCACATCTACTTGAGCATCATGAGCATGTATTATGACATCACAGCATTTGATGACATCATAACTAGTATGCACTATGACGTCACAATGTATTATGACGTCATAATGTATCCGCATTATGACATCACAATATATTATGAGACCGCAACATGCAGGTATTATGAGCAATTTCTATTACCCCAATTTGTGTCACATCTACTGGAGCATCATGAGCATGTATTATGACGTCACAGTATATTATGACATCATAATTAGTATGCACTATGACGTCACCATGTATTATGACGTCATAGTGCATCCGCATTATGACATCACAATATATTATGAGAGCGCAACATGCAGGTATTATGAGCAATTTCTCTTACCCCAATTTGTGTCACATCTACTGGAGCATCATGAGCATGTATTATGACGTCACAGTATATGATGACATCATAATTAGTATGCACTATGACTTCACAATGTATTGTGACGTCAGAATGTATCCGCATTATGACATCACAATATATGATGAGATCGCTATTTGCAAGTATTGTGACACATTTCTCTTACCCCAATTTGTGTCACATCTAGTGGAGCATCATGAGCATGTATTATGACGTCACAGTATATGATGACATCATAATTAGTATGCACTATGACCTCACAATGTATCATGACGTCATAATGTATCCGCATTATGACATCACAATATATTATGAGAGCGCAATTTACATGTATCATGAGAAATTTCTCTTACCCCAATTTGTGTCACATCTACTGGAGCTTCATGAGCATGTATTATGACATCACAGTATATGATGACATCATAATTAGTATGGACTATGACGTCAAATTGTATTATGAAGTCATAATGTATCCGCATTATGACATCACAGTATATTACGAGAGCGCAATTTGCAGGTATTATGAGCAAATTCTCTTACCCCAAATTGTGTCACATCTACTGGAGCATCATGGGCATGTATTATGACGTCACAGTATATGTTGACATCATAATTAGTAAGCACTATGACGTCACAATGTATTGTGACGTCATAATGTATCCGCATTATGACATCACAATATATGATGAGATCGCAATTTGCAGGTATAGTGACACATTTCTCTTACCCCAATTTGTGTCACATCTGGTGGAGCATCATGAGCATGTATTATGACGTCAGAGTATATGATAACATCATAATTAGTATGCACTATGACGTCACAATGTATTATGACGTCATTATGGATCCGCATTATGACGTCACAATATATTATGAGAGTGCAATTTGCAGGTTTTATGACCAATTTCGCTTACCCCAATTTGTGTCACATCTACTGGAGCATCATGAGCATGTATTATGACATCACAGCATATGATGACATCATAACTAGTATGCACTATGACGTCACAATGTATTATGACGTCATAATGTATCCGCATTATGACATCACAATATATTATGAGAGCGCAACATGCAGGTATTATGAGCAGTTTCTATTACCCCAATTTGTGTCACATCTACTGGAGCATCATGAGCATGTATTATGACATCACAGTAGATGATGACATCATAATTAGTATGCACTATGACGTCACAATGTATTATGACGTCATAATGTATCCGCAATATGACATCACAATATATTATGAGAGCGCAACATGCAGGTATTATGAGCAAGTTCTCTTACCCCAATTTGTGTCACATCTACTGGAGCATCATGAGCATGTATTATGACGTCACAGTATATGATGACATCATAATTAGTATGCACTATGACGTCACAATGTATTGTGACGTCAGAATGTATCCGCATTATGACATCACAGTATATGATGAGATCGCTATTTGCAGGTATTGTGACACATTTCTCTTACCCCAATTTGTGTCACATCTAGTGGAGCATCATGAGCATGTATTATGACGTCAGAGTATATGATGACATCATAACTGGTATACACTATTACGTCACAATGTATTATGACGTCATAATGTATCCGCATTATGACATCACAATATATTATGAGAGCGCAACATGCAGGTTTTATGAGAAATTTCTCTTACCCCAATTTGTGTCACATCTACTGGAGCATCATGAGCATGTATTATCACATCACAGTATATGATGACATCATAATTAGTATGCACTATGACGTCACAATGTATTATGACGTCATAATGGATCCGCATTATGACGTCACAATATATTATGAGAGCGCAGCATGCAGGTATTATGAGCAATTTCTCTTACCCCAATTTGTGTCACATCTACTGGAGCATCATGAGCATGCATTATGACATCACAGCATTTGATGACATCATAACTAGTATGCAATATGACGTCACAATGTATTATGACGTCATAATGTATCCGCATTATGACATCACAATATATTATGAGAGCGCAACATGCAGGTATTATGAGCCATTTCTATTACCCCAATTTGTGTCACATCTACTGGAGCATCATGAGCATGTATTATGACGTCACAGTATATTATGACATCATAATTAGTATGCACTATGACGTCACCATGTATTATGACGTCATAATGTATCTGCATTATGACATCACAATATATTATGAGAGCGCAACATGCAGGTATTATGACCAATTTCGCTTACCACAATTTGTGTCACATCTACTGGAGCATCATGAGCATGTATTATGACGTCACAGTATATGATGACATCATAATTAGTATGCACTATGACGTCACAATGTATTGTGACGTCAGAATGTATCCGCATTCTGACATCACAATATATGATGAGATCGCTATTTGCAAGTATTGTGACACATTTCTCTTACCCCAATTTGTGTCACATCTAGTGGAGCATCATGAGCATGTATTATGACGTCACAGTATATGATGACATCATAATTAGTATGCACTATGACGTCACAATGTATTATGACGTCATAATGTATCCGCATTATGAAATCACAATATATTATGAGAGCGCAATTTGCAGGTATTATGAGCAATTTCTCTTACCCCAATTTGTGTCACATCTACTGGAGCTTCATGAGCATGTATTATGACATCACAGTATATGATGACATCATAATTAGTATGGACTATGACGTCAAATTGTATTATGAAGTCATAATGTATCCGCATTATGACATCACAGTATACTACGAGAGCGCAATTTGCAGGTATTATGAGCAAATTCTCTTACCCCAAATTGTGTCACATCTACTGGAGCATCATGGGCATGTATTATGACGTCACAGTATATGTTGACATCATAATTAGTAAGCACTATGACGTCACAATGTATTGTGACGTCATAATGTATCCGCATTATGACATCACAATATATGATGAGATCGCAATTTGCAGGTATAGTGACACATTTTTCTTACCCCAATTTGTGTCACATCTGGTGGAGCATCATGAGCATGTATTATGACGTCAGAGTATATGATAACATCATAATTAGTATGCACTATGACGTCACAATGTATTATGACGTCATAATGTATCCGCATTATGACATCACAATATATTATGAGAGCGCAACATGCAGGTATTATGAGCAATTTCTATTACCCCAATTTGTGTCACATCTACTGGAGCATCATGAGCATGTATTATGACGTCACAGTATATGATGACATCATAATTAGTATGCACTATGACGTCACAATGTATTATGACGTCATAATGTATCCGCATTATGACATCACAATATATTATGAGAGCGCAACATGCAGGTATTATGAGCAAGTTCTCTTACCCCAATTTGTGTCACATCTACTGGAGCATCATTAGCATGTATTATGACGTCACAGTATATGATGACATCATAATTAGTATGCACTATGACGTCACAATGTATTGTGACGTCAGAATGTATCCGCATTATGACATCACAATATATGATGAGATCGCTATTTGCAGGTATTGTGACACATTTCTCTTACCCCAATTTGTGTCACATCTAGTGGAGCATCATGAGCATGTATTATGACGTCACAGTATATGATGACATCATAATTAGTATGCACTATGACGTCACAATGTATTGTGACGTCATAATGTATCCGCATTATGACATCACAATATATGATGAGATCGCATTTTGCAGGTATTGTGACACATTTCTCTTACCCCAATTTGTGTCACATCTAGTAGAGAATCATGAGCATGTATTATGACGTCAGAGTATATGATGACATCATAATTAGTATGCACTATGACGTCACAATGTATTATGACGTCATAATGGATCCGCATTATGACATCACAATATATTATGAGAGTGGAATTTGCAGGATTTATGACCAATTTCGCTTACCCCAATTTGTGTCTCATCTACTGGAGCATCATGAGCATGTATTATGACATCACAGCATATGATGACATCATAACTAGTATGCACTATGACGTCACAATGTATTATGACGTCATAATGTATCCGCATTATGACATCACAATATATGATGAGATCGCTATTTGCAGGTATTGTGACACATTTCTCTTACCCCAATTTGTGTCACATCTAGTGGAGCATCATGAGCATGTATTATGACATCAGAGTATATGATGACATCATAATTGGTATGCACTATCACGTCACAATGTGTTATGACGTCATAATGTATCCGCATTATGACATCACAATATATTATGAGAGCGCAACATGCAGGTATTATGAGCAATTTCTATTACCCCAATATGTGTCACATCTACTGGAGCATCATGAGCATGTATTATGACGTCACAGTATATGATGACATCATAATTAGTATGCACTATGACGTCACAATGTATTATAACTTCATAATGTATCCGCATTATGACATCACAATATATTATGAGAGTGCAACATGCAGGTATTATGAGCAATTTCTCTTACCCCAATTTGTGTCACATCTACTGGAGCATCATGAGCATGTATTATGATGTCACAATATATGATGACATCATAATTAGTATGCACTATGACGTCACAATGTATTATGACGTCATAATGTATCCGCATTATGACATCACAATTTATTATGTGAGCGCAATTTACAGGTATTATGAGCAATTTCTCTTACCCCAATTTGTGTCACATCTACTGGAGCATCATGAGCATGTATTATGACATCACAGTATATGATGACATCATAATTAGTATGGACTATGACGTCAAATTGTATTATGAAGTCATAATGTATCCGCATTATGACATCACAGTATATTACGAGAGCGCAATTTGCAGGTATTATGAGCAAATTCTCTTACCCCAAATTGTGTCACATCTACTGGAGCATCATGAGCATGTATTATGACGTCACAGTATATGTTGACATCATAATTAGTAAGCACTATGACATCACAATATATTGTGACGTCATAATGTATCCGCATTATGACATCAGAATATATGATGAGATCGCAATTTGCAGGTATAGTGACACATTTCTCTTACCCCAATTTGTGTCACATCTGGTGGAGCATCATGAGCATGTATTATGACGTCAGAGTATATGATAACATCATAATTAGTATGCACTATGACGTCACAATGTATTATGACGTCATAATGGATCCGCATTATGACGTCACAATATATTATGAGAGTGCAATTTGCAGGTTTTATGACCAAGTTCGCTTACCCCAATTTGTGTCACATCTACTGGAGCATCATGAGCATGTATTATCACATCACAGTATATGATGACATCATAATTAGTATGCACTATGACGTCACAATGTATTATGACGTCATAATATATCCGCATTATGACGTCACAATATATTACGAGAGCGCAGCATGCAGGTATTATGAGCAATTTCTCTTACCCCAATTTGTGTCACATCTACTTGAGCATCATGAGCATGTATTATGACATCACAGCATATGATGACATCATAACTAGTATGCACTATGACGTCACAATGTATTATGACGTCATAATGTATCCGCATTATGACATCACAATATATTATGAGAGCGCAACATGCAGGTATTATGAGCAATTTCTATTACCCCAATTTGTGTCACATCTACTGGAGCATCATGAGCATGTATTATGACGTCACAGTATATTATGACATCATAATTAGTATGCACTATGACATCACCATGTATTATGACGTCATAGTGCATCCGCATTATGACATCACAATATATTATGAGAGCGCAACATGCAGGTATTATGAGCAATTTCTCTTACCCCAATTTGTGTCACATCTACTGGAGCATCATGAGCATGTATTATGACGTCACAGTATATGATGACATCATAATTAGTATGCACTATGACTTCACAATGTATTGTGACGTCAGAATGTATCCGCATTATGACATCACAATATATGATGAGATCGCTATTTGCAAGTATTGTGACACATTTCTCTTACCCCAATTTGTGTCACATCTAGTGGAGCATCATGAGCATGTATTATGACGTCACAGTATATGATGACATCATAATTAGTATGCACTATGACCTCACAATGTATTATGACGTCATAATGTATCCGCATTATGACATCACAATATATTATGAGAGCGCAATTTACATGTATCATGAGAAATTTCTCTTACCCCAATTTGTGTCACATCTACTGGAGCTTCATGAGCATGTATTATGACATCACAGTATATGATGACATCATAATTAGTATGGACTATGACGTCAAATTGTATTATGAAGTCATAATGTATCCGCATTATGACATCACAGTATATTACGAGAGCGCAATTTGCAGGTATTATGAGCAAATTCTCTTACCCCAAATTGTGTCACATCTACTGGAGCATCATGGGCATGTATTATGACGTCACAGTATATGTTGACATCATAATTAGTAAGCACTATGACGTCACAATGTATTGTGACGTCATAATGTATCCGCATTATGACATCACAATATATGATGAGATCGCAATTTGCAGGTATAGTGACACATTTCTCTTACCCCAATTTGTGTCACATCTGGTGGAGCATCATGAGCATGTATTATGACGTCAGAGTATATGATAACATCATAATTAGTATGCACTATGACGTCACAATGTATTATGACGTCATTATGGATCCGCATTATGACGTCACAATATATTATGAGAGTGCAATTTGCAGGTTTTATGACCAATTTCGCTTACCCCAATTTGTGTCACATCTACTGGAGCATCATGAGCATGTATTATGACATCACAGCATATGATGACATCATAACTAGTATGCACTATGACGTCACAATGTATTATGACGTCATAATGTATCCGCATTATGACATCACAATATATTATGAGAGCGCAACATGCAGGTATTATGAGCAGTTTCTATTACCCCAATTTGTGTCACATCTACTGGAGCCTCATGAGCATGTATTATGACATCACAGTATATGATGACATCATAATTAGTATGCACTATGACGTCACAATGTATTATGACGTCATAATGTATCCGCAATATGACATCACAATATATTATGAGAGCGCAACATGCAGGTATTATGAGCAAGTTCTCTTACCCCAATTTGTGTCACATCTACTGGAGCATCATTAGCATGTATTATGACGTCACAGTATATGATGACATCATAATTAGTATGCACTATGACGTCACAATGTATTGTGACGTCAGAATGTATCCGCATTATGACATCACAGTATATGATGAGATCGCTATTTGCAGGTATTGTGACACATTTCTCTTACCCCAATTTGTGTCACATCTAGTGGAGCATCATGAGCATGTATTATGACGTCAGAGTATATGATGACATCATAACTGGTAAACACTATTACGTCACAATGTATTATGACGTCATAATGTATCCGCATTATGACGTCACAATATATTACGAGAGCGCAGCATGCAGGTATTATGAGCAATTTCTCTTACCCCAATTTGTGTCACATCTACTGGAGCATCATGAGCATGCATTATGACATCACAGCATTTGATGACATCATAACTAGTATGCAATATGACGTCACAATGTATTATGACGTCATAATGTATCCGCATTATGACATCACAATATATTATGAGAGCGCAACATGCAGGTATTATGAGCCATTTCTATTACCCCAATTTGTGTCACATCTACTGGAGCATCATGAGCATGTATTATGACGTCACAGTATATTATGACATCATAATTAGTATGCACTATGACGTCACCATGTATTATGACGTCATAATGTATCTGCATTATGACATCACAATATATTATGAGAGCGCAACATGCAGGTATTATGACCAATTTCGCTTACCACAATTTGTGTCACATCTACTGGAGCATCATGAGCATGTATTATGACGTCACAGTATATGATGACATCATAATTAGTATGCACTATGACGTCACAATGTATTGTGACGTCAGAATGTATCCGCATTCTGACATCACAATATATGATGAGATCGCTATTTGCAAGTATTGTGACACATTTCTCTTACCCCAATTTGTGTCACATCTAGTGGAGCATCATGAGCATGTATTATGACGTCACAGTATATGATGACATCATAATTAGTATGCACTATGACGTCACAATGTATTATGACGTCATAATGTATCCGCATTATGAAATCACAATATATTATGAGAGCGCAATTTGCAGGTATTATGAGCAATTTCTCTTACCCCAATTTGTGTCACATCTACTGGAGCTTCATGAGCATGTATTATGACATCACAGTATATGATGACATCATAATTAGTATGGACTATGACGTCAAATTGTATTATGAAGTCATAATGTATCCGCATTATGACATCACAGTATACTACGAGAGCGCAATTTGCAGGTATTATGAGCAAATTCTCTTACCCCAAATTGTGTCACATCTACTGGAGCATCATGGGCATGTATTATGACGTCACAGTATATGTTGACATCATAATTAGTAAGCACTATGACGTCACAATGTATTGTGACGTCATAATATATCCGCATTATGACATCACAATATATGATGAGATCGCAATTTGCAGGTATAGTGACACATTTTTCTTACCCCAATTTGTGTCACATCTGGTGGAGCATCATGAGCATGTATTATGACGTCAGAGTATATGATAACATCATAATTAGTATGCACTATGACGTCACAATGTATTATGACGTCATAATGGATCCGCATTATGACATCACAATTTATTATGAGAGCGCAATTTACAGGTATTATGAGCAATTTCTCTTACCCCAATTTGTGTCACATCTACTGGAGCATCATGAGCATGTATTATGACATCACAGCATTTGATGACATCACAACTAGTATGCACTATGACGTCACAATGTAGTATGACGTCATAATGTATCCGCATTATGACATCACAATATATTATGAGAGCGCAACATGCAGGTATTATGAGCCATTTCTATTACCCCAATTTGTGTCACATCTACTGGAGCATCATGAGCATGTATTATGACGTCACAGTATATTATGACATCATAATTAGTATGCACTATGACGTCACCATGTATTATGACGTCATAATGTATCCGCATTATGACATCACAATATTTTATGAGAGCGCAACATGCAGGTATTATGAGCAATTTCTCTTACCCCAATTTGTGTCACATCTACTGGAGCATCATGAGCATGTATTATGACGTCACAGTATATGTTGACATCATAATTAGTAAGCACTATGATGTCACAATGTATTGTGACGTCATAATGTATCCGCATTATGACATCACAATATATTATGAGAGTGCAATTTGCAGGATTTATGACCAATTTCGCTTACCCCAATTTGTGTCACATCTACTGGAGCATCATGAGCATGTATTATGACATCACAGCATATGATGACATCATAACTAGTATGCACTATGACGTCACAATGTATTATGACGTCATAATGTATCCGCATTATGACATCACAATATATGATGAGATCGCTATTTGAAGGTATTGTGACACATTTCTCTTACCCCAAATTGTGTCACATCTAGTGGAGCATCATGAGCATGTATTATGACGTCAGAGTATATGATGACATCATAATTGGTATGCACTATCACGTCACAATGTGTTATGACATCATAATGTATCCGCATTGTGACATCACAATATATTATGAGAGCGCAACATGCAGGTATTATGAGCAATTTCTCTTACCCCAATTTGTGTCACATCTACTGGAGCATCATGAGCATGTATTATGACGTCACAGTATATGATGACATCATAATTAGTATGCACTATGACATCACAATGTATTATAACGTCATAATGTATCCGCATTATGACATCACAATATATTATGAGAGTGCAACATGCAGGTATTATGAGCAATTTCTCTTACCCCAATTTGTGTCACATCTACTGGAGCATCATGAGCATGTATTATGATGTCACAATATATGATGACATCATAATTAGTATGCAGTATGACGTCACAATGTATTATGACGTCATAATGTATCCGCATTATGACATCACAATATATTATGAGAGCGCAACATGCAGGTATTATGAGCAATTTCTCTTACCCCAATTTGTGTCACATCTACTGGAGCATCATGAGCATGTATTATGACATCACAGTATATGATGACATCATAATTAGTATGGACTATGACGTCAAATTGTATTATGAAGTCATAATGTATCCGCATTATGACATCACAGTATATTACGAGAGCGCAATTTGCAGGTATTATGAGCAAATTCTCTTACCCCAAATTGTGTCACATCTACTGGAGCATCATGAGCATGTATTATGACGTCACAGTATATGTTGACATCATAATTAGTAAGCACTATGACGTCACAATGTACTGTGACGTCATAATGTATCCGCATTATGACATCACAATATATGATGAGATCGCAATTTGTAGGTATAGTGACACATTTCCCTTACCCCAATTTGTGTCACATCTGGTGGAGCATCATGAGCATGTATTATGACGTCAGAGTATATGATGACATCATAATTTGTATGCACTATGACGTCACAATGCATTATGACGTCATAATGTATCCACATTATGACTTCACAATATATTATGAGAGTGCAATTTGCAGGTATTATGAGAAATTTCTCTTACCCCAATTTGTGTCACATCTGCTGGAGCATCAGGAGCATGTATTATGACATCACAGCATATGATGACATCATAACTAGTATGCAGTATGACGTCACAATGTATTATGAAGTCATAATGTATCCCCATTATGACATCACAATATATTATGAGAGCGCAACATGCAGGTATTATGAGCAATTTCTCTTACCCCAATTTGTGTCACATCTACTGGAGCATCATGAGCATGTATTATGACGTCACAGTATATGATGACATCATAATTAGTATGCACTATGACGTCACAATGTATTGTGACGTTAGAATGTATCCGCATTATGACATCACAATATATGATGAGATCGCTATTTGCAGGTATTGTGACACATTTCTCTTACCCCAATTTGTGTCACATCTAGTGGAGCATCATGAGCATGTATTATGACGTCAGAGTATATGATGACATTATAATTAGTATGCAGTATGACGTCACAATATGTTATGACGTCATAATGTATCCGCATTATGACATCACAGTATATTATGAGAGCGCAACATGCAGGTATTATGAGCAATTTCTCTTACCCCAATTTGTGTCACATCTACTGGAGCATCATGAGCATGTATTATGATGTCACAGTATATGATGACATCATAATTAGTATGCACTATGACGTCACAATGTATTATAACGTCATAATGCATCCTCATTATGACATCACAATATATTATGAGAGTGCAACATGCAGGTATTATGAGCAATTTCTCTTACCCCAATTTGTGCCACATCTACTGGAGAATCATGAGCATGTATTATGATGTCACAATATATGATGACATCATAATTAGTATGCACTATGACGTCACAATGTATTATGACGTCATAATGTATCCGCATTATGACATCACAATTTATTATGAGAGCGCAATTTACAGGTATTATGAGCAATTTCTCTTACCCCAATTTGTGTCACATCTACTGGAGCATCATGAGCATGTATTATGACATCACAGCATTTGATGACATCACAACTAGTATGCACTATGACGTCACAATGTAGTATGACGTCATAATGTATCCGCATTATGACATCACAATATATTATGAGAGCGCAACATGCAGGTATTATGAGCCATTTCTATTACCCCAATTTGTGTCACATCTACTGGAGCATCATGAGCATGTATTATGACGTCACAGTATATGATGACATCATAATTAGTATGCACTATGACGTCACAATGTATTATGACGTCATAATGTATCCGCATTATGAAATCACAATATATTATGAGAGCGCAATTTGCAGGTATTATGAGCAATTTCTCTTACCCCAATTTGTGTCACATCTACTGGAGCTTCATGAGCATGTATTATGACATCACAGTATATGATGACATCATAATTAGTATGGACTATGACGTCAAATTGTATTATGAAGTCATAATGTATCCGCATTATGACATCACAGTATACTACGAGAGCGCAATTTGCAGGTATTATGAGCAAATTCTCTTACCCCAAATTGTGTCACATCTACTGGAGCATCATGGGCATGTATTATGACGTCACAGTATATGTTGACATCATAATTAGTAAGCACTATGACGCCACAATGTATTGTGACGTCATAATGTATCCGCATTATGACATCACAATATATGATGAGATCGCAATTTGCAGGTATAGTGACACATTTTTCTTACCCCAATTTGTGTCACATCTGGTGGAGCATCATGAGCATGTATTATGACGTCAGAGTATATGATAACATCATAATTAGTATGCACTATGACGTCACAATGTATTATGACGTCATAATGGATCCGCATTATGACATCACAATTTATTATGAGAGCGCAATTTACAGGTATTATGAGCAATTTCTCTTACCCCAATTTGTGTCACATCTACTGGAGCATCATGAGCATGTATTATGACATCACAGCATTTGATGACATCACAACTAGTATGCACTATGACGTCACAATGTAGTATGACGTCATAATGTATCCGCATTATGACATCACAATATATTATGAGAGCGCAACATGCAGGTATTATGAGCCATTTCTATTACCCCAATTTGTGTCACATCTACTGGAGCATCATGAGCATGTATTATGACGTCACAGTATATTATGACATCATAATTAGTATGCACTATGACGTCACCATGTATTATGACGTCATAATGTATCCGCATTATGACATCACAATATTTTATGAGAGCGCAACATGCAGGTATTATGAGCAATTTCTCTTACCCCAATTTGTGTCACATCTACTGGAGCATCATGAGCATGTATTATGACGTCACAGTATATGTTGACATCATAATTAGTAAGCACTATGATGTCACAATGTATTGTGACGTCATAATGTATCCGCATTATGACATCACAATATATTATGAGAGTGCAATTTGCAGGATTTATGACCAATTTCGCTTACCCCAATTTGTGTCACATCTACTGGAGCATCATGAGCATGTATTATGACATCACAGCATATGATGACATCATAACTAGTATGCACTATGACGTCACAATGTATTATGACGTCATAATGTATCCGCATTATGACATCACAATATATGATGAGATCGCTATTTGAAGGTATTGTGACACATTTCTCTTACCCCAAATTGTGTCACATCTAGTGGAGCATCATGAGCATGTATTATGACGTCAGAGTATATGATGACATCATAATTGGTATGCACTATCACGTCACAATGTGTTATGACATCATAATGTATCCGCATTGTGACATCACAATATATTATGAGAGCGCAACATGCAGGTATTATGAGCAATTTCTCTTACCCCAATTTGTGTCACATCTACTGGAGCATCATGAGCATGTATTATGACGTCACAGTATATGATGACATCATAATTAGTATGCACTATGACATCACAATGTATTATAACGTCATAATGTATCCGCATTATGACATCACAATATATTATGAGAGTGCAACATGCAGGTATTATGAGCAATTTCTCTTACCCCAATTTGTGTCACATCTACTGGAGCATCATGAGCATGTATTATGATGTCACAATATATGATGACATCATAATTAGTATGCAGTATGACGTCACAATGTATTATGACGTCATAATGTATCCGCATTATGACATCACAATATATTATGAGAGCGCAACATGCAGGTATTATGAGCAATTTCTCTTACCCCAATTTGTGTCACATCTACTGGAGCATCATGAGCATGTATTATGACATCACAGTATATGATGACATCATAATTAGTATGGACTATGACGTCAAATTGTATTATGAAGTCATAATGTATCCGCATTATGACATCACAGTATATTACGAGAGCGCAATTTGCAGGTATTATGAGCAAATTCTCTTACCCCAAATTGTGTCACATCTACTGGAGCATCATGAGCATGTATTATGACGTCACAGTATATGTTGACATCATAATTAGTAAGCACTATGACGTCACAATGTACTGTGACGTCATAATGTATCCGCATTATGACATCACAATATATGATGAGATCGCAATTTGTAGGTATAGTGACACATTTCCCTTACCCCAATTTGTGTCACATCTGGTGGAGCATCATGAGCATGTATTATGACGTCAGAGTATATGATGACATCATAATTTGTATGCACTATGACGTCACAATGCATTATGACGTCATAATGTATCCACATTATGACTTCACAATATATTATGAGAGTGCAATTTGCAGGTATTATGAGAAATTTCTCTTACCCCAATTTGTGTCACATCTGCTGGAGCATCAGGAGCATGTATTATGACATCACAGCATATGATGACATCATAACTAGTATGCAGTATGACGTCACAATGTATTATGAAGTCATAATGTATCCCCATTATGACATCACAATATATTATGAGAGCGCAACATGCAGGTATTATGAGCAATTTCTCTTACCCCAATTTGTGTCACATCTACTGGAGCATCATGAGCATGTATTATGACGTCACAGTATATGATGACATCATAATTAGTATGCACTATGACGTCACAATGTATTGTGACGTTAGAATGTATCCGCATTATGACATCACAATATATGATGAGATCGCTATTTGCAGGTATTGTGACACATTTCTCTTACCCCAATTTGTGTCACATCTAGTGGAGCATCATGAGCATGTATTATGACGTCAGAGTATATGATGACATTATAATTAGTATGCAGTATGACGTCACAATATGTTATGACGTCATAATGTATCCGCATTATGACATCACAGTATATTTTGAGAGCGCAACATGCAGGTATTATGAGCAATTTCTCTTACCCCAATTTGTGTCACATCTACTGGAGCATCATGAGCATGTATTATGATGTCACAGTATATGATGACATCATAATTAGTATGCACTATGACGTCACAATGTATTATAACGTCATAATGCATCCTCATTATGACATCACAATATATTATGAGAGTGCAACATGCAGGTATTATGAGCAATTTCTCTTACCCCAATTTGTGCCACATCTACTGGAGAATCATGAGCATGTATTATGATGTCACAATATATGATGACATCATAATTAGTATGCACTATGACGTCACAATGTATTATGACGTCATAATGTATCCGCATTATGACATCACAATTTATTATGAGAGCGCAATTTACAGGTATTATGAGCAATTTCTCTTACCCCAATTTGTGTCACATCTACTGGAGCATCATGAGCATGTATTATGACATCACAGCATTTGATGACATCACAACTAGTATGCACTATGACGTCACAATGTAGTATGACGTCATAATGTATCCGCATTATGACATCACAATATATTATGAGAGCGCAACATGCAGGTATTATGAGCCATTTCTATTACCCCAATTTGTGTCACATCTACTGGAGCATCATGAGCATGTATTATGACGTCACAGTATATTATGACATCATAATTAGTATGCACTATGACGTCACCATGTATTATGACGTCATAATGTATCCGCATTATGACATCACAATATTTTATGAGAGCGCAACATGCAGGTATTATGAGCAATTTCTCTTACCCCAATTTGTGTCACATCTACTGGAGCATCATGAGCATGTATTATGACGTCACAGTATATGTTGACATCATAATTAGTAAGCACTATGATGTCACAATGTATTGTGACGTCATAATGTATCCGCATTATGACATCACAATATATGAGGAGATCGCAATTTGCAGGTATTGTGACACATTTCTCTTACCCCAATTTGTGTCACATCTAGTAGAGCATCATGAGCATGTATTATGACGTCAGAGTATATGAAGACATCATAATTAGTATGCACTATGACGTCACAATGTATTATGACGTCATAATGGATCCGCATTATGACATCACAATATATTATGAGAGTGCAATTTGCAGGATTTATGACCAATTTCGCTTACCCCAATTTGTGTCACATCTACTGGAGCATCATGAGCATGTATTATGACATCACAGCATATGATGACATCATAACTAGTATGCACTATGACGTCACAATGTATTATGACGTCATAATGTATCCACATTATGACATCACAATATATGATGAGATCGCTATTTGCAGGTATTGTGACACATTTCTCTTACCCAAATTGTGTCACATCTAGTGGAGCATCATGAGCATGTATTATGACGTCAGAGTATATGATGACATCTTAATTGGTATGCACTATCACGTCACAATGTGTTATGACGTCATAATGTATCCGCATTATGACATCACAATATATAATGATAGCGCAACATGCAGGTATTATGAGCAATTTCTCTTACCCCAATTTGTGTCACATCTACTGGAGCATCATGAGCATGTATTATGACGTCACAGTATATGATGACATCATAATTAGTATGCACTATGACATCACAATGTATTATAACGTCATAATGTATCCGCATTATGACATCACAATATATTATGAGAGTGCAACATGCAGGTATTATGAGCAATTTCTCTTACCCCAATTTGTGTCACATCTACTGGAGCATCATGAGCATGTATTATGATGTCACAATATATGATGACATCATAATTAGTATGCAGTATGACGTCACAATGTATTATGACGTCATAATGTATCCGCATTATGACATCACAATATATTATGAGAGCGCAACATGCAGGTATTATGAGCTATTTCTCTTACCCCAATTTGTGTCACATCTACTGGAGCATCATGAGCATGTATTATGACATCACAGTATATGATGACATCATAATTAGTATGGACTATGACGTCAAATTGTATTATGAATTCATAATGTATCCGCATTATGACATCACAGTATATTACGAGAGCGCAATTTGCAGGTATTATGAGCAAATTCTCTTACCCCAAATTGTGTCACATCTACTGGAGCATCATGAGCATGTATTATGACGTCACAGTATATGTTGACATCATAATTAGTAAGCACTATGACGTCACAATGTACTGTGACGTCATAATGTATCCGCATTATGACATCACAATATATGATGAGATCGCAATTTGTAGGTATAGTGACACATTTCCCTTACCCCAATTTGTGTCACATCTGGTGGAGCATCATGAGCATGTATTATGACGTCAGAGTATATGATAACATCATAATTAGTATGCACTATGACGTCACAATGTATTATGACGTCATAATGGATCCGCATTATGACGTCACAATATATTATGAGAGTGCAATTTGCAGGTTTTATGACCAATTTCGCTTACCTCAATTTGTGTCACATCTACTGGAGCATCATGAGCATGTATTATGACATCACAGCATATGATGACATCATAACTCGTATGCACTATGACGTCACAATGTATTATGACGTCATAATGTATCCGCATTATGACATCAGAATATATTATGAGAGCGCAACATGCAGGTATTATGAGCAATTTCTATTACCCCAATTTGTGTCACATCTACTGGAGCATCATGAGCATGTATTATGACGTCACAGTATATGATGACATCATAATTATATGCACTATGACGTCACAATGTATTATGACGTCATAATGTATCCGCATTATGACATCACAATATATTATGAGAGCGCAACATGCAGGTATTATGAGCAAGTTCTCTTACCCCAATTTGTGTCACATCTACTGGAGCATCATGAGCATGTATTATGACGTCACAGTATATGATGACATCATAATTAGTATGCACTATGACGTCACAATGTATTGTGACGTCAGAATGTATCCGCATTATGACATCACAATATATGATGAGATCGCTATTTGCAGGTATTGTGACACATTTCTCTTACCCCAATTTGTGTCACATCTAGTGGAGCATCATGAGCATGTATTATGACGTCACAGTATATGATGACATCATAATTAGTATGCACTATGACGTCACAATGTATTGTGATGTCATAATGTATCCGCATTATGACATCACAATATATGATGAGATCGCATTATGCAGGTATTGGGACACATTTCTCTTACCCCAATTTGTGTCACATCTAGTAGAGAATCATGAGCATGTATTATGACGTCAGAGTATATGATGACATCATAATTAGTATGCACTATGACGTCACAATGTATTATGACGTCATAATGGATCCGCATTATGACATCACAATATATTATGAGAGTGGAATTTGCAGGATTTATGACCAATTTCGCTTACCCCAATTTGTGTCACATCTACTGGAGCATCATGAGCATGTATTATGACGTCACAGCATATGATGACATCATAACTAGTATGCACTATGACGTCACAATGTATTATGACGTCATAATGTATCCGCATTATGACATCACAATATATGATGAGATCGCTATTTGCAGGTATTGTGACACATTTCTCTTACCCCAATTTGTATCAAATCTAGTGGAGCATCATGAGCATGTATTATGACATCAGAGTATATGATGACATCATAATTGGTATGCACTATGACGTCACAATGTGTTATGACGTCATAATGTATCCGCATTATGACATCACAATATATTATGAGAGCGCAACATGCAGGTATTATGAGCAATTTCTCTTACCCCAATATGTGTCACATCTACTGGAGCATCATGAGCATGTATTATGACGTCACAGTATATGATAACATCATAATTAGTATGCACTATGACGTCACAATGTATTATGACGTCATAATGGATCCGCATTATGACGTCACAATATATTATGAGAGTGCAATTTGCAGGTTTTATGACCAATTTCGCTTACCCCAATTTGTGTCACATCTACTGGAGCATCATGAGCATGTATTATGACATCACAGCATATGATGACATCATAACTAGTATGCACTATGACGTCACAATGTATTATGACGTCATAATGTATCCGCATTATGACATCACAATATATTATGAGAGCGCAACATGCAGGTATTATGAGCAAGTTCTCTTACCCCAATTTGTGTCCCATCTACTGGAGCATCATGAGCATGTATTTTGACGTCACAGTATATGATGACATCATAATTAGTATGCACTATGACGTCACAATGTATTGTGACGTCAGAATGTATCCACATTATGACATCACAATATAAGATGAGATCGCTATTTGCAGGTATTGTGACACATTTCTCTTACCCCAATTTGTGTCACATCTAGTGGAGCATCATGAGCATGTATTATGACGTCAGAGTATATGATGACATCATAACTGGTATGCACTATTACGTCACAATGTATTATGACGTCATAATATATCCGCATTATGACATCACAATATATTATGAGAGCGCAACATGCAGGTATTATGAGCAATTTCTCTTACCCCAATTTGTGTCACATCTACTGGAGCATCATGAGCATGTATTATCACATCACAGTATATGATGACATCATAATTAGTATGCACTATGACGTCACAATGTATTATGACGTCATAATGTATCCGCATTATGACGTCACAATATATTATGAGAGCGCAACATGCAGGTATTATGAGCCATTTCTATTACCCCAATTTGTGTCACATCTACTGGAGCATCATGAGCATGTATTATGACATCACAGTATATGATGACATCATAATTAGTATGGACTATGACGTCAAATTTTATTATGAAGTCATAATGTATCCGCATTATGACATCACAGTATATTACGAGAGCGCGATTTGCAGGTATTAAGAGGAAATTCTCTTACCCCAAATTGTGTCACATCTACTGGAGCATCATGAGCATGTATTATGACGTCACAGTATATGTTGACATCATAATTAGTAAGCACTATGACGTCACAATGTACTGTGACGTCATAATGTATCCGCATTATGACATCACAATATATGATGAGATCGCAATTTGCAGGTATAGTGACACATTTCTCTTACCCCAATTTGTGTCACATCTGGTGTAGCATCATGAGCATGTATTATGACGTCAGAGTATATGATAACATCATAATTAGTATGCACTATGACGTCACAATGTATTATGACGTCATAATGGATCCGCATTATGACGTCACAATATATTATGAGAGTGCAATTTGCAGGTTTTATGACCAAGTTCGCTTACCCCAATTTGTGTCACATCTACTGGAGCATCATGAGCATGTATTATGACATCACAGCATATGATGACATCATAACTAGTATGCACTATGACGTCACAATGTATTATGACGTCATAATGTATCCGCATTATGACATCACAATATATTATGAGAGCGCAACATGCAGGTATTATGAGCAATTTGTATTACCCCAATTTGTGTCACATCTACTGGAGCATCATGAGCATGTATTATGACGTCACAGTATATGATGACATCATAATTAGTATGCACTATGACGTCACAATGTATTATGACGTCATAATGTATCCGCATTATAACATCACAATATATTATGAGAGCGCATCATGCAGGTATTATGAGCAAGTTCTCTTACCCCAATTTGTGTCACATCTACTGGAGCATCATGAGCATGTATTATGACGTCACAGTATATGATGACATCATAATTAGTATGCACTATGACGTCACAATGTATTGTGACGTCAGAATGTATCCGCATTATGACATCACAATATATGATGAGATCGCTATTTGCAGGTATTGTGACACATTTCTCTAACCCCAATTTGTGTCACATCTAGTGGAGCATCATGAGCATGTATTATGACGTCAGACTATTTGATGACATCATAACTGGTATGCACTATTACGTCACAATGTATTATGACGTTATAATGTATCCGCATTATGACATCACAATATATTATGAGAGCGCAACATGCAGGTATTATGAGCAATTTCTCTTACCCCAATTTGTGTCACATCTACTGGAGCATCATGAGCATGTATTATCACATCACAGTATATGATGACATCATAATTAGTATGCACTATGACGTCACAATGTATTATGACGTCATAATATTTCCGCATTATGACGTCACAATATATTATGAGAGCGCAGCATGCAGGTATTATGAGCAATTTCTCTTACCCCAATTTGTGTCACATCTACTGGAGCATCATGAGCATGTATTATGACATCACAGCATTTGATGACATCATAACGAGTATGCACTATGACGTCACAATGTATTATGACGTCATAATGTATCCGCATTATGACATCACAATATATTATGAGAGCGCAACATGCAGGTATTATGAGCAATTTCTCTTACCCCAATTTGTGTCACATCTACTGGAGAATCATGAGCATGTATTATCACATCACAGTATATGATGACATCATAATTAGTATGCACTATGACGTCACAATGTATTATGACGTCATAATGTATCCGCATTATGACGTCACAGTATATTATGAGAGTGCAGCATGCAGGTATTATGAGCAATTTCTCTTACCCCAATTTGTGTCACATCTACTGGAGCATCATGAGCATGCATTATGGCATCACAGCATTTGATGACATCATAACTAGTATGCACTATGACGTCACAATGTATTATGACGTCATAATGTATCCGCATTATGACATCACAATATATTATGAGAGCGCAGCATGCAGGTATTATGAGCCATTTCTATTACCCCAATTTGTGTCACATCTACTGGAGCATCATGAGCATGTATTATGACGTCACAGTATATTATGACATCATAATTAGTATGCACTATGACGTCACCATGTATTATGACGTCATAATGCATCTGCATTATGACATCACAATATATTATGAGAGCGCAACATGCAGGTATTATGAGCAATTTCTCTTACCCCAATTTGTGTCACATCTACTGGAGCATCATGAGCATGTATTATGACGTCACAGTATATGATGACATCATAATTAGTATGCACTATGACGTCACAATGTATTGTGACGTCAGAATGTATCCACATTATGACATCACAATATATGATGAGATCGCTATTTGCAAGTATTGTGACACATTTATCTTACCCCAATTTGTGTCACATCTAGTGGAGCATCATGAGCATGTATTATGACGTCACAGTATATGATGACATCATAATTAGTATGCACTATGACGTCACAATGTATTATGACGTCATAATGGATCCGCATTATGACGTCAAAATATATTATGAGAGTGCAATTTGCATGTCTTATGACCATTTTCGCTTACCCCAATTTGTGTCACATCAACTGGAGCATCATGAGCATGTATTATGACATCACAGTATATGATGACATCATAATTATTATGCACTATGACGTCACAATGTATTATAACGTCATAATGCATCCGCATTATGACATCACAATATATTATGAGAGTGCAACATGCAGGTATTATGAGCAATTTCTCTTACCCCAATTTGTGCCACATCTACTTGAGAATCATGAGCATGTATTATGATGTCAAAATATATGATGACATCATAATTAGTAAGCACTATGACGTCACAATATATTGTGACGTCGTAATGTATCTGCATTATGACATCACAATATATGATGAGATCGCAATTTACAGGTATTGTGACACATTTCTCTTACCCCAATTTGTGTCACATCTAGTGGAGCATCATGAGCATGTATTATGACGTCAGAGTATATGATGACATCATAATTTGTATGCACTATGACGTCACAATGCATTATGACGTCATAATGTATCCACATTATGACTTCACAATATATTATGAGAGTGCAATTTGCAGGTATTATGAGAAATTTCTCTTACCCCAATTTGTGTCACATCTACTGGAGCATCATGAGCATGTATTATGACATCACAGCATATGATGACATCATAACTAGTATGCACTATGATGTCACAATGTTTTATGACGTCATAATGTATCCGCATTATGACATCCCAATATATTATGAGAGCGCAACATGCCGGTATTATGAGCAATTTCTATTACCCCAATTTGTGTCACATCTACTGGAGCATCATGAGCATGTATTATGACGTCACAGTATATGATGACATCATAATTAGTATGCACTATGACGTCACAATGTATTGTGACGTCAGAATGTATCCACATTATGACATCACAATATAAGATGAGATCGCTATTTGCAGGTATTGTGACACATTTCTCTTACCCCAATTTGTGTCACATCTAGTGGAGCATCATGAGCATGTATTATGACGTCAGAGTATATGATGACATTATAATTGGTATGCAGTATGACGTCACAATGTGTTATGACGTCATAATGTATCCGCACTATGACATCACAATATATTATGAGAGCGCAACATGCAGGTATTATGAGCAATTTCTCTTACCCCAATTTGTGTCACATCTACTGGAGCATCATGAGCATGTATTATCACATCACAGTATATGATGACATCATAATTAGTATGCACTATGACGTCACAATGTATTATGACGTCATAATGTATCCGCATTATGACGTCACAATATATTATGAGAGCGCAACATGCAGGTATTATGAGCCATTTCTATTACCCCAATTTGTGTCACATCTACTGGAGCATCATGAGCATGTATTATGACATCACAGTATATGATGACATCATAATTAGTATGCACTATGACGTCACAATGTATTGTGACGTCAGAATGTATCCGCATTATGACATCACAATATATGATGAGATCGCTATTTGCAAGTATTGTGACACATTTCTCTTACCCCAATTTGTGTCACATCTAGTGGAGCATCATGAGCATGTATTATGACATCACAGTATATGATGACATCATAATTAGTATGGACTATGACGTCAAATTTTATTATGAAGTCATAATGTATCTGCATTATGACATCACAGTATATTACGAGAGCGCGATTTGCAGGTATTAAGAGGAAATTCTCTTACCCCAAATTGTGTCACATCTACTGGAGCATCATGAGCATGTATTATGACGTCACAGTATATGTTGACATCATAATTAGTAAGCACTATGACGTCACAATGTACTGTGACGTCATAATGTATCCGCATTATGACATCACAATATATGATGAGATCGCAATTTGCAGGTATAGTGACACATTTCTCTTACCGCAATTTGTGTCACATCTGGTGGAGCATCATGAGCATGTATTATGACGTCAGAGTATATGATAACATCATAATTAGTATGCACTATGACGTCACAATGTATTATGACGCCATAATGGATCCGCATTATGACGTCACAATATATTATGAGAGTGCAATCTGCAGGTTTTATGACCAATTTCGCTTACCCCAATTTGTGTCACATCTACTGGAGCATCATGAGCATGTATTATGACATCACAGCATATGATGACATCATAACCAATATGCACTATGACGTCAAAATGTATTATGACGTCATAATGTATCCGCATTATGACATCACAATATATTATGAGAGCGCAACATGCAGGTATTATGAGCAATTTCTATTACCCCAATTTGTGTCACATCTACTGGAGCATCATGAGCATGTATTATGACGTCACAGTATATGATGACATCATAATTAGTATGCACTATGACGTCACAATGTATTATGACGTCATAATGTATCCGCATTATGACATCACAATATATTGTGAGAGCGCAACATGCAGGTATTATGAGCAAGTTCTCTTACCCCACTATTTGTCTCATCTACTGGAGCATCATGAGCATGTATTATGACGTCACAGTATATGATGACATCATAATTAGTATGCACTATGACGTCACAATGTATTGTGACGTCAGAACGTATCCGCATTATGACATCACAATATATGATGAGATCGCTATTTGCAGGTATTGTGACACATTTCTCTTACCCCAATGTGTGTCACATCTAGTGGAGCATCATGAGCATGTATTATGACGTCAGAGTATATGATGACATCATAACTGGTATGCACTATTACGTCACAATGTATTATGACGTCATAATGTATCCGCATTATGACATCACAATATATTATGAGAGCGCAACATGCAGGTATTATGAGCAATTTCTATTACCCCAATTTGTGTCACATCTACTGGAGCATCATGAGCATGTATTATGATGTCACAGTATATGATGACATCATAATTAGTATGCACTATGACGTCACAATGTATTATGACGTCATAATGTATCCGCATTATGACGTCACAATATATTATGAGAGTGCAATTTGCATGTCTTATGACCATTTTCGCTTACCCCAATTTGTGTCACATCAACTGGAGCATCATGAGCATGTATTATGACGTCACAGTATATGATGACATCATAATTAGTATGCACTATGACGTCACAATGTATTATGACGTCATAATGTATCCGCATTATGACCTCACAATATATAACGAGAGCGCAATTTGCAGGTATTATGAGCAATTTCTCTTACCCCAATTTGTGTCACATCTACTGGAGCATCATGAGCATATATTATGACGTCACAGTATATGATGACAACATAATTAGTAAGCACTATGACGTCACAATATATTGTGACGTCGTAATGTATCTGCATTATGACATCACAATATATGATGAGATCGCAATTTACAGGTATTGTGACACATTTCTCTTACCCCAATTTGTGTCACATCTAGTGGAGCATCATGAGCATGTATTATGACGTCAGAGTATATGATGACATCATAATTTGTATGCTCTATGACGTCACAATGCATTATGACGTCATAATGTATCCACATTATGACTTCACAATATATTATGAGAGTGCAATTTGCAGGTATTAAGAGAAATTTCTCTTACCCCAATTTGTGTCACATCTGCTGGAGCATCAGGAGCATGCATTATGACATCACAGCATATGATGACATCATAACTAGTATGCACTATGACGTCACAATGTATTATGACGTCATAATGTATCCGCATTATGACATCCCAATATATTATGAGAGCGCAACATGCAGGTATTATGAGCAATTTCTATTACCCCAATTTGTGTCACATCTACTGGAGCATCATGAGCATGTATTATGACGTCACAGTATATGATGACATCATAATTAGTATGCAGTATGACGTCACAATGTATTATGAAGTCATAATGTATCCACATTATGACATCACAATATATTATGAGAGCGCAACATGCAGGTATTATGAGCAATTTCTCTTACCCCAATTTGTGTCACATCTACTGGAGCATCATGAGCATGTATTATGACGTCACAGTATATGATGACATCATAATTAGTATGCACTATGACGTCACAATGTATTGTGACGTTAGAATGTATCCGCATTATGACATCACAATATATGATGAGATCGCTATTTGCAGGTATTGTGACACATTTCTCTTACCCCAATTTGTGTCACATCTAGTGGAGCATCATGAGCATGTATTATGACGTCAGAGTATATGATGACATTATAATTAGTATGCAGTATGACGTCACAATGTGTTATAACGTCATAATGTATCCGCATTATGACATCACAATATATTATGAGAGCGCAACATGTAGGTATTATGAGCAATTTCTCTTACCCCAATTTGTGTCACATCTACTGGAGCATCATGAGCATGTATTATGACGTCACAGTATATGATGACATCATAATTAGTATGCACTATGATGTCACAATGTATTATAACGTCATAATGCATCCGCATTATGACATCACAATATATTATGAGAGTGCAACATGCAGGTATTATGAGCAATTTCTCTTACCCCAATTTGTGCCACATCTACTGGAGAATCATGAGCATGTATTATGATGTCACAATATATGATGACATCATAATTAGTATGCACTATGACGTCACAATGTATTATGACGTCATAATGTATCCGCATTATGACATCACAATTTATTATGAGAGCGCAATTTACAGGTATTATGAGCAATTTCTCTTACACCAATTTGTGTCACATCTACTGGAGCATCATGAGCATGTATTATGACATCACAGCATTTGATGACATCACAACTAGTATGCACTATGACGTCACAATGTATTATGACGTCATAATGTATCCGCATTATGACATCACAATATATTATGAGAGCGCAACATGCAGGTATTATGAGCAATTTCTCTTACCCCAATTTGTGTCACATCTACTGGAGCATCATGAGCATGTATTATGACGTCACAGTATATGATGACATCATAATTAGTATGCACTATGATGTCACAATGTATTATAACGTCATAATGCATCCGCATTATGACATCACAATATATTATGAGAGTGCAACATGCAGGTATTATGAGCAATTTCTCTTACCCCAATTTGTGCCACATCTACTGGAGAATCATGAGCATGTATTATGATGTCACAATATATGATGACATCATAATTAGTATGCACTATGACGTCACAATGTATTATGACGTCATAATGTATCCGCATTATGACATCACAATTTATTATGAGAGCGCAATTTACAGGTATTATGAGCAATTTCTCTTACACCAATTTGTGTCACATCTACTGGAGCATCATGAGCATGTATTATGACATCACAGCATTTGATGACATCACAACTAGTATGCACTATGACGTCACAATGTATTATGACGTCATAATGTATCCGCATTATGACATCACAATATATTATGAGAGCGCAACATGCAGGTATTATGAGCAATTTCTATTACCCCAATTTGTGTCACATCTACTGGAGCATCATGAGCATGTATTATGATGTCACAGTATATGATGACATCATAATTAGTATGCACTATGACGTCACAATGTATTATGACGTCATAATGGATCCGCATTATGACGTCACAATATATTATGAGAGTGCAATTTGCATGTCTTATAACCATTTTCGCTTACCCCAATTTGTGTCACATCAACTGGAGCATCATGAGCATGTATTATGACGTCACAGTATATGATGACATCATAATTAGTATGCACTATGACGTCACAATGTATTATGACGTCATAATGTATCCGCATTATGACATCACAATATATAACGAGAGCGCAATTTGCAGGTATTATGAGCAATTTCTCTTACCCCAATTTGTGTCACATCTACTGGAGCATCATGAGCATGTATTATGACGTCACAGTATATGATGACAACATAATTAGTAAGCACTATGACGTCACAATATATTGTGACGTCGTAATGTATCTGCATTATGACATCACAATATATGATGAGATCGCAATTTACAGGTATTGTGACACATTTCTCTTACCCCAATTTGTGTCACATCTAGTGGAGCATCATGAGCATGTATTATGACGTCAGAGTATATGATGACATCATAATTTGTATGCTCTATGACGTCACAATGCATTATGACGTCATAATGTATCCACATTATGACTTCACAATATATTATGAGAGTGCAATTTGCAGGTATTAAGAGAAATTTCTCTTACCCCAATTTGTGTCACATCTGCTGGAGCATCAGGAGCATGCATTATGACATCACAGCATATGATGACATCATAACTAGTATGCACTATGACGTCACAATGTATTATGACGTCATAATGTATCCGCATTATGACATCCCAATATATTATGAGAGCGCAACATGCAGGTATTATGAGCAATTTCTATTACCCCAATTTGTGTCACATCTACTGGAGCATCATGAGCATGTATTATGACGTCACAGTATATGATGACATCATAATTAGTATGCAGTATGACGTCACAATGTATTATGAAGTCATAATGTATCCACATTATGACATCACAATATATTATGAGAGCGCAACATGCAGGTATTATGAGCAATTTCTCTTACCCCAATTTGTGTCACATCTACTGGAGCATCATGAGCATGTATTATGACGTCACAGTATATGATGACATCATAATTATTATGCACTATGACGTCACAATGTATTATAACGTCATAATGCATCCGCATTATGACATCACAATATATTATGAGAGTGCAACATGCAGGTATTATGAGCAATTTCTCTTACCCCCATTTGTGCCACATCTACTTGAGAATCATGAGCATGTATTATGATGTCAAAATATATGATGACATCATAATTAGTATGCACTATGACGTCACAATGTATTATGACGTCATAATGTATCCGCATTATGACATCACAATTTATTATGAGAGCGCAATTTACAGGTATTATGAGCAATTTCTCTTACCCCAATTTGTGTCACATCTACTGGAGCTTCATGAGCATGTATTATGACATCACAGTATATGATGACATCATAATTAGTATGGACTATGACGTCAAATTGTATTATGAAGTCATAATGTATCCGCATTATGACATCACAGTATACTACGAGAGCGCAATTTGCAGGTATTATGAGCAAATTCTCTTACCCCAAATTGTGTCACATCTACTGGAGCATCATGGGCATGTATTATGACGTCACAGTATATGTTGACATCATAAGTAGTAAGCACTATGACGTCACAATGTATTGTGACGTCATAATGTATCCGCATTATGACATCACAATATATGATGAGATCGCAATTTGCAGGTATAGTGACACATTTCTCTTACCCCAATTTGTGTCACATCTGGTGGAGCATCATGAGCATGTATTATGACGTCAGAGTATATGATAACATCATAATTAGTATGCACTATGACGTCACAATGTATTATGACGCCATAATGGATCCGCATTATGACGTCACAATATATTATGAGAGTGCAATCTGCAGGTTTTATGACCAATTTCGCTTACCCCAATTTGTGTCACATCTACTGGAGCATCATGAGCATGTATTATGACATCACAGCATATGATGACATCATAACCAATATGCACTATGACGTCAAAATGTATTATGACGTCATAATGTATCCGCATTATGACATCACAATATATTATGAGAGCGCAACATGCAGGTATTATGAGCAATTTCTATTACCCCAATTTGTGTCACATCTACTGGAGCATCATGAGCATGTATTATGACGTCACAGTATATGATGACATCATAATTAGTATGCACTATGACGTCACAATGTATTATGACGTCATAATGTATCCGCATTATGACATCACAATATATTATGAGAGCGCAACATGCAGGTATTATGAGCAAGTTCTCTTACCCCACTATTTGTCTCATCTACTGGAGCATCATGAGCATGTATTATGACGTCACAGTATATGATGACATCATAATTAGTATGCACTATGACGTCACAATGTATTGTGACGTCAGAACGTATCCGCATTATGACATCACAATATATGATGAGATCGCTATTTGCAGGTATTGTGACACATTTCTCTTACCCCAATGTGTGTCACATCTAGTGGAGCATCATGAGCATGTATTATGACGTCAGAGTATATGATGACATCATAACTGGTATGCACTATTACGTCACAATGTATTATGACGTCATAATGTATCCGCATTATGACATCACAATATATTATGAGAGCGCAACATGCAGGTATTATGAGCAATTTCTATTACCCCAATTTGTGTCACATCTACTGGAGCATCATGAGCATGTATTATGATGTCACAGTATATGATGACATCATAATTAGTATGCACTATGACGTCACAATGTATTATGACGTCATAATGGATCCGCATTATGACGTCACAATATATTATGAGAGTGCAATTTGCATGTCTTATAACCATTTTCGCTTACCCCAATTTGTGTCACATCAACTGGAGCATCATGAGCATGTATTATGACGTCACAGTATATGATGACATCATAATTAGTATGCACTATGACGTCACAATGTATTATGACGTCATAATGTATCCGCATTATGACATCACAATATATAACGAGAGCGCAATTTGCAGGTATTATGAGCAATTTCTCTTACCCCAATTTGTGTCACATCTACTGGAGCATCATGAGCATATATTATGACGTCACAGTATATGATGACAACATAATTAGTAAGCACTATGACGTCACAATATATTGTGACGTCGTAATGTATCTGCATTATGACATCACAATATATGATGAGATCGCAATTTACAGGTATTGTGACACATTTCTCTTACCCCAATTTGTGTCACATCTAGTGGAGCATCATGAGCATGTATTATGACGTCAGAGTATATGATGACATCATAATTTGTATGCTCTATGACGTCACAATGCATTATGACGTCATAATGTATCCACATTATGACTTCACAATATATTATGAGAGTGCAATTTGCAGGTATTAAGAGAAATTTCTCTTACCCCAATTTGTGTCACATCTGCTGGAGCATCAGGAGCATGCATTATGACATCAAAGCATATGATGACATCATAACTAGTATGCACTATGACGTCACAATGTATTATGACGTCATAATGTATCCGCATTATGACATCCCAATATATTATGAGAGCGCAACATGCAGGTATTATGAGCAATTTCTATTACCCCAATTTGTGTCACATCTACTTGAGCATCATGAGCATGTATTATGACGTCACAGTATATGATGACATCATAATTAGTATGCAGTATGACGTCACAATGTATTATGAAGTCATAATGTATCCACATTATGACATCACAATATATTATGAGAGCGCAACATGCAGGTATTATGAGCAATTTATCTTACCCCAATTTGTGTCACATCTACTGGAGCATCATGAGCATGTATTATGACGTCACAGTATATGATGACATCATAATTAGTATGCACTATGACGTCACAATGTATTGTGACGTTAGAATGTATCCGCATTATGACATCACAATATATGATGAGATCGCTATTTGCAGGTATTGTGACACATTTCTCTTACCCCAATTTGTGTCACATCTAGTGGAGCATCATGAGCATGTATTATGACGTCAGAGTATATGATGACATTATAATTAGTATGCAGTATGACGTCACAATGTGTTATAACGTCATAATGTATCCGCATTATGACATCACAATATATTATGAGAGCGCAACATGTAGGTATTATGAGCAATTTCTCTTACCCCAATTTGTGTCACATCTACTGGAGCATCATGAGCATGTATTATGACGTCACAGTATATGATGACATCATAATTAGTATGCACTATGATGTCACAATGTATTATAACGTCATAATGCATCCGCATTATGACATCACAATATATTATGAGAGTGCAACATGCAGGTATTATGAGCAATTTCTCTTACCCCAATTTGTGCCACATCTACTGGAGAATCATGAGCATGTATTATGATGTCACAATATATGATGACATCATAATTAGTATGCACTATGACGTCACAATGTATTATGACGTCATAATGTATCCGCATTATGACATCACAATTTATTATGAGAGCGCAATTTACAGGTATTATGAGCAATTTCTCTTACACCAATTTGTGTCACATCTACTGGAGCATCATGAGCATGTATTATGACATCACAGCATTTGATGACATCACAACTAGTATGCACTATGACGTCACAATGTATTATGACGTCATAATGTATCCGCATTATGACATCACAATATATTATGAGAGCGCAACATGCAGGTATTATGAGCAATTTCTCTTACCCCAATTTGTGTCACATCTACTGGAGCATCATGAGCATGTATTATGACGTCACAGTATATGATGACATCATAATTAGTATGCACTATGATGTCACAATGTATTATAACGTCATAATGCATCCGCATTATGACATCACAATATATTATGAGAGTGCAACATGCAGGTATTATGAGCAATTTCTCTTACCCCAATTTGTGCCACATCTACTGGAGAATCATGAGCATGTATTATGATGTCACAATATATGATGACATCATAATTAGTATGCACTATGACGTCACAATGTATTATGACGTCATAATGTATCCGCATTATGACATCACAATTTATTATGAGAGCGCAATTTACAGGTATTATGAGCAATTTCTCTTACACCAATTTGTGTCACATCTACTGGAGCATCATGAGCATGTATTATGACATCACAGCATTTGATGACATCACAACTAGTATGCACTATGACGTCACAATGTATTATGACGTCATAATGTATCCGCATTATGACATCACAATATATTATGAGAGCGCAACATGCAGGTATTATGAGCAATTTCTATTACCCCAATTTGTGTCACATCTACTGGAGCATCATGAGCATGTATTATGATGTCACAGTATATGATGACATCATAATTAGTATGCACTATGACGTCACAATGTATTATGACGTCATAATGGATCCGCATTATGACGTCACAATATATTATGAGAGTGCAATTTGCATGTCTTATAACCATTTTCGCTTACCCCAATTTGTGTCACATCAACTGGAGCATCATGAGCATGTATTATGACGTCACAGTATATGATGACATCATAATTAGTATGCACTATGACGTCACAATGTATTATGACGTCATAATGTATCCGCATTATGACATCACAATATATAACGAGAGCGCAATTTGCAGGTATTATGAGCAATTTCTCTTACCCCAATTTGTGTCACATCTACTGGAGCATCATGAGCATGTATTATGACGTCACAGTATATGATGACAACATAATTAGTAAGCACTATGACGTCACAATATATTGTGACGTCGTAATGTATCTGCATTATGACATCACAATATATGATGAGATCGCAATTTACAGGTATTGTGACACATTTCTCTTACCCCAATTTGTGTCACATCTAGTGGAGCATCATGAGCATGTATTATGACGTCAGAGTATATGATGACATCATAATTTGTATGCTCTATGACGTCACAATGCATTATGACGTCATAATGTATCCACATTATGACTTCACAATATATTATGAGAGTGCAATTTGCAGGTATTAAGAGAAATTTCTCTTACCCCAATTTGTGTCACATCTGCTGGAGCATCAGGAGCATGCATTATGACATCACAGCATATGATGACATCATAACTAGTATGCACTATGACGTCACAATGTATTATGACGTCATAATGTATCCGCATTATGACATCCCAATATATTATGAGAGCGCAACATGCAGGTATTATGAGCAATTTCTATTACCCCAATTTGTGTCACATCTACTGGAGCATCATGAGCATGTATTATGACGTCACAGTATATGATGACATCATAATTAGTATGCAGTATGACGTCACAATGTATTATGAAGTCATAATGTATCCACATTATGACATCACAATATATTATGAGAGCGCAACATGCAGGTATTATGAGCAATTTCTCTTACCCCAATTTGTGTCACATCTACTGGAGCATCATGAGCATGTATTATGACGTCACAGTATATGATGACATCATAATTAGTATGCACTATGACGTCACAATGTATTGTGACGTTAGAATGTATCCGCATTATGACATCACAATATATGATGAGATCGCTATTTGCAGGTATTGTGACACATTTCTCTTACCCCAATTTGTGTCACATCTAGTGGAGCATCATGAGCATGTATTATGACGTCAGAGTATATGATGACATTATAATTAGTATGCAGTATGACGTCACAATGTGTTATAACGTCATAATGTATCCGCATTATGACATCACAATATATTATGAGAGCGCAACATGCAGGTATTATGAGCAATTTCTCTTACCCCAATTTGTGTCACATCTACTGGAGCATCATGAGCATGTATTATGACGTCACAGTATATGATGACATCATAATTAGTATGCACTATGATGTCACAATGTATTATAACGTCATAATGCATCCGCATTATGACATCACAATATATTATGAGAGCGCAACATGCAGGTATTATGAGCAATTTCTCTTACCCCAATTTGTGTCACATCTACTGGAGCATCATGAGCATGCATTATGGCATCACAGCATTTGATGACATCATAACTAGTATGCACTATGACATCACAATGTATTATGACGTCATAATGTATCCGCATTATGACATCACAATATATTATGAGAGCGCAGCATGCAGGTATTATGAGCCATTTCTATTACCCCAATTTGTGTCACATCTACTGGAGCATCATGAGCATGTATTATGACGTCACAGTATATTATGACATCATAATTAGTATGCACTATGACGTCACCATGTATTATGACGTCATAATGCATCTGCATTATGACATCACAATATATTATGAGAGCGCAACATGCAGGTATTATGAGCAATTTCTCTTACCCCAATTTGTGTCACATCTACTGGAGCATCATGAGCATGTATTATGACGTCACAGTATATGATGACATCATAATTAGTATGCACTATGACGTCACAATGTATTGTGACGTCAGAATGTATCCGCATTATGACATCACAATATATGATGAGATCGCTATTTGCAAGTATTGTGACACATTTATCTTACCCCAATTTGTGTCACATCTAGTGGAGCATCATGAGCATGTATTATGACGTCACAGTATATGATGACATCATAATTAGTATGCACTATGACGTCACAATGTATTATGACGTCATAATGTATCCGCATTATGACATCACAATATATTATGAGAGCGCAATTTACAGGTATTATGAGCAATTTCTCTTACCCCAATTTGTGTCACATCTACTGGAGCTTCATGAGCATGTATTATGACATCACAGTATATGATGACATCATAATTAGTATGGACTATGACGTCAAATTGTATTATGAAGTCATAATGTATCCGCATTATGACATCACAGTATACTACGAGAGCGCAATTTGCAGGTATTATGAGCAAATTCTCTTACCCCAAATTGTGTCACATCTACTGGAGCATCATGGGCATGTATTATGACGTCACAGTATATGTTGACATCATAATTAGTAAGCACTATGACGTCACAATGTATTGTGACGTCATAATGTATCCGCATTATGACATCACAATATATGATAAGATCGCAATTTGCAGGTATAGTGACACATTTCTCTTACCCCAATTTGTGCCACATCTGGTGGAGCATCATGAGCATGTATTATGACGTCAGAGTATATGATAACATCATAATTAGTATGCACTATGACGTCACAATGTATTATGACGTCATAATGGATCCGCATTATGACGTCACAATATATTATGAGAGTGCAATCTGCAGGTTTTATGACCAATTTCGCTTACCCCAATTTGTGTCACATCTACTGGAGCATCATGAGCATGTATTATGACATCACAGCATATGATGACATCATAACCAATATGCACTATGACGTCACAATGTGTTATGACGTCATAATGTATCCGCATTATGACATCACAATATATTATGAGAGCGCAACATGCAGGTATTATGAGCAATTTCTATTACCCCAATTTGTGTCACATCTACTGGAGCATCATGAGCATGTATTATGACGTCACAGTATATGATGACATCATAATTAGTATGCACTATGACGTCACAATGTATTATGACGTCATAATGTATCCGCATTATGACATCACAATATATTATGAGAGCGCAACATGCAGGTATTATGAGCAAGTTCTCTTACCCCACTATTTGTCTCATCTACTGGAGCATCATGAGCATGTATTATGACGTCACAGTATATGATGACATCATAATTAGTATGCACTATGACGTCACAATGTATTGTGACGTCAGAATGTATCCGCATTATGACATCACAATATATGATGAGATCGCTATTTGCAGGTATTGTGACACATTTCTCTTACCCCAATTTGTGTCACATCTAGTGGAGCATCATGAGCATGTATTATGACGTCAGAGTATATGATGACATCATAACTGGTATGCACTATTACGTCACAATGTATTATGACGTCATAATGTATCCGCATTATGACATCACAATATATAACGAGAGCGCAATTTGCAGGTATTATGAGCAATTTCTCTTACCCCAATTTGTGTCACATCTACTGGAGCATCATGAGCATGTATTATGACGTCACAGTATATGATGACATCATAATTAGTAAGCACTATGACGTCACAATATATTGTGACGTCGTAATGTATCTGCATTATGACATCACAATATATGATGAGATCGCAATTTACAGGTATTGTGACACATTTCTCTTACCCCAATTTGTGTCACATCTAGTGGAGCATCATGAGCATGTATTATGACGTCAGAGTATATGATGACATCAAAATTTGTATGCACTATGACGTCACAATGCATTATGACGTCATAATGTATCCACATTATGACTTCACAATATATTATGAGAGTGCAATTTGCAGGTATTATGAGAAATTTCTCTTACCCCAATTTGTGTCACATCTGCTGGAGCATTAGGAGCATGTATTATGACATCACAGCATATGATGACATCATAACTAGTATGCACTATGATGTCACAATGTATTATGACGTCATAATATATCCGCATTATGACATCCCAATATATTATGAGAGCGCAACATGCAGGTATTATGAGCAATTTCTATTACCCCAATTTGTGTCACATCTACTGGAGCATCATGAGCATGTATTATGACGTCACAGTATATGATGACATCATAATTAGTATGCACTATGACGTCACAATGTATTGTGACGTTAGAATGTATCCGCATTATGACATCACAATATATGATGAGATCGCTATTTGCAGGTATTGTGACACATTTCTCTTACCCCAATTTGTGTCACATCTAGTGGAGCATCATGAGCATGTATTATGACGTCAGAGTATATGATGACATTATAATTAGTATGCAGTATGACGTCACAATGTGTTATGACGTCATAATGTATCCGCACTATGACATCACAATATATTATGAGAGCGCAACCTGCAGGTATTATGAGCAATTTCTCTTACCCCAAATTGTGTCACATCTACTGGAGCATCATGAGCATGTATTATGACGTCACAGTATATGATGACATCATAATTATTATGCACTATGACGTCACAATGTATTATAACGTCATAATGCATCCGCATTATGACATCACAATATATTATGAGAGTGCAACATGCAGGTATTATGAGCAATTTCTCTTACCCCAATTTGTGCCACATCTACTTGAGAATCATGAGCATGTATTATGATGTCAAAATATATGATGACATCATAATTAGTATGCACTATGACGTCACAATGTATTATGACGTCATAATGTATCCGCATTATGACATCACAATTTATTATGAGAGCGCAATTTACAGGTATTATGAGCAATTTCTCTTACCCTAATTTGTGTCACATCTACTGGAGCTTCATGAGCATGTATTATGACATCACAGTATATGATGACATCATAATTAGTATGGACTATGACGTCAAATTGTATTATGAAGTCATAATGTATCCGCATTATGACATCACAGTATACTACGAGAGCGCAATTTGCAGGTATTATGAGCAAATTCTCTTACCCCAAATTGTGTCACATCTACTGGAGCATCATGGGCATGTATTATGACGTCACAGTATATGTTGACATCATAATTAGTAAGCACTATGACGTCACAATGTATTGTGACGTCATAATGTATCCGCATTATGACATCACAATATATGATGAGATCGCAATTTGCAGGTATAGTGACACATTTCTCTTACCCCAATTTGTGTCACATCTGGTGGAGCATCATGAGCATGTATTATGACGTCAGAGTATATGATAACATCATAATTAGTATGCACTATGACGTCACAATGTATTATGACGCCATAATGGATCCGCATTATGACGTCACAATATATTATGAGAGTGCAATCTGCAGGTTTTATGACCAATTTCGCTTACCCCAATTTGTGTCACATCTACTGGAGCATCATGAGCATGTATTATGACATCACAGCATATGATGACATCATAACCAATATGCACTATGACGTCAAAATGTATTATGACGTCATAATGTATCCGCATTATGACATCACAATATATTATGAGAGCGCAACATGCAGGTATTATGACCAATTTCGCTTACCCCAATTTGTGTCACATCTACTGGAGCATCATGAGCATGTATTATGACGTCACAGTATATGATGACATCATAATTAGTATGCACTATGACGTCACAATGTATTATGACGTCATAATGTATCCGCATTATGACATCACAATATATTATGAGAGCGCAACATGCAGGTATTATGAGCAATTTCTATTACCCCAATTTGTGTCACATCTACTGGAGCATCATGAGCATGTATTATGACGTCACAGTATATGATGACATCATAATTAGTATGCACTATGACGTCACAATGTATTATGACGTCATAATGGATCCGCATTATGACGTCACAATATATTATGAGAGTGCAATTTGCATGTCTTATAACCATTTTCGCTTACCCCAATTTGTGTCACATCAACTGGAGCATCATGAGCATGTATTATGACGTCACAGTATATGATGACATCATAATTAGTATGCACTATGACGTCACAATGTATTATGACGTCATAATGTATCCGCATTATGACATCACAATATATAACGAGAGCGCAATTTGCAGGTATTATGAGCAATTTCTCTTACCCCAATTTGTGTCACATCTACTGGAGCATCATGAGCATGTATTATGACGTCACAGTATATGATGACAACATAATTAGTAAGCACTATGACGTCACAATATATTGTGACGTCGTAATGTATCTGCATTATGACATCACAATATATGATGGGATCGCAATTTACAGGTATTGTGACACATTTCTCTTACCCCAATTTGTGTCACATCTAGTGGAGCATCATGAGCATGTATTATGACGTCAGAGTATATGATGACATCATAATTTGTATGCACTATGACGTCACAATGCATTATGACGTCATAATGTATCCACATTATGACTTCACAATATATTATGAGAGTGCAATTTGCAGGTATTATGAGAAATTTCTCTTACCCCAATTTGTGTCACATCTGCTGGAGCATCAGGAGCATGTATTATGACATCACAGCATATGATGACATCATAACTAGTATGCACTATGACGTCACAATGTATTATGACGTCATAATGTATCCGCATTATGACATCCCAAAATATTATGAGAGCGCAACATGCAGGTATTATGAGCAATTTCTATTACCCCAATTTGTGTCACATCTACTGGAGCATCATGAGCATGTATTATGACGTCACAGTATATGATGACATCATAATTAGTATGCAGTATGACGTCACAATGTATTATGAAGTCATAATGTATCCACATTATGACATCACAATATATTATGAGAGCGCAACATGCAGGTATTATGAGCAATTTCTCTTACCCCAATTTGTGTCACATCTACTGGAGCATCATGAGCATGTATTATGACGTCACAGTATATGATGACATCATAATTAGTATGCACTATGACGTCACAATGTATTGTGACGTTAGAATGTATCCGCATTATGACATCACAATATATGATGAGATCGCTATTTGCAGGTATTGTGACACATTTCTCTTACCCCAATTTGTGTCACATCTAGTGGAGCATCATGAGCATGTATTATGACGTCAGAGTATATGATGACATTATAATTAGTATGCAGTATGACGTCACAATGTGTTATGACTTCATAATGTATCCGCATTATGACATCACAATATATTATGAGAGCGCAACATGCAGGTATTATGAGCAATTTCTCTTACCCCAATTTGTGTCACATCTACTGGAGCATCATGAGCATGTATTATGACGTCACAGTATATGATGACATCATAATTAGTATGCACTATGACGTCACAATGTATTATGACGTCATAATGGATCCGCATTATGACGTCACAATATATTATGAGAGTGCAATTTGCATGTCTTATGACCATTTTCGCTTACCCCAATTTGTGTCACATCAACTGGAGCATCATGAGCATGTATTATGACGTCACAGTATATGATGACATCATAATTAGTATGCACTATGACGTCACAATGTATTATGACGTCATAATGTATCCGCATTATGACATCACAATATATAACGAGAGCGCAATTTGCAGGTATTATGAGCAATTTCTCTTACCCCAATTTGTGTCACATCTACTGGAGCATCATGAGCATGTATTATGACGTCACAGTATATGATGACATCATAATTAGTAAGCACTATGACGTCACAATATATTGTGACGTCGTAATGTATCTGCATTATGACATCACAATATATGATGAGATCGCAATTTACAGGTATTGTGACACATTTCTCTTACCCCAATTTGTGTCACATCTAGTGGAGCATCATGAGCATGTATTATGACGTCAGAGTATATGATGACATCAAAATTTGTATGCACTATGACGTCACAATGCATTATGACGTCATAATGTATCCACATTATGACTTCACAATATATTATGAGAGTGCAATTTGCAGGTATTATGAGAAATTTCTCTTACCCCAATTTGTGTCACATCTGCTGGAGCATTAGGAGCATGTATTATGACATCACAGCATATGATGACATCATAACTAGTATGCACTATGATGTCACAATGTATTATGACGTCATAATGTATCCGCATTATGACATCCCATTATATTATGAGAGCGCAACATGCAGGTATTATGAGCAATTTCTATTACCCCAATTTGTGTCACATCTACTGGAGCATCATGAGCATGTATTATGACGTCACAGTATATGATGACATCATAATTAGTATGCACTATGACGTCACAATGTATTGTGACGTTAGAATGTATCCGCATTATGACATCACAATATATGATGAGATCGCTATTTGCAGGTATTGTGACACATTTCTCTTACCCCAATTTGTGTCACATCTAGTGGAGCATCATGAGCATGTATTATGACGTCAGAGTATATGATGACATTATAATTAGTATGCAGTATGACGTCACAATGTGTTATGACGTCATAATGTATCCGCACTATGACATCACAATATATTATGAGAGCGCAACATGCAGGTATTATGAGCAATTTCTCTTACCCCAATTTGTGTCACATCTACTGGAGCATCATGAGCATGTATTATGACGTCACAGTATATGATGACATCATAATTATTATGCACTATGACGTCACAATGTATTATAACGTCATAATGCATCCGCATTATGACATCACAATATATTATGAGAGTGCAACATGCAGGTATTATGAGCAATTTCTCTTACCCCAATTTGTGCCACATCTACTTGAGAATCATGAGCATGTATTATGATGTCAAAATATATGATGACATCATAATTAGTATGCACTATGACGTCACAATGTATTATGACGTCATAATGTATCCGCATTATGACATCACAATTTATTATGAGAGCGCAATTTACAGGTATTATGAGCAATTTCTCTTACCCTAATTTGTGTCACATCTACTGGAGCTTCATGAGCATGTATTATGACATCACAGTATATGATGACATCATAATTAGTATGGACTATGACGTCAAATTGTATTATGAAGTCATAATGTATCCGCATTATGACATCACAGTATACTACGAGAGCACAATTTGCAGGTATTATGAGCAAATTCTCTTACCCCAAATTGTGTCACATCTACTGGAGCATCATGGGCATGTATTATGACGTCACAGTATATGTTGACATCATAATTAGTAAGCACTATGACGTCACAATGTATTGTGACGTCATAATGTATCCGCATTATGACATCACAATATATGATGAGATCGCAATTTGCAGGTATAGTGACACATTTCTCTTACCCCAATTTGTGTCACATCTGGTGGAGCATCATGAGCATGTATTATGACGTCAGAGTATATGATAACATCATAATTAGTATGCACTATGACGTCACAATGTATTATGACGCCATAATGGATCCGCATTATGACGTCACAATATATTATGAGAGTGCAATCTGCAGGTTTTATGACCAATTTCGCTTACCCCAATTTGTGTCACATCTACTGGAGCATCATGAGCATGTATTATGACATCACAGCATATGATGACATCATAACCAATATGCACTATGACGTCAAAATGTATTATGACGTCATAATGTATCCGCATTATGACATCACAATATATTATGAGAGCGCAACATGCAGGTATTATGACCAATTTCGCTTACCCCAATTTGTGTCACATCTACTGGAGCATCATGAGCATGTATTATGACGTCACAGTATATGATGACATCATAATTAGTATGCACTATGACGTCACAATGTATTATGACGTCATAATGTATCCGCATTATGACATCACAATATATTATGAGAGCGCAACATGCAGGTATTATGAGCAAGTTCTCTTACCCCACTATTTGTCTCATCTACTGGAGCATCATGAGCATGTATTATGACGTCACAGTATATGATGACATCATAATTAGTATGCACTATGACGTCACAATGTATTGTGACGTCAGAACGTATCCGCATTATGACATCACAATATATGATGAGATCGCTATTTGCAGGTATTGTGACACATTTCTCTTACCCCAATTTGTGTCACATCTAGTGGAGCATCATGAGCATGTATTATGACGTCACAGTATATGATGACATCATAACTGGTATGCAGTATTACGTCACAATGTATTATGACGTCATAATGTATCCGCATTATGACATCACAATATATTATGAGAACGCAACATGCAGGTATTATGAGCAATTTCTATTACCCCAATTTGTGTCACATCTACTGGAGCATCATGAGCATGTATTATGACGTCACAGTATATGATGACATCATAATTAGTATGCACTATGACGTCACAATGTATTATGACGTCATAATGGATCCGCATTATGACGTCACAATATATTATGAGAGTGCAATTTGCATGTCTTATAACCATTTTCGCTTACCCCAATTTGTGTCACATCAACTGGAGCATCATGAGCATGTATTATGACGTCACAGTATATGATGACATCATAATTAGTATGCACTATGACGTCACAATGTATTATGACGTCATAATGTATCCGCATTATGACATCACAATATATAACGAGAGCGCAATTTGCAGGTATTATGAGCAATTTCTCTTACCCCAATTTGTGTCACATCTACTGGAGCATCATGAGCATGTATTATGACGTCACAGTATATGATGACAACATAATTAGTAAGCACTATGACGTCACAATATATTGTGACGTCGTAATGTATCTGCATTATGACATCACAATATATGATGGGATCGCAATTTACAGGTATTGTGACACATTTCTCTTACCCCAATTTGTGTCACATCTAGTGGAGCATCATGAGCATGTATTATGACGTCAGAGTATATGATGACATCATAATTTGTATGCACTATGACGTCACAATGCATTATGACGTCATAATGTATCCACATTATGACTTCACAATATATTATGAGAGTGCAATTTGCAGGTATTATGAGAAATTTCTCTTACCCCAATTTGTGTCACATCTGCTGGAGCATCAGGAGCATGTATTATGACATCACAGCATATGATGACATCATAACTAGTATGCACTATGACGTCACAATGTATTATGACGTCATAATGTATCCGCATTATGACATCCCAATATATTATGAGAGCGCAACATGCAGGTATTATGAGCAATTTCTATTACCCCAATTTGTGTCACATCTACTGGAGCATCATGAGCATGTATTATGACGTCACAGTATATGATGACATCATAATTAGTATGCAGTATGACGTCACAATGTATTATGAAGTCATAATGTATCCACATTATGACATCACAATATATTATGAGAGCGCAACATGCAGGTATTATGAGCAATTTCTCTTACCCCAATTTGTGTCACATCTACTGGAGCATCATGAGCATGTATTATGACGTCACAGTATATGATGACATCATAATTAGTATGCACTATGACGTCACAATATATTGTGACGTTAGAATGTATCCGCATTATGACATCACAATATATGATGAGATCGCTATTTGCAGGTATTGTGACACATTTCTCTTACCCCAATTTGTGTCACATCTAGTGGAGCATCATGAGCATGTATTATGACGTCAGACTATATGATGACATTATAATTAGTATGCAGTATGACGTCACAATGTGTTATGACGTCATAATGTATCCGCATTATGACATCACAATATATTATGAGAGCGCAACATGCAGGTATTATGAGCAATTTCTCTTACCCCAATTTGTGTCACATCTACTGGAGCATCATGAGCATGTATTATGACGTCACAGTATATGATGACATCATAATTAGTATGCACTATGATGTCACAATGTATTATAACGTCATAATGCATCCGCATTATGACATCACAATATATTATGAGAGTGCAACATGCAGGTATTATGAGCAATTTCTCTTACCCCAATTTGTGCCACATCTACTGGAGAATAATGAGCATGTATTATGATGTCACAATATATGATGACATCATAATTAGTATGCACTATGACGTCACAATGTATTATGACGTCATAATGTATCCGCATTATGACATCACAATTTATTATGAGAGCGCAATTTACAGGTATTTTGAGCAATTTCTCTTACACCAATTTGTGTCACATCTACTGGAGCATCATGAGCATGTATTATGACATCACAGCATTTGATGACATCACAACTAGTATGCACTATGACGTCACAATGTAGTATGACGTCATAATGTATCCGCATTATGACATCACAATATATTATGAGAGCGCAACATGCAGGTATTATGAGCCATTTCTATTACCCCAATTTGTGTCACATCTACTGGAGCATCATGAGCATGTATTATGACGTCACAGTATATTATGACATCATAATTAGTATGCACTATGACGTCACCATGTATTATGACGTCATAATGTATCCGCATTATGACATCACAATATTTTATGAGAACGCAACATGCAGGTATTATGAGCAATTTCTCTTACCCCAATTTGTGTCACATCTACTGGAGCATCATGAGCATGTATTATGACGTCACAGTATATGTTGACATCATAATTAGTAAGCACTATGACGTCACAATGTATTGTGACGTCATAATGTATCCGCATTATGACATCACAATATATGAGGAGATCGCAATTTGCAGGTATTGTGACACATTTCTCTTACCCCAATTTGTGTCACATCTAGTAGAGCATCATGAGCATGTATTATGACGTCAGAGTATATGATGACATCATAATTAGTATGCACTATGACGTCACAATGTATTATGACGTCATAATGGATCCGCATTATGACATCACAATATATTATGAGAGTGCAATTTGCAGGATTTATGACCAATTTCGCTTACCCCAATTTGTGTCACATCTACTGGAGCATCATGAGCATGTATTATGACATCACAGCATATGATGACATCATACCTAGTATGCACTATGACGTCACAATGTATTATGACGTCATAATGTATCCGCATTATGACATCACAATATATGATGAGATCGCTATTTGCAGGTATTGTGACACATTTCTCTTTCCCCAATTTGTGTCACATCTAGTGGAGCATCATGAGCATGTATTATGACGTCAGAGTATATGATGACATCATAATTGGTATGCACTATCACGTCACAATGTGTTATGACGTCATAATGTATCCGCATTATGACATCACAATATATTATGAGAGCGCAACATGCAGGTATTATGAGCAATTTCTCTTACCCCAATTTGTGTCACATCTACTGGAGCATCATGAGCATGTATTATGACGTCACAGTATATGATGACATCATAATGAGTATGCACTATGACATCACAATGTATTATAACGTCATAATGTATCCACATTATGACATCACAATATATTATGTGAGTGCAACATGCAGGTATTATGAGCAATTTCTCTTACCCCAATTTGTGTCACATCTACTGGAGCATCATGAGCATGTATTATGATGTCACAATATATGATGACATCATAATTAGTATGCAGCATGACGTCACAATGTATTATGACGTCATAATGTATCCGCATTATGACATCACAATATATTATGAGAGCGCAACATGCAGGTATTATGAGCAATTTCTCTTACCCCAATTTGTGTCACATCTACTGGAGCATCATGAGCATGTATTATGACATCACAGTATATGATGACATCATAATTAGTATGGACTATGACGTCAAATTGTATTATGAAGTCATAATGTATCCGCATTATGACATCACAGTATATTACGAGAGCGCAATTTGCAGGTATTATGAGCAAATTCTCTTACCCCAAATTGTGTCACATCTACTGGAGCATCATGAGCATGTATTATGACGTCACAGTATATGTTGACATCATAATTAGTAAGCACTATGACGTCACAATGTACTGTGACGTCATAATGTATCCGCATTATGACATCACAATATATGATGAGATCGCAATTTGCAGGTATAGTGACACATTTCTCTTACCCCAATTTGTGTCACATCTGGTGGAGCATCATGAGCATGTATTATGACGTCAGAGTATATGATAACATCATAATTAGTATGCACTATGACGTCACAATGTATTATGACGTCATAATGGATCCGCATTATGACGTCACAATATATTATGAGAGTGCAACATGCAGGTTTTATGACCAATTTCGCTTACCTCAATTTGTGTCACATCTACTGGAGCATCATGAGCATGTATTATGACATCACAGTATATGATGACATCATAAATGGTATGCACTATCACGTCACAATGTGTTATGACGTCATAATGTATCCGCATTATGACATCACAATATAATATGAGAGCACAACATGCACGTATTATGAGCAATTTCTCTAACCCCAATATGTGTCACATCTACTGGAGCATCATGAGCATGTATTATGACGTCACAGTATATGATGACATCATAATTAGTATGCACTATGACGTCACAATGTATTATAACGTCATAATGTATCCGCATTATGACATCACAATATATTATGAGAGTGCAACATGCAGGTATTATGAGCAATTTCTCTTACCCCAATTTGTGTCACATCTACTGGAGCATCATGAGCATGTATTATGATGTCACAATATATGATGACATCATAATTAGTATGCACTATGACGTCACAATGTATTATGACGTCATAATGTATCCGCATTATGACATCACAATTTATTATGAGAGTGCAATTTACAGGTATTATGAGCAATTTCTCTTACCCCAATTTGTGTCACATCTACTGGAGCATCATGAGCATGTATTATGACATCACAGTATATGATGACATCATAATTAGTATGGACTATGACGTCAAATTGTATTATGAAGTCATAATGTATCCGCATTATGACATCACAGTATATTACGAGAGCGCAATTTGCAGGTATTATGAGCAAATTCTCTTACCCCAAATTGTGTCACATCTACTGGAGCATCATGAGCATGTATTATGACGTCACAGTATATGTTGACATTATAATTAGTAAGCACTATGACGTCACAATGTATTGTGACGTCATAATGTATCCGCATTATGACATCACAATATATGATGAGATCGCAATTTGCAGGTATAGTGACACATTTCTCTTACCCCAATTTGTGTCACATCTGGTGGAGCATCATGAGCATGTATTATGACGTCAGAGTATATGATAACATCATAATTAGTATGCACTATGACGTCACAATGTATTATGACGTCATAATGGATCCGCATTATGATGTCACAATATATTATGAGAGTGCAATTTGCAGGTTTTATGACCAAGTTCGCTTACCCCAATTTGTGTCACATCTACTGGAGCATCATGAGCATGTATTATGACATCACAGCATATGATGACATCATAACTAGTATGCACTATGACGTCACAATGTATTATGACGTCATAATGTATCCGCATTATGACATCACAATATATTACGAGAGCGCAATTTCCAGGTACTATGAGCAATTTCTCTTACCCCAATTTGCGTCACATCTCCTGGAGCATCATGAGCATGTATTATGACGTCACAGTATATGATGACATCATAATTAGTATGCACTATGACGTCACAATGTATTATGACGTCATAATGTATCCGCATTATAACATCACAATATATTATGAGAGCGCAACATGCAGGTATTATGAGCAAGTTCTCTTACCCCAATTTGTGTCACATCTACTGGAGCATCATGAGCATGTATTATGACGTCACAGTATATGATGACATCATAATTAGTATGCACTATGACGTCACAATGTATTGTGACGTCAGAATGTATCCGCATTATGACATCACAATATATGATGAGATCGCTATTTGCAGGTATTGTGACACATTTCTCTAACCCCAATTTGTGTCACATCTAGTGGAGCATCATGAGCATGTATTATGACGTCAGAGTATTTGATGACATCATAACTGGTATGCACTATTACGTCACAATGTATTATGACGTTATAATGTATCCGCATTATGACATCACAATATATTATGAGAGCGCAACATGCAGGTATTATGAGCAATTTCTCTTACCCCAATTTGTGTCACATCTACTGGAGCATCATGAGCATGTATTATCACATCACAGTATATGATGACATCATAATTAGTATGCACTATGACGTCACAATGTATTATGACGTCATAATATATCCGCATTATGACGTCACAATATATTATGAGAGCGCAGCATGCAGGTATTATGAGCAATTTCTCTTACCCCAATTTGTGTCACATCTACTGGAGCATCATGAGCATGTATTATGACATCACAGCATTTGATGACATCATAACTAGTATGCACTATGACGTCACAATGTATTATGACGTCATAATGTATCCGCATTATGACATCACAATATATTATGAGAGCGCAACATGCAGGTATTATGAGCAATTTCTCTTACCCCAATTTGTGTCACATCTACTGGAGCATCATGAGCATGTATTATCACATCACAGTATATGATGACATCATAATTAGTATGCACTATGACGTCACAATGTATTATGACGTCATAATGTATCCGCATTATGACGTCACAGTATATTATGAGAGTGCAGCATGCAGGTATTATGAGCAATTTCTCTTACCCCAATTTGTGTCACATCTACTGGAGCATCATGAGCATGCATTATGGCATCACAGCATTTGATGACATCATAACTAGTATGCACTATGACGTCACAATGTATTATGACGTCATAATGTATCCGCATTATGACATCACAATATATTATGAGAGCGCAGCATGCAGGTATTATGAGCCATTTCTATTACCCCAATTTGTGTCACATCTACTGGAGCATCATGAGCATGTATTATGACGTCACAGTATATTATGACATCATAATTAGTATGCACTATGACGTCACCATGTATTATGACGTCATAATGCATCTGCATTATGACATCACAATATATTATGAGAGCGCAACATGCAGGTATTATGAGCAATTTCTCTTACCCCAATTTGTGTCACATCTACTGGAGCATCATGAGCATGTATTATGACGTCACAGTATATGATGACATCATAATTAGTATGCACTATGACGTCACAATGTATTGTGACGTCAGAATGTATCCGCATTATGACATCACAATATATGATGAGATCGCTATTTGCAAGTATTGTGACACATTTATCTTACCCCAATTTGTGTCACATCTAGTGGAGCATCATGAGCATGTATTATGACGTCACAGTATATGATGACATCATAATTAGTATGCACTATGACGTCACAATGTATTATGACGTCATAATGTATCCGCATTATGACATCACAATATATTATGAGAGCACAATTTACAGGTATTATGAGCAATTTCTCTTACCCCAATTTGTGTCACATCTACTGGAGCTTCATGAGCATGTATTATGACATCACAGTATATGATGACATCATAATTAGTATGGACTATGACGTCAAATTGTATTATGAAGTCATAATGTATCCGCATTATGACATCACAGTATACTACGAGAGCGCAATTTGCAGGTATTATGAGCAAATTCTCTTACCCCAAATTGTGTCACATCTACTGGAGCATCATGGGCATGTATTATGACGTCACAGTATATGTTGACATCATAATTAGTAAGCACTATGACGTCACAATGTATTGTGACGTCATAATGTATCCGCATTATGACATCACAATATATGATGAGATCGCAATTTGCAGGTATAGTGACACATTTCTCTTACCCCAATTTGTGTCACATCTGGTGGAGCATCATGAGCATGTATTATGACGTCAGAGTATATGATAAAATCATAATTAGTATGCACTATGACGTCACAATGTATTATGACGTCATAATGGATCCGCATTATGACGTCACAATATATTATGAGAGTGCAATCTGCAGGTTTTATGACCAATTTCGCTTACCCCAATTTGTGTCACATCTACTGGAGCATCATGAGCATGTATTATGACATCACAGCATATGATGACATCATAACCAATATGCACTATGACGTCACAATGTGTTATGACGTCATAATGTATCCGCATTATGACATCACAATATATTATGAGAGCGCAACATGCAGGTATTATGAGCAATTTCTATTACCCCAATTTGTGTCACATCTACTGGAGCATCATGAGCATGTATTATGACGTCACAGTATATGATGACATCATAATTAGTATGCACTATGACGTCACAATGTATTATGACGTCATAATGTATCCGCATTATGACATCACAATATATTATGAGAGCGCAACATGCAGGTATTATGAGCAAGTTCTCTTACCCCACTATTTGTCTCATCTACTGGAGCATCATGAGCATGTATTATGACGTCACAGTATATGATGACATCATAATTAGTATGCACTATGACGTCACAATGTATTGTGACGTCAGAATGTATCCGCATTATGACATCACAATATATGATGAGATCGCTATTTGCAGGTATTGTGACACATTTCTCTTACCCCAATTTGTGTCACATCTAGTGGAGCATCATGAGCATGTATTATGACGTCAGAGTATATGATGACATCATAACTGGTATGCACTATTACGTCACAATGTATTATGACGTCATAATGTATCCGCATTATGACATCACAATATATTATGAGAGCGCAACATGCAGGTATTATGAGCAATTTCTATTACCCCAATGTGTGTCACATCTACTGGAGCATCATGAGCATGTATTATGACGTCACAGTATATGATGACATCATAATTAGTATGCACTATGACGTCACAATGTATTATGACGTCATAATGGATCCGCATTATGACGTCACAATATATTATGAGAGTGCAATTTGCATGTCTTATGACCATTTTCGCTTACCCCAATTTGTGTCACATCAACTGGAGCATCATGAGCATGTATTATGACGTCACAGTATATGATGACATCATAATTAGTATGCACTATGACGTCACAATGTATTATGACGTCATAATGTATCCGCATTATGACATCACAATATATAACGAGAGCGCAATTTGCAGGTATTATGAGCAATTTCTCTTACCCCAATTTGTGTCACATCTACTGGAGCATCATGAGCATGTATTATGACGTCACAGTATATGATGACATCATAATTAGTAAGCACTATGACGTCACAATATATTGTGACGTCGTAATGTATCTGCATTACAACATCACAATATATGATGAGATCGCAATTTACAGGTATTGTGACACATTTCTCTTACCCCAATTTGTGTCACATCTAGTGGAGCATCATGAGCATGTATTATGACGTCAGAGTATATGATGACATCATAATTTGTATGCACTATGACGTCACAATGCATTATGACGTCATAATGTATCCACATTATGACTTCACAATATATTATGAGAGTGCAATTTGCAGGTATTATGAGAAATTTCTCTTACCCCAATTTGTGTCACATCTGCTGGAGCATTAGGAGGATGTATTATGACATCACAGCATATGATGACATCATAACTAGTATGCACTATGATGTCACAATGTATTATGACGTCATAATGTATCCGCATTATGACATCCCAATATATTATGAGAGCGCAACATGCAGGTATTATGAGCAATTTCTATTACCCCAATTTGTGTCACATCTACTGGAGCATCATGAGCATGTATTATGACGTCACAGTATATGATGACATCATAATTAGTATGCACTATGACGTCACAATGTATTGTGACGTTAGAATGTATCCGCATTATGACATCACAATATATGATGAGATCGCTATTTGCAGGTATTGTGACACATTTCTCTTACCCCAATTTGTGTCACATCTAGTGGAGCATCATGAGCATGTATTATGACGTCAGAGTATATGATGACATTATAATTAGTATGCAGTATGACGTCACAATGTGTTATGACGTCATAATGTATCCGCACTATGACATCACAATATATTATGAGAGCGCAACATGCAGGTATTATGAGCAATTTCTCTTACCCCAATTTGTGTCACATCTACTGGAGCATCATGAGCATGTATTATGACGTCACAGTATATGATGACATCATAATTATTATGCACTATGACGTCACAATGTATTATAACGTCATAATGCATCCGCATTATGACATCACAATATATTATGAGAGTGCAACATGCAGGTATTATGAGCAATTTCTCTTACCCCAATTTGTGCCACATCTACTTGAGAATCATGAGCATGTATTATGATGTCAAAATATATGATGACATCATAATTAGTATGCACTATGACGTCACAATGTATTATGACGTCATAATGTATCCGCATTATGACATCACAATTTATTATGAGAGCGCAATTTACAGGTATTATGAGCAATTTCTCTTACCCCAATTTGTGTCACATCTACTGGAGCTTCATGAGCATGTATTATGACATCACAGTATATGATGACATCATAATTAGTATGGACTATGACGTCAAATTGTATTATGAAGTCATAATGTATCCGCATTATGACATCACAGTATACTACGAGAGCGCAATTTGCAGGTATTATGAGCAAATTCTCTTACCCCAAATTGTGTCACATCTACTGGAGCATCATGGGCATGTATTATGACGTCACAGTATATGTTGACATCATAATTAGTAAGCACTATGACGTCACAATGTATTGTGACGTCATAATGTATCCGCATTATGACATCACAATATATGATGAGATCGCAATTTGCAGGTATAGTGACACATTTCTCTTACCCCAATTTGTGTCACATCTGGTGGAGCATCATGAGCATGTATTATGACGTCAGAGTATATGATAACATCATAATTAGTATGCACTATGACGTCACAATGTATTATGACGCCATAATGGATCCGCATTATGACGTCACAATATATTATGAGAGTGCAATCTGCAGGTTTTATGACCAATTTCGCTTACCCCAATTTGTGTCACATCTACTGGAGCATCATGAGCATGTATTATGACATCACAGCATATGATGACATCATAACCAATATGCACTATGACGTCAAAATGTATTATGACGTCATAATGTATCCGCATTATGACATCACAATATATTATGAGAGCGCAACATGCAGGTATTATGAGCAATTTCTATTACCCCAATTTGTGTCACATCTACTGGAGCATCATGAGCATGTATTATGACGTCACAGTATATGATGACATCATAATTAGTATGCACTATGACGTCACAATGTATTATGACGTCATAATGTATCCGCATTATGACATCACAATATATTATGAGAGCGCAACATGCAGGTATTATGAGCAAGTTCTCTTACCCCACTATTTGTCTCATCTACTGGAGCATCATGAGCATGTATTATGACGTCACAGTATATGATGACATCATAATTAGTATGCACTATGACGTCACAATGTATTGTGACGTCAGAACGTTTCCGCATTATGACATCACAATATATGATGAGATCGCTATTTGCAGGTATTGTGACACATTTCTCTTACCCCAATGTGTGTCACATCTAGTGGAGCATCATGAGCATGTATTATGACGTCAGAGTATATGATGACATCATAACTGGTATGCACTATTACGTCACAATGTATTATGACGTCATAATGTATCCGCATTATGACATCACAATATATTATGAGAGCGCAACATACAGGTATTATGAGCAATTTCTCTTACCCCAATTTGTGTCACATCTACTGGAGCATCATGAGCATGTATTATGACGTCACAGTATATGATGACATCATAATTAGTATGCACTATGATGTCACAATGTATTATAACGTCATAATGCATCCGCATTATGACATCACAATATATTATGAGAGTGCAACATGCAGGTATTATGAGCAATTTCTCTTACCCCAATTTGTGCCACATCTACTGGAGAATCATGAGCATGTATTATGATGTCACAATATATGATGACATCATAATTAGTATGCACTATGACGTCACAATGTATTATGACGTCATAATGTATCCGCATTATGACATCACAATTTATTATGAGAGCGCAATTTACAGGTATTATGAGCAATTTCTCTTACACCAATTTGTGTCACATCTACTGGAGCATCATGAGCATGTATTATGACATCACAGCATTTGATGACATCACAACTAGTATGCACTATGACGTCACAATGTATTATGACGTCATAATGTATCCGCATTATGACATCACAATATATTATGAGAGCGCAACATGCAGGTATTATGAGCAATTTCTCTTACCCCAATTTGTGTCACATCTACTGGAGCATCATGAGCATGTATTATCACATCACAGTATATGATGACATCATAATTAGTATGCACTATGACGTCACAATGTATTATGACGTCATAATGTATCCGCATTATGACGTCACAGCATATTATGAGAGCGCAGCATGCAGGTATTATGAGCAATTTCTCTTACCCCAATTTGTGTCACATCTACTGGAGCATCATGAGCATGCATTATGGCATCACAGCATTTGATGACATCGTAACTAGTATGCACTATGACGTCACAATGTATTATGACGTCATAATGTATCCGCATTATGACATCACAATATATTTTGAGAGCGCAGCATGCAGGTATTATGAGCCATTTCTATTACCCCAATTTGTGTCACATCTACTGGAGCATCATGAGCATGTATTATGACGTCACAGTATATTATGACATCATAATTAGTATGCACTATGACGTCACCATGTATTATGACGTCATAATGCATCTGCATTATGACATCACAATATATTATGAGAGCGCAACATGCAGGTATTATGAGCAATTTCTCTTACCCCAATTTGTGTCACATCTACTGGAGCATCATGAGCATGTATTATGACGTCACAGTATATGATGACATCATAATTAGTATGCACTATGACATCACAATGTATTGTGACGTCAGAATGTATCCGCATTATGACATCACAATATATGATGAGATCGCTATTTGCAAGTATTGTGACACATTTATCTTACCCCTATTTGTGTCACATCTAGTGGAGCATCATGAGCATGTATTATGACGTCACAGTATATGATGACATCATAATTAGTATGCACTATGACGTCACAATGTATTATGACGTCATAATGTATCCGCATTATGACATCACAATATATTATGAGAGCGCAATTTACAGGTATTATGAGCAATTTCTCTTACCCCAATTTGTGTCACATCTACTGGAGCTTCATGAGCATGTATTATGACATCACAGTATATGATGACATCATAATTAGTATGGACTATGACGTCAAATTGTATTATGAAGTCATAATGTATCCGCATTATGACATCACAGTATACTACGAGAGCGCAATTTGCAGGTATTATGAGCAAATTCTCTTACCCCAAATTGTGTCACATCTACTGGAGCATCATGGGCATGTATTATGACGTCACAGTATATGTTGACATCATAATTAGTAAGCACTATGACGTCACAATGTATTGTGACGTCATAATGTATCCGCATTATGACATCACAATATATGATAAGATCGCAATTTGCAGGTATAGTGACACATTTCTCTTACCCCAATTTGTGTCACATCTGGTGGAGCATCATGAGCATGTATTATGACGTCAGAGTATATGATAACATCATAATTAGTATGCACTATGACGTCACAATGTATTATGACGTCATAATGGATCCGCATTATGACGTCACAATATATTATGAGAGTGCAATCTGCAGGTTTTATGACCAATTTCGCTTACCCCAATTTGTGTCACATCTACTGGAGAATCATGAGCATGTATTATGACATCACAGCATATGATGACATCATAACCAATATGCACTATGACGTCACAATGTGTTATGACGTCATAATGTATCCGCATTATGACATCACAATATATTATGAGAGCGCAACATGCAGGTATTATGAGCAATTTCTATTACCCCAATTTGTGTCACATCTACTGGAGCATCATGAGCATGTATTATGACGTCACAGTATATGATGACATCATAATTAGTATGCACTATGACGTCACAATGTATTATGACGTCATAATGTATCCGCATTATGACATCACAATATATTATGAGAGCGCAACATGCAGGTATTATGAGCAAGTTCTCTTACCCCACTATTTGTCTCATCTACTGGAGCATCATGAGCATGTATTATGACGTCACAGTATATGATGACATCATAATTAGTATGCACTATGACGTCACAATGTATTGTGACGTCAGAATGTATCCGCATTATGACATCACAATATATGATGAGATCGCTATTTGCAGGTATTGTGACACATTTCTCTTACCCCAATTTGTGTCACATCTAGTGGAGCATCATGAGCATGTATTATGACGTCAGAGTATATGATGACATCATAACTGGTATGCACTATTACGTCACAATGTATTATGACGTCATAATGTATCCGCATTATGACATCACAATATATTATGAGAGCGCAACTTGCAGGTATTATGAGCAATTTCTATTACCCCAATGTGTGTCACATCTACTGGATCATCATGAGCATGTATTATGACGTCACAGTATATGATGACATCATAATTAGTATGCACTATGACGTCACAATGTATTATGACGTCATAATGGATCCGCATTATGACGTCACAATATATTATGAGAGTGCAATTTGCATGTCTTATGACCATTTTCGCTTACCCCAATTTGTGTCACATCAACTGGAGCATCATGAGCATGTATTATGACGTCACAGTATATGATGACATCATAATTAGTATGCACTATGACGTCACAATGTATTATGACGTCATAATGTATCCGCATTATGACATCACAATATATAACGAGAGCGCAATTTGCAGGTATTATGAGCAATTTCTCTTTCCCCAATTTGTGTCACATCTACTGGAGCATCATGAGCATGTATTATGACGTCACAGTATATGATGACATCATAATTAGTAAGCACTATGACGTCACAATATATTGTGACGTCGTAATGTATCCGCATTATGACATCACAATATATGATGAGATCGCAATTTACAGGTATTGTGACACATTTCTCTTACCCCAATTTGTGTCACATCTAGTGGAGCATCATGAGCATGTATTATGACGTCAGAGTATATGATGACATCATAATTTGTATGCACTATGACGTCACAATGCATTATGACGTCATAATGTATCCACATTATGACTTCACAATATATTATGAGAGTGCAATTTGCAGGTATTATGAGAAATTTCTGTTACCCCCAATTTGTGTCACATCTGCTGGAGCATTAGGAGCATGTATTATGACATCACAGCATATGATGACATCATAACTAGTATGCACTATGATGTCACAATGTATTATGACGTCATAATGTATCCGCATTATGACATCCCAATATATTATGAGAGCGCAACATGCAGGTATTATGAGGAATTTCTATTACCCCAATTTGTGTCACATCTACTGGAGCATCATGAGCATGTATTATGACGTCACAGTATATGATGACATCATAATTAGTATGCACTATGACGTCACAATGTATTGTGACGTTAGAATGTATCCGCATTATGACATCACAATATATGATGAGATCGCTATTTGCAGGTATTGTGACACATTTCTCTTACCCCAATTTGTGTCACATCTAGTGGAGCATCATGAGCATGTATTATGACGTCAGAGTATATGATGACATTATAATTAGTATGCAGTATGACGTCACAATGTGTTATGACGTCATAATGTATCCGCACTATGACATCACAATATATTATGAGAGCGCAACATGCAGGTATTATGAGCAATTTCTCTTACCCCAATTTGTGTCACATCTACTGGAGCATCATGAGCATGTATTATGACGTCACAGTATATGATGACATCATAATTATTATGCACTATGACGTCACAATGTATTATAAAGTCATCATGCATCCGCATTATGACATCACAATATATTATGAGAGTGCAACATGCAGGTATTATGAGCAATTTCTCTTACCCCAATTTGTGCCACATCTACTTGAGAATCATGAGCATGTATTATGATGTCAAAATATATGATGACATCATAATTAGTATGCACTATGACGTCACAATGTATTATGACGTCATAATGTATCCGCATTATGACATCACAATTTATTATGAGAGCGCAATTTACAGGTATTATGAGCAATTTCTCTTACCCTAATTTGTGTCACATCTACTGGAGCTTCATGAGCATGTATTATGACATCACAGTATATGATGACATCATAATTAGTATGGACTATGACGTCAAATTGTATTATGAAGTCATAATGTATCCGCATTATGACATCACAGTATACTACGAGAGCGCAATTTGCAGGTATTATGAGCAAATTCTCTTACCCCAAATTGTGTCACATCTACTGGAGCATCATGGGCATGTATTATGACGTCACAGTATATGTTGACATCATAATTAGTAAGCACTATGACGTCACAATGTATTGTGACGTCATAATGTATCCGCATTATGACATCACAATATATGATGAGATCGCAATTTGCAGGTATAGTGACACATTTCTCTTACCCCAATTTGTGTCACATCTGGTGGAGCATCATGAGCATGTATTATGACGTCAGAGTATATGATAACATCATAATTAGTATGCACTATGACGTCACAATGTATTATGACGCCATAATGGATCCGCATTATGACGTCACAATATATTATGAGAGTGCAATCTGCAGGTTTTATGACCAATTTCGCTTACCCCAATTTGTGTCACATCTACTGGAGCATCATGAGCATGTATTATGACATCACAGCATATGATGACATCATAACCAATATGCACTATGACGTCAAAATGTATTATGACGTCATAATGTATCCGCATTATGACATCACAATATATTATGAGAGCGCAACATGCAGGTATTATGAGCAATTTCTATTACCCCAATTTGTGTCACATCTACTGGAGCATCATGAGCATGTATTATGACGTCACAGTATATGATGACATCATAATTAGTATGCACTATGACGTCACAATGTATTATGACGTCATAATGTATCCGCATTATGACATCACAATATATTATGAGATCGCAACATGCAGGTATTATGAGCAAGTTCTCTTACCCCACTATTTGTCTCATCTACTGGAGCATCATGAGCATGTATTATGACGTCACAGTATATGATGACATCATAATTAGTATGCACTATGACGTCACAATGTATTGTGACGTCAGAACGTATCCGCATTATGACATCACAATATATGATGAGATCGCTATTTGCAGGTATTGTGACACATTTCTCTTACCCCAATTTGTGTCACATCTAGTGTAGCATCATGAGCATGTATTATGAAGTCAGAGTATATGATGACATCATAACTGGTATGCACTATTACGTCACAATGTATTATGACGTCATAATGTATCCGCATTATGACATCACAATATATTATGAGAACGCAACATGCAGGTATTATGAGCAATTTCTCTTACCCCAATTTGTGTCACATCTACTGGAGCATCATGAGCATGTATTATGACGTCACAGTATATGATGACATCATAATTAGTATGCACTATGACGTCACAATGTATTATGACGTCATAATGGATCCGCATTATGACGTCACAATATATTATGAGAGTGCAATTTGCATGTCTTATAACCATTTTCGCTTACGCCAATTTGTGTCACATCAACTGGAGCATCATGAGCATGTATTATGACGTCACAGTATATGATGACATCATAATTAGTATGCACTATGACGTCACAATGTATTATGACGTCATAATGTATCCGCATTATGACATCACAATATATAACGAGAGCGCAATTTGCAGGTATTATGAGCAATTTCTCTTACCCCAATTTGTGTCACATCTACTGGAGCATCATGAGCATGTATTATGACGTCACAGTATATGATGACAACATAATTAGTAAGCACTATGACGTCACAATATATTGTGACGTCGTAATGTATCTGCATTATGACATCACAATATATGATGGGATCGCAATTTACAGGTATTGTGACACATTTCTCTTACCCCAATTTGTGTCACATCTAGTGGAGCATCATGAGCATGTATTATGACGTCAGAGTATATGATGACATCATAATTTGTATGCACTATGACGTCACAATGCATTATGACGTCATAATGTATCCACATTATGACTTCACAATATATTATGAGAGTGCAATTTGCAGGTATTATGAGAAATTTCTCTTACCCCAATTTGTGTCACATCTGCTGGAGCATCAGGAGCATGTATTATGACATCACAGCATATGATGACATCATAACTAGTATGCACTATGACGTCACAATGTATTATGACGTCATAATGTATCCGCATTATGACATCCCAATATATTATGAGAGCGCAACATGCAGGTATTATGAGCAATTTCTATTACCCCAATTTGTGTCACATCTACTGGAGCATCATGAGCATGTATTATGACGTCACAGTATATGATGACATCATAATTAGTATGCAGTATGACGTCACAATGTATTATGAAGTCATAATGTATCCACATTATGACATCACAATATATTATGAGAGCGCAACATGCAGGTATTATGAGCAATTTCTCTTACCCCAATTTGTGTCACATCTACTGGAGCATCATGAGCATGTATTATGACGTCACAGTATATGATGACATCATAATTAGTATGCACTATGACGTCACAATGTATTGTGACGTTAGAATGTATCCGCATTATGACATCACAATATATGATGAGATCGCTATTTGCAGGTATTGTGACACATTTCTCTTACCCCAATTTGTGTCACATCTAGTGGAGCATCATGAGCATGTATTATGACGTCAGAGTATATGATGACATTATAATTAGTATGCAGTATGACGTCACAATGTGTTATGACGTCATAATGTATCCGCATTATGACATCACAATATATTATGAGAGCGCAACATGCAGGTATTATGAGCAATTTCTCTTACCCCAATTTGTGTCACATCTACTGGAGCATCATGAGCATGTATTATGACGTCACAGTATATGATGACATCATAATTAGTATGCACTATGATGTCACAATGTATTATAACGTCATAATGCATCCGCATTATGACATCACAATGTATTATGAGAGTGCAACATGCAGGTATTATGAGCAATTTCTCTTACCCCAATTTGTGCCACATCTACTGGAGAATAATGAGCATGTATTATGATGTCACAATATATGATGACATCATAATTAGTATGCACTATGACGTCACAATGTATTATGACGTCATAATGTATCCGCATTATGACATCACAATTTATTATGAGAGCGCAATTTACAGGTATTATCAGCAATTTCTCTTACACCAATTTGTGTCACATCTACTGGAGCATCATGAGCATGTATTATGACATCACAGCATTTGATGACATCACAACTAGTATGCACTATGACGTCACAATGTAGTATGACGTCATAATGTATCCGCATTATGACATCACAATATATTATGAGAGCGCAACATGCAGGTATTATGAGCCATTTCTATTACCCCAATTTGTGTCACATCTACTGGAGCATCATGAGCATGTATTATGACGTCACAGTATATTATGACATCATAATTAGTATGCACTATGACGTCACCATGTATTATGACGTCATAATGTATCCGCATTATGACATCACAATATTTTATGAGAACGCAACATGCAGGTATTATGAGCAATTTCTCTTACCCCAATTTGTGTCACATCTACTGGAGCATCATGAGCATGTATTATGACGTCACAGTATATGTTGACATCATAATTAGTAAGCACTATGACGTCCCAATGTATTGTGACGTCATAATGTATCCGCATTATGACATCACAATATATGAGGAGATCGCAATTTGCAGGTATTGTGACACATTTCTCTTACCCCAATTTGTGTCACATCTAGTAGAGCATCATGAGCATGTATTATGACGTCAGAGTATATGATGACATCATAATTAGTATGCACTATGACGTCACAATGTATTATGACGTCATAATGGATCCGCATTATGACATCACAATATATTATGAGAGTGCAATTTGCAGGATTTATGACCAATTTCGCTTACCCCAATTTGTGTCACATCTACTGGAGCATCATGAGCATGTATTATGACATCACAGCATATGATGACATCATAACTAGTATGCACTATGACGTCACAATGTATTATGACGTCATAATGTATCCGCATTATGACATCACAATATATGATGAGATCGCTATTTGCAGGTATTGTGACACATTTCTCTTACCCCAATTTGTGTCACATCTAGTGGAGCATCATGAGCATGTATTATGACGTCAGAGTATATGATGACATCATAATTGGTATGCACTATCACGTCACAATGTGTTATGACGTCATAATGTATCCGCATTATGACATCACAATATATTATGAGAGCGCAACATGCAGGTATTATGAGCAAGTTCTCTTACCCCAATTTGTGTCACATCTACTGGAGCATCATGAGCATGTATTATGACGTCACAGTATATGTTGACATCATAATTAGTAAGCACTATGACGTCCCAATGTATTGTGACGTCATAATGTATCCTCATTATGACATCACAATATATGAGGAGATCGCAATTTGCAGGTATTGTGACACATTTCTCTTACCCCAATTTGTGTCACATCTAGTAGAGCATCATGAGCATGTATTATGACGTCAGAGTATATGATGACATCATAATTAGTATGCACTATGACGTCACAATGTATTATGACGTCATAATGGATCCGCATTATGACATCACAATATATTATGAGAGTGCAATTTGCAGGATTTATGACCAATTTCGCTTACCCCAATTTGTGTCACATCTACTGGAGCATCATGAGCATGTATTATGACATCACAGCATATGATGACATCATAACTAGTATGCACTATGACGTCACAATGTATTATGACGTCATAATGTATCCGCATTATGACATCACAATATATTATGAGAGCGCAACATGCAGGTATTATGAGCAATTTGTATTACCCCAATTTTTGTCACATCTACTGGAGCATTATGAGCATGTATTATGACGTCACAGTATATGATGACATCATAATTAGTATGCACTATGACGTCACAATGTATTATGACGTCATAATGTATCCACATTATGACATCACAATATATTATGAGAGCGCAACATGCAGGTATTATGAGCAAGTTCTCTTACCCCAATTTGTGTCACATCTACTGGAGCATCATGAGCATGTATTATGACGTCACAGTATATGATGGCATCATAATTAGTATGCACTATGACGTCACAATGTATTGTGACGTCAGAATGTATCCGCATTATGACATCACAATATATGATGAGATCGCTATTTGCAGGTATTGTGACACATTTCTCTTACCCCACTTTGTGTCACATCTAGTGGAGCATCATAAGCATGTATTATGACGTCACAGTATATGATGACATCATAATTAGTATGCACTATGACGTCACAATGTATTGTGATGTCATAATGTATCCGCATTATGACATCACAATATATGATGAGATCGCATTTTGCAGGTATTGGGACACATTTCTCTTACCCCAATTTGTGTCACATCTAGTAGAGAATCATGAGCATGTATTATGACGTCAGAGTATATGATGACATCATAATTAGTATGCACTATGACGTCACAATGTATTATGACGTCATAATGGATCCGCATTATGACATCACAATATATTATGAGAGTGGAATTTGCAGGATTTATGACCAATTTCTCTTAGCCCAATTTGTGTCACATCTACTGGAGCATCATGAGCATGTATTATGACGTCACAGTATATGATGACATCATAATTAGTATGCACTATGACCTCACAATGTATTGTGACGTCAGAATGTATCCGCATTATGACATCACAATATATGATGAGATCGCTATTTGCAAGTATTGTGACACATTTCTCTTACCCCAATTTGTGTCACATCTAGTGGAGCATCATGAGCATGTATTATGACGTCACAGTATATGATGACATCATAATTAGTATGCACTATGACGTCACAATGTATTATGACGTCATAATGTATCCGCATTATGACATCACAATATATTATGAGAGCGCAATTTACAGGTATTATGAGCAATTTCTCTTACCCCAATTTGTGTCACATCTACTGGAGCTTCATGAGCATGTATTATGACATCACAGTATATGATGACATCATAATTAGTATGGACTATGACGTCAAATTGTATTATGAAGTCATAATGTATCCGCATTATGACATCACAGTATACTACGAGAGCGCAATTTGCAGGTATTATGAGCAAATTCTCTTACCCCAAATTGTTTCACATCTACTGGAGCATCATGGGCATGTATTATGACGTCACAGTATATGTTGACATCATAATTAGTAAGCACTATGACGTCACAAAGTATTGTGACGTCATAATGTATCCGCATTATGACATCACAATATATGATGAGATCGCAATTTGCAGGTATAGTGACACATTTCTCTTACCCCAATTTGTGTCACATCTGGTGGAGCATCATGAGCATGTATTATGACGTCAGAGTATATGATAACATCATAATTAGTATGCACTATGACGTCACAATGTATTATGACGTCATAATGTATCCGCATTATGACATCACAATATATTACGAGAGCGCAATTTGCAGGTATTATGAGCAATTTCTCTTACCCCAATTTGTGTCACATCTACTGGAGCATCATGAGCATATATTATGACGCCACAGTATATGATGACATCATAATTAGTATGCACTATGATGTCACAATGTATTGTGACGTCAGAATGTATCCACATTATGACATCACAATATATGACGAGATCGCAATTTGCAGGTATTGTGACACATTTCTCTTACCCCAATTTGTGTCACATCTAGTGGAGCATCATGAGCATGTATTATGGCGTCAGAGTATATGATGACATCATAATTGGTATGCACTATGACGTCACAATGTATTATGACGTCATACTGTATCCGCATTATGACATCACAATATATTATGAGAGTGCAATTTGCAGGTTTTATGACCAATTTCGCTTACCCCAATTTTTGTCACATCTACTGGAGCATCATGAGCATGTATTATGACGTCACAGCATATGATGACATCATAACTAGTATGCACTATGATGTCACAATGTATTATGACGTCATAATGTATCCGCATTATGACATCACAATATATTATGAGAGCGCAACATGCAGGTATTATGAGCAATTTCTCTTACCCCAAATTGTGTCACATCTACTGGAGCATCATGAGCATGTATTATGACATCACAGTATATGATGACATCATAATTAGTATGCAGTATGACGTCACAATGTTTTATGACGTCATAATGTATCCGCATTATGACATCACAATACATTATGAGAGCGCAACATGCAGGTATTATGACCATTTTCGCTTACCCCAATTTGTGTCACATCTACTGGAGCATCATGAGCATGTATTATGACGTCACAGTATATGATGACATCATAATTAGTATGCAATATGACGTCACAATGTATTATGACGTCATAATGTATCCGCATTATGACATCACAATATATTATGAGAGCACAACTTGCAGGTATTATGAGCAAGTTCTCTTACCCCAATTTGTGTCACATCTACTGGAGCATCATGAGCATGTATTATGACGTCACAGTATATGATGACATCATAATTAGTATGCACTATGACGTCACAATGTATTATGACGTCATAATGTATCCGCATTATGACATCACAATATATTATGAGAGCGCAACATGCAGGTGTTATGAGCAAGTTCTCTTACCCCAATTTGTGTCACATCTACTGGAGCATCATGAGCATGTATTATGACGTCACAGTATATGATGACATCATAATTAGTATGCACTATGACGTCACAATGTATTGTGACGTCAGAATGTATCCGCATTATGACATCACAATATATGATGAGATCGCTATTTGCAGGTATTGTGACACATTTCTCTTACCCCAATTTGTGTCACATCTAGTGGAGCATCATGAGCATGTATTATGACGTCAGAGTATATGATGACATCATAACTGGTATGCACTATTACGTCACAATGTATTACGACGTCATAATGTATCCGCATTATGACATCACAATATATTATGAGAGCGCAACATGCAGGTATTATGAGCAATTTCTATTACCCCAATTTGTGTCACATCTACTGGAGCATCATGAGCATGTATTATGACGTCACAGTATATGATGACATCATAATTAGTATGCACTATGACGTCACAATGTATTATGACGTCATAATGGATCCGCATTATGACGTCACAATATATTATGAGAGTGCAATTTGCATGTCTTATGACCATTTTCGCTTACCCCAATTTGTGTCACATCAACTGGAGCATCATGAGCATGTATTATGATGTCACAGTATATGATGACATCATAATTAGTATGCACTATGACGTCACAATGTATTATGACGTCATAATGTATCCGCATTATGACATCACAATTTATTATGAGAGCGCAATTTACAGGTATTATGAGCAATTTCTCTTACCCCAATTTGTGTCACATCTACTGGAGCATCATGAGCATGTATTATGACATCACAGTATATGATGACATCATAATTAGTATGGACTATGACATCAAATTGTATTATGAAGTCATAATGTATCCGCATTATGACATCACAGTATATTACGAGAGCGCAATTTGCAGGTATTATGAGCAAATTCTCTTACCCCAAATTGTGTCACATTTACTGGAGCATCATGAGCATGTATTATGACGTCACAGTATATGTTGACATCATAATTAGTAAGCACTATGACGTCACAATGTATTAGGACGTCATAATGTATCCGCATTATGACATCACAATATATGATGAGATCGCTGTTTGCAGGTATTGTGACACATTTCTCTTACCCCAATTTGTGTCACATCTAGTGGAGCATCATGAGCATGTATTATGACGTCAGAGTATATGATGACATCATAACTGGTATGCACAATCACGTCACAATGTATTATGACGTCATAATGTATCCGCATTATGACATCACAATATATTATGAGAGCGCAACATGCAGGTATTATGAGCAATTTCTCTTACCCCAATTTGTGTCACATCTACTGGAGCATCATGAGCATGTATTATGACATCACAGTATATGATGACATCATAATTAGTATGCACTATGACGTCACAATGTATTATGACGTCATAATGTATCTGCATTATGACATCACAATTTATTATGAGAGCGCAATTTACAGGTATTATGAGCAATTTCTCTTACCCCAATTTGTGTCACATCTACTGGAGCATCATGAGCATGTATTATGACATCACAGCATTTGATGACATCACAACTAGTATGCACTATGACGTCACAATGTGGTATGACGTCATAATGTATCCGCATTATGACATCACAATATATTATGAGAGCGCAACATGCAGGTATTATGAGCCATTTCTATTACCCCAATTTGTGTCACACCTACTGGAGCATCATGAGCATGTATTATGACGTCACAGTATATTATGACATCATAATTAGTATGCACTATGACGTCACCATGTATTATGACGTCATAATGTATCCGCATTATGACATCACAATATTTTATGAGAGCGCAACATGCAGGTATTATGAGCAATTTCTCTTACCCCAATTTGTGTCACATCTACTGGAGCACCATGAGCATGTATTATGACGTCACAGTATATGTTGACATCATAATTAGTAAGCACTATGACGTCACAATGTTTTGTGACGTCATAATGTATCCGCATAATGACATCACAATATATGAGGAGATCGCAATTTGCAGGTATTGTGACACATTTCTCTTACCCCAATTTGTGTCACATCTAGTAGAGCATCATGAGCATGTATTATGACGTCAGAGTATATGATGACATCATAATTAGTATGCACTATGACGTCACAATGTATTATGACGTCATAATGGATCCGCATTATGACATCACAATATATTATAAGAGTGCAATTTGCAGGATTTATGACCAATTTCGCTTACCCCAATTTGTGTCACATCTACTGGAGCATCATGAGCATGTATTATGACATCACAGCATATGATGACATCATAACTAGTATGCACTATGACGTCACAATGTATTATGACGTCATAATGTATCCGCATTATGACATCACAATATATGATGAGATCGCTATTTGCAGGTATTGTGACACATTTCTCTTACCCCAATTTGTGTCACATCTAGTGGAGCATCATGAGCATGTATTATGACGTCAGAGTATATGATGACATCATAATTGGTATGCACTAACACGTCACAATGTGTTATGACGTCATAATGTATCCGCATTATGACATCACAATATATTATGAGAGCGCAACATGCAGGTATTATGAGCAATTTCTCTTACCCCAAATTGTGTCACATCTACTGGAGCATCATGAGCATGTATTATGACGTCACAGTATATGATGACATCATAATTAGTATGCACTATGACGTCACAATGTATTATAACGTCATAATGTATCCGCATTATGACATCACAATATATTATGAGAGTGCAACATGCAGGTATTATGAGCAATTTCTCTTACCCCAATTTGTGTCACATCTACTGGAGCATCATGAGCATGTATTATGATGTCACAATATATGATGACATCATAATTAATATGCAGTATGACGTCACAATGTATTATGACGTCATAATGTATCCACATTATGACATCACAATATATTATGAGAGCGCAACATGCAGGTATTATGAGCAATTTCTCTTACCCCAATTTGTGTCACATCTATTGGAGCATCATGAGCATGTATTATGACATCACAGTATATGATGACATCATAATTAGTATGGAGTATGACGTCAAATTGTATTATGAAGTCATAATGTATCCGCATTATGACATCACAGTATATTACGAGAGCGCAATTTGCAGGTATTATGAGCAAATTCTCTTACCCCAAATTGTGTCACATCTACTGGAGCATCATGAGCATGTATTATGACGTCACAGTATATGCTGACATCATAATTAGTAAGCACTATGACGTCACAATGTACTGTGACGTCATAATGTATCCGCATTATGACATCACAATATATGATGAGATCGCAATTTGCAGGTATAGTGACACATTTCTCTTACCCCAATTTGTGTCACATCTGGTGGAGCATCATGAGCATATATTATGACGTCAGAGTATATGATAACATCATAATTAGTATGCACTATGACGTCACAATGTATTATGACGTCATAATGGATCCGCATTATGACGTCACAATATATTATGAGAGTGCAATTTGCAGGTTTTATGACCAATTTCGCTTACCTCAATTTGTGTCACATCTACTGGAGCATCATGAGCATGTATTATGACATCACAGCATATGATGACATCATAACTAGTATGCACTATGACGTCACAATGTATTATGACGTCATAATGTATCCGCATTATGACATCACAATATATTATGAGAGCGCAACATGCAGGTATTATGAGCAATTTCTATTACCCCAATTTGTTTCACATCTACTGGAGCATCATGAGCATGTATTATGACGTCACAGTATATGATGACATCATAATTAGTATGCACTATGACGTCACAATGTATTATGACGTCATAATGTATCCGCATTATGACATCACAATATATTATGAGAGCGCAACATGCAGGTATTATGAGCAAGTTCTCTTACCCCAATTTGTGTCACATTTACTGGAGCATCATGAGCATGTATTATGACGTAACAGTATATGATGACATCATAATTAGTATGCACTATGACGTCACAATGTATTGTGACGTCAGAATGTATCCGCATTATGACATCACAATATATGATGAGATCGCTATTTGCAGGTATTGTGACACATTTCTCTTACCCCAATTTGTGTCACATCTAGTGGAGCATCATGCGCATGTATTATGACGTCACAGTATATGATGACATCATAATTAGTATGCACTATGACGTCACAATGTATTGTGATGTCATAATGTATCCGCATTATGACATCACAATATATGATGAGATCGCAATTTGCAGGTATTGTGACATATTTCTCTTACCCCAATTTGTGTCACATCTAGTAGAGCATCATGAGCATGTATTATGACGTCACAGTATATGATGACATCATAATTAGTATGCACTATGACGTCACAATGTATTATGACGTCATAATGCATCCGCATTATGACATCACAATATATTATGAGAGTGCAATTTGCAGGATTTATGACCAATTTCGCTTACCCCAATTTGTGTCACATCTACTGGAGCATCATGAGCATGTATTATGACATCACAGCATATGATGACATCATAACTAGTATGCACTATGACGTCACAATGTATTATGACGTCATAATGTATCCGCATTATGACATCACAATATATGATGAGATCGCTATTTGCAGGTATTGTGACACATTTCTCTTACCCCAATTTGTGTCACATCTAGTGGAGCATCATGAGCATGTATTATGACGTCAGAGTATATGATGACATCATAATTGGTATGCACTATCACGTCACAATGTGTTATGACGTCATAATGTATCCGCATTATGACATCACAATATATTATGAGAGCGCAACATGCAGGTATTATGAGCAATTTCTCTTACCCCAAATTGTGTCACATCTACTGGAGCATCATGAGCATGTATTATGACGTCACAGTATATGATGACATCATAATTAGTATGCACTATGACGTCACAATGTATTATAACGTCATAATATATCCGCATTATGACATCACAATATATTATGAGAGTGCAACATGCAGGTATTATGAGCAATTTCTCTTACCCCAATTTGTGTCACATCTACTGGAGCATCATGAGCATGTATTATGATGTCACAATATATGATGACATCATAATTAGTATGCAGTATGACGTCACAATGTATTATGACGTCATAATGTATCCACATTATGACATCACAATATATTATGAGAGCGCAACATGCAGGTATTATGAGCAATTTCTCTTACCCCAATTTGTGTCACATCTATTGGAGCATCATGAGCATGTATTATGACATCACAGTATATGATGACATCATAATTAGTATGGAGTATGACGTCAAAGTGTATTATGAAGTCATAATGTATCCGCATTATGACATCACAGTATATTACGAGAGCGCAATTTGCAGGTATTATGAGCAAATTCTCTTACCCCAAATTGTGTCACATCTACTGGAGCATCATGAGCATGTATTATGACGTCACAGTATATGTTGACATCATAATTAGTAAGCACTATGACGTCACAGTGTACTGTGACGTCATAATGTATCCGCATTATGACATCACAATATATGATGAGATCGCAATTTGCAGGTATAGTGACACATTTCTCTTACCCCAATTTGTGTCACATGTGGTGGAGCATCATGAGCATGTATTATGACGTCAGAGTATATGATAACATCATAATTAGTATGCACTATGACGTCACAATGTATTATGACGTCATAATGGATCCGCATTAGGACGTCACAATATATTATGAGAGTGCAATTTGCAGGTTTTATGACCAATTTCGCTTACCTCAAATTGTGTCACATCTACTGGAGCATCATGAGCATGTATTATGACATCACAGCATATGATGACATCATAACTAGTATGCACTATGACGTCACAATGTATTATGACGTCATAATGTATCCGCATTATGACATCACAATATATTATGAGAGCGCAACATGCAGGTATTATGAGCAAGTTCTCTTACCCCAATTTGTGTCACATTTACTGGAGCATCATGAGCATGTATTATGACGTAACAGTATATGATGACATCATAATTAGTATGCACTATGACGTCACAATGTATTGTGACGTCAGAATGTATCCGCATTATGACATCACAATATATGATGAGATCGCTATTTGCAGGTATTGTGACACATTTCTCTTACCCCAATTTGTGTCACATCTAGTGGAGCATCATGCGCATGTATTATGACGTCACAGTATATGATGACATCATAATTAGTATGCACTATGACGTCACAATCTATTGTGACGTCATAATGTATCCGCATTATGACATCACAATATATGATGAGATCGCAATTTGCAGGTATTGTGACACATTTCTCTTACCCCAATTTGTGTCACATCTAGTAGAGCATCATGAGCATGTATTATGACGTCAGAGTATATGAAGACATCATAATTAGTATGCACTATGACATCACAATGTATTATGACGTCATAATGGATCCGCATTATGACATCACAATATATTATGAGAGTGGAATTTTCAGGATTTATGACCAATTTCGCTTACCCCAATTTGTGTCACATCTACTGGAGCATCATGAGCATGTATTATGACGTCACAGTATATGATGACATCATAACTAGTATGCACTATGACGTCACAATGTATTATGACGTCATAATGTATCCGCATTATGACATCACAATATATGATGAGATCGCTATTTTCAGGTATTGTGACACATTTCTCTTACCCCAATTTGTGTCACATCTAGTGGAGCATCATGAGCATGTATTATGACATCAGAGTATATGATGACATCATAATTGGTATGCACTATCACGTCACAAAGTGTTATGACGTCATAATGTATCCGCATTATGACATCACAATATATTATGAGAGCGCAACATGCAGGTATTATGAGCAATTTCTCTTACCCCAATTTGTGTCACATCTACTGGAGCATCATGAGCATGTATTATGACGTCACAGTATATGATGACATCATAATTAGTATGCACTATGACGTCACAATGTATTATAACGTCATAATGTATCCGCATTATGACATCACAATATATTATGAGAGTGCAACATGCAGGTATTATGAGCAATTTCTCTTACCCCAATTTGTGTCACATCTACTGGAGCATCATGAGCATGTATTATGATGTCACAATATACGATGACATCATAATTAGTATGCACTATGATGTCACAATGTATTATGACGTCATAATGTATCCGCATTATGACATCACAATTTATTATGAGAGCGCAACTTACAGGTATTATGAGCAATTTCTCTTACCCCAATTTGTGTCACATCTACTGGAGCATCATGAGCATGTATTATGACATCACAGTATATGATGACATCCTAATTAGTATGGACTATGACGTCAAATTGTATTATGAAGTCATAATGTATCCGCATTATGACATCCCAGTATATTACGAGAGCGCAATTTGCAGGTATTATGAGCAAATTCTCTTACCCCAAATTGTGTCACATCTACTGGAGCATCATGAGCATGTATTATGACGTCACAGTATATGTTGACATCATAATTAGTAAGCACTATGACGTCACAATGTATTGTGACGTCATAATGTATCCGCATTATGACATCACAATATATGATGAGATCGCAATTTGCAGGTATAGTGACACATTTCTCTTACTCCAATTTGTGTCACATCTGGTGGAGCATCATGAGCATGTATTATGACGTCAGAGTATATGATAACATCATAATTAGTATGCACTATGACGTCACAATGTATTATGACGTCATAATGGATCCGCATTATGACGTCACAATATATTATGAGAGTGCAATTTGCAGGTTTTATGACCAATTTCGCTTACCCCAATTTGTGTCACATCTACTGGAGCATCATGAGCATGTATTATGACATCACAGCATATGATGACATCATAACTATTATGCACTATGACGTCACAATGTATTATGACGTCATAATGTATCCGCATTATGACATCACAATATATTATGAGAGCGCAACATGCAGGTATTATGAGCAATTTCTATTACCCCAATTTGTGTCACATCTACTGGAGCATCATGAGCATGTATTATGACGTCACAGTATATGATGACATCATAATTAGTATGCACTATGACGTCACAATGTATTATGACGTCATAATGTATCCGCATTATAACATCACAATATATTATGAGAGCGCAACATGCAGGTATTATGAGCAAGTTCTCTTACCCCAATTTGTGTCACATCTACTGGAGCATCATGAGCATGTATTATGACGTCACAGTATATGATGACATCATAATTAGTATGCACTATGACGTCACAATGTATTGTGACGTCAGAATGTATCCGCATTATGACATCACAATATATGATGAGATCGCTATTTGCAGGTATTGTGACACATTTCTCTTACCCCAATTTGTGTCACATCTAGTGGAGCATCATGAGCATGTATTATGACGTCAGAGTATATGATGACATCATAACTGGTATGCACTATTACGTCACAATGTATTATGACGTTATAATGTATCCGCATTATGACATCACAATATATTATGAGAGCGCAACATGCAGGTATTATGAGCCATTTCTCTTACCCCAATTTGTGTCACATCTACTGGAGCATCATGAGCATGTATTATCACATCACAGTATATGATGACATCATAATTAGTATGCACTATGACGTCACAATGTATTATGACGTCATAATGTATCCGCATTATGACGTCACAATATATTATGAGAGCGCAGCATGCAGGTATTAAGAGCAATTTCTCTTACCCCAATTTGTGTCACATCTACTGGAGCATCATGAGCATGTATTATGACATCACAGCATTTGATGACATCATAACTAGTATGCACTATGACGTCACAATGTATTATGACGTCATAATGTATCCGCATTATGACATCACAATATATTATGAGAGCGCAACATGCAGGTATTATGAGCAATTTCTATTACCCCAATTTGTGTCACATCTACTGGAGCATCATGAGCATGTATTATGACGTCACAGTATATTATGACATCATAATTAGTATGCACTATGACGTCACCATGTATTATGACGTCATAATGCATCCGCATTATGACATCACAATATATTATGAGAGCGCAACATGCAGGTATTATGAGCAATTTCTCTTACCCCAATTTGTGTCACATCTACTGGAGCATCATGAGCATGTATTATGACGTCACAGTATATGATGACATCATAATTAGTATGCACTATGACGTCACAATGTATTGTGATGTCAGAATGTATCCGCATTATGACATCACAATATATGATGAGATCGCTATTTGCAAGTATTGTGACACATTTCTATTACCCCAATATGTGTCACATCTAGTGGAGCATCATGAGCATGTATTATGACGTCACAGTATATGATGACATCATAATTAGTATGCACTATGACGTCACAATGTATTATGACGTCATAATGTATCCGCATTATGACATCACAATATATTATGAGAGCGCAATTTACATGTATCATGAGCAATTTCTCTTACCCCAATTTGTGTCACATCTACTGGAGCTTCATGAGCATGTATTATGACATCACAGTATATGATGACATCATAATTAGTATGGACTATGACGTCAAATTGTATTATGAAGTCATAATGTATCCGCATTATGACATCACAGTATATTACGAGAGCGCAATTTGCAGGTATTATGAGCAAATTCTCTTACCCCAAATTGTGTCACATCTACTGGAGCATCATGGTCATGTATTATGACGTCACAGTATATGTTGACATCATAATTAGTAAGAACTATGACGTCACAATGTATTGTGACGTCATAATGTATCCGCATTATGACATCACAATATATGATGAGATCGCAATTTGCAGGTATAGTGACACATTTCTCTTACCCCAATTTGTGTCACATCTGGTGGAGCATCATGAGCATGTATTATGACGTCAGAGTATATGATAACATCATAATTAGTATGCACTATGACGTAACAATGTATTATGACGTCATAATGGATCCGCATTATGACGTCACAATATATTATGAGACTGCAATTTGCAGGTTTTATGACCAATTTCGCTTACCCCAATTTGTGTCACATCTACTGGAGCATCATGAGCATGTATTATGACATCACAGCATATGATGACATCATAACTAGTATGCACTATGACGTCACAATGTATTATGACGTCATAATGTATCCGCATTATGACATGAGAATATATTATGAGAGCGCAACATGCAGGTATTATGAGCAGTTTCTATTACCCCAATTTGTGTCACATCTACTGGAGCATCATGAGCATGTATTATGACATCACAGTATATGATGACATCATAATTAGTATGCACTATGACGTCACAATGTATTATGACGTCATAATGTATCCGCAATATGACATCACAATATATTATGAGAGCGCAACATGCAGGTATTATGAGCAAGTTCTCTTACCCCAATTTGTGTCACATCTACTGGAGCATCATGAGCATGTATTATGACGTCACAGTATATGATGACATCATAATTAGTATGCACTATGACGTCACAATGTATTGTGACGTCAGAATGTATCCGCATTATGACATCACAGTATATGATGAGATCGCTATTTGCAGGTATTGTGACACATTTCTCTTACCCCAATTTGTGTCACATCTAGTGGAGCATCATGAGCATGTTTTATGACGTCAGAGTATGTGATGACATCATAACTGGTATGCACTATTACGTCACAATGTATTATGAGGTCATAATGTATCCGCATTATGACAACACAATATATTATGAGAGCGCAACATGCAGGTATTATGAGCAATTTCTCTTACCCCAATTTGTGTCACATCTACTGGAGCATCATGAGCATGTATTATCACATCACAGTATATGATGACATCATAATTAGTATGCACTATGACGTCACAATGTATTATGACGTCATAATGGATCCGCATTATGACGTCACAATATATTATGAGAGTGCAATTTGCAGGTTTTATGACCAATTTCGCTTACCCCAATTTGTGTCACATCTACTGGAGCATCATGAGCATGTATTATGACATCACAGCATATGATGACATCATAACCAATATGCACTATGACGTCACAATGTATTATGACGTCATAATGTATCCGCATTATGACATCACAATATATTATGAGAGCGCAACATGCAGGTATTATGAGCAATTTCGCTTACCCCAATTTGTGTCACATCTACTGGAGCATCATGAGCATGTATTATGACGTCACAGTATATGATGACATCATAATTAGTATGCACTATGACGTCACAATGTATTATGACGTCATAATGTATCCGCATTATGACATCACAATATATTATGAGAGCGCAACATGCAGGTATTATGAGCAAGTTCTCTTACCCCACTATTTGTCTCATCTACTGGAGCATCATGAGCATGTATTATGACGTCACAGTATATGATGACATCATAATTAGTATGCACTATGACGTCACAATGTATTGTGACGTCAGAATGTATCCGCATTATGACATCACAATATATGATGAGATCACTATTTGCAGGTATTGTGACACATTTCTCTTACCCCAATTTGTGTCACATCTAGTGGAGCATCATGAGCATGCATTATGACGTCAGATTATATGATGACATCATAACTGGTATGCACTATTACGTCACAATGTATTATGACGTCATAATGTATCCGCATTATGACATCACAATATATTATGAGAGCGCAACATGCAGGTATTATGAGCAATTTCTATTACCCCAATTTGTGTCACATCTACTGGAGCATCATGAGCATGTATTATGACGTCACAGTATATGATGACATCATAATTAGTATGCACTATGACGTCACAATGTATTATGACGTCATAATGGATCCGCATTATGACGTCACAATATATTATGAGAGTGCAATTTGCATGTCTTATGACCATTTTCGCTTACCCCAATTTGTGTCACATCAACTGGAGCATCATGAGCATGTATTATGACGTCACAGTATATGATGACATCATAATTAGTATGCACTATGACGTCACAATGTATTATGACGTCATAATGTATCCGCATTATGACATCACAATATATTACGAGAGCGCAATTTGCAGGTATTATGAGCAAGTTCTCTTACCCCAATTTGTGTCACATCTACTGGAGCATCATGAGCATGTATTATGACGTCACAGTATATGATGACATCATAATTAGTATGCACTATGATGTCACAATGTATTGTGACGTCAGAATGTATCCGCATTATGACATCACAATATGTGACGAGATCGCAATTTGCAGGTATTGTGACACATTTCTCTTACCCCAATTTGTGTCACATCTAGTGGAGCATCATGAGCATGTATTATGGCGTCAGAGTATATGATGACATCATAATTGTTATGCACTATGACGTTACAATGTATTATGACGTCATACTGTATCCGCATTATGACATCACAATATATTATGAGAGTGCAATTTGCAGGTTTTATGACCAATTTCGCTTACCCCAATTTTTGTCACATCTACTGGAGCATCATGAGCATGTATTATGACGTCACAGCATATGATGACATCATAACAAGTATGCACTATGATGTCACAATGTATTATGACGTCATAATGTATCCGCATTATGACATCACAATATATTATGAGAGCGCAACATGCAGGTATTATGAGCAATTTCTCTTACCCCAAATTGTGTCACATCTACTGGAGCATCATGAGCATGTATTATGACATCACAGTATATGATGACATCATAATTAGTATGCAGTATGACGTCACAATGTATTATGACGTCATAATGTATCCGCATTATGACATCACAATACATTATGAGAGCGCAACATGCAGGTATTATGACCATTTTCGCTTACCCCAATTTGTGTCACATCTACTGGAGCATCATGAGCATGTATTATGACGTCACAGTATATGATGACATCATAATTAGTATGCAATATGACGTCACAATGTATTATGACGTCATAATGTATCCGCATTATGACATCACAATATATTATGAGAGCGCAACATGCAGGTATTATGAGCAATTTCTCTTACCCCAATTTGTGTCACATCTACTGGAGCATCATGAGCATGTATTATGACGTCACAGTATATGATGACATCATAAATAGTATGCACTATGACGTCACAATGTATAATGACGTCATAATGTATCCGCATTATGACATCACAATATATTATGAGAGCACAACTTGCAGGTATTATGAGCAAGTTCTCTTACCCCAATTTGTGTCACATCTACTGGAGCATCATGAGCATGTATTATGACGTCACAGTATATGATGACATCATAATTACTATGCACTATGACGTCACAATGTATTATGACGTCATAATGTATCCGCATTATGACATCACAATATATTATGAGAGCGCAACATGCAGGTGTTATGAGCAAGTTCTCTTACCCCAATTTGTGTCACATCTACTGGAGCATCATGCGCATGTATTATGACGTCACAGTATATGATGACATCATAATTAGTATGTACTATGACGTCACAATGTATTGTGACGTCAGAATGTATCCGCATTATGACATCACAATATATGATGAGATCGCTATTTGCAGGTATTGTGACACATTTCTCTTACCCCAATTTGTGTCACATCTAGTGGAGCATCATGAGCATGTATTATGACGTCAGAGTATATGATGACATCATAACTGGTATGCACTATTACGTCACAATGTATTATGACGTCATAATGTACCCGCATTATGACATCACAATATATTATGAGAGCGCAACATGCAGGTATTATGAGCAATTTCTATTACCCCAATTTGTGTCACATCTACTGGAGCATCATGAGCATGTATTATGACGTCACAGTATATGATGACATCATAATTAGTATGCACTATGACGTCACAATGTATTATGACGTCATAATGGATCCGCATTATGACGTCACAATATATTATGAGAGTGCAATTTGCATGTCTTATGACCATTTTCGCTTACCCCAATTTGTGTCACATCAACTGGAGCATCATGAGCATGTATTATGACGTCACAGTATATGATGACATCATAATTAGTATGCACTATGACGTCACAATGTATTATGACGTCATAATGTATCCGCATTATGACATCACAATATATTACGAGAGCGCAATTTGCAGGTATTATGAGCAATTTCTCTTACCCCAATTTGTGTCACATCTACTGGAGCATCATGAGCATGTATTATGACGTCACAGTATATGATGACATCATAATTAGTATGCACTATGATGTCACAATGTATTGTGACGTCAGAATGTATCCGCATTATGACATCACAATATATGACGAGATCGCAATTTGCAGGTATTGTGACACATTTCTCTTACCCCAATTTGTGTCACATCTAGTGGAGGATCATGAGCATGTATTATCGCGTCAGAGTATATAATGACATCATAATTGGTATGCACTATGACGTCACAATGTATTATGACGTCATACTGTATCCGCATTATGACATCACAATATATTATGAGAGTGCAATTTGCAGGTTTTATGACCAATTTCGCTTACCCCAATTTTTGTCACATCTACTGGAGCATCATGAGCATGTATTATGACGTCACAGCATATGATGACATCATAACTAGTATGCACTATGATGTCACAATGTATTATGACGTCATAATGTATCCGCATTATGACATCACAATATATAATGAGAGCGCAACATGCAGGTATTATGAGCAATTTCTCTTACCCCAAATTGTGTCACATCTACTGGAGCATCATGAGCATGTATTATGACATCACAGTATATGATGACATCATAATTAGTATGCAGTATGACGTCACAATGTATTATGACGTCATAATGTATCCGCATTATGACATCACAATACATTATGAGAGCGCAACATGCAGGTATTATGACCATTTTCGCTTACCCCAATTTGTGTCACATCTACTGGAGCATCATGAGCATGTATTATGACGTCACAGTATATGATGACATCATAATTAGTATGCAATATGACGTCACAATGTATTATGACGTCATAATGTATCCGCATTATGACATCACAATATATAATGAGAGCGCAACATGCAGGTATTATGAGCAATTTCTCTTACCCCAATTTGTGTCACATCTACTGGAGCGTCATGAGCATGTATTATGACGTCACAGTATATCATGACATCATAAATAGTATGCACTATGACGTCACAATGTATTATGACGCCGTAATGTATCCGCATTATGACATCACAATATATTATGAGAGCGCAATTTGCAGGTATTATGAGCAATTTCTCTTACCCCAATTTGTGTCACATCTACTGGAGCATCATGAGCATGTATTATGATGTCACAGTATATGATGACATCATAATTAGTATGCACTATGACGTCACAATGTATTATGACGTCATAATGTATCTGCATTATGACATCACAATATATTATGAGAGCGCAATTTGCAGGTTTTATGACCAATTTCGCTTACCCCAATTTGTGTCTCATCTACTGGAGCATCATGAGCATGTATTATGACGTCAGAGTATATGATGACATCATAATTGGTTTGCACTATGACGTCACAATGTATTATGAGATCATACTGTATCCGCATTATGACATCACAATATATTATGAGAGTGCAATTTGCAGGTTTTATGACCAATTTCGCTTACCCCATTTTTTGTCACATCTACTGGAGCATCATGAGCATGTATTATGACGTCACAGCATATGATGACATCATAACTAGTATGCACTATTACGTCACAATGTATTATGACGTCATAATGTATCCGCATTATGACATCACAATATATTATGAGAGCGCAACATGCAGGTATTATGAGCAATTTCTCTTACCCCAATTTGTGTCACATCTACTGGAGCATCATGAGCATGTATTATGACATCACAGTATATGATGACATCATAATTAGTATGGACTATGATGTCAAAATGTATTATGATGTCATAAAGTATCTGCATTATGACATCACAATATATTACGAGAGCGCAATTTGCAGGTATTATGAGAAAATTCCCTTACCCCAATTTGTGTCACATCTACTGGAGCATCATGAGCATGTATTATGACGTCACAGTATATGTTGACATCATAATTAGTAAGCACTATGACGTTACAATGTATTGTGACGTCATAATGTATCCGCATTATGACATCACAATATATGATGAGATCGCAATTTGCAGGTATTGTGACACATTTCTCTTACCCCAATGTGTGTCACATCTAGTGGAGCATCATGAGCATGTATTATGACGTCAGAGTATATGATGACATCATAATTGGTATGCACTATGACGCCACAATATATTATGACGTCATAATGTATCCACATTTTGACATCACAATATATTATGAGAGTGCAATTTGCAGGTTTTATGACCAATTTTGCTTACCACAATTTGTGTCACATCTACTGGAGCATCATGAGCATGTATTATGACGTCACAGCATATGATGACATCATAACTACTATGCACTATGACATCACAATATATTATGACGTCATAATATATCCGCATTATGACATCACAATATATTATGAGAGCGCAACATGCAGGTATTATGAGCAATTTCTCTTACCCCAATTTGTGTCTCATCTACTGGAGCATCATGAGCATGTATTATGACGTCACAGTATATGATGACATCATAATTAGTATGCACTATGACATCACAGTGTATTATGACGTCATAATGTATCCGCATTATGACATCACAATATATTATGAGAGCGCAACATGCAGGTATTATGAGCAATTTCGCTTACCCCATTATTTGTCACATCTCCTGGAGCATCATGAGCATGTATTATGACGTCACAGCATATGATGACATCATAATTAATATGCAGTATGACGTCACAATGTATTATGGCGTCATAATGTATCCGCATTATGACATCACAATATATTGTGAGAGCGCAATTTGCAGGTTTTATGACCAATTTCTCTTACCACAATTTGTGTCACATCTACTGGAGCATCATGAGCATGTATTATGATGTCACAGCATATGATGACATCATAATTAGTATGCAGTGTGACGTCACAATGTATTATGACGTCATAATGTATCCGCATTATGACATCACAATATATTATGAGACCGCAATTTGCAGGAATTATGAGCAATTTCTCTTACCTAAATTTGTGTCACATCTACGGGAGCATCACGAGCATGTATTATGACGTCACAGTATATGATGACATAATAATTAGTATGCACTATGATGTCACAATGTATTATGACGTCATAATGTATCCGCATTATTACATCACAATATATTATGAGAGCGCAACTTGTAGGTATTATGAGCAATATCTCTTACCCCAATTTGTGTAACGTCTACTGGGGCATCATGAGCATGTATTATGACGTCACAGTATATGATGACATCATAATTAGTATTCAGTATGACGTCACAATGTATTATGACGTCATAATTTATCCGCATTATGTCATCACAGTATACTATGAGAGCGCAACATGCAGGTATTATGAGTAATTTCTCTTACCCCAATTTGTGTCACATCTACTGGAGCATCATGAGCATGTATTATGACATCACAGTATATAATGACATCATAATTAGTATGCACTATGACGTCACAATGTATTATGACGTCATAATGTATCCGCATTATGACATCACAAGATATTATGAGAGGGCAATTTGCAGGTTTTATGACCAATTTCGCTTACCCCAATTTGTGTCACATCTACTTGAGCATCATTAGCATGTATTATGACGTCACAGTATATGATGACATCATAATTAGTATGCACTATGACGTCACAATGTATTATGACGCCGTAATGTATCCGCATTATGACATCACAATATATTATGAGAGTGCAATTTGCAGGTATTATGAGCAGTTTCTCTTACCCCAATTTGTTTCACATCTACTGGAGCATCAAGAGCATGTATTATGACGTCACAGTATATGATGACATCATAATTAGTATTCACTATGATGTCACAATGTATTATGACGTCATAATGTATCCGCCTTTTGACATCAAAATATATTAAGAGAGCGCAACATGCAGGTTTTATGTGCAATTTCTCTTACCCCAATTTGTGGCACATCTACTGGAGCATCATGAGCATGTATTATGACGTCACAGTATATGATGACATCATAATTAGTATGCAGTATGACGTCACAATGTATTATGACGTCATAATGTATCCGCATTATGACATCACAATATATTATGAGAGCGCAACATGCAGGTATTATGAGCAATTTCTCTTACCCCAAATTGTGTCACATCTACTGGAGCATCATGAGCATGTATTATGACATCACAGTATTTGATGACATCATAATTAGCATGCACTATGACGTCACAATGTATTATGACGTCATAATGTATCCGCATTATGACATCACAATATATTATGAGAGCGCAATTTGCAGGTTTTATGACAAATTTCGCTTACCCCAATTTGTGTCACATCTACTGGAGCATCATGAGCATGTATTATGACGTCACAGTATATGATGACATCATAATTAGTATGCACTATGACGTCAAAATGTATTATGACGCCGTAATGTATCCGCCTTATGACATCACAATATATTATGAGAGCGCAATTTGCAGGTATTATGAGCAGTTTCTCTTACCCCAATTTGTGTCACATCTACTGGAGTATCATGAGCATGTATTATGACGTCACAGTATATAATGACATCATAATTAGTATGCAGTATGACGTCACAATGTATTATGACGTCATAATGTATCCGCATTATGACATCACAATATTTTATGAGAGCGCAATTTGCAGGTTTTATGACCAATTTCGCTTACCCCAATTTGTGTCACATCTACTGGAGGATCATGAGAATGTATTATGATGTCACAGTATATGATGACGTCATAATTATTATGCAGTGTGACGTCACAATGTATTATGACGTCATAATGTATCCGCATTATGACATCACAATATATTATGAGAGCGCAATTTGCAGGTATTATGAGCAATTTCTCTTACCTAAATTTGTGTCACATCTACGGGAGCATCATGAGCATGTATTATGACGTCACAGTATATGATGACATAATAATTAGTATGCACTATGATGTCACAATGTATTATGACGTCATAATGTATCCGCATTATTACATCACAATATATTATGAGAGCGCAACTTGCAGGTATTATGAGCAATATCTCTTACCCCAATTTGTGTAACGTCTACTGGAGCATCATAAGCATGTATTATGATGTCACAGTATATGATGACATCATAATTAGTATTCAGTATGATGTCACAATGTATTATGACGTCATAATGTATCCGCATTATGACATCACAGTATACTATGAGAGCGCAACATGCAGGTATTATGAGTAATTTCTCTTACCCCAATTTGTGTCACATCTACTGGAGCATCATGAGCATGTATTATGACATCACAGTATATAATGACATCATAATTAGTATGCACTATGATGTCACAATGTATTATGACGTCATAATGTATCCGCCTTTTGACATCCAAATATATAAATAGAGCGCAACATGCAGCTATTATGTGCAATTTCTCTTACCCCAATTTGTGTCACATCTACTGGAGCATCATGAGCATGTATTATGACGTCACAGTATATGATGACATCATAATTAGTATGCAGTATGACGTCACAATGTATTATGACGTGATAATGTATCCGCATTATGACATCACAATATATTATGAGAGCGCAATTTGCAAGTCTTATGACCAATTTCGCTTACCCCAATTTGTGTCACATCTACTGGAGCATCATGAGCATGTATTATGATGTCACAGTATATGATGACATCATAATTAGTATGCACTATGATGTCACAATGTATTATGACGCCGTAATGTATCCGCATTATGACATCACAATATATTATGAGAGAACAATTTGCAGGTGTTATGACCAATTTCTCTTACCACAATTTGTGTCACATCTACTGGAGCATCATTAGCATGTATAATGACGTCACAGTATATGATGACACCATAATTAGTATGCAATATGACGTCACTATCTATTATGACGTCATAATGTATCCGCATTATGACATCACAATATATTATGAGAGCGCAATTTGCAGGTAATATGAGCAATTTCTCTTACCCCAATTTGTGTCACATCTCCTGGAGCATCATGAGCATGTATTATGATGTCACAGTATATGATGACATCATAATTAGTATGCACTATGATGTCACAATGTATTATGATGTCATAATGTATCTGCATTATGACATCACAATATATTATGAGAGCTCAATTTGCAGGTTTTATGACCAATTTCGCTTACCCCAATTTGTGTCTCATCTACTGGAGCATCATGAGCATGTATTATGACGTCACAGTATATGATGACATCATAATTAGTATGCACTATGACGTCACAATGTATTGTGACGTCAGAATGTGTCCGCATTATGACATCACAATATATGATGAGATCGCAATTTGCAGGTATTGTGACACATTTCTCTTACCCCAATTTGTGTCACATCTAGTGGAGCATCATGAGCATGTATTATGACGTCAGAGTATATGATTACATCATAATTGGTATGCACTATGACATCACAATGTATTATGACGTCATACTGTATCCGCATTATGACATCACAATATATTATGAGAGTGCAATTTGCATTTTTTATGACCAATTTCGCTTACCCCAATTTTTGTCACATCTACTGGAGCATCATGAGCATGTATTATGACGTCACAGCATATGATGACATCATAACTAGTATGCACTATGACGTCACAGTGTATTATGACGCCGTAATGTATCCGCATTATGACATCACAATATATTATGAGAGCGCAATTTGCAGGTTTTATGACCAATTTCGCTTACCCCAATTTGTGTCACATCTACTGGAGCATCATGAGCATGTATTATGACGTCACAGTATATGATGACATCATAATTAGTATGCAGTATGACGTCACAATGTATTATGATGCCGTAATGTATCCGCATTATGACATCACAATATATTATGAGATCGCAACTTGCAGGTATTAGGAGCAATTTCTCTTACACCAATTTGTGTCACATCTACTGGAGCATCATGAGCATGTATTATGGCGTCACAGTATATGATGACATCATAATTAGTATGCAGTATGACGTCACAATGTATTATGACGTATTAATGTATCCGCATTATGACATCACAATATATTATGAGATCGCAATTTGCATGTCTTATGACAATTTTTGCTTACCCCAATTTGTGTCACATCTACTGGAGCATCATGAGCATGTATTATGATGTCACAGTATATGATGACATCATAATTAGTATGCACTATGACGTCACAATGTATTATGACGTCATAATGTATCCGCATTATGACATCACAATATATTATGAGAGCGCAATTTGCAGGTATTATGAGCAATTTCTCTTACCCCAATTTGTGTCACATCTACTGGAGCATCACGAGCATGTATTATGATGTCACAGTATTTGACGACATCATAATTAGTATGCACTATGACGTCACAATGTATTATGATGTCATAATGTATCTGCATTATGACATCACAATAGATTATGAGAGCGCAATTTGCAGGTTTTATGACCAATTTCGCTTACCCCAATTTGTGTCACATCTACTGGAGCATCATGAGCAAGTACTATGACGTCACAGTATATGATGACCTCATAATTAGTATGCAGTATGATGTCACAATGTATTATGACGACATAATGTATCCGCATTATGACATCACAATATATTATGAGAGCGCAACATGCAGGTATTATGAGCAATTTCTCTTACCCCACTTTGTGTCACATCTACTGGAGCATCATGAGCATGTATTATGACGTCACAATATATGATGACATCATAATTAGTATGCACTATGACGTCACAATGTATTATGACGTCATAAGGTATCCGCATTATGACATCACAATATATTATGAGAGCGCAATTTGCATGTCTTATGACAATTTTCGCTTACCCCAATTTGTGTCACATCTACTGGAGCATCATGAGCATGTTTTATGATGTCACAGTATATGATGATATCATAATTAGTATGCAATCTGACGTCAAAATGTATTATGACGTCATAATTTATCCGCATTATGACATCACAATATATTATGAGAGCGCAACATGCAGGTATTATGAGCAATTTCTCTTACCCCAATTTGTGTCACATCTACTGGAGCATCATGAGCATGTATTATGACATCACAGTATTTGATGACATCATAATTAGTATGCAGTATGACGTCACAATGTATTATGACGTCATAATGTATCCGCATTATGACATCACAATATATTATGAGATCGCAATTTGCATGTCTTATGACAATTTTTGCTTACCCCAATTTGTGTCACATCTACTGGAGCATCATGAGCATGTATTATGACGTCACAGTATATGATGACATCATAATTAGTATGCACTATGACGTCACAATGTATTATGACGTCATAATGAATCCACATTATGACATCACAATATATTATGAGAGCGCAATTTGCAGGTATTATGAGCAATTTCTCTTACCCCAATTTGTGTCACATCTACTGGAGCATCACGAGCATGTATTATGATGTCACAGTATTTGACAACATCATAATTAGTATGCACTATGACGTCACAATGTATTATGATGTCATAATGTATCTGCATTATGACATCACAATAGATTATGAGAGCGCAATTTGCAGGTTTTATGACCAATTTCGCTTACCCCAATTTGTGTCACATCTACTGGAGCATCATGAGCAAGTACTATGATGTCACAGTATATGATGATCTCATAATTAGTATGCAGTATGATGTCACAATGTATTATGACGACATAATGTATCCGCATTATGACATCACAATATATTATGAGAGCGCAACATGCAGGTATTATGAGCAATTTCTCTTACCCCAATTTGTGTCACATCTAGTGGAGCATCATGAGCATGTATTATGACGTCACAGTATATGATGACATCATAATTAGTATGCACTATGACGTCACAATGTATTATGACGTCATAATGTATCCGCATTATGACATCACAATATATTATGAGAGCGCAATTTAAAGGTATTATGATCAATTTCTCTTACCCTAATTTGTGTCACAGCTACTGGAGCATCATGAGCATGTATTATGACATCACAGTATATGATGACATCATAATTAGTATGGACTATGACGTCACAATGTATTATGACGTCATAATGTATCCGCGTTATGACATCACAATATATTACGAGAGCGCAATTTGCAGGTATTATGAGCAAATTCTCTTACCCCAATTTGTGTCACATCTACTGGAGCATCATGAGTATGTATTATGACGTCACAGTATATGTTGACATCATAATTAGTAAGCACTATGACGTCACAATGTATTGTGACGTCAGAATGTGTCCGCATTATGACATCAGAATATATGATGAGATCGGAATTTGCAGGTATTGTGACACATTTCTCTCACCCCAATTTGTGTCACATCTAGTGGAGCATCATGAGCATGTATTATGACGTCAGAGTATATGATGATATCATAATTGGTATGCACTATGATGTCACAATGTATTATGACGTCATACTGTATCCGCATTATGACATCACAATATATTATGAGAGTGCAATTTGCAGGTTTTATGAACAATTTCGCTTACCCCAATTTTTGTCACATCTACTGGAGCATCATGAGCATGTATTATGATGTCACAGCATATGATGACATCATAACTAGTATGCACTATGACGTCACAATGTATTATGACGTCATAATGTATCCGCATTATGACATCACAATATATTATGAGAGCGCAATTTGCAGGTTTTATGACCAATTTCGCTTACCCAAATTTGTGTCACATCTACTGGAGCATCATGAGCATGTATTATGACGTCACAGTATATGATGACATCAAAATTAGTATGCAGTATGACGTCACAATGTATTATGACGTCATAATGTATCCGCATTATGACATCACAATACGTTATGAGAGCGCAACATGCAGGTATTATGACCATTTTCTCTTACCCCAATTTGTGTCACATCTACTGGAGCATCATGAGCATGTATTATGACGTCACAGTATATGATGACATCATAATTAGTATGCACTATGACGTCACAATGTATTATGACGTCATAATGTATCCGCATTATGACATCACAATATATTATGAGAGCGCAATTTGTGTCACATCTACTGGAGCATCATGAGCATGTATTATGACGTCACAGTATATGATGACATCATAATTAGTATGCACTATGACGTCACAATGTATTATGATGTCATAATGTATCCGCATTATGACATCACAATATATAATGAGAGCGCATCATGCAGTTATTATGAGCAATTTCTCTTACCTAAATTTGTGTCACATCTACGGGAGCATCACGAGCATGTATTATGACGTCACAGTATATGATGACATAATAATTAATATGCACTATGATGTCACAATATATTATGACGTCATAATGTATCCGCATTATTACATCACAATATATTATGAGAGCGCAACTTGCAGGTATTATGAGCAATTTATCTTACCCCAATTTGTGTCACGTCTACTGGAGCATCATGAGCATGTATTATGACGTCACAGTATATGATGACATCAGAATTAGTATGCAATATGATGTCACAATATATTATGACGTCATAATGTATCTGCATTATGACATCACAATATACTATGAGAGCGAAACATGCAGGTATTATGAGCAATTTCTCTTACCCCAAATTGTGTCACATCTACTGGAGCATCATGAGCATGTATTATGACAACACAGTATATGATGACATCATAATTAGTACGCAGTATGACGTCACAATGTATTATGACGTCATAATGTATCCGCATTATGACATCACAATATATTATGAGAGCGCAATTTGCAGGTATTGTGACACATTTCTCTTACCCCAATTTGTGTCACATCTAGTGGAGCATCATGAGCATGTATTATGACGTCACAGCATATGATGACATCATAACTAGTATGCACTATGACGTCACAATGTATTATGATGTCATAATGTATCTGCATTATGACATCACAATATATTATGAGAGCGCAATTTGCAGGTTTTATGACCAATTTCGCTTACCCCAATTTGTGTCTCATCTACTGGAGCATCATGAGCATGTATTATGACGTCACAGTATATGATGACATCATAATTAGTATGCACTATGACGACACAATGTATTGTGACGTCAGAATGTGTCCGCATTATGACATCACAATATATGATGAGATCGCAATTTGCAGGTATTGTGACACATTTCTCTTACCCCAATTTGTGTCACATCTAGTGGAGCATCATGAGCATGTATTATGACGTCAGAGAATATGATTACATCATAATTGGTATGCACTATGACGTCACAATGTATTATGACGTCATACTGTATCCGCATTATGACATCAAAATATATTATGAGAGTGCAATTTGCAGGTTTTATGACCAATTTCGCTTACCCCAATTTGTGTCACATCTACTGGAGCATCATGAGCATGTATTCTGACGTCACAGTATATGATGACATCATAATTAGTATGAAGTATGATGTCACAATGTATTATGACGTCATAATATATCCGCATTATGACATCACAATATATTATGAGATCGCAATTTGCATGTCTTATGACCATTTTTGCTTACCCCAATTTGTGTCACATCTACTGGAGCATCATGAGCATGTATTATGACGTCACAGTATATGATGACATCATAATTAGTGTGCAATATTTCGTCACAATGTATTATGACGTCATAATATATCCGCATTATGACATCACAATATATTATGAGAGCGCAACATGCAGGTATTATGAGCAATTTCTCTTACCCCAATTTGTGTCACATCTACTGGAGGATCATGAGCATGTATTATGACGTCACAGTATATGACGACATCAAAATTAGCATGCACTATGACGTCACAATGTATTATGACGTCATAATGTATCCGCATTATGACATCACAATATATTACGAGAGCGCAACTTGCAGGTCTTATGAGCAATTTCTCTTACCCCAATTTGTGTCACATCTACTGGAGCATCATGAGCATGTATTATGATGTCACAGTATATGACGACAAAATAATTAGTATGCACTATGACGTCACAATGTATTATGACGTCATAATGTATTATGACGTCATAATGTATCCGCATTATGACATCACAATATATTATGAGAGCGCAAAATGCAGGTATTATGAGCAATTTCTCTTACCCCAAATTGTGTCACATCTACTGGAGCATCATGAGCATGTATTATGACGTCACAGTATATGATGACATCATAATTAGTATGCAGTATGACGTCACAATGTATTATGACCTCATAATGTATCCGCATTATGACATCACAATATATTATGAGAGCGCAACATGCAGGTAGTATGAGCAATTTCTCTTGCCCCAATTTGTGTCATATCTACTGGAGCATCATGAGCATGTATTATGACGTCACAGTATCTGATGACATCATAATTAGTATGCACTATAACGTCACAATGTATTATGATGTCATAATGTATCCGCATTATGACATAACAATATATTATGAGAGCGCAATTTGCAGGTTTTATGATCAATTTCGCTTACCCCAATTTGTGTCACATCTACTGGAGCATCATGAGCATGTATTATGACGTCACAGTATATGATGACATCATAATTAGTATGCAGTATGACGTCACAATGTATTATGACGTCATAATATATCCTCATTATGACATCACAATATATTATGAGAGCGCAACATGCAGGTATTATGAGCAATTTCTCTTACCCCAATTTGTGTGACATCTACTGGAGCATCATGAGCATGTATTATGACGTCACAGTATATGATGACATCATAATTAGTATGCATTATGACGTCACAATGTATTATGACGTCATAATGTATCCGCATTATGACATCACAATATATTATGACAGCGTAATTTGCAGGTTTTATGACCAATTTCGCTTACCCCAATTTGTGTCACATCTACTGGAGCATCATGAGCATGTATTATGACGTCACAGCATATGATGACATCATAACTAGTATGCACTATGACGTCACAGTGTATTATGACGCCGTAATGTATCCGCATTATGACATCACAATATATTATGAGAGCGCAATTTGCAGGTTTTATGACCAATTTCGCTTACCCCAATTTGTGTCACATCTACTGGAGCATCATGAGCATGTATTATGACGTCACAGTATATGATGACATCATAATTAGTATGCAGTATGACGTCACAATGTATTATGATGCCGTAATGTATCCGCATTATGACATCACAATATATTATGAGATCGCAACTTGCAGGTATTAGGAGCAATTTCTCTTACACCAATTTGTGTCACATCTACTGGAGCATCATGAGCATGTATTATGGCGTCACAGTATATGATGACATCATAATTAGTATGCAGTATGACGTCACAATGTATTATGACGTATTAATGTATCCGCATTATGACATCACAATATATTATGAGATCGCAATTTGCATGTCTTATGACAATTTTTGCTTACCCCAATTTGTGTCACATCTACTGGAGCATCATGAGCATGTATTATGATGTCACAGTATATGATGACATCATAATTAGTATGCACTATGACGTCACAATGTATTATGACGTCATAATGTATCCGCATTATGACATCACAATATATTATGAGAGCGCAATTTGCAGGTATTATGAGCAATTTCTCTTACCCCAATTTGTGTCACATCTACTGGAGCATCACGAGCATGTATTATGATGTCACAGTATTTGACGACATCATAATTAGTATGCACTATGACGTCACAATGTATTATGATGTCATAATGTATCTGCATTATGACATCACAATAGATTATGAGAGCGCAATTTGCAGGTTTTATGACCAATTTCGCTTACCCCAATTTGTGTCACATCTACTGGAGCATCATGAGCAAGTACTATGACGTCACAGTATATGATGACCTCATAATTAGTATGCAGTATGATGTCACAATGTATTATGACGACATAATGTATCCGCATTATGACATCACAATATATTATGAGAGCGCAACATGCAGGTATTATGAGCAATTTCTCTTACCCCACTTTGTGTCACATCTACTGGAGCATCATGAGCATGTATTATGACGTCACAATATATGATGACATCATAATTAGTATGCACTATGACGTCACAATGTATTATGACGTCATAAGGTATCCGCATTATGACATCACAATATATTATGAGAGCGCAATTTGCATGTCTTATGACAATTTTCGCTTACCCCAATTTGTGTCACATCTACTGGAGCATCATGAGCATGTTTTATGATGTCACAGTATATGATGATATCATAATTAGTATGCAATCTGACGTCAAAATGTATTATGACGTCATAATTTATCCGCATTATGACATCACAATATATTATGAGAGCGCAACATGCAGGTATTATGAGCAATTTCTCTTACCCCAATTTGTGTCACATCTACTGGAGCATCATGAGCATGTATTATGACATCACAGTATTTGATGACATCATAATTAGTATGCAGTATGACGTCACAATGTATTATGACGTCATAATGTATCCGCATTATGACATCACAATATATTATGAGATCGCAATTTGCATGTCTTATGACAATTTTTGCTTACCCCAATTTGTGTCACATCTACTGGAGCATCATGAGCATGTATTATGACGTCACAGTATATGATGACATCATAATTAGTATGCACTATGACGTCACAATGTATTATGACGTCATAATGAATCCACATTATGACATCACAATATATTATGAGAGCGCAATTTGCAGGTATTATGAGCAATTTCTCTTACCCCAATTTGTGTCACATCTACTGGAGCATCACGAGCATGTATTATGATGTCACAGTATTTGACAACATCATAATTAGTATGCACTATGACGTCACAATGTATTATGATGTCATAATGTATCTGCATTATGACATCACAATAGATTATGAGAGCGCAATTTGCAGGTTTTATGACCAATTTCGCTTACCCCAATTTGTGTCACATCTACTGGAGCATCATGAGCAAGTACTATGATGTCACAGTATATGATGATCTCATAATTAGTATGCAGTATGATGTCACAATGTATTATGACGACATAATGTATCCGCATTATGACATCACAATATATTATGAGAGCGCAACATGCAGGTATTATGAGCAATTTCTCTTACCCCAATTTGTGTCACATCTAGTGGAGCATCATGAGCATGTATTATGACGTCACAGTATATGATGACATCATAATTAGTATGCACTATGACGTCACAATGTATTATGACGTCATAATGTATCCGCATTATGACATCACAATATATTATGAGAGCGCAATTTAAAGGTATTATGATCAATTTCTCTTACCCTAATTTGTGTCACAGCTACTGGAGCATCATGAGCATGTATTATGACATCACAGTATATGATGACATCATAATTAGTATGGACTATGACGTCACAATGTATTATGACGTCATAATGTATCCGCGTTATGACATCACAATATATTAGGAGAGCGCAATTTGCAGGTATTATGAGCAAATTCTCTTACCCCAATTTGTGTCACATCTACTGGAGCATCATGAGTATGTATTATGACGTCACAGTATATGTTGACATCATAATTAGTAAGCACTATGACCTCACAATGTATTGTGACGTCAGAATGTGTCCGCATTATGACATCAGAATATATGATGAGATCGGAATTTGCAGGTATTGTGACACATTTCTCTCACCCCAATTTGTGTCACATCTAGTGGAGCATCATGAGCATGTATTATGACGTCAGAGTATATGATGATATCATAATTGGTATGCACTATGATGTCACAATGTATTATGACGTCATACTGTATCCGCATTATGACATCACAATATATTATGAGAGTGCAATTTGCAGGTTTTATGAACAATTTCGCTTACCCCAATTTTTGTCACATCTACTGGAGCATCATGAGCATGTATTATGATGTCACAGCATATGATGACATCATAACTAGTATGCACTATGACGTCACAATGTATTATGACGTCATAATGTATCCGCATTATGACATCACAATATATTATGAGAGCGCAATTTGCAGGTTTTATGACCAATTTCGCTTACCCAAATTTGTGTCACATCTACTGGAGCATCATGAGCATGTATTATGACGTCACAGTATATGATGACATCAAAATTAGTATGCAGTATGACGTCACAATGTATTATGACGTCATAATGTATCCGCATTATGACATCACAATACGTTATGAGAGCGCAACATGCAGGTATTATGACCATTTTCTCTTACCCCAATTTGTGTCACATCTACTGGAGCATCATGAGCATGTATTATGACGTCACAGTATATGATGACATCATAATTAGTATGCACTATGACGTCACAATGTATTATGACGTCATAATGTATCCGCATTATGACATCACAATATATTATGAGAGCGCAATTTGTGTCACATCTACTGGAGCATCATGAGCATGTATTATGACGTCACAGTATATGATGACATCATAATTAGTATGCACTATGACGTCACAATGTATTATGATGTCATAATGTATCCGCATTATGACATCACAATATATAATGAGAGCGCATCATGCAGTTATTATGAGCAATTTCTCTTACCTAAATTTGTGTCACATCTACGGGAGCATCACGAGCATGTATTATGACGTCACAGTATATGATGACATAATAATTAATATGCACTATGATGTCACAATATATTATGACGTCATAATGTATCCGCATTATTACATCACAATATATTATGAGAGCGCAACTTGCAGGTATTATGAGCAATTTATCTTACCCCAATTTGTGTCACGTCTACTGGAGCATCATGAGCATGTATTATGACGTCACAGTATATGATGACATCAGAATTAGTATGCAATATGATGTCACAATATATTATGACGTCATAATGTATCTGCATTATGACATCACAATATACTATGAGAGCGAAACATGCAGGTATTATGAGCAATTTCTCTTACCCCAAATTGTGTCACATCTACTGGAGCATCATGAGCATGTATTATGACAACACAGTATATGATGACATCATAATTAGTACGCAGTATGACGTCACAATGTATTATGACGTCATAATGTATCCGCATTATGACATCACAATATATTATGAGAGCGCAATTTGCAGGTATTGTGACACATTTCTCTTACCCCAATTTGTGTCACATCTAGTGGAGCATCATGAGCATGTATTATGACGTCACAGCATATGATGACATCATAACTAGTATGCACTATGACGTCACAATGTATTATGATGTCATAATGTATCTGCATTATGACATCACAATATATTATGAGAGCGCAATTTGCAGGTTTTATGACCAATTTCGCTTACCCCAATTTGTGTCTCATCTACTGGAGCATCATGAGCATGTATTATGACGTCACAGTATATGATGACATCATAATTAGTATGCACTATGACGACACAATGTATTGTGACGTCAGAATGTGTCCGCATTATGACATCACAATATATGATGAGATCGCAATTTGCAGGTATTGTGACACATTTCTCTTACCCCAATTTGTGTCACATCTAGTGGAGCATCATGAGCATGTATTATGACGTCAGAGAATATGATTACATCATAATTGGTATGCACTATGACGTCACAATGTATTATGACGTCATACTGTATCCGCATTATGACATCAAAATATATTATGAGAGTGCAATTTGCAGGTTTTATGACCAATTTCGCTTACCCCAATTTGTGTCACATCTACTGGAGCATCATGAGCATGTATTCTGACGTCACAGTATATGATGACATCATAATTAGTATGAAGTATGATGTCACAATGTATTATGACGTCATAATATATCCGCATTATGACATCACAATATATTATGAGATCGCAATTTGCATGTCTTATGACCATTTTTGCTTACCCCAATTTGTGTCACATCTACTGGAGCATCATGAGCATGTATTATGACGTCACAGTATATGATGACATCATAATTAGTGTGCAATATTTCGTCACAATGTATTATGACGTCATAATATATCCGCATTATGACATCACAATATATTATGAGAGCGCAACATGCAGGTATTATGAGCAATTTCTCTTACCCCAATTTGTGTCACATCTACTGGAGGATCATGAGCATGTATTATGACGTCACAGTATATGACGACATCAAAATTAGCATGCACTATGACGTCACAATGTATTATGACGTCATAATGTATCCGCATTATGACATCAC